>NC_045479.1:49617472-54617472 GCF_009650955.1 Corvus moneduloides
AGGATTCCTCAATACATAGTTTTGTTCACTTGCTTTGCAGAGATCCATTTAAACTGAAAAAGCAGGAAAGGGTCAATAGAAAAAATCGAAGACAAGGTGGATCTCCATTAGAAGTTGTAAATGAAAGAATTTAGCTGTCATAATCTGACAAAATAAAATTGATCAAGGATAATGGAGCATGCTGGAAAAAGGTTTGGGAAGGAATAAAAAAACTAAATGTCAGCACAACAACATCTGGGTATAAAGATTTCAGGAACAAACTCAGACTCCAAAAGACAAAAAACACGTCAGACCAGAACAGTGAGATCCTAGAACACATTCCCAATATCGTATTTGTGAGTAAATATTCCTATGCCATTTCAAGATGTCTTTTGAGAAGTTAATGAAACACAACCACCTAATATGCTTATTGTCAGATAGGAGAAATAACTCAATAATCTGGGCGCCTTTTCTTCAGATCCTGTACCTGTATCCTATAGGGCTTTGATGGGGTGACCCTGTTCAAGTGCCCTGAACAAACTGAAAGACAGCAGGCTTCTTTCTCATTTCCTAAAATGGACTTGTAGGTTTGCTTAGGTTTCAGTAAAATGTATTTCCTTCCCTGCACTGCCTCATTTATACCCATGCCTTTATATCTTCACATTTATAATGGCAGCTTTTCTGCTGGGCATTCTAAGCACTCAGGCTGATTATTGTTTGCTTTAGAAATTCAAAGAGGCATGATGCACTGTGAGCTCCCACTGCTCAGAGGCCCTGGAGAGGCCTCTGAGTTTTACAGATAAATTGGTGCTACCCATTACTAAACACAGTCTTGCATAGTGCTCACCTGCCTGGCAGCTGTGGAGCACATCCTACTTCTAGCAGGCACCTCTGAGCTCCAAAGAACCCTTTGATAACTATGTCAACAAAAAGCCACTACTGCTTCCTTTTTACTTATTCTAATTACCAAATATGTGGATGTAGGCAGGATGCCCAGGATCTGGCCATTTCCTATCTACTTGGGAGAAAACAGCCAGAGTTTCATTTACTTCTCTACACCTGAGCCTTAGGTTCATAGAATCTATTCAGTTCAACATAAAAGCTATTCCCAGCTGTAAGAAGAAGCATTGTTCTTTTAATAAGTGCATAAGATGATCGCCAGTAACAGTGTTTGGTGAAATTTGTGTGGAAACACTGGTTGACTAACCATTTTAAAACCTGTCTGTTCCTATATGGCACTCTACAATGTTATACTTTGCAGTATTTTTTTCCATAAGTCTTCTCAGAGGCCAAAGCTGCAATATACTTACGAAGAATATTCAATAAAAGAGAATTTGAGTATCCTTGAGAGCTAAGTTCTGCCTCACAGATGTGACCTGTGTTGTGGGACTGTGTTGCATCACACTCCAGGGTTAAATTAAAGTTGGCCTTCTGCCTTACTGTTGCCAGTTCAGGTGATTCTATCATAGGGATTTTATTATATGTCTAATGATGTTTCATATTTTTCTTAATCCCTGGCTCCTGAAGTCATGCAATTCACTGGGGCTTGGTGTTTTCATTAAAAGAAAAGACGTTTCTAGTCCTCAGTATGAAGGGTACAAGCCTGAGAATACCCTCATATTTGGAGGAATGAAATGTAGCCTCATACAGTTTTTATTTGTTATTTACATCCCATAGATTTTAAGCCTCGTTCATGAGTCTGGATCTCTGATTGATGACTTTCGAACTTCTATAGTCTTTTTCTGATTGTGTTTATCTATAATAATTCACTGTATGGAAAATTCTTCTATATTTCTTCATGATACACAAAACCCTGTATATAAAAAGATATAAATATATATCTATATAAATACATACATGCAATTTTGGATATATGGATACATAAAATATAAGACAAGAGAACCTAAGTATCTGTGGGCTAGTACTGACTGGACATACACACAAGGAGAGAAAGAGTCTCAGAAAAATAAGGACTCTTTTCAAATATCACTGATCATAATGAGGGCTTCCTGCCTCATGATCACAGAGCAGTTACATGAGTCTTCAGAAATATGCTGTTGAGTGAGGGAATTAAAATGAAAAATCCTCTAAGACCAAAAACTAGTGTCTTCACTTATCCACCCTTGTAGCAGAGTATCAACTGGAAAAAAATCAGTTGAAAGATGACTGCCAAGTAGTACAGTGTGGACTACTTTGATGTATCTTAATTATTTCTTTAAAAATGTCCAAATAATGACAAAATACAGTGACACCATTAAAGACTATGCTTATGATTAAAGAAATCCCCATGGAAAATTTGACCCACTTCAGGGGAACACCAGAAAGATCAAGGACTATGGCTACATCAGTGTTAGCTGTGGCCAGCTGCCAACTCTATCAGCTTTGGCCACTGGCAGCACTTTCAGCCAGGGATGTATCAATTGTACACTCCTGTCATACATTGCACTTAGGATGTCTCCTTCTCACCAGGATTCTTTAATCCAGTCTGGTCCTATTGCACTGGTCCCCTCACTGCTCTTTTCCCCTTCTGGGTCATGTTACCTATGCATTGCATCTTTGTGCTGTGTGTAACTCTTCCTTCTTTGGTGAGGAACATGTTGCTCAGGCACCCCAGATAATTTTTCCTCATATTTGCCTGCTGTAACAGAGATATTTCACTCATAAAGTACACACTAGCTGTCACTTGTATCCAGCACTGTATTTCTCTGTGGAGGACATGTCACCCATGATAGCTAAGCCAGCTGTCATTCAGGCACAGAACTTCCAACCGTATATCTAGGGCATGTCACTCATACACTTCAGCTGTCCCTTACACCAGATGTCCTTTAAATCTAGCACACCGTTCTACATGTATGTGTTCATTACAGCTGTCCCTTTTCCCTATCGCTTTCCTCTCCTGTTTAGTAAATGTCATTCAATTGTTCACTCCATCTGTCTTCTTCACTAAGTAATCCCTTTTCTGTCTATATACTATGTCACTTAAAAACTCTATTCTATTTGTATCTTATGGCTGCCTGTTGTACCTACCACTTTGTGGTAGGTTTTCAAGAGTCATTTAGAGGCCTTAATAAGTCTCTGAGCATGCAGTTTAATACTTATCATTAGCACTTAAAATTCCTTCAATTTATCAAGAGTCTACGACAGACTAAGTTTTCTCCAGTGATGTCTTTTCGGTATCCAAGTTTCGATAGGTGTATACGAGCAAAATGTCTCTTCCCTAGTCAGTGCTGAATTTCTTGAAGCTCCAATTCACGCTTAGGTTTGCAAAAGATTCACAAATCATGTGTTCCTCCACCTTTTTTGCTTGACAAATCCATCACAATAATCATTTGCACAGCATGTCTATCCATCAAAAGGCAGAGAGATTCTCCTTCCCCTTCAATGACAGACTGAAAAGTACAGTTTCAAATCAGGAATATATTAAATTCTTCTTCCTCCTTTGCCTTCTTCCAGCTGTGATTTAATGTGAGATCTTTCCTGCAGTGGAAGAGCACCCTAAACAAGGGATGATACTCACTTTTTAATTATTCTCTCTAATGCCTCACCTTGGTTTTTTTAATATATCAGCAATTACCCATGATACAGTGAGATGTGAACTTCTGACTTGCAGATAGACTTGTGGTTATATGTCTATCCATGGTTATATTTCATGAAGAATGTAAATTCAGATGAAAGAAGGTTTTGAGGAGAGGTCTCTTGGCCAGATGCCCTCACCAACAAAACATACTTGAATTTTGTCAGTGTCCTTTTAACTCTTTCTGAAAAAGAAATTACACCACAAACATCTTATATCAAGGGAAAGTCCCTTCAGCTGTACTATTCACCTCACTGATTTCTATCATCTATCTTCTGCTTCAGTTTTCTTCCATTGAGATATAGTGTACTGTAGGTTGGGGAATAAGAGGCAACTGGCAGGAAGTTTACTTTAAAATCAGAAGTCATAACCTTAGCCCTTTTTGACAATTTAACCCTTTACCTGTGGTGTGAAATGCATATCAAGAGGAAGGCAAGAGATAAAGAGTAGTGGTTTGGTGGACCATAATTTCAAATAATTTCAGCTTTCTTGCTAATGAGCCTTTGAATCTTTAGCTTTATGTTTCTCTGTCCACAACTCATCATTTGAGCTCTGGCTGTGGTTTAGGTCTTGTGTTTACCAAATTGGAACTTTTTTCAGGTACTTACATGATATCCTTATCTTCAAGACCTGTGTTAAAATCCTCTTTCCTGCATTCTTGATTTCTCTAATTTTTTCAAATGTCTTCTGTCCCCCTTTTTCTTCAAGTCTTTTCTAACTTCTATAAATGCCCTTTAAAAAAAAAAAAATACAAAACTTCATTATTGAAGTGCTGGACAGAAGTTTCAGGGTTTTGACAAGATGGTGCAGATTGTCCTCTGAGGGAATATGCCACAAATTATCTTATGCTGTCCCCAGCTGGGCTCAGCTGCCCTGAAACAAGTGTTAGCACTCCATCATGTGGTAAAAATTCAGCAAGTCACAGAAGCACATGGCTCCTCTGCTAAAGCAGGTTTCAAAAGTACTATATGCTGCTGTGGGGAAGAAGAAATTGAGAAGATGCATTGAAGGAGACATTGCTGGAGGAATAGCTCAAGATGCAGGCCTGGAAGGAGGAGCTCTGTGTCAGAGGAGGTCACCTCTGAGTGACAAAGGCTCACAGGAAACTCACGTCAGGGAAACCCCAAAGAGGTTGTAGCCCATGGCAATCCATTCTGGAGCAGAGCAACATCAGGAAGAGCTGAGGATCTGAAATTAACCATCACACAGTGTCCCCAAACACTTCTGCTCCTCAACACCTCACCAAAGGAACTGGGATAGACTAAGGGGAATATATGAAGAAAACAAGAGGATCTGAGGCTGAGAAGGAGAAGCAGGGCTATTTGACTGAAGATGAACCTGCTGAAAGGAAAGGGAAGATGTTTACTTAATATACAATTAAAGTAATGTTTACTCAATGCAATAACACAAAGTTTGAGCTTCTAGTCAATAAATTTAATTAATTAATTAAAACGCCGAGAGTCAAGATCATTGTACATGTGACAAAGAATAATGACATATTTATGGGGTAAAGGCAAGTCCACAGTAAAAGAGAACAATGAAGGTCAATCTTTGCCCTTTTTAAGAGGGAGTATTCTTCTACAGGAAATATGTGATCAATTTTTAAGAAGTTATCAAAATATTTAGTACAGAGTAGATTTGGGTTCCTCTAGGCTATTTGCAGTCACAGAACATTATATGCTTAAAAACAATTGTTAAAAACCCCACATGCCCTGTTAGTAATAAACCTATATCAGTAGGAAGGGATCTTGTGAAATATTTTGATAAATGTAGATGTCTATGCTCTTGGTGAGATGAAACTTTCCCTTGATTGCTTCATGAACCTAAAAACCTAAACCTTTTTCAGTGGAACCCATAGGAGCTCTACAGGCTTTCACGTTGCTGAAACTACTTTTGATGATTTGAGTCTAGATTACTAGTTCATAGCTCTGATTTTTCCAAAATCAAGTGTCCTGCCATCCAGAGGCCAGTGCCTGTCCTAATAAGGCTTTAGTTTGACATCTGAAGCAAGGAAAAATCTTTACACTTGCTTACTGCTTGTAGCTAAATCTGTCTCTTCATGAATAAATCTTCATTTATAACAGCAAAAAAATTTATCCTAGAAAAATTGCTTCAAGATTTTCCAGTGAAAGCCCTTCCCGTGTAATCAGGTTCCAAAAATTCCTCAGTGAAACACCTAAGAACTGGGCGGTGTTGTGCCTCTTAACATCCTCATAAATGGATAACATCAGAATTATTTCACTGAATGTGTTTATAGTGAATAAGGTCATCTACACCTGGGGCGGGCTCTCAGAGGTGCTGACAACACTACTGAAGCTGATTGCCTCAAAAGCAAATACACATGGTTTTAGTTTATGTCTGCCTGTAACTTACTAAATGTATTTACAGGCTTGCGCTTGCAAACTGCTGTGTGAATACAATTGCATCCATGTGTGGACCATGGCAAAGCAGAGAAGACAGATGATCTTCCTTACATGGACCTTTCCCAAATATGCACGAAGCAATTAAAAATGAAAAACCATTGGCCCCATATTTGTCTTCTCCTCACACTGAAGGTGATTACATTGTCTGCTGTTGATCTGCAGAGGTTATGATCTTTGGCTGATCATTCTTTGCAGGTGGAACATACATGTGTCACAGCGGTTTTTTGCAGTATTCCTTCATGGATTCCATTTGCCACCACCACAGTTGACTACCTTGCTTGCAGACTGAAAACAGTAGTGAGCTCTATTTGTGTCAGGAGCTGCTAAGATAGTCCTTGTCAACAAATTAAAAGGTTTGGTCATTGTCCCAAAGTTTCCACCTTGATTCAGTAAGAGCTTTTTTCCTAAGGAGATAGCCCTTTTCTTGGCTGTAATCCTTCCCTACCTGGAATATCTATCAAATTAATTATTTAATCACGTGCAACTTTCATGATGAACTTGAGCCTGTTGAGAAGGATTGTTTCCTCCTCTGTATTTTACCAAGAACAACAAGGCATCTGTCCTGACTGGGGCTAAATAATTCAAAGGACAAAAGCAGTCATGAGCTTTGTTTATACTAATAAAAATATGCAGATTCTAATTGTAGGGACAGTACTTGACCCTGCAAGTTGCAGTTCACTGACTTGAACATCTTTGATGATTATCTCTCTTAATGTGCCCTCTAATAATTTCTCTGCTTACTAATTACTATTGCACAAAATTAAGATGCATCTGGACATTTAAAAATGGTGCACCTGAATATTTTAAGGAACTATCCAAAGGACTTTTTGAACTTTTGCAGATAATGTTAATCAAGCTAGGGATTCAGAGACTAAAAATAACCCTATACAGCAGGAAGAAAGAACTGGGAAAAATCTGGCCAATTAATTTTTCATAGATTCTAGGCATAATATTCAGGCATACAAGGGAATCAATATGCGAATATTTAGGGGGATTCCAATTAATAATTAAAAGTAAGCTTATTAAAAATAGTCAATGCTTTAAAAAAATCTAATCACTTTCTATGTTGTAATTACTGACCCAGATCTCACCATTTATCCATGCAGATGGAGTCTTAGATCCATATGGAATGGTGGTGGAGTCCAAGGGGCTCTGCATGAACAAAGGGTTCAGTCAACATGGAGCAAATTGTAGGAATGAAGCCTGTGTAGATAGGATAGAGTACCAAGGATAATGGACTAAAATAAGACATTATATGAAGTGCTACCTAATACAGATTTACTGACTTGGAGATAAATACTCATTAAAAGTGATAGATTTCAAATAGGTTGACAAAAGAGAGAGGAAAGTAATTACTAGGGTAAGGCTTCTCAGGGGAGAGCATTATCTAGGAGTGCCAGGCAGCATCACTGTGGTCACTACTGGAATCCATCTTATTTCTAATGACAACTTTGTTATCTCAGCCATGGAAAGTACTGAAGATTCACTAATTGTGCTTGGGCACCAAAGGCAAAATTTTAAAGAGATTAAAGAGTGTAGTCATGTCCATTATGCAGATATAAAAGGTATTTCCAAAGCTACAGGTGATATGCCAACAAATCCTTCTCTCCTGCAACCACTGTTGCAGTACCAAAGTACTTATAAACACTCTTCTGCCAAGAGGATTTTCAAAGTATTAATTCTGTGTTTCTGTGTTCAGACAAAGTATTGATGCTGGGTAAAAATTTTCTTGAACATCTATTTCAATTTGAAATCCAGGAAACCCAGTAAGATTTTTTAAAATATAGGAAAGAGTGTCCTTTTGGACCTAATACTGAGGATATGCTCTGACCTTGCCTGCAGCCTGGTATCTCACAAATTCCCAAGGAGACGACTAGGTGCTGGAATACAGATATGTTGGACAGTACAGCACTGATTTAAAAGCAAGTTACTGGCTCTTGGCAATAAAAGCAAGTATGAGAGGGTTATCAAGTTTCTGAAGCACATAGATATGAAAAAAGAGGTATGGATCTGAAATGCTATTTTTGAAGAATTTAGGCATTTACACCCAAAATGAGAACAATTAAAAATTTTTACTTCTGAAAATTATTGGACCTCTCTGTTCTAGTCAGAAAATTCATGTTTATAGACTAAGTATTATAATTTTTCCACTTTTAGAACTGAGATCAACTTGGGTAGGCTAATTATAAAGATCCACAGTGTTCAACTGAAATTCAAAATTAATGAATAAATAACAAATCGGAGTCCTACAAACTGTTTGTCATCCGAATTCAGAGATATCCATAAAAATGTCTGAGCATAAAAAACTGTGCAGTGACTACATACATTTCTATTACTGTCCGTCGCCAGCTCTGTGGGGTCCTGTGCCAGAGTGCGATGTGCAGTGATCTCTAAACAGCATCTCTACAGTGAAACCTCTCAGCAGGATCAGCTCAATATACTCACACACATGTGCACACACAGATGCATGGACAGCTTCAGTAATTAAGTCGGCAGCAAAGAGATAGGAAGGGCCCTTGCATAGATTTCCACAGAAAGCAGTTTATTGCTACTACCTACGAAACTTTCCAGAGGCAAATGACCCAGATCATGGGATGACTCAGGCTTAAATACGGCGGGGGGGTGACTAACACCAAGAGCTAACCAGGGAAGCAGAACTGGGGTAGATTACCATAACAGAACATGGCATTCTGGGAGAGGCTTCTTTCCCTCACCATGACTGGTAAGTCTTTGGCACCAGAGACCATCTTACCAAGAGCTCTCTCTGTCCCTTGTGCCACAGGCTAACCAGCCACCACATATTTCCTATGAAAATTATGGACAGTGGATGGGAGGTGAGAACAGAAAAGCACTAAATGATGTCATGAGCACAAGGAAGCTTATGTGTAAGTCTAATGGTTGTACAACCATCTGTCATTCTCCCACAAGAAATTACTAAATTTACTGTTCAATGGAAAACTACTTTTGGGGCAGCAGGAGAACTTGAGGCCCTGACTGCCATTCTCACATAAACTCTGGGGTCAGTGCTTAAACTGAGAAGATGGGTGACACTCCCCATACAACCATATTTCCTACTAGCTGGCTTAGTTTTGGTCCCTTGCTGTTTCTTTATCCTTGTCTTCTTCAGCAGTCCTGTAGTTGTGGATATTTATTGTGTCTGACTCTGAAATCAAGCACCAAATGTGGACTTAGGAAATCACTTCATAAAGGATAAATATGGAATGGGTGCACAATGCCATGCCCAAGGGAAGGTGCATGTGGTAGAACATGACTGAGTTGTTGCATCAGAAATAATAACAGACACAATTGACACTGACAGTTCTCACTTAAGTTTAAAACTCTTCAAATTACTTTATGAATTGAGCCAGTTAAACTCATAGGTGAATAGTAACTACAGGTTCCTCAAGTAATGATAAGTTATTTTTTAAGAATGGATTTGTGTTTGATAGTTTTTGTCCATTTTTCAGTCCCTTTGTGCAGCTGGGGTAGATATTGCTTCAAAGTGACAGCTGTGAAGCTGCAAAGTGTGGCCATATAGAGGGTATGGGCTGTAGGGGGCTTGAGTTTGTAAGGTTGCATAACTCTATGTCGGAGTGCCATCCAGCTGCATGAAGAGCTAGATCAGCGAAGCACCACATATCCCATTCCTGCTTCTAAATGTAGACAAACTTGTAGGATGCTGAAAGAACTGACAGAGGAGTCCTGTGGGTCTTGTTTGGTAAAGTTTCAGGTCTGAAATGTACCCAAAGGCCATTGCAGATGTCATTTTTGGGCGACTGTCTGTTCAGTATTCAAAGTTAAATCCTCATAGAAGACTGATGTGCCAGATTGCAGTTCCTAGTCTTTTAAGCACTCTGTTACATATACTGAAATACTGGGCTCCAAGTTCAGGGTCAAGAGCTTTAATGGAAACTTGTGCTGAAAACACTGTAGTCAGCATGCTGGGCAGACAGACCTATGTAAAAATTAAATGGAAACTGCACTGCCAGAATGTAAGTTCTTCTATGCATATCCAGCATCTAGTCCTTGCATCCAGGAAGAAATTTACAGGTGATAACCTCAGCAGCTTGAGCCTGAAGTGCTAAGCCTTAGCAAGCAACCTGAGACTTCAACTTGGAGTTAGACACCTGCAGTGGCAATTAGTGCCAGTGTCCTTTCGTGTACCTAACTCTGAGTCCCTGAGAGTGTTGGCTTAAGTCCAAACTCATCTCTTGAGTTACTTTCATTAGCTAGTCTAGCTCCAAACTTGAAAATTTTTAGCAATCCTGTTTGCCATGAAATGCAGATGTTTTGGCTGTTTAACTCTGCTACAATTTCCATCATGCAAAAAACGATTTCCACAGAAAAGCAGGGGGGAATGTATGTACTTGCAATCAGGGTTTACATTCTATATAAAACACCCAAAGATGGAAACTAAGGGCAGAAGGTGAGCAAGAATCAAAGTAGAATAATTGTTCAACTTCTTTAAAAAGCAAACACCTCTTCCATTTCTTTTGCTAATTAGCGTGGATCGAGTGGGGCAGAAACTGGGGCGCCGGAACAGACACGGTATCAAGCAGGAGCAAATGGTTGGCGTCTGTTCCAAATATCAGCACAACAGAGAAAATGTGGGGACAATATGTCTGAAGCAAAGTTTCATTTGAGGGGAGAGTCAACATAGTTATCAATCAAAGGAGAATACAAAAAATAAAAAGGGTAGATGACAGCTATCTGAAAAGTAGCAAACCTAAGAAAGAACAAGGGCGACAAATATACATAACAAGCATCACAAGAAATAATAAATAGTTTGATTGCAAGTAGATTTGTGTCTTGGGGTTGACTGATAATTCTTAACTGAATTATACTAGATTGCAGAATAAACTCATGCCTTTTTACAGCATAGAGAATCCACAGGGAACAGCTGCATTTAAGAAAATTAGGCACTGGGAAAACTTCGTTTAGGGGTTTTGCATTACCAAATACTAGGGAAACTGTGAGACAGAAACCACCAATGCAAACTGGTGCCTAATAAAACTGCGCTATCTTACTGTAAAGCTCTCTTCTTTGTGAAGATAAAGTTAGTAACTTTCTCCATCTTTTCTACCCAATCGCTTGTTTTCATCAATCTTAAAGAAATAACATACTTATCATGATTCTACTCCTCTCTCAAATGTGTCTGAAACTAAAATTGCCAGCAGATTAGAGAATTACTGGAGAGGAGCAGACAGACAAAGGAGTGCAGACATGTGGAACCTGATTGAATAATATCCATTCCTCAGAAATACAGGTAAAAAAATACTAGACTCAAATTACCATAATCTATGGACAGATTTACCTGTTTATAACTTTCTGGAAATCACTTAAGGATTGAAAAGAGTATTATATAAATACTATCTAAGTATTTCCTCTCTCTGTGGTCTTTCAGATATGGATTAGCCTGAGAGATGGAATGTTAGCTGTACAGAGATTCAAAATTATTTAATCTTTTTTTCAAAAGGTTGAAAGGTCTATTGGTCTTGCATGGCAAGGTTTTGGTAGTAAGGGGGCTATAAGGATAGCTCTGTGAGAAGCTGCCAGAGGCTCTCCCAGAGTCTGACAGAGTCAATGCCAGCCACCTCCAAGACAGACCCAGCACTGGCCAAGGCTGAGCCCAGCAGTGACAGCGGTAGCACCTCTGGGATAACGCAGTTAAGAAAGGTGAGGGGGAAAAAATGCACAGCAACAGTAGGGAAGAGAGGAGTGAGTGGGACTATATGAGAAACAATTTTGCAGACCAGTGAAAAAGGAGGGGGAGGAGCTTCACTAGGCAGCCCATCATGAGAACCCTGATGAAGTAGTCTGTCTCCTCGCAGTCCATGGACATCCATGGCGGAGCAGAGATCCACCTGCAGCCTGTGGGAGACCCCATGCTGGAGCAAGGTCCTGGCAGGATCTCTGGTCCCATGGAGAACCCACACTGGAGTAGTTGGTTACTGAAGAATTACACTCTGTTGTTGTGGTGGTTAAGTCTACCAGAGGATTGACCAAAGAGCCACAAGGCCCCAAAACAGTGGGGATCTGCAGGTGGGCAGGCTCAGAGGTCTAAGACCACCCTTTAGGTCATGGCGAGATCCCACAAAACCTTGCTTCCCTATGTTAATTACTCTCAGTTGGTTGGCCTGTTGCCTTACCACCCCCTTCACCCCTTTTAAGTCCATGTTCTAGGTAGTTCTCCTTTCCTTCATACCCCACTGGTTCCCGGTTCCCTTGTTCCACCCCTCTCCTTCCCCATTGGTCACTGTTCTGACACCCCACATCCTCTCCACCCCTTGGCCCTCAGATGATTGGGCTCTGATGTTCTGCCTGCCCCTGTTACCACCCTGTGTAAAACTCTGGACCCCTCAGTGTTCTGGGTTCTTTGTCCTTGGTTCGCTTTGGGTGTGGACTTCAATAAACCCCTTGGAACTCTATGCAAAGGACCCCTCCCCCCTCTTTGTCCGTGGCAACGCTGCAGAAGCTATCTGGCTCTGTATGTGTGAGTGGCTATGTGTATCCACCGATTCTGGTGTGTCAGAGTGTGTCCTAGCATGTTTACGTGGCACCCCCGGGCTGCTCTGACAAGGAATGCTTTTGGGGCAGACGCGGCACTCTTTCCACTGCCACCCCATGCACCGTGTCACCCTGTGGAAGGGGACTCATACTGGACCAGTTAATGTAAAACTACAAATTCATGAAGGACTGTCTCCCGTGGGAGAAACAGCAGGGGAAGAGTGTGAAGAGTCCTTTCCCTGAGGAGGGAGCAGTGGCAGATACAATGTGTGATGAACAGGCTGCCACCCCTGTTCTTGGTCCCCCTACGCTGCTGGGGGGTGAGGAGATAGAGAAAATTGGAAGTGAAGTTCAGCCTGAGAAAGAGGGAGGGGTGGGGAGAAGGTGCTTCAAGATTTGGTTTTATTTCTTATTATTCTGCTCTGATTTGATTGGGAAAATCAAATCTATTTTGACCTTTTTTATCAGGGTGGTAATAGGTGAGTGATGTCTCCCTGTCCTTATTCTGACCCATGAGCCCTTCACTGTTATTTTCTTTCCCCTATCCAGTTGAGGAGGAGAGTGAAAGAGAAGCTTTGATGAGCACTTGGCATCTAGCCAGGGTTAGCAAGAGTAAATTTCACATAAATTTTTTATGTAAAAGCCACTAAATTTACGTGTGAAATGCAAAAAAATGGCAGTGAGAACAAGAGCTGTACATTGAACAAAAAGATGTAAGCAAAGAGATGAGGCATCTAATTTTATATACTTGAGAATAGGAAAGATTTATGCAGGACATGATACGAGTCTATAAATACCTTCAAAGAAAGATTATAAAGAAGGGATGTAAGTAGCCACAACTTAGAGAAATAGGGAGGATAAAGAAAATGACCCAAAAATAAGACTGAATATGTTTAGCGGAGTATTAGTAGAAGGCTGTAATTTGTAAAAGAAAAGTTGGCTTGTGTTTGAGATTCTGTGAGTAGAAATTACCTAAGGAACTAGGAAAACAAAATAAATTCATATATGAAATGGTCTTGTGATACAGGAGCAAGGAGAGAGGCAATACTGAGTAGGCAATGAGACTTGGCGGTTTTTAGCACTGAAGTTAAAAATCTGTGTCAAGCTGTGGAGCCTATTCAGTAGGGCTAAGTATTAGACAGACATGATTTTTTCAGCAGAAATTCATTGTTTGGAGCTAGAAATATATTCATTGTCATGATGTAGCCAGGGTAAATTCCTTCCAGTTTCAGGAAGAGAGTCTGACTACAAGAACAATTATTCCTGTAATTAGTTAGCTAAAACACAGAAGTAGGTACCCTGGTTTCTGAAATAACTTCCCTCAGCTATCATAGGAAAAACAAACCTCAAACAAAAAAACCAGAGCAGAAATAGTTGGTAATATATAAGGTATATTCAGTAGCACTTTTGTTTGGAAAAGTAGATTTTTTTTAGCATCCTGGCCATGTCAGAGAATATCAGGAGAGTCAGATTAGGATCAAATAAGGCATTCTTGGCAGATTTCAGCATTCAAGTGGGAAGACTCAAATGTGCATACTCCAAGCTAATGAGGTAACAGTAAGCTGTATCTTACAAACCATTAGTTTCCTCTAACTTCAGATATGTAAATCTTGGTGCACTCCTAGACCATGTATGCTGATTTATTTTCATTTGAATGGAATGCAATTCACATGCTTCAAAGCCAACCCATGATGCCAAACAAAGTGTGCTGTGTTACGATAACGTCAGATGATATTCAAAAAAGCACTCTCATTTGGGACTAAAAGACCTGTGTAGCCACAGTATCTCTCTTACATATTGAACTTTCAGGTATGTTAGCACTGGGTTATGTCATGCTGAATAAGGTAAACCAACACTTTGAGGAGAGGCAGGATCTTCCCAGTTGCAGGGCAGAGTGCTCTGGACACGCCCACTGGAGAAACACTGGAGTCTAGGGAGTTTCAAAACACCAAAGGAGACACCTGATGAATTTAGATATCTGCAAATTACTAAGAAAGGGTTTATTTTGGTCTTTGTGTTGTTTTGTTTTGTTTTTTCAGATGCAGATTTTAATGTCTATTTCATTACCACTGCAGGTGTTAAATATAATCTCTGTATCTAAAGTTTAGCTTCACAATTAATTTTATTCACATATTTCAAGGTGTTTTGTACAGGTTCTTTATTGTTTGATAACCTAGGATCCACAGATACTTAAGAATTCTCATAAAATCTTTATGCTTTTCCTAAAACTTCCTTGAAAGCTTTGTTTTAAATAATGTTTCTTTTCCAGAACTGGTTTGATCAAAGAACATTTCCACCCCATCCCTGAAAAAACACACCACATGACAGTCACTCATGCAGATGCACATGAACTCAGTAATTTTCATATATATTTATTTGTTGTTAAGCCTTTGACAAGTCTGTCTCCTTCCAACTAATTAGTAAGAACACTACAGCCATGTCCCTCTCTCAAGTTTGTTGTTGATGGTAGAAACAATAGAAAAGATCTGATTATGGCAGTCTGTAGTCCATGATTTATAAAGGCTACAGCTGAATTTATTCAACTATGTAGCTCAGTGAATTCAAAGTTGAAGTATGAAGGATTTGGCTGAATATATATCATCTTTTATTGTTTTAAATTCTTGAAGGTATAGAAATAACCTACTAACAGATAAGAGTCAATTCCTGAATTAGGCATATTCTGTATGAGTTTTTGTAGTCTTAAATGTTGCAAAGGTGTATCCAAGAGCAGCCACTCCTACCTGTGATACCCCTTCAGTACAAGACATCTACCCCAGAAACTGCCAGTCCCCTCTTCAGGGCCATATTTTTATATCACATTCTCTCAATCTTCTAAATCTGTTGTAGCTCCACGCCATACTGAAATTTTTTTGTATAGAATAAAACAAAGAGATTTGATTGAGAATAGGCAAGAAGTTATTTTATGGCAACCAGAGGCTTCTGTACTTATAGATTAAAAAAGATCTGTATTTTAACATAAGAGGTATCTGAGGCCTTTTTCTCTGAGAAGTCTGTGGAAATAAAAACCACCATCCTTCTTCTTGGGAATATTTTGTAATACTTTAGAACATTAATTTCAGTGCAGAAGTCCCTCAGAACAAGCAGTGGTCTTTCAGTTGGAGTAAAGAAAGATGCCATCTGGGTTTCATTTGCAGCTGACTTGCTTTGACACCCTGAACAAGGCATTTAACATTCCTATGTCTCAGCTGTAAATGATAATTAATTACAGTTGTGTCTAAAAGCTCCAGTCAGGATAAGGCCTAAACACACTGGCTACTGTACAAACAAGGTCTGACATTGTCCCTGCCTTGAAGAATCTAATTTCAAACTAGATGCAGAAAGCAGATCTGACACAAAAATAAAGAAGGGAATAGACAAGAGGAAGGTAATGAAAATAAGATAATGAGGTTACTTAGGGAGCCATCAAAGAACTTGAATGTTCCAAAGCATTAATAAATTGATTAATTAATTATAATTAGCTTTCCCTAACTGCACCACAACCTCTCCACCACAGGTTTTGTGTAGATGCCATTGCAGAAGAAAATCCTGAAGTACCTAACGGAGAGTAGAGGTCAAAGCCTCGGGGTTTGAGTCTGATAGGTTAATCTATACATCAGAGTAATACAAAAAGAAATGAGAGCTGATAAATTGAAATTCGATTGACATCCCTTGGGAGACAAAGGAATATACAGGTAACTATGTAGAAAGGTGTAACAGTTTTCACTAATGTTTTAATTTTTTTTAAAAAAACATGTTACCTAAGTGCATTTGTTACTTTATGTTATTGCAAAAGTCAAAATTGAACGGGTGTCAGGTTGAACTTTTATATTTCACTTGTTGAATTGTGTCAGTTTTCCCCTTCCTCAATTAGCTGATAGTAAGTGAACATGTTGAAAAATAAGTAGCAGGTCATCAAAAACTTGTGGGGTTTTTTTTTTTTTTCACATATCACTGCCATCTTTTTTCCTTGCTAGTGAAATGAAAACCAAGGACTTTGACATCAGCAAGAATTTGTCTTTCTCTCCCCTATAGCTGCGTTCCACCTTCTGTCTGAGCAACCTCTTCTGCTATGGGCCAGCTCATACTCTAAGAAATAAGTATGTTTTCCTGCTGTTCCAGTTGCCTGTTTCAAATGCGATGTTTTTTCCCCTCTGAAGTACTTTGACTTGACTGATTTGACCTCCACACTTTTTATTATTCTCTTCTTCCCTTAAAATTCTTCTACCTCTGTCTTAGCTGGATATGAGATCAGAAGATTATCTACTTTGCCCAGGCATATGAAACAGGATATATAACTTAATTATAATTATGCCTGTAAAGGGGACCAGTAGAGCAGGCAGATAAGAAGAACAGAGGAGGAATCCAGGCATACAGCAGTGCTGATTTGTTGTAGATAACTGGAGCAACAAGGTGCTGCTCCTGCACACTGGTGAACTAGGAAAAGCAGTAGAGAAAAGGAAGGGGCTTTCTCCAGTCATCAGTTACAAAACAAATACAGCAGAGCTTTCCCCTTTCACAGGCATAACTGGACAGCCAGACCTTTACTTATCATAAAGTAAGTTAGAGTAAGATAATAGTCTTTAGAAATGTAGACGGAATAGCTGGCTTGAAAACAAGAATTCTCTTGACTAAGAATTTATTTTTATTTGCATTTACTTGAGATTTTGAGGCAGAAAAATAAAGCCCCAAAAATAAAGAAAGAGAGTTTTTAAATACATTCACAAGTTTGGAGTGGGGAGATCTTTAGGAAAGCCAAAGCAGAGTGCTAATCTTGAATGCAGGCTAGAGGCTGGTCTTGATTTCTCTTTGGGAACTACATCCTGTATGGAGTTATCCAGTGACATTTTTAAAATGGAATATATTTTGTTAAAGAAATTTGATTTCTAATAAAGGAGATTTTTTTAAAGGGGAAAAAATTAATGTTTTAATAGCTTGTATCACTGCTCATCCAGAGTTGAAGCCAATGGCAAAATTCTGCTTACTCCAAAATGACAAAATATAAATTTTAGAATTTAATATTTTTCTACCACATGCAAAAACACAGTTTTGAAAGATCTCAGAGGATCCACTGGGTGAAATTCATTGACTGAGAATCAGCCCACAAATACACAGAAATGTATTTTTCCAATATCAGATATTTCTACTCCTGGTGCAAACGTTTTAAACAGCAACTTTAGATCTGCTCTTTTCAACTTCCTGCTCTAGCTGTTATTATTTCTTTGAGTGTGTTTCCAGTTGCACAGGGAAGAAATGTGCATGTGAATTTTGGGAAATCATTTAGTTATGTGAAAAATACCTTTGCTGTTTTTCCTGAAATATGCAAGATTATGATAAAATATTTTTTGAGACTTCAATGTACTGCCACTAATGGGAAGTATTAAAAAAAAAATAAAAGTGTTAGAAAAGACAAGAAACTACTTACGTTACAAAGAAACATTTATGTTTTGCACACAGTTTTGCCATATTGCTGACTTTAATTAGAGCAGAATTCTAGACTCTGCTTATTGGTTTAGCAAATACCATAAAATAAAGTTTATTTAACGTTCTAAAATAAGGAAAGCAGGGTAAAGTTAATTAAAATTTAATTACAGTGTAATTAATCATTCACATTCACTGTGTCAATGTTGCCCAGGTGATGACTGATGTCATCCTTCCTTAGCACTTCTGCCCTTTCCATTGTGGGTTTTTCCCTCCAACAGTATGTGGTGTCTCCCACATACCTTTTTTAGTTACACCAATATTTTCAGTGCCTAGTTCAGAATGACAACTTCAGGAAGAAGAAAAAACCAAAAAAACCAATCCAAATTTCCTAATTTCTTTTTTACTTTTTGGGTACTTTCTTGAGGCATGCTTTTAATTTAGACTTCTTATTGCCTTTTAAATTTGACAGAATATACCCATAAAATTTGTTAGTAATTGTTTCATTTCCCAGCTTGGCATGTGTAGTTAACCTTGAAAGACTGATTGAATGTTGCCTGCACTGAACCCAACCTTTACTGGTACCACAAAGGTCACAGAACCACGCTCATTGAATCTGTGCCTTTAAACAAAAGGTTCTATACATACTGGAATTGCAATGCTTTTACTGCCCATTAATTCATCATTAAAAAGGTGTTAACTTGTCACTCTTTATAAGACTCCAACTTAAAAATTTCTCTGGCATGAAGTTCTCTGTATCTGGAACCAAGAAATCTGAAAATCTTTTGGACTAAAAGAGTATTTGTAAAATACTCTTTCATTGTGTTTTTAACTGGAACAATTTATGGAGAAGAAAGGTATCTTTCTTCACATTTCAGTTTGACAACACCATCAACAATAGTATTCTATTGTATTACTTACATAATGTAAGTACATTATGGGAACATCCCAAGTCTCCACCTACAACAAAAATCTTTATTTTTCTAACTGTTACACAAAGAGAGAATTCTTTATTCAAAAACTATTTTGTCTACAGTGACTGCATAATGAGTTCTTATGAATATTATTAAAATAATACAACTCCCATCCTGAGACACAGTGCTGCACACTACTAGTGTCATAATAAACTTCGGACTTGAAAAAAATAATAGAATAGAATTAAAGCATTATGAGAGCAAGCCATGTGTTGTTGATAATGTTCGTATTGTTTTGGAAAATCAAACTCATTGCCATGAAACTTAATGAATGAAAATTATTTTCATTCATATTGCCTATATATTGCTTATATGGGAGAACTTCTGATATTTTACAGTTTAGGTGTGCTGAGTGCTATGACACAAAGAAATAAAAATCTTCATCTGAACAATTTAAAAATTAACAAAATGTTGAGCAAATATGTGCAATAAGTACCGACATAGCTCAGAAGTATTCAGGGCAGTAGTAACTGGCAACTTTTGCAGGCAAAAAACTGTTTTGAGTGGGAGCTTCACATACACACATAGATAATTACAAAACCAATATCAAATTGACATTAAAATCAAACATTTCAAATCAGTGAGATATCAGAAAACCAGAGCTACCAGGAAATTCTGTTGTATCTCTTTATATTCACAAATTTTATTGTGGTCTAATTGTGAGTACATTTATTTCTTCTGCTTACCTTTTCACTGGGTTATGAAGATAACATCTTCCAACTCATGGCATAGATTTTGGCCACCAGGCTGAGAAGTAGCAGACATGAGCTATTATCCATCAGGCAGATGTCTCTCTAGAGGAGGAAACAATGTACATTTGTTCTGTGGTTTGCAGCTGCTCAGAAGATAGCAATGAGGTGCTGAAATTTCTGCCCCACAAGGGGAATGTTGATCTAAGTCTGAAACAGTACTTGAAGACAGCTTAGTCAAACACATATAACTGGCAGATGTTTTTGAAATGTAGTATAAAGTGGTTTACATTTCAGTCTATCATAAAAAAATGTAGGAGCTGCTCCAAAATCTGAGACTTTTTGTGACATCCTAGTTATCTGGTTTGACAAGTCAGAGTGCTGGTCACTGCCTTCTTATGAGTGGAGAAGTATGGAACACTCATGGACAGTAAAGTTATTGTTATAAAAATATATTAGTAGCACTTGGTGATCTAGACAAGAAAGAATTCTTTCTTTTCCTGCTACAGATCAATGCAAAAAAAAAAGTCTGCAAAAATTAATGGAATGCAGCATATCCCCTTGCACTCACTGGTGATCAGCACAATGATAAAAGTAATACATGTAGTATTCTGTGTCAGAGAAGTGCTGTGATATTTATTAAGTTAAAATTTTGAAAGTGCTTTGATTATAAGAGCACAGAGTTTCAGCCTGAGACCAGCATTTCCACCAATCTTTTTGAAACCTGAAAGGGGCCATGACATAACAGAAGCGAAGACTTCCAAAAACAAGAGTGTTGGTTATGGTGTAGGTATTCTCAGTAATGGTAATACCTTTTAGGAGAGTGTTAGAAATAGGCTGTGGGACTCACCTGTCCAGATGTTGCTGTCACCAGAACAGGTCAACCAAATCATTCTCAATGAAATCAATGGAAATTAAAGTTCTCTCAGAGTGCTGCTCTGCTGTCCTACATTAGACGTATGTAATAGGACAATAGATAACAACATAACAGTACCTGTTTCTTTCCTCTGATCATGAATGGGTGTTTAGGTCATTAGTTCAGCTGTAGAGAAACTATGGATAGGTTCTGCAGTGCATCTGAAACATCCACATGGAGGTGGCAGGTGTGGAACAAGTCTGATAGATCAGAGTCCTGTGGATTTCTGGAGGGGCAGCAGGACGCTGGAAAAATCAGAGGAATTCTTACATTAAAACAGGTTGTAGATAACAGTGTTTTTGGGAGTCTAATCACTCAGCTGAAGGAGAGTCTTATCCATGATGTTTGCGATCCATGCAAAGACTGGAGGCTATGTCTTCATTTCTGTCATTGGGTCATTTGCAAGAATAACTTTTTTATCTATAGGCTTAAATTTTGTCTACTTAGCTCTTGTATAAGATATATAATTTAGTCCATGGAGAATTAGCATAGGTCTCTGGCAACTGAAGGGCATTTTGGGCTGCTAGACTGGTAGAAAACCCAAATGGCCATCCTTCATTATGTACTGTCTCTGAGTATGGCAATCTAGTGGGCTGATGTCGTGAAGTAAATGTTTCATTCAGGTGACTCAGATAATGAGCACTTGTTTCACAAAAATGAGCAGGGTGTTTTATGTCAGAAAAACAAAAATTATGCAACATCAGGCACAAATGTCTGCAACTGCCAACTAAATGAATCTGCAGGGAAATGTAAATACAGAAGCCATTAAAGACTAGTCAAGGTACTTTTTAGGTCTCTAAAAAATAACACTGAGCAGATCAGTAACAGAGCCCTTCGTAAGCTGCAGTCTCTGCAGAAACGAAGAACTTCTATTATATTTATTATCAGATAGCAGCATTCCTGTATTGAAATCCAAATACAACAGAAACTTCCCTGCCCTGTGTAGTTATTTTGCACATGGATAGGGTCTCTGTTTAAGATCAGCAGGGTACATACACCTAGAAGGACACTATGCTTCTGAAAGTTAACTAGGAAACTCTTGAGTCAGACTCTGCTGATGAACATCTCATGGCATCAGGCTCCAAGAGTCTTCATTTGCTGTTTTATTTTTTCTTCAGCAGAGTTCATTTAATTTGTAATATATCCAAAGGGTTAGTGTGTCGTCAAGTATGACAGCACACATGTAATAAATAATGCGGTATTACTGCTACCTTTTGTGAGCGACCGAGATATGGACCCAGACTGGCAGGAAATCTGAATCGTTTATTCAAAAGAAATGAGCTGGTTTTATACATTTTTCAAGGCACAGTATTTTCTTACATGCCAGTTCTCACTATGTGACCTATCCCATGTTGCTACATGAGCAAAACACTTTCTAAATGTCCTTCTATTGGATGATCACTCGCTGTTCACTCATCTATCAGCTCCTGGCAGGCTCCTCTCCATAGGGGTCTGCCATGTGACACCTCCTCCCCCAGGATCTGGTGGAGACAAGCCTCTCTGTGCCACCATGTCCTCCTTTGTTCTGCCATGTGCACCTTTGTGCTGCCATGTGCTTCTTTGTGCTGCCATGTGCTTCTGCAGGCATGTCCCACAGCCCACAGCTCAATTCTAGCTTATCTCTCCCCACAACCTTTAGCAAAAAATAATTTTGCTTGGAAACAAAAATGCATGAGTCCATTTCTTTAGGTTGGGTATTTTAACTAGGTATTGGTGGTAGTTGCAGTTATTCATTGCAGAAGAACCCACCATGACAGGGTGACCCATGAGGTCAATGCTATGTGTGAAGCCTGGCAGATTGTGCCTCACGTAAGTGATAGGTTCGCAAACATTCCATAACATGTCATCCATCATTCTCATGAAATCTACCTAGATTTCAAAGCCAAAATCTGGAACAACACTTTTCAATCTATTTCAATTTTTATAATATGTTTATTTTCATTTCTGTAATATCTGGGGATTAAAGATAAATTCCAGAGAGGGATGATGAATGAGAAAGAAGAAAATGGTCTTGACCCATCAGTTTTTCCCTTGCATAATGGAGAATGAGAATCAACTTTAACAAGAAGGGTGGATCAAAACTTTTCTTTTTTACTTCCTCTGATCTTCATTTCTGTTTTTATCTTTCCCTGCTTCTTCATCTTTCCCCTCTTCCTTTTCAAATTATATACACTCTTACTCACAAGTTTCTATCTCTCAGTCTAAAACTGCTTGCTGGCAGACATTTTCTTTTCATCATATATTCGTTCTTTCCATGAAAAAGCAGCTAACTTTTCTGAGCCATCCCTTCCCAAAAGCTGCCAGTCCAGGCCATTTGAGTCCACCCTCAGCCCATCTAATTTCTTTATACATATGCATACACCCATTGTCTGACACCTCCACCTTACAGTGCAAATGTAGTCTATCTTTCCATGGAGAAGCTCTCTGCACATCTGCTGAAAACCTGTCCTTTAGCCAGTTTCTCCCTCACCCCATCACCTTCATTCCAATCCAGTCTCTTCAGAATGGTTTCCACTAGGCTCTACCACATCCTTGTGTATAAAATTCCTAGCCTAGCCTAGCCTAGCTTAGCCTAGCCTATACTAAAGATTATGCTGGGGTCATCACCATAGCATTCCACCACCTTGAGGACAACTAAAATGAGAGCTAGGTTTGTCACATTTGATTTGTGAAATGAAGTGACTGTATGCTGTACAACTTGTTTTGGTAAACTTTCTTCTTTTAGGAATACATTTCTGCTGGATCTGGAGGAGTAGAAGAAGCAAACCCAGAATATGTATAGCTATAAGCACACAAATTCACAGAACTCTGTGATTTGTTCCCCTTAATCATAAGCTTGCGCTGTTGTGAAACCCTGTTAATAGTCCACCCTATAGCAGCTCATAGCAGCTGTTGCATTAGGAATTGAAACTCTGCTAATTAGTTTCAGTATCCACTGTCATGTTATAGCAGCTTTCAAGAGCAGGACCATGGTTCTCCCTGCATTTGTTTCTCAAGGATGCTTCTAAGAGCAGTTCTTTCCCTTTCCTGTGGTAACTGGCTGATGTGTTTTCCCCCAGGTCTTCCTCTTGTCTGATTTAGAAGTTCCTGATGAAGTGTGCAACCCACTAGTTGGGTGACTTGAATTGCTGCTGAACAGACTTTTTCTGGAAAAGAAACAAGAGACTACCTGGGCAGAATGAACAACAGAAAGAGTCTGGATGAAGATACACGTAGTTACTGATGGTTATTAATTTCTAATGTTGGTTTGTGTCAAAAGAATCTCAATAGTACAATACCCTATGTTAGTCTGCTCTCTCTGACACCAGAAAACATAGTCGTAGCATGTTATTTTCTAAAAAAGAATTTATTTCTTTACTTCCTGTTAGATCAATTGGTACTAATTTATAGACTGTATTTCCAGTAAGCCTTTTTAACCTCTCTGTTACTCACCTTACTCTGTAATGTTAGACTGTTTGGAGCTGCCACTGATGCCAGAGGAACTTTAAAAAAACCCCACAACTAATGTGAGACAATAGTTTAAAAAAAAGCCTTGGCTTGTTTACTTTCACTTTTGCCATCAGGTTAGTTCTCTGCAACTTAATGAATGGATACATGGAAGTTGATAAATATAAAACTTCCTCAGCTATTTAGATGAAGTTATCCTGCTACTGTCACAGAACATCATTCATATCAAAATGTATATCCAGCAGTTTCTTACTTAGATTTACTGTGTAGGACCTCAAGAAATTACTTACCATTTCAGAAATCAAAGGCAGTAATGGTTTCTTTGATGGCTTTTATTCTTTCCATTTTACACTCTGAAGTTTTGAGGTATTGGGATATTTTTTTGCTCAGTGCATATGTGCTCAGGAGGTGCATGCTGTGGGGCTCACAGGGAAAGTAGAGGTACTCTTGCATTACTTGTTGTGTAATGCTCTTCTACATGCAGGATATGACCCTCTGACTCATACGGTTCTTGTCATATCATACATTCCTATTCAAACAAGAAGATAAGAAAAACACAGTATTTAAATTTTTATCTTTCAAACTTACCTCACTATACATTTTGCCTTGAGATCTCTTTCCAACGTGATATTCTCTGATTTCAGTGTGACATTCTATTCCATGATAGATAATTGTGGGGTTTTTTGTCTCATGAATACTGAAGAACTGTGATCTGATTCAGAAAACGCAGAATTGTATCAATACAGGGCAAAACCTCTACCTTCCAGATAGCAAATATTCTACTCCCACCTCAAAAAAACTACAAAAAAAGGTTTTTTTTATATTATTGCTTCACCGCCTGTTTTTAATATTGCACCATAAGATATCCAAGATATTCAAGAAGCTTTGTATATCACCTTAACCTGATCTGAAAATTTGCATATTCATTTGACAGTGATGCATATATGTTGAGCAGTATGGCACAGGTAGATATCACTAGGATATTTGTGATGCTGTTTCTGGGTATAAATAGGGATTTGACCTTTCTTGATTAACAAGTCCTTTTTTGTTTCTCAGAACAGTTAACTTTTATGTCCCGAACAGTTTCAGCTCTGGTAATTATTCTTGGATGACCTACATTTTAGTGAATATTCCTTTGCCTGTTATACTCGTTTGTCCAGCGAAGTGCAATATTTCTATAGCCTCTTCAGATACAGGATACCAACAGGAAGTTTATGGACTTTAGTGGTTGCTGAGGTATTGTATGTTTCCATTTTTAAATGTAGTACCATGATATTATTATTTGTAATTGTGGTGGTGAACTGATTAAATAAATTATAACTGCTTAGAAATACAGCTGAGAACTTTAAATTCATATCCTAGCGTTAATATTTGTCAAAGTAATTTGAGGTCATCATGAAGAAAATTATTCAAATCAATGTGAACAAAGTAGTAAGCTACTAAGTATAAAAATTGGGTTATTCAGTTAAAGTTTTCAGATACTTTTGATACACTTCTGCATTCTACATGGTTATTTGTACCACAGTGGAACCAAAGGGCTTGTTATTCCAGAATTCATATACTTGTCCCACAAGCACATTCAACAGTATAATATTTACATTTAAAACAGACTAAGAAAGTTCACAATTTTGCAACTGTCCTGAATTTTACACTTTTTTCTGCTAGCAACTTTTGCTAAAGTCATTTAAAGTTAAAATGTAAATTTCAAGCTAAATTCCCTGGTCCCTTAATTCTCTCTAGACAGATAGATAGCATTCACATGTAAGAAATTACTTCTACTCTGAAGTACTCTATTGCTATTGAAAGAATTTTGTAGGAAGTAGACTTGTGTATATCAAAATGGGAGAAATATGTTAAGCACAACCACAGCAAGCAGGCATATTACACACTTGTACTCTCATACGAGTATCTTTATGAAAGAGAACCCAAAGTTGAAGAATGTCAACTGAAACTGTATATTCAAACTTTTGAAGCTTTTAAAATAAGAAAGTTAGCTGTAGAAAAGACACTGACAACATCAATTTTCTTTACATTTTTTCTGTCGCGTCAATCTTTAATTTTTAACTGAGAACACTGTAATTAGAATAGTCCGCAGTAAAAAAGAATCCACCTAAATAATAGAAATTATTATGGGATTTTTTCGGTTTCTCCTTTTGATACTTAGATACAACTTCTGCAGATGCCTGAGATAAATAGCAAAATCTTGCTGCTCTTTCTCTTTTCTTCCTTCTCCCTGGATACAAAATGCCTTTCTGTGTGTTCTTCTTGGGTTTCAGTTCCACAGAGGCTTTCTGTTGTGCCATGAACCAAACAACAGAAGGAAATATGTGAAGAATGAAGAAAAGAAAGCCAAGAAGAGAGGGAGAATAATTCTGGGATAGTAAAATTCTGTATTATATTACACTAGAACAGGCTTCCTAGAGAGGTGGTGGATGTCCCAAGCCCATCAGTGTTTAAGAGGCATTTGGGCAATGCACTTGGTAATATGCTTTAACATTTTGTCATCCCTGAAGTGGTCAGGCAGTTGGACTAGATGATCTTTGTAGGTCTCTTCTAGCTGAAAATATTCTGGTGTGCTGGACAAAAAGACTCTTTCTATCACTCACAGATAAAAAATTTCTCCTACAAACTTGGTTTAAGTGCAAGACTTTCTAAGACCCAGACAGATTTCTAGCACTTAAAAGCTAGTTAGCCCTCATCCTAGACTTTCTATTTATTGTCATTGCCCTGTCGAAGGAGTGGGATCTACTCTGCAGGGCCACTGACTGTCCAAGCATCCTGTTTGCATAACGTGGTTAAAAAGGAGCTCCAAAAGCTCAGTTGCATTTGCTGGGAAAGTTTGCATTTTGTTCATAGAGCAGTGAATTTGCTAGGCAGAGTTTTAATGAAGGTCAAGGGAAGGGCCTGGAAACAGGGTTTATGAAAGTGTTGTAAGATCTGTTATTGTCATTGTGTGGAAAAGGATAATTTTCCTAAGAGAAATGGTGACATATACATAATAAAGTCCCTGTCCCTGTCATGACAGCTCAAGAGCATGCCATCGTTACCACCTATGTCACACTGCAGGTGTGCCTGCCATATGGGTGACAGCCGCTGACTTCTCTGATCAACACATAATTATCTCTGAATAAAAATGCACATCGGAGTAGCTGGACATAATGGATTGAGGACCCAGGGCAAAATGCTCTTTGCTGCATCCCGCAGCACCACCTGGGGGTAGGAGGGGGCTGAGGGGAGCCACAGGAGCCGGGGCAACCTTGAGAAACCTGCAGCGACTGGGCTGCCCTTAGGTTATCGTGTTTATCCTTCCTGTCTTCTCTTGGATAGGGGAGGTCACTTGGTTAATGGCAGGATGCCCCTGATGGAAAAGGTCCTCCTGATCAGGGCTATTCTCCACTGATCTAACCATACATCTCTCTCACAGCATCTGGATAGTTTCCATTTGCAGAGTCCCCTTCCCCCATAAGATAATAAATATCATATCACAAGGATGGCAGTGCTCCTTCATGGAACACTGACTGTTTATTAGAGGCAAAAAGTTTAAGAGAAATGCTAACAATGTTCATTAATGGCCTGCATCCAGGTTTAATGAGGCATGTCAATATGCGAACTGGGCAACATCAGTGGCATAATAGTGGTGGTAAATGGGAGTAATTGTATCCAATTGTACGGCACAGCTTCCAGGAATGAGCCCGAACTGCCAACTGACAATGACAGAGCAATTATGGGAAGGCAAGCGAGCTGTGTCAAATTAGCACTTGGTGAGAACTCATTTTTCAGAGATGTGCTTGCTCTACAACACCACAAGTGATAGCTACTTTATTGTGAGTGATAGGAAGACCAGCACTTAGACTGATGTTCTGATTTGTCAATAGCTGTATTTGAAAGCTTAGTGTCACAAATATATAGAGATATTCAGGGAGAGAGGCACACTGCTCATGATCCGAAGGATAAGAACGTCGCTGAGAAGGTCATCTGTCAGTGTGAGCTGTCAAAGAGAGATCACACTCTATGAAAAGGGAACATTCAGCCGACTTAAGTAATTACCTTTGACTGAGATTTGAAGATGTCTTCTTTTGTTGGCCTACATTGACTGCATAATTTATAATTTACTGCAATCAGTGAAAGGCCAGGAATTGTAACTAAGAAAATCCTTATTTTATTTCTCATAATTACATTTCTTTTTTTCTCCCTTAGTGCCTCAGAACGTAAAAGTAGGATATTGATGAAATATTTTTCAGTAACTCACTCAAATCACCTTTATCTTTTAAGATATCATACCCAAACTGGGAAGTTTGGGTTTTTTCTTTGGTTTTGGGGCCTTTGTTTGCAGATATGAGTCATACCCTATGCCATCTTGTAAAGTACACTACATTTCTAATGTGGCTTTACATGCTTTGTAGGATTATCAGTTGAAAAGGATAAAGGAATAATTCAGTTTTTTCTTTCTCGTGCAGAATAAGGAAAACAAAAAAGATTTGGAGTACTAAGCACTGAAATTGTAATCCACATCCTATTCGGAGATAGAGATCAGTTTGATATAGTTTTCGGGACTGCAGAAAGATAAGTATTGTAGCAAATATTTTAGGAACTTTGTGGATTAATAGAATTTTCATTGCTTGGTGTCTTTTTTTCCACAGTAATCTCACTGGATCAATGTTTGAAAAGTAATTTTTTAGCCTTTAATAATCTTAAAAACAAAAGATAATAGATGACCAATTATGCTCTGGGGTATAACAAGTATTACATTTTTGGTTTTTATCTTAATAGGAAAAAATATCTACTTACATTTATTAACTAAAACTATAGCATGAATTGTTATCAACTTAGCTTTTGAATTTTTATTTTCCCAGTAAAAAAGTAATTTTTGGAAACCTTTCTTTGATTTTCTTTATTCTATTTGCCACGGTGGGATGTTTGGTGTCTCAAACTTTCTAATTCAGACAGGGAAATTTTTAATTGGGAAGGGTTGAATGATTAATGAATTGCAACAAAAAGAGACCAAGGATTAGCATGCCTTCTGGCCAAAAACTGTTGTTTAATTCCAGGTGTATTGATTAGCTGTATAGTTATTGACAAAAGAATTAATTTAAGTACTTTAAGTCAATGTTTCTTTAGTTGAAAACTCTACCTTTAGACACAAGGAAATACCAGTACAAAACTAGTCAATTAATATACTATCAATGTACAGTCAGAGGAGAAAAGGCTTTATGTATTCACATTTTAATTTTTAGGTAAGGTTTTTTATGTCACATTCATTTTCTAAGATTCATCAAGGAGCCATTTTTAAAATTCATAATTGTGGGTTTAGTGATGTTTGCTAATTATTTAATGTTTCCTCTGAACTTTAAAGATTCTTCTAAAACATACTTTGTTTTCTTTAGTTTGAATTTCAGTACCTGACATTATTTTAAATTATATGCCTTGCTGATTCTGAAACACATTTTTAATCATTATTTTTTTATGTTTCAGAATTCTTTAGGCCATTCAATTTCCCCTATTGTTGAAAGCTGTTTAATTCACAATGCCTTGAGTACAGGCCCGTCATCTATTCTATAGTGACTATACCACTTAATAATGGAATAGTGCATCAAAGTGCCACTTAGGTCTCAAATTGTTATGTATGACTGTCAAAGCGGTGAAAAAAGCAAAAAGAGGAAAAAAAAGAAAAAAAATAAAAAGGGAAAAAAAACCCCTTGATTTGTCTTTACTACTGGAACGTGAATTTGTCAGCCAGGTTTTGAAATCACAACAGCATTGCTTGCATCCCCAGCGAGATGTCGAAAACTTGACAGGTACATATTTTTTCAACTACAAGCACTTCTATAATGAAAACTAAATACACAAATCTTATTTTTTTTTTTTGCTCTTGACAGATAGTTGTTGCCAATGGGATTTAATGTTCAGGTTTGAGTTGTCAAGAGAAATAACCAATAAGCAATCCAAGTAGTCAGTATACAGATATTCAAAAGCAAAATGCCTGGCTTATGTGCTATACTGGGAAGATTTGAGTGTATAATTAACTGACTGAGGAGCCAAGGACACTTAATCTTCCCTCTAATGGCAAGTTCAACCCATCACTGCCTCTCTCTGGGGGACAAACTGTAGCTTGTTTTCTGGTCACCAGGGCCTTTGGTTGTCATTTTGCTCTTTCTTATTCATCATATCCTTGAGTTCTGGCATTGTTTCTTTCATCACTACTCAGACACAGTAAGAATTAACAAGATAAACTATGGTTCATTTCTGAAACTCTATTCATCATCCTATGTATTTTTAAACTGTGACTGTTTATCTGCCTGCCTACTCTGTCCCAAAATTATCTGCTTTTCTTTCAGAGCACAGAAAAGGAATATGCATTTGTACATGTGTTGCCTGCATAAACACAGGTTTACAATGTGTACACTGGAAACCATCAACAGTATCTTGAAAAAATGCTCTAATACCAGTCATTTACCTCCAGGCTATCCACTCATTTATATGACACTCCATTTGTGTGTGCATGCACGTGAAGTATTTATGTGTAGGGGAGAGAAAAAGCAGGCTGGTGCTAAGGGGAATGGAGTGTGGAGGAGGCCAAATATCTTTTGCATTGAGGAGCTCCCCCTCCCAAGCCCCCATCTGGGCTCTCAGCAGTCAGTAGGAGTGAGCCCAGAGTGGCAGGAAGTGCCAACAGAGAAATGCTGCTGAATTCAAGCCTTGAATAGAGGTGACCAGATAGCTCCAGGTGTGAAAGCCCTCTTGAACACTCCCATAGGATCAAGTGGACCCCCCCAAAAAAAAAGTCCATTTGCTTAAGAAGCTCTCTGCTCACAAAAAGACAATGAAAATGGCTGCAGGGCAGAATTGAGAAAATTTTAAAAAAAGTTAAAATCAAGTCAAATAAAGTAGCTTTTAAGATGCAGGACATCCAAAAGAAGAATGTAGCACAAGAAGAGAGCAGTATGTCTAGTGCTTTCTGGGCCACATGCCAGGCTTGCAGACCAGGAATCAGGGGCATCCAACTGCTCTCCCTGGGTCGCTGATCTTTGCATGCACAGATGTGGGACATTGCGCACAGCTGATCCAGAAGCCTCAGGCCGCATGTATGTCCTAATGTACCTCTTATGAATATTCACACAGCAGGGAGTGTAGTAGTGATTTTATAAACCTGTCAGTACAATTATTCTGGTTACCAAAGTACTGATTGTTTACTCAGCAAAATGTATTACTTGGTGTGAAGAGGTTTTATGAATAAACAGAAGAGATCTGAGCAGAAGAAGCAGAACATGAGGCACGAAAGTGAACCCAGGGCTTAAAGTATGCATTGTGAGCAAGGATAGTCAAAGTGAAGGCTGACACAACTTCTTTACTTACTCTTCTTAAACCACTACTGTCACTTGTGTACCATAAATCTGTCTTAGTTCATGGATCATTGACACTGTGGACCAAAACGTTTAAGGTCACTGGTATCAGAGTAGCTGGTGTGCTTTGGACTTGATCCTGAAATGTGCTGAGTCCCTGCCAGCCAGCTTCACCAGAGCACAGGCTGCTCAGCAGCCCACAGGATTGGACCTCTGCTCTCTGGGGTGAGGAGCTTTGCCATTTTGCTTAGAAAATACTGCACTTCTTTAGGAAATCTGCTTTCTGAATCGGAAAGCTCTGCCCTTCTTCAACTAAAACTATTAAATCTTGAATGTCCATTTTTATCTAAACTGTCATTTGTACACAAATTTTTTGGTTTGAAACAAATAAGTTATTGAGCCCACACGAACAGCAAGAGACCAGAAATGTAATTGGGACCACTCTTTTTGAGAGTAATTTTTGATATGCACATTTGTAACATTAAAACATCCATTTTCTCCAGTTTAGAGAAATTAGAAGAAAGTTCATCAGACCTTTCCAAAGAGCTGAAAGAGGATTATGATATAATTACCAACAGACCCTTAGTACACTGGTAGAATATCTGACATTACTATTCTAACACTGGAAAATTTGCTCTAGATATTTTTGAATCAAAATATGCATAGTTGTCTGTTTAATGAAGGTACTTTTAAACATTAATTGTACCTGATAAAAAGCTCACACCCTGACTGATACACATGTAAGAGGTACTGTTGTTATCTGCAAGTCTGGATAGCTCAAGGTTATATGACTGGGTTAATAGGATGAGACTCATGGTTTAACACTCAGGCTTCTGACACAGAGCCATAAAGATGCTGAATGAAATACAACTGGCTGTCTCTTCCTAGGAAGCAGTCTACAGGCCTCTAGTGATTGTTTCAGAAGTTAGAGAATATTAAAGGTCCTACATTTCAAAGTGCTTCATTTGTAAAAAGACTTATAAGTGAAATAGCATGGAAGAGACACCCACATGAAGAAAATCTGTGTTTAAATATTTATCTGATGGTTTTTATTTTTAAAAACATAATATTTTGTACAAGAGAAAAAAGATAAAGAGAATTATTTTTGTGAAACAACTGATCTGTATCTAATCTGTATCTAATCTGCAGAGACATATTAATATCAAAAATAGACTTTCTGAAAGATAAGGCATAGCAAAGATTTCATAATATATTTGATTAATCAAAACCCAAACGAAATTTCTGGTCCTCCCAGATGCTGATGGCTTACAATTTGCTTCAGGGCATTGTAAACCATAAAGCACCAAATGCTTGCATATATTTTATAATACACCAAGCTCTCAAATATTTCTGTAGAAAGATCCATCATTAATATCTTACTGCTTCTTTTCCTGGCCTGCATTGTATGGACATAGTATCATGAACTAATTTCTGAAGAGACATTTTCTTTTTTTTTTAATTCCTTTTAGTCTGCCAGGCCAGCATGCTCAGTACAGAACAGATAGCAAGTTATAGGGTTTTTTTAGCAACTGCAAATAAGGAGCTGGAGCAAGGATCCTCAGCCCTGGTGGCTCAATGGTTAGCCAGAAAAATGATACAAATAGTTTTATTGTGTGCTCCTTCAGTCCTGGATCCATTTTAGTCCAGCCTATTTTGCTGACTTAAATGACATTTGAGAATTATTTTAACTTATATTAAAGACTTGTCCACAGACTACAGGCTCCTCTCTGAGCAACACAGTAAGTGAGCAGAAAAAAAAAAAGAAATTATGAGAGAAGAGTGATTCTCTTTCAACCAGACTCTTTATTTTTTGCATCACAAATTGCAGAAAAATACTGCTAATAAATGTTTATTTTGCTCAGTCAGAGGATAAGTATTTTGTCAGTAGGTGCAATAACATGAGATACTCAGCATCTGGAGAGTGCTCTCTGGAAGCACTCATAACTTGCAGATGTTTTATTGTCATTCTTTGCCACCTCTGCATATACTGAGTGGGAACGAATATTTCAGTGTCTTACACACATATCAGTGGCAATGCTTTGGAGGAGAGGGAGGGAAGAGCAAAGGAAGTGGGTTATGAGCTAACCTAGAGAGGGCAAATCCGTCCATCACTCCACCATTTAATGCCAGTAACGAAGGAAATCGTCTGAGGGACCATTTTGTATCACAGCATAAAGGGAAAAAAAAGAAAAAGTAGAAGAATGTAGAAAATTAAAACACTTCATGTTATTTGGCTTCTTGTTTAGCTAATGGTGTTTAAGTTGGATGTCGTACATGGTAACAAGGCATAGCTGCTGTTCCTGTTAATCATCTGAAGTATTGAGTCAGCTCTTTCTTAAAATTAGCAATGAATTTATTTTATGTTTGATACTAATACGTGATATATTTTGACACTTCTCAAGAGGGGAAAGTTGCCTCAGGTCCCAAGTTAACATCACAGGAATATTAAAGCCAAGGCTAAGCGCACTGCCACTATTGCCCATGTATTGGCTTCATATGTTGCATAAATCCCAGAATTAGACTTTATAAATATCTAACTACCTGGATGCATTAGTTTCCACTCCCCCCCCCCCAAAAAAAAAAAAAAAAGACAGAAAGAAAAGCTGGAATAAAAAAATTGAGACGCTCAAGGAGGAGCTAAAGCTTTTACAGACTATCTTGTTTAAATGGCATCAGAAATTGTCCAGGTCTTTGTCAATATCAGTGACATTGTAAACTAAAGTATATAAAAGAAAATTTACAATATACACTGGAAATAGAAAATAAGGTCAAGGGCTATATTTTAGATAAATGCTTTATTCAAATGTGGCCAAATTTAAACAAGGTTCATTCATTCCCTCTTCTAAGCCCCTATAGAGTCTGTTAGGCAAAATTCTGTTTCTCATATTTTTTATTTTTATTCATTATTGCTCACATTAGTGTCTTGTGTCCTGTTAACCCTTTCTTATGGCTTTTTTTAAACACTGAAACAAACCACTAACATTTTCCAAGTTACGAGAAATAAGAGTAAGAGGGGCAGGATTTGCACATCTGACCTTGAAAACAGGGCTGGTGTCTGCCATGCTGAACTCTAAACTAGCAGTAATGGAGGAGGCTCAGACTTTGTATCCAAAAGACTAAATGTATTCCCCATCTCTCTTGTCTGCTGGCATCTTTCACTTCCTCTCCCCACCTTTCTGTCCCTCTTGAACCACATCTGACTTCATCCACAGCTGAAGAATGTGACCTTGGTCTCAGGTTACCCTAAATGAAGTAAATGAATGCAAGCCCAGTCACTAAGGTTTATTAGTAAATCTGTAATTAATCATTATGCGCCACCCAGAATTATTGTCATTTTTATCTCCCTAGACATACCTTTTTATCCTTTCATAGTCCCCCCTTCCTCCTACAGTTTTTCCTTTGTTTCCAGTGACTGATCTAGCTACCTTTGGGGATATTCCAAGTTCAGAGTGAGTTTTACATTCTAACTTGAGAACTTACATACTGGAGATACGGGATTTCTGTATCTGGCAGTACAGGTTGCCTGGGAGATTGGTAAATTCATACTATGTAGATGAAGAAACCAGATTCATACTTCTAAAACAGTATTTCATGCATAGAAAGATACTATTCTGATCAGTGGAAGTTAAAATTAATGTTGAAAGTACTGAGCTGAAGTTTTAAAGGAATGAATGTAAGGAAAGGCAAAACAAACCTTGACTGTTGTTCCCAGTACATTCAAGAGACTTGCAGTCTCTTTGAGCTGCTACATAAAATTGCCATTTAGAAGGAAAAAGGTTAGTGCAAAATTGCCACAAATATATGGGACATACCAGAGAATGTGGAACTGGGTCATTGTTTTAAAACAGGAACATTTCAGAGAGATGCAGAAAAACTCAGGATGCAGGAAATAAAAGGAATGAAAAAAATGGACAAAGGAGGATTTTCTCAGAGGAGTTTTTTAATTTTAGAATAGGTGGAATAAAGAAAAATGTGTTTATTTTATGGAGTTAACAGAAGATATTGCTGATTATTTTTTACTTCATCTTTCTGCAGGTTACTCATTTGAGGGGGTGTATTTTCTTTTTTGATAACAACTGATCCAATCAGAAAGGACTTTTGACCTTGTGAAAACCTTTGACTTTTACTTTTTATGATGTAAGGACCAGTTCTTATTTACATCCATCCCTAATCAGACCCTACAGGAAAATTTAAGGATAAAAGGCCATCAGGCCCTAGAAATCAGTCAGGTGGACAAGAGGATACAGTTCATTAACTCCGCTGCAGTACAAGGCTGGTGTACTCACCTGTCTCTTCACATCTACCTCCCAGTTACTCCAACTCCTGTAGTGAACTCACATGAAAGAATTATAAAGACAGGCACTATACATTAGGCGTCACCATAAGAAATGTTTTCAGACACTCCAATAACTGAACAATGATGGCGGAGGATTGTAGTGTTGTTCAAACCGGTCACAAGTCAGCTTTTGCAAGATGACTAAGTGAAAAGCTGTGATGATAGAGACATTAATTTATCAAAATTCAACAATGTTCTTACAGGAAATACAAGGCTCCTGTGTGAAAAAGTTTCAAAACTTGAGGTTGAAGTCCTTTCTCCAGTTAAAACCAAAGTCTAATAAGTTTCAAACAGGCAGGATTCCTCCACAGCTGCCTACAGACCCACACCCAGCTAGCACTGAGTATCCCTAGCTCCACCAAACAGGGAGGTTCTTTGTGCTAATCCTGAATGACCACACGACAGTCTGTTGAGTTGATCTGTGTCATCACATGTATTATGCTGAGCCAGGTTTAGCCCTGCAAGATGGAAAAAAGGATCCCTACTTATGTGCACTATTTTTTCCCCCAAAGCATTTCTAAAAATTCAGGAAGAAAGAAAACACTAGAGTGCACAGATTTTCTTTCTTTCTTTCTTTCTTTCTTTCTTTCTTTCTTTCTTTTCTTTTCTTTTCTTTTCTTTTCTTTTCTTTTCTTTTCTTTTCTTTTCTTTTCTTTCTTTTTCTTTCTTTCTTTCCTTTTCTTGTCTTGTCTTGTCTTTCCTTCTCTTTCTCTTTTTTCTTTCCTTCTTTCTTTCTTTTTTCTTTCTTTCTTTCTTTCTTTTTTCTCTTTCTTCCTTTCTTTTTCTTTTCTTTTCTTTTCTTTTCTTTTCTTTTCTTTTCTTTTCTTTTCTTTTCTTTCTTTTTCTTTCTTTCTTTTCTTTCTTTTTCTTTCTTTCTTTCCTTTTCTTGTCTTGTCTTTCCTTCTCTTTCTCTTTTTTCTTTCCTTCTTTCTTTCTTTTCTCTTTCTTTCTTTTTTTCTTTCTTTCTTTCTTTCTTTTTTCTCTTTCTTTCTTTCTCTTTCTTTCTTTCTTTCTTTCTTTCTTTCTTTCTTTCTTTCTTTCTTTCTTTCTTTCTTTCTCTCTTCCTTTCTTTCCTTCTTTCTCTCTTCCTTACTTTCCTTCTTTCTCTCTTCCTTACTTTCCTTCTTTCTCTCTTTCTTTTTCCCCCTTTCCTTCATTTTCTAATGGATACTGCTTATATAGGGGTTGAAGAGATGAGAATACAGATTTAATTCCTATAATGTTTCTGTAATCAATGCTTTGTATCTGAACAAAAGTGTAAAGAAGGGCATAAATGCACTAAGCTGCATTTCAAAAATGACACTGTAATTGCAGGACTGCCTATCTTACCTTGGCCTCAAGCATTTACCAGGATTTAAATTTATTTCAAACTGTTCTCCCAAGTCTGCCTAATTTTTTTTTTTTTGTCCAAATAGCAGCAACTCACAGTTAGTGAACAAAGCTTCAAGAATTTTTTTTTTTTTTTACTTACAGCTAAATTTAACTTTACCCATCCAATAAAAAAGAAATAAGGGAGCCTTTATTATCTCCCTGGATTTCTGGGTATGATACCACATCACAGAGAAGTGGTTATTAGAGACAATGGCCTACCAAGGTGAAGTTTGTAATAAAGCCTATTATGTGGTTTCACCATTGACACTAATGGAATGTAACAGTGATTTAGAATGATTTAATGGTTCCCAGGTTGTGCTCTAATAGTGCTCTTTATATTATGATGTATATCACAAAACCTAATGTGGCTGTTGTGATATATTGACAGTATTCATGCTGTTTCATTTTTTTAGGGGAATTTTAAAAACTGTCAAAAAAGAAAATTAATAGGTTGCAACTGCGTTATTTTCAAGGGGTCTGTTTTTTAAATGTATGTGCATAAATTTCTATTGGTGCCATGCTTAAGCTAATAAATTCATTTGCATTTTTATCCAAAGTCATAAAAGTGGAATGCGTGCATGCATGCATCTCTGTGTGTGTGTGTGTGTGCCTGTGTCTGTGTTGAAGACTTGCTTTAAAAAGATCATCTCAAAATTTGCTTACAAAATGGTTTTAATGGTTTCAAATGCTCATAAAAGGAGAGTGTAAAAACAAGTTTTCTTCTCATAGGCTGCAAAACTACACTAATTTAACAGAAAGGAGACCGCAGGGGGTATGACTACAGATTCACTCAAAAAACATCCTGACCCTTAGGGGTCAGGTGGCTTTTAGACCTGCACTTAAAGTCTGGAATCTAAATAAAAACACAATCATCCTGCAAGAGAAACAAAGGAAGATGTACTAGGGCTGAGATATCTTTTGAAATTGTTTGTGGGCTTCTCAGCAATGCCTGACCTATTAGCTTTAAGGCATTTCTGGTTTCAAGTAAGTTAAGAAACAGCAGGAATTTTCTTGCATTTTCTAAGATTTCCCCCTCTTTTTGTAATTTAAAAGCATACATCATGAAATATCATTGCTCTAAAGATCAGCACCTTCCAAGTGTGATGATGAGCTACCGGTGAAAATACCCAGAGTTCCACCAAAGGAAGGAGTTTCATACCTGGCTACCCTGTGAATGCTGGAGCAAAGGTCCTTGGCATTTTTTCTGATAAGTGTTTCCTTCCCCATTCACAAAACTTCACAGTTTTCAAAATTAGTTTCCCACACTTTCATGTTGAAACCATGCACAGATCTTTTGGAGGGCAAAAGAAGGTAGGGACTGTGAAACTGATTGCTGCTGCCTCAATTTCCTCATTAAACACTGCAAAGGGAGCAGGTCTTCTCAATCCCCAGTCAGGCTAAGATGTCACCCATTTCTGCCCCTCAGTGGTAATGAAGAAGGGGAAAATGTCACTTTTGGTGATGATGGAAGAAGGACAAAATAGAAGCCCTTACCAGTGCTGTAGAGGGGAAGAGGACGGCAAGGAGACAGCTGCCTGGCAGTCAGTGTGCCATGTCGCAAGAGACTGTCCTGCACTTGTGTCAGGGGAAACTACAGTGTCTTCTGTTTCTTTTGTTCCCAAGTCATCTGTGCTTTGGGTTGTGTGCTACAACTGCCACTGACAAAGCAGGAGGAAGCTGAACTGGGAAAAGATGGAGCCCCTGGGTCCCAGACTGGTAACAGGGAATGTATTATCCCTTCCCTCCTGGCAGGTGAGCATTGCTTCAAGTACCTTCCACACCAGCTGGTAGGTGCTGCTGGGGCACCACTTGCACTGCTGAAGTGTGAACAAATCCATGTGGGTTCATGTTGCACCCTCCTTTTGGAGGTGCAAAGGAGAGTAATTAATTTAAATTACCCAGCTAAATTTACCCCAGGTGAAATATTACACAGGTTCCCATGCTGATTTAAGTACTTTTCCTCAAGAGGGAGGGAGTCACCATGATCTGGGAGGAAAAGAGATGTGAGTTCTCAGAGAGGACATGGGTGGAGGTGAGCACAGTTTTTGGTCTGTCATCACCATATCAAGAACTTCCTACGTACAGAGAGAATTTGTTCTTGCAAAGAGCCTTCTTTGCCAAACTGTGCCATTCACATGGCACTGGCTAATTGCTCTGTTACAGGGTACTTGTCGTATCCTGCATCAGGTTAGCTTACTTGTAGAGGTTTTTTGGTGTTTGTTATTTTTTTCTCTGAGAAAACACAAGCTTTTGATAAAACTGCCTGTGAAGAGTTCAGCTGGAACACAGCCAGCCATCTCCTGTTGGGATCGCAGTTTGCATTGCATGTGCTTTCACCCTCATGGCAAGGGAATTCAGTGCGCACAAAAGGACAATTTTCCTCTTTCTCTGATTCATCCTCTAAAACTGTCCACAAAACCATAATTTTTCAAGTGTAAAAAGTATGTACAGGCTGGAAAATGGGTTTATAAATAGAACCTTACACTGAGTAATGACTTTGGGGCACTGAACTGAGAGAGGACAGGCAGAATTTTGGAGAAAGTCATTTGGTTTGGACACTGAAGTTATTTCAAAGTTACAAGCAAGATATTTCTCAGGAGAGGTTCTCTCTTTTTTTCTTTTTTGTATTGTGTCATCCCTGTGGAGAGCTTTGTGGAATCATAGAGAACCAAATTAGGCAAAGTGCCTGTTATGTAACCTCATGGTTCTTTAAAAATAGTGGGAGCGTCACTATCACTAGAGCTTCACCCTTCCCAAAGTTTATGTACAGCACATGGAAAGTGAGGTCAGGAAATAGTGGAGACCATATAATGAAATATAAAGATCATTTTTACAGCAATGCATTGAAATTTGCATAATTATTATCCTGTTTTGACTTTTTAACTTTAGAGAATCTATGTGGGTCAGTTTTCCCTGTTTTAATTAGCAAAATCAAAATAACAAAAAATGGCAATTTCCTTCTTTCAAGCTCAAGTGGACTACTCAGCCTGTAGCAATAATTATATTTTTCAAATGTGAGGTGCCTAATTTAAAATACGAGATTCCCAGTAGTTGCGGAAGTTTTAAGGACAAGAAGTGACAGAAGCAAGTGAGCCTTTTGTTCTTAGCACTTCCCAGCTGTAAGTCCTCTCAACATCTAAACTTTGTAGGAATTATGTCACTCTTGTAAGTAAATTTCTGTGTCAATATTATTTATTAGAAAATATTTTACCCACTGGGGTAAATGAAGAGTAAGGTTTACTAATCAGATTACTAGCACACTTATTCTAATTTATACGTTCCATGGTTAGCCTTTAAGCCACAGTTGACCTCTTATTTTTTATATTAACTGGAAACCATTCATCAAGTGAGTTACCCCTCTCCTTTCAAATCCACTTGTATTACTAAAAGGTTGAGTAAAGACCTCTGGGGAACAAGGGCAATTTTTGACATGGATCTCAACAGATTAAACTATGCAGGGACAATATAGAATACATTGGAGCAATAACATTATCACATCATAGCCTGATTGAGAGGCATTTCCTTGCATTTTTGTCCTTTTACCATAAGCCAATAGTAGCCACAGGCATTTGACTGGAGAGCCCGGAGGATTGACAGGCCTGGCAGTCATTACACGCTGGATTGAATACTAGATTACTCCAAAGTGGCTCAGGGTCAAGGATCAGTGTGTTCCCTTTTGGCACTAAATGACTTTAATATCCTTACTGTATTAGTCAATTACTTTAAAGCTGCTGCTCTCTGAGCTCTCTCTGCCCCCCTGCAGTTTACTATGGACATTTGAATTGCTCCCATACTTAACCCACACATCTGCTTTTAGCTGTCAAAAGAATAGTGCTACCACTGGAGCTATTGACAATGCAAAATGAACAGAGATACTTGCTGTCAGTGTCAAGTGGCACTTTCTTTCCATTGTTTGTTTTAAATAACTCCTAAATAATGCCACAGCAACACTGTTCCTAACTTAGGAAGAATCCAATGGTGGTTTACAGCCTACCTTTAATTTAATCTCAACATGACCAAAACAAGCAACAGTAAATTATTCTGTCCACACAGTTAGTTGTTTTTTGGGGGAAAAAAGATGTTTTCCAAAGAGCTGAAGTACTGTGGTAAGGCACAAAATGAAGGGTTGCTTTCTACTCTTGCTTAAATTTCACAAGAGTCTCTGTGACTATAGCAAATTACACTGCACTTCTGAATTTATTGGTGCAACACGGTGAAGAATTTTATATCATGGTCACTGAACATTAAAAGGTCTGGCTTGGCTTGGTGTTAAACCAACATGTCTGGATTAAATATGAGCAGAACTGATCTGAATTTTAAAACTGCTTGAAAGTCATGCCTTTAGTGTTTTAGTGAAAGTGATATCACTGCACATGAAAGCACATCTGTCCTGTGGGGCCCAACTTGTGTGTGGTGATGTCATTGGGTTAAAATAGCAACTCAGGACTTTACAGCTAGATACATACAGAAATAATTTTCCTTTATGAATATACCTATTTTCATCTGCATGAGGATAAATGGGCACTGCATCTTACTGGGAGAGCTGCCTACCATGTAGTTTGGTGAGCCCATGTTGCATGTAGACAGTAACATTTTTCCTCTTTTTATATTAACCTATAACATGAGTATAAGGACTGGTTGCTTTGCTCTTCTTGTGAAAAATACAACTAGCATTTTACAAGGAATAGCACCATGCCTATTGCTGCGTGCATCAAATTGATCTGCTTTTTGGACACCCCAAGAAGGATCTGTCATGTCAAAGTTACCTTTTATTCTTCAGAGAACTGTTAAATATCCTAATGAGCAAGGGCTTTGGACTCTTCATTTAGTACATGAAAAAAAATCAAATTTTGACATACAAGGTGGTGTAACCCAGGTCACTGCTACTGGGAATTCTAAAAGATATGATATCCAGGCTGCCCAACAAATTTAGCAGCATAGTGTCCACTCTGACCTGTTTGCTGATGACAAGGCCAAAGAAAAATATAATCCACTGTGCACTGTATCAGAGACATTTTATCTCCTGGCTTCAGCAGGAAATTTCAGTGGAAATTAAAATTGCTGTGTTAGGAAGTAGATGAAACAACATTTTGAAAAAAATTCTCAGTTTCTAAGTGCCTGTCCTTGTTATTCAGGATCTTTAGGAATATTAATATATTGTAGGTAATGGAGCACTAACAGAAGTGCAGATATATGATCAGTTCTAAAATACATGCGCACTTGTATGTTTTTCAATACACAAATATACTTCATATGATTAATTCTGAGTTTTTCCATTTCAGGTAGATACTACATGTGTTCTTACTCCAGGAAGGCAGACAGGCAGGATGCTGTGGACACTAATATATATTTCGTTTGCAGTGTGCCTCAACTCAGTGGCTAAGCATAATGAATGGTGCCTTGGGGAATGCTCTGAATAATTGTGCTAATTTAAAATTTAGTCAGCAAAGGACCTTAAAAAACTTGATACCTCTTGGTAATGATGCATCATTAGCACTTTTCATTCATTTATATTTTGTTGTGTTTAGGGATTTGGGTATTCAGGAGAAGAAAGGTAGTCTGACAAGAGAGTGATTGAATCAGCCCCCTTGATACCTGGGAGTGACAGAAGGTGAAGTACTGTAGCTGCAGTTGACAACTACTTTAATATGAGCCACTTATAAATATTTACAATTCATAAGTCAATGATGAGCTTCTGTATGGCACATAAATAATACCATAAGTATTTGGCATATTTATTTGGAGCCTGATCATTAGTTGGAAGATAGCTTAGTGTTAAAGAGTTATGGAAACATTTTCAATTAGAAGAGCTTACTTTGGAGACTGCAGTGCACAGCTATGAAGAAAATAATATACATGAAACAGGTGAGTTCACACTTCTAGAAAACTGCCATTCTCTCAACTTAATCAGGGGAGCAAAACACCCAACTCCAGTGCAATAACATACGTAAGATTAATAGAAACTGGCTCTCGATGATTTACTTGGCACAGGCACCATAGCACTTAACATATGGCCTTTCTGCAGTACAACGATAAACACATCAGAATCTAGTCAAAAAACAATGAACCCTATTTACTGCACGAGTAATTGTGTTGGGGATATAATTCCTCTTGTTAAGGAATTCTACTAGTAAGTTGATTTTGTAGGCTAAATGAGACACCTTGGGTGCATTATTTTGATCTGACTTCAATAAAAGGCTGACAGGTTGAAAATTAGGCATCTATGGACTGACAGATTTCAATATTTTTTGTTCAAGATGGATATTTATATGCAAACTTTTTTGTTTGTTTCTCATATTAAATTTTGAACATTGTTGAAAAGAGAGGGAAAAAACCCAGGAGCCCCACACTCCATAAACCACAATCAAATAAAGTGAAAAAGCATACAGAGAATGCATCCTTTTTTTTTTTTTTTTTTTTTAAAGAAGCTAAAATATCTGCATTTTCCTAAACTATTTTAGGCAGAATAATTATCTGTAGCTTCTGTCTCTTTAGTGGGAGTGCATGGTGCAGTGATCAGTGGTAAATACATTAATCAGGAGTGAAAACTAAATTGAAACATTCTGGAGTACATTCTTGGATACATAGAAAGATAAACTACTACTCAGCACAGGTAAAACATAATAAATTACTGTGTTTGTGTGCCTAATTTTTGTGCTTTCTGGACTTTGTCATCCATATTTTTTTAATATAAGCATGAGGTTTTAAATGACCACTTGGGATGGACACTCCTTTCTTTCCATCCTGGTGGGTAATGAGAGAGACAACACCTCCAGCCATTATTCCTTCAAGTGCTGAGTGGGAGTGCAGTTAACTTTGATAGCATAGAAGTAAGTACATCTTTTATTGCATAGGAAAAAAAATGTCGAGAATAACCTATTCAGTTTAACATTTTCACAGAGTAATTACACATAAAATTAGCTACCATCAAACTTTTTAGCTACTTTTCCCAATCATATTAACTGCGTACATACACATTTCATCTCTAAGCATGGAAGAATTATTTTAACATGGTAATATCCACAGAAACAATCTAGAGTGATGTTTTTTTCCATTTTAATTGTTGGTAATTTTGGGTTTGAATCTCAAACTATAAGTAATTTTTTGGATACTAGTATAGAAAATCAATCTGCAATATCTTGCTCATATCTGTACCATGCAATCACCCATTAATGCAGTTTCAAATATCAAAAAGGTGTCTGTTTTCTGTTTAATTTTTTATGCTCTTTTGTAATAGGAGTCTTCTTGTCATGGATCATCCTGAGGTATGTAAACAACATACAAACTTACTTTGAATGATATATAATCTCCTAATTTTCTCTCATAAAATGACATATACAAATCAAGGAGCTAAAGCATGGAAAGTAACATATTTTGGTCTTGTGACTAATGGTAACCTGGTGCTATTGAATTACTGAACTGTGTCTGAGAACTAATGAGAAAAATTTCCCAGGGGAATCTTTATCCAATGCACTTGGAGAGCACCTTGGGGACTCATTCCGTGTCTGTCACCTTTCCCGTCTCATTGACACTCAGCTTCTTTACCACCATTACTCTGTGCAACCATTTCACTTTACACCTCACGATTAGAATATTAAAAGGAGAGAATACTACACTACTTGCTCCAGATAGCAGAGTTGTTTTTGACACTTAAAATAGAAATTGTCACTGAAATATCACAAGGACATGACTATCTCCAGCTCCAGAGCTCCCATAGAACATTTTAAAGCTCAGAGGTGTATTATTTTGAAGCCACTCATATTTTTTCATTTTTCTTAACCATGTTTTTTTTTTCATTTCTTAATTAACAATGAAATACTTTAGGATATGTCATGTCATGTGGACCACAAAAATGATTTCTCTTAGGTAAAATTTGCTCCTGTCATAATAGCAAGGACTGAGTCACTGTTATTAATTATATAATGGTGAATTTTTAAATGAAGGAATAGAAATGTCATTAGCAAAAATATATCATTTTCCATGTGGTAAATATTTGTTGAAGACTTGTGAAGTCTAAAAACATAAGGAAAACTCTTCAGTGCATGTAAGTGGATTTAGTTTAATTGATTTAAGAACACTGCTGATTTCCCTCAGAGAGGATTTGTCTCATATATCTTACATCCATATTTAGAAGAGCTTTGGTATATCCCGTTAGGGCCCAAACCTGCCTTCCTGTGAAAAGCTCCCTCACTGAAGTGCACAGAACTACTCTCATGAGTAAGAGCAGGGAGGATTTGGCCTCAGGGAATAAAGCTCAACTTTAAAAAGTTTGAAAAAATCCAACTACATTTTTTAGCTTAAAAAGTGCTCTAATTTCACCTGGTTGGTGATTTCAGAGAGAAGCTAATTAAAGCCAATGGAGAATTTTAAAAATGAAGAAAAAACCAAAAATTAGGACAGCAGGGGGAAAATAAGTTTTCTAATTATATATAACAAGGATGTCTTCTACATAGTGCACTAAATGTTCACCTTTTCTATAGTACTGAGATTATGCTGATTTCTGCTGTGTGGCCCAGGGTGTACATACAGCTGCTTGTACCCATTGCACAAGTATTTGATTTTATTAAAGAGTTCTAGTTAGCCAAACGTCCATGGGAGTCACATACCGTGACTTCTGTGGAGACTGAGAAGTACTGAACATATTTGACTGTTGATGATATTAGCAGAACCTTTTGCCTCCAGTGGCTGTTTTTGTCGCTTCGTTTTGTTGCGGTTGAAGAAGTGTGGGAAGGGGAGATTATTTTGGCAAGTATTAGGAGGAAGTCAGGCTATATACTGAGTTTGGTTTTGTCTTCTGCCAAAAAAGATCTTTCTGTGGAATTGAAGAAAACATGCTGTCATTCCGTCCTGCTTTTTCTGAAGATGGTGGGATTTCTGCTGTGGACTCCTTAAGGACATGCTGAATGCAGTATTTTCTTCAGTAGTGGGCAGCCACTGGTGTGTTAGAGTAGATTTATTATGTCTTGAAAATATTTGAGTGTACCTATTTCAGCCTTGCATTATCAACAGCTCAGTCTTTCCCTATTGACTCAGCAAATATTCTTTGCTCTAAACAAAATGAAAATGCACTCTTGGGGTTCTCTAGAGGATTCTGTCCCCTTCCCATGAATTCTGAGTTTCAGAGGAGAGGTAAAGTAAAATTGGAGACTGATTTAAAAATTACAATATTACTGATAATGTATAGGGAATGAAAAAAAACCTGAAAAACAAGCTCTGTCAGGAATTATCAGTCCTCTGATGTTTGATGCAAGCCTTTGATGGTGTGAAAAATACAGTGACGATGACGAATAGGGAAATAATGTTTCTATGTTCTCTTCTACAGTTACTCTGAACCTACTGAAAATACAAATGTTTTAAGTCTTATTTGTTTTACCAGACTGAGTTTAAATAATTAGAACTAGGAATAGTTATGCATGTCTGTGACAAGTGAGGATGAAGCACTTCTGCTCAGATGATCTCCTTCATCTCCACTCTGCATCCATTCTGCACAGAGGGAAATAAATGAATAAGAAGCAAGGTTGTGAAGAACTGTATTACGAGCTCTAGCCTGTTCACCTTTACGTTTCTATTTTGAATTGCAGGTCACTGTACTTTATTCCAGGTTCAAACCAAAGCACCTTTATCTGTTCTGTTGCTTTAACTGGTCTGAGATCTACCACGCATGATCGGAATGTGAAAGAGGAAGCTAGTTTATGGTTATTTTAGAAAAGCTTTTGCTTTTCACTTCAGAGTGCATAATCTTGAAAAATAAGTCTGTGAGCTGGTCTATTTAAGCTTCCTCTTTTTAAATATCTAGATTTAAGTCAAAAAAATATGACAGGTATTTTGGTTGTTTGGCTTTGTTGTTTTTTTTTTAAGCACTAACATACAGTTTACAAGTTCCTGTCTCTTTTTCTACATGGCAAAATACAATTCTTTTGAAAATATATAGGGGAAACACTCCATGTCAATACTTACAACATCAGGAGACAGGTTGTGAACTGTGTTTCTTTGTGTTTCTCAGAAAGATAATCATGAGTGTGGCAGAGTAAGAAATCTTTAGACTCCTGGTTTTGCAGGAACCATGTGAAACAGATACTTGATTCAGTATCATCTTGGTACTACAGGCAACCAGCTGTTTCAGTAGAAGCTGAGATTTAATATGCATTTAAACATTTTCTCTGTGACCTCTCTCCCACCTGTTAAATTCCTTACTACTGTCTCTTATGAGTTTTTCAGGGATAGTTTTTGATTGTAAGTTGATGAGGCTATGTTAAAGCTTCCCAGTGCTTTGGATACCCAAACCCATGATTTGCTTATGTAGCAAAATGTCAGCTAAAATCTGAGGGCAACTAACATATATGTAGGTACTACTAATTCCATGAATCCTTACTAGTAAACAACACTGATTTGCAGAGACAGTAAGTAATATTAGGCATGTTTCATCATTTTTCATTTTACTTTACCACCTTGGACTTTAAAAAGGCATCAACTTTATGTAATTTATATGTAATTGTATATACGTATAGATAGAGAAATATGCACTTTTAGAATGAGTCTCTTAAGGCCAAGAAAGTTCAAATGTAATCCTCCCACTGCCACAGATCTGTGTGCAAATTTCCATAAGTTCAAGTAGGGATGTATAAATAGAAGCAGCAGAGCATCTGACCCATCACTCATATTCAGGACGGTTACCCTGTTTCAGATGTTTATGTTACTCTGTTTTGAGCAATTCACATTTTCTTTTGAGAAACTGTGAAGGCAGAGAGTTATTAAGAAATGTGTTATATGAATGTCCATGAGGAAAGGAAAAAAATGAGTGCAGAACCACTTTCAATACCTCAGTGTCCACAACTAATGCTATGGTGGACAGCTGAGACAAGAGCAGACACTGTGCATTGATGAGACAAAAAGCTTGCCCTGAACTTTTGCAGGCTTGTGAAAGAAAAATATTTTAGTTATAACCAGCTTTTTTTAGGAGTCGAACACTGTGTTGTGGGTATCATGTATTTTGCCTACCAAAGTGCAGTGCTTTGAAGAAAGCGAATCATACATGTTTAAGCCAAATTGATGTCTCTCAAAATCTTTCTCTGCAAATCCAAGTCATGTCTGAATGTCTTTTTTTATTCTTAAATATACAACTGAGAATGTGCAATGAAACACTAATGTAACTGCTTTCTAGTGCTAACAGCAGGCAGGTCTGGCCAAGATAATAAATAAGATTATATAGTTTTCATAAATAAAGTTTTATATAGTTCAAAGGCCTGACTAGCACTATTACCTGTCATTCTTTTCAGTTTTTGAGATTTCATTGCACCGAGCTAGGAGCTTAACATGTACTGTTTTGATCATTCATCCTGATCTGGTTTGTCACAAACAGCTAACAGTTCTGCTCTAAATGACTCTGATGGTGTCAGTGCCAAAGCAAACGTGGGGTATATGTTTACGGTCTCCTTTTTATACATGTCTGGGGCAGAAGAGCTATTGAAGCAAATTATTTCTCACCCACACAGAGGGTATTTCTTCAATGTCGCAGCAGAGGTCATTGACAGGGCAGCACAGAGAAGACAGCTTCTGAAGAAGAGTATGCTTACATTTTCCATAATGCTCGTCCAACTTTTCTCAAACACTTTCAAGAAAAATATATTTAACCCTTTTATAATTAGCAAATGCAAATACAAAAATACATCTTTAAAACTTTAAGAATCTGCAATACTAGATGATGTTTGCAGGACTAATCATCACATGCCATTGTAGTTCCACAGTTCTGGTAACAGCTGGAATGATAGATAATTTTGTGTTATAACAATAAATATTTTTAACTGCTAATCTATTCAGTGAGGCCATATAATTTCTTGTTGATGTTGCTATACTGACCTCTGCAGGCTTTGGAAGTTTGGAACATTGTTTACTGCAGTGTCTGCTGTGACCTATGCAGCTAAACGAGTCTGTAGCACCAGAATACTTTGAGGGCTAAAATACTTACCTGAGAGCTGTATTTCTTCTTAGTTCTAAAAAAACAAACTGTAAAAGAATTTAAGGTAATGATCTGAAAGTAAATGTTCTTGATGCTCAGAATATGTTAGTCCAGGAAAAAGAAAAGTGAAAAAATAGGTATTTAAATAGGTCCGTTACGGATGTGGGGGGTTGTGATATGACCAGGTAATTAAGAAATGAAGCCAGTTTAGATGAAAATTATTATTCCTGTTAAACTTGCTCCTTAAAAAAAAAATAAATTCTGCTCCTAGATATAATTAAATTAAAAGTTGCATATGTTCAGTATAGTTTTTATCAGTTTTTAACTAAGACAGACACACCAGGATGAATAGCAATACTTAAATGATGCACAGTTCCCCATCTTCCGGGTTTCAGTATCTTGAGTTAAAATAATTTCACTGGCACAGTACAATGCATGCATTAATCTAATCTGGGTTATTTTCTGTTAAATCCTTACTGCCTTTCTGGAGTTAAGTGTGTTCCTTACATTTATGCATGTCCAAATACAATTTTTCAATTATGGTCTGACACTTCTTTTATACATATATATCATTTTTGTAACTTATAGTCATGTTTGGCTGACACACAGAGCTATGCCCTATACCTTGTTTATGTTAGAAACAAAGACCCTCTGAACTGCAGCTCTGTTTATAACTATTTGTGGTTTAACAAATGACAAAATACAGAAGACTTAAAAATCTTGGTCTGGAAAAAATATCTCAGTCTGGTTTATGTTTTCATCTACTTTCCCTACATTTATTGATTTTGTTAACTGTTTCAGCTATTCACTGTACACTTTTCTGACCACATCGTATTTATGTTGTATGCAGGTAACTGACATTTGAAGAAAAACAAAACATACAGGATGAAGTCCTGACTCCTCTGAAAGCTCCCATTGACTTTAGGAAAGCCAAGCATTTTCCTGCTGTATTTTTGTCTCTCTTGCTTCATCTTCAAAATTAAATGATTTCTTTGACAAATTCAAAGTTTATCTAATTAATCTTTTTCTGTAAGATACTGACAGGTTATACTCTAAGACAGACATATGGACATGGACATGGCCGTCTCCACTATTTGTGGAAAAAATTGTGCATTTTGGGATGGATTATCACTCACATTGTATTAAATTTTCTGTAGTCCAGTACTGTTAACCAAGAGATGCCAATAGATGGGCAAAACAGACAACAGATGGTAGGAGAGGATACACATGCGAAGTTGCAACGCAGTTCTTTAAATATTTGGCTTAACATTCACTTCCTCAGTTTTCTTTTTTTTCCAGTTTTTAGTGTTGTCAAAATGAATGATCTGAGATAACTGGCGATTTTGTCTGAGAGAAGAAAGATTTTGACATTACCATTCCATTTATCTGCAACATTTGCATTACAAAAGTCTCTATATCATAATCTCCTAACTAAACTAAGTTCTGGTCATCCTCTTGTGCTGATTCCTGTGGTGTTCAGAGGTCTGGATGAAGGATAAATTTTTGCGCATTTATAGGCTGCCAATCCCAACTGTTCTCATCCAAATCAAGACCAGTGTCAGCAATGATAGTAAAGTTTCTACAGAGCAAAATTCTGGCACACACCTAATATTCTTCAGTCACAGAAATGCAGTCAATCTATGGTCTAATAGACCAAACTAGGGCTAATCAGAAGTAGAAAAGACACCAGTACAGATAGTGAAGAATTTAATTCCTCAAAATCAAATGTTTTACTCCGGAGATCTGCTCCTTTTGCTCCACACTGTTTGCTAATGTTAACATAGCCACATCGTTTTGCTAAAAAATATTGACAGAGTTTGAGACTAAACCCCTGCATCTTTATGGTCAGCTGGCAGCCATTGCGAATAAGCAAAGGTAGACTCACTTCTGGCTACCACCAAGTTTCTATAGGCTGGCAAAGTAAGAAAAGGACAATTGGACAGGGAATGTGATTCCCTCCACTTGCCCCTCGCAAAGGGAAGCTCTAGGGAACTGCAGGTAGAGGTAACACAGCAGCAGCAATGGCAATTGTCGGTCCATTCTCATTCTCAACCATGCTGCCTACACTGCAAACTGAAGTTCTGAGAAACATGAACTAGCTTGATGGACTTATGTTGTCATATGGTGTAGTGCAAAGAGGAAAAGCCTAGGTTTTGCTTTAGCAAATGTGTTCTGGCTCTGGAACCCCATGCCTGAAAAATAGCTTTACAGCATGGACTGTTCAGGGCTTGTGCCTGGCCCAGGCACACACTGTTCATGAGCAGGGAGCTGAAGGCTGGAGGCACTTGTGTCCCCATTGCAACAGGGCATGTTAGAGGGCTGTCCCAGGCATGTCTTCAGCTGTAGTTCCACCAAGAAGCAGTGTCCCTAGTACATGCTGCAAGTCTCCAAGTATAAGTACAAAGCAAACTGGAACCAGGAAAACTCTCCAGTGCACACTAAATTAATAACCTAGATGTACCCTAAGCACAGGTATCAGAACAGTTTAGCTATGTCAGCATAACTAACCAGAGGATTATGATGTGACTGTTTTTCCTAGGACATGTCAGGACTGTTATGACACTCATGTAACTGTTAAATTAACCTGGCTGGAATTAACCTGGAATATAGGCTGGAGGACCACTGAAAGTTAAGTCATTCATTTTTTCTTTTGCTACAGTTGCAGTTAGATAACACTGTAAATTCCAAAGCTCTATAGAAATGAAACCCATAGTATTTGAATTGTGGCTCTTTGTGTATTGATCCCAGATTACAGCACCTGGACAAGTGGTCTGAGAAACCATCAAAGCCTTCTTTGGACTGTCAGTCTTGATTGCTTGGTGTGCACATCAGGTCTATATTGTAATGTGAATAATCATTAAGTGTTACATTCCCACACTTTTCTGTTGTGATGCAAATTTGGGGCAGGATTGTGGCCTGATTCTGTCAACATAAAGAGCATAGTTTGCTTTTGCCCTAGAAGTTTCTAATTTGTGCTCATTTCTCTCTTGGATCTCTGTGAAAGCAGTTGAGCAGGTTGTCAGCTCCTTTTTATTTTTCTAAGCACAAGCCTTGTTACATTTTGCTTAATCTTCCATCCGTATGGTGACATGTAAAGCTGAAGCTTGACCATTTAAGAGTTCAGCAATACACAACCTCCCAGCAGGTCCCCCCAGGGCACTGTGTCAGATGGTATTAGCAGAAGAACCAGAGTGAGTGTCCCTGCTGCACTGCTTGGACATGTATAACTGGAGCATTCTGCAGTTGCAGAGTACTGTGTGTACAACAAACTGTAAGCTCCCTTTAGACCATAAGATAGTTTTCCACACATGCCCTTAAAACTAAAGTGTGTTCTAAGAAATAGAAGTAGAAGAAGTAAAATGGCAAGTCAGTAAAACAGCATCTTTGCCTATTTCCCCTTTTGAAATCTATTTTCTGATGGGGATGTAAAACTCTCAGTGTAGTGCCAGATACACCTCACTGTATACTACTACTATGAAAAGGAGTAGTCTTTATGTTATTTAGATGGCACAGAGCAGATACAATAGGGACTATGTTCCTTTTTGCAGCATCTGTGGTGCTATTTATGCAATAGACTAGATTTGGCACCTCATTACTGATACACGCAGAAGCATCACCCATCAATCAAAGAGATTTTACTTTGCATACTTCAGGGGCTGATCCTGTCTCAGTACTTCTGAGACAGTGGACATAAAGCCTTTTTCTGATGTTTTCTGATTTTAAAAAAAAACCCTCTATAGGATATATAGTGTGCAAATAGACTTTGCACTGTACTCAAACTATCAGCAATGGTGTGCAGGCTACAATTTAAGGAGAACTATTAGCCTTCTGAGATGTTAAATTATTGGAGGGCATGCAATAATAATAATATGGGAAAAGACAGCACCCTAGTGGGGTGAAACAAAGAACATTTTTTAGCCTGATTGTACACAGCCTCAATAGCAGCACTTCTTGTTCACACAAAAAAGTTCCTTCCTGGGAAGCATGGTTGTTATACAGTGACACTGTATTCTTCTTGCACAATGGCTTTAATTTGGCAAAATACCTTATTCACACCTGGGTCTTTGAGCAATTGTATGGTCTCACCAGAGCTAAAACAGAGCTCAGAGTTAGGCCCATCCTTAAGAGTTAATCCAAATACGACCTCTAAATTTTGTTGGCTTTCACACTCTCTGACACAAGGAATTGGATCTACTTTAATTTAATATATCAGTTGGGGGGGGGTTATTATTTTTCGCTTTAACTGATCTTGGTTATTTTTTTAGATCTTCAAAGAATCTAATACAACTTTTTTAGTTTAATGTTATCGATGCCAGGAATTTTTTATTTTTTAGCACAGTTTACAACCAAGCTGACCACATGGGGCATCCAGTTGTTTGACAAGTGGCTGAAAACTGGTGTGAAGAGAAACCTATTGTTGTGAAATTATCCTCTACTTACTTAGACCGTGAAAACTGAGCACAGACTAAAGCCAAATGAAAAATTAAACATTTTAACCACAAAATAAGAGAGAGAAATGGCGTAATCTGGACATATACTTGTGGAGTTGTCTGACCCATTGATATGTAATGGCTCAAAGTCTGGGCCAAGATAACTTCTGTCTTTCTTTTAAATACTGCTGGAGTGCTGCTAGCACGTTTTCTTGAATTCCCTATCCCATAATAAGATAAAAAGAAGTGAATGGCAAGCCCTCCTGCCTCAAACATTAGAAACAAGTAATCAATTGATCAAATTAACTTTCTCTTTGTGCCCTAAGATTAATTTATACATTTTTAAAAAATAAAATATTTACATAAAGTGAATGTATTTTGTGGGTGATAAGTGAAAACTTCAAGCATCTATCTCTTGAGTTAAAGGTCTTTGGGCACAAGATTAAAGAGTCAGATAATTTCTTCTGGTTCTGAATGAAAGGAAAATTAAAGGCCTACTGCCTTGAATAGAAAGATTGTCCATGTATTTTTTTGCCTTTGTAAGCTTTTAGGGCAACAGACATACTGCTATAGTTTCAACAGTAACAACATGGAACAAGTTGAGTCTTTCAAAGGAATGGTGTGTTCAGCAAAACAATTTTTTTACAACTGTAATTTTCTTTTCACAGAAATAAATAAATAAAGTCCAGTTTTATATTGCAATATGTAGCCAAGAACAGTGTGGCCTTTAGGAGAGTGGACTATAGCAGTGGTTTTGCCTATTTCCACTCTCTTCTCTGAATATCCTGGCAAACCAGTTTGTTGACTATAGCCCTCAAATACTGATGAATTCTCAGCTCATGTTGTCAAATGGTCAGTGCTCTTGGCTTCACTAAAAAAACACTGCTCTTAGTCTACAAAAATTAGTTGGAAAAAATGTCTGGATTTGTACTCACTTGTCTTTCTTCCTGTAGACTTACATTTTATCAGTCAGGAAAGAGTACTGCTGCCTGCATAGGCATTTGTGACTGGCCTTCTCTCCCATCCCAAAGTCTGAGTAAATATCTAAGGATATTAGAGCATTTCTATTGTCATCTGTTATTAGTATTGACTTTGATGCTAGGAGCTCTATTCAGTGATATGAAGTATTATAATTTTGGCTACTCATTTGCATTTGTTGATCTTATTTTTCAGTATCTGAATATTTCTTTAGTCTTCTATTTTGCTCCAGAACTGATATAAATGTTGCCAAGGGACTTTGACCTTTTCCATAGGAGATGAATGTTTCATAGATGAGAATACCTGGAAAATACAGGACTTGCACAGCTGTGTGGTTAGGTGCATAATATGGGCACCACAATTGGCAATACATTGGACAGAGAAATAGCAGACTTCTATGATTTAACAAGAATTGTGCAAATATGCATCCCTTAATGCCATTTATGAATTAATCAAGTGCACAAGCACCTCTTATGAGGACTTCATATCAAGTAAGGAATTCGCCTAGGGACATAATACTAAAAGACCCCTACAAAACTCATTAATAGGAATTACAACTTCCATTTTTTAATTTAAATATATAATAGAAAAAGAAACAAGCTGTGTTAACTTTCCACTGGACTTGAATTAAAGATAATATAATGCAGGATTTACAAAGTTTTAAAAAATGCTGAATAAATATGTATTTTATATTTAGATAGCACCATTCCACCAAGACATTTCAAAAAGTAATTGTGACACTGATGCAAATAACATTTTGCCAGGCACTTATTTTGGGTACAAAAGACTTCATTTTGTTGTCATTACTGACAAATTCTTTTCTCAGGAGGCACAATATGGTCCAATAAAAACAAGAGAACGGTTAAGTAGGATGGGTCCATTGTGACTCACCTGCCTTCACATCCAGTTCTTTCACAAGGTGGGAGAAAGAAGTTTAGCTTAACCTTTGAAACAGGAGCAAATTTAGGTAAAGTTGTCTGAAGTCACTATATTTTTACCTGGCTATTATGGAGGTACTTTTAAGTGCTACCAGGCAGTTCAGATAACATAAAAATTCCAATACTGCCTTCGACTCGAGTCAAGGGTACACTTAAAGAGTTATTAGCACCCAGCAAAGTGTGTTAAGTCTGACATTCATGATGTCTCAGTTATTAAATAGATACTAGTACACGTACTGATTTTCTTATAAAACTTAATAATGATAATGACCTTTCCATTTAGAATCAAGCTTTCAGTGCTGAAAACACCAGCAGATTTATAGAATTTTATGCTAGACGCAAATTACAGATCACTGTCAGTTTTTCATATATACAGAACTTGAAATGTATTTTTCACTTTTCATCTTGAACATTCATGTGTCATAATGACCATCAAATGTATATATTTCTGTGCATAGCTAACATAATTGATGTTACACTCAATTTATCATTTGATTTAGTGCTCCTCTGCACCAGTGCATTATTCCACTGGGGTGATCTGCACACAATAGTGCCTTTAAATGTTAAAGAAAGATTACAAAAAAATTGTGCCAGGGACTCTGCTACTGATGCTAAACAACAGAGTAGATGACTTGGATGGCAAAACATCATCCTCAAGCAGACTAATATATAAATCTTTTTGGGTAAAGAGTGAAAACAGACAGACACTGAGGCTGTCATTTTGCCACTCATACTTGTGACACTACTGCAGGGATTTTTCTTTTTGGATATACTGAAGGGTGATAAGGTACACTCATAAAGAAAATGCCAGATATTGCTAAATACTGAAAATAATTTGACCTGGAGCACTGAGCTTAGTCAAAATTAGTGGTTTCAAGGACCAGGTTTTCATCTACTAAAAAATCAACACATTATCTCTTTCTTCAATAAGGCTATGCCAGCCTATTTGAGCCCAGGATCTAGCCCATCTCAGTAATGAATGTGAATAAATCCTGTGGGGTTTACAGCAGCTGAGAATTTGACCCCTGACTCTCTGCTACACAGAGAAAAAAAGAAATAATTTTTAGAATATTTAATATATTTTCTTACGCATGAACCAGGGGTTATTTCTAAAACAAACAAGCAAGACTTTCTGCTTCAGCAGAGTTGATTATAAGCAACAATGAATATGATAGAGACACACTTCTTTTTTTATTTTTCCTTTTTCCCAAAAATCCTTTTCCCCATACCTCTGTGCAATGCTTCATATCCCTTTTAGCCACCAGATCCATGTCTGATTCTGTCTCAGTTATCTGAGGGGGCCAAGTTATGTGAGGAATTATTTCTGAATACTGGTACTCTGAAAGGGTGCAATTTATGTGACATCAAATTTACTTATATGATGAAAATAACCCTTGAAAAGTTGCATCTCTGGTTACTTCAGAGGTCCCTACTTAATGCTGGGGATTTTAAAGCACACTATACAACTTTAAGGGTGGAAATTATCCACCTGACCTCAGGGATCCGAATTAATCTGAACTTGTCCCAGGGAAAAATGGAAGGGAAGAATTCATTTCACTTACTTGTGACCCCTACCCAAGGCTGACATTAATTGCACCCCAGTTTTTCTCCACTGACTATAAAGGAAGACTTGCAGAGATGCAGATGCCAATATTTGTCAAATTCCAACCTAACCTCTCCATTCTCAGAGAAAAGGAAAATTCCCTCATCTCCCCCAGGATGACCCTGTCTTAAAGGACCGAATCCTCCAGGATGCTCTATGATATGCTTTTTAACAGCATTTATTCTCAATTGCTTTAGGATCAAGAGTCAAAGATGAAAGATGCTTGCTATGGATTGGGCAAGACTTCTGAGGAAGGGGTAAAGAGATCAAAGAAAAGGGTGAAAAATGTTGTCTCAGGAACTGGATAATACCATGCCAGCTATTTCCTCTTGTGGAGAAGACAGAGCTTGTCATTGGGTTCCCACAGAGAGCTCACAAAGCAAATTTTACTTGTTCTGCCCGCAAATTTTCTGAACAATGAGTACCTACTCCAGGTGATAGGAGTTAAAGCTTATACCTCATTCACATAATGGGATGTTAACACAAGAATAAAGAAAGGTTCCAAGAAAATGATTCTGAAAGATCTGAGCATTTTCTTCCCATACACAGGACCTCAAATGACTATTAAATCACCTAAGACCAGGCAGTGAAATGAATGGCATCCTTCCTCTTTTTGAAAAACAACATGCTGGTGTTCTATGTTTAGGTATCATGATGCCATCCAGAAAATTTAAGTCTATATATGATCCTAGTCTCAAAGCTATCAGGTCAGCTAAAAGCTTGCAAAAGTGCATTTCTTGATCAGGTTTATATCATTACATAAAGAAATAGCAATTAAAGATTTCAGGGAAAGAAACCAAAAGCCTTAACACACGAACACAGTGAATGTAAGAAGAGAAGCACAGTTAATATTTCGATTTAAAGTAGCAGGAGAGTGTAAAAATGCTGAATTTTTTATCTTTGAGGAGCCAATTGTTTTCTGCTTTACAGAGAATCATGTGAGTTCTCTTTTTACAGACACTGGAAACTGCTAAGCATTAACAGGCAAGAGCGGTTTACACAGTGATTGATATTAGCTAATTTTACAAAAACATGAGGGTATTGCTTGTGATGTACTCCATCTAATTATTTTTATTATTTTATCATGGCTGTGGTGGAACTCAGTCCCAGAATCTCAGATCTGGGTAAACCGTCCCATTAAATTTATAAGGGAAACAATTTATGGTGGGGTTTGTGTTAGTTAAAACCAGAGATGTATTGAGAACAAATCCCAGTTTTGAACACTGCTGGACAGGTGGGAAATTTGTGGATGCCAGCTTCTGGCCAGAATTTTTCATACATTGGAATAACTGTGTGAAAGAACAGTTCAGCAACTTTATTCCTGCATTTTTGCAGAACATACTCATTTTGAAAATATTATGCTAAAAAATACTGGCCATCTCTGAGGAACTGATCTGTTTATTATCAGTGGGTTTGTATAATAAATGTAGAGTCGGTCCTTAATATTACAGAAAGATCTAGTCTAAACTTAGAAATTCAAAGTTAAAGACGATGTTCTACATTCAATTCATCTTCTGCCACCTTGTTATTGAAGAACATATAATGCTAACATCACACACAGATCTGAGGCTCCACCATTACCTAAGCACAACAGGGTGAGATAACGACAGTGTGTCAGCCTTTTGTTGGTCCGTGTCACAACCTTCACGTTACTTTATGAGAAGAACTGCTGTCAGGGCATTTCAAGTTGCTTTTGAAATAGTGCCAAGAATGAGGAGGCCCCACTGTCCAATTGCTTTTCCAGTATTAACAAACTATATAGGGGAAAAAAAAAGAAGAAATTGCTCAGTTTGCATCTCAGTGCATGAAAAATCCTAAAGTGTTGCAGGGACAATTGATTATCCAGAGGGCAACACATCATTTCTCACTGAAAAAGGCCCTTTCTGGTGTCCTACTGGTTATCTATATGAACATTTCTTCTGTATTTTCCTTTCAACAGCTGAGAAATAAAGAAGAGGTAGAAAATGAGGTTAAGGGGAAAAAATCAGGAGAAGACAATGATTCATAAGATAGGGTTTTCAGCCCCTTGTCTAAGGATAACCATTTTGTTTCCTTAGCAATACTCATCATATCAACTACAGCAAATATTTAAGTATTTCTTCATTTGTTTTTAGGGATCTTGTTACAATAGACCACACTCTCTTTACTAAAACTATATTGTCTGAATGAAAGCAAAGTGGCCTTAAATGTAGCTGAGATGATTTTAGTGAAGTTCTAATTATCCAGAAAAAGTTCCACAATCTCTATTGTGATTCATTACTCTTTGTCACCATGAACTGGTAGCATTTACAAAGACAATTAACATTGGAATAGTTTGTTCCCATGAGGGGTCTTTTCACATGGTTAAAGAGAAGTCATAGTGAAGTGATATGTTGGTTTGAATATTTCAAAATATCACTACTTATGCAAATGAAATAGAGATTAGGACTTAATGATTCACAATTTTCAGTGATTTACAGTTGTCGAAAGTTTGAGACAGCCTTTCTTCTGCACAGAAAAAACAATTTAAAAATGGGTAGAGGTTTCTTTGCTTTGGTACATCATACCATATATTTAAATAAAGAAAAACTAGAAATCTAACTGCCAGTCAAAAAACACACTATTCTCTAGAACCTGGCATATATAAAGTAACTAATTCCATAATATATAATATACAAATATTCTCAATCCTTGGTCTCTTTTCAGAGGTGTTCAAGCTGTGACTTGTCCAGTCTGGACAGTCTCCTATCTCGTAACAGACTAGAATTGGAAACAATCTGTGCTACTGGGGAATTAAAATAGTTTTTGGAAACATAGGGAACTGTTCTCACCATTATTTTAGCGTTTGTTTAATAACTGTATTATAGAGTATTACTTCATATTTGTATTTGCTTGGTGCAAGGTTTTGGTGGCAGGGGAGGTTATAGGGGTGGCTTCTGTGAGAAGCTGCTTAAGGCTTCCCCTATGTCTGACGGAATCAATACCTACTGTCTCTAAGGCAGACCCACTGCTGGCCAAGATTTAGCCAGTTGGTGACAGTGGTAGCGCCTCTGGGATAATGTATTTAAGAAGGGGAAAAAAATTATTACACAGAAGCATCTGTGACTGAAGAAGACAGTGAGAATATGTGAGAGGAACAACCCTGCAAACTCCAAGGATGAAGAACAAGAGGGAAGAGGTCCTGGAGGAGATATTCATCTGCAGCCAATGGGAAGCCCATACTAGCGCAGGCTCCTGGAAGGGCACCTGGACCTGTGGAGAGAGGAGCACACACTGGAGCAGGTTTGTTGTCAGGACTTGTCACACCGTAGGCTGGAGCAGCTGGTTACTGAAGAACTGCACCTCATGGGAAAAAAGGGACCCCACACTGGGGCAAAGGATGAGCTCCTCTTCCTGAGAAGGGAAGAGTGGCTGAAACAAGATAAACTGACTGTAACCCCAATTCCCCATCTCTTTGTGTTCCTGCAAAGGAGGAGATAGAGAATCAGTGCTAAAGTTAGGCGTGGGAAGGAGGGAGGGGTGGGGGGGAAGGTGTTTAAGTTTTTTTTTATTTCTCATTTTCCTACTCTGATTTTAATTACTAAAAAAGTCAAGTAACTTCTCCAAGGCTTTCTTTTTGATTTTACCTGTGATGGTCATCATTAAGGGATCTCTCTCTGTCCATAGCTCAACTCATCTCTCCCCTGTCCGGCTGAGGAAGGGAAAGATAGAATGGCTTTCGTGAACACTTAGCATCTAGCAAATCACTATAAACCTAAAAGTGAAAGATTCAGTTTTCAGTGTATGAAGAACATGGTGTCTACGTAGAGCCCTGTCAATTTAATGTTGAGAACTGTCATCTATATTTCTAAAGCAAGATCAGTTTAAAATGCAAGCAGGGTTACCTTAAATTTTTCAACTGACAGTTGGGTGATATGGCCACTGACATGTATGGTTGGAAGTGCCTCATTCTGATATGAGCACTTAGCTCCAACTTATGCTGTACCACATCAAGACAATATCAAATGTGTTGCATTCTTCTTATTTCCTAGATGAGTAAACAGGCAAGAATGTATTCCTTTGTATATATATCTATATATATATGCAAACATAGCTACATACTTAGATATTCACACAAGAAGAAGGCAGAAGTAGATGCCTCTAGAGGAGACAGCACAACATCTTATTTTTAGTGGTTTCCAGGACAAGATGATGTGTAATTCAAAGCATTGTCACAAATCATAGAATTCCATTACTAAATAACCCCCTTTACCCTCAAAGATACACAAAACAGATTGTTCCTATTGGGTAGAATAAAAGATTGATTGTCATCTGTGATTAATTTGAACATTTGAAAAACTTTCATATGATAATCCTGAAGTTTAGTTTGACAAAAGTAAAGACTAGACCATTCTAAAATCATCACAAAATGTATTCAGTTTTCAGGTCCCAAGTATAACAGTGAGTTGCAAGTCAGCTTAATTCTGTTCTCTGGAACAAAGAGTAATTTCTGCTGAAAACTTCTCAATGGATATGTAGATGAGAGATGAGATGCCATGTTGCTGAAATATTCAGAAGCTGATACCCATACCAAGAGAAATTCTGTAATGTAAAACATATCACTACCTTTTTTTTTTTTTTTTTTTAATTTCTTGCTCTGGGGTTCCTCCCTCAATAAATTGCCTCCTTGACTGCTGGCTTCTGGAAGATCCTTTGGTCTGCTTGGCTTCCCAGCTGCATAGGCTATTCCCAGTCTCTCAGGCACAAATAAAAAGAGTTGCCTGTAGCTCTACCTAGCCTGATTGGCGCATATGGCAATTGATTAACTACAAGGGACATTGGGGGACTGTCATCAAATACAGCGTTTTTTCTAAGTTCCTAATGAAACGATGGACTCTCCCCTTCAGGGCAGAATCATCCATTAGGCCCATGTGGTCTGAGCTGAAGGCTCCGTAGATTCCCACGTAGCAGTGTAATAACCTTCTTACGAAGCAATGACAGAGACTTCTCTGTGAGATGAATGATTTAGAGAAATTACCTGCTTTGTCTTGCTTACAAAAGCAATTTGGAAATGGTTGTATTGTTGACAGCTGTCTACCTTCCTTCTGACACTTCTGCTCCTCCTGTTAAATTTCTCAGTAAATTGTTCTGCCCACCAAAAGTGATGTCACAATGGGAACACTTTCTGCTTCTGTAGTATCTTCTCTCAGAACAACTTCATAAGATGCCTTATGAAGAGTAGTGATCTTAGCATTGCAGTGTGCTAGTGTGCTCGGCCCAGAAAGCAGCAGGGGCAAAGAGAAGTTCAGAAAAATTTCTGGCAGGCAGAAAAACTGAATATGGGTTCATAACTGAAAGCTACCAAGTTGAAGTTATTTAAAAGTGACTGCTGGAAATTTCCACATATCCTCTGAGGTATAATCATCACTTCCGTGAGAACTCCTAGTCTCTTGCAAACTGGATGAAATTGGTTATGTTATAGTTTGGGTCTCAGTGCTAAACACAGTCAAGGGATACATGCCAGAAACTTAAAGGTATGGAGGAAAGTAAGGTTCAGGAAATTTCACACATGAGTACATCAGCTTAGAACTTCCATTGATCTGCATCCTGTGAGAGTGAAAACCATCTTCCCTGTAAACAACTGAACAAGTCTTTTGAAAACATTTAAACATTTAGGAAGCTGCACATTGATACAAAGGATAAAAGCAGTCTGTAATAATGCCAGCTTATGATGGTTTTGCTTTTCAGTTTTATTTGTTGGTTTTACTTTTTCCGAAAGCCTAGGAAAAGATTTGTGTATTTTGAATCTATCAATTTTTTCCAGGAACAAGTGTGATAAAATCTCTCTTTGCCAAGGTTTGTTCTTTAAAAATAAGCATCTGGCAGTGGGCTATTGAGGTCTGTTCCATTCTCTTTTTCCATTAGTACTGCCTATGTGATCTGTGTATTGTCTATATGGGGACTTCTCAAGTCTGACAGACTTGATGGACAATACAGTCAGAGGTTGCTCAAGTGGCAGGTTTTTCATTCAGCATCACTACAAGTACAGGTAACAGGATGGACTTGCCTTCCACATTTCTGAATACATTACTGCAAAGAGAAAAAGGAGTAAAGATGTCACCACCTCCATCATCTGAAGCCTGTAGAATTGATTATATTCTAATTGTGGTACAGTAGAAATAGATTTCCAAAACTGGGCCTGAGAAAAGGTGGAAACATTTGTCCGGCCTTAATGCAGGTCAATATTCTCTGAATTGTTAAGGACTTCTAATGTTTTGCAAAGTATCCCTAACAATGAGCAGTCCTTCTGGCCCTATCTAGTCCTGCTTTCTATAAACTATGTTTTTTTTGAAAAAACAGAAAGTGGTTTGAGTACTGGGAGGAACGTTTGTATTAATAATTCTAAATGTAGTCAAGGCAGTTATTCCACATTTTATCTTGAGGTACTACTGTTCTGTCAACATAAAAACTTCTTCAATCCATTCATCATTGTGCAGGCCACTTATCAGGGACAGGCAGAAACACATCACCCTTTTTTCTCTTGTTTGAAGACAAATCTAAATGAGATTCATCTTAACTAGCCCTGGATGTTTAAAACTTAGGAATGAAGTCTAAGCCATTCAACAGTGACATAAGTGCCTTGTTTGCTTAGATTCTTAGTCAGACATTTAACTTCCACCCTGATTCTAGCCCCTTATGCATATTGTATGCTTCTGTCATCATTAAATCCTTAAAAATGTATCCCTTCCTTGACACTCCTGTTCTTGAATGCCAGAGGTCAAGGCCCATGACACCATCCCTATCCCTCTGCACATATCCATGTGTGCAAATTTGACCAAGTCTTTACCCTCTAATAATCCAAGTTCATCTTCAAATTGAACATGAAAAAAAAAAAATCCAAGTCTTCCCTTCAAAATCCTGATGTTGCTAATGTTGCATGTTGTCCTACTCATGGACAGAGGGTGATGCAGGAGAGAGTCTGATTTTGGTAAGGATGGTCCTGCCCTCTGAAATTCTCATCCCTGATTTCCCACTTTCAAGAACTGGAAATACACTCCCAGAACATACAGACAACCTTTTTTTTCTCAGTAATGTCCCACCCTAGAAGGATGCTGGGTGTATAAATCAGTGTCTTTTTGAATACCAGCTTGTGAGCACATGCTGCATTTTCCTGTTTGGTGTGCAATTAAGACAAAATCTTCTCAGTGATTGGGTGGGATGTGGAGAACATCTTGGAGGACATTTCACAGGAGAGATCTGCTTTGCTGAAAATCAGAAAGGTAGTGCACAAATACATATCAGAATTTTCTTTCTTGCTTGCTCATAGCAGTTGCACACATGTTGAAGGAAACAAAACTGTTGGTGTGAGAGTTTCCATAGAGCTTAGTGGTATCAAGATTTTTCAAGTAAACATGTATTGCAAAAGGCAGACTTTGAGAGATTAGCACCAGGCTGGATACATTAATTTTCCTCCTAACAAGGACACCAATCTCTTTCAAGAATCCTAATTGTTCTTACTCAGAAGGCATTAAAAATTGTATATTGTATCATATTGAGAGTTCATCTAATTTGAGAAAATTTTGTAAACATCAGTATTATGTTATGTTCCATTCATTCATTTGATCCTCTAGTACATTAGAGGGGGGAATATACATGCATTGAATTCTTGAGATTTTATTTTAAGGGCTGCTTTAATGAATTCTTAATTACATTATTCAAAAGGTCCATTATTCAGCATTCATCTCACTTCTAAATGAAAGTCTTTACCTGACATGTGAATGAAATGAGTCTAAATGCTTTCCATGCCACCTAGGGATTCGTAATAGACTTCTTGCTGAATGGCAGCAGCTGGTTTTCTTTCTGGCTTAAATTTTTGTAGATTATTTGCAGAGATGGACAGGTATGAAATACTCATCTGTCCCAAGCATCAGTAAACCCTCCAGTCTCACCAGATGTAATGCAGCCACAGTGCTTGAGAGAGTTGAAAGAGATAAAAGCTAGACAGAAAAACATTTATAACATTTCTAAGGTTTCCAAATATATTGTATAGTTCTCAACAGTTCTATTTTGTGTGGAAAAAGCCCCTTATTAAAGATTTTCTTCTTTTTTTATGGCTCACCATGAAAAAAGTTGATGAACATTATAAAAGCACTTGAGATCTGGTTTTTAAAAGTGGTAAATTGATACATTTTCTCATTCACCATCCATTTCAGTAGGACTAATATGTGATATTAAATTTGAACAAGAACTTAAGAGCTCAAAATACTCCAGCAGTTCAGACAGCAACATGAAATGAGTACATGAGAGGCTGATCAGGACTGTACTGTCCTGACATACACTGGGCCAAATTCCTCCATGCCTCAGTCCATATTTGATCCCAGTCAGCAACTGTATCATATGCAAGAGCAATTTGCTCCAGAACTAATCAGTATAGCAGAGCACTACCCATCTCCTAGAAGGTCTGAGGTAGTTTAAGGGGAAAAAATTATATAGCTATAGTCAAGACCCTGGTAACATCTTTCTTTAGAACACACTTATTGGCTTCACTGAGAGTTTTACCTTCACAGAGACTGCAGATTTTCAGAAATTTTCAGAAATTTTCTGAAAAAAAATATTTTAATATCCTAAAAAAAAATAATCCTTCTACTGTTTTGTCAGAATAAATTTCAAATATAACATTAATGCTAGGAAAATGTGCATATTGTATGCCTGTAGTTGATTATTTTCCTACTTGTTAATTCTAAATATGAAAAAAATATTTCTAATGGATAGAACATTACTTAAAGCATTGAAATTATCATTGAATAAATACCACAGTGCTATCTCAATTCCTTGTGAAATGATTAAAATATTCATCTCCCAAAAATTAAGATTGTCTGTTTCACTTGCACTAAAAAGATAATAAACTTCCTCATTCCAGATTAACATGCCATAGATAAATTATTGTATACATTATATTCTTAGCTGTGTTTTCTAGAACCACTTTTGCAAAAGAATCCATATTAAAGCCTTTTCAGTGCTTTTGCAGTCCTTAGATCAATTTTTAAAGTACATTTCTTAAACTATATTTTGTTTTTCATACGTATAGATGGAGCTTTGCTAGGGTGAAGGCATTGTAGGATATATCACGACCTTTCCCCCTACCTGATTATGAAAAAGACTGTGAAATTTAATATGCTGCTTTAATTCCAGACCATTATTTAGGGGTCAATACTGGAAGGTGCTGAGCACGTCTCAGGAAGTGCCCAGCACTGACAATTCCCGCTGGCTGTCTTGCTTATCACCGAGCAGGACTGTGTTAATAATACAAAACCCCCAGCAGTTGTGTGGCATGGTCAGGCATTGGTTAATGAAGCAGCTGCACTACCGAGCAGGCTGAACAACCTACTGATAAAAAAGTAACACTTTAGAATGCCTATGAAATCTCAGACGAAAAAACACATTATCCACTCTTCTGATGGGCAAAATGCCTGAGTGTTGCTCACAGGGACTCCCATTCACCCAGCCTAAAGCTCCCCTCTCTAAGAGTGATTGAAGTGCACCCTTGAAGAGCCACATCACTTTGTGCCTCTTATGCAGAAGAGATATTCCAGCACTGACCAACAATCAGCCTTTGAAGCTGATTTCTCAATGAAGTACTGGTTTTGTCCCAGTTAAACTGAAAACCACATAAATAGCCGTGTGGAAAATAATAATGATATTAAACAAACACATCCAGTAGCACTTATGATGCATTAAGGTATGTTTATTAAGTCACCATTTCCAGATTTGTTCACCCAGCTGAGTTTCTCTTTTTTGTTTTTTTCCCCTGTAGATCCCATTTACCCACCTAACAGCTCAGTTTATTTTTATGCACATCATTAAGGAAAATGAAATCTCAAATTCTCTTTAAAGGTTCTGGAATGAGACGCATCTAATTACCAAAATATTTAAAATATGAGTAACTTCTCCAGTGTGAAATGTATTCCCCAAAATGCAGACCCAAGGAACATACTCTAAGCTTCAATGCACACCAGGTACACTTCAAGATGATAAACTGACACGTCTGCAAAGCATCAGACCAGGCAAAAATCTCCCTAATCTCACTGAATTCTATCAGCTCAATGGAAATCAGCCAGGGCTACTGTCTACCCATAATACTTAGGCTGCAGGCTATTGTGTCTCTCAGTCTTTAACATATTTATTTCAACAGTGTTTCAGTAAACTATGGAAAACTTGAGAGCAATGAAAAACTAAGGGTAAAAATCCACAAAGGCACCATAGAACACTTAAGGACACACAGTAGTTAAAAATGCAAGATTCATAGAGTAAGCAAGGAAACAAATAAAACAGAACATGACTTCACTAAATATAATTGCAAAAAGTTATTTTAAATACTTGGAAACACGTTTAATGCAATTGCTATCAAAACTCTTACAAACATGCAGCTCTGATCATGTTTCTGGAGCCATGTCACAGGGCAAAATCACTTTTTTTGATTAGGAACATGAAAAGTTGTTTTCAACTTCCCAATATGTAATTTGTATAGAAGCTAAAGGGTAACTTTGAGTGCTTAAAGAATACAAAGAGGAATTGCTATTGACATTATGCTCTTCCTAAGTTTTATATGAATATGTGATCATAGTTCTGAGTCAAATATCTATTAGCTTTTTACTAACACACATCAATAAGATTTTCAGTGCTTTGACAGCTTATATGTACAAAGCAAACAAAAAATCAACATACTTCCATTTTTTTTTGATGGCTAGGAAGGAAGAGCTGGTGAGATATTACATCAGATTCTGATGTAACCAGTATTTTGATTTTTTAAAGCATAGTTCCCATTTTTTAGATGTATTTTTCTATATTTCATATATACAAGGTTATAAAGAAAGCTGGTGATGCTGATGAAGTGGGATGTGGTTGTGTCGAAGACATTCCAAGAGAAAATGTTTCCTGTTTTCAGTCTTTTCTAAAATCCATAATAACAGATTTGACTCATTTCCCATGCCAACATTCAATTTGAGAAATTAAGTCCATTTCTATTATACCTTGCTGGGTAGATAGAAGATATGGGTGGTCCTTCTATCAATCAAAATTGTAATTACCTTTCCCAATTGTCTATGATATTTTATTCAAAAAGTATTATGACTCCTAGGCACTACATATGTGATGGTTGTTTTTATTGTTAATAATAATACTAATGGGATTTTGGATCCAGTGTATGCAATCCTATAGGGCCTTCTCTTCACTTCTTCATTCCCTCTCTGTCTTTTGAGAGTTTTTCAAAAATTATTTTAGTCTAGTTCTGCAGACTAATGCTAATATAGGCTGTGTAAAACTCACAATAAGTTGTCGCCCATTCTTTCAGAATTCACAGCACATATGTTATCCTGACTTCTCTGCAGAAGATTTGAGGTACAATCACATAATGCAGAAGTAATTCGTTATTAACCAGGCTCTCTGACTGCACTGATAATGGTAAACGTGAGCAAAAAGAACTTAAGAAGAACCACTTGATATGATAAAGGATAGTTCTTTTACTATTATCATGTATAATTTCCCGTCTTCCCCTGTAAAAAGAAGAAATTTATAGCCATTTCCTGCATGTACCTTTTTCATTTCAGTTTGACAATCCTCAGCTTTTTTACTTCAGCAGTACCTTTGTCACTGGAACTGAGCATTTGAAACTTATTTCTAATTTGATAAAATATACGTATGGCATTAGCACGCTAGAGGTAAAGGGTACTAACATCAAAGTCTACACAGCTCACATTAGAATGGTTTTAAGCAGACGTTATATATTTATTTTGCAGGGAAAGAAGGAAGTCTCTTAGAAGTAGTGTAAAAGTTCTTAATTTTACTAAATTTTTCAATAAAGCAATTTAATTAATCTTCTTACCAATAACTTCAGTAGAGCAACTTAAAAACAGCTGTCATGTATTTAGCAGTTTGGATGTGGCTGCAAAACAGGTGCATTGTTGCACTGCAGCCCTGAAGGAGTTAAAGGACATACATGCTTATGATATCTTTAAACTTTCAACTTAGAATTATTGATGGATGTAAAGCTACTCACTCAAAACCATCCAACCTTCTTAACTGGTTAAAAGAGTTTAATCCTCTCAGTTATTAGGAGACCTTTGAAGTGAAACAGTGAAACTCACTCCTTCTGCCTGTTTTGAAAATTTTCATTGAGTGTAGACTAAATCACAGGGAAGTTTCAGCTGCAGCACTTCATCTGCAGAGTAAGCTGTGGATTACTTAGTTGAACTTTGCTCCAGTCAAGACTTTGTAGTGCTTATAAATCTTGAATCCATCTTAGTTCACCTTAAATTAGCCTTGCAAAAACAATCTCTAAACTTCAAGTGTCTGCTTGGTGGCTTCTGGCTAGGTGCCATGCAGAAGCTGAGACACTGATTAATTGTCTTTGTTTCTTAAAAATAGCTCATATTTTATTAAAAATAAAATATCATGGAATACACACTTTTGCCTTTCACTTCATAAAACAACAGTGTCGGCGGGTTCTATGCAGACCGTTGGCAAATACATTGCATTTTAGAAATTAAATGGAAGCGGAACTTGAAGGCTTTATAAGTCCTGAAAGCCTTATTGCACAATAATGCCACTACTGCATGAACAGCCTGGGATGGGGCCAAACAACCATGCCAAGATATGACAGATTTTTCAATTTTCCGGCAAATAGAAACAAATTCTGGTTTCAGAAGGTGTACTCGACAAACCCTTCTCAATGTGTTTCTGATTTGTGGTAAGAATGTTTTTACTGCTGGTGCCCTGTACTTTTGAGACATTTATTTCCTAAAAGAAAGATTCCTTTCTATAAACCTCAACTGTCTGTTTTTTCAAAGCAATTTAAAATCAAACACACAAATAAAATTTTTAACATATGGAAGCCTTCATACAGAGACTTACGTATTCCAAGTTAAAATTGTTTTATAAACTGTAATGCTTTGCAGATGAAAACACTGAGGAGATGACTGTTTTTAGCAGTAATGCTTTTTGACAGCGTTAAACCTTGTTTTAGTAATTGACATAAAAACATTTGGTGGCTTTAAAATAGACCATTAATAAAAATGGCATGGTTTAAGTTTTAAAAATTTTACTTAATACTGTGAAGTTGTATAGAATTACAAGTATAATATAGTATTTTTTTAAAGAAAATAATCTTTTACTTCTCTGTATCAAAAACAGTGGAGATGTATCTTTAAAGCTGGCCCTTTTTTATAATAAGTATCCTACAGGTTGAATTTGAGTTTGGGCTGTTTTATATCCGTATAATAGATGTATTTTATTTCTTCTTTTTTCAAGTTAGTACTTATCTTCTCCACTGGCTGGCTTTTCTTATAAGCTTTTAACTTTTCTGTTTCATGAAGAGTCAAACTTGAAGACTGTTGTACATAGAAACATTTGCTATTTGAACATTAGCAGACTATTAGCTTGTACACTGAATACTTTTAAGATGTGTACATAGCTCTAAAGTATTTTTGGAATAGTAAACACTAATTTAGAGGAATTATGTAATCTTAAAGAACTTTTTTTAAAGAGTGGGTTTTTTTAAACTTTGCCTGGTTAAAGAGTTTGTTGAGCTTTTTATTCCCCCACTTTAAAAATAGACTATGTTTCTCGGGGAGTTTTTTTCCTCAAAACCTACAATAGTTTACTACATTTTGAGTCAAGTTTTGATATCACATTTTCTATGAAAATGATCACAGAATTTACTAGGTTGGAAAAGAACTTTGAGATCATCAAATCTAACCTCTGACCTAACACCACTTTATCAGCTACACCACAGCACTGAGTGCCGCATCCAGTCTTTTTTAAAACACCTCCAGGGACTGTGACTCCACCACGTTCCTGGGCAGCCCATTCCAATGTCCAATCACTCTGTGAAGAATTTTTTCTTGATGTCCCACCTAAACTTCTCCTGGCACAGCTTAAGACTGTGTCCTCTTGTCCTGTCTCTGTTTTCCTGGGAGAAGAGGCCGACCCTCACCTGGCTACAGGCTCCTTTCAGGTGGTTGTAGAGAGCAATAAGGTCTCCCCTGAACCTCCTCTTCTCCAGGATACACAACCCCAGCTCCCTCAGCTGTTCTGCACAAGACTTGTGTTCCAGACCCTTCACCATCCTTGTTACCCCTCTCTGGACACCTTCCAGCATCTCAACATCCTTCCTAAATTGGGGGACCCAGAACTGGACACAACACCCAAGGTGCGGCCTCACCAGTGGCAAATGCAGAAAAAGAATCACTTCCCTGGTCCTGCTGGCCAAAAGATTTCTGATCCAACCCAGGATGCCATTGGCCTTCTTGGCCACCTGGGCACACACTGGCTCATGTTTAATCTGCCATCAGTCAGTACCACGAGGGCCTTTTCTGCCTGGCCACTGTCCAGCCACTCTGTGCCCAACCTGTAGCACTGAACAGGGTTATTGTGGCCAAAGTGTAGGACCCAGCAGCTGATCTTGTTAAACCTCATATCGCTGGATTTGGCCCATCTATACAGCCTGTCCAGGTCCCTCTGCAGAGCCCTCCTACCCTCCAACAGATCAACACTTGCACCCAGCTTGGTGTCATCTGCAAATTCGCTCATGGTAGACTCAATCATCACTAAAGATATTAAACAGGACTGGTCACAACATTGATCCCTGAGGGATGCCACTAGTGACTGGCCACCAACCGGATGCATCACCATTCACCACCACTCTCTGGTCCCAGCAGTCCAGCCAGTTTTTAACCCAGCAAGGAGTGGATCTGAAACTTAAAATTTTTATGAACTACTGCTGAATATACAGCAGGTACTAGTGTTTTTCAATAATGACCTGTTTATAAAGGAATTAAGTGGAGGCTTTCTTTTAAGCACGTGTTTAAATCTCATTGACTACTGCTCTGAGAGTCCTGCATATGTTTTCAAGAGCTTCACTGCAATAAGTCATAAATTAATTTGAATCCTCATACAGGCTGACTATGACTGTATGGACAATTAGTCTCTTTTAAAGCCAAAGGAAATAATGAAAATGATCTGATGGCATAATGAACCCATTTACATGGAAGACATGTTGATTTCATCCCCATGCTGGAATCTTAAAATGGGGACAGTGTTCATTCCCCATGCAACAGCTATCTTTAGCACCAACTGTCTGAAAGAGAAAAGATGGTAAAACCAACAACAACAAACCCCCAATATATGCCAAACTGAGAGCATCAACTGGCTCTTTTTTGGAGGAATTCCAATGACAATTTTTTGCTGCTGCCAGAGTGACGGTACAGCTCAGCCACTGACCATGAGAAAAAATAGAAGCAGAAATACAGGAAGCAAACACAGGTGCCAAGTGACTGATCTGTCTCAGTAGGTAAACAGGCAAAAGGAAAATTTCAAAAGGAAAACATTCAGAACAGGGGTGTGATCAGAGAGCTGTGGAGGCTGTGGATACAGATGCATTGGCAGGGCTGCTTTAGCCTACTTATCTTGGTTCCTGCAGTCCACAACTCATTCTCTCTCTTCTCCCCTTCCCTGTGCTGGCACCACTGTTTGTACAGCTGCATGGTGACCAAAGTTGGGGACTTGGACACGATGAAAAATCACCCACCAGAAATGGATCAATTCCCCTTCTGATTTACTTCAGAGCCCCACAACTAGTTTTGCTGGCACAGCAGAGGTTATGATGTGGGAATGAGATTGTGCAGCTGAGGAGAGGAGAAGCTGCTGAAGGAAGCCCTATCAGCCACATAGGGGGGTCACCTTCTGGGGCTCAGAAAACTGTGTGTGGCTGCCCCTCCACCACACTGCCCTCTCCCTGATAGTACCTCTTTGCTACTGGAAGAATTTTGTTTAGATTAGGGAACATTAATCAGTATCCAGTGCCTAGAGCATGGAACTTAGTTTTCTAGATTGTTTTCATATTCTACAGAGATATAGGAATCTTTTCCAATTGATGAAATGTAGGCCTCTGTGTCATCTGAAAATTCCAAAAAGAACATACCTGATCTCTGCCAGCTAGCTCCAGAAGGATATAGATCTACCACATCATATATATCAGCCTTTACTAGATGTCCCAGACAGCCAAAGGATCCTCAAATGGTGTTAGACATCTCTGTTTATGCAGCTGAACTTTATGCCCAAGGTGGCATAAAGATACCTAAACAGAACTTTTAAATTAGATATCCACAAGTGGAAACTCCCATGAAGCAATAGCAACATTCCATTGCCTTAGAATGCTTTTGGAGGTGCCTTGACATCTTTCTATGGGGCTGGTAAATTCTTCACAGAACCTATGGAATACCTGTGCCTTTTTGAAAAGTAGAAGTCAGACAGGAAGTCCTAGGACATCTCCAATGGCAAGAGGGCCAAGTCAGCTAGACTCTACTCTTTTTAAATTTTTTGTTGGTTGTAGGTTCTGATCAGTTTTCATTTACTCCTTCCTCAAATTTTGTCAGTTCTTATGAGCATCTCCCTATTTACTTAGGGTTAATGCACATGCTCAACCATACAATAGACATTGCATGGCCTTGCTCATGGGATTTGGCTAGATGGCTTCCTTATGTTCCAACAGTGCATGACTTTTCATAGCCTTCATCAGTGTTTTATGTATTTCATTGAAAAAGCACTGAAAAATTCCCCTCAGACTTGCTGAACTTTAAGGCATGAGAAAGAAAATGGATATAATCTGTTTCACCAGGTTTCTTACCATTAAATTAAGATGATTGTAGTTTCTTTTTAATCTGAAGGGGCCCTTAGAGAAGAAAGCAACATATCTCAATGAGCTGATTTTTCTGGTAGTAAAAACAAAATAAAACAAAAATGCACAGTACCTTTGTCACACTCCCATTACTTTTAACAAGTAGTTTCATAAACCCATGGATTATGATCTTGTAATGAGACCTGTGCTACCAAAAATAGCTGCAAAAAAGGGTAACTGAATGATGAACTACTGACATGCCTTTCTGAGGACCCACAGCTGCACTTCTTCTTTTGAAAAGACATGGGAACACTTTCTATAGATATCTAATTTAAGTGTCTCAAGCACGTTTAACTAGTGACTATAAAGAGAGCCAGCATTTTTGATCACTGAATATTTTCTATTCTGACTCACTTTTTTGTTTTCCTGAGTTTATAAACTACATTCATCTCAAAACCTAAATTGAATATCCATATACACAAGCAGAGCATTGGTCCCAGCATCCTGAGCTTTCATCAAATCTAGTTTTCACTCCTCACCCTTTCCAATTAACCTGAATATAGGATTTATTGAGGAGTCCAAATTTTACCTTTTTATCTCAAGAAATAATTCTCCCACCATGACCAGTGCACACAGAGGAAAGAATATGCAACTGAAAAACAGGAAAATGGAAATCATGTAAGATGAAGAGTATCAGCTATGGGGAATCAGGGAAAAAGAAGATGTTTTCTCTTAGAATTCAGGCTGCTTTTAATGAGGGTCTTGTGAAATAGCTCATTCAAAGATCAGCATGGACAAGGCTACTGCAGCTTTTAGCTACTTGCAGGGCGTTCAGAGTCACATTGTCTCTTTTCAACCTTTAGTAACAAAATTCAAGTGATCTAAAACTGATAGTCTAATTCTGCATTTAAATGTAATTGTAACTTTATTTTATTTGTTTTTATCTTTCTAAAGCACTCTAAGAGGTCCTAAAGAAAGGTGTTACACAATTGTAAGTGCTGGAGTGATTGACAGAGTATTTTACAACTGGCACTTATTATTCCTTTTATTAAGAATAAAGTGGCTTTTAGACTAAAAACAATAGGGTGAAAAGGGGTCTTTTATGCACTCATTATAAGTAGAAAATTGGAAGGAAAAAGTTGTAATAAAAAACTAAATGATTTTGGCATGATACATGTTTCTTTATATGTTCAGTGGTATATACATTGAAACCACTGGACATACAATAGCCGTCTAGATGCAGAAGGGAAAATGGAAAGTGTAAATTAAAATTGCCAAAGTGCTGCATGTAATAACCATCTTTTCTTATTTTTATTATGAGTAGAAAGAGGTCTTTATGCAGCAAAAAGGAATAACATTGGTATATTTTACCTTTGAATTTAAATTCAGAGGAAGTGACAGAGGACTTGAAGCAGATTGTCTGTTATATGCCCTGTTCTAAAATGACAGGTGATTGTTCCCCAAGTTGCTGTAAGGTTTTCTCTTCTGTTTTATTCAGAGTAATCCTCTTTTACCTAAAAATCAGCGTGTACCAAATGCCTGTGAACCTTCAGTTATTTCTGTAAATGGGGTGCAGTTTCGCAGAGACAGTTTCAAAATTTCACAGATTACCCAAGACAGAAAGCTCCTAGAAGCTCCTGGATTAAACCTTCTGGTGGTGCTTTAATTCTGGATCACACTATATATTAATAAAAGCAATTGAATCCCCAGCTTGCAAATGGCTTATTTACTTCTACTTTTTCCGTAAAGGAGAGTTTTGTGGGGTTTTGTGGCTCTGTGTCAGGTGCAAAATCTCTGGTTAGCTCTTTCTGGAGTCACTGTTCCTACAACACTGGAAGATATTTCACGCTCCAAGTCAGAGTCCTACCGTACCTGATTCTGGTGCAATTTGACCAATTCAAGAACTGTAAGGTCTTTCAAATCAAAGGAGCCAAATATGGATAAACATCCTGGTGAGAACATAGTCCCTTCTTCCAAGCCACATGTTGAGATATGAAGGTCTCACTGTAATCTACTGGTGTCTCAGTATTTTGTGTGTATGAAGTGAGTATACTTACCAAGCAGAGATGAAGGGTCTTGGGTATCTGATCAAGAGCATAAATCAAAATAACTTCCTATTCTATCTTTGTTATTTGTCACGACAAATAACAAGTGTATTGGTCAGCCAGACCTCAAACCTGTCAGACACAGAGAGTTACATTTTACTAATGTTTCCTTGGTGTGGTGCTATGTTTGTAACACAGAATTATGTAGGGTGTCATGGTGCAGGGTTCTTCGTGGAAGCTCTGGACTCTGCTTTCTCAGCAACTGCTTGGTTTCACCCTCCATCCAAATGCAGGGACAAGTGAGGGAAAGGCTGCTAATGTACTAAGCATAACCAACAGTAGAGACCTGAAATCAGTGCTTACATTATTTGACTTGAGTTTGGTAAATAGTTAAATGTGTGCAAGGACTTTAGTGAAATAAATATGATGTTTCTTCCACCTCTTCCACTGTTTTTGTCTTTTTAGATAATAATCTCATGAGAACATAGATTTTGTGACACATATGTGCACAATGACCAAGTATTATTGTAACTTGGACTCGATGATCTCAGAGGCTGTTCCAACCTAATTCCAACCTGATAAAGATAGCATATCATGTAAATAAGAAAAAAATTCTCAAATCAAAATTTAGTTCTTGTTACCCATTAAGTTACTTTGATATGGTAATACAAATATGGAGGAGGTGGAAGATTTCACTGTAAATTCTAGATATTAAGGCACAGTGAAAAAGGTCTTTTCCCAAAATTTCTTTAAAAGAGTTTGTTTTTTAGTATTTTCAAAAGGGAAAATAAGAAGAATTGCATTATACTTGAAGTACACTCTGTGTAAAGGAGAAAAGAGAAAGGAAAGCAATAGTAAGAGACACAGAGAGAAGGAGAGAAAAGGAGATAAGTAAGGAAGAAAGAGTGAAAGAATAAAGGATTGAGAAGAAAGAGAGAGAAAGAAGACAGAAAGAAAATGAAAAAAATCAACAAAGTTAAAAAGTCAAACCAGTCCATCTGTCTGTCTACCAGGAGTGTCGGAAATCATAATTTATAAGAAAAAAGAATGGATGACTACTGTGTATATAAGCCCTCTCATCTTGAAAGTGTAATATTTATATTTCTCTCTTTCAGGAATCTTAATTACTTGAACTTAAACACTCTAGAATTTCTCTTGACTGTATAAATCTGAGATGATTTCCGTCTTCTGACAACAGAATAACAGGCACAGCATATTCATTCAAAAGAATAAAAATAAAAACAGCCCTCATGACCAAATATGTTGTTTAAATACTCCAAGGTGCTCTAGCTGTACAAGTTACATATGGGATTAATAATAAATAGTACAGAAAGCAATTTACTTTTCACAAGATTTTGTAATTCTTATTTTTCATGTCAAAATCTTCATTGTTCAAGATTGTCTTCCATAACATAAATTTATTTGAATGTTTTGTCTTAGCAGATACACAAGATAGTCTGTATTTAAAAGGCTGCAGATATCCCAGCAATATCTGCCATATCAGACTACTTCTACTTGTATATTATGTTTATTTCCTGGGTGTTAGCAGACCAAGCGTCTGACACTGTCATTCTCTGAGATTTCATATCACTTCTCACCACCATTCCAGTTACTTTTGACAATGTTTCATGATTTAGTCCTAGGCAAGTATCATAGAATGAGAAATGCGCTGAAGGGATAAAGGACATTCCCTTGATGTAGTATGCTACAATAAATAAAAATAATTAATAGCAATTATATATTCTTAATTGAAAAAAAATCTCTATAAGGCAGTTCAGTTTGTCTGCAACATAATTAAACCATCTCACTTGTAATAAAAAACATTAAAAATTCTAAACAGTTTATTAATATTTGAACAAGTAAAGCAAATTGACATTTGATTCTCGAAAGCCTTGGGATAAAATGCCTGATAAGATTCAGTTGAGAAACTTGATAACCACAGGGTTAGAAATGCAGTACTGCCATGGATTAAAGTTTGCTTTAAAAAATGAAAGGCAAGAATGGGAATAAATTTTGAGTATTTGGTGAAATGAGGCTACTTAGTAGTACTTCTAAGATCAGAACTAATACCTGCACTCTTCATTACAGCTGGGAATAATCTAGAGGAGGATATGAATGCTGACACTTGTTGACCATCCCTGTTATCATCTATTTTACACAGCCAAATATGTCTTTTTTATTCTGGAAGTTGTGTTTCTTCTCTTTTCTCCTCTACAAGCCTTTCTTTGGTGGGCAGGAATTACCACTTACCATCAGCTGTACATCACAACTGGGTTCATCCTTATGAGGCCTCAGCACAATTCCATTATGGAGTGTTAATCAGCAGTATTAACTCTGGGTCATTAGCAAATGCAATTCTGAAACACCTCACAGTACTGGCAACAGTAATTCTTTAGATTTTTGGTAAGAATATGAGAGAACCAACTAATGAAAAAAATACTGCAGGAAAATACTAAGCATGCACAAATTAATGGTAAAATAGATATTCTTTATAGAATTTCTGTAACTACTGTCAGGTCTAAATTTTTTTTTTTTGTCAAAAGAGAAAAAAATTATAGGAGAAAAATATTAGATTAAGGACAATGAAAAAGTCTTAGGTTGGGGGAGGAAATTTTCACAGAACAGATATTCCCTCCTAGGCTGACCCTGTGAAGTACAGGGAAAGGGCAATAAATTTTAAGTATCTCAACAAATAGAAATTCTCATAGGTTTGAGTAGACCCAACCATATTAAAGTCTTTGTGTTCTAATCTATGGGGAATATAAGAATATCACCTTTGGAAACAGTAATAAAAGAGCTGTTTCTGTATTGCAGATGAGTGTGAACAGAAACCAGTAATTCCTCCTATTTGCACATGTATCTTAACAACACATCTTCACACACTGCTATGATACCATGAGGTCTTCCAGGTAAGTCAGAAGAAAGGATTCTAATGGATAAAAATTGTTAATTTATCTTAGCATTGTCATATATTAGAAAAGCTGCTCCTAGAAGTGATGATTTATGTTAGCACAGGACTCTAGCGAGGAAAAAGAAGCTTGTCCAACTTTGAACATTCCAAAATTCAGATAAGACAAATAATAGAAAATATTAACAAATCTTATAATTTAATTTTCCCCTCTTGGTCCTGGTCATGATTTCTAAAAGTTTCCTCTCAACAGGATTTCATAGGGAGTGTAGTTGGTGTTGAGTTGCTTATGTAGGTGCACAGAATTGAAACCTTCCTTTTTTCATTCATTGTGAAGCTTTATGGAAAAGCTCTTTCTGCATCCAGGCATTCTTAAATTGGGCTGTGCATCCACAAAAGAGCTTCACCTGCAAATGGATAGCATGCCTTTCTTTTTGTATAATGTGCCACTCACTCTAAATTTGTTATCACCACCAGACCCACATGGCTTTCTTTTACTTGCATGATTTCCTCTAAAATTGTTGTGTTGTGCTAGCAGGAAGTGTCCTTCAGTTTATATTAGTGTTCACTTTTGTATGAAACAGAGGGTGTTCTGAAGTGAGTATAGTTCTGCCATCAGTTTCTGGAGATGTGACTTGCACAGAGCTGTGAAAACTGAGGAACTTAGAGAGGACTGTGTATATGATGGATATTTAACAATTAAGAATCTTAAGCTGGAAGTGGAGAAACTGGGAAGAGAAACAGATCATTGAGAGGATAAATGAGCGTTAGGGATTTATCAAAGAAACGTGGCTAATTTTAAAGGTGGAAAATGAGAAGCAGCAAGGAGGTCAATGGAAGAGAGCTGAGAACCACCTACAGAGAGGAAGAAGAGGAACTGGAAAAAGATAAGTGAGATGTAAAGAGATAAAGTGAATGGCAAGAGAAATGTCCAGCATGAAGAAAACTCTGCTGAGTCCCAAACTTTGGTTGGCAGAGCACATCAAATCACAGAAAGGTGAGTGGACAACAGTGAGGAGGAACAGCCCAGCAAATGGAGACGTATTGGAAAATACACATTTTTACATGCACTCTTTCTTTTATTTATCTCCCATAAATATGAAAACAGTAAAGAGCATATGCTTCCACTCAATTTTTGAGTTCAGTCCTCTAAGGCCATTCAGCCCCCTCAGTGTTCTAAAGACATGTCAGTCATGAAGGGCTTTGAAAAATAAGTATTTTGTTTCATTTTGTAGAAAATGGTGATTATTAAAGGTGTTTGAAAAAAGTTTAAACAATTTTAACTTAGCAAAAAAGTGTGAATGAGCATATTTGAAATGTCCTCATACTTTGGGACAACACTGTAGTATGTGTGGCTAGTTAAAGCAAGATACTTATATTCAACAGATAAGAAACATGTAAGTGTGCCACTCTGCTGTCTAGAAGTTTCAACCTCCATCACAAATGACATGTACTCAGCACAGTAAAAATAAGTATGGCTGTGAGCAACTCTAAGCCTCACAGATAAAGAGACAATAAAAAAATGTGCTTACTGGTAAAGCTATTACTTGCGCTTACTAAGAGAAAGGTGTGTGAGTCAGTGCAGTGATTAAGCCAGGTTTGAGCACAAGTATTTTTCTCTATACCTAAGCTGAAATGCACTGGACAACCAGGGTGAGGTATAGACAGTGCTGAGCTCTGGAAGTGTGCTCTTTCCAAGGTTTTGTAATTGGGGGCCTTTTTCTATTTTCACTACTACAACTACTTTTTTGAGTCTTTGACCCCTGGAAGGGTGGGAAGGGCATATGAGCCCTTAAAGTCAAGTGCAATTGGGTCATAACTTTTTGTTTTCCAATTTTTCCTTCCTCTTCCTTGTTATACCATCTTTACAGCAGAAAACTGTTCCTCCTCCTTCAATTTGCCTGTTATACTTAGCAAATAATTTTAAATCATTCTTCATTCCATTATGTAAATGAAATTAAAAATATAGCAAATTGAATTGGAATTTGAATAGTGATGCTAGAGGAACTTCCATCTACATCAAGAGAATCAGAATTATTTTTATTTAAGAATAATTTTTACCTTTCAGATCCTTACCTTGAGTAATTTATACAGTGCTGGCCTCTATATCTTTGTAAAGATTTAATTGCTCTTCAGGGGAGCAGTGTAGAGCAATTATACAAATGATACCAGATATCAACAATTTAAGTTATAAGGAAAGACTGAGAAAGTTGAGCATATTCTCAGTGGAAAAGAAGAGATTTCATGTAACCCAATTGAAGTTTTAAAAATTTTGAAGAAGACTGATAAAATTGATCCAAGCAGGCTCTTTACACTTGCAAGACCACAGAAGTTATAAGACAAGATCTAAAAATTAGAAAGTTGGGAACAAGAAAAGAAATGCTAAGGCATAACTATTTTACACAGAAGGATTAGAAGTGTATGGAATAAATTACTATAAAGGGCCCCTGAAGCAAGAAGCATCATGGAATTCAAGAGGGAATGAGATGAATTTCTAAACAAAAGGAGCAGATAGAGGGGTGGCAGAGAAAATATTAAAATAAAAATAAGGGAGACAATAAGGAAGAAGCAAGGAGAGCATAAGAGCCTTTTCCTCTTATTTCTCTGGTTCTTATTGCTGATACTTCTCATTGGAAATTCATTTACTATTATCTAAAACAATGCAGCAAACCTGTAGTAGAAGTCAGTCAGTCTTTTTTCAGAGATTATTTTAAACATTTTTATGTAATTACGGGGGTTCCTGGACTTTGGACCTTGTCATCTTTGATCATAACTTGAAAATGAACCAGTTATTGACTACAGTCTACTTAATCATATTGCACAACTATGTACCAAGGAACCACCTGTCAATGAGACATGGTGGTACAAACTGATCAGATCTTTTCCCTCCCAGAATTCCAGCTACTGCTGGCAAGTGCAATTTACTGAAGTACCCAGCACCCTTTTCCTGGGATATTGGTCTGCTTAGGAGCTGGAGTTCTCAGACCTGTCTTTTACTAATAGACATAGCAAATGCAGCAACATTTTCTCTAGTGGAGAGTCCAATTTATGACATTCCAGTTTCCAATCACGGCTACACATTTCACACCCCACATGATAATTTACCATATTCCCAGGAAGCAGCAGCAGAAATCTGAGGTTATTTTACAGATTCTGACTATATATGTTGTTTTAATTTTCCTGTGACTGTGCAAACCAATAAGAAATAGCAAAGGCTCTGAAGTTCTACATACTCAGGAAGACATGATTCCATTGATTTACTTTCAGACAGGTGTACTCAGAATGACAGCTTTAATTACACAGGAATGAATGGCTGAAAAGCTCACACGCACCTAAGAAAGCTTCTTGAGTTTCATTGTTGACTGATACCCATGTCCACTTTTGAATCCTAATTATTTCTCAACAATATTAAATATTTAAAACCTAATTATTGCTCAGTTGCTCCATTCACTTCTAGTCTCCTCTACCTGTTTATAATTTTTATATATCATGCACGTTATCATGTCAGGAAAAACCCAGCATGTGAACAATAACACATTGAAATCCTAGAGTTTGCCTAATTAATTGCCTTATAGCTTTCAGAAATGCACCAAAAATGACAAAAAGCTTGGTTTATATGGTAAATAGTAATAATATCATCTCTTTTGTTTCCTTGGGAAGTGGGGGATGTTTGAAAGGATTAGGCACTTTCAACTTGTAGCTTGAATTTTTTCTTGAAGAAAATGTACAATTTTTTTCCTCTGCATTTTAAACATTAATTTCCAAGGTATCAACGGCTAATTATTCAGCCGTTACTTTAATGTTTCAGATAGGGAATAAGTAGCCTTGGGGAGAAGAGATTCGGCTTTTAAAGTCTAGCTATAGTAAATGATTATTACTAGAAGATATCCACTGCATATAGTCATTACTATTTCTTTTTCTGTTCAAAGATGGAAAGCAGAGTGGCAAAATTAAATTTCATTTAAAAAAAATAAAAATAAACCTGCCAAATCTAGATGTTGCCTAATAGCCCTGTGACCATAGTTGTGGTTCTGGAGTACAAAAGGATTTACTGCCATCAGCTGTCAACCCCACCTCATGTTGGCCACAGTGGAAAGGGAAATTCATTTGCTCTTTCCTACCTGTGTTACACTTCAGAGTCTTTCTTGACCCACCATCTCTGGTGAAATCATTGACTACTAGCTGGACAGCAGGCAGCAGCACAGCTTAATGCCCTCATCAAAGGCCTTGGAATCTCATCAGTCACACCCTAATGGCAAGTTCTCTAGGGCCAGGGGTACCAGAGTGAATTGCAAGTAATGAAAACTGAATATCTCAAAGAAAAATTAACATTTTCATGTGCTTATAGCATTGATTACAGCCTCCCACAAAAGTAAGCCATCCAGGTGGTCCTTTGTAACATATGTCTGTTACAAAACTGTTAAATGAGAAGTAACACACATCTAAATTCTGTCCAACAACAATCCTATTGGATTGTTTCCATATGAGAAAAGGAATGTCAAATGACAGTGACAACAGCCCTCACTAGGAAATGGAATAATTTTTTTCAAACCTTGTAATGGACAGCTCATGTCTTCTCTCCACTGCTCACTCAGAAAGAGAAAACAGCAGGGACCATGGCCCAGCTGCAGGTCCTTGGTCAAGCTGTGCCCCCTAATTATATTCCCACTACATAGTTTCTGGATCTCATCTGACGTCACTGAATGTCATAGGCATAAGACATGCTGATTGCCTGGGGGAGTGCCTTCCTTCCTCATTTCAAAGTTCATTAAATACTGTGAATGCTTCTCTGCAGCCTGGCTGACTGGCAGGCTTTTAGTTCAAAAGAGATTACTAGTTTTCACACCTTCCTATGTGTGATTAGAATAAGTGGGTCTTTGGAGATTACAAAGACTTTTGGGTTGTGTTGGAGGACTCTAGCATGGGGAAGAAGCTAGTCATATTATAAGGTTTTTCATACTCTCTTTTTGGGGTAGTCTCTGACCTGTGGTTGTCCTAAGGAAGTGTCTGGAGATGATACTTGAGAAAGTGCTAGGTGGCAAAAGTCAAAAGTGTACAATGCCTTGAGTGACAGCAGGCCACAATTTAAGTCTGTGAACTGGGCCTACTACAGCAGGTACTACCATAAAACCAAGATTACTTAAATCTTTTCCTGGAATACTCCTGTGTATTCCATTTTGATATATGGTTTCCAACTTATGTCAGCATTCATTATTGTGTCACCACAAACTTGCTTGAGGTATTTTGGTTAAATATGCATAGAAGAAAGCAAGCATTATAACTTTTACTAATTAAATATATTGGTAAAATCATATCTATATCTGGTTTATAACAACTGTGTTCCTTACATTTAGCTTACTAATACAGACATAGCCTTGGAGTTTGGGATAGGTGTTCCAACAGAGGAAAAATCTCTGTTCAGAAATCTTTTCAAATTTGGACAAGGATTTTTAGGTCAGGCCTGGAGCCTGCTTTTCTCTTCTGCTAGACCTTATGGCATGTTGATCATAGAACCATAAAATTGTTTAGATAGGGACAAGACCTTTTAAGACCAACAAGTCCCACCATAAACCTAATATTGCCAAGTCCACCACTAAACTATGTCCCTAAATACTACATCTACAAGATGTTTAAATAGCCCTGGGGATTATGACTCTACCACTTCCCTGGGCAGCCTGTTCCAATGCTTGGCAACTCTTTCTGTGAAGAATTTTTTCCTAATATCCAATCTAAATCTCCCTGGTGCAACTTGAGGCAATTTTCTCTTGCCCTACCACTTGTTACTTGGGAGCAGAGAGCTGACACCCACCTTGCTATAACCTCCTCTCAGGCAGTTGTAGAGAGAGGTGAGGTCTCCTCCTATTATTCAGGCTAAGCAACATGTTTCTTGTAGCGAGGTGCCCAAAACTGAACACATAATTCAACGTCCAGCCTCACTAGTGCTGAATACAGAGCGACAACCATTTCCCTAGTCCTGCTGTTCACACAATTTCTGACACAATCTACAATGCCATTGGTCTTCCTGGCCACCTGGGCACACTCTGGCTCATGTTCAGCTGGCTGTTGACCAGCACCCCGAGGTCCTTCTCCAACAGGCAGCTTTCCAACTACTCATCTCCCAGCTTGTGGCTCTGCATGTGGTTGTTGTGACCCAAGTGCAGGACCTATACTTTGCCTTATTGGACCTCATACAGCTGACCTCAATCCATCAATCCAGTCAGTCCAGATCCCTTGAGAGCCTTCCTGCCCTTCAGCAGATCAACACTTCCACCAGCTTGGTGTCATCTACAAACTGACTCAGCATCCGTTTGCTCCCCGTGTCCAGATCATTAATAAAGATCTTAAACAGGACTGGCCCCAATATGGAGTCCTGGAGAGCACCACTGGTAACCAGCCATCATCTGTACTTAACTCTGTTCATCACCATCTCTGCACATTTTAGTAGATATGTGCCCTTAACTCATCTTGGGTTTCAGCTTGTGGGGCTAGTGAAGACTCTTTTCATTGGAGCAGATGTTGCAATGGTGCAATGGTGTTCCTGTTGCAACAGGAAGGTGGCTGGATGTTTGTAACCTTCCTGTGATCCCCAGACACAGGAAGCAGCTTGCAAGGGGTCACCAAAGGACAAGTAAAAGCAGTGGGAAGGATCTTACACCAGAAAACAGGACAAGACTGTTCCCCTCACTGCTCCTCAGTCCAACCTGCCCAAAATTAGATTCATACATCTAAAACTTGAATAGAAATATTTTTTTGCCTTTTCTTTTCCTGTATTTTAACATCCATTCCCTCTCCCATTATAACCACTTATTAAATTGTGTAAGTGTCCAAATTACCATAATTTAACCAGCAGAGCACTAATCTAGTCTGAGAATCAACACATTGGTACATGTTGGTCTGCGTCTCTTTAATTACCTGAGGAGGAAAGTAATGATACTAAAAATGTAGAAGAAGTTGACTTTTTAGGAGTACTGGTTCTCCAATCTATTGTTAAGCAGCACATGCAAGTGTTTAGTGTATGCTGAGACTAATTTTCAATACGCAGTTTCCCTTGGGATATTTATATTCTTCCAATAAGCATAGAACTGTCCATCAAAAGTAACTTTATATACCCACACAGCACACACACACACACACACACACACACGCAATCACTGCCACAAACTTTTTGGGGTTTCTCCTCTAAAAATCTGCAAATATGAGTAACATTTTCTCTGCACAATGTCCTGTTAAAGTAGGTGGGTGTTCATTTCAATAGACGATTGTAACAGAAGTACTCATTGTTTTATTTCCTTTTTTTTTCTGCTTTTCACTTTTGCAAACAGTTAAGTTAAAAATCCCCTTTCTGAGAGGTAGAAACTATTAATGCAAAGGGGGAAAAATCATTTCATAAGAGATACTTTGGAGTCCAGCCTATTTTGGTTTTCTTACTCAAATCATTTACTTCTAATTAGATAAGAGAACAAAAAAAAATTCCAAAGGGGAAAATACATTTTTTTCCCTACAAATTGCTTCCATCATTTCTGAACTCTGCTAAGCATTTTTAATAGATATGTGCCCTTAGCTCATCTTTTGCATGCTAACAATTTAATCTGAATACCAATATAGACACAAAATAAACGATTGTTTCCTGCCAGAGGTATCTGCAGAAGAAATCTTGGAGTAAAACATTGTCTTTGCAGCTCATTGTGTCTCTAATTAGACTGGAAGGAGGCAGAAGCTTGCTGGTGTCAGTCTGTGTTTAGCATGCCCTGGAGCTTCAAGCTCCTGTGGGTATCAAAGTGCACTAATTAAATGAGGGGTCCACAATACCGCGCTAAACATCAGAGTGAGAGAAAGAGTCCAGTGTCCTCAGTGCCTTTGAGAATCCATGGCCCACGCTAATTACCCATTGTTGAATTGACTTCCCATTCTACAAGGAATGAATGGTGCCTCTCTCCCCCCCTTTCCCCGTCCTCCCCCTGCCTCTTCCCCCCCACCCCCCCCCCCGCCCTTAGATTTTACCATCTTTGCTTTGGCCGCCTAATTAATCTTATGGAAATCTCCCGAAGCCAGATTCCAGCAAGGTTGCCCCGATGTTTATAATTTGATTTGTGATGATAAAAGTGAAGACACCCGGTGATGGAACAGTGTCATTTCCAGCACTCTTGAGAATCGAAGAGGCTATCAATCTTTCCCACGTGCATGGCAAACTGATATCCTAGAAAATTAACTTCAATTAATAACAGAAATCCCCAGACGCTCAGGGAAGTAGAGACGCTTTGAAAGAGAACCTTCAAAGATGTCTCTGGATTGTCTTTTATATGTAGACTCTTCTTTTTATATAGAAGAGATTCTCAATAAGGGAACGTGTGGTGAAGGGGGGAGTTCCCCCTCTTCCCTTTTAATCTGAGCAAGATGAGGTAACATTTTATATTTAGTTTAGGAAGAAGTTAACCAAAGGTCTATAGGTTAAATCTGTTTTTATTTCCTCTCTGTAGATAGGATTGGATAGAATGGGTTATGCTACACATATTACTGAACAAAATAAATGTAAAATAAAAACGCTTTTACCATTATGCTCCTCCCGCCAAAAAAAAAAAAAAGTGCTGGAAAGTTAGGGGTTGGACTGCTTTCATTGCCAGTCTTCTTTGCCTTGAAAGGTTTTGTGATCTATGCTGAATGTTCTATAGGGAAAAAAAGACTTGTTCAGATATTACATGTTCTAATAACTGCAATGACACAGATAGTAAAGACTCGTATAAAAGCCAGTCTCATTTCTGTGAAACTGTGCAACACATTAATTTTACTCTACAAATAATCTACCATGTCTACATTTGTGAGTGGCATTTCTATATTGCTATTATTTGGAATAGTTGATTAGACAACACAACTTCAGTTTAATACTAGCAAAATATAAATATATGTAACATTTCCCCACCTGTGATATCAAGAAACTCCTTACTAAACAAACAAACAAGCAAACTTTAAACCATCATCCAGCAATAATTTCTGGTTTGGTTTAGAGCGTTTTTTGCATATGTCATAGACAACAAATTAAAAATTCTGATTAACAATTACTTTGAGGTGATGCATAAGCAAAGCTTACTACCCAGTATCTTACCTAAAGTTTATCTTCCAAGTAAGTTTCAAGGTAGCTTGAAACAAAGCTAAGGTACAGTCTTAGCTTAGCAGCAAGAATGGGTTAAGTTTATTGCATTTCAGGTTCTTGTTATAATCGCAGTCACGTGAACGAATTCATGTTGTGCCATTTCTTGCTCTCATTACAACCTTTGTTACGAGAATGAGGTATTAGAGTTTTAATGCCTCATATATTCTGTGAATTATGTTAGTGTGCTGTACTACTTTGACCTTTTAAGTATTCTGTAATTTGATTGGTTGGTAATTCTAGTCGTTTTCCTGTTGACAGCCTCAATAACCTTTCAGACAAAAGTGGAATGGCAATCCAATCAAAATACAGAATATTTGATAGTACAAAATATATGGTATAAAGGATAGCTATAATTCTTTGGGAGAAGACAAAATTTTAATTCTTCTGGTGCTTAAAAATTGGGAAATAAATAGAAAACAGAACCTATGATGCATTCCAAGGCTAAATCTTAGGCTAACACGTGAAAGTGATAAGATGGGGTTTTTTAAACTTACTTTGTGATAACTTTTGATATCTTCTTGGCTAACTCTACTTGATAGATACATGACTAAAAATTTTTACTGTATATTTAATATTGCCATATCATAAGAAATTTTATTAAATGAAAGTTTTATTTTAGGTTTTCAGTCCTTAGATCTATTTTGAATATTTTTATCAAATTTTGAAATCAGTAAATAAGTATACACTAAGAGGGAGCACCTGAATATCTTTTCAAGGTTATTAGTGGTAAAACTAATCCATATACCATATGCTTGGTGTACAAAGTACCATGAAAACATTAAAAAGTTGATGTCTGTTATTATTTAGTACTATCATCTGCCATTAACATTTGACAATTGGAGAAGGTTATCTATTAGTCAGAAACTGCCATTTGGGTCTGGGGTTTTTTATGTAAAAATAACCCTCAATGATAAACAATACTAATTAGAATGAATACGCCCTTACTACACTTTCCACTGAATGAAAAAGAGAAAGCAAATTAATTTCACAGAATCTAGTAAACTTTAAACCAAAAAAACCTCAGTTCTTTTCTCCAAATGAATTATTCCTCTGAATCCCAAATTAATTTTTCCCTGAAATCCTTCCTTATTAAAAAGAATTAGGTGTTTTTTTAATCATCTGTAATTACTTTTTTTTTTTTTTTTTTTTAACTTGGGAGCTTGGGGTGTTTTGGTTTTTTGTTTTGTTTAGGGGTTTGTTGGTTGGTTGGTTTTTTAGGGTGGTTTTTTTTTTTTTTAACCTTTCATGAAATTTTTATGGAGAACCTACACAAACAGTACAAAACCTTCCAAAAGGTTTCTGATTTAATATTCTTTAAAATGTCTCCAGATGCTATACCAAACCCAGCTTGATATAATTTGGGGCTGACTTGCTGTAACTATACCTATAAGTAGATACAGTTTGCCTTTTCATTTTGCTATTTCAAGTACAGGTTTTTTTTGCTTAGCAGTTGTAGCTGGGTTTCAGTTTTTTCCATGGACTCTGTATGAGGGTTGAAGTGGCATACAGTCATACCGACTCTTCAGGGAATTCTTTCTTTCTCAATGAAGGAAATAAAAGAATGGATGCTTCCCTTTTTCATAAGGCCACTTACCAGGTATATTTAGAGAAGGAAGGATCCTTTCAAGATTCATACATGAATGAGGTAGAAATTTCCAGCCAGCTGAATTTTTGTACTCTTCTACTTGACAAAGAAGAACCTAGGTCAACTCCAGGGACCACAGGTTAAAAATTTTAGGAATCTTAAAAGGTATACTATTGTTTTTTACTGTGCACTTCTACGAAGAGACAGACTGCAGATACACCACATTCAGCATATCCCCTTAGTATGATGTGGCAGATTTCACACAGAATAATATGAAGCCAATCATCACACAAAATAAGACACATACACAAGCTGTTTGGTAAACTTTCAGTCCTAGTTTTGTGGAGTTGTTGGGAAGCTTCTGAATTATAAGCAGAAATGTCAGTTATAGAAAATAATGTTCCATACCATATTCTCAGTCTGTAAATGCAATGGCTTCTAGCAGCCTCTGGAATTTTAAAAGCCTGATCAATATTTTCTGGCATACTAATGTGACTAAGTGGCAGACAAATTATATTCTATTACCATGTGATGCAAACACAAGGCCCAAAGTACACCTGGGCCTAGAGTGAGCCCGAAACCCATCTGTAAACAACCAGGTGAAAAGTGTTTTGTGATTTTCAATTGAAGCTGCATTTACATGAGTGTAATGGTTTTCTGTAAAAGTCTGTAAGTCTCTCCCACTGATGTAGGTGTTTCCTTGGAAGGACTTAGCAGAGTTGTCATCATGCAGGTGTGTACACCCTGGATTATTTGAGATATTCAAGGCCGGTAAAAGTCACAAAAATTTTAATGGCAGGGTGGGATTCCTTGCCTCGATGAAGACTCTGAATTATGGTGTTCACAGAAAGATGATCTTGTGTGAGCTTGATAGATGTCTGATATTACAATCAATGGATTCAAGAGAACAGTTCAGCTCCCCAAATGGGGTTTTAGGGTGGGTAGAGTGTCTAATAGGCTTTACTGATTATTTTGGCTAGGAACTCATCTCAGGTTCCAACACAGGTTTCACACACTGTTTCAGATACTTATTTTGGGACTGACATTGGCAATGGTTTTATATTTACACCTAGGACCAGTTTTGCAAGAATGGAAGGAGTAATGGGGCTTCCATCACTTTTTCTTATCATTGGTGCTTTCCCATAATGATTACACTTTGACTTTCTTTCACTGATGAATTAGACTGTTGTTTATCAGTATACGAATCTTCATACATGGGCCATTTATTCTAATCTGAATATGTTCATGTTATTGCATAATTTAATACAGAAAGTTTAAAGAGTATTCTAAGAATATGGACATCAAATGACTTCCCTCAAAAAAGTATAAGACATGATCTTTATGAAGATACCAACATATTCAATGACTATGTTTTTTAGTATTGATGGAATTGATTCTTTCTTCTAATCTAAAACGTGAATTTTCATGCCCAAATGCAGTGGTTTCACCATTTTGCCAGCAGGAGGTCACCTCCACTGGAATTAAGGCTGTTTAATAAACTGAAAATTAAATAAAATGGAATAATGTGTTGTAGTAAAAAGCTTTATATTCAGTAAGATAACCACTGTACTGCATGTACTCCTTCTTAAATGGCTTGTTCCTGTCCTCTGGAGGTCACCTGCAAGTAGCCTAGCAATAATATTTTAAACTTCATGCTTTGTTCCCTTAATAGCTACCAATTTACGTATTTCTCTGTGCTGGTATGTGATAATGCAAATCAATTCCATGTAAGTAGTGGGAAACTGGCAAGAAAGTCTGGATCGATCTTTCTCCTCAAAACTGACTGTTGAAAGAAGGACTTAGAGTCAAGTCCAGAAGTTTAGAAGTCTGTGAAGGCAGAAGGCTCAGAGCGGAGAAAGTGACCAACAAGACCAGATGATTCAAGCCTATTTCCTCTGACAGAGCTGTTTGCTTCATTCCTTTCTCATTTGAATTAGGAATCACTCCACCAGAGTAATTGAAGTTATACTAAAAAAAAAAAAAATCAGATTTGACCTTTCAATTAGCTTCAAATCGGGCCCTAAATTATGTAATTTATTGGTCTAGGGAAATGATCACCTGTCTTTTCATTAACATATCCGAAGGATAGTAATGCCTCATATTACAGTTCAAGGAAAGAAGAAAGAAAACAAAAACAAAACCATGAATATTCTACATTTATTAGGAATCAGGACCTCAGTTCTGATCTTAGTTTCAGATAATAATATGAAAGTCAGAGGCTTTATACTCAGATAGCTCAAATGAAAGATGAAGTTCCTAGACATAAGCAAGTTACCTAAGGGTACTATATTCCTGTGTACCCCCTAACCTATGGTAACTACAAAAGTTCATACAACTGGTCCATTCATGCATCATTACTCCCTTTGACTCACTTCCTGAAGGTCCTATTGGCTAAACTGCATCATTCATAGCTGTGCTGAGGTACACAAGTAGGTTCCACAACACAGTCAGGAAGACCTCATTCTGTAAGCTTGTTGCTTTCCAAGGCATTTTCGTCCATATACAGAAAGCACCTTTGTATTTAAAACCGTCATGTACTCAGAGAAGCCACCCAGCAGCTCCATACATAGCACATTCTTCTCTGCCTTTCGGCAGTGAGAGAAAAACCTGAGCCTGTGGGACTAGAAAGACTTGTCCCAGCCTCTTCCACTACTCTCCTCTTAATCCTGTGCACACAGGAACTGTTCCATTGGGAACAGCTGTGATTCATTATGTTGTGAGACTATGGACAACTGAAAACTGGTCGATATTTCTCATTTGTCCCCACATTCACAATGCAGGAGGAGAGAAGAAAGTCTCATCAAAAGTTAACACATAAAATCTCAGTAAAGTTGGTTAAATTTCTCTTCCGTCTACCCACACATAGCAGCACAGAAGTGCCACAATGTCAGAAGTCACACACCATTTTAAAAATAAAGGAGTACACGAGTCATGACAGCTGTGACAGACATTTTCACTTGTACTGATGAAGAATTAAAAGGTTGAAAATGTGGGGGTTTGAGTGTTTAATTCATATCCTTTTTTTTTTTCATAGTGCTTTTTCAAGGTATTTAATACTCTAGAAAATGTACTGCCCAGAGAGTGTTCAAACTGGAATACAGAGCACCCTCACACACCTCACAAATAACTGCTTTCTTGACAGGACACATGAGAATATAATCAGAGATAATGCCTATAGGAGGAGAAATAAGCTGAATTTTGTTAAAGAAACAATAATTTTGGTTAGAACTTCTGATGGCAATCCTTGAAGTATCACTTTCAGGGAAAGTATTCCAAAATCAAAGATCACAGATGTTACAAGTTCGGGTGCTTCTCATGGTCTCCAGGCATACTCATTCCTGTTTGCATCGCAATATCTATGATCCTTAAGCTCCAGTGCATGCAAATACAATTCTTTTCAAAATCAGATAATTCAGTGACCTTATTTTGATTGTTACTTTCATAGACTCCTGTATTTGAAGCAGCTTGACATTTTTTACTGCTTACCCAATTTCTGATTCTCCATTGCAGTCCCAAATGAATCATGTTGAAGGGAAGTATTAGCTTTGTCTTCTGTCAGGAAAAATCTCGTCTCATTGCAGCTGTAAATGAGATCAGATCTGGCAAAACAAAATCAGTTGGCAAGACCATTTTACCTGTTAGGATTGAAAAAAAAAAAGAATAAAATAGGTAAATCCATACCATAAGGTCATCTCCAAGGTTTGCTGGATACTATACGGAGTCTATAAATGAGTCATGCTGAGCCAGCTGTATATTGCATGTTACATTCAGAACACCAAGATAATAAGGTTAAAACAGTCTGGTTAATTCTGATTTGGGTTGGAATTTAGAAAGTGATAAACTACCACTTTTATCTTCAGGCAATCCTTGATAAAACCTTTATTACATAAGCAAACAAAGCAGTTAAAAATTCTCAAAAGAGCATTAGCTGTACAAGCTGGCAGGAAGAAGAATTATACATGTTTTATTCCTTTCCTTATGTAGAGTTCCTAAAAGTTCCTCTTTTGTGGAAAATCTGAGGTTTTAATTGGGATAGAATAAAATACTTAGAGAGTGACTTTGTCTTAAGATATTCTCGAGGTGAAAAAGGGCAAAAAGGATTTTCTGCTATCAAAATCAGTTTCACTGAAACAACTACTCTTTGGATTTTTTTTTCCATTGTACCATTTTGTAAGTTCAACCAGTATGCTGTAATATCTTGGAACAGGTTCGTGTGACCCATTCACTTTTCTAGTATTATCTTCCTGGTGAATACCTCCATCTCATATTCTCTTCATCTCATAATGTGCTATTTTGTATTTTTCTGCTTTGACTCACACCGATGCAAACTTATTTTTAGTTCATTTTACCAAATTTCGCAGACCCTATATTATTTTTCTGTCCTTACATTTACTTGCAACATCTTTTAATTTTGAGTCATTTTCAAATATGAAGTCTTATTGATGTCGTTTAGAAGAATGAAAGAATTAAACAGAATTAAATAACCTCTGTCTATAAAGTAAAGCTCCATGTCTATCACATGACTCCATACTTGTGCTAATGTGATTGAAGAGCTGTATCAAACCTCCTGCGTCTCAATTCCAAAATGGAGGAGTTGACAGGTCCAGATCACGCAAAGCAAATTCAGAACCAGGAGAGTAAGCAATGGACTTAAAAAATCCACTATTACTGTTTATTCAACACACTTTGGTGAAATACAGTCATTCCCTGCCCAAGCCCCAACCCACAAAGATTTTTACCTCCAGCCCAGCTAAGATGAATGAACCATGAGGCTTCCAAGGACAAGGGGGCAGTTTCAGAGAGCTGGTTGTTCATAGATGCAGCAATCGGCCCTCATCCATGTTCTAGACAAAGCAGCCTACCACAGAAGAAAGAATTAAATATGTGCCTGGTTTTGAGCTTAGTTACATTAATAATACATTATCACACTAGCAATTGTTGGCATTTGCTTTTCAGAAAACAAGGTTATTACACATGGCTTTAGAAAGAATTGAAAAGAGAAAAAAGTTTCATTCTGAGGCTGTAAATTGACTGCAAAATATTCAGCCAATAATCCGTCTTTATACACTATGGCTGTTTTACTTAACATACTGAGATAATAAATATCTTTAGCTCAACTTGATACAAACATGTCTTTCCGTTTGAAAACAAAAATTAATAAAGTAAATGAAAACTATCCCACAGAAGCACAGTGGTGTTTGAACATCAATTTGACAGGTACTATAATTTCCCTGTTTAGTGGTTCTGAATATCATACTGGAGTATACTGCTGCAACACTATAAGAATTCTCACAGAAGTCCTCTGAAAAAGAAAAGTTTTAGTACAAAGCAAAGATGGTATTGGAAGATGGACTCAGTCTGATGAATTGGAATGATGCTCCAAAACCATGACCTGGACTTGTTTCTGTTTAACACACATCTATTATTACTAAACCAGTAACAAGCAGGAAAGTTAATTCTGTAACAGATTCACTCTAAGCAGGGCTACGTCATCAACATACATTTGTATGTGAGTGACAAGAATCAAAACACGTTTGGTTCTAATCTATGCCTTCCTTACGATTTTATGTCTAGGGAAAAGATGAGAGAAGCATGCACTACAGTCTTTGCAGATCCCTCTGTAATAGAAGCCATGAATGCAAAAGATGACACACATTTTATTAATCTTCTTTCAACACCTTCTTTTATAATGTATTCAGAGTTTTGTTTTTCCATATTTAAATAGTAAAAAATGATTTGGGCAGTGAAGAAAGGCTGGGGGGGTGGTCTGCAAGCTTTTTATTCTTTCCACAGAGATTTTTCCTTCTCATTGTGCTTGATAGTGCCAAGAGAGAAACTCATATAAAGACATGAGCATTTGCTGTTTCTGCAGCATATCTCACTACAGAGGGAGTATGCCTTTGACTAAATTAATCTTCATCCTCAGAATACTCACCACTGATGGCTATCAAAATTTTCAGAGTCCAATATATACATATCTATATATATATATATGCATCCCATTTCTTATTACCAGAAATTTGTGCCTCATGTTAAACCTCATGTCTGAACTTGCCATAAAATGGAAAGTACAGTAACTCCACAGGCTTTGTGATTCTGTAAGAGCCAGGAAAAAGATGACAGCTTCTCTCCATCAGGGGTCTCTTATGGCAAAAGGCAGCAGGTCATGTTTTAGACAACACAGTTCCCTGTGAACACAACTAGTGATCTACTTTGCATGCTGGTGCTCTCCATCCTAAGACATAATTCAAAGATAAAAGTGCATCCTGATACTCACAGTCTCCTCCAGGAATCTTGCAAGTTATCTGAGAGATTCTGCTTTTCCCTTCAGAAATAAACGTCTCATTCTACAAGCAAAGGTTTGTAAACCCTGGAAACTGAGGTCTTATGGATCATAAAAGATTCATAAATTCATTCACAACAATCACATAAACAAAAGGGGGTTTTAAAAATGAAGTGTGCATACCTTTCAAATCAGCTGTGAATTGAACTCTGAAATAATGAACCCATTTTTTATACAAGTATGCATCCATAACTGAGTAATGTACACAGACATACACAAACCTATCAACTGCTTCAAGACTAAGAACAAAGGATAACAGAAATTTGGGATTTTTATCTCCTTTTAAAAAGCTAAAAGGGATCCTTGGAGACATATGAGCCATGTGCACTTAGATAGACCAATAGACCTGTTGTCTATACGTGTTGTATAATATTCCGAATGCTTTCTTTTTTTCTTGCAGGACTGGGACAAAAACACTGTTTAAAACAACACCAAACTTCGTTGAAATACAGAATATGATGGCAGTTGCAACTGATCATGCTTCTACATTTTTAAAATATAGGTCTTAGATATTAAAAAAAATGTTGGCTCAGATTAAAAGTAACAGTTTGGGATTTTCCCTCGTAAATTGTCTTTCTGAAACTGGCTAAACATTGCTAAGGACTGAAAGTTTTTAAAAATTCAATTTTTTGAATGACTTGTGGGAATAAGTTATGATTACCTATCACTTTTCCTTATAAAGTAGGCATATGGTAAAATTAATATGGTGCAAATGAAACCTGGCAAAATTTAGATTGAATTCTGAGGGAAACAAAAAGTCAATGAACATGGAGATCACCTTCTAGTATTTCAATCCCTTGTAAATTAATAATAAAACAGACATTTGGATAATTATATAGGAAGCATGCTTTTCTGTATGAACTTCACTTAAAATCAACAGTCACTGTAGAGCACCTTCCAAAGTCCTTAACCATGGACATGAAGGGAATATCCTTTTAAGAGACTGCAGTACTGTTCAAAGAGAAAAGAATACAACATCTCTGAATGAGCACTTGGTCATTGATAATAATATGAATTTTTAGACAGACAATGCCAGAAGAGAATCAGCTGAATCTATTCAACCTTTCTCAAGTAGTTCAAAGAGCAGAACTATTGTGAAATGTTCTTTTTCTTTCCCTCCTTCCCTGTTCCTCTTCACTCTCCCTCCCTCTTTTCGTATCTCTTTTCTATTCCTTCCTTCCTTCCTTCCTTCCTTCCTTCCTTCCTTCCTTCCTTCCTTCCTTCCTTCTTTGCTTTGAATGTAAAGAAAGATGCTGTGGCCTTGAAATGAAATATGGTAGGACTCAAGGGAGAATTCTGGCTTCATTTTAAAAGGCACATTTACATCAGTCTGGTGCACTTTGCTCTGACACCACTTGAAGTCCTGAACAGGAGTTGACTTTGAAATGTGGTTTAGAAATATTTTTCTACATTTTCAAGAATCAGGAAGGACTAGAACACAAAGCTGATCACATATCCTCTAGATATATGAAAAATATATTTATACTCTTATTCTCCTACTTTAATTTTACTTTAGGACACTAAATTCAGAAAAGAACTTCCCTGGAGCATTCAGGTGTTGGGAAAGCTTATGTGCACATTGTTACTCAGCCACAATGCTTTATCCAGAAGAAACATAATGCCAAATTTCTTGCAGACATTCTCCAGATTCTTGGACTGGTCTTTAGGGTCCTTTCATATCAGCACCAGGTTTGTAAGACTTTTCCTAAAGTAATCATTTCTCTGGAATAAGGACAAGCCACTACAGAGACATATCCCAATAGATAAATGGAGATTTTTGGGCCACAAATCATAAGACTTGCATCATATCAGGTTCACCTAATAACTTACTATTTAGAAGCAGAACAGAGCAAGAATAATTGCCTTATAATACTTAACAGTTAATACAAATAATATTCTACTACATCAAAGGTGGATTCATACAGCAGTTAAGTATACAAATGACTTCTAATAAAGTGGTAATTTTTCTGTACTGTATAAATACAATCATATTAAACTCAAATCAGTGAAATGCTAATTCACTTTTTAATGAGTTCCTTTACTATTTCAGATTTTTAAGCAACTTTCAACTGGTTTGGTTAAGTACAGTTAATAAGATGAAAAGAGTGGTTTTTAATTAACACAGACAAAATATTCCATTGTATATATGCTAGTTTTTAAGGCAACATAAGGTACAATTAGAATTCAGGTTTTATTCCGTTTCATCTGCTTGTGAGCTCTGAAATTTGAAAACAGCTACCTGAGGTTGTGGAGGAAAGGTATCTTATTCTCCTATCTGAAATCTGTGTTTCTGAGGAAAGCTCTTAGTTTTGCTTTTGGACATGACTGCAGTATTATTGGTCAAGACATGTTCTTCTTTCTAATCCATGAGAAAGCAAAATGACTGAAATTCTTAAGCCTGGTTATCCCACAAAACCCAAATGGGTCATTACAAACTTCTGTGGTGACTCTGACATTATACAAAGGGAAAGAAAATAATTTTTGAGGTCCCTTTAAGGCCTTTGTCCTAATTCATAGATACTCTGAAAAAAAATTGATTTCCCCAAAGCTTAGGAAAAAATAAGTTATACCCTTATGTACGTCTGCCTGTTTGCTGTCTGCAAGCCTGACTGAAAACCGGCCAGAATCAGCTGAAACCTTGAAGCTGATTTCAGTGCACCGTGTGATTATATGACCATTGTCAACCTAGGGATGAGAGAAACAGGCTTATTAATTTCCATTCCATAGAAACAAAAATGCCTTTTTTCATATGTCATTCAGATCAGGCATCAGAAGAATATGCACTCTTGATTTGCCCTGGCATAATTGAATTCTTCTGGTCCTGGTCCACTACAGGAATTGAATTGTGCAAGGGAGCAGCAGCTCACTCTTTTTTGTTAGCAGGTTACTGCTTGTTGCCAACCATCAGAGGATTCACTAGAGAGAATAAAGTTGGGGTATCAGAGAGACCTGGGAGTGTGCGGAGTCTTTCTGTGTTTTCTCCAGCACAGCTGAGCTTAAGAATTATTCAAAATAAAATGTAATATATTAGAGTGAAAACTTATTTTTCCACATCCCTTATTTTCTCATGCCATTTGTGTATTAAGGTTTAGAATCACTGATTCAATTAAACTCTAGCTCTTATTCATATTTTGCTGAATCCGAAGTCCTCCCTGGTCACTAGTTAGAGAATTTTAATGATTTGCAGTTTGAATGAAGGTCATTATATCATATCCCACGTTACATGCAGGTAATAAAATTCCTTTCCTGCTTTGATTTTAACTGAGCACAGTGTCTTAAGTGAAACACTATGCCAGAAAGCCTTGCTTTGTCTAAATAGTAAACATAGCCTATTGTCATTTTTATTGTCATTAAATGCTTCTTTGTTACATAAAATCAACATTGTTTCATTTTCATGCTCTCAAGCAACTGATCAAAATATTTTGGAATATCTTCAAAACTTGGAATATTTTTCCAACAAGATGAGAATCAGGATTCATGGTTTCTTTACATAGAAACTTAGCTTTGCAAGCCAGGAAACCTCAGTATTTTCACTGAATTTCAGTTCCCCTCCCTCCTTCAACCCTCATAAAACACTTGGTTTAAAAAAATCCTTCAGGCTTCAAAATATTACTATTCATTTGTTTTAGATTCTCATCCAATTCTGAACAGACAGATCTACTGGCATAATGTCACCACCATTTGTAGAATCCCTAACAATCATGGTAAGAAGCTCTTTAGGAGTGGCTCTTTCTCCTGCCACAGCCAGTTGGCCCCTAGCATCTGTGTCCCAGGAGTACCCTGGCTGAGTGTTTGGGTGGCACTCTGGAGTCAGAAGCAGGTGAGACAATGTGCTCCAGAGCATCTGCAATGTATTTGTCAATCAGATATTCTGTTACCTAATACTTGTAGCTAAACCTCAAGGATTGACAGCTGTGAACCCAAGCCTGCAGCTTATATGTTATTCCACATCCACTAGATGAATAATGATGCAGAGCTCCTTGTTTATTTGCTTATTCTGAAACCAGATCTTGTTTATTCTGTGCCCTTTTCTAGTCCTGATATATAACTAATTGTTGGCAGATGTGGCAAGCATCTAGGGCCAAGATATATTTGTTTGCACAGTCTGATTTTTGAGTCTCAACCAGTACCAGGCCATCGCAGCTGTTTTTTATCAAGACTCTGAGCACTGTAGACAGTCCACCTGGCAAAACATGATTTGCCCATATGACCTTCACATGAAAGCTTTAAATATAGGACTTCTGCTCAAACAATATTTAAAATATCTGAAAAAACCTAATTAAATTAACAGATTGAAGTGAAATGCTAATCAGTGTTTGTACATGTAAAAATTGCCCTGTGGTTCATATACATAGCATGACAGTCTTATTTCTAATTTTGATTTAAAATCTGAACCATATAATAAGGGTGCTAATTGTCTGAGACATCTTTCCTTTAGCAAGCTAGCTAGTGTCTACATTTAATCATCTTGCTTGAAACAAAACAGAAAAATAGCATTTGTCTGATGCTTGGAAGCAAAGGAAAAACAACAGCAGCAGAAAGAAAAATCAGCATGAATCCAGTTTACCTGGCTAATATCAACACTTCTTCTTTTCTGACAGGGATCTCACTCCATCACTTTTCCCAGATGCCAAATTCCTCTTTGTGAGCTGTTTTTATGACTTTCTTCAATTTTTAAAAACAAATAAAAGATTAACATTGGAGTTAGCTTGTTTACTTTTAGCTAGAAGTTCTCTGAGCTGTAGTAGTATTCAAGTTTTCAACTTCTCAAGATTTTTTATCAGTGGATAAGTGTAGTTGACTTGTTACATCCATCCAAAAATATTTTAGGGAAGTAACACTGTGGAAGATTGTTTATTTGAAGTGGCAATGAATAAACTGGAAACTCTGTGTCTACATGATTGTCTTTGTTAATAAAATAGAAAACCTATACTTATTTTTGTTCTGTATTTATTTTGTCACTGTCAAAAGCAAATCTGAGAAGAGGTGCAGGCTGTTTAGGATTATGTCATCTTGTAGAGTGGAAATCCTTCACACTATATGACTGAAAAAGATGCAATTTATCCTGATTTTAATAGCACCTAGAATTTCACTTATCATTGCCAAATCTCCAAATTAACTAAAATAACACAAGTGGGGCTACAGAATCACAGGAGAAAATAATAATGTGGTATCAATAAAATATTTTATTTTTTTTATCTTGTACCTTAGGCTCAGACAACAGGCAATATTTCCAAATTCACTCTGGAAAGTCTTCTGTTCCCTTCCTTTCCCTTCCCTTCCCTTCCCTTCCCTTCCCTTCCCTTCCCTTCCCTTCCCTTCCCTTCCCTTCCCTTCCCTTCCCTTCCCTTCCCTTCCCTTCCCTTCCCTTCCCTTCCCTTCCCTTCCTTTCCCATCCCTTCCCCTTTTCTGTTTGGAGGGGAAAAATAATTGAATACTTATGCAAAAGTAAGAAAACAAATCTTTTGCCACTGTATTCCATATATTTCACAACAACACAATGTGAAAGAAATGCTACAGAAATGTCATAAGATCAGATAGAAAAGTAATTAAAAACAGGCTAAGAATTTAGACTCTCAGTTCATGACTTCTTCACTGATTATAATACCTGCATTGTTTTCCTCAAGATTGGAGCACCACATAAAAATTGTGTTATTTTAGACTTGAGTAACTTCCTACAGATCCTACTGGGTAGGCCTGGAGTTCGTCAGGAAGTTATGATTATCAGGGATGAACTAAGTTTCTGTAGACTAGTACCTTTATTAGTGTCACAAAAGAAGGAAGAATTACCATCTCCTGGTCTAGTAACACAGCCTAACACGTGGGAGTTTGCCACCTGTGTACCAGAAAGGACATCTAAGACGGACAAAAAGTCATAGTCCCAAAAGACTACGGAATTTGCCTTTGGTAAGTTTACATCAGATCACCCTCCAGGTACATGAGATCACTCCTTCATTCTCTCCCCTTCACTACAGAGCAAGCAGTGGGCTTTCTGTGTGACTGCCCAGAGCCACCTGGCAGCATGGACCTGTCTGCAGAGATTGAGGGTCCTCCATCGTGGCTCTAGGACATCTGCAGCTCCTCTGCTTGGCAAGCTCATTTTCCCTGCCCCTGCCTTGCTCTGCACTTCAGCAGAGCAGCTCTGCAGTACATGTACTTTGTCCTTCACATCCACTTCACTTGTAGAACATCTCATCCTTAAACTGTTGAAAATGCTGCTGACACATGGACTAAATCCTTCTTCTATTGCACATTTACAGCAAAAAAACTAATCTGCTGTGATCTGCCAATCCACCTTGGTGTTAAGCTCAGAGTAGGGGAAGAAATAGTCTGAAATATGTGCTTGCAAGAATGCATGTTTGTGATTATTATTCCAATATGTTACACTTTTTAAATTAAGTTTACTTTTAAAATATGAATACTTTACTTCTAACTTCATTTGTCTGAGGAAAAAGGAAGAGGTGAGATTCTCCTGGAGGCCTGGACACAACTGGGATGTTTATGTGCATAAGGTGTGCATCCCTGGCTGGTTTAGCATGTCTGCCAAGGAGTACTTATTTTAGCATGATACACTAGTCTCTAAGCCACTGCATATGATTGTAATACCGCTGCACGTATCTTCACTTTTAATGGATATGCCCTCATGTATTCTAGCATGACTTAGAGAATTTCCTCCTTCCCTGTGACTGAAAAGAATGAACTTAATTCACTCTTATGCTGGAAGAAAATAATACAAGACCTCAGTAATTAAGTGTGTGACCTGCAGAATTCCTTTTTCTTTCGTGTTTTGTCCACAGTTCATGAAAAATTGATGCTCTCCCAGGTAACATGCTTCTTTTTATCTACATGCAACACATTGATCTCCTTTCAGTTTGGACTTAGCTTGTTCCTTCTACTATCATTGCTGAAGTAACAAATGATATTTTCATAGGCATGGTTAGTAATCAATATACACAAGTAACTGTCATTGATCTGAGTACAACCCTTGATCTAGAAAATCACCAATTATAGCCATTTAAAACAGATTCAGTTGGATTAGGTGGAACTCAGAGAAACATATTGCCTGGGCAATTTACCTAATCAGGTTAAAACTAAGGTGAAATCATTTAATTGGATGGCATTTATACAGTGAAATTTAGGCTTTTACCAACTTTAAAAAAGAGCTCTGTGAAGAGTATATATCTTGAATTGTACGTATATATGTACAATTACTGTTGCCAGATTTAGAAACCTGCATAGAATGAGGTCTAAATTCCTTACTAACATTTTTAATTTGTACTTAATGGAAACAATTCCACATAAATATCAATATAACTTGGTATATTGCAACCTTCTGTAGTGAGAAGTTTGAACTTTTGTTTTAAGATTGAGTCCCCCACAGCATGCTTCATTCTGTGTGTTCCAGCTGCAGCTATCCTGCAAACACATGAGTTCCTTAGACCTGCACAACTCAGGAAAACAGGACTAGCAAATATATGTTTCATAACCCTATACAGCAATACAAGCGATGATAAATCACCTGCAAGTATTTAACCATATAATTCACACTCACTTTAAAGCCCCTTTGCCCTGCCAAAGATGTTTAAAGGGGCTTTAATATAGCAGTGAATCAAGCCCGGTGACCAGCTGTAGTTTGGTATTTCCAAGCTTTTATCAGTTTTCACTACAGCTTTCATGTTATTTTTAGAAATTGGCTGGAATCAGAACTCAAGTCTGAAGTTGTCTGGGTTTGCAGTGACTGATTTTGGCTCCATTTTCATTATGACTGCAACTGAATAAATGCCTCTGATTTTGCTCAGGCATCCTTTCTGTCTTTCTCATCTCCATCAGACTGCACACATTCTGTAGCCATGGACTTGGCTCCGGGAAGTTTAATAGTCTCCATTTCATTCACTATTTGTGGGAGCCATTTTCTCCTGTTTAGCCAATAAATGGCTGCAGATTTGGATGACACCTCTTTGATCTGTATAGAGTTATACAGCTGAAACATCCACACAGTATCCCTTACATGTCCTTCAGTACAAAAGAAAGGTGATTTTAGGTTTCAGGGATACCAGGGGACTGCACAAAATACACAGCACCTTGCAAGACAAAGAAGGATCTTTCTGCAAAGAGAGACAGGGAAGTTCAGGGGAATGAGCAAGTAGTTTTGCAGACTTACCACAGGAAAGGAAATGTTTTCCTTTCTCAGCATTGCAAAAAGAAAAATTCCTACACAAAGCCCATCAACAGGGGCGTTTTGCCAGTTGGGGAATTTACAAATTCTCTCTAGAGTATTGAAATAATTCATTACTAGGGAGTGGCCACTGCTGACTATGAGACAAGTGGTCTAACTGTAAACCATAAGCATGGGAAGAAGGAGGGTGTAAGAGTCGAAGAACTATCATTTCCATGAGGCTCTCAATATATGAAGCAGATCGATATTGCTCAGAACAAAACAAACATCTGTTTCCAGCTGACAAGCTAGAAGTACTATTTCAGGTAAAAAAAGTCTAAATACTTCAGTCAAAAAGCTGGTAATTTAGGCAAATCTTTTCCTGCTCATTTTTAAAATATATTTCTTCATTGGTGGTTGCTCTTTTTTGTTTGTTTGTATTGAAAGAAATAAAGTAAAAGTAGCAGAATTCTCCATCTTCTATGTCTTTCAGCTATCTTTGATTCTCTAATAACAGATGCAACTTCCTCCATTTACTTTGCCTCTCTTATAGTCTTAAACTATTACAGACACTACAGCCCAACAAAGAAGGTAAACTCAAGTTCTTTACTTAGGCACAGGCACAAAAGTAAGCTAGGCTGAACAGGGCCTACAAGTTTCAATACCAAAGCACACTACGGGAGCTGAGAGGAAAACAAGGTATACTTGGACTCCTTTGGAAATGACATGCACATTATGGAGATGATGCTCAATGTTTATCCAGTGTAAAAACTCTTCCTAGGAAAATATTGGACATTAGTCCCAGTATTTTTACTAATTTTGTCTCATCATACCTGAATGAATTAGATGTAACCACCAATTGATTCAAAACTCATGAGTTAACCTAGAGGTTTTCTGCAGCTCGTCAGAGTTAATTGTTTAGGGACATTACTACCCAAACAGCCCAGTCTCAAAGGTGTTGTCTTTCACTTTCTTCACTTCCAAGCTATTGATAGGTGCTTTTGTTCTACTAAACATCACCCATCACATGGTTGACCTGCCTATACTACTAGTGAGTTTAATAACATTTCTTCTTTCATGGCCACCAATTCATTTCCACTAGCACTGGGCAGGAGGTGTGAGTGGGCAGCTGGTGGAATGTCATCCCTCTCTGCGGGGTCTGGATCAGGCTGAGGCTGTAGCATGAACCTGAAATATGGTCATGCTCCCAATTGCTAGTTACGCGAGTTGTGGTTTCACTGGTGTGAGCGGATTATTGAAAGAAATTTTAGAAGGCAGTTTTAAGAAAAATGCTGGCCCTCAAAAGGCCTTGGCCTCTGGCTCTCTGGGAGGGTATTAACATTACCTATCAAGATCTCCAAAGCATTACTGGGTTGAAGCCTACTTAGGCAGAAGATCTAATCTCTGAGTTTCCTTGACCTTGTGATCTTTTACCTCAAGTGAAAGTCTGCATTCCATTTTAGAAATGTAAACATTATTAGTGCATATATGAAAGACCACCACTGCTCTATAATGGAAGATAAATAAATCCAGAAGAAATGCCCAAGGCTTAGACTGAACCACCTGTATGTATCATTAGTAAACATGTTACCAGAAAGCAAAAATATTGTCTTTGTTAGGTTATGTGAAAACAAAGAATGGAGAGAGTTAAACTGAGAATATTGAATAGCTCAAAAAGATTTATAAAATTTAACCTAGATACTGTTTTCCAGAACCTCAGCTGTTCACTTCACATGCACATATTCTACAGTTTTTATATATAGATGTATATATGTATGTTTAATCCTGTGTTTGGTCTGTCCAACATTTAATGGTATTCCATACTTCTTCAATGCCCACCAATACATTGCTACCTATGAGGGTGGGAATTGTGTATACGTGTATGTGCATCTGTCTAGCTGTGTTTTTACTTTGGTATAAATCTGATGATTGATCTGTTTTCAATAGCTTTTATTTCTTTATTCCTAAAGCCATAGCAGTATACAAATTCTGCTCCCAAAAAATCACAAGCAAACAAAATATTTGAATATTTGATCCCCCAAAGAAGGAGAAAACCAGTCCTTTGGTGGAGCTGCACCATAAAGAGGGAGAGTCCTCAGAGAGGCCACTCAGGAGTTCTCCTCAGCATCCTACACCTGGAAGGAGATGTTTGAGGAGAAAAGCAAAGGTGTCTCATTCCACTTCACCTCTGTGCAGGCAGCACAGTTCCATCAGTGCAGTGCAGATGTCAGCATTGCATTGCTGCTTTCTTCTCATCCACAGGTAAGTCCCATCTCCAGAGGTCTGGAGGGGTTGAAAAGAGGTAGTGAAACAGGCCCTTGGCCGGAGAACCTGCTGTGCTAGCCATGCCCTTCCCATCACAGTGAGGAGCCCTCACAGTGTGCAGCACTGCAGCCCTTATGCTGGGGGTGGCGTGGCCATTGCTCAGCCCAGCTCTGCTGGCCAGAAAGAGAGCAGTGACAGAAGTACCCACGATTTTTCATGTGTGACAACTCTTCCTAAGGCCTTTTTAATTCTCATTTTCCTGATAGTCATCTCCAGTTGCATTACACTTACAAAGGCCATTGGATTTTGAGTAATGCTGTAATGACTCACAGCCATTAAGTTAAAAAATGCCTGCATTTGTATACTGTACTCATCACCATAACCGCATGTGAAAATGTCCCAAATAACAGTCTTTTCTACCAGTTTGGCCAATCATCTCAGCATTGGTTTATGGCACCAGTTTGTCATGGATTTAGAGGATCCTTTCTTCAGTTTTGCTGGGAAGCACGGGGAATCATGCAGAATACTGTAAATACTATGGACATGCTAAAGCATCTAAGGGGGACTCACGCACTCCAGATGCTATATACAGCATCCAGACCTTGTTCATTGCCACTTAATACATTTCTGAAGGTATCATTCTGATGTTATGTCAATTTTTGTAAGAACTGTTTAGGTTCAAGTAGCATTTGTACATTTAATTATGTCACATATCCTTGGTGCTTTTAGATTCAAAACTAATTAGACAACATATTTCACCAGGGTATCTTTCCTCTAACATAAAAAGCTCTGCTAATAAAATGCATCAGTTTGGGAACCTGGGAATGGAAAAATTGTTTTGGATTGAGTTTCTAACTTTTTTCACTTGAGAAATGTTAGCAAATTACCAGGTGAAGGATGGATTTGAAGAATAGAAAAACTGACCCAGTGGCCATCCTAGTTTATTTACTATTTTCAGCTCTGTTGAGGAGGAGTCAAAAATACCAGTGCTGCTATGTAAATGAAAAATGTTGCAAGCCAGGTGAAGATAGATTATTTCTGTTTCCAAAAAGCTTAATTTCATAAGACATTTTGCTCTTCCAAGTATTCTGTGGTCACTGGCAAGAAACAAAAATACTGCCTCTCTTACATATCATCTTAATGAAGCCAAAAGCTTTGTGTGTAGGGCAGTGTGCCCTGAAATAGTTTGAAAGTTTAGCCCTGATACCTCCTGGAGTCAATTGAATCTGGGGAAGGAAAGGCAGGGCACTCTCAAGTTTTAAAACCTGGAATTTTTTTCCTGCAGTAATGTTTGGAATAAACTGCTTACAGTAAATGACTGTAATACTGCAGGAGTTTTCACTGATAGAGGAATGTGTTTAAGACAACCTGACATAAAAAATAAATCAGCTTTGACTTCAATTATTAAGAGCTAAAAGAGAGAGAAAGGGGTGGGCTTTTTGAGGATAAATACGTACTAGAAAGAAAAACATCACCATGGAAACCAAAGTATTGCCATCGTTTTTCATACAGAAAAATGCTACAATGGAAACTTGTGTTCTTTGCAAAAAACAAACAGCTTGAAACTTAGTTGAAGGTACTATTACAGCATTGTCAACCTTGTTGACTTGAGTTCCTTTGCAGCTCATTTTCTTTTATCCATCTTCTTGTGTTTCCCATCTGGATTACAATTGCAATGTCATACTTCAACCTGCTGTCTAAGGTGAAAAGTTTAATATTTTTCCAGTCCAATAAAAGAAAAACTTTAATAAAGATGAAAGGAAGATAAGTATCCAAAAATGGTTCTCTTCACCTGTGTTCAATCATAATGACAAGAACTACTCAAATCAATTTTAAATATTAAACAAACAACAAAAAAATTAAATTAAGGAACTAATCCTACAAGCACAGTTCTTCACAGGTTTAAATTTATAAATAACTTTACTGTTGTGACTAGTGACTTTGTAATCAATAAGACGTTTGTGTGACTGTTTATTAGAAAGCTCAGGACTTCAATGGATTAGAACACAAAGTACACAGAAGCTCAGAGATACCATTGAATCATGTAATACATCATGAACGAGAAAATAGGAGAAAATGGAATATTAATCTACAAAAACTGCATTCCCAAATGCTGTCAAAGACTATAACCTTCTGTTTGGTGTATTTGCCCCACTGAAGACAGTCTCATTAGTAAACAGAGATGATCAAGCATGTGCTAATTTGGAAGCAGTGTAAATGCCTTTCAGCATGTCTCATTTTCCAAGACTATAATTCAATTTGCCAAAACACTCTACCACAGCTGGGCAGCACAAGGTTGCTAAATCTTACTTTCTTGGAGTCAAATCAAGAACCCATTACCCACAGGCAAGTAATGCTATTCTCCCAAGGAGTCCCTTTGGTTTTAATAGGACTCATTGTGTGAATGAATAATCACAGAGGAATGTGAGCAGGAGGCTAAAAATCTGGTTATTGAATCTCCTCTTTGCAAGCCAAGTGGACAGCCCAGGTAGGAGTGAGCCTTGGCTATCCATGGCATTGTTCCCCAACCTATGAACCCACGTGTCATGGGGCTTTTCAAATATCTTTATGATAACTTAGCTGACTTCCTATTAGCAACTATTCTATTTCTTCTGTACAGCATAGGAGTTCTTTGAATTACTATGGGCTATTATTTAAATGCATATTTAAATTCCTGTAGACAGGAGATTTTTAACCCCAATAGACTACAACTGCTCCATTAAATCAGTTTCAGAATTTTATGTCTATTTGGCTGCTGCACATACAGAACAATCTGTGAGCAGTTATGAAATATATTATTTTTAAAATTAGATTGTGGGTGTATCTGTGTATTAATGACCATTTGAAAAAAAAATTAGTTATCTGGCATTTTCACAATAGCTCTTAACACTTCTCTGCCTTTAAAAGATGAATGACCTGCAAAATGTAATTTTAAAAATTTTTTTTTTGTTTCATAAGCTAAAAAAGGCATCTAATATCACACCATTCCCATATCTTTCATTTATGCAACACCATAACAACTGAAACAATTTGTTTCCTTTTTTTTCTTTAGATCAGCTGCATTTGAACTTAAGATCCTATAGCTTCATTCCAGAGAAAACTCCAGCTTTGGACCTATACAATATGCCCAACCTTAATTCCATGAAGTGAGTTGTCCCATTGCAGTTAACCGGTCTAATGAAACAAAGAAAATCACAGTATTGCATTCATAGCCATGCTTAACTTTGCTATAAGAACTACTCTGAGCACTCAAGTTAAGCACATGTATATGTTTGGTTTTTTTCAGTACTTGGGTCTAAGTCTTTTTTACAGGACTGAACTCCTAATGGTTTAATCATAAAAATCTGAAACAAGGAGTTATAAATGAAAAATATGACATAAACGTACCCAGAGTAGCACAAATGGCATCATCATAGTAATCACACTAGATATTTTCAGGGAGCAAAACAATATAAAATAATTCAAATTTTTCTACTGAGGAAAGAAAAAAAGAGTTAACTGAATAAAGTACTTCAGAGGATTGTAACCCACTTATGTTTTCATTTAAATACACATTAAGATTTTTCTAAAAAGGCCAAAGACAGTTTTTGTAACACCACATATGGATGTCAGCAGTGTATGCAAAATGGAGAGAGAACAGTTCATTTTCATTAGGTTTAGTGCCATATTTTTCTAGGTAGGATCAGCTGTAATAGTGGTATTTCATTGTGATTTTGAACCATTAATTTTCTCAATAAAACCTGCTAGATTTTTAATAAATTGAAACCTCAGAATGCATGCATGTTCATGGTCAAGTGCCAAGCATTATTTAAAGGAGGCTATTGTAAGTCTACTTTTATTGTTCTTCATAGACCACCAGGATCAGATAGTGTGTGGCCTACAGAGCAATTAGACATTTACAAAGGATTCTCTTCTGGAACAGCATGCTCAGAAACAAAAGAAAATCTGATTTGTAAACAGCAAATACTCAAGGCAGGAATCTGTGTTTAAGTTCTGTCTCTTTATAGTTCATAAAAATAGATGAAGAATTATCATATGAAAATGAGAGTGGTTATTGGAATTTGGAAAATGGAAATGTATTCTTCATCATAGTATTTTGCCTAGTGATGAGTGTCCTTGTGCCAGCTGATGACAGCAGGAAAGTTTCATCTCGTTTCCTCCTGCTTCTCTCCAAGCTCCAACACTGGGCAAACCGATCTGTAGCCTAAAAGTTTCTTTCTTCTGGTTGACCTGGATGGCTGCGCAGAGGAATACATGTTGCTTCTCCAAAGGCTGAACTAGGACATATCATTGACCCTGTCATCCCTAGATCCTAGATCCTGGCTCTCCCTCTTCAGCGGCTGATTCACAGCTAGAACATGCACAATGGATGTCTCTTGCCCATTTTTACCTACCGGTGGCAGGCCTGCTCCCTAGGCTGGCTGCAGCATTGCTTCATCTCTCGGGAGAGCAGCCCCTGCCTGAAACAAGGGCCATATTATTCTGGCAGCAAATTAAGCCTTTAATACAGACTCTGAAGGGCCATCAGAAACTTCTCTAGACACACTTTGTCTCATGCATTGCTGCTAAAAGCACACCTAGTCCTTATCACCATCCCCCAGTAATGCTAAAGACACAATCTTGTGTCACTGGAGATATTTCCCTATAAAATTGTTCTCACCAACAGCAACACAAGGGTCTCCCAGTAAATCCATATGCTCCTAATGCCTAATCAGGAAGAGTGTTTAAGGTGACATCAGAGGGCTGTACAGAGATTAACATGGGCTGCCCATGCTTCCTATTACTCTCGGTTACATAAAAGGTTTTTCGTGTTTCTTGTAAACAGAGACTTGGGAATACAACCTAAAGTAACAGCAATTCAAGTCAAACATCCAGTCTACACAGTTGAGAATCTGCTCTAGTGTACATATTATTTAAAGGCTATACCCAACCACAGGTTAACAGACTGTTAGGGTCAGAATATATATCATTAAGGCACCATAGTCTGATGAATGGAATCAAGCTGAAAAATACATGTGGCTTTTAACTATTTGTTTATATTCCTCTGAATTTAATGGAAAGTAAAAACTTAACTGGCAGAATTATAGCTGGTATAAATCTGTACAGCTTCACTGACTCTTCTGATTTACATCAACTGGGGATCTGGTCCACACTATTGCATTGTCAAGGAAAACATTTTGTGTTTGCTTGACTACGATACCCAATGTATTTTTTATAATATCAAAACAAATTCTTCTCCTCTCCTCTCCTCTCCTCTCCTCTCCTCTCCTCTCCTCTCCTCTCCTCTCCTCTCCTCTCCTCTCCTCTCCTCTCCTCTCCTCTCCTCTCCTCTCCTCTCCTCTCCTCTCCTCTCCTCTCCTCTCCTCTCCTCTCCTCTCCTCTCCTCTCCTCTCCTCTCCTCTCCTCTCCTCTCCTCTCCTCTCCTCTCCTCTTTTTGTTGAAAATTTCCAGAAACACAAAATGCAACTTGTAAATAATTTTTGTCTTGGCAAGCTCTCATGCGCTAACGGTTTACATATTGTTTTGATTAAGCAAGCTAAACATGGTACTAAGTATGCAGACATGTTTCAACTCATGATGACAGCTTGTGTATGATTTACAGCACTGGCTGCTAAAGGCAATTGTTCTGGTTCAATATTCCTATTTATTTATGCCAGCATTTTGCTGTAAACAAAGCCCTTTATGTATCAGATGGCTACTGACAAAGAGTTTTTTGAAAGCTCAGTCCCAACAAATGTGCAGACATATAGCCACAGTTTAAATAAGTATTCTGGCATTCTTTATACATTTTTGGATTGAAATTAAACTTTAGAGAGATGTTTCTATAGCAATTCAGCAGTTCATTTTGTCTGATTCTCTTTCCTCCTTAAATTTGTCTTTAAAAATAAGTTTAATGCCAACCCAACAGATTGGTAATATCCCAAAACATGAAAACAATACAAATGTGATGGGTAAGGAGTCTCCACAGTATAATTCATACAAGGAAATAAGACCTCTCCAAATATTTCCTTTAAGTCAGAATTAATATTATCATGAGAATTTTGTTTCCTTATATTCACAGTGGATCTCAGCTGTAATATTATTCTCTTACTACCTATTCATATCTATACATAAACTGACAGTTGTTGTTGACACCCTGGTGAAGCAGAGTTACAAAGTTCAAAATCCTTATAATCTGCTGCAAAATATTAGCTGTGTGACCAGTAGGCAATATTCTACTTTGCAGAAGCAGAATGGGTAGCTTTCACTAACAATGAATGTCAATGACAAAATCTGACAAAATTTGTAATACTTCCAGCAAATGGGATGAAAATGGACTCTGTCTCAAGCTCTCTATAGGTATTGGATCCTAGACCTTTGGTGGTTACACATGACCTATTACATCTAGTGTTTCCCAGGCAAAGAAGTTTCTGTACACATAGACTTTTCCCTTTTCTAGGCTGGTAATTGTAAAGCTTAACCCATATTTCAATAAGAATGTCACTGATGAATACCTGACCTGATCCTGCCAAACCAATGTAAAGAGAAGCAATTTTACCAGTCCATACAGCAGTGAGTAGGCCACCAACTTGGATCCGAAAGCACCAAGCTCTACTAAAGAGCAGCTTTAAGCTTCTGGAACTGATTCCTCTGCATCAAAATACAAGTATGTTTTTCCCTACCCAGTACCATTCTCATCTGAGATTTTTAATTTGCAAACTACTCTCTCCTTCTTTATTTTACAACATGCAAACCAGTCTCCAGACCACACATGTTCACCACAGCAAATTGAGAGGAGACTTCCCTTCTACTCTGGGTAAAGTGAACTTATTGTAGTACATGAGGGCCTTCTCCTCAGAAGCTGTCCTTGGACATTGGATTTTCTGACGGTTACAGTCTTTCCTAGAAATCTCCACCAAAGCCATTGTGTGGTCTAATATTTCTAGAAACATCCTCCTGAAGAAGCAACATAGAAGCCCTTGTGGGGACCAACATGTAGAGAAATATCTTCCCAAAGAAGTAACATAGGATAACAGTTTGGTCAGCAGTGCTGTTAAAGGACGTCACCTATAAATCTGCCATGCTGACCAAGTATGTTTTGCCCTATGTGAATGTAAAAAAAATCCAAACCCAAACCCAAAACCTTGCAAATCACAGAATCAGGCTAATTGAAAGCTGTAGCTCCTACTCATAGTAGGTGAGGGGTCTGCAGAACAAGGACACTTCCAGAGATAATATGATCCTTTCTTATTTTCTTAATTTATAGTAATAGCCAAGCCAGAGTCCAGGAAAAGATGAACTAAAAATATTGGGGTCATGGGTCTATTTAATGCAGCAGTTAACAGCAATGGATTTATGAGACAAATAAGGGGCACATACTCTGGGTCATGAGCTGAAGAAAATGCTGCTCTCTATGTGTCACCATGGCAGCTGTGTCCAGCTCCAGCTAAAGACACGGCAGCCCTTCCCCATCACTTACTAGGCTGGGATGATTCCCCAGACAGGAAAGGATCGGGCTCTCAGCCTCTGCCATCACTTTGCAGTCCCTACTCAAAAGCAGCAGTGGGTCTACTCTGCCCCAGGAGATGGGCAGGAGCTACACAGCCTATTGGGCAGACACTTGTACTTAATGTATTTCTTACCCCTGATGCATGCCAAAGGCAGCACAGCCCAGTGAATACACTGTGAATGGGGAAAACCGAATTCTGTGTATGACCACTCTGTCTCTCTGGATTCATTCCCTCTCCCTTCAGTACAAATGAATAATGAATCTGGTCTTTCTTTCCCCTTCTGTAAGCCCTAGCAGTAATGATAGCCCTCAGGCTACAATGATCCATGTGGAACTACTGTAAATGATGGTGAAATTAACCGCATTGAATGTCTACCAGGATTTCAAAACAAAAATGACCTCCTCATGTAGAAGGAGAAGATGAAGAAGGTTTCTTAATGCTGCCTTCCTCCTATATAATGGAAAGACACTTGCAGCCACTAGGCTCAGAGACCTATGGAAACTTCTCAGCCTCACAGGATTTCCATTAGTCAGGGAAGGAGGGATTTACCTCTCCACACTGAGTCAAGAAGATGCTCATTACAGGAAAGCTCCAAGTTTAGTGATCATGCTCTCCTACAAGCTAGTGGTTTTACTCTCAGCACTGTTTTCTCTGATTTCAAAAATCTACTTCTTTCTTCACTTGAACACCAAAATTTAAACACACAAGTTGGCAGCTGCATAATTCAGTTCCCCTCTGCAGTGCTAAAACAACAGTGTCTCACCAGGTGCCAGCAGCTTCATTAAAGCAGGCCAACAGCCTCACAATATGTATCAGCCTACCAGAGCCTAGTCAGGGTGTCTGGCTCTGCAAAAGCCTTGCAGTAGGAGTATCACGGTCCAGATTTTGCTCCATTAAACATTTGAACACCACAAGTATACTAAGAATTATGAGTGCTTGATTTTCTATTGCTTACCACCTGCACAGTTTTATGTGCTTAAACAAACAGGATGCCATGAGGCAAAATTGGGCAGAGAGCATTCTACATTCACTCTGGAAATGTGGGAACAGTGAGGGAGATGGAGCTGGAAATTGAAAATAAGGCCCTTTAAAATCTTTGAAGTATTTTTTTTGTGACTGAGCAAGCAATTTGGAATCATAAAAGGAATACTGAGAATGTCTTTGCTTTTAAAAATCCTGAGTGTGATCTCACAGGACTGTAAATAAGTAGTAACTCCAGTGAGATTTCCAGCTACACTACAGTGAAAGTAGTGGAAGTGAAATCAGAATCCAGACCTACACTAATGTTTTAACAATCCCAATAAGATATTGCGGGGAGTATGTATTCACACTGTAACTCCACCTATCAGTTTGTTAGTAGGAAATAGGCCTCACCTTGAATTCTTTCTGCATAGCCTGAATGGTATGATTATGGCCCCATAACATTTCTTTACAGTGCTTTCTTGCTCAGTTCACAGTATTTTTTGATACAGTGTTCTGGTTTCTTTTCATCTCCCAATTTTGGCCAGGTTGCATCATCTTACTACTGCTAATTCAAACCGCTTTTTGTTTCCCCCCACCATTGCACACTGTCTCCTTCTCTGTTTAACAGAGGAATCTCCTCCTTTATTCTGACTTCCTTCAGCAGGTTACTGCAAATGATTTGTTGCAGTATGTTTTTCTTTACCTCCCACATTCCCCACTCTGTGCTAGAAAGATTCTCTCCACCTGTCTCCTCCACTGTCCTTGGAAATCGGAAAATTCTTTCTATCCTATGTATCTGTATATTCCCTTATAGCTGACATCAATTTGCTTTGCTCTTCTTTCTTCAAATATGATTTGCCTTCATCATGGGGATGGGGTTGTGTTTGCATTTTGTTCAGTTTAGTTCGTGGCCGTTGCTTTTATTAACATAACATTATGTGATTCAGATAATGTTTTGCCTTATCTGTATAGGAAGTATAAGGAAGCAACTTCATACAAACATTGAAAACAGTAAGAACATGGTAAACAAAGAAGTTTGATAGAGCTTTTTTTCATAATAAGGCTACAATAAAAAAGATGACTACCAAAGTTAATATCTCACTTTTTGATAAAAGAAAAATGCATGAGAAAGTGGAAGTAGTTATTCACTAGAACTTTACTGTCAACTTATAGGGAAAAATATGCCTTTATTTTTTTTTCCCCCAAAAAAATGAACAGAAATGACTGTAAAAGGGTTCGCATTTGCAATTATGGGATCTAACTATATACCAGATCCTAGGTGTCCTCATGAGAGTTTGAAGTATCATGCTGCCTTTCTCTCAAAAGTAAAGCCCTTTTTACCAGGGCATATTGTTTCATCTGGTCAAATTTGCAACCTTTGGGAAGCCAAGGTGAAAGCTCAAACTTCTCTGCTAAAGTATATCCATTGTGTATTAAAATATCCGGGATGATTCATTCAGTCAACCCAACATCTACTCATCAGCAGGAGAACAAGCTAAGGAGGCATTATATCTTTCTCTAGCACACCACTTAAAGTGAGGCATTCCAATCGAAAAGGCAGAATTGTTCCTTTGAGTAAAATAATTAACGGGCGCACGAGCGGCAAAGCTGTAACGAGAGAGACCTCTAGCGGCGGGAGCGCCGCTCCGGGCCGGCTCCTCCTGTCCCGCACAGCCCCGCACGCCCCGCTCCCACCGCCCCGCTTCCCACCGCCCCGCTCCGCCCCGCTCCACACCGCTCCCACCTCTGCACACCGCTCCGCCCCGCTCCACACCGCTCCCACCGCTCTGCACCGCACCGCTCCCACCGCTCCCACCGCTCTGCACCGCACCGCTCTCCCGCCCCGCTCCGCACGCCCCGCTCCGCCCCCACCGCCCCGCTCCACACCGCTCCCACCGCTCCGCACCGCACCGCTCCCACCGCTCCGCACCGCTCCGCACGCACCGCTCCACGCCTCTCCTCACCGCTCCCACCGCTCTGCACCGCACCGCCCCGCACCACACCGTACCGCACTGCACTACCCCACACCGCACCACAGCACTCCGCACTGCCCCGCACTCCGCAACACCCCGCGCAAATCACTGCCCCGCCCCGAACCGCCTGGCTCCGCGCACCGCACCGCGCCTGCCGCACCCCCGGAGCTCTCCCCCGTGCGGAGGGCAGGCTGCGGGGCAAGGGGCCGCGGTCCTTTGCGGCAATGCCCGCCGGCATGCCGCTCCTGCCACAGGCAGCTCGGCAAGGGACAAAAGTGCCTTTCTCTCTGTTACAGGCTTTAATTTACCGCGTATGCAGCAGCGCACTGCAGGACATGACGTCAGAAATTAAAGTTGCTATAAATCCCATGTGACTTTTTTAAAATATAAAATATCTCAAATTACATACAATTTGGGTTTTTTTACTGCTCCTGTTTGTTGAGATCCCTGACTTACTTAAGTGAGGAATTTGGAAGAATACAGGACTTAGTGATGCAACTTAGGTTCTTACCAATAAGAAGGTGCTGGCACACCTCAATAGTTCCATATATTTATATCCTGTTGCTTTACTTGTTTACGAGAAGTATCTTGTTTATTTTTTAAATTTCTGTTTCGTCTTAGCAGCCCAAATGACAACTATTTTTTCTCAAAGCATTTGCAACTACAGTCACTATTGAAAATCTCATCTCAAAAAGTCTTCTTTCTTCCTGGATGTACTAGTCCTGCTGCTGTCACATCTGTTAGCACAGCGTTGCATGCATGGGACAGCTCAACCATCATGCCCAATGCAAAGAGTTGGCAAAATTAGGCCCAAAGTGTGTGAAATCTAGCAAAATGCTAATAATAATAATCAGAGCTATTTTTTGTTTTAATAGGCAGATTCAAAATAATGCAACGGCAGAGAGAGAGGGGACATGCAGTGTGTATTAAGTGCAGGTTATCAAAAAGAAACTTGTCTCTGGATTATGTACAGTTTCACTTGACTGAAGCTTCATGGAAGATTAAGCTTCTTTTGTTCTCTCTGCTGTTTCACATAGATCAGTTGATGATGTGCAGAATAATTTTAACCACATATTAAACAGTGGTTAATCTAAGATAAGGAGATGAGCAAATATGAATAGTGAATAGTGTTTTTAGTGTTAATGCTAATTAGGGAAGGAGCAAGCAGTTCATCAGAAATTTAAACTCTTTGTGCAGGGTTCTCAAAAATATAGGTATAAAGAGAAGGCCTGTTTACTATCACAATGTTTACCAGCCAGTCTGCCGTGTGGTACACATAATTTATAAAGGAATCAATCACTCCTTTCTGGTTTATGGAGAATAATAACACTGGAGGGACTGATTTCTGGAAATGCTGCAGACCTGGAAAATACAATAGGCAGAAAGTGTTAAAATCCAGGACACTGTGTCAAAGAGTTTTGAGTATTAAGCTAGTTGGGTAGCATTTTTAACAGGAAAAGGAGGTGGAGCTGTGGGGTTCTGCAGCATATAAAAATAACACACTGTATTCTCCTTAATTTATGGTATTTCCAAAATATTACACTTTAGATTTTTGCTGGCCCCACAGAAGACCTCTTCAGTGCCTTTTCTCTTGTAAAGATTTAATTGATCTCTTTTAAGGCTAGGAGAGATCTAAAATTTTGCAGATCTATTTTTATTTTCAGCTTTTGCCTTAATCACCTTCATACACCTTTAATTTCTTTATTTGAATTAATTAAGCTGTCCTCAGATATATGAAGATGACAAGATTTCTCGACCCCATTCATCACACAGGTTATTCACAGTTCTTTCAGGAATTTTACCAACAGTTCTCAGCAATTTGCTGAGATAACCCACTTGTTACTTGTGTGTAAGTATTTCAGCAAGCCCATTAATTGCACAACTGGCGCTTTGGAATTTGCAATGAGAACATTTATCTTTTTCAGTAGATTCCATTTTAATCGTATAAAGTTTATTCATATAGCTTTGTTTTCTAGGTGACAATAGTACATCACTGGGAAAACAAATAAGTGCATAGTGGTTTGGGTTTGCAAGGACACTAAAAAGGGAGAAAAACCTCATTTATTTTTTTTTTACTTTCTGTTTTCTCTTTCCTTTTGGAAGACAAAAGACAAGTTAACAGTGTAGTTCATATGCTGTATTATCTCCTCTCAGCCACCTATTTTTGTGTTCTGATCACATTTACTCTCGTATGGTGTGTCTTCAATTTTCATTTTTCATCCTTCAAATGTTTATTGCATGAAAACAAGTCTTATCAATCAGTTCCTTGAATATATTGCTTATGGCAGAAGAACTACAGAGTCTACTTTAGTGAATAACTTCATCATCTTTGCCTCAGCATCTCTGATCAGATAGGTGTCTGAGCTACTTTTCCCCTGTAGGTGGACTCCTCTCTAAATATTATTTAGAGTATTGCTGGAGGTGGTCTACTGCAGAAATTTATTTGGCACTGCAATCTTTGTGCATAAAATATGTGCTGATCTTTTAAACATGAAAAGATTCATTGCTAGTCCTGCAAAAAGGTTAAAAAATTGAGGAAACATACCATATTGAGGACGAGCAGGAAGAAAATGGTTAACCAAGTGTAATTTACCAATCATTCCAACAAAGAAGCACATGGTTTCAATTTTCTTGCTGAAATTGAATTATTGGTTTAGAACAGGTTGGCAGAGTAAAACCATTTCATATGTAGCCATCCAATACTCCCTCCCTTTCTTTTTAATCTCCAAGTACATGTGGCAAGTTTAGAGATTGTTTTCTGGAATTAAGGAATCCCAAGCCAAAGGATTCTCTCACTGTGGTATTATTTCACACTTTTTATTTTTCATTTTCTGGTAATACAAACAGAACTTTGTAGACTTAAAATATCAGAGAATTATTTTTCTTACTTTTTGAGTACATTTATCTTAAATGTCTATAAATGCAGACACTCTGTTCTTATGTCCATCAAATGAGAGGAATATGCGAAGGAGTATACTTTTTGGGGAAATAGGTTAACCATGTACATCATCATTACTTGAATTGTCAGGAAAAACACCTAGAATATATTTTATCATTCTTATCACTATTAAAAACCACCTGACACAAATATTCTAGTGTAAATATGAAAGAATGCCTCAGTAATCAATAGATTTATATTAGTGTTATTGCACACCTAAAAATATCTTTAAACATCTGGGCAACATTTTGTGGCATTCGCAAACCTCTGCTCCTCTGTCTCCCTGGTCTGTATGTGGTTCACATGCTTGCACCATAGTTGTGAGACATTTGCTTGCAAGGTGTATGTAGCTGTTTCTGAGGCTATTGCTGTCCACCTTCACTACAGACTCTACAGAGCTTCACTCAAGTGAACCTGTTCTTCCTTGCACCCGAGTCCACTATTGGACTTCCTGCTAAGAAACCTGAAGAGTCCCTACCAGCATCTGAAGTGTGGCTTCATCTCAAATTCCTGTAGCTATTTTGCAAACAAGGTTACGCCAATGCACAGTTTCCTTTCATGAACATGCACATACCTACCAAATTCAGGGTGGTCCTCAGAAACTCAGAGCATCAGATCTTGTCAAAAAAAATGTCGTCCTCCTCTTGGCATCGTTGGTTTAGCTATGGTTTGCAATAAATTATGTGGGGAGGCAAGTTGGAAGGTCCCAGAGAAAGGGGAGAAAGGACATGCAGTGAGAATGAACAAACAGTGACAGCTGAGAAAAGATTTCCCAGTTGGATCAACAGAATCACAGAGCAATGATCATCGAATCCAACTCATGGCCCTGCATACGACATGCCCAAGAGTCACACCACAAGCCATAAAAAGAAAAGATGGGGGCAAAGACACTACTGCACAGGCTTTATTCCCTTACCTGCTTGACTCATCATATCAAATGACATCACAGAGCAGGTGTCTGAGCTTCACAATGCAAAATCAGGCTTTTTTTATTAAATTAAACAAAATAGAGCTAGGAGAAAAATAAGATCACAGCTCACAAACAATAGATTGAAAGCTGAAGAGTTATTTTTCAAATAGATTTCTTTATTAATGTCATTCCTTAATATCTATATGAATAGGTTTTTCTTCATAAACTCCAGAGTGACTGTTTAATAACTTTCACTAATTCAGTCTGGGAGCAGGAATCATTATGTCTTGGTGAATGATCATTAGCATGAAAGAAAAACTGTACAGGTGACGTTAAATGTGTGGGAACAGACAGTTGGCTCAAATATGTTTTGATAATCCATAGAAAACTTTGGGAATTACAAATACCACTGTAGAAACCAGGACGGTGAACTAATTTCCAAATGAACAAAATCTAGGAACACATCTGTGACCAATTAATCTATGTGATTTCTTCTAATATATGTTATTATTTTCCCAGGTAGATTTACAATATGAAAAGATGAACAAAATTACTTTCATAATAACATACATCCTTAACTTGATGGATAACATTTCTTATTTACTTCATCTAATACTTCATTAACTCAATGAATGCTTCCAAGTTCCAAAAATAACACTTTCCAGAGTTAAAGTCTTTTAGACAAAGGATTTGAGAACAAAAGTGAGCAAGTGCATTGAAACTAAGAGAGAAATCAAAGAGAAGGGTCATGAATACCAGCCATAATGCAGGTTGCTCTCCTACAGCCCATTCCATGAGCTGTTGCTGTCGCCCTAATACTTTATCTGACTTGGGTTTGGCTCCTCCTAATTTTTTTTTAGTATTAGAAAGTCATTTTTGCCTCAGCTAGAAGACTGCATTTCTAGGCAATCCTGACAACAGCTGTTATTTCTGTTGATTTTTATAGACTTCCAGAATTATTGAAAAATGTATAGATCTTTATACAGGTATATTTAAATTTTTTTTCTGTATTATAAAGAATCCTCTTTATTAAAAGAAAACAAAATTATTTTTAAATATAAATTACAGTGTATTTTTAGTGAAACTCGGAAGCCTTAGTTATATATACTTTCAAAACCTTGAAGAGGATATTCTCCCTAAAGGTGGAATGAGTATTTCTTTTTTAATAAAATGTATTTTCAATAGCACTTTCTAAATTTAAATACACTCTATAATCAATTTGAACAGTGATGTGTGTAAATGTAAATAGAATTTCATCTCATAAAAAACTGTGTTTTGTCCATGAACAATCCTGTTCATGAATGAGAAGACACAGACAAATAAAATGCTAAATTGGAAGCATGAGCAATTCAAAATCTGCCTTCCAGACTGACCCACAGAAACAAAGTTCTGCTCTGAGACCCTTAGAAGGAAATTTGCCACTTGTCATATTATAATCATGAATATTCCTTATTTTCCAGCTGTAACTGAACATGTTGAAGACACTCATGAGCTGGTTTGGCAGATACTTATTGATGCAGTTTAAGTCTTCTGTTAGCTATAGTCTTTAGCCATTTTAGTATATTGAGAACTAATCTCCAAGTCTGTCAGTCCCATTTTGCATTACAAATCATTTGTAGTTTTATAACTGTCATTTCCAAGGACATCTGGAAAAGATGGATTTATGAAAGGTTATCATGCATTCTAAGGAGGCCAGGAATTAGCATGACTTTGTAAAGGTTCTTGTAAATTGAGCAGCAGCCATCACTAGCAATAAGCTGTTTTCTGCTCCAGTCAAGTATCTTTATTTAAATATTAAGGAAGAGGTGTGACCTTTGGCCTCAAAGATGACTATGATACAGCAATAGCACAATCTATTAGCTGTCAATGCAGTATTATGGCCCTGGCTCTCTCAAGACACCTATTTGTGGACAGTGTTATTATAACCCTTCCATTAGGCATCCCCAAGGCAAATAACCTTGGCTTTAACAGAGTCAGTTTAAAATTCCTTGGAGTAACATTAAGAGAATATCTGGTTTGTGTCAGTTTAGGATCAACTACCAGCATTAGTCCCATTCTGTAAATTGTAAGTAGCTGTGGATTTATTAGAATTTTTTTATACATGCCCACAGGTAAATATTAAATACAAAGAATGTGAAAACTTATATTGCTTTCTACTTCCTACATGGAATATATATAGATTAATGGACATCTGACAGATCGGAGCATTTTAAAACAGGATCCATTTTCTACTATATACATTTAATTTCTTTTGTTGATGAAAATTACACAGTGCCACTAGAATTAAATTGCATTGGGGAAAAAAAAAGAAATAAAACAGTAAAAGCCATAAAAAGTAGTCTAGATAACATTCCTATGAGTTGATATGTTCTGCTATATAAATTGTTAGGTACAATAAGATTAGAGGACTATCTAAAAAGCCAAGAAATTTTCACATGCCGTGTCTTGTTTGCCTCCACTGCATTTCTATCTCAAGATGTCAGTGTATTTAATACTCAAAGTTCAGTCCAAGACAAAGCATTTTCAAACTTATGTGGGATGTTCAGAATAAGTCCTTTCTTCATGCCTCCTTTGTTGTTTAGACAAAATAAATCTGATTATTCCCCTCTAATAACAGTTGAACAGCCTTGAAAACTACAAGATTTTCCCTCCATATATAGAATCTGCTAAAGTTGTGTTTTGCACCTTGTGCAAGAGAACTGCTCTAAAGTTGCCTTTTCTCAGAGGTAACAATCAAGGTCAAACTCCATTTAAACATTTTGCAAAATTAGAAGTATACGCAAATAGTAAAAACAACCCACTAAAAATCCTATTAACTTTTCAAATATTTTGGCCAGTATCCTGGTTATAGTGTTTCTTCTTAATCCAGCTTTAATATCTTATACAAATGGCTTTTGTTTTTGAAACACAAACAATTGAATGCACTTGCTGTTCTGAAATCAGAAACTTGTCTGGTTCTGTAAGTACGGCTTCTGTAAAACTTCATTTTCTGTTGATTTTTAGCAGTGGAATATAATTCCTTAGCTAGGAATAAAAGCATTCATGTGGTGGGGAGCCACATGAGCTGTCCCCCAGCAAGGTTCAGTGCCTCCACGTCACCTCCCTGTCCCCAGAAGGGCTTTGATGGAGCCAAGAAAGTAATGGATCCCCTCCAGCCACAACCCCCAGGAGTCCTCTGCTCAAGGAAGGTTTACACATTGCAGAAGAAGAAAGCACCTGAATTAAAATAACTCAGTGCTAAATTGGCTAGTTCTCTCTGCTAGTTTTGAAGAGTCCCCTCACCACCCGCAGTTCTTGACCTCCTTAGAGGGTTTTACAGGAGGAAGACGAATAAAGGAAAAAAAAAACTGTAGAGGCAGTAGCCTACCATGCTGTGATCCATCTTCTAATGGGTGCATTGGGATTTATCCCCTTGCCTAAGAAAGGCAGACAAGACAACTTGTACGTGGGTCAAGACTGGAAAGACTCAAAACTGTCATTGCAGATTCATGCTACAGCCAAGAATATCTGGCTCTTTTACGAGTGCTATCACTACTCTGGGCAATATGGACTTCAGGATTAATATTTTCAGCCTGGGAGCTCTGCTTCCCCCCAGGAGGTCATGGCATAGCAGACAGTTCCTGCAAGACGTAGAAGATCCTGAATCAGACTGGACAATTCAAGAATGTTCAGCAGGTATTTTGACCCTGACATTCTCAGAGTTAAAAGCTGTGGGTCCAAAAAGTACAGCATGGTGAAAGATGCCCTCACCCTTCCTGTGACTCTGACAAGCCTATGGCAAACCAGTGTTAGGGAGCTCCACATAGTTACAGAGCAAACAGTTAAGTTGAGGATTACAGCCGTTGTTTTCAAGTGTTCAGTTCTCACATATTGCACACCATGAAGGCAATTTTCTCTCTCAATAAAGGGCACTTGACTTTTGGTTCATTCTCCCTTTAGCACTCCTCTTACAGTGATATTGGATACAAAGCCATTTTCTTTCATAGGGCAATACACGGCAGAATCTAGGATGTAATTTAAGGGGCTCTATTGATATCATAAATTACAAGAAGTCTGCTGAAGCAGTTTATGAATGGCAGTAAAAACCTGAAACTGAACTACATCATTAGAATCATGCATTGCATACATGTATTATTATTTATAATACCGATCTAAGTATCCTTGCCTTTTATAGACATGGGAGATAATGTAGGATCTTGCCCCAAATGTGAACAGGGCTTTCACAGCCTTCTTGATAGCAGATGTGCTCTAACAATGGAATAGAAAAGTGATGTTTATGAAGTTACTTCATAAAGGAGGAAAGAAACAAATCTTCAAAAGTATAATACTGGCACAATGCTTTCTATAACATCAGTTCCTTGTTCCACTCTCTGAGTAACACCTTTGCTCCACATACCAGCAGACTGAATTTGAAGAGGACACTTAGGACCTTAATTATTTCTGTACACAAAATCTGTGTCCATATTTCAGAGTATATACAGAAGTCTGATTTGGCTGTAAATCACATCACTGTCTCTGTTCCTACTTTTAAATCCTCTGGCTGCTGCTGGTATCTAGCACAAGCGCTTTAACAATTCAGTTAAGCAAAGAGAGAAAGAAAATAAGAAAGCTACCTTCTCACTGAAAGTCTATGAGTAGTCCCAAATCACTTGCTCTCTGTTCGCTTAAGAACTTAGTTCCCCAAAACAAAGTAATTCATACCCTGTACTCAAACTTCAGACATCTGCTTCACAAAATGGGCTTTGAAGGGGAAAGTCCAAATAGTCATATTTTTGCAAATATTTTAGCATGAAATTTACTTAATTCTCTGCATTACTTCACTGTTCAAAACAGGACATGAGGCTGATGGCTGCAGTAATAACCATATTTTTCTTAACTATCCAAAAATAATTTTGAAAGTGCAAGCAAAAACCCTTATTTAGAAGGAAATTCTCAGTTAAGCCATGTGCTCTTGATGCAAAATCTGGTCCCACCAGCAGTGTTACTAAGAACAAGCCATGTGCACCACCTAGCAACACTAAGAGTGCCTGAAGCCAACAACCATCCAGTTTGGGACTTCAGGGGTCTGAGGGAACCAAATATTTATTTCTTACTGGATTTCAATACACTGAGCATCCAAACTAAATTAGCTTTTCTGAAACAAAAAGGAGTAAAGGGCAAATACGTTTATTTTATTCTCATGCTTGGTAACTTTTAAGATCAAGATACATAAAAACCCATTCTGGCCTTTAAAATAATCACATAAATACTTGACACCAGTAATGTATTGGCACTGTTTCACAGTTACCAACCTGTTAAACCACGGACTGGTCTGGCAGATTCACTTGGGGCTGCAGCTCTCCCTGAGAAGCAGGGAGAGCTGATGCTCCTCACACTTCCACCAGCCTCTTCGGGTGGAAGAGCAGTGAAGAAGGGAGGGGAGAGATTTTTTTATCTTTCAGAATTAGGCACAGTTTGAAAAGGGAGAGAATAATGTGAGAGCTGGGCAAGAAGCAGTACTCATAACTTACGCTACTGGAAGCTTCAAATACCCTGAAATAAGCTCCTTTCTTTTCCTTTGGGAAGGGACAGGTTCTGACAGAGCCCCAGTATTTCTCTGCCTGCTTCCCAGGCATATATTTGCCCTTGAGCAGAGATCTCCCTTTGGGTGTAACAAATCCCATTTGTGACATTTTGGGATCAAGAATGTACCTTCTTTTGTTTTCCATGCTCCTTAACTTCAGTTTTATCATGTTTTGCTTTCACTTGCCCAAAGGATTCTCTGCCCACTGCAAAAGAGCAAGTCAAATTTAATGTAATTTGGAGTGTAAATTTCCAAGTGGAGACAATGTCCCCTGGGTGCTTATTGCAGAAGTCAGTTCTCTGGTCCATGCTTAAAACTGACCATGCTTACTTTACTTTGCAGTAAGATTAAATTGCTTTGTGTCAGTTTGTTTTTATAGCAAGCCAGCTGTGTATATTAAGTGTTCTACAGTAGAAATTATTTTCCAGAGGAAATGATGGAACGGTGTTTCTGCAATTACTTTTGTTATTCCCTTTACTTTCCAAGTGGCTCTGTAAAAATACAAGATTTTTTTTTTTATTGAGGTTCCTCCCCAGAATGATGGCAGGAGGTGCACGTCACAGAAAAGCTCATTGATAAAAAGACTTATATTAAGAATTTTTAAGGTTGTCACGTTAGGTTTTAAAAAGAAATATTTCCTTTAACTCAACCTACTCCTGCAAGAGTATGTAAAATACTTTAGCTAACAGATTTTTGTCAAATTCTGAGTATTAAACTTAAACAATTTGGATTCCTTTGTAACTGAAGACAAATCCTTTACAAGTAAATACAACGTACAAACGTGGTTTTCAGTAAAATGCTTAAAAATAAAAACCAACCAAAACTCCTGTTAACCACCATTAACAAAATTAATGTTCTCAGTGGGTTTGTAGGAGGGAGCTCTTTTGGTCTGACACTTTGGCTGCTCTCTTACTCAAATCTCCTCAGGGCTCAGAAGTCTGGGAGGTCTGCAGAAGAGCTCAAGTATGTTGTCAAATCGTGGCTTGGTATCATGGGCCAATACCAGATTGTGTAATATCAGTATTATACTTACAGATTTTGAACCTGTTGGATGTCAGCAGGGTTGAAAAGTGACCCAGCTCTGGATCTGAGGCAGGATGTTAAGGAACCCTGTGCCAGCTCTGAAGAAGAAATCCAGGTGGAAAGTGAGACTGGGAAGAGGTGTCCATCCCTGGAGAGATGGGACCATGGGGCTCACCACCAGAGCCTTTGTTCATTTGAATCTGCTGGCAGTGGGACTGGCTGCAGAATGGAGGGAATGGTGTCACTGCTGCCTCAGTTGTACAGCAGACATGTGGTCCTGGGATGTCCCTGAGGTATCACTGGGTGGTGGCTTAGGCCACATAAATGTTATGTTCTAGAATTCCAGAGGCCTAAAAGAGGAAGTAAATTTCTAACCCAAGGAGTATGTTTTAAAAATGTAAAACCTTTGGGCAGCCACTACTTTTTGAATGGTCCCTCTTTTGCAAGCAAAACATCCATCTAGAAATATTTATGCATTGATTCCAGAAAATTAATAGATAGGATATCACTTGAATCAAGGCCCTTCACAGAAAACGTTGTTTATTGCCTCCTTTCACAAGGAAAATTTCCAACAGTAATGTATCTGCTAATGACAGCAATCTGTGATTTGTAGCTTTCTTGACAACCTAGCATCAAAAATCCTCACAAAGTTTCAACAATTGAAAATTAACATGTTAAGTCTCACCTGGAAATCAAAGGGAAAAATGTATCAAGTCTAGGTTTAGGTGCTAATGCAAGGACTGATAGGTTTTCCAAGAAGGTAAGATAATTAAGATGATTTGCCATTGAAATCTTTTGAGATTCAATTTACTATACACTGATATATACTGCTGTAAAATAGGAAAGTAAGTATAAGAGTCACGAAATTTTCTGAGGAAACTACGTGGCGGGTAAGGATGACAACATCTTACAGTGCATGAATTAAATGAATGTATTAAACACAATCTTAGCGCTTTAGTACATATGCTTAGATACAGGGATCTTATTTGGGCAGGAAAATGCAGTTTGGAAAGACCAAGATTGTCTATCTCCGTGACATTTGAAAAAAACTCACTGGTTATTTCTACCATTTGGGGCATTTCCCCTTCTTATACAAAGTGTTGTCTCGAACTCATAACCATATGAATCTCTTTGACTATACTACTGTTCAATCTGCCTGTTCATAACTCAGATTCTTGTTCCATTATAATGCTTAAATGATTCACATGCAATGTTTCCAATCCACTTTTCCTATCTTGTGAAACTTTTTAACAAAATGTTAGCGTTTGCAGGCACCAGATGTTTTGACAAAAGGAGAAGCAATATGTAAATTTTAATCCATGGTAGGAACAATAGCCTGGAGGCACCTTCTTCTTATTACATGAATCATATACTTAACCACAATGTGGTGGATTATATCAAAATCATCACCACCCTGAATATAGAACACTTGTCTTGTGGTTGCCAATTAATGAAACTGATATATATTTAACTTGATGGGTACCAGTGATTTAACCAATAAGCCTTAGCATACTTCACTGCTGTAGTCTCCTTTACAATAGGACTTTTGATCTGATTATTATCACAACTTCATACATTTTCCTCTAATCTTCCACTGGTTGTCATCACAAATGATGCTGACATTAAATCTGTTTGTCTGTCAATTGCAAACCTCACTACTTTTAATCAAGCAGTATATCACATAGGGCTTTCCTAATCTCTGAAATAACTTCTGATTTTATTTTCTGATGTTGTTTATTTAATCATTAAGTGTCTGAAACAGGATAAGCATTGGCTTTCTACAAAGCAAAGTGGGGGCTCTCAGTCCTTTCACAAAGGAGCTGAGTACCTTTTATGGTCAAATCCTAAGTACATAATAAATATGTAAAAAAGCAAAGCTTCTTTCCATAGATAATCACTGAACTTTAAATAATATTTGTAATAATATTCCATTTTAATACTGATAGGGGTGTCTTAGCAATTTGACAAAATAGAGACTGAAGAAATCTTTATTACAAATAAAATATTTATCTGATGTATACAAAAAATGAGAATATTTTCCATGAAATGATGAACTATTACAAAACTGTAGTTGAAATTTATATTACTACTCAACAACTTTTACATCATTTCATGCACAGAAAGCACCAAATATCTTCTAAAGAAGGCAGCACTTTTGATATTAGGAATTCAAAATGAAATCTGAATCCTTACTTACTTCCTTAAGTGAGTATCTTTTAGTGCCAAATGCTACCTAATTATCAGCTTTAAAAAATGTTTTACATCTTAAAATACAGTATTCTGTTTATCCTAGATTGTCTGAGGAACATCTAGTACATTAAAAGGTTTTTGTAGAGCTTCTTAGTGATTTAACTGATATCATCATGCCTGCTAGCAATTTTGCAACATTCTGAAAACACTTTCCATAAATCAAAGCCTTAGCAGCAGCAATAAGCAGATGGCAGGAGACCATATTAAAGAATGTATCAATTATTTTTATTAATGGGATGCTGCTGGATCATGATGTATCATAATGGCCTAAATGTTTAGCAGTTGTGAAGTGTTTTGTCTGTTAGGTATCTCAGATGTTCTTACTGGTTGTTACTATATTGCCTTTTGGTGGCATTTTTGAGGGTCTGGACAGTGAAGTTGCACAAGGGACATATAAAAAGATGTTTTCATTTCAGTCCTTTAATTATATTCATGTAATAAACATAAAATGCTAGCAAATATAAAATGTAATTGTAAAAAGATTGCATGTATAATGTGCAATAAAGTACATTCTGTCTGCATACAATGACTTAGAAAACAAGATACTGTATGATTAACAATGAAAAATAACAATTATTATAAAAATATTCTACAGTCTCATAATAGCAATGTAAATGCCTTTACTTATCTAAGAGACTTAACATAATTTTAAATTACAATAATTTTACATCCTCCATTCATATATACAACTCTATTAAATTCAGAAAGTATTATAATATCAATGTTCTTATTAAGATTATGCAACTGAATTATATTTAGTTATTTTATTATATAAAGCAACTGTGTTCCTGTTTGTTAAAACTGTTTGCTTTTCTGTAGCTTTTCACACTATCCACACTATGCACAATGAAATAATTTAGTTTTCTGTTCTTAGTATAGCATCTATATCCATGTCATGAATTAAACAGGATGTTAATATTTCAACTCCCTTTCCTTTTGTGTAATTATCAGTCTGCTGTTTTGTGGACTCTGTAGGACTATGTCCACCAGCTTTGAACGGCTGCTACTGAAAACATCTTGACAAAAATACATCTTGAAAAAAAGAGTCAGTTCTCCTACCCCCTGCCCTGCTTGAGGTCAAGATCTGTAAGACTTTAAATTCATCTCTAGGCCTAGAGCACATTGTGCATCTTTTTCATGAGATTTCACTAAACAGATTTCTGCTGGAAATAGCTAAAAAGTGTATTTTGCTTGCACCACATTTCAGCCCAACAAAACAGCAAAGAAATTCTACCTCACAGAAGATGTCAGGATTTGTCCCTGTAGTCATGAAATCCCTTTCCTCTGCAGAAGTTGGTAGGACCGGACTTGACTCTGCCCTAGAAGTCCTCTCAGCTTCACAGCAGTGTCTCCAAGCCTGGAGTGGGTGAGGGAGTGTTTACTCCAGAAAGTCTGGGTTGTGACTACCAGCACACACATCTCCTAAATACCTTCAGTAGCACCTATTAATCCCCTGAATGTCCTAGACTGGTTTTGCAGTCTGTACCACCATTTAATTTCAAGGATGAAGCTGTAATCCACGTTATAATTATTAGATGAAATACTAATTATGATGACTTCCTACTAGAAAAAGTGTTGGTGAAATACCACTGCCATTAAAAACACTTAGGAGTATTGATGCATTTAGTGTTTTGGGCAAGGAGGCTGGGGGTTTTGTGTGAAGGAAGAGAGCTTGAATATTTTTAATACAGTGCCTTGCAAAAAGAGCCTTGACTATCTTATGTTAAGTTTCTCATGCAAGAAGAGAGAGAAAAATTCTGGTGCTTTAGACTGAAGCAATTGTCAAAAGAATGAAAATCAACTTTAAAAAATTTAATGGATGCACTATAATGTTTTTTTAGAACAGTGCTTATAAAAGTGATGAAATTCAGGATGTTATTTAAAGTCAGTATAGTTCAGAAGTATAATCTAACTCACATGTAAAAGTTCAATGGGAAAATCATGTAATACATTCATATTTAATTTCTTTTTCTCCATTATGAGCAATCCACACTGGTGTATTTAAAACTAATGCAGTAGAAACTGCAGTACAAGGACAAATGGCATTTGATATCAACCAAATAACCCTTCCTTTCATCAACTGAAATGGACAATACTCATACTATGCTAGACATAATATGGGCATAAATGCTACTTTCAATTCATTATGTTTTGTATTCAGGTGTCAGTATTAGCAATTGTCTTCGGCAAAACTAGGAAAAAGTTGCTCCTCTTTTAATTAATCCAATTAAAATGGCAGTCAGTTCTATATCCAGTTATCTTTGGTTAATACTTGTTTGTCTTTCTGATGTGTTACAAAAACAAAAAAACCAAACAAACAAAAAATAAAATTGAAAAGCTAAACCAAAAAAACCAAACAAATAAAAAGACAAACAAAAACACCAAAACAAAACAAAATACCAGAACCCTGTCTGTTGCTGTTATTTTTATCCATGAAGTGGGAGTGTATCAAAGCCCCTTCTAATGGTCAGGTCTGTTCTTACAGGTCAGTTTACATCCAAGTAGTTTGCACAGACTCATAGAAAACCTTGATATTCCTAAAAGCATAAATATTCTTGTGAAATAGAACACACCATCATCTTTCATAGCCATCTGGGTGTGATTTATTATCCAGCTGCTAATTTTCCAATTATGAAACTATCGTGACACTGTTGGGGTTGGTCAGGTACATGCTGTGGCCTGAGAGGAACACAAACCTCACAAAGACTGTTAGGAGGGCCCAGGTACCAATAACAGAAGAGGCAATAGTAAGAAACGATTGCTCTGGCTTTGGATAATATGTTTTTAAAAAATTAAAATATGCATGCAAACAGTAATCCACTTTAATCTCTTCTTACTATTTCCAAACCTGTGATACTTCTGGAGTGAGGCAGGCTCAGTGATAGCAAAATTAATACACACTTTTGAAACATATTTTGAATCATTACAGAACTCCTGTAGTGGTTTCAGCTGGGGTAGAATTAATTTTCTTCACAGTGACTAGTATGGGGCTGTGTTTTGGATTTGTGCTGAACACAGTGTTGATAATAGCTGGTTTTGTTGTTGCTGAGCAGGGCTTACACAGAGACAAGGCCTTTTGTGCTTTTCATGCTGCCACACTGGCAAGGAAGTTGGGGATACATGGGAGGCTGGGAGGAGACACAGCTGGGACAGGTGATCCAAACCGACCCAGGGGACATTCCAGACATTCCATATGCTATGTGTATGAAGTGGAGGGAAGAAGGAGGAAGAAGCAACATTTGGAGTGTTGGTGTTTGATTTCCCAAGTCACCACCATGTGATGGGGCTCTGCTCTCCTGGAGATGGCTGAACACTTGCCTGCCCATGGGAACCAGTGACTTAATTCCTTGTTTTGCTTTGCTTGTGTGCACAGCTTTTGCTTTCCCTGTTAAACTGTCCTTATCTGAACCCATGAGTCTTCCAGGTTTTACTCTTCCAATTCTCTCCCCAACCTCTCTGGCCAGGCAGTGACCAAGAGGCTATGTGAGACTTGGTGGCTGCCTGGGGTTAAACCACAATGGCTCCCTAATGTGATCTTTTGGCTTTGATTGAAGAAGACCTATGAAGAACCTGTTCCAGTTTATTTTGCCGTGTTTTAATATTGCAATTAGAATGATTGCACTTAATGTTCTTCAGGGACATACATCACTCTCCAGAATTTCACTATGTATACAAGCGAGTTTTCCAAATGCCCCCTCCTAGCAAGCTAGTTATGAGAGCTAGTGCCTCACATCAATGTTTCTGAGCATCCCCTTCGGTTTGACTAATCTTCCTTTCCAGCTTTTCTGTAGTGAGTCCAAAGTCAAATTTCAAATTAAATCCTCATTGTTTAGAGTGTATGCAATGAGAATCTTATCATTTCCCTCTGCTTTCAAATGGATCAAAAGCACATGTATGGACAGAGTCCCTTTGGAAAAACCTCACTCTGCTGTCAAAGGATGCTGAAAGTGTCATCCAGCAGCCCGGTGTTGTATCTCTGAATTCCAATTTCGTCCACATAAGAAAGGACACAGTTTCAATATTCTTGGAATAAGCACCTGACATAGTACTGTTACAAGTACTGCTTGTTCTAAATTGTGCTAATTGTAACATGGAGTGTCTGTGCTGTCTTGTATATCCACACAGTCTTTCTGCTGCAATGCTGTATCTTTTTCTATCTGAGTTCATTTGAGTCACTGTTGCTATGTTAGTTTTCATTTTTCTTCTGTGTCATTAAAATATATATTAAAAAGAGCGTTCTTTTTCTACAAATGAAATTTTAAAAACTAATGACATTCCATGGAAAGCTTAATGGATTTTCTCCTTTTAAAGAGAAATCTACACTTCATGCTTACTTGTGTGAAAGCATCACCATTCCGGCTTTTTCAGATTTTAAAAACTGTAACATCTCTGCAGTTCCAAGCTTAAATAGTTCTCTCTTGCTTCACATTTTGTAGAATTTTTTGTTATAAAAAAATAAAAAAAATTAGCAAATTACTAAAACTCATATTTGCAGCAGAGAAAAGTGTAAGCAGATTGAAAAGAGTTTGAATACAGTTTTGCAACATGGGTATTCCTTTTGTGGTAACAGTTTTCTTAGTACTGTAAAAAGTCATGGAATGATAGTAAAAATATTCCCAGTGAAGAGAGATTTGTGCAATGCCAGCTGTGAACAGATGGTGAATATGGGGTAGAGTGGTATGAGTTCATGTCCATTTATTTTCCTGTGAAGTAAGGGCTCATTGAAAACCTTGTCATGTAGTAATTGATTTTCACAGTGTCTTTCCTTATAAGTATCTAAAATAAGAATAAACACCATGCTTACGTTCAACTCAGTCTTTTAACAAGTGGTTTAGAGAAGTATGAGACCCTTTCTGCTTTTATAAATCATCTCCATCATCTGTGCTAAAGCTGCTTCTCCTGCTGCTCTCCTTTGAGGCAGCTGGGGATGTGGAGGACAAGAGTGGGTCTGTTCCAAATGGTGACACTGTGTCATCCAATAAAATTTCCTCTAGACATTGTTCTTCTTTTAGAGCTGCGCTGAAGGACAAATCCGTGAAGTGTGAAAGTGGATCAGAAAAGCCTGTAGATCCATCGCAGACATCAGAATTTTGTCCATGTACCAGAGGCATTTGTTGAGAGTAGTCTACAGAGTTCTCCTCTGGATAAGACTGTTGTTTGATGACCTGTGCAGCTGAATCGACAGCAGTGAGTGAAGACATGATTGGAAGACCATGTGCACGTGCCTGGATCTCCAGTTCCTAGCATTTCAAACAAAATTAATTAAACAATTTTAAAAGAGAAAACAGTCTCTTCAAAACAATTGCAGAAAATATACAAATCATGCATGAAAATTTATTATACCTGCTGCCCAGTTGTGAGATTAAATTTTAAAATATTAATTTTTTAATCTAAGAAAATTAGCCACTCAAGTGTTTTTACATCCCCTTCTGTCATTAAGCAGCTATTCTACAGGAACAGAAGAGATAGGACAGCCTCTCTAAAACCACTGCATACTGAATCCAATGAAGGTAGCAGAAAAATGTTGCAACTTGATAGTTCATTATAAAACTGTTATCCAGAGAAACAGAAGATTCTTTACTTGATAATGCTTATGTTATACAGATATAAGAGTAAATCAACATACATAAGATGATTGATTTTATGTCTATCCAGCTATTTATCCATCCCATTTCCATAGGTGTGTGCCTATATTAGAATATTGCTTATCAAGCCATAAAGGGCTATATTCTGCCTCTTCATGTCAAAAGTAGATATAACATAATACCAGGGAGTGTAATGCATTAAACAGCTTGAAAGGGAAAATTAAAATACTGAGGGAACTTTGTGGCCAGTATTGATTTTTGGCTGCAGGAATATACTTATTTCCTTTTGTTTTGTCTTTCTTTGTTTCTAACACACGCATAATGAAACTGTTTGTACAAATACTTATTACTTTTCCACAAATTACTTTATGTAAGGTATAATTATCAAAGAAATTTCCTAGAAATCTAAAGAATACCCCCTCCCCAATATACACAGAAATAAATAGGAAAAGTAAATTTATTTTTAATAAATGTCATTTGAGAAAAAATTATATAGATTAACAAAATTTGATGAGGGATAAGTTCTGAGAAAGCTTTGTAGTTCGTGGCAACATTTATACAAACCTGAATTCGGAGTAGAAGTCTTCTGTTAGCGTGCTCTAATTTCTTCTGCCTGTGTTCTAATTCTCTGGCTCTCTGTTGTTCTTTTTGTAGCCACTTGATGTACTCCACCGATGCTTTTAAAATAGTTCCTTTGTTCCAGCGCATATCACTGCAGAATGTAGAGATAACCTTTTCACAATTGTGCATGTCAGCAGAATTCATAAGAACTTACAAAATCCTTTACATTAATATGAAATAATGATTTACATGACTATTATTCACTCTTAGATATTATTGCTTCTGAATGGAAATTTTAATAGAATAGTTAAGAAGCCCTTATATAGTAAAATTAATCCCAGAATGAAAATAAGTGTCAAAAGAAAGTAATAAAGTGACTTTTTGTGGGAGAGCTAAATGCAATATCATGATTCTACCATTACAGTTTTTATATTTTTAGTGAAAATTGCTTTTATTATTAACTCTAAGATTAAAATCTATGTGCAGTATTTCTGCATTAATGAACTAGGAAACATACATTACTGAGGACTTAAGCCTAAATTTTTAAAGATCATTTTGAATATACTACTCCTTTTACCTGACTTACTAATGAGGTTGCTTTTATGCTTGCAGAGAAAAAAATGATCTGTGCTGAATGCCACTCCTCAGTGATGACAGATCAGAAAAATCACACTTTCATAACCATCATGACTAGGGAATGACAAAAATCATGTTCAAAAATCTTGAAACAATATAAAAACCAAGTTAAAATTTACAGCTACATGCAGACCCCAAGTCAAAATAAAAGCTTTGCAAAAAAAATCGGATTAAATCTGCCCATCATTCAGGAAATCATGGTTTGACCTCCAGCTTACAAGCAGCCTTACTAGCAACAAAACACTTGTTCAAATGAATCTGTCCAAAGACTTTCATGTACCCATTTATCAACTTTTCATGTATTCCTTTAAGTAAGGTCTTGGAACAAGAATGAATTTTGTTTCAAATGTTTAATTTCTAATAAATTTCAGTATTTTATGATACAGGATGGGTTCACTGCATTAAATATACCGATATTTGGCTTTATTCAAACTATTCACTTCACTGCAAGATTGCTTAGGCTGAGCAGAAGGTTGGCAGAGCTTCTGGTCCCATAACACAACCCTGAGAAAGAAAAGCTATTTAAACGAGTAAGAATCTGATGTTGGGAGGGACAAGCATTTTTTCAATACCTATTCCAAAAACATGTATTTGCACACTGCCATTTTTGGAGCCAAAAGAAATATAAATTATACTCCAGGCTATTATCACTTTGTTCATATCTCCATAAAATTCATCACTAAGATTCACAGAATCATAGAATATGCCGAGTTGGAAAGCACCCATCAGGATTAGTGAGTCCAACTCCTGGCTCTGCACAGGACGCCTCAAGAATCACATCATGTGCCTGAGAGTATTGCCCAAACACTTCTTGAACTCTGTCAGGCTTGGTGCTGTGACCACTTCCCTAGAGAGCCTGTTTCCAGGGCTCAACTACCCACTGGATGAAAACCTTTTCCTGATATCCAACCTGAACCTCCCCCAACTCAGTCTCATGTCATTTCCTTGAGTCCTGCCACTGGTCACACGAGTGAAGAGATTGGTCCCTTCCCCTCCAGTTCCCCTCATGAGCCTAAGCACCATCAGATATTTCTGCAGTTATTTTTCTTCTGAATGTATAGTGAAAAAACCAGGCAGGTACAGGATTTAGGGACCTAGACCACCCAGCTTTTCCTGATGCTTTACTAGGCATAAAACCTTATGGAGCTGATAACTTTAAGACACTAAGAAGAATATATAAAATTATTTGTGATAAAGCATCACAGTGTTTAACCATACTGTAGAATTCAGAAAATTTGCTAGAGATTTGAGGGTAACATTTTTTTGATCCAAGAGTGCTCAAATGCAAATGTCTGTTCTCTCTGGGCAGCGCACAAACTGTGGAGCTTCCCTCCTCTCTATGCTGCAGGCCAGGAATGCAGAGCTTTTGGGATTAGAAAGTGAGGAGGTCAGAGAGAAAATAATTGTTGTCTACAACCCTACTGTCTACAAAGCCAAAACATAATTGGGTATGTATTCTGATTTAGACATTGGCTGGCCAAAAAAGCCAGAACGGAGGTGGGACTGGGAGCCAAGAGAAGAATACATCTCCCTCATCATGGCTGAATCATCTCTTGGAAGCTCCTCTGCCTTCTCCTTCCTGTCCCTGTACTTCTTGACCAGGTGGGAGGACAGAACAGTTTCCTGCCAGCATCCCATGGGCTCCCTCCTAGGAGAGGACTTTCTTCTCTCAAGTGCTTTACCTATGTTCAAACCGTAAAGGTTAAGGAAGATTTCTGTATGCATAATGCATTGTTTCTGGGCAAATCTTTGACTGCCATCACCATGTAGAAGTTTAATTTTCTTCAGACCTCTTTGGAAAGTTAGGTAAAATACTGAGAGGTCCCTGTTTATGACTAAATTGCAGTGGAGTTTGAAAGGCAGTAAAGTGTCTGTCTGCCTATGCTACAGCACTCATGAATAAAGAAGCTAAATAAAATAAATAAAGTTAGAAGGACAGAAACTTTTCAAACTGAGATTCTCCACTCCCATCTTGGATATGAGCTATATGTGCTATATGGAGAAACACAATCCTGCTCAACAAGGAGGTTAGTCTCTAATAAGTACTAAACACAAAACTAAGACAGGTTTGAGCTGATGGTCAGAACCTAAAGATATAGCACTATTAAATTAGAAACAAATCCATAGCTGGAAAAATTGAAATAATTGAAGAAATGTAACAACAGCAGGAAAATTTGAATGTATCACATATTTAGAAAACATTTCATAGTGTTTTCACAAAAAATTTCATGTCAGTTATGAAATTTTATGAATTCAAAATCAGAAAAAATTATTTTTGGTTGATTTTTCTGATTGACATATGAGTAAGTCATACATTCATGACTGTATTTGGAATATTTTTTGATGAAATTAATTCATGTTGCACTTAATTGTTACACTTTATATCACCTTGTGATATGGCTTACTTTTAGTTCCTGTTTCCTTGATAGTTTTAGTTTTTATTTTATGGTAATGATTTTTTTTCATTGTTTTAAATAAATCTTCACTGGAAGATTAATTGCTGGATTCAAACTGCAAGAGAGATGGACCTGGTCAGCTTCTGCATGAGATACATAGGGATAGATATCTCTCGTGGCAATATTTACAGATCTGAGAGGCAAAACTGTAATGAAGAACTAGGATAAAAATGCAGTGGTTACTATTATTATTCAAGAGACTGTTCTTTAAGCAGTGTACACGTGTGTGTGTGTGTGTGTCTGTGCTTATGTGTGTGTCCCCCATGTTGCTTCTACATCTCTTCTCATATGTACATATACTGGTTACTGTCTTATTAAATGGGGAATATTGAAGTTAAACCTTCCAGTGTCTGAAGGCAACACAGCAAAGGAACAGCTGGTGACCTTAGAAGTCAATGTGTATTTCACTTTGTGTGCCTCTTTACCAGGATGTAAAGAAAATACTAAACGTGTCTGTGCTGATTATGCATCACAGGCATTCTTCATTCATTCTAGCCCAGAGCACCACACAGCAGTCACAGGACAGTGCTGTGGAGCAACAGAGGCTCTATGCAGATGTGCAGAGCAGCAATGCAACTGGTGAGGATGCAGGCAAATTTGGGCTGGTAAAGGTGAGATTCCTGCGTAGCAATAGTATGAAGTGCATCTAGCTCTGCATATCAGGCAGGCAAGAAGATTCGTCTATGATGGGAAGAGAAAACCTCAGCATTTGAAAATGGATTAACTCAAAGCACGACAAGTGCATAAGAAGAACTCAGAAATTCTCCAATAAGTTATTGGGTTTCTGTTGTTTCTCTGAAAACAATGGTTTCTAAATTGGTTGTAAATAAAACTATCTCAGAAGTTATAAACATGTCACTAGGAACTTGTAGTTTTTGCTTTTTAGAGATATATAGATTGTGCTTATATATAATAGAGATAAAAATTACAATGAAAAGGCCTACAAACCCATTTGAGAAACCTTAAAAATTCAGGAATCGCTGGCAGTCGTTACTCATATAATTGGAAACTTCTTTATAAAAACAGACAAAATACCTGCATTTTTAACTGTTTTGATCCTACAAACTTAGATATAGATCTACTGATCTTCAGATATGGCAGGAATTCTTTTCTTCACTTTGATCTTTCAGTTCTATTAATTTGATTCTTGTTTGGCCTTTTTTTTTTTTTTTTTTTTTGGTTTGGCTTTTGTTTTCCTTAGTCTTGATTTTTATTAAATGCATGTATGGCACCATCCTGTAAATACTGAAATACATGGGAAATTCTCCATCCAAACCAAGTCATTTGAGAGCAGTAAGACGTTTTGCAGGTCTGGTCATCAGAAATGGCCTCTGCAAAGAATTACTTCTTTGTTCCTGTGTGTCCATATGGTAAAGTAATTTGAACTTTTTAGCAACTACAGATGTGTTAGTGAGTTTAATTAACAGAGGTCTACCAAAAATAACAAGATTCACATACAAATTAAAAAAAAATAAGTGAAAAACATGTTTTATTAGTCTCTGCATCCTGTCTCCTCCTAACTTTAACACTTGAATTTCTCTACAAAACTCAAATGCCCAGAACAAAACATATAACTCTCATCAAGTTAAGTTTCCCATTTTGGAGAAACGAAACATAGAAAGAGACTGATCTTCATCTCATTTCCATTAATTTAACTTTATTGAAGTCAAAGGATCTTTACTAGTTTACAGAAGTTGAACTCCTGTAGGAAGGATAAGAGCATCTGGTCATCAAAGATTAGATCTAATTAACAAAAGCAGTGTTTGAGAGAGTGTGATAGTTACAGAGCTTGCCAGAGACAGGTCAGTTACTAGTAACAAATGCATTTGCAAAGCTGAAACTGTGTTTGCAGACCACCTCTTTCCCTGTTTCTTAGAAATTAAAGAAATTTGCTCAAAGAAATAGTTAGAAGGACTTTGTACTTGTTTTGAGGACTTGCACAATTTTGAATTGTATTATTCTGAAAGAGGCAGCAAGTTTCCACTTTATAATAGCACGAATGTACACAAGGTTTTCCTTTGCAAGAAATGTGTCTGTGCTGGCTGCTAGAGGGTCTGACCACAGACACTAGAGAGGTCAGGCACAGGTAGATGCAGAGAGCAGAAAGGAGAGAGTGAGAACAAGCCGCTGCTTCTGCCCAAATTCTCAGCAGTTCTCTCAACATCCCATTTCTGTAATATGACTAGAATTCCTGAAGGAAGGGGCTTTTTCTTGTTTAGCTTCCTGGCAATTCAAGTCCAACTACATTAAACTGTTCTTGTGTAGGCATTCCCAGGCTCCATCACAATAAGAAATCCTGTTAACCATGTAAAAGGTGGATTCAGAAAGGTTGAACACAAGTGGAAAGGTGGGTATAATTAAAGGAGCAGGTTATGAGATTTTCAGCAAAATATGACAGAGTATTTTTGGCATTTTTAAAATTCTATTTTTGAATTATTCTGTAAAACTGATTTGCATTTCTGAATCATCTAGCACTTGGATATCTAAGCATTGAAGATTAAACAAAAGAGTCATAGTTCTTTGTAACTTATCTTCATTTTCTAATGCTGATGAAGTGAACTTAGAACACCCATTCATTTATGTAATGTAATCCACACTTTTCATCATTAAATTAGAAAAAAAAAAAAATACATGGAAAGAATAGGGGTTTAATCCAGTCAAAAGAAAGTCCCTGTGGAAGCTCTGCAGGAGCCAAACAAGTTCACTACATAACTAACAAAACAAAAGTGAAATAAAAACCCCACACAGCACTTCTAAGAAATATAAATCACAAAAGGTTTCCAAGTGGCACAAAAAATGTCCTTTTCTATTTCTGATTCTGAATGTAATCTTCTTGAAGCAAGCCATCTGGGACAGGCATGCTAACCACAATGGCTTAGTTATAGTAGTATTTGCTCTTCAATGCAGAGGCTGATTTTCTTCACCGTCCTTAGTCTAAGTATCAGTAAGCTTTCTCCTTTTACAGCTAAGTTTCCACTATAAGAAGAATCTTCTAAAATCAATATGAGGCAAAAATGCTATGTGTGATAAAATGTTACAGATGAAGTGTTGTAAGCCATGATAAATATCTTTCTTTCAAAGGAGAGGGGGCAGATTGGGGGCACAGTAATGTGTTGTGAAGTAAAAAGCAAGAACTGCAAGATAGAATAAAGATACTGAGTTATGATTTGGCAAAACAAGACCATACCAAAAAGTAATAATAATTTTGATCTACTAAGCCAACAAAACATGTTCAAATTAGTCTATTTCCACCTAAAAATACAAATACAAAAAAAAAGGTGCTTACACTTCTTTGAATAAATTTATCCTTGCACTAAGCTATAGCAAAATCATCTTGCAATCTGCTTTTTCAAAAGCCCTGCACATTCTGGTGCCTTTTTTTCTTAGCACCAATTTAAAAGCTTTTCAGTAGGCCTGCTTTCCAAAGGAGTACTGATTATCAGCCTTTTGAAGACAGCAGTCTTCAGAATGTGAGATACTTAAGTTCACCTTGTGCTTTTGTAAACATAAACCACTCTGGGTCTGGTCACGCTGCTGAGCTCAGTCATGGGTTTGCAAACTAAAACAAGTAAAGGCAATGACTTCAAAATCTATACCTGAAACATTTTCATCAGGCAGCAACACCAAGATCTGAGGATAAAGTCCACCATCCACTTACTGGAGCAAAACTGCAGGTCCAGGTAAATAATTTTAAGAATAGCTTAAATGATTGCTCTAGATATTACAGTTTTGATTAAGTTCACAATGTAAGCCTGAGTCCAGACCAAAACATACAAGTGAAACACCTATATAGGCAATCAAAAAGTGCAACTGGAATTTGTACCCCATGCCCATCTCTAATTGCAGTGTAACCTATTTCTATTTTTGCTTTATAGCTGCAAACCAACAGTGCCATCCACTGTTTTTCTGAGAAATCTTTCAATTACTTGCCCAAATAGTATTGGATACCGAAACATGCACCAGCAAAATTAAAACACTTGTATCACTTTCTGCTTGCAACAAATCACATGGCCAAAACTTTATTTAGGTATTTAAAGTGCTTTTTATTTTAACTCAGCTGTAACACCTAATTCCATATTAATAATAAAAACATGCCCATTTACCCAATATTTTGTGAATGCTTATAGAAGGAGCTGAGTTTGTGAGTTCTCTAAATGGATGCAGTATGTTAACTTTCTCTCTGGTGACTTCACTCCAAGTAAAGCCAACCTTGTACTTATGTAAGTCTCACACAGTTTTATATTGTTGCAGAAATCCTTAATGTAAGCAAATTTTCTTAATCCTAAGGTAAAAAAAGCTGAAATATCAATAGGTGTTTTCATTTGAAGTATCATGCAAGTTTGTATGCAAATGATGCAAATGATAAAGACAAAATCTGTATAATCAACTTTATGCAAGTGACAATCATACTAGTATATTGTCTTAAGTTTTCCCTGAGTGACAAGAGAAATCTAAGGCTAAAGTTCAGCATTAAAAATCACTCTGAATTGTTATTACTGATCCTGCAATGGGCTTTTCTACAAGGCAGTTTCCTTCCTGTTGATGACAAATATAAGCTTTAAGGGAATGCGCACATAGTTCAAGCAATATGCATTTTGTGTTTCTTTAAGTATATGCATTAGTATAAAATGATATTATTATAGCAATTATAGCAATTATTACTTTTATCCTTGCATTTTAGGACTTGTGCTTTCCCTGCACTGAGTTGAGGACTTCTGAAAAATGCTCAGTCTACAGACTCTTAAATTGGTTTTTTTTTCCTTTAGTCAAAGGGCAGACAGTGACAATGTAAATTTTGTGTTATCCCACTAGAGGGCCATGGCAAGAGCTGAAAGCATCACTACTTCCTTCTCCAGAGACACCACACAATTGTGCTCAGGGACAGAGAGATGGACTTTCTGTTGTTTGGCTTATCTTTTCCTTTTTTCTTCTTTTTCCTTTTGTTTGGGTTTACTTTGTTTGTTTGTTTTCCCTTGAAGTGGTAGTCTCTCTTAAACACCCTGAAATTGCTTTCATATTATTATGTTTTCACATAAGTTTTTCCAAGGCACTAAAAATCTGTCAAAGGTTTGCTACTTCAACAGCCTGATCTGAGCCAGTGACCTGTCAGAGAAGAATTTTGTATCCCATTACTTAATCTTATAGCCAGTATATGCAACTGTCTCTTTTCTCCTGTATTTATACTGTAAATATTATTATAGGAAAGACAGTTGAACTCACGGGTCATTAGACTTGGGGATGAGTGTGCCAAGCTCCTTGATTCGGTAATTAATATTATACCTTCTTCTTCTCTCAACTGTTAAAAAGAAACGGTTACTATTTTTATGGTGAAATATTTTTGGAGAAATTCAACATAAAACGTTTTAATTAGTTAAAAACAAGTTAGTCAATATACAGAAAATGTCTTCCTCAAAGAGCAGTCCCAACATGAGCTCCTACTCTGTCTCTGACTTATTCTCCAGACAAACTCCATGATTAGTACCTTCTGTATCTTACCTTACCTATAGGTTTTTCCCCAATTTAAAATTAGATTTCCAGAGAATAAATAGTCACATATTGTCTAAATGTGAGTTAACACTTCTTTTTTACTGATGTTAATATATTCTTTCTCTACCATGCTCCCACAGAACAGAGATTTCAGCTTAGTGGAGTTTTGCTGGTGACTTCAACAGGGACACAAGACAATTCATTCAGCAGTTGATATTTTGGCAGAATTGCTGTTACAGAACACAGGTAACAGCTTTATTATCCCTTATTTATAATTACTAGCATTTAAAACCACAGAGAGCACATGATTACAACCATATCCTGTCATGGAAACAGAGCAAGATTATGTCCCAGTAACACTTTGTCCCCAGTACGTCTGTTTCCTTTGGTGACAGACAGCACAAACATATTTACGATAATTTTTAAAGCAGAGAGAAAACTAAAAAAAACCCCATGGTTTAAACAATGAAATCTATTTTCTGGATTTAAATTTATGCTTCTCCTAAGACAAGCTATGTAGGTTATCTTTGTTTACTTTGTGGTTTAGTTAGAAGGAAAAAAGAGAAAATAAATGTCTTCAAATTAGTACCCCCTCTCTGTGCTCTCAGTTCACTTTACCAGAATTGTACTGTTATCCAGTCTGGTGTATGTGATCCTTCAGAAACTTTACATTTTCTTAGTGGATAGGTGCAGAGGACATCTCATTGGTTTGGGGAATTAATGGTATATAATTTTGACACAGAAAGTGTTTTTAGTGAGAATGTAGTCCCACTGGGGTACTGCTGGCTATCAGAGACTGGTGTTCTACTGGTGTGAACTCATGCTTTTGTCCACTCCCTCCACTTTAACTCAATCCAAATCTTGCTGAATAAGCAGGAGTCAGCTTTGGTCCATCACTAACATCACACTGAGCTCTTTCTCTTCGCCTTCGCATCTTGGAAGACCTTACCTTGGGCTCAATATGCTAAGGCCACTGTTCTCTGTCAGACCAGCCCTGGCCAGCCTAGAACAAGGGCAGAATGGATACATGTTCCAAGTTTGGAGATGTTCACTTTAAGTCTAATGTCCTAATTTTGAATGTTAATACAAAAAGGTTGGTAGAGCTAAGTTGTATGTGTTCAGCCAAGGGCATCCTGGTGGGTCTTCCAAGGCTGACTTAAATATTCTCAGTCATATGAGCATGTTGCTTTCAGTCTCAGCCCCACCACCTGGATCACTTTTAGTCTTCTTCTTCCTGTGTATAAAAGTGTTTTTTTCCAGTCTGTGTAGGCTCCTAGGTTTATGCAGCAGTCAGTTACTTCTTCCCTAGCAGATTCAAGCTCTGGGAACAACCTGAGTGTTTTCATTTACTCTGATTAAGTACTCTACCTTGGTGGGATGTATTATCTCGTCTTGCTTTCTATAGAAACAGGAATTTCACTCAACAAATTAAAACATCTCAGATTTTTTTCATCATGATTCACATATTCAGAAGACGGGGTTATAATCCTCCTAAGTGTACTGCTTAGTGAGCCCCCACATCCCATTGGAATGAATGTGCAGGATCTTGTAGGAGAGCAGTGTACAAAAACACATAGCAACTGAAAAATTTAAAAGATATATTTCAGTTGTGTTGGCAAAATTATGGCATGGCAAACAAAATTGAAGAATGTGCTTAACTGTACTGTCCTACAGCATAATAGCTGCTGTTTAATCAATATTTATATTGTGGAAAACTCTGTAAGACATTCATCAAAAAGCAGTCAACTAAGCATTTGCTATGAAGACAAAGAAAAAATTATGTGGACGCTTACAGAATTCTTTTTTCTTTGTATTTTTCTTTTTCCTGAAAAAAAACTTCCATTGGTTGTGTTAATGAGTTAGGGGGGATATTTTTAAGCTTGGAAACATGTTTCAACAGAACTTTCCTGATGTATGTCTGTAATCTTTCCAGAGATATCCTGAGTTATCAGTAATATGTCAAGCATCAAATATAAACATAAGACAAATCAGAAAATGATTTTTCAAACTGCGTGGACAGGATGATGACATAACCCCAGGATGAAGAAAAAAACCCCAAAGTCAAAGAAAATTAAATGATGTTTAAAACTCTGCTACATGAAGGGGTTCCATTTCTTAAATCTAAATCCCTTTTCATGGTTTCATCCAATATACAACCTTTCAAAAGGAACTTTTTTCAGTACTTTCATTCCTTCTTGTTATGAGAATGTACAAGAACATTTCTGTAAAATTTAGACCTTAATTTGACCTGCAAATTGAATTTTTGTATGATTCCAATCAACTTCCAAAAACTGATTTTTCAGACCATCACTAAGAAACCTGATCCTCATAAAAGAGTAAATCACACAGATGAAGCCTTTATAGGCAATGCATTATTATGACCAAGCCTTTATATAGTAGAGCTATCTCCAGAGAGACTTTGAGCTCTGTAGTATACACCTGGAGCTAAGCCAAAACAGATGCTGCCTGTCTGCAGTGGGATCTTTATGGTCTTCAGTTTAGTTGCCAGTGGTGAGGGAAAATTCTCAGACATTTCTTCTGTGATCAGGAAGGACTCTGATAAGCCAAAACAAACAATGGAGGCAATAGTAAGGCCTGCCATTCCTGATGTACATATGAGCCTCTCTTTCCCCTTGTAGCTCCAGATAACTCCTACCCACCCCCTTTCCCATCCAGCAAAACTCCCCATTTCTGCCCTAACAAGACAGACGGCAGCTGCATTGGCATTTCAGAGATTACGTGCTAGCAACATGTCTAAGAATCTTCATGGTCTGTCTGTAATCCACAAAAAAATCACAGACGAACATAAGGATGACTTCTGGAAATTCTGAGTAGCAGAAGATTGTCCACAGTCATTGCTAGCACATTGTGCCAGTGGATGTATACTTTTGGGTGTGTAATTTCATGCAAAGAAAGCCATAAACCCCTCTATGGAATACTGGAATAGCCAGAGAAGCAAGATAGAAATAAGAGAATAAAGATACAAAATAGTGGCTATTAACTAATTACCAATTTAGTTTTAAATTCATAGAATCATAGAGTATCTCAAGTTGTAAGTGATTCATAAGAATCATTGAATCCAACTCCCATACTATTTCTGTTGGAAGAACTGCAAAGGAGAACTTGGAAGTGTACCTGCTGTACTCAACACTTTCCAAAAAGAATCTTCAGGCTTTTTGTTTCAAATTATGCTTTAGAGGGAAAAATTGTGTAATTTTATAGGCAATCTTCTTCCAGTAATGAAACAGATTTTTTTCTATTCTATATAAACCAAAATGTTTTTTTTATTTTTATAAGTCTAATACTTAGACACTGAACTATGAATTTCACTATGTTCCAAGATTATTTATGTTCCAAGACTATTCTTCTAGAACCAACATGCCATCTGTACATAGCTGCACTGCTGTCCATAATGGAAACAGAACTATATATCAGGTGACAGAGGTTACAGGGCTTGTGTGGCAGAGTCCTGCACTGATCTCCTTTGGTGAGATACAATTTCCATAACTTTAAGAGCTAAACAACCACTTAGAAATTGTCTGATAGCATATGCATTCTTTTTTCCTTCCCCATCACCCATAAAGAAGTACAGCCTCTTGCTTGGGTGCTTCAATAAATACGGTGTGAAGACTGGATTTTCACTGTTGTTTTTCCTCATAATCTGCCTCCTTTCTTGTCTGCTTTGCACTGTAATTCTTAGAGAAAACATCAAGTAAAGTGTGCTACTGTAAAAAAAAAATAGCAGGAGATGATATGGAAATAAATTAATTGCAATATGCAAAGTATTTTGAAAGACAAAAGTCAGTGACAGAAGTTGATTTCAAGAAAGAAAGCTTTGTGGTTGGCTGTGCTTGCAGTCTGAGTTCAATTTGATTAGCCTGCTAACATGCTGATCTAGAAGAAGAGCAGAGATGTGGTAGCTAATGTATAATGGTTTTGCATTCTCCATACATTCCATTTAATGAGATGGAAGATGAACATATACTTACTGAGATTGTGGTTATCCTTTTTTTGTCTCTCCTTTGCCATTGCTCTTGTATCTGCTTCTGACAGAAAGTAACATTTATTAAAATAGTCCTTAAAATGCAATTCCCATACTTCTTTCATCTTTTGAAAATGGCCTCGTATCCCAAAGACCAGACTTCCAGTACTTTTACTACATTACTATTTTTATTATTAAAGCAGATCATAGGCAAATCTATATTCTACCAGTACGAAATTTTTACCAAGTCTGGCAGGTTGCTTAAGATTTTTTTTATTGCACTTTTTTTAAAATTTAAGAATGTAGAAATGCTGTGGAGGGGCATTTTTTTCTCCAATTTCCTGTATTTTACATCAGGATAAAACTTACAATACACTAAGGTGAATATGGATTTTTTATATCCCATAATGCAAGAGTTAATCAGATTTGTAAGATATTGAATAAACTCACTGTTTCCTCTGAGAAACACTAATAAACTGTACATGATTTTTAGCATTCTTTGGATTAATTGAATGTAACTTTTAAAGTTCTTAATCCACTAATATAGCTTTACGTTGAATAGGCTTATTGTTAAGTTTTAAAAGAACTATTTGTTCTAACCTGGAACAAATTTAATGGATGATAATTTATTTATACTGTTGGCCAGGAGCCAACATTTAGAATAATATAATATTTTCTAAAATACAAGGTTTTTTTAGAAACATGATGTTCATAAAAACAGGGGGCAAACATGGTTTCTGAATTGCTAAAGAGAAGTACAGAAAGAAAATATTTCTCCTTGATCTTTGTTCTTTTCCTTAAATGAAACTACAAACTGAAAATTCTCAGGAATTTAATTATGGACATCTTTTTCATGGATAAGATTTATTCAACTTTTAAGAGACCCACCATCACTTATGCAGTTATATGCCAAAATCTCAGAGTTCTTTTACCTGTTAGCTCCCTTTTTACTGGTAGATTAGCTGGGCAAGAGGCATTTGTGAGACCAATATTAGCTGGTGCCATTCCCTGGTCACTGTTATATATATCCAAAATGCTGCTAGATAGCTTGAGGGGTAGGGAAGGAAAGAAGAATAAGAAAAAAAATTAAAAAAAGTTAAAGACTTCAAAGATCAAAAAAGCAAAACAACATGCATGCAAGGAGCAAACATCTTTGGATATGAGTCTGGTGTTCTTTAGGAGGAGTACACGTACATATAAAGGGAAAGTTTACTGTTACATAATATTAAGTAAAATTGAAAGCAAAGGGTCAGTGTCTGCCATTTTTCCACAGGTGCCGTTTGTGTGGGTTTCAGATCTACAGTGATGGCAAGATATGGGCCCCAGTTTCTATTTTCCAATTGCTTCTACAGCATATTTTCTAAATCCAGGGTTGCCATGACTGCACTTCAAATATTCATTAGGTTGAAAGCCGAAATAACCTCGCTGATTTTGACCGTACTCACCAGTACGTTTTTTAACCACAACTCTAAACTCTGAATTGGTACTTCCTATGGGGCCTGGTTTAGCAGTACAAAGATTCAGGGACCTAGTTACATGTAACAGTTAAAATTAGAGTGGACAGAATATCAGAGAAAATGCTTTGAGGAAAGGAACTGTATTGTTGTCAGGATAGACCAGATAACCTGATGGATTTAACATGCATAACATATAACCATGTATATCAGTATCCTTATTACCTTAAAAAATACCATATACTATTATTTAAATAAACCCATAGAATGCACCCAAAGAAAAGTAAGGCTAAAGTATGTGGATTTCAGGTAATTGCGCAAATATTACCTTTACTTGGATAACTTTACATTTATGAAATAACTGTAAAATATGTAAAAGTTTACTGAAGAACACTTCAGGCTTTGCTCAGTTTCTATGACCCTATGATCAGCCTTTCAGCACTGATCCTTTGCAGTAAGAGAAAAACTTTTTTATCATGCATATAAAATTTGTACTAACATCTTTGGGGTTTTTTTTGTGGCCAGCACACAAGGACTCATAAACTGAGTTTGGGTCCACATGGCCAAAATAACAGAAAAAAAAAAAAAAAAAAAAAAGAAATCAAAAGAAAAACACCAAAAACCCCAAAAGGATTAAAAAGTGGGTGAAAAAATGTGGATAAAACCCTGACCTGAGACAGAAAAGCATGAAGGGAAATTAGGAGTTATTTAAGAAAATTGTTTTTCATGGACAAGAAAATGTGTTTTTACAGATTTGCCCTGCACCTATGGGTCCTGAAACAACTCAGAATTTTCCAGGCAGGTCACCAAGACACCAACTGTTGGTCTGCTGGGAACCAGCTTTTTTCAGGCTCTTGTAATTTCTCTTTTTGTAGAGACTGTGAGCTTCACCACAAGTTACTTTGAATGGAGACAACTTTCCCAATTACTTGCTCAGTGTGAAATTGTTCCATGGCAGTGCTTCCTATATTTTATGTTAAATCTGAAAGTTTTAAATTGGTTTTATTTTTAAATAATGATTTTATTAAATTAACTAATAACTTTACTAGATCATCTGAGAAACTATTTTGAGTTAAATTCTCCCAGTTCTATTGCATACAGTGAAATGAAACAATCAGAATTCTTTTCGAACACACGTAAATAACATGCTCATCTTTAAAGTAGAGCTTTATTACTTAGGAAAACTGACAATTCTTGAATACCATTAGAAATCACAACACCAAGTCAGTTTTGAAAATCTGCTTACACATTTGATCTCTCAAGGAAAATACTTTTTAAAAGAATGTTTGGAATTCAAATGAATATTACTCAGAACAAGCCATGTTTAATATGCAGGATTTGAATGCTAAGAGCATTCTCACGTTAAGTACCTTTGTTTCATTCGAGGGGTAAACTGACAAGTACTACAGAATTCGCTGCAGTTTTACTTTTGCATTTTCTTTGTTCCAGTGATAGGATAACTACATTACAAGAGTGAACTCAGATTAGCTCTAGTCATATTTAATTACTTCCTACATTCATGTAAATGAATCTGGCTCATTGAAACTATATGAAAACAGAATGACATAAAAAATGAGAGTCAATGTGACTCCTACACTCCTACATGTCCAAGTTCCAGTGGACTTTGGTAAGGCTGTTATATGATTTAGGCTACTGTTTTTGTGAAATGCTAGGAGATAGTAATGACTAAAAATTATATAATCTAATAAATAATCTAATAAATGAGAAATACATATCTGGCATACTTTACATATTTCACACAGCTTTGTACATAAGTTCAATAATTTTCATGAAACTGGTGGCAATCTTCAATTTAGCAGATTGTCAATGCCATTAATGAAAAAAACAGGCTTGTAAACCACAGTTTGACACAAACATGAGATACTTAATTGATTACTTCTAAATTTCAAGCAGAAACTCACATTTATCCTTGCAAGGTAGTTAAATTTCTATAGCCTATTCACAAAGGTGTGAATTTAAATGACAGTGTCCAAATCCAAGAGAAAAGTTCATGAATGGCCAATTTAGCTGGCAAGGAAAACATAATACCAATACACTTCAAAGTTCAAAACCATGTGATGGTTCAAAAGAGAATGAGTAAATTCAACTTAAAACCACAGGTAGACATTTCAGTTGAATCCAATAACACAGCTGGTGAAGGCAATTCTATGTAACTGCTGCCATTGTCCAGAGTGATAAGACTTCATGTACTTCCTTCCATCACTAGAACCACTGGGGCAGTGGCTGCAAGCATCTGTCCGTGATCTATATCTGACTACGTTAATACTTTCATCAAGCAGCAAAAGGTATGAAACATCACAGAATCATAGAATACCCTGAGTTGGAAGGGACAGACATGGATCATCAAAGTACAACTCCTGGCCCTGCACAGGACAACCCCAAGAATCACACCATGTGCCCAAGAGCATTTTCCAAACACTTCGTGAACCCTGGCAGGCTTGATGCTTTGACCACTTCCCTGGGAGCCTGTTCCAGTGACCAACTCTGGGTGAAGAATCATTTCCTGATATCCAACCTAAACCTCCCCTGACAACTTCAGGCCATTCCCTTGCGTCTTGCCACTGGTCACCACAGAGAAGAGATCAGTGTGTGCCCCTCTTCTTCCCCTCATAAGGGAATTGTAGACTGTGATGAGCCTCCCCCCTGCCCCCAGTCTGAACTGACTAAGTGACCTCAGTCACTTCTCATATGGCTTCCCTTCTGGAGTCTTCACCATCTCTGAGGCCCTCCTTTGGACACTCCCTTGTAGCTTTATATCTTCCCAAACCTGACCAGAATATTCACGGTGAGGCCACCCCAATGCAGAGCAGAGAGGAACAATCCCCTCCCTTGCCTGGCTGGTGATGCTGGGCCAATCCCCCAGGACAGGGGTGGCCCTCCTGGCTGCCAGGGCACTGATGACTCATATTTAACTTGCCATAGACCAGGACTCCAAGGTCCCCTTCTGTGGTGCTGCTTTCCAGCATCTCTTTCACAGTCGGTCTGTACATTCACGACTGCCCCATCCAGGTGAAGAATCCAAGACTTGTCTTTGTTAAACTTCATTCAGTTTAACAAAGTGACTGTCCAGCCCTCTAAATTATCTAATTCTCTTTGCAGAGCCTCTCTGTCAAATGTCCCATATCATCTTTGTTTCTTGCAGATGCTTTCCAGCATTCTTCCCCTTGTCATTTCACATTTTTTATCAGCCAAAAGGAAAAGAGAATCACCTGTTCATCATATGGAGATGATGAAAATCAAGCCCAAACCCAAGTCATTTAACTACTGATGACTACAATCCTATCATCTGACTAATTAGAAGGATTCACATAAACACTACTCCAGAAGGGATGGGCAGGGAAGAAGAGACAGTGGGGTAGCTCTGTATTTTAGAAAGTGTTTTGATTGTCTAGAGCTTAATGATGGTGATGATAAGGTTGAGTGTTTATGGGTAAGAATAAGGGAGAAGGCCAGCGAGGCAGTTCTCGTAGTAGGATTTTTTATAGACCACCCAACCAGGATGAAGAGGCAACTGAAATATCCTATAAGCAAGCAGCTGAGAGAAATCTTGCAACTGCTGTGCGAAAAGATGAGCCAGTGAGGAAGACTGGCCTGGCTGAACAGAGAGCTTTGGCTGGAACTGAGGGAAAAAAGGACGGTACAAGTAGAGCCAGGCAATTTAAGAGGACACCAATGATGCTGTGAGATTATCCAGGGAGAAAATTAGAAGGGTCCAAACATAGTTAGAACTTTATCTAGCCGCTGCTGTAAAAGACAATGAAAAGTGTTTCTATAAATAAATCAGCAACAAAAGGAGGGATAAGGAGCATCTCCATGTTTGTACTGGATGTGGGAGAAAACACAGTGACAAAGGATGAGGAAAAAGGCTTAAGTATATAATGCCCTCTTTATCTCAGTCTTTAATAGTAATACTACTTGTTCTTTGGGTGCCCAGTCACCTGACCAGGGAGACAGAGCAGAATGAAGACCTCACAAGGGAAATGGTCAGTGGCCTGCTATACCACTCAGACACACACAGGTTCATGAGGCCAGATGGGACGCACCTGAGGGCCCTGAGGGAGCTGGCAGAAGAGCTCACTGAGCCACCTTTAGTCATTTACCAGAAGTCCTGACTAACTGAGAGGGTCACAGTTGACTGGAGCAAATGTGACGCCTGTCTACAAGATGGGCCAGAAGGAGGATGGAGGAACTACAGGCCTGTCATCTTGACCCCTTGACAAGAAATGTTACAGAAAGTTAGTGCCAATTGCACTATCAACTGTCTCTTTCTTCTGTAAATTTAGTACAAATCTCAGTTATATGTCAATGGCCACTATGACAGATAAGTGTCTTTGTGGATACGGCCACTGGTGGTCTCCGTTTGACACACTGTCTTCTTTCCCAGTTAGTCAGCATAAAAAATCTGCTATGAATTAGTGTGCAAGGAATAATTTTCAGTGTCAGGATTCAGGATCAGGAGAAAATAGAGGGTGATTAATCTGACCTCTTTTGGACACTTAGAATGAACTGAATAATCTCTGTTTCTTACTCTTGACTCTGTAGAAAGTTTGGGGTGAATGTTGCAGGCCTCCCATGTGTGCCTTCTCAGGAAACCTCACTGGGCTCCTCATGTGAAAATTTTCAAATAAACTCTTATTTTAAAAATCATGTAAGAAGGACTTCCTTTAAAATTAATCATATTTCTGATTACCAGGGAGTTTTTAAAAATACAGTCAAAAATATATCAAAATATTTTGTTGAAACTCTCTACCTTAATTTGATCTGCATTGATATCAAGCATAGAAAATCCCAAGGAATTTCCTTGCTAACGTTGCTGAACACTAAGAGCCGTCTTAGAGTAGAAATTGGCCGATTTTGATACAACATGAGGAAACATACTATTTTTGTCTGACAAAGAAGGAAGTTGTTTTAGAAATGTAGACATATGTAAGTAACTAATTTTCAAATTATAAAATCAAAATATGTAGCACAATATATTATAGGAATTGTGAGTAAAAATACATGTAGCTGTTTGCATGTGTACCAAAACTCCATACATCATAATGCGATTTATTGTTTATAGTGCCATTTAAGCAGGGAAAGTTTTTGCAGTACTGAGGCTTCAAATAGCTTCCAGTCTTACATAAAAGGATATACATATATATATATATATACACACACACATAATTCCACAAAAATTCAATGCAATGTTACTAAATGTACAAATCATTTAAAGTGGCACAATTATACAATATGCTTGCAATGATGATCTTACAATTCTATAGCACTGTGAAACCTGATGAATCCCAAAGCACTTTAAAATTCCAGCTGATTCCACCATATGAAAAGCATGTTCCTGCTTTCAGTTTAGATGTGGAAACAGAGATATTTGGATATGAAAATTCCCAGCCATCAGGAAATCATTTGTCCTGCAGGTATCATGAGCTATGTTGGTTCACACCTGTGCTGTTCTGAGAAGTTCTGGTAAGTCATATAATTTCCAAACCTTATATTCATGATACTTATATTTACATATATGTATCTGAGAATTTAGATGCAAGCAGCTCATCAGGAATGAGAACGCAAATATTAAAAGTAGCAGAATATAATACACCATCTTTCCTACTTCTGAAATACGGACAGCTTTGGACAAACTATCAACAACCTTTAGCACAGCAAATGGTTAATTGGGAATAACCAGTGACAATGTGGTACAATTGGACAAACTATCAACAAACTATCAACAACCTTTAGCACAGCAAATGGTTAATTGGGAATAACCAGTGACAATGTGGTACAGGAAGAGAATAATACAATATCTAATTAAAACTGCAAGGAGCATTAAAGAAAGCAGACTGTAATTAACAAAGTTAGCATTTGGCAAGGACACTGGGGTTAACATTCTTCCTTTTGTATAAAGTGTCATGGGATCTTCAATGCCTGTGTGCAAAGACTGGAACATGAGAATTTCCATTCATGGGGCTCAGTCCTGAAAGATACTCAACTTTGAAGCTTAGACCAATTATAAAAGCAAACTTCAGCTGTACTACCTGAGTGAATACACCTCACAAGAGCCTGTGACCTTGTGCTTGCTGAGAGTGTCCAAGGGAAGTACTATGGAGGTCTCATCTGGAGAAGATTTTTATGTTCGATGCTTGGGTCTGAACTGCTATGCAGGCAGGACTGTGTAGCAAACACTAAGAGTTTGTTAACAGCATGGATGACTAACAATGGACAGCTGTGATCACAATTTGCAGTCTCTAATAACAAGTTTGGGGTTTTTTTAAAGGAAAACATTATATGAAAGACATTGTCTTATGAAAGTAAATTATGTGGTATTCCAAATCCTATAGCACGATAGTTATTGGTAAATACCATGTAATTTTAAGGGAGACTTAAACCAATAGCATTTCCATATCCTCCAAGAGAAGGACTCTGAATGCAGTAATAAAATATATGAATACAGATTGTCCATGCCTGTTCACTTGTAGTTCTATGTCACAACAGTGTTCATTTGTATGATCACATATTATTTAAGTATTTTTCCATTTTGGCTAATCTTTGCATGATGTGTTTGCCCTACAGCAACAGTCTGTAAGGATCATGGTTGTATCACAATCAGTGTTGCACAGTTAGAAAATAACAGCCAAAACCTTTTCTAAAGTCAGCTAGAATTTTCTTAATTTAAGAATCCTGCTGAATATGATAAGGCCCAGGCTGGACTAGAAAGCATTTCCTGGACATCAAGTTCATTTAACATATCATTACATAATCTGGTTCATAAGCCAGTAATGCTCTGTCTAAAATCAGTTAGGTTTCACATCTCCAAGATTTTTATTTGGAGTATGCTAAAAAAGCTGAATGATTGCAAATTATTGTCAAACAAGCATATCTTTGATTTCCATTTGTAGACAAGTTTTATTTTGCTTTGTGTTCCTTTAACGCATATAGTTTATTGTTCAACTTCCCCAGGTGACTACTGGGAGTGAATTTAGCTCCCTTAAGACTTTGCTTTGCTAAATTGAACGGGCCATGCTTCTTTAGACAGACTTCCCATGCTATGATAAGTTCTAACAAGCCCCTCTGTACCTTCCCTGCTTTGGTTTAGCTTTCCTGAAGGGAGGACACCTTTTTTTGCCTACAGCATTCAAGGAGTTCTGCACCCAGTGAATCCCATGCTGGATATTTCCTCATGTCTCTTGGAAACCAGTCTCATGATGGATACTAAGACCATATTTATCTCCTTTATGCAGTCCCATCATTTTGATGGCTTATAGTTATCCTCTGAACAACTAATGTAACCAGATCTTTTTCTGTCATCTCCAGTTAATGAGCTCCCAGCTTACAGCAGACATTCCTGTTATTAGTATTTAAATGAATGGCCTTCTTCTCAGTACTATTACATTCCTTCCATTTAGACTATTCTGTCATCACAGTCATATAATTCTTCCTCTATGATATCCTCATCCTTCTTTGTACTGGCAATACTTTTTACTTCTTTTACCTCAGTAAATTTCATCAGCATAAATTTATTTTTTGTAGCAAGATCACTAATGAAAATATTAAGTAAACTGAGATCAAGGATTGGTTATTGGTGCACTTCATTAACATCTTTTATTTTAAAAAAAACAAATTTTATAGTCTCTTTAGCTTGCTCCTTAGGCTGAAAGGAACTCTGTTCTGTTACTTTCTAGATAACCTGTATTGCATTTTACTACTAGGTGTTCATACGCAAGGTTGTAAACAGCTCTTCATACATCCAAAGGATGTCACTACTCAAGGATGATGGAGAGTGTATGTATATCATTGAAGAGCAGACACCTGACATGTTCTAGTTGTCTAAAATGGCTAAACCCTAGGATATCAAGAGCTCTTCATCAGAGTTATATGGACTGTCCTGATAGGCCAAAAAAGTTCATCAGCTACCCTGCTTTCCCTTGAAGAACCTGCAAACAGACAACAGGAAAGACTGTCCTGCAAGCCAGCTACCATTTCTCCCAGGGACTTACTTCCTTACAGTTACATTGACAAGCCCAAGTGTGTGATTAGAAGGGTCAAGATGTCCCCAGAAAAGACAGAGGTCAGGACCAGACTTCCTCCACCAGACATCTTCATTCTGCCCAGATCAGAAGTGCTCATGAAAAGAGGCAAGTGGGAAGTAAGTTGCAGGAATAGTCCTGCTAGCAGAAACTTCCTTCCCTACCCTCTTTTCCAAGGTTAATAACTGCAGACATACAACCCAACCAAGTGTGCCTGTTTCCTGCAGTAATAACGTATGGCACGCTTCCACAGCAGCTGCTGTGCAGTACAGACCATTCTGAGGATCGCTGACCCTATTACACATGGTCAGGTTGCTGTACTGCACCTGCAGCCTTGGAAAACTTAACAGGGAGCCACAACACTTGTGGCTTTACTTGTCACAAGAAGAGAGAGACTGTGTAGCTGCCTAACCTGAAAGGTTGGGTACTGCATCTGCAAGAGAAAATTTCTTTTGGTGCTTGTTAAAAATTGGTACTTGCTCAGACAGCATCTAAGACAAACGATTTGTGCAATATTTTATCATTTCCCACCCCTAAATATATCCCGCTTAAATCACGTTTTCACGAGCTTAATTGATAGCATCACTTCAGAAAACAGTTTTGTAAAATGAGGTTACTTCGCCTTCTTAGCCGCAAAAAAGTTTTAGAACCCATCTATTTCAAGGTGGTTCTTGCTTATTCATTTTAATTAAAAAGAAAAAGAGAAAGAAAAAAAGAAAAAGAAAAAAAGAAAAAGAAAAGGAAAAAGAAAAAGAAAAAAAGAAAAAAACAAAAGTAGGAATTTTGCAAAATTTTTAAGTTGTCATCCCATATATGCATCCCAAATATAACAATCTCATTATGGAATTGTGTCCACAGTTCATTTTGCATATCAAGTAAGAGTTTATATTTGTGTTACTGGGGTACACAACCCAGTTGAAAACATAGTTAATTGCTTGTCGTGCCTTTACAATTTATTCATGACAGGTTGACTTTTTCTCAATCCTTTACGTTCACAGATTGACATCAAAATGTGCACTGAATTTGGCCAAATAATGAGTTGATCAATAAATGCATATTAACACATATTAACAAATCCTTTTGCTAAATAACAATGCCTGGTATAATGGGTGTTTCCAGGTTTTGACAAGGGGAAAACTGGGCCAATTCTCGTATCTTCAATGTGTGTTTCAATAAATTTTGACTTTTCATCTTTTCAAATTTCTTGCAGACAGGATGCACAATCTTGTCAATACAAGCACTGTGCTGAAAGACTAGGCCTCAGCTTTCTTTTTCAGTTGCTATCCTGCTTGAAGAAAGTTGAACATAAGCTGTGTTATCCTTTTTATTTGTAAGGATGTGTTTGCACTATCAATTGCCAAAGAAGTTGTAGTGTACTGTTTTCAGAATCTACAAGATCCCATTTACAGCTAAATTTTCTTGGTCCTTTTTTAATTGCAATACAAAATACTTGTATTTGAGTACATAAGGTCAGCAATAACAATTCAAAAATGTTCCAGTTTATCTTTTTATTGTGTAGAGACTAGCAGAAAATACTATCCTTCTCAGTTTTGTTTTCATCTGAACAAATTGTATCTCCTTCTATATTTATCTTTAACATGTTTCATAATTACACAATCCTCAACCAGGGACTTAATGTTCAGATGTCTTATATTACATATTATATATTATGCATGAAAACTGGTTCATTTTTTATCTTCCAATAATGATCATCAAGCTGGTTCATTATTCATCAGAGAAAAATGAACTCTCTTCATATTCCAGTCATAGTACATTTCTGCCCTGATCATATACATAGAAGTCCATTGTCTAGATAAATGTCTGATCAAATATGACCAAGCAAAGGAATTTTCTGGAGAATCAACCTTTTGCAAGAGGTATACACGCTTTCAATTACCATCTTTTAATTGTATATTTTTAGCTATTCTTGTCTTTGCTGGTCACAAAATTAACATAACAGACACAGTCCAGAAGTGGAGCAATGCTCTGATAATGTCATCATCCAACTTGGAGCCAGAAATCAAGTCATGAGGGTACTGCCCACTAAACCCCAGGTTCTGAAACCCAAAGATGCCAATTAAATGACATACCTGTTAGCTATTTTACTATTATTTCACTAGTAACACCAGTTAATGTACTAATGCCTGGTTCTGCCTTATTCAATTTTGTTGGATAGCGCATGTCAATACATATATCAAATCATTCAAATTCTTCCTCTGAAAACAATGACCAAATTTCAGCACAAAAAAAAGTAAAAAATTGAGCCTGAGGAAGAAGTGAAAACCACATTTATTTATGTCATATACTCTATATATTATATGCTTTATATCATGTCCTCTTAGATTTCATCTAACACCTAAATCTCTGAACATATTACAGTAAGGCTTCTGTGTTCTAGTGTGTTCATATGGATGTACCATGCAGAATTTAATTTTGGTTGAAAATTCTTCCTGTAGTGTTTGATTTCAGATATATTCACAAATGTTTATTTCTAGTGTGAATATAAATATGTATATATATAAATGTAAATATAGTGTAAATAGCTACTTCATAAACTACTTTACACATATATTAAAGGTCATGGAAGGCCTAAGCTGATGGAGAAGGAAGTGCTAAGAAAATCAGTTGTACTTTCAGAAGTTTATTTCTCAAAATGTACTTCAAGAAATCTTTGTGTTTTTCACAAGCTAGTTTTGTCTTGCAATAAAAAGCTTGACTGCTCCTGCAGAACAAAGTGGCCACTGTTGTCGCCTCCAAGCTCACAAGTCTTTTATTCAACCTATGTAAATGCCTTTGATGGAAATTCATAAAGTTTCTCTCAAGAAGGGATCATAACCTATATGCTGCAGACAGCAGTGAGTTTAGCATAATCTTCTTTATGACCTGTCATGTCCTAAGGACTTCAAGCCTTGCATTGCTGTATACAGACAACAACACAAGATGCAGCAGAGGCTTTGGGATACAATAGAATCTTCTTGGTGGCCCCAAACAGCAGGAGTTTTCTGGAAGATCCTGCTGCACATGGGTTTGGAATTAATAAGGAATGAACATTAAGACAATTAGAAGTTTGTTTTAACTATCCTTTTCTCTTACTTCTGTTAAACAAATGTTAAGGTCTGAGATAAAGACCAGGTTTTTAAAAGGTACTTGGATACAAACAACTGTATATTTTAGAACAATACTTTCATTTATGTCTATTTACCTTTTAGAAAGAGAAAACCAAAGAGAAAAAAAAAATTTCTCTTAATTTCAGAGTTATGGAAACTTTACTACAGTTGCATGAAGGTTGAATCTTTTCATTCCCTTTAAGCCAGAGAGTTCTGCCCCCAAAATAGAGAAGGATTAGTAAACACTTGTCTGTTAGCATGCTAGAGACAGAGCTGAAATTGTTGGTAATTTTGCACAGCTTTTGAATGCTGCAGCTAAGTAAAAACAGACCACAGTTCTTCTCCTGACCCAAAGTAATGTATACTTTATTCTATGAAGACCTTTGCTACAGCATGAGGTAAATTGTGCAGGCAAGAAAGCTGTACACTGCCCATTTCCACCTCAAACTTCTAAATTGCGTGAAATACCAAAAGAAAACCTTCATCTGACATTTGTATGACATTCAAAACAGCAGTGGCAGTAATAACAAAAGATACTTCCAGCTGCAGGAAACAGGCCTGAGGAGTTCTGCATTTGTGCTTTTCATAGTTAGTTTTTGCAACTGAAGCAACTGAGAAACACAATTTCCTACCTAACGCTTTTATAGTATTGAAAAAAGACAAAGAAAATGTTTTCTCACCAGTTTCATTTTTGAGGTGTCTATTATTTCCTCAATAGCTACCGACTGTTCCTTCTCCTTCATTTTTCTTGTTAAACTTGTAAATGATACTAGAGAGTGCTAGACAGAAGTTTATATACTTAGATGAACTTTGATTCTTCCTTGGACTTTAAGACTAATCTAGTGTAGAATGTGATTGACAAAGCATTTTCATTGATGTTATGCAGCCTTTTCAAGTTAGCCAACCTAAGCAAATGAGGTTGTTAATGTTTACTCTGGCCCTTTCTCTAAAATGGTTTTGAACTTTAGCAGATTTTATCAGCTTACAAGGGTTGCCAAATTACATCAGTATTCACTAAATAAAAAATACTCATGATTATGCAGTAGGGGGCTGCCTAGATCAGCAATGCTATATTCACCTCTAATGGAAAGCCGGGTTTACTTCATGATTGAATAACTGCAGCAATTATTGAATAAAATACTTTGGAGCATATCTACTTGAATTTCTTCCTTCTGTATGATTTCTGAGAATGGGACAGACAGCAGGTTTTGTGATCCATCCAGATGGTCACCATCAATATTTAACAAATAATTAATACAAATACGAATTATTAATGTCATGATGAGAAACTGTGACCTCAAAGACCTTGTAATAGGAGAGAGATTTTGCAGACAGAGTGAACTATGCTTTTACCAATAAATAGTGTCTCCATAAAATCAAATGCAGAGTTAACAGATTTAGTCAGAACTTTATACCAGCTGTAGTTAATAGAATCATAAAAATTAAAGAAGGAAAACATCTATCTGTCCTGTCCTGATCTAACTTCTACTCCATACCTCTCCATACTCCATACAAGATTTTTTTCAAATGCAGCAACTGAGGATTTTCTCCACAAGCTCTTTTCCTGCAAGAGTGGCAGAAGTGAAGGAATCCCACTGACCTGACTCCCAAGCAGACTGGATATAGACAGTAGCTCCCAATCTTAGTGAAATAGTGAAATATGAATACATGAAATGAAGTCATGAAAGGAAAGGAGTGAAGCCTCAGAAGATCCCCCAAGAGGTGCCATTGCAAGGCATCACCTTTGCAGAGTATTTCCACCTTTCCCCTGTCCAGCTTTCAGCATGCCCAGGTGCTTTTGCTTCCCTTCTCTGTTAGTGGTTTAAATCTTCTTTTCCCAACATTCTTGCTGCTAAGCTAATTCAAGGGGATAGTTAAAGAAAACATTTCCTAAATATTACAAATAAATCATAGTATCATAGAATGTTGAGAGGTGAGTATGGCCCTTAAAGACCATATAGTCCCAACCCTCCCTGCCATAGGCAGGGACACCTCTCACTAGATCAGATTGCTCAAGGCCTTAATCAGTCTGGCCTTGAACAATGCTGGGGTTGGGGCATTCACAACCTCCCTGGGCAACCTGAGCCAGTGTCTCACCACCCTCACAGCAAAGAATTTCTTCCTACATGAACATGGAAACCTTTTTTTCTTGGTTTTATTTGCTACTGGACATGGAAAAAAATTCAGCAAAAAGGCTTTCCATGAAGAAGGTTTCAATTTTCTTCCAAGCAATCTGAAAGGAACTGCTCCATTTAGTTTATTCATTCAGTAATGACTACTCCAGCAGCATGGAGCTGAACTGGTCCAACATACAAGCAGTTGGGCCTCTCCTGGTAACTTTTTGAAATCCAATTTCATGGTAGTGCTCTGCCTGAAGCACTTCTCTGCAACTACTTCTTAGCTCTCATTGCCAGCCATCTAACTGCTACAGAGCCTCTGTCCCCAGGCTTCTTCAATAATAGTGCTGAAAGCTCATGTTTTCTTGTGCACCAGAAAAAAAAGACAACTTAGAATCCTTGAAAATGTTCACAAGATTAAATTATTTTTCTTGCTGGTCCCACCCAGGTCTGTGCAAGAGAGGCCCATGCCATTGCAGAACATTAATTTCCTCTCACTTCATTCTCATTCCAAGCCAGTCAATCTCCTAATGCTTTTGACATAAGTTTTAGTGGACTGCATATCAAGTAGAGAATATTATCACAGTTGTACAGTGATTATCTGGACTGCAACAGTTATTTCTGAATGAAGGTACTGGTAAATTGCCAGCTGCTTTCATACAGATCTCCACTGTGATTGCTCGATTACTGGGTTTACTGGTGAGTCTTAGAGCTGTATACGTATAATAACAAAACATTTTGTATTAAGAAGTGGTTCACAAGATCACACACTGTTAAATCCCACCCCGAAAAGCACAGAGATCCTATTTTTTAACTCTGCTTTTTCCTGTGTCTCTTCACTGTGACTAATGCCCTCCACATCTGTTTTAATACAACGTTCCTTAAATTTCTCTTTTTCAGATATTAAAAGCAATGTAGAGCACAGATTTTACTACCTGCCCTAAACTTTTAATGATGGTGCAATATTTGCTTTGTATTAACAGATGTAAACATCTACACTTCCTGTGTTCTGAACATTTGGAAATATTAATATACTTTAAATTCACTACAGAATGTTAAATAGACTGTAAGGATTTTGATTAAGAATGAACTTTTGATTAAAAGTATTTACTTTTCAAATGCCTTCCAACATATCTGACCTACATGACAGTAGTTCACTTCTAAAACTCACTCATATTATTTGTTTCATTTTTTTTAATGATTTCTGTATGGTCAGGAACAAACCTGTTGCTCCTAATATGATAGTCAGAGAAAAAAATATTTTCTTATAATAAATAAATACACTGCTGTCTGTTAATAAGATTTTCATAAAACTAAATTATTACAACAAGAAAAAATTACTTTAAATTGGTGTCATCTTCAAGGGTCTTTTTAAATTAAATCTTACCTTCTCCATGATGAACAAACAGTTGTCATTAAATGATAGTTCATAAGAGTAGTTATGGTTTTATTTCAGCTATGTTTTATGAACAAAGATATTATTTGGTTTGGAAATACCTTCCGAAGAATCAAGACCTTTTGCATGTAGGGAGCACCTAGTCTTACATTTTAACTGAACTTTAAAAAAATTGTTGTAAAATGTAGGTCTCTGCCATAGGGTACTCTGAAGAGCAGTAGAAACACAGTCAGAAAATTCCCTACTTTGAGCAATTCTTAAGTGACCACCCAAAACCAGACAGTTTCATGAAGTTATAAATTTGGATCCAAACACAGTAAAAGCCAGATAATCCACTCTTCAGAAGCTGTAATTATTTAAATGAGAGATGGAGGAATGTTCTTCTTTTCACTTCTCTGATTCTACTAATACATAACTGTAATTCAGTAATTCAGGGTGAGATAATGAGCCTTTGAGCAATTATTCACGAGTGGTCTCACAGAATTCAATGTCTTCATTTAATGTGCCATTAAAATGGTACATGGGTGCATTTGACTAATGCAAACTAATGCATCACACAACAGGTTACACTGTAAAAAGTAGAAAAATTACTCAGTCACTATCCATTGAGAACACTGAGACAGGAAAGTGGCATCATGAATTTGTTTTTTTTCAAGAAAAGATTTTGCTGAAAAAACACCCGAGCCTTTTACCACATTCTGAAAACCAAGTCAGCCCATTTCTGAACTTCAGAGAAACTACTCTGCCCAGTTTGCAAAATCAAGACAATCCCAAGTAAGGAAATTCTAAGAAAAAATTCTAGAAATACTTAAGCATTATGCTGGAGAAATTTAACGAAAAAACAAATGCCAAATCAGCCAGATACAGAGGCAACTCAGTCTCCCCTGAAATCTCACTTACTCCATGCTCATGTCAGCCACCACATTAAGGCATCTTGTGCAGAAGTACATCAGAGCTACAATGGGTCCTTGCTGAAGTACAGCACAAACCCAGCACATCTTCTCGGGGAAATTAGATATTCTCCCACTGCTGATCGTGTCTCCTAGCCCAGTACTCTTTTAATGCATACATTTTTAGCCCAGATAACAAAATTTCATTATTCTTATTGTGATAATGAAAAGCTGGATATAAAAATATTATTTCTACCTGTCTCTCTATCTTTCTCTATTGAACAGCTTATGACCAAAATTTTGCTGCCAGATTTAGGATGTTGCCTGAAAGATGGCATAAAACCAAGTGGCGTGAGCTAAATGCCTGACATCATCTCCATATGCCTAATTCTTTTGTATATTTTTAGAGGACATGATGCTAAAAGAGAGATAAAAGAAGCAAAGGCACTGCTCAATTTCCTCATACTGATGCAGTTTGCAAGCCTTGTTGAAGACAGGCTTTATTTTGCCATAGTATTGAACAGAGAGATTGGAAAATGCATGCTACTCCCAGGCTTACCTAGCAGTCTGCTGATTTCCTCAGCACAAATGAAAATCCAAATACCATTACTTGTCCCAGAGGCACTTCAGGAGTCCCAAAACTTTGCAAGTACAATACCAGCAAGGCCTAAAAGACACTGCATATTGTCTTCCTCATCAAGAGTAGGGTATTCAATAAATTTTAGAGAGAAATGTCCTTCATGGCTGAAGATAAAGGCTAATGAACCTGGAATTAGCATAGATTAACATCATCCAGTTTTAAAAGGTTTTGAGGGAGTATGACTTCAACCCAAACCCAGAATTCATACCACTCATCACCATCCCACAGTATCATATCTGACAGAATCCTCCCCTGCCTTACTTTAATTTGAGCCAAAATATTAATTCACTCCCTGGGGACCACTCCTTTGCTATGTTCTCTACTGAGATATGCATAAATCAGTCCAGCTGCATCAGTTTTGTAGTTGGCATGCAAACTTCAGGTGTTCGTGGAAATGTTAATTGGCATTAATGCTGGACTCTATAGTGGGCAACATAGAAGAGTAGAGATTTTGTCTCCTAAGGTATTTTTGTAGCCAGTGAAGTTCTGCAAGTCAGAAAAAGATGTTCCTCCAGAGGGCGATTAAGAGCAAGCACCTGACTGTATTCCGAAGTGAACTTGGTAGATTGTCAAAGCCTATGAAAATCCTTCTGCCTTCATCAGGGTGAAATTCCCCTTTACTGGTGTACAGTTTAAAGCCCTGAGGACAAACAGTTCCCTACATAAGCTAGGGTAGAGAGGACAACATACATCCTTCTGTAAAGTGCATTACAGTTATTGATAGGTATTACTTTCATAAATAATAATGCTCTGTATGTTGTTGTGTCCAGAAAAGAGTCATCCTTCCTCTTCAAATACGTAACATATATGGAAACATAAATAGCCTTTGTTAGTCCTCTCACATTTCTTCGCAGACACATCATAAAATTGAAGTTTGTTACATTAATTCCTGTGAAGAAATCACATTTCTCTTGTTTTTCCTTGACAAATTATTCAACTAAATGCCACTTGTCTACATGAAAATCTAGAACTAGAGCCTTGCTTCAGCATAAGACACTGGAGAAACCACCGTACCATAGAAACTATCACATGGGGAAGCTTTAACTTTTTTTTAGTTGAGGTAGAAGGATCTTTAAGAAAGGCTATAAAAGGCCTTCTAGGATTCAGACACTTTTTATCCTTATTATTTTTAGCACTGAACAGGAATTAGTAGGTTATGCACCAGACATTTTTCTGATCTAGAACCACAAATGTTATTCAGACTACTTAAAAGAACTGTCTCACCACATTTGTGTCCTTTTCTGTACTATTTATTGACAAAAAGGCAATCAACTGAAGGGAAAGGAGAATAGTCCACTGGTACTATTCCTTAGTCTCTGAACTCTGATACACTTGAATCACTCAAAGAAGTTTTTCTAGTATAAAAAGCAAGATGAAATTCAACAAAATACTTACAGTTCTTTGCATTAGTAAAGGAGTTTCAGAACAACCTATCCCTTCATCATTAAAATTTGATTCCATATTGATTATGTCTTCAATCACCTCTTCCATCTGAAAAAATAATATTTTAAGACAAATCACTACAGATAATAATGGAAAAAAGTTATTTTAAAAATACAGAGGAATTAATCTTGAGTATCTATTACAGCAATAAAACTGAATTTCAGAAGTTCATATCTTAAAATTCAAACACTTCTATACAATCTTCACATTTTTTACTTCTTGTGAAACCAGTTGTGGTTTAGCAAGATACATCTTTCCTCTTAAACATCAGCCCATGCCCCTATTTTAACCCCTTATTGCAACACCACGATCAGATGACAGGAGGGCATGGTTAAGTTGTAACTGTGACCTGTCATGTTGATCAAATGTGTCATATTGCTGCATTGGTGCAGGAAGACTGAAAGGAACCTCTGGTTCTGCAGCTGTATGGGTCACTCAAGGTTTGGTGTTACATGCTGCCCTCTTCAGCAGGTAGGGGTTTTTTTTGTTTAGCAGTACAGTGGATACTTTTCCAGACAGCCTTCTGGTCCCACTTTTGATCTAATCTGAGCCATAAACTATTGAGGCAGATGGAATAGCTCATTAATTACTTGGGATGAAACAATGAATACTTTGCAGGCCTATAGAGAGATATATATATAGATTTGGACAAAGTGCAACATGAGTTTTCAATTATAATTTTGGTCTAGTTCCATTCACAAAATAATTTTGGGGTAGATCCCATGGTGAGCATGTCACTTTTAACTCTACTATCTTCAGCTCTTGGTTGCTGAAGGAAGTGTAGATGGTCCTATGCAACGAAAGTATCACACAGCCATTTCAACACAGACCTTTCAACACAGACTTTTAGGCCACATGGCCCAGCACAGCTCATACATGCATTTCTCTTCCTCTCTAAAACCAGAGAAGTGTTGTGCCAGGAGTTGTGCCCAGACTTATCTAGGAAAGCACCACCAGGGCCAAAAGGGTACCAAGAAATGCTGGCACTTAGACAACATGAAGGAGTGCAGTTTACTGGGTGTTGGGTCTATATTACTTACTGATATAATTATACCCTACTCTTAACCACAGGGAACACCCACACTAGGAAATTACACTGTGCCAGTCATCCCCCTGAGATGAGATTATTCAAATCATTGCAAAGATGCCAGGATCTTGGCCAGTGCCAACCATCATCCTCCCAGTCTTCACCAGGCACTGGTCTTGAGAGGAGTTTACAAGCAGCCTTCTTCTCACCAGAAGTGACAGAGAGTGGTACAAGGGCAGGCTCCTGATCAGACCCAAAATGCCTGAGAACTGTTCCAGCACACTGCACTTTGACAGCATGGAGGTGGTCACATAGATGTCCACAAAGGCCGTTTAAAATAGCATTTTAAAGTAGCTCCAGTAATCCATAAACCTGACTTAAAATGTCAGTTGTTAATGCAGGAGGAATAGAGAGGCCCCAGATGAACTCTCCAGGAAGCTTTATGGGCTCCCTCATGCTTTGCTACATAACATCCAAATGCTCAAATGAGTCACTGTGTATTTGTAAGATTCTTCTGTTCTATTAAAGTCCAAGACATGATACAGCATCTCCATTTCTCATTTCTGTAGGAATTCCCCTTTTACCTAATAAACAGTCTCTTTTGAAATCTATTGAAGTATTAAAAGCCATAATGACCTACGTCTCACACTGACTAAGAATCTGACATTGTATTATAGCTGCACCTCTATTAAAATCGATGGTGACATTAAAGTTAGCATATCTTTGCCAATTTACCCAAGATAACCCATATAAAAATATACCAGCTAACTGAAAAATGAATGAGTAGGTTTTTCAGTTATATCTTGAAGGTAATCAGTATTTAACTTTTTTTATGCGGCTAGGTTAATACCTTTACACAGAAACAACTCCCATCTGAACGAAAAAGTTTTGCTTTGCGAAGTGCATATTCAGCAAACATACAGCAACATATGATGCATATAGAAAAAGATGCAACAGTACATTTTATCTGGCAGCAGTCTAAAAGCTTGATCCTGCAGTAAGCTATTCATAGGCATACAAGGGAATGACCCACATAATTCAAAATGATACAGAAAGCAACTGCTGTAACCAGAGGCTCCTTGAAAGCAGAGAAAGTAATCTCTTGCCCACTTCTAGTACAAGGTGGGTCATGTAAGTTTTTTGTAGAAGTAGACAAAGCCCAGCTCCCCTTTCCTTCACCCAGCACTGCCCTACCGCATTTTCGTGTTCTCCTCCAAGGGCCAGCAGCTTGGTGACAGGGCTTTCCAGAGTGCCAGTGCTGCTCACTGGTGGCATGTGTCCGTTTCTTAGAATGGAGGTCACTCCCGCAGGCTGGATTGTGTGAGAGTGGGACAGGGAGAGCGTCTGGCTGGACAGCTTGGTATCAAGGGTCAGGTATTGTTTCACCTGGTGCCTCTGGCTCTGCTGTATGTGGTATCTAGACTGGTTTTCCAAGTGTGTTTGTACCTGGGAAGGAATGGAAATAATTGCTGAAGTTTCAAGTTGCTTGTATTGGTATTTATCCATATGCTCACCAAAAATACTTCAAAACAATTATTCAGCTTTAATAACACTTGGATAGAATTGTTAACCTTTTTTTTTTCCAGTTTTACACCCTTACACATATTTTATTTATTTACCCTTTTCCCTTACACAGCTGAACAAACACTGAAAAATTATAAAAAAAACAGAATTAGAAAAGATAACCATGATCCTGAGAAAAGACCAGAAATATGCTACTGGTCTCATTTCTCTCATTTAGAAGTGATCTCTCTTGAGATCACTGCAATCGAATCTACATGCATAGTACTCTAAAATTAGTATTGACTCTTTTGTACATGATAGAGTAAATAAGTGCAAAAAGAGAAATATAATCCAACCAACTTTAAATAACATCAACAACAGCAGACATTCATTCACACCTCAATCCACATTTGTCTCACCTTGTAATAAGTACAGTCACTTTAATGAAGCACTGCTGTACTTTTGCAATAGAGTCCAAGCTATAGTTCTGAATGACTGTTCACTATCCACAAACTGCACAGACTTCTTGAAGGGCCTCTTGAGGACAGATCACTTTTTTAGTGGATAGGGCTTTATAAACTGAGTGGTCATGCCAAAATGGCTGATTGAGTAAGACTTTGGGCCATCCTTTGATTACAGAGATTGACAGTTGCTACTTCAAACAGCTCCCATTTCAGATCAATGTCACATTCCTGCAATTTAACTACCAGAGGAGCACTGCATACATAAACCTTACTGTCATTTCAGCCCTGTGGCTCCCTCCGCTTCCTATGGCACGACTGGTCACAAATGTCTTGTAATAAATTTTTCTCAAGTGGCTTCTGTGTAGTAAGCATGATTAATATTTGTTATTATTTGTTATTAATAGAAAGACTTGTTTTGTAGACTTTTTCTCAAAAAAAATTTAGTCATTTAAGCAAACTACTTTTTGATTCCCCCAAAATACATAAGCAGAGATAAATAGCCATAAAAGCAGCTTGCATTTGAAGCTATATTTTTGTACAATATTGCAGTACCTACTTTATTTTTAATCATTACAGAATAATTTTATGTTTCTTTAATTTTCCATTCATATAAAAAAGACTATGCCATGAAGTAATGAATATGAGATTAATTATTTTGATGTAAGCCCTAAAGTTATTAAATAATATTCCATTAAAATATTGATATAAAATCTTAAATACACTGTTTGGATTTTCCCCTGGTTTGTGTTAGGAAGGTGTGCATACTTACATACATAAGGTTGCAAAAATTACAGCTGTATTTGGGATTTATTTAAATCATTATTTGTCTTGACTTAGATCTTTGTGTTAGTTTTAGAAAGTGCATAATGCACTGTTAGTTTAAGTTCTGATTTATCATGTGTAAGGATATATGTAAAATCACAACAAATAATTCAGATACTTATGCATCTATTTATTCCTTCATACTTAAGCTCGTATTGAAAATTAGATACTCAAGCATTTTCTTAAATGATAATCCAATGAAATCTACTGCATGCCAGTTTAACCAGAGTATTATCTTTGGGAAAAATCTAATAGATTAAGGGAAAACAAAAACAATACAACCACTGGATGGCTGTAGCAGGGATTCTGTGTGTAACTTTGTTTTCTGTTTCTCTTTCAGAAGCATCCATGGACAATTCATGATTATGCTGGACTCTGCACTCACTGACTGAGTCCACGCAAAGTGACCGCTGCCCAGAGGCTTGCAGTACCTAAACTGATGAAGATCTCTTTCCAGCAGTGCAGAACTCTGCAAGCAAGAGCTTTGAAAACACAGATTCTTTATGTGGTGTAAATGCGAGTGGGATCAACACGTAGGCTACAATTGCATTTACTGCATTTCACCCCCATTAATTTTTTATCTTAAATGAAGCTGACGAACATTTTGTAATGAGCAATTAATTTCTGCCTTAGAATTTCTATGGGCCTACCTGAAGCATAAAACAAAGAATATCGTATACCTTCAAATTAAATGGGAAACATAAGAAAACTGGAGTGTCCAAAATCTACACTACCTTGTTTTAAATTTGTTTTTAATAAGGAATTTTTATAAGTGAGTTGTGCTACAAGGAAACTGCTGAAAAGTCAATGGCTTGCTTTTTTTCTTTCTCTGGGCCCCAGATTGCTAGTGGCAGACCAAAATCTCTGTGCATCCTGTTTTCTTAGTGAACCACCACAGGACCATCCCACGGGGCAAAGGGAAGATCTGTGAAAGACAATCAGCTAACTGCTGACTAGGTAAAAACTAGTTTATCAGAAGTGCTTATTTAGTATGATAGGCTTTCAGTGATTATATCCTGTCCTGAACTTACACAAGCAGAAAAAGAATTAAAGCTTTGCTGATGGGATCTATGTTGCTATGGTTTTGCAAACCTCTCCACCCTTTTACTGTGCCAGTTACAGTCATTACAAAGCAGAACTTTTGAGGCTAAAAATGGATCTGTGCCCTGATTTTCATCTTTATATATTCTAAATAAGTCTTAGTACTTACTGCTAAAGTAAAGCACTTTTAAAAATCAAACCACAATGAAATGACAAAGCAGAATGGGAAAACTATTTTTATAATCGTATTGTTAACGTATAATAAAAGCGGGCGGGGGGAATTCATAGTGTGAGAAAGGAGTACTAAGATTGCAAGTCAAGATCTCAAAACATAGAACTTACTTTTAAAACTGTCCATGTAATGTGTGTGAACTAAGAGTAAAAACTCAAATCCTCATAATTTTATAAAACCAGATACTCTAGTGTCCCATTCCAAGTATGACTGTTTTATTCTCTACTGGGATGTTGCATGACTTCTGTTATCTTTTATTAGTGGTATTAAGGTAAGTTTCAGTTTAGATTTTCTGAATATTGCAGATGATTTAAGCTATTTTAAGTAAGTTTTGCTAAAATTTTAAACATTAAAGTTTGACTTGATTTTGAGCTTCATTTTAATGATTCACAAGGAGTGGTTAAGCACCGGCACACATTGCCCAGAGAGGCTGTGGAATCTCCATCCTTAGAGATTTTCACCACTTGTCTGGACAAGGCCCTGAGAACATGAAGAAGCAAAGAAATCTAAAAATGGGGAAATTTGAATTGATAGTCTACATATAGAAACTCTGAATAACCATTATCATGTCTGGTGAAAAAGTGATGTGACAGGTTAGAAGTTCACTGAAATTAATGCAAAAAGCAAAAGACCTGAAATATCAGTTCCACATAAAGTAATTTCACAAGTAAAATAACCAAGATCAACATGCACTTGGCTGCTTAGAGATCTTAATCATGCGTTTCTTAGATCCACCAAACATAATCTTTCTCCAAAAAATATGGGGAAAAGAAGAGATTTTCCAGGGAAGAAGAATTTTGATTTTTCCCAATAATCCTAGTATGGTATCCTCCAGCAGTGCTGGGAGACTGATTTGGCAATTCAGTATCTTTTGAGGAATTCCCATAATCTGTGACAAAATTTTATCAGAGTCTATGTGGGATTTTAAGGTTCAGATGTTTTTGCTGATGCACCTTTTACTGTCTGTCTCGGTTTTGAAAGACAGGTGTCTGCTAAGGAAGGCAGAGGCCCCCCTTGAAGTGGCAGATATAACCCCTTTTCCCTCCAAGTTATTATATTTTGAAATCAAGAGCCTTTAGGCGAAGATGTGGGAAATAGGAATAACAGTTCTTTACTATATATATATATGTATATAACCAGTCAAACAAAACAACAACAACTATGGCAGTAACAGCAATCACAAACCCAGTGCCAGCCTTCTCGGCTGTCAGGCTATTTCCCCTCGGGTGCAGTTCCGCTCGCAGCCGGCAGGGGCGCTGGCGGCTCCCGGTGAGCAGGGCAGGTGCGATGGTTCCCCCGCGGCTGCAGGGGGCGCTCCGGAGCGAGCTCGGGGAGCACGCGGCACCGGTGCCCTGGGATCCCGGGAAGGGATGGAACAAAGGCTTCACAAACCCCTGGGCAGTTGATCCCGGGCTCTCAGGGACAGCAGGCTGGAACGGCAGGGACGAACGCAAATCCCGGGTGGCAGACGAGATGTATCCAGATGGGAAAAACCCACGGAGGCCCAGGCAGGCAGGGCGAGCAGGGCTACAGCGTAGCGAAAGCTCGAAGCAGCAGCGGAGCAGGGCAGCCACAGCTCGGTCTCCAGCAGGGCAGGGAAAGCGGCTTTTGGGGTCCCGGCGTTGTTTCCAGCAGGAAGAAAGAACGGCCAAAAAAGAAAGAAGCAGCAGCTCCTTTCTCTGCAGCTTCTCTCCCCGGACGCTCAGAGCGAACTGACCCCACACCCAGGTATAGACAAAGGAGTAGCCAGGTCCGCCCCACTCCCCTTTTGTCTTTCTTAAGTACAGCTATTTGTCCCCTAGCAACATGCATATGGGAGAAAATTCCTTTAACAGAGAAAAAACAGACTAAACTAAAACCCCAACATTATCCACCCCGAATTTTTTCCCATACTAACATGTTACATGAAACTTAACTTTTTTAACCATATAAGTCTATGCATTACCCAAATTATATACAAATATACATGCTGGTACTGATACAAGTACAGAGCCATGGGTAGTTCACCCTAAAACAAGGTCCCCTTGAGGTAAGCATCGGGTCTCTCCATCCTTTTGCATCACCCACCAGGTGCAGCCTGGTCCCTGAGCAAAAACAACCCCACGGATGGGTTTGTCTTTGCTCAAGGCAGACTTTACCCAAACAGTTTTTCCAAGCATACCTCTCATGTGCACCACTGGAACCTTATCCCCGTCTGTTGTTTGTAGGGGTTCAGATTGGGCAGGGCCTGCTCGGCTGGTGGAACCTCGAGTGTTAACTAACCAGGTGGCTCTTGCTAAATGCATCTCCCAGTTTTTGAAAGTCCCCCCACCCAGTGCCTTCAAGGTGGTTTTAAGCAGTCCATTACACCGCTCAACCTTCCCAGCTGCTGGTGCATGGTAAGGGATGTGGTACACCCACTCTATGCCATGTTCTCTAGCCCAGGTGTTTATAAGGCTGTTCTTGAAATGAGTCCCATTGTCAGACTCGATTCTCTCAGGGGTGCCATGCCTCCAAAGGACTTGCTTTTCCAGGCCCAGGATGGTGTTCCGGGCAGTAGCGTGAGGCACAGGGTAGGTCTCCAGCCACCCAGTGGTGGCTTCTACCATTGTGAGCACATAGCGCTTGCCTTGGCGGGTTTGAGGCAGTGTGATGTAATCAATCTGCCAGGCCTCCCCATACTTGTATTTGGACCATCGCCCGCCATACCACAGAGGCTTCACCCGCTTGGCCTGCTTGATCGCAGCGCATGTCTCACAATCATGGATCACCTGGGAGATACTGTCCATGGTTAGATCCACCCCTCGGTCTCGTGCCCACTTATAGGTGGCATCTCTGCCCTGATGACCTGAGGCATCATGGGCCCATCGAGCTAGGAACAGTTCTCCTTTATGTTGCCAATCCAAGTCTATCTGGGACACCTCTATTTTCGCAGCCTGATCTACCTGTTTGTTGTTACGATGTTCTTCATTAGCCCGGCTCTTGGGGATGTGAGCATCTACATGACGGACCTTCACGGATAGCTTCTCTACCCGAGTGGCAATGTCTTTCCACTCTTCAGCAGCCCAGATTGGTTTTCCTCTGCGCTGCCAGTTTGCCTTATTCCACCTTTCCAGCCAACCCCACAGAGCATTGGCTACCATCCATGAATCAGTGTAGAGGTAGAGCTTTGGCCACTTCTCTCTTTCAGCTATGTCCAGAGCTAATTGGACAGCTTTGAGCTCAGCAAATTGGCTCGATCCACCTTCTCCTTCAGTAGCCTGTGCAACTTGTCGTGTGGGGCTCCATACAGCGGCTTTCCATTTCCGGCTAGCGCCTACAATTCGGCAGGAACCATCGGTGAAGAGGGCGTATTGTCTTTCACTCTCTGGTAGCTCGTTATATGGTGGGGCTTCTTTGGCACGTGTCACCTGCTCCTCTTCTTCTTCAGAAGATAACCCAAAAGTCTCACCTTCCGGCCAGTTCGTAATTATTTCCAAGATCCCAGGGCGACTTGGGTTTCCAATTCGGGCGCGCTGCGTGATGAGGGCAATCCATTTGCTCCAAGTAGCGTCGGTGGCGTGATGCGTGGAGGGAATCTTTCCTTTGAACATCCACCCCAGCACCGGTAGTCGGGGTGCCAGGAGGAGTTGTGCCTCTGTGCCGATTACTTCTGAGGCAGCCTGGACTCCTTCATAAGCTGCCAGGATTTCCTTCTCTGTGGGAGTGTAGTTGGCTTCAGACCCTCTGTAGCTTCGGCTCCAGAATCCCAGTGGTCGGCCCCGAGTCTCACCAGGCACCTTCTGCCAGAGGCTCCAGGATAGACCCTTGTTCCCGGCTGCAGAGTAGAGCACGTTCTTCACCTCTGGTCCTGTCCTGACTGGGCCAAGGGCTACGGCGTGAGCAATTTCCTGTTTGATCTGGGCGAAGGCCTGCTGCTGTTCAGGGCCCCAGTGGAAATCATTCTTCTTGCGGGTAACCAGGTAGAGAGGACTCACGATCTGGCTGTACTCGGGAATGTGCATCCTCCAGAAACCTATAGCACCTAGGAAAGCTTGTGTTTCCTTCTTGTTGGTCGGCGGAGACATTGCTGTGATCTTATTGATGACCTCAATGGGAATCTGACGTCGTCCATCTTGCCACTTTACTCCCAGGAACTGGATCTCTCGGGCAGGTCCCTTGACCTTGCTCTTCTTGATGGCAAAACCAGCTTGCAGGAGAATTTGAATTATTCTCTCTCCTTTCTCAAACACTTCGGTTGCGGTGTTCCCCCACACAATGATGTCATCAATGTACTGCAGATGTTCTGGAGCCTCACCCTTTTCTAGTGCAGTCTGGATCAGTCCATGACAGATGGTGGGACTGTGCTTCCACCCCTGGGGCAGTCGATTCCAGGTGTACTGCACGCCCCTCCAGGTGAAGGCAAACTGAGGCCTGCACTCTGCTGCCAGAGGAATGGAGAAGAATGCATTGGCAATGTCAATAGTGGCGTACCACTTTGCTGCTTTGGACTCCAGCTCGTACTGGAGCTCCAACATGTCTGGCACGGCAGCGCTCAACGGTGGAGTCACTTCATTCAGGGCACGATAGTCCACAGTCAATCTCCATTCCCCGTCAGACTTGCGCACAGGCCAGATGGGGCTGTTGAAGGGTGAGTGGGTCTTGCTGACCACCCCTTGACTCTCCAGCTCGCGGATCATCTTGTGGATGGGGATCACAGCATCTCGATTTGTCCGATACTGCCGGCGGTGCACTGTCGAGGTGGCAATTGGCACTCGTTGCTCTTCCACTTTCAGGAGCCCAACTGCAGAAGGATTCTCAGATAGTCCAGGCAAGGTGTTCAATTGCCTAATGCCCTCTGCCTCCACAGCAGCAATCCCAAATGCCCATCTGAGTCCTTTTGGATCTTTGTAGTAGCCATTCCGGAGGAAGTCTATGCCCAGAATACACGGGGCCTCTGGGCCGGTCACAATCGGATGCTTTTGCCACTCCTTCCCAGTCAGGCTCACCTCAGCTTCCAAAAGGGTCAACTGCTGTGATCCCCCAGTCACCCCAGCGATGGATACAGGTTCTGCCCCCACATGTCCCGATGGCATTAAAGTACACTGTGCCCCAGTATCAACCAATGCATCATATTTTTGTGGCTCTGATGTGCCAGGCCATCGGATCCACACCGTCCAGAAAACTCGGTTCTCCCGTGCCTCTTCCTGGCTAGAGGCAGGGCCCCTCTAGCCCTGGTTATCATTCTTTCCCTGGGTGTACATGCTCGAGGTACCTTCAAGGGGATCCGACATATCATCCTCCCTTCTGTAATGCCTGGCAGCTCGGTCACGGGAGGCTGGGGCTACTTTCACCTTAGCGGAACCCCCTCGGTTAGTGCCTCCCTCCTTGAGTTCACGCACCCGCGCTGCCAGGGCAGAGGTGGGTTTCCCATCCCACCTTCTCATGTCTTCCCCATGCTCACACAGGAAAAACCACAGCTCAGCTCGTGGGGTGTACCCTCTCTCTCTAGCAGGGGGACGACGGGCTCTGACTTGGGGGCCTGTGACTCGCACTGGTGCCACACTGACCCTCCTCATCTCCTCCCTCATCTCCTCCATCTTCTCCTTCATCTCCTCTTTGAGGTCCTGGACCACAGCAGAGACATGAGCTTTTAGCGGGCCATTGATCATGCTGTCATAATGCCTGAGCCTGTTGGCAACAGAGCCCACTGTTTCTCGGGTATTGTCAGCATCAATCGTTGCAATGAAGGTGGTGTATTGTGATGGCCCTAGCCTTGCCAGGTTCCACATCATCTGTCCTGTGCACCTGACCTTATCGGGGTCATTATCATGCTGTTTATCCATGTGCCCACATTCCGGAGGAAGTTAAAAACCCATGAATTCCTCACCTTCTCGACCCATAACGCAAGCTGGATAACAGCAATGGTAGCCTTAGTCAGAGGACCCATATTCAAGTAAGGAGCTGCAAAGGGGAAGAATATAGCCACGGCTACATGCCACCCGAACCAGGGTAAACTAGACCACATAGTGCTGCCTAACAAGGTTCCAATATCCAGCACACAAAATAAAGTTATCGAGGAACTGTTATTCCTTTTTCACCTCTATCTCTTAATGCCCTTAGGCCCCACGTTGGGCGCCAAGATCTGTCTCGGTTTTGAAAGACAGGTGTCTGCTAAGGAAGGCAGAGGCCCCCCTTGAAGTGGCAGATATAACCCCTTTTCCCTCCAAGTTATTATATTTTGAAATCAAGAGCCTTTAGGCGAAGATGTGGGAAATAGGAATAACAGTTCTTTACTATATATATATATGTATATAACCAGTCAAACAAAACAACAACAACTATGGCAGTAACAGCAATCACAAACCCAGTGCCAGCCTTCTCGGCTGTCAGGCTATTTCCCCTCGGGTGCAGTTCCGCTCGCAGCCGGCAGGGGCGCTGGCGGCTCCCGGTGAGCAGGGCAGGTGCGATGGTTCCCCCGCGGCTGCAGGGGGCGCTCCGGAGCGAGCTCGGGGAGCACGCGGCACCGGTGCCCTGGGATCCCGGGAAGGGATGGAACAAAGGCTTCACAAACCCCTGGGCAGTTGATCCCGGGCTCTCAGGGACAGCAGGCTGGAACGGCAGGGACGAACGCAAATCCCGGGTGGCAGACGAGATGTATCCAGATGGGAAAAACCCACGGAGGCCCAGGCAGGCAGGGCGAGCAGGGCTACAGCGTAGCGAAAGCTCGAAGCAGCAGCGGAGCAGGGCAGCCACAGCTCGGTCTCCAGCAGGGCAGGGAAAGCGGCTTTTGGGGTCCCGGCGTTGTTTCCAGCAGGAAGAAAGAACGGCCAAAAAAGAAAGAAGCAGCAGCTCCTTTCTCTGCAGCTTCTCTCCCCGGACGCTCAGAGCGAACTGACCCCACACCCAGGTATAGACAAAGGAGTAGCCAGGTCCGCCCCACTCCCCTTTTGTCTTTCTTAAGTACAGCTATTTGTCCCCTAGCAACATGCATATGGGAGAAAATTCCTTTAACAGAGAAAAAACAGACTAAACTAAAACCCCAACACTGTCACAACAGTCTGAATATAGATTTACCTTCTTTATTTTGTCTCTGTGCATCAATGAATAATTAATCATTTGTTTAAAGCAGAAAAGCATAAAGGAAGACCCTGAAATGGCTTTCAGGATAGAGCATCCAAAAATCTGGCACGTCTGTGGGGCCTGGGTTCTCATGTCTGACAAAAATTAAGCAGTGTGATTTGATAAAGCCTATCTTCTAGCTCTCGCAGAACATTTTCTATTAAATGTCTCTCTGCCATCCAATTTTTTGATGAGATGGATGACTTTCCTTGTTTGTATACCTGATTTCTAGGAATTCCTAGCAAAAAATAGGTGCTCAGTGACCACCTTATGATCCAGACCCTGACTCAGACAAACCTCAGACACAGCCCAGGACTTAGTGTTGTTCTCCTGGTACATCTGCTCTAGCCCTTAGCATAGTCGCTGATCTGGCCCTTCCTGCCGAGTGCTCCTGATATCACATGTGCAAAGTGTAACTAGCTGATGGATTTGTGCAGATGAAGTGGTGGTTCTCCTCCCAGACATTCTCTTGCAGCAGCTGTAGCCATTTACCTTAAATGCTAATTAATCCAGATTATTTGAGGAATAAAGGACAGCATAAAATCTAACAGTTAATAGATTATCCACTCCCTCCTAGGCACTGTTTTGTCTAATATCTGGCTTTCCTAAACATAGTGAATTTAAAGTCATCTCAGAACCAGAAACATCAAGCATGAAGGGAACTAAAAGCATCCAACACAAATGCAAATATTAAAATTCTACCAGTTCCACAAAGCTGAAACAGAAAGGAACACTTTGAGATGGATTTTATAATCCAAAAAAATATATCAAGGCACAGGAAACTGACTGTATCTATTTCTATTTTATATCTCACTGACAACCCAGTTCTGGGAACAAGAACATAAGAGTCTTTCAGAATTACAGATGCATATTCAGACTTCTTTAATTGCTCTTTCTAATTTGAGCACACGTCACCGTGTTGTAACACTGCAGTACAGTTGTGTAACATCTTTTCCCACATTCACACTAAGTTTGGTTTCATTTCTAATATGTTGCACAATGGCATAACTAGACTTTCAGCAGTTTATTTACATAAACTGCTTCACTTCACAATTTGCTGATGGAATTTTTCTTCTTCTAGTAAAAGAATATCTAGCATGTCAAAATTAAGAAAGAAGACCTATTTGGGAGACCTAAAGAAGGCATGAGCAATGTCACTGATATTCCATTAAGCAGAAGTGCTACATCTTTTTTGGTGTTCCACTAAGAGCAAGCAGGTGTTATCTGTACTCCCAGGCTGCTCAGCCCAACATCATTCCCGAAAGAAATAATATGAAAACTGAAAAGAGATTCAATTAATAAATTATTAAAAGATAGGAATGTAATTAATAATAAATTAGTCAACATAGTTCTCTGCAAAATAAGCCTTGTCAAACAAATCTACTTCTGCTCTTTGATGAGATTTTAAGTTGGGTTGCCAAAGATAATGATGTAGGTATAATACACTTCAACTTTTGTGTGCCTTTTGACTTAGTATCACTCAATATTGTAATTAAAAATATAGCACTACACAGTATCAATAAAGCATGTTTTAACTGGATTAAGCATTGGCTAACGAACATGCAAAAGAAAGTGATCAGCAAAGGCTTGGCGTCAGAAAGAGGGGCTGTTAAGCATTGTATTACTCAATTTTGCCATCAGTGATGTGGGACTAATGACAAATAAAAACAACTAAAAAGCATAAATATTTTTTAGAGTAGTGTTTCCAGCCAGAGTAATACAAATCTGCATATAATGGAAGAAGAAATACAGGATTCAACAATGAGGAAAACACCTCAAGCAATGAGTCTGCGAAGAATTTGGGGTCATAACAAGCCAGCAACTCAACAGGAGTGTCCCACTGATGCTATAGGAAGAAAGGAAAAATGGCATAAAGAAGGTAGTGAATAGGAGCCTGGCTTTACTCTGCTTTTATTTATGACTCAGGAGAGTTCAATAATGGAAGCCTAAGAATATTTTTACCCTAAATATTTTTGAAACACTGTTGAAAAATAGAAAGTATGTAAAAAATAGCTATGGAAGTAATTGAAGGTTGAGAAAAGGGTATTTCAATGAAAGCTTAAAGAAGCTCAGCTATGTTCTTGTTGTCAGTTTGTGAAAAAAAATTTGTGAAATTCGTGGGAGATGCTGAATGTGAAAGCTAGCACAAAAAGCAGAGTAAGAGCCACTGGCCAAAAGTTGAAATGAGGCATAGCAGAAATTGTCTGCAGAAACAGTGAAGTACTCAAAAGGAAGTCCTCTAAATACTGTTTTCTTCAAAGAAAGAATTGATGACTTTCTGGGAAACATAGAGTAGCCAAATCCAAGATGCACTTTTATCAAAAATATTCTTGGACTCAAAGCTGTGTAGTAGGGTAATAACTGAATGCAATACAAAAACCCGTGGTTTTAGAGGAATTAGAATGAGGGGCCTAAAAACCCTTGCTGTGTTTAGATTTTATGGGATTTTGGACCTGAGACCTGGCTATTTTAATAGCAACCTTTTCTTTGATGAAAAGTCACTCTAAATTTTATAAATGTTTAAATTTCTGCTACAAAATAGTATGCTTAAAGATAATCATAGTGTACTGGACAGAAATCAGCAGACTTCACTAAAGTTTGCCATTTATACTGGATATTAATTTGTTTCAGTTTTTTAATAGTTTTTGAAAAAAAAGTTCTCCCCCTGATAGGATTGCATAATTTATTATCAATCCTGAACAAAACACCTCTCTGCAAATGAGTGATGGGACTTCATGTTCTTTTCAGCCACTGTACTAAAAAATAAGCATTTAATTATCCACTCTTAATTATTAAAATGTTCTGTAAGTACCCAGAAATTTTAATTCCATTTTAAGATAAGAAACACAGTCACAACACAGACTATTTTTTCTCCATATCTGAGGACTTTCAAATGTATTTTAAGGGGTAGAAAAAAAAAGCATTTTTAGTTATGAAATAATCCTTTTTAACATCTATTACAAATGAAAATCAGTTGTTTGTTTCTCCTGCTCTCTTTATTAAACTTTTTGAGGAGACTATTTGTAAAATTATTTCATAATAAAATGAAAATTCAATTTAACTTAGGAATTATACACTTCTCATCTATCCTAAAGACTATCACCAAATACTGTAGCTGTTCACTTTAATGTTTAGTTTATAAAAGCATGTTTGATTATGCCAATTAATTACTTAAGCTAAACACAGTAATTAATTTTTAAATGTGAATATTTTTCCTATAGGAACTTTGATCTGAGTTTATGAGACCTTCACATTAATATGCATGAAGAAAAAATACAAAAGACATCTAGTCTGGAAATTTACAGCTGTGTTTAGTTGATGACTTACAGTAGCTTTCAAGACATTGACAAAGACCATGTCTTCAACAATGACTACTGCTTGTGTATTTTAGTATCTCAATGTCTAAAATTAGCTGATAAATGTGGGGTAGGGTGGGAGCAATTGGAAATTCTCCATCACACTTCCAAGTACTATGAAAAGCAAGAGGAATGTGGGAGCGAAACAACTGCAGAGCAGACTTTGCAGAAACCAATGCTGGGTAAGAAAACTTTCTTTGCACAGCATAGGCGGCAGAACAGTGTTTCTCTCAGGAGAAGAAAGGCAGCAGAGCTCTCAGGGCTGTAGCTAATAGAAGCTAGATCTTACAGCTAACCATTTCCTGACAAATCCCCGTGCAGGCACTGGGATTTTGATAGCATTTCCCATTGTGGTATTCTCTAACACTCAGTGAACGTTGATGGAGCTCAGTCCTTTCAGGTATTCCTCTGTGCTAACCTCCTTGTGCAATCAGAAATGAGTTGGGGGAAGCCAACTACCTGCACTGAGCAACTACAGAGACATTATCAAAGTAAGCACTTCCATTTGCACCGGTGTACCTGAGACACTCTTGGCTTCTTAATTGAACTCCTGCAGTTAAGATACACACAGCTCTGATGGCTCCTTATCCATCACCAGCTTGACTTCTGAAGAAAGGATCCCTAAGGTCTTAAGGCCAGCTTGTCATGTTTTAAAATAACTATGAGTCTCGATGACTTTGTGGTCTTCACTGGCAGAAAAGAATCAAGTTTTTAACATTGCACTATAAAAACAGCGTATAAAGTTAAGCAAAGCAAACTACAGGAAGTATTTTTACAAAACCATCCCTTTGATTTAACTTGGAATTTAAGCTGAAAATCTAAACTGTGAATAAAACCAACCACTACAGTTAACCACTACAGGCCACACAAGCATAGCAATGGTTCACAATCAAATTAAGAAACCCCAGCTAATATCCTTACTTTGACTCTGCACAGTGACCCTGTCCATGCTCTCACTGATTCATGAAATCTGTGAATATAAAAAATCTTTACTGTTCCAGTTCATCTTTATTGTTGGTGTTATTACAGGACTGTATTCACTATTGCATTTCAAGAATGTAAAAAAACCTTTTCCTATGGCTAGCTACATTTAAAGAGCTAGGTCCTGATACCTTTATTTAATTACTTGTCCCTGCCTCCAGAAGTCATTCAAATTGGGTCAGCTAATAAGTTGCTATTAAATGTAGAAGACCATATCACAAACAGATTCAAGGAAAATCAGTTTTGAATATAGAAAGCACAATCAACTCCTTTTGAGTTAAAAATGTTAGTGTTAGTGAATTTCCATCAGTGTGGGTTGTTCAGTCCTTGCAGGAGAAACAAAATAGGAACATTAAAAGTTCTGTGTTTGTCAACTGCAATGACTAGCACAGACCCATAGAAATTACAGTTATAGATGCATAGGAAATCCATAACCAGATGTTTTTTATTCAGCAGTTCCAGATTTTCTGGCAAGTGGCATACATCTAAAAGAAATCTACTCCAAAATATATTACTCATATAACGCAGGCCAATAGGCAATAAGGAAAATTCTTGCGGACACAAAAGCTTATATTTTAATTTCAGCATTTTTAACCATTAAACTTCCAATGAAAGCTCTCAGAGAAGAAAAAAGATTACTGTATTATGAACACCCATATGGTCTATTTTGTTATCCATCTGTAAAGTTTGTAATATAGGTCTGACATTGCAGAAAACCAGTTGGTATGTGTACTACATCAATGTGTAAGTAAGAATAGTTTCAAAAGACTTTGGTTTGTTCTTTGACTTCTAATTCTTTTCATGTGGAAACTATAATTTCTTTCAATTTTGTCTCACTTTAAAGGTTAAGAGAACTCAGAAAGAAGTCAGCCTTAAAAAGTATGAAAAGGGATCATGAAGTACCAATTTAGTCATTTTTTGCTGTACGCTTTCTCCGGCTCCCCAGGTGAGCAGACACTGCATCATTTGAGATTAAATGATGGCAGTAATATCCTGTTGGTCAGTTACAAACAGCAAAACAGTCCTTGAAGCTAGATCTAAAAGGTGTATTTTCCTGGTAGGTAAAGATATGGACATCAATTATAATGCGGCAGAAAAGTACTGATGGTAAAACAGTAAGAGTAGGAAATAGTATTTTCACATTTGAGTATATATCTGAGGGAGGGATAAGTGCTTTTGTCTTTACTTCTCCATTCCTTTGGACCATTAGTGTTCCACTCCATTGTTGTTGGCACACAAAGAATAACATTTATAATTCACACTGCAATAACATTGTCATGTTTTGGCAGCACAAGCTGAAGAAAACTTCGAAGCCTGAACACAGTAAACCTACCTCTGTGTACTATTCTTCCACAAAAATGAAGTTTAAAAAGTTCAGTGATTTTGGATAAAATCACTGGGTTTGCCTGTTTCTAATATGAAAGATTTATGAATGTATGCCAAGGGGACTACAGCAACAACCTCAAAAAAAAAAAGAAACCTATTGGTTAAAAAGCATGGTCAGTTTGTTAAAAGTGGTAGCAATTTCACCACCAGATGACACCACTGCTTGTTACTACCCTTTGTTTTTGTGTTTCAGTCCTCCCTCATTTTGAAAACAAACTGTAAAGAGGTATGTACCCCCCAGCCCATGCACTGCAAGAATAGAGGAAATAAAGCCAGTGCCATAAGGTGGTTTGGTGAGACAGTTGCATCAGGAAGGCTGATCTGTTGGACAAGATATTTTAAGCCTGTGAAGGGTTATAGATTCTGTAAAGGCACAGACAAAACTAGCTTCAGTCTGAGAAATGTGCTTTCTATTTCTATTTCCTCCATCTCAGAATGATAAAGAGGGCAAGGGAGGAAGCTTTCAAAGTAGGCATCTTAGGTTCAGCTTCACAACACGATTTTTGTGAAGTCAAGGCAGCAACATCATTTTGAGCCAGCTTAGGATCTGGCCACAGAGCGTGCTTTCATACAAAGCGAGCGGACTGGGTTAGCTGACAGCAGTAGGTGATGTTTCTGGCTTCTGTCAAAACCAGGAATGGTACTTTGGTACTTCAAGGATAACTATAGGAGAAAAAAGTAAAAAAAAAAAAAAAAAAAAAAAAAAGAAAAAAAAAAAAAATCTCATATCACCTGGTAAAAGCAGTTTTTAAAAAGCTACCTGGCCAATTTTGTGTCCAAATATGTTTTATGGCTGTAAGCAGCAATGAGCCTAAATGTGTGTTCATGCCCAAAGGATGCTGCTGTCATGCTGTTCATGGGGTTAGCAAATATTACATTCATTACCTAAACATCAGCCAGAAATCTGTGTACACTTTTGGCAATACACTTCCACTTATGGACTGAGAGTAGTAGCAGTGGATTTACAATGCATTAAGCATGTGGCCCTTGAAATATTTTAATAACTTCAAAAAATTTGTGTTTGTCACTATTCTTAAAAAAAAGAGTTAAATTAAGAGCCTAGCTGTAAGTGAATAAACACCTAATACTACCAGAAATGATCATGAATATAAATGTTTGCTTAAAAAATTGTAATTTATTTTGAGGAATATTTTCTGAACTATAATTTTGTATGTTTGAGTCGGAAAACATGCATTTCAGACTAACACTGAAGAGCATCTGCTGAATACGAGGGAAGCAAAAATTTATTCAAGGAACACTTACAGCATGCAAAGCTCCAAACACTTAAGTTTTGCTGTACTCTGCAGTTGACAGGAAATCTCACAAAAATAACATAATTGGTACTTTCAGTACTGAACTGAGAAGGCAGTCTTGCCTTTTGATGTGTGTTTAAACTAATCTTAGATCACAATATGTTCCATTCAACGCTAGCTCAATTAGCAAAAAAAAAAAAAACAAAAAACCAAAAGATAAAATGTTAATACCGTTTATAATATACAACAGATCCAAAATCAGTGCCTTTATGTTCTGAAATCAGCCTTTAAAAAATCTTAGAACAAGAACTGCTGTAAAAACACCATAAATAGAATCAAAAGTCAGCCTAGCAGAAACACATACTTTACACATACTTCAGTGTTTGAGTAGTACCCTATAGCATTTCCATTTCAATTTAGGTACGACAAACCTTTGTGCACTTAGTAGACCCTATAGAATTGGAGCTGGAAGAGTGATATTGGGCTAAGCTCAAACTACTTAAGTTTCCAACTAATAGCCACTAAATAAAATCGTTAATTAACAAAAGATGATTGATTTTACTGGGATTAATCGAGAGAAACTCCCACTTAGTTAAACGAGAATTCTGTGTGAATACAGAATTAAAGCTTAGTACTGGTAAGCCATTATTAAGAGCATTATTTATAAGCTGTATTGTACAGAATAAGTCTTTCAAATTAAATGATCCTAATGTTGAAAGGAATGTACAACTTAAAAAGAAGTTGTTAGAGTTGCCTAGAAAAATTATTGTGATATTTATGTATCTGTGTGAAATATTGTTACTTGAAAGTAAGGATATTTAATAATGATAGCTGTTTTAAAGAGTCCTTACTATTTTGCCACAGAACTTTCAGCAGGAAAACGTCACAGTGTTTGCACTGCAACAAAGTAGTGTGCTGTGAATGTTAATGCTAAGATTTAGTAAGTGAGTTTATTAGTATTAAAAAATTTATTTAATATTCAAGGAAGTTAATTAGCATTTTGCAGCATAACCAGTAGGCCATGTTACAGAGAGAAGGCAAATGCTACTTTCTTTGGTCTGGCTAAGAGGCTGGCAGATAAAACTGTGACTCCATCACACACACAAAATAAAGTATGAATCAATTACCCTGATTTTCATCAGAAAGCTAAAAGTACAGACACATTGATTTGCCAGCATCATTACCTATCTGCAGAGCCTGGGACTTCTATCAGTTTTATCACCTCTCCACAACAGCATCGCCCCAGAGCCTGGGTACCCAAACACAGAACGGCAATCGAGAAAAGACTAGTACAAATCTGGCCATGAATAATGTATGTCTGTGTATATCCAGTCAGTTTGAGGGAAAGAAAGGAGAAATGGTTCATAAGGGCATTTCCTTAACTCTGGCTGGAATTTCAGTTAAAGAAGAAATGATACAGAACTTTTAAGGTAAGAAACTTCCTATCTGTATCTTAAATTAATTATTTACTGTAGAATATATGCTGGAAGAAGTCAATAGCATAACAGTATGGCCGTGGTAGCAGTTTCCATCAATCATTTTTGTCATTCTGTCATCACTGTTGCCATTCAAAAGCCCACAAAGCCTAAATGCTTTGTGACACAGAACTCTTCCTATTGTAGTCTTTTGTTATTATTGAAATCTGGAATGAGATAATTATCTTCAACATCTAACACTAGGGTTATTCTCAACCCAATTCACAATCACGGTTTGTTCAGCATTATCTCAAAGTAGTTTAACACAATTCACAGAGATTTACTCGGGTTCATCACATTTTTCTTAGCTGGATGCAGAGCATATATGTAAGACAGTTAAATTTTGGTAATACTTTTATTTTTGTCACTCAAGTCCAGATTTTATCCTTACATTAGTGGGCCTCAGGAGCATCCCACTGAATTAACAGATGGATAAGTGCTTGCCAGAGTGAGGAAGGCTTTCTTACAGAAAGCTGACACAAAATACAGCATAGGTAAACATGGCCTCAGACTGTAGCTGTTCTGGTCTCTGAGATTTTTTTCAGTTTTACTCCTTCTTTGACCACCCATGCATGACTGCACAGCCCACAGTTACAGTCAGGATGATCTCTTTATTAGGCAGGAGTATCCTTATCTAAAGATTATGAAACTACTTGAAGTGTAAAATTGCTGCTGTCCCTCCTCACGGCTGGATTTCCAGCAGCAGAATTTAGCTTGTCACATTAATCCATGAGTCTCCAGCCCAGCTAATTTAACTCACATTTTCAATTCTTGAAGCAAGATTTTCATGTAGACTACTAAAATTTCATATTCACTTCCAAAAATACATTTTACATTATTGTAGATTTTCTCTCTCCAAAAACATTTATAGTGCAGTTCAGTGGAAATTTACATTTAGCAAGGTAAATGAAAAGGTCCTTTTCAATTATGTCAGCAACACTCTTTTCTCCTGTAAGGTCATGTAAACCTTGAATAAGAAACTAAGCATAGCAGTATCAATGAAGAATACTCAAGTCACCTGAGATTTGCAGATGGCATTATCCTGCTATTTACTGGAATGCTTTGAGGCAATGTTCAGAGTAGCTGGATGAGCAGGATATGCTGACTCAGGATGAGTAGACTCAAAACAAGAACTGGGTTTAATACATTTACAAAAGAGGAGAACACTATGACTAATTAAAAAAGCAAAATTTACATCAACCATCTAGATTTAGCAGATGATGTAAGTTGAAAAAAATAGGCTTTTTGTCAAAAAAGCTATCAGAATACAAAGCAATAGAAAAAAACATCACTTTTTACTTAGAAGGTATTTGGGGTCTCCCTCTATGCCTAACCACAACACTTGAAAGCAAAAATAAAGACCTTGAAAAGAAAATAAGTGAAATAAAACTAATGTCCTGGCTGCAGCTGAGATAATTTTCTTCTCAGTAGCTGTGTTTTGGATTAAGAATGAGATTAATGTTGATCATACATGGATGTTCTAGATGTTGCTAAGTAGTAGCTACTCTGAGTCAGGGACTATTCAGTGACTCGTGCTCTGCCAGTGAGGAGCTGCACATGAAGCTGGGAGGGAGCATAGCAAGGACAGCTGACATGAAATGGCCAAAAGAATATTCCACACCACTAAACACCATGCCCAGTATATAAACTGGGGAGATTTACCTGCAGAGGAGAGCCAGTTGTGGCTCAGACAGGCTTAGCATCATTCAGCAGGTGGTGAGCAACTGTATTGTGCATCACTTGTCTTGGGTTTTATTTCCCTCTCTCCCTCTCCTTTCTACTACAATTATTAGAAGTAGTGTTGTTATTCTTGTTGTTCTTGTTGTGGTTATTATCTTTTACTTCTTTCAATTATTAAACTTTCTTTAACTCAACCCATGATTTGTGTTTTCTTTCCTTTCCTGATTTTCCTTCCCTTCCCATCACTGGGTGGCAGGGGAAGGGGAAGTGAGCAAACAGTTGTGTGGTATTTTGTTGCCTGCTGAGGTTAAACCACACCAACTGCAAAGGAAAAGAAAGATTAGTCTGTCATCACAATGAAAACTAAACAGCCTTAACAGAATAAAAGGAAAACTGGAGAAGAGAAGACTTCTGTGTATTTGCACAGAACAAAGGGCCCTGATGTTAGACATGAAGCTCAAGGCACCACAGGAGTACATCAGCCAGAAAGTTCTTTGCCAGCATGAGCTGGGAATCATACAAAAGACTACCAGCAAAACAAGAAACAGTCATACTCCCAGCAGGGGTTTTGATCATCTTATGGATCCAAACGATATGTGGTTGTTTTATTGCTAAGGTTCTCTTCAAGGTGGTAAATTTTGGACAGACAAAGGATAGGCAGGCAAGTAATTTAAAACTTTTATTGCTTCATTAAAGCAAATTTCAGCCTCTCTTCCTCACAAACAAGAAGACACTACCAGCAGCATGGTTTCACTGTTAAGAGGATGCACACAGAAACTTATTTGAAAGAGATTTTATGTCAAAGTGTGAAAGGTGTCCATTGTGTAAAAACTGCCGTGGCTGGGAGGGGAATAGTGTCTCATGGAAGAGAAGTCCTGGCAGCAACTAATTTACTAACCATTCTTCAAATACTGACCAGTAAGGGACCTGGGAACATATTTTTTGGCTGAGGACTCATTAAGAGTCAAAGAAAATTCCACAGTTAACATTTTTATAGCTCAACAATAAAATCAACCAGTATTAAAATAGAGTGTATAGAGTATTGCAGATGAAAACTGGGGGGGATTAGGGGATCTCTACTAGTGATCAGTAGATGTTGAAGGCCACAAGCCATGTCTCCATCCTCCTAAGTCTGAACTCAATAGCTTTAGCAACACAGTAAACACAGAAGGTGGACACAAAAGCAGTATGTGATTTGAAGAAGGGTAAGAAATAAATGTATTTAATAAATATTAATTCTCAATAATTCCTTCTGTTTTTCTGTTCCTCTGGAACTTTTTATAATTGCATATTTTTTCATTCCACAGATAAATAGGAGGGGTTTTACCTACTTATTTCCAATTCCCAAATTCCCCATTTAGTAGCAGCTTACTTTAGCTCTACTTCCATCCACCTCATTGGAGGTGGGATGGTGAAAGCATTGGTTTCTTTTTTATCATTGCTTATAGGTGCTAGATGTCCTTATCCTTGCTAATACCTTTCTAGGCCCTGATCCTGCAACTACCTAGAGTTTTCCATTGTATCCTGTGAAGAGCTTTCACTAACTTCAGGGAAATAGTCACATGGACAATTGTTTGTATGACTGGAGCTTTAATCAGTAATTGTCAAGTGCATCCTGCATTAGTGAGCTATGAAAAAAGCCTTTAAGAACTGTACCCCATTTCAGCTGTGTGAAAAAGAAGCAATATTCTATGCCTCTTTACACTGCTGAGAATTGATCATAAAACTTTGAATAGCCAAAGGATACGCATGTCTTGGGAGAAGTAAGAAGACAAACTGGCATTTCTTGGCTTAAGTTAGCATTTTTTAATCACCAGACCATGATGTGGCTCCACTACACTAGGTTCTTCTTGAATGCAGCAAAACAGTCATGCCATTCACAGGAAAATCACTCTTTCCACAACACTTGCCAGTAATTTAAATTACGGTGGATTGGCACTCAGGAGTGCTGTGTATTCCCTGCCCTTGCTACATTTTCCCTATACAACCTTGAGCAAAACTTTTAACCTATTTTCCTTGATAAATTTCAATAACAGTATCTATTTATGACTATTAGTATATCTTTTTCATTTGGGAAGATTCTGAGGGCAAGGATTATTCCAGTCCCCTTGGGACAGGGTCACCACCTCTTCACTGGGATCTTGAGTGGAAACATCTTTTTCTTCTTCTACTACTATTACTACTACTACCACCACTACCAATAATAATAATAATACCTTACTTATTTGCAGTAAAAAAAAAACAGATTAAGAAACTTTATTTTTCGAAATACAACATAAGGCTTTGAGACTAAATAAAATAATTCAGTCTTTTCTCTTGTATGATAACCTATAAATCCCTGTTAAGAAATTGTTAGTTTATAGACAAGAACAGACATGCAAATATTTTCTTGCCCTTGTAAGATTTATTCTTCCAGTTTATTAGAAAATTAATTGTTGGGTCACAAGAAAATTCACAGCACCCAAGATTATTTTTTCTTTTTTAACTAATGAAACATTATCATATTTTCTCTAAAATATTTACAATATTTTCATCTATAAGGGCTTCAAAAGAGTATATAACACTCTGGATATGGTTTCTCGTTTTGTCCTTCTATTGATAGAACTTGATGTTTCTATCCTTAACTAGAAATGTCTTGTCTGCTCATGTTTATGCAAAACAGATTTTTTGGAAAAGAAGAAAAAAAGAGGTACTGTAACATCAGAAGGAAACATCAAAGGACTAGTGGCAACATCTTACGGCTTTTATCAAAGTAGTGAGGGAATGCATTAAAGCAACAATATAGATAGCGTACAAATGATAGGTCTATCAAATTCAACAGTATGTCTGATGAATATAGAGGACACATATTTACATGCATTCTTTGTTTTAAAAGAAAGAGTTGATCAGTGGTTTTGCTTTAAAAACTATGAGAGAAAAAAAATATTTTTACATGGGTCTTTAGGTTATGTCATTTAATGCAGCTACAGTGGAGCCACAGGCAGCCAAGCCCACTTACGCTCGATGACAAGTTACACTTTTATATTTTTCAAATCCACTGCCTTCAACACACACACAAAATGTATTTTGGGCTTTTTATTCCCTTTCCCTCTTGTACCTATATGAGAGCTGCGTAACAAAGTACTGGGACTTGGCCTAATGAATAAGTGCAGGTAGTTCTAGTAGCCCAGAACAAGTCTGTTATGAAATGGTGGAGCATGTCCACAAACCACCTTTCTGTCAATTGTTTCCCAAAAAGGTTTCACGAGTCTCCAAGTTGGCTTCACTTATTAAGGAAATGTTGTTCCTTTTTTCCTATTTTACCCTAAAACTTAAATTTAGAAGCTTTGTTTATGCAAGAAGCACCACCACATGATAAACTCCACAACTAAATTACAGTCTCACCTTGACCCCTAACCTCTGTGTGGAGCACAGATGCCTGTTGTTTTCAAATTCATGTGTTTTGCAGCCTGCTGTAGGAAAAAATACAGCTTATGAATCTACCCCAGGAAGACAGGGCTCTGCTCCCAGTCCCTGCAGTAGCAGTCAGCTTCAAGTCACAGAAAAGCCCAGAACCCAACACCACAACTTTTGGTCCCAGCAAGTCCTTCAACTGCTCCTAATATTTAACTCATGCTGCCATTCCTATACAAAAATGCTTAGTGCACTGATGGATAATAAACATTCACAAGTTTTACAACCAAAATACCTAAGAGTTCCTACACAGCTAGTTCAGATACAGCTGAGATTAAAGCCTAGTTCTGATATATGTGTGTATGTTTGTGTATACATACATACATATATATATGTATGTATTCATATGTATTTTTTAAAAGCCTAATCTTAGTAACAGTGTCATACCAAGAATTTAGGAGTAAGCCTGACCTTCATATCAGCAAGACAATATACAGGGAGGCATGAGAACAAATAATTTCCTTAATAAGAAACTTATCCATTTAGCTTATGTCCACGTAAAAAAAATGTTCTAGGTCTAGTTGTTGCAAATTTTTCCTGCTGGGTCATTATTACTGCAGTTATGTTTTCTAGGATCCATGAACCCTGGCCAAGAAGAACCAGGAATAGCTAACAAACGTTCACCATCACTATATTCCCTCTGCATGTCTGCTTGACCCCTCACTGATGTGCCATGAGTGTGTTGCTCTGGGTAGGGTGCTGTAGCTACCCTACAGCTAAGCAGCTGATTTCTATTGATTTGCAGCTCTTACAGCATATTCTACAGATCTATAGGCTGAAAGTTCACAGGCAGATGCTAGTCCACGTGGAGGTGAAAAGCAGCGGATAAAAATTAGCATAGGAACTTGGAAATCACAAACCTCAACTGCTGCAGTTTGACTGCAAAGTACAGAATTAAAAAAAAAATCTAATGATTCATCTTCACTGTGTCATTTTTGTTTGCTTTTAATATGGGCACTCTTTTTCATTATAGGATGTGACACAGTTAGGCCATATTTTAGCCCAATACAAGATTATTTTTTGCACGTCCTAACTCATCATAAGTTCTCTACCCATTTATACTACTTCAAAATATCAGCAGGCCAAATCTGTCCATCAGAGCTCATTATTATTTATGTATTGCCTTATAGCAGCACAAAACAGTAGTGGAGCACATGAAAGGAAAAATGGGGTACCAACCCATCACACCACTTATACCTACTTTTGGCCATTTTGGCAGCCCTGTACCTGCCACCTCCTTGATCCATATAGCTGCGGTCCTCAGTAGCCATGTTACTCCTAAAATCCTGTGATATCAGAAACCCTTCACACTATACATTTTGCAAACTTGGGAGAGAATTTCAGGCTCTGTCCAACGTCACAGGTTGCTCAGGAGGCATAATCAGCCAGTAGTTATAACCACTGTGTGGTGGTAATACAATGTGTCAGATTTCCTGCTTTTTTGAATACACTGGAATTTTTGGGGCTCCTATAGTGAAATTCTGATTTTGGAATAAATCCTGAAACTTGTTTCTGTAATGCTGGTAAAAATCCAATATGTGAAGGCCTCTTTGTTAAAACTGAGGAATTCAAAAGGGATGACAAATTTAACAAACACCCATTTCTGTCTTTTGGAGTGCTTGATTGGGGCCTTACACATTTATGAAAGATGCAATAACAAATGCAACTCTGAACTAACAAGAGAACAGAAACAGACTGGGAATACACATTCTGTGCCTATTAATTGCCTTGCTACATGGTCCTCCGTGCTTGTGGGAAGTCATGTTTTAGAAGCATTCATGGAGACATCCAGCAGAGAACATGATATTCTTGTCATTAGGCTTACTCATTGACCTGCAACAGCTAATGAAATAATGTCAACTTTTTTAGAATATTCAGAGAGCTTTTGTTAATGAAAAAAAAGAAGGCATTATAATAGCCACCTAGTATGAAGGCTTGCACCAACTGTTCAACTTTCCTAACAGAAAAAAATAACTGTGTGCAGATTGTTTTGCTCATGAAAGTGAGACAGATATAGGAAGAAGTCAGGCAGACACCACAACACTTGCATCCCACCTGAGGCTCCACCACCTGGAACACCAGTTATTCAATTACCGGGGCTGACCTCTGCAATCCCCACAACCTTATGCAGCTTTGCACAGAAGGATTAAGTGGATAATGATTAACATAGGTAGATAATTTTTCAAAACTACAGCACGTTTGTAGACCTGCATCTTTCAATGCAGGAATGTTGAAACAATAGAACTCAATAAGGTTGTGACCAAAAAAACTTATGTTGTCCATTTATGGCCTAGTTCAAATTCAAAATTTTATGTAAAGTTTTACATTCCCAAAACAGGGAATCAACTGGCTTACAATTTCTAAATGTATCTAAGAGGTATGGTAAACATACAAACATAAGGACTGCTACTTAAGTGTGGCTCCCTCTCTTCTAGAAAAACCAGAGTGGATAAGTTGCTGTTTATGAAAAAAAATCTGTCTCTAGCAGTCCTACTTTCCCTGCAAGTAGTGATTTTCACTTTCAGATGAGGGAACTCTGAATTTGCATACATAAATGGATGTAGTTGTCTTGCAGCTGATCAGGCAGTGCCTAACCTGAAGACATCTGTTACTCCTTTCCCTCACCATCCTCCCTTCCAAATGAGAGCTCTGTCCCTGAGCACAGAGCAAAGACAGACAAACATTTAGAGCATTCAAATATTTCATTTAAATTTTTTATTCTAACTGAAAGTTAGTAGTGGTAAAATAGGAAGTTCTAAGTAAGAGTTCTCTGAACTCATTTTACTTTAATGTTCCATAACATTCACTTATGAATATTCCTCACTTGCACAAATTCTGCACGTCTGTAGGCATATTAAGTTATGCTCAAAACCCTTGAATAACAATATTTATACTATATTTTTAATTTCCTTGGTGCTTTTCCTTGTACTGTTTGACAAAAAAGAGCAAAACAACAATGGTGCACCCAGATTTTCAGTAGCTGCTAAAAATGTATATCTTTGAATCTATCCTATTAAATTTCATTTCATAAATTTGTTGACATTTTACAGATATGACATCATGATTGTCCTCATTGACACAGTTTTTTTGGCAGTTTCTGGCACAGTTCACTAATATACAAATGCAACATAGCTTAAAATAAAATCTAATTGAAATGGTATGAATTCAGAAATAGCAATGTGGAGAAAAATAATGAACCAATGGAATTAACTTGAAAGAAGACCTTTAAACATAAAGTCCTTTGGAAAAAACTGATAGAAAAATGTTCGTGCATTAAAAATAGTCAGCTTAAATGATATTCAAACAAACAGAAAATAATTTTTTTCAATTACTTTCTGACATAAGTAATTATGCTAATTCCAAAAAATCGAATTTATAAGAATAAAATTTTATCATTATGTATGAAGCTACATTATTAAATATAACAGGAAATCTACAGTTTGACTTTAACCCTATAGAAAGGCTTTTTATCATTTAAATATGATTTGAAGGAGGGGGAGGTTCTCCTGCATGTGTCTGTGTTCTATTTCATCTTTAATTTTACCCTTTGAGCATTTTGCAGAATGAACAGGATTCATGTGCATCAAAAAAAAAAAGATAAATTTGATTAATTCAGTTTGGTTAAAAAGTAGCAGTATTTCAACTTGCTATCATGTTAGTCACTATAAAGATAAACTACATTCTTGTTAGTATTTATAACTGGCTGGGTATCTTTTTTCAAAGACTTCACTATAAAGGAAGAGAAGCTGCAGACCTGATCAAGCATCTGCAGGCACTGAGGTAACACATGCACTCCCTTTACGTGTGGGAGCACAGGCTCTCTCAGAATTATTTGCTCCAGGAAGGAGAAGGAGATTATTTTGGTTCTGTGTTTTCTCAGGGCTTATTTTCAGAAAGAGTAACTTTTTTTCCAGCAGTTAAATAGCTCATGGGTGCCCTGAGCAGCAACCCGACCATCCACTCTGAGGGGGAGCAGAAAGCGCCCCAGAGACATTAGACAGGCATGTGGCAGAGTCAATCTCAGCTGCTTGTAGCTCTCTAAAGAGAACAGGAAACTCTCACTATGTACCAGCTTCATCCACCTCAAGACATTACTACTTGAGTGGGGTCTTAAGCAGCCAGATACCAGCAGCAGGAATTATGTTACCCCAAAACATTTCTGGAAACAGAACCTGAAAGTTTCTCACACTGCAGTAGAAAGGTTTTGTTTTATCATAATTAAATATATTAATGCTGATGAGCTACAGGTGCTGTCAATGATATAGTTCTGTAGTTATCTCATATGAGAAAGGTAAATGACCATCCTTATTTTGTGTGTTGGTCACACTGTCTGATATGACTTATTTTAGTAATTTCATTAAATACTGAGATATAGTAGTTGAAGTTTCTATGGCATCATAATTTATACAACAAAAATTTGAGCTGTCTTTACTGAAGTTCTGCAAGAAAGATAGCCTAGTATTAGAAATTAAAACTGAACAGAGGCCATCTTTAGTTTGAGTTAACAGTGGACTCTAAGAAAAAGTAATCTGAGTCATGCCATTATTGCTCAAAGTCATTACACTTCACTTTTCTATTTTTAGTCCCTTTTTTTAAATAGATGTGAAGCCCAGAGACTGAAGACTTAGGAACACTGAGATGAAAAAGAAGATTGACTTTTTTTATTAGAAGATTCACCTTAGAACAGGGAGGCAACATTTACTTGATCCACAGGTTAAATTTTGTGTAAGTAAACGTCTGGACTATAGAAGTTTTTGAATTTTATTAAGATCTTTGTTTTTTATTTCATTCACCGCATCATTCCTAGTTTTCATCTTTTAAGTGTGCCATCTCATCCACGTTTCTGTCGGGTGGTGAACTGCCTGGTTTTCAAACTATTCTAATGTTATTTCTGCATTCCCTCCTTTTTTCCCCCAGTGTGAAACATATCTCATGTTGAATGTCAGTATAGTCCACTGATGGCTTGTATTTACATTTGCATATCGTATATGATGCAACTAAAGCAATTGCATTTCTGCAAAAAACAGCAGAAATGATAGAAGAATGGTTCTCAGACATACTGATTACATTTACAGAATTTGTGAAGAGGAATGGAAATTATGTCGTCAACAGAATGGAAGTTGTAAAGAGAAAAAGCAAAGTGATCTGAAAGGTATTTCCATATTTCTGGTTCATAAATTATGTGGTATAGATTGTGAATTTCCACTTACAGCACTGTCATGATCAGTTCATATAATAATCAGAAAAACCCAAATTTTCTTGTTTCTTTGTCCACTTTCAAATCAGTACAACTTAGAGCATATGTAGTAAAATCTGTTGCTGAACTGGTTTGCAGTGGAATTGGTTTTGGCTCACTGCATGCCTTAAACTGTCTCTGAAACTGGTTGTGAAACACACTGAATTTTTATTTTTTGAGAGCCTGATTATCTTGCAAAACCTCCAGCACTTCCTTTTCCAGAATATGCTGAAAAGTCTGACAAGTCTCTCATGCTTTGTTTTCCCCTTCCCCACCCCAAACTTTCAGCTGTTGCTTAAGACTCTGACTTAACAAGGAAGTTCAGAGGAGTTTGACAAAATCAGTACCACACACTCGATTAAAATTGATCCAAGATGTATGGTGAAGAATTTTATCTCAGGACAGCAAGGGTGTATTCCCTTGCAATGACTGAGGGACTGGATCCTTCTGGCAGATGAAGTACCTCTAACACAGCTTGGTAGCCATTTAGACTTAATAAATCTCAAAGTAAAGTTTTATCTGAGCTTGGTTGCACTTATTTTAATTGATCAGAATTACTCTTCATTTCAAAGTCACAATTCATTAAACACCAAAAAAAGGGGGAAATTATTTTGCACTGCTATATATCACTTCATCCCCTAAAGCTTTTGTAGCACATCCAGCCATTGCAGGGAGTTGAAGAGAGAGATCCCACTTATGCAAAGGCAGGCAGCCAGATTGAGCAGCCTCTGAAGAAGGGAGGCTTAGAAACATCATGTGAAACTGAGGAAAACTATAAGTACTTCCTACAAGATAGCTCGCCTGAGACTTGAGAAGCAGATTCCCCTATCCTAACTTAATTTTTCCTGAAATAAACATCAAACCAACAGGTTTTGAACATACCTATATAGTCTCTGCCAAGATGAAAAGTTAATAGATCCCAAAGGGTATGGCTGCTTGATCAGCAAGGTTATTTTGTGCTTCACTCTGCTGGGGTTTGCAAGTGCTCCTTTACTGAACCGTGCTATAATTATCGCTTGCAGAAAAGAGTTTGTTCAGTTCCCAGCCTTGTGCTGACAACAGCCTGCAGCCCTGTGCTTTCATAGCTCAGCAGAGTCTGTCCATTGGAAGAAGGCCAGTTTCAGGCAGATGTAACCACAGTATTGACCAGCCCTTCTCACCAATCATCTAGATGGGCAACATACTGGTTCCAGGAAGCCTCCCAAGGTAAAAGAATGACTGTGAAACAAAGCCTGGTCCCCTGCTCACTTGCTCCTCACTGCTTCAAGGTATCTTCACAGCACGACCCTCCTATGCCTTTTTGCTGAAGGATACTCACAGCATTCTTGTAGCTTTTGGTGCAGGGAAAACAACTGTTTGGGAAAGCTCACAGTCTTGTCCACTGGCAATACAACTCTATCAGAAGCAGCTTAGAGTGGTGGATTAAAACAGAGCACACCAGGACAACACACAGCTCAAGGCAAATTTTGCCTTTTACCAACCTGGTTTAGAAACTTCTAATTTGCACCTTTGTTTTCTTAAACGCATTACATTTACAGCTATGTACACCCTAACACCTGCATTCCTCCAACATGACCAGCTACCCTGGAGAGAATATGGAGTGTGTTTCTAGTAAGAAGGTGTTATTCCTCACAGCTCCTGGTCACATTTGTCATTTCCCACATTTGGGTGCTCTTGACCTTGGGGAACGTGTAGCAGGTCAACATGAAGAGAAAAGAATGGTTTCAAATATGACATTGTTACCACTTTTTAAATTTCTTTTTTTTTGCTGCATTTCTTTCATACAAATTCATTTCAGTTCCAAATGTAAGTTTTGGATCTTAAAATAAATTACAGAGTTGTGCCCTGATTATATCTAAAAGAGGCAGGTGAATTGCTCTGTGTTAGATCTTGCTTCTCCACAATGACTGTCTCAGCCCACATGTCAAACTTTTAGAACGACACAGATAAGATGAGCTAACTAGAAGCAGCTTTATTATATTATTTGGGATAAAAAACTGTGGATTTTTAAAATTAATCTTGATTTTAAATTAGGCATCTAAATTAGCGCTCAGTCCTGTCAGTTGCCACAGTAGTGCCAGAATACCTGTATGTATAGCTCTCCAAAAGCCAATTGATCTGCTCAGCATTGCAGGGAGCATATTGATTTAGATGTGAAAGTATACATTCAGGATATTCTTGTGAGAACCACAAAAGTGATTAAAGAATGCCAGTCTCCACTGATCTTATTGTAGACCATGATCTTAAATCACCTTCAGGCTTTGAATATTCATTTACATTTTGGACATCCAAATTTGAGTAATTTATCCATGGCTGTGGAGACAAAAAGACCAAGTGTCATTAAATTCTTTAGATACCAAATTGTACTTATAGGTTTGGGGGGCAGAGGGGTCTTTTCAGGGTTTTTTTTTTTAGATCAGTGGGTTTTATTTTCCTTTCCCTTGGGAAAAAATTGCCTATATTTAAAATCAAGCTTTTATGGTGAAGAGTTTAGTTGTGAATGAGTATAGCTGTCTATACATCTACATGGACTTAACATCTGTACATACATGATCAGTAAAGTCACTATAGTTCTAAAAATTATTTAATAATAAAATATTAAATGGATCAGTGAAAGCAGTAAACTACACAATGAAAAAGTGTGCTGTCATGTCAATATTATTTGAATAGAGGCTTGCTCTGAATTCATCAGCAAAACTTCCACTAAACTCCACAGAAGCTCCATATAAATAAGCAGTAAAAAGCATGTACTCTTTTATGTAGTACAAAAAATTTAATTTTATAGAACAGTGAAATTAAATCTTCTTGTCTCCTCAGAAAGCAGTTTGTTAAGTTAATGGTCTAACTTAAACCCCATTAGCTATGGTGCAATGCTATGGCTATAGAAGTACAATAGTTTAATTGTAACGTGGTCTAAATCCAGAAGGCATTGAAAACATCTTTTTAATCAACCACAAAAATACACTGCAACCTCAATGGCAGTTAAGATACAAGCATTAAAATCGATTCTTAATAGCTACACAATCAAGCCCTGTTGTGCAGTTGCTGCTCTCACACACACTCACTCGAGAGGTGGGTGCTGCCTGCCAGCCTTGGAGGGGTTCTTGGGCTCTTGCCAGAGCTGCCACCACCACTGCAAGGTCCTGCATTCTCTCCTGCAGTCCTGGAACCCAGCTTAGTTCCTGCCAGCTGGTTGTTCCCACTACCAAGAAGCAGAATAATCCCTAGAAGCAGGTAGTTGCCGGTCCCGGTACTCACCCTAGTTCCTCAGGCATACCACAAGTGGCAGACATGACCATGCAGCAGGAGGTCAGTAATGCCAAGAGAAGCAAGCACAGGGGTTTCACAGCTTCTGTTTCCCTTCCCATGAAGGGTGGGGACAAAGTTTGCTTTTTAAGGAACTACTAAAATGTCTTCTGTATTTGACTTTCAATGTCTCTCATAGACAGTGCAAAGTTTGCATAACACCACCTTCTTCTCACAAACAAACACGTTTTTTTGAACTATTTTAATAGTTTAAAATTCTCAAAAATATATGAGAAAACCTTCCCCAAAAACTATAGCATAATAATATTCATAATATATACATATTGAGACTAAATTAATACTAGATGAGATGACACTTTCATCACAGCAGGGAGACTCAAGAAAAGAACTTGAATAAGGATCAAGGCTTTCTGTATTTAATAGGACGACTCAGGTCTATGAGATGTTGAAGACATGTTTACCTTGGATTGAGATTAAAAAATTCTGTGATCAGGATAGGATCATATAATCCAATTATTTCCTCCAAATTAAGAATAACGAGAAATCACGCTAAGACCGCTAAGCTTTTTTTTATTCTTACAGTAGCACTTACATACTAGAGCCTTCTGGGAGGCAATTTTGCCTCTTTAAAGCCTAGTTTTTAATACTGCTATAAGTGTTATGGGCATATTTGAATTTTCACATTCAAATACTTTTAAACGTGGGAGTTACATCCACAAGTCCTGTTCAGGGAACATGCACTTTCTCTCACACTGTATGATTCTCTGTGTAATATTAAATGATTTATCTAACCCTTCATGAGAGGCAAATATTGGAGGACACCAGTAATGACAAATGAGCTACAATTAGCATGGCATTTTCCTGGTTTAACTGTTCTTTACTTGAAAGCTACAAAAATACTTTGAAAGTTCTCACAAACAAGTTTTTACTGTATTGCACAAAACCAAATTCAAGGAGGCTGAGGTTCAAACAGCAGCTCACAGTTTTTAGCAACAACACTGGGAGAAGTCTATAGTGCTTCTGATGTCAACAAGCAAGGAAAAGATCCAATATACCAAAAGTTGTTCAGGGACAAAAACTTCAGCCAGATAAAACACTCGGACACTGAAACAGAGCTGCTATCTTAAGTGCTGAAGATGACATTGCTATCCTCACAGCATTGCAGAACTTAAAAAGAGATAATAGGACATGCACTTGCCTTCCCCAGAGCTCTACTCTTGACAGGGATAGCCTAGGTCCCCAGGGGCCCTTGAAAATCTTAGATGGATTCACAGGTCTAAAAACAAGACAACATTCACAGAAGTTTATTTTTTTTTCATGAGAAAACTCATTTGATCCTCCAGCCAGAAAAAATTCTGGCAAGTGATATAAAAACTGTCATAGAAGAGACCAGGAGGCAAAAGGCACAAAAAATTGAAGGCCTGGCCCTATGGAAGAGAGGAGACATGGGCTAGTCACACTCCTCATAGTTGGGCAAGACACATTAGCAGATACAATATCTAAAACATTGTCCTCAAATTTTCCCTGTTTCTATCTTCCACCTCAGTAATTTCCATGAGAAGTGGCTGGTCAGGATTCTTTTTTTCACCGTCCTTGTGCCCTTCCATTTCCTGCCACCCTTTTCCCTGAGATCCAGACATGATTTCTTATTTTTTTGTATAAGCAACAGACTTTGCAAGAAAGTACAAACATTATTGAGTACAGAGGACAACTCCCTTCCAAAGCTATGAACATTTCCTTTAATCACTGCTAGAGAAATAATTAAATTTAAATGCCATTATTGTAATATTTTCCTGCTATATAAACCTTTTGCCTAATAATCTCAGAAGGCTTTGTCATGGTGAATATTGTTATCTTTGGAAGACTTGATAATAAATTTGGTATATGAAATTTTAGAAATAAAGCTTAGAAATAGATTGTAGTCCCTGCGTCTAATTACTGCCATCCTATGCTTTTCCCTTTATAGCACCTAAAAATTTGAGAAAAAAAAATACTATTTTCTCTCCAAGATCGATTCAGCCCATATTTTGCTAACAGTTCCTGTAAGGCACTGTGCAGCGGATATCAGGCCAAGTGAAGCCATACCAAGTTAAGATAAAAATTTTACAGCAAAGGAGAATCCAGATTTAGAGAAGTTTATAGCCTTTGAGATTTTCAAGCACATAATATGAGCCAAATGAAGACCCTGCTTCAGAAAGCATCCGGTTCTTAGTCACAGACACCTAAGGGTATGCTGAAATGCTTTTTCAGGGAACAGTGATTTGAACGGAAGCTCAGCACTTCCCTGACCGCAGGCCAGCATGAATCCAGCCCCTAGGTCCCTTCCTATGGGAACACCAGGCAGAGAGACCCTTTTCAAAGGAGGTCAGCCTTTGAAACATGAACTGACCTTCAGCAACCAAGACTCCCTTCTCTTTAGCAGGCTTTGTGCACTTTCTATTAGAAAGCAATGCAATGAGTTATATTTTAATTCTCATCTGCTAAACGTCCTTAAAACTCTGGAGTTGTTCCTGTTCTCACTAAAGGAACTGAGTATGTTTGAGAGACACAACTGTCCCTCAGCTCCTCTTCCTCTGCATTTCCCACTTACATTTAGTTCTGCTACCAAACCAAATCCATTTTTAATGCATAAGAGTTATTCTGATAATCAGAAGTTAAAAATATGAGATCCCTGTGTGTTTCAGGGAAGCTTTCTCTGGTCCAAAAAGATCCAGGTTGCTGCCTACAGTCACATGCAGCTTTCTGCTGCTTCTCTGGGGTGCAGCTACTCGCAGGAGAGGGAGAGCAGGGAATAGGCTTCTACTGTTGTCACTTCCAGCAGAGAGAAGAAAAGCAGAGGGTACCTGATGGAAAGGATGCCCTCGAGAGGGTCCAGGTCCCACAGTCCAGCCTAGGATCCCAACTTGTATCCAGCTGCTACAGTCAAAACTCCAACCCCAAATAAAGATAGCCTTTCTTTCCTAGTCACATAAAGGGGAGCTGTTTAGGTAAGCCCCATATCACAAATACATTATGATATCCAAAGTGAGAATATCAACTTCCCTGCAAAAGCATCTCCTCTTTTATGGAGGTTGATAGGTGAGAAAATGGAAAAGTTTTACATTTCATTTAAAATTGAGCGACAGAACTTTCTAAATCAATATTGGTGCCCTCAAATCTCAGACAAAAAAAAAATCTGTCAAAGGAAGAGAATGACTGCTCTTATCATTCTAGCCATCAAAGTTATTTTGATCAAGTCTGTGTGTATTTTTAATAATGATTTTCCTTCTCCCCCAAAGTCTTGTTATTCACTTGAAGGCAAAATTATACAAAAAGAGGAGCAACTTTCTGAAAAAGTGTAAGAACCTCTGGGATAGGATCAATCAGTATTTTGTCAACTAAGGATCTTGAATTATATGTGTGACAGAAGGCACTTGTAGCATGGATCTTCACAATGCAGGTAGTTTTTACATATTTATTTTAACAACATATAGCAGAGGCAAGACTAAAAACAGTTGACTCTTTCTTTGCCATCCTTAAAAGTTATTATTGTGAAAATATATCTATATATTCATGGCATTCATGTCCTTGTGTGAAGAGATGGAAAAGACTTCCTCAGTGCTACAAAAAGCCTCCAAAAGAACTACAGTTTGAACTTAACGATTCTGAAGTACTCTCAAAGTGTTTCATATATCATCTAAGCCATGCTGAGATTTTCACAAGAAATCTCTACCAAAACCACCTGGGATCACAAAGAGTGTGAGCAAACATTCTGACTAACAGCTTTGTCACACTAGGCTTGGACCACTGCTCCCAGTGCTAAGCAGTGTTTTAATATAAAAATTAGAATTTTTTTAAAAATCTAAGAAGCATTGCTTAGAATTATCAAAAACCAGCTATTCAATTTAGAATATCTGCTAATAAAGCTTTTCCAAAGCTGTAGTACTTTTTTCTATAGCACAGGCAAAACTATTGATAAGGCACATGTTCTAATGGAGGAACCTGTGTCATAGAAGGCAACAATAAAGAACTACGCACAGATCAGTGACATCATTATTTCAAACAGTATGACTGCACTTAAAGGGCTGGGTTTATGCTGTTGGTCATGGTCACATATTTGCATTTATAGCTGCATTTTTACACTGGTAATTCATATATGTATTTGAATATTTAATAGAAAATTGCTGTTCTCTGAAATATGACTAAAATGAAAATTAAGTACCACAAGTTGTATCAGAAATTTTTTATCTAATTTTATTATTAGTCATTATTCTACTGTATGATTTCACAATTATAAAACATAGTCCTCTTGAAATGAAATTCTGCATGAAGCTTGTTCAAGCTCTTTCAGATCAACAGTGGTATAATGGAAATCAGAAGCTGATCTGCAAGACTTAGATAGAAAATAGTTTCACCAGCAGCTACCTCCTCACAGACTGTCAAAGGAAAAAGGAAGTTTTTATATTGCTGTCTATAAGAATAAGGAGCACAATTTGCTATTTAAAACACTTAAACCATTTTGTGTATTTGCTATGAACCCAAATTCAGAGTAACATCTTTAACCAAGAAGAAAAATAATTTTACATCCATTTGTGCTTACAAGCAAGCTTATAAATTTAAACCACTTCTCACATTTTTCAAATAATATATTAAAAGGGCAGGCTTTAGCTCTAGTGTCACAGATTTCAACTATAAATGCAACTGTATTTACTATGATTGTTAGAAAATAACAACATTCACTAGGGAGAAATGACCATGGCAAAATGACAGTAGAGCAAAGATACACATCATTCACTCTTTGAAGATGACTGTTGTAATATTCTGCTTCTACTTCTTCTTTTCTTTATCAAAAGCCATTCTAATTAATTAAATACCTCCTCATCAGTTTTACCAACATTTTACAACAGCATTTACACTAGAAACAAACAGAACAGTGGAGATTCCATTTCTGATTTCAGAAAAAAACCGAAACAACCTCAAACTCTCAAGTAAAATTTTGCAGATCAGAAAGATATTTTTATGGATTCAAAATAATAAATTTTCCCTTTAATGCAATGCCGCCAAAACAGGGAGAGAAAAGTCTCTAAACTGTCGCCATCAGTATGCAAATAATGTCATGTACATGTGACACATGATGTCAGGAATTCTATTTCATTTCTTACAGCTGAAGGAACAGAATATATGTGCTGCTACTCTAATAGCATTTGAAGCAGAGTTATACATACCTGCCCATACCAACTGTATTCCAGCATTGTAACCTCAGTGAACACCAAGTCTTAGAAAACTCAGAGCAAATTCGTGAATACAAACTGTTTCATGTAAGACACAGCCTGTGAATGTGCTGCTACTTTTCCTTTCAAGGGAGTGTGATACACTCTACAACTTTTGCTTAGCCACCAGCACTGCTACAATCATAGCTTTGTTGAAGTGTTGTGCTCTTGCAGCTAAAACCTGTTGATAATGAACCTGAACCCATTATTTTGAGTCAATGGATTGAAAGAAATAGGGCAAAGAATGAAAGCCACAGGGCCAATTACCAGCATTCTTTGATGTATTACTTGCTAGCACCCACCAAATCACTTTGTGTCTTTGTCTTGATCCCCTCTGTTATTCATTAATTATTCTGGAAGGGTTAGAGTTCAGATAGCTAATTGCACAGACAGTCTTACTTGGTGGGGATTCTCCCTACACTGACACTTTCCCCAGCTGTGCCCAGCCACCTTGCATTATGCCAATTAATCCAATTCTTGGCATTTTTGTACAGTCCTCCAGGTTCTTTTAAAGCTTTGCTTTAATATGTTTTTCTCAGGCTTGTAAACAGAGACTGAAGAAGGCTTGTGAACTAGACAGATAATATTTTGCCACTGTCTTCTTCATTCTTTACGGAGATCGCTGGCCCTAGTGACCCTGTTTTCCTTCCCGTACGCCTGTTGCTTTATTTACAGGCATGGTGTCTAGTACTCCTTTTGCATTTGTAGAAATGAGACTTATTTTACAATATTTAATTTTCATTTTCATTTTTTCCCTGCCCTTACCCACTCTTCACTTTTATCAGAACTGATCTTTGTTGAATTGAGAAGTAGATATCACTTTAAACAAGTGATAAGAGACCGTTTCCAGGAGAATAGTCTTCTAATTAACAAAAGGAAAATACCTCATTTCATTGTTGATATTAGTGCTAGGAATATTTCCATGTACAAAATTTTGTAACAAAGAAGGAATGAATTTTAATAATGAGAATACAAAACAGGGAAATAAAAGCTTCTGTTCTGTGAGGTCAAAAGCCCAGGCTCCCGTTCACAAACTGAGAACTGTTGATAGGCTACAAATTCCAGAAAATGCACACTTAGGACTCTTTGTTTTCACCCAAAATGGGAAAGATTATGCCCATTTTCTGGGTTTTGCCACTCATTATATGTTTGTTGTTCTGCTGCTACAGATACCTGCATTCCTGCTCCTACAACCCCAGAAAATTGGTAAGCTGGAACTATAGTTTGGGGGCACAAATCAGAAGGGGCAGGGTTAGGACCAAGCCTATTCACAATTAGATATACCCTATTTTTTATGTAGTTACACTGCAGGCAATTTTAGGTCCTCACAGACACTTCCATATGTCTGGGAACTGTGTAATCAATGACTTTACCTGAAAAGTTGGAATGTAAAGAAAAGACGTAAAACTAGGTCCTGAGAGAGTACTGTGAGATGAAGTATGCACAGGCAAGAGGTCCTTTAAAAAAGCAGTCAGCGAAATAACCAGAAAACAGCAGCCATGGAGAACATGCTATAATTATTTTCAATTATTATTAGCAGTACATAATTATACAACTATGTAATTATTCTTTTTCAGAGATACCAGTTAGCATATAACATTGTACTGGAGACTTTATAGTGCTTACTAAAAATTCAGCCCAGGAATGTCATCCTCAAATTACCCTGAACAGATAATACAATGAGTTAAATATGAATGCTGAAGTCCAAGGTATAGAGAGAAAATAAGGTTTTGTAATAATTCTGTTTTAAAAAAATTGGCAGTGTTTTAGCACTTCAGGTGATCTGATCGCTAATCTCCATTTGCAGATAAGAGAAATCCAATATCCTTCAAGCAACCAGGTCAAAAGAACAGTTCAATAATTACAGGAGTCTTACATTAGAATCTGTAAAACACCCAGGAGCATAGGGTAGTTTAGGAAGATTAAAGAAAGAAAGTTTGTTTATAGATTTCGTTTTTCTACCACAAGAATCTAAATAAGATTAAGATGGTGACTCTTCCCCTGTACAAAGTCCAAAGAGAAAGTTATTAAACACAGTTCTGTGACACAAGTTATACTTTGCATATATATTCAGAGCCCCTCAAGCTCCATCTTCAGGAGAACGGTGCGCAAAATATTTCTGTTAGTCTAAACAAAATACAATCTCTGACCAGGCATCATAGACTGACCTGTTGACTGGACTAATGCAAAACTCATCATCCATGAATTCATATTTATTAAGCCTTCAGTTTAAACTTGGTTTTCATTAGCTCTGTTAGCAACAAAACTAAAAACCAGAGAGGTCTGTAAAGTAATTTATTTTTCATAGTTGTGTCCATGCAGAATATATGGAACATTCACAGTCCATGACTTGACTTTTTTCTCATTAAATATAGCCTGAACATAAGGTTTTGTCTCATTAATATGAATTTCAGGTAAACCAGGTATCACTTAATTTCTCTTCAAAAAATCATAATTTTTTAACATCTGAAAATTAAGATTGTTTGTACAAATAGGAGAATGTTAACCTAAAGCATATGAGTACTTTACATCAGTGCCGCAAAGTTGGGCTTGCAATACTATAGTCAAAAATTCGACAGGCTAAAACATTCCCAAATAATCATTCCTTAAAAGAGAGGCTTGTGCTAAATCCATAGACTACCAAAATTGGTGTTGTAAAATCCAGCCTCCAAATTCTGAATCCCTTGATAATGCCGAAAATATCACATAAATGGGGGAGTCACCATATATTGTGTTACCAGGAGCCGTGCTGAGGAGCACTTTCACCAGGCAGAGGAAGGTAGGAAGACCTCTGGTCCTCTGGGATCTTACCTCAGAATGTTGCTCACAGAAGACTAGGCACATTCCAGCATGTGACTGCTCTCTCCCACTAGTTTCTCCTCTCTCACTTGAAGAATGCAGCTGGCATTATTACTTACAGTGCTGTTAAACTGAGGCAATATTTGCAGGGGCATCTGACCACACAAGTTGACACCTCACTCTCCAGGAACCCATCACAGCATTTAAACTAGAGATGAAATAACCTATTCTAGGCAAGATAGTGGAGAATTTGCAGTTTTGGTGCACCAGACAATTTCTGTGTGTCAGTATTCTAAATTTCTAAGTATTGCTTTTCTACAGTGAAGAAGCCAATAAAATTTATTTTGTACACAGTCCTAATCTTTAAGGTAGATTTCATTTTACAGGAATATTTCAGGACTTTCCAGAACCCCCAGCCCCACTCATTTAAGTGATCCCCAGAGCCAAGAATGGCTCTTTATTTCAGAGAACAGACAACTTTCTGTTTTCAGATGTAGCTCCATTTTTTTTAATGCAGAAAAGTAAAATATGAGCAACAGTATTTAAACAAATATACAACTTCATTATCTGCATTGAATGGTTACTGCTATATTTTCCACTTTTTTCTATATTGCTGGATTTGACATTGAAACTTTTAAAGTTTAAGATGTGCTTTCTGTCAATAAAGTCCTTTAAAGCTGTAAGGCCCTTAAGGAAGTGGTTCGCTATGTCTGTATAATGTTTTGCACACTGGGGTACTGATCAGTTGAACAAACCAGAATTATCCAATAACTTCTGACTACAACCTGTTTCAGTCACAGTAGAGGCTTCTGAAAATGTTCTGTTGCTGAGGTCAATATAAATTCCTTAAAATTTCCACAGGAGCAGTCCTGTGCAAAGGTCTGTCAGAAGTCCCAACTCATGCGTGATAGCTAAGTTTGGAGGTCTTCCAGATTCCTTTCTCTATTTATAAAACAGTATGAAATGTAAATTATTTTCTTCCTGAGTATCAGGAGGAACAGGAACTCATATTATTACAGCTTACAGATTAATATTCAACTCCTACATCAGATAATAAAAGGCCACCAAGAACCATGACATAAGCTGAACTTGAACTAGATGTGGAATACAGCAGGGAACAAAAATAGGGGTTGATTGCCTACAAGAAAAATTGATTTGAGCTTGAAAAAGAGCACAAACAGCAACAAAACTGCTCAGAGAAAAATTAGTTATTCTCAGCTAAATTCCTAACTCTATGTGAAATATATTGCTCTGGCAGACTTAAACCTGAGCATCTGAACCCTGTAAGAACTGAACATCATTAAGCTGAAAAACACCTGTTTTTTTGAAGTGGAAACAAGTTAGATCCCTTGTCAGTAATATGATAAATAAAATACATAAAGGGTTCTATCAAACTACTTCTTAATTTCATTTAAAATGCTGCAGTCCAAAGTCAGCTGTGTGTTAAATACAGCAATATTGATTCTGAAATTTGTCACATTAATTCATCTTTCTAGTTTCAGTAACACAATTCAAAAATTGAGCTTTTCCCTTGGGAATTGCATCTTATTTTAGATCCTCTCTCTTTTCTAGTAAGCAGGATATCTTATTTAAAGAGTAGAAGCAGCCTATTGTTCTCATTTTAAATTATTGGTATTAATTAGGAACTTTGCCTGAATAATAAGTACAGGAATGATGATGATAATCATCGTTATCATCATCATCATTAATATGATACATTTTCCATGAACTTTCTGCACTGCACAGGACTTCAATGAAGTAGATAAGGGACCTCAAGTGTTCAGAGGAAAAGGGTATCTATTTTCAGATGTGGAACATTGTAAGCATAGCTACAAAATACAAAACCTGGTTCAAAATTCAACACACCAGTCAAAACCATTGATTTGTTACACTACCTTAAAAACCTGTGGTATGAAAATAGACACAGAGGATCAGCCTTGAAATGAGTGTGAGCTGAAGAAATATGATAAATAAAATATAGCAGTAGTGTCTCCTGTCATGAGATTTTACATATACACAATATAATTTGAATGTTCATAGGAACAAGCTCTTCTATGAATAGTGAAACCAATACACTGCTGTTTCCTGTAGATTTCTGTTAAATTTCCCTTAAAGCTCTCTCTCCCAAGACTTCAAGTTACCCCATTTTGGACTGTTTTTCGTGATCACTGAACTGCACCTTCCAAGAGGTGATCACTTCTCCTGCCAGGGAAGGGAGGTTTCAGCACACGGGCTCCTGAGCCCACATGAACCTGAGTATCTCCGCTCATCTGCTGCCCTTGCTCATTACCCTGCAGACTCATTAAGAGCTTTCCCATTGCACAGTTTACGTTTTTTTCCCTATCTGCTTGTGGATTTCCAGGACACCTCAAGGCAGTTCTATTGAAACTGGCCTGCAGGATCAAAAACATTGAGATGGAAGGAAATAAAGGTTTATGAGGAGCAAACAGATGGAAACTGCTATCAAAACATGCCACATTTCTTTAGGAAGTTATGCTAAAAATGATCAAATATTGCTGCCTTGGGGAAGCAATGGATGTCACTGTGAACCTCCTGGAACACTGCTTCACTCTGAGGCATATTCAAAAGGTTTTTATTTATTGAATACGGAGCAACCTAAAGAAGCACTCACCCTATGGGAGATAACAAGAAAATCTGCATTTCCATAGTATACCTCCTTATTAAAACAAAAATCAAATATAGTTACTGAATCTGAGTTTACAGGAATTTTAGGAGGTTTTACCCAAAATCCAGAACTCTCAACTGATTTCAGAGAAGTTACAAAGTCACAATGGTATCCTTTGAATCCCAGAAAAGCTACAAGACCTCACATCTACAACAATATGAAGATGAGACAATACAGAAGGAATAATGCTCCTGCTCTTTCAGCAAATATTATTTTTAAAAAATATTATACTTTCTCATAATGTGAAGAACTCTTGTGAAACAACTCTCCAATTTTAATATTGTACTGAAAGGTAAAAAAAGATATGATAGGGAATATAATTTCATTGGGTTTACTATGTAGTAAATAGCACACATTGAAGGTAGAAAAGGATTTAGGCAAGGGCATGTACAGGAGAAAAAATCTGATACAGTAAAACTGATATGAAAAATACTGGAGGGGGGAAAAAATTTAAAACCTTTTGAAAATCAGACCTGAATCAGTCTACACTAAAGCGGATTTCAAGCAGGTGAACAGGAGCTCCAATCTTTCTTATAAGTTTCTGAAGTCTTAGGATTTTCTCAAATTATACCATCAGTGTCTTGCATGATCTAGTTGCTGACTAACATCTAATAACTGAAATTACAGTGACTTGCATACTGAAAGAGATTGAATTAAAAATGTATATTATGTTTGTTGAAGACTTGAAGAGCACCATTTAATATTTCACCTGGACATATTCCTTTTTCAGTGAGTATTTTAGAAATACTTTCTGAAAGAACTAACACACATTATGAACTTAAGAGCCACAGAGTAATCCAGTGAACTGAATCACTGCATACAGCCAACACTGGCAGCAAGGCAGCTGCATAAAAGACAGAATATGCTTATATTTGGAGGAACACCATGGAGCTATAAAGAAAATCCACATTCATCTTCCAACTGTGAAAAAAGTAATTGTAGAAAAAATAATTGGTAGTGTACTTCAGATTAAGTAGATGAATATTGTGTCTCTCACTTTGGAGAGTTTAGGTATTACTGATGAAAAATAGAAATTATATATTCACCTGTTTGCTATATAATTAGGCACTCACTAATTAACTGAAATAATGGAGGCTGCATTTCCTAGTCATGAAGGGGTTTTTGGGAATATGGGCTTAATGTGCCTCATCTAAGCACCTGATCTAAGCACATCTTATCTAAGAGCTTAATTTTTAGTGTCTGTTTTCTAAAACTGTCACCAGTGGGTCAATTATAGTCACTAGCTTTCTTTTTTCAAGTAACAGTGCAAATGTAGTAAACAGTGTATCACAACTACCTCAACAGCAATCATATGCTGCTTGTCTGTTTGATGCTAATTTCTGTAATGAAACTGTTGATCCATTGTGAATAACAAGAGATTGGACTCTTAGGTAGCAGGCATTTGGGACCACAAATACACTGCTCATATGCATATTTATGGTGTTGTATTCAATGGAGTGACAGTGGACCACTCCTCACAGCTTTTGACCTTTATGTACACTTCCAACATACATGTAGAATGACTTTTAAGCAGGTATACCTATGCTTGCAGGGAGTCATATGTATATTTATACATAACGTATACCAAATTATCAGAAAAAAAAAGGGTTGAAAAGAGCCTATGCCTTCTAGTGAATTCTCTTATTGCTATTTTTGAGAATAAAGTCCTCAGAATAAGCCTCATTTCCTCCAAGTCTATGTTCCATAGATATGGTTTTTAGCATTGTTTTTTTGAATCAATGGGCATAATGCAGAAAAAGATATTTCAATCTGTGGCAGATCATCACATTTTCAGAAGCAATACTGCTGCTATCACAAGAGTGGCCCATTTACCAGAGCACAGCAGTGAGGGAATCACTTCTGAAATGTCATCAGCAGTTCTTTTGGTAGAAACTGTGCTTAAAATAGCCCTGTACACTTGATATAAAGCCTGACTTGATATAAAGATTTCAAATAAGAGCACAGAAAATGTTTGTGTATTTTTTGGGGGGTTTTTCCCTTTATATGTGTTCAATTTTATTCACAAAGACAGGGCTCGAAAGAGCTGGATTGTCCTTAAGTTTTCTTGCCTCTGGTCTAAAATAATATCTTTCATAGCATGTTTTTTTAATAATGTTTTAAGTAAAAATCAGTGGAGTGTCTGGTCAGACCAAGTCTCTTGAAAGTATCACTAGCTGGAATGCTTTCAAAATGTTTTCACAGCTATTTTTCTATTTGAACATAGAATGATTCTTCATGTAACCCTTAAAATGCTGTTTTTGTAGACTGAAAGTAAAGCTCAATAAAGTCAAACAGCCATCAGTGGGCTTTGAAATTGGTCCCAGCTCTTTAGACTTGCAGGTGGCAATCCTTAACCAGCCTGCAGGGAAGTGATATTTGTTTTACTGCACAACTACTGTAGAAAATTTTTACATTGTGGATACTCCAGACAGTTAACACACAACATCTAACATGAAATATTTTGTGTTAGATATCAGAAGACATCACATTAACAGTTCATCTTGTCCTACTTCTACCAGTGGTCAGCATGAGAGGAGCAGAAGGCTGTAAGGCGAGCACAAATTCAGGCAGGTCATAAAGTTGTCTATATCACTATCCTAAAATAAGCTTTGGCATCTCACAGAGCAGTATATGTTGTAATAGGTGCTGATCCTGCTGTGAAAGGATCAAATGCACATTACTGACTTGAAGGGGAGAAAAGACTTCATGCTTCACTTGGCTATAAGAGAAGTGGACTCAGTCTCTAGAGGAAGATCATCTGGATTGCAAGAATAGCTCAGTGGTTACCTGTTACACAAAGACATTAAAGACTCAGGTGCAATTTCCTACCTGAACTTGAGTCCCTGGATAATTTTGAGCATTCATCACAAGCGACATTCATCTCTAAGAGGTAATTTTCTAGTCTACATTATGAAAAAGTCTGTCTTTTGGACAATAGCAAGAGAAAGGACCTCCAGAAAGAGAATCACTTTCAGATACCCCTGAGAGACTTCATACAAAAGCAGGACTTTTTTTTCTTATTCTTTTCATTCCTCTGGACGTGCTCCTCTTTTATGGTTCACCACAGAAGGAGACATGGGCAACTAACTTTAATTAGATGCCTATTATTTACATGACTAAAAAGTTGGATCCATGCAGGCATTTATGGAAGCTAAACCTTGTACTACGAGGAAATGAATTTGTGTCTCTGCATCTTAAATTTTTACCTGCAACATGTGACACCTTCCTCACAGTGGGACTGTGGGGGGGTGAAACGTTAAAATTTATATGATACCATCAAAATGTCAGTGGAGGCCAGAAAATTGCTTAACATAAATATATAGAAGAGGATCCTGGAATCAATGACCACCAACCCCGAAAATGCATGAACTGAATGCTTGTATTCAAATCTTGTTGGCATCTTTACTAACTAAAGAAAAAATCTAGAGAGGGAAGTAATCTTGGAGTTTGAATGAACTAGATGATACTTCAAGTACTAAGTATTAAATATATTTTAATTATCAATATTATCACTTAAGTGAAAAATCACGGTTTTTAGTAGTACAAAGTGGATGACATTGCTTATCTGTTTTCAGTTCCATTGAATTTTTCAACGCAAAATTTTCTCTAAGTCAGTTGGGGGTTGTAGTAGCAACAGGTTTTTTCATCCTCTAAGTGTTAGATACCATAGCTTATCTCAAGACCTAATGCAATCTACTTTTTAATTATTCACACCCTTTATTCTGTAACTATAGTCTGCCTCTTTCAGTACTAAAAAGGCAGGACACAGTTCAATTATTTATGGTCCAGATATGAACAAAATGTGGAAGTTGCTCTTTAGAAGTACATCTATGATTTGTAACAGCACTAATAAAAGTTATAAGCTTATATTTATCATGTAGTTCCAGCCCAGTATTAGTTTAATAATCTTTTGGGAAAAAAAAAAAATGAAGCCTTTTGTTTTCTTCAGAAAGCAATTGAGTTTTCTTCTGCATAAAGAATTGGCTACAACTACAATTGTGTCAATGAGCCTCACAAAGTTACCAGGCCTTCATGGATCCACTTTTGTTCTGAACTTTCAAGGCCTTTGAATGCAACAAACTCTGAAGAAAATTAATATAAAACATTAAGGGAAAAATTTGCAAATAAATAAAGATTTGATAATCTGTGCATTTGTCTGAAATCATAGTATACAGAGCAAGTGTTTAAATCAAATATCTCACTTTGGAACCAGATTTTGCTACCATTGCTAGTTATACATTTTGGCCAAATGGCCTGTTTAGACTATCTTCAATATTCATATGATGAAAAACCCTTTCAATAGAAAAAATAATCAATTGTTATCATATTTTGTCACCTCTAACGTAAAGTGAGTGGTGGAAATGCTGTATTTCAAGATGTGTCTGCTTTGCTCTGATGCTTTCAGTGTTTTTCTCCCTAATTTTTCATCACTTCTTTGCTTTCTTTCTATGTTTTGATCTCTTTGCTTGTTTACTCTGACTTCCAACATTACCTCATCATTTTTCTTCCTCTCAAGCACCTTTTTTCCATGGTTTTTTGTGATATTTCAACAAGATACAGTTCTGAAATTATTCCTGCGTTCTGGGCTCCATCCAGTTTGATCTCAAATGACTGATTATAGCAGTTCCAAGGGTATAATAGTGAACATGCTTTATGGGTGTGATTAAAGCCAGAGCCTCTAATTCCCAATGCATGAAACTCAGAAAAATAGACTAAATAAAACTTGGAGAAATTCTCCATTAACTGGTGTTCCACATACTTTTTAGTCAGGGGTAAAAATTATTTCCAAAGCCACCAAGTCAGTGGCCATTTTTCTTTTAATTTCTTTGACCTTTGAAAAAAATTCACCTTTTGTGTCTTTGAACAAATGTACAAGTAAATGTACTTGATTAGGGATCTGATATCAAAGGGGTGGTCTTTGTCCTGGGTGGTCTTTGCCCTTATTTTCCGTCATAAGCAATTAATCTATCATTGTGTGCATATCTTATGAGATATTCTGCTTTAAAAGCACAGCAATTTAAAAAGTACTCAAATTGAAAACATCATCTAAAATTGCAGTTATCTGCAACAGGCTAAATGGAAGATTTGGAACAAAATAGCTCCTGGGTTAGAATCTTGTATGCTGTATTAGCCTTGAGCAAAATTTTACAGTGCAGGTACTTAACCTACAAGGAAAATTTCATAATGGGAATACTGAGAGACCTGTAGCTATAACCAGTACTACTGGGCCCCAGTATAATACTTCATTTGCGTTTCTACAAAGCAATTTTTGTCAATCTTGCTGCATGAATGAAAAATCTCATCCCATAGTCTCCAATTCACTACCCTCATGAACTCATGAAAAGGTCTTTTAACCACAGCTGTGATTTTCAAGTGGAAATAATAAAATGGCAAGAGTTAAATATTAATATTCAGTTCTTGCACTGTGCCTTTCTTTGATACCAATTACAACTTGAACTTCACCTAACTCAAAAAGACTGCAGACTTCTCTCAATTAGCAGTAATAGGATTAATACATAGCTTTGGAATTGAAGATTTAAATAGCAAAAAAAAAAAAAACTTGGCAAATGTACACATGTACCAAATTAATCTCAAAATAAATATGCAGCCTTGGGTGAAATAAGTGGAATGTGGAATGCTAGAGATGTGGGGGTTATTGTGGTTTTTCTGCTCCCTTGACAACCTCTGCAGGTAGCATTTCTTTGAAAACTATCATGGCTGTAGAATAAGAGTACCTTTTAGTCCTAATGTTTATGGACCCTAGAAAGTTGCTGCCATTCAGAACAGGTAGTCTCCTTTGTAGAACACCAAAGCTATTTCTGTTTATCACACTTTTCTCCATTACCAATTTCTATGGTTCTCAGCTTTGTGAGTTTTAAGCAATCTCACAGATGCAAATTATTGCATTCAAATAGCTGTTTCCTGAGAAAGGATAAAATATTAGGTAAAAAGTGCTAGGTGGACCAAAGTGTTTCTATACTACAGAAGTGAAGAGCATGCAACTGATTTTTGTGGAAGATAATTCTTGTGTCTCTTTACTCATGCTGAGTTGTTTGTGGTTTATTTCGTATTTGCATTTGATGAGCAATGAATGACTTCATTTTCCCTGCATTTTGAGTAACTGCCTCTACATTGTATGATACAATGGCCCAAACTGAGGATGACTCTGTTTTAAGGTGTACCTTTGACTTCTGAAAAAAAAATTGTAATATCCTAAAGTTCCTTGTCAAATCAAAAAATGCTGACATCAGTTATAAAGAGCTGTTTGTATTCTTTTCTCAGAGGAAAATATGAGATACTTAATCATGTTTTACTGATCAAAGCTCATACAGCAGAACATCTGAAGTGTAACTAAACCAATACAGAACCAGCTATGAGTCAGGACAGATGGAAGTGACAAGTTTAGTTTTTTATTTTCTTCCAACTAGTGGAGAAATCAAGACCAAAGTTGACCACAGGTTTCTGTTGACAATAACTTCTGTTGACAATGTGCTTCATTTCTGGAAAAATGCATTTCAGGAAATATCAGAGAATGACTAAGGGCCCTTTCTCAAAATAGTAGAGGAAGATGCCACAGAGATCTGGAAATTAGCATCAGTTTTTGCACATTTCAAAAATCTGGCCCTAATATTATGACTGATAACAAAAAAAGAAAAGGAAGAGTAGTACCTTCTTGGGTAAAGCTGATCACGAAGGAGGTTGGCTTTATATTTAAGTTCACTAAGAAAAAATTTTCCTGGGAGTGGATATAGAAGCATTGCCTCATTATGAGGAAAGACAGTGTAGTCAAGATCACAACAGAGATTACCAAGAGTTTAGAAGAAGTCTGACAGTGAAAGAAGCAGAAGCACCATGATGGAAAAAGTGTGAGATCTCTTAAAACCTATTGGTGTCAGCCTCTCTTGTTTTACTGGACTTGCAGGATCTATCACAGATAAATCGTGACATCTTGACACTATTACAATCATATTTCAGTTTAATTTCAAAAACCTGTAGAAGCTATATGGACCTTCCCTTCACTTCAATATGTTTGCCTCTCACTCCAACAAAAGAACTTAACCCAAAATCAATTGATCTACACATTTTAAGGATTCAATATTTAACTTGTAGCTCAAATTTTTAATGTCTTGCCTCTGAAAAAATATCACTTTCTCAAGTTTTGAAGTGCTGGTCTCCACCAGTTCTAGACCTTTGCTCAGAAAGAAATAATGTATAGAAGCTAATTCACTTAGAGTATAGTTATTAATTAACCTAATCTTGTTTGGTACTGCTCAGAAAATAGGATCATCTGCCTCATGGTAAAAATACAGTGAACTTTGGGAGATGGCTGGAAACAGTCTTGAAAAAATGCATGAGATGCACTGGGACCGTTGCAGGGCTAGTAAATGGCAGCTGAGATTAGCAAAATTCTCCCTCTACACAGATGGATCACAACACAGCCCAGAGGTCTCCAGCATACCCAAAATAAAAATCTCGCTAAATTCTTCCTAGAGTTTGATTTAAAATGTCCCTAATTTCCTCTTTATAAAGCAGAGAATTACCTAATATCCTTTTCTGATCTGTCCAGATACAGAAATGGCCAACACATGAAAAATATGGACTGTAGAAGTTGAGCTGGACAGAATTGAAACCAGTAAATTGCACTTTGGTGAGGAGCAGAGAAAGATGGGATGAATGCACAGGCTCTAGTCATTTAGAGATGGTTGTCATTCTTTATGAAGATTAAGGACTTGTAACTTTGCATTCCTATATTAATCCAAAGGCCAGCCGTTGTACAAGCTGCCAGGGTATGGGCTTCCAGACACTGCACTTTTCATCAGAGCCTTGAGCAAAATGAACTCCCATTTCTACACTGTATTTTGCTGGCTTTACTCGGTTAACATTACATGGCAGAAATGCAAAACTGATTTCAAATTTCTCTAGAAAACATTTGAGAACAAAAAGAATAATGAGCAGAGTTGAAGAGGACTCTCGCATGCAGTGGCCATTTTACTTGTATATTGAAAGAATATAACTACATGAATCCTTTTCAAACTGAGAAAACTGATAGTAAAAGATAAGATTCATGCACATATGATTTGCTTAAGAAGATCTACACACGTTTCAGAGCAAATGAAGCAAAGGTCACAGAATAGTGCATGAGGGTTTTTTTCATTTTTGGTATCTTCATATTGCTGAAAACAAAACAAATAATCCTGATTTTTCTAGGGAGGTAAGGGAACCATAAACATTACAGGGAATTTTAGCCTAGCATCCAATGATTTACGTAATTTTTTATAAAATTCAGAGTTGGTTTGAAGCCACAAGTAGATCAACTGTTTTTAAAATTATAACTTTTTCCCTGTTATGTCCAGATCTGATCTATGCCATCAGATTCTCACTTCTATGACTAATATAAAATTCAGACACAATTTCCATTTAAAAAGGAAACTATTTCTGCCATGTCTTCTTCCCTTATTTTTTAACTCTGTGACAATTCTGATATCCAAAGTGGCAACTAATTGCCTTGACAATTAAATGGTATTGCCACAGCACAGCCTTTATGCATTTGTCCTAATAAATGTCAGATGAAGCTCAACTGCTCACTTCAGCAGATGATAATTTAAACTGAATACTACCAGCTATTCAGAGAGAGAATTTTTTGCTTTAAATAAGATTAATCTCAGAAATTAAGCATGGGATTCCCTCTTATAAAAAAGGCCATTGGTTATTCATTAAATCTGAATTACTGATTTAACAAACACTTGTATAAGAATCATTAACATTATCTGTTATGTAATTACTAACGTAGTGTATAATACTTAATATCTCAACAGTCAGGTCTCTTCAAAATTCAATTACTATAGCACTTGTCATAGAGACTAGAACTGCTCTTTCAAAGCTCCTTTTTTCCCTAGTGACCCTTTACCATGACTACTTCTCCTTTGGCTGCCATTTGTCAGTTCAGGAATAGTATGACTGTCAAGTCAAGTGTAGATTTATACTGGAATCCTAACTCCCATCATGGTCCTCACCTTTCCACTGAAGTCAGTAGGAAGCTGGGAATCCTGTTATGCTTTTAATCCAGGGCCAGCATTTTAAAAAATGCTGATCTTCTTTGCAAGTCTGTGGAGCTTCTCTCTGCTGCTGGAGACAAGAAAGAGAGTCTCCTTTCATTAACACTGGAAAAGCCTGAACACCCTCAAGGTAGAGACAGCAGCCCTTGCACTCTTGTTCTCTACTCTACAACTGTAAAGTCTTTGTTAATTCTGTTTGGGAGCTGTTCATATTCTTCATGGGAAAAAAAACTTATCTCTTGCTAACGGGTTCCTCCCCCATTTGCACCACCCATTTTGAAATACGCATTGAGCAGCACATGGTTGTAAAAAGACAAGTTTTACAGGACCCTCTCAAGCTATAATTTTGTTCATAAAATTGATATGCTTAGGAATGGTGGTGGACACTGAGCCCAGATGTCGTGGAAGAGTTCACGTTTTCGTCATTGAAGCCTTCAACAACTAGAGGAATGCAGCTGTTCGCAAAATGCTGATTATGAATTGTCCCAGAACCCTGTAACTTCCAAGCCTCAGTGAGGGACACCACTCATAGGCATAGGCTAAAACTGTGCCAGGAACTGTCCTAACAGTATGACTGCCTGGATATGTCCTAGACAAAGTTAAATGTACAAGTGTGAATAAACAGCTCACTACTGCTCAGAGTTCTGAGCTGAGAATACATGGGAAGAAATCAGGACATCCTATGATTAAACCATCATAGAGACTGGTTTTCTTCTTCCACAGTTTGCTTCCTTCATATCAAGAATCACAGTAGACTTTAAAATGAACCACCCTTACAGCAGACAGCTTCAAGTCTTTAAAAGATCGCTACCTGTGATTCTAATTTTGAGACAAAAATCAAATTTTGATTCAGCATCAATGCTCTCTTCAACTACTGAAGGCCATGGACCTGCTGAACTTACTCCTTGAGTAGCAGTGACATCAGTGTTTTCCATACCATGGGAATTATCACACAGAAGTAGGTCAACAGCTGTGCTCAGATGTGTAGAGGTTTGTGCAAGAATAGACATAGCAAAAATAAAAATGCCTAAAAAAATGAAAAAAAAAAGATGAGATGTATGGGGAAAGAATAGAGACTGTGGACTTAAGACACTGTAAGTTTAAAAAGATGAAGTCTGTTAAGTCTGGAAAAGAGAGGAAAAGAAGATATACAAAAGTCTACAAAATAATGAGTGAGCCTGAGGATCTTACACAAATCTCTCTCTATTTATTTCCCAGGTACTCATATCTTTTGGTCTCCATTCTGCTCCTTGTCTTTCCAGATATTCCAAAATGCATTTTGCTCTCTTTCCCACTTCCCTTTTCCCTCTTATTTATGAACCCCTTCACATAATTTTCCACCGTTCCTCTTTTCTATATACTTCTTCTCATGATAGTAATACTAATACAAAATCCAAGTATTTTCTTAATATTAATAAGTATTATGTTAAAAAATAAAAATATTATAGTGCATAGAACTAAAAAGTAAAGTATTTTAAGTGACTGCCATGAAACAATCTGCAGATACAGACAGCCCTGCTGCTACAACCTGCTTCAGCAAACAGCCTAGGAAGACTTAAAGCATAACAACCTCAACTACTTTACATATGGTAATTTAACATAAAATTAAATTTTAACCCTCAAGCATCATCTCATAAGCTAATTTGAAGCAGAATCAAGAAGCTTTGAGAATCCTATACTTTCTCTGAAGCAAAAAACATAGAGGTGGAATTTATTTGAGTGTTTTTATGACAAAATGCAGATGCCTACATCCAAGCTAATTATCTAGACTTTTTTTAGAGTCAACAGGGAGAAAAATATCACTTTGAGGGTGAAATCCATCTTACTTAAAGTACATGCCCAGGATAAGCCAGGTAAATTGGATCTTAAATGGATCTGCTTGCCCCATTGGCTACAAAAATTGCTAAGGCATCTAGTTCAGATGCAGACACCTGTTTCGGAGATAGGGGAGAGCCCAGTGAAGGTATTATGAAACATATTATTAAGCTTTATGGACAGCTGATCTATTCTAGCTTAAGTATTCTTGTGTTTCTGTGTGCTGCTGCTACATCATTTACACAGCAGTTGTGTTCTGGAGCAAAGCCCTTTAATGGTATTAGAGAGCCTATAGAGGCAGATGGAATAGATATGTGGTGCTGAAAGGGTTCTTCTTGGACAGAGAGTGCATTTTCATGCTTTTAAACAATATGTTTTTGCAGGAGCACTAAGACACTGCCATTATGTTTGCCCTTTCACACTGTCTCCTAATCTGTCAAAAATCCATCAAATTATTTGCCAATCCACCAAAAAACATATCAGCTTAAGAAAGTGTTTGCATTGTTGTAGGAAGATTGGGAGTTGATGCAATCAACAAAGGACATCTAAAAAAGAAACTGGAAAGATGGCAGTGTAGCAGACACTGCGTAAATGAGACTCCCTTTTTGGGAGATATAAGGCAGGCAGCCCAGGACATTAAAGGTATTTGTAATTTTCAGAATGATTTTAAAAAGCCATGACTTCGCTCCTAGCAATGTCTGTACAGAACCTGTTTTGTCTTTAAATAAAAATTTGCCCACAGAAAGGTTTCAAAAGAGAAAGTATTAAAATTAAGTCCCAGCAGCATAAAACAAATTATTTCCAAAAGAAATATAGCCATTAATAGACAGACATGTTTGTGAGAAGCTTATCTTCAAGCTTCCTTAGTGTCCCAGGTTGCTGCAACAATATTATTCTTCCTAGTCACTCATACAGAAAATCATAGTAGAGTGGGGATTTTAAAGTGGTTAACAGGCAGCTCTTAAGCAGAGCATTTCCCAGGATATGGAGTCAAGCATTACTCTTATGTAATTACTCGTTACTCAGGTGCCTGAAATCAGCTTCCAATAACTGCCCACAGCAATCCTTCGCTGTGTTTGTTGGAGAACATCCTCTCAGTGTTTTGGTATCTCTTAGCTGTTGAGGAATTTTTCTGCAGGTTGCCTTTAAATTTCATTTTGCACGAGTTAAACAGATAATGCTCCCCAAATCTTTCATGGTAATTTAGATCTTTTTTATATTTTAATGATTTACTGCTCTCTGGTTAGTCCTCACCTTCCCACCAGTTTCCTACTGGATCTGTGGTGGTATGAAAGGACGCAATGGTCAGATCAGCCCCAAATACACAGCTAAATCAGTATCCCTAGTCCTACTCGATGATTATTTATTTATGTATATGCATTTTCGATATAGAAATTTGATTTATTATTTTGCTGCGATTTTTCTCACTTCCAATTGATCAAGGTCTCTGACTCATGTCTTTGACAAACTTACAGGTTTCCATCATAAAGAGTCACAAGAAGAAAAGAGGAAATGTCCTCAAGTTGCTCCAGGGGAGATTTAGATTGGGTATCAGGACAAATTTCTTTGCAGAAAGTGTTCTCAAGCACTGCAACAGACTGCCCAGGGAAGTGGCAGTCACCATTCCTGGAGGTGTCTAAAAAGGATGGAGGTGTGGCACTTAGGTGCAGGGTTTAGTGGTGGACTTGGCAGTGTTAGGTTACCTGTGCAGTTGATGTTCTTTGAGGTCTTTTCCAACCTAAACTGTTCTATTATGTTCCATTTTATTCTATCTTGTTTGTTTGTTTTAACTGATTGCTTCAAGAATAAAAGATACTAAAATTTCCACCAAAATTAATATTTGACAAAAACCACCCCTAGAGAAAATAAATTTTCCTTCAAAGAGTGTTTCTAGTCAGTACTTAAGCTGAACTTTCACTAATATACTGGAACACTCCTGAGAAAAGGGCAGCAGGGTGTAAACAGACAGAAGAGGAACCTGGCCTTTGCCCAGTGACTGATGGATGGCATTCCTCATAACATGTTGCCCTTCACCTTATCAGTCATTTGTTCAAGAGCTAAAGTCACACTTTTTGAGTTACAAATGGAATCCTACTTTCATCTGGGTTTTCTTTCAAAATCTTCAATCGGGATGTTTGCTAAAGCCCAAGCTTCTTACTTTATAGAGCTTACAAATACTGCAGGGGAAAATCTGGTAGCTCTTTTACTGCCTTGGATATTTCCATAGGCTAACCTGCCTTCCTGGAGAGCATAGGTAACTTCCGTTGATCAGCACAGAAATTAATCTGAATTAAGGTTTTGTGTCTCAAAAAGAGGTCTCAGACTTCAAACTCTTTGTTGGGCCTTTGCTGTAGTTTTGTTCTGGTTTTTTTTTTTCTAAAGTACCAAACTAACCTTTCTTGCTACTTCCCAAATCCTTGATCTCAGTGTTCTCAATGGCATTCTGTGGTAACACCATTCACTCAAGATGGATTCCCCGTTAGTACTCACTCTGGGAAATGAAAAACAACTTTAAGATGTTTTTATCACTTGACTGCCATGCAAACATGCTACATCTGGGAACACCAGAACTTCTGTGCCAAGAAAATTTGAGACTTGCTGAAAGATATAAAACTCCATCCTTACCTGCTGTTAACCCCAACATGTCACTTTACATGTTTTTGCCCCTCAGAGATTTATAATTCCTCCATTCTTCTCAACAAATCTTTCTTCTCATTCCAGACAGCCAGCAAAGGCTTTTCTGAGAAACCTCCAGCAGAAAATTTACAGAATAGTAAATCTTGCTATAGGGCAATGACGCTGCATCCTTAACGGCATACTGGCACCCCACAAAGGTGAAAAGGAATCATGTCTAGAAGTCAACCTATCTATAGGTATATAACTTGAAACACTTCTACTTAATTATGGATTGAGCACAATTTCTTGTCTAAATCCTTAAACCTGCCATAAAAAATTCCACCAGCCTCCTGATCTTTGAGATCTTCTGGAGATATTGCTTCCTTTTCGCCCGCAATTTAGGCACAGGAATATTTTTGGATTTCTCTTTTTTTTTTTCTTCTAGTCTTTCTCTTCAGTAATATATGACTTTCCAGATCTTCTTTACTTTTATTTCCTTATCTCTTTCTCTCATCTTATTTGTTTTCTCACCGCTTTTTCTCAGCCCTTCCAGTTTCTACCTCCTATTTCTTTCACCATTTCTCTCTTCTATTCCCCCTTGCTTTAACTTTCTTCAGCCCCCTTTTCTCCACCTTTTCCCACTTCTGTTTGCATTGTGATTTCCAACCTGCAAAGAAGTGCTATCCCCACAGGCTCTTCATCACCCTTTGATCACCCTCTAGCCTCTGCAAGCAAGCTCCTCCAGAAGTTCCACCTGCTACAGTTGACCCAGAGACTCCAAAGAGGTTGAGAGGGACTTGCCTTGCAGCAGGAGCTAGAGGGTTAGCACTGCCCTGAAAGGGGAAACAGAGAGGGTCAGTTTGGCAAAGCAGAGAGATTGGCAAGAAGACATGGTGCCAGGCACAGGATGCCTCATTCATGTTCCCCCAATTAAAGCAGCCTGTAGGGTAAGTAGCATGCCACTGTAGTGCACTGGTGTACTGACCCCTCCGAGCGCTTGTTAGTGCTCACCATACTCAGCATTTCCTCTCCCTGATTGATAGCATGATACGTGTGTGTATGGCAGAGAGCAGATTCATTACAGCACATTAGCCAGACAGGCAGGCAAATGCCCACAGGGGCAGAAAATCTGTAAGGAATAAATAAAAACTTTATTATTTTTCTAAAACTTCTTTTCCCCAGGCTACAGTGAGGAATACTGGAGGAACAGGAGAGTGGAGAGAGCCCAGAAGAGAAAGGGAGTGGTGAGAACTGGAGGGAAAGTTTATTAGCAGTCAAAGAAAGGTTTAAAATATTCATTGTTGGATTCAGAGTTTGGATAGTAGCTGAATCTCTATTTATAATTTTTTTTGGTCCCACTGTTAAATAGGAAAGAAAGGTTCAGTGCATCAGATACCAAGTTATCAGAACATTCCTGATGTAACATGTTTGAAATGTCTGAAATCTGGCTGCTCCACTTATTGAAATTTATCATCCCTCAGTTTTAAAAATGAAAAACAAACTAGTACCAGCCTTTATCAACAGCTGCCACCATGTGGTATTTGAAATACCACAGTTACTTCCAAATAGAAAGAAATATGGTGGCATCATCTCACATGTTCAGTGACGAGTTTTAAGCATTCACTTGGTAACTCACAGCTCATAAGAGGTGATGTGGCTGAGGAGCAGCTCTGCACCCCTGCATACATTCTGCTAAGGCCGACGAGTAGATAGCCTCTGCAAAACTGTCCTGGACACCATAGCCACCTGCCAAACCACTTGCCCATCATTCATCCTTGGAGATGGGGGACCAGACCACAGTCCAGAACTGCCCCAGGCTGTCAAAAACAGTGCATAAAAAAGTGTATTCCCAAATAGCTGGTGCCAAAACCTTTTCTGCCAGGCACAGATTTACCAGGTTGCAGCATCCTCTCTCCCCCTGTCATAAGAGGCTGCCTGCTCTGACACAGGGCAAGAAAGCAAACACAGAGCTGCTGAGCCCTGTTCTCACTGCCCTCTGGCTGGACCTTAGCCCGGCTGCTGCCTGGAAATACATTGTGTTGTGGAAAGAAAACTCCAGAGATATTCCTCTATCCAAAAGGAAGATAGAGTGTGAATTGTCAGCCCTGGACCACTAGAGAGTTGATCCAAAGATTAATGATTCAAAGAACATGTTTTGAGGCAGCACAGGGACTAGACCTAGTTAGTTTAATACCTTGGTATTTGCTTGCTTGAGCCCTATTTATTTTTTAGAACATGTTAGTTCCAGCAGCTTCATCCTCACCTCTCTCCTGATTTCATTTAGCTGCACTCCCAAATGAGCTGTGTTACAATTAAGAGTATTTTTCAGCAGAAAACACAGCATTCTGAAATCTGCTTTGTAAATATCTGTTGGTAATATTCATACCTCTGAGATTGCTGGAGCTTTGTCTGATGAAAACTGTGTTCCCATTGGAAAAAATCCATTGAACGCAGGATACTGTGAAACTGGCATATGACACTGTGCATAATGTGCATGGGCTTCTTCTCGAGGGTGCTTGTCTGGCCACTTTTGATCCTGTAGCTTTCCTCTGAGCTGAAACTGTAGTCCAGTAAGTGCCTGCAGCATTGCTTTATTTCTTCCCTTCCCACTATGCGCAGAGCTGAAAGAATCACTATAAAACACACACACAAAATAGAAGCAGCAATTTAATTTCTTGAACAATGTACCTCTACCATTAAAGAAAACAAAACAAAACTTCAGTATAAACCCAAATTAATATTATGGTTATAGGGCACCCATAAGGACACAATCCCTAACATAGTTGCAAGAAAAAAAAAAAAAAAGATGAGAAGAAACAGTTGGCATTCAGTTAACAATCATGTTTGGAGGTTTGTGACTGACTTTGTTATTCCAAGGGAAGCCAGGTACCAGGCTCTTGGGATTAGGTACAAAGGCAAGAAAAAAGTGGACACGTATGAATCTCAAAGGTGACTGCTGGGTTAATAAAACAGTCTGTTTTCTGTTCACCCACTCTTCCTCTCAGTGTGCAAGTACATTAAAATATGTCAAAAGGAAAGCCATTTGCTGGGGAAAAATAATTCAGCTAAAAGTCAAAATTTCCAGCTGGTGTGTTGCCTTGGTGTGTGCAAGTGCGCTAACAAAGTGACCCACACATCTCACTGGATGAAAGTTGGTATCCTCATTAAAGTAGAAACAAACACTTGAAAACAGGAACAACTGCCAGTTAAAAAAAGGACCACAATTGAAATGAGAAGCCTTCATTTTTCTCCATTCTGTTTCCTACTTGCTCTATAGCAAATACTATATCTATATATATATAAGTAATTGCTTGAAAAGTAATGAAAGCAAAACTGATTTTGTATGCAGTAACCATTCCCATTTGCTGGAGGAATTGTGTTGCTAACAACCATCCACATTATTGTTGTGTGTTTAGAAGAAGAAATATTTTCACAGTCCAGTTTCTGAACTGCCACATACAACACAAGGGCTGGTTCCTGCAAAGAGTCACCCTTTCAAAAGTGAGTAGCTCTGGAGAAGAAAACCTTATATCAGAATTGCTCACACTAGAAAGTGTTTGTAGGATCAACCTCCAACCCTTTAAAATAAAAGCACATTTATAGTCGTGTATATTGCCTTTGCCCCCAGGAAACACAATGAGTCCTGAACACAATCACTAATTCCCTGCAGTGTGAACATTTTATGTAATATGAACAGCATGAGATATTAGATCTCCTGTTCCTTGGCCCAAGCCCTGACAGAAAGCACTATTAGATAAACAGAAAGCAAAATGAGGGAAGTGGTACACCACAGTGTGAGCAGCCTTTTGTTTATTGATGACATGATTTACCCTGGAGTTGAAAAGAAAAAGAAAAAAAAGAAGTAAAGAAGTATTCTAAAATCTCTAATGACTGCAGCAGAGTTTATTATGATGAACCACAGAACTCCTTCATGGGTGAGTTTGGAAAGACCTCTGGGGATCATCTAGTCCAACTGCCCAGCTCAAAGCAGGATCAGCTATGTTGCTCAGGGCCATGTTGATTTTTAAATATCATCGAGGACAGAGATTACACAACCTCCCCAAGCAAACTATTCCAGTGTTTGATCATGCATACACTAAAAAAATAATTTTCTTATGAGGAATTAAAATTTCTCCCATTTCAGTTTGTGCCTATTGCCTCTTGGGCTACCATTAGGCACCACTCAGATGCCAGCTTCACCTTTTTTCCTCCCAATCCAGTAGGTGTTTCTACACATGAAGGTCATCCTGAGCCTTCTGTTCTCCAGGCTGAACGGTGGTAGCTCTCTCACCCTCTCATAACTCACAAATTCCCAGCCCTTCAGCGTCTTTGTGGCCCCTTGCTGGACTGACTCCAGTACATCCAGGTCCCTTTCATGTTAGGAAGTTCAGAACCAGACCCAGCACTCCAGCTGCAGCCTCTCCAGTGCTGAGGAGAGGAAAAGGATCACCCTCAATGCAGTTATGTGGTGTGGTTTCTCATGTACCCAAGGAGAGGCTGTTGCACTTTTTTGTTGAAAGGGTGTGCTGTGGGCTCATAGTCCACCAGAGTCTCCAGGGCCTTCCCTACATAGCTGCTTCCCAGATAGCCAGCCCAGCCTGCACTAGTTCATGCAGTTATTCCTCCCCAGGAGCACAATTTGACATTTAATTTTATTGAATTTCTTGAGATTTCTGTCACCCCATTTCTCTGGATGGTCTCTCTGAAGAGCAGCACAGTCATCTGTTATAGCAACCAGTCCTCCTGATTCTCTGTTGTCTGCAAAATTGAACTCTGTCAGACCATCTAGCTTATGAATGTAGATTTTAAGTAATATTGGACTCAGTACTGAGCCCTGAGGAGCACCACTAGTTACTGGTCTCCAGGCAGCCTTTGCAATGCTGATCACAGCACTTTAAGCTCAGCAGTTCAGCCAGTTTTCAATTTACTTCACCATTTACTGTCTAGTTAAAAATTTGTCAGTTTGTCTATGATGCTGTAGGAGACAGCTTCAAAAGCTTTATGAAAGTCAAGGTACCAGCTCATCATCTCACTATAGAAACCTATCAGCTTGATTGTGCATGATTTTTCTATTTCTTTAGTCTTCATTTCGCTGTTGATCTATCTGTAGAAACAATTCATGACCTTCTCCAGAGTCAATGACAAAAATAAAAATGCCCACTGCCTTCAGGCCTGAAGTGGCCCTGCAGTTGGACTAGATGATCATTGTAGATCCCTTCCAACTGAACTATTCTTTTCTATTCAAATAGACTTTATTAATATAGCCAATGTTTCGGTGTATATCAACAGGACCTTTTAAAATACGCATTATGTTTCTGATGCATAGAATTCTTTCCCCAGTTATGCAAATGCCTGCTTAGGGTCTTTTCAAAAATTTTATGGACCTGTTAAACTACAACAACCATTAAAAAACTGTCATGCATTAAGATGTCCAAGAAAATAAAAAAAATTTAAAACATTATTAGTTGTGCCAGCAACAGCAATGAAGAAAAAGAAGAAAGTCTTGCGATATTTTTCCTTTTGACCAAGGTTTGGTCAATGTATTTCTTAACAGATAATATGAGCTAAAGAGGGGATAACTGTAATAGCATAAAAATGCAAGTTTTAACACCCTAACGTTCCATCTTCTTTTTGTTCACAAAATAAACATCAGCTCTGAAGCTTATTCCAGTAATTTTGACCCCTGAAATTTGACCCCATAGAGCACTGCTTGAGAGCCTAGAATAAATGTCAGGACAAGGATCTGGTTTTTTTCTTTCAGAGCACCTTCAGTTAAGGCTCTGATGTTACATACATTACAAAAACTACAGCACTGCTTCTCACAGCAGCCTCTTCTAATAGATACAAGTAAGAGGGAAAGCTGAGGAACAGTCTAGCTAACACACCTGTGCTGATTCAAAAATAAAATGAAATAAAGTGCTGTATCTCCTAACTGCTGATGTTGTTCCTTAGCCACAGAGAGTTCTTTCGTACACAGGCTTTGATCCATTGTGCCTGCACTATTTACCTGCTCTACAGGTAAATGTGCGCAGTCAGCACCAGACTAAAGCTCAGCAAAAACTGAAATCTTCCCATGTGCCCAGAAGGTCACCTTGCTCTTGTGCCTGAGCATCAGGCTGCCTTAACCATGGGACTAGCTGGTGTTGCTTCCCAGCTGTACTGCAGTGTAAATGGTTTCTCTTCTTTACCTCCCTGGCCCTCATTCATTAGGACAGACTACTTCGATGTGAAAACCTGTAAAGTCCTGAAATACGAAAAATGAGAAGGTGGCTGTACCTGCCCCTTCCTGGTCACCGCAGTCTTATCATGCCTGTTTGGTTGTCACACTTGCATACTAAAAACCTAATCCTGCAGTCCTTTTGCAAACTAAACTCCCCATTGACTGATATGTCTTTGTATTAAAAAATTTTCTGGATATGCAGAGCAGCGGTTCTGAACAAAAGAATTTAGTCATTTTCCTTTTAGTTTTCCCTTTCAAAAATGCCCTAAGGCAGTCATCTCTTTCAGTCAATGGAAGGCTGAAAATGTTCAATCAAAAAAAATCTATTTTTGCACGATAGAAACATAAAAGAAATCTAAAACCCACAAATATTATTTTTGTACACATTGAGGACCAAATGTCTTCACATTTCATTGACCTTTTTGTTAACTCTTTACTTGACAACATTTTGCCTCGAGCTGCTTTTGACAGTGGAGGAATATGTGTTTATTAAGGAACACATACTTATGATCTTTTAGTTATATTATTAGGGGAAAAGGAGGACAGTTACATACATAAATGTTAAGTATAAAAGACATATAGAAACTTCAAACATACTTCCATTTATAAAACATTCATTTATCTGAGCAATTTTGCAATTAAAAAATAAAAAGTAAGTTAAATCCATGTTCTGAAACTGAAATCCAACTTAATTTACATGGTTTGCACAATATCTTACAAATAGCCAAAGTAAATCCTATTAATTTCTACAGTAATTTGAAATACAATTTACTTTCTTCAGAAGCGTTCAAGTAGTATCAGCAAATTCTTTAAAAATCATGAAGTATCTTTTTCTTTTATTCTTTATAATTTTTGGGCTTTCAAAATTTTCTTGTCATACCATCAAGTCAAAGAATGCCAATGGAAACAAAAAAAATTGAAAGTTCTGTTAAAACAATGCATATGTTATTTCAAAGTAAAAAATATCATAAGAATTTTGCATGAAGGTTAGTTTCAAGTGAAAGGTAAATATATACTGGTTTGAAAATATTCAAATATAATCTGTTAACTCTGATCTGTAGCAATGGCAAGCAATAAACGTATATTTCTGTTGGTAGCAGTTTAGTCCTTGCCACTCCAGTAAAAATAAAATTGATGTTTAAAAGACAAACACACTTTATGTAATGCAAATTCTGGCTGCTTTTTTCTTTTTTAATTTCCAGTTTGAATTAAATATAAGATATGGAAATTCTGAAAAAGAAAAATTTTACACTCTACAAAAGTGCATAGGCATAAGTAGGATGAGTTCAAATATTAATGAAGATGAAGATAATAAACAAATTGGCTTACTTGAGAACTGAAAAGATAATTCACTAAAATAGAATTTCAGCAGTGTGGAAAAGATAAATTGGTGCAATAAAAGACAGGAATGAGAACTGGTCAGACAGCTGCATTAAAGTATAAAGGGGGACACTAAGGAGATTTGGAAATTAGCATCCAGATGCATCACATTATGACTCAGACAAAACCCCTGCTGTAGAACACTAACACCTGAGAATCACACCTAGGATAATATAATGAGCAATACATATCTTTTTGAGCAGCCTATACCAGACAGATTAATAAAGTGGAAGGAAATTAAATGAAAGTAAACAGTAAACATTAATAAGGGATTTAGGATCTGAGCTATGAAGAAAGCTGGAAAGAATTACATGATAAATACAGTGCTTCTGACAAAATATATATTAAAAACATGCATGTCAAGAGAGAAACAACTATGACAAGAAGAAAATAAGTTATCCTTGTAATTATGGTGATATAAAGAGTATTAAGTAGAATATCACAACAATTCTTCATAGAAAATATGAAAAAAATGGGGATATATTGTTCCCCCCCCAAAAAAAAAAGTGATATAATCTCCGCCACTCGATTTGTTTAAATTGAAACTTGGCAAAACATTAGTGAAGTTATTGTACAGTAGGTCATGATCCTGTATTGGCAGGGGATGGACAAAATGACCTAGCAGGTCTTTTCCCTCTCAATCTTCTTTGATTCTAAAAGGGTCTAAGTCAGATGCTTCCATCATTTGTCTACAAGATCAGCAAAGCTAGAGCTACCACAGGGAGACCAGTAAGGGTGAGGGTGAAGGTAGACTGGCTAATAAAATATCAGAAGCCCATAAAAGTCAAGAAATTCTTTCTCTTTTATTGTTATAAATATATATGTATCTTCTTTTCAGGGTTCAATGTGAATGACTGCACAGAAAACTAAATTTTAAGACATTGAAAAGCAAAATAAGTGTAGAGGTCAGTACTGCAGAGGGACCAGGCTGGAGTAGCAGCAAAAGAAAATGTGCAGTCCCCTGCCATCAACTTTTTGAAAATGCAAGTCTCAAAGGTAAGGCAGTAGCAGGATTTCATGCACAAATTTTTTTCCTGATTAACATTCCCACAGAAACAAGTTTGTGAAGAAAAGCTCCTACCAATAGTTGTATTGCTGCCTATGATATTTCCAGTCTTTCTTTAGCAATCAAAAGTATTAGAAAGTGATGTTTGAGGAATAACCTAGAACCAAAGAAAGTTATTTAATTTGACGGCGTTCAGGAAAAACGTGGTGACCCTGGTGACAATTAGGGTTTCTTGCAATGAAAGCGGGAGGTGTTGGCACACAACAGCAACCGCTGGTTATTAAGATCCGTTGTGGCGTGGGTCTGTTGCGAACGCAGTCTGACCATCATCCCTGGAGTTCCTACCTCCACTCTAGGTCAGAAGTGTGTTCAATTGTGTTGGGTGTCAGGCTTACAGCGTGTGAATGGGACAGCTAAATATTACTGCTTACACCTCCATTAAGGTTGTGTGTCATGCTGACCTTCTGCAGAAGTGTCCAGCCTAATGCCCAGGTGCCAAAAGACAGAAAGGGCAGCATCAGTAAGTCTCCAGCTAATGACCTACAGAAGTGGGGGTGTCTGTGCATGTAGCATCCCATTTTGCCTCCTTCTGAATCTGAAGAGAAAGCCCTATGATTTGCTGTTAGCTTCACCTGAGGTCAATTATTACACTCATATGAGGAAACAGAGAAGTGCATCTCTGGGGAAAAAACAAGGAAAGGAGTACACAGGATAAAGTAATAGTCTTCTGCAAGGTAGCAGCTATTTTTTCTTTTTTTCCAATGTATAACAACTAGATACTGTCAGGTTTTTAGCATTATCTTAATGAGAAATAGCCTCTACCCACTTGTATTTTATGATACTGTTTTTTACTTTTGCTGTGCTTTTTGAATGTGTACATGCGCACTCAGGTAAATACACGCATATTTTCTACCCAAACTAAAATGCATAAGAGCTGCCATTAGTTTACAATCTAAATTTATTGGTTAATATATTCTTGTGGTGCAATTCTAAGGAGAGTGTTTATGCAACAGAAGTCCCATTGCCTTTTTGAAGGGCATTTGCTCTTCAGTTAGCAAGGGGGTTTGAAAATTCCACTTCAGTGCATCTTCCTCCCTTCAGCATCAAAGGCAGATCCAGGAATACAGGACATAAAATCCCAATAATTCATTAAATTAATATTTTAACACAATAAAAGACACCAGAGACTATAATACGATTAACAGAGAACCTTGAATCACCAGCTCTAGAAGCCCTCAGCTGTCACAGCGCTTTCCTGTCTGGAGGGTGTTCCTTACCGTGTTAGTCCCAGGGTCCTTAACATAAATCCATTCACCAGACTGCCAAAAAAAGGAAGTTTCTGGTTTTTTAAACCAAATAAAGATAATTTCTTATCCTGGAAAACATACTAAATTGTCAATATTTTCTTTTTTTTAAAAATATTACTTTCTCTATTTTTTTTCAATACTATATCTGCATATATGGTGTTTTTGCAATAATTTGATTAATCACTCCTGGTATCCTACAAATTAGCAACAATCCACAGTTCATAACTACGATACATTGCCTTACAGCACTCAAAGTGGAAATTAGAACAGCACATGGCCAATTAGTATATTCAAATGCTGATTAGTACTGTCAATTTTGTTAATGAAAACATTAGGGACTATGAATATTATGTATAGGCATCTTTTCAAAAATAATACATCTGCTGCGAATGATCAGTCTGGATGTTGACACAGAATGTGTAATTTGATTTGAAAAGTTCCTTTTCAGCTTGGGACAACTTTGTTTATATGCTGATATTTAGGTTTCCAGCTCATAGAGCCAAAACCAGATCTGGTAATTACCAGTACAAAGGCAAGTCTTCTATATGAGGGCTTCTGTGAGCAGATGATCCCACTGTGCTGGGCAGTTCAGCCCTGGGGAAGAGACTCCTTACGGATATGAAGGAATCAAATTTCATCAGGAAGCTGGAGTCAAGACGAACAATGTAATTTTGTCACTTAGGTGGGGTTGTTTCGTTCCATTTAGATAACTCACTAATCAAGACAACAAATTGTGTTCAAAAAGATAAAAGCACAAACATTTATAATACACCCTATAAGGATACATGCTTGAAGAACTGTGTAACTCCATAAAAGAAATTACTACTTTTCACCACCAACAATAAAGAAATAAACACAAAGTCCTTTGATTGGTACACTTGATACTACCAAGACATGAGAATCCTGTCCAGCCCAAACAGATGGAAGAACTAACCTCTCTTTGTCACACTGCATTTGTGCCACCACATCATGAAGTTCCTGTCTCAATGAAGCAGCAGGATTAGTTCAAATCAAATGCCTGGGACTGTACAGGGACTAGAGATGTTGAGGAAGACTCCATACAGCCCTCTCCATCTTCATTCCCAGAGCTCAACTCACAAGGTAGACCCCTCTGCTGACAGTCTGAAGGCATCCTGATCAAAACTAGGCGTACTGCAAGCACAGTGACACAAGCACAGAGGCATCTCATTACGGTCAAAAGGCACAACTCTGGTACACTCCTTCCCACTTCCACCCAGAAACTTCAGCACCTGCCTCAGGCTGCTTCCTGACCCAAACTGGGCCTTCTGCAGTCCCTTCAGTAAGAGCCTTTGTACCTCCTAGGCAGTGCAATGCAAGGTTCTCCATGACCTTTGATAGAATATTCATCTTTCAGACGAATGAAGAACAAATTCAATTTCCATGGACCCTCTAATGAAAATACATTGTATCCTATACGAAATGCAAATTCCGATCAGATAAGTTTGACAGTCTCTCCTTATGCAAAATAGATTTAAAATTGTGTTATGAAACCATTAATTTCATGCATTCATTTCGTGCAGCAGACCTGTTACCAGAAGCACAGTTGCTACATATTAAATCAGATGAAGAGCACAAAAATTCCTCCACAGCCTGAAGACACAAGTATTCACAGATAGTGTGAATACCTGCTGGCCAGTTTTAAGTTCCTGATATTTCTCAGCTTTTCAATAGGAGACTTTCCTGCTTTTGTGTTCTTCTCCATCTCCCTGTCTCTGTACCAAGGGGGAGTCCTGGAAATGGAGATGAAGCATCTCTTTGATCTTCATTTTGTGACCTTCGGCAGGCAAAAGATCAGCTGTGCAAAAATTTTTTCTCAATCTCTGAAAATATATGCTGCAGCAATGCTCAAAATGATACAAGAGATTTGTTGCTATAGTTTAAGTAATCCCAAGAAATTATATGTAATCTACAACTATTGAATATAATAATATGATATGATGATGATGTCTATTATTATCATCATGTTTTACATTGATAAGACTTGCTCTCAGAGATGCTTTCTATACAGAAGCATGCACACAGAAATTTGCCTGGGGCCATGTCCAGGAATGAGAATTTTTCAATAAAAATAGTTCAGAAACAATCATAAGGTTAACAAGTTTAGACAGTCTAAACAACAGATACTTCTGTAATGTTCACCAGAATATTTTTATGTCAGGTTCACAGGTATTTTTAAAAATCTTTTAATGCAGCCCAAGTAGTCCCTCCTGTAGTTTTCAGGATAATTTTTATTCTAATTAATAACTTCAGTCCTTGAGCATCACTCTTTAAGGGTGCCCTGTACTCACAAATATATGTACTTGTTATGTCTTGCTTGCTTGCTCCTGATCTGCTTTCCCTCATTGTAGGTGCTGGTATGGTGAAGGACATGGATAGATATTCTCAGTTCTGAGTTGTTATCAAGTAAATGCTGATATATACTTCCGGCATTCAGAGCTCACTTCTCAGGACAACTGGTCTCTCATAATTCTCTTTCAAACTATGATGTTGTAAAAATTATATATGCAATTGTGTAGCTTCCTTGCTAGATAATTATAATACCTGCAAAACTGTCAAACTTTAACCTGGACATGATTGTAAAATACCATTTTGTAACTACAGAAAACTGCTTTAGAAGGAGAAAAACCTGATAGTTTTGCCTTTTTCCTGTTTCACATGCTTTATTTTCACCTTCTCAATTCTAGAAGACTCATGGCATATGAATAGAAATGCATATCTCCTTGGAGCTGAAAAGACTTAGGGATTGGGGATACCATACATAGTTTCTTATTATTCGTATTCAAAACAAGGTTTTACATGCATCCCAATTTAAAACCAGAGTATGTGTCACCTGCTACCTCTTCTGTGAGAGAGAAAAGTCTCTCACGGACTTAGAAAAATAACAAGAAGATCCTCACTAACAGCATTTTTGTACCTACAAGTGTCTGCATGCCTGAGAGGAAGTGAAAGAGAATAATGTCTGAAACCTTTTTTTTCTAGTGTAAGTAGGAAAAATATCTTGCAGATTGGAAAGAAATATAAGCAAAAATCACCTGACTTCTTGTACTGGGTTCTTGATATGGTATGTGCATGGCACCAGGTAGAACTTTTCTAAACTCATCAGCAATCATGAAGTGAGACTTAAAGTGCTAGAGAAAAGGATCAAAGCTTCTGCCTACCCATAGTTATAATATTAATATAAGTCCTGAGTCCTAAAATTAGGATTTTAAATCTCCTTGATTAATCTTTAATAAATGCCACTACAGATGTATAGTTACTACATTTAAGCTACCGGTTTGAGTATGAAATTGGCAGCATCAGGCTAATAATATCAGCTTTAAGAATCTTGTGCATTCTTTATGTCTCACTATTTGCCCTTCCTTCGGGTCTGTCTCTTCTCACTTTTCCTCCCTGAGTAATATTTTTCTGTGCTGGACCTGCAGGGATAACAGGCCAATACTTTATACTCAGGCAGTTCCCTTCTTGTTCTTCTTCTGGGATACAGTTTCTTTTCTCATGACTGCCACAAAATGGAAGTTTGGCCTCCTAAATTACTGGATCTTAATGATAAGGCCATTTACCTTCACATATCAGGGCCCCTTCAAGCAATGTGCTGCCCTTGCCTTACTACACTGTGACTGTCTATTAGGTTGCTTCTGTGAGGTTTCTGAAAGATTTTCTCGTCTTCTCTTTCACCTTTCAGTCTTTGAGCATGAACCTGCAGGGCTGCATGGAAGGAATGCACAGAGAGGCCTGAGGACAAGAAGAATTACTCTCAAGGGAACACTAAATGCCATCCCAACCGTTCTCTGCTGACAGAAGCAGAGATCAGTGCTCCTGTCCTGGCACTCTAGAAACCTTGGGCCTGATTAAGTGATTGATTACATATACACTGTTGTCATATAAATAAACATCTGGTTTCATATATATATATAAGCACAGTGCTGGAAAAAATACCAGTTACTGAGTTCTTGAGAATTATTCTATATTAATTACAGCTGCTACCTTTTTCAGAATCCTATGATTTAGGATCTTTCCTGTTCACCTGTCTCAAGGTACCCATTACTAATGTGCTTTTCATGTAAACACATTTATAAGTGACCTCTCCCATTTAAGTTTTCCTTGAAAGAATTTCCTTCTAAGAAGGTTGCAACCGGTGACACATAACACCTTTTTAAAAGATAAAAAAAGCACTGTGCAATGGGTTATGAAGTGAGAAACCCCATGGATGTGTTCAAGCTAACAAATGCATCTAGAATTTGGTTAGGACATAGTTCAGCATTCCTGCTAAAACTGCCATGGAATCTGTGATGATTGCAACGAAACCCAAGGTTAGGGTTCGTTTCATTCAAAGAATAACTCAGCAATGTAAAACGTCCCACAGTTCCCTATGGCAACAGTGGTACTTTATTACATAATCAGCTAATTATTTGATTCAAATATTTCCACAGTGGTGTCCAGCACCTAGACTGTCCCTCTGTATGTCTCACACTCATTAAATAACCTTCTTAAGTCCTGACAAGATCATAAAGCATGCACAGCATACTAATGCAGTGCACAACGATATACAGATGTATACATCTGCTTGCCAAGGACCCACCAGGTGTAGCTCACTGGAATGTTCTGTTATCACTGAGTTAACATTTTAAGGAAAAATCCAACAAGATGTACTGGGTTTAACCCAGCAATATTAAAACACGTGCAGCTACTTCAGTACCAACAGATATTTCCTTCAGTACCAATAGACATTTAGAGTAGCTTCTAAATAGAAAATTCTGTGTTAAAACATCATGTTCTGTAATAGAAAAGTCCTGAGAAACCTTTTCTGTGTTATAGGGATTGATCTCTCTTTTTCAATATCTGCTGTAATACCTTGCCCAAAATAGCACATAAGTCTGCTTCAAAAATATTGCAGACTTTTGTTTACTAAAAAAAAAGTTCACACTGAGAACCAAAACTATATTAAAGTTGCAAAAATAATTTTGATATGATCATTATTTTCTGTACAATTGATATTTGATAAAATTTCAGAAGAGTTATAGAAATATATAAATTTTACAAAATATTTCTAAAACTTTTAAACAATATGTTTATGTAAGCAAATCAAATATTTTTGAAGATGCTCAAATCAAACTACTTTTCATACATTTTGATTACAAAGATAAAATATAGGCATGAAAACCATAAACCTATTAAGAGTCACTAATGGCAATACAAATAGATACTCAACTAATGTCACATAATGTTATACACATATACCATGATGCTTCTATAATCTTATAGATATTTTAGTTTATGGATCATTTCATTTTGAAGATACATATTTGCCATTTAATGAAGAACATCACTTTATGTAAACAAAAAAACCCTAAAATACTTGTTTTGCACATTGTCGTGTGTTTTGTTTGTTGTTGTGTATTTTGCTTGTTTTCTTTACCAAAAATTCATTTTAACAGAAAACTGGTAGTTTAAGCTCTGATTACAAAAGACAGATATATACCATTTTTCCTAGATTATAGCCCTTTATTTTATAACTGTCTCTAAATGTAGGGGGCTTTTTCAAAACTTACATCTTTATGTCTCAAGAAGAAGTTAGACATCGGCTGCAGTCAAAGAAGTTAATAATTGGATTTAATGGCATTCAGTTCAGAAACATTCAGTAGTCTTGTTTTATGACAGTTATATGAAAGTTTCCAAGAGCTGCCCACATTTGCTATCAAAGAACCCTACAACACTTTTGCTTTAGTCAGAGAATCATTGATACTCTAATTATAAAAGCATACTTACTAGTCAAACTGCTCCAGGATTTCTACATCACAGCTTATTCACTGAATCAAAGAGTCTTTTCTCCTATCATGTTGACTCGCAAAACTTACACTTGTCATTACTGCTCTAGATGTAGTTTGGGATAATTGAAAGCAAAATTCAGAATTTCAGAATCACCTTTTCCTCCCCTCTCTTTTTAAACATTTATTTTTCAATGCTTTGCTTACAGTCCTGTAACAAATACTGCTACCATGCTGGTTAAAATCTCTATGCATAACAGCTAATTGGCTATCTAAGGCATCTTCTTTCAGTGAGCAGTGGTTATTGAATAGAATACAGTGGTATTCTTGGAAAGGGAAAAAGAAAGACAAGAATAATGGGCACTAGAATGACCATAAAAAAAGAGGCAAAATCTCAGATTAGCCCAAACTCCCAGGCCCTAATCACTGACAGAAGAATCTGGTAAATCAAGGAAAAAGACATCAATCCATTCAAACAGGATTAAAGGTTTAAACTGAAAACCAACAAACTTTTTAGCCTTTGGGGAAAAAATTTGCATCAGGAATTTTTTTAGATATGAAACAGACAACTAAAATATTTCCAACTGCCTATTTAGTACCCCACATGAAGGAGAAGAAAACAATACCACAGAATATAAAATCAATGCTTAAGTAAACTGATTCATGTGACAATGTTGCAGATTGCAATGAACAGGCAATAATTAATATTTGAAGCTGTAAGATTATTGGCATAAAAATAAATATTTATTACTAGAATGTATTTTTGAATGGTTTGTTAACTAACAGATATATGGGATTTTTGTAGACTTTCAATCTCCAGGTTAGAATTACATGCCTCATTAGGTGGACATTTACTAGTGCTCTGGAAAAAACTGAGAGAAATTGTTATGATAGAAATTTCCTTCCTGATTACAGAAGACAGCTACCAAATTTGTTTCCCCCCTTTATTTAGTGGAAAAAGAAAAGAGAGGTGTTGTACATTATGGTTTATGTTACCCTTAATTCTCTTGACATAGTGACTATAAATTTAAAAGGTCATACAACAAAAGGATGAAAATAAAATTTCTGTGGCACATGAAATACCATCTACACTAGCTTTATATCACTGTTGCTGATGCTTTTCCAAATGAAATTTTATTACTCATAATATCATCATACCAATCAGTCTAAAAATAGAAAGGCCTGTTACACAGCTTTTTCTGTTTTAATGAATAGGTAAGTCAAATTTTAGCCAAATTATTAACCATAGTACAGATTCATGAACATTATTTTACATACATTTGTATTCTTTCTTACTGTTAGAAACCTTTGAAACAGAGGGTTAGAAATCATGATTTTAATGCCTATTTCTTTCACAGGAGCAATTGTTTATCAGGAGTAAAAACTGTTGTCAATTTTTAGTTATTTCCTTTTTTCAATAATTATTGGCAATCCTGATGTAATTCCAGTTGTGAGATACCCTTAACTTAGAATAATTATTTGATTTACCAGTACCCTCTTTTTGCTAATAGTCTCTCTAAATATCCTTAAGGAAGCTTCTTTCACAATAAATGCATGGTAGCATACATCTTATTTATTAAATGTACTGTGGACTTCTTCAATCCTAGTAAGCATATACAATATGCCAGAAATTTAAATAATGACATTCTGTGTAGAACTTGTTATTGGGCTGGGAATATTTGACCTGGAATGCCATTAACTTAACTTATACATTTTAAAATCATGTTTGAAATGCTGTAAAACTAAGATTGTAGTGAATTTAATTTCAAAGTCATTTTGGATGTCCTTTCAAACTGTATGTGGTAATCCTTGATTTTTGCACTGATGCTAAATGTTAATGAACAGAGCCACAGTGTACCATTTCACCTAGAGCAATGAAAACATTAAAATCTCTTTAGAAGATTGAATAAAACTTTATTTTATAAATATAATCCTTGTTGAAGCTCTACCATTTCACTGTACTTTTGAAATAAGAGCACATGGAAAATATGGAAGAGTTCCTTTGAGATAGCTAACTAAAGCTACAAAATGAGCACAGTACAGTATTTCCAAGGAACACGGTTCAAAAGTTGTACGATTACTACTAAGGTTGTTTTATTCTTTACCACATTTGGAACAGGAAGTCTGTGTTGTTCTTGAAGAATTCTGAAAAGCAATGTCACAGTCTGATGACCTCTTCTCCTCATTAAAACGTTCCCAAAGACAGCTCTCTGCATGATGTTTTGTAGCTTCAGCAGCCATGAACTAATTTGTACCTCTTATTTTGATCATGCACTGGTGAAAGAACCAAACAATATTTTTCTTTAAACACAGAGAGGTCTTTCAACAGCTCAGCATGCACTTCTACCCTCTTTTTAATCTTGGAGCACCTATTTATTTGCTCTTTTCACCACTAAATCTTCTTTGCTCCCTTCTGCCCCCCTGCAAAGCTGCTAGTTAAAATCTTCAGTGTTTTTTCTTCATAGGCTTAAACCATTAGAAGGGTATTACCATAAAAAGGGAGACAAGGACTTAGAGACATGGTGCACCAGAATTTGCATTTCTAATTTTTAATCCAATTAAACTAAAATAATATTTATTTAGCTACAACCTTTCTATAATGGGTATAAATTCACTAAAGCTAATGGAAAATTTTCTTGCTGGAGGAAATTAGTTATAGGTATTCACTGTGATAACTGATTGGTTCTGCATACTGAGTGTCTCCAGATTTTGCATATAGGCAATTAGTATTCAGCTAGTTGATGTGTTTATTTTGCACACCTTCTTTTTTGTGCGTGTGCAATTCATTATGCAAGTAATTTTTTGTTCTATATAGTGGATTCAGTATATGCAAATTGTTAGAATGTCTAAGGGCACTAGCTTTTAATACATACCTGGAAAGAAAGGCTGCATGTGTTGGCATATTTGCATTACAACCAAGTGTTGTTTTTTCAGACAGCTACTTAATAAAAGCTTATGGCATTATTACTTGTATTTCCTTTTCAATCAGTACATTTTAATCACTAATGTATACTTGGTGTACAAAGTATGCATTTTGTAAATCCAAGCCCATCTAAACTCACAGAGAGCCTCATTCTGCTCCCATTGATTTTGGCTCAAGTCATGGAGTCAGGCTTTTAGCCTCCCAGGTTTTTTTAGTAAGGAGAGAGGACAAGGAACCACTTGGAAAGAAGGTACTAAATCTTGCCTTTTAAGGTGAGAAAAGCTTCCCTGCACTCCTGTGTCCTCTGTGGCACAGGTCCACGAGGGCCCACCCCACGCCTGAGCAAACACCCTGTGCACGGGGGACCGCCAGCATGCTGCCACTGGAGACTGCAAACTGGCATCTGGAAAGATATCCACCCTTCTTGAGGAAGTCTGCCATAAACCACCATTCTTTCTCTCCCATCCTGGCTATCTGATTCCAGAACTTTGTGGTCCAAACTACTAAGGGTAGTCACAGGCTCTGGGAATGATAGCAAAGACTGCAATAACAGAGAAGCAGCATTCCCTGCATCCATAGCTCCCAGTCATGTCTATTCACCTGCAGAAGCACGTGGGAGCACTGAGGATGAGGATGTATTTCATTCATTTATTTAATATTGTACTGGATATTTTCCAGAAGTATGAACCATTCCATTATCTGGAGAAAATGAAGCCACAGCCAGTTAACCATTCCTGGTTGCTGCTGTGTATTCTACAAAGCAAGGAAATTCATGGTTCTAGGATATGATGTTCTTATCAAAAAGAGTATTTTTGGAATTTTGTTTTGATTTCTTGGGCTCCAGGGTGTTTCTCAAAAGGGCACATTAACAAAACAAACAAACAAAAGCAGTTCTCAGCCAGCCCTTGCATTACTCTTGGTGTAAATTTTTCAAATTCAAATAACCTTAAATTTACAGGAAAACTTTCTACCTTGCATTATAAGAGGAACAGACATGCAAATAACAATTAAATTTTTCAGAAGTCCAAATAAATAGGCAGAGTTGTATTCACAATTTACCTACTTAGTTATATTTATCCTGTATGCATGTATGGATCAGTGAATTGTCATCATGTACTTTCTTGCAGATATGTGTTGTCCAGTATTTCTACAGAAAGAATAATGATTTGTTCAATACTACTTAGAATGAAGTTAAGGTTCTAGCATGTTCCTCAGGAGAAAATTTCATATTATAATATGACTCCTCCTTCCTTTGTATGAATAATGTTTTATTAGAGGATATAATTTTTGCATTTTACTTTGAATTAGCTTATGTTTTTCATAATAGAATGTCATTGGACTGAATTTTATTGTGGGGTTTTGTTTGGTTTTTTAAATTAAGGCTGAAATAAATAATATGTCCTACATTCAAGTGAATTCTAGACAAAAAAGTCTGTTTTTTGAACATGTCTGACTGAAAATGGGCTGTATACCATTATACTGGTCCCCCACCACACTCTGGCAACCCTTATTATGGCATTTTTCTGGAGCAACAAGACTTGCCCTTGGTGGAGAAGGATCAGATTAGGGAGCATTTAAAACACATAGGTGCATGTGACTTAGTAACACATCATTTGTGAAGCCACTCTTGATTATCTTTCCTAGAAGAAAGCAAAGATCAGTATTACCTCCAAGATGGGCGAGAAGAAAGATACAGGGAAAAACTGACTAGTCAACCTCATCCTGATCCCTGTGAAGCTGATAGAGCAAATCCTTCTGGAATATATTTACAAAGTTAATCATGGGAAGATGACTGCAAATGGTCATTAAGAATTTACAAAGAGGGAATAATTTCTGACCAACCTGATAGCTTTCTGCAGTGACATGAATACCTCATGAATAAGGGGAGAACAGTGGATGCCTACTTCGACTTCAGTAATTGTCTGCCTGAGCTTTCAAAGTTGTCTGCCATAGCATACTCATAGACAAGAGGATGAAGTTCCAACTAGACAAGTGAAGTAGACTAACAACTGTCTGAAATGTCGGACTCAAAGTGCCACCAGTAAGAGACAGTGGTCAGCAGTGTACCCCAGGGGTCAGCACCGGGTCCAATATGATTTAGCATCTTCATCAGTGACCTAGATGATGAGCCAGCCTGCACCCTTAGCAAAACTGAAGATACAAAGCTGGGAGAAGAGGTTGATACACTATCTGGTTGTACTGCCTTTTGGGAGGACCATGCAACATGGAGAAATGGGGCAATAGGAATCTCAAGAATTTCAAGTAAAGGCAGGTAGCCCTGGGAATTGAAACAGCATTCATTAATACAGGCAAGGGAATGAATGATAGGAAAGATTTGCAGAGGAGACCCTGGGGTTTGCGGTAGACACTGAGGCAGCAATGAGTCTTTACAGCAAGGAAGGCTAATAGTCCTTCCTCATCTGCATCAGGAACAGCATCACATTGCCTGCAAATCAAGGGCATGATCTCCTCAGCAGGAGATCAGGTCACATCTGGACTGCTGGTCCAGTCCTGGGCTCCCCAGTGCAAGACATACACAGGCTTACTGAGGTAGTAAGGCAGAAGACCAGGAAGATGATGAGAAAGATGAAGAGGCTGAAAACACTGGGACAAGTCAGCCTAGAGAAGTCTAAATGCCTGATGTCAGGGAGTAAAAAAATAGAGCAAGACATTCTCAGCAGTGCCTAGGGACAGGCCCAAGAAACAGTGAGCAGAAATTGAAATACAAGAAATTCCAATTAAGCATCAGAAAAACCTTTTTTTTACTGTTCAAACACTGGAGCAGGTTGTCTGAGGAGGTTTTGGAGTCACCATCCTTGGAGACATTCAAAAGTCAACTGCACATGGCCATGGGCAATGTGCCATAGCTCACCTTGTTCTGAGCAGGGAAGGTGGAATACGTGATTGTCCGAGGTCCTTCAATTCAACCATTCAGTGATTCTGTGTTTTTTCAGTGCAAGTGAATGAGAGACACCAGGAACAACTTCTGACACAATGATAAATGTTCCGAATTTGTTTCCATAACCACGCAATAATTCTAGGGAAGCTCTGTAGCTGTCATCCCCTGTTGTTTGGATTAAAAGTATTTACCAGACAGAGACAGGTTGTATTTTCCATAATGAAATTATAAAAAGCTCTTGCAGTGCTAAGAAGGATGATGTCAGTGGATTGGTGTGACTTGTTCATAGCCCAGGTAATCCAAATAACCCCTACTAGGTTAGAGACATGCACCAATTTTATAAATATTTCTGTAGCTTTGGGAATAAATTTGCTCACAGCTAAAGAGAGCCTACTTGCAGCAGGAATAGGCTGGAATTTTGAAAGGAAAAAATCAATCCCACTCTGCTGGAAAATTCCCATGATTTCCTCACCTAAAATCTGGTGTTTATAATACAATCTCTGTTTGCTATAAGATCTTCTGACCAGATCCAGACCAGTTAGGTCCAGATTTTTAATGATGGAATATTCACCGCAAATGCTTATGGTGTAAAATATTACAGCGTTTTTTGCTCCATAAACCAACTTTCCAACTTTACTAAGCCTCAAGCTTGTTGAAACCTTCCATTCTGATGAAAAACCACAGATAAGGGTATGACAAAACTGAGGAAGTGTCTGAAATCTCCTTTTTCCCTAGTACTGCTAGAGCTACTGAGGTAGCTGTTGAACATGACACAGAAACAGTCCCAGTTGGAGTAAGCAGCTGTCTGTGACTGCTGTGTAATGCTTATGTTTCCATGCTGTTCCTCTAACTGCTGGGATAAAGGAGTACACTTTGTTTATGAAAGACAGGCTCTAGGGAAAAAGAAGCAGATGCCACGCTGCACATCAAAAATGTGGATCCTTGCTCAACTGCCAGAAGAGGTGAGAGGTGCATTGAGCATCTCAAGGAAAAAGGTAAAAGTGAAAAAAAAATATATATATAAGGCAATGTCATAATAGGGATATGCTGGAAATAACCTAATTAGAAGGACATAGTAGATTGGGGTTTGGTACATTTTGGGGTAGGCTTTTTTTTTCCTTCGCAAATAATACAAGCATCCAAAGGGTGCCCTCTTACTTGAAATGGGAGCCTTGAATCATACACAGAAAAGTGCTGGAAAATAATCTCAGGATGAAGAAAGTCTAGCAGGCTTTCAGAACACGTTGAGGACAACTTTCTTTTAGGATGATGGAAGAAGGTACTAAGAAGCCTGCAGCTGTTTTAGAATGGATTCTGACTAATAGGGAGGATCTGGTTAAGAAGTTTGAGGTAGAACGTAATTTTGGTTAAAGTGATTACAAATCTGTAACATTCACAAATATAAAGAAAGGGAGGAATCAGAGCAGCTGAATAAGGACAGTGGAATCCAAAAAAAGCAGACTTCATCAGATTGAGGGAACTGGAAGGTAGGGTCTCTTGGGAAGTTATTCTAAGGGGAAAAAAAGACTGCAACAGAGTTCACAGTTACTGAAAGGGACTATATTAAAGATATAATGGCGGACTGTCATGATGTAAAGGAAACTTGGAGCATGGTAAGACACTAATACGGGTCCATCAAAAGCTCTTTAAGAGACAGGAAAAGAAAAGGAAAGCAGAAAAATATAAATATAAATGATATAAATATAAATGTAAATATATATAGAAATAGAAATAGAAATAGAAATAGAAATAGAAATAGAAATAGAAATAGACATAGAAATAGAAATAGAAATAGAAATACAAATAGAAATAGAAATACAAATACAAATACAAAAGCAGGAACAAGTACCTAGAAGCATGGATGTAAGACTATGAAGGAATAACATACAGCGTAGATCAAAATGAATATGAGTTTCATCTAACAAGAAACATAAAATGCAACAAGAAAAATATTTTAGAGATGGGAGGACAGCAAGAAAATAATGCCTAGTACTTAACAAGGAAAGAAAGAGAACAGCAGACAGTAAAGGCTGAAAAGTTAGTAAAAACTTTGCATCAGTGCTCACAAAGGGCGAGATTTGATCAGATATTTGGTAGTGCACTTAGTAATGCTACTGGTACTGTTTTCAGTATCATTCTTGCTCACAAAATACAGAAATACAGAGTACAGATAGATAAACATTGGTAAATAGGTGTGTAACTACCCAGGAAAAAGCACTCACAAGGTAATTATTAAAAATTATCTGCCCAGCTGTGAGAAGAAATCAGACACGCTGCAGACATCCATTGCAGGCTGCATTCAGTAATTTCCTCAATGTCTTGGATGACTGACTAGAGAACATATTTGTTACATTTGCAGAGCTGTTCAAACTAGAACAGGTTGAGAATGTTCAGCAAAATTTGGTTTAAATTTTTTTAGTAATGTTAATAAACAAAAGGCACATCTTGAAATCAACATGGTAACGTTCAGTGTAGACTAAGTAAGGAAAATTCAAGTGATAAATACAACAGGGAAATAGTTGACTACTCAGCAATACTGAAAAAAGGCTTTGAGCTTTCAGTGAATCAGACATTTTATTTTAGCCAAGAATGTGATACTATTGTAAAAAGACATTCCAGGACATATTTTGAGGAGCATCATATGCAAGACACAAGAATTGTTTAGTGTAGGAGACATCACCTAGAGTGGAGTGCTTGTTTTTGGATACGGTAATGTAATACAGAGGTTACTTCTCCTTTGGGAAACAGCCCAGCATTTAATAATATAAGAAACTTAGAAAATATTACCTTCATGTTCTGTTAAAAGAAATATTCTGTTTTATGAAAAAAAAAAAAAAATAGAGGAAATGGGAATATTCTTTCAATATATGAAAGGGTTTTGTAGCTAGTAGGAAACCCACTGTCCTTTATGCCCTCTGCAGATTTGATAAAAACTAAAAGGATTAAGGATTTCTATCAATAAGAACATTTAAAATTTTTAAAAGGTTAAGTATTTGAACAGCTGCTTGGAAAACATTCCATTAGAGGTGTCTAGGAGTAGGTTTGATAAAGAGAAAGACAGGGTTGAAAATCTCCAATACACCATCTGGTCGATCTGCCCAGTATTGTCCTATACTAATTACTCTATCTTGATTTATTATAGCAAGATTTCACAAGCCTGCTGTTTCATTTATTCTTGAAAAAAACTATGCAGCATCTCCAAAAACACTTTATGACATGAGGAACTTTAAGAAATTTGCAGTAATGATGGTCAAATTTTTCAAATCAAGTAGCTAAAATACTAGAAGCTTTAAACAAAACAGGGTAAAAAAAATAGTGACTAGACAAAAATATTGTCAGGCTTTCCATATTTCAAGAATTAAAAAGTTCAGGGCCCTCTTTTTCAACAGTTGCAAGTAACCTTCTTGTCAAGAAAGATTTTTCTTATTTTTCCAAGTACACAATTGGTTATCTCCCTCGCCTAGCAGCACCCTGCCACAGCACAGTACTTCAACAAATCTGTGACTGAGAAATGGCTGTAAGTTTAGTCAAAATCTGAATTTAGAAGACCTGGATTTTTATGCTCTACTACTCTAAGTGCCATGTAAAAACTTTTCACATTAAGGAGTTCAGAAAATGTTGTCTTTTTTATTGCCTAAGCCAGCCATTTTTGAAAAGGGCACAGATCTCCCATACAATTCCAGTGTTTTAAAAAGGGCCAGGCACAGCCCTAGGATTAGCACCTCACTGTCAGAGACTGAAATATTATAGTCTATGACTTAAACATTTTCTTAAAGGACTTTTAAAACTCTATTCCAAAAGCTGCAGAGAAGACTACTGCACCCTGAATGGGGGCCTGACTGAGGCCTTACACTGCTCGCTGATGAAGATAAAGTAACAACTCAGGGCTGGGGACATTCACTGAGCACAGGCTTAACACCTCCAAAGTGGAGAGACCACAGCCCCAGGGCTATCAGCTGCCAGGCTTGCACAGACCCCCTGCACCAAAGGGTGGGGGAAGAGAGGTTTTGGGTATCTTGGACAAGCATCTGGTCAGAGGTGCAGTGACTGCCCATCCTCCACTGTGCAGAGGAGTCCAGCTGAGGGGTCCTCACCAGGGGGGGAGGGGGAGCTTATCCACAGCAGAGGGGGTGACATGGCCCATCACAGGGGCCCCCCTCAAAGGGGTCCCCAGACCCTGCACCAGAGATGATGCAACAGACCCTCAGTGTAGCAAGGTACAGTGTCAAGCTGGCCCCTGCAAGGGGAGGCATGTGGGCATTCCCACCTGGCCCACAGAGTATGGTAATCCACTATTCTGTACTCCTTGGCATGGGGCGGTGTGTGGTGTGGTGGCGTGGCCACGGCGGCGATGGGGGACCCTCACCATCAGCAGACCAGATGGAGGGGAGCAATGAGACGTCATTGGGACCCTCAGAGCGGTGATATGCTTCCACCTAACCCCTGTCACCTCACCCTGTCCCCCCAACCCCCCATGCTTGCTCTTTCTTTTTTTTTGTTTCTTTCTCTCTCTCTTTCTCTTTCTTTCTTTCTTTCTTTCTTTTCTTTTCTCTTCCCTTCTCTTTGCCTCTCTACTATTAAATAAAATACATCAATTTTTTGGCATCAACATCTAAACTCATTTGGTTTTAATCTTGTTTCTGGGGATATTTTGAACCTTCTAAGTTCTTTCTGGTTTATGCACAGAGACTTAGCTTTCTTTGCTTTTCTGAGTCTAAACCGGATCGTAACACCACCTATCCTACATGTGGCCTTATATCATTGTGCGCCACTTTGATAAACCAGTTCTAAAAACCTCACTTTATATTTTTCAGTTTTTGCAATCAGTAAATCTTGAATGTGATCCAAGCCACCCTTGCCCCAGGGAACATATTTTTCTTTTGCTCAATAGAAATAAGGTGCTGTTGGTGTATTATTGGGCAAATACCTTCATTCTCCTCAATGAGCTGGTTCACCCAATGCTGAAACTGGGTCTAGAAGGAAATAGCACTTAATTAACTTTCTTCCATAAGGAAGAATGCACTGTGCAGCTTGTCTAAAATCTCATCAGTCTGAGAGTGAGAATTTGAGTCTTTCTGTTTTCACAAAGACCCATTAGTCTTGAGTCCTCGTGCAGGGGAGTGAACAGCTTGTTTAGCCTCTACCTTCACAATGTCTCCAATTTCATGGGCAGTTTCCCCAGTAACTCAGACAAGAGCTAGAAAGTCTGACCTTGGACATCACCCAGAGACAACCACCTGCTTACAGGACTGACTTCTGTTCTCTTTGATTTAATGGAAGGACAGTCTCTTCTATTAAAGAGGTCAACTGATCCAAGAGGGACTCTGCTTACAGCCAGGAAAAAATCTCTGGTGCGATTTTGTCTAACAGCGGATGATTTTTTCTTTTCTAATCCACTACTCACACATCACTATGCCCAAACTATTTCCAGTTCAAATGTAGTTTCATCAGAGCTATAATTTAAACTCTCTCAGTGTGAAATATCTGAAAAAATTCTCAAGAATGTAGTTTGCGTTATTTAGCTGCTTAGTGACCCCAATGGACTGGTTCTCACTGGAGAAAGAGTTGAACTTCAGTACTGTATAATTTAGCTATATGATGCAGAATCTTGGTCAATCTTTCTTTTCTTTTAGGTATAAAATCCAATTTAAATAACTGTTAGACCTTCACTACTGATTCTTCCTCCAAAGAGGCTTTTGCTATTTACTCAGGGCCTATAAAATGAAGGATGCAGAAGGGCAGATTTCAGAGGGGAATTCCTGTAAACAAATAGCAGATAAAGGAACAGTTTATCACAATCCCATAGATTCCAATACACAAAAAGTTGAGTCTCTTCTTTTGCTGATCTTACAGTAGAACTCCATAGTAATAGTGCCTGACCCACATTATTCTCACTATTCTCTGGAAAATAATAGTCAGGACTGTTGAGAACCTGGCTAGTGTAACCCAATTTGTGGGAGAGAGGATTGTCATGAGATTTATTGGGAGAGAGGAAGGACACTCTTCTAAAATTCTAAGGAAGTAAATTTTACTCCTGCTTATGGACTCCCTCAATCTACCTGCCTTTCCGATTACTGCTCTTTATAATAACTCCCAATGGGTGAGGGTCAGGGTTCACATACATTTATTTGACTTTTCCCCTTTTATAGTAATTGTGAATTTTGCCATTCTGAAGAACGAACTCAAACCCTCTATGCTAATACAAAAATCCATGGCACCTTTTCCTTTATCCAAAGATCTATTGATGCACTGAGAATAATATAGTATAGACTGAGTAGAATAGCTTGAATATTACCTCTGAGGAACTGCTGTTTCTTGATTCTCTCAAGTTGCAGATCCAGAGTAGCCCAGTTCTTCCTTAAGGTGGTTGTTATACAATCTGTGCTTCCCTGCTTCTTTACAGAGGCATTAGTAGGTGTACCAGTCTGAAACCACTGCAGCTATCGGCCAAAAATATAGCTCTGTTTCACCAAGAAAAATGTAAACCAACACATGTTGGTGGTGTACTCCTTTTATACTGGACCTTGGTACGGCCCAGTTTAGCTGCATCCCATATTATGTTTTTCTACATGGCAGGGGAGTTGGAATTAGCTGATCATTAAAGGTCCCTTGAAACCCAAACCATTCTAGGATTCTAAGATTATATCATAACACCTGCCCTCCCATGTTTTCTAGCCTGAAACTTTGCTCAGCACTGGGTGGTTTCTTTGCTTCGGCTCCTGACATCAGTCTCAGACTGCTTCCATAAGAAGTGATTTAGCTTATTGCAAGCCTACCTGTACATATCTGTGTGGGATTCTTTCTAAGTGAATTGAGTACATAAATGTAGTGAGATAGATGGGAAGATGTTTATTGTGTTTATTAAATATTATTTGGCCTGTCTATAATCATAATGACATGTCAGTAATTGTTTTGATACTGCTCCCAAGTAGCTCTAAAACATGCAGGCCCCTTCCATTGGCCAATCTCAAGGCATACCGCTCTCACTGATGTCCTTGCAAGTCAATATCCCACTTCCTGGAGATTTAAAATTGCCCTGAGAAAGACTTAGGATTCTGAATCTATGTTGAAGGTAGTCAAAGTAAGCATTTTTTCTTGCTAGTATGACAGTACAGTTCCAAAACCAAGTTGAGTTGTAAGGTCATATATAAAATGTCACCGAAGAAATGTAAGAACATTTGTAGTATCAGTAGTACAAATCAACTTAATTGACTGCATTAACTCTGAAAAGTCTGAATTCTATGACTCTATTTTAAGAAAGGAATGTCTGAGCTACCTGTACATACCACTTATAACATCTTCCATCCAAACATCTCAAAATTGATAAAATATTTGGCAAATGTTATTTGGCAAGCATTACCTTTGTTTTATGTCAGGCAAGGAATCTGAAATAAATGCAAGAAAGTTACTTGCCAGATAAATGAAACAGTAGGAAAAAACCCCAAAAAATATGAAATAAACTTCCACATCCATAAAGAAAATAAATTAATTATAATGTATTATTTAAAGACAAATACGAGGACACAATTGGATCTTCTAAAAATAGGAAAAAATTTTATTTTGTCCAGAAACATTTAATTTGGAATTTAAGAGAGTGAATTTCTGTTCAGTCGCGCAAGTCCTGATTTTGATTTTTTTGGCAACAGCATTATTCGTTTCTGGCATTTTTAGTATTTTACTTTTCTTCCACTAGATGTCCCCAGCCAGTCACAGTGCGCTTTGTTTTCACTGATCGGATCCTTGTAATCTGGACGGGTAGATACTTCTTTGAAATGCATATTATTAAGATATCACGATTAGGGACTTTCACTCCAGAGTTAATTTTATCTGGAAGATTAGCAAGACAGATCCTCAAGAAGAACACAATGATTTCATTCTCTGCTGAAGATACAGCAGCTTCCCAATTTAGGAAGCAATTAAGAATCATGTATGCTTTCTTCTCTGAAAATATTTAAGTAATCAAAGTCTTAAAATAAATGAAAATCCTTTTTGTACAAATCCTTCTATATCAAAAGGGAATTCTTAGCAGGTTTTTTCCTGTTACTCGGTTACTTTCAAAGGATGTGTAACAGTTTCACAGAACCCTCCACAGCTGACTGAGCTAACAGCAGGAGTCTTGCTTAATTTGAGTTTTAATGGTCTTTAAAGTAAAATGAGACCAAAATCTGGAATGATCACAAATATCATTTTTGCCTTTCTCACCTCCCCAAAATGGTCCCTGCAACAAAACATAGGAGGCTGGAAACAAAACTTTGATATTAGACTTTTAAGACAGGTAAGCTGAGCTAGAACCAGTTTTGCCTTTTCTGACATGCAGTGAGCTCTGCGAGGCTTTCGGGCTTTGCAAACCTCCAGCTGCAGGCACTGCTACAGCCAAGCAGTGCAGTGGATGGATGCCTCTCTCATTTTGAGGGATGCAATAAGGATTTGTAAAAGGCAACAGGGGGTCTTCAACTAGAACCATTTAGCAGCATGCTTCTGACTCTCAGAGGATCAGCTAAAATATTAGTGCTGTGCAGATGAGCAGCTCCTGTCCCAGAGAGAAAAAAAAAATAAAAGCAAGTTCTCTGCAACTGACTCATTCCCTGGAATAATGGTAAACGCCGACTAGGGGCCCACAACTTTCCAGTGGTTTCATCAGCAGAGCCACCGGGACTCACTGTGACAATAAAAGGCATAATTTTACCAATACAAGCAATGAATAGATGTGAGAAACAGTGAAACAAAGCCCAGTGCTCTTGTTGCCATCCATTTGTTACAGTTAGTTAGGTAACTTAGTTACTTCCAGAACTCAAGTGAGATACCATTTGCTACCAGGAACAGGGGACTTTGTCTGGGGTTTTTTGTTTTTCTTTTGTGTAAAAGGTTTGAAAGAATTTTACAGAGGAAAAATGTCAGTCTTAAAGGTGAGTTGGCTGAGAAGGCTGCTGAGAGGCTTTTTTGCTTTTCTTACGACAGGAATCTTGCAGGGTTCGTGTAGGGTTTGATTTTGGAAAGACAATTAAGAGTCTAACTTGCAGCTGGTTTCTCTCAAAGTTTTTTCCTCTATAGTCCTGATGATCAGTGCATTCCCAAAAAAAAAAGAGATGGTGAAACAACAGTATTACAGGACTCAGGAAAGCAAAAACCAAGCAGTCAAAAGTAGAGTAAAAAAAAGAGTGAAATCTTTTCAAAACTTTCTGTTGTTTTCTTTCTTTTCATGAAGAAAAGCAAAAAAGGGACTCCCCTATGCCAGGGAAAATCTCCATTGACCCCATTGCAGCAGCTTTCCTGTCCCCTTATGAGCATCTGGCCCACAAGCAGTTCCTAACTGCTGTCACCTGCAGTAGCTTGTGCCCAGGGTTTGGCACTAAACCCTCAAAAGTCAGCCTGACTTTTCACAGTTTTAAAACTTTCCCACACCTCTCACTTATGCAGCTCTGTGCCTTGGCCACTGGGCTGCACAGGAGCCAGGCAGGGATGGGGACTGGGGGCTGGCATGTTGTCAGTGTGTGAGGACAGCTCAGAACTGCCCTGGCTGGGCTGCCACACTGTGGGACGGGCCTGGGGAAGCTGTGACCCCTCCACCTGCCCTTGCTCCCACCTTGCAACACAAGGATAGTGGGAGCAGAGCTGCCCCTGCTCTGCTCACTCTGCCTCACCAATAGGAAGGTGTTTTTTCCCTCCCACAGCAACATGCAGCCCCAGTTGCTTCTTGCTTAGGCAGAGAAATCAAACAGAGGAACATCAGTGTCACAGATATCTTAGAAAAGGTAGCCACCCTGGCTAAACATAGGCCAGATGAGATCCCTGATTCTTTTTCTTTCAATCTTTTTTGACTTTAACAACTAGAGTAGTGTTCGTCCTCTTCTACATTCAACTAGCCACAGGCAGCACCTTGTGAAAGAATTATGTGAAGTAGAATCAGTTTGATACTTCTTTGTTTAGGCCTCAAGCAAATTAAACCAAACAAGTTGCAATAAATGGTTTGGGTATTAGTCCAAAAGTCAGAAGGGTTTACAGCACAGTTTTATTGCTGGCTTCCTGTGTCACCGTCAATTCTCTGAAGAGCTGCTTCTCTGAGCATCCCTGACTGCAAAGCAGAGATAATATGCAACCTTCCTAATGCTGTGTGAACCTGTGAGAGAGTATCAGCTTCTAGGAACTAGTCTTGTTATATGGTCTGCATGCTCACTGCATTTTATATTTTCTAACAAACAGAGTGAGGTAAGTTACCACAGAGTTAAGGTTTCCCTGAATAATGTGCAAGGGTTGACTTTTACCTCCTCTGTGTTCTAAAATTCATAGAAGCATCCCAATACCTCCAAAACTGAGAGCTGAGGTCTTTGATTGTCTGGATTTTCTCCAAAACTAGGGCAAAGTATCTGAATTAACACAGTGCAAAATTTCAGTGACTTTTTTTTTTTGTCATAGAAATAGTGTTCAGTGCGTTCAAAATGTAACTTGCTCACAAGGGATGTATGACAATGTAAAAGGAGAACATTTCCTCCCTGATGTTCACGTGGTAGGCTGAATAAAGCTCTCTGGGGGTTCCCCTTCTGCAGACTTCAAGCAGGGGAAATATTGCCAAATATATCAGATCATCTCTTTTCTTCTACTCTTTCCTGTCTGCAGACAGAACTCCCCTTTGATACCCCATAGAGTTCATCTGGTAGACAAGGTAAAAACCTGAGCTTTTCTTTTTGTCATATGCTACACTCATGAATTTCTCCCTCCACATTCCCAACTTCTCTGCTTTGTCTTCTACCTATTAGAAAACCACATGCTTTCTCAGTGGTTCAAGTGTCCTGATACCATAAAACAGGGAAAGTTCATTGACTACATAAGCCCACTCATTATCCTCTTCTACAGAGTTGAGCTCTGCCTTATTTATCCTTCTCATCTTTTTCCAGACTACATTCATCTTGCTGAAAGTTCATGTGTGGTCTAAGCTCGCCATCTAGGCTCCTTAATAGAGACATAGAAAATGATTCATTTCATGTCTGTTTTAAAACTTCAGAGGATAAAATTACTCACCTTGGGAGGAGCTTTTCTACTTCTTACCCCCAACCCCCAATCCTCTTGAGAGGAAGTCTAGACAAAAGTTTAGACTGAATGCTTAACATGCTTTGATGAAAATTAGATGAGATGACTTTTAGTCCCACTCACCAAAACCTTCCCCTTAAGTAGTTGCTCTGCTCCTCCATTCACTAGTAGTTTGCAAATTGCAGAGGCATCTCAAGGAGCCTCAAAAGGAAGGAGGCATGTCATGATTTATAAAGCTTGCAAAGCAGTTGATCCACTGAGCCCAAAAAGGACTGGAAATACTACACAAGTATTGGAAAAGGTTAATGTTTCCTGTCATGTCTGTGCCTCTGCAAAAGATGTGATGTCTGGAAAAAGGGGATACATTACTTCCAAGGACCTCCACCATCTCAGCACTTCACTGCTCAAAAATTACAAGTTAAAAACCAAAAAAACCCACTAAATTAAATTCCACCCTCAAAAAGGACATTCAGATTACCACAACTCAAGACTCCATTCACAGGCCAATTAGCTAACACTATATTGAGTTTAAAGTCGTGCACAGATTGACATACATCTACAGCTTCAGGATCCTGGATGAGGAACTTCCAACATGAGTTCTATTTGGGATAAATATGTGACACACAGTTGCACGTAGCCCTAAGGCCTTTCCTGCAGGAAACTCATAGAATGTTTTGCTTGATCCAGAGCTCGTGAAACAGGAGAAGGTGGTCTTTCCTTACAATTTACTGAACCAGAAGAATTTTTGCCATTACATAGAGGCAGTTGGGAATATCATTTACCATTAGTGATTTTTAATTTCCCATCTTGAAACAGCATAAACAAATGAAATAAAAATATTAATATGAAAATGTAAAGAAGGTGGTAAATACATATTTTTTGTAATAAGTGGTATTTTGTTCTGTATAAACACTCGTAGAGAGGGTGTTTTGAAAATTAACAACTATACTAATACATTGTATATTTTAATTAAGCCTTCTAACTACATTCTTGTGGTTAAAACAGTATTATTTCATTATATTATGAGGCATTAAAGTGTATTATGACACAGAGTTCAGATGAGATTGGGTGGGTTTCCCTCTGAACTCCACAGTTTTATTTCATCTTTTTATACTCTATAACTCCCATGCTCTTGAAAGATGAAACTCAAAAAACCTTGCTGTGCATAGGATTTTAATGAAGTTTTCAGAAAAAAATTTGTTATTAACACAACCTGATAGATGGTCTGAACCAACACTCTTTCTCCTCTCAGATGTAGTACACTTCCAGAACAGACCATGTTTTGATGGCTATAATAAGCCCAGATTCAGGAATATTCTTCATCAGTTGTACAGAATTTGGTAAAAAGTTTTTGTGTCACTTGCACTCTCACTCATAAGTATATGTTTAAGTGTTGGGGAAATTGAAGGATTCTAAATTTTAATTTCTGGAAAATATACTATTCTTAATCAGTAAAAAATTTTTATCACCCTTGAAAGTTCAATTTTAACAGCTCTGTTAGTTACCTTGCTAGGAGTTCCTTCCAAATGTAATTCTCTTTTCTAAGATAAAAACTACCAGACCATCAGATGTTCTGCTAGACCTCAGGCTGGCCTCAGATCCTGGATTAAATCATTACAATCTAGGAACACCTTTGCAAGACGTTAGTTTCACACTTTTTTTTTCTCTTTTTTTTTTTTTTGGCTAGAGATTAAAATATTCCCAAGAATTAAGAGCAGTGAAGAGGAAATTACAGTAATCCTCTGGGAGTTCCTAAAAGCAGTCCTTAAAGACGAAATAAATGCTTTTTTTAAAAGCATGGCACTGCACAGAGAAAATCCTTACAATGTTTCAGGATCATAATTGCTCATTTTAAGGTATGGAAAAAATCCCCCAGGAATATTAAAATAAAATCTGGAAAGTGCAACAGATGAGAATAATAATAATTTTAATGACTGTCATAATAATAAAAATAACAATTTAAGATTAACTTCTGAGATGTATAAAATCAAACTTGGAAAAGATGGTGCTGACATTTTATCTGAGGGAGCAGCAACCCTCCAACACAATCCCACATATTTTATATTTGTTGTTGACTAAAACAACGAAGGAGATAGAGCTCTGGTTTTCCTAATGATCAAAGAACACAGAATGACAGCAATCCCATATCTCAGTACTGAAATACAGATCTGTCCGATTACTGTCACATAGCATGAGCACTTCTCAGAGAATTGCTGGGAGAGTGGAATAGTAAAATTCTCATCATTGACCCTTTTAGCACGCACAGAAATCTACCCACTACTCAAAAATCTTTACTGAACACTGAAGAGCATAAAGTAGCCATCAGTAAAACCAAAAAATAAAATGTAAAATCAGCATTCATCTACTTTTACATCAGATCATAAAGATTAAAACACACTGCTACAGAAGTGCTCCAGGTAACAACTGTTCAAAAATCATGTATATCAAGAGGATTCTTTGGCTGAGATTCAAGATTAAGAGACATCAGTTTCAGTACCTATATGCAGAAATCCTCACTGCATTAGGTATCAAAGCTTCCATTTACAGTCAGCGATTTTGAGGCAGCAATGCAAGAGTAATTCAGTTCACATAGGAGCAGCTGGTCAGCTGAATCACTCTGCAGGCAGTTCTGACCATATCAACCATATATCCATTGAGGTCAAGCAAGTTTAGACAGCTAACTCACAGGTGCACACAAGGTTGTCTGAATCCCAAAGCAAATCCCATCTCTTTAAAGGATTTTAAAACATGATACTATGGAACTTCCTGAGTAAAGTATAGCTTCATTCTGTTCCATCTGCTTCCAGTAAGAATCAGCCTGGTCCCTGGCTTGGAAGAACAACTTAAATGCTGTATGCCAGTTTTGGTATGCAATTGATCTTCTTCTGTCCTTTGTGTATGAGACACAATATATTATCTAATTGTAATATCATATGCTGTTATATTTTCACTCAAGACCCTGTTTGAGAAGGGAAGCAACCTGATGGTACACATGATAAAGGAGAATTTCAAGCACAGAAGAAGACACTGCACACTTGTTTGAGATCTCCTTCCATGGTTCTCATATGATTTACAGAATCTATTTGGGAGTATTTATCCTGTCCTTTGCTATTGTATTCCTCAATGAATACTTCTCTCTGTCTGAATCTCTTTCTCTCCACTTCTCATTATTTTTTGTAGGCAAGTGATTTTTATTTTTTCCTCCCTCTGATTCTAATTCAAATCATCTGAGAAACAATTTACATGTAAAAGCTGGATACCACAGCTCAGCCAAACACTATGAAAAACAGACAGGAGGGGACTGATCTGTGATGCATTCTTAGACTTAGAAGTCACTGATTTCAATGAAAAATGACAGTAAACACATTGAGAGAAGTACAAAAAAGTCTCTAGAATGACTTCTTAAATTAAGACATTATTACAGTGCTCCAGCAACTGTTTGGGACCTTCTCAGGCTGCTGAGGCTGAAACCGACAACCCACTACTTCCCAGGAGATCGCCCTAACCACACCACAGATTGTTATCCCATGCTTTAAACAAAGCCAGAGCTCAGCCAGACCCACTGATGAACACTGCGAGAAGGAGGGATAGAGGTCTTGGGACCCGACTCAAGGGCCTGCTTATGCATCATGGATGAAAACATCTGTGGAGAAAATGTACAATTGGCTTGCTTAGCAGGGACTAGCCATTGCAGCTGTCAGGATAACAAGCCAGACCTCTGAATCCCAGTCTCAGCCACTGCTCTTCCATCATTTATAAACACACTTGGCTCCTACTCTTAAGTACTTCAGTAGCTTCTGCTGCATTAGAATGATTTCATAGAATTTTTTTAATCCCTTTTTCAAGTAAATGAACACAAAGACCTATAAATAAGTTTTAAATTACTGTCTCTATCACACACCGCTGTGGAGGACATAAAACCTCCTGGGAGTTTGATCTGTGTTAATTAAATCCAAAAAAAAAAATCTCCATAAGGTCTAAAGCATGCTTAATGAATTAACATGGAGGCCCCATTGAGCAAAAGCCTTTTAAACTCCGGTGAAACAAATCAACGCACATTTTATTATTATCCACTTAACAAATTTAATCTGTTGCTTTATATCATGTGAGACCAGTTTTTCATAAATGCTAATTAAAACCATTAAAAATGGAAATCTTCTTCTAAGGGGCTTATGCAAAATGTGAATATTGATGCAAAGAGATAGGCCTGTTTGTCGTTCTGTAACCAGCTGTGCTTGGGAAATCTGCTGGGAGTAAGCACAGGCGCCTAAAGCAATTTTAAGCATTAAAAGGCTACAAAAAGCACCACTTAAAGGAAGCTGGTATTGCCATTTCACTGACAGGGTAGCACCAGTTTTGGTAAATGCCATCACACTTGAACCACAGAAAGCTGGAGAGAGGAAAACAAGCTAAAACAAAAAATAAAGCACCTCCCAATGTGAATACTTAGAATCCACACGTATTGAAGCCAATTTAGTGATGCTCTGTAACTTGACCCATGATTGATCAATGCATGGGAAAAGTGATGCTTATAGAAAAGATTGGAACTGTCTGGTAGGATGCTCAGAGCATTCCAGGGAGTAACCCTCCCAGCAAGCAGCAGGAAGTTAGAGAACTCACAGGCACACAGATCTTCTTTAGCAACTGGTTTTAATCTGCCAGATTTTTTTTCCAAGCATGCCATGAGGAGCACATGCATATGATTGCTGCCAGATTTTCTGCTGTTAGATCCTAAACAAGATGGCAGATCAGTTGGTAAAAACATGAAAAGAATATGAAAAGTTCACAGTTTAAAAATCTGCATAAAGTTCATGTAAGCAGCCTTTAAATCTTTCTTTCTTTATGCATACATCTGACCTTTTCTGTTTGTCTTGCACATACAGTCATTTTTCTATTTTTTATTTAAGCTCTTTCAACTAATTCATTTCCCAACACTTCAACAAAAATCAGAAATATTAGAGCCTCTCATTCACAAAATCATGGAAAATAACAACTTGAATCCCCATCAGGAAATCATCTCATCCATTCCCCAGATCTACTGTGTGATAAACTGTACCTATATCATTCCTGATGGATGCTTGTATAATATGATTTTTAAAAGCTCCAGTAAAAGAAACACCTACACAGAAAACTAGACACTTCTCAGTAGCAACATGTGTAGGCCTTAGCATAAGCTCAGTTTTTACTAATATCTGCTTACTATATTTACTAAACCAGAAGTCACTTGCTTTTATTTTACTTTTATATTTATGTCATATTCATATCATATATTAAAGTATCTGCATATACATAAAAATTTTGCATATTATATAGCAGTACAGTTATATTTATAAACTTCATAATTATATTTATAACATGAAAATTCTCCTGGCTATTTAATTTTATTAGACAAATATGTCTATTAGAAAGAGTGAGCTTTTTTTAGAAGCTGCACATCATGATTTTAGCACAGTGACTATTTGCTTTTAGTCTCAACTATTCTAACAGCATGCAGACCTCCAAACAATATTATTCATCTGTAAGTGATACTTGCTGTCTTACTTTACATTAACACATACCACAACAGAGAATAATTAAGCTAAATTTACCAAAAAGGGCTGGCACATATTACTGGTAAATGTGGTGATATTTTATTCAATTGAGGAAAGACAGATCTGAGTCACTCTCACTCACATGATGTTCAAGTGCTCACACGCAAAAAATAATATACACAACTTTTTACCCCAGAGAATTTATACCTCAAATGTCTTAGATCTGCACTTTCACTGTAGTTTCACTTTTTGTCAACATAACACTCTGAGAACGAAATTTTGCCAACATGGAATCCTACCCTCAATCCTGTTTCAAGAGACATTAAGTTGGCTCAGCCATTCCAACCTAAGATTTTTCCTCCATCAGGGGATTCCTTACATACTTTTAATCAAGGTTATTGTCTTCCCCCTTTTTCCTAAAACTTAGTTGGAATGGGAAAATGAAAAAGAAAGAAGCGCTACTGTGAAAGCTGCAGTTGCAAAAAGTTTCCAATGAATGGACCATATCCAGGACACTGAAAAAGTGACAAAATGCCACCTTTATCACCTCATTCTGATTCTGTGTCATTAGCAGGTGAGAAATCTGAGAAGACAGAAAAACTCATAGCAGTTAAACTGATGTAATCAGGAGAGGAGAAAACTGAGTCATTTCTGAAAAGCCAGTAGTCAAGTTGTCTCTTATTTTCAGTGGGACTGTCCAGAAGAAGGGAAAAATTAAATAACTACAAATCAGCATTTGGCAGCAGTAATAATGTTGCAAAAAGTAAAAAAAGGTCAAGCTAGAGGAAAACAATGGGGCATTTCCAAACTTAGCAATTTAACTATGGCAATATTAATTTCAAAAAAGCCAATGGGAATATTTAGGCAAGAACATGACAGTGCCTTCTAAAATGGCAGAATGATGTGAAAGTGGCAGTCTGAAAGACAGGTACAAGTCAGTGCAAACACAGACATCACTCTTGAGTTCTAGTGATAAAATAAAACTGTCATGGATATTTCTCTATTATTAACTAGAGGGTGGTATCTAATCAGTAAATAGCTGTTCTATTTGGGCTACATCATTCACAGCATGGAACAACCACAATCAATTTTCACATTGGGTAGGAGGCACATGCAACATGTTTGGGACCTAACAAACAGAGTCACTGAGAATTTTGAGAGCAGTTGAACAAAACACATAGAAATATAAAAAATAAAGAAAACTTGTATTTCATCAGAAAAGAAAATGGCATGCAAATACCAGGTTAATGCTTTACATAAGGAAATTATACTTATCTTTTTCTGTTGTTATTTAATTACATTCCTTTATTTATGAAAAGTGAGTGTAAAATTAAGCTAAAGCAAAAAGGTAATGTTAAAATCTATGACACAAGATAAACCTGTCTTGTGCACACACTCAAAATTTATCATGATGTCATTTTATTGTGTAAGACAGGCAACACCTATGTATAAAATAACTTTTTTCTAACTTTTCTTCTAGCTTCCAGACTCTTTATGTCTTTCACTTTCCTGACTTTTCCTTATGTTACCTTATCACCCAAAAGCCTTAGTCCTACAAAGAAGCCAGCACCTTATTTTTTTACATATTCTCTAAGAAGTAAGGCAAATGGAGAAACTTTCTGTGTTAGACTGAAAAAGTTAGAGTGAAAAGGGTCACAAAGATACCAAAACTATGGTGAGTCATTCAAACAGGACATAGACACAATCTTATGGAAAAACCTACTGGCAATAATGTGGCCAAGAAAAAAAAATTGGTCCACACAATAGCAGCAAGGAAAAAATACCATTTTGGAATTCAAATACATGACATTAAAAGAGTTTCTTAAATCTACATCAAACTTCATTTTTAAATTAGTTGTTTAGCATCCAGTCCTGCAATAATCTCTTCTCTTACTAACAGCACAGATTTTTTTCAGGTAAATGCATACATAACCCTTCTTCCTTCTTACTCCATAAGGAAAAGGCTCCTAATCATTGAGGGTAAGCAAAGAGAAAAATAGGATTCATGACACTTCCCACCCAAAGCTACTTTCAAAGCCATAGAGAGCTGGATGTGCTGCACCATGTACCCATACATAGATGAGTATTTGTATTCTGTGCCTGTACACCTATATATTGCCTATTTCTGTCCATCCAGTTCCAGGTACTCAACCTACATCACAAGCTGGGTGACACCGACCTCAGCGCTGACACAATGTGCACGCGCATAAAACAAGCGCACGGAGCACAGTGTCAGTGCAGGCTACACCTCCATGGCCATGGCACACACGTGGAGGGGCATCTCCTCTCTACGAAGATCAAATCCTTGGATGTATGACAGATATTTCCTTTTCAGAGGCCAAGTCCCCACTCTAGGCTCCAGGACTTATTTCCACAGTAGAAAACGGTAAAGAAGCATAACTACATTTAGGATCAATTTAAAAAGGGCATGTTTAAACATCATATGTTTTGCAGTATGTTGAAAGAATTTAGATCCCCCTTTCTCTATGTCTAAAAATACACAGTGACATTTGAAAGAAGGAAGTATGGTCCAAATATAGATGTGGGAGATTTCAGCATTGTCATCTTGTGCTACTAAAAACTATGATAAAATAACCAAACACCCATTGTTCCATACACAGAGAGCCATTACCAGAAACTGAGCAATTACAGAACACTGCATATTTTCCACACATTCAGGTCATGATTTTGATGTCTTTGTTCATGTTTAACAGTGCTACACTTCTTGAGTAGCTCCACTTATGTCAGTAATAGCACTCATGCAATATGAATAAACATTAAATTGCATTATTTTTAATATTCCTTTATTATTCTTTTAAAACATAAGTAGATATAAATACATCCTTCCATTTTTGTGGGTTTACTTTGGAAGAAATCTCCTTTCAAGAACAAATGAACTGAAACAATCACTGATAAATTTTTAGCAGATTAAAATAATAAAATTGTTACTTTAAGTCTTAGGTATGTCATGGAAAGATAATGCTTTTTGGATGCATTGAGAAGCTAAGAATCTTTTCTATTAATTATGGCTATTAATTGAAAAATATGTCCTAAGCACTTTGGAAAATATGAGGGAAGTGACTACTATTAGGAAAGAAAAAACATCTCTGATTTTTTAAAGTGATTCTACCATTTTGTGATAAATTGCTGAACATGCCTATTTTTATGAGACATCCAGTTCTAAGGACACTCTAGGGGCAGTAGCACATTAATAGGCTTCCTGCCTCTGTCAAATTTGCAGAACCTGAATGCCAATAAAACATCAAGTCTGGGTTTAGGTTTGGGGGCGGTTGGGTTGTTTTTTTTTAAATAATGGATGTTAAGTTTAAATTGACCAAAGAAGAATCAGTACCTCATTACCTCCTCAGCATCAGAGGTTTTATAGGACATACTTTCATTTGATTTTTTTCTGTCTTCTATCTAGCTTCAATTCTCTCAGCTTGAGAAACTTCTGATAGTCAGTTAGAGAAGACATTACTTTCCTACTACCTTGTATCCAGGCCAGCTATTACAATTAGTAAATAATATTCTGTGTCTGTCATTATGCCATTCTAAAACTTCTGACCAACATCAGCAACAATGATGCAACTTTATGTCCCATGCCATTTTTACCTACTTCTTGCAGCCAAGAGGTGAGAGGAAGCCAGAGACTAATTGAGTGTAAAATCATTACATCAGATTCTACATCTTTCAAAATCCCACAGCAGGTTTGCTGTTCTTTCATCAAAAGCACAACAAAAAGCTAAGAGAAGAGGGATCAAGGCTGGTTAACTATCCTTTCACCCTCACACAAAAAGTTTTATGTGGCTGGGAATCTTGCCTCCAGAAAAACTCAGTTGGAGAGTGTAGTCCCAAAGAGAGCCCAGAGCTTACAGAATCATAGAATGGTGTGGACTGGAAGGCATCTTAAAGATCATCTAGTTCCAGCCTCCTTGCCCTGGGCAGGGACACCTTGCACCAGGGTGCTCAAAGCTCCATCCAGCCTGACTTGAACATTCCAGGGATGGGACATCAACAGATTCTCAGGGCAATTTGTGCCACCATCTCACCACCCTCACAGTAAACTAGATTTTCCTAATTTCTAATCTAAATCAACTCTGTGTAAATTTAAAGCCACTCCCCCTTCCCTTATCACTGCATGTCCTTGTAAAAATCTTGAACAGGACCGAGCCATCAGCCTTGACCCAGCTGTGGAATGCACTGGACAGCAGGGAAGGAACAGCCACTGCTCTCTCCCCCGTTGCTCTTCCCTTTTTCCACCCTCAACACAGATGGAGATGCACAGCTGGAGTGAGGACAAGAAGCTGACTCAGGCCTGAGCATCAGTCAGCACCAAGTATTGAGGAGCGCACCTGCACACACTGCTGCAACTGTGACTTCTAGCAGCATACATCTAAGATTGTGATTCAGCCAAGAACACCAGACCTGTGTCTAAACATCAACCTTTTGAAACACTACAGTACCCATGTAGTAACATCAATGTTCTCAGTGTATCACATGCAAAATTTTACACATAACACTGAACTTCATAAAACACAAAACCACATTGGTGTAAATGTTACTCTCTCCTTTAACACATTAGTTTTTTTCTCTTCATTAGCTCCTTAAACTATGATACAAAGCATTTTATGGCAATGAAATGTCTTTTCCTATTTGTCCAACACAATTACCTCTAGTCTACTCAGAACATCTCTGGACATCACTGTAATACAAACACATTTGTTAAAATGAAAAACATTTTAGTTGCCAGAGCTTGCTGCAGTGAATATATCTCTTGATTTTAAACAATAAGTAATATATTTCAATCATTAATATCTGTTTTCTTGTTTCTATTTCTTCAAGAAATATGCTGAAAATTATTACCTTCAGTAATGCTGCAGGCACATTATTTGCTGTATGCATTTTCTGTATTGGCTTTTCAGACACAGAACATGTTCTCTTTCAGTTCTAAATGAGTCTCTTTGTCTCCTCTTAGACAAGGTCATGCTATATAAACCAACGTTGCTTCCTCTTTTTTACAGAAAACTTGTTCCCCATTTATTAAACAGAGATGTTAAGTGATGACTAATACATAAGTGTAACTATTTTGACTACTGTCAGCCTCTCAAAGGAATGTCAGAATATTACTTTAAGATGAGAAATAAGAAATATTTATAAAATGTTATTCCTCTAACACAATTCTACTAAAGAGGCCATGAAAATTAGCACAGTATCTTTTAGTGTCTAACACTGCATATGATAAAAAACCAAATACATGTGTTAGTCTAACAAATAGCAACACTATTCAATACCAAATCTAAACTAAAAGGCATACAACTGATGACTACTTCCTTACAAGGTCTGCTGTGTTTAGAAAAAATTAAAATATGTAAATATTTTAATATAATTTTAAATTATCGTATTATTTCTCTGTTTAATCACTTTAAGTGTTGCAGCAAATGAATACACACTTTGTGCCATTTCGCAGACAATAGTATTTTACCAATTTTTTAGAAAAAATGTGGGTATACTTAACAGGCATTTTGATGGTTAGATTCAGAAAATAACATTTGCCATTTCATTATTAAAACTCAGGGTTCAAAATATATTTCCTGCTCTGCAAATGGCTCTGAATCCAATTTTTCTTCAATTGCATTTGGTGATGAAATGTATTTTTTGTCCATATGAGTTTGGGATGTTTTTCTAACCAACTCAGGAGCTTTCAGGAAATAAACTCTTTATGTCAAATCTCACTTATTCATTAATCTTACATGTAATGTACACAAAAAAGGCATCTCTGACTAGAAAAGGACTAATCACTTCATGGAGGTTTACAAACCATTCTTCTGAGTTTGTGGCAGTCTTTTCCAAAGTTGTCATGCATATGCTTTTTCTTGGGTTGTCTTTTCCATAGGAAACTATTTTCCAGACAAAATTTTCACAAAATCTTTTCCTTTGTTTAGAATTTAATATATGCTTCAACACATTCAATATGTAGTCAACTCTGGATATTCTGAAGTATGTGGGTTTCTTAGAAACATCAGATGTAGTATGATCAGGGCTAATTAATATCTGTGAAATATGTTGCCAAGTTAGAAAATTTCAGGATATGTAGTTGTAGAAGCCTACCACCTGACAGTACTTCAGTGCCCTTCAGAACCTTCGGTTTCATAACTTCTGAATTTTTAGAGCACGCTTACAAGAAGTAATGTATCTGTCCTGGAAATTACCTGCTCAAGTGCTTCTATTCTTCCCCTAAATAAGGATCAAAAGGTTTTGACATTCCAACCATTTTGTACGTTTTGACACCTACCAACAACAGCCAAATCCAAAGGTCAAGAGATCATAACCACAAAGATCAGCAGCTCCTCACATTTGGTTTCCAAATCCTTTGCTATAACCAGTTTGCTTGCTGTTTCTGGGTTTTGACACTGAAATGCAAGTGAATAATACATACATTGACAATTGACAAAGTTTTCCTAGTGCTGTTAGTCAGGCCAAAGCCCCAGCCTTTCCACAGGCCACAAAAGGTGCCAGACTGGGATCCCACAAGTGTACAGGAACCACCTGGGTTCCTCCAACCCCTGCTGAGAGCGCACTGGAGAGGCCACATTCCCATCTTAGCATAAGACATAACAAAATCTGATCGAATGGGAGTTACAAACCCCCACAATGTCATTTTAGTTGATTTCCATTCATGCTACCTTTCTCTGTACTCCCACGGTTTCATTATATTGCTTCACCTGAAAATTCCCTGACTAGATACCCAACTCCCCACCCACACATACAAACACTGTGCCTCAAGATGCCACTTGTCTTGCACTCTCTTGTGAAGGAACTGTAAGAGGAAGCATTCCCCCAACCTCAAATCTCCCTTTTCTATAGTTTAACCTCACTGCAAAGTAAATCCTCATACTGTAACAGCTACCAAGAAAGCTGAAAAGGATTATCAGCAAATGGCAGAAACTGAGGACACTATTAATAGTGCTGAATAATTTTCTTCCTCATAATATACCTGTTCTTTTTGTCCAATCCATACAGCAACATAATGCATTGCAAGCCTTCAGAGATGAACCAGAACTTCTAGCTTGTAATATTACATAGAGGCTGCTGTGACAGGACATTCTAGAGCACTCTCTAAGAGACAAAGCTTCTGACTACTTTGTCTCCTTCTCTAGAAATTCTGATTGTCTCAACGGTCATACTGAAGAAGGAAAAAGGAAATATTATGGACATTTTAGTTACTACGTGTTTTATTATAGGAATTTTTTCTATTCTTCCCCACTCTACTTACTGGTTACTTCCTCTTTAGTCAACATGACTGATTTATAAACTGATAACAAACTAGTTCTTGTTAGAAACTCCCAGGAGGTGCTGCTGCAGCAGATGCTGGGGTTTAACTGCTGAGTCATTGTGTCATCTGATTATGTAAAAAACTACTTCCAAGTTTACAGGTTTCTACCAAAATTAAAACAAAATCACTAGATATTTGTAAAATGCTTTCTTCTGGATCTGTCTTTGTACAATAAAGCAGTCAGGGTTAAGAAAATATGCTGCAGACCTTTACAGAGAAGTGGAATGTTCAGTAGGCTGATGTGTCTGAGCTTCCTATCTACTACTCAGTGGGACTGTGTGTGCCTGTCTCTCTGGAAGAGACCTTATGCTAGGAAATAGCATTTCTAAAACTTAAGAAGAAAGAAAATTCTAGACATGTAGCCTTAACTAACAGTCCTCAGTGTAGGTGATGCAACATTTTTGACACTACTTTCATTATCAATGTATCGAGACAGATTTGCTTTTTTTTAAAAAAAACTAAACCAAATGTATGACAATGACAACAAATCGGATAATGGAAATAAATAGAAGAAAAAAAAAAAAAGATTATCACAGTATCCATGACCTCTGTCCCTCCAAAATTATGTGAAAGAGCACAGAAACTCGATACAGACCTTGCAGGCTGGGTACAGCCACAGGCTCTATTCTCAGGACAGAGATAGGCAGAGGGGAAAGAAGGATGGAGAACACGTCCCCAGCACTTCCTAGAGATTCTCTATCTAGGGAATAAAGAGAGGCAGGAATATAGCCTTCAACAGCTGGATATTTCCAGTAGTACCTACCAGTCCATGCTGTTTATACGTCTGCACTAGGTAAACTAGTTGTCCCACTTTTTCCTTCAAAGATGAAAACCTAATTTCAGGCATGAAATTCTAAGCCTGATGTTCTGTATAGGTTGCCTTGACTAATACATGCCCTATATATACACCTCTTCTTTAAAAAGATTTCTATGCACTCTCCCTGATTTCCAAATTGTCCAAGTCTGGGAGGAGAAGGAACGATATATAAGGGAAGAACTATTCATTTTGCACTCAGGCAATTCTATCTTTGGTCATGTATTGATAAGGAAATGACAAACTAATCACAAATAAATTCTTTCTTGATGATAAATAATTGTGTGTCATGCTAGGACAGGAACAACAATTATTTCTTTAGAGATTGTTGGAGTGAAGTTTATACAGTGACACCCATGTTATCCTATTTTGGCTTGCAATGTTATTCATGAGGCTTATCATGTGACATACATACATACATCTAAACTCCCTGAAAGAAAAAAAATTATTCCTACAATTCATGCAGTTGAAGTACAGCTGCAAATGAACCACCCACTCCACCACACCTTCCTTCCAGATAAAGATATGGAAGAGCATGAGATAGAATAACATATTTCTATAATTAGTGTGAAGTCCACGATCCTTTCCCCTCTCTGGGTGGATTTAATATGGGCCCTATGTGGTGAGATTTTGGCAGCTCTGCCCTAGAGACAGCAAATTCCACTGCACCCTAACACCACTGTCCTCACCAGGCACAATCTGCTGCAAAGAAAAAGACAATGAAAATACTGGGTGAAGAGGCTTAGGGTTCTGGCTTCAGCGGGGAGCTCACACAGGGAGTGAGGTGTGCGGTACCCAGGGATATTTGGGAGCAACCCTGTTGCAGTGTGCACTGGTGTAAGCACGGCCAGCAGCCGGCCCTACCCCGCCGTCTGCCGCTAGAGGGAACACGGACATGCTAGAATTGGGAACGTAGGAAAATCAGGTATTTGCATTTTCTTTTTTATATCCCTTTTAGAATTCTTTTATCAAAATTGTCACCTACATAATGTTTCTGAAATGTGTTCTACTGGTGCATTTCAAGACAGAAAAAGTACAGTGATAAGGTTTAAGTGCAAGCGATAGGGAAATCTTTTGAAGTGAAAGTTACCTGCAATTCAACATTTTGTAACCCCATCGACTCCATTTTCTTTCAGATTTGCAGAAAAGCCCAGCAATATCACTAAATTGTTTGCAATTAAATCTGAGCGAGAAATTTTTAAGGAAAAAAGCCCAACAGAAAATACTGGCTCACTAAAGAATTCCTTTTTTTTTTCTTTTTTTTCACCTGGGAAAAACCCCATCTTTAAATACAGTAAGTTCTTAATTTCAGCTTCCATGGAATTTCTGTGCAGAGAAAAAGTGTAAATTGCAATACCAGAGAAGCCTTCCTTTCCAACTTTCTTGTATCCCAGGTGAGAGGCACAACCAAGAAGTGCTTGTGCAACACTGACTTGGTCTATTTTTCAGAAGCTGTTTCAGCTTCCATAAACAAATGAGAAAACCTGTTGAAGAAGGAGTTCTTTCCTTATGAGTTCAATGCACTAAATAGGGGCATATTCACTATTCCGGAATCTCTTTCTCCAAGAAATTTGTACCTTCTCGTTTATTCGAAGACAACACAGAACATTTAAAGATCAGAAACTTCTGTATAACAGAAAATCTTTTCCTTATTCAGATCAACACCCCCCAACAGCTGTCACAAACAACACCGTGTTTTGGGTTTGTTGTCTTTAATGGGAAGCATGCCTACAGAAATACAAGAATTCAGTTCTGCTTGTAGTTGGTCTTTCTTCCCTTGTACTTAAAAAGTCTGTAGATTTAAGTCTGAGATTGTTTGACTCATGATTTCAACTGGACCAGTTACTTACATGTTGAAAGACATGGAAAAACCTTATTAATTAATATGAGTATTTGTTTATAATGGGAAAAAAAGTTGTACATGGTCTTGATCCCTGGTGAGAGAGAAGAGCATTCCCTATTGTTGGGGTTTTAGTTTAGTCTGGTTTTTTTTCCTGTTAAAGGAATTTTCTCCCATATGCATGTTGCTAGGGGACAAATAGCTGTACTTAAGAAAGACAAAAGGGGAGTGGGGCGGACCTGGCTACTCCTTTGTCTACACCTGGGTGTGGGGTCAGTTCGCTCTGAGCGTCCGGAGAGAGAAGCTGCAGAGAAAGGAGCTGCTGCTTCTTTCTTTTTGGCCGTTCTTTCTTTCTGCTGGAAGCAACGCCGGGACCCCAAAAGCCGCTTTCCCTGCCCTGCTGGAGACCGGGCTGTGGCTGCCCTGCCCCGCTGCTGCTTCGAGCTTTCGCTACGCTGTAGCCCTGCTCGCCCTGCCTGCCTGGGCCTCCGTGGGGTTCTCCCATCTGGATACATCTCGCCTGCCACCCGGGATTTGCGTCCGTCTCTGCCGCTCCAGCCTGCTGTTCCTGAGAGTCTGGGATCAACTGCCCAGCGGTTTGTGAAGCCTTTGTTCCATCCCTTCCCGGGATCCCAGGGCACCGGTGCCGCGCGCTCCCCGAGCTCGCTCCGGAGCGCCCCCTGCAGCCGCGGGGGAACCATCGCACCTGCCCTGCTCACCGGGAGCCGCCAGCGCCCCTGCCGGCTGCGAGCGGAACTGCACCCGAGGGGAAAGGGCCCGACAGCCGAGAAGGCTGGGACTGGGTTTGTGATTGTTTGCTGTTACTGCCATAGTTATTGTTGTTTGTTTGACTGGTTATATACACATATATATATAGAGTAAAGAACTGTTATTCCTATTTCCCACATCTTTGCCTAAAGGCCCTTGATTTCAAAATATAATAACTTGGAGGGAAAAGGGGTTATATCTGCCACTTCAAGGGGGGGCCTCTGCCTTCCTTAGCAGACACCTGTCTTTCAAAACCGAGACACCTATGTATGGCACCCCAGAGTACATGGCAAAACCAACATATCTTCAGAAAATATAGAAGCCATCAACTGATAAGCCTGCCCATGTAAAGCAGTATAGTGAGCAGGCAGTTAAAAGTCTGTCATCCACATTGCTAACAAGGTTTTAAAAATAATAATTTAATATCTCAAAATAATTTCCACAAAATAATTAATAGTTTCCATAACATACAAAAAATAGACATAATTTGAAATTAATAAAATTTAAAAATATGTATTTGGGGTGTTAATACCTACAGAGGAGATTAAGCTTTAAACACCAAACGAGGCAGTTTTTAAATAAAAATAATTTAGACTTTAAAATTAAATATATATATATATACTCCAGACAGGACAGGCTCTCTCAAGATCATCTACAGATTAAGGAAAATAAGAATATTCATAAATAGTGCTACACTACTTTTAGGACAATAAATACTTCATAAACCCATAAGGTGGCAGCAAACTCCTTTTTAATTGAGAGAGGTAACTACCCGCTCTTTTGCGCAAAGTTGATGCTACTGAAGTGTTTTAACACCACTTCTTCATCGTCCAATTATCATAACAAAAATTAGTACACCAATAGCATATGTATTCCTCTGATTTCAAAAGCATTATTTCTCACTGTGTAAATCAGCTGCTTTCATATTTAATAAAGTAAAACTAAATGCCATTTAGAACCTCGGGAGAAAAAAAAGAATAAAACCTCCCACAATGAAGGGACAGAATGGTGCCCCACTGTGAACTGACTGGTAACTTCTTTTCATGATACATCAGCTGACCTCAGTGCTCTGGCTGTTGAATGAGCAGAACTAACAACATGGCTTATGCAACAGCTCACTGCAACAAAATCCCCTTCTTTAAGTTTTCACATTACTGAGCCCCATGCCTTTTTAATACTCAGCTTTTACCTTCAGAAAGCATATATTTGCAAGCAGCTTGGAAAATATGTTACTTTTCACAGATAAGTTTTCAGCTAAGAAATCTGTCCATCTGTGTGCTAGAGGTTCACTGTCAGAAATGAACAAGCTGAGTTGTATATAAAATATTGTCATTGTCATTGCTTCTACAACTCTGTGGTTGAAACACAGTATCTGTGGTGTTGACAAGTCTGTGCAAGTATCATCTACCAGCCCTGTCCTGTTTTTCAAATCTGGTTGATACTGGAAACAAGATGCCATATGTGTGGGGTTTCCCAGCTATATTTAATCTTTTTACACTGAAAACGTGTCCAGGCAGAGTGAGAGGTACTGTACATTTGTAAAGGATTGCAAATCACAGAGTAACGGCTAGACTTCTGGCCTCACACACATTCCAGGTACTCACAGAATCACAGAAACATTTAGGTTGGAAAAGACCTTTGAGATCACTGAGTCCCACCATTAATCCAGCACTCAAGTCCACCACTAAAACATGTCTTAGGCAGCATATCCACTTGTGTTTTGAATATTTCCAGACAGTGATTCCACTGCTTCACTGGGAACCCTGTTCCAATGCTTGACCACCCTTTCAGTATAGAAATTTTTCCTGATATCCAATCTAAACCTTCCCTGGTGCAACTCGAGGCCATTTCCTCTTCTGCTGGCCCTTCTTATTTGGGAGCAGAGACCAACCCCAACTTGTCTACAATGTCCTTTCAGGTAGTTGTAGGGAGAAGTAAAGTTCCCCCAATAAGGTATTTCACCCTCTGCATCTACATTTCTAAACTCAGTACACATATAATTAGTCTGGTACTTCTGCAAGTGTTTGATTCACTGAAGCTTTATTGCACAAAAAAGTTCCATAATTTCATCATCCTTTCTGATCCTGTACAAATAGTAGCCCATAGCACCCACTGATCATAGACCACACTAACACACACACACACACACACATACACAGAGAGAAAAGTTAAGTGTACATAGCAGGCATTTAATTTTGGTCATAGTATACACTAACCTAACCACATTACTGGAGTCTATGTTTAACAGTCAGAGCTTATTTCTTCAGTTTCCAAATAAAGATGGTTTTTATGCCTGCTACCCAGCAATCTGAACCTGGAGTTTTGCAAATTAAGCTGTGTTAAAAGCTGTTCCACCTGTAAAACAAAGCAAGACAGAAGACTTGCATTTCTGACTTGTCAGAGCCTCCCTTGGCTTCATCAACAAACTAATGAAAGAACAAGTTGTAGACATCCATTAACAGTAAGACAAAGCCTGTGGAAGTAGATCTGAACTAGATCATATTGTCTCATAGTCTGCAGGATTCAGAGACCCAACTTTAACAACTGCCTCCTTTCCCTTGCCTGTAAATGAGTGAGGAGGATTGAATTTGCTGTTTCCTGACTTTCTCACAGGTGTTTCCCATTCCCAGGCCTCTCCTTATTTCTTGTACAGTTCAGTAGGCACTGATTTCCCTGTTTCTGCTTCCATAAACAATCACTGAATGTTGCATTTTGTCAGCTGAGACAAAACAGATCAGTGCACACTACGTTGATACAGAAACACCCAGTGTCAGCATATTCCTTTGACCTTCAAAAATAACATCCTTTTTTATATGCATTTCATGTATTACTGTGAGTCATCTGGTTTTACGATTTCCTGATTCAATAAGATTCTACCTTACTTTGTCATAATTAATGCAACAATAATAATGACTATAAATTACTTAAAATTGAAATAGTAAAAGAAATTAAACAAGTCCCACATCAGCTCACTAAATACAACATCAGAAACTTGTCAGAAAACTGAGCTGGTTTAGTCAAGAAGATTTATTAATGGAGCTTCCACATGGAAGAACTCTGACCTTTAGTTAGCACTATATTTCTTTCCTTTGGACTTTGTTCAAAAGCTAAACTAACCTTGTCTCTTATGGCAAAGCAAAATAAGCAATAAAATGTCTTCTCTATATAACCAAGAATAACTCTTCAGGCAACTGGAAGATATTCATGCTTTAACACATCCGTATTTTGAGAATAGTTTAATAAAACCTAAAAAACCACAGTGGTCTGGTTCTGAATTGTTTTATAAACTAAATAGAAAAATATTTATACATGTAATGAAATCATGGCATAGGAAAGACACATCTTTATTCAGCACTTACATGAATCAATGACAGAAATAAATTGTATGATTTCATACAGTTACTCAGTTCCTTCAGAGCTAAAAACAGATCTTTGGAATGCCTTTTTGGGAATGGAGAACAAGGTGCATCCATAGTGCTACTTCTTGTATCAGTGGCTCTGTCATACCTCTCTCTTTTCCCCACGTGAGGTGTAACAATCTCAAGTTTATTCGCATAATCTAAAGCCTTAGGAAAACTGAGCTTTTTAAGCAAGGCACATATTGGAGCTTTTATTTGTATGCAATTTCAAATGAAATGGATAGTACACTTCTAGAACAGAGAACAGCACTGCCAGGGCTGAATTTCTTACCCTTATAAGAAGTTAGCAGCCTCACTCTTTCATTCAATTTTGCTTTCCAGATACCTGTTGAGTTGCGCCAATTACCTTTTCTTCAGAGCCATATAATAGACAAGCTTGTTGTGATCCACCCATGCCGATGTGGGACAGAAATGGGCACATGGGCACAGTTAAGAAGGCAGGGAGCTGCTTTGTGGAAGTCAGTGGTGATTTAGAGGTATCTCAAATTACAACCTGAGGCAGCTGTTTGGACAGCTGCAGACTCTCTCTGGCAAAGGTGTCACAGTTCCCTCTGGATCCCCTGGTTTCTTGCTTTCTCTCATTCCTTGATGCTAACCCTGCCAGAGTGAACTAATTGTAACAGGTAAACTAGCAGAGTAATACCCTTGCCCACATTTCCAGCTGCCTTAGGAAGGCCATAAAGTTCACTGCAGAAGAGAGGTGGTGAACCCCTGAAACTAGGAGCCAGAAGGTAACATCTGCTGACACCAAGTTTGATCAGAACTAAGTAATGTGAGAAGTGCAAAGGGGCAGTGTTTCACTGGAAACAAGTCTGAGGCTTTCAAAAGAAAGTGGCTTGGGGTGAGGGGTACCATGAGTACCTTACAAAATTTAGACTGATGAACTGGGCAGGTTTGGAGTCCAACAACTAATTGCAAGTGACTAACTGATGCCTATGATGATATTTATTTGGTTTTCTGCTTCACATAAAAGCAATTAAATCCTAATTTTACTCCATTACTTTGTCTAGGCCAACTTCTTAGTATTATAAAAGGACAAAGGATTGCAATATTCAGTAAAGGATTCGAGCATTTTTAAAAATATCTGGGGAAGGGCTTAAACAGAACGGGTTGGAGAAAAAGGAAACAAAGAAACCAAAGCAATCCACATAAGATGAAACCTGCTGGCAAAACTCCTTTGCATTAAGCCATAGCAAGGTAAATCAAAGTACTACTGACTCGGCATCCAGATTGTCTTTCGATCCTATGAGTGATTTGGTTGAACTATTTGGTTGGGTTTCTACAATCCAAAGGAAGTTTCAAAGTTACTTTCTTCTGAGTGTCTACAAACACTTTTGTTTTTGATGAAAAACTCAAAGAGAAAGTTGTATGCCTAATAGTAGCTGAGATAGACAAACCAAGCAGCATTTCTTGGAGCCTTATTTAATGTTTGCTTCAGTGGAGATGTGTATTCATACAGTCCTCCTGTCACCTTTGCTTGTCTCTAACTAATGTCCAGAGACCCTTCCAAGCTCAGCTGTTCTGTGATTCTGCGGAAATGACTTAAACTATGGTGTCAAGCCTGCAAATACTCACCGAGCAAAAGGTGATCTGACAAGAAGCAGTGTGATTAGCTGTATATGAAAGATAAAAAGAAATTGCTGTCTCTAAAGGATGAATCACATCACCTTAAGACTGGTGTGTGAGTAAGCCAGATGAAGCACATAATAGCAGTACTTATTTCTTTCCATAGATTATAAAGAGAGCTCAGAGGGACTAGCTGCGACTCAAACATTTAATTCCTACACATGTAAAATTGAATGATAAAAAGCTCTTGCTTAATAGTGACAGACAACTGTACATAGGGAATACAGGAAGTTGTAGACTACCCTACAACCTGCATTTACACCTGAACAATAATGATGATTGCACAGATTTCTACTGAGAAAAGACCTGTGGTAAAGGTAGGTATTGTTACCACCAGCACTGCTGTTATACTATTCACGTTGTAGCGCTCTTCTCACCAGTACCCAGGATTTGCTCTTTTATTTACTTACTCTGGTTTGGTGTTGGTTCTGTTTATTATTTTTCTTCAGATTGTGCTTCTTGTCATTTCTAGAAATACCCAGAGATAACAGTGTCTTTCTGACTGAGGTTTTTCTAGACTGGTTCAGGATTAGACATTCCCTGACTCTTGAGTCATTAGCTTTCTGCTGATCCCACAGAAATTTGCTGTTCATCCATGGTGGAAATACACATTTTGCTGCTGAATAGAAATTCAGCAAAGAGTTTGGTAGTTAGTAGAGCAGCTCTTTTATACAGGCTTTAAAAACACATGCTTCCAGTGGCACAAAACTGTGCCACCGGAACTGGTGATGCACTGTGAGGTGCTGTCTCTGCCACCAGCTGGAGAAAGCACATAAAAGACCTCAACCCTGATGACAGTCTGGAGGGAAAATGAACATGTTGTGGCCAGGTCACAGGATGAAAGGAGTCTGGGCTGGGGTTAATGGTGGCCTCATCTGTGGGAGGTGTGCTTTGTTAAGGCTGCCAGGTGAAGGGGTTGTGAGGTGAGTTGACTGCACACTATCATGGAGGAAGATGAAAAGAGCACCAGGTCTTCCTGACACCTTACAGAGGCAAGAGCCTGAGCCATACAATGAGTAAGCATGGCATGAGACTATGCTTGAACCCATGGTGCATGGAGATCCCCCTCAGAGGGGAAAACTGGGAGCTTATGCCTTCTGACACCAACAGAATGGGTCCTCCTCTGCCTTCCGACCTGAGCTTAGAGGGTCCTGAGGGTGAAAAAATGGGCACAAGCTCCACTGGGGAGAATCTGGAGCCCAAAATACGCATTAGCACCAAGATGAAATAGTATCTGGTAGTGGTTGGAGACCCCCTTGTGTAGGGGATGGAGCTGCTGTCACAGAGTTTCCTACTTGCTGCATTGATTAAGGACACTGTGGAAAAACTGCTGGGGCTCATTGTGCTCTCAGACTAATATTTCTCATTGCTTGTCTACACAGGCACCGAGGGAGACCTGCAGCAGCTCTAGAGGGTACACTTTGCTGAAGTGGCAGAGGTGATGGTGATGCCATTTCCTGGTCTTAAAATCAAGAATCAAACACAGAAGGGAAAAAGGGATTTTACTTTGGTATTTAAGGATCCTTAGGTGCACTACATCCAGGTGGAATGCATCTCAATGCACACCGCAATGCACACCTCTAAAAGACCTGGTATAACATTATAGGTTTAACTAATTAGCATATCTATCAAAAATTCCCCATTTAGAGGCTCGAGTGAGCCCCCCTCTGCAAGGAACCTTCCCCTGGATGGTTCTATCTTAGTTTACAAAATGTGTTCTGGAGAGGACCTTGGGGTCTGGGGCACACTACCCCCTACCTACGAAGCTTCTCAAATGTTTGGTCTTCTAGCTGAACAAACAAGTCCAAGAATGTAGGCAAAAAGCACTAAGAATACAGAAGTTGTAAAAAGGTATAAGAGGGGTATAAAAGAAAAGGCAAAAAAATCTTCATGGCATCAATAGAAATGGGAATCCAAGCAGAATTTTCCACAATCCTAGAGGTGAAAGGGAAAGGCCCAGTAGAATTAAACACACTCTTACCAGCTAGTTGCATGGCTGGTGTCATGACTAGTACTTTGGTTTTTATGACTACGTTATAAATTCCTTTTTCCATGACAGGGGAACAAGTCAGAGGTAGATGTAGGTCACAGTCAATATTTATTAGAGCATTTACTGATTAAGCTATTGTTATCAACAGAAGTTAACTATTCACACAGTACATTTCCCTCACACAGTTCACTTACACATACACAGTTACTAGTCAGAGCAACAGTTTAAAAGCCAACCTCAGCTACTTACTCAGAAGCAGTCATATTGACGCATCAGTGGATTGTATGAGAATGGTCCCTCCAAGAAACCTTTTTCTTACCAGCTGTATGAGCAGTCCTGGGACATTTATTTGCATACAGCAGCCTCCACTGCTTCTTGATGCAGTCTGAGCTACACAACCTATTGTCAATGCTAGTGCAAGCTAGTGGCCAAGTACAGAGTCAGCAAAACATGTTCTGAGTTTTTCAGTTCTCGTGGATTCAAAAGGACATCACTGATGGATGGACACAAGCTCTGCAGAAAAGAGAGGCAGAGGAGAAGAGGAGAGGGTATTGCTGAATACATGAAGGAGCAGTTTGAGTGTTGCTTTGGAATAAGAGACAGACTGGGTGAAAACTCATGAATCAGGGTCAGAGAAGAGACCACTGAGGGCAGCACTGTACTCAGGAAGTAAATGAAGCTTCTGTGAAGATTTTTTTTAAGCAACTCATACCAGACTCTGGCTCTTATGGGAGATTTATCTTCTCTTACATCTTCTGAAGGGATGACACACCAAGATGAAAATCTAGGAGGCATCTGGAGGCTGTCAGGGAAAACTTATTACCACATATTTTAAGGGGATCAACCATGATCTTGAACAAGAACTGCTTGGCAATGTGACAATCAATGGCAGCCTTGGCTGTAAGGACCAGGAAACAGTGGAGTTCAAAATCCCAAAGGGGAAGGAGAAAGGTGAATATACAGACCTCATAATCAGAAGAGCAAGATTTGCCTTCCTCAAGGAACTGATACATGGGATCCTGTGGGAGGGATCTCTGAAAGCAAAAAGCTCAAGAGACCTGGCAGGTCCTTAAGGAAACCTTCAAGTGCCAAAACAGAATTATCCCAATACTCAGAAAAATGATCAGATGTTTCAGATGTTTTTCCTAAAAAGGGAACACAGCTAAGCTCCAGTGTAAAAAAGAAGCAAGGGCAAGCTACTAAGAAAAATATAGAAACATTGCCTGGACATGAAGACTTCACACTGGCCTCTGTCCTTAGAGAGAGGATTTAAGAAAAGAACCATCCACAGTGGAAAGCAATAGAGTCGAGTATCTTTAAGAAATATTTAAACATACAGATCCACAGGATCAGGTGATATGCATCTGACTGCTTGCCATCACCACTGTAAAGCTGCTTTACACTATTTTTGAAAGACTGTAGAAATCAGGAGATGTTCTGATGACTGGGGGAAGGCTAATGTAGCATTCGTCTTAAGATCTTGTTGATCTGATCAGATCACAATTTAGTCCCTGGCGATATCAAAGAATGTGTCCTTTTGAAAGCTATTTCTAGGCACAAGAAGGCAAAGAAGGTGACTGGGCATAGGCAGCACGGTTAGACCATGTACACCAAAGCATACCATGGTTAGCATATCCAGTGCCAAATGCCCTTTATGATGAAAGAATATTTGTGGATGTGGGGAGGATAGTGGATGTCCTCCGTCTTTTCTTTAGAAAGGCCTTGAGATGTTCCACCGCTTTCTTGTACCGATGTTGGGACGTTATAGTCTACATAGACTAACTGCTGGATGTTTCTACTCATTTTCAGTGGGATAGAGTCAATTTTCTCCCCAGTAGCTGTGTTTTGGATTTGTGCTGAAAACAGTGTTGGTAGTGCAGGGATGCTTTAGTTACTGCTGAGCAGGGCTTACACAGTGAGTCAAAGGCTTTTCTGCTCCTGACATTCCCTCTTCCAGTGAGGAGGCTGGGGGTGCACAAGACACCCTGGAGGGAAGACAGCCAGGACAGATTTCATCTACTGACCATGAAGATGTTCCAGATCACAGGATGTTGTGCTCAGCACCAAAACTGAGGGAGGTTGGTGGGGCTTGGCTGGGCATTGGTCAGTTGGTGGTGAGCAATTGTTTTCTTTCACATTGTCAAGAAAACATTCTTGGATTTTTTTTTCCTTTCTCTTTGTTGGGGTTTTTTCCTTACTTTTTTCCCCTTATTTTATTGTATTGCTTTTATTTCACCAATGAGTTTTCTTCAATTTTACCCTTTTGATTCTCTCCCCAGAACTGAAGGGGAGTGAGCGACTGCATGGGTCTCAGTTGCTACCTAGGGTTAAACCACAACAGTAGGTTAAAAAACCTGTGTGATTCTTCAGGCTAACTGCATACTGCATTGTAAAGGAAAAAAAAGACTGCAGCTACTAAGTCAAGGGAAGTGATCAATCACCTCAACTTGGCCCTTGTTAAACTACTTTAAGAGGGGCTCCCCAACACATGGGGCCCCACATTCAGTTTGGGGCCCCTCAGTACATTAAAGACATTGACCAGCTGGTGAGACTTCAGCAAAGAGCCACCAAGATCATCAATGACTGGAGCATTTGCCTTGTGAAAAGAGGCTGTGAGAGCTGAGCTTATTTATCTTGTTCAGAAGAGGCAGCTTCAGGGGAACTTAGGGACCATCAAGAAGACAGAGTCAGACTCTTCCCTAAGGCGCAGTGGGAAAATGAGAAACAGTGCCCATAAACTGAAAAGATGGGATATCCTGACTATACAAGGAAAACATTGTAAATAAGCACTGGAGCAGTTTGCCCAGAGGAGTTACATGAATTCCATCCTTGGAGGTTTTCAAGACACAAGAGGACAAAACACTGAGCAGTTATGTCTGATTGTTGATGCTGCTCTGGCCAGGAGGCTGGAGTGGATGAGCATGAGCACCCTTCCAATCTGAATGATTCTGTGAAATATTCTTTTTCCCCTCCATCAATCGTATGCAGAGACAAATCATGGGTAACTCTGTGAATGAAAGTGAACATAACTGCAAATGGCGAGGCTCCCACTCCAATCCATGCAGCAGCAGCTCTGGAAATCTGATCTGGCTTTCCAAATTCAATTCTTACCTTCTTTATAGGTGAGAACCTTAAAAATACTTACAAAAAGCAAGTATTTTGTGAACAGTATCACTTTCCCTTTGCTGACCTCTGAAGTAAACCAAGATTACAATCTGTGTAATTCTAAGATCGCATTGTAGTTGGTAGTTGGATGATCTGCTTCTCACCAGGTTTACCTGCCCTTCAAACAAGAAAAGAAAATCATTCATTAATACTCCCAAAAAAAAAAGTTAAAAAAATGTTACAGTGCAGATACTGCAACACATGTATCAGACAACGAGGCCCATGGAAAGAAATATATATATGGACGGATTCTTGATGGATGTTTCAGAGATGTTTATTTCTCCAGCCGCATGGCCGGGGCTCTGCTGAGGAACTGAGGCAATCACGGGACCCGAGGGTCCTTGGCCACACCGGGGAACACAAAACAACCAATGGGGAATGAGACTGACCAGGGGCAGGGAAACCCCGTGTCTCCCCCCCAGGGCCCATCTCCCAGGGCTACATGGCAGGGGGGAGGGCCCCAACAAAAAAAATTAAAAATTATACCAAAATTGTGATGGCAGTCTTGGTAGAATTATCCTCAGTTATATTAGAATTTCAAAGCAGAAGGTATTTTCAGGGTATACCATACTAACGTGGAGTTTACAATTTAAATCATAATTATCTCTGAAAGCTAATTTAAAATCACTGGCATTTCATAATGATCATCCAAAGACATGAAAGTCTGTAAAGCAACTAGGGCTTTCTCAGGCTTTACAACAAGACTACTTTTATTGTAATTATAGCAATTAAGACCCTTCTATTAATAACTTTCTTTTCAGATTAATAAGCCACTTATGCAGTACAATATAAAGAGGCTTCTAATTACAGTGACAACATTGTGATTTCTGAAAACTGTTTAATAAATGTGTGATAAGCAACTGCCAACTTGCATTAAGATGTTTTAGGAATCCTGCATGAACCTGATGTTTGATAATCCTGTTTTGAAGACATGATTTGAATTGCAAATTGAATTTAAAGGAAAATTCAGCATTCTTCTGCCAAAAGGAGTAGAATCTTTATTTGCAGGGCTAAGCAGACCTTTAAAAGCATAGCAGTGCTTGATAAAACAAGCCTGTAATTTGTTGTTAGTTGATGTAGCTGGCCATCTGATGCAAGGCACACTGATGACAGAAAAACTTCTCTTAATAATTTCAGTGGATCAAAATCTTAACTGAATTATCTGGTTCAGACAAGGCATCTCCTCAATAGGAAAGATAGGGTAATTCATAAGAAATTAATAAATATATGTTATTTGACTTAACTAAAATTAGGAAATAATAAAATGTTGAAACTGAGTCTCTACTGAATTACTCCAGAGCAATATACCTATTTCAGGTGTTAATGAAGTTCGTCCCTTGCTGCATATGAAGCTCCTGGATTCTTGATTGTTTTAATTCACTTTTCTTGAAATGTCATATGGATTTAAGGAAGAGTTATTCTTCATATTTTAGACATTAATACCGAGATACAGAAAAATCAGATTTTTCAAAAGATTAAGTTAGCTGACTCCTGAAATTTTTATCCCCAATACATTATTCAGAGTCATGTATCCTTTTCAGGTTACTGAGCTTAGGGTGAATGGTTGCTAAACTACATGGTATTGACAGGTTTCAAATTGAGCTACCAAATTGTGACATGTTTTTGAGAACACAATTTTTCAGAAGCTTATATTATTATTGTAAGAGACTTAAAAATTATAATTGTCTTAAACACTGTTAAGACCACCAAAGGACTTTGCCCACTGTAGCAAACTGTGCAAAGAAGCAACTGCTCATCTAAAACCACCGAAGCCCACCCCTCCAGATACGCCTTCTGGATTTCAGGAAACCTGACTGTGAGTTAAGCTTCCTGACAGGAAATTGAGATAAGATAAAGGCTGTACTATTGTCCAATTATCTCAGGTCTAAGGAGAAGCAAACAAGGCTGGGGGAGGCCACAGCCCATAGACTCATTTGATGAGGCCAGGTTTGCATGCTCTCCTCCTACAAACCAAGTGGGAGGAGGAGAGATTTTGGGGAGGTGGTGACAAAGCCTCTGGTCTGCATAAAACAGAGGAGGTGTAATGCACTGCATCTGTGGGTTCGTGAAGGGTAGCTGCATTTCCCTGAAACGTCGCTGGCAATGGGATCGTTGCGGTGGGTGCAGTAGAGCACTGCAGCAAGCTTGCTCCTTTCACCCATGCGGCTGTCAGGCGCGGATCTCACACACACACACACTCAAGCCGGATAGCTCACGCGTTACCAGAGGCAAAGAGTCAGGAGGGCTCTTCCACATGGCATTCCACAGGAGATGGTTTATTGCCGCTCCTGCAGAACGGATCAAAGGTGAAAAAGCATAGACCCCGCAGTCCCAGGGTTTTATACAGGAGCGGAGGGAGCATCAGAGACCAGTGATGTGAGAGCACAGGGGTGGTACAAAGGCGGGACTAGGGAATGGGAGCCAATGGAGAAGGTCTGGGGGCACGAAGGGGCACAAGTCAATGAAACAGACCAAGTCCACATAGCACCAAAAAGCCTGACGGGAGAGGCTTTTCATCTGTCACCATGAGGTCAGGGGGTGTTCTTAAACCTCGGAATCAGTCCACCAGCAGGCCCCTGCTATTTTGGGGCTCCTTGGCCCTTCAGCCATCACAATCGCTGGCTCAGTGGCTACAACAGAGGTGAACATCCACCTCTTGGAGGCTACAAGCTGAGATTTAGGCCAGATGAGAAGCACACCCAGCAGAGACAAAATGGTGCTTTTTTTACCATGCCAGTTGTCTTCCTTTATATAAACTGGCCCAGCCGTAAAACTCTCCCTCCCACCCCCTCAAAAGGTCACATTTTCATGGGACATTCAACTGCCGTGATGTGAGAGGCAGCTGTCAGGTCTAGAAGGTGTCATAAACCATCAAAGACCCCAGAAGCGCCCCTCATTCCTGAGGCCTTCCACCAGAGGATTGCACTTAATCCACATGTTGCAACAGACTCACTGTTGCAAAAGGCAGCGTTAAACATCCCCCCACCTCAGGGGAGGTGCTTGGGCATTCCCACCTATACCTGAACTATATTAATCCACAGAACTCTTAAGTTTCATGGGACCCCCAACACCAACAAGCTCAGGGTGAAAAGGACCAATGGGATGCCACTGGATCTGCAGGGGTGGTGACTATTCCTACTTAAGTTGTCTCTCTTTCACTCTCTTTCTCCCTCCCATCCTCTCTTTTCTATTTCTTTCTCTCTTTCTCTATTTCACATTATATTCACAAAATCTGTACTATTGGCTTTGGCAATCTTGGTTTTACTTGCATCTTAATTCACACAGAGGCATCTCTCTCTAATAATCGTAATAATCGTACCTTAACAATTATAAGGTTATAATTAAATTCATCTGTTCTTTACTAAAGACGAAAAGAGAAAATTCAGACTTATTTTCTGCAAAAATTCAAGTATTCATCGAACAGACTAGAAATTTTAGAATTACAGTTGGATGCACTTTTGGAGGGAATAATCAATTTAACAAAAAAGCAATTTTACATTCTTTAATGGCATCTATGATGCTGGGCTGAACCTGACAAATAAGCTTTCTAAAAAAACCCAAACCAAACCAGCCATTTTCAGGGATCATTTACAAAACCAGGAAAGAAAGATGCATTTTCTTCCCAAAATTTATCCACTAGTGCATAATAAAGTTGTCAGGGAATATAGAAATGGTCCAGTTTATATATTCTAAGTGCGACTTCACTCACAATTATTCCACATTAAATGGAATGGGTAATTATCCCTACGCAGGGGTTTCTCCTTCACAACAGGGATTCTGCACAGAAATGGATATATTAGAAAAAGCACATTTCTTGTCAAAGCTGTTCTGTTCAGTAAAAAATACTTTAAGTACATACAAGGTGAGACAGAATGTTTCCTTACAGGAAACAGGTTACAGGATTTGTGTGGGAGATTAAATATAAAAATAAAAAGTATTAGACAAGGCTGTCCCATACTTCAAGTACAGCTGAAGGCCCTAAACACAAGACTATCCAAGAAGAGATCAGTACACCCACTTAGGTTGTTTGCTGAATGTAGCCACTGATTTCTATTCGAAATGCCTCCAAAATGAGACTCTAGCTGTCAGAACTTTTCAGAGAAACGAAGGCACAAGAATTTTTAGCTGTGGCAAAAGAAGGAAAAATATTCTTCACTATTCATGTTCTAGGAAACACCTTAATTATCTGGCATTAACAATAAATCAAATCAACTTCTTTGTCTCCTCTAATGTTCCACTCCACACACACACACACACAAAAATAACAATAAACAGTAAACAAATTTAAAAATAAGAATGGAATGCTATTATGCTGGGTACAATGTGAAGCAGTAAAGCTTTCATCTGAAATGGCTGATGCTTGATAAAGTTATAACAAGCTGAAAATAGACCCTGTACCAGGGAGCATTGGATAGCCTTGGCTCTTGGTACTGTATTTTGTCATTGGTGGAAAAATAAGCAAAGAAATGAATGAAAAAAGCATTTGAGAGGTAGGCACATACATGGGCACACTGAATGCTGACTTTCTTTTCTTGTGTACCTTTTTGTATATATTCCCTTAGTAACGGACAAATACAAGATGCTATCAAGTTATATTAAAATGCTTATTTTGAGAATGGAAGGCAAAAAATGGATGAGAAAAGTAAACTAAGACTTCAGTCACTGCTTATAAGGGAGTGGGAAGAAGATGGAAACCAAATAACAGAGCAGCAAAGCATAGAAAAAGGCATACATAGAGAAGAATGAGGGAAATATATTACAAGCTCTAATCTGATGAACCATGTTGTTCATACAGTTTCTTTTTAATAATGTTTTGTGAATCCTTTAGTCTCTACCAGTAAAGGAGTACAGTTGTTGCATACATAAAACATCTGTGATAGATTGTGTTGTAATGTTTCGTGCCTGCTATACACAGAAAAGAAGAAATACACCATAGAGGCAATGAAGAAGTGAAAAACTTAAAATGAGATACAAGTTCAACAGTTTCGTTTTCCTCATCACTCCTGTATCATATTCTATCCAAGAGCTTTTGAGACACAATATACCCATCGTTCATTAGTACTCAATGCTTGAACCAGTGAATGATACAGTTTTCAGTTCTTAGCTTACATACTGTTGTAATTTTACTACTTCCTACTGAACAAGCCAGAATCTAGACAGTACCGTAGTTCAAGACATACAAACATGCTGATAATCTTTGTGACTTGTTTCTTGGTCTGTGGTATGTACAACAGACAGCTTCCCCATGATTCTGTATAGAAGACATGAATTCTAGATAGTCTCCTGAGTAACCAGCCCCCCATGCTTGCCTCCACCTATTCATCTTCAAAGGCTAATCCCTAATCCCTTCTGGACATCGTTTTGTCATAAAGCTGTCTCACAGCTGTATTTAATAGTCCTCCCAATTCTGCTTCTGCAATGACTTCTCTCATTATCTAGCTCCCTCACTTTGAAGTTCCATAAGAACTTCTCTGCTACCAACTACACCATCATGCTTCTCTCCTTCTGCTCTCTCTGGTGTTTGATTTCTTCTACAGCCAGTTCAGGTCTCTAAATTCAGCTCACTAAGCTGACAGAAAAACTAAATAATCAAAAGATAAATACATTTCTTCTCGTTCCTGAGCTGAACTGGCTACTCAAGGAATGAGGTAAGAACCAGATATGGCACAAGTAAGGTCATTAGACTGGGCAAAGGGCAGAAATAAAGGAAGAAGTAAAAATCAGAACTGCTGGTTTAGCCAGAAATGGATGTTAGGACCAGATGTCTTCTCTCATCGCTCCTCAGCTAAGAGCCACCTTTACTGAACATTTTTTTCAATAATGTGGAAATGTTTTTATTTCTCCCCCAAAACACATTTTTTAATGGTATGCAAGTCATTAAACCACTTAAAGTCAATTGCACTATGTGGCTGTGTCAAGCTAAAAGCATAGGCAACCTACTTGTAGGACAAGCCTAAGAAAGACCAAAATCAGTAAGCAAAAATAATCATTCACTTGGGGCTGAATTATGCCTTTGTAGGCTCTTTGTCACAGAAAAGAAATCAGATTTTCTGAAAACTTTTGAAAAATGTTTTTATTGGTTGAAAATGCAGTTTGCTCTGATTCTTGAAACAATGTCACCTGCAGTCCTGCATATCAGATCTCTTGAGCCATGCTTTTCATCTCTTGCAGAGCTAGAAAACCTCTACACCAAAGGCCTCCAAGTCAAACAGCAGAATAAAATGGCCAAAGTGAATTGCATGCCATGTATTTTCATTTTAAATGAAGGCACAAATGTAGGGAAATTCTCTCTGAGGCTAACTTATGACTCTCAGCTAGCATTTCCATCTGCTGGATCAGAGCCTAAACTTGTATTTCAATAGAGGCAGCCAATGCTAGGCTCACAGCAAGGCCATGTTATTATATGACATTATTATATGAAGAAGGATTAGAAAGTCAGAAGTGGCAAGCCCAAGCAAGGAGTTTACTCATTGTAGTTCAGATAATTGTCCTAATTTAAATTTTTCTTCCTGTACACCATACATACTATCTGAAACTATAAATCATATCCCCTGAGAATAGTCCTTTGACAACCTGTAAGTTACTGAGTAAGATCTCAAGTGGGTACCTTTTTGGCTGGGCTAAGAGTAGGTTTGATCAGTAGAAAAAGCAAGAGTGTTTGATTTATCAAAATGACAGCTTGAAGACCTATGACCTTAATGACAACTTCAGTCCATTTAATGGAAAAATTTGTGCTTGCAGAGCCAAGCCAGAAAATTTTTTCATGGCTCTAAAAGGAGTCTGGTATGCAGAAAGGCTGATGATCAGAGCCTGTTTCCTAAGACTTAACAGGTTTGCTTTTATCAGATGTGGGTGGCAAGTATCACAAGATACTGTAATATGAACAGACACGAAAAGAATTCAATTACCTATTAATGTTCCTTGGCATTTGTAGTCATAAAAGCATGATCTCATATACTGTAACTACTTTCTTTCAATAGCATTAGACATCATCTCCGCAAGCCTAGGCTGAAGTTATTAAATACACATTATAGCAAAAGAGTTGCTATGATTCTATCCAGATGGTACTTAAATTATCCTTCTCTAGACATATACAATCTTTACGTAAATTGTTAGTAATGGAAAATCTGAGAACCACAGATTCTTTGCTGGAGCTCTCTTGCATGGGAAAGAAGCCAAACAAATGCTCATAACATTATATTGTCAGCAGAGCTGTATAGGAAATTAGTTCCCATTCCACAGTTTTTTTGAGAGTATAAATAAAAAATTGTCTTGCATTGCATTGGAACAAAACCAAGAATGTTCCAAGTGAGAAACCTGAGAGAAACAGCCTTCGCCCTTTATTGAACTAACAACTCCCACAGTGAAAGCCTTCACAATGGTTACAGTTTTCTAGTCTGAGCTAGGCAAACCAGCATCAGATATTGGTCTTCTGCAAGTCATGTAAATACCTTACCCATAATGAAATGGAAATTGTTTTCCTGTGTTCTCTATTGTGGTCAAAAATGCTATTCCTAGTGTTTGAATTCCTGCAGAAAATTTTGATTTCAAAGAACTGCTCTGTTGTCATGACAAAATAAAAAACTGTTTGTCATAAAATTTCTAAATAACCATAATTTTCAAAATTTTGCCTCTGGATATTGAGTGACCTTTAACATAATTCACAAAAAAAAAAATTATTGATTTAGATGAAGTCCATGTAGCTAATAGATAAACATCAAATTTTTGATCTCTCTTCAGGTGGAAAATACAAGTATGTAGACAGCTGTTCCAAATCAAAGTAAACCTGTTTCTTTTGTACCAGGGAGCCCAGATCTGGACACAATACTTCCAATATGGCCTTATCAGTGGATAGAGAGGAAGGATCACCTCCCTCAAACTGCTGCTCAGGGTATCACATGCTTTCTTTGCCACAAAGGCACATTGCTAGTGCATGATCAACTTGGTGTCCACCAACACCCCCAAGTCCTTTTCTGCAAAGCTGCTTTTCAGCTGCTCAGCCCCCAGTGGGTAATGGTACCTGGGGTTGTTCCTCCTCAGCTGCAGGACTCTGCAATTCCTGTTGAATTTCATGAGGTTTCTGTCAGCCCATTTCTCCAGCCTGTCCAGATCACTCTAGATGGCAGTAGGACCCTCTGTTACACCCACTTGTTTTGCATCATCAGCAAGCTTGCTGTGGATACACTCTGCCCCACCACCCAGTAATGAGGATGCTACTCTCATCTACCAAGCCAGTCATGGATGCACCTCAGGATCATATCAGGTTGGTCAATCATGACTCGGTAAATCCATGCTGACTATCTTTGTCCTTTATGTACCTGGAAATGGTTTTCGGGATTAGCTGCTCCATCACCATCACAGGGATAAAGGTGAGGTTGACTGGCCTGTAGTTCCCTTGGTCCTCCTTCTCCTGCTTTTTTTGAAGACAGTAGTGACATTTACTTGTCTCCAGTCTTCAGGCACTTCTCCCAGTCACCATGATGAATCCAAAATTATCAACTGGTCTCACAATGACATCATCCAGCTTTCTTGGCAGTCATGGATAGCTCCCACTAGGACCTATGGACTTACATATGTCCAGTTTGCTTGTGTATGCCCTGACCTGATCTTCTTCCACCAAAGGTATGTCTTCCTTGTTCCAGTCTCTTCCACTGGTATTTGGGATTTCTGAAGGCCAGTCTTATTAGTAAAGACTGAGGTGAAGACGGCAATGCCTTTTGCATATCCCATGTCACCAGGGCCACTTCCCAGCAGTATGTCCACATTTCCCCTACTCTTCCTTTTGCTACTTGCATACTCAAGAACTTTATCTTGCTGCTTTTGACGTCATTTCTCAGGTTCAGCTACAAGTGGAGTGTGGCTTTCATAGACATATCTTTTCATGCCAGACAGTGCCTCACTATTCCTCTCACGTTACCCATCCCTGCTTCCACCTTCTATAAACGCTTTTTTCATGTTTGACTTTTGCCAAGAGCTCCTTGTTCATCTATGAATGAATTATCTTTGGAAACTTACTATACAAAAAGTTTTTCAAAGAACAAAAAGTGCATCTCTGGCTTTACTCAGTATTTTTCTGATACCATACATTTAATTTCTTATAATTTATAATACATTTTGAGTAGGTGCTTGAGAAGGTGTTGAGTAGGGCTTGTTGGCTAAGTAAATTTACCTCTATTAGAGATTTAATAATGCAGGATCCTTCTTCAGGTTGTAGCTACTGATGTTGTGACTGGGACTGAAAACCAGAGATGAAGTAAAGAACTAGCTCCCTTCCCCAGAACATAATTTCTGAGTTATATCCCGTAATTGACTTAGAAACCTAAAAGTGACACATTTACTTTCTGTGCCAGGGGACCTAAAGCACACAGTTCATGAAGCAGTCCCATCATTCGGAACAGACTCCAAGCCATGAAGCACACTGAGGAAAAAAGAAACGATAGTCAGCAAACTGCTGTCTCTCAACTTAGCTGAATCACACATACTTGATAGAAAATAGCTCTGTCTGTTGGGAAACAGAGACTCCTTCTATCCCAATTTTTTCAAAGAATGGAGCACAACTTATTCTTTCCTTTTAGAAGAGGTTTTTCTTTTATTGTTTTCTCCCTTTCTCTTTATGTCCCTAAAACTGTGCACAAAGTAGAATATACAGGTTCAAGTTCCTCTTCTGATTGAAGGCAGCTTTGATTTTCCCAGCAAGTGCCATAATCATGAAGCTACAACACATTTTTCCACCACTTTGCTTTGCCACCGTTTCAAAAACTGAAAAGTCACAGGGATAATCAGGGAGAACAAGAAAAAGCATGACTGTAGCCTGTGTTAAGGTTTCTTTGGATAACAAGCCCTCATTTGTAAAACTGTAAGTTTACCCAATATCTGGCCAATGTAGGCTTTGGGACTGCATAGCCATGTAGACAGATCTACCCTGTCACTATTTCAGTGGAGTACTTTTTCTTTTCTGTACACTTCAAAAGTATAGTTAGTACACCTTATTAAACTATGCAACCAAAGTCTGGTAGCGAGGCCACAGCCCTAACATATGAAAGCTGTAGTTTGATTCCCCATCATGCTGAGAAAAATCTTACAACTTTGTATTCTGACTTGGGGGAAGGTCCACTATCTACTCAGGCTTTATAGAAAAAGTGGTGCAGAGCCCCTTTTTTCTATATTCTTTTACAAAAGCTACAGTTATTACTGAACTTCACAAGGTTCTTAAATCAGCCTCTATTTCACGCACGGTCTGAAATTCCTAACATAATAAGCCTCTCTGAAGAGTGAAATACAGTGAAGTTTAGTCTCTAGATTTTGCATGGACCAAGCATGAAATAATTATCAAAATTACTGTGTCAATATTAACATCCACAGTATCTGAAATCTGAGACAGTAAAAAACAAAAGAATTAAAGTACAATGGAGAACCAACTATATGCTTACCTGGTAACCAGATAATCAGTAATACCTCCAGACTTACAACTTTTGATTTCTGCACCCAAATTCCCTTCTGGGTTTTTATCAGACCTGGCACAGGGCATTTCATGTAACATTCCTTTGTTTATTCAAATGGATACAGAAAGGCAAATGTTATTCCTTTCTTAAACTGAGATGTTTTTTAAACTAAATTAGTGTATTAAGCCACTTTGACACAAGACAGACTCCTTATATTTATATTACACTTCAGATTATACTTACAAAAAAAGATCTTAAAAGCACAGTGTCATTACTTCTAACATATAAAGCACTGAGTAAACAGCAAAACTAGAAGAATTTAACTGGAAGCTAGTGTCAAGTATTTGCATGAAAAGTTTAAACAGAAGAACTGTTTATTAAATAACAGCTTTACTGGAAACAAATTTTCAGCATTGCTAAGCTATTATGATACCTTCCATTTGAGGATGGATATATAAATCCCCTGTATAATCTACATATCTAATGTTTGGAGAAACATAGTTATGTTTGTCATTATGATATCTGAGTGCAAAGAAATTTGTAAAACCAGGAAAATTATCTGACAGACCATCCACTCTCTGCTGTCCATGCTCCCAGAAACGTATATGGTAGAAGTATTAGCCTTTTCCCATCTTTTACCTGTTGGGTTCATGAATGTTGCTGTGGGAAAGTTAGCGCTGGGATACATTGTGCACTTTCCTTAGAGAATACTAATATTTAAAACAGGTATTTGATAGTTCCCCGCCAATTATAAGAAAGCCCAGCTCTGTGCCCTGACATATCAATGCTGCACTCCTGGCAACTTCAGAATCCTTAAGTAGAAGAGTTATACCAGACCACATTCACGGAATAGGAAGTTATTTCTACCAGGCTAATTAAAGCCATAGAAAACACAGAAAACAGTTAGAACCTTAAAATGTATTCTTTATTGATCCAGGTCTCAGAGAAAATGTGTTGTAACAGCTATCTGCTGTTTGCAAATCAGAAGTTTTATATTACTGTCTGCATTTTCCATTATATACATGAATTTGTAGGCTTCATATATGAATTTGTAGATAGGAAAGATTACTGTATTCTGGTACTAAATGACACAATTGAAATACGCACAAATCACAACTAGAGCATCCCCAACTCAAGAAGTTTAGGAAAAATATAAGCAAATGAAATTATTATTAACTGAGCAGTGTCATAGCTTAGTAGGGAAAAAAAATTATATTATCAAAACCATTATTATGCTGTTGTACCCAGAGAGATAAGGATAAACAAAATATGCTTAAATCATAGAAGATTTTCTTTCACTTTTTTTTTGTTTCCTAGAATGAAAATATGCTGCTACATCCATTCCCATACAAAAAGCATATAATGAGGACTATGATGGTTTCACTTCTCTGCTTAAGTTGGTCAAAGGTACCTAGCTAGTCTTTGTAATTGCTGGCATTCGACAGCACATTCACTGAACAGGAACCATCTCCTGCTTATTCTTTTGATTTTAGACTGAGGAAGTTACGAGGCTTGATGGTATTCAAACTATATGGTCCCAGGTACCCCAACATCAGGCACTCTTAACTTCCCCTTGTCTTTCAACCCCCAAACCAGCAGGAAGTAACCACTAAACCAAACAAAACAGAATGAGAACCAGAACTGAAAAACAAAATTTCAAACCCAACCAAACAAAATACATGCAACAGCTCTCATTATTCACCTCTATTAGGGAGACACACACTAAACACAGCACCATTACCTGGTGGACTATGTTCTCATTTTTTCTAATGCTACAGCTTAAGTCCACTCTCTCTTAGTTTTGTATTGAACTTCTTGGCCAAGGTCTGCTGCATAGATTCACCTGTAGGAGCTGTTGGCCCATGGCATACACCATGATGCCAGTCCCAGCAGAAAAGTCAGGGTTTTGCTTGTATATGTTAACAGATACCAAACAGACCTGGTCTCATTTTTGCTTTGTTGGAAACATCTTTCAATAAGTGGTGTCAGACAAAAGTATTAAACACTGAAATATAAGTATCTCTGGCCCCTGGGGAAGAAACAAAATGACCTAAGATCTACTTGAGAAAAGCTGGTATGTGTGGAGAGAAAACATTAGATTCTGCAAATGAATGACAAAATTATCTATCAAATTATTCACCACCACTTCCTAGGGTAGCTATAAAGTCTGTATGAATGTTTGCTACTTTTTCCAAAGATAAAATAAATATGAAACATTAAAATATTTATGGAAATATTCAGTCTTGCAAATGCTTCATTTTTCTGTCATTTTGCATTACATACACATCATAGGTAAAAAAATATTTTATACTGTCGGTGACATCCCAGGACTGAACACACGCATAAGAGTTTGGACTGAGATCAGAGTCTAATTTTTTCCCACCGGCAAGTAGGTGCAGGCCGGGACCCAGCCCTTGCGGGCACGGCAAGGACTTCCTTGTGCGCGGGAAGCCGCCGGGAAGTCAGGAGCAGTCTCGGCTAGGCGGGGCACGGCAGGACCTCGCCCGCTGCTGCCTCCTGCTCCTCCTCGTGCCAATAAATCACAGAAGCATAGAATTGTTAGCGTTGGGAGGGACCTCTGGAGATCATCTAGTCCAATTTCCCTGACAAGGCAGGGTCACCCAGAGCAGGTGGCCAGATGGGTTTTGAATGCCTCCAGAGAGAGAGACTCCACGACTTCTCTGGGCAGCCTGTTCCAGTGCTCTATCATCCTCTGTGTGAAAAGGTTCCTCCTTACAGGTGAAACTTTCTGGGTTTTCTGTGTTTCTGTGGTTTTTTCCACGTTCTGTCACTGTGCACCACTGCAGAGAGCCAGCCATCATCCGACTGACACCTGCCTTTGAGATATTTATATGCGTTAATGTGATCCCTTCTCAGTGCTCTCTAGACTAAACAGGCCCAGCTGCTGCAGTCTCTCCTCATAAAAAGAGATGCTCCGGACCCCAAATGACCTTTGTGGCCCTCAATTGGACCCTCTCCAGCAGCTCTTTGTGTTTCTTGTACTGAGGAGCCCAGAACTGAATACAGCACTCCAGATGTCGCCTCACTAGGGCCGAGTAGAGGGGCAGGACCACTTGCTGGCCATACTCTTCCCTATGCACCCCAGGCTACCACTGGCCTCCTTGCCTCAAGGGCACACTCGGATTATAGCCCGAGATTTCCTCTTTTCTTTTCCTTCGGGAGGCTCCGCGTTTGCCGGTATCTGTACCCGAAGGCGAGAGGCTGCACCAGCGGCACCTTCTCCGTGACCCCCGGTCCCGCCGGGGCTGACTCACGGCCGGGCGGGGCGGCCGGCGGGGCGGGGCGGGGCGGCCGGCGGGGATTGGCTGCCGGGCCGGCGGCGGCCGGCGGGGATTGGCTGCCGGGCCGGCGGCGGCCGGCGGGGATTGGCTGCCGGGCCGGCGGCGGCCGGCGGGGATTGGCTGCCGCGCGGCCTTTGTTCGGCTGCAGCCACTGCTGCAGGGCAGCGGAAGTTTGAGCGTCGCGGGGCGCGCGAGCGGAGCGTCCTCCGTGGGAGCTGCCTCACAGCCGGACCCGCGCCGCCATGAACCTAGAGAATAAAGTGAAGAAGGTAAGGGGGGCTGCCCGCCGGGTTATCTGCCGCCCCCGCCGGTGTCCGCTCTCCGGAGAGTGGCGGATCCGCCTCGTCGCTGCAGCCCCCGCGGGGACTGCCCTGGGGTCGCCTCCCCGGTGCCGGGATCAGCCCTTCCCGGCGCCCCGCTCTTCCTGCCCGGCCCCCGTCGCAGAGGTGGGAGGCAGCAGAGCTGCCTGCCGGGGACCTTCCGCTGCCCCGGTGCCCATAGAGCCGGGCTGCCTCGCTGCTCCCGACCGTAGGTAGTCGCCGCAGTCGGTGCCCCAGGTGGGGACGTACCGCTGTTCTGTCATGCAAGTAAAACATGTGTTGGGTCCCCCCAGTAAACCCCTGAGATCTGAGAGTTGTTTTCGTATATGTACCCTGTGTATGTAGGTATGAAACTTAAATTACAAGCAGCCAAGACTCTGTCGCTACGTTAGTGATTATTTTCTGACCTGTGATGTGACTATCTCCTTACAAGTGTGATGTCAGCCTTCCTATGCATTACCCCCTTGAGCAAGAAGCCTGGGGTTGGTTTTTCTTTCTTTTTAAAGGCGTATTGACTAGTTAGTTGCGTCAGACTGGCAAGAAACAAAAGGTAAGTAACAGAAAGCAATGGGTAATCCAATTGTATTAAATCTCTTTCCAAAACTCACAATTTAAAACTTCCTATGTAAAACTGACTTAAGGTGGGATATTCATAGGCCTCTGCTTCTAGTTGTTTCACAAATTAAATGTAGTGCTAAAGCACTGACTTTTTTAAATTAAAAACTTATTTGTAGTATCTGCTTTGATACTATATGATATGGGAAAAGGAGCTTTATATGTGAACATGAGTTAAATCTGTACATAACCTTCATTGATATATGAGAACTAGTCTTTTGAAATGCATGTTGTATGAACGTGTGTGGGGTTTATTCCTCAACTGTTTTATTTAAAGGTAGCAACTTGTTTTAAAATACACATATGCATTTTTGTATACCTATGTGCTTTTCCAGCTTGCAGGCCAGAAACTGACTCGGGAATGGGAGTAGTTGTTTAGTGTGGAAGGCTACCTGTTAAGGCTGAATCCTAGCAATGGTTAGCCTTGAGCTACAGCTTGCTTCAAGTGATGTCAGCACATGATAGTGTCACTTGGGTGAGGATCCTGCTTTGGAGGAACTGCCTGTATCAACCCCCAGTCACTAGGCCATCAGTGAATAGATGGGTGTAGCTAAGTACTATCGCTGTCTTTAGAAGCTCGTTGTGTGCACAGGGTTGCTCCCCTTGTGTGACTCCTTGTATGTAATGAAAATCAGCTTCTTGAGTAGATTTGCTTATATTTACTAAGCACGATTTCAAACTGAAACTTAATGGCATCACAGAGCTTGTTTGCTGGAAGTTTATTGAAATCCAGGAGGTGAGAGACACATATTTGTGGAAGATAGAGCAGTCTAATTCAGAATTTATTCCTCTAAAGAGAAAATAAATATGGGGTGTGAAATGACTGATAAAATTCTGCTGATAATGGAGTCTTGGTTTGAGTGAACTTGTAGTTGCTGAACATCTGCTTTAAATTGCACTGTCATTATTGGGTAGTTGTGTGTGGTTTAAATTTATTTTACTATTTTTGTCATATTTTTCTTCGCTCATCTTTTACTTTTCTCCTTTATCAACTTCAAAGATTCTGAAGACTTTTCTGAGCCTGCTCAGATAGACACAGAAGCTACAGCTGCAAAAGAAAACCAGCAAAGCTCTGTTTATTGAAAGTAGTTTGTATTTCTATTCTGTTCTGCTTTAATACTAATATGCAGAGATGTCTATGATTTGAAAAACTTCACATTTTCTCTGTTTCTACTCTATGTATATTAAGAAAACTATTTCTGTTATTGAGCTGTTTCCCCTGCCTTGCTCTCATCTTCTCCTCATCTTTTTTTCTCTTTGTAACTTGGGTGAAGCTTATTTCCCAAGAGAACAGAAGAGTATCTGTTCCGAGGGAGAACTGGGAAGCTTTGCTAGGCACCAGAGAGTTTGGTACAAAATTCTTCTTTTTTGACTACCAAGATTTATTTAACCAAAACTTCTTAGATTCTGTACACTGATTAGAATAACAGTTCATGTCAACTCTGGAATAACTGTGTATCTTCTTTTTCTGACCTTTAATTCCAATTCTCAACCTGTTTGTTTTATTATCTTTTTGCTTCTCTCTTTTTTGTCAACTTCCCTCTTTCTTGAAGGGTGGAAGAACATTCTGAGAAGTTTCCAGTCAAGTTTATCAAAACCAGTAAACTACTTGGCTTTTAGAAGAAACTTCTCCTGAGGTGGAGATGCCTGTGTCAGAGTTTGTCTGTCAGCAGCAATGGGTTGCTTTACCACAAGTTGTAGTTCTCACCTTTTTTTGTCTTGCACCCTGCACCAAAATAGCTTAAGTCCTCCTACAAAATGTACTTTGTACTTTATGTAGCTTTCCATTTTGTAGTGACTTGTATGTATTTATTGCCTGGCAAATAACGTGGTAAACATTATGGACTGCTGAGTGGCTAACCTGCCTGTTGGGTTGGAAATTCCTAGAATACTGGGGTGAAGAAAGCAGGAATTGTCATGTTGTCCCCAGATAAGTAATTCCATTGCTTTTTTGAACTCTTTAAGTTTGAGTTTAGATGTTGTCTATTCTGTAGTCCTGGTGTTCAGCAGAGCAGAAGGAAATGAATGCCTGTTGGAGCAGCATGCAGTGTGGAGGCTCAGACACTCAGCTGATGCTGTAGAAAAGCTTCTTCCCCTGCCTGCAACTGCTAATTTATAACTGTACAGGGTAATATATTAGGATGTTTTCTGTTTCTGGAAAACTTGATAGATGAAGCTTCCAAGGTGACATTCCTAAGATTTCTCTAAGTGTCAGTAATCCATGAGTCCCCTATTCAGTTCTGAGCTTCTGTATTGTCTCTTTGGAAAGCTGCTACATACATTTATATCTACATGTCTAGATTTGTATAAAGAAAAAAAGCACTCAGAGAAAGTCTGTTTTCCTTGTTGGTACCAGGTTTGGTGGGTTTTTTCCTCCAAATGTAGCAGTTCTAGCACAGTTTGTCTGAATGGAATTGCTTCCTTCCAGTGGAAGACTGCTAGGACTCCAGCAATGTACCTGTTCAGCAGGAAGAAATACTGCCCCACCTGCCGCAATATCTAACCCATCCTTTCAGCAGTGGATACCTTATATGTTTGCTGCCTTGTGACAGGAAAGCACCAGTCCTGTTTAACATACCCTTCTTAAGGAATCTTAAGGGCACAATTACTTGGGTCAGACTTTTAATTTAAGTTCTACTATTTGGTTTCTTTCATGTCTTGTAAAACTCATCTTGCTGTCTTAACAAGTGGCCAAAGCAACCAGTACTACCTTGTAGCCAGATGTCTTGCTTGATCTGAATCCTGGGCTCTGGACAACCGCAGCCTGCCAGAAACAGAAAATTTCAGCATGAACTTTCTGCACTGAGCAATGTATGTGCAGAACATATGCAAATGTGTGAAATAACGTGTAACTTTTTTGCAGTCAGTTCACCATGCTTTTTATATATATTAAATGACTGGCAAACATCTAGGCAGTGAATAGTGTCTTTTTGGCTGCCTTGTGAATACTGAGACCTTCATGGTCTGTTACAATTTCCCTTTCAAGGGGATGGGGAGTTTAAGGGCAACTGTACAATTTTCTCCTTTTTTTCTCAGAAGAGATTGGATTTGCCCTTGCATTTGAGGATCATGAAGATAGTGTTGTGTATAAAAATATTGCACAACAGAGCTGAAGGCTAAAAACAGTATCTCCAGCTTGAAAAGTACTTGTGAAAAAAACAGACCACTGCTTCTCCCAAATACAATATATGCTGTGTTCTCAAACCTTGCTTTGAGGCTATAGGGAAAATGAAGATTTAATGCTTTGTGTTGAAGACTCTAGCAGAACTTTGTTCTAAAAGTCTGGATTCCTGCCCTATCTGCCACCTCTGAACTTGGTAAAATGAATCAGTAGGTCACGGTCCTGCTTTTCATCCCTGCTGGCAGCATGGTCTCGTGCTTCACTAGAGAAAATAAGAATCTGGCAGTGAGTCTGTTCCATATAAACTTTCACAGTATAATACTGGCTTTATAAAAAGAACTTTGATTGTGATGGAGAAGGGGCCAGGCAGTTTGGGGGGGAAGAGATGCAACTTCTCTAAAGTGGAATTTGTGCATGGTTATTTTTCTATGGTGTGAGACTTAGTTTGTTCTGTTACAGTTGGAAAACCAAACACAGAGTGCTTTAGACATTGCTAAGTCAACAACTGTAATGATCTTTGATAAGTGAACGGTGAATAAAGTATGTATAGGAGCAAAGTCAACTTTTCTGTGTTTTGCAAAGCATGATTTAGTAATGTCTGCTGGGCTGCACTTCCTGTTGAGGTCACTGTTTGTTTTGGTGTTACTGCTATGGAAACCCATTATAGTAGATCTTTTCTGCTGTTTCATATGTACAGTAAGATCAAGGAAATGTACTTTCATTCAGGAGTGAGTTTTGCCTGCAAGTAGAAGAATGAAAACATTTATGAAGATGTGAGAGGAGCTACCTCAGTTTTGTTCACATGGAAACTAAGTAACTGCTTCCTGCATGTGCTGTGGGGTTTGAGGGTTTTTCCCCCATCAAAGTTAAAAAAAAAATTTTAAATTTTGTGATGACTTTTTGAAACACCTGTCTGAATCCACACCTCTAGTTATTTTTTGTTCAGTATCCCTGGATAGAAGCTTGGCAAATATGGCAAGGCTAAATTAAACTTTTTGACTTTTACTTTTTTTTCCTATGGCAAAAGTACTCCCCAGGTGTCTGACTATAAAATATCATGAAATGCCTGAAGAGAAGGTCAAGAAACTCTTTGAATGCAGGACTGCGTGACTTTTAAGATCAGATGGAGCTTTCTTGGATAGGGTATAATTATAAGCCAAGTATTTTATAGCAAGGGGGAAAATTAGCTTACTTTGAGTTACAGTATTCTGTCATAAAAGTAACAAAGATCTGCTTCTGCAGTTGTTCCTGGAAAAAAGAAAGAAGTGTTTCTATTTTCCTCCAAGTAAGTAATAATAATGGTAAGTAGCAATTGTCAATGAAACTTGATTGGTAAATGTTGCTTAAAACAACTTTTTTTACTTCAAAAAAGTGTACTGAACGTGTCATGCAAATTACTGTCTTATTCCTGGCAGATACAAAGTTTATAGATATTTACATCTACCCCCTTGTAACTGTAATGTAGTGTATTTTAAAGTTGTATTTTACAATCTATCCTAAATAGATATGCATGTTTAATTTATATATAACTAATACTTATGAGCATGGGATGTGTGTGTGTATATATATACATATATATGTGCATGGTGTTTTATAGAGGTGTGTATGTACAAAACCCCCTAATACATAGTTTTTGCTGATGACCAAAATTGGTGGGGTTCTTTTAGGGCCTGGTGACCTTCAGGAAGAGTAGGGCTGCTAAGATGAAAGCATGTCACACTTGTTACCTAGTCTTAAAATTAGTACAGATCAGGGGAGTAAGGAGGCTTCTGTCCTGACATTTCCAGAATATACCTGATCTAACTTGTACTCCAGTACTGCTGTGTATGTGTTGCTGGTTTTGTTGTTTTGGTTTGGTTTTTAAGTCTGCCTAACTCTTTATTTGTGCCTTGTTTTCAGTCTGAGGTTGTCTAGCTACAGCTTTTAAAAGCAGAAAAAAAGCAGCACTTTCCTGCATGACTAAAGCTCCTAAAAAATGAATATGTAGGTGTCCAGGCCTGCTTCTGAAAACCTAATATTAGAGGATGCAACTGGGTAAGAGTGCTGATGTCAAAACAAATACATGGAGTATTATGAAAATGCCTCTGCAGTACTGGATGATGGATAGTGTGGTATTGGAGGTTTAGAGATAGTGTTACAGTGTGTGTCAGATGCATGCAAACTAAGCTAGTGTAGTGCTGCACTTTGTGAATAAGGAAGGCTTGTTTTCTGTCCAGCTGAGCTAGCTTTAATAGGTGTTAGGCTTTTGAAGGTACACTATGTAGCAGAGTTCTTAAATATTTAAATTCTGAGCTATTTGATATTTAGTAGAAGATATCACAATAAAATAAATTCCTGGGACTTACGTATTATCAGGCAACTGCAGCTCCTTGATTTATTCTTCTACCTGTCCTGCCCAAATTATTTTTCAAATATTTTTCTTGGATGCAATCACTTTTTGGCATCCTTCTTTCTGTGCAAAATGAACTTCTGTACCCAGGCTTCTTAATTCCAGTCAACTCTTCCCTAAATGAAAATGCATATTAAAAAACCCCATGTCACATTTGCAATCAATTTTATTAGACATGTTAAAAACAAATACAGAGTGGTTCATGGGATACTGTTCTTCATTACGGATCTGAATTTTTTTTTCTTCTCATACAGTGTCTGTCAAAGTCTTATAAGAGCATTGTCCAGATATTCATATGTCTTTGGTAGTGGTTTGTTCTTTTTTTCATTATGGAATCTTAAGAAGTAGCATCACTCTTCTGTTTTTAAAGATTAAATGTTGTAACCTATTTTAATTTTCAGTTTGTTGTGTTTCCTTGCTAGAGAAGACTTCTGATGGTACAGAATGGTACAGATGCAAGATCAGGTCTCAGCAACAGAGCATGCATAGCAATGAGATTTCTCATGGGTTTTTTGGGATTTTTTGTTTGTTGTTCTTGCTTTACCTTCCCTTTTTTAAAAATGCCTAAAGCACATTAAGATGTACTAGAAATCTGTTGTGCTATACAGGTGTTTTCCCACTCAAACATCCAAATAGATCAACAGTTAGGTAATCTTCAAAACAGAACATTCCTAGCATTTTATGGTAAATCCAAGAATAGCTTTAACATGGATCACTTCAGTTCTGTGTTTGGAGCACTGAAGAGCACAGGAGAAAGATCTGCAAAAAGGATAGTGAAGAAGATTTAGTTCTAATCTGAGCCTCACTGTTAATTGTTGCAATCCATTCTCACTGTATAGCCACATGCTTTCAAATTCTGGAGGAATCTGTAACATTGGAAAGGTTTTTGATCTTTTGCAGAGGCGAAGTACCAGTATGATGTCTTACTGTCTGTTGCAGGGTGAAGCTCACCTGTTTGGTGGTACAGGAGTCCTCTTGGGGTGAGGAAGGAAAAGCAGCTGAGGCCTGAGTTAATTCTGGTCTCTGGGTGGGACTGAGGAGATAAGAAATCTTCGATAAACTTAAGAATAAACCCTTCTGATAAGTCAGGTTTGAACTATTTCATAGGAACTGCTGTTTCTCTTGCACATCTGAACAAACTCTTAGACACTTGAGTATGATCATTTGAGTTTTTAAGATGACAGTAAGCTTGTGTTCATGACTCCTTACTGTAAAGTCAGCCAGCTTTTGTCACTGGATTCCAGTCTGAACTGAAATGGGGCAGTTTTTCACTAATTGTCACTTGGCTGTAACCATTTAAAGTTTTTTGCCTTTGAGTATTATGTAATCTTGAAAGCAGCATGCAATGGGAGATCTCAATCATAGTTACATCATCTTCAGTGCTCAGGCTATTTAAATCTATATTGGGTATTTTAGTAATACCAGATGGGTTTGGTTAGCTTCTGCTGTAAAATGAAAATTAATGGTGGTAGACGGACAGGAACCTTTTTCTGGCACTATTTCAGCTGACCTATCTGTGCCATTTCTCCCATAACTCCATTTTTGGGGAAAATGGGTTCCCTCCTGTTCTCAGGCATGCATTACCTCTGCTGTGCTCAGCCTGCTCTGTATCTCTTGAGTGCTTCAGCTTCGAGCTGGCCATGTTCTACGTGGGGATAGACATGGGGATAGATATGGGTCGCAGTAAAGAAGCAGCACACTGCAGTTTTAGGCTTTCTGAATTTCCTAAACTGCAGCTGAATTGGCTGCTGAAGAAGAAAGTGACTTCTGAGGCTGATGCTTCCTTAGAGCTGAAGGATGTCCTGTTACAGGACTCTGGAGAAATGTGTAATGCACCGATTTCTAGATAACAATAGCCCACAGTGCTTTTGAGTTTGGCTGGTTTATATCTTAATTTTTGGCAAGCAGCCACGTAGTTTCTCTGTCAGAACAAAGGTTGAGGCTGTGTGTGCATCTAGAATCACATCTAATCTGGTTTTCAGTGTGCCTCTCAGTCTTCAGCTAAACCTTTTCCATAAGGTGCCCAGACATCCCTTCTTTCTGTTTCACAGCAAACTGAAAAACCTGTTTCAAAAGAAGTTTCATTTGCTCATTCATTTGTCTCAAGCTGCACAATCATTTACATAATGATGTGCTCATTATTTCTAGGGAGGGAATGTAGAATCCTGTATTTCTGAAGAAATCTGCCCTGACGCTGCTGGCTGTGAAAGTGCAAGTAGACTGGCTGGTTGTTGTCCCTGTAATCTGGAGAGAGAATATGTTCTGGGTGGAGCATTTAGATAACACGTATTTCCTCTCCTTAATTTGTTTCTGAAGAGGGGTTTTTTTTAGCTGAAAAGAAAAACAAAAACTTAAATGTTAGGAGGCTTGTAAATTATAGCTAAAATGGATTTTGCAATCTTTTAATATTTCTTACTTGAATATCAGATTGTTTTGGGAATTCTTGAAATGTCAAGGTTATTTCTCTGTACTATAAAACAGTATTCTCTAAACAAGTGATCCTATGTTTCCAAATCTTGTAATTACAGTACTAAGGAGTTTATCACTATTTCTCTTTCTTCTCATTCCACTCTTTTTGAAGGAAGGGATAGCCTGAGCATAAAGAAATAATGCCAGTTTGTAACTGAAGTAGCAACAAGAGAGAATAGGTTAATGGTGTCTTTTTTTTGGGGGGGGGGGGGGGGGAGATGGGGGTTTTGGGGAGTTTTGTTTGGTTTAGGGCAGTTCAAGCATATTTTAACAGCTTTTTAGAGAGGATGACTTTAGAAACCAGAGAAACAACACTAAATAAAAAACAATCTGTCTCTCCTTCCTTCTTGCCATTCCCCCCCTCCCCCCCCCAAAAAAAAGGCAGTTGTCTTGTGTTGGTTTAGCTTCCTTTTTCCCTTTAGAAAACATCCTGGCCAACATCTTGTTCTCTATGAGTGTGAATTGAGAGGAGTGCTCGGTTTTTTTGTGGTACGTAGTGGCTGTGCATGCATATGGGGATCTCCAGATTGCAGATGAGAGGACTCCTATAAATGCCCATCTTCAGTGGAGATGAACTTTTATTAACCAGTTAGTATATCAAAAGTGTGGCTGATGAAGAAACCTAATCTTTTAAGTTATGTTTAGCTTACATACCTACTGGTAGACTTCAGGTTAGCACCTGTAACGTGAACTTCTTGAGCCCCTAGGTTGATGAAGATGTCACCAGGATCACAGCCAGCTTGTATTTCATCTTGCAGATATGCAAGAAACAGTGTTATGTCCTTCCCTGCAGTAGCTTAATAGCTGCCAGCATACGTCTTTTGTCTAAATAGATCACAATCTTCAGGAAAGTTTTCGTCAGGGATGTCTGATGACTGTTGAGGCAGTGATCCTTTAAATTATAAAATCACTGAAAATATGCCATTTGCTGCATTTTGCTGTGTGTTCTGTATTAAACAAGTGGTTTGTGAATAATCTTATCTTTATTTTGGACAAACAAGTTGAAAGTTGATCTGGTTTATATCCTTGTACAAACAACAATAGTAGTATGATTTTGCTAAGTAAATGGCAAACTTAATAATAAAACTGTATCACCACATCTAATTAACTCTGACATTGTGTTGTTGTTGCCAGGACAAAAATTAGTACCAGAAGTTGTCAGTTCTAGCTCAGTTTCCATTCACGGTAAAAGCCAAACTGCAGGTGAGCTGTTTCTACCTACAGCTCGTTGGGAGCGCTCCTTGTGCTGCCTGGGGGTGTGGGGATGGGTTCCTCTCTGCGTGTTGGGCATGAGCCTGCATACCCAGCTGTGGCCACATTTCCATGGTCCTTCATGTGTCTCATTTGAGAGCAGTGTTCCTCAACGGTTTAAAGCGCTGGAGTGAGACATTTGAAATTTACTGCATTATATGAATGCATAAGTTATCGTGCTTCATATTTGTTTTTCACCTCATACTTCAGGTGGCTGTTACTTGGTTAAATTTGCTGATGTGTTGCTATGTTGTGTGAATACCTAGCCTTTACTGTGCATTGTTTTTTATAGTCTCTCATATTTCCTCTGCTAAATGAATTGGTCATCCATACTTTTGAAACCCTTTGCATATCACTTCTGGTCATTGCTTTTGCTTACTGTGGTGTTTTTCTTTCCCCTCGGAAAGTAAGCTGGTATGAGTCCAGCTGAAATGTAATTGTACAGGGTATATGCTACTCTCAGTTACTATCAGAGTAGCCTCAAATATACTCAGAAATATTAGACATATCACTTAGTTGTTTCCTTTATTCCAGGTTAGTGCATATAAATGTGGGGTCTGTTTATTTCTTGATCTCCTGTATTTTGCCAAGTCATATACTGTAAATCACTTTGTCCAGACAGCTGGATTAAATTGACTTGAGATCTTCTGGCCTCACTACTGTGGTTTCACAGCCTTAGACCCAAGGAAATGCTGCAAAGAATCTACTACTTCTCTCATGTGAAGTTTGTAGAGCAAGCTGGGCTGGGGAGACAAGTCGCCAGAAAAATACTTGGTTTTGTCTAAGGCTAACTCTGCCTGCTTAGCTCAACCCTGTGTACAGGCTTGTGTGAACACTGCTACTTATATGGATACAATAGGAAGGTGAGTGGATCCCAAAATGCTGTCCTTATGTCAGCTTAGTCAAATGCTTAATCTTTTGCTTTAGCTGTTGATTGCAGATTATAAGGGCATCAGTAAGATCATTCATGCAGCATAATTCTTGAAGCTGACTGTAGTCATCTTGCTCTGTACACAGATGGGCTTGGGCCATGAGGAAGGATTTGGTGCCCCCTGCTTAAAATGCAAGGATAAGTGTGAAGGATTTGAACTTCATTACTGGAGGTAAGTGACACCAGGTGTATCCTAAGCTGTGACTCAGCACTGCAGACCTTGACACATGTATGCAAATGTCTAAGTAACCACTTAAGTTCTCTCTCTCAATTAAACTATTAAGATGCTTCAAAAAAGCTGACACAGTTCAGGGCCAGAACCTGTCAGCTACGTAACAACAGAGTATCTAATCACTTGTGAACATACATTTCATCTGCCCTGAAGTGAATGGTAGTACTTCTACTGCAGCATTTGCTTTAGCCGACTGAACAGTTGAAGTAGATTTGTAAAAATATGTCTAGCCTTATGATACGAGACATGACAGGAAGAAGTGTGTTTTATCTCTGTAATAAAATGCTTTTTCAACTCCTGACTAAATACATAAACTTTGATCTGAGATGCTAGGTAAAATTATTTTAAAAATATGTTGAAACTTTTTATACACCTACAACTTCAGGTGGGGAAGAAGTGTCACAATTCAACTAAGTTAGATAATACTGAGCCTTGGATGGTGTGCTGATCCTAAACCAGTGAGTTGATGATAGCAGTAAATAGTCTGTCATTACTTGTTTAGAAACTTTGTATTTTATTAAGACCTTTCTTGTTTTACTGAAACAAGATGTATATATGTATATTAATGCATATTTGTATCAGTGATCCAGTTCACTCATAATACTGGGTGTGCTTTAAGATGTGGCTTAGTAATTCTAATTTTGTAGAAAAAAGGTCTTTCTCAAAGGGAAAAGCCTGAAAAGAACAGAAAAATAATTGTTAGTAGCACTAGCACATGCTATCAATGAAAATTATTGCATTTAACCAATGCTGTCTAATTACAGTGAAAATTGCATTTGCAGTAGAGCTTTGTTTTGTGGGGTTTTATAAGGTAGCCATAGTGGCATTAGTTGCTGAGAAGGCCTAGGAGATTTTACATCTTTGTCTAAATGTTTGACTGCAGATGAGACTGTTTAGAAAACAATCAGCCAAACAAAGACAAAACACAGCAAAAACTTGATATAAGTTGATACATAATCAAGAAGTTATAGTCTTATCTGTAATATGTAGCTGTAGAAACAACTAATGACATGGATCAAGAAGTGATAATGCACTAGTAAGTAAATGTGCTCATCTAAAGATAAAAGATGTAATTAATTTATGGAAAGACTTTTTCAATACGCACTGCGTTTCTGAGGGGGTGTGTGTAGAAGTAATAGTAAAATAAAGCAGAATTAATGTGTGTAAGTAATGCAATAAAAGAGAATTTTAAGAAGTACAGGAGTCAATAGTGTTTATCCATGGTTAGATGAGAAATTGTATTACTTTCTACTTGAAAGCTCTTTTGTTCATAGTCACTGTGATAGATGGGGAAATCACGAGTGGGGGAGGAAAAAGTCCAGTTAACTTTCTCTTTTGGTTTTTTTTTTTTTTTTAACTTTTTCTGAGTTCCTAATGTTATACCTTGTAATTGCTAGTTTTTTCTTCAACATGAAAGAATTTGGAGTAAAAAGAAGTAAAATGGCTAAAGTGGTTTAGTCACATCATAGTATGATTGCAAAGTCAAAATGTGCCTGCTTCTGTGTATATTTGGGGATTTTTGCCTGTTTTTCTTTATCTGTGTTGCACTATCTTCCTGTGGTTAGGGCTCATTGTGTCAGGTCCTGAATACATAGCTCATCAGAACACTGTCTCTCCTAGAAAGTAAGAGCTTGTAGGCAGCATGGAGTAAAGAGAAAGTAATGAAAAATATGTAAAAACAGTGACTATTTAGCTAAGATTTAATTTGGAAATTGAGTTCATATAGGATAGACCAGATAAATAAGGTGGCTGGAAGTAGTCTGAGAAGTTTCATCGAAGTGTCAGACAAACATGGTACATGCCTCCGAAACAGTCAAAAAGTTCACAATTGAAACACTTCAAGAATGGGTTAGAAAATGCTGTTTCTCCAGCTGAGCTGTTGCTGGGGACAATAAGGGTGTGAATCTGAAGTCTTAATTCAGCTTTGTGTAAGTAGTTTTCAAAGGAAAAGATACATTAATATTCTTTGCATGATGCATGTATTTTAGTAGTCCACCACTTAAATGGAAAGTGATGCATCCCAAATATCTGTTTACTTAGTCCTTAGTGTTTAAATCTGAAACTGTTTTAAGTAGGAACAAACCGTAGCATAAGTGGACAGAATATTGTCTTTATAACATGAATAGTCAAAATCAGTTCAAGTTTACCCACTTTTTTCATTGCTACTCCTCTGTAAAAGACAAGTGTTGAAGTAAGAATTGTAATTACAGAAACTGTTACACATTGGGAGAATAATTGGGGGTAGGGATTGACCCTCGTCAGCAGCCAAACACCCACACAGCTGCTCACTCCCTGTCCCAAACATCAGGATGGGAGACAAAAAAGGAAGAACAAAAGTGAGGAAACTTACAGGTTGAAATAATTTAACAGGTGAAGTGATGGGTGAGCAAGTGATGCAAAGGGAATCACTGGCCATCTCCCACTGCACACTGATGCCCAGTCAGTCTCCAGGCAGTAACTACTCTAGAAGTCAGAAACCCTGACTTCTTCACGCTCTACTTCTGTTGTATTGCTGATCATGACATTGTATAGCATTTAAACCTCGCTGACCAATTTGAATCAGCTGTGCCCCTTCCCAGCTTCTTTATTTGCCAAGGTGGGGGCAGAGTTCAAAAACGGGGAAGCCTTGACTTTGTGCCAGAAGTGCCCAGCAACAGCAACTCCTGTGGAGGCTGTTTTTGCTGCAAACCCAAAGCACAGTTCCGTAAGGCATTATGAAGACGGTGACCTCCGTGCAAGCCAGATGCAGCCTCTTAAAGCGAGGCAGTAGCGGCCGCGTGTGCCGGGCGTGGTTCTGCTGCGGGCTGTGCAAGGCGGACACTGCCCTCTCCTGGGGACAGCCGAGGAGCTTCAGCACATCGCACAGCTCTTGCTCTGATGCATGAGAACGGTGCTCCTCAAAGAGACAACATGTAATTTCTTTTTGTATTTCCATACAAAAGACCCTCATTTCTTCCTCGGGGGAGTCAGGTTGTAAAGTGCACAAAAAATCCAAGTATACCTATCTAATAGCAGGGCTTTACAAGGAGCTGCTACACCCTTCTTTTCTATACTGGGAGTGTTTGGAATATATCTCTTCTGGGGTGGCACGTGCTATTTTAAGCAGTTTGTGCTGTAAATCTTGACACACTGTGTGGACAGGTTTTATCGGTGCAGAGCTGTAAATTGAGGCTAGTATAGAAATGGTGGTAAACCAAGCCTTTAGTAAAATTTATCCCTAAATTTTGAAATTCTGATAGCCTCAGTGTTGCGAGCTGAACACAAAATGAGTAAAATGAGAGATGTGGTCTGCATCTGGTAGTTGGATGGTAGTTGACTGGTTAACAGTTACCTGGTTTATCTTAGTGTCTTAATAGCTTTTGCTTTTAAAATTGTCATTAGAATCATGCTTCTGTCCAAGTACAACAGCAGCAGAAGTTGGGGAAGGTCTTCTTCATTCAGGTGTTGGATTTATTTTAGACTGGAAAACAACTCCCACACATATCCAGTGGCTCAGGCAGATTGAAAGAGACTGCTACTCAGTTACATATTGCTCTTTGGGAATGTATTTCCCACTAGAGGGAACTATGGGACTGGAGTCAGAAGTTGCTAAAAGCAGGAGGGAAGGTTCTGATTTATCTTGATTGCGTATATACCAGAAAGCAGTAACTGTCTCTGGTGTGACCTGCCAAGATGTTAAAAAAACTTCAGAAAACAAGACTCTCAAGCTTGGGAATGATCTTTTTCAGCGTCTGGCTTCTCTGCACAGATGCAGTACGTGGAAGGCAGGGACAGCCTTAAGTAGGATTTAAGATTTTCTCATAGTGCAACTGACAGGGAAGTACTGAGATGCAGTTCAAAGCAGATGCAATTACAACAGCTGTACTAATAGCAAGAAAACATAACAGAAGGAATCACAGCATCACAGACTTGGATGAAGAGGCAAAATGCCTTCTCAGTAAGTTCACTGATGATGCAAAGCTGGGAGGAGCGGCCAATACACCAGAGTACTGTGCAGCCCTTCTGAAGGATTTTGACAGGTTGGAGAGATGGGCAGAGAAGAACCATCTGAAATTCAACAAAGGCAAATGCAGGGTCCTGCACCTGAGGAAAAATAACCCCATTTACCAGCACAGGCTGGAAGCTGACCCTGCTGGAAAGCAGCTCTGTGGAGAAGGGCCTGGGGGTCCTGTGAACAGCATGCTGTCTGTGAGCCAGCAGTGTGTCCTAGGGGCCAGCAAGACCAATGGTGTCCTGAGGTGCGTTCTGCATGTGGAGTGCTGTGTCCTATTCTGGGCTCCTCAGTACAAGAGAGACATGTAGCTCCTGGAGTGGGTTCAGCAGAGGGCAGCAAAGCTGATTAAGGGACTGGAGCATCTCTCTTCAGAGGAAAGGCTGAGGGAGCTGGGCCTGTTCAGCCTCAAGAAGAGACAACTCAAGAGGGGACCTCATCCATGTCTATCAGTATCTGAAGGGAGGGTGCCAAGGGGATGGAGCCCAGACTCTGCTAAGTGGTGCCAAGCAGTAGGAGAAGAGGCAATGGGCAGAACCTGATGTACAAGAGGTTCCACCTGAATATGTGGAAGAGCTGCTTTACTGTGCAGGTGACTGAGCACTGGAACAGGTTGCCCAGAGAGGTTGTGGAGTCTCCCTCACTGGGGATATTCAGGAACCCTCTGGACACAGTCCTGTGCCGTATGCTCTAGGTTGGACCAGATGACCCACTTTGGGGTGGCCTACTGTGACCGACTTTCAACCTTACCCTTCTGTGATTCTGTAATGGGAAGAGGTTAGCCTTTCTGCAGGGAGGGCACAAGCCTCAGGATTTGCCAGGTATTTGTTGAGGATTTCTCTTTGCTTGCAGCTGCTGCCTCCTGTCACTAGGAGCCAGCATAGGAAGGATCATGATCTATCTTGTTTTTCCTTTCCATGCACCAAAATGTAGAATATCAGGAGGGCAGTTAACATTCGAATTTGGAGAAGGAACTGGAAGTCTTTGATCCTTGCTGTCAGCAGATATTCAGGACACAGGAGTTCATCACTTGAGAGGATGGAATCTCTATACATTTCTTCCTTGTGCTTTCTAACTACTCAAGACCTGCTAGCAAGGCACTGTCTAATAGTTGTGTCTTTTACAGTGATACACAATTTTTCATTCCACAGATTTTGAAGTTTCCTCCCTATCTTCCATGTTTTGAATGGGAAAAGCTTTTCAAGTTGCTGAGATGTGTGTGAAGGAACATTGCTTTGCTTTGATGAAGTCCTGAGAGCTGTAAAGACATAAGCAGGAGTCCCTAAACCACCTTCAGTAGGGATCTTGCTGAATGTCCTCAAGTGAAGGACGTGTTCAACATGTTTTCAACAATGTAGATGGAGAGAACAAGAAATTTTCCGTGCCTGTCCTCTTGACAGAGTCAGAGGAGATAAAATTGTCTAAGCTTATATGTTTTTATGTATTTATATGTCTGAGTGTATATAGCAGCAATTGTTTTTTCTTGCACATGTGAGGTGTTCACTTTAACATCACTGATAAAAATAAAGCATCAGTTATCAGACAGACTTGTGAAATTTAAATTTGAGGTAGTGAAATGGGGTCACTTCACTGAGATAGCTATGTTAAAGCCAAAGCAATGACGAGCTGTTCTGTTCTAAAGAGAAGTAATTGGCCATATACCTTCTGCAGACGAGACAGTGAGTGACTTATGAGCAGGATTGCGCTGTGGCAACTTAGTGAAAGAAGTTAGGACTAAATTGTAAACAGTACTGTTCAGGAAGAATTATGTGTGTAAGTGTTAACTGGATATCTTTTAGTACTGGAAATTACTCAAGAGGAGACATTATAAATTAAGACAGGATACTTTTTTTGGCTGTTAGCAGCTGTATGGACATCTTCATATGGCTGAGATCCAGAGGGAGTGTTGGGGAGCATGGGAAATGACAACAACCTAGGGATTTTCCTTTGATTTACTGAGATCTGCTGACGTCAGTTGTGACTCAGCATTCTCCACATTCTTTCTGTATTGTTTTGTCCTGTATTCAGAGGCATAGTGGTACATAAGTCCTAATGCCAAGGCCACTATTACACTTGTAACATAGCCCCTGTAACAGCTTCTTGCAAGCTCTTGACAAAGAATTGTTCACTTAACTTTGAAAGACCAAGGAGATTAGACTGAAATGTACACAGTCAAATTCTTAATTTCAGTGGGTGCAGGAGTGGGGAAGATTAGCGAGTACGTCATTATTTTCAATGCAAGTATAAAGCACAGCAGTTTTATGCCAGTTTTCACAGTGAGTCCCAGGAAGGACCTAAGGACGAATTGTGTGCTTTCACTTCTTTGCAACTACCTATTTATGACGAAAGCAAAAAAAAAACCTCTCGCAGATACTGCAGTCAGTGAAACATGTGAAGCCTTCAAGGTGGAACCGAGAATGATGACAGCAGCTGAGTCAGGGTGTTCATCTAATTGAAAGTAGAAACAGGATCTGTAAGCTATTCGGCATTCTGAAAGAATACTATTAGAAAAAAAGATACTCAATTTCATGATGTAACATGAGCGAAAATAAGGTGCTCTTGTGGTTTTTCCAGCACATGTGAAAGTCTCAGGACAAATTTCCACTACAGCTTGTGGAAGGGTGGTATGGTCTCTGCAGGCTTTCAATGCTGCTTTACTGTAGTTGGATTCTGTAGAGTGGGAGAGTGCACAGCCTGTCACGTGGCAGTTGTGACCACACAGGCAATACAGCAATATGAACTGCTCTTACTGAGGTCTGTCTTGCAAGCAGAGCAGTTCTGGAAAGCATGATCATACTTCACTTGAGTAAGTTTGTGCAGGGTACCTGACAACACCTGGTCATTCACCAGTGTTATTAAATCATATCCTGTCAAGACGCAAGACTAAAACTGGGGGTTACTATTGCTAAAGATTTAAGTTGTAAAAGTAAATAAAGTGCTTGGTGTCATTGTTCAGATGGATGAACTGCTTCAATTCCAGTAGCATGTGTACTGTGAGGCATAAAGCTGCATGATGATCATGATGTAATCACTAAATCTGCAAAAAGCAAGGTCTGATTCTGTCACCTGGTATTAGATCTCAAAAAAGGTACGATTGAGAATTGGTAATAAGGTATAATCACATGCATGCCATAAAATGAGCAAAGTGAATATGTATTGCTTTATTAGTACATTAAATAGTCTCTGAGTATTAGCTATGTGAAGGACCTGTGTAGACAGATGCTGAAGATCTTGCAAAATTTTGTTTCGAGTGCTTGAGATGCATAGTGTGGCTTTTAGGCTTAATGGGCAATGCTAGCTCCTGCTTGAGTGTTTTGGTAAACTGGGAGATTGCAAAGTGATTAGTGTTTAGTAGCTATCCAGATAAGTATCAGCTTTGAAATTCTGCACATCTTTCCTGTTGTGGAAATGAGTTGGAAGCTGTCAGGCAGTCTACACCTCAATTAGTGATCTCTTCAGGTATTTGTGTTACAAAGTGGAGTCAGTTCTGCTTAACATTCTTACTTTGCATGAGTGGCTCATTTTTATTGTAGAGTTAGCTATTTTTCTTTGGAGTGGGCTTTATAAATTAAGTTACCACAATGTATGGTTTCTGTATAACCACATGACCAGGGCAGCATCCACTGCACACTGAAATGTTAGTACCGTACATCCTAAACTGGTGTACATATAGGGAGCATATGTTTGGGACTGGCTCTGTATAACTTCAGGTGGTCAATTAAAGGTCCTCCTTCCTTTTCCATTACCTCAGGGGCCTGCTATAGTCATGGCATGTTCTTGTTCTGTTCCTGTTACATACCGTAGCTTAAGGCACCTAACTTGCCTTCAAGACTAGAAAGCAAGATGCAGAGCAACATTAGAGTTTGATGGGTTTTGGCAAGCAGGGTTCAGAAGCCTTTTGCAGGTAATAGTTTATGCTATTTGCTGTATGAAGGATAAATAATGGGGTAAAATACTGCTCATTCCTCTTCAAACTCTAGAGATCCAGAAGGTTGATATGTTTTCTTAGTCTATAGTAAGAACCTGTAGTTAACATCAAGTTTCACTAATTTCTGTATGCTGTGGCTGACTGCTGTGAATGGAAGTTTTGGAGACACCACTAATAAATAATGGACTAGCTTGTCTAATCCAAGGTTCTGTGAATTGGTTAATTACGCTTAAAGTTACAAATTGCTTTCTAATATTCGTTAGCCAAAGTAGTTGAAATGTGTTGTTTATGAAAGAATATCATTTATATCCGGGTTAGTAGATATACTTCTACCTTTTAAGGCTGTTTTCTGTGAAAATTCTCTCTACAGCATGTGCCAGAGTACCTCTGACTTGGTCCAGAGCTGTTTTGAAAGGCTTTGTCCATATAAGCCTTTCACTTTTCTTTCGTCTTCTCTTTAAATGCTGTGCTTTGAACAGAACTTGGTGCAATAACAGTCTTTGTCTGTCTGGATCCATTTTCTTCCTTTCTAGGAAATATTTGTTTCCACATGATTGGTTATCCTTTGATAACCAAATATCATGCATACAGTGAAATACATACGAAGAAAGTAGTATAGTGTGTGTAACTTTGAATGTATGAAGAGCAACTGAAAAACTGAAAGTCCAAGCAAATGATTTCTGGGATAGTCATGTTGATGCATTAAGTTATCGTATAATAAATCTGGTAGGTGACTGATAATGGATATGTATGTGTTTGACCAATACTGAGATGTAACTGAAGGAATGACATAGCATCATATTAAAAATGCGTTAGTGTAGTCAACTGATAGCTATCTGATAACAATATCTGTAAATAAACAATGTAAATAATACAACAGGATACATAAGGAAGTGTTTGACATATGGCCGAAAAAATATGTATAATTCCTAATCAAAGCGCTGAAAACAAGGGTTTGGGGTCCTGGTGATGTTACTACACACCAGATGGTGTGAGATTGTAATTTTGTTGCTTTTTCCGTGAATTTCAGAAAAATATGCCGCAACTGCAAATGTGGCCAGGAGGAGCATGATATCCCTTCAAGCAATGAGGAAGATCGGAAAGTGGGGAAACTCTTTGAAGATACGAAGTACACAACCCTCATTGCAAAGCTGAAGAACGATGGCAATCCCATGTATAAACGCAATGTAATGATACTGACCCACCCAGTGCCAGCCAAGAACATATCCATTGATACTGTGACTTATGAGTGGGCTCCTCCTGTTCAGAATCAGACACTTGTAAGTCCAACTCACATTTTTTCATGTTCGAGGTAGGAGTTGGTGGGGGATAAAGTAGTAGAGCTTACTGGAAGGATACGTTTTCCTCTTGTATCTGTCATCTTGCTTTATGGATGCTTGTTTGTAGAAGTTCTTTAAAACCTTGGGAGATGAGGTAGTTTTTAATAGATAGGATTAAGAGTTATCTGCTGAGTCCAGTCAATTTCTGTAACCTGCTTTTTTTTTTTTTTTTAAACAAACTTGAAAAATTTGCATGGGGTGTGGGCAAAAAAAGCCAAACCAAACACCACATCAATTTATTTTATTGTTTAAAGTTAAGGGGAACACTTAGTCTTGCTTATAGCTTTTACTGTATATGGTAAGAACAAGGTCAGTGTTGACATCTGAAAGAGCAGCTCCCTTCCAGTATATTTTCAGTTGAAGTAGATGAGATGGTAGATAGCTTTCTGAGAATTTTGCTTCACTTTTCAAACTTTGATTACTAATTTATTGTACTAAAATGTTGTGCAATCCATGCCAGAATTACATTATCTCAAATTATTCCTTTTCAGTGAATTAATCAAACCTTGTGCAGATAAGACTTACTAATTTGATTTTTAAGCTTTTCTTTGCTTTATTAAAACTAGAGCTTTTTTTTTTTTCTTTATTTAGCTAGAGTTATTTCTTCAGTGGGCTGTATGCCCCAAGCAGATTATTTCAGATTCTATTTTTCTAAGACTATCCTCAGGATCAGTATTTATAGATAGAGACATGGTGCTGTGCTAATGTTATTTACTCAGAGAAGTAATAACTCTTTCCTGTATGTTGTAAAAGGCTTAAAAGGGAGCCTGTCTCTTTCTCTGGGAAGAAGCCAATTAATGCATCTGCTGTATTTTATCTCCATTATTGTTTCAGGAGCTTAATGTTTATGGAAAGAACCTTGTTTTTGACAAATTTGACTGTCACTAAAAACTGTACAGATTATTTTAGTTGTGTTCGCTTATGAGAATGGGTATGTAGTTGAAGTGCCATCTGATATCTAACTCTTCCTGATTCAGGCTAGACAATACATGCAGATGTTACCAAAGGAGAAGCAGCCTGTTGCTGGCTCAGAAGGCGCACAGTACAGGAAGAAGCAGTTGGCAAAGCAGCTGCCTGCTCACGATCAGGATCCTTCAAAATGCCACGAGCTTTCCCCCAGTGAAGTTAGGCATATGGAACAATTTGTGAAGAAGTACAAAAAAGAGGCACTTGGTGTAGGACATGTCAAGCTCCCTGGTGAAGTGGAAGTGAGAGCTCCTGATGAGAATAACTTGAAAAATGGTGACAGAGGGATCTCATCTGCTGTTGGAACAGTGGAGGAGAAGTCCCCAAATCAGAAAGCATCTCAATATGTAAGTATAAGAAGGGAAAGATAAGGCAAGAAGGTATATTATCATCCGAGTGCTCTATTTGGTCATTTTAGCCCAATTAAATTGTTTGTTAATTTGGAATAGTAAAAATCTGGGGAGAGAAAGGAAGAAGGGGAACTGGAAAATGTTGTGAATGTCTGCATGGAGCCTTGGTTTCTGACAGTATTTAATGCACTGCAGCAAATAACTTCCCGGGTGACTCTTTTCATCCTCAGTGCAAAAACATGTTAGCTTGGAGATAGTATATTAGGGTGGCTTTTACAGAGTAATAATCAAAAAGCTAGTGTCTTATGGACTAATTGCTACGTTCTTCTCCTCTTGAAGAGTTTAGTTTAATTTTAGAAGCTTGTTTTCTCCTCTTTCATGGAAGAGCACTAAAATTACCCACTTGATAAATTGTGTTTAAAATTAAATGAAACTGAGGAATAATAAAGTTACACCTCCATCCTGTGTCCAACAAGTTGAGCCATACAATGGCTTTTTTGACCAGCCTTTTCATATTCAGCTCCATTTTCTTAACTATTTTTTTTCTTTGGCATCTGATTTCTCCTTGTAATAGCTCAGTGAAAACCAAGGTATATAGAACCACCTAGTTTTCATTGATATTTCAAAAATCATAGCCTTAATCAAGTATTTCTTACATAACTACTGCTGTGCGTGTCTCAGCTACCAATCACAAAAACAAAATAGGGGTAGCGTTACTGAGGGAACATTAAATCAGTTTAGTGGAGGTAGACATTACTTAGCAGTGTCAAAAGCTCTACTATAAGCTGATTTCTAGAAATGTTGCTATTATATGTATGAATCCTTAAAATTATTTTCCTGCGCGTTGCTTACAGAAAATTAATATACAAGTTTTAGATGGAGAAAAAGTTTTGCTTAACACTGGTTGTAGAACGTAGCTTTTGGTGTTATTGAGGGGTGTGGTGTGGATTTTTGTTGTTTGTTTTTTAACTGACAGTATATATGACTACTGGTGTGAAATATAAAATCAACACATTTTAGCTTTTTGGACATGGCCACTTACCCTAAAAATTTTCAAGCTGTGCCATTTGGTTACCTGTAGCTATTTGCTAATTATATATATATATTTTTTTTTTTTTTTTTTTTGGTCACTGTCTTGTTATGGAGAATCTAAGAAACTACAAAGTTTTTTTACCATGGCTTGATTAGGTTACTGTCATTTTGTCTTAAGTCAAGCTTTCCTTCTGGTTTACTTTGGTTTCACAACAGCAATCCCAACTTACCTCCTCAAGGAAGACCTACAGAAATACACATCTTGCATTGTGCCCTGCTGGCCAACTACCTTGGACTACAATAAGTCAACAGCAGGAGGCACTCTGTCCTCTTGAGTAATTGTATCAGAAGGTGCTTTGTTTTTACATTATACCTGTTTATCACTTCCATACTTTTCTTACTCCAGCACCTGACTATTCTTCCTGCAGTTTAAGCCAAGCATATATTATCACTGTGGCAGTAATTTAGAAAGAGACTTGTAGGTACTTAATAGTGTAAGTGAATATTTGGGTTGCTTACCTATTGTTAGGTATTGAGTTTACACTGGGTTAAATAATTGGGATTTAGATATGTTATTTTAAAGTATATTGTGGGGGTCTGGTTTCTGCAATGAGACTCTGTTTTGCCTATACGATTTAGCATTATCTCAACTGCTTTTTAACAGCTCAAAATAAATTGATACAAACAAGAGCCCTTAAATACTTAGCAGAAGTGCCGTCCTTGTCTACACTTTTTTTTATTGGTTCTGCAGCCTTGCTCATCAGATTTTCTTGTACATTGTCTTTCAGACAGAGTTTGAAAGCATGTATTCTTGTAGCTGTGGTAAAAGGAATCTCTTGAAAAAATAATTTTCATTATAGGAATAGACTGCAGTTCTTTGAAACCTGATAAAAAATAAAAAAGCAAACCAAACAACACTAACAACCAGGTCTCCACTATTAATGTAAATATACCTATAATAATTGTCTCTGTGTTTAAAAAATATAAAGCTTTCTCACTATGACTGAAAGCTGAATTAAAGAAAAATAGATACTCAGCATATTTTCATCTTGTAAAGGAGGAAATTTTATGTACCTTTTAACCACCAAAGCTGGAGATGTTGATGGTAAGCAAATGAATCCAATTGCCTAGACCTGGGTCTAGGCAGCTGCTTAACCTTCCAGTGGACTTCTCTTGGAGTGTGAGGTCTAAAGTAGAAAGGTCAGAAAGCTTTATATACATGTATATTTGAACTTTCCCTTTCATTAGTTTTTCTGCATTCTGTTTCTGTTCCAAGTTATTCTTCCTCTTTTGGTGTCTTTCTGTATATCTTTTGAAATTATCTGGCATGTGGGATCTGATCAATATATCTTACAGCTGAGGCACTTTATATGTATTTTATTTTTATATGCACGCACAATTAAAGCCGTTTGTGGCTGATGTGAGTCATAGAGGAAAACCTTCCCAGGATGTTCAGCCCAGTCTACAGACCAGCTGGAGTGCAGGAAATGCCAAACTGGTGATTAAACTGTAGATAAAAAATTTTTGGTTCAGTAACATAAATCATCTGTGGTTTTTTACTTGATGGCAAAACCCTCTCTGTAAGCAGGTATGGGGCAGAAGGCTGACTATGAACTCTCTGGAACTATTTGTAGTCTAGCTGTGTACATACACTTTGTAGGTTATCCATAGTCACTCTCCCTGTCCTAAGATCATTACTCACAGGCTGTTGGACAGCAGCCATGGGTGACTAGCATCCCTAGAACACAGCTTTATACAGAATCAGTTTGAAATATTCACTTTTTATTTTCCTCACCAGTGATGCAGATATGGCTTGGTATTCTCATGACCTCTAAGTACAGCCATTTCCTTGTCATGCGTTCTAGTCATAGTTCGTTAGCTTGGATGGAGGCTTATTATTCTCTTCTTGTTCCTGAGCATGTAAGGTTTACAGAGCATAACATGAATTTTGATTGCTTGTTATTTTCTTTAAACACTGGACTGCAATTGCAGAATGTGAATACAGTGAAGTACAACAATCCTTTTAAGGAGCACTGATGCTATGACAGTAGAATGTGCATCATCTTGAATTGCTTAGTTAAACCTAAACCATGGTACAAGTATATCCTGTACCACTGATGTGTCTACTCATGGGATTAAACTTATGCTTTCATTTCAGTCTGGAAAGATGGAATTTATTAAATATATCGATAATATGTAATTTTTATAAATATACCTCTCAAAGACTTAATTAACTTGTTAATAACCTCTTTCCAGTCCTGCTATCACTGCAAGCTGAACATGCAGGAAGGTGAGCCAGCTGTCTATGCAGAACGTGCTGGATATGACAAATTGTGGCATCCAGGTTGTTTTGTCTGTTGCACCTGCAGTGAACTTCTAGTAGACATGATCTATTTCTGGAAGAATGGTAACCTGTATTGTGGAAGACATTACTGTGATAGCGAAAGACCCCGCTGTGCTGGATGTGATGAGGTAGGAAATATCCTAGTCCTTTCTTGTGGCTCGTAAGTTTGTTCCCCAGAGAAGTGATTAAGAGTTTTAGTAAAACATTTCAGTGCAGGAAGATGATATGCCTTCAGCAGTTTAGTTAATATTCTAGTTACAGAGAACTGAAACCAGTATGGACACTGCACATTCAGGAAGATCCATAGTTTGCTTTGGATTTGGTGGTGATTTTGCACAATCTGTGGGGACACAGGATGTAATATGTGAGGGCAAATTCTTCCAACAAGTCCCAGTTATGCAGTTGTTTCCCTTATCGGGGCACTAGGGGCTGAACTGACCCTGGGCAGTTCAGGGAACAGCAACAGGGAACAGCCCTCCTGGGGCCTCTGGCATTTGCGGGCTCTTGGGAGCAGCATGGAGGCTTTTGGGAAACAGTTAAACAATGGTGGAACTGCTGGGAGTTCCTTGGAAATTCCAAAGCATCCAGAGGCTAGATTTATTGAAAGGTGCACTGTTCAATTGAATGTACTTGTTTACTTGTATACTTGTTTATATCTTCCTCATAGCTAATATTCAGCAATGAATATACTCTGGCCGAAGGGCAGAACTGGCATCTGAAACACTTCTGCTGCTTTGACTGTGATTGTGTTTTGGCCGGGGTAACCTATTTAACAGTGAATGACAATCCAGTCTGCAAATCCTGCTACGTGAAGAACCATGCTGCGGTAAGGTCCTTACAGATGTCTTGGTGTTGTGAAGGAAGGGAACATAAGTCCGTGGAGCTTCAAACTCTTACTTTCTCTTAGTCTGGGAGTATCTGAAGAGTATCAATTGAATGTGTGTTTAGGTTTGAGTCAGTCATCTTTTTCCCCTTCGGGAAAAAAAACCCACAACTTTAAGCAGGCAAGTGTTCTGTCAATTCATAAACTTGAACAAAAGCCACTGATGGCAGGGGGGGAAAACTGTTGGAAAAATACCTTGAACTTAGCCAGCGGTGAAGCAGGATTTGGTAACAGAAGGAGTAAAGTGGGTGAAGATGAGTGATGCTGCTAAACATTTAGTTCTCATCAATTGTAGTTCATTGAGCCTGGTGGGAATCAGCTTCAGCTGATCTGCTAAAAGCCTGTAGTGGTAACTGCAGTCTAGGTACTTTTGTTTCTTTTATTTCTAACCACATGTGTTAAAAAGAGTGATTGACAGGATAAAGCTAGAAGTTTGGAAAAGAATGGCAGTTCTTGATTCTTGCTTATGCTGGAAACTAGTCTGAGATGATGGTCCATTCATATCTGTAAGTTAACTAGCTACTAGTTGGGGGCTCAGTCTAATGTGCACCTAGATGGTTTATATAGTAAATGGAGAAAAAATTTATTATCTCTAGTTGGTAGTTAATAATATTTTGAGGTGGATGTGAGGAATTGTTTTTTTGGAGAGGCTTTTTTTTATCCTCTTAAAACATTAATTTTCCTAATCTAAATTATAATTTGTGAACAACCAGATTTTAAGATGAATTGCATCCCAGACTTTCTAATAACCTTTAGTTATTTGGCACTGCCACCCAGCCGTCAATGTACAGGAAGATTTGTAGTTAATCTCTTTACATATTTAGGTTAATATATGAAGATCTGTGCTGTTCGACATAAAAGGTTTTTATGATTATTTGGCTATTGGGAAATCCTAACCATCATAACTGTCTAAGCTTAGCCCCAGCAGCAAATTACTTGTGTATCCATTTTATTATTCTGTCCCCTCAGCTGAATTCTAATCAAAACACTTAAAGAAAAAAATCAAAAGCTGGAGACTTTCATAAAAGGCTTATTTTAACACCTGTCTCTCTCCTCCAAAAACATTTAAGAGGTCCAGGTTTTACTGGACTCAAAGAGGGCATGTGTATGCTTCATTTCAGTGTTGTTTGATTTCTAAACAGATCTGCCAAGGCTGTCATAATGCTATAGATCCAGAAGTTCAGCGTGTGACATACAACAACTTCAGCTGGCATGCTATGGAGGAATGCTTCTTGTGTTCCTGTTGCAGCAAGTGTCTAATTGGCCAGAAGTTCATATCTGTGGAAGGGATGCTTTTCTGCTCCGTGGAATGTAAGGAAAAGATGACGTCATAAAAGAAGACATGCACAGAACTAATCAAGTATTGCTGTGTTCCAAAGGCTCTTGCATTTCTACTGTAAAATATATAGTGTCAGGACATTTAAAATTACTGCAAGTATTAAATAGCATTTTTCCAAAGATTTTTTTTAATGTCTAAAACGTCCTATGTAATCTTTGTTTCTTAGCCATAATAATACTTTCTTTTTTGCAATACTTTTTGTGAGTCTTTTTTCAAATTACTTCATATCACAGAAATGTAAGAAAAAATGTGTTACACGCTATATACATTCTAAGGAAGCTCTTCACTGTGAAGAATCTTCTTGCTGTATCTTGGCTAACAGAACAAGAAAATGTGAAAATGCTCCAATTTATCTTGTTTTGTATGATAAATGTAACTCTTCCACCTCTGGTTTCACTAATTTATCATTTGTGTAGTTTTTCTGCTTTCATCAAGCACTTTAGGCAAAATGATCAGTTTTACTGCCATGTACAGCTTTGTTGCCCTGAGTTCAAGTATCCAGGGAGAATGACACTTAAAAAAAAAAAATCTGCCTTTAATAATTTCCTTGGTTTTGACACATGGGTTTCTGGGGGATAGTGACTACTCTTATGTCTAGTTTTGAAAATAACTCCACCAGTAGAAAACTGTTGGCTCATGTTTGTTACTTGCTACTGTTCATGCCTGGAAAAGCTTTAATTTTACAAATACTAAAGTTATGTTATAGATAGGGGATCGGGGGTGTTGGTGTTAGAAAATAAGAGCAGGTCTTGCTTAGATTAAAAAAAAATCCACCAGAAGGTAGTGGGTGTCACTTTTAGCCTTTCAGAACTGGCTTCTCTTTTATATCATGAGTGTTCCTTTCATAAGTTGTGCCTTCTATCAAGAGGGATGTGGCACACAGTACTGTATGCATTTCCAAGAATGTATTTCTGCAAACGGATCCTGCTTTTGATTTTTACATTCTGAACCAAAGCACGAAGAAGTCTTTCCCAGAAGACTTCAGTATTTGAGTGAAAAATTTCACAGCTGTGTATTAGCTTTGCTCTACTAGATAAACCAAATGTGTGGCTTTCTTAAGAATTACAGATCTACAATGAAGCTTCTTAGTTATCTTTGTGCTAGACACTGAATGTCTTTAGCCTAAAAAATTAATAAAATAATTTTTAAAGAAAAGTCTATGCAAGTCTTATGTTCAGTTCTTGATAAGTTTTATGGTGATTGTATTGTAACACCTATCAATAAAATTAGTGTTTTTCACTTAAGTTGTCTACTAATTCTGTTCTTGTTCAATCCCTTTCAGGGGAGGCAAAGAGGAAGGGAAATGTTCCCATACTTTACATTAGCTTGGACGTAATTTCCAAAAAACTGAAGGCCTGTGTTACTATACAGTGGTTACTGTCTTGTGTAACATTGTTAATGTGCTTATAGGTGCAGAACAGTGGGTCTTGTTCCAAAAAATGCACAACTTCAGAACTTAGTGTAATTTTTTGTTCACATCAACTATTTTAAGATATTGAATGGGAAGTTTTGAATTCATACAAGTGAGGTAATGTATTGAGAAAATAAAGTGCATTGTGATCCTTTGAGTGCTGCAAAAATAACACCCACTGAGATACATTGTGATTTTATATGTTGTCTAAGTTGTAGGCTTTACATCCATGTTCTGGGAGCCTGTACAGCTTTTCTCAGAGATCCTCAGGAAGTACAAAAAAATGTATGTATTTCAGCTCATACCAATAGGGCTGTATCCTTCCCAGATTTGCAGATCTAAATAAGGAACACCAGAATGTCTCAGTAAGAGAAAGTTTTTCCATGTAAGTGCTACTTAACCTGTAGCAAGTTCTGTACTTTCACCTGTACAGGACATGCTGTGAGAATGCTGTTTGGGGGTGGGTCTTATGTAATGATTATCCATAAGGATGGCTTAATAGTGACTGGGGTTTATGTGTCTTGAGTACATCTGTCCTCAGCCACTCACTAACATCTCTTCTGGAAGACGCAGCTGACCTTTTAAACTGTGAAAAACTTTCGCACCTTTCCCTGCCCTTCCCTTGCCATGCTGTGTAACAGCTTTCCCAGAAATGTCATTACTTGCACTGATAGCAGTCAGACTTTCCACTTTAAATCTTTTGAACAGTTTTGTTTATTAAACTTGATGATAGTGTAACGTTCATTTAAAAGGCTGAGCAGGAGATACCTTAGGGCTTATTTATTCCATCAAGACACAATTGTTAAGGAAATTTATGTCAAAGCGAACAATTTCAATAGTCCATCAACTAGGACTGACTTTTTCCATGCCTCTTCTGAAGCATATTGGCTTGCTGGCTTTAGCTGGGGCTCTTCTTGAGTATCTTCCCTTGCCTGCTTGATCCCTTCAGGCTCTCCTCCCTGGAACCTGATGCATCTGGGTGTTTCTTCTTTGGGGTATGCAAAGTTTAGTTTCTGTTCATGCAGTAATTGGAAAGGATTGTGTCTTAAGAACATCAAGTGTAATGTACAGATGATACAGAGAGTAGACAAAGATACTGCTGTGTGACTTCAAAATAGGTCAGAGATGATTCAGAGCACTAGACTGTTCTTGTAATGAGCTAGGAAGGAGTTTATGTTCCTGCAGATACTGCTTTTTGTGTTAGCTGAAAGATACATCAACATACTGGAGCTTGAAAACAAGCCTTGAGGAGATTTCATTCTGTCACTGTCACAGTAAAAATATTGGCAGTAAAGTGTTGGGGTTTTTTCTCTTGCATTTTTTGGCTATTTTATTAGGAGTCCCTTTGGACCTATTTATCTTAATAAGCTAAGAATAGAAGCTGGAAGATTTTGCATACTTCTGTAATAAAAATATATACTTTCCAGATGAAATTTTGACCTCTCTTGAATGTTGAAGTTCTTTGCTTAAGAGTAGAACTTTGTTGGTAAGAAAGTCTTATAAGCAGTCATTTTAACAACAAAAATCTTTTTATTTCAGGAAGAGCTATCTTGTGGGTCTGTAAGATGGAGACTGGTAAAAGCTTTGCAAAAACTTTAAAAGAACAAAGCTAAGAAAATGCATCTTTGAATTAGTAACATATTTATGCATGGTAGGAATAACTGTAACTTTTACTGAGATTTAGATTACACTTCAAACTTAGTATTGTTATACATATGCTAGAAATAAAAGAAAAATGTATTTTAATCATCTCTTAAATATTTTTTACCTCTGGAAGTCTAAAGTTTCTGTAGTAAAAAACAGGCTAATGAGCAATCAACACAGCAATGTTCCATTTGCTTGCAGAATCATAGGTTTTGAGTTTTATGGAATATAGTTTACGGTGTGAAGCAAAATTATCTGACTTTGTTGTAGTAATGACCATTAGCACAAAAGTATTTGCTTTCAGAACTAGAAGTACTTGGGCGCTCTAGACCGTCTGTTCCCAGAAGAACTGGCGAGATGAGGGTGGCAGAATGGTAACATTTTGCTCAATAGCTTCTGCCAAATCTAGCATGGGTTTGGGATGCTAGAGCTAGGAATGGGTGGGAAGAAGGAGGTTGGCAGTCCAGGAAAGGGTCAGCAATTCACCTAGCAGCAAGCTCTCCAAGGGACCAGTGGCATGATGGCTGTACTAAGAACAGGATGGAGGGATCTAGTGTTAGGTAGTAGTTCAAGGGCAGAAATTCAGACTTCATATAGGGTGTCCTCAGATCCTGGGTGTGCTCTCCCACCATAGCAGACTCCCATACCTTGTTGAATCTCAGTGGAAAGCCATCCTAAAAATCACAAGAGCAGTCCTCTGGGACCCAAGCAGTCCTCCTTTCTCAGCCCAAGTAAAACACTGTCAGAGAAGATTCCAGTCTGATTCACATCTATATATGTGAATGCTTTTGTGTGGTGAAAAAGGGTGGGAGAGACCAGTAGAAAATCTTTTGCTAGGCCTATACACCTCATGTGTCAGGACTGTGGAGTGCCGTTTTTTCCTAGAACTGACAGGAACCAGTCCAGCTGCTCCTCACATACCTACCAGGCTCCATTGAGTGCAAATGTTATTTTCTTTATAGCTTTCAGGGTGAAACACAGGGAAGGTTCGTTCACCTTCTTTTGTGCCTCTCAGTGAGTGAAGTGTTTGCTTCCAGAAGTGGGAAGTCTGGATTCAAGGCTGTCCTCAAGCATTTTAGCTCCAAATTCTCCCTCCCACCTTCTGGGAGAATGTCCCAGCCATCAAGCCGTGGTGTCACCTCCAGGTAAGCACCCTTCATATCATCTGTTGTAGGTAGACCAAAGCAATTAAGAATTTCACAGTCAACCTAAACTACACGTGATACAGCTAATGATTTTTAATGTCAGCTGAAGTACACCATTGAAGTTGTATTGCTGTGTCATTAGCAGTCAGCAGCTAGTAGGGTCACACACAAGTAGATTTGGGGATTTTTGTCTTGTAAAGAGCTGCTTGTTAAGGTATAAAGGTGGACCCTCTCTGCACTTAGAAAGGTTGTAGCTGGTCATCCACATTCATGTATTGCATCTACTACCTTATTGCTTCAAAGAGCTGAGGCTGAAAATGTCTATAGGCCAGGGGCTTCCACCTCTTCTGCCTTTACTCAATCCTTCAGTAAATAAGCAAATTGAGTTTGTTAATTAAGCATAAGGCCAAAGAATGGTACTTAATAAAGTCAAGTGTACTGCCAAAGAGGTCCTAGAAGTAAGTGTAAAATGGAAAACATATAATCTAATTACCAGCAAGTACTGAAAATAACACCTTCATTTTTTCCATGTCCTTACTAACATAAAATGGTGGGTAAAGGAGCTTTAGGGAACAAAAGTCCAAAACCATCTGAGGCAGGATTACGCTCGGATTGTAGACTGCCACCCTGTGTTCACTGCCTAACTCACAAAAAATGAGCCAGATAGGTTTTACCTCTGGCAAGCACTGAGGCAATACCTGCTTCACTGTGCCACCACCAGAGCAGTGCAGCAAAATCCGGTTCAGTGGTTGCTATGAGCAATCACAACAAAGTGTAACAGATCAGTTTCCCCCTTTGCCTCCCCCCTAAACAAGTGAAAAAAGAGCCAAATAAGAGGATGTTTCTGCTACAAATTAAGCCCAGCATTGTTCAGATTTGGATTCATGCCCAGCATTGTCAGAAAACTTTTGCACCCAGCTTATGAGAAACTAGTCAAGCTTCATATATTTTTTTAACACTTCATTTGTTAAAAAAAATTAGTGTCACAATAAAGCATCAAGGCTGTTTATTGGTTGCCCTGAATGAGTTGTTTACATGAGTCAAGACTTGATTTTTATGTTGGCAGTAACGGAATTATTGGAAGCAGCCACCTGATGTTCCTCAGTTCCCCAGCAGATGCCGTCTGTGCTGCGCTCAGTGCACGGGCTGCTGCGTCCCGCAGGGCAGGGCTCTGGGAAACAGCAGGAAAGTAAGTTTTGAACTGAAGGAGATGTTCTGAAGGCGTCAAGAAGGAGTAAGCTGAGGACAGGGCTGTAAGTCCAGGAGGCAGTGCAGAACTGGAAAACAGCATGACCAGGAATTTGGATAGGAGAAAGAGGCACAGGGAAGATATTTTAGAATGAACATGAGTAGAGTGGGAAAATAGAGGGAAAAAGATGTAATAAACCAGGGCATCATGCATCATGGAAGCACTCTGAAATAGTTTTGAATTACTATTAAAAGATGAAAAACATGAAGTGCTGAAGTTCAATTTCTCTAGAAAAGGAAAATTGATGATGCTGTTTAATTGCTATAGGTAGAAATCAGACCATGAGGGTAAGAAACAGGCTGCAATAACCAAGGTCGTGAGACAAGAAGAGGACTTCTAGATAACAGGTGGTGAGGAAGGGTTGTTCTTCTGCCCTGGTGAGGCGTATCTGGAGTGTTGTGTCCAGTTTTGGGCTCCTCAGAATAAGAAAGACCTGGAGTTTCTGGAGCAGGTTCAGCAGAGGCCAACAAAGCTGATTAAGGGTCTGGAGCATCTCTCTTATAAGGAAAGGCTGAGGGAGCTGGGCCTGTTCAGCCTTGAGAAGAGACAACTGAGAAGGGACCTCATCACTGTCTATCAGCATCTGAAGGGAGGGTGTCAAGAGGACAGAGCCAGGCTCTGCTCAGTGGTACCGAGCAATAGGACAAAAAGCAACAGGCAGAAACTGATGCACAGGAAGTGCATCCTATATTCTGAGTATAACAAAGAACTTTACTGTGCTGGTGACTGAGCACTGGAACAGTTCGCCCAGAGAGGTTGTGGAGTCTCCCTCACTGGAGATATTCATAACCATGTGAACACAATCCTGTGCCATGTGGTCTGGCATGACCCTGCTTGAGCAGGGAAGTTGGACCAGATGACCCTCTGTGGTCCTTTCCAGTGATTCTGTGATTCAGCAGTAATCCATGCTCCTAATGTTGCACACTTACATCTAAAAAGTTATCTGTTACACCTGTATGGTGATTAATAGGTGTACCTCATTTAAATAAAAAAACCAGAAATCTTTTTGTGTGCTAATGGTCTGATGCACTGTGCTGAAGTCTGCTGCCTGAGATTAACTTTATGACACTTCCTAGCAAGGAGATCTGTTTCTGAGGAATTTCACTTCTCAGTCTGAGGAATCAGAGCAGAAGTGAAATGCAGGAATAGCATTTGGAAAAGTTTGAGGCAATCCCTATGTTCCTAAACAAGCAGGAGACTGATGTCCATTTAAATTTTCCAAAAGCTAAGGGCATCCAGGCCAGATGTTCATGCACTGGTAACAGCTAAGCAACATAAAAGCAAAATCAACTACCCATCTTTTGACTGTGGAATCGGTGTTTAAGGGCTCATAACATCACACAAAGATCTAAACCGAAGAGACCTCTAGGAGCCAGCCAGTTTGATGCCTTAGGATTTTAGCTTTTATATTTTTCATATATTTGTAATTCTGCAATTCTTTAGTGCATAACTCTAAACTCCATATACAGTGTTAGCTGCTGTTCTCCCATTTTGGTCAGACAAAACTGTTCCTCTCTAGGCCTGAAACTCAAGGACACCTTACTCTCTCAGTCCCTGAAAAATGTAAACAAAAGTGAGTTGGAGGGGAACAATCTTGGGGTAAATGACTTCATTACCTGAATGTGTAAGTGAAGGATTAACCCTCAATATGCAAATGGACCAAACTTATAAAAGTATGAAAACCCATGACCCTGTCATCCATTTTTGGGTGTTGTCTCTGTGTGGGGTTCGTTTGTCCTAAATGCACCTGAAGGCCCTTCAATAAATACACCCATTTTTTATTCTCTTAATTTTGTCAAGCCTCTGTTTTTAGGTAGTCCCAACAAGGCATTAAGTTCAATCCTCTGCTGAAAGCCGGGTAAAATTTGTGGCTACATCAAGTTACTCAGGGCCTTGTCCAGACCAGTCATAGTCACCAACCTGCTTATTCCAACGACAGCTGTAATTTAGGTCTTTGTATCTCATGGCCGGCTCTGGTTTTCACCATCACACATCGCTGAAAATGTACCTACCAGCTGCCATTTCTCCCTCTAGCCAAGATCATTGCTCCATAGCATTTTCCTTATGTAAGTCAAAGCATTTCCAAGTACCTGAACCAAAGCAGTTTAGCTCCCAGAGATTTTGTGATTAATTGGCAATCTAATTGTATTATATTAGTTTGCAGAAAGAGTTTCTCCCTTAGAGATTTCAAAGAGTCTAATTGGGAAACCATACTTATAAATGTATTTATGACTTATATTGTCATCTACATTTACTAGGTAGCAGAGACTCCATAACTCAAGAACTCTGAGGTTTCCTGCAGCTTGATATGTAAACTCTGACTAACACATTTTCCATGGTTAGGGAATTTATTAGATCTTATTCACCCATGTGAAGTTTCTCTTGTCTTTTAAGAGGCTGAGGCTCAGCAGAGGTTCAGCATTAACAGACAAAACTTGTTTTGCAAGTTTTTTGAAACTTTTAGGAACTTAATATTTAGATGTCTATTCCTCTGCCAAGTTTGGCTAAGGTTACGGAAGAGTCTCACACACAGACCGCCTACATGGAAAACACATCCACACATGACTCAGTCTGAAGAGTCCTTCCTAAAGTACTTTAAGTAACACTTCAGTGTGGTCTGCACCCATTTCTGTCTGACACTAGCAAGCTTCAGAACAGGCAGAAAAATCCATGTTCAGCATTTGCAGCACTTCCTTCTGGTGTGTTTTGGTGGGGTGACCCTCTGTTCAGCATGTTGGCATTTTGGCTCTAACCTTTACTGAATTTCAAATTCTGGACCCAAAAATGGCACATTCTGACAGACAAATTTTAAGTACTGACACTTTTTAGTTGGATTGTATAGAAATTTGACTCAATGGAAGCTATTGAGGCTTATCTTGTCTCAGTTGGATACATATTCATCAAAGAAAACATGGAAAAAAGTCAACAATGCAGCCTAAAGTTCCAGCTGAAACAAGCTGGGAGGTATTTTTAATTAGTAAGTTTGGTGGTGTATTCATGAGAGAAATCAAGTATAATCAGTAAGAATAAAATCAGTAAACAGTTCACCAGTTCTTAGAAAACATTTTAATGACCTTCCAGAACAGGGAGCCAGAACATTGTGGGCAGAATACAAACACCATCTCTCTCATTCCAGGAATTCAGTGCACTTTTTTTCACTTCAAAAATTCTCAATATGATAGGCATTCAGAAGTTTTTCAGGCCACTTTTGTGGAATTGTGTCTATTCCATTGCTTCTTTTTTTGTTGTTTTGTTCCTTTTAATGTTAGGGAAATTATCTCTAAAACTGAATATTCCTCCACAAATTTCTTAATTACAGCAAACCAACAGGTTCTTAGCCCTCTCTAATTTAATCACAATGCATGGAAAGTATCAATATAGGCTGCTTGGAATCCTTTTTATGTAAAATTTCTTTCCTGTGTAAAAGCATAAGTAATCAGCATAATTTAGTAGACTGCAGAGTATGACTGCAAAGCAGAAACATCCAACATCTAATTCCAGTTGCCAGCTGAATGCAACGGGACATTGTCTAAATTCCTTGGGCATTCTGTTCCTCAGTTCACATCCTATGTGGGATGGGTGTAATAGAACTTCACAGGGGTATTTTGAGGCCTGGTTCACTCTAAACGGTAAAGTTTACTGAATCTGTAAACTGTATGACTGCAGTGCAGTTATACAAATGGTCATAACAGTCTTTTCTGAAATACCTTTTTTCTTCACTTTGGAATTCCCATACAAAACTGCCAAACAGACTCTGGGCTTTATATTTAGGAAGCCTGTAATCATTCCATGAAGTTTAAGAAATCTGGCAGTGATCTGGAAAACTTAGGAGGTAATAAAAGGTTACCATGAGGAATGCAGAACTGCCTTGTATGGTAGTGGAGAGTAGAACCAGTACATATTTTGATAACACAGCACAGCTCTTGTCTTTGGGGTGGGCCTTGGTTGTATAGCTCTGCCTGCATCTGAAATGCATGGCAGTGTAAACATGACACAGAGGTTCTCTTAAACATTTGTAAATAGTTCAGCAATTTTGAGAAACGGGGTGGAGCCTGCAGATGGCTAAAGAAAGAAGCATTATTCTCATGCTTGCTGAACTCACTGTCCCAAGCCCAGTTCTGCTCCTAATGTAAACCACTGCCACTTGCCTTCAGGCACAGTTGTACAACGAGGGTCTGACCAGACTTGGAAGGCACACACTGTTCCAGAGAGGGCTGTGCTGCATCCAAACCTGACACAAATGTGATACCCCAAACTGAGGATTTCTTTCTACTTAGCAAGAAAAGGTGCAGTATTGAGTATATTGTGGGTGGCTTGGAGGACATGCAACTTTTTATACTGAAAACTAGTTCTGAAAACCAGAGCTCCTGAGGTATCATCTTGAGGCTGGGTTTTCTCTCTCTCACTGCTAACCACTTAGAGAAAGCCGTTACCTTTTCTAATTCTGTAGTTTAATTTTAAATTAGGATGGCAGCACTAATGTTTCTGGAACCTTCTGGAGTCAATTAATAATTTTTAAATAACTTGAAGATGAAAGGCGGTAAATGTTTCCTCCAGGTGAGTGTGTTTTCAACATTCCAGCTTCACTGAACTCAATATAGAAGTTTTCTTGGCCAGCAATACCTGGCTATTACACATAGGCTTTGAGGCTCTTGTTGTATGCTGCCACTCAGCTTCCCTGCTCCAAATCTCAGCTCAAGGTGTGGTATCTTGTATTTCAGAAACACCCTGATAGTGTTACTGCAGGTAAATTTTACTTCTTAGTTCAGCCAACTGAATTTGCGTACTGAGTTAACTGCAGTTATTTATTTACTTACCCGAAGACAACATTTAAATAAAGAACCAAATCAAATCAAATTTTTTAAAAAAATCAACATCCTTTAATCCAAAATTATCCCAGATGGTCTCATTAAGATTGCATAATTTTGTTTGCTATAGTAGCACTATACTAGTCTGCGCTACTAATCATTCAGAGAACATCTGTGGGGTGGAAGATCTCATTAGTGCAGGAAAAGGTTGTATCAGCAAATGCTTCATCTTTCAAATTGATAAGAACGGGTCCCTACTGACAGAAGTCTGTGGAAAGGGAATAGGATGTGGAATTTTAGACTCCCAGGCTGGAGCCTGCCAGCATTCATCATACGTGGCGGTGCACAGGTCTCAGTCCCATTAGCAGAGGTAATAGGATGACAGAGCTCTTTGGGAGGGGTTCTCTAGGGACTCCAGTAACAGGACAGGAATTGGAAGCCTCTGTGGAATGTCAGAGTCCCACCCCATTAGCTAACCCACATCCTTCACTTTACATTCATAGTGATAGGGCTGACATCCACAACTGAGGCAACAGTAGATCTGAATCATCTAATCTAGCAAATTACTTTCACAGGATTCCCCATGTCTTATACAGTGGACAAGAAATGTGGAGGTATACTTTTTGTTCAAGCACAGTTCTTTTACACCAAGACAGTGACATTGCCTCTTCTATTGCTAATAGTGACCCCTACAAGAAACCTGTCAGAGGGAAGGTACAGAAGTGAGACCTGGCCAGCTGCCTGCTCATACCAACCTGCAGCAAATTCAGCTGACTGATAAAATCATAGAATGATCACAGTTGGAAGAGATCTTAAAGATTTTCCAGTCCAACCATCCACCCAGCACTACCACTGTAACCACTAAACCACTAAACCACATCACCCAGTGCTAGTTCCAGACACCTCTTAAACATCTCCAGGTACAGTGAGTCACGTACCTCCCTGGGCAACTTATTCCAGTGCCTGACCACCCTAACAAAGATTTTTTTTTTCTAAGATCTAATTTGAAACTCCCCTGTCTCAGCTTAAGGCCATTTCCTCTGGTCCTTTCACTGCAGGCACAGTAGAAGCGACTGGCCCCCACCTCATGACAGCCTCCTTTCAGGTAGTTGTAGAGGGTGATGAGCTCCTCCCTGAGCCTCCTCTTCTCAAGACTAAACAAACACAGCTCCCTCAGCCACTCCTCATAAAACACATTTTCTAGACCTTTCACCTTATTGCCCTTCACTGGACACAGTCCAGTGTCTCCATGACCCATTTAAAGTGAGGGGCCCAAAACTGAACTTAGTACTCAAGATGTGGCATCACCAGTGCTGAGTACAGGAGGAAAGTTCTCAGGTTTAGGAGGTGCTCTTTTCTTTTGGGGTGCTGTGTTTTAACCCCAGCCCACAACCAAGCCCCATGCAGCTGCTCTCTCACTGCCCCACCAGCGGGACTGGGGGTAAAATCAGAAAGGTAAAGCTGCAAAACTCATGGATTGAGATGGAGACAGTTTAATATGGAAAGCAAAAGCCGTGCATGCAAGCAAAGAAAAACAAGGAATTAATTCACTGCTTCCCATGGGCAGGCAGGTGTTCAGCCACCCCCAGGAGAGCAGGGGCCTATCACACATAACAGTGACTTGGGAAGTCAAACACCATCACATCCATCCTTCCCCCTTCATCCTCCCACTTTACATACTGAACATGATGTTATATGGAATATTGCTTTGGTCAATTTGAGTCACCTGCCCTGGCTGTGTCTCCTCCCAACCTCCCATGTATCTCTAATCTTCTCACCAGCACTTCTCAGCAATAACAAAACCATCTCAATATTACCAGAACTGTTTTCAGCACAAATCCAAAGCACAGCCCCTCAGTCCACTATACCTCAGTTCAAACCAGCACATGGGCTTAAATCAGAAAATGTCGCGGTGGAAGAATTTGCTTTAATAAGGACAAAAGGCAAAAAAGCCCATTGTCCATAGCATCTGCATGCAGCTGACACTTTCTCTAGTGTTAAAAAAAAAGCTTTGTAGATGCTCATATTATCAGGACTGTACAGCAGCTTACTTTGAGCATAATATCGAGGCTGCATGCACTCTATGCCTGGAAAAGCAGCATGGGACAATCTATAGATAAGCAATGATGTAAAGTCTAGAGAATAATAATAGAAAACTGAATTGGAAAGAAGGCAAAAGTGACTTCCTTTGGAAAATGATGCTTTTGGGTCTCCAAACTGTCTCGTAGTCCACCAGACTGCGCTAGGTATTGTCTTAGAAGGAGCTATTAGAAGATCCACATTTTACCTTAGTAGCATGTAAGAATAAGGTAACTTCTTTAGACTAATAGATGATATTTCACATCAACAAATAGATCAAGGTAGCAATTTCTCTTCCTCTTTGTGCAAAAAATTGGTTCATCCTTCACAAAATTTCCTGTTTGCTGGAGCACATCTCTAGCACACTGACCACTCAATATCTGCCAACTTAAGTAGATATTTCACTTCTCACAGTGGGTGGGAGAGTGAAGATTTAGGTCACCATCTTAGACAAGACTTTTCTCAGAATGAAGCTATCTGCAGTAGAGCCTCACAAAATATGAGAGTCCATCTTGAATGGGCAGCAATGACAAACACGTATTGTGGCAACTAGAGTCAGAGAAGAAAATGAAAAGTCCTGTTTTATATTAGCTGCAAATAAGCCAGTATGTAACAGTCTTCAAAATATGACATGTTTTCTTTGCTTTGTTTTGACCAGTTTTGTAATAAGTCAAACAATATAATAAAAGTCGGAACAGAGCTGCTAAAGCCAATCCTCTCTTTGGCCTAAAACAACAGTAACAAAGGCAAGAGAAGCATTTTACTCTTTCAGTCATTTTGGAAACGAAACTGGATGGCTAAATAAGTCAAAGCTTAATTTTCTGAATATTTGTCAGAAATTCAACGTTTGTTTTTGCCGGATGATAATGTGCTATACTCACCATGTTCAAAGTCAAGGCATAGGACTGTTTAGTAGCTTCTATTTTATCTTTGTGATATGCACACAAATAGGGTTTAGCCTCATACTCAAACTGCTACACAGTTTATGAAAGGCACTTATCTAGATTGCTGTAAAATAATGCTGTAAAATATGATAAATACTGTGTGAAAAACATTTTTGTGTTGCTTAGACACAAGACTTCAGTGAAAGCAGGGTTTGCTTGCCAACTTGCAGGGGAGTTAAATGGGCTCAAAAAGGTGCTTTCTGTTCTTGCAATATCTAATTTTTCCATGTGTACTTTATACCTTGCCAGGAAACAACCAGGCAATAATGTTGCAATTAAATAGCAAAATAGGTAACATTGGAGGTTATGGGCAGCTAATGCTGCTGTTCCCGCTGTCCCTTTGAATGTCTCTTCCCATTGACTGTAAGGGGAATCTGGATTCCTAAACTTGCATTTCCTTAATTGTACCTAAGGTATATGCCTAAAGTAAGCACAGTATATCACTAAGTAAATGTAATAATTGTATGTTAAATCTATTCCCTCTTCAGTGTCTGTGCTTTTCCCTTCTCCTGCCTTTTTAAAATAACAAAAGAAAATAACTTTCAGATGCTTAGTGTTCAGCTGGATGTGACATGTGCAAGCTCTTTTTCGTACACCTCCACTACCCTCTGGTAAAAGCAGAATAGACAAGTGGTAAACAAATCCATTCAAACCTGGTCCTCACATTTTAAAGCTGTAACTGCAAATAAGAACAATGATATTGATAGGAATTTCAAGTGCTAAACACCATTAGAGATACAGTATTTAATCCTGCAAACTGATGAGCCCTCTTGGCCTGGTCCAGCAATACACTTAAAAAGATCTATGGCTTTTTATTTTACATAAGATTGCTATTAAATGCTTTGCTGCATTGGGTGAAAATAAATAATGGCAAGATAAGGTTCATGTCACCTAATTTTAGCCATTTAACAGTAAGATGTCAATCTGAAGCTAATCATCAAAACTCAGCCTGTTATTAAAGAGAGGAGGTAAAAGCATCTCCAGAGGGTGATTCTGTTTTAGACATTTATTTATGAATGACTGAATTTTACCCACTCATTCCTCTCTTTCTCACTCTCTCTTGATGGTAGCACTTTAGCTTAGACTACACAACTGACTTTCTGAGAGTCAAAGTAATTGAGTTTAATTACGTATTAAGTTCTGCAGAATTTGTAGTGATTTCACATTTAATCTATGTATCAGCTCAAAATATTGATATAATTTTAATTCAAAGTTAAGGTCTGCATCCCTCTGTTATTGCATGTAAGCAGAAAGAGAAAATAAGTGCTACCAGCCTCTTGAACTCTTCTTTTTTTTTTTTTCTATTACGCAAAGGTGAAATCACTTGGCCACCAAATTGTCAGAGAGAAATAATTTATTCTCTTCTTATCTGTTACTGAATCTGCAGATTGCTGTCACAGCCACAGTGATAAATTTATACCTAGCTCTCTGATGGAAAGAATTCAGGCAGTGAGAAGTAACTGCCTGTTAGGAGTGGAGCTCTTATCTAGGTGTGGTGTCACAGCTAAAATTGAATTAATAATTTATTGAGAAAAAAAAAGCACAGCACTTCAGTTCTTACATGTTAAAAAGTTTTTTTCAACAATTGGATCACAACTGAAGCTAAAGATTCTCAAAAGGCAGCCACACAGCATTGTGAAAAACTCTGTAGTTGAGGTTTGCCAAAGACTTCCTGTGTGGTCTTGAGATCCTGTGAATGCTGATAAAAACTGCAAAAAAACCCTGTGATAATATCTAATGTCTTTTTCTCTGGAAGTGCACTTAGTACTGTAAGGAAGAAATGGAAAGCTTGATCATAAAAAACTAGAATGAGTAAAATGCGGGTAGAAGATGTGAACCTTTGCATGGTACCTGGCTTTATTTTAATTTCCATGTAGTATCAGTAAAATAAAACTTTTATTACAAGCCTGACACAACATACTTCTTTTAGTGAAGTGAAGGCACTTTAATGATATGTTCCCACAAGCTCAGGTTAACACATCTTTACTGTCTGTCAGTCAAATGGCAGTGGCTGGATGTGCCTGTGGTCCCAGCAAACAAATCTTCATGGGTGACTGCTTATAAACCCAGTTTACTTCATGGTTGCAACAGACCAGGAACACGCTTGGAGCAGTCAGTCACTGCCAGACCACTGAAAGCCAGGAATATCTTGCAATCAAGAAGGCAAATGGAATTAGAAATGGGAGCCTGAAGAACTATTGACTCTTTCACCAGTGGATTCTGGGGCAAAAAATGGTAAGATTTTCCCCTTTACTACATTTTTCTTTTTTTAGCAAGCAAATAATTATATTACAGTGTAAGTCTGGTCTACAGTTTAATTAAAGTGTTGTGATTTTTTTCTCACAAATTTGGTCTATATTTCTACAAATCGTTGAAATTCACACATATTTCTTCTTAATAAATTATTACAGTGGGGCTTATTTAGCTTCCAAACTATTTACATCACCCGCAAGTCTTTCTTTTAATTACACAGAAATGCATTTTTTTGAAAAAAATATATTGATGAGCCTTTGTTTTCAAGACCTATATTTCTCATCTGATAGTTTATATATCTGATTTGAGCTTACATGGATATTTGACACTTCTTCATTTAAGACCTTTGAACATTTCAATTTATTCATCGATGCCAATTTAAACATAATTTCCTTGTTGGAAGAAGTGAAAAATTTGAAGTATACCCATCAAAAAACCATACTGTACTAATTCTAAAAGGTAACGCACTGCCCTGCAGTCTGGTTAGCCTGTATGGACCCAGAGAGGTCACTGGGGTTCCTTGTGAATGCAGGAGTCAGTGTAGGACGCAGGGCTGGGGCAGAAGTATCTGTTTGCTTTACCTAGAAAATGGATTTCAGATATTCCTGGGAGGGCTTTCAGGATCTACCCAGATGAATGTGTTCCATCTTGAAGATGGGTAATACTGATAACATACAGATGTTGTTTATTTGTAGAAGCCCATTTCTTAGATTTTAGAAATGTCAGGAGTATACTGAGGAAAAAAAATTTTCCAGTGTGGTACAGCCTACCCTTGGTAACAAGGCATTCGGTCCCTTCCATGAGCTGCAGCACCAACCACTGACTCACAGAGAGTCTAAAGCAGCTAGAACCATGCAGAATTGCTTTATTTGCAGGGCCAAGAGACTCTGGGAAAAGGCATCTCTGGAAACTACTTAATAGCCACAAAGCCCACATAACATCAAGGAAAACTTCCAACAGCTCATGGGTTAGATCTCCAGCTGGTGTCAGAACACACCCCCCATAAGATTACAGCCTTGGGACAGTTGTAGTAGGTCACAACAAAACCCCATTTACACCAACGTCCTGTCTCCAGCAGTGACCACAAGTCAGTGTCTAAGGAAGAGTGTGGGAACTAGGAAATCACAAGACATATCACAGACATGCGTTCTCACCCTTGAGTAATTTGCAAATCAAAGTAAGCCCTAAGAACAATATGGGTATGTTGTAGGCTTCAGACTGGTTTTGTTGGGTGTTTTTTAATTTGGTACTATTTACTGATTTCTTACCTGTGGGCTTGTCCAGCTTCCTTTTGATGCTCTGTAAACTTTTAGCATTCACAGCACCCTGTGGCCAGCAGTTCCCAAGCTGTACTATTTCATGAAGAGCAATAATTGGGCTGTTTCTCATCTCTGTCCCTTAACCTAGAGACAAAAACATGGATAATTGTGGCAGTCCATTGAGATTTTTCACAGTGATACTCATTAAGATAGTACTAGGCTTTTCAACTGTTTTATCGCTGTTGAGCACTGCTTTCTTTTTTTTTTTTTTCACTGATGCCACTTGTGTGCCCTCCCAAGGAGTAGCTGGGGTCAGTTCCCAGCTCTCCCACAGGCTACCTCCGTGCCCTCTTGGGTTGTGACCTTATCTGTATAACCAAGTGTTGAAAGCACTGGCAGATTAATCCCTTAAGCTCAATTTCCACATTCATAACAATAGTTTCCTTCCCCCACCCTTTGCTTATCTTGTATATGTATGCAGAATGGTTCTCTGGAAGTGAGTCTGCTTTTTTCTTAGGACACAGAGACCCCAAATCCAGAGGAAGGACAAATAAACTTTTAGGTTGACTTTAAAATTGTAATACTTAAATGAAAAAGAAAAACAATCTGTCTTTTTCTTTCTGTTCTGCATCTGGTTATGAACTCTTAAGGTCTTTCTTCATGTTATGCAGTTTAGAATCTTTTTTTTATTAAGCAATAGTAGAGCCTCTCACATGGCACAAGAAAAACAGGGGAAAAGAAGGCTTGAAGAACACTAAAAATCTTGAAAGCCATAAATCATGAATATCACTAACTTCAATCACTATCTTTACACAAATACAAAGTGCATTATTTTTACTGTTTTATTTTTGACAGTTGCTGGTCTCAGGATTATTATGTTTCTGAGGAAAAGAAACTGGAAAAATAAAGTGCACTTGTGTGTCTGCAAGTAATTCTCTCCTTGTTGTATTCATGATCATTTTACTGTAAGATAGCTCACACTATGAAATTCAAGAACATTTGCTTTGGGAGTATTTCAGGTGAAGCCACACTAAAATTGTGCTAACAGTGGTGTGTCAAGGTATTATCAGGGTCAGAGTAAAGAATCTTGCAATGTGCCATGAGTACATTCTTCAATATGAGCACTTCCTTATGTCTTCTCTTAAGTCAATAACGCTATAGCTCTGAGAATGAAATGGGGTCTATTCAGAGTTTCATTGACTTCCAACAGAAATGGAATCAATCTTCTTCCATGTCAAATTATGCACCTCTGAATTCAGACCCACAAACATGGTTTCCATCATTTTATCTTTCCCTTAATAGATAAAAAAAGAGTGGTGAAAGAGCTCTCAAGATACCACTGACTCACCTTCCAGCGAAACCGTTCCCCACAGGTGATTGTTTGTCCTGTCTGCAGATCCCAGTGAGGAAGAACCTGGAGCATCCCTCGGTCATCTGATGTCACTCATTGACCATACACTGCTAAGCAAAGCATATTATTTGCTGAAAAACACTCTCAATTTGGTAATTTGGTAAGTGAGATCTGCTAATTAAGGAAGATCTTTCTTAATAAAGAAATTGTTCATGGAAGGTCTTATTGCAATGCCTCTGACCTGTCTAAACTAATTGGGCAGTCATGCTTTATTTATACTTAACACAGACTTCTTCCCATCTAAAACTTGAAGACTTTTAATACCCTAGAAAGTGCTGATTTAAAAGAAGTGTGGATTACCTTGCAATGTACCTTTTCAAGTATGTAGCTTGAGGAACCAGTGTTTTTCTAACTTTTCTTCTAGCATACCCTTACTTAGGCGAGACTCTTAATAAACCAGCACATTTATAACCTTCACAGTGTGGCAGCACAGAAATGCAGTGGACAAGAAGCCGTCTCCTCATGGGTGCAATGTTCAGAGCCCTGCCAGTGCCAGGGAGGCCAGTGGCCCCTTCATGGTAAGGGCATACCACGTACTGCCAGCCCACCCTGCAGAGCCCCACTGCAGCTTCCCTCTGCACCAAGGTTTTTCATGGCATGTGAAACATTTTGCTGGCTAAATGCAGAAGGGAAAAACGTTTAGAAATAGCCAGCTTACAAAACTATATAACAAATGCAGTTGTAGTGAGGGATAATGTTTGTTGGCATTCCTTGAACATGTTGCAGATCATTTACAGGTCTCAGCAAAATTCCTACAGAGCGCCAGGCCCAGCGAGTGAATTACTGTGCTTCATGCTGGTGAAGCCATTTTCTTTAAACAAAATACAGAGTTTAGGAACTGCATGAACTTTCTAAATGGCATTTTCTCCTTATCTGGATAATGACCAGTTACCAATTAATAATTTCTTGTTAGTTACTCTTAGCTTTTTCTAATTTCTTTCAGCTCCAATGTCATTGAGAAATTTCTAAATGAATTTCAGGTCTGTTACCCAAATTGCTGTCCTTGAGTTCCTTACCACAGTCCCTGACTGCCATCTGAGTTTTTTTCTTGTAATTTGCATGAGATATGTCTGTAATCTGGAAGAATGTACTCTATCCAATAGCCAGGCATGTTGCAAAATCCTCTTGTTATTTTTGTCCAGCTTAGCAGTTACTCGAGGAACGTTCAGTGCCTCAATAGTAAATGGTTATCTAGGTATCTGTCAAAAGGGAACATTGTTTCCTGACTGATTCTAAAGCGTATGGATTCTACTTTATTTGTTATAAATAGCTTATTTCTGCTTATGTAACAGAGTTCCTCAGACCAACTGGAATAATAATGTGGCATGCAGCTACAGTCCGAGAAGCCAGCCAACCAGAGCATGATTCTTTATCATAGTTTTGCATTGTTCTGCTAACTGCATGATGCCAAAAAATAATAATAATAAAGAAAAATCCTTTGTTCCCTTTCATTAACCTAGAAGGTCACAAAACAGACAGTTCCTTCTTGATTACACTAAATAAATAAAAGTCTGATTCATAGAGGGGAAACAATCATCTGCCAACTGCCAAACCCTATAAAGGGTAAATCTGTTTTTACTTTGTGAGCCAGATTGATGAGTCACCGAGGCTATGACTAATACCAGCAAGAATTAAAATGTACCCAAAAATATAACCTCCCTTTGTACTACACAAGGGTACCTCAGCAGCAGACTCTGCTCCAACAAGTTTTGGTGGGGAGTAGGGACCACCCCGGCATTTGCTCTCCAGATCCAGGGGCCCTCCCTACCACAGCTACTGACATGCATTGGCTTTATTCACAGGCGTAAACTCAGCAAGGGAGATGAATAATTAGGTTCTTCATTTGGGAGATCAGCCACTATGGAAATAAACACCCACCTCTCGTCCCTCCTCCCTGCCCTGGGCGAGCTGCCTTCAGAACATGCCATAACCAGAGGTTCCTCCCGGAGCCCAGTGACATGCACTTGGATGCAGACAGGAGGTTTCTCAATAGGAAAACACAAGCAGACTGGTCGAGAGAAGGACAAAGATAAAGATCAGGGGGATTTTTTGGATCTTCTTGCGAAGCATACTCTCCAAGAGGCTGGAGAAAATGGGATGAAATGAACTGGTCACTTAGTATTTTGAAAATTATGCAAGAAAAGTGTTAAAACAATGGCAAAAAGAATAAAAAGGGTCTGTTCATTCATTTAATTTCTTTAAACGGGTGATTTTGCAAGTCCATTACAGTCACTGACAAAATTCCTGTTGATGGTAACTGTGCCAGAATTTCACCAACTGCTCTTATCCCCTAAATGCATGTTTTAATAACTCATCAAAACTAATGCTGTAAGACTTTTGCTTTTAAGTTCAGCTCTTTCCACTGAGACACATCACAACCTAACAGAAACTGTCTTCGAAGAGATAAGGTAAATCGTTGTCATTCCTTAATTCAGATACATTTTGTTCCAAAAATTAACTCCGGCATCCTCAGCTATTCATGATCAGGGTCCATGGATAATCATTAGAAATTACACAAAAGAAGAGTTACCTAAAGTGAACTAAAATGAAATGAGGAAAAAATAACTGTCGCCTATGGATGCCAGTAATTGTCAATTCTCAGGTAAACGTCTATATTGTCAGCCTGGCATTTGGGACCCTTTGCAGCAAGACCTAGCATGGGTCTGAGCCCCTACATTTGGGTGTTGTTTATTAAAAGTAAAAACTAGAGTTTCACCATTTATTAAATCTCTAGTTTCCTGATTAGAAATCATTTTGGTGAGGATGTCCCAATGAGAAAAAGAGAAAAAAATGTACTGTACTCAAACACTGAATCATTAACAGGGAAGAATGCACACTTCTTTTAGGCCTTACATGAATCTAAACAGCAGAATAGCTTCAACTGGTACCAGACTGGAAGAGCTGCAATTGATACTCAAAGATGGTTAGAGCAGGTACTTTTATGTTCTCTACTGCACTGTAATTGAATGCTGTAACCTTTGGAGAGCATGGCTACCAGTGCTGAACTGGAAAACAGTACCCTATTTTTATTGAATTTTATTTGGTTTTATTTAAAATGCCATAAATTATTCATTTTTCTAATCCAACAAAGTGTTTACTTTTATTTAAATATTTTAAATTAATTTTATTTTTATTACCATTTAAAGCATGAGCCTGTTAAAAATAGTGGGGGCTTATGATTAAATTTTTTTAATTCAGCCTTTAGAAAAATATTATTTGCACAGCTCCATACATTTGGTAGATTTGTCTTGAGACACTTTTCTAGAGAACCCAGAAACTTAATATTAAAGCTACTTTATATTTTTTTAATGCTTTGGTCTTTAGAGTAATGGGAATGGGGTTAAAAAGTAGATAATTCCACCTTTTTACTACGATTTCAATCTTTCACAGTTATTTCAATCTTTCGTGGTTATTGTAACAATGACAATTGCATATGTAGTGGAATATAAAGAAATATGCAAAAAGGCACAGAAAAATATTTGGCCTATGCAGTCACAAAATGTAGGGGAAGTTAAGATACCAAACCCACCTGTCTTGCCAGCATCAGTTTAGATATAAATACCTATTTTTTTCCTAGTGGTTCCATCAGAACAAATTAGCATATATCCCTTGGGAGAGCAGGGTTATAAACTGCGCTCATATTCCTGTCTAGGAAGCCTCTGAATAATACATGTAATTTGTGACTCATATGCCAAGAATCCCAATTCAATGTATCTATCAGCAGTACTAAGTGTTCTAATTTTTTTAATAAATGAATGAAATGCTATAAATCAGTCATTTAACAGTTATAAGATTCTCAAAAGGACAAAAGATTATATATTTATAAACCCTGTAAAAATGGAGGAGGAAAGTCAGTGAACTGGGGTGGAGTCTATTTGAAAATCCTTCCCTAACCTTGTGCAAGTAGCTAATTTTTCTGTACCTCAGTTTTCCAGACATGATAAGCTCATAATCATTCTCTGCCTTGGAGAAGTGTTGTGATGACAAACCATGTTTATCTGAGTGGTTTACATATACAGTGATGAAGGCAGCCATAAAAATAAGTAGGCAGATAAAAGTGATTCACTGGCTGAAATAAAATTATGTCTGTTAAATTAATTTCAAATTTCATCTTTTTTGTTGTATATAGAGACCTATGGCATGGGAAATAAACCGTGGGTTTACTGCTGAGGCACTGACCTGGAAAGAAATAGTTGACATCTTTTTCTGGTTTCCATTATTTTGTTCATCTTTCTCTCTTGATCTCAATTGCTTGACCTAATTTTTCCATTTCTCTTTGGAAATTTCAAATTTTTTTCCACTTCATCCCCTCCTCCCTAATTAAATATCTGGACAGATGTGTGGGGACAGGCTGTTTAGAGAGCTGGGTGACAGAGCAGGATGGAGCACGACAAGGCTGTGAGTCTTTAAAGGAGCAGGGCTGTGCCCCAGACTCAGTGTGTTTGCAGAGGCAGGATGACAGATGCATAGAGGAATCTGACTTGAGCTTAGAAAAGACCTAGGAGTGTGGAGAGATAAAGCCCAAAATGCCAGCAACAGAGGAAGTTGTGTCCAGTCTTGCAGCTTTATGTGAATGGTGACATATTTCTATGTTATTTACAGTGAGGAGTAAAGTATAGGGTTCAGAACTTTTTTGGCTACTATTTGTTTCATGTATCAGAAGCCTCTAAAGTGTTGCACTGTAAATCCAGATAGTGCACAAGGCTGGAGGGCTTCAAGCTCTATGCTGAACTTGGCACCTGAATAACACTTCTGAGTTTCTGTGGCTGAGAAGCTCCCAGCTTCCACCAAGAAGAAGCAAACAGGAGGCAATGTATGCAACCAATATCTAAATGAGAAGAGCAGGAGAGCACTGTGGATCAAGGGCAGCTGAGGAGTGATCTCTGTACACAATAATCAAAAAGAAGCAGCCTAAAGATTAATATAAGCAGCTTAATGGTTTCTTTCAAGCAAGCTTAAGAAGGTTACTGCAGCAAATACAAAGGAAAAAGAAAAAACAAACAAATGAGGACACACACAAGCAAAAAAAAAAAAAAAGCAAAGAAAACAACAAAAAATCTCACACTGAAACCGTGCCAAACAAAAATTTAGCTAGAATAGTCTTCTGTCTGCAGAACAACTGTAAATTTCTCCTCTGTGTGTGTGACACAGCAAGTCCCCAAAAACCTTAATAAAACCCAATAATCAGAGAGGAGAGCTTTGAGTAATATGCAGTAGTGGTAACAGTCTAAAATGCACAGCTAGCACTGAACTGATTGACTGATTGCTTGATGGCACACGGTTTTGTCCAAGCCAAGAGAGGTTGTAAAGGTGACAAGCTGTTATGTTCTTCAAGCTTTGTGCAGGGGTGGCATAGAGACTTTGAGAACTGCCTCCAAGACAGAGAGAGGGCAACGTGCAGGGAGAGGCAGCAACAGTACTGCTATTGTGCGTGTAACAGCCAAAGTTGATGAGAAAAGTGCTGTCTTAGCATTCTGTGAATATCTCCCACGAAGTTACCAGCTCTCCCTACACTCTGGTCTCACTTAGGAAAAGGATAAAGCCAGCATAAAGCCTTGAAGTTTCTTTCTCTTGGTGCTTTTGTTTCACCCTTGCCTTTGAACAGTATGTTGAGACAAGATGATTCGTTTGGGATGCTTAGAAAATGAGATAGGAACAGAAAGGGAAAAATACAGTGTGGCATATCATATTCCTGGCTTAAGCAAATGAAATGGAAACAGGGACATTAGCTTTCTCAATTGTTCTGTATCCTGAAGTTGTGAAATTGCAATGGAAATGAAAAGAAAGGTAACAAAATGGAGAGTTGTCACACCTTAGTTGAAGGCTCTAACAAGAGAGAAAAGCTGTATGTCCTTAATGTGTTCTTTAAAAAATTAAATGCAAAGACTCTTTTATGAGAAAAGCAAGGCCAATTACTAATGGAATAAAATAAGCTTACATACTGCTGGGTTTATTGCTATTTTCAATTGGGCTGACTCCCACCAAGTATATTTTTCTACATGATATTGGGTTTTTCCAGATTTAATCCATAATATAATTTTAAAATACAGATTATAGTGGCAGAGGGAGAAGAGCAGAAAGAAGATCAGATCCTGAGCATATTTCTGCTTTTCACTCTGACAAGCACTTTTAAGAACGAAAACAAGCTCTGAACAAGGGCAAACTACTGCTGGGGGAAGAAGCTGGATTACAGGTTTCTGCAGGGGAAGCATTGGCGTTGATTACTGGAGCCATGTGTGTTCAAAAACCATGTCTGTACAGCAGAATTAGCCAGGATGAGAGAGGTGAGCAAGTGATTAGGGTGTGACATAGCAGCAAAGGCCAGAAGAGGCTTCTTTTAGAACAGTTGCACACGTTAGAGAAAACTGGCCCCTCTCGTTCCTCACTGACTTCAGGATAACAGGATTTTTCATGCATTCTTTGCAACCAAACCAGATTACCATTAGGAGGTACCTGACTTTCCAAAGGCAATGACCTAGACAGGTCTCTAAACACATAAATTCTGGAGCAATAAAATTTATTGGCCCAAATGCTGCATGTAATGCTGCAAAACACTCCATAAATATATGAGAAGACAATCTACATGGAATTTGTGCTCTGCAAAGAACATCTTTCAATTACATGTGTTCAGTTTTAACAATATCGTGCCTGTTTTAAAGACTTATGTACAGTTTATAAATTCAGTGGTGAGTGCTCAGCCTCTGCCCACTGTAAACCATGGGCCGATATCAGGGAAATAATCTGGAGTTCCTGATTAATGGGAATCATGTTTCAATTTTTTTTTCATTTGTGTAAGCCACTGGTACATGTGTGTGTAACTGCTGCCAAATAACAGAGGATGTGAGCCTGGAAAATTATTAATTTACCAGCTCTTCAGTGTAAGGAATGAAAATTTCAGTCTTTAATTGAAAAAGACATGGGCTTATTTGCTGATGCTAACCAAGGTAAGATTCATACAGGCCTGTCTGAAATCTAGTGTTCTCTTTGCAGAGAATGACAAATCACTGGAGATGGATTATACATGAAAAGCCAGAGCCTTCACCCTATTATGAACAGTATTCTGAGGAATGAGCCTTGTCAGAAGCACTTCACAGAAATCTTGCCCAGCTGAAAAATGACACTGACAGCCCTTTGCCACTCTTTGAAGAACATTGTTCTTTATGTGCTTTATTTCAATAACCTCTAAATGTGAATAAAGCCATAGACAGGCAGTCTGAGGCATACAATCGCCCACATATTGTATGGAGAAGAGCAAAATTAGGTGCTGATCAAAAAAAGGCAACATAGAGAGTGGAAGTAAATATTCTGCTAAGGAAGGACACTGCAATGTGGGAATCCCAGCAATAGTTTTTATTCTTTCCCTTCATCTTCAAGTTACTATTTGATTTTTGGTGGAGGAAATCTTTCCCCCAGTCTCACCATGTGCTTTTTGTTCTAAGAACAAGAGAGATTCAAACCTTGGCAAAGAAGCACAAGAAAGGAAAGTGCAAGAGCTTAGACAACAATGAAAACTTTTATTCTAGGACAAGAAATAAAACAGGCTCAACTGCTTTGGTATTTGTTGTAAAACTCTGGCCTACGTATTTTTCCTATTAGTCCATCTGGCAGCCTTCAGTAACTGTTCCTACACCTTGACTCAGCCAGCAAGGGTGAGTCAGCGACCCACAGAGCAGGAACACGAGTGAGAAGCTGAGCGTGTACCAAGTGCACTTGTAGCCAGAACTGAACTAATATCAGGCAGAAAAGAAGAGCTGTTCACCTAACACGGTCTTCTCATTTCAGCTAATTTAAACATCCCTGTGGGAGAAGCTCTACCTGTGAGTCAGCAAAATGCCATAAGCACAGTTCGCTGGAGAAGTCCCATTTAAGTAACAACTGAAAAATATACACAGGTGTTAGAAAATAATATATATAAGAGTGATGGTGGAAATTCTGTGGTTGGGGACCACAAGAAGAAATGGAGAAGAATGGATTTGTTCTCCTAACTGCTGTATGGGTTATAAACCAGCAGCCAGCAGAGCCAGCCTTGGGATCATTGAGGGTCCAAGCTGCTGGCTGGACTAAATCCTGAGCTGTCTCTTCTGGTCTCTGGCCAGTGGAGGGACAGTCATAAACAAAACTTCTTTCAGCTCTATCTCGGCTGAAAGTCAGCAAGTGAGCTCAGCTGGTGATGTGCATTCCCTGCACTTGTCTCTGACCATGGTTATTTGGTAAATTGTGTGTTAGTCAGATCATGTCCTCCATGAGAACCAGCTGTTGCAGCTTCATTGCTGCCACTTGCACCAGCTTGGGATATAGCACTCACTTACAAGGTACCACTACATCCTGAATTTTTAATGATCACCCCAGAAGGAATTTCAATAGAATTATAAAAATTCCATGAGATGATGAAAATTAATCTCAAGAGCCAGGTGTTGATGTATATTTCTTGTGGAGAGATGCATTGTTTCTTGCCAGGTGCCATAGTATACTACATCCTCTACTAGATTGCCCTCTAGATTGCAACATATATATTAAAATAATAGCCTAATTCATGTCAGAGAAATACAACCAAAAGGGACAACTAATAACAGAGGCAGCTGAATTAAGCTGGGTGCACCTCCCACCCAAACCCCACCTCAAGGACACTGGGTGGAGATGGAGAGGACAAAAGAGACAGCCTGTGCGCTAAGCGGATCTATAAATCCTGGTCACACCAGAGGAGAGATAATGTTTCTACTTTATCACCAAAGGGACTTGGGTTTTTGAGAGATAAATATTTTTTAAAGCTACAAAAGGGCAAACCCTGCAACATTTTCATTTTCCTATTTTTCATTAAATCTCCTCCACTTTCTGATCACATTCCAGATGAACAGAAACACGAAGATATTAGTAAACATTATTTTAAACCAAAATGCAATTTCCTCCCAAGTCAAAATGAAAGATAATCTGTGTAACTTCAGGGGTTTGGAGGCTTTTCTATCAGAAAATGTCTTTTTCTCGCATTAGCTAATTCAAGAGAACCTTCTAAGCAGTCCTCCAGAGACACCAGTTCCCTTTTATTGCATTAATCTGTCTTTTATGGCTTTGCTCTCATGAAAGATTAATAGCTGCAAAGGTCAAGGGCCATTGTGAACATTTAGTCTGACCTGCATAGCATAGGCTATCAAATTTTACCCAGTAATTCTTGCACTGAATCCCATTAATCGGAGATAAAGCATCATATATCTTTTAGTAAGAAGTGTTTTCTTGATTTAAGGGCAGAAAATTATGAGAAGCCCGCTCCAGAAATTTTTTCCATGGTTTATTTACCCTGGCCTGCAAATTTTCACTAGAGCTGATTAAGATTTTTTCAATGAAATATTTTACGCTGGAGAAATGTGGGTATTTTCAAAGAAGTGTAGTCTTTGAGCTTTACCTCACCATTTTAATTCCACAAAGGGAAAACAAAACAAAACAAAAAAAAACAATAACAGTGTCATATTCCTCAACACATTCGACTCTTTGTTCTGATTTTCCTTCTGGATGGTCCTCTTTCCCCAACATCAGGACAGCTGGGGAACCAGGCTACTCATGCTACCCGTGCAGTGCTAGGCAGTGGCAATGCCTCTTGTGATGTCTCAGCCAGACCAGATGTTCTCAGACACACTGAGCCTGGTCTAAGACACTAACCCCATCCTCATCAGGTGCATTTTCCCAAATACCTGCAAAACCCTACAATTTCTCTCAGGCCTGTGGTGCTACTTAAAAGTGCCATAAATCCCATTTCTGCCTCCTGTGTTTGGAATATGGCTGTGGCCTCAGGAAACTCATCCATTGCTTTCAAAAAAACCACACAAAATAAATTAATCTGGCAGAAGGTTATAGGCTCACAGGGGCAATCTGTTCACTTTCTGGAGAAGGGTTTGATCTCAGCCTGTCAACAGATTGAAGACAGAGAGCCTCTGGTGATGTACAGCCTGAGCTACACAGATTAGTTTGACCTGCAAAACAGAATAACACACAGACACTGAAGCGATGATACGATGGTCATGGGTTTGGATTACTTTATATCCTTTCCAAAAAGATTCCCTTTCCCATAGACTGAAATTCAGTAACAGGAATATATCAGAGTGGCTCTGACATGGTTTTCTAACTGATTTCTTCCCTCTATAATATAAACCATAGGCTTCTAGATGTAAGAAGCTGAAAGTCTCAAAGGAAACTATTTTTCCAACAGAAAATTTAGTTTCTAAAGGCTGAAGTTTCCAAAAAAAAAAAAAAGATGCTTTTGCATCAAATCATTTTCCAAAAAATCAGCATAATTTCCTATTTCAAAATAGTATATTTTGTTCACATATTTTTAAGATTTTAAATTTTGTAAATAAATTTTTCTACTTAGTCAATAATACGAAGTACTTTTTCAAAGAAATATACCAAGCAGCTTTGCACTAAAACATTCTTTTCTTGAACATTTTTAAAATTTCTAGTTTATGCAACTATGTCAAAGTTCCAAATATTACAATCACAGTTTCTGACCTCACTATGACACAATTTATATATTGCAGCAGAAACTGGACAACATAAATCTCACAAACTGTATCACTGTGGTAGAGGAAATTGGAAGTCATTTCCTCATTTTCTTGCTCTGAGACTTTTTGGACAGGCATGAGAACACAAGCACACTCTCCACCTCTCCCCATTGTACAAGGACCTCAGGGAAGAGGTTCTCATAACCTTGTCACTTCTGCTTACTGGCTAGCAGAGGAAGAATGAGTCCAGGCCCAAGTGCCCATGGTAAAGCAGGATGCAACAGCAGAATGAGACACAGAACCTGTGAGTTCAGGAATACAGGCACAAAATTAGAAAACTCACATTTAAAAATACCAACTTACATAAATTTTAAGCAATACTTCATTTTGCCACTTTATGCAATATTTCTTTTTCTTCTTTCTCTGGTAATTAAACGTTAAGAAGCCAAAGATTTTGTGAAGTGCCGTGAAAACATGAAAAATGAAAGTATCATGCCAAAAGTATTCACAGCTCAATCACACAGAGCACAAGCAGATTACAAATGATGACAGCAAGACCACAAGTGTAAGGTCTGGTGAGCCAGTAAACACATTTTGGTTACAGCCACAAACACACCAGACTTGTTTAACCTTTCAGTTACATTGGGTCCTCATATGACTTTGAATGGGAATATTCCTTTAAGACATAGGTGTCAGTAACGAGAAAACTATGTTCACTGTTTTTAGATTGGAAGATAGGAGGTAATCCTTGCAGATGTCAAGCAATGGTGACCAAACTGTGAGCAAAATTGAACACTGGAATGAATTCTCTGACATGCTGAAAACTGTTAAGATAGACCTTCTGTTCAGCAGTGGATTTTCTTTTCTGTATCTGATACTCCTAACAGCTATTATACTGGGCACATTCTCACAGTCTATTGTTAAATTTGAATAGTAGTTACAAATACAAGCATTTTCAAGAACTTCCTGTTTTTTGTCTGTTCAAATTTTTTTCCTTTTGTAAATGAGTTCTGTAATTATTTTTATGGTGCTTATTGTCTCGAGATTTTAGCATTCTATGTGAAAACAGTAAATGGCATAGACTTCGGGCCCCATTCTAAAAACTTGCCATTCATGTATGTGTGCTGTGGGACCTGGAATCTGTAATATTCTGCTGGAAGAGCAAAAGCCTATGTAGCTGCGATCAATTTATTGAGAAGGCAGTGCTTGGCTGAACCAGAAAAATATCCCTTTTGATTCTCGAAGTAGCAGATGGAAGGATGCTTCACTCCAGAAACACAATTTTAAACTACAGTGCCTTGGCGCAGGTCTTGGAGGTGGTTTAATAATGAGCCTCACACAGCAATAAGGCTCCAGAACCTTCTCTGAATATATAAATGACACATGGTGTTTTGAACAAAAACCGTCAGGGTAGCCCAGCCACAGACCTGCTGGGCACAGCCAGAACAGGGATGTTGCAGCAAAGCCCACCACTGCCACTGCTCTCATGTACTCTGCTTGGGAACTTTTTACACCATTTCCTACAAACCTTTCCGACCTAATCCAAGAACTTGAAGCTGGGAGGTGAGGGTGCTGTTGAAACATATTGTTTATCCACGGAAATCACTGCTTTAGTCACAAAGATGACAATCACAAATCAAAACTAACCATTTGACTCACATATCTTACCATATTATCACAATTATTTAGCAGATAATTGCTCCTCATTGCATCTCTAATGTCCAGAGGGGTATTACCCTCCTCTTGAGTCAGATACCATTTTTGTAAGTGAAATGGCAACAGCCTATAATCAAAACGCCATTTTCTTAGCCTTTCTTTTATCATACTTAGACTTAAGCCATCCATAAAATTTTCACTTCTACTGCTGCAACTTACAGCACTAAATAGCAGATCTGGCTCAAAGCTTCATGATGCTTCTCTGTGCTGTGGCATGGACTGTTTCTATTTAAGGTTACATGACAGCCTCATTGCAACTGCTTGTACAAAGAAATACTATTCAAAAATCATTCCACTCATTTTAGTTGACTTTTAACTTGTTTTTAGATCTGCAGGAGTACTTGGCACTGGATTGTTACACACCTACATAAAAATAATGAGGCTCCATGCAACATTTGATTTGAGAACCTTGGTTGAATCACAGAAATAGTATAAAAAAACCTAAGTTAAACACAACAATTTTTTTTGTTTGTTCAGCCTAGAGAAGAGGAGACTGAGAGAAGGCCTCATTACGATCTTTAACATCTTCACAATGGGAAGCAGAGGGGCAGGTACCAATCTCTTCACTCTCATGACCAGTGACAGGACCCAAGGAAAAGGCCTGAAGTTGTGTCAGGTGAGGTTTAAGTTGGATATCCAGAAAAGGTTCTTCAGCCAGAGGGTGTTTGGGCACTGGAACAGGCTCCCCAGGGAAGTGGTCACAGAACCAGCCTGCCAGAGTTCAAGAACTGTTTGGACAATGCTCTCAGGCACATGGTGGAACTCATGGGGTTGTTCTGTGCAGGGCCAGGAGTTCGACTTTGATGATTCTTGGGGTCCACTGCCACTCAGCGTATTCGGTGATTCTATATCTGATAACCAGGCAGTTGGGTCAACTGATCTCTGTATCTTGCAGAAGGCATTAAATCTGTTTTCAATCCATGAAGACGGAGGTTCTGAATGATATAGACACTGACCAAATAATAACCATACACATCTTCTGTGTTGGTTTAGGGCTTAGATTTTCTAGAGCTGAAAGTGGCAGGAAGATGATTATTCATCTACATGACAGAGAAACCTCCTCACAACAGGTTAGTTCAATACAATACAAAATTACTTATTTTCTACTTTTTTTTCCCCTGAGAAAAACACTAGCCTTGAAAAAGCAGCATGTTTTTGCCACACATGGGCATAAACATCTTACTGAAAGACATTCCTGGTACTAAGAGGCCAAACACAACAAGAGCCAACAGAAGAAGGTCAGACAAGTCAAAAGAAAAATGTAGCTTTTAAAAAAAATATTTTAAAATCAGCACACATAATTATTTAAAGAAGTCATCACATCAAGTAATGGATTATCTGTGTGTTCGTATCTGTAACAAGGTTGTATTCCTTTCAGTATATGCTTCAACCAAGGACAAGCTCTTGGATGAGTTGCAAAACAATGCAACTCAATGCAAAACAATGAGACAAAGCACTTCAGCCTGTGTTAAAGAGGACAGGTGGGTAGTCCGAGGCTTTCTTTTGTCCTTAAACACTCATCATTCCCTAAAAATCTGTTCAGTCTTTTATTTCCATATTTTCTAATTTTAAACAGAAAGGTGCTTATTCAAAACTTTGGGTACCAGCCATCACTCATAAACAAAATTGCACAAGAAATAAATAAAATGTCCAACTTAAATGCAACCAAGTAAAACTATAAACTAATGTCTCATCCTTTTATGACTTTATGAACACAGTTGTTTATTTGCTTCTTGCTCATGTCTCTTGGATTGGTGATTGGTTTAACACCTAGTTGGTGACATGGACAGTGGGATTGAGTGCATGTTCAGTAAATTTGTTGATGACACCAAGCTGTGTGGTACCATCAACATGCTGGAGGGAAGGGATGCCATGCAGGGAGACCTGGATAAGCTTGAGAGGTGGTCCCATGTGAAGCTCATGAAGATCAACAAGGCCAAGTGTAAGATGCTGCACCTGAGTCGATGCAATCCCAAACACAAGTACAGGGTGAGCAGAGAAGGAATTGAGAGCAGTCCTGAAAATAAATACTTTGGGGTATTGATGGACAAGAAGCTCAACATGACCTAGCAATGTGCAGCAGTTCAGAATGCCAACCATATCCTGGTCTGAATCAAAACCAGTAGGTCAAGGATACTGGGATTCTTCCCCACTGCTCCACTCTGGTGATACCCCACCTGGAGTGCTGCATCCAGCTCTGGGGCCCCCAACTTAAAAAGGATGTGGACCTGTCAGAGTGAGTCTAGAGGAGGCCACAAAGATGATCAGAGGGCTGGAACACCTCTCCTATGAAAGCAGGGCAAGAGAGTTGGGGCTGTTTAGCCTGAGGAAGAGAAGGCTCCAGAGAGACCTTAAAGCACTTTCCCATACTTAAAGTGGGCCTTCAGGAGAGCTGGAGAGGGACTGTTTACAAGGGCATGTAGTGATCAGAGAGGGGAAGTGGCTTTAAACTGAAAGAGGGAAGGTTTAGATTCCATATTAGGAAGAAATTTTTTACCATGAGGGTGTTTAGGCACTGGAACAGGTTTCCAAGAGAACTCGTGGGCGTCCCATCCCTGGAAGAGTTCAAGGCTAGGCTGGGTGGGACTTTGAGCAACCTCGCCTAGTGAGTGGCATCCCTGCCCATGGCTGGCGAGTTGGAATTAGATGGTGCTTAAGGTCCCTTCCAACACAAATCTTTCTATGATTCTATGATAAATATTTTTTTCTAATGTCCTACATTTCATTATTGACTGACTTTTGCTTGTTGTAGTAAGTGGCAATTATCTCTTCCCACTTGATTTCTGTGCATGGCAGCTTCATATAGAAATGATCCTATTCCCTCGCTGCAGGACTGGCAGTATACAAGTCATATTTGTTCTCCATCAAAACTTGCCACTGGGAAAGTCAATCCAAGCTGACTCCTAACCAACTGAAAATGGGTGATTGTTCCTGACATCAGCGCTTCAATGCTGGCTTCTTTTGTTACATTTTTTTTATATCTGGGGAGTCCTAGCTTCCAAAACTACACAGTTTGTCCATAAGACACTGAATTCACTTTTCAGGGAAGGTTTATGACCAGAGAGGTCAGACAACTTGACCTAAAGCCTGAAAATGCTAGATGTAAAAAAAACCAGAATTGCTTCAGTTTTAAGCCAGTCTGATGCTTTTCACTGCATAACTCACATTTTTCTAACTCCAAGTATGGACAATACTTGTGCTTTCTCATGGGGTCCTAGTTAAGAACAATGTCTGGTTCTGCACTGGGCTCTTCTCCTCAGTGTCATTTTGACTGCAGACTACACAAGTGCTCTTTGAGTGTGGAAAAACGTAACAGTCCTGCTCTTTGTGGGCAGAAGGTAGATTGAAGCAATGATGAGCAAAGGGTAAATTCTTGCCCTTATATATCCAGGCCATTTATGGAGAAGCAAATAGAAAAGCTGAGGCATATGGCAGGAACCAAGCCCGTTCTGGCTGAGAGGAGTTCTGCAAAGAGCACAGTGTGCATCGCTCCCTCTGTGGAGGTGGCTGCATCGTGCAGGCTGGAAGAGTCCACGTCACCCTTCCAGGACAAATCCTCCAGAAGCAAACAGCTGTAGGCATGCTATCCCTGCTCCTGCTGTGCACCTCCCCACTGGACACTAGCACAGCAGGGCAGCCACAGAAACAGCCTCCAAGTCCTGCTTCCTAAGAGGTGATTTCTGGGCAGAGGCAGGGACATGTATGCCCAGCTGATTGTTGTCTTCACAGACACAATGTGATTTTATAAACAAGGTGCATATCTGTTAGACTGTTCATGGTAGTGAGATGTTTCCTATTCCTTTTCTATTTGCTTCCCCGAACAGAGATTTTTTTTAATCTATCACTAATTGGATAGCAATACAGTAATATGAGCTTGTGACTCAAGCTCTGCTAGCCCTCTGCAACAGGAAATAGGAGCTCTGAGCGCTGAAGTGTCTATCACTCCTCCAACAGTCAGGACAGCCTCTTAGTCACAGTGACTAATGGCATTTTTGACCATAGCACTGTTTTTTATAAATGCATCTGGGCTGTTTATCCCAGGCTAAACCCACCCTGGATCCTGTGAGTGCTACAGTCCAGCTACACACTGCTAATCCTCCAGGGGAAAGCGTCCCTACAAGTGTTTAAGATGACTCCTCTCACTAGATTCTAACACTAGCGAGTGAGATGCTTTCAGGGAACTTTACAATGCTGTATCCCCCTGGGATATAGCAGGGACAGCCTGTGCAGGATGAATCAATGCCATACGTCAAGTACTGTTTGTATATGTTTCAGAGTAACCAGGCAAAGTCTTTTAACTTTCCATCCTAGAGCCCAAGCAGTACTTTCCTGAATGTCAGCCAGGAAAATTTTGTAGATTTGGCAGTAGGACTGTGGGAAGCCTGGTTGAAGACCAGCCCAGAGTGCTGGAGCAGAGGCTTTATATAAAGAGAGAGAATCCAAACACCTTCCTTTGTTTCATGCTACAAATGAACACAAATGGAGCCCTGAGATTGCAATCAGGCTCCATTGTATAAGCACAGTCCTTTCCATTACTCCATTGCAGCTTTTTGGCATGTAGAGCTTCATTATTTTTCAGCTGGAAAACTAATTAGAATGAAATCTTTTTTATTTATCAGAGTGTTAATGCTTCAGTTCTCAAGTCTCCACTGGCTTCCAGCCATTTAATTTTGGTCCCTAGGGCAAAGCCTGACAAATTAAGATAAAGCCATTACTTAATGTTCCCCTCCTGAGAGAAAACAAGAAGTATTTCCTGTTCTTATTAATTGCACAAAGTCAATTTCCATGGTAAAATTTCAGCATCATCGGAGCCTTTGCACCCAACATCTCTCTCCTCCCATGCTCCCCACTCAGCTGCAGTGACTGAGGCAGGGAGCATTGCCAGGCTTCAGCTGGGCTTTCCTCAACCCCGAAAACCAGAGGGTGAACAAAAGCTCTGCTCAGGTGCTTGCCCTTTGCCATTTGGAATCACCCTCTCCAGTAGCTCTAAGGTACTTTTGCTTCAGGAGTGCTGTGCTTTACCTTCACGGAGAAGCCAGCCCTGGGGATCCTGGCCATGCCAAAAGGCTTAGTCAGAGCTGTGGTATGGGCACTGCCCAGTTCAAGTGCTTTCAAAGCAGCCAAAATATGCCTTCTTTTTTCTTTTTCCCCTGTGTGTATATCACAAAAGTTCATGCACTTTTCAAGCAGTGTGTTGACTTAACCGGGACCTGTTCTCCCCAGCTTCCGAGCCTGGTGCAATAGGTAACAAACAGCCCCTTCCCATGGCAACACGCTTTAATGCCTGTGCACGAGGGCAGTGGGAGGACTCCAGCAAGCAAACAAGGCGCTGAGTCTCCACTCAGGAAAGCAGCCAGGATGATGCAAAAAGTTTAGAGGGGAAGCAGAAAAACAAACAGAAAGGAAACACAGCAAAGTATAGGCAGTTGTGAGAAGACAGACAGAGAGCAGCACCACTGTGTTTCCCTCTCCATCAGTGTCTCTAGTACAAACCTCAAACCCCTTGGCCCAGCATCGCTTTGCTCTTCAACATTCTCTTTATAGCATTCTTACATTTAAACAAAGCTGACACCATTGAAGCCCAACTCCATAGCAGAAGTTCACTGAAATATTTTAATAAAGCCAGCTTGTTTAGGGGAAGACTTGGCCAGACAAGGAGACAGCTTGCTGAGTGCTGTTGAATTGCGTTATCTAAGATGTATTGCCATGTTTGGGACTCAGAGCAGATATTTCAAAATGTCTGTTGACTCCCTGGTAGCAGCACAGGGCTGGCACAGTGGGCCAGGCTGTGCCAGTGCCCCCGAGGGATGAACTTGTTCTGTGACCTCCCTGCAGGCTTGGGACACCTTGCTTCACAGGCCATGCTGGTGCAAGGCCTCGCAGGGAGTCAGGAGCAGCTCACACAAGTACCAGCACACCTCTAACTGTACTGACATGTGCCAGGGTCAGCACCTTTATCCCATGCAGGGACAGGCCCTGCCATACAGCCTTCTCCTGTCTGAGTCAAAGTGAGATCCTGCTGCCTGGCAGGGGCTGCCCAGAGGGGGCAGGAAAACACAGTCCTGGGATGCTCCCAGCCAGGGCCACCACTGAGGCTATCAGGTCTCCCAATGCTGAGAGAAGGAGGGGAAGGCAGGGAGGAGATGGCTGTTCCACAACAGCTTGGATTCGGGAGGGGAGAGAGCTGGAAGCCCTGTGCTCCCACGTTTCTGGGGCAGGCACAAACAAAAACATCCTCGAGGGCAGATGTTTGGAAAGGAAGCAAAACACGCAGCTCCACTTCTGCTAACTTACGCCAGACCAGGAAAGCAGCTGAGTGAGGCATGCAAAGAACAAAACCTATTCACCAAAGACCTTCACACTGCCGGAGTGAACGGCAGTATACTCCCTGTTTACCTTGACCCTCCCTCAAAATCAGCTGTTCTTTGCTGATTTTTTTTTCAAGTGTTACTGATTAAAAAATACACATAGGATTTGAAGATGTCCTTTTAACTACTCTTTTAAAACCTCAGCATTTTAGGGTGAATTATTATTGTGTATTTACAGTTTTGTACAGAAATTCATTGCACATTCTCAGTTTTTCTAACCTCAGCACAAATCTCTGATGGGTCATCTTGTCCTACCACCTATTCCTGAATTCCATACAGATGAACTGTACTGGGGCACATATGCTGTTAAAGCAGCAGACAAAGTGATGAAGGCTGCAAAAATGCATCCTGATACCATGTGAGATGATTCAATGGATTGAAACTCAGAAGTGAGCAACAGTGAGAGTCTAGAACACATTTTGTGCTAGAGTGCTTCAGATAGGTTGCTACATGCCATTACAGAAAAACTTGTAACAGCCAGTGCTATGTGACATACACTACTTAAATCAACATGATTCAAGTAGCCATTTTCACTAACCATACTGAGAATTTCATTAAAAAGTGTTATCATTTTGAAATGTTTTTGAGGAAGATATGAGAGGTTGGTCTTGCCAATAGCTTAAGCAGATGCAGCTACTGTGCACTTTCAAGTCAATAGGGAATTTGATCCCTTTTTAATTTTTCACATGCAAGCTTTAAAACCCCAGCTGTGGCTGCTGTCCAGGATAAGGTCAAGGGAAAATACATGTTCTCTCAATGTTAAAGAATTTTTTAATGTATTTGTATTGGGAAATTCTTCTGCTTGCTTACTAGGAAGGAGGGACTTAAATTTAATAGAAAGGTAAGAGGTAGGATGTACTTTTTGAAGTCCCTTAGAAAATCACTAGCACACTGTGTTACAAACCCCTGACAAATTCCATTTCCCATGGACAATACAGTTTTATTGGAACTTACTCTGTAGTTTCCCCACTGACTCTTCACCCTCTCAAGGTGCTCTATGCAACTGCAGCAAAAAGGAACCACTCTCATAGGTCTGGATATGAAAGCCGTGTGCATGCTAAGATCAAGCTGTTCAAATGCTTGGGATCTGAAGGCAGGGTAGAAGCAGTGACCTGATGAGAGCTGATAAGGAAAGAGCAGTAATAAAGAATTATGTGAGAAGGAGAGTTGTAGTGCAGCAGGCAGGAGCAGAGATGGGATGAGAAAATAAAGGAGGAAAGAGGGAAATGAGCTGTCATCAAGATGACTCATGTAGAGTGCAGGAAATAGGGAAAACCTCATTTCTGGTCCGTATGGTTTCCTCACACACTGTTGCACAGATTCTTAGTTCTTCCTCACCCCCACCCCTCTGTGCAGTAACAGTTTAAAGAAGAAAGGTAAAATGCACTCCTGCCTTCTCCCATCTCACATAACACATGGATTGGCAGTAAGGATACCCCCTGGGAGTACTCAGCAGAGAGATACCATTAGGTATTTCTCTATACGTAATTACTAATTACTCGGTCCTGAGACAGATGCCAAGATATTTTGCAAGGTTCGCTGGGGAACCTTGGAGTAAAAAAATCAGCATTCAGTGGTGTTTGGGCATCCAGTTTAGGCAGAGTTTAGGCAGCTGAAAAGAATTCAAAATCTGCTTTTCAGCTTCCACATCTAGGGTCCATGTTAGAAATTCCCTGAAACCTCTCCAAACTACCAAGTGCTTCACTTTGCACTGCTAGCTGGTATTTCATTAACTTGGGTGTTTATATAACATTAATAGGAAACCATGTCATTTCAAGCTGAGTTTAATAAAGCTATGTATTACTAACCCTGATATTATTTTGCTTCTATTTACTGTTTTGATAGGAGAAGAGGCAAGCCCTGCTGGACTGCTAAAACGGCAAAAGCTTTTCTACCATCGAAATTCCACTTATAGCCATTGTTAAATTTATCATCCTTGGGCTTTTTGCTCTATAGGAAAATGAGCAAAACAAAGGGTTGGGAATTCTGATGAGTACATCCAAAGTCACAAGGGAGCTGGAGAAGAGACAGCACCTCTTTTTGCAATCTTGTGAAACCTTACAGCCTCAAGGGACAGAATCTTCAATAGGATCCAATATTTTATCACAGGATCAGATGTTAAAATGAATCATTTTGTCTGAATTGCTGCTAGCCATAAAATTTGAGACAATAAAACATATAATAAATATATCTACATTGCATGAATGATGGTAACACATGTAAGCTGGATCCAGCTTTCATGGGCAACCATAGCAGGAAAGACATAGTAGCCTTGGATGATGGAAAATTGTTTAAGTATCTACACAGCCTTGGATTCTCTGCTGTGGTTAACTGCATTTGATTTTTGTATGGAAAGACAGCTAAAAGCTTTCACCACAGGCCTCTACTTCGTGTCTTCGGGGGAAAGGTAAGCTCCTAACATGGACAGATGTGATGTTAAAGGTGTACAACCGCACTGTAAACTGCACTGCAGATAAAAAAACCAAACAAACAAACAGAAAATAAAAACAACAAACAGACCAAAACCAGCAACAATAACAAAATAAAATAAATAGGCAGGCCCAAAGTGCAGTGTTTCTTGAAAGAGGTTAACTTGCAGGAAAAGACATCTAAGGTCAGGATGTATGATTTATTGCAATTACTATTGAATAGTTTGTGGTCAACAGAAAAATGCACAGATGAAAACATAAAGACATAAAATATGACATTGTCAAGTTCACTTTCTTAATTCATTTTGTTCTAGTACTTATTCCCCACAGGGAAGTTAGAAGTGAGTGGTTTTGTGGGTCGTTTAGAAAATTTAGAGATTATCTGACCACACGAACTCAGGTTTCAAATAATTTTCCCAAAGACACAGTGTTTTCCCTCACGATGCTTCTTTCTTCATATGAGGGATGCTTCTTTTGTTTAGGTTGTAGTGTGGAGCTTAACATGGAGCAGGATCTGCTGTGACCCTGACTTACAAGGGCACTGTGAGAAGAAGGGGGAGTTAAACACCTTTCTGGACCTGCCAGATTGCTCCATGAGCAGCACAGGGTATTCCCCATGTGCAGAGCACACGTACTCAGGTGATCATAGCACTCTGTGTGTCCCTGGTATAAAACCATACAGTGCCCATTCTTGAATGGTGTGCATAGCTCTGATTTCCCAATCTTAAAAAGGTATAGGAGATCTGGAAAACAAGCAAAGAAATGCTACATATATGATCCTAGCCATAGGGAATATCTCCTGTATCAGGAATAAAGACAGTTGAACAGACAACCACAATTCAGCCTGAGAACAGAGAATATTGGTGGAGATTTGATAATAGTCCTACAGTCACCAGTGATGGAGAGGATGAACAGGGAAATGCCTTCCTGAGCTATGAAAATGCTACTGCAGCTACAAGTTTACAGTGGTTTAGAAAGGAACTAGATAGATCACTAGAAGAAAAGACCTCCAGAAGAAAAGGCCACCCATTTCAGAGTCCAGTCTGCCCCCACAGCTATTTTGTGCATTTCAAGCACTCCAATAAACCCTTTTCCTGTATAAGGCCATAAAAAGCCTTATAGGCCTTATTATTTCTATATGCAAGACAGAATTTTTCCTACTCTTTGTATCTTCCAAAGCAAGCCCAGCAGAATAGTGTCAAGATTATGTCCTTTTCCTTTGCTAACCTGCAAGAAGGGCAATGTGTTCACTGTAGGAGCTGCAGTAGGCATCCAAAGCAATTCAGGGAGCAGGAATTGACAAAAGCTGGAAGCATCTGGGCTCTCTCCAGCTTCTAAACCCAAAGCTGTACCTGCAGCTGCAGGATCAAAATGCTTCAGCAGTGAATACCTCCCTCTGGAAAATCCTCATTACGTAAACGGAAAGTAGTACGTAGGCACACACAGATGTGCATACCAGTAGAGCAATGATGAGTACTTGTAAATGTATTTGAAAATATTTCTCCTTACATTTTTTCTGGATACACAGAGCAATCATTTCCCTCAGAATAAACCATTTGACAGCTTCTACTGTACATTGCAGTGGTGTGAATGCAGCTGTTGTCTTTGAACATTATGGGTTCCTTCAAGAGTCGTATTTTCTGTCTTGTTCTTAGCAAGTATCTCTGCTTATGAAGAATCCTGGAAAAAAAATCACATGAGAAAGTGAGTAGGTTTTATTTCTGTGTGTGCTCTACAACACATTTTCATGCATTTAAGCTAAATCAGACCAGTTGATAAAATCACAGAGTGCTGATGAGAAAACAAATGGGGTATTATTTGAATATTATATGAATATTATGGATAAAATTAATGACTGTAGAAAATTAAGGCATTTAAAAGTGGTCTTATACCTTAACTAAAATCCCAGGAAGTAGCAGAGAATAGCTGTAGTAACTATTCCTCTAACCCTGGTGCTGTTTTCTGGATTGTTGATTTAGATATCCACATAGGCAAACAGGGCTGTATTATTATTGAACTAAGAATAAGCACATCCAGCAAGGGTTTATCACCCCCAAAGATGACAAATTGGAGTGATTTTTTTAAAAACACATGATAATGGGTCCTCTGTTAAGCTTTTAATTAATGAGTTATATTCATGGATCACCTGGCTTCTATAAAATTGCTCAAAGCTAGTCTCTGTTAAGTGTAACCCATGATTTTCTGGCACAAGCCATTTTCTCTTCAAACCACCCCAGTATTTCCTTGAAAATCTCCACCAGCGAAAACCTCCTCTCCCTGAGGGCTCCCTGAACAGCTGTGTGCAGGAACAGGACACTGAGCTTCTAGGGAAAACTCCAGCTGAATGCTTTCTGCAAAACTAAGGCAGCTTTAAAAGGAAACTGGGAAGTCCCTGGAAGGGTGATTCCCACCAGCAGCTCCTCTGAACACACAAAAACGGCTTCAACAAAATTCAGTCACTGCCCTCACCCCTCCAACAGCACTGGGAGTCCTGAGATGATCCCCACCACCCTGCAGCAGAAACCCAAGGGGCAAAATATAATTACAAATGATCACATGCACTTTAAGGGGAGCAAAAATATGAAATATAAGAAAAAGCACCTTAAAGACGAATGTTTCACAGTGATGGGAAAAAATGATTGCAATGTACGAAATCCATGAATCATTCTGAGATCTTCAGTCAGATAAAATTATTATTATTTCATGTAAGTAATTATTACATTGCATTTGAAATGGCTTTGTAATTTCCTGTCTAATGCTACCCTTAGGTCTCTCCTGTATTACCATTTTTCAATTATCTTTTATTTTTCTTCTTGAATATATATGTTTTGAGTTATTTTTTCATCTGATGTATCAGCGCACTATTCTTCAAGACTGAATCTTATTTTTATATTTCCTGCCCACATTTCTACAGTTAGGAGTTTATTGCTTTGTAAAGCTGAAAAAAAAAAAAAAAGGAAATAAACAAAAATAAAATAAAATACTGTTTATGTCATGTGTTTGCATTTATATCTGAGAACACATAGTCCTTGCTACATGCAGGTTTTAAAAAGTCTTAGGAACATGCCCAAAATTCACTATTGTGCACATATCTGCTCATTCAAATTGGAAAAATCCCAAACATACCCAGATTTTATAATCATATATTGCTATCTAAAAACCTTTTGAATTGCAAGGCATATTCATGCCAAAAGGAGGTGGGTAAAATCCAGTTCTGCCAGGTTAAGAGATGGAGAATTTCGAGGTCAGTGTTGCTCCAGGAAATTTTTCCAGCATTGCTGTTAGCTCATTGCAAAATTAAATCACAATTGCGGAGCACAACCACAAAGCTTTAGAGGGATGAACCTGTACAAAAACCAGCAGGCAAGGGCAAGAAACCCCTCAAGAGGAAGGTCAGACCTCAGACCAGGACCCAGGCATGGAACAGGAAAGCATCCCAGGCAGCACCGGCAAGGGGACCAAGGGAGATCCTCAGCCACCACCTCTCTACATCATCTCAAGCAAAACCAACCCTGAGTGACCACACAGCTTGACTGCTCTAAATCTGCAGATTCAACACCCTGGAGATTTCACTTATTGAGCTTCCCTTAGCTGCAGGACACATGACAATTATCACACAGAAAAATCAGGAACTTCCTTACTTCTACATGCAGCACCTGCATTTAGACTTCAATGAGGTTGTACACAACCAAGCCTGATTACAAATCTTAGTGGGACTTCTCCACTGCTTGACGTATTTGGCATTATTGTCATATTATCATCAGGCACGTGGTGTGACTCTTGAGGCTGTCCTGTGCAAGGCCAAGAGTTGGACTAGATGATCCTTGTGGGTCTCTCCCAACTCAGAATACTCTGTGATTCTGTGATCCTGTGGTCCATCCCTTCAGTCACTTTGCAGTCTGAGTTACACTGCTCATCTCTCAGCAAAAATTTAAATTAATTATTTTTTTAATATTTTCCATTTAACTGGTAGTGACTGAGGGTACAGTTGTAACTTGAATTGTTTTTATATTTCTATTAGTGAAAAAGACAAAAAGAAAATATTAAAGTCCTTAGGAATAAAAATTTTTCTGTTTTCTCTGCAGGACTTATTTTCATCTGGTTGTTTTTTAGAAATTAAAACTAAAAATATGTATTATAACATTTACATGGCTTTAAAAATCTGCAATTAACTTTTCTAAAATGCATGTCATTGCAAGCAGATGGTAAATAGCATTTAGAAGCAGAAATTTTATTAAAACACTTCAGGGGCTATTAAACTGACTGTCACACTGTCCTGTCTGTGCAAGGATGACGAGAGCTATATAGTGAATTGCCTTCATGCCTACTTCTTAGTCATTTTAAGGGAACTGAGGCTGGAATGGGCTATTTCCCTTTCTCAGGTTTATTTTTGCTTTGCTTTCATCAATCCAACAACTTCTGTGTGTTCTTTCACTTTCAAGACTACAGGTTCCCTAACAAAGTGTACTAATTTAGTAGCACCAGAAAGAAGAAGTTCTAAAAATCCAACTGGCTATCCTGGGAATCATTGCAGCAGTTTAGAGTTTTCTCTTACTAATCTAAAATAAGACTTGGCTCATGATATTTGCCAGCCGTTGTACATTTACTGCCTTAAATACATTTTTTATTGTCAATGAAGCACTATGAAGAACCCACTCATAGCCTTATTTGGATTAAACTTTACACCACGCCATATCAGATCTCTCTTTTTATTTGCCTATTTGCTTTGTTCACTTACTTTTATTGGGCCCAGATATGAGCAGTGTTCTTTAATTAGTACAAGTCATTATATGCCTGGAAAAATCAGACTAAGTTCTTCTGTGGTGTGAGACATTTTAGAATATTTGCAAGTGAAAATGTTGACATGAGACACCCCAAAAGAATTGTAAATCCTGTTTGTAATTAATTGCCATATCTCACAGGCTATAAAGCCTGCCACACACTGCAGCTCCACGATTTCTAAGGTGGATATTATTTGGCTTTGCATGGAAAACTTGCATCTGCATATCCATCACATTTTAGCCACAAACTGCTCAGCTTTACACCAGGCTAAATCTCCACTCCTTTTAGTGAGCTTTTATAAGAAGACCTGCTCACTTTCCCTGAAGTCCCTCACTGAAGAATGACGGTTCTTCCATCAATCTCTGCAGCACAGGGAGAAGCTCCCTCCTCATTTAAGGACTGGGCACCTGCCCGCTCCCGGGCTGCAATGTCCTGGTCTGCACCTTCACTTGATGCCAATATCCTGCTTCTGCCAGGAGAAGTGAGTCTTCAGGCCTTGATCATGTCACTTGCCCTGATGTTCATTTCCAGTAATCCACAGGAGGGGCTCAGGTGTCTGTGTCCCCTGGGAATGGCTCCTTCCCCATCCACCTGGAGCTGCCTGGCTCCCACTAGCATGGTACAAGGGGAGCCCAGCATCTGTTTGCCCCACTTTTGCCAGTGCCTGAGAGGCAAAGCTGCTGCGTTCATGTCCTTCATCGTGTTTGTTAGAAACGTCTGTGACAGTAAACCCTCAGTGCCCCATAACTGGGAACACACTGGGAGCATACAGTGTACAGCACGGGCAAGAAGCTGATGTTGGAGTGTTCATAGACTTATAAACACAACAGTCACATGGGTCTGAGCAGAAGTACCAAGGCTGACCAAAACAGCAGGTTTTGAGATTCCAGGTCTAGCATTCTAAATGAGTTTCTCTCTATTAGTGATGACATGAGAAGAAACACACATGTGTTCTTTTAGCTCAGTTCAGATCCCAAACCATCATACCTGCTCACAGAGCAAAGGCCTCAAGACAAGTATAGAATTCAGAGAACATTCTCCAATGTATCTGTGTCCACAAAAATAACATTCAACCAAAACAAACAAGAAAGCAACTGAAAGGGTGCTTGGCAAACTTCACTGTACTGTGTTCATTTTCAATCTAGGAGCTTATAATTTTATAGACAAGACTGTTTCATGTGAATGCAACTGCAAATATGTTGGTGAAAGTAGTTACCCTCTCCAAGTCCCTGATGATATTCATTCACAGTGAAAGATCTGTAAGAACATTGTGCCTTTTTCAGAAAGGCTCCATCAGTCAAGGTAAGTGTAACACGTTGTTGATGAGAGTCAGACAAATCTTTTTGTCTTGTGGTTGTCAGAGAGACTGGACTATGGACTAACTGTATATATTCCGTAGAGTTACTGTTGCTCTCAGAGCACAGCAGGAAGAATATCTGTGAGCTACTGTAGCAGTATGGCCTGAAGACAAAGCCAAGATGACTTGGCAAAAGACAGGGTCCTCTTCATTCCCTTGACCAAAATCCTAAACTGACTTGCCATTGGCCTTGTGGTGACAGTCACAGAGGAAGTTCTCAGTTGCCAGCCATCTGAGGGCATCACAATACAAAAAAATTACTTTTCACAAGACATAACTTCTGGTCCACTCTTCCAGATCTTCCCAAGTTATAAATTACACATCTTGAGAATAAGGAATCATAAATTCTCATCTTCTCTGTCACTAAGCAGAGAATTGTTAGCAGCCCTGCTCAGCCCCACAGTGGCTGTTTTACTGATCGCCTTGTCACCAGGTCCCATGGCATCTAAGAAGGCTGATGAGCAAGTGGGTGGGTAGTTCATATGTCAGTCCACCAGTCTGTTGTTACTATCAGTGCCAAATCTCATCTCCTTGAAGTTTCCTTTAGAAAGTTCAAATGGGAGGCTGCAGAATCTGAAAAATTCCTAAATTACAATTTTCTGAATCAAGGCCTGGAAAAGCACTGACCTTTAGCATTGCTTGTTCTTGGATGTGCCTTCCTCCTCCCTTTTTGAGTGGTCTGTTGGGGTATATGAGAGACCCATGGGAGATACATCTGTGAAGACAAGAGCCTTTAGAAGGCAAGCTGTGAGAGCAAGGGATATGACTGATGAAGTGTCATGTGTGAAAACCAAGTGGTTCTTTCAAATTGGCTCTTTCTAACACCAGCTATGATCTAAATGTGAAAAATGTAGAACAGAATCTTTATCTCGTTGCTGAAGGCTGTCTGAGAGCTAGGATTTTGAAAGTCCACCAGTATCTTCTTGTCAAAATGTTCCAGACTGGGATCCAAGCCTAATGGCTCAATCTGATCCAATCTGTTGACTAGCACTGTGTAAACACTTCAAACTGATTGAAACTGAGGAACAGTAATCTTGGACAGTTCAGGCAGCCTATAAACTAGTTGTCAGATAGCTCATCCTTTAAAAGATGGTAAAATGTTCCCTGATATAGTCTTGCTTTACTCTCTTTTCCCTTAAGTAGCAGTGACAGAATTCCAACAGTAATTCATAGTCACAGAATCAAAGAATTATTTGGGTTGCAAAAGACCTTTAAGACCTGTAAAGAGGATTGTGAAAACTGGTGCTGAACAGTGGCTATGGGGCAATAGAAGGACGACATGTGCCTGCCTGTGGCAGCTGTGCATGGCAGCACGGCCACATCAGTGTCTCAAGCTCAGGTGGAACTGTACAGTCACCAGAGTATGCTGAAAATACTGGGGTGTAGCCCAACTGAGCTCCTGTTTCCTGTTTAAGAGGAAAGAAGTATTGAAGTAAAGGGAGGGTAAACCAGCAAATATTTGCCAGATTAGAAGAATTTTCTCAATTTATTATGCACATTTTTTTATAATCCACAATTTGGGTGACGTGATGAAAAATATAATACAGCATTCACAAGCACCAGCTGTATGTTCTGCCTCTCTTTGTGGTGTACTTTTTTAGAAAAGCAGGTTTAAAGATGGACAATTTAAGATATACAATAGCATTCCCTTGGCTGCTTAGTTGTGCTTGATACATTGTTAGTTGTGCTATATGTAAATGCACACAAAACCAACGCGTGAGGCTCTCCCCCATCTGAAGTCTGGCTCTAATTCTTTTCACACTTCCTCAGTACTCAGAAGGAAACTGGAAAATCTTTGATCTGCTCCATCCTTTTGCTCCATATGGTGACACATGCTGATCCTTGTAGAGCGTATCAGTAGAACCGGCTCAAAAGATCGAGTGATTTTTGTTATAAAAACTAAGATAAGGCCTTCTAATTTTCCTTTTATTTACCAGTTCATTAATAAAACTGGATGGACTTCTTGTGGCTTTGGCAAGAAAATGAAGCACAATGAAACCTTCCATTAACTTGCAATTCATTTTTGCAGCTAACGGTCTTGAAGCCCCAGACTGACACGAAGCTCAGACAGAAAGGTAGCCTTCCTTCTTACTCATTCACGTGGAATTCACAGTCTTAAGGATTGCTCATGATTTGTAGTGCACTCCAAAGAAATGAGAGCTTCAGCTGGAGCAGTATCTTCCTTTACTTACTGCTATCACTAAACTAGTGCCATATTTTTGCCCATGCTGATATAGGGAGTTCAAGCAAAATCTGAATGTGCCTTCAGTCCCTAGTTGCCCCTGTAGCACCCTGGAAAATGCCTGGGCCAGCAGCTTGGAGAGGCAGCATGCCGCCAGAGCTCAGTCCTTTTGGGAAAGCTTTCCCCAAACCCTCCCAGTCTGCTTATCTCAACTGCATCCTTCCTGTGCCAGGATCACTCTCAGCCAACCAGCCAGCTAGGGACAGTCTCAGGAGAAGCCTTTCAGAATTATTAATAGTGCAGGGAAACCAAAATAATGCAGGAAACTTTCTGTGAGCTTTAAATGCAAAAATATATGTTAGAGCTGGTCTGGTGCTACAGATATTTCTCCTGAAATACTGCGCCCTCAACACAAGGAGGACACGGACCTGTTGGAACAAGCTCAGAGGAGGGACAAAAAGATGATCAAATGTCTCTAGGATAGGAACTCCTCTCCTGTGAAGACAGGCTGAGAGGGTTGGAGTTGTTCATCCTTGAGCAGAGAAGGCTTCAGTGAGACCTCAGAGCAGACTGTCAGTCCCTGAACAGGTCCTGCAAGAGAGCTGGAAAGGCACTTTCTGCAATGCATGTAGGGATAAGACGGGGGAATGGCTTAAAGCTGAAAGAGGGATGGTTTAGATTAGATATTGAAAATAAGTTCTTTACGCAGAGGGTGGTGAGGCACTGGAACTAGCTGCCCAGAGAAGTTGTGGATGACCCATCCCTGGAATGTTCAAGGCCAGCCTCTATGGGGCTCTGAGCAACCTAGTGGAAAGTGTCCCTGCCTATGGCAGAAGGATTGGAACCAGATGATCTGTAACATCCCTTTCTACCCAAGACATTCTGTGATTCCATGATTCCATGAGTGTATGATTCTATGATTCTCTGAGCAAGGCATGTGCTTTGAGATAGAGGGATGTTCCTATTTCTGATAATACTGCTTGGAGCCTTCAATAACTCTGGGGGTTTTTTATATAACTAAAACAGAGTGAGAAACTAGTAATTTTGAGCTCCTTAAGGGAAAAAAAAAAATCATCAAATCCCCATCTTCTGCCATTGGAGTGTTTACAAGCAAGTGGTTAAAGTGAAGAGTGGTGTCCAGTCACACTGCTCCTACAGATGGAGCCTCCAGCCACTACTAATTGCAGGGATCATGTTGCAAGCAAGTGCACACACATTTAGCAAAAGCAAAACATTACCCTTGAGTAACACTGTACTTTGAAAATAAGTGTGTCACAGACATCACTAATTTTAAAGCAGGAAGGAATTCCATGTATTTCTCAAAATTGCAACAGAGGATCTGTGTTCATGGATACACATTGACACAGAAGCACACACAAGTCATGAAATGCAGTTAATTCTGCCCTTACTCATTACTGGACTAAATAACACTTGATCCACATTCAGAAAATTCTCACCCCTTGTCTTGACTTTTTAAAATTTACTTATTCAGCTTAAAATGAAATGCAACATTTCTTCTTCCTCATTTGGCAGACACTTTGGAAGAGCTGGTAGAGAGCAGCTATATATAATACAGTTTTTTAAATTCTTTTGGGAGCAAATTGTAGTTTTATGCTAAATCAATCATAAAAATGGCAATAAGTCAAAATATTAAGATGTAATGTGTGACCAGCACTCAGTACATTAAGTCTCTCCATAGAGTTTATGTTTTACTCTAGTCTGCTTCACAGTAATGTTAACCACAGCGTTCTGCTATTGAATCTGGGACACTGACTCCGCCAGAAGAACTTCTGATTAACACTGCTGTATAATGAAATCATATTATCTATTTTTTCTGCAGTTAGTATGCATTATTATATACCCCTTTCTGATAAATGTTTACTCCTTCTGGAAGCTTGTTGTGAAACCTGGCAGCTAACAGCCGTTCTTCAGTGGAGAACTTCTCTCTTCTCTGCTCCAAATAATTTCTCTGGTACTATCTGGTACTATTTCTGCTGATTCCTCTAAAATTTATGTTCATTGATGGCAAAAATACCTGAAATGAACTTTCCAAGAAGTTGATCAAGATAAAACCCAAAAATCTGTGTGGTACCCAGAGGGCAGCAGCTGGAGACGTGCAGCAGCTGTGTGTTCTGCCTGGGCTCTGCAGGGGCACTGGAGGAGTGAGCTGCTATTGCAATTTTTGCAGTGGAATTTTCTGAAGTCTCCTTTTCAAATGTTTTTGCTTGTCACCGATGCTAAGGAAAGAAAGCTAAAAGCCAGTCCTTACACATAGCATCCCTCTATCAGAAGAGAGATTTTAGAGAGCCTCCCATCTGGAAAGTAATATCTTACTGGAACAAACAGTTGAAACAGCTTATTTATTCTACTTCAATAAGGCAAAATATCCCATTAACTAAAATCCTAAAGAGTGTAGGGAACATTTTACTACTACATTTGTCTGTGAAGTAGGAAGGAAGCAAACTGAGCAGCAGAATCTGTGGGCAATATTCTCAAACTAGAACTTTGAAGCAAAAAGCATATAACTCACCTCCTGCTGAAAAACTTGTCCTTCCCTCCTGGGACTCCACCACTGATGTTACAGCTGCTTCCGTGTGGCGTTTTCTGGACCACTGCTTTACTCCTATTAGAATAGTTCTGCTGCATTTGTGGTAAGGCTGAAGTGCATGCAATTTAAAATGCAAGAGTAACGGAGAGGAGTCTTTGCAAACTGTGTCACCCAGCCTGGGGCACCCGGAGGAATCCAGCCAGAGAGCTTGGAAAGGCCTCATTCATGTGTCTGGGCTGGCAGTGAAAGTGTAGGAAGACTCCTCTCCAGGAGGAGGCTCCTAGCTCTTTTTGTCCTAACACAGATTTTACCTACATACTAATTTTCTATCAATCTCACCAGGCTCAACAGCATATTTACCAGCATCTCATGAAGAGATGCCTAAACAACCACATTTACAGCAGATAGACAGGAAAAAGCAGAAAAATTTGGAGCTGCGTTGGAAGGTTGGGAATCAGCAAGCTCTCTTGACTTAAACAGCAGAAGGGAAGAAAAAAATTCACCATTATAAGACTGGAAATATTAGTGGAAATTGAAAGTTAGTGGAAATATTGACAATTTTTAGAAACAATATAAATCAATTTTTTAGATCCTTTTTCACTTTTTTGGCAGGGGTACACTAGCTGAAAGATTGATTTCCTGAAATCCAAAAGAATCAGTAGAAGTAAGAATCATGGAATTATAGAATGGTTTGGGCTGGGAAGAACATTAAAGATAATTGAGTTCCAAACCACCTGCCATGGGCAGGGATGCCATTCACTAGATCAGATTGCTCCAGGTCCCATACAAGCACTTCCAGAGATAGGGCATCCACGACTTCTCTCGTCAACCTGTTCCTGTCTCACCACCCCCTGAGTAAACAATTTCTGACCTTTTTCAGTTTAAAACCACTGTCCCTTGTCCTGTCACCATCTGCCCATATAAAAAGTCTCTATGACACTGAGTGCTTGCTCTGCAAATCTGGAGCATAAGACCCACAAGTGACCAGCTACGTCTTCCTTCTGTTTGGGGCAGAGCTACTGCTCAGCCACAGAATAAGTGACAAAGTGTCATTTCAGATCATTTACTGAGAGTACCAAACCAAACCTGAAATTATGACCAAATAAAAGATTTAGGAACAGTCTGAACATGGGCCAAATACCCAGATCAGAACATTTAACAAACAGAACATCTAGCAAACAGCTGTTACTTGAGACCTTAAAGCAATCTTTAATCTCACAGGAAAAAAAAAACAAAAGCAAGAGAAAAAAAATTTTCAATTATTAGCAGGCATGAGCAGCATACTAACCAAGAAGTCAGTATTAGATCAAAATTGTCAAATGCCACAAACTTATTTGGTTCCTGAAGCAACTCTACTGACTTCACCATAAGCCAACAGCTACTCCAAGGACCTAAACTTCATTCCATGGCTTCTTTGAACAACTGAAAGTAGTAGAAGTCACAAATATTTCAGACGATTGCCTCTAAACTGGATTTCTGAAAAATAAACAGAGATCAGACTAACAATACTGTTGTTCAAGAAAGAGGAGTGCAAAGGGGAAGGTTTCCAACAAGAGTACAGGAATTTCAAACCACACCTCTGGGTTTTGAAAGGGCGTGTTAATTGTCACCATGAGGCTGGATTCCTCACCTTCAGGGTTTGCTTGCTGGCCACTTCAGATTAAAGTAAATTTTGGCCAACATCCTGAGTTCACCTACTCTTACAGCTGTGATTCAGGTGGAAAGTGGAAAAAACCTGCCAGATTTATTCAGTCTTTGCTCATTAAGATACTAGACAACAGTGACTAAGGTTTTTAAAGATATGCCTTCTGTGAAATGTTGCCAAAACAAATGTATACAGCACACAAAGGCAGGTAAATAACACCACATTTTATCTTGCTGATAATCAGATTAGGAAGGATGTTTAAACTGCAGGTGTACCTAGACCAAATTAAACTGACAGTGGCAGTAACACATAGGAAACATGTTAGATTTACAACTTTTTATTTGGCCCATTATTTTCCTCAGCCAGAGGAATACGGTTTCAGGTTATCTGTTGGTTAAGAGATTATAAACCAAATAAATGACCAGATGAATGACCTATAATTAACCTGGAAAAAAAAAAAAAAGGATTATACATTTGGGGATTTTGTTCATTTTTGAGACTACTTCCAAGTGATGTTTACTTACACAAATTCATGGAACTCAGGTGGCATCGACTGAACGACTGGAAAGGTGTTACACTCCTCCTGCATAACATGCAAAGTCCCCTGCAGAGAACTGCAAAACTGCAATTAGCACATTTATATATTTATAGGAGCCAATTCTTATTCATCATAAAGATGGTAAGATTTTTCCTGGTTACATATTGTATTAAACAAAAGCTGGCAATTTTATATAGTGTCAAAGATGAAGAACAAGAAGCAGCTACACCCAAAAAAAAAAAAAAATGGCAGAAGGAAATTATTACAAATTTAGGAAACAGGTACATAATGTCTACATGAGCACTAAGATCCAGGCAGTGATGGAGACTTTACTTCATGTTCTGTCTCTTATTTGGGGAAGGAGTTGCTGGTGGTGTAGTTTGCCATCACAAGCCACACAGCTTCATGGATCTTGCTGCTTACTTCCTTGCGGAGAGAATTCCCCTGCTATTTTTCAGTTTTAGTTTTAAGCTGAATTTCCAGTATTCTCTGCAGTCTGTGCATTGTTCAAGGTCAGGCCACACTCTGCTAAAATAACAAAAAAAGTGTAATGGCTATACTTTACTACAGATTAATTGCTGTCCCCTAACCCCTGGTGCACGGAAAAGCTTCCAGGCAAATGAGACAAACAAACAGAAACTCAAGTAAAATAAACCCAGTAAACAGAAACCTGTGGGAGGAGACACATGGAACTTTCAGATACAAAATAGAGGGAGGTGGAATGGTAAAACCACAGTTGCTACTGTCCTTGCAGGGGAACACCACAGCGGCCAGGCCCTCTCAGTAGCCACATCAAAAAGTAGAAAAAAAAGAGGAAAATAAAGGAAAATATAATGATAAATAGGGGTGAGGAACCCAGGAGAAGAGTAGCTTGAGACTGTGAATAGAACTTACCTGTGGAGAGAGCTCAGAAGTATAAATAGTTAAAAGGCACTGAGAATTGCATTTGGGCTTTTTTTGTGTAAGAGTTGGCATCTTAATAAAGCCATAAACTTCACAGTAGCTCTGTAATGCTCCTGTTCTGCTTATCACATTCATTCTGCAGTGTTTGCTCATGTCAGTGATCCTCTGAGTGTGCAGTACATGAAAGCTTCACTCATCTCTGCTCTGCCATTAAACTTCAGAGTTGGCTCTGAGTACAATTTAAAATCACTTTCTGTATTAAAGCATTGTTGTTACCTCAAGCAAAGGGAATGAACATCCAGGAAAATAAAAAAAGAAAACAAAAAAAGAAAACACCTCCATAATGTGGACTTAGAATCAGCAGGTTAATTTTCTTTTGCATGGATTTTTTTTTCCCAAAAAATATTTTAGGGATGTTGATGTTTTTACTAAGCTTTTCGTTTAGAATGACTCATAGCTGTGGCTTCCTATAACAGAAGGGATTCCTATTTGGACTCCCTACAAGCCACCTCCTTTCCATTTACATATAAATCAGATGCAGGAAGAGATTAGCAGCTTCATTCCAGTAAGTGGGAGAAATCCAGGCCCTCTGACATTCACATTTAGCAGATTTGTAAAGACCTATGATCTGTATAAAAGACTTTAAGAGGGGAAAAGCAGTTTGTTTACCCTTTCCAGAAAAAAAAAACCAACCTGTTGCTTGAGCCAGGGGTTCAATGACAGAAAAACCTAGTGGAAATCCCAGAAATAAAAGCAACCTGTATTGACTTGAAATGCAACTGTGCTAGAGGTAATGGATGTTTCTGATTTTTCTTCTTTGGATATAACGAAAAAAATGAAGTAAATCTGCCAGGCTTTAATAGGAATGAGCAGCCCTGTTAAAGGACCAGTTTAAACCTAATAAAAAGCCATGAACTCCACGGACCAGGGTCATGCTGTTAACAATCTGGACTAGAAGGTAAACAGAACATTAATTCAGCATGGAGTACATTAGAGTGCTGTGAGAATGGGAAAATAACCTACAAGGACCAAGAGAAAAAAAGGGATGGGAAATAAGATTGATTTTGGAGTAACATGAACTGTTATGCACAGATTAAAATATTAGAGATGTTTGAAAAGCAGCCGTGGCAGGCTCCCTCAGACTGGCTGGAATGGATTTGGCTCAAGGGCAGAAAAATTGCTTAATTCTTTACAAGTCCAGGCCTGACAGGGGCAGCTGCCCCCGAGAAGGAGGCAGTCAGGAGTCAGTGGGAGCTCTGGGTGCACACATCATGGGGATTAATGGGACCCTGCCAAGAGCAGAGGGGGCCATGTGGCTGTGCAGCCAGATCCTGGCCCCAGAGCCAGGAGGAGCGAGGCTGCCACACAGCTGGGAGAAGGGAAAAAACCCTCCTTAGCCCCCTGCTTCCCACTCCTGCTCATCTCAGCCTGGAGCCAAGCTGACAGAAGTGAACTTCCACACAAGATAAATGCACAGTGCTTCAGCTGTATGGATATATGATTTCTCTGCATAAATCATACATACTGCATAAACACACAGAGAGTATTATATAAATATCTTATTAAACATGTATGCTATTACATACACCATGATCACTTTTTTCTCCCTATTTCAACTCCCCAGGGGCTTTGTGTTCTCTTCCGTTGTTGCTCATCTGGAGCCAGCAGTTACACCAGTGCAAAGCTGGTACAAATTTGCATCAGAACGAAGCTATTATAAACCATTCCCACTGAAATATGCATTTATATCTGACTGCATAGTTTTGCTCAGAAAACTTGGGAAGCAAAAAGCTCTTCCAAAACAATTTCATTTGAATATCCTCCAAGTTATACACTCCAGCACTATAAACAAGGTTCTCTTATGAAAATTCATTTAAGTGTCTTTCCAAGAGGTCAACATTTAATACAGGTGAATTTGCAATTCAAACTTTACTTTACAGATTTTTGTCAGTATAAACATTTATAAGGCAGATACTAAGATAATTTGATCTGTTTAGGAGCTGAACCTGAAAGAATGTTATTTTTAATCTGCAAACTTACTTACAGGCTCTTAGCCACAAAGACATTTGCCACAGAGTTTTCCAAATACTGTGGTGTAACCAAAATTTGCCAGACTTTGCCTACATAACAGTTGCTTTTTCTTAGACCATTTTCTTAGAAGGTGGGAGGAAAAATGAAGGGACACATAATCTAGCTGGTGTTCATAGGTGTCAGTCTGGTTCCACACAGTGCTTTAGACTGCTTGTATGGCTCCCAAATGCCACCTCTGTTCTTGAATTTCCCTTCTTTGAAATTACAGTGCTACAACTCCCTTACCAGGTAAGCTGCCCTAGTGAAGAGCATTTTTCCCATGCAGCAACAGTACTTCGTATGCAGGGGCTTCAGGAGCAGAGCAGAAGCCATGGAGACACTCCAAAGGAGGGGGGAGGGGGGAGGAAGTAATCGTAGAAGAGGAAAAAAGGCAAAAGAATCACAGGACAGTAAAAAAGCTGCTGGGCTGTTGCTGGTAAAAAGAGGGTTGACAGTTTCAAAAATCCCACTTCATTTTTTAAAAAATATTTTTATGAAATGCATTATCACTCAATCTTAGTCCTTACAATACACTTTTTCTTTACTTTGCTAGAGCAAAGCCACACATCAAATCACTCTGGATGATGTTGCTATCTAATAATATAGTAGTTCTCCAGAATTTAGTTATCTCTGGTTTTGGCCCTGTAAAATAATACAAAGAGTGATTTAGATTTTTGGCATTGTTTGGTATGGTCACAAGTGCTCATACCAACAGTGCTCCAGAATAGATTACAAAAAATCTTACAGCTGCAGTTTAAAGGTATTTATATGCAAATTATTAATTCGCAGAAGGCAAAAGAAGAGGGAACTGAAGGTTCAGGCATGACTTACTTCTCTGTTCTGCCTGCTGTTTTCAGCGTATTTCAAATAAAAAGTAATTTATTAGGTTATTAATAATTAAAATGTTAATAATCATTGGCAAACAATTGAAAAATAAATAGAAGAGTAAATAAACTAAAGACAAAATACACTAAGTAATCAAATTATGATATACTACCCTACTGGTAAAAACCCAGATAAAGCTTTTCTTTAGTTTTCTGCCACAAATCAGGAAAATAGAAAACCGGATAAAGTTCAGCCATGGACAAGGTTTGTTTTTTTTTTGTTTTTTTTGTTTTTTTTGTAAATAATACCCATAGCATTTAATGAATAAATAACAAAAAACAAAGTGCATCATTTTAGGTGAACCATGGACATCCAATCTGCATATTTATTGCTTTTGTAATATGAAAAGGAAACGGTTACAAATAACCAAGCTAATACCTTTCCTGTAGACAAACCATGCCTCTTCAGGAACTATGTAATAGGATACAATATACCATCATTCATCATCTAAGGCATTCAATACAACTTCACCCATATCACAAGGTCATTTCTTCCAACAGTCATTTTAAAAAAACCTAGAACTTTGTATTAAAAAAAAATTTATGCTGGCTTCAGAAAAAAAGTGTCTTATTGGAAGAGTCCTGAGGTCGTGGTATCTTGAGGATGCTCAGATTCCTGCATTTCTCACTGCTGTTCCACATGAATGTAAGGACTTCACAGAGAATCTTCCGAGAGTTATATTTACAATTTCTTCTTCCTCTTCATCAAGGTCAAAGAGATTTAAAGGTGCTCAGGAGCTCACAAAAGCAGGATCTTTATTTATAATCTTCTCAGTGCCAGAGCAAGTGTCAGCTGGTCTTTGATCCTGTAAAGAGAAAGATCTCCCCATGCACTCATTAATAAGGGCTGGGAACTGCCATTTTTCCTGGCCCTGTGCCTTTCTGAGTCAGAAACAGCCCCAGGCTCAGCACCTACCACTGTGGTCCCTGGAGACATAAGCTCAGAAGATAACAGATAGTCCAGACTGACATTACAAAACAACACTGAATTTCAGAGTTAAGTCTTTATTATATATTATGCATAATTTTAAAGTTACAGACTTTTTCCCCCAACACATCCTGAGGTTCCATCCAGGTTTTTAGAGGTACCCTGGTTTTTCAAGATAAACAGTTGACTGTGGGTGATGCACAGGATATATGCAATGCAGGACCAGATGGTCCGCTCTCTTTGCCTACGTGGGGGCAGAGGGAAGTAAAGACTGTACTTGTAGAGACAAGCCCTAAAAATTAAAGCTCACAGTCCCCAGAGGAGAAAAGTAGGATGCAATTCTCATTTGGGTGGGGCAGCACATTTTGAAAATGATTGCATCAGGAACAGGAGAGCATTTGTGTGCAGAAAAAAACGTCTTACCCTCCTCAAGAACAAAAGGAGGAAATACCATCACTCCTTCCTTTGGAGGTATTTTGTCAGCATCAGATGGAATATTGTACAAGTGCATGAATATAGTCACAGGCACACATGCATAAACACACACAGGTATTTAAGATTGAAGTTGCTCCATAATCTGGACTAATCACAATATCACACCACCTCCTGCTCCACTCCAACGAGGAAGATGGAACAGGAGGGAAGAAGGAAGAAAATGAACAAAATAATAGGGATCACAACAAATAAATTGTCTCCAAAAAGGACGTCCTTTTGATACTTTATTTCTTTCTTCTTCAGCATGAGTTTTCCTTGTCTCACTAACTTAGGAGAAGCATGAACCTTTCAGCACCCTCTGTTCTGCAATAAGCATAGAAGTGTTTTTCTTTTTCACTTGCCTTAGCACTGCCCTTTACTGGCAGTCCAGAGGCTTGTTACATTTCTTATATCTGAAAAATATTTAATGCCTTTTGACATCCTTGCCAAAAAAAATCTCAACTGATTAGTCATCTCATGTTTTTGTATCATGGCCATTATTCAAAGCTTTTGCTAATTTGCAAAATGGGCCAAAATGGACATACATACCATCCCACTGATAGCTGTGATGTATTCAGAAGAGTGCACACTGCAGATGTCACACTGAATCATTTATATCAACTCAAAACACAGGTGGTGGCATTGCCCAGAAAACACATTACTCATTTAGAGATAACTTAGACTCTGATGCCCACTTCCCAAGCTGTTTAAATATTCACACCTAATCAGAGATTTCCTAAGCTGTTTACATCTTCACTCCTAATGAGGGGACAGAAGCCAAGTTTCCCTACAGCTCACACTTTACATGCTGCAGTCCTCTTGCCTGCCTTTTCTTTGGGTTCATGCTTGCTTCATCTGGTCTATCAGTAGTCTTTCTGCAATAGGAAGGATGGAGAATGACCCCATACCAGTCTAGGGAAAGGACTGGGAAATGGGAGGGGGCTGTCACTTCCTCAGGATGTGGAGGAAACTGAATCAGATCTTCCACTTCCCAGGCAAGTGCTTTTCCCCAGGTCTTCAGAACAACATGGCTACTGCCTTTCACTCTTCCCTTATGGACCTGGGAGTGCTCAAACCACTTCTAACAAATCAAGATAAAAGCTCTGAACTGATTCATTTAACCACAAACTGAGGCCCCATCATCTGTGGCAATGCCTCTAAAGGTATCCAAATAACTTTTTGGGTCTAACATAAGTGTTGGAGCACCTACACAGTCCAGGCAGGCTTTACATTAATTCTCTAGGGAAGTCTAGTTCCTTAAACTGGGCTTATAAAGAAACATTCGTGCCTGAATTGTGAGTCTGCCATGAATTTCTCTGACTTCATCCATGTGCTGTGCAAAAGTATGAGCCTGAGCATATACTGAAATCCAGACCCAGAAATGGCTTTAACTTGGGGAATGCTAGAAGAGTGGGCTGGAAACCATGAGCAAAATGCATCTGCAATACAAATCTTTACATAGGACCTTTTTCTTTCATGGATCCCAGCTAGGGTGAGAGCCTCGGTGTGCTCCAGCCTTGCCGTGGGAGTCAGTGAAGAGGCAGTAACTCCATCATTAATGCTAACAGCTGGTTCACTTTCACAGAAAGCTAAAAGTAGCCAAAAAGTCAACTATCTTGTGATAATTTTCTAGAATTTCTGTAATTTAGCACTTGCCTCAAAGTAAATGCTAATACAGCTTTCTGTGCTTATATCCCTTCCTAATTTCTAAAGGCACATTATAATAGTTTCTCTAACAAAACCCTTGTATCAAGAAGTCACACAGTTACACCAGGTTCCAGATAGGGTAATGTAATTGCACTGATACCAAATCTGAGTTAAAGAAGTTAAGACTAAGGAGCCTTAGTGATTGACACTAACATTCTTTTCTTACCTCCTTGCGATTTTTGACCTGAGATTAAAAGCCAAGATTGGATGGCGGTTCAGAATGTCCTGGCTCTCCTAAATCTGGGTCTTCTTAACATTCTCAATTAACAAATATTTCCATGTGGGATCTTCACTTTCCATTCTGTAAAATAAAAATTAATTCCCTGGAACTAAATATAGAATATCCCCTTTTTCTTCTCTGTATTATATGAAATTATGGAAGGCAAATGTTTTCTTGATGGCAAAGTTGTTTGGTTTGTTTGGTTTTGTTAGGCTTTTTTTAATTGCAGCTCAGTAGAGCTGCTGAAGAGGTAATGAATAGGATAAAGTGAATGGGACAAAAAGAAGGATAAAAATCTGGAAGCCAGTCTGGCTTCCATTATCAGTTTCAACTGAAAAAAATATTTTCAGATATTTTTCAATTTCATTAGATCACATTTTATCTTGGAAATTATTCTTCAGATAATTTCAGTCCATTCCTAATCAGAACAAAATAATTAATGGGTAATTTTTCAATTGTTCTTTAAAAATATCTGGAAATGTATCAGCTAATAAATTTAGAATTGCATTAAAAATTAAATTGTTTCTTTTTTGACTGCTTAACAAATACCGTACTAGTATTTTCCCATTTTTAATGACTTGGTGCTTGCAGAACATTGTATTTCAAAACAAGAAGAAAAATCAGTGTAGAGAAGACTGACTCATGGTGTTTTAACCTCTTCTACAGGGTAATTAAACAAGCCTTAATGTCTTAGACATGGAGACTTTTCCAAGATAACGTGCTAAAAGCAAAGGATTTTGCCTGTGTACTCCCAAAATCACAAGTTTTTGAAATCACTCAGAGAAGGACTGGAAACAGAATGAGAACATTTAAATGTAATTCTGTGAAGACTGTATATTTATATGGCATTTAATTTCCATCAAGTCTTATATCCATATATATATATATATATATTCCTTATATCCTTGCCATGTACAGTTCTGTTTAGGCCAACCACCATTAGAAAACTAGTTAATAGGCGTGAACTATGTACATTATGTTGAATTTTTAATGTCTAAACTAGAACGCAGTGCTCCCAAAGAGCAATAAAAATGTCTACATCCTAAGGGCATTTTAATATTTGCATTTGGAAAATATTCCTCTCTTCACAGCTGTTACCCAGCCAGAAAAACAATGCACAAGCACAGCCAGCACCTTGGAGTGGAAAGGAGCTATTTATTTCCTTGCCACAGTCCAAGGTGTTTTCAGGATTGCAGAATACAGTTTCCTGGTTTTTTTGACTGTTCTTAAAAGTGGACCATTGGGGAAACAGTTTATTCTAAAAGTTGCACTAACTTCAGAGTGATCTTGTTGATTTCCCTAAATTAGGCCTGGTTCACGTCACTGTGGCCCAGTTTCTTTGATATTTTATTAAACAACACAAAGTAACTCAATACATGTTGAAGTATGGATGCAGCCATATTGCTGATATGCAATACTGGGAACAACTTCAGGTTTATGAATTCTTTGGAGTGATAAGTGCAACTGTAGGTAGCATTTGAGACAGAAGTGGGTGTCCAAATGTGTCTTCATCTTTTTAATTGCTCTATGCCATGCCAAGAAAGCAGAATTTCTTGACAGGTGCCTTACTGCAGCACAACTTTCAGTAGACTATTGGCAAGCTCTCAGAAGCCAAGCAATTTATGATATATAAGGGCTTCAATGACAGCCCTTTATTTTATTGATCGTCTTTTAGGTGTTTATATGAAGCAGCTTTCTCAAAATACCTCTCAGTAACTTTAAGGATTTCTGAAAACTTACAATACCCAGGTCCCTTTGAAATGAACTCAAGAAAAACTTGTGTTGCCTTATTGCAGTGTTTTAAGCAATCTTTTTTTCTGCAGTCAAGTACACAGATTGAAAGAATCCTAAATTCTTAAGAGATATTTGTCCTCATAGTCAATATTCTGATCTCTTTAAATGTAACACAGTTATTATATCCCTTTCCACATTGTTTACATGAGCATTTTGTTACTCTATATTCTAGAAGTGCCTGGGGCTGAGGTTTCTGCTGGTGGAGAAAAATAAAATTTGGCTGCTGTACTAAAACAGCCCACACTTTTACAGGACTACAGACTTCAGATTTTTTTCAGGTACTGTGCAATTCAGGGCTGAGTACAGCTCCAGATGGGAGCTGGTAAGCCTCTTCGTGATATTCTTCCACCTCGTTTCTTTATTTGTGGTATCACACAGCTGCTGTCACGCTGGCAGGATGACATTCTTGCAGGGTCAGCACTACAGCTGGACTATAGCCCATCTTTCTTTGTGTAACTTGCATCTGAATTAGATTTTGAATTCTTATGACTTCAGTACTGCCCAAAATTCACATAACTTCAATTGTAGCATGTCTAATCATTAATAATGACAGTTACAGTAAACAAAATCTACGTATTGCTCAGTGAATTAAATTACACAAATTATCTGGAATAATGGTCAGGTTTAAATCTCTCTAGACCCAGGGGAATATCTGCTCTGGAAGATTTACTGGTAAATTAGTTTGATTCCTGTATTTGAGACACCCTCTCCTGTCTTTATCTAGAAACCATTCACAGAAATGTGTTTATTCACTAGGTCAACATTTATTTGGAATGTAAGTATTTTAAGACCAAACAGGGACTGCTAATAGGATGTAGTATTTTGGAAAACACAATCCAATGAAAGATGTTCTTGAAAGATCTTGGCTTGCCTCTTCTACTCTTCAGGATGTGTGAATTCATGCATAATTCAAGTTTTACCTTTCCTGAAGGATCTTTTAACATTTAAGGAATTAGTAAAGTTAGCAAATTGCAAAAAATTGCAGAGCAAAAACTCACCAAATGACAGTGTTTTCAACTATTTTTCATACTATGTTGCTTCATTCTGTTAATCCCCAGTATCCCGTGAATATCTGAAGACAGTGCTGTTCCTGCAGAGATTTGCTTGTCCTGCTTTCTCTGCTAACTTGTGCAAGCTTAGCATGCACAGCCCTGAGGAGCAAAGGCTGTCTATTGACAGATCCAGAATCAGAGTGCAGAATGGGACTCTAAAAAGGGTGATCAAAACATGACGTTCAGAATTTCTCATGTTAACTACTTCTCTTAAGAAAAAGACATACCCTTTGCATTCATAAACACAGGAATATACATTGGTAGGAAAAGAGTTTACTGTAGCAATGTCTGTATTTATTAAAAGTGCACAGTGCTGAAGCGTTCAGTGTATAGAACAAGAAAAACTTAACAAATTCACCATTAAAATGAATTAATGAAGAAATCGCTGGTTGAACAGCTGCTCTGCTTTAACTGCTATCAGACTGGAAATAATTCTACAGTTACCTATGTAAATTTGAATTATATTCTTGTCTGCTTTCAAGCATGGTTTTTCTAATCACACAAACTGATGAAGAAATCTGTCTAATCAGTGATGCCACACAAGATTTTACAGTAACTATTGTGGAAAATATATTTCCGTATATGTGCTAATAATTGTCATTAATGCACAACTCAGATTTCAATTTCTTTAATAATATTGTTTATTATTATTACTACTGTTGTTGTTATCAGTGTAATTATGTTCTGAAAATACCATCCTAATGGTTTCTCATTCCACTTGCAGTAAAAATGGGTTTCTACTGCTGGATTGATTCTTAAAATGGGAAAACAATTATGTTACTAAGGAAAAAGTAAAAAATAAAAAAACCCCACGGTGTCATGAATAATACTAATACCATAACACATATTTATAAGAAAATTACTCTTTTATTTTTCCTCTTATTTTATCAATCTGTTGTTTTATGATAATAGTCTACACATCACATATTCTGAGGAAGTGATAGAACTTCCTGTTCTCTCACATCTGGAACATTAGTAAGCTCAATCTCCAAAAAAAATAGAGGCTAAATAATTTACCACACTGTTTATTTCAAAGACGTCCTTCCAGAATTAAAGGAAATCTATTTGCATGTTTCTAAAGGCATTGTTCCTTCAGCCTGTGATGTTCATCAGTCAGGTTTGCTGCTTTTGTTTTTGTAATCTAAATAAATATAGTTCAATGGTTTGGAACTCCATGGTTATCCCAGTGGATTCCTCTATATCTATTGTGTAAGGCAAAACTAGGGGAAGCAAACGATGACTAATTTTATGAACACAAGATGATAGAAGCAAGTGAAAACCTCTACATTCCATTACAATCTGCCACTTTTTAACACTTTTGTAAAGACTAATGATCCAATAGCTTCTGAATCTCTCACAGATAAGTTTATATTTTCCATTTCCACTGGTAATTTCTACAATTTTCTTTAACATGTTAAGTTATTAGGTTGCTAGAAATTTGATAAAACACCTCACATTTACTTGTGGTTGGTATTTGCACACAGACATCTACCAAAAAATAACTCCTGGGGGTAAATTGACACCTAGTTTCTAATAATTTGTTCACAAAATCATGATCTAAATAAGAAACGAGTGTTGAGGTAAAGGAGAAATAACCACTGAGAAACACCGGTTGAAAAGTGAAAGCCAACAGAAATGCAACACAGTATGCCAACAGGAGGTGTTATAATTCAAATGGGCTACACTTTTTTTCTGATACACTCTTTAAAAAATATTTTTAAGATTGGAAGAGTTCTGCGAAGCAACTACAGCTTAACTAAAGTAAGCTGTACCAATTTCTGTGTAGTCTTTACTTGTTAATGGTTTTCACAATAAAGCAAACATTTAAGAAGGTTTGTACCTTGAGCAGGGCTTTACAGGAATGAGATTTACCATTCAGTGGAAAATCATATAAAATGCATTTAAAAGTGTAATCACATAATTTTAACATTTCCTGTTATTTCCCATGAATCAGGATGTTCCTGCATATCCTAATAAAATAGTATTAAAATTCCTTTATACTTGCTGTAAATAAAATATAGGAAAAAAAGATAATTTGGTTGATGCAACCTGGATTGTGACCCAACCCCTCAGCTGCTCTTCCATTGAAATCAAGAGGTGTCTGGGCAGGATCATACCGTGTGCACTGCAGGACTGAGCCTAAGGCTATGCAGACAAAACCACCAAAGACAATGCATAAGTGAAGCCAGCTATCCAACAGCTGGGTTTTATTCTGAGTCTGTCCCTTACACCACCTACAGTAAGAAGATATAAATTGGCTCCTAAGGGTATCATAGCCTAACTATAAAACACACATCTAGAATAACTAGCCAAATCTCCTTCTGAAGAGCCTCTCTTTCTGCTAACCATAGAAGTACTAACGTAGGCTCTCTAAATTATAGAATTTCCACTTTCACAATAGGCAAATTGGGAAGATGTAAATATTTAATTATTATGTTTTATTATTGAATTGGAGATGGTCACAATTTTACCCAATCTTTTTGTTTGCAGTGGCTGTGTACATTTAAATATGTAGCTGCTGCCACCAAGAGAATCTGAGTTTCACAATACCACTGAAAACTAAATTCTTTAGGGAGTTCCAGACAGTATCTGGAGTTCATTGCCATTCTGAAAGCCATGTTTGGAAGACAATGTTCACAGACCCCTTGGGAACTCCTTACAGGGCTGCCTAATGCAATATTTGTAGTTCACGGGAACTATTCATTTACAATTAACATATGAAATGTGGTAGCATTGAGCCCCTTTGATCATCATGGATTAAAAGCCACCATCAGAGTAGACACTGTGTTTCAGCTTATAGAGGAAAGGTTTGAAAGACAAAGGGCAAAGTTTGAATTGTCCTTAAAGTTGTGTAGAACACCAGTGTACAGTGAATGAGAAGGGTGTAACCGTTTCCTTGAGTAAATTCACAATTTAGCCACTGAACTTTAGACACTGAGAAGCTCTGAGACTTAAGAGCACAAAAGTGGCAGCAGAAATAGTTAAGATGGGAAGTGATTAAGCCATGAACAATGAGAGGTTGGAATATACTGCAACAGGCTATTGGGAAATAATAATTACAGTGTCAGCACTGAACTGCCAAATGTGTTTTCTACTGACTGAAATAGGACACAGGATTTCTTCGCTACAATGCAAGACATTGATAAAAACGCAATATTTGTGTCAATCATTGAATAAAATCTAAATAAAGTGGCATTGCCACTCACCTTCTTGGTGGAGACATTTGTGCTATACGTGGTCATGGAAAGCAGCACATAGGTGCTGGATCAATCAGCAGCCCATGTTCCTCAAAGTAATTTCCCTTGCACGTAGTGAAGTGCTGCCCAAATGGTGAACGCTAAACAGAATAGTGTGCCTTAGCAACATGTTTCAAGACAAAGAAACATACTGAAATTTCACAGTTAAAGCAACACAATATTTTTAGAAAAAGGGGAATCACTCAAGGGAACCTTTCTCAAGACCGAAGCTTGTGCAATCTAAAACTTGGAAAGAGGTTTTGACTGAGCAATCTGTTGACCATTCTGAGACATGCCCTTTGTAACGTCTTGTGTACCAAAGGTATTGGAGCTGATTTACTGTGAAGCAAGGCAATGTCTGCTCAAGAGATACCCAAACTTCATGAAGAATGTGAATTTGCTACTTTTACAGGACCCTAAGAAAGTTACACACGCATCTGATATTGTACAACCCTAAGGCTCTTTCCTATCCAACTATTAAAAATATTCCATAGATACAAATTAGCATTACAGATGCTATAATGTTAAGAGTCTTCAATCAGTTAGCATCTTCTAGGCAAAAGGTTAAAATAAACATATGTTTATAGGGAATGTTGAGTCTGGAGGGATATCCCTGTCATAGTTCTCCAGCTGTTCTAAAAGTCACTTCATGGAGACAGACACACACTCTACAATAAAAGCATTATATAAAGCTTTCTCTTTTCTCCTGTAAATGGAGTTTATCTTTCTTTTTCTCACTAGAAGACAATTTTTAAGCCACTGTTCACACTCTAGGATTCACTAGTTCAGTATTTTACTTTAACGTTGTCATCTCAAGAAAAATATTCTCAGATGTGACTACATGCTTTCTTAGAGAATATGATATATGCCACCATTTGAAAATGCTTTCCTATTATTCAGGCGTCTCTAAATAAAAACTTTGCCTGGTAAAAGCAGGTTCTTTAGAATAGATAGCACCACTTAAGCACAGCCATGGCTCTTATGGTAAATCCGGATAGTTCCATCACAGATTATTTCATAAAGCCACGCACTTTTTCTTCTGAATTTTAACACCAGTATAATACATTAAATTAACAGGGAATAGTCCCTGGCTTCACTTCAGTGCAAGAACTGTAATTCAAACCATCTCTCTTGTTGTTCCCTATACAGGATGGAAACATCTTCACTGTCTGCCTCAGCACTGCCCCCCACATCAGTCCCGTCATGTCCAAATCACAAGGGTTATGGCTCATCCATGGGAGCAAGAAGGGCTTCTAAGCTGCAGAATCCACACACCCAGTCCCCACTCAGGAGGATGCTGTGGCTGCCCTGTCCCCCCATCACAATGCTGCTCCCACAGGAAGAGCGCCTACCTAAGCTGGCTAGATGGGGGTTGCAGCACATTCCTGAGAGATCCGAGATATAAAACACATAAACAGGCAGTATAGCCCTTATTCTATTCTCAGTTACCCAGACATTAAACAACACCCAGACTTCTATTGTGTAGGGATTGTATCTTGATGGGTAGAAGAACAAAGAAATGTGTCAAAATATACAAGAATACTTCTCCTGACATGTTCACATTTTTTGGAGCGTTAATTAAATAAGCTCAGGTGGCTTTCACTGATTGTTTATCCTTGAGGTTTTCACTGGCTTAATATTCCATAAACCCAACTACACAAGCTATTCATTCACAGATATTTTTTTAAATGGGTGTGCTTTGTTTCAAGGTACAGATGTTAGTATAATAAAATACTAACAGATCTCTCAGTATGAATAAACAGGAATCAGTGTTTATTCGCAATACAGAGAATTGTATAGGGTGTTCTCCTCATTAAAATGGAAAACTAAGCCAAATTTAATTACATATTGAAGCCAAAGGGAAGTATGTTACTATCTTATCCTGCAGGACACGAGGTAATTTAAAAAAACAGTGGCATGCCACTGTTGATAAGGTAAACAGAAATACAAAATCAGAGTAGGCACTAGTATTTGGCATGCTTCATACCTATAGAAATCCATTTCCATTTCCAGCGATGATTTGCTGGCTTGGCTACTCAAGGAAAAAAACCAAAAGTTTAGGTCACTTTTTAAAAGCTGCCCTAAAGCACACTTCACATATCTCCACTCTGTAATACTGGAAAACAAAATGAAACACATATAATATACTTTTTCACTTTGAGACAACTTATATGGCTTCTCAACTGATGTTCTGCAATGAAACAGAGGGAAAGCCCTTGTAAAGAAAATTCCTTTTTCTTCCTTCTAACAAGGAATTAGGAACAATAAACTTTCCCTGTTTCCTTGCATGGTGACAAAAGGCTGTAAAACATGATACTAAGAAACTGGCCAAGAGGAAATCTTGGCACCCAGGTGTAAAAGTCATAGTACTGACAACTCTGCCAATACTGTGATAGGCAGCATTTTGAACACATATTTGGCTTGGTTCATTTTTTTAATCATCATTTTTTCTGAAGATGTTTCAAATAGGACCTGAGCATAATTCGTCTCCCTTGTTTTTTAACAGGAAGACAAATTCCCAGTCTAAGCAAGTCCTCCTGCTAAATTTTTAAACAAAAATACAGTAAGCTGCCTCTGTAAGTGAAAATAATGCACTATATTATTAAAATACTTTTGGCATCTAGCTTCTCCTATTCATTTATTCTCAACCAAAAATATTATTCTCTGGTTTAGCTGATCTGGTATATATCCAGCTAAAATAGCCACAATTTGCAAAGTAGATATCCTTGCAGTCAGTATACATTAATAGCTCGGAGACTAGAAGAGTTTGCAGTGCTGCCTACCTTTGCACAATGCCACTGTGGTTAGCAGAACCACTCTATAAATAAGCTGTGGGTTCTGTGTTCTTGGCTTTTTCAGCCTCAGGAGGCTGGAAATTAAAGCCTGAAGATCACAGGGAAGTATACTATCCAGCCAACAGAGGGGGAAAAAGCAGGATATTGTGGTTTTTACTTGCACACAAGACAAATAATCTTGCTGTTACCACCTCGCTGAAAATTTTGAAAAGACCTAGTTTTATCAAAAGTATGTAAGATGATGATTTTTCACCCAAAATGGCTCAGTCAAATAAAAGGAACTGGAGTTAACAAGAAACCAATACCCAAGAAGCCTGTGAATACAGCAATCAAACCCCACATAAGACAAACCTTAGGTGTGAATGGTGTCACACAACCACATGAAAAAAATAACAAACATTTTTACATTCCACAAAATGACACTTTAACCCCACCACTAAAAAAAACGGCTCCCTTAAACGAGTGCAGAGGAACCAGAAACCACAACAGCCACCCCTGAGTCTGCCACTCTGTTCTCTTGGCAGTGGCTGAACCTTTCTGTTAAGTCCCTGGAGTTAACCCTGACTAATAACTGTGCTGCTGGTCAGCACTTGGCGAGCTCCCATCAAACAATATTTACATCTCTCTTACCTGGTCATACACTGTTAAATTTGATCTATTTGCATACCCAAAATAATTACCTGCCTGTCACTAAAGTGTGCAGTGCATTTCTGGAATCATAAAAGGGCTTCTATTATGGTTGGAAAGCTGAGCTGGTAGATGATGGAGTCAGTAGACAGAGAGACCGCCTTTCCTGAATGAATGGGCTGAGTTCTCAATCTTGAATTCTGATCTGTGAATGGAATTGAAATGCTTAACCAACCACCCAGACAGATGTTAGCATAGTTGTTATCTAACCCGAGCTCTATTTCCAGAGCTCCTTAAAAACCACCAGTATCCCTTAGCAGTGAGAATGGTTACTAGCAAGGGAACTGAACTTTGATAGATCACTAATTCCAAAGTCCATCTACTAGACTATTAACCTAGGTGGTCACACTCAGGCACATTTTGATGTAAAAAATGCTTAATGCTTTTTTCCTTTCTCCTACTGTCCAAAACCAGAATTCAGGGATAGATGTTTCTCTTGTAATGCCAGACTTCACTGCTGCCCTGTGTCCAGCAACCACCTGGGCTTGAGTTTCTGGTTTAGTTACCATACATGTCTCCCTGGCTCTTCTTCATTCAGATTGTGGAGAGGTGCTGTGCAGGAACAGGTATTCAGTGACTAAATGATGTGCTGGCAGAACTGACACCCTGCTTTGAAAGTCAGTGTGAATGTAAAGAACTTTAAACAATTATTTTAACAGCTTATTTTCACTACCAAACTCTTTGACCATTAACAGAGGAACAAATATTGTTTCAGTAGTTAACTTCAATTACTGCATGACAACTAATAAACCACAAACAACTTCTTTCTCAAAAAGCCTTTACCATGTGGATCTTTACTCTGGTATCTTTCAAATCCTCCTCACAGTGAAATCAGTTCAAATAAGTCTGTCTCACATAGCAAAGAATAGGGATAGATGCTCTTAGCCTTTCAACTTCTCCATTCCTCAGGTTTTCAAAAGACTGAGCCACGCTGATTTCCACCTGCAAAAGGTCAGCCCCAGAATGTAAACAATTTCTTTGTTCTGAATCTCTCTCTTTTCTTTCCCTGAACTTGAGATGACATGAAGTATTTGGCTTAGCTATGCACAGACTCCAAAGGCCAAGCCCCCTTCTCTCTGCCAAGCATGTGGAGATAAAAACACAGATAAGATTCATAGTTCCTGTAACTTCTGTACCTGGGAAACTTAAAACTTGGGCAGCACTCAACTTATTTTGGACATTATGTGTAAAAGCCACTAGAGACAGAGTACACAAGTGGAAAACTGCTCTCCATTGAGACTGTGTTCTATAAATTCCTGATGTAAAGGTTATTAGTGGAGATTTGTATAATGTTGACAGGGGAAAAAAATACTGCTTTGCAGGCTTTTTGTCTTCCCTGTCTTCCATTCTTACCTATTCTTTACCACTCCAGCTTGAGTCGTGCTGTTTACCTTCTTTTGTTACACCGTCAGTTTTCTTGCAGACATCAGGACTTGGATGCCCAGAGCACACATGCTGCCAGGGTTGATAAGAGAGAGTGATTTTATTGGTGTGAAGGATAGCATAGCCAGCACTCTACTTTTCTGATTCTTTATTCGTTAGTCATAGTTTGCAGATGTTACAGGGACAATAACTTTGCAACATCTTCAAACATTGCACACAGAGAAGGCATGCAGCACTTCTCCGCAAATGAGGAAAGTTTGGGCACGGTTACCCACTGCCCAGCTGGCTTGTACAGAGCACTTACTAAGCAGCAAATTATTTTGGCTATTAAGGGCATACTTATTACAAAAACATGCTTTTGTTAATCATGCCAGGCTTCAGCTCTGCTCTTGAATTTTCTTTAGTTTTCTGCCCACCACCCACTCCTTAGTGAGCTCTGAGTAAATGCTCTCATTGTCTACTGTTAATCATTCTTGCTTACATGATGACAGCTGCTTTTTGATCAGTGTCTGAACAAAACCACCTTTTCTGGATGGGTTATTAAATAGGATGGAATTTATGAGGCATCTTTCTCCAAATTATATTGCCTTCGGCTATGTTCTGTAAGAGACACTCTGTAGTACTGTGTAAACACATTCTCTTTCATGTCATAGTGATCTGGAAATAATGTCTCTGAATGGAACAAAATGGAAAGAAAAGACATTTTCTCACAGGCCTGTCTCAAAATGCTATTTAAAAAAAAATCAGAATAATCCTCTGTACAACAGGCAAAAGTGAACTTATTTTCCTTCTGACAGCTATTAGAGGGACAGTTAGACTGCATGGCCCTTGCTCTGCAATGGCATTCTTACTTATTTTTTTAAAGATCCCTCCTTGTCAGCCTCTCACAAGAGGTCTTCCAAGGCAGACCTTGAGCGTTTTCAATAAAATACACCCCTGTCAATCTGCAGAATTCCCAGCCCTAAGGGTTGCGCTGCTATTTCTACTCATAACAGTTCTGGGCAGGCATGTGCTTTATCCTGTGCACTCGTTCTGGGTAGCAATGGACTCTTCCATGTCCCTTTACACATCAGCTTTCCTTCCAGCATTAACAATGATCATCATGGGCAACAACTCAGCACTGAAACCAGCCATCTGCTTCTTATCAATGGGATGGGCAGGCAGCAAGCTAGAAAAAGAGTGATGGTTTTTTTAACCCTGCCCATACCATTGACCTGATCAACTGCAAATCAAGGAGTGGGAAAAATACATCTCTACTGGAGCAAGAGAAGAACCAGCAAACATCCAATATATTGCTTTTTCATGAGACTTTGTGGTGATCCCGAAGCTGAGTCTGCACTGTATTTTCAAAATCACTGTGAAAATGCAGGCTGCATCATTTCATCACATGCAACAGGCAGAGTCTATTTAAAACAGTTTTCACATTTCTCATAGCTTTTCCTACCAAATAGGCTGAACAGTGCTTTTCCCTATTACACATCAGTTCAAGAAGCAAAGGGTATATCAATGAAGCAAACTAAGTGGCTAAAAAGATTTAATTTACTGTCCCTGAGAGCTTGGGTACTCATACAATGTCACTGGATGTGGACTATAAAATTAATTTGAGAGAAAAGGAGAGCCTGTCAGGAAGTTTGGCATTTTCATGATACAGCTGGAAGTGATGTTTACAATATTGTGCATCACATGCTAACTGGATTTTCAGTGGTATACTGGGCACTTGTAAAGGCAAATGAGTTCCCTGATATGCTTCACAGGGTTCATAAATATGAGCTTGACAAAACTGCATTTCATTCCTACACAAAAAAAATGGTAATGACTTGCACCAATAAAGACAATATAGCACAAAAAGCCCAGTTGTCTTGCCAGAAGTTATATAGAGAGAAAAACAGCCCTACCAGGTCTCAGTGTTCAGACAACCACGGTGACACTTTGGTATTTGTGTCAGAAGGTCCTCAAGAGCTGTGTTCTCTAGTCTTACTTCTCTTTTACCAAAACACTTGAAGTAAAATAGAATGCTTACAATTAAAAGAGTTAAACAAATCTAAAATCTTTGGTTAAGGCACCAAAATAAACCTGGAGCTGCTAAAATGGAAAACAGAATGCGTCACAATCCAAGAAATGCCTCAGGCTTGCCATTCTCTCAGTATATGCCAATATTCTCTAATAAACCTGATATTCAAAGGTTCAGAGGGCCCAGCATATGTTTTAGACAGTTACCAACATGAAAACAAAGTGTAGATATATATGGCCCTTTGATGTCCATTCTTCCTGGGTGCTCCCTTAGAAGGGCCCCAGGAACAGTCTCAGAGCATTTCTTGGCCCAGTATGAGCAGGATTTTCTAGGAACCAGAGCTCAGGTCGAGGGAACACTACCTCAAAGGGCAAGAGTGGGCTAAGCCTCAGGAGTGGCCTAGAATTCAGAGTATTGCCTAGGTTGTTTTACCATATATAGCCAGAATACAGTCTTTAAATGCTTTGACATTCAAGTCTCTGATTTTGCCCTTATTCCCAAAGGTTCCACTGGAAACGTTGGAGCTCTGACTTATTTCAGCTGCATTATCTACAGGTTTCTAACTGAAGGATGGAGGTCTTTACATGTAATTCTTTCTCAAAGAGAAAAAGAAGAGAGTAACAGAAAAAGTCATAGAAAAATTATGCATAGCATCAATGAACCAATGTGAACACATAGGCACACACACAAAATAAAAGTTATAAATTGAAGCAGACTACAGAAAATAAAAGGGGCAGACCTTCAGCTGGTATAAACACAAGCACTGATTAATCTTAGAGCTATAATGAATGAGAGAGCACACACTAATGAAATAAATGCATTGCTTACAGTACAAATAAAACAAGTTTGTGCTGTTTTCACAAACACACCAAGACAAAAAAAGGGAAGTGAAAATCTATCTGTAGATTACTTGATTCCCTCTGTGCCTCACAGGAATTTTACATCCAGTTATAGCCGTCTAACTATCAAAAAGGCCAAGTGAGAAAATGGAAGGAGTCCAGAAAACAGCGAAAATGATCAGAGAGCTGGAGAGACTGATATGTAGTGAGTGACTAAAATAGAACTGAATTTTTAAGACATTGGCTGTATGACAATTAAAGAGATATAGCAATCTACAGTCTGAAAGGCATGAATACAAAAAGAGAGGGACTTTTATGGGAAAAGAGAAAGGGAAACTGAATAAGAAAAAAAATGCATGCTGAATTTTCCAAAGTAGAGTGAACTAGTCTTCCAAGCATGGAATGTGTAAAAGATCTGCTAGTCTAGGACAGGTCTCCCAGACCTGTCTACAGTAGGCCTCTTAAAAATTTCTTATTCCCATTCTCATTAATTCATCTGCATAGTTCAGTGTTCTTTACTACTAAGACAGAGTAGTAGCTAGCATTTTATTCAAGGATCATCTAGCTCTGGTCAAAAGTTTTTGAGAACAAACCAATCCTTAACCTAGTCCCTGTTCTCTGCTATGTCTCCTACCACTGCTACTACAAGCACAAACACTGAAGGAAATTTTAAGATGCCAGCATCACATACATATACTTGTTTTCAGCACATGTTGAACTCACTGGCTGCTGCTGACTCTTTAGACAAGAGTTTCCCTGTTCCCCCTGGATTTAACAGAAAGACAGACAGAAAGAGGAAGAGCACATAGCCTTGGGAGGGGAGTGGCCTGGAGGGAAAAACCCCAGAAGTAGCCAATTGAAGGTTAATCACAATTTGCTAGATTTTGGCTATTGTTAATGTACTTCCTGTCTAGAAAGTAACTTTGCATTCTATCTGCTCTGATTTCCTTTCTTTGGCTAACCTGGAGAGAGCAAACCCTGTAATAGACATATATTCATACATATAATGTGCATATATATTATGTATACATGTGCTGTAATACATGGACCAGTTGCACACACTACAGGGACAGGTCAAGTCACAAGTCTCACAGAGAGAAGGAATGTAAACCAAGTGCACCTTCAAGAAAGGTACATTCTTCAACTACACTTCTTTGACTCCAAATAATTAGAAAAAGTATCAGTTGCTCACAAGGGGATTTGTATTCCATTGTCATCTCTTCTCAGTGGAGTTTTCAAAGTAGGAATTTTTTTTAATTGTATGCCCTTTGAAAAGTATTCTGCAAATTCTACTTTTCTCAAAGGAGCACCCTTTTCATAAAGGAAGGGTTTTACCTCAGAAATTACTTCATTTATCTAAAGAAGTCAAGACTCAACCAAGCTATCAGACTATAAAAAGATAATAAAGTATAGTTTAAGGGAAAAAACCCCAAACAATAGTGTTTGTGAAGCACTCCTTGGGCAAGTAAAAGTCAGACCCTTACAAGCCCCAAGTGTAGGAATGGTTGATGTCTTGGAAAAGAAAAACTCATAATTCTGTGTGCAGCTGACTTATACGTATTTCTGGCTTTCCAATAAGCTATTTGAAAACTATATGATGAATAAAAATGGAAAACATTTTTTTCTATATTTTAGGAATAAGAAATAAAAAGTTTTGTTGTCTAAGGTTGGATTACTCTATGGATGAGAATGTCCTAAACACCTCAGAGATTTTCTGGGTCATTAACGCATTGCAAACAGACCAAAAATACATTCTTAGCAAAAGTAGTTTATCAGATCCTAATCCTTTTTTGTAAAGGAACTACAAAAAAGAATGACATAATTCAAGCATGACATGCTCAGTATTCCTCTTCCATACACAAAGCACGAAAAGAGCAGAAACTGGTGAAAAGATCAAGGAAATTTTAACATAGAGAGTTGTTAAATAGCCAGTTGCAGAAAACATATGGAAAACTTAGCGGCAGCAAACCCCTGAAGTCTGCCTTAGAAATGCAAACTAAACAATTCTAGTCTAAATCTAGTGACTGTCACATTTTTCCAGATGGATGGCTTTTATAAACAGACCTGAGAAGTGTTTGATGCAGCTGCTGAATAGATAGAAGTCTGCATCTTCAGAAAAAAAAATTATTTGGGGTTTTTTTAATATCCAAAGCACCCAAGCTTATGGTAACTATTGAAGAGTTGAGAAGTTTGATTTTTACCTTTCTAGAAGTCATCAGTCAATGGCAGCACACTGCTTCACACCCTCAGTCATCACCCGCTTCCCACCAGACACAGCTTCCTGCAAAGCAACACTTCCGCAATAGAAAAAAAGAATAAAACAACCATTAGCAGAGTCCTAATTAAAACAGAACATTCAGCAATCTCTAGAAAACATGGTGGGACCCAAGGTAAAGAACTCTCCATCACTGACAACCAATGACAGAATGTTTGCAATAACAAACATCCAAGAAGAGTTACTGCTTTTATAATGATTTTTCATCAGAATCTGGTTTAACTTGTATGCTCATAGATAAATCACCTGGTCCTTCCTGCAGGCCCCACTAGCACCCAAGCTGTTTCAATATTTCCTCCACAACATCCCTTTTCCTTTTTCATTTCAGTCAGCAAAGAGCCCAACCTCTGAAGTTCTGATGAACTTTCAGGTTCTGGTTTCATGCTACACTGAAACGTAACATCTTTCTTTCATCTGCTTATATAAGCAAATAAACAGCCGTAAACACTGGGGTTACACATTTTAACAAGCTATCATCAGTGAGCTGAACAGTAGCAGCTGTTGGACCACCACGGTGCAAGGCTAAAGCAGACGGTTCTGCTCCACAGCTCTGGCAGGGCTGGGGCAGGAACAGGCTCAGGAGGTGCCATTCAGCTCTGAGTAGCTCTCCATACCCTACACCCCTTTCTCAACCTTTTATAATGTGCAGCTGGCTCACTTAGCAGGAACCCCATTAGGGGGTCTTATAATCCTTAATATGCTTAAACACACAGGAAACATTGATTATATCAGTCCCTGTACTGCTGTAAACATTGAAATGGCCAGCAGGACTAAGGAAGTGATTGTCCTCCTGTACTCAGCACTGGTGAGGCCACACCTCCAGCTCTGGGCCCCTCACTACAAGAAGGCCATTGAGGTACTGGAAGAGGTCCAAAGAAGGACAACAAAGCTGGTGAGGGGTCTTAGAGTAAGTCCTATGAGGATAGGCTGAGGGATTTTGGGTTGTTTAGCCTGAAGAAAAGAAGGCTCAGAGAGACCTTATCACTCTCTGCAACCATCTGAAAGGAGGCTGTGGCCAGGTGGGAGTCAGCCTTCTCTCCCAGGCAACCAGAGACAGGATAAGAGGAAATGGCCTCAAGCTGCACCAAGGGAGGTTCATATTTCACACTGAAAAGCAGGAAGAATTTCTTCCCTGAAAATCTAGTCCAGCATTGGAACAGGCTACTCAGGGAGGTGGTGGAATTACCATCCTTGGAAGAAATGACTGGATATGGCACTTAATGCTATAGTGTAGTTGACATGGTGGTGTTCGGTCAAAGGCTGGACTCGATCTTCGAGATCTTTTCCAACCTTAATGATTCTATGATCCTATGAATTAATACATATCATATATACAGCCAGCCTCCAAATCCCAGCCTGGGATCTTTTCACTAGATCACCACTTATTTCAGCATTCAAGCCCAAGTCTCAGTGAATCATTGTGAGTTTTACCCTGTAACATATGCTGACATACTAATAACAGCTCTGATGATACATCATATAAACTGCTGGTAGAAACACAATTTTTTAAAAAATGAAAGCACACAAGAAGAATGAATTACGAAAACACACTAAAAACATTTCCAAGCTTCTATTGATGGGGAAAAAAAACAAAAAAGGGGTATCTAAAAATGTCTGAGCCCAGCCCCTTTGCTCTTCCCCGTGCTCTCCATCTGCTAACGAAGAACCATATTCCCACTGCCAGTATTAAGCAGCAAATTCTCTCATCCCTCAGTGGAGACTATTTGAGCACTATTAAATCATCAAAACAGCAACTCAGGAGACCTCATGGGAGTACTTTCTTTCTCATATTAGAAATCAGAGGCTATGCTGAAAGCTACTATAAACATCTCTATTACCACTAACTTAGTTTGACTAAAAGAGATCCAGAAAGTCCTAAAATCATTTCCACAAACAGTTTTTGGCCTGAACATATTTATCATGTCACCTCCACTCTGACTCTCAAAGCAGCTTTCACCTCAACACATACAAAACTAATCTTCGTAGAAGCATTTGGCTAAATTTAGCAGCACTGGATATCATTCAGCAAATTACATATAAATATTTAGCCATGGCTTACATTTATTTTCATTGATTGGCCACTGAAACAGTGAATTTTACACTCCACCAGACAAAAATGACAAGAAAAGTAACGGAGCACAAGGGAGTTTCGATATGCAGAGACAGGATCTCATTATCCTTTTTAATGGAACAAGTCAAAGGTCACTGCTTCAGTGGTGACAAAGTAGCATACATGTGATACACACACTTTTTCCAAAAGCCTCCCATCCAGGTTTTCTTATGCACACTCCTTAAACATGCAATTTATTTGATTTTTCTTTTTTTTGCTTATACAGATATGGCTATATCAAAGCAATGTATTAGCATTTGCAGTTTAAACCTCTCTATATGTGTCAAATCTGAATATTTAAACTGCCCACTGTGTAAATAAGAAAATGTAGTTTCTAATCAATATCTTTAATCTTCAACGTCCTTCAGGTTTGGTTTCATTTTAACACATCTCGCATATCCCTGAATGCCACACAAATTTCTCAGTTCTCTACACCTGCTTCCTCTTTATGGATTTACCTCCAGGCATAAATTTATCAGAAGGAAAATTGGGAAACGAGGTGGCAACTTGTCCACTAACACTGCCTGGTTCACCTCTTGAAATCTCTGCTGTGCAGCTGCCTCTCCCTCCCACCCATGCTGCACGGCCAGCGGAGGGCTGCAGTCACTGTTCTTACACCTCATTCCTAATGTAAACAAATATTGAGAGCCCATCTGGCTTTTTTGTATCCCAGTGTACTGCCTATCTGTGAAATGGTACTAACAGAAATTCCCCAGGTATGTCGTAGACATATGAGGGTAAAATAAAAGACTTTTTTCACAGCTCCTCTGAAGTCATTAAGATTTTCAATACTGATCTTGAAAAGAAAATAATGTATTTGAAGTACGTATCTGTTAAATCTCCCAGTGAAATTACAAGAGAAATTAATAGGACACCTTGTCATTTATCTCTTTGAAAATATGAAGTGTTATATTATAATCATTATATGGTACTTTTATATTTTATTACAAATATTTTTTAATAGGAAAAGAGAGAGAAAACAGGAAAAGGATACCTTGAGAGCTGAACTCATCCTGACAAGCAAAATAGAATGGATGAGGCCCAACTGGCCTCATAGACAGTGATCTGTGGTCTAGTTGCAAAGACAGATGAGCTTTCTCAAATGCAAAGTAAAATTGTGAAAGCTTTTGCCAAAAGATATATAACTGACATTCCTGACAGGGTCGAGAAAGACAGTTTGTATCTGTATATAAAATGCTACAATAATCAAAGTAACACTCAAAGCTTAAACAGGAACATCCTTTTAAAACAAATAAAGACTTAAATGGACATCACATTTTTCAATAAAATTACACATTAGTTAGAGTCTAAATATAAAATTTTTTGTGAAGGACAGATATGAAAACTTTTTTGCCAAGATCTTTGTTCTCAAAAAATCTGTCTGTGAGCTGTTTCCCCTTACACTTCACACCTCAGAGGAATTGCAGCGAACATGCAAGATGTATTTTCATAATCCTTCTCCAAACCCGTTCCTAGAAGTCCTTTTCCAATAATGTGTATGAAAACAGTAATAAAACCACTGAGACTACCACAGCCTTCTTACTTGCTTCTTGGGATGCCCCATCTATACGTCTGCATCCACTGTTCATCCCTGGGCCTATACTGTTGATTACAAGCTTTTTGGGAGACTATTTGTTCAATAGTTGTGCACTCTGTACCATAATACATTCTGAGAGACTCTTCTAATACAAAGAATTCATAATAATGAACAATTTCACCCTTTCACTTGTTAAAAACACTGCAGCAAAACATGTAACGGTTAGAAAATGGAGATATATGATGTTACCTTCGAGCAGAAGTTAGCACATAAAGAACTACACCTGGACCAAAGTGTGGAAATACATACACATACATATGCATTTCACATCACATGATATAATTCATTGGCTGTTACCAACACAGAGATTTTTTAAAAATCTGTCCAAAGGTTATTAGAGAATATCACGTAAGATTGGAGAAGTTTTGCACCCTGTTTATGGTCATTTTTCTCTACTCTTACTTTTGTACTTCAAAGTGTTCTGTCCAGCCATGCTGGCAGAAAGCTGAGCCTGGTGTCCCTGAGCAGGGATACTGGAAAAATCCCCCTTACTGAACATTGCATATACCTCCTTTTATTTGGTACATTTGCCAGGGATTATAACTTGATGCTGCTCTGGCTTTTCCCTCAACCTCATTTGGTAAGTCATACACAAATCATTTCCAAAATAACTATCAGAGTTATTGAAAACAGCATGATTTAAGTGGTTCTTAATAGCCAACATCCTCAGTCATACACAGACTTGAGCTTTTACTCTTTTAAATAGGCTTCTCATGAAAAATATTGTTCTTTCAAGAGCAATTGCATCATCACTTTATTTCAAATCCTCAGAGTTTACAAAGGTAACTCTTGGTTTTCCATGGTGCTTTCTCATGTTTATCAATTAATAGAGTAACAGATTTCAAAAGACATATGGACATGAACAAGAAAGTGCTATTTGCTTTTTATAAATGGGGCTGATACTGCAAGCCCACTCCCCAGTGGCAGACTGTGATTTGGGAGATCTTTCAAGAAGAACTACTCCCTAGCTTTTAGCAAAGCTGGAACTGAGCAATACAGCTATGGACTCACTGCTCCAGCTGGTTGGGTAGAGAGAGATGCATCAGGAATGGTTGGGAAATGGGCAGAGCTGTTCAAAAGCAGAGTCCTGGTTGTGCACACACACCTGATCCATGCCTCTAGAGAGGGGAGAGGTAGGAAGTAGTTGGTACAAACCAGTATGGTCTGACTTCTGTAAATAAGGGGCTAGTTTGGGAGCCTGTGTTGGTGGCTCCTACCTGGATTTTCAGCAGCACCAAATCCAAATTTCTGTGCCTAACCCAAGCAGCTACCAGAAACCTGATGAATGCCTTTGGGCTGCACTCAGATCCCCATATCAATAGGCTAAAAAAATAACAGTTGCTGGACAGAAGCACCCTGAAGGGTGGGGCTGAACCTCGACTCTGTCAATTGTTTTTTTATTCTTTTCACTCATGGAGCAAAGAGTAATGGAGGAAAGCAGGAGGGGAGAGGGGAAGCAGGGTAGAAATGTAGCTCATAAGTATATGTTGAGTCATCATGCTGTTTCTTTACTTGCCTTTGAACCAATTGTAAACTCATATTTGCAGGCTTTTAAGACCTAATGGATCCAAAATATTTACATGAGATCAGTATGATTAAACTCATCAGCATGGGAGAAAAAAAATCAATACGAGTTACAAATTGATGCAAAGCTTTTCTGCAGAAGTTTCCGACAAGAACAATGCAGTATGAACCAGAGCATTGTAACAGGTGATTTCCTACCCAAATTTTGTGTAGTTATTTTTATATCACTTTCTTGTGATCTTTTTTAAGTTTAAAGCTCTCTTTAATTTAATGTAGTGGTGAAAATTAAAGGGAGTTAAAACTAGCAGCTTCCTTTTTAATTTAACAGGTCTGGATGATTGATTAGTAACATCACTTCTCTCTGAGACTGACAGGTGACTGTGTATTGAATGCAGCACGAATGAACTCCTGGCAGCTCATGAGATCACTCAATATTAATCATCAATATTAACAGGAACCTTTAGCAGTCATTATAATAATTTCGTCACTTTATACAGATCACTCTTAGGTTTAAAACATATTCTCAAATAAAATAGGGGAAATAATTTGTATGGACTGAAGCTAAAACCCAAAGAAGGCATGAAAATACTTATAATGGCAGATGCAGTATTTTATTGCAGCAAAAAATTAGGCAGTTTAAGCAGCACGAGTCAAGTAAACCCCGCTGGAGTGTGACGGGCCGGTGGGGCCGGACACGGGAACACCACTGGGCAGTGGCGACACACCCTCCTTCTTTCCCTGTTTTCCCTACAGCTGGAAGGGGGCCACGGGCACGGCCCAACACGACCCAGTGCACAACCCCCTCCGCTTTTTGTTTCTGCTGCCTGTTGTTTGCGATGCCACAAACGCTGACAAAGGCCAGTCGGGCGTGAGGCCGCGGTGACAGCCGAGCACCGCAGATGAACGGGGAAACCGAGCGCGCCCGTGGGCTCCGGGCGGCCGGGGCAGTCCGCCGGGAGGGCTGAGCGCCCGCCGAGCGGCTGCCGAGGCGAGGGGCGGGCGGGCTGCGGCGAGCGCCCACGCCGAGCCCGACCCGCGGCTCCCCGGGCTCAGCAGCGCTCCCGCCGCCGGAGCCGGGCGGCCCGCGGGGCGTGTCCCGGGCAGCCCCGCTCCGCCCCGGCCAGGCCCGGCGGGGCAGCGGCGGCGGACGGGGCAGGGCCGGGCCGGAGCCGCGCAGCGGCGGCAGCGCCATGGGGCTGGAGACGGAGAAGGTGGACACCCGCATCTTCATGGACGACGACAACTTCCCGCGGAGCGGCGGCCCTGCGCTGTCGGAGGCGGAGAAGTGCGCGGAGGACGAGCTGGACCGCGACCCGCACGGGCTGAACTCCCACCTGCAGGTGCGGGCCGGGCCGGGCCGGGGGCGGGCGGGGCCGGGGCTGGGGCTCGGGTCCTCGGCGAGGGGGTCCCCGGAGGGCTCCCCGCGCCCCAGCTCCCCGTGACGGCAGAGCCGCCTCTTGTTCCAGCTAGGGTTCGAGGATGTGATCGCGGAGCCCGAGCTCACCCACTCCTTCGACAAGGTCTGGATCTGCAGCCACGCTCTGTTTGAGCTCAGCAAGTACGCGATCTACAAGGTTCTGACTCTGGTCCTCGCCATACCGCTGGCCCTGGTTGTGGGGATCGTCTTCGCGACGCTCAGCTGCCTCCACATCTGGTAAGCGCGTGCTGTGCCCGTCGGTGCCTGGGCTCTGCCGACAGCTCCGCAGAACTCGTCTGCTGTAGCACTCACTACTGCCCAACCAGCGATGGCCGACTTTACGCCGGTAGTCATACAGCTGATATTAACTGCTTTATTTCTAAAGGGAGAGAAAAGGAAACAATGTTTTCTCTGTGATTCAGTTCCCTGCCTTGGTTTTACCAGCAGTCTGTCACGACTGTGTAAGCTCCTTGGGGCAGAGAGCGTGTATTGCCACTTGGACGGCACCTACGGCAGTGCATTCCAACCATGGCTGGCTTCTGAAGTGATAATGGTGACCGAATTTGTTTTTTTTAAACTGAAGTGCAGAATTTGTTCAAACGTGTATTTTAAATTAATTATCTAGGCAAAAGTATTACTAACACCTGATGTTATTACTAACTTATTAGCACCATTACCTCTTTCATTTTTTTTCGTCACAGACTGAAGAAAGCTTTTGAGGGCCCAGCTTGCTCTGTGTTACTGCCATAAAATATAATGCCAGTGCCTTGCACCTGGTACATAGCTATCTCTAGATGCAGTGCCCCAAAGCCCTCACACCTAAGCAAGAAACCCTGCTGATCTTAGGAAAGCTTCTTCTGGACGTGGTACAAGTTCACAGGCAAATACATTGGCTGTCCGAGTCACACCAAACCTGTGTACTTTAAGCATAATATACTCACAAAATATCAGGAAGAGTACTTTGGGACCAGAAAGGGAGATGATGGTGGACAAGGAAGAATGGCAGGGAGAATGATGAGGTTGAGGAAAGAACTGACAATCCAAAAGGCTGCAGAGGAAGGGATGAATGCAGATTATTGACGTTATTTCTGCAAACCAGTATTTTCTGTATATATAAGTTTTGAGCAAAGTCGAATTTGACTTGGGTAACATGGGAATCCTTTTCCTTCTATTAAGGAAAACAGAATACAGAAACCGGAAGTGAACTCAAAACCTTGGGAATACACTGATTATCTGCACCTGTGGTGGCAATCTCATGGGTGCAGATTTCAGTTTTTGAAAGTGGAATGGAAGTTTGTGTTGATGAAATTATCAAGCCATTTTGAAAACTGATTAACTTGAATTTTGGAGCATAATGCTTGCATAATATTCAAAGGACTTACAGTGCAGTTTAGAGATGTCCACTTGCTACATCTCTGGTTCCCAAATTGTTACAAACAAGCAGTGCATAGGCATGGTGTTGCGCAGATTTTTACATCTGTCAGCTGTCACTGTGCCATAGTGCGCAGTGTGACTGCAAAAGGGTGTGGTGAGTATATATAGGTTTCCAGTGGTGAAATACCTATGCAAAAATTAATCCAAATTTATTAAAACTGTAGTACTTTTTTTGTGCTTCAGAAGGATCTTGTATCTGGATTTCACAGACTGGATACAGAGACCAGGGCTCAGAGGTCAGTTACTATTTATGCACGTAGTCCCTAGTGACTATCTCTGGAACCGTGGGTTCTCAGTACATGTGAAATAGGACTGTCTGACTGTAGCACTTAATTTGAAAAGTCTCTCTTGACTTTCTGAGAACACACTTGCTTCCCCAGCAAATTATTTTCTTTGCCCAGGTTCATTGTCACTACAGAATTGATCTTTCATTTTGATCTTCCTTGTACCTGGGATGGATGTGAAAGAGTCCTGTAACTCAGTAGTGCTATCTGCACCCCCTTGGACTCCCTCCAGTGCTACCATCGAAAGGCAATACTTTCTCAATACAATGTCTCATCTTCCCACAAACTCAAGCTGGATTTGTTCCAACACAAAGGTGGAACACACTGAGACTAAGTTGGCATCTCTGCACCTCTTCGTGTTCCAGATTTCATGGGAGTGAGGAGTTGAAAGGGTAGTGAAAAGGCAGTGCAGGTTTAGAGGTCCTAAATATAGGGTACTGGCTCCCTTGTAGGCCCATTGGGTCTGAAAAAAAACCTCCTTGTTTTGTATGTGAAAGAAAGGGAATTCCATTATAACTCTGTCTTCAGCTGTTTAAATGTCATGGGAGGACCCTGGGCAAACCCTCCCAAGAAGGCTGCCACTCAGAGTCTCTGTGCTGCACTTTTATCATCCAAACCAGTGAGGTGATGATGTGGGTATGTTGTAATGGAGCTTTTCCTGAGGCTAAAGTCAGAAGTGTTTCAACAACTTTTGGAGGTGCTCGAGCACAAAGCTCTGTGGATGTCACACATCATTGCAGTTTCGTCAGCATGTTAAAAATCCACGTTAGGTCTAAATCAGTATTTCTCATGCTCAAGGGCACCTTGTGAATTGCCCCCATCATACCTGATAGTAAATGTTGTCCCTCACCCAAAAAAAAGAAAGCTCAGTAAGAAATATATAGTAATACACTTAATTTTCATTTTTAACCATAAAGATGGAGCATATTCTGTTCTCATTCTGGCTGCTTGAGCCAGAATCTGGTTTCACACTACCTGGTAAAACTGGGCCAGCTAGCAGGCTGGTGATTTATATATAAGCCAGTTCAAAGAAGTCTACTTCATATTTTTTCTTTACTGATGACTGTCATGCTCACCACAGAGTATACAGGCCACACTGAGTTGTAACATCTTTCTATGAAATTAACAAGCTTTTAAATATGTCCTTAGATTGTAGCTCTTAAGGTTATTGATTTTTGAACATGAGCAGAACATTTCTGCTTTTTCAGGCGGCTTGTGCAAAATGGTTATATTTTTTATAGATCAGCAACTGATTTTTGTTCCAAGCCACATGTTTGCCACCTCTTGGAAATTAACACTTGAATTTCATATATGCTTTTTTGTAGTCTTATCAGAATAATGTTCTATGATGTTGCATATTTACACTAAGAACCAGTGATTCATTTGGGGATCCATAACCTGAATCTTGGATCTGAGATGGGCTCACACAGCTTTGTAGGGATCATCAGCTAAAGCAGTAGGTATTCACAGCACTTCCCCACTTGAGCTTCCATTCACAGTGCTAAGATATAGCCAGGGACTTACATGCTAAGCAGATACGGATATGCATCATTTCTTACCTTTTTGTATTCCTCAACTTCATTTACATAACTGCTGCTATCATACTCAACCCTAAAACCATGTCCCTACTGACTGCCTGAAATCAAAATAAATTACAGTACAGCTGTGAAGGCCTACCTTATCACCTGGTGGTGCTGCCTTGATGCCTCTTCTTTGATGTCCAGCACATATCCCTTGGTTTATCAAGAGGAAGTACGTGGATGGTGTCTTGCTTCCTTTGTAGTAGTTTTAGCTTTTCCAGTCTACCCAGGTCTTGGAATACATAATGTTCAATTTTAATGCACTTCATATACCGTGTGTGAGTTGTGAAAGGCTTTGGTTGTGGGACAACCTCACTTGTCCCAATGGTTATTGGGATGCAAGAAGCTGTATAGCTGCTAGGTAATTGATAGTCATCTTTCACAATGCTTGCTTGTACTGTAGAGCCATACAAGATTTTTAATCCACAATCATGATGTAGTACATGGAATCGGGTAATTTAAGCACAAAAACAGAGCATTTGAAAAATAGTATTAAGACATGTCTGAGATTCCATTTTGAAAAACTTACAGGAGAAGGTGTGATTCTTTACTTTGAAGCAGGAATCTGAATTAATGGTGCATGACTACTCCTACATTTTTCCCCAAGTCTGTGAAAAGTTGATTCTCATTATCAGTGGGAATTAAACTGTGCTCTGCCATTTCCGAGGGGTGTTTGATTCTTGACAGTGTTCCCTCATGGTTTAGCAAGAAGAAAAAGTAATGTGAGCAAAAGTGAGAAAGGTTGAGGGGTATAACTTTGTAGATGTCATGCCTTGAACAGAATAAGGAGAAAATACAATAGGATTGAAAAAAAATGGGGTAATTTGCACTTTTCAGTTCAACAGTTCCCAAAAGACACGATCCATCCCACTTGGTGAAAGAAGGGGTATTTTATAATATGTATAAATAGCAAGATTGAATGAGAGCTCACATAGGTAGCTGTCTTCATCTTAGATGACAAATTCAACAGACCTTTCATTTTCTTCCCAATACTGTACTACATGGTAACACTAGTAGTACCGATATGGCATCAGTGTTGATATCCTTGGGATATCCTACTTTAATTTTACTGTTAGACGTTACTCAAGCAGGCAGTTACCACGTCTGAGAACAAAAGTACAGACCGGGATAAATCCGCAGCAAAGGATGTGCGTGTTATGTTTGTCAGGTCACAAAAACAAATACGTGGCTTCTAGTGGCATTTGATTATTTATTTTTAAGTGTGACTGGTCACTCCATGGACAACATTGCACCCTCTGATAATCTGGAAATATCACACTGTAGGATAACGTATTTTGTACAGAACAGGACGCAGACTTGTACACATGTAAATACACATCCATATACACACACATAATTTAAAAGTTGGAAAATACCTTTTATGACTCTCCTGGGTGTAAAGGATCTTCTCTGAGGAAAGATGTTTGAGTAATTGTAATCTATAAATAGATTAATTTTATTTTAAAACTGAAAGTTATTTACATTAATTAGCTTTGGTTGCTATCATGTCTCATGTATCCTCCTATGGATTTAGTCTACAGTGGGTTTCGCATGCATTTACCATAAATAAAAAAAATGAATAGCAAGTGCTAAAAGATTATTAAAGATTACTAAAACATTTTAATGTTTATTTTATTTAAGATAATCAAAATAGGTTGAGTTCCAGTACTGTGTGAATGACCTCTACAGCAATTTCAACTACTATGGTCACTGCTTCTCCAGCCTTCTACATCTTTCTCTGAATCTTCTGAATACTGTGGTATTTGTTTAGTTTGTATTTTGTATGATCCTATCAACAGAGGGTCCAAAAGCAGTGTTGTCTTTCCTGCTTCTCTCCAGTTAAGTTAGATTTTTTAAAAAATCAGGCCAAATCAATTATAAATGGTATCAAAGGACCAATTATATTGTCTTTATCAACTATCTGAAATGGAAAAGAGGTGAAGTCAATACAAACAGAATAGCCATTTCTGGCGTTTTCCCTGTGTTGCTTGGAAAAATAGCAATTTTTTTTTTCCTTTGCATTATTGATGTATATCAGCTGTATTCTAACAGGTTAAGGCCTGATTTTTTACACTATAAATCATCTATTCTGTATGCAGTGATATTATAGGTGGTTATAAACAAGTAGTTTACAGGGTTCAGTTTAAAACTAGAGGCACATTATTCCAGTAATGCTCACAGTCCTATATGGGGTGTTTCAGCAGAGACAAAAGAGAAGGTTTTAGAAAAACTATTCTTGTTTAAATCCATCTGGGCTAGCTTTGAGTAGAGCATTGACATACTAGTATATGGCTTGCATTGTATGACAAAAGCTGTTAGATAAACACTGAAAATAATTAATTTTGATTCTGTACATTTCTAGCCGTCAACTTTTTAAAAATGTGGTAGGTTTTTTCTAATTTGTTAATCTGAAGACTATGCATTGTAAATACACAGCACCTCTTTTTTTCAGACTTAGGATGACATAGTAAATTATTTATTTTCTGTCATCAGTTGAAGTCAGTGAAAGTTCTGCAATGGAATTATGCAAATGCAAGATTGGGAACTTAAATTTTGAATGCAACAGTAAACTAGAACAGAGTTTATTATCTTTATCAAAAGAATCTCTAGCTTCTTTTACCTATTTTAGGAAGTAAATATGTTCAGTATGGCAGAGAAATTTTTTTAAAACCTTGCTCTAGTAGCACTTCAGTATTATTTAAGTTATTTATACATCTAGTTTTTCTGCACCCAAGTAAGAAAATCCAGCTCAGTGAAATGACCAGAGGTTTAGGCCAGTAAATTATTAAGGAAGGAGAATAACCTAAAATAGTGTGGTCAGTTATCATGTGTCCACTGGCTCTCCTGAGCTGCCCATATGTGCACTTCTGGCTCTCCTCCATTGTTAGCATGTGTGACTCAAGCCACCACTAATGACATTGCTTTGGAATTGGTACACATGGAGAGCAATCTCCAGATGCTTACCAGTGCTCTGGAGATGAAAGCACAATACTTTCTAATATGCACCCTGAGTGAATAAAAAGATCTTTTCCCCTGACAAGGAGTTTTGACCATAATCTAGTGTTAATTTCTCACCCACAAATTAAGAACTGTACAAAATCAGCCAATTTTTCTTAGATGTGGCATGTATCTGTATTGTAAGAATCTGATGTAACTGGATATTGCCTTCCTGTTTCTGTTTTACTGTAGCAACTTGTAACAGGGATGGGAAGGAATGAGATGCCAGTGGTGTGATGTGCATGTGTGCCTGTGTGCTTGTGTGTGTCTGGGAGAGAGAACAGATAAAAGGAACACCAGAAGAGGCAGCAGAGCAAGGACAGATTGTACAGGGTGCTGTTTCTAGTGACTCAAATTGGGAAACATGGTGTTTCTGTCAACCCCTGAAGACCCACATTCAGATATGACCACAGCACAAGTGTGTCCTTAGGAGATGATCGCTCTTCAGCCACGGTGGCTGGCAGCAGGGCTACAGCAGATCATGTACACCAGCCTTGCTAGCAGCAAGGAGAGACAGAAAAGGTTCATAATTTCAAATGGCATGTAAAGAAATTGCTGGTTAGTAAACAGAGACACAATGAAAAGAAAGCTAGTGTCTACTCTCTCATGTTGCATACAAATGATTCTGGCCAGAGGACCACATGCATAATGGTGTTTCTGCATATGCAGGTATGAGGTCTTGAGCAAACCAAATTGATGGAGAATGACTGCAAGAGAGTAAAATCAACTTGCTTAAATATTTATATTTATATTATAAAGTTATGAAAGTTAAAGAACCATTTGTCTTCCATAAGATGTCACACTTGTGTTCTATTATCCTGATTTCCCCATGCTGTCACAGCACCAATCTTCAAATCTTTCATTTTCTCTTTTACAGGGTTGTGGTGCCTTTTGTGAAAACCTGTCTCATGGTCCTGCCTTCAGTGCAAACTGTATGGAAGAGCCTGACAGATGTTTTCATTCTACCATTCTTTCAGAGCCTAGGCCGGTGCTTTGCCATGGTTAATATACGCCTGGACCAAGAGTAAACCTCAGAGATGTGACACTGCTGTAGTTGTAGCTGGTGTTACACTTCTTTACTAACCTAACATACACGCACTTACCGTTCATTCCAAACTGTTAAATTAGGATGGCTGGTTTAAGTGGGAACATGCTGGTTTTGTTAAAACTCATTTATTATCAGGGAGATCCATTTAAGAATTAGTAGGCAGTTTTCATAGCTCACTGTTTTAACAGAGTGATCGTGGAGTATATTGGCAACACTTTATTTTAATGGTAGGTTGATTGGTAGGTTACAGGAGAATTCTCATGGAGGATTAAAAGCCACCACAGTGATAATGATTGGCATTATTACTATAAATAAATTAATGAATAGGCTGTTACGCCTTAGACAAAACTGATCTCTAGGGTTTCACATTGACTTTACTGCAGTTCCACCAGGGATCATTTTTGGCCTCGCTATGCAGGGTGATAAACCCAGTCCTCTGTTATCAGCAGTTAAAGTGAACATGACTCATTGCATAAACATACAGGGAAAAGAACTGTTGTGTAATTCTCCTATATTGGGGGGGAGCTCTCTAGAAGTTTATCCCTTAAAATAAGGTGTTAGCTAATGATCTGTAACACTAGCTAATCTGTATATTTTATTTAATGAGAGATTAACTTTGCTGTATATTTTGTACCTTTGTAAATGACAGTTGATCCGGTTATCTTGAAGCACAATTTCTCTAGTATTTGAATTCTAACCAACTTATTAAGCAGCAAGAGTGAGACACTGCAAAAATTACTTTATATAACTAAAATTTCCTTTTCTAAATTAAGTAGATTTTGAGTGTTGCTGTGCAATTCTAATATATTAATTATATATGATTGTGTGTGAAAGCAAATTATAAGTGTTTTCATACGCAATTATGCAAAAGACTTGGAAATATCTGTTTATGAGAAATGGTTTTTATTAAAAACGGGGTGTAATAAATGCTGCCCTGCCTATTTCTGTATATTATTGGTGTGAACATTGTGATATTTAAAGCAATAGACACTATGCTAGCACTTTAACTAGGTAGCAAGCTCTTCTAGAAGGCAAATGAGTGTATTTGGTATCTTTGTCTAATTCTCCTCACCGATTGACTTGACTCTCTCTGTTGCTTATTTACTGCTTCAAAGCCTAGCCCCTAAAAAAGGCCCTTTTTTCTTCTGCACCTAATATGACTTTTTAAACTAGAATAACAGAACATGTGCAGAGGTACATTAAAATTACATGAGCCTTCTGGTGGGCTTATGCTGCTGTTTTATTTAAATACAGATGGTAAGTTGCAATTGTAAAATGTTTGTATTATTTAGAATGTTATTTTCTAAAATTATGTCTCAAATTTCTTATCAAACAAGAGGTATCTAATAAAATAATAAAATGTCAGCTGTTTCCCATTTTAAACTTCATTTCTTTTCAGATTTGTCAGCTTTTAAACAAACTCTTAAAATGCCAAACAGCAAGAACACTATGTAGTTCTTCCAAAATATGTGAGAGGTAAAGAAATGGATGAGCATCAATACAGTTCCACTATTATCAACTGCATTTAACGTATTTATAGTAGAAAATTACATATCTCTGTGTATAAGTAAGCCCATACAGAATGATTAGCAGGTCTCTCTGCAGAATTTTGGCAACATTCAAAATAATGCTTAATTCTTTTTACAGGTGCATGCTTTCTTTACAGATGAGCTGCAGAATTTTCCTCTTCTTGCCTTTTGGCCTATTAAAGCTACCTGACACTGTATATTCTTTGTATATTAAGAACATCTTTGTATATTAGAAGTATTTTTAGCATTTGTGCCATTTAGAGAGGGATTCATATGGCTGTAAAAAACTGGATCTTAATGATTAGTGCCCATGGAAACTTCTCTTGCTCTTTTTTATTCTGCAAGAAGTTAGCTTGTTTTTCAGATGTGTTCTTCAAAATACCTTTCTTATGTTAAAAATGGAAATAACTCTTTTGAAAATAAAAATTTGCCAGGCTAGGCTTGAACTCTTTTGAGAGTTATTTTCTCTTACAGCGTCCAAGGACTTCTACAAAGATATTTTCCACTGAAAAATATCCCCTTGATGAATTCATTTAAAAGAAAAAAAGAAAATAAATCAATCAGTACTAGTTCTTGTGTCTAAAAGGAGCCCTATAAAAGCCTAAGCTTTGAAGGAACCTAAGTCTGGATTTGAAGTTTTGAGAACTAGGCCATTCCCCAGAGAAAGATCTATCATTTTATGGTATGCATTCCTGAACACACGCATTCTTAAGTAGCATATTGAAGTCAACTGGCTCTAGCTACCACAGACAATTAAGTAGAATGGCTTGGTTTGTTCTTATTTTGATTTAGGCTTGTCATTGATTAGTTCTTTTCACCATTTCTCTAGCTGCTACAAGACTCAAGCAAGCTTGTAATTAAAGCTCTTAGTTTCTTACATATTTTATAGCAATATCTTTCTCTGGAACAGGTGTGCCTTTACTATAAGAAAATACAAAGTGCACTCTTAGACTTTGGGTAAAATATTAGATGTTTGGCAAATACCCTTACTTGTCCATAAAAGGAGTGGAAGGAAGTATAAATATTTACAGACTCCAATTCTCAGGTGTGGATCTGCCCTAGGCAACTCTGGCTGCCATGTATTCTCAGGATTTTATGGTTCTGACATGCATCCTGGAGGTCTGGCACAGCACATACTGTGAATACCTTACAGCGCTGTTGGACAGCAGGGACTGAATGGGAACTGGCACTGAACTGTGCTCTTCAATGTAGGAGTAGGTCTGTCTCCAATTCGTTTGAGATGTGGACAAACCATCCCAGCTGATCCCTTAAAAGCAACTTACAAAATGAGAATGTAGACAAGGGAGTCCAGAAACTGAGTTTTCATTGTCTGCAACAAATGTTGGAAGATGTACACCTGGATTCAGGTCATTATTTTGATGCATCTTCTCCTCTGAGGAATGGGGAAAATGTTGTTGCTCATAACAAGAGTAGATTTTCCATCATCACAGTATGAGCTATTATAATAATAAGTGTGAGATGGTGTTCTGATTCCAGCTTGTCTCTTGTTACTGCAGACCTCATATCTACAGTCATGAGCTGGAAACTCAGTTTTGACATGCAAAATATTTCAGCATCTTGTTTTGTATGAAGATCACAACTAACATACAGAACTAACCCTAGATTTGTGATTATGGACTTTTTAATTCACAAAGAAGTTTAACATGCCTCCTTATGAGAGGCTGTTCCTAAAATGTTCCTAATCTGACTCTGGAACTTTTATATTTGTACCTTACCTTCACCACCCTGGTAGTTCACCATATAAATTGAAATAAATTCTTAACAGAAACTTTGACGCATTAGTAAATGAAGAGCCTGTTCCCACCTATCCAAAATGTTCACTTAAGCATTCACTGACCAAAAAGTTCAGAACATCCCTGCAGCTCTGGGACCTCAGACCACACACTCGTATTTAGTGGAAGCCAAAGAACGGTAAGTCCTTTATTTTTACAGGGTGTGATCATTCCCCACCTGCAGAGATAAAACTATTGCTGTTACTAAATCTTTTAAAAACACATGGAAAAATACATGTGTTTGGGTTTTTTTTAAATGAAAATGCAAATGGAACAAGGTCAAACACCAGACACTTTACCAGTGTTGTCTGTTGTCTATGCTCATGAAAATTAGCATTGAAGGTCTCCAGAGATACTGAACCTGCAGTTAGGCATTAAAATTGGAGGTTCTTTCTTCATGCAAGGATTTACAAATTAGGGATGAATTAATACAGGCTAATTTTAGCTTGGTGACACTAGTCTTCCTAACCTTATTGCGACAAAAGGAAAGTGTCTTGTGAGAGGTAATTCAGAGGAGCTTAGATAGGTTCCTGCTTTGAATCATCCTCCAGAGAAAAGACTCTGCACTGATTAATGCAAAATATTGGGCTAGGCTTGGCTTGGCTTCTTTCCTCTGCTTCAAAATTGTACTTGCTCCAGAAATTGGGAATGCCAATGGAAGCAACTAGAGTTTCATAAAAGTAGTGGAGCATGTTCTTCTCTACACACCTCTCACAGCTTGATGCCAGGGGTGTCACCTGTGTTAGATGTTCAGTTTTGGCTGTTGTATAGTTCCCCCTTCCAACTGCAAGTGGGAGGAAGAAGGACCCCTTCGCATAGCCCTGAATCATATCCTACTTAAGACACTCAAATGGGGTAAAATACGGAGATTTACTTTTATTGCAAACCTTGAGGAAAGCTTGTCTATTTTTCCAACTGCCTCAGCTCAGTAACAGCTGCCTTTTCACCCCATGTACCTACCTGATTTTGCTTTTTTTATTTTACACTATTAGAGCTATCACAATGCTACAACTATCAGCTAGGGTTTACCACACAATGCTTAGGTAGAGAAGCATAGTGACAAAAAGCCCATCCTACATAAGCCTTAAGGAGTGGGTATTTAAGTCCCATTAATGAGACTAGTTCTCATAATCTGACATTTTCTATTAAACACATGAACATTTAATAATGAGGTAGACTGGAAGAATGGTGCAGAACAGTGTTGACATAGACCAGTGTTCATGGTCCAGCTCAGTAGTTTTCAAGTTATTTGATACTGAAAAGGGTCGAGAAAAGAGGGACTTGGTTTGCACAAGGTCTGGCAGAATTAAAGCTTTCAATTTGCCTCTCCAGTCAAGGCAGTTACAAGCTATCTTGCTAAAGACCTACGGGGGCTAGCTCTAAAAAAAGATATACACACCTACTACAGGATTGAGATGAGAGAAAGTCACACATTTTGATCCAAAATTGTAATCCCTGCCGAGCTGCCACCCAACCAGGAACATGTCTGAACTCAGAAGGCACCTCCCTTTCACATAACCCCCCACAATACCTACAGTTTTACTTTTTTCATGCCCAGAACTGCCCTTATTTGAGCAGCTTGGCATCTTACTCACACCTAAGCCCAGTCACAACCCCAAAAGAAGGGGGGCCTTAGACTTCTTGAAATACACTTAACTGCAGAATAAGGTACTCCCCAAAATACACTTTCCCAGGAGTGAGTCCAAATGCAATGGCACACCTCAGGCAAAAAATTTATTTCAGGTTTCTCAAGTGTTGGTTTGCCTCTTCTAGCCCTTAGGCTATTGTGAAATGTTTTATGGCAGCACCACTTTCACGTACAATGAAATCACTCCTGGCTAGAGGTTGTGAGAAGGAAGGAATGTGAGAAGAGCTGCCCATCTCTCCTGGTATAACTAATCCTTGGATTCAAGGCACAAACAGGCCAAATAACAAATGCATACATGAACCTGCAGCCCTGGATACTGGGGGAAAGGGGAATCCATCCCTATGGAAAAGTTCTGATCCAGTGATGCACATTTTAAGATACAGAAATCCTTCAGGGAGTGGGGACAGAATGACTACCATGAATCCTCCAGGACTACAAGTCTTTAATGGAATGAGGAAAACACTGGCCTGCATGTTAAATCTATCCTAATTCTTGTTAGCATGCAACAGGGTGACAACAGTAGCATGACTGCTGAAAGTTCAATACCAACAGTTCTGCACCAACAACTGCACATAAAATGATGTGGTTAAGCAATTGAACAGAAGATACACAAAAAAGCAACGATCTTTCACTCCTAAGCTTCAGGTTTTTAAGTGCTCTGCATAAGACAGGCTGCTCATGGACAGCTTCTGTTACCTGACAGCCTTGTTGCTGTTGAAACTATACATAAAGAAAACAGTTTCCCAGGGCTGATTTTGATCTTGCTGACTTTGGAATATATCAGGAGTATTGCTAATACCATACCTGGAATAGTTACACAAGCTTAAAACGAAAAGGGGGGTGAGGAGTGGAGGAAGGAGGAGTGTTTGATACCAGAAAAAGACACTCAGTGAGCAGTCATCCACATTCAGTTCAGCTTCATGACTCATTTTCTGACAGTTTTTGAGGGATTTCGTCTGGTCCTTCCCCACCCCCCTCCCCCCACTGGCTTCTTGGAAGACATGTTTCCTACCCATAACAAAACATTTCCTCCCCTCAAAATGGGAAAAATAAATCATACGGTACACATGCTTTTCTCCATGTTTAGAGCAAGTTTTCAAGCAAGGTAATCCTGAGGTTTGAAAGTTTCATTAAAGCAAGATTTTGGAGCAATAAAAACATTTTAAAATTAGGTATGAATTGTCTGAGGCTGGTGTGATGAAGAAAGGCAGTGAAGTGGACAACCAAGGTGGCATGTAGTCCTGTTTAGCCACTGACCTGGACTACTAAAAACACAGCAAAGCTCCATGAGAAGACTGGGCGGCATTTCCAAGGCCAGCTTGAGTGTCTACAAATTCTGGTAATTTTTGGCCACTCCTGGATAAAACATTCATAGTGACTGAGAAGGGGAACAGAGCTTTTGCACTTTCAGAAGATTCCTGCAGGCCTTTACCAGGCCCTTTCCCACTGAATTATTACTCTTCCTCTGAATGTAACAAGGAGATCCTTGCAGAACTCCTGTGTGCATCCATACCAAGTCTCCGGCTGTTGAGTTTGTGTGCATTTCTCATACAGCGGTGCTAGAGGCAAGGGGCCATGGCTCCATCCCTCTCCATCTCTGCAGATGTAACTTGCTCACTCTTACTGCTTGATAGTACCCATGTCTTTTTCTGAGTAGGCTGTCTTCTTGGTATTCCAGCTCAAGAAAGCACTACTAATGTGATGATTCATTTCACTTTGTATGGAGCCTATTCTGGAATTCATCTCACAAAACGTATAAATTCCACTAGTTTATTATATTCTTCTAGCTGCAGTAGTGTTGTCTGATTCAGAAATATCTTTTAAAGGGGGCTGTGGTTCTGAAGAAACTATTCCAGAACCAATTCAGCATTTCAAATTAACAAGTACCTCTCTTTTTTTCAGTCATCCTTGAGATACACAGTAATACTGAAAGATGGATCAAAATGTTCTGGTTCATGTGCAGGACAGTGATAAACTGAAAAACTTTCCTAGATATGAAAACAAAGAGCTACCTTGCAGGTTTTTTTTCAGATGGATAGAAAAATTGCAGAGTCGATGTCCTTCAATGCACTCATTCAACTCCATATACACACTCAAAAGCTTGGACAGACTAAAGTATTTTAACGATGGCTTAAGTGAATTATTGCATCAATAAAAAAGCTACTTTTAAAAACTACAGCTAACTTGGAAAGTTGGAAAACTTCCATCTGGGGCATTCGTTCTAAAGTTTATGAGCAATATAAACTAAAGGAAGTTGACTGCTAACTGATGTATTAGCAATACATGTCCATGCGGACTGCATTTTCAACAGGTGCAGTTATTTACATCTGTGGAGCCTACATCCATCTTAGTGAGGCGCTTCTTCGAGGTAATTTCTCTATTGAAGTGCCAAAGGCAGACTTACTGTAGTTAAGAATTTTCTACTTCTGTTGCTGCAATTCTGTGCTAAATGGCATAACACTAAGGTCACTATTTTTCTGTTAATGTTATAAATCTTTCACCATAGTCTGATTTCCTAACACAAAACTAATGGCTGCAAACACACACACACACAGAGAAGTGAAATATAATTCATTTTATAGATGTGTAACGATGCTGCAACCCTAACCTGAGCCATTTTGAATATAGTGATGAATATTTATATCTATAGCATTTACACCTATATACGCCCCTGAGCTTACAAAAAACCTTGGGAGCAGAGCACGGCAAAACGGCATCCCACCGTTTAAAAGTGAATCCCAGTGGTTAACATGCATGGCAGACAGGAATGGATCAACCTCCTCCCGGGAAAAATATAGCAGTGTTAAAATGCAGAACTGTTAAATATTTGAACAGTTTTGAAATGAACCAGTTGAGAAAATATCTTTTTCTTCATCATAAGGATGTCCAAGTTTCCACAATTGTTCCTGGAGCAGCGATGCTTCTGTGTAAACTATTGTCAATACCGGGAGGGGGGAGCCCGACAAACGCTTCGCTTGCTCTGGACGCTAAAGACAACTAAAGTTTTCCATCTCTTCATTGCTTCCTTGCCCCCCCCTTGCCCAGGTGACTCTGCCGCACGCAGCCACTGCCGGCCCCGCATCCAGCGGCGGGGACCCCCTGTCGGGGGCCGTGGGCGGCCGGGGCAGGGCGGACGACGCGGGGACGACCCTGTCCCTGTCTCTCTCCCTGTCGAGCCCCTGTCTCCGCCCGGCATGGCCCAGGCATCAGGGACCGGGTCCGCCAGATCCCCAGTTGCCGGGGCTGGGCTATTTTCCCCTCCCATCCCCGGCGGCTGCCGGCCGCCCTGCCATGTGCGGGGCCGTACCGCCGCTGTCATCCACCCCAGCCGGAGGCAGGCAGCCGCCCTGGCCAGCGGCCAGCCCTCTCCTCGCAGCTACCTCCCCCGGCCGGCCGCTTCGCAGAGCGGAATCTTCCTGCCTCCGGTTCTACAAGTCACAGGGCAGAGTAACTCGCGGCAGAGCCGTCAGCAGCCCGCAGCACCATGTCCGGCACCAAATACGTAGACTCGGAGGTAGGACCACCGGGACATGGGGCCGGGATGCTGCCCCTCCACCGAGTACCTGCAGCGGCTGGGGCCCCCAAGCTCCCTGACCTGTCGGAGGAGCGGGGCGCGGGGGCGGCTCGGCGGCAGGAGGGCGGACAGGAGCGCACCTGCGGGCAGGGACAGCGGGTCGGGGAGAGCCGGGGCGCACGTCCCGGGCGGCGTGCGGGGAGGGGGGCTGCTGGCGACCGTGCGGGAAGGGCGGTATATGGAGAGCAGCATAGCGAGAGCACCGGGATGGAGAGGGCACGGTTATGGCCCTGCATGAAGGGCAGTATGGGGGGGCAGTGTAGCGAGGACAGTGCGGTGACGGCGCCGTGCTCAGGTCAGCGCGGCGAAGGCGGTATGGCGAGGGCAGCGTGGTGAGGGCGGTATGGGGAGGGTGGTGCGTGGGGAGCCCCGGACGCTCCCCGCTGTGCCCGGGGGGCCACGCCAGCGCCCTCCCCGCCCAGAGGCCGCTCGCTCCGCCCGGGGGCAACGCCGCAAGGCCGGGCCGCCTGGTGGCAGGAGCGGGACCGGCGCCTGGCACCGCGGGGGTGTGGTGTGCGCCCCGCGGCCGCGGTTAAATAGCCGGACGAGGGCCGCCCCGCAGCCTGGATCCCGCTGCCCGCGGGACCTGGGGCCGCCTCCCCCAGCCCGCCCTCCTGCGCGACGCGGACCGGCCCTGCCCGGCCCGGCCCTGCCCTGCCCTCCCCGCCTCAACTGGGCTTTCCCCTCCCGCCCGCGCTCCCTCTGCTCCCCGCAGGGCTTTCTGTACACGGCGCCCGTCCGGGAGCAGGGCAACATCTACAAGCCCAACAACAAGATGATGGCAGATGAGCTGAGCGAAAAGGCGGTGCACGACGTGCACACCAAAGAGATCGACCTGGTCAACCGAGACCCCAAGCATCTCAACGACGACGTGGTTAAGGTGAGGGGCCGAGGCGGGACGGCGCGGGGGGCGATACCAAGTCCTGCCGAGGCAAGGTACGCAGGCATTGTCAGGGCGGCAGAAGCCCGCGAAGCTCATCCCTCCACCTGCTACAGGAGGGAACGGGGCAGGGGCTGACTTTTTTTTTTTTTTTTTTTTTTAAAGGAAAGGGGGAGTGGGCAGGGGAGAGGCGGGCAGCGGCTAGGGCAGCCCTGCGGAGCTCCTCGCTCCCCGCTCCGGAGCGGGGCTGGCCGTCTCGGGCTCCCGCGCTGCCCCGCGGGGCGCACCGGGCTGGGCTCGGCGCAGCCGGCCGGGGGCCGCGGGGGTCCCGCCGCGGTGTGTGCCGGCAGTCAGCTCTGCAGCCGGGACGTCCCGCCCGGGGCCGGGGCAGCGGGGAGATGAGTTGCGTGACCTTGTGTAACACCGTCGGAAGGATTTTCCTTCCCCGAGGCACGCACAGAGGCAGGGCGGGGAGATGTCACAAACCAGATCGCCCTTCCTAAGCCTGACGGGTGCAAAATCAGAGATCCTGATGGCGGTTGGACTTGTGTCCTTGTTCTGTTCTGTTCTCTTTGGTGTTTTTCCTTCCCTCAAGAGATGATAAGCAAGCTAAGCAAAATCTAACTGTGCCCTTGCCTAGAGTTTTTTGTTTGGGTTTATAAATCAGTTTGGCTGTTTTGACAAATCAGGGTTGATGGAGATTTTTGCTTGAAGTCACTTTGGTCAGAAGAATCACAGAGATAGGTTTTCTCTTAGAAAAAACTTTTATACAGACAAATTTATACAATCCATGTGTGTTACAAATGAGAGTGTTTGAGATAACTTAAAAAATCATCAGCAATGGTATGTGCAAAAGTCAGATTTAATATTAAGTGACAAAGCACAAGTTCATTGGCAAGATTCACTCTAGTACTTATAGGACAGCCAAGGCACAATAAGGGAAAACAAGCAACAACAAAACCAAACAAAATCCAGGCAATCAAAACAGAAATTAACTGAAAACTATCTGGGGGGGGGGGGGGGGGGGGGGGTGTTTAGGTGTGTGTGTGACAAAAGACAGTGCTGGCAAGGATAAAAAGGAACAGGGCCTAAAAGCTTACCAATGCTCTAACTTAACAGTACTTTAACTTATACCTTAAGGCTAACAATTTAACATAGGAAAAACACTTAACTTATACCTAACTTGTAGCTTAAACTTAATTTATAACTTAACAATTTAATCAAGAATAACACTGAAGAGCATTTAACCTAACTTTTAACTTTGAAGTTATACGTAGCAACTCAGCAAAAGAACAACACTTAGCAACACTTAACTTAGCTTATAACTTATGTTTAACAACTTAGCAAAAGAACAATACTTAGCAGCATTTAAGTAAGTTTATAACTATAACTTAACCTTACTCAGAAGCCTAACTTACTTAGATACCCAAGGTACTTAAGCATCTAAAAAAGCAGTATTTCTCTCAAATTTGCTATAGGATATGCACAGGGGCGTGCACATAGACAGGAGCAGTCAGTGCAAGCAAGGTACCTGTGAAAAATTCCCACCAGAGGTCAGTGAAATACTCACTTCAGATGCTTTTGCATCTCCTGACAGGCAAAGGATCAGGCCTTGAGGAGTGTGGGTGTTGGCCCAGGATACGTCTTGTTTTGGTGATCCTCCAGGTATAGCAAACCTGAGCGTTTGCTGGCTCTGAGAGGTGTCCCACTCAGAGGGAGATGCTGGTCCCAGCTCACTGCAGTCCAGGAGAGCTCAAAGGGCCCCATTTTGGGCCGCTGTTTATAGGGTCACAAGAGAGTGGGCTTTAGTCATAACAATGTTTCATACTGGCCACAGTTTGGGTAGGCACTTTCTCTGAAAGTGTGGGACCAGGAATGTTGTGCCATTCAGGCAGGAGGAATATTTTTCAAAGCTGGTCATAAGGAAAACAGGAGCTTGTTAGCAATTCCTGGGAGTGGACAGTGTTTCTGATAAGCTCAGAAAGAGCTGAGCCCAGGTGGTGTTTTCAAAGCCAAGGCCTAGCAAGCATTTCTCAGATCACACTGCAGCCTGGAAAGAAGGAGAGGGGAATACACCACCGCAATGTGAAAACTGATGGTGCAAGTCTGGGTTTGTCAGATCCCAGGAAAAATGGGAACCGCCCACTCATAGTGGGTGACTAAGCCACTAACTGTCTTGCTTAGTGGCCAGCAGTGTCAAGAGTGTGTGCAGTTCACCATGTTTGTTGTAACGAAGACCCGTTATAGAAAAAGAAAAGTACTGTATTGTTTCCAGAGAATCAAGAGGGTGAACTCTGGTTCCTGAATGTGTATCTGTAAAATGATTCATGCCATGTGCAGACAATTTAACAAGGTCACAAGTAAATCCAAATTCAAGACTTCAACGTAATTTGAAGGTGCTGAATATGACCAGCCATGGTCATATTGTTGGATCCATGCTGAGAATTATCCCTCACAGCAGCCTGTATCTTTAAGGAGCCATATATAAAGAAAAGGCATAAAATTGTTACTTGTTTAGAAAAAATCATCTGTGTACCTAATGGTACAAAACTGCCTTTAGAATGGTTGATTTTAAAAAGGAGAGAAGAATTCTTTTTTCTGCTACCCATGGAGGAGCAGCTGAGTAGACAGGGAATGCAAGAGCTCACGAACGGCACCGCGTCACAGTTTATTGCGTACATCAACAGAAGAAGTCCCCAAAGCAACCAGACCTTCTGAGGATGAGTCGTAGCCCTCAAGCAAGTCAGAATCCTGATGTCCACAAACCAAACCTTGTGAAAGAACGACCCTGCTAGGAAAAGTGAGACCACTGACAGAAAAAAACCTGTAATGGACTTAAAGGAAGCTGAAACATACTAAGCCCATCCTGCCCTCTCTGCCTCCCACAGAGGCAAGGATTAAGGAAGTTTGTTACATTCAGTCTTCTAAAATAAACTTGGAAAATAATAAGTATAGGAATGGAAAAAAAACTTTTCAGTTTGTCCTTTTGAAATAATTGTGGACCAACACATTCATTGAAAAACAGCAAACAGCCAGAATACCAGTACTGTCTCTGTGTCAGCAAGTGAGCTCCTGGTAGTGAACATAGTCACATCAAGACATAGGAATATACCAAAATGAATTTGATTTTAACCAGACAGGATCCATTTTACGTCATAAAACCAGTAGTGTTTGTACGAAATGGCATTGTAAAGCAACATTTTCTGTTTTGTTACAAGGATAAATAACTTTGATTTTAAGTATTTCATAGATAGTCTAACCTGCAAAGTAGAGAGAGGAATTTTGCCACAATTTGCTTTTATTTGGACCCTGTGTTCAGATTCAGTCCATTAGACATAGCAATAAAATTCAGACCCAGTACCTAGGCGACAGGCTTGAGTTGGGGTGAAAATACACAAATTCAGTTCCTGCCGTAGCCATCAGTCTCTAGTCCCCTTCTAATATGTATCTGCCTTTCTTACTTTTGCTGTAAAAAATCCAGGCAGAGTGTAAAAGATACAATTGTATAACTGAGGGAGACACCAGTCTTAGTCAGGTACTAAAAGTCAGACCAAAAAAAAAAAAGTAGGAGTTCTGTAATGCCAGAAGTGTGGCTCAGGCTGAGCTCAAATTTGTTTAGAGCCATTGCATTTTTCTAGATTCAGAACCATTTGCTTTTTACCCAGCATTTTATGCATTTCTTGCCACTTGACTATGAGGCACAACAGCATGGAAACTGGGGACAAATCAGTCAGCCATGAAATAGAAATGATTAGACAGAGAATGAGGAATCTGCTCTGTAAGCAGCTCTCTAAAAGGCCTCAGTGTTGTCTGTATTCAAATACTTCCCATAGCACATTTTAAAAATAACCTTCTCTTGTGAGAAGCGAGAGACACGTTCCCTTCATTTGCAGCAGAGAGCATCTGCACAGCTTCCCCTGCAGCAGATGCGTGGTGCAGGCAGCATTAGGGTTGGGATCCAGGCAAGGGGGAGAAACCCTTTTATAAAAGATCCTTTTATGAAAACTAGACACGTGGAGCAGCTTTGCATCAAAGCTGTTGGTGACTTTGCTTATGGTTTTGTCTTTGAATTAACCACCAAGTGAAAGCTAAGTGCTGGGAGGATTCCAGAAAAATGGGGCAAATGACTGGATTTCTGTTCAGAGATGGATGTGAGCAAGGCCTTATGGAACCTGAGGTATTCAGGCAGTGGAAGTGACAGCTCTGCACTGGAGGAAGCACAATCTAGTAAAAATCACCAGAATTTCCTTTTTGTTCCAATTTTTTCAGTGGAGATGGGAAAGGAAGGATTTTCCTCAAACAACTGTCCTCATACATCACCTAGACAGCAGGAGAATGTGCACTAGTGGTTCCATTCCTTCAAGCACTGGCTTGTGAAGGTGGCTAGCCAGGCCAGAGGCAAGGAGGGAATCTAGCAAGGGAGAAACAGCCTCTGTGCATGTGAGAGCTCTCCAGGAGTCATGCTGGTGATTATACAGGTGGTTTGCCATAGTTTTATCTGTTTCATGCGTCCTTCACCAGACAGTTCTGCTCTTGGACTTGCGTCCTGCAGGTTTTATTTGTGATGAGACACAACAAACAGGGTGGAAAGCTTATTGCTTTTTTCTCTGATGCATTCCCCAATGACCCAGGACTCACATGAAGGTGCCTGAAATTCAGGCTTTGCTCTTCTTGTTTCCCAACACAGTATTTGTGTTTTTCAGAGTACAGCTAAATTGCAGCCTTTGAGTTCTAGAGTTCAAACTTTCTCAACATATCTGTGGTCAAGTCTGCACAGAGTTTACTGAATTTGGAAAACACAGAGGAGGGAGCCAGTTCTCCTACAGATTGCTCTTCTCAGTAACTTCGTCGCTCCTTGCTGAGAATGGGGACGGACCTTGCAGCCAACCCTGCAAAGTCTAATCCTCTGGGACTAGTAAGGACCAACTGTGCAGTCACATCTGCAGCCAGCTTACAGGTTTTTTCCTACAGTGATGTGCCAGGGAGAAAGGCCAGTGCCTGGTCTACCATCCAGAATGTAATTATTCTGTTTTAAACAAGTGATGTCTATCTGCTGTTTGTTGTATAGTAGTCCTTTTTGCTCTGGAAAAAAAATTCCAGTTGGAATTGGCTATAGATGTGAGGATGCAGAGCTTTTGTGCCATGTTTTAAAAGGTTATGTATTCATGCCTTCCACTTAAAAATAATGCAGTTAAGGGCAATTCAGCTTACTGCAAGGAAAAGTCTGGAATTTTTAGTCAGATGTTGACAAATACTGTAATACCCTTATGTACTCATTAGGGAGGAAAGTATTACTCAGGTATTTTAAAGCTATTTACAGTTTCTGCCTCGTAATGAAAAGAGAGGGTTTTTCAAAAGCAGTTTACATTTTATGCAATCTTTTATGATTAAGGTCCCTCCCTGTTGCACTGAGCACAGTGTAAAATGTGCAGAAAGATGACTGGTCAGAGCACTTCCCATCCCCACACCTGAGAACCTCCTGGAAGGAAAGCAGGTGTCACCCCCTGCTCCTTTTGGATGGGACACCTAAGATGGGCTGTCACTCGGATGTGACAAGTATCAGCCTGAGAGGAATGCAGTTCTGCTCTTCAACACAGTAAAATGAGAGAAAAGCAGAGCTCAATCAGGTGCCATTTCTGAAATAAGGAATTAAGTGAAATTTAATGCAGACCCCTTTTCTTTGTTTTTAGATATTTTTAAAAGTCATGAGAACATAAATAAATGTTTAAGTTTAAAAACATCTGTATAAATACATAGATACACAAATATGTGTGTGTATGTGTTCTAATCCAAGTTTGTCATCTGGGCTCTTTTAGTTGGCAGTGATCAAAGTGAGATGCCTCTGGAGGCAGATTCACATCGCAGCATTTAACCCTAACCATAGGACAGGAGAAGCAGTGCTCTCAGAGGTCATGTTCCTCTCAATTGCTAATACTTGTGGCTTAGACATGACACCTTACATGTGCATAACAACTGATTAAATGAAATGGTTCTGTGACTGTGTCCTATTAACAAGCTATGGGGTTTAGATTTAAAATGCAAGAAAATTCAAATGTTTGACTTTGGCTACCCACATGATCCAGTTTTGTTTCAAATATTTCTTCCAAGGCTAGTCTAGGAGTAAGAGATTAAAAACTCAAGTCATTATGAATGCCAGTTTATACAAGGTCTGAGCGAGATTTTAAGAGTTCTGAAAAATAGTTTTCTTGCACATTATTTAGGAGTTCTCAGACATGGAATTTCTGGATTACAGCTAATAATGGCATCTGTTCTAATGAAAGCTTCTTTCTCAAAAAAATATGTTTGCATTTAAACTCATGGTATTATTAAAGCCTTATGTACAGCCTTCTTGCTTAGCATGATGAACATGACTCATAATTCCATAAAAAAATGTTCATTTGATGGCCATGGGGGCAGAGCAAATGATTCAGCATGGCTGTTTCTTTTGTTAGAATTTATTGGACACTATTTCAGATTCAGAAGAGGCAAATACTTTTCAATTCCAATACCTTCAACAGAATTCCAATCATATGTTAGAAAATATTAAGAACAATTTGAATTGATTGTAGAATTTTTAGCCCGCTATGTGGACAGAAACACCGTCTTCTGTTGCATAGGGTATGGATATCTAAAACAAACAGAAAATACTGAAATGCAAAACTCTCCAGGGGAAAAAGGGATAACTGTGTACAGTAGAATGGTCTGACAGTGGGGTCCCCAGTGAGGAAATTTGATCTTGGTTGTATTTTAGGCAACAGAAGGAAGAAAATACAAATGAACTTGGGTGACTCTGTAACATGTGTGATTTCTGGAAAACTGAAGACCGACAGTTCTAAACTAAGATAAGTTTGTATTTCCCACAGCTCTCAAATACCCTTTCCATAGACAGCAGGATGAAGTCTACATCAGCAATTGATTTTCTGAGCTTTTTGATCCAGAACTACCATATTTCTTTTCCAGACAAATGACAGTAATAAAACCCATTTTGGACTTAAAAGGGTTGGTTATTTTGAACATGAAAAAGAAATTACATCATTTAATTTCATTTGATTTATTGTGGAGGCAGGTTTTACCCCATTAGTCTCTTTATATTTTCTTGACAGATTTCTTAGGAAAGTGTTTTCTGATAGTTTCAGAAAAAAATTTGAACCTTATGCAATATCATTCTTTTCAGAAATCATCAGATTAGCAATCAAAAGAAAAAATAATTTCAGTGCCACTGTCCCCCATTTTAATGATTTGATAAAATATGATTTTAGTCAAGATGAAGGAGCTGTGCTCTAGATGTTAGTGGGGCTGTACAAAGGTGGATTTTGTTTGTAGTTAAACAAATAGGAACTGATAAATTCAACTTCATAGATAAGTGAGAAGACATTCTCACAGCTGAGGGTGAAAGCACCACATTCTCTGTCCAAACTCCTGCTGTGCTGAATTTATATTCTGAGTTCCAGAAAAGCCTAAGGGAGTCTCATAGACGGATTGCAACATTTCCTCTGTCAACTTTGAAATCTGTTCTTGGAATTCAAACAGATGCTACAAAAAATAATCAGTTTTCCCTCAACATCAGGGATCTATCTCCCGTAGACCTCAGCCATAAAGGCATCAACTGTTTTATCAAGTCCAAGTTCTTGTATCATAGAAAGGTTTGGCTTGGAAGGGACCTTAAGGATCATCCAGTTCCAGCCCCCTGCCATGGGTTGGGATGCCACTCACTAGATCAGGTTGCTCAAAGCCCCCTCAGCCTGGCCTTGAACACTTCCAGGGATGGGGCATCTGCAAATTCTCTGGGAAACCTGTTCCAGTGCCTCTCAGGAAATTCTTCCTCATATCTAATCTAAACCTAGTCTCTTTCAGTTTAAAACCATTCCCCCTTGTCCTATCACTACATGACCTTGTAAAAAGTGCCTCTATAGCCCACTTTATGTACTGCTCTAAGAGCCTTCTCTTCTCTAGACTGAACAACCACAAGTCTCTTAGCCTGTCTTCACAGAGGATGTGCTCCAGCCCTCTAATCATCTTTTTGGCTTTCCTCTGGATTCACTCCAACAGGCCCATGTTCTTATCTTAGAGGCCCCAGAGCTGAACACAGTACTCCAGGTGGGGTCTCATCAGAGCAGAGATCACCTTCCTCAACTTGTTCCTTTTGATGCAGCCCAGGGTGCTGTCAGCTTTCCGAGCTGCAAGCCAGATCATACTGAGCTGCTCATCAGCTGACATCTCCAAGTCCCTCTCTGCAGGGCTACTCTTAATCTAGTCAACACCCAGCCTGTATTTGTGCTTGGGACTGCCCTCACCCAGGTGTAGGACCTTTCACTTGGCCTTGTTGAACTTCATGAGGTTCACATGTGCCCAGCTCTCAAGCCTGTCAAGGCATCCCTTTCCTCCAGTGTGTCAGCCTCACCACACAGCTTGGTGTCATCAGCAAACTTGCTGAGGGTGCACTCAATCCCATCACTGTTCTCATGCAGTTTATGACAAGAGCAGAACTGTAAAATACCTTTATTTTTATTAAATACTAAAGAAACACCTTATGTTTAAGGATCAGTAACTTAAGATCTTCCCTAAGAAAGACAACCTTCTAACTGTCCAAGTGCAGGGGCAAGGTTTTTCTTAAAGGAAAAGAGAGGCAGCTGGGCATCACTGCACACTCATGGTCAGCATGTAGCATTGTTCAGGTAGAAATGAGGGAAAAGGTGAAAACAAGTTATACAGATGTGCAAAAAAGAATTGCAGCAGCTAACAGGAGTGTGTTTATTGGTAGTATAAATCAGGAGTCTCCTGAGTATATATCAGGAGTCTCCTCTCCTTAGACTTCCTTCACAAACTATAAAGAGGAAAAAGTAGTTTCCAGATCTAAACCTCCAAAGGTCCGTATCTCTCCATGCACTACTAAAGACTCTGAGGTCACTATATTTCTACTTTGCATTAGTGCCTAAATTTAGGAGCGATGAAGCTAGACCAACTTCTAAAAAGTTATACTTAATAGCAGTTTATTACCTTAATAGCATATAAGCATACAATAATAAAACATAAATCTATCATAGTTATATTTATAAAATAAAATACATTTTAAAATACAAAATCAGTTTACATTATGTCTTTACTTTTATTACGGTTTTTGGATTCAGCTTAATTCCAGGACCCACTGAAATAAAAGAAAAAATTCCTGTTTAGTGTAGTCAAAACTTCACATTGGTGTTCATGTTCATAAATACACCTCTTAAACAGACATATGGACAGACATATGTGAATATGCATATATGTATTAGGGTTCTTTGCTAAAATAGCTGTATCAAACAAGGAACTGTGGAACATGAACCAAATAATAACAGCAAAGAAAGCTTCTGAAGAGTTTCTTTTTAGGAAAGCTGCAATAACCTCCCAGCAGCCCAGTTTCCAGGGAGGAAAACAGTAATTTTATTTTCTGACTGCTTACTTCAACAACATCAAGACATTGTTCAAGGAACTGGCTGACACAGTATCCCCACCTGCACAGGAAGTTTTGCTGTGTTGCAGAGGAGTGCAGATCTTTCCTTGAAGCTGCTTGTCTTTCCTTCTGCCAGCCTGTGTAGGAACAGGATGGTCAAGTGCTTCAGGAGGAGGTCTCTGGAGAACAGCTGGTTGCTACAGTGCTGACCCATTGGCATCAATCGCATTTTTCTCACGAGCACTTCTGCAGATTTTGGTGAGCCTGCCCATCTGATGAAACAATGCCCATCAGCAGGGCTTTTCTGGTGTGTAATCAGCATGGGCAGGGAGCAGGAGGTTGTTCTCTCAGTAATTAGTAACAAATTTATTTTTTTGTTTTTTTCTATGATTTTCAGTTTGCGAAATGGTGATGTGCAGTCACCCCCCTTTTCTAAGTCATGGCATCATTTACACATTTTCATAATGCATCTGAGTATTTGTTGTACATGCAGTAGGAGTCACTCCTGACCAGACTGGTTTTCTTCTCTGGCTAGAAGAGTGCAGTCCTTCAATTCTACTTTTCAACATGAATATCCTTGTTTGTTAAAGCATTGTTTGCTTTTCTGTCATAATGTGTAGCACTCAGGAAAGATTCACTGTTTCCATTAAGAGATCTGCCAGCAGAACACTTTTCTTGCTGTATTGTGGAAAGCAGGCACAGGGAGACAGGAAAGGTAAAGCAAATTCATTGGTCAGTTTGTACAAGTAACTGGGGTGCAGCAGTTCTGCTTGCTTGTTTAGGCTTTTGTTCACTTTGGAAATACTTGTTTGTCATTTTTCTGCACGTAACACACCTTACACAACAGCTCTGGTCCTAGCCCTCTGCAGTCATGGCTTTTTTTTTTTTTTTTTTTTTTTTCCGAAGGAGTAACTGTTGTGCCTTGTGATCCAGCCAGTCCCCAGAAGAACAGTGTGCTCTGAAGACAGAGTTCAAGGTTGACAGGCGAAGCCTAATCATGCTGCAGCTCAGTCTGGAGGGACTCTTGGGGTTCCCTCATTAGATGCTTCCCACCAATATCAAGATTCAAGGAGATTTCTTGTCTTGTGATGGAACAGAACACTGCTAGGTGTTGCCATTTTGTAGTCACCCATGCTTTAGCTTGAGGTTTGTATAAATACTGTGGAACAGAATGAGTTTTGGCTTTAGTAAACACCTGAGATCACCTAATGTTTGCTGTTGAAACCTGATTAGTGAGGAAGCAGACCATCTAGGAATCATGAAGCTCTATGTTTTCAGGAACAAATTACCAGCTTCCCTACATAACTACAGGTAAACATTTGCCAAATGGAGATAACAGAGCGCTCTTAAAAGGGGGAATGAGTCTCTGGGTGTCTGGGAGGGAAGGGAGAAGAGCAGCTTTTCTCCTGTAAGTCCCAACACCTCCCCATCCTCTTTCCTGCAGATTCAGTAGAAAGAGTATAAACTTTTTCATCAATTTCTGTTAGTGTGGCAGTGGTCAGGACAAGCATCAGCATATGTGGTAATGTGGTACTCCAAATGATCAAGGAAATACGTAAATGTTTAACTGGCATCAGTGATTTAATAGAAAGGTTGTGAGTTTGCTTAACTTTGTTTTCAGCTGCTGTGATGCCTTTCCTCTCCAGGCACTGTAACTGGCAATTTCTAAGTTCTAGACAGTATGTGGAAGTACAAAGCTAATAATAATCTCATAAGCTCACATGTTTTCTTATTTTTAATAATACACACCACAGCCTTCTCCAACATAAGGACAGTGTTGCACCTGTCTGTGCAGCATCACCTCCCAAATGTGACCCATGCCATAGAAAGGCTTGTCATTTTCATACATTTTCTTATGTTGAATGTTTCTTTGAAGGACATTGAATATATTTGGGAATTTTACAAATTGCATTTATTACAACAAAAAACCCCACCATATCTGCTTCAAGTCTTGCAAAGACACGATTTAATACAGTGAAACAATATTTTCCTTACGGTCTTGGAGTCAGGGAAAGCCTGTTTAAAAACAGCCCAGGGTAAGCAGTAAAGACAGTTTCCACACTCTGCGCATAAAAATGTAAAGAAAACTAGCTTATGACTCTTTCCTGTACACATTCAGCCTAGACTTGAGCTGTGGTCTGGCAGAGCATGTAAGCGTATGGACATCAGTGGGACAGTTCACATTTTTCATGTTGTGTGCATATTTAAGTGTTTTGCCTGACTGGATACATCAGTGATCAATCAAGAGAGATACAGCAAGGATCTAAGCATCCTTTTACCGACTCCAAGAGATACTGAAGGGACTCAAAAATGTAGGCATTCTCATTGCTTGTTATATACAAGAGAGCAAACTTCTAAGAAGCACAGCTGATAAGTAGATGATTTGAGGCTGGCATTTAGTATACCTTTCCAGCCTGTCAGCTTTTAATACCTAGGGACTTGAAGTGACAAGGTCAGCAGGTCAACTAATTTCATACATGTGGCATATATTATTGAGTCAGATGATAACTTCACACTGTTAAGCTTTTTTACTTAATAGTTCTGATCTTTAGATAGACATTCTCCCTCTCCTGTAAATAAGTCTTGTAAATAAATCCCATACCATTTCCCTTTCTTGTAAATAAATCTATTTTAGAATCAAAGCAGGTTCCTTAATTTCCTGATAGTTTAATAAACATGTGCAGAGCAAAAGAAGCTGCATTAATTCTCATAGCAGAATCAGACAAAAGCTTCAAGCAATATAAAAACTGGCTTTACCAAACTGAATAGTAGGAAACAAAGAATAGCTGAAGTCAGGAAGTGCATTGTAGGCATGGAACAGGAGTTGATAGTGTTGAATAGTTTAGTCTGAAACAGAAGGCTAGAGTGAGTTATTAGCATCCTTTAGAGGGTCAAACTAAATTTCCTGTACTTCTCTCCTGTCACAAGTGAGCATGCATGTATTTTCACCAGCTTGGCAACTGCCTCAATGTGATTTCACAGCACACCCTGACAGCTCTGGAGGAACAAACTACACGATGAGCATGCAATCTGCTGAACAAGACTTGTGCCTAACCTAAGAAAGCCTTTATGTAGACAAAACAGGAGTTCACAGATCTACATGCACGTGATGCTTTGGCAAAAGCAACCTTGAGAACAATATCCTAAAAATGTTGTCTTATACTTGCAAGGCAGATTCATTACCAGAAATGAGAGCGTCTTTCTTCTGTAGGATCATATTTCTGGGCACTTCTCTTTCTCCTGTCAGTCCTATTTTTACTTTACTTAGTTCAGTTGGACTCCCTTTATCAGTCTGATGACACTCACCGTCAGTGAGTGCTCCTGAGCTATAAACCAGAGGAGAGTAGTAAGGGACTGAGGAGGGAGCGAGTAATCCGAGTGATGTAAATGTAACCCACAGCAAGGCAAAATGCATCCAGTCACCTGTTCCTCCTGCAGCCTGTGAAGAACTGATCCCTACAAGTTAAAATCGGGATCCTTCATGGTTTAGTGCAGGAAGAATCTGAGTGATAGCTCCGTTCCTACAGCATAAGGACTTACCTCCTGTACTGCTTGGAAAGTGAAATAAATAGTGTTTCCCAGGCAGTGGTCTGTTAGCTTATGAGAAGTAGAAGAGCCCAGATTACCTCAACTCCTTGCCTATCTTTATTTAGACACTGCTGCAGGTAAGTCTGGTTTTGGACAGCACCACAGAGGCTCACATGCCAGGCGTAGCTGGACTTTCTTGGCATGTACATAGTTTCATAATGTTCTTACAGCTTTTAGGAAGATAACAGCTTCATTTTAACACTGTATTCAGCTAAGAGTTTGAGTTTTCAGACCATTTTTCTGTCTTCTCACTCACAAGTTCCTTTATTCAAACTGGAATAATGTGACACAGGCCTTGAATAATGAAATGGGCAAAGACATAGTACTGTGACATCAGCTATCATTCCTACAGGGCCATCTCTTCTAGTTCTGTGCATTGGTAGAAACATTCTGAGAGCTGTTGAAATTGCTCCAAGAAAGTAACCTCTTGATAATTACTGGTGTCATGAGTACATCGCTGTTATCTCACAGACAGATTTATTCCTGAGTACTTTTAGGACAACTGTGTATGACTTGAGCTGAGAAATCCTGACCAAAGATCTATCATAAATGTTCTAATATTATTAGCATCATCTCCTGGAATGAGGACAGGGCTGTCCATCTGGAAATGTTATATGGCATGATTCTTCTGTCAGTTCCCCAGTTCTCCATGGATATTTTGTTGAACACAACAAGCTGAACATATTAGTTACTGACAATCACAATTACAGAAAATTTACTACTTCATTTGAAAACCAGTGAGTTTATTGGCTTCCATTTTCCATTTCATTACAATGAATTATTGTGAAAGGAATTAAATTATGAGCCAGTTGTACTATATATTTTAAAAATTCCAGAAAGTTCAGAATAAATTATGGTTTCATTTTGCATGCCAAAAAAATGCATTTCTGATAAAAATAGGTCTCACTTGGCTAAACTAAAGATGCAACCATGAAAAGGCTGATGGAGTTCAATGCAAAATTATTTTCCTTATGAGATCTAATATTTCCCTTATCAGCCAGTTGAAAAAATACGAGATGGACTCCACTACAACTGAACTGAATGAAAGGACTTTAGGCGTGACACTGACTAGTGCTCGATGCTTTGAACTTCTATGATGGCCTTTGCCAAGGGTTACAGCATCAGCTTGTGGGAACCATGCAATAAATTGCCAAAAATTTTAGAATAAGAGGGCTGTCCGTGTAGTCCTTATGTAGTAATATTTTTGAGAAGAAACTTTCTTTTGCTGTCATCATCCTGGGTTTTGCCATCATCTGGATATTTTTATTATCTGATTTCAAGGAAAATGTTGATAATAAGCCAAGAACACCCATTCACATTGAAAATGAGCTAATGCAGGATGTAGCTACAATAAAAGTTTGCTTTTGAATAGCTGCAGAAACAGTTTGTATAAGTATGCTTGCTTATGTATTCCAAAAAGAAAATATACTCCACCAATGCAGTCTGCCATAGGTTTCTGTGGAGATGAAGTTCCAACCCAAATGCTACCTTTAGGTGTGATGGTGATGATGATGATGAATACCCATCCCAAAGAATTACTTTCAGATCGCTAGAACCTAGTTGAGAGTAGCAGAAAAAGAGGAGGTTTGTAGTTTGCATGACAGGATGTCTAGAGAGAAGCACGGGCAGAGAGAGTAACGTGAATATGTGCAATTGAACCAGCCTGGTGTTAGGCATTCAGGATGTTGGATATCACAGATGATTCAGAAATTTTCTCTCAGGGACTTTCCAGCCATTCCCATAGATTGTGCCTAGACTGTACACATTCGATTGTAATGATCTTTTTTTGTTTAAGAAGCTTGAAAGTCCAGTGGTTTTATAATATTTTCCCCTTTGTTAGTAACTGACATCTGGAGGTGACAAAAGATTCAGCAGGAGAGAAGAATGAGTTCTTTTCAATTATTACGTATATTTTAGATTAAAAGAAGTGATCATGAGCCCTTTCTTACAGTATAAGCAATATTTACATTGAGTATACATATATTCACTCCTTCCAGTATGCTAAGGTACTATTGCCTGAGTTTCTGAGGCTGCTGGCCCATGTCACACTTACCTTGCTCCTGTAAGTCTTCACTCTTGGCAGCATTATTATCACACTTTGGGATCCAGTCCCAGGAATGCAAATTATTTTTTTCTTTCGTCTGAGTTAAACAGTCATTTATTTTCTTGCAGAGGAATAGTGTTGTGATATTCTTTTTCCTGTTGTTTGCAGTGCCTATACAATTGGTTGTGGTAACTAAATTAAATATCCTGTATTGTGGGTTATATCAAACATGTCTGTGTGACATGGAGCTGAAGCATCATTGCAATTCTGTTAATTTTCTTATAGAAATGTTATGACAGTTAAGCTTCCTGAACAGCTCAGTATTTCAACAGAGTGCGAAAATATGCCTGTTGGAATGCACTGCTTCCTTAGGTAACTTTTTGAATGATTTATGAATAGTCAAAACTATGAAGCATGATTTTATTCACCTGGTTTATCCCTGAAGTAGACCATAAGGGCACTGCATACCTTAGGACTGTAGGAGATGAGGAAAATGTATTCAGTTTTGTGGAAAACTCCATCTAGAAGCTGGATATCTAATTTTGAGCTAATCATTGAGGCTCCCTGGTAGTCTCTGGGAAAAGGTTACTGAAGATTCATGACTTCAATAGTGGGTTATAGTAGGTTGAATCATGTTGGGATGTAGGAAGTACATGCTTCATGTTTTCTTGCAGAGGGGCCCATAGCTCTCCAAGGAACGTGTTTCTGGAGGACGCCCTTGTTGCGAATGTCTGACTGACCTGACTTTGTGTTCTTTGCTGCAGATCGATTTTGAAGATGTGATTGCTGAGCCAGAGGGAACACACAGCTTTGATGGGATTTGGAAGGCCAGTTTTACCACCTTCACTGTAACGAAATACTGGTTTTATCGTTTGCTGTCAGCAATCTTTGGTATTCCTATGGCTCTCATCTGGGGCATCTACTTTGCCATTTTGTCATTCCTGCACATTTGGGCGGTGGTGCCGTGCATAAGGAGCTACCTGATTGAGATCCAGTGTATTAGCCGTGTCTATTCCATCTGCATCCACACGTTCTGCGACCCACTCTTTGAGGCCATAGGCAAGGTGTTCAGCAGCATCCGAGCCACAGTACGGAAAGAGATCTGAGGGACGTTTCAAGGAGAGCCATCAGCCTAGGAAGGGGGTGAAAGTTTTGTGTTGTTTGGAGTGTTTTGGTGCCAGTTTTGTGTTTCCCAAAGCAACATACAGCAACTGGTGGTGGACTGGCCCAAAACAAAGAATCACTTGCTCAGTTTCTTTTTCTACTGTTCATTCTTACTGGACTACTTGCCTTTTTTTTTTTTCTTTCTTTCTTTTGCCTTTTTTTTCCCTGCTCTGGTCTGCATTTTAAACTAACCTTAAAGGGCTGTTCTTCCATGCCAGCTGCATATCATTTTGCTGGCTGTTCAAGTCAGAGATTGGAGTGTTGTTGGATGCCTTTTTATCTTACCCTTCATTCCTTGTGAAATCCACAGTGATACTGAAGAATGACAAAAATGCTTTCCAACACTATAAAGCCATTCATTTTATTGTGGCTGAAGAGTGCAGAGCTATCGCAGCAGAATGAACGTGACCAGCTGGCAGGTTTTAGCAGAATGTTCTTTTTCAATTGGATTGTCAGTTGACTGCACCTATTTACAGTCATGGTCAGATATTGTGCAGTATGAATAAATTAGTTAAGTAAACATATTACTGAACTAGCGTGTGTCCTGAAAATGTAACGTTTCGTCAATGGAGACATTGACGCATAAAAGCTTTGGTCGGTGCCTTTTTGTCTCATTCTCTCTTGGAAGTTTGCACCCAGTTATTTCTCAACCTTTGCTAGGATTGCAGAAGCAAACTGCAGTTGAAAGCTAAAATTGGTCATAATGGAAATGTTTTCCTGACTGTGGCTTATGACACATCCCTTAGCAAGCATTTAGGTGCTTATCTCACTGGCATCTGGGGTATTTTTGCAAAATATTAATATAAATGTGTATCACAGGTATGCCAGAGATAATCCTGAGTTAAAAGAAAAGTGAAGGAGTGCCAAACAAGCCACAGGAGGCCAGGGAGGAGCTGCCCCTGTGAGAAACTTTTATACAGCTTTCAAAACTTCCCTATCAGCAGAAGTCAGCCTGCCACTAGCACACAGATTGTTTTCAGGATGCTTTGCTGAGTCTAAATTTATCCATCACAAGAGATGCTTTAGAATCTTCACATTTGTGTGTTGCTTTGTTCATTTTTAGCTGAGCTGCCACATCAGGAAGTCTTAAACAGAGGGTGTTGTGTGAAACTACCGTGTTGCGAAGTGGAAGGCCTCAGTAGCAGGGCCTTTGCGACATGTTCTGATGCTGTGACCTGCAAGAGCTTTTTGCCCTCATGATAGTACTGTGTTCAGAGATGCCCTCTGCATCCTCATTGGTTTGTGTGAAGCATTTGTAAAAATAGTTATTAGGCTAATCAGCCTTATTGTAAACCAAGCTGGGGTCTGAGCCAGCTCCAGCTGGAATCTCTAGCAAACCAGTTCTTGACCTGCAAGAGTGCAAAATTTGGCCCTTGGGATGAACATGGAGCTGTCTGGTACACCTACAGCTTTTTTCATTTAGTGCTGATATTTCACGTATTGCTTTATCTAACATGGAAGTGCCTTCCATTCTATTTCTGCCAAAGCATTGAAAACTTTAGGAAATGCTGCATTTTTAAATGGGGGTGGGGGAGGGAAAAGGGAGAGGGTGCACAAAAAATTTACAAAGCTATTAACTACTATTTGCATTTAAAACAGACACTGGTATGGATATAGTTTTGTCTTTTTCTATGTACATAATGAAGAGTGTACTATTATAGATATTTTCAATATTAAAACCAACCAAGATTGTAAACAAGAAATATTTTATGTTTTTATGAGGAAAATCACTCTGAAGAAAACCTTCTTGATTTACCATATAAACTGTATATCCTGAAAGCTGTCTGTTCACTTAGAGTTCTTAGTCCCTAATCCAAATACATTGCTGATCCAAACATTTACATTATTGTTATAAGCTTACAGATATAACTGACACCTTTTTTTAAAATTCTGCATGTACATTAAAGACCACAATAAAAAGATGCCTAATGGTAGATCCTGTCTGACTTCTTTTTCCTTGAAAGTCATGTGGACAAAAATTGTTTAAAGCTTTCTTTGTCAGTCCAGTGGAAACAGGATTTTTCCTAATAAAAGCCCATTAGCCTTAACATTTAATGTATGGAAATAGGGGAATGACAGTTTTTATTCAGCCATGTACAGACGTAACTTGTGACAGGACAGTTCATTTCTGTGGGTTTATTGCACAATACCTGTCACATTGTTACACAAAAGCCCAACAAAACATGCTAGTACAAATGGCCTACAAGTCTATTGACTGCATTTTAATGTTCAAATGGCAGGTACCAAATAAATGTAGTCCATCATATGTTTCCCAATAGCAGAATGGTGTATTTAGCAGCACTTAATAGGCCAGTGGTCGCAAATTTTATGTTCAATTGGACTATTTGAGAACATGTAAAATATTTTACAAATAAAAGGGAGGTTGTAATGTGAAAGAAAAGCAAATACACCTTCACTATTCAAAAATATCTTGCTTTTGCAAAGAGCTTGATATATTCAGGCTTAACTGTTTATACTATCATGACTCCAAGACTCTTCATGGGAGAGATGTGCAGATTCACACAATGATTGTACTGTCCCTGGCGCTTCGCTGAGCAGCGGTCACAGGGCTGTGCTGTGGCTGGATCTCATATCCACGCTCCTGCAGTAACACTTAGGACCATAGCCAAGATACGCCCCATAGCAAGATCCAGGTTTGTCAAGTAGAGGGTTAGACATTAGGTGTTGGGCAGTGGTTACAACCTCTCTTGGTTGTAAATGTGGTGTAGACAGCCTCACTCTGCTGGATACAGGTCGGTGTCATAAACTGCCTCAGGACCTGTGCATTCAGGTGGGCTCAATACAGTTTTTCCTCCTACCAGAAAACTTTTGTGGCTGTCACTGGTCACTCTTCCATCCTCCGAGTCACCAGTTTTTAGATTTTGCCATGTAGTTTGAACTGTTTTCCTAAGAGTAAGTATGGGGGAGCTGGGCACTTCAAACAAGATGGAGTACCCAAGTACTGAGGGAGTGTGAACTGTCTGGCTGTGTGATTGATCCCTCTGAGTTTGACTGAGAACTAAATACAGAATTTTTTTTTTTTAGATATTGCAATGAAGTTGCAACAAAATACAAAGACAAACCTTAGGCTTGTAATAATGATGGAGAATTTCCATAGCTGCACCCAAGCTACCTTTTAACCCTCTCTTAGGTCAAACTGGAGCTGCTCTATGTTCACCTGTTTGCTTTCATTGCCTTGTGTGTCTGCTGTATCGTTTTGCTTCCTCATGTCCTGAGGAGGAGGAAAGAAGCCCAGAATAAAAGTCTTTGCTAAGATAGAACACCTTTGTTATCCTCATTTATGTCTTACAAACCTTTGCTTTTTCATTTCATGTTATCTGACACTGGGACACCGTGTGACACAGGTTATTTTATTTCTATCTTGCCCTCTTCTGTAGAACTTTTAATTAAAATTTCAATTGTATAGTACAACTAGCACATCCTGTCTCCAAGATGCTTTTCTCTGTTGGGGCCTTCTGAGGGCACAGTGGTAAAATGTACATTGGATAACTGTGACAAATATAAATGCACAGTATTCTCACTAAATTTGTAACTGCTATTACTAAGCAGTCTATATATAAAAAGCAGTGTGGCCAGCAGGACTAGGGAGGTGACTGTCCCTCTGTACTCAGTACTGGTGAGGCCACACCTTGAGTGCTGTGTCCAGTTCTGGGTCCCTCACTGCATGAAAGACACTGAGGGGCTGGAGCATGTCCAGAGAAGGGCAATGAAGCTGGTGAAGCGTCTAGGGAGTGAGTCCAGTGAGGATAGGCTGAGGGAGCTGGGTTTGTTTATCCTGGAGAAAAAGAGGCTCAAGGGAGACCTTATCTCTCTCTGCAACCACCTGAAAGGAGGTTGTAGCCAGGTGGGTTCAGCCTCTTCTCCCAGGCAGCCAGAGACAGGACAAGAGGAAATGGTCTCCAGCTGCACCAGAGGAGGTTCAGGTTGGACATCAGGAAGAATTTCTCCACTGAAAGAGTGGTCAAGCATTGGAACACTCTGCCCAAGGAGATGGTAGAGTCACCATCCTTGGAAGTGTTCAAGAAATAATGACGTGGCACTTAGTGCTATGGTTTGGTTGATGTGGTGTTGTTTGGTCAATGGTTGGACTCGATGATCCTTGAGGTCTTTCCCTCAAGGAATCTTCATGATTCTATGATTCTAAGGATGGCACCATGGGAAGACAGTGATTAGACTCATTACAAGCCTGTGCCTTCTCTCACAGTCAAAGCACATTTTAGTGTTGATTCAAGACACAATCCACAGTGCCTAGGCACAATTCTAGTAGGTGATTTGCTTTTTTTCTGAGAACCTGAATTTCCTTGGCCCATAATTGTCAGTAAAACTCACTGAAAGGGTGCCCAGGTTACACATACATACTACAGGGAGGTGTAAACGAGGTGTTACTCTATCTGACCTTTTCCTGTAGGAGCTGGAGATGATAAATGCTCTCAGGGATCCCTAACAAGTGCTGGGAAATGATGTCTCTCTGAGGCTTGTAATCTTAACATCTCACTCCTTGAGACAGGACATTTAAACTCCTCTCACTGCACTCCCGGGTGTAAACTTCAGCTGTTCACCACTCAGTATGCTGACTTCTATGAATCCAATTCTTATAAGACCAATTGTGTGCTCTTCAGGAACTAACCATAGACACCTGATGTGGCCTGATGGCTTCCAACAGGAGCCAGGTCACCTTAAAGACAATGCCTGAGCTGTGTGACACCATTGCTGATCTAAATTCTTCAGATTTTCCCTTCTATCGAGTGGTTATCAGTGTAGAGGGGAATAAAGGCATTATGGTCTCCAGTTGTAGCACTTCTAGAGATAATTCTGTTTTCCAGCTTGAAACACTAGCAATCTAGGCTGAAGGCTGTTCTGCAGACTGGCAAAAGCTGTCAAGAGTTGTGTTGGTACCCATAGACTAACTTAGATATAAGCCTGTCATAACTGTGACCTTCTTGGTTGATCATGTCTCTCAACCTTTATCCAGGATGTGGACCCCTGCAGTGCATCGGGGCACTGACAGTCTTTTCCTGGCTGTTTATTCCGAGCTAGAAAATGCTTTACACCAGAGGATCCACTCAGAGTAACCTTATAGGATGTAAGAGCATCCTTAAAGGATATAGGCATTCATCTGTGACTATTAGTCATCAAAACATTCAGCCTGCTGATCTCCAGCAACCAAAGCTTGCCCAGATGTACACGTTGCCAGAAACCCTACTGGCAGAAAATCCCACGTGAAAAAACTGACCTGGAAATGAACTAGTTGGTGCAATGAAAAAAAAATCTCATCAAAAGGAGCAGGTATATTCTATACAGAGAACAAGTGGATGAGAAATCTCAGATCTGCCTCTCATATTCAAGGAATGATACAAAGCTGTGCACAGCAGACACGCTTCCATCTGAAAGGGATGGATGCAGATTTCTGAAAGGAACAAAAGGAATGGAATAACTCTTTATACCTTTTTTCAGTTCCTACCTCTAACTTTTTGCAGATAAATTCTAAACCAAAACAGAACCATAGAGAAGAGCAAATATGAACAGTGCAGTGATAGGCACCAAGAGCCAGCAATAACCAAGGCATTAATGTATCATTAGGATGTGCAAACTCCGACTTAAGTGTGAGTTGCTTTGAGGGGAAATCACGATAGGTGTGGTCAGGTAGATTTATATTTAAGCGCTCTGGTAAGTGAGATCAGAATTTACCTTGGATGCAGTATGTATGATCAGATTCCCCCAACAGGAGCCTGGCTGGGCAGACAACAGGCCCAGTGGCTGCTTTCCATCCTTGAGAAGGGATCAACTGGGAAGCAAGCTAGGGACCCTGAGCTGTCAGCAGCAGTCAGACTCATGTATGAAAACCCTCTGCATGCAATCCCAAAGCCCAGTCCAAATGTGTTGATGGGTGATGTATACTGTGTGTTTCCTGTGATAAGCACTTGCTACCTTTCCAGACTACTCACTGAGACAGAAATCTTCTGTTGTAGTCTAGATTCTTTGCAGGACAGTAAATATCCCAATAATAGGAACTGGCAAGTTCATAGAGCATATGAGTTCTTGAAGGTTTAGACAAGTGCCTTTGACATTTGTTCATACTTTGCCAACTTCTGACTTTTAATATTCTGGCTTGTACAGTATTTTATCTCCTTATTTCATGATGTGTAGACTCTCATTCAGATGTTTCAGACATTTGTCAATTCAGCTGTCTTCTCTTAGCAAAAGCAGGTGTTCTTACTCTCTGCTAGACAATGATTAATGTTTCAACTACATTTGGAAGCAGCTAGAATTCTGCCAGTTTCATTTCATTTGTGCTGAAATGGTCCAAAGAAACCCATGAAACAGAGATGCTTAGGGATAAAAAACTGGAATAATTTATGTCATATTTTAGCAGGATTTTGGTCTGAACCTGAGTGTCTTCGGAGCATCATCTCTATAGTTATAAAAATTCCTCTGTGTGTGTCTAACAAATATCCTTTGAAGGAGACCACTGAAAATACAGATTTACTCCTCTAGGTTGCAGAATTGTCCTACCAAATAACAGTATTCAGCACAGAGAGGTTAAAGCCAGCACTGCCCAGCTATTGAGTACAGTGAGGAAAGCCTTTCTGTTGCAAACTTCTCAAAAAAAACTTGGACTTCTCCATGTATCAGTTTACTCCTTCCTGGCTGAGAGACTAAAAATTTAACAATTGAAACTATGCTGGTAGATACTCATCCAAAATGAATTTAAAAAAAAAAAAAAAAGGCAAAAAACCAACAAATACCAAACTTCATTGTCAATGACCTGTTGCATTATGGATTATTAAGAACTGAAACTCAGAGCAAGCCTCTTGCTGATGGCAACAAGAACTAGGCTGAATTTTAGAGGGATTCCTCTTAGCAATAGCAAAAGCCTTCAGTCTGAATCCTCAGCTTGAATTGTGGAGACACTGAACCGTGACACTCTCAATAAGCAAAATTTCTTATTTAGAACACTAAGCCTGTGTAGAGACAAGGAAAAGTAAAACAAACTTGGGAAGAATTAACAAAGATGAATTAATCATATATTTGTGTGAACAACAATTAAAGGCTCTTGCTTTATTTCTTTGCACTAAACCTTTTACTTAGTTTCACAGCCGTCACAACCATGGTACTTCCTTCAGCTGTTGCCATTTTGTGGTCACTACTGTCATTCCAGCTAGCCCTTTCCCCTGTTTCACCATCAGTGTTACACCACCCCGACATGTGGGAATTCCTTCGTTCACACAGACACCAATCAGATAATGGCTATGTGATCAGATCCCATTGAGGCATTAGATCCAGTGCTTTCAGTATATGGTGCTACTTGCTGTGGCTCCAAGAGTCACATCCAAAGCAAATTTTAAATTGCTCCTCAAAACTAAGCTGTCCTGCTGGGTTAACAAACACTGCTATTTATGAAAATCTGTTAATAAATAACACTTTTATCTTACGTGAATATAGAAACACCAGCTTAGCTGTCAACCAAGGATAGGTGGGTAGTTGAGGCCCAGATGAGAAGTCATGCTGATTGATTTTCATGGCACACACTATCAAATTTCATATGTATAAAGGCTAAATTATTTTCTGAGGCAGAACATAAATCCCTTAGGACCTTTACAGTCAGTGATTTAATTTTGCATAAAGAATGTAACAGGTGCAAATACTTGGCATAAGGCATGTCTGAATATTTCTAAAGCCAGTTCAATAATCTTGGAAAGGGGCATGAAATGGAATAGTTCTCACAAAAGAAGTTGTCTGTTTCCAGAACAAATATTGGTACACATGACAGAAGTAGAAACACTTTCATATTGCCCTGCAGCATTGTCTATCCCATGTCTCTTCAAAGGGCTGGTTCTCATGGTAAAGAAATAAGATGCAGGACCTTTTTTTGCATAGCCAGATGTGAATTTAAACTTTGTGGTTCTCTAGTGTGTGGTATTTCTTGTGGAAATCATCTCTGTTATCTAATTAAAGTTAGAATAATTTATTTTGCATTTCTTTTACTGGTAACTATTTTGTAGTTAAACACAACAAAATGTAGAAAAGAATTAGTGTAATTTAAAATGTTTGGCTGAAAAAATTGTATAAGCTGTTCCTAGTTCAATGGTTCTAATCCATGTAGACACCACAGCTATTGTAAAACATTACCAGATTTGGTTTCTAACAGAAATAGTGCAGCAAGCCACAAAGTCACATGGAGGTTATACAGGGTAAGCATAATTCATCAGGTAACAAAATATCTCCTGACCAAATGGTAATCCAGCCTGACCATAATTCTATCTTAATCAAGTCTGGTCTCATATAATTCCCTGGGAGAATTTATAAGTTTCACATTATGTAAAAGCTTTGCTGGAAACAGGCCTGATTCATAGAAATCTTTGGTCATAGTGCTGTTACCATTCTGTACTGAATTCTGCATGGATGTTGAAGGTGGAAAGTGGGACCAATGCAGACGTCAGCTCTCCACTGTGGATGCATTGCAGTTTGTGTCTCCAGGCAGCGCAGAATAGCTTAGAAGATGAAAGGAGAACATAGAGCTCTTAAGGAAGTCAAAACTGAGCCCAGATCAAACCCCTTGCTGCTCCCACACTAATCTGTAAAGCACCTGGGGGGTGGGTATGAGGGCCCCCTGGGAGAGCCGGTGGGAAGGGACCCAGTGGTTTGCTGAGAGCTGTGTCAGAGCAGGGCACAGCTGATAGACTCCAGTAACTTGTGCTCACTGCACCTCTGCAGCCACATTCGTTGACCAGTCCCAAGCAGGGGCTGAACACCCTCACTGGAACCTAAAAATGGCACTGTCACGCTGATTACCCTCCGTAGTGAAACGTGGTATAATTTAGGATGTATTTTTCTGACTTCCATGACATCAGAACCCTTCTGATGTTGTATATAATTATAAAAATGTCCTGCTGACTTCTTGTTGCTGAAAATACATGGGCTGTTTTGTTTTCAAAAAAACAACATGTTCTTTCCTTCTTGTTTGTCTATTTTTGGCAGGTTCTACCATGAAAACTGTGGTGATTATTACAGCTGAAAGCTCAAGTAAGACTTCAGATTACACCCTCTAGACTAAACTTTTATAAAGGTATTGAGCTTTTAGCTTTCCTCCCAGGATTACTACTGGTTCTCTTTAGGTAGTACTCCAAGCAGATGAAATACAGTACTTATTTGTAACTGGTGCTGTCTAAGATCTTACTAGCTGTATCCACAGAGTAAACGATCACTGCAGAGGAAGATACACAGCGGCAGAAAGGGAGTAGGCACTGAAATACACCATGCAGAAGCCTGAGTAATGGGCAAAAAATGGGAGTGTAACCCTATGACCATATTTAGTTTCCACATGTGAATCTTGGCTGGCTGAATCCTACCCCGAATGCCAGTGAGGCCTGAGAAGCTGGAAATCTTTTGCTCTGTGCATACAAGCAGAGTCATGACTCATGCAGAAGAGAAACAGTTTTCCTTTGTGAGAGGAACATTTTTCCTTATTGACTAGGGAGACACCCGAAAATAGCTTTGCTTTCTGAGCGGTTCTATCAATTCACAGCATTACTGTGGAGGTATTAAAATCAAGAAAAGCATTTACACCTCCAGGAATTTGCTAATAAGAAGTGGAAATCTCTGTTTAAAGGCAGCCAACCAAAATCACTATATAAGTCAACTCCTTGAAGACTATGAATTAAGCTGAGGGTAGCTTGGACTGTTCAATAAATTTCAGATGTCAAACAAAGAAATGAAATTAAGGACCAAATAATAATAATGCAAGATATTTAAAATGTTGTGCAATTTAATCTCTTTGAGTAGGGAGCTCGGTGTATAATTGCATTTGCACTGGGCATTATTTCTGATGCGGTACATTTTCAGCATTAAAAGTGATGCATTAAGCTCCTGCACATGATAGAGCTCTCTCTATCACAGAATTATGTTTCTTGGAAAGGAAGGACACTTCCGAGAATCCCAGATTATGGGAGTTTGTTTCCACCAAAGGTGTTGGAATTTTCCGAGTTACTTCAATGGAAACTGAAGTAAACCAATGAAAATCCACCCCATAGTGAGAGAGAGCATCATTAAAAGGTGTTACCAATCAGAGAGTAAAGCAAACAGGACTGATTTTTATACTTGCTCCTTTTCTCTCCTGATTTGCTCCAGTGACCCTCTTCTTCTTACATTTATGAATGACACTGACCTAAACCAGATGAAAATTAGCCCCTCATCTGTCAAACTGAGCTCCTCAAGCCTAGCTCGTTTCCCATCGTGGCCCCTCGCTGCCATCCCGCTTTCCCCACGGCCCCGTAGATCTCCCTGAAAGTGGCCGCAGGAACCGCCCGGGCAGCAAGGCAAAGCCTTTCCCTGACAATACCCCTTCGTTTTTCCTTTAGATCCATGGCAACGCAGTGTTTTATTTTCGTGTCCAAGGAGGGGGAATTTCCACTCCGGCCGGGAGGCCCCGGAGGCGAGGCGGCTCTGCCGAGCCGAGGCTGCCACCTCCCGGCTCTCCCCGGCCCGCAGCACGGCCGGAGACCCGCCCTCGGGGCTCCCAGGGGAAATTCGTTTGGTCCTGCTGAAGCCCTGCCCCTATTTATCAAAACACCCCGTGTACGTCTAGCAGCAGCGCTCTACTGTGCTCTCTCGAACTTACAGGGGGCTTAAGGAAGCATTTTAAATTATCTATCCCTTTACTGTATGTCTGGGATAAAAATGCTTCAGTGGCTACAGGCAAAATCCTAATGTGAGAAATCAGTTCAGAACATGAGAAATCAAAATAAATGGACTATAATGTATCAGCTTAAGGAGACAGCTTGGTAAAAGCACATTAGTGAAGTTACTTCCACTTATATTTCATCTGATAAAGTTTGTGAACCATTTTGTGGGTAGAAACATACCCTCTGCTTTCATTTTAATAGGACTGTTTCAAAAAGTCATCTTTTTGAAGATGTTATTGCAAGTGTCGAGGGGAAAGTAATTAAATAGAACCCCAACATAAGAAAGACATGGACCTTTTGATGCAAGTCCTGAGAAGGACCATGAAGCACCAGAAGGCTGGAGCACCTCTCCCATGAAGACAGGCCAAGAGACTCACAGTTGTTCTGCCCTGAGAAGAGAAGGCTCCATGGAGACCTTAGAGCAGCCTTTCAGCACATGAAGAAGGCCTACAAGAGAGCTGGAGGGGGACTTTTTACAAGGTCATGTAGTGACAGGAAAAGATGAAAGAGGGGAGGTTTAGATTAGATATTAGGAAGAAATTCTTTACTGTGAGGGTGGTAAGACCCTGGAACAGGTTGCCCAGAGAGGTTGTGGATGTCCCATCCCTGGCAGTGTTCATTGGATGAGGCTTTGAGCAACCTGATCTAATGGAAGTTGTCCCTACCCATGGCAGGGGAGTTCGAACTATATTATCTTTAAGGTCTCTTTCGACTCAAGACATTTTGTGATTCTATGATTCTATTGAAAGACTCCCTTGAGGACAGCAAAAATGAATCCAGCAGTGTGAGCTGTGGATTGACTGAAATCAGTACCAGGTTTTCCACACCAAGAAAGTACAGTCAAAAACATAAAAGGGGAGGCACGAATTTAGACAAGCAGACCTCCCTCCTGTTAATCTTTCACAGCAGAGAGATAAAGCTAGAGCAAGACTGAAAAGAGGTTTTTTTTTTCTGCCTGTCTTTCCTGAAAATGTTTGTTGGTTTTGAACTGAGCTAGAGGCTCCAGAGATGCCAGGTAGTGCTATAGTAAAGACAAGGCATCAGGTGAACCCTTTAACAATGTGCTGTGCTTAGGAATCTACAGGGGGTTGACCCTGGCTGGATGCAAGGTACCCACCAAAGCCTCTGTACCACTCCCCTCCTCTGCTGGACAGGAGAGAGAAAATACAACAAAAGGCTCATGAGTCAGGATAAGGACAGGGAGAGATCACCCATTACTGTCACAGGCAAAACAAACTCAGCTTGGGGAAATTAACTGAAGTTCTTACCAGTCAAATCAGAGCAGGAATATAAGAAATAAAACTTATTTTTAAAACACATTCCTCCCACCCCTTCCTATTCTTGGGCACAACTTAATTCCTGAATCCTCTACCTCCTATCTCCAAGCAGCACAGGGAGATGGGGAAATGAGAGCTGTGGTCAGGTCATCACTTGTTGTCCCTGCCACTCCTTTCTCCTCTGCTGGCAGGACTCCTCACACTCTTCCCTTTCTCCAGCATGGGCTCCTCTCTCCACAGGGCCACAGGTCCTGCCAGGAGCCTGCTACAGCACAGGATTCCCATGGGATCCTGTGGAGTAGATAAAATATATTTCCCAAGGGAGATGATAGTTTTACTGTAACTGCTATTTTTTGCAAGAATATGAGATCCTTTAAGGAAACAACAGTGTTCTGAGAAGCCCAGTCCTCTGCATCAGAAGCAGTGATGCTGCTGGTGGGTGAGCTTAGGCACTCCCATGTTTGCTCTAGTTTTAGAAGAATGACGGGCAGGATAACACTAAGCTTGAGTAGTTGCTGGTTAACATCTGGCTGTTTCGTTCTCCTTCCAATATCACAAAACAGCCCTAGGCCTCAACTCACCAGCTGGGTTCAATCAAGCAAGCAGATCCTGTTTTCAAAGCCACACTAGGCACCAGGAGCAGATTGGTGACTCTGGCACAGTATTGATTAATAAATAAAAGCATCAGGCTTTGCATTTGAATAGGCCCTTTTCTTTGGCAGATATCAAAATAATTTCTAAAGAAGGGCAAGCATTATTATCTCCATTATGGGGCTACATTATATGACAAGCTCTCAGTTGGGGACTGGGCAAGATCTTGGCTCTCCAACAAGCAACAGCTGCTCCCCTTTGTTAAATGCCACACACCAGCAGTCCTGAAAGCTTTCAGGTTCTGGCCAAGCACACAGAGCGCCTTAGCCAGATGGGCAAGAGCAACTGCTGGAAGTCTGGTACTGTTACCCAGTCGATATTGGAGGTAACTAAAACTTCACAGAAAACTTGTCCAGGATTCCAGAAAAGCAGTGCTAGTTTTTAACATGACTTATCTTTTATTTAGGTTTTTTTGCTCCCCTAAATTCAGTTTTTAAATAGTCCTCACTTTTCCTGAGGCAGGGACCCAAACTGACCTGATGCAGAGAAGACATACACTTTTTTATTTGAAAATGTTCTGTTAGGTAAAGTTTTAAACCTCTTTCCATTTTGTGGGTTTCCTATAGGCTTTAGAATGTTTCTACAATGCTTGAAAACATGGTATCCTTGCAGAAAGATTACCCTGCAAGTAGCCTGCTTCCCTTGCATGCTTGCTATGTAAACACCATCTATACGCATCATAGCTGATGTTTTAGCCATTGGGTCGTGTTATATGTTAAACCAAGGACTTATCACAGTCCTTTCTGATTCTTAGTTAAGATGTCCCGTTGGCCTCTCTCCCAGATCCCTTTGCAGAATAAAAATAATGTGTATTTCTAGTTAATAGTTCATTAAATTACTTTGAGACTTACACATTAACTCAGTTTTTTAGCTAGTGAGCCAGACCAATGCAAACTATGGTTTGCAAATCACAGCACAGGGTTATATGTACCTTTACATGAGCCACTCTGTGCATCCACTACCAAAGAGAAGAGCTGCCTCCCGACACAGGGGCGGTTCAGAAGTTACACATGCACAACACAAACACGTACACACAACAAAAACAGGCTCCTGCTGTTGGATACTGGCATTCGTTGCCTCTGACAGCTGCTCTGAACCAGATGGGAAACAGCCATTCCAGTTCTGCTGTAAGCCACATCCCAACACCAGCATCATTGTAAACTCCCAGGCTGGCATCTCAACTGAAAGGCAATGTGGCAAGTGAGCAAAGCAAAATCCCCCCTCCCCAGTGCCAGTGTCATCTCTCCAGGAAAAACTGGGGCATGTATGGTGTGGAGAGGAAAGAAGCAGAGAGAAGTAGGCTTTTAGATGCTGTACCTGGAAAGATATGACCACATTTGTTCTGAACACAGGGAATGTCTGGGTCCAGTGTTGACAATCTGGCAGTGACTGAATGCTGTCGAGTTCACTCAGACCTGATAAACAGAAGAAAAAAAAACGTAACAAGTCATCACCAAAAGCAGTAGTTTCCAACCCGTGAGTCAAGCCCTCTTAGTGAGGCATGACAGCATTAAAGATAAGATATAGAAGCGAGAGCAGAGGTACTGCTGACACTGAAGAACAGAAGAGAGAGAATTGTTAGGTTATGTTTCTTCACTTTGTTTTACACTCTCAGGTCCAAATCTAAGACAAAAAGAACATGCTGCTTGGCAGGAAGGAAAGATCTCTGAAGACAGGGACACTGAGGAATCATGGGTCATGGGATGATGGAGGAGGGGAGGAAAAAAGAGTATAATCAAAAGCTACAGCTATAAGGCGTGCCTAACACAGATCAATCATTACTGCCCTGGAAAAAAGTACTAATCTGAAGCATTTCCACATTTATAATAGTAAAACCAGTGAAATCCAATACAGTCTTATTAAAACAGTTGGATTCAGCTCCACCCAAGTCCAGTGCCATTCTAAAAAAAAAAAAATTAATAAATTCTCAGCCTTTTAAATTAGGTGTTGGCAGTTATTCTTCCTCAAATTGTATCATTCTGGGACCTTGCACAGAGATAAGCTGTAAACTGATCACACATTTAAAAACCCACTTAAAATGAGAGGTTTGGAACATAGAAGCCCACTTCTGTGAATTTTTATGTATATCAGCAAACTGATACTCATAAAAAACCTTTTTGCTCTATAAATGTGTGCTTCCCTAGATCCACCAAATTACTGACTGTCTCAAGAGAATCAAAGCCAAAAAAGAGAAAGCTCATATCTTTCCCTTTTGTTCAAATTTGAGTATGTTACTAGACTTCCAAGACCCTTTTGATGTTCCAGTTCCACTGCATAATAGACATCTTGTAATTTGTTAAGTTCAAATCTGTGTCTATTTTATGTTTTCATAGCTACAAAATGCACCAGGTTTCATCTTGGATTTCTCTATTTCCCCAGTCCTCTGGGAGCAGTCATCCAAAATTGGGTATTAGTTGATCATTGCCTGGATCGTACTGTTTTTACTCAGCATCTTCAAGCTTCTTTGGGGATAGCTACTTTAAATTCCATGTCAGGTTCACCAGTGCTGTAGCACTGATGACCTGTTTGACCAGCAGTTACAGTGCAACACAAACATTAGCTGTTGGTCTTGCCCTTTACTACAACTCAGATGATTTCTTCATTTCCAAGATAATCATCATTCACCTGTGAGATGACACTCCAGCTCATAAATTCAAGGGGGTTGTTTTTCATTGGCTTTGGGGTTAGTCTTTCATTCACAGTTCCTCTGCTGAAACTTCCCTCCAGGATCTATGCTATTAAATGCCTTTGCTGTTTATAGGTTACATATTCTAGTTCACTGCCTTTAATGGCTTTCATCCAGTGTGGGTCATGTCCAGACTTGAAAAACCTGCTTGCAAGAAAAACTGTGGTCATGAAACCCATAAAGGGAAAAACTGACGCATTCAGTTCAGCTATTTTTGCTTTTCTGGGGTCCCAGGACTCCCTCATTAGATAAAGATGTGAGTAAAGCTCTCCTCCTACATAAGCAATGCAAACCCCAGCAGGTTTTGATGGGCTACTACAAACATCTGTCCCTAGGCAGTGGTCCTCTCACTGCTTTAGACATCTGTCGTAGGATGGGTCGTCTACACAGGGAGTCTATACATCTGAATGTTTTTTTCACTGACTACAGAAGGAGCCATGATGATGAGCCTGGAGTAGCCTGATTTTGCAATGGCCATCAACAGGTGAGGTGGATCCCCCCCACTGGATCCAGAGATGTTTAGTACAGCAGGAGCATAATACAGCTCCCAATACAAGTAAATAGCTTAGTCAAGTGGACCACTTTTTCCCCTTTCATAATGGTAGACCATCAACTTGAAATAATTTCTGAAAATGGAAACCTAAAATAAATATTCTCCACTGGGAAGCAGTGCTGCCTTCTTTACCTAACACATGATTAAATCATCAGGGTGCAGAGAAGTATTAACATGCAGACAGAGATGTGCTGCGTGCAGAAGAACAAACCACAACATTGGCTCATCTTTGAGTAACACAGACAGGAACATGCTGCACATACGTGAAGGGATGAATGCAGTAAGCAGCTTGCATGCACACAGACACACACCTTGCTTGTACAGGGATGAATAATATCACCCTCAACATGCAAACCAATATACACAAAGTTAACATGTGGCCCAGATGGGAATAAACAAATAATAAAAATGGTGTGACTGCATACTCATACACACCAAAGACACATACATAAATAATAAGCTATAATAATTTTAAATGCTAATAAGTAAAAAACCCCCAACTGTACACAGACACGGAAAATAGCCAGTGAAATTTTCTGTCCCCTGATGACTGATGTGGTGACAGTTTGGGTCCCAGCAGGTGGAATTATAAAGGAGGAATCAACAAATGGCATAGGAAAATGCACTTGTCGAAGGTATCACTTTGACATGTATTAGACAAAACGAAACATGACAGCCATGCACTGACCGAAAACCTTGGGAGGCTTCTTCTGCCTCAGAAGCCATAAGAGCAAAAAGGGTGATGGAATGGCAGCTCTGGCAGGGCAGAGGCACGGAGCAACATTCCCCAGGGTGTGGCTGGGTCATGGGACTTGTGACAGGTAGGAAAAATATTGCTTACACTGCTGGAACTGACAGATAGAGGAACTAGAGACATCATGCAGAAAAAAAAATTCAAAATATCATTAGCCATGATATTACACCCACAGCTTCTGGGGTGGGTGCAGGTGTTAGGCTCCCCACTGCTGGGGGGAGCTCAGCTCCTGCAGCACCAAGAGAGGAGGGGTAGAGGGCAATAAAATCACGGGTGATGAAATCAGAATAAAAAGCTGTGCTCCAAAAGCTATGCTGACAATTTACTTTCCTCTGGAAAATATGCACACTCTGGGAGGAGTAGGCTGCAGATCTGCTGTGCTCTCAAGAAGGATGCTCGCCCTGGGGCAGTGCTTCTGCAGTGAATGCAATGGGGTCCCTGAGAGGGGGTCCCCAAAGCTGTAAGGAAAGACCACTTTGTTCTGAGAAGATGAGTGACCACAGTAAGCTGTGTTTGTGCAAAATTATTGTACTCAAAGGTTAGACGTGGAGAAAGTGCTGTGAACTATTGTTCATTCAGCCATTTAAAGTTCAATTAACACTGGCACAGGTTGCCCAGAAAGGCGGTAGATGTCCCACCCTGGGAAACATTCAAGGTCAGGTTGAACCTGGAGATGTCCCTGCTCAGGGTTAGACCAGATGACCTTGGACAGTCCCTTTCAAACCAAAGTATTCTATGATTCTAGATGGAAAAACAACTGCATCCCACAAAATAACCATGGATGGGATTTCTAGGCCCAGAACAAAGGAGACTTAGGGGGATTTATCAGGGAAAAGTGACAGATGTTTGTGGACAAAAAGCAATGGAGAAGTAATATTTTCCACATCAATAATAAAGGACTTTTACTCAGTGCTTTTACCTGAGCAGATCAATGAAGGTTACAAATGTTATGGATAAAGCAATATATTCACTGTTCAAAATGCCAAGAGTTTAGGCAGAGAGCCAGGTTTAATAAAAATGAAATAGAAGCCGTGGTTTGACTAAATCATTCTTTTGGATTTCTAGACAACATTATAAAGTGTTAGTGGCTGTGGTAAAGAGCACTTTGAGGGCACGATTCATGGCTGTTTTACTCCAGTTGTACACTGGCTGAACACCCCTGGACTCAATAAGCGCCCTAGTGAATCAGATATGAAAGCTGTCAAGAGAAAGGAAATACAGAACGCAATGATCTTTATCACTAATCTGTTTCTTATCGTGGTACACTGATCCCAAAGGCTCGAGAAGGGTCTTTGTGTCAGGCACATTGCTACCAGCCTTGAGCTTTGATTGTGACTTTTGTTTTCCTTGTTCCTCTTCCTTAAGCTCCCAGGTGCTCAAGTCATATGATTAAATAAAAACTGTTGGCTTTGTGTTGTTATTTTTTACAAAGGGCTCTCTGGCCCTCACAGGGCTGCTGGAAGGACCTGAATAATAAAGTTCAGAAGTTCATCACACAAATAAAAAGGAACTATGTTTTTACTGTCACTGTTTTCTGATTTTAAGCTACTGTAGTCCTGGAAGGTCTTGATACATCATTCTGTAGAGCATGGAGCACTCATTTGGCATATGTGTGGTCCAGATTTAATATTTCAGCGTTAGATATCGCTTGTTAGGCTCTGAAATAGTTAAAAGTTAAGGAAGAATGACCTAAATAAAGGTAGCAGAGGTCAACATAGAAAATAACAAGACGAACCAGTAGTACAGATCTACCTTGAAGTTTTAAAATCTCACTTTGCAGGATTTATTGTTGAGGTCATTAACTGCTGTGCCCAACTACAAAAACTAATGATACCATTAAGGGGACAACTAATGAAAGGCAGAGACAACTTCTTTTGTAACTTTCTTCTCATAACTAGATTGTTAAATTGTTAGCATTGCTATTTAGTACACATTTACTGGATCTAGGTAACCACACTGACTGGATTTTGGAGGTATTAATACAAGGTAATGAAGGGACCTGCTAGTTAACACAGCAGATAACTCCGTCTGCTAGGGAGAAATAAGAGCCTGATTCCTTTGATAAGAACTGCACTAAAGGCCATGTTGAAAGAAATCATAGGAAACATTTAGCTAAATAAATTCAGATCAGTGAGCTATGAACAGACAGTTTTGGGTGTTGTTTTTTGTTAAGTGTAGAACACATTTGACAAACAATTATCATCAGCACTGATTCATGATGCAGCCTGCAGCTTGTGACCAGCCCTTTTGCTCGTAATGTCCTCACCTTCTGTAGTGGTTATACCTTCCCAGGGTATAAGACACTCTGCAATACCAGAACTGAAACTGTTCAATGCAATTTGTAGTTTTCAGGATGGGTTCATGCTTAGAGGCTTTTCAGTGGTGTTTTCTATAAGAGGTCTGCTTGAGACACCAGCAGTCTGGGGCCCTGAAGACTCTGCAAGTGCTTAAGAGCCTGGTGATTCTAAAAAGATTTGCAAAATGGGTGCCACAGAGAGAAAACAGTTTTATTCATTTAATTCAGTTACACAACCAGAGATGGGTTCAGTGCAAACACTGTACACTCAGCCCACACATTTCTAGGTGTGTGTGAATTAGCATCAGTATTCACACATGGGGCTAGATATCAATTTTAATGTCTTCTTATATTTTTTTTTCAGATTAATTTTAAAGCCAGTCTTCAGTCCAAAGCTATGTCTGTAAGCTTTAGATAAGACTCATTTTGGACTCACTGGCAGCAAAAAGTGACAGAGTAAGTAGTTCTGTGCTGGGTTTGCTCCTTTGTTAATTAGGAGTGGGATTTGGAAATGTTACAGTGGAGCTTCCAAATCATCAGGTGTGTAATGACTCTTTTCAACTAAGCAAAAATGAGGGCTTATGCTACAAAGATATAACCATCTCAGAAGAACTTAACACAATATGTGGATGTTGAAGAGGGAAGGAGTGGGCATGAAGTGGGCATGAAGAGGGAAGGTGTGCCTGCTGGTTCAGAGCCTGCAGTGCAGGTGGCTGCTCACCAGTGTAGCCAGCAGTGTATGATAGCAGTGAGTGATGCTGGAAATTGCACAGTCCCATATTCCCCCACACAGCTAAATCCATTGGTGCTATTCTGGTACAATGAGAATACAATGTGTCGAATGAACCCAAAACCTTGCCTGTATGGCTCCAATTTTTTGATGAACTGAATTCCACATTCTTCTTTCTATGACATAAAAGCATCATTAGTATCCTCTATGGTGTATTGGTAGAATAGCAATGAAATGGCCAGGCTCTGTCAGACACTCAGAAAACATCCTCTCTAGATCTTCTCTTCAGTGAGCTTTTTACTTTTGGTCCTTGCGCTGCAAAGATGAGAAGTGACAGGAGCGGCTGTCACTTTTGGTTGACAGTGCTTTGTCAGGTCAGCAGCTTCCAGCTCACTGGGAAGCTCAGGCTCTGTGGGTGCCGTGGGCAAAGTCAAGGCCCTTCACTGTCTCATCCCATCTCTTCATTAAAGCAGGGTTCAATTGCTCTGGTGGACATTTTCCTGCATCTGGATCAACATCTGAATACTCTTAAGGGTACTTCCATCTCCTGGTGTCAGTAGGAACTGTAGACCTCCTGTAGCCACAGGAAATATGTTTCATTGCAATTCTGCCATGGCTGTGTTATGAGGATCAGCAATGTGATCATAGTTTCTGGGACAGACACATTGTATTTTTAACTTCTTTTTTTAAACACAATCCAGTGTTGTTTTGATGTTGATACAACTTCAAAACGTGCTGGGCAAAATGGAAAGCTTGCTAGAAATTCTTCTTTCCATGAGACTTGCAGAGGAACATTTTGCTTCTGTGTTTCATTAAAAGATAAGAATTCAGAAAGTCATCCATGTAGATGGGAAAAACCATATGTACTTTAGACACAAGAGAAATTTTGAAAGGAAAGCTAACTCTGTAAGTTACTTATCACCATAGCTGACTAAGAAGTGGGTTGTTTGATCTTTAATATTCCACAGTCTGTAAGTCTGTAGATGTCCCTTACATTGAGTTACTTTCTTCTTCTCATTGTAATAGAAATTCACAACCTTCAATCTCTCCAAAAAAAAAAAAAAAAAATATAGGGCCAGCTCTGACCCACATTTTTAAATTTCATAGCATTCAGTAGATCAGTAGCAAAGCAAGTAGACTCCTTATGACCTCAATAGTTTTCAAAAAGCAGCAAAATCCATGTTACTTATTACCTTTATAACCCTCAAAAGCTATTTCAGGTTAACAGGTAACAGATTTGTAAATCAAGTTGGATAAACTACAGTTTTTCAGCAGTGCTTCACATACAGATTCCTGGCAAATAAAGTTTTCATTCTGGACAGTGTAACACTTTATTTGCTTGCTTCCAGTGGGTATCAAGCATCTACAATTAAAACTTATTTTTTGTCTTTTAAGTATTTATACCCTATGGCTACATGTTAGCCCAGTAAATCTGAACCTGTTTACCTTTGTAAACACAAGATTTTTTTTTCCCAAGCAATTAATGAAGGAAACATCTCTGGGTAATCACAATGTTCTTTCTGACACACAATATCCTCTGCTACCTTGCTTATCATCTCCTTCCCACTGCAAAAACTGATTAGGTGAAGTTGAGAAAAATCCATGGGGAAGTGTTTTATTTACATATAAAGAGGAGCCTGACAGCATCTAAATCAGCTGCTTGCCTTTACAGATTGTCTTTCCTAGGCACCCTGCCAGGGGCAAAAGGGCTCAACCAGAGGACAATGCTATGCACCCAAGCTGAACTGTCCTTCTGCACTGCTGTGTGCATTACCTACACCCAAAACAGACTCCTTGGAAAAGGTATTTTTAAGAAGAGTGGTTCAAAATCAAATAGCCTCAAAAATCAACAGCAGGATTCGGTAATTGATTGCTATTGTATTTTTTTCAATTGGAAGCAGAGTTTCAGATAAATCAAAATATTCAGCAGCAACTTATTAATTTCATTGGAATTGTAAATTAAAAAGCTTGTTGCAAATTAATTTCTACAATGTTGAAACAATTCACTGTTATCATTTCAGCTTTTCTGTCTCATGTAACATGCATTCTCAAATGTTTCACTAGGATCAGTCAACTAAGAAATACATTAATTCCTACAGAGCGTGACTTCCCTTTTCTAGCCTGCTTTAGAGCTGGCTCTAAATATGTGTAGGATAGAAAGGAAATCTTTGCACAGATCCCTGTCTCCATAAGGCACATCTTTGGGGAACCTTGTGTAAACAATGCTAACATCTATTAGGCAGTTCTAGGACTGCAAACAGGAAAAAAACCTGGAAAACAGTAAATAATGATATTTTTTCTTGTATTTATTAAGACCCGGTTGCCATAATTCTTTGCCCGGTTGCCATAAAACTTTGACCAGAGCAGCCTTAAACTTTATCTGAGCATATTCAGTCTGCACTCATGCCCACATTTGGAGGACTGAGCATCCTCCACAAGGCACTAAGCACTACCTTCAGGGATCATTTTCAAGACAAGTTGAGAGTATCCTAGTAAAAATATTTGAAACTGTCTGGAAGAGACCTCACCTTTGAACATGTCTTTGGAAAACTTAAGTAATGTAGCAAATATTTCAAATCTCCATGATTCTGAAGTGGAAAAACTGTAGGTCCTGTGTGTGTCAGTGCATTAGTAACTCTAGCGGCTTTTCCTTGCCTGGTGAGGGAGGAGGTACTGTGCAGCTCAGCACACCTTCCGTGCTGCTCCTGCCCTCCCACCTTCACTGGAGGCACACAGTGCCTGGCCTCCCACGCTCCCTGGCCTGGCCCAGCTGCCTGGAGGTGCCACGGGGTGTGAGAACAAGGCCTGATGTTAAACACTCCAGGCCAACACCTGTCTCATGCAGATGCACCTGGCCCCTTTCAGGAGTTACTGGAAATAGGTGATAATCTTTGTAACTGAGGCTGAGGAGAGAAGGAAATGGCTGCTCACTCAGAAATCAAGTCATTGGGGGAAGCTACTGGCAGCACTGTGCATGGAGATGGATAAAAATCAGAGGCAGAGCTGTGGTGTGTTATAAAGAATTTAATTACAGAATCTCTATCAGTGTCAGAATTTTGATTGGCTTGTCAATGGAAAAAAATAATGTTATTGCTGTAGAATTAATGCTGTTTTAATTAGAAATAATGCTTCAATTAAAAATTACAATAAATTTCTTACTGCAAAGATGCCATGATTGTTATACTCTGTCAAAATATTTGTTTGTAAGTGAATAAATAATATTATAATTACTTGACTTTTACCTTTCATTACTAGATCTCATTAGTGTGACCCAGTATGAATAGGATGATCTTAGATAAGCATTTGGAAGTGTTTATGAAACATTAATGAGTTCTGTCCACAACCCTTGGGGGGGAAAATATGCTCTTATAACAATTTAACAGTTGGATAAACTAAGGCAGGTGGTTTACGCAAATTATTAGAGGTCAACACAGAAAAATAGCACCTCTTGCATTCTGAATGTTCTTATCCTCCATGAACAGTTTCCACACTTTTTCTGTTTCTATTTATTTTATTTAATTACAATTTAAAAGACTCTTCTAAAAGGCTGCTGCCATAGCTACAGGAAAGGTAGTATCTGGAAAAATACACAATATCCTGATTAAATATAAATACACTCAAAGAGACAAAATATGAGGCAGGCATCACAATGCTGTAAGTCCATATTCAGACCCACCGTAGATTGTACATAGGTTTTAAAAGGTGAATTAGCCAGTGATAAAAAGAAAATTCAGTTCCACATCCACCTCCTTATTTCATCCCATATTCCATCTTCTGTTGTTTGTACAAAAGAAAGATCAACATATTAATGGAAAAGAATAGTCTGTCACCTGAGCTTAAATGGGAGTTGGTTAGTGATAATCTACTGCCCAATCTATTGCATCTGGAATCTGACTTTACATCAGAGCCACAGGGCAGTTATACCATTTTGCTGTTATACAATACAGAAAGGAAAGGCTTTTCAGATTACTAGTTTTTTAATAAATAGGAAGAGGCAGAGTGTGTGGATGCCTATGCATTTTTCTAACTGGAAGGAGCCTCCTCTCAGGAGGAGCTCAGTAGAGTACAGTCACTCATGGCAGAGGCATGGAGGGGCTGCAGTGGGGGAATCACATAGAATCCACTGCTCCTCCTCGTTTTCCTGAGAGCATCCCTGTGTCTCGCAGCTTGTTTAATGGTTTGTAAAATCACCCTGACAGAAGTTTAAAATCTCTTCTGATCTGTAGATGAAGTCATATCTTTGAAGCCACTATTTAAACTGAGCTAACAAGCGATGGTTTGTAAATGTGCTGAAGAGCCATTTGACAAGCAGGAGTGATGACATTTCTGAAAGATTGTCACAACATTAGTTATTTAATACTGTACTGAAGTCAAAGACACTTGCCTGTGTGGGGGAAAGTTTATGTCACAGATGCAGCATACTAAACACTGAGTATTGGCTAGATTACTAACACATGAAAGTAAGAATTAATGTATGCCTTGAGGACTGAAGTAGTAGTCTAGAAAGAAAATCTTGCTGATATTTTATTGAATTTTCAGTTGTAGATGCTAAGCCTGGAACATAACCAACAAGCGATTAAAGAGATAAATACTGTTCAATTATAGTCTCAGCAGTTATGTTTTCTGGTTATTTTTAAATCTACTTTAGGAGAAAAGATATATGTTGCGATTTTGAAACAGTTCAATTGAACCTAAATTGATTAATTTTAATGTTCAAGAAGCTTTAGGTAGTTGTTTGGAAAAGATTAAATAAACATGTAAAATACCTAGAGACTTGCAATCACTGCAGTCCTCTTTTCTGGGAAGCAAAAATCAACATTCCCATCTGTGTTGGATGGAACAGACTAATAAATGAAAACCATCTGAAGGGTTCATTTGCTCTTCAAACTGTGTCTGCACAGCAACCAAATCTTTTTATGCAGGAGGTGCTGTGGTCCTTTAGTAGATGGATACCCGCTTATTTTCTAGTAACAGTATGTATTTACTGCTCTTTACTGCATGTGGTTCTGCAGTAAAGTTCAGGCACTTACAGGGATGCCCAGCTGCTGCAGCACTGTCAGGCAGGTTACACAGGCAGAATCCACACTGCTTATATGAGTCAGGCAGAAGCAAACTTGACTTGCCCATGCAGATGAAACACCTCTAGGCCTTTAAAAAATAGCATCTCTGAATCTGAGATTTGGCCACATTCCAAAGAGTCAGCCAACATGGCAGCTAAATCTGCAGTTCAGGAGCTGACATTTTGGAGTAAAGCTGCCAGTTTGGTTACTTCCTCTCAGCCAATTCAAGCTCTTTGAATGAAAGGTAGCTCTTGCATGATATAGTCATGTTTAACAAAGGAAGCCTACTGACTGCATGATAGGTAAACATGTTTGCCTATCAGATTATCAATCAAATAGAAGTAGAAGACCAGCCTCCAGAAATATCCTGAAGACATTTTTTTCCCTAGGCACAATATAATGACAGAATACCACCATGAGAAAGACTGTTGTTGTATTAAAATTATCTTGGTAGCTGTAGATTTGCTACAGTAGCTTAATTAAAGCAATCAGAAAATGATACACCAAGTAATCTTGAAAGCTCATAGCCCTATTTGGCTGTGACTTTCATTCCATTGACATCAAAGGAGTCAGTCAATGAATCGTGTCTGCTCCATCAGTCTCACAGGAGCAGGAGAGGGAGAGACAAAAGACAGAAGGTATCTTGGAAGACACAATTGTTTTTAGGATAATAATCAACTAATGTGCCTAAATAACAGCCATTTTCTGTGAATCCACTGTTCTTCAGTGCTTGCCACTTTTGAAGGAACACAAGAAGTCTTTAATTGGCCTGAAAGAGTGAAAAAATTTTGCTCGACTCCCAGTACCCAAAGAACACTTGTTTAGCTGCTGTGTGGTTAAAAAGGTGTGAGGAGAATGGACATAGAAAGAATTGAACATAGGGAAGATAGAAAATGAGACACCTCACCAAACAGTTCACTGACATGAAAAACACGAGTTTAACACAGATCATAAACACAGAAAGCATTTGAAACAAAGCCATAACGCCCAGAAAATCATTTTATTTTAGGTGGAAAATTGTCAATTCTCACAAAGAAAGCAAACTTGACACTGAGGATACCATAAACCACTGGATTTATATCCATGGTTTGGATAGAAGGAAACTTCTCCCCAGCTTCCTATTTCAGTGCTGCAAAACCTGTCTGAGGCACCCCATTGCAATAAAAAGAGAAAGCAAATCTTCAGAGATGTACTCAGGCAACCCAGAGACCTACAACAAAGTACACAAAAGCATGAGAAAGGCCCAGTTGTGCAAATAGCAACATCAGGGAACTGAAGAGATGGCTGAAACAGGGAGAGGAGGGTGTCTGAGAACATAACAAGACCTGCTGCTGCCATAGGACAGCCAAAACAAGCCAGGTTCTGACTTTAAAAGACAATATATTTACTTTACAAAATATCTAAGACCGTATAGGAAAAATGAGAACACAGACAGGAAAACAGATGACATTCAAGAGGTAGTCATGCCAAACCTTAATAACCAGTACCCAAGAAATTTTAAAAACCTCCCTTGCAAGACCTTCTGGTCCAAATACCTTGAAAATCAGCCTGAAATCATTTGAAAGCAGTTGTAGGTGATGTAGAATGCTCAGTATTTTTAGGTGCTACAGGTTTGTTCTGCAGCAGGAGAGTTTAATCCCTCGAGCACAGTTGTTCAGTTATGTTTCCTAGTTTCCCTTGTGTTCAGTGCTTTCTGATAGTATAGCTCAAGTGCAGCCATTTGCAATTTCATCAAGCATATGTCTTATAAACCTTCCTCTGGTGCAGCCCAGATCTGCTCTCTGGCAGAAACAGCATTATTCTTTAAAAAGGGAAAACAGCTAACGATATGCTAACTCTTTTTATCACACTGTTTTCTGATAAATTTTCAGCTAAATGAAATTTTTGGTGAGAACTAGCCATTTACCAGACAGTTTCATCTTTTTCAAAAAGCAGGTGCATTAGGTTTGCATGACCAGGTTTTGGTAGTGAGGGGGCTACAGGGGTGGCTTCTTTGAGAAGTTGCCAAGAAGCTTCCCCTACATCTGATGAAGCCAACATCAGCCAGATGGGCCCTCCACTGGTCAAGGCTAAGTTCATCAGTGACGGTGGTAGCACCTCCAGGATCATGTATTTAAGAAGGGGAAAAAGAAATTGAGCAGTCTGAGAGAGGAGTTAAAATATATGAGAGCAACAGCTCTGCAGACGCAGAAGGAAGAGGAGGAGAGGTGGACAAGGTGCTCTAGGCCCTGGGACAGAGATCCACCTGCAGCCCATGGAGGACCTCACGCCAAGGCAGGTGGATGCCTGTAGGAAGCTGTGATCCTGTGGGAAGCTCACATAGGAGCAGGTTCCTGGCAGGACCTATGGCCATGTGTAGAGAGGAGACCATGCTAGAGCAGGCTCCTGGCAGGACTTGTGACCCTGTGGGGGACCCACGCTGGAGCAGCCTCTTCCTGAAGGACTGCACTCCATGGAAGAGACCCACACTGCAGCAGTAAAGCCTGTGGGAAAGGTTCACATTGGCAAAACTCATGGAGCATTGTTTCCCATGGGAGGGACACAAATGCGAGCAGGGGAAGTGCATGAGGAGTCCTCTTCCTGAGGAGGAAGGAGCAACAGAGATGTGTGAAGAACTGACCACACCCCCTTCCCCATCCCCCCCACACCACTGGGGTGGGGAAGGAGAGAAAAGCAGGAGTGAATTTGAGTCCAGGAAGAGAGGGATGGGGGAAAGGTTTTTTATAAGATTTGGATTTATTTCTCATTACCCTGCTCTGACTTGCTTGGTGAAAAATTCAATTAATTTCCCTAAGTCAAGTCTGTTTTGCCCATGACAGTAATTGGTGAGTGATCTCTCCCTGTCCTTGCCTCAACCCATGAGCTTTTCATTGTATTTTCTCTCCCCTGTCCAGCTGAGGAGGGGAGTGATAAAGAGGATTAATGAAAACCTGGCATCCAGCCAAGACCAAACCCTCACAACAGATTCCCAGAAATCTAAATAATTTTTTGTGTGGTTTTTTTGTTTGAGGTTTTTGTTGTTGTTGTTGTTGTAATTGTGTTGGCTTGCTTTCTTTAAAAACTCAAAACATTTCAGGATTGTCCCTGTGGTAGTTCATGAAAGCTGTAGCTGTCTCCATTTCCCTCTGTTGCCCAGGCTTTCTAGCTGGATTAGATATCATATGACAAGTCCTACAGCCGGGAACTCACACGGCAGGTCAAGGGAGGAGCAGTTTGTTTAAGAAGCCCCCACAGCTGGAGGCTTTGGAATATGAAGCATGCAGATTACTGCTCCCATGAGATGCTTGAGGTATCAAAACAAAACCATTTTCAATTGAAAACATGAGCTTCATTTTTCCTCATAAAGCATAATTTTCATTAAGAAAAATAATTTCTGAGCAGCTCCAAGAACAACAGTCTAGTGGCATACACAGTTCAATGGCTTATTAAAACCAAAATGGGGAATTTGCATGTTATAAAATTGAGACACAGCCAGGATATTCTCAGAACAAAAAAGAACCAGGAGACCTTTGCAAATTAACAGTCACGGATGCCAGTGAAAACACCTCATTCAAAACCTGTTACCTCCAAAGCCCTGCACCTCCCTAAGACTGTCAAGGAAGTAATCACAAAGGATTTGGGAAAACTTAGCAACTAATAAATACCTACTTTTGCCAAAGTTGAGTAAAACTTTGTTCTTTTGCCAACAAGTGAATGATTCAACTCTTTCTCCATCTGTATTAAAATGGAATGGTCTTTCCTATATTTGACTGCTGGTGTAATTAGAAATACCAAATCTACAGACAGGATGCATATTACCAAGAAAAGCCTCCGACTCAGCACAAACTGATGCAAACCCCCAAGTTCGATAACCCAAGTGTGGCACGGCAAGTCCAGGTTCTTTCAGATTACTAAATAGCTCTTGTTCTCTCAACATCAGGCTGCTGGGCTTGTGGGATTTATTGGCAACTGTGAACTTGTAAAGGCTCTCAGAAAGTGGGCACTACCTTAGGGTCATATTGCAATGTCCTAAGAAGTTTTCCCAGCAAAATATTTTCTTCCCAATGCCTCTAACAGTCAGGACCTTTCTTTTCTCTCTGATTTTTCAGCACTCTCAGAGACTATGTGAAAGGCAGTGTCATAGGTTAGCAAAGCATAGTCTCGGAAGTGATGTTCTTGCAAAGGGGTTCTTACAGCTCCTCTATGACCTGACAGAACCTATCAGCTGGCCAGTTTGAATATGGACAATTCTTTAAGCCACTTAAAATTGTGACCACCTCTGTGGTCCACATTTAAGAATAGACAAACCCCGGGCAGAGCTCTCTCTCGTTTCTGGTGCTAGGACAGGTGGCTGCGGGCCCCGTGTGCGGGCCAGCGGGCCCGGCCCAGGCCCTGCTCAGGCCAGGCCGGGCCAGCCCGGCTCCCCCTCTCCAGTGCAGCCAAGATTCAGCTGAAGCTGCCCTGCTGTCCAGCAGAGATCATGTGAGCAACAACGATAAGCAACATTCCAGCTGCAAGGCCTGGGTGAGATTAACCCTTTTAGTGCTGTGAAGAGCTGAAAACCTGAGGGAGGAGAAAGAGGAGATGCTTAAAGCTGAAATTCTGTTGTAAAGCTATGATATATCAGAGTACCCATTGTAATTTCATGAAGGCATGGGGGGTGGAGTGTTCAACTTGTACTTGTGAGCAAAAGCACCTGCGCTGAGATAGGCAGATGCCGAAGCAGCTGTAATTTCATGGGAAGTTTGAACAGGGAGAGATGGAAGCGATGAGGACTTTTGCTCCAAATGGGAAAGGAGAAAACCTCAGTTCCTAGAGATGCTCCCAGAGATAGTCCTAGAGATGAAGATGAGGAGGACCCTTTGCCCCCAGGGAAGGAGAAGGGCCTCTGCTCTTAGAGATGAAATGCTCCCAGAGATGGGTGAAGAGAACTTTCGTTTCTGAACGGCTCAACCTTAAAATTGTACCCCAGTAATTCAAGAGTGGACCCTCAAAAGCAGTTGTGGGAAAAGCTCCAAGTCGTCGGAAGGGACTCACATGCGAGCAGAGAACCAACCCGGGTGGCTGTCTTGTTGCAATAATGTTTTCATAGCATGGGCAAGAGAGACTCCTCTTCCTAAATGGACTGAACAAGGCTATTACAGAAGGGGTAAACAGACTGAACATCTCAAGGGTTGTCTTTTTACATTGTCAGTAGGAGAAGGGAGAAAGGTGGGGGGAGGAGAAGTGTTCTGAAGGTGTGGTATGATTTTATTTTTTCTTTTTCCCTGTTTTAGGTCTCTTAATAAACTTCTTTATATTCTTTCAAGTTTGGTGAGTGCTTTGCATTTCTCCTAATTCTTATCTCACAGAAGGTAAACAGTAATGAGTATTTTGGACCAAACCGCTACTATAAAAGCAATGGCACAGCTGTGAAGAGCATCACCAGAAGGTGTCTGAGTCTCAGCAGCAGGCTCCAGCCCTGTGGGCTGAAACCCTACCCCAGTGCTGCCTTTGCAGAGGTGGGCAAAGGATAGGCAACCAGGATGGACAGAAAGCAGCTGCAGAGTTTATCCATGATTGCTACAACTGTCCTAGTGCTTCATCAGCCCTGGGATGGAGAAAGACTGACTGAGGTAGATTAAGGAAAGGTTAGGTAATAAAGACAGTGGCTTGCCAAGAGTAGAAGAGCCCAATCTGAAAAAGAAAGCCTACAATAGCTAGTTAAATCTATAAAATAGGTCCAAAATCTGCAGGGAAAATCCTCCATTAAGATTGTAGTGGAAGAGCTGCCTAAAAAAGGGGAATATTTGACCTTTCCTTAACTGTTCTTCACTAAAAACTTCATATTTCTTTTACTAGGCCCAGACTAACTTTCAAGACAGAATTTTTTGTTCAGTTTTTTTGTTTTTGTTCTATACTTACAAAAAAGAAAAAGGAAAAAGTCAAATGAGAAAAGGTGCAAAAAAACCATTAGAATGATCAATGGTTCTTTATAAGATGTCTAGTGTTTCCTGACTAGCATTTTTAAAGCAGAATTTAGAAAGAGATTAATGTATTTATAGTTTATAGTGCTTAGCCCTGACTTTCTATATTCGTTCTGCCTTGGACTCTAAAATACCTGTTGGAGTCAGACTCTTTTCCTAAAAATTTTAATATTCACTGACTTACATTTCCAGTGTTTCTTCAAATAAAAGCAAGTCCTGAAATACAATCCTTTATCTCCTGTCGCGGGTTCGGTTTGTAACCGGGCAGAAACACCAATTTAGTGTAGTGGTTTGGTCTAAAATACTCATTACTGTTTATCTGCTGTGAGATAAGAATTAGGAGAAATGCAAAACAGGCACCAAACTTGAAAGAATATAAAGAAGTTTATTAACAGACCTAAAAGAGAAAAAAAATTATACCACCTTCAGAACTCTCCTCCTCCTCCCACCTTCCTCCCTTCTCCCACTGACAATGTGAAAAGACAACCCTTCAGATGTTCAGTCTGTTTACCACTTCCATAATAACCTTGTTCAGTCCATTTAGAAAGAGAAGTCTCTTCTTGCTCATGCTATGAAAACATTATCACAACGAGACAGCCGCCCACTTCCAAATATTGTTCAGTCCATTTAGGAAGAGGAGTCTCTCTGCCTGCGTGTGAGTCCTTTCCCCCGACTTGCAGCTTTTCCCGCAACTGCTTCCAAGGGCCCACTCTTGAAGTTTTTTGGGGTACAATTTTAAGGTTGAGCTGTTCAGAAACAAAAACAGAGGCCCATCTCCTTCCCTGGGAGCAAAGGGTCTTCATCATCTTCACCTTTAGGACTATCTCTGGGAGCATCTCTAGGGACTGAGGTTTTCTCCTTTCCCGTTTGGAGCAAAAGTCCTCATCTGGTTCATCTCTACAGACTGAGGTTTTCTCCTTTCCCGTTTGGAGCAAAAGTCCTCATCTGGTTCATCTCTCCCTGTCCAAACTTCTCATGAAATTACAGCTGCGTCAGCATCTGCCTATCTCAGCGCAGGTGCTTTTGCTTACGAGTTGAACACTCCACCCCCAGATCTTCATGAAATTACAACAGGATACTCTGATATATCATAGCTTCACAACAGACTTTCAGCTTTAAGCATCTCCTCTCTCTCTTCCCTCAGGTTTTCAGCTCTTCACAGCAATAAAAGGGTTAATCTCACCTCGGCCTTGCAGCTTTGCAGCTGGAATGTTGAATTTTTCTTATCGAAGTGGAGAGGGGGGAGAGCCGAGCCGCTCCGGCTGCCCACGGCAAGGCAGTGGTGGGGGGGTTCCATGGCTGGAACAGGTCCATGGCTCCAGGATGGCCGTGGCCCGGCCCGGCCTGGCCCAAGCAGGGCCTGGCCGGGCCCGCTGGCCCCCACACGGGGCCCGCAGCCACCTGTGCCAGCACCGGAAACGAGAGAGAGCTTGGAGGGGGAGTTTGCCTATTCTTAAATGTGGATCACAGAGGTGATCACAATTTTAAGTGGCTTAGAGAATTGTCCATATTCAAACTGGCCAGCTGATAGGTTCTATCAGTTCCCAGAGGAAACTGTAAGCACCCCTTAGCAAGGACGTCCCTTCCGGGACTATGCTTGCTAACCTATGACATCTCCCAAAAGCTACATTTGAAAGTATATCTGCACTCTGTTGCCTAAATCCATTTTGTAAGTTTTCAGTCCTTTAATTTAGTTATTTGCCAAAGGATAGGAAAATCATCAAACCACACACTCTTTATGAATTCATAAAATGGTGTTTGGCCTCTGCTTATGCTGTGAGATTAAGACCAGCTTGTGGACAAGCACAAGAATATTAAACATGACATGCTCTCCCTCCATGGATAGGTGCTAACAGTTTCACTCAAAGCACCTGAACTTAGGGAAACCCATAAATAAGCTCCAGCTGGATCATCACCTCCCCTATGCTCATCTGTTCAAGTCACCCAAGAGAGAGCAAGTGCCATGACAGTGACCAGACCCAAACTTTCCTCCTCAGATCTACACCAAATACCTGTCTGAGCCCACAGCAAAGCACATACCAGCTCAGAAACAATTTGGAGGCTGGGCTTGAATAAGGGCCTGAAATTAAAATATCAGGTTAGACAAATCAGCAATTGGCTTCTTCTACACATGGCTGCAGCAGTGTATTGCATGTCACTCATCTATGTCTACAATTACAGGAGCAGAAAATCCTCTTTATTTGTAAATGTAGATGACGAAGATCAGTCAGGCACAGTAGAGAAAGGTATTACTTAGATGCAAACTGTTGCTTGTATCTGCTGATGACAACAATAAAAAATGCAATTCTTAGGTGAAATTGCTGACTCTCTAGCCTTTTGGTTTTAAAATATATTATTGATATTGATGTTAGATGCTGCCTGATTTACTTTCATTTGAGCCGGACCTCTACAGAAATCTGTTGCCTAGGTAACAAATGCTGTGCACTATAATAAGGCAAATTGCTGTTGAAATAAATAGTAATTATGGCCCTGGTTTCAAAAGTATTATCTTTCTCTTTGTTTTAAAGTATCCTTGGGTACGGCTGTGATCACTGGCTTTGTTCACTTGCATCATTACATGGCACAGCAGCCAGGGGAAGAGAGAGTGCCCACTCATCTCTGTGTCCTCTACCTCTGCTCCCTGAGCAGCACTAAGTGTGTTTGTATGGATATTTTCAAATGCTATTTAATTCCTCAAGGATACATCAATTCAAAGTGTAAAATTACCATCAGAAACAGCAGGGTTTGATGTTATTTTTGGTCAGCTTCTCCTACAAGGACTGCTTGCATGTGAGTGCCATCTCACTATTCCACACACCCTGCAGAGTCCTGCCCTGACCTGGGGCCTTACACGCCCATTCATATCAATCAGGTGCTGGATTTGTTCAGCATATATCTCTCTTCATCTAATAGTTTGGTAATTCAGAAACAAGTGTGAGCTTGAAGGAATCAATAACAACATCATGCCTAACATTCCTGTATTTGTACTCATAAAGTATTTGCACTGGACAAACAAATGTGGAAGGGAATAGCGATGGCTGCTTCCACTTACTACCTTATTCATCAGTTTTAGGTAGAGTATGGTGGTGTCAGTTCTCATGTACCACGACTGTAGGGAAGCTGCCATGTGGGTGCCCTGAATTAGTAATGAGAGAGCACCAACTGTGGGAATACTCATTCACCTGTGTCCTGGGATTGCAGTCACAGTCAACTGCAGTCAACTGCAGCCAACTGCAGCACATAGCTGAGACAAAGTTCCACACTTCACCTCTGAGCATAGTAACCAGGTCCCAGAGCACGGAAAACTATTGCTAAGCAGATATGTGAAGAACAAAATGCAATGAAACCACTTGAGGGACTGTAAACCAATGCACGTAGGAGCCGTCAGCCAACACCTCTGCAGGAAAGGAACACACAGCCTCCCTGCTTGGTCCTACCACCCATGCAGTGGAAGAAGGATGCTCAGGTTATCACTCCACATGACAGCTCCTCTGGGTGCACTTCTGTGGGAAGTGGGGTGCAGAAGACCAATTTATTCAGATGTAGAAGACATCTGTCTGTAAAGAGTGACTGCAATTCCATCCCTGTTATCATTGACACCAGATTTACTGGATTGTAATGAACTAAAAATGCTAAGTGATGGTCCTCCCAGCCGGCAGACCTCTGGAGTGGTGGCAATGTCTTTAAATCATTTTTCATCTTAATGATTTTCTTGTGATTTCCCTGGTGTTTCTGTAGTACCTTTGCTTATCAGAGCCTTCATAGATTCTGCCTAAATCCTTCATGGATTCTGATAAGCTATCAGAGATCCCAATTCAATAACACTGATGTGACAGCAGCTAGGGAAGTAAGAGGATATGAATAACAGAAATGTTCAAAATACCACTTTTCTCGGGAAAATGACTTCTTCCCACTGGCAGAAGTCTTGAGGTGAAGGTGGGCTTGGTTTTGGACAGAAGGCATAAGGCTGGTCCTCCTCTTGGCTTCTCCTCATTTGTCAGAAGGAGCTGCAGCTCATGGGGACACATCTGCATAATCCCACCCACACATCAGTTTTTTGCACAGCTCAATTTGGTCGAGATTCCTTTTAAATAGAGTCAGGATTACATTGTGGGTATCCTTATACACCTGGTGCTGGTAAGGTTTGTATACCTTTTTGAAATGCACTAGGAGCTGAAGCGTCGGCAGTCACTGTGGCGTAAGCTCTGCGACACTGCCCTGGCAATGGAGGCTCAGTCAGGCTTTAAAAGATCCATGCTGAGCATAAAATGATTGGTGATGGGAAGTGAATTTTTACCTATTTTGACTACTTTTTGAAACTTCAAAAAATGTGCAGAATATGGATTCATTGCCCCATTGAGAAAGAATAAGGGGGTTTTGAGCTATGGGCCTGGCTTCTTTAAAAAGCCCTGAAACCACTTAAAAAGTGTTTGTTTGTGTGTCTGTGTCTGTGTGTGTGTATACATGTATGTATTGGGGGGGCAAGGAGACAGAGTGAATCAGTTATTTTATTGACACGACCTGTTCTTTACAGAGTTTGACACACACAATCTTACCTAATTATTGAGAACATTTAACACCACCTAACTCCAGATAAAAATCTCTTTCCTCCTCCCCTGCCCCCTCTTTGCTGAAACTTAATACGCAGAGACTAATACGGCACAAAACCGTCTCGCTGAGCTTTAAGATGTAAGACGACAATTCATGACCTTTGCCATTGATTGCCAGCCAAGTTACATACAGCTCAGGGGCTCAGTGAGCCACCATTTGTCACCGCGCTGACAGTGAAATACGGCTCAGCCTATTGTTCTGCAGAAGCACCCTCAGCCCGGGAAAGTTTGCAGGACATTGCCCAGTGTTCCCTGGGAGACCTTGCAGGGCTTCATTCCCTGGATAATCCATGGGGTTTGGGACAAGTCACAGCTATCAGGTCAATGAGAGGGTTATTCCTCAGAACAGCTTTGGAAACTAGGGGTTACAGCATTGCCAGCCTGGAAAGGGTGAACAAGCATCATGCTTTGGGAAAGATCATTATACCTTGGATGAAAAAAAAATAGCCTTCCTTGAAAACACAGTGTATTTCTACACTAAGCTGCTGTTTGTGAATGCTGTGTTCTGCACACTGGGGGTTGCTGTTCCCTCTGTGCATGTTTCATTTAGGCAAAGGAAAGAAACTGAATCACACTGTTTACTTGGGTGTAGCTACTCTCCCACCATGCTGGCCAAATTTGTCTTGTAGGCTTAGAAAAATAGCTAAGGGCCAAGCAGGCTGTCAGACAGCTATTCTTTGCAATTTGATGCCCACAACTGCACGAGTACAATTGTGAGGCACTTTGCATTGTGTGAAATACACATGCACACAATCCAAGTAACTGAGTACTCAATCTGACTGTGTGAAAAACCTCTTTGCCTCCAATTACCACCTTCACAACAGGAACTAAGTTTTCCAGCTGACTCCTGAAGTCCCAAATTACCATCCTTAAAACCTCCATTTAACACTAGAGATGCACAGAAAAAACCTTCCTGCTTTCTACATTTCTGTGGATGAGTATCCTGGAACCATCTGCATCTTGGCAGCACTGAACTATTTGAGCACACATCCTTCATTTAAATCATAGCAGCACTGCTCCATACCTAGCACCACAATAGCATGGTCTTGGCCCATCCTTTGAGTGCTAATCTGGTAAAATCAAAATGCATTTAATCCTAAAAACCATGCTGTGATGAAGATGTTGCTATTCTAATTAGTGTTCTAATTAAGTACCTATTTTGTACCTATTTGGGATGGCAGGGGTGCTTTCCTGTCAACAGGAGTCAAACTGCAAGAAAGCCATATGCGGCCGGATCAATGGTCCAGTTCCATCAGTATTCTCCCCAGCAGCAGCAGCCTCTGACCTTCCAACTCTATCAACCGCACTGCTGGGTCATCTACATAAAAGGCGCTCTCAGTTCTTCCCCTCTGAGCATGCTTCTGATCACGTGCATAAATCATTCAGAGAAGACAGAGACTGCCTCTCCTACGGCCTACATGAAAGCTCAAAATGCTGCTCCTACAGCGATAAACATCTATTTGATACCAAACAGAAGCAAAAGCACAATGAGACAATGAGCAGAAACACCTTGGAAATGGGAGATCTGAATCCCATCCCACCAGGAGAGTGGAAGGATCAAAGTGTTGATCCACACCCCCAGGTAGAGCCCCTGGACTGCCAAGCTGCCAAACAAAAAGGAAAGATCTCCAGATTGGTTACAAGGAATGAGATGTTGGGACCCCAGCTCTTAGCATAGCCAAGGGTTCCAGGCTTCCAGCCCACAGGGCTGGAAGTATCCTGGACACGGTACCTTCCTATCTCCTAGCATCCTATGCTGCCACGTTGATCTCATATGTGATTCTATATTTTAAAATGTAGCAGCACATAAGCTTTGGTAAAAGAATACAAGCTTTAATTCTAGGAGCAAATATTTGTACTTCTGCTTCTAAGCACTATGGTATTTGACACTGTTCAAATTAAAGCCCCAAATGTTAATCTGAGGCTCTAGTTGAAGTACAGTGAATACAAGCCTTCTTCTTTGCTTGCCCAGTGACCTTAACTATTCTCTCTAGAAAAAAAAAATGCTTCCCTAGGATGCCTCCATGATTTCTGGCTCATCACATAAGTATTGATGTGATAAATCCAGTAGGAACATGCTTGTCATGTGTAAAAAGACTGACCATTTCTCTTTCTTGTGTTTCGCTATACATCATTTCAGAGTAAGGAGGAAGGGAGTGGTGAGGTTTTTTTTATTCTGGTCACTGATCTTTTACTGTGAAAAAAACCATAATTGTTAATTATGCTGGGTTTTGTTATTCATGCTGGTATTTCAAACTCTAAAAGTTAGCTTAATTGGATTAGGCTTCCTAAGAGAGGATTCAAATAATTTAACAACAGGGTTGCAATCACAAGAATATAGTAAAGGCTATAGCATGTCAGATGGATAGATCCACTCAGCCCAGTATATATATATCTGATAACAAGTTAACTTCAGAGGCCTATGAAAGGATGTTGGAACAGAGTCAGCACCCAGTAATACCCCTTCAGCCTCCAACATTTTGCACATGCTGAGCTTCGGTTTGCATATAATAAATAAACCTCGGCAGGTCTTTTTCCTTGGGCTTTTTAGAAGAGAAAAGTCATGCTAAGGCTGGAAAATACACTGAGGAAATAAGATAAATATCAGAGCTCTGCTAAAGTCAATAGATTTACATTTGAATAAAGCTAGCAGTAGAAAAAAAAATAAAGGTACATTTTAAAGTAGGCTATGGATAGGCAGAGGAAATCATCTTGACTGGAAACAACAGGAATATGCCCTGGTATTGTTCTATCCATCTTCAGGTTGACTCCTGTGGATACTAAAAAGTTAGAAGCAGAGGAATTTTCCAGCTTCTGCAGCATCCTGTGAAGTTTTCCTTTCTCATGCAAGCTAGCTGAGAAACAGTTTGTGTTTTTTGTAAACCAAGGCTTTATCTTGAACCTGCAAACTTATTTTCCAGCATTATCATGGTACATTGAAGAAAATATTTTGGATGGGTGTTACAGATCCTCCACCAGTCACTCTGAGAGCTGGATGGTCAAGCGACCAATAGCCTCAGCCACTCTTGCGAACCAAGTTATATAAACGAGTTTGTAATTAATTAAATAATCCCATTTTATTCCTGCACTCGGACTTGTGTCATTCTTTACGCCATCCCTGGTACAACAGACTCCCAGCCTCAGAACGTAAACTCCAAGAACTCTATATTTTTTCTTTATACTGTTGAACATCTGTACTCTTCCTTCATTTCAGCACATGTGGCATCGTTATAATCACATAAATAGTAAGATCTATAGCAGTACAATTTGCAGTTATATTCGGTTTGAAATCAAGCAACTACCTCTTGGATATGATGAACATGCTATTAAAAAAAATTGCCATTTATATATGTATATATTGTAGGTAGAAATTATAGTAGAATAAGCCCAACCATCTCAATGAATGTAATCAACTGACTGTTGCCTCCCCTTTACACAGGAATGCACCAGCAGTGTGTAACACCCCTAGCAAAGTGTTCTGGCCGCTTCTGAAAAGGGAGTGTCATAGTCCTGCCATGTCCACACTCCATTCCCTACTCACAGAAAGCAGGGAAGCAGTGAATGTGCATGGTTTTTAACTCAGTCTTTGCTGCATTGCAGACGTTCAGAGGAGAAAGCAAGAAGCCTAGCAGGCAGGGATGGGACAATCTGTAAAATGTCCTCAGAGTACTGGCTAGGTCTTTGGCAAATACTGTGCCACAGTGTCTCCTTTTGATGATACAATTGATTATTGTCTTACCCTTTTGCTTGAGAATTATATAAAGGAGAGATATAACCAGAAAAAACAAAGGATCATGTTATGATGGATATGATCCCCAGGAAGTGATGGAGTCACCATTCCTGGGTCTATTTAAAAGTGCAGCAGTGGTACTTAGGCATGTGGTTTAGTGGTGTACTTGGTAGTGCTGGGTTAATGATTTGACTCAATGATCTTAAAGGTCTTTTCCAACATAAGTGATTCTATGATTCCATGGCACAGAAATGAATGTTTTTATTGTCACAATACAAACCTGAGCTTCATTGTCCTCCTAAAACTCTTTGTATATGCATTTGATCAAGCGAAAAAAACATTCTGAGAAAGAAGAAGATTTGAATTCTGAATGTCTTGGGAATGCTATAATGCTAGGATTTGCCTCCACTATATTCACTGTGTTTCCAGTCCTGAGAGGTGTTTCCAAGCTGATTTAGCTTAGTTATGCTGAGCACTGACAACAACAGAGCTAAGGAGGCATGGACTATAACGGGTGAAAATACTTAATGTTCCTGGCAATCTTAAATTCATAATGAATCTTATTACAAGAAGGGCAGTTCCTTATTGCCAAGAACACTGATAATTAACTTGTTTGGTGGAAAACATGAAGAAGATATTCAGTACTGGAACAATTCATCAACTGCTGTCTTCTGAAACCATTTCAAGAGTCTTAGCCCAGTTTCCACTGAACATATTCAGACCACAGAAACACTGTCACACCTTGTACCTTCTCATATCTCCCTTGACCAGTTCCAGAAGGGTCATCCTTCTGCTATGAGATATTTCTCTGTCAGAGCACCTCAGTTTATTGGTGCAACAGTGTTAGGGAGAATGTAATTCTTCATTAAGAAAGATAAGTTCATACTTAGAGTGACATTGCTTCAGGGAGAAAAAATTAAAACAACCCCTCCCTGAATGAAGATTATAAATAAGTAAAATTTCTAAACTTCTTATGCTATGACTGTCTGAAATAATTCATGTTCACATCCCATCTTTCTTGAAGTAAAAATAAAAATGTTTCTGTAAAAAGCAAGACAGAATAGTGAATCAGAAAAAGTCTTATCCATGAACTTAAATGCATTGTTGCAGCTGAAACTTAATCAGAATTTTAGCTGTACAAAAAGCCAAGAAATAATAAAGGCAGGGGTAGATTAGAGAAGTCGGCCCCACACAGACTATTTCCCATGTTGTGACACCTTGCCTTGCAGCACTGCCACACATCCTCTAAGTGCCTTGGACCAAACCTGCTCCTTGACAGGTAAGATGTGCTCCTGGGGGAAGGTAATGAAGACAAAATGCTGGAACCTTCTGAGGGTGCTGTTTTGGCACCTCAATTCATCCTGCCTGTGAAGTCAGCCACACCAGAGCACAGCTCCATGCATCTGCCACAGAGCTGCTGGGAAGTAAATACATGCCAGAAAAATGCCAAGAGAAAGCTGAAGCTGCAAGACAACAGCGCTATGAACAATGTTTGATATCTGCTCTTGGAGGATTACTGCTGACTTAATCTTTTCAATTAACACCTTTTTGGGAGGTACCATTTTTAGGACTTTGAGTAATGGCCATCCTTCCACTCCTAGACTCTGCACTTTGAGCAAGAAGTGCAGCCACAAACTGATTCCAGCTGCCTTGAGGAGAATAATGGGACCGGTCAGGTTATCTGGCAGGTTTCCCCTTGGGTTCCTTATTTGCTGTTCCTTTTACATGCAAGTTTGTTTTCCATCTGAGTCTCAGTCCATGTGGCTCTCAGGATGGGATTCACCAAGCAAGAATGTTAAATTTCTGCTGAGAACACGTTAAAAGTGGAGTCTGAAGAATGCAGAATGCTCCCCAAAAGGCCCCATCTCTCTTCACTGACTACAGAGAGGATTTGGCTAGTTTATATTACACACCAGGCTTTTGCACTCTCAGCACTAAGTGAGCTAAATTTCATTTTCAGCAATTACAGGAGCTTAAGCTATATGTTTTGAATTCTGAGGTAATGAGCTCTATGAAAAGCCTGTTATCAATGAAATTTGGGGGCTTATGTCAGCCTAAAAACTCTGGTGGGTATCAACCCACCAGATCTTGTCAGATCCAAGTCTTTAGTTTCCTCTGAACCCCCTGCTCTGTTCAGAGGTGTTGACCAGCAGCTTCTGTCATTATTCCAGGTTTTAATCTAAGCATGTACTGGGCAATCTTCTTTCTAATAACTATTTCAGCAAATACTAAGCACAGAAAAGTAATAATAGCAGCACTTTCAGAAGGCTAGTAAAAATGTTCACCAGAATATCCTGTGAAACCACAGCAGTATAAACCAACGCTCTTATTAAAATTTTAACCCTGAATCCACCTACACACACAAACAAACAAAAAAAATTACCCTCCTTTGGAAGTACCTTGAGAGCAAGTAAATTATCCATCTGAAGACTGCAGTTAGACCTGTTTTGTTTTTCTTAACCTGATATTTTGCAGTGAGGATGCTGACTAACGCCATCAAAATCTGATAGTCTGCTAGTATTTTCCCATAATTTCCCTTGAGGGATAAACAAATTTTTCCCAAATTGACTGGGAAAACACAAGACTTAGGAACTTCACGGTCAAATACATGCAATAAATTTTAAAAACAATGAAGAAACCACTGTGCACATGTGGGTGTGCAGTTCACAACCAGCTTGCATTAATTTGGCTTCTGAGACCTGAGTGACCAACTCTCAGGCTAGCTTTGAACGAAAACATACTCCAAAAGAAATTTGTACATCCTCAAATTCTGAAATATTATATTAGTTTTAAGAAAAAATTATTGATTTTGAAAATATTTGTTTTTATGGGCTTCTGAGATTGACATTAAGAGATGGTGGAACTACAGAAATATTTTGAATACACTAACAAGGATGATGTTCAAAAAAGAGACTAAATTGATTAGGATTTGCCAGCTTGAAAAAGTGACAACCGGGAAAATGTAAGGCTTACAAAGAAATTAAAGTACCACAGAGAAAAAAATGTAGGGAAAAGAATATTCATTATTATAGTAATAATAGCAGCATTATATACGGGAGAAGAAAACAAACAAAATGACAAAGCAGAGAGGTTAAAATATATGGGAGGAAGTGTTGAAGGGTTTTTTCCACATGGATTTTAGTTAAATAGTGGAACTCATTGGCAGAGGACACTGAAGGCCATATGTATATGCAAGTACAAAAGACAGGAAAAACAGATGGAAGAAATGTCCATCAAGAGCAATGAAACAAAACTCTGAGGAATCAGGAACTGGCTCAGGAAGACTTCTGGGTGCAGACTGTTGGAAACTGATTAGGAAAACAGGGGAAAATGTCTTTGTATGTTTACCTTGTTCTTGTGCTTTTTCCCCAAACATATGTTGTGGGTGACTCTCAGAAGTTTGATGGGCTTCTTGGACTTGTCTCCTGGTCCAGTGTAGTAATTTTTATACACTTACGTAGTCAGTGTCTCTCCCTGGATCTCCTTCATCCCTATGACTACAAACACCTTCTAAAATTTCCCAGTGAAACTATAACTTCCAAACGCATTTTGTCAAAGCTGGTGAATTTTCTAACATGTCCCAGGTCCATTCTTCTCAAGTTACCTACTAGGCCTTTGTCTCCACAAATTCTCCAACTTTGTCATATTGAGAATTCTGGTCTCTATTTCTTAATGCAAGCTTTGGATATAAGGAGACTTCCCCTTCACATGTCTTTTTTCTTAAACATTATAAAAACAAAATCTTTTTTTAACAAATAGGAAAAATATATCTAGTGACATTCTTCCAATATCAAACAATCAAACTGCAGTAATGAGCATGCATTTTGTGAATAACAAGTACGATGAAAGCAATGATTAAACAGAAAATTCCTTTTAGCAATTTTAAAACCATATTTGATGCAATGCATTTATTTAACTAGCCAGAAGTCTGAGTATGAGAAAGATGCAAGAGCTAAAGTCAAAATAGTAAGTCAGTGTTCAGACTTACAGATGAAGGAAGTATGAGCAACTTAAAAGGAAACTGAGAACTGGTAAATACAGAAAATAATAAATGCAAATAAATCACAGCTGCAGAGGGAATTACAGAAAGTTAAATGTTTGATGATGTGAAATCTAAGTTTAATTCTAAGTGTTAATTATTTCAAGTGCCTTTTGCAGCATGCTGAGTTTAGTGAAACAGTATGAATCACTGTCTAGCCTTAAATATGAACCATAATGGAATTTATTTCAGTGATGGTGTCTGTTTTCTCATTTTTCTACTACAGCAGTCCTCAGGCATTGTTTACTTTGGGGGTTTAAGGCCCTTTCCCTAGCTTCCGCTTTGTACAGCACAACAACTCTTCTTTCACAATGTCTTCATACCTGAATTTAAATAGGCAGAAGTGCTATTTTTCATTCCCCTAAGGGGAAGAGCTGCCTTGATACAAATATTGGTATCACAGGTTATTACAGCTGCCAACAGTTTAGTCTCAGAATGGATCCCTGCTGCACATCAAGCTGCAGCAATGTTTTACTGGAGCTCTGCTTCAAATATCACTTCCCACATGTATGGGATTTGGGATCCTGGTGCTGTTCTTGGTAAACTCAAAAAGCAAAGACAGCTCTGAAGTTGCCATAATATGGTTGGGTGTTTTTCTCATGCCTTGGCTCATTAGGCAATCACTGATGATATGCTGAAAGAATGATTTAGATCTGTCAGGAAAAAAGAAATTCTTTGGCATTTTTCACCTTTCCTTGATTCATTGGGTCCAATATAATAGACCATTTCAGAGCCCACATCCAGAAGAACATAAGTTAAAAGATTTCCCTGATGCACATATCCAGACTTTCTCAGAGATGAATTATGAAATCCAGTTTATATTACATTGAACAATTACATATGGAGAGGTTTTTCATTCCTTATAATAGCAGCCTTCAACAATTTAAGAAGAACTAAATTCCAGGCATCATTTGCAAGTATCACTACATCTCAATTCAGCATTATCTTTTGTGGATGCTATAGAGGGAAGAGTTGTCAAGTTTAGACTATTACACTCTTTATGTGAGAGTGTCTCCTAACTTTCAAACAGAAAGGATGTCTTAGGAACTTACAGAGTTGCTTACATAAATCATAGTAAGAGCATGTTTGTATTAGTAGAAGTTTAAATGTTAACAAATATAGAGATTCTATATTTCAAAATTCTGTGGTAAGAAATGAGCTATTATTTGGCCATGAAGTGCAACACTCACTTATGCCACTATGTAAATAATGATGATAAAATATGATCTAGATATTATCTCAGAATCCACGAGGTGGCAGTGTCATAGTTTTCTTAGTATTGCACCCTAAAACATTAATACTCTTTTAAAATATCATTATATTTTATGATATCACATATAATTATAATATTTATCACCTCATGTTGTAAAATCTGGAGAATTATTTGACACATCTCCTTCATTTCTAAAACCTGGCAAGGAAAAATTATTTTCCTAAGAAAAGGCAGAAACTGTTGTATAAAGATATGGAGCTAGCTTCCTGTGAGGCATCTGTCCTGGTCTTGGGTGTTCAGTGCTGGGGTATCTACAGAAGCTTGTGAAGGATTCTGAACTCAGATGTGATCATATTCTGCAACCAGAACATCACATCCAAAAATCAGCTGGTCTTCCAAACTGCCTTTCATTTACAGTGGTAAAAGTAAAGTAAAAAACAAATAGCAATTTCTCCCTATTTCATTTTTATTTAGAAAATATTGAATTTTTTATTTAGAAAAAAATATTAAATATTAGGCCTATTTTTGCTCATATCAGATCTCTTTAATAAAAAGTTTCTTATCTGGAAAACACAAAATATGTCCCTATGTACATGTAAATATATCTGCATTATGTTTTTTTAAATAATAAGAATGCAGAACTGCTAAGAATATCTAAAGGGAGAAATACCCTTGTCCTATTCTACTCTTCCCCAGGAAACACCACATCCCCATTGTAAATGAAGGAAAAGGTCATGCAGAATTTAGCAAGTGGTTTCCTTTGAATTCCCTGGCTGCCATTGCCTCTGCACCCGCTGCGAGGCTGTTTGCAGGCTGGTTTGCTCTGTCCCAAGGGTCAGGGCTGTGGCCATCTCCCAGCTGCTGGCTCTGTGCCGAGTGGAGCTGGCTGGCCCGCGCGGGGTTGCCATCGCATTGAGAAGATTAATGTGATTGGATAGATCGCATCCGTCAGGATCCGTCAGATTCCCAGGAGGATGATTAATTAGTGTAATCTTATTTAAACTCAGTATGTCAATTTCAATCTTTTCTGCATCCAGTGTGAGCTTTCCTCCCTTATTCTAGTGAGCCCTTCAATAAACACCAGGCCATGTGGGGCCATGAATACACAAATGGAGCTGTTATCAGTAGAGCTGGTGCTGGGATTTCCTAGCTGCTGGGATTTCCTCACTGCTAGGTTTTCTAGCTGCCTCTCAGAGCAAGAACTGTGCAGTTGGCTAACTCAACCCCTCACCACCTTCCAAAACCACTGGTTAGGCTCTGTAGCAGCTACAGTGTTCTTCTTAAAAGTTCATGTCTGTGATTGTGCCTCTCCCTTCTCTCCTGACCACTCCTCAGTGTGATCTTCACCTCTCCTCCAACTCTCCACATGGCCCTGACTCTTACTCCCTCCACTGTTCTCTCTCCAGGGATAATCTTGCCCACACATAACATCTCAGCTGTGGTCCCAGCTCTTTTGCCATTCCAGACTAAGCTGCATGATGAAGACACCTGGAGGTGCCCACTTGCGGGTGTCCACATGTGAGCTGGCTACTCAGGTCCAGCTGTGTGGAGGTGTAATTCACCAGCATCCAGGTCAGAAAATAGGCAGATATCTAAAGTGAGTCCCAGCATACACAAGACACACTTTACCCCTCTATCTGAGTCAGTCTTTCAGTTTCTCTGAACATCTTCCATCTCCAGCAGCTCAGGTCAAACCTGGTTAAGACAGAGCTTTCAGCCTTCCTCAAAGCTTTGTCACCTGTGTCCTGCTGCAAGCCCAAGTCATGCTGCCACCTCAGACCTGCCTGCAGATGCCCACACCTGGCTGGTCTCTAAATCACAGGTTCTGTCTGAGCGAGATCTCTGCAGCCTTTCAAACCCATCTGTGGCCATTCAGAGCAGTGGCACTCGGCTCTAATACTGGGCAGGGGGATCAGGCAGAACCAGTTCTGAATCCTTTCAAAAGGCATGGAGGCAGCTTCCCCTCCAGGACAGGGGCATGCAAGGTTTCCACTCAAGCTGGTGAAAAATACATCAAGGTTGGATTAGGAAGTCCCATACTGGAAACTTTCAAATTTAAATAGCACCCTTCTCCACACAAAGTAAATGTTTATAGACTATTGGAAGTGTCAGGATATGAACAGTAGAAGAGAAACAAAATGTTCAATTTGTGTTCAACAAAGTCTTCAAAGTGTTCAATGACATAAAATGTCTGCAATCTCTTTGTCTGCATTTAAGAACCATCTTCAAAACTACCGTGACAGAAGTAGATCAGGAGGTGAGGTGGATCAGGTATCTCCCTAGCCATACATTAAATGAAATTTTAATAAAACTGCTAATTATCACAACTAGTGAAATTTTCCCTGTATATTTTTCTGTGCTTTTAATCTTAGCAAAAAGACAGAATTCTACTGTGTGGTCTAATGTTACCTTTTATAATGAGAAAAAAATCCAGAAATCTAGAGTAAAGAAATTTAGGATAAATTTAGGAGCTATGTAAGTGTTGGGGTTTTATGATTTTATCTGTGAATTTTGTCTGCTTTCTTCCTCGAAAGCAAAGTGGCCTGCTCCAGAATCTCTTGGACAATGCTGGAGATAACTCAGCAGGAATATTTCCATTGTCAGTTGATCTAAATTAATTGGTTTTGAAAATTCCATCTTTATATTTTCCTGGGTACTTCCCTCATAGCACCTCAGGCAAAAAAAAGCTGGGTTCTTCATGTCTGACTACCTGTCTATAACTGAGGCCCAGATAGGCAGGATTAGATGTCCGACATTTTGACTGAAGTGTATGAAGAAAAATAAAGTGATTCATATTTTAGATGCATTGATTTAAATTCTCAGAGGTTTTTCTCTCTGTTTACTACAAAAGGAGACCAGACTGAGATCCTTGGGCATCTCACAAGGCACATGAAGTGATCTGGGTCTTGCCTGCGTGAGAGGATGGCTGAGCGCCCACCTCTGACACAGAGGCCACCCCACTGTGGCGTGATGGGGCTGGAGATCTTCCTTTCCTTCCTAGAAAGTAGCAGCCTTTCCTTTTTATCTCCAGTCACACCTCCACCCCAGCCACTCCCCTGACATGTTTGGGTTGAGATTAAGCTTGTCTCCTGATTAATGCCAATAGGATGTGTGCAATGAGACACATTGCAGCCTTCTAAGATAATGTTAACAGTTATTACATCATAATTGTCATTAAAGAGCAATAACACATACCAGCAAAATGTTTGCAATACATTTTAGCTTCCAGAAAAGCATTAAAATATACTTAAAGATGTAAAAGGCCTGTCTAGCTTGCACACTGAAAGGAAATTGAAAACCCCCAACAAATGGCCCTTCCCACATTGCCCTCAGTGCAACTGCTGAGAGTTTCTCAGCCCTGTTCCTCTGTTTCTCTGGGGACTGAGAGGACAGGCTGAAGTGACCTGGATGCTTTGAAGCAGCCAGCTGACCTCACAAGCTGGCTTGACCAAGGTGACCAAGGTGACCTCCTTCATAGGGTGACCAGGATGCTCAAGGCAGATGATCCAAACAATTCTGATTTCTTCCCTGTTTCTCAAGAAACAGTTGCAGACAAAAATCACTGGATTTCACAAACAATCAGCTATGTGAGCCGCCAGATAAGCAAGTTACTCACGTATAAATTAACAACACAACATTGCCAAAAGGAATATTTTCAGAATTATCATAATAGCTCAGGTGTGGTGGCTTGTGAACATACATTACAAGGGACAGAGAGTTTTCAGTAAGACAAGTCCCTAGTGCCACAAGAACCACTTTATGTTAAGGTGACCAAAAAGGCTTCTCCCAGGATGCGTGTTCTGTTCTGTTAATCTATCCCAGTTTGGATTCCCCGGTTGGCTGTCAGCCTCTACCCTTCGTCACACCCCCAGAGCTTCCCCATTGGTCCCCGTTCCCTGGTCCCACCTTTTCCCCACCCCCAGATAAAACTGTGAGTTTTGGAACCATGTTGGTATTTGCCTCTGCACCCTTCGGCAGTGTAGCCGCAATAAATGCTCCTGCCAGAGCGCACACAAATGCCCTTCTCGGCTCTGTGCTACCGACTGTAACACTGAGCCCACCCGTGCGGCTGTGGGGGCACGCGGGACCCCACGGAGCCGGGACGGAGACAGTATTACTCAGGGTCCCAATTTCAAAGCTGCGATTTTATTTTCACATGAGGCTTACCTCTCTGACCTATTTAGGCATCAAAAAAAACCTGTTTCCTTTAGGATTTTTGGACATTCAGAAAGATAATTCTACATTAGACCTACTTTCCTCCCTCAGTTTCTCTAGAGGTTTCCTTCCTGTCTTAACTTAGACAAGACGGTGGTTTTCTCTGTTCCTCAGTCCCCCATCAGTAAAATAAAGCTAATAGTACTTCCCAACAGGGACTTTTGGAAAAGACTAAGACAGCAGGAGTTCGAGATGTTCTTGAGTATGTTAGCATGGGAGACAGCAATAAGAGGGAAGAGCCTATGTAAAAAAGAAGAAAAGAAGGCTAAAAATCTTTCTTGTCTCTTAGTTCAGAGTCAAACTTTGGGAGCAAACGTGGGAGTCAATCAGAGCTGGATTTGTCCTGATGGTAATTGCAGCTTTTATACGATCATTTAAATTGTCTGTCAAATGAAAATATTTCTGTATAATGAGCATGCTATTAAAAACACCCCTGCCAAACCGAGGGCAGACACAGTCACCATATCTATGAGGAACTGGCACAGATTCACAGCTACCACTGGGCCCGGTGAACACCAGAGCACAACGCCTGAGCCTTCCGCAGCCCTCCACAGCAGGCTGGGCAGGTATTCAGAGTGAGTGCCATGATTTAATTTGAAAAAAAGCATCAACTTCCAGTCTCTCACTTCTGATGTACTCATTATACAGCTAAATCTCCTGAACTGGATAGGTTTTGTCCTACTGGTCCCCTCTTTCCTGCTGCCCACTTCTTGGTGGGGTGCTTTTGTTCCTTCTTAGAGGTAAAATTAAATCTATGAAAGTGACCAAAATCAGTAAGGTGTTCTTACAAAACCCACATTTTAACTTTGAATTTTGCCTTTGTTAAAAATCTCTCAGCAGATAGAGGGGAGTGAAACATAAAGTTACCATGCTGAAGTAATCCCTTTTGGTTTGGCTCAGTGTTTCCTCTAAATTCCTTGTTTCATTTGATTTGAAAATGTTCCCAAACTCAAAGTTAAACTTTAAGCTCACCTGAGTACTTGCTGGTATGTTTAAACATGCCTTCTCCCTGTATGTTACACAACAGTGCTATTAGCTCCCAAAGGAGTACAAACAATAAAATTGTAATAATAGTATAAGGACACTCTGAATTTTTCTGGTTTTTTTTTTTCTTTTTTGTTTTAAATGTGAAGAAACATACTGCTATCAGTATAGATGTTGTTAAGGACACAAATATTTCCTGGCTACACATTGTGGGTGTGCTCCTGCCTAATTTAAAATGATGGGATTTTAACGTTGACTTCATTCTCCATAGTATTAAATTCATAATCAGCACATGTGTCTAATTAAATAATGAAAGTTATTGAAAGGAATAATCTCCTATCAAGATCCTCATGAGCTGGGCTGTATCCTAAACCAGCCTTATGAAATAGAGCTTTTGGCAAATACCATATGCTTACATCATTACAGAATCAACTATGTTATTCTAAAGTTAACTTAAAAATGCAGATTCTTTAATGATAATGAACCAAATCCAAGCCTGACTTACAATAATTTGGCTTGGTAACAGAATACATTTTTTTAATCTTTAAAAATATATCAGAATAGGTACTGTACATAAAATGCAACACTAAACCACATCTGAGAAACATATTTAATGTCATTAAGTAAAAAGCCACTATGAGATTTTATAACTGTGTTCTACTTCTTCAAGGAGATGTAGAAGACAAATTTTACACACTCAAGGTAAAGTGACCAGGTTTTCCAAATTGACAAATATTTCTGAGTATAAGCCCCTAGAGGTGGGAAAAAGATCATGATGAAATCTAGACACAGTTCTTTAAAACTAAGCACGTCAGGCAAATTGCCACTATAACGACATCAGTCTGATGTTTTGCCAAAGACCTCCACTTTGGTAGTTACAGAGAGCTAGGACACAAGTTCCCAAGTCTGCAAACACTTGTGTTTGCAACTGATTTCATTACCAAACTGTTCTGACATGCTTCTCCCATCTTTCCACTTGACACCTGGTCAATGTTACGCCAAGAAAATATAGACCGATACAAGATCTCATTTTTTTCTGTGTTCTCTGGCACTTTATGGAAGTATTACAAAGATGGCTTCTGGTTTTAAAGTGCTTTCCTCTCTCACACATGTTGAAAAAAGATTTATTGAGGAAAAATTCTTTCAGTTGATCTGAAAATAGGCAAAGTGCTATAAATGCAAGAAAGTAAGTAAGCAGAAAATAAAGGGGCTTTTTCTCCTCAAAATCTCTGTTCCACTCCTTGTAGATAGTCCTTAGAGCAGCATTACATTAAGCAGTAGCATTCTGAGATGCTTTCAGACAAAGGAGAAATCTGAAGGTGAATGCTCTCTTTCTATGAACAGGAGTTCACCAACAGTATTACTTGTGCAAATGGCAACTGCAGAGCTGTGTCATGACCTGCAAGGATGAGCACAACTGCAAAAGCCAGGCTGCAAATGCCCGTGGCACTTGGCATCACCTAACTTAGGCAAATGCTTAATTTTAGGCATCCGATTATCTCCAGTGAAGCTTATGTCCTCCAAAAGTAGGCTGAATCAGAACAGTGTTTGCTCATGCATGCTCACACGCGTGTCAGCATAGTCACACCCTTCCCCTGCTCACCAGGTGCACACGTAGCTGGAGGCAGGATTTGTTCCTGTGCTTTTAAATAGGCAGATTTTCTATTTTCAGTGATCTGGATGCTATGCCCTTTGTAAATACAAACAGCAAACTGAAGGGGGAAAAAAGGCTGCGCCTGCATTAAAGGAATCAGACTTAAAAGAGACTTTAAGAAACTTTTTAGCAGCTAGTCCAAATATAATCCTGGAAATATAAAAATCTGAGTGGTTCCAGTACTAAACAAAAGAAACATGTTTGCAGTTAAAATAAAGGGGTGGTGGTGTTGGAATTCATTTAAAATGTACTAAATGTCAAGAAACAGTTACACATTTTAACTAAGAGTGCAGTAGCAGTGAACGTATGGATATAATACATAGCAACTTCCTCACTTTGTAAATATTTTAATTTTTAAATCATCAGGTTTGTTTTCAGTTATGCAAATAAATCTGATGTTCCAAAGCGGCACATATATCATACTGGATTTGGATTTTTTCACTGTGCTTTGCCTGAAGCAGTTCATGCTGAGCTGTGCTAGAAAAGTTCTCTACAGAATATGCTGGAAAGCCTTTGCTGCTGCAGTGTGAGCTCAGTGAATGCACCGAGGGCTACTGCACTTATGTCATTTTCAGGGATGTGAACACAAGGACTATTCAGCTTTCCATCCCTGAAATGATTTCTTGGGTTTGTATGTTCAGAGGCACCCATTCAGGGATTTAGCATATTTCAACACCACTAGGAAAGGAGGCAAGGTTCAGGTGGGGAACAGTGAGATCCTTACCATCTCATCCCCTGCCTTCTGGAGGGTGAGGTGCCCCCTCCAGTTAAGCTGATATAAATCTCGGCTGCTATGAGCCCACCCTCCTCCTTGGTTTCTGACCTTGTCGTTTTGCAGCACTAGCACTCACATTACTGCATAGCAGATGGATTTGAAGAGCTAATCTATCTGTAAACTAATCTTTGTTCTTTTGAGTGATTAATTTCTGCTGGATTCCTGAACTTCATGTACCAGCTTCCCATGTGATCACCAAGGCTCTGGGACTGGCACAAAAAAGACACAGTATGGCAATCCATACTTCAGATGCACTAACCCCATAAACATTTTCCTCCATTTTCAAGAGTTACACTTGATGCATTCACCATTTGGATTTTAGAATGGCTCTGTTGTGGCGTTCATTTACAAGCAGAAAGAGAAGCAAGGAGGAGAACAACATCAGGCTAAACAAATTACTTCCCTTTGCTCAGAAATTGCCTATCATCCACAGTGCAATGGGTGGACACACCTTTGGTTATGATCTGTGTTTCCATACAAATGGAGAACTGCCCAGGGTAGCTTAGTGGCTAGAGATTAGGACTTCTAACTGCAGACTTCTATTCCTAGCTTTGCAAGGGACTTTTGCAACCACCAGTTGCAGGCTGAAATTTATTCCAGTGACACTGTTGACCCTCTTACAAACAAACAGAAAGTACTTATTTAGTTTCCAGAATCTATGGGCTTAGTTAATAAATGCTTAGATAATAAATGCCATAAAATGCAGTGATGATCAAGTCTTTGGATTCTAGAGATCTAAGTAGCAATTGTGATACTTAGACTGGTTTCCAGAGAGGCAGACAACACCACGGGCATTTTTTCTCCAAAGCCCAATCCCCCAGTCAACACTGTCTCCCAGCCCACTGCATGCTTTTTGAGCCCAAGAACAACAGTGAAAGTCAGATTGCCATAGAGTGACTTGAAGGGACAAAGTAGTCACAGGAAAATGTGCCTCAGGCACAACCCCTTCCCTGAGCTGCCCCTGGCATTTGCAGCCAGGCTGCCTTTCAGTGAATAAGGGTCTACAGGAAATACAGCTACACATTACCCCAGCAGGCTGTTGCACTATGATTTTCCCCTTGGATCACTGGTCTGTGAGGCCATTGAGTTGGGCGGGTTCACCTAAGGCTCTTATTTTGTTTATCAAACTCCAGGGAGACTCAGACTCAGTTATTCTGAGTCCCCATTGCAGGGTTCTGTGACAGGAGGGTACCTGATACCCACCACTACTCAGCTCAGCTCTAGAGATCTCTGTCTTGTGTGTTCTTAAGCATTAAATTAATTCCTTTCCACTGTCTTGCTCCTTCTGAAATCATTTACTCATGAGTAAGCTCCGCTAAGTCAGAAGTCTCTGGAGTCCCACGATGACATTTGCATGCTCTGCTCCCAAAGGTGTGAATGACTGCAGCAGAGGACAAAGAGTAAATCCTCTGATGGTACCATATAGCTGTGGTGCCATATAGTAGAGTGTGGTTCTGCAGAAATGCACAGTAGATTCGTGTTTGATTCTGTACTTTTAGAAAATGTAGTTAGATCCAGATTTACAGAGGTATTTAAATATATTTTCCTTATTGAAACTAAGTATAAATTGGATACATAAGTCTATGGACTTCATTTTGCTACCTGTAGTTATGATAAATAACTACTTAGGTTCTGAACAGAAGTCACAATGAAACTAAAGGGGATATTTTAGTGTGTTGAGATGCACTATTGCCAGTGCACAGGAATATAAATCATCCTGTGTTTTCATTCCTCATGTTTATATTTGAAAGTTTAACTTCAACATAGCCTTGCAATTCATTTTTCTAACTCTATGTTTGTATTCTTGGAAATGCGATAGTGTTTGCTCATCAGCTCCCTATCTCGAAACACGTCAGGGCTGGAAAGCATGTTCCAATACACTCCCTGGTGCATTCCAGTTCTCTTACTGAATAGATCACCCTCATAGACTCTCCTTCACACTTCTGAATTGTTTTTTCCAGTGCCGTCAGCTTTCTAAAATGTGTCACACCATCTTATGCCAGACTGCAGAGGACCAGCTCCTTTTGGACAGGAGAGAAAATTGAGGAAAACCTACAAAAAAACCAGGATGATTAATAAGAAGGTCATAGTTCCTTTTTCACCCATAACTGCACCTTAAAGGTGCTTCAAGCCTCTGAGAAGCTGTTCATGGTGCACACATATCATTGCAAGAATGATGAAAGGAGTATCAGACAATTATCAAAGCCCCAGTGCAGTGTCACTGGCTCATAAAACTAACCTAAAATAACATGGCATCAGCATGGTCAAAATGGAAAGGAAACATCTGTTTCTCCTTTTTATGTTAGTGACAATCCATTTGTTGGCTTTAGAATAGCACAAGCTGTCCCACTGATAACAGCCTGGGTGCTGGCTGTTCAGCCCAGGCAGGTGCATGGCAAACTCAGGAGCAGACTAAGAACAGATAACATGAGGGGCTCTCCTTAGGATGAGCTCTGGATTTAAATCTTTTTCTTTATTGCTTCCTTTCAAAACTAATAAGGGAGATTCTTCCAAATCTGGTGTGGCCATAGGGTGCACAGTGACTGATCATTAACTGAAGCCCAGTGAGCAGTACAGTCTAATTGTAGCCATGCTTTTCCCTGGCAGGGCTGGCACTGCGTCTTCCTTTTCTAAATATTGCTGAGTATTAATTGAAATAAAGGTTATTGAAGTAGATGGACAGATTTCCAGGGACTTCAAAGAAATGAGATCAGATCAGTCATGAAGTTTAACAGAGACAAGTGCTGAAGTCTTTACCTGGGAAGGGACAACACTGGATGTACGGACAGACTGGGGAACAAGAGGTAGGAGACCAGCGCTGTGGAAAGGGACATGGGGGTCTTGGTCAATGGCAAATTTAATTTGAGTCAGCAGTGCCCTGGCAGCTAGGAGGGCCGCCCCTGTCCTGGGGGTATCAGGCACAGCATCCCCAGCTGGGCAAGGGAGGGGATTGTCCCGCTCTGCTCTGCCTGGGGCAGCCCCACCTCGAGTCCTGGGGGCAGTTTTGGGTGCCACAACATAAGGAAAATATAAATCTATTTGAGAGCATCCAAAGGAGGGATACAAAGAAGATGAAGGGCCTTGAGGGGAAGCCGTATGAGGAGTGGCTAAGGTCACTTGGTCTGTTCAGCCTGGAGAAGAGGAGACCGAGGGGAGACCTCACTGCAGTTACAACTTCTACTCAAGGGGAAGCTGGGGGGGACAAGCTGCCCTCAATCACGCATCTGTTTTTGTACAAAATCAGCTTATAGCTAGGTTAGATGTTTTTATCACTAGTGCCAGCAAGTCCATAGGAAAGAGGAGACAGATAAATTGTGAAAGTGCTGCTGCTGAAGACTAGCAGGAGGCTGGCAAACTGCTTTTTTAAAACATTTTGTTCTGATGTACAGCTTTGTCTTCATACACATCATGGTGACATCCAAGGCCTAAAACAAATACATACAACATTTAATTTTCCTTGCAAAATATTTTGATGTAAGGTCTGACATTTTTCCCATGGTTAATCATGAAACTGGGCAGTGTTTCTTACCGTTCCTTGTACTTCACTCATGAAAAACATTCATTGGTTTAAATGGTATGATTAGGGGGAGCAGAGTTGGGGCCAAAAAAGGAAGCAAGCAAAGGGAAAATAGATGTCTTCAGTAACTTCTATTGGAATATGGAGCCTTTCACTTAAAATCTGGTTTAAATCAGTAGCTGCTGAAACTCGTTACCAGAACATAGATGGATCCTTTGCTGCATGCCCCAGTGTTGAGACTTGCAGTCTCTCGGCAGCTCTGCAAGTGTACATTGCACAGGCAGTATTGCTGAGTGACTCAGTTTCTCAGCACCTCTGAAAGATGAAGTCATCATCTGCTTTGCAAATCTTGTGAAGGAGAAACCCCAACCTGTGCAGTTCAATACCCTGTAGGAAGCACATATGGGGGGAGACAACTATTTGACAGCTATATAAACTGAGGTCATTGAATTACATGTGGACAGGCATTTAAAGCACAGTCAGCACTGACCATGATGGTGCAATATGGGTTAAATTTGTTCACTACTACACAACCTGGGGGGGGGGGGGGGGGGGGCCTCAGGACAAGCCTAGGGGTGACCATATCTTGACCTCTCAGGGTTAGGCTTTAGCATCAGTCAGGCACTGACACCTGATGTTGGGTGCCCAGCGGTCGGGAGTGCCGCGGGAGGCTGTGCCTGCACACCACTGGTACCCACTTGTCCTGAAAACGCCCAGGTGCAGAATAAGGTCCTCCAAGGGTCCCCTCCTGGCTTTCCCCATCTGGGAAGTGACAGCCGTCCCTCCTGCCCCCGGGCTGGGGGCGCCTGGCCAGAAGGGACGAGGGGAAGAAAGGAGGGGAGGGGGAGCGAGAGAAGAAGCCCCCCCCCCTCCTTCCCCTCACCGCGCACCCGGGCTCCTGCGATGTGGTGAGTCACAGGCAGGTCAGGACCGCGCCGGAGGGGCGGAGGGAGCGCGGGGACCGGCTGATTTACCGCTGGGAGCCGCCACCAGCGCGGCGGAGGCGCCCGAGGGAAGGGCGCGGAGAGCCGCCCCGCAGCCCAGGTGCCGTGCGGGAGGGAGGGAGGGACACCCCTGCCCGCTGGGGCGCGCAGCCCCTGCCGCCCCCAGGTAGGGACAGCAGCTCGGGATGGGGCCGGGGGGAGCCTGAGCCTGCGGGGCGGAGGGGAGCGGCAGAGCGGCGCGGGGCCGCGGAGGTGCGTCGGGCTGCGCCCCGCTCCGCCCCGCCCGCCCGGGCTGGGCCGGCTGCCGGGCGAGGACCGCGGAGCCAGCCCAGCCCGCCGGGGTGCAGCGCTCGCCCCTCCGGCGGTGGTGCCGGCGCGCAGCCCGCTCCGCTCCGGTAAGGACCGGCACCCGTGGGGGGACGCGGGGAGCGAGATGAGCCGGGAGCGGGGGAGGACGGGCAGCGGCACGGTGCTGCGCTGTGCCCCGCCCGGGAACTTCGCGGGAGCGCGGCAGCGTCCGCGCCGCTGCCGCCGCTCTCCCGGGGCGGGCCGGGCGCCGCGGGGGCAGGTGATAGCGGTGAGGGGCTGCCGGCTGCCCCCGGCCGGCCGGGCTCCGCAGGGCGCTGGGACCCGCCTGCGCCCGCGACGCCGCTGCCCGGGCAGGGTAGGGCAGGGCGGGCAGCGCTTCCCGGGATGCTGTCGGCAGCGGCCCCTTGGCCGCAGCCTGAGCCGCTGCCCCTCCCGCCCCTTCCCGCTCTGCGGGCGCGGCAGGAGCGCGCCGCGGGGCAGTGTCCGGCAGTGCAGCCTGGAAGTTCCAACTCGGAGACGGTGGCTCCGCGTTTGTGGTGGCCGGTCCGGCCGCCTTCCGTGAGGCGCAGGGTGAGCCTGCGGGATTCCCCAAGTTGGGGATGTGTACTTTATGGTTGTGCGGCGTTCACAGTCTTCCTTGCGGTATGGCTTTTTTGTTGTTGTTGTTGTTTTTTTTTTTTTTTTTCCATTTTTAAATGCAGAATTTGCTTTGAATGGTAAACAAAACGCAAAGGGCTCATATAATGGCATTCCACCACTGTTTCCATGTCAGCATTAAATTAGGTGGTCTTTGGCTTTATAAATACGGAATGCACTCCTTAGAAATTGGAAGTTTTGCACATACATCAGTAGGGATTAATAATCAAGTACCAGCGTTGTTTAACAAACTGTGCGTTTGTAACCTGTAGGAGGTTATTCAAGCTGCAATGCATGCTTTTCCCGAAGAACCTATGCCCTGTGTGGTAGTTCATTTGCTTTCATCCCACAGGTGCTTTTTGCATTGTCCAGCAGCAAAAAGAGGATGGTGTCTCTTTTTTGTCGTCTTTTTATTTTAGATCTGAGAGGTTTGGATTCATAATCAGGCAAGATAAAGTGTCTCACATGTTTCTCTCTAGAGAGCTGGTGAAATGTTTACAGATCATACACTGTGAGAGCAAAAAGCTAGCCTTTGGCAGGAGCTGCATGTTGAAAACAAAGTAACTTGGAGAATGACTGTATCGCTTGTTCTTTGTGCCCTAATCCTTCTTCAGCACTGTATGATTCTTTTTCTGTCTGCTAATACAAACTGAATCATTTGGAAACTGGGATATTTTGTAAAACATTCATGTCGCTATTTACAGAAGGGAGAATCAACTTCTGTGCCTTTTTGGTGGGGAGGGAATGAATTATCCTATAAGGCTTTTTTTCTCTTTTTTTTCCTTTTTTTTCTTTTTTCCTTTTTTCTTTTTTCTTTTTTTTCTTTTCTTCCTTTTTTCCCATTTTTTCCTTTTTTTTTTTTCATTTTTTCCTTTTTTTTCGTTTTTTCTTTTTTTTCCTTCTCTTCAGAGGTTAACCACTGCATAGCAGTTCTTTATTGGTAAGGAAGAGTGCACATGTTGTGGCTGGAGAGTGATTCACAGACATGTTGTTTGCTCAGGTGTAGATGACAGTGCAGCCATAGATGCATGGGAGCTCACTGAGTCAGGGCAAGGCAGCCAGAAAGCCAAAATTCAGCAGACATTCAATGAAAGGCTCATGAATGCCAAACTAAAGCAGCAAGTGTTGTCTTCCCAGGACTGCCTTTCCCATCCTGATTTTCCTGCATTGATGGTTTTCTGGTACCTTAGCTGATGACCTTCAACCTCTTCCCGCTTGTCCAATGCAATCGAAGGGGCCAACCCACCTACTCTTATTCTTCTATGATCTGCAAGTGCCTGCTCTGTATTTTTCAACTCAGATGAGAAATTCAAAGCCGGCTGCCTCCTAAATCTGGCTTCCAGAACTCCAGAGACTAACTGGCACAGCTGGCTGCAGTGCAAGAGCAGCAGTCTTGCCTTCGCAGCCACAAAGGGAACCTGATGCCGGCAGCATGCTGTGCTGGGGTAGCCGGAGAGCCAAAGCTACAGCAGTGGGAGTCACAGAGCACTGGGGGATCTGCTTTGTGCCACGATTGCTTTGTGGTGGGCATGCGTCTAGACTTTATTTGCTTCAGGCAGAAAGCAAGGAGAGGTCCTGCATCTCCATCTGTGTTTGTGAAATATCTAGTGTGAGGGAAATCCTGCTTGGGCTCTCAGCACTGCACATCATTTCTTGAACAAGAAAGGGATAGGGTAGCTGAATAGCATTCTCTGAAACTACAGAAACACAAAACTCTATAGGGAGTTACAAGGATCTGTTTGGTGCAAAGCAGAAGGAATGCATGTTGTGTGTGAAACTTCAAATATACCTTCCTAACATTTTGGGTGGCATAACCCTAAACTTTGTGGTGGGTTCCTGTGAAACCCTTACGTCCAGGCTTTCTACCTCCCTGTTGCTACCTTGCTGTCTGTCCTTTGAGCCAGTGGCACAACTTCATGTTTCATTAGGCTGTTACCCTCAGATGAGGCATCAACCTCTGCGTCTTGTCTGCTGTGGCCACAGCTGGTGATTTTGCTTCCTATAAAAAGGTTGTATTTGGTAATTAAACCTGTACAATGCACCACTTGTGGTCATGCCACATGGCCCCAAGCAGCATGCCATCACCAAGGAGGCAGGGCCACAGCTCCATGAAGGACTCTGAGGATGGCATCTCTTTGCTGTGGCCAAGATGAGGAGGTTTCTGTTGTTCTCTTATAAAAATCTGGTGTTTTTCTTAGCAGTGGCTTTAAAAATCTCTCATACATAGCAACTGATGCAAACATGTTAGCAGAAGCCATTTTTAAATCAGTTTCCTTACCCAGGGGAAATGTAGTATAGACAGGGCCTTCAGGAAACGAATAATTAGGTGACCTTTTTCCCCCCAGAATATCAGGTCTGTTTTATGTAGAGCTGTTTGAAGTCACACAAATTCTCATTACTCTCCAAATCTCTAACCTTGCCTTGTTTAAGATACCTTTTAGGAAATCAAATCAGTGTTTCAATCTAATTTCCAAAGGCATTCAAACACATGGTATGTGTGCTAACTTGTTTCCTCTAGCATTAACAAATCTAGCAAATTGCCAAGCTATTCGCCTTGAGGAAAACTATGATGTTGTACAAGAAGATAAAGTATTTTTTTCCTCCAATTTTAAACATTAGAAAAAGAAAAGAGGTGAAGTTATCAGACCACATTAGTCCAGGATATAACTCCTTTGAAGCAAACAGTGTTCCCAAACAGATTGCCATGGTTTTTGATCTGTTCTGGGACTTTTTAGTCATGCTGTGATCTTTTTCAGTCAGTTGATGTGGCTGGATGGTGATGAGTCCTCTTGGCTCAGACAGACTTTCATTGAATTAGTTGCAATTGAGTATACCAAATATAAGAGTGGAAAATAGAAGTGGAGATAAATAATTTAAGGTGCTTATAACCCTCAAATTTTAAGAATTTTATAATGCTCATATTTTAAGGAGAGTACATGTGTACAGAAGCCAGGCACAAAGGTGCATGTGGTGCAACAGAAGCAGTGAATGGCCTGAAACCTCTCCTCTGCCTCTCCTCCCAACACACCAGTCTCCAGGGAAGCAAGTGCTCCGGAACATTTAATTTTTCAAGCAGTTGTCAATAACAGAAGAGTTTCTGCAATGCTGCTGAGGAGTTTAATAAGCTCAAAATTCTTAAACAAAATGCTTCTTTTTTTTTTTTTTTTTTTTTTTTTTTTTGGTGCATCCTACAGCTCTGATACTTTCTTCTGCTTGTCCCAAGAAAATGAATGTGCAATTGTCCTTTTGTATGGAAGGCAGCAAAAGGTTCTTGTTTGAATTCATGATAAATTTGGTTTCAAATGCATGTGGAAGGAAAATTGCCTAATGCTTTCAGAAGATTTTCATTTTGCTCAAGTGTTCACACCATGGCCATCACCATGGTATTTGATAGCTATCCACTTTGTTGTGTACGTTGCAGCTTTAGCCTCTCACTGAAGGGTCACACTGGCATATCTTTTTTTCCTGCAGTCATACAGAAATAACAATTTTTTATGTAAGTTGCTTTCCTCTACTATAGTTCCTTCATTTTGATGTTTATCCAGCTAAAGAGTATCAGAATTTTTTTGACATGTATGGTTATCATTTCTGTGAAGGATCAGTGACCTAGCTTGATAAATTTAAAAGTTCAGCAATAAACCTAAATATGTGACATTTATTGAAATTCATTCTTTTCAATGGAGCTACTTTCTTTCAAAAATATTGAGAATAGTAAGGGATTGCATCTGCAATTTGATTAAATCTACAGTTGTTACCATTTGCCTTCTGAAAATTGATTCCCTCCCCTCCCTGTCCCCCAGCTTGACATGCTTATTGATTAAAAATTCTCCGCTGGCCTAAGCTAGCATATATTTGTTAGTGTTTGTGTGCTTCCCATGCAAGTTCAGACAGGCTTTCAACTGTGGAAGCCAACTCTATTCCTAAACTATTGGAAATGGTAAGGTTCCTTAGTAATTGTTTTAAACTAAATGATGACACATCTTTGAACCCCATTGTACGAAGGAAAAATACCTTCTGACTGGAGAGAGGTTTCCTGTTTATGTATGTGTTTGCTGGAATTAAGCCTTCCCCTGTGTGTTGGCTGAGTATTTTTTTGTAATCCAAAATGGCAACATGGCAAGTCACCTCCACAGTTTATTTTTTGGACAGGATACAGGTCTTTTATTTTCAAAATAGCATGGCTCTGGAGTTGATGATGAAGCACAGGGGCCTCTCAGTTACACTCCTGCAAGCAGACTCAGTTAATTGAGGAGGCACACTTAAAAAGACAGCTAGATTTAGGCAAGAAGTAATTAATTTTTATTGACAATTTTATACAATGTAAGTTGTTCCCTTCCCACACAGGAAGTTTTTGGCTTCAGGCAGATTTTCTTTCAGCATAAGGATATGAAATTTGCCATATGTATAATTTATTTTATAAAATAGCTAGAATCATAGCTTTGGTTGTGACTGAAGAGAGTCATGTAAATGTTTCTGCTTCTCTTTAAAAAGAGCAGCCCAGCAGGTGGCCTCCAGGTGGTAGCCCAACTGCAGAAGGATGGCATGTAATACCTGAAGGGCTTTCAGCTGTTTGGATATGGACAGGTGACCAAAAAATAAAGCATATATAATACCCTTGCCTCTTGGTATCTGGGGTGTGTAGATTTGTGACCTTGCAGCGTGCCCTTGCACCCTGCATGCCATAGCTGAACCTCCTTCAGAGGAGAGAGGTGATGTCATGAGACTCAGAAAGGCATTCTGCCTACAATAGTAATAAGACTGGACCACCACGAATTTAGGCAGTAAAGTTACAGTCATTTATGGAATACAGTGTTAAGGTTTCTGGTTTGCTTCAAATAATGCTCATTTTAAACAACTGTCTGGGACTGGGAGAAACCTGGACTAATGGACTGATTACACCGAGCATTTGTTAGGGCTGAGAGCCACATGGCCCTGGTGTGGGATGTCCACACCCAGCTCCAGCTTTGCCACCTGCTACCCCTGCCCACATCTGGCAGAACGTGACCTCAGGTGAATTCCAGTCCCTTTATCACCCACCACAAACACTCGGGCTGACAACAACTCGTGTCGGTCTAAGAAAACTGGCTTTTTTTACCTCTTTTTGTGGTTGTGCTACTTTTCTGGTGAGAACCCTGAGCGAGACTGTGGTCTCATGGTTGTCCTTGGAAGTTTTGCCACTGACTCTTCATGGACACTGGATTTAGCTCTGCTTTTGCGTGTGTCTGCACGGTATTTGAAAAATAGATTTTCTCTTCTTTGACTTTAATAGAAGGTTGATGTACCTTTTTTGACATAAAATTTTTCTCATTAATAGTTGTACAAATTGTTAAGTCCTTCAGGAACTATTTATTTTCATCTAAATTTTGTGGAAACAAGTACTTTCTGAGCATGTTTAATGAGTTACGTGAAAACAATTATCATCTACAGTTAGAATGCCAAACTTAGTTATTTAAGGTTTCTTAACTTAATGTTTCTTTTGTTTCTTTGTTTATTTTTTAGTTTGTTTGAGCTGGATGCTGAAACTCACCTTTCTCTTACTTTGTTTTGAAACTGTTCTAGCTAGTGAGATTTCAAGCTTGATAGAGGTCCATTGTGCCATGTGAATGCCTAGAAACATAATTGTTCTGTCTTTAGCTTTATCATAAATAAGAGTTCTTTTTTGATTGGTTGACCCAAAATAATTCACCAGAATTTCAGGACCATCAGAGAAATTTATTAAGACATTGGGGTTTGCCGCTCCCACCCCTACACACCTGTATCATGGATGATCCTGTGAGGATAAAAGTAGCAACTTTCCAAGTAAGCCCAGCATTCCAAGTAGGCCCAGAGAAAAGTCCCAAATCTGTGGATTGTCCCAAAGCATGACTAGAAAAGAACAAAGTGAAATAATTCCACAAGCTTAATTTGTCTTAGATATATGCTGGCATAACTCGGGCTTGGATTGCTCTCTATCTTCAAGACCGTTATACAGTCAAAATGGTATGAGGATTTCTCTTATGGGAATCCTATATTCTTTTATCTGTTGCTATTATATATCCTGATATCTGTTATGGGTTTTATTATGTATTTTTTCATGTGTCTTCTCATCCAAATGTATCAGATTCTGTCAGGTCTGAGAAAGCAGGATAAAGCAGAGTGAGGCAGCTTTGCTGAAGACAATGAGAGGTGTTGGTAGTTGGATTAACGTCAAAAGTTGATTAATTGCTCTCTCCTAATGTCAATGAAAATGTTAAATGAATTACTTTAGTTATATTCAGTTTTCTTGTCTATTTCTAGAGCAGGGGTACTAATTCTACATGTTATATATTACTGTCCTGTAAAACCTTTCCTAAAACTCTTTAGGTTTATTGCTTTTGCTCTTTGGATTAGAGGCCAATATTTTTCCTGAGGGAAAATGTTTCTTGTTAATACTCAGTATTCAATATCATTCTTACAAATGCCCAAAGCTGCAGTAAAAAAAAATACAATTGCAATATTAATAATCTTTTAAAGAGTAGGTAGAATGCAAACAGTAATGGGCTCCAGTAAGCAGTGAGCCAATGTGGAGTTCCCCGTGTGATAAAGCACTTCTGCATTAGAGAAAATAATCCAAATTTCACCCTAAAAATGTATTTACCATCCATTCAGATGAGTGGAAAATGTTGTTCGTGTTTGAAGATGCAATTTAGCTTGCAGTAGATGATTGAAAACTGTCTTAACTGTTGTTTAACTCCTCTGATGAAAGAAAACTTTGATGAAGGAAAACTTTGAACACTTTGCTGTCGCCTTCCTATATATGTTCAAGGACAGAGTGCTGCATGGTAATGAGTTTTATCACTGTGTGTGTTTGCAGCACTTCCAAATAGTAAATGGGGGGGTTCTCCCAGCCAGGATGTAGGTGCCTTTTGTTAAACTCTATCACCTTCAGTGGAAACTATGCAAGAGTTGAAAGCAGAGGACTCAGATGTGCACTGTGTCTTTATGCTTTACTTTGATTTCTTCATTTCCTAGTATTTAGGGTTTATTAAGCCTATTGCGGTCAGAATCTGAAATTCCCAAATGTCTCTTTTTCCTGGTATTGCAAACGCTGGCCTTACAAGCAAATTACCAGAGAACATGGCGTGGTGGCAACATTGCACTGTGTCCTTTTCCCCTCTCAGAGGATTAAATAGCTCCTTTTCTGGGGATGTGCTCTCCTGTGACATTTTCAAGATCTTGTCAACTCTCCACTGTAAATTTCCACAATGGCAAAATCCCATTGAAGCTAGCATGGAAACCTTACTATAAGTTTTTTAATTATCCTATGAAATTTAATATTCAATCTGTTTGTGCTTCAGAACTGCAAGATGTTAAAATCTCATTACATTTTATCTTCCATTAAATCCCATAGAATTCAGTTATTATTTCTATCAGATTCCATTTGATTCTTGTCCTTTTTATCCTGACCTTATCTATACAAAAGAGATGGATTGCAAGGCATGTCCATTTGTGAGAAAAGGGTGATTCTCTACTTCTCCTGGTGACATTCAAAAAGACCTAACCAACAATACCTTTTTTTTTTTCCTTGTTGACTATGGGAGGCTACATGAGAGGAGATGTTCTGAAAGCAGAACATGCTAATAGAAGTTGAGAGAGATGAGAGCCAGGCAGAAGGTAAGTAAAGTCAGCACAAGAGCACATGAAATCACAAAAATCATTAATGACCTTCTGATTGCAGAACTGAATGCCATGGTTATCATGCAGGGCTATAAAAAAGGGAAAACACCTTGTGTGGTCATTTTCAGTTAGAAGGGCTCTTTTCCAGTTCTGTGGAGTTTCCTTTCCTTCTGAAAACACAAAAATAAGTATGCATTTGTTCTTCAGATGTAAGCTGTCATGATAACATCAGCTGGGGTAGAGCTCAGAGACAACTTTGCTGCTTCCTGAAGATGGCTGAGTTGCATTTTTGTTTGTTTGTTTTCAGATTGAGAAGTTTTCATATAACATGCTTTGAAAGAGCTTCTTTTATGCAAATGATGCCACAATTCTCTTGTATGTGAAACACAAGCTGGGCCAGCCTCTGTCTGCAGATAAGCAGGAATGGCTTTCAAAGTTCCCTTGACTGCACTGGGAGAGCTCCCTGCTTATCTGAGCAGAGTATGTGCACCCAAAGTCCCTGCAGGGTACAAAAATAAGGTAACAACCAGTGAATTGTTTTCACAGTACAAATAGCCTTTCAGGAAGGAGCAAGGAGCAATAAGAGGAGGCTTAAAAATAAGAAAGTACCCCTTCCCCAGCTGCAAAAGGGCAATCTGAAGGTATGTTATTTACTGAGACCACCATCACATGCTATCAATAGGGGTAAAAGCCCATCAGTCAAATATTTGACTACTCGTGGTTTATAGGGATTTCAAAGACTTATGGAAAGATAATGTCTGTGTCCATTAGCTAGTTACTTGGAAATGCAGTGTTGGTTAATTCAGCATTTCTTTAAAGAGTAATGATTATCTTCATTAACAATATATAAGATTTTTAAAGATTTACTCTTCTGCACCTATCATTCCTGTTACATCTTCTACATCTCAGTATTTACCCTGTATCATCTATTGCTCATTTTAAATGAGGTAGTATTGAGATTCTGTCATTGCCACAGATCTACTGTCTTTCAGCCTGTTCTAAGCACCCTGTTCTCTAGTCCTTAGTCAGCTCAACTATCACAGCAATCAATGAGAATAGTGTTTGCATATAGACTGTGGAGTCAAGTCTTGGAAAAGATGATGGCTTCACAGTGAAGGAATGTAGCTTATCCTGCCCTAGCTTAGGTCTGAAACCAGGCTCTTGTGTGAAAGCCAGGTGTGTAAGAGTTCAGATCTGTCCATCATCACCCCAAACATCTGTATCTTGTTATAATTACTTGTGAGTAATTATTATCACAAGTAGTCCATATTTTTTGTCTGATGCTAATAAGCAATACAATATAATTTGAATATTTTTAGTAGTAGCAGGGATACAAAAGAAAATGTTCCCGCTAAATGACAGTGACCTTTGTTCAGTGCCCAATATATTGAATTAAATACCAACTGTTTAGTAAAACATCATGCTCAGGAGCAATTGTTTCACTATAAAGTCCTAAATTAAAAACATACATTAACTGACCAATTTCCAATTCTACCACTGCCATTTGATTTTCCTTTTAGATAAACAGACCGAGCTTAATGTTATGGGGAAGATCCAGAGAGGCTGCTTTGGCATCTAAAATTGTGTTTAGAGTGAGTTTAGGGCACAAGTCCAACAAACAGATCTAAAAAGCTAACACTCACTGGCCACAAAGCTCTCAGGTGCTTAGATTGACCAATGTCTGCACTTTGTGCTAAATATTCCCTGGATCTCACCTGAGCTGGAGCTCTGGAAGAGAAGACCAAGCAGCAAGAGGCTGAGTCCTGGCTGGGTTACAGCTCCCAGCAAAGCTTTTTTGCAGTGCTCAGACAGGATGGAGCCAGGCACAGGTCCTGCTGCTGACAGGCAGCCTCCAGCACCACGCTCCATCCCCTCTCTTCCTCCCAGCTGGCTTGGCTCCAAAGCACCAGGACAGCTTTGCCTAGGAGGACTCACATTCCACTGTCTGCATCTTCCCACCGAGACAGGAAGAGGAGGAGGAGGAGGAGAGAGGAATGGCCCTGGGGTGGTGGATTGCTGGATCTCATGGCAAAAGGGCAGGAGAATGCAGGCAGGAGCTGCAGAGAGAGGGCAGGAGCCAAAAGCAGCAGAGACAAGCCCTAGTCCCAGATGAAGACCTTTGGCCAGGCTGTTCATGCAGGGATGAGGACCATGGTTTTAAATCAGTCCCTTTATGGCAGGCACCATCTTACAGCTCAGCTTTTCTGTGCTGCACCCTGCACAGTTTGACCACCAGCACTAAGCCTTTTGTGTTTTGGAGATGTTTTGTAAGTGGATTAATCTATCCTCATTTCACCCTTATGAGAAAGGTAAATACCCTCTGAAGTTTGGAAACAGCCTCTTTGCTTATCTCACAGACTCCTTGAATCTGGCTCCAGATTTCCAGAGGAGGCATTCCAGGGTCTGAAGAAGTCCAAAACTTCATTCTGGCCTGGTATAAATGAGAACCCCTGAAGAGCTACAGTTGCACATTTAAGCTCCCCAGGTCTCCTCAAGATGAAGGGAGAGGACAGTCTGAAAGAAAGTAAATGAAGCAGATGAAAAATCCTTTCAGAAACAAACACACAAAAAAAGATCCCGTTAACATGAAAAAACTCAGACTGCTCAGCCATCCCTGAACTCCTTCTTCAAACTATTGAACTTTTCAGCATCTTCTGAAGGTCAACATAATACTTTAAAATAAAAGCTGTGCCTGACGGACCCTTGCTGAGGGACATCTGCCAAAAAAAAGGCAGCTGAGGCTGCCACAGATCAGCCACTCTCCTGATTGCAGCTGTGACACAGTTGCCTCTGGTGAGAGCCAGGATGTCAGATAGGCTGGTCCCAGGCCATTTCGGGATTTATGAATGCCAATACTGTAAAGTCCTTGGAAGGCAATCATGAATCACAGGTTCGCAGCAAGGCAGCAGTCATGCCAATGAGTCGTCATTAACTCTGTTTCTAAACTGAGTGAAAGTAGGGCATCAGTTAAAGTGCACTGCAATAACATAAACTTACAGTGACAAAAGCGAGGTCAGCATTAAAAAGAAAAGGTCATAACTGCCTAACCAAACACAGATGGGAAACAAGCACTATCCTTGACGTTCCTGTTTGATTATCAAAAAGCCGCTATGAAGCTAAGTAGACCATCAGGTTATTAACTTTGGTATCAGATAAAGTATTAAAGCTGAGGCATAAATAAAGACCCCATTGCTTTCACTAGCAAATTTACAGACACAGCCAATTCAGTTTTGTTTGTAGCTGTTCTGTGTGTTTGCACCACATTTTCACTTGGGGCAAAGACCACCAAAGCTTTGCATAGAGGTGGTTTGTGTTTGGCGGGGCTGATTATCTCAAACACAGCATTACACAATCGTGGTTATACCTTGTGGAGCCAGCTTGGGCATGGAAGGAGTGCAGTCTGCTTTCCAGCACTAAGTAAACATGAAGACAAATCACAGTATCAGCCCAATACAGTATCAGCCCAATACAGTATCAGCCCAATGGACTGTGCCAGGCCAGACCAGTTCAGCAGCCCCACATAAGTTCCTAGATGCAAGGAGATGACTTGGAGGCAACTTAAAGTCCTCTGTACAGTGCTGACAGTGATCCACAAGCAGAGCTTTTTCTTGGTTTTTCCTTTCCCCGGGTAAGCCACCCCCAGCAGGCTGAGTGCAGGAGAGCTGAGGGTCTCATTCCAGCCTTTGGGCCAGCTCTCCAAATCTGTGGGCCCAGCTCACTCACACAGATGTGCTGATCTTGCTGGGATCCTGCACAGTTTGACCATGACATCTCAGCTTGACGAGCTGCGTATCAAGCAAGGCATCAGCAACCTTTTGGAAATCCTTGACCCTAAGTTTTGTCACTAATTTGCCTTGTGGCTCTTGGAGACACATTGACTAAGAAGGGTGAAGTCATGGCACACAGTGGCATGCTTTATGTGTGCCCGCCAAGCAGAAAGCCACTGCCTGACACTGTCCTGCCAGCTCTTTCAGAGGAAAGAACAGAGCCAGCACAATTTCTTTTGCTTAGTATCCTAGGTATTTGTACCATACCTTGGAAGAATTCAGGGACTTTTTGGGTTTTATTTGCTGATATTACTATATTTACTATGACACGAAAAGGAAATTTGATAATTTGGTGGGCTTGTAGATCCATTGGTACCATTCTAGTAAAATATACCTTATCATCACTATTTTGGTACAGTTGTCATATACCTTACCATCTGTAGCTATTGACATATAGAACATTTTTTTTTCTTTTTTCTTTCTTTTTTTTTTTTAAGAGAGGTTTTTTAAGAGATTAATGTTTGGCTGTGAAGAGTTATTATCTCAGGGACTCCTAAGAACCATTAGCAGCAAATGACAATTAAACTGCTGGAAATGTCCTGCATCAAGATCATTCATAATTGCTGTTAGAACATTTAGATCAAATCTGTATGCTGTCTTGGTTACTCATGACTATCTGCCTTTTAATCTTTTTCATTTTTATGACCCATGCCATTCCTTTAATTATCACAGTATGGAAGGCTGTTAGCTTTACAAGACAGGAAAGGCTTCCAAAATATGCTCTGCATTTCAATACAAGAATTCAGGTAGATAGATGTTATAACCATAAAAAAAAGTAGAAAATCTAAGTGCTGGGAGTAGTTGAGGGAATTGAGCTAAAACTGCACTTGCAGCCAGGTTTGCCAACTTGGCTCTTTACAAAAGGAGGAACTGCATTCCAAGGAAATTACACTGTCCCTGTTCAGTACAGACAACCACAGAATGCTCAGACTCATGCAAAAAAGTTGAACAGAACCAATTCAGAAATGCAAGAAATTTGCTTTCTCCTACTATAAGGTGTTTTTCACACTAGAAACAAAGACTTGCATCTTTACCTGAGCTTGTGTGATTTCTTCAGTCCACCAGGACATGTCTGCATTTGTCCCAACTCACTAGAAGTTGGTAAAGGCCTTTGCTTTGCATATGCGGTAAAAATACATAAGAGATGAATTAGTCTGTTCAAACGTGAAAAATTTGAAGTGACCCCCAAATATCTCCATATGCACTAACCTGAACCAGAAGACCAACATTGCCCTGTATTATTAGTCATGACATGTGACTATATCAAGCACAGCGTGTTACTCTACTCACACACACACAGCTCTTTTTCTACTGGTACTGAACCTTTGGACTGAGTAAGATGTTCACATATCAGTTGTCAGGCTGAATTAAGATACCAAGCTTAAGTCTGCGCTAGAACTGGGTTTGTTCTACTTCAGCTGTAGTGGTAAAGAGCCACAATAACATCGCAGGTATTTTCTTACTCAAGTTCCACAATTGCTGACTTGCATTTCAGATGAACAGAATGGAACAATTGTGTTGTTTGCTTTCTATTTTCCTGTTATTGCTAAACAATACAATAGTTTTTTAAAAATCCTTCCATCCTTATCATCCAGATGTGGAAAGCTGTCCTCTTGTATTTAAAGATCCAAATCCATCTGGAAATATAAGCATGAAAAAATAGTGAAGGTTCTACCTTATTTGGGGTATTTCCTCCCTGGTTTTCATTTATTCTTTGTATATTTTGAACTACTAGTCCATGTTCTTTGTGGAAATGATTCCTCAGCCCTTAAAATGAGTACTACTTCCTCACATGAGAAATTTCTCTCAATTGCAAGGAAAGCTGTATTCCACCTATTAAATTAATCTTTTTGAGCAATATATAGCTCTTGATCTGTTCCACTCATTTGTAACATATCAGTGAGTGTTTGCTGAGGTTCATTACAAAAGAACCAGTAGTGCCATTGTAGACCATCACAACAAAAAAATGATTAAATAAATCCAGTTGTGCTAGAGACCCATGACATGAGTTGGCTTTAGGGTGTTAAGTTCTGAAGCAAGTTTCGAATGAAATACTCTGCTGCACTGCAGGACACCTCCAAAAAATACCAAATGAGTGTAAGAATAGAATTTTCTCCACTGCAAAGGCTAGATTAGTGTTCTTGTGGTTTAAAGCCTGTTAAAAATAAATGCGCTAGACAACAAAAATGCTTCTTCTGATAGCTGCTGTGAATTATGATGGTATATTGGACCCAGTAATGGACCGTGTATATAAAAGAGTGTGTTTTATGTGGGGATAATTTAAATTCTTTTTTTATGTGTTTGAATAGTGTAAGAAAAGGCTTACAGATCAGGTGAACCTGTTAATGAAAGCAATTTCTTCTGACACGCCTGACTGCACTGTGTATGTAGAGAATGTAGTTAATGGTAGATCCTTCAGCAATTGCCTAGACTGTGCCCTGTCCAACAGTCCTTCCCCATCAGCCATCTGCATGCACACACACCTCTTGGAATAGCATAGAAACCTCCCAGCTCTGCTGTCAATGAATTTATGACCTAAATCACTGCTAATAAGTTCTTTGACTCTATGCACTGGAACACCACATTGTGTTAGAGTGGATACCATGCTGTAGGAAAATTATGTTGCCACCCTAGTCAGGATGAGTGACCTAGCCCAGAGCTGAAATAGTGCTGAAGACAAGGGATCATGAATTTTAACTCAGATTAGCCATTTGAATGCAGCTCAGGGATAATTTCTATGTTTGTTGCTGACTTACTCAATTTCTTTGTTCTTTCTGCTATCTTAAGGTAACTAACTCAGTTCAGATTTAAAAACTTTTTTTTTTTACCTGTGAACATAGAAAACAGGTTACCTTCACTAAGTATTTTACATGTAATCAACCTTGTGTACAGATGCAATTGATTAATTGGAAAGTCTGATGAAGACACATCCATTATGAGCTTAATCTGTTGAAGCTCATGCCAGTGCTGTGACAGATTTGCAACAACCAATTAAAGCTGGATGGATGGAGCTGTTATCATCACCCCCTCTCATTTTCCCTGTCCTCTTAAATGATGATGCTCTCTCCATGGCACAGCCTCTGAACCACAGGGAATCAGGTCCTGCACTGACACAGATTTTAGTCCAAAATAGCAAAGCAAACTGAGCTCTCAGGAGGACCAGTCACTAGGGTTATTCTATATAAATTTGCCACCACAACTCTGTCAGAGACCAAAGGAACAAGGTGTACTATCCCACTGGAAGAATTATAAAACCATACTATCAAATGTTTCCTTAAAGAGGGGAAAAGGCTACTGTTTGCTGACAGTAGAGTTTTTGAAACATGAATTAACATGGCTCTGCTGTTGCCTAAACTGAAATGACCTACTGAGGACTAGATATGTTCTTGTGCAAACACGCTCTCTGTGGGATAAAGAGGATCCTGTAATTTCCTTTTCTGTAATAAAGCAAGGAAAAATGAGATGCACTAAACAACCTAAAAAATGCTTCCATGTCCGTGTGTTGTCTGAACTTGTGGAGATCCATGGAGTACTTGTGATCAGAAATAAATGGCACCCAGGCTTCTGAAATGAGGGAAAGGAAAACAAGCATGGCTGTGTTTTTTGGCTTCATTGAACATGCCAGATTGAACATTATTCCATGATAAGGCCAGGCCTGGTTTATCAGTACAGTGGCAAACAGTGAGAAGGAGAGACATGATGTTCAATATTTACAAATTATCACCCAGGCCATAATTAGAGGGAATGAAGCTTGTAGGAAGAAGATTGCCATTGGGAAACTTTTAATGGTACAAAAACACTTGAGACCAAGCCTGATGGAAAGCACCAGCCATAGCACTTGAGATTGCCAATCACACTAATATGACACATCATTACCAACCATTTGCAATGGTTAACCAAAATCTATTTTCTCATCAGTTTTACTGGCTACCATCTGATGAGGGATGGAAAAATGAGCACATCATGACACTGGCTTTGAAAATATCTCTTACAAAAGGAATAATCCGTGCACAGCTATTGCTCACTGATAGCTATTGCAAGCCAAAGCTTACAAGTCATCTGTAGACACATGAGGGACACACACATGTCGCAGGAAGGTCACAAAAGATTGAACAGCATCAATCATTCAAACCAAGTAGAGAAACAAAGGTATTCCTTGTTTTCCTTCTGCAACTGATAGTGGCTAGTTCTTTGACCTGTATCTATAGCACAAGTATTTTGGTTCTAATTCATCAAAACTCTTTCAGTTCAATGAATTACATTTGAGTCTATGCTAAGGAGAACTGTTGGACCTCTGAAGAAAGGCAGGACTGAATTTTTAATTCACCAAAATTTCTGTGTTTCTTCAGGATGAATTCAGCTGAAGTGTATTTGCAGTGACCTGGTCTGGAGGTTACAAAAGAGCAGCTCTGTGCTGGAGGTTGCAGAGTCAGAATAGAGAAAGAACCTGGGTCAGACACAGATGGAAAGAGTCACCAAATGTCCTGAGACTCTGAGTAAGAAGCAGCAGGGTTTATACGGTGTGAGGACTGTGAAGTAAACTGTACTCTTCAAATGATTCCTGTGTTCTCCCTAAGCTATAAATGTCTCACCATAGACATGTCCCTTCTGATATCAGGCACCTTGAGGGAAGATTCACAGTATGCTGGAGATGTGGACTGTGGGGAACCATCTTCCCTAGAGAGTTGCCCATAAATCTGAGCTGGAGCTTCCCATAGGTGGGAATCAGCAGATTTCTGTCTGGGAGGATGCTTGAAATTTCTCAAAAGTATTACAAAGGAAAGCACCATGATGAGACTCAAATTAAAGAGAAAAGATGACTTGGTTTTCATTTATTGCTCATATTTTCCTTCCTGTAGTGGTAAAATAAAGTACCTATTATTCCTGGCATCCTTTACATCACACTGAATCCCACCTTTGTTCTTACTGTTAAATTTTCCATTCCAACATCACTTGCTAAAGGAGTCTAACATGAAATTTTTGGTCTCCAGAGCATAGATTGAAATCGGTGGTGTTTTACTGAGTGTAGGCAGAGCAGCCTATCTGAGGATACTGGCCTCACATCCCAAAATATGGCTGGAGTTAAAGCATAAGTCAGATAGTATTTATGGCTCTAAATACCCCTGCAGTGCACACTGGTACTGGTTGTTGGACAACTGGGATCCTCTTTTTCAGATGCTGGAAGAATGGAGAGGATTGTAAACTGAAGACTGAGAGACATAATGGGTGGGAAATCTATTGTGGAACATTAAAACAAGAACATAGTACAGAATATACTGCAACATATAAAGGTGCCTGTCACATAACCTTCCTTCCATCTTTTTTTCCTGTGTTGGTGGTCAATCAGCCTCATCCTCACCCAGCTCTTGTCCCACCCATTGCTTTCTCTCTCCACTGCAGGACCACCTCTGTTATGTGGGATTAAATTTATTCTAGTAAACGATATACCTACCTCTGCATTGTGTCAGAAATATAGCACTTTTGGAATTTTCTGTTTAATCCAGTATTTCTCAGAACATGCTGACTCATCAGAAGTGAATCTGCAGGAATGTATCAGTTTCAGCAGTTTCTTGGGTGGAAGTGCTGGTTGAAAAGAGGCAGACAGTCAGACCAGGCCCCCACTGCTCCCAGTGCTGGGACCTTCACTTGGCACTGGCCAGGCAGGACGTGAACACAATTGTTCTTGGATCATGTGTGACTTCTGGGTGTTTTACACAAACTTTGAAAGCTCTTGGTTTCATCCCAGCACAGAGCAGGAAAAATTCCATGATAGCAAGATGTTACAGAGGATGAGAAAACAGTTTCTTGCCCTATACAATATGGAGGTCAACACTTTGTGTACTGTGACTATTTTCTAATTATATCGATATCCTTGCTCTTTTTTCTTTCTTTTTTAAATGTAAATCCAGGCTAGATTTGTTTCCAGGATTCTGTTATCATTAATTAATATCAGAAAAATGTTACTGATTTGAAGGAAGATCTTTATGTCTCAATACTAGAAGTGTGACTTGTTTTTACCAGCTAATGCTTGCAAATAGCCCGTGTTTCTGATTTTTATCCCCAAGTCTTGATCATGATTCTTATCAGACAATAGGGAGAAAGAACAATTAGTTTCCAAAACCTATTATTTTGTGTAATTAAAGAGGTAAACCACAGAAAGAATTCAGTGGATGCTGAAATAAAGCATCACAAGAATTATCGATTGTTTTAACCAATCTAGTGAAAACAGTGGATTTATACACAGCTGAAACAGCTCTGATCTATAGCCATATTTTCATTTTGCTTAAAGTCCTAATGAAATAAAAAGTTGGTACAGACTCCTATTATTCAGTCTGTAATTTTCTAGGTCATCTATTTTAAATTCTTTCAGTGGTCACAAGCATTTCTTGATTAGCAACAATTGCCTAACTATAGTCAAACTAGAAGGATTTTCCCAAAGTATGTGATCATATTGCTGTTAGAATGCATAATTGTTTTCTCCACGAAGAAGCTAAATTTGGCTTAACAACTGTGTCATGATGTTAACAGAAAATGTCTGGTGTGACAGGGCATAGTGTGGATACTGCACTGAAACGCTCATAACCACAGCTCATTTCATTGATCTTTCAAGGGGGTGAAATATCACACAAGTCATCTGCCTTTGGTTTTTCAAGCCACATCAAACAACTGTGCAGAGATGTAAAAAAAAGACAGAAGTGCTAGGTGGTTTGATTTCATCAGTTAATGGCTGTAGGTCACTCGATAGCCCTTTGTTTACAATACAGCAATATGCCTGTATCTTGTAAGGCTCACCAGAGTGACTTACTGCTGTGGTACAGGGCCTAAAATAAAGCTTGCACATGCCAGGCACCACATGATGCATAAAATATTCTAATAATACATTACAAAGCCTTGTCAACACTAGGGAGAATGACTATTCCAAGAAATAGGGCTGGCTGAAAAAAGACATTTTTTTTTCAAACTGGGCCTTTATGAAAGACAGTGATTTGGGGAGCTGGCAGGAGAGAGAGAGAGAGAAAGAGAGAAGGGTTTCTTGCTTTGGTCTGGTGGAGAAGTGGCTCTTTCTTGGTTAATCAAAAATATCAACAGAATAGAAGTCCACTCCAGCTAAATTTTCACATTAGTTCATGTCTTTTCTATTTCTTACTTTTGATCAGCTGTGCTAGGAACCCATTCAGCCCCTTGAGGACTTGACAAATACCTTATATCCACACATTGAAGTGCTCCAACTGCTTTGTGTGCAGTTGTGTCCTAAGCGTCCTGGGCAGTTTTGCTTTCAACTATGTGTACACCATCCTGTTCTAAACCGTATCAGTCAGCTGGTTTAATGCCAGTGTGGAAGTAGTCCTCTCTCTTTTGCTGCTCTGCAACATGCTGAGGGGTCTTGAGAAATTCATCATAAGAAAATCCTTCTGTGAATTGTTCTAAAGGCAGTGAAATGGGCACCCACAAAGAACAGGGATTATAGTCGTTTCTAGCACAACTATTATGACACTAAGTAAGATCGCAACACTTCTTAAACTGAAATAGTTCAGCTACTACATGCAGCCTAAAAACAGATTCTGTTGTCTGATAAACTGACGATTTTCTATATGAAATATAACCAGTTTTTCCATTAAATATATTTTGACAGATTAGATCTCTGACAATGAAGCCTTTTACTGCATATCCTTCTGGGTTTATTGTATTCCTGCTTGCCTTGCTGCAGAGGAGCCATGGACAATGCAAAGAAGCAGCTAAAAAATCAGAGATGAATCTTAGTGTAAAATATGATCTTCCTAACTTCATCGCAGAAACACCAATTCAGAATGTAGTTTTATATAAGCATCATGTTTATATTGGAGCAGTCAACAAGATTTATGTACTAAATGAAACTCTTCAGAACATTTCTGTGTACAAGACTGGGCCTGTTTTGGAGAACCCTGACTGTGCACCATGTGAAGATTGCAGAGATAAAGCCAACTTATCTAACAGCGCATGGAAGGATAATGTCAACATGGCACTGCTTTTAGAAACTTATTATGATGATCAGCTCATCAGCTGTGGGAGTGTGTCCGGAGGCATCTGCCACCGTCACATCATTCACCCTGACAACCCTGCTGACATTGAAAGCGAGGTGCACTGCATGTACTCACCCCAGGTGGATGCAGAAGCAGATAACTGTCCTGACTGTGTTGTTAGCACTTTAGGAACCAAAGTTTTGGTGACTGAAAAGGACAGGTTTGTCAACTTCTTTGTTGGAAATACTGTGACATCTACATTTCAGCCTCCCCATGTGCTGCATTCAATATCGGTTAGAAGATTAAAAGAAACACAGGATGGTTTTGAGTTTCTCACAGATCAATCTTATATAGATATCCTCCCTCAGTTCCGTGACTCGTATCCCATTAAGTACGTCCATGCCTTTGAAAATGATCACTTTGTCTATTTTTTGACTGTACAGAGAGAAACTCTTGACTCACAATCTTTTCACACTAGAATTATCCGCTTCTGCACTTTAGACTCAGAGATGCGTTCCTACATGGAAATGCCTCTTGAGTGCATTTTTACTGAAAAGAGAAGAAAGAGGTCCATCCGAAAGGAGGTATTCAACATTTTGCAAGCTGCCTACGTAAGCAAGCCTGGCGCATCTCTAGCACACGAAATGGGCCTTGGGCTCAACGATGATATCCTTTATGGTGTTTTTGCACAAAGCAAACCAGACTCTTCTGAACCAACCAACAGATCTGCTGTCTGTGCCGTCTCTGTGCGAACCATCAATGAGTTCTTCAACAAGATTGTTGACAAGCAGAACATGAAATGTCTCCAACACTTTTATGGGAAAGAGAGCAAATACTGCTTGAATAGGGTAAGTGATGATTGATTTGTTACATTTTGGGACTTTTGTTCTCTCTTTGCCTACTCTATTGCCACATAGCTGTTCCTTCAGTTTCAGTTACAAAATGTAAGTCCCTGATCATTGCAGGTTGCTTAGCATTGCTGTTGATTCATCTCTAAAAGGATTAGTTCCTGTAAAATGATTCTGAAAATCACTGAGGTTTTTATGGGGCTAAAAATGTAGGTTTTTGCTTGAAAAACTATGATGCAGATAAATTGAACATTTAGGCGGTTATTTCTTTTATTATTAAAATAAGTATTCATAAACATTCATATTCATGTGCACTGAAGAGTCCCTGAAAAACATCACATACTTAAAAGTACGTTAATGCTGAATCACTGCCCTTCTCAGAAATAAATGAAAGAGCTGGTTTGGAATATGTCATGAGGAGCCAGATTGTAATGTAGTTACTCATGCTCGGTACAGAAACAGTCCAACTGACATCAGTTTTCTGCATGAAATAAGTGTCAGTGAAATCTGTATCTGAATGAGGGCTCAGGTAGTCTTGGGTAGGAGGGCTGCCTTTCTGTACACCATGACGTTGGGAGACTGCTGCTCTCCAGCCATATGAAATTCTGTGAGCAGAGGAAGCACAGAAATTTTCCCTTTCCCTTCTGGCCAATGTCTGTGCTGGTTTCAGGTCTTGTAAAAGAAATACAGAGTCTGGGAATTTAGTAGTTTTAACAGTTACTTTGGAACATGAAACGTTAGAACTTTGTATCACCTGCTTATGAAGCAGGCACTTAAATATCCTATCTGGGGATCTTTCTTTTCTCAAAAACAAGAAATTTGGAGCTCAGAGGTGGCACGCTGTCTTCTACCAGAGGGCCAGAGCCTCTATGGCAGGGCTCTGCTAAGCCAGTATGAGGCCTGTGTCAGGACAGATCAACAGCTCAACCTGCATTTAGAGGTGGATGGTATCTGTCATTTCCCACTGTTGGGACAGCTCGAAGTAAAAGTGGGAGCCACGGGCCTTCTTCACCCCAAGTATGACCAATATCCTCTTCAGCACAGCTGCTCAGCACAGGGCATCAATTTAGGATGTTGACACACGTCCTGGTTGGAGGTGGGAGTCCATTTTGTCAAAGAGAACAGCTGCTCCCCACTGCCAGAGGTGAGACAGGGCAGTCTGGGAAGAGGAACCCATTGCAGAGACCCTGTGGCTTCTCCCCAGTAGCAGGAACGTGCTCAGAGGCCATCTGACACAGTCTGAGCATAACCACAGCAGCCTTGGCATCTTGGGAATGACTGCTTATAGCAGGCTCCAGGTGTTCAACACAGATGTAGGCATTGCCAGTGGATGCTGATACAGCAGCCCCAACAGACATAGCATTTTATTCCCTTTTTTGTAGGAGGGGGACAGGCAATTTTCAGGAACTAAAAACAAGTTAGCAAACATTCAGCACAGTAGCTTATCTCTCTTTACTGTGTTATTGCTGTCCTAATTTTTCATTTCGGGTAGTAATATCCTCTTCTTTTTTTTTTTTTTTTCATTTTTCAGTTCACTTTTAACAAGAAATATTGTCCTTCTCTGAAAGTACTTTATTCTATATTCCTGGGGTATATGATTTGTGAATGACTGTCTTTAAAGCTCGTGGCCTTTAACTTATCTCATTCTGCACTTGCCTATACACCCATTTCATAAGGTGATCTCTTCAAAGCAAAGTGTACCATTAAAATATTGACAGAATAATTTGCCACTTTTCACATGCTGGGAAGTACTTTCATGTTTCAAAAGCTTTTCCAGGCTCTGCTGCTTTGCATATCAGAATGAATGTCTCAAACTGTGGACATGTTTATGATAGTTGCCTATTTTCAAGAAATGTCATCAAAGCTCTGATTTCTGCTACATTAAATTAATAAAGGGAAAAATGTTTCTGTGATTTCTTGTGGTTCTTTTAAATGGCATAAAGGCAGTCAGAAATGTTTGTCCTGATTGTTTGCTTAACACTGAAATATCAAGACTGTCAAGCTTTACCCTTCCATTTCCTTTGCTTTATTCCAGAGGACTCATTAAGCTTCAGTAAAAAGGGTCCTCTGAGATTTTTCAGGTTTCAACTAGCCAAAACGATTGGCAAGAGTTTGCCAACCATCCTTTATACACCTGTTTTTCTCTGGTGTGTAAAATAGACCTGAAGGGTTGGAATGTGAAGGAAGGGAAGGAGCAGGCAGAAGAACGAAAGCACATTATTTCTTATGCTTGTCCCAAAAATGTCAAATTTGGTCTTTTCTGATTTTGCTGGAGTTTAAATGCTAATTAAGAAAAAAAGTCTCAAACCCCTAAACTCTTCTTAGCCCCTTCTTTGTACATTGTAAAAGTGTACATGAGGGCATAAAACATTTTTCCCTTTTTTGTAAGTCACCTTCAACTTAAAAGAAAGCTTTTATAAAATCTGAGAGTTTGTCACAGTTTATTTTCGTGAAGTTCAAAACTTGTTTTTGTAATGTAGCCAAGATGATCTTTCTCTTTGATGTTGAGAGAATAAAACCACAGACCACTGATGCAAGTGAAAGGCACTGACCACTGCAAAATTAAGTCATAGGATGGTGAAAACAGTCCAGCAGTGAATATGGTATACCACTAACTTCAACATTAAAAAGAAAAATGAGCCTCTAGCATGCTTTGCAAGGAAGTGCTCTCTGATAATTTACAGTTAGAGTCTGATTGATGAAGGCCATTTCATGTTATCAAAAAAAGTCCCATAAGACAATTGTACGTAATTTTGTTGGACTTCCGGTAGTCTATCTTTTTAAGTGGCTGTCCCTCAGGACTGTTTAATCTGAGGCTTCTAAAGGTAGAATTAGATGAAAATAAACCTGAATGATACATCTAAAACACTTCTTCAACTTGTTCTTCTCATATTTAAAGAAAAAATAAGAAAAACTTCCACTCATCTTGATGTGATTGACAAAATTTGTTCAGTTTTGGCCTTGTTTTCTAAAGAAAAGAAGTTTATGTGGTCGTGCTATTTTAGGTCTGTCTTTCTGTTAGTTATCCTTACAGCCTCAGCAGTAAGAAATCTTAAAAGATGTGAATTCAAGTGTGAATCCAGAGACAGATCCCACATAGGCTCAGGCTATGGAAACTGATGAAATTTTAGGAGTCCCTTTATAAACATCAGAAGGACTCACAAGGACTGAAGAAGGTATTGCTCCATGGAAAAAAAGTCTCCATCAGAGCTTAGTTGAAGAGCAAAGTCAACCAACCACGAGATATAAATCCAGACACAACTGTGCTTCACTTACTCCAGTGCTCATGGAAAACTTCATCAAATTGAAATAAAACATTTCCAGTTGTGTTTAAGTGTAATACATATTAAGCCAAAACCTGGGCTCACTGAAGTCAGGGTTAGGAGAAGTGAATCCGATGTAGCATCTGATTGATGTCAGATGTACTGCAGCAGAGCAGTGACTAGTTAGTGCTGCCTAATAATTCCCTTCAGTGAAAAGCTGGCTGACACTTAAATGACAGCAAGATGGAAACAGAACTGGCTTTGAATTAAAAGAAAAAATGGGAGTAATAGTAAGGAGGTTTTATTGGTCGAGTCAGGACAAAGATATCTGAGAGGTAGCTGCTGTAGGGGGTTTTGAATCACTGTTCAGGAATCTCCCACAACAAAGAGAAAACTGGATGTAGCCTTTAAGCAGAGTTTATTTGGTCAGTTAGTCATTATCAGCCCCAGTGTGGTATCCTCAAAGCAGAAGTGTGTTTAGATGAGGAGACAAATGCTGCTTACTTCATTTGCAGACACAGTCCATTAGTGTGCATCTTTACCATGGATTAAATATTATTTTTCAAGTGAGAAAAATGAGCTGATTTTAGCCTTGACAATCTCAACTATACATTTCAGTTGTCATTAGATAGATCATGATCTTACAGGCTTTTTTGGCCTTTCTGCATCTCTTATGTGCTAAAAAAGTGTAAGCCAAATTACCTGACTTCGATCATTATGGACTTACGTGATAAAGCACCTCTAAAAATGAAATCCAAATTCAGCTCTGTAAAGATCTTATGTCTTCTTTTTTTTACAGGTAAATTCAGGTGAAAGCTTAAAATACTTAGGCCTTACAGGAAAAGAGAAACCACAGACAGGCTTTTGCCACCATGTTCCCAGCAAGTGTCACAAAGCAAGATAAACTGGTCACAACTCCTCTTAAATGAAAGGCACAAACTATTGGAAAACCTGAAAGGAAAACAGAAGATCACCAAAACAAAAGATAAAGTGAGAGTAAAATAAACACATGGTGATGCTTCTTTATTACCATTACACACATGATAGATGAGTAAAATTAGGTTATGCTTATATTGTAATGGAAGAAAATAATTGCTGCCTTCTATCAGGAAACCACAAAAGCACTTATTGATCTGTCATCTTAAGGCTGTGTCTAAGAATATTTAATAAAATAAACAGAGATAAATAACTCTTTTGAGGCCCTGTAACTGTAATATCCCACACCATTTGGCTTAAAATTTTGGCAGGTTTAAAAATAACACCATCTATCTCTGATTAAAATGGGTTGTTGTAAATTATTTAGATCGTCTCACAGCATGAAGGTGTTTTTATATTGTGAGTAGAACGTGACTGAATATTTTCCCTAAAAGTCAGGCACCAGAATCCGTTAGATTAGTTCAGTCATTTATTCCTCTGGAAATGCTATATCGGATGGCATACAGTCATCTGCCTGGGCACAAAATCTGTTCCCATCCGTATGCAAGCTCCTCTATGGGGTTCTGACATCTCAGGACAATAAATGAGGGCAGAATGATGGGCAGAGTGCACTGGCATCCTTTAAGATACGCTTAAACCCTAGTAATAAGGGGATAGGCTGCATCCACGTTCCTGTCCTGCCCTCGCTGCCTGTCTGCCGTAAGTCCTGGCAGTACCGAGGGTCTCCGCTGTGCCTGTACCAGTGGAGTGCAAGGCAGGGTGTGCTCACCAGCCAGCTCCTCTCCACCATTAGCTACATGGCCACCTACCCACCTGGCCAGGGAAAACCTGACTGGGGCAAACAGCCTGGCAGAAGGGATTGCAGGGAGAGTCTGGACTCCAGTTAAACTGCATGGGTAGAGACACAGGTATGAGTGTGTAGGGGTGTGGTATGAGCATAGGTGTGGGTCTGGGTAAGGTTATCTCAGGCTGGGCTGGATTTAGCAAACACCTGGCTACAGCAGGAAGGGCTGTTTCATCTCTGGGACTGGCCACATGGACACCCTCATGAGGGAGTTCCTGAGAAAAAGACAAGGCAAGGAAAAAGGCAGGTCAGGGAGTTTTTTTGGAGAGTACCACACCACCCCTAGCAGTAGATATCTTTGCAGACTCTTCCAAGCCCCAGGAGCTATGGAGTTTGGGGACTAACCTCTTAGTCACCAACTGCTGCCAAAACTACAGTTTTCCTTCTGATGTCCTGTTAGAGACCTGTCTTTGCTTTCTTCCCAGTGCTGCTGCTTGGCATTTTATCATCTTCTTGATGAAAGGTGGATTTCTCTGTGAAAAAGTGGTATCCATTAAACTACCATTTTCTGCAACAGACACAGATTTATCAGCCAGAGTCACTAATAATGTTCCATTTCCAGACTTTTTAATCAAATTCTTCCACTGAAGGCTGGGCTCCCTATTGGTTATTAGTGTGGAAAAGTGACTCTGCTGCTTTTCTCTGTAATTGCACAGAAATAATTTCAGGCAGAAAGTAATTTTTATTTTGTTAAAATGGATATCTGGTCATGTGGCTTTTATGTCTCAGTTTCTGAAGCCCCTTAAATAAATCCAAAGACTAGAACTGGACAAAGAATAATTTTCTTATCCTACGTAGCCCTGCAAACTAGAAAAATTTTACAGTCCCAAAAAAAGAGATGTCCAAAATATATGCTAGTAGTTATGTAGTGCTAAGGACACTCCCTAAAGATATATAATATTCAAATCTGAGCCTCTTTTCCTGGGTTCAGACCAAATTCTAAGACTCCTTAATCCCAGATTAAGTTCACATCAACTCTGATGATGACTATTCTGCAATGGGACCATATCAGCCCTTTCTGAAAGATCTGCTTGGATTTCTTTAAGCACAATTCCAAGTTCCAGAGAAAGAGAAGCTGATTATGCAGTGCACTGTATGCAGATCTGAGTCCACCTGGCTTTGGTAGGTGGTTGACACATCTAAGCAAGCAATGAATTTTCCTTATGTTCTGCTGCCAAAAAACGGAGACACACATAAGTCTTGACAAAGCAGACATCTGCCTTTCAGCTCACTCAGCACCCACCTTACCTCAGCAGTTTTCTACTTATTCTATTTATTCTGACTCAGGACCACATCTGGCCATCATTATTGCTCACTAAAGCAAGAGTAGGTAATTATTATCCAGGAGAGAGCTGTGTTACTCAAACTTTCTAGGTGGCATGTGGGTTTCTGATCTCACACAGCTTTTGCATCAGAGTGGAATTACTCCTCATTTCCAAACATACAAGTAAAACCAGAATCAAATCCCACAGTAAATTAAAAAATAATAATAATGCTGAAGATGAAGATCCATGGCATAAATGGTTCAGAAAGCAAGTGTAAGTCACAAGAAATTATTACTTGCACTGTCTACAGGGTGTGAGAAAACAAAGAAATGCTAGAGAAGTGATATTGCAGGAAGTGATAATGAGAGCTTAATTTTCTTGAAGCGGATGTCACCCGCTTTTGTACACAGCCTGTGGAAATTAGGGCAAATTGCATGATTTTCTTCTAGTTTCTGGACTTCTTTCTGTCCCACACGTCTTGCACCACTGTTTTGGCTAGGCATGCAGTTGTTGTGCAATGTTTTGTTGGAATAAGAGTCCCCACACTCAGCGTTATCTTTGGATAACTGGTCTAGGTGGAATTCCCAGCTTTTCTATTTCACCACAGCTTCCATGTTAATAAGGACTTCTATGAAAAATGCACCTGATAGACACTACAAATGTACAGCAAAACTGCTTTCATCAGCACAATATCTCCAATGCATTACTTTATTTCTTAAAAATGTGTAATTAGTCAACACCTCTTCTTTGATAATCTGTATACTGAGTTAAATGCTAAATTAATATAAGGGAAATCAGCAAAATGCAAAGATTACTTAGGTCCATTTTGTCTGCTGAATCAATAGGATTTACTTAGTGCTAATGCACTAACCAGATTATGAGAACTAATGCAGTACTGTTCAATGACAAAAGCAAATAACTCTTTGAATGATCTTGACAAAAGAACATGAAATCATCTTAATTTGTATTAACTAATTACATTTAACATGTTGATGTTTTTTTACCTATTACTTTAAGTGGAGCATCAGTTCAGTGACTTCCTTCCCCCATCTCATTTTAGTGGTGAAGTAGATCAAAGCAACAAGTATTAAGAGTTAGTGAAATGATACTGTGTAAAATTTTACACTGATGGAGTTATTTTAAACATTTTATTCTAAGAAAGGGACATGCCTTCTCTGTATTTCATATAAAAATCTTTGAATTGCTTTCAAATACATGAGGAGTATTGGGAAGAGGAGGAATGAAGAAGAGGGAAACAATTCTTTGTTTAAAACAAAAAGAGGAAAAAAACTCTTCTACCTTTTAGAGTAAAGCTTCATTGCCTCAGCAGAAGTTCTTAGAAACAGAGAACCCAGTCCCCTGTCCCAGACATGTTCCATCCTGCATGAACACTGGACTGAGTTCACAGCACCTACACACCCTCAAGGTGTTGTTCACTGGTCAAGAAGAAACCAGAGGCACAGTGGCTCTGCTTCCATGGGAACTGTTTAGCACATGAATTGGCTTCCACTGGTAAAAGTGAGCCCTACAATATGATTCATCTTTCCCTTCCATAAGATTACAAGAATCATCATTACCATGATGATGATGAAGTCACTCACATCCTCAGACAACAACCTGGCTTCACTGAATTATTTGGGACAGAATTACATTCTTGGGTTTCAATGGAGAGAAGCCATGATCAAATGCACTTCTCACCTGAAGAGTAATAATGCAAACTACCCAGAAAATTCAAGTGTATCAAGAACAGCAAAGCTATATTGGCTAAAAATACATGGAAATATTTAGAGAAATATGATAAGGTTCTTCTGTGTTCCTCATGGTTACTCTTCCTGTTCAGAGTCTGCTGTACATGTAAATTCTTCATCATAATGTGTTTGATTCTAATAGGACCCACTCTAAAAACTGTAGTTTGATTATTCATCTTAATTCACGGACTTCAACAACAGAAAAGGAACTTAGACACTCTATTAGGTTTTAATGGTCTTGGGAACCAATTTTTTATGTAGAATCATCTATTCATTCACTCCACAGTAGTTTCTTTGAAAAAGGATTTTTGCCATTTGCAGACATCTGGATCCAGGTCATTTAACAATAGCTTATTTCTCCCTACGCCATGTTATGCCACAGATCTTAAGGGTTGTTTCCAACCTAAAGGATTCTTTGATTCTATGAAAGGAGAAATGCTGTTGGCTCTTGTAGGTGACTACTTCTCTTGAGGGAGAATCCCAGAATTCACAGCAGAAAACAAAAGCTGATATTTACAATTTTGATTCTTTACAGCCAACAAGTTAAAAGTCGTATGAACAAACCAGCAGGAAATAAAACTTATTACAGTCTCTGTCCAGCTCTGTGGCTCACACGCATGCACACACAAACGCACAGCTAGCTTCAGTATAAAGTCAGCGGCAAAAGAGGCAGGAAGGTTCTTTGCGTGTGTTCCAACAGGAGCATTGACCACCTCTACACTGTCGAAGGCTCAGAGGCAAAAGACGAGAACAATGGCGAACTCAGGGTTTTATCTGGGGGCGGGGAAGAGGCGGGACTAGGGAACGGGGACCAATGGGGAAGCTCTGGGGGTGTGGTGAAGGGCAAGAGCCAACATCCAACCATGAACACAGAACTGGGGTAGATTACCATAACAGAACATGGCACTCTAGGAGAGGCTTCTTTCCCTCACCATGACCACGGAGTCTCTGGCATCAGAGACCATCTTACCAAGAGCTCTCTGTGTCCCTTGTGCCACAGGCTAACCAGCCACCACAAAAACTCATGCATATTCCTACTTTCATTTGAACTTTACTTTGTAACGGCAGTATTTTGTGATTGACCCTAGGAAATATCACCTAGTTACTTTCAGACCATTTCTCCAATTTGTCAAATTAAAATTTAATTTTAATGATGTCTTCCAAGTGGCTCATAAGACAGTATTAAATGTTCTGCAGTGATTAAGTCATTGATTACCAGTTTATTCAAGACATTAAATGTAATATCAAGACATTATACATAATATCACTTTCTATATGAGCACCTCACTTAACTAAGAAGAGCAGGTTTTGACCAGCTCTAGAAGAGCCTGGAGGAGCGTTTCTCCAATTTGCAGTCACTGAAAATTAGAGAAAAGTTGACAAAAAAATATTTGGATTTTTTTCCCTGAGTATAGTATTTAGACTAGAGACTAGGCTTTTGGATCATTTTTCTGACACTGACCTAATCAGGTATTTTTCTGAGATTTTCATTCATTTCTGTAAGAATTCCTCCCTGCTTTTCACTTTTGGCTTCAAATGTGCAACTCTGTTTTGCAGCTAACTGATGGTTTATATGTCATATTCAGTGACCACGAAAAAAATATTTCAGACAGTGACAGCTCCTGATAGCTCAGCTCAGTGATGTCTAGAGACTTTTTTGGCATGTTTGTCTTCTGTGGACCAAATCAAGGGTAAATTCCAAAACACCACAACTTCCCGTATGAACAAATAAGATAACATTAATTATCTTCTAGCCTTCTGGACACATCTGTAAGGCAGGGCTTGCTCACACCTCACGGCATTCCAGCGGCACACCTGTGCCAGCTTAACATTAACAAAGGCCTCTCTATGAATCACAGGCACAATTGGCACCTCTTGTCCTACAAGAGAAGCAATGTAGCTGAACCCAAGCACTTACCCGTGCTCTAATCATCCATTTCAATAGTTGTGTGATTTCTCAGTGGAACTTGGCATAATATCCTGAGTGCATCATCTGACATCAGTTATTTTTCCACATTGACAGCCAAATAGATAGTTATGTGTATTCTGGGAGGGAGGAGGGGAAGGAGAGAGAGAGAGAGTGAATCTGGCTTAAAAGTGTTAATTTAAAGCAGCTTCTTTGCCAAAGTTTTCCCTGTTATCAATCTTCCTTTAGTTTTCTAAGTAGCCTTTTAATCTCTGCATTTCTACTCAAAGATCAAAGCCTTCCTATTTCTTGAACAGCCAACCCTACATTATGGTTAATCCATGAAGCACCAGGTTTTTTAAGAACCGTACGTGTAACAATCTCCAGGTTCTTCAGCAGACAAGACAAAATTATGGCATCTCTGAGGAAGGCTGAGCTGACTGTGGCTGAGCTGACTTTGGAGAAGCAAAGAAAGGTGTCAGGGCAAGCAGGAAAATCTAGCCACTTTTTCCAAAGAGCTTGAACAGGGTTTCATGAGGCAGCATGTTAGGATGTTTGAATTGTGCTGAAATGACTATGTAGGAGGAAGTACTTTAATCTTAGCACTGAAACATCTCTTTCCAAAGTCTTTGCTTATGGAAAAAAGCAGTTACAGGAAAGAGCAAAGATCCCAGGTTGGGGGAGGGTAAAATCAGAAATCTGCCTTATTTCAAAAAGCATGAAAACTGTACATCTTTCTGCACTTGAACTATTCATACTCATTGTATGAGTAATCTGCACAGATGTTTCAGAAATACTTTTAGACTTGGTAGGATATGAGTGCAAAAGAATATAGCTTTTAACTTGTTTGATGGCCAAAACAAAGAAAAGCTAAATTTGCCCATTGATGATTTAACCCATTCAAACACTGGGTTAAAAAATACTTAAAGTATGTTCAGTGTTCCTAGTTCAAAGTATTAGTTCAGTTCCTGCTGAACAAAATGCATTGTATATTAACAGTTAATAAGAAAACTAATACAGTAAACCCTTTAGTATGTGGATAACCAAACTATTAAGTCACTGCTGTACCAGATCTAATTTGGAAGCCATTTTTCTCTATCATTAAGGCACTGCACAGAGATTTCAACTGCTTATTTGGTCTGATGCAGTCTTTCACCTAAATGGCACAGTAAATTGACAGGGCACCTTCAGAAAAGCTGGCATCAGTGCTGACTGCAACTCCTAGGGACCACAGTAAACCTCACCTGCAAGTGCTGTTGCTGGGCTCAGCTCAGAAACATCACAATTCAACTGCAAAGGACTGAGCTACTAGGCTGAACATTTTTTTGATAGTATTTTCAATGCCTTGGGTTTCAGTCTGGAATTCACCAGAGTTAGGCCAACAAGAAATTCTTCAGTCATTGCTTTCTTTTTCATACTTTGAGGAAAGACATCTAAATCTAGAAAAGAAGACAATAAAATTTTACTCCTACATGCTCTTTAAGGGTATGATGCAGATCTATTTGACTTAGTAAAAAGACTCTTGACTGTCTTAAAAGATTTTTTTAAACCTGTTTGAGACAAAAAACAAATCAATAAAAAAATAGGAGAAATTAAGCTCACTATTGATTTCAACAGAAGGAACCACCATAAGATTCTTTATAATCTTCCTAAATGTTTATTCATAAAGTATGTCAAAGTGGGAATATGCTACATGACTTCCAAATTTAAACTGGTTAAAGATCCTTTAAGTGAGTCCTGGTTATTATCTTTATACAATGTCCCCAAAACAGATGATGTAGTATCAATAATAATGAAATTATCAGTTAATAGATGACTATTTAATTGTTAGGAGGTTATATTCTTCTTCAGAGATAGTTTAAAGTGTATTGTTCAAGACTTTTTCCAATGAAAATTAAAAACATGTAATCTCTATTCCCAAAATGAAAGAGAAAATCCTGCAAATGCAGCTATTATTTTAGTACATTCAAGACACATAGAGATCAGATGAAATAGTGCATGAACCATATATGATCAATACAATAATCTGAGTAATTGTCAAAATCTGGATTCCCCATAGTTTCATTTAAACATACAATCAGAAACATATTTTTCCTAATGTATCTCCCTTTTCTTTCTCTTTTTCTCCACAATCAGAAACATATTTTTCCTAACTTATCTCCCTTTTTTTTTCTCTTTTTCTCCACTTTATCTCTGAAAAAGGTGGTGAAAATCGAAGAAGAATATTGGAAATTGTTATTTTAATATAAAAAATCACATTGCTGTTAGAGAATCTTTTTCTGGGAAGCTGTTTTAGAAGTAGGTGTGTCACTGGGCAGGCTCTGCAGTACAAGAATTCTCAGACTCTTGGAGAAGCAGCATTAAGGAAGTCACTATGAGAAAGGATACCTTGATATATGTGCTTATACCCATATCATCTAATTAAATAAAGACCCTATGTCTTATTCCTGCAGACACGATTTAAAAAGTTAAAAGAAACATTCCCTTAACATTAAGAACTGTTGCCTTCCTCATGGAACATCATAACTGATGAAGCAATTAAGTTTGAAACATTTTAAAATACTTTTGGTCGAATGCATTTGTGCTAAATGACTTCATTCTGACAAAGATCTATTGCTACTCATAAAGACTACTCATCTGTACTTCATTTTCAAACAGGCTTTTTCAAGAAATGCTTCATACTGCAGAGCACAAGATGATGAATATCGCTTAGAAGTTACGACTCCGCTGCAGCGGGTTGACTTGTTCATGGGCCAGTTCAACAGTGTCCTGTTAACTTCGGTATCTGTCTTCACCAAAGGGAACCTTACCATTGCTAATCTGGGAACTTCAGAGGGCCGCTTCATGCAGGTAAATATTACCATATTACTACAATAACTTCACAATAAAAAAAACCACCGGAGTTTAGCAGGATGGTGAAAAGGGAGAAGCATTATTACCCCAGTTTAAAAGGGGATTAGAAAATTGAAATTACCAAATAGAATACAGCTTCTGGAATATAAATGAAATGTCTAATAGAGCATTCAGCATTTTAAGTGTTTACCTGGAGTTTGTGGTTTGGAATAGTGGTTGAGGAGCAAATTCTATCATGATCTCCAGCTGGCTTTGTTTACAGAACTGTTTTGGTCCATACAAACAAGAGCTCTTTCAAAGAAAACTAAACTGAAAGCACTGTCTTGCATAGACATCAAATAGGCTCCAATCCCTTCTGGGGCAGAAAGGTCTAAAACAGTGACTGATTATTCAAACAGCTTCAAAAGTACACTTTGTATGGTCATTTATGCTAGAGGATAAGATTAAATCTATTCAATGTAAAATGCCAAGACAGTTTATAATGTAGGAGCAGGAGCCTCAGCATTAGTTGTTTCTATATACTGATCCACTCCTCTGGCACCAAATTCCTTGCTCGTGTACCCATAGCCTATGACTCACAGCTGTAAAACTGAGATTAGCTCCTTCTCCACCTACTTTCAAGTTTCTCTGAATGTGTATTAGATTTTCAGGCTCTTGCTCACCCCTATCTCACTCTGTTCTTTTGGATTACAGTTCTTCCTGTCCTAAAAGAGGTTTTCCATAAAAAAGTGATAAATCACCCTCCTGAGTAGTCTGTCTCCCTCCACTGAGTACATAACTAATCTAGACAGGTAGATTATACTACTTGTCTTCTTTGTAGGTGACTAATGAAATAAATATAATGCATAGAGGCAACAGTCTTTAAAATCTTGCCAGTCAAAATCAAACACCAGAAGAACAAAGACAAAATATTTTGAATTCACCCATCTTATTTCAACCACTGTCATCCTGCAGTAACTTCCTTGGAGAGCTTGGCTTCTCCAGCTGCCACAGAGTCCAGCCTGGACATGCATCTCAGCCTGGATCCTTCTTGCACTCAAGGACTTGTGTTATTTCAATTTGCCAATACTATTTGTCTCCTAGAAAGCTTCCTGAAGTATTGGCAGTCTTCTGGACTTTTTGCTCTGTATGCTATAGAGAGTCACCAAAGTTAGTATTATTGTCCCACAGCCATCGTTAGCTGAAACCTTGTGAGAAGACCATCAGTTGCTGTGCCATTCCAGTTTTTCCCATTTCCCATACCTTCCATTAGAAAATATGTGGGCACATGTAGCCTTTAATGGAAACAAGCCTTTCCTTTCTTCTCTCCCTTCCCCTCATTTTTTTGCTGCAAGCAGTGTGTAGGGTTATATATTGTCCTCAGTATACGTACCCTGTCTGGATAAAGGGAATCCATACTTCCACTCTTCTGCACAGACTGGACATGGAACCAGCTGCATAATGCAAATTCTGTAATGCTTCTACAGGCAAGGAGATCAAAGTGATTTGCCACAAAGGACAGATGAAAACATGGGGAAAACCATGTTTCTCTTTTCCCCCCCCAAAAAAATTGTAACAAAACTTTCAATGCCAACGCTGCCAGTTTTACCTTAACATCCTATGATGATCTTGATAACTTTAAGATGCAGTCTGTCTTCTGTGCAGGAAAGGCAAATGCTAAGAGCTACACACTGAGCATGGGCCCAAACTGCGCTCTGTTCTTGAAAGCAGATACTGATTCACACAGCGAACATGAGCAATTTGTTTAACCTTTCTGAAGTAATTTCCTTATCTACAAAATACAATTAATAACAACTACTCTCTTATTCCCAGCATTTCTTCTGGGCTGTCACAAAGCTTTTAGGAAGGTTTGGTAGAAAGCACAAGGGAGCATTATTTTTATTTATAATGTTCTTTAAATTATTCATTCAAATCCTGCAGCACACACTTCATTCAGATGTTTGCCCAACTCACGGAACAATTAAATATTTCCAGAATACATTTCCCATTCCAGGTTCAGTTACAGATCAAAAGAAAAGGCTATTGTGCAAACTGCACATGGCCATTAGCAGAAATATTCTCATCATTGAATCAGACTGGCTTCAGCTACAGGGGGAAGTCAGCATTGGGCTCATATTGTACTAAATAGGATCTCTTTCTTTGAGGGTTGGGTGCAACTAGCAGGAGAATAAGCATACTGACTACCTTTAATGATACTACCTTCAAATAAAAGGTTAGTATTTGTTTTGTCTTTAAATTATTTTGGAAGGGATACCAGATCTATAGGATAGATCAGACACAGATTTTTGCAGAATTTAATGTTCTCTTACTTTTTTTTTTCTCTAATAGTAATCTAGGAAGTGCTTTCAAACATGTTCATTAGGAAATGCCCAACTAAAACAGATTTGTAGTGTTTCTATGGAAATATAGCTATTAACTGCAATGAGAATTCGATCATTAAAAATTAAGCTATTATATGACCATTACTGAAGTAAAATGGGTTAAAAAATCAGGATAATCTAACAATGGCCTAATTTATCAAAAAGATTTCCCCAAAGATTTCCACACATTTTTAGCGATGAAATGTAATGTAGTTTCATTCAGAAATCTGTTGGAACATATTGCAAAGGATCCTCAGCTCTTCACTTATTATGCATCTCACTTTTGCACAGTCATTTGCACTCATATTTTTAGGTCTTTGTACAAGCAAATATTGAATTTTCCCGTGCAATCTCCTTGTAACTTGTAGGTATTTAAAGCTGACTTCAGACACAGGTATGCTTTCAGAGAAAATTAGTTACGAAATTCTACCTATCAGGGAACCTGTTTTAAAACTGGTTGTATTGTGTTAGTATCTTGAGAACATGTTATCATGCCAACTATTTAAAAGCAAAAGAAAAAAATATTCATATATAGATTTCTAAATTTAGAAAATCGGCTCAACCCTTTCATTTTGTATCTTCTCTGAAATACCAAACCTTACCATATTTAGACAATTTAGTTTCTGACATAAATTTCAATACTAGCAGCCATCCATGAGATTAAAAGAAGTAATAGTACAGTGCCTCTGTCTTTGAAAACAGCACCCTGAAGTGTCCAGATAAGCAACAGCTTGGTGAAAGTAATGAACATTTGAATTACATTTTTGCTGCATTGATTTAGGGTTTCTTATAGTTGTTATGAAACATTTAAGGGGGGTAGGGGAGGATCTCTTGAAAACTTAGTGATCTTGTCATCTAAATTGAATTGGAGCTCAAAGCCTGTGCTGTGGAAGCCAGTAGGTGCAGCAGCAAGCTACTGAACCCGAGAGAAATTTATTTGAGAATGTTTCTCATATACCCCCATTATACTTGCTTACACTTGATCAGCAGCCAACCACTTGATGTTGTCTTTCTTTTCTTTCCTCTTTCCTGTCATCTTTCCATCTCCTTCTGCTTTTCTTCTGCTCATCGTTTTCTACCTTCCTATATTCCCCTTGTCTCCAACTCTATTTCTGTCTCCATCTATTTTTATCTCTTTACCACATGACTATAGCATAGCATAGCTGTAAACTTCAACAGATTTAACATGTACGTTTTTCCTTCTGTAGGTGATGGCTACCAGATTCTGGGGGTTTGATGTATTTAGAGATGTATCACAATGAGTAGTTCCTAACTTTACAAGTGATTCCCCCAAAGCTTATAGAATTATGCATCAAAATTGTTAATGACCCAACTCAGAACATAGCCCACATTTTACTTATTTAAAAAAAGTCTTCTAAAGAACCAGTAATATTCAGAGTGCAGAAGCAGGTATGTTTCATCCAACCAAGGAATCCTTACCTGTTGTTTTCTGCTTTTAGTTCGATAAAATAGAATTATTCACCAGAACAGCTTTAGAAAGCACTGATACTGGAAAGTAAATATAGGCTCCTTCACTAAATGCTTATTTTTTTTCAGCCAAAATCTGGGACTAAAATAAAATCAATCTGGATGGTCCAAATAGAGAAGATGCATGTGTTCTTCTAAGGAGGATAATTAGGGCCATGAGGTGAATTCCAGATCTCTCCTGAAAAGTACTGCAGCCCATTAACATACTGAGCATGTTTTGGCTGCTTCAGAAATGTCAAATCTGTATTTGGCCATGAATAGATTGGAGTGTGTAGTTTACGAAATATTGTGGAGTTTCTGTTACAAAACAGACCAGTAATAATTTTTCTAAGACAGCTGACATGCATGAGACAGAAAAGAAAAATGGCTTTACTTCCTTCCTAAGCTGGAGCCTGACAACAAACTTTTTTTTTTCCCCTTCTCTTTTTTTTTTTTTTTTCTGCTGAGAAGTTGCAGCTGTTTCGGCCTTTCTTATTGTGCTTGTTTTCAGACTGTGACTGGGAACACAGACTGTAACTACAGCTGTTGGGTGCATAGTGAATCAGGTATTTCACAGTGGTTATTTGATTAGAAAACAGCACCCAGTCACACTGCTATAGCTGAGGAATCAGATTTTCAGCTGGTGTAAAACAGCCTTATTCTGTTCAAACCAAACTACGCTGAGAATACAACTCACAACTGGAAAAGACACTTATATTACCAGCCAGTATTTTGGGAAATTATAGTTTGTCAAAAAAAATTCCACCCCATGATACGTTGAGATAAAATATCTTTTATTTTTGCTTGGTTTCAAGGTGTTTTGGGTCTTTTCTGCCTGAAGTTTTTATTACTTCAGAGAGTGTTTTATGAGTGATGATGAAATGAGTTCTTCAGGAAGAGGAAATCTTTGTGGTAGCCCTGGGAAGTGTGGGATATGGGAATGTCTAACAAGATTTATTCTTAAAAGCTCGCATTTGGTCTGGCCATAACAATGAACAAGAGATCAATGCCCTTGACGTAGCAGAGGCTGGATCTCAGCCTGAGATTATGTTTGGAAGCAGGATAGTGCATGTGCCCCCTACACTTGAAGCTGGCCTCAGCAACATAGCACCCCAGCAGATGCACTGCTTGTTGGTGACCTTCTTGAGGAAGAGGGGGCTAGAGAAATTTTCACTACACATTTTACAGCTGCAATGGGCAACCACTCTCTACAGATGCAATTTTGGCAGCAGGGCCACCTCATCCTTCTGACTATGCCAGTGAAACTCAGTGCACAGTGGGGCAGCTGTAGTGTGGAATGAGAGACCCCACCATGGGCCCTCTCATCTTCATGGTTCAGTAGGGCATCCATCGTGTTGCTTCTGGAGGTGAGGAAAGGGTCTTCCCATGGGCATACATAGACTCTGAGGTGCCATCAGCCACATGCTGGCTGCAGTCCTGTCCCATCTGGCTGGACATGAGCCAGTGCTAGCTGAAAACCAAGCATTAGCAAAACATAGTAATGCATTGCCATATCTGAACAGATTCTGGACAGAAAATGGCTTCGGGCACAAAAACCAAAGCATGATGGCACAGATAGGCCTTGCTGGAGTACTGCACATCACACAACAGGCCACTCGCCCTCCCTGGGGGCTCCCTGCACTAGTTAGACATGAAACAGTACAGATTAATAGTAAGCCTTATTCTAAATAACCATTATATCCTGGTATTTTTAACCAGACATTTTGCTAAGAAAGGTTGTATGGAGTTATAATAAAGGTTCAAGGAGCAGAGTTCTGGCAGGGGCTAAGATAGATAAGGGAGGGGAATGAGGCAAGTAAAAGCACACAGTCATACCTTTCTCAGTACCCTCCAGCTTCGGGTACTTGGTGACCCAGAGATACCCTGAGCTGGAAATTGCACCCATATTTGGCCCTTAATAGTTATTTATCCTTATCCTTAATAGTTATTTATCCTCAGTTTTGCGTATTGTTTTTTAAATTTATTTTTGTTTTGTCCCAGTGGTATGCTGTGACATTGAATTTCATCATTTCATTCTGCTTTGAATGATAAAGAGCTTTTTGGGGTTTCCTTAACCTGCTGCCTTATCATTTATTTTGTTGCCTTTGATTCTGCCTGATGAGGTATGGGAATGGGGCACTCACAAATCAATGGTTTGGGAAATTCTCACACACTGAGCACGAATCTGTTGTCTTTCACATCCAAGTAGACAGACACTTGATAATCACACTCATTTCCCAGGAATACTTATGATTAAAAACAAACACCACGACCAAACTTTAACACACATTTCCCCAAAAAGAGAGAACTTAGCATGTGTTGTAGCTGCTTTCATAGACTACATGCCAGGGAACATAATGCATGCTACAGAAATCAGTGAAAAAAAGTCACATCTGCTTTTTATTTGTAACTGCATTCAAGGATTGGGAAAACTTGTCCCAGAATTCAGCAAGAGAGCCAAGTCTTCAACATTGCTCTCTTGCAAGCAGCAAAGCACCAAGACCTCACCACTCCAGGAACCAAGACTCAGAGCCATGGTGCCTGTCAGCAAAATGAGTTGACACAGAGCAAAGAAATACAGAGCTTTGCATCTTTCACTGTGCTCAGTCAAATCCAGTTTATACCGTAGTGTACTAGAAGCCATATGCACATTTGAATTTATCAAACTCCTTTTGATCCAGTTCCTGTCCCTCTAGACAAATTTAGTTGTAATAAAACCCACCCGTGCAAGTGGCAAGCTATATTTGAAGCAAGTGCAAGAATGTCAAGAAACATATGAGCATGGACTTTAAACCCTACGGAGCCTGAAGGAGGAAAGAGTGATGGGATGCCCATGGAGTCATTGCAAATGTTGTCCTCAGTGCCCACTGCTGTCCTGTTTCAATGCCCCAGCAATTCATCTGGCTTCTCAATACTGGCAGTCTGACCTATTTAAGGCTAAATGCAAACTGTGCACATGAGCATTTGTAGGAATGTGAATAGCTGCAGTCCTTCCATTTTTCATTTTTAAGCCAACAGAAAACTGTGGCAAACTCTTGATAAGTAGCATTTCCATATCTATAGCTCAACTTTTAACATTTATGACAGCAGTTTTTTCTGTGGTAAAGAATGTATCTTGATTCTTGCAGGGAAAAAAGGTATCAAACACTGCAAAATGCAAAATCCATGTAGCCAAATAAAAATTAACACCTGGTGCTGAAAAACTGTTTCGAGAGCACATATGTTTTAATATTCAGTTTGAGTAGAAAAGCTTACACTCTTCAGAAGATATCCATTATATTCTGCAAGGATTAGAATGATATACAGCATTTAGATGGCTACATATGTGCCCTTTGCAAGGCTATGCTGCATATCCCAGGGCATTTGAGGCATTGCACAATAAAGTTAACCCTGAGCCTATCTCTGCTTGGTAATGGCATACACCTGCCAGACATCCAGGGAAAAAATAACAATATGATACTTAGATTGGATTCCTTTTAGAAGGCCTCTCATTTTTGCAGAAGATATTTCAACATGTAGACAGTAACATTTGTAATTCAATCCTGCTGACTAGCAGAACTGAGCATCAGAATGATTTTTAAAAGAAGCTGTTGCATGCTGGTTTTCAACTCAAGTTATTACAGTCTTAATTTGCCATATTATGCACAGACAAACCTAGACCCAAGTCTTCATATTTAACATTAGTACTAGCTGATGGCAATGAAAGAATATTTAAATTAATAGTTTTGGTGTTCATGGAACTAAGTCATCACTGACTTCCAGTATATAGAATATGTTAATATATTCATTAATTAATTAACTGTTGGCTGTTATCTTAGTGGAAGTAGTCTGAGCTATGCTGGAAGAAAATTGTTTGTTTTTCTCTAAATAGAGAAACAAATACTGTGTTTGCTTTGAGAAGGATGTCTGGTGTCATAGTTACTGATATTGAATGTGATTCTCAAAGACATCAGAAGAGCCACATGTATTTAAATGAAGGGTTCATCTAGTTCAGTGCCCTGTCTCCAGCAGTATTGACAAGTGGATGCCTAGGGACCCAGACATACATGGCTACTACCTCTGCTTCAAGTCTCCAACTTTTCCTTTCTGGGGATTTCCTGAGCTATTGATTTTTGTCTGTTTAGCTCTTTCCATGTACCTGTGGAGTTTGCCTTTGAATGTGCATTTCTCTTGCATTCACATTCTTTGGCAGGGAGTCTTGTAGGTCATCACATATTGCTAGGATGTCATATTCTTTTGTTTGCCTTGAACCCAAGTCTTTGTTTTGTCTTTTGGTGGTGTTTAGAATTTTTATTAGAATAAAATCATGGAATAATAGAGTCATTTAGGATTGAAAAGACCTCTAGTATCGAGTCCAACCATTAACCTAACACTGCCAAGTCCACGACTAAACAATGTCCTTAAGTGCTGCTTCTACATGTCTTTTAGATACGTCAAGGGTTGGTGACTCCACCACTTCCTTGGGCAGCTTGCTCCTATGCTTGACAGCCTTTTTGGTGAAGAAATGTTCCCTAACACATAATCTAAACCTCCCCTGGTGCAATTTGAAGCCATTTCTTCTTGTCCTATTGCTTGTTACTTGGGAGAAGAGACCAACTCCAGCTGGCTACAACCCCCTTTCAGGTAGATGGAGAAGAGAGTATATGGTTAGTCTCTACCCACTCATGATTCTCTGTTCATTTTTCATAGAGATTCCACATATACCATACTCAGTCATTGTTCATTACAGACTTTTGATCATCTTTGTTTCCCTTCTCTGAGCTTTTTCCCTTTTTAACACATTTTTTTGCCAAGAGGCAACTAGAACTGCACAGAGTTTTTAAGTTTCAGGCAAGCCATGAATTTATATGTTATTGTGGTGTTTTCTGATTTGTTCCCTAATCATTTTCTAATAATTTCTAAGTATTTATTAAGTTGGTTTTGGCTGCTGCTAATAACTATCATATGCCGCTTTAAATTAATTTTCTTTGTTGTATTTCACCTGCCATTTTATTGCCTTGGCATGCTGTCTTGTAAAGTCCTTCTGCCTTCCTTCATAGTCTTTCCTCATCCTAACCACCTTGAATACCTTCATATCATCAGAAAACTTTATCACTGGACTGCTCAACCACTTCTCTAACTCATTTATGGGTATATTGAACAGAATGGACCCCAGCACACACACCTTGTAGAACACCTCTGGTGACTTCTTACTATTGCAGTCACTGACCATTTACTGCTAATGCCTGTTCGTTCTCCTTTGGTTAATTATCTGTGCAAGACCTTCCCTCACTCCTAATTGCTTGAGTGCAGGCATGTAAATAAGCTTTCATTTCTCTTATGCTCTGGAGAAATGCTTGGTTAATAAATTAATTATTAAAATGTAAATTAAAAAATCCAACATCCACTCTTCCCCCTCCCTCCAAAAAAAGACATCCCCCAACCCCCTCAGGATTTTATAGTTTTTGCAGAGGGAAATCCTTCTGTAGTACTGAACCATTTGCATGGTAGTAGTCCCTGTATGTTGGTGTGTCCATGGCAGATTAAATTTATGCTGCACACATACCAGCTCAGTCCCAAGCCATAAAAACCAGAGCTTTATAAGAACGACACTGGAGTCCTAAGTAGCCTCTTCTTCCTGCTGTAGAAGCTGTCTTCAAATTGCTTTTTTTTTCAGGATTATGTTGGATAAGGGTAAGATAGAATTTCAAGGACTGGGCTGATGTGTGAGAAAATCACACAGTTGTATAGACCAAAAAGAACATTTTTGCATCTAATATCTGTTATAGCAGCACTGTAGGCTGGTAGATTAGTTCTAAGCGAAATCCAAACTTTTATTCCATGAGTTAGTAAGTGTAATCTGAGCTCCCTGTATGTCATGAGGTCAAGGTCTAGTCACTTGGGCTTTGAGCAGGTGATTTGACTGTCAACCTCAGTAAAATAAAGGTCAGTCAGTGTTTAAAGCACCGAGTAATTTTTCCAAGATTGTAGAGATGGAATCCAAATTTTCATGTATTGCTGTGGGGTTGGAATGCAGATGTGTTTAAAGGGTTAAAACTGTGTCTCAATCAGAAAGAATGCTTGGCAATAAGAGGAAGCCTGGATTAATGATGGAAAAGAATTCTTAGCATTTTATAGCAGTGGGTATTCGAGATGAGACACGGCTAATGATCAACTAAAAAGGTATTTGCAGCTGTGGTGCTACCTCTCCCCATAATGCCAACATTAATCAAGCTTTTTCATGCAGCTTTCCAGTACATTCTATTTTTCATTGTCCTGAATAGAAAAACAGAGCTCATGCCCTATTACACTGAGTCAGAGACCATACTTCTGTGTCACCAAAAATGATCATACCTTATTGATTTCTAAAAGCTGCACTTTCTATGTGGTGAAATAAATCCATAGCAAAGTCTATAACAAAGCCAGTTTCATTTTAAAGAAAAAAGCCTCTTGCAACCCCTAACTATAAATACCTCTGGGATGTGAAGCAGTTATCGGCATGAATTAACTGCTCATATATTTTATTTAAGTCTTGAATTACATCAAAACATCAGCTATAATTACAGCATCTCTAAGTCTAGTTTTGGAGTCAGCCATCTTGTTGAAAGACCTTGGCAGTGCAAAAAGCCAGTGAAATCGTGTAAGTCAATGTCCTGGCTGTTCTGATTCTGCCTTCGGAGACAGAAGAAAAGCTTCATTATAGTAAAAAATGAAACATTTGACATATGAGTTATTTCCAGAGTGGCTTCAATCTTTTTAAATAATGAACCCCATTGAATCCTAACTTCTCAGCAAATGTTGATTATCTAAATTCCTTAAGTAAACTACACGTGATACAGCTTTTGAAACATGAACATGATATTCCCTCATGTAAACAATCCTCTGCCTTTGTTGCCTGATGCTATCACATTTGGGTGCACATCCTTCTGGATTGCAGGCCCAAGCCTATAAAATCTTGCTATCAAATATCCACCCTGATCTGCAGATGCTTTATGCCTCTGCTTAACATCCATGACTCATCCCATTAAAGTCAACAAAGTTACAGTAGTAAAGTTAGGTGTGTGTTTGCAGGAATAGGCCCAGATTCTCAGAAGTATTTAGGTAACTCAAGATGCAGAGAGATGAGTAGTGGGGGAATTTCGTACTGGTGTGACTAATCTCCCCAAGATCTCCTAAAATCTAAAGACAGAGGAAGAGAGGGAAGGCTTTTTGCGAAGGGGCTTCAGGACAACTAAATTAGGCTTCTGTTTTGGAGCATCTCCTAAAGGATCCTCCACCATTCTCTGTAATTTAAGAAGTGCTTTGAATACTCAGTCCCGGACACCCGGCTCACACAGAAATCAGCAGGAGCCAGAGCTCAAGGTGCCCAGCCAAATCTTGCAAGGAGCTTGTCAGTGCAGCAGCCATCTCGGCAGCTCTGGGTATTGAGGTCTGCATACTTGTGGCTCTGAGGGGCTGCCCACAGTGGCAACCTGCAGTGCCTGACATAGCTTTGTAATCTAATTGCCCCACGTGCAGCAAGACCAGAGACTGTTGACACAGGGTGAAGTTTACTTTTCAAACTGAAGGACCAAAGGGAAAATAAAAGGAAATGTTTTTGACTTCTGAAGACCTGGAGTTTTAAGATTCTTTTAAATAGACATTGTAGATAAAATTCTTCATTCTTAAATGTATAGGACTGACTAAATGACCTATCTTCATTTTTTATGGTGATTTATAAATACCTGAAATTAAAGGACTAGGAAACATGCAGTGACTCCTGCATATTTTAATAAATATGGTGTATTTTGAGGATCCTCCAACAGCCATGATTTGGCTGTGTTAAATAAAGTAGATTTTATAGCACTTTAATCAGATTATGATGGAACATTATGCAAAATATTATGCAATGTAATGCAAAGTAATTAATGCAAGCAGAGAACATGAGACAGCTGAGCAGCATGCATTTTTGTTACATACTGCCTGCTGATTTTAAAAATTTCTTTCTTTCTTAGATAGTGGTTTCCCGTTCAGAACCCACAGCTCCACATGTCAGCTTTCAGCTAGATTCCCACCCCATCTCTCCCCAAGTTGTTGTCAAGAATTCATTGACAGATGATGGCTATACCCTGGTAGTGACTGGAAAAAAGGTGAGTGGTTCATAATCTAATCCTTCTGTGCACTGTGTAAACCTGCCTTCAGAGCAGCAACTTTCGGTAAGAGCAGCTGTTCACACTGCTGCTTTATGCACTGCGTCCTCATAGCCTTGCCATTCCCTAGGGAACACTGGGGCTGCAAGTTTCCTCCAAGATATATTTTTCCCCTACTAAACAAACTGACAGCCTAATATTGAGAAATGTTTAAATAATGTAAGAGCTTGTGATATAAACCAACAAAAGCCAGGAAACGCAAATTTTAAGGCTGAAACCCTGTCCCTAATTCGAGTGCTTGCAAAGACAAAACACACAATGGCTTAAGAAAAGAATGGTGCTCAGTTTCCTGGCTTTTGTTGGTTTGTGTCACAACACTGTAACTTTTTAAGGAGGGTTGTGTATGCAAGTGTTTCATGGGTGTTTTTAAAACTGGAAGGCAGTAAAGCTTGGAAATTACTTTAGCATGTAGCCTACAAAGAGTTAATAAAAATGAAGAGCTATCATAAATATGCTATTGTCATAAGTAGATATGCATTGAAGAATAGGTTTTAAACATCAGCAGATAATATTACAGATAATCCTAAACAATAATCGTAAGCAATAACTTGACTCCTTGAGTTCTGTAAGAACTTGCAGAAATACATCAGCCATTAGTAAAGGCTGTTATTAATCATTTACTAGAAATGTATGAGATATTTATAAGAGTGATCTTCAGAAAATGTCCAAAATTAATTTAAGGAAGGTACTGAAGTATAAAGAAATATAAGGCACTTATATAGTAATGTAATTATATATTCATTTCAGTATTTTGACCAAAAATAATTCTTACATGTTTAGTGACTATTTCATAACTACCCTGATATTTTAAGCAATATAAATTTTAACTTATACTTTAGGTACAGTATAGGTTTTTTGATGATAGGTGTTAACAAGTACATGGGTAGTCACATGCTGTAAGTGTGCCACAGATATTAATACAGCTCACCAAAGCTGAAATAGCCATCATGCCTATTTTTACAGACGTATAAACTAAAGCATACTGAGCTACACTGTTTTTCTTCCAAGAAGTGGTGCAGAATTGGGAGGAGCTCACTGCTGTTTTCTTTCTCCATCAGCAAAAAATGCTATCTTGCTGTAAACACCAGATGCTGGTAGTAACTGTATATAACATTAAGATGCCTTTAGGGTTTCTCCCAAGTGAATTTAAAATCATGTCAGTTAAATTACTTATAAGATCCTATAATTACCGAGCTAAAGAGAAGTCGAACTGTGGCTTGCACATCTGAAATCTGAGTAGCACCAGCACACTATGCATAAATAGAGATTCTCCTTGCCACTTAGTGTACGTATTAAAAGGATGTGTGCATCATGTCTCTCCATCGACAGATAACAAAGATCCCGCTGAAGGGGCCAGGCTGCCGTCACTTCAGGTCCTGCAGCCAGTGCCTGCTGGCACCGGCCTTCATGCAGTGTGGCTGGTGCAGCCAGCAGTGCCTCAGGTCTTCTGAGTGCCCCAGCAACACCTGGACCCAGGACACCTGCTTGCCTACAGTTTATGAGGTAAAATGGTGGATTTCTCACATTTATTTCTTGAGGGAAGAAGAGTCTGCACTCTGTAGACATCTTCTGTTTATGTAATCATGATAAATTTTCAGCTGTCCCCAACTTCCCCTCAGCCTTGATGTCCATAAATCCTCTGACTGGATGCACGTTGTCTCCCTGAGTATTGTGGGCTAAGATGCTCATGGGTGGACAGGTTTGTCTGATCATCCTGACCAGCCTTGGGAGATCCCTGGCCCTACAAAGCACTTCTGGTAGGGAAACAAGATGGGTCTGAGCCAGCCTGGCAGGGGTCCGACAGGAAAGGCCAGTCAAAGATAGGAGCACTCCTCCTCTCAGACCCCTCTCAGAGGCAAAAGTGGAGGAAAGCATTTCCTGCCCACAGCTGCCACAGCCTGACCCAACACAGAAGGTCTCTGGCTCCCGCTGTTCATCCATCCCTGTGCTGGGTCCAGTGTTGGAGGAAAATCTGGTGTTTCTCTGTGAGAAAAATTCCCTCTTTCTGCTATCAAGCACCTGGAGAAGTTCTTTTTACATAATGTCCCTCCCTGGCTCCTTGTTCCCATGGGTCCAGTTGGCACCAGTGAGGAGCAAGCGTGTAGCTGCACTCCTGGGACAGGGGCAGCCAGAGGCTGCTGCCAGCCAGCCAAAGCTCATCAAGGGTGTGCGAGAACAAAAAGGCACAGATGAGCAGAGAGCTGTGCTGGTACAGTCCAGTCTTAATTTAGCTATGGTTAATGCAGGATTTGTACTGTACCTGGGACCAAATCTTCTCATGTGGAGTGTCACATAACTGTGAAGGCAGAGGTTTGTAGGGCAGTTGATGGACTAGAGATCTAAGGGAAGGACAAGTGTAAAACTTTCTGGTAGCATTTATACCCATTCACTTGTGTTAGTACATTTAAACTACATCATGTAGTTAAAAATTCATTTTCCTTCATTGGAATGCAACTTATAAACAGAGATGAAAATTTGATATGCCAAACTCTTTGAGAGAATAAAAAAAGGGGTTTTAAATAAATAATGTATTTCTTTCAGCCAGGCATATGATCTCATGTACAACAATTTTTTTAAGTTTTAAAGTTTTAGGCAAAACTGCTATTAATCTAGAAATAAATATAGAAACGTGTTTATGGGGTTGGTTTTTTCCATGTTGACCTTTCAGACACAAAATTTAGGATTAACACAGGCAAAATTCAGTGAAAAAAAAATGAAGAGTTGTAGGAATCAAAGCTAAAATGGATGGAAAATGGAAGGGGAAGGGGCAATTTGCCTCACCTTCTACTGCCATTTACTTTTCAAAGGAGATGCACAAAAATTGCTTATGCAGAATGTGAATAGTTTACTTTTCCTTTATGCAGCAGTACATTTATTTCAGAAAGGTTGTATTAGATAATGAAATAATCCTTTCCACCTTAGTTTGGATGAGACTGAATCACCAATTCAAAGGTATACACTGAGAATTAGCTCTTATACATTTTTCTGTACCTCTGCAGGCCCAAGGGGCTCACCTACCCTGCACAGTTTGTTTCATCTTTTCTAGACCTCAAGCACAAGTAGCATCCCTTAATGTTTTTAAATTTGCAAACTTTCCAACAGTGGTTGTGTATTTCCATGGCTCAAAAAAAATTTCTCAGGCTCTGAACTTCTTAGTTTCTGATTTTCAGAGGGGCTGAGCTCATGTAGCCCCCTTTTATTTTAATTTTGAATGCGTGCACTCAGCAGTTTTAAGAACCAAGAGCCTGGAGCCCATGCACAGGCACTTAGACCAAGAGGTGTACCCCCCACAGCCACCTCTGCAGTCCCTGTGAAGTTGCTGAGAGGGGAGCCCCCTTGGACGTGAGGCAGTGGGAACAGGTGTGAGGCTGGCTAGGTGCTCCCTTTCCCCATGTGGCTCAGCCCTGCCTGCTCAGCACAAGCCCAATCTACTGCTGTAATGACTATGGATCTGTGACACTGATGGATATTAAAATGAATCTCGAATTACTGCATGCCGATGTTGGTAGATGTTGCTTCTAGAAGGTTTGTAAGGAGAAAAATGCAGCTGGGTACTTAAATCTCTTTGGATTGCTAGCTGTTAAGATAAATTTCATGCTCTACTGGACCATGACATTTAACATGATTACTGAAAAAAATATAAAACAGATTATTCATCATCTTCTGATCTGTCTTTAAATTCATATGCATAAAATGTAAGAAACAAGCTAGTTTTGTTCCTAACAAACAGAGGATGACCTGCTTTGCATTGTATCTGAAATTCAGTCCGAACCTCTCTCTAATATTTTGCAGCTTTCAGAGGGACAGATTGCTTGAGATATGTCATATGATCGCTTTAACCTGAGGGGAACAGATTGCTCTCTGAGGGTCTGGTCCAGTGGCTGTTAGCTAACTAAGTCTTCTTTTCCCAGGTTATTACACAGAGTGGTGTACAATGGGAAAAGAAAAAAAAATACACATTTTCCTCTTAGGAGGGATGGCAGAGAAGAAGCCCAGTGTTTTCCCATGGAGTCCTGCAGATCCTTGTCTCTTTTCCCTGCTTTAAGCACTTTCCCTTGGAGCTGTGGGTTGGAGAGGAGCAGTCAGCTCTGCCCAGACATAGACAGTATAGTAGGGCAGGCACTGGGACACATCCCCTCCACAGCCCGACTCCCAGTCTGTTCCCATCCACTGCCTCTGCCAACAATGAGGAGTTTCATCAGCCTGGACAAGCAGTTCTAGAGGGAAGCCAGGGGACTCAAGGGAGTCTCCTTGGAGATCACTTGGTGCTGGAACAAATTGCAGGCATCTGCGCGTGGCGTTCAGGTCACGCTAAAAGGTGAAGGGTGTAAAAGAAGAAACAAATTGGTCTCCCTTCTGATTCTTTGTTGTGGTTAAAAATCTGACATGGTTTGTTGTTGTTTTTAAAGTGAGTCATTTTAGCTGCCTTTTGTATCAGACGTATCAAGAACATCAGGCCTTCTGCTGCCTGTTTAGGTTGGAGGCTTTGCTGGAAATTTCATATGTGGTTGTACATGTTCTTGTCTCTGAATTAAAATGAATGGGCTAAAGAAACTTTAATAATTAGGTATTTTTAAAAAAAATTTATTAAGTATATAGTGGATATTAGCTGTCAACATAAATAAAAGGAAAACACAATGCTTTAAATTTTTCCAAAAACAAAAACTTAACTTTCTGCCGTAAACAAAAGTCCAGAGAGCAGCAGAATGACAGGCCTTGCAGCAGGACTTGCTCCATGTTATCAGTAGAGATAACACAATATTTTTTTGAATCCTGCATTTCATAGCATTTATAACTGGTTTGCATTTTGATTGTTTTCTGTTACTACCAGTGCAATGTAAGTACACAGAAGAGGCCTACATATACCTCAGTTCAAAGATCAGGAGGTTCACCATCCATTCCTGTCAACTCTCCCAACAAAAAATCTGGAAAACCATGTTTGACTTTCAGACATTTCATCATACAGAACAAATGGAACAAAAATAAATCTTGAATAACAACACTCAGGGGGAATATCTGCAGAACTTGAAAACAAAACTTTAAGATTTTGTTTGTTTAGTTTTTGCTATCTACTTAGAGGTCTTGCCTCCTAAATTTGTTGAGAGAATATAGTAAATACCTACTATCCCTCAATTAAGGCATACAGGTTTGTTATCACAAGTCTCTTTTGGCGTGTAAGATTGCTAAAAACCAGTTGGGTACCTTCCATTTTTATTCTGTATGGCTTTGTGAAGCCCTTATTTTGCTAACTTGTGGATTACATTTCGAACTCTTCAAATGCCACATGTCAATGTATTATTGTACAAAACATCAGGACACCCTGTACCCCCACAGAGCAATTTCAGTCTCTGCTAGGGTTTCGTTATTTCAGAAATAGGTAATGTGCTGAGATATTGAACAGAGTGGAAAACTAGGATCTGAAGTCAAATCCAGATTTTGAAGAAAAACCCCAAAGAAATAAGGAAAAGTTAAAACTGGGAATAGCACAGACTCCATGGGCACAGTACAGCTCCATGCTCTTAGCTGCAGTTGTGTGTCTGGGGGCTGTGTGAGTATCACTCCTTTTTTACGGATTTGTGCAAAAGTACTGCTCCTGCATAGGTTCCCTCTTCTTTGCTCATTGAGAGCCGCTTCAAAGCTCTTTTAAAAACAGGAAAGATTCCTCCTGGCTTCAGTGCACGTTAGATCAGACTCTTTGTCTGGTTTCTAATGAGGGCAGTAAATTTCCCCATATATAGTATATGGTATAATTCTTTTGAAGTATTCTTCAGCTGCCTATCTACAATAGTTCATTTGTGAGAGTCTTGAAGTATGGCTACAAGAGAGTTGAAAAGAAATGTGCTGTCTTACTGGATTTCCAGATGAAATAATAGCCAAGTATCACTCAAACACTTTCCTTTCAGCTTGAAAATTAAGCCGGGTCCTTTGAAGGACACAGCTGTATTGCATTTTAGGGGCAAAATTATTATCACTAAAGCATTAAGTTTAAGATACTTAAGGCATTATGATCACAAGTATAAATTCAGTCTGTCATTCCTTTCATTCTTTTTTGTTTGTCTAGGGGTACTGGTATGTTTGCAAAATTATGCAGTATTGTTGAAAGTCCTCATAATTCCTGGACTAATGTCTTTTTTTTGGTTGGTTTTTTGGTGGGTTTGGAGGGTTTTTTTACTGACAGTACTGACCAGTATTTTACGGAGTTTTGTAAGACTTCTATAGTGTTCTACGTTTTTCCCACCATTGTTATATTTTACAGGACAATTTACAATACACACACACACACACACACACAAAAAAAAGTATTTCCTTTGTAGATTGTCTCTATGTTTCTGAGGGGCAGTTTATTTTTAGCTTGGAATTAGAGGTGACCAAATGTAAAACATTTAAGGAAAGAATAGCTGAAGTCGTGTTAACTTTATCACAGTCAATGTGATATTGGATTATGGTGTCTTTGAAGCTACTTCACTCTGAATCCAACTTTCATCAAGCTGACAAAAAATGGTCATTTGGGGGTCCTTTTGTGTTCAGCATTCAGCTTCTAACAAAATAAGTACATTGTATGTTTAACACTCCAGAAATAAGATGTGAAAGACAAGAACGGCAGGATTTAAAAGACTATTACAATGAACAGCTTGTTCAGTGCCCCTAAACACTGTCTTTCAAAGCTTTCTAGTATAGGTTTTGTTATTTATTGCCACTGTCATAGAAAGCTCATAATGTGACAAATGAAAGGTGAAGAACAATTAAGATGAATGCTAGGACATAATCTACCAAAAGAAATGCTTTCCTAAAATTATTCCTTCACCCATTCTTTAGCTCCACATGAAGTTCAAGAAAACCTGATTCAACTAACACAATATTTTTTAACAGATTCTCCCAAGCAGCGCTCCCATAGAAGGTGGGACAAAATTGACACTGTGTGGATGGGACTTCGGATTCAGCAAAAATAATAGATTTGAATTAAAAGATACAGTAGTCCATATTGGAGGACAAATTTGTCCTCTGGAAGTAAAGTCTAGCAACAAAAATAGGTAAGAAACCTAAAATATTAATTTCCTTTTATACAGATGTTCTTTATGTGGTATGGATTTTTTTGCAAATACAAACATTCAGCCTATAAATATCATCTCTGATTCTGAAATTTCAAATTGAAAAAAAACCCATGGTTTAATAAACTCCCCAAGAAAAACAATGCTCAAAATGGAGATCAGATAGATCTAGTTTATGCCAAGAGCTCCTGCAGCAGTTTTTCTGATTTGTCTGTGAAATGCTGTTCAACGTCTGTGGAAGCTGGCAAGAATGAATCTATTCAAAGGTTTGAAAAGGGGGCAGGTTCCTTTGGCCAGGATCCTGCTGGGCTAGGTTATGTCACCTCTGTCTTCCTGATCTGTGAAGCTGCTGGAGAGAAGTGTGAGAAGATGCAGGTATTTCATCATCCAGAGGCTTATGCCCCTCGACTGCACCTCTCCTCCTCCTCCTCAGAAATAAGCATTTGAGACACTGGCTTAAGTTTAAGACAGAGGTTACTCTGGTTGTTATCTTGAAGAAATATAAGTTAGTGAATATCCTCTCTCTACCACCAAAGCAATGTGCAAATCACAGCACAGCTTTCCTATTCACATACATAGCAGTGCATACTCCAGCAAGTGCTCCAGAAATGTTGAGCACTCTCCTAACTGCTGTTCTGAACAGTTTTAAGGGAAACAAGATGATTTAAGGAGACTAGATTATATACGAGACTATGTGAATGTAATACAATACATTGACACATGCTACTGCAGAAGTTCAAGTTTAATTTTTGGTAATATTTAATTTTTTACAATAAATTTGTGTATATGATGCATTTTTTTCTAATCCTATTGTCTGCCAAAATTTGATACTAAAGGAAAATTCAAAAAAACCATCAGCATTTGAATAGAAGATATTTGTTTTTTCCATCATGCTTCTTTTTTCTGAAATGTATTTGATATACTAAAATTATATTCTGTGGCCAAGTATTATAAAGACCACAGTGTTTGTATTTAGTGTTGAAGAAGAGGGACACAGTTCTTTTAGCTGTTATTTCTGAAATATCCATGATACACATAGATTGATGATCTGTTTAGTATGGATCCTCCATTATTATGACGTTGAAGTGGTTCTATTTTAAATAGAAAAATCAGAAAATCAGAAAAAAATGTAATCCCATTTTTTCCCTTGTTTTTTAAAGGCTGGAATGCACAGTTCCTGCTGCAAAACGTCCAGGTTTTAATATATCCAGTAGTGTTTCTGTTGGACGTGGCAAAACACTGTTCGGTACATTTTCATACGTGGTAAGCACTATGATTAAACCTTTATAGTCAAAATTAGCTTCAATATTAACTGGAAGGGATTCATCATGAGTCCAATACAGCATGGTAAATTCTGTATTTCTGTTGGCTTTTTTGTTACTTCACGGAAATGTTAATAAATATTTTAATTCCTCCTCTTTACATTTTGAAAATAATTTTATAATCCACTGGTTTTATTTTTACCTCCCCTCAGAATCCTGTAATAACAAGTATATCTCCCACCTATGGCCCCAAATCTGGAGGAACATTGCTGACTGTAGCTGGAAAATACCTAAACAGTGGGAAATCCATGAGGATTTTTGTTGGTGAGCAACCATGCACTTTGAAAAGGTAATCTACTAACTAAAGCACAATGCCTTTAATACTGAAATGTCTAGATTAAAAGCCTTGGAGTTAAAAAACCAAATTCGAACATTTGCTTTCCTCTCCTTGTGTCACTTGTTGGGGAATTTATACTGCAATAAGCATTCAGTTCTAGATTATATCCTGAGTTTAGGATATCTGAAAGATTTCTAGAAGGGACTATAGTTCCCTGGAAGTCTTATTTATTCTATAATGTCTTCATTAACCTCATTAAAAGGTTGCATAGAGAAGTATCAAATCCACTTCTAATGGACAAGAAACTGCTTATTTCCCATCATTTTTGTCACCCTGATTCCCACACATGCATCCCTCTCTCAGCAAGAGCTGCTGTTCATGCAGCAGCTGCCAGTGAGCAGCCAGTGGGTACAAGTCACCATTTCCTACTGCCTTGTTGGTGGAAACCTGACCAGTGTGATAATGTCTATCCCATGCAGAGGAGCACTACTTCTGCACAGCTATCAGTGAACAGCCTGCAAAACAGAGGCAGCATCAGTTCGAGACTTTTCCTGGTATTTAGAAAATTGTTTTGAGGTTTAAGCCAGAATTTCTTGTGGCTCTCTGCTGGATCCAGTAGGAGCTCAGCCATGAATCTTTGATGTGTTCTGTGTGGAAATGCCTTCAACCACGTCTGTATATAAATGTTAAATACCAAGCATAGATTCTCCGCTAAGGGCAGACAAGAGTTCTGAATTTGGTAGCCATTCTACCATGGCACAAATCCTACTTGGTTCTGTGCTCAGGTACAGCAGGGTGATTCCAGAATTGTCACCTCTGTGGATGAGGGCAGAATCTGGCCCAATGTTCCAGAAACAGGATATCCAGCAATTCCTCTGAAATTTGAGCATCATCTTATGGAAAGTCATAGTGGTAGAACTTCACACTTGTGGAGAACATGGGGAAGCAGTAGCCTATTAGTTAATGTCAGACTCAGAGTCAGGAAAGATGGAATTTATTCTTTACTGCTAAATGATTTATTGTGTGCTCTTGATCAAATCAGCCAAGTCTGAATAAATCAAGGAAAGCATTTAGATATTCAAGTCTGATCACTAAAAAGATCTTCATCACTTCTGTTCCATAATAGTTTAGGGTTGAATTTATTGGTGTCTTCATCTCAGCTGATCAACTAATGGACAAATACATAAACCTTTTGGGAATGATTTGTTTGAGATATCTACTACGGGGATGGGATGGCAGCCAGCTCAGATACAGATGTTCATCAGGCAGACCTGTAGGTATTGAACAATAGCTGAGACTTACCCAGTAAGCATCTCCAGCACCCCTCTTTCTCACTAGTCAAGTTGCCTGGAAACTTCTATGCAGGTCTTAACCAATTTCTCAGGGCAGGTGTTTCTCTAGGTAAACAGCAGTTTAGCTTTCCCCAGTTCTGAGGGCAGCTAGAGCAAGGTTTACTTTTTTTCCTTTAAGAGATGTTAAAAAGCTTCCAGATACAAGTGAATGAATCACTATCCCTTACAGCGAATCCCACCTTCCTGGAAAGCTTCAAAATTTGTGGAAAATGTCCCTTTTGTCTAATTTGGAGACCATCTCTTACACTCTAAGAGAACGACCTCATTTGGATGGCCCATGGATGTGCTTGAGTCCAAATCACTGAAACCAGGTGGTAGAGTTACATTTGCTTCTCCAGTCAGTTGCCACCCTTGTCTCTGATGTGCCCTGCTCCCTGTGGCCACATTTCATGTGCTTCAAACTTCAGGATCCTCCTGCTGCCCACTCACCAACTGATCTCAGTGTAGGAGGAGGAGGACTTCCACAGCCAGCATGATAGCAAGGGAAAGGTGAATATCCCAGAGACTCTGCTGATGTGCTGAATTTAGCCAGCTCTTCCTGAATTTTCGCCTTCTTTCTCCTTGCCGTCTGCCTTCCACTCAGCATCTGGTACATCCCACACCAGAACCTTTACTTGAGGCTTTTAACAGAGAGTATGGATTTGAAAGAGGCATTATCCTTTGGTTATAGCAGGTGAAGTCATTCTCCTTAATCCTGGAGTGTGCTCTTGTTTTCCAGGCTGGAACCTGCCTTTGCGGGGCTCAGGGGCTCATGGGGTTGTCACCAGTACCAGGGCAACACCTTCCATCAGGCAAGGTGCAAGTCAAATGAATTAAGATGAATCTTGAGCCTAAGCCATGCTGTTGCAATTTCTACCTCCTGTCATGCTTACTTGTTGCAATTTGATTATCCAGCAGAAAAATCAATGACTTTTTTTTTTACAAACAGATGCTTAGGCAATGTTGGGGCTCAGTAAAAGACAGTGTTTTAAACCAAGTATGTGTTTTATGATCGTGACAAGCAATCTGTTTTCAGTCCTCCCAGCATATCGGCAAGCACTGTGGAGTGCTACACTCCAGCACAGCAAATTCCCCAGGAATATCGTGTGAGAATGGAAATCGATGAGGCTATTCGAGGCACAAGCAGCCATTTCACATACAGAGAAGATCCTGTTGTTTTAAAAATTCATCCAGCCAAATCTTTTCTTAGGTGAGTGAAATTTTCTTGTAAGAAAAGCAACAAATGAACAAAGAATGGCTATGCTGCTCAGCAATCTATCAAAAGAAATTGCATTTTTATTTCTATCTGCCATGCCAATTGTTTCTATTATGGTGCAGTTGCAGAGGGCAGATCATTTCCTTTCAGAGGTGAAGGAGAAGGGGGAAGGGTGTCTCTTTTCTCTTTGTGATTTCACTCCTAGCTGCTGCTGAGCCTACCTGTGATGTCGTGCTGAGATACCCACTGCACAGCTAAGTGTGTCTCCTATACTGTGTCTGGACATTACACTGATTGCTGAGGAAAAGTATTTAATGTGACAAGTCAGCAGAGTCAGCAGAGCAAATGGATTTTAAAATAGTCTAAATCCAGTGCTATGTAAATATTATGAATATATATGTATGTTAGTGTGTGTGTGTTTTCAAGTGACATATTTATGGTCTCAGTAGCTCTAATCTGAGCCACCTGCCTTTGCCAAAAAAACGTCAGCAGTAAAGCAGACAGGAATTTCCGCACCAATGAAAGCGATAGGTGAAACAAGTTAGTTAGCAAATGCTAAGTACAAATATGCAACCTCTTTTAAAATGTACACATTTGTTTTATACCCTGGCTTACCTCAGGTTTTCTTTTGTTTTCTTTTTTGATTAGTTGTTATAGTAAATGTAAAATTTGTTTCCCAGGAACATGATCTCACTGCTCAAAGTTAGGTATTTGCATTTACCCAATATATACCTAATTCTGGTTTTATGTTATAATTTACTCTAAAATATAATTTGTAATTAACATTACATTATCACAGCAGTTATTTATCCTACTCATCTTCTCTTTTTCTTTTCCTAGTGGTGGAAGTACAATCACAGCTCAGGGAATCAACTTGAACTCAGTGTGCTTTCCTCAGATGGTGATTACTGTACCTAAACTGGGAATGAACTTCTCTGTGGTGAGTCAGTCTTAGAGAAGACAATCTGTTATCTTTTCATCTTGATGTGGTGAATGGTTGCAAATTTTCAGTCAAAACACTGACTTTTTCCTTGAAACTTTGGGGCTTCCACTGATATTTTGGGGTTTTCTGCACAGACTCCATAAGCAAAATTCAAAACTAATTTGAAATTAAGCTGAGGATAAAACAACAGTTTCCAAGGAAACTTTTCCAAAGAAAGAAGGCTAGTACAGTATCTGATAATAAGATTTTTATATTTCAATTTAACAATACAAATTCAGTGACTAAACACAGAACAATGCAATATAGATACATCAGATTGCATGACAAGTTCAAGCACTACTGTGATATTCAAGTGGTGACTGTAGATATATATCAAGGAAAGAGGAAGAGTAAGTATGTAAAATCAAAAGTAAGTATTATTTTTAAGAATTTCTGATTGCCAAAATCCCTGTTGGGGAAATCTGTCCTAACTTTGATAAGTTCAGCAACTAAGTTTTAAGATGGGTTTGGGCTCCTGCAGTTGGGTACATCTGCTTAAACAGTGGGTCAGTCAGAGATCTAAGCCTTTACTTTTTTGTTCCTGAGTTGACACTACACAGTGTCTAAATCTAAATACAGATATGACCATGTGATCTGCTTTAATTCTTATAAGGCAAAGATGGCATTTGTTGCCTAGTGTTACTGAAACCGCTTTCTGTAAGATTTTGTCTACACATTTGTGTTGTACCTCCATCATTTTCTTATCCTGTAAGGTTTGTTTAGTCTAACTGAAGCTAAATTGACCTACACTCTTTATGACATGCTACTTACTGTTCATATTCTCATCTTATTTCTAATGATCATCATACACTGTTTCCTGAATTGAATTCTAAGTATTAGACCTAGGTTTGCTCAATGCATTTTAAATGGTATGTCTGCAAATTTGCAGTCTTTTATAGCTTCAAGGTCATCATATTCTTCATGATCCTAATTTGTATAATATGATGAGTGTCAGGACCTGAATTTCCACAGCATGTAGTCGTGGCTTGTAATTTAATGGGTTCAGATTTTAATCTAAAAATCACTTCCTTTGCAATGAAACACAGTGTTAATTGTTATCAAAAAGTCACTTTACCCATCAGTCAGAAAAGAAAACCTTTCAATGAAATCTACCAAACTCAAAATTTATTAGATTTTGAGTGATGAGAGCATAATTATTTCTAAGCACAAAGGATTTTGAAGAAAAAGATCATTGCTGAAATCGGGTAAATCAGGTCTTGAGATTTGCTTTGTGTGGGTTTGAGCAGTCTCTTTTTTTTTTTTTTTTAAAGATCATTCATTTGCTTTCTCTGTTCCCCTGTGGGAATATGAGATACTGCTTCTCTTCAGGACCCAATACTGCATACCTTGTCAAATATTTGAGACTTCTGAGAATCTGAACAGATTTGAAAGATCTGAATTTTTAAAGAATCAAATCCACTGCCCAAAGTGACTGGCAACTCCAGGCAATAAACACCATAGAATTTAATCTCTCCCCCCCGAATATTGGGGAGCAACCTTGCCTTTGAACAGTGTGTTGCTTTCATCCTGCCTTTTAACCTGCTGTTGCAAAAAGACATGGACTTAGTCAGAATTATCTCCTTTATTGCTTTTCTTTTCAAACCTTGCAGTGCGTTTGACATTGGCCAACAAACAAATCTCCTGCCACTGCTCTCCTCTAAGAAATTGCCCCAGTGTATGAGCAGGTGTACACAAGTTCATTCTCCCTGCACAAAAGGTGGAATATAACCTCAAATGGATTATAATCCAGAGTGTTTTATACTTTGACAATGCCCAAGCAATATATTTTTGCTCTATTGAAATTAAAGGCTTCTGGCCCTCAGTCGCCTTCCCTGCCTTTGTGGCAGCCATTTGTTCTGCCACTATTCTCTACCTTAAGCATATTTCTCAAGGAAGAACATTAATTCTCAGATAGAAAGGGAAGATTTGTAAGTGGCAAAACAAGACTGCACTGTGTAACTGAGGAAATTCCTGGTGGAGGATGCCTATGGTTGTAGTCTTACCCATCCTGCACTGGAAATTCTGGGCTCTCTGCATGAGGGATATACCAAAAAACCCCAACATTTTACCCAGTCATTACAAAAATAAACAACAATGAGGAACTATTTCCAGCAGGGATCCAGACCAACTATCCCTTTTATAAAGGAGAAAACAGTTTGTTGTCCTGAACAGACCAAACCCAAAATGCTCAAGAAGTGCTATAGCTGAGGTTGTATGTCTTTTTGCTTCCTTACTTTGGGAAAGGATAGCTGAACGAGTCTTTTTTTTTTTAATTATTATTTAAGCCCTTTTTCTTTTCGGTTTTCTCTCACTAGCCTCCTCCAAGAAGCTGCTTTTGTCAGCATTCAGAAACTCTGGCTCTTGGGAAAACCAAAGCCAGCACTGAAACACATCCCAAAGCATCAAAGGAAAGTACAGCTGGGAGGGACCACAAAGGGCCTAGCATGGCCCACTTCCCTGCGTCAGGAGCAAACGTACACAGACCACTGCCTAACTTGTTTAGGCTGTTATTAAAGCTCCTTGTGAAAGAACTTTCACAATCTTGCTTAAACAAGCTTTAGAGAGAGCTGCTCTACCTGCTTACCTAGTGGTTTGGAAAGACTTCTTTCTAATAATTAACCCAAATCCTATGGCTAATTACCTATCTTCTTGTTTAACCCTCTGTGGATACAAGCAAGAGATTATCAGTCACTCCTGATAATTTTATATATTTGCACTACATTATGATTCAACCTTTCTCTTTTCCAGTTAAAACAACTAAACCACTCCAAATTCTCCTGATAAATGTTGTTTCCTAGAGCTCTTCTCATTCTTTCCCCTACCTCCCAGACCCTTTTCCATTTGCCTAAGACTGGTGGTGCCCAATTTAAAACAGGTCTCATCTTTTCCTGTCAGCTCTCTATCCTCAGGTTTTATTGTAGCCTAGAGTCCTGATGGAGTCACAGTGTAAGTGGAGGGTCATTTCTGTAAACAGCAGGAGCTGTTGGGGATGCTCTGCATCCCACAGTCTCAGGGAGCAGGGCCAGTAGACACCGGCTGGGGCATTTGCTTTTCTCTGCCTCTTTCCATCCCGGTGGAAGAGGTGAGTGGTACAGCTGATACAAAAGGTTTTCTGGAAGAGCTTCCTATAAGAAGTGCAGTTTCACTGAGACTGAAAAGTTTTGGGGGCAGTATGCCAGCACCCTATAGAAGAAACGTTTAAGTTGATCTTTTCAGGTTTCATTGTTTGTAGTTTAGTATTTCTGAAGATTTTTCTTCTATAGCGCAAAAATGTCTTGTTTCCATTTTACAGTATTTCTTTATATTTATTTAAATTTCCTTAAAATTGTTCAGTACTGTGTTCACACTAATTGTGTTTATATTACATTCTGTGTTAACACTGTCAATACATTTTGCCTTCTTTGAATTCATTTCAATGAGTGATAAAAATGTACTGAACCATATGTTTCAATAATTGCAATGTGTTTCCTTTTAATTTCTATTTCATGAGTTCTTTTTGTCATTTGTTCTGATTAGGGAGAAAAAAGTAGGAATTCAGGCAGTGCTACATAAATTCCTCAGAGCTCTAGAGAATGCATAAGAATACAGAAACCTTCTCACTTCTGCTCACATATCCAGTTCCTCTGTGAGGTACACAAGCAGGGAAGCAGCTCGTTCCCCCCTTTCATTGTGCCTGTAAAAAAGCCACAATGCACAGTTTGGAATAGTGTTTGATCAGGAACATATGCTAGGTCATGCTAGATGATTCTGCTGCGTCTGAAGCACTTGGGAATAACGTTTTCTCTTTGAAAGCCTGTACTTTGCACTGATTCCCCCATAATGAACAAGTGGTCATTTGGGGATACCTTGTCGTAGCATTTTTTATATCCTATCTATTAACTAATTTGGATATATATTCCCACTGCCTAATCTTTTCTAACAATGAATGTCCCAAGATATGCAAGGCTGCAAAACTAAGGAGAAGCATTTTTTAATACATGACCTTCAATAACTGACCCTGTAGCTATGCAAGATCTTCTCTTTCCACAGACTTTTAATTATCTCTTCAGTAAGTAGCCTTTTGAATGATCTTCAGCATTTTGTAATTTCTCCCTGCTAGGTGCCATTTCCTGCTGTTTTACAGGAGAATTTTAAAACACTCTAAAGTTCATTCAATGTTTACAAGCCTGTAAGCAATCAATACTTATATTCATGAAGATGCCTAGAATTCAGCAGTGAGTGTCTACCTTAGCTGTATTAAATAATGATAAAACAAATTCCCTGTAAAGTGTGGGTAGCGAGTATGTGATTATTAAAGATATTCACGACTCCCTGTCTGGAGACACCTAGGCTTGGATCCTCTATCTGTCTTGATTCCATGGCACAAAGCTGCCACAGAAGCCCATCGAAGAGTTTCCCCCACAAAGGGGAACTATTTGTCTTTCTTTCTGTGCCAAATCTGTATCTCATGCACATCTCCTGCCAAGGAAAGAGTACAGCAGGGGATGTCAGGGAAAAACTACTGTGTGAAATCACCAGGGTGCCAGGGATGTAGTGCTACAAGGTACATTGACCATCCCAAGACCAGGGAGGAATTTGGACTCCCAGTCAGTATTGGTTATGTTGTGCAAGGGCTGGCTCTCAGACTCAAGAGCAAGAGAGGTTTTACTCTACCTTCTGGTCCAATAATTTGATAGACTAGAAGTATCATCTCCCATGCCTTCATCCAAGAAGACAACTAAAATAAAAATGCTACCAATACATCTGGATCATTCATTGTACTACCTGAAATGGCAGCAAAAGCCATGAATTCTCTGAAAAACCCTCAGGATACACTGCTTGAGTGTCACTGCTTTACACAGAAAAGTCTTCTGAATGGGCTTCTCCTCATGTTGGACCTGTATTTTCTTGTCTTTCTATTGAGAAATCATCCTTTGGCAAAGATGGTTGGAGAGTCTCCAGGTCTGCCTTTAACTTCATTCATCTTTCATTCTTCACTGGAACTCCAAAAGTTTACTCTTTATGAAAGAAAAAATTGGCCATTTTCTTCTTTCTGACAGCTGCAGATCCTGTAATACACATCCAACTGCCCCTCTCTAATCTGGGTCAGCTGCTGGGAGACCTCTGGAACTCAGAGATCCTCCCTCATACTTTTCCTGTTGTTCTATCAGATGAAAAAAAATTGAATTGTGCACTGAAGTTCAGGTTCTGTAGGTCAGGTTTGAATTAATTGCCTCAGGGGTCATATTTTACAATTGAAACAAGAATACATACCTTAAGTGATGAGTCATATGCATTGTGCAGTGGATTATTATTCCCTTTGGGGTATAGCATTTACTTATGCTTGTGAAATGCTCCATAATTTTTATATTTTTTCTTCCTCATTGTCTTCAGATGTAGATTATAATCACAAGAAATATGTAGGCTTAGCTTTTAAGGTGAATATACTTTAAAGCCTAATTAAATAAAAGTTAAAGGTGCTGGGTGATAGGCAGTATGTTAATTGAGAAGGCAATAGATTGAATTAGGGGGGTTTTCTTAGAGATCCTCAATCCAATATTTCTTGAAAACTAAACCATCATATTCTTCAATTGCTAAAACCAATTTCAAGATAAAAATGTCATGTCAAATCATGTACCAATAAGGGCATTGCAAATAAGATTTTTCTTGACCTTACCAATCAGTCACATTGCATCCCCTCCAAAGAGTATTATTAGATTTTTATCATTTTCTGAAAGCTTCTGCTTCAGAGACCAGCCTGATAAAGTAAAGTATCTGATTCTAATAAATAGCCACAAACAAAGTTATGAATACCACTGCTATTCATTTAAGGGACATCACTACTCTACAGTAGATAAAGAGTCTAATGAATTTACATTAATCAAATAAATATAATGATTACTTGGGACATATTTGACTTTATAATTATATATATTTTAGTAATCCTTTTTAAGAATAGACACAATATGATAGATATCTTAATGAATATTCATATATCATGGAAAAGAATGGCTTGATCATCCATTATACTAATGATGCATCTTATTATTTCCATACTAATTCAAATTAATTTCTAGCTCTGTGTGATAGAACAATGCCTGAGATATGGTCAGTGGTGTATAACAAGGTATTCAAAAGAACAGTCTGATACTGTAAGCAAATGGAGCAAAAATCTGCCTTGTCTTGTGCCCCACAGCTTACCTTGTTGACATGGGGGTTACAAAAATATTTCTGAATTTCTGCTAGGAATCTCAATGGGCTGTTAGACACACAGATGCAAGTCCCATTAGCATCACAGAGAGCTCCACCAAGTTATTTAACTGAGTGCCAAACTCATAGCTCACAGACATGTAAGAGCCCTAAAACTGTAATGCTCAGAATGTTGAAAATATTTCCCTTGGCAGATTCAAGTTTTCACAATATTATTCACAGAAACATGAATTTCTGTGGTGATAACAAAGAGCCCTGATTTGTAGATAGCTAATTTAATCCCACTTTTCAAGCTAATGTGGGTATATAGCTGATACAGCCTGAGTGGTTATGTCACTGATTTGAAACAGCAAAATTACATTGCATTAATTTAAACTAATTTCACAACTCCTTCAGGTAGCATTTATAACGAGAACAAATTTAATTTGAAGAACAAAACAGAAATATATAGTTTGGCCTTCTCTGGATGCACAAAGATAATAAACAGCATTGTTGACCTTCCAAGGAAATCTCTTGTAGAACAAACGTAAGATTTATGATTACGAGGAGCTTAGCCCCATTCTTACTGGGACACGTCAGACAGGCTATTTTATAGTTTTTAAAGAAAGAAAAAGTTTAATCTGCTCTCAGGGCACAGTGCACAGGGGACTACTTACAGCAGATTTGTACAGTACTTCTGTAGAGCTGAAGCAACTCTGTTTGTGCCGGAAGTCCTTCAACCACATCCTTGGTAGGCAGCATAAAAGGCAGGCACAGAGAAAGAAGTATGTGATACAATCACAAAGAAGCCCCTCTGCAGTTTGTATGGTGCAGCCCAACACTCACTGTGCCTCCCATAGGTGTTTGTAGATGTCCTGTTGACATAAGCAAAGTAGTCCTGTAGAAACCTTCACAGTCCAGACAAAGTTGACTCTTCTAGAGCACCGTTAATCTAATTAAAGCTGTTGTCTAAAGTGGATCGGATGAAACCCACTCTAGATGAGCTGTTGTCCCTCTGTCAAGTGCAAAGGCAGTTTAGATGAGTCCTGGATTTTGTACTGGATCATGTCCCCATAGCACAAAGTATCCTCTGGAAGGTGTTCTGATTGTGGGGTACACTCCGTGTAGGCTGTCATGAGGAATAGTGGCAGAGTGAAGGGCAAGTGTGGCATCATGCCTGTTGTCAGGCAGCTCCTGCACTGCAGTGAGGGGCAAACATCTCACCCCCGCTGGTTCAAGATACAGTGCAAGGCATGTCTCACAGTCAACACTCTCAGCAGGAACTTGCATGACTCTGTACCAAGGCAGCAAGTGCCACACATCTGAGGCCTTACATATACATTTTTAGAAAGAAGCTACACTTTGCTGAGCTTCTTCAGCCCAGAATCCACAGAAGCTTTGGCTCTAAAGCCCTTTCTCAGAGTCCACAGTACCTTTCTGGAAACATAGCAACTTAGCTGCACTGTGGGTAAACAGTGCTTTACTTCTGTTTTCCACTGTTCCAGTTAGTGTTGTTGGCTTTTACCTTGTCCTCTGCTCCCTCACTACTGCTTTGGTAGTGAAGAAGGAGAAATCCATGTTGCAGTCATTGTGACAGGTTAGGTAAGCTGAACTATGGCTGCTCAGTACACCAGGCTAGCCTCTTGATGGTCCTTGGCTTTGGAAATCATTTTCCATTAATTATCTGAAAAATATTTACTTTAAAAGTGCTGTGAACAATCAGGCCAGGAAGCTTGTTTACTTGAACATTTCCTCAACAAGAGTGCAAACACCATTGACATGAAGTTTTCATACTTTTCTCCCAGCTCTGCATAAATGCTGTGTAGCACTGATCAGGATTTTGCTTTGGTTAAAGAAGAACAAGACCCTTGGTGTTTGTTTTTTCAATATATGTGTATTGTTAAAGAAAGTTGCATTAATCAGTGACTTCCTGTGCATGTACATACTGCAATTACCTCTTTTTTTTTCTTATAGGCATGTAGCCATCGCTCTAGCTCAGAGATAATCTGCTGTACAACACCTTCACTGAAAGCTTTCAATCTCCAACCACCCTTTGTAACCAAAGTGTTCTTTATTTTTGATGGTGTCAGCTCCCTGTACTTTGATTTTGATTACGTAAATAATCCTGTATTTAAGCATTTTGAAAAGACAGTGCTCATCTCAAGAGGCAACCAAAATGTTCTGGAAATTAAGGTAAGAAATGCTGAAATAAGTTTTTCAATTATTCTTAAGTGCACATCAGCAACATAGCGTGGAACAGACGTTTTGATGAAATAAAGGAAGCCTCAAGGAAGCGAGGGCAGAGAGAGCACTGTGTTCGGTACTGCATTCACCCAAGCCCAGTTGTCACAATTTAACAGATGCAGAGCTGAAAACAAAGACACATGTACCAGGGTGGTTGGTGTCATCAGGTCAAGTGGGAGAGGGGCTTTCCTTTTCCTCATGGGACAACCACGCTGCATCAGCTTCTGATTGCAATAAGCTGCACCACCAGTTCAGGATTAAACATGGCCAGCAGCCCAGAACCTGGAGTACGTGGTCTGTGCGTGAGCCCTGGCTCTTACTGGCACATGGTTTTGTATCCTTCCTCACAAAAGATGTGGTCTGGCTTCTTTGGTTCTCTTGAGCTGAGGGAAACTCTGGCCTGTGCACAAAGTCGCTCATGAGGATCAGTCACTGCTGTAGCCTAAATATTTATGGATCCATGAAAAATGCGAAGTTGATGCTGAATGCCTCTTCAAAGAGCAATGAGAATAGCCTACACAGCACTGAGAAGCATCTCTTAGGAATTCGGGGCCCTCAAAGCACAGGTTGCTCTCTACTACAGTGCTGCTGAGAAAGTTAAATCCCTTCTGTGAGAGTCCAATTTCTTGAAATCTAGTTTTTTTTGAGTTAGAGTATTAAATAGAAAAGCTATAAATATGGGTATTTCTAGTTTAAAATGAATGCTTCTGAAAATTTATTGGTATTTATATGTTATTTACATACATATCTATAATTTATATAAAATATAATTGATAAAAATGTTTTATGGAAGACAATCAGTCTTAATGCTTGGGTCATCTCCTTGTGTCACTCCTGCATAGCTCTGTAAGCCAAAACTTCTCCCCCATCACAATGGAGAAATCTTGAAGCCCCTTAAGGGGCTTTAAGGGGCTTTAAGGTCTTTGACTCCAAGATGATCCAGTGGGCCAACTTCTGGGCTGCAAGACATCAGGATTACTTCAGAGTTCCTGTCAGCCATGCTGAGTTCCAGTCAAGCTCTGATTATTAATCCATCTCTGCAAAGTGTTTTGGGCAAATACCAAAGAATAATTGATCTGATTTTTACTTTTTACATTGCTTTTTCTACTTGGAGCTGTTGACCATACAATCACTCCTTCCTCAATGCAGAGCAATTCTCTTGTTCAGTTATGGAGAAACACTAGAAAGACTTCTGGTGTGCGGGTCAACAGAGATCTGGGAATATACAGCTGCTGCATGGCTCAGTGCCTCTGCGCAATGACAGCAGTGTTTTCCAGTATTTTCCAGGTCATGCATATCAACCAGTTGGAAAGAGGACTAATTTGAGAAAAATCTCAGAATAATGTAGATTGGAAGGAACCTCTGGAGGTCTTCATGGCCTAACCCCATTGCTCAAAACAGGGCAAAATTAAAAATTAGGTCAGCATGCCTATGGCTTTGTGTAAATGAGTTTGAAAATCTCCAAGAATGGAGATTCTACAGCTTTAAGACACTCAGCTCCACTAGTCTTGCATTTTGTGTCTTATGCTTGAGCTCCCCCCCTCTTCCGTGACCCTCTTCTGTACTTCTTCCAGTTTGTCAGTATCTCTCTTTTTCTGTGGGGTTCAAAACTTGACATGATTCTCAAGGTATGGCTTCACAAGTCCTGACCAGAGCAGAACAATCACCTTCAATCCACTGGCTTTGCTGCTGCTGCTAAAATGTGTGCTGAGCCTTCATTACTGAAGTGGCATACTGCAGTCTAATTTCACATTATGGTCCTGTATATCAGTTATTTTCCAAAGTTTGATACCATCTGAAAGCTCAGAGACAGTGCATCCTATCCTTTTGTCCAAGTTGCCAATAAAGATTTTAAGTAGTATTGGTGCAAGTGTCAGCCATTGACAAATGAAGATTTGATCTCTTTCCAATCAGTTTTTTACTCATGTTATAGGCCACCCATCCAGTCCATAACATCCTAAGTTTTTTTCATTGCTAAGAGAGATTGTGTTGCAAAACTTGCTAAAACCAAGGTCTCCTTGTCCAATGCTCTCCTTTCGTCCAGAGAGCCAGTCCTGTCTGCATAGAAGGTCAGGCAAAATACACTCTTGGGAAACCTGTGCTGGCTGTTCCCAATTGTGTTCTTGTCCTTCCGCTGCCTGGAAATGCTTCAAATGGAGGACTTGCTCCATAATCTTCAGAGACACTGAGTGTCAAAAATTAGTTAGTTTTTTTAACTCTCTACTTTGTTAAGTCTTTTATTCTCCCTGAAGAAATCTCTGGTGCTGTTTATTGCTGGGAAAAAAACATTTAGATAAGAAAGGCTGGCTGAGGGCTGTCATAGTGACAACTGACCAAAGTCACAATTTTATAGTATTGACCCATAGTGATAGCACCCAAGGCAGATGTCTCCTAAGCCTAATGTCCTGGTTATTTCCTGACAACCAGCTGGAGAATAGTATTAGTGAAAGCTGGTCTCCTAGAATGAAGCAGGAACAGGCACCAATTTAACATCTTCCTCTAAATAGAATTAGTTATAGTGGGGTGCTTCTATCAAAACAGTGAGACAACTTTCATAAATTATAGTCAGGAGCCAAAAGAGCATTACAAGCCATATTGGCAACACTTTTCCCTCGCCCCATACCCACATTCAAAAATACACACACACAAGTTTACATGCCTCATGATCATATTTTGTGCAGTAATTAAGCAAGCTCAGCATGAAATTAAATGGCAGCTTGCTTCAGTGAACAGTCTGTTCTACCAAACCAAAGTTCTTTTATCTCTTTCTTAATTAGTTTCAGAGGGGCGGAGGGAGCTTTTATCACAAGTTTTTCAATCTAACTAATCTAGTGTGACATATTTGGCTTTCATCAAATGACAGTGGGTACTGACTGAAATGTTCTGTTTGGTTTCCCCTGATGACCACAAGATGTTTTTGTAAGAAAATGTTATACACAAGAAAACGTTAGGTTTTCTATTTAAAACACAGTCAGGGCACTGTGTGCCACAAATGCCAGTCGTCCTTGTCTTCAGTGCCAGCCTCTCAACGTCCCACATTATCACTGTCTTCCTCTGCCAAGTACGTGGCTCTTTCAAGTCTCTTAGTGCCCACCATGCCCCAGTCAGAGGAGTCATGATAGAGTGGCTTGAGAAAACTCTCTGCTTCAACACCATGAAGACACCACTTCAGAAGTGCTCCCATCTCCTGCCAACATGGAAAGACATCAGGGCAGGAGAAATTCTGGTGTTTCACTGCTGAGTCTGCTGAAAAGGACAGAGTCCACTTGCTGCCTCCCCCAGAAGCCACTGATCCAGACCTGCAAGCTGGGCTGCTGACAGCCCAGAGCATCCTAGCTGTGAAACAAAAAAAAAAACCCAACAAACTAAGCAACAAATAAATAAGAAAAGCATCTTTTTTCAGTTAGCGCAGAGGCTTGGCCTGTTCTGGAGTTGTGACTGTTTTCTGAGCTGGTGCAGGGACTCTGTGCATTATTCCAGAGGAGACCTAGGCATGGGCCAGCAGTAACTAAAGTGTATTTATAAATATTAATCTTCCACTAGAGAAATACATAGCACAGTTGTGATTCAATGTGTAACAACTGACATGCTACACAGCACATGAGATCCTGGCTGTGCTCTGGCACTTCTGTCTTAAAACTCAGAGTAGGACAAGACTTACTAAATTGTCTACTCTATTCTTAAGCCAGCACAACATGTTCTTTATGAGACAATCTTAAGGAAATCTTCTTGCCTATTTATAGGCCACTCTATTGTCAATCTTCTTTCACATCACATAGGAAATTGTTACTCTCAATACCTGGTCCAAAAGAGACCAATATGGAAACTGGTATTTTTGAGCAAGCTGAAGAGGAGCCTCTGCAGTAATTCCTCATTTTTCCCAAGTCAACCTTCTCACTCTGCTTAGAAGCCTCAAAAATGCTTCTGACACCAATCTCAAAATTTCCACACCTTAGTTTGAAGTTCTTCTGCTGCTTTTAGACTTCTACCCAAGTTATTCCCATCTCTCTAAAGTTGTGAGGTGGTTGTGCTATCAGATTGGGTTGCAACAGCTACCCAGTACAGTAATTAACTTCTCCTGCTTGCGTTCAAGGGCATTGCTCACCAAGAAGGGGGTAATACACATTTGAAAAGAGGAAATCTTTTTTTCCAGTTCTCACAGGAGCCAGTTTTCTCCTTTTCTTAAAATTGTAGTCAAATTCTGTTGTCCTGAGAAAAGCAAAACCACTGTTGAAAGAGTTTTGAAACTCTTAATATATTTAGTTTATCATAGTGAATATATTTGAAACTATAATGTATTAATGGTAACCTAATAGTCATAGTAGTAAGTAAAAGCTACCATCTTTATAACTGCCTAAGGACCACCTTAGGAAACATAAGTATGATTTTTTTTTTCCATTTTTCCATCAGTTTTGGTGGAGAAAACATCAGCTTTGGTGTAGAAGAAAAGACCACTCAACCAGACCACTCAACCACACTCTCTAGGATGATATATTTATCCTGAAGATGGAAGAATTAAATTCAAATCTTTTGAGGTGGATAATTCAGAGGAAAGATTTGAACATGAATGGCTCACAATCTGCCACAAGTCTCCATACCAATAAGCAATAAGCATTCACATGGTCCCTGGCCCAGGAATATTTTCTTACTTAATACAAAACAGAATGGCTTCAACTAGACAGAAGATAGAGTGCAAATGGATTTTTATGGCCAGCAATTAAAAAGCATTTACCTGGGGTGTGGCTTTGCCATCAAAATAGGACATTAAACTGGCCCTCCTATATATTTATTACAATTTTCCCAGGATTCAGTCTCATTCTGCAGCAGATCTAAAACATATGCCAAAGTAAGATTATTTTTTGCCCCTCAGAATGGGATTCTTGGGTTTTTTCTCATATACAAGGCTTCACAGTGGTGTCAGCTGTGGTGCCTTCCTCCCTTCTCATGGAAAACTCCCAGATCCAGCCCATATAAATAGCCTGTATTAGTCCCATACTCCCTTCTCCCCTTCTAATCCCACTTAATATGCCTCTTCTTTCATCTTTAGCTGGGCTGTACATGGGCTGGGGCAGCTTCTTAAATAGAGATGCACTCCTGAGCACAAAAGATCCTAAACTTGGCCTTTGGAGTCTACTGTCACAATATCAGAAGGAATAATTTTTCATCCAAGTCTGGGATGTGAGAGCAGGTTTTCTAAGTAAGAAGTGTACTTTTCATGCTCTCATCTTTACCAAGATTTTTCCTTTTTGGTCTGTGGAACATGATTTTAACAGACTTATGTATGATTATAATTAATTACTTCATTTTGAAAGCTTCACTTCTGCTACCATAACCACTTGCAAAACCAAATGTTTGAGATGCCTTTAGCTTGTGGATAATATAATGCCAGTTTTGTGTAAACAACAGCGTTACATAATGTGTCCTTTCTTGCACAAATTATGCAAAAATCTAAACAGGACCAACAGGATTAATCCCTCAGACATTTACATTTTTAGAAGTGTGTATGAGCTGTGTGAGTGGTAGTGACAGCAGATTTTATCTATAAACTTTACCATGCTACACTGGACTGTCTGTCAAAGTCCCATTTACATGAAATAACCCTATACATGCATATTGACAGGACAGTGTAAATTCTCATTAGTCTTTTATTTCACAATTTATTTTCTATTAAAAACATTTTCCAATCTTGTAACTACTTAACTTTCATGAGATGGTTATGTAATATGAAATCGATTTTTTTTTTTCCAAGGGAAATTATATTGATTCAGAAGCTGTTAAAGGCGAGGTGCTAAAAGTTGGAAATAAAAGCTGCGAAAACCTTCTCCTGCAGTCAGAATCAATTCTTTGTACGGTTCCCAGCGATCTCCTGAAATCCAACAGTGAGCTAAATATAGAGGTGAGGCAACTACACCACACACGAGACATTAATGCCATTTTTATTATCATTCACAGTGTAACTATTGAACCAATAAACTTTAAGCCTAAATAAAATTTAAGCCTAAGCCTGTGCTTACAGGGATATCTCTATCCCTGTTTGTTTGGGATGGAAATTCAAATAATATCAGCTATTTTAAAATAAATGTGATCATCATTGTTGTTATTACCTGTTTGTAGAGAGACTTTCTGGAGCCTTAGGCACAAAGTAGGACCTGAACTAAGCACAGAAATAAGATTATAGTTATTAATCCAAACACAGGAGGAAATGTGGGGAAGAATGAGAAGCTATAATGGAGTAGTTTTTGTTTGGAACTCACAAGCCCTTTTTTCAACAAAAAATTCTGCTGCAGTCAAGAGGATCAAATCTTTCCTGAAAGATTTTCTTTTTTGTCTGCATTTTATAATTTCATTTCAATTCTTTTTGTAACAAGAAGACACTTAGGAAATGTTTCAGTCATTGCTTTAAAGGTGGTCTCATTAGAGTCACTCAGTGTGCTACTGCAAATTTAAATTGTAGACATACTGATTTATAGAATAAGACATAAATCATTCAATACACTTGTATTTTTTTAAATATATAAGAAAAGGAAATTGGAATGAGATTACCTTTAAACTATGAAACTGCACACTGATTCACTGAAAACAGTGGAGACTTTGCTAGTCATGTAATTGTGGTTAGGATCAAAGTCTATGTAAACTCTTTGAAGCAGGGACATCTATTTTTCTTTGTCTTTATGGCATTCATCTCAACAGGACCCTGGACTGTGAATGATATTCCTATGTGCTACTGCAATCTAAATAAATAGTAATAACTAATTTAATTTATTAATATGGTAACTAGTAATTTATTTTAATATTAATTTCTTTTCTTAAGTAAGTATGAATTTTCTTGGATACATCAGGCAAACTATAAAATTAGATGCAGCTCTCCTTTTGGTGTATGTCTCCCAGACTTCTAAGTGCCTAGTTTCATATAATACTTGTGCACAGGTTGCATTCAGTTAATATGTTGTATTTTTACATATGCAACCAGGACTAACACTGCATTCGATGTGTTATTTTCTTAACCACTAAGAAACAGATAGATATGTGTGACATGTTTCATGCATAGAAAAGAACAAAACATAAAGGGGTTAAGTAAGGTTTCTGCTTGTTTACTGGCAAGGAGACTCAGAAATTGTAGTCTGCCCAGCGAAGAAGAAAATTTGCTCTTTTGACGGGCAAATCCATCATTACAGTACCCAGAGGGATAAATTCCACAGGAGGAAGAGAAAAGATGGCCAAATGCATTCCAACTGACTGAGCTAGTGCTGTGTGACCTAAAACAGTTTTTCCCTGTTAGCTGCTTGGTGTTTGTTCGGTTGCTGATTTTTGCGGTTGTTTTTTTTTGTTTTGTTTTGTTTCTTTAAACTGTCAGCAAGCTAGAAGCTGGCAAGGGACAGGCTCACGTGACCTTGGGAACTAAAATGCAAGCATGCTGTCAACAAGAGAGTGAGTTTGATGCTACAGCACATATATGCCAGAAGGACACACATTAAAGACTAGCTGGGCTATTTTTTTCAATGTACATCTCAGCCTGTGTATCCATAGGCCCATTCTGTGCACCATATGGGTAAAAGTATGAATTTAACATTTTGAATTAGCATCTGGTAACAGTGGAACCCTGTTATCCAGAGTGCATGTGACTACATGCTGTGTGTGTCGTGTATCAAATATAGAGCTGTGTCACTACCAGAGCTCTTGAAGGTGAGAAATGAATATTAAACATGTAGATTTGTTTTCATGTTCATCAATATGACAATTTCTCCACTCCCAGTGTCTTATCACAGTACAGCATCACAAAATCAAGATTTAATACATACGGGACATATCAGCTCATACTTTAGTACTAATAATGTAGTTCTTGCTTGTCTTTGGAAATCATTACACTATTTTTTTTCTTTGTTATTTCAGTGGAAGCAAGAAGTTTTGTCAACAGTTATCGGAAAAGTGCTGATCCGGCAAGATCAGAATTTCACGGGACTAATTGCTGGAATTCTTTCAACATTAGTCTTAATCTTTATCTTTTTGGTGGTTTTCTTCTGGAGAAGGAAGAAGAAACAAATTAAAGGTCCATCATAGTCAATCCCATAAAATAATTCCATTATTATATCTTAGATTTTAAAAATTGATATAATTCTATGCTTTGCTTAACTGTCATGCACTACCCTGTTGTAACCTGTCAGCAGAGGTTTCACAATCCAGTCCCAATGTTTATTTGCATTTCAGTGCTTGGCAAGAGCCTGAGCTGGGTGAAGGGCCATATTATGCCTTAAGCAGAAGGATTTCGGAGGAACTCTGAGCTATTAGGGAAACTTAGTAACTTCTCTTCCCTAATCAGCTTTGGAAGAGGGGATGACATGGAAGAGTCAATGACATGCATGGAATCATGAGTACTTCAGCTTCATCCAGTTGCCTTTCATTCCTCCAGGCTGTGCCTGAGTTGTGCAAGACACAGAGCACTGCAGTCTCCTGGTCTCTCTTCACCCCAAATCAGGAACTTGCTCAGACTCTGGTTCTTCTCTGGCCCCTGTGTCTGGGTTTCCTTCCAGTGGGAGCTGCCACACTATGTAAGGTGGGAGGAGAAGGGGAGCTGGTGTATAACCAACTCTTGTCCTGATGCAGTATCACAGCCCATGAAGCTGGCCTTGGGGTCTTCAAATCTGTCTTTGATCTTCCAGTATGGCTAAGAGTGGGTCTTCAACACAAGATTTTTTTGCAAAAAATCTTGCACTGTAAAAACAGCTCAAGTCCTACACATCTGCCACAGTAACAACCTGATCCTCTTCCCAGCAGAGCAGAACATCTAAATTTAAATAAATAGATAGATAAATCAATATTGGCATACCAAAAACATGAGGGTTTTCTAATATTTCTTTCTCCTCCCCTTTCAGATCTGGGAAGCGACCTCGTTCGTTATGATGGCAGAGTGCACACTCCTCACCTGGACAGGCTGGTGAGTGCAAGGAGTGTAAGTCCAACAACAGAAATGGTTTCAAGCGAATCTGTAGACTACAGATCAACTTTTCTAGAAGGTACGCCTCTATTAGGAATCTGTATGTAGGATATTTTATACATCTTGATTTTCATGTGTCTTCAGATGATAGATACTTTGATCAGTATCCTAATTTCAGTTTCTCATCTGATTTGTTTGTGTCTGCATTTTTGGGAGTCTCATGTGTTCGCAGGCTTGCTATTTTAACTGAGCTTCTCAGGTGCTTCCCAAGATTAAGGTGCAAAGGATTTTTACTTTTATTCATGTTGAAGGAATAAATAAAATACAATACAATACTCTCTATAAATATGCTCCACAAGTTATTAGGAGCTAGTGTATATAGTGTTTCTGTGTTGTCATAAGATCCATCATACCATGCACAAATCCACTCTGAAAAGACTGATTTTAAGGATAACATCAAGTGGCTGTAGGTTTAGTGTGTCTCAGTGACTTCCTACAGTTATAATAAAGCAGTTCTGTTGGCCCAACAACGGCCATGTAGTTTTGTAAACTGATATTCTTTTGTCTGTTAATGCCCCTCCTGTAAAATGGGACACTGTATAATGCAGAAATGTTAATTTAAAAAATTAAGCTAAAAGGATATGAAGACTGTGACAAATTGAATGGAGGTCCATGTGCACCATTATGCCAGTCTCGAGGAAGAATAATCCTCTGCTGAATATATTTTTGTGCCGTATAATATGATTTTAAAGTGGGAATTCTTTAGAAGAGCAGTCTGCTACACTTATAATACCATGCTAGGCTGAACACCTCCTTTAACACATGTGGAGACCATGTTCTGTGATTACCATTAAAGAGCCTTTATCTATTAGGAGTTACCACATTATGGTGTGTGAGGTGTCACAGATATTTGTTAGTCTTGGTATAGACATAGTCTTGCACTATTTCTAGTGCTGCTGTATACTATGCAATAGAAATAACTCCAAATATTTATTCCACTTTTGCAAGCCCCAGTCACAGAGATATTTGAGAGACAGGCCTGTTCCCAGCTTCCCATATCGTTCTTTAATTGCTGCCACCAGCCCATACAGGAAGTTTCTTGATTGAAATATTTCCAAAGGGAAAGGAAAGCCTGTGACACTGGTTAGAAGCGAAAGCAGTATATGAGACAAAACTATGCAAAGATCCTTGGTGGAAGGCAAATCCACAGTGGTCCTGAGGTCACTGTGTACTGGCAAAGCACAGTTGAGAGTGCATTCAAGAAGGGGATGTTCACCTAATGTTCCCATAGAAATGTTTATGTCAATATTATCAAAGAATAAAATAAAAGAAACATTAGAAAATGTGCAGGTTTACATTTAGCAGCTTCAAAAATTATTTTGCAGCCATGGCTAGATTATTTTACTGTGTTTATTAAATAGGTATTTGCCCTTAGTTACAAATAAATTCATTTGTTAGTGTAGGAGTTGGTATTTTTACTCCTAGATAAAATAACAGAATATTTCTCAGGACCCAGAGTGATAAAAGCACTTTATAAAAATTCCACAGGTTTTATGCAGAAATAAATAAAGAATGTCTATACAATATCTTTTACTTATTGTAATAAAATACATAATCATTTTTGTTGGTAAATTTACTTTCCTTTTTTTTTGTTTTTGGCCCTGGACTAAGTTCAGCTCATTGACGCCACTGAAATAATTCCAGACTGAAATCACACAAAATACTAGGGAAAAGATTTTAAACAAAACCAATTTGAAATACCTGAACAACATGCTGTTGATTAAAAAAAAAATCTCAAATAGATACTCCTGGACTTACTGAAATATTTTAGTTTCTGCTATATCAGATGGCTCATGTTATTTTCATGAGTAGCACCAACTGTATTATCTTCAGCAGTTACAGGAAATGAATCACCTCTAGGCATTTCCCTGGTTGAATATTTACCATTGGATAAATATAGCTAGTCACCAGCACTTTGGAAACCTTCATGAAGTGTTAAGTTCCCTACCAAATCAGAACATGACAATAATAGAAGGTTTCATGTTTTTAATTGTTCACTACCTCCTCCTCCCATATTGCTGTCATTTTTCTGTTTTACTCTTGTTACTTCCATTTACTAGAAATGCTATAACCTCTATTTGGCAAGAAGTGCCAAGGCTTCATTCTATCCCCTCAGAAAAGTGGAAGTTTTGCCATTTACTTTCTTAAAAGTAGAGCTGAGACAAGCATAAGTTTCTAGTGACATGGTTTTCCTGGAGGTTGGCAGATTACCAACGCGTATTTTCATTTTCCCTTTGTGACCAAAACTTCCGTAAAGCCAAGCCACTTCCAAACTGATAAAATCAAGCCTTGCTTACCAATGCAATAAAACTCTTCATTTTTCAAGGAGAAGTTTGAAAGGATTATAATAGTTTCTGTTCATCTTGCAGATCAGTTTCCAAGCATGTCTCAGAATGGATCATGCAGACCTGCCCAGTATCCTCACTCTGACCTCTCCCCGATTCTGTCTAGCGGAGACTCAGATTTAGCCAGTCCACTTCTCCAAACTAATGTCCACATTGACATCAGTGCCTTAAATCCTGACCTGGTCAAAGAAGTGCAGCATGTGGTTATTGGTGCCGACAGTCTGATTGTGCACTTCAGCGAAGTAATAGGAAGAGGTGGGTACTGCAACTCTTACCTTGCAAACTGCTCTTCTTTTTGCACACCCATTTATTATAAACCATTCTGAATAAGCTGTCTACAAAGATTTTTCAAGATTTTTACCTCTTATAGCACTGCATCTCATGCACTGAATCAAGCGGTAATGAAGGGGCTTTCCTTTGAAGTCAGTGCATTTGATCAGTTGGAGAAGACACCATCAGGAGAAAGGAGTCTACCAACTAATGAAGCTCTTTTGAACTCATGGACTTGATGGTCCCCCACCAGCTGCCTCAATCTCATCCTTTTCCAGGCTACAGAAAGCTCAGCCAGGCTTCTGATCCATGAGGTTGTGGTACGGGAGTGAATCTGCCGCAGGATATTACGTGAAACCTAAGGCACATACCTAAATGGCAGGGGATGCTGAGGCAGGAACACAAGTGACCTTAAACTTGGAGCCCATTATCTGTCGGGATTGCTACATGACACAGGAGACTCCTGCAGTCATTAGTGTATACAGTGAAAGTCCCCGTGGCCCACGTGAAATGCCCACACCCCTTTTCCCTCCACAAGTTTCCACCAGCTCTGAGGAATTTTCTGCTTGTTTCCTCACAGCAAATGCTCTTCATTCCTCCTCATTCCTCCCTCATGCCAGTTGCAGAAATATGTAGCTCCTGATTCACTTTCCCTTAGTTTTGTCCCTGATTTAGCAGGTCTCCTATTTTTCTAAATTTCTCTCATCGCTCCTATTCCTCTACATCTTTGTAAGCAAGTTCCCTTCACCTTTCATAGTCCAAGGCAGTATTTCTGTTACAGACACTTATCAAACTCTGTATGATTGAGTACATATTAGTAACCAAAGTACAAACTGGATTTTTAGTATTTCTACAGATCACGCATGAGAGGTCTCTTGTTGAGTATCAAGATACTGATAAAAAATTTGCTATAAATTATATTCTTAATGCCTCTTCTGCAGGAAAAGTCACAAATCAAACAAACAGTCAGTGTGTTTCAATTCTATGTATTATACTTCATCATCCCCAAAGCAAGGGTGGGCCTTTTTATTTTCTTTTTTGTTTTGGAAAACTCCAAGTAATTTCCCATTTTTTAAATGTTGAAAAATATCTGGAATGACACCAAGATAATTAACCGTTTTAAATTTTCTCCTTTCTAACTAGAAATGGGCCAAACCCCAAAATATTTTAGACACACCCAATCCAAGCTTTAGGATTTGTGTCTAGGCTCCAAGCAATCTGTGGTCTGATGGGATTTTAGTTGCTTTTATAAAACAAACTTTGGATTAATTTTACCTCAAGCCAAAAGCAAAGCCAACTGAGCTCTGACCAGAGCTTAGGACTGGAACATAGTAGAATATATCAGATAGTCTTGTTCTCTGTAGAACTCACACTTAAGAAAAAAAATATTTTACTTTCTAACTGCAAATATTAGTATTTTAAAAGTGTCTGGCAAACAGTTTATCTGTGAAAGAAAGCCACAACTACATGTACATAATTTGATTTGGAGAAATTAATGCATGAGCCTGGAGCTCACACTTCACAGTTTCCCAAACTGGTTAACCTGACTTCTCATAGTAGGTTTTGGTAGACTACATCATTTGCTTGGCAGGAAAACACAGGATTTCTGTGTCCCTGGCAGTTCATTTCACTGCTTAGACCATGAGAAAGAAGGCAAATTTTGCTCATGATCTTTTAGTGATATTTTACACTTGGAACTAGGCCGTAGAAAAAACTGCTAAGTGGTGTCATCAGTCTGTGACCTGTAGAGCAACTCCCAAACCATCCACGGCCAACACATCATTTTTAACATTCAACATTTTCCATAGAATAGCAAGACCTCAAGAGACTGTTAGCCCGGAGTGGCTGTCCTTTCCATCAGACACATCAGATGCATCGAGTCTGTACAGTCCAGTGTACCACTTAGCATGGTCTTGCAGATCACTGGGAACCACCAATCCAGTGGTCATGTCGGCTCCTAACTGCTGCCTGTGCCTTCCAGGTGCTCTCCTTTGACATCTACGTCACAGGAGAAGATGGTGGGAATGGGCTGACATGGGTTTTGTGTGCATAGTGATTACAAGAACATGAAATATTTGTGGCGCCAGCCTTGGCATTATTTATACTCTCCATTTAGGCCAAGAAATACCAATTATGCTGCAAATAGAGTTTTCATTTTATGTAATGGTGGTTTTATGTAATGGTGATTTTATGCAATGGTGGTTTTATGTAATGGTTTTATGTGTTACTTAGGAAATATACATTACAAGTGTTGGGAATTGGACAGAAATGGAGTGTGATCACTTTCTTACACTGTAATTGCTACCCAGTGGAAAATACCAGAAAGCTAATTTTACTTCTTAAAACTAATATTGCTCATTTTTTTACACAGGACATTTTGGCTGTGTGTACCATGGGACATTGCTGGATAACGATAGCAGGAAAATTCATTGTGCTGTGAAGTCACTGAATAGTGAGTTACATGTTTAATAGTGAGACATTACTACTAATTCTAAAGATAACTGGGGTGAACCAATACACTACAGCGAAGTATACATTCACAAACAAAGATTCTTAGCTGCAGCTGAATCAGATTTATCTTTGGAGCAATTCCAGTTACTTCAGACTACCACAACACATTGGCATATACTTTTACATCAAATGAAATGTCCATATATTTCCTCTACAAAGAAAAGAAAACTGGAAAATAAGGGAAAGGTAGTGTCTTTTTTTTATTCTACTGGGTACTGAAGATTTGGGTTTGGAAGTTAAATTGCTGAAGAGTGGGCAAAGCTGCTGGAAAAACAGGAAGATGCTGTAACATTTATTAAGGACTTCACTCAAGTGTTGTTATTCAATTTTAAATCGTTCAAAATAAGAAATGGAGAAACAGAATTAAAATCACCAACAGCCTGTATTTGGTCATTGTAGGAAAACCAATGCACATGACCTGGTTGTAATGTGGGAGGTGGGGAGCATGTCTGTAGTCTCTCATTATCACTTTTTTGTGCAATGATATGCTGTAGAGAAATGAAACCTAGTTTGTTTCTGTCTCTTTTAATTAATTCCTTTTATTACTGGATTTCTCAGGGATTACAGACCTGGAAGAAGTAGCTCAGTTTCTGAAAGAAGGAATAATCATGAAAGATTTCACTCATCCCAATGTTCTATCACTCCTGGGAATCTGTTTGCCCAATGAAGGATCCCCATTAGTTGTTCTTCCATACATGAAACATGGAGATCTTCGAAACTTCATTAGGAATGAGACTCACGTAAGTACATGGTGAGGTACAAATGGCAATGCAAGTCTGGCCACACCCTGCTCCAACACCACACGTTATAAGCTCTCATAATTACATTATGTCTGCAACTTGCTGCTGTTACTGCACCTTAACCTTTAGCACTTGCTTAGTCTGGCATCAAGCCCAGCCACAGCACTGCCACTCCCTCCCCTCCCCCTCAAATTCCTCTCTAGAATGTTTCCCAGAAATTATCAGCAATAAGTATTTCTCATTTCCCATCCATAAGCCTCTTTATAAACAAATGTGTTTATGAGATCTAAGTCAAGGGGCCCAATCATCTGCTGGTTTAAACTGGCACATCTCTGTTGACTTTAGCACAGCTGTGCCAGTTGTCAACATCTGCTCTTCCAACTGCTAGGTAAGGGACATCCATGTCCAGCTAGTGTCGCAGTCCCTTTGTTATCAATATTTTTTCTTCTTATCTTAAGAAAGAAAACCAGGAACTGTTACACAAACTATGAGTACTCTCTTAGCAGCAGTCTTCCCCATTTCCATTGAAAGACTGTAGATTCCTCAGATGTGCCTCACTTGCTCTCTTTCAAGTATGAGATCACAGGTCTTACCTCAGGCAGTGTAAGCCCACTTTACACTGTAGTATTTCACCTATTTCACAGCGCTAGGACAATATAAAGTGACTCCTGAGCCGATAGGATTTTGTCCTTGCTTTTATGGCAAGCAACAATAGCCAGTACATTCAAAACTAAATGCATTTCGACAAATTTTTGGAGGAGTTAAGCTTTCTGAGGTAGGGACCTCTTCCCATTTGAGCTTTTTTCATTCTACAAGCACCAGGCCACTTGTCTGTAAATAGTGCCATGGTCCTTCCTGAAATAAACAGAATAATGACCACAGTTGATTCAGACTGTTCCACAGAATAAAATTATAAAGAGCAATGTCAACAAGAAAAAAATCTGTGGTATCCTTACTACTACATAACAAGTCATATGATTGGATAAAAGATTTACAGGCTTATGTTTATACTTATTTTGATATTTAACATTTTCAGTATCATCTCACCATGTTGACCAGCAGAAGGGGTTAACAATCATTGCCAAAAATCTTCCTCTGGTAACTGCTAAGGTCTCATTTGCCTTTTTTATTACATCATACTGATGCACTTATTTGTCCCAAATAGCACTTTCTCTTTTCTTGGTCATCCCCAGCTGATGAGCTCCAAGTTCATAGTTAGTACCTTCTACTGAGTTACATGCTATCACTCTGAAGTTCACATATGTGAATTTTGTGTATCATCTGTGATGCTGAGGTTTCAGCATACTGTTCCACTTCCCAGGCCAGGTTATGCTACTTATGCTGCAAACTCTACTCTTCTGGAAACTGTCAGCTCTTTTGTTTTCTTATAGTGTGTTTTCTCACTGGAGGTAAGAAGTTGACCTAAACTTAAACCAGTTTCACTACAAGCACCAACCTGTCTTGATCATTCTGGTGTCAGGAGATGTGTGTAAAACCTAAAGAGTCACAGCATAAAGCAGTCTGATCCTCGAGCTTCTGCATTCATTTTATCATAAATGTTTGTATTTTACAGAATCCAACAGTAAAAGATTTAATTGGATTTGGCCTTCAGGTCGCAAAAGGAATGAAATACCTTGCAAGTAAAAAGTTTGTCCATAGAGATTTGGCAGCAAGAAACTGTATGTAAGTACAAACATCTACTTTCAGCCACATTATCACACGCTCTGCTGTGTAAAACACTGAGATGAAATAAATTAAAGCTTCCAGGATTCTGCTTTTTTTTAGTCAAAAGATGGTAGTTTTTTCATTGCTCTGCAATTATACTGATGTTTGTCTTGCATACTGATGAGCTACTCATCTTGCTAAGGGCTCATTTCTTACACATAAGCTTTTTTTGAGTGTGAGAAATAAGAAAGCTGAGGTGAACGTGTAGCCTCTCAAAATCTTTGGTTAGAGTTTAAAAGGCATCTCCTAAGGGAAGTTAAACTGCTGTTGCCTCAACTTGCTGTGCTTCCACCCAGCCTCTTCAGAAGCAGAATGTCTCTGCTGCCACACCTAACCAGGAGGGAGAGGAACACAGGGGAACTTTGTGAGAAAAACGGGAGCACAAAGAAACACCAGTGAGACCTCTTGACAGTAGTCTTTCATTACATAAGTATGAGCTTACTTTGGCTCAACTATGCACACAAATTAACATTCAAAGAATCTTACTAGTGTCTGGGAAGCCAGACAGTTCAGTTCCCACAAAGACAAACTGATACAGGAGTTGCCAATATGATTATGCTGATTTATCACCAATGTTGTGAATTAATGAGGCACAGCCTTAAACATTGGAGTTTATTTTTAGCACATCGTAAACTGGAGCTCTGGCTGCAAAAAGGTCATCATCTGTGACATCAGATATCTTACTCTTTTTTCAAAGGTGCACACCTGTGCAGCTGAAGAGCCTCTGAAAAAGAACATTTTCTTACAGGTGTTGGTTTTGTAAGGGATGAAAAAAGCCACAAGCAACATGATTTTCAGATTTCCTAAGAAGAAATCCATTGGGTTACTTAACAAAAGACCTAGTTAATCTAATCAAAGTCCAAATAGTGGCAACAGGACATTCCCCTTGGCCTACTGTCTCTTCCTTGGGTGAGGAAAGAACTCTCAGGGTGTCTCACATGACCACTGAATGACTGCTTTTGACTTCTATAGGGTTCAGCACTTCAGAGCCTGGAGAGCTTCTGCCACAAGACCCGCTTTCCCCAGTGGCCATTGTGCAATGCAACACTCAGAAAGCACAGGCCCTGCCACAGTGGTGATGTCTATCAGAAAGGAAGCCAGCATGCAAATATAGTCCTCAGGGACTCTTAACTCTATTCCACTATCCTGGAAGAGGTGCAGAAACCTGCTATGGCATAAGACCCAACAAAGTTCCCTCCTACTTCCTTCATCAGATTAAGTTATAACATCAGTAAATACAGCAGGTGATTGTGTCCCATGCAGTGGGACTTCAACGGACCAGAGTTGTCCAGACAGAAACTTCATCAATTCAAGACAGAAAAATGCCATGTGTAGACACTGAGAGAGACAGGATCATTTAGCCCAGAGAAGGTTCAGGGGGATCTTATCCATATGTATAAACACCTGATACGGTGGATTAAAGAAGATGAAGCCAGATTCTTCTAAGTGGTGCTCAAGGACAGGCCAAGAGGCAGTGGGCACAAATTGAAATAGAGAAAATTGCATTTAAGCATGGGGAGAAATTTTATTGTAAGGATGACTGAACACTGGCCCAGGTTGCCAGAGAGGTAATGGAGTCCTTATCCTCACAGATGTTCAAAACCCACCTGGTCATGGTTCTGAGCAACCTGCAGTAGCTGACCCTTCTTTGAGCAGGGGAGGTAGTGGTGAACCAAATGATCTTCAGGGGTCCCTTCCAACCACACCCATTCTGTGACTGTGTGATCCTGTAAACAAGCCCAAAAGGAAGTGCTTGCTGTGACGAGGTCTGCACATACAATGAAAGATAGGCTTGAACATGCCAATACCCACACTCTATCTGTTTGTGACAACGGTGCCACTTACCAGGACAAATACCAAGCTTAGGCCTAAGAAGCAAAGCTAGGGAGGTCTTCTGGTATGGCTGAGATGTCATCCCAACAGAACTTTTGTTATGCCATCATTTTCCCCCAGAACAGACACCAAACTCATCCTTAATTACAGGACTACATTATTGCATAAAGGCAGTCACTGAGATAATGATGGATCCCTCTTTATGAAAACTGAGAGTAAGTAGGAAAGGTGATGCACTGACTTGGATGAGCAGGTTTTAAGGATACAGAAGAAAAAGCAGCTATGGAAGAAATGATGTAGCATTCAATCAGGATGTGTAGGCTATTAGCAAAAATCTTTTTATACACAGCAATTGTTCTAAAATAACTATAATTCAAATTGTATTATTAATACAGTATTGGTAATTTCCTGAGTTCATTCACTGTGTTAAATGGGTGTCAAATATACTTTGCTGCACTTTTTGTTTCAGTGTAACATTAGTTCATAGATCCAAAATAAAGTACTGCCATCCAAAGTCACAGTCTCAAAAATGTAAGTCAGTCATTATAATCCACCATCACAGTAAATCTTGGCCTGCTCAGTTGCAAATAATACCTTTTGTCATTTCCATAGGTTGGATGAAAAATTTACTGTCAAGGTTGCTGATTTTGGTCTTGCTAGAGATGTCTATGATAAAGAATACTACAGTGTGCACAATAAAACAGGAGCTAAACTGCCAGTGAAATGGATGGCTTTAGAAAGTTTACAAACTCAGAAGTTCACAACAAAGTCAGATGTGGTAATGTACAACCATATTTGTATCACCTATTTATTTCTTTTATATTGCCTGAGGCATCTTTCTAATATTTAATTAATGAAAGAACTCCAAATCAAAACTTATATTTGAATCTAACTTTAGTTCACATAAGAATAAAAGACTCTTTCTACATGCAGAAAGTGCATTTGTCCCAATCACAAAGCAAGAAGTTGTTCTGATTATATCTTACTGCTCAGGGAAAAATTAGGGGTTTAACCCTGTTCCAAGGGAAAGTAAGGACATTCCAAGAAGCTAGGTTGGAGCTGAACCCTGCTATAGGAGGGGCTCTGGAAAGCTTGACAGAACAGGTTAACATGGAGACTTGTAAAAGTTAATAGTTCTCCAAAATACTTTATTTGCTTTATAAATACTTACTGGGTGCCTACAGCAATTTCAAGTATTACCGGGCCATTTATGAAGAAAATATTGTTAAGATGAAGTCAGTTGGCTGGATTGCTTTGTATTTTAGCTCTCCTTTCAATCCAGATTCAGATTAACCTGTGATGCATAGAATTTTCACCATGTATACTGTCTTCAGCACATATTTGCACTGAGTTAGTCAGATCATCAGCTCATGTAAACTGGCAGAGCTCCATTAACCTCAAAAGAGGTCTGCCAATTTATACCAGCAAAGTAGCAGGCCTATGGGCTTTTATTTTCTTTAATTTACTTAGTTGAGATTCTCTGGCTCTTATTTAAGTGACTCCTCAAGTCCCTACAGCATTTATTAGCCCACTTAAAAGAAAGCTGAATGCAGTAAAACAACTTTTCAAAGGAAAATCCATGCAGTTGAATGCTTAAATCTGTCAAACCATCTTCTAAAACAGGAATGTAAATGCCTCCAACCCTTTAACTTTTTGGGTTTTTTCTTTGTTTTCTTAGTGGTCCTTTGGTGTATTGTTATGGGAACTTATGACACGAGGGGCACCACCTTATCCTGATGTAAATTCTTTTGATATAACTGTTTACTTACTACAAGGAAGAAGGCTGCTGCAACCTGAATACTGCCCTGATCCACTGTAAGTAAACAGTTTGCAAAGGCTTGTGCAAATGCTGATGATTCTGGTACTATAGTAATTGAGACTGAAAGAGAGGGTTGGGGTTTTTTTCTTTTTATGTGATTTCATAATTGAACACTTCTTTTATTTGAATGGCAGGTATGAAGTCATGCTGAAGTGCTGGCATCCGAAACCTGAGATGCGTCCAGCATTTTCTGAACTTGTTTCAAAAATATCAACAATCTTCTCCACTTTTATTGGGGAACACTATGTTCATGTCAATGCTACTTATGTCAATGTGAAGTGCATTGCTCCCTATCCTTCTCTTTTATCATCACAAGACAACACAGACATGGACGTTGACACATGACGGGTATGTCTGAAATTGAGGAAAATCCATTCTTAGTTGTATGAACAAAAAGCAAAACATTTTGTCCACTAGTTTTTACTGCCCGGTCTTTGTGAGAACACTGTTGCACATGTTTATGTTGTTGCCCAACTTGCACTAGTACAAGGACACGATATCATATTGTTTAAGGATACGGGATTCCATAAACCATCACAGTAATTTCCAAGTATTTGGAGAACTGCATCAATTTACCAAATGGAAATGTGGTGTGCTACCATCCAGAGCTGGTTCCCACAAACTGTCATTAATGTGTGCTCAGACCCAAGAACAAAGATTCATCATTAATGCCATGAAAGTAGAATATCAATCAATATGCTGGAAGGACTGTTACTGTGCATGTACTTTAGGATAACGAGCAGTGCAGAAATGGTTTTCACACAAAAGGCCAAGAAAAGCAATGAGAGTTACAAGAGTTTAAAATGTACTTTCATCCCACATGGGACAAACTTTGGATTTTTGAACTACATCAACAAGGTTTCTAAGAACCTAGGCAGCCAAGATAGCCAGCCTCATGGTCAGTGTCTTAACAGAAATCAAAATCAAGAAATGTGCAGTAAAATAAGTATAGAAAAGTACGATTGTGTAGGGAGTGGGTGAGGAAGGCCAAGGCAAAACTGGAACTGAACCTGGCAAGGGATGCAAAGAATAACAGAAAGGGCTTCTACACGTACTTTAATCGGAAAAGTAAGGTTAAAGAAGGTGTTCCCCCTCTGTTAAGCAATGCTGGTGGACGAGAAGAAGACTGAGGTACTTAACTTTTTTTCCTCAGTCTTCAATGGCAACCTCTCTTCCCACACCTCTTGAGTGGATGTATGACAGGATGAGGACTGGGAGAGCAAAGCCCCTCCCACTGTAAGCAAAGATCAGGTTCATGACTGCCCAGGGAACATGAATGTGCACAAGTCTATGGGACCGGACGAAATGTATCCCAGAGTCCTGAAGGAACTGGCTGATGCAGTTGCCAAGCCACTCTCCATGATATTCAAAAAGTCATGGCAGTCAGAGGAAGTCCCAGGTGACTGGAAAAAGGGAACAGTGTACTTATCTTTAAGAAGAAAACAAAGAACAACCCTGGGAACTACCAACCTGTCAGCCCCACCTCTGTGCCTGGGAAGTCATGGAACAGGTCCTCCTAGAAGGTACATGAATGACAGGGTGGTCCTTCACCAGGACTCAAGAAGCACAGCTTCTCCAAGGGCAAGTGCTGCCTGACCAACCTAGTGGCCTTCTAGGATGGAGTGGCTACGTCAGTGGACAACGGAAGGGCTACCAGCTATCATTTATCTGGGCTTCTGTAAAGCCTTTGACATTGTCCCCCACAACATCCTTCTCTCTAAACTGGAGAGAGATGGATTTGATGGGTGGACTGTTAAATGGATAAGAAATTGTTTGGACAGTCACATCCAATCACATCCAGAGGGTAGTGGTCAATGGCTCGGAGTCCCAATGGCCATCAGTGAGAAGTGGTGTCCCTCAGGGGTCTGCACTGGGACCAGTGTTATTTAATATCTTCATTAATGGCATAGACAAAGGGCTCAAGTGCACCCTCAGCAGATTTGCAGTTGACATCAAGCTGAGTGGTGCAGCTGACACACCTGAAGGATGGGATGCCATCCAGAGGGACCTGGACAAGCTCAAGAAGTGGCCTGGTGGGAATGTCATGGGTTCTAACAGGAGCAAGTGCAAGGTGCTGCAGCTGGGTCAGGGCAACCCCCTGTAACAATACAGGCTGGGGGATGAACAGATCCAGAGCAGCCCTGCCAAGAAGGGCTTGGGGTGCATGAGAGGCTGGACATGAGCAGGCAAAGTGCCCTCCCAGCCCAGAAAGCCAATTGTATCCTGGGCTGCATCAAAAGCAGCGTGGCCAGCCGGTCAAGGGAGGGGATTCTGTCCCACTGCTCCACTCTGGTGAGACCCCACCTGGAGTGCTGCATCCAGCTCTGGGGCCCCATCACAGGAGGGACATCAACCATGATGACCAGAGAGTTGGAGTACCTCTTCAGTGGGGAAAGGCTAGGAGAATTGGGATTGTTTAGCCTGGAAGAGAGAAGGCTTTGGGGTGACCCAATTGTGGCCTGAAGGAAACTTACAGGAAAGATGGAACAAGACTGTTTACAAAGGCATGTAGTGACAGAACAAGGGGCAATGAGTTTAAATTGAAGGAGAGTAGGTTTAAATTAGATATTGGAAAAAAAAATCTTTACTGTGAGGGTGGTGATGCACTGGAACTGGTTGTCCAGGGAAGTTGTGAATGCCCCATCCCTGGAATGTTCAACATTCGTCAATGTACCCACAGCAGAGGGGCTGGAACTAGGACGATCTTCAAGGTCCCTTCCAACCCAGGCCATTCTATGATTCTCCGATTCGATGTCAGTCTCACCAGTTCTCTGGTATAGTCAGATGGTACAAAAACAAAGGAAAAATCATCTAGCTTAAAGCATTCCTATTATCAACATTATTCCAACATTCAACCATTTCTTTGAGTCAAACAGCCTATAGCAACAGATCTCTTGCTGAAAAATGCAAAGCCTCCATTTCTTTCAATAAAGAATGAATCACTCTGAGAATGAAAACTTGAAGGCTGCTGTCTGGTGAGTCACTTGGTGAGCAGTGGAAGCTCTGCCAGCTACCCTTGGGTGGAGCTGCCGACAAAGGTGAGTAAAGAGCAGAAGTGTTGCAGGCAGCCCTGACCTAAAAAGACACCACCATAGCACGCATATCAGTAACTTCTTCATACCAGCCCTGAAGAGCAGAGAAGACTGATCAAAAGAAGAAATGGCTTTAGGCCCTCTTTACTCTCTTCTTAGATCACACAACCCAGTGAATTATGATACCTACTTTTAATGCTAAGTTATAACCAGAGAAACAGTTTTGAAAAGAGATAGTAAATAAAACTTCCATTCATTAGGGAAGGGTACTGTAACTTTAGGGCAAACATCACATGTCATTTCTGTTCCTGTGGAATTCTGTGCATACTACTGTATAGCTTGTTTAGAATAGGATAGAACTGGGTTTGTTGGTGTAAACACATAAAGTATTCTATTTTTATATTAAAATAAAAAGTTTATTTTTAATGACATTTACAAAGTTTGGTTAGGCCACAAAATACTGCACTGTGAACATTTCAGAAAACGTTTGTCAATGTACATGATTCATAAATTGTAGCAACCTTAAGAAATACTGTGTAAATATTAAAAAGGAAAAGAACTGACTGTAAACACACTCCACCCTACGTCTAATATCTCCATTGCTGTAGGCCAACCATTTTAAGATCTTCAAAGAGAGGTAGTGCAGATAAAGAACTCATATAAGGGAGATATATTGTTCTTGGGAGACTGTGTTATAACTGAAAGATTTATAATGAGGGCAGAGTGTGTAGGCAAGCTATGAGCAGATAATATTGTATTGTGTTTCATCACCACTTTCATTTCAGCAATGAACTCTCATGTCTGCTGAGAGTGATACTAATTGTATATTGCTCAAAGACAAAAGGCTTTGCTGCAGGCAAAAAAAAATCATCTCTATGGTTGTTAAAACAGCTAAGGAAGTTTATGACACATAGATTTGGAAAAGTTACTCCAAACTTGTACGTACATGCTTGAGGAACGCTGCAATGTGAAACAGAGGACATTTTTACTATTTATGAACTTTTGCTTAATAAAGTTAATGTTGTGTCTGGGACACCTGTAAGAATATGTGATTCTGGTAAAGATTTGATGTTAGTAAGTTCATATATCTGCAAAGAGTTGAATGGTACTTTTGTTTATAGTTGTTGTTATGACTTAATAAACACGTTATTAAAATGAATTATTGTAATACTTTCTGCTCCTAGTGCTATAATTACTGTTCACATTGACTGTTAAACTGACAAGTCTGTCTGTATGCTTTTTCTGACTAACATGGGAAGAGCAACCTGTGGAACTCTGGGAGAGAGGGGGAAAAAAACTCAGAAACATAAAAATACAGAGTGCACCAATAAATCAAACACACAGTTCATCAGCCTCCTACCCATTAATACACTAGAGGAAGGTGCTGAATATTTGTTGTCAACAACTGTGGCATAGTCTGTTTGAATAGGAAGCCTCTTGCCTAACCACAGGCTGTACCCATACAAAGCTTTAAAATTCTTGATGCACTTGGAGTTGGGGTGGCATTTGAAGCTTGGAATTTAGCTATCATAAGGACTACCTGCATGGCCCAACACGGATGCCTGCACTTGTGTTTGGTATCCAAGTCCCTAATCAGCCATGATCCCACAAGAAATTTCAAGTACCTGAATCTGTGTCCATCAGGGTCATCCATCCCGTGTTTCATGTCTGCAAGGTTTTTTGTATCTGTGACACCTGAAGAGAGAAGCATTGCAGTCCACAGAGCTCTTGGTTCTTCAGAGCAAGAGGAGCCAGCCCCACCCTTCTCCCACATATGTCCTCCCAGTTACATGACATGTCTGCCACTGGATTCACAAGTTTCCTTTGGCGAAGAGTATTTTTAATTGGGTACCCCACAAACACTGCAACACACACTGGCCTGTGCCACTCTTATGTCAGACAACACTAGAAGCTTATTTCTCCAGTGTCTTATCTCAGGGGAACATTTTGTACTTAACTCACTCAAAAATATTTCAGTGCACAACATCTGATTGATGGCAGACTAAACACGAGCCAGTGTGTGCCCAAGTGGCCAAGAAAGCCAGTGGCATCCTGGGTTGGATCAGCAATAGTGTAGCAGAACCAGGGAAGTGATTCCTTTCCTGCACTTGGCACTGGTGAGGCCGCACCTTGAGTGCTCTGTCCAGTTCTGGGCTGCCCAGTTTAGGAAGGATGTTGAGATGCTGGAGGGTGTCCAGAGAAGGGCAACAAAGCTGGTGAAGGGTCTGGAACACAAGTCCTGTGAGGAGCAGCTGAGGGAGCTGGGGTTGTGTATCCTGGAGAAGAGGAGGTTCAGGGGAGACCTTATTGCTCTCTACAACCACCTGAAAGGAGCCTGTAGCCAGGTGGGGGTCGGCCTCTTCTCCCAGGCAAACAGAGACGGGACAAGAGGACACAGTCTTAAGCTGCACCAGGGGAGGTTTAGGCTGGACATTAGGAAGAAGTTCTTCACAGAGAGTGATTGGGCACTGGAGTGGGCTGCCCAGGAAGGTGGTGGAATCACCATCCCTGGAGGTGTTTTTAAAAAGACTGGATGTGGCACTCAGTGCCACAGTCCAGTTGAAAAGGTGACGTTAGGTCATAGGTTGGACTTGATGATCTCAAAGGTCTTCTCCAACCTAGTTAATTCTGTGATATCAGCTGATTAAAAACAGCATTTATATACTCTTGTCATTTCAAAATATCAGGAAAATGCAATATCAAAACACATTTTCTCCAGACACATTTACTTCTAAACAAAAGTATATATGCTCAGTTTCAACTCAAAGTATATTTCAGGGAAAAGATCAGACTAGATGATCTCCAGAAATCCCTTCTAACCCTAAATATTCTTTTATTCTGTGAAAAAGGCATTGAAAATAGTAGCTAAGAATGAAAACATTTTGCTATATCACAAGACCAATCCATTTTTTATTCTAGTTACTTACATTTAATTTATTTTCCAATAAATTTTCAGGATTTCCCTGAAAAGTCAGTAAAAAAATCTCCAAGGTTTTTGTGCAGTCTGCTATTAATACCAGGGTCTTCAGTCTAAACCAGTGTAACACGCAGTCAAATGATGGTCTGAACTTAAATACCAGATTTGTAACACATTCCTCTGATTACTTCTCATGATTTCTCAGGGATGCTATATATTGTGTTTTTGAAAGGGTCAACAGAATCACAAGCTTCCCATGCTCAGTTTTTCATCCTAGTAATTTTGTTTATACCAGGTACACACTGCAGCAGATCTGCAGCTGACCTACACTGGCAGGCTTCCCACCGCAGGAATATTAACAGTGGATGGGGCCCATGTCAAAACATTGCATAACAGATACCCTACATAAAAGCCAAGAGATTGAAAAATAGGGAGGGATATCCTCACCCCACAGAAATTTTCCTATTGGTTTCACACCAACTTTTTTGAGTGCACTATTAACGCAACCATTGAGAGTCATTTGCCTTTATTTAGGAAGATTTTTAATCCATTGAGAGTAATTTCCCTCTATTAAGGAAGATTTTTAATACATCCAACAACATTAAAAGTTTCCAAAACAAAGGAAAATGGTACACAGTACCATTGGGTTGCTAAGGCTTTGCATATTGCCAATTTTCTGTCTCTGGTGTTAAAATCAGTCATGAAGAAGAGACCTATATGCTTTATGTAAATAAATTATGAGGTTGCAATTTGAATTACAGTGGCAAAAGCAGTACAGGTGAGCAACTGCAAAAGGGCCTCAAAATAATTTTATACCTAAACATGAAACTCTCCCTTCAGAAATTTCATTTCTGGGATTCAACCATAATACTGTATCAGAGGAAAAGGTCATAGCAGACAAATGAAATAGAAAATTTAATAGGTTTTTTACTCACTAAGCAAAACATCTATTCCTGAAAATTCCAATTTCCATTCTTTTTAACAAACAGGTCATGAACTGAGTATTCCAAGCATGAAGGAAAGACACAGGAAATCCTAGGGTTGTGCCAAACTGATTAGTAAAAACATTTACAAGAAATTGTGATCTCACAGACAGCAGGGAGAACTCAGAACAACTTTATCAACTCAACAGACACCAGCCCAGTGGAAATCAGCCTCTCACCCCAAAACTGTGCTCTGACACTAAACCTGAATTTGCCTTTTGCAATCCCCATCCACCTGCTAACACTACAGGTGCAATCACTTCCAGGGAGGATACCAAAAGAGTCTTCCTGATTAAGGTTAAGCACTTGTAGCCACTCCATGACCTCCTGGGGGACAGAAGAGAAAAGATTTCTGTTTTGTAAGAATCTGCTTCCCTGGCTGCTGTTACTATTAATTTTGGTGCTTTCCTTTCAAGAGCCAGCAGCCTCCTCCCTACACAAAATGCCTGGGGAGAGACCCTCAGCAGAAGGTACAACCCTGCAATATTCAGCCCAGGGAGAGCCTCTGGTGTCCATGTGCTTGTCTGTTTCAGCAGTACTTTGATGCAGCCCAGCTCTGTTTGGAGGTTCATTAGTATCTGACGAACATTTTCTTACATACATTATGACAACTTAACAGGGAAGTCATCCTTGCTTGGGCCTCTGAGGCTCTGTGCATTTCTACAAACACCATGCATTAACACTTGCCAGGTTCTAATTACACACATTGAGACCCTCTCTGGCACAAATGACAGTTGAATATCCTCCTTTAGGATGTGAAAAACGTTATTGCCAAAAACTTTAGGGTGCATGACCAAACATGGACACCTCAGCTGCCAGGAGGCTGCAGCTCACTGGGGCAGCTGGCATGCTTTACAAGTGTGACAAAACCGAACGCAAATGCTAAAAATAGAGTTTGAAATTTAATTAGGAAGGAAAAAAGGCCTCCAGACAACAGTGGAATATTCTCTATCTTGTGTGGCTCAATATAAAATAAAGGCAATTTAAGAAAGAGAGCAGAGCTGCAGCCTGTTGGAGCTCATGGCAGAGAATTGATGGCAAACACATGGGAAGATGTGACAACACGTACACTCTCGTCAGCAAGTGGAACATAAAAAGGAGTGAGTCACATCCAACTCCAATTGCATGTTATCAGTTTCTTTAAGCAAACCTTAGAAGACTGTTACAGGAACGACAACCATCATCAGAAGTTAAAAACACTTTCACCATGTAACTTTTTCATTTTGTAGAGAAATGTAATTAAATCAATAGCTTTTTCATTCACCCTCAGTTACTGGAAATGTATCTATTGAAATTACCTGGTCTATTAAATCACTAGCCATGCCTACATGATATATCTGCCACCTGGCCACAAGAACTGCAACAGCATTGAAACATTCCCCTCAAGGGTCAATAGCTCAATAATTGTAAAAATGCTTCAGCACTGCTGTGTCCTCCATATACCTTTAAGCACCAACTTGTAGCTATTGTCAGAACTTTCGAACAGTAGCTCTGAATCAGATGGGAAGAGGGTAAAAAATTGTCGTGCCCATGCAGTTCCCATGAATCATGTCACTGAAGTGATGGAAACAAACTCACCTCATTGAAAGGTGTAGCCTGGGCTGCTGTATGAAGTGCAGGTAAACAAAGGGCATCTAAGTCAGAACTATTTCTACTTCTTTTTATGAATATTAAGTTTACTCAAAAAAAAACCCTGTACATCTGTAATAACCATGATAAAATATGTTTTCTAGGAATCTTACTGTTAATTTGTATCAGCAGGGTTTTCTTAAGACCGTCACAAAAATACAAAGTAAGTTATTTTAAAATGTGTTTAAATCTATGTCATATGTCTAGGACAGTCAAAATGCATCTGCCAATCCATTTGGATAAATGAAGGGAATTCTTTTCTATTAGCCATTCTGAGCACCTTGAAATAGGTTTTGTTTCTTCTGAAAGCTGAGTTTGAGTCAAGGGAAATTGATTTTGGGTTATTTAGCAGAAACTACATTTCTCTGCAGTACTTGAGGGTTCTTTTGTCTGCCAAAACTTATTTACCAAATACTGTGTCCTGGTTCCTGTCTCTAGTACCTTCAAACACTACCAGGAAGGCATCATCACATAGAGGTTCTGTGTACAAATACCTACACAATATTATCCTCTGTAGACAATCCTAAATAGCAAAATAAGGTCTGGACGGTGATGAACAATATGTTTATATCATTACTACTGTGCTGAACAAATCATTATTGACACAGCACTTCTCCCAAGTCCCCTCACTCCAAAGTCCTTATAGTACTTACCATGACTGCATTAAAATTTATGTAGTTGTATATTTTACTGCATAAAATGGTGAACAGTGTCAAAATAGTAACTTCGATGCAGGGAAAGTAGTGTCCATAAAGGTTAATGGCCCATACTGAAAAGCCAATAACAAATGTCTTTGCTTAATGAAATGCTTGGTTTAGATCATATTTTTCACACTGTGCTTCTGCTCTAGTCTGCCAAGCAGAGAGTATAAAACAGACTCATGACTCATTCATAAAGTACAACATACAGGAACAACACTCTGGTATTTTCAACCTGAATTCAAATCAACAAGATCTCATTACAGTGGAAAAAAAACACAACAAAACCCAACCCACCAAACTTCCTTTACCACCTGAATGAGAATATAGAAACTTTGTCCATTACTCCTACATTCAGCCACAATCAAGAAACTAGAGACTGCAAGAAGATCAAAGGATTTTACTGCTCAAGGTACCCAACACTATTTTCTACAAGTTTAATGCCACTGTTCCCCACCACTCTTACTACTACCCCTAAATAGCTAGGTCAAATTTTATGAGGAGTAATTTTAAAAGCTGGAAGAGCTCTCTCTGGAAAAAAGCCATCTGTTTGAAGTGCTCAACTGCAAGATCTGAAATGCTTCCCAGCATTTTTTCACTTCCCAGATGTACTGCAAGTTCCAAATATCTAAGCATAAAGTGACAGATTTGCACAGTTGCAAGGGAAATTCTGTTCAGTAATAAAGCAGAACTGAGCAGTAAGCTGTCAGATACAGGGGATCTGAACAAGGAGGGCTTTGGCTTATCTATGTTTTGCAATGCCAGTGTCGTGCTTTTCATGTACGTGAAAGGTATCCACAAATGCAGGCACTTACGTTGTGCAGTGGGTTTTCTTTAGGTACAGATTGCATATATATCACATCTTCCCACAAAGCTAAGCTACTCTTAGAGAATCTGAGAGATGTTTCTCAGTCTACAATAATTTTTAACTCAAGACAAGGGAAAACTGATAAAAGGCCGTTGAAAAAGCATCAAATCCATCCTACCTCTGTGATCAGCTAACATCAGTACATTGTTCAACATGAACGTATTAATCAGTAATGCAGTCTACAGCATACAGCTCAAAAATCAATCACTCTGAGGAAGACTGGTTGAGGAAATTGATAGCACAATTATTTGTGATTAGGAAATACTGAAAACTGTAGAAATGTCATCAAAAAAGCCTCCTTCTTTCCTTCTAATCAAACATTCCTCTGTTTAAACAGCTAATGAAAACTTCAGCCTGCTATGATAATGCCTAGTGCCAAAGCCTGAGGAGGAAAGCTGACCAGAGAATTAGCAGAAAGAACCAGTTTTGGAGATACGAGTTTTCCTTTGTTTTAATGAATTCTACTACCTAGTTTGGAGAGAGTGCTTTTCATAAATGCATTTCAAACCACTTGCACAGCAATACAGGGCTGGAAGACACGTCAGGAGATATTTAGTCCAACCCAGGTCACTAAGATAGGGAGAACACACTTAAGCTGCCTTGGCAAACATTTGTCTAAGGTGTTCTTTTAAAAAACCCACTTGTACAAGCTACAAGGATTTCAAGGTTTCAATATTTGTATAGCGCAAAAAGTTCTCCTGGATTTCTCTTCTAAATCTTTCTTACTTGATATGAGACCCATATCCTTCCTTTTGCCCCAACACTGGCTACATAGCCAACAAAAACTGTCAGGTTATTTATAGAAAAAATTTAAGTAAAGATGTCCCATCTTAATCTCATCTTTTCTCAGATAAAAAACTCTTTTCAACTGTTAGTCATAGCCTTTATTTTCTTAACATATTACATTTCTTCTTGCTGGTTCTTCCCAGTCTATCTTTATTTCCTTCTTTCTAAAGTGTGGTGCCAAGAATAAACTTGGTACTCTCAAAATGTACCACTTTATAGAGTGATTAGGTCAGCAGTTGTGCTGTTCATAGCTAAATTAAGTCACCAATAATGTTTGTCTGGACAAACAACGTACTAGAGCACATTACGTGCTTAGAGGTTTTTTCCACAAACAGATTGAGAAATGTGGCTCTAGGTGCTAACAAGGCAAATAAATAACTTGCTTGAGGATCTTTCTGGTCATACAAGTTAGATGGGTCTGCAATACACTGAGTCCTCTTTTTTATAAGTCTATATCCTACTTTTGTCTTCAGGTGATGTCCCTCCCCTAACTCATTCTTTTGTGATTACCTTAGCTGAACCACTGCAGTCAGGAAAGCTGCCTCAAGAGGAAAACTTTTAACCAAAGAGCTACAGCAAAGCCAGGAGCACAAGCTCAAGTTAGTTGGAACCCTAATCCTTCAATCCCTTAGCCTGCATTAACTAATAAATTTCACTTAAAAGAATATTACATTCATTTTACATAATACATATTTTTGAATATATATGTATTCAGTGGTTTCACACTTCCTTTGTCTCTATTTTAATTAACTTTCATCCATTAACTTTGAATAACTTGCATAATCCAGCCAGGCAATACCAAAGAATGAGTGATCTCTGACTTCCGAAAAGGGAGCTGGCCAAAAAGGAATTTCTTGAGCACTTATTCATGGATGGGTTAGGCAGAAAACAGGCCAGATTCAGGAAGCAGAGCAAAGCTAAGGGCACAATACAGACATTGTTCACAGTGCAATAGGAAGTTATGATATTTGGAAAGATGGAAACATCAGACTTGGGTAGGTAAGGGAGGAGGCTCACTGAGGCTCCACGTTTGCAATGTTACACCAACATTCCTGCCAGTCTCTCCCTCATGTCAAACCTGATGCATGGAAAAAATGCCCAAGGGCCCCAGGAGGTGTCTCCTTCTGACAAGTGCTCTGAGGCCACTGACCCTGACAGAGAGCTCTGTCAGACTGCAGCCAGTGGGCAAGGGATGAAGAGGTGTCCCACTCAAACCCCTGAGAGAAGTTGTTTCTTCAGCAGTGCTTACACACACACTGGTAATGGCATATTCTGTACAAAGACTGGCACAGGAGTTAAAACTCACAGGCACACACATTGAACACCAGCTCCCTCTACTGTAAATACATTGGGATATGTTACTCTGCCACCCCACCACTAACCATAACGGTCAGATTTGAGAAAAATACTACTCTGAAGCACTGTGACTAAGATCACTGGAAAAATGGATCCTGTAGAACCGGCAGACAGGAAGACAGCACAGATTTTTCTTTTCAGTTCTTGTGGTTATGATAATTGAGTTTTCAGTCTTCTTGTATGCTGCATATATCCATCTCTAGTTTGTCTCAAAACTGGAATAAATTTCATGATCTTAATCTAATATCTTACAAACAACTGTAGGCTACAGTCTACAGAACAGTCTGCTGCTGTAACTGCAGTCCTGTCTTTATTAGTCACAATATTAATTTCTGACAGAAAATGTAATGGCATGGACCCTAACCTCTGCTGATTATTATCCTAATTATGATGTTTTGTCTTCCTGAAAAGGTTAAAATTCTGACAAGTATCAATATCTGGTGGCTTTGTCCACCTATACTGAGGGCTGTTCTTGGTTCCAGCAGAAATTAGAGACATTTGTAGCACAGCTTAGTAACATAGTTCCATTAATTGATAAGATTTACTCAAAAATATTACTCGAAAGGACAGAAATATTTGCTCCGGCCAGACTGAATTCATTTAATAGTCTAAACATAAAAATACAACAGGCTGGTTTTTTTAAGGGAAAGGGAAAAATTTTTTGTTTTGAAATTGACCTTATTTTTTTAATGTTAGACTAAACAAAAGTTTAATTTCAGATTAAACCAGTGCCCATGGTTTTACTCAGCATGAAATCCAATTAAATGATCAAAGTATCAAAAGTCAGCCAAGAGATCAACAAAGATGAGGACAGCAGAGGGGTTCTGAGACTTGCCCAAGAGTAGATAGTTAGAGCCTGCAGAGAAATTTTTATGTAACGGAAAGCAAAGACACAAGATCAGAAAGAATCCAGACAGACAGAGAAGTGATCAGTAGCCCATCCACGAAAATGGCTCATTTATTGATTGCAAAAAGGAGGAGGAAGATGTTAAAGTTGTAAGACGGATAGAGAGCTAAGCACGGAGATTCCAGTTTGCTTGAATGTTGAAGAACAGAGACAAAGAAGAAGACGAAAAAGAGAGAACAGATGAAAATATGATCAAGGGAGGTTAGCTCAGAGTACAAGGACACATCAGGGGGATGGGCTGAAAGCACTGGAGGTATTGAGCTAGCAAGTATCTCCAAGTAAGGAACCTGAGAGACAGACAGAGCTGCCCTAGACAATAGAAGAAAGGGATGGGAGGCCAGGACACCAGCATATCCAACAAGCATGGGTTGGAGAGATTTAAAAAAATACCCCAGCTTCTCATGCCGTCCTTCCTGTATGCTGTAGTACAGATGGTCACATCTCATCCTTAGCCATGGGCCTCTAGAGTCCCCAAAGACAGATAATGAGACAACAGAGATAAAAAGCAGAAAGTCAGTTTGATCAACTTAATGCTTACTTTGTGCCATTCCTTTGATAGGAACGGAACAGTTAAAGCAAATAAAGCTGCTTTGAAATAGGAATTGACAGGACAAAATATAGCAAGTACATGAGTGGAACTTTATCAGAATTATGCCAGAACTCATTAATCTATATCAGAGTAATGGTGTTACTTTAAAGTTAACACCAGTATTTCAAAGCTTTTCAAAGACATTTCAAAATGTCTTCTGGATCTCTAGCAACCCACTGCAAGCCCTTTACAGCTAATCAGTATCATTGCTTCAAAGGAAATTAAACTGTCTCCACCCAGTAACTCTAGTGGCATTTGATCTACAATTGGCTTGAAGTTAAAAATTAATTACCCTTCCAACATATTGATTACATGACTATAAATATAAAAGCAGCAGCCCAGAACAATGTACACTGACCCTCTGTTGAAACAGCATGTTTGTTTTCAAAAGAAGCTAATTAAGACAAGCTCCCGGGAAGAGGTAGCAGTAAAATTAAAACCAACAGTGCCATCTAGTGCACCGCTGTGCTCAGAGCCTCACACAGAATCACATAATTCTTTATTTCACTATTTCCTAGTGCTAACGGGAAAGGACCGATAAATTAATGCCACACTCTATATGCCTGAAGTCCCGAGGCTTACCACTGGCGAATATAACTTTCAGGCAAAGACAGTCTTACATCATGTTTACATTTGTATTATTCATAAAACCTCATAAAACCATAAAATCTACTTAGTAGATTTAACTGACTGAATTAACCAAAATAAATCAAGTTCTACATTGACAGTAATTCTCAGGTTCTAAACCATTTTGTTTCAAAACAGCTACACTTAAACATCTCTGGTTTTTTCAGATGTTATCTAGGCTGAAAGAGGAGTTGCTCAGCCTGGAGAAGACTCCAAATAGAGCTTACGGCATATTTCCAGTAACTAAATGGGCCTACAAGAAAGCTGGAGAGGGACTTTTTACAAGGGCATGGAGTGACAGGAAAAGGGAGAATGGCTTTAAACTGAAAGAGGATAGGTTTTGATTAGATATTAGGAAGAAATTCTTTACTGCGAGGGTGGTGAGACAACAGAACAGGTTAGAGAAGCTGTGAATGCCCCATCCCTGGAAGTGCTGAAGGCCAGGCTGGTTGGGGCTTTGAACAACCTGCTCTAGTGGAAAGTATCCCTGACCATCTCAGGGGTAGGTGAAGAGGGGGGACGGTGAAACTAGGTAATCTTTAAGGTCTTTTCCAACCCAAACTACAATCTTTATATATGCACTAAAACAGATTAAAAAATTCTGCATATCTATCAAGGCTTTTTATTAGAATCACAGAATAGGCTGAATTGGAAGGTACCCACAAGGATCATCAGAGTCAAACTCCTGGCACTACACAGAACAACCCCAAGGGTCACACCATGTGCCCGAGGGCATTGTCCAAATGCTTCTTGAACTCTGTCAGGCTTGGTGCTGTGGCCACTTCCCTGGGGAGCCCGTTCTACTGCCCAACCACTTTCTGGGTGAAAAATCTTTTCCTAAACCTAAACCTCCCCTGGCTCAGCTTCCATGCTGTTTCCTCGAGTCCTGTCACTGATCACAAGAGAGAAGAGATCAGCACCTGCCCCTCCACTTTCCCTTGAAATGATATTGAAGACTGCAACGAGGTTTCCCCTCAGTCTCCTCCAGGCTGAACAGACCAAGTGCCCTCGGCCACTCCTCATACGGCTTCCCCTCCAGATCTGTCACCATCTTTGTGGCTCTGCTCTGGACACTCTCTCATAGCTTTATATCTTTCTTGTATTATGGCACCCAAAACTGCCCCCAGGACTCGAGGTGAGGCCGCCCCAGTGCAGAGCAGAGCAGGACAATCCCCTGCCTTACCTGACTGGCAATGCTGTGCCTGATGCCCCCAGGACAGGGGTGGCCCTCCTGGCTGCCAAGGCACTACTGACTCATGTTCAACTTGCCATCCACCGGACCCCCAGGTCCCTTTCTGTGGTGCTGCTTTCCAGCATTTCATTCCTCAGTCTGTACCTATATCCAGGGTTCCCTTTCAGGTAAACTAAATACTGATTTGTCTCCCTTTTCCCAAAAGCCTATACAGCCTTCCCACTCTATCTAGCATCATACTTGGCCCTCTACACTAGATTAATGTACATTTATTATCAGCTTTTAATATAGACTGCCTTAAACTACAAAAGAGACCCTAAAGTTAAGGCTGCATATCCTGCAGCAGGAAAAGAAAGATTACAATCTCTATGCCAATTGCCTCAAATTCCCTTCTACCCTAAGGACTCATATTTCACTAGGAGTTTTTTGTACCTATAGCCTGGTATCACTAATCTTTAATCCATAAAATATGGTGTCAGGCACGTCTCAGTTGACACTGGGCACACAGATGTGTGCAGCACGCACAGAAGTCAAGCACACATCCTTCAGATTTTGCGGCTTTATTTATCAGCTCCTCCCCTGACATCAGGGGAACTAGTCCATTGACACCCACTGAAAACATTCCATTTGTTTTGGTTTCCCTTTTGTTTTGTTTTGCTTGGCCAAGAGAAATTCCTGTAAATGTTAAAACATAGAACCCTCGGTATGATATAGACCTGGCCCATTTTAGTCCACTCCTCTCCAACTAGTGCCATGGGCAGGATCAGGCCCTCATCACTGTCCTTCTCAGCCTCTGCCATGCGCAGGGCCATCACCAGCATGTGATCCTACCAGGCTGTCCACCACACACACTACAAAACCCCAATTTTGCCAGGTTTAGAGAGCTGCAACAGACTTTCACGACTCAATCAAGGGTTTATTAACAGACCATTTGAAAAATCCTTCTCTGGAATACAGTCCACAAAAAGAGCCAGTCTATATTGCATGGAAACTGTGAAGGGCAATGCGCTGTAAGGAAAAAAATGACACGAGGTCTGCTTCCCTTTTCTCCCCACCTTCTCATTTCCCCACTCCTTTCCTAGGTCTTCTCTTTCTTCCCTGGCTTCCAGGAGAACTCCCAGCACACAAAGCAGGGAGCAGTTGTGGAATCGGCAATCTGATGTGGCTCAGAGCAAAGACAGTGACTAAAGGGAATGTAAAGCCAAACCCAGAAACAAGTGGCAATGAAGAGCTAGAACTACCAGAAATTAACACATGCAGGTCCAACCATCATGTGCTACACAAGGGGACAGCCAGAAAACAAGGTGTGATGACACAAGTTTTATGAGGGAGCTGGACTCAGTTACAGCAGTCCTGTAAGTAAGCTCAACCAGGTTTAGAAACAGCTGTTCATGTCACCATGTCAGCAAGCAGCACAGGAAGGCAGTGGTCTTACCACTGTGTCTTACCACCTCCACCATCATTCCTTCTAGGTCTTTCATAGATTATCAAACTCTCATCTTCTGCTACATTAAATTTCCAAGAAAACTCTGTCTTATCCTGTGTTGCACCTGAAACATCTATAAAGGCTCCTTGCTGCTCTTCTTTCCCCCTTTCCCTAAAAACTACTTTTGAGGCCCACAAAAATTTAAAAAACAAATAATAGGGAGACTAGAGAACCCTCTTCATCACACTAGATGGTGTTACTTTACATATCCAGATATCTCACTTCTGTTCATATCTCTTCAACACTTCATCCTACACATCACAACAGAGACGTGAGACTCCTTTTTTTGATGCATATCCTGATCTGACATGAGGGACTAAAACCAGAACTTCAAAATCTTACTGTGAGGAAGGAAGTAGAGCACAGTATTTGCACTAACTTTCCACAGATTGCAAATGCCTGAGCTTATCATTTGGAAAGAATGTACATGAGGCTTTCTCTCAGACTAATATGGATCCATATCAGTTGGGAATATCATTATAACACAGCAACAGGTGTTGTAGCAAATGCAATTCTCTAAAAATTGGAAAACTGGTTAAAGCACATGTGGAATACAACTTTGTTCTCTTTCAGGATCAAAAGTATATTCTTTGGTTCAAAATAGTTCATCTAGATACTAAAATTATTTAGTGAGTTATTAATTACTACCAAAATACAGTTCCAGTTCTAAGATTTTCCATTCCCAGTTAGTCCAGACAAAATGCTTTCAAAAGTGCCACAAAGAGGAAAATGACAGCATTTTTTCAGAGTAAGCATAATGTTTTACTCTCTGTGCATTTCTTGAGCTTAGAGAAATGAAACTAGTAAAATCAGACCTTCAATCTTTGTGTTATTTTTTTTTCTGAGTTGTTCTTCTTAACCAAAAAATTACTTTTTGGGGGGTTGTTGAGGATATTATGGTGTGATGTATTTTCTCTGGGCTTGCATTAGACATTTGTCAATTGTCTTCATGACAGCTGAGGGAGAACTATCCTTATAACCCAATTTACTGCAACAACAAAAAGTATTTTCCCTTTTCACAAACTTCTTGGGAATAGACAGAACTGTTAATCTAAACAAAACCTCATTCCCACAGAGATAATCAAGAGTGGAAATACTTTGGGGAGGGGGTGGGAATTCTTCCTTTTAAACCATTGAATAAGGGTTTGTCAATATGAAGCCTATGAAGCTGGTCACAGCTGAGTTCAAAACAAGCATTTGTTGATTAATACAATGGATAATTCCTGCACTAACTTTGTTATGCTTCTGATATTAATCTTGCTCTTTGCAACACACCTCTGTACCATTATAAACCAAATTAAGTGTAAAATTGAAGCCTCAGAATAAGAAAATGGGGGGAGGGGGAGGAGGGGTTAAGTCAAACAAGTTGAGAGCTATCTTGGGATAAGTGTACAGTCATATAAAACTTAGCATTCCCTCACACAGACACACTGCCCATTTATCTGTAACCTTCCTTGATTCCTGGTCATTTAATTACCTGACCTGATCCACAGTCATCATTAGCTTCAGAATCCATGTGGGTGAAATCTTGGCTCTCTGGCAGTCTCAAATTTCTATAGCAACAGAAACTTGAGAACAATGCAATTACTACAGTCATATATAAGACTACTTTTTCTAAAGTAGAATGGCAAGATAAATTCTCCAGGATCTTTCACATCTGATGGTGTTTCACTGTGTTCCAGTGCAGTGTTAAGAAATGACAGATCTTCCAAGGAAGCAAATCTTGGGCTCTAAGGCCACAGGTGAGTTCTGACTGCTACAAATTCCTCAACTGTCTTAACCAGTCTTTGATTAAACAGAACACTGCAGAACAACAACAAAAATAAATAAAAACAAAACAACAACAACAAAAAGCCAACCAAAAAAAAAACCACCAAAAATCCCACAAACAAGAGAAATTTCTTTTAATAGATCAATGTGATTTTATCAATACACAACATGGCAACTGTTTCAAAAGTAGATAACAGAAGAAATGTTCTTACATGAACATTTGGACACTGTCCTAATTTTCACAAATATTTAGTATTCAGGACTTTTATTGAGGTCAGAAGAAAGTGTGCTCAAGTGCTTATGCTGCGTATCATTCAGAGGCCCAATATTCAAAAATAAAATTACTTTGTTTTACTTCAAAATCCAAACTTCTCTTCCTACTGTTTCTTCCAGTATGTGCACAAGATCAAAAATTAAGGCCCCACACCACTGTTAAGCAGCATGAAGTACCACTGACTCCGTGGGGTATCTTTGTCTACAGTAGCCCAGAAATTCTCAGCTCTTTACTCACATCTGCTTGAATGGTTTATCTTTATTGAGATTTTATCTACATAAGACATTCAGTTCTACAGAGAGTAAAACAAAAAAGGAATTTGGACTCCTACAGGGAATCTCAACCTCATTAAACAAATCAGCACATTTACCATTTCCTGTTGAAAAATAAAATTGCCAAACAATGTCTCCTTTAGAACGAAAGTAAATAAATCTAGCTAGAAGACTACACTTCCTTTTTCTTTTTTTTTTTTTTTTTTTTGAGAAAGGAATAACTAAAAGTATAAGCAAGAACCAGGCTCAGTGAGAGGGAAGAAAAGGAATTTTTGTGTTTTCTCATGGAGCCTTCTAAAATCACATGGTTGCTCAAATCCTGTGAGCTACTGTTCTATTCCTACAACAATTTGATAGCTGGGGCAAGCAGTGCTCCAGCTCCTTTGCTTTCCTCAGTTTTGCTTTCTCCTGGCATCATTGCTGCTTTCTCAATCTATCCTGGTACAGAGCAAAGGCAAAAAAATACATACACCAAAAGAGAGCAAGACTGGTTCAGGCTGGAGAAGTTCTGGACTTGCGGTACGGCACACTGTTATCTTAAGGGCCCTCTGAAGCCTTTATGGGGTACAGAACCCTTACACTTTGATTCTGGCCTATTTACTAATCCCCAGCCTGTCCCCTTCCTTTGCTAATCCTAATCCTGCTCTATCTCCATACTATCAATAGCTACTGATACAGCATTCCTGATGTCTGAGTAGGAGCTGCAATAAAGGCAGTACAGAAATACAGCCCTCCTGGTACAAAGTCCTTTATGCATAAATCTGTGATTTACCTCTCTGAGTACAGATTCCCTAGGGACTACAGAGCAGTGATGAACTATAAGTGCAGTCCTCTCCTTTCCCTTAGCTTTTTAACTTCAGCTGCCCCTTAGCTCTTGTGCCTCTTCACTGGTCCATCACCTTCTTTCCTTTTGATCTCCTAACAGTAAAAGGGAATTCGGCTGTCATAATACCGGGGCCTAATATTTAGACAGCTGCATCTGAACTCATACAGACAATAATCTTGTCCTAAGACAGGTGTCTTGACTAGGTCAGACAAATCTCACCTTTGGAGTGCTTATTTCTCCCTGTTGATGGAAACTGAGGCTCATGAGCTGAGACTCAGGTATTTACCAGTTAAGTATCAAAAATACTCCCCAATAATCCAGTTTTAAATACTCAACTAAACCTTTCCACAGATGATTCATTTGACCATGATATTCCCCATTTCATTAATACCCACTCTATCCTCAGTAATTTCCCTGGTACATTTTTTCAGTCCTTTTTGTATTCCATTCTTTATGGATTCAGTTCATTACACTCAAACTCTCCTCTCTCTTCTTCATCTCTTCCATGGAGCTGCTTCCATTCTTACTTCAGTTTCTCTCCATTAGATGCTGAAAAGGAAAAGGGCTCAGAGAATCATGCCATACAGTGTCAGGAAGGATTGCTTCAGGATATTCCTTGCTACCTTCTCCTGCAACACAGGCCACAAGACTCCTTAAGTCCTCGCTGAATCGGAGAATGTATTGTCTAGAAAAATGGTCAGTCTTTACTCTAAAATTGCTAGTATCAGTGTTGCCTTGTGAAATCATTCTAGTAGTTAACTGCTCTGACAATTAATCTTGTTTATTTTTAGCCTGAATTTGTCCTTTTTTAACTACTATCCATGAATCTTGTATTCTAATACACCAAAACATCCTATTAACAACTTTCTGATATCCCAGAAAGTACCTACAAACATTTAAGATTTTTTTTGCTAATAAAACTAATCAGAGATTGGATTGCTTGAATTTTTCAGTCTCTGATTATTCTTTGAACTCTTTGTAATGTATAAATGTTCCCCTTGAAAGCCTCTACTGTACCTGTCTATAACAAATTTATTTCTTTTAAAAACAGGCTGTAAAAGAGACATGCCAATACTCTTCTTTCCAAAGCACTATCACAGCACACGTCTATGATATAATTTATTAATAAATTGTTTAGCACTTTAGTACAGATTGTTTAAGTTAGCAACTTCTCCATAGACACTGTAAACAATGTTACAGAAAACTTCTCTAGTTGTCCTATTTTCCCTTCAAACTCTGGTATTGCTATTTAAACCCCTAATATTGCTCAGTTCGGGCAATCCATCATTCACTGCTAACTTCAAGAACGCTTTTGGAATGCAGTTTCATTATTCAGTTGTTCATCACATTGTATCAGAACTGAGAGAAGATTTTCTGTAATGAAAGATGTTTCATAAGAAGCCACAAATCTTCTTTGCTTGACAGTACTTCTTTTTACATTTCAGCAGGAAATCAGTATTCTTTCTTCACGAAATTTTGGATTAAGCACTTCTGCAAGTCTGATAACTTCATCAAAAAATACGTTCAAGGAGTCAAAGGACAGGTAAAGAAAGGAAGTTGGCTGCTATAGACAACATTTTAATAGCTAACACTGTAGCTTTTAAAAAGCTAACATAGTAAGATAGCAAAGATAACTAACACATTAGGAGAAACCTACAAACAGATCCCCTATGTCTGAAGAATACAGCCTACAGAATAAGTAGAACATGAAATTTTTAGCACCTCTGAAAATCTGTGCATAATTTATAAGTATTGCTCATTTAGAAAGCTAGTTTGAGACTGACTAGAATCAAAAGTAGATGGTTCAGTATGCGGCACTTCATCCTTATCTTCTTGTTGTCTTCAGCTCTTTGCAGATGTTGCTGCACTATTGACCATTGCCCTCACATCTCCTTGTCTCTGTTGGAACTGGAGCAGCAGCCAACAAGACCCAGGTGTATCTCCTTCCTCTGGTTGCCCTTCTCTAAAATGTGCAACACTTGCTCTTTTTCACCCTCCTTTTGCATGTTCCAATCCTTGGATAAAAATTTTGTATCACAAATAAATAATTCCTCTCTGCTTCAAACACCTCAGTTTATGGGAGAACTAAATCTTCTTGTAACCACTAAACTAAACTACTGGACTGCATTTCAAGATAAATCTAAGTAACAACATTGGTATCTACTTCCTAAAACATGGGTGTATGTCAAAAGAAAGGCAAATACTAGACTTTGAATTTGAATTACGTAAAGCAAGCTATATAGCTGATTATTCATGCAGGGGATGAGGTGGACAAAGAAGCAGAGAAAATTCCCAAGAATAGAAACAGAATAGGAAGTCACAAAGCAACCATGGATAAGATCTGAATGCAATCCTGTGAGGAACTTAAAAAGAGCTTCTAAGGTAAATGTGTTAATAAAGACCCCTCTAACTGACAAAAGCAATAGACTCTAACTATCCAGTTTGTCATGACATCCACAGTCGCCATGAAAAACATAAAATACAGTGCAAAGTTACCAAAATTTATAAAAGTATTATGGCTGTAAACTGTCGCAGGAGACAGACAAGTGACAAGACTCACTGGGCTCATGCACAACAGACACTTTTATTGAGTCTTCTTCCCCTTCTATAGATCTGAAGCTCCGCATGGTCGATCCCTACGGGCTGAGCCAGTTGCCACCCGGCCAACCAGCCAATGGCTGCCTGCATCCCCAATGGCCTGGGCCTGCTCTCCAACCATCCACACTGGTCGGATTACATAACCCACTGCTCAGGGTACTTATGTAATTTCAGTTATGTCTTCATTATTTCAGTTATAAAACAGGGAGTTATAAAATGGGATTAATTATTATTGTGAGGCCTTCAGGCCAGCTGCTGACCACCACAATAGTAAATCATAAAGAATAGTTAAACAATTTTTAAAATGCCACAGTAAGCAGGACCATGAATTGATGAGCAAAAAAACAAATGACAGTAAATTCTAAGGTATCAACAAAAATCTTGCTATAGGAAAGACATGTGAGAACAAGCATTAATTGAACAACCTCCAAGATGGGGCAATTGGAAATTCCAGGTGGAAAGGGCACTAGACAAATCTCACTTACGCTCCCTTTCCCACAAAAGGTTGGACCAGTTGATCTTCCAAGGTCCCTTCCACGTTGGGCTGTTCCATGATTCTAAGAGGCACCTCCACAGCAGACGAAGGGCTACTGAGTCATTGCCTTGAATATCCGTTAGGGCCTAAAATATCCTAAGTGCTATCGAAGAAGGAAGCTCAGTCTCAGGCTTGCTCTACAGTTATATTTGATTATTACTTTTCTTCCTGTCACAGCTTTCTTTCCAACGCTATTGTAAGGATTTATCATTCAACTTTTCTAGAACAAGCCTATTTGCTTTCACTGCTAAGGATCTCTAAGGCACAAAGAGCAAATGGAGAGGTTTGCAAATACTAAGTCCCCAAACATACCAACACAATTTTGCAGACAACACCCAAGGCCCTAAGATCTGATACATACTTGGGAATCTCAGGAACCGGAGTACATCTCCTACCAACTCACAGGAATGTGAGGATTTATTCCAACAGGTATCAGGATGCAAGAAGGTGCTTACCATGGAAAGGAGCAGCCTGCCAAGCCTTTCTGAGCACTCCTCCTCTCCTACTGCCAGGAACACCATCTGAGCCAGGCTCAGAGCTTGGCCAGAGTCTACCTGTAGACCCTGAATGTACTACATCCTCCAGGTTAAACAAGTAGGCCCCAATACACCTCATGAGTTCGTCCTTTGAGCAGATGCAATAGATAAAATGTCAATCGCCTGCCTTGAATAAGAAGAATGAAAATGTAACTTTTTTTTTCAGCATTTTTTATCTCAATCGTCAGGGCCAGTGCAGAAGGACAGAGGTGTGCTGTGCTAACCACTATGCCCTATCACCTCCTTGCCAGTCTTCAGGACAGCTTCAGCAGAGAAACTACACTTCTCTTAAGCCATATTGGTAGCCCTGGAGGGACACCTTGCAGTAAAGAGTGCTGTGCTCTCTCTCCCAATGCTACTCAGGGGCCAGGGGTTTGGCTCTACAGAGTCAATACAGAAAAAATGACAGAAGCAGTACAGCAAAATAGCAAGGTACTTGATTGGTAGCTCTACCTATGTCTGATCAGATGAAGTAAAACTCAACAGTTGTTGTTTGAGGGGGGTTGGGTTCTTTTCGTAATTAAATTCGTAGTTTTTCTCTCACTACATCTGTAAACCATGTGCTGCTCATCAGACAGGTTTGCTAGCCCATGGTGAGCTTCATGTAGTGTGACTGGACTTCTGCTAAGACATGAGCTAGCTAGTAAGCAACAGGATATTTTGCTGTTCTGTATGTGATTATAGTGCAAATTAGCATTTGATCAATGTGTAGAGACACTGACACACAAAAACCCATGAATTTTAAATACGAGATTTACGGGTTAGAAATTGGCTGTATTCAATTTAAAACAGCAAGTAGATATATGTGACTTCATAGAAGATGCATATAAATTCCAAACTAACTCGTGTATCACTGCTATACCTGAAATCCCTTCTCAATCTTGACATCCTTAAGCCTCACATCCTGAAATTTTTTCTGCATCTCCAGGATTATTTTTAGTCCTCCTTTAAAATTCCTCTGAAATTTACATATTCTTCCTGAGAAGACACACAAACAGTCCAAAATACTGAGTCACAAAGCAAGACAAATACTTATTTCTGCATGATTATTCATTTCCCATTAAGTCCTAAGGTCACAGTAAAGTACCTGTGAGGGTACTATTAAGAAGATTCACATCAATTTCTAGGATGACTACACTGTCCTCTGAATCATTCACTTCATCATGTTAGTTTCAGCAAACTTCCAAGAAAAATCTGGTGCAAACATGGTACATCCAACAGATAGATATGTTGACTTATGAGAAAACTGTTCACATTTATCGGAGATCTACCTTTTTGAACTATCTCCCTGATACATATTAAATAAAGCAACACCCATGGCAATATCCCCCAGCTGGCAAATCCCAAGGTGTGTTAAAAATTAACAGGAGCATTTCACAGACCTCAGGTTGTTACTCTTAAGACTCCTGGGTGGAAGTTATAAAGTCCTGTTGCATGACTGAGCGTTGCACAATGCTGTTCCCTGCTACAGACCCTTACCTTTTATTATTGAGTCCAAATAATATATGTAAAATGTTCAAAACCCAAATATCCCTTAGATGCACATTTTCTGTTTTATACTTCACCCTAAATCTAGCAATGGTCTTATCAAACATTAGCTTTGGTTGCCCTTTGTTTCTGACATAAATACCCTACTGTCCATTATCTTTATCCTCCATGGCTTCAGACATTTTAAATCTCTTTTCGACAGTCCTGAACCAGCCATGTTGTCCAATCTACACATTAATTTAATTATTTTCATTTACATGTTTTCATCATATACTGACTTTTTTTGTGCCATTATAATATCCACATTTGGCTTAAACAACTTTTTGTCCAATTTCACTTTCCTTCATTTTCATGCGACAGTCCTCTTACAGCATCTAGAGTGACAGCCCAGAAAAATTCTACAGATATTGGCATATTTTGCTCTGCTGCACATTGGCAGTATTTGTATAGAAATACTCATGCAAGAAAGACAGATGTGGATGAACTCCATAGCACAACAAGATCTTTTGGCTTGAAGCTGGCTACATTCACACCACTAACCATGACTGACTTAGGTGTACCTCAACACCTGTGATCTTCCTGTCAATGATCAGCTTTTCCTTGTTCATCATGACTGAGGTGAAGTACACTGTATTGGACATTAAGAAAATGTATTTTCAAATGTTACCAAAGAGTTATCACTGCCTAGAGGCAATCCTTGAAAGTCATCATCCCAAATCCCCCTGTGTAACTCCAGTGTCACACCTCTGGATGACATTCTTCACAATTTCTCAGTCTGGCAGTAAAAAACTTCCAATCTATTTATTTTTCTCCCACTGACCCCATTCCATGTCCCATCTTCTACAGTACAAATAGTTTCACACATTTCTCTGTCGCTGGTACTAGACTGAGCTTCCCACAACCTTCCCCAGCACCTGCCCCCGGTGCCTCGACCCCATCACCGGCATCCACTGACCTGCACTGAGCACCTGCCACGGCGGGGGCTGAAACCTGGACATTCTCCTCCTGTCTGAAAGGAGGCTGTAGCCAGGTGAGGGTCGGTCTCTTCTCCTAGGCAAACAGAGACAGGACAAGAGGACATAGCCCTAAGCTGTGGCAGGGGAGGTATATTTTGGATGTTAGGAGGAATTTCTTCACTGAGAGGGGGATTACATATGGAAATGGGCTGCCCAGGGAGGTGGGAGAGTCACCGTCCCTGGAGCTGTTTAAGAAGAAACTGGACGTGGCACTGAGTGCCATGGTCTGGTTGAAAAGGTGGTGTTCGTCATAGGTTGGACTCAATGATCTCAGAGGTCTCTTCCAACATAACTGATTTTGTGATTTTTACTTCTGGCTGCCCACACCTCCAGTTGCTGCTAAAACCGTTCCAGGATCCCCCCTTTTCCCTTCCCCACATGCCCCTCCACTCCGGGATGCCCCTTTCCCATTCCCAACATGCCGTTCCACTCCGGGATGCCCCCTTTTCCATTCCCACCACGCCCCTCCGCTCCGGGATCCCCCCTTTCCCATTCCCAACATGCCCTTCCACTCCGGGATGCCCCCTTTTCCATTCCCAACATGATCTTCCACTCCGGGATCCCTCCTTTTCTATGCCCAACATGCCGTTCCACTCCGGGATGCCCCCTTTTCCATTCCCACCACGCCCCTCCGCTCCGGGATGCCCCCTTTTCCATTCCCACCACGCCCCTCCGCTCCGGGATCCCCCCTTTTCCATTCCCACCACGCCCCTCCGCTCGGGGATCCCCGCCCGCCGCGCGCGCACGCACCGCCTCCGCATCGAGGGCGCGCGGGCCCCGCCCTTCCTGCCGGGAAGGAGGAGCGGGAGGGGGCGGGCGCAGCCGGACGGGAAGATGGCGGACCTGGAGGAGCAGCTGTCCGACGAGGAGAAGGTAGGGATGGGTGGATACGCTGCGCCGAGCCGCGCGGCTCTCTTGTCCCCGGCTCTTCGAGCCGGCGAGGCTCCTGGTTTCAGCGCGGCCCCGCAGCCGGGCCCGGCTGCCGGGAGGTCGGGGGGAGGCCGGGGCAGGCCCGGCCCGGCCCGGCCGCATCTCCCGCCGCGCCTTGTACGGTGCGGGCCCGGCGGGGGCGGCGCCCGGGGCCCGGCGAGGGCGGCAGCAGCTCTGCCGGTCCCCGTGGCCGCCCCCGCCCGGCGTGCGGGACGCGGGGATGGCAGGGAGAGGCAGAAGAGACGCGGAAGGGCTTTCCCTTCCCCCACCTCCGCTTCCCGTTCCCGAAGCGCCGTGCCCGTGCCAGCCGGCTGCTCCGTAGCACCAGGCCTGCCGTCCCCAGGCACCCCGGCAGGCTCCGGGAGGAGATGGGATACATGTGATTTACGAGAGGAAGGAGCTGTGGGGATGAGGAAGGCTGTTTTGCTTCCTGCTAGGAGACAGTAATTGGGGAAGTGTGAGGTCAAGGAGCAGAGGGACTGTGTTAGCGAGATGTAGATGTACTCTTTTTGTGGCAGTGTGAAACTCAAATTTAGGGCAGATTTTTCCAGAAAAGTCTCAAAAGGAGCAGGATGTTTTCTGAGACCTCAGTTATCCCTGCTCCTTGTCATCCTCTGTGGGATCCAGCTTCACGGCAGCTGCCTGTTTCCAAGCTAGGGTGTGGTGTTCCGTGTACATGGTGCTGGTGCACTGCTCATGCCTTTATGTAATGCATGCTCTTGTTCACTTTACAATTTAAAAATTTTAATTTTCATGTCTGTGGAAGTTGTGAGATGACTCAAATGTGGAAGGCATCAATACATGATGTTTCAAACTTATTTGAAGTTAAAAGGATGTCTAAAATATCTAAGTAGTTACAGAAAGGCAGATTTTCTGTTTGACCATGTTTTATAACTAGAGATGCACTGATATGTCTAGGGGTGCATAGCACCAGGATCTTGCTATCTTCTTCCCAAGAGGTTTGAAGACTGTGCCCTCCTCTGCTTAATTCACATTTCAATGCCACCTCTCTGTTGGTACAAGTAGTAATGTGATTCAGAAGTGCAAGTGGTAATTGTGTTTTTTCTAGCCCTGTATAGAAAATACAAGTAACGCTAATCAAGTACGTTCTTCCGGAGCATATGCTGAAAATACTTAACTGCGTGGTTAAGATTGTAAGGGATCCTTGGGCATCATTTTGTAGAGTCATCTAGAGCAGGCTGCCCAGGACTATGTGCAGATGGCTTTTGGAAGTCTCTAGGAATGCAGACTCCACAACTTCCTGGTCAACCTGTGGCAGTGCTTGGTCACCCTTGCAGTAAAAAAGTGTTTCCTGGTGCCCAGATGACACCTCCTGTGTTTCATTTTATGCTCATTGCTTCTTGTCCTGTCAAATAATAAAAGACAAAATGACAATTTTATCTTGTCTCCGTATGAGCTTGGAAGCGCTGCCTGTGCTTTTGTGGCTGATGGAGTTAAGTTCTGAATTTTCTTCCACCCACTAATTTCAGGGGTTTTTTCTCCAAAAAGGAGTGCAGAGACTCATAGAGACTCCTCCTGCCTTGGTATAAGTGAATAGAATGAGCACTCATCCATTTTAAATTTAAATTGATTTCTCTATTAGTCCCATATAAAATTGATTGTCCTGTATGAGTAGAATTTTCCAAGCCTCAGAGTATATTTTATTGGCTAAGAAAGCAAAGATGAGTAACACTGCAAACTCATGGAAAAGCAGGCAATGTGCATGTAGATTTTGTGATACCTGAAGATTTTATTTCTGATGCATTAAGTTGTGCTGTCGTACAATAAAAATGTTATTTCGAGTATTCAGTTTTACTGAGCTTAAAAAAAAATCAGCTGGACAGCATTTGTCAAACACACCCTTCTCACTCATCCAGTTGGGGCTATAAATAAATGCAGGAGTAGATGCAAAGAGGCAAACATTGATTTTCATGAGAAACAAATCACATTGCTCCTTTATATACTTTCCCCCCATCATACAGAACTGATAGTATTGAAGGCTGATGCAGATGATGGTGATGTAGTTTTGTAGATCATTTCAGCAGAGACATAACTAGAACCCTGAAACTCCTAAAATTCAAGGAAGAAAGAAGGTGAACTAAATAACAGAACTTTTTTGTCTCAGACTTCTAATAACGATGTATGAGCACAAATAAGTAGGAGATTGAGTGATATAATGATAGAACAAGTTCAGAAAGGTCTTTGATTCATATCTTACTTCATGTTTCGTCAAAAGATTTAACTGTTGCAACAGCAGTAAGCAGTTTCATATACCTTACTATTACTAGATTTAAGATGACTGTGTTTAGCTGTGGCATAATTCAAGTTTAATACTTGCAGTATTTAGCATAATTGAGAATATAGAAAGGGGTATAATTGGAATAATGGCAAACCAAATTGCTACAGTTCAGGTAAAGAATCTTTAAAACCCAGGAAGGAAAAGAGCCAGAGAGAGCATTATTTCAATATTCAAGATTGCATAAATGGTTTTGAACTCAATCTTGTTCTGTAGATTCACATTTTTGCAGAGATTCTTGAAGCCATGTTTTTCTTTCAATGGTGAATGTGACAATAAATTTGAACAAGCTTTTAAAAAAAAATCTGAGGACTATTTGTAGCAAATAAGGTGTGTAAGATTTGTGTAGATCCAAAGATCTGAAGTTGAACCATTGCCAGTGGAAGTTACTGGTCTTAGCATCCAGGAACAGTGATTTTTCAGTGCTAAAGACTGCTTTTATGATCCACAGTGTTTTGTAGTTGCGTTATTCACATAGGTCACTGAAAATCCAGGAGCTTTTAGGAATGTCGAATAACGTAAGTTTGTTTGTTTGTTTATTCAGTTTGTTTATTCAAAAATGCGGTGTGAGAGGTGGAAGTCTTGAACTCTCAAGCAACAATGTCATCACTTCTGCACCCTTCCTACAGATCATACATCATCACTTAGCAAGTTTTCAATGCAAAACCTGTTATGTATCCAGGATATTTGAAGCAGTTTTGTTAAACTCTAGTAACCATTTTTTCTGGTTCAATTTTATTCCAGTTTATCTAGAAATTGTTTTCTTACCTGTAGCTACAACAAAGTCATAAACATATAAAAAAATATTTTAATAAGAGTGTTAGTGGGAATATTAAAGGTTCAATTTATCTATGTGAATATAGGCCATGATTGATGAAAGGTACTGATTTTACTATAAAAGTGGCATTTGCTAATGTAAATACTCATTTACAAACAATGGCACAAATGAAAAACAGCACTAAAACTATTTAAATCTTAAGACTAGTGTTCTCCAGTCCATTTTTGGTGACTTGAAGGGATGTGTTTATTGTAGGTTTGGTTGGGGTTTTTTCCTTTGTTTTTAATGTGAATCTACAAAGCACAGGAGTTAAATAGATGTGTATGACTTGAGAAAAAGCCTAAGAAAATCAGGATGCCTTCAGGGAGGAAAGGGTAACGCATGAAATTTTTAAATACTAAGTTATCTCTTGCATTCCTTAAAATACTGAACAAAATAAATGTGGTAATTGTCAAACATATTTTTTAAAAAAAGGAACTACACCTCTTTCAGTAAGCTTATGTCTCAGTAGTTTCACTTTTTCAGGAAGATGGGGTTTAAGTGTGATTAGAACGAAACCTCTCTTATGATGAGGAAGTAGTCCCATTTGTGAAAGTGAGCCTGGATAGCTTCCAGGTATTTCCTGCTACACTGGGTAACATTGTAACTTCTTAGATCTGTAGATGTTGACACCTAATTTACCTAATAAAGTTAAACTAAACTCTGCAGTATAGTTTTGTCAGGTTAAGGAAAAGCCATTTCTTAAGTCAGTGCTTTGGAATGAAAAGTCTATGCCAATAAAATGCATCTCTCACCTGTAACATTGTCTTTAAAACATAATATGTTGACAGCAGATTGCACTTGCATGTACAAGCCCACCAATGTGGGAGGCTCAGGTACTTTTATCAGTGCAAATATAAACCTTTTTCTTGAAACTGCTTTGGAAGCATTAGCAGAATTTTTGACAGAAAAAATGTTACTTTTCTAATTTACATGTGTTAAATAATTCCTGTGCTCTACATTGTTCATTTTGAAAGGATTTAGAATTCTGACTTTCAGAATTGTGTCAAGTGAGACTTGGAGACTGTGGATGAGTAGGAGCTGCATTTGAATGACCTTTTCTGGGTATAATTGCACTGTAATCCATAAAGTAAACTTAAAGTCTTGTAAGTGTCCTTTGACAACATTTTGATAAAATTCTTTAATAAGAACGAGGAAGTTAGGAGTGTTTTTCAGACTGACATGTAATTCTGAATATTGGAGGCCTTCCAAGATTTAAGATTTTCATGTCCATCTCAGGATATACATGAAAATGTCTGTGAAGATAGTGTGTTGTCTTGAGTTAGGTATTTTTTTTAATTATTAGTATTAAAAATGCATAAATACCACTGAGATTGAAGGACAGAATAGATACTTGAATCACTTTTTTGGGAAAGTGTTAAACACTGTCTGAAGAAGTGATGATATACTGTATGTGTAACTGCAAATAATAACTTGCTTTATTTCTGCTGTCATACCGGCTGGAAGAAATTTCTGAAGGTAACTAATGCTGCTTAGTCAAAATGGGCCAGCTTAGATAAGGTTGCTTAGGGACTTGCACTTTGAGTTTTGGGAATCTCCAAGGACAGAGACTGTACTGGCTCTCTGGGTGAGGTGTTGCAATGTTTGTCTAAGCCCATAGTCAGAAACTTCTCCTAATACATAATTGTCGCAACTTGTGTTCAATGCTGCTTGTCTTTCACTGTGTACCTCCATAGTAAGTTACTGTGCAAAGCAAATTGTTTGCCTTTCTGACAAGTTAAAAGTAATTACTTGAAGCTTGAAGGTGAATACAAATGAAAGCAGTTATTATAAATAAAAGATCAGTGATTTATTATTTCCTTAGTACTAGTTTGAAGAAATCAGGTACCCTTTGGGGATTATGACTTCTGCCGTGTTAGGGACTATTTATAATGCAGGCACCTCAGGACCATCAAAAGCCCCCTTCTTGCTGCCTTTGTACTGTCAAAACTTCTTGCAGAAGCTTGCTACCTAGGAAACCTCATAGTTTGAGTAGATATGGGAAACAAATTGAAGCAAAAATAGAGTAATAGAACAAGTTATTGGCAAATACAGTGATGAAACTGGAGACATTAATTTATGATATAATAGATATGGTTCTATTGCCTACCAATACAGTCTTCAACCTACACTTCTGCTGTGAAATTCTATTTTTGGTTGGTTTCAATTTTGGCAGTAAAAAAAAAGAATAGGAAGAGGGTTTTAGCTGCATTATTTAGCAAACCCGTGTATTTTTGACAGGCAACCCTGTATACTATTCACTTGCAGGTTCTGAAAGTGGGATGTAAAGGAGTTTGAAGTGCTCTTTGAGAAATGAAAGCAGGTTTTTGAGCATATGGCAATTACATTTTTAATCCATGAGTAAAAAAGCTTCTGAAATGTAAAATACTTCAAATGCTTTCTTGACTTGGCAGAAGGCATTAAAACTTTGAATTGGTAACTTTGAGAGAGAATTGTAAGACACTGGAATTGGGAGGGGGAGACGTAACAGTTAAGGTGGTACCTTATTCCATCATTTTTCATGGAGCAAGCTCTGGTATGTTCCTTTTCTCTCCCCACTGCTATTGAATGGGGACTTGATGTCCTTGAAGTATCTCATTATAACAAACGATCTTGGGGTAGGAGGAAGAATCACTTTAAAAACTTGGGCTTTGTAGTAGAAGAATACTTTGCAAATGTGAACCAAGTGCTTTTTAGCTTATGGTGGATACCACTGTGTAAAGACTGCTGAGAAATGGAGGCCTCATTGCTGCAACTGAGCATCATGTGTGTTGATGTCCCTGTAACAGGATGTCATGGGCTTTTATGTGGGAGATGACACTGTTGGTTTCTTTCTTTGTGAAGTCTTAGTTAGCTGTTTCTTATACCATTTACTTACCAAATAAAAGTTAATGGGTTTTTTTTCCTTAAATGTAAACTTTTACTACTTTTTCAGGTTTTGGTGAATGACTTTTGCAAGGAAATAAATTTTTTATGCTGCTTATCTGTTGTCTATCTGATCCATAAGCTAAGTATGCAGTTGCTTGGCTGCTATTGTATATATTTTATATGTAACTATAAATAGTTGTATATAAATATATTCTTTATACAGTATATACATAAATAGCTGTATATAAATATCTATAATAAAAGGTTTCCAGTTTTGTATAGTCAGGAGTAATGAAAGTAAATGCAAAATTACATGGGGGAGATTTATCTTCCCTAATTTTTTTTAAGGTTAGTCTTGTGTATTACTCAGGTAGCATCCATTGCTTTCATATTCCTTTTTGCTATCTGTGCCTGATACAATGACTTTCAGGAGTCTTGTTTTGAGTTTGGGTTTCTTTAATCCTTCTTAATATGATGTGGTGTGTAAAATGACTTTAAGATGGAGACTTTTATGATATTTAGATACTCTGCTGAAAGGCCCTACAGTGAAGCATCCGCCACCTTTCAAAGTAGTTATTTTTGTGAAAATAAATCTCGTTATTCAAGTCAGGTTGTCAGGTAGAAAGAATGCAGCTAAATTACCACACGTGGAAGATTTTGCACCACTATTAAGTGCTAGTACTGTTACATACTCTTAAATATTTGTGTATTAAAAATAATTGAGGAAAACACATGTTCTCCAGATGTAATGCAGCTTTAGGCATTACTATTAAGGAAATGTCTGTTCAGTCAGAGCCATAGGTATGGAATGTGCCCCTCCTTTCCTGTGCCACAGAACCACATTTTTACAGGGTTTTCTTCCTTAGCTCTTCTAGAAGCAGAAGTGGATTGGATACTACAGTGCATTTTCAGTTGAGCTTAGTAGGAAAGCAGCTGCAACACTACTTTTATATTCATTCCCTCTCTGCTAGAGTCACTGCCTCTGTTCCATGTTCGTGTGACATGACGCATGTTTGGGGATGCTGCTTCACTGTTAGAAGTTATACCTGTGGGTATAGTGAGGTTTCATGAGATGCTGTGAAGGCAGTTTGCTGCTGACATGGGGTAATCCCTTTCTCACATGTTTGTTCTCCGTGCTTGTCCAGCTGTTTGAAGGCTTTTTTGCCTCACTAAACTGTCAGCAGCAAGAAGCAATATAATTATTTAAAGCTCTTTTTAAGGTAAATTGATTGCTATCTTCTTGCCACCTTCTAAAGCTATTCTTTAGCTAGATCAATTTGCTTGTTTGAATACTCACAGAAATAGATTAGCCCTGATGATTCAAATGAGTTTGTAAAAACACTGGTGTAACATCCTGGGAAGTATCTAACCTAAAGATTTAATGCGCAATTGGAGCCAGTCCTACCAAATGTCTAGCTATCCAAAGGAGAAGCCAGTTACATTTCCTTTAAACACTGAAGGGTTTAAAAACTCAAAAACTATGTTGATGTTTGGACAGAGCATCAAGCATTGTATCTTGCAAATATTTGAACCTTAGACTGTGCTCCTTGATATGTTATGCATGTCAATGCAAAATTTGAGTAGTGGATGTCGGAGCAGTTTTGCTTTGTAAGGAGCAATAAAGCTGCATATTGAAAAATAATAGCACAGCTCAAGGTGAACTCAGGCCACAAGTTTTAATCAAACTCAGAACTAAACAAAACTAGGTAAGTCTTATGTCCAATGTCACTCCAGTGAGTACAAGCAGTATCCCTTTTAAGTGTGAATTACAGATCTTGAACGAATTGAAACTTCCCTCATTTAAATCAGTCTGTGATAATATTTATGTAACTATTAACTTATTGTGAGAAAACCCTGTAGCTACCTGTAAACAGAGTTAAGGGGGTCAAGACAAAGCAATTTGTTTAGTTGCCTGCAGACAGGTAGCAAAGAGCTACATCAGAGGGCATGACTCTGAGAACAGAGCTCTCTAGACTCTACTTTTCCTGGAGCTCTCTTCTGGATGTGATATCTCATCATCTTTGTTTGCCAAGCACAGGTTTCTGTGAGTAGGAGATTTATTGTGTGTTATAAGATTGCAAGGGTACCCTCAGGAATCCAGAATGTAAATGCATGATATACAATGCTTTGAGCCTGCTGTAACACTGATAAAAGTGACTTCGGGAAGCTCTTTTTATTCCCCTGTGATTAGCAACAAAGTTGTCTTTCAGTGGAAATTATTGTGGGAATCTTTTGAACGCACTCCCTCTTCCCCCTCCCCCCAGCCCCCCAGTTTTAACGCAATTTGTTAGGTTAAAAGGGCTTTTAGTATCTATTTCACTATTTCATTTTTATTGCTGTGAAGCAGTGAACTTTAACCTGTTATGAGTGTAGAGGAAGGCTGGGTCTCCTTGCTGCAAAGAGTTCACAGCTGAATTTGAAATAAGTGATGTGTAGAAAAGAGTAAGGGTGAGTATGTGGCTTCACAGCATCTTGCTTATCAGCATGGTTTTCTGTGCAGCATGGACGTTGATTGAAGGAGTGAGCTGTCAGGGTGCCTAGCTACTGTGTTTCAGTTCAGTTAAAAGGGGGAATAGAAAAATTAAAGAGGGAGAGTAGTAGTGGCTCTGTTATTGTTAGGTGCACCTTAGCAGAGGAGGAGGAGCGAGCTGCCTTTGCAGAGCTGACAGTGGCACTGCGGAGCTCTGCAGTGGGAGCACGTATTCCTGACCATATATAGGCACATACAGCACACAAGGTCAGGCTTCTCCAACCAGTGTCACTTCTCATGTGCCAGGAACAGGAAGAGTGATCTGGGGGTATTTGAAGTCGCTATGTATAACTTCTTAAAAATAAAATAAACTTCAGAATGTCTTAGGCTGGAAAAGATAGAGAAGTAGGATTTCTCTATGTACCTGATGGGTATCATGCATTGAGAAAAATTAAATTGTGAAATAAAGGCAGAAGTATGGAAAAAAGATAGATTTAGCATAACCGTCACCATTCTGTACGTTACTACATTGCTCTTTGCTTGTATTCTGAAAACTGCAAATATTGTTGTGACTGAGTGTAGGCATTTGTTGATAGACCAATTGTTTTAATCTCTAGCAGAATGAAGAATTGGGCATAATGCCTAATAACCTTGTTCATCACATACAACAAACCTGTCCTTTTCTCTTTTGCTAGGCTTCTCTGTCTGGATTTTTACCTTACTTACTGGATTTTTTACCTTTACTTTATAAAATCAAAAAACTTGTAGGTTTGTTAAACTTTTAACTGATGTGTTGGGTAGCATTTCACTTCACTTGAAGTGTGAAAGTAAATCTTGCTAGCTCTTACCTGCTGAGACCAGACTTCCATTTAAGCAAGACTGAGAGTGGTGTAAAAGTGAAAACTGGATAAAGAAAGTGGCTACAGTGGGGAATGCTTCCCTTCTCAGTGTTTCAGAATTCTTTTTTTATTTTTTTTTAACTTGCCCTCAGCTTCTGTAGGATTTGTCCAAATTAATGCTCAAACCTGCACAAAGACGTGGTTCATAAAAACATATTTAAATGGGGTTTTTTGGGGGTCAAGAAATTTAATATAGTAAATGCATGGTTACTTACATAGGCTTGTGGTAAAAGCTGTTTTTTTGTAAACCACTGGTCATCAGATGTTCTGGATTAGTGAAGTCTAAAGTTTATAGTTTCTTGCCACTCTGAAGACTTGAAGCTGAAAACTCTGTAAATCAAATCTACGTCAATAAAACACTGTCTTAAACTTTAGGTAGTGTTTTGGGAGTAACTACAGAAATAGGTGGAGAAACTTCAGGTATTTTAGGTCTTTGAGTTTCCTAAAGGAAGACAACTGTAACAGTTTTTTGTTACTTGCTGATACATGTATAATTTTCTTGTACTGTGTGTAAAGGTACTGCTCTCTTGAATGGAAAAAGGTTTTGTTGTCTAGATTCTTTAGATATTATGATGTTTCTGTTTTGGCTTGCTCAAATCAATTTTTTAAAGTCTCAATGCATTGAATAATCAGCATTGGTTGCAACTGTAATGCACCTGATTGATTTGTCTTCTTAAAACTGTTTTCAGCAGATACAACTTTCTATCTCAGTTTGACTAAAGTGCAGTTTAGCTTTTTGCCTGTCATTTTGTATTACAAGCTATGTGCATTTTTAATTTATTTTTTTGTAGTTGCTCATAAACATAATATTTTATATGGACTATCCTTTTGTTTTAATTGTGCTTCCCCAAGTGATAGCTGAGCCAGAGGCTTTCTGCTGCCAAAAGGGGGAGATCTTCATCTCATAGAGGCTCATGGAAGTGCATTCATTTATCCTTCAGTATCAGTCTGGGTTTGAAAAACAGAAGCCTCCTTTAGAGCATTTATTTCTGGAAAAATTCTGTGGCAATAAATCTGTAAGTGCTTTTCAGTTCTAATGTGTTAAGACTACTGAATTTAATTCTTTTATATGGGCTTCCTGTATGTATGAATTGGGGAAATAACGGCTTTATCAGATACTCATCACAGAGAAGTTAATTCAGTTTAACTGCTGAAGGAAAGTGGATTCCTTTTAAATTGGCTTCACAAAGGCAGGTTAGCAAAATACAGAGTGTCTTAGCTGACATGCTCTCATCTTCTGAAAACATGTTAGGTTTTTTGCTTTTGTAAGCACGAATATACTTTATACTTGATGAGATATTCATTGCAAATTTGCAGGATTGTGTTTATCTGTTCTATAGAAAGTGTCATCTATGATGAATTTTCACACTAAAAAACTATCAGTGAGAAATTGAATTTACTAGTAAAATGTTTGTAAAAAGTAATGTCGAGGTTGGTCTGTCCTGAGGACATCTATTACTACTGAATGCTTTTGAATGGATATTACTTATAGTGTGGCTAATCTGACTGATAAGAATAGCTTTTACTGATAGTGGAAAAAAACAAGCAAAACCAGATTTACATTACCAAAACAGCTGAAAATGAGGTAGTTCAGTTTTAGTATAGACCTACTGCCACACCTTACAGATGTACCAGTTTAAAGCATGTGGTCATTCAGAGTGCAGTTTGGGTACCCATGTTTTGCTTAATTTTGCTTTTACAGCTGCTGCCAGCCCAAAACAGATGGACCTGTTATATCACAACTCCAAATGTCTCCAAGTCTTGTTTCTCTGCTTGTCCAGAGCTATCCTGGCCTTGGCAGGGTTAAGCAGTCCGGTTCACCTGAAGTCAAGGAACCAAGAAAAGGTGTTACTTCATTTTGAGCTGGAGTCAGCCTGGTGATAGTCATTCTGAAATCACGCAACTAAATACTTGCTCTTCAGGTCTGATCCCTGACCCTATTAATTGGTGTCATGGTTTAACCCCAGGCAGCCACCAAGCCCCATGCAGACACTCAGTCACTGCCCCACTAGTGGGATTGGGGAGAAGGGTAAAAGTGGGAAAACTCATTGGTTGAGATAAAGACAGTTTAATAGGGAAAGTAAAAGGTGTGCATGCATGCAAAGCTGAACAGAGAATTAATTTACTGCTTCCCATGTTCAGCCATCTCCAGGAGAGCAGAGCCCTTTCACATGTAGTGGTGACTTGGGAGATCAAATGCCATCACTCCAAAATCTCCCCGCCCTGCTTCCTCCTTCTTCCCCCCACTCATGATTTGATATGGTCTGGAATATCCCTTGGTCAGTTGGGATCACCTGTCCCAGCTGTGTCTCCTCCCAACCTCCCATGCACCCCCAACTTCCTTGCCAGTGTGTCAGTATGAAAAGTAGAAAAGGCCTTGTCTCTGTGTAGGCTCTGCTCAGCAACAACAAAAACAGTTATTATCAACACTGTGTTCAGCACAAATCCAAAACATAGTCTCCTACCAGCCACTGTTAAGAAAATTAGTTCTGCCCCAACCAAAATCAGCACAATTGGTCATTTGATAAAATGTGCTGGTGATAGAACCTTGGAGCCTGTCTTGCCCCTTTTCTTCATGAGCACATTAATAATACCGTAGGTTAGCTTTATTTCACATTGTTTATATTACTTTAGCTTGAGCACTGAGCTGAGTACAATGCCTTGACTTCAGCAGGAGAGGTAGAGGAGTGTGCAGGTTGGTGGTTTGGATAATGTTGATAATGCAGATGAGTTTACATTCTTTTAATTCAAAGGGGACAATCCAGGTTGCTTTAATAAGTAGCCATAGAAGAAGGTGCTCTTGCTTCTCTGTGCCTCTTTTGAGAAGAGTGAACTCTGTGGCATTTATGTCAGTATAATGCAAATTCATGTTTACATGGAAAGATGAGATCTGATGGTAGGTATTTGAGGTAGCAGACAAAGGCTGTCTGCAATCCAGAATGCAACATTTAGGTTAGAAAGTTGGAAACTGACAACTTTTCCATTTCCGTTATCCAGGTCTGAATTGACTGTGTGCTGTTAGTGATCTGAAAGCTGCCTGGGCTGGTCACATGGGATGTCATGAGGGTTGAACACTGTTAATGAGGCAGCTAAGAGCTCTCCCAGGACCATTTAACTTGAACCACCTCTCCTGGAGACCCTGGTCTGAAATTTGGGCCCTGTCAAGAACCAGGGGCCCAAACACTGGCTGTATTGCTACCCTCAGTTGTAAAAGCTGTTTTCTTGTCAGTTCAAAAGCTGTAGCATGCTCAGACAGTTCTTTTGTAGTGTCCAATACAAAGAAATGTGTAAATGTAAAGCATTCTTTGGTTATTTTTAGATATTTGTTAATGGAATGTGTGCTTCTGAAACAAACCTTAATTTCAAACAGTGGTTCCAGACACTGAATCTCCCAGCCCTTTATTCCGTAGAAACATGATGGAAGGTGTTGGAAAGGGGAACTCCAGTTCAGGTAGTATCCTGTGTTTGAATAGCAACATCATATCGAGGATGCAAGAGAGCTGTAAGTGTCTGCTGAACTTGGATAGGATAGGTGATAGGAACTTCTGCAAGATTAAGTTAGGGAACCGATATTTAGTTAGTTAGGCACATGTGTCTGTAGCTGTGCAGTGAACTGGCTCAGGGACCTGGTCTGAAAAAAAAAGAGCAATGACTTTCCTGATTTTGCTCACTGTGCTGTTGTACCAGGGCTCGTGCAAGCAGGAAGAGAGAGGAAGTCAGGGCAGGTTTGCATACTTCTGGGCGAAATACTGGCTTATGCTGTGTTTTCTTTGCAAGAAGTTGTGGCTGAAGGCCATTAATTACTAATTAAGATCTCAAGGTCTTTTTAAGCTCTATCTGCTGCTACTGTGATACTAAGAGATCTTAGGTAGATGTGGTGAAATTACATGCTTTAGTGTCTATGCGGTGGTTTTAATCTGTCAATTATGTCTAACTGAACCTTTTGGAAGGTACAGAACCATATGATGTGTAGTAAAATTAGAAGAGAAACTTAGAAGATCAAATATATCTTCATCATGGATTTTGGCTCTTGGATTATGTATTGATTCCCAGGCATCCATGGACTGAAAGTTGAAATAGATTGTGAACATATTATTGATCTTACTTGTTATATACATCTTTTCGTGTTAGCCGGTAATAGAAAACATGAGTGACTCAATTTCTCCATCTGCTTCCATCACATATACACTCTATTCTGTTTGAAGAGGTGGAACTTTATATTCTGTGTTTTTAATAAAGAGCAAGTAATTAAAATAATGTGAACAAATATGTGAAACAGTGGGAGTTGTACAATTTCATGTCTGGCTATTAAAACTACATAATGCATGACTGCTTTGAATAGGAATGAATGCAAGTATATACAACCACGATTGTTTTTGTATTTAAGGTGCGTATAGCAGCAAAATTCATAATTCATGCTCCTCCTGGGGAATTCAATGAGGTGTTCAATGGTGAGTATCTGTCTGCTCTGTCCTTTCATTTAAGGCATCTATATCCAAAATTGCATTGCTGATTATTCTCCTGAATTTCACGTAGCTTATATTATAGCAGCTCCCTTGCCGTAAGGGATGGTTTTGTATCTTGGCATGATAAGCTTTGCAGTCACAAGACAGCTTGAAGTTTAAATACAAAGCAAGGAAAGTACTACTTTTCTTTGTGATGTGAGAATGAGCTTTGTCTCTGTTTTCAATGAGTCATGAACTAACAGTTACAAGGGTTTCTGTTTAGAAGACACGTACTCTTGTTTTTTATCTTTGACAGACAATTACATTTTTCAACAAAAATTAAGCTGGCTAAAATTAAAATGGTCCTTTTTTTTTAAGAAGGAATATCATTACAAATACTTAACCTTGAATACACAAAAGACTACTGCCTAGTGCCAGTTGTGGAAAGAATATTAATCTTCTCCAAACATTTCTAACCTTTAAATTCTGGGCACATTCCATTTTACTGAGTGTATTGGTAAACTGAAAGGAAACTTAAAATAAGCTTCTTTCAACTACTGTTGTCTGAACTTTACCTAAGATGTTAATTTTTTTAAAAAATTGTTGTTTGTCTGTCATCAAGATATTTGGGCATACATATCATATAAAAAGGCATGCTTTATAGTTGTGGCTTACAAATGGTTCTGAAGCTATTTAAGTAAAGAAGTAAATTTAGTATACTAAACCTGTAGTCAGTGTCAGACTAGAGAGAGCTTAAGGTTATTAAAGAATGCAATGCTTTTACAAGTACCTTGTTCTTAAACTGTGGCCAGCTGATTAATATTTAAAATTAATTAGCACTTCATTTTTGAAGTGAGCAGGTTATTAACTCAGCTTTCTGAAGATTATTAATATTTCTTAGAGTAGTACTGCTTATAAACATTATTGTTATGCTAATTCATAGTTGCAACTACCTGCTCAATAACAGAGTACAGTAATAGATTGAAATCACGTAACGGACATTTGCTCACAAACGCCTGACCAGTGTTCAGTGAGATTCAGGCTGCCTTCTTAAAAAGAGAGAGAAAGCTTTGGATTCCAAGTCTGTAAATTGTGGGTTTGTTTGGTTGGTTTTGTATGGGGTTTTTTGAGTATGTGGGGTGTTTTTTCCTTTGGGCTATTGTGTTTTGGTGTGGGTGGGGGAGTTTGGTTTATTCCAGGAGGGTTTGCTTGTTTGTTTTTTAAAGAAAAAAATACCTTAAATATATTCCAGATTTTTTTTTTCCACTTTAATGATAACTTAGGAATATTTAGAAGAGGTTTAATATGGTATAGCGAGACTAATGATTGGTTAGTTAATGAGCAGTGAATTAAATTGTTATTAAAACAGTGCCTAGTAAAGTCAAATACATAAAGAAGAAATTTGCTGCACAGTAAATATGAAGTAATTCTGAGGAGAGTATTGACTTTTTTCTATATTCATATGTTTCTTGTATCATGGTAGAAGAAATGCTGTTGTGATGTAAAATCCTCTGCCTAGTAAGTGTCATTAAGGAATGAGACTAAAAAGGGTAAGGCTTAAAAAATAATAAGTTCAATACATACTGTATCAGTGTTACCAGAATACAATAACGATAATACAGTGTGAGGGAGTTGGTAATATACATTTTAAAGGAAACTTGGTAGAATTCTGTGCTGTTCTCATTCAGAGCTTCTCTAAAAACTAGATTGACAGATTCCTACAGCCTGTAGAATACAGCTTATATCTGTTCGCCAGATTGTCTTGGAAGAGATCCATTTCTATACTATTATTTTCGTTTTGTTCAGTCAAAATTATAAAATATGAAGCAATAAATTTCCTACCTAGTAATCTCTGTGGGTATGGAATGGTTTGGGTTTTTTGTTTTGTACAGTCTGTTGACATTTGTTATGTGACTGAAACAAGTTTCTGGGCAAACTGTACTTATATGTTGTAAATACCTCCTTTCAGATGTTCGGTTGCTGCTTAATAATGACAATCTTCTCAGGGAAGGAGCAGCCCAGTAAGTACCAGATGTCACATACTCAGTTGCATAAAAACAAATGTTTTTTCAGTAGGACTTGCATAATCAGTAAGCGGTTCATTGAAAAGATGGGTGCTTGGCAAGTAAAACCCTATTGTGTGTGTTGGGCATCTTTAATCAAGGTTAAATTCTTGGCAGAGGAGAGATCTGTATTGTCTAATGATTAGAGCAACTTCATTTTCTGTTTCACGGTAGATGTTACTTGAACATCTGTAAGATACTGTTTCCTTAGGCCCTACTTCTATATCAGAACATTATGCCTACTGTACTTTCATGCCAAAATTAGTTTCATCTGTAAGAGTGGAGATGTCTGGCTTAGTAGGTTGGATCCCTGTGGAATTTAAACTTTATCTGTTCTTCCAGTTTCTATGGGTTACTGTAAAGCTTATGTGTTTGTCTAGATCAGGGTACTTCTGAATGTAAATTTTTGTATAGGATTGGTTGGAACCTGTAATACAAGCACCGAGTGAACCAAAGCGATTCCAAGTTTTTTGGCATGCTAGGGTAAAGCATGGATAAAATTTTTTAATGCATCATTGCCCAGATTATTAGCTATTATTTCAATTTCTTAACTGCTACTAAGTAAAAAGATTGTGCCTGATGCAGGCTTTTGTTGGTTTTTTTCTCTTGTAGTGCATTTGCACAGTACAACTTGGACCAGTTTACTCCTGTAAAAATTGACGGTTACGACGAACAGGTATGAATATAATTAAATACTTGCAGTCTTCCTTAAACTGTTAAAGATGTTCTGGTATTGGAATAGTTGTTGGCAAGAAAATTAAAAGAAATGCGTCTTCCCTACCAAAACACAGAGATTGTGCCCCTTCAGTAGTACCAGTACCAGTCCCATAAGTTAATCACTTAGGGGTACCTAAAGAGCTTGAAATTTTAGTCTGCGACGTTGGCTGAATTCAGTGTTTTGTAGCTGTAAAAACAATTTGCTCCATCTTCAGTAGTAGAAGACAGGAATTTCTATCTTGCATTGTTTGCTGCAGTAAGAGGGTAAGATTCAAGATTTTTTTTTTTCTGAGGCAGTGTGTCGTATTCACCTTCTCCTCTCTTGCTATATGCATATTTGTTTAAAATGTAAGCCTTTGTATGTGATTAAGCTCCCATTAAATGCAGGATATAATTAGATTTGGCATGGCATTTTTTTTGTTTTTATTGAATAGCAAATGTTATTAACTAATTTTATGATTAAATAAATTGTATATAATATAAATATATATTAAAATGAAATATAAATTTTAAACTTAAATTTTACGATACAGGTTTTGATAACAGAGCATGGTGATTTGGGAAATGGAAAATTTCTGGATCCCAAGAACAAGATTTCTTTTAAATTTGATCACTTAAGAAAGGAGGCTACTGATCCTAGACCCCATGAAGTTGAAAATGCCATAGAGTCCTGGAGAAATTCAGTTGAAACAGCAATGAAAGCATATGTGAAGGAACACTATCCAAATGGTGTCTGCACAGTAAGTGCTAAATTACATAACCACTGTACCACTATACATAGATACAAATTTTAAAAGGGAGCTATTTGTAGACCAGAAAGATAAGCAGTTTCGACTGTAAAGAATTTAGTCCTGTCAGGTATTCATGAGAAATGAGGGAAAGCTTCAGAAATTTAATGTTTCAGCTATTGGATTATTAGTGGGTGGTTACTGCAGGTCATAGTGAAGATGTACTTCTGTATTTAAACATTTTTATTTAAATTTCTTAAAGCATTTAGACCTTTTGTGGACTACTGCAGGTTGATCCTGCTGATCCTGGCTATCTGGTTGGTTGCTTAGAAGGGGAGAAAAATTCCGTAAGACAGAAATGTCTGCCTTGGCTTGCTTTACTGACAAAACTGTCTTAGTAAAGCAAACTGGTTTTGCTCCATCATATCTCCTATATATCCAAGTATCGTATTCTTACCACCAGAATTGGTGGTTCTGATAGCTTCTTAAAATAAAACCTCTTAGTCTGGACTAAAATAGCATTTGCTTGCTGTTATGAGCCCTGTGACTATTTAAATCTCAGCAAACTGATCTATTGATAGCTGTTCTGTGCTTTATGTTGATGTGACAGAAAAATTAACTAGGGGAAAAAAAGTAAATCAGTTGCCAAGTTAACAGGTTGAATTGGATTCCCAGGCAGGCAGATGAGTTCCAGTTCCTGTAAAGGAAACCAGATTGGATGTTTGCTGAGATAATTTTTAGTAGTATTTGATTTGGGGGCATAAAGCAGAACAGAGGACTAAACCCACCCTTTGAGTCACCTTTTTGCTATTCTGTACAGGTTTAAATCATCATATAGTTGGTAGAATAACTGGTGTTTGAAACCCAGCTGGTAATATATATATTGTCTCAGTAGTCACTGCTATAGGCTTAAAATTCCTGTAGTGGCAGAAAAATGAGTTCACAATATATAAAATTTAGTTAAGATGATTGACCTTCAAGTTTTTTAGTCTTAGATTTTTCTGCATTGTAATAAATACTTCAATGTTTCATGTACAGGAATATTATGTATAACCATAATGGTTCTAAAATGAAATTTTACAGTTTATATAACAACAGTAGAACCAGATATCTAAGCAGTTTGAGCAAGATCTACTGAAACTTTGACTCTTCTTTTTTTTGCTTCTTTCTTTTTTTTTTTTCCTAATTAAGGTGTATGGTAAAACAATTGATGGACAGCAAACCATTATTGCATGCATAGAGAGCCATCAATTTCAAGCAAGAATTTTGGTAAGTTTTTGTATGGATCCACGGACAGTAAAATACAGCTAACTGAGTAAGTGCCATTACAGTGATAATCCTTAGTTCAGAGAAGAAGGTGGATGCATTTCTTGTATGGGACCTTTTTTCTCCCTCTACCCTACTCCCAAGTTTTTCTGCCAAAACTGCAGAAATCTCTTCCTTTGTGGTAAGTAGAATGGCAGACTGTGTGCCTGCATCTCCTTTGCAGAGCTTCGCAAAATTCCATATCACACATATGACATACGTGATCAATTTTCCTGTTTATCACACTGACACCAATACTCATGGCTGTATTCCCTAAAATGGTTGTTTTGGCTTGTTTTGCTTCCTTTGTGACTGATAGAATAAAACCCGTTCCTTCTAGTTTGAATTTCTCAGAGAAAGAAGGTGACCAAAAATCGCTTTACAATGGGACTTAAGTGATTAATGTTGGGATAAGACAGATAAAGGTGATTTTGGATGAAATAAACTCTTACAAACTGCATGTAGTGGTTTGGTCCAAAATACTCATTACTGTTTACCTTCAGTGAGATAAGAATTAGGAGAAATGCAAAGCAGGCACGAAACTTGAAAGAATATAAAGAAGTTTATTAACAGACCTAAAAGAAGAAAAAAAAATTCATACCACACCTTCAGAACACTTCTCCTGTCCCCCACCTTTCTCCCTTCTCCCACTGACAATGTAAAAAGACAACCCTTGAGATGTTCAGTCTGTTTACTACTTCCATGATAACCTTGTTCAGTCCATTTAGGAAGAGGAGTCTCTCTTGCCCATGCTATGAAAACATTATTGCAACAAGACAGCCACCCGGGTTGGTTCTCTGCTCGCATCATGTGAGTCCCTTCCGACGACTTGGAGCTTTTCCCACAACTGCTTTCGAGGGTCCACTCTTGAATTACTGGGGTACAATTTTAAGGTTGAGCCGTTCAGAAGCAAAAGTTCTCTTCACCCATCTCTGGGAGCACTTCATCTCTAAGAACAGAGGCCTTTCTCCTTCCCTGGGAGCAAAGGGTCCTCCTCATCTTCATCTCTAGGACTATCTCTGGGAACATCTCTAGGAACAGAGGTTTTCTCCTTTTCCGTTTGGAGCAAAAGTCCTCATCGCTTCCATCTCTCCCTGTTCAAACTTCTCATGAAATTACAGCTGTTTCAGCATCTGCCTATCTCAGCGCAGGTGCTTTTGCTCACAAGTAGAACGCTCCACCCCCCATGCCTTCATGAAAATTACAATGGGTACTCTGATATATCATAGCTTTACAACAGAATTTCAGCTTTAAGTATCTCCTCTTTCTTCTCCCTCAGGTTTTCAGCTCTTCACAGCACAAAAAGGGTTAATCTCACCCAGGCCTTGCAGCTGGAATTTCGCTTATCGCTGTTGCTCACATGATCTCTGCTGGACAGCAGGGCAGCTTCAGCTGAATCTTGGCTGCACTGGAGAGGGGGAGCCGGGCTGGCCCGGCCTGGCCTGAGCAGGGCCTGGGCCGGGCCCGCTGGCCCGCACACGGGGCCCGCAGCCACCTGTCCTAGCACTGGAAACGAGACAGAGCTGTGGGGGTGGTTTGTATATTCTTAAGTGTGGATCACAGAGGTGGTCACAATTTTAAGTGGCTTAAAGAATTGTTCCTATTCAAACTGGCCAGTTGATAGGTTCTGTCAGGTCACAGAGGAAGCTGTAAGCACCCCTTTGCAAGAACATCACTTCCGAGACTATGCTTTGCTAACCCATGACACTGCAGCTTTCTTTTTTCTGGACTTGGTTGAATGATTTTTTCCATAGTCTGGATAGCTCAGTACAGGAAACTGGCCAGAGGTGACATAAAATATCACAGTATCAGGAATGGGTTAAGGAGGTTATATCCTAAAGATAGCTTATATATGCAGTTGTCAGAAGAAAGGTGTTTCATTATTATTTGGTTTGCTGTTTTGCATCTGCTTGCAATTTATATTAGTAATCCCACAGGTAATGGATGGAAGTACAGAAATCTTTGGGTTTTGATTCTGAAGGTGGATATTACATATCCATAGTAATTTCAGCATGTGTATGGATCAGTTGAATTATTTGCCCAGTACACTGATTTTTATTGAATTTGCATAGCTAATAAATATTTTTTCCTATTGACTTAAACTTGACTAGTTAAGTGTGCATGTTTTGCATAAACGTTAAAAGTAACTTGAAATAATACTGGTTTTCTTTTTAGTTTGGACGTATGAATGAATTTTGATATTTCAAATAATTATTTTGTAGTCTTTAAAGAAGAGGAACAGATATGCAGCAGCCTTTTATAGATGGAGAAAATCTTTCTTGAAAGTTTTCTTTATTAAAGTTATGGTTGGGCATCTATGGGTAAATATTGACCATATTTTTAAGTGTTTTTCATGGGTAGTCAGACTCTAAATCTCGTTCTTAGTGAGTTGTAATAAATGCATATTGGTTTGGGAGATTTAGAGATGGAGGAATGGATTCCAAGTTAACCAGATTGCTCAGTTATCCAGCTGTATGGCTGGATATCCAGCCCAAGCCACAGCCAATATTTATTCTCAAGGTGTTCCAGCTTTTTAGGCATTTAGAAGTCTGTCAGCCTACTATGAGAGTAAGTTTGCTGGGTAATAGCAAACCAATATATGCTAAAGAAAAATACTTTGTGATTATTTGAAATACTATCAACGTAGTAGGATAGATGGCTTATTAAAGAAAGAAAAGGAAAGTTAATCTCTGATCAAACATTCTAAGTCAGCCAAGCTAAATAAGGAAATGGTATTGTTTTCACCTTAGAGCATTTCCTACAGAAAAATGCTTCTGAACTTGAATTTTTGATTTTTTTATTTAATAGCAACTTAAGGACAAAAAAGATATCCCAGAGTGGAAACACTGTGGTCATCTTAACTTCAAGGGACCACAGAGCAGCTAAGAAGCAAACAAATCTTTTAGCTAGCCATTGAATCCCAGGCATTCAAAAACTAGAATTGTACCTAAGGTATAATCCAGCACGTAAGTTTCTCAAAATCAGTGTGGTCAGTCTATAAGGCTACTAGTAGTATTAATGTCACTGAGTTGGGCAACCCTTTCCGTTTTCTTAGCAATGTCAACTTCTGAATTGTCTTAGTCTATATGTTCAGTGATAATTTGGAAATTGTCTGAAATAATAACCAATGGCTTTATAGTTGAGTTACCATTGTTACTATCTAAGATGTGTAATTATATAGATTCATTAGTAGCAGTTAATTTTAATATTTTGTGTCTTTTCTCTCCCCTTGTTGAGTGCACTGGGATCTACACCTAACATTAGCGGGATTGGAACTCATAGTGTCAACTTTTTTTGCTTCTTTAAGTGTAAACACAGGACAAATGATGGACAGCTGCACTGCATTCTTAATACAGCTCTATAGTACTAACCTAATCCACTAACTTCCTAGCTAAATAAGAAAATGTCTAGGTTACAGGAAAGAAATCAGGTGAAACTACACCATACTCTCCCCATACTGTTTTCTGAGTGTTTGGAACACCCTTTAAGCATTTTGGCAAGGATTCTGAATTTGTGGAAGGAAACTGGAGGGAAATTGTTGTCCTGGAAGGGAAATGCTGGAAGAGCTGAAAGTTGCAGTTACAGTTACTAGTTAAAGTTAACTAGTTACAGTTAAACACAGTAGAAAGTCTTGCTGCTTTAATGTTCCTTCCCTTCTAATTTTTGATAGCCTGAGGTGAAGTGTGACTTTGGCTGATCTAGGACATCACCCAGGTCCTAGAAACAAAATATTGACTGTGTGTGCCTAGCTAATACTACAATAGAGGAAGAACACTGGAGGCTTTAGGTACTTTCAGAAGTCCTACTGTTAAAAGTTCCTTAATAAGAAATCTCCTTGGTCCACAGCGAAAACTGAGATTAAATGTTTTGGGAAACTGTTCTGATCTTGATTGATTACGAGACTGAATCTTTAGGGGAAGATTTTCTGCATGTGTAGTTGCACTGCAAATTTCTTTCTCTGGTTTCCTTTGACTACCAGTTGTATGTTGGGATTTTTTTTCATAACCAGTGGGGTGACATTCAGTTTCTGTTTTATTGCTTTTTTTAAGGAATGGCCGTTGGAGGTCAGAATGGAAGTTTACAATCACCCCATCAACCACTCAAGTGGCTGGCATCTTGAAAATTCAGGTATGCTTATCTCAAGCTGTGTCCTGAGCTGTTAAGTCTCCAGTCATTATCAAGGGAGACTCAGGCCAGTGTATCAAGTATGTTAAGGGAAAATGGGGACCCAATAAGAAAGGCAGCAATGCTCATTCAGTTAAGTGTTAGTGACTTAATTTGCATATTTATCTAATCCTTAAAAACATAAAATATGTGTTTAATGTAATGATTCAGAGGACTTGAGAAGGTGTATTCACCTCAGCTAGGCATATTCCTCTTTGGTTTCCTGTTTCTTGAATTCTTGAAGTGAGACAAGCCTTTCCTTAGGGTAGGCCCTTTCTGAAGAAAAAATTTTTTTTTTTTTTTTTTTCATTTTAACTGATAACGGGGCTTTTTCATGTTATCCTATTGTTCAGAAACCTTTGGTTTCAGCAATTCCACCATAGAAATTTTTGAATCTGTTGTTTTCTTCATTCAGAATTTGGCTTTCCTATTGGCTTTAGGGCATTCAGAAATGAAGAATTCCAAGCAGGCGGAAGTCTTGAGACCAAAGGAAGTCTGACTGTCATGTGGTAGGCAGGGAAACCTGACTTCCTGGATTGGTTCCCTGGAATGTGTACACATACATTGCAGCAGTTTATTGAAGCAGTTCTGGGATCAAGGACTGGAAACTTAGTGCAGCCTGACTTTCTGTGTAGTACTTCATTTATTTTTTTTAACGAGACAGAGTCAAGGTTTTTTTTCTTGCTGTTTTTATGCCCCCATGGGTTTTGCTTGTTCTTACTGCTCAGTGATGACTGCAGAAGGAAGGTGCAAAGGAATGTTTTTCTAGTCTGAAGCTAGGATGTTATTTTAGGATGTGGTGGCTGTGTTCAGATTCACCCAGGCAAGGGGACCCTGAATCTGCTTTCCCATGCTAGTGCCAGTTCTGTAACATTTGGAATGATGGTCAAAATGTGAGCAGCCGTTATTACGTTGCCAGGTCACAACAGTCATGGTAAGCAGCCCCTTAAGCAACTTCTAGGCTTCTCAAGACTTTGTCACTTAAATCCAACTTGCAGCAAAGCGGGCATTTTCTCCACAGCATGCATTTTTGGTTAAATGTCTTAAGAGGTTTTCCAGAACAAGGAAGCGGGTGTCCACCTAATTCTTGGAAAGGTTAGGGCAGCAGCCTAAAAAATAGTCTGAATGAGGAATTTATTCAGGTTCTAGTCAGCTTTTAAATTTGGGCACCAGATGATTTTGTCTTTTAGTACTATTTCACGTAATTAATCAAGTCATTATTTATATTCATTAAAGTTCTGGAGAGTGATGAAAAGTTCTACTTTTTTGCTTGTTTAGAAACTACTTGTTTCATCAAAGAATTTTGAACTCAGTTTTAAATTTTTAGAAATGGTGTACAATTTCTCCAGTGTATGTGGGAGTGCACAGTCTTCACCTCTCAGAAGAAACAAACAAAAAAAGTACTTTAATTTTTTTTTTTTTAAGGAGCACAGTATTTTTCTAGAAAAGGAAGTCTCTGCAGCACTAGTAAAATTTTCGAGTACTGAAATTTCAGTGTTGTTTGCAAAATCTTTGACAGCAATACACTGTTGCCCTGTTTCTGATAAAACCTTTTATTAATAAGTTGGGGAAATTGAGCATCACCTGCTATCTTCAGGTGTCTTCAGTATTTTTAAGATCATTTGCACAATTTCTTCCTTTTTTCTTAATTCTAATAATAAATTCTAATATAGGAGATTCTCAATTGTTGTAATCTCTTCTGTGTAATTTTCTTTAAGTATATTTAAGGGGAAAAGCAACAGCAGAGCCTTTTACTAAAACTAAGTCCCTGCAGTATTTAACATGCTCCAACTGGATGGAAAACAACTGAGAAGTGTACTGGTTACTAATTTATCTCTTAGATAATTCGTTATTCTCATCCCTCAGTTAACCTTTCCAAGAGGTTCTGTTCATAAACATCCTCTTTCTTGTAGTCTTCTGCACCTAGACCTAGCATTCTAGAATGAAGGATGTCAGCAGTGAGGTATAGTACAGAACAGTTACTTCTCATATTTTGTTTAAGATATAACACATCCCAGAATTAGATTTGACTCTCCATCTCTGTTAAGCTTCTAGGTCTGAGTGTTTGCCAAGAATGTGACCCAGTGACACAGATAAGATGTTTGTGCTGGTGTTGGCCTCAGAGCACAGGGGAGGTTTGGGCTCTCTGCAGTGAATCATGATGGACAAGGGGAAATACATATATTGCTTTGGGTTCTGCTGCTTCATTGGGAATTCTTAAAATTGTGCACTGAGTAAGCACTTCTCCTCTTTCAGAAAATGGATTGAAAAAGACTGGCAGAGGTTTTACCCAGCAATGTTTGATTTGAAAAGAAACTTCTTCTGTGGTTAGGTTGATACCTTTTGTTGCAAAACAAGTATTTGACAATAAGCAAAATAATCGTGTAAGATGAACCATAGGCAATAATGTTTTACTCATATAGGAAACCTTTCCTTTGTGTGGTATTACAACTGTCTTACTGTGTGTCATTTTTTTTCTGTTATTTATGAAGCTGAGGGTCTTTTGCACATATGATCATAATGCACAGGAAATTATACTATTGTGCATTAATCTCAGAATATAATGTTATGTTGTCTAATAGGGTGACACACAAATGTTTCATTTTCTCATAACATCAACTATGTTGACTATCTTGACTTTATCAAAATTGTAAAAAAATCTTCAAAGATGCTTATTTAAGTGTCAGTGACCTGCACAACTTCTATATCAATTATCGTTAATGATCACATGTAGTTTTATATGTGCTTCCTTATTTTATGTTTTCCAACAGTTGTGTTAGGAGCTATATGTTTTCTTACCTGTCCCAACTGAATTTAAAAGTACTAAAGTTAGCTTGAGTAGAGTTTTAGTGGTCTCCTGCAAAATAATCAAGGAAGCTATTATGTAGATACAGCGTTTCAAGAATAAATTATTTCATTCGGCTTTGCTATCTAACCTTGGGAACTGCTTTGTCTAGATAAATACCAGCTTTTGTTATGAGCCCTATCTAATAGAGGAAAATGTCAAATCCAAGGAGAGCTAGAAAGGGAAGCTTTATGTTGCACTATCCTAGAAAACAGTTTGGGGAAGCAGAAAAACCTCACAGTATCCTGAAACCTTCCCCAAACTATTCTAATTTTAAGTATATCTTCATCATTTAGAATAGTCTAGTCTATTCATTTCAAGGGTTTCTAGTAAGGTCACATAAATAAGGTGTTGTTTTCATGATGTTAGTCAAAACCTAAACTTCTCTGCTTAGAATAGTACTTAAGGCTATAGTACTTAAGTACTAATAGTAAGCTAATAGTACTTAAGGCTTAAAAATGTTTCCAGAGTAGCCTCTTCAGTATTCCCCCTCTAAAATAGTGAATTCTACCTTATTTTGGTTTTTCTACTTGCTTTTGTTCTGTAACGTTCTGTATGTGGTTTTGGTTGATTTGTATAGGTTTCTTACTGTGATAAATAACACAACACTTTGATTTTCCTGTATGTTATTGATTTGTAAAACTTAATATGAGGTTCTTTGTTTCATTTTCTCTAGGTTCACTACTATGAAGATGGTAATGTTCAGTTGGTGAGCCATAAAGACATACAAGATTCTCTAACAGTGTCTGTAAGTGACCTTTAAAAACTTAGTGGGTATATTAAAGTGACTTTTTGATTTAAAAATAGAAGCAAGCTTTAAAAAGCTCAGAGGTTTGAGAAGTCTGTTCTTCTATATGTATGGGAATTAATGTTCAAATTTACAAATACTTTCTATGTAATATTTACTGCTTCTGCCCAATATGTAGCTAGTATTTTTTTTTTAAGTAAAAAAATATTAACGTATGCTTGCATGTGGCTTATATAAGCTACATTAACTTTGATTTTAAAGCATTAATTAGCTTGTTGTCAGTCTTCCTGCACTTCTTTATTTAAACTTTGGTCTGCAGAGTGACCTATAGAATTAATTTTTGAATATGAAGGAGGTTTGAGTTAAAGCAACTGACTTTAGTAGTACAATCTCTAGGACACTGCCTCCTTTGCTCGCTGGAAGAAGGACCAGTATGCTAAAATAGTAAACAAATGGTACCAGTTGAGAAGCAGTAGTGGGTATTTTCCCTTCATTTTCTCCGTCTGTAACTGCTGCTGTCAGTGTCTTGCTGTTCTGTACACAAAGCCCTTTCAGAGATGCTTCAACTTGAGAATCATAACACACTTTATATTTAAAGCATCATTTTTTTCAACTTCTTACCAAATAGATTATTGTAGTAATGAGGAGCAAACAATAGAAATAAAAGTTGTTTGGAAATATTACCAGATATATCTTTTAAGGATTGATAATGTTCCACCATGAACAGCTACTACTTCTGAAACAACGTCTATAATTGTGTTTAAAAACAACAAGATTTTCTGTTGGAGTGTTTTTTAATAGAATTTAAGATAGTGAGGTTAAACTGGCAAAGAGAAATTGTAAAAGTTAACAGTACGAGTATTTTAATGATAATGACTAGCAGTGGCCAATTTGGCTCAATAGGTCAATTCATCAGTAAAGAACATTGTTTGTTAGAATAAAGCAAGGCTTGTTGGTTTTTCAATTGCAATAGCACCATAAAAAATGAGAGAATGTGGTGCCAACTGATAACACTTCTTGAGCTGTAGATATAAAATTACTTCTGACCCCCCAGAGCAGAGGGATCTATTTAGTCTTTCATTCAGATAAGAGTTGCTGCAGGGAAGGTTATGTGGATGCAGTTTTGCTTTCAATAGTTTTTGCTTCACTTGCTATTGGGAAGAAACTTAATCCTGTTTTGCAATTCACTAAAGTAGTAGCAGACTGATGAGTCGGAAAACATCTTTTACGTAACTCAGCTGAAACAAAAGCAAATATGCTTCTGGTTACCAGTTTTTAACCTTGGCTTTGAGCTTCATAGAGGGCAGAGGCTGTACAAGTTCTTACTTCACACAGAAGAAATGGTAGGTAGATTAAAAGGAGCCTCAATGACTCTTCTTTTTTGTTGTTTATTAGAGAACCCATTTTAAAACTATTAACAGGCACAACAGAAATAAACGACTGAAGAGTTCTCTTGTTGCTAGAGTTGTGAATAATCTTGCTGAAGGGTTATTCTCTTATCCCTTATTTTCCTCTGAGACAAATAAGACCACGTACCTCTGAATTTTTCCTTTCACTGGCAGAGCCTTTGAAAGTATTTCCTCAGTTCACTAAAAAGCAAAACCTTTTCATTTTTTCATCTACTTTATCTCTGCCTTCTCCTTCATGTCTCTTGCAGTGTCCAGAAGCACTTCCACAGCTATTAGGTGCAGTTTCACTGAAACTTTGTACCAGTTATGATTGAAGCTATCAGAGTTTTCTCCATGTCTTTGCCTTTGAAGGAATGAGGGATTACATGTGACAAGAACACTCCTAACTTTAAACAGCTTCCTCAAAAGCACACTTAGGAATGTCTCCAATGCTAAGTTGGAAGTTTGGAAATTCATGAACCCTCACTTCCTTCTGGGGACTTCGTTTAAGCACTTCAGCTAATTTGCCTCCAGATTGACTGATGGGGCATATTTTATTCTTAAACAAAACACCCACTTGCATCCTTAAACAGTTTTTTTTCTGACCTCACCCTTATCAGTCATGATGAAATTTGCACCTTCATTTTTGCAAGAGGTATTTGGGGATAGTTTTAGAATACCAGGTATATAAAACCTAGTGTTTTCCTCAGCTTAGTCTCCAGATTCAGAATGTTTACTGGTGAGCAAATCTGTTTTGGTTTCATGGTTATATTCTACTATAACTTCTGGGTTAGCTGATGTTCTTGAAGTTTTCTTGAATTTGTACTGGAAATGTAACATTGATAATGTTGTTATCCGTACTTTGCATGTTTTTAGAGACTTTGGTGGGCATTGTCGTATTTCCAAATGCTGATGTGTTCCATCTGTCTTTTTATTGTACCATAGAATTCTTAATCAAAATATGTTAATGAGTTTCGTGGCAATCTTTATGCTTGTAACAGTTTGATTTTATTTTTCTAACATCATCATCATATGGGATATGCCTTTTGGATGAGTGTTCAGTTTTGATTTAGCCACTGAACAGTCAAGTGTTCTCATTGAGTCTGACATCACTCATAACTATAGGAAGAACATAATCCAGCTGGTCCTAGAATTATGCTGTATATCAGACCTAATTCAAATGGTTTTTTCCTAGAATGAAGCCCAGACAGCAAAGGAATTTATAAAAATTGTAGAGGCTGCAGAAAATGAATATCAGGTATGTTGGAAACAAATACTGTATTCATACTCATATTTATAGCATTACCATATACTTAACCAAAGCTAGTATTCTATAACTAGCAAGATAATGCAGTTCCATTTAAATAGATTACGTGCTGCTGTGACCTCTGTCTTGCCTTTTCATACCTTCTGGTGATTGTGCTTAACATTACAACAGAAGTAATTTTTTGAGAGTGGAAAAGTTCCTTGCATGATTAAGTTTCAGCAATTCTGGTGTCTTAAAGCATTAGTGCATTCCCTAGGTGGAATTTTTGTACAGATTCTGTTCAGAGGCTACTCTGTTAGACAGCTTTGCTAAGTATGACTATAGGCATTACCTGTTTCAGTTAGTCATTTCAAAGTTAGGAAAGTGTAACTGTTCTGGATACTCTCTGCAGAACTGGATACACATTCATTCAGGCCTTGAACATAAGGTAAATTTCAGACATTGTGTTCTGTCAGTTTGAAAGAAATACTCTTTAATTAAAATGTTTGAAGTATCTATTGTATGCATTATATTCAAGTTCACATGATGTGTTGTGGACTGACTTTAGCATCCCCACAGGAAAGACAGTAGAAGACTTTCCTGTGTGGAATTAATGATGTATGAGCTAACTGTGGTCAGCATTTTATTCATGCTGCTGATAAACCACACTTTGGTTTGCTGAAACACCTTGACTATGGCCAGGTTTATTACATGTCTCACTAATTTTCTTCACATAGTCTCAATCTGTATCTAGCAGCTTTCCTTCATTAAGTATTATTTCAATTTAGCATGTTTTTATTAAGCCTGTTTAAGAGGTAGCAGGCCCCTGAGTCACTGAATGTTTATATGGCATCCTAGTTCTGTTCTTCACATGTCTGTTCTGTGTGCCTTTGTGTTTGACAGACTGCTATCAGTGAGAACTATCAGACTATGTCGGACACTACTTTCAAGGCCTTACGTCGACAGTTGCCAGTTACCCGCACCAAGATTGACTGGAACAAGATCCTTAGCTATAAGATTGGAAAAGAGATGCAGAATGCTTAAAGTGAACATTGCATGACTGGATCATTTTAGTGTCCTTGTATACAAATAAAAATTATTACAAAAAATATTTGGAACTGTCAAATCACCCAGTCAGCATGGGCTTTTGCCATTGAAAATCACTGTAAGTAGTTTGGTTAGAGCACAAAGCTTAGCTAATTGACTTTTTTTTTCTTTTTCCTTCCTTTCAGAGGGTTGCAACTTCACTATAGCTGAATATCTTCCTTTAGAGTTTCCGTTGTACCTTTATTTTTTTATAATGAAGAGACCATGCCTTTAGTTTTCAATTAAACATTAAGAACAGTTGGAAAAAATATTTTTGCATATGATAACCCTTCCTCTTGCTTTCATGTGAAATGGACAACTTGAAAAATTTGCTGGATTCCTTGTGGAGATCAATAATATGCATTTCTAGGTCAAGGTCAACATGGAATTAGCCATAGGTGCTGGTTTTGAAATCATCTGTCCTTTCATTGTATGTAAAATTGGGAAAAGCATTTTCTGTATCATTTAAACCTGCCAGAGGACATGCTTAGCTAGCCCCATGGTAGCTAATTTTTTTTTTTTTTTAAAGAAAAGGCCAAGGTCTAATGCTGTTTTGAGGTTTTGAAATTAAATAAAAGTACTGAAATGCATTTAATGCTTTTTTCTGAAAATTACTCAAATGAGCTCAAACTCCATCTGCCCTCCAGGTTTTTTTATCATAAAGCTACAAATGTATTATAACAAGGCATATTGTAATATATATAATCCTGTACTCATTACTATGTCTGTTTATTTTTTTCTTGGATTGAAATGTACTAAAATTCAATGTGACATTAAAACGCAAATTTTCTATTTATTTGAGTATCAGATTGTTTCCTGATATAGCCTATTTTTGGTGTTTCTAAATATTTTTTAAATTCTGCTTAAAACAGCCACAAACTTGTGTATTTAGGGATTGTAATATCATTATCGTTTTCATCTGCATTTAAAAAACATCTGCATATGGAAATCTACTTAAAACAGATGTATTTTGGCTTCATATTGGCTACAGAGGATAGAAGAAATTCCAAGACCAAAAACTAATACATTTGTCTGGAGAATACTTTCCCTGTCTGATATATCTCATTTTGAAAATGGATGTCAGGTATCTAAAAACACAGACTTCGTTATAAATGCTGTATAACGTTTCCATAACATGCATAGATTTTGTTTTTAATTGGATAAAAACTTGGTTTACAATATGCTACCTACTTATATGCTCATGATGGAAAATTAAAAAGCTCTTTATTTTTTAGAAGGCAGATGTTTATACACACTCCTAAACCAGTAGAGCTTACACAAAGGTTTGATGTCTCTGTTTACAGCATGATCTTACGAATTACCTTAAACTGTTAAATTACAGCATAGCAAGAGAAAGAGTCTAGACTTGTACTGGGTATAAAAATGTACATATGAAGTAGTTTGCTGTTTGAATTTCAATAGCAATACCCCAATATTCTGTTCTTCAGTGCTCTCTTACACAGAGGTATAGAAGTTCTTGAAACTGCTGCTACTTTACAGTACTAAACTGTATAGTAGAAGAGTGGGATTTGTTCTACCACAGTCTTCCTGGATAGTTGCCCTCTCAATTGTCTTTGTAGTTCAGCTCCTGAACTATGTTGTTCTTTTCAAATTAGCTCATAAAAGCTGCATGTGAGCTAGTAACAAATGCTGAGTCACTGTCAAGTCAGTCTGTCAGTCTTAACTAAGATCTAAATACAAACCCTATTTGAAGAATTTCTTCCAGTGTATTTAAGAACAAGGTAAAAATAAAAAGGCAGTGAATGAACAGTTAGGAGAATTGTTAATGGGCAACAGCAGTGCAAATAACTTTTCTAGCTGTTTAGAATGTTGCATATGACCAGAATCAGCACTGACTAAAAGTCAGAATGCTATTTTTCTTACCTGAAATAAAGAGCTAGTTTTAAATATATTCCTAATAAAGAGGTATTTTACTGTGAAGTACTCTATTACTGTATTTCCCTCTCCATTTATTCAGTCCTGTGATAGTCTTAATTCCTTATCTTGAAATAATTGCTTCTTTCAGGTTCAATTCTACCAATTGGATAACATAAGTAGATCTGTATTACTTATGTTTTTTCTTGTGTTAATTTTTAGTCTGTGAGACAACTTTACACCTTGAACATCAAATTTATTAAGTTATAGCTTCAATAAAGCCATTTGTAAGTAAATCAACTATTCTGTTACTTTTTCAAAGTGGTGTGCTGTATCATATTTAGGGGTAATGACTCCCCAGATGAAGCTGACCTGACTGTCAGCTGAGGTACATGGCACATTTGGAGTTCTTGATTTCTAGCAAAGTTTTGTATGTCACTTTGCACTTTTGTTTCTATCCCTGCCACTTTTAAGTTGGAGAATTTTAGAGCTTGCTTGGTAGGCTTTAGGGTATTTTCTGTAGGTAAAGCACTTTCTCTGAGAAATTTTGCTGTGGCAATTGTCTTAATGTGAACTACTATTTGTTTATATTCTATTTTTAAATATAAAGACAAGCTTTGTATTGTTCAATCTTGATGTAATAGACATTATGGCTTGTAAAATGGACTTGTAAAATGTTTGTGGTTTTGAAGTGTATTACATCTTATGCATCTTAGTGCCCCTTTATATGAAGGAATTTTTAACTTCTGCAAGTAAGCAGCTGTTCTTTGTGAACATCTGCAACAGGAGTGGCAATTCTGCTTTCAGGTTCTCCTGAGCAGCCCCTTTTTGTATGTCTGTCTTAAAATGCATACTGTGGATAGAATGAAACTTTAAAATCATTGTAATTTTGATTATCTGGCTACTGTTGCTTACTGCTCTACATGCTGATAACAATTCTGCCATCTGGTTCCACTGGGAACACTGCGATGCAGTTCATTAGTAAATGGTCACTCAGCCAGGGTTAAAAGCCTTGTGTGAGGCTGAACATCCCGAGAGATACGTTCTCTTTGGGGATGGCTCCAGCTGCATCTATGGCAGCAATGTAGTTTATGCAGTTTGGAAATCCCTCTCTTATCCCCACTTTCCACAGACTGGTTTGGCTCTCAAAGCCGTTTTGGTGCTCTTGAATTCACTTCCTTTTGGAGAACTCAGAACATGGACCTGGGCTCTGAGTGTGCACCAGGTACCCTCAAGCTCTGAATGGTGACCTGAGTCCATAGCAGTGGTTTCTTTCAGGCAGCTTGAAACCACCTACCTATGTATTGAGGATGTCTGGAGCTTCAGACAAAACTGGGCCTTCACATTTCCAGACTGTAAATACTGTAGGTATAGAAGTTGCATCAACTGTTCGATTCTGTGGATTCACTCCTATCGTATTGAATTACTTGCTGACACAGACATAGCTTCTGCCACATTTGTTGACTGGAAAGACTGAAACTGTTCTTCATCTGATGCAATTGTAAACTAGGTTTAGATTAAACTTAGTTTGTTCATAACCTTGAAGTGTCAATTTTTGTGTGACAGTGTCAACTGAACTTTTTTTTTTTTAAGGGGAAAATCTGCATCAGATTTTAACCAAAAAGGTCAATTTTTCCTTTTACAGCTAAAAGGAACTGTGAATATGCACTTTATTCCTTCTGTGAAAATGAATGTTTAATACTTGGTAGGTTCTCTTATTAGCAATATTTTCCTCTGCTACTGTGACTTGCTTACCTGTAACAGGTATTGCTCAGCATGATGTTAGCCATGTGCTCATCGGAAAAAAGGGTCAGAATGATAATCATTGTCTTAAAGGATACATGCTCTAAATACATTTAGACTTTTCTGTGCATCTTTTCTTTGCAAATCAATAAACTTGTGCAGGGGCAAATCTGTCAGGTTTGTTCCTCTTCAGTCAAGAGGAGCATGTAGGAACTTCTGCCTGACTAGCTGCAGTTTGAAATAATGTCAGATCAGAAACAACTTCCAGTTTATGGGTTGTAAATATATCTAGTAAAGTAGGTATACAGTAGTTGGTTGGATGGTTTGGGAGGACACCACCATATGCCCATAATGATTTGTAGTAATTTCAGTTTTGCCTTTAAATGTGCTTCACCATTTTCAATTTCAAGTGTTTACCGAGCGCAGCTGTTTTAGGCATCAGTGAAAGAATTGAGATTACTTCCTTTAATAAGTAGCTTCCCAGTACGCAACTCAGTTTGAGTTACCCTTCAAGGTTATTTCAGAATTTACTTAAAAATATTAATATAGAAGGCTAAGCTGCAGCTTTGCCACACCACTGTGAATGCAAGACAAGCAGTGTTGTGAAGAGGAGTTCAGAAAAACATGCTCCCTATCTCTTTCTTAGGAAGTAAAAATGGCCCCAGAGGCCTTGCCAATTACAGTGCAGCAGTGTGCTTGCGGTGTATCTGGAACCTAAGCTACTTTCTTCAAACACAGAGAAGTGAGTTTTAGTCCCCTGAGGTAAAGAAGGGATTCGGCTTCCCTGAAGCAAATGTTCTTATAGCTGGCTGAAGGGAAGCAAGGCTATCTCCTCTTTTGCAGATGAAGTGTTTATGAACCTAATTGAAAATTACAGCCACAAGCTCTTGAGTGCAGGAAAAATCCATTCTCTTGGGCTGCAGTGGATGGAAAGTGTTTCTTGGTGCCTGCTCAAGCAGCCTCCCTGCCCAGTGTGCCGGCTTTCTTGGGTGGTGGGTGGTAGTGTTGCATCTGTTGCTGTCGCTGGGTACTAAAAGTTAGATGCCCAAAGGCAAAAACATTCAAGTTGTTGCTGTGCTGTGAAGGTGCCAGAAGCTCACACTGTGCAGCAAGGGGCCCAAAGATTAGCCCTGGGATTTGCTGTCATGCTGCCTTTTTCCCAGGTGAGGCGGCACATCCAGTTGTAATACAAGATGTGTCAGTAAGATGATAAAATACAAGACTGCGATCAATTATGATTTTCTTTAAGGAAGAAAGGTGCCATGTGTTTCCACTCAACCACAGTTCCTGTTCAGCCTGTGACAGGGAGCCTGATGCTGCAGCTCTGAGGAAAGGGTCAGTTCAATTGAAGTTGCACTCCAGGAGCACGGGTTGGATGGAGGCTGGCACAGCAGTCACAGCCAAAGGCTGCGCTGTACAGTGCCCGTGAGCTGCAGCCTCTGCTGCCCGTCTGTCTGGGCACATGTGCTACAAGCATTGATCGAGCTGTTCTCCCTGTCCTGGCACAGCCTGTCTTAACCAGGCACAACTAGGGCTGCTGCCCCAAATGTCCTGGTGGCCCTTCTGTTAATAACCTGCTATTTACAGTGACCTGGGTCTAACCATGCAGTAATAACTTACACATAATCTGGAAATTAGGGAAACAGACTTGGAAAAGCAGCAAGGTAGTTACTAAATGAATCAATATTCAAAATAGAAACAGATTTTTTAAATGCATACATTTTTAACTTCGCTGTGACACTTAAGGTTAATATCTGCATACGCACTGGAGTAAGCGCTGAGCTTTCAGGAGCCATTAGCAGTTTTAAACTAAGTAGCAGGAAGAAAAATCTGCTCTATTCTTTCAAGTGGCACGTGATTGTCAAACCAGCTTTTGGATGCTGTAAAACTGGTAAGTTTTGCAAGTCTTTAACTTCACTGTAACAACAGGAACAATAAGTAGCAAAAACGATTAGCCAAAAAGCAGTTTTGATTACAGATTCCGAAATTCAATATTCAGTTGGAAGGTTTCTGAAAAAATAGTGGTGTTAGAAATCCTTGAATGGAATGTGAAAGCTTATGTTGGGGGTTTTTTTCCAGAGTTGTTGCACCATCACCTGCATCTCGACTTTATGTGGTAGGACGGACTTGTCTGCTCTGAAATAAATTACTAAAGATTATCCTTCCTCTCCAAGTTCTTGTAGGTTTTGGTATTATTAATATTAAGGTAGATAGTAGGAAAAGACATCTACCATGCCAGGTCTTGACCTTTTTTGTCTTAGCTGTGGGCATACAGAAGGGCTTTTTCCCATTCTCATTGCCACGTTTTATATATTTGAAGAGCATCTCCAGACTGTAGCTTTTAGATTAAAGACTGAATACTGCAACTCCAATTACTACATGAAATCCAATACTCTAAGTATAATTTCCTTACATTCTCCTTTTTGGTTTCTGCACATTTTGAGACGCTTGTTTTTCTCTGCATATTGTTCATTTCAGCCCTGATAATACTGCAGGCTATTGTGATACTAAGCTGGTACTTGTGTTTCCTTTTGCTAGAATCTGGTCTTGCAATAATATTCTCTAGTATTATCTTCATCAGCTATTAGGAATTTTAAACCCCATGTTAAATTAAGGAGATAAAACCAACCAATCAGCCACTACTAGGTAGGTGTGCCTGATGTTATCCTTCTCTAATGACAAAGCAGGTACTGGGAATGTACAAAAAATGAGACCATCTGCATCCTAATGATGTGGACCAGCCAGCACACAGATTCTGAACTGAGAGCATCTTGGCATGAAAAGATGGGCTGCTGTGAACTTTTCCAGGGTGATGAACTAAATCCTTGTGATGTGGGATATTGTGCCAACAACAGGTATTTTGTTTTTCAGTAGGTACTGACATCAGTTAAAACTGAGGAGTTGAAGTGCACCCCCTGTCTTGTGCTAGGAAGCACACAGTATGCTTCTTTCCTACCTTTTTTCTATGGCAAGGAAAAGGAATCAGTGATCAGTCAGAGGTGACAAGCTCTGAGATGCATCTCACCTGGTGAAAAACTGTATGCTAGCTGCTGTAACATCCATGCGAGCACTTTCCATATGTCTCAATGTGTGTCTCCACCAAGCTAGCCAGAATTACTTCTAGAGTATCAGAAAAGTGTGAGTCATTCAAGAGCCTGTTTAAAGTTCCTGTAGGCGTATACTGAGTATGAAGGGTTCTTTATCTGTGCTTGGTGCCAGGAGCCAGCTCAACTACAGAAGGCTAGACCTGAGAGATGCTGCTAAGAAAGTAAATGCCATATGCTCACTAAGAATTGAAGTGCTGCTCCTGTTCCAAAGCTTTGCTGCAAGGCAAAGGTTTCTGCATGACTGATTCTCTGGGTGCAATAGAATTTGGTAAAATCAGTAACTAGTAGGGGTCTTTTCCCAGTTTGTTACTAAACTTAGTGAACCATCATCTTCCCTATAAGAACTTGTTTCATCTGGAAACAGTGTGCCTTGTAGTCCTACCAGCAGTTGATGTGGCCAGAGTTACTCCACCTGAATGTAAAGGAAGAATGGGGGGAGTGTGCCAGTATATAATTTCCCAATGAATAAATCCAGCTACCTGGATTTATCTCTGGGTAAGATCCTTTCAGACATAGTAAAGTTGCTACCCAGATGGTAGCTGCTGACAGAGTGGTAACCCAGAGCCTGGTGTCAAAACACAGGTGATGACAACATTGAGAAACAGGGCAGTAGCAGATGCAACCTGGGCAATCTCACAATCGACGATTACTGTTCTACGAATCATGAAAATTACCAACAAAGTAACATACCCAGTAAAAGAGGCTCCAAGGTTATCTAAAACAGTGGGTTTTCAATGCAGCTGATGGGTTTGCTACAATCATGTGGCAGTCCTGTGGTGGAATCACCACACAAGGTGAGCAGCAACCATTACTATATCCTTTTCTCAGAATCCCTCCTAGTTCTTTGATGTAAGAAAAGCCCCTTCAATAGGGCTATTTGTGCCTTGCCAGCAAGGCTAGGAAATGCTGAGCGGAGCAGAAGTGTATGGGTGAAGCTCCCTGCTTGCCCACTAGGGTTTTCATCTTGTTCCTCTTCCCTGCTGCCATGCAGAGCAACTGATTCAGTCAGCAGCATCACTACTAAAAGGGGAGGCAGGATGGACTGAATTAAAGGATGCTGTGAGAAAGGTGTTTGGATCTGAAGAATGACTGCTGGGTGCAGAAGACAGAAGGCTGTGACCCAGCAAGAACAGATCAAGCAAAACTGAAGAGCAAAGGAGGGAAGAAAGTAGGACATGATGAAGCCAGTGTGTAACACAGACTATTGCTCTGTAGCCCAAATTTAAAGATGAGCTCACAGAGACCTTCATCTGTGGAGAGGGTAAGAAGAAGAGGCTCTATGAGGGAGGTTTTTCTTTTTCAATGACATACTGGATGGGTGTGGAGAGGCAAGACAAGCAAGAAAAGGAGAAAACAATTGCATCAGACAAGGCAAAAGGATATTTTGGCACTTAATTTTGCAAAGATTTAACAAGATTTGGCTTGGGAGCCAAATCTAGCTGTGATATGGGTAAATGACATGCTATTTAGATGCTACCTGCTTCCACGGCTTGCTCAATCCCTTCCTGCCTACAGGCAGAGCTGTTCTTGTCCTTTGTAATTGTTGCCAGCCTCAAGCAGTAATAATTACCTGTACATGATCCAGCACAGTGACTGCTCTGTTTCCTTCCTCTGAAAGTCTGGAGAAGAAGTAAAATGTAACTGCCAGTGGATTTCTGTGCTTCTACCGATACGTAGCAGGTAAAGATGCCGTGTTGCAAATCCTAGAGGAAAAATAAACTTCACTCTGCTAATTGCAGATTTCACATGGGAGGAGTTGAGACCTTTTTCTCTCTTTAAAATGTTTTCATTAAGTATAATACCAACACTCACTAAATTGAAGACCATGCTCAACATATTTTTCCTTAAAAAAAATGGTCAAGATACCAATCAGTGAAAAAAGGCCATATCTTCTACATCTCCTACAAATGCATCTCCTTAAAAAAAAAAACAAAAAAAGGAAAAGAAGATTTACTGTTTGGCTTCAGTCCAAGGCATGAGTAGAGTGGGGAGCAGAGCTTTTGTCCTTTTCCTCAACCTCAATAGGGGAGGCAGAAACCAGTGCTGGTTCCCTCCGGGCTTTTGGCCATCTGCCTCTGCCTCCCTGTTTCTCCCACAGCCTCCCGTGACGTACAGAACATGTGTGGATGCAGATGCCAGATTCTGACTTGTGGAAAGCTCTTTTTTGACCGGGGGCCAACCTAACAGCTCGCGTGGTTCCTTTATGAATCCTAAGCACATACCATCCTGTACAAATACTGACATGTCTTGCTCCACCACCTTTTATAAAGAAGCTTAATAAAATGCCTCAACGAATGTGTGTCCACTTCACAAAAACACGTAAGTGCTCCTGGAGGATATTTCCATGGATTTTAAAAAACCCCAAACAATTTGCTTTTTCAAATATGTGTGTTTGGGATGGGGCACTGCCCCACCTTGATGCCTAAGTGTGCTGACAGTCAGGGTGAAATTCCCATCTCATTTTTAGGGAAAAAAAAAGTAACCGGGCAAAAAAGCAGCAGAAGAAAATAGATTTGATTTTTTTTTTTTTTTTAATTTGGTTGGAGTTTTCTTTCTGGTTATTTCATTATTTTGAACACTACCCAAAAGTACTGAAACTCTGCTCTGAGTTGCACTAGCTATTTAGCAACACCTTCCTTTGCCCTCTCTTTGCACTGACATCTGATTCTTAACTGAGCCAGTTCTAACCTGGGTTTTGTTACTTGTCTTGCAATCAGGGAAGCTTGTTAGTTGAATTTTTTGTCAGTAAAGATCTTAAAACAACTTTCAGGTAGGCTTTCCTCCTTCCCATGCAACTACCCTGACACATTCCATAGCAGCATGTTTTCTGGAAGAGTACTCGTGGCCATGGACAACTTTTTGTTAATAATGGAAACAATTTTTTTAAGCTTTTTGACATGTGGTGCTCAAGGCATATTTCACTTTTCCTCATTAGTATTGGTGGCATGTTTTTAAATATTACTGTCTTTAAGCTGAAGATTATTCCTGTAATACTGTAATATCCCACTTTTAGAATGGGGAACAGAAACTTCAGCCTGGGCACACTGTTCAGAAGTCTGTAGTTGCATACTTTTGCAATATCTTTAATAAAAATACATCGATTAAATTGTAAATTAAGCACAATTTTTTATTTCAGTGTTTCTTACCATATTTTCAATTTTCTGGATTGTGACTAAAGACTGTGTGTACTTTAGTTGAAAACAGATTTTTGCTATGTGATTAAGGCATTTTACGCAGACTTTGGTATGTCTGAAAAGCGCTGTGTACGAGATCCCGTGAACTCTCCTCCAGTGCTTTCATTCCCATTGGCAAACTGCTTCTCAACCATTGCTGATTCCAGCTTAGACTGCCACCTGCAGTTCAACGCTGGTGTTGTTTAACATGCAGCTGATAACGCTTGATAGGTGCATTATGTGCATATGTATTTATTTGTGTGTGTGTAAATACACAGCTGGGCAGAGGCATGCATGCCTATGTGCATTGTTGTTTAACAGGTATCTAGATTAAGAAGTGTTGGGCATAACGCTGCTTAACGGGATTCAGTTGCTAGTGAAGGAATCAGCTGAAGGTCAAGGGGATGTCTGGCTCCTTTGAACCAAGCTGACAATGTTTCCCAGTGCTCATATATAAATGGAGCTCATGTGGGTCTCATTTCTGCCCTTTCTGAATGTCCTCGACTAGTGTGCCTGGCTGTCTTTTGGCTGCCAAGACCCCAATGAAATCTAAATTTGTAGCCAGGTTCCAAGAAGGTTATACATTACGGGCCTAGAAAAGGTCTCTCATTCTGATCTCTGAAATTATCAGACAGAAGATATTTTAAGGTTTACTAAAACACCCAAACATTAAAAACCCCACTGCTTTGGATCTTGGACTACTTTGGACCCATACAAAGATTGTGTGGGCAAAATTTTCAAACTGGACTTCTGCTGCACGGTGGTCCCATCTATTCTCTCTTATTTGCCAGGACCCAAGTTCAATAAAATGTCTTTCTTCTGAAAAGAAACAAAACTTCACTGTACCTCATGCTTAGTAACTGTCATTGCTTCTGCTTCCTGATTTCATTTAGCAAAGTCATCAACAGTCATATGAGAAATTAGGAACTCTGAACTGGGTTTATGGCAGACAAATTAGTAGTGTTCACACAGATATTATTTTGAGGTAGGAACTGAGGGCTTGTGGGAGAAAACTCTAAACAATGATGTAATTGTGTGGCAAATCTTAGCAGAGAGGTAAAACACTACTTTCGAATTTTTTTTTGTCCAGTGATTCACTTCAGCTGTATTCTATGTTGACTTAGCAAATGAGGGCCTAGAACCAGGTGACACTCAAAATGGTGTCTTTTCATAGTACTGAACAGTTTGCTTCTGACTTATGAAATGCATGTTTCAGGGCTTTGTATTTGCTTGGAATTTCATTCAAACAGAACTGAGAGACAAGAGATAATTTGTGTTAAATAGCACCTGAACAGTGAACTTGCCTTGAGTGTCAGCTTAGATGCTTCTTTAATAGGAACAGCAGAAATGTAATTTGTCATATGAATGCACAAAATTAGTCACAAGTCAAGATATGCAGCACTTAATTGCTTGTCACCTCACACAAACATTTGGGTTTGGACGCATGCTTTGTATTTCCTGAGTTTTTGGGGGGTTTTGTTTGGGGTTTTTGTTGGTTTTTGGGGGGGGGGGGTTGGGGGGTTTTTTGGTGGGTTGGTGTTTTTGTTGGTTTGGTTTGGTTTTCTTGGTTTAGTTTGTGCCATTGTTTTTTGTTGTTGTGTTTGTTTGCCTGTTTGTTTTTTTGTTTTTTCCTTTGTACAGCACCCAATGAGGAATCCTTATTTTTTAAATACTTCATGCTCACTGTAAAAACATTGGAGATCTAGAAGTGAAATGCATAACATTACTGCAAAGTATTAAAACTTTTGTAATTTCAAGGGAAGAAGAAGCAGTGGTGCTTAGAGGAAGGAAGGCATAAAATTAATAACTGTGCTTTAAGTGGGCACAGTTCATAGTGTTTTGATCTTCTAGTAATACAAGAGATGTAAAGAAAGCATAGCTGGAGGAACCAACACAATTCACTCCTGTCTTTCAATAAAAGACAATAGATTGAAAAGTTGTTTATAACAAAAAACTTTGGGAAAGCCCCATGCCCCACTTCTTATCTTTCATACATAAAAGAAATGGATCATAGTCAGTTTTTTAAGATAAGCATGAATACTCTGAAAATTAAAATACGTAGAGGAAAATTTATAAAAGTGAAAAATTGCCTAGTGCAATTGAAAATGTAAGAGGAATATTTTGATTTATAAATAACTGCATGATTGAATAAGGTTGAGGTTTTTCAGGTGTGACCTAATGTGTTAAGTATTTCTTCCCTTTAAAACTGGAAGGGGAAACTGAAAAATTTGAAATGTGTTTTTCTTCGATATGTAATTAAACTATAAATGACGTTTTATGTAGTTAATCTGTATATTCTCATTTTAAAAGTTTTGTGATTTATTAGCAGGAAAAACTTCTGTCAATCCTGCACCAATATTCTTATATGGAGACAGTGGTCTCTTAATCAGAGGATCCTGCCACCATCAAATGAAGAAGACACAGTTCCCTCCCCATCCAGCTTCAAGTCCTGCAGTAGTCTGGAAGAACAAATTTTGTACCTTTGCTACCATGAGAAGGTATCAATTTGTAGAGCTACAGATTTACTTTGGTTTAATGCCTTTGGGTATTGTAAACATTCTAGGAAGGCTACAATGTTTTTCTCTGTGATGACTGTTTCTTTGGCAGACTAAAAAATCTCAGGTCAGAGTGGTTACTACCAGTTGGAGAAATTTTCAGGATTTTTTGTTCTTTTGGTAAGACTTTATGAATAGTACCTGTTTCTTACAATGCTGGAGAGTGTTATCCCACTGGATATAGACTGTGGAAGCACAGAAGAGAGATCCAAACAAATTGTGAATATGTGGTGTGTATTTACTTAAATGTTTGTAAGCTGTGGGACATCAAAAAAAAAAAAAAAAAAAAAGCAGGGATCGGCCGTGTTTACCGACTTGAATTTTTATCCCATTCTGCTGTCAAATGTTGTTTCATGAATAAATACCTCATTCATGGAAGAAGCAAAATGTATTTCTCAAAAGTACAATTCTATGACTTGAAGTTTATGCTTTACTGACACTATTTTAATGAGACGCATATCTAGTGGGTGCCTTCCCTGCCCTTGGCAGGGGGGTCGGAATTAGATATGCGTCCCTTCCCTCTCATTTATTGCGCCATACAGTTATCTTCCAAGGAGGAGAGTTGTGCAGTTCGGGACTCTGCTGGGCACTGTACACACCAACACGCACGCAGGGACTTCTATGCCTGTTTCATTACCCAACAAGAAGCTCACGCGGGTCAGCTGCAAAAAAACTATCCTACGTGAGCCCTTTTTAGGCTTGAAGTCCTGTTGCACGGTGAAAATGCCGCCAGAAGTTATTGTTCAAGATCGTAAAGATGTGGGGGGGAAAGTTGCGTGGCCCTTCTGCCCCCTCCTGCCCCGGTTCTGCTGTGGCCGCACGCCGCCGTGCCCCGCAGCCTCCGCGCTCGGGCGGCGGGGCGGGCGCGGGCAGGGCCGGGGTGCCGAGCGCAGGGGCCGAGCCGCGGGGCGCGGCCGAGCGCGGCTGGGGGCAGGTCCGGCGCTGCCACCGCAGCACGTCCCCACCCGCTCGGCCGGAGGGGAGCTCGCAGGAGTCCATTTTAGCGGGCCAGCCCTCGCCGAGGCTCGGCGGCGGGCAGGGCGGCGGCCGGGGGCAGAGCCGGCAGCGCCCCGGGGGCACCCGCAGTGCCCGGCGGGCGGTGCGTGCGGGGGAGAGGCGGCCCGGCCAGCGAGAGGGGGGTGAACCATCCCACAAACACACGCTGAGAGCTCGTGGCAGCAGAGAGCAGCGTTTGGGTTGATTTCTCCCCCACACACACTCCGTTCCCCCCCCTTTTTTTTTTTTTTCTTTTTCCTCTTTTCTCTCCAAAAAACATGGCTGAAGCTGGGACGGGCTTTTTGGAACAGCTCAAGTCTTGCATCGTCTGGTCCTGGACTTATCTCTGGACGCTGTGGTTCTTCATCATGCTCTTCCTCGTCTACATCTTAAGGGTGCCGCTGAAGATCAATGACAATTTAACCACAGGTAGGCTGTGATCATCGGCCCCCTTGCCCTGCCCCGGGGGCGGCTCGGCCGGGGGTGCCCGCGGGGGCGCGCCCGCCGCCGCCCCCTCGGCTGTGCGAGTGCTGTCTTACGCTATTTGTGCTATTCGCATTGCACTCAAGCATTTTTTTTTAAACCAGGATTAAAACTTTAATTATGTTCCTGATAAAAATTAGATCTCAGCTACTTTTTTCTGAATGATAATAAATAATAAGAGTGCAAGTTTGCTGGAAGACTATCACTGTTGCGATGGACTTTGCTTTGGCTGTTCGAACTCGGTAAGGTAGTGTGCCGCTGCTATACTGAATCAGCAGTAACTTACGTACTGTTAGCCGGTCTGGACTGGGCAGTTATGTCCTTATCTTGAAATTGCTTATTTTTCTACCCATCTACTTTGATAATTTAATTTCTGGCCCCCTCACCCTCCCAACCGCCATACTGGAAAAGACAAATTAGTTTTGGGGCATATGAGATGTAACCCATGTGGCATCCCTGCTGCTGGGAAGTCGAACGTTATCTGAGCGTTTTTCACCCATCCCTCTGGCCTGTTCTCATTTGATAAGCCTCTGGCAATTCCAGCATCAAAGAAGAATTAAAAAAAAAAAAAGATTCAGCATATGGCAGCTTTCACTTTAGGCATAAACGCAGTTACAAGTTGCGTTTATAAACTTTAAATGCAATTTTGGTAAAATTTTCAAATAAAATGTCTTTGAACAATATCCTGTTTCTTTTGACATTGCCGCACACTGATTAAAACACGATATAATTCTTGTTGCTTGATTCTTAATAATTTATGTAATGCGTACGTCCCAGGTAAGCATTGCAGGCCATGGGTGTCAAGCAAAAATGTCAGAATCCTTTCTATTATAATTTTCGCTTTTGGAAAAAATCACAGGCATCCATCTGAGACCTAATCAACCCCCTCTGATTTCTTTCTGAGTTCGAACAAACTAATTCTTGATGCACTTTCTCATTTGAAATGTTACTCCAGCTGAGTCATCTTGGGGTTTACTGAAATGTCTCAATATGCAAGTAAAATGACAGTATGAAATCTCTGAGGAGTTTAAAAAGGCTGAAGAAAGTCCCAAAGTGCAGGATGAAAATGAGTTACCAGGGGAGAACAATAGGCACAGTATGGTCTTTATGCATCATCTGTTCCTAAATGGAATTTATTAAAAAGTTAGTACTGGTAATAGCATGATCATTTTTTGTTTTGTTTAGTTTTTCAAAGCTTGTGTGAATGAATTAAAATGGATTTGATTTATTGTGGGTCGTTCCCCCCCCCAGTTGATTACAGTCAGATTCTACTGTCATTAATTTAAGGTTGCTCATAAAGTACCACAGGAACTGGTCATGTGATACCAATCAAATTTATTTCAGTGATGTGAAAATGAGTTTGTAAATGTTGCTACTAAAACTTCTGTGTGACATAAAGAAATAGTAGGGTGATTAAAAACAATGACTGGGCATTTTACCAGAACAAGCTGGATCTGTTGGTGAGTTGAGGTCAAACAAACTGGTTTTCAGTACCACCAGAGGCAGGCTTAGGCAGCCAGTTAAAAAAACACAGTTCCACAGGTATGGTTTGCACTTCATGAAATAGTGATTTAGAAAGGTTTTAGAGACTTAGATCAAACACCTTAGACAGAGTTCACAGTGGTGTGATACAAAAGGACTAGTGTGGCATGTATGGGAGGGCACCTGCCACGGGGACTTGGTGCTTGCTACTGCTGTATGATTTTGTTTTTCCATCCCTAGTGTCAGTATTTTTAAAAGGAAATGGAAAAGCTGGAGAAGATAGTGGAAAGATTATTCCAGGGCTGGAGAGATGCATCAGAGTAAGATTACAGTAAAGTGGTATTGTCATGGAGAGAAAGAAATGGCCTTTTAATCATGAAAAGAATTATAACAATTGATGACTAGAAGCAGAGGGCAGAACTCAATTTTGTCATAATCAGGCATTAATTCTTAGCAAACTTGGATCAGCTAGTAAAGGAACCTTTGGGATTCGCCTGTCTGAAATTCTTCAACTCCGATGGTGAAACAGGAGTCTCTAGTGTTCATGCAGCCTTAAATTGCTTTTTGGCAAGGACAGGGCAGCAGGCTGTGCACCACTGGCAGTCAGAGTCATTGCAGATGGTTTCACCAAATAGACCAGTGCTTGGTCACTTGCATCAGAAAGTCTTACTAAGAAGAAGTGTGGGGTCTTTTTTCCTTCCTTCGATGTTGTACAGATGTGCACACCCCAAGCGTTAGTGCATGTTGGTCACCCCATGTGTTTCAGTGAGCTCCCAGGCTTGAAGGTCCTCGGTTTGGCCAAGCATAATTTCACTGTCCTCAGTGGAGTACCTTACTGTGATATAACCAAATGGAAATCTAATCTGTCTTGTAAAAATATTACTGTTAAATCTGACTGTGGTGTTTTGTGTATTTTTGGGGTTTTTTTTCATTTTTTTGAAGCTTGATATCCAGATCAAATAATAAGATATGAATAGGAGTGTTTGACCTATTGTACTATACCATTAGCCAGGAAGCAAGAGAGGACATATTAAGTCCTATATTAAGTATTAAGTACAGAATAAGCAGTTGAGGAAGCGGATGTTATCATCTTATTCTAAAATAATTAAACATGCCTTGCCTATTTTACATAACATGCTGTATTTTCTTCCCATGTTGGCACTTGCACGATTTCTGAATGCCACACTAATCTGAACTAAGACACACCTCTTCTAAAAATGTGCTTGCTTTTCCTGACATAAGAGTTTGGATTTCTAGTCAAATCCTAAGAAGGAAAGAGGCACTGAAGTTAAACAGTTTCTGATGATTTTATTTATCCTTTCAAAGTGCAACAGAAAGACGGATTTAATGACGAGAACAGTAAGTGTGACTAGCTTGTGACAAGGCAGACAGGAGGAAACCTCTGGTTTGCCGAGGGTGGAGAAATCAGAAAAACTGATTTCCTAAAACTGTGGAAAATAAATATACGGGTATGAGCTCTGGGCTGAGTCTGGCTCTATTGGTGTCTGTGGAGTATTATTATTCAGCTGTTCTGGAGCAAGGCCCTGTGGTGTTACCAGCTGAGCTGCAACGTTAGAAGCCTGTAGAATGAAAGAAAGCAAGTAAAGTTGTGCTGCCAGGCCCCTGAGGTCAGCAGGCCCAGGATACCACGGCTGGAAGAGGAAGACTACATCACCTTGTGGTGGCTAGGACAGAGTTGTTATCTGAGGAACATGGTACATTTCTTCATTATGATTTTTTAAAAATTATTATTATGACATTCCTACTGAAATAAACAGCTAAAATTTTAATTAATTAATTAATGTGGGATTTGTGACCGTGTAATAGACTTTTCTTAAAGCCCATCACCGGAAACACTGTGCATGGTGCCGGCCATTTGGAGAGGGAAGAGGCTGGCATGGAGCAGGGCTGGCAGCACTGGCCATCAGCAGGTCCCCACTCACCCCTGTGGTTTGTGTGGCCAGGGGGTGAAGTAGACATGTTCAAAGTCCTGTAAAATTAGGATAATGATGTTTTCTGTTTGTCCAGGAGTCTCTCAGAAGACACAAAATTGAGAGGTTTTTTTAGTCAGCCTGGCCCACCTTAGATGTATTCACCAGTGTGTGCATTGCACTGACTTCAGGAAGCAAAGCACTTGGAAAAGTCCCATCTTATGAAACTATCTTGTGTTAAACCGTGCAAGAAAGCTGAGTGTGATTTCATTAGCAGAAATACTGCAGGAGATGAAGAGATGGAGCCTGCCTCTCAGATTTGGGCTACGCTGTCTTAGGGTGCTGGCTGCTGTCAGTGAAGCTCATCTCATCTTTCTGATCTCCCCTTTCTGGGCTTCCTGACCCTGCAGATCTATACTGCACATTGGTGCAATGTGCCCCAATAAGCTGCAATGTGAGAAGAAAAGAAGCTTTTCATTCCCATGGTCCCATGGCCTGTTACTAAAATTTAACTAATTTCACTTTTTTCCTGCTGCTGGTAATTTGGCCACGTGGAGCTGCATGTGCGCAAGCTGCGGTGATAAACCACCTGTAGGACAGAAGGATTTTTTGGGGACTGAATGCCTGGGGGTTTGTCTTGCTTGGGCTGGGGGTGCACGGCTGCAGGTGCTGGGGCTGGAGCTGCCGGTACCTGCTCGGCCCCTGAAGCCACCGTGCGTGTCGAGGTGTGTTTGCTGTGATAGCATCTTGACAGCTGGTCCGGAGGTATTGTTCCCCTTCATAAATTCAAGCTAGGGCAGTTAATCATGAGGGTTGGAAAACATTAACCTGACAAAGGCCAGGGAGTTTCAAATGGTTTGAAAACAAGTGAACAGATTCTTTCTTTTGAGAAGAACTGAAGGACAGTTAGTTTTAGTTTTGCAGACTTGCTGGTAATTGCTTGGCCTTTCTTCAAAGCAATCTGCCGTCATTGTGATGGGTTTCCTTGTAAGCATCTGCTGTGTGAGCTACAGAAGTCAGTGTGGAGGTGGGCGAGTCGAAAGAAAACCTGGAGCAAAGCTCTCATGCCACCAAAGGAGACGGAAGAATTCTTAACTCCCTGCAAGTGCCGTGTAGATTTGTCTGGGGTATTCTTAAGAATTTGACTGTTGAAAGTAAAGTTTCAAATGCATGACTACTTCTGTCAAGGTCAGCATCAATCCCGCCTATGAAATTCACAGAATCAGTTACAGATAGTTTGCTCACTGACCCAAAATCACTTGCATTAATTTTTGCATTTCTTAGAATGTAAATTAAATATTTACTAAATACTGATCTTATTTTCTGCTCAGTGGAATTAAAGTAAACAGTGTTTTCGTAACTGTTAACCCCTCTCTTCAGCTGTATCACTTACAGCACCACAAAGCATTCATAGTTGCTGCTGAGCCTCCAGACAGGGTTTGGATGTTAGAGGTTTCTGTGGTCTGCCTTTTTGGGTTTTGCAAAAATTAGTTTTTACTGCTGTAGGCTAATATTCATGAGGTTATTATAAAACAGGTTTTAACTGTTTCAAGCATGCATATTTTCATCATGGTACATTTGGAAACTGTCCCTTTAATATTTTAGGGAAGAGATTATTACGTGCATGAAAGTAGTATGTTACTTTTGACAAAAAGCAGACAAATCTTTGTAGATTAAACTGGGGATTCTTGGGGGAAAAGCTGTATCAAAACTTGCTGGATCAATGCCCCATAGATGCAGTATACAATGATACTTGTTTTCTATGAATTTTTGACATTTCTTCACTGTTTTGACTTTTTGATTGAGCTTAATTTTTCGGTCAGCATCAGATGCTGGGAATGGAGTGAAGTTTGTAGGAAATGCAAGGTTTTCAGAAAATACTGTTTGAAGAAATTGACTTTATTACTGCAAAAGCTCTAGAAGATTTGCAGTCACTATTTCAGGAAAAATGTGTAAGCCAGAGCCTTCAAAATAATATTTGATAACATCTTGAGTGAGCTTACTGTAACACTGACTGATATGCGACCATGGAGCTGTACTGCCAGCTTCTAACTGAAGTCTAATGTCCTCTGTGTGTTGATGAAAATCTACGGAAATGCTCCTAAAACTGCCTATGTGTAGTGGGATTTTCTCAAAGCATCCAATGAGTGCCTGGACAAATTTAGCCCAAAAGAGCATAAGCCCCCGATTGTTCACAGGGGTCATAGGCCCTAATTGTCTGAGCGGCTGTGAAAATACCACCATTCTAAATTAAAGAAAGAACTTAAAATATATATATTTTTGGTGGTTGTTTTGCAAAGCAAATGCAAAAATCCGGGTCATGAATTTGCATTTGTGAAAGACAGAAGTGCTAACTGGTGTCAGTGCCTCAGGGACTGAAAAGAGAGAAAAGTACATAATTCTGTGCCAAGGCTGTACGTTAAGTGAAAAATAGAAGGTCATGATGCCTGCCTGAGAGCAGCACCTGGCAGAATTAGGAAGATGATGTTGGATAAAACAGGGATTTTGGAGGGAATGACCTGCCTGTATTTTAAAATGGATTCTCTGACAGGAGTTATGGAGAGTCTAGTAAAAGCACAATGTTAGCCTAAGGAAGCTCAAGCTGTTTATCTAATCACAGAGAAGCTACTTGACAGTAGCTAAGGAGGTGTAAGAGCTTTAATCTGGCTGACAAACGTATAGTGAGCTTCCTAAATATTTGGAGTTAAAATGCATGTTAACTTGTCAGAATTGGAGCCCAAATCATCAATGGTCTGAAGAAACAGCCTGGCTGTGAGACGTGCTGATTGCAGTGCCTTCACATTAACAGAGAGGTGGTTCCTTGTGCTGTGAACTGTGGTGGGAAGAAAGTAGCAGGTACTAAAGTAGCCTTTAAAATAGGGAAGAGAAATCTTAAAAAAGGGGTGGCTGCAAACTGAACTCAGAGAAATGCACATGATAAGTATTTTTTATAAGAGATTTTTGAAGATGTGTCTTTGGACCCAGTGGATATGGCAAAGGATATTATGCCTCTTCATCTTTGGCTCTCGTAGTACTAAGACCCTCAGTGTGATGAGGATTGCCAGGCTCTTCAGTGGGGAAACTGGGAGTGAAATCTAATGGCCCATAATAAACAGGAGAGCTGACTAGTTAAAACCCTATCATGCTGGGGTTTAAAAACTCCCACACCCCGCTGAAAACACTTGCTGATGGTGTGCAGGTATGTTGTGCACAGAGGCACCGATAGTCCCAGATGTGCCAGGACTTTTGTGCACATGCCAGAGAGCAACCCCACCGAGTCCAAGGTTTCTGTGCATTGTTCAGTCAGTTGGCAAGCTCTATGCTTAAGGGAGAGTTATTTGTCATCCTGGAAAGTGGTAAAGCAAATAAAACCACTTAAGTGGTGACTTAGGTTGGAGGGCCAAGCAGTTTCTTCTGGATTGAAGGAATGAACATTACTGTCAGAAGTTGATGTTGTCTTTTGTGTGGCTGTCACAACAAGTCAGGATTCACCTTTTTTTTTCCAAGATTAGTTATTTAAGAAGGTCTTTTATATTTAGCAAAATAAGGCCCTGCTCCAGATACCTGTCAGAATGTTGAATACAACTGGGTGTTCTGTTGAACTGTACAGGAAGAACTAAGGCAAAGGGAAATGAGACCTTCATCCTGAAAACCTTCAGTGGTTTGGTTTGTTCTGAAAGCATAGGCCCCGGGCTTTACTGCACAGGTAATTAATATGCATGAATTCGCAAAGACTTGGGCCTAAATATTTTATGAAGGTACTGCAGGGAGCCTGTAGCAATATGGGGGACAGAGTCCCCAGTCACTTCAGTCCAAAGGTAGTTTTTCGTCTTGTGATTTGATGATCGCATCTAAGTTTTGCCTTTTTTTACCAGAGCTGTTTCAGGACATACTTAGGACATCTGTCATAGAATTTAGGATAACGTCTATCCTGGTCCTGTGGACAGACTATGAGGTGCTTGTGGGGATGTTACTCCTCTGTTGGCTGTTCAAGGGGGTGTGTGAAGGCTCCTTCCACCTGTTTTTAAATTAGCTCTTTGTGGCACTGGAGGCATCTATTGAAAGATTGTGTTATAAACTCTAGCTCGTCCTCATGTCTATGAAGCGTCATGTGGACCAGTGATGCTGTGTAAATACTAATGAGTTAAAGTTGCTTTGTGAAATCCCAGCACAGGCTAATTGGACTTTTTTGTGTGTGTCTTAGTCAGGCACTGCAGAAGGGCAACCAATTTTGACACCAAGAACAGTAAGCTTAAGCAACAATAATGCATTTAAAGACAAGAGTTAATGTCACGCTTTCAGCAGACAGAACAAACAAGTTGTAACTGTTAAGCCTGAGGAAAGGGCCTAAATTCAAAGTCCAAATCAAACCTCGCCAGCTGCTGAGAGAAGACAAAGATTTATTATTGTGGAGTCTAAACTGGAGATTTGTCCCTGTGGTAGACTCATTGCTTAAGTGATTAAGTGCACTTAAATATACCAATTAGAAGGATGAAAGCTATAGGGCGAAAATGAACTGCAGTCATCGTTAAGATTCCTATTCTGTATAGTGTGCCAACTGCAACCATGAGATTTTATTTCCAGCTCACTTTCTACAAATAAACTTGGCTTATTAAATGTCAGGGCTGTTAGGTTGAAATGTAGGGTCTTGTGCTCAGTGGCAAGACACTCAGAGATCAAATTTAAAGCACAAGAAATGTTGTTATCATCGTTGTAATCTTATTTTGTAAGGCAGCCATTTATTTCTGAAGAAAATATGCTTGTAACCTGGGAGTGCCATAGATGTTGAACTTCACATAACTAAATGTTTTCATGGCATGTCCTGTGTGTTTATGCTGAGGACTGAAAATTGTTTACACCATGGCTTGGTCTGAAGCAAGGTTATATGATCCACTAATGCACTTAATCTTCCATGTGAAATTTCTTTTGCTATTTTTAATAATGAAGTTAACTTGATAGCAGTGTACCCATCTCGTATGTTTTACACAAGTCTCAGCTTAGAGTCCCAGGCTAGTCATTTCCTCAATTTTCAGAGAGAAGGTTAAACCAGACCCTGTCAGAGAAGGGTTGCAGCTGGCCTTCCATACCCTGTGCAGGGGACAAGGGGACAGAGAGTCCCCGGGTGAAACTCAAGATACTTCTTGAGCAGAAGCCAACTTTGTGCAGCAGCAGGATGCTGCAGCTGAGCTGATGAGCCTTCCCTGTGAAGAGAAGGACCTGAGGAGGTCTTGTGCAGGGTGGCACTGATGCACAACTGCTGGTCTTAGAAGCCAGAAGTGTCTTCTCTATAGTGCTTGACTTGACGGATTTATCTGCCTGCTCAGAGTAGGCTCCTGTATTATGCTGCATTGCTATAAAAGTGCCTTCTGGTCCCTATGTCTGACTGTCCAGCTCATTAGGTCAGGACAAAGGAGGATTGATACAAGCACAAGAGAATTGCTTTTGCAGTTAATATTGTCCTACGTATTCCCAGAAATTCTTGTCAAGAGTTTATGGTTTAAGAGTGCTGATGACAGCTGTGTTAGCAGTCACCCCAAAAGCCACATAGTCTTGTGGGGAACACAAGTCCCAAGGAGCTCTGATTAGTTCCAGGGTTTCTGAAAAGTGTCTGAACTGCAGGATTTCCTCAGACCTGGCCAGGAGGGTTTGGCCTGCGTTACGGCTGAGAGTGTTTTGTCAGCGGCTCCGCAGAAGGCAGAGTTTCCACCCTCGATGTCCTCCTGTGAGGAGTATGTAGGGGCTGTGCTCTGTGGCACGGGAGAGGTGTACAGGCCTCTCTGGGTCCCTGACTCCAACCTTCAGTCATATTTTACGTTATCTTCCCATAAAGGGCTGCACTGAAATATTTTTTCCAGAACTTGAAAATTCTCATGGATAGAAACTTTGCTCTCACTCTGGCCTAGATGTATTTGTGGCCGGCTCGCACATGTTTGTGCTCGTGACAACTCTCTCCTTTACCTGCAGAAGCAGCAGCACCACTGTGAAGACTGGTTCCCAATGCATTAGTGGGGTTTTTCCTGCCTGTCCTTGCCTTATAAGATTGAGTCAGTTGGGCTGTCCTCGTGTGTTCTCCTAAAACAGCTGGATGTCCTTGATTCTGCTGGTAGTACTTTATTCTTTCAGTTTTTCTGGCCATTTCAGAATTGGGCTTGTGCACTCTATATCATATGCCAAGGTAAGGCTTCATTAACTGCCTTATATAGTTCAATTAATCCTTCTCACCTTCCGCTGGAAATAGTCTTCCTTGCTGGTTCCTTGCCTGTTGCCCCATTAACTTTGATATGGCATCTCTGGCAGCTCATGCCAGGTGCTTTCTGCACCTCCTGGTTTTGGTAATGAAAATACTCCATAAGGCTCAGTTTGCAGCTCTATGTGCTCTCCACACTGTCCAGTGCTCACAGGCTAGCTGCAGGTTTCTCCATCTCCTGTTTTAACTAGCTTTCTACAGCACTGTCAGTACTTTACTGAAATCCAGACAGTTTAGAGCTACTCATTTTTCTCAGTAAGAGAACTGAACATTTTTTTTAAAGGGCCACATCTGATTTTTTTAAAGGGGCACATTGACATGATTTATTTATTTTGTGTTTTATCCTATTTTTTTGTGTACCTCCATTGCTTAATTCTCAAGTTTCACATATTACTGCCTCATAGTGCAGTAGCTTGGGTGTGCGTATTAAAAATAGAAATATTAAGTACTCTGGCATAATCTGGGGGGTTTGAACAGTTTATTAAAACTGTCTTGATATGGGGCTTGCTGTTACAAATGTAATTTCTTTCAGCAAGTTGCTTTCTTTACACTCTCTTAATCTTACACTCAACCATGTCTTGGACATTTGAATTATATCTCTCTTTCTCCTGTCACAGTGTCTCTTTTCTTGCCCTTTAATTATTTTTTTCCTCCACATTCAGCAGTTTTGTTCCCATTCAAAAATGAAATAAGTATTCACTTCGGAAACAACCATATCCTGCTTCTTACCTTGCTGTGTCCTTATTTATTTTGTTGAAATAGTCTTGGTTTGTTGGATTTGTTGTGATATATATTAACTGTTTTTATACAGATCTTAAGTTATAACTTAGTCTGACTTTTTCAGATATAATTTTATTTCTGTGCCTTTTGTCCTCACCAAAGCAGAGGGAAATCTTTGAACATCCCAGGTCATGTGGGTATTACTTGTACAGGGCTGATATTGCTTTATTTGAAGGCCATAGCTGATAGATTGATGTTGTGAGGAAGAAACGGAAACTAACTTTCCATTATTATTTTGAGAAAGTCTGTGTCTCAATTCTGGTCTACTTGAAGCAGTTGGTAAATCTCCTAGTGAGTTAAGGAAATGACAATGTTGCCCCAGGAGGTTTTTTTTACATTAGTCTTGATAGAAGAGGGTATATAGTGTGAATGACTCTCATACACCTCCCAGCAATCTGAAATAAGCTTTAAATAATGTAAATAACGTTTACTGCCTTCCTGGATTTGAAACATGACAGGTATCAAGACACTGAGAACTGATGGCAGTGCAGGTTAAATAAAGGTATTTAGCATTAAAAGAAGTTGACCTGTCTAAATCTAATCTGCAAAGTTTCTCAGCTGCTTTTATGTTTAAAACTTTTTAATCAGTTGTCTTTCCACACATTTTTATAACTCTTGAAGTTGCAATATAAATTTTCAGTTTTACAAGGTGTCGTAAGCTTTCTGATAGTGTGACAAATTTTACACGACATAAGCCAAACCCAGTAGTTAATAAATCACTCAGCTGAAAACTTTGGGTGCTTCAAGTACTATTCTGCTCTCTTCTGTAAGTCAGATAGATCTAAAAATCCCAATTTTTCTTCATGCCACATTCAAACTGGCAATGACTGATTATGGAACAATACTGTCATTGAGTGATTGTTTTTATTTTTGTTTCTGAGTAATATATAAAGTAATATATAAAATATGTTATATGATATTGATACAAATTACATTACATATAATATTTATGTTAGTACTGTATATGTAATAAAATACAGTGCTGTCCCCCTTGTGTTTGAGGCTACAGCTCTATCAGTTGGGGTACAGAGTTAGTGATGTGCAGGACTAATCGGCATTGTTTGCTACTTTCCTTAGGTGACCTAGTAATACAGACTTGAAATAAATATCCTGCAATATCTTCCTTACAAATCTGTTCTTCCCTAGGTGCAGTGGAGTTCCTGTTGCCAGATGGCAGCAGTGTGTGGGTCTGGGTGCTGCCGTGCTCTTCGCTCTGCAGCAGGGCTGTGGCGGCCCGTGCTGTCTGTGGGTGTGAGCAGCTGCCCCTCGGTTGTTGTAAGGTGGCTCCGTGGCTGTGAATGCCGACCCAGCTTGGTTCACTGGGAGGGTAGCTCCCACCCTGGTGATCACCCAAGATCTCAGCTCTTCCAGTCTGGGTTATGACCCCTTTGCATCGTGGCAGGGGATCCTTGGAGCTGGAGTTTGTGGTTTAGTCCAGGCTGAACACTGGAGACCTTCTTAGTCTAGAATAAACAACCAACAATCCATAAACCAGCCACAGAGAGCCCACAGACAGCTGCTCTGGCCACGAGGTCCCTGGCATACAGAGCCCTCTGTACATTACCATCATCCTTTTTCCAGTGCACATGTGATCCTTCTTCACGGGCACAAAAATCAATAATAAATAGTAAATGAATAACGAGAAGCCTGCCAACCAAAATCTCTTGTTTGCCTTCGTGTTTCTTTTCCTTTTCTAATCTGATAGAGAAGCATTTAAGGGAAAAGAATGCTGGATGAAATTTTATGAAGCCTTTTCTCACAAATGCCCTTGTTTGAGGAGTGAGGGAGCTTGGTGGTATCCACAGTGGCCGACGTTCCCTTGCAAAGCCTTGCGCTGCAGGCTGCAGTCGTGGGCTCCTGGGCTTAGTCCCTCAGAAACTCGCTCCTTGTGTAAGCACCAAAAACTCATGGCATTGATGCAGTTAGGTAGGGACATGTCTTGTGCAGGTGGGCTCCACAGTTCTCAGGATGTGTTTTATTTGTATACAGAAGGCAGATTTTATCTGCCTTTCGTCCTTAAGGTGAAGATAAAGTCGTATTAAAAGTATCTTTTCTGTTCCAGTTTGCAACATTAGTTTGTTTGGGATATGAATTTTAAACACACAGACTGGAATTATATCTGCAAGGCAATGTTTTCAGAAGCACCCGGGTTATTTAATTACCTATGCTTTAGTCAGCCATTAGTTTACTTATTAACATGTACTTATTCATATACTCTTTATAATAAGCATAGTAATAAATCAAACAATGCTTTGCTAACTGAAAGAAAAGCATTTAATATCTGATACAGAATGTATTAGGTGCATCTGTAATGGCACAGTATTCTTTTACTCATATGCTAGTGTAATTCTGTACATCACAGCCATTGTCTTTGCAGGAAGTTATGCTGTCAGTTTGGAATAAAAGTTAATATTAATGAGAGATGTGAGAATACCATAAAATAATAATAAACCTAAAATACACGCCAGTTCAAACAAATCTGATTATGGTGTTTGCTTTCTGTGAATGCTGTAGTTCAGCAAGAACAATATTAACTGCCTTGGGTCCTCAATATTGTTCTTAAAATACAGGTCCCTCTGGTCTGATGAGTGCCAGCACTGCGTGGCAGGAGAGGGGAAATGTCTGAGGTTTGAATAGAGTTCTTAATTTATAGTGAACAAAACAAATGGCATATTTACTTACAGAGTTAACATTACTGTTTGGCATGTTGCAGTTTTAAGTTTAATAGAAAGGATTCATTGAATTTGAAATTGTAGTTTTGATTCACAAGATGTTTATCATGCAGAAACTAACTAGAAGCCAGTGCACTGGCATTTGAGTCATTTTCATTTCCTAGTGGTTGCTATTCAGATGGGAACAGTGAGATTAGACTTTCATTCTGTGCTGTTGGTTTGTAGGAGTTTTTCCCCCTTGTCCTTGGTGGTTGGCTTCCAGTCCTTTCCTCAGTCCCTGAGCCAGCCCTGCACCGTGTGCTGCCTCAGCTGCTGTTCGTAGATTGCGCATTCGATACCCGGCAATGTGGCAGAAGTAGGAAAGGCCTTGTGCAGTTCTCGCGCTAGAGGGCATCCGTTTAAAGGCGCGGGAGTCGTGCCGGGACAAGGAGAGGCAGCTGCGGCCTGTGGGAAATGAAGTCTGACACACACCTCGCTCTGCCTGCGTGTCAGACCTAGCGAAGGGTCGCCAGTTTCCACAAGCAGGCACATGCACACACAGCCCCATGCAGCAAAGCTGAGTGTGGGGGAGCCCCTCTATCTGCCAGCGGGGACCCTGAACTGTCACGGTATTGCATCACGTTACCCACAGAGGGGAGGTATTAAGTTGAACACAGTCCCATGGTAGGTAAGAAATAAAGTCATAGGGCCCATCCTACAGCTGATGTAGTTGTATGGCGAAGTTAAATTCCACCACTGAGCTTCAGAAGTCTGCTTGGGAGGGGGTCCTTTAGATGGCTTTTACAAGGTCAGATGAAAGTTGAGGTTCATGACATGCGGTCTCAGGCTACAGGAAACTGAAGGAACTATGGTAAATGTCATAAAGCCAGATTATTTTGAGTAGGATGAGAAATGGAAAATGCAGGACTGATTGTTGACTGAAGGTGTCTCATATTTGTTTTCCTGAAGTGATTACCACAAAATAAGCTACACAACGAGTTAGAACCAGTTGTAGTGATAGGTGCTGCATCTGTGTGCCCATGCTCCTGCAGACTGCAGGCTTTAAGGCAGTGAGGACAGTTTACACGCAGGTGCTGAGGAGGTGACTAGTACCAGCCTGCCTGCCCTTACTCCACCTACTGCCTCAGCTGTTAAGGCCACAGTGTTTTTACAGACATAAAGTAGTTTCTAAGGCTCTGGAAAATTTGTGCTAATTGTTGTGGTTTAACGTGTGTCTGACTCTGTCTGACTTATTCTGTACAAATAGCAAAATTATCTTTATTTCCTGAAGGTTTGTCTCCTCCCCAGCTGTTATTAGATAGATCTCACATCTAATCTGTCCGAGCATTTGTGCACACATACAGACATGGCTTTGTTGTTAGTTTTGTATATGTAGAAACAATTTAAAGGTGTTGGTTTTTTGCATATCCCTTGCCCCCCAGTACAGCTGATCTATTCAGGCATCTGTAACCATAGACAGTGAAAATTTTTTTTAAATGTCCCTTTTGTTTCAGTATAAATCTTATAAAAAGAATATGTATATTGCTCATTTTAGCATTTGTGTTTTTTATCATGGATTTTTCAAGAAAGAAGTCACTGCCTTCCTTTGATGATTATGTCTGCCTTGCTAAAAAAAATCATATACCAGGTAGTTCTTTTATAAATCACGTTCTAGTTCTGCTCATTCAGATTATTCTCAAGTTGCTTTATATTCTTCCTCGGGACTGCCATTGATATTTTGTGTGTACACAACAGCATCATTTAAAAATGTAAGCGTTTGAAACTGATCAGACAGTTCAAACAGACTCCTCAACATCAAGGGCCTCTGCAACAGTGCATGTCGGCTTCATTGGGATTTTGTCCATGAGCTTATTTGGAAGTTTCAACTAGGTTGGTGCTCAAGTGTCTGGTCTTTACATGGCTGCGTGTTAAATGCTAGCTCCCACCTTTATGTCATCCATCCAGACAGACCAAAGATAAATTTTAAGTGATAAAAAGATGAAAAACAGCATTACAGGTATGGTTTAGAGTAGGTTGCCAAGTGCTGAACAGGTCTCAGTGTTTTGTAATGCCAGCTCCCCACCTGTTCTCTGCTTACTGGATTGATTTTTTGTGTGTGTGGCTTGTTGTAAATGAGCCACAAGGTGAAGAGACTTCTCATGAGGCATACTAGGTAGAAGCAATTTAAGTACTTAAAATTTTTGTCTGTAAAGTCTTTGTCATAGGTTAGCAGGCATAGTCCCGGAAGGGACGTCCTTGCTAAGGGGTGCTTACAGTTTCCTCTGGGAACTGATAGAACCTATCAGCTGGCCAGTTTGAATATGGACAATTCTCTAAGCCACTTAAAGTTGTGATCACCTCTGTGATCCACATTTAAGAATAGGCAAACTCCCCCTCCAAGCTCTCTCTCGTTTCCGGCACTGGCACAGGTGGCTGCGGGCCCCGAGTGGGGGCCAGCGGGCCCGGCCAGGCCCTGCTTGGGCCAGGCCGGGCCCGGCCACGGCCATCCTGAAGCCGATGGACCTGTTCCAGCCATGGAACCCCCCCCCACTGCCTTGCCGTGGGCAGCCGGAGCGGCTCGGCTCTCCCCCCTCTCCACTGCGATAAGAAAAATTCAACATTCCAGCTGCAAAGCTGCAAGGCCGAGGTGAGAGTAACCCTTTTATTGCTGTGAAGAGCTGAAAACCTGAGGGAAGAGAGAGAGGAGATGCTTAAAGCTGAAATTCTGTTGTGAAGCTATGATATACCAGAGTATCCTGTTGTAATTTCATGAAGATATGGGGGGTGGAGTGTTCAACTCGTGAGCAAAAGCACCTGCACTGAGATAGGCAGATGCTGACGCAGCTGTAATTTCATGAGAAGTTTGGACAGGGAGAGATGAACCAGATGAGGACTTTTGCTCCAAACGGGAAAGGAGAAAACCTCAGTCCCTAGAGATGCTCCCAGAGATAGTCCTAAAGATGAAGATGATGAAGACCCTTTGCTCCCAGGGAAGGAGAAGGGCCTCTGTTTTTTGTTTCTGAACGGCTCAACCTTAAAATTGTACCCCAAAAAACTTCAAGAGTGGACCCTCGAAAGCAGTTGCGGGAAAAGCTGCAAGTCGGGGGAAAGGACTCACATGCAGGCAGAGAGACTCCTCTTCCTAAATGGACTGAACAATATTTGGAAGTGGGCGGCTGTCTCGTTGTGATACTGTTTTCATAGCATGAGCAAGAAGAGACTTCTCTTTCTAAATGGACTGAACAAGGTTATTATGGCAGTGGTAAACAGACTGAACATCTTAAGGGTTGTCTTTGAACATTGTCAGTGGGAGAAGGGAGGAAGGTGGGGGGAGGAGGAGAGTTCTGAAGGTGGTATAATTTTTTTTTCTTCTTTTAGGTCTGTTAATAAACTTCTTTATATTCTTTCAAGTTTGATGCCTGTTTTGCATTTCTCCTAATTCTTATCTCACAGCAGATAAACAGTAATGAGTATTTTGGACCAAACCACTACAGTCTTCTAGTGGGAGTAGTCTCAGCTGTGACGTGCTTTTATGACAGATATTCATAAATGGAACAAAAATATTTGCTAGTGTCTATCAAGGCAGCACCTTAACTTCAGAGAGATTTCAGAGACAAAATACAAGAAAACAAATCTGTATGGTTACCAGCAACCCACATTGAATATCAAGGGCATAGGGATAGGTATTCTGTTCTGGTAAGTCATCTCCTACGTCTTTCTTCATAACACATCTTTCAGCTTTGTCCCCTCTTGCACTTAATATGGGAGTGCAGTGACTTTTCAAGAATAGCAGCCTTGGTAGACAAGCCCTTGGCCCTTCCTTAGCTTATGACATCTTCTAATGCTGAACAACAATGGCTAGGTCAAAAGAATTAAAAGAAGTTTGAATGTGAAGGAGTTTGCTGTGGAAATACTTTTAATAGCTGAATTTGCCCAACTGTATTGTAACAACTGCAGCTGAGAACAAGTAAGTGAACATGAAATATGAGTGGGGCTTACTGTGTATTTTTATTAAAAACAATTCTTATGAAAGAAAAAGGCAGACACCTGATTTATTGATGAATTTCTCAAGTATTTCTATGTATGTATTAGGCTTGCAGGGCCAACTTTTGGTAGCAGGAGGGCTACAGGGGTGGCTTCTGTGAGAAGCTGCCTGAAGATTCCTAAATGTCTGATAGAGCCAATGCCAGTTGACTCCAGAGTGATCCACCACTGGCTAAGGCCAAGACAATCAGAAATGGTGATAACGCTTCTGTGGTAACAGATTTAAGAAGAGAAAAAAAAAAAACCAAGTTACTGCAGAGCAATAATTGTGACCAGAGAACAGCAGGGTGAGAATATGTGAGAGGAACAACTCTGCAGACACCAAGGTCAGTGGAGAAGGAGGGGGAGGAGCCGCCCTGGGTGCTGGAGCCAAGATTTCTGTGCAGGACATGGTGCAGACCATGGTGAAGCAGCTGTGCCTCCTGCAGCCCTTGGAGATCCATGGGGATGCAAAGATCCACCTGCAGCCCGTGGAGGAGACCCACACTGGAGTAGGTGGATGCCTGAGAGGAGGCTGTGAACCTGTGGGAAATCTGTGCTGGAGCAGGTTCCTAGCAGGGACTTGCAGACCCATGGGGAGAGGAACCCACACTGCAGGTTTCCTGGTAGGGCTTGTGACCTTGTGAGGGACCCACATTGGAGCAGGCTGTGCCTGAAGGACTGCACCCTGTGGAAGAGTGAAGCACAGTGCAGCAGTTCGTGGAACTGTTGCCCTTGGGAGGGCCCCCACACAGGAGCAGGGGAAGGACTCCTCTCTCAGTGGTGGCAGAAACAAAATGTGATGAACTGACCATAACCCCCATTCCTTGCCTGCCTGTGCCACTCTGGGGAGGAGGTAGAGCTGGGAAGGAGGGAGGGAGGGGGGGAAGGTGTTTTTAAGATTCATTTTACTTCTTATTATCTTGCTCTGATTTTGGTAGTAATAAATTCAGTTAATATCCCCAAGTTGAGTCTTTTTTGTCTATGATGGTATTGGATGAGTGATCTCTCCCAGTCCTTAACTCATGAACCCTTCATTTTATTTTCTCTCTCCTGTGGAGGGGAGTGATACAGCAGCCTTGGTGGGTGCCTGGCATCTAGCCAGGGTCAAACCACCACACTGTGAACCAAGGGGGTTTATGTGTTCTTGATATTTCTGAGCAGTGTAGAGAGTTTTGTGTGTGCAACCAGACTGTGCTCCAGAAACTACACAGAACATAGAAACTCTGTGGTGAAGTCACTCAGCATTTCTAGTGTTGCTCTGGGTGAGGCGCAGACAGATTTTTTTTTTTTTTTTTTTGAGACTAGGTAATACCAGAGGCAGATTCAGCAAGCAACAGAAAATAACTTCCAGTGATCAGGCAACAATTGTGATCTGCCCCTCCTTCATTTCTAGTTTACTTTCTCATGTGAGTTTGCTACTTGGCTTGCCTTTTTATACTCTTTATACTCTTATGTCTTACTGTAATTCCAGTTTTGAGTTTTCATAGTTTTTTACTTCAGCAGCATCTTATCATACTGACTTCTGCAAGTAAATGAGGTGTTTAGTGAATGCCTGTCTTCTTGTACAGTTCTCAGTTTGCCCCTTTTTTATTGAATGGCCACTTTTTTGCAATTTTGTGCTTCTTTATTCGAGACACTTGCAGTATCCTTTCTCCTTTAACTCTTATGTGGCATAAGCAATCCTGATTTTTGTAATCTTATCATTTGTATTAACATGGCTTCATCCCCCTCCACAGTCATGTTTTTGGATAGGTGATGGTACTCATAAGGTATAAGTGAACTACAATACATAAAACAGATTACTTATTTCATATTCCTTGCCATTCCTATTCCTAATACCACATTTTGGTTGGTTAGGGAACCTAAAAAGGTTTCTTTTGCTGGCTCTGGCTGCAGCTGTTCATGGAGAGAGGGAATTCTGTTGATCTGTGTAAAGCAGTGCTTAGATTTTGTGCTCAGTCTGTTGCTCCATATGGGGAGAGAAGAAAATGCAGTCGTTGTGTTTTAAATTTAGTAACTTCTAGTGATTTTGATGATTACTAAGATGCTTTTTCCGATTATAAATAAACCACATTGTTTAAAATATTTTTGACTAGACTGAATTATGTCCCAAAATTGGAACAGGCTGAGGAGAGTTTGGGAAAGAAATTACCGTCAAGTTTTTGCATTCTTAACCGTAAATGGAAACAGAAGGGCATTGACTGACCAGAAGCTTTAATTCTATAGCTCCTCTAGCTAATGTAGAACATCATATACTAAAAATCCTGTCAGATTTAGTTTGTCACGGAGGTTTGGAGGTCCTGTTGAAGGTCTGTAGGTAGTGGAAGGTGACAAGCCCTTCCATCTGAAGCTCCTTCAGCAACCTGAGGCACACTGAAAGCTGGATATCAGTAGGTGTTGGTGTCCTCTGGGACAAGCAAAAGAGGTAACCCAACATCACTTTCACTGGAAGACCAAGGCCAAGCTGGCAGACGCTTGAGGATAACCATGGGCTGTTGCAAAGACAATTTGAGGAGTTCCAGAACTGGACTTCGATGACCCTTGGGCATCGCTTCCAATCAAAGATATTCTATGATTCTATGATTTCAAGTCATTGAAAGCAAAGTCTGAGGAATTCAATGTCTTCCTTGATCAAACTCCTAGGCAAAGCTGCAAAGCTTGATGAGTAGCTAGGTGGTTATTTGAACTAAGAAGGAGAGATTTCCAGGCAAAAAACCTGAATTTGGTCATTGCTTCTGTATCTGTCAGAATCTATTTACTTCCATAAACTCAATTATCTGTACAGGTTACTTAAACCGCTTGAGAATCTTGCTTCTTTTTATGTAGTTTTGTCAAGATTTATGAATTTAGGAGATAGCGTGTGGCAGACAGGAGGGTCACTGAGCTGAAGTTACTGATGTAGCTGAACATGAGCAAGCCAGTGGTTTGATGCTCTGGGGTGTATCTTTGCCTTCCAAGACACTGACTGTTTGCTTTCCTCTGTGTACCATGTGTCATCTCTCTTTGTATGCATGTTACGTGAGTTTTAACACCCGTGAGATGGAAACGAAACTCCTTCCAATAAACATGGTGTATTCGGGTGTCACTTCTGATGTCTCATTCTGGGGCCAGAACACCTGTCCTTTGAAGAAAGGCTGAAAAGGCTGGGGTTGTTCAACCTGGAGAAGAGAAGTCTCCAGGGTGACCTTATGAAGGGGCTTATAAGAAAGATGGGGACAGACTTTTAACAGGGCCTGTAGTGACAGGAGAAGGAGTAGTGGTTTTAAATTGAAATATGGTAAGTTTAGATTGAATATAAGGATGACATTTTTACTGTGAATGTGGTGAGGTACTGGAACAGCCCAGAGAAGCTGTGGATTCCTCATCCCTGTAAGTGTTCAAGGCCATGTTGGATGGGCTTTTGAGCAACAAGGTCTAGTGGAAGGGGTCCCTGCCCATGGCAAGGTGGTGGACTCCTTGAAAAATCTTCACAAACAAGGTACCTAATTGTTTAACAGTTTGGGAAATCATAAATAATTGTGGGTGTTTAATGTTGTGTAGTCATACACAGGAATGTTCCACCCATAACAGTATCTTGACTGTATGTTGTGTTTTGACTAATTTGTATGATGTAGACATTTGATGAATTTTTCCATTACTCATTTTCTCTAAAGCCATAAAAGAAGTTTGCAATACTTGCTACTTCTTTCATGGACTCAGAAGAGTCCATAATCTTGGAAGAGTTTTCAATCAGTGGGTGTGTTTGAAAAATCCTGCTTCTCTGTCTCAAATTAGTACATAAGGCTTTATTTTAGGTTAACAGATTTTTACCAGATATTTGTCTTCTTTCTGTGCTTAATCTTAAAGATTTTAATCTACAGCATTAAACAGAAGCAGAAACCTGAGGAATCACTGTAACTTTTATGTTATTTGCAAATAAGTGAGGATCTCAGGAGCTTTTAGGTGTATTTGTAACCATGTGTGATATACCCCCTTATGAAGTTATGAATTCCATCTGCTGTATGAAAACCATTGATAGTTGTAACTGGTGTTCTGGTTCACAACATTTCTGTCTCAGCACAGATGTGATACTTCATGGGCAGCCAGGGCCAGAGATTTTCTGGCACAGCAAGCCAGCAGTTGTTCTCTGCCAGCAAGACCCATGACTTCAGAACGTCTCCTTGTGCAGTTAGGTGGAAACCAGCCATGCTTATGAGCCAGGATGGATTTCTGCTCTATGAACTGTATGAACAGTAAGAGAAATAGGAAATCCCAGATGAATTAGCTCTTTCGTCCTAACAGACAAAAATGATAAGAGGCAAGAGGACTGTTGGGATTTGGGGTTTTGGGTAAACCCAAGGCTCTAGGATGGGATGAGGTCCAACTTCTAGGGTGTGTTGGACTTAATGTTGTTTTTCAAGGTAAGGCATTTGTGACTAGAAACATTGTTTTGTTTAGCCAGTTCCTTTGGATAGATTGCCCCATGTAAGTGCAAGTAAATCAGTGGCACGTCCATATCCCTTCTTTGGGGACATCTGCCTTAAATACATAGGGCTGCAGGAGACTTGTTTTTTAGCTCTGGGTCTGAAACCACTGGGCTCTGGCAGGAATATGAGAGCTTGTTTGTCAGTGATTACAAATAGGTTTTCTGAGGGAATCTAATTGCAAAAGTAACTGTGGAGGTAGAACTGTTTTTCTTATTTAATGTCTTTTTAATACTGCCATGGAAGTAAACTCTGTGGCCATGGAGATGAATGTCCTTCTCTCAGTGGGTACTCAAACAGGCTCTGGTCTCTGGATGTGTAACATCTGCATAAAGGCACAGATCCTGTTTATTGCAAATAGTGTCATGTGGGCTGTATTTTCTAATCCAGTTCTGTCCATTCAGCAAACCCCAATGTTAGCAGGACAACAAAAGCTGTAGCTTTTGAACATCAGAATGTCCTGGTTCTGGCCAGGAACAGGATTAATTTTGTGCAGTAGTTGGCATGGGGTATGGCCAGGCCCAAATGTTACTCAGCACCACCTCATGAGATTTCCGGGGGCAGGAAAAAGAGACTCTGTTGCTCTTTAGGAGAGAAGGGGTTACTTTCTGTCGAGAAAAGGTGCGGAGGCATAAATTGTTTCTTTGTCTTATACCTTTTGTTACCAATATTGTTGCTGTTACTGTTGTGTACTTATCTCATTGCTGTTTCCAGTAAAATTTTTTTTATCTCAACCCATGATCTTTGCCTTTTGTTCTTCCAGTTGGAGGAAGGGGAGTGAGAGGCATCATGGTTTTAGCAAGAGTACTAAACTGGAGAATAACATTTCTAAGCCATGATGCAGACATGCTCCATGATTCTGCCCATGTTGCCTCTGTTAAGCAATTTTTAGAGAACAGCATGCTTATAACCTCTTAATGAAATTGAGAGAAAACGTTTAATACAGGTCAGGCCATTTTATGTTTTGACTGCCACTTAGTTTTTGAATTCCATAGGGCATTATCCTGTTCTTTTACCCATTTTGTCTGAATGGTCTGACCTGCTCACAGTGATGTCAACAGGTGATCTCTCACTGGCTTCTATAGCTAAAAATCCATGGCAACATGAATCAAAAATATGTGTTTGTGTTTGGTCATGAAGTCGTGGTTTCTGCCTAAATTGTATGTGTTTTGGAGTAATTTTGTAGGAAAAATAGCAACACTTCACATACAGCCTATTCCTAATTGGTTTAGTAGAAAGAACCTAAAAATAAAGTCATGACAGTAAGCAAAGTCAAAGTAGTAATTCAACTAAAGGAAAGAAGAAATGCAGCAATTAAATGAAACTTTATTTGCCGTAATTTGCAACTTATTTTTTCCCCAGCTGTTGCACAGTAAGATACATTTAGTCAATACAGTATCTGATTTCCTACAAAATCCCTAAGTGCAATGAAGAGCTTCATCTGCTTTTATATTATATGGCAGGAGCACTTTTGTACCAACTTATAATGCAGTAGTCAAGGAACCAAGGAATATTTTCTGTTGATGACTGAAATTGCCTGCCCAGATCCATGGCCTTGGCATTTATAAAAACTTAATGTGCAAAACCTTAAAATTTGAACCTGACACTTCAGACCTGACATATATTCTCCCTTCCCACTGACACAAAATACATCTTTATTTATCAGTGCTATGTGAAAAAAGAAGGAGAACAAACTCGTTTGTTAGAAGTATCAGGCATTTAACCTCACTTCCTGTGCGTGTTTGATATGCTTTTAAGAATAGGAAATGGTGGTATAGGAGACCTTATCACTCCTCATCTGAGATAAAAAAACCTTCTTTACGATAACAGGCCAGTTGCCATGAATGAGAAGTTGTTTCAGGAAGGCAATTTAGTTTTAGACCTATATTACCTCCTAATAAATATTAAACTTATTTGAAAACCTAGGTCTGTCATGCTCCTAACATGGGCAACATAATTTAATCATTCATTTCAGTAGTCGATCAACTATGTCACACTGAAATAGGGTGTACCTTTCAGACAGATCTCCAGCTGTTGACTAGTGCTAGTGCAAAGAGTCAGTCTTTATCTAAGTTTTTATTACAGCAGTTTTTTACTATTGTTGAGATTTGAAATGAAGACTTGTGGACACTTGCTAATATAAACCCATTGGTTTTTATTCTGTTGGTGTTGTGAATAATATTTCCTGTGAAGGGGTTGAAATATTATGGAAATGATGACTAAGAACATTTGTTTTAAAATATATTATACTGCGTTCTTAGCCATGGGTTTAAAAATAAATTGTCTACTGAGGAAAAAATGTTGGGCATGTTCCAATTTCACAACAAAAAGTGGGGGTGGGGTTACATACTCTGTATTTGTGCTGAAAAGGAAAAGAGCAGAGATATTGGGTACAGTCATTTCATGGAGACCAAAGAAGTCCAGCTGTACATCTTGCATACGGGAAAAGCTTAAAAGACTTTCTCAGTATTTCTGAAAGTCAATGCAACTCTCAATATAATCAGAGAAGGAGAGTCAATAGATGGAATGGCAAGAACTGCATAACCAGATCAATTCGCATTTTCCTTTCACTTTTTTTTTAATGTTGCTCATTTGAATCTTACTCATTTTGTGTACTGAGGTTGTGATACAGAGAATTGAGTTTTTCTAAGGGTAAAAGGCCATAGTTTGGTATGTTCCATGTCAAATGTAACACAGGAAGAAGCTCTTGTGAGTGTTGCAGAAGATGCTGTAATACTTAATGCTTCTAGCCTTTGGACATCATCCTTCAACCTCTGGTTTCAATCCCAGACTTTCATGGCTTGTGTGATTTAAACAGGAGTGAACACAAGACCTCTCTGGTCTCCACAGCATTCTCTTGAATATCAGCAATAAAAGACATGGGTAACAAATGATGTGCATATGGGTCAGTGTTGGACTGGTTAATGTCTCCAAAATGAAGATGTTCTCAATTTCCTTCTATATCATCGTGCATCTAAATCCTATTTTCAGAAGTGATGTGACTTTTGAGAAAAGCCAATGGTACTTGAATAAAGAAGTTCCTAAATAACTTTTGAAAAATGTGCTTGGGTTTCTAAGCATTTCAGTGACACAGCTGAAACAGTATTCAAATAAATACATGTACATAAGGCATGAAATGTTTTTTGAAACAGTAAGAATGGGGCAATTAACAACCATGAAAGGATGACTGAAAGAAAAATACATGTACCCCATGCAGAGCACATGGCATAGCTGGTTTTGACAGCATTGGATATTGCTCCTTTCCAGGCTGTAATTTGTCTGTCTGCAAGCAATACATTTTTTTGGTCAATAAAAATCTAGTGGCAGTAGATAGAATGAAACAAAGATATGTATAAAGGTCCTACTGAAATTAAAAGATCATCAAGCAGTGTTTTGGATTTTCTGACTACTTAAACAAAACAGCATGAAACAGTGCAAGAAAACACAGGGTGCCTTTGGGAAGTGAGTCAGGCTCGGCTGGTTTGTGGGTGCTGGTGGCTGCACCCTGGGATGTGGACGCCTGCTTCACATCCGTGATCTCTGCCTTGCCTGGCTCCTGGTCAGTTGAATTGGCCAGAGCAGAGTCTTGTAGGGGAAGAAGCTTCACTTAAAGGCTGACCTGCAGTGACTTGAGCTAAGAAAAGGTAGATTGAATGCACCTGGTCATGAAGTAGGGTCCAGTCTCTGGTCTGTCTTAGTCCAGGCTAATGCCCTACCAGGGGCTCTGCAGGGTCCTCCTCATGCCTCCTGGTTTGGAAGCCTGTGTGGGCTTCCTTGGCAAAGTGTTGTCGAAGTTCATGCACTTTCATGAAATATGTTGATGGCGTTGAAAATGCTGCCAAGCAGAAAAATCCCTCCTTGCTCTTCTAGGGTGACAGTGAATAGGAGGCTACTGAGAGATATTTATTAGAATTAGTCTTATAAACCTGTCATAGTGTAATTTATGCTTTCCTCTCTGTGCAGGCTACAGCTTTCCTGCTGTAAAGATTGTGAGAAGACAGAGTGGTCCTGGACTGAAAAAAACAAGAGTGGCTGTGAAATCTTGTACTCATATGAATGCTGAGAAAGATGACTTGAAAAATATGTAGGAAGAAAAATAACAGTGACTAACATACATAAGAAGAAAAGTCTAGTTCTTAAGAGGACATAAGCTTTTCCACATGCTAGGGAAACTTAGAAAAAAAGGAAAGAACCCTGAAAAAATATTTGAAAATGTTTGTTTATTTTTTTTAAAAAGCAGTGAAGTTTACAGTATTGTCTGCATGGCCATCACCATGTTCCCTTCATACAGACAGATCTGTGAGATTGTAGAGTTAAAGAAAGCACTTCAAATTCTTATTCAGTGTTTCTGTTTATTTTTTCTTCTTTTTATTACTCCTTTATTTATTTTCTTTTTTTTTAAATTTTGTTTGGGTCATATATATCCATAAGGTTCAGACACTTGTTTTTATCTGATGCTTGGGTGTTTCTGTCCTTTTTCAGGTTTATTAAGATCTGGTCTCCATTCTTCATTTGAGTTCATGTCACTGTGCTTGGCCATGTGGTTAACACGTATAAAATCTGCCATGCTGTAGTGCAGCCAAAGGAGCATTGCTCCTCACCATTTTAGCTGCTTCTCAGAGTTTGTTCATGGCTGAGGTTGAATGTTTGTTCTTCCATCTGCTGGAATCCCAGGGACGTTACGATGCAATATTGTTCCTGACACAGAGCGATGAGTGTGATCTTTACTGTGGGAAAATTCCTCTGACAGCCGTGCTGGTTCAGAGGAGGTTTGTTGTTGATGCTCTCCTCGGTCACAGGATGTGGCTCAGGCAGCTGTGTCTGCACACAGAGGGGTGGCTGATGCTCCCTGCCATATTACTCCGTTAACCTTCTGCCATCTCTTGACATTCTTTTGTGCTCACACCTCAGTCTGCCCTGACTCTGTCTGTCTCTTCCCTGCAGTGCACTTTGATTGCCAGGTCTCTGGCTTTTCAGCAGAGCCTGGTCCCTGAAGCTCTCCACTGCAGTTTCATGAAGATTTTAGATAAATATGGTGTTGCAAATTTGAGTACTTCCCTGTAGCAGGGAAAACCTTTGCTGACCTGGGAAATGAGCCCAGTCCACTGTGTGGATTGCTGCCACACAGCAGTACAGCAGTGTTTAATTTGGGTTTTTCAGTATTTGATGGAAAGGGCTCTGTATTGCACTGCTGTTAATGGCACTAGACAGTCTCTTGCATAATACTTTCATTAGCCTGTTATTTCTCAGACAAGACCTTTGCTGTCCATTGGGTCCTGAGAAGACCTCCTGTGGGTTTTGATAAGACCAACATGTGGAGAGTTGGTTTAGCTCCCTGTCAAAGCAAAATCAGGGATTTGAAAAAACTCAATAGCCAGGTCCATTCTGGGATGGTGAAGGTGGGCTCCAAGGCATGCAAGGAGGCTCATTATGTGAGCATTTTTTGGGGGCAGACTGAATGATGGTGACTGATGAGGATCTCTGGACTCCAGCTGGGTGGACGCTTGTCCCCCCATTCCTCAAGTGGTCACTCTTTCCTTGTCTTAGAAGAAGACTGTGTCTGGGCTAGAAGTGAGGAATGGGAGCACAGAGAGGAAGATTTGTGTAAGGCTTCAGTCGTGGCTGTGTAAGAGGCAAGTGCATGCCACAAGGGAGACCTAACATTTACTACTGCAGAAACACATCTGAGTATTGTGTAGAGAGCTCAGATTTGAAATTTGACAACCCAGCTCCTTCTGGCAGAGTCTGAAGCTTTTAAACAGAAACTGTGCTGGAACTCTTGGGAAGCTGTTCCCTGGGGGAAAGGTCTGGAGGCGGGGGATGCACTGGGAGGCTCACTGCATTCTGCTGTCAGCACTTCCTAATCAGTTGTGCAAGTTGTAGAAAGAGGGCTTAAGAGTTGTGGGATGGCAGTGGAGAGAGAAATGTTTTCTCTCTGAATGTAGGAGGAAGTAGTGAGAGTTCAAAAGGGCAGAAATCTTCCTAAGGTCCCGCTGGCATCTTGAAGACAGTAAACTCTATGCAACAAATAAACAAACAAATAAAATGACAAAATAGAATGTGTGAAAGATACCTATTGAGCTCTCCCTCAGCAGTGGAATTCAGAGGCTGCACCAGATCCACCTTTATGGGACTGTGCTTCATTTCCCTGAACTACCTTTGTGCCTCTAGACTAGCTGTCGTTTAAGATTCAACATTCAGGTCTACATTTAAGCAGCACCTTTAAATCAAGATTTTTTTTTTTCAAGCTTCATTCAGAAATGATTTCAACCATCATTGAAATACAAAAAGGATGGTTTATATTTCCCATAAAAACTGTACTCTCTTTGAAAGAATAGCTTATACATACAGTCTGTGGGTATCTAAAGACTATTTTATCCAAAGGCTGGATTCTGCCTGTTTGGAGAACAGTGTGTTAGATCTGATGGTCTGGTATGTAGGAGTCCAGAGGTGACCCAAAGCTGTATTTCCTCATGACCACAACATTTGCTGCAGTAATAGCATCCCAGGTCATGGGAACCCTCTGATCCCACAGATAGGTAAAGGTGGCAGAGATGGCCGTGGGTCAGTGGTGACTTGAGCAGTTTGCTGTGTGGGGGCAGCCTCTCTTGCTATGTACTCTTCCCCATGTTCTGCTCAGCCAAGTCCATCCCCAGACCTGATTCCCCACAGGCTGCTCAGGAGAGCAAGTGCCAAAAGGTCGTTTTGAGGAGCACGGGCTCACATGGCCGGGTTCAGGGAGCACATGGCAACTGAAGGCTAGGTAGCAGTGCATGCAGCTGAAGGGGATCCTAAAACAGCTCTGTAGAGCTTCTAAAGGCATGGTTTAGTGAAATTTTGGTGGTGAGATATGCAAAAATACATTTTGTTGCTGTAGAAGCAACAAAATGATGCCACAGTACTGTCAGAAGTATGTATCTGTCTGATTGTGACAGAAAATTAAAACAGGTGAGGCTTTAATATTCACCCTGAGATAAAATGCTGCATCTTAAGAGGATTAAAAGTTTTGTTCATTGCCAACAGCATATTAATTCATCTGTCAACGGGAAGAAAAAAACAAGAGTGTGATTAAGATCATATTTTCTCTGAGGTCAATGATGCCTTAAATCAAGGAAATTCAGAAACTCTCAGTTGTTTCACAGCAAAAGTAAATAACCAATTTAAACAGTCATCTGATTATTTTCAAGAAACAATAAAAAGTACTGTAATTTAAAAAAAATATATAAACCATTATTTGGTTCTGAACTATTATCTATCGCATTTACTGTGCAATACCCCAAAGTACATTATGGAAAAGTCCTCGGTTTGGAAAATCAAAGATTCTAATGATCTTCCTTTATCTTCAGAAACTTCAGAACTCCCTGACACAATCTGTTTCATTGGGCTTGATGACATGGAAATATTTAGTCATGCCATCGCTGCATGGGTTTTTTTCCTTAGACTGCAGTTGAAAGGGTTACTTCTTTACTATTAGGTCTACAAAAGTGTCCTGTTACTATTGCAATTTCTATTTGTTTTAAATATGCTAAAAGCAAAGACACTTCCTGTGGCTTACAGCTAGTATTTATTAATGTATTAAAATGTATTTATTATGCACTCTTAAAACTAGTTCAGTCTAACCATTATTTAAGTCTTAATTTGGCAAAAGTTGAGAATTGTTGGTTAAAGTTTTCACTATAGAATGTTCCTCACAGAGGTGTGTATTTTTGCTTCAGTAGCTCTGCAGCAGAAGACATGTGCTTTTAGATCGAGGCTTCCTGCTCTTTTATTATATATTATATATATATATATATGAAAAAAATATATATTATATATTATATATTTCATGTAGTAGTATACATATATAACATATATATATATATATATATATATATATATATATATATAAAACTTGCTGACTTTATAATATGTCCTTTTGTCTCAAATGCAGTGATGGACAGAATGCTTTTCTGACATGAGTAATCTTGGACAAATTATAGAAGCCTGAAAAATACTCAGCTCTTAAGGCTGAGTTTCAGTTTGAGGTTAATTCCAAAGACGTGCAGAAAACTTGATATTCAGATTTCAGGAAAAAGGAAGACAAAAATAATCAAGTTACATATCCATCTGCTTTAAGTAGCATTATTTAAATAAATTATGCACATTGTAGTATCCTTGTTTTCATCCAAGGGACCTCTGGTTGAGACAGAAGGGTATTTTGATGGAGAGATTGAAAGAAATGGTGTATTCTGGGCCAGGAGGGGCTGCAGCCTTTGAGATGGACTTGGATACACAGATTGGATTCTCAGTGGGGCCCACGGGTAGAACAAGAGGCAACAGACAGATGCTCAAACACAAGAAATTCTGTCCAAACATGAGAAAGCATTTCTTTACACTGGGGGTGGTCACACCCCAGAGCAGGTTGCTCAGAGAGGCTGTGGAGCCTCCATCCTTGGAGACATTTAAAACCCAGGTGGATGCGACCATGCGTAACGCACCCCAGCTGGCCCTGACGGGACAGGGACTTGGACACCCTTGCAATCTGTGCTCCTGGAGGGCGATTTCGGAGAGGCTCAACACACAGGATATGGAGCAAGGCAGACGAGAGGGGAGATGTTTCTGTGGGCTTGAGGAGGGAATTGGCTGCATTGGGAAAGGCTGGGTGCTCTCCAAGGGGAGGGGTGGATGCTCATGACGCAGAACTCTGGATTAGGAAGCGTGGGGCAGGTCAGGGGTAGGTCTGGGTAGAGGGCTGGGATCTGAGTTTGTCTGTGGCCAGGTAGGTGGAACATGTAGCCAGCTTACTATACCCATTTCATCCAACTTGGATTTTGGCTTGAATAAAGTTGAACATGACTGTATTGCTTTGTTTGAAGCATCCTCAGAGGGTCACTTCACCATGGCTTTTTGCAGGGGGGCTGTCCACATTTTCTGTCACCTGGCCTTGTAGGCTTTTGTTTGATCTCGTTTTGCTTTGTGTTTACTGCTGAAAACATAGTAGTCCTTGTCTGTTATAAACTGGTGAAGCACTCTGTTTTAAATTTTAATAGCCATACAAACCAAGAAAAATTCAAAAGATTTTGAGAAAAAAAGTGCTTTAACTGCAGCTTGCTAGCCAGAAATTACCCCTTTAGAAAGCTTCTGCTCTGGAGACATCTGGCTCTGTAACAGTAGACGTAATTCTGGTGCACTTTGCAGCAGACCTGAACTGTGACTGGCTACTGCAGTAAGACATTCCAGTTTCTTTCTGGCTTCTGCAGTGAACATGCAGCGTCTGCGTCTGCCCACTGCCTGTGCCAGGGTAGGCCCTTGCCAAAAGACACATAAGGGATGTTTCAACAAGGAGGTTTTTTAAATATTCAGTGTTATGTCACAGGAAAATGGAAAGTTTTGGCATTTCTTTGAGTGATGGTTATCTAACTAACTGCATTTAAATTGATATTAATTCAAGATAGTAAATCACAATGAAAAGTCCACAAAAGATTAGTTTCCTGGTGAAATACAAATTCACTTATGTATTGCTTTCAGTTCCATCTGTAATGCACGGGTAAAGTAGAACCAAGTGAACTATTTTTTTTATAGACTATACTGTATAAAAATAATTTCTCTAATAAGAAGCAATTATTTCATACAAAAAACCCCAGTGTTCCAGCAGAGTCTTAATTCTCTCTGCACAGACATGAGGAAGACAGTTGGAATAAGGGGCATGTCAAACACATGATTAAGACACAGTGGTACTTCCCAGTGAGGTCTTTTCCCTGGGACCTGACACTGTATGCCGGGGGAGTCTGTACGTTTCTGGTTGGACACTTGGTAATACCCTTTTCTTATTCAAGTAACTAACCCTTTGCTTTTCCCTATCTGTAGTGTGTTGTACCAATTTCAGTCAAACACATTTTTAGCAGCAAAAGTAATGAAGCCTGTAAGTCTTGTTTGTACCAGTTTACAAAGAGATGTGAAGGCTGAGGTCAGAGAAGGTGCCATACTGGACTGCATTCATCCAGTGCAGTTTCCAGTGATGTTTGGTATGAGGTAAATACACAATAATCTGTGTTATATTTTGGAATACATTTTCTTGAGAGTTTTTGTTTAAAAAGATTTTCACGAGATGCGATTCTCATGCTGTTTGACTGAAATTTAAGGACCCACAAGACTCTGCCCTCAGGGTGCCCACAGGGGCAGCCTTGACCAGCTGAATACAGGAGGGAAGTCTATCCTTGTGCTTGAGGTTGTGCTTTGGCCAATCACCAAACCATCTTCTGCGAAGGATAAGTGGTATCCAGCAGTATTTGCCTATAGTATAAACAGAGCCAGAGGCTCAAGTGGGTAGATAACACTGACAACAAACAGCACTAAGCAGAGCTGGTGGCCATCTAAAGGCTAATGGGTTTCAGGAAGCATCAAGGATGGATGTTTGGAGGCAATCTCCCTGCCCTGCGGGCTGAGCAGAGCCATATGCTCCTGCTTTGCTGCAAGGTAAAGCTCCTCGGCCTGGTTTGATAACTGAGTAGATGTTGTTAAGTAAATAAATCAGGTATGTGGGAAGGGCCACAAACACTTCTACTTGAAGAAAAGAATGCATGTCTGTGCTTAAATTTGTTGGGAAGTAGCATGTCTCCAATGGCAGGGAAGACTTATTCTGGTGAAATGATGCCTGCTGATTTTAGAAACTTCTTGTATCTGCAAACTCTGCTCAGCATGACCTTCCTGCCTGGGCTGATGCAGTTGATAAACTCAGTGTGCCACCTGGTACTGGACACAAGCCCTTTAATCTTTCATGGCATTGAAGGAAGAGAAGTGTCACAGTGCTTTGAAGTATCAGGAGATCACTGGTGTAATGGAGATCTCTGCAGCTGCAGGGGGCAACAGGATGTCTCTCTCAGCTGAACAGCTGCTCTTTAGATGACCTGATCTTTCTGAAGACTGGAACCTGTTCAGGGGGAACACCCATAGGAGAGGCCACAGTTTAAAGTAGATTTGGAGTGCAGGGATCTACATTTTCTTCCTTGAATTATGGGGTCCCTGACATTATTAGCATAGCCATCTCCTTTTCCAGTGGTTCCCCTAAAACTCTCAGAAGCACAGGAGGCACTTCTTCTATGTAGACATCTGTTCCTGAGCTGCTCAAATCTTAGTCTGTGTGTGCTCTCCCTGTAGTCAGTGAGAGAAATGGGCACTGCTGAAGTTGACAACTGCTGAACTGAGAACAAAACTAGTTTAGAAAATCAGTGCTCTCTAATTGTGCTGACCAGCACTTTCTTGGGATGCATGTTGTGGAGATTGGGACCTGTAACCTCCATGTCTCCTCTCTCCCCTTATGCTGTGAAATACAGCAGTTCTGAGGGTACCACCACTCCAAGGAAGGGTGATACCAGCATCCTGGCAGTGTGGTCTGCTCAGAGGGAGGCCCACCATTAGTATCAGAGTTCTGAGAAACTTGAATACTATAATGTGTGATCATTTAGTTGTCATTAAGTTGGACATGCCACTTACTGTCTTGCCTGCCTTGAGTCATGATTCTGCATGTTCGTTCATTGACCATCACCAGGCAGAAGGCATAAGCTGTGGTTGCTGGTGCTTTGTTGTGTTTGGCAGCACCGTGATTTGCTGTGAGAGGAACCCTGTGAACCAGTAAGTGCTGTGAGCTCCTAGTAAAGACCTGCTCTATGTCCTAAGATGAGTTTCAATATAGAATTAGACTCAGGAGTCTCTGCTTTTTTCCTTTGTGCTTGGTGCCAGGTGAGAAGGCGGCTGGTACAGTTCACTGTAGTGAGGATGCCACCACCCTTTCCAATCCTATGTTCTTCTAATTGTCTACATAAAGCTTTTATTACCATGACTCAAAGCCTAACATTTTCTCTAGTGCTTTGTTCAGGAGAGCTTTTCCAGGGTGTCTGTCAAGTATAAGAGCCTTTTTCTCCTAAAAACCAGTGGTAAAATGCTTAAATGCATTGCTGGGGGCTTCCTCTTCACCATATATTTGTTCCTCAGGCTAGCCCTTATCCACAAAAGCCTTTTTTATAACTTGTAGAATGTTGCTTTTCCCAGAGGGGTTTTATTATTCTAGCATTGAGTGGTCAGCAATGAGGGTGCTGTGTCCAGGCTTTGTGCCTGGAGCCTGCAGTCGGAACCGGATGGATGGATGTCAGTGCTGCTGCAACTTAACACCAATCACAGTGCAGGATCAGGAGGGCCTCTTGCTTTGGTTGTTTCACTGACTCATAGAAGCAATTCTTTGTCAAGGAAAGCTATGATAATCAAGCTATCCAAGCATTTAGTAGTTTTTGTGGTTAATCTTATTTATTCTGAGAAAACAATTTTAGATCTCCAGTCTGGGGCTGGCACTGAATGGAAGTAGAATAGAAGCCCTGGAAGGAGGGGCTGGGACACCACCAAAATGCTGCATCTTGAGAAAACGGAAATCCTTAAATGTGCAGTGCAACTAGCCAAACAACTTCCAGTAGACCTGTTTTCCCCACTGACTCTGCAATTGTGTTATATTTATGGCTGCAGTATCAGCTCATTCACTGTTATGCACAGGAGTATTCATATAGGAAAATAGAAATAAAACTCACAATTGGATTTTTTCTCATGGTTATGTTATGCATTCCTTTATATCTGCTAAGGAGTATGCTTAACACAGCACTCACCTATCCAGCAGGGACATGATTACCTTGTTTTGTGGGTATTCCTTTGTAGGCTTAGAAGTCCTTCATTTTTCCTGTATTTATGATGAAATCATGGCTGTTTGTAATGTCAGATTGAATGTTCATACTGTGTTTACTCGGGCTGAGGAGTAATCTAAATTTGATCTTCCTCTCTCAACAATCAAACTTTCTGCTAATCATGAAGTTTGGATATTAGATTGGACATTATTAATGCAGATTTTAATGCAATGTTTGCAATACTAGCTACTCCTCTAAGTATCTCTGACTTATTTTTATGCATATAAATTGGATATTTGTGTTTATGTGGGGCACACATGTTCCCTCTGATGCCAGTTTGCATGTGGTTTATTATGAGTTGGCCTTAATCCTAATTTTTGATCCCTCAGAGTCACATAAAAAAATCATGACAGTTTGTTTATAATCCCTTTTTTAAATTTGTTATCCACCTCTGCTCACTCTGACATTAGAAACGTTCATGTCTACCTCATGTACAGGCCTGTGGCATAGATCCTTGGAAATGACCTGAAATTAGAATACAAAAAAAAACCCCAAAATATTTCAAGTATTTCCCTCAGTGTAGAAAATAAACACCTTATTTTTCTTCTAGTATTTTATTATTTTAGAAAGCTATCTAAATAGCTGGTGATTTTAATTAAATTAACAAATAACACTAAAGATTTGGTTGCTTCCTTTGTTTCTAAGTTCTCTTTGGATCATATTGAAAGGTAGTGTGTTCTGCTGGAACATTTTTCAGATATAGTAGTGGTTCCATTTCATCACACAGTTGCATGCATTTGGGACAAAAAACTGCTCTCAGAATTTAACAAAGGCATTACACATGCTCTGATGAGCCACGGGGCTTGATGTTATTGAAAAAATAACATATTTCATTTGGGTTTGATATGTCATTCACACACTGGGAGTAGATTGTCACACTGTGTTGGTAACTGTCTTAGATATTTGTGGGTGAACAGTTCTATCTTTAAAAGGAAACCAACCAAATGGAAAATCTAATGAACAAAACCAAAACAAAAAAGAGGTGAATCACCATCCTAATCTTTTGACAGTATTATATAAAAGATGAGCTGTACTCTGCCCCTTACAAAATAGTTTTGCCTTTTTTACCAGTCTCACACTGAATGATGTAAGGGAACTTGTTGGTGAAATTTGACGATTTGTTCTGTATTCTCTGCTGCAGGGAATGGGAATACCATTCTGGTCTGTTACTCCCTGATACTAGATGCCAGATATGCAAGTAGAGTCCAGGGGTACTACCAGGGGAGAAAAAGATACCATGTTGCATCGTATCTCAGGGCTCTCTGGTCTGCAGGAGTCCCTGGTTCCTGTGAGAAGGAGAAAGCCCAAGATTTGGGATCTCTTCAATAGCTTGAGTCTAACAAGGAGCAGATGCCCAGCCCCCTAAAGAAATCTAGCTAGACACCTGCCCATGATCCACAGTCTCAGTTGTACCCTAGAATTAGGTGGTTAAACTGGGCTAATAAATTTTCTTTTTTTTCTTTCTTATATGCAGTATTCTTTTCATACAGTTTTCTGTGTGTAATACTCTACCGTTTCATAACTGCTGGAGTTTCGTGTCCATTAGATGTGCCTCAGATGTGCTAGTGGCCTGGGAGAGGCAAAACACACAGAACTTCCTCTTTTAATTGCTGAGCATCTGCTGAGAGCTGCGTCTTGTTGCCGGTGGTGAACGGCTTGCAGTAATAATGTACGGAGCTGTAGTGAAGCTAAGATCTTTGCTAAAAAAAGATTTTGAAAGGCATTACAGTAATGTAATAATTTATTATTATGGTTCCTTGTATCTCTCTTTTGAAAAGCAATCTGTCTCTTGAACTTCATCTTTCAGGTAAGGACCAAGGCAGACAAAAATATTTTATTTGTGTCAAAAAGTACTTGTTCTTCAGTCTGTCTTATTTGTGTGGGTATGCATGTATATGTTTACTCAAAAAGCTTAATTTTTCTACGCAATAATTGCCTAAAAATGGTGAAGAAAAAGAATTTTTACATGAAATGCGGTTGCATAAATGCAGTATGGACTGTACAGAAGTATTTTAAAAATCAGCACAAGAGCAAATAATAACAAAAAGAGAAAAACATCCCTGCAAATCAGTCTGGTATAAAATCCTTTATCTGTGTTGAACAGGACTGAGATCGTAACTTTTTTTCTTCCAGCAGTCTCCTTCCTTTCTGTGCCAAAATAACAAGGGAACGGTATGTTGCAAAGAGGGAATGTGGGTGGAAAACCTCAAACAAAAAGTGATAAGACCAGGCTATGAGGAGAACACTGAGGACTTCAGACATCTCAGATGTTCAAAGATATTTTCCACTGTCTGGCTAGCTAGTCCCTTTGTCTCCCTGTCTCGGCTGCCTGGTGTGGTCCTGTGTCAGCCTTCCTTACTCCCTGAGCTGCTCCTGGTTGTCCAGCCCGGCTCCCTATGGGAACTTCTGGCATTTGCACAAATGAAGCACTGGAGACATTTCATTCCAGTGGAACATGCCTTTCTTGGCTCTACTTGGCTCTGAATGTTCTGTAGTCCAAGCTGGCAGACCCCACTGGACCTGTGCCCCACTGCCAACTTTCCTGCTGGGAAGGGCTTGTCAGGGCTGTCCTCCATCCCAGCTGGGCATGCTCCCCTGTTTCCACAGCTCCAAAACTGCCATTTCTGGGACACTGGCTTCATTCAATGATGGAGGTATTGGAAAACACCTCTACACTGGGGACTTGATAGTATGGCATCAGTGCAGGGTATTGTTTTTGGTTGCTTGGGGGTTTGTTTGTACCTTAAATACATGTCCCTGTGCGATGAGATGCTGAAGTTGTTGCACCACACTGGATTACATTGGTGTAATCATGATGTCAACTGTTTCACCAAAGATGTTTGTTAAAGATGATTAGGGGTCAGCAAAGTTGAGCAAAGTGTAAAGCCAAAGAGCTGTAGTTCTGTAATACGTGCTGCTGTTTGGTTTTGTGTTTTTCTGGAGCATGAAAAACACCTTGCTGTATTTTGTGGGTACTATGTTAATCAATAATCGGTGTGGCAGCTGTTGCCAGGACTGACAATACCTACAGAAGCAGGAGATTGTCACAGTGTGGGTTGGCTGGGGGTCTTACTGCATTTTTAGGAGGGAACTAACATTACTACAGACAAAATTAATTCCTTTTGGAGGTTGCTGAATGGTGCGGACTCATTGCAGAGTCACTCAGAGGTTTCCAATAGCACATTAAATGGATTAAATTTTTCAATGTCTTAAAAAAAATCAGTTTTCAGGCATTAAAAAACTTACAGAACAACGGGACTTGGAAAGAAAAGTTTAACTAATGTAATAAAGTTCCTCACCCTCCTCTGAGGCTTATTGAGGTTATCCTGTACTTCCTCTCTAGAGGCTTGAAGGTGTGGGACCTGTTGCCTTACCCTGGGGAGGACACAGGTGAGAATTCCCCTGTCGAGGTGAGCTGCTCAGGGCAGTAGGACAGGAGAACCTCACAGGTGGGATGGACTAATTTCCTGCTTCCAGAGTTTCTCCTGTGAAAAAGGAGGTTAAATGCAAAATGAAATGTTTTTCTAGTGACAAGAGAGAATAAAGATTTATGCTTTAGTGGATCAGCATTAGGCACATGTACAAATCTGCTTCTGTTGGTAGCTCAGATTTCCTGCTTGCACTGTTTTTATAGAAAGAAATTACTCTAAAGCAGAAATTTATATCTGTATAAAAAATTTAACATTTCATTATCCAGCTTCATTATTAAAACTCAAACTATGCTTTAGGGCTTAGACACGTGTCCTTACAAAGCCAAATAAAATATGTGTATTATTTTTCTGCAGTGATTAAGTGAGGAATAAAGAAGATCTGCTCCAAGAGTGGCAGTGGTTGAGAAGCACATCCCTTTCTCTGGAAAATGTGAATATACAGGAGACAGCTTTGCATAGCATATATTGTTTCTGATTTAAATATTTCATGCTGGTTTGCGGAGGAATGTATGGAAGGTACATTGTAAATTAATCTAATACTTGAACAATGTCTTGTGCACATTGTAAGCAATCACAGCAATACAAATGCTGGCAGGAGATTTCCTTTTATGCTTTCTGTACACTTAATTACATTATCTTCACTGCTGTACAAGAGAGAAAAACCATTTGTTGACCCTTCTTTGTAGAATAAACCAACAGCAACACTCAGCATAGGAAACAGAAATCCGTAATTCTGCTAGCAAACTGAAAGGTTATGGTTTTAAAAGAGCAGTAGGTCAGAAACAGATTTTAACACTCTCTCAAAGTCATTTGACAAAACATTTTAGGTAAATTTGAAAGAATTTCAGAGAAAGTCCTTCAGTGGCCTGTAAGGGGTCACCTTTCCCACAAGGCAACATACTGACCTGCCAAGCCTAAGACTAATGAAATAGATTATTATTAAATCCTTCCAGAGATACTGCATGGGTTGTTTGGGCTTTTCAGCTACCTATATGCATCAGTGTAATGAGAACTTGGCAGAGGGCCTGGGCTCTGTGACACCTTCAAGGATGTCGTTGGAAAAGCCCTGAGGTTTTGTCTCTCCTTGGAAACATTGCTGTGGGAAAGTCAGATCTGCTCATCAGAGCAGAACTCATTCTTCAGCCATTGCACGAGTGCACTTGGGATTTTGTTCCAGAGACCTGTGTTTAAAGATGCTTGGAGGCTTACTGATACGTAATAGACACATTTCTTTTGTGAACTTGCCGCAGTTGCTGGAAAGTCCAACCAGAACACTTAGTTTATTTGATGCACCGAAGCTTCTTATCAACCTGTTTTGACTGAAAGAGGTGTTAACTGCTCCATGTAGTCAAAATAACTAATTCAATTCTGGGAACAGGAAAGCTACATTCCTTGTCAGGATTTATGCCACTGTCATGGTCAAAACCAATTTGGACATGGCTTCTTGGTGCTGAGCATCCGTGCACACGATTGCAAATAATCATGACAATTGAACAGCCATGCTATTAATTCAGGTGCTTAAGTACAGATTTGTGGTCATCTGGTTAATTTAAGGCATCTGTGGGTTGATTTGAGTCACTATGATTATGAGCACTGATGTCCTGTCTGCTGACAGAGACTACAAGCTGCCTGTTAGAAAGTGTGCTATGAGATGTCTCACCACAGGATATGGCCTCTCTCATTACTTTCTTCCAGAAATGAAATACAGATAAATGTTCCCATGAGCTTGGTGGCCCTAAGTATTCTTACGGTGTGTGCAGAGCACAAAGGGACTGTTCAATGTGTGGAATGGAAAGCAGAGGAAAAACTGAAGAGCATTTTGTGCCAACAGATGTTACCAAAAGAGTAGCTTGGTATGTCTTGTAGGTACCCCCCACCACTGTGGGAAAGACAAGATCAGGCTCTATAAAGCTCTTCTGTGCTTTCCCAACTCACAGCACAGGGCTGCTGAGGGTCCATAAGGATGTTTGTGGGCATACACACTCTGTGAGCTTGGGACCATGTTCCCCATCCCCAGGACCAGAGGGACTGGCCTTGCAGTGAACTGCTGTAGCTCTGATCCCTATCTGTTGCTTTCCAGTCTGTCCTTCAGGCAGCAGTGGTCTCAGCCAACAACTCCTCGGTTCCCTAATGATTTCAGCACACTGAGCTTCTCAGGTGGCAGGTGCTGCCAGCCTTCAGTAGTACTTGCTTTTCCAGCCTGCTGCTCATGGTGGCATTGTGTCTTCTGCAAACAGCTCAAACCCCCTTGGCCTGCAGAGCAGCAGGAGTGTTTGGGAATGGTTAACCCACAAAAGCTGAGAAATGGGAGGAGTGGTTGCTTCTTTGCTTAATGGACCTGCATCTTTCTCCTTTCTCCTCATCCACCAGCAGTACTTTTCAGTGTCTGACATCTTGGGAAGTGCATGTACGTGTTCAGTGAGCCTTTGCAGAAACGTTCTTGGTTTTGCCCCCTCCAGACAGCCATTCCATGGATGGCCCCCAATGTCTGGTAGCTTCCAGCCATCAGCTTCCTGCTTGGCTGCTCTCGCCAGCACGAGACGGGCAATTCCTTTTGTCTGCGAGAGGACCAAAGGAGCAAGCTTAGGGCTTTGTTTCTATGTTTGATCATCTTTCGATTACTGAATGTCAGAAAAAAAATAAGCTCAGTGCACTAAAAATGCACTTGCAGATACACACTAGATCTAGATGGCTTTGAAGAATAAAGAAAAAGTAAGGAAAATGTTTCTTTGGTTGCTAGGATGCCTTTTTATCATTGAATCCAGTGTGCTTTGGGGTTTTTATTTTTATTTAGATCTGTGACTTATTTATTGTGGTTAGAGCATTGTTACAGTATATTCTGACAATAAATCTAAGTAAATGAGATAGTTGGCTAACACTTTGATGTGAAAATTAGGTCTGGAGTGTAGACTGGCCCAGGAATTTAGTATTTCTTTGAAGGAAAAATAGTAAAGAGAGTTAGTGATAGAAATTTGGGGTTATTCTTTACTGAAAATGTTATAAGTGGCATTTATTAGGATATTTGTCCCTGAAATGTATTCTGTTTGAACAGAGACACTTTGCATCTTGTGCAGCTGAGCAAAGGAGCATGAATTCAAGGCAGATATTTTCCTTCTAGCATTACAGACCCGGCTGGGAGCTTTAGTATCACAGAGGGAAATATATGTCTGGCTCTTTGTCCTCTGCTTTTGTGACAAAGGAGTTCCCATCTGAATCGCTCTGCTCTGTCCAAGCCCCCTCCGAGCCCCTGGGTTTGCAGCAGTCAGTCTTCGCAGTGTCCTGACGTCATCCCGTGTGTGCATAAGCTCCGCTATTGTCTTACGGCGAGCAGGGGCTGGGGATTGCAGTATCTGGTGGCTGATACCTCTTTCTGCCTGCCGGTATCACAGAAAGAACGCCAGCCTGCCCTTATCACTCGGATTTAAAACAGAAGCTCCTGCTTTTTGCTTCCTGAAGAAGGACCTTCACTGCGGTTGCAAGGAAAAGCTGTCTGCGGTGTTGAGCAGAGGAGAGGAGGAGAGAGGAGAATCTGGCAGCTTGGATAGCCTGGACTGCATTGTCTGGCTTCATGACCCCTGCTGTGTAGCAGTCTCATCCCTTCTCACATACACTCCGTCTTCCACTCTTTTTTCTTCTTTCCTTTTTAAAATAGCAGCATCTGGGGCGAGCCATGTTTGGCACTGAATCGTCATGTAAGTAAATGCATCCCATTTTCTATTGAGAACAGGGCTTGTTTTATCCTTGCTGTACCCGCCACACTTGCATTCTCTTTGCTGTAGGTCGTTGGTTAAAAGCTGTGGTCCTTGCCTGTTTATGAAGGGATGAAAGATGCTGGAGGGGAAGCATCTAACTCCTAACTGTGGGTGCATCCTCGATGTAAGCAGCAAGGCAGCGTAGGGCTGTCAGCACTGCTGAATTCAGGCCACTGGAAGATAGGGGGAAAAAGGCAGTTTTGCTTGAATGTGTCAGTTGATAAGATCACATCTGTCAGTGATCAGGAGTTGCAAATACTCTAATGAATGCACCACTCAGATATTACATTTGGGTACTGAGGGTGCTGCAGTATTAGATGGGCGAGAGCTGGGGGAAAGTGATTTAATCAGCAGGAAAAGACTGCTATCTCATGTCTATCTCATTTACTTAATTTTTGTTTCTGGGAAAAAGGAGTCTTCTGTGCAATCCCCCCTATGACTGAAGAATCTGCAATTAAATTAGGTGGAATTCTAAATATGGGTGAAAAATGCAAAATAAAAGGATCATTTATTTTTTTCTTCCTGATCTTTGTCCTGGAAAATCGTAACTGAGGCTGTCTGCTGTATAATAGCAGTGCAGATGCATGTCATTGAAAGCAAGCCAGTTTTCCTTCAATGGGAACAACAATTACCTACCTGGCAAATCTGGCGACTGAGGAAGGCTGGGGGTTGTTGTATAAATAATGTTGCTGGGGACAGTGTGGCTGTGTGGAGACTAGTCTGATCCAGTGATTATCAGGTGACCGAGAAATAGAGAACAGTTGGTTCATGTTGTATTTTGTGCACAAAACAATACTGCGCATTGGAAACGTGTCTCATTTGAACATGGAGCAATGGCTTTTGTAGAGCATTGTCACATCCAGCATAGTGTAATGTCTCCGCACTGCTAGGCTGGGACCTGTTCTGCTCGTCTCTTCCTAGGAAGTGATAACAGCATTGGGATACCTCATAGTTATGCCTTCCTGGCTGTCAAACTCCTTGCTCCCAAAGGGTTAATTGGTCCTGTCGCCTGGCTCTGGCAGCTCCCCCCTCCTCTGCCACAACACACAGTCAAGGTCAGGCAGCATAAAAACAAAATTTGCCTTTAAGATTTCTTTTGCTTAGGGACGCATTTTTCATGCACAGTTGTAAACGTCTGCAGCTCTGGGTCATCAGAGCATGAAGAGAGATGCCAAATATTGTAGCTGCACCTATTTCACCCTGCCAGGTCTGTGAGCCCCAGTTTCTGTGTCCATGGGCTCTGCTTCTGCAAAATGCACTGAACAGGCTCTGAGATAAAATCAGTGCCCCACCTGCCCTCATGCAGAAAGCCATAGTGCACACTCAGAGTCAGATTGTTCAGTCTTGTTCATTTTCGTGGTCCTTTCTTGGTTTACGAGGTGCGTTGGCTAAAGTCACGGGGGTTGTGCACCAGCAGCTGTGGCTGTTTTTGTCTCCATGGTTCCCACAGTTCCCACAATTTAGAAAAGGGTGATGGGAGCTTCCATAACAGCCACTACCTGTTTCCCAGAAGGGTCTAGAAACACTTCTTGCTTTTAAAAACGGGATTAAACAGAACATGGCTCATTGCCACTGATTCAAGCAGAGGCTATGGTCAGTCTCTGCCTGAGCTCTCTGGCCAGATGAAGAGGAAGGCGGTGTGGTGGCCAGCTCCCCTGTGCCTCTGCTTAGGCCTGAACCTCCCGCCCAAGAGTTCCTCTTCAGGTTGGACAGGCTGTCCCACTGCCTGCTGCTGCCAGGTGCTGGCAAGCAGGAGGAGAGTGGGGTCACTGGTGCTGCCCCACTCACCTGCCTGTGCAGGTCAGTGCTTGCGTAACCAGCCCTGCCCACACCACTGCTGGAGGAACAGTGGCTTTGCTTTCAAAGAAAGAGGATAGTATCGGAATTACTTCAATCAAAATGCTAAGAGTTTTTGGTTTTCCCTTCCCTCCTGTCTTCTTAATATTTCCAGGCTGTCAAATGATAACAGTGCTACTAATTGTTAACGTTTCTGTCTGGCTAGAACATCAAATAAGACAAAATAAATTTAAAAAAAGATTCAGCATTATTTGGATGTTGGAAATATGACAGAAGCCATTGCTGCTGCTGCTGTCCAAAAAGCATGAAATGAGCAGATTACAGTTTTTTTAATCCTGCTGTTTACACTTAGTATTTAGGATTTTATTTCTCTTTTCTCTGATTAAAAAGCTAAGAAAAATGATCAGAAGCAAATACTGTTTCAGAACCTTTAGTCTCACGCGGTATCAAAATATTTTAAATGTCAAAACAACTCTCATTCGGCAATCCTGGTTTTTCTTTTTGCTTTTAGCAGCAGTCAGAAGGGCAGTAAAAGATGGTCTGAGGGCCTTTGTAGGAACAGGCATCTGCTTATCACCTCCTGGATGCAGGGAAAGACAAACAGCCAGTGACAATAGCTCATAAAGGGGGTTAAGGCAGCAGGCGATGCACAAACAGCTGCTGACACTCCCAGTGCATGATGAGCAAGGGTAGAGTGTGCAAAGCAAAAACCCTGAGAAGTATCTGTGCAAGGGCACTGTGGGAGGGTAAGGTAGTTGCCGTAGGGTCATGGTCAGTATTTTCCATTGGTCACATGTCGTTTTTCTAATGCCCACAGGAAACATAGGTGCCAGAGACACTTCATCTTCAGTGCTTTTGTGCTGATCCACTGTCAGACACACTGCTGGGGCGGTGTTGGGGGGCTGTGTGCATGGGGGGCAGGTTTCCATCCCCCACCATCACTACTGCTGACCTTAGAGATTTGTCTGCTCTCCATAATAGTTTTACATTCTGTAGGAGGTAATCTGGTTTGATAAAAATTGAGAATTTTTGAAGGTGAAATGGTGTTGCAGTGCTGCACCAAAGCAGAGAAGTGGTGGACCTCTGAACAAGCGACAAGGTGGTCCCCACAAGTAGAACACTCTCATCTCAGGGAGAAGAGCCTTGCAGAAATAACCAGCAAGCGTCCCTTGTCTAACTAGGAATACTGGCAGTTGGAGGTCTATAGAAGAGACAACAGAGGCACAAATTAAACTGAACTGTGAGAGCAGCCAGTTGTGGGCTTACCAGTGGTGGGAGAGGTCAGGAGAATGCAGCTCCATCACATCTGACTGTGTAGTGGTAAGGAATGGGACAGGATGCAGTTTAGAACCTGTAAAGCGACTAAAGAGGCTCAGACAGCCATTTCATGCATGTCTGAGAACATGCACCATGTGTGCTTCTGCTATCCAGAGAAGTTCAGTGGGAAGCTGCGAGGGAGGGAATCACAAACATATGTCCATGGCACTTGCCCCAGTGCTATTACAAGGACCCAGATGTGTGCTGTGAAAGCCCCAGGTGATGTTCTCAGTACTGCTGCATTTCTTCATGCTGGGGCACTTTAACCTAGCAGCAGTACTAAACTGTGAGGGGAGGTTGTCTGGGAAATGCTCTTCCAGCCTGGGCTGTCTGGGAGACGCTCATGGGTGGTCCCTGACTGGTAGATCAGCAGCTGCACTCTGGAAAGCAGAAGGACTCTGAAACAAAGGAGAGCTGACCAAAGGGCCGGAGAAATACAAAACCAAAGGGCAAGTGGAGCTTTCCTCTGCTGCAAGGTTAATGCTGGAAGGCTGCTCTCTGTGGGGAGGCTGAGGACTGCTGTGGGAATGGGAAATCTTGCCCACCTAAGTGTGCCAGGAAAAGCTTCTGTGCTTGTCCCAGGCTCACTCTACTGTCTTCTGCCCTGTCTGTTCAGGAGGTGCTTTTGTTCCTAGGCACTTTTTTCCCAAACTTTCTTCCAGCCAAAATGCAACAAATGGGAAAGGTTACACCAAGATAATTGATTTTATGGCATCAGAGAAGTAGTCTTATAAACCTCTGCAAAACAGCAGCGGCCAGCAGTAGAGAAACGGGAGATCTTAGAGTCAAATATGGAGATGAAGGACAATCTGATTGGCATGGTTGTTGCCATCCTGGGTGATCTGCCTGCCTCCTCTCTTCCCAGGACTGGTACTCATCCCATCTGTGGAAGAACCAACCAAAACCTGACCACTTCTGCAGGTAGTTGGTTTTGAGCATGTTGGCTGGTTCATGAGGCAGTTAGATGAGCAGCTGCACAAGGAAGGGTGGGACATGACTGTTGAAATTGGTGGGATAGCAGCCTTGGTGAGACTGGGCTCCACAGAACCAGCAGATGACCAAAACACTCATTTTTTGAGCATAAATAGCCCATTGCCATCCTAAAAGGCTGAGAGCAGTAAGTACAGCCACAATTCCTCAATGATGTTACACTGGTTTCTCAGGCAACAGTATGTCAAAGAGAGGTTACAGAAAGTACCAGAAGTTGTGACTTTAAACCAATATATTTAGCTGCTGAGGTTCCTGTTGTTCCCTGTAGAGTCAGGGCTGTTGAAAATATTGCAGAACCAGGTCAAAGAGAGGCTTAGCTACACCAGTGTCAAATGGCAGAATAAACCTGTATTATGAAATGGGTTGAGATTACTGGAGCTGTAATAACTTGACAAATTCATCAGTGAAACTTCAAGATATTTGGAGAGAAAATGTAGTCTCACATCCCACTTACAGTAGATTTTGAGGATTTACTGAGTGCTAGTATTGATACTTCCTAAATGAATGTATTCTTAAAGAATACAAACCTGAGATAAGAGAGGGTTCTGCGTGTTCTCTAAACTCCTTAGGCTGTAACACTTTGTTATGTGCCTGAGATATGGTCTCCAAAGGCTTGACTGCATGCTCAGGAGGACGGGGGCTTGAAGCTCAGCCCTCCTACTCAGGCAGCACCAATGGCCATTTGAACTCACTGTGTTGAGCTGTTCACGAGCAGGGAGAGTTTAAGTGCAACTTGCCCTTTCTTCCTGCAAAGACGAAAAGTGAACTGAGACGTCTCACAGGCTGGATATGACTCATAAATTTGACAGTCTTTGGTGGTTTGCCTCTTGCAGCACTGGATCACCTTTCCTATCTCATTGGTTTAGAAGTTGCAAGGTCTGATGTAAAGTTACTGAATACAGTGACAGTCTCCCAGGTAGCTGTGTCCACACAGCTTCTGGAACGGGGAAGAAATCTGAAGGTACATGAAGGGAATAGGTAACCTTTTCTTCAGCTTGTCAAATTGTTTGGTCCATGCCAGAGCTATAATTAGTGGAGGGGTCTGTGACTGATCAAAAGATGACAAAAGGTCTTTCAGATTTAAGACAAAAATCACAGAATAGTTCAGATTTGAAGGGACCAGCACCTCCCTCAAAGCAGGACCAATCTCCAAGTTAGACACAGCGATAGATATGAGCTCAATCAATCTGCATGTTTGCGAAATGGTATGAGATCAAAACAAGCTTCAGCTTTGACCAGTTTAATTTATAGAACCAGAAATAGGGATAAATCTTTATGACCAAGGACGCCTGAAAGATTATTAGAGTCCCTTTGGGCTGTGTGACCCAGATAGGAAGTGCAGTACATGCAGCGAGGACTCTGTCATATTATTTGAGCTGGGGTAGAAGCGCTAGTGTTCCATGTAATTTGGGGATAATTAATGGGTATGCCTAACAAAAAAATTATCCACAGAAGAACCTAAGTTATCTCTTTTCATCTGAGATAAAATACCCTGCCTGAAGCACCAGGAAAAGTTCTGTAAAGTGCTATGAGAAAAGCACGTAGAATACAGAGAGACAGTATTCCAGGTTTTCCAGATTAATGGATTTCTTTTCCTTTTGCTGAAAATCACTTTGATGTGACATCACTGCTTCATATGAAAGGGTTACTGTGTATAATATGAAATTAAAGGATCTTAAAAATGACAATATGTTCCCTATTGAAAAAGATAAGATGCTATATTAAGCAAATAAGCTGGACAGCTATGGAAACACTTGCTACCCAGAATCTAGTGGAGCTCAGTGAAAAATTGGCTGACCTTGGTGTGCTTGATCAAGGTGAAACTTACAGTGAGAGATCAACTTAAGATGCTTAGAAACTGGGAGTGAAGAGAATCCATATTCTGCCTAGACCAAGAAATGTGCCATTGCTTCCCAGAATAAGATGGAAAGTATTGTAGAACTTCTTTGGGCTCTCTATAAATTTCATTTGGAAATGGTATCTTGAGGTGTTTTGATCAGTACAGGAGAAGGGAAATTCTTGTGAAACTACATGGCAGTGATACAGAATTAAAGTATGATATTTTTGACCTCCTTTGAGAAATAGAGTGGCTGGGAAGGTCTTCCATTCATGCTTTGAGAGAGGCTGAGCAGACCCTCAAAACATGCTAGATCATGTTTCAGCCTAGAGCAGGAGCCCAAGGTGAAAATGACACAAAGTTGGTGAGCTTGTCAGAGAAAATATAGAGCTATACTGGGGACTTTCCACATTTGTATAGCCGTTAGGTAGCTTTTTTAAAGGTTTGACTGAACAGGGAAGGATGAGAGAGGGTAGGAATGAGCTCTGGAAGAAAGTGCCTTGTGCTCAAAAGGTCAGTAGCCTAAAAAGCCATGAGGAGGTTTTGAAGATGCCAGTGGAAAGATTATCCATCTCCCTTAATCTCTCCTGTTTACTGTGCTGCTGATTAGCCCAGTGATTTTGCCATTTGCACTGATGATATTATTTCATAGATGTCATCACTCCAGCAAATGCCAGCTTTCATTTTACCCCAAGGAACTAGTCTTGGAAAGCTGTCATGTATTTGGATTTCCTGCTGCACTCTACTGAGTGTGGAAGTACCCATATGACAGTACATGAAGAAGTTTTAAGAGGATGTAGTCTTGATGTTGATGAGTTGTAGCTGTGCAAGTGCAGCAAAAGGAAAATGTACTCATTTACATATCTTGAAAGATCCTGGATGGAAGTAGAAAAAGGAGACCAGATTTTTTTTACTTCATGTGTTAACTGCATTTTTTTACAATGAAATAAGGGATTGTATGATGAGGACCACAGTAGAAAGCAAATTCTGAGGGGAAGGACATTTATTACAACTCCAGGGAGGTGTCAGAAAATGGCAGCGGACTCCACTTGTAAGACTTCTGCCACAAGAAAAGGAAAAACTGCTGTAAGAAGATATGATCCCAGGCAGAACCTCAACTGCATAAATCACTGGCTTACAGATACCTAGCAAGAGTCACACTGATTCTGAACTGACTTAGCACAATGAAAATAGTGCTGGTCACAAAAGAAAAGAAAAGCATCCTGATTAGGAATACTGAAAGATGCTAAAATTATCTATTTAACATTTACTAAAAGAGCTGAATGTGGAAAATATTGGCACCACTAACCTTTTTTCCTGTCAGCTGCATTCATGACTGTCATTAGTAAGGTATCTAGGACTTTTGCAGTGGCAACAATGAATTATGCCACTGTATTTTCATGGGGGTAGGTAATCATGAGTCATTCAAACCATCTGCTAACAAAATTCTCTCAGACTGTTTAGGTTATCAAAGAGAATACAGTAGCTGAGAAATGTCAAATTAGCTGGCAAAGAAACATGGCAAATTTTGTGTGAAGATCCCATGTGTTTTGTCATCCTTGAGGATATGAGCCCCAGCAGTCCAGCTGTTTTATAGGCAGTGGGTGGAGGCAAAGGTCTGCTAAGGGTTAAATGAGCTGGGGGGGAAAGCATTCCTCTAACTCTGGAGCATGTATCAGCCTGGCTATTCTCTGCATCGTCTGCTGCTTGCATGGTCTGCAGTGATAACTCCAGATAAGCTGTACAGAGTGAAGAGGGTGATAATCAGGTTGCCTATGTGATTGGATGGAGAAAAGCTCCAAATGATGGAAGTGAGCAGCCAGATAAAAGGCAACAAGATCTGAACTGTAAGTGTCACAATCAAGAGTGGAAGTTCCTCCAGGAATCCACCCCAGTGTGAGAGACCTGACGCATGACTATCGCACAGGAGAATACAGTGCCCTTGGTAACACGACAGAAGAGCAGTTCTGTGCCAGTACAAATGGGAGAAGATTCCTCTACAACTGCTGACCCACTAGAGATGTCTTTCTGAGACTTCGGAATGTTCTGACTGCACAAGGAGATAGCAGTGGGATGAAGGATTTCTCAAGTGTGCTAAATAAGACATATTACATCATCTTTAGTATCATTTGTAGTTACCACATCACAGTGGGACTAGGGGGTGTTGCCCCAGCCCATAGGAATACAACAGCTATGATAACAAAGAGGTTAAGTTGCCTGCTCAGAATAAAGCACTAGTGGTCTGTCACAGCAGGGGGGGTCCCCCAGAGAATGGGCATTCAAAGGCCTTTGCACAGGACCTTTTCTAAACTTACCTTTATAGGTATGAATATTTTCAAAACTGGGGGTCTCTCTGGGTTAGGCTACACCTCCAGGCCCTGGAGGTAGCACTGCTGTGGGTATTGTGCATCACAGTGACTGTCTGGATGCAGAGAGACATTCGTTTGGTTGCTCTGGGGCATTGCATGTATGCTAATGACTTGGAGTCTCTGTGGGGCTTGGCTGCCTGTCAGAGAGGAATGAAGCTGTAGATTTAATGAAGCTGTAGATTTCAAACCAGTGCTCTGTACTGCAGCAGTTTGGTGAACTACGTGCTTGGCATTTAGTTAGGTTATGTCTTGTTTGTGCATCTATAGTGACAGTCAATTAATTCTTCCATAAAATACAGATAAATACTTACACAGAATTATACAAAAAGACAAAAAAAAAGGGTTCATGTTTGGACTTGCCATCCTTAATAGTATCCCCTTAAACAGAGAAGCTCCCCTGAGGGAACAAAGCGATATGACTCTCTAATGTGGAACGTCAGTGCAGCCCCTGTCACTGTCGAATGAGGCGCTGCGGGCAGCAGCTGCTGTCTGCAGGCTGGCAGCAAATATGGGTGTCTGCATTTTCAGTTATTCTCCCCTAGGCCACTGCTTTGTATGTACTCCTGGTTTGGTTTGGTTTACACAAGGAAGAAAGAAGTGTCTTTATGTCATTGAACAATCTAACCATGGAAAAAGGAGTTAAAAAAAAATCTGCCAGTTTTTGTTTATGTATGTACTATCTGTGTATATTTATTTATCTCTTTATTTATTTATTTTATGCTGACAGCTGTTGTTAGTTAAAACTACAACTGCCTTGTTTTTAACAGACTAGTTGAGTGAAATTAAAGCTTTTTTTTCCCAGTGAAGGAAAGCCTGAAGCTGTCTCACTGTACAGCATTTCATTGCGGATGAGAAGCTGTGATCTTCCTGCTACTTGCCACCGAGTTCAGTACCATGGCAGGCAGTAAGTCTTATTATCCTTGTGGATAGGTATGCCTAAAGTTTACATAAATATGAAAAGTAGACTATCTTTTCATGTCCAGAAGCATTTCAGACATACTGACACAACAGGGGTGGACATGTATCAGAGGCGCCATGGGGAAGCCTGCATTGCAGCTGACTTAGGTGCTTCCTGCCTTATGTACAGGTCAGGGAACATCATACTGCCAAGTTGGATTTCAGAAACTAGAATTTCATCTCTGAAAATCATCTGCTGGATGTAGCCACTTGCTTTCTAGAGGTTTTTTGTTGGTTGGTTGGTTGGTTGGTTGGGGTTTTTTTTTAAATTGGCAAAAATCTGGCCATTAGTCCTGTCTATTTCTGAAGTTCAGTCTGAAAACACCTCTCAAAAGAAGAGATGCACAGCTATTTCAACAATTAAATTCTAAAACTGAATCACAGTTGTCTGGCTGTCCTTTTGCTTTCTAGCATCCAAACTCACAGAATTGATCTGATTAAAGAATATTGAAGAAGAAAGTGAGGACAGTCAGTCAAATAATAGCTGAAGTTATTAGTGGTTATAGCCAGAATGAAATCTAATCAAAATAAACTTCTAAACAGTAATCTAAGGCATTAATCCATAAAAGACTGGTGAATGAGATAATCATGATAGGACAAGAACATGACAGGTGCACTCTTTTTCCCTCTGTACTCAACACCATGTGTCCTGTGTCCAGTTCTGGTCCACTCCAAAAAGACATTGAGGTGCTGGAGCTTGTCCAGAGAAGGACAACGAAGCTTCTGGAAAGTTGAGAACAAAAGTCACATGAGGAACAACTGAGGGAGCTGGGGTTGTTTAGCCTGGAGAAAAGGAGGCTCAGGGGAGACCCTTTCACTATACACCTCCCTGAAAGGCAGTTGTAGCCAGGTGGGGGTCAGCCTCTTCTCCCAGGCAACCAGTGACAGGGTAAGAGGAAATGGTCTTAAGCTGGGCCAGGGGAGGTTCAAACTCTACATCAAGAAGAATTTCTTCATGGAAAGCATTGGAATGGGTTGCCCATGGAGATGGTGGAGTCACCATGCCTGGAGGGGTTCAAGAAATGACTGGACATGGCACTCAGTGCCATGGCTTAGTTGCCAAGGTGGAGATTGGTCAAAGGTTGGGCTCGATGATCTTGGAGGTCTTTTCCAACCTAAATGATTCTGTAATTCTGTGGAGAATTTTAAACATTGTAAGTCACTCTATTTTCCAACATTTCATTTGCTTTCATACTTTGAAAGGAGAATAGAGAGCTGGCTATGAGCAAAAGTAGAGGTAACTTCCTTTGTTCTTCATTAAGCTGCATTTTCCAGGGCCTTAATAAATGAGTCCAAGGTAAAACACAGCCTTCATGGACTCAAGTTTTATCTTTGCAAATGATTTCACACCAACTACAGTAGGATGCTAATGTGCAAAACAAATCAAGAGCAGTTGTTGCACTGCAATTGAGTTTTACGTGTTGGTCACTTGCAGCTGGTCACCTTTTCTTTGGGGACAGCATATCAAGGTGGGTTTGAGCCATGAGAGACTTCCTTCTTGAACAACAAGAAAACTGAGGTGTGATGATCTAGAAGAGAGAAGGAGGCCTGCAACATGGAAGATCCTGGAATAGTAAATTCTTGGATTGTGGGTGATTTGGCAAGTGTAAGAGCTAAAATCTCATATGCCAAATAGATATGTGCACTGTATATGTGTAAGAGAGGGAGGAGGGTGGGAGAAAGGGGGGGAGAGGGGGGCAGATATGAACAGGTTTGATAGTGGATTTCTTAATCTTGCCCATCCTTCTTTAAAGAGTGCTGCCATTCCCTTGAAGAAACCAAGAGACATCCTTAAAATGTAAAATGGAAATGGTTGAAAATGCTGGAAATGCTATTTAAGTGATTCTAGTAAATGAGGCCATTTTAGAAATTAAAAACAAGACATCAGTCTCCCTTTATTCCAGTATCTAGATGAGAAGGTGGGTGGCAGATGATTTGCCGTACTAAATGATACCACACTCCTCTTGACTGCCATAGGAACAAGAATTCATCATATCATAGAGCCCTGCTCCTGCTTGGGGTGGGAAGATGGGGCAGGGTCTCTAGGACTGAGATGTGCTAGAATCTGCAGTGACTGAGATGATCCAGGATTGGAGGGTTTGGCACAGTTTCTACTTAATTTTCAAATCTTTCAGAGTCTGGAGTAAAAGCAGGCTCTGTTTTCCTTCCCCAATGATGGCTGATGGCTTCTTTTCTCTGGGTCTGTCAATCCTGACTGTGGTCTGTTTTACTGAAAGTACCAATTAAGTGGCCGAGCCTTTGCTCTTCTTCCCAGATGGTTCCGTCTTCAATACGGGAAGCAGTCTGTGCTGTAGGAAAATGGGCAGGAGCCCAAGCTGTGATCTTGCTCCCATGTCGCTCAGCCTGACGTTGGAAGCTGCGTTAATAGTGGGATGTGCATTAACAGCGTAGTGAGCAGGAAGGAGCAGAACTGGGGCCAGGTGGGAGCCAGGGACAGGAGAAACTGCCTGATGCTGTTTTGTGCCTGGCTTGCTCCTAATCCTACTGACTGTTCAGCCTTGATGGTAGCAATAAACCTGAGTACCAGCTGTGCCTTCCCATGGGCTGCCATGCTATTTTCAGCTCCTGTGAAAATGAGGTATTTCCATTTTTTTCCTTTCTCTAATGAACAAATGAGATGCATTGATGCCCTACATAGTGATGCCTCCCCTCCTTTTAGCTCCATCTGTGTAAGATCCCTTTCAGTCCATTGCTTCCTTTAGATCTAGCACCTTGTAGTTCAGGGAAAATAGCTGAAAGTCTCTGCTTAATGACAAGATCTCCTGCAGCTTCCAGCTGCAGCACTGGGATTTTTATTCAGAACTTGGATTTCTGAGCATAGGCTTGATCACCCGTTCAGCATCACCAGTATGGCCCCACAGAGATTTTCCTACTGCATAGAAAAAATTTATTCTGAAAAATCTCTTATTTTCAGAATGTGTATGACAAACTTGCTGAAGAGCTGCCTCAATTATCCTCCCTATTTTTCAGAACTCTAAAGATGACAGTGGAGAAAATGACCAAACATGCCATGTTTCATGTGCTGTATGATCACTTCCAGCAGTTGGCATTTCAGGTTCTTCCTGGGCATTTAGTCTTTACAGTCCTCAGCTGTACAAAACACAATGCTCTCCTTTCTATTACAGCCCATATAGCATGCCAGAGAGGTTGCCTGAGCATAAAAGGGTGCACTAAATTATGTCAGTAAATCTATAAAAATACCTTTATCAGTTTCTGGTGGACAGATCTGGTTTAAAAAGCATAATATGCAAGAGAGAGGGCTTAGCTAGGTGTCTGGCATGAATGAGTCAAAGTGTCCAAAGTATAGGTAGCCAGAAGATAGTATATATTTTTGATTAACAGATAGGTATTGAGTATTTTGAAAGTAGATATAAATCTCTTGTGAAGTTAAAAGGCTTAAATCTTTTTTGATACAATCCCTGAAATGGTAAGAAAGATAACTAAGACCAAAACAAGCCTATCGTCTCGGTAATGGGAAGCAAACAGACATGTAGAGAAAATAGTTACTGTTATCTGTGACATGGCCTTCAGTTATTTGGCATGGGGCAGTCTATCATATTTTTGTCTCATACCTGTCACTTATTTATTTGTTGCTCATGACTGACTCCCAGCAGTGCATGAGATTGGGCTGATCAGGCTCAATCTGATGCACAGTGTATCTTAGACACCAGAGTTACTCATTTTGTCTACTACAAACACATCTGACTGGTCTTCAAGCCCCATGCTATGGCCACTTTGGTTTGTGTACTCAGAGTTCATTACATTTTTCTAGTTCTTCATTTTTCTTGGTGAGTTATTTTGTTAAGCACCTCATTTTGAGAGACTTTTCATCAAGTCCTGTTAGGTAGTTAAGTTTTCTGCTAAGTGGGATTTTCTGATCTCCAAGTGGACTGGCAACAATCATCGTTAATGGGTAAGGAAGAGAATTTGGTTCTTGAGCTACAGCTTCACAGCTGGAAGCACTTTGACTGCAATACATCTCTGCACAACACAAAGTTGCTTCCAATTCTAGTCACTAATTTCATCTGCTTTGAACAAGATTTGAAAGTTGGTTAGCAGCAAGTGCCTGTGGTAAGAGGAATGCCTACCTGCCATGCCTACTAAGCAGCACTTGGTTAAAGCAATGGCAGAATTTTATGTTGTAGTTATTTATACCCCTAGTTTTGTGCTCTCTACTTATTATTGTGGCAGTTACTGGCTAAAAGAATAGGAGCACATGTATGTGCTAATATTGTATGTTGTAAACATTTTACATATGCATTCAATGGGGTTTTTTTATAGCTGGTATGTCATAAAGAAGCTTTTACATTACATCCTCTTTCAGGGAAAAGGCTTGTTCTCAGTTGTGGGTTTGTGGGTTTCTATTGTCAGTTTTCGTTGTTGGTATATAAAGAGAGGAACTGAGTCAAGGCTGTGAAACATAAAGTTGGAACTGAAAACAGTGACTTTAAATGCAGTAATTTCCCAAGCAAAGACATTTTAGTCATATTCCAATCAAATTTAGTTCTGATCAGCCAGTGGATGTTTTCATTGCTGAGACCTACTTTGATTCTTAATATAATTTCAGATTACAGCAAAACAGTGATTTTGTCATTAATTTGATCCAATTTTTTTAAGTAAAACAGCGAATTACAAGAAGAATCAGTTTCAAAATCAGCTGATTTTTTAAAATTATTGTTTTTTAGCAATTCTTTTTCATTCCTTAATATTTTAACTGGGCATTAATGTAATATACCTTGGTAAAATTACATGTAAAATACCTTGGTTGAGGTACTATTTGTACACTTAGTTTATAGTTTTTCATCACACCTTAAATGTTATTCTGTCACCATTAGGCAGGATCCTGGATGTCAGAGAGCTGAGTCAGGGAAGAAGATGTCTTCTGAATAAAGGTAGTCTGGTGCTTCCTCAAAAGCCACCAATCAGATAATCACCTTCTTCTGTGGGCTGGGAGTGCTGAGTTTAACCAACTACATTTATCCTTGAAATAATGTTGTGGGTGTCAATCACCCAGGCTGGGGTCATTCTGTCCCACGTACCTGAATGACCTAGGCTTGTTCTGTTACTGCACTGTCCTTCTTCCAGCAGCAGGATGCCCTGGGAAAGGGACTGGTCTTGAAGTTCTATCGTTTTGAGCTTTCTGCCATTTGGCCTAATCACATCTTTCTTCAGACTTGAGCATTGTGTTTACAAGATGATTCCCTTGGGTGAGTGTCTTCAGTATGTGCATGTTAGGAGGAGTACTACGTTCTTAGTCTTCGCAAATGAATTCAGATGTGCTCCCAAATGTATATACTTTATGCATTTGTACTCTTATATAGGCGCTTTTAAACAGCAATGCTAACTCATTCTTATGTGTGGGTGGGTGGTGACATGGATGAAGAATGCAAGACATAAAAGGGTCATTTGGGGCTCAGATCAGTTGCCTAAATGAGGCAACTAGAGCCATTTCAGATGCCCTGGAACATATTTCACCTGGGTGCCAGCTGTTGGTCCCTGGGGTATTCTGCCTGTGCTTTGTGACAGCGTATCAGCTACCCTATGCATCTCAAACAGCTTTGGATGCACCTGCTTAGACAACCAAATCGAGCTCTTTTTTGTCATCAGGGGTTGTCATTTTTGAATCCTGAAGAGATCCAGTCATGTTAAGTAATGTGGGAATCTCAGATTCCTGAGTAACTGCAGGTTTTTGGGCGTCTTCTGTTTGTGTTCTGTTTTGAACAGCAGAGAGTGAAAGTCACAGTGACGGTGACAAACTTGGACTCTGGCAAGGCGTGCATGTCAACTGTTGCCATGATTTACACCGGCCGCTCAGCAGCACAGGCTCGGGGCTTGTGGAACATGCTGTACTTGAATTATCTGGCTTAGAAATGCGCTCCACTTGCCATTTGCAAGCAGGGACAGACAGAAGACAAACATTTCTTCCCCTAAATATGGAGCTTGTTACAGCTTAGTTGCTTGGCAATCCACTTGACTGTAAAATAAGCAGACTATTAAGCAATGCTACTGGTTTCCTTCCTTCTATGGCTTTGCAGGATATTCTGTGATCTTTGTGCTGTTACAGCCTTTGCAGCCATCTGTTTAACTGCGGTGGGGATAACATACTGCTGCCACGGGTCTGTCTTTGCAGACAGAAGCTCACTGCATTTTCAGGTGCTTCTCCTGTTGGTTTTTTTTCTGTATGACACTGCATTTCTATTCCCACCACTTCCCTTTCTTCTTCTAAGCTTATTGTCAACATGTTGCTGCTATCTGTAATTACACTTGGCACTGGGAGAAGGGGAGACACTGAGTGAAGCAACTGCCTGTGCCTTCCCTGTAGATTTTCATGTATTACTGATTGCCATGTATTAATATAATGATACATCTAGATACCTTCATCATTTATTTCCCTTGGACCAGAAAAAAATCCTTCTTTCTCAACCCTGTATTGACTAAATAGTAATTCTAAGTCGGTCCTTGGTGGGGAAAAATTGAACTAGCTGCTGTCAGGAAAATACATCCATTTCCATATCAGATTATATTTTTATAGCATGAATTTAAATTTATTTCTCTCCAAAGGTTCTTAGCCTTATATATTGTTATGTCTCCAGGGTGCTGGTGCAAAATAGGGTGTTCTTGTTAGAAATTCTTTTCTTGAAAGTAATTAACAGAACAGAATTTCAAGAAGGTGGCATAATGTGTGAGAAAGGGTAATATATTATTCTAAAGTGTAAGAAAATGTTAGAAACTCTACAGCTATGTATTAAAAATCTACGATATATATAAAAAGCTAAAATTCCTTAGGCATCAGAGCGACTGGCTTATTCCCAGCATCTGCACTGTGAGAGAGATCCAGGAAAGGCAGAAATACAGAGAACAATAGTTAATCAAGCAAATTTTTAGTCTTTAACAACTATTTCATTAGTAAAGATTCTTGTGAAGAAAAGTGTATTAACACCAAATGAAATGAACTGAGTAGATATACAAAATAAAGAAATTGGCTCTGAAACAGATAGGTTTTGTCTATCAGGCCTCTCTTTGCCTGGAATTAGGGCCTAGATGATGCTTTCTTCTGTTTGATGTATATGACTGTTAACAATAGCCAACATGCAAGGGAAAAGGTATCCAAGAACTGTTCATTCTGCTGCAACCACTTAATGATCCCCCCTGCATAGCTTACTGCTATTATGGTGACAGCGTTCTGAAGGCAAAATTAGCGAAATAGCTTTACATGAATGTGGGAGTTTTTTGGAATTGTTAACCCTGCCAGGGAAATGGCAGAGGCATCCCATTGCTATGGTGAAATCCTAGTCCTGCTAACGTCAGCTGCGTAACTTCCCTGGCTTCAAGATGAGCAGGTGGGTTTTGCCTGTGATTCCTGTCTGAGATCAAACACAGACTCAATGTTCATTAGTTATCCTCTCTAGATAAGTTTTCCCTTCAAAAATGTGAATTTGACTGCCCACTGTTTAGCAATGCATTTTGAGATCTACAATGGAAATGACACTGAAGTGTTAAGCAAAATTTATTAGAAGAGATACTCTCCTCAGACCACTTGTTACAGTTGGAAAAAAGCAAGTATATTTCCAACCTTCAAGCCTTTCTGAAACAGAAGTCAGGTAACTGGCTCCTGTTTCCTCTGAGTTATAGAGCCTTTCTTTTGGACATCAAGTTTTGGTATCTTTCATGTTGTGGCTGCAGAGCTTTTATAATTGTGATGGCCTGAAGACAGAAATGAGATTGAGAAAGAGATTACAGTCACTTCATTAATTCTTTACCAGATGTCATTCCATCCATTCAGATACTGGGATTTGTTTAGATTTTCCTGGATTTGTCCTTTTTATTTGGGCAAAATAACATATCAAATATTGAAGTATGATGGCAAAATGCAAAGAGTTTTAAATGTGCTTAGAATGAGCAAAATGAGTATTTAGGCAAAGACTGGGAGATTTTAATTGGCAAGAGCTGTTGAGTTCTATTAATTTCTTTGTATACCTGCTTTTAGTCCAGTCTCATGATAGGCAAGCACCAATCCATGTACTGCAGATATAGGCAACATACTCTATATGCTGTTTTTTCATCAATATTTCATGTTTTATGGTAATGTGACTAAAAAAACCCAAAACCAACAAATCAGCAACTGGGATGCCCTGGCCATTCCCTGGAGTCCCAGTTTTCCTTGCAATGTGCATATATGACTTCATTAATAAAGCCCCCTTTATTAAATATCCAGAAGTTACTCTTCTATTAGTTTTATATTAGAAAGCACCATTATTGTGCTGCAATCTAGCAGCTGCACTTAATCCTGCTTTAGAAAGTGTCTTCAGACCAGACTAGAAACCTAAAAGTAGAACATCAGGATGAGCATAACGAAAAGGAGAACCAGAGTTTTGGGGTGCACTTCTGTTCCTTTAACTCTGATTGTGTCAGTATGAAAATTGACATAATATTAGGTTATTTGTGCAGGATTAGGAAGAGTTTTAATTTTTGTTTGTTAGGTGCTCTGAGCATTGAGACAAAAGATGGAAGTGCAAAAGATGGTGTTTATTAACCTTTTATAAAATCCTCATCAAAATTCTGACTATCCTCATTTGTTACAGGCTTTCACAATGTTGTAACTTATAAATTGAAAGTAATATCAGTATCAAAATAGACAATACAAGTCTAGTTTGTTGGAAGATTTTTTCATTTATTGTTGTATGAAAGGCCAAAATATAGCAAATATGTTACTGAAAAGTTTCCTCCAGAAGAGATAAGACAAACAGATTGGGAAAATAATCCCATCAGTAAGATAGGTTATCTTTTCCATTTAATATGAGGAGTTCTCAACACAGTTTTTTTCTGTTCTGAAGAAAAATGTACCTTTTGAGGCCTTATTTTAGGCTGACAATGTCCTTTAACCTTGAAACAAGACAGTAAATTATCCCATTTTTTGTGGTTCAGAAAAAGAGATGTGAAAATACTGCTCAAGGCCATGAACCTAAAAACCACTGAGTGGCTGCACTCAATGACTTGTATGTATTACACAGTACAGAGCTGTCCTGAAGCTTTTGCTACTGGAGCAAACAGCTTTGGAGCAGTTCTTGAATTAAATCAAACAACCAAAATCTCATTAAACCCCTCAGTTTAAATAATAGTACAAGCAAATGCTTGGTGCTACACACAAAGGTTTAGCTGCTGAGCTGCTGGTACTCTTAGTTAGAGATGGAAAGCTAAAACCCTGGGCTGGAAGTCTGCTCCTTGAAGTCCATCTTAAGCATAAATTATTTGGGAAACTGCCTGGAGAATCTGTGGCTTAGCATCACATGAAAGTGGAGGAGGAGGAAGGAAAGCTGAAGTAAGAAAAAAAAATACAAGAAGTGAATTTTGGCTTTTCTAAGATATATTTTAACAAGTAGTCTTTTGGCATTAGAAGGTGGGTTATAATAAACCCTACTGTGTCACTCTTTGAATTGTGAGTCAGAAATGAAGTTACATAAGGTGCAGCACATGTTAGTGATGATATGAACTCTCGCTGTGCAGAGTGGTGGATACTCACACCTGCAGCTATGTCTCTGGCCCAGGCAGCCCTCCCACAAAAGGTGCTGTGCCCAGACAAGATACTGTGTGCTCTGTGATAAAGGAGCAGAGTTAGACCTCAAGCGCTTTGGCACTGAACTGGTTTTAACATCTTTCTAGGCTCTTTCTAAAGGAAGCAGGAGTGCTGTGGCTCTCTGATTCCCTGGTAGTGCAGCAGAGTAGCTGAGTCTCTTGGGATGGTATAGGAAATGGCAGTACCTGGGGGATTTTAACACAAGATCTAGGAAGAGTAGGCAAAAATGGCATGTGGATTTTCTGATAGACAGAAGTGAGGGCAAACAGAAGGCAAACCTAGATTTCACCATACATCAGGTTTAGGGGCCAGAGCCAGGGGTTTAGTAGTCCACTGCTATGAGTTGGATCCCTCTACACTGCTCCTCCTGCCGCTCGACATCACTCTTGCTAAAGGACCTTGTCCAGGAAGGCCTGCATTGTCCCTCACCTGGACTTGGCTGGTAGTGTGTGGCAACTCCTTCAATTACTGATTTCAGCTTCTTGGGGCTCCCTTTCAAAGCGAGATTCAGTAGTACAGAGGCTGCTCTGCCTCGAATCACAAAAGGCAGCTACTGCTGCATCCCCAGGTTATCCCCATGAATTAGCACCCCTCCAGGAATCCCACTGCCTTCACCCCACCATGTGATACAAAAATCGATTACAGACTTTATTCTTGCAATAGAGCCTTGGCAGTGATGGTTTCCTTTCCTTCAACAGGGTTATTTTCCTTCAAGGTTAAAGGAACTTTTTATTCTTCCTTTAAATAGAATAAACATCTGCATTTCCTGATTCTATCCCTTTGCCCTTCAATTCTGTTTGTTCATCAACCACTTCCTTCTAGTTTCTTCCCTGCCTTTTTAGCTGAACTACAGGGATATCTGATTTCAGGGAAAGCTTTGCAAAATAATTTACTGAGCAATTGTTCTGTGTCAGTGGGAACTTTGACTAGAGTTTTGCCCATCTGCATTCATTATGCATTTGGCCCATTATTGTTTACCATACTACTAGATTATAGAAGTGGCAACTGCTGCTGAACTCTTCAGAAGTGGGTGCTGTTACCTATTGCTGTCAGGAAAGACACAAACAGAAGTTTTGTACTCAGGCTCCTCCTCCTTTTGAGACCATTTCCAATGCATGTGGATGGGATGGGAGAGGAGAGGATAAATCTACTGTGCTATGTTTGAATGACATTGCAAATTGAAACTAAATTGAGCTAAATGACAGAATGAATAATTTACAAGTCAAGGAGAAAGGATATGCAGTGGAGGCAAGGAAGTGGATGCACATCACAAAAGTGGAGGCAATAAGAGGCTTTAAAACTACTGCAGCATGGAAGAAAGTAAAAATGGCCTTGTGAACTGGACTCTGGTATGCTGGGGAAATTAACTTACAAACTGCAGGTGTGCCCTGAAGAGATGGAAGAACAAATAATTCAGTCCTTTCAACCCGTGTGACAACTGCAGGTAATCTGATGTATGGACAGCACTTTGGTTCCACTCGCGCTGGCCTCAAGCAAAAGATCTTAATGGGCCCATCAGCTAGCAGAGGCTCTGCTTTCCCTGTCAGCTCTGTGCAGGGCTCCTAGTGATAAACAATTCTAAAGAAAGGGAGTATAACTGTGGTGAAAAAATTTCTGTCTGCTCACAGCAAAACAGAAAAATCAGTAGTGGTTTACTCAGAAACAAAACAGTACATTTCAAGACTGTCAATAGAGAGTTCAGGTGTTTCATTTTATTTGTCAATTTTGCTTTCCTTTTTTCTGCTTATTTAATCTTATCAGTGAGGATTTGGCAGAACTTGCTTAGCTCCATATGAAATAAGTGCGAAACTGCAGGATAAAAACTCTGTTTTCCTTCTGCAGCTGAGCTCAAGGCAAGCTATGCTCCTTGGTACCAGTGTGCTCTGCATGCAGGGAGTTTCTCCAGCCCCTGAGAACATCCTTGTCCACTTCAGTGAAGAGGTCTTTTGTAACCACTCCTCAGGAGCTTGTTTTCAAACACCCAGGCAGCAGGCTGTAACTCAGGATGATTTGCTTTAATTACTCATTTGAATATCTGTGCTACGTGTTTACTTGTAATTTTGCCTCAGTAATCCTCAGCTTGCCTAATTTGCCAGAATTTCCCAGAACTTGAGTATGGGCAAAATGTCAGTGGCCTTTTGAGGAACTTCAGTTCTCCTGATACATATCCATGTAGTCAGCATTTTTTCACAGCCAAGCAGCATTGAAGGCAGTGCAACTGGCAGATGGGGCAGAGAGAGTTTTCGTTTTCTAAACAATGTCCTCTTGCCTTTTTTTTTTGCTTTACCTCATAGGAACAATCAAGCATAGGATTAAAAATGTTTCCTTGGTTTTGAAAACCAGTAAGAGCAACATACTTAAAACTGCAGCAAAAACAACTGCAAGTTGTCTGCCCAGCTCTGGTTTGAGACTAACTAATCTCTGAGGGATTTACCTATTTGGTGGTATTAATTTAACTTGGGAAAACCGGCAATATTAAATTAAATTGTGGAAACTCCTACAGGAAAAAAACCCCAGCTTTAGGGAAAAGATAATGATTCTGTGCTATTTAGTTAATTATCAAAAAAACTGAGTGTACTTCATGAGCAACAAACCTGGAGTAGTTTCCTTAGGAGTTTTACTTCTCAAAAAAAGGCAACCACCATTTTGGAGAAGTCTAAAAGCCTATTATAACATTTCCATTTCAAGAGGTGCATTTTTCCCACAAAGCCATGTTTATAACTCATAAGGTAAAAAATACTAGATTTATTTATTTAATCCAAAAATTAATTGTCCTTGGGGCAAAGTACTTGTCAATGGAAAAAAAAATACAGGTTTTGAAAAACAGTTAAGTATTTTTTTTAGTGTTATGCTTCACTGAGAAAATTGTGGATGTTTTTGGGAAAGGGTTAATTTCTTTATTGAAGTATTTATGCAACAGTAAACAAATCTTGCTCCACTGCATGTCAGACAAATACATTTTTTAATACAACTACAAGATGGTAACATTACTTGATACCACTTCAAGCTCACAGACCTGTGGTATTTCCCGCCTTTGGCTTCTGCTACCAGTATCAACTCTGAGCTTGGCTTTGCTGGCAAGCTGCAGTGTCCTGTTTCCTTCAGGCAGCAAAGCCTTAACAAGCCCAGATGGTTTTCCTTAATTCCTCTAAATGATGTTTCCTTTTTTCAAAGTTTGGGATCTTCTTGCTCAGTGGCAGCTCTTCACCATGTGAAGGATTAATTGCATAATATGAAAAAGCTCTTCAAGGGACCCAATAGTGCCAGTGTTGCTGGAGCTCAGCGAAACCTCCTTTGGGGAGCTGTTTTTCTTTTTATAAAGTAACAAAGAAAAGAGGGAGCTCATAGCCAAATACACGGAGACCCAAACACAGCACAGCAGGTTCTATGTAGTCTTTTTCTGCTAAAAGTGAGCTTTTTAGTCTGCAAAGCTGTATTAGCTTTTTGTTCTAATCACCTTTACATACCCTCTCATGCTGTAGTTTATCTCCCAGCCCCTTTATATGTAGTGAAAAGCAAGCAAGACTGTTCACAGACCACCATGGTGTAGACTACCATGCTGTCCTGGGACAGACTGGACCTAGATCAGGTCTGCTGGAAACTACTGGATGTAATGCCTTCCTTTGGATACAGTCAGCTATTTCGGAGGGTGACACTACCAGAATCAGTCCTTGGAAAAGGCCAGAGCAGTTCACTTTGCTGGGGTTTGGGAAGGTGCTACATGTAAATGAAGAGCCTAGTAGGGGGGCCAGAAATTAGTGCAAAGATCTCTGGTGTGTTTGCACACAAAAGGTTACTTAGGTCTCTTCCCAAAGCACAGTCAGGGATCTAAAGCCCCAAAGCACTGCACTGAAAGACTGCAGGCAAGCCAGCCATGAAGCCGGGAGCAGAAGCCAAGATCTATTGCAAGTTCGATGTTGCTCCAGTATTATATATCCCTAAGCACATCCCTCTAATGGGAACTTCTAGCCAGAAAGTCAGCTGCCCTCTTGGTGGTATTTTGTGCTTTGAATAATGAGCAATAGGGGTTTCGTTGGTCATTTAAATGCTACAGTTCCAAGTGCTTAAACACACTTAGCAGGTTCTGAATGTCTCTGTTTCTGAGCCAAGTGGCATTTTGAAAAGCATTACGTTAAGTAGCCTCCTACTCATAATTTTGCATTCCCTCTTTGAGCTTTCTGTACCAGAGCCCAGTTTGAATGTATTGCTGTATTGATTTTGGTATTCCGCCACTCTCAAAGTTTTGTTCTGGATTTTTCTGCTGAAGCAGTTGCTCATTCAGATGTGTGTTCAGAGGGGAATTGGCTCCACGTGCCACACACTTGGAGGTTACTTTCCTATCACTCTCCCTCAAAGGCCAGATAGAAAGCTAGCTCCTGACCACAGGTGTAGGGACAACTGGGAGTGGATTGGAGGTTCCCCAGCTGTTGAATCCTTTTGCACTGGCATTCCTCTACCCAAAAAAACCCCCTAGAAACCTTTGGTACTTCATTAAGAGAAAACATGGCAAGTTTTAGCTTTATAGACAATTTTTCCAGGGTGATCTAAATAGGTCAAATTAATGGACAGCAGAAATATTCCAGTGCAGTGATTATCATAATTAACCACCAGCATCTGAGGATTAACATAGCCATAGTTACTAGTCCTAGATACACTAGCATGAGCAGAAGAAGAACAAGCAGATGCAACAAAACCACAGCATTTTGATGGGCTGTTTTTGCAGCGTGGCCTTCTCTGGTCACCAGGTGCAGTGATGAAGTAGCACTCAGTCACGTTTGGAGATCAGTAGAAGCAACAACCACCGCATGTTCTCAGGTCTTACCAGCCCTAGAGAATGGAAAGCTGAGCTCCTGAGATTTGTCTCACCTCCGTGACATTGCCTGCCTCACCAGACTTTGAAAACCGCTTTCTAATTGTAGATGTTCAATTTGAGCCATATTGGCCTGATTTCTGAGGAACTCACTCAAGTCAGTGTCAAGGGGGGACTTGCAAAGAGGATCTTCAGCCATTACCTGCCTGTTTTCAGACCCACATCTGCATGATGAGTGGAATGGAAGGGCAGAGTTGCTGACCAGCTGTGCTTCTGGCACACCCTCCCTTTAGCTCAACATCTTTCTCACAAGCCAGTGTGCAAAAAACCTGTGCAAAACCCAAGACATAGACATAATCACAAAGATAAATACTTTTGGGGGTTTTTAAAGTTGCTTTCTGTATCATCATTTCTAGAATCCAGCTACAGTTTGATACGGTATGACATGCAGAGTATTTCCCTAGAGTTATTTACTAAAATGTGGGGGTGTGCTCTTCAGCTCCTTGATGTCCACCTGGAGAATTCAGACAGGTAAATGAGCATTTACTTTCACACATTCCCAGCTGGATCTAAACGTGGGAGCTTCCAAATGCAGCTTTGAATTTTCAAGTTGGAGATGATACAGTATAAGAGTGGTGCAAAACAGGGATGAGAACACAGGTTACACTAAGTTCTGTGCAGGTGTTACTTCTCATGTGAGTTTCACATCTACCAAGGGTGCTACATTTGGCTAATTTAGTCAGGCATTTTTCACTTGTCCCTCCATGGTGGTTGGCTTTAGAGGAAAAGAAACCTGACAGTAGCTGGCAGGTAACTCACAGTGCTGGGGTTAATGTATTTGTGTGGTGTTTCTGAACAGCCCGACTGCTGCCACAGGTAGAGTACCAGTTAATCAAGTCCTGTCTGCAAGTCCTGCCCCACTCCTCCTGTGGTCCTTCCTACCTGCATGAGGAGAACCACCTCTGAAAAGATTCAATAATTTTAAACAGAAGAAAGGAAAATTAAAGAAGACACTTTGGGACAGAATGCTCTTTCAGTTATTTTAAGCCAAGTCAGCCACGGTCTTGTTTGGAATTAAAACCATCAAATGTTCAATAAGAAAAATAGAGGCTGTCTTGCACTGCCTTTCCTCATGGGATTTCATCAAAGGCTAAACCAAATAACATCATTATTGTTCATGCTAATGAGGTAGACTAAGTGGCATTTAATTTGTCTTCTCATGAAACAAACCAAACTTTAAAACTATGGACGGTCTGGTTTTGTCTAGTGGACACACAGGACCGTTAGAGGAAATGGCACTGGAGAGAGACTCACAGCCTGTGGGGGACAGGAGGACCACCCCAGCCACAAGATGATAATTTTTTAAAAGTCTAACTTCATGCTATGTGTCCATAAGGCTGTGTGAGAGGGGTGCTCCCTCAGACTCCACTGCGTCATTTGCTGTGCATTTGGTTGGAAATTCTTTCTCTGGAGCTCATTCTACTGAAAATCTTTATTATGCAAAATTCCCCCCCCCCCCCCCCCCCCCGCCGAAGTTTGTCTCCTTATCAGTCAGGTCCTGAATGCAGATTGCTGTTCTGTCTGCAGAATTACTGCAGAGCCTTTTCCATTTTAATAAGTGTTGGCTATCCCAAGGCTGGTAGACAATGGAAATTATACAGCACTTGTCAAACTTGCTGCTGTGCTTTCTTTGAAATACCCCAAAATGGAGGCAAAGAGGTAAAAGTTTTCTACTTGCCTTGTCTTCTTTTTCTTTTGCTACAATTACTGTGTGAGTCACACAGTGTTAAGAATATTTTGAAGGGAAAAGTTGATTATTAGATACATAGCAAAAATGAATCACTTGATGGAAAAATAATTTTCCCCTCCTTTTTGTGGCACATTACCCAGTCCATCAATTCCTGGAAAAAAAAAAAATCCCTGCCTCATATAGAAATTTATCATAGGTTGAAATTTCTTATGGGAAAAAAACAGCATGAACATCTTATTGATTTTGTAAGTTTTCAGTGACAGGATAATGATATCAGCTATTGTAGATCTCCAGGGAATTTTCATGATGCTGCTGGCTCTAATTACGAAAGTGTTTTCTAGTCACCGCTGTTCCAAGAAGCGCCTTGCAATTTCCTGTATGCAAAGAGATCACATCTTAAAGACTCTCAAAATAGATTTACTGTATAGAGTCAGGCTTCCAAGGTTAGGACAGAAATGTCTGGAATAGAATATTTCTCCAGAATTTAAAGGAAAAAAAAATGCTTTTAAAAAAATGTTTAGTCAATATACAAATTTCAGCCCAACTTTCTGATTTTTCTTTCATTGCTGAGATAATTTCGTTTGATGCACAAATCATGGTGCTCCTCATCTTTGTATGCCTAGGAATGCAACACACAAGCAAGGATGAAAAATGTAGCACTGCTCGTATCTGTTGGTTTAGTGCTCCTATCAAGTCCTGCCTGGAACAAAAGGAGGCTGCAGGGCAGCTGAGGGTGCTTTGTTCATGTGTCTCTTTTGTCTTAGCATGGGAATTAGCTCCTCTGAGAGAGGTTCCTCGATAATGGGAACCCATGGGATGTTTTCTCTTTTGTGGAATGCTGGTGAAAACTCTTTGCATGATTTGTCTCTCTAGAGTAGATTAGACTTTGTTATCTGTGGCATTGGAATTAATCACTGTGGCAAACTTTAGTTTAGGGTATTCTTTACACAGCTAATGAAGCAACATCAAAAAGATTTAATGGTGCAGTTACCTCCTTGAGTGTAGCATGAAAGAAGAGGGCAGAACATACCCATTCCATTGAGAGAGCTGTACTGATCTGGTTCTTGGAACAAAAGCCTTTAATTTTCTTAAATGACTCTAGATAATTAGGTTTAGTAATTGGCTTTTGTTTTAATACAGCTTTGAAAGGCTAAACCATATAAATCTGTGTAATGCCTCAGAATAATCAGCAGTTAAGGTAACAGGTACGTTTAACTTTGCAAGGAGTGCCTGTCCGAACTGAATAAAGATCTGTCAGTTCAGTTACGTGAACGGTTGATGTTAAGAGTAATTTTGAAATAGGGATTTCTTTGAACACTTTGAGGTGCAGAGTGGAAAAGAAGGTATTTTGTTGCAGTGTTTAGGTATATTTTTGCAGTGAAATATATTACTATTGATTTTCGGTAGAGCCCAATTGCTGTCCACATTAAATTGAAGACCTAAAAGACTTTAAAACATCTACCTGATAAACCGTGCAACAGCCATACTCTTGCTCTACTCCTGCTTTCTCTTACAAGTGTGTATCAAGAGAAGGTAGAAGATGTCTATGCGTAGTGATACTCCGCAGTCACCTGAGAGACCACTGGGGAATCCATCCTCATTTGGCTGTTGCATCATATCAGGATTTCTTTTGCTTTTGTGTTTGGGAATTCGGTGATACACATGCTGGTATGTGTGTGATTAGAAAAGGAAACCACAACCAAATTGTGAAGGTGCTCTCTCCAGTATCAGGACTGGTTCTGCCTACAAAGACATCCATCACAAATCTGAGAGAGCACTTCCTCATGCAGTGCAATGCTGAAGTAAAAATTAAGACAAGGATTCATATGATTCTTGAAACTAAAATCTGTAGGGGAGATGTGTATAATGACAATGTTTCAAATCAATTTGCAAGCAACTTGATTTTAGAAGAATTGAAGTTGAAAGTGTTGCAAGAGAATTTGACTGACGACCAAGCAACAACATGATTTTGCACATTCACATCTCTAAAAATCCAAGTATTAATATCTCTACTCAACATGTCATTGCTCATCCTTAATGTCTCATTCTTATTTGACCCAGTCTTTCCTTTCCACTTGTACATTATTAATATCACGAATCTGCTTTTAGTGTTAGGACACCATGACGGTCATAAAGAAATGCACAGTAGTTCAATCCCTGATAGCTAAGGGCTGCAAGGGCCCAGGAAGTGATTTCTCCCTCGTTTTCTTTAAATGGAAATGCTGTGGGGGTTTTGTTGGTTTGGGGGTAGGGGACTGGAGGGGTTTTTTAGAAGAGTTTTTGCTGCCAACTATTAGCAAATCTTGGTGTTCATGCAGCATGCTCTGCAGTTAACAGGAGCTGTGTAATTAACTCATGTCACCACTGCATTGTGAAAGCAAGAGCAAATGTCCCTGTCCCTTGGCAGGGGTAACTATGTGACAGAAAATTTGCATTATAATAGCGGCTTGCATTGGGGAAAGTTGATCTTTTCTTCATACTTTTACTCTCCCCAAATCCACATGGTAGGGAGTTCATGATCTCAGACAAATGGAATAGCAAAATACTGTGTTTGAGTCTCGTTACACTAAGTCGGCTTTAGTATTTAAACTCCCAAGACAGAATGCTTTCCTTGGGGTGGGTATAGTTATAGTGTGTCCTCTGCCTGTATGTCCAACCTGTCTGTTCCTGAGGCATAGTGTAGCTGTTGGCCATAGCAGGACATTCGGGGGAAATACAATGGCCCTTTAGTAGCATCTTCTGTTAAGGGTTTAATAGTTTGTGAGAGGTGGCTGTGGGGTGCATTTGATAGCAAGGAATAACTTGTGGACAGCATCTCTTCCTAAATGACCAAAGCTGTTATTGTTGGCAGTCTTATTTCTCCCAGTGAAAAGGTACTTCTGACATGCAAAGCATCTTTTGCTGAAGTAAAAATAGCCTTTGTTTACATTCATGTTGCCTGTGTCATTTCTTGTGTCTTTTTTACTTTTGCTGTTCTTGTCTCTATCATCTTCTATCTATGCATGATAATTTTTATTGCTGTTCAATTTTTAAATTTTCTTTTAACTCATCTCTGTATTTTACTAGTCTACCTCTAACCTGGTTTTCTTTTCTTTTTCCTTTCCCAACTCCCAATAGGGTCTTAAGTGCTTTTTTGTCTCACAGATCTGGTTTCCTTGATGCACCTGTATGCCCTTCTGCCCTCAGCCCTGCGTTGGTTCTTATCTCTTATGAGTTACATTTCCCTGTATACTGTTCACAGTGAGGATGAGCAAACTTGCTGTAACAGGCTGAATGCACTCTGAAGGATGCAGTGTATTTGTCTAAGTCCCAAAAGTTCCACAGCCAGCACAGACTAATTCCTGCTAGGAGTGAGACGAGTTTTGATCAATACAGTAACTTCTGGACATGTGTGCTGGATATAATTTGCTCAGTAGGCAATTGGGTCACAAAACATTCTGGAGAGAATGTTCCAGTTGCCATTTTCAAAACTCTATTTTTCAGTGATAAGTAAATGAACTTGAAAGTTTTTGACATGTAACTCGTTCTGTGTTTACTACCATCTGCTCTTTCTTCTCTGTGGGCTATGCTTTGTGGCCAAAAGCCTCTCCCATCACACCAAATTTTTCTCCAGAAGACTGTCCCTACTCACTTTCCCTTTTTACTGTGTTCTTCTGTTGAAAGGGAAAACCTGCATTTAAGATGTGGAAACATGGAAGAGAGAGTGTAGTGGTCTTCCATCCAGAAAGTTCTATTTCCCTAATTTGAAACATCTCTATGGGCAGAACTTTGATTATGCACAACTATGTAGTTAATCAGAGTTGAAGTAATAGGAGGCTTCTGGTACATCACCATCTTCTCTCACCCGGGTTCTGATCCAGCGGTAACTGAGAGCAACAACAGACTCCTGGCCATTAGTGCAGTCTCCAGGCATCTGAATGCGACTCTCATTCAGCCCCATGCCTTTAGGACGGGACTGGGTGCTTGAACAAGTGAGTGGGTGTCTGGATTTCCTTGTACACAGATAAGACACCAGCTGTTTCTGACTGGAACGGCCACATGTTTGTTTACAGGTGAGAAATTTTTTAAAGTTTTGAAAACAGATCTAGACAAAAGGCCTTACAGAAGGAAGCTGCATAGCATCTGCAACAAGTAAATGGAAAATCTCTCTGCAGCATTCTGAAATGTTTGAATGCTTACTTCTTCTTTGGTAATTTCTTTAAGAAGTCTGAAGAAGTTAAAAAAATCTTGTTAGCTTCCCAGGGAAAATCCTGGTAATTGGTAGAAGTTGTTTTGTTTTTCTGAGACAATACTCTCTGCTAGCTTTAAATCTGATGGAGTTTGTATTTGTATTTGGGGTTTATATTTATATTTAGCTGGAGACCATCAATTAGGCATTATGAAATGCATAATTCAGCCTGACCCTAGTACATTATAGTTAACACTCTTACAAGGGAGCAGTTGAGAGTTCAGAAAGTTTACGTACAAACAGTTCAATTAAAGTCAAGAGTATGCAGTGTTTCATACTCAGAGAGGGAAAGTTTATATATTTAGTAAAAGAAGTTTATTGAACTTAATTTTGCCCTCTTCACTGACACTTTGGTAGAAGAGTTCTTCATTGCTGCAACAACTTTGGATTGGGGAGCGTCATTAATCCAAACAGAGGCCCCTATGAAATAAGCCAGTCACTGCCCTGTCTTCTGTACCACATTGGAACAGCAGCCTGAATGGATGGTTGCAGTGAAAAGAAATTGAATTGCTGTGTCAAAGGTCTCCAATGATAGGTTGCTTAGCTTCTTGCCTGTCTAAGGGATTTGGAGCTCTTGGCACTGGTGTTAAAAAAGTTTGCATCAGTCTGCATACCAAGCAGATATTATGGAGGGCAGAGGCAGAAAGTGCAGCAAAATTTCTTAGTGACTCAGATATTATAGCCATGATGGCTTAAGGACTGGTAATGCACTAGAAAGGCTCTGTGACTATAAACTTGTATATGTTTTCTGGCAATTTGTTCTTATAAAATTAACTATTGTACCCAGTTATATTTTTATTTATTTATATAAGTTAATTTTTATATTATTTATTTATGCGTAATATAAATTTTATTTAACAAGGTTTTTGAAATATATATAATTTTAAGTGCATTTTGAGATAACATTCTGTTTCAGGATGCTATTTTTCCTCTTAAAAATGCCATAAATTATGCACTCCTATCTTTGCTTTACCTGTTTGTGTATATGATTTATGTTACATTGCAATTAAATTTTTATTTGCATCTTACTGTACACTTACATCACCTCACACTCAGAAGTAGGTAATGGGTCTGTCATTGTGTAAGATCTGCATGTGGGAATAGTTGGTAGTTTGCAGTGCTCCCTCCCCTAGTGACCTTCTAATGTAATTAACTGATGCAGCAGTTAATATGGTACTTCTAGGAGTTTAACCCCAGTATTTCCCTTCTACTGTGGTTCCTCACATGCTTGAAATCTGAATGCCTCAAGACCTTGAAGAAATTTATAAAGCAACAGTGGGTTTTTATCATCTTGAGTGATACATTTTACATGTTTCAAGGATTTTATTACTAGAAAAATACCTGGATTTTCCTCTCGTGTTTATTCCCAGGTTCAGGATTAATCACAAATATTGGAAATGAATAACGTGAATAACAGGAATGAAATGGCATCTGCTTTCAAAAATATTTCAATCACCTCTTTTGATTAGTCTCAGCTGGGAATGTTAGATATTACTTTTGTAACTTGTCTGCTGTGAATTGAATAGGATGTAAATTCATCTCTGTGAACATGCGCAGTTAACAATGAAATAACAGTCCTTTCCTAGATAGTACATAGAAGGATGGAATGATTTACCAGTGTAACTTAGGCACTTCTGAAAATGTAAATACACCTTATTCTGGATGTCTCAAGTATTATTAAAATGAAAGCAATAAAGAGAAGGGAAGAGAGAGGGGGTGGGAATTTTTAAGGCCAGGAGTCTCTCATAAGTAGACATGTTTGGCTTTTTTAGACAGAATTTATAGGTCATGCTGGTTTTCTTTAAAAAAATACAAAACAAGCTGTACTAACACACCTAAAATAGATTATTCACTGTCAAAAGACTGTGCAAATAATTGGGATTTGACAGTAATTTCAAACGAGTTGCCACTGTAGGAACACCAGGCAAGTTCCTTTGTCTAGATACTCATTACATGCCCTTTTTAAGTCCTACCAAGTTACAGACAAGAGATGATATTCCAAACTGAATAGCTGCACCATTTTCCATTTGTGAACAGAAACAGGCATACACTGGAATTCAGAAGAAATTACATACAGTACTACCTTTTGCTGGTGATTCTACCTGGCTTCTTTATTCTGCAGTCATCTGCTATTGTCTTCAGCTCACATTTCTCAGAAATCTCTCTCTGCTCCTCAATCCTGCTACATCATCAAATGGAATACACAGAAGAAAAATACTACTATCCAAATTAAGGCAGATGGACAGGTAGCATTATCTAATGGCTCTAGTTTACTGCACATACTCAGGAACCCTGATTCCACAGCGGGGTGGAGACATTGGATATGATAGTGATTTCCTCAGTGTCAGAATGCTGACTATGAAGAAATGCTCCCGTTTGGATAATATCACAATGCAAAAGTGGATTAATTTTTACTCCTGAGATTAATTATTATGAGAACTAGGCCTTGATGTAGTTTCCACTGAAACAATGATTGAATTCTCACTGACTTCAGAATAAAAATAGTCAGATCACACATGCTTAGTTTTACTGTTTTGGAGATACGTTTCTTAGTAAAAGTGTTTCCTTAGTAAAAGTGTTTCCTTTTGTTGATAATATTTATGGAGACAAAGGGATTGGGAGAGTAGCTAATAATTGACTAAAGGTGACATTTTTCATCATGAAATAGAAGATTCTTATATTTAATGAGTGGGAAAAAGAATGGCCAAAGGATTAGAGAGATACAGTCCAGATAAACAGCTCTGGTCGTTGAGTGCACCTGTATCAAATCTACTGAGTTATTCCAGTTATCTGGGAATCTGCCCCATACAATCTAAAGGCATCTGGCATCATATCTGTTCATCTTGCCAGTTCCTGTGACTAAGTTGTAAAAGTGAAGAATTGCAGCAGCCTATAGTAAAGAGGGTAAAGGAGCACCAGTATATGTGCAGGCAAAGAAGCAAGCAGTAACACAGGTGAAAATTATAGATAAATAAAATCCAATCTCCATTCACATCTGAGAGTTTCTCTCTAAACCAGTATACATTGCTTGTAGAAGAGTGGTGACACAGGAAAGCTAACAGCATTTCCTATGAGCCCTATTCAATCTACACCATCCATGAGCTCCACAGAGCTAATTTGTTGAGAGGGCTCTTCCAAGTGGGCATGCATTTCCCAAAGCAATTTTTATGGATGGAAGTCAGTAATAATATTTAAAGCAAATAGACTATATCCTTATTAAATGGATATGCTTATGTGGAATCTTCACAGTAGACTTAGATGGCTCACAGCTTTGAAAATCAAATTATCTCCAGGGTAATGAGAAATTTTAATAGGAAAAATTCCAGCATTCCATAGGCTTTGAAGCTGTGGTGGAAGAGTAGAAGAGAAAGCTCCTCTGTAAAGTCTTTTGCTGCCTGGCTTTTCATGTTATTGTTGGCACTGCAGTAGCACTGTGTTACAAGGTGGAACATGGGCATCAATATCCCATCATAGCATATTCTCCCTCAGGAATATCCTGACCTAAGCAAAGGAAGTAGTTTCACTGGCAGTCTGAAATTTCCCCAGTGACATAGTTTGAGTATGTCTCTGGCTTAACGTTTGCATTCTAAAATGAGGAATGTTTCTTCTAAAAGACTCGTGGTAGCTGGCAAAGCCAAAGCTATTTCAGTCTCTTCATTCCTCTTCCTACTTAGTGAGTGCTGAGGCTGAAGAAAGCAGGGACTACTATTTCAAAGTCTGCTTTTATAGGGAAGGGAAGGGAAGGGAAGGGAAGGGAAGGGAAGGGAAGGGAAGGGAAGGGAAGGGAAGGGAAGGGAAGGGAAGGGAAGGGAAGGGAAGGGAAGGGAAGGGAAGGGAAGGGAAGGGAAGGGAAGGGAAGGGAAGGGAAGGGAAGGGAAGGGAAGGGAAGGGAAGGGAAGGGATGTAGCTGTGTTGCACACAGCAGTGTTGAGAATGTGATGCTGCTTTACACTAGCTGAGAATCTGGCATCCAACTCATTTGGAAGGGAAAATGTACAATGGCATTAAAATCCACCAGACTTGTTCTTTACTATATCAGCTTGGCGCTTAATGTCACTTCAGTGGACTAGGGAAGGACAGTTCCGTTTTAACACCTTATGGCTTCTTCAAGAAAAAAAAAACAACACAGAAAATAAGCTGCCAAAACCCAAACAAAGCAGCTGAATTGCAGGGCTTTAATCTCTTTTAGTGATGCATTTCTGGAAAACTTTTTTTTTTTACTGGTTGTGGAGAGTGAATCATATGTTTGATGATTTATATTCTGCTGTTGTTGTCTCCTCTTCATTTTTTGGCTTCATATTATTTAATTTCTGTTAAGTGTTATTTCTAAAGAGAACAGAATGAACCGAGGGCCTCACACCTACATATCCAGATCTTTCATCAGTGTTTTTTAATGACTAATAGCCTGCTACAAGCCTTTTAAATTTACCTGCTAACTATTGTCAGTTCCCTCCCCAGTCCTGGATACATGTACATATACAAATATATATGTGTGTATATACATAAATGTGTATGTATGAGAAATTCTTTGGCACTGGTTGAGACCAGTAGGGTTGTTCAGGGTTATTCTAACCCTTCATGTAGTTTAATAGGGGATGTTTTCATTTGTAAAAGATGAAAGTGATGGAAAGTTGAGTCTTCTTTAAACATCTAGAATTTAGTAGAAGTCTAGTTCTCTCTAGTAGCTTCCGTAGAGTCAAAAACCTAGAATATTTTATTCTCTTAAGGCCAGCCATAGGGATTTTCTATGAGGGATAAGCATGACTACCTGGTGATTTTCCCAGCAGCTTTCAAGATGGGATATGACTAGGAAAGCCCTTTGGATTTCCAGAAGCCCATACAGGTGGAATTGCTCATCTGACTTCACTTCTGCCCTAGATTTCAGATAATCTGGACAGCTATCATGATTTTCACCCCTTTTTAACAGAAAGCTAGTTAGGTCTTTTTCTAATCATTTATTCACTGTTGTCATGCTGAGTGGTTCACCAACTTTAGAGCAGTACAATGAGTTAGGAAAATGCAATTATCCTCTACTTTGTAAGTGATGAACCACGGTAGTGAGAAGTAAAAAACTTTAAAAAACTTCATCAAGATCTACAGGATATTGAGACAATTTTGAATGCAGGACATTGAGATAGACTTCTAAGATTTCTAACTGCAATGGAGTAGCAAAGGCATATAGTAAAATGTTTTCCATATATGATGGGAAATCCTAAACTCTGTGTCAGTAGAGCACTGACTGAAATAGGAAAGTCCCAGACTTGTGTGCAACTGTTTTCCAATGCCTTGTGATTGACCTTGTTGTGAAAACAAAATTCTGCATGTGGCAGTCTAATGCTCTATCGCATGTTAGGCAGATGGGACAGGATGTTATTTGAACTGTCTTTTTTATCAAAGTTAAGGTAATAACTTATCTGCAGTTGAGAGGAGGAAGGGACACGTGGAAAACATGTCCTGCTCTTGTACTCATGGTTTCCTCTCTTTTCTTTTTCAGTGAGCATGTTTTTGAACACATTAACCCCCAAGTTCTATGTTGCCCTGACAGGCACATCCTCATTAATCTCGGGACTTATTTTGGTAAGTACTACATCTATTAATATCACTTTACAGCTTGATTTTGATATCCAGAATTGTATTTCAGGCTTCATGCAAATTAATAGGTGTCTTTTTTTCTTCTATACACTTATAGTTCTGCAGCACATAAAATTTGTCTTTATTTGTATGTCTCTTTCTGTGGGAATGAAAAAAAAAGATGTTTCAGTGCCATATCTTTGAAGAAAAAAGTCTTGAAGAACAGTATGACTCACTAACAACCCTACAGTAATTCATAACCAATGTTTGCACATTAAGTGCTTTCCCTGACAAGTACTACAGAAATGAAAAAGGCCAGTAAAAAGGAAGATGAGGAGAGGTACCAGCTATCTCAGCTTAGTGTGGTCCTTTCAGAAAGTTACAGCAGGACTTAATAGAGAAACACCAGTTCTGGTGCCAAGATTCCAAGGGATAATTATTTCAGATCTTCACTTCTAGAATCCTTCCCAGTACATATCTGTCTATTTGCTTAAATGTCTGTATTTTTAAATCGTTTAAAAAACCCTCCTCCCATAGGTAATTCCTGAAGGCTTCTTTAGGCAAATTGATGCAGTGGAGTGAATCATAATACTATCACAATGCAGGAGTCCAAAGCAGAGCATTTGCTCTGAATTTTCTTCAATATCTTCATAGAAACAAATGGAGATAAAAATATAAGAATTAACAGGATGTACCATTTATATTCTTATATGTGGTCTGTTCTTGTTTCCTCACTGCTGAGAGTTGGCTTACTGCTCATACAAATGAATAGTGTAGCATAACATAACTCAGAACAGAACAGAATGATCATCTAGTCTGCGTGTTGCAGGACTAGTCTACCTGCCTAATGACAAAAAAGTTAAAACATGTTATTGAGGGCATTCTACATAAGCCTCTTAAGCACTGACATGCTTGGGTCATCCACCAACTCTCAAGGAATCCTGTTCCAGTGTTTGATCACTTTCTCAGTAAAGATATTCTTCCTAATGTCCAGTCTGATCCTCCCCTGTCACAGCTTTGAACCATTCCCATGTGACCTGTCTCTGGATACTCAGGAGTAAGAGATCAGCCCCTCCCTCTCCACTTCCCCTCCTCAGGGAATGGTTGCCTTTGTTTTAGTCTTGTTCGTTCAAGCTGTACACTTTTAAAATCCGCTGGATACAAGCTATAGACCCTCCCTTGTTGGGGAAGATGAAACAGGAAAGCCTTATAAATATGATTGCCTGACAAAAGATTTTGAGAATATGAAAAATATAAGCGACATCGAAATGAAAGCCACTTTTGAAATACCAAATCTTAGTTACTGAACAACTGGAAAACAATGGTATGGCCGACTGAAGGTAATCCCCTCTTGATTGAACAATACCCTCTCCTTGCAGGCAGGTCCAAGGGTCAGAGCAGACCCTACTAGCTCAGCAGAAGGGGTCCAAAGAGTAGTTTTTAGAAGTTAAGATGTAACACTCTATGGTAATATAAGAACTCTTATAGGCTGTATGTAAATGCTATAGGATTTGTATCTTGTATTAGATTAGTTAGTGACAATTAGAATATTCAGTACAGAAGATGATTTATTGTATTGTAACCAGAACTTCAGACACTCTTACTCTCACTCTCTCTCTTACTCTTACACACTCTTACTCTCTCTTCACACACACTTCTTCACTCTCATTCCTCTCGCTCTCTCTCTCTCTTACCCGCTTACTCTCTTGCTCTCTTGGGCCTGCTCAGAGCTGCCAGCTGCAGCTCTAAGCAGTGCCCCTATACCCACGCCCTTTGCAATAAACCGCATGTTCCAAGATCTGACTATAGAGATCTCTCGTCACCGTCTCCGACCGTCTACGCCCGGTCCAGACCGAACCCACCCCCAGAGTGCCCGCACTCCCTCACCACACCAAACCAGGCGTGTAATTGGGGGACCAATGAGACCAAGTGTAAGCTATTGTAGTGATAAGTGGAAAGAGGAATGAGAGAGAAACGTGGCTAGAGGCTGGTTCACATCACCTCGGATCTACTAATCTCAGAGGAACCTGAAAGCAACAAGGATCCTTACTAAATACTATCAGTTTGTTTTGGGAAATCCACACCTCTCACTTCCACACTGCCATTAGCTGATGTAGATAAACAAATGGCATCCTTGACTACTTAATGCCTGTGAGACTCTCATCACTCAGATGATTTCAGGTATAAAGCAGCAGGTGCACTGCTGCTGTGCCTTGCTCTGAGTTTCCTCATAGCAGAAGGCAATTACCTAATGTCTGCACCTTGGGCATTCATCAGTGTTGTATGGATTGAGCCCCAAAGCACGCAACAGAGCTCCAGAGAGATCAACAGAACTTTCAGAATAGGAGCAGGAGCCAGACCTGTAAGACTTGGATTCAGTTAAGCACAACTCACTCAAATGCACAGGAGAAGAAAATAATGTTACATTCAGCACTGTCACTCAGAAAGAAGAAAATGCTGGGCCCCACCACCAGGATGAGAAGGAATGAGAGAAGTAACATGGGTTTCACAGACACAATTCCATATTTGTTGCTAGAGGGCGAAGACAGCAGGAGGAGGTGGCAAGACAAAGACAGTTTATTTCGTGCCCTATTGAATTACATTTCTGAATCAAACAGGAATAAAAACTTTGCAGAGTGACTAATTTATGTGGAACTAAATTCATCATTGCAAATGTAGGTACGTTTTATACTGTATTCATGAAGGCAATTTCTGAGGAATGACCTCAGCAAGCAACGTAACAGCAAGAAATTTCTAAGCACTGTACTTTGATGGAAGTACAAGATGGAAGTGGCAAGAAGTACTCAAGACAATGATATGGAGAAGGGGCAAAAGGACACCAATAGAAACCTTTCATGAAGAAATCAGATTGAGCCTTAATCAAAAGAAATCCCTTAGTGTGTTGCATGAGAAAGTCCATTATGAACAAGTTGAAGAAACTGTGAGGTGACAGAGGTGTAGACACAGAAATAAGACTGAAAGCCTTTTTTCTTTTAGTCTTCACTACTGCTATCAGTTGTTGTTTGCTGTTCATATGGCACCACCGTAAAGGTGGAAAAGATATATAAGCCAGACAGGTAACAGCCAGGAACCCTAGATTGTAGGGACCAGTGTCTGTGCTGAGAGGAACATGTTTTCTGTACATTTGATAATTGAAAAAGAACTAAGCAGACATGGTCATGGAAAGAAGAAACTGCAAGTTGAACAGACCACACATCAGAAAAGACAGCTGATTAAGTTCTAGTGAGGTAGTACTAGCTTGTCTTTAGCCCAATTGTGCTTCAGATGAATTATTTCTTAATCTTGCTGTTTACAAGTGTCCCTGTAACATGAAGAATTGCCCGCATTGCCACACACTTAAATCAGACTACACAGCATCATCAGTTCTAAAGGATTCACTGCCCTGTTAATGGTATAAAGTGAAATTCTTTTATAAAATAAACATTGTCTTGTCAAATCTACATCACTGGGGTACTTTTTAGACTAGATATACTATTATTGCTTGGAATTTTCCACCATATGGGCTGGCAGATTTCTTTCCATTATCAGTTGGCTGCAGTTCCTAATCAGAAGGAGAAATCACAGCACTGCAGGTTATGGAAATGATGGAAAATTCCATCATTTCATAAGTGTAGTAACTGATGGGAAAGTGATTGCTTTTCCTAACTCATGTTTGGGTCATGAAACAATGACTGCAAAGTTCAGCTTTTGACAATTGAATACTACGTTACTCCTTTGCAAAACACTGCACTCCTGTCTCATTTTGTCTCTCACTTTGTTTTACTTCTTTAGGTAAAATTCTGGCCTTGCTGTAGGCAGATTTAATTGAAGCAAGGATTTCAGACCTTTTTTCTTATAGGTCAGAACTGTAAAGAAAAAGTTTTCTATCTCAAGCATTTTCCTTAACAATTACTTGACTACAGCACATAGTTTAAATAAATAATTTAGCATATACTCACTTCATCCCTGCACTGTTGTAGGCATCAAAAATAAGAACAAGATTTGGTCCACAGTTGCATTAGAAATACTGTATTGGAAACTTGGTTCCACCACAGTTACTTTTAATCCAGTAAAATACAGTGTGCTGCCTCACAGAATACAATGAGCTGCATTGTATTCAATGTCTGGGAGGCCGAGGTTTTCCACAGGTAGGGTAATAAAATTGTCATGAAACACACCTGACGTCCAGTAAATGCTGTGAACTGGAACTATGTAAATGCCACTGAGATTTCTAAATAAAGCCACATATTTAACATACAGTTATCACAAGAGTCAAAGTTGGTCAGCAAGCACGTGAGGCACTTGCACTGCAAACTGATAGAGTCTCAGTTCTAACAAAGCCCAGGTAGAAGTGAACCTCAGACTTAAATCTCCACCAAGAATGCCTCGTTATTCTACTTCCAAGCTTGGGACAGTACTAAGTGTCTTCTGCTACACAATGAAAAATATTATGCAATGAACAAATACCGGGTCTTTCAGATGCAAGAATTAGAAAGCCTACAGAAGCGTGAGTCTACACACTGCCTAGCACTGAGCAGCTAGGCTGTTTGCTACTACCCAAGTATGTGTATAGTCTGTCAGTCACAGCCTTTTGTAGCCAATGGTACCAGTACAGGAAGTCTCAGAGGACCTGAGTAACACAGAAGGACATATTTGCTGTAGATACTAATTGATCTTCTGCTTGTTTCACTACGTTTGTGTAGTCTGCTGCAGAGGGGTAGAAAGGTGACTGAGTTCTGGGCGTTGCCAAAGACTCTGTGGAAGTCTGACAGTTGTGCAGGGACAGTCTTTGAGGGCTGAAAAGCTATACATGGTAACCATTCAAAGTTTCTGCACTGCTCAGAGAAGGCTCACAGGTCAGGAAGGGCAGAATCATTGTAGAGAGTTCCCAAGAAATTGGAAACCCTTGCCAAGGAGCAGATGAGAAAGGAAGGCTCTATTGGAAGGCAGGCTATAACCCCGTCCACAGACAAGAAAACAGTATCGTAACTACCTGGGGTCTACACAGTGTTGAGAGAAGTAATACACTTAATCCAGGCAATATATTATTTTCTTCCATGTTTCTGTATTTCCAGAGATGGATGAAGTAAATAACTATTTATTTTTAATATGCTGCTGTTGGGGTCTCCCCCCCTGCCATGTAGCCCTGGGAGATGGGCCCTGGGGGGGAGGCACGGGGTTTCCCTGCCCCTGCTCAGTCTCATTTCCCATTGGTTGGTTTGTGTTTCCCGGGGTGGCCAAGGACCCTCGGGTCCCGTGACTGCAGAGTTCCTGAGCTGAGCCCCGGCCATGCGGCTGGAGAAATAAACATCCCTGAAACATCTGCCATGAATCTGTCCATATATACTTCCTTTCCACGGGACTCCTGGTTTGATATATGCGTGTTACAGTAATCCCCGCTGTAACAAACTGGTGGAGGAATGCAGGCAAGACACCGATCCCTGAGGAAGATTCGTGAGTAAAATAACCACTCTAGACCTCTCTCTTCTCATCTTGGTTTGGATATTCTCTCTGGACTATGGAAGAATCATGGGAAATGGGGCTCTCTGAGCCACAGAGAAAAATGTATCTAGAAGTAAAAGGAATCCTTGAACAACAAAACAAAAAAGTAATGCAACCGGGAGATCTAGAACATTTTTTCATCTGGCTTTTCAAAAGGTTCTCCTATATTTCTCGAGATTTACGTTTTGATATCGAACCTCCTGTATCTTGTGAGGGGTGTTTCTGGGACGAGATCTGGGATAAAGTGGGATCAAAGAGAAGCTTTCCGTGCATTCCTTATAATCAGGGAAGCTCTTGAGGAGCATTTGTATGGTCCCATTACCCCTAAAGCAGAGGATCCTACTTATCCCGTGGCCGAGGCCGCGCGGCCGCCATCCCGGGAGCACATGACTGCAGCCGTGCCAGCGGAGGTGCCTGCGCTGGATGCGCCCGGCCCCCTCGGGAGCGCGCGCCTTATCGCGGACCCCATCCCTGTCTCGGGGTCCCCGGCCACGCGACCGCGAGTGAGGGAGCGATGCCGCAGGTGCTGCGGGTGCCGTGGGTCACGAGCAGCCAGGAACCGGGCATCGGCGTGGCAGGCTGCTCTGAGCACACGGCTCAGAGAGCCCTGCGGAGGGAGAAGCGGAGGTTTCCACAGCAACACGAGAAGCCGCGCAGCACCGAGCTGAAACGGGGCCGCACTCAAAGCAGCGTGGAGTTTGCGGAGCGGAACCGCTCACAGGGCCCGGAGCCAGCGGCGATGGCAACGCGGGGCCGCGCAGAGCCCAGACACGTGCCGGAGCAGCGCCGCTCGGAGGGCACGGAGCAGCCGCAACGCGGGGGCCCGGCCGAGACGTCGGAGCTGGCGAGGCGGCGGCCACGCAGGACCAGCAGCCACAACAAACACGCAAGCACATGATAGGAGGAGTTGTAGCCACGAAAGTCACAGGAACTGTGAAATGGTACAATGTAAAAAACAACTATGGATTTATAACACGAGATAATACAGGGGAAGACCTATTCATCCATAGAACTGCCATTAAAAGGAATAACCCTAAAAATTACCTGCAAAATGTAGGAGATGGGGAAGTTGTACAATTTGATATAGTGCAAGGAAAGAAGGGTTTACAAGCAGCAAATATTACTGGGCCTGGAGGTATTCCCGTCAAAGGCAGCCGTTATGCACAAAATTATAAACAATATCCATCCCAGCAATTTCCCTACCCACAGCCTACTTCCCCCTTTTACCCTATACCCAATATGAACCCCTTCCTAAGTTTACCCTATCCCCAGTTTATTCCTAATCCGTTTTTCACCCCATGGCTTCCCTATACAATTCCATTTCCCTACAATTCCTCTCCGATGCCGAGGGGGGGACAAAAAGGGGGAGGGAAGAAGTTAAACCCTCTCCTGCCTCAGTTTCCCCACAAAGCATGCCCGGAGAGTTCTGTCTCCCTTCTGTCAGCCCTAAGATGTTCCACAGAATCTGTTTGGACATTTAAAGATTCAGGAGGGTGGCTTGTTTTGTCTTGAAACTGTTCTTGTTATCCAGTTGTTTTCATTCTCCTTTTATTAAAATAAAACAGGTGAGATGTTGGGGTCTCCTCCCCTGCCATGGAGCCCTGGGAGATGGGCCCTGGGGGGGAGACACGGGGTTTCCCTGCCCCTGGTCAGTCTCATTTCCCATTGGTTGGTTTGTGTTCCCCGGGGTGGCCAAGGACCCTCGGGTCCCGTGACTGCAGAGTTCCTGAGCTGAGCCCCGGCCATGCGGCTGGAGAAATAAACATCCCTGAAACATCTACCACGAATCTGTCCATATATACTTCTTTTCCACGGGACTCCTGGTTTGATATATGCGTGTTACAGTAATCCCCGCTGTAACATGCTGCCTACTAGCACTGTATGTATCTTCTCCTGCTCTTTGAGATATGACAAATGGGGGTTCAGTAACCAAGAGCAGTCTAAGAGGATGCTGAATGGGTGTATTTAATCCAGAAGGAATGGGAGTGCTTATCCTTCAAGGCTGTCATTAAGGACACTGAGCACGGTCAGAGGCATGCTATTTCCTAGATCCAAGATGGGCAGGACTGGAGGATCTGCTGGAGTCACTGGCTACCCCTAACAGCTAAATAAAACAGACCAGGAGCTTTCTTTGTTGGAAGGCAAGTAGCATTGTAAAGTCACACTCACATGGATAAACACTCTTGCCTCCCAAAACATGGATGACCTTTTTCATACTGTCTACTGGAAACAGCCCCTGGGCTGTAGTACACCTAGAACATGTGCAGTCATTGTCTGGGAGAGTTGACACAAGAAGTGTGCTAGCAAACAAACAGCATGGATGGCTTGAGCCAAACCTGTGCCGTGGTCCCTTTTATTTATAAAAGAGGCTTAACCATGGAATCAAGTCTTGCTATCACTATGTTGCTCCTCCAGAGAGTAAGCTTCCTTCAAATCCATTAGATTGGTTGTTACCACCACTGCTATTAGAAGAGTTGAAGAAAATCTACACCTTTGAGACCTGAAAGTCTCATTCCAAGGCTGAAAGAGAAATCTGAGCTGTGGAAGTTGTGGGCAAGTGAAATCATACTGCTTCTGTTGAAGACTCCATACACTAGGAGAGAATGACAGTGTTTGCTGTAAGAGAGGATGCCTGTCTCAGATGTGATAAACAGAAAAGCACAATTCAAATCATTGATAGACATCACTCTTCGGTTCAGTGAGAGCCACCACCAAAACCATCCCTTGTGAATTGATGCATACATAATGGAATATCTGTGCTGAAAAACTGTGCAGAAAGATCAGATCTGATAGCCAAGTGATGCAGAATAGATTTGTTGCTACAGAGATAAATTATCTGGGATTGTTTGTATGTGATAGCAGAGATAAGAAAGAGGATGACTATAACATTTTCATTGCACAGGGGAAGAGAAGTGCATTAAGAAGACAACATTTCCAAAATCAAATACTCTTACATTAAGCAATACCTATACCAGATTAAAATATAAAAATTCTAATTTGCATTTCTAAACACACAAAGCTGGAAATGGTTTTAACTTGGCCTTTTTGAAAATTATGGTCCCAAAAATCCCTTGAGGGTTTGAAGACGTTTGACCCTGTTTCAGCTCGAAAGCACTGGCATCAACTAGAAAGAGCCCCAAAAAGTTTGCCACTGCTGTGAAGGGGAGATGTCTGAAGATGAGCTCCCCTCCCACTGTATGTGTACAACAGAAATTAGGTGGCTTTTTCTTTCAGAAGTGGTGCAGAAATTACCTTTCTGATTAATTTCCTCTCTAATTCAGATCTCTGTCAATAGGTAATTAATCCTTACAGTAATTTTATTCTGTCAGATGATCTCTCATCTGCTGAACTGTCAAAAGATTGTTGACTTCACATGGCTTTCAAACTGGATGATGCAGTTAGAAGTCTGATTTACAGAAATTAGGTTTCAAACCAGATGACGCTGAGAAGGGTGCAAAAATTCTCTAAAGAGAATTTATTGTTTTGACTTAGGTACCAAATTACAGATTACCTCCTCATACACGCCGAACAAATCACTCCAAGCAAAGGCTTATGATGGTGATGATGATTTATGGCTTTAATTTCTGGGAGACTATGCACTCAGATCTGGCTGATGTTTCCTGGCATTGGAGTCACTCAACATAGCAAATATTTTTCAAAGCTGCCTTAAACAATTTATGAACTTTAATGCCTTTTTTAAAAGTAATTAATGCATTTGTAAGTCTAAGGAGACAGACTTACAGCTGTGTCACACGTTTTGGCAAGTTTCTGTCACTCAGCTGAACTGCAGCAGAGACCACATTTATATATATGTACATTCTTTGTGATTGTCCCTCAGTTTCATTGAAATTCAGTGTGATGGCTTTCCAGCTGGTATACATTTGTGCAGGACAAGTGGGCTCAAGTGTGCTTTTGTGCTGCTCATTCCCTCTCTGGGTTTTACTGACCTCATCTAAAAGCTGATCATGATTGAAATAATGAGCAGGAATTTATTAGCACATTTTGGAAAACCTTTATTTCTTCCCTCTTAGAAGAAGTACGAAGCTTGTTAGATACGGTCTGAATTTTGCACAGCCAGTCTGGCAGCTGTACTTGAGTCCCTGACTTAGATTATAGTGAAAGTCTTACTGAGTGTCCCTTGCCTCAGTGCAAGACTATAATTTTTATTCGTAACACCCACTTCCTCTGAGACTTTGGACAGGTAGAACTGTGGCCTTTGTGCCTTTATTTGTTTCAAAGTTTTCAAAGACAGAACAGAAACAGATGTTCACAGCAGATCTATGACTGTGTCTTATGGCACAGCCTTTCTCTTACGGTCAGCCACATGCTTATGATGCTCTCTTAGATCATAAGATTTAAACTTTAACCCCTTTAAAAAGTGCAGTGTGCCTAAGAGCATGAGAACAGCTAAAACCAAAGCTGACTCACCTGTGCCAGCTCCCTGCCCACCATCTCCAGCATTCAGAGGCAGTGATGCATGCTACAGGAGGCGTATCACCAGTGTGGAACAAGTGTTCAGTGACACTGCATCGGCATTCTGTCCTTGGCACTTGGCATTCCCACCCAGGTGCTGTTGCAGGCATGTGCCAGTGGAACAAGAACAGTGACAAATGCACCTCAGAGTAAGGAGGAATTGTCCACTGTCCAGGTTATGTGGGGTTTTGGTGATTTGGGGTGGGAAAGAGTTCACAAAGATCTGAATACGTTAATGCTCTGGTTTCTCTGTGACCATGTTTATCTTCCCAAATGCTTTGCATTCGCATAGTCCTTCTGTCTTCTCCTCATCAGACTGCTCCATTCTCTCTTAGTGATATCTCCCAGAAACACCATTAGATTGTTTTGGGGAGTGGTCCCCAGCGCTGCCACACAATCTTGTGTGAACTCGTCTCAAGCAGCCACCAGCTTCATTCCCTTTCACTCCTATGCAGCTGGGGCCCCCTTCCTCCATATGAATCCTCTAGATGCTTTAACAACACATTTGAATTTAGGGGAAGCCCCAGTGCAGAATGCATTGGGAGCATCCTTTGGAGAGGAACATTTTCCTTCTATGCCAGAAAATTTATTTTCCCCTCCTTTAAAGGGGGTGGGGTAAAAAGTATGTCTGTCTTGTCTACAGACAATCCAATCCCATGGAGACAGAAGTCATTTTAACTACATAAAGAGGTCAAGAGAACTTAAAAACAAAAAAATATTGAAGGAGGGAGTGTGTGAAGCCTGGCCTACCTTAGGTAGACCCCTAAGAGGCCTCCCAGAGCCTGCTGTCTATAGGCTGACCCAGCAAAACCTGCCCAACAGCACACTCATGGTGTCAAAGATGTGAACACAATCATTTCCCTTATTGCTGATTGTGTCTAGTAGGAAGAGATTTTATCAAAGCTTTCAGTACTGGTGTAACACACGGAGATACCGAGGAAAATGGAAAGGGCAGAGACTGCTCATTCACAGTTTTTAGTGCAATTTAGTCCTGCCAAATTTCTCAAAACTCCTTAGATTTGCTTTTGTTTCACATGGTATGTAGTTGTTTGGGTGACGATTCAAGTGCAACTTGTCTATTCATTATAAGCATGTGTTTCTTTACAATTTTTACCATCTAAACTTTTTCCATATTTATATAAAATAGTCTTCAGTTCCAGGTTTATGTGGTTTCCTGAAATATGTGTATTCTTACTAACGTATTTTTTGGTGAAAATACCACAGATACATATTTATGTGTATAATTTCAATTACAGGGTGTTCTCTTAGGCTGTGAAATGATTTTCCAAGTAGAGCTCTGTAAATAATATTTTTTTTCTGATTTGCTAGCTCAACCAAATGCCTGAAAATAAAATTAACTTCGAGTCAGCCCAAGTCAGCCAAACAAAATAAAACACAGTTCAGCTAGGGGGAAAGAAATCCTAAAGGGAACAGGATTCAGCTTCCTGGAGTTTGTTTGGCATTTTTAACATTTTTTTTTAAATTAAACTCAGTGAATGTCTTTGGAAGCATTTACTGACGAAGCAAGAAAACCTGCTTTTCCTCACATTCCCTGGACAGCAGAGGGAGCTGAGGGAAGGCGAGGCGGATTCATTCCCGACTGCAGCATTCTATCGGCGTGGCTGATGTCGGGCAGAATGGAGTGGGGGGTTTCTAGAAGTCAATTTAAAGAAGGAGGCCTAACAGCTGAAATAATTTGCCGTAAGGTTATTTGGGTTTAAAAAAATAGTAATAATTTCGTTGACAAGATTTGAGGTTTTCCACCTAAACGTGGGTCACATTTAACTTCTCCGTGTGCTCGGGCCGGGATGACGCGGGCAGGTGCTTCCCCCGGGGTGCGCGGGGAGGGGGCCGCGGGGCGGCCGGAGCTGCCTCCTCGCTTTTCGGGCGGCGGGGCGAGGAGGGGGCGAGGGGCGGGCTGGAACCGGGGCGAGGCGCGGGCGGAGGCCGGCGGGTCTGAGGGCAGGTCTGACGGCGGGTCTGACGGCGGGTCTGAGGGCGGGTCTGAAGGCGGGTCTGAGGGCGGGTCTGAAGGCGGGTCTGAGGGCAGGTCTGACGGCGGGTCTGACGGCGGCTCTGAGGGCGGGTCTGAGGGCGGGTCTGAGGGCGGGTCTGAAGGCGGGTCTGAGGGCGGGTCTGACGGTGTGTCTGCGTTGCAGATCTTCGAGTGGTGGTACTTCCGCAAGTACGGCACCTCCTTCATCGAGCAGGTCTCGGTGAGCCACCTGCGCCCCCTGCTGGGCGGGGTGGACAACAGCGCGCCCAGCGCCGCCAGCGCCGCCGGCGGGGACGCGGACTCGAACCGCCAGAGCGTCTCAGGTGAGCGGCACAGCGCCGGCGGCGGCCTTGGGCTCCTGCTCCGGCCAAGTAAAAGGCGGAGCTGCTTCTTTAATTGCTAATTGCATCCTTCCAAATTCATGCGGTATGTTTTGCGCAGGCTGCGTGGTTAATGTATTTATTTTCTCCTTGTTCTGAAAACCCTGCGAAATAGTGCGTGCCCTTTCTGCAGTATCCTTTGTCCAGCGAAAGGGCTGCAAAGATGATCAAGGGGCTGGAGGCCTTACGAGGAAAGGCTCAGGGAGTTGGGCCTGTTCAGCCTCGAGAATAGACAACTGAGAGGGGACCTCATCAATGTCTATCTGCAGAGAGGGTGTCAATGGGACGGAGCTTGGTGATGCTGAGCAATAGGACAAAACGCAGCAGGCAGAAACTCATGCACAGAAAGTTCCACCTGAGTATTAGGAAGAACTTCTTTACTGTGCAGGTGACTGTGCACTGGAACAGGTTGCCCAGAGAGGTTGTGGAGTCTCCCTCACTGGAGATAGTCTAAAAACATCTGGATGCAATCCTGTGCCATGTGTTCTGAGATGACCCCACTTGAGCAGGAAGGTTGGACGAGGTGACCCACTGTGGTCCCTTCCAACTCAACCAATTGTCTGATTCTGTGATTCTAAAGGCAGGTAGTATTTTTACTGGAATGATTTTAAGTAATAACAAAGTTGTTAAAAATCAGACAAAGAAGTCAGAAATGTCCATCTGGTTTTGCATCACTTTGTTTTTTAGATAATGTAAATAGTACGTAAACAACATTTGGATTTCACTTCAGTAAGTGGAAGCATGGCGACTTTTAACAGCTTAAGGGCTAGTTATGTTCCTAACTCTGCTACGGATTTGATTTGCAACTTTGGGCAAGTCCTAACATAGGCGTTTTTAAAAGGCCTCCAGTTTAGGAGGCATGATTTCAGGCATTTGTGACCTGATTTTTACAAGCTTCCAGGCATTCACAGCCCCTACAAGTTTCAGTGCAAGGAGTGAAGGTGTCTGACCCTAAGCCATTCAAGCCTGAGGCACTTTGAATCAGGTGCCTGGTTGCCTGGGCGATGGTTCCTCTGAGAGACAGGCCAGCCTGCCTAAAATGAATCAGCCCCCCAAGCACTGAAATCTGTGGACTGAAGGAGCCCCAGGGGAATTTGACTCCCTACTAGGGTGACTTAGCTGCCTGGGGAGAAGGAATTGAAAAATTAGCCCATGAGTGATGAAAATGCTGCTATGCTATTGCTTCTGGCTTGAGTGGGCCTTACTCACCGTTTAAAGTCAGGGCAGGAGCATCTGGGTTTGAGTTCCTCATCTGTAGAATGAAGTTTATGTGTCTCTGCCCTAACTTGGCTTACAGGCCATAATCTTAATATTGGAAATTAATTAGGGCCCCTAGAATCAATTACAATTTTATTAAATTTATTTCCTCTGCAGACTTTTAGAATATATCAGAATTTACAAGTGAAGAAAAGTGAATGAAAAGAAAAAATTCACTTATGGAGGAAATATTGTTCAGCAGCTGAGCTGCCTATGTCTGTACCTGGCAGATTTTATTTCTGCTCTTCAGTGTGCATGAAAACAAACAAACAAAAATTAGCTTTGAACTCACATGTTAAATAAAATAGGTGGCCTCACAAAACCTTGTTTTTTACTGAGTCATTAGGGAAGGCTTCATATAGCACAGCAAATTCAGCTGTTGTCATTCTCATCTGAAGAGAGGCTGTGAATAGCGGCACTGCATGGTTCAGGATATTAGATTTGGGTGAACTGGCAGAAAGCATGGGATGGCTTGGAAACACCTGTGTGCACTCATCAGTGTGCTCAGTCACACTTCAGCAGCTCCTGTAATTTTAAAGAAGAAGGCACGGTATTTTGACTAATGAGGTTCACACAAGCATCTTGGCTTTTCTGGTACAAAGAAATAGTCAAGGAGTGTGTTTGCTTTCAGTGCATTGACACTGAGCTGGGACTCTCGGTGTCACTACACAGTGTGTGTGTATGGATAGCCTGTTATTTGTGCCTTCAGAAAGGTATCAGTGCTCAAAATGTGATCATTGAAAAAGTCTCTGAAAGGTTAAAATAAGGACCTAGTTATATTATTGGTTTGTAATACAACAGAAAAGGCAACCTTTTTGGTTTACTATGCATTTACACTGGGATATTTCTTTTACTATCCAACAAGGTGGAGATGGCTTTTTCTCTTGGCTCAGCGTGTGTTCCTATATAGATGTTTGACTAAGATAGAATGTTGCAGTAGAAACTTTTGCCTTTAGAAAGGTAAGAAGAATGATGTTGTACTGAGACCGTGGTGTTAGCAGGTACCAAGACAAAAGGAACAAGAGAACACCATGTTTAACTAGGCAGACAGATGCTAAAACATCCCCAGGACATGAAGGTGGTAATAAAAGGCCTTCTTTACCTTCTCCTTTTGTTCCCCAGTTCAACCTTTCCCTGCTACTGTGCCAAAATACCACATACTTTGATAAAGCATAACGACCTGAATTCAAATAAGATGAACAAAAAGTGTCACTGCAATCACACAGTTGTTACCTAATCTCATTGGCTGCACAGTAAGTCAAGACATTGAATTACACCTCTGGAACTGAGAAGTCTGATGTTGATTTAATATTTGCAATGGTTGGAAAGTCATATTATGTAAAAACTGTCGGATTGAAGCTTGTCAAACAGCCATACCCTCTGGCTGCACAACAGAGCAGCTGAATGTCGATCAGGCACTTCTGCTGAGTAAACCAGTGGAACTTTCTAATATTAGCTGCCTGCTGAAATGGATGGTTGAAAGATACACTCTTAAAGTCTGCCTGTTCCTCTGTCTGTTCCATGCACTTGCTGGGTAGGCAGTAAACTGAGGGCCCACCTCCTATTCCACTTGACTAGTTTCTGTGTTGCTGAGGGTGTCCTTATGTTACTGTGAATAATTTATGTAAAATGCTTTCTGTCCATGCCCCATTCCATAAGAAAAGAGGAGGACTTGACTTGCTGTTCAGTACTTCTTTTTTTAACGGAACAGGCATAAAGGGAACAGGCATATTGTTACCATAAAGATACCCTTCTGACTCAATATTCTACCAGAAAACTGTTGGTTTGATCTCTTTAGAAATGATGTCACAAAATTTCATAGGGAGGAATGTGCTGGTTAACTTTTTTTAGTGGAAAGCAGGTGATGAAATGCTGGAGGGCCAGTGCTACTGATGAGTTTTTGCAGAGCACCATGTGAGGGGTCATCCAGTAGCAGATTTGTGATGGAATGACATGCTGCCTCTCAGTGAGTCTTTATGCAAATAGTGGGGTTTATTCTGGTCTCACCTTCACTGGAGTGAATTGTCTTTGTTGAAATTAAGAAAATTAATCTGGTGTTAAATTAAAGGAAAAGCCAGACTCAAGACCTCACTGTTCCAAAGGCTATACAATTTGATTATATTTTTTTAAAATTTTTGCCTTAAATTACATTGTTGATTTCCATATCGCTTACTTCTTGCAGTGTGAAAAATTCACCATTTTTCCCCCTGAGGGAAATTTATAAAATGTTTTTAATATTCTGAAACCTTTGCAATGCAACCAACTTTTCTCTGCCAATCAATTTCAGCATCTGCTTGTAACTTAAGTAAGATCAGCAGATGTTTCCATGGATTTTTACTCCACAAACTAAGGAGGAATTAAATTTGGCAACTGTAGCTGAGATTCTCCGTGATTTACAGCATTATCTGGACAGTGGTGTTTTTCCAGGGAAATAACAAGTCTGTAGAGACCGAGTTAATTGCTGTTTTTCAGTGCAATAACCCAGTGTGATCCCTCTTCAGTTCTGCATTATGGTAAATGTGAGTCCTGGCACAAATCAGTATTATCTTTTCATGTGGCATTTGGGGCTTTGTTAGTGGTTATTTGTCTGGAATGATTGCATTTGTTGACACTAATTTAAAATTAAATTATTATTTAAGAAAGGAAGAACTACCTTCAATGCTATTGATGGGTTTTTCCATTTGCACTTATAAAAAATAAGTCATTTGATAAGGCTCATTGTATGGTAACTGATGTTTTTTATAAACCTCAAGTACCATTGTAATTTGGGAGAGATTCATTATGTGTGTGTCTGCTTCTTACAGAATGCAAAGTCTGGCGAAATCCTTTAAATCTGTTCAGAGGAGCTGAATATAATCGGTAGGTGCTACAAAATTACAGTTTTCAGGCACAGTACTGGCTTAAGGAGCTTAACTGTACTTTTCCATTAATCTAACTTAAGAGATGAAAAAACAAAATCCACTGGGTATACATGCACTCATGTCAGTTTTTCTCTAATTCATAAAATGTTTCCAAATGAAAAGGAATTTAAATTCATGCTGATGCACTTGTTATTTCTCCAATTTTTGGCAACCTTATTAAAAACTATGGAGAAACCTAAGTGTGTTGTACCTGGTGTTAATGCAGCAATTCTGTTCAAATCCATTATAGCAAACAACCTAATGAATTCCATATAGGTTTCATGGAGTCCTAAGGTTTGAATATATGTGTTACCAAGTTGCAGTGTGTATTTTTCAGCATCCTCATTAGCTTAGGTTCAGCTACCGTTGCTCCATCACAGTACAGTGAAGTGCAATGTATATGGATTAGAAGATTGGCCAGGTGAACTTATTTGGCCATGCCCATCTCAAAGGTCTAGGATTCTTTTCTGGATTCATTTTGGCATGTGTGACCTCATTAACCAAAATGTCTTCTTGTTGACATGTTTGCAGGTATACATGGGTAACAGGAAGAGAACCTTTGACCTACTACGATATGAATCTTTCGGCACAGGACCATCAGACATTCTTTACATGTGACACAGATCATTTACGGCCTGCAGATGCTAGTAAGAGACCTTGTGAACAAATGCTTTTGCTAATAGGTTAATGGCTGATTTAAACTGATGCAGGAAAAATGCAGTGAGACATCAGTTCTTTCGCATAGATAAGAAAAGGCAGAAGTTTATCATGCTGAGAAAGCCATTATTGTTGAATTTATAGAATTCTAGATCTGAACAAGTGTCTGTATATGTAAGCTATCTAATTTATGTTGCTGTGTTGTTCTGCTATGTTGCTGAAGTCATTCAAGGTACCATTTAAAAGTGTAAAGGCTTGTTCCTTTCCTTCTCTTTCTTGCATTGGCTTCAAACATATAGTTTAATTTGCCTCCAGCTGCAGTGTAGTAGGCTGAGTTACATTATCCAGGTTCTGTTTAGTCTACGCTGACAGGAGAGAGAGCTGATGTAAAATTTGAGGCCTGTGTTTCATTCCCTGAAATGAAGCTCTGTAAAAAATGAGAATGGCACATTTACAACTGACTTTGTATAAGCAGCTTTAGTTGTGTTAAGCCTGTACTGTGAAGTCCACATGCAGACTTTGATTGTACTAAAAATGTACAACAATGATTTCAATCATTAGAATTTGCCTCTGAAAAAATAAATCTTTGTCTCTTAGGAAGGGAGAGATACTAACAGTTGGATGCTTCATTCTGAAGGCATAATTACTGTGCTTTTTTTGACACATGAGAAACATGAATCCTGTTTTCTGAACTCAGTGGTGTAATTATGAGGTGGTAATATTAGCCTGGAAGTTGTTTCCATTTAACATTCATCTAAAGCAACAGCACAATAAGGAGCTAAAATAAGAATCCCAACTATCCCTTTATTGTTTTTTTCCCTGTGGAATCTACTACACCAAGAGAAAGTAGCTGCTTGTCACCTCTATACTTGGCAGCACAGACAGCCTGATGTCTCAGCCAGACTTTCTCCTGGAAAAAGGTTTAATTAAATGAAAGAAGAAAAAGCGCTGAGTACTTGGGACAAAAGCTCCTGTTCGTTATGTAATTTTTTGAATGATCACTGAGCTATATGAAATACTCTGTAGTGAGTCAGGCTGAGACCAATAAATTCTGTTGTTATGGTGCAGTAGATTCTCCTTGTTAATCCTGTAATAACTGATATTCCTCTCTTCTCCTTTGTTTATTGAATAGTAATGCAAAAAGCCTGGAGAGAGAGAAACCCTCAAGCCCGAATTTCTGCAGCACATGAAGCTTTGGAATTAAATGAGTGAGTGACAACAACATTAACATTTATTTCCTGTCTTTTAAAAATCCATTTGATGATATTTTAAGGCAGGGGGTTTGCTATAGTAACTTCTAACCATGATTACAGGCCTGTCAAAGGAAGGCCTACAACAGAAGGAAAACAGCACAGCTGCATGTTGTGCTAGCTACCCAGAAGATCCTTAGGGTAATGATGACAATGGGAGTCTTCTCATTGATGTCAGCAGGCTTTGGAACAGCATAGAAAAATGTTAATTAAGTTACCTCCTGATGAGCATATGAAATATGCATTTATGGGATGGAGAGCTCCCTTTTGGATTTCTCAGTCATCAAGAACAGAAGCAAGAAAGAAGAGACTCATAAACACATTCTAAAATATTCATTTCATAGTACAAGAGAATATGATGTAATTTGCTGTGACCTTTGGTCTTTGAGTCCATTACTTATTTTTTTAATGAGAAGCGTAGTATTTTGAGATCCCACAATAAACTCAGTGCTGTGATGATTTACTGGCATGGCAAACCGTATAAATGTTGCTGACATGCATAAAGGGAATCCCTTAGGTTACTGAACTGAGATTACTGCATTTTAGAATTCCATAAACTGGCGCTTTACAGATTGTCCTTCATGTGTTTCATACGAAGAAGAGAAAGAATTGTTTCTTCTTGTATAGTGATTTAACTGAGAGACCATGCAGCATAAAAGGGTGAAATGAGCTATTAGACTGTCCCACTCACACTTCACAGAATTACAGAATGGTTGAGGTTAGCAGGGGTCTCTGGAGGTCAGTATCCAACCCCTCCCTTCAAACAGGGCCACCTGTTTGCACAGGACCATGTCCAGCAGGTTTTTGAATATCTCCAAGGAGGGAGACTTGACAACTTCCTTGGACAGCTTGTGGCAGTGCTCAGTCACCTTTACAGTAAAAAAAGTGTTTCTGAGGTTCAGGGGGAACCTCCTGTGTCTCATTTTGTGCCCATTGCCTCTGGTCCTGTCACTGGGAACCACTAAAAAGAACCTGACACTGTCCTCTTTGCCCCCTCACTTCAGGTATTTACAAACTTTGACAAATTCCCCCCAAAGCCTTTTCTTCTCCAGAATGAACAGTTGCAGCTCTCTGAGCCTTTTCTCATATGTGAGATGCCCCAGTCCCTAATCACCTTTGTGGCCCTTCATTGGACTCTCTGCAGTATGTGCATGTCCCTCTTGTACTGAGGAACTCAGAACTGGACACAGCACACCCACACGTGGCCTCATCAGGGCTGGTTAGAGGGGAAGTATCACCTCCCTCACTAGTGGAAATACCTCTAGTGCAGGTCTGCTGCAGGGGCACGTTGCTGTTTTGGTTTTTGCTTGGTCTGGGTTGGGTTTTCTTTGTTGTTGTTTTAGCTCTACAACTACATTTATAGTCCATTCTTTTTATATTCCAATTAAATGCAGTTCTGTTGATTCCTTTATGCTATTACAGTAAAGGAAACAGTTTATATTAAAACAATAGTGCATAAAACTAGTCTTGATTTCCAGAAGGAGTTGTAGAGATGTAGGCTTAGTGAGACAGTGCTTTACTTTCTGGGACAGCTGTCAGTAGGTGTACTCACGGGCTGAGTGATATAGTACCTAAAGACGAGAGTTGTGGTGTTGTTGACAGAATATTTATTTGATGCTTCCGGCCCATCGTGGTTGGAGGCCGCTGCGTCCTCCTGGAAAGCATCCCAGATGAGGCTGCTTTGGCTGTGCACCACACCAGCACTCAGCCTCCGCCCAACAGCGCTGGGCTATGCCCACAGAAGCCACGCACACGTACACCACCGGAAAGTTGCTGAGTGCATCACCAAGAATAAAGAGGCGGCAGGGGTCCTTCACACAGAGTTCCACAGGAGGTTACTGCCATGGAAGGGTTCCGAGGGTGAAGAGCCAAGAATACAGGAGGGCCCAGGGTATAAGTATGAGGGTGACACGGGGCAGAGAGAGGGCCAGGGACCAATGGAGAAAGAGCCAAGGGGAGGAGCCTAGGTGGGGCCAGGGTACACAACCCAAGGGGGAAACATGGAGGGGGGAGCCAAGGGCCAAGAGCTAATGGGAAAGCGGGGAAGGGAAAACATTCCAGGACATGAACTTATAAGGGGTCCAGGGGGTGGAGAGTTAGCAAACCAATCAGGGTAACAGAACTGGGGTACATTAACAAAAAGTGACAGCACCTTGGGAGAGGCGCTTTCGATCACCCTGCCTTAAGGCTTACCCAAGGGGGTTGATTGAAACTTTGGGGCTGTCTCGCCATCCCCAGGCCCCCCAGCTCACAGGCTGCCTCTGCCACAGGGGCAGCCACTGCAACATTTATTCATCAGAATAATTCATCAGAAAGGTACATGGACAAAATTTCCTTGCCTCTGTATTTAGCACATCCTTTCCAGTCTGCATGTCTTCATACAGTTTTTATGTCATGGACCTTTCTCATGGTTTTTCATCTGATATTTTTGCAGGTGTGCTACTGCTTATATTCTCTTAGCTGAAGAGGAAGCGACAACAATTGTAGAAGCAGAGAAGCTGTTCAAGCAGGCTCTGAAAGCTGGAGAGGGCTGTTACAGGCGCAGTCAGCAGCTACAGCACCACGGTGCCCAATATGAAGCCCAACACAGTAAGTTTCTTAGGAGGGAGAGAAGTTCCAAGGAGTTCTTTGGATTTGGGGGTTTGGTTTTTTTGTTTTCCCCCTAAGAACTAATCACTCAGTGTTTGACATTGGCTAAAATATGGCCCTAGAGCCAGACTCTTCTGTTTTAGTGTTTTTGCTTGATTCTGTTGCTGAGCTATCAATGCTCAGATTACAGACATACCTTTATTTTGTAATGGCAGAAAATATTGTAGCATGTACTTAACAGAAAAGAAAAGGTATCAGAGCCAAAGAGATATAATATTCAGAAAAAGCTGGACACCATTTAAGGAAGTTACCTTTAGCCATTTTTCAAACCCGGGTTCATGTTGTGAAAAGGCAGTAAAGAATGGTGGAAACAGGAGTGAAGTGACGCTTTGCCTGCTTTTTTCCATCAGCTCTGAGGGTAAATGCTTACACTGTTGTTCCGTGTAAAAGTTAATGAGACCAATTAGCCAGTGGGACATTTGAAGTTAGTTGCATTTGTTAAGAAAGGTCACAGAAACAAAAATTAACAACTGAAATAATAAAGTACTTTAATTGAAAGTCTAGATTTTTATTACTTTTAAAAAAACTTTGAATAAGCATGTCTATCTGCTGTTTTATTTATTAAATACTCCTAAAATCTAAGAAAGTACAATCACTGACAGTAAATGACCAAAAAGATAATAAAACAAACAGTCAAGGTTATTTCTAGACTACAGTGGCTACCTTAGGCAAAAATAACACCAAATAATTACATAAATACAATCACTAGCATATTTTTGGTCATCTTCAGGTTTCTTAGGACCTAAATTCACAGCCTCTGGCTATCTTACATAATATGAAGATTACTGATAAAAACTGCACATGGTAAAATTGTCTGTGATCCCTGATTTCAAAAGTGTCTGCAAGTCTATACCTGAAAACCTGAGGTTTCATAAAGCTTGGGGGTAGTATTTTAAGCATTTGTTGGTTGTAAAACTATATTTAGGATGATTTGTTCATTTTTGCTGGAAGTAAAAATATAGAGTAGCTGAGCCGTTGAAGCAATTTTTGTGCTGTAGCAGGTTTATGGTTGTCTATGAAACCTTAATTTGTGGACTCAATCCATCCTGAGTGCAGCAATTCTATGAAGAATACACAGTAAGTAGTTAGTAAGCACTCCCATGATGTTTTTGTCCAAGGTAACCTGAGAAAGTTTGTGCAGGCAGATACAAGTATGGTATTTCTGTAACCTGTGTGTGCTAGATGGCTACTGTCATCATCAGGTTTGACACCCTGAACCTTCAGTACTTCAGCAGAGGAAGTAACCCATTGAATCACAAAACTGAGTGCATTGTCACAGAGCAGGGAGGCTGAAAAGTGACTGCCAGCTCTGGCTGTGTCTTCAGGAGGATCTTCAGGAGGGGCTAGATCATCCCACATCTCTGTACCACCCGGTCTCCCCTTGAAAATGTCAGTGTGCACCCACAGAAATTAGAGAAGCTCCAGCCTCAGATGTTGCCTTGGACACAGGGGCTTCATGTAGAATTCTTTTGATTATATGCTGGACTTTTGCATGGTTTACAAAGGTGGAGAGGAGGGACTGTGGACACATGTGTTGCAGTTCCATGGTTCTGAGAAGTCTTGGAGTCCATTTCTGGTCTTCAAAGTGGATTCTGGGATGAAAAGTGGGCATTTCATCTTTTAATGGTGAAAAACACTGTAATCTCTTAAACAGTAACATATTATTCTATGTTTCTGTTTATTCATGTGTTCCACCTCCTTCATAGCATATTTTGTTAGACCATAAATTTTGAGAGTAAATAATGACTTTGAGTACCCAACTTGCCGTCTTTCAAAAGGTGCTAGTTTATAGAAAGTAAGGGCAATCTTATTTTTAAGGTTGCTCATGTTAGGCATCCCAAGTCATTAGTAACCTCAGAGAATTTTGGCCTGAAAGATTATCTTGATTTCATAGTAAGTAAATGCCTTTTGACAATTCCTGCTCAAAATCCTGAAAAGAAGCTTAACCTGAAATGTATACCTCATAGCACACTACATAAACATGTTGAAACAGATGTAACTAATAAATTGTGTATTCAATATATAGGAATCAATAAAGAGATAAGGAATTAGGTAATACAGAATACAGCTAAAGAAATTCTTCCCTCCCTTATTTATCTTTTTCCTCTAAAGTAAGTCCTTTCAACCTGCTGCTTAATCTATTCGAAAATTTTAATCACAGCTTTAAAATGGTTCATAGGTACTTGGAATGTTTTCAGCACATGTTGTTCTTATTATGAAAGGCTTGAAAATTTTAGGAATAGGCTAAAATCTTTACAGACCAGATGCTATACACAAAGATAATTTGTAGCAGGTGTCTTACATTTTCATGATTCAGTAATTTTGTAGATGGTTATCTGCCCGCTCATTTCCTGTTAGTCCAGAAGCATTTTAAGAGTTCACATTCGAAGTGAATGAGGATTGAAAGGAGTAAGAATTCTCCAAGAGAATAATTATCACCGCTGTTTAGTTTCTGTTGTCTTTGCTGTTAGGGAATCTTCTAGCACACAGGACTGTCATATCTGAAACATGTTAATTTGCCATCCATAATTTGTGGTGTGAGGAATTTGAAGATGGCAGTTGGGTAATGAGTAAAGGCTGTAAACAGAAAGTTCAGTGTATACTTACCTTCTAATCATTAAGAAAAAGATTGTTAGAGGATGAGGATTTGCTTTAATACTTCTTGTTGTACGTAATAACTGTACCTTCAGATCTGCTTATATTTCACCAGTGCAAGGCCAACCCAAGAGTACTTATTTATACCACTGTAAATCTGGATTAATTCCACTGATTTCTGTAATGCCACATCTAAATCTTCAGAATTTGGTAACTTTTTATCAAATTCTTGTGAAAGCATTGGTGGTAGCGAGTAAGAAAAAATTGAAAGAAAACTGTGTTTCCTTTTGTATTGGAATACTATAAATGAACTTTTGTTTTATCTTTTTTATCTTAATGCTCTTTCTTTTTCCTCTTGTACAGGAAGGGACACCAATGTGTTAGTATATATTAAAAGAAGGCTGGCAATGTGTGCAAGGAAACTGGGGAGGACCAGGGAAGCAGTAAAAATGATGAGAGATGTGAGTTTGTATTTCTTTCACATGTGATATTTGCATAATAGTAGTATAGAAATTATACATTTTCTTGCAAGTTAGCAGCCATTCCTGCTTCATTCAGCACTGCTGTTCTTTTGTATGTATAATGTGCATAAAGACTAACTTAAGTGATCATTTATTTATAAGGTTATAAAAGCAGCATCAAATACCAAATGGACAGTTACCCCTGCAGACTGAATTTTCCATCCTGGTACATGTGCAATGAAGTTCAGTCTTTAATTATTTGATCATGAAGTTAGTAACATTTTTTTTCTGAACCATGTAGTGAATGCTGCTAACTTCATAAACAGATCTTAAGTATTCTGTTTTCTCCTTCAAAACTGCAGTTTGGCTCTGTGCATTGTTTGCATCACACTATTCAGATATGAGGACAGTGTTATTTATTCATGCAAAACCTATCACTGAAAAGTCAAACCCCAAGTAATGAATCTGTAATGAACTGAACCCCCTCTGAGAAGGGAGCTGACTGTATTCTGGCTTTGTGGGCAGGGGAGCTACCAATGGTAGTCAAAAATCAGTAAGCTACAAAGCTGCAGACTTGAAACCCTGAACAGTAGCTGTTTTGGAGATGGCAGACGGGGCAGCTGTTCACATTAGGCAATGTATATGTTTCAAATATATAAAAGGCTCAAGTTTAGATGTAGCTGTGAATGCCCAGCATTTCTTTCATTGATATTCCCAGGATGCAGATTAGGAACACAGTTCTTTGAGGGGGTGACTTACATCACGTGAGGTAGCAAATCTGTGACAGAAGGAGGAATGGAGCCCTACAGCTCTGGGCAGATGATGGTAAAACTACCTCCCAGTTTCCTGTGTTTCTTACACTTCATATTCCAGCTCCCACAAAAAACCAGGAAGAGATGAATCCAGCAAGATACATAGTTCTGCAAATTAAGATGCAGGTGTTAAATTTTAAATGCACAAAATGAAATCCCAGACCAGAATGAAGCACCTGTAAAGTGTGCTTTAGGCAGCTCAGATGAATGGTTCAGAAATCTGCCTAGTGAAAAAAGAAATTCTTGTTGCAAGTCAGTGTGAATTTTAATACAAAAAGGAAAGCGACCTTCTCTGGAGCTGAGGCACTTGCATCAATGGCAGTCAGGCAAGTGTGTTTGCCAGCTTGGAATCCAGTACTCAACATCTTCTTCTGGAACTGGAGCACTCATGAGTATTTTTTGAAAACATTGAGCAGAGTTCGCTATAATAATGCAGGTTCTCATCCTAAATATCTGCCAGATGGCAAGTGGTGAGTAACTTAGTTTCCTGACTCTTGCTGGGACCCTTCAGGCACACAACTCTCAATCTCCAGAATCACTAGAATCCCAGACAGAGGTGTTGAAAAAGAGCTTGTCAAAAAACCAGCCATTGTACAGCTAGGAGTGTGAGAAAGAGGGATGAGGAAGAAAGACCTGGTTTAGCACTCTTCTGGCCAGCTGGGAGAATGTTGATTTCAAAAACATTGTTTTCAGTCCAGCCAGCTCTGCTGATGCTTCATGAATTTTGTTACACAAGTACTGTGGGACAAATACTGAAATGTTTTGGGACAAACATTGGAATTCTAAGTTCTGGCATTAATACAGAAAAAAGATAAAATTTTGAATCTCCCATTCAAATATCACACATCATAATTATGCCAACTTCTGGAGCTTACTATGGGCTGCTGAATGTGTTTTGTGATTTGTAGATAGGGCTATGGGGAACAGATACTGTGTGAAGCCTTCTTCTGCTCCTGTCAATATGTATGGATAGTTGTGTATGCAGAACACTTGGTTTGGGGACTTGGGTGGTCTATCTAGTCCTAGATTTCTTATGCAAAGTGAGAAGCAGAGCTTTGATTAGCGAATGACCTATTTTGTCACTAGAGATAAAATAGTCTGAAATTTATAAGCAAAATAGAAAATTGTTGAAATTAAGTACAACATGGATCTTGAGAGGCAGCAATAACAGGAAGACCCAAAGTCTTCAGTTATTAAACATCTGAAGGACAGAAAACACTCTTCTACAGGAATATTTTGTTAAAATGGAAGGACTGGATGCGAGACAAAGGAGGTATAAAGATAGAATTTCATCTTGGAGAGTTTCAGCTCAGATCAAAGCATTCTGTGTTTTTCCACACACAGACACTAAGCCAAATCCTCAGAACTGAATTTAGATGCCTCTAGAGCTCTTCATTTTAAGCAAGCAGAGCTGAGAATTAGCAAGTCTCTAGAGGAAATATAAAAGCAGCAGTAACTCTAGGTCACAGCTCCAGTACACTGGGAGCAAGATGAGGGTCAAGTCAGCTTTGCAGATGCTTTTCTTAGACTGGCTTGGAGCTACTTATTTCTGATGAATGCAAATCCTCCATTTCTTCATAGAAGACAAAAATAGTACACTTATGGAGAGGTTTGAAGAACATGAATCTGTCTTTGAAGGTTTCTTCATGATTGATGAGGAAGGAGATGAATTTATTCATCCTAAAAAGAGTATGAAGAATACGTTGGCTAGGGACTGCTGAATCTAACATCAGAGGGCGGAGGCCCTGTTTGTGTTTGAAAGATTGAAAACAGGTTTCTCAAGATGTGGAACATGATGGAAATGAAGTGTTAAGAGGTTCATGACACCATCTGGGAAATATGATTGGGATGTAGTGAGTCTTTGCCACTTTGAAAAACTAAAATATTTGAGAGTGTTTAATTCATTGCATATATGAGGCCATCTTGAGGACATTACTGGTGGATTAGATTGTCTTGCTTAAATTTTATGTAAGAAAAGACTGAGATCCTACTTAAAGCACCTTAATGAAAGGGAAATGAGTTGTTGGTGACTTAAATAAGAGTTTGATTTTATGGTTATATACACTGCTGATATAAAAATCATATTTCTTAGTATTATACTGAAGGTATTTAAAACCAGGGGTTTTTTTTAGAACTGATTTTAAAAACTGTTTAAAAATCAAGGGTGCTTTAATTTGAAAAAAATGGGTAGGAATTTCTATTGCTTCTGTGAGTGATTTTGAAAGAGTATATTTTTGCTGGCTTTGTTGCTTGGATGTAACTCGTTCAGTTGAGTTGAATTAATGAGAATTATGAACCTGTAGTTTCCATGGAAACATGTAATGAAATCATACATAGGTGTTGCTTTTGCTTGTATTTCTGATGATAATTATTTACTATATTTTGCTATAGAAACCAGCGGCTGTCACTATTTGTATATATTGAGTTAACTTGTGATCTCATTTTGATTAGTGTATTGTTGGAATAACTCCAGTGTAGTCAACAGAATTATTCCAGTTTTATTATTGTTTATACAGAGCATGATATGGTCTGTGAGGGAACTAGATTGCTTTTACTGTCCCTGAGGAGAAAGTCTACAGTGCTCGTTGTTTTTCTTGTTGTGCTGATTACGTTAGGAGGATTTAAAGTAGTTTGTTCTAAATGATTTTGGAGAATTTAGTATGTGCAGAGGTGAAAGGCCATAATGGTGGCTGTGAGTAATCTTCATGTTGAACTGTCCTTGTGGGCAGTATTGCAAGCCAGTGGTGGTGATGAGCAAGGGTTGCCTTTTGTGCCACCTGCTTTCCATCTGCTCTTTTCAGATTCCCTCACCATTACAATGGAAGAAAACAGGAATGTGCTAGGTTTGCGTTTTGTGTTTTTTATTGATTGAAAACAGAGAGGATGTGGAGGGTATGCAAAGGCACTTCACTTTCTGCTTTGTGGGCGACTGGATCAGTGACTGCGCCACTGAATTCAGGAGCAGGCCAACACAGTCACTTTTCTTAATTGGGTCACTGGAAATGTGAAAATGTACCATGCAAGAAAATGAATTTTCAAATTAATTGGAGCTTCTTGGGATTGTTCTGGAGAGCATTTGGTCTGTGGAACAAGTTTTAATTGAAGGGTGATGTATGTTTATGAAGGAGAAGGGTGGCAGGCAGAATGTGTGCCAGTGGACAAAGCAAGTGGAAGTTCTTAATTGCTTCCTCCTTCAGAGAGAAAATGAAAGAAACTCATTCTAGAGTGTATTTATCTCCTGCCCCATGAGCCTGCACTCCCTCAAAGATTGCTTTGTGTTCTTAATAAGTATATATTTCTGAGACACAGTGGAATTGCTACTTGCTCTATGCTCAGCAACTTTGTTCAGAAATGAGTAAGGTTTAGGGAGAGAAGAAGGTCTCCAGGTCTTCCTTAGGTCTGGAGAAGGATAGAAAGAAAAACGCTTTTTAAGGGTCAGGAAAGTGTATTTTATTTCTAGTATCAGTTGTATCTGCTGAGAAATTACTCTTCAGATCATGATAAAGGACCTAGAAGTCTGCTTTTACATATTTAGCTCCGAGAACTTTGCTGAGGATATTTCAGTTGAATGTTTATGTGTTCATCTTGGTGCTCACTTGCAGTCTCTAAATGCGTATTTTTATGCCACAGAGGACACCTAAACAGCTTGTGTTGTCTCTTGCTGCATGCTTATCAATTGGCTGCATGAAAAGTGGGCTGCCCTAAGAATCTAAAATGGTTTAAGAGGTTATGTCACTTGAAGGGTACTCAATCACACTAAATCAATTTTAATGATACAGGTAGGTTTGGTTTTTATCTTTTTGTGGTCAGTGGTATTAGTGATTTTTTCTGGGATGATAGTTCTGCAAATCTAGCATACTTTCTTGTCAGCTTCTTTTGCTGAGCTTTGAATGAGGATTTCTATTCAATATTCTATTGAATTCTGTATTCTTGTGTGCATTGCTGATTTCTTCTTGAGTAAGACAAATACATAGCCAGGACAGTTTTCTGCACCTCAAATTATCAAGTTGTGTGAAACAAAGAGGGTACTTATTGCTAATAAAGATATTATGATCCCTAGAAACTTAACAACACAATCTCTGCAGCTGCTTGCATCGACGGCTACTGTCTGTCTCTCCCAAATGCTGCTGTGCTTGAGGCAAGGGTGAGTGAGTCAGCTCTTTGGCTTGTGTTACACAGGTCAGGTTAGGCAGGCTGCTCTGCCTTGAGTGGGATTCTAGCTTTATTAACATCTGTAGCAGTTGTTTAAAGTACCATTTATTAAAATTTGAAGGGAGAGTTCTTAGTTCAATGAGACCAAGTGTTACCTCATAGATTTTAGAAGAGTGCTACTCTTGTGAATGGTGATATTTGCCACTCTCCACCACAGAGTGATTATCTTCAGTTAATTCTTGTTCTGATACACAAGCACTGCAATAGTGGCAAGTGATAAATGCTGATTTTAACATTTTCATATGTCTGTAATCTGGTCACAGATTCACATGGTATGGTAAGTGGGTAGGGCGGGTTGGAGTATCCTTCATTTCAGTGGGCTCTTAAACAAAATGGAGACTTCCATGATTCCCCTAATGATGTTTATCCCTTCCTTTATCTTCACATCCTCAGACCCCTCACTTTTAGTCGTGATTGTGATTCTGTCCAGAACCTCAGAAGCTAGAAATTTGGTGACTACTACCTAAACTTACAATAATGTTTCTCATATAAATTACAGGTTTCCAGTATTGTCATTCTATTGGATAGAATATAGTCACACAGTCTTGGTAGGAGCCGTGGTAACCTGGACTGCTTTTTGTTCACCATCTTGCATCACTCCATGTTCAGAGACTTTGTATAGTACTTTTATTATGGTCTTCCATCTCTCTGGAATCTCCTAGCTCATTTTTGAGGTCCTAGATAATTTCCTCACTTTAATTTCACTTAAAAATCCATTTCTAAAAATATGTTAGTTTCTGAAAAAAGTACTTTGGGACGTTCTTTCAATGATTAATCCTATCTACTGCTTTTGCCACCTCTTAGTAACCAGTTTCAGGGAGAATTAGATATACTAAATATGAATTTTCATGAACAGATTGTTTCTAGTAGAAGGTGTCCCTGTCCTCAGCAGGGGAGTTGAAACTAGATGATCTGTAAGGTCCTTTCTAACCCAAACCATTCTGTGAATCTGTAATGTAAATAAAGCTTTTTTTTTTGGGCAGGACTACGAGTAATGACTTTATTTTCATGCTTTATAGAGTTACTTATATTTGATGTAACAAGCATTATTATAATTTAGCACTGTTACTAGTTTTATATAATGTAATTGTTTAGTAATAAGTATAAAATCTAGAACAGCTTGTGCTCTTCTGCGTTCATGCCACATCTGCCTTTAAAATTCTCTTGATACCTGAAAGACATGCATTTTTACGGCATAGTCCAAATAACAGCATTTTGTAATTATATTCTTTAAAGAACTTAAGTCATGCTCTAAAGACTTCAATCCTCCAATTAAGAGAGAACATAAAGGCTGCATGTTCTAACATATTTCCTTAGAGTTTGCATATTTAGTAAGATATTTTTCACTTCATTTACTCATTGTTAATCCTGCATTGAAGAGAAGTCGTATTATCTTTGAATATTACACAGAATTAGGCCTAAATTCAATTTTAAAATTGAATGATGGCAAATTATAAGCCTGTGCCATCCCACAGTGTAAACTGGATCTGGGTCTCTTTTCTGACAGTATGAAGTTGTCAAATTTCCTGAATTCCACATACAAGGAAAGTATGAGGATCCTACTGCTACTCATTTCCAAGCTTCAAAACAACAGGATCAGACAGATTTGGTTTCTTAGCTCCTATCCCCTCTGAGCTGTAAAAGAGTAACTGTGGAGCTGCTTCCAAACAAAACAGTGATTATTTACCAAAAGGAATGCAGCACTTAAAGAAATTAATGAATTGACAGAATTCTACTTTTGCTATAATTAATCAGAACTTTAATTCAGGTACGTCCAGTGTATTTAATTAATTTTCCAACTCCAAGAGCTGTGACAGTGTTTACATCACAGGAATCCCACTCACAATGTGACGGTGGTGGAATGACTTGCACTTTTAGGACCAGGAGTTAGACTAATTTTTAAGCATTTTACATTGCTAACAGAGCCTTTTTGTGTGCTAACTTCAGTCTGCTGACACTGTTTCTGCCCTTCTGTCCTTGACAGGTGAGCTGGCCAGGAGAACAACTTAAGATTAGTGTATCTAATTAGACATCAGAAGGTCAACATGGAGTGACATGTTGCAAAAGCCCAGGGTGAGCTTCAGTCAGAGCTTAGACGTGTGAAAGGTCATCTGCAGACAATGAAGCCCACAGAAATGGAGGCTTCTGTTTTTCTACTCAGAAATGGCTTGGAGTTCTACCTTTCCTACCTTGTCCAGTTAACAGATTACAGGTCATATGCCAGAAAGCAGTTTATGCAAAGCACTTGTGAAAAGGCTGGTGCTGTCCATACTGTGTTCTTGGTCCTTCAGTTTTGGTGGATAGTTGCACCTGAAAGATGGCAGCCTCAGTCATTCCTCTTTTAGGAGACAGAGTTTTCCATTTCAGATACCCACTGCAGGAACATACGCACTAGGAGTTAAGGTTGTAACAGTTTCACAGTTTGCATTGAATTTCCCTTGTTTGCTTGTTGTTTATTTTAAGATTAATTATGAATGCATTCAGTTGAATACATTGATCTGAAAATCAAAAATTGTTTGTGGAGAAACAGGAGTACAAGCAATGAATGATTGCATGCCCTGCCCATAGAAGTTGTGACCATGCATACAATCATAATGCAAATGGAGAATAAATGTTTCAACACCAGGTTATATATAACATCATTCATTGTCCACCTTTGTATGCCCTTGTGTCCTGGGGTCTAGTTGTAGGCATAGCTGCAGGTTATAGTGTGTTTCTACACAAATAATGTTTCTTGGCTAATTGATTCATAATGTTGTCACAGAGAGAATAATAGATGCAGACATTAAAGCTACATTCCTTTAAAATGTTTAAAAAAATTAGATCTAAATGAAAATGCTGATAACTGAAATACTCTCAGGGAAGGGAATCTTCTTCAGTAAACGTCCTTTGGGAGATAAAACTTGTTCCTCATCCAAAAAATCAGAGGGAGATTTCCTTTTACCATAAGGCATTTTTTGTGATCATCATTTTTTCATATCACAAAATCATTGAACCTACACCCTGCAATGTGAATTGAAGTGAATCTGGGAATAGGGTGCTTCTGGGACTAGTGCCCACATATCTGACTGTGTCAGACTTACTTCCAAAATTTATCTGCAAACTTATACTCCCAAAATATTATTTATCTAAAAAATTAAAACTGAAATATCTGCAAAAACTACCTTTATACCCAATGAATCTTTCAAAGAAAAGCAGCTCCACTTTCTACACCTGTACCTATTTCCCCCCAAACGCACAGAAGAATTGGAACAGAATATGTACTAACCCAGCTCCAGGGCTGACTTTGATCACTAGAAGGTATTTTGACCAATACAAGTTCAAAGTAAAATCCTTGTGAACATAGATTTTGCATAATATGTTCAACAGCCATCTGAATATCCTCATGTTGTAAAGAGGGAATGCATTTATAGCCATGTGGTGTCTGTTTTCACGCGGTGTGAAAATGAGTTTAGCTTAATGGAACACTTCTGTTTAATGCCAGGCAAGAAACCAACTAACTGGAATTTTACAATGGCATTTTTAGTCCTAAGTAGTGTATATGTAAAATGCTGTAGTGGCTCTGTGGCTCAAGAAATCTTGAGTGCTCAATTTGATGGCTGTTTCTTGAGGTCTGAAGGTGTGGAGAAAGATGATAGCAGAGCCTTCATCTTGTCTTCAAGTGCAATGCTTGCCACGCAAATGAAAGTATTTCTCAGGTTACAATAAAGAAGTAAAAATAATTAAAATTTATAAGCCAAGTGATTTGGCAAATATTAGTCTGTAACTTTGCAGAAAATAAATCTTTGGGTGCAAAGGGATGTCTGTGCCTCTTAAACTGGAGGCCAGATTAGAGATCAGTGATGTATGGATCTGGGGAACTCAAGAGTGTGTTTTTCATCTTGTGTTCAGGGATAATGTCCCCGTCTTTACATCTCTGTGTGGAGTATGAGCCAGCTCCCCCTTCATCTGCTAGGGAGGGGAGCGAGCTCACTCTGCTCCCCATTGCTCCTCAGCATGACCCAGTATGTGGCCTGCCCTGACCAGTCACTAGACCTGTGTGGCTGTTTTTTTCTTCCCCAGTGTTTGCTTTCACTATGAGACCTGAAAGATGACCTGTCATAATATTCTTCCATCAAAGTGGCTTTACTTTCTGGCAAGTTTCTAAATAAACAAATTTTTACTGTGACTGGAAATTATTTGCAGCAAAAACTAGATACTCTACATCCAGATATGACAGAGAAATGAGTTCATGTCTTCTTTTTCTTTTTTTAATAGCAAATATGCTGTCATTTATGCACAGTCAGTGCATAAATAGCTGAGTGGCCTCTTAGAGGTGTTTTGAGGCTGCAGTATTAACTGAGTTCAGTGTTACTGGGTTGGACTTCTTAGTACTCGACCTTTCCCAGATGAAACCTTTATTAACACTTGTCAGTTTGTAATCCTGGCAGTCCAGACAGTGACCTTTATTCCTCTGCTGTCTGAGACAGGGTTTATCACTCTGACAGAACCTAATTAAAATAGCAAAAAAAATAATCAGTGAGTGATGTCAGTGAGAGGCGGAGAATCGGAGTAAGAGCTTTTACTGGCCAGAGTACATCTGTAACTAGCTGCAGCTCTTCCCTTTTCTTCACTGATGGAGGGAATGTTATTTTGCCAGCCATTATTCATTCTCAATGAGCAGGGATAATCTTTCTTAATCCCTTAGAGGGGTTTCTTCACAAGATGTTCATTCTGAACTTTGAATCACATTTAGGTAGTGCCAGATTCTGTCATGCTCTTTCCTGCCAAATAGTAGCTTCCTATCTTAAAAATCCAATAGTAAGGACAAGAATGAAGAGAAGTAGACTCAGTGATGGATCTTTAACTAGTGAATCCAACTATGTGAATTTTCACCTGCACTTACTTTTCTTCATGAACAATGAGTTAATACTTTTTATTTTATTCTCAAATCCTTTGACTTAACCTAGATGAGCATCAAGATCTGTGGTCTTTTTTTTTTGTTTTTTAAGGGAGGAGAAGAGCCTGAGAACTATGCAGTTTTGTTTGTGTTCTTTTTCACAGGTTCAGCTCCTACCAAACTGGGAGTTTATGGCCATCCCCATGCCATTAACATGAAAAGTTCAGTGACCTATTTCAGCTGCTCTCTCAGTGATCCTGATTCTCACCAGAAATTTATGTAATCAGTTAAACAAAACACTGCCATCCTTGCCTTTCATCTAATAATCCTCAAACTGCAGCAAAATCAATGCTTTTCTGGACAGACAAGTTTAGAGTCTTAAGGTCAGAATAGTTCTTCCATTAGCCTATGTCAGACCATTTCACAAGACAGGAATTCTCTGTGCTTTGCTTCTCTGTTAAGGTTTCTTTCTTAACAGAGTGAAGACACTCCAGTGCATTATCTGTTTCTCATTTCTGAAGTTCTTGGTGAATATTCATCCCTCTTGTTTCAGTCCTTTTTATTTTTGTTTATCTTATCTGTTTGTGAGATTAAGATTTTCTGGTTCTCATAGTTTTGCTGTTTACATCTTGAAAGGTAGGTGTATCAAGTGTCAGAGTTTTCAGATCTGGCTTATTATTTTCAAGTAGAGCAAGGCTAACCTTGGATCATATTCTTTACTTGGCATGTTGCAGTATTTCTTTTCTCATAAACCCTATCAGAGAGATTGTAAATTTTAGTGTTTCCTTGCAAGTTCCTGAAAAATAATGTCAGCAGTGGTAATGCCAGCTACCCCAGTTCTTCACTGTCAGGGACCTTTCTGTGCTGAATCTACATCATGTAGGCAGTTAAACAACCTTAAAGGGGACACAAGGAAGCAAGGATCTTTTAACACTACAGTTCTTTAGAGAATCACTCTGACAATAAAAAATATTGTTTAATCAATTCTGCAGTAAAAAACATGGGTGCTTCTTATAAGTGTGACTTAGAAAAAGAGATGCAATAGAGTATCAGCTTCAGTCCTTTGATTCTATGCAGGTATTGAAACTCAGGATATCTAAAAACAAATCCCTGGTATCTCTCAAAGGCTTAGTTCATGAAGTAAAAGCACTTACATGTGAAAAGATTAGATTATTTTAACTCTATATTTCATTCAGTTTGTCATCAAGATGGATTCCTTAGTTATGGTGTTTGATTTGCATAAGCTTTACCTTTCCTATTGTTGCAGCCTTTTCTTTTCTTTCTCTTTTTCTTATTTTTTATATTGGCCACAATTGCAATTGTGTTCTAAAGTATTTACAGTTACAAATCCTGGTATCACATACTTGATAATATGGTTGCATATATGTAAGCTTCTCTCATTTGATGTCATTGTGGTTTTTCAATGTGTTTTCTGTTTTTTCCGCTAATACACCAGAGAGATGCTGGATGACTTACTACTGATACACTGGAGCTACACTGTTGAAGATTCTCTCCCAGAACAATAACTCTTTCTCGCTTTGAAGAAGCCTGTTCATTGAAGGAGAGTTATGTGTTCAGATAGCTGGGTTGTTGGCTTTGACTAATTTCATCCTATACAAGCATGTCTTGACAAGAACCTGACCTAGTATCCATATGAGCTCAGAAATTTCTGAAATAATAGTGAACTCTGGGAAAGAACTAAGAGCAAGGGGAACTGAGGAGTTTTAACTTGGTGCCAGCTATTTCAGTGCATTTTGAACAAGAAATCCATCTCCATTTTAATAATCTAACCCTTTCATATGTTATTGATTGTAGTTGATGAAGGAGTTTCCCCTGCTCAGCATGTTCAACATCCATGAAAATCTGCTAGAGGCTTTGTTGGAACTGCAAGCATATGCAGATGTCCAGGCAGTCTTAGCAAAATATGATGGTAAGTTCAAATATGTATTTGTATTTTCTATAGGTGATACACACAGAAGAAATATATTTAAGTCAAACTCTTAAAATTTAGGAAACACTGTAATTAAATTGATTGGAATGAGCTTCATACATGCCCTTACACAATCCTTTATCCAAAGATTAAATACTGTGCATTTTTTCTGCCAACACATCCTTAAATCATTGTACAGGGTGTTGGCACTCACTAGAAGCTCCTCTGTGCTTTCTTTGCTTTCTGTTGATTTTTAAACAATGACTGTTTAGGTTTTGCAGACTTTTTATTGCGTGCTATTCAAACATTTTCTGAAGAAAAGATTATCAGTGCCCCTGTAGACTTACCTGTGAATGTTGACTTAGTAGCATACAAGTGCTTTACAAGCATTGATTTAACTTCATAGCAGTCTAGTGAGTAGCAGACTTCATGTCTTAAAGGGAAAACTTGGAAAGCTCAGAAGAGTAGGTGGACTTGTATTAATTTTTTTGTTGTTTTTCAGTAGACATTGGTTTTTGCGGCACTGCAACTGTTTTCATGTCCAAATCACAGCTGCTGCATCTCTAGCTCTTTGAGCTTGAATTCAAGACACCAGGATTTCAGAGATGCAGAGTGAGAATCACCAACTGGCATACGTTGTTTAGTCCGAATTTACTGGGTTTTTCCTGTATTGCGTAAAAGCTTGATGATAAAAACAGGAATACAATCCATCTGTAGAGCAGCCTTCATCAGCCCGCACAGTGCCACTCGTCCTCCTCTTACTGCAGTCCCTGGCTTACTCAGTAGCCACATCCCAAGTTCTGCATCAAGTGAATCAGGGAGCCTACAGCTGTCAGTTTCCTGTTATGTTACTACACAGTCCTCATTCATCCTCAGAAAAGTGTCATTCTGTGCACTGGGTTATGAGAGCTTATGAAAGGAATATTATATAATGATATAACTAAAAATGAGATCATAACCTGCATGTATCAAATAGCTGACTTAAGTGAAACCTATGTAGCCTTAATTAACTCTTTTGCTAGGTTGATCTTGTAGCCTTTAAAATGTTCTTAATTGCTAGCTCTTACTATCTCTGGTGTTCTTTGAGCAAAGATTTTAAGGTTTGCAACATCTACAGTTTTGGAAAAGATGGATGGACATTATTTGAGCTACTGTTGTATAAATGCCTACCAATATGGACACTGGAGCCTATATGCACAATGCTTTGGACACTCTTTCTCATGGATTCTTTTAAGGAATTGGCTGGTCTTCTGTCACATTTGCTTACTGAATTGTCTTCTCTTTTGCATGCTCAGTTTTAGCTTTTAATTGCTCCCATCAGAGGCTCCTTGTACCAGTACTGCTCATTCTCAGTTCCATTCTTCTGCTTTTCCTGATCACCTATCCAAATCTTCTCTTCAGGGCAGTGATGGTCAATATATATCTCCATCCACTTTACAGCTACTGTCTTAACATCTTTTCCATCTTCCCTTTTCTCTGTGGCTTCTGCCTCCTCTTCGTTTGTCATTCTCTGTTGCCTTGCCTGGGTACCAAAAAGCAGAACAGCAGCTCACACAGACAGAGACTTCTCGCTGTCAGCCCCAGTACTTGGGCCCATATCATCCCTCAGAACCATGGCAAGGGGATGCATGTTCATTGGATTACTTAATGTGCTTGGACCCATACTTGTTGAGCAAAGAATCTTTGGAGGGTATAGGCAAGAAAAATGCAGAAGCTCCCACTGGCTATGGGCTAACTGCTTTCTTCTAATGCCTTATAACTTAGGAAGTTAAGATAAATTTAAATGAGGCTCATAATAGACCACTGTCTTGTACTAACATGATCATCCTGCCAGATTTCAGACTCCTGCAGTAGACTGTGGCAGAGATTTAAAAAAAGAGAAATATGCAGCTGATTACAAGCAACGTTAGTGCTCATCACTGCTGCCAGTCCAGTCTGGAATGTTTTCACCTCATTTTGGAGTCAAATCATTCTAAGCAGAGATCAAAATGTCACCCAGGCCCTCGAGTACTGCCATTCAGTAGCAGTAATGAGTCTGGGAGAGATCTTGGTTGTACTTAGTCTGATTGATGAAATTGGCAGTTAAAGTGCTAACATTAGAGTCTTTCTAGTAGCTCCTTGTATTTCAGTAATTCCTGTGACACTGGTAGAGATCCCAATGTTCTTTATTTTTCATGTTAAAAAGCTTGTAAGTAGAAATGCCAGTTTTTATTCCCCAGGCATCACAGTTTGTTGGCACCTTCTAGTCTTCAATGTAGTTATGAGGTAATAGTCCTGGGAAATAGCAGAACTGTGACAGAACAGGGTATTAAGCCATGCCTTCTCAAAAGACTAAACTCCAGTGTGAGCTCTACTTTGGCATACTAAAGCACTGATCCCTGATTTTAAACAATACCATGGTAGCACTTTATGTCATGGAAGTTGATAAAACTTGAAGGTGTGTTTCGTTTTCTCAAAAGCATCTTACAGAGTCAGAACAAATGAGACTTTCAAAAATAAAGCTCTTATTTCAGCTGTTTGAACACATGCAGTTTCAACTCACACTTTGGTATGGTGTGCGTATGCACTAGGTATGCACAAGGACTCAGCAAACACAGGCTTAAGCAGTATAACCCTTACAGTTCATGAGTCTCAGAAGGCCTGTCTCAGGGAGTCTCAGCTCATTTTAGAACTCATCAGCTTCATGTGTTGTAAGATTTATTGGAATATAAAACACTGAACTCATTTATACTTTCCTATCTGCAGTTTCTGTTGGTCCCACTCCTCTGCTTTTTTTTGACTAAGACCAAACCTGATTTATTGTATTTTGATAACATATGAACAAATTATTTCCTTGAGCAGTCTGCTCCCTCCCTGGGCTAAAATATTGGACCACATCATGTGAAATCTCAGCCTCTGCAAGCAGATGCTCTGCTTTACCAAAAGTCATGTGTTAAACTGTGTTTATATTATGTACCTGGCAACAGAGCTGATGTCCATACTCATTATTCATGGAAAAAGGGTCTCATTAGTGGAACAGCATGCACTGTTGCTGAGCTACATCATTATGGTTTCAGAGTTCAGTGTCTGTCAATAGAGTGAGGATGACCTAAATACTGTTGAATTCTGAAAATATTTTTTGGCTCTGATTTAACACATATCCATGTTATTTACAGCAGCAATAGTTATGGCTGAGGGAGTTGGTCTGCTTGTAGTGATGCTTAGAGCAATTGATTTACTAATTTCCCTGGGCAGCCAGTTGCTTTGATAGATATTAAGTGATGACCTGGGCACTGTGTGAAAACTCAGACTTTTCTGGCAGTTTAAAGTCAGATTTTGAAAGAATGGATGCCTGTGTATTTAATCTTAGTAATGCAATGGTTCCTCTCTAAACCTGTCCTTGCTTTCATTTTTTAAAAGTACAGAGTTTTCCAGTGAGACTATAAGCCTTCTGGTTTACAGGATGAACACCTTATACAGATTGTTCTCTCACATACCCCTTTGCAGAGAAAGAAAAAGACCATGTTACCATGCCAGAGTCCCAAATACAGAGTTCACTTGAGAAGATATTTTAGAGCAAAGAACACATAGAAAGAAAATGGGGTTTAAATACAGAAGATCTCATTCTGCTCTACACTTTGACACTTGTTAACACTTTGACAATTTGTTAACAGCTTACTTAGCAGAATCCTACTTTAAATTAGTGTTATATCAAAATGCGGGCCTTCAAAGAAATACTTTAGAAACAGACTTCTTTTTCTTGGAATACTTTTAACTTAGTGAAATCCAAACAGTTAACACAGAGAAATTACTTTTCTAAAATGTGGCCTATTCAGGACTACTCTTGTCTCTGCCCCCCTCTGTCCAATTTCTTCTTGTCCTTACAGATTATGCATATAAATTCTATTTATATTGAAGGCAGTCCTTTTGTAGAGAGTTGCTGATTGATGAAGCAATTGCATGCAGCCTTCAGTTACATTAGCTGTGGTCTGACAGGGATTTTGTAGATAGTTTCATTACTTGTCATGTTTATATTTGACAGTTTGGAGATATTCTACCTGGTGGAGCTAGCTGGGTAGGTGTTCTAAGGGCAAGGAAGAGTTTTCTTCAGAGTTAAAGGTGTAGCAAGTGGCAGTATGGAAGCAGCCATTACCTCATACACAGTCTTTTATAATCCTTTTGTTTCTTTGAAAGAGGTATCTTAAGAGAGTTCCTCTAAGTTAAGGTTCTACCAAAACCTAATCTACCTTCTCCAAGAGATGCAAATCAAGACCTCCAGTTTGTGTAACAGTAATATCAAGAGAATAGTTTATCTTTGTTCCTATCACATCTTTTCCAGCTTCTGCTTGTAAGAACTAATTTCTTTCCTCCATATCAAAATCACTTGTCACTCCAGCTAGGTCTCAGCATCAGTTCTATGTCTGTTTATACCATCTGGTCTCTTTTTTTTGCCATGTGATTCTGTGGGATTTTTTGTTTCTCCTATTTGTGCAAAAGCACAAAAAGACTAATTATAGTAGTCTTGCTCTCTTTAACTTTCTTTAGGTGAAATTACTCCTTCCCCTCCACAGGCATTTAGGATTGAATTCAGTCAAGTTAAAGTGGCTGACACTTGCTTGGTCACTGATATACATGTCAGCAAGAGTGGCATATGAAATGTTTGAAATCAGCAGTTGTAAATCTTTCCATAACTCAACAGTGTAAGTTTTAGTTGTGGTCACGGCAAAGTAAAGACTTCTGGTATGTGCTGGAATGGTCTTCCCATTCTATCGAGGGCCAAAATCCAGCCCTTAACGTAGTGACTGTGTGTGTTGGTTTCGGGTGTTTCCCACCACTGAGGAAGAATGCCAGAAGTACAAAGAATCAGAAATGGTTTTTGTAAGCACCGTGTTCATTGTTGTGTTCCCTTCAGCATGGTTTCTACTATATTTTGTGGGAAAATGCAGTCAGTGTTTTAATGGGATATCAGATTTTTTTGATAGTGTTTTTCCCCTGATGTTCAGCTCATACTTTTCTTTAATGATTTCCATCATATTAGTCTTGTTTTTAACCATTTGTATAAGCTTAATTCACTTTCTTTCTTAATGTTTGTGTCTTTATAGATGACTGCATCTCTCTTCTGTCATCAGTGATCCAGCCTGCACATATTTATTTGTTAGAGTGCTTTGTCTTTTCCATAAGCAATTCTTCCTACCACCCGTGCAAAATAGGGAATAATTTCTGATTAGTGACTTATATTTTTGCGTTTATTAATGACTAAAGCAATTGCAACATGCCTGTCTCTTCATGTTTAGAGCCTTCTGATGACTTGGTAGGGGATGTTGCATCATTCCATATGCAGATTCATAATTTTTTGCTTTAGTTACGATTTATAAGAACAATAGATCCCATGACCATTTTAGATGATATGTGGCATGCTCTGCATATCCATAACATCTTTCCATCAGGTCAGTCTCATAAGCAACTGAATAGTAAACAAATGAATAGTAGGAATTCACTTTTCCAACCCTCCCCACTTGACTGGGGCTTATTAAAAGAAAAGGCTCATAAATTAAGTCTAAATTTTTGTATTCTGTTTAAAGATGCAAGCAATAAGAAAGAAGGAGAGCCTTTTTTAGATTGACACATCAGTTGCTATTAGGCAAAAATGTCCTGATGAATTTGACAACAGAATAGCAGTCACATCTTTCAGCACATTGTGGGAGCTCCACAAGTAATCACAGGAGGGTGGGAAACAGTGTATGTGAAGATATTTTGCCAGATGGCTCACAGAGCTGAACACAGTCATTTATTAAAACTTTGCTTTGGTTCCTGACAGAGTACGTATCTCCTAGGGCTAGTTTGGACATGATTCCCTTGCTAAATTGGAGTTGTTACCAGACATAGTTTTTATGCCTCTCTCTAAACTATGAGGGTGCAGCTTTGGAGATGAAGCCTAAATTATATGAGGATTTTAAAGTATTGTAGTAATAGACCAGCGTATAGCAGGACCAAATACTTATTTTCTAATATGTAGCAAACAAAAAGCAAAAGTCTTCTGAAAGCAAGCAGGCATGGACCTATTAGAGCTGTCTCAATTGGACTAGATGATGTCCAGAGCTCGCTTCCAGCTCCAACTACTCGGTGATTCTGTGATGAACATGAACATTTGTCTATATTTCTTCCATTGCTAGGGATCTATAAGTATTATCCTCAAACAAGTGCTGCTTGCTGTCTAGGAGCATTGTACTGGAAGAGGCCTCCTGGGTGAATCAGGGCCTCTGCTGTTGCATTCCCTGCATGATACTGACCCTTCCATGAGCTGAGCAAGCTCCATCTTAGAATTAGTTGGTTTGTCTGCCCCACTATTCTACCTGAAAATCTGCCTCAAATGTTTACTTCACAGAAACTTTCTTTCAATCTCCAGCCTAAATTTAATTCTGAGCTCTTTATTCTTGTGCTGAGGTTGTCCTTTACCTAAGCAACCCTTCTCCTCTCCTAGTGTTCCATGCGGGTCTGCATAGGAAACAGTTGGATCTTCTCTCAGTCTTGATTTCATTTGGTTGATACAAAAACAGTCCAGTCCTGTTTGTTTTTGTTGTTCTTGACCATGGGTGATCAGATTTGAAGACAACATTCTTTGAGAAATCCCATTTCTTTTGCAGAAAGGACTCACGTGGTGTGTCTGAGCCTTACCTCATCTCACCACATTTCCCTTCTTTACAGATGCCAGCTGTTCATTGTGAATCATCTTGCAATCTATATGCACAGATGTTTCCAGCTCAGGAACACTTACTACCTACTAAAAGATAGTGGTTTGTGATACTGTGTTTTGTTTTAATATGTTTAAAAGGCATTTCTGTTCACTGGAAATAACTTTTAACTCCTGATGTTAAGGAAAACTTGGTATATAGAGGGTTATTGAATGTGTTTAGAAATACTTGCTCTTCCTATCATTGAACATATGCTCATGCCTGTGTCTGTAGCTGTCTTCTATTAGTGGAGTAATTAACATATCTATCATCCAAACTACTTCGCATGCTGTTGATTTTAATTACTTTATTTGCCACAATTACATACTCCAGTGAAATTATAGTTGCAATATATTATAGGGAAGCCTCCAACAGGAGATGTGCATCTCATACTCAAAGTGCATAAAAAGATAATAGGATTTAACAGGTAGCCTTTTCCAAGCGCCTCAGTCATTCTGGCAGTGTTTTCTGTCTAACAGAACAACATTGTGCCTGGTTGCTTGGTTATTAATAATGAAGGATGGTGACTGCTGAGATGTGACTTGCTTGTCCTCTTTAACTCCCTTTTGGAGCCCTATCTTGCAAGGCACATGAGTTCAGTAAATAACAAGTGTCTGTTAATCCTAAAGTAACCAAGTTATCATGGTAATTTTGTCTTTCTAATCAAGTTTCATGACAAACCAAGGGATAGATAGTTTCTTAGAACAAAAGTCAGATTAGCCGCTCCTCGCTTTTACAGTGGACTTACTTCACTGCCTTGTGTTTGCTGTGCTGTATTTGCTGCTTGCTCTAAGAAGTTATCAGCGTGTGCAGAAGGGTTTGCAGAATCCTACATTTGGTGGGTTTGGTTTGTTGTGGTTAGGGTTTTTTTTCCATGTAGCTGTAATCTCTAAATTTTAATGCTGGAATATTTCAGTGACAATATGTGACTGCTGGGTAGATTACAGAATCACGGAATCACAGAATAAGCTGATTTGGAAGAGATGCACAAGGATCGTTCAGTCCAGCTCTTAGCCCTGCACAGGACATCTCCAAGGGTCACACCATGAGATTAAAAATATGAAAGTCAATTCTCTGTAACAGTGAGAACAAATACATCACTCCAGTCTGTTAAACAGCATTTCTCTCTACCTTTTGAATGCATTGTGCCGATTTGCTGGTAGAAAATAAGTATAAATTAAGGTAACTAATGGATTAATTCAGGTTTATGGTTCCTGTGTGTCTCTGGAACAGGATAAAATGGCCAGAGAGTATCTGGTGAATGTGTGTTTTGGTCCAATATTTTCTTAGGAGGCAAAACACCTTATTTTACTGTTGATCTTTAACTTCAATCAATCTACTGGTTGGTTGCTTGCAAGTCAAATCCATTATTACTTGAATAGCTGTCTTAACTTGTATAGCTGCCACATACTCATATTAGACAACTGCTTCTCAGTGATAACATTGAGAGTGAGTAAGACAGCCCTCAGCTATTACTTAGATACTTTGTGAACTGTGGAAAAATTCAGGTATGCCAAGTTATCTATACATTTATGTATGGAGTAATGAATTCTTCCATTATGTCTCTATCATGTCACTCTTTAAATTAGTTCTCTAATGAGCCCAGTTGCTGTTTAAACACCAGTTCCAGTGGTCATTAACACACATTTTAAAGCCTGTATATCAGGTGAAAATTTAAAAATTAGTGTGATGTGACAGTGTTAAGTCCCAAGAAGAGAAAGTATTCTGAGTTTGCATACTAATTTTGTGCATGTCATGCTTACTCTTAAGTATCAATCAAACACTTTTCTTTCTGCTCACTTTTAAGTTTTCAAGTGTTTTCTTTTTTCCTTTTTTTTTCTACAGATATAAGTTTACCAAAATCAGCAACAATATGTTACACAGCTGCATTGCTCAAAGCCAGAGCTGTCTCTGACAAGTAAGTGCTTAAGAACCACTGTCCAGCAAAATTCCTGATTTAACGTAAGGTTTTTCTTAGCTGAGCCCACACCCTAACAATCTGCTGGTTTAGCAGGAAAATTAAGACCTGTGGTAAATTGATAAAATTACTTTACATATAAAAAATTTGTAGTGATCAACCATTGCACTTCAGATACTAAGGAAGAAGAAAAGAAGAGAAATAGCATAAATTCAGTTCTTGTTTCAGTTTTATACATACTGTCTGGGTAAGCTTTGGCTTCCTAGATAGTATAGTGAAGGTGCAACTGAAAAGGGTTGTGTGGCTGAACCTCTTCACCTTTGTGTAAACCTGACCACAAAAAGGTAATAACTAAATGTGGATGCACTGGTAACAATGTCATTTTACAAGTGCTGTCAGAAGACTGCTCATCTAAGTAAATAGCGGCAGGTGGATTTAGCATTATTATGTCAGGGATTCTGAGAGGTAGATAACGTTCATATTTTTAGAGACACAAATATCTGTTCATTCCTTTTATGTTTTTCTCTTGGGTCTCAACCTTCCAAGGTGCTGAGCACATCTATTTGATGCCTGTGGACTTGAGAGCACTGGCCCACTGTGAAAGGGTGCTCAGCTCCTTGTGAGATGGAGCTCAAAAATCCCCATTCTGCTCTCAGATGCCTTCACACAAATCCCAAGCAGAGTTGTGTCAGTGCACCTGAGGGTCGAATGCCCCCTAAAGTTGAAAAGCAAGTGGAGTGGAAAGCCATTTTCTTGACTGACATCCTGACAGTTTTTGCTTTTAAAGTGTATGTACACATCAAGATCTAAGTAATTTTCTTTCATTCTTTTTATCCTGTAGATCGCCAGTACCTACTGCAACATCTTTCCTCCCTACACAGCGACTCCAGCTTGGGAGGGCAGGGCTAAGGTTGTCACAGCTTTCCCTGTGGTGTCTGCCTGCCAAGTACAGCTCTGGAGTTAGCCGTGGGGTGTGAGGTGAGAAAGAGATTGCATGGTCTGGTTTTTTATTCACTGGGGCAGATGATTTGCCCACAGTTTGGGCATGCTACCCTCAATGGTGCTGCAGCCAGTAGACCACCTGCTACTGCTGCTGCATCGTGCTTCCATCCCAACCTGACCCAGGGGCATTGGGTTGGGAACCTTCCTAAAACTTCCCTAAACCTGTTTTTAATAGAAACCCTCCAACAATAATTTGGCATTGGTTTTTTGGTCTTGGTTTTTTTTTCTTTTCTTTTATTTTTTTTAATGCAACTTCAGCCTTGAATATGCCCCTAGCAAGGTACCTAGAGCAAATTTAGATTAGTGACAGAGAAGGGACTGTTTGGACTGACTTTCTGCTATGATTAGATACAAACATGCTTTCCGCTTCTGCTGGGATTTTCATTGGCCTTGATGTAATAGATCACTCAGAGTTTCCACTTGCTATGGAAGTTTGGAGAGCATAGGAAAATTACTCAGTTTGGTTACATGGGCCCATGTTCTAGATTCCTTTTCTGACTTTTTCTTACTGGCATTTCTGACCTAATGTGTTTGTTTCTTTGCTTTTGCAGATTTTCTCCAGAGGCTGCCTCAAGGCGAGGGCTGAGTACTGCAGAGATGAATGCAGTAGAAGCTATTCACAGAGCAGTAGAATTTAATCCACATGTGCCAAAAGTGAGTATTGAGAAAACATTGTTGTAGCTGAAATACTGCTGAGGATATAACTCCTGATTTTTGTGTTAGAATAACGAGTGATGTTGTGGAAAAGAGAGCAAACAATGGAAAGGAAAAGAAGCTGATCATATGCACAGTTTTTTCGTTTGCAATGTCACATTCAGGACTGTGCAACTCGAAACTTCAGCTGAAGTGGATTGCACCAAATGCTGTGCTGCAGGCAGATCATGCATAAAGATAGATTATTATTTGCAAAACAGTCATTAAAGATCTTTTAGTTCAAAGTAGCATATTTTATTTGTTTTGATGATTATATGTAAGAATACATTTTTGGCATGCTGTACAAAAGAGCCTATCTTTGGAGTTCATGGTGTGCTTCATATAAATTACATTAGTAATTCCTTATGCAGCAACCTGTCATTAAGTTCTGAGAATGCAAAGCTCAGAGATGAAGAATTGCTGAGAACTACAAAGTAAAAAAAATGGATTTATGTTCTAATTTCCATACCTGCTCTCTGGGGCTTGTATCTCAGCAGTAAAATGTTGCCAAGAGGTTGCTAAAGGCTAAAGGAGGATGTTTTTTGGCCATTGGATCTTTTTGGCCTCTGAACTTCACCCCACAAACCTTTGGGCTGCTATTGCCCTTTGAAAGTAAGCATCAGAAAACTGGGATGTGTCAGTGTAGGGAGCCTATTCATTAGGTACAGCTGAACACCAAGTCTGGTCAAGATAAGCCCAAACCCTCTTCCCTATGTACACATGGGTTGCAGAAAGTTAATTCTCATGCATTGCAGGAATTAAATGTTTTCTTTGTGAGCTTTGTCTGTTGTGCCAACCACTAAATAGTATGGTGTAGCTGTCTGAAAGTTAGGCTATTTGCTTAGTAAAATCATCTAGATTTCCTCTACAGGCAGTAGAAAGAATGAGCTGTCTTAGTTCTTTAGACAGACTTTTCCTCCTCAATGTGTCTACATTGACTTTTCCAGTGAAAGCCTGATTTTTAGATAACAAAGTTTAGGTGAGATGAGTCCTTTTGTATTATTAGCTAAGCTTCTATTTTTGTGTCGTACTATAAAATGGAAATATTAAATAAAGCTTGATTCCAGGCCTTCTCTGTTTACTTTCTTCCGTGCCAATTGTTCTTGCAACAACACAGCCATTTGTATTTCTGTTCTGCCCAGTTGCTTGTTTAATTCTCTAGCCCAGTCCTGTTCTGGGTGAACTTTTCTAAATGTTCTACTGAAGCCCAGTTAGAGATCTTGCCAAGGAAAAAGACCAGGTTAGCCTGTCATGAGCAGTCCTTGGAGCCTGTTCCATTTTCCTCACTTATCTCCGTTCTTTTGATAACTGTTTCCATCAAAATCTCTTTTAACAGTTTGCATACTAACACTCCCACATTAACACACAGTGTTTCCATCCTCTTTAAATGAATGGCTTTGCATTTATGTCTCTCATCAGTTACTCTGAGTGGGGATCTTTTTGCTTTAGGTCAGTTTTGCTAGTCTGGCTGTTTCTGGGACTGGTTTATTCGCTGTTCAGGGACAGAGGTTGTTGGTGCACTGGCCTCCACTTCTGTGCATGCTCCTGATGTCCATCCTGCTATTGTCTCCAGGCTCTACACTGCCATTAAACTGAGGCCAAGTCTTAATTTACTACCTTTTTGCTTTTTCTATTTCTGTTTATACTTAAGACCTTGATGTTCTTTAGTTTGACCTCCTTCTCAAAATCCACGTTACTGTAAGTTGTGGCATTTGTCCCATAACTGCACTTCCAGACTGCCAAGATCCTGCTTTTCTTGTAGATCAGTACTTTCATTCATCCTTTATGACCTCCTTCTTACTAGCCAGCTTCTGGTTAGGTGGCTGTTCAATAAAAGGCTGAATTTCCTCTCTGACAAGTATGCCCATATGTGAAATGCAGATTCTATATTATTTTGTCTACTTTTGACTTAAAGAAATTCCAGTCCTCTTCCTCCTTAAGTTCATGTTGTTAATTGATTCCCTCTGTTTTTCAAAGTCTGACACTCTGAAATTGAAAACCTTTGTGAATCATAAATTACCAGGCTAACAAGGTAGTAATAGGAGCAGACTCCAGAGGTTCATTTAGTTCATATTTTAACATTAAAACAGAATAGCCTAATACAGATTAATATACAGCAGTGCTGATTTCACACTCATTCCTTCTGCTATTAGCTAAGGGATATTAAGGTGTGAAACTACGTTTTTGGTTATAATTTTACGCAGTGTGGATATTACACCTCAATTTCCACTCAATTGTAATTGAAGTCGTATCCCATTTGTTTTTAATGAAATGGGAAGAGTTTTAGCAAGCAGCATCACAAGAAATCTAACAGGGCCACAAAACTAACGTGTGTTCAGAGCTTCTCTAGGATTTAAAAGTTAATGAGTCTTTTGTTCAGAGTGAGGAAGAGATAAACTACAAACGTGACAAATTATTTAACGTACTGCACAAAAATTTAGAAGTTAAACAGAGAGGGTTGTATTGCCACTGAAGCTGTAATCCCAGAGGGGTTTGTAGGTACATACTATATCACAAAGAGTACACAATTTGTGGAGTGGTTGGGAAAAAAGGTGTATATATATACACAGACACACAACTTCATCAATTTTATTTATATGTGTTTGGGGCTTCCCTACTTGTATGTAACAGCACTATAAAAAGCTAATGCTGATAAGCTTCCACAGCTGTCTATGGGACATCTCTCAGTTGTGGAACACCCTTCCTGAACTGATTTGCAGAGCTCTTTCCCTTCATTCAAACTCCTCATGAAAAGCACCCCCCTCCTTTCTGTGATGTATGAGACCAGAGGTATTCATTAAAGAGAAAACAGATGATGGTCTGTATATCTGATTGCTGAAAGTGAGCCAAAAGTATGTCCTACGCACAGTTGTATGGGTTTGGTATGTAAGCCAGGAACTAAGTTGATTTGAAGAGTGTCTCTACTGAAGTATGCTGCATTTCAATCAGACAACTTAAATATTGATATTTCTTTAACAAATGTGAGTTTTGTCTATAAACAGTCTCTTAAAAGGATGTAACAAACCATTGAATTAAATGCTTTTAAAGATTCATCTGTTATCTGTTGCATCCCTTCTCATTTTTTTTCTCATTTATTTTGATTTTCTTTAGTAAGAACTGTGTCTGTCCATATGCTTGTGTGGTTTCTAGTAAGTTGTAGTTGCTAATAGAAACAAATAATGCAAACAAATTCATAGACCAGATGGGAAATTAATCTGTTCCACACACCCCATGATATTACAGAGAAACTATTTGAGATATGTTTGAGAGAGTTTTTAACTCTTCAGTGAGATGGTGATTTGTTATTGTATTTCCAGCAAAAAAGGCCAAACTTCTTAATTGCCATCAATGTAATGAGAATTTGAAAGGTGACCTAAAAGTGGCTTTACTGGGCATGTAGAAACCAGTATTTTGGAACTTTCTTAAGCTTTATGCTTTTGGAACTTCCTTAAGCTTTATGCTGTTCATCCCACTGGGAGGAGGAGAGTTCCTGTTCAAACAATGTTAAATTCTGATATTCTGGCCTGGAGGGATGCTGTCACAGGTGCAGGAGTGACTGTTGCCTATTTGCGACCTGAGCTGTAATTTCATAGTTGAATTGCACAGTTGAGGAAAAGAAGGAAACCTGCCTGAGTTAGGTTGATTTATTTTATAAAAGGTCACTGAAGTAATGTGGAATGCTAAAAGCACTCCCAGCAGAAGAGAATTAGGAGCCAGAGAGCTGTCAATATTGTGAAATAAACAATGTATACTCAATCGATTTAAGCAAGAGAAGTATAAATTCCACCCTGTTGCACTTCATGTATACAAGGTCCATTGTCGTTCTCCAAATGCTCTCTAAAAGACATTCCTGTGTGTGTACAGAATGGCTGTAGCTGAGCTGTACCTATCACAATGTCAGGTAACTGGCCCAGAAGCCCTCTGTAGAAGCACATGAAAACTACTGCTACACTTGTTGTAACTCCCAAATACAGGTCTTTGACAAAAAAAAGGTTAGGTTAGAGGGAGAGAAGAGAGTGATCAGAAAAAAAAAAAAAAGAGAACCCGAAAAAGATTCCAAGCCAGAACAATGCAGTGGCAAAGGGCTAATTGAGCTATCTCATGATGGCAGAAATCATTGTGCAACTCCAGTATTTGCTTCTAACTTCATTGAGGCTGGGTAATAGAATCATCAAATCAGAGAAAATGCCAGAATTGGAAAGGACGCACAAGGATCATCAAGTCCAGCTCCCAGCCCTGCACAGCACCATCCCCAAGAGTCGCACCATGTGGCCAAGAGCACTGTTCAAAAGCTTATTCTGTTAGGCTTGGCGCTGTGACCACTTCAGTGGGGAGCCTGTTCCAGTGCTCAGCACAAGTCCTGTCACTGGCCACAAGAATGAAGAGATCATTCTGGCTGAAATTTTCTAGGCTGTTTGTTTCTGAGCTGGTTCATTTTTTAAAGGAATGTGGTAAGCCCAGATGGTGACAGCATTCTGTTTCTTGTTCTAGTTAACCTTCTTCATTTGTTCCTGAAAAACAAATGCAGTTGGAGATGTCTTGGTCTTACCATCTAGGTTTCCTCCATGAATGCCTAGCTCTTAGCTAGGTTTCTTATTTAGCCTGTTGTTTGATTCTCCCTCTAAAGTGGAACCATGCTTGGGTTCAGAGCTCTGTCAGGATGACAGAGGGCTCCCCTCTTCCCTTTGTGTTCAAAGGATTGCTAAGTTATTGAAGTTTTTTTACTTAAATTGTGAAGGTTGTAGTTCAATCTGAGTGGATGCCAGCAACAGATGCCAGTGTATTAGGAGTTAGAGTTAATAAGGAGTCTGTCAAGAGATGTAGGTTACTAAGTATGAATTTTAGTGGTGTGATTGGATTTTGTGTCCCTGTTAGTCCTGTGACAACAAGGGCTGTGATCTGGAGTAAGGCCTTTGGAGATTTTGGGATATGAATAGTCAGATTCCCACCCTCAAGTTTGGTGGTTGAAGAGAAGACTGCACCTGCCTGGTATAGTACCTTTGATGAAGCATAATAGCAGCCTCTTGGAAACTACAGTCAGGTGTCTTTAGCTGATTTTTTTCCAGCCGCTGGAGATGTTTGTTGCATGCAGTAGTCCATCAGGACTGTAGTTCACACCTTATATAGGCAGCATGAGGACTGCAGCTCATTGGATGGTTTTTAAAGAAAGATTTTAAATTTTTTTATTGTTTAGTTCATTTGACTGGAATTTGTCTGCTTGTCCAATATGAAACGTTTCAGGGGGACTGTGTTGGTTTCACAGACAACCTGCTAGAAACCCTGCTAGATTGCTGGGACTCAGTCCTGCCTCTGAAAGGTCTGGGACCAGTAGCCTGCAGCTACCATAAAATGGGGCTGCCCTTGGCTACGCTATCTCCAGACAGACCCTTAGTCCTGCCAGCAAAACCTCCAGGAACCCGAATGCCCTCTGGGCTCTTCAACTCTCCTTGAAAATACAGCAGTGCACCAATGGATATGATATTCTAGGACATCAAGGCCATCCTAATTTTCATGGACAGTCATATCTCTCCTTCCATAATAATCAAGCCCTGCTAACAGCTAGGTAGCTTTTTGGGTCCCTTTACTAATGTTCAGAGAAGTTAAGTAGATGGAGGCCTTCAAGTGCTGTGTCCCAAAGCCATTTCTTTGTGTACTTAAGAAATTTTATCTTTTTTGTTTTGGAAAGTGCCTGATGAGAACTATACGAAGTGTTCCAGACAGGGTCTCTCTGGGGCTGTGTACAGTCAGTGTTCCTGCTGGAAATGCTTCCAGAATAAATTAATTGACAGTTTGTATGTCCAAAAGGTGTGGCTGACATTTATGCATAGAATAAAAACAATTATGAGTCACAAATAGTCTTGAGCCACCTATCAACTCTATGTGTGGGTCTCCTTGAATATTGCCAAGCCAGGTTATGGATTGTTTGTTTGGGAACGTAGCTGTGATAGAGTAATGAGGGAGGAGTGTTTCACATTTTTGATCTGAGGAACTTTAAAAAATAGTTTCTTTCTGAAACTGAGAAAAATGCAGACTGAAAAGACGACGTAACTGAGTGAGGACTAAGCTTGATTTGCAAGTGTCAAGATATATCCTTCCATCTGGTACATCCACTTGATTTCTTTTTGATTGCTGATAACAAGCAGTACATAAGAATCAAAATAACATGTTTTCTTCTTAACACTCCTAGAAATATGACAATTCTTCCTGGTTTTTCTTTCCCTACAAATAGTGACATGTCATTGGGTTCATTTTTTTTCCCTTTGGTTGAAATATTTGAGTATTGAGAACTTACTTTCTCATTTAATTTTGCAGAAAATATGGAAGTAAGAGTTATGTTCTAAATTAATAAAACAGGTAGAAACCTGCAGCTCTTGCAGCTATATTCCATTCTGCTCAACAGGTACAGTATGTGTTTTTAAAAGGGTGAGGCATTCATTAGGGCAGTGAATGTTTGCTGTATCCGTGTAAGCCTGGCAGCTCCCTCCCTCTTGTCAGCTCTTCATTCTGTTCTCTCTGTCACCCGTAATCACTTGGACTGCCAACTAAATTGCAGCTTCCTCCATTAATCCACCTGCTCTGTAGCTCTCTCAGATTTTTCTAAAAGGCAGGTATCACACTCATCTACTCCCACTGCTAATTCAGTTTCTCCTCCTTTAATGCTGTTACCTGCATCAGAAACATGTGATTTCTCGCTCCTCTTTGAAGTATTTATCTGTTTCCCAGGGTTGACAATTCTCTGTTTCGATCATGAGCTCTCCAAATCTTTAACCTGCTTGACAGCTCCTTTAGACAAAGGGGTGACAAACTCTAGGACATCCTGCATGACATTATGCTGTTGGTGCTCATTTTCCTCTGCCCTTTTCTCTTCCTTTCCACAAGGCTGACTTTCAATCCTCATTTCTTTCTTTTGCCTCCTTTTTTGCACCAGCACACCCTGTTCACAGAAGTCAGCATTTATCAGGAGTTGTGCAGGGTTGACACCACCCATGCCTCCCTTTCGCCTCTGGTGCCAGGTTGTCTCCTCATGGGTGCCTGCACTAGGAAGTTGTCAGTCCCTAGGTCCTGCAGTCCTCCTCCTTCCAGACCAGGCTGTAGCACCAGGTAAAATGGAGAGGCTGCACACTCCCTCCTTCTTTGCCAGTGATTAGCCATAACTTTCCCAGTCTTGTGCTGGTGCCTGACTCACCTACTGCCTTTTGTGTTAACTTGAGCAGTCTGGTGGGGAGATCTTGGGCATCCTGGAAGAGAGCAACAGTTTCCCTGTGCTGTGGAAGAGCAGTCAGCACACAGCTGGGAAGTGTTACACTCTTCAGGAGAACTGACAAACAGGAGCTGATTCAGCAGCCTGTTTTCTGTCTGCTACTCCTTTTCCTGTAAAGGATGCCATCAAGGGGCATATAACAAGGGGTATACCTTTGCCCTCTGCTGTTTCTTTCCCCTCCACTAACGAATGTAGTAACAGCAGTGATGAGATGTCTGCTGAACTGGCGCGAGTTGTCTGTCCAGTTAACTGGTAGTCTAGTTCATGGATTGAAGAGGGAGGAAAAAACCACCTGCTTGAATAATGTCTGAGACCTCTGTCTTCTCCTGTGACATGAACCCTCTCTGGTTTTCATCTGCTTCTGCTGGGGGCGAAAGCCAGTTATGGGGAAATTTTCTGTGAAACTTGGTTTAGTCAGTGGTACTTTTCATTATAGTAACACATTCAACAACTATTTCAAGTAGCAAGCTTAAATTTCCTATACTTTTACCCCCACCCCACCATGGAAAAGCAGGCATTTGTTACATTTAGTAACATTCTTAGTTTGTAACTTGTTATTAGCTACTTAGGTGGCTGCCAATCCTGCATGTTCATAGACCTCGCAACCAGTTAAAGGCAATGCAGTAAATGCAGCAACCTGTGTGCAAACCATGAGTGCTGTGTTTTTCCTTGTAGGAAGACTTTGTGCATCAAAATGCTTAAAGTCTTCTTTATTTTATTATAAACACTTTTAATTAAAAAAGTCTTGTAATTAAATTCCATTTTCTGATTTGAGCCCTTTTTTCCATCTCCTTCAATAAGAGAGATGTTTCATTTTGAATTTCTCTGTAGTCCCCATACTACTGCTGAAGAGCAGAACCATCTGACAGCATGTCTTAGTCTTTGGGAATAATTCAATAGTTGTCTTCAAGTGCAGTTGATGAAACACTTACGAGAGAAAGTACTTTAGGGAAATAGACCTTTCAGTGTACATTATAGAATTGCAGTCAGCTTTCTGTGTTTTATATTACTTCTGCAGTAATTGTGCTCTGCTTTTTTATTTCAGTATCTACTAGAAATGAAAAGCCTAATTCTGCCCCCTGAACATATTCTGAAGAGAGGGGACAGTGAAGCAATAGCATATGCTTTCTTTCATCTTCAACACTGGAAAAGAGTAGAGGGGGCATTGAACCTCTTACACTGTACATGGGAAGGCAGTAAGTAATCCTCTTTCTTAAAAAGGAGCTAATTAAATACTTTTATTGAATGTCATGAAAAAAATAATAGTATTTTGTGAAGTATAGTATGTGAGAATTTTGGACACCAGTTACATCCTCACCAGCATTGAAATATTTGAAATTTGAACTGAAAAGACAAACTTCATTTAATGAGAAAAAGGGGTTTGAAGTCTTGTATTGTGTTTGCTGTGTAATACTGAACAAAATTTCCCAACTTCTTTGAGACACATTTTCTTGCTCATGGATAAGGAGATAATAATTTACCTTCTTTCATTCCAGGGTTGTAGAGATTTTTTTGTCATTGTTTGAATGAATAGTTTAGAACTGTGAGTATATTCAGCTTGGACATAAGCAAAAAGTATTTTGCAATAAGGGTGGTGAGGCACTGGAACAGGTTGCCCAGAGAAGCTGTGGATACGCCATCCCTCCAAGTGTTCAAGACCAGGTTGGATGGAGCTTCAAGCAACTTGGTCTAGTGAAAGGTGTCCCTGTTCATGGCAGTGGAGTTGGAACTAGATGACCTTTAAAGGTCTTTTCCAACCCACACTATTTTGTGATTCTGAGAATGCTTTGATATTTGGAAATTATGAGGTATATATTAATGTGTAATATAAAGCAATACTGTACTTCATGACTTTTTCTAAACTGACAAACGGGAGTGAGTTCAGTGAAGGATTACTGGGATGCATATGGGACTGGAATACGTGATATAGGACAAAATGCTGAGGAAGCTGGTTTTGTTCAGCTTGGAGAAGATTTATGGTGGGTGAAGAGATGATCCATTTGCTGTCTTCTGCCACGCAACAGAGAGATGATGTGGAAGAGAGAGTCATAGTCTTGACAGAATGGCCCAGCATAAAGAGAAGAAGCAATACACACAAGTTCAAACAAGAGAAATTTAATCCAGAGCTAAGATACATATTTTCACAGTGCGAGTGGTGGTGCATTGGAACAGGTTGCTGATAGGCTGTGGGACCTACAGCCCCAGAGACATTCTGAGCTCAGCTTGACATAGTTCTGAGCAATCCGACCTTACTTGGAAATGTCCCTGCCTTGAGTGGGAGGTGGGAGTATATGACCTCCAAAGGTCATCTACTAACTTTCTAATATATCTTATCCTGTCTTTGAGATGTGTTTTTTACCAGGTTTCAGAAAATTTAAAAGTACAATTTATAATCAGCCTTTGTGGACTTTTTTTTGGAGGCAGATTTTTCCTTTATGTAATCTAGTTCCCCTTTTCTGCTCTACTTTATTCTGGTTTTTTTCATCCTCTCCATATGTTATTATACCAACTTCTTTGTGTGTATGTTTCACCATTTTTTGTCCTCATTTAGCTTTGATAGAAAAGATATTTTGTTACCATGGTAATTCCTATAGGAATGTACTTGATACTTCCAATGTAAAAGTGACTATCTCAGTTACAGTATGAAATGACCTGAACTTGCCTAATTTGCAGTGTAGGCTCCCTGAGGATGCACTGGTTTTATTTCTAGGCGTGCAGAACACCTTGCTCAATAATCCATACCAGTGCTGCCTGGGGTTTGCTCTGCTGCATTGTTCTCTGACACATCTGCTAGCTCTTCTCCTATCATTTCTCCCAGTCTATTATTTTCTCTGTCATAGGTTCATTCCCAATGGCTTATTTTCAGTGGTTTGCTTTTACATGGTGTTCCTTCTCTTCTGGGTTATTGCAGAAGTCCTCTAGCCCAGGGTTCATTATTTCACTAGTACAAAGCAGTATTTTGCAGGGAATCCTGAACAGATCTTCTTCTGCTTTGTCAGGCTGGGGAGCCCCTAGAGGGTTTATACAAGGACCAGCTTTTGGCACAGGAGTCTGGCTGCCCTGCAGTCTTCCTGCCACTTAGGAAATCAAGTCATCTGTGCCTGAAGGCAGCGTAGGGCATTCTCATCTAACTACATTCCCCTTCTTATTATCTCCACGATCAGCAATCTGAACATGTACTTTATTAGCTAATAGCTGTATAATAGTCTGTAAAGATGTAAATGAGTATCATTGCATAACTTCTGCAGAATAATGCATAATTCATTTTGTACAGTGATTTCAGAAAAATATGAACAGTGCACAAGTCCTCAAAAATTTTGTTCAAATTTTGGTCACGCATGAAGACAACCAAGGGTTTTAATGGTTTCACAGTGTCTAGTCCAATAATTATAACATTTGGTCCATATCTTGGCATCTCTGCATAACTGTAAGTGAAAACCAGTGAACACATGACAGAGAAATTAAATGTAATTAAATACTAGTTTTAACCAACAGTCTATGTATAATACATGGCCAGTTGCCCTTGCTTCCTTTCTAGGTGTTTGTGGGTATTTTATTTGTAGTACAACTATAAAAGGCCAAGTGCCACCACTGTGTTTGGGCCAGGCTCTCTGTACAGAAGGTCTGCAGTTTCAAGTGTAACCAAATTTCAGAAGTGTCCAAGGTGATGGTTTGTCAGTGTTGGTTTCTAAACTTGTGTCAAAATTCCTACTGTTTGCACGAAGAAAAGAAACCTAGGGGTTCCCAAACACTGCAGTTGCTCTTGCAGCAAGTACATGGGTGAGTGGCAAACCGCCTCTGTGCTACCTGAGTCATTTAATGTAAGATAGGATCAGATAATAATGTAGGAGTAAGGCAGAGAAGTACCTACATAGACACAAACTGATCTAGATGAACCAGAGCACTTCCTTGCCAAATAAGGCTGTTTTGCTGTAAATATTCCATAATTGGCATCATGTCAAGGATGACCGCTTACATTCAGTAAAATCTATCCAGACATTTTTCACTTGTTTTGTAAAAGCAACATCTTTACCTCCCATTTTATTTTGATTAAAATCTTATTAAAATCTTGATTAAAATATTACTGTGGCTTAGGGTAAGGCAGAAGAGGCTTGATTGTCTGTTTCAATATTAAGCCAAATCCGAAGGAAAAACTTGTGTTAGGGGTTTTGAAGAAATGAGCATTGAACATCGTTCCACATATGTTTTTGTACAGACACTCAAGTTTGTTGTATGTTAAGATCATACCCAGCCTGGATTATTGTATTTGTACTTGGCTTTTTGGGTTGCTGTGGAGAAGGGTGGTTAATACTGGAAGAGCATTACAGCCCAGGTTGGTTCACAATCTCAGGATCTCTGCCTTCTTTATTGCTTTAAATTCAGCAATCAAGAAAAAATACAATATAATTTCACAAAAAAATACAGTTAACATCATTTCAAATGCAGTGTGAACAGCTGAAAATATTGGGGGACTATGTATTTAAACCAGTTCTTAAGTTGCCCTGTGAGCAAGAGATAATGGAATATTATTGTGTGGCAGTGGGCTGTACCTAACAGCTAAAGTGTACAGTGCTTCTAGGACATCTGTTGGGGAAAATATTGCTTCAGTGTCTGATGTTCATAGGAGTAGTGAGAATAACACGTTGATGACATTTTAATAGTGAAAATAATATATAGGATAATGGAAAAGGATGTCTTGATTGCAAAGCTATATTTCAGTCAAGTATTCTGATGTTTCCATAAACCACACTCGGATGGCCTATGACATCAGCACCATCAAGATTTAGTAATCCATTTCCCTCCCTCTCTGTTATTATTTTCAATTTTAAAAAATCATAAGATTAAGTATTATTTAATCCATGACCTGAAGATTTATATTGGAAACCTGACTTGATCCACTGCATTTAGAAAGAATGCATGAGAGGAACCTGGGTTTAATAATTTAGTACTAATCTTTGATTGCCAAATAGAAAATGAAAACATGACTATGTTGGAAAACTGGTCCTCAGAGCTCATGTCATCTGTGTTACCTGGCTAGCTGGAGTGTGATGGAAAAAGAGTAGTGTATTTTTTCCATGAAAACTTCTATTATGCTTGATGCACAGAAACTGTGAGTATTGGTCTGAATTTACAGGCTTGGCTGGTCATTTTTGTAGGCTATACCTGTTGTATCAGATACACTTCTTTCCCCTGAAATTTAAAAATTCTGCAGCCTAAAAGCCTAAGACAAAATGTGTAAATTTGGCTATGAAATTGGAAGTATAATGGGCTTTGATTATGCAAACATTTTTATATGTCCTTGTAATGTGGTCTCACCTGACATTAGTGAACATTGTCTCAAGAATAAAAATAATAGGAGTCTTTGTGATTAAAAGCTCAATGTAGATTTATATTTTGGCATTTCATTAAGCAATTTATATGCTGTTTGCAACCGAATATAAATGTTTTGCCTATGTTTGTTTTCAGAATTGCAAGTATACTTAAGTATGACTGCCACGCTCACAGTAATTTATGCACTGTGTTTTCTTTTCAGCTTTCAGAATGATCCCCTATCCACTGGAAAAAGGACATCTTTTCTACCCTTACCCTATCTGTACAGAAACTGCAGATAGAGAACTACTACCATGTATGTTCAATCTATTTCTTCTTACCATTGACACCAGAGAATAGTTTACCTGAGTCTTGCAGCACTGATCTCCTTTGATGCCTTTCAAATTGAGTACACTGGATTAGAATAACCAGATTGACAGTGAGCCTCTGGAGCTTCTGTGATGGTTCAAGAGGCAGCTCCTCAGCATAGTTCATAACAATTAGCTGTATTTACTATTTTTGGCAGCTTACGGACAGGGAGAGAGATTACCAAAGAGATACAAATCAGTTAGGTCTTGCTATTCTCTCTTGCCAAGACACTGATCTTTCATTTAGGTTAACATCCCAATTAAACCAACAGCACAGTGTCACAGCCTTGTTAATCTTTGGTAGACAGACTAGCTCCTTAAATTCCAAGGCAAGATCCAACTTGCTTGAGGACAGCTGGATCATTAATGCAGCTAGTACTCATGACAACTTGTGCTTACATTTTCCAAAAAGCAGTCTTAAACAGCAAGAAAGGGTTTTCTTCATGTTATGGTGTGTGTACTGTTATGAAGAGATCAACGTGAAGTCATCTCAGTCAATTTTATGTGGGTTTATGGTGTGTATTAGGAAGTGCCAACAATGTTCCCAGATACAAAGAGAGATCCAGCCCTCAAGAAGTGTTACAGTCCAAGCTAATGAGACTTATTGCAGTGCATGCAGTGAAACACAGGAATGCAGAGGAAGAGCCAAAGCAGCCAGTCTTGCAGTTACACTTCATTCCCACATGTGTTCTCTCAGTGGGACTTCGTGAGCACAAGTGGAACACACACAAGTTTGCAGAGTCAGGGCGAAGGAGGCAAATAAAAGTTGATCCAAGGAAGAAGATTCTTCTCTCACCTTCTCTCTCCTGAAGAAGGGATAAAGAGAAATTTGTTCTGGAACAATTAAAATGAAGCCTGCTTCTGCTGGGAAGGCTGGTTTTGAGGGCATTTGCACCCTTTGTAGTCTTTCATTCAGAACCTCTCTGGTTTGGGCTGAAAAATGTGTTGCCTCTTTTTATAAGCCTACATGAGTAAACATTAGGTGAGAATAATGCAGTGAAAATCCACTCTTTGCAAGTCTCTCCTTCACAGCACATTCTTGCTGATATTACGCAGAAATCTTTGGCAACTGACAATATCTCCCCACCCCATTATAATCATCCTAATTATAACAACACCTCTCAGTGCTCTGCTTGCTTTACTCAGAGGGATGCTGAGCTGGGGAGGGTGGAGTGTCAGGAGATTTAGGAATGACAAAGTCATGCAGAATAGTTCAGCATTCTCTTTTTAGATGCAAAACTAATCGTTCTTGTCAAACGTTAGAAGCGAGGGACTCTTTAACAGCGTATGCAGACAGTGTGTTCTGCTCTGGCAGTTACAGGAAATGCCTTTCACTGCAAAATCTCCTGGGTTAGAGGAGGGAAGGGTTTAGCATACCATGACAGACACAGGTGGGTTACAGGGGTTTTGTGTACCTGTCCACACCCTTTAATTGTGTATGTTTTATGGGAGAATCAGCTGGAATTATATCAGAACACAACAATCTGATAGGCTTTCCAAATTAAAAATATTAATTACAAAGCTTTTTCCCTGACTGGATAACAGACTGGAACAGCAGGGTTTAGCCTGTGTGAAAAGGCAGTGCAAGAAAAGCACAAGAGATCCTAGACTTACAAAATCCATGTTCTGGTGTTTCTGATTTCTACATTTATTTTAAATCAAAGAGAAGTTGTAATCTGTCTCTACTTTTGTTTTTTTAACTGATTGAACTAGCAGACTCGAGAGTCATACATATTTTTAGTTTTTAATATTCTAATTTAAACTCTTACGAGTTCTTGCTTTTGGTTTTGAGAACCACTCCACTCTGGATGAATGCAATCACGAATATTATCCTGCCATGTTGCTGAATTACCCTGTGCTTATGTTGTCTGCAAGTACAATGAGATGACAGCTGATCACCAAAGCAGAGAGTAGGCAAAATGGAAGAGTAATGTTTCATATATATGAATAGCCATAGGATTTGAGTGTATGGGAAGCCTTGAGGTTGGTCCTATATGAGAAAAAATGTTTCAAAGTTTGCGTTTATCTTGACTGTAGCTCTAAACTATAGACTGGAGTGAAACAGACAGGTAAGAGTTCACCCGACCTTTTGTCAACCCAGACAAATTTTCACCTTGAATCTGAGCTGCCATAAAAGTTTAAGGGATATATCCTTTTGGTAAAATACTCATTATCCTCTTCTAACCCTTTTAGTCATCTTGGTGCTGCTTTTTCCAAAGTCCAGTGAAGGATTTTTTTATATCAGAGCCAAGGAAACTTCTGTATTCCTATCAGTGTGTATTAACAAACATCTTAAAAATTCATTGTTAATTTAATTTCCAGGTTTTAAAATACATGCTTTTATGTCCTACTTTTAGGATAATTTTTCTTGGCTCTGCAGATTAAACACTCAGAATTTACATTTACAAAGGCTGTAGTTCTACGGCCTGCTTTAACCGGTCTGCAGCAATGTTTCTGTATGGCTCTCTGTTGCTCCCGGGCACGTTTCTGCACTCTCTGTGTATCAGCATTAGTAAACATGTAGCCATGGAGTTAGTTTATGATTACATTTTAAAAATTGATGTTTATTTCTAAGCCTGTTTTCTGGGATTAGCTGTTGCACAGCTGCACTATAGTTAATGCTGACACAAGGAAGGCAAAAGTAATGTGTACATAGCACCAGAGTAAACCAGAAACCTGATCTTTAGAGAGAATTACTTGGTGGAGACGACTGACACAACAACAATGTCCTTAGATGTTTCAGACCTTCCATGTTGTTCTTCCTTCAGAAGCACCTTTGTGTGTCTCTGGTTGTTTAAGCTATGTAAGAACATTGGTTTGGTTTTGGTTTTGGTTGGTGTTGTGTTTTGATTTTTTTTCAATGTATAATACATTCCCCTTCTCATGTCTTTTTCTACAGCATTTCACGAAGTTTCAGTTTACCCCAAGAAGGAGCTTCCCTTCTTCATCCTCTTCACTGCTGGACTCTGTTCTTTCACAGCCATGCTCGCCCTCCTGACACACCAGTTCCCAGAGCTTATGGGGGTCTTTGCAAAGGCTGTGAGTATTCTCTGCTGCTGCTCTCTTCTGCTAAATAAAGACACCAATGCAGGCAAAGCTGAGCTAAATACTGCCAGGTATTAAGTATCTGCATATTCAGAAGCATCAGTCCATATCTGAGCAGGGGGACTTACGCACAGCTGTCAAGGTTGCTAATCAGTAAAAGACACTGCTGTTTGTCTTCTCTGGTTTGTGTGGCTCTCTTGTTAGGTTAGATGTCTTGTGATTTTGCCAAAAAAAAAAAAAAAAAAAAAGGGCTTGGTGGGAGAAGTGAATATCTGTGTTTTCATATACCATCCACTAAAGTAAACTAATAACAGTTTGCAGAACCCCTCTATTTTGTGTAGAGTCATAATGACTGCTGTGATTTCCGATGCAATAGAAACTCTCAGAATGAGCAGAAGTAGAATGTACTGTTAACCAGGACAAATTTCTGTGTTTTTTCCCCGAACTGTCAAGGAGGAAGTAGTCTCAATATTTCCCTCATAACTTTTCTGAACTACATCCAGAGAAGTCTCTCCTAATTCTGCTTTTTTAATCCACCAAGGATTAATAAATGTTGGAGGATGAGGGGGAAGAGCCATGAATTATTCTAAATCAAACTTTTTTCTTTGCAAAACCAAGAACATCACTGCTCCACGATGCTAGGAGATGAAAAATCCACTAGCAGAAAAGCTGTAGGATAGTAAAAAAAGTCCTTCTCCAATAAATACTGAATATCTTCCATTGTAATATATTTTCTCAAATATATTTTTATCTGTTCTAGGTCTTGTTTTTCCAAACTGGCCTCCTGGCCTTGTTTTTAATTTCTTTGGTGCTTTTGATTTGGGGGTATAGGGAGTGAGGTGGAGGAGGCCAGGCTGAAAGGTTTTGGCAAATTCCAGATTGTCAGTACTTTTTCAAACCCCTTGGCAAATGGCAAGAGACTCCCTCTGCAGGTGAGCTGGGTCTTGTATTAACCCAGGCCTGTGAGTGATAGAGATCTGGTACAGCAACGGTTCCTGCAACAAGAATTTTCTTTCATTAGCTCTAGAAGACAGAAGTAAGATTATTTGTAGGAGAAGATACCTCTTCTATCAGCAAAAAGTGCTGAAACATACCTGAAATATTATTACTCTTTGTTTCTTGAGTATGCACGTAGGCGTTAGGTGGACAGTAAGTGTTTTAACTTGGGCACATGATCATAAACTTCTCTGTAAAGCTTTCATTATATTTGGTGGTTGGGGTTTTTTCTGTTCTGTAGTTATTGAAGTTACAGAAATGTATGACCCTTGTTTGGCTCTTTCAATCAAATCTTTAGTTTTCTGATACTGTCACAGTTGCCGTTCCCAAATCTGTCCCTATTAGGCTTGTTCCTGTGTTTATCAGCCTTGTATCCTGAACAAAGAATATGTGCTGGCAGCATAATGAGATTTTGCCCTTAGTTCTCCTGCCATAGGCAGTGAGCTACTGGAATTGGAGAAAATCGGTAGACTGTGTTCATGGGCTTAAATCACCTGTCTTTGGTTGCTGACTGCAGAGAGAGATAATGGAAGTTACACTGGTGGCATGTTGGTGATTGTTTCTCCATGGTTTGGAGTTTGCAGGTTCTAAAGCCATTTGGTGAGTAGAATCAGACCAGAAGGATCTATTTCCCTGATGTGTAAGTGCAGCTGCCATTGGTGTTAATATTAACATAGATACCCCAAGGCTCTGTATGGGGTTGTGCAGTTCAGCATATCAGAGCAAGTAAAGTTTCTCATTAGTAAGCACAGACAAATAGAATTGAAATGTGAGCTACATTATGTGTGTGAAGATGGCAGGATTATTCAAGATCTTCAAACCTGTATGGATGGAGTTCCAAAATCAGTTAAACATGTATTATGGCTTGGTTCAGCTATATCTTGATCTTCGCAAACCATGCAGCAGCTGAGCGTTTTTTGTGCATGGGAAGGACAGAATTTGAGATCCTGTGACATCGATTTCGCAGCTCATAGAAAGGCTTCGATTCAGAAGGCTTATTTTTGTTGTCTTCTCTGGGAAAAGTGTCCCAGGTGCATGAGACTGATGAAAATCATGGCAGACATCCCTTTGAAATGCAGCTGTATCAGGACAGAATACAAAAGGTTGGGCCAGCCCTGACTCTTCCTATTTAGTTTTAGGGAAGATCATTTCATAAGTAACTCATTCTCTAAATAGCTAAAAGATTAATGTGCTGTTTCTGTGGCCATGTTTATGGAATTACATATTCATGTCTGCTTGCTAGTCATTGTGATGGTGCTATATGATATTGTGAAGCCGTGCACATATGCACATTATGTTGTTCCTGGAAGTAAGTTTGACTCTTCCATAATGAAATTGAAATAATCCAGTTCTTCCTTGATACTTTGTCAGACTGAGTATAAGAAACTTTAAAATGACAGCAGTTCTTAGCGTTTTCTCTTGGCTAGGAAGAAGCATTTTCATAGCTTGTGCTTTTAATTTTTGCTAGCCTTTCTAACAAAAGGCATATGGAAGTCAATTAAGAAATAAATATAGGCAGAACAAATTTCTGATTGTGTGGCTTGGATAAAATTGCCAGGACACTGTTGCTAGTATCAAATTTCTTTCTTTGACATGCAGAAATTTAATAATATCTGGGAAATCATTAAAAATACAGAAGTGCAGGGTCTTTCAACAATAACAGTATATCTTAAATAAAACTGAGAGTTGTATTAACACAGAGGTCACTATATAATTTGAGTCAGCAGACAGATCTAAAAGTGTACTGCCTAGTTAAATTTTTTAAATGAGGCAGACTTCAGAAAGACTAATTTTTCTGATTTCATTCCTTTATTTGCCTGAGATCACTCATATGATGTATCTCAATATTTCCTGTGTGGTGGATGACACCTCAGTTCAGCAGGTGGGTTTGCCCTGCGAGGTATTTCATCTGCTTGGACCTCTGCAGGTGCTGAGGCAGGGAACACGTGGATCCAGTCACAGGGACTGAGCACTGAACAGTCAGTTTCTCCATGAAAACACAAACCACACTGTGGAAAAGCTTGAAAAGAGACTTCTACATATATATTTGAATCAAATGGCACTATTCAGAAGGTGCTACCAGAAAGCTGCTGTCTGCCAGCTTTGAAATAGCCAAATTGATGGTTTTCTTTTCAAACACAAAATAATAGTAGAAAACAGCTCTCCTATCACCCCTTCTGCCACGTTCTGCCACCCTGAATTCTTACTCTACTGCTGATGCTGGTTTTTTTGATCTCTGTGGAGAAAGTCAATGTCAAAAGGAAATGCAAAACAATTTTTAAACCCCTCCCCAAAACCAAACCCTAAGAAAAAACCTCAACATGTATCATGCTGACTAAGATCTCTTGTGTGCTGGCAACAAGCTGGATAGGCATCTGCTACTGAGGAAAGGAGCACCAGGAGCATTCCAAGGGCCAGACAGCCCCAGGTATTGTTTACATCACCTTGCACAAGAGAGTAGGTGGCATCCTCAACTTCTTGTTGTCAGCAAATGTTTCACTTGGACTTTATGGAAGTGGAAGTCAGGTTTTGGTATCCATGAGTTGAAATGTATTTTGTAGACCAACTGATTTTCCAGGTGGAAAAAAACTTGGCTTGCTTTAAGCAGCAGATAATTGGCTGAGTTTGTTGTAAAATACAATCAACAACTTGAGCAACAAAAATCCTATGAATTGCAATAGAAGTCACTGTCAGGCAAATTAATCTTGTTTCATTGATTTAACAAGGATGTAATTTGCACTAGTTACAAAGCTGAGTTTTATTCAAGTAGATGTGATGGTACAAGCTCACCATGTAAATCAAGTGATGCTTAAATAGCAGAAGATATCCTCTGAAGAGCCTTTTGCATTTTCCAGACTTAAAGGAACATATTTATTTAAGCACTTCAGAGCTTAACCAGAGGGAATGCTTCTCCTTGGGCTAAGCCACTTGAAACAGAAAGAGCAGTCTCTAAGATTAGGTAAGTCAGCATTTCATTGATTCAGCTGTGGCTCATGTTATATAGCTTGACCTTTAGCACCAGAACTGAAATAGTCAGTTCTGCTTCAGTTAGTTTTACCTTCGACCTGTGCTTATGACAAAATGACATTACCAGGGGTGGTGTTACCTGGTTTTCCCATGATGCACAAGTTGTCCATGATGGTAGTGTCTGCATTGTATGCAAACACATCTGAGAGGAAAAAAAAGGATTCAAGTGCTTACTATTGCCTTTAAAATGCGTGAGCATCGTAAGTGCTGTACTCTCTCATACACATGTAGGGCCCCAGCATAGGTGTGTGTAATATGTAGAGTTGAATTGCAGGCAATGTAAAGCACAGTTAATACGTATTTTTTGAAGTTTCAGGAGTGCTTTGAGTACCTGAGTTCTGCAATGTGTGGCTGCCAGTGTTTTTTTCTGTGATAAAATGTTCTCCATTCACTTGATTTTTTCACATATGCCTGTCTGAACACTAATATATTGAAGTCTCTTTGAATGTTGCGTTCTGTAATAGAGAGAGGATGTTAAGATAAATTTTAGTCAGTGATGCAGAGTATGTTAGGATAAATGACAGTGATGCCTCAGTATATATGGCAGATGTATAGATAACCCTGAGCCATTTTAGACCTGAGTCTCAAAGCACACTTTTTGTCTCTGTGAGGTGGTCTGGCAGACCCCCGTTATGAAAAAGCCTCTTTCTCTTCACTAGCTTTTGGGTTGAGCTTTTAGCAGCTTCAGTATGAGCTTCAGTCTAGGATGTGACGTGTGAAAGCTTTTGTAGTTCATCACTTTGGTCTTTGTAAAAATGGGGCTCTCGCTTTCTTTACTGCAAAATCCAGAAATCTCTGTATATGCAACGTTCAAGAATTTGAAAGTTTTTCTGTGTGAATGATGTCATTTTTATCATGCTGGAGGATTTTACAGAGGAACACAGCAAGAATATCTTATTGGACATCTTTCTCTTGAGATGTCTTGTCTCGTGGATTTTGATCTGAATGTGTATCTGATTTCTTTGCAGTTTCTCAGCACCCTTTTTGCCCCTTTAAATTTTGTGATGGAAAAAGTAGAAAGTATCCTGCCCTCCAGCCTGTGGCACCAGCTGACGAGGATCTGAGGGAGCATGCCTGCTGACTGACTGCCATGACATCTTCTGTGCCAACTTTTTGTTGACCACAAGAAAGCATGATAAAAAAGGGAAGCAGTTATAAGACTTAAAAAACTCTTCATGGATTGTCTGTTCTCATATAAAAACTGTTTTGTTGTACAAAATACATTGATGTTAGGTTCTATTATATTTTGCCTTCAGAAAAGAAAAAAATAAACTTTTGTGTATTGTAGCATTTGCTGTCTTTTGACTTTTTCAGAACACAGATTCTATGGGGTTTTTTTTAAAACGTGTGGTATCTGTTTCACCAGAGCTAGGGCGTGGCTACACATTCAGGTAATGAAAAGACACTACTAATGTTACAATTAAGCAAGATTGTCACTGCCTTTTCTTATGGAGCTCAATTAGGGTGAGACCCTCACCTCTACAGATGGTCTAGATGAGGCTTCTAGACAGTCAAAGCTCTTGCTTAAAGCAGCTTTAGGCTCTCCAGGCAGTTTGGATGGCACACTGGGCTTCTTATTCCCTTCTCTGCGCAGAGGTCAGCTTATCCTCATTTGAATTTTTAAGAAGCCCACATAATTGACAGATTTTCTTCACACCCTTGCTGTTTCAGGTACCTTCGGAAGGCTCATTAGCAAAATTGATGTTAGTTCATGCACAATTAATAGAGAGGTTGGTGTTTCACTATACTGCTCACCTCAGGTAATCTTATCCTTGTGCTGTGACTGTTTAGACTAAGTATTCATTTATGACTTAGCCACTCTAGATGGAAATTTCTAAGACCAGCTCTAAGATGAAGATTTTGATGTGGAAGTTGAAGCAAGCAGTCCTCTCTGTCAAGAAATGAAAATGCATCCTTACAGATGCCTCAAGGCTATTTTTTCCCTAACTCGCCCTCTAGATAAGGAAGCATAACCCTGATGCAGTGGATCAAAAATGCCACCACTTTACCATTTTAACTTTGCTGTTGCTCTTAAAATGCTGAGTGGTTTAAGGGACTGGGATCACCAGCAGATAAGTTTGTTTATCAATGAGGAAATGAGTGAGCAGAGACAAAACTCCCAGTACTAGAATTGGTATAAAAGGAAAGTGTTTCTTAACAATAGGAGATGCATGACATTATTTTTTTTTCACTTGATCAGAGACACAGTAGTAGAAGACAGATGTTTGTCCAAGTGAGCAAAAGTACCATGTTAACACTGCTGTGCTATGAAATTAAAAAAAGGCACCCCCACGCCAGGAGAAATCAGCTGTAAGAGTGAGACCTGGGGAGGATATAGGAGATCAGAGAGCCCCATGGACAAATGTTAGACCTGGTGGGGCTGTTTGGGGCTGTTAGGGGTTTCCATACAGGTTTTATTACTCCTGCAAAACAATTCACTGTAACGTTGAAATTAGTCTGGCTTGCAGTTAATGTAGGATGTGGCATAAGATTAGAGGTAATGGGTTGCTAGTGTATAAGCATGTGGAAGTATGAAATGGACCAATATTCATGTTCTCCTATTTTCATCTGAATTGTTAGAACAGCCGCAGAAAACACCCTCACAGCAGGTGCTGCTGTGTATCTCCAGCTGAAAAACTAAGGATAACCATATTGATTTGTTTGCCTCACAACAGCACTGTCAGAATTATTTAAGGCTGTGAAAATCAGAAGGATCAGGCATAGTCAGCTCTTGTCCTGTGCTGCTTTGTATCACACCTGTACCCTACATTTCAAAAGAACAAATTTTTGTGATTCACAGTCCTAAATGTAAATGCATTTGCATTTGCACATCAGTGTATATGTAGATATATACAAATCTCCATGTTTGTCAGCAGCTAAGGCAGTAGTTTGGCCTTCTGTTTGAAGATACTATGATCTGTATGGGAATTGCTATCTGTAATACTCCGATAAAAAGGATTGCTTAACTCCTGGAAGAATCACATCCTTTCTTTGAACTATGGGAAACATTTAGGAACTCGAAAATACCTTTATGCAGTTTTATTTCTACTATTTCTAGTATCTATGTCCCTAATAAGCATTAATGGGCCACGGATTTTATCTAGAAAATCTCTCTTTAATTATAATTCTAGGCATCTGGCAGACTAGGCAAATGAGACAAAAGGATTTTCTTTTTCATTGGGCAAAGTTTATTGCCTTGGGCTTTGCTGCCTCTGACATGTTTCCTGTGAAGTTCGGTATGGTTTACATCAAAAAGCAAACACAGCCTGTGATTATAATGATGGAAAGCCTCTGGCTTAGTGCAGAGATGAGCCTTGTGGAAATCTGGTTCAGATAATAACTGATCCTCAGATTGAGGGGTGGAGGAAGCTTTTTAACTCCAAGTGTTAGTAGTTCCTGGGGTTTTTTTATTTAAAGACAACTTAATAGAATTTGTATGCACATTATCTCTTTACATATAAACTGCATGGAACAAAAAAGGAACGGACCCCCCCAGGAGTGTCAAGTCAAGCTGGCCACTTTCTGTCCCTGTCTGCCACTGGATAGGTTTACAGCTGCTCCCTGGCAGGAACTGCGCTCAGAGAGGTGAGTGCTATACCAAGGGGAGGGCTGCTGCTTTCTCTGGCTGCTGCTTTCTCTCTTTCAGCATTTGGTGTGTATGCTGAACATACAGACTGTGTTTTCAGAGCATAGAATTCCTTACTCCTGTTGAAAGGAGGCAAATTATCAGGAGTCTTGCCATGTTGAAGAAACCTGCAGAAACTAAACATCCAAAGGAAGCTGCACCTCTTGCACACACCACACACACCCCTTTACAACCAGTGTGGCTGTCACTCTGTGGTGGCCCTGAAAACCTCAGTGGCTGTAGTTACAGCAGATTGTACAAGGTAGCCCCTGGCTCCACCTGGCTTCCAGCAGGGCTCCTGCCCAGCTCCCAGCACAGAGGGAGCTGTCAATGTATTGATTCATATGCATTTGCTTCTTTCACACAAGAGATCTTACTTTATGAAGTTGCATCCATTTCACCAGGCAAATGAGCTGTTACACGAAAGAAACAACCCAAAATCACGTTTGTGGTTACAGCTCATGAGCTGCTGCTCTCTTGCTGATAATACTGTAAGTTCATTTGTACCATTTGAAGTGGCAGGTAAAACCTGCAGGCTGTGACATGTGACCACAAAACCACTTCTGCCCTTGGAGGCAGCGGTCACCTGCATGAAGCCCTTCCAAAGAGTGCGGGGCAAACACCATGGAGAAGATCGAGTCTTGGTACACTTTGTGCTGCCACACTGGAGTAAGAGCTGTTTTTCTTAGCAAAAGCACCCTCCCCAGATCCAGATCTTCAGAAATCCCTAAACATTCCTTTCCCCCTTGCCACCATACACTGAGCCCCACAAGAAGCTGGACATGAAGCCTGCAGGCAGTGACCAGCAGCTGTGGTTTGGGCATGCAGGCTGGATGCCCTTCAGCAGCTGTGCAGCGCAGTACCAGAAATGCAGCATTTTATTTCTAATTCACATCTGCAAAGAAATGAACACAGGGGTGGGAGGCCAGGATGAGATCCACAAACTGGTTTTAGATATTTTTCTGGGAAAAGAAAAAGCAGCAATCTCTCAAGCTTCAATGCCCACATGCCCTAATACACACCACCATTCCTAAGTCATTCCCCATTTACCATGTGGTAAAAGAAAATTAGACTTTTTTTACGAGATTTCACCTGTGAAAGCACAACACACTTTTTAGGGTGAAGTTTGTTGAAAATATTGGGGAGGGAGCAATCCCAAAAAGCTTGGCAGGCTAACAGCATTTCAGGGCGCTGCTAGATCCTGAGTTCATGCAGCAAATTAAAGGGAACTCCCTCAAGAAAATTGGACTGCCTATTTAAAAAAAATAATCCTACAACCTTTAGCCTCAGCTAACATTATTCTGACACTAAAATGTCTACCTAGAGACAGCTGTTTCCTCTTCATGACTAAATACATGAGTAAATTTATTCCACAGAACAAAATACAGTATTTCATTTGCCATGCCTGATTTCTGTTTCTTCTTTTTTTTTTTTTCCCTCTTTTTTTCCCCTCTTACATTCTTTGCTGGATTTGCTGAACCATGGAGGGGCCTTTCCTAGCAATATTTACATCTCTGAGTGTCTTTTGCTACTGAGAAATAGCAAAAGTTTCTGGGAGTGCATTTCCTTGTGGAAGAAGCAGCAGAAATGCCTACAGCTGTAAGAAGCCTACCTTGAGCTCTTAAAAAAAAAACCCAAAAAACCATAAATACAGAAAAAACTGTCATCAAGTAAGTGGCCAGCTCAGCACTTACCCCTTTGTTACGCTGTGAAATATTCTGGGTTTCTTCTGGTGGTTTTGATGCAGGTATTGCATCACAACTTATTGATATGGCACGTGCCTGAAATGGGAACATCAGCCTGCTGTGCACACCTGGATGGGCTTGCTGCCGGACAGGGTGACAAAGGACACTGAAAAGGCCAAGGGACTCAATGTCCCCATCTTCCTGGTCTTACTGGTAAGACCAGCCTTCAGGAACCACAGTCCTCTGGCCCAGAGGAAGGTTTGGAGCAAGAAGATGTACCTTAGCAGAGGAGAACCAGGTTGGGGAATAAAAGTTAATACACCTTTGATACAGTGACTCTAAAAGACTTTATCTGGGACATTAAACAACAGATTTAAGAAGAGATCTGGTTTCATTATCCTTCATTCAACTTCCTAGAACAAGTTCTCATGAGAATGAGCCTTTTTTCTTTTTTCCAGAACATTGAAATATTTTCAGCTTTATTACATAGATAATCTTTTAGACTACTCAGGCTCCCTGAATATTTTTTTAAAAAGGCTCTAAAAAGTTAAAAATCATTATACTGCTTTTAAATTCTTAAAGGCTTAAAATATTATATTGCTGAGGCTATGAACTACATGTGGATTTAATTTCACTGTGAAATCCCAATAAAAATTCTCCTTGGAGCTCACCTTTAAATACAATTAGGTATGAAATTTTCCTTATCCAGCCCAGAGCCAGCATTGGCAGCAATGAAGAGGCTGGCAGTATCACCCCTGAGCTGCACGTGGGTACATATGTCCCCATTATACATGCACTGCATGTGCACAAACATGTGGGCAGAGCTGTTCCACCAGCTGTTGGTTTATAGACAGAAGTGGATTATTGTTACCTCTAACCATGATCATTTCCATTTTCAGTAACTGAAACATTATCTTATTGTCTGAATAAAGAACTTTCTGGAGCCCCCTAATCTTTTAATGCCAGCTGTGCCTTCTGGAGATGAATTACCCATTTTAATGATGCAAACTTTTTCCAAAGCCTTGCAGACGTAAATGACTGCTCCCTCAAGACCACTTAATGCCAAACCCTCTTCTTTTTAAAAATTCTTTTTAGAAAGTTCCAAAAACAAAACATACCCAAAGTATTCACTTTATTGCCTTGGTTGGCTTCTTGGTTATTACTTTTTCCTGCACTGTTTGTACCTGCTGGGGTTCTTCCAGTTTATTTCATTTTCATATCGAAATTTTACTTTCATCTACGATACATTCTATCACTCATTCAAGTTCCTTTTCCCATGTTATTTTTTCATTACCTTGCCTGTCTCTACTCTTCGTGGGCGCTTTTTCAGAGCCTTATTATACTTATTGGCACAGAACCCATTTTTCTCTTGGTTCACGTGGCTGATCTCTGCCCGGAGGAGAGGCAACTGGTCTCTTTCTGACCCAGTTTCTCTCCACCAAGGCTGCATTTCTGGGCCTCATAAGCCTGCACATCTTTACAGCAACTTCTTGTTTTGTGTTGATCCCAGCCCAGCACATGGGCATGGTGCAACCTGTAACTGCCTCCATCACAAGCTGATACACTCTGAATCACAGGCATGGGTTTTTGCAGACAGTATGCAGAAAAAATCTAATTTGGAAGTCCCTAAGTGGAAAATATAATTTTGAGCACATTTAAGAGATTTATTAACTTTAAAAGAACATAGAAGCCGATAACTTCTTTAGAATAGAAGTCATTACTGAGGCAAGGCTTTTCCTTCTCCAACACTGTTCACAAACATTTTTCCACTATTGTGAATGTGAAAAGGAGGAGACCTTATCCTTAGGTAGTTGAGTGTCCTGTACCCAGCTTTCTTGAGGCTGAAAAACCATTCTCTTCAATCCTTCTGGTCAGAAAAAGAAAATCCTCAGCAGTTAATATTAATTACATTTTAAAACTTTTAAGGCAAGTTTTCACAAACATATAACTAAGACATTTGCTTTGACTCTTTAATAGTTCATCAAAGTGTTGTGGCTGAATACATCTCCTGCAATTTCTTTTGTTTCAGGCCATGGGCCAATTCATGCCCCACAGGAAGCCAGAGTGTGCTAATGTTGGCCAGGGTGGCCTCAGGTGGCCGCCTTACTGGGAACTCCAGTCCACCAGGGATGAACAAACACCCTTCCAGAAAAGCTTTTCAACAATCTGGCCCCAAATTTTCTTTCATGGGGAAATCACCAACCAGTGCTCAAACTCCTGAGGCATTCGGTATCCAGGGCTCAACTGTGACCTGCCCAAGAGCCTTCAGAAGATGCTTGAGCAAGCCCAGCCTGTGTGGTTGGTGGTGGTGATCTTGCAAAAGTGCCACATTTTGTATCTTCTTGTGTTCCTGATGGCGCGAATGAATTGCCACAAGGATTCCGGAGGAGAGTTACATGGTTGTTGGAAGAGTCTTGGCATAATACGTCCTTCCAGAGCTGCATCAGTTTATGCACAGACAAGTCTGCAGCAACACTGTCATGCAGAAATGCAAAGAAAATGCTGCAGGGTTTGTATCAATTATTCAGCAGCTTCTGTGCAGTGAACAACAAAGGCAAAACCAGCATAAAAAAGACCTCTGATGCATTCCCTGTATGAACCAAGATGGGCAAAGGCTGTGGTCCTCAGCATCAGTAGCCCGTGCATCATGTCCGGGAAATCCAGCCAGCGCTCTTTGGCGCTTTGCAGGTGTGAATGTCCACCACTTCCAGGCAGTCCTGGCAGCGCACAGCACAACACCAGTGGAATTTGCACTCACATTTTGTCATCCTGCTGACGCGGGAGGTGTCATAGCCTCTCCCGCAGCACATCACTTCACAGCTGTCCATGCCACGGGAGGTTTGGTTACACACCCGACCAGCTGTCCCAAGGGACCCTGCAAAGGAAACACAGCAAAGGTCAGGAGGTGGGTTCTAAGGGAAGACAGCAAGCATATGAAAATAGGGATAGGAGACTTAATTTGCAATGTATTTGATCCTTTAACATCACATCACCCAGGATTCAATATCAAGACAGAGAAATGCCTATAATAAGGTAAAATTGCTCTCATATTTCCCCTAGAAATCAGGTCTGGAGATAAGAAGGAATAAAATGGATGAAATACTTCAAGGCTCTGCCTGATTCTGTTAATATCATCATGCTTTATTTCATCTTTCCTTAGATTTCCTCCAGAGAGCAGACACCCTTGCCAAGGCATCCGTGAAGCCCCTTACTGCTCCCTGCACCCAGTCCCCCCAGGACTGTCTGAAATGGGATGGCCATGTGGAGCACCTTCATGGTTCTTGGGAACTCATGGGCTTTGCTGGGGAGCTCTGGGTGGGCAGGAGAGGGGTGGGAAAGAGGAGACCATGAAATTTGGTGGCTGCAAGGGACGCTGTGGGTAAAGTAACGGTGCTGCCAGTGATTAAAGTCTTGCAGAACTGAGTGCAGAAGCACCCCAGGCATTTGGCATCGCTGCTGTGTCCACCCACAGGCCCCATTCCACCAGTTCAGGTGGCAGCTGAAAAGTTGCTGCTCTGTGTGCCTCTCATCTCTGTGGGGTAACACCAAGGGTTCTTCTCCCCTTTCATGATGAGATTAGAAGAAACTAAATTAGAGCCTGCTGTGGACAGAAAGGGGGAGAGGAACCATACCAAGCCTTGTCATGTTCTTGAAACACTCAGGAGGAGTGGCTGAAATGCCTGTGCCTGTATCCACATGGCACAAAATGGCTCTGTAAGGCATGTCTTAGCCTGAACAGTGACTGTGCCACATAGGAGCCACTGTTCGTCTAACACGAACTGATTTTAGGGTACATTTTAGGATCAATACCACAGCTGCTAACAGCTTATTACCGCCAATCTGAAAACTTCGTAAAAATTAATTGCCTCACCTAATTTCCTATGTATTGCTATTATGAATCAAATGCAGGTATATCGACAAAATTAACATTCTTCTGACATTTTCCATAGACCTGATTACAACTCCATTCTTTTCTTGGGCAAGGTGATATTCCCTAAGTAATGGCTGTGGTCAATAAATTAACTGGAAATATTTTTACAAAGTGTATTCGCAGGTGCACACTGAACGTGAACAATTTACCTTCTTAAGGGAAACAAATACATGCAAACATTAATTAAAATTTGCATGAGCTAGGATAGCAAACCAATCTTAATTAATAAAAATGTAAACTGCAGTTAAACTGTAATTATTAATAATTTAAGTTGAATATATTCCAATTTTCTTTTTTTTCCCCCTATGGTGTATTTATGGTTGGATGCACTGATGCTGCTGTCTCAAAGCAGTTTGTAACATACAAATCTTCACTGTCCCTCCATCCCCTGCTGCTCCCCAGCATCAGGGAGACTTCATGTTATATGGGGGCTGACCCCAAGCCACTAATGCAATGAGGGGTCTCGGGGACTGGAGCAAAGATGCCTTCTCATACTGTGTTTTTTCATGGGACCAACACATGATCCAGCCTCTCAGCCATGGGGGTGCACATTCTCCTCTTTCTGCATCAAAGTTACGACAGGCTTCAGCTGCTGTCCTGGAGAAGTGCTTCAGCCCCCAGAACACATCTCAGCTTCCCTCCCATGGCCTAGATTCCTGCATTTATTTAAATATTTTAATATTCATTGGGTAGAAGTATACACCTGGAAAGCTTCACTATCGAGTGGCTGGCTCGTGTCTGCTGCAGGCAGAGCAGGAGGGTGTTGCATGGCCACCGGCCCCCAGGCTCAGCAGGTGCCCATGGCCGCCCATCTGGGAGCCACTCGCTGGCTGCCGCGCACGGCTGAGCCCCCAGCCCTGGCTCAGGGGTCCTGAGCTGCAAAGGTGCTGCTGAGCCAGCCAGGCAGAGACGTGCTGAGCCACCCCAGAGGGAACTGGCAGAGGGAAGAGAAAACACACTGAATGGAGCCAGAAACAGGCTCCTGCACCTGCAGCCTGATAGATCCCAAATCTCCTTGGGGTCTGAGAGTGTCCAGGCTGCTGCCTGTGGACCAATGCTCTGCATAACATCCTTGGGGACACGGCTGAACAGCACTTTAAAGTAAGCCTCTGATATTTGGAGGAGCATCTCAGTTGGATGCAACATTCAGCAATGTAGTGCATCAGGCACACCCTGCACCAGGAAACCAGCAGTAACTCCTATTCCTGGCCTACTGTCCCTACAGCCAGTGCCGGCACCTGGAGCCCCTGCAGCAAGGCCCAGGGAGGAGAGGTGGCCCCAGCAGTGACCCACACAGGCACACCCTACTCCCAGCAAGCCCTCAGCTCTCTCTGCAAAGCCAGCTGCACCAGGGCAACTGGCATAACAGGCATGGCAGTGATGCCAAGAGGCCTTTCCCAGATCTTTTTTCAGGAATCACTCTATGATGGGGGAAGAAAGACTTCCAGTGGCCCCCAGTGCCCCCAGTCTAGGCAAGGCTGAGGAGTCAGGAGGATGTAGAGCTACATGATGCACCTGTAGTCCCACAGGAATCCTGTGGCAGAAAACAAGCCAGATCCTGCTTCCCAGCCATCACACTCTCCTCCATCCATGATGCTGAGCAAACAGCTAGGACACCTGAATGTAAATTCTGCTGTTCGTCTCAGCCCACAGCAATATGCATCACATCCCAGACTGTTCAAAATACAACCAAATTCACAGAAAGGGTTATTAGACATTGGAATGGATTTCTCAGGGAGGACATGGGGTCACTGGCCTTGGAGCTGTTTAAGGAAAGACTTGGTGTGGCACTTAGTGCATGATCTAGTTGACTTGGTGGTGTTCGCTCAAAGGTTGGATTCGATGATCTCAGAGGTTTTTTCCAACCTAATTGATTCTGTGAATAACTTTTAAAGGCACTTGTCCTGCTCTCTCTGTTCAGACCAAAAAAACAGTACGAAGGCCAAGCTTGTCACCCACGTGATTAATGTTCTGTATCTGGAACTCACACCAGTGGAGGAAAAGCAAAGCCACCCTCCACCTCAGCACAGCTCCCAACCAGAAGCAGAGTGGGGCCGTGTCATTTGGCTGGGGTTGAAGGAAGACCCCATGTTCCCCCACATCCATCAGGAGCTGCCCAGAAAGGTTTGACCACATTCCTCTGCTGAGGCACAAGTTAGTTTCCAAGTCCAATGTTCTTATTTCCAGATGTAAGAGGAAGTCACATGGCATTAAAGTAAAACCTAAGCATGATGCACCCACTGCTTTCAACAGGAGTTTTGCCACCAACTTCAAAATTATTTCAGCCACTAACAGACAGTCAGAAACTGGTATCATCTGATGCTGACCATCAAACAACATCAACATTACTACACCACTAGGACAGGGGACTAAATTATGCACAGATTATGACAAAAGTGAAAACAAGCTCATCAACTTTTTTTTAAAGTTCAAACAGCATCTTCAGAATATCTGCAGCTTCTCTAGTGAGAAAGAAAATTAACAATAACCATCAGTGAGGAGCCAGACAAGTTACTGTGCTCCTTGGCGGGCCCCTGAGTGATGAAGGCAGAAGAAGACACTGCACAAAACAAGGCAGAATTTTCTGCCTGCTACCTGCAATGCACCTCCTCAGCACTTCTAAGGCAGGAGCAGGTTCTAACTTGTAAAAAGTTTTTGTATGTCCTCTTTGTTTTCATTTCAAATGTTTGAATTGCCATGCCTACACACATTTTACCTGCCAAACATCCATAGCTTTTCATAATGCCAACTTCACAGCCTGTACATCAAGCCCTTTCTTCTCGGTTTGCACAGCTGTTTTGGAAGTCAACACGTGTTATGTTGAAAACACTTTTTTACCATTCTTAAAGCCCTAAAATGTATCTATTAGTTTTATAATGAGAGCTTTTTCCTTCTACTTCTATTGATTAAAATCATGGTGTCAAGTAATAACACCCATTATTGGACTTTCACACACACAAGCAAAAAAATGTGCAAAACCAATGAAATTCCCAACAATAGTTTCCTCACAAGTGTTTTTGGGGAAAAAATAATTAAAGGAAATAGCCACAGAAAAGTAGCTCTGAAGCTACTGGATCTTATGTATAACACCCAGTACAGAAGGGCTGGAGAGAACAGGCAGTACACATTGGAGGCAGGATTTGTCTGGAGGAGGTGGGATGTCCCAGGCAGCACTGAAGAGATAGCAATGTGTTGATAAAACAGCTTATCCAGATCCAGTTTGAGTAAACGTCTCTTGTTCTAATTCCGTAGCCACTGAGAGCATTCCTCAGCCCACAGCTCCCAGAGGCCCTTGGGGTGATGGTGCTGCTGCCTTGCCAGGTGGTGCTTGGAGGAGAGCTGCCCCGATGGGAAGCCATTGCAAGCTCCCCTGCCAGCCTGCCCGGGGCTGGGACTGCACCCACTGTGTTTGCCATGTGCAAAGTGGGAGATACGGGCCAAGAAGTCACACAGGGACTGCCTGTATGCAGCCAGCCTCAGTGAGAAGTGTTGGACATAGATCACGATTGGTTTCCCTCCATGGGTTACATACCTCAAGCACTAGCACACCTTGTGTAACACCAGGACTCGCACATCGCACTTTAAATTCCAGGCTACACTCTGGACTTGGCCTCATTCCTCTCAAAAATGCAGCAAATGGCTTATGTGGGGCAGCAAGGGGAAAAGAATTAACACAGAAACAGCCCTGTGAAGTACCCAAAGCAGGTCACCCTGGGCAGGTGATTTGTCACCAAGCACACAGCTCCAGAGGGCTGCAGGTAGCCCTGCACATGCCTCTCCACAGTGCTTTGCACAAGGAGACCAGAGGTGGAGGGTTCTCAACCACAGTCACACCCCTATCTGCCTGCTGGGGACACGGGAGATGGGCACTGCAATCCACAATGCACAGGCAGAGGCTTTGACAGTGCCCAGACTGGGACCATGTGAGTGTTGGGAGAAATCTATGGATGACTTAAAGCATGTGGCACATGGAATTGCATCAGGTTCTGAGGGACTGCTGCAGCAGCTTGAGGTCATCTGCATGTAGACATGCCCTGTCTCTCAGGTGCTACCTAGAGATTTTTGGTTGCTCTGTACCAGTGAATTTTTAATAAACCTGATATTAAACGTTTTCAGGGAGATGTTACACTGCTTTAACAGTGCCAGTGAAGAGCAGGCTCTAGCAAAGGCTCAGCCAGCAGGCTGCTGGTGTGCTTATCCCTAAAGCACTCTCAGTGTGTCCATTGGTATATGCCAAACATGATAAACTTACTACAGCTTTCAACCAACCTAGCCTGCATGGATGGACAAATAGCAACTTTTTAAAACTTAAAATGTTTAAAATAGATCCTTATAAGCAGACAAGCAAGAAGGGTTTTTAGAGTGTTTTGGAGGTGAAGTAGCACATTCAAGGTAAGGTAGTATGTGCGACAGCGGGACTGCCACTTGCACAGCTGTCACTTTAGTCCGTGTCACAGCTCTATCACTCCTAACAGGTCTCTCCCTGTGCAGTCCTGGGTGTGCTTGTATTGGGTTTGGGAGCTGGAAATTTACAATAAGGAAGACGATGCAAAGCATGGCAAAAATTTGTATGTTCACAACATGATTTTTAAAAGCTCTCTGGGATGTTCTATCTCTGTTTCTATCAAATTTTGAGTATAAAATTGTGAGCAAAAATTATTTCAGCAGAGTTATGTGTGCAGGGTTAAATGAATTCTGAACACTTCTGAAAATCTTCCTTTGGTCCTTAACGAAATCTTAAAGCAAGGAAAGAGGTGGTCAGGTTATTACATTCTCTTGCTATTGAGCTACCATTAGTGATTTCCTATATTATACCTCCCCTGAAATCAATTACTCCTCTTTTCCTTCTAGAGAAAAAAAAACCGAACAAACCACATTTTGGGGTGTGTCCAGCTACCCCCTCAGACAGACTGCCAGACCCAGGGTAGAAGCTCCAGTGGGGGATGAGAAGGTATCTGCTTTTTTTGGGTGATGGCAGAACTCTTGAGCACCTTTAACTCACTGGTTCCTACATGTTAGCACAATCAAGCCACAGAGGACACTGGCTTGGACATTTTACTGTTTGTGAAGTTGCCTCCTGGTCAAGTCATGATGCTTCATAAGGTTTGCTCTGTGAATCCTTCATTCAGCCCCAATATTAACCAACCTCCAGATAATTTTTTTTTCCTGAAGCACTGAATCGCTTGGATTCCCTGGAGAATGAAAGGCAGAACTGTATTCAAGGACATACTAAAACACTGTGGGTATTAGATTCAGCTGACACTGAGATGGTCCCCACCTACTTCCAAACTCAGACTTTCATAATCTTATTTCATTTGCAGTCATTTAACAGGGCTGGCACTCTGCAATGCTCAACAAGGAAAACCAAAAAAATGAAAAAAATATTGTTCAACTGCCAAAATCATCTCCCTCAAAGCCAGATCAGGTGGCGTTGGTTTTGGGTTTTTTTGTGGTTCTTTCTTTGCTCCATGCAAGCAGCAGGGCATTCCACATCCCGCCAAAGGTTTACTGCAGCTTGCTAAAAATATGCTCTTGCAAACAGCCACATTCTCTGAATTCTGGGCAGCAAAGAAACACCACCTCAGGTGCAGCCTTATCTTGAGCTGAGCCAAGGCACATGTCAGACTTTGCCATCTCCAGGCAGGCTTGTCAGTGCCTGGCAAATGCACATTTCACTGTGGTGAAAAATGCCCACTCTCCTCCACAGTAACAAGACTGACAGATGAGACTAGGCTTAGTACAAAGAGATTATTAAATGGCTTTTTGATATAGAATTGGGTGGTGTACGGGTTCTCCTTTTAGGCAAAAAGAAATCATGGGTTTGACAATGAATGAGGCAAGCTCAAGAGATAAATGTTTTGAAAAAATCCTAGTCTGCAAAGTAAATCTCTGCATGATGCCACAATATGCCCATTTATTCACTTGTATTAAAGCATTAGACTTTACAGTCTCAGCCACTATTCAAGGAACAGTATGTGCTCGTGCAGGTGATAAATATCACCTGCCAAAATAATAAATAACATTTAAAATTATGTTGATGACTAAACTAACAAGAAACACTGTACAATGTAATTGTACTGGATGCAATTCTGGGTTCATTGAAGTCAATAGTACATGACCAGGAATTCACATCTTGTTCTTATTTAAGTACAGCTGTTTTGCAATGTTTATTCCAAGCAAACTTGGATTGTAAATATGCAGCAGTGCCAAAAAGAGTTGAGCTGTGTTGCTATCCAGATACTTACAGATTTGTCATATGGGGTGCAATCTGGTCCGTTATACAACCTATTAATTAGTTCCACAACTTCTCTCATACATTACTCAGTCTGACTCTCTTTTCCAAATTTCTGGTTTTCTAGTTACTAGTTTTTAATTGCCACATCAGGAAATACTATCTATGGGTCCAGAACCATTAGCAGGATTCCTGGTGCTTGGCAGTGCCTTGAATTCTGTAACACTGTTAAGTGTGTCTCTATTGAATCTCTGAAGCAGGAAAATCCAGTGTGAATAGCAGTACCAATTCTTTATCTCTTCCCACAGGGGCTGGCACAACTCTTCAGCAAACGTGACAGTTGTCATGGACGGAGCCAACACTGCCTTGTAAAGAGGAATAAGCAGCTGTGTCACTCAGCCCGGTGTGCTGTGTCCCATCAACCTCTACTCTTTCATCCACCAGCATGTCCTCCAGCTGCCTCACCCCATGTCACCCACAGCTGCCTTGACTAGTGCAAGCAGGGTTGGATTGTCACAAGCTGTACCTCCCACATTAGATGGGGACAGGCATGTCTACAACTGGGGTCCGCAGCCGCAGTGAGCTGTGGGAACAAGCAGATAATACTGCAGCGGTAGCATAACCACATGGAAGAGAACCAATGCAGCAGGAGGTGGCATCACAGGGACATCACAGGACTTGGGGCAGCTCTGGAGTGAGCTGTGTGACACAAGAGTGAGTGTGGCTGTGCCCAGTATGGATCTGCCTCCAGAGTACAACTCAAACTTGTGCTGAGAGCAGCTTTGTCTTACAGCATCTCCAGGGCTCCACATCATCTGGCAGAAACTGCTGAATTATATTAGAACAACTGGCTGTTGTACACCTAGAGACATCGAGGAACTATTGTTCACGTACTAACTGAGTCCTTCCAAAACATCTTCTTTCCTGTTTCCTGCTGGTTACATGCATGGATTTATATTTTTATATCTATCTACCTATCTACACACACACTCAATAAAATTATAAGTTTCGACCTTTGAAGTACAAATGGCTTTAATAAAACCATTCATGTGTAATGATAGAGGCTTACCTACATCCCTGTCCCGGATACAGTAGTCTGGAGAGCTTTCAAAGTATACCAGGTCATTCTTAGTTGGCTTCTTAAATTTCTTATTAGCCACAGTGAAACCCGTGCCATCTTGATTCATGACCACCTGAATAGCTCCATTGTATTTCTTCCACAGATAATCTCCTGTTTTCCTAAAGTCTGCCATGGCCAGCCAGCAGGTCCTTAGAGCGCACGATCCACTCACACCGTGACATTTGCACTCCTGTTTCAAAAACCGCTTCACAGCCTGTTTAGGAATGCAGTAAAATATACACAGGTAAAACAAACTGTAATTAATTGCTTCTCAGCCCTTTTCCAGCCATCCTGTAGTGCCAGGCCTAGGATGGGCCTCCAAATTACGGTCTGTAGTGACACCCACTGGTAGCATCAAGTCATCCCCATGTGGTTGGTCTGCTCTGGTTGTCTGACTCGCGGTACGCACAATCCTCCAGCTAAAGGGCTTACCTTCCTGCTCCTGCCAGTCATCCCAAGGATCGATGTGGTCTATAGTGCTAGGACACAGACTGGACAGGAGGAAATGATCAGAAATGGCCAGAATCATTCGGCCACTTGGGAGGCTGCAGGATTGCCGTGCTGACCCTCTGACCCTCTCTAGCTCATCTTCATGAAGTTGCCCTTTGCCCTGAACAGTGTTTCAAATATTGCCCAGAAATTCATAGGCATTTCATATTTAAATGATTTTTAAAAGACTGTGTAAAGCATTGTACCTGTGCTAGGCATCAGATCTATGCAGAATTTTAAAGTACAGTACACTTAAAATGCTTATACACATTCTAACAAACATTTTAGAAAAAGACCTTCATTAGTTTGCATTGGAGAGATCACCTTTATCATTAATTTAACATCTGGATAGCATTAAAGCCATTTCATCTTCGTCTCAGACATTTATCTGTATGATGTTGGACAACAACAGATGGTTTCATAGACAATAAATAATTCATTCCTAATTATGTAGATATGGATATTTGATCTATAAATATTATGCCTTAAGGGTTCATGAAATATGAACTTTTTAGAGTTTGTAGTAGAGGAATGTCATCATGGGAGGAAGGTAAGAGAGAGGAAAGCTCCATGATTAGATGTGCAATTGAAAAATGCACTGTGCATCAGTCAAGCACTTAGTAATAAAGTGAGAATGTATTACAAAACCAAGGGACTTTTAATTTTCTTTCCAACTTGCAAATGATATGTTCAAAGAAGTCACTGGCATTCCCACAGTCCCACACCATTGCCATATCACAAATCTGGGATTTAAGCAGATGCTTGGTTTTGATTATCTGGGCTGAACTCAATTTAACTACTTGTATGTTTAAAACAACTTGCTGGAATAGTGGAAGAAGCACATAGGAATGCAGGTCTCTTTGTCAGTGATGTTCCTATACTAATACACAGCATATTATGTTCTATGATTCATATGGGAATATTATAAATATTTATTCTATTTTTTTTTAATTAACACAGTTGGAATAGTCTAGTTTTAAAACAACACCCCTTTTGGGGGCAAGAAAAAACCAAGGGCGCAGGTGGTCTTACCCAGGTCAAAATGCCAGGCTTGGGGGCAGCTGAGGTGGTGAGATCCCTGCAAACTAAACCTACACTACTGCACTGTGGATACAAAACAGCATCCCTGTCCATAAAGCAGGTCCTAGAGCATATGAGAAGATATTCATTATTTTTAATCGAATGTATTTATTAAAATCTCTTGATCTTTTTCTAAAATATCTACCTGCTTACCAGTACTGCCTTAGTATTTGGAAGAGGTATTTTTTAAAACTTAATAATAATAAGATGCTCAAATATTACAGAAAGTACTTCCCATCATGGAACTTATTTGTCCCTAAAAAATCTTTGTTTGTGTTGTAGACTTCAGCCTCTTTTGGACAGTAACAGAAACATAACCATAGTACTGCATGTGCCTATCACTGATCTGAATAGCCTCATCTGCCTACATTACATATTAATTACACCTGCTGGCAATAAACAGGTGGAGGAAAGATGCTGAAGAACAAAAATCTATCAGGAAAATCATCTACTTGCAGTACACAAAAAGATCAGAATACAAACAATTTACTTCCTACTAAATATACATTAAGGAAAACCAAAGATAAGAAACAAAAAGTCTCCACGAGTAATTCCAGAAGTGCTTGGTCTAGCACAATAAATATTTTTCCTGTATTATTTCAGATGTCGTGGGAGCAGCAAATATTTAACATGTTTTAAAAAATGAAACAGCATATTCCAGTTTCATGCACTATTCCTACCTTTTATAGCTACCACCACAAAATATTAGTGCACGTATTCTCAGCCCTTGCACCAGAGTGGGCAATACACCTGGCAACTACTCCTTCATACCTACAGTGGTGAACGTAAAGACTCTTCACAGTTGAAATTCAGGACATTTTCATACAATGTTTAGAAAAGGGGTTTGTTTAGAGCAGGTCATGCTCCAAGGCCATTGCCTTTTGGAGGGACATGTATTTATTTTCTTAAAAAGTGAAGTAATTACATTTTATCTCTGCTCACTTTGTGATTAAGTTTACCATATACATACAGAAATGGACAGAGCGGAGTTTTTTTCTTGAGTGTTATTTTGAATTTGCTCTTGTCAAACCTGTTCTTCAGTGTGATCTTCAGCCTCCCTTAGGAATTTGTATTCTGTATTAACCAAAAATAAAACTCCTGCTTATAAAAGAATTAGGCTCAAAACAAAACCTCCATCCAAACTGATCCCACAGCTTAGATTCCTGCTTAACTTCCCACACAAGGAGCGACTGAACTGACTCCAACAGGAATACTGTTAGCCAGTTGAATTCAGTCTGTTTGGAGATCTCTGTCACACTGAACCTCCAAGGGAGGTAGAAACAGCAGCTCAGGCTCCCGCTCTTCCCATATTTCTTCCTAACTGCTGAGACCAGACAGCAAGGGCCAACCATTAACTGGCCCAGACACAAGAGAGTTGTCCAAGAACATCTCTAGGCATCTATTGGATGGACACCCACCTTCCTTCCAGCTCTGTTGTTATGTAGGTTCATCAGCGCCCTGGCATCTTTTCCTTTCCGTTCTTTGGCATCCACAAAGGCTCTGGCAAATTTCATGCCATAGTCGATGTTATCGCTGCAGCCACCCCAGTCAAAATGGCCCTTGCTGTCCTTGGCAGAACCTTTCTTCTTGGGATCACAGGAGCAGGATTTCAGCTCCCCTTGGCTACATGCCCTGGTGATGGCAAAGACAACTCCAGCAGAGGAGATGGCATGTACAAAAGCAGATTCTCGACTACCTGGAACAAAAGAAGTCACTTTAAACATCATTGGGGTAGCTAGTTTGAGTGGCTGTCCTATATCCAGACAGTTAGCCTGGACTTCTTTTGCAGAGCAAAAGATAAACTAGGCTGAAATCACACAAATGCACATTCCCTGGAGCCAGAATTAGTCATGGCTTAAACTTGGACCCCTCCCTGGTAAAAGCTCATCAATATAGTGTTAGAGTTGGAAAACATTAATCATTTGTTTCTGATATTGATTAATATACTTTCATGGATCAGTTGTTCTATACAGATATGTGAATAGGACAGCTGGTATTCCTATCGTTTCATGAATTTAAAAGAATATATGAAGTGTTATTTGAGAGATATGTTCAAGAAATTATTAAATAGGGACAGTAAAACAACATGTACATTGCAAAATACTGCAAGTAACTCTTGAAACTAGATGTTCCTCTCCTGAAGCTCTTGGAGCAGACCTTCCTGCTAAAAATGTGCTAGGGAGAAAACTTGGGTGTTATTTTCTGAAAAATAAGTTAATATTAGGTCTTCTGCCTAGAATCAAGCCCGTAACCGTAATTCACACAAGTTCCATTAAATCAATGGCACCGCTTGTGTCATGCTTGAGGCAGGATTTGGTCTGGCAGCTGTGACTTTTTCATGCCAGCTGCTCTGGCAGCTTTCCCATCTCCTAATCAAGATACTTTATTATACCAGAGATTATCTGAATTTCTAGACTATGCCTACTCATAGGCTACTAGGTACATATTACAATGTGATAATTGCTTTTAATTTAAGATGTAGTAGTTTGCAATACAGAGCTACATTACGCTGCCACAAATCTACTTGTGTAATGGGATATTTTCCTACTTTTAAAGTTTTTAGCATAGGAAGAGTGACAAGTAGATTTTTGTGCAATATCTAAGACAACTTTGCAGTGAGAGAGATGTCTTTGCAGGACTTGCAAGCCTTAAGTAATGTTAGCACAGTAAAACAGGACCCCAAAGAAAAATGTTAACTTTGATTTTTTTGTAGAGGCAGAATTACACCATGTAACTTATTATTTAGTATTTCAATTCCATTACCACTAATATGTTTTCACCAACAAATGGGCCCTGAACTTCCATGTGCTGTGCAAGCCTTTTGCCAACAGCAACTAAAAGCTTACAAAAGGACTGATCAAAACATGCCTTCCTTACACTGCCTTCAAAATCAAGCAGAAGTTACCATGGTTTGTTACAAATCACGCTCTTTTGAAGACTTATTTCTGAGAAAACTTATTCAGAAATATCGGAAATTTGTAAAGTGTTAATTAAAAAGAAACAATATTGATAGAAGATAAATGTTTTATTTGAGTTGATTGAACTAATCAACTTTGTTAGAGCACTATCACCATTCTATGGCAATCACAGCCTGATCAGGCTCAGTGTAGAGCTCAGAATCCTGATGCTGTCATTCTCTCACATGAGCCAACAGTGAAAACTTCACTTTTGGAAAAATTGCATTTTTACTTTTTATATTAAATAGCCTCATCATTATTAGGCTGTGTTCTGCCAGACATGTTTTCCTGAATATCAGACAAACCTCATTGAAAACCTCAGCCTATGGGTGACGTTACTGGTTACTCACAAATAATTGCTACGGGAACATGAAGCTGGTTACAGGAACCAACCTCTTACCAGGAGCAGAACCTAGCATGGAATGAAAATTCCCCTGCTTGAGTCAGTGTGCCCAGTGTCTGCCATCCTCCTCTCCATCCACACCAGTGGGACAATGGCCCCAGGGTACTTTCCTACTCCCCTCCTTGCAGGCACTGTGCTGCTCACAGCTTAGCATGGTGCTGGGGACATTCCAGGGACACGAGCGCCAGGGCAGGGTCAGCCCCACTGACTGTGCGCCAAGGCCATGTGTGCAGGGTGTGGCACTTGGCGGAAAGAGCTGCAATTACTAAGGGTCTCAGCACGTTTATCATTGGGGTAAGGCCATTCTGACACAGTAACAGATCCCAGCCATTTCTTTGAGTCAAAAGGGCCAGATTTGAGATGTGAAGACTCACTAGATGCCTTAGTCCGACCTTTAGATGACAACACCACCCTGCTTAACCATCTTCCCTCAGGGTTGGAAGCACAATGTAGTCCTCAACTGCTTGGGACCTGCACAAGCCTGGCTCACCTCTATCTGATGTGTGTGCCCTGCCTCTCTCTCCCTGGGAGCCTGACCTGAAATGTTGCAGTGCCTGGAGGGCAGTGCTGCCCCGGCATGGGTGCAGATCCTGCACCCCTCAGACAGCGCACACAGTCCTGGAGGGACTGCACCTGCTACTGCACTTTCCCAGCAAAATGCTGCAGCGGGAATCAGCGTGCAGGAGGGATTGTCGTCTGCCATCCCAAAGCACTGGGCTCCTGTTTGCACATCAGCTGCCCCTTTCAACAGGCCCCACCCTGAGTACTGGTATCCTGAGGCTGGGCTGTGATGGGAAGTCTTCTGTCCTGCTGGCCACATTCTGATGCCTCGGTTTCCCTGTAGGCCTTAATTTGTGAGCTTGATATCCATTATGCACCAAAAAAAGAGAGAAGTCAGGAACTGCAGAGCCAACCCCTAATAAGCCAAAAACGTACATTGTCTCCCTGATTTGATATAGGTTTTTAAACAATACAGTCCTTCGCGTTATCATATATGCTGTTCCACTGTCCATGAGACCCTAAAATAACTTTGCATTTGCTCTTCCCTTCCTCCTGAAACATAAAACCAAACTTCACCCTTGCTAAGACCAAGGATACAGGAGGATGACCACAGCTTCTCATCGTTTCCGCACACTGCCCAGGAGGTGCCAGCCCCAAAACAGTCCCTGTTACCCTTGTGAGGAACACTTGTACCCTCACGCTGACTCTCTAAACCCCCTTTTACCCTCGGCCCGTAGGCGCGGAGGCTGTATGCCCCACCCAAGCCCGCGGGAAGCCCCTCCCGCATCCCGGCGCCGTCCGCGGGACTCACTGCGCAGCAGGACGCGGCCGAGGAGGCGCTGCCCCCGCTCCAGGGCGTTGCAGTCCCAGCGGTGCCGGCGGAACTGGTGCTGGCACTCGGCCGTCCAGGCGGCCACGCCGCGGCCGATGGAGAGCATCGCCTCGGGGTGCCGCCGGCACAGCTGCCGCTGCCGGCTCACCAGGCCCGGCACGTTGTCGCACATCACCCGCGACGAGCCCACGGCGCCCATGTACCTGCGGGAGGGAAGGGGCAGGGCAGCACCGGGGGCCCGCGGCGACCCCCGGGCACCGACTCCGCTGGAAGGAGGGTCCTCAGCGCCTCGGAGCCTTCCTCCGGCGGGTCCAGAGCTGCAGCTACCTCTGCCTTTTTGGTGGAAATCCTTTACAATTAGTCATCGACCCTGTGTTCTTTTAATAACGTGAAGCATTCAGGAGAACCCCAAGCCCGGCTATTGTAGCTCCGTGCAGTACTTTAAAAAAAAAAACCTTGACAAAAATTAAATTACATCATCTGTATCCAGATGGTCTCTATTAGTCCTGAAACGTTTCGAAAGGTACCTTTCATAAAACCCAAACTTCTATAGGTGTCTTTTGAAGGGATCAAACAGAAGAAAATGTCCTTTTTCTTGTATTTTCATTATTTTATACGATCATAAAATCGTTAAAGCCGTGACTTACAAAAAATATATAGTTAAGTGGCATTTAGAAGACACCATGACAAAAAGCCATCGCAATAAATAACATTTATATGGCTAAGGACACAGATAGTCATTTTATTGAAATATGCTCAGTCTGATAAATCAGGCTTTGATCGCACGTCAGCCAGTGTCAAGGTTAAAGGTGTACCCCAGGATTACAAGAAGGGGTTTAACCCCTCTCTTACACCAAGACTTTCCAGTCTGGACTTGTTTGGGGTCCCCAGTCTGAGCGGCAGGTTTATGTTTCCATTCTAACCCGTTTTGCAGCCTGCCTGAGACGCTCCACGCCGACATCAACTATCACTTGAAGCCGGGAGCAGGGCTCTCTGCCCTCTGCCCTGGCAGTTTACAGTTCAGCGAGGAGAAACTGTGAAGGGAAGGGCGGGGGAGGGCAAGGAAGAAGGAGAAAATAAATTATTAATAAAAAAATAGCGCTGCTGTAGCCAGTTCCCAGCGCCGCCGGGACGCGGAGGGCCGGCTGCCAGCAGCAGCGCTTCGCCCGCGCCCCTCGGGCGTATTCCCCGCCCGCCTCCCTGCCCTCCTCCCGCTCCCTCCGCGGCCCCGCCGCCCCGAGCAGCGCCGGCCGGGCGGTGCCCGCTGCCCCCGCCGGGCCAGGTCCCCCGCACTGCTGCCGAAAGCCCCGGGTAGCCCCCGCTGTTGCGCTGTGCTTTTGCGGAGGAGGAGGTCGGGGAGCGGGGACGGGGTGTGGAAGGAGGTGCCGGGACCGTCTAAATCCGCTCGCTTTAAGGCCCGGACTTTCTGGACCGGAGCAGCTGGCAGCAGCGAGCTCCTCTTCTCCGAGCTGAGAGGGAGAGGCTTCCCCCACCTCCTCTGATTCACAATTAATCCGACCCCACCTTCCCCAAGAGCAAATAAAAATTTCTGGAATTGCACAGCTTACCACCATGAGGAGGTGACTGGTGGGGTCGCCCAGACCAAGACCAACGGAAGAGACCACCAGATCCCAGGGAGAAAGTTCATGTTAGAAACGCTTCGGTCCACATCAGGTCAGTTGTGGGGGGCAGAAGAAATCCCATGAAGCAACAATGACGAGCAGGAGCAAACGCACCTTGAGGGTTACTTCTTTCCCGTGGGTCAAGCGCCTTCGCATCCCCACGCGCGATCGCGGGGTTCACTGATCCCCTGCCGGGAAACGGGGGATGCCGGTTGGTGCATCGCTCTGGATTCCTCTCGGTTCGCCCCGCACCAAATCTCTCAGGCCATGGAGTTCAGCCCCGCTCCCATCCTTCATCTTTGCCCCGATCCAGCTCTTCCCTGCAGTCACGGCAAAACTGAGGAGCTGGTGTGGGCTGCTCTCAGACTGGGTGGGTTCTGCTTTGGTTGGTGTTTTTTTTTCCTCTGAAACTCTGATGGATGAAATGATGTCAAGAGACACTGGGGGAAGAGGAGGAGGTAACACCTCTGATTAGGCAAGTAATCTCGAGGAGGCAGTTGCTTTCCAATAACCCTACAAGCAGGCAGTGAGTTCAAACCCGCCGGCAGATGCTACACGACCTGCTGCGGAGCCGGCAGCGGCCCCGGCGGGCTGTTACAGACCGGCAGCACTTGGTACCTCTCTCAGGGCTTGGCACGACGGCACTTCATGGCTCGGTACCCACATCCGCGAACACCGAGCACGGAACGGAACGGCGATCCTGTGCGAGAGGAGAAGCAGAGAACCAGAGCAGTCCCGGTACGGGGTAAACACCGCCCGGCCGCCTCCCCTCGACCCGGGCCCCGCAGAGCAGGGCCGCCTTCTTCGCGGGCACCAGCGCCGGGGTGCCTCCGTCCTGGGGGTCCCTGGGCAGTCCCGCACCGCGGGGATCCCGGGCCCACGGGCTCCGACAGGGGGACGGGCTAAGCCCCCCATCGTGCTTGAATCCCGGGAGGGGGTATCCGCTGCCGCCGCGCCCCTCCCCAGCCTGAGAGGCGACTGGCGGACCTTGCCCGAGAGAGGGGCGATGCGACCGGGACGGGACACCAACTCAAGAATAAGGGATTTGGCAACTTTTTCACTTCATGTCATCTCTGCAAAGCCGAGATGTTACAGGGTAACACATATTCCAAACAACAAACCCCCTTTATCAAGCTGGACATGCTCCGCTTCCGAGACAGCACTCGTTGGCTGAAAAAAAGACAAATGCCCAAGGGTGCTAAGTGAGTTAGGGACTGCACAGCTCTTGTTACTAGAAAAAGCCTGCAGTTGTCAACTCCAGGTGAAAATCCTGGAAGAGCAAGCTAGGAAGCACCCTTTAAGTGCTGCTCTTCAGGCAGCATATTACAGCCATTCTCCTGTTTCTTGGTACAACTTCTCAAGATCACATAGAACTAGATGTAAGCACAAACCGTTTCAGAAAGAAAATGCAATAGGTAGAATTATGTGAAGTTTTGAGGTGGTAACATTCAGAGACTTACCAACTTAACTTGAAAGCAATACCCCAAATAACCCCCAGAAATCAAAACCCACCTACACTGCAATGTCAAAACCTTTCAACTGCAAAGACTACCGAGTAAGAATAATTGAAGCTTGGGGCACATGAATGCTTCTCCAACAGCAGTACTCGCCCAGAGGCAACTACAGATCCTCTTACTAACTCCAGGTCTTAAAAGCAACAGATGAGCATTCAGCATCTATTTGATAAAATGTAACCAGTGTGTAAAAATACACTCCAATTTTTAGCTTCTGGTCAACTTATTTCTCACATTTACAATACACTTCGGATCAATTAGAAGGGCAGAGAAACACCAGTGAGAGGACAGCAAATTCCAGCAGTATTTTAGACCCATACAAACGGAGGCTACAATCCTCCCTGCTACCAGCTTTCTCAGGCTTGCAGTAGAAAGCTGACTTAGAATTTCTTATACCCTTCTGTACTAACAGGAGCTCCTTTACCTGTGGCTACTGCATGAGTGGCTTATCCATGATGTTCTTTTCTTCTCCATAAGTCATTTACCACATCTGCATTCCAGCTTTTTTGCTATTCAGATTCTTTCTCCAAGCCCTCCACAGAAGTTCACCTTGGGTCCATTACTTCTACTAACAACCACACTCATTATAGAGAATGGCAAAACAGGCAAGTTTGGAAAGGAAGCTGGGGGACCACACTGGGTTTGCATGGCCAGGTTTAGGTAGGAGGGGGGCTACAGGGGTGGTTTCTGTGAGAAGGTGCCAGAAGCTTCCCACATGTCTGACAGAGCCAATGTCAGCCAGCTCCAAGACAAACCTGCCACTAGCCAAGGTCAAGCCTATCAGTGATGGTAGTTGCACCTATGCGACCACTATTTGATAATGTGAAAAAACTGCTCTGCAACAGTAATTGTACCAAAGAGAGTGTTAAGACAATGTGAGAGGAACAGCTGTGGAGACATCCAAGCCACTGAAGAACAAGGGGGAGACAGCGCCCCAGCTGTCGGGGCAGAGATTCCCAAGCAGACCATGGTGAGTCAGCCTGTCCCCCTGCAGCTGACAGAGATCCATGGTGGAGCAGAGATCCACCTGCAGTCCGTGGAGAACCCCATGCTGGGTTGAAGGAGGCTGTGATCCTGTGGGACGCCCATGCTAGAGTAGGGTCCTAGCAGGACTTGTGCCCTACAGGGGACCCACAATGGAGCAGTCTGTTCCTGAAGGACTGCACCCCATGGCAGGGGGCCCACATTGGAGCAGTTAGTGAAGAACTGCAGCCTGTGGAAAGGACTCACATTGAAGCAGTTCATGGAGGACTGTCTCTCAGGAGAGGGAGTGCTGGTTCCTGATGCAGCCCTGGAGAGGCTGCTGGCCTCCCTTGCTGCAAGAACAGACTGAATCTAGAAATCTGTAGGTGTCTTCAACAAGTATCATGTGCACAGTTTCTCATACAGTTAAGAAATCATGCCATGTGCAATACAGATGACAGCAGAGTAGCCAGAGCACTGAAAGCCCCATTTTCTGCATACCTTCTGAAATCGAGCTGAGGTTTTTCAATACACTAATGAAAATAATGTAGTTAAACCTGTATTTCTACATTCAAATAAAGACTGTTTTCAGAAAAGCTGAAGGCATGGAAGGCTCACTTGGAAATTTTTTTAAAGAAAAACCCCACCAAACTCTTAAGTAGAACACATCTTCCCACATATACTACAGCTCATAGTACATCTTAAAAAAACTGAAAATCCTTCCCCAGAGATATCTCTGTAAGTCCCACTTCCAGGGACTATGGCTCTATATTATATGAAGCTACACCATTTGGATCAGGATAAAAACTAGAATTTATCAGCTATTAAAACTGTTGAGGATACCCATCACATAATCATCTCATGTCAGGAATAGCCCATGTTGTATCTCACTTCTTTCTCAGTATAGCCCCATTACCTGGAAATGCCTATTTCTGGAATAGGGAAATGTAAATTTTCAAATATACACGTCCCCCTGCCTCCAGAACAAAGAAATGACAATACATGTCTTTAAAAGCAGAAATCTGCAGTTCTGATACCTGTTAGACCTTCAAGGCTTTGTAGCCTTGCTACCTACTAACAGGTATCAGAACTGAAGTCTCTGTACATAAAGATCCAAAGCAATATTTGCAGTACTTCACCAGTAACACAGGAGTTTTATTTGGGAAAGACGACCTGTAGCTTTTGCAGAACAGGTGAAACAGAAGGCAGATGCAAACACCTACTCACCCTTATGAGGAAGTGATAGCTTTGGGGAACACCTGAAGGGGTTCAAAGACAACAAAAGAAAGAAGAATAAATCGCACATTTTAAATCTTGTCCTCAACAAGGAACTTGGATGAAATAAAAGAAGATAAACCAAACACATACTGAAGTCAATGGAGACTATAACAGAAAGCTCACTCTTTCTCAATTTAAGAATACACATACCCCAAACTACTCTTTATTACTTGTAATTGGCTAACAAGAATAATTAAGGGTAATGCCTTATGACAGGTCAGGTACTGCACAAGTCAAATTTAAAGAGCAGAGCAAATCCCAAGGCACAGAAGAGAGACACAGGACACACAAGCCACAGTGTATCTTAGATGGGAAAATTAAAAAAAACCAAACTTGCAGTTCTTTCAGATCTCCACAGGATCACCCAAGGCCCTAATTTTACATAACAGCCTAAAGATTCAGAAAAGGCCATTTTATGAATAGTCATCCCTATGAAAACAAGTTAGGTATCCAATAACATTGCAAGTAGGAACCTCACTGCATCTTTAAGCAACTAGGTATCCCAAAGGATTTGGCCCGAGGTCCAATTCACTCAATCCTCGGCATCTCAATTTGCACTACTGTAGGAGGAGAACAACAGCAGCAGGGCTGCGCAGCTTACCTGCTTAATACATGCAAAGCTCTTTAGCATTCTCCTCCAATCCCCTCATAGATGTGCAAATCATTGTATTCTTACTGTTCTAGGATAATGACTGCAATTTGACAACTTGCAGAAGGAGGCCTCACAGCAGGGACGTTTTCATATGAAGGCTCCCTTAGGAGGTGCTGGTGGGGGTAAGAATTCTGACAGTGTAGCTCAGGGGCCAGATGTTGAAGGAAACTTTTTCTTTGCTTCCTGCCCTATCACTACCATATTGTGACACCTTGTCAGAGAATTTGAAAGAGGCACTGCAACAACATGAAAGTGAATAAAGGTTCTTGAAATGCATTGTTTAAACCTGAGTTTGGAACCCAAGAAGGTAAATGCAATTTTTTTTTTTCATGATATGGTATGTTAAAATATTCTTTGTTCCTTTGGCTCTTAACATGTCCTCTTCATGCAGCGCAGTTTCTGATCAATCAATTAATGAAAACAGCCTGAAGTGGTTACTCCAATTCCCTTGCTTCTTGTGAGCGGTTTATGGAATTTTGAACACTATACTTGAACAGTGCAGGATGCCAAGGATGCTGCTGGCACAAAACTTATGTTTAACCCAAATGATGTTTACATGTGTGCTTGCAATTGTGACTACAAGCATCAGAAACAGGTGATCCATAAGATAATTTAAAACGACCAAGCTTCTTCCAAACTTATTTTAGAGGTCATCTCCTGAAGTTCAGACATTTGACTCACTTCTGCAAAATCACTTTACTGTAACTCTCACACTGGAAAAAAAAATTACCAGCAACTATCATGCATTACTTTTTCCCTCCTAAGTACTTTACACCAAAGGCATAATAATTTAGTTAAATACCGATAAAACTTTTCTGGAGCCGATTTTCTGTTCAACTGCAAGAGCTCCAAGTTAAGCTTAAAGGCCTCCATCTGACCAGATCTTTTCTCAAAATTCATGGAAAAAAAGTTTAAACTTCTATTGTCTCAAATGTCAAGATCTACTAGTGGCAGAAAACGCATCTCTTGAAATGGAAGTTATATTCAGTGTCCTTTGAAGTGGCTTTGTTAATGCAAATTGTCACTTAAGTGAAGAAGGGCAGGCTAAGAAGCAGAAATCTTTTCAACCACTTACTAGTGGTTGAAATAATTCCACTTAACTAATGAGAGAGTACATGTAGGAAACACAGTTTGAACAACAGGCCTGACCACTTCCCCCTCCACTACCAACCCCAAAAACCCCAAACATCTTCACCCAACAGAAACTCCCAAAAGATGCTGGGTGTCAAAGTTCTAGTATTACCTGTGAGTCATCCCATCACTGACCAACTGCAATTGAACCGAACCGTATTTCAAGCTGATTAGAGGAGGAGTGGTATGTATATAAAAGGTTCTTCCTTTCACAATATGCACCCTGTTAGTTTAGGATTAATTCTAAGGCAATATGAAGAAATAGAGAACCATTTTTAAAATATTTTCTTTTCTATACTTTGTTCATGCTGATAGAATGTTCACTTCCATTTCTGGTAGATGGTGGTGGTGAATACAGCTTAGCCACTCTGACACCAGCTTGGGAGCAGAAAAAAACAGAAAAAAATCCCCGAACTTATGTTTTGCCTCTGGCTTCATCAATCTGTAGGATGTTCCTGGCATTGAAGGACGAAAGGAGGTAAAACAGTTCCAGTAACAAGGAAACACACTAACACAATGCAATTCTCTGAAACAAAAAAGCAGAAAACAGTGGTAACAGTGATTGGAATAGCACTCAAGTTTTCATCTTCTCCTTACTAGTCTCTAGAGGGAATATGAAAGGTTAAGACTCCACACAACATTTCTGAAAACTTACAGACCAAAAGTTTCACACACCCATTCAGGTTTATGTTTTTTTAGACTCCTTTTGTTTCATTTTGAAAGAAAAATGTCCCTTACAAAATATTCAGCATTTTTACAGATGTTTACTGAAACCTGCAAAAACATAACTAGTTTGAATTCACTTACACCAACTCCCTTTTTTCCTAACATAGCTGGTTTGGTAAGCAGATCAAAACCAGTTGTAAATGTTTCACTGTGGGATTACAAACACCTTTTTAAGTGGAGAAAATATTAAGAAAAAATTTGTAGTGAAAGACCAGACCAAGAAAAAACAAGCTGCTATGCCTTCTAAGGTCTGCATTCTTATAGCTAAGGACTACTATAATCCTTTTAATAGATGTGATGAAACTCTTAATAGAGGTGAGTATCCCTAAGGAAGCAGATTTCAGGCATAATTTAAGTATCATAGTTCAGTGGGAAATGACTTTTTAGGCTATATGTAACAAGATTTCCATAGTTCTCTTGATTGTGAAAAGAAAAAAACCCCACACGTATCTCTCGGCAAGAGAAAAGATCTTTATCAAGTTAAAACTGAACATGATACTTAAAATATTTTAAACCATCCCAACCCCCAAAACACATCTGCATTATAATTTTAAATACAAACGTGATATATACTCAGAATTTGCTTATGTTCACCTCTGAACAGTTAAAGTAAAAACCGAAACCAGTAATTAGTAAGCAATAATCACAGCTTTATGCTAAAAAAAGAAACGCAGCATTGACAAGATTTTAGACCTGCATTCTTATACCAACAATGAATTTCAAACAACAATGAATTTCAAAATAAAACCCTAAGATACTCTTAAGTAACAGTTTTCATTTTTAATAACTTTATTTTTAGATCCAAGTACATACTAGATACTACAGATATGATCGGAAACAGCACTAAAATTATTTTTGGGTTCTCTTTGCTACTAATTTAATTGTAAATAAGAAAAAACCAAATCCAAGCAGTGTTACCACTCCCATTTTTACTAATCTTTTTCCCAAGGTGGCTGCTTTTTCTGGAGGTTTCACTCGGTTAGGTTCATTCTTCTCTTCATGCTGAGGCAGATGTTAAATCCATGTAAAAAGTACAAAAAAAAAGTTAGTGTGAAAGCTTCTTAAGTAGATTATAAAGCACCCAGTCCTAAAAATCTGCATGCATCTAGGATTGATACTACTTCTTTCTGTCTCTGTTCTACTTAATTTGAAATAAATGTGTGTAAACCTTCATCTTATCTGATGTTCAATCATTCTGTAACATATATTAGAAAAACGAACTGTTCATTTACAAACTTAATTACTCAGCAGTAAAATACTGCTATTATTAGATGCTACAAAAATCTAATAACAAAACAATTGAACTCCAACTGTCAAACATTTTAACTAGAACTTCTGCCATTTAATTACTAAAACAACTGTTTATTTATAAAGGAAGTTAAATACATAACAGATTAGACTTTCTTGAAATTAAAGGAAGAGTGGAAAGTACCTTACAAGTGCCTGCTCAAATACATGCTGAACCTGAGTGGAGCCTTGTCATAAAGGACAGCAGGGTTAGGTTCTTATTTTCTACCTTAGTTCATAATGCTTGGAAGGCCATCTCACTTACTGCACTTTCAAAAATTATATGCTATAGACATGTACTGCTGGCAAAGTCTTGTAATGATTAAGGTTAGCAAACAGTACTGAAGACTTCAAGGGAATTTATACAAACATTTTATGTAAGAGGTTTAACTGTTTCACTTAGATTCACACGTTCACACTAAACGCGATTCACACGTTCACACTAAACGCTTGGGTGCTCTACATTCAAAAGTGCTCCATCATAAATTAAGTAAAACAAAAATGCCTTGTATTAAAGCACTCGTAAGTGAAATTCATAAAACATAACAGGATTTAAAAAAGGAATTGCATTTTTGAAGTAATTAGAAGGCGGTTTCACACAGGACACAAAGATACCATGCTTCATCTTGACAGCTATTAAACCTTACGTACAGATAAAGTCAAGTGGCACCAAACTTGGAACCCTCCCAGCCGTTATAACTGGCCTGCATATATAGGAGGCAAATATATACACAATTGATGATTGCATATGCAAAAAAAGGAATAAATAGCTAGTAAGTTCTTTGCCACAGTTTCTACCTCTTAATATATTTGCTGTTAAGTGATTTATTGGGAGAAGGCTGTTATACTACATTAAATTTACTTAAACTACAGGAAATTGAATTAGTAGCATTATACTCAAGGTCTGAGTTCCACATGGCTTCATTCAGCAACAGATTCCTTTCTGACACTGATGCTCCATTTACCCTACCCCAGTGGCCGTTCATTTTACCAGCCTATTACTTAAAATGACCCCATCTGACAAGAGAGTGTCACTGTGTTGGTTTGAGAATGACTGATGTGGTGCTAACATCTAGCCTTGACCTCTCCCACCCTCTTCTTTTGTCACTCTGCAGTTATCTGGGATGCCTCCCATTCAATCCATAAAACCTTAGTATCTTCCTTGTGAGTCAATAATTCCAAACAAAAGATTCCTTAATTAAAAAGTAAGAGTGTAAGTATTCAGCGTGGCATCTATGCCACAGTGGTTGTCCAAGAGCACAGGGATAAATTCCAATTAATTCTTTCGTGCAGTAGAAAGAAAAAGGCAGATTGTGCTTTCCTTTGGAGATTCTCCACAGGTAGATTGTGCTTTCTTTTGGAGATTTTCCACACTGCAGTGGAATACTAGAGATTATTTCTCATTCTGTCCGTGAAAAGGTGGAAGGGGGAGAGAGCAATGCAATGCCCAAGCTAAAGCTAAACAGCCGTTGGCAGACCAAGGTATGAAACATTTCCCTGATGGATGCCACATTTGTGGTTGCATCAGGAACTTGTACACAGTATTTAACAGCCTCACTCACACACACCCACCTCCACCACCAGGTCCTTCAGTTTGCCAACTTCTTCTCCCAACTTGTTAACACTGCAAATCAAGTCTTTGCAGACTTCAATATAACATTCAGTTGGTGCCCACTGCAGTACCATCTGTTAATAAATAGTTATTTGCCATAATTACATAATTGTAGATTATAATTTAATATTCTACAGTTAATGTATCACAAAAGACAGTGCCAGAAAATGTTAATAACTGCATTTATACTGGGTTTTAATTGTATGATTTATGCACAACAAGCTACTACTTCCTAGCAGCCTTTGTTGGAAACTTTTGTCACCTCAACTCTCCTATCAGTAGAAACATGAAGAAACAAATCAATCTCCTTTAGTTGTGTGGCTTAACTCTTTGAAATAAATTATTTTTAAGAAGTGTCCTTTAGAGAAAGGGCATTGGACAGCTTTATATAACTATATAATAACCAAGATGGTTGGTATTCATAGTTTTCATGTTTTCATAGTATTCATAGTTTTCATTTTACAAGGTGGAATAATACACTCTAAATCAATCTTTTGTTTGGTTGAATACCTTGTGAGAATTTTTGAGGAAATGGTTATTCATGGTCTGCACAGGAATGATCAGCTTACTACACTCTTTATTCAACTTCTGAAGAAACTTGAGGAATTCATCTTCACTAGAAAAATAAAACGATATTTTGTTATTTGTCAAATGCTGTAACTTTTTGCAAGCCAAATATTACCTATGGATTTCCAACACTGGCTAGTGAGTTAAACATGCAGTTTCATAACACACAAAAAACCCAGTATCATTTTAACAGCAAACAGTTAAAGACATTTAACACCTTAGCAAGTTTGGTTTTTTCCCCCCTTGTTTGTCCCATCCCATCCTCTCCCTCCCCCACCTTATTTTGGAAGGACAATATTTTTGACCTGCAGCTTACATTTTTGAGGTAGATGCGAGGGAAAAAGTCTGGTTTGTACTTTGGAGCTAGGACTGAAATGACTAGGTTTAGGGTCATTTAAAGCAGAGTGGAAGAAAGTAAGAATTCAGTAATACTGGCTTGGCCCTTGGATCTGCCACTCAGTGCCATGGCCTAGTTGAGGTGTTAGGGCATGGGTTGGACTCAATCTTAGAGGTCTCTGCCAACCTGGTGATTCTGTGATCTGGAAACATAGAGCCTTAAATATCCAATGTTACCTTTTTGAAGAAAATTTTTACTTGGTGTTCAAATACAAGCAGGAAGATAACTCTCAAAATTAGTTTGCTCCATGTCTCCAAAAAGTGGAGAAAGGTATAGAAAAATTTAACAGTTTATTTTCAACTTTAAGTTTCTAGAGCTTCCACATGACACTGACTCAACTGTACCGGAAATGTCAGAGAATTTTAGTCATAAATCATGGTGCTGGCCAGAAACTTGTTGCCATTCACCAGGAAGATGGAAAGAAGGCAAGGAAGAAGAGGATCCAATTGCTTTTACTGAGTGAGCTCTCAAACTCTGGAACTCCTGAGAAGTGTCTGTATCTCCAGTAGGAAAGTTTCTGATAACTCTAAGCTATATGGGTGAGTAACAGGCAGGGCCAAGAGACAATTACAAGTTCCTACTGCAGATCTTCCTGTTCTGCAGATCCATAGGATCTGAATAAACTAATTCAGACTCTTAACATTCCTCCATTCCCTAGGCAATCTGCTATTAAACCTAAATGCAACATACACCACTTGCTTCTTGCTTCTGAGGGCAAAGAGGTATCCACGAAATTTGTCAAACAGCTAAACTAAGCTACATGCCAATGCAGTGCAAGTATCTAAATGGAGATGGAATTTAGGCCATAGAGCACTTTCCTTCAACTTTGGGCACAGGATCATTAGTGAGTAAAATTTCTGCCACTGCTCAGGACATGTGTGATTTGCAATAGTGCTGAACTGTTAAGACTTTAACGCTTAAAACAGAATATACAGAAGTATTAATAGGAATGCTGGAGGTTTAAAACCAATACTGCACATGCTTTTCATGAAAATGCGGAAGTACAAAAGCCTATTAGTTTGTTTTTATAAAATAAACTATTGCTTGTTTCAGAACAATGTAATTGGACTGAGTATTTCAGTAAAGAACACAAACACTAAACATCTGGAGATAGTCTGAAAGCTCCTCCCACATTACTATAGTCAAGCCATAATCGCAAATATTTTCTTCTACTTAGAAAGATAACTTTTTAGCTGGCTGGGATCAGTTAGGGCACCTTTTGTGTTTCATCACAAAGGAAATTATACTTTGGAAATCTGGAAGGACACTCGGCAAATATAAAGTATGTCATGGGCTTGAATCAGGGAGGGGAAAAAACATTTAATCTATCATACTACTTCATTACACCATAGTTCTTTAAAAACTCCCTATTTTCATGGAATTTTATACCTGTTGCAATGACATGCTCTTGTATTTAGAAATGGAAATAATATTTTCAAAAAAGGATCACTTTTAAAAAGAATTAATGGCTGTCAAAACATCAGTGGCTAAATAGTGCTAGACACTCCGTAAGTTTATAATCAATCAGTTCAAGATTTTCTACTATGTTAGTTTTTCTATGACTTAATGACTGATTCTCCTTCTCACAGAATGACTTTGAACAAGTGGAAAGTAAAATCTTTATATAAAAGCATGTAAACATAGCCTAAGATTTTAGTCTCAAGGTCAGATTCCTAGAATACATGTCAGGCAATTTTCTAGGAAACTATGCAGTGCTTGCCATAACTGAAGTGCTGTCATATTTTGTGTACTTCAGTCTTAAATCAATCAATTATTTTCTGGTTTTGAGAACTACATATGATCTAAACCCACACTATACTAGGAATAAGATATGTGACTGGTGTGTGAGACTGCACCAGATACCATGTGGGTATTTTATTGTATTTGGCCACACACGGTGATGGATGATGTTTTATATTTCTCCACTTACTCCCTCTGTTCAAATTTTTAAGCTGCTCTGCTTGAATGTATGTACTAAACACTACTGTGGAACAATCTGAAAAAAGCACACATTTTAACATAAAAATGCATAAAGCTTAAACTGGGCAAAGTCCCCTTAAACTGTAGCTAATTATCACTCACTGAAGAGCCAACATCCATTTCTAAAGGCACCTAACAGATTTCTGGCCTACCACCTTGGCTCAGCAGCAAAGTCTCTATTTTAATACAAATGGCTCAGATGCTGTTAAAGTACTTAGGGTGTATCCGTATCATACTGGTTTATACCCTCCTGCATGCTGGAACTTCAGTTCTTCAGTATTGCAGGACGTGTCCAAGTTTGCAGGATTCTCTTCTGAAAGTACGCACTTGTTTTGATGGGAGAATTACAGAATCATAGAATAGTTTGAGTTGGAAGGGACCTTACAGACAATTTAGTTACAATCCCTTTGCCATGGGTAGGGACACCTTTCACTAGACCAGGTGTCTGAAAGTTCCATACAACCTGGCCTTGAACTCTCCTAGGAATGGGACATCCACAGCTTTTCTAGGTAACTTATTCTAATATCTCACCACCTTCACAGTAGAAAATTTCTTCCTTACATCATATCTAAACCTGCTCTCCATCAGTTTGAAGCATTCCCCCTTGTCCTGTCACTACATGCCCTTGTAAAAAGTCTTTCTTCGTCTCTCTGGTAGGCTCTTTTAGGTTTCTCTAAGGTCTCCCCATAGTCCTCTCTCCTCCAGGCTGAACACCTGCAAGTGTCTCAGCCTGTCTTCATAGGACCAGTGCTCCAGCCTTCTTGGTCATCTTTGTGGCCCTCCTCTGAACTCCCTTCCAGGTTGATATCCTTCTTATGCTGGGAGTCTTGGAGCTGGTTGCAGTAGTTCAGGTAGAGTGTCATGAGAGTGGAGTAGACAGGGAGAATCCCCTCTTGACCTGCTGGCCACTCCTCTTGGGATGCAGCCCAGGATACGATTGGCCTTCTGAGCTGCAAGTGCACATTTGCTGGGTCATGTTGAGCTTCTTGCAGGAGTTGGATTTGATAATCCTTGTGGGTCCCTTCCGACTTAGGATATTCTGTGTTTCTATTATTCTTGTCAACCAACACCCCCAAGTCCTTCTCCTCAGGGCTGCTCTCAGTCGATTCTCTGCTCAGCCTGTACTTGTGCTTGGGATTGCCCTGACCCAGGACATTGCACTTGGCCTTGCGGAATTTCCCACATCCACCACTCAAGCCTGTCAAGGTCTGGCTGAATGGTATCCTGCTGGAACCCTGGGCTCTGAGAATTTCAGCCTATCAGTACTGAGAGGCAGTGATCCTCAGAAGTACACTGTATTCGATCCAAAATCCTGGGAAAAGCTTCCTAAGTTGTGTGATAACACTGAGGTTGTTGCTGTGTAATTAAAACTCATATCACTGGGTGGAATATGTAGAGATGTAGAAAATTAGGTTTAGGGGATATAGGTAATAATAGGTTACAATATGGAGGCTTTTGGGTGTGGACTTGTCCTTCATCTTTTCTCTTCCTTCTTCACAAATCTGAGTGTTCTGGTATTGGTTCAAAAAACTCGCACTGCAGACCATGAATAGATAGTTATTGGATTATAAGTAAAAACATATTACTTGGTATTTCATAATTGGTTAATTTGGACCTTAAAAAGCCTTGGAAGTTAGAACTCTGGGCCATTTTCCACCCTGCCAACTAAGAGGCACATATCATACAGCTGTGCTATAGATAAGAAAATAATAAACAACAATTAGAAGAAAAGCCTGGTGTCTCCTGCGTTTTAATCCAAACTCTGAGTAAAAGAACTTGAAATTCAGAAACAAAGAAAATTAACAGTATCCCTTCCCTCCAGCACACCACACAACTCAGGGTCATTGGCACACACACCGAGGGTGTACTCAATCCCAGTCTCCACGTCACCAGCAAAGATGTTAAACAGCGCCAGCCCCAACACCAACCCCTGAGGGGTGTCACTTGTTACTAGTTTTCATTTGGACATTGAGCCGTTGCCCACAACTCTTGCCCAGAGTGACTATCCAGCCAATTCTTTATCTCCTCACAGACCAAAAGCAACATCAAAGTCTTCCATCAGGACATGAACTCCCTGCTCTTCAGCCCATCTCAGTCTTTCAAGAGCCTCTTCAAATGCCTTGCACATCTTCCCATGTCCTACAGCTCAAACTTGGCATTGTGCTGCAAAAACATAGCTCAAGCAGGCCACAAAGTCTCTTTTTCATAAACACAGTTATGGATAAAGATACCAGCACAGCACCAGCACTGGGAGCAATCAGTGTATGAATAATTGGTTGGGAGTGGAATACATACTAGACAGTCTCTGTCTGTATGGAACTGGGACTCTAAAGACAACACTATGGCAGGATCACATTATGACATGACTGCTAACACAGAGTGTCAGTGCAATTCAGTTCCCTCCAAGGCATGGAGACACGTACAGATTGAATTTGAACCCAAGCATATTCTTTGGGCCAATGAACAACATAACTAACAGGGACTCTAGCCTTACAGCATTCAAATAATACAGACAGTTCTCCCCACTGTTTTGGAGAGGGAAGTAATATCTATCACAGTACCAGCACAGCTGTCAGATCACTAGTCAAGAGGGGAATATACACACTTCAAAGAGGCGCTGAACCCTTACTATCTAATCCATTATTAGTAGCTATTCTTCTATAAGTTTGGGAATTAAGAAGAGGAAAGATATGACCATGGAATTTAAACTGAAGTCTAGTTGTGCTTTCCAGAAAAAAAAAAAAGTACTTCCACAAAAAGAACAAGAGACTTCAGAAATCTTAAGGCTCCTTTGTACTTACTGTATCCTTCCTTTTTTATTTTGTGCTGGATGTGGAGTGCTCTAGCAGTGCTTAGGCAACTTATTAAGTTTAATAGCTGAGGAACGTACCTCTCAGCTCAGGCCTGGCTTCCATGGTACTGCACAAGACTATAGTAAAAGTATGAGAGGTGTTGCAGACCTGATGCTTAAATACTATAATGAGAAAAAATATCAAGTTGGAATGGAAATCTGAAGGAATAACACTTTCTTTAAAAAGTTTCCTTATAAACCTACTGATACATACAATCTATGATAAGGAAAATAGCTTCTAAACTGCTTAATTGGTAAGAGAAAAAAAAAAAAGAGATATTTTGATTATTTTAAAAACTGCTTCTAGTGGAAGAGAAAAACAATGAAAAAATCTGGAATCTAAAGAGAAGAAGCATTTATGATTTAAGATACACATGTACAAGATATTGTATTAGGAGTTGAAAATTAAAGGCCTGTGCAGAAGTTATATGCATCTCTCCCTCCTGCACTTTTTAAAATTGCATCTTACAATCAGACAGATTTGATTGGAAGACTAGCAGAGCCTACCTTGTCTATGCTTCCAACTTTCTTTGTGCAAAACACAGCCACCACCAGCTCTCATAATCCACTAACTCGCATATTCTCAGGAATGTTATGCATTAAGGGATAAGGTGTGAAACACTTTTACCTTTGAGCCACAGAAAATAACACAGTCACCTTAAATAGTTAATATTTCACTTCCATTTCCTTAGATATACTATTAATACCTCATTTCCAGCTTCATAATTTCTGAGATATCTTCAATTTTTTTTTCTTCCACTTGCAGCTCGTGAATAGCATCTACGAGTTTCTGTTGATCTCCAGGATTTGTAATGCCAATCTAAAGAGTAATTCCAAATATTATTTACTTTTAAACTTAACTAGACATAACAGTACCATAACACTTACTGCACAAGCTTCTAAATATTAAGATTCAAAAGAAGTTATTTTTAAGCTATTGCAACCAGCTACAATGTATGTAAGTGACAAAGAAAAAAATAAAACCACAGAAAATATTCAATGATGCAGAACAAAATGGCAAGAGATGAGGAGCTGCCAAACCGAAATTGCACAGGATACTCAGAAAATCTGTTTAGGGTTCATTAAAAAAAAAAAAAAAAAAAAAAAGCAGTTTGCCTAAGTACCCCTGTGTTGTTAGGATGTTAGGTTTTCTATTTCAGAATCATCTCTGACAGCAAGATAATGAATCATCATTATGGTGATACAGCATTAACTCAAAGAAAGAGTGAAAACTATCAAATCAGCATAAAATAGAGAATTTTACAGGAAGACATCTTTTTTAACTGAAGGAAAACACAAAAGATATATACTATGTAACTGAGATTCTCTAAGTGATGCCTAGAACAGAAAACACTGGCAGCTGTGCTATCCATCAAGTATCTCAGATTGAATTTTAAGTCATATTTAAATCCTAGGCTGAGAGTTTTCTTGCAGAACACTTAAAGAATAGTTCATTTGTTAAAAGGGAAATGCTTCTGTGGCACATTCAATACTTTTCCTTGCTCATATCTGACAGGCTGCTGTGCAATGCAAGACTTCTGGTAGCAGCAGCCCTAAGATGCTCCTCCACACAAGTGAAAAACCTCTTGACTTTGTTCCTAAGGTGCCAGCTGAGTATCTAACTCAACAGGAGTAGACCACTCTGGCATTTGAGACTGCAAGGATCTTAGAGTCTCCAAAGCTAGGCTGTATGGGACCCTCACTGATATTCTGAGGACTTTAAGTTACTTTCTGCACCCTCAAAAATCTGGAAGATATTAGTGTTTGCAGTCTCCCAGATTCCTGTCAGAAAGAATTTTGAATAAACAGTTGACAACCCACATCAAATCGAAATTCTAGGGAAAAGATAGTGCCTAGGGAAATGCTTGCTTTTCTCTGAGACCCAGTGTTCTGGCACCCAATGTTCACTGTGACTGCATAAAACTGTCCTCCAGGTTCTCCACCAATTACAGATAACAGGTAACTATGGGCTCACAAGTGTGCCTTTAAACATTTCAAAACCATGTTAAGTTTATAGACAAGTAAGTTTTTCAGCAATGCAAAATCCCAACAAGATTAATCGGGAATTTAACTACATGTGTCAAGAACTTTTGAGTTTCTAACAGGTTTCTATGGGTACCTGAATAAATTTTACTGAAGTCTTTTTAGCAAATATCACTAGCAGCTTTAAGATAGAAAGATCTGGGTTTCCTATAAATAATCTGCTTCACTTGTGTTGAGCTGTAAGTTTGCTCAATTCATTAGTTCTCAGGTTTGCCTTGTGGAGCCCTATCTGTAATGAACTAATATTTTCTTAAGGCTTACAAAGCATTACAGCAGTCATTTCATCATGAAGAAGCAAGCTGATTTACACAATAGCATCTTGAGGATTAAAACTATCTTATTTAAAGTAGGGACTATTGTGAAGACTGCCTTTGCTTTTGACTCCACCTTCTCATTCCTGAAACCAGCAAATCAGGATGCAGCTTTCTGACCAGCGTATCAGGAAGATGTTGCACTTTGTTCCTCTAGAAATAAAATATCATTTTGTTTTTCTGCAAACGGATCACTTAACACCACCACATCTTGAAAAATATGTGTCGGGAAGTACAGAATGTGATAAATGTCACTATAGATAAAGCCTTCTACCACCACAGTAATTCTGCATTTGGAGGTAGAAGGTGCAGAACCAAGAGACGGAAGGTTGATAGATCAGTCCAAACTACTTTCCCATTTCTAGACCATCTCTGCAAGAACACGAAGTGACCCAGAATCTGACTGCTCATGCAAGAATGAATGCATGGAACAACCACAGTGCAGTAAGCCCTTCTTGAAGGATAAGTGAATTTTTAAGTTGGCGTTGGTTCACTTGCACTCTGCAGTCCAAATTATGCAAGTATTATTGTGAAGTGGCCATGTTTAAGAACGTGAAAGTGCTGTACAAGAACTTGCTTATATCTGTCAAACAGACTATAAGCACTCTCAATTTTAGCCAGATCAACTCTAGGAACATCTATTTTATTCTTTACTTAAATACATACAAAGCAGCCCCTCCAAATCCAAGCCCCAAGCTCACACTCCAGCATGAACGTGACAAGAGGTGAATAAGATGGCCTAAACACATGAAAGATGATATACTGCACAGATAAAACCAGTCAAGCTATGCATAAACTCTTGTATCAATGCCACTTTGCCCAAGTAACCACTAATTTTAATAACCTGACACATTTCTGTCAAATATTAAATGCTTTTTTCAGGGAGTAGGGGCAGAGAAATGAGTCCTGGAACTGTGATATAGACCAGATAATTATCTAATTATGTAGTTTAATTTCTGGATTATAGTTTGAATTTTGATGTGTCAACTTTTCATTATACATTCTCAAATCCAAAACAGGATGACAATTTCTCTTATTCTAAACTAAATAAAATGTCAGAAGAAACCTTTTTAGTCCTAAATGCATCCAGAAGCAAAATTACTTCTGTTGCTACCTTATGAGAAAAATGCTTAAAACAAAATAAAAAATGTGAATGTCATAAGTAGTAGACAAAAACCTCCAAATGTTGAATAGACATGTCCCAGTATATTGAACACATTTTTTCCAGAATGGAACAGTTTATAAGCTTAAGGAATGCAAGGATTTCAGCTTGAAAGACTCATTGTTTAGGCTCTGTTGTAGAATACAGATAAAGATATTTACAGAGAAAATATCTTCCTGATATTGTTTGATGGAAGAAAGCATATCATGTTAATGACAGGATTTCTCCCCAGTTCCCTGGATATAAAGCAGCTTGGCTCAGAGGCATCCGTCAGAGGTCATCATTAATCTTTGTAGTAATAAGATCCAGGCTATTTAAAACAGCTGGCTGTTAGCTGAAAGTCTGCCATCACAGTAAAAACTTTCAACTCTGAAGTTACAAGGAAACAGATTAGATTTGTTCTATCAGCAGCGTGGGGAAAAACCGTTAGCAGAGCTCTAAAATTAGACTGCATCAAGAATTTAGGATAACTTACGAAGTGCTAATAAGCCAAGAGTGGTATGTCATTTTTTAACTTCTCAACTGAAGACTCACTAATTAATTTACGTCCATGTACAAAGGATGACTTATTTTTCAGGAACTGTTTCCTGCTGTCGCAAAGTTAAGAGCCAAAGCAATTCAATTCTTACAGATATTATCTTCCTGTGTAGAAGCAGCTGATCCATGTAGTTATTTCAGTTTGTTCAAAGCTTTGTTTGCTTTTAGAACAGGGAGCCTCAAACAATTTAGAACATCGAAACAGAAGGTATGATTTTGAGCGAAATTACACCTCTTTGGAGAAGGAACCATAAAGCTTAGCCATTTACTGAAGTCCACAATTGTCTCCTCTTTCCCCAATGTTTCCTGGACACAAACAAGCAATGACAACAATACCAAAGCAAGTGATCATTATTAACATACACTCAGACAGATTTACCACTTATTGCAGTCATGACCAACACAGCAGCTCACACAGTAATGAGAAGAAATCCACAAGAATCTCCTTAAAGGACAAAACTACTATCAATAGGAGCTTTAGAGTTCTAAAAATCCCAGGACACCAGGATGCTGTCCAATGACCCTGAGGCTTCAGAAGAGCAGTAATATCAAAACACACTGACATGCCTTATAATATTTTGTCCTAGATGAACTCTTAAAAATCTCTTCATTGACAAAGCTCCCTGTATGAGCACCCCCTGAGAATACAGAATTACTTGTGAGTTCTGTCAGAAAAATTAACTCTACTCAGTTTTAAGACAAAACGACAAGCAAAACAATCCTTGCTGACATCCACTCTAAAGGAATACAACGTTGGATCCAGCTGCTAGAACACACGCCTTGCTGGTACCAGGATAAGGAGAAAAAAAACTGACACTAAGGACATGGCTAGCGCCAGTAGCAGGGAGCAGTCTTGAAGCGGCTGTTTTTACGAGGCGTCTTTGGAATCCCAGACCAGAGGTTCCAAAGCTCCCCAGTACAGAGTGCTCAGAAGAATCCCGCAGCCTGAAGTACTTATGTTGTTCCAATGAGACTCCTATAATTGCATTTTATCATAGCATCCTCCTGTAAGCACAAAGTCCTTTCATTTCCCACAGGCAAAATTCCAGCAAAGACTAATGAAAAGCAACCACCAATCTCAGCTGAGAACTGAAGCCTTGTAGTAATGCATCACGTAGTCAAAAGACCAACCTTTGCAAACAGCGAAAGACCAACCTTCCCAGCTGCAGTGAACTGTAAGAAACAAAATCTTCTCTTTTTTCCCTTTTTTTTTTTTTTTTGGGATACAAACGTGTGTGGGATATGAGATTCTACAATTTAAGCAATTATAATGTAAGACAGCTCTTCTTTCTCCAACAAAAATAACCACCTCACAAAGGAGGACCACACCTGTAAGAGTTGTTTAGTATTATCTACTGTTAATTCTAGAACTGACTTCCTTTCAGAGAAATCAGAATTAAAAACTAAAAATGGTAGCAACTAAAATATAAACTGGAACTATTTCCTGTTCCTGATCAATCACTGATCTGTGAAATTACATACTTCAGAATAAGCCTGTCTATATTAACATTAAAATTCAAGAAGTTGCAGAAGATGCTGAAAGAATTCTTGCAAGGTTAGACATTTATAATGAGAAGTTAAGACATTAAAAACATTTAAAAAAGAGGACAAAATTAAATTAAGCTATAAAGTAGTAAGCTGACCTGTATTAAGTCATCTTTTTGCATGGTCAGAAGTTGTCTTAAAGTTATATCTTGTTCCTGTATAAAACAAAGGGGTTTCTGACATCAAAAAAGAACTTCAGAATACAACAGTTTTAACTTGATTTTCTTCCCTGTTTTACTTCAGTTTTCAGGAACAAAACCAGCTACAAAACACCAATATAGAAGCAATGAAAGATCCATCTAGTTTAGAAACATCCAGTGTTGTGATTAATGCACATAATCAAAGAATCCAACTTAGTCCATTGCAGTTTAACTACCCATTTCATAAATAAGTTTCTGTTTAAGAAATTTATTTGAATTAATATATTAATAGTGATATAACCTTTTTATTATGCAGTAGGTTTATTTTGCTTTCACTGATTACTTCACAGGTAGCAGATATACCACAAAATTACCTCCAATAATCCTCTAATGTGTTCTAGATCAAGACCATGTAAAAACACTTCCATATCATCAAAAGTCGAATAGGAACTGTAAAGATAATTAATAAGACTGTAGTTAAAAACAGTGTAAATTTGGGAAAAAAAAAAAAGACGTCCAGAACAAAATGTTACAGAAGTTACAGAAAAGCTTGGGAGCAACCTGAAGTTGCACACACCTGCTGATGACAGAAGTACCTTATAAGCATACAACTTAAATCTATCAAAAATTTATAGATGTTTTTTCTGTCTAATAAATTGAATTGAGCCTAAAGGGGGATGACTTTCATACATAAAGGTCATTTTAAGTCACAAAACATTCCAAATGAACCTTAAAGCTGGGTCACAAAAGCCTGAAAAATGTGGAAGTGGGGTTAAGGAAGGTAAGTACGTATTCTTATCAGATAACATTCATATTAATTGGATTCGGCTCCCAACTGGTATCCTTCTGGTTCCATTTAAGCCAAAAAAGGTTATCAAGAAAACAGGACCACCTGTAATTAAAGATAGCAGAAATTACTCCATCAAGAAACTTGTCAGAAGACTACTGTTCAGAAGGTAGACTGAGGAAGTAGTTAACACTGAACTGCAGGTACAGAGTTTAACATTTATAAACAAATATAAAACATCAATTTTGACTCCCTGTTCTACCAAGGGGTATAAAAGTGTAAGAGGAAAAATAACTGAACAGCTTTCAACAATCAGATGAACTGTAATGAAAAGAATTAAACTGAAGAGCAAATCCAACAAAATCCTGAAAGGACTACTGCATTTGCCTCAACGAATCTTTGGCCAAAATCCCGAGTTATGACATACTTTGCTCTGTCTTGTTTTAGGCCCTGAAATAAAGGTCTGCCTCCTCTTCCCTTCAAAAACTGAAGGAGCATCTTGAGTGCCATCACACAGCATGTACAGGACAGCCAGAGAATCAAGCCCAGTCAGCACAGGTTTAGGAACAACGGGTCCTGCTAGACCAGCCTCCTTTTAAGACTAGGTGACTCACCAAGCAGATGAGGGAAAGGTTGTGGATGTTGTCTATCCGGACTTCAGTAAATCCTCCAATACTGTCTTCTACAGCATTCTCCTGGAGAAGCTGGTAGCTCAGTTAAAACCTGGCTGCATGCCCAGGCCCAGAGAGTGGTGGTGAACAGAGTTACATCCAGATGGTGGCCAGTCATTGGTGGTATTCCCCAGGGCCCAGTGTTGGGGCCAGTCCTGTTTAATAGTTTATCAATGATCTGGATGAGGCGATTGAGGGCACCCTGAGTAAGTTCACACATGACACTAAGCAAGGTGAGAATGTTGATCTGCTGGAGGGTTAGAAGGCTCTGCAGAGGGATCTGGACAGGCCGGACCAATGGGCCAAGGCCATTTGTATCAGGTTCAACAAGGCAAAGTGTTTGGTGCAGCCCTTGGTCACAACAACCCCATGCAGTGCTACAGGCTGGGGGAAGAATGTCTGGAAGGGGGCCCAGCAGAAAAGGACCTTGGGGTACTCACTGACAGCTGAACATAAGCCAGCAGTGTGCCCAGGTGGCCAAGAAGGCCAATAGCACCCTGGCTTGGATCAGAAATTGTGTGGCCAGCATGATTAGGGAAGAGATTGTCCCCCTGTACTCAGCACTGGTGAGGCCACACCTCAAGTTCTGTGACCAGTTCTGGGCCCCTCACTACAAGAAAGACATTGAGGGGCTGGAGAGAGTGCCCAGAGAAGGGCAACAGAGCTGGTGAAGGGTCTAGAGAGTGAGTCCAGTGAGGATAGGCTGAGGGAGCTGGGGTTCTTTAGCATGGGGAAAAGGAGCCTCAGGGGAGACCTTATCACTCTACAACTGCCTAAAAGGAGGCTGTGACCAGGTGGGGGCTGGTCTCTTCTCCCAGGCAACTAGCAACAGGACGAGAGCTGACACAAGGGAGGTTCAGGTTGGACATCTGGAGGAATTTCTTCACTAAAAGGGCAGTCAAGCATTGGAACAGGCTGCCCAGTCGAGTCACCATTCCTAGAAGTGTTCAAGAAATGACTAGATGTGGCACTTAGTATTAAGTTAGTTGACATGGTAGTGTTAGGTCATGGGTTGGCCTCGATGGAGGTGTTTTCCAACCTAAATGATTCTAGGATTCTAAGAACAGAATCTGGTGAGGCTTTGTCTGAAGTACTCTGAGACTACTTCACTGTGAACCATTACCCTGTCAACTGCCATCAGCCCATCAGCCAGCCTAATGCTACAAAACTAGAGCATTCCAAATCCAGCAGGAGCTGGCTAAGCTGGGTCAACCTGACCAATCAGAACCGACTATGGGCACTGCAAGGTATCTTTTTAAGATCACACATCTCAAGCTGAAGGATGAAAGTGGATGGTTTGTGGAGGACTTCTTAGCCAAGTTCTTGCACAAAATCATATCCGGGATCTCTGAAGTTGCTGAAGCAGGTGCTGATTTCAGGCACAGGGCACCTTCAAGCCTCAGGGCCAGGGGCACAGTCTGCCAAAACTTCCAGAGCTTAACTGGTGTTCATACTTAATTTTGACACTCCAATTGATTCAGGAAAAAAGAAAAGGGCATAGCCCTTCTTGGTGGCAATGAAGCTGAAAACAGGCATTCAGTGAAAGCATCAACAATTTCATATAAAATGATAATTTGGTATTAATATTTAGTATCAAAAGATAACCACAGAACAAGGAGTGTGCAACAGGGAAGCATAAGAACTTAACAGAGCTGAAATGAGCACGCTCTTTGTTTATATTGCCAAGGAACTTTGCAATCTTGAAAAATTGATAGTACGTGAATATACTTACTGTGGACTCTTGGTAGCACTCCAATCTAGACACATTATGTATTAGAACAACTTAATCATTGATATGAACAAATATAATCTCTTAGGAATGTTTATAAGCTAAAATTACACTATAACTGTATTTACCCAACTCTGTGATCAGAGACAGCTGTCAGAAATTTGCAGATAGCCTCGTGCTCAACTGTTTTATGGTATCTCCCTTGCAAGTGATTTGCAGCCAAAGAGAGCAAACTAAATATCTGGAAGAACCAAAATGAATTAATTATTATTAAAACACAAAACGCATAAAAAATATATGGGAATAGCATTACAATCAATTACTACTTACAGGGAGCATGAAACACCTGCCAATTCTCTAAAGCATATATCTATAATGAAAAGTTGAAACTAAACTAAGAGTTTCTCAATTAACCAAATTCTGGCACAACGATGAACTGACACAGAGCACAACAGTGTCTATCACGTGGTCTAAAAAAAAGTCTGCCACTACAGAAAAAGCCAAACATCAACACAGTCATTCACTTTTGCCGCTTGTAAACAAGAGTTCTACATACTCAGTGCAATAAATTCTCTGAAGGGCACAAGGCATATGACTCTTTTCATGTCTTCATTTCCAGTGCACATATAAACATAACACTTACCAATTTACAACTGACAATCTAAGTTAACTATGTCTGACAGACAGGGATTCTTTCAACTGATTAAAGAAGAAGCCCTCTGCTAGGCATCACTATGCAGTACTGATCGATTCCAGACATTGAACTGCCTCTGTGTGGGTTTTGAGATAGTTACAAGAAAATTCAGCAAAAGAAGTAGAACCTCAATAAAGCTAAATGAATGGTGAAACCACTTGCCTGGAATTCAGGTGACTAGCCAGTTTTATATACATACACAAGTACATGGATTGATCCTGGCTGGCAAATAAGCCCCTACTAAGGCCAGCAGGACGGGGGAGAATGAGAAAGGTAAAAGTGAGAAAATTTTTCATGGACTGAGACAATACAATTTGATATGTGAAGGGGAAAAAAAACCAAACCCAAAAACTAAGTGATGCATAGGCAGGCACCTACCACCTCCCTACCAGCAGACCAGTGCCCACCCGCTCCCCAATTTTATTGCTGAGCATGATGCTACAGGGCATGGAATACCCCTTGTGTCAGCTGGAATGAGCAGCTGTGCCCCCTCCCAACCTCTTGCTCACTTCTCAGCCTACTTGCTAGAGATGGGGAGCAGCATGAGAAACAAAGATGGCCTTGATTCTGCATAAACACTGCTCAGAAATAGCTAAAATCCCAGCGTATTATCAACACTGTTTTTGGTCACAACCCTAAAACACAGCACCATACAGGCTGTTTGGAAAAAAATAACTCCCAGTCAAATCCTGAATAATACAAAAGAAAAATATTCTCCGTCCCAGAAAGAGTTTCTGCAGACATAGTCTATATGACAGCCCCTTTGGGTTGTCAACAGCCTCAAGAGCAGACCCTGAAGCTGGAAGAAGCTCATGACCATTAAATATCACAATACCATCTGCAAGACTTTGCACCAATTGTGTGAAAGTTAGCACTAAAGGTCAAGAGGCAAGAGCCATCTCTCAAGTGTGACGAGCCTGTATTCCCTCCATGTCAGAGAAAGTCATGTTATGAGATAATATGGCTGCAACCTGCTGAACAAGTTGTTTATCAAAGGCAGAAAGCATTTGTAACCATTTTCAGTAACCTGAGCTAGCAGATCACTGAGCCTCAGACACAGCTCTTGCTAGTTTCCACTGACAGCTCTGTGCATAGTTATCATTTTTTCTCCTGCCTAGCCCTTGAGTCTGGCAGGGAAAAAAAAAAGAGGCAAGAAAAACAAGCTGTAAATTACAATTCATAAGACTAAATTATACATTTTTGAACAGCCACTGTAAAAAGCCACATCATTGGTAAGAGTAACTCAAAACAAAATACACAGGAATATGGTCTGACTGATTCACCATGTATCATCTGATACAGCAGTAAACATATTTATTTTAGGAGAATACATGTTGTCTTCAATAGCTCTCTACATTGATAATTAGCGGCTGTCCTTTCCATGATCTGATAGCCAATTTACCTTATCTTATACCCTTCTTTGGAGAATAGATTTTGAAAACAGCCAGTACCAACTCCTCTTCTTTTTGGATTTAGTCTTTTCACCTCCAAACTCAATAAGAAACTATACTCTACAAATCAGTTTGATACCTGCATTCTCTCACGTACTTTGGCAGATAGGTAAAAAACAACATGTTTTTCTACTTCTCATATCAACACTGCAAACACGAATAATCCCTTGTTTTGTATACTCATCTAAAGCCAATGATTCTGAAAGAATAAAAAAAAAGGTTTCCAAAACACTACTATATAGCCTTTACAGTCCTGTGAAAAGCTGTAACAGAAAATAGTCTGTTATAAATGTAACAGCACTAGTATTCAACTAGCTGCTATAATGTAGTTATTAAAGTAATACTTCTACAGAAAATTATACAATTAATGAACATATTTTTGAGGCAAAACACAGAATTTGCATTTCTAAGAGAAATGAAATACCTCTGAATGTTTATTGATTTTTGCTAGATCTGCTGCTGTTTTTTCATCCTTTGTCTGTAGATTTTTGTCAGCTCCAAGCTCAAGCAACTTCAAAATTACACTTCTATGTCCATGCTGTGCTGCCCATATTAATGCCTGCAAAGAACAACCTTGTTTTACCAATTTTACATATGGAGCAAAACCCAATAGTTTCAATCCATAAAGCACAGCCCAAACTGGAGACAATTAATGCAAAAGGATCTCAAAGTGGTGTTAAAGCAGAAAATTCTGAGGAATATTTCTCAAAAAGCTGTATTTTGAAACAAGCTAGTGGGTATTTGCTTCTTCCATTTTTTTATCATTAAATACAACACACAAAATAAATCACTTACTGTATATCCATTTTCATCTTGGGCATTTATGTGTGATCCATGAGCGACAAGAAAAGCAACAACCCGAGCATAGCCTTTTCTAGCTGCATACATCAGTGCAGTCATTTGTTTCCTGAAAGAAAAGGTGCCAGGTGAAAAAAAGTATGTCAAAATGTAAAAAGAAAAAAAAAGGTGGCACACTTCTGTTTTCATTTAAAAAAATAGTTTTAAAAGACACAGCCTAAGTGATGCATTCTACATACAGATTAATTTCAATCCAAAGTTTGGAAAAAATATGCAGTTTCATGGAGGGCAAGATATAAATCACAACTGAATACTTAAGAGAAAGAATATTAAAACAACAACTATGTTCATAAATGCAAAATCCTCTCTGGTGGAATCAGTGTAAGCAAAAGAATTGCAGGTCATACAGCTCTTACTGCTGTGCAGAGGCATGATGCAATAGCAGAGACACCTATTACCAACAGTCAGGACCACCCTCACCCCGAGTACACCCAAGAGAAGTCTTCGCCTAAGAATTACATATGCAGATCATACTGAAGATCTTAACTTTTCAAGTACTAAAACTAAACACAATCATAATATTTTTGCCCTTTATCCCATTTTTGTCTTCTGTTCCCAGAAGTTGCACCAGAGAAGGTTCAGATTAGATATCAGAATTTTTTTTTTCCACTGAACGAGTTGTTAGGCATTTGAAGAGTTGCCCAGGGAGGTGGTAGAGTTACTGTCTCTGGAAGTGCCCAAGAAGGGTCCAGATGTGGCACTTTGGGATACGGTTATGGGTGGTTATGGTGGCGCCAGGTTGATGGTAAGACTACATGATCTTGAAGGTCTCTTCCAATCTTCCTGATTCTATCATTCTGTGAAGGGGATCTGTTGATACCTTCTCTCCGACATAGATTACTGTTTCTTAGAGTTGCTGAAGGAGTACTTAGACACCACCCTTCCCATTACTCTCGTTTTTTATATCCCAAAACCATGAGGACAACAGTCTACTGATCTGTCTTAGGGTGATTCATAATGATATCCCATTATCCCATAATCATCTGTGCCCCAAAATGGTTCCTGTATGTTTAAGACCCTGCAGCAGGGGACCCCGTGTGTATGTGCGGAGGTTGCTTTTGTGCAGGAGTTTTTAGAAGCTCTCCAGCAAGGTTTCTCGGGGCTCTTTGCAGGGTGGTATTTGCATCGCTGGCTGCTTGATCTTTGCTCAGGTAATGTTTTTTCTTTCAGGTTTTGTTTTTTTTTTTTCCCCTTGGCTCAGAGAAGAAGTACTAGTGATCTTTGAGCTACCTTGAGGGTGAATTCTGCAGCTGCCTGTCTGAGAAACTGGGGGAATGGGGCGGGGGGGGGGCATTGCACTGGCAGAAGTGGAGCAGAGCCACCCTGCTCCAGTGCAAGCCGCTGTTGACTATGCCAAGTTGGGGAGGGGATGCACTGAGTGGCTCCAGCCCAGCTGTTTCACCTGCTGTGCCCACTCTGCCATGTCTTGCCATGGGGAAGCTCTTTGCCTGCTGCTGGAATGGCTCTGTGAGGTCCTGCCTTCCAGAGAGGGACCTCATGCCATCTTGTCACTCTGTCCTACAAAGCCAGAAGTCCTCCTGCCGGGCCCATTTTGGGAACGGGTAGTTTCCAGCATTTCAGGTCTCTCTTTGCTCCAGTGGGGCCTGAGGTCTAGCAGTTTGATATCTAGCAGTTACTTACTCTTTTTCCCCATGCCTTTCAGCACTGTTTGTTAATAAACCATTGTTTTTTCACTTTCATCTATTAGTATTAATTTCTTATTGGTGGAAAGGGATTGTTGGAATCCTTAAAGGAAATGACTCATTCCAGAGAGTTCTCCTTTGAATTGTCTCAAACCAAGACATGATCTTACACTTCTAGAGATGTTTACAAGATTAAGCCATTGTGAAATATTACTCAGAAGTTTCTGTTTGCAAAGTATCTTTCCAGATGCCTGACTCATTCTTTGGTGGAATAAGATTGCAGAATTAAGGAAAAAAAAAAAAACCATAGTATTAGAGGAGAAAGATTGTGGAGTTTCTGGTTGCTACTAAGCAATCAGATTAAAGCTAAAATATTTTACTACTGTTGTTTAATTAAAATCTACTGTATTTTAAAAAGCAATAGTTTTTCATGAAAAATATTATGTATTGCTTGTAATGTATAGCTCCATGTCAAAAATCTGCTTTCTAAAGATTATTCTATTTTGCTAGGATATACCTGAGGGGAGGACTGCTCTTCTCAATACTGGGTTTCTTAATACTAAGTTCATCGACCACTAGAGGGATCCCAAAACGCGTATGTCTTAAAGCAACTGCCTTAAAATTCCTGCCTCCTTCCAGAGAGCATTGCTAGAACTAAGGCTTTGCACATCTTTCCTTGGTTTTGATCATTCATACAAGGATAATGTTTTGTCTTATGAAAACACAGTTAAAATTGTACTGAATGAAATCCAGTAACGTTACAAAGGTCAATTACACAGAGATAAGCAAAATGAAAGGTAACCAGACCTTCAAGACACACAACCAACAAAGTAAAGGAACCTGGTAATGACACAAAAAGACTTACATCAGTCCAGAACTAATTCAGTTCATCAACACTACAAAAGCAGAAGTTCTGGCTGAAAGCGAGGAGACATTCCACCACAGGGCACAGCCAAGCAGCAGAACTGGTTGCACAGAGAAGTTTTTTAGTCTCCATCTTTAGTGGGTTTCTAGACCAGATGGCAACCTAACTCAATTTTACAACAGAGGTAGCTTTAAAGAAGTTGGACTAGAAACCTCCTGGAATCCCTTCTGACCTGAAATACCCTGTGAACCTATGAAGATTACTACAAAAATAGAGAAAAACAATAATCTCTCTCTTCAACTTAATAACTGATATCTGTGTCTCACTATCTCTGTATGTCTCCATAGAGATAGCTACACAGAGACATATACAGATATCTGTATTTTAAAGAATGAGCAGAAGCTGATTACATCCTAATAACTTGTAGCAACAGAATTCAAACTTACTTGCCCAAAGTGGACACTCACTCCCACGCTTAGTTCTTTTCAGTGGTAGGTAGCCTTTGATAAACTTCCCAAGTCATCATCTTTGAAGTATTTACATTTGACTGCAAAACCAGTGCAATCATGCCTGATTTCATTTTCACTTCTCCTGCTCTCAACCTTTTTTGTTTTAAATTTTGATACTATTTCACAATTACTTCCTGCTTTTTCAAAGGAAAAATACTAAACAAAAGCCCTGAGGCTACAGAATAGTTTTTTTCTCCAAAGATTATGCTGTAGTTACAGCTGTACAGTACTGCAGGCATAATATCTGAAATCAAGACAACTCAATGATATTAAAGCCACTGAAAAAACTTCTCCATTTGCAAGTAAAACTCAATAAATACAACATTTAAAAGGTCCATCAATGTGATTGTGCAAGTATGCCATTTTAATGCTTGAGTTTTAATTTCAAAGGCTACAAGCTGTTTCAGGATGGAAACATACAATGCTGCAAAAATTTGCACCTCTACACGTGAGGGGGTGCCCTGAGCCATGCCATGAAAGCAGAGTCCATTTACACGTACGGCCACAAGAGGGAGACGAGAGCATTGGGTAAAACAAACCTTGTTTTCCTAACCCTGCAATGAACCCCCACAACCACAACAGCAAGCTTTAACATGGCAAATCCATTGTTTCCTGCTCAAGCTGAAGAGAAACTAAATGTATTGATACATCTTAGTGCAGTCTAAAAATGTTCATAGAGAGTGTAGTGATAATCATCCAGACAGAAGAACTTAAGAATCCTTTCATTATTTTGAGGAACCGCTGTGTTTCAGCAGTCTGGCTTGCAGATGACCTTCTTGTCCAAACACCGATTATTACGCCCTTTGGTATGGTACAATTCACATGACATTTGTCCATATTGAATATGATACTCAAGTCATAGTCAGTAAATAAATAAAATCTTAAAAGGCATAGAAGCAATTTAGTAATTAAACATCTAATTATGTTTGCTTCCAGCTTTGCAGCACCTACATAAGAAGCAGGGTCTCCTGCAAATGAAGAGAGATTTTTGTTTTTATCTTTAAAATCACAGAAAATTCTGAGTTGGAAGGGACCCACAAGGCTTATAAATTCCAACTCCTGGCCCTGGACATGACAAGCCCAAGAATCACACCACATGGTTGAGACCATTGTCCAAATGCTTCTTGACCTCTGTCAAACTTGGTGCTATGGCCATTTTCCTGGGAAGCTTGTTCCCATGCCTGACTACCTTCTGGCAGAAGACCCTTTTCCTAATATCCAAAGTAAATGTCCTCTAACACAGATTCGTGCTCTAAGTCTCCCTGCTTTTATATTAAGACTGGAGAAAAAGACAAAATCAGAAGCTTTTTCAGTTTTTAGGGCCATCCAAAACTTTGTATGTGACATGTACACAAAGATACAACCAGAAGTTCTTACAGGCTCACTTCACTCTGTGCAAAAAATGGGGCAAAATTTAAATCACAAGAAAACAAGCTAAACAGATTGGCCCTACTACCCTGAAGCCTCCTACCCTGGATAATCGGGAGCCATGACAGAACCGGTAAGAAAGTTTCATCTCCTAGGTGGCAAGCTACCTGACTGAAACATATATTGAGTAGCTGTCACTAAACTGAATCTGTGGTGCAGAATTCACCACACTTGACAAAAAAACATGCTTATGTTTAGGATCATGATCTTAAGCAAGACGAAGTTCACCTTCCTGGAAAATTTCCTAAGAGGAAGGATAGGAGATGTCTCCTATTGGCACAAAGGTTTCTTTCCACTGGGGAGACATCTACAGAAAATTCAGTATTTTCAGCTGGCAATCTTGACAAGTTGTAAGTCAAGTCCCATAACCGGATATATGTTTATTAACTAGACCAGTGTATCAATAATACTAGAAAAAATACAGCAGGTAGAAAACAATTTTACCCTGAGTTTAGTCTCAATCTCTTCTTACTGAGATGCCAAAGCAAGGAAATGATGCTGCAAGACACTAATTTAGTCTATTGATCTGTAAACTGAACAGTGCTTCAGATAAACAGGAAGCATCTTCAAAGCTTTTGGAGCCAGTTTCACTACTCCACTGCTGCACATTAAGCCTGGAACTGAGAAATTAAGCGGCAACAGTGTGGTCACAGCAACAGAAGATAATCTGTTTGCCCATTTTCTGGCAAATGAAGTGGGAAACCCTATATAAAAGTAATACTGGAAAAACATACTTTAGTATAACCTTAAGAAGGCACTGCAGGTTAAAAAAGGTTTTTAAGAAACACTACTTAAAAGATTTCCAGACCTTACAAAGGGATAAAGTATATAATTTACATTTTGGAGCAAGAGGAAGGTGAATGACATGAGATAAGCAAAACAAATTTCTCAAGGTAGCATTCACTTAAATGAAGCATTCAGGCTATAGTAGCTCTATACTGGCTATTCAGAGCAGTGCCTTCTTGTTTCACCTAGCCATTACTCTACTTGTTTGACTTTCAAAACCCTTTAGCTAGCACTTATGCTTTGATACACTACATTCTCATCAACAAAACTGTTTTTACAGCTACCAGTACTCAGTTTCCAATTTTGATTTGGCAAAAATATCCTGTTATGCTACTGAATACTTTCTTTTCAGTACTGTATCCCGTTGCAAAGAAACCACCTGCCTACCCATTCCTAAACTCACCTTCTTTCTTTGCATTTCAAAATTCAGTCTCTTTCCCACTACTCCTTCCCTACTCCACACACACTTAATAAATTAGACCCACCCCCTCCAAGTTTCTGTGCATCACCTCCAGACCACATAAAATAGAAGAGCCTACTGGTTGCCCTGACAGTGCAACAGAGAAAGGATAAACATTAAACCCCGCCTTACATGAACATTAAGTATTCTACTTTGCAGTCACACACATTCCAGTGGTTGGTGGACAAAAGAGAAGCTTCCTAGCATCATCCTGGTTCTTACACGCTTAGAAAGCCAAATAATGAGAATCTTACTTCTTAACACCTGCGGAAAGCTGATCACACAGGGAGTACTTTCACAATACTCTCAACTCACTGAGAGTTCTGATCGCTCCCACAGAACATCCTGCTCGCTCTAACGAAACAGGTGAAAAGGGACTGCAGTGCCACAGAGAGGGGCTGTTTCATCCCTTATCGTCACATAAGGCATTTTATTGTGTTTCATTCTCATTTCTGAACACAGAGCTAGAAATCCATGAGAAACAGCAGCTGCTGCCTCAGCAGACCCAATAATGGAGTGGCATGCACAGATGTCAAATACTGGAAAGGCATAAAGGCAGCTTGAAGATTTGAGATGACAGGGTCAGGATTTTTGAAGTCTCTGCTTTTATTTGGCACAAATATGACATTTCTGATCTTATCTTTTCATTTGAGAAAGACTACTACTGCAAAAGTGAAAAAGCCACAACTGTATCTTCTGGATGCATGAATAACTCATGTTAGCACAAGGTCTAAGGACACAAAAAGATAGTAAATAAATATTTGTATATAAAGATCAACTATGCAAAACATACTCTAAGTTTATAAATAAAATTTAAAAATTAGAATTCCTACCTTGTGTCAGCATTCATACTTTCTTTTCCCCCAAAGTTTAGCCAAAAGCCTGTCCAAACGAAAATGTGCAGCTTTGCACTCTCGCTTACATTTTCAACGCCCAAGACACAGTTAATAGTTCCCCTATTTATTAAAGCAGATTGTTTATTCTAACACCCAGCTATCTGACAACAACAACATATAATTATTTCAGAGTATGTAGCTTTCTCTTCTCTCATGAACAATTTCTAGTCTCTCTGGTAAAAATAAAAGAATGGCACTTAAATTTGGTACCAGACATCAGTTGCACTTCAGCAGAACTCTGTTTCCTCCTTGTCTACCAGTACTATGCTCACAGTGAGGTTCAGGGCCTTGAATAGTTGAGTTCTACTAAGGAAAACCAAAGGCCTCCAATTCTATTCTTTTTACAGAGCTACTCACTCTATATATCCCAGGTAATGTGATGAAAGAGGTGTGGTATAAAAAAATCCCGTTAGTTGAAAAACCAGTTGACCTAAATAGCATTTTTTTTTAGCAGAGGCAAAATAGTTTATCCTAGGGTCAGTCCACAATTGATTTCTTTTTGATGTAAAATGAAACATTTCATCAGACTGCGCAACTACAGACATCTCACAATGCACTGCTTCAAACTGCTCAGACACAAAGTTGTAATTGAAGAAGTATGTTATTACTTGTTTCTAAAAGAAGCTTAATCTCTTAATCAGAATTATTCCAGATTGCAGTGGAATAAATATATTTTATTCACAGAATTTTGTTATCCACAGGAAGCACTCTGTGAAAAGAATATAGCCAGATATCCACAAAAAGCTCGAAAGTAGGACATGAATTTAAATAAAGAATTTAACTTCCATTTTTATGCAGAAGAGGCAATATGATTTAGGAAAGGCAGAGGACATATTTCTTGCTCTTATACTTCAGTCAAGTGAATAATTAAGATTAATTTATATTCTGTTCAGTTGAAGAACAAACTTACAATTTGATAAAGCTGATCACAGTCTTACTTACTCAGATTAACAACTGTACTAAGAGATTTAAGTATCCAAGCACTAATCTTTTCTTATACAAACAGCAGTGAAATGACAAGAAGTATGTACACTTCATCTTAATCACCAACAACAGCTACATCTATAAACGTGTCTCTGTATAATAATACTATATTTTGTACTGTGTTCACACATGTGGGGTTTTTCGATACCTGCAAGTAAGGTTAGGGTCAGCATTCCTTGATAGAAGCAGTTCCACAGTGTTCAAGATGTTCTCCTCAGAAGCTTGTGCAGTACATGCTGCCATCAACACAGTGTATTTATCTGTTTGGAAATTTGCAGTTAGAGAATTATATATGTAAACGTAACTACCATGCTAATTCAGAAGTTCCTTTATAAGTCTTTATATTTGCTAGAGTTGTTAATCAGGTTGACACTCCACGATATTTGGAAATGGCTAACAATCTTGTTTTCCTGTCTGTGAAAATCACTAGAATGATCAGCTAAGACAAAGGCACCTGAGGAGATACTCAGAAAGATGTGAGTGAAACGCAGTGGTAAAGCATCTATTCCTACTGAAGTTTAGAATACTTTGAAAGTACCCCAAAACTACAGGAGTTCAACTAAAGATCCTAATTTCTCAAAACGCATTCCACACCAGTAGATCCACTCCCTGTTCCTCCCCTCCAGTAAAAGGAAGTAACTGCTGACAGGAAGTTAACTGCAATGGATAGAAAAAGGTATATGCACTGTATTATAAACACATAGGACACCAGCTCTGGGGAGAACAGAGGCCCATACAAAGGACAGTTCAAGGAAAAGGGCTTTATGATAGGTCTTAAGGAGGAAGAATTAAATTTATTAACTTACTATGGTCCAGTAGTGGCAGGAGGAGTATTAAAAGTATTGGTTTAGATGTAGATTTAAAGAGCATCTACACAGTAGGTAAGAATACCAGCATATTTACTACTCCAGCTCTGCAACCAGCTGGGTGTTACATGCCACCCTACCTCACAAATCAAAAATGTACAACTGCTGTTTGCCCACAGAACACAGGAGACCTCCTTTCCCGTGATTACTATGGTTTCCATATGGGAAACATAACACTTTAAAGACCTTAGCAAGTTATTTGGCCCCAGTGTCATTTAGAACACTGCTATTTGAGTAACTGCCCATTTTGTTTATTGCACAATCTTGTTCACAAGCTCCAGCATGCCTTCATCCATTTAAGAAGTATAATAATAGCTGTACTTACTTCATATCCTATCAAGAGTTCCAACGTATTTTCTAATTTTCTTGTAGAAATTTTTGAATTGTATAATTAACATCTTCATTCTTTAATGAGGTCAGATTTCATTATATATAAACACGAAAAGTTTGTTACGTACTTTACCACCACTGCTCTCACCACTTCTTGCCCTCCACCTCTACAACACAGTTCTGCATTTGAATTCACTTGGTTTTTTAATATACCATCTTTTAATTTTCAACTGCCTCTTGAAGAAATTACTTGATATGCTGACAAATATTTACTCAAAATGTTTAACCTGGTTATCAACTAGAACATGAATGGGAAGATGGCAGGATTTTAAATAAAGCACTGTTAAATATCTGGGAGGAACCTGCAGTTATATTTGTATTTATATACATATATGTATATATACTGTAGTATCTCAGGTAGTGATACAGAGTGGGAAATTAATTTCTGTTAGCCTACCTATAGCTCATACATGTGAGCAAGAGACAAAAGGGAAGAAACACCTTGGAATTCTTAGATTTCTCTTTTGCAGAGAAAAACAGCTAAAAGACTGCAAAAAAGATGTTTATGTTCACACCAGACGAAAAACCCAGCAGATCTGGTGAAATTATCCCTCAAGGATGCAACATTTTGAGCCCATCATATGATATATTAGTTCTTGTCAACTACCAAAAAGAGTAAAATTAAGTAACTACTTATAAAGAATGACTGAAGAGTGACTCAAGATGATTAACAGTATAGCTATTTATTAGGATTATAAGCGTTAAAGGCTAATTATTATAGGATCACTTGTATGACTGCATGCTGACATAAAAAAGAGCAGGAGGACTGGTGAGATTTAGTACCCCCTTAGGATAGCACAGCTTTACTGAACACATGGGGCCTGACCCAAATCAATGACTTACAAGACTGCTCCTGGCTGGACAGTACTCTGTAGTTACAGTTTCCCTACACAGTCTTAACAGGGAAACAAGCCAAGAAACCTGATCCTAGCAAGGTGCCACTTTGGGCAATGACAGTTGGTCACACAAATGAAAAATGCCATGCATTTGGTTACCTGGTCAGCCTAAACCATTGCCCATAGCAGGTTTTGCCCCATTTATAGCTTTCTGCAGCCATAAACAAGGAGCAGGTATGAGCTGTAGGCAGACACACAAAAGTTCTCCAAAACTGGCTACAAGGACAGTGATTAGAAGAAGGCACAATTGCTTTTGGTGCAGGCAATCTACTCTAATCTCACACTCTGATCAACTGCTAAAAGGTTAGAGAAAATTTTCAGAGCTAGATTTGTACCATCTGCATTTCAGTCTACTACTACGGCAAATACTGGCAATTTACTGGAAAATATGATCACTGCTTTTATGTACTTGGCAGTATTGTGGGATAAACATTCCAATGCAATGGAAGAGTTTGAAAATAACCACAATTTAAGTAGAAAAAGTGTTGTTATTAGGCCATAAAAATTGACAGAGGAACTGATACTACTTAGAAGCTACACTGAACTCCCACAGAAAAAGATGATCTAGTCACACACTGAAGAACAGTTTTCTTAATAGAAAACAGAAAAATTGCACTCTAGTTTTAGAGAAGTCCACATGAGTTTCCCACGGACTGGAAAGCTATTCACGTTGTTTGAGATGGAATCCGGTTTCTGCATGTACATAGTTCATAACAGGATCAAACAAAGGAAGTTTAACCTGTACAACTTTATACTACAATTTTTGAGCAAGTACTTCCAAACACTTTTTAAAAAAGTATTTGGGGTTTGGGAGGTGTGGGGGAAAATGGACTTGAGAGATAAAGAACAAGAAAACGCATCAACTGATTCCAAATAAATTCCAAGTACACAATTTTTACTTCAAAACTACTACTTTTCCTTCAAAACTGTGAAAGATAGACCAGGTCCCAGTTCCACTGTGAACTTTTGCTTTTCCTACATATGCAAACAAGAGAATAAGGGTAGCGACAATGTCTGGTACCAAGCACTACCAGCCAGTATTTTTCATTCCCATCTTACCTATTTCAAAACATGCATTAGCACCTCTGTCCAGAAGAAGACGTACTATTGCAAAGTTAGCCACACTGGCTGCACACATCAGGGGAGTCCATCCAAACTGAAAGTTAGTTTCTATGCTGATTCCTGTCAAAATTTAAGAAATTAATATCATAAAACTGCATCAAAACAGACATGCTTTTTATAAAACTTACTCTCAATATGTATCATTACAAAGGTTACACCCTGTTTGCATTTAGTACAAGGGAGAAAAATCTCTTAGGGCATTTTCTTTCTTTTAATACATCTTTATTTAGAACATTAGAAAACAACTTTTCAAACTGACTTAAATGAAGTCCAGTTCTCAATCCAAGGAGTTAAGTACCACAGAAAGACTACATTAAAAAACCTCAAACATTTAGCTGCAAAAGTAATTTCACATAAGCACACAGAATCTGTTTTCTCTCCTTTGTGCAATAGCTTTCTTCAATCAAAATGAAAAATTTCGACTCTTGCCAAGCCAAGAGAACTGCTGGGGAAGCCAACTGCTTGCCAGACAATTAGGATTGCAATGTCTAGGGTTTCCTGCTTCACAGCTCCGTTTATTCTCTGTCCTGCAAGACAGTTAGCTAGCAGATTTGCGTTGGGTACTAACAAAATATTATCTCATTAAAAAGGAGAAATAGGAGACTATGCAAGGTTCAAACACAATCACCAGAATTGTTTGTTACTCTTTACAAAAGCCAGAACGACTAAAATGGCTAGAAGAATGCCAGACAGCCCAGCCCTCCCAAATGCACCAAGAACCAAGTACCAGACTGAGATACTCATCTGACAGCTTTCTAATAAAAACCTCTATGCATTTTTTAATCCTTCAACAAATATTGCTTCCTCTAGAAAAGGTTCCATCAGCTGGTTCCATATTAGTCCTACGGTGACTATGGATAATCAAAAATATTTCTTTAGGAAAAAATATTCTGAAAAAACCCCCAGAACTATCCTAAGAAATTTGTGACAGTTAAGCTACATGCATACTTTTTCATGCAAAACGTGTATTTTCCCTGTCTTGGTACTATGTCAAAGATGTGTTCAGTGTAGCAATATAAAATCATTAAAGCTGAGGGACTAACAGGTCACTGCTCTTGGATTGATTCTTTAATTTCTTAAGATCACTAGAATTGTAGAATCAACAAAGAGGTAGCAATTCAATGAAAGCCATGTGTTGAAGCATTCTAACACCTGCAAGCCACAAAATTTACAATCAAATCTCCTTAGCAATGTATACATTCTAGCTGCAGTTAATGTCACAGCACACTGGCCTGTCTGCAGTGTACAAAACTTTTTATTAAAGCCCATATAAGTTCTACAAGGGGAGCCAGCAAATGCTCCTTAGCAGTCATATCAGAATCTCCTTGTAGTCACTTCAAGAATCTACCAAGTCTGATATTCAACAGCCCACTGAAGTATACTAGTAAGAAAAAAAAGCCAAAACCTGTCACCCTGTCACCCTTAAAAAGTCTCTTTTCCTCATAAGAAGAAAAGAAGTCCATGTAACTACAGCTCCCATCTAGAGCTTCTCACTTTAATACATATCAGAACAATAGCGACAAATGACCTATTTGGCAGTTATATAGAGACTTATTAAAACTCTTGAGACGGCATTTCCCTCAATGCTTTCTTTACATGCATAGCAGCCAGTATCTGCCATGATGCTGGTGCTTTTTCTAAATTCTAGAAGTAGAATGGTCTATCTGGCAATATGTTGTTTGTCCTGCACAGTCTCCTACCATCTTGGTAATGACTGCCTTGAAGTACCACTCAGTGTGACAGTCCCAATACAAACAAGCTGTAATCCCAGAGGAAGACAAAGAAAGGACAACTGAAACAGGAAAAGTCATGTGGCTTCTTGGCTGTATGGTTATAGGAGTTGTTGATTGAACCAAAAATGTCTCACCTTGGTGACTACTCAATAGTTCACTACATGAGCTGTTATTGAAATAAGCAGTGTTAGTTCAGCATTTAAAATGGCCCTTAAGAAATCCTATAAAACAGTGAAGCCCAGAAAAAACTTTTTAGTGAAAAATCAGGCCAGATCCAACAGCCAGAGAGAAGTGAGACTGCTGCAGCTCCGCAACCCCAGGTCCAACCCGTATTGATGCTGAGCGTGTACTCCCAGCAGGCACACAGGCACACACACCCCCACACATCCCACTGGCCACAGTGATCAACACAAACAGAGCACTCTTATGAACACAGCAGCACCAGTATCATCCTGTCATCTATCCCCTCCAGCTGCTGGCATCACAGACACATGGGCCTCTGACCTCTGGTCCCACTCCTGTGACTGGCACAGCTTTCACTCATTCCTGTCTCTACAGTTGCTTGGCCCCCAGGCACAAGGACCTTGTACTACAGCTCTGGGAGTCCCTTGCTCCGAGTCTGTAATTTGCCTGCCCATGGGCTTCTCTGCTTCTCTGAGACTGTAGAGGTGGGCCTGTGATAGGCTACTGGCTTCCACAATGGGCCTGGAGGAGCTGGACCAGGGTATTATTTGGGCTCCCCCACCTGCCATTATCTGTGTTCCTCTGTAGGTATGAGCAGAGGAGCTTTTCAGTTACATGGCCTCACAAATTACAGCTAGGAGACAAACCAGATGCAACATTCTTCCTTACAATCTGAGTTACAGATAAATATCTTCCTATTTAAGCAGCAAAGGGGAGAAATACATTCTGGCCACAGACAAGCTCTACAGCAGAAACTATGTGAAGAATATGAATAATAGTGAAGCAAAAGAACAGCAAAGGAAGAATTACATTCTTTTTGTGAGTATTACTGTTTCTCCCATATCCCTTTCAGGTACTTTCTTGACTGTGGCTAATAATAGCTATGGTAGAAAGGCTGTTTTTATAGAGAAAAATGTAACTGCTAAATAATTCCATGTTTGACACCAAAAATATGAGGTCTGGACTTTCCTTCAGTTTAAGAACAGCTCCTAGTATTGGAATCCATTCACATTCCGACACCACTTACCTGAGGGCTAGCTCTAAAATGCTTGATTTTCTAAAACTTTTCTCTAGTAGAAGTATTGATTTCTTTTAAGTCTGTCAGCACTTAGGTCTGTTCCCACATTACCTTAAAGCTGAGCCATATTAGAGCTGCTAATGTCTCCCTCTGCTGGGCCAGCTACGGTGGTCACCTGATTCAGGGTTCAGAGTCCTAAACTGGCTGAGAAATTAATTCTCACACACTAAACATCCTCCCATTACTGTAGTTTACTACTACTTTTAATTCCCTGAACTGGCTCACAAAAGATGAGATGAGATGAGCTCCAGCACTCATTCAAAGATATAAATGGAACAAACTGTCGAAGGAAAACAGAGGATTTTACTCTAGTTATATCTTTAGTCAGAATAAAATGTCATGAGGTCATAACTTTTAATTCCATTTTAGGAAAAGGAACACATGAATTACATGGTGTCAAGTATTTTACTCCTAAAGCAGACCAAAATGTCCAAGTCATCTTTAAAGGCGCTAGTTGCTTGCATTACTTTTTGTGACATGTACTTCAGAAACTTTTTCCTAAGTTGCCATTTAACAGAAGCGGTAAGGAAAACCACTGTGCTTATCCATCTCCTAAAGGAACTCTGTAAAACTGCCTCAGCATCAAAAATACTAAAGCAACACCTAACCAAGCCAGAAGACAACATGGTCTCACTCTACCTATAGGAATAGCCCCAGCTGTTGCTAGGAAATCCACCTCCAACACAAATCTTGAGTTTGGCTGACTGCTGGTAGCGAGCCTCCTACAAGCTCCACCAAACATACATTAAAGGTAATTCTGGGGACAAAGATTTAATCAGAGCAGAGATCCTCTGAAGGACAATGTTACCTTTCTTCAGAAAGACCTCTGTGATAGGCACTGTGTTCTACTGCTTTGCAGAACAGTACTGGATGGGTCAGAATTTACTACTGATCCCATTTTAAGAAAATGATATATTCTTTTATGATACCGCCTTGTTCATTTCAGGAGACAGGAAACTAGACTACGTGAATTCTCAGCCTGAACCTATGCTCTTACAGAAACCTATTATCATCTTCCAACAGCACAGAACTGTCCACTGTGTAGCAGGCATCAGCACAGAAAGTGAAATATTGCTGTTTGACTGCAGTACAATTAAAAATGGATGGTGTAGCAAAACAATTGAGCAATCTGATGCACAGGCATCACTAAAAACTCTACCCATAAATAAGAACATATTTTCTCAAAGCAAGAAAGATATATTTCACTCTTGTACTGCACTTCTTGTGTTGCAGTCCATGCAATAGTTTTGCTTAATTTAAAAGGAAAACCATTCCCCCATTGTGGTGAGAAACAGTTGGCTTCTAAAAGGGCAAATAATGTCATTGTTTCTAAACTCAGAAAAGCCCATTGCTAACCAAGAAACTACTTTCTTTCCTAAGACAAATTTTCCTCAGAGAACAAGCTCTTGTTTACTATATTCTCCTTGCTTGCTGAAGCAGAACTTCCTGACAATTATCACTAGGCAGGTCAACTCAGCTATGCAGTTTCTGATTGCCCTGGATGCTTCAGTAAGTGATCCAATCTTCCTAACACTGATTAACAAACACATTAAAGACAAATACTGAGTAATAGAGCAGGGAAAAAGGCTTTCAGTGTTAAAACAGACTACTTTTTAGTGACAAATGCCACATAAAGCCTGCTAGACCTTTCAGAATCACAAAATCTTTGTTCAGCTCATGTTGCCAGGACAGCAGTATTACATAGGGCACATACCAGAAACTTAACAGCGCTGTGAAGGGGAGGGGAAAAAAAAAAAAAAAAACCAAAAGGAATTTCCAAACTGGGGGAACATTACAATAAAAAAGGCTAGCCTCCCCTTCTTACCCCACTCTGTACAACCTTCAACACCAAAGACCATCTTCTGAATTCCCCCCCCCCCAATTTAAACCACCTCTAATTCAGTGTTTGTAATTGCTATTTGCATGTTAAAGATGCATCTGAAAATAAAGAAACACCTTATTTCATAGCTGAAACATTGTAGTTTTCTCAATTTTCAGGGCTCCTGACTAACAAAAGAAACATAAATTAGAAGGAATGGGCTGGACTACTGAATCTGAGTCACTCAAAAAGTAATTTAATCTTTCAAAATAATGTGTTGAGTCTATGTAGGAATATGTGAATGTTTCCAGTAAAGGATATAAAGTCTTATTTTAAATGAGCATGGTTAGTATTCTTGCAGAGTGCAATTAAAAATATTCAACTTTGTAACCAACTTTCCTCACCCGAGTTTAAGAGTTCTTCAATTAATGACACATCACCATGAAATAGAGCCTTCTTTAATGCCTTATTCTTGTCCATCTGCAACATTTGATCCAACTGCTAGATAAAGAGAAGTTAAGTCAAAACCTGGAGACTGTTTCAAGGCAAAACCAATATAGCTTCGTTTCAGTACAAAAGCACTAATAATCTCTGAAACGACATAGCACAAAGGAAAGAGCAAGGTAAAACTTTTGTTCTTCCATCTCTGTAGATCTGTTCAGGGTCTACTATAAAGCCTAAGGTTTAAAATCAATTTTTCTGAGAGGTTCCATTCTCTGAAAATGGAAATATCTTCTTTCTCAACAGACCTGCCATCCTCCCACACTGCTCTCAATTTTTCTTACCGTAATTTGATTTCAATTAAGATTCTTTTTTATCTTATGACACTAGAAAAACTTTGCAATGCATTTAAGTACCTTTTTTTTTTTGTACATTTCACACGTTGTGAAGTACAACGTTAAAAAATACAACTATCAATATGAAAGTTTGAGCTTGAGTCAAGGGACCTCAGTGACCAGCTGCCTGGCCTAGCCGCACAAGTCCACTGCTGTGAAGAGTTACAGTTCCTCTGTCATCCTAATTCTGTGGTGACAGAGGCATTTGTAGTGCTGCACCATAAACGTTCTGGCTGAAAAATGCACTGACCAAAAGATTAGTTTATGCATCAGACAGTTGCCCAATTGAAGTTCTTTTCAAAAGCATCATAGATTTGTTCTCTATTAAAGCTTCAGATGCAGCTGAAGATTGCTGCTGGAGCTATCTCAAGTCTACTAAACATTTACATACAGTGGTAAGCAGAGGATTGATTATTCACTAGTTTCCTTAGAGACAGAAGTAGGTATGAAACAAAGTTGTCTTTTGTCATAAGTTTTTAATTCCCAACATTAAAACTTAGAAATACACAATTTTTACAGCACATTGTACCACATCTTTCCAATAACTTCTGTAAAAACTAACAAAAGTGTCTAGAGAACCAAGGTGAGAAACAGTCAGTAGAACAATTTAGCCCTATTTTTATTCTACTCAGACAACAATTTTCAAATAAGGCACATCTTTGGATAGGAACCTCTATTTAAAGATCAAGGCCCCTAAAACACTGGCTATAACCTTTAGCCTGAGACTTCAAGAACTCAGTTATACTTCCATTTTTCAATTCTGGTCATGAGACAAACCCACACTTAAAAGGCCTCACAGCACCTACCTCACACTAATGGGTACTTCACACCTGTAAGATGCAGTAACACCACTGAAATCTTCAAGTTAGCAAGAAACATTCTCAAGAGATTTAAGATATAAAACAGCCTTACAGGCCTCTGGCCACTTTCAAATTTACTCTCATGCTGAAATATGATTAGGACTAGGGTCTGCTAGTCACGGGGAGAAAGTCCTTTAAAATAAACATTGAGGGTTCATGCAAGAAGATAAGCCCCTACAATTCAGGTTTCATTTACTGGATTGAGGGCACACCAGCATTACCCTGGTGGGAAAGAGCCTAAGAGGAAGCAGCAGCCGCATCCTCCTCTGAGACCCACTGCGCTCCGCTCCCCTCACGGTTTCAAGCCGAGGCCGCCCCCCACCCCGAGCCGCCCGGCCACGGCTGGTGGGCGCCAGGCGCAGAGAGGCTCAGCCTCACCTGTGGCTCCTGCCGCACGACGCCAATGTCCCAGTCGCCATCGTCGCTATCGCTGCCCTCGTCGCCACCCGCCACGACGCGGGACGCGCACACCACCGCGGCCATGCCGGCCCTTCCCGCCCGCGTCGCCTCAGGGCGGGCGGGTCACGCGGCTGAGGCGGCCGCTTTCCCGCTTTCCCGCGTGCCCACGCCCCGCCCCTCAGGGAGCGCCGTGGGCGGGCAGCTGTGGCTGGGGAGGGGAAGGGGAGGGCTGCGCCGTGCTGGCTGTGGCGTCATGGTGCCGGGTACAAGGAATCCCTGGCAGTGGTACTGTAAGCACGTGGGGCTGTGACACGGCGCACTCGTGGCTCCGCTGCTGTGTGGGTGCTGGGAGACGCAGCACAGCCATGTGTGAAGTTGTCTTTAGATATGTGGCTGATGTATACGTGTGGAGTCAAGGTAAAAGATACGGCTTTCTCTCTTTAATTGCTGACGTCGTTAACATGCTCTTTCCACGCCATTTCAGCTAGCAGCAGTCAGTGGCGTCACTTACACGTGGGCACACGCAGTGTCACATAGCCCGAGCCCGCCGTGGGGACACTCGCGTGGGAAAGCTGAAGAGCAGCCGCGCACAATGAGCCAGACTTTCGACCTCCAGCCTGGCTGCATGGGGCATTACTTTCAGAACTGTGGTTAGAGTTCTTTCTAATGACAGACAGTAATATCTCATCTATTACGAGGTTCGCGTGTATGCTTTGAAGAACAAATGAGGAACGACGTTCTGTGTTTCATCCACAGGCAATATTGCTCTTTGAGCTCATCTCAGACCTTGCCCCAGGCTGAAACGAAATTCAGCATCCACTCACAGAAGAGGAGTGTGGTCTTGGAGAAGAGTACAAAATGGTAAGTGTAGTCCTTGTGCCCATGGCACTGTAAAAATGTAATTTTGGGAAGTTAATTTTAAAGAAAAGATACCCTTGATCAGAAAGTGTCCGTGAAAGTTTTCTTATTTATTGAGTTAATTTTTATTGTGTCACTTTTGTTTTGTTTCTTGATGCAATGCAATGTATAAGGCAACTTTTACCATGTTGGGATTTGCAGGTTAGCTAGGGTTATGCTCGGAACATGCTAAGTGCTATAAAAATTGCACTTATTGCAGACCTGCATGGTCTGCATATTTCAATTCAAAATTGAAATTTTTAATAGCTGCATTTTCTGGATTTTATTTGCTTGTCTGTTAAATATAACAGCCTGTTTGCATTAAAGTATAATGAAAGATTATTAACAACAAGGAACTCTGGTGTAAGAAGTAGGTGAACATGTTAAATGAATTCCCATGAGAGAAACTTCCAATACTGGAAACTTGATAGAAATGCAAACCCCCTTCTTTTCACACAGCCTCTGTAGAGCAAAGGTTGCTAAAAATTAGTCAACTGTAATACGTAATTCTATATAAAGGCTTAGCTTTATATGCTTATTTTGGATTTATCTGTATACACTAAATCTCTTTTTAAATTATTTTGGTAATGAAGATAAAATGTTTACCATGTGTAATAATTCAATGTTTTTGTAGGCATGTCAGTTCTTATTGTAACTTTTATTCTCAGTTTTCAGGGGTTTTTATTACTGGCCTGAATATTTCTTATGAATATGTCTTATTTCTCTCTGCAGAGGAAAAGTTGAATTTATGCCATTTTTGTGTAGCTTCTTTGTATCTGTATTGAACCTGCAAGTACTTGACTTTATAATAGTCTCCATAACTAGAATCAAACTTCCATCTTGTTATTCATTTGGCTTAGCTGTGTTCCTGAAGATGGACTTGCTAGTAGAACTTATATCCCCAGCTGCTAAACTCTAAAGACGACTGTGACTTTTTACAGCTGGCATCACATGTTCCTGGAGAGTTATTTCTAACTGGCGCTGCTACTATCAATAGATTCATTACCTTTAATACACTACCAATTGTTTAGTATTTGACAATTGTGATATATTTGTACTGGTCCAGGTTTCAGAGTTGGAGATGGCTGGTTGGTTTGTTTGTGATTTTTTTTCCTTTTCTCTGCATTATATCCCATCCGAATAAAAATGTCACAACAGAAACGTCAAACACAACCTGCATGCCGCTGCTTCCTCAAAGGGCACCACTCTTTAGGTAGGTAATTTTCAGTAACAGGCCCAATAGTGCCCAGTGTTAAAAAAAAATCCCAACTCCTTTCAAAGGCTCACAGTGTAGAAGAACCTTGCAGCCAGTGTACTCAATACCTGTTTCAAATGTGAACAAGACAATCATGCAGAAGCTGGTAGCAGGTGATCTCTCCTTTTGTGTTTGCTTGGTGCTGTAAATCAGACATTATTGTTGATGTAGACTCTCCTACTTCTTTTTCACATTTTTCTTACTCCAGCTTATTTGTGACCTTCAAGTCTGTCTTCATTTTTCAGCTAGGCAGACTTATTTTGGTTGACAGCATGGTAAGTCTTGGCTGTCATCCATATTTGCCAAATATCAGTGTTCTTGCTTACTCTGATATGAACACTTCCCAACATCTTTTCCATGTTGCTGTGCAGTACTCATTTTACATGCAGGAGGTGATTATAGAATGACTCAAGCTGGGAAAACAGAATAATTTCCTGTATCACAAGGGGTATCAGAATAAGCACTGAAGGTCTACTTGAAAATAGGTACCTAATCTATGTGTATCCTGTCTTTGTGTACTTGCATGCCAGCCTGTACTAAACATATGTGTTAAAAATACAGTGAATAATAAGGATAGCAGTCACTGGCTGCAGTAAATAACAATATTCTTGTAAGAACCTGGTTTTGCTCTGAATAATACAACTTCCTTAATACACTTCCTGTCTTTCTTTAGCCATCCTCCTTGCTGGCCATACTTGCATTTAGATATTTTAGATTTTTATTTGTCAGCTGACTTTTAACCTTTTCTGGTTACTTCTGGTACTAAATAGATTTAATTAGTTGAATTTCTTCTGAATTTTTATCTATACCTCATGTTTTATCTTACGTGAAATTGATATATGCATAGCTAAGAATGTTTATTCAAACATGATTGCCAGAATATTGCAGAATATTTCGACTGATTCGGTTTTGTGTGTTTCAGACCAAAAGGCTGAGTCAGCAAATACGTACAGATGTTGACGTTGCTAAAGTTCTTGGGAGGAGAATCAGAAATGGTAAATGTTTAAAGAGAGTGACTCTGTAAAGCTTAATTCAACTCAATAACATAGTGCTAACAACACAGCAGCCAATACTTCAGAGGTTCAATGGCAATAGCATTTTAGTGGAGTTCTACATTCTGTGATAATTCTCTATCACAGCTACTGGTTTGAGTCTATACTTCCAGCATTCTTATACAATTTTCATCTGTGGTAACATTGTTTAGAATAAAAGCTCAGTGATTCTTTATTTTAATGTTGGCTAGATATTACTTTGACAAAACTCAGCCCCATGATGGGATGATGATAAAATATCTTGAACTCATTTCTTTCATGTTCTCCTAATTTATTTGTGCAGAGAAAGAAGGAAGACCTTGTGCAAAAAATGGCTACTCCAGAAAGAAGAGACTTAGTAATTGTAAGAAATCCTCATTCCCAGGGAGGCTTAGTAGCTCTGGGTCTACAGAATTGACAAATTACCAGTAAATGTTCAGCTGGGAGATGGTGAACTTACAGCTGTACCAGTAACTTGGTTAAGAGCAGGACATGAAGGAATTTGCATAATTTGAAAAAAGTCCCATAAAGTAGCAAAAATGATTGCAATTTAACAGGTCACATTCATGAAACAAATGGGAAACAAAGTAGTTTATATGGTACTGGATGAATTTTCAGCTGACTTGTAAATATATTTTTAGGGTATTTCAAGTGTAAAGATGGATACTTATTCTCTAAAAAGCACTTAAGTGGTCTGTGTTCCTTCTATGATCTGAAATCACCCTTTGTGTTAAATGTTTAGTTTTGCTATCCTGAAATTTTGTTATGAGCTGCTGCACTGCAGCAAATTGGGTTATTCATAATTATTTCAGTCATCATTCTAATGGACTTACAAAAGATGGAAAGCATTTCGTTTTATCTGTTTTGCTTATAATTCTTCTTTTTTACAGCTGTGTTCCTCCTGTCCGCTTTACCAAATCTATCTGGATGGGACATGATATAAAATCTGCTGCCAAGCACAGGAGTATAAATTGCATACCAACTGGTTTTCTGTTCGTAAAATTTGTTTTCTGGTAGAAGCCTTAAACCATTGTCAAAATTCCCCATACTAGGTGGGGAATTCATGGACGTGATGTAAACCTGAATCCTATTGTGAAAATATCTCTTATTATCACAGTAATGTATAAAAAAACCTAGAACAAAAATTAGGATGTTGAGGACATTTTCTTTTATTTTAGTGTCACTCAGGCAGATTTTTAGCTTCTTTCCATATAACCTAGAAACTTTGGTCTGTGTAACAAGTCTGTGTCAGAATGATTCATGGTATTACTAGATGCAACCTCTCTATTAAAAATTCCTCATTCCTCCACTATCTCTACTCTGCTCTATGCTATTTTGTCCCCTTAATCTTAACTGGCAGTACTCCCACTTCATTATCATGGTGAGTACCTTCTCGTTTCAGCCTATTGACTCTCGGCTGGTACTCAGGCAACCACTTGTACTAGTATTGCCTGTCTCTTAGAAACTCAAATGTTTGAATTTTCTAATGGCAGTTTATAATGATCAAGTGCTGCTTTGAACTTTCTACACCATTTACCTTCTATTCTGGTATATCACTTTGTCTTGCCACTTTTATCAAGATTGAAGGTTATCCACATATTTCAGTATATTCATATATGTAATATTTTTGTTGGTTGCCACATTTTATTTTGCTTTGGCCAATTCAAAAAGAATATAGCTTCTTGGCAAAGGGACTGGTTTTAAATCAAAAGCTGGTTTTGCTTTATCATGTTTGGTGGTTTGTATTATTTTTTTCTCTTTCTTCTCTTTTGTTAGCAAAGCATACAATCTAACTGTCACTTCTGCATACTGAATGGCCTTGCTATCATAGGTTTACCACAGGATATGAAGTCTTTGGTTATCTCTTACTTTTACAGCTGCTGGGGCTGCTTACCAGTAGTCTCTGGGCATTGTGACAACTCCCACAACATATATCGTCTTCCTGGACTTGTTTTGTTTGAGTTTGTTAAGTCAGGATGCTATTTTATATTATGGTCTATGATTCTGGCTCTCCAAAGTAATACTAGTAATTCAGAGCTCCTAAAATCTCAGTTTCTTTTCTGAGAGGAACTGTTCAGCCCCTCACTGAATTCCTAGGATGTGCTAATTGGACTTCGCTACCGGTTCCTTTTATCTCATACATCTCTTCCAGCAAAATCAGCATCTCCTTTAGATCTGCTTTAAGGTCTTCTCTTCAAGAGTAATTGTGATACCATCCACATCCCCAGTGGTATAAACTAAAACTGTTACAAGTGCCAACAGTTGAATCATGAGAACATAGTGTGTGGGAAAACCATTCAAAGATGTTGTACTGTTGTCTAGCTCTTAGCTGTCTAGAGTTGCATTCTTATGCTACTCTTCAAACTTCCGTGCAGAAGTGTCTACCTGGGGAAGAGACTTTTATGATAATTTGAGCTATTCTGTCACAGCTGGTCCAAGTAACAGAAACCATGAATCTTCCTTTTTGGCCATATGGGGGAGCAGGTATGCACTGGGAATGCCCTGACTGTTTTTGGTTGACCAGCAGACTGAACATGACCAAGCAGTTTTCCCACGTGGTCAAGAAGGCCAGTGGCATCCTGGCTTGGATCAGAAATAATGTGGCCAGCAGGACTAGGGCCCTGATTGTCCCTTTGTACTTGGCACTGGTGAGGCCTCAAATCCTGTGTTTAGTTTTGGCCTCTTACTGCAAAAAAGATGTTGAGGTGCTGGAGCATATCCAGAGAAGGGCAACAAAGCTGGTGGAGGGTCTGGGGCAGAAGTCTTATAAGGCTGAGGGAACTGTGGTTGCTTACCCTGGAAAAAGGATGCTCAGGGGAGACTGTATTGCTCTCTTTAACTGTTTGACAGGAGGTTGTAATGAGGTGAGGTTCAATCTCCTCTCCTAGGTAAAAGTGATAGGATAAGAGGAAATGGCCTCAAGTTGCACCAGGGAAGCTTTAGATTAGACATTAGGAAAAATTTCTTCACTGAAAGGGTGGACAAGCTTTGGAACAGGCTGCCCAGGGGAGTGGTAGAAACACCATCTCTGTAGTGTTCAAAAGGCATGTGGATGTGGTATTTGGGAATATGGTTTAGTGGTGAGCATGGTGGTGCTAAGTTAATGGTTGGACTCAGTGATCTTTTCCAACTGTAACCTTTCTATGATTCTAAAGCAATGATTATTGAGCTTACAGTAAAAGGTTCCTTCCCTCTAGTAAATCCCTAATATTTAAATGGCCATTGTCCAGCTTCCTGTGTGCTCATATAGAATCATGTTTCTACATAGCATCCTGTATATGTATCTGCAGCTTTTTCTCCCTACGTCTCTAACCACTGATATAACTGCTTCATTCAAGTTCCTGTTGCCATAGATATAACAGTTCTCTTGTTACAAAAACCTCATTAATTTCAGTGCGTGAAATCAGCAGGCACTAGTATATTAAAAAATATACCTTCTACCTAATTTGTGTAGTAAAATACTCAGCAGTTCCTATCTACTTTGATACTGTAAAATGCCCTGAGTCCTAATCATCCTATATACTAGAACTGTCCAGGTTATTTAAGATTAGGTCCTTCTTTGTTAATGCACCTGTATAAGCTGCCAACAGCTGTTTGATCCAGATTTCTTTCTCATAATGCTTTCCTACAAAATTTACCTTGCACTAAAGTTGTGGAATCCCAATTGCCTATGAGGCTCTGCAATAAACAAATTCGCCTCTGTCTCATATAGTTCTTTTCTATGTTCCTCCTTGAAATACCCATTTCTTTTACCAGATCATCCAAACTCATCATGGAATGTATCTGAAATCCAGATATATATGGGGGAAAAATGGACCATATGACTTGCATTAATGATCCATGATCATTCGACATCAGCCAATTGTAACAAACCTCCAATTAACCTCTTGGCTAACTTTCTGCAAAACCTCCACATTCTCCTTTGGCAGCAAGCTCTGACTGGGCATTTCAAGTAGACAGGATTTTGTAACAGGCAAATATTCCCACCAACCTGCTTCATAATTTGCTAGTAGATCTACTTAAATAATTCATGATGTAATAGAATTAACTTGCAGCAGTGACACTGATGGGATTCTTATTGTCAGCATCTAGAAGAACAGACAAAAGACAGCATGCTTTAAATAAGATTTTCCTGGTACATGGAAATTTCATCTGAGTGTCAGGACATCTAACCTTTGATTTTGAATTTAGGAGAGTCCTTGGGGAATTAATGGTTCTAGCTAGCATCTTTTTTTGTTTGTTTGGTTTGGTTTTCTGTTTGTTAGACTTACTTGATTTCTGTTATCTGGACTGGGATGGACAGGTTTAGATGAGGTGACAAGACAATTAAAGGCTGTATCATAATACTGTGGAGAAAAAATAAAGGAATTCAGTGTGCTTGTTCTTTGAATTTTTTCTTTGCAATATTCACATATTTACTACACAGGTTTTAGAAGTGTTTATATTCTAGTTCTTACTAGGCTTGAAATTTTGCAAAGTCAAATGCTGTATATGCCAGTAGTAAAAGTAAATCAGAAGACTTCAGCAGAGATACAAATACGCCACTTTTTCACCTTGCTTTTACCTAGTCTGCTTCCCTGTTTATTCCTACTCCTATCAATTCCAGCTCTGAAGAACAAGGCATACTTTTCCACTTCCTCCTTTGCATGGGAGATTTTGCTGCCTCTACAGTTGATCTTGCTTAGTTTTACCAGGAGCTGAAAGTATCAGATCAAGAAAGCAAGCTGTGTTAATGATAGAATACCTGCTAAGCTTGCACAAAGACTTATCCAAAGGGGAAAAAAGACAGGGTAGGGTAGGAAAGTAAGTTGCTCTTTGCACTCATCACAGAGGTAAACATTTGATTTCTACCAAGCTGAGGGCAGTGGAAGTTCTCTTTGTCAGGAAGAGGCCAGTGGACAAGGAAAACTGTGCAGCTCAGTAGTGCTGGCTGTTTGGAAGATCCTTTGAGGCTTTCTAAATTTTTTAACAAGTCATCGCTTTTTCCCTTGAGCCCTCTGTTGCATCAGTAACTAACCAAATACCATTAAAAATGCAACAGTCCTCTCTAGGCTTAGCTTTGGTTAAAGTAAAATTAGATCAATACATTAAAAATGGAATTTTTATGTTTTACAAAGCTGTGTTTATACTGAACTGAGAAGGCCTTTACACACTGATTTTTTTTACAGGAACCAGGATGAAAAGAAGTACAATACTGAAAAAACATTTTAAAAAAATGTTCACTAGATTGTGATGATAGGAATATTATGGCAATATGGAGAAAATAGAAACTTAGACTGTCACAGTAGACAATTATTTTCTATTTCAAATGCTTGTGGAGCTTTAAATGTTTACAGAAAGCTGTTTGCATGGTGGTTAAATATAATGAAAAATGTTGTTTCTATCATTCCACAACAGCATTTTTTAGAAAATAGATGTAGTTCATACTGAAGTTGTAGTGTTACATGCTTAGTACTGTTGTGGTCAAAGACACAAATGTTCTAATCTGGGGTGACTCAAAAGCATCAAGTACCAGGTATGGATGCATGTTGCTGTTAAGATTTATATACTCACCTAGAAATAATATTTATTATTTAAATATTATTCAAACACACCATAGTGCTTGTGCGTACTTTACCTAATCTGGTAACTTTTGCAAAGCAACGAGATCTTCAAATTGAAGCAACTGTGGAATTCTAAGATACTAAATTAAATGCACTGAGTTTTTAAACAAGTAGTAGCTAAGAATCTCTTAAGTCACATAGATTTCTCCAGAAATGTATTGTACCAGGCTAGGAAATGACAGCACATTTCCTTACTTCTAAATAAGATAGTTTGGTTTTAGGCCTGCTTGATGCTAATTTTAGTGCATGAGGCATATAAGGGTGTATGATGTAGCTTTGTCTTGTACTACAACAGTATTTCATTAGCCCCTAGTACAAAAAATGCCACAATCTGAAGTCAGTGGAAATTTGGTTGTCAGCCATGGAGATGGCAATAGCTGGCACCCCAGTAGTTAAGAAGCCCAATTCTGAGATTTAGTTTCAGTCCTTGTAATGTGATTGTACTGTTTTCTCGTCTTCAGTCATAAGAAACACTGCAGTATGTTACACTCATTTATCTAGAGCAGCTCGTGATAGTTCTGCTGCTTTTTTAACCTGCCAGATGTTTTTAAAAAAAACCAGTGGAGCACGTTACATCTCAGTCTGTCACATGTTCTTAGGTACATGTTCTTTTGAACAGTTCTTAAAACCATCACTGTACCTGTTCTGAGAAAGGGGAAGACGCATCAAGAAAGAAAATACATCATTGGACTTGTTATGTTCTTGGGCTAATAATTTCTTTGTAGCAAAAATTAGCTAGTGCTGAAACTAACACTTGAAATTTCTTATTGTGTATAGGTTTAGGTGGCTAGTATGGGAAAGTTCTATTTTACCATAAGCGTTGACTTTCAGGACTCTTTTTGATCAGTTTAAGTTAAGGTTTGTAATTTTTTGTATGTATATTTGATGTTGTATATCAAGAATACATGTTTCACAGAACTGTTAAATAGGACAAATATCATCTAAGTCTCATCTACATTACCTAAATATGAGTATTTACAAATAAATCTGTAGGCAGCAGTGTTAGTTGAAAGAAACGACTTTCTAAAGGAATTAATGTGACTATTTAAGCATATTTTAGCTTGAAGAGCGTTAGCCTGGAAAAAATGAATTAGATTTCTTCATTACATTTGGAAGCAACGTTAAGGTTGTCTATGCTTTCAAATAATTTAGAATAATTTATCTTTTTCTCCTGCTTGCCTTGTTTCTACTTTCGGTATGTAAATATGACTTCTGTTTAACATCTACTTGTTATTCTGGCTGCTTTATTTGTATGCATTAGCAAAATAGTCTTTTGTTTTACCTGCCTATGACATCGCTGATCATTTTGCAACATGTTCTGATGTTACAGATTTGAGGTTACAAAGCTGCGAGTCACTGTGTGGAAAAGAGTATCACAGTCAACAGCAGAGAGTCACGTCATGTCATGTTGTGGCTATTAACTGGCAATTAACTGGCCAGATAACTCAGGGACCGTAATGTGTTCGAGTAGGTATTGAGAATATATTCACACAATAAGTCATTACAACTCCACTTCTTGCGTGCCTCTTTAGATCTGTCAGAAGCACTTTCCTGAACTGGTACCAAGATACTTTGCTTTCATCTGTTCTCCAGATCTGTGAGACAGAAGGTGGTGCAGTGAATACAGTGTTGGGGTAAGAGAAAGGCATTCACTATTGACAGGGCACAATGTGCTTGAAGGGCAGGATCCCTCTGAAGTAATAGGTCCTAGATGGTTTCTTGTGGGAATGCTTGGTTCTAGTACCCATACTGTCTAATTTCAAACTTTTCATTTTTATTTGAGAAAAAGCAATAAACAATCTTTTTGGATCAAGGAAAATTTTCTTGTTTGTAGCTTTTGCTGGCATAACTTAGTTTATTTGAATATTGCCAACAGGAAGTCTTCTGCCTTGTCTTGCTGAAGTGAGTGGCCTTTTTCATGCAGAGGCACATAGCCTTAATTCCTATACAAATTCTTTTTGTCTAGATGTCTCTGAAATTTAGAGTCATGGAAGAAAAAATCCACAACCTGGGAACGTATCTAATATATTATCAGCAGGTACTGAGGAACTATGTTAAATTTGGGCATAAGATGATAAATACAGGTCTTGTTTTGGGGAGTTTTTCTGCAAAACAGTAGTAGTATGTGATTCCTAGTAGTAGGAATTACTACTGCAAAACAGTAGTAGTATGTGATTCCACAGTAATTTGGGAGGACTCCTGGGAAGGACTGCTTTTCATTACAGATGGATTCTTGTAATGATTGTGTTATGAACATCCAGCTGCTCTACTGAACTGTTACTCTCACTGCTGTACTTGTTGCAATACTTCTAGGAAAATGCTAAAAACTGTGACTACTTTTGAAATAGTGTTAAAAGTTTTTAACAGATAATGGTATAAAAAAGAAATTTTTTTTTCCAGAAAACCTGAGGAATCAGGAAGAATTTTTTACTAAGGCTTCTAGAAGCAATGAGTAATTATTAAGCCACTTCTGGTGATACAGTTAATGATCAAAACAGCAATGACAGAAGTATAATGAGAACAGTGGATTAAGTATAAGGAAAGGCATTTGGTAATGTAGCGTTCAGTTACTGGCATTGAAACTGCTGTTTGAGAATAATCATAAGCATGTGGGAGTAGTACATCTAATTGATCCAGAGATGATTAAAAGGGAAAAAGAGATTTTTGATTGATCAGGCTGGGTTTGGATCACGTACTTTCTCTGTTACTGAGTTGCAGCAGAAACCTAAGAAACATCCCACTTGGTTTGCTTGGGCGACTGCTTACCTTTCTCTGACTTCATTATTTTAGCAGCAAATAAAAATAAAATAAAAAAATATATATGAAATTGCAGGAAGTGAAATCTAAGGGCTCTTTTTAGATAAATGATATCTGAAGCATTCTGGGTTTTGCAAGCCTCCGACGGGTGTGGATCCTGGCTTGGGTTAGGCTGAATGATGGAAAAAAAATGCCAACCTCCTAGAAAAACACAAAGGAGATTTTTTTTAAAATAGAAACTCAGTACCTGAAAATCATGGATCAGGCAGGGAAATATCATGAAGTAGCTGCTCTCTTGCTGGTGTAGCACTGTTTTAATTTGATTTCTCATTAATATGTTGCTGGGGGATATCCCAAGTGAAAATGAGTTGATCTCTATGTGTGTACAACTGATATACCTACACAGAAAATTTTAGCAGCCCCTTCTCATGAGCTCTGTTATATGGAAGATATTCCTTCTTCACTGTTCTATAGATCGTCTTTTATTCTGATGTTAACAAGGTTGTTGCTGGAGGTCAGCTATGTCTGGATAGGTGTAGGTTATTTTTTCTGTGCTTCCTTTTTAAAAGGCTGCCTTTTTGCATTCTTTTTGCTGTTCCTGTCTGCCCAAGCAGACTATTTGTGACAAGCTACCAACCCAAGTTCATTGGATATAGAGAATGTGCTAGACTGGGTGTAGGAGCTTGGTGTTCTAGTCTCTTTATTGAGAGGGAGCTTTTCCCCAGGTATTTGTAATAGAATAAACACATTTGTAGTTAGATGAGAAGGTGCTGGAATGGTAAAGAAATGTCTCATTGCTTAGAAAAGCTGCCTCCTCATATGCTCACTGTTCAGAATTCCTATGACATATCTCAAGACAGATATCTTGTTTTCCATTTTGGTGTTAGGGATTTTTTTACTATTTATAATTTTTTTTTACATCAGTACATGCATAAAATGAGGTGTGTCAGCCATACCAGTGGTTATATCTGCATTTTTCAGCATGATATCTGTTTAGAAATTCTCATTTCCTTTCCTGGCTTAATCTTTGAATAATAAAATTTAATTGTTTCTGTTCCTCCCTTTCTTCTGGCCTTTGGTGTTTCTACTCTACATCTAGAATTCAGGAAACACAACCTTCAACTTTTTTTTCTAGCTTTGGTCTTTCTATTTGTGTTCTTAATCAGCTCTTAAGGAAGGGAGTTAGAAATCCCACCACACCTCTGTTTAACTACTTCTTTCTAAAAATCATAAACATCTACTACTCTTTCTGACTTCTCTCCACTTCTGCACTTCTGGCCACCTTCTTCCCACCCAGGTATAACTGGGTGAGCCTGCTCTTTCAAAAGTATGTTTTGTCTGCTTGACTGAGGGAAGCAGAAAGGTAGCTGAGGTTCGGTAAAGGGTGAGCTTAAAGAGAAGCCTTCAATATGCATGCTACTGGCTCTTCTTTTTACAGGTTTTCTCGCAATTTGAAAGTTCCTCTCACTTTTTTGTTGTATCTTACCTTCAAAATGAAAGCAGTTTGAGGAGAGAGACTAGAATCCTGATTTAGCTGACCTTAGGTAGCACTGCAATAGTAGGGAAAACAAATTATAAAGTAAATACACTGAAGATATCTCTTATTTCTGATTTCAAAAATGAAACTATTTTACAGCAAATAGATGCATAAGTGTTCATATTATTTCATTTTCTTGCTAGTGCTCAGATGTTGTTCCTTGTTTTCCAGCTCTAAAAGAAGATTCTAAAGCCATATTATATTTATCAGAATGAAATTGTCTTTATTTGTGCCAATAAAAATGTCTTTAGTTTCCTGCTGCCAAATGTATATGGCAGACCCATCTACTGTGGTTGCCAACCCTAGCCAGGATCCTGTACAGGATATGACAGTGAAAAAAGTAAAGCAATAGAGATGTTTTGTGATAAACTGCACATACCAGGTGTTGCCTCCTAAATCCACAGAAGTAGAGATTGTCTTGAGAAAAAGCCATTTCAGATTTTGATAAATAATTATTGTAAATGCATTAAATATTTCCCTTCATATGTACATGTCTGTGTCCTGAGGCCTTATAAGCTTAACACAGCCATGGGTCATTGACTTTTGCAGATTAACTATGCATCAAATAAAAAAGCATTTCCATTTACTTATGCAAAAGTGTATACAGAAGTCCTTGATATAGTTTGTCTTTCCTGTGTATTATTTCAAATACATAATTTTGTCATAGAAGTTCTCTAACTTCTATGTTACTGTTCTGAGAAAAGATGAATGAGACTGAAACAAATATTTGATGAGAAATCATTTCATTTCTGTACAATATAATTAAATATTTTAATTATTATTTTCTATCTCATAACCTACACCTTGTGTTGTCCACTCATTTTTCATTGTGCTGGCTACAATTAGATCCACAGAAGGTTATTTCCCTAAATGGTTATACTAATTTATAACCCATTAGTGTGCATGAACAGATCGTATTTTTCCTTTCACACAGGCACAGGGAAGTGTAAATTAAGTTTTTGTTAGCCAGCAAGGGAGAAGTCTATTAAGGCTAGAGTATTAGATTCCTGTTTTTAATTTCTGTGATAAATGCAGTTAGAAATAAAACTGCAAATATTTTCCATTTCTTAAGTAATAAACCCAGTTTGTTAGTATATTTGGCTTTTTAAACTCTTCTGTAAAAGTATTATGCTGATATTGACCAATTTAATAGTCCTAATTGTAGCTAGCTAATTATAGAAACTCCTGGGTAGGAAAATAAAACAACTTTTAGAAGAGCTTTTTAGATTCTATAGTCTAATCTGAAAATGCTTTCTCTGATAACTCTTCAGAACTTTTTGAGTCTGTCATTTCAGTGCTCAGTGCTGTTAAATTTGTCCATTTTTTCTTATTTTCTCTCAAAACCCATTATTGCCATGTCTTTCTAGTCTCATGCCAAAGAAAACTGAGATTATCCATTCTCCCATTCTTCTGTGGGAGGAAACTGAGACACCTGATGAGTGTGGTTTGTTTGGTTTTGTTGGTTGGTTTTGCTTGTTTGTTTTTCTTCTATCAAATAGTACCTTTCCTTTCAGCAAAGAAAAACAAAGAAACAAAACCAAGCAAACCCAAATACCACATTGTCTCTCATTTGAAAGATAGAGTTCAAATAAAGGATTGTAACTTGGGTTCCACGAAGCAGTTCATGACTGGGAGCTTGACTGTGTTCAAGTAAAATAGCTTTAGCAGAGCAAACTCAGAAAACTCATCTCAGAATGATTATCCAGGTAGGTCTCTTACCAGGCATGAGAGCTGGTGGCACAAGTTCAGGGGCAGAATTCAGTGGAACATGAACTTCATCACCCGTTTTTTAAGTCTTTGCAAGGTGCCTCTACCTTTGGTTGAGCAACTTTTTATTCCTTTTCATATCAGTTATTATATCAGTATGTAAAGTTTTGGGTTTTTTTAGTAAATAAGTCAAAAGTTAGGGACTTGAGTTGCTTTATATACCCTTATATTCCTTGCTTCCTTATTTTTGCGGTGTTCTCAGTGATAGCCAGTATTTTACAATAAGCCTTAACTTGCCTACAGCACTGGGAAGTATTTTTTGGTCTGCATCACCTAGAGGTGTGTAGGATCAAATTGCTCTGCAGGTTTACTTGCAACAGTGGCACGCTGGTCTTGATGATCAAACTTTATGTTCTGGCAGTTCAGCAATTTTTGTTAAAAAGTGTCATTGGAATTTTTGTATCTCAAGAATTCCTTTTTTTCTCAACCAGTTCTGTGGACAGCTTCAGGACTGATGCCTGCTTTGTCACTGATAACACCACTGTGCTGTGGTTGTCTAACATGGTTCTTACCCTGTCTAACATGATTCTTATCCTGTAGTATAAGCTTTTTTTCTTGCAGAAAAGTCATAGGCTATTTTGTAAATAAAGGGGAAAAGAAGACCGTTATCTTCTATAGCTGTATAATGGTGGGTTTCTCCTGCTGTCACTTGTGCAAATCACAGCTTGACATAAAACCACACAATTTCAAGACGTCTTGCTTTTAGCCTCAAAAATCTTAACTATTTAAAATACAGCTATACCTGTTTGACTTAGCACAAGTAGCTTCAAGATCTCATGATGAGAAACTTTTAAGCTCATATACATTTTTCATTGTGTCCACTGTGAAAGGTTTTTGATTAAACTCAGTAACTCATGATATTCTGCTGACAGCTGCCATTAAAAAAAAAAAAAAAAAAAAAAGACATCACTTCTCTTTTTGACTGGGAGGGAGAAAATCTTTTATGAAAATGTCAGTCACTGACCTAATCCTTGTTCCTTTGTACTTGAAAAGGTTATTGGTTTTCTGAAGCCTGACTAAACACAGGGTTTTAACCTACTAACCTGGATCTCAGCATGGCCATTGGAAATGGGATGGACGTGGGCTGAGACTGCTGAGAGAACTGCGTGGAAAACAGGGGATTGGATGCTGCCCAGCCCTTTGCCTTTGTGTGGAACCCTGTTTGCCCCTTTACCCACACAGTGAGCTCAAAAATCTTGGATATCTTTAGGAGGAGCAATTATCCCACCTTTTTATTTTCTTTTTTTTTTAGTTTTAAAATTTTTTTATTATTATTCTGAATATTAAGGCAACTTCCTTATTGAAGAGGCAATTACAGAGGCAATTTTAGACTATTTCAAGACTAGAAAAAAAGACCAAGTCTTACAGTTCTTTTTTAACTGGAATAACAGTGGTTTGCTTCCAACTTTTTCCATTAAGTTCAGAAGATATTTGGACCCATATGGAGCTGTTTTAGGCAAGAGTAGCATACACCAAACTAAGCACACGTGCAAAAATAAGTGGGCTAAGGATCCATTGTGCTGCATAGATTCGCATGGTGGAGTTTCTACTGCATGATCTTTGCAATAACATTCCAGTAAAGACAATTCCAGTCTCAGGGCTCTGACAGGAGCTCAATCTCTTTTCTTTTAAGCAGTTGTAAATAATTAAGCACTTTTTGTTACGCCCTAGGTAGTTCAATAATCTTTGTCGCTCAGCTGTTTAAGATTGCTGGTGTGTGCCTTTTTTTGAGTCACTGAAGGTATCAGTGTTGGATTTTTGCCCTTTTAACCTCAATAATATCATTGTTCTGGGATTATTACATGACAGTATGAAGAGGAAGAAGTTAAAGCTATCTTTGGAAACATAAACCTTGCAAGCTTGTCAGCCTTGGAATTTCAGGCTCTTAACTCCTCTCACACTTACTCTAGACTGAAAGCAAACAAACCCTGAAGTTTTGAGAAAACTATTTTCAACTGCAACTTCCAAAGAACCAAATATATTTTATCAAGTGTAAAGTGAAAAAATATACCCTACATTTGGTACCTGTTGTTTTTTCCATTTGCTTCAATATTTGTCAAAAGTGTCTCTTTTATTTTTTTTTTGTTAATGCAGGTACTCTATCTGCCAGGACAATTATTGTATCTGATTAAGCTGTGTCCAAACTGTTGAAACACATCACAGATCTTGATATTATGAGAGTTACTAGCAAAGGCCTTTCACAGTTTTAAGAAATCTTTTAGAAAAACGAGTAGTATCATTTTCTTATGTAATCAAGGCCAAAGTCTGAATTTCCTCTGTTCAGATTCTAGATCCTTCAGGACTTTATTTGATATAAACTTAGTCGGCAAGCTTTCAGTCAGTACTTTGATAGATCATGTAGAAAGGCAGATCAAAATGACACTTCAGTAGGTCTAAAAGTTTATACTGGTTTTGATGCATCAGTATAGATAGAAATGGATTGTCACAGAATCATGTGCTTCTGAATGAAATAATACATTTTTTGTTTCCCTTATTGTGTGTCAACAATTTTGAAAAGCTTAAAAATACTTTCCAGTTTAAAAAGATATTCTTTTAGTAGTTATTAACTCCATAGACCAGGGTGTTAAAATTTTGTTGAAAATTGTGTGCAATTTGAAGTACTTTGAAGAAGCTGGCCTGTAGTGCCTGAAAAATCAACCTCTGCAAATTCAGTATGAGTTGCACCATGCTGAACACCAACACACAGCTATTCTGCTATTCTTACATCAAACCTGTGATTTATTCTTCACTGTTTTCCCTCTTGTGATTTCCATGTAAGATCTTACCAAAATGGGGTCTGCCCATTTTACCTGTCCAGAATGAAAGGTGTGGTATTTTCACGGTACTTCACCTCCCAGCTCAATGTGTTGTGCCACAGAAATACATGCCTCATAAAAGACCTGTTTAGTTTCTCTGGAGTGTTAAACTGTTTTCCATATTTTTTGAGACCATGCGTTGAATTAACATAGTCAGATACTGGTGATGCAGTGTGGGAAAGCATACATAACTCTGCTTGCCAAAAGTGTCCAGTGTGCACAGATTAAGAATGTTAATCTGCAAATATTTGAAGCATTGGTTGAATTAATTTTAGCAGTATTAAGACAATGTACTGGAATACAGGTTTTGCTTGTGGAAATGTCAGTCTGGCATCTTCTGCATGTCCATCTATATTCTAAAAGTATTATGAATGTGGACTCAAAGACTATTTGTCTGGTAAATACTTGGGAATAGTTTACTTTTTAAGTGAATTCTGTTACAGCTTTTATCTTGGTTGGGATTCAGTTTTTGATATATTTCCTGGGAATAGAGAAGCTCTTTGGAATTCGTAGTAATATAAGCCAAAACTGACAAACAGTATGAAAAGTAGGATGTTACTAATTTGTCCACAACTAGAGAATACTGTGGGGACTTCCACAACTAAGAGTAGATATTTATAAGTCATCAGATAGAATGCTTTTGTTGAATAATAAATTATACATATACTTTAAACTGTAGTTGACAGAGTTCTTTCATTGTTGCTGCTTTACTGTTTTGAGTAGTTTTTTAATGTGTGTGAGGAACTCTGAGATAATCAATTTTTTGTAAATAACAACTGTGGGGTAAAATAAAGCCCTATCCTATGGAAAAGTGCCCAGACTACTTTCCCTGCTCGTAGGAGAAGTTGGAAGTTAGATGAAGGTAAGCCATCTCACAAGAGATATGAGGAGCTATACCTGACCCATATGCTAAGGCCATTCTTGTGAGAGGATTTGAAGTAAGGCTTCCCACCATTGTTGAAATTACTTGGAATGATGAAGGGAACCCAGGTCCAACTGAGTGTACAGGGAAGCTTGAGAGAAAGACCAGTGTCAGATTTGTGGATTAAGTTCTCTGCTCTTATTAAAAAGAAATATAGAAAATAGACCAGACTTCTTTGGGGTTGAATGAGACGTTGCAAAAAAAAAAAAAAAAGGTTAATAATAAAAAAAAGTGTTAGTTTTGACATCTACATAGCTTCATTTTCTCAGGAGATTGTATTTAATATGAACATGCTTTCTCTATGAACATGCTTTCTCTTTCTACTAAGAATTTCTACTGCTTTGTCCAGTGACATCTGGATCAAAAATCCAAATATAATTAAATTTTTAGAATCAAAGAATCATTATGGTTGCCAAAGACCTCCAAGATCATGAAGTCCAATCATTGAACAATTGCTACCAGTCAAGTAAACCATCTTCTTCTCCTCTTCTTGAAAATCAGCATCTGGATTAAAAACCAAACAAAAAAGCCCCAGACCCCCAGTGTATTGCTGTACCTAGGAAAGGGAATGCAAAAATCTTTTGGTGACTTCATGGCATCTAAAGCAAATCATCTGCGTGCCCTGCCTTTCTCTGCCTTGCCCCTTACCTACCCTTACTTACCTTGGCAAAAGCGCTAAGTGAGTTTTCTTCCTCCTAATTTCACATCCCAGTGAAAATGCAGGTGGGGTTCCCAGCTAGATCTGAAGCCTTAAACAGCTTTACACACAGTCTGATGGCTTTGGAGCAGAATGGGAACATGTACCCAAAGGCAGGAGAGAGGTCAAGGTACAGCCCTCAGGGTAGAAGTCACTTTCAGTTGCCATGAACATGGAGGCATCTAACCAGCCAGTCTGTTTCCCATGTGTGTGACTTCAGACTGCCCATGGCCTGTTGGCTCTCACCTGGTTGAGTTACCCCTGCAAGAGTGTGGGAGCCAGAGCTACCGTGGTGATGGCACAGGGAACCAGCCTTTACTCATCCTCCTCCTGCTTGGCTGTCTAATTCAGCCTCACCATGTTTTCTTCAGAGTAAAGTCAGATGGTGGATGTGGATACATCTAAAGTACCTGTTGTCTCAGTGTATCAAGTTGCATTTCTGTAGAAGTGAAAGAAATTCTTGTAAATGAAATCTATAAATAATACTAAAGTTGGATGTATTTCAGTCCCTAGAGAAGAACAGAAATATTACTGTTTATTCCTACTCACAGTAATGCTAATGACAAGTTTCACATTCGCGTCAGCTGAGTATGTTCAAGATCCCTGGGAAGATTAGGATTCTGAAATAAGCAAGGAAATGTAACAGTGGAAACTTTGTGGATACATGAGAGAAAAATGACAAGAAATATGTAAAACACAACCAAGAGTTTAGGAGTTTTTGACTGTGGGATGTATGTATGTGAAAGGATCTGATTCATTGGCAAAACTATTGGATCACAGAGCCGGTAAGTCATCACTCCATGGGTTTTGGTGAACATAGCCATAGCTGGTACTTAAGGAAGTAGGCAAAGAAATATTCTAAGTTTAGAGAAGAAGTGTTCAAAATTAGGGAAAGTTCGTGGAATTTTTCATGTAAGAAAAATTACATAATCAACAATGATTGATGGGGTGTCTTTGTTAGTCCCAAATTTGCTACAAGTGCGTGCAAATCAGCTCTTATGGTAATAGCCACGGGGAGATACTGTTATGAAAAATACTTCATTACCCATTGACGTTTTAACTAGTTTGGACCTGATCCACTAATGATTTCAAATGACTTAACATACCTCACTTTCTAATGTAAATTACAAAAAAAGAAGTCTAATCCCCTGCTCAGTTTCTGCTTTATTCACTTGCACCAGAGATTCAAAGGCTGGAAAGGAACAGAGCCTGTAGCAGGCTAGTGTATACTGGTTAAAAGACTGGGTTTCCAGTCTGACTCACTGATCTCAAAGGTCTTTTCCAACCTACTTGATTCTCTGTCTTTAAATTAAGGTTTCACCATTTTTTAATGAAGTGAAAAAACTTGGTAGGTCTAGGTGATCTGCATGTCAGGGCCTACCCGAAGAACTTCTCTCAGAGGCCGATGGAGCATGTGGGATGCCAGCCTTGCCCCGGCTATCGTAGAGGAGGGATCTGAATCCTGATTCGCATTCCTACTTAAGCGCCCTGACCTCTGGAGGGGCTGGCGGGCTGTCACTGCCGCATCAGGGAGCGGCGGAGGTGCCTTCCAGGCGCCCGGCACCGAACGCCCGGAGAAGCTGGTCCCGCCTTCTCCCGGCTGCCGGGGTGCGGTGCGGTGCGCAGTGCAGTACGGGGAGCATTGCGGCGCGATGTGGGGTGCGGAGTAGTGCGCGGTGCGGTGCGCAATGCAGTACGGAGAGCATTGCGGTGCGGTGTAGTGCGCGGTGCGGTGCGCAGTGCAGTACGGAGAGCATTGCGGTGCGGTGTAGTGTGCGGTACGGTGCGCAGTGTAGTACGAAGAGCATTGCGGTGCGGTGTAGTGCGCGGTACGGTGCGCAGTGTAGTACGGAGAGCATTGCGGTGCGGTGTAGTGCGCGGTGCGGTGTGCATGCAGTACGGAGAGCATTGCGGTGCGGTGTAGTGCGCGGTACGGTGCGCAGTGTAGTACGGAGAGCATTGCGGTGCGGTGTAGTGCGCGGTGCGGTGCGCATGCAGTACGGAGAGCATTGCGGTGCGGAGTAGTGCGCGGTGCGGTGCGCATGCAGTACGGAGAGCATTGCGGTGCGGTGTAGTGCGCGGTACGGTGCGCAGTGTAGTACGGGGAGCATTGCGGTGCGGTGTAGTGCGCGGTGCGGTGCGCAGTGCAGTACGGAGAGCATTGCGGTGCGGTGTAGTGCGCGGTGCGGTGCGCATGCAGTACGGAGAGCATTGCGGTGCGGTGTAGTGCGCGGTGCGGTGCGCATGCAGTACGGAGAGCATTGCGGTGCGGTGCGGGACGGGCTGGCGCCCCGGGCCCGGCTCCACTAGGTGGCAGGATGCCGAAGGGCTCCGCGCTGCTGTCCTGGAGCCCGGGCGGATTTAGCCCTGCCTCTACGTATTGTCTGAGGACATGATAAAATGCGGACAGTTTCCTGGAGTCCTGCCTGCCCCGCGTTTCTTACTGACTTTGTCATTAATAAAGCAGAATCGGGAAGGATTCGAGGGAGGTCTGAGACACAAAGGAGCCCGGTACGGTGACAGGGTAAGAGGGCACTTCTTGTCTCGGCAATCTACTAGGAAGAATTGCCAAGGCAAAGAGGAATGCTTTATGAAAGCGCTGCGGGGTGTTGCGAGAAACGGTGAAATTGAAAGTGTCTGCAAACTTTGCAAAGAGTAACAGCTGGTTAAATTGTAGTGCAAGGTATAAGTCCTTAGGAAAGTACGTTCGCTGCTTTACAGAGCAAGTTTAGAGGGCAACGGCTGCATGATTAAGAAAGCATGGCCTTTTCCATTCGTATTTTTTAAGTTATAGAAATGAAAGGACACTGGAATGTGTAAATATCAAATAAAGCATCAAATAAAATTAAGTCTTCTACAGAATTAAATCACATGTTCTTTTTTCTTGCTTCTTGTCATCTTTATCTCTTTTGAATATGCTTTCTGCTGCGCACTATGAAAACAGTGATTTTGTTTGTATGTCACACACACATAAAGCTTCAGAAACAGCCTTAGTGTTAGATCTGGGTTCTTGGGCTAAACTTACTAAAGATATAATTTCAGTTCCCATTCGTCTCGGTTCAGAGGGCCTGACAGAGAACTTGGAAAAACTGAAGCAAGTGTATTTTAAAGTAGGTGTGATCGCGCTTGCCTCGCACCTTTCCCTGAGCTGATCTCCCTCTCCCTTAAGCCCTTGTGCCGCTGCGCTCGCCCGCGGGACCGCGCACAGGCATAGGGGTGGTGGAGGGGGCTTCTGGCCCCGGGTACCCACCAAGGCCGAACCCCGCTAAGCTGGCCTCGGCTCCTGCGGGTCACGGTAGGTTGCAAGCAGGCGCCCTGTGTATTGGGACAGGCTCTGCGGTGAGGAGCTGCGCGCTCGGGAGGGCGAGGGGTGTCCGCGCTCCGACGGGGCTGTCCTCGCTGCGCTGGACCGAGGCCAGAAGGCCCGTCTGGAGGGGTGGTTTCCCCGCCTCGGCACTTGGTCAGGAGAGGGGTTCAGTGTTGGGGAGAGGCTGGAGAGCCGGGGTGCGTGACTCGGGAAGATGAGTCGGCAGGTGGAGATAACGGGCTGGGCGAGAGCCGTCGGGGAGCCGGGGAAGAGAGGGTGCGGGGGGAGCGGCGGGGCGCGCCCGGTGCGCGGTGCCGGGCGCGGCGGGGAGGCGGGGGAGGAGCAGCGGCGGCGGCAGCGCACGGGCTGAGGCCCCAGCCCGCCCGCCTTTGAACCGGGGCAAAGCAGAGGCGGGGAGAGGGGCCGGGGCAGGAGGCGGACGGTGACATCAGAGCGGCCGGGCGGATAAGGTGGGAGAACCGCAGGAGCGGAGTGGGCGAGCGAGCGAGGAGTCAGCGATTAGCGGCTGCCTCCGGGTCCGCGCTCACCGCACCTCACCGCACCATGCAGAGGTCTCCTCTGGAGAAGGCGAACATCTTCTCCAAACTTTTCTTCAGGTGGGAGCCCCGGCGCGGCGGGACGCGGGCGGGCGGGCGGGGGCAGCGGGCCGGTCTGGGCAGCGGCGGCGCGGGGAGCTCAGCGGGGCTCCGCGCCCCCCGCCCAGGCCACTCGGTGGAGAGGGGCATCGAGTACTGGGCACCAATTAGCTCTGGAAAGGTCTGTAGGGAGAGCGATGGGAGTCTTGCTTGTTGACGAGATCACTCTTTTTTTTTTTGTTTTTGCTGGGGTTTTAGCACCAGGAATGGGCTCTGGCAGGTGTCATAAACCTTCGCTGGACCCGGACAGATGAATTTATGACATAATTTGAGCAACCTTTGGTAATTGCTCAACTAGTTAATCTGTTATTTCACTGTAAACTTCGAGAACACAGTGGGGTGGTAGGGAGCAGAAGGGAAATGCTCTCAGAACAAGGATTCCTTCTGTTTGGCTGTTTGAGTGTTTAGCATTTGCTCAGTGTGCGAGTGTAATATATGATCTTACTGGAAACAGTTCCTTGTAAGCCTTGAAAATGTTCTCTTACAAGTAAACTTCCTAGTGCCTTTTCTTTCTAAAAACTTCAAGTAAAAAGAGCAGGAGCCAATACCAGTGCCTGGGCACAATGTACTTTGTAAGACAATATGGAAGCCTGAATACGTCTTATGTGACATCGCTAGAAATGACACTGTGAACTGGAAAGAGCAAATAATCTTTTTGGCATTGGCCCACGCAACACCGGTTTTGCCAGAGTTCCCCCTTCTGTTACTGGAGGGTCTTTTTCATGGCAGAGAAGGGAGGGAGGAAATCTTGTGTAAGGTGTGAACATGGTAATTGAAATGAGAGTGCGTGGTGTAAAACTGTAACATTGTCATGAGGTCTCTGCTTGAAAAATGGAGGGCTTTTAGCTCACTTTTAAATGCTTTTGGGATAGCTTTCAGCAGGTTGGTCTGTATGTTTTTTAAAGTTTCTTAATGGTAGGGAGTCTGTATGAGTCACTGTTTGCCTGCCTCCCCCCGCCTTGGCTCATTTTAGCCAGATATGATAGAGGGGGATGATCTCAAATATAACCTGTTCCTAAAGTTTTAAAAACATCCAGGTAAAAGTGATGATGCTATAGGTGTTTTCCAATGGTGCTGCAGTGGGAAAGAAGCCGTGCTTGCTGTCAAATACTGCTAGAACCAGGAGCATAAGCAATTACAAATTCTCCATAAAAGATGCTTCAGTCAGTGCTCCTGCCAAGTATAAGACAGAAATCTGTAGGAAATAAGTCTGTATATTAATTTAATTGCTCAAGGGGCCACTTGCTCTATTTAATTTTATTTGTTTATAAAACTTCTATCAGAGTACTGTTCTCCTAGAACCTAGGATGCTGCAGGTGTGAAGAAAAAAATCCAATAAAGCAAATATATTTCTGATTCCTACCATAGTGAAAGTTTCCATGTCTGAAACCAGATGCAGTTCATGCTTATTAAGTACATAATTAACCATCCAGAAGCCTGAGCTCGTCTTTAAAATCACAGTCTTTAAGTCAATTGAATGGTGTTTTAATCATGCTTATCATGCATGACACATTATATTGTACCAGCTATTGGTCAGGTGACTGTAACCAAAGTGATGATAATAAAGCATAGGAAGTTAAGGAGATGTTCATGATGAATATTAACTAGAGCAGAGAAATGGAAAAAAGATGTATGGAGAGAGATTGCTTCTTTTCAATGATAATGAAATAGTTGCTTTCAAATACAACACAGTACATGTTTCAGTGAAGTAACTTTTATAAGAGTCTGCTATGCATTTATGTGGGAAGTACCAGTCTGAATATAATGTGATAAGTTGAAAGTCATGTTAGCAGAAGTGATGTTAAAGTATTAGCTATTATTATTCGGGAAGTCTTGCTGATAAATATATTACTACTATTTAATATTGTACAAGCTGTTATCAGCTATAAGTCTGTAAACCTATTGGCAAGGTTTTTATTGCTTCATAATCTATCCTGTTTGTGCTGGAGAGATAGGTTTAAATGTGTTAAAGTCAGAATGTAGCTCTTTGCTCATAACTGAATAATTTATACATGTTTCAGTATTCTTTGTACCTTTTTTCTTAATTCTTTATGCCAAAAAAAAAAAAAAAGTGAGAAACTGTCTTGGTATACAAAGAGTAGTATCTTATAGAAAGTGTTACCTTTTTGTTGTATGAGTGATAGTGATAGTACTGGGGCAAAAAAAAAAAAAGAAGATAATTGCTAGGAGTGGTTATGATAGAAAGTAATTAAAATTAGAAATTAACCTTCATCCTAAATTTCAAATACTTTTGGTTTAAACACTGAGCTTTGGTGATTAGGAAACAAGGTGTGAAAGCAAGTGGTTTGAGATCTTCTGTTAGGGGTACACTTAGAAAACACTAGATACTGAGAATTTGGGGTCTCAGAGATTGTTTTGTGTTTTGTTGTATTTTCCTTATTACATTTTCAGAGTTGATCTCTTTTGTTCCCAACCACATGCAAGACACTGTTTCTGTGCATTGGCAACTTTTTACCTTGCTTAAAGAAAACAGAGTTTTATGCAGAAGCAGTCAGATCATCATATGATTAGCTTCATATACATTGTGCAGCTTCACTTTTGTCTTTATAACCATTACTTATTTTCTCTTGGAATTTTGGAGTTTTTCAGGGTCAAGGCCATACCTTTTGTCACAAACAATATCAGACTACTTTGCAGTCACCTAGTTTTTATTGAAGATTAACTGAGATCAGGAAGTCTTGTTAATTAATCAATTTTTATCTGAGAGCTGGCACACAGAGTTATTGCTGGAGTTTCAGAAATGGCTGCAACTATGGGACTATTCTGACTTTATTACTTTTCTTTTACATGTAAATTTAGATATTACAATACAAGTTCTCAAAAAGTAATCCTTGTGCTTGTGTCCAACTCTTTAAGCATATACTTTTGCTTTGGTACCTATCAAACGTGACAACTCTTGGCAAGACCTAGTACTTTAGTGCCTGATTCATTATTAAATCCAAATGAGAAATACAAACTAACCCAGCTTTTGTGTCAAGTCTTCTCATGGATTCAATCAATCAGATCTGCTCTAGTTGCTTCTTGCTTTCCAAACCAGAGAAAAAGAAATCTATACATTTATACAGCTGTCCAGTGGTTCCTAGAACAATTTAGCCTGCAGGGGATAAATGTTGGATTTATTCTTCTGCCCTGTGTGTGTTGTGAGGGCTAGGAAAAGGAATTCAATTCTACACCTCACCTCTTCTAGGAAGTAGGACCAAGTGTTACCAGTGTTTGGCAGTGAGGGTGTTTTAGTTCTCTATCTCTGGCTCAGCTACTTTTTAGAGCATAAATCAAAAGTGATTCTGTACTCTTCTGAAAAAGAAACTTCTTTGCAACTCCTAATTCCTGGTGTGAAACTTCTTATGTAGTCTGCTAATAACCTTTAAGGTGGATAACAGAATTCAGGACTTAAGGTTTGAAAGTACTTAGCCTGTATGCTACAATAATGTTATTCTATCACTCTTTCTAGTTTAATTCAGTCATAATTTCAAGTTTAAGAGTGCCTTGTACAAGATAATTTCTGTCTTGAAAAGGTATTCTCATGAGAATTAAATTGATTCCCTTCGGAGAAAGGAACTAAAGCCAAACGTTCCCTATGCAGTGCATGCTCTATCCTTGAATTGCATATCTTAGAATTTAATGCCAACAAGTTGCTTAGGATTTTCATTCTTTAATTGAGAATATGTGTTTTCCTTGAGAAGTTTGGGATTTAATGTGTGCATTTGTACTCAAATTTTCTCCTGAAACTGTCTCAAGTTCCTAAAAGTCCCAGATTTTGTATAGGAAACTTAAAGGCCTAATTCATGTCTATAAATTTCACTCTGGGGGGCAGGTGTCTCGAAATTGTCATAAACAGTATGTATTTGGAGCATCCCTTAACAACAATACCTAACTGTAGCATTTTGGTCATCTTTCCTCTTTGAGTAAGGAGCCTCTGTGTACAGTAGCAGGTGGATTGTATGGCACAATGTTATGCTCATTTGCTGGGGCAGTCATCTTAGACACTTATAAAAAGCAATTTTTCTATAGTATATTTTTAAAGCCCTGTATGTGTCTAGCCCTGATGAGCTGCCTTTCACTGATCCCAGGCAATCATAAATCCTGGCTGTTAGTGATAGCCAAACACAGATGCAGCTGCAGCACAGATTATGGCCCTGTGAGCCTGCCTGATCATTTGTCTGTTGCCACAAGCGGTCCTTGGAGATCCACTGGTCTGCCAGCCCTTCAGACCTGTCTAAAACAGCAAGGTGTCAGTGCTTCTGGAAGTCAGATGGTTCAAAGATGTTTGTGCAAATTTTGGACACCTTTTGAAAATTTGACTTCTATTGCTATTTCCAAGGTAAAATATGAAACTTGAAGTGAACTGGAGAAAGGATGCAGGGTCTCCTACATTCAAGTAATTTCAGTCAGAGGAATACCTTCTTTAACAATAAGGCTAAATTGTGTCCTTGGCTCACCCTGATACTCCATCTTTGGTCTAATGACCAAAAATGCAAAACTGGCATAGCACAGGCACCTTCTCTGGCTGCTTTATAACTCTAAAGCACAGATGCCTAGGTCAAGTTGCATCTGACTTCTGAAATATATTTAAAGTCTGTTTTCTTCCTGAAGGAGGCAGACTTACTATCTTGACATTCAAAATGAATTATCAAGCATTTGAAATATTTTCAGACCTTTCTGTACCTTGTTATTTTCTACAAGCTTATTTGATTTGGGTGAGATAGAAAGTAATCCATCCAAATCCTTGATTTTTTTTTTTTAATACTGTAGGCAATGACATGGTTAGTAGATTTATTATCTGTATTATAGAGGCTTCTAAGTGCGCTAACAGAAATTTGAAGTCTGCTGTACTAAGCAAAATATTTGATAAAGAAGTCTGTTTTGAAGATCTTGAAGTCTAAGCAGATAGCACAAAGGATGGGTTAAAAAGAAGTTTCCTTACTAGTTCTGTAGAGAAGAAAGTGGTGTATACAAGGATTGTGATTTTTCCTGGAAGCATGTGGTGGAATCAGTGCAGTCTGCCTGAGATCTCCTGTCCAGGACTTTGATTGCACAAGGGTATTTCTGGTGTGACAAATTTATTTCAGAATATTTCTGCAGTGAACGATTATCACCTCTTTCATACTGAAGTCTTAGTCTCTGAATATCTAAAGTTTTGGATATGCTAAATTTCGAAGTGGTGAGAATAGTGTGACTTACTGCAAGAGGGTTCTACAGCTTGCTGTTATGTTGGTTTATCTTTTTTCCCTTCACCTACCTCCCCAGCTTTGCAGCATATGTGTGTAGGTATAGTTGTGGAGGCAGGATGGTGCCAACTTGACATCCAGGTAATCATGTGTCACATTATGTCCTCTGAAATAAGTTAAGTTAAAAGTGAAAATTAACCTGTATATAAGAAGACACATTGAAACATTTTGCCATGTGAACTTGTAGATGGAGTTCAACTGCCTTCCGTGAGAGTGGGGGTATGCCTGGGTGAGATGAGCAGGAACTCAGAGACTGTTTACGTATCACTCCCTCTCTTATAAGCAAAAGGATCTGCATGAGTTTTTCAGTCAGCAAGTAGCCAATCCAAGGCTGCATTGTCTTGAAGGTCCCCAAATTAGGAGAGACTAAGTAGGCGTTTAAGACATTGTTTTTCAATTTAAACCAGAAGCCTCGTGACTGTCAGATATAGGTAGGCATCCTTCCTTCCAGAGAGGATAGGCAGGAGGGAGAATTGATCCTATAAGGCAGTGCTTGGGGTGGGCTATTGCAATACAAATGTCTTGACTCCATGGGCAAGGTTGTGCCTTAGGAGAAAATCCTAAATGACAGCAGGTAAAGGTACTTGGGTTTAGGTATATTCCCATATTTTAATGTTGGTATTTATCCTTTATTGTTTTCCCCAACTTTTAAAATGAGGGATGTGAATCTTTGTTGTATTGGAGTCATCCTGATATCTCACTTTAACTTTCACCTTAACTCATTTTAAAGTTAATCTGTAAATTCTGGAACGCATTTATTTCTCTAGAGGTAATAAATACAAAGAAAACAAAAGCACTAAGCTCCCCCCACTGTTGCTTTTCTGAAAACCCAAGACTGTTTTGGAAATCAGAAGATATGAGGCATTTTCTCATTAGTTTACAAGGATCATGCTGAGGAATAGCATCATCAAATACCCAGGATACAGAGAAAATGGCAAAGAGCAAATAGTAAGAGAAGCAGCACCTAATTCAGGATTGATTCCATATTACTGTAATGGTAATTTACATTTAGATACTTGGTACTAAAATTAAATAAAATGCAACTGTGTTCACCTGTTTGTTTATACCTGACCACATATAAGTCATTGGGGTTGGACCAAATTATAAGTTTGAAAAGGGCCATTGCACCTGATGTGCAACTCTATGCTATTTTATTATGAAATGTATCTTTAAAAATGTATGGCTAACACAGTGAAGTGCTGAATTGGGTGAAATTTGTTTCTATCCCTTAGCGGCATGTCTGGGAGATTTTAAAATTCAATTAGATCATGAATAACACTGCTCTGCAACACTTTTGCTGATGCAAACTTGCTGTAATATTCTTTGTTCTTTCAAAGGGCTAGAAGAAAATAAGTCTTTCTCTTATTCTTGCTGTGGGATATATAATTGAGAAAAAGAGGGAAGATGAAGAAACATCCTCTCCTAGTCAGTCTAGCTGTAGGTGTATGCTGAAACAGCCTTAGAAACTTTGTTCATAGCACATCATCACCACTGTTATTTTGTTAGCTTCTTTAAAGAAATATTTTAAGCATATTTTACACTTGACTTAGGTACCTAAACAATTGACAGATTTCAATACAACTAATATATTCTGATGGTATTCTAATGGTATCCTTCTATCTTGCACAACCTAACCCCTAATGTGCTTTGTTTTCTCTCAAAAATAGCTCTCAGTACTTCTGCAAACTGAAATATTTTGATTACCTTATTAAGTGTAAGGAAAAAGTATTGAATTTCTGTTACAAAAGCATTTAGAGATTAGATAATAGTTTGAGTAAGTGTCACTTCACAAAAACGGGGCATAAAAAACAAGCCTTCCTCAAGAATTGCTCTGGAGTAATCCTAATTAAGATTTGCTATTGAAATCCTGGGGTTTCAGCAGAACATTGATTATTCTTAAAATGGTGCTGCTCACAGCTAGTGGCAGAGTCAATAATATTGCAGCTAAATGTTTTCCATGTCAAATGGAAATTTTCCTCATGGGAAAGAATTGTTTATTAGCGAAGAAATTAAAATCTAAATTTTTGTGGTCCGGGGGAAAACAACAACAAAAAACCAGAAATCAGTAGCGTCTGAATTTACCTTCTGTTGTTGAAACCCTGCAATAATTATATTTTAAAATTAAACTGTATTGCATTTTTTTGTTTATAAAGGGGGAAATGCTAAAGTTAATATGGTCTTCAGAATATATAGTATGCTGTTTCAGTAGGTTACTATTCAAAACAAAATAACTGCAACCCTACTCTGTTGAGAGTAGCCAAGGGGCAGGAATAAGTCTGTTGTGCTCCATGGGCATGCTGACTTGTCCCATCTGTTAGCAAGGATCACAAAAAGCTAGGGTCACCTTTTACAGCTGCATTACAGGGTGCTCAGAGAAAACAGCTGGTGGTGCAGACACTCTTCTGGAGAAACAGTTTGGGGTGTAGTAGAGCTGGCACTTCCAGTATAAAGTCGGCAACAATTTACAATTTGCTGCCACTGCAGTGATGCGTATCTTTTGTGAGAGGATGGGAGTGCAGAGCTTCTGACAGAGTCTGGTCAGAGGGACTCTTTGGGAGTGTCTGAGATCTATGTGGTACGTCAGCCTTTTCTTGCAGCTGGTAAGAATTCATGGCTCTACAAACATGTTGTGAAACTTAGGCTCCAAAGCATCATAATTATGGCTTGATTATGTTCCTTCCTCCCTGCCCCCCCTTCCCCCCTCCTTAATTGTTAGGAGGAAGGATAAATTAAAGCCAGAGGCACTTGTCATTCTCTCTCCATGGAATTTTAGGTCCAGTTCCTTAGGAGCTGCAGTCACTATGCTTAATTATATTGTGCACAGGTATTAATGGTTTGTAGAGGGGAGTGAAACCATGGTTGCCTTTGCGCTGCTCAGTAGATGTTGCTGTGTTGTGCACAGAGAAGCTGTTGAAATGGTAGCAGTCTGATCAGTGACCCTTGTAGGACAGCTGCTCTGTTTTGCTGTTCTTCAGTAGCCCAGCACCACTGTTCTGTTACTGTCTCAGCAACCTGTGCTTGATTTGAAGAGCCCAATGGAGCTAGGGTATTCCTGTGCCTAGGAAGAAGATCTGGGCAGTTGGCTTAGCAACACAGATGCTCCTTCTGTCTTCAGTGACATGCAAAGCAGCCTTAAGGGAGAGTCAAATCCTATTGACAAATTGTCTGTGTTAATACTCTCTGGAAAGCCAAAGACATCTGTCCTATTGATACAGTTTGCTTGAGTGGGATGAGTCTGAACATGCTGTAGAAAGCAATAGCTGTAAAAAGAAATCTGTTACATACTGCTTAAGTAAATGACAAAGAAATGGTCATTAGAAATCTACCAAACAGTATGTTATATATATATATATATATATATATATATATATATATATATGATTTTTACATATCAAGTTCTTAACATATTTTTTACTACAGGCAGTAGATAATAGATGTGGAACTTGCCTTCTTTTCTTCTTTCCTACTGTACCCCCTTGAAACTTGTTCCCTGCTGGGTGTCGTATGTCTGTACCCATAATAACATTCCTAGTTAGTGGCAAAACTCTCACAGCACTGCAGGTTTCTCTGTGGAAGGGTTCATTAAATGCCAGCCAGTAATCCGATGGCATTTGCTAACATAATGCTGTAAAGCCAATCTGTTTCCCTTCCTTCTTGCTCTCTTCCTTTCAGAATAAATTTCTCTTTCTCAACAACCTCAGGAGAAAACTCAGCATTAACACTGACCAATCATTTCCAATAAGCCAAAAAAATAGAAGAGCCATATTCATTGACAAACTCTGAGCTATGTCACCTAGTGTTATGGAAACATGGATAACTACAGGTTATATTGCCAGTTAAAATAAATTCATAGCCATTTTACATTTAAAATCTTTGCAAAGAATCTAGAATATAATGGCAATTTGGATGCTATAGGAATCTGGCAAAAAATTGGTTTTATGAGATATTTATGTATTTTAGGTCTAGTATATTCCTTTTAATAAGATACAAACTACCTGCCGCAGCTCTTGACAGCACAGCTCAAGCAGCTGTTGAAAATCCACCTTGAGACAAACATCATGTCAGGCCAACTCCTCCCACGATTACTACTCCAACCCGAAGCCACTTGGCACGTGCACAAATTGGCCAGGTCTAGTTAGGGTGGGACTTCCAAGCAAGGCCAGGGTAGCTGGGAGATGAACAACTCTGTGCAAGCTGTGCCAGCAGTTTGCAGTAGGAACCTGGCTGCAGACTAGGAGATCCCCAGGGGAAGGTGTCAGCACTGCTCCTTTAGCTGGCTGGAGGAGTTTATCTAGCACAGTTGCAGCTACCGTGATGAGTAGTGAGATGAGGATGAGGACTGCATATGTCTGTATCAAACATTGACTTGGGAGAGGAGGGTAGCTTAGGAATGACATAGTTTTGATGGCAGTGATAAATGCACCTGGTTAACACAGAGTTAAGCACAGAGTAAAACGAGGGACATTTCTAGAAGTACAGTAGATCTGCTAAGCATGCTGCCTTCCCCAAATGATAATACAGCCACTCAGCTCACTTTCTAAATGCAGTCACATTTTGTTAGTTCAGGCTGTGGCAAAATGCCAAGGTAGGTGTTAATCAAAACTATAAATAAAATCAAATATGTGGAGGGAAACAGTGTAATAAAAATGTTTTCTCAAAACATACAAAGTGAAACTGTAAGGCACTTATCTTTTGTCAGGTTGGGGATTGCTTATTGCAGTATCAAAGCATTATTAAGGGGCTCAGGAAGGTTATTACTTAGCTACAGTGTTGTGAATTAAAGAAGTTGCCTAGGAAGTACTGTTATTTCCTTGCATTGGCTGCAGTGGTGGTTTTGTGTCTCATAACTTGTGTTCATTCTGTCATTACTGAAATATCTACATATACAGGACTTCGGTGAAGCTGGTTGATGAGAGTTTCTATTCCTGAATGACAAGGATTAGCCAGTTCTCCACAAGATGTTCACAAAGCCAATAGCAACTGGTCCTTTCTGTCTTCAGGAGCTGGCAAAATACCAATCAGTACCTGATATACCACTTGCAGTTACCGTGAAAGACTTTCACATAAGTGTTACATGAAATTCAAAGGTTTTCTTCTAATCCATTTTATCCCTGAAAACATTGGCCCTTATTTCCAGTAGCTGTAAAGTTTATGGGTGTTTTACCATCGCCAAATGGTAAAATGAGAGTCCAGTGACTCTCCAAAGTGGACTCTCCTAGCTGCCTTCCTATAGCATAGCATGAATCACTTGTTATTTCTCAGCTACAGTGGTGTGAAAAACTGAGCTAGAAGTCATATGATTCATCTGAAACCATACTATTATTGCAGAAATGAAGGATACTCCTTCCGTTTCTTAGAGCATATTCTCTTTGCAGTGGGTATGATATAACCATGCACTTGAGAAATATCTTGGTGCTTTACTGAATTATGGGGACTATAGACTGGTGTCTCATGCAATTCAAAGCTTCATTAAACATTCAAGTGTGCATGTGTGTGCACACAGCTGCACACAGGTAGTCTTCATCTGTTGTGTTAAGGTCTTTTTGCACTTTTGTAGTGTTTAATGATGTTCTTTTACCTTTGTATCAACTTCTTTGCACCTTCAGAGGCTGCAATTGAGAATGTTGATTACTTGGTGTGTATGACGTGTTCTTACAGGCATACAGGTAAGCATATCCAATAAGCTGTTTTCATTTTCTAAGTGACTTTGGGAAACATTATTGCATATATATTGTAATTTTTTGGTTGTTGTCTACAAAAACAGTTTAAAACAAAAATTTTGAAATAATTGAGGTTTTGCAGAATTTTATTATAATCATGAATCATGCAGGGTTTTTTTACAAACTCTGGTTTACATATGGAAGTATGATAGCAATCGACCACAAGCTACTTCTTTTGCAGGCATTTCATTATTTTAAGGAAATATTTTTTATCAATGACAGTAAAGCAGAAATACAGGTGGTTTCAAAATACACCATTAGTTCAAAACAGTTCTTATGTTTTGATCTAGTCTTTTGCTTTCAAAAAGATTTCTGAACACAATTTGGTGAAAAATTTTGTATAAATTGAACCTTGGGGATTTCATAGGCCTTTTGGAGCTGAATTGTTTGATAAAATTAGTCATGGCTTATAAAGATTTTCTCTATAGAATAGACATTCAGAGTAGTCTTTTCCTGCTTTGTTTTATTTCAGCATGCCCTTTAAACTGGTATTAAAAATTTAAACATGACATTTGACAAAGCATGCAAAATATGTGTATATAATGGACACAATGAAGATCTTATGAGGAGTTCTGTGCAAGATCTGTGTTGTTAAGTGCATACAGCAATGTAAGATGTCATAGAATCATAGAATGGCTTGTGTAGGAAGGAATCCTAAAGATCACTGGGTTCCAACCACTTTCTGCTAGACCAGGTTCTCCAAGCCCCATCCAACCTGGCCTTGAGCACTGCCAGGGATGGGGCATCCCCAGCTTCTTTGGGCAACCTGTTCTAGTGTCTGGCTACCCTCACAGTGAAGAATTTCTTCCTAATGTCTAATCTAAAACTCCCCTCTTTCAGTTTAAAGCCATTCCCCCTTGTCCTGTCATTAGATGGCCTTGTAAAAAGTCCCTCTCTAGTTCTCCCGGAGTCCCCCTTTAGGTACTGGAAGGCTGCTCTAAGATTTCCCCGGAACCATCTCTTCTCCAGGCTGAACAATTCCAACTCTCTAAGCCTTTCTTCATAAAGAGAGGTGCTCTATCTTTCCAACTCTCTAAGCATTTCTTCATCAAGAGAGGTGATCTATCTTTCTAATCATCTTCGTGGCCTCCTCTGGACTCACTCCAACAGGTTCCTGTATTTCCTATGCTGTGGCCCCAGAGCTGGACGCAGTACTCCAGGTGGGGTCTCCCCAGAGCAGGATAGATAGGAATGAAACTTACGTATCCACTTTACTATAGTTCTGATTTATTATTTGTTTATATGGACATAGCACATAGCATATCTGGAAATACAGTACAAAGATTTCAATCCCCTGTTCATTTGTCTCCTACTGAATCAGTAGGAAGTTTGGGGCATGATCGCACCCCAAAACTTATAAAATGCAGGAGTTTCACAATTATTCTTTTAGTATTATATTTGTCAGTATAGTTTTGTAAATACAATTCAGGGCTGCACTATATTTTGTCATATATGTGTGGGTATGTGAATGCATGTGCACTTGGGCATACTTGGATGCTGTGGATAAAATATTCAGGGTGAGACAAAGCAACTCCAGAATTAATGTTGGAAATGTTTCTAACCTTTTTTTTTCTTTCGTATTTGCTTAGATGGACAAACCCGATTTTGAAAAAGGGTTACAGGCGACGGTTGGAGCTGTCAGATATTTATCAAATCCCTTCTTCAGACTCTGCTGATAATCTATCTGAAAAACTGGAAAGGTATGAAAGATTAATTAAATAAATTTGTTTCAGGAGGCACATTGCAATTTTCATTACAAAGCTTTTTGATGAAATGTTTGAATAGTGTTGGGTGCAAGCTGATTGCACACAGTTGTACTTTGGACGTGACTGGGATCCCTGGTGCAGATGTACCACCTAGATGGTCTAAATTACGATATACAGGTACCTGTGATATCTGCCGTTGATCACAGAATCACAGAATATGCTGAGTTATAAGGAACTCACAAAGATCATCAAGTCCAATTCCTCGCCCTAAAGAGGACATCCCCAAGAATCACACCATGTGCCCAAGAGTATTGTCCAAATGCTTCTTGAATTCTGTCAGCCTTGGTGCTGTGACCACTTCCCTCCGCGTGAAGAACCTTTTTCTTCATGTCCAACCTAAATCTCCCTGACACAACTTCAGGCCATTCCCTCAAGTTCTGTCGCTGGTCACCTCAGAAAAGAGACCAGTGTCTGCCCCTCCTCTTCCCCTCATGGGGAAGCTGTAACTGCAATGAGGTCCCCCCTCAGTCTCCTCTTCTCCAGGCTGAACAGACCAAGTGACCTCAGCTGCTCCTCATATGGCTTCCCCTCGAGGCCCTTCCTCATCTTTGTGGCCCTGCTTTGGACACTCTCTTATAGCTTTATATCTTATATTGTGACACCCAAACCTGCCCAAAATATTCAAGGCGAGGCTGCCCCAGTGCAGAGCAGGGAGGGACAATCCCCTCCCTTGCCCAGCTGGCCATGCTGTGCCTGATACCCCCCAGGACAGGGTTGGCCCTCCTGGCTGCCAGGGCACTGCTGCTCAAATTCAACTTGCCATTGACCAGGATCCCCAGGCCCTTTTCCATGGTGCTGCTTTCCAGTACCTCATTCCTCAGTATGTCTGTGCATCCAGGGTTGCCCCATCCCGTGTGCAGAATCCGGCACTTTCCAATGCTGAACTTCATATGGTTGGTGATTGCCCTGTTCTCTGATTTGCTGAGGTCTATCTGCAGGGCCTCCCTGCCTTCAAGGAAGTCAACAGCTCCTCCCAGTTTTGTATCATCTGTAAACTTGCTCAGTATCCCTTCCTGTCCTGCTTCCGAGTCATTTATGAAGATGATGAAGACCACAGGGACAAGGATGGAGAGCCCTGTGGAGCTCCAGTAGTGACAGGTCCCCTGTCTGACATCACCACATTCACTATAACCCTTTGTGCTCAGCCCATGAGCTCACCCACTGCATAAAGTGTTTATCCAGCTGTGGGATGGACATTTTTTCCAGAAGGATCCTGTGACAGAAAGTATCAAAGCTTTACTGAAATCCAAAAAGATCGCATCTACTGTCTTCCTATGGTCAGCTGGGTGGGTTACCTTGTTGTAAATCAGGTTTGATAAGCAGGACTTTCCTCTCATGGAGCCGTGCTGGCTGTGACCGATGACTGTGTTGTCGTTAAGGTGTTTTTCAATACCTCCCAGAATAATTTTCTCCATAACTTTGCCAGGCACTGAATTGAGACTGACAGGCCTGTATTTTCTGGGGTCTTCCGTCTTGCCCTTCTTGAAAATGGGGACAATGTTTGCTGGCTTCCAGTCAGCTGGGACTGCTCCAGATTCCCAAGACTGCTCAAATGTCATTGAGAGAGGTTTTGCGATGACATCAACCAGCTCTTTGAGGATTCTTGGATGAATCCCATTAGCCACCATAGATTTGTAGGGATCCAGCTGGAGCAGCAGATCCCGCACAATTTTAGGGTGATGAGCAAGGCTAGACTCAGAGTTTCAATGTTGGTTCCCTGGAAAGGGAGACAGCAGAAATACTGTTCTTTCTTCCCAAAATAACCTTGTAAAACCTTGGTTTTCTTCAACAAAATAGCATTCTTATTTTCCTTTGATACCACTGTAGACAGACTAATTGTTTCTGCAGAAATTGTACTCTGAATTTTGTCATTTAAGCTTTTACTATTTACCCTATTTCTGTGGGTCCTAATTTAGAAATTGTGCTGGACTTGTGACTAACTCTTACAATAGAGATGCCTAAATCCATTCCCTTTCCACCAGCTGGTGGTGTAGCTTTCACTGGTGTTTCAGGGCAGCTTACATCTGCCCTGTTGTGCCCACCCAGTCAATTGTAATTGCACTGTGGTATAAGTATTCCAAACCAGTGGAATTTATTGAGAACATTGGTATGCTTATGCATTTTGACAGTTTATAAATGAAATATTCTGGTTATCTAATATTCTGTTGAAAAATGAAGAAAATAATTAGTTGAGGAAATTCTCAGGAGTGCTTTAATCTGTGAGTCGAATTTTTGCTGAAATATATGTTCTCTGTACACAACATTGCTTCTGATCTAAAATTTATTATTAAGAAAGTTATTGTCCCAGCAACAAGGTTGAAAATAGTGCTGTGCAGTAGAAAAGTCACATTTTTGATGCTTTGTTGGTGCTTTCTTTTTTGCAAGACTGGAAGAGCTCCAAAACGTTTATTTGCCTATTATTGTACTTTGGTTTTAAGTACAGCAGGTTTCTTTAAAACATACAACGTGACCTTTTAATGAAATAATTCCCTGCGGGGTGATGTATGACTGAGTATTTAAAACTACCAAATATGTGGCTGAACTAGGTTTGAACTTTTATTGATCTATCAAGTCCATGAAGAACAGATCCTTGGGGTTTCTGCAAAGCTTTCTTTCATTAGCCACCTTAGCTAAATCTCCTTGGATATACTTGAGTGAATTGAAGTATGTCACAGACATAGACCCGTGTATTTGCTCATACAGCTTAATGGTTCTGGTTTTGGTTTCTTTTCAGAGAATGGGACAGAGAGCTGGCAACTTCAAAGAAGAAACCCAAACTCATTAATGCTCTTCGACGATGCTTTTTCTGGAAATTTATGTTCTATGGAATAATTTTATATTTAGGGGTAAGAATTGTTCTCTTCAGTAAGGTTTTCGTGTTCCTTAAATAGATCCAAGTTTTAGGGACTGCTAAATTAATACAGAATATTGTGTATTACTTACAAAGGTGATAAATACAGAGGTGTATTCAGGGGCTTTCATTAAAAAACGTATTTTCTGATAATATCTTAATATTTTTAAAACATACATATTAATAGTTTTTAAATGTTTCTAGTGCTGTTAGTGCTCCCAAGTGTATGATCAGGAACTTGATGTGAAAGTCTGAACTGATTATGTTTATCACCTTTCCAGCATGTTAGCTAGGATTACCTTGACTTACTAAATGCCACCTGTTTGTTTGACAATCCTATCACTGGAGTTAAGAGCTGTGAAAATAATTTATTGCTAATGGTTGTCTCACTAGGTATGTTGTGTAGCCAGACTGTAAATCTGAAAATTGCTGTTAACCAATGTGCACGTTAAATATCTGTGTTACTTCCAAGTTTCTGTGATTGAGTGGTAAAAAAGAGAGTGTATCACCTCTATAAGGAGGGGCAGGCAAGTCGGGACTAAAAGGATGTTGTGAGGGAGAAAATTAGAAGGGCTAAAGCCAAATTGTAATTAAATTTGGCCACTGCCGTTAAACACAGCAAAAAAAAGGTTTCTATAAATACATTGGCAGCAAAAGGAAGGCTAAGCAGAGTGTCCATTCTTTGAGGGCAGGGAGTAGTGTAGTGTCAGGGGGATACCCTTTAGGTACTGGACCCTAAATTGTCTTTGTCCAGGTAGGGCAGTTAACTATCTAGGACAGGGCCCCTTGCTATGTATGTATGATAACCCTTCTCTCTCCGCTCTTTCACCATTTTTGTCAGCTCTTCTCTGGGATGACATCTTGACCCCTACTCAATCATGTCTTTTATGTGCTCCTGTGATGTCATTACTGCCTTTAGATTTTAAACTTTTTTTACTCACCAAGCCAGCAACTCCTTATTCATGATAGGTTTGTTTGTAAAAAAAAAACCCAACAACAAAACGGTTCTACAAATGTAGCCTACCATACACTGTAATAGGTGCACCTGCAGAGTCTGCCAGCCGGAACCTTTGCACTAATGCATTCCTGTTAAAAGTTAAGCAGTGTCTGAGGGCTTTTGCAGGCAGTCTTGAGGATAACACCCTTTCCCAAAGTTTAGGCAGTGTGTGTAGGCATGCATGTGCAGGGATTTATCCTTGTGGACTTTTTTAATGGAGTACAATTTTAGACTGGGTGAGGACAGAACAAGACTGCAGGATTTTTGAGTCATATTCTTTGGTTGTGTGTATGGGGTTTTTTAAAAATATCTTTAAGAAATCACAGATATGTGCAATTAAACACATAGTAAACGAATCTGTGCCTTCCACAATGAACATGGAAAGATTAAATCTTAGTTTAATTTCTTGATTCTATTAGCATTAGTCTTCATTGTATTTAAAGCTTTTTAAATTGAAAGGGGAATTGTAAAAAAACCAAATTGCTCCTTAAGCTGCTGGTGTTCTTTGCAGGGCTTGCTCACGGAAATTAATGGGAGCTTTGCCATTAATTTGAAAGGGGACAGGATGTTGTGCCGTACTGGCATAGGTGTAACCAAGTTGTGTGTTCTTTTGATCTTCATTTTCCTTTCAGCTCTTCTCTTGTCTAATCTCTGAGCTGTTTTCATGACATCTTTCTCGGACTGTGGTTTAAACTCTGCTGACATCCCTGCTGTTTGTGTAGTTGTCCTTTCAACTGGCATCACAGCTTTGCTCTCATTAGGTCTAGCCTTTTTTCCATCTCTCCCTCGTCCCTGATGCGCTGTAGGTAATGATGTTATTGCAGGGTGGACACTTGTGCTCTGGCCCCCTAGAGTACTACAACTCCCCCTCATAAATAGTGTTATGTTAGGCCCATTGAGTTACTGCACTTGATGTATTTGCTCCCTTGCTGTTTGAGACAGTTTCCATTCCTCACCCCATCAGAATATGAGTCTTGCAATTTAAAGAGAAGGTGTTACAGTGGTGAAAGAAAAATCTTTGTTTTTAGCTTGATACCTGCTAACTAACTAGGTACTTTGCTGTGAGGATCAGTTTGATTCTATTTGTATTTTGGTCTTATTATTTATCGCCATGAAATTTGTATTTCCACTCAGGCACAACAGCTGCTAACATTAACTTTGAAGTGGTTTTAGTATCATATCCCAAAGGACCCTAATGAGGATTTCCTGAAGTTCTTGCATATGGGTCACGGGTGTGAGTGAGGAGGCAGGGAGGGAAGCACTTCTTGGCCATATGCCAAAAAGAGATGTGCATTATTGTATTCAAATGCAGAGTGCTTGAACATATGGGGGATACGTGTAACATAAAAGTTGTTTTTGCGTAAGAATAATCATACCCGGTCAGATTAGCACAATACCCTGTGTCATAATCTCATTTCTCTTCAGATCTTTGCTCTTTTAATTAAGATTTCTGTGAGGGGGACGTTTATGGGTTTCTCAGTGGCCTATGATGAATGCAGAGGGAAGAATAAGGACAGGTAAAGGCAAATGACTCTCGAAAACGGAATTTTCTGTTAGGTGTACAAATTCCATTCTTTTTTTCAGGCAGGTTGTTCTAATCAGTTTATTAATATTTATATCAGTGGGTAATTTCGAGTTTACAAGAGGAGAAATGAAAACCAGGTAGTTCTGCTTTGATTTGTATGTAGACTAGATAATATCTTTGGTTAGCAAGCTGATAAATCTCCACTGTAAACCAGTGGACTTTTATGCCCCATGAGATAGCGTATGATTTGGCTTATTGCCAGCCACTATTCTAGTCTGTAAATCTTCTTTTTTTCCAGCAAGTTCGGAATGTATGCAATACATTTATAGTCACAACAAACACAGCAGCAGAACATGTCATTTTCACTGGAATAAAAGTAAACACAAAAAAAATTTTGCAATTTTAAGCCTATATAGAAAAGCTTATCTTGGAATCTCCAAGAATATGAAAGCACTGTATTGTCCTTGAGAGGTGAATGTTTTGTGAGTTTTGGGGAGTCTTGGTTTGACGCTTTGGGATGCATATGGTCTAAGCACAGCTGTCTTGGGTCATGTGTTTTTTAATAAACACTCCTCCCTTTGCCTACTAATAACACTGAAGTCTTTGTCAAAGCTGGTTCCTGATTCACAGCATTTGTGTTGGGGAAGAGTGGTGTTGGATTTGGGTAATGTAGCACATAGTACAGGTATGCTGTTTGAGATGTAAAATTCTACCTCTTCTGTGGAAAAAGTGAATGTTGAATATCACCTCCGCCAACAATGACATTCAAAAGGGATTACAGTACAGGTTATAGAAGTACTTGGGATTGCTTTTGTATAAGAGAACTCAAAGGAGAAGAAAAAAATTAAAGGGGATTTATCTAATCTATTTATCACAGTAGAACATTAATTACAGCTAAACTTCACCAGTTCCCTTCTCTGAGTCTCAATGGTGCTCTGTGTGGTTTTCATCTGGAAAGCAGTACTAATAATTTCTTGGCAGAATTTAACACATCTCTATAAAAAAGAATTCAGTAGTGTCTTGTTACTTTGGAAGTATCAGATGCTTTCTGCTGCAACACAACAGAAAGAAGGATAAGGAGATGCATTTAAGTTCATAACACTATGTAGTTTTAAACTGAACATAACGTGAAGCAAGTGAAGCAAAGGAGCACATACATACTTCATGTCCTCCTGAAGCTCATGCAGAAGACAAAGCAAAATGTTAGACCACAGCACACGGGTGATTTTTGCAGTTCTTTGGGAAAGACTGGGTGAAGAAAGAGGAGGCAAGAGGCAGAGATGGAAAAAGATGAGGTTAGAGGAGTGAAAATATGGGAATGATGGGGTAGGGAGGGAAATGGAAGGCATAGGTGAGGTAACTCTGGTGCGATTTAATTACAATGGAAAAGGAGACTGAGGACAAATGTAATAGCAGAATAAAGTAAAGTCAGGGCTTTATCAAATCATTTGGATACCTTGTAGTTTAGTGGTTTGACCTTACCTCTTTCTCTTCTCCTACCCTGGTTCTCTACTGTACTGCTCATCCCTGGATGGGAAGTGCTGGGCCTCCAATGCAGGAGAGACTGTTTTCTCTCTGGGACTTTTGTTAAATTTGCCTCCCCTACCATTTACTCCCTCTCCTCCTGCTTTTGTTAAAAAACTGGATACTGTTGAGTAGGATGAATAGGATGATCCAATTATTTATACTTTTATTCTGTTGCTATTTCAATTTTTTTTTTTTTTTAGCTGTATTCTCACTGTCTTGTGAGAATGGTGGTGTTCATTTTGGGAGTTCTGAGGCTTCTTGTGTCCTGTATGTCCAGTAAAGTGCAGTGAGAATTGTTTCCTAGGGACCAAAACAGAGATCCAGCCTAGTAAACTGGATTCGGCTAGTCCATTACAACTCTGGAAAGTAAATGTGGAAGCTAATCTCAGTTGTCACTTCTGTAGAAAATGATCAAACAAAATTTATGAGCTAGATTTGCTTTGGTGGAGTTGCAGGAGCATCACAGACTTAGACAGCAGTGAGTTGTCTGCTCTCCTGTGCAATTACTGCAATTTTCTGTGGTTTGCACAGCAAACAGGCCTGACTTCCTCATTTAAGATATAAAACTTTAAATCTCGTTTGGTAGGACTTGAAATTGAAATGTTAGCCATTTTGAAAAAAATTAACAAACTGCTGACCAAAATTATTTTTCTTGTTTCCCTCTACAGGAAGTCACCAAATCAGTGCAACCCCTTCTTCTGGGGAGAATAATAGCTTCCTATGATCCGGACAACTCTGATGAAAGATCCATAGCCTACTACCTGGGCATTGGCTTGTGCCTTCTCTTCTTTGTGAGAACACTAGTTATGCACCCTGCTATATTCGGTCTTCATCATATTGGAATGCAAATGAGGATAGCCATGTTTAGCTTGATTTATAAGAAGGTATTTGTTTCATTTACACTCTAAACCAAGCCTCTGTCAGTAGCCTATGTAACTTTTAGGCTACTTTGTTGAAAGATTGGTAGTTTTGTTAAGGTACACAAAGTACACAGAAGAACAATGTGGCTAACAGTTTCTGACAGCTCTCCATTTCCCAGTCCAAAGACTTAAATACCTGTCTACAGCTGGTTTGACTGAAATCAGTCTCTGTGAGTTCAGACTTGCTGGATATTTGGTGAGATACCTTAATTGTTCTACCACTGTGCTCCTGTTAAAAATATTTACTGCAAAGGAAGAATAACATGCTGGTGGCCAAAGAATATCTTCAAAAGAGAATTAGAGGTGAAGATTTAAAGAATAAGTGTAACATTGAAGGGATTGAGTTTGAATGATACTGTGTGACATCTCTATAGCATGAAGAGTCAACCCATCACATGTTCAAAAATACAAAGATTTAAAAAGTAACTTGGTTTTACCAATACCCAAAGCAGCTAATTTAAACAAACATGTTAGTTATTCTAGTATAAACTCACTGTGAAAGCATCTTTCAGAAATATTTGTCAAGAGGGGCAACAGTAGGAGATTTTTGAGGATGCACAGCAGCACACAGCATGCATGCTCAATTAAAGCTTGCATTTGCATATATATATCTATATCCATAAAATATTCAACAGAAAGCAAGGATTAAGTCAATAAATAAATATTTTTAAAGCAATTTTAATGGCTATATTGAATTCAAGTGACATAAATAACAAGTTTAATGAGACTTTCTTTATAGCATAAACAGATAAATGGATTATTATTTATACTACTGTACCATTGCTTATCATTTTTATTTTTATTTATTCTGTTTTATGGAGATAATTTAGATGACCATTTTTATATGGTTTTGTTTTCTTTTACAGATCTTAAAACTGTCAAGCAGAGTTCTAGATAAAATAAGTACTGGACAATTGGTCAGTCTTCTTTCCAACAATCTGAACAAATTTGATGAGGTGCGTCATCAGTTGTTTAATTCGCTTGGTGATCCATCAAATACAAATGTAACCCTTCAAGGTATTCATGACGGATATTAAGGAAGGAAGGAGCATAAATGAGGAACTACACTGAGTGCTCATTGTAGACTAAATGCTCATTCATTACTTTAAGAAAATGTGTTGGCACATGGTCATAGAAATGCTCATTCTGATACTTATGAAATCCTTTCTCTCCTATGCTGATTAAAAGAAGAAACCTAAAGAACAGCTACATCATAAAAACGTGTCTGTTCTGCAGTCCAGTGAAAACCTGCCAGGAAATCTCTGGGTTAAACAGTTGGTTTCAAAGAAGTCAGAACTTGCTGGTTCAGTCTTTCCATCCTACTTCCTGATGACTGTATCTTTTTACTAAGGTGATCCAGTCCATTTCTGTCATTGAACAAGCAATGAGGTTCAGCCCCCTGTTCCTATTATTACCCAGTCCACTCAAAGGGATTGTTGATTGAAGACTGTGTTAGGAAGTCTTAGAGGTCTGTCTTAGAAAATCTTACAGAGTCTTCTGTAAAACTTCTCTTTTGTTAGACTACAGTAAATCCCTGCTAATGCCTTTAGGAACTGGAAACTCTATGAACTTCTGTTCTCTATGTGTATTTAATTGGCCCTTTGGTAGTATAAGATTTTCTTCCCATGAAAGACACAAGATCAGAGAGACTGTAGACACGTGGCTGGAACTGCAGGGTGTATTTACTTTAAGCACTGTGTGACTACATAGAGTAATGCCAGCTAGTGCTGCGCAAGGCAAGTGGTCTGTCATTGCAGCAGTGTGGCTGCAGTAACACAGACTCCTGTGCACCTGATCACGGGATTCACTCCAAAACCTCCTGAATGCGAAGGAATGTGACTGAAGTAGGCGGCAATCTGCTTTGAATTGGTTGTGTACAACATACATCTCTTCACCAAAGTAATATTTGCCTTCTGTATCAGATTAACACCCTCAGAAGATTCTTACATGTATTTTTCTCATCTTACAGTGGTTGAAAAGCCAGCATTGATGCCAAATTTTGTTTACTTTTACAAAGCTGTGACTTTTCCTCATGCATATACGTAACAAAGAGACAATTGCAGATTGAACTTTGCCTTAGAAAAATCAAACTTTAGGTGTGGAATGTATATGTATTGCTGCCCTGTCATCATAATTAACACCCAGAATGCTATGTGCTCGGGATCAAAAGTCCTCCTTTATAAACTTGTTTTTCTGCTGGAAATATTTGTACCATTCTTCATTACATTTCTCAAAGTGTCACTTTAATGACTACTTCCTTTTCTTGTAGTTTTCAGAGCATGTCTCTAACTTTTATTATTGTTTTCTACTGTGGCCTTCCATAGGGTCTTGCTTTGGCTCATTTTGTATGGATTGCACCATTACAAGTGGCACTGCTGATGGGGTTGCTCTGGGATATGTTAGAAGCTTCTGCATTTTCTGGACTTGCTTTTCTAATAGTCGTGGTCTTATTCCAAGCCTGGCTGGGACAAATGATGATGAAATACAGGTGACAAGAATGTTCTAAAATATTTCAATATATTTTCCTGAAACACATTGGTTTTAAGAAGTTTAAACCACTTGATTAAGAGACTCTGGTTATAACATTGCATAGGATGAGTCCAAAGAGTGTTTTCTGTGTATGGAAAATTACAAACAAAACTTTACTTATTTAGCAGCAGGTGTCTAGAATTAAAAAAATGAAAAGTCTAACATGGAGTAAATAGCAATAAAATTAGATTTAGCATTAAATCTAGAATTTTTATAATTAAAACTCCTTGCTCATTACTTGATTTATTCTTTTTAGAATTCACATTTTCTCCTTTTAAAACAATTACTGGATTTATAATAATTCCTTCTATATTCTTCATAATAATTCTGTTAAAGTAAACATTTTAAGTAGAGGCATATATGGAAGCTGTTTTCATAAGATATAATGGGATACAAGCTAACTATGCAGGATGAAAAAGATGAAAGTTAACCTCTTGCCTTTTTACTTTGTAGGAATAAGAGAGCAGGAAAGATCAATGAGAGACTTGTCATCACCTCAGAAATAATTGAAAATATACAGTCAGTTAAAGCCTATTGTTGGGAAGATGCAATGGAAAAAATGGTTGAAAACATCCGTGAGTAAGTGTGCTCATTTGTTACACAAATTTTTTTATGTGCTCAGAAAAAAAAAAATTAGGTGGCTATGAACATCATCTGTGGTCATGTTAGTTAAGAGGTAAAGCAACAACTATTAATCCTCAATAAACTAACCATGCATTCCCACACTGCAGCTTGGATTTTTGTCCCAATTTTTTTTTTTTTTCAAGTTTACTATGGAGGTGAGAGTTTTTTGGTTTTTTTTTTAATTTACTTCCTCATTTGTTATAATGATGTTTCAGTGGTTAGTTTGCACAGGTAAAACAATTGTGGGATGTGTGTTTGTTTCTGGCCAACCCTGTCCTCATCTTAAAATAAAAAGCCCTTTTGTGACGGTTACTTAAGGCTTAACAGACGTCCCTATTCTGTGGTGAAGGAAACAATATGAATCCTCTGCTGCCATTTTCTGAGAAATGCAATAAAGCTGGTTATAAAATTTGCATACAAGCTGTGAAAGGAATAGAGTAGATTCATGTATTTATCATGCACATTTACATTAACATTTATTGTCTGTAGATGGCCTTGTAGAATGCTTATCTCCTCAATTAATATAAGGATTGAACTGTAACTACCAGACCTGAAAGAGAAAGGAGGTAAAAGTTAGCTGAGACCTGTGAGAAGGAAGTCTTTGTTACCAGCAAGGAGTCCTGGGGAAAGGGAGGAGAAGTGACATATTGATTGATGGGTGATGCTGCATTAAAGCTCTCCCATGTGTCCTGTGTGTTTGTTTAGTCCTTTACAGAGAAATAAAATTCTGTGCCAGGTGTGTGATTGGGAAAATAAAAGAAATATAAGTGTCACGTTATCATGTAAATAACAGACATAAAATTATATTGTTCCACAAACATCTTCTTGTTCAGCTGCTTTCTGAAAGACAATCCAGGCAAAGAGTTCTTTACCATTAGAATTTGTAATTGTTTACTATAAACAATTAGAGAAAACTCAGTCTGAATCCAGGTCATGAGTGCTAGCTCAAGGATGGAACTAGTTTAGGATTTGCCTGATGTCATTAGTCGCATGTATTGCTTTTAGGAAATTTGTGAGCACATCATGCTAGCAAATCCTCTAGAAATTAACTAAATAAACTCTAGTCCACAAACTGGTCACAGAAACCTGGAAATTGGACTGTTATTTTATTATCTATATTTTCTATAATAATTTATAGTAAATTTTGTAATGCTGCAGTTAATTTTTATTGTATGATACATGGATTTTTAAAAGACAAGAATATTACAAGATCAGAGTACTTCTATGAAGAAAGGCTGAGATAATTGGAATTATTCAGCCTGGAGAAGAGAAGGCACTGGGCAAACCTTGTTGTAGCCTTTCAGTACCTGAAGGGGGTCTATAAGAAATCAGTAGAGGGATGTTTTGCAAGGGTGTATAGTGATAGGACAAAGTCTATCTGCCTTTGTACTGAAGGAGGGTAGATTTAGATTAGATATTAGAAAGCAGCTCTTCTCTGTGAGGGTATTGAGGTGCTGGAACTGGTTTCCTAGAAAAGCTGTGGATGCCTCATTCCTGAAAGTGTTCAAGGTCAGGCTGGATGGGGCTTGGACCAGCCTGGTTTAGTGGAAGGTGTCCCTGCTTACAGCCAGAGGCTTGGAACTGGATGATCTTTAAGGTTCCTTCCAACCCAGACCACCCTATAATTCTATGATTCTTCTGTACTTTTTGAGTCATACAGCAGGTCATTTGGTGAAGACATCACCAGAGCAGGTCAACCCAGGAATATCAGTTTCGATTGAATTTGGCTGCTGAACCAGCTCTGCCAAACCTCCCCATCATTTGGTTTGTTAAGGTGCTAGGAAACAAGACCTTGTGCTTGAAGCCATGTCTGTGTTTTAGCCAGTGTGTTATAACTCAGTCATCACAAAATCATTTTTACATGCTGCCATTTTCTGATACAAGCCAGTTTAATCAGCTTCAGAGACACCAATATGGGCTGTCTACTCTGTGCCCTCTTAAGTCTGCACTGAAAATAACTGTTCATGACAGGTGCTTGAATAAACATACCTGCACTCCTATGGGCTATGCAATGTATTCAGAGGAGCAAAAAAACACCCCAGCAAACTGTTGCTCTGAACCATAGCACAGCACTGGAGAGGGTGAAGGTTAGAAGTGTCTGTACTTTGCCAGCAGAGACACATCTTTATGTAAAGCGAAGGATCTCAAGCTTATGTATTTAGTACTGGTTTCCTGCAGCATCACTGCAAAAACAGGCCTACACTGGCCTATACTCTGTGTATGCACAAGGCTCATAGGGTCCCTTACATCTCTTTCCAAGTACCCATATTGCATCAGCAGGACCTATCCCAAGCAAGTGTGTAATCTACAGAGCTTTCAAGTCAGACAGAAACACCTCGCAAAAACTTTGGCTTGTGGCTGCATCATTCTGTGGCTGGTACTTGGGAACATACTGAAAAGGGTTAGTGCTTTTCATTCTCCCTCTTTGGAGCAGGGCTGTGTTCTTCAGCACTGGGGGTCTTTTTGATAGCTTCTATCCAGACATTTATGTGGGACTGGATGAGCACCAAGTCCCAAAGTCTTTGTTATCCTTATTCGGTGCTGCCACTTGCAGTTTCATACAAGCTCTGGAGGGACTTAAAAGGCCTTTTCTCCCAGGGAGTAGCTCCATCATGGTGGTGACTTGTGTGTCTGGCTATTTTATTCAGGCTTCTCTTGTGAAATATAGATTTAACAAGAAATGCTAGGCACTGCTCCAAAACGGGCTGAGCTCAGATTTTCTGTCAGGGATTTTGAAGTTCTCTTTGGCTGACAAAAGTTGGTAGGATGCTGGATGCATATAGAATTCTCATGCATGTGTGATGGGCAGCTGAAAGGGTGTTTCACACAGCATCTATGTGGACGAACTTTGGATGCAGACACTGGGTCAGTATAAGAAGACACATAAAGATTATGGTGCTCAGCCTTGCAACACCAGGTCTTGCCATCGGTGATGTGACTGCAAACTTCTGCATGGTATTCCAGTGGTTATAGCACTCACCCAGTGAATGGGCATCGTGGGGTCTAGCGCCATCTCTAGCCCCTGTTAATTGCTCTTGCAGGGGAGCAACTGCTCTGTCACTGCAGCAGAGGTGCTTCTGTCCAGGCAAAACTGAGCTGCAGGGCACCTGGGGTATGTGAAGTGAACAGAGTCAAAATGAGAGCAGTCTCTTCAGCAGAAGAGAAGTCTTCAGCACTGTGAGTTAGAGCTCTCAACTCAGAAAATTATTTATATCCCCTGGATTATTTATCTTTTTGTTTAATAGCTTGCTATAAGATGCATAGACCTTATGGAAACAGCTAGGAGTAATCACTGATTGCGTTCCTGACTGCACAGGAGTCAGTAAGCTTCTCTGTAGACTGAGCTTTTATGGAGAAAGGAAGGTGGAGAGCAGACTCCTTGCCTTCCACCTCTTCAAACTGGGGTTAAGTGACACCTTAATTCATGGGTGAAGGTGTTAGTAGGTTGCCACGCAAAAGAAGGTGACCTTATAATCAGGTTGTCTATTGTAAGGTTTTTTTATGGTAACATATAGTTAATCTGGCATTTCAAAGTATCTTTTTTCTAGGGGAGTTATGCATCTAAATGACCAGATAAGTATGGGATGATCCTTCTGGGAGTGCATCACATACAGCAGTGTTAGATGCTGAAGGTTGGTTGTGCCAGGAACTGCAGAGGCTTGTGGTTTATTTGGTATCCAGTCATGACAGATATTGTTATTTTCTCTGACATCTCTGAACACTGATGTCAAAATTTGACTCTAATTATTTGCAAGGCCCAAAAATAGTTTGGAGTGTTACTTTATCGCTGCATTTCTAGAAAATAAGAAGGATGAGTGAGCCTCTGAGTTAATTCTTATGCCAACAGTTCCGTCCAAAATATTCGTAAATTGCAAATTGTGACATCCTACACTAATTATTTGTATTTTTTTTTTAACAGAACTGAACTGAAGCTTACCCGTAAAGCTGCATATGTGAGATATTTCAACAGCTCAGCCTTCTTCTTTTCGGGCTTTTTTGTGGTGTTTTTAGCTGTGCTTCCGTATGCTGTGATTAAAGGAATTATTCTCCGAAAAATATTTACCACCATTTCTTTCTGCATTGTTCTTCGAATGACAGTGACCAGGCAGTTTCCCGGCGCTGTACAGACCTGGTATGACTCTATTGGAGCAATAAACAAGATACAGGTAGGGTACATAGACAAAAATCTTCCCAAGTACGTAAGCTAATTCTTTATATCATGTTATCTTGTCAGCTGATCAACAAAAGCACACAGCATTTATGCAGACTTTTTAAATATATGTTGCTTTGACTAAACACCATGAAATGTCATTATAAATCTTGATATTGTTCCCCAGGCAGCATAACCACAAGAGTCTCACGCTACCTGCTTGCTGCTTTTTTTTTCAAAACAGTGACATTTAGTTAGTTATTCTCATTGCAGAACAAGGAACTTAATAAAATCATGAGTTGTGATGCTTAAGAGATGTTTTTCCTTCAGTAAAGGAAGTTAAAAATTAGGACATGTTTTATATAGCATGGCTTCCAGGAGTCACAGATCTTGCAGTCACAGATCTTCTGTTTTTCTAGATACTAGTGGCAAGAACAGCAGGAGACTGTGTGTTTTATGCAGATGTGCATCTCATTCATTATGAGTAGCAAACATAATTAAGGTACCAGTCAAATAATTATTACCCACCTTACCTACTGAGATCAATTGCTCCTGTACCAGCATGAGACTCTTATCTGCAGAGTCAAATCAGAGTGGATTCTCATTAACTCCATCTTTTTTATCTGCTGTTCTGAAATTATTCCCTAGGAAAAGAATTCTTACACTATTTGGGGTGAAAGCTTAGACCTTTTTCATTACATATTTATAGATGTGGGGTGTTTTGTAGAACATAGGTTTTGTTATTTTTAGTATGATAAAAATAACTAGTACAAAACTTAAAGATCTTAATCAGATGTCTGAACCTCAGTCTAGAATAAGAAATAAGTGTAGGATTTTTATGGTTTTCAACTGGGCAGGAAATTCAAGAAATCAAGCCATAAACCTTTCTATTTGACATTCAGAAGACTGCCTTATTTGGTCCCATTATAGGCTTTTCTTGTGCTGTCAGATTCCCTAGGCATTAGTGGAAGTATCCTGTCTCTCCTGTTTCCTGGAAGAGTGTGTCCAATGCCCTGGACAGAGTCACAGAATTGGCAAGCCCAGTTGCCACACCATTGCCTTCACTTCACCGAATGCTTGTTTTTGGAGATTTTAGCAAATGGGTGCTCCAGAATCCATAAATAATCATCTCTTTGTGGCAGGTTCAGTAAAGTCCCCATAGACAGACAGGACAGAATCCCAGAACACTGAAGTCCTTTGCTAGTCTTAAGAAACATAAAGAATAATAAACCACTCACACATCTCTCTGATTTAATTTCCACATCAGTTTAGAGAGTTGACTGGGCCAGGTATATCTCCTGGGACATTGTATTTTCACATGTTTTCTAGACCATGTTATTTCAGAATCAGTGTGCTCTCTCTGGCTATCACTGCTCCAGGAACTCCACTGGATGACCCCTTTGTCATGAAAGCATAGCTATAACTTCCTTTTTTTTTTTTTACATAAACCATGTGTGTTTTGCTTTACAGTTTTTCACTTCCTGCTCTTTTAATCATCTGCATTTTCCCTTCTTCTTGTTCTGCTTCGAAAATTTGGAAGTGTACTGTTGAGAACTGATTTCCCCATGAGTCTGCTTAGTTTTTCCACTGTATTGCCCATGTAGATCTATTTGCTTCCACATAATTTAAGAATGCAGAATTTGGAGGAGACAATATCTACAGACTATATAGACTTAATAAAATAATGGAATAGAGAGGCTGTCTTTCCTACATTAGCATAGGCTTACTCTTATTTCCTAATGCTGTCCCAGAAGTCAACATGAGCACTGGGTTGCTGACTTGTGTCATTTGAAATTACACTACATCAGTGCTGCATTTGGCAGGATCATTATCTGCCTTTTATTTTTGTTGGTAGAGAGATCATTCCAACTCTTTTAAACTCATGTCGTTTTGGAAAATGAAGGTAGCAGCATGTAGCTGCTTTGTTTCACTGTTTACCAGAGTGCTACCTTCTACATCTTACTCCAAAACCGAAGCTTTATTTGAAAAGGGTTAAGGTCAGAGGGTGATCTTGCCTGATACAAGTCCTGAAAGCAAAACAAGTGCCAAGTTTTGATATTCTTTCTAATCAGAACCAAATGCCCTTATGGATATGTTTTCACTAGCAATGAAAGAATTGGTAGGTTCAGAAACATTTCCTTCTGCATCCAAAAGATATTGTATAATTTATGTTCATGCCTCCGCTGAAAGCACTGCAAAAGTGCCACCAGAAATATTAGTGCTGTGTGTAGGCAAATATGTACTGCTTTGTGAGATATGACCTTGTCTCTTACTGTTTTATCTGCTTTCATGGTGTTTCTAGGATTTCTTGCTGAAAAAAGAATATAAAGCTCTGGAGTATAATCTAACAACCACTGGGGTTGAGCTGGACAAAGTAACAGCTTTTTGGGATGAGGTTGGTACTTTTACCCAAAATTTATTAAAATACAGAGTGTTGTTTTTTTTTTTTTTAATATTTGCCATGATGTTCTCTAAAAAGAGCAGCCTACACTCTTTCATTTTAACTTGCTTCAGCTCTCAGCAGGCAAGGAATACTTAGTAAGTAATTAATGCATGGTATCAAATTATCCACAGTCGAGAACCTTTGGAAGAAACCTTTTAGTGAGTGTTAAGGCCTGTAATGAGTAGCTATTACTGATTTAAGCCAGCTTGAAAACAGGATCAGGCTGTGGCATGTATAAACATTGGAAAACAGTTCTATAATAAGCAAATTTTGTTTGTGTCCACAAATTTAGGCACAAGTCCAGTACCTACATTGAAAAATATTTAAGAATATTTAAGAATATAATGAGTATTTTATTGATAGGCAAAGGAACATGAGAAAAATAAGTTCATATGTTTTCATAAATCCATACTATGATATACATCTCTGCATATGCATGTTTTATTTATTTTTTATGTACATCAGATACATATCCATGTATGTTGCAGGGAATTGGAGAGCTGTTTGTAAAAGCAAACCGGGAAAACAACAACAGCAAAGCTCCTGGCACTGACAGCAATCTCTTCTTCAGTAATTTTCCACTTCATGCCTGTCCTGTTCTTCAAGATATAAATTTCAAGATTGAGAAGGGGCAGCTATTAGCTGTTTCTGGATCTACTGGAGCTGGCAAGGTATTTTTGCTTCTGCTGGTTGAACAAGAGTCCTGATAATTATAAGGAATGATACTGTGTTGTTACCTGTATTGTTACTGTGTTCTTATTATCCTGTGCTTGCTGCAGAAATGATGGCTGCCGGAAAAAGTATGGATAAACTGCAAGTTTCACTAAAATAGTTATTTGAAGTTTTATTCTGTGGCCAATATGAGATAGAGTTTGCTGGATATTTTTTGTAATAGAAGGTTACAGAATTATAAGGTAATAGCAATTTAATGACAAAATGTTTTCCCATTGGAAGTAAAAGGAAATTTTACAGGAGTAATGCAGACTGAAACCTAAAGTTAAGGCTCAGGGTGAGAATCTCCCTGCCTTAAAAAAAAATGAAGAATATAGCATAGATATTCAGATGGCTCAGTGTGCTAGAAAGTTTTTTTTTTCCCTGCCTTGCTAACATTTTAAGGAAAAATTTGAACACAAGATAGTTCATAACCTGACAAGCCTGACAAGAATATAGCCAGGTATGTGTGCCCTGGACATGTGGTGTACCTGATCACTTAGCTCTGGTTCCTACAGTGCCTCCTTTGGGCTTCCTGAGACCCATGTGAAAGCCTGGGGAGATGCTGCTGAAAACTGGCAGTTTTCTGTGAAAAGTTGTGGTTTAGATTATTCATCATTTTATTACCCCAAAATGTTATCAGTGCATTTAGTTTGCAGATGACACAGCCAATTAACATCATTAATATGAATGAGTTGAACTGTGATACTCTTATTCACTTTGAACAGCAAGTAATTAGATGAGTCTTTCATCTTCACTGGGTTTTTTGAGGAGATGTGAATGTTAAAACAAATTTTCATTATGCTTCTCCTGTTTAACAAGTTATAGGTGAAAATATTATGATTTCATTTACTTACATGGGGTAAAATCTTTGGTCTGTTGGAATCAATGACAAAGGACCCATCAATTTCAATATGATCAAGGCTTCTTATTTTTCAGTAATGGTCCCCACAAGAAAGAGACTCAGAACATGAGATTGTTCTCAAGATAATAAATTAAGATGCATTTTACTGTGATACTTTAGAATTAACAGAACAGTTTATCTATGGCTATTGCTAATGCTGGTAATTGTAATATAGAAATGTGAACTACAAAATGCTGAAGGATATATGTATATCTCCTTTATTCTGCTACACAAGAAATTGAGGAAAATTCAGATTACACTGAACAGCTTATATGAGTATATACATACCAAAAAATTTGCACTTTTCAAGGCAATAAAAATAAAAGCCTTATAATATTATCTAAAAAGTTACAAAAAATAAGGTTCACCTCCCACTCACCACCCCCTACAAAGTACTGCCCTTCCTTTACAACTTCTTAATGTAAGGTTCCTTCATGTTGCTTGAGGCCGTACTGTATATTCCAGGAATTGTCAGGCCTGTGAAACAGTCTGAGCAACTATTTTATCTATAACAGGTATGAAGCCTGACATCAGCTCTTTAATATTGCTTCAGTATTAGATAGGGTTTGTTTTGGTTTTGTTTTGTTTTTTAATTTGTGTTATATGGCACAAGATACAGTGTACAAAACATACCAAGCGGCTGTCCTTTGCAAGATTGGAAGCTTCCTACTCAGCATTTTGGAAAAATCAGATTCTGGTATAACGGAAGGAATCTCATGAGACTCCCCCAATATATTGTATAGCTTGCAAAAGGATCTCTGGGTTTGACAGCATGAAACTGTGACTTAGACAGATTTTTTGGATCTTTGGCTGTTACGTCCCAACTTTGTTGACTGTTTATTAATGATAAGAACACCACTGCAATGGCTCTGTAACATATCTTTCCATGTATTTCTCAATTCTATTCTTTGATCTAGTAGGCAATGATGTGTGACAAGGTTACTACAAGCTACTGATTAACTTTGAAATTATAACATGTCAGTACTGAAATTGCAATCCATTCTTTTATGGAGGGAAATAGTAAATATACTTAGGTCATGCATTCACGTAAATGAGTTGCAGAGGAAAATTCAGATCATACTGAGCAACTGTATATACTTACACAAAGAAATTGCATTTTTCAAGGCAATACAGATAAAATACTTATGAGCACTAGCAAAATGTTAAACATGAATTATGTTGTACAAAGAGCAAACAAAATAGTCACTGATAATGGGAAAAATCAAATAGCATTCTCTATAAATACTAGTACCTTCTGTCTGTATGTGTTTCACAGATAGATTTTCACCTTGTAAAATTATTGATAGCTTCATTAAAATGACATACTTTTGTAGCAGCATGCCTTTTTTACAAGATATCTTACACAATTTTTATCGTTTATTAAATTAAGTTTCTCTCATATTAGAGGCCTTTCAGAATCACATGTATCATGAAAATCTCCACTAACTGCCATTTGAACTAAATCAGTACTTGCAGGAACACTCTTGACAAGACAAATATGCCATTTAAGTGACTTAGCAGAGTGATTCTGACTTTGTTCAACATTTCTTTGTTGTAGAGATCTCTGACATACTAATCAAATGTTAATATTTTTTCAGACTTCTCTTCTGATGTTGATAATGGGAGAATTGGAGCCTTCGCAGGGTAAAATTAAACACAGTGGAAGGATATCCTTTTCACCTCAGGTGTCCTGGATCATGCCTGGAACAATAAAAGAAAACATAATTTTTGGTGTATCTTATGATGAATACCGCTACAGGAGTGTCATCAAAGCCTGTCAATTAGAAGAGGTTAGTCATCTAGGACTTTTAAGACCTGTGACCCAACCCAAGTGAAAAACCCCAAAGAAAAAGTCAGGGAATGGGGCTAGGTGAGAAATTTCTGAGATTTAAGGAACTCAGCCTGGCATGCCAATTTTGTGGAATTACAAGTCATCTTGTTGCCAGCTGCTTGGAGAGACACTGACACTGACAGTTATGGTGGTTTACACAACAGAAGCTAAGTAAGCTGTCTCAGACATTATATGGTGTCTGCTTTCTCAGCCTTCCTTGCTAGTTAAAAAACTGAGTAAACACACTGATGTTGAAGAAATTATGTACAAATATATTATTCCTACAATTTTTTGTCACATTTCTTGTGACACATCTCCTTTGTCACATCTGCATTATTTAGTGGAAAGTTGGGATGTTTTCTGTGTATACACTAAAAGTTCTTACACTGGAAATAATTTCAGGATCGATCCTTATATGGCGTGTAGCCCACAATGAGTACAATCACACTAAAATGTCTTTGTATGTATTTCATGTTGACAGGGTAGTATAGGAAAATATATTTTTCACATGGCAAGATACAAAAGGAGCCAGTATTTGAAACCTTTGCAAACTTTGCTATGCCTTAAGATTTTGCCTGTAATATGCAAATAGAAACAGTAAATATTTAACTGTGCTGAATAGGATTTTTCTTTAGGCCACATAGTGAAAGAGATTTTTCCTTAGCACCAGTAAAGCAAGACACTATAGCCAGTCTGTTTGAAAATAAGATAAGGCTACTGCATTTTATTTCAGAGCAGGGTATAGTTAAGCACTGAAGTAATATTTTCCTATCTGTTTCTGGCCATAACAGCTTATGTTTGGATTTTTAATTTAGTTTGCTGGAATTCTCTTTGGAAGCTCCTCAAGACAGGAGAATTAACTACTTCTGTGTCAAGCTTTCTGAAGACTTGTCCTTAACCCCAGTTGTGAAAGTTGTAGTTAATGCCAAAGCTCCAAGAAACAGCTGGCTTCAGCAGTTCAAAACTGCCCTTGCTCAAGGAGGCTTCCCAAGCCAGGTCCTTCCTAGAGCAGCAGGTGATTAATGGTGACTCAGTGCCTCAGTGCTGGTGGGACAGCTTGGTGTCTCAGTGGTCATGGGATGGCTCAGTGTCTCAGCAGGCTGCAGCTCCTTTGTTCTCCAAGCAGGCTCAATCAAGCCAGCTTTCATCAGTGTTGGTGCAGCTCTGTGCAGAATGATATGCTTCACTTCCTAGCAGGGCTTATTATTTGAGATCGGGTTTGATACTTTTTTTTTCTTCTGGATTGAATAAATTGGGCTGGCCTGAAGAGAAGTCAGAATAGTCTGGAAGAATGCCAAATGCATTGCTATTATTATGCTTTCTTGTCTTGTTAGCTTTCATGTATTACCAAGCAAGACTCAGTATGGCAGATTGAAGGATGGGTTTCAAATACTAATTCCCTGTTTATTCCCCAGTGCAACCTTTTCGGGGTTTATTATATTAGTGCTTTGCATTGGAGTTGGGTGTGTGTGTTTGTTCTCCTTCTTCAGAAAGGAGAAACCAAAGGGTTTTTGCCTAAGTGAGTTCACTCTGCCCCCTACTCTGCAACCTTTCTAGGTAGTTATATATTCCACCTAAAAGCAGGCCTGCTGAGTCTAGTTCTTATGTGGAACCCTTAAGAAACAAAGGATTGGTGATACAAGAGAGTTTATTTCCTTACTGCGTATATGCTCCAAGTCAGTTAACATACAGCTCTTAACAATGGCTAAGTCCAACTTATTTCCAAGCTCCATACTCACCAAAACCTTTTTGGAATGCAAAGGCATCTTCTTTGACTCAGTGGACAAATAGATGTGTTAGTAAGGCAAAAAGTAACATACCTGTGAAATGCCCCTTTTACTTTGTCATTTCCACCCTCAACATATAGAGGAAGCAAACTGAAGATCTAGTCCTAAATTTGATGTCTTTTCCCCTTCTTTTTTATTAGTGCCAATAAAATGCTGCAGGTTACTCTGTGTGGGTCACATAATACGATTTACGTGGCTTTGAGGCTTCCAGACACACAGTGAGTAGCCTGCTCTTGTTTGCAGCAGAACAGGATGCTGAAGCTTGGTAATGTCATACAAGGTGCTTTCCACTTTGGTTTAGGTCTATAGAGATATGCAAATGATATCACAGAGTTGTAACTTAAATAATTTGGGGTGTATGAGAACTTTCACAAAAGTCAGTGCTACATTCTCCTGCCTGACTTTTTTGACTGGTATGTAGTTAATTTACTAAGGAGTTATCACTTACAGCCTCTTTAGAGTTGGTAAGTATGCAAAGTAAATTTATCTCTAAGTAATTATGAAAGATGGAAAGTGCAAGTAGGTATTTCCCAGAGCTTTACATACATTTAGGTGTCCAAGAATAGAATTTTCCCTGTATGGGAAATTAGATCTTTATTCAGAGGTTAGAATGTGTTTTATGTTAGATTTTTATTCTGTAAAGTTGTAGAGAATGTCAAATCTGTTTATGTCAGCCATTACCTAAACAACAGGTTTGCTTTGGTATGTTTTTCTTGAATGGAAGAATTTGTTATGTTGTTCTAAAAGATATTCCAACAGCTTTACTTTTTGTTCTATTTGTGTATGGAGCCATCAAAAGGAAGGTTAAAAAGATGATTTCTTCTCCAGTTAATTTTGATTAATCACAAAAAATGTTACTGAAAAGCAGTGAAACTGTGAGCAACAAAAGGATTTTCTTTTATTTCTTTTATGAGCTTACATAATTTTATAGCAATTTAGAGTGCTGAAATGGGACATATTTTGGTCCAAGTAGTTCAGGTAGCTACATTTGTACTTCCTTAACTCTCTTAAGAGATTTCTCTCTTCAGCTTCTTAGTCTTGTTGCCTTGATGCAATTCACCTACCTTCCAGTTGTGCCATTGTACCTGTTCATGATGTAATATGAAACAGAAGGTGAAGATTAAAAAGAAAATTGTTATGATATATTGGAGATCTGCATACCTCATAATACTACGCCCAGATAGTTTGACAGTGTGTTGGTGTAGGGCACAATGCACTAGGATGTCAGTCTCTGCCTGAGTTTACAAGCTTAATTAGTGTGTACGTGTCTCTCAAGCATCCTTTTTTTCATGCATGGTGCGGCTGTTGTCTCGCCCAACGCCCCTGACACAGGCGCGTGACCGGGTGGTCAGATGCAGGGAATCGTCGTGCAGTAGACACTGTTTTGAGTCTACGTGTGGGAAGCATGTGTTTTAATGGTGCTCCTCAGAGTGTAGTCCCACTTGATGACACATGTGACAGCAGTAGAGTGTCATCGGTTTCATTCATGGTCCCTGGTCCTCACAGCTCTTCTCTGTAGCGTTCTCTGGGACATGAGGATAGCAAAGGCAATGGACACCACAGTGCAACCCTATCTGAGTGTATGAGATCCAAGCTGCTGAAATGATCCATAATGAAATACAGTCATGTGTTGAAGGTTCAGTGAGGGAAGTTTGTTAGATCTAAGTACCACTGCTTCTCATAATTTCAGGATGTCACTGTACAGGTACATAATACTGAAGAATCATCAGGAGGGTTCTCAACTGCATCTCCATGCATCAGAGAAAGTATGCCTAAGGGTACTTTTTAAACTTCTCTTTTTATGTATATTTTTTATGGTAGTGTAGCTTGTTTTATATGTCTAAAATTATTCAGAACTGGATTGCAATTACATTTCTTGATTATATTTTTCCTTTCAGAGTAGGTAGGGCATCAGAGGAGTTAAAATCATGTTTTACTATGTTGTAGTCTGCAGTTTGTAAATGGGAAGATGTTAAGAGAAAAGCAGTAAAAGGTGAAAGAACAAAAAAGACTGCTTTGGAGTTGAGATAAAGGGACTGTAATTAAGAGCGACATTAATGTTCTTGATATCCAAAAGAAACAGCCTTACTGGCAAAAATTCTTTCCAAAAGCCTAGCACACACTGAATATGACTGCAATGACATGTAAGTTGTGTGTAGACATGGCCCATATTTTTGTGTGATGCTGAGCTCAAGGGAATGTCAATACATTTAAATTACATGATACATTATGTGAAACATCACAGTAAAAAGTTTTCAAGATGCATAGGATAAGGGCTACCTGTTCCTTCTCCACTGCTTCCTTGCTCTTTTTTCCTTTTCTGGAGAAACAGTGATTATTTTAGCAAGCAAGAAAGCAGGATGAGTGCCTAATTTAATATGTCTTCTAAAATTAAGGTCCCAGTAAGCAAATAAGAAACTGAAGGCATTCACCTCCTAGATTAAACCATTCCAGCACAGATCAGTAGTCCTTACCATTTGTCCTTTATTTAGAAGCTTTTATGAAATTAATTCTTTTAATGAGAGTACTTCTGAGTTTGTGGGTATTACCTCTGAAGTCTTATGTTGGCATGATATAATAGAGAGAAGATGTAATAGGTATGGATTCTGAGTGCATTTTCTAAAGGCAGTCCCCATAGGCAAGTTTAAAGGTACTCAAAAAGTAAGATAAGATGAATAAGTGCCTCAGCAGCACTTTTGACGAAGTGGTTTACCCTTTTTATCAAGTACCTTTCACCACATTCATAATAAAAAATTATAGCAAGAGAGCGTGAACTTTTGGCAACACTTCAAGTTAAGGACGAAGTATATAGTAAAAGCTACTGAGAGATGTGAACTTCCTGAGTTTGTATGTCTATGGAAACTTGCCACTAAATTTGAAGTAATTCTAAAAGTATGACTTCCCTAAGGATTATATTAATTGGAGGTTGTATTAATGTAATGGCAGGGATAACGTGAATATAAATGGAAATTTGTAATATTTAATTTGTAGGGGGTAATTTGGTTTGCAAAATCCTTTTTACTCATGTTATGAAAAATGGGACAGGAATGTGACTTGATTTTCAGAATCAAGGTAAGGTTGAAAAATCAGTATTAATAGCCTGCTGTATGCAGGGTATGGGATTTTTGTTTGATGTTAGCACTTGATAAGTTAAAAAGTCAAAACCTTTGGACAGTTGAAACAGGAATTTTCATGTTTAAATGCTGTTAACATTGAACAAACTCATCCTAAGAAAAGGCATTCCTCCAGTCAAGACTACAGAAGCAGGCCTGTTATAGTTATTCATGTTTAAAAATAAACAAGCATCATATCACACTTGAGTGGGTCCCGTAGTTCATGAGTTTTGAAGCCATACTTCCATGACTTCCAGTTTTACCTTTCTGTTATATAAGATAGATATTTTTCCACCTAGTTAATTCATTTGATCCTTCAGCAGTTACCTAAGAGGCCATAAACACATAATGGCAAACTACCTTTGAGAGATTACCACTCTCTAAGTAAACACATGTTCTGATTTGAGAGACACCAGCTGCTCATGAATGTAATGTTTAACACGGCATGCAAATAGAGGAAGTGTTTCCGTGTGAAATTGAACTCTATAGTAGTACTAAAGAAATTTGTGGCTACATTCTGTGGAGCCGGGTTTACAGGGAGTGCAGGAGATTCATTTTCATCTAATAACTAGATTATGGAAAGATTAACTACAGAAAGAGACAGTCAATAGGCCAATCCCAGGTTTGTGTTCCTGTGTGTTCAAAGTCTCCTTGCAAAAGATGATGTCTGTCCCTGGGTGAGAAGTTCACTGCAGTGTCAAGGATACCCCAAAACGGAAACACGTCCTTGCATCCCACTGTACTGCTCCAACGCCTTTTATCTGTGTTGATTTTGGGTTGGTTGGTTGGTTTGGGTTTCGGTTTTGTTTTGGTTTGGGTTTTTTGTCACATGACTACATCAGTAGGTGTAGAGAGGTTATTATGTCAGTGAGTAAAATACTTTGTGCCCTGATTTTGAGCCTTGTTTTCACAAGGGAAATTTGCAGGTTAAAAAGTGTGTGGAAGAGAGGAACAATCAAGGGTTCAAGTCCAGAACAGAGTGCTTTGTGGTATGTAATTCTCTACAAGAGGGTATTAAATGTTAGCTTGGTTATTTAATCAGATACACTTCCACAGTATAATTATGTGAGAGCAAGTGACTTGACTTGTCTTCACAGATGGGGAGAGCCACTGTCGAGGTGAAGTTTATCACATCTTAATATAAACAGCTAAAAGAGTATAAATGCCTCTTTCAGACAGAAAGTACACATAATATGTCACAGATTCACAGAATATTCTGAGTTGGAAGGGACCCACAAGGATCATCGAGTCCAACTCTTAAGCCCATACGGGGACTCAACCCACAAACTTGGTGTTATCAGCACCATGTCAAACCTCCCACTACCGAACCTCCCACCATTGCATCTCAGACATGGGGGTAAAAAGCTGGCTACCTTTATGCTTTTTCCACTCTACACTGGTGTGATCCACTGGCATATGCAGACTCTGCTACTTGAAATTCTTGTCTGTGGCTCAAAATCATTGGCAGGTCAGCTGTGAAGCTGCAGACACAGTGAGTTTGCTGGGTGGAAGTTATAGCAGGGGAACATTTCAATTAGAGACAAACTCCCAAATGCGCTGACTTCAAGAGGTTTATCAGTGATCACATAAATATGTGTAACAGACCCCCCTGGCAATGTTCTCTGTTGATATAGTTTAATTAAAAACCTGTTTCAGTCAAGACAGCTCTCTCCACCCCTTTCCCTGTCTTAGGTACCGGGCTCTGGACTGATTACCTTGGATGTTGTCCTATCTTCTGTGTCTTTTCTGGAATCATATTTAATTCTCTTACCCTGCATTTAACCTACCCACATGCAGAGCACTGACTACTTCATGTTTCAAAAATCTGTTCCACGGAAATATTTCACCACAGAGAAAGCAAGTTTTGCCAGCATTCATGTGAGTTTTGGGTGAGCCTGACACTCTGTTCAAGGTCACAAACTGTTGCAAAAACAAAGCTTATGCTTTTGGATCATGAATCCTTCAAAAAGGTTCAGCTAAAGTCTAACAGAAGCCTTGGCTTATGGAATCACAGGGAGAGAGAAGAGAGTGACCTAAATAAAATAAAATTTTAAAGAAACCTGATTTGAAATACTTTAAAGAAATCTGGTTTTCTGGCTTCATTCCCAAGAAAACGAGGATTCAAGTATATTCAGGCTGGTTACCTAAAAGCCAAGATACGAGAAATTATTGAAAATTCATCTTTTAAAAAATCATAGAAGTGTTCTGTGGTAGGTATGAGTCTGGAACACAAGCCTTGATTTCAAAACTTTAAAAATTCAAGTTTTTCAGTTTAGTTCTTATCCGTCTTATTTCCGACATTATTTATTTTCTGAAAATCAGGACAAAGGAAAGCTATACTTTCTGCAGAATGACATTTCTTGTTTGTTACCTAAAGATTTTTAGTAATCACTGAATTCAAATCCAGAGGTCTGTTTCAGTTACATTTCTACCTCAATGGTATATTAGAATTGAATATGATTGCTTGGAAGTACACAAATAATCATGTTAGTGAGAAAGTAGGTAGCAGTTAATTTTCCCGTTATAACTAAAGAGAAAAATTATGACATAGAGTGGAATGGTATTGCAACTCCTGCTTGAAACCCCTGGTGCTTCTTCTGCTTAACTTGTATTCAGCTTTTTATGCAATAAAGATTTCAGTATTTTTCTTCAAATTTAGTGCAAATAGTCAGTCTACAGAAAAGGAATGGCAAAGTGTATTCAGAGGCAGTTTCTCTAATACACAGAGAAAAGATGATGATGATGATGAAAAAGGGACTACTTTGGTAGCAGTGAACAATGTTAATGGCAATGAAGAAAAGGGAGGGGATAGAGATGACTGTAGAGGTGACTGTAATAAAAACATAAGTGAAACAGAGAACTGAAATAGAGTGAAGATGAAATGCAGAGTCAAGACTGCTGCTCTGTTCCATCAGTTTCGTGACTGTTTTGTCTTTTATGAGGGAAAGCAGAAGAGAGATGATCAAACCCCACATAATTAAGGACGAATTTAAGGAAGAAAAAGAAGTCACATAAATAAAATACTCAGGTGCTATAATTAGAACCTCTTAGGCAGTTTGAGTAACTTTGGATATACTAGAGCAACTCTTGGTTCTTAGAGACTGTTCTCTGTCATGCTTTATTATCTTCATTATTGCTAATGATTTATCAAATTATTCTGATAGCAATTAATCTCTACAGAAAAAGACTTGGAGTGTGAAGTCCATTCTGGAGTTTCCTTTTTTAATAACAAGCCCATATTTCCTGTTCATCCTGAAGCTGTTCTGGCTGTATTCTTCTTTATCAAGCCTGAAGGTATTGTGAGGGCCATCCCTTTGCTGCTGAGGTAGATAATATGGCATTTACACTGCAAAAAATGCAAATAGCTATTAAAAAGGGTACCTTCTCCTTGAGTGTGCAATTTGAGATTTTTTTAGCTTCTGATATTAGAAACATCCGCAAAAGTAATTAATGTCTGTGGGATCTGTAGGGGTTTTCATGTATGAATAGTTACCAACAGGTTTCTCAATTTAAGCATTTAGAAACAGATATGTTAAAGAAAATCCAGTGGCTACTTCATTAATATGCTGAGTCTTGTGCCGTTCAGCATCATTACATTAGGTTTGTCCCTGGCTTGATTTCACTTCCTGCATAAAATGACAGCAAGGATGTATTTGGACCGGCCCTACGTACTTTTTTACAATAGGTCATGCATGTTCCAACAAATAGCATTGTGTGTCTATTGGACTTCATTACTTTGTTTACGCCTTTGGAAGAAATTACTAAACAGTTTTTAATTGTTATAATTACAGCCTGAAAAGTTCTTTGTCTGTTCCATGCCATATATTATCTTGAGGTGAAGGGTAGAGGAGAGCAGAAGGGGAACTCATTAAAAGTCTGATTAAAATTCCATGTTGACACACCTCCAAAGAAATATATCTGATGAAATCCCACTACCATTTAAAGCAATGGGAACCCTGGAATGAATTTCAGTAGAGCTAGGATTTTACCCTGTTTGCAGGAGAAGACATGCTGGGCCCAGTTCTTCCCCTGGATTTTTTGGGAAGGAGTAAAACCAGGAAACAGCAAGGGCACCAGCACCATTACAGGCTGCAGTACTGGTAGAAATGGGAAAGAGCTGAAATCAGCTTAGAGATCTGGATATTTAACCGTGCAAATCCCTATGTTAATGCCAAAGTTACAGATGAATAACATGACTCCTGCACACATAATGTGACCACAAGTGATCTGACCAGGTTGTCTCAAATAATTGCTGGAAAACATTTTATGCCAGAATTTCACTTGTTATCTCTAAATACTTCATGACCTATAGGAAGGTGTTTTTGTCACATTCAGAAAATTTTTCTTAAAAGCTATTGCTGGCACATTCCTCTTTCAGCACATACTTGAGCTGTTATGTTAGTGACAGAGATTTGCTTGTGTGACTCCTTTTACAAGAGGGAAATAACTAGTTAACGTAAGAATAATTTAAAAATCACCTGCAATAGATTTTCCATACATGGGAGCATCTTGATTTTAAGGTCAAAATCCTCTAAGTCAGGAAGTAAATGCTATTATCAAATTAAAGAGTTTTTGAGAATCTCCCATTTCCTGACAGACCAGGCAGTGAATTTCTAGCTCTTAAGTGGCTGGACCCTTCATCTGTCACTGTTCCAGGTCTGAACAGCATTGTTCACTCTGTTCCTGAGGTCAGGGCAATTTGCAGGGGAGGAAGAAGGAAACATTTTTTGGAAGGACTTTTATTTATTTATTTATTTATTTATTTTGCAAAACCTCAGAGGCCTGGAATGCCAATAGGTTGCCCAACAGAGAGTGATCAACCATCAAAATCACAGCAGGAGTCATCAAAATTGGATTGTATCTGGCTTTGTATGAAATACAAACTTACAGAGAGCAGCTCAACTTAGAATCCCAGGTAGTATTGCCCTGACAGTGCTTCAGGTATCTTCCAGTCCAGAAGCCATAGGATTTCTGTGGGTGCTGCAGAGGGCATGCAGACAGCTGAGTTCCTGTCTGCCTCATGGCTGCCTGGGGGATGAGACCCCAAAACAGGATACCCCTTCCAAAGCACGGCCTAAAGATTGCTCTCAGAAGCTCAGATTTTGATGGATAATGCATGCCACTTTTTCCGCCCCAAAAGCTGCGCTGAAAAGAGAATATGTGTGGTGCATGAGAACACTGGAGATGGTTTTGTCTGGTACTGGATGCCTCAGTCAGCTTCCTTGGCTGTGGGGGATCCCTGCCTTGGGAATGGGAAGATGTGCACAGGCAGTATGGTGCTGCTGAGCAGTGATCACAGGCCCTGGGACCTCCTGGCATAGTCAGGGATTCCCACTCACTGCATGACAAACTGCCCTGAAGTTGTATCCCCTGGAGGCCTAGGTACCATGAGGCACAGGAAGCTCATCCAGCCTGTGTTTCTGGGAAAAGTCCCTTGAAACTACCTCCACCATAGTGATAGTGGTGTCACTGTATTGCCTTATGGATGTAGGTCCGGTAAGGCTTGAAGGCAGAATTAATATTTTTTGTTAGAGCAACTCTAGAAGTAGAAAGACTAGACAGCCTTCAGGCACACGAGCCATTCTCCTGTCTGCTTGTCTCCACTTCCATGAATTTCTGTGGTTTGCATGCATTATGAATTTCAGAGCTAAAAGTACTCCTCTCAAGAAAATTTTTGTCTACCCCTGCCAGTAGGACACAAGAGTCTCCTTTTCTCCTTTCTGTGTCTCATATGAGAGTGAAATGGTATTTTCTGCTTTTACCCCTGGCTAAAGATTTGTTTTTAACATAGTTATGAGTTCTAAGTAACTTACGGCCCAAGCAGTGGAACTTGGTTCCCAAACCTTTTGCAAACCTCGAGCATTCCTGGCTAGGAATTTAGTCAAGCCTTTTTTAATGAACCTGCCTGAAATATATATTTCTCTGGGTTTTGAAGAGCTCAGAAACAGAGTTTGCTTCTTGCTCTCCTTAACTTCAGCAGCAAGTACATTTATCATTACTTGACAGAGCACTTGAGCAGTTACTATCTTGGATTGACATTGTATGAAGGTTCATTCCTTGCTTTTATGGAGATTAGTATTTGGACAAATATTTGTCTTAAGATCTTGCATCTCATGATTGCTTTCTGCAATAGAGTGATATGTTTCTCTTATCACCATTTCTGATTACATAAACAAATGAAATAAATAAACCTCTGTGGGACTTTTTTTTTTCTTACAACTGCTATCCAACCTGTCTGTACATGACTGCACACTATGCTTCCACCCAGTCTGTTGCTTGAGTTTCGTGGATATGGAAAATTCTGATTCTTAAAAAAAATTGTTAACAGGATATTTCCAAGTTCCCAGACAAAGATTATACACTGCTGGGTGAAGGTGGAATCATTCTGAGTGGAGGCCAACGAGCACGAATCTCACTGGCAAGGTGAGTATTTTCAAGTAGTGTACTGTTCCACATATATGGAATGTATTATGACTAAGCATTTAAATACATATGGACTGTGTCCTGCTAAATAATTATCCTCCAGATGTATCAGGAACTTGATTTTGCTATCAGAAATCTGAGTTTTGCTATGCAATTCTGTTTATGATACACCTGCACATTAATTTCCTGAATTTTAGAAGTTTGATGTCAGAAAAATGCTATGGCTTAACATAAGATGAATGTTTCCCTCCCTGATGCAAGATGCCTTTGGAAATTCAGACCTTTAAGTGTAACTTTTCATGTACTGAAGAAACCCACAGAAAGATAAAAATAAATATTCCAAAACCTTTCCATGCTATGACATTTCTTCAAAGTGGCGTATATATCAATATATATACCCTGTCTGCAGGTAAATGGAAAAAAAAAAAAAAAAAGGCATATTCCAAAAAATTTACCACTTTTGGGCTTCTTTCATGAGAAGAAGAAAAAGTGGAAAGCTGTGACTAGTCAGTACCTATGAATAACTGCCTTGTCTGTTTGACCTTCCAATGTTAGTAAGTAACTCTGAAGGTCTACAGAACAATAACATAGGTGTTTGTCTTATAAATTAGCTATGTGTTTCAGCAGAATCACTTACCTATTGTCAGAAATCCAGTAATGACAGCTCTGATGTGTCAAATGGCCCCATTTGTTTCTGTGCCAAGTGCAAATTGTGTTGGTTCCCATGCCCAGAAACACTGGGTAGAAGTAAAATCACATTATAGTGATCCGTACTGGCATCCTGTGAAAGATGTGCACATCTGTGTGATGCTAAAAGATGGGATCATTAAAATAGAGAATCTTTCAGTGTGTGTTTGTGAGACTGAAGAGGCATATGGATTGTTCTGGTTTATGCAGTAAGAGGAGAGAGGAGGGGAAGAGCAGGCAAAGCTTTCAAAGCATGTAACCCCAGAACAACAAAACCCACTTAGATTTTCATTTAAATGCAACATGGACTGTTTCCTCGATGCTATGGATAATCATGTCTGGCACTTTTCACATGGTCACAGCTCATTTCCTGGAGGGTCTCAGAACTTATGTATTTATTGTCAGCTGTAGAATAGTAATTTTTAAAACAATTGCATGTCATAAAGACAGTGACTGTCTTATATTTTGTTCAGGCTCCAGTCCAAGCTCAGCGTGCTACAAGGTGTGCAGGTATTGAGGTCTGGGTTGCAGATGAAGCTCTGAAAAGTCAGAGGTGTAAATTTAGGATTACAGCCCTGGGTTGTACCTAGGTGATAAGCTGGTGATACACTGGACATTATTTTCTTGAACTGGCTGCATAAATTTATCTGGTGTAGTCTGTGCAAAGTCAAGTGAAATGAGAATCCATGATGGCAGTGACATCAACTAGCTGTCAGGTGAAGCAGGGGAGAGATTGCGTGAGTCCATCTTCCTTACAGAGCACTGTCAGTGCCTGCAGCTACAAGCAAGGGAAAGAAAGGACCAAGGGAAAAAACCAGTGCATGTCCTGGACTTGAGTCAGCCTGCTGGCCTGGTACCCTAAAGCCCGCAGCTTTGTAGCTACTGAGTCTAACACACAAATTATATCAATGAAGCCCTGCAAACTTCTTGCTGATAAAAGTGCCCAGAACAGTGTGAAATTTGTTGTTGTGCAGCCACTACATCATAATGTATGCTCAGTGAAATCCATCATGTTAGAGGATTTTTCAATAAAGTTACTTGTTTTATTAACATAATACATAATTATTGAGGGCTTTCTCTCTTGGTGGTTAAATATTTTCACACTATTTAACATCCTTTAAAAAATACAGAAATGCAGCTGTCCAGATTTCTTTACTAATTATACTCTAATTAATATCACATAATGATTTTCATTCTCACAGAGGAAGGCAGGGGGTCTTTTTAAACTTCTATTCAAATTATTGTTTAAAAAAAACCTCTTAACCAGAGCTTTAGGTCTCAGTGAGCCATGTCCAGGTACATACAGCTTAAGGTCCTTTTTGATGTCTTCAACTGGAAATATTGTAGTCCCTTTGCAAATAATGTTTGCAAGACCATGCCTCACTAATGCACTTGTTTTTGCTCACCATTTTTTTTAAAAGTACGTTTAAAACTAAGTTCTGAGACCTAAGTCTTTTCACATGTTTATTTACATATATGCAATATTCCCTCAGGCAACACTAGATGTTACAGTAGATACTAAATTCCCATTGAAATGGTCATTGTACTGTAATGGGAACTGTCAGATTCAGGCCATAAACAGATCTTTAGGGTAACCTGTGTGAAAGACAGCTTTGTTTCATTGCCCAAAAATTAATGAAAAATGGAGTTAGTTTGTAATATGGTCTGCAGAAAGAAAAGGCTTTATTGAAAGATGTCTTGTAAGCACATTTCATGTTAATCTCCATCTCCATATTGATGCTGTAGAATGTCTATAAATTAAAAGATTTGAAGCATTCTTCTTAAAATGTATTTATTTAAATTTATAAGAGATGTGAAAGTTAATTTCATTTCCATTTTTTTCTGTTCAGAGCAGTGTACAAAGATGCTGATTTGTATCTCCTGGATTCTCCTTTTGGACACTTAGACATTTTTACAGAAAAAGAGATATTTGAAAGGTATTGTATGTTTTGATAGATTGTATTTAAGAATCTCACCAAGCAGAACAAAGTAAAATGAAGGGTTTTTAATAACAGTACAAAAATACTGAAGTGATCAAAATTATACCTGTTGAGGATGTTTATTTTTAGGGTTTCTCATAGTATTTTTTGTATTGTATTTTGTGTTAGTGGTTGGACAATGCACTGTGTGGGGAACAAGCCTGTGTCGAGTGTGAGCATTAGTGCTCCCTGTTCCATCTCAACATATTGAGCCTGCTGTAATCTCTTACTCCCAGTGTGCGTGGCCTTATATCTGACATGCCTTTGTACCAGAAAGGCTTTCACTTTAAAACAATTACCTGCTTTGTAAGTATAAATTTACAAAAAGCTGTATTTTGTCCTATTTTTCTAATCACTGATCATTGAATCACCTGGAACAGCCTGCTGAAGATTGGCAGCAGATTGGCTGAAGTCAGAGACTTTTGGCTTATCCTTTTGATGAAAACAGTAAGGACACAGACTGCCATCCATGAGCTTTTCAGCCACTGTAATTCTGAAGTTTTGAAATTGAAGTAATACTCTTAAGTTTGGTAGACACAGACCTCAGTAACCCTACGATGAAAAGAAATACTTCATGATGAACTGCTTTTTGGATTGACCTGAAAATGATTAAATTTTACCCCTTTTTTGGTTCCTGCAATAAACTGCTCATGCTTTATACATCTCAGCTTTACCACCTCTTTTGCAGTTTGAGGGAGCACCCAAGTCCACTCATACTAGGAGCTGGGCAGGTAAAAGTAAATGGGAAGGGATAATAGTATCATTTAATCATGAGAACAAAAAAGTCTAAATGTTCACGCTTCCATCTTTTACAGCTGTGTGTGCAAGTTGATGGCGAATAAAACTAGGATCTTGGTTACTTCAAAACTGGAACATTTAAAGCTTGCTGACAAAATATTAATTTTACATGAAGGGGGTTGCTATTTCTATGGAACATTTTCTGAACTTCAGGGTCAACGGCCAGACTTCAGCTCAGAGCTGATGGGGTTTGATTCTTTTGATCAGTTCAGTGCAGAGAGAAGAAATTCAATCCTTACTGAGACTCTCCGACGATTTTCCATTGAAGGAGAAGGCATGGGATCACGAAATGAAATAAAGAAGCAATCTTTTAAACAAAAATCAGATTTTAATGACAAAAGGAAGAGCTCCATAATTATTAACCCCCTTAATGCAAACAGGAAGTTCTCAGTAGTGCAGAAGAATGGGATGCAGGTCAATGGGATAGACGATGGCCACAATGACCCACCAGAGAGGAGACTCTCGCTGATACCTGACTTAGAACCGGGGGACATGGCTCTGCTGCGGACTGGCATGCTCAGCCCTGACCCTGTGCTGCAAGGGCGGAGGAGGCAGTCGGTGTTGAGCCTGATGACGAGCACCTCCGTGAACTATGGACCAAACTTTTCCAAAAAGGGAAGTACGACATTTCGGAAAATGTCTATGGTGCCTCAGACAAACCTGTCTTCTGAGATGGATATCTACACCAGGCGTGTGTCTCGAGACAGTGTCTTGGACATAACTGATGAAATCAATGAAGAGGATTTGAAGGTGTGTGTTGATTTACATTCATCTTGGGTTTGGTTATGGTGTTGGTTTAGTTCAATATACTCCTCATCTGTTTTTCCTTCTTGAAAAGGACTTGACTATTTCCTTCCTAATGCAGTATTTCTTTATGGAATATGTTTTTTGAATATCTCTGAAAAATTTTAAGCTCAAGTATCATCCTGAAATCATTGAATTCCTCAAAAATTTATTTTGCCTTATTTTTTGCTCAGCTTTGAGTGCTATCTGTAGGGAGTTTCAATACAGAATATACATCTCCTGCACTTTACCTTTCAGATTACTTAGGATAAAATGAAATTTGAAACCATAACTTGGAAAACCATAGTTGTAAAACATTTATGTAAAATTCACCTGTGAAACATTAAGGCTCATGGAAAAAATAAAATACATTTGAAATACTAGCACAGTTTTTAAAACTGGACTTTGATCAAATTTGATAAATTTTTCAGATTCCTTAGTTCTTGTGTCCTGATGCAGATAATAAATGGAGGGGTAAGCTTGATTTTACTCTGGTTTTATGAATGTGCAGAAAAAACCAGAAGGTTGAGTTTTATACCAAAAACTGCACCAAAATTTCTTTTTTTCTAATACTTTCAATTGGTCGTGATGGACTAATTTCATTTTAAAAAGTGATAGCTGATTTTCTGAGGATAGGAAAGTTTTCTGGAGGAGTTTCCTAGGTAGAAACAGATTTGCAAGAAAAAATTTAAATTCATAATTTGCTGAAGCACCGCCCATTTTTTCTTTCGAGCTCAGCAGCAAAAAAAAATCTCAGCATGTTTACAAATTTACTCTAAAATCACAATTGTAATTCCCATTGAAAGAAAATAGCTATTGATTAATAGTTTTTTTATTCTGGTAGTGCTGGACAAATCTCAGCTTCTCTCGTTGTCTGAAAACTTCAAATAATCTCTCGGTTGTATTTTATAGCAAAGATGGCTCAACCAGTCAGTACCTTCCTCTCCAGCCATTATCAGCCAATTTAATGCTTCAGCTCAATTATATGCAGTGAGTTAGCAGAAAGAATGATAGCATTCATATGTCAGAAATTTTTATACAGAGATACTATTATCATGCTTACTATTATCTTACTGATTTTTTGACAGGAGTGCTTCAGTGATGATGCTGAAAGCATGGGTACTGTTGCTACATGGAATACCTATTTCAGATACATTACTATCCACAAAAACTTGATTTTTGTTCTGATTTTGTGTGTGGCTGTCTTCTTAGTTGAGGTAAGAAAATCTGTGCTTGGTGTCATGTTGCAAAAAATGATGTTTGTTCAAACTGTTCTTTGTGAAGAATGGATAAAGCATCAAGACTTAAACTCATGTATGTATGACTTATTGACAACTGCTGTTAAATTAAATTGCAGTGAGTTTTCTACTGCTTAGATGAGCATTTCTTCACCGAAGTTAGTGGTTAGTGCACAGCAGCAGAAGACCCAACTTCTCAAATTATCCAGGTTATTTTCTGCTATGTGGTACCATAAATGGGAATTGTTGCCCTACGCAAGTCTCTTGTTTGCAGGTGAATAATCTTCCATTTTTCATTAAAAATTATCTTTGCAGTGTCTTGGGGACTTCACAACAATAATTGCCATAATTTTTTTGATGAGCACATACATAATTTCTGGAAAATTGCTTTGAAAATGAGTTACTAGCTTTGCTCTTAGTGAAAGAAGAGTAGTGAGTAAGGCAGAGTGCTGAATGCCTGTGATGGCAGTTAAAGATGGAAGGGGTGTTCCTGCAGCCTGCAGAGAAGACTTTTTCCAAGGATGGTGTAAAACACTGGAAAAAGTACTGAAGAATATCTGGCTGTTCATGGACATTTGACTGTTTTTCATATAACAGAAATTGCCTGCTTTTTGTCTTGTGTCTCAATTTAGGAAAGATATTTAGCATATAGAATCTCATAGTGTCCTCTTCTATAGTGAATATCCCAAATCAAGTATTTTTCAAAGGGAAGGAACATGTTTCATAGTGGGAAATCAACTAGACTGTATTCATATGTCAACTTATAAAATATGGTGCCAATTTCTCTTGGTATTTTTCAACATGAACTGAATGAAGAGAAGAATCCATTAGGAATATAGGACTAGTTTCTGGCTGATTGTCAGCAAAGGGCTTTTAGCAATTTTGCAGTGAAATTCAACCTTCCTTCTCTGGAGAAAGATGTGGCTGATGGTATTCTGCATTTACTCTAATGTTATGTTGCAGGTGATTTAAGTTAGTTCTCTTGGACCAGGAATAAATCCTGGAGCTTAGATCTAGTTTAACATCCTAAACTTTTAAACCAACTCCAGAAACAAGACAGTATTTAGATGTGTAGCTCTTCTTATCATGTAAGTTTTTTTTTCATGATAGTGGAAAATGGCTATGTAAACAACAGCAAAGCTGAATGTGAGTTTTAGAGGCAAAGAAAATGTTAACTTTAAGGTATATCAGATTTATTCCTGTATATTCAGCATATATTTCTTACGTTGATTACACATTTCTGCTTTTATTTTAGACTAAAGCTTTTTTAAACGGTTCAAAAGCCTCCTCTTCTAATTGAAAAAAAATCTTATGACAAAGAATGTTTCCATATGCTTTAAATTTTCCAGTGTGACTATTGTTGAAGTAAAAGCCTATTGGTAAATGAATGGGCTGGTAGATACCCAGCCTTAGTCCAGTCTTGAGCAAACCTCTGTGTGTGAGCTGAAATACCATGCCAAATGTTTATGTTGTCCTGTGCTAACAGTTTGTACCCTTCCAACCTGAGACAATGAAGTGAGGCTAGTGATGAACATTCAAGAAATTGAAAGTGCTGTTTTTACAGCCTTCAGGTCTGGGTGGTGTAGGAGCTTTGGGGTGGTTCGGACGGCGACGGGGACGGTGACGAGAGATCTCTATAGTCAGATCTTGGAACATGCGGTTTATTGCAAAGGGCGTGGGTATAGGGGCACTGCTTAGAGCTGCAGCTGGCAGCTCTGAGCAGGCCCAAGAGAGCAAGAGAGTAAGCGGGTAAGAGAGAGAGAGAGCGAGAGGAATGAGAGTGAAGAAGTGTGTGTGAAGAGAGAGTAAGAGTGTGTAAGAGTAAGAGAGAGAGTGAGAGTCTGCGAAGAGTGTCTGAAGTTCTGGTTACAATACAATAAATCATCTTCTGTACTGAATATTCTAATTGTCACTAACCAATCTAATACAAGATACAAATCCTATAGCATTTACATACAGCCTATAAGAGTTCTTATATTACCATAGAGTGTTACATCTTAACTTCTAAAAACTACTCTTTGGACCCCTTCTGCTGAGCTAGTAGGGTCTGCTCTGACCCTTGGACCTGCCTGCAAGCAGAGGGTATTGTTCAATCAAGAGGGGATTACCTTCAGTTGACCATACCATTGTTTTCCAGTTGTTCAGTAACTAAGATTTGGTATTTCGAAAGTGGCTTTCATTTCGATGTCGCCTGTAGTTTTCATATTCCCAAAATCTTTTGTCAGGCAATCATATTTATAAGGCTTTCCTGTTTCATCTTCCCCAACAGGTGGGACTACTGTAGAAATTTCAGAGATGCTGTTTTAGATTTTGAATGGATTGCTTTGTATTGCACGTTCCAAGGTGAATCCATGCAGATCACCATAAATAGGACATCAACTGTACATATTTCCTAGGTTTGCAAGGTGTATGTTGTGTAGCTCTCTTTAGCAGCTCAAAACTGTGTCTCCTAGATGTAATACCCAGGGACTAGGGCTGCTGAACTGCAAGAAGAGCAGTTTTGGAAGGAAACACAGAGAAAGGCTTTGTAAAACTATTCTGTGACAATATTACCTACCATCATCTTCACAGCTGAAAAAACTCCTCTGTTATGAGGAGTCAAGATGAGAACAGAATTCTGTTGGGAGATGTAAAAACAGTATCGTGAAAGAAGCCTGATTTTACAAATACTTGAATTCGGGACCATCATGGTCAATCTTGAGTTATTTACTGTAAGACCTGCAAAAGTTAGTGGGTCCCAAAGAGAAGACAACAGTTTTCTGTTGGGGTATTACCACAATACATTTCTGTACCAGTGACATAAAAATGTATGGGAAGAAATTGTAAAAACTGTTTCAACCCTTAGAAAAAATGATCATAGAAATAGAGCAAACTAAAAATGTGATAGATTAGACGAAGGTCTCCAGTATTTTGATGGACAGACAAGAACATATTACAGACTAAACTCTTGTTGAATGCTGAACCATCTTACAATGGTTCTTAAAAAAAGGGTTTAATTCTACATTTATAAACTATTGCAATAGATTATGTGTAAAATTATGTAAATTATTATGTGGAATTATGTGGAAAATTATGTAAAACTAAGCAGCCAAGCAATATCAATCAAGTGAATATACCAAATGTAGGTATCAGCTAGCAAGAACAACAATGCAAAAACAATAATATTAAAGGTTTGACATTCATATTTGAATAGCTGCCTTTGAAGATACTTTAGTCTTCTAGGGTCATTAAGAATATTAATCTTTAAAACTTAAAATCTGTTAAGGCATACAGTTATCATTAGGAAGGCATTAGCAAACCTTTGTTAATAGTATGATAAAAAACAATACAAGAATATTTAGACACTTGAGAGTCTGATTGTCATACAAGTCTAAATGTAGCTTTCCTGGTGGGATGCACAGCATTGTTTCCGTGGAGAGAGAAGCAGATATTACAAGGTTTTTGCTTCAAGTAAGTTTGACTTCCACCCATTTATTATGCTCCCTCTAAAAACAGGTATAAAGTCAATGAAAAAAGATAAGTGAGAAAAATTACATAAAGTGATAGGACAAAATCTGACTGTGTTTTCTTTGGTCACAGGTAGCTGCTTCTCTTGGTGGGGTATGGTTTCTTCAAAAGTAAGTAGTGCTGATAATTTATTGAGAAACTGGGGTCTCCTTTTTATTAATTTTTTTTCTGTAAATAATGAATAAATTCTGCCAGAATTCTATGTGCATAGTCACTATCTTATAGTCAACAAAATGGTTCATAGATGGAAAATCTAAATACCTTGTGCAGGTGGTATCTGGTATTTCTTTATGCAATAACAGTCGAATGGTTTATGCCTTGTTATTGAGTACACAAGAGTGTATGCAAGATTTTCCTGGGTCAGCTCACTCTAGGGATGTATGGACCCAATTATCTTCAATATACTGTGATTCAGAGGTGCTGGGTAAGACTTTTGCTTAGGAACATTTTAAGGGAGCAGTTTCTGTAAGACTCCATTTGTAAAATTTCCTCTGCTCATCTATGAAGAATTCCCAGAAGTTACAGGGTCGGCAGCTGAAGGTTAAAACATACTGAGTAGTGAAAAAGCCAGTGGCTTTTCCTGTGTTAATGCTTTTAATCCCTGTTTTTGTCCTGCAGCAATGGGTCTGTGTGTTTGAGTATAGGAGCATATGGTGACTTAGGTGATGGAGGTGGAGTGATTTATGTTGATTTCCATCTACATTAAGTCACTAAGGGCTTTGATTTTTACAGTATACCTAAAGCATTTTACTTCCATAATAATTCAGTTTCTTCAAGACTTAAACTAATTTTTCTGCTTAAAAGAAGTGGATATAATTTCCTGGATTATGTTTGATTTGTTAGTGATTAAACAGGCAGTAGATTTGCAAGAGACTACCAGAGCAAATAATAATTTATATTTCATACATACATGACAGTATTTTAAAAATTACTGGAAATATCTATACTAACCATTATCATAGTTTTAAACCAAATGGACACTGGAGTACTGCTTGGTTTTGTTTAGTAAACAAAAGAGAAAAAGCACACAATTTCCAGTAATGCATTTATTTTTCATTTCCATCACACAGGTCAGCTTTGAAGGCAAATTCAACACAGTCAGAAAACAGCACCTCTGGCAACCCTCCTGTGATTGTCACTGACACTAGCAGCTACTACATCATTTACATCTATGTGGGAGTGGCAGATACCCTGCTTGCCATGGGAATCTTCAGAGGTTTGCCCCTTGTGCATACACTTATAACAGTGTCTAAAACTCTTCATCAAAAGATGGTGCATGCAGTTCTTCATGCACCTATGTCAACATTCAACTCTTGGAAAGCAGGTAACTGAGATGGGAGGTGATTGACTTATCTGTGCATTTAATTTCAATTAAATGGTTTTCATTATGTTAAAGGGCACTGTTGCCTTCCATTTACATTTTCAGTCAAGCAGAATGTTAGAAGTTTGCCACATAAGGTAATTTGTGAATCTTTTAATGAAACTTGATTGCACTTAAATGTGACATATTTCAGTTGTCAATTCTGATTCTGAAATATCTCTCTGTAAAAAAGAAATTTGGGAGAAATAAACCGTTAACTGTTCTAGGCAAAAAAAGTAGAATAACTTCTAAAGAATAGACTTTGTCAAAAACTGCAATAGAAAAGATGTAGTCAGTTACGTCGTGAGTGACAAGGAATCAGATGTGGATGATAAACAGAGCTTTTTTAATGAACAGTCCTACCAAAATGGCATAAAACATCAGTTATTGTGAATAATGGTATGCATATTCAAATTTGGGAGTTGATATAAAGCTCATTATATAACTGGTGCAACAAGTTCCATCTCCCACTGTACATGAAACTCCTATCTCGTACGCTTCTTACTGGTAAGTACTAGATTACAGGAGACACTGCTAAATGATGATACAACAATGGGCTTCTCCTTTGTTTTCCCTTATACTCTTAACTTTGTTGTTACATGATGTTTAATACAGTAATTCTACTCAGACATGAAGAAACTGGTTACAAACTTGTGCAAATGCTGATGTGCAAATTACCTGTGTATCAGCAGGGCCTGCTGAATAAGGGGTACAGACCTTATCCTTTGTGCCTCTGTTTCTGCCCTTTTTAGTTGTTTCTTTTTTTAAATTACATTTTCCTGGCTTTTTTTTTACCAAGAGCTGAAACAGAAGTTGTGTAGCCAAATTCCTCCCTGGGGAAAGAAACCGTAGCTCCACTTAACTGTAATGGAATTGCTTGTACTTAAAAAAACTTAATATTTTGTATTCAGAAACAGTTGTCCCTTTTGTTAAAGTAATAAATGTGGGATTTGGGGGGTATGAAAATGTTTGACTTTTTTTTTTCCTTAATCCATAGGTGGTATGCTTAACAGGTTCTCAAAAGATACGGCAGTGCTGGATGACTTACTTCCACTTACAGTATTTGACTTCATTCAGGTTTGTAGAATAAAAGTTGTAACTTTTGCTGTCTTGTAGCCATGTAATGTTTCAGCTGTACATCTTGCAAAAGAAATCATATGAATTTTTTCGTTCTATGTATCTATTTACGTAGCTGCTTATCCTGTAGGTCAACTTTATTGCTTCGTTTTTGAGTACTTGCCTCTGTGTGTACATACCTCCACTGTTTATGCAAACCACTCTTATGACTCAGGCTCGGAAGTATTTTTGCCCTGCAGACCCCTACCAGACAAGTATCCTTGCTGCTGCCCACATTCAACTGTAAATCATACAGGGCATTCCTTAGTTCCTCGTGGGTCAAGCTTACTATTTTTTGAATGCTATTCTTTGATTACATTGAGTCACTTTCGTAACTTCCCCTCCTTAAGCTCTTCTGTTCCCAGTTTGCTAGCATAACCCTTAGTTTACTTCTCTTCTGCTGAATATATTATTGACTTTTCTGTTGTCTTCTCTGGAAATGCCAGCTTTTTCTTAGGTAGAACTTGTTCCCAGAACATTTTAAAAATAGGAGCAAATCTTCCCTGGCGCTCCTGTTCCTCTCTACATTATTAAGGTGATGTACAGACCCAACCCAAACACTCTGCTGTATAGATTGCCTATCTCCATCTGTGAGTTTGCCTCCTTTGTGGTCCCTACCAACATGATGATCTGATAAAAACAGAATTCCTTTCCCTATATCTTTGTGAGTAATTGATAACTTCAACTCATGACTTCAGAGAGGCCAGTGCAGCTTGACATGAAGAGATTCAGGTACATTACAGCTTTACTTCATGTCCTGCTGATGTCATGAGGACCTGCTGAATGAGTAAACATGGACATTGGGACTCTGAATCAGCAGTATGATCTTCAGCATCAACAGTAGTTATTACCGTCTCTTCTGATATGATGATTTTGTTTCTGATATTTTGGATCTAGCATGGGGATGTTGTTCCACAAGTATGTGAGTTTGTCTGTCTCTACATTTCAAACTTTCTACAAGAAATTGACTAGTTTTTCATGTTTTCAAGAATAAGGAAAATCCCAATATTTGGCTTTTCTGTTCTGATGCCTTTCAGAGGTTTAGCTATGCCCTATTGTCCCATAGGTTCACGTTTCTCTCCTCAGTCTCAGCTGCAGAGGCTTCTAGACATGCGTGATAAGCTGCCCTGTCTTTCCAGGTTCTTCTTCTGAAGATCATTGAACCTACCCACTGGCTTGAATAATTTTAACAGTCATTCCTTCACAATAAATTCTTTCTGGTCCTCCATAGATTCAGACTTCCATGGACTCTGCTAATGAACAAAGTCAGATTCCTCTGGAAGATACAGTAAAATTATAGATAGGACTTCTTCCTTCTGCTGGTTGTTGAAGGGTCACAGAATGTGGAAGGGACGTGGGGACCTAGGATGTGGAACCTCTCCAACCCATCTGTTCCAAGCAGGTTCAGCTGAAGTAGGTTGCCCAAGGCCAACCTGGATTTTGCTTATTTCCAAGTTCTCTGAGTAACGTGTTCCAGTGTTTGACCATTCCCATGATAAAAGTGCTTTTTCTTATGTTTAAATGGAATTTTGTGCATTTCAGCTTGTGCCCATTGCCTCTTATCTTCCCAGTGTGTGCCATTGAAAAGAATTTGTCTCAAGCACATATGGTCCACAAGAAATACCTAGTGGTGTCTATATAAACAGAATATATTTTTAATTATGTAAATCATAAAAAACTGCATATACAGAAACATGTATATTTTATATAAAGATAATAAATACCAGTAGATAGTTATACAAAGCCCTCTCTTAAGGCTAAACCCAGTTCTATCAACCAGTCCTCGTTTCTTGGAGATCCTTCATGTGAGATGCTGCTGGCACATACTGCTTGTCCCTAAGGTTTAATATGGTCACACTCAAAAATTCTTAGTGAACTCACTGAACATTTATGCCTGTGATCATGACTGGTTTTCCCTAAATAATCAACTCCTGTTGGTTAATCAAATTGGCTGTTGCAGTCATTGCCACCCTGAATGCTTGCTGAGTTGCTCTGTCTACTACCACCCGCATTTTCCAAACTGGGAAACAGCGGAATATGTCTCCCCGTCTGGCCTCTCTCCCAGGGCTGAAAGTTCAGCATCTGGGGCACTGCAGCACAGCACTGTGGCTCTGAACTGGGCTGCATGAGCCCGCTGCTGCCATTCCTCAACTATATGCCAATACAGCTGGCTTGTGGTTTAGATTTTTGTTTCTGCCTGTTTTGAGAAAGTCTCATCATCTGACTTTAGACTCTGGAGTTTATGAGATAACATGGAGTTTCATATTCAACTTTTTAGTGAAATAACTGTGGGACCAGCAGTTAGAACAACATGGCATCATGGTGACCTTCACAAAATTTGAGTAAATGACAGAAACGGGAATTATAACAGTCACTGAGTGACTGTAATCTCAAGTAATGTGAGAGCTGTATAACTTGGCTCAATATCAGTTGAATAGCTCATTTGCTTCTTAACAATTAGAGAGAGATACAAGTGTTACTAATTTCTGCAGTTTGAAGTAATGAGTAAACACAAATCCATTTTTGCATTGCTACAGACCAGTGCTAAACAGCCTGCACAAAGCATAACCCACACGTATCACCATTCCTTTAAGAGAAATGAGGAAAACAGTGAAAGAAATCGTAGAATCATAAAATTGTTTGGGCTGGAAGGGACATTAAAGATCATCTAGTTTCAATCCCCCTGCACAGGAAAGGACACTTTCCACTAGATCAAGTTCCTTAGAGCCCTTTTCAACCTGGCCTTGAACACTTCCAGAAATGGCTCATCCGCAACTTCTCCGGGCAACCTGTTCCAATGCCTCACTACCCTCACAGTAAAGAATTTCTTCCTAGTATCTAATCTAAACCTGCTCTCTTTCAGTTCAAAGCCATTCCTCTTTTAGCTAGTTCAGCTGTAATGTAATTTTTTTTCATAAAACGTGATGCTGCTATTGCATTGCTCAGGTTTCTGATGAAAAAAAATGGTAGAAAACTTAGAATGTGCTTGCCTGTTCATGAAAGACCTCTAACTTTGAATACTGGGAACTTAAATCCTTCCTTGAGTTTATGTGGATGTAGTAGCATAAGCACCCCCTGCGTGCTTTTTTCTAATGTGAAATTAGTTTTGCTTTCCATCTGTTTCTTTGCTGACTGGTCATTTGCAGTGATGTTTCAATGCAACGTTCATAATTTTGTCCAAAAAATTGTCCATTTGCAGTTGGTTTATGCTGGTAAGTTTGTAGCTTGAAGTAGTTGTTTAGTGTTAAAAGTAACACCCTGATACAAATCAGAACTTTGCTATTCTATGTACACTGATACACTTGGTTTTTGTTAGATTTAGATATGAGACAAAAACAGTCTAGGTGCTTAAGTCTCTTCTAGAGTAAAGATCAAGACCAGATTAGCTAAATCTGTCTGGAGCTACTGAGGATGAGGTCTTAAAATGGTAGTAGTCTCTGGTAGGTTAAAATAGATTAACTCTGAAACAATTTTGTTCCTTTTGAGTCTTCTGACATCTTTAAACACCTTTTTATTTCTCCTGAAACTGCTAATTTGTCATACCACAGGTTCTCTTACAATTTATTTCCTGTCTTCTGATCAGGACAAGCAGTAGTGCTAGTTTCATATATGGGTTACAGTCCCTTGAGCAAGCAAAGCAGTACAACTTCCCACTTTTTCTGATCCTCAGCAAGACTGCTTTGCCCAGAACCTGCAGGAGAATGTCACTCAGCTCCTGACAGTCTTGCACACCTAGTCCAGACAAGACAGGTGGCTGCAGATATTGCAAGTGTCGTTCTTAAAATTGTTAAGTGGAGAGTGAGTGCCTAGCTGCTATTGTTTTTGTGTGGCTTCATATTTTAGAAGCCTGCAATACCGATTGTACTACAGAAAACACTTCTTCCATCTTTTAGAAATATATGGCAGCTTATTGCAACAGATTATGGATCTGGTCAAAGTTATTCATGATCTTTTCATGGAGGTTTGTTCTCAGCTGCAAATCTTCTTAGGTTAGCGCTTTATGTTTGTTGAAACAGTACATAGCTGCCATAGAAAGGAGATTCACCACCAATCTCTAGTCTATAAAATTACAAGTTTACTATATCAATAGTATTTTTCTTTCATTCTACAGTTAATACTGATTGTGATTGGCGCTATAACAGTAGTCTCAATATTAGAGCCCTACATCTTCCTGGCATCAGTGCCTGTGATAGCAGCCTTTATTCTGTTAAGGGCATACTTCCTCCACACTTCTCAGCAGCTGAAACAACTGGAATCTGAAGGTAGGAGCAGCAAAATTGGTAGACTTTTAAATCCACAACAAATCAGTTGAGAAGTGATTCACCCTTTCTCCTCTTTTTTGCCTCTTCTGCAAGATGACATTGTCTTTGGGAGCAGAACTCGTATCTCCTTAAAGCCAGGGCTGTTACTGATCCAGCCAATACTGAGTGCTCTGCTGCCAAAGAGGAATAAAAAAGGCCTTTTTAAAGATGGTCTTTATCACCACTGCAGCTGAAAACAAATAGAGTCCTGACATACAGTTTTCTTGAGAGTAAATGTAACTTGCGAAATTGTGGTCAGACTTGGTATGTACCCTTTGAATTTGTTTCTTCGTTAGAAAAATTTTCAATGGATATATCTTGATCACAAAGATCTCTTATTTCTGAATAAGTTATTTGATAAATTTCCTTCCTCTTCCCCCATTAAGAGACTAAAATGTTCCAAATAAAATTGAAAACCTCATTTAGAAGTATGAATTTGCAGACCATGAACTGTTGCCTGGCTTTGCAGATCCTCAGCAAATCAGTCCTAAGTCTTAAACAGTGGTGATTCTCTTCCCTTAAGTGTAATTCTAGAGCACCTCAGATCTAAATTTAAATTTCTTTGATGTTCGCAGGGATCCAGCATTGGCTCACCACTTTTTATGTAATGCAAGATCTGCTTAAAATTACCATGTCAGTGCAGTTGAATCTGGAGCATTAAAGTACTCTGCCTGTACTAAAAAAGCTTCATATGATGGAATTATCAAAATTGCAGGAATTAATTTTGTCTGGGGAGGAGCAGCCTTTCTTTTCTGTGGCATCTTACAGAAGGCCAAGAGCTTCCCCAAGTAGATATGAGACAATTAGTTATGTGCTAACTATGAAGAATTATTGTCATCCTTCCTGTCAATAAACTGAATGTAATTTCAACCCATTCTTGGAAAGACTTTTGTTGTATATCCTTCGTTAGGATTACTCCAGTCATGTACTTTGACAACGTATGTAAATTACACACTGATGTTACAGTAGAGCATGGGGTGGGTGTTTGCATTATATCAGAGGTATTTGCTTATGCATGTTTATGTTGTTCTAATTTAAACACTTTGCAGCTCGGAGTCCAATTTTCACCCATCTTGTTACAAGCTTAAAAGGGCTGTGGACCCTGAGAGCTTTTGGGCGGCAGCCGTATTTTGAGACCTTATTTCACAAAGCTCTGAACCTACACACGGCAAACTGGTTCCTCTACCTGTCAACACTGCGCTGGTTCCAGATGAGGATAGAAATTATCTTTGTTGTCTTTTTTGTTGCCGTGGCATTTATCTCTATCATAACTACAGGTATGGTAACTTTACCCGAAAACTGAAATGGAAGTCTGCTGCTTCTTTTTAACAGCTCAGCTTTAGGAAATTCTGAGAGAAATAAATGGTTGCAAAATTTAGCATGCATTGATTTAAGTATGTCATAGTAGTAAACACAATTTAATTAAAATAGAAATAGCACCATTATTACCTGCAGTCTGATATTGTAGAGGACTCATTAAAGGGATTAATCTGAAAATAATAACTGAAGGGACAAAACTTTCATTTTCTTGATTGTAATTGCTGTAAAATTATCTCGTGTTTGAAACCACATTACTGTTCTGAGAAGCTTGGATGTTGATCACACCTGTATAGCTCAAAGGTTTTTAATAAATAGAAGTTAATGTTCCTCTCACTTCAAAATGGCTAAGACATGAAAAGTTTTAATAATCTTTTAAAGCCCACACCAGAAGAAATTGTCATCCATTCTTTAATTCACAACCCACTGATGTATTTTTCTATGTGAAGTTTTGCAAATTCTATTCAAAATCCCCTGAAAAATGACTCACCACTCCTAGTAAACACAGTATATGAATGAGAATCATGCAATATCTTACTTGTATTTGAAGTGGTGCCCATGAGGTGTAGCCAGCCTCAAACAAGCAAAAAATAGGAGTATGATGTCCCCAGAATGTTAATAGTTCATTTCTGTGGAAAAACTCAGATAGAGATTACTTCAAATACAGTTTTTTATTCACTATGCATTTGTTATGTTTGGGCATCATTCTATGTCTCCAAGTTTTATGCTGGACTTTGTGTGCAGGATCTGTTTGCAGTTTCAGTACTATGGTCACTGATGAACAAGAGTTTGATGATTTTATGGAGGAGGTTTTTAAATCTAACGATATTCAAATTTCTTTCAGCTCTACTTCAGTGTTGAAAAGGAGTTGTATACGAGCTTGCAATTTATCAAATATTGTACAGTTTATGAAATGCTATCCTCTATTTATGTATAAGGAGCTCTAGCTTTCATTACATTTAAAAAAAAAAAAATCAGCCACACAAATACTTCTGTATGAAAATAGGCACTTGCAGTACTTCTGTTACTAAGGAGACTTCTAGTTCCCCTACCATTCATAGGAAACAATGTTCCCTGCTGTCCTTCTCATTTCGCACTTTGTGTCCTTAGTTTGGGGTTTTTAGGAAAACCCTTTCTTGTGTTAGTCTTCCTGGATGTATTACCTGAGAAAAGGAGTTAGAAACACTTTAAAAAATATTACAATTTGTCATCTTGCCACCATTGTAACCTTTACTGTTATAAATAACAGGCCCGTGGAGCAGCACTAAATTCCTTTTCTTAATTTATCAGCTTTCATGAGGAATACTTTGCTTTTATTGCTTACTTTTATAATTACTTAGATAAAAAGATGTCTATAAGCAAAACAGGAGGAGGTTTGTTGAAGAAAACTATATAAAGAATGGAGAAATCATAGAAAGCCATTTGGCTTAAATTCTCAATTCCATTTAACATGTAGTGAGGTTGAAAATCGACGGTGTGGTAGATTAAATGCTTATGTTGTATTGTATGAAGTCATAAAGGAAAATCCCTGGAAAATCCCATGCTTGTTAGAGCGTACAATTAAAGCTAAAGAATATACATCTGCATCTTTGTGCAACACTAAGGAGAACGTCCTCTTTTTGTCCAAGAAATGAAAATGTAAGCCATTTTGAATTTTAAAGTTGTTAGCTGTGTGTGGTGTTTTAATTAGATAAGAATAATTTCACAGATTCATATGTGTTAGAAAAAGGAAAGTCAAATCAAGATTGCAGAGATGTGATTCTGTTTACAGCTTAAGTACCAAGATTTAATTTTTTCTTCTGCCAAAGCAGATTAGGGTTTCTAGTGAATTCAGTGCCAAAGCCAGGTGTTTTACTGTGATTTATCTCTTAGTCCTTTTTATGATTAACAAATCCATGTTTTCTCCATGAAATAAAAGAGGAGAGAGTATGAATATGCATTTTAAGATATACATGCTAATTTTCTGATTTCTAATGGCTTTTTATTTGCATAGTAATTGAATGTGTTTTTCTCTCCACAGGTGATGGACCAGGTACAGCTGGAATTATTCTTACTTTAGCTATGAACATCATGGGAACCTTGCAGTGGGCAGTAAACTCAAGCATAGATGTTGATAGTTTGGTAAGCATAAAATGTACCATGCTGTGCTTTCTTTGGAGGAATTGCCTTTTTTTGTTGATTATGGTTGTGCAGTGAATTATCTTCAGAGCTGAATATCACGCAGATGTGTCAGAAAAGTTTCCCTCATATGTTTGATAGCAAAATACTGGCTTTGGGACAGCACAAACTGGGTTCTTCCATGAAGTTTTCCTGGTCTGGAATAGGCAACAGCAAATACTTGCATTTGAGGATTCAGATTGCAGATGTAGCAGTGATAGGAAGACCTCAAAAAGGCTTGGGCTGTTTTGTTATGATTATATTTCCTGTATTTATATATATAATATAGCTTCCTTGGTCTACTTAGCAGCTTTGCATAGCAGATCATGATGGATGTTTTTGAGTTCCTTTCACCCATTCTCAATAGTGATTTAAAAATCTGTCCTTGACTTCCCTAGGAATCTTTTTCTGGTTTTATGTAAAATGCCCTCTGACATAAGACTTTGTAGTTGTATGTAATTCTAATAGGTAGGATTTGGTTTAAAACAGAGTATTTCACAAGGTTAGCCTCTCATTGCCAATTTGTTGAGGTGTGAGAAGCAAACAGGAAACTTATAAAAGAATATGTTTGTTCTTACAGTTTTCATCATACGTTAAGTTAAATGTATGAAAATTTTAGATTTTATTTTAAAATTTAATAGTTACTTATCTCTTTCCACTTCATTCATTCTAGGATTTATTTTAGACAGAATTTATGTAACAAAATACCATATTCTTATAAACAAAAAAAAAAAAATCTGGGGAAAAAAATCTCCCACATCCAGTCTTACCCACTATGAACCCTAAATTAGCTTCTCAAGCCAACCATTTCAGTATTGGAAAACAAAAATATTACAGCAGATCTTAGAGTCCATTAAATCCTGATTAGTTGAAATGAATTGTCATATTAAAAATGTATAATTGGGGCAGATGGTGACAATTTGCAAGTCCAAAATTAATTTTTTTTCAAATAAATGATTCAACTAGATTCATCCTGAGAAAAATCATTAAGAGCCTCAAAACTGGGAATTAACCACTTACAGCATCTAACCTCTTGTTTGCACATGTGCCTGCTGATAGTCGAGAAAGCTGATGGCCATTCAGCAGTGTTTCCTATCCACCAAATGTTTTATGCTAGCTCTTTCCTTGCTTTGTTAGAGCGGCCTGTGTGGAAGGGCAAGCACTTTGTGAAAGGCTTCATTGCTGTAACTACAAGACCTGCTGAACAGTAGTTACGTGACTAATAATGAAGTAAAATGTGATGTTGGTAAATACAGAATTTTTAGGGTTGGGAGGGACCTGTGGAGATCCTCTTGTCCAACCCCCCTGGCAAGGCAGGGTCACCTAGAGCAGGTGACGCAGGAACTCCCCACAGCTGGGGATTGAATATCTCCAGAGAGGGAGATTCCACGACCTCCCTGGGCAACCTGGTCCAGTGCTCTGTCATCCTCAAGGTAAAGAAGTTCTTCCTTATGTTGAGGTGAAACTTCTTGTGTTTTAGTTTATGGTCACTGCTCCTTGTCCTGTCACTGTGCACCACTGCAAAGAGCCAGCCACCGTCTGACTGACACCTGCCTTTGAGATATTTATATGCGTTAATGTGATCCCTTCTCAGTGCTCTCTAGACTAAACAGGCCCAGCTGCTGCAGTCTCTCCTCATAAAAGAAATGCTCCAGACCCCAAATGATCTTTGTGGCCCTCAATTGGACCCTCTCCAGCAGCTCTTTGTGTTTCTTGTACTGAGGAGCCCAGAACTGAATACAGCACTCCAGACGTCGCCTCACTAGGGCCGAGTAGAGGGGCAGGACCACTTGGTGGCCATACTCTTCCCTATGCACCCCAGGCTACCACTGGCCCTCCTGACCACAAAGGCACACTGCCAGCTCATAGTCAATTTGTCATCCACCAAGACTCCTTCTCTGAAAAGCTGCTCTCACGTAGGTCAGCCCCCCAAAAACCACAACAGCAACAACAATATTCATTCACTCGGCTCTCATTTGTAAACGCCATCCCCTGTAAGGCAGAATGTGATCACTCTAACAATCTGTATAGAAATCATGTGTGCATATTACATAGCTTAATACAAACTGAAGGTGTTTCACAAGAGCAACAGGAAGCCTTACTGTAGGATTCCGAGGGTGCTGGACATGAGAGTGTTTTAATAAAGAAGAACTTCCCCTTTTTAAAAGTACAGTCATGTTAAAATGTCACCTATTAGTAGCAATAAGAAAGTAACTCCCTTTCCCTTGAAAAGGAAGTCTCAAGTTGCTCTAGACATTTCTGAGTACTTTGCTCTGTATTAAGACAAAGAACTGTACTGGAACACTGGTTATGTTATGTTATGTTATGTTATGTTATGTTATGTTACTTACAGCCTTCTAAGGTCCATCATTTTATAGGTGGTGGATCCTCTGGATATATTTTAGCAGTGGATAACTGCCCACCCTCTTGACATGAATTTTAGGTATCCCAGATGAGAAAATAATAGATATTGCTGGCAGGATGGTTTTCTTCACATTCAAAAGCTGCTCCTGTGCACAAGCAGATAAAAATAGCTGAATGGTGTCAAGATAATAAAACTGCTTCACTGGGTGGTACAGATGTTTTATTTCCTACTCTGTAGTCTCTGCATTTAGCACTTCCCTCTTCAAAGTATTTTACAATTACTTGGCTAAAGATGTTTTGCAAAGGCTTGCCTGACTTAGTAGTCTATTTATTTATTTTTCTGTCAAGAGGTAGTTTGAAGCTCCCTCCCCACAGGACCAGATTGACTAGAATCGACACATCTCCACATGTCTCCAGTTACAGATACGCACGCACCGCTCTAGTTGACATCACTCTTGTCCTTCCTTGAGCAGCTGTGATATCTGTGTTTACAAGCATGCAGAAAAGCATGCCTGAGTGAATAGCCCATTTGTAGGTAGCAGTCTTTGGTTGTCATATAAGCTGGAGTTTTCTGCAAGTGGTTGAAAGCCACATCCAAAGGAGTAGCTGCTGAACTTAGTACATAATATAAAGCTCCCACTGAGTTGTTTTACAAGACATGCAAGGTACAGGACATCAGTGAAATAAATGCAAACAAAAGAACAGAAAGACAGGGGAACAGGGAAGCAAGATCACATGAAAAAGGAAAAAATGTCCTGAAACAGTTGCTGGCCAAACAGATGGGTAGGTGGCAAATTTGATTTTATTTCACACAATCTCCTTCTTGAGCTTTCCATGACACTGGCACACAGATTGAAGAAATCTGAGTTCCTAGGTTAGGTTTTATTTCTACATACACAGATATTGTCTTTGAAGCAATTTTTTGTTGAACAGATTTGGCTTTAAATTAAAAATCCCTATTGTCTCTTAATACCCCATAATGGTTTACTGGTTTTGGCATTTCATTCTCTACAGCCCTGATACTTTGTCTGCTCTGCCTTTATTTAAAAACAAACAACCAAACAAACAAACACCCCCCCAAAAATCCCCCACACTCCCCCCCAACATATGTGGTCACTCTGATAGCAATCGACTGTTTCATTTAAAGCCAAGAATTAGGCTAGATTTATTGTTTCACTTTGATAATTTCTGCTAATATCACTTTAGTTGGTTTTCAGTCTTTTTCTTATCCTTCTAGGCAGTCTTCTAGTATTTTGAAATTTTTTTTTCCTTTATAAGGAAATAGAAAAGAATTTTTTCGGTAAGTGCTGCTTTCACAGATAAGCATTAGCTAGTCCCAGTGGACTATTTTAGTGCTTTATAACCTCCTCTTTCACTGATGTATATCCTGCAGTAGCAGTGCTTTAACTGTGAAGGACAGTTCCTTTTATCAGGGAAAGAGAAAATGCCATGATTTTACTGTTGCCAAGATTACTTATATAAGGAGATATAAAAAGAAACTGCCAAGGAGATATTAAAGCCAAACTTGCTAAGCCTCACAGTGCCCAACCTTGTACATCAGAGATGCTGAAGAGTTGAAGTAATGCAAGGTAGAGAAAAGGACCAAATTTAAAAATACAACTGTGAAAAATAATGGTGCTTTTAAAGCTGATTTTCATGCTTTTATATTCCCATACTATTTCTCCTTTAACCTGTTCAATTGTTTTCTTTTTATTTTTTAATCTAGGGCATGATCTTAATATGGTTTTTACTACTGTTTGCAGGAAACCTGAGAACACTGTTAATTTCCAAAGTTTAAGTAGAGTAAATACTTGACTGTAAAATCTGCATCAGAATGGCAGTCTTTAAAGTGAGGTGTTGGTCTTCTGGAAGGGAACAGAATGAAGAGAAATTTTTTAGACCATTTTCTTTTCTGCCTGCCTGCATAGCAGTGTGAAAATGAGAAAAAAGTCAGTAGAAGTTTTACGTGAACTAAGTAATTCATTTTTTCAGTTCCAAAGAGAAGTATACGTCCTATAAGTGCACCCAAAATGTAACAGCAGATGATGTAAAACCATGGTACAACCATATGTTCTGCCTACAGAGCCAGTTTTGGCAGTGACTTAATGCACAGGGTTTTGTACAACATGAACCATTGGACCAATCTCCCACAGGATCTCCCAGCTGCACACTGCGCTTTCCAGGCAGCGTGTTTGTGAGGAGGTGATGTCTTGCACCACAGCCATTGAATACTGTGTGTGTCTGGTCTGAAGAGAGCCACTGTTCTCTTTTTAGGAGAAGATAACACAGAGCCTGATTAAATTAACTGTATTAGCTTACTTGTAAAAGAATTACTTCTTCCACCTTCTGGAAATATGCGTTATATAATTATGTTATGGATTCTCCTTCAAAGTTAAGAAGAGTTTAAGTGATATTAATTAGAATAAATTAAAGAATTTGCAGTGCTATTAAAATCTCTGTAAAATACAATCAGGCAAGGCTAAAAATAGTGTACTATGCTATAGACTTAGGGATGAAAATAGTAAATATACTCCTTTGTTCAAAAGTACTAGTTAAAGAACATGAATATAGCTGGCACAGTACTGATGGGAATAATGGATAAGAAGCTTGCTGTCAGCTATCCTATACCTGTCATTATGAATGACAGAATATTTCTACCTGTGAAAGGAAGAATGGATATTTTTGTAAAATGTTACTGACATGCTACATTCTGCCCAGATTTAAATCATAATTCAAGCTATAGAACAAGGAATTCAGAATTGATTTTAAAATTATTAAACTGTCTAAAATATCTGCATACATAACTGATAAGTCTGTCATGAGAGCTAGGACATTGGGATTAAATTTTCTTTTGTGTAGAAAGGCTCTTCATCCAGCTGGCTTCATAGCAGACATTAGACAGTGTGTAGTGGTATGATCTCTTGGGCAGTTATGGGGAATCTCTGCCTGTACAAGCATTCACAGTTCTTGACAAAGTCAAGAAAGACCTTCATTTCTAAAATGGCTATATTTCTATAAAGCTAAGTTTTGTGAAAACAAAGGTACTCTCAAACACCTATTAAAATAACTGCATGGTGCTCATTGTGGGATTTACTATTGACAGTCAGGGAGAAAATTGTCAGCCGGATCCACGGTCTTCCCGTTTGTATCACCAAAATGAGCTGGCATATGTACGTGAACATGATGATGACCATGCTTTTCCATCTTGCACAGTGGTTGAGATGGAAATAAGAATTGACAGGCTTGTGTGTTAGCATGCTTTTTTAAACGTCTGTCACAATTAGGTTTCAAGATGCTGAGATGTAAACTATGATCCCAGAAGTCCCTTGTATTTGCTTCAACATAGAAAATCTACCTAACAATGTTTCAATCGGGATTGAAGAGCAAAAAGGAATCCTACGTAACATGTCAAGTAGAAGCACTTTGCAGAAGGAATATAAAAGCAGTTAAACAAAAATTTACAGAGGGTTTTCCATGATACCACTAAATAGAGACATATTTCTGAGAATACAGATTAGAGATCAAATGTTGTTTACAGGAAAAAGTTTTTGTAAAACAAGGAATCTAATTAATTAATTAGTTGGACTGGGGAATTTAGGTACCTGAATGTAAACGGAAGTCACGTCTTTTTCAAGTAAGGAGCTGAAACTTGTTTCCTGAACAGGAGAAAAATAGGACATTTTGAAGACTCCAGGACTGCCAGCATGAACAACATTCTCTGTCAGTATGGTAGAAATTACAGCCTCTACAGAATGGATTTTAATGTTAACCTAAACAAGCTATGTGTTGGAGGTCAAGAAGTAGATAGAGAAGAGAAACTTAACAAAATCAGAGTAAGGCTCATAATCTGGATAAATACTTGATCTTACTTTTCACTAAAAAGGCAGTGTCTAATCTGTGAGCTTGAAAGTGGAGCAGAAGGTAGAAATGGGATTTATAATATCTGAGGTGGGAATTACATGCAAAACCAGCTAGAACCTGGTCTCCCTAAATATCCTGTAAAGTTTGTGGAGGGACACACACCTGTGACCACCTGTGAGTCAATCCATCTAAGATCAGAGTCTTCAGCTAGGGATGTTTGGGTTCTGCAGTTGGACATTTCACTTAAACATGTGAAACCAGACTGGAACAATGCCATCCATACCAGGTAGAGCAGACCTCACCTCCAAGTGTTCAGGAAGAACTGGCCAAGAAGCTGGAAATCTGATAATGGCCACTTCAAATATATAAAACAAGCTGGCAATGGTGGTGGCATGTGATAAAATAACAACTGTCAATTTTTTGTTGAGAAGGAGAAATGAGAAGTCATTGATACCACCATCAGTTTGTTGGTGTGATAGCAGCAGTCTTCAGAAACTATTTTTAAGACTTAATTGAAAATGTGGTGCTTGTAGATTGGAGTCAGGTTTGCTGACACTAAGGTTGCATCACACTACCCTCATAAATGTGTCTGATGATTTATTTTCCGGACAAAAGTAATGTAACAGATCTCATTTGCCTTCAGGAAAGCATTGACTGTGGCTCTGTTTCAGGAATTATATAAATGAAGGATATAAGGATTATTACAAGACCTGTAAACTAGTTAATGAGTTGGTCAGAAAGGAAATGGCATTAAGCTCTAAGTATTAACCTGTAGGGAGGCTACTCAACAAAGATTAGATTGCTGACTGAGCTCATTTTAATCTTTTTTAAATGCTCTCAATAAAATAAAAAAGTGTGTTGAAGAAATGTGCCAAAGGCAGAAAGGCAGTGTTGGCATAAAGATCCTGGGAGTTGAAATGTATTAGGTGACCTCAAATGGCAGATATTAAATAGATTTCAGTAACAAAAGTGCAAATGCTTGAATTTAGGGACTGCTAAGAATAACCTCAGTTTTAAGTGAGGATCTTGGTTAGAAATGGCTGAAATGGAGAAAAGCTTGGCTGACCACCCCTCAGTCAAACATTGACTGTAAGATGAGACTGTGAAGATAATAGTGTATGATCCTAGGATGTGTTAATGCAGCTATTCCTAATATAGATAGGGAAGTACCAAGGCATTTGTATAATCTCCTTGTGAAACATTGCCCAAAATGCTGTGTACATTCTGGTCAGACAGGAAAGCTTGATTTGAACTGAGCTGTTTGGAGAAGGAGAACATATATTAGGAAAGAGGCTTAAACCTGGATTTTCTTTAGTCCTGGAGAACAAAGGATGACCAGATCTAAGGTATCCCTCCATAGATGAATGGGGAAAGCAGATAGTAAAAGGAGCTCTTCAGAATTTAAAATTAATAAAGTTATAACAGCAAAGTTATCCATAAAGTAAAAAATATGTTTTCTGACCACCCGAGCAGTGAAATTGTAGTGAAGGAGAATATTTATTTATTGATCCTTGACCCATTTAATACAAGTAAGGTAAGAGGATCCTTTCTAGTCCACATTCTTTTGAAAATTCACCAAGACTGCTACTAGCAACTTCTGTCTGAAGTTCATTAACTACAAGACTTTATTATTTCACCTAATACATATAATTACTGATACAAAATTCATTATCATGGAACTTACTACTAATTTTTTTAAACTATAATTTCTCATAAATACTCAAATGTTACTGTCTGATGATTGTTCCTCTTTACTTAATGCTACTGCTTTGCATTTTTCAAATTCCATGCAGTCTGCTGATCTTTGGAGATCAGTCATTGTTCAGAGAACTTCAGGTTTTGGTCAGCTCCATACCTTCCTGAAGGAAAGAGTTTAAGTGACCCATGTTGTTTTTATGATTATCCTTTCTTTTCATAAATACAAGTCATCACTTTTCAAAATAGATATTTAAAGGTAGAAAGAGCTATTATGTCCATTTAAAAAGGAAGCAAGAGGAATCATATGTTGGGCCAATGTCAGTAGTGTAAGTGCAGTGGAATCTAGAGCTCTATACAAGAAGCAGTGTACCTTTGAAGATTATATCATAGTATAGCTGTTGTGGTTTAAGACCATTTAAAGAGATGGACACTCTAAAATGAGTTACCTCCCCTTCGTTTCAACCAATCTCTTTCCACCAATAAGGAAAAAATGAGTAGATTTAAGTGAAAAAATAAGAGTTTACTAACAAGTGAAACAGCAATGGGCAGTAAATAATAACAGTAAATAATCACTAGCTACAAAACTGTTAAATCTCATGAACCGCACAGGAGCAAAGAGACACCAAAATGTCACGGTACCACCCCTCCCAAGATGGCAGCCCCCGCTGCTGGCTGTGTGTACGGAGACAAAGGGAAAATGGCACCAACTCTCTCCCCCAAGATGGCACCCTCCAGGTGACCACGCAGTCCAGGAGACAAAGGGGAAAATGACGCATAAAAAAAACCCTCCTGGGAAGGGGGGAGCTTACAGAGCTGTTCTAGTGGCAGGTGAGAAGTGCCAGTGCGTGGGGGTGTCAGCAGCACTGCCGCCTACTCCTGCTGCCGGCCGGACTCTGCCAGTGCTGGTGCTGGTGTGCTCTGAACTGTGCGTGTGTCGAGAGGAAACTGCTCTGTTGGTGCAGATGTGGGGTGACCCGGCCCCCCAGGACCTGCTCGAGCTTCACTGGCAATAGAGTTTGCAGAGTTCACTCCGAAAGCAGTTTCTAATTGCAAAATGCAGTTTTTCTGAGCCGCTACTGTTGGAAGCCCAGAAACCCACCGAAAGTGGAGCCTCCGCCTTCAGAAACGCTGCCAGGCGCAAGAGGGACTCGGCTCGGCTGCCCTGACCTTTTCAAGGGACCAGCACCTCCCAACTGCCCCATAATTCCAGTTCCAGCCACACCGGGTCCTAAAGAGACATTAACAGTTTTTGGGTACAGATAGGTATGGAATTCAGTGATGGTTTGGGTTACTCGTGACAGTAGCTTACACAGAAAATAGACTCACTGTTATGGCTAGGAATTAGGAACAATTTTATTTCATTTGTTTTGATAGTTCAGTATGAATTATAATTAGAATAGTGTTTGTTTTGATTTGTAGATGCGGTCTGTCGGACGAATATTTAAACTCATTGACATGCCAACAGAAGAGACAAAAAGCACTAAGCCACAGAAGAATAATCAGTTTTCAGATGCCCTTGTAATTGAAAACAAGCATGTGAAGGAAGAGAAGCACTGGCCATCTGGGGGCCAAATGATTGTGAAAGACCTTACAGCAAAATACGGTGAAGGAGGAGCTGCTGTACTAGAAAACATTTCCTTTTCAATAAGTTCAGGGCAGAGGGTAAGACACTGTTTTGTTGTGTTTTTTCTTCTGTTAAGCTTAAGTATAGAATTGTCACAAACCTATTCAGTGACTAAAGAGGATTTTGAGTCCGACAAGGTTTTCTAAATTAAATTGTTGCAAAACAAAGTATCTTCTAAAGTAACTGAAGAACAGAAATTACTTGGGATAAAATACATATGCAACAGTTTTCCAAGTTGTGTTCCTGTGCCTGAAATTCTCCTGGTGTGGAGAGGGAAGCTTGCTGGTGAGTGCAGGTGCTGGGGACAGCGTGACCCAACGGGGCAGGGCACGAAAGAATACTGGCTGCCGTGCCAAGGGTAATGCACCGCTGGCTCCAGCGGCCGGAGGGTGGAGGTGCCGTCTCACCCATTCCATGAGGGCTCTACGCCACCCTGAATTATTATATTACAGACCGTAAACAGCTCTATTCTTTAGAGGATTGACAAACCTCTGATTAATCTTCATGCGTGTTTGAGGTTGTGTTTAAGAAAGAGCTTTGGTTTCAGGACAGCATTTAGGTAGAAGTTTAACACTTTGCTTCAAGTTCATGCTAAAGGCCCATCCTTGGTGGAATAGGAAGAAAGGCTTGTGATTTCCTGAGCTGAAGCCATACAGACGAAGAGGAGATTTTAACTGACCCAGGTAAATGAGAAAACAGGTTCAGTGATAGCTCCCTAGCCTTGACATGAGGCACATCTTCACTCCTAAATTGGATAGCACCATCTTTGCCAAGTTTGGTAGATTTGTCTTGGTTTACATGAACTGATTGTTTCATCTACTAAGTTTGAGGGCACCAAAATTTTGGACCCAGAGCTCTGACTTCCTGTACCACCATGCTGAAACCACTCTGCCTTTGAAAGAGAGACACCTGTGATTCCTGGAACATGGAGATGCAGGTGCTGCTGCAGGCTGGGGGATTTACTTCCTGGAAAATCCCTTGAAACAGTGGAGTAGGGAAAATAAAAGATACTTTTGTACTGTACAGAGAGAGGATAGAGCAGTAAAAACAAAAATCTTTTTCTCGAGGGCTGTGATTCAAGTTCAATAATGAACCCTGGACTCAGGTGCTCCTTAAACTGGAGAGGATTTGTCTCTATCTCATAGGTAGTACAACAAGCAGGAAATGGACGAGCTGTCCTCTGCTGAGGGATGGAATGGAATGGAATGGAATGGAATGGAATGGAATGGAATGGAATAATCATCTAGTCCCACTGCCTTACCACTTAATGACTGTCCAGAAGTTAAAGTATCATCAAGGGCCTTTTAAAGACTGACAGGCTTGGGGCATCAATCACCTCTTTAGGAAGCCGGTTCAAGTGTTTGACCACCATCTTAGTAAAGAAATGCTTCCTAATGTCCAGTCTGAACCTCCCCTGGTTCAGCTTTGAACCATTTCCACATGTCCTCCCACTGGATCCCAGATCAGTTGCACCTCAGCCTCCTCTCCAAACTAGACAAGCCCAAGTTCCTGAACACTTCTCACAGGATGTTCCTTTCAGCCCTTTCGCCAGCTTTGTTGCCCTCCTCTGGACGCATTCACTCACCTTCACATCCTTCTTAAACCGCAGAGCCCAGAACTGCACACAGCACTCCCAGTGAGGCTGCTCCAACGCTAAATAGAGTGGGATAATCACCTCTTTTGCCCAGCTGGTGATGCTGTGTTTGATCACCCCAGGGTGGGGTTTGCCCTCTTGGCTGCCCAGGCACACAGAGCTGACTCACGTTTATCCTGCTGTCAGCCAGCACCCCCAGATCCCTCTCTGCAGGGCTGCTCTCCAGCCTCCCCTCCCAGTTTATATTTGTGCCTGGTATTGCTCCATCCCAGGTGCAGAATCTGACATTTGGACTTGTTAAATTGCATCCAATTAATCATTGACCAATGCACCAAACTATCTAGATCCCTCTGCAAGGCCTCGTGTCCTCAAGGGAGTCAACAGCATTTCCCAGTTTGCTATCATCAGCAGCTTTGCTAATGGTGCATTTGACTCCTGCATCCAGGTCATTGATGAATGTATGGAAGAGAACTGTTGGATTGAGCCTTGAGGAATACCGCTATTGACCAACAGCAGCCAGATGTAGCCCCATTCACTACAAGCCTTCAGCCAGGTCTTCACCCAATGCACTGAACCTGCTCATCCCACAGCTGGAGAACTTGTCCAGAAGGATGCTGTGAGGGACAGTATCAAAAGCTTTACCAAAATCCAGGAAAACTACATCCACTGCCTTCCCTTCATCCATGAGGTGGTTGACTTTACACAGAAGGATATGGAAGTAGTTAAACAGCCCTTTCCCTTTGTGAACCCATGTTGACTCTGCCTGATTGTATTATTCTTTAAATGCCTTTCACAACTTAAAAAAAACCCCAAAATATATATTATTATGTTTCTTCACATCTTAGAGATAAAGAAAATTAGCACCAACTGGGCAGGTTGAGGACTTGCACAGGTGCTTAGGGGTGTCCAATGGCATGATGTGTGCTGTAACCACTGCCTCTGCCCCAAGCTACCCCACTAATGAGAGTTAGGGCCTTTATTTTCAATTATATGAAAGTGGAGTAGCTTACTAGGGTGATCCAAATGCACTCCCTACTTAGTTTTTGGTTTCTGGATGTGATTTTGCTGACGGGGGCTTCACAGCAAAGTGAAGGGAACAGGCACAAAGAGCTGGGCTGATCGGTGCAAAATAATAGATAAGCAAATTTCTTTCCTTCAGCTAGGGGTAGGCTATCAGATTTTTCATCTAGTTAATCCTAGCAAAACAAAGAAGAGTTTGCCCAGTGTTTGATTCAGACCTTGCTGTAGACTTTTATCATTCCAAATCAATAGCATTTGCTATCCCATTGAGATCCATCTGGACTGTTCTTCACTGCTGTGACCTCTAAGGTTTTTGCCTTAGTCTGTGATTAGTATGTGAAGAGTATTAAATGTTTGATTGTATGATTTCCACTGCAGGTGGGCCTTTTAGGAAGAACAGGTTCAGGAAAAAGCACTTTACTTTTTGCGTTTTTAAGACTGCTGAATACGGAAGGGGATATCCAAATTGATGGAGTCTCCTGGAACACGGTCAGCGTGCAACAATGGAGAAAAGCATTTGGAGTGATTCCTCAGGTAATGAGATTATTGTATATTTTTGTGCCTTTATTTTCATTGGTTCTGTATCCATATGTACATAGTTGCTTTTAAGATGTTTGTTCTTGTATGCTGAGAAACAAAACACAGATTTGGTGAAAAGGAGAGTGGCATGGATGGGTGGAAGGATGCAATGATTCACAGCAAACTTTGCATTTTTAGGGTTTCTCTGCCACTCCCACAAGAACTCTTGTAGAAAAGGGAAGGTACAGCACGCTTGAACAGAAGTGTTTCTAGCCTGCTTCTCCCTGCCTCTCTGAGACAGTTTGCATTTTGATACAGGATAAGATAGTGCCACCTGAAGAAAAAAATACAATCAGTGTTCTCAGCTACTGTTTTCTGAAGGTCTACATCACACGTTATGGTTAACGTGGATACTGTACATCACCTGTTTTCCCTGGCAGACTGATGGCAAACACATAAACCTAGGGCTTCTGGGTCCCTTGCCAATGTCCCCACCACTGAACAGTGTCTTATATCAGTTACAGCTGTGGATTATCTGTCTGAAAAATGAATGTTATTGTCTGCATACTGAATGTTATTGTCTGCATACAGTAGAACTAAAAGGTGATTGCTCACTGTAGGGTAGGAATGAAAATTGATGGAATGAACTGCATAATTTTAATGCTTTTGTACTTTTGTTGTCTGTCCTTACCAACAACACTGATATGTGAGTAACACATATTGACCATCTCTTCTTTGACAGTTATACATTGGATAGTTCTTCAGTTTCAAAACATACACAATCTCTTCCATAACTGTTCATTCCTTTGGAAATCTGTGACTGTGGCAGACTGGTTCAAGTAACACTTGATGGCAGTCCTACCAATGAGTCACTTGTAGTATCAGGGGGCAGTGGGAGACCGGTTGCAGACCAGCCTGCCACGCTGTGAGGGGCCATGCAGTCTGTCCTGCCTTTATCCATCCTTGAGTGGCTACTAGCCCCAGAGAGTGAAAAATATGGTTTGATCTGTCACCCTGGATGACCTCCTCCTTGACACACCCACTAGGAGTGGACTGACCAAGGTGACGAAGCATCCCCTTTTAACCATTAGCTGCCAAACCCTAATTGTGCTATTTCCCCCATCCTGTCCCCACAGTAAAGCTGTTTCCATATGTTTTCTGTGAAGATTTGGTTTGTTCCCAGATAGTTTCCCATCTCAGGTGGTTACTGTCTTAGAAAGCTGGTGAGTGTATGTGTAGTATAAAGCTGTTGTACTGACTACATGAGGCCCTTAAAAATAGTTGAAGAGACTCTGGTACAGCCAGTAGTTTAACATAAAAATGCTGTCAGTTTTGAAGCTTTGGTCACTGTTAAAAGACACTGAAATGTTCATGCTGGAAAAAAAATGGCCTTGATTTTGCAAACACTCAGAATTCAATTTTTCTATGTGATGATCAGTTTTGAATTGTGATAGCTTCCCTTTCAAACATGTTACTCTGTAGTAGCCCGAGTGCCATTTATTTAGAGTAGGTATGCAAAGCAGGCACAACTCTTTTCTCTGTGCATTTCATGCTCTGAAATTTCCTAGAGGCAGCAATTTTTTAGCACTTCGACCTTGTCAGAACAGACCCTTCCTTCCCTGCCACGTTACACCCTCAACAAACCAAGCCAAACAGAGCAGTGTTGAGCCCGCTGGTTGGATTCATTTCTTACCTGAGCTCTACCGGTCACACGCTGCCTGCTGAGCTGAGGCTTGCTTGGCAAGCTGTCATTTGATAACTGACCTCTTGTCACCGTTTCTATCCTCTCTTCAACATTTTCACATCTATCTATTCCTTTAAACTTTTATTTCTTTATTACAGCTGGTTCAGTTCTGCAGAGTGATTGTTGCTTGCAAGTATGAAAACATGTCCCCCATTCAGATCAAGGCAGCTGTGCAGCTGCTGGTATTCAGTTTGGAGGACAGGTATGTTATACAGCTGTCCTCTCAAGCATGGCTGTATAGGATGAAGGATGCTTTTACCAGTATAAGCTATGTCTGCACTGGAAAATTTTCCTGTACATCCAAGTATAAATTTCTGTATTGAAAGGGGCTTGCTTATCTCTCCAATAGGCATCCTTTTGCTCTCAGCCTTTTGCCCTTTGGGATGTGGTTGCCCAGCAGGGCTTCTGCTTTCCATCTCCAGCTGTCCTTGGGACTGCATGGACTGAGAAGAAATCTGAATGCTTGGTAACAAGTAGTCTCATTGTCCCTGTGAAAAATATGAGGAATAGTTCTCATAGCTGAGTACTCTCTATAGTCACTAATGGTATAGAAAACATCACTATGCAGCCATCAGCAAAATGCAAGAGACATTTTTTTACATGAGCAGTATAACTTGCCCTTCTGCTAGTGAGGTGCCTTGTTAGTGCATTGTTAAGTTTACACATTTAGTTCATGTTTGCAAGTCCCTGATACATGGATCAATGCCAAATAATCCCAGCCCTCCATTCTCTGGGAGGTCATGATAGTTGCCAGCCTGTTTGCATGCTTCAGCTCGCAGCACTTGTCCCAAAGCCTTGGCAAAGAACTGCACATTATGCCTCAAAAGTTCCCACATTCAGAACAAAATGAAGTTTTCAGCAGCACTTTACCAGCAGGAAAGAGAAATTGCATATGCCACCCTGCCTTTCCCAGCAGAACAAAGGGAGCCTTTTGTTCTTTGCCATTCACCTACCGCTTCAGAATGGAAAAAAAAATTGTCCTTTCCTTTCCTGGGAGGCTCTCCTACGGCAACACCTGGATATTCACTGTCTCCAGGAGAGGCTTCGCCAACAAAAGGAGAATGGAGCTCTACCTGAGGCATGCTTCCTCCTGAAAACTTTCCAACACTCTCCTTCTCTTCCTTAACCCTAAATTTCCCAATTTAGTAGAAAAGAAGTGCTTTTCCTCTGTGGGAACCTCACTAATGCACAACCACATAGCACACACAGCATCCTAAGACACTGCTGTCCACTCCGTGCAGGCTGTGCTGGAATGATCTGCAGGGTGGTCAGGGATCACACTGAGCAGAAGCAGAAACCCCTTGTTTCTTTCAGTGTCTCAAATCTGGCTGTCAGTGCCTTGTAGTGGTGCAAAGGGTTAAATCATATAAAATATATTTCCTGAAGCTCCCACAAGAAAGTTTCTTCCTGTAGCTTCTCACGTGGCTGTGCCGCTGAAGCACAGCCTGCCTAACACTGCTGCTACAGGCTGTTTGTCATTCTACAAAACAATTGCTCCACTGACACCAGGCTGTACCTTTGCACCCATTATCCCTTCTTCCTGGACAGGCCTTTCTGATGATTCTTCTGCAGGTGTTTGCCCACCACATTTCCAGAGTGAGGATTTCCAGATGCATTTGCTTTCAACACACTAAGGCTTTCTTGCACAAGTCCTTGTGCAGATTGCATCCTGCAGTATTTAATGGAGTCCGATTGAGAACGTGGCTTCAGAAATTTGTCTTTGAATGGAGAACAGGAGACCTGCAGATGATTTCCAGTTAAAATAAGTGATGAGAAACCTGAGACTCATGAGGTGCTGTTAGCTGCAAGGAAGAGGATGACTTCAGATGTTTTTAAGTGCTATTCCATGCATCCTAGTGGATCTCACAATACTCCATATAGAGTTAAAATCAAGCTTAACACGGAGAACAAGTTTTCTACAGTTTGCAGGACTGCCAGCTGGCAAAAAAAAAAATCAAATTTGTTTTGCTCCTTTGTTTACTGAAGAAGTGAAATTTTGCAACTTTTACCTTTGTAGTTCCAGTTTTTCAGCAGCCATCACATTCTGTTCATTTTATCTGTCTGTCTCTGTCCGTCTGTCTGTCTCCAGCCCTATTTCTCATACCCTTCAGACCTGCTTACTTTTGGAGGTCATGGCTGCTTTGTGGTGTGCCAGCACACTCCTGCCTGGTGCAGCTGCCGAGCAGGGCCACTTCCCAAGGTGCTCCCACGAAGGGTCCTGCAGAGCCTGGCTGCCTGCAGGGCATTGGGATGAGTCAGCACCACCATACTGGGGAGGCTCCACTGCATCAGACCCGTGCACAGAGCAACTGGGGACATTAATTAACAACCCCACATGCTCATGCTCATATCGGGCAGTATATAGGTTGTTTTCTGCATCATGGGTTCAGTGTTGCCAGGAGCACAGCACTCATATTTACTGGTAAGCTCTGTGGGAGGCAGATGTTTTGGCGTCTTCAAGGGAGAATGTTACAGAACTGGTCCCAAAAACTTTTCAGGTTTTTATTGTTTCTGTGCTCTTATTTTTGTCTGTAAATGTTTCAATGTCAATGTAAAGTCTCTAAAAGACACTTCTGAAAACAAGTCCTCTAACTTTGCACCTAGTACTAAAGCACTCACAAAGTAACTTGGTTTTGTTTCATGTTGATATTGCTGCTATAACACAGACAAAGCAGAGGAGGCTACATGAAGGTCATGCTGCTGTTACTCGGAACGTCTCTGTGTGTGGGGCTGCTGCCTGGTTCCAGCTGATGTTACATTTGTTCTTTGGCCCCGAGGCATGTGGGAAGAAGGGTCCGTGGGTCTTGCTGAGGACCCGCACACAGGTTACAGCAGTAGCTACTCACAGCCGGGATACTCTCACTCCTACTCTCACTCACAGCCTCTTTCAGCTGATCCTGAACTCTTCTGTAAGCATTTTCTTAGGTACTCCAGGGTCTTGATTCTCCACGTAACACATAAATTGCTTAGGAAGCTTATTGCCACACACACCAGGAGGCTGTAGCCACTAAGGGGGATTAATGCCCTTCAGAAGGGTTGATTTGCAATATTTGAGGTGGTCAGAACATAAACACAACCATATTTACATTTCCAAATGTTTTGCTTGTGGGTGGATATCAGGTCTAAGAAACTATTTGTTGTATAATCACACCCGTTATCATCCTGTGGGAGTTTGAACAAGTGACTGAGAAGGAAATGCTGATTTCCAGATTTGCTGCCAGTCTACCCAGCCATCCATTCACCCATCCAATGCTCTCCTTATTTCTACTTCTTCCATATTTATGAAAAATGTAAGTCCTTCATGTTCACTTTTGGGTGTTTTTGTTTCACTTTAGACTTCTAGTTTTTAAGAATGTGGAGAGATTTGTTTCTGCTTCTCTTCAAGTAGACTCTAAACTGCCCAGGTGACTCACATGGTATTTACTTAAGTGAACCCCATATGGTTTCTAATGAGCTGGGGGGCAGGAGGTGTTGAAATGGAGAGAGAAGTACCAGAATTCAGGACAATGAAATATTTACTTTGTGGGGATGAAAAACCAACCCTGCTTTTGGGAATAGCTTGCTTTTAGTGACCTGCTTCTTGAAAGCACAGTTATTAGAAATAGCAGCAGCTTCAAAAGAAAGTTGTACCCTTTATTGCTCTGCCTGGTGCACTTCAGCAGGAATGTTATTCAGCCCTATCTTCTTTAAAACTGGTTTGTTCAGTTAACTATTCTTTACGACTGAGAGATGAAAACACCTATTCCATTAGTTAAATGTATGGGGCTCACACTGTGAACAAACCCACGTCTGACACTGTTTCCACAGCATTATTGTTTCCACCGCACCCATTACTTGGAAGAACCTAATCCTGCTGTAAATATGTCACCCCACTCACACCACCTAACCAGTGCAGGGCATGGGAAAAGGACTGTGCTGTACTTCACTGAAGTTTTCACTGTTATTAACAATAACAATTATAAGGGAAAGAGTCTACTCTTTCCCCATTGTCTCTACAAAAAGTACTTCAATTATTAATTTTTAGCTGTGTGTGGTTCTGCAGCTCAGTCAGTGTGTTGAAGGTATCATTGCACTTAAATCCATCCCACTGAGTGCACAGCACCACATTGCAGCTGCTTTTCTCCTCTGGTTTCTTGAATTAGTTATTTCCTTCTCTTTTACACCAAATAAGTTGGCAATGGCATACATATCTTAAACAAATTAATTAATTTAATTTATTTTCCTCTGCAATGTTTACACTTTTAATTAATCATAATTAAATTATTAATGTACGTGTGTGTATAAATCACTTTGAAATCTGGTGAAAGAATGCCAAGTTCCCAGGTTGGATAGGATGGAAACTGTGGTAGACAGGCCAAGGGCTGGGAAAGCACTTGCTAAGTGTATTCTCTCAGTTATTTTCTGCTGGTACAGCTAGTCCTTCACTTTTGGTAGTGTTTGACTACCAAGACTCCAGGAACTTACGTGGCTGTGAATCACTGGCATTTCAACACATTTTCTCTAAATAAATACTTTGTTTAGAAAGACAGAAGAGAATAATTGTCTCAAATTTTTCCTCTTGGTATTTGTTGTGTGTGTACAAGGAAAGAGCAAGCAAATGGTAATATTTCTCAACAAGGCACTTAAATTCTTTGAGAGCAAGTTCTCCCTATTACAAACAGCAGGTGTACCTTACAGCATAGAAAAAAACGGTTCCTTAAGAGATGTTGTGCAGCCTCAGTGTCCCTTGAAGAATCTAATTTCCATCAGAATCTGACACACCCACCCCATGTAAAAAGAGATTAAACAAATATTTAATTCTGTCAGAGTCACTGCTTCTTGAGCTACAAAATGTGTATATCTAAGGTATGATCGCCTAAATCTGCTTGTCTGAACTGATGGGGAAAGCAGAATGGAGTAGTAAGCTTCAGATCGAGAAGGGCATGTTGTCAGTCCCCGGAAATGTGCATCCTCCTCATCTCCTGAAGCGGAAGGCAGGCGAGGCAGGAAGGAGCAGGCAGCGAGCACAGCCCGCGGTGTCCGGCAGGGAAAGCTCGGAGCAGGGAGCGAGCACAGCCCGCGGTGTCCGGCAGGGAAAGCTCGGAGCAGGCAGCGAGCACAGCCCGCGGTGTCCGGCAGGGAAAGCTCGGAGCAGGCAGCGAGCACAGCCCGCGGTGTCCGGCAGGGAAAGCTCGGAGCAGGGAGCGAGCACAGCCCGCGGTGTCCGGCAGGGAAAGCTCGGAGCAGGGAGCGAGCACAGCCCGCGGTGTCCGGCAGGGAAAGCTCGGAGCAGGCAGCGAGCACAGCCCGCGGTGTCCGGCAGGGAAAGCTCGGAGCAGAGTGGGTTGTTGCCGCTGCAGTCATGAACCAGGTCGCGCTCTGTCACAGTTCAGTCATGCGACAGTGAGAGAGGGAAAGAACATCTTTTGAGATAGGACTGGGACATGGTGAAATGCCAAGGGACAGAATGATGCTGAGATGTGTATTTGGCTACAATTTATTAGAAAAAGAAATCCATTGATGAAAAATAACTGAGGACAATGTCCCTGAATTTTAACAAATAAGCAATAGGGTTTTTTTCTCTCTAAACAAAACTGTGGAAACACACACTTTAGTTTGATTTTTTTTTTAATGTTTTAATATGTTTCACGTAGTCAAGAATCAAAAGTAGTTTTAAAAGATTTGTTTCAAAATGACAATACAGGAAATGTTTTATTCTGAAAACTGCTGAAATTTGGGGTTTGCTGGTTTTCAGACAATTTTGGCTATGATTTTATTAAGATAATTGACAAAACCTTAATATATAAGGGTTTTCAAAATCACTTTTTTGGAACAATATTTTTAAAAAAAATTAATAACCTGCAGTTAGCTCTATCTGGTAATTGCAGAAGCTTATTCTTTTCTCTATATACTTCACAATTTCTAATGCTTTATACAATGTTGTCTATCTACCTGTGTCTGTATGTCTTTTTTTCTTGCAGAAAGTGTTCATATTTTCTGGAACTTTTCGGATGAATTTGGATCCTTATGGGCAGTGGAATGATGAAGAAATATGGAAAGTTGCAGAGGAGGTACAGCTGTTCTGTGTTATTTGTCTCCCTCTGGTGATGTGGTTACAGCAGGGTGCAGTGTAGGTCAAATGATTGTCATACTTTACATTTATGTAGAATCTTAGGAAACAAATGTGGAGGAAAGGTCATACTGTGCTACAAACCATATAAATTACGTTTTATATAAATAGTTATTTCAATTCTCAGGCCAATGTGAAGCCAGCTGAGGGGAGCACTCTCTGGCAAGGCATTCAGGCTTTTGTGCTACTTGTGTCATGGAGCTTCCTCTGCCGTGGAAAATAAGAGTCATGGAATGTTAGATTTTCGAACCTGAAGGTTTTCTTCTAATATTCTGTTGAGGTTTCAGCAACATTTTTTTTTTCCAATTCCCAAGCTTAGGGGCCAGATTCTGTTTCCATGTTGCACTGGTCCTGATGCCTTTTCCTGGTCTTAAAATCAAGAGGCATACACGGTTAGAAGGGGAAAAGGGATTTTACCTTGGTATTTATTTTAAGGATCCTTAGCTACACTACGTCCAGGTCAAATGCATCGAAATGTACCCTTCCAAATGTCCCCCCCCCCCAAAGACCTGGTATAACATTATAGGTTTTACTAATTAGCATATCTATCAAAGATTCCCCAATGAGAGGCTCGAGTGAGACCCCCTCCCCAAGGAACCTTCCCATGGATGGTTCTTAGTTTACAGAATGTGTTCTGGAGAGGACCTTGGGGTCTGGGGCACACTGATCCCTAGCTATGAAGCTTCTAAAATGTTTAGTCTCTCAGCTTGACAAACAAGTCCAAGAATGTAGGCAAAAAGCACTAAGAATACAGAAGTTGTAAAAAAGGTATAACAGGGGTATGAAAGAAAAGGCAAAAAATCATCATGGCATCAGTCCCACACACTGCAATTGTCAGGTGCCACCTCTTGGCTCTGACAGTGCTTTATGGGTTGCGGAAGTGTCCATAATTCCCAGGAAAAGTCAGGGGAGCATTACAGGAGGGAAAAGGCCGCAGCCTAGAAAGTGGATACCTTTTTCCAAGGCACAGATGACCTAATTAATACAGACCTAACCATGAATTGGTGCCATTTTCCTTTTTCGTTGCAAGTCTCAAGTATCAAAAAATGCTTACAGGTGTGGGACTTAATCTGAAAGCTTCCTCCTTTCCTATCCAGGATGTTAACTCTGTCTCTGCTTGGTTTCTTGGGTTTTTATAATTTCTTCCCTACATTTGGAAAAGAGGAAAGTAGACGTGTTCTGTGAGTAATTTACTGCCAAATAAAAATATCATGATATTTTTGTTCAGATGGTTTGACAGCAGCTTTTCAGACAGTCCTAGCAGAGACAATAGCGTGCTTAGTGCAGTGTGCTCAGTGCTGTTTCTCTGCTTCTCTGAGACTCAGGAAAAAATTGAGTGTGGATCAATATCCCCTTTCTTGAAGAAGATAAGCTCTCCTGCTTTGGAGGACTGTTTCCAGTGTGTGTTTGAATTGAGCTTGGGATTTTGAAAAGCTAAACCTCATTTACAATGGCATGAAAAAAATTTTGCTTTGAAATGTTTATCATTAAGGAGTTTGGCAAATCCATACGTGATACTGAGGTTTTCATTGTGCAGGCAAGAATGCAAAGCAAATAGAAAAAAGAAAGTGCTGTAATGCTTTTTACTAGGAGTGATTGGATTGTTTACCAAGTTCGTGCTCTTGAAGTCTGGCTCGGCAGTGGCAGTGAGTCAGTGTAACTTTGGGAGCACGGCACAGACATTGTCTGTCAGCTTATTCCAGATCCATGTTGACTGCTGAGGATTTAGAGGATCCTCCTGAGATCAGCATCAGCTTTTTATGCTCCTTGCAATCAACTGCAGAGGACAAGGCCTTATCTGATGTTTCATTTTTTATTGCCCACATATTTCAGCACCTGGATCTGTCAGACTTATGTCAGCTTGTGAGCCTAAGTCTTACTCCTGCAGTCAGCTGTCTGAGCCCTACAGGTACATGGAGACACCTTGTGCAGTTGTAAGAAGAAAGCACATTTTCCAGCCATTAAATGCAAAATTTCATGAAGGACACAATGTGTGTTCAAAAGAGAAGCGAGGAACAAAACACTGACCTTTATTTGCTTACAAATTAAAGCACGAGCTCTTCAGAAACACAACAGATATATCCATACACCACAGTTTAATATGGTTTCCATGTAAAGTGAAAACACAAAGTAGGAATTCAAATTTTTTGTTTTCTGTGAATGCAAATTAGTTGCAGATCAATAATATTTAAAAAATCCAAGGGAGGTGGCCTTCATAAATTTCTGGGATTTCAGTACATTTTTATAGTGTTTTATAGAGCCATGCAACTCACATATATTTCCTAGTTCTCATATTTTGTGAAAATGTCTCTCTGAACTCTGCTGATAAGGCCAAGGAGCACAGTTGGTTTGGATCTGTGCAAGATGGAAAGCTTTGCTTTGGGGTGTAAATCTCCCAATGAGAGTAAACAGGAGCACTGGAAGAAACAGTCAGAAAATATCTCCTGGGCTGGACTCTGGTTTCTGGTCCAAAGTCAGCAGCTTCACATGGCATGGGCACCCCTCTAAACTCTTTGTCACCAGTGCCGGAAGGAAGCCCCTCGTGCCATTAGTTTAACCAAAGTGCACAAGGCCTTTGGGGCAGCGAAAGGACCACATGGAAACACTGTCAGAGCTATAGAGACAGTGGCCATGGTGAGCAGGGTTATTTTCTCTGTTGCTATAATGTCACATATAAATTTTCGTCATTGCTTTTTAAACTCCTAGCAACCAAAGAAGCCTGTTTTCCTTTCAAAAATCACTTTCCTTAGCATTTACAATGATGTAAATGACTGCTGCAGTCAGCAGTAATTATATCTTGCCAGTTTTTCATGTCCTTTTTTTCTCTGGCAGGTTGGGCTGAAGTCTGTAATAGAGCAATTTCCAGGCAAGCTTGATTTTGTTCTTGTGGATGGAGGCTGTGTCCTCAGTCATGGCCACAAACAGCTGATGTGCCTCGCCCGGTCAGTTCTCAGCAAAGCTAAGATCTTGCTGCTCGATGAACCAAGTGCTCACCTGGATCCTGTGTATGTTTTATTCATTTGTTCTGTTTTCTAATATGAAGTAAGAAAACCTGTGAGGCAGCACCATCTAAAGAGACCTTTTGTAACTTCCCTGGCCTGTTACTAAACCTGATTTCAGTAATGTATGTTGGTAGTTCTGCATGGAGGACCAGGGAAGCCTGGTTACAACCTTAGCTCTATGGCTGATAGGTATTTTCGCAGCAGAGGTGCAGCTGAGGCACCTCAGAGCTGTGTCCCTGAGCGTGAGCTCTGCGACACACAGCCAGGCTGTTACACACTGTGTAGTTATGAGCATGCACATTGCAGTCTGAATGCCAATGTTTGTTTGCCCTTCAGAACTTCCCAAGTGATCAGGAAGACCCTGAAGCATGCGTTTGCCAACTGCACGGTGATACTCTCCGAGCACAGGCTGGAGGCGATGCTGGAGTGCCAGAGATTCTTGGTGAGCGTTTCTCATAGGCTCGTTTACTGTTGTCTCCCTGCATTTGATGAACATGCAGAACAGACCAAGTGGAAATGATGATGTTTTCTGGATTGATGGTGATCATTCAGGGAAGTTGAGCAACCTACCCACTGGCAGAACAGCAACAGGCTCCTGTTTGCTCTTTCACCTGAGCTGTCACAGACATCTGTGTTCAGATGGGCTGGGTCTTGCTCTGGAGAAGCAAGAAAGGAAGTTTCAACCAGAAGGAAAGTTGTGTAGGTTATCCAGCTGCTGATCCAGGTGCCTTATATTTTTGATTGGCTCAGGAGATCCAGAAAAATCTCATCATCTCACAGAGCTTTACAATTGCAAATGCAGAATCGGCTGCACTTGAGCAATAGGAGGCTGCCTGGGGAAGAGGGGTTTCCTAATATGTGATGATCAGAATTGCTGATTTCTTTCAACTAGCCATGTAAATATTCCTTTCATGTTTAATCACAGGGACAAATTACTGCAGTCCTGGGATATTTCCTTTGTTGTATAGAAATGGTTAGTAAAGAAAAGACAAGTTACGTAAATTGTTCTTAAAAACGAGGTTCTTCCCTCTGTATTTTCTTCACTCTTCTATAAGATGGCATCTAAATTTTATTAGCAGAGTGAAACACTCTGGTTTTCCATGTCTATTTGATTGGGTGCATTAGTATGGCAGGAGGAATGCTACCTGAAGTTAAAGCAGGCTAGTCAGTAGGCAGGTTGTACAACCTTTTGGATGTGCTGCTCCTCTGTTTGTGCTGGACTCAGCCTTGCTCCCAGCCACTGTGGCAGCAGAGCCCTAGCAGGCAGGCAGCCTCTGCCCTGAAAAGGCTTCCCACCCTCCAGAGCACATTTTAGCAACAGAGATTCAAAAAGTTCTCTCCTGTCAGACCTGTGCTCTTACCCAAAATGTGCTGTCACTGCAGTGCCAGCGAAGGAGCCTGATTTTAATTTGTCTCCTGCCTGACAGGGGAGACTGGCAGAGCCTTACAGGGCAAACCTGTTGTCTCCTTCAAACAGAGGTGAGCAGTGCTTCCTTGTTTGAAGAAAGCAAAGAAAGCCTGGCGCCTTACTGGCAGCCTTCTCCCTCTGCTTGCGATAGAACAGTTAACGCTTTCTTAACTGGGCAGTTCAGCAGTGCCAGGGAAATGCCACGGTACTGGGAGTCTTCAGCAAAGGGACTCAGAGGTAAAACCAAGTCACAAGGAGAAACCAGCCAGTCCAGTGGTGTTTTGTAATTTGGGCAATAGGCACCTTTTCCACATATTCAAATTTTAATGTATGTTTTTGTAGTCGTAATTAGAAATTGCAAACTAGAAATTAGAAATTGTAAATTGGGCTTTTTCTATTAGAAGATTTTTGCCATGTCTTCATGTCTCTTCCCTGCTCCATTAGTTGCATTAGCTGAATTCTGTCAGCACCTCCACTGCTCATCTAAAGGTGTGATGTTTCTCCAGGTAATCGAGGACAATAAATTGCGGCAGTACGAATCCATCCAGAAGCTGCTGAACGAGAAGAGCTCCTTCAGACAGGCCATCAGTCACGCCGAGCGCCTTAAACTACTCCCAGCACACCACAGAAACTCCAGCAAACGCAAACCCCGACCCCAAATCACTGCCTTGCAGGAGGAGACGGAGGAAGAAGTGCAGGAGACAAGGCTGTGAGATGCTGTGTGGAGACCCTCTTTGTGGAGTGAATGGTCAGCAGTGCCCCATGATGACAGGACCAGCACTTCTGAACCTCAGCCATGGACAAATTCAGCCTTGCAGGAGGTGTTCACTGCAGCGACCACATGAGCATGTGGGAATTTCTTCCCTTCTGTGATTAATCATGTGTAAGTTAGTACATTCTTTGAGGTTTTGCCACTTATAGTGGTGAAACCAGATTTCCTTTGAAAAGCTGCTCTGATTGAATGCAAACACAATAGTAAGCAGAAGTAACCTGTCTAGCCTCACATAATTGTTTCAGAAAACTTTTAGAAATGTTCTTGCTGGGGTGAGAGGACTAGACAGCAGGAAAAATGTGAAAAAAATAATCAAACTTGGATGGAAAATAGAAAAATCCGTATGTAAAAACCTTCTTTGGATACACTTCCTGCAAATGAATTAAGGGACAATATCAGCAAAACGCACAGAAAACTTCCTCCTCTTTGTTTTCCATGCAGCAACAGTAATTTCAGCTTAGCAGGAAAGGCCAAATGCCACGTGTGTAGGTGAAAATGAAGGAAGAGAGGATATTGACTTGGAAGCCAATCAACATCCGTCATATCTCCACAGTTAAGGGAGAATTGATATTTCCTCTTAAAACCTAGGCAACTGTCAACCTGACCCTGCACACACTCACAGTGGGATGAGTGCAGGCTGACATCAGTATCTAGCAAAAGGTAGGACTCCTGGCAGTGGACCTGTAATAGTCTGCATAGGTCTGGCATCTTTACATGCTTTTTACTTTGGCCTAACAACAACAACAACAACAACAAAACCAAAAAAACCCAGAAAAACAACCCAACAAAAAAACCCAACCTCTCAGAAGTAGACTTTAATAATGAAATTAATTTTTATACTCTTCTGGTTTGCAGTTTTATTATGGAACTGAATGTTCTCTAGGATATTTTATTTATTTTAATATTGTTGCAAACTTTTGCTAAGGAAATTATGTATTTTAAGAGTGATTACGTACTATGAAGAAAAATATATTTGTACAAAAAGTTTTATATTTGGAATGTTGCAGGGAGATTTTGCTACTAGTCTTTGATGTCTCATTATGCTAGAGCTGTTGAAAACGAGGGCAGCCCCAGAGTTTGGCCAGGTACTGTCCGATGCTGTCTTTGTACACCAAAGTATTCTAGTGATACAGGTGTTTTAGATTATTTTTTTCTTTAAATAAATTTTTAAAAAGAGAAACTGCCTGTATGACGCATTATAACATTCCCCCCAACGGAAGTCACTGTGGACCGATTCTGCTACTTCCACTTCAGTCATTGCTGCCTGTCAAAAACACGGGCATAATTTTCAATAACTGCTTTCTGTTCTTTACAAACGCTGTGGGTAAAACGGGCTCTCGGGGCTGGCTCGGGCCGGCCGGGCGGCACTAGGTGGTGCTGCGGGGCTCAAACGCTGCGGCGCGGGTTGTGCTAAGCCCTGGGTCCCTCTCACCGCCCGTGCCCTACAGCTGCGAAGGGCAGCACAGGCAAGGCTTGGACTAAACTCTTTCAGGCGTCCTGGAGCAAGAGCTGGAGCTGCGCCGCTGTCCTGGGCTGCCTCCGGCTGGGCGCTGGTGCTGCTCAAGGTGCCCCTGGGTCCGGCTGAGCCCGCGGGCACTGGAGCTCGCTCTGGAGCTGCTCACCCTACATCACTCTTGTTTCCTTCTAGCTCTGTTCCCCATTGCATACTTTCTGGCCTTCATTACACATTCCCTCTGCAAAGATTTGTTGGTGGTTTTTTTCCTGCCCTGTCCCTCATACTGTACTTTTATGCTTGTTTTATCTTCTAGCACTTACCTGGATCTCTTTCCTTTCTTTCTGCGAGGACACCTCCTTATATGCTGCCTGATCTTCTCCACAAAGCAATGCCTCTTGCTCACAGAGCATTCTGGATACCCTTGGGTCTCAATTTTGCCATGTCACTGTTTCTTTGCCACTAAGCTCTGCTGGCTTTATAACAATGGAAAACCAACTGTGTTTTGGGGTAGCTTTGATTCACTTTTGAATCCCATCTCCACTCCCCTTATCCCCTCAAACTGTTCACCTCACACTATTTGTCCCTTTTCTCACGTAGTCAGCTCTCCATTTGTACAGATCTTTACAGAGGATATGGCTAAGCCTGGCCGGGAGGCCCGGGCTGCTGCAGTGTCGCCAAGTCTGAGGAGGCGTGCCAAGGATTGCTCTTTGTCAGGATGTTACTCAGAGTTACAGCAGACACACCAAGTGGGGGAGTTTATTATCTAAATAAACAAGATGATCAGAAAGATCAGCAGAAAAGAACCACTGTGCCATTAGAACCAGCGCATGCTTCAGAGCTTGCGCAACTAATTGTTCATGTTTTGTGTCACTGCTGGAGTTAGGAGGTGGTAGGTAAGCTGGACTCAGCAGACAAGGACACATTTCAGGAAAGAAAAGGTGGATACAGCAGGAGCATGTAGTAGATGGGACATGTGGAAGCTGCTGATACAAACACTCAGAAGGAGGACTTCGAAGGAAAAAGTAAATCAGTTGACTGATTGCCCCCACCCTGGACTACAACACTCACCGACACAGCTTCTGCCATCAGTGCCCAGCTACCACCATCACACTGCCTGTCCTAAAGAGCCCAGGCAAGATACTGCCCTCTGAGGGCAACTGAGAGAAGAGTGTGCTATTTCTTTCAGCTCCAAACCACTGCTTCAGCTCCTTTGGAGTTCAGGCTGGAACAGGAGGTAAGTTAGTTCCAGCCTGCATGAGGAGGACACAGCCTCTCCTTCCCAACAAAGCTTGAGAAGAGCACGTTACCTTCTAGGATAAGTGTTCTTGTACTTGCTGTCAGGGGGTGACAGCTCCCACGGATGTTTGCCTGAAACTAAGCTGGGAAGTTGCACATGCTGTTCGTGATGGAAAATGGAGCACAAGAGGAAAGGGAAAAAATAAAAAAGAAGAAAATGAGGCCATAAACAGTGGAAGAACAATGACCTTCATAAACACAGGCTGAGCATTATTTAAGGGAATTTTTCTTCTCACGTGCTTTGCTTTGCATGCATTTGATAAAACAAAACAGATATAGAAACCACTCCTACCAGAGCACTTTGTCATTAAAACCACCTATATGGAAATGTGGGTGTGTACAACATACAGCCAAAGAGAAGAGTATGCTGACTTTAATACTTCATGTGGAGATTTAATTTTGCTAGGAAGAAACCAAAAAGACAAAGTTGGAAAGAGATTCTGTAGCTGTCCTTAAGTACAGTGGAGAAGGGTGGCCACACTGCTAGTACAGCACTGAGAAGCTCTTGGGAGAGCAAAGGCTAAGCAAGGATCGCCTAAACAAACTTGAACTATGCACACTTACCCATTTTCATAAATCTTACATACAAAATAACTACACAGCTTGATAATCATCATTAGCGGGAACTGCCTCAGTACCTCGTCAAACAAGCCCGCTATTCCAACAAACTTTGCTTTCACAGCTGCTTAAATGGTGTCTTACCAGCTGTGCTTTATTCATTAAATACCCATTTCTAAAGTCTTTCTTAAAATCCACCTCCTCCAGTTCCATAAGGCTCAAATCCCTCAGCCTGTTACACCAGAGCTGCTAAACACCTGATAGCCTCTACACTTCTTGAATTCTATCTACCCTATTTAAGCAACAGGCTTAAGTTATTTCTTAATAACTTAAGGCCTTTTAAAGCATTTCCCCATATTAATTCTGAATTAGTGTTAATTGCTAGAAGTAATTTCAGAACTACGTAATTTGTTGCATTTTATTTACCTAAAAAGTGTTCTGGTCATTATTTTTTCCTCATTTTTCTATTACAGGTTTAGTATTTTAGCTCTACAATTACTTGGCTATGATTTAACATCTGGAAAAAACCCCACACCACTTTAGACTGATGTGTAATTGTTCATTAATGGACCATTAGTTGCTGCCTAAAAACATCTTGCAAATTAGGCAATGCAATGCAATACAGTAATACATTTCTTTTATAAACCCCCCCATTCTCCAAAACCAATTTCCTGTTCATAGGATAAACAATATTTATACTAAGTTAATTCCCCAGAGCTCATTTCAACCTCAAAATACAACCCTTGTAAAATGCAACCAGAGGTTTGAGTGATGCTACAGCCCAGTACAACCATACCTTGTGCCCCTTAAAGTCACTTTGACTTCAAGTTTCTGAAGAACAGCCCACTTTGTAACTCTAAAGTCTCTTAACTATGGTTTGACCATCATAAACATCACTTTAGCCAGATACAACCAAGAAAGCAATCCTTCCTCCTTTCTGCAAGCATTTTGACCACCAGAGGCTGTTTTGTTTCTCCAGTTTTACTGGAAAGCTGGAGGGTTTTGATGTATTTTGTAACTCACTTGAGCTGTATTATAGGAAGTTGCACCTCAGGCCTGCTGGTTTTGCTGTTGCTGATGAATGCTGCTGCCTTTGTTGGAGTAGATTTCTTCATGCTTTTAGTTTTGGAGTTCATGCTCAGTAACCCAAAACCAAAAGCAAATATTATCTGATGGATTCAGACATTTGCTTAAGGAACATATTCCATGTTCTTGTCAAGAAATAAGAACCATAGGAGAGATGCTGAAAGCTTTTATTTTCGGAACTGGCTTGAAGTAGAGAGCTGGAATGTTTAGTACTTACCAAAGTTGGTGGATGAGAAGTATCTTTCATGTTTCTCTGGCTGAAGACATTGAGATGTGTATAAAGAATCTAGTGTAGTCAGATGAAGGCTAAATTAAAAGTCTTTCACTGCCTGTGGATGGATTCAACCTTAGAAGCTTCCCTGTACTTTCTGAGATACTCCTCCAAGGAGACAGGGTCGCTCTCTCTCTCCACTTACCTCTTTTAAGGCTATGGGGTAATAGCCAGGAGCAGATGCAGCGCAGATAGGCATGGCCCACCACAGCACACATCAATCCTCTCTGCTTGAGACACAGGAAGCAAAGAGAAAGGATTTTTGCCATTACTAACCCAAAGTGAGAGCAGCTGGTATGACAAATCACACATGAGGAGTGCTGAAGACACAGTGAAACCCTGAGCTCATGAACAGAGCCTGGCCTTGCTTCAGCACAACCTATCACAAATCAAGTGATAAGCCAGCAGAGAAGTCAGCATGTTCACAAGCAAACTGTGTTATGGTTATGTGGTGTTGACTGTTTGAGGGCCTAACAAGAGAGATTAGCACTTACTGCAGAAGAGAAGAACTAATTAGAAGATCTGCAAGATACTGTGTGATTAAAGCTGCATGGAGATCACAGACTGTTGAACTAACAGACAGACAAACAAAATGACAGCAGACACAAGTCAAACAGGTAAAAGATGCAGATGGAGAGTTTAGGACAGCAGGCTGAAAAGGAAGCATAATGAGGGCATTGAAAGGCAATGCTAAATTTAGCAAGAGATCTAACTTTCACACCATGATCAAAGTTACTCTGTCCTCCGCAGATTTTCACGCACAGTACAGTACTGATTAGTTTTCATTCTCACAGACAATATACAGTTTTAAAATATGTCTCAAAACATGCTTTAGGACACTCTGCCCAGTATCTTCCCACAGAGAAGCACACTGCTAACTCTTGATCTAAATGAGAGCTGACATTTCCAATGTGTATTTTAAATGCAGAACAAACCTAGCTTAGAAGCATGTCAGGATTTTTCTTTTCTTATAGCTCTTAGGAAAAAAAAGTTATTATAAATTCTGATGTTGAAATTTGTGTGATCTCTACAAACAGTCTTCCACTTGTGTTCCTCATTGCTATGAAATCCATACCTGAGATTCTCACACAAGCTACCAGACTGCTGCTCACTGCTTCAGCACATCAGGGATTCTACTTGCTGAGACTCACTGCTCTGACCTGCAGTGCTTTGCAGCTGACTCATTCTGCTAAGAACCACCAGCAAAAGCAGCATCCATTTTTCAGCACAAAAATGAATAAAAAAATAAAAGTAAAAAACAGTCTCTAGAGAAATGATCTGTATTTGGTTACACATTACTATCGCACAGCAAACGGAAGTCTTAGTGAAACAGCAATTGCCAAAAAACAAGGTACTTTGTAAATATATTGTGCAGGAAATGATTTCAGGAATAAGCTTCTAATATTTCATCTCTATAGAGATAACACACACACAAACTAAGAGACAGAAAGACAATATGCCATACAAAAATTTTATTGACATGAGTCTGGGATGACTGTTTTACATACAAAGGCAAAGCATTAGGAAACAAACAGTTAATCCTTTCCTCCTCCGGGCTTAATTTGAGAAAAATGCTCCTTTGGAAATTAGAGGCATGACCATGTCATTGTTCAAGTTCTCCAAACCATCTCCCACTAACCAGCAGAAGGCAGCTAAGTCTGATCTCAAGAAAAATCTGTGCTTTTCCCTGCCTAACAGGTGAGCTATCTCGACAGCGCACATTTCCATGTTCCTAAAATTTACAAGGATGTAACTGCAACTACTGTAGAAAGAGGTTGGGGAAATACACCCTGCATAGAAACTCCCTCATGGGAACATGATCTACCTCAGTAGTGGAGAGAAAAATGACAACGAGTTAATTTTAACTGCAACTCAAGTATCATTTTACAGCAATTACATCTTAAATCCACAACAGAAATTGATAATTACATAGTAACTCATTGCTACTACATTATGTTGGATAATACCGTAGTTAAGCTTTTGCTCAAATTCCTTTTCAGTCAAATCTGTTTCTGTAAAACACTGTTATTTCTCAGATGCTTTTAAAACACTAATGAAGCATATAAAATTTTTACAGTATACAAGAAAAACTAAGTTAATAAATGATCACATTTTCTTCAATTCTATCAAAGAGCAAGAGTCTGAGAAAAATAACTTTTGTTGCATTTTAATTTCTCAATCTCTTTCCTTTTTTAAAAGATGAAAGTTATAAAAGAAATTCATTACATTTTAGATGAAGAGAAGCTTGAGAAAAACAAAATCACAATTCAGCAGGCAGATGATGATGAAATCAAAGTATTTAATATGGCTTGTAGCTGAAAGTAATCGATCTGCAATTCCAAACATTTCAGTTATTGCCACATTCACTAATTTTTCATTAAGTGAAGATAAAACATGTCTTTAAAATGCATGAACAACAGCTTTAAGCCATTGTTGTATATATTGTGCAACTCATCTGAATGCAGGTTAACATGTGAACTTAATAGAATATATTTATGTACAGTATATACACAAACAGAATCCTGTGGTAGGTACCCCTGAATATTATCATTTAAATAGTAATTTTCATAATAAAAGAAGAAAAAACCCAACCATCTATGGAGGAGGCAAAATGCGCATTTCTGAAGTTTAAATCAATGTAATTTCCAGCTGATGTACATAGAAATAAAACTGTGGTCCTGTACAAACTTTATATTACAGGGTAACAGTTTGTTTTTAAAAAATATTTACATATTTAAGTACTTGTTCTTTGCAATAGAGATTATATGAACACAGAAAATTGTAAGATAGGCAGGTTTACTTATTGGATTTTTCTATTTGTTCATTTTTTGTGCAAATTCCAAATCTCTCTTTTTGTGTTATTATCTGCCTCTATTTGCCTTGTATTACTGCTGCTGCTTTTTTTTAGTATTCTGAGAAGGCTGGGTGACTTTACTTCTAGGAACAGGAAGAAAAGATTTAACTCTTGAAACACCCAACTCTGTCTTTGATTTACTGTTGCTGCTTTCCACAGTTCGACTGCTGCTGAGAGGACGCATTCCATCCTAGAAAGGAAAACAAAGCATTTTGTGTATAAATAAGTATCACTGTTTGACATGAAAAACAACCAACCAACCAACCAACCCAACCAGCTCCATGGAACTCTTGTTATTTACAATCTTTTGCAGTTTAGTATGAGAGTTTCTTACTATTTGGTGACCAAACCATGGGTCATTTTTGCTTCTTTGACTGAAAGGAAACATCATCATCATCATCATCTTAAAATACCAAAATAAGGCAATGAGGCTTTTGCATTGCCATTGAAAAAAACTTAAACTTGAGTCTCAGATGTCTCAACTTCAGGACTTCCAAAAAAAAAAGTATATGCTCTTTCTTTTATTGCTGTGGAAAAATGACAACTGCAGCCACAGTTAAAAGGGAAAAATGGAAATTTATAGTTACAAGCAAAAAATCAGGTTCATGGCTTGAATAAAAATATTCAATTTTTTTGTACCATCAAGGCCATAAATAAGAACAAAATACTCATGAGAAAAATAATACTTCAAGAATGGAACTTGAAATGTTAGTTACATTTTAATCCATAATCATACAAATTGTTTTCTTAAAATTAGATTGTCTGGGGCTGATTCATAATGGTGGTATATCCCATAACCATCTGTGCCCAAAAGTCATTAGTGTACCTTGAAGGTTCCACAGCCAGGAATCTTTGTGTGTGTGTGTGTGTGTGTGTGTGAATTTGCTTTGGAAGCTGCGTGTGCAGTCTCTGTCCCACTCCCCGCGATTCAGGAATTGGAGGCTCCGTGCCGGCAGAAAAGGGCAGCGAAGCCTGCCCTGGTTCAAGCCACCGTTAGCCACATCTAGCCAAGAGGATCCAGTCCAGCTGCCCCATCTGGCCTGCCCCTGCCTCTAAGGAGACAAATTTTCTCTGGGTTTCCAGCCGCCTGGATCCAAAGAACTCCAGTCAGAGCTCCAGCCATCAGGAGACAAGCCAAGTGAGAGATTAAGAGAACGGAGCAGGGGCAGCGGGGAAAAGTCTGGCATCATTTTTCCCTTTGTCTTTCAACCCACGTGAAAATCCAGGACACCATCTTGGGGGGTGTGCCCAGCAATTTCTGTTCTGGGTCTCTCTTTTCGTTTTGGGGAGTCCACAGGATTGAGCAGTTTTGCATCTGGTGGTTATTTGCTGTTGTTTCTGACTGTTACTGTTCTGCTTGTTAGTAAAAGGTTATTTGTTCACTTAATCCACTTGTATTCATTCCTTATTTGGAACCCTAAGGGACATAGCTAGACAGAGAGGCTTCTCCTTTGAATTGTCATAAACCAAGACAGTGTCTCAAAGTACTTATGCTAAGAGGCTACATTCTTTAAAACTGGACATAATCACCCTTGCCAAACCTAGATATCTGAAGTGCCAAAATCAGGTACACTGTCAATTTTGTTCATCTGTAGTCAAGAAGAAAGAGGTTAGTTAGGCCCTGACTAACACAGATCTTTTATGAGAGAACGGAGAAATTGGATCTTGTCTGTTACCATCAGCTGAATCCAGATCCCCCCTCTGGGCAGCAATATTAAAAAGTTCATTTTCACCATCAGCTACTGCTTTTCACATAAACAGTAGGAACATGAAAACACTGTTCATCATGGATCCTTATTAGTCCCTTAATTCCATCAATTTGTTTGCATCCTGGATCAAAGGTTTTGCTTTGCCTTTCTCCTTCACATACTTGCAAGCATTTTTTCTTACAGCCAATTGAAAGAATAGTTAATTATGGGTATGCTACCCTTTTAAGTAATTTGTCTCATTACCATTGATAAGATCTCCTCTGCTCATGCAGTATTGCTTTTGTTACCTAGAGGACTCTCTTCACTTTCAGAAAAAGGATGCTTTTCTGATCTCAAACCCTTCATTTCACCAGTTCTTGCTGATTCATAAGTTCATCATTGTTACAATTGCCTCTCAAAGTTTGACTTCTGCTTCCAAAGGAGTGTGCTCTTCTAAATTTTTGATATATTTGTTTTAATAATGACTAAATCTAGCAATAAAACTTGTCACTCTATTAGACCTCTTTCCCCTCTAGCAGAAGGTTGGGTTACGTTTCCCTCATTTTGGACAACATTTCCCCCCCAAAATAATTTTTTTTTAATTCTGTATGTAATCTTTTGACCAAGTTTTTCAAAAACCTCCCAAGTACCTAAGCTTGTCTAGTCAATATAATAAGCTTGCAAGTCAATATAATAATGCCTTGTGTTGTTAGTAGGAATTTTTAAAGAGAAAAAATCACTAGGAAAAATGTACAGTAGGAACTGGTAGGTCAGCTGACTTAGCCAATTATCCAGGCATCACTACTATGTGAAGCTCTGATTTGGGATGCCTGAAAATGCATTTAGAGAGCTATTTGAAAGGAGTACACCTACTTGTGGATCTGCAAGGTTAAAATTATTTCTTTTAGCGGAGACTGTTCTATGGATTTTAAGTAAAATTACAGAAAGTATTCTAACATTCTGAATATTTGGATATGAAGAAATATGATTGCAAGGCTGGTAACTCATCTGGCCGAGATTGGCTCAACTGGCCAGAGCATGGTGCTGATAACACCAAGGTTGTGGGTTCAGTCCTCGTATGGGCCATTCACTTCAAAGTTGGACTTGAAGACCCTTGTGGGTGGGTCCCTTCCAATTCAGAATATCTGGTGATCTGTGAATGTCAGCTCTTTTAATGCTAAGGTGTGCAAGTTAATCCAGTTTCAGGACTATTTCATTGTATCTGCAGAAAATGGTGTCTCTAGAAAACAATTTATTGCAGTCAGATAAAACATCGGGATTGGCCTCCAAAAGACCCATATCAAGGGAACACAGAAGGCCTGGTAAGGGAACACAGACCACAGATTATGCCCTGGCTAAGATTAATTGAGCTCAGAAGCTCTCTTGATGTTCAAAAACACAAGGACCAAAAAAGAAAAGGGAACAAAATGTAACAACAGAGAAAACATAATTTTCCAAAGAATGAAAACTAAGCAGGACATAATCTCATCTTTGCATTTAATAGGGATGGTAGCACCCACAAACAATAATACAAATTTCTCAAAAGAAGATGACAGTGGACTTACTATATCTACCAGTAATATTCATCTTACCTTCCCACTCTGAAACTATTCTGAAGTTACTGAAGTTTGTTTACATAAATAATATAGCAAGATGACTGTATATTTCAACAAATAGTTAGGTCAAAAATAGGAACTGATAACCTTTTAAAAAAATGCTGTTATTCACAAACTTTGGTAGTACCATGTGTTTTCAGTATTTCTGCCCCTGAGAGCTTTGACATTAGAGCAACCAGCAATTTTACATCAAGAATTTTAAAAGTGGTGCTTTTGCGAACTTACTGAATGATATTAATTGAGGGGAAACAACAAACCCAGTTTTTATTTCTCTTCATGTCTGATGGAAATAACTTATAATGTCAATGTAATGTCAAAAATACTTGGCCTAGGGATATGGCTTCATGTAAAAGCCAAAACTAAATGCAAATACATCCATTGTTTTAATAAATCTTTAGCTTCTATTAAGACACATGAAAGAAACTTGGTATGGTAGTCTAGCAACTTTCCTAGGAATTATGTCAAGTTTTTTCTTGTAATAAACACTAGTTTATTATTATTAACTAGCACTAGTTCTTAGGATCCACTCAGAAATTCAGATTTTGGAGAAACTCAAGACACCTTTCCTATCGTAACATAAAACTCATTTCACCTACCTTTTGTGCTGTTGTTTTATTTGGGTTAGTACCACTTGCTGAAAATACAGGAATGTTCTTAGAGTTACTGAACATCAATAACTCATCCTTAGAATCTGCAATCTAAACAAAGATAAGAAAATGGTGATTTTTTTTAGTTATTCACAGAGATTATGTTTCAATTTGCCAATTTTTTATTTTATTTTCATGGTTTCTGTGCAATGCAAAGCATAAATATCCAAAGAACTATTAAAATATCTCTTCTTTACTCCTGAGTGCATTTTTAGAAGATAGGAGATAGAGATTTCGTATTAACTATTATCAGAGGAAGATTAAACATACCAGAGTAACACTGTTCAGTGGAGCTTAAGTGCAGTTTCCCATTAAATTTTACCCAGCCCCCAGGGACATCAGAGAAAGGAATAATCATTTTCTCTTCCTCCTGCCCTGTTTCTTCCCTAGTATTTTTCCTTCCCTTTTCCTATTTTTCCTGATCAGGAAATAACCGCTAGAGCTGCTGTCCTCACTGAAAACTAGGTATTTTATCCTGGGGCAAGCTGATCCAATTCAATTCTGCAACTGCAAAAGCACTCAACCCCAACCCAGTGGAGGCAGCAGGAACATATTTGAGTGAAAGGGCAAGTTAAAGAGCAGAAGTAATTATTCCATTTGCAGCCTGAAATTACATCACACAAAGAAAGCATGCAACAGCACCCTTACTTCTGCAAGGCTCTACTAGGCAGCTGGGGAATTAACAACAGAAATTTCAGCCAAGGATGGTTCCACCCATGGTGAGGAAACTGAACAAAAGACATGACATCTATCTCCTTCCTTATCTAACCCCAATTTCCTTGAATTGTCATCAACAAGCAATTACACTTTGCATGTTATTAACCACAATTTTAAGTTGGTTACCATTTCTTTAAGCACATCCCATTCTTTTAAGGATAGCTACGATAAATCCCTGCTAACTGACTAGTGATTAGCCTGCCAGCTTGGTGCATGTGACTCATGCATGTACTGTAAATACTTTAAGAAAAACAACCCAAAACAAAACACTGTAATAAAGAGTTTCAATAAATAGGTTGAAAAATCTTCCCAAACACAGTATTTCTTTTTTTAATAAAAACTTGGTTGTCTTCTAAGGATAAACAGAATACTTAATAAAGCAAAACTAATGGAACTGCTGTTCAGGGAAGTCCTAGAGGATGTCATGCACAGCCTAACTGGACAATAGCCTAAGACTGACTCTATCCATGTTTCAAAAGATATGGAACAGCTGCTCCAGTGTGAACACAGCCTGCTGTCACAGCCATCCACTTCAGCTGTGCTAGGAAGAAAGATGAAAAAGAATAAATAGGCTTCAGCCGCGGGGAAAGCTGCATGGTATTGGTATAAAAGGAAAAATGAGAGAGATCCACAGTTCCACACTCTGAACACACACAACAGTTTCCCAGTGGGAGCAATGACAGCATGAAACACAACAAGGGAATGGTAATGCAGGAACGGCTGTTCTCAGAGAAGTGATCACAGCACCAGCCTGCCAGAGTTCAAGAAGTGTTTGGACAATGCTCTCGGGCACATGGTGGGACTCTTGGTGTGATCCTGTGCAGAGCCAGGTGCTGGATTCAACGATCCTTGTTCGTCCCTTCCAACTCAGGCTATCCTATGATTTTATGAACTTAGAAATTTGATCCTCCACTGCAAAAACCTCTACAAGAAAAATTGGTGAAGTTGTAATTTAAAATAGTATATGTTAAACTAGAACACTTACCCTCAAATGTGTAATTTATTAGTTGACTTTGGCTTTTCCCAAATAATTGAGTAATTTTCTTCAGTTCAAGCAGGGCTTGTAAATTAAAAATTTATTTTAAACACATAACAAACAACTGAATATGGTAATGTAGTAAATTATTTAAAAGCCTTGTGTTTACCTTGCTTATATCAGGCTCAGATTTGCTGGAACACATACTTTGAAGTTCCTGCACAAGATCTACTTCATCATCAGAACCAACAGACAGCCTTTGCTCCAGATTTAATGTTCTCATATGATCTTTCTCTGAAGATCTTAAAGCACCCAAACAAACAATCAGAGAGGACATTTAAATTATTATACAGAATTTTAAAATAAATATTATAAACACCTCAAAAATAGTATTTTTTTTCCAAATGACCTTTACTACCACAAACAAAACCAAAATGACATCTGATGAACTGACAGCAGTAGTTGTCAATAATTATCTCATAATAGATCTTTCTATACAAATTATTCTCTCTATTCTGAAAATCTAACGAAGGATTCCTCTGTCTAATATTTTCAAAGACTCCCCTCTTTTTAAGATGCAGCAATCAATTTTGTTCCACTCTATTCTTTGGAAGTAATTCCAAAACCTTAAAAAAACCTCTGGCATATCGGAAGCATAAATATTCTATTTTCTCTGCGCCTGTGAATAAGGTAGAACCGAGGTTTCAGATTGAAATAAAGTCTCAAATGCAGTTCCCTCTAGCTAATTCATACACTTTCTCAGGGCAACTCTATCATTTGGACTAAAGTGCATGTACTGTACCATCTTGAATTGCCATTCAGCAAGCTGAAATAGCCAGAGGAGTTTTTAAAATGTAATGCCAGTTGATAAAAGCATACAGTCAAGTTTTCAAGGTAGAGTAAGTGTTACATAATAGTCTTAAATCATAGACTATTCTGTAACATTAAAAGACATGCAGTACTGCAAGGTTTGAAATAAAGAAATGGATTCTAAAATTATATCAAAGTATATAAATTTTATTTCCTCTCAGGAATGAAAATTAAAAATACTTCCTTTCTGCAGATACGGGATCAAAATATTACCAAAAAACCCTATTAATCCATTCATTATAGTGTGCTGCTTTGCAACAGAATGCTATCACCTTTATTTTTTGCAAAGTGTCACAAAAAACAGAAATTAAAACTTACTTTGTGGTGAGAGAAGCTCTTTTCTTACAGTTTGGTTGCAACACGGTCTTAGATTTTATACCTGCACAAAAGAGAAGTTGACTTGTTAGTGTGTTACCATGTGTACTGATTTCTTTATTCTAAAATCTGTGATAAACAGGGATAATGTGTTCCCATTTACTAACTAATTATGTCAATAGAGTCTGTCAAAGATCAGAATACATCCCTTGAAAGTGTTCAGTGTAGCATTCGAAACTGCTAAAGTGGCAAATAGGGCATGAGCTGCCTAAGCTTTTCTGAAAGAGAGAACATGAGGTTTCTGTGTTAGGCAGTTGAACCACCTTTACTGGTTCTCCCCAAGAGAAATTGCTTGTCAACAAGGAAATATTTAAATTTGCTTCATGGAGGTAAAATCAAACAATTTACCTTTACCTGGAAACAGGAACAGCATTTGATTCTGACAGTCCAAAATAGAAGACTACTAAAATTAATTGATTATTCAATTTTTAACTTATATTCACAGATATTAACTGGATTCCAAAAACATTCTCAGGTACAAGATACAACATCAACCATCCTACTTCAGGTTATGTTCATTATTTCTTAAATCCTCTGAGTGGGATTAGAGAAGTTCACAACTCAGAGAACTGGCAATCAGGACACTAGAGATGCAGTCAGAAAAAGCAGACTTCTTTCTGAACAAGGGCTGAAGAAATGAATAGCTCATTTTAGTGCTGCAAAGTAGCAGGCATCAAGCATTTTGGTCTTTTGTATATGCGGTAATTGAGGCTAGAATCTTACTGTTCCTAAAGTGTATGTGTGTGTGTGTGTAAGCTGCCTTCTCCCTCTTCCTACATCTTCCCTCTGAAGTAGTTACTTTCTTTTCAGAAAGCAAATACTTTGATTTTTTTCCCTGGAAGTTTTTTTCTGTTCAATATTGTATTTAGTTACAATATTACTAAGTTTCCCATCTAGAAATATGTATCCCATAGAAGAATTACATTGCTTTCCAATATATCCAGTCATTATCTCTGTGTAACAAACTGCTCGTTATATGACTTATAATATTGAGGTGAAAAGATTTTTCAAAAGTGTCAGCCACAAATATAACATCCACATTTATACACGTGCACAGACCCAGTCATATAAAGCCTTCTTTATCAAGAAACATGCTGAAGATGATGTGGAAACTTCTTGAAAACCTTACAGTATTTGTGACTACATAAAATTCTCTACATTTATTTTTTGCAATTAAAGTGAAAATCAAATCAAAATCTTCAATTTAAACCCAAAGATCTCCTTCTTCTACTGCAAGACTTCTAGATTACTCAATTTTTCTAGTAAGACTGAACAAGGGATGCATGATCTGGGGAGGAATATATTAATTTATTTTTACCTGGATTCACTCAGTAATAATTACAGTAGTGAAGTTATAAAGTAAGTGTAAGGAAACTCAAAAAAGTCTGTATACTGTAAATTTGGAGCAAATCTAAGGAGTACCAATAAAGTAATGAAGCTTCCTCTCATCTGGTATGGGTGAAGAGACTCATATGGTGTCATTCCACGCAGTCAGAGGTGGAACCACTGCTTATAATTCCACCATCTGAGCCAACCTCATTATCAAACAGAAAGGGCATTAGAACAACCAAAATTAGTTAGGACCCCTCACAGTCACAAAGAAGTAATTTTGGGGGGAAAAAAGTAGACAGTTTTTTACTGGTGAACATAAATACAAGTGTCATTTAATTGACAAATTTTAATTCATGATGTAGGAGAAACATCTGATTCGCATCTACACAGTTTAACCCCCCACAACTTTCAGAACTGAAAATAAAAAGATTTACCTTCAGTATTTGTCTCCTGCTTATTCCATGACTGGGAGGACAAATGGCCTGACTTTTTGCGAGGACTTGTACTCACTTTTCTCCAAGAAGCATTCTCACCTCTTTTCTTACTACAATTTTTGTAGCTCGAAGCCACAGACAAAGGAAAATTTCCTCCCTTAAAATCTGCTATATAATTATCTAGCTCTGAAACAAAAGTAGAACAGTGTTAAGAAGAATTGACTGTTGCAAATGGTTCTTCTTGGAGTACTTTATACAACTACTTAGTTTAATGGCTGTAAATGCTTTTAACCCCACCACCTCCCTTCAGAACTACAGTTATGTTTTGTAGACATTTTAGAAATGGAAGGAAGCAGTTAAAAGCCCCATAAAAGCAACATAGAACTACTTGGCTTTCAGACAGTTCACTCTTACCTGGTCTGGGTAGAGGACAGCCATGCAAAACAGCTTTATTTAGCAAGATACTGAGAGCAGCCTTAACAACAGCCTGTTGCCCTTGGCTAGGATTTTTTTTGGCTACTGCTTGTCCTGGTATAGATGGTCTTTTCACAGAGGCTCTGGAGAGTATGGCTTCTTGTACTCTGGGAGCTATCACAGCATTCCATAGCTTGGACATCCACCTGTAGTACAAAACCAATTCTTTAACTTCAAAAACAATTATCAAAACCTGTGATTTTATACTTCGGTAAAGTATCAGATTTTGTATTTTCAAGAAGCACCCCATTTCAGAGAGGGACTGATTTTATTTAAGGTAGGGTTTACTTGTTTGTTTTATACTAAACTATTTGATCTACATTTTTTTAGGTTGCCTTGACAAACTTACCACCTGATGCTTTTTCTCCTTCAGATATGGACTATAAAACATTCTTTTCATTTTAAGGCTAAAGAAATGCCCCAGAAAGATGAGTGTTCATATATATATATATATAAATTATTTTAAAAAGTGCATGGAGAAACTTCCATGCTTGCAGGTGTTCATTCCTAGCCTATTTGCTGCCAGCATGGGAAAAAGGAGGTATTCACTTATGGTTGCACCCCTTTCAGTACTCTTCAATTTCCAAACTTGTCCAGTTTACAAGACATTTCTATTTATACATCTGCCTTGCTCTCACTCTCCTTTTGTTTATTTGATCTACGGTGAACTGTGTTTCCAGGATGCTGTGGATTTTCCAGATTGTCTGGTTTAAAGACTGGGTCTGATTTTGATTCAAAAATTTGATTAAAAGGGACATGAGTCTTCTGTGACTTTTGCTTTTCTAAGAGAGAAGCATTACATTGTATTAGCAAAGAAGTGAAAAATTTGTGTTAGGGAAAAAATAAAGTTATTTCTTGTAACTTAGGAGTTCTCTGGGGATAAAGGCTAGAAATTTCAGACTTAAGGTTCAGCTCACATCTACAACATACACTGAGACAATCTTTTTTAGACCAACTCCAACTCTTTTTGTTTATTCTTATACTCTCTTACAAGAGGAAGATGATAAGATTGAGTCAGACAGTTTGCATTAAAGGTCTGTAAGAAATTATAGGCTATCATGCTGTGTTCAGCTTTGCAGAAATCTATTCAGAAAATGTGAAGGCTAAAATGTCTGCTTGACTTAAATGGACCATTTTGCTGGATACATTGATGCACTGAAGCCATCTTATTACCTAAAATATTATGACGACTTTTTTTGGGGGGAAGAGGGTTTCCATTTCTTTTTTAAATTTAGAATGCATGAATTATTTGAAAGGTGTATTTTTGATCAGTTGTGAAGCATAAGATTGCGCTTTTATGATCTATAAATGCTCAAAGTACTTGCATAAGCTTGATAAACATTACTTAGAAAAATAATTAGTATAGTTGTTAAAATACAATGTAAAATGTGTATTGGAGATGTTCCTTGAAGCTTCCTTAGCATAATGTTGTAGATATTATTCCATAGAGTTACAGTCTGCTTCTGCTAGCTAAGCTACTAAAATAAACAATTGCTAGTATTTTAGTCATAAAGAACTATCTTTTCAATTTCTGCCTATGTAAGCTTTCAACATTTTCCAATACTGCCAGTATAAATGGTCAGAAATGAACACTGCAAAGATAGAATTAATTGAGGCCATTCTAATCTAACAGTTAACAACTGATGGAGATGCTCTATAAACAAAACTCCAACCTGGTATTTAAATTCAGTTTTAAGTTTGTGCTCATCTTGATGAAGTCCCCCATTCTTTGATATAGCTGATACTTAGGAAAGGTGTAACACACCCCTGCCTCGATAAAGGGCTGCAAAGTGAAAGTCGTTCCTGTTGGAACATCATCTTCAATTCCCTAAACCTAAACCAAGAAAAAACGTAGTTAAAATTTTCTTCATTTATTCACTCTACTCACCAAAACAGGTGAAGATACATGGAACACACAGCAGGAAAACTATTTCCTGTCACATGTTCTCTCTGCCTTCCCTTCCCTTCTGCTGCTGCTTCTTCCTCTTCTCTCATGCTAATACTGAGCCCAGAGTGAACCCAGTTTGTAGATAGCTGTCTGCTGTCCTAATGAATTGGACTGACTCAGAGAAGCTTTACTAAATGCAAAAAGCAGCAGAATAGCACAGTGGACAGGAAGAGCAAGAGGACAGGAGTAGTTAATTGGATTGAAATAACAGCAACCAGTGAGCTGTTAATTAAAAGCTATTTAATACATGACCACAATCTCAGCCATCATGCTGCTAAACTAAAAGTGCCCAGTAAGAGCTCACTGGGGCTGTGCTTTCAAAGTGTTTATTAGTGGATGAAAACTACATTAAAATGAGAAGTCTGATGGCATATGGGTACAATAAAGGACATTTTAGGGTTGTACTCAAAATAAAGCATTGTGAAACCAGTCCGAGTTACACTGAGGAGAAATCCAAACTCAAGAATGTATAACTAAGATATCTAAAGAATAGTTTTTCTGTCCTCTAATAATGCCACTGCAATAAATACATGATTAAAACATTTCAGAGGACATGATTCAAGAGGAAGATGGAAGATAGATGCATGGTATGCTTTATTCCTTTATTTCCCAGCACGCATAAAATTTCAAGTCAATGTTACAGCCACATTTAGACTTTGATAATTACTCTGAAGATTATCTAATCTGTACTTTCAGAGAATAAAAAGGATAATGAACAAGCAAAATGTATGAAGATCTGCAGACAGAACATGAAATGAGACAACCTCTGCACATGTTAAGCAAAGGCCCCTGGAAGAAGGGTCAGCAGAAACTAGTACAAGGGAAGGGACAGAAGTGGTGACCTGCCCTGTGAGAAGAGTTATGTCACATTTCCAAATGGTATACTTTGAATTCTGAGTAAGTCTGAATCTTAATTAGGGGCTCATTAAATTTCTGATATAGCCAAACAACATCTTAGTGTGAAATTCGTATCATTTAAAATTCTATAACTATTTCTTCTATCATTTGCTAGCATTTGGAGTTGGAATGTGATTGGATGTTTATGCAATTGTAGGCAAGAAAAGCCAAAATTTCCATAATTTAAAAAAATTTTTTATGTTACTGGCCAGCTAGCCATATGTATAACTAAACGCATATACCTGCCCTACTCACTAAGATAATATATCTCTAAACTATATGTATGTTTTAAAATTATACCACATATTTTAAAAAGTGAGAAATCATTCTCCAAACACAACTTCAAAAGGAGACTTTACCAACTTTTCAAGCTCAGAATTCTTGAATCTTTAAACCTCTGTGTCAGAAAATAAATGAAAGATCGCAAGAAGACTGACTTTCGCACAGTAATAGACACCCATTGCCCACTTGAGTCCTTCAGAAGTGCCCTTCTAGTAATTAAATAGCCAACAGAAGTTTAAAACTTTCAGCAACTTCTATTGAAATACTTTTCTAAGGTCGCTGAATCAGCAGGGTTTTGGGAGAAACACAACTACTACATTTGTGACAAGTATCTAGTTGGCACTGAACAGCATCAAATAGGAAACAAAATTCTTACTTGACTGTTGCTTGGCTGTGCCCTGGAACCACAGGACAAGAGAAGAAATGCTTTGGTCCCATAAGTGCTTCAGGTGCTCCTAGACGTGATAAGCAAGAGTTCAGCTGGTGCCAGACAACAAGAATCCAGTCTATGACCTTGCACACAGGATCACATGGAGGAGGTACTTTGCCTCTGAACTGCAGGGAGAAAAGATGTTTGATATGGCATAAGACCAGAGCTGCAAACACTTTCCTTGAAACCCCAGGAAGGCTTGGGGTTTTTTTATTGCATGTGTTGCTATCGAAAAATCAGGAACAGTCAAAACCAGGTCAAACCCTTTTACAGAATATATTGACATCTTGCTATATTAAAACTTATTTTCCCAACTACACTTCAAAAGATATATCCTTATCAATAAACTGACATACCTTTACTTTCTTGTGGGAAACCAAGACAGAAATTTTGGTAGCAGTGCTTTTTCTACAGTGTTTAGGATTACAAGAGATACCTACCATATACAATGCAATGTATGTGATATAAATAAGGCATATGAAAAAATGCCCAATCACACTGAACAGGAATATCTGATCCAGACATATTCTCAGTGGATTTTCATATTGATTTTAGATCTAGTAGCAATGAAGGAAAGATGTATCCCTCCAAGACTTGTGTTTTTAGTATGCTTTGTTAAGGGCAAATTATGTAGTGCCAGAAAAATCTCCTGTTTCCTCTGATTTAAAATTACAGTCTTCATCATCCTAATCCTAGGATTATCCTCTGTAACATTTTAAATTAAAGGAAGCATTAAAAGATGCACCAGGGTTAGTAATTGACAGCACTGAAGCCAGAGCCTCTTGACAGAGTCTATGGGTGAACTTAACGTAGAAAAATATTTAAACTGTTCCCATATATCCTAATAATTCAAACTAAGGGGAAAAGAGCTTTTCACCTGAAAATATGAATATTAAGGCACAAACAGAGCAATGAACTTTGAAATAGTCTATGGTTCTAACAGTAAATGTGCTTCTACTTTGATTTAGATTTTTATAACAGATTAATCTTTCTACTATTTTTGACTTTGAAATCCACTATTTTCAGTCCCATACCAACTGGCATTTGAGTTTACATGTGGCACATGTATGTATTTCAAAAAATGTGCTACCACACTGGGAATTTCAATATTTAATTAGGGAAGACACATGGCTTTTTTCTCCAAATAGCCACCATCTGCATATATGCTTCAGAAAAAATAAACTTAATGAGATTACTACCAAATTCTGTTCAACTTCAATCAGAGGTAGGAGCCTATTACATGGTCAAATTCTAACCGATGAGACTAAGGATTTCTTTCAAGCCTAAAAAAATAGCCATCTGTTATGTGATGCTGCAAGTTCTTGTATCCAAACCAGTTTGGCAGAGTCTGTCTGATGCAGCATTTGACTATGAGCAAGTCCTAACTGAAAAAACATAATCTAAGAAAAGTAGTCTATTAAGAGTTCCATAGATTACAGATGATTCCTTTTTTTTCTATTCTGTATTCCTGTTCTTGCAATTAAAGAATACTTTGGAATGTTTCTAAATTTCCTCATTATCCTGGCTGAAATGTTCAATTACCACACATTTCCTCTTCAGGATCTCTTTGAATCAGTAAGCTTTTATAGATGAGAACTGTGGCAAAGGGTACAGGAGATGACATCCGCAAGGATAACCAAGATACATCCAGCTGAACACTCAGAACTGACAGTAGGTCTGTTATTCCACAACAGGACTCTTTATTACTGACAGTTTTTTCTATTCCTAGAACAATCTCCCTTTTTAAGCCTGCTAAAAACTGCTGCCAAGATTATTTTCCTTTGCAGCTGTTTTGATTAAACACCCTCTGCCAATGTCTAACACTGCCTGACTGTCAGTAATAGCTGCTATCACGCTCAAATGGTATTCCAAGTAACTTTCAAAAGTCCACAATTCTTCTTTTGCCTGTATCTTTCTTTTCATTTCCCATCTTCATTTATTTACTAGTATTAAAACAGACTTCCCATCCTTATTCTCTTTTGGACTTTTGTTCTAGCTTCAGCAGACCTATTGGCTCAAAACAACTTTTCTAATTGTATAATTTGCCTGTCCTTTGATTTGAAAATCATGGAAAATATTTTTTCTGCTTAAAACTTAAACAAAACACATATATGACTATCTTATTTCAGATATTGAGAATAAATTATTTGAAAAAGAGATTTTATGTCTGTTTAACTGATTCTTACTACCATTCTCAGGTAGAAGTTGAAAAAAATTACTGAAGGATGTTTCATGAGGGGACAGGCAAGTAGCCACAGGATCATTATTTGCAACCAACCAATAGTTTATGCCAATCAGTCATGGCCATATACCTTTCTATGAATCCAAGCACAACATTTCCAGATACACAGCCTGTATCTTCCTAGAAACGAGTGCTTTTTTCCCGAAACAACTTAAGTTATCTGCTCTGCTTTTGGCATTACCATTGTACATATTTCACAGAGCTGGTGATGAATGCAACTGCTGAAGCTGATTTGAGTTCTTACCTTGTTTATAACTTTCCTCCTTAAAATCCTCTGAAGCAAGCCTCGCATTGGCTCCCCATCCCACCTAAGTTGAACCCAACGGAAATGCTGCTGAACCAGCAGGTCAGAGCCATGAAGATGGCACTTTGCGATGGTCCCCAGTAAAAAGCAGTTCTCATGAAAGTAAAAAGCACCAGAAACTCCATTTGCTAAAAAGGAATCATAAAGGAAACATAAAATCATAAAACATAAAACACTGAAATACTCACAGCCTTGACATGATTCATGCAAAAGCACGAAGCAGTGACATAACTAGAAAGGAAAAAAAACCCACAAACCACCACCAATTAGCTTAAAAACATGCTATCTTTGTTAAGGACAACTGTTCACAATAGTATACAAAAACTGAAAAAATTACATTTTTCTCCTGTTCCCTGTTTGTTGTATATTACAATAAAACTGTACTGTAGTAAAATCATTTCTGCAACCCAAGTTCTTTAAATACCTCTTTGAATAATGCAGGGATTTTCCGAACTTCGATTCTCAAGAGGTGCTAGAAAATCTCCTAGTAATTCAGACAAAGCAGCTCTCTCCAGATTTTCTAAAATCACAATTGTTGTCTTGTTTACAGGAGGATGTTTCACCGGGATCAGACAAGCTGAAAGAGAAAAATCCCATTAATGTCTACGTAGGAAAATTTACTTCTATTTATGCATACAGAATTTACTGCTACTGATGCAACGAAGGATTTTTAAAAAGTTTTTTTCCTTTTTAACTTGTTTATAGGAACAAACAGACTGGATAATAAGTTTAAAATTGAAAGCATAAAATCAAACAATAGTAAGAATATCATACTGTATATTAAGAAAAAAATGAAAGCTATGATTAAAATAAATTCCTGAAATGGCTATAATAGGATCTTCATAGATAGGAAAGATTTCAGTACACTGAATATAAATACAACAGAAAAGATAGCAAGGACCTCTTTAAACATTTCTTTCATTTGCTGTAATACATCTTAGACTTTCAACATGTACTCTTTATACCATGTAACGATAAAAGGTTTAAGAATAGTCCGTGTTTATAAGAAACTTTATCATTCTATGAGATAGTAGCAAACGAATAGGTAATCTTCTCTTCAAAACTTCCTTCAGTATCTTTAAGAAACACTCAAATAATCAGAGCTAATATGAGGCAAACCCAGTAGCACCTGAATCTAATAGGCATTAAAATGACATCTATTCATTTTTTTCACATTTTAAATACTTTCCTTTAATTTTCCTGATTTTAACATCTTATTGCTTAAAAAAGACACAGCTTTACAAGTGTTCTTGTAACACTAAATCCCAGGTGAATGTTTCTGTAATACATACATAAAACAAAACACTTATCTTGACTATACTGTGCCCTGCATTGTTTAAAAACCATTTGAAGGTGGTACTAACAATGGTCATTAAGGAAATTGACATGTAATAAGACAAAACTTACAGCAACTGACTGTATCTGAAAATTGCTATTTATTTGCAGTTTTCTGACTATTACTGCCCTGTTTTACTAAGAGGCTACAGCTTGAGAGGAAGGAGGACAGGTACCCTCTCTGTGTCTGATGGATTAATTTAGAGGAGAAGTGCTCTCTTAGGAAAAGAGATGCAGCAAAACAATAGGGAAAGAAGCAGGCAGAAAAATGACACTCAACCAGCAGCACCATGCTGAAATGCAAAACCAGACTATTTAAAAGAGTGTGTTCCTGACACAGAGTAAAGCATCCAAAAGTAGCAGCTTTCCTAAGAGACAGTGGCCAGTAAACAAACCAAACTATGAGTGACATTCTCGCCTCCAGGCCAAACACCAAAGCCTAGCTGACTTCTGACTAAATGGTCTCCTCTCCCACCAGTGTGATGGCACTGAAAATGACATGTGGGAATAATCACTGGCACAAACTATCCTGCGAACTGCGACCAGGATTTCCACAGAGAAAAAACTGCCATAGACTGAACTTACACCAGGCAGTACATGAACAAACAGAACAGAACACTGCACGGCATTGTACAACCTGATAGGATGGCTCTGCTCATGAGCACAGACCATAGACCTTCAGCTCTGATTCAGAAGATCTGAACTAGAGCAATCAACTTTTAAAGGACCACAAACAAAGGGAAAAAAAAGAATGAGACAGAAATAAATAATAAAAACTATTAATTTTACTTAAGTGGCATGATCTTTTGACAGAGCTCCTTACTGGGAGTTCTGTCACACTCAGCTCTACCTCAGTTTAGACTTGTATCATTTGGCCCCAAGCACCTGAAAAACTATGGGTTCCATTAAAACATGCCATCCACTATGCAAAATGTTTTTATGTATTTCTTTACTTTGCACCATTAAAAATTTTCCTACAAATCACCAAAATTAGTCCTGCTGAAATAACCTTACCATTACTGATGAACAGTTCTGCAAGGTGCTCCTTGGAGAAACCAGCATCCACTTCAACTTTAACAATCTCACATGTAGATCCTGCAGCCACTTGCTTTTGCTGTGTTGAAAATGTATGTATTTGGTGAAATAGTGAAAACTCTGATTTATGGACTAATTTGCTTGATATGTTTGTGCAAATACCTTCATGCAGGCCGCTATCTGATATGCTATATAATCTTGCAAACTTCCTTCTGGACCATGGAAAATGACATTACGGTATTGTTCAACCTACAGACAGATAAATATAAATATTTATTTCATAAATTATTCTTGGAAGTTCAGACTTAGATTTTTTTTTTTAACCTAAATGACACAATCAGCACCTAAAACACAGAATTCTTTGATTTGCACTACTGGAGTTGATAATCCTTACTATATTAGTTTCAAAGTAGACAATATTTGCATACAATATCTTGGAAATATGTTGATAAATTTATATCCTAACTTGTAAAACTACATAGCAAGCTATTTTGTTATAAAAAACTTTAGAACCTAAAAAATTTATTTGGGAAGAGTAAGTTTAGTAGTCACAAATATTTTCTTGATTTTGAATTAAAATATACATCAGAATGATGCCAAAACCATCAGTTTAAGTCACTGCTAATTTAAGGACTGAGGACTTACTGAGGACTTCATTTGCAGTAGAAATGGGATCATGTTATCAGTATGGTAGAACAAAAAATTTTTTTAATCTTAACTCTATTTTACCTCTAAAAGGTCAGTAAGGGAATACAGTCATATCTCTGTGCAATATTCCTGAATACAGCAGAAACCTGTGGCATGTTCTCCTGACAACATAAAATACTGTCCAAGGACACAGCAGAAATCAAGCAGATTCTAAAATAATTCTGATTCGATGCAATGTTAAAAGAAATGATCTATGAAAGTTCTCTCATATTATTCAATTATCTTTACATTTTGAGGTATTAAATAAAGTGTGTTACAGGAGATTTCTATATAAGCTATTCAAATCTCAAATAATTGCTTACATGAATGTTATTCTAATTTACTTTATCCTCAAAAAGTGAAATGAAATAACTTGGGAAAGCAATAAGATACCACAGAGCTTTTAATATATTTTTAAGCAATTCAGTTAATCAGATAGCACCTATTTAAAGAAGAAAGCTAAAGCCCTCACAAGGCTAAAGTTAAAGGGTAAATTTAGGGGGAACTTTAATTTAAAATAACAACTTTCATCCCATTTCATTTTTTAGAAGTCTTGATGTTCTTTCACAGAGCAAAAAACTGATTTTAGTCAAGACTGTTACAGAAATATTTTGACAAACAATTAGCATGTAGAGACAAGCTAGCTTACTACTGACCAGGCGGAGGTAATTTTGAAGTGTCTGAAGATGGATCATGGATGCATAAGTCACACTGTTTAGACAGCCTTCTTGAGGTCCTTGAAATGAGATATACAAATAACTTTCCTAAATCTCTCATGTTTTACATGCATTTATGACTGATACATACGATTTTCATGCAGTATTCTACAGCGACCTTTTAAAATTAGAGGCTACGCAAATTAAAATGCTGAATAAAGGAAAGGCATTTATCCAGCACCATTAGATTCATGGATATCCATGACATAAGCAATATATATATTATTATATGACTGAAAAATGCAGTAGGACTTTCGTGTGCCAGCATATTTTCTAAATGTTGTAGACACTTTAAAATCTAGTCAATTAATTGGATATGATATTTCTGAGAATCAAGCAACACTGAAGAACAAAAACAGTAGCAAATGACTCTCAAATTATGTATTTCATATGGAGTGTCTTAACATTCAAAACTGAAAAATTATGACTTGAAAATTACCAAACAAAAACACTGTGATATGCTCAGCTCTATTGTTCTTCAAAAAATCCCATGGTGGCTGGGAAAAAATCTGACCTGTTGACCATGAGACGTTTCCTGTTAAAAAGAACAAATAAAAGAGAGATACTCCTTTTATGTGTATGAAGTGTCCTACACTCAAGCATATTCACTTACTTACAAAAATTACGTGCATACACTGACAAATTTGACAAACAAACCAGTCCCATGTATGAGATGTACTAAATCATGCTATTATTTGATATATGACTGAAGATACAAGTATTTTCTACCAGTTGAGATACAAGTTAAACAGCTAGCCTGCTCTTAACATCTTTACACAGAAAATAGAGTAAAACAGAATAATTTGCCCAGTCTACTGTGACTAGGGTTCAGTTTTGGTGAAGGGAAGGTGGAGGAAGGAAGGAGATTTAAGATGAATTACAAGGATTTTCAGAAACCTATACAACTGTTACTAAGACCACAACATTTTGGCCGATTTCGCATAATTTTGAAGATTTCTCTTTTTTACCTTGCTAAGTGAAGTTACATAAAACAGCAGTTCTGTTTACCTATGCTGATTTACAGTCTGTATTTACTGTATATTCTGCATGTACTGTAAAGAAGCAATGCAGGCTTTGAATTGTTTTTGCAGGATCACAGAACATCCTGAGTTGGAAGGGACTCACAAGGATCGTTAAAGTCGAACTCCTGGCTCTGCACAGGACATCCCAAGAATCACACCATGGGCCTGAGAGCATTGTCCAAACGCTTCTTGAACTCTGACAGGTTTGGTGCTGTGACCACTTCCCTGGGGAGCCTGTTCCAGTGTCCAACCACCCTCTGGGTGAAGAACTGTTTTCTAATATCCAACCTAAACCTCCCCTGACACAACTTCAGGCCATTCCCTCAGGTCCTGTCACTGATCATTACAGAGAAGAGATCAGTGTCTGCCCTTCCTCTTCCCCTCATGAGGACGTTGTAACTGCAATGAGGTCCCCCCTCAGTCTCCTCCAGGCTGAGCAGACCAAGTGCCCTCAGTCACTCCTCATACGGCTTCCCCTCAAGGCCCTTCACCATCCTCATCCCTCTCCTTTGGATGCTCCTGAATTGCTTTTTCTTGTATTGTGACATCCAAAACTGCACACAGCACTCAGGGTGAGAATTTAGTTTCATCTGAGATACTGATTTCTCCTCTGGAGTACTAGAAGTACTAAAAGACTAATTAACATAGGGCCTCATGATTCCCAATAATATATTAAAGTGCATAATTAATTGTGCCATACACACAGCTAAAAGTAAGGAATGCTTTCATACCAGCACTGTTCAAAGTTTCATAGCTAGTATTGGTTTTCTTAGTCTAAGCTTTAAAAGATGCAGTAATTCAAAGATATTTTTATCTTATTTAGAAGATTTCACGAATTCGAGAACACCCCCAAGTTTTGCTTTTTTCATTAACACCAGTATTGATACCTAGTTTGACAGAAGATATACTGCTTGCACTGAGGCCAATGTTGGATTCTGCAGCACTATTAAATGACAGGTCTTCTAGGCTCCTCCATCCATCAGAAGTGATTGCTTGGAAATGGTTTGTCACTGCCTGACTCACTGCTTTTGAAAAATCCTCCCATGACATCTGCTTGCGGATATTTAAAGCACATATTGTATCAAATTCCTCTGTACCACAGTGGACTGGTTCAATGCCACTGACTGAAATCCTTACAGGTAAATTAAGAGCATCTGTTGAAAAACAAAACAGCAACAATGAGAAAAACTGTAAAATTCAATTTAAAATAATCCCATCATTATAAGCCAATAACATCTAATATTACAAAAGAAAGCTACAAAATAACTCCTTCTACAGAGAAGCAAATGGTAAAGAACAGCACAGGTCACCACCACAAAATCAGAGCAGTGCTGAAAATACCAAGGTATTTTTTTACAAAAAAAGTTCAGTATTATTATGCTTAAATAACAGGAAGCAAGACAAAATTTACTTAATCTTGTATTTCCTCTTTACAGACTAATTACTTATAAATTAAGACAGATGGTAGGCAGTGTCTTAATTTTTCAGTTTATTGTGTTTGTGCACATTTTCTTTATCAATGGAGAAAATAATTTTCTGGAACTAGTGCACAAGTGAAAAGCACAGCTGAGCCAAAAATCTTTACGTAAAAAGCTAAGAGCTAAGACAAAAAATGCAGTTGAAAGGGTATATTTGATTTGCTATAGAGTATTTTGACAAAATGTTAAAAAGGGAAATTTACATGCATATTTTATGAATATGAACTATGAAGTATTTTAAATCTTGCTCTTCGGAATACAATTCAACAGAAGCAGCAGTCTCTGGAGATCATTTAGATGACTAAAAATGAAAAGGAAGCTGTCTTCTAATTTTCATGCCAAACAATACCTTTCAGAAATTATCCCTGAAATTTAAAAAGTACGCCATAAAAAACCCCCCATATCAGCTCATTATGAAGTCTTGCAACATGATCTTTGTTTCCCTTTTGTGTTCAGAAGCCAGATCATCAGCTGATACAAACCAATGAAGTTTTTCTGATGTCAGAAAAGCTCTGATTTAAACCCACTAGCCCACCATAGGGAAAAGATAACTCAGAGGCATCCTTCAGATGTGGAATTGTGAGAAATGTATCAAAGGCTTGTCCTTCTGATGTCTGGACCTCAGGGAAATGAGCACAGACTGTAAGGAGTACAGAGGGTTCTCCACAAGGAAACAGGCCCCTAGGACAGAGGTACAGTATATGCCAAAACTTCAGTGCATGTGACCTCTGGCAATCCCGGCCCCCAGTCTTTCAGATCTGTCAGAGCACATCCTCCTGTCCTACAGGGGAAACTTCACTTGAGTGGGAGGAAGGTAAAGGATGGTACATACACACCTTACTCAAAAACACGGTCTTGGCTTAAGGTGTACAGAAGAAGAGAAAGGGAGGCCAAAGATTCTGACCTGATAAAAGCCGTTGGATTCACAACAAGCATGACCAGAGACACTAAGACTGATGGAAATAATACAAGCATTTATTTAACAGGCTACAGATTCAGCCATCAGAAATGTGCTTCAGTCTGATAAAGAAGATGACCATGGAGGAGTTTCTAATAGAAAGTGAGCTGTGTTCCCCTCTGAACCTGCAGTAAAATGATAAGAACCAGGATTTAAAATAGCTGAAGAGGAAAATCAGAAGCAGCAGACAGAGAACATCCTTAATTTGTTGATAATCAGTGAACTTAACTACCCACGTCCCTATATCCCACAAGACAAACACCAAAAAAAGGTGAAAAAATAGAAAGCATACAAATCTACAAATGCCATACAGAGCTAGATGTATTAGAAATACAAAGATATTTCTCTGTATATATATATAGAGCTATAGCTAGATTTATACAAAACTAGTGAGAGGATTAATTAAGTTCTGTCTCAAGAAATACACAGATCAGCCTGCTCTACTGAATTTTGAGAAAACTTACAGAGAAGGAAGAAAATGACAGGTTTCAACAGAAGAGCAATCTTCTTACAGAAGTTACTGATGCTGGAGAAAAGTTCTTTGATGTTGTCTCTAAGACATATTTGAAGAATCAAACAAAAAATCCCCTCAATGATAACTAAGTGACAAAATAAACTATGCTCTAAAAAGAGATTCAGATATATGACTAGATGATCATCTTAGCCTGAGGAAATTTGACAGCTACCCACCACTACGTGACTGTTTCTGCAAGAATTTGAAGAAAATATAAGAGGAGGGCAATAGCTTTTGAAAAAGTAATTACTAACATTAAATTCAGAAATTTTAAGAGAATATGGATGTTTGCACATTTACAATATGTACCATCTTTTTGAATGGTTTAGAAACAAAGACATGAGGAATTGAATAACCTCCACCAAAATTTTATCATATGCTTTTGCAAAATTTGGAGAATAGAAACTTGCTAGTAATTTAATGTTGTGGTGCCAAAAAAAGTGACAACTACCCTTTTCATATTTCTCATTTTTGCCCCACAAGTTCTTTACTAAAAACATTTTTATGTAGTGCTGATAGCATTTACTTACTTAAGTTTTCTAGGAGATGTTTGCAATCATCAGTAGCAACATCATGCAATGTTCGATTACACTTATCTTTTCTCTCAGCCTCTAGTCCACCATGGCTACAAAGGATTTCTAGACAGTTCTGCAAAGGTAGGAACTGTATTATTTACTTGTCCATTTGCTGCATTAAAGAGTTCTACCAACACACAGTTAGATTCCTAATTGAAATTCTTACACATACATTTCCAAAGACAACCAGCTACAGAGTTTCTATAGAATCCAAATGATGTTTCTCACAGAGTTGAAAACCAGGAGTAAAAATATTTCACAGCAGACTTGAAAGTCTCAATGATTATGAAAAAGCAGAACACACAGAGCAAGGGTTCTACTGTCTCTAAGCATCAAATGCTGATCAGCTGAATTAAGAAATTCTTACATCTGGCCACTAGTTTAGGTACTGATAAGGAGACAGAAACCCAGATATTATCCTGGTTTAAACATCTTGGCCTCAATGTTCAAGCAACACTAAATAAGCAACTCTAAAGCTTAATACAGACTAATAAATGAATCTATTTAGGCAACAATCCATAAAACCAGTTTTCACTTTGCAATTCACCAAGTAGGAGCTTCCATCATGACTGACACCTGAGTGGGACACAGAAAAAGAATCATTTTAAAAGCACCTTGCAAGCTCTTATTTGGCAGAATTTTTGCAAGCAGAAACCTGGAATTCTGCAAGCATAGTAAGAATGCAGTGATATAAAATTGTATTTTTATTAAGTCAGAGCACAGACATCTTGTGGATGCCAACAACATGATGCCCTCTAAAAAACGTCACATGCTCAACAAAAGGAAAAATCATTAAAAGTAGAAACAACCTACTAGCATATAAATTTGGATTGGCAGAATCATACTGTAACATGAAAAAATACTCACTATATAGATCCTCCCAAATTAGTGTGGGACAAAAAAAAGTTCTCATAAAATTATATGCAAATATTGATTAATCAGCAATCAGGAAAAGGATCAAGTCCTTGTCTCTAATGACCATCATTCTGCAACAATACAGGTGGCCTTCATGAAAGCTTTGCCTCAGTTATGCTTTTAAAGACACATCCATATTGGAAAAAAGAGAAACCAACAGAAATTACACTAGTTAATACTGTATTGATAACATCTGGGGTTAACCATAGCAGGGAAACCAAACCTTAAAAACACAGAGAAGCAGCTATTGAGTATTTTGATGCAGAACAGTGCCTAGTTGCAGGTTTGCAAAGTGTTACCTGTTTTGTAGCTGTTCTACAGAAACTTTTGTCAGTATATCTGACACCCTGAGACCTTTCATAAATACAGCAGTCATTCAAGGTATATCTGCCTGTGAGGTGAAAGTTCACCAGGCTGTAGTTACAGCACCTCCAAGTACTTTAAAAAAAAAAAGATTAGTTCACTAAGTTTGCCAGAAGGAAATCAAGCAGAAAAAACCCACATTTTCTTGCCAGGTTAGTTTGTTAACACTATCTCTCAAATGGGAGCAATGAAGAGCAGAACAGCAGAAGGCTGAGGACTGAACTGTGAGGCTGAAAATGGGAAGTAAAGCAGAAAGAAGTGGGACAGAACAAAGAAATCAAGCTTATTTCCTTAGTAAAATGAGGATTTTTGTTGTCTCTTCTGCCTATGAAATAACAGCTAAGATGTCCTAGCAGAATTAATCTGTAAAGAATGGCACCTACCCATCTCAAAACAAAAGGATGCAAGTGTCAGCACTGCTTAAATGCAGCTATCATGCACTGAAATGAATGACATGCAGTGTACGTAATGGATTAGAGAATGAAGCTGAAGTGTTAACAGTACTTGGAGATGGCTATTAAGCTTTTTTAGCTTCTAAGTATCCCAAACATATCTCAAGTCAATAAATGCATTAAATCAAATACAATTTTATACAGTCTCCAACAGCAAAAGCAGGAGTCTGACTGCCAGCTCTATACTGCATTCATCACCTAAGAGACTCCCCTCAACCCCAAATGGAGATCTTATTAAACAGCTGATTTGGAATGTGCTTAGAAACTCAAACCCTTGAGTTATTCATGAAAGACATACATGAAGACTTCCAGTGTCAGAACTTTCAGAGAGATCACCTAGTCAAAGCAGCTTTTAGACAGCAAATGAACCTATATTCAAAGTTCCCAAGGATTATATTATTGCAGGAAGAGCCAACATACTACATATTATTTAGGTATTTGCAGACTATAGCAAATACCTTAAACTCCATCTAAATTGATATGAGTGGAAACTGGAATAAGGACCTGCACCTGCCTAACAGACATTGGTAATGGAACACTGACTTTGTAAAGCAAAATGCTGAGTAAGCAGTGGCTGTCCCTAAAAAACCGTAACTTAAACTGAATCTTAAATCTGTGTCTATTTTGAACATATCATAGTAAATTTACCAGGAAAAAAGCAAACATAATGACAGGTATTGAACTAGGCATGTAAAGACAAGCTGATTTTTTAAGTCTTGGGCTGTATTTTCTTAAAATTCATTCTCTTCTGTGGTTAACACCCCCTATTTTCTTCCTAGGTAAAAATTTCACAGTAAAATCTGACTGACAGCTACCATATAAAAAGAAGTTCTTTAAACAGTCAGTGTTAGAAGTGCATAGCTTCTGATGTCAAAACCTTCAAGTAATATTAGATTTCCAGAAATCTTCCTATTTGTCATAAGTAGGACCTGTCAGGTCATCCTCCACGTCATCAGTTATCCCAACCTCACAAAAATGTTTCATTGCCTGCTAAAAAGGCTGCTCAAAATAATAAATTAAACAATGTATGTCTGCACTAGTCTGGTTCTCAAATTTCTTCTTCTCCCCTCCTTCACAGAGGAAATATTGTTCATAGTTAAATTCAAATCATTCCTACCTGTAACTGGAAACTATCTATAAGCACATGACATCCAATGAATTGGCATTCAGGGTGGGATTCACCTCACTGTAACTTTGAAAATCTGCATCTCAAGTAATGATGTTTCCTCTTTTTATTAATGTGCCATAAGAAGTAGACATTTAAATATGACAATTCACTCCATTTGACACCTGGATTCTGGGATTAATTGTCTGCTGGAGGTCTATCTCTGTTAAATCAAGCTGGCCTATAAACTAGGTAACAACTTAAGACTTGACATCTAAGTTGTAATTCTTCAAAGATAAAAAAGGATTTATCTTGCCTAAATTCTATCAGGTTACTGTAACTTGTTCACACAGACTAACCTTAAAGCCTTTTGATGCTGCTATATGGGCAGCAGTCCAACCCTCTTTGTCAGCATGGTTGATGAGATCTGCAGAAACAACAGGCTTTACTCTACTGCTATAGTCATCTTCTCTCTTCTCCAAATCAAAGTAGTCTAAATTAGGCTCTGCATCCATCAAACAGTTCCCATCGTTCGGCTCCCCATAGTACATAAGGAGCTTGAGACTTTCAACATTACCAGAATCCACTGCTGCATGAATTGGTGACCAGCCATCCTAAAAAAAAAAACAAAATCGAAAAGCACACTGCCACCAAACACATAGAAAAATGTTTGTAGACTTGTATCAGCAAAGAATCTGAATGGAAGGCTCGGCCTGGAAATTAAGAAGACAAGCAAGAGTGACATAATAATCCTCTGGGAAAACAGAGTTGCTTGTATGTGTTTTGGGTGGAAGAGAGGGAAGAAAATGTAACAGAAAAAAAATTTACAGTTTTCTCCAAGGACAGTCCAACAGATGAAGTCTTCAAAATTTTTAGAAAAGTCTAAGTCATACAGTGCTTACATGCTGTTAGTAAACTGCTTCCTTCCTGTGCATCAAACAAAAATTATTCCAACTATCAATAGTTTCATGCTGCATTGATACATTTATTAGTCAGTTTCACTGTTTTGACATCACAACTTTCTCTCACTGCAAGTCAAATTTACTTTCCAGATGCAAAATAAATGAATCATAAAAAATTTAGTGTAATAATTATAGGAGGAGTAGAACGTTCTGTGAAGCTACTACACTTTGTGCTGTATTTTGGGATGGCCTAAAACCCACATTTATTGTCATGAGAATCTACTGACATCAGACTTTAAGAAAAACTTTAGAAAAGCACCTGAAAAAGGCAATATGTAGGTACTGATTTTGAGACAGTCCTCTTCCCTTTCTCCTCTAGATATGACTTTTTTTTTGCCATATTCTGCCATTTGCGATATATGAAAGTTTACAAGACTGGCAAGAAAGTTTTGGGGTGTTGTCCCTTCAAGGACAACAATAAGGCACTCTAACATAAAAAGTGGAAGCAAAATCCCTATCTCCACTTCTCCACCTTAAAAATAAGCCAAAACAGAAAAGTTTCATTTTACAAATCCAGTGCTGGAGAAAAGTTGCAGCAAATTGCCGGTGGAATCTGAAATACGTCAAATGCTGTGAAAGTCACATCATTTAGGAGATTTTAGACAATATACAGTTTAAAAACCCCAGAAAGTATGATGAAAATAACAAAATACTGATTTCAAATTATTTGGCTTATTCCAGCTTTAAAGAAAAGTTTAAATAAATATTTCAATGTTAATATTCAGTACTATACAAGGTACTTTAACTTTACAAACTATTTTAACTTACACTGGTTTTTACTGTTCGATCTGCTCCACCTTCCAACAATAGCTTAATACAACCGTTATTTCCATTTTTACAGGCCAGGTACAAAGGTGTCTGTCCTCTTTCAGCAGCATGGTTAATATCAGCCTGATACATAATTAATAATTCTGCACATCTATAGCAAACAATAAAGCAATAAAATTGTCTTATGTTAGACATCCAACACCTCTTTATAACTTATGACATTTAAATATTTTAAATATTGATTTTACAGATACAGATCTACCTGTGATCAACCCATATATACAAGTATAAAGTATAATTTTGTACACATGTATAAAGACAGGTTACTTTCAACATGTAAATCTTAAACGACTGTAACTGCATTTAAAAACTGTGAATGTAAAACACTGAATTTCACAAGACTGATGAAAACTTGATGACAGCTGCTTAAGAAAAACATTCAGCTGAGCAAAAAAAGAAACATTTCTGACTACTGATATTTAAAATAGATTTAAAAAGAAAAGGGAAAAAATAAAATGAAGGACTAGGACTAGCTTTACCAGCAAAATGGACATTTGTCTAGGAAAGTAACCTGGTGGAGACAGCGAAACAGCTGTGGCAGTACCTACCATTCAGATCCCTGAATGGAGGCTACTACAGAAGGATGGCTTGGGGGGTATTGGTGGCAGCTACTGGGTTATGGAAGATGGAAGACTAAATGGACTGCTGAAGAGCAATTAACTTGAAGCTGGCATTCAGATCCAAGATCTTGTACTTCCTCACAACCCTGTAGCAGTAGGTTCAGTTTTTTTCCCAATTCTTGTGCCAGGGTTGGCTACCTTTCCCTTCCCTAACCCAGCTTTTCAAGAACACTTAAGACCTCAGAAAAATCTTAATGCCAGTCAATTCACTCTGCAGTTCAAACAAGCACTGTTAATAAAGATAAGTTCCCAGCTCTCCAGCTCTGTATTTATCAGTCCATAAAAATAGAAAGCATATCAACAATAAAGCCTCAAAGCAGTTAACGCAATGCCAAATAACTACTGATTAGGAGATCACTCTGTAACAAAACTATGACAAAATATTTAAAACAAGGTAAGGTACACATAAGAATGTAAGGATATAAGAAATTACATACTAAAAAAAAAATCACAATTATTTAAGAAAATTGCCTTTTGATAAGTTTCTATTCAGTCAGAAAATCAGTTAAGTTCAAGGTAAAATGCACAGTTTTAGAGAAGAGTAAAACAGATAGCATTGATATGAATTACTTAGCTATGCTTTCCAAAAATGCTCAACTGAACAGAAAAAAAATACAAATAAAAATAATGTTCTGCCTCAACGAATGTTAGGCATACATCCTAACCATACAGTCACAAAAATCATCTTAAGAAGGGCTCATAACAAGACATTTCCATACAGCAAATCCAGACTGAGTTTTAAAGTCTGCTAGGTTACAAATAACTGGTTTCGTGTTTTACATTGTGTTTGGTGAATCTCAAAAAGCTACATTGACTTTCCACCTCAAGTTCAGGGAACTGGCCTGGACAACATGGGAAATTATTCTGGAAGTTTCTCCTAAAACCAGTTACTGATCTGGTGATTTACTAGACTAGCCACAAAAAAATAGAATTTTTTTTCTGACTACATAACTAGAGTTAGAACAACAGTATTGTCTTGGCTCAGGAACAAGGTTAATAAAGATGTCACAGGGGACTGGTTAGCAAGTCTATGACAGACACCTCATGTGCAATTGAGAGCAGTTTAGTGCTATCATTAACCCTGCATTAGGAGACAGACAGTACTGTTGCCCCAAATTCCACCTATTACAGATTTTTTTTTTTCTGCTCCTGAACTTTGAAACAATCAACAAATCAAACAGCCTGAACCATTTGTAGTCTCCCTGACATTTCTGGCTAGCCCTGTCATTATTCCATGCTCAATTTTACAATTCAGTTCATGTTTAGTATCTAGAAAAGTAAAAGCAAAAAAAAGTGTTTAGAGATATCATATTACATAACTCTAAGGCAAAAAGCATATAAAGCCTGCAATATCACAGCACAGCAGATGACACACAGCAAAGTGTTGTGAGGGTAAGTCAGGGAAATAAATAGCTTCCTGTTTAAATGAAGTGTTAAGGTATTTATTTTAGTGAGAGAATATGAAGGGTGTATTTTGGGTTTGTCTTGTCAAGTCACACATATTTTTTACAGATTTTATGCAAAACACTGAAACACTTAACTAGATACATATTTCTGCGCTCAAAACACCAAGTGGGCATCTGCTACCTCTGGAGTAAGACTTCCAGTAAAAAATAACCATTAGTTGATGAGCTTGAAATCTCTAAGAAGTGGCATGAATCTCTGAAGATTCTTATACACTCATGGAAGACAGTCAGAAGAACAGAGATCCCACTCTTCCTCAGTGTGGGATCAGAGGCTATCACAGTATAACACTCAAAGACTGATTCCTGTGTGTGACTGTACTAGAGTAAAATCCTTAAAAATAACAAAATTTAAACTTCAAAAGAATCAGAAAGATTAAAAAAAGCAAAGATATGTAAAACAAAGGTAAATTCTGTAATAAGAATTCTTAGTAATTCTGTTTAAAGCCTTTTGAATTTGTAATAATTTTCTCTGGAAAATGTTGCTCTGGAAACAGTTATTTAATAGTTGCTTCCAACTTCCAGTTCTATTTCCTATGATTCTATGATATAAATTATTCTAATTACATTTTGAAAAATGTTTTTAGTAATATTGTTTGACTTGTACATAATTTTCCGTTTTTCAAAGTTACTGATACAAAAAAACTTAAACCTTCAAAAAACCTTGTCTTATTGTGTTAGGTATTTGATCCTATATCACTAAGGAGAAAACTCAGATGTTCTTTTGCCTCTGAATATGATACTCATATTTTCTATGCTTGAAAAAAATCAGTGCAAAAATTATTTCCTTCTTCCTTTCTCTGTTAATCCCATACTATGGCTGATAACGCAAAGAAAATTAAGAAATTCAGAGGTATCGTGCCCGTGTAGACCAGTACCACACCGTAATTGGTAAGAATACTTGTTCAGCAACCTTAAGAGCTGAAATTGGAAACAAAACAAATAGAAAATATTCAAATCAGAATGGCCTAAGAACATGAATTTAAGTAGATGCTTTCAATAAATTATAGTTAAATACATAAGAATGCAACAGTAATGTAATGAAAAAAGTATATAATGTAAAGAGAATATAAAATTGAGTAACAGCTGACAGGCAAAATCTTAAAGGCTTCACTTACTTGACATGTCCCTTAGCAACTGCTGAACACAAGGGTGTAAAGCCATTTTTATCAGCAGCGTCAACTTGTGCTTCTGCAGTCAGCAGCAATCTCACACAGTCTATAAATGGAGCAAAACCATAGAATGAATCAACAAGAACAAGTGGTTAAAACTACCAGAGGCTAAAGTCTGCTCAAGGGGCAACAATCAGCCAGTCTTTTGGACTACACATCACACCTTAGGGGACTGAAATAAAAGCTCAGGAAGAAGTTTGTAGGAGAGAGATGAGAATTGTCTCCCGGGGGCATCACCACCATTTTGCAAAAAGGGTTTGGGTTGGGTTCTGCTGGGATTCAAATAAATGCCCACTACAGGCAACTCCCACAGTATTAGCTATTTTACCTCCAAAGTGGGGGATCTGAATTATCCAGGAGTCCCTACAGGCATCACTGCCTACTGGCAGTTGTGGCAAATATGACAGCCACAGGGGAGATGTTCACAAGCCACACATAACTCAAGCAACACGCCGGCCAGTCTTGTTTTAGGACACTTTGACTTGTGATTGCGATGACAAATAAAATAAGCTGACAAACTCAAACCTCCCCAAACCATTCCCATTCATATAGTTCCAAAATGACATCCTAAAAATAGTACCAGCCTGATTCCATCATCCCTACAGCTAATTTAAGATAATTAATTACATAGTAATTAGACTGCTTTTCATCCACAAATTGGAATATCATTTGATGCAATTAACTTTGAAGAAAACAGTTGATCTGTTCCTCATTCTTGAAATTGGCTCCAGACCAAAATAAAACAAGTCTTTTGTAATTGAAACTACTACTTGGAAAATAAGCTCAGCTACAACACCAATTATAAACTCCTGACCTGATTTCTGAGCAAGCTTAATGCATGCTGTTCCAGCACTCGGTAAAATCCTGAAGCCAAGTTCTGCTAGTGAAGTTTAACTCTAGGTATCAGAAACATTTATTAAGAACTACTTGGATATCAGAAAAATATATTAAGAACTACTTAGAAATCTGACTGGTCTAAACAATTCTTCAATGTATTTACTCCCATTACAATTTTTTCAAATACTAGTACAGATGTCATGGAGTTGATTGAATAAATAATTTAACATTAAGAAGCAGGATTTTAAAATATTCTAAGTTATTATTTTATAAATTAGGATTCTTTACTTTTGAAATAAGTAATCTGACATGAAATTTGTTGTTGTTGTAAAGTTGGTTGTCACAGTAAGTTACCAGGACTTGACCTGTAATTTTTTTTTAAGTCATAAAGAAACTCTCTGTTAACTAACTTACCAAGTCCTTCCAATTGTAAGATAGTACCACTTAAAATGAAGTTATCTTTTCATTCACTTTTTAACACAAAAATACTCTGCTAAGAATGACCTTTTTTTCTTCTTTCCATTGTCAATCCCAGTCCTATATTAAATGATTAACTTGAAAATACAGATTCCTGCTTAACATCCTAAAATACTTCTAAAGTTTATGAGGGATGTTGAAAAAATTTTCACCTAGCAGTTTCAAGTATTTGGCAGGAATACTCTGCTGTTTGTTCATAAAGCATATGTTAGCCATGCAAAAGCCATGAACACACAGAACAAGACCACCTTTCTAGAAAGGCATGGTTAATTCACACGTATTGATTGGCAGATCATTCAGGTGGTAGCTTATGTCTGTAAAAATACTGTTTCTGATGAAGCTTATCTCTGTGAAAATACTGCTTCTGAAAAGAGCTTTTTATTCTTAGGTGTAAGTGTGACCATGAGGAAATACAGCTACTTTCACAAGGCAGAACACATGAGCTAGTAAGCTCTACGTGACCTGTTCTGGTGGCATATCAAGTGAAAGAGCAATTATCTCCAAGAAGCCTGGGTTTTCTGGGTGCACTTTTTACTGGGATTTGGAGAAGGGTAATTTGGGTCAATCCAGGCTCATTCACTCCAGTTCACACTGGTCTGCCATAGAAGTAATCAGCAGTGTGGAGTACTAGGTGGAAGGGTAGGCACTAGACAGACATTGGTGCCACTAGGTCAAAAGTTTTGGTCAAAGCAAAAGCAAAACATGGAAGCAAATTAGGACAAACACCTGGAGACTTTACTGCTCTCCTCCACAGCTGGGTAGTTAGTTCTTCCAGAGTGTTGGCAAACATCATGCAGATACATCCGGTGGCTTGACAAAGCTGACTCCATGTAGCTGTATGTTTCTGCACCTCACTCCTTTCTACTTCCCATATTCCAGTTTTTTCCTATCAATCAGGGTGCCACAGCCTCCAAATACTCAGGATAGAAGAGAATCGATTACACCATAAATGCATATGATTAGCACATAGCTGAGTCCAAAGGATATTATTTTCTCCACATCTCTTGGATTCAGAAACTCTTACTGTTTAATTTTGTCTTTCTCAACCTCTTTATGGCAGAGAACAGTCAGGATTTGCAACATCATAAAGCTACGGAGATCTATCAGCTAAGAGAACTACTGTTACTAAGTGTACAATAGACCTGAAGTGGCTCCTTCTTTGCTAATGGTCAAACCAAGACAGCCTGATAAAACAACCTGTTCAGCTATCCCAAACTAGTGGTTAAATAATGAAATTAACAGTTTCCTCATGTCCATTCAAATACAAAGAAAACGTATATTTTTACATGAATTTCTCTCAGACCTACAGAATTAGGGATAGTGTGTGGTGGAAACAAAGCATCTGCTATTAACTTCATGTGCTGGAAAAACCCTCTGCGGCAGCTCTCAAAAGGCAACTGTTTCCAAACAGGAAAGCTAAACATCTTGCAATTAGGACAGATTAGGACAGAATATTTCAGTGCTCTTTTCTTGTGTAACTCAATTTCTACAGAATGGGCTGAGAGCATATAACAGCTGCTGCCACCATGCTGGTTACAATGTGCTCTACCACTCTCAAGCTATCTACACATCTCAAACACTATTTCTTCACTGGAAATGTGTGGGGATCATTTGCTTTCCACTCTTCTCAGAATCTCCCAAACACGGTGTTTCTGAAGGGAGGTACTCATCATACTTGCTTTTATCAATTCTAAAGTTACTATTTTTTCTGGTGAAATCTTCTCCAGGAGAAACAGGAAAATCTGGTTAGTTGACTTAAAAATCTCAAAATCCATTTAGTCACTAAGTCCACTTTAAAAATATTCTCAATAAATTAAATCATGGTGTGATCACCCACAAGGATAGGCTTGTGTTAAGTCTTATGGTTAGACTGAACAATCTGAAGGGTCTTTTCCAACCTAAGTGATCGTATGATTCTAAGGAAAAAAAACCCTCAGAAACTTACCATTGGCAACACTACTCAAGACACTGAAAAATCTGAACAATAAACTATTTTATCCTGAAATGACACCAGTATCATTTCTTTCCACCTGGCTGGTTAAGAAAAGGTATTAGAAAGGACTTTAAAAAATATTTATTTCTATACACCCTTTCTTAAGCCTATATAAGTAACTTCTAAAAACAAGTCTCCACTTTGAATTGCTACATATATCCATTCACTTGAGAACAAACAACAAACTACAAGTAATGAAAAAGGACTATATAATAAAGTTAAGCACAAAAATCTTTCTCCCAAAACATTATAAATCTGTAACTTTCAATTTTCATATAATTTATTAAGGAGACATCAACACTGCTGTTGTGTGATTCTCTCATTCAGGATTCACACAATACATTTAGTTGCTGAAATGTGATGATTTGTACAACAAAGTATTTTTCACATCCTGTCAACTATAAATAGAAGAGCAACACTATAAACTCTGTAATATAGTTTTTATCTCAGAAAATAAAAGATACTAAACAATTACAGGGTGCATATGCATATGTTTGGGTTTGTTTTTGTGTTTTCACAATTCTGTCATGTGTCTTTCTTATTTGAAATTTTGACAATAAAACAAGGAATCAAATTGCCTTTCCTGCCAGTAAGAGCTGCTCAGTAACTGTAACTGAAAATCAGGGTATTTGCTTTGAAGCAATTTTACAATACAAGACAAGTAAAGAAGAGTTGGGTCAATTACGGTTGCTGACAAACATTAGCAATAAGAAATGGATGTAAGCTTAGATGAATACACCAAACACCCATTCAGTGAGGGGAGAATAATAAATCCACACAATATAATTACCTTGGATTCTTAAAACTGCAGATAACAAGTTGAAAAAAGGAAAAAAATCACCAAAGTTAAAAAAAAAAGTACCTTTTTTCTATTTTAAAGGTCTTGGCAACAAAAAAGAATCTCAGGCGAAAAGGCCTGGATGTTTCTAAAAAAAAAATACCTGTAGCACCTAGGAAGCAAAGAAGAATACACCATTCTGAGCAAAGGGAAAATTCCTCCTCTATGCCTGGTAGCAAAATTAACCCTGAACATGTCAGAAAAATGTACATTATCTGCCTATCTGTGGATTTTGTATCCTAACTTTAGTTTTATTTTTAAAATACTTGAGAAGAATTATGAAATAGTCTCTCTAAGTGCTATTTGGAACACGAGATCAGGGTTTTCTAATTGTGCCACTAACAAATATTTTGTTAAATAAAACCACAAAGTACTCTTGAAAGTAGTGGCTTTAATGGGACTATGTTCCTCCTTTGACTCTGAAATAAAATTTTGACTTTACTAAAAATTAATGGAATATTTGCCATTGGTATCGCTTTAGTATTCATCTTTAGTATCCAAAACAGCATAGTGATACAACTTGAAATATAAGAATCTGGAAGGTTTTACATAGGTAGAAAAAGCTATCATAATGTGCACTGTACTTTTAAAAGAAACTGCTGTTTGAGAGCCTTGTGTTAGAAGTCTGAAAATTATTGCTTGGAGTTTGTATTCATGAAAGTCGTATCTCCTAGTAACATACGTGATGCATTTCATAAATATATTCATAAAATACGAAGACTGACTGTCGAAAGGTTCAGAAATGCTACTTCCTCAATACAGAGGAGGGTTGGGGTCATGAGGAAAGGAAAAAAAAACCTTTCCATTTTCGCAGGAGAGCCTAGGTAACAAATGAAGGCTATTTCATTTAGTTCAAAAATAAAGACAGCTCATTTTATTTCCCAAGTAACACACTATTCTGACACGATCTTCCATCCTTTTCACTGCTGCTGCAGAAGATCAAAACCCTGGTGATGACCTATTCTTTGCTGCTTAATCCCTGTAGAGGGAAGTTCTTTCTTTCAAGTTCCCATTGCTAAAAAAGATCTTTAGTTTCTCACAGAATATGGGGTGATAATATCTGGTAGCTTTTTATATGAAGGGAGTGGAGAAATAGAACAGATGTTCCTGCAGAATGCTACCAATTTTCTGTGTTTCAAACGCTGAGTTCAAAAATTCTGCCTCAAGAAGCATTGCTTATATATATATCATGACTTTGGTCATATAATCTATATATTTCATTTTCAATTTCACATTTTTAAGAAAAATGCATTTGACCTAACTGAATATTAAAAACTTAGGAAGTAAGCTTTCACTATTTTACATGGATGCCATAATAGACCTTAGTATCATTTACCTGTATGTCCATTCGTAGCAGCAGAATACAAGGCAGAATAGCCATCTTCACAAGAGTAATTAATGTCCAGTCCTTCTTCATTAAGCAGCATTGATAATAAAGTGACATTTCCCTGGGCAGCAGCTTGGTGAAGAAGGGTGGGCCTGCCACCCAGGGGGACAGGACCACCACTTGTTAACAAAGGGGTTAGGGAGGAAGACCAGCCTGTGAGTTAAAGCAACAGAAGTTAGAGACACAAATAAAGCACTGCATTTTCTGTGCTCTTTTAAGAACTAAGAAGTATCTTCAAAATGCATTTATTAGTTTAGCAAAATTTTATGATGATGCTTTGTCTATACATTAGAAGGTCTTCTGAAGAATAAAAATTGCATTCAGGGGTGACACTTGTTAATACAAATGAACTGGACTTCACTACAAAAGGTCAATGTGAAACTTTTTATGAACTGTAGTAGCAGCTGGATGTCTCAAAAAATTTTATATAATTGAAATTACAAAACTAACAGAAGTTTTAGGCAAGTTTTACTTTAAAAAAATCTTCCCAGCATATTCAAATAAAGTATCGATAGAAAAGTTTTCAAAACAAAGTGCTCATTTTCATATATAATTTTATCCTCTTTATAGTCTTAATGCAAACTCTAGTATTATATTATAATAGTATATATTTAGTATTTATATAACTCACTTGTAATTACAAAGATAAATTGCACAGAGGGCCCTTAGTGACTTCAGGTGCCTTTCAATAAGTTTGAAAAAACATGTAGAAATCATTTACACAAACAATACAGAAGTAAATACATTTATTATTGAACTCCTCATTAAGGTAACGTTCCTTTTACTCAGTGATATTTAACAATACATTATAAAATGCTCCAGTGGGAATGAATAACAGGTTATATAAAATTTATGTCTGAAAGCTTTGAAGTCAATCCATTAACAAAGAATATTCAATCCAAAACTCTGAAAGCTTAGGAGTCGTGGTTAAATGTTCTGCTGACTATTTGTCAGCTTAGGAGGGACTTTGTTAAGAATATGAAGTTTGCTGCATAAGGCATGGAATATTTTGTGCATTCCTCCTTGATCAAGGACTGCAAGAGAAAATAGGAGAAAGGTTGGGGTTTTTTTTTCATATGTTCACTATTACCTTTAGAAAACATGCATTATATTTCTCTCTTGAATAAATAACTGTCTTCTATGGCCACAAATAGGCTACTATATGAGGCTGAAATCTGACAATACAAAGCAAGTTTATGCAGCTTTTAATGCAGTTTTGCAATGCCTGAGGCTGAAAAAGAGCTTTAGGGCTTCAGTTCCATTCAAGCTAAGTGCTATCCACCCTCCAACATCTTGAACTAGAGAAAGTATGCGGTAGCAGCACTACCATGCTGGGATGATCTGCTTCAGATTTTGGAAAACAAAATGAAATGCAGAAATTCCCAAAAGAATTCTACAGAAACAACAGACTGGGTACCTTGTAAGATCTCAATACATTTTAGTTAACATCAAGGCTTACACAAGAATTCATTACCTGAGCAGTACCACTGAAGAATACATAGTTTGATTCCAGTTCAAAAAACAACAACAACAAAAAAAGCTTGGAGTATTTTCATATTTGTTTCTAAAGTAAGCTAAATTTGTCAATTTAAATTAAGTTTACTAGTTTAGTATCTAAAGGAAACAAATTTTCAGTATTTCCACAGTATTATTAGCTTCTTATTAAACTTACTTTTTTCGTATTCACTGTAAGAAGTCATCACTGCAGCTATGAAGTTACCTTATAAATCCAAATTTAAGCCAATGATAAATTGTAAAACTAACTCCATACATCTTCTTATAACTTCAGTTCTGAAGTTACCTTCTGATTATTAATACTCTTAGTAATATTTAATTCTCCAATATTTTTATTCAGAGGATTTTGAGGGTTTTCTTAAGTTTATTAAAAAAACCAATAAGCAATATACAAAGTAAACTGTACCCTTTAAGTGGCAAAAAAATATATTACCTTCAACTTCCAACATTTGAGAACAGTTAACTCTTACAAAATTCCCTAAGGTTCAAAGAATAACTTTTGGTATTCCTTTCCATTGTGAAAGTGGTTTTATTTTTTTCAGCCTTTTGTTATTCTTTGAAACTAACTGTGCTGCACCTCTTGCTATACATATATTAATGTTTTTAAAATAGTACTTGTGTAGTTTTTACTGTCTTCTTTTGGCAGTTAACCGATAGTGGATATTGACAAGGTGGCACTACAGTTACTAAAATTCTTTATCTAAGTTACACTGGAATTATGGTTATATAAATAGTATTTTGGGTTTCCTTTCCTTTTGAAAAGAGCACGATTTTTTAATGTAGTTTATTTGCTTGTTTGTTTGCTTGTTCTTAAAGCATCCTTAAGAGAAATGCCAAAATGAAAGGAATTTTTTAAAGTCACATCTTAATTTTAATTTCAGCTCCTTGAAAAGAAAAATATGTTGTTGCAATTCAGTGATGAAATTCATTATACCAAGTTACCATTAAATGAAAACCTTCTACTGAAAAAGATACAAAAATAAGTAATAACATAAATATAACTTTACATTCTATTATCAATGTGAAGCAGTATAGTAAGATTCAATTCATCCAACAAAATGCACCAACATTAGAAGATACCAATAAATAAGGGACACCATTACAGATGCAAAAAGTTAGGAAATATGAAGCACCTGTGAAAGCTTGTAGGGCATGCAGTGATGAAGGGCAGAGGGACAGACAAAAACAGCTTCTGGCATCAGCTTCAGAATGTGAGATGGTTAATTTCAGAGCTTACATCAGTCCTTCACACCCCCCCTCCCCCCTGCCACACACACTTTTATCTTCAAAGCCAATTGTAAAGAGAGAATAAATCAATCATCATAGAAATGAGCAAAATAAAAAAAATATATGTCATTGAAGAGTAACACAGAAAGCACAAAACTAAGAAGAAAGTGAAAGCAGAAATCCCAGGGGTATGATAATCCAAATGCCTACATTTGTTTCCATTTTGAAGTCTTACAGCCATTGAACTGTAGAAATCCAAACAGAGCAGAAGCATTTTGGCACGGATCAAAGGCTGCTGAAGTTAATGAAAACACTGTCACAGATTTTGAATCAGGCCATAAATGTTCATTGTAATGTCTCTATGTGCAGTCTGCTTAACATTAATGAAGGCCCATGTCTTTTCCTACCAGGGATGAAAAGAGCAACATGTGGTACAATAGCCCATCTCTAAAAGATATGACCACATTACTTTAGCAGAATGCCCGTGACAGGATCAGAGTGCCCATTTTAAGTTTGTTCTTAACAGTTCCTCTTCCTAGAGCCAAGACACTTCCTTACTGAAAATCAGGCTGTTGCTCTGTTCCTAAAGCAATCTGAGCTAACTAGGAAACTCTTAAAATTAATAATACTTTAGTGATTAGGTTATTATCAATTCTTTTGACTCCACCATAAGAAGAAACAAGCATGAATTAACTGACAAACAAAAAAATATAAAAATGAAGGATTCTGTCAATGTTCTTTAATATGTTAAAATTGTTTGGCACTGTTCTTAAAAATATAAAAAAATTCTGATTGAAGCTCACTGCTTACTATACAATAAGAGTAAGATTTAACCATGCTCTGCTTTAACTGAATGTAAAATTGAAATTCTAAACATTTTCTGAAAAAAGTAAATAAAACATATTAAAATCAACCAGATCATTAATAAAACTAACTGGTTCTGTGCCTAGAGGACATGAAAATGCAGATATGGGAAGGAAGTTTCAGCAGTATTTGTAGTTTGTTAGATGTTTCTCACCTCAAAAAAAGTCATACTTAAAAAAGAAGCTGAAAAAAGGGAATAAGTGACATGAATTCAGGTATTACTGACCACATTATCTTAACAAAATTAGTGTTATTAAATTTGATTTATCTTTCTATTTTCATATATATATTTAAAATATAATTATTTTCTTAGCATAAAATTTTGAAGGAAATGTTTTTCCATACTTGCATAACATCTGTTGCTCTAAATTTATTTAGTTCTGCAGTTTGCTAGAACATTTGGCCAAAATAAATTATATTCCCTTAAAAACATTAAAAAAATGAGATTAAAGAATAAATGCAATAAAATACGAGCATTATTTGGGGTAAAATAATATTATTATTTAAAATAATATTATCCTGAATATTTATTTGAATATTACAGATAAAGTTATTAAGGTTCTTTGAGCCTGTATGTAGCCAGTAAACTAATACTAAAATAACATCTCTATAGTAATAAAATAAAACTGCATACAGCTAAGTAGAGTTTAAGCAATCTTTCTTTGCAAACTATAGATCATGGGATATGTTTCCCACCTGCAATTGCAAATATTCCCAAAAACCAGGCTGACTTAAAAAGTACTAAGATCAAATGTTCAGAGCAAGGATTATAATGGAATTAAATCAACAACTATTTCCATGCCTCCCAAAAACAAGTGAAGGGAGTTAGAGAAAGAAAGCAATCTGAACACAAGCCAAAAAATTTTTAAAAAACTAACAATTTTTGCCAAAAAGTCCTATCTTTGAGAATTTTCTCTGAGAATGGTCACACATTTCATAAGAAACACAAATTAAATATTTGGGGGCAGAGTCTGATTGAAAAGAATGATTGTTCTCCTAAGAAAATAGTTAATACCTCAAAGCACCAACTCAAGCAAAAACAATACATGGGGTTATGAAGAAAGGCACTAGTAATTTCACTTTTAAGGTATAAGGCTTATTCTTCTAATGAATAATCAATAACTATCTTAAATGATTACCAAACACCAGATAATTAATGTAATACTAACTGTTATATACACCTAATTCATGCTGATAGGATTTGTGGAAGACAACGTCTTGCCTACAAAAACTATTCACTTAGAAGCTGACTTTTCCAGTAATTTGTTCTATGTTCATAAAATCTTAGATTTTGTTCTTGGAATCATTTTTAAATTATGTTATGGAGCCTAATAGCACTTGAAGGCAAATTAAGTTTGGAAAAGATTAAAATACTGGGAGACTAATGATCTATCTGACATGGCAACCAGACTCATCTTGGAATACAAATTTAAGATGAAAATTCAGGATGTCCCTATGAAAAACAGCAAACTAATAGGCAGTAATCAAATCCCAGTATTGTTGACTCTGAGGAGTAGTAGACAAAGGGAAGGATAAAATTTCTGAGCTCACATTTTTATGGCACAGTTCAGAAAGGAGAGAGGATTCTGACAGTATGGTGTGACAACTAAATGCTAGAAGGATGACCAGGTTACTCCTGATGCATGTAGAAAGTCTTCAGTGAAGTGGAATGGGAATAAAAATTGATTAATAACAGGAAACCTGGAATCTCCTATATATACACACTCAATTTTGCCACAGACTGTTTTTGGAATGGCTTCCCCAGGACTGGTGCTTGAGTTTAACTCACTTTTTAGTGGTGCAGCTACCAAGAGAAAGTGGTTGGTTACATGCTGGAAGCAGATTGGCTGCGCAGGGCTTTTATACCCTACAGACTATGATGCAGGGACTAGAGTTATGAGGGACTGAAGTACCATAACTGAACTGAGAATAACTGTTGAAAGCTTGAGACAACTCAAACATTCTTCAACACTGATGAAGGTCTAAAGTGTTCTGTAACTGTGTTCCTTTTTTTTTTACTGCAGTGCAAGTCAAGCTAAAGAGGAGCTTCTACCTAATGTTCTAGTGCTACTGATCCCAGCAGGGAAATATGTTAATAAAAAGGTTTATAGGAGATCTATAATTCACTGAAACGTAGACCAGTATTGTCTTTGTTCACTTTAATGCCACCAAGAAGATTCCGTGAAGCTGGTGGCACATTAGTTAGTCCCCACCACAATGCAAAATGAGTAGCAGATACACATATTGACTCCAGATTTAAGATTATCAAGTTAGATTTTAACTTTTCAACAGCGAATTTGTGCCTATATTTGTTGAAGTAAACCTGTGAGATGCCATACATGAGTATTAACAAAGCCTACAACCAAAAAAAGATCTATAGAAAAATAGAAATAAAAATGAAACGTATTCTACAGGCATGTAGTGATATATGGGAAACTGCACTGTTATACAGGCAATTACATGTATTAATGTGCAACCATCTACTGCTGTAGCAGAATACCATAGGCCCAGCTATGCCCTATTTTTTAAAAGGGCATAAAACTCACAGAGCACAAAATACATATTCCATGGAAGATCACTTGCAGAGGTAATCAAAACATCATTTCAGACTGAGAAAGCATTTTGAAGTCCAAAATACTAGCATAACCAAAAATATATAAAATAAATTTTTAAAGGAATTTATTTAATAGACTATAATCTGCAGCTCACTTAATTTAAACATTAGTCCTCTTTATCTTTAAAAAAAGCCTTCAATATGGAGACTTCCTTGAGGAAGCAAACTAATTCATAACATTACTAAATCAGCAAAAGAATTCCCATGCCCCTGGAATGTGTAAAAAATATAAACAAAAATTTTAGCTTCTAGAAAGCAAGAAAGAGAAAGTTACAACAAGATAAAGCAAACAAGACATAAAAGAAAACCAAAACATTATTTTTGAGGGAGACAGTTTGTAGCATATCAATCCCTTTACCTGATGCTGTTACCAGGAGGCTGTCTGAATCACATGGTCTACAGGATGAAGCACTAACAGGGTTTATGGAGGAGCTACAGGCAATGGTGGTGGGAATGACAAAGGAATTTTCTGAACATGCAGGTTGGTTCAGTCCAGGGAAGTGGGAAGGCCAGGCACCCACCTGAGATGAGGCTATGGCTGGTATGGCACAGCCTGCAGGTGCCACAGATAAATCTATAGCAGGTTTTGGTGGCAGCTGAGGTGAGGACTTAGAAATAATTTCCTCATTTATTACCCTGATTCCTTGTGGTGAACTTGAAAGAGGTGAGGTCATGGTTTTGTTGTCAGTTTTTGCACTTGTATTTGGGGATCGATTACTATCCATTAAAACTTTAAGCTGTGGGTGTGGTGGAGAAGGAGCTTGTGAAAGCCCTGGTTTTTTAGGAGGAATAGGTGGAGGGTTTCCTCTGTCAATTCTTGATACACTTGGAGTCTTTAAAGTCACTCTACCGACTGGGGGGTAAGTGCCAACTTCCACTGAATGTGATGTCCCTGGCCGTGACGGAGCGCTACTCTGAGGGCTTGTAAATCTTGAAAGAACTTGGGTAACAGTATTCCGAGCTGCCTGCTTGGCAACTAGGTTGTCACGACTAGTAGGGGATACATCTCTTGAGGGAGGGCTTTGGGTTGTGTTTCCATTTTGGTCTTGATCATTTGTATTGGCCTGAAATCTAAATCTAGCTGCTTGGATTCGTGGATTTAGGCCTGGATGGCCAGCAGTGTTGGCAGATGGTGAATGCAAACTGTGTATAGATGAAGCAAGCGAGGAATTCTGAGCTGTGGCAGTTGGTGTGGTAGGGGTGCAAAGGGAATTACTATTTGAAAAAGGGGAAGCGCTACTTGATAAATCAGGGGATGAGCCTGTACTCGGTCCATTTTCTTCAATCCTGTTTTGATTCTGTGCAAGAACAGGAGTTGTGGGGGGGACAAGCTCACTAGATGAAGATTGCCGATCAATGACAGGCTTCACAAATGCTGCATTCGCACACACGTTCGTTTTTGTATTGCCAGACACTAGTGGGCTCACTGTAGAAGGCTTTATAGAGACAGTCAAAGGCAACTTCTTAGCATTTTCTATGCTACTGTCCATCATTACAGTATCTGTTTGACAGGCAACAGTTCTTGAACTTGGTTCTTCTGTTTCAATTGAAACAGAAACAAGACTCCTATCGCCATTTTTCTGAGAAAGATTAGCTTTACTTTCATTCTCCTTTTTTAGTTGTTCAATCATTTTGATCATTTTATCTCTTTCTTCTCTGAGGTCACTGGTGTGTGTTTCCTCTTTATGAAGTTTGGCACGCAACTGTTCTCTCTCTGTGTCAAACTCAGACAGCTGCTTTTCCATTTGAGCTTCCATTTGTGTACTCCTTTGTTTCTCAGCTGCAAGAGACTCCTCCAATTCAGTAGCCTTTTTCTTTTCCTCTTCAAATTTTGACATCACTTCTTCCAGTTTCTGGGCCTCTTCTACAATTCTGCCAGACAACTGCTTACACTCTTTCACTAGCATCAATACTACATGCTTATTCTTTCCACGTTCTTCTTCAAGACGAGCAGATAGCTTTTTGTGCTCCAGCTCAAGATTCTGTAACTGAGATTTTTCCATTTCCAACTGTGAGAAAACATAGAATATAATTCTCATTAACAATTCTCATTTCATAATAACTTAGTATTAACCTGACATTGATATTTTAATCTTTGAGAGTGTGACTAAAATGAAACCAGGAAGGTGATTCATGATATCTAACGCAAGTGCATATAATCTTATACAAACAAAACGAAGAGAGCGCCATCTCTGAAGAGCAGTTCAGAAACTAAGTAAACTCTTTTACTTTCCTCCGTTGACAACAGAGAGACTCCCCAAAGTGGTTAAACACATCTCTTGATTGATGGAGCTACCTGTTCTCCAGAAATTTGACATAAGACGTAACATAAAGTCATCTCAGTAAAGGAACCATACACAAGTAAGAGATGAGCTTTGCAAAGGATCTTTGAGGCCAGAAATGAAAGGGTTAGGTTTTATCTCTTCCTCCAGCTGAAGCAGATTAAGTCCATCATGAACATAGTTGGTATCCTGTATCTTGTTTTAACATTTATAAATAAGACCAACTTTTTGGCACAAGCACAAATGTTTTCCTGTACTTACTAATAGTGGAAAGTCTCATTGACATCAGTAATGTATAAACTATGTTATAAGCTAGAATCAAAGAACTACCTACCAAAATGCAGATAATGGGTAAGAATAATTTTTCCCCTTATTCATATAGTCATTGACTCTAATTCATTTTGCCTACTGCTTATGCTTTTATTCACCGAACCTCTTCTAGGAAAGCAATGCAAAAATATGTAAATACACCATTTTAGAAAACATCTATGAGGAAAAAAATCGTTGTGGGAAATGATATCTACATTTTAAACATCATCTTGGTTTCAAATACTTCAAAGCCTGTTTAGCAGCATAGGGTATGGCATTAATAGCCATTGCTAATTAAAAATAAGGTATGGCATTATCAGTCATTGCTAAGCAAACTCTATCAGCAGCAACATCTCTTCAGTTCTGTTAATGAAAGTACAGCTGCAAATTAAATTAACAAGCTATTAAAATGACACTGTGTTTAGGAATGGTCCCAATCATAGTTTACAAGTGAAAAAAAAACCCCTTATTTTTTTCTCAATGATTTCATTGTGTTTTCAAAGGATATAACAGCATTTGCATGGTTCACTAGCATTTCAAAACAAGCAGAGCATACAACCATTTCTTTATTTGTTAAAATAGGTTCAAAAATCATGGGAAATGTATACAATTTCTAAAGCTTTGAGATGTAGAAAGATTACAGCAAAAATATTTTTTGTCAAAACTTTCTATACTTTGTTATTCTGCTATTTTGTTTTCAGATGAAGTTCTGGTTCTATTAATTAAGTGTTGTGAAATTACATTACTTCCAAATAATTACAAACAGATTTTCATATATAAGTGGCATGAAATCAGCTTACCATACTATTATAATACCTTATTTGTAAGCATTGCATCTAAATGAAGGATCCCTAATATAAATGTAAATCCTCTATTTGATTTCAAAATACAAAAGCAGCATTATTTTCTCATTTTACATTGTCTCCTATGTGTCTCTCCCTCTTGTTCTTCTTTTGGCTGCATCATCTTGGATAGGAAAATCCTCTGAATATTTACATAGTGTTTTTTCCTTTAGATGACAGATTTGGAACTAGCTACAATTATTTATGAGTTTATGAACTAACTAGAACCTGATTTTTGAAAAATGCACTACATGCTTACACTGTATCATATCAGTAATAAAAACATCTGGAAATGTGTCCTAGAACGATTTGAAAAGGGGTAAAAAAGGATACTGAGAAAAAACAGCGTCCCTCAAAGAATTAACCAACAAAGGCTGGCCCTTCAAAGGTGAGAGACAGTATGCCTTGTAAGAAAATGCTGAGGAAGCTTGGCTTGCATAGTTTAGTGAAAAACAGATAAAGGGATAATCTAACAGCAACCTCATTTTGAAGGGCTCTTACAGTGATAACAAGAGTCAAATTCTTCTTGGTAATGGTAGGTGGAGCTCCATAATAAAAGGTTATAGAAAAAAAACCTTGCCCTTTGAGAGGCTCAGTCTTGGAAAAGAGTTCTTCACAAGGACACCAGTGCAGAAAAGCTGCAGTATTGCCATTCCTGGGGGTTTTCATGACTAAGCAAGACAAATTCACAGATGACCAGATGTACTGATGATGATAATCTGCTTTAAGCACAAGGTTAGACTAAATTACACCAACAGGCCCTTTCCAACCCACACTTGCCTTTCTTTGAGCATGCATCCCAATACTAACTCCTCTGCAAACTCTCAACAAATCAAGAACTGTCACTTTGATGATCTCTTTTGCGTTCCCAGGAAAACTCAAAATTAATTTTCACAGCAGCTCCAAGAAAAGCATTCAAAGAGCTGGAAGAGGATGGAGACTTAACGCAAACAGATGACATTTGAGAATTAGATGTTTGTATATGGTAAGCTATGACTTACAGTCCTTTGTGCACCTCCTTGATTTTTCTACATTTTAGTGTATTTTTATGCCTTGATTTTTGTGATCAAATAAAAATTTTATTCATAGAATACTTTCAAGGTAATTATATTCATAGATATTAAGTCCCCCCCAGAATAAGAGTTCAGTCTGAGTCTGTTTGAAGTTCAGTAATACCCAGAGAAAATAAACACAGCTGTACACAGACTTCATTATTTAGAGTGGGACAGTGAAGCAATTCCAAACACAAAGGCAGGGGCACTACACATTTAGAGAAGGAGGAACCACTCTTGGAGGAAGGGGTGCAGCTGGCTTGTATTTACGTCACATTTGTCTAGGCTGATTTCTTTTCCTTATACTGTGTCACGCTACTTTGTTGAACATTTTTTTAAGTCCCTCAAAACACCTTCATTACCCTCTTCAACAGAAGGATTTGAGAGATGAAGAAGAGATAGAAATGTGGAACTAAGGGAAGGTAAGTGAATGAATGGTTTGTGAATGAATGGAGATGGCTGAGAGATACATCATCCACACCCACAGATACACCACAAACCCACAGAGTTTAAGAGTGTCCTGTATTAGAAATTGCATTTCTAATGGAGCTTAAAAGAGGAAGATGTAAGTTCAGTAGAGAGTCATGCACACAGCTGCTCAACAATATGCAGTTTGTTTTCAAATCCTTAAAATTAAGAATTAAAGAAAAAAAAGGCTCATGTATTCTTCTAGGAAGCAAAAGACAAAACCACCCTTTCCTGTACAAACAGACTTAGAGATATAGACTTTGGTAAAAAAAAGACAAAAAAGAGGACAAAATTTGAATTTACTTGTTAATACACTGACATAATCTTAATATGTGAGCCTATCTTAGGTCCATGTATCTGTGCTTATGATAAAAGCCAGAGATAGATGAAGAATTTACGTACAAGAAGAGACTTGTGGCCATGCACTCAAACAAGAAACTAATTCAACTGTCCTGGCTGATGTGTCAGGGTTTCTCCCAATATCCTTTTTCAGACAGAACAAGTAAGCTTGCTTGCCCTTTCCTATTTTTCTATTTACTGAAAAAGCATATGAGAAAGAAAATTAATACTTAAGAGTTCTCAGAAAGAAGTGCAAGGTATGTACCAGTAACAGTTCACTCCACACTAAACTGTTTGAAGACTTACATGTCATACATAAAGTTTAGCACTATTCTCTTCTTTTTAATCTGTTTTCCTGAAGTTTTAACAGAGCAATGATGCTTAAACTAAACTAAACAACAGAGCTAAAGTAACAACAAAATGTTTACTGGTTTAATTTAAGCATGTATTTCCAGCAGCTTCCAGTACTTTTGCGTCCATGTTTTTTCCCAAAGAGCAATCATTACCAAAATCAATTTTATGTCAATTGTCTTAGCATGTTTTTTGTTTGGGGGTTTTAAAGTCAATAGAAAACAGTCACCAAAAAGCAGTATCACAGCAGTAGAAGACATTCTATCCATCTTATACCCAGTGAGGATGATTAAACACATACAGAGCATTTTTTTTCTATTTATTCAAAAATATCTTGTCTAGATTAATCTGTTATATGACTTTTTCCTCTCTTTCCTCTCAGAAACCCTCCCCCATCAATATATTAATTTTTAGCTAGGTTTTAGGAACCTTAGCTTACATATTGGTGAAATACATGCAACCAACCATTCACTTTCAAAATGAAAGCTGTTTTATTGTCAATATGGCAGTTTTTTCTGCAACATACTTGTTCCAAAAGAATTTTGTTTTTTACAGCAAATGTACTAAATATGCAAAAAAGTATTTTTAGAGTTATAAATCATTTTTACTGATTTATGAAATAGAGCCACCTAATATAAAATTCAAATAAATTATTTATTTTACTCTATTCAGCTTAGAACAAAAATAACAATAAGTCCTCAAGGCTCCAATGGTATTGGTTTAAAAATATATTGTGATGATGCTATCCCAGCTTACATTGAGCTATCTACTTATATATCCACTGTATCAACTTGTACCAGTTATATTTAATTTTTTCCATAAACAGAGCTAAATTCACAGAACAAATGAAGTGTGCCTACAAAATATCACCAAAAAACCAGCACCTCAGTCTATATGAAAATTAAGTGGCAACATTTTAACCCTCGTAATGTTAATCAAGACAAAGATGCAAATTAAAAAAGTGACATGAAAGAACAAATCAGGAGAGGGAAAAGGAAAAAGTCAACAGCAGGATACCTTCTTTTGTCTGTTTTCAGCAGCAGCCAACTGAGCCGACATTCTTTCTTGCATTTTCCTGCAGTGAGCCATAACAGCTTCTAAAATGGACAGAGGGTTCATGCATATTGGCTTCTTTTCTTTATCACCAGCACCTGCCTCAAAGTCTCTCTGAAGAGCCAGAAATGGGTCACTCAGATTAAATCTTCCATATCGCTCCTGGATAAAAACCTCTTTGCGCCGGGCCTAACAGAAGAAAAAAGCAAACCAAAACCAGAGAAATAAAACTCAATGCATTCTTTCAAGTACAACCACACATAGAAGAAACTTAAGACTACAGGGAAAATAATATATGTCTTTTAAGGTTTTAAAATATTTTCTTCAAGTACGCATTTACAATTGCTAAAAGAAAAATATGCCTCAAAAAATCAGAAAAAACCCCCACAGTGCAGAGAAACACTATGAGAAAGATGTTTCCAAAAATAGAGAAAAACATTTCTCTGTGACTTGGTTCAAACTCAGTTTTGAAGAATAAGCAAAAAAAAAAAAAAAAAAGGGAAGAATAAACCAATTCTGAGATACAAAAGAGGAGAAAGAGGGCAAATGCTTACCCAAAGGGTTAGCACACCATTTGGGAAGCTTGAAGTTAAAATTTTAACATATGAAAAGTTCATGAACGATAACACACATTTCAGGGCATGAGAAAACAAAGAAGATCATAAGAACTATGTTAGGAAAACTCCTCAAAGACTAACTACGAGTTACATACCTTAGTGAATGCCCAACTTTTTCTATATATTGTCCACAAAATTGAAATGTTGTCATAAATGAGAACTTGTTTGGAAAAAAACAAGTGTGCCTACATATTCTGATGCTTGAAATACTTCTAGTTTGTTTTTCAGTGTGATAGTATAAATAGAAATTGAAAATCTTTATTAAAAAGACCAGGTCTTTGGAGCATAACTTCAGAAAAAGCTGACAGAGTTCACTCAGACCTAAAGTCTAGTTTGGCTTACAAAGTCAGGTAGTGACTGGTTGAAGAGACAAAAATAAACTGATGGAACCTAGTTATTTTTTATAAAGTGCCTTGCAAGTAATCCCTAATTAGTCTAGTATTTTAATCCCTTCATTTATAATTTATAAAATAAAACAGCTAGTTCTAAAGGTAATATTACAAAACCAGGGGGAGGGGCTGTATTTTTAATTTTTGGTTCTATGAAATGAAGTTACAGGACAGTATCCTGTATCTTAGGAATTCAACCTTCATGGAAAGGAAACCATTAAAACCAAAAACCTTAACATAAATGGATTAAATTGCTAATCAGCCAAGAAAGATGATAAATCCAAGCAGGTTAAGAATTTAAATAGAGAAGGATGCACAGTACATATATAAATTATCAACAACTTAAAAGCCACTTAGTTTATATAGAATGAGACATCAAAATAAAGGAAAAAACAGATGTAGCAGGTCTGGTGTAAATATAAAAAGAAGTCGACCAAGAGCCCTCATCGTTAAATCCAAAGAAAAAGCAAAGAAGATTAACTGACCTTAGAGGCAAAGGCAATCACTTGTGCCTTTACAGATTGGCAAACAGTGAAATAATGTGTCTTTTCCAGTTTTTTCTATGACCTCTGACCAGCTGTCCTCTTGACACATACTAAATGCATATAATATGAATATATTCTTTGAAATGTTCTCTAACATGCACAGCAATTAATAGAGCAAGGCAAAAAGACTCAGTGTGCACTTGCCAAAATAGTAAAAGGACCAGGGGTTCGGATTCATTAACCAAGAAAAGGATGAATCTATATAATAGGGATGAGCTCCATCTGAATGAAAATCAAAACCACAATTAAAGTGGCTATTGGAAAATGTGGAAGCTAACTACTGTGGAAAAACCAATAGGTCTCAAAAAGCACGTGGTTTGGAATGACAGACTGGCTGAAGCCATAACTGCATAACCTCAAGCACAGGGTAAAACACATTAGCAACTCTCAAACCATAGACAGCAAAATCATGTAAAGATGCTTCCAACTCAAAGGGGAACTAAATGTAAAATATTAAAACAAATTATTCCATGTTTTTATACAAGTATTGTAAATATAAAATACAATCACTGGATGATTTCATGGGTTGAAAATACACAATTTAAAAAGAAGGTACCAGAATAAAAGAAAAAGCAGAAACTTGGTAGAACGGAGATGATGGGTATTTTCCCAAAACTTAGGCACAAAGTGATGGAAAGACAAACTAGGCTTGAGGTTTTCTACAAGATTCCTCTTTTACAAGATTCCTCTTTTACAAGAGCCTCTGAATAATACTTCTGTCCCTTTGCAATTCACAAAAATACATCAGATGAGAGAAATAGAAATGCTAGAATCAGAAATTTTTTCTCTTATAGTGTCTTTCTTTACTGAATTTCAAGTCATAAGAATTAGTAGCAATACCATGATATTTGCTTTTCATGGCAGTCATTATTTGTAGAATATACAGTCTAAAATCATACAGGTAATTACTCCTTTAAAAGAGTGTCTGCATAATTTGGTGGTTGTGTTAAAGCAGCATTAGCAGTGTCTCATATATTAACTTCAATTGCATAGCTATTTATAGAGAAAAGAACAGTTAAACTGTTTATTGGTGAATAATTAACTGAATAATTTTCAAACAGAACATTTTCAAAAATAGAATATGTACCTGCTATAGGAGGTCATGAGGACCACTGCCTTGTGAAAGGTGCTATATGAATTTATAATCATCAGCTTTAGTTTTCTGCACATACTCATTTGCACAGCAATGAACCTTTTAACGGAAGGACTGAGACTGGAAGTATTTAAAAGTATGAAAGATGTCCACGGGAAACGATACTTTTTTCAGCCTATGTCAGTGGTACACAAAATCATTACTTAAGATTGGATATAAATCCTTCAACAGGTAACTGCTAATGAAAAGTGACAGCAGGCACACACAAATCAAGACAAAGTATCTAAAACCAAAGATAAAACCCCTTTAAACAGTTAATTTATGGAATTTACTACCGCAATAGAGCAAAAGATTAACTTACTTAAAACAGCTTTTTAATGCAGTCAGTAAGAACATCACATTTATACAGAACTTTTAAATCCTTTCACAAGACCTGAAACATTAAACAAGAAGACCAAAATAAAGCTACTAAAAAACCTAAACCTTGAAGTTTTTTGATGGCTGATGTGTAAAATTATGTTATTATGATCAAGGATGGACTACCAAAAAAAAAATAGATCTGAAAAACATCTTCAATGTTTTCATTTTGATCATTTAAAAAATGATCAAAAGGTACAACACAGCTTCTATTCAAGGAAGAGCTAAGTAGAAGTAGGACTTTTCAGTGTGAAACAGAGACAATCAGGGAGAAAGGTGCTTGAGGTCTGCAGGCTGACAGGACAAGTAGCGATTGTTCCATGATCTAATGAGGGAGATTTGAGTTGGACACAAATTCTTTTCACTGAGAGCAGATAAGCACTGGAACATGTTGCCCAGGGAAAACACATAACTTCTATCATTGGAAGATTTCCCAAGACAGATTGGATAAAGCCATCTGTAACTCAGTCCATGTTTGACCTTAGTCCTGCTTTAAGAAGATTGGACTGAATGATCTCTCAAGGTGCCTTCCAACCTACATTACTTCATGATTAGTGATTTTTTCTAGACTGTTGTTTTTTGGGGTTTTTTTTTGTTAGCTTATAGATGCTGGTAATCTTGTCAAGTAATAAACAACAAAAATGAGTTCTCAGAGGAAGGAAAAACAATAAAATATTTGTATAACAAGTCTTATGTCTTGCTTTGGATCATGACAATGCTTTGGGAAATGACCTGGGAAACAGAACTTTTAGTCTGGGATATTTTCAAAAATAAAAAATTAGTACTAAACAATCCCTAGGGATTATGCAGCTATACAATACAAGGGGAAGGTTTATTCTCAAGTTTTCTCTCCTAAGTCTGCAGCCAACAAGAAACTGAAGGATCAGGCTGTTACGATAAACTGCTTCTTTTATGACTCTCTCAGGGAGCCTGTCTCCTACCACGTATAGCAAGACACCTCATTCATCCCACACCAACCTTTTTCAAGTTACCTCAAGTTATCTGCAACCTACCTCATGGAAATTTTCACTTCTTAACCTGACCTTTTTGCAGTCACTAACCCTATTTATCGACTGGCAGATGAAGGTGGGCAGGGGGGTGTGCAGGGAGAGGAACAAAAGGAATGAAGATATCTGTACAACGGCCTGTGGGAAAAGCTGCAAAAACAGTGTAAGAACTGGTCTGTAACTATCTGTTTCTTGCATTCCACTTCAGAAGAAAACAAAAATTTATTTTCAGTGACCAAATTGAGAATTATGAAGTCTAATTAGACTTCTTCCTCTGTTATTGAAGTAAGAATGTAAGGGGACAGGGAGGTCTTCAAATAGTATGCATTTTACTGTGGACTTATAGCTAAAAGCATAAAGCTAGGAAAAAGAAATACGATCGATTAATGTATATAAGAAATAAGCCAAATAATGAAAACCAAAAAATTAATCACATAAGCTATATTATTTGTTTTATATTCTTAAAAATTTATGTTGATATTAGTTATATATATTTGTTGAAAAGAGTTGTCATAATTAGCAACATAATATATATAAGCAACAGTGCTTTTAAGGTTAATACTGTATTTTGCCCCCAAAGCATCTCAGAGTTACCTCTTCATTTATCTGCCAAGTTAAGAGAGTTCAGCAGGTCCAAGTCTTCCATGCAGCAACCAATGATAAACATCAAAAATAGGACTGCATGTCCTACGCTGCTGGGGAACAACGGAACTGAATTAAAGCTGCCCCAGAACCCTTAAACAAAATTTCCTTCCTTTCAAGAGCATTTGTTGCTCTGATTAATTTCCTTTTCCACATTTATGAAAATTGTTTCAACAGATGTTGACAGATTCATATTAATATTTTTTCTTGGAGTGGCAAAAAGTTTTCTGAAACTAACCAGTACAGAAGAGGAGGCAGTAAAAGCTTATTTTATGTGTTATGTTAAAGATGAGGGTGAGCCGCTCATTCTAAATAAAACTGAAAGGGTAACATTTTTTTAAAAGAGGAAGATGTCTGAAAGAGAGCATGTTTATAAATCTTCTTCAATGAAATTATATACTTTCTTGAAGTGACTTTTTGTAGCTATTCAATTAAGCAAAAGAAAATTATCAATGAGTATATACTCACAATAAAAGCAGTAATTTCAGATACACCTGCAAAATACCAGACTGGAGGACATCACGCCTTACTATGATTAATTAAGAATCACTCTTTAAAGAATGCTAGCAATTTTCTTACACAGTTTGGTTTGGGGGCTTTGTTAGCTTTTTTAGTTGCCTTCTTTTTTTTAATGCAGGTGTAAATTAATATTTTCAACGTATTGTGAGATACTTCCATATAATTTTTTACGGGAAAGCTAAAAATGGAAATGTAAACATCAATTACTGCAGAGGAAATGGTATCTTGCAGCATGACTTCTGTCAATGAACACGTGATGCTCAATTTTTCCTTACAATCTTAACTGCAGTCTAAACTCCTTTCTTCAGCACAGTGACAGTGCATACCTATGCAAAACCTAAAAGGGAGTTAAATTTTAATGAACTCCATACTATATGAAAAATACTTTACCAATACATTCAAAGTGTCTGTTTCCATGTTAAATGTCAAGTTTCATAAGACAAAAACTTGTGTGTCCATTTTAAGGATGAAAAAATTGAAATTCTCTGGAGAAGACTGATGATCGTAACACGCCACTCGTTCAAAAAGAGTGAAAACAGTAGAAATGAGAAATTGAAGGATACAATCAGCAAGTTAAACAAAACCAGCATACAGGTTGATTATGCTGACAGACCTACATAATTGTTTTGTACTATAAAGACATGCTCTTTATGGATGACTGAGCAGGACCATGAAAGAAGTCAAGTCATTTGGTAGAGGTACTAATAAAAAAAGAAAACATACCCAGTTAGTAATTTTTAATGTGAGACACACATACCCATAAAAAGCATTCAAACCTTTCTTGGAGAACTGTCTTGTAACAGTCATAAGCCATGCAAATATATCAGTGAAATTTGTTACAGTACAGTAGACTGCATGATATGTAAAATTTTCCTCGAAAAGTTATTCCAAGCATGAAACTAATATCCAAAAGCTGTATTATTCTCTCATTCACGAAACTTCTTAAAAAATCTGTAATTTGCAAAGTACCCCGTCTCTTGGAATCACATAGCTTTAAATCCAAGCTTTAAAAAGCATTTTTCAAGGTAAAAAACCAGCTCTGAATAAAAGACTGTATGTTGTTTTACAAGGTTATTCGCAGTATCCTCAGGAGAAGAGATTTTCTCTGTTTCATGCAAGTATCCAAATATTATAGTGCTTTGCAAAAAGCTGTACAATTTTCTTTTCTCTATTATTATCTTATGCACTAAAAAGCATACCTGATAAAAGCACAAAATGCCAACTACTTCAAATCTCTGTGTATAGAAGGTATAGAAGGACAAACATTTAAGTAACATTTAAACAATCCTGACAAGTACTGAAGCAGAATTATATAACCAAGGTAATGATCAAGCCTGGATTTTCTTAGGGGTCTAACTCCATAAAAGGAGGGTATCATCCAACAGCACCAGATGATTATTACCACAATATTGATAAGTAGCACAACTGCCTTCCCTTTCTCCCTGTACTTGACAAAAACCTCCATGAAAGAAAAAGGTACAGACAGACAGGACAGACAGACATATGCTTCCAATTCTTCATTATTAATTTTCTCCCTTAGAGTACTGAAAACTCACTATTTTGAAGTTGCAGATTTTAAAATGAAAATGCCATATTACAAGGCTAAGATCAGTTACTAACAGATCAGTCCCAACAAGAAAAAAAAAACCAGTGCAGTGAATATAAAATATTCTTCACTTCACACAATGTAAAAGGTGAAATTCAGGCCTTGCACTAAGTTTCTAAATGAGGAAGAAGAAAAAGTTCAAGTCATGAAACCGCACGTGGTTTTGATTGAGAAGAGCTATCTAAATGTTCCATATAAAGATTACATTAGACCTATTTTATGACAGCTTTGTTGCCTGATGCTTAAACATTTGCAAATTATAGGCCAATATTTTGTCAGGAAATATCACTGTTTGATGCTCTGATTATCTAACCGCCCAGACATTTATTTCTGAAAATAATACAGATTTTCATACTGATAGGAGTGTCAGCTGATAGAAGAGACTTGAGCTCTCTGGTTACTTTAAATAACCATTCGTCATCTAGACTTTTTTGCATGTTCAAATTTATAGTTGAAATTCATGCAAATCAATTCATAATTCTTTACATGGAAATCTGTCAGCCATTCTTCTGAAGTGTTGAAGGAAAACTGACTTCATCTCTAACCAAAGTAGAGCACTTTAACCTTCATGCTTAGCAGTTAAAAAAAAAGCTTCTTCAGTTCAGTAAGAAAACATACCAAAGACATAACAGTAAAACTTTCACTTGATCAATCTGTGCTTCTGTTTGAGTATTTAGATTTTCATAATTTCAGGCTATCAAAATCTCAGTTAAGATACCATCCCACATTACTACATGGCAATTAAATTACTACCAAACTTTACATATTTTAATGAAAAAGTATACAAATTATGTATTTACAATGCCATCATCAGGCAGAGTCAACATGGGTTCACAAAGGGAAAGGGCTGTTTAACTACTTCCATATCCTTCTGTGTAAAGTCAATCACCTCGTGGATGAAGGGAAGGCAGTGGATGTAGTTTTCCTGGATTTTGGTAAAGCTTTTGATACTGTCCCTCACAGCATCCTTCTGGACAAGTTCTCCAGCTGTGGGATGAGCAGGTTCAGAGTGCATTGGGTGAAGACCTGGCTGAAGGCTTGTAGTGAATGGGGCTACATCTGGCTGCTGTTGGTCAATAGCGGTATTCCTCAGGGCTCAATCCTAGGGACAGTTCTCTTCCATACATTCATCAATGACCTGGATGCAGGAGTCAAATGCACCATTAGCAAAGCTGCTGATGATAGCAAACTGGGAAATGCTGTTGACTCCCTTGAGGACACGAGGCCTTGCAGAGGGATCTAGATAGTTTGGTGCATTGGTCAATGATTAATTGGATGCAATTTAACAAGTCCAAATGTCAGATTCTGCACCTGGGATGGAGCAATACCAGGCACAAATATAAACTGGGAGGGGAGGCTGGAGAGCAGCCCTGCAGAGAGGGATCTGGGGGTGCTGGCTGACAGCAGGATAAACGTGAGTCAGCTCTGTGTGCCCAGGCAGCCAAGAGGGCAAACCCCATCCTGGGGTGATCAAACACAGCATCACCAGCTGGGCAAAAGAGGTGATTATCCCACTCTATTTAGCGTTGGAGCAGCCTCACTGGGAGTGCTGTGTGCAGTTCTGGGCTCTGCGGTTTAAGAAGGATGTGAAGGTGAGTGAATGCGTCCAGAGGAGGGCAACAAAGCTGGCGAAAGGGCTGAAAGGAACATCCTGTGAGGAGCAGTCAAGGACTTTGGGCTTGTCAAGTTTGGAGAAAAGGAGGCTGAGGGGTGACCTCATTGCTCTCTACAGCTTCCTGAGGAGGGGAAGGGGAGAGAGAGGGGCTGCTTTTTTCTCCCTGAGATCCAGTGAGAATGGTTCAAAGCTGCACCAGGAGAGGATCAGACTGGACATTAGGAAGCATTTCTTTGCTAAGATGGTGGTCAAACACTTCCTAGAGAGGTGATCGATGCCTCAAGCCTGTCAGTGTTTGAGAGGCATTTGGACAATGCCCTTGCAAACACATTTTAACTTTTGGTCAGCACTGAAGTGGTCAGGCAGCTGAACTAGATGGTCACTGTTCATATCCCTTCCAACTGAAATAGTCTATTCTATTCACAATATAGATTTATTTGAGGTAGTGTTTTCAAATTATTTTCAGTATTCACTGGAAGGAAATTGTGAGAACAATACGTATTACCTCCAAGAAGAATTGCATTCTTGCTACTACCCCTAGTGAAGAAGATGAATGAACAAATACATTTTACTAAATTATTTTGATTGATCAAAAGGAAAATTTTAAAGTAAACAACACTCATCTGCATTAGATTTTACACTTTGGATGTTACACTGTTTATTAAAACTTTAAAGCAATTTTCCAGCTAGAACTCCTTTTACAGATACCATTAGAGTTAGCAATTTAAAAATTTCCATGTAACAGCTTGTATCTCCACAATATGTAGCTAAAATTTTACTTTGCTATTTCAGAGAAAATTCACTATAATCACTGTTGCTCTATTTTCTAAAATTTTCCATTTATTAATAAAAATGGAGCTCCGGCTTTAGTAAGAGACCTAGTGCTAAGTATTTTTAGTACACTCTCAGAGCTTCTAAGACAGATGCCTCTCTCTGTGAGAGCAGCAGCTGGAAGGACCTGTCCACCAGTCAGAACAGCATCAAAATGAAGTGGGAGGGAGAAAAGCCTGGGAACATGTAAACCCAAGCACAACAAAAGTAATCAAAGCTATGTATTTTCAAAGGTGTTGAAAAGGACCCAAATCAAATCTCTTGTCTTATTCACCATTATTTTTTTATAAATTATTACCTTTTTTTTTTTTTTGGAAGAACCAAGAACAAACCTTATACATTTTTTCTTCAGCAACAGTAACATGAAGAGACACACAAACCAAGGAAAGAAGTGTTATGTATTCAGTTCCCTTGAGCGTTGCTATCAGCAATATTACCTATACTGTTTATTGGCATAGAGGAAATGTGTTCCCTCAACTAAAAAATGGAAAATTTCAGGTAATATAACATAGATAACAGATGACCCAGTTACATTTCTCATTGTCAGCAATGTGGGTAATGATGGCAAACAGATGAAACACTTCAAATAGGTCATATGTATATAATTCACAAAGATCACAGAAAAGGAGAAACAGTTACATTAACATGACATTGGAATTTTTTATTATTATTTTTACAAATAACGTGTGCACCTATCTCTACCCACTAGTTTATGTTGGATTATGCAGGAAGATAAACAAGGGTAGAAGAAATCAAGTCGGAAGGCAAAGCAATTATCCAAATAAGATATCAGCAAAATACTTTCAGGTGAATTGGTAGGATCATGCCTGCCAACAATAAAGATATTCGGATCTTATGTGAAAAACAAAAGGGGACTACGATCAGTTTAACAGACACTGCTGGAATGAAGAGTGAAAAGGTTGTTTGTAATGCAAGGCCATAGAGCTTTCATACTAGAAAACAAGTCTCATAGTTTCATACTTGTGTTCCCCAGTTTTAGGAGAGCCTGGAATAAAGGTATTTACCTCAGTAACGAAACTTAAGCTTAGTGAAGCAACACAGACACAGGACTGATTTAATATGGTTTAGGAAAAGTTTTGCATAGTTCAGTGCTTAATGTCACCCTTTGGCAAACAGCAAATACCTGCCACAAGAAGTGATGTAACATGACTGAAAACTTATTTTGTCAACAAATTCTAGAAGAGGCCTTTATATGTGTCAAAATAGCAGGATCACTCAGATCATCAAAGTTAATTAGTCCAGGGATTGCTGCTGCCAAAAGTCCAACACCTTTTCAAAAAGGTCAGACTTGATTCCATTCATAACAAAGCATATGTTTACACAACTATTACTACAACTACAAAAAAAAAATGAACAAAAGAAAAGTAAATACAACACAATATAAACTAACACAAAAAGAATATATAAACCATGATCGAATAGGGGCAAATCAAAATTTGAACATTAAGGTTGTATCAAACAATGCTTCTTCAATTAGGTTCAAAGAGCATGCTTCAAAAATCTAAAACTTGAAATGAACAACAGATAAACCGTTCCAAACTAAATACTATAAAAAAAAAATTTCATCTACTAACTTGTCTGAGGTTTATCCCTATTTCATCATTTCATTGCAATCAATTTTAAATAGCTTGCGATAGTGAAATACTGGTTTTTGACCAACCCTTTCAGAAAAGTACAGTAAACTATTATTGGGAAAGCAAAACCAGACACATTGGAGATGTAAAGACAAACTATATTTAAAAGCAGAGAGAATGCATACACAACCATCATTAAATTCAATAAATCAAAAGTAGTGAGCAGACGAGCAAAGACATAATCTGCAGAGATGAGCAAAGACAATCTGCATATTATTAGCTCCCAAAAATTTAGTAAAAATTAATTTCTATGCAAAGAATTTGCAATATGCAAAAATGACAATGCAAACAAGGCATTATCTGACTTCTATTTCACGGTTCACTTCTGCCACCAAGACCAACAACTGCCATCATACTGTCTACAAAAATAACTTTCTGTTACGCACAATTTAACATCTTCTGCTCCTCCTTCTACATAGTTACAAATTTTCCAGGACACCTGGCTATAAAACAGGCTGTCTTATTGGCTGCCAGAAACCTCCAAAACCACCTTCTGTGTGCTCTTAGCTCCATTCTGGATTCATGGGATTCATGCGTATAGGAGAATTCGAATTCACATTTTAGATTCCAAACTTAGAACAATTACTGCAGGTAAGGGTCCATAATTTATTGTATGTGTAGCTCCCTTTGACAGATTACGCTTCATATACATGCAATTTTTCTGCCTATCAGTCAACTTGAGAACAACTAAATTATAAGGATTCATTCCCTTTTTCCTGATAGCTCCCAGATTTCTTCCCTTCTAACCCCAAAATTCATTCTAGAAGTCCTAAGTCTTATAGCACAATTCTTGCAGACTCTGTGCAGTAGTTCAGGAAAAAACTTTAGTCATATACAACTGACAGTTATTGTGTTGCTTAATAATTCTATTTTAATGTGTAACTTTCATAGTACAGACAAAACCAAGTATCATCCCATGACAAGATGCAAAAGACAAATAATATTAAAAGGATATGGAAACTCTAACTGAAAAATCCAGTTTTTTTAAACCCAAATCTCAACCTACAGTAGGCAAAAGTCTGTCTTGGCCAACTGAAGGAAGCCCTACTGTTGTGATAAACTATGGTAGACTCAACTTAGATTGTCTTAAATATTGTTTGATCTATACATAAGCTTACAGAATTGCAGAAGTGGTATAGAAATATGCACACTTGACAGTTATCACCAAAACAGTTCATGTTTTCAATGAGATTAAAATAAAACAATACCATTCAGTGTTTAATCATTGCTGGTCAAAACTGAAAGACAAGTTTACTAATAAAAGCCTTCCACAATGCACAGCTCAGGACTTGAAAGCAAACTAGCTTAAGCAAAAAATGCCTTCCACCCTTTGGGAAGAAAAAGACTCCATATGCCTATGGTCCTGCCTTTTGGAAGAAGGTCTTAGGACTAACTGCTGTCAGTTCAGCTGACACAGTCCGAGAGTAGTCTGCGAGGCAAATCAAATCAAAGTCAGGCGGGACAATGGGGACAGTTTCTTCAAAAGCATGTCCCTAATCAGAATGCTAAGGTAGGTTCACTCAAGCAGTTCATTCACACACACACAGATATGTAAAAAATAGCCTTTATCATTATGAACTCAAGCATCTTATAAGCTACCCATAATTTCTGAAACAATCTCATCATTCCAAAACAAGTGATCCTCCTGTGATCCTCCCTTTGGGAAGACTCGTGTTAGAATACTGAATTTCTCATGCAATTGAATACTGATATCCCAGTAATTCTAAAATGGTTAGCAAGAGAGCTGGTACCTGAAAACCGGTGTTCAATGTACTATGCATTAGTTACGTCTAAGCAACATTGTGCAAATCTACACAGTAATCATTATACTCTCTTAAAAGTTGTTTATCCTTATTTTTAAACCTTGCATTTTTAGACTGCAGGATTTTTAAGTAAAGCTAATAGAATGGGTTATTAAACTTGAATGTGAATATGAGGTATTGATTGTTACAAGATGCATTAATTTCTGTCTTTTGACCTACCTATTTTATTACATCAGTATTTTTACTTTCATTACAAAATTCAACCAAGAACTCACGTACCTTTGCCAGGGGAAGTCAAAAATTATCTTATATGGATTTTCTACTTGGACATAATATAGAAACTATGGTTTATTTGTAGCTCTATTGATTAACCTGCAGGCCTGTCAAAATGCTTAGATTCAGGGAGATAAAATTCAGGCAGACATTTTTTCTTATCTTTTTATAAATTTAGGTCTAACTCAAATTCTCTGAACAATTAAATTAGCAAAATCTGATTTTCCCTAACCCTGTACTGTACAGGTCCTATACACTGCTCAATAAAAGACAGCTCAAATCTCTGCCCTCCCCTCAACTAAGGTCCTAACAACAGTATGAATTTTCTTACCCAGCTGCTGGTTTTACAGCACTACCTATTTTTGAAATGCTTAGCATTTTGTCAGATTTTGCAGAAACTGGGTGAAAGATTAAACAGATGTTGGTAGAAACACATACACAGAAAATAAGCTTTCATGTCTTAGGAAGTTACAGAAAAAATTAAATACAGTAGGGCTTTTCAACACTGAAGAAACACCTACAACGAAGTTCATGTCGCCATTCACATATTGTCCTCCTGACTCAGCCAGGACATACACAGAATCTGTTGATTTGGAGCTCACTTATGCTCAGAGAAAGCTCATTAATATTGTAGTCAATTTTAATTAACCAAAAATATATCCACTTGTTGGTATTGGCAGTTCTTTTAGACTTTTTTTTAAAGTTTCATTAGTGATTTTTCCCAACAATCAAATAAAGTTGTTCTAAATCCATGCAATTTGGTATATTAAAAAAATCTAGTACAGTGAGAATTTGCAGGTTTTTGTTCACATTAAATAATGCATACCATAGAAGCAAGCATACATTTTCAATTTACCATTTACTCCCTAATGAAATCTACATAAGAAAATAAACATATTTTCACAATGAACAGAAATCCCAACTGAATGGGGCTTTAAAATTTTAGATGAAAAATAACCTACAAATTATTTAACTTTATGAGAGAATTACCACAAAAAGCACTATTTAGTATTTACAGATCTATTCTTGACAGCTATTACTACCACATCAATTCATCATATGAGGGTCAATGCACTTAAAAAAAATCTTTTAGAAAGTGAACAGCCACAGCAACCATTTTTTGTCTGGAGAAAAAATAACAACAAATGAATGCTGTATTTGAGATCACAGTTGTGGGAGGCCAGACCTGTGCTTTGATTATGTGGCCACATTACCTCCACATTAGGAATAAATTATCCCCTTATTACAGGCGGACAGTTTATTTGGATAATTGAGACAGATGGAGGCGGCAGCTATAGTTAAATATCCCTCCATTTTTAACTACGTGGACTCTCAATAGCAATTAATCATCAAGTTATTCTTCATTAATGAAATAATTTTCATGACTTAAATTTTAATCTGAATCTAATTTTAATTGCAGCACAACCATGATCATGAAGCTACTAAAATACAGAAATCACAGATTCAAAGAAAGAGAAATCATGTTAGTCACTTGGTATAGTAATTATACAAAATCAGAGCACTAATGAGAAAGATTTACACAGGAAAAGATCCTTTGAGCTGAATCCTGATGCTGTTCTCCACAGTAAATTAACTTTTGACTTGGAATAAACCTGGAAATTTGACTCTAAGCATCATAAAGGTCTACTTTTCCAAGTCTGTTGGTTTCCACAGGGCTGAATTTGTCCAGCAACTTAAATTGTTCTGATTGATAATTACTGTAACTATTTCAAGCAGGAATCAGTTGTGCATATTATAAAGGAACAACAATGTATTGTGGAAACGTGGAAGTAAACAGATGTCATCTGCATATTTCTTACAAATGAACTTGAAGTTTTGGTTTTGTTTCAAAAATAGTCTTCTAGGTATATAAAATTAATATAAAATCCAATGGAAACTCTACAGCACATTAGGAAAAAAAGACACAATAAAAAGCATTAATTATTATACGTGACACTGGGTTTGATTCTTTCTAATTTATCATGTGGCACAAATTATAGTGCCTTAATAAAAATCAACTCTTTAACTTTACTAACTAAACTTATCTTCCCTTCCCATCTCTGCCCCTAGGATGACCATTTAATTTAACAAGATTTCTTCACATACTCTCAAACTGCTGGCCTTTCTCACTTTTAATTTTTTATTTTTTTGTTTACACAGAATAAGCAGAATGAACACTCTGCCCTCTGAACAATAGCCAGCGGACAGATTTTATTTCCTAGTTCAATCTTTTCAAAGTGGAGTAATAAACCCTGAAGCTTTTCTTCTTTACTCTCACTAGACTGCAACCTTTAGAAATGAAGCTTTAAATAAACAGAAAAAGTTATGCAACATCTTACAACAGCTTAATGAGGAGTTAATAGGCATCTTCTGTGATGGCTACTAGCATCAAGAAAAATCAAATTGAAAGTCATAAGATACGAATTTATTTTATGGCACAATTAATATATTGTAAAGGAACAGTCAGAAGACCTGCATCTAAAGCAAATACAATTTGGAAATCCAGGGGCATCGTTGCCCTGTCAAAAAAGCAATATTACAGCAGTACTAAGTGGTACACAGCATCATTTTGGAATTTTCTTTCTTTCATTGACACCTCAAACTGCATATAACTTTACAGCTATTTTTTAAATAAGAGGAAAAAAAATAAACCCAGAAGTCACAAAACCACAACACATTCAGAAGATTATTACTTTAGAATAGGAAACTCACAAACTTTTCCTAATTTTGAAAGAGACCATTATCTCTTTTTGAAATAATGTTAGTCTTTTCCCTTATATAAAAACTACTTCCTTCTTACTTTAAGGATATGCAAACTGTGTATGCCCGTCCATTGCAGCAAATCTAAGTACCAAATCTGACACAATTACACTGGAATTCTCTTGTTATACACTTTTATAAAAGACCTATATTTGGCTATCTAGTTGTTTATTTTTGTGTGCTGCTTGGAGACTCCAGTTGCTAATCCTGCTGACTTGTGGCTTCCCAGTTAAGAAGCCAGAAGATCCAAAACATGTTGTAGTATGATACTACATGTTCTACAGCAGTAGAACTACAGTTCTTTAGCAGGTATGACTTCCAAGTTTCGCAATACTAGCACAGCTAACCAGGCAAGCTGCCAGGAAGATTTGAGTTACACACTGAGTTTATTTAGAGAAACTAGAAATTGAGATGCAGGAGAAGGAAAAAAAAAGCCCAACTGAACAAAAAAATCCCACCCCCCCAACTTTCAACATTTAAAAACTTTCAACATTTAAATACTTTATGTGAAATTGAGCTACTTTTTATATTTATCTGTATTAATCATCAAAACCCATTTTGTACATACTACCCAATTCAGCAGGTACATATGAATTTGATATAGATTTTTTTTCTCCTGGGACAGCAATACGCTGAATATTTAATGTTTACTATCATCAAATGCTTACTTCATTTTTATTTCCTCCTCTCTTCTTTCCCATTTTTCTCAATTTCAATACATACATTTTTTGATATGTAGTGTAGTAGCTTGTTCCTGAATATTTACTAGAACTGAATATTCTATTTGCATTCCTTCAAAGTTAGAAGAGTCAAAAAAAGAGATTTTGGATGTGCTGTGCGCACTATTTCCACTTTTGCAAAACCTTAACTGGCAGGCAGGGAAAATAAAATTCCTAGTCCAGGAAAATGAGCCATGAAGTTTTAAAACAGCTAGATGAAAAGGCAGTACATTTCAACATATGCATATAACTGAAGGCCAAACACAAAATAACTTCAAAGTGCAGTAATATTCCAGAAAAATATTAATCCTAGTGTCTTATTGTCATTACAAAATGAAAATTACATTTTTTAAGAGAGGTTTACACCTATAAAGTCTTGAGTTATTATTTCAAGTACATCAATGACAGCTACTTTAAAGCTCCATTTGCAACAAGTGATCTGTAGCCATCACAAAACAACTTAAAACTGAGTAAAAACGCATTTACAATTGTTACTGTGACATTTCAAGTGGAAAATGTTCCCACACTATTTGATAATCATTATATATACTGCTAAAAACTAGCACTAGATATATTATATTACATTAAGGTTTTGCTTTACCATACCTTCAATGCCTTAAAGAGCACTATTTCTCTTTATTCAACTATGAAGTTATGAATATTTTTAAACCATAGAAGACTGTTTTTTCCCCAAACCTGAAGTCTGTTTGGCAGTCCTGTTAAATTTTATTTTGATCCAGATCAAAATATTACATATTAAAATCAACGTGGTCATAAAAAATAATATTTTAATTAAACTAGTTTTGTTTGTACATTTCCAGTCAACTAAGTCGCCTTTCAGACTGCAATCTTATGAAGCAGAAAACTAACCTTCACATATGCCTAACACAGTAAAAACCTAACCAAGTACTTGTGAGTGCTGTTAAGAGTATATATCTCATATTTCACCTTTTATTAAAAAAAGGCAAACAACCAAAAAAGCCACAAAAATATTTCCCTAAGTGGATATGACCACCTGGTTTTTGTCCCTACTTCCATCTCACTGAAAATGAAAGCATTGAATAGAGTGTATGACTGAATATAGCTCATTAGAACAAATTACAAATGGACTGAATTTTTCTTTGATGTTATTCCTTCCTTTCACAAATAACAGACTTTAGAATATAAAAGAATTTTAAAAAGAAGCAATTTCACATGTTTTTAACTTATTTCTTTGAAATTTTGTTGGTATTTTAGACCAAAATTACATAGAATTACCAAATGGCTACAATTAAACAAGAACATATTTTGTGATTACTGAGATTTAGTCAACCTAAAACTTTAAAAATCATGATTTACTCTTTCACTAATAATATTCTATGTACGGTATAAAGGAAGTGGCAAAAGAGAATTTCAAAAATAGCCAAAAAGCAAATCATAACAACCAAATTACTTACTCGCAAGGCTTCAATCACAAGGTCTCGTGCTTCTAGTTCTCCTTCCATTACACTCAAAAGCATTCGCAGTTCTGCTTTGCTCAGGTTATCAACATCAAACTCTCTTGTCTGTAAGAAAGAAAACACTGATGAACACACTGACTACAACAGTTACTGTAATTTTGAAACACAGATGTGCCAGCAACCATCTACAGTTGTCAAAAGTTGGTCTCTTTATTTGTACTATATAAAGTCAAAATTAATAGTGAATAGTCTCATTCTTTTTTTTTTTTAAGTGAAGAAATTAAGGCCTTCCCATATTACACTGTTTCAAATTGTTGCAAGGGATCAATCCTGCAAAGCCTTGTGAATGATAGGGGTGAAACGGTAAAGCTACTAACTTTGTGAGTAACAGTTCCCTTGTGAAGCTTCACAGAGGCTGAAACAATTCAGACGTGAAATAGCACTACAGGGAGGAAGGCAAGTGAGAGGGAAAGGATCTTAACCACGGCGCACCTAACGCACCTGTGCAAACAGCTACCCAAGTTATCACCACACACTGTGCTGAATGAATTTCTGAAGAACAATTTGTGAAAAGACACAAAATCTTATGTGCATGCTTTATTTGCAGTCTCATTTGTTTGGCTGGAGGGAATGGTTCAGGTTTAAGAGGCACTAACAAACAATAGTTCATAGCAACACTATCTTTCCACTCCGCAGTTACCAAGATTAGTGTAGGTCTGACTGCCACCCTGAGCAAGACAGAGAAATGAGTTAATACTGATGAATAAAATCATTGAGCACATACTCGGTGTATACTGCGAATATCAGTAGGGCTTCTGTAAAATCAAATTCACCTCCCAAACTGCTACACTTCTGTAACAATGTCAACAGGCACATGGCAAAATGGATCCACTGGACACTAATGTATTTGAACTTTCCAGAAGTTTTGGAAAAGGTTCTGTATCTACTATTATTATACAGAAACTCCTATCCGACTGTATAGGAATAAAAGACACTTCATGGATAGGAAGCAAACATCATGGGTAACAACCATTTTCCAAGATGGAAACAGGTAAGCAGGGAGCACCTCTGGGACCAGCCTTATTCAAGTTCTTCATTAATAACCTGGAAAAAACATAGAAAAGTGGCAGAGAAAGCTATTTCATGTGGAAGTTGGCACATAATTCTTCACATATAGGTGAACAACCTTATTTTTCCGCTATCTAAACCCCTGGTAAACCAACATTTCAAGTACAGCATAAAATCTTCATCTAAAAGTGTAGAATTGGCTAACTAAAAGAATGAAGAGAAAAGGAGTAAGTACTGTATGAGGAAAGACTACAAGGCTGGAAGTCTTGATTTTGGAGGTGTGGTGAGGGGAATGTTATAATATTCACAAAATCACAAAGGTAGGTAGGATTAATACCAATCTGTTGTTCACCATCCTGAGTGCTAACACAAGTAGTGAATTTAGAAGGGGATTACTTTCAGGGGGAGAAAATAGTTTTTATTCCATGTGCTAGATTCAGCTGCCCAGATTGATTTTCATTATTCTATTATTCCCTGTAAGGTAAATGCTAGACTCCTAGCTATGATGTAGATGTGTTTACTAGAAAAGCCCTGCAATGCAAACACTCAGCTATCTTCAGGATGAAGTAATCTGTTGCCAAATTAGGTGAGCGGTGTATCTGGACATATTGTCTATCTTCCCCAAAGCACATAAAATCTAAACATTCAGCTACTCCGGAGCTTAAATTCAGTATAGAAAAATGCAATAAAAATTAAGGCAAGTACCATTTCTACTTTCTCAAGGCAAGAGGATGGCAGAACAGTTGTTCTTCCCTCAGGCTAGAAGGCCATAGATATAAAAGACCCAAAACCTGTATCTGTGTTAATACTAACACAGTATTAACTGTGTTATACTTTCACTTTGCAGTTAAAACACACAGAGGTGCACAAATGGCTACTGAGAACTGTAGGTCAGAACTTTAGCTACTTACATTCAATGTATGTTGGATTGAGCTTCCTCATTTAGGTGAGTAACACGGATCAACCCCCCTGCACAAGCAGGGTCATCCCAGGGCACAGGACTGTGTCCAGAGGGTTCTTGAATATCTCCAGTGAGGGAGACTCCACAGCCTCTCTGGGCAACCTGTTCCAGTGCTCAGTCACCTGCACAGTAAAGCAGCTCTTCCTCATATTCAGGCAGAACCTCCTGTACATCAGGTTCGGCCCGCTGCCTCTTCTCCTACTGCTTGGCACCACTTAGCAGAGTCTGGGCTCCATCCCCTTGGCACCCTCCCTTCAGATACTGACAGACATGGATTAGGTCCCCTCTCAGTCATCTCTTTTGGAGGTTGGAAAGTTACCTGTTTGTCCTCATAAGAAATGCTCCAGTCCCCCTATTTCTATTAAGCCTAACTGTTTTGAAGACGGGGCCATCCATTCTAACCAGAACTTTATCCTGAACAACAGTTATCTTCTATTTTTGCTGCCTGGGTCAGCTATTTCTCTAATCCCAAAAATACCTCTTACTCTCCATGCCAATGAATCAAGAGAAACAACCAGTTTCTCTGAAGGCTTTTTCCAATCTGTGCTGCAGCAGCCTCTCACAGTGCTCCTCACAGTTCTATATACTGCTCAATGATCTAAGGACACGTATAAAATGAAAAGTCACTAAACTTATACAGCTCCTCATTTAATTTTGTGTCAGTAGAGTAGATTTTACCTTACGGGCTGCAGCACTTTTCACTCTGGGTACTTCTAATTACTAAATTTAATTCAGTCAGATACAAGGACCCACTTATCTGCCATCCTTCTTCTGTGAACAACTTCATAAAACCTAATACCTCAAGGATAGGAACTGGTTTCTTCATACAACTTCCTTTATAATAGAGAAAAAAGTCTCTATTTTTCAGATGGAAAACTAATGCAGGGATTTTTTTTTTCTAAAAATAGAAAGCAAGTAGTACAAAACATAATATTCAGTAATGGTCTTTAAAGATGACATTCAATGGTTTATCCACTACATTATCTTTATATTCTAAAATATGCTTGTCTCTTCTGACAAAAAAAACCAAAAAACAAAGGCACTGAAGGCTTCAACAGTCACAGACAAAGTTAATAGGGGCATCCACAAAAGTACAGTACACAAAACATGATCCTACTCTTTTGCCCAAGTCAGTAAATTCAGTCTGCCAGGAGGTGTAACACAAGGTAGCTCTTTGTCAAAAGACTGTAGATCACGGGTGAAACATCAATTATCTGCAGTCTTTCCTGAGTCATAAATGAAAACATTCTTCCATTCTTATCAAACCAGAGACACTCTTCAACATATGTGATGCAGTGATGAGATTTTTAACTAAGCATCTGATTATGCGACTACAGTAAATTTCATTCAAGCATACACCTTGAACTAGAACATAAGAAAAGACAGCAAAAACTAGCAGTTAAGAGTGATCTCTGGTAATTTATGATTAGATATAAATAAACACAAAGAAACGTTGACAGAAAGACATTCCAAAAAGATATTCAACTTAGTTTTTATATTTTTAGTTTTAAAAGCATTAAATAAGAACTAGTAAAATCACTTCATATCTAAACAATTCTAGCATATGACACTAAAAACCCACTTACTCAAGCATCCTGTCTCCAAAAACAGCCAATAAGGGATGCCTTGAAATCACCATTAGAACAAAACAAGCCCGTAATGATACTTCGCAGAAATATTCTCCCAACCTCCAGCAAATTTCAGCTTGTTCACCTTCTGAGGCAGAAATTGTCATTTTGTACATAGCAGCCCTCAGCTGACATACCTGCTGAGAACCTGCGCCCTTGCTTTTTGAATCTTTATATAATTTTAGCATCCACAACATTCCACAGCACAACTACACATTTTGTGTAGAATCACCACCGTTGCTGTCAGTTACTTTTGTCTGATGCCTTCTTGTTTTTAAGTATGAAATTGTCCACAAGAAGAGACACACTAAACAGAAAAAGTGCTTTTTAGGATGAAAGATAACACCATCATTGTTCTGGTCTTGTTTATGAACAATTTTATGCTCGTTGAGGCTTTTTTTCCCTCCAACTTTATTTGACAAATTCTGAAATTGCAATGACTACTTTTTTCCAGTACTTTAAGGTCATCTTCAATTTGTTCATTATGGATAAGCAACATCAAATCCATTCACACAGGATAAGAGCGTGCATGGCAGTCACTGAAGATGCTACCACGTCTTTTCCTCATACACATCTCTGAACCAGCACTCATGGAGTTGCAACATGGCCTACCCTAAGTGGACCAAAATCCATAGTTTAAAGATCTAAAATATTCTCAAGCATGGCTGAAAAAACATCTTTCAGATTTGAGCAGATAAAGCATATAATGAAATAAAACTATCCTCCCTTTTTAAACACTCCATGCAATCTTCTGGGATCAAGATGTCAGTCATGCCCCACGTTCTTATTCTGAGAGAACATTGTTTGGCCAAGGCATAGAAAAAACTGCTATTTAGATCTAGAAAAGTAATCTTCCTAACATCTTCCAGTGGAGCAGTAAGTCTTAGATCTCCAGAAAATAAAGACTGCAGTAGCACCTCATGGCTTATATGTCTTCTGGGGTTTTGCTAGAATGCCAAACTGTAAAAATGTAACCATCAACTTAACAACTACGTAACCAAGCCAGCCATTGTATTGGTTTTATAACAGAGATACCAGAATATGTTGCCCTAGAAAGATATTTTGTATATACAACCAAAATACAAGAGAATTTTTTCCTCTACCTCTTTCCAATTTTAAAGTGTTTGGTTTATTTGATCTATAAGAATAAAGTACCTGAAAAAGACTACTTCAGTTCTCTATGCCTCTAAAACTCCACATTATTTTCCAAGATCAGTTTTGTAAGGGGTGTATGTTGCCTGGCAGCAAGTGCACTGACAATGGAGCAAACTGCTAATTAGCTAAAACTCATTCAACTACCTGAATGTGCATCATAAAAACAGTACAGGCAAAATGATACCAGCTTTGCTAAAAACTAAATTAAATTCTGCCAAGCCAAAAGGAAGAAAAATCCATCAATTCTGAACAAAAGAAGGACTACTCAGAACAGCAGTGATCAAACTGGAGAGGCATTTTCCTGCCCCCATCATCTTTGGAAAAGATAAAAAGAAGACGAAACTGGAAGATCACCGTGAGGCACAGGAACAGAATGGAGTCTCTCACATGTAAAGCAATTTAGAGTAAAAATGGTAAAAGTCTTTACAGTTAAATGCATCACACCACTCTCAAAGAAAAACCCCCAAAACAAAACCAAACAAACAAACACACAAAACAAAAACAAATCCCCAGAAAATATCATGAGGGATAGGCAGTGCCAATAGTTTGCTTTTGCTGACATAGCCCAGTTGATAGTACTGGCAACCTCAGGCGCTAAAAGTGCTGTTCATTGTGCTATCGCAGCAACCGTTAAAAACTCTGCTGCTTTCAGCAGAAGCTTGAGGAGATAGGTAAAGTGTAAAAGCCACAACTTTGTACTTTCCCCAAACAGAACATAGGCAAAAAACAAGTTAGCTGTGAATTAATCATAAATGACCATAGAAAACAAGTTCTTTCTTGCTCAGAAAGCCTTTTAAAAGATGGAGCTGGGTAATAACCAGGACTTGGGGAAGAAACCTGTGGAGCATAATTGAGGGCTGAAGTGGAAGGGTGGGAGCAGGGTGGGGAGAAGTATAAAAATGGTGTACAATATGACACATAGGGAAAAGCTGTCAAAAGTAAAAAATAGTATTTTCAGAAGGGAAAGGAAAGGTAAATATCTACACTTATTACATATTTTAAATTGAATTCAAATCAATACACAGGTGAATCCTCTTGAAGATTCACAAAGCAGACTTCCCAGATAAGGTTCTAAAAATAAAAAAGGTTTACTATTACTTTTTAGGCTATACAAAATAAACTTCTAGTATAATGATGGCCTCACATCTGCCAGACCCATCAAACAACTGCACCAGAGAAACACAACCATGATTCATATGTTTTACAACACCAAGTATGTTTCCCAGGTACAACTCATCTGATCAAGTATAAATATCTACTTTGACTAATTCTCTTTAGTTTCCTATAGAGAAGTATTTAATGTGATTTGCAATGTCCCAGGGATCAGAGATAGCTTTTTTGGGACAGGTAGATTTGATACAGAACTTAGGAGAATCACCCATGCCAACCAGACTAGTAGCAGAATTCCAGCTGGGATACCCCAGAGTACCACATGTGGGCCACTAAAGGTGAAAACCTAAAGATGCATGTCTTGTATATATGTATGTAGGTATGTAAGTGAGGTACCTAATGGTACCAGCTATGCAAGCCAGGTACCCAGTGTCCCTTTATTTTCAATGGAGAACTAATCAGCCCAGTCAAACAGACAAAAAAGCTATTCAGTTAACCACTGCCAGAACTATTTGCTCACGGCTCCACTGACTATAATAGGATATTAAACACTGCATATGCACATAGACACCTAAATTTAAGTGTCTTGAACCCCATTCACACCTCCACCCATACCTTCAAGAGTCAGCTGCCAAAGTCACTTCACTCAAAACCAGTAAAGTTCACAAACCTGCTTCTAAAACAGGTTATTCCTTCTAGCCACTTATTTCACCCTACCAACTATAAAAGGAAGTGGGTATGTGGTCAAATGAATCATAGCTTTTTTCTAATAAAGAAAACTGCAAACAGAGAGACTGCTAAAAGAAGTGGTTATAATATCCACACAGTATTCATGAATACTTCAGGGAAAACCACAGTTTATTGCTTTCCCTGTGGAAAGCTTGCTCTTTAGTCTGAAACTAGGGTAAGAATCTGTGATCCCATGCTTCACCAGAAATGATCTGATGAAAAAATACATGTCCATTTCCCACCACATCCAAGACAAATTTAAGAATTAAGATATAACCTTAAGGAATCTTCTTAGTAATAGAAAAAGGTGTGAAGGCAGAGAAATACCTTTCAAGGAAAAGCAATGTCATTGAATTTGTTCCCCAACTAATATGGAGTTTTTTGCTGAAGAGAATATCATCTGATGTTAACATTCAAGACTCATCAAATTTCATAGTCATACCTAAGGGATCATGAGGGTACTGTATATGCATTTAATTATACCATCCATTAGCTCAATGACTTTTATTGGATTGTTCACCACAAGAAGTTACCCGCTTATTCTGCCCTCCTCAAGCACAGCTCCCCAGTTTTCTGGGCTTTTCTTTAACAGGTGTGGGGGAGGTTTTGGTTAGCTGTTGTGGGCTTTCTTGGCTTCAGATAACAGCAAAACTTTTAATAGTTTCAACATTAACCATAAATATACCTCAGAGCTGGGAAATTTATTTTGGAAACAACAATAACAACAACAAAAAAACCCCACCAAAAACAAACAAACAAAAAACCCCAAACAAAGAAGCAGTCCCCAACCCCTCCAAAATTACTAAGACACTGACCTTTGTACACACCCAGATATCGTCACAGCTATTAAAACATTTTTGCAATCTACTTAAAGCCACAAAGATACTTTGTCATTTTTTATTTCAGTGCAAGTTAGGTTTCTATATAGATTGAGGCCCACAAATCTTCTTAATCATGTTTAAATTCTTACTTAGATTTAATGGGCAATTTATGTTCAGCAAGTTGCTTTCAAATAAGTAACTTCTAAGGCAAATAGTATATGATTAGATACAGATATGGGTACTCACTGTTGAAGCTATCTCTATTTTCCAAAATTTTACACCTTACTTTGTGCTACAAGAGAACCAAAAATCAATGTCCAAGAAAGCTTTAACTCACGTATCATTTGTACATACCAGTATGTCTTCCCTAAACCTACTTGACTGCTTCTGGTTTACACGTTCAAGGATTATACAGGTTTTTTAAATCAATTGCTCCTTTTCTTGGGTAGGAGTAGGTGCACAACCAGAATGCAAACTGCTGTCTTCCTGAGTGCTTTCCTTCCTGTCCTAATTTTCATCTCTACTCCTATCTTGGTATATTCCCTCTGAGGCCAAAGCAATGCTTACACAAATGAAGTCAAAACACTTGGGAAAACAACAGAACTTACTGTATCCTACAGCTTTGCACTTCCTATGCCATTTTCACATATCTGGCTCAGAATTTTCACCTCTGCACTTCACCTCTAATGACAGTGTGACAGTCCACATTTGGAAGAGAAAGGAACATTTGCAAAGTGGACTGCATTCAGTGGCTTTCTTTTCTCATCCACAAAGATCCTCACAACACAGGAAGAGAGGATGTGCTGCAGGTTGTGTAGTAGAAGGCATAGAAAAGGCAGTGCTGTAGTTTGGAGAAGGGGGAGGAGAAGAAGAAAGGAGGCTTGAAACATTATCACTGCAAGACGGATTGAGACCAATCTCTCACCACAGAGAAGGAGGAGAACTAGAACAGACAGAACTGTGCTGTCTCTGCATGTCACCTACATGCTGAAACACAAGAGCATCACACATCTGACTAGAAGAAAATAACTTCTCTGAATGATAATGCCACACTGAAAACTTGTATTCAGTTGAAGACAGGGTTGCTAAAGTCCTTTTGTAAGTGACCATTTTCCAGGATGTAATCTCTTGTAAGAGTCTTTGCTTTTCAAGGCTATGGTCTCATTTTTTGCTACTTGCAGTAGTTTTCAGATAAGAATCCTTCCAACTGATCTAAATCAGCCTACATAATTGATACGATCAAGCCATAATTTAGCATTTCACTATATTGACCAGAATGGCAGTTCTACTACGAACATTCTTACTGATCAATAGACAGTGAATACACCAAGCTACGCACAAAATACCCCATAATGTCACCACAAAGTATCATGGAATTTCTCTCAGTTATATATATATTTTTTTTTTCGTTTGATAGTTTTTCATGTAGTGTAACTTTTTTGTCCTGTTACATGACCCACAGCAACCCAGAGTGAGCCTTTGGAGTATGCACACATTCTCGATGCAATTTTGCAGCAGCATCCTTACTCACTTTAGTGGAGTCAAGATTCCACTCTATCAATATCAGCTACATGTACAGCTTTACAGACAGTAGAAGGTACTGTCTTTGAGGGAAAAATAACATTTATGCTTTTGATCACTGCTCAAGCAAAAGCAAACCCAAAAATTTTACTGAATAATTTCAACAAACTTCATGTTTGATATACCAGGCTTTTCATAGGCTTTGTTAAATCTACACTGAAGTGAAAGTGTGTGACAAGCCAACCCTCTCTGCACAGCAGGCTGATGTTCAATGTTTCAACAAAAAGACTGTCAAATTGGATTCTTTCTTGCTATTATATAATCATTATTGGTAGACATTAGGCAGATGGAAGTCATTCAAAGATGTTTTAAAACACACACATATGTTTTCTCTCAATTCTAGTCCAAACGGCACCAACACAATTTCAGTGACTTCAGTGCAATCATGCTGAGCAGGTATGAAAAAGGACCAGAACCACTCCCCTGCCCTTTTTCCCTATCATTCGTCCCATGATAAAAATACCAATATTTTGTGGAAAAGAAGTGATGGGTTTACCAAATGCTGTGTTTTATCCAAGGAAACTCAGAATAACAAGATTATCAGCTTTGTTCCTAAATGTAACATACTATGGAACAGTCTAGGCTTTTTCAGTCAAATTCCCTGGTGAATGTAAAAAAGGGAGGGAAGCACTTCCCTTCCTTTTCTACAGTGCTTCTAAAAAGAGCAGAGAAAGTCTTTATTTCCCAGTGATGTTATTGATAGTGTATCAAGACACAAGAACAGTATTTCATATCAAGAAACCCTGCTGTACTGTCCCGTGTCACACACCTTCTGCTGACAGCATAAAACTTACACATTAACACATCACTATTACAAATACTGTTCTCACAGCTTTTTACTGCACTATTTGTGCAATCAGGATTCTGAGAACTAAAAAAAATTTTTAAAAATCAGAGCGAAACTAAAACCCAAAAAAACCCCTAACCTAAAACTGTACTGAAAACAATACTTTGTAATAAGTTGAATTTTAGCATGACTTATAGGATAGTCATTCGAATGATTATGGTCACGCAAAAAGTAAGCAAGATGATTCAATTCATAATTCTGTATCTCCCATTTAAAGACAGAAAATAAAAGCTATTCATACTAACCCTTCAAAAGAAATATTTAAGTATCGTAAATGTATTTTTAAAAAGTATTTTCATTACACAGAGGTATTCTTTTTATTTTCCAGTACAAGAGATAAAATTAATCAACAATAAAATGTTTATGCTGGTAAGGAAAAAAACATAAAAGGAAAATTAATGACTGAAGGCAAATTAAAAATGAAAATAATAATTTAAAAAATACTTTGTTATTGCTCAAGTATAGCTATTATTTTTGTTAGGGAGAAACACACAGTTTACATCCTAGCATCTCTTCAGTTTTAGAAACATATTTTAAAATGAGTGTGCAATGCAGAGCTATCCCTCCTACCTTTCACAATGAGAACACCAAATTGCATGAGTGGCTTATACTCCACTGCCTAACAGGGCAATATTGAAGTGCTACTTGTTTGATATCTTAAATCTGAAAATTAAGGCAGTATTAATATGAATATACTAAAGAATTTAGTACAAATAATTTTGGTCAAAACCCGGGCTTTAAAGTATTTAAGCCTGCATTTGTTAATTCTTACCACAATATTCATTTATGCCATGGTTATATCATTGTTTTAAAAGACAGTGATGTTATAAATATGCACTGCGTAAGGTTTACTTTTTTAAAGGAAAACTGAATTTCCACAACACTGCAGATTTTAAGACACAGAAGGACAATTATGTACACGGTTGGAACAAGGTTTCAGATACGAACTAGTGCCTGTTTGGAAGTAAACAAGATAATAAAAAATAAAATGCTAGCAATAACCTAAATTTCAGAGAAACTAGAGTCCCCTCCCTTCGGGAGTCATCGCCTTCAGGACCGATCCCTATCAGAACGGGCACCACTGCGGTTTTACTGCCCTGAACTTCGCATGTCGCTACGAGACCGAGCAGCTACAGCCTGACTCTGGACCTGCGGCTGTCGGCCAGGCGAGTACCTAAGGCTGGTTCGCCTGGGAAGTCCCCAGACAGGCTGGACCACGCCAGGTCTGGGATGCACCGGGAGAGGGAGAGCCGCCGGGCTGCAGGGGTCTGCCAGAGCACGGGCGAGGAGCCGGGGCCCAGCAGAGGCGCAGACCGCCCGAGAAGACGAGCCCTGCAACCCTCCCTGGGGTCGTGTGGAGCAGGAGAGAGGAGCCCAGCGCCGGCCCAGGGGAGCGCAGCCTCCCCCCGACACCGCTCTTTAACCATCGGCTGGCACCGCACCGCAGCCCTGCGCCTCCCTCCTAGCCGCCTCACCCACCCGCAGAGAGGACACGCCGGCAGGGAGGGAGGTTCTGCTCGGCTTTTGAGGATATTTTAAGCAGGGAGCCAGATCCTGCCCCTGGGGCACGAGGCCCGGGAGCGGAGACGTCTCCACACATCCGGCACTCGGGACGGGGACTTGGAGCGGGGGAAAAGGACGGTGCCTTTGCGCCGAAAACGCCTCACCAGAGGCAGGCGAAAGCCAAGCGCCTTGCGGGCCCGGCAAAGGGTTAAAGAGCAACATTTCCCCCCACCCCGGTCTGACAGGTCCCCGGCCGCTGTCAGCACCTCAGCCCTCCCGCAGAGCAGGGGCGCAGCCCCCTCGCTGTGCGAAGCGGCAGGAAAAGGGGGGTGGGTGCGGGAGAGGCGAGACGGGGAGCGGAGCCCCCTCCGTGCCCCTCACCGGCGCCGCACGCCGACCCCGCGCCGGAGCAACGGGAAGGAACAATGGGAGAGAGAACCCACCGCCCCGGCGGAGGGAAAGAGGGAGAGCCGCAACGAGGGAGACCCCGCGCCCCTCTCTGGTCTTGCCCGGGGCGGGACGGGGCTCGGTGGCGGCGGGTCCCGCAGCGAACCCCGTCCCGCCCCGGGGCAGAAGGAGGGCGGAGGGACAGAGCGGCGGAGGCAGGTCTCCCGGCACCGCTTCGTCCCAACCCTATGGGGAACCCTCGTCGCCGCGGCTGGATCGCACCCTCCCTCTCCCGCCAGGCCCATTACCGCTACCGTGGCCGCCGAGTCCTCCCGCCCGCCAGAGCCAGGCTCGCCGCTCGCTCCCTCCGTCGCCATCTTCCCGCTGTATCGGCTCCGGCGCGGAGCGCGGTGCGGAGCCGAGTGGCGGAGCCCCCGCCGCCAGGCGCTTAACCCGCTCCCCGCCGGCAGCGATCCCGCCGGGAGCGGGGGCGCTTAACCCCTGCGGCGCCAGGCAGGCGGGGCTGCCGAGCCGAGCCGAGCCGCCCCCTGCGCCGGCAGAGGCGAGCGACTCCCGCCGCCGGGCGCTCGGGCTTCCCAACCCACCCGCTCCCCGTCCTCCATACGGCGGCCCGAAGACAGGCGGAGGGGGAGCGGGACCTCGCCGCGGGCGGCCGGCGCGCAATGGTGGCGGAGGGGAGTGTCCCCGCTACGGCGCTACCCGAGCCCCACGCACGCACCGCTCTCCTCCCTACCCACCCCCGTGGCTTAGCAGCAGGAGAAGGAAGGGAAAGGTTCTGGATGGGGCGAGAAAACAGGGAGTTGCAGTGGGTTGGGTTACCTGATCAGTAAGACCTTTAAACCAGCTGAAGTCTTTGAGGGAAGGGCAACTGTGCCATTTCCTTTCTGGGGGCGCTGACTGGAGGAGTCATCTCTCCCACCCCTATGGAGAGGTCTGGAGGAACATTTCTGCGGCTAGCCATTGCTTGGCTGGCTTATTTTCAAGGTGTATTTTCAGAGCCTGTGTGAGGGTGGACACTCAGCCAGGCCCAGTGTTTTGGCACCTCTCCGACCCGGTGCTGGAGTCCATCCTAACCTGGAGCTGCCCTTTGCCATTCCAGGCGCGTACTGAAGCCAAATCCTGTTCAGAATTCTTTCCAGAGGAAGGTTTTGGCTGCTGAGCTGAACCCACTACCACGAAGGCTTAGTGTTTCCCACCCAGGAGCACCCCGCACTGGCCCTCTCCGGGGGATGTTCTTCACGGTCTTGCTGTACTGCTTTGCCCCAGCAATGGGGACCTACACCAAAACGAAATCTAAATGTACTGCTCGCTGGAACCAGCTTAACTATTAGAAGCTGAATTTGCAACACTGTTTACTCTTCAGCCACATAGAACTTCCATCAACAGCAGGCTCCTTCGAGCCTTGCCAGGCTCCAGCTTTCACAGGGCTGCCTCAAGTCTGCTCAACTAAATCCCTTGACACCAGGACCAGACAGAAATGGGCCAATGCCTTGACCAAAGACAGCAAATGTTCTTCTAGACATACTGTACCTAAGGATGGAAGTAAACCCATGCATGAACTTTTTGCCCTTTATGTTACCAGAAGGGGAACTGACGAGTGATTAGTAGAATAAACTCCAACTGTAAGGTAAACACATGCTGAACAGAGTGAGCAGAAGGCAGTGTATAGAATCCATTACAGGGTACACAAAATCCAGTTAAACAGATGTTTTGTGGTTTAGGGTTTGTTTTTTCTTTCTCCTTAAAAATGAGCTCTCCTCCTACTCGAGTTTTACACTTTTTATAACTATAGTGAGTGCTCACCTCCTTTCCATCACTGAAGCTAAGAAACTGCATTGATGATGCATAGCCTAAAACAACCTGTTTTTCTCAGTACTGTAATACCATTTAATTTGTTTAGGACAAATTGTTGCTTTCCTTCTTTATTGACAGCAAAGTAACATACATTACTCATAATTATTATTTATGTAAATTTGGAAGAGTATTTGGTGCTTTGCCTTCAAGAAACTCAACAAAAAATAATTTGTTTCCTATGACCTGTCATACTTACTCCTCTCTAAAATGGATTAAAATACAGAAGTTTTTAAAATTCTTTGAGGATATCTTTTCTCTTATTGATTCCTGTCTACCATTATCATTGCCAGTATTTCCCTATTGCATTAGAATCATCTGCTGTCCCTCACAGTTACTTATGTGTCTCTCTGAGTTGGTACAAAGCATGAACACAACATATTGTGTAAAAACTTTTTAAACACCATATATGTCACAGCAATGATGTAGCAAAGACTGCGCCATTTATCTCTTGCTCTGCTGAGATAATAAACTGGTTTAGATGACATTTTATCAATTATCAAGTGTACATTTATCAAAATAACAATGAATATTATATTATTATATTAGTCATAGCTTGCCATTTCAGACTTGAGAACTGATCTCTCTTTCCTCATCTGAAGATAAACTTAGAATGATTTCTGAGAGAAATGGGAGTGCTCAATCTCAGCCAGCAAACGATTAACAGAATAGATGGACCAGCAACACTTCAGCTAAAAGCCTATCTCCAGACAACTAATATCCAGAACATCATCCAAATGCTGCAAGTAGTTTGACCTGCTGTTGTGGTCAAAAAGATGACAGACACGCTTTTGAAGGAGGAGTGATCTATATTTTTTCTTTATGTCATGAAATGAATCATCACAACATTTTGAAAATATTACTGATATTTGTAATTGTATGAGATTATACTGCATGTTTGTGTTTCTTCGCTCTTTCCCCTAATGGCAGCAACAAGGCTTGAGAACACTAAAATCCATATTAGATATTGCCAGTGGCTACTGGGAGTAGATTTTTGTGCTGCACAGCAACCGCTGCATCATCAGTGATGGTGGTATGGTCCAAACGTCTTTGAGGTTTTGCTGCATGAAGAACACCTTCACACTGCAGATCATCTTCAAAGTAGAGGATGTTTTTTTCCTTGATTGTTACTACTGCATCACTGGCCAAGGTCTTATTCTCTGGTTATTTGGCGTATGCTACTGACATCCTCTCTCAGAATTTTCTCTAAACCCACAGCAATACAGAATCTACACACACGAATGACTTCAAAGTGAGGGGCAGCATGACATCATGACTGCTGTCATAGTGTGCTGCCATTTCTATGCCTGCATTTTGCAGGGCAAAACAGCTCTTTAATGTGTGTCTAAGTCAGAGCCCTTCTAGAAGATATTGCCTTTGCTTTTCAGACAATTTTATCACTACAGTAAGGCAAAGGAGTTGCTTTTCTCAGAGGAAGGTGCTCACTGTTTTACTCTTAGCATGTAGCTGGCAAACTGAGTGCAATTAACTCTTTTTCTGCTGCTCCCGGTTTTTTTTGGCTTGAGTAACATGAAGCAAAGCCCAAACCTAGGCCTTAAGTGTATTTCTTTCCTATGATTAGAGAGCTGGCACAAAGTGTTGGAATGTGTCCACACCTTACAGGATGCAGCTGCTGAGTTGAATGGTGCTCATTCGCTCCACTAGCACACAACTGCTGTGACAGAAAATGCATGCCTTGGCTTTATATTGGCAGGGAAGCAAATTGTGTATCTCAATTGTACAATGTATTGTGGCTTTCCTGCCTTGCAACTAACCATTTGCATGGGAAAACGAACAAACAAAAGAAGGGTAAATTAATATTTTATTTGCCTTTAAAAACAAAGAAACAGAAAGCCCATGTCTGAATTTAAAGCAAGGAGGAGATATTGAAGTCCCAAGATAAATTTTTACAGAATATTAGATTTCTGAGTGAAAGTAATTAATCACTGTATCATCAAAATCTTTCCAAAGGTCATCTCAGTGCAAACTTAAGACATTTCTTCCATCACCTTCATCTAGGACTCATCAAGCCAAGCCAAACAACATAATTCAAATACTGCACTGATTACTGCTTCAGGAAACTTTGGTTTTGGAAACCTATATGCAATACAGAGCACTCTGATAACTCTGAACCATTAACTTGGGTTTTGTGAAGAAGGAGTTGCTTTCTCTGGAAGATGGCACACCACTGCCCAAGTGAAATTCATTTGGAAAAGAGACAATATTCTAGAGGGCATGCTGGCTGCTTCTGGGGATCTTAAAGTAAGATTAAAAAGAAAGGTGGAAAGGAGGCAAACTCAAAGCACTGAGAGCAAAATAGAATCTCCAGTAAGCATGCAAAGAAGAGATGCTTTAATTGACTATGCAGAAGGAGCATAATTAGTAAAAAAAAGTGTTGGAATGGCTGATTTGGGAGCATAAATTCAACTGTGTTGAATATTACTATAAGCTAGTGATGTGATTCACATGACTGGAGCGTTGAAAACTGTCTATAATCTGCTTAGAAAGGGACAAGTGCACAAAAAAAGAGGGAAAAAACTATCAAAATAGAATTTTCTGTTTGTCAGCATTACTGACATCTCAGGGAAGGTTATTTGAATGTTTATGTGTTGTGTTTTAATGTTTAAAACATAAAATGAAGTATTTAGTGCCTACTGCAAACCTCACATCATACTAAAGAACAAAATGGCAATATCCTCAAGTATCTTTTACAAAGAAAGAGAAAGCTGCTATCACTGAGGCTTTTCTTTGAATGACATCATTTTGCCAATACTGTAACATCCTGTAAATGTCTAAAAATTACATGTGACAATTCAAAAAGTTAACCTTGAGCAGGAGGATTCTAAATGAGACATCCTTTTAACACAAGAAGAGGGGAAGCTCACTCCAACTGGAATCTAAAATTTGAATGTTTGCTGTTCCTAAGTTTTAGAACTCTGAGCCCAGAATGGAATCTGGAAACTAAAAATGGGCTTATGAATTTGAAACATTTATTTTAGAGGAGGCTTGAAGTCTGTGTTATGCAAAAAGATCACACACTGATCTTCTTGGAGTTGAAATACATAAGCTTGTCTGTGAGGAAGAAAAAAATGATAACTCATTTACTGTCAAGACAAAAAAGGAGTGCATACAGCTTTTTAAATACTAGAAAGGTGTAGAACAGTTAAAATTATCAAACTGAAAATGTATGAAAATATTCAGAAAAGTTAAAAGCCGTATCTTATTTCTCTCTTTCATCTTCTTGTGGGTACCAGTCAGAAATGTGAAGTAAAACCAGAAGAGTTTTCTAACTGAAGCAGTAAAAGTACAGGAATCAAGAATTCTCAGAACCAGTTTCCCTAAGCAGGCATGATGACTAATGTACTTCTACAGCCATCAGCACTTCCAAGCAAAAACCCCACTTTTTTTCTGGACATGGGAGAAATGCTTGCTGCTGTGATCATATTGGCTGTAGTGGCAGCAGGCAGGAGAATTCATACTGCAACTGCCAGACATGGAAGAGTCTGTTCCCTTACTGGCAGGACTTATGCAGAGATCTGTGATGCTGGGAAGTATACTACCTCATTTTGGAATTTAACTCTTTGCCCACAAATCACCACTCCATGAAAATAATTTTTTTCAGTGATTATTAAATCACTTTATTGCAGAATATCTTCTCTTTTTTTATTTTCTTTTTTTCTCTTCTTTTTTTAAATAGTCCATTGATTGTTAAGCCTACTCTTTTAGCTTTTGCTCATTTTCCTTATACAGAAGGTTAGTTTTGAAATTGCCTTATGCTGCTGACATCCTATGAACAAATTTGGATCACTAAATGCCCCCCTGTAGAGATGAAGCTGTACCACTGCAAAACGGACCACTGTATCCTGGAAAAAACTCGCCTGGAAATGAAATGATAGTGCACATAGTGGAGGCTGTCCTCCCTGCCAAAGCCCTACTATTGTTCTGAGAGCTCACTGTGAGCTCAGCACTGTGTATGGGATTTCAGCACATAAAACGGCTTCAAGAGGACCTTTACTCTGTAATTGTAGAAATAAAGCCGCAAGGGAGGTTAATCAACTCATTGCCAGGAGGGATGAGTCTCAGGAAGGTGGCAACTACCTTACCACTTAGATAGAACATCTATATAGGGGCTTGGTAATGAAATGTTTTTCGCATCGAAATGTTCCACTTGGGAAAAATTCCCTTGCTGATGAAGCACTCCACTAGGGAAAAATTCCCTTGCTAATGAAACAAAACTGCTTCAATAGGTTGTTAGCTCCATCACTGAACTGTAGAACCACAGCCCAGGAGAACTGGCTCCTGTGCTGATGACACAGAACAGAAATTATTGTACTGAGGAGTTAAATCCTGCATGGAAAACAAGCATTTGCTAGAATGAAGGAACAAATTTGCTTGCCTGTAGGAAAGTGATGCACTTACTCACTGGTGTAACTCAACGTTTGCAAGGTAACTTTATTTATGCTCTCATAGTCGAAAAAAATCATATGAAAAGACAAGAGATCTCAGTGTGTATGCCTGTGTGTGTGTGTATGTGTGTGTGTTCCATATACTGAATTAATGTGATCATATTCCCAAGACTCATAGTGACCTGAACTAAAGGTAGGCAACTCATGTGTAAGTCTGTGGTTCAAGCTCGTGGGTAACAGAAGACCTGATGAATGTTTTAAAAAAACAGTAAGACAGACTGATTGTGAAATCATAAGTAAAAAAGGCAAAATTAAAATTCATGTGGCACCCTGAATGTGTACAAAATTCACTTATTTACATGTAAATGAGGCAGACAGAGGAAAAGCAATGAGGAGGAGAGAGATAACCCTGACTAGTCTTTCCTGTCAAGCACAAGCATTTTTCAGTGTGCAACTGCACCGAAATCTTTAAGTCGGGCATTAGGGATTCTGCCTTTGCTCTAATGTTTAAATTCTGGATATCCGTAAGATTATCTTTCAGTAGAATTTGGCTCAGCATGTCCCTCGAGATTGAGATGTCACTTAGATTGTATGGGATTGATCCCCAGTGTGTCATTTGCCTACCTTACTGGGAATTAAGTGGGAAAGAAATTGAAAAAATTAGTATGAACTAGCTTTGTTCCAAAAATAAAGAGTTTTTAGACTCCTGAGTTTCGTCAGCTCCCCAGTTTCATCAATAGATGATGGGGACTCTCTTGCCTTCTGTGCCTTGACAATTTCCTCTGAGATTTAAAGACTGAACATGAATATAAATCCAAAGCTCTACAGAAGATCTGCTGCAGCCAGAAATCTGTATGAATATAATGACTTTACAAAATATCTTGGGAGGCTGAATAATCTTGCTGCAGGACAAAGCCAGAAAAAAAAAAAAAGAAAGTCAGTGGATTTGGAGTGAGGAATATTTACATAATACTTGATCTTTGTTATTTTAAAACAGCTACAAAATATGATTCATAGAAATCTAGGACTGGACTGCCAACCAGTTAGTCTAACATCTTTGAGATTCTAGAATACATATTACACAGTCCTGTAAATAAAATTATCACTTTAACATCAGAATTTTGTTGCATTTTTTTCCCTATTCAAACAATGGTGAATGTGCTAGCATTAAACTTTATAAATTCTGCAGAATTTATGAAAAAATTAAGTATGTCCTGATGCTGGTGACTTTTTATTTATGGGCTGTCAAATAACCACAATATCTTTCTGAGTCTGATGATATTTGGGCAGTTATTTTAATGCAAAAACAAAGATAAGGGAAAGATCAGTGACAGTAAGGACCACAGAAGAGTTTGGAAACTGTAGCTGAGAAGGGAAATCTTGGAATACTGGTTTCCAGCCTCTTTCTCTTATTGAAGTGAACATCTGAGTAAATACATACATTTAATGAAATGAGATTTAGATGTCCCTGTGCCAAGATAAAGAGGTTGCACTGGAAATTAACTGATACTTTAAAAAATTGCACTGCCAAAAAAGAATGCTTTTACAGCTGAGGAGGACTGCATTTCAGTGAAGTTTGTGCTACTCTGTACTGTAGATACCCTAGAGATACAGCAGTATTTGTATAAAAACACTTCACAACACAAGTCCTTTTTTAAATTTAATGTAGAGTTTGTCCAAAAAACAGTTGTTTTTGAAAAATATCAGCATGACATCCTGTCACAGACAGAAAACTATTCCAATTAAAAGTAGAAATTAATCCACAGAAACACTTCTTTTGAAAACAAAATTGTTATTGGTGGATAACAAGAGGATACTGGTAGTATTTCTGAAGGTAAAAGGTATCCCAGAGTATAAAAAGATGACCACGTGCAGAGTTTTCGGCATCTGTTTATCCTTTGAAAAGGCTTTTCGGACACGTGACCTCTTAAGGGAGATTTGTTTTGCAGAGATCACTCTAGAAATAAGCAGAACAGAGCAGCAGCCTAGAACAAAGCTGCTTCTCGCTCATGGCAGTGTGAATGGATTGCTCCCCTGCCTTTATTTGAGGCCCCTTAGGAAGCCTACCGGATGCTGGTTGCTAGGCAACGCCCAAAGCTATGGTGTATATAGCATTAGGTATTAATTATTGTCATGGGCATTTTCCATGGAAGATCCTCAAAATATGCAATTAGACACATCATAGGATAAGTAATTTTTCATTCTAATGGACAAGCATTATTAATGTGCAGAAAATTCAGAATTTGATAAATTATTCAAAGGTGACTGACAGTACCAAGTTGAATATTTTCTTTTTGTTGTGATGCTGTTTTGTAATTGCAGCAAAGGGATTTGAACAACAATATGGTTACAGTAAGCCGTTTAAAGGTTCTGAACTAGAATATAAAATGGCTTCAATTGTTTCCCTGATTAAAGTGCCTAGCTCTAAACTGATCTTTACCAGCACTTTATTTTGAGCAGGTCAGTAGTTGAGCAAAAAGAGAAAGCCTTAGAACATGAAAGCAATACAATAAAATATTTAATAGCAGCTGTGTGTGGCAACAGAGAAGTAGAAACAAAAAACCCAAGAAATTAAATCTTGTGAAAGAGGCAAGTTTTAGTCTGGTAGTGTCTACCATGAGATAAGTTTCTGCATAACGTTGATGGCATTGGCTTTTATTTATGGGAGAGCTGCTTTTCCTTCTCTAGCATTGCCTACCTAGCTAATCATCACAAGCATAACGGGATGTATACGAGGCACATTCCACTTTTAAGGGAGTGAATACTGAGACCTATTATACCACATGAAATTAAACAGGGTAGCCAAGAAGAGACTTCACTTACTGCAAAGGAAAATGGAATTCACACTAAGGCAAGACATTACCGAAGGTGAAAACATAAGCAGCAGTATACTGGAAATTCCTGCGAAGTGACAGTGATAAAATGTAACCAGTATCAAAGAAAATAAATCACTGTCTCAGGACATGACCAGAGTAATAAGAAAATAAGAGAAAGAAATTGTTGAACTTTTATCAATTAATGCAAGTAAAAAGAGTGCTATTTATTTTCCAGTTGAAGAAAGAAAATGAGACTGCAGATGGAGAGGCTCAAGGAGACACTAATAAGAGGTTGTGTGACTGAAAATCTTTGTACAGACAAGGATGCCTTCTCCCACATCTTGGATACACTGATATTTGTGCAGAAGGAGCATGAAATGTAGCAAAGGGGAACAGAAACACTTTGGCTTGTGCGATCTGTAAATGTGGTGCATGTTGGAAGATAAAACTCCCACTCTGTATCCTGAGCTGTGTCCCTTTAGGTGGATATGTGGCAGAAAACTGTCATGAATATTGACATTGGAAAATTTGCTATGGGATGCTTCAGAAACTGGAACACTAGTCAGACTGGTAATGTGCTGTTTCAAATACCCGTAGAGCATGCTAGACAGCAAATTTATCAGGTAGGCAACAAAAATAATAAAATTGGAAAATGACTGAACCTGTCTTTTTCTGGTGAAGGAGACTGGACATTCGATTTTGATCAAATGAGGGCAGAAGGCATGAAAATTTCACAGCTGTCTCCATAACAGCTGTTCTCAGCTCCAAAACATTACTGCCCACTTGTTGAGGCCACTGACTATTTTTCTTTTCACTGCTTCCAGCTGGAAAGGTATGAGGAGCAGTAATTTCAATCACAATGTTAATAGGTACACAACTGGGACAAAATTACTATCCTTTGGCCATTCACAGTGATAAACATTCTTCCTTGAAATCTAGACTAACATTTTCTGAACGCTGTTTTTCAAGCATTGCATCTTACTAATAGTATGTGTACTTTTAAATGAAGTGATATGATAGGGATATCAGTTATTTTTAAAATGAAAAGATTGCTTCACAAAGGCATACTGAAGGCAGAGAAATGAAGAAATTAGTGTTCCTAAAAAAGAAAATTAACGTACTGTAATTTTATAATGAATTTGAATGCATATATTGCTAACATCCTATTGTCCAAACAGATCTAGGAATATCTTTCTATCAGCAGAGAGTTTCCTTTGGTAGCCCTTCCAAAGCAGGTGGATTTGCTGGCACTGCCGAGTTCTGAAGAGCTAAGATGTATTGCATAATAGCAACCACAAATTTCAGGTGGGCTCAGGATGTGTGTCTGTACTAGAGCCCGACCAATGCAATTTGTTTATACGACAGAACTCACATAGCAACCTACAAATAAGTGTGACTCACATCCTGTCTTATTTGTAATACTGATTTTTGACTACAAGTTGCAATCTTTTGAATCTTCATAAAAACCTCCTCCTCCTATTTCCTGATATGTGTTTGATCAATGTGTTTGTCTTTTCTCTCGCTTGTCTGATTTGAAACATTAGATAAATGAACATGGTATTTATTTGTATTGATTTTCTCTATTTTTCTTACATTTTGGGGTATTACTTTGAATTACTTTGCACCATTTCTATTCATTTGATACTGTGAAATGGGCCTGAAGTTATTTATTTACGGTTTTATATCTTGTTTACTTCCTTCATTTTTTTCATTAGAAATAGCTTGTATTTGTTTTATGATTCTTTGATCAGAACTTTTCCTTAGTCAGCTATTGTATTTAGTCACAGACTCTAACTAAAATCATCATCTCATCTCCACTTCAGTGTCTGTCTGTGATAGGATTATGCTTAATTCAGTTGTCCTCACCAATGTTTTCTCTCAGACCCAGATCTGTAAAGAAACCTGTTGCCTGACTGCCCAGCAAGCTAGAAGCTAGCTTGGAGGTGCCCAAATCCAGCAGGAAAATCACCTTGGGTTAGGAATTTACACTTATGAACTTGGTTATTTTGTGAGAGAGCAGGGGCAGGCCGTTTTAAGATTCTGAAGCCTCAGTCCCACTTTGTTGATATGAAGCTCAGAGAACCTGAGTACTGTTCTTCTAGGTGTAGAGAGATACCACCTTCTTTTGTATCCTTGAAGTTTGTCAGAGTTAATGTAATAAAATTTTGTATTTAGTGGAGATCAGATTCTTGGCTGTTGTACAAAAGAAACAACCAAAAGAATGAACTGCCAATGCATGCCAGCTTCATGCCTGCTGACCCTGACCTGCAATTTGCTTAAGCTCAGAACAGTATTTTTCAGTGACCTATTAGAAAACAAAACAAAACAAAACAAAAACAACCCAACAAAAAAACTATCAAACATTTCAATTCAGTGTTCCATGGTACTGAGAAATAAGAGCTTAAACCACTTGTTCCGTCTAGTTCACATTTTCTTGCAGCTTTACTGAAGGTTATACTTGTTATTTAACAAAAAGAAACATTCTTGCACAGTTTAGCAGCAATATCACGACAGGAAAGATACCATTTGTTCCAAGAGCTGAGAGGAGCACAAATGCAAATGAGAACTCCTACCTGCCCTGAAAATCCTGAAATAAATATTTTTCTTCTCATCAGAAATGTTGCTTTGAGATGAGGCCTTGTAAAGTCCTTAAGTGTGTTTCTAATGGATGTACCTTTAATAAAACAGCCAGAAACATTGGTGGCAGGGGTAGAGATAGGCTCAGTTTCAAAATCAAATTACCTTCTGTGAGGTTTCACTTTTATTTCAGGTTTGTATTAACTGAAGTGATAGAATCATGACATTCAGTACTTGTACCTCAATTTCTGTCCCTGCAAACTCATTAGCCTTTTTTCCCCCCCACATGCATGTTACTGAAACGTAGAGCACAGTGACCATTAAGGAATTCATTCACATTCACATTTACCCACCATGATTGCAAAACTTTACATTTTTCTAGTTGTCTTCCATTGACATGGAAGCATTTTCTACTTGCTTTATTTCCTTTGCAAAAGCTTACCTCAAGATAATCTAGAATTCCAATACTTTTATTGAAAACATTATTTAAAAGCAGAGAAAGTCACACATAATTAAATATACCATCTAAACAACATCCATGATTTCATACTCAGTCATAGCTAAGCTATATCAGTGCATTTTGTATTATTTGTACTGGAAGAACAGTAAATAATTTCTGGGGAAAGTTTTGTTTTCATCTACTAGCTGTCCCATTCAGTGACAAATTCTTCTTGAATTCCCTCCTTGTTTGGAAACAGGGGCCTCCTTCATTATGTACACTCATAAGCCAAGATCCAAGAGAACAAAAAATCATTATAGTGCCTACTGAAGGCTAAAAAGAAAGATTGGTGTAGACAATTGTGAACTGTTTGCAGTACTTGAAATTAGAAAAGCTCATTTGTCTGATTTACAGCTGCCTACTTAAAAGGTAGATCAGAATATGAGATCTGCCCTGTGCTATACACGTGTTAGGGTAAATAATAGCCAGGACCTCAAATAAAGAGAAACAGCAATAATGGATTTTCTGAAGACTTTCTTAGCTTACTTTTTTCCCCTTCTTTTTCTTGTTAAGCCCCTGGTTTAGTGTTTGGGATCCTATACTTGTGTTTCTGTAAAACTAGCAAGCTCTGACTTTTTAACTTCTGTATCTCCTAGATTTTTGTTTCTGAGTGCTATACTGAAATTGTCTTGTTTTTCCACCTATTTTCCTAATTAGTGTTTACTTATGCTCTGTTTTCCCAGCATAATAGCACATTAATAAGCAGGAACACAGTACAGTTTGTCAGACTGTTCTAAATAATCTGGCCATTTTAGAAACTTGTTGGTCTCATTGGCTGCATATAAATATAATGACCTACATGATGCAGGAATGAAAGAAACACAGTTGAAAATAATGCGCTCACTGACGTAAGTAAACCATGACTGATAGGAAATGAACCTACACTAGTGGTGCCCGGATCACTATAGAAACAGAATGATCTTGCGGCAAAATTCAAAATGCTAATCAGCTGAGGAGAAGCACAAAGTGTGTGAGTGCAACAGAGAAGGAAAGCAGCTACCAATGTCCCTGCTAAGAAGGCAGTAAGGAATCCCATCAGTTAAAATTCCACACCAATGTTTGTCATTCCAATTACTACACATGGGTGGAACCGAAGATGATAAAGCTTTTCATGTTGGAATTACAGTCACTCATCCTTCTGTATTTGTTTCAACTCTACTGTCACAAAGCAAGTATAGTAAACCTCATGTGATTGTTTGGAGAAGTTTTTGTGGTTCCTCTGTGTATATCTGTGCTAAACCCTATGTTTCACTTTGAATGTGGGATTACTCAGCCTCCTGTGCTTCCCTGTCACATGACATAATGGGAAAAGTCCTGCATCCTATATGGAGATGAAAAGATCTGCTCTCTGAACTTCTGTGGTGGTCCATTCAAATGTGATATTGAGTGAAAGAAATGGTCACTTGTCAAGACAGATTTTTCAAATCTGAAAAGGACAATGGATTTTTTCCCCAAGAGTTTTGATCATTTCATCTGGCTGATCATAAAATCTCCAGAAATACAAGGCAGATATTCAAGAGGCTTCTTCAGAGGAAGCTCAATCAGAACAACATAGAAGAAAGTGGATGGACTGACTAGAGGGGAAGCCACATTTTAGAAACAGAAGAGGGATCTAAGCCTTAGAGAGTGCTTACTCTAAGGAAAAGCTGAAGAACAGAAGTACCTGCTAGTATTTTGTTGTTTTAAGTGACAAGTAAAGGTTAATTATAAAACAGGGTTCCAATCAGAATGAACTTCTAGAAAGGGAGAGCAACTGGAAAGTCAGAGATAGCCACCAATAGCTTTGGAGCCCTAGGGCATATGTATTAAAATGTCTTTATAAGAAGGTTTAGCGGATACAAAGAAATAGTTTCAGAGAAGTTAGAGACAGATACCGTGCTGGACCATACTTGCTCTGAGTTAACCCGGATATTTTCCATTTGAATTTCTATTGTAAGCACCTTGACTTCTTCAGTAATGGCACACTATGAAATTAAGAATTAATGCTAGAAAATTGTCATTCATTTCCATTGAAATAAAGTTTTTCAATATGTTGAGGGACACATCTTCACCATCTTCTAATAACGACATATTTAAATAAAAAGAAGAGTAAAAAGAAGAGCAAAGACCCTTTGTTAGTTAGATGCACTGGAGACAGTGAAGGGACCATTATCAGCTGCTACACAAACAGCCTGTTAGTACACAGACTGGTATATGAGGTAGAACGTTGCTCATGCTTTCATCTTACTCTTGCATCATATCCTATGCTCATCTGGGTTCCAAATTTAATGAGAGTTAGATCTTTTCAAAGGGAGAATGCTGATGTGCCTCTATCATTCACATGTGGCTGAGCTTTCCAGGTGGCCAGGAGTTCACAGAGGTTTGAGCAAACAACTGGAGATTCAACTGCTCTTCCTTCACTATGCAATAAGAGTGGATCTCAGCCAAGTTCTGGCCAAATGCGAAGTGAGTACAGATAGGGAAAAAAAGTTCCCTTTATATCATCTAATTTCATATAATAACAATATTATTTCTAGGGCACTGCATAGACTATTATCATTTTGGAAATAAAGTGTGATTATTTCATTATAGTCTGAGTTGTCTTCCAAAAGAGATGGAGTAATCTTTTATATAGGTAGCTTGTACAATTAGCTGTCTTTTTATTCCTTGTGAAGAAAAGGCATAACAGTATATTTGCCTGATGACATTACCAAGGAAGTTAGCAATGTCCACTCAACTGCTTTGTCACTTTATTGATCTATTTACTTTTTAAATGCATTACTGGGAGGGCTTGTCGAAAGGCAGGTAGCACAAATGCTTCCCGGTGCTAAGATGCCATTTACGCACAGTGCTGAGGGAAAATATTTCAATATGGAAAAAATAATGGCTAGCAGTAATATGACTTGACTTCCAATTACACAGCGTGAAGCTCATCACTCGAACTGAATCAGAAAAGATGCTGCCTGCCCACATTATCCTGTGATACTATTAAATCTAATAAGAATAATTGCAAGTCTAGGAATTCTTCCAAGTAATTTTACTTAATGATCTTAAACTCTAAGGAAGGGACGTCTACTTATTGCTTAATTATTTAATCTTTTAAAGGACATGTTCATAATGCAGCAGCCTATCTGCCCATCAATACAACTCAGCAGGAATATAACTCTCTAATTGTTCCGTGCTGCTTTCCCTTTTGGCTTATGAATCCAACCAAGGGCTGTTACAGCCTGCTAGGACACTGGACCTGTTCAGAGAGGGAATCACAATCACATTCTGTAATTCATCTGCCCTTGCAGATTGCCTTCATTGGCAAAACAAAACAGCACACAAAAAGTAAAGCACCTTAACTGTCTGGGGCTAGACTTGTCCCAGTCCTGTGGCTTCACTGATGGCTGAGGTGAACAGATGTCCAACCTCACTGCACTGAGAGCTGCATGCAGAAGGACTGATTTTGACCTAGCTGTTCTGTAATCATGCTTGCAAGCCTGACAACATTATCAAATTTTGCATGTGCACATGTCTGTATTTATGTATCTACACACAAACTTGCAAGTACTACATGTATACCTCAACAATCTAAAAATCAAAAAAGCTTGCTCTTGATGACTGGGCTAGGAAGACAGGGTTTGCAGATTTTTCTGTATTACACATCATACAGACAAGTGATCCAGGCATATATCTTCGTGTATTTTTTATGTTGATATAAACACACTATATATTAAAGATCAAACATTCATAAACTGCTGTAGGCTTGGATATGAATCCCTCTATATCCACTCCTCTGAATGTTAAGGTGGTGATGCAGATTCTGCGTGAATGACCACATTTAGGGGCTATTACAGCATGAAGGGATGTATTCTGTCTTGTTTCCTCTGATGTTTTTTGAACAACTTCAATTTTAGTCAGATAAGGTGCGGGGAAAGGCTGAGAATTCTGCAAGACTGGAAAATCATTTCCTGTTATGTTCTTCCATACTCTTGATTCAGATGCATGGAAATTAGGAAGTAATGTAGTTACACAAATTAAGACAACAGAGAATCAAGCCATAAAATCAAAAGGGAAATGCAATGAGCCAGATAAAATTTAGTCACACAACATGAAAGGTATGCAATGTAGTCCCAGATTGACTTGTCTGAACAGGGAAAATAAAAAGTGACTGTTTCATTTGACATTTCTGGGATCCCTTCGAATCAGCATTATTGGAGTTGTTCCTGAAGTTGTTACTGGGCTTTCTCAGTCCTGCCTGCTTAACAGCAGGAAGGCCCATACTGCAAGCTCAGTGGTCTGAGTTCTGTTGGTATTTCCAACCACGGGGTCTTTTTCACTGCTGAAGTTCTGGTAAGTATGGTAATGCAGATAATCCACAGCCAGTGGAACTGGTGAAGCTGGGTTTCTTACAGGTCTGTGTAGTATATGTGAATTAAGCACATCCTTTAGAATACTCTCACCACAACACACTCAGCTCATCCTTATGTCCCTGTGCCTCACTGCTGGGATACCTGTTGTCCTCCTAGCTTCCCCTGCACTATACGTTGCCTCCTCCCGAAGCCCCTTGCCCTCTCCTCACACCGCAGCAGTTCCCCAGCCTGCTGGTGCTAACATGGCTCTTCCCACACAACCACTTCACCTAAATCCAAGATATTTTTCTGCTTTTAGCTGTATAAAGTAGCTGTATAAAGTAGCTGCATTTAGCCTGGTAAAATTTGGATGCTAACTGGCCAGTCAGGGCATGCCTGCTGATTGCCCAGCAGGATGCTGCTAAAGGGATCAGGTTGAATTCTCTCTGCCCTTACCTCAGAGGAAGCACCAGTAAGGTCTCCTTTAATCAGCATCTGTATTTCAGTGTAGACCTTTGTTGTATTTGAGATATCTAACCATCTGCCTTATGGGGCTGAAATTGGTCAGGGAGTACCAAAAATAATGAGAAATTACTGGGGTAGGGGGGAAATGCCTGCCAGACTGCTAAAAGAAGAAACAAAGAGTGTAATTTTGTAAACTTGGAAAGATAGGCTAGAAAATAAAGTGAGTATGCCTCAAAACAGACAAAACTAAGTCTACTGTATCTTCACAGATGCTTAGGAATGATTCTTTGTCTTTGCTACAGGAACCCTGCAGCAGAGAACAAAAATTTAGGGAACCAATAGCTTATCTGCAAATGAAAGTGAGGGCTGAGGGCTGACCCCTTCTGCATTTTTTTTGTATTTTTGGAAGGATAGTAAAGTGAACCCACTGCCAATATCACCACTGTGTGATATTATTTGAAATGTTTCATTAAAGCATCTGATTTTTTCTGTAAGCTTGAAAAGAGAAAGTTTATTTGCCACAGGAGCCAAAAAAGCCAAAGGCTAGTTTGTCTTCAGATGTAGCTCAGGGTGAAGTGTACCGGATAATCTGCTCCTTCCAGAAGCATCCCTTGGAGGTGAATGGTCTCTGCCACACTGTGCTCTTCTTCTTCCCCTTGAATATGGGACAGGAAAAATGATCACAAACATCTGAATCTGGTAGCTGCTTTGGTCTCACCCACATGGGAAGGAAATAAGGAGATCTTGCTCTTGCACAGCAGCTGGAGCCCAAGCTAAGAAGTGCTTCTAAGGTTGGGAAGAAGTCTTTTCATGGTGGGGATGAGAGCTAGGACAAGTTATGACAAAACAATATAATATATGCTAATAAAGATGTTCTACAACATTTCAAGTTACATTCATATTTTCACCTGAAACTAAAGAATCTAATTTTCCATTATAAGTGAACCCCAAGGATAATTGCACTATTTTTATTCCTTAATAACTGCGTCTCCCTTTTCCTTTAGTATTTCTTTTCCTTCTTTGTATATTTTACTTCCTGCTGCCTATTCATGATTTGAGCAGAACTCTGACATGTGAATTTAAGGGATGATTTTTCTGTTCCTTATTCTTCTATCTTCTTCTGGAGCTGAGAGACCCTATTAAAGGATTTGCATTTAGAAACTAGAATATCCCTTTGTGAATGCATAGCATAAACCTGGCACTCCTGCTTTCATTTCTGCTGTGACTGAAGAAAATTTCTGCACTTACTGTGAACCTCATGGATGTTAAGGGCACTCTTTAGTGTTCTTTTTTTAAAATGTCTTCTGTAACAAGTGGAAATAGCCAAATGGTCATCAAAATATTAAGATTTATTGCAATATACAAAAGGAAGAACACATTTCAAAAATAAAAATTATCACTTGGCTTGCAGAGAAACAGATGGGCATGAATTACACAACTAACTAGAATGAGAAATAGACCCCAAAGTGAATTAAATGCTGGTGGGATGAAAATGAAGCTTTTTTTTTTTCTGAAGTGAGAAAACAGTCCTACTTATAATGGAAAATTATTCACTCTGTACTGCAGTGTAAGACAAAATCTATCACACTGGAAGAAGATTTTACTAGACTGCAAAAATACATGGTCTCCCCAGTAGAATGGACTGTCTCACTGAAGGGAGAGCTACAAATAAAATTTAAACTTCAGCAGTTTTGGACAAAAAAAGAATGCTTTCAGTATTTACATATTTAAAACTTTTGCTGAACACATAGAACAAGTGAAACAAATTATTTTGGTATGTGCTATAGTTACAAAGTTTTTTTTATTGTAAAGTTGCTATGAGATTTCATTACATTTTTGTCTCAATAGATCTTTCTGTTATCATTAACTACAGCTGAGTTTTCAAAGTGTCCAATATTCCTATTAAGCCTGTCACTTCATCTTTGGCTTTCAAAGGACAAGTGCTATAATGTAACTGAAATTGCTAAATATCAGTTAATTCCCACAGTAATTATTTAAGTATTACTTATATCACTGTAACCCAGAGAGATCTCAGATGAGACTGGGGTAGATATTGTGCTAAATATTACCTAAGACAAGTCTGATATTCTAAACCATATTAATCTAGCTCAATAGAGAATGGGCTGCTTTATAAGGCATCTGCTATGCTGCAATAATCAAAATTTTTGTAAGAGTATAGAGAAAGTTCCAATTGTTCTATGTGCTTGGGGCAGATGAGCTGCTCTAAGTTTCCAATGAAGTGCAGGAAAATGTCTTTATTCTTTCTGGGCAAGCAGCTGGTGTGCTGACCAGCAAATTGTCAGCTGTACTTTTCTACCCATGGGTGGGCACACTTGATTTTTAGAAACCTACAATATGATGTTTGAGCTCTCACACACTGATGTTACTTGACTTGGGCATGACACAGATTATTACTCACATTAATCTTAAAGAACAGCACAAATTATCAAGAGTCTTTGTCCAAAGAGGTTATATAGTCTAAATAAAGGTAAACAGATGTACTAGGAGAAATTAAATATCTTCTTTATTTACCAGATGAGGAACATGAAGATTAAGAATTAAAATCTCTTTCTATGCAGGTCAGTGGGAATTTTGCCAGTAACAGCAACTGGATTAGGCTTTTACCCACATGGACGATACTGCAGTGGTATAGTAGAGACAGGAACTGAGTGTAGGTTTTCTGAATTCTGGAACAGCAAAGGAAATGTGGGAACACTTGTTTTGATTGGAGTTTGGTAGGCACATGAGCTCTGTACTCCACTGTACATCACAAAATAACATTTATACAACCATTTCCATCCCAGAAATGATATCTAGAACTTGGATAAATGCCTTGGGAAGGTGTGTTTGCTTCAGGAGGACAAGACTACCATTTCAATGATCACTCCAGCAAGTTCATCAGGGTACAAACTGCAATGCATTTTTTACCATCTGGTTCTAATCAATCTTTGTGTGGCACCATGCCTATCATACACAAGCTCCCTGCTTGTCCCTTGTAATGACATGTTACTGCACAGTGGCTACTCATTATTTCAGTCACTGTGTCCTCACAATGTCATGCAGTGCCTGGGGGAGTCTTATAAATGCATGTGCAACAGGAAGGAGCATGGTGTTTGTAATGGTCTTTACTTCATTACAGCTGGCTGTGGTGGGTTTATGTGGTAACCACTGGACTCTGCCTAGCAGGCTGCTGCTCCCTGAGAGCTCAGCGAGGGTTTCCTAGGGCCGTGCGATTGATCGCATCCCGGAGTCCATTTGGGACAGCCCCGCGATCTGGCTCCGGCAGCCAGCAGCGTTACAATGCAGTGGTGGTAAAGGAGGTAGAGAAGGGTCTCTCATGAGGGTTTGAGATGGCTTTAATCACATCTTGTCCCCATGATGTTCAGAGGTAGAGAGACCCTTCTCTACCTCCTTTACCACCACTGCATTGTAACGCTGCTGGCTGCCGGGGCCAGATCGCGGGGCTGTCCCAAATGGACTCCGGGATGCGATCAATCGCACGGCCCTAGGAAACCCTCGCTGAGCTCTCAGGAAGCAGCAGCCTGCTAGGCAGAGTCCAGTGGTTACAGCAGGTTTATACATGTTCCCCACATTTTAACACCATTTGAGCATCACAAAGCCTTTTTTAGCAGAATGACCATCCCCCTGCCTGCGGCACACAGCTTAGGATGTGGAGGGAATGAAGAGTAGCAGGACACAGTACTGATAGAGGGAGGGGTGATGCTAGTGGAGTCACGCTCTCCACTTTTTCTGGGCAGACTTTTTATTTTTACAGGGGACCATGTTGCTAATGCAAAAAGTTAAAGAAAAGAAGTTCCCTTATGAAGATGTACACTATACATGATGTTTGTCTATGAGTGTTACAAGCATGACAGAAGTTAGAATTTTATCTTAGAGCCCTGTAGTCAAGATCCCAATAAAGTCATCACCCAACTCAAACATGCAAAATCTAATCTTCATTGAATTTCAAATACTACAGACTGAGAAATTGAAAGAGAAACCTCAAAACTAGAGCACCAACCTACACATTAGACAAAAGACTAAATGAAATGCATGCTTTGTGAGAAGGGGAAGCATAAATAGGAACAAAACATAATATGCAAAGAATAACTTTTTTTGCTAGTAGAGTTGTACATGTAATCAGTCTATAAATAGTGAATCTTGCAAGTATCTGAAACTTTCAGCATAGTGATTTCAAACTTTCTTTTCCACGAAGGCTGTTTATGGCCCTTTATACACAACATTTAAATGGTGTATAAAAACTATGCTCTGAATATATCCGGTAAAAACATTTTATCCCACAAAATGAAAAATCCCCTCCAAGATCACGATACTTAAAGTTTCTTGTAAGGGACCCACTCTGGCCTCAGGTGGCACATTGTAAAATATCTGCTGAAATAACTGGGTTTACAGTAGTATGAAACTGAGGTAAGTGAAATTGTACGAAAAGCAATACTAGGGTTTTGTTCATACAAGTGAATTTCAGATGAAGGAAATGTTCATGGATTTTTCTCTCCCCAGATAAAATAATTTTAATAAGATAAATTAACCGAGCGCTGATTATACATAGGCCTCGCAGGGCTGTGCACAAAGCTGTTTATTGTATTCAGAAAAGGGCAGGATATTTTGGTGTACCAGACATGTTTGCTTTATTCCTCCCAGTACTCTTTTCTCTGGAGCTCTTTCCCCCTGGTCTACTGCCCTCTTTGTTCATCTCAGCTGCCAGATGCTTCTTCCAGAGCCTGCCCTGGACCTGCGGAGCACCCTACAGTGGTGGCCCTCACATCTGTCACCATCTGGTGCCTCTCTTGCTCCACTGTGGCCATGACTCTGATTGTAGCACACATCTCATCTGCCTGTAGCTTACAATTCATGTGAATATGGGAGTTCTGGACAAAAAAGTCTCCTGTCTTCAAGTCATGTTTGTCTTAACCTTTTAGGATATTTTGCTTTATCAAGATAATATCACAGTGCAGATCAGGTTTAGTCTGGGGTAAATACATAGAAAAGATTTTACAAAATAACTTCTTGCTAATGGCTCTGCAGAGGAGATTATTTCACAGTAATTACATGTGCAGCAGACCCTGACTGTTATTAAGACATTGCTAAAGAATACATTTTCTATTTTACTCTCAGCAAAGTGGTCAGCTGCAAGGGGGATATTTTCCTGTGTGTTCTGGCTTACTTTTCCAGTAAGAACAGAACCTTGCTCAGAAGAAGGAGAAGCCTTTTGTTTCAATACTTTAAGCTATCTTCCGTAGTTACAATAGTTCCGATAATAATTTACAAAGGCTGCAGAAATCTTTAATTTGTACTCCAGATATAGTGTTGGCCTAAGATATAAATCAAAGACTTCTTAGGTAACTATTGAATTCCAAGAGCAACCACCCTCACCCTGAAGTATTTAGGTCATTTGATTACATGATTCTGACAATGTTACTACATGGGGTGGCGCTTTATTCTGAGAAAGATCAAAACCAACAACACCCTTTGATCCACTACAGGTCTTCTTGCAGAAAAAAGTGCCTAGAAATGTATGGTTGTCTGAATAAATTTCTTAAGATTATGAAATTACCTGGCAGATGTCAAGCACTATGTAAATATTGCAACAAAAAATACGAATCCCCAGAAAGATTTAGCACGTGTAGAAGTAGGCAGTGACAGTTCATGGTGGGAGCAGTTATATCCTTCCCATTTAGAAAGTAGAGCTATTGGGAACATCTGAGCAGGGAATCTGTGCATTCACTGAAACACAGCCCGTCTGGTCTGTTATTTGAAATGCACTGTTTTGTAATCTTGTGAAAATGAAATTCCAGGGAAACTAAGTACATAGCACCCACTTCACAGGCTTCCTAAGAGTTTTCACATTCAACAAAGCCACTTTTGTTTCTCTGGGTTCTTGACTTACCGCAGCCTTTCCCTAAGCATTTAAAATATTGTGGGAAGCGCAGAACTCAGGCAGAGGTCATCTCCAACTGGAGGAACAGAGGAGAAGGGAAAGTTATTGTTATGCAGGTACTCCTCAGGGACTAGTATTAACAAGAGCCCAAAATTCAAATTTCCAATTAGCATTCCAGCAAAATCTGAATATGAAAGATAGCTGTGTATCAGCTGAATAAATGACATTTCCGTCCTTACTGCTTCACAATGTAAATTTCAGGTGGCCAGGTTAATGTAAGAAAATCTGCTACCAGCCATTCAATAGTTCTTGTAGAAAATACAGTTAAATTTGCTGTTTACACTATATATGCATGCAAAAATGTATTTCTCACATTTTATGCATCTGGTTCATTGATATACTTCATTTTCCATTATGTATTTATGTCCCGAAGTATTCCAAATGTGTCAGTTTGTAAATGTAAACATAAATAAAAGGTATATGCCTAATACATTTGCAGTGCATATGGAGAGTTAAAGCACCAGACAGGAGACAAACCCCTAGCACACACTGGTAGCCACAGGTGTTGTGCATATACATGAAGGCTAAACTTCAAAAATAAAAAGCTTTCCCTTCCCTCATGACCTTTCCCAGATAAATATCTAGTTGCAATTTTCTAGTGTATGTAGCATTTGGTCGGGCATTTGACCAGGCAACTGCACTGGATCGGGGCCTGAAGGTGACAGGCAAAATGCACTAGCTTGCAAAACCAGGCGGACGGCACCTGCGGTCAAGGATACCTCCCGGTGCTCACCACTCTCCTTCTGGCTTCACATCCCCCATGATTGCCTAGGTTTCAGAAGGCTGAACTCGGGCAACTTTAGAGCAGACTTTGTCCCTCACAGTTCACATGGGAGGGCACCAAAAAGCCAGCACGATTTGATAGCTGCACCTCTTGTCAGCCACCAATGCCAGCACAGAAGTGGCTCTGGTCAGTGTTCACCAGTAATGTTTTCAAGAGAAAGAAACTCAACATGCCTGTCCTGCTTTCTCGTATTCAGGGAGAGAAAAAAACCCAACCCAATCAACCAGAAAATGTATAAATAGAAAAAACACCAGTTCCTTAAAGCAGACTACCATGAATATTAATTAGGAGTTTTGTGCAGAAATGGCACTAATTAAGTACATACATTCTGACTTCTTATTTTCTCTTCTGAGCACAGAGAAGACAACCCCAAATATATTCTCTGCTGACAATTGTGAATGTATAAGAATGCTTTTACTATCTCTTTTTTCTTAGAGAACCTATTGCAGAAATCTGGAATGAATTAAAAACCAGGGTAAGGTGCCATTCTCTGCCATTTGTCCTCAGCAGTCAGCAGGTGGTGTGTTGTACACCCAGCACTTATGGCAAAAAGGCAGACAAACCCCAAACTGGTTTGCAGACCACAGGGTGCCAGAGCAACATTTCTCAGGTGCAAATCAAAAGTTGCACACGGAAGATCCCTGACTTATGTGCGTCTGAGTCCACAGTGAGCACAGGAATTACAGTCCATTAAAATCAATTTTTATGAAGATAAATTTACAAGCTTTCATAGGCTTTGGGTCCCCTCCCTTGCTGCCAGTGCCCAGGACAGCTCATGTTTTGTGTTCTGTGGCAGGGCAGGAGCACCTGCATTGTTACGCACACAGCCCATAGCAGCTGCATCCCTGCCTGTGCAGATTCATCAGGGCTTTTCTTGGCTCTGAGATGTGGTGGATGTTGTTCATATTCTATTCAGGTTCTTATAACCTGTCCATCACGTTGCTTTTTGTGAGCCCATTACAGCAAAGCTTATTTTACAGTCTGTCAGATGCTGGGGCTTTTGCACATGTTATAGAAATGTATTTTTTGGTTTGCTCAGTTTGTATGTGAATGATCCCATGTGCAATGAAAGTTCCTAGTATGCTCTACTTGTAACCACATTAAAGAAACATGTCTGCAGCAGTCAGGATGTGTTGTGGTTATTCTGCCTTCTGAGGTTTTTGTGGTTTAGGTTTCAGTGAATTCCTCAAGGTTTTGCTCTGGGGTTTGGGAGGATTTGTTGTTGTCACCTATTTTGCATATGAAGGAATTTTCGACTATTGAAACCTTTTGTCCATGGAGTCTTTCTGTGGAATAAAATTGCATTGCAGTGACCAAGAATTTCCTTGCTGGATGCAAGAAGATGGATTAGATGGTTTCTTGAGATTCTTGCAGCATTTCATTTCTGCAGCTCTGCGTTTTTATTGGTGTTGGGGTGTGGGAGCTATACAGGAGGTGTTGATCTGTGCTGAATGATTGCCTGTGAAATATAGTTTGTATTTTGCCATCTGGCTGCCTGATAATTAGTCCATCTTTTTTATCAAATGAATGGCACATGTCTTCCTTTCCTAAATACATATGCAAAACTATATATTTTGGAAAAGGTTGTTTTCAACGTCAAAAAAATAGCCAGAAAGCAGTGTCTTTCTGTAATCACGTGTATGTCCTCAGACAAACCTCACCCACATATGGACCTAGACCATCCCCTGCATCATTCTGGGGTATTATGCAATACAAGTATTGGATTTCTGGTTACATGATGTTCTGAATTTGCTACATACCTATATAAACTGAGTTCTGGATGATACATTATTTTACTATATGGCTGCAATATGTAGCTATATTTTCTTACAAGTAATACATAAAGGGCATACCCAGCTTGACAGCATGTTCGTTATGCTATGTCCTCATCACTGCTCCAAGTATATTTCCATGAGATCCATTCCTGGTGGGACACAATGGTTTGGGACTATCAGAAGCAGGCTGAGCAGCAAGACAGTCTTAAGAAGACAAGGGGAGCATCAGGTACCCAAACCAGCTCCTGTGGTACTAATGCTAGAGAAATCTGTGGTTCATTATAGTGTGTGAAATCAGGAAATCAAGAATTCAATGCAAATCTTCCCCACAATCCATAGGGCAAAAAAACCCCAAAACATTTATGAATCATTTTTCTTCTCTTTAATCAGGAAGCCCTGGGAAAAGGTTGTTCAGAGGAGAGGGAAGGCATTTTCTCACTCTGTGGGATGTCAGCTACCCAATTTGGTGCTTAAGAGCTATAATTCATGAGTCACTAGCTATGTATTAAATGCACAGGAAAAATCTTACTCATATATATTTGGAGAAAGATTTTTTTTGATTTACAATATTGAAGAAGATGTATTTTTTTAGAACTTACAATTTTATTTTTTCCAGTTTTTCAAGAATGCAACATATTCAAGATTAAAAGTGCATTAGCTTGTGAATTATAACAAATTATTTTTTCCTACCATGAAAGTTTTTTCGTAAGAGATATTCATTTATGCAACTTTCTACAGGTTGGCAACTGCCAAACTGCCTAAAAATGGGGGACCACTTCTGCTCATTCATTGTGATTTTGGTAGTGGAAAAATCATCTGGTAGAAATTGGTTTGATGCAACAATATCCATCATTAAAAGGAATTAAATAAAAATGTACCATAAAGTCAACATTTCTCACACATCTCATGCACTGAATGGAACTTTTAGCTATAAACAATCTAAGCAGTATTCAAGTTGATGGTATTAAATGTATATAAATACAATTACCATTTCCCTTTATTATCTAATCCTATCTACTGGAAATGAACATGTATTAATTTGCTTATAAATCTGATTGTACATCCTCTTTTCTTTAAAATACCTTTGCTTTTCTATTGCCATTTTCATTACCAAATTTTGAAATCTAAAATATTATTTGTACAAGAAGACTCCATTTTATTTCCTTTTAATGATCCTGATCATGCAGATCAGTGTAAACCCTTCCCTTTGTAATATGCCTGTACTAAATTAGTAATAGTCTTCCTTTTGTTGTTGAAATCACTGGCAACAAACGATGGCCAGAAAGGCGAATGACGTGTCTGAAGGGTTTTCCTTCTACACAGCACAAAACAGGGGTGCATGTAGATAACAACACTGTTTTGAGTAAGCACTGTAAGGTCAGTGTTTGGCTCATTTCAGGTTGATGCCTGTTATGCTGTTTAAACTGTGTCTCCATTTCTTCATTCTGCTGCAGCCTATTGTCCACTGTTATCTCCCATTAACTGTGCAGATAGTAAGGTTTTGGGATCAGGCACACTTTTTGTTATAGATGTGTACAGAGCATGCCAAATAGGGGCCCCCATTTCCAGCTGGAATTGAAGCACTACCACAACACAAACAATATTCTTTGAAACAAATTTACCTCCAATAAAAATAATGGATATTTTCTTCCCAAGTTAGAAGAAATAAAAACAATTTGTTCTTGTCTTTCTGTTCAGAAACGCTCACACAGAGACACACACATAGACAAATACAATAGTCTAGATGAGGGCAATATGTTCATCTTCCATAGATTCTATATTTGATTAGCCTATGTAATCAAATAGGAATGGATAACTTAATAAACCATATATCAAAAAAAAAAGAGCTTAGGATGCTACAGAAATAAACTAGAACTCTTATGTCCCCAGATACTTGCAGGTCAAATTTTCCTGTGATCCCTACTGCCTTCACCATAACTTTATCTCTTTCTACTGACGCAACTGGCCTCTTGTGACAGAATTTAAGTGCTGTGCCTAGAACATGAAATGAGACTTCCCAGAAATCCAGTCAAGTACCCAATCCTACTAATACATGTTTTTGTGCTCTGGTCTTCTGAGTAATAGCATGTCCAAGCAATGAACCTTAATATGTCATTTGGAAACAGAACGGCATGCACCTTTTGTTCAAGGCTTTCACAGGGCACTCTGTATGCTGCTGTGAAACCTTTGCTCCCAATTTCTTTGCCTGCACATCTGCTCTCTAACTACATTTCCAAAATGACCAGCTACCAGTAGGTTCTGGACATGGGATACTTATTTTGCTGACTTCAGGCTTTAAATTTTGCTTTATATCAGTATTTATTTATTTATTCTATAGCGATAAAAGCTTCTCCTTTTTTTTCAGAGTGAGAAGTTATACTTGCAAAAAACTGTTTTGATGGCTAGGCCTTCAAATACCAAACACAGGGTTGAACAGATGTAAATCTTTGGGTCCAAGTCTCCAAGAACCTTTGAAAGGAAATTGGATCACTGCTTGCTTGTGACATACATCATATTATATTAATTCTCTGCTTCAGGGCATTCACTGGTTGCCTTTGGCCCAAGAGGGATTATTTTTTTTCTTTTTCTCTCTTGATGTATAAATTGCCTCATAGGGTTTTTTCTGTTTGACTTCTGTTTGTCTAATGACCAGCCAACTGGAAATAGGCCACATGTCTAGACAGGATGCAAAGGCACAGTGCTGAAATGCTCCTGGTGCCATTTGAAATAAGCTTATAGTTAAACTGATAGCCAGATTTTGGATCAGGAAGAACTTTTCCCCTAATCCAAGTGGAATGCTTACTGGGTTTTTTGCTTATTTTGTTGTGTTCCTCTATATTGAAGGGCACAGTCTTTGTCCTAGGTACCTTATGCAAATAAAAATAAAAAAATCCTGCTGTACTGGAATCTAGAGTATTGGAAATATCTTTTATTCATCCTACTTAATTTCTGTAGGTCATTATAGATTGATTTTTTAAAAATTATTTGTTGTAGTTGTTGTTTGTCCCAAATAAAACTTGGGGAATATTATAGGGAATAGTATAGCAGAAAGCAGGGGGTTTAGGCCATTCAAGACTCTGCAGAGGCCTGTTATTACAGGGAAATGGATTTGTTGACCTGGGTTGCCATTGCAGACTGATGTTCATATAGAAGTTGAATCCGGCTTGCAGCACCATCATCACGATTCATCTTAGATCAATTTGTTGCAGAAGTTTGCAGCAGAGCAGAATTCAGGCTCTCCATACAGAAATGCAAAATGGCAATCAGTTTTTCAAGGCATACAAATATAACTGCAATAGCTGATCACATTTCTGTCACCTTATTACTTAGAGTTACTGAAGAACATTTCTCTAAACGATAATTCAAAAGCAGTATGTCAGATAACACATTCAAGTAGCTAAGAAAGAAATATTTGAAAGCACATTCAGGTTTGTTGAAACCTTACATTTAATCCAGGCAATTCTTCTAAAATATGTTTCCTTAGTTTTGCAAGATTTGTCTAGCAAATAGAATGGACTTCAATAATTTTCTAAGAGAAAAAAGTGTGTAAAATGTGAGATCCTTGTCCTATTCAAAATAAGCTTATCTTGTTTGTAATCCTCTTGTGCATACACTTTTAGCTCTGTACTGTGCTTCTTCAACTTAAGGAAGATTTCCCCATTGGAAATTCAGTACAACAGAAATGCTCAAAGTGTGTTTAATATGTGTGGATTTTTGACATGAGAACACTCCAATTTTGAATACATAATATAACCACTAGGATCATCCTAAAAATAAGATCTGTTATTTTTGCTTCATAAACATATCTATTTTTCATTCACAATATTGTTCTGAATTTTTGTCAGGTCTGGAAATGAATTCAGCTAAACAAAGAAATAACTGTTATTTCAAACACAGATTTCTGCTAATATAATTCCATGCAGACTGGCTGGCACATGCCTCATTGTGTCCATTTTCTGCTGCTAAGGCCCATACAAACTCCTGGCAATTGGATAAAGGTGTTGTATTTTAAAAGACTTTTAAAGAGGATTAGAATAATAAAGATTACATACTTCAAAACACAAATTTCGTATAATGTTATTGGATTTATTGCAGATTATCTCAAACATAAATCAGCACATTAAGTACTCAACCATGTTTAGTAAAAGCTAGAAGCCCTTGGCAATTCTGAACGACATGAAGGTATGAATTTTGTACCATCCAGATTTTGACTCCTTTTGTTCTAATTTGTTTATGAACACTGTTAAAAATATAAGCTTTCTTTGTATTTCAAAAATAAAGGTGTGAATCTCTTATTATGAAAAAAATTATGTATGCCACCAATAGCACTACCTTAGTTTTGTGTCAGCCACAATATGGGATATAAAAGCAGTCTCACTTTGTCTCTTAATACTACAGTGCAGAAAGGCATGTTAGATCAGGAAGCTGAACCTTTGGCTCTCGTGCCCTGCTTGACATGAACAGAAATGGCTGGCAGTAACAGCAATGAGCCATATGCTTTTACAAATATGCTTTAGATTAGAAACCATAGAAGATTTCCATTGGAGCCTGTCATCTATGGCAAGAACCATAGATGGTCTTAGTCTTCTGTAGTCATAGTCTTCTGTAGACAGAACGCAAGACGTCAGGCAGAGGTTGCGATCTCTGTTCAGTTCACGTCTGTGTGCCCGCTTCTTTACTTGTGGCGTTGTCAGCATTTCTTAGCACTTGACAGGGTTTCATGTTCTTCGCTGGAAACCATCTGAGTTGACCGCCTGTGGAAACAAGCAAACCTTTTGCCCCATGTTGTTAAAGGAAATGGACCTTCAATCCGCCCTGTTTCTGGGTTTCTAATTAACACTGGAGGATTTTCTTTTAACTTTGCTCTTCTACTGTTAGAGAAATGTCTGAAAATTGGTGGATCAGGCTCTACAAAAGAGCTGTTTAAAAAATTAAAGATATACAGAGCTTTGCTCAACCTCATCTGTGGTGTTGCCTATGCCAACCCCCCTTTTTGTTGATCTAAAATACATTTTAAAGAGTGATGTGTTCTTTCAAAAATGGCTTGACTTGTGGGAGAGTAAGGAACACCAAAAGTGTTCCCCAGTCCATTAAAAAATCAGCCAATTTCTTTGCAGTGTATGCAGAATCTGTAATCAGATTAAAAGGTTCTGGAAAGAGCTGAAATGCTCTGACCACCACATTAGGCTGCTCTACCCCCTTTCTCATGAGATCAATGCAGTGTGAGATCTGGAGACACTTTTCTTCCTTTGGGTGCTGTGACATTCCCATCCCCAGCTCTGCTATGACAGAAGTCTGCCTTTCAGAATATCATTGCCACTACCTCTCATCTTTCAGCAAACCATCACCGCCTGCCATGCATCTCCTTTTCAGTTCCTGATTTTCCTGAAATGGGTAGCAACCATGGAACTGCCTCTTTTACAGTGTGTAACAGTTTTTGGTGCTTCATGCTGTGCTAATACGGGGCTATAAATCTGTATTTGCCCTGTAAATCCATGCCTGGCTGATGGTAGATATCATCCACAATATTTTAGGATGCCTATTACCATGACTAGTTTCTGGCTTCATAATGGCTGATAGGAATATTACTTATGAAAATATGTCATTAACCCTAAAAGCATTTCTTAGAAGGGATCAATTGGAACAATTCCCTTTTAGGTAAAAAAGATTTTACATTGGCTTATGAACTGATTTCTAATGATTTACAGCTCCTGCACACTCAGAAACAAAGCCAGAGATCAGACTAATTTGGTAATAACAACAACTTGTACACATTTTGTGATGTTCTAATTTGAGGGAAAATATAGCCAGTAGGTGCACCCCTCCTTACTTCCTTGCTTCTCCCTGAACCAGGTCATAGAGCTCCAGAAGCAGCACAGTGAGACTGAGCACTAAATAGGTCTGTGACCTGCTTCAGGCTGTAAACCAAAGCACTGCTTTCAGCACACAGAGACTCAGGATGACCTGCTTTGCTCCTAGGCCAGGATTATTCAGAAACTGGAGACCTATGAGCCTAGGTAGTGCAGACAGAAACTTGGGCCTGATGCTGCCCACCTCCTCTGTTGCTGAATCTTTTCACAGCTGTTTTTCCAGACATGGATATATCAAGCTGCTTCCTGCTTGGAGATTGTCCTCGTTACCTTCATGCCTGAGTTCAGAGCCTTCCAATGAACAAACCATAGGTGACTAAACCTGGCCTTCCACTGTAAACACTGTCCAGTACAAAGCTAATTTGTATTTAGTACCAGGGTATCCAAGGTTCATGTATATAAAATACTAAATTTCTTTCCCTTAGAAAGATCACTTTCTATCCAGAATAGGAACCAGGAAAAACAAGAGTTAATATACTGTCCAACTTTTTATTATGATTCTGGTTTTGTTAAAACACCTGAAGATTAATTGTCCAGTTGCAACACTTTAGTCCCACAAAAATCTGAAATCTACCTAAAGGAAATTAAAAACTTCAACCTAAATTTTTTATTTCTTCCCCCACTTTCTAAGATGTCATTAAAAATTGCCTAGGACAAACCTAAGAAAAGCAGATAACAAATGACTAGGGTTTCTTTTTGTTCTGATTAAAGTCAAGTTTGAAAAAAAAAGTTTCATTTGCTGTGTTAAGAGCAGGAGCTGAACATTAGAGTGTGTATTCATAAGGAACATCTATTTGTCTGAATTGCCGGCCAGCAACATTAAAGGAAATCATTCTAATCCCTGTGATGCAACACTTGGGGTTTTCTGACATTCGGTATTTATGATGATCACGTTATTCATCACTTAAAAAGGGAAAACAAAGAGTCATTCTGATTTCCCTGGCAGTGACATATATCCACAAAGGCTAATGGAATTATTGCAGATTTATGCTCTGGTGAGTGCAGGGTTTGTTCTAGTAGCTCTATAAATTCTTTAATGTTCAGATAGCAACCCATCTATACACCGTATAAGTCCTGAACCATCTGGTTTCTCCGAGAGTGCAGGGGCTTTTTAGGGAGTTCTTTTTGGCTCTAACCGAATATGAGTAGTTATTTCTTTCCCCATTCCTGCCACTGACCACAACGATACCTTTCTTACAAATTTTAATTACTTCATGAGTTGTACAGCACTTGACCGGTTGCTACTTCATTAAATTGAAGATACCGATATAAAAGGTTGAACTGATTGCAGTTCACGTGAAGAAAAGGAAGCAAAGCTGTAAGATCCTCAATCAGCAGGATGGGAGAAAGATTTGTGGCAGTCAGGGACTGCTAGCAAATGAAGGTCTTTGGAAGTAAAGGCAAAACACAAGCTGACATTGAAATTCTTGATTGTAAACCACCAGGGGAGCAATACAGTATAACAATAATTGCTGATAATAGGCGCTCCCTTTTAGGGAAAACATAGATGTATAGATCACATACATAATAGCCTAAATTACAAATGCTATTCCATTTAGTACAAATATATAACCAAGACTGCACAACTGGCAGGATTAGGAGGGGAAAAATCAAAACAAAAGCCAAAAGGAGGAGTTTTTACAACAGATGCTGTTTCACAGGCACATCAAGGCTGCATTACTTTCCGGCGGTTCTTTGGGAAAGCAAAGAGACTTTTTTCCAAGCAGTTTACTAGGCTTAGAAAGTTTTTTGTCAGGTTGAGGAGGTGCTTAGGTTTAAAGGGCACTGATCAGTATTTCAGAAATATTTGCCGTGTTTCCAGTTAGAAGTGTAGCAGAGCTCCTGATGTGTGTTGTTCTTTGATGGCTACAGTGATGCAGGGGAGGCAGAAGGGATCAACAAGTTCTGAACAGCCAGTAGAGTGCCATAGCATGAACCAAACTCTTTGACTAGCTCAGCCTGTACCAGTATTCTTTTTCCAGGATAAATTATTTGATGAATCTGGACAGCTTTGACCTTATTTTACTTTTAGGATAACTTTAACCTTCCATTGTTTATCTTCTAAGAAAGAAATGTGCTTTTCAGATAGGAGACTTGTTTTTTAAAATAATAACCTGGCAGAACCCTTTTCAGCACATTCAGGAAGGTACATATTGTTTCACAGGAGACCGATTTGGGTGACAAAACTACCACATGAAACTAACACATCATCCTTCATTAAGAAAAATCCTTTGTGTCAAAGGAAGTATTCATATGATCACTGTGATATTTACAATATATGAAATAAATCATTAGTTTCTAACATGAGCATTTCCCACAGCATGAAGCAAAGAAACTGTACATTGGTCTTGGTTACCCTTGTGAAACCTTACAGGCTTGTGTGGTATAAAAATAGGAGCAGTGATTATAAGCCCAAAGACTTTGGCATATCTTGCACAACAGTTTTCCTTTATATGACAACTTCCACCAGTCTTTCATAGCATCTGTACTACACATATACTATAGAATGGCAAATACAAGTTAAAGCATCAATAAGAACCCACCTTATTGAGGAGAAGAGTAAAATAAAGCAGTTCAGAGCTTCTTTCCTTCCCTTAATCATTTGTCACTACAACATTATTCTAAATCTCACAAATACAAGCCTTTATTTTGAAAGTATACTTCAGTGAACTCCAGCAGTGCTACCTGTCCCAGCCAGTGCATGCTGGACCTTTCTTTCAGCCATCCATACTGCCTGAAAGCCCAGCTGTTGAGACATCTGGAAACTTGAAGGCTGAGTGTGATACTCCCTTGCTTCCTCCTTGCTGTGCGTCCTTCTAACAGCCCACACCAGTCACAGCACTGACGTAATCCAACTGGTTTTGGCTTTGTCCCCTCATTTTATTTTACAACAGAACTGTGTTGGTAGAAAGTAACTGAAGATTTTGTATATTTTCTTAACTTAATGTGCATTAGAAAATCTGAAAGAAATACACTGTTCCAGTACACTGAATTAGGCCAGAGTATATGAATGTTTTCCACAGTGGTATGCATTGGTAGTCCAGAAATATTCAACAGAGATTGTACTGGATTGTACTAGGAAACATGTTGATTAGATGGAAGTGTAACTTTGTCTTTGAAGTTAAACACATGAAGTCACAGTCTGCCCGCTACTGCTTAAAGCTTCATCTCTTGTCTTAAGAGACCTGTCTATCCATTTTTCAAAGTAAATATACTACATATGCTACTACAGCTTCATTTGTGCTTCTGAGTATTCATGCCTTTGCTGAATAATTTTCCTTCTCTGCCACTCCTTTACACTATTGATACACGACTGATATGTAAGCAGTGCTCAGTTGTACTGTGTGTTTATGTCTCAGGGTACAGTATCCTCTTGGGGAGCAAATGGTACTGTACTGGATCAGTGTAAAGAGAGACTACAAAAAATCGATGTTTTTTCTATTAGAGGCACTCCCTCAAGCCCTGACTCTCTCATCTCTGGAAAGTTGTAGCACAGATTAGCCATAAGGTGTGGGAGAGACCAGCCCCTAGTTTCATAGCAGTACATATTTATACATTTGGGTTTGTGTAAATGGTATAGGTTGGGCAATGTTAAAGAGGGATGTTTGAAAGCATTCCAAAAAGGTGCTGAAAAATGATGAGCTATGGCTTTTATTGCTTAGCTGTTTTGAAGTGTAATATTGCTTTATGTTTGTTGCCTTGGCTTTTCCAAAACACCTTCATCTTACTTTTGCTAGAATTTAAAATTTCATAACTTTGTTTATATGCTGTATTTTTGCTTTTGAATGTAAATCTTATTCTGTCTCTCCCAAGTTACTACCAGATCAGATTTTATGCAAAACAGTTTTCATCCTCTGATTTACTTTGCAGACATGATGAGCCCAGAAAAGTTAGAAATATTTTGAAAACAGAACAGAAACCTTTTCCTTTGCTAGGGCGGTGGTAAGATGTGTTGAGCTGACTTCAGGTGATCAAGGACTTCGGAAGATCCATTCTCTAACATACTCACAGAATCTCAGCTCTGATTTGTTGGCATAACATCACAGATATTTGCACCCTAACCTGGTTGTCAGTATTGAGTTAGGGGAAACGCTACATTTAAGCACTCTTTTTTTGTTTTTAACCTGTGTCATCCAGATAGACTGCATCAGAGAGCAAGGACGCAACTACTTGCATAATCATAACATCAATAGTTTAGTCTAAATTTTCTACAGAAGAAATCATTCAAGCTACTGGGCTTTTTGAGACTATGTGAGTTGCTCTAGTCCTTGCAGTATGAAATCTGTTGGAGGCAAGAAGAAGATATAAAAGCAAAGAAAGCTGAAGTGCTCAGCTCTGATCAGGCTGGGTTAGAAATAGTTCTGCTCAACAGGAAAGTAGCAGGAGCACATCTGATCTCATGGTGCTGAATGTGTTTTTTGCATGTTTTTTCCTCCAAATTTCTGTAGGAATAAATAACTGAATTACCTTCACTAAAATTGATGTAAAGATATCTGAAGAGTATATATGCCACCAAAACACCTCCCGATAATCCTGTATTTTAACAGAATTTAGCTTTCAATATGGAACAATTATTCCTGTTTCTTAAGAGGCACATAGTATTGAAATAACATTACCTATATCAACACATTTTTTCAGATCAATATTATGTGTCAGTTTTTTCTGTGTAAGAATTGAAGGGGGTTTTATGACTATGTCAGTGTGTTTTCCACTTGGAGAAGGTGGTCTCAAAAGAACAAACTAATAGAAAGCAAGTTTTGAAGATCCTAGTATCCTGAAGGTTATTGCTTTGCTAATTAAATAGACTGTTCTCTGTGATTTTTGCTAAATCTCTCTTTATTTAACTCCTCTTTACATAAATGCTCATCATATTAAGTAATTATAAATAGTGAAATGGCTGGTCTCTCATTAGGAGAGGAAAACACTCAGTGATGCATGAACTAGAGGATAATGTAGACCACTCTGTAACTCTGCCCAGGGTTCAGCAGACTGTATTACAGTCCTTAGGCAATAGCTTTAGATAGCCTGTGTAACATAATGATATCAAACCAGTGTATCATTACATACACATTTGTAATTAATAAGAACAAAACAAGCATTCATTGAACAAATCAGCAAAGTTATGTGCTGCTAAAACACCAAATGCATGAGGTTATAAGTTTTTTACAATACTAAATATTTAGTGTGTCAAATGAATGTGCAAAAGAGCTGAAACCAGTAAAGAAATAAAATATTTCTAACATTGGTATCTCCCATTGTATTAAGACAAGTTTATGTAAGTTACATAACAATTCTTGGGGAATAGCTTTTTCATTATCTCACCAATTAATTGAATCTTATCAAGGAAGAAATAATTGCATGTTAAAGGAAACTAGCAGAGGCTGCACAATAATGTTACATCTTAAATGAGGAAATGCCTCATTTCACTTCTACTCTCCAAAGGGCTAAAACCAGAACCCTAAGGCCATACTTTGGGGTGGAAATTAATATAAAACATTTGTGTTTCATTACTGGAATTCTACTTCCAGTAGTGTCTGAGATGAGTTTCTCATAGAACTGAATTTTGTTCACCAGCCTGGCAGCAGCTGAAACAGGTAATGGGCTGTAGGCTTTATTTCTTCTTTCAGCATTATGGTTTTCACAGAATCATGGAATGGTTTAGATTCGAAAAGACCTCAAAGATCATTGAGTTCAACCATTATTCTTGTACTGCTAAGACCCCAGTAGTTTAATTCTAGGCTATTTTATGGGTATCACCCTCCACTTATTTTTTCTAAGAGTCCTCCCCTTTACAAACCAAGGAATTACTTTGGCACCTCAGTTTCACTTTCCTTAATAACTTTCTTCATTTTGAGATTCACAGATAGAACTGGGAATTGTTACCAAGGCCCCAATTCCCGTTCCTGGTTTACATAGATGGGGCTTGTCCAGCCAGCTGGTGAGGCAGCCAGTGACCTGTTAGCAGCTGGGAGAAATTACTTATAACTTTAAAAAAGAACACTTGTTGGTCGTGCTAATTCCTTACTTGGTTTTCCTGTCTATGGGAGATGTGATGTGCCTTGTTTGTTAATATTTTCATCAGTCATTTACTGTAAAATTAATCCTTTTCTTTTTTTTTTTAATCTTGACTTTAATGATGACTGGTAGTGATGAGTTCCACTAGTGCTTGTGGTGTCAATGACCCAGTTTTGAACCCTTCTTCTTCCTGTTTATAGCTCTACTAAGACAAGCTGAGCAGAACTGAATGCAGCATTCCAGGAAAGATTGATTTACACAACTGAAAGTATATTACTTTCAGTTGTGCTTTCTACTCTGTTCCTTCAATATCCTTAGGACCTCACATTGGATTGCAATGACTCCACTGACCTGTCCTCCATGGTGCCAAATGTCTTTTTCAGTGCTGATACAATTAATTTCATGTTCAGCCACACTGTGAGAATATTTGTTAAGTACCTTTCTTTATACATATATTGCATTTCACTTCTTAGTATTTAAAAATTATTATGGTTCATAGCTGTGGGGTTTTTTTTCCTAATATTACCTAACTTTAGAACACAAGTTTTGCTATCTCATTTTGCCATCTGAAAAAAGAAAATTGTTAACTGTTTCATCTTATGCCTCTTAGGATTTGTGATTCAGAATAATACTCTTTCTCTTGCTTCAACCCATAGTGTTATGACCATATGGCTTATTTACCAGGGATTTCATTAGAGAATATGTGAATCCCCATGCTGATTATAACAACAGGGTTTTTAGCTATTACTGCAGGCAGGGAATTCTACTGTATTAGAAAGGTATGGGGTTTGTATGCATCAGTTTTTCCTTTACAGAGTATTCATAATGCCAGTACTGAAACGTTACATGTATTCAATATTTTGCAGCTTGAAATATTTTATTCATCTCACCTGCCATGGAAGCAGAGCTTATTCACAGATAATCTATTATGCTTTCTTTCAAATGTTTCCTACACCCCAGCCCTCCATATAATTGAAGTGCCACCGTAGCTGATTCTACTGTAAAGTTCAACAATAATTTTAAATTCCTGGCACTACTCCCAGTGGAGCTATGTTAATTTGCAGAAGCTAAAAATATGGCCCAATAGTGCTGTTTTGCTGCATTCCCCTCCTCCCCAAGCAAAACAAAGCATTTAAATGCTTAGAGAACACATTTGTCATATATATGATGCTATTTAATAACATACTGACAGAGAATAATATGATGTCTAGAATACTGTGATGATTGCCTTTAATGTTTCAGTAATAGCTTACAGTGAACTGAAATAGTAGTTTTATATAAAGCATATTAATAATACTTCCCAAACTAAATTTAAAACTGTTCCATTACTCCTGGCTCATTTTCTCCTATTTCAGAGCTAACAGTAGAAAGCCTCAGGTATACCATCTTAGCATATACTAATTATCAGTTTTTCAAAGTCAAAATAATGTTAATAAACTGGAAAGTTTCACCTACTGGAAATCACCTTGTTAGGAATGGTAAATCATTATGTTAGGAGCAAAGCAGCATCCTAGTCTATCACACAGAAAGGAAACCTTGGTGAGGAAGCAGGAGAAGTCCTCATCTTTTCATTACCCATCTCTATATAGGTCAGTCCACATCTCTCTGAAGACTCACTGTGTTGAACAGATGCTACCTATGTGTGAGGCCTGTGTGAGGCCTGCCTAGTCAGAGGATACATATTTAAATACCTTTGAATCTATAGATGAGCATAAAACTCACAAACAGAAATAAAAAATATTAATGAGAGCCAGGAAAAAATTAGGACTAAAAAACCCTTCACAATTAGAAGAGATACATACATTTCTGGTTTTAAAAAATAGACAAGAATAAAAAGAAGTAACTGAGTTATTTTGGGGAATAAACTATTCACAGTGCAGGCCATTCCTATTCATTAATTAAATTTATGTATATTCTTCTGATTGCTGGTCTTGTGACGTAAAGAGATTCCTGAGTTCCCTCCTGAACCGTACAGTCTTCTTGAACTGGGACTGGGTAAATGTCATGTTGATATGAAATGATCATGGACAAGATAAAGCAGTATTTAGCTTAAAAATATTGAATTTTGAAGTGGGATGAATGTTAAATAAGAGAAAGTATACTGTAAAGGAAAAATAGCACAAATATAAAAAAACATACTCTGTGTGGATTGCTAGCCCTTGATTCAAAATCATCCTGAACTTCACTCTACCTAGGTCTTGGTGATAAAGGACAGGAAATTCCCAAACTTGAATGAAAACCAGAAGGCCTGAATGCCTTTATGTAACAGTTTTGCAGTTGGAAGCAGCATCATGGAACAAAATGAATCATTCATCCTACATGGAGAAAGAAGCAGAGGTAAACTCAGGTTTTCAGGCTAAGAACTTTAGGCGTTTGTGTCATCAGAGGTAAAGGAGGGAACTGCGTCACGGGCTTCTGAGTTGGTGGTAAATCTATATTAAAGGAGAGGAAAAGCTAATTTCCACATTTCTGTTCATGTTCCACATATTCTGCCTCAAGGACAACATTATGTTTAAATCCTGCCCTTAGGTTAATCAGTGTAGCACAAAGTATTAGAAACAGAGGAGGGATTTAGCCTGTGTAGTGTATACCAAGAACTGCCTAAACTACACGTTACTAAAGCAGGCTGAAGAGGTACTCCACCAACCATTCCATTCAAGTTAGGTTAGATCCTTGCTCACTTTTCTTTTCTTGCACCATTCATCATGCACCTGTTTCCTCTGGCTGGTAAATGTCAGTGCCTTTCTCACAGCAGTACTCTGCAATCTTCACCTCTTGAGAGATTTTGCCGGATTACTGGTAAAACCTGCAACATGAAGAACTGACATCCTGAGAAAACAACATTAGTCTAAGTCTTATCAATCATTGCACAGCTATTTGTAAAACATGCATGTTGACATAGCATGGGGCTGAAGTTCAACAGTAGTGTGCTCCAAAAAATCACAATGATCTTTGTATTTTTTTGACTTTCCCACAGGATTGTGGGATAACTACTGTTCTAATTAGCCACTGCCTCAGTGCTCTGCCCACTGTCACAGCAGTTGGTACTGCTGTTTGTATTCAGTGACTGTCCTTACCCCACTCACTACTTTTTCATGCAGATTTTACAAAACTTCCCAACAAACTAAATTCTCTATTCTTCGAGTTTTAAGCTGCTCTTACAGTTTCACCCTCTTCCTCCACCATTGGGTATGATGCCTTGTGAAGTGAAAATGCCTTGCCCGGTTTTTTTATTTCTTTATGGTGTCACAGACAAACTAAACCCATCTGCATTTTGATCACATTGTTTGGCCACTAATGGGCTCTTTCAGGTTCTGGAGAAGTTTAACCACCACTGATTTTAAGGGGTTCCTCTTTTATTGTTTCAAAAACTTCTACAAATGCTGACAGGAACGAAAAAAAGGTGCAGTGAAAGCCGATGGAGAGGTGAAAAGCTAAACTCCACTCAGGAATGCATCTTAAGATATTAATGAAATTAACATACTAATGAGTTTCACCTCATACTTAGTCCTAGATCCAGCACCCAAAATGTCTCCTGAAACCTCCTAGAAGAGTTTGTCCCAATGATATTGGATGTTTTTATCAAGGACTCATAGAAGATGTAGTTCAACTGCAGAATAGAGATGCCACCAAGATGGGTGAGGCAGTAAATTATGAGATTAGGGACAAATTATTCACTGTCCAGGAAAGTGTGCTCTAATTCAAGCAAGTGCTGTGTAGCGTGTTTGGGTACAAAGAAGGCCAGCTGTTCTTAGGTGAGAGACCTGTTGAAGTATTCACTGGAAAACCCCAAGTGTCCTTCACTGACCTGTTTCAACGTTCTGGCCATAGCACATAGTAAGATGCTTGCATATGCACCAAGGGTAATGCAAGAATAACCTGGAAAGGCACTTCATCTCTGAACACAGCAGTGCTAAAAGCATTGCTAGAATCCTGTTTCTGAATCTTGACAGTCCCATTTAAGCAACAGTGTGGAAAGTGCAGAGTGTACAAAGGGTCCCTCAAATATTCAGGTCACAAACGACACAATTTACAATGTGGACACTGAGGAGTACTGCTGGATTTTTTAAAGATCTGATCCACGAACAAAGCTTTTATTCACATAGTGTCTTGCAGGCAAAGGGATTGGAACAATCCAGTAGCTGGGACTGAAGACAAAGGGAAGAAAAAACAACCTAAAATGACACGTGATTTTTTTTAGATGTGAAGGTAGGTAAAAATTGGATCACCTAATCAGGGAGCTGAAAATCCATCACAACTTTAGGTCTTCAAGAAATGATTACATGTCTTCCTACAAAATGTGCTTTAATCCAGTTTCTGAGCAAACGTCTGCAGACAGATGTCAGACCAACTGATTATAATGGTCCTTACTGGCCATCACCTCATGAAAGAAATCTGTGAAGAACAGAGCTGAGATTTAATTAATCAGATTTTAAACTATTTTTATTCATGTTGAGTTTTACCTCTTTCTTTTGTTTATGAGAGTGATTACCAATTCCACAGAGAAGAGGTTACAGTAAATATGACTAAGGGCTCAGAAATCATAGTTAAAGCTGAAGTATCATTTTACCAAAAATACTTAGTGTGGAGCCTGTGGTGGAATTATGTCATTGGGAACAAGTAATGCCTATAATCCACTTACTCCCTTCATTTTTTGTTTCTTTTAGTATTAATTCAGATTTTAATAGTATTGGAAAAACACAGCTGCTTCTTGTTGGAAAGATAGTTATTTTCTCTGTATTTACAGGAATAATTGATTCAGTTGGTTGTAATCCATAAATCTAGCTTTTAAAAATGAAATTACATCAGGAACCATGTTTGTCTGTGCTATTTTCAGTGAAGTTTGTCATTAACCCTTTTTCTCATCCTATGGATGGTTTTGTTCGAAATGTGATTAAAAAACTACTGTTAAGATTTAGACATGAGTACTAATCTTCATACAAATTGTTCAGTTCCATTGTGGAAGTTTTTCACATTGTGTTCTGTGTGATCTGGAGCACAACTTTTATGGATAGATCTTCATGCAGTGACTATCAAGGGACAAAATTAAAGCTTAAAGCGAGAAAACACATGCATATATATTTATACATCATAGGGGTTTTTTGAAAAATTTTTAAGGACTTTGTAGTTCAATATAAAATTATCTGGTGACACATAAAAGTAATGTCATGAGGATTTTGGATAGTTTTCTACATGGAGGTGACAAACCATGAATCAGTTAAATAATTGAGAGAAAACTTACGTATGCAAAATTCTCACACCCCCAGTAGCACATATGTTGTTGAGAGATGTCACATATATTATGGGGTGGAGAAAGCACAATATTTAAGGGGATTTTTAGAAATGCTACTGGAGCTACTTTTCATATCCTTCTCTTTATAAATTGATACTATTTATCTGTAACAGTACTCCATAAAATACCTGAAAATAACCTACATTATGCCTTCTGACCACATTATCATGAGACCTAGGGAGACAACTAGCTATGGGTTCCATTGGTAGCCTGCAGATTTCTTGTACTCAAAGGGCCGAAGCTGTTATTTCTGGGTCTATAATGTCATGAGATACTATACTCAATTTATGGAAAACTTTTTATGATTTTATATACACAAAATCTGCCAGTAAGATTATGAAATTTGCTGAATATCTTTTTTTCCTGTGTATTTGTAGGGAAACATATTTGTTCTGGAAAGAGATGCTGTTAATTTATACCGGAAACAAACTAAAATATGTGTGACTATATGACTGTCATATTTCCTAAAGTTCAATGTAAGCTGATATCATTTATTTTTACAGGTGTGCAACTTCGGAATGACACCTTGAAAGATTTTTAACATTATCTATACATCCACTCTAAACAAAACAAACTCAAACAAGATGAACCTGTTTTGTGGCACCTACTGGGAATTTACAACTTAGTTCCACTACAGAGTAGAATTAAACTAAAACCTTTCTAAGAGATTCATTAGACCATAATTCAGCAAAAAATAGTGACAATTCCATTGACAAGATGGATTTCTAAATGGTTAGGACCTATCTCAGGGTATCACGGAATCATAGCATAGTTTGGGTTGGGAGGGATCTTTAAAGGTCATCAAGCCCAACCTCCTTGCAATGGAGAGATATCTTCAATGAGATCAGCTGCTCGAGGCCTCATCCAGCCTGACCTTGAATTTTTCCAGGGATGGGACACCCACCACCTCTTTGGGCAACATGTTCCAATACTTTACCACCCTTGTAAAAAACCTTCTTCTTTATATCCAAGATGAAACCATTTAGTATAAAATCATTTTAGTATAAAACCATTACCCTTGCCCTATCACAAGAGGCCCTGCTAAAAGTTTATCCCCATCTTTCTTATAAGTTCCCTTCAGGTATTGGAAGGCTGCAATAAGGTCTCCCCAGAGTCTTCTCTTCTCCAGGATGAACAACCCCAACTCTCTCAGTTTTAGCTTGTAGGAGAGGTGCCTCATCCTCTAATCATTGTGGTGGCCTCCCCTGGACTCACTCCAACAGACTGGAGCCCTAGAACTGGATGCAGCACTCCAGGTGGGGTCTCACCAGAGTGGAGCAGTGGGACAGAATCCCCTCCCTTGACCGGCTGGCCACACTGCTTTTGATGCAGCCCAGGATACAATTGGCTTTCTGGGCTGGGAGGGCACTTTGCCTGCTCATGTCCAGCCTCTCATGCACCCCAAGTCCTTCTTGGCAGGGCCTCTCTGGATTTGTTCATCCCTCAGCCTGTGTTGACACTGATGCAGCACCTTACACCTGGTGTTATTAAACTTAATGAGAATCCAATGGGACAACTTGAGCTTGTCCAGGTCTCTCTGGATGGCATCCCTTCCTTCAGGTGTGTCAACTATATTACTTAGCTTGGTGTGGTCTGCAAATGTGCTAAGGGTGCACTTGATCCCTTCACCTATGTAAGTGATAAACACATTAAACTATACTGTCCCATGAGAGCACTTCTGGCACTGCTGGCTCCTGGCAGTTCTCCCCACTACCCTGATGTCCCCTGGCCCCAGTAAAAGCCCCTGTGCTGGGATCTGTTGCTCTGCCATAGTACAGAGTGGCCATGGAGTAGCTTTTCTCAAAGAGTGACAAAGCTTCAGATCTAGATTTACATGCACTCAGTGAAAGTTCTTCAACACAGATTATCTTGAAGCAATTAAAAGCCTTGACTGGCCACCTCCCACTTCCCAGGGTCCATACTTTACTGACCATAATGCTAAAATCTTTCTCTTTCTCTGTCTTCTGTTTAAAATTTATACATCTTTCTGAAACATTTACATTTGAAAAATTGCCATTTATGCAGAAATGTCCCAGGCACTTCTAATACAAACTTGATTCATAGCCTCTACCAAAAGCAATAAAGAAATTCCTCTAAACTGCATTAAGCATCTTCCATCTACGTATATCCTGCATACAAGCCCTGTTCCAAGACCTTCACTAGCATCTTGATTCTTGCCCAGGTGCATGAAGATTTTGCTGTGCCCATCCTCTTTGAAGACAGAACAGTCATTTCACCTCTTGTTACTAAAAAATGCAGGGAACTAAATTAATTGATGATTGTCAGATTTAAAAAAAAAAAAAGAGGGGTTCAGAGAAGGAAAATAACACTTTCCTTTCTATTATTTTTTTTCTCAAATTATATCACAACAGTATTTTTTAAATATCTCATATATAAGATATCCAAATAATGATTGAAAACTATTTATATCCCAGCTTTCCCACCACAAGGGAATGCTATTTGAAAACATCATGATCAATATTAATTAGCACAACCTCACTGCGGACAAAACCAAACAAAGCACAGCAGTGTTAGGAAAAATTCATACAAAAAGCCTCTAGTGGCAAAATCAAAAACCTGTAAAATCTAAGCCAGTCTAATTCAATAGGTGACTTTGCTCCTCTGCACAGGCCTTGGTGGAAGGTTCCAGAACGTGGGCTCTTCTGGTGGGGGCACCTTTCCCACCTCCATGCCTCCCATGTGTCTCACTGTGCTCTCAGCAATCACAGCAGCAGTGTTGGGGATTTGGGAAACTGGTTCAAGTAAGAGCAGCCTGAGGCTACTGTGTTGACACTGGAAAGTAGATCACCATATGGCTGGTCTAGGACCAACAAGCACTGACATGGCTTGCAGCCACCACCGCAAACTGTTCCTCAATTATACTTTTGCCCTTCAGGTATCAGAAGAAGACTTTGCCATTAGCTTCTATTCCAAGATAATCAAGCTGCTTAATAGATAAACTTCCCAGCCTCAAACATTAGGATTATTAAAAATATTGGGTTTTAATTAGAGACATTTGAAAGCAACAGTTTCTACACAAAGTACATGCATGATTCTCTTTCCTTCAGATATTAAAAACATCATTTTAAAGCACCTTTGCATATCCTTTAAAGCTATGAAAACTATCTGCTAATAATATTAAATACTATCCAAAGTATTTACTGCAGTAAATACAGCTATTATAATATGATAAGATCCCTCCACTTTAAGCAGCCTTCTTTGCATCTTTATAGTACTTTAGCTCCCACTGTTTGTCTAATAGCAAGTATATTAGATCTGGTTAAACGCCACAAATAAGGCTTCTGTGGAAAAGACAGTATAATCTCACATTGCCTAAGGGATGAACAGTTTATGCAAGTGGGGTATCACTTTGCTCTTGAGTAAATCATTACATTCTTTCAGTGTCCTACATACGTATAGATGCATAGTTATGTCTGGAAAGTGTTGTAAAATAACCTCTTTCAAACTTCAAACACTGCAAAAGCTACAACCACATGACTCTCCCTTCTGGGAGAGTCTCTTTATTGTGCTATGTGTGCTAATGTGTAGATCCTGGACCACCACTTCCTCCATTCTCTTTCAACTTCCATCTAACTTGAACAGAAACATGCTGGCAGGGCTCAGGATGTTATTATTCAATTTCTGTATGGAATAAATTCTGACAGATCTTTAACTGAAAAAAATAGAACTCAGAAAAAAATAGAATCTGTGCAGTGTCAAACTAGTAGTTCTAGCATTTGCTGTAGCTAATGTATGGACTACAATGGACCAGATTTTGATGGAGTACTGTAGAAACTGATGATATGCAACTCACATTAACCCACATAAAAATGGAGATCCAGTTGGGAATAATACTGCAATCTCCCTAAGAAATCACAGCAGAGAGACAGGCAGCTGCAGAGGACAGTAAAACAGGTATCTGAGAGAGATGAGAAGAACCGATCCCTGGATGGATCATATGCCGTAACTGCACACAGAGAGAGCTGAAATGATTAGTCAGGACCAAGCATCTATCTTCCAGATGGTTTAATGTGGGTGAGATGAATCCAACCCTTGTCTTCCAATTCAGATGTTGAAACTATTAAAAAACAAGCACATCAGTGCAACAAAAACAAAGGTCCCTCATATGGTAGCTTTACTCCTTTTTCTAATTCTGTAGGGTGCTGAGGAACTTGCATTATGGAATGATCCTGGATGTTATCCAGGGAGATGCCAAGGACTAACCCACAGGAAACCCTAGGCACAGGCCATGTCTGAACAGGCTCTTCTCTGACCTCTTGGTGGAATAGGTGCCAAACTAGGAATAAATTACAGGATAGAAGGCAGCAATCACTCAGTCTTGTAGGATAAATATTCGGTTCTTCAACCTAAATAGCTTCCTATCTACCTCCTGACACTGGGTGATGGCTCTGATGATATGATTTGTGGTGGGGTTGTTTTCCAGCTCAATTTTTAAGCTGGGCCACTGTGCAGATAGGAATCCAAGACGTGAAGGGGTAAAAAAAGCCTCAATAAGAGGAATGCTGACTTAACCGTGCTTAAGTCTCTGTCCTGTTGGTTAAGACCCAATTCCATCCCTGCTCCCAGGAATCTCATGCCCTGCCAGTGAGGACGTATGCAAAAGAAACTGGGAGGAAGCGTAGCTGGGACAGATGACCCAAATTGACCAAAGGTATATTCCAATAGAATATAATGCCCAGTATATAAATTGGGGGTACCGGGAAGGAGGGCCAATCTGGGTTTAGGAAGGGAGGTCTGGCACTGATCAGTGGGTTGTGACTAATTGTATTGTGCATCACTTGTTTTTTTTCCTTTTTATTACCATCATTTACCATTATTACTGTATTTTATTTTCAATTATTAAACTGTTCTTATCTCAACCTACAAGTTTTACTTTGATTTTCCTCTTCATTCCATCAGGGTGGGGTGGGAGAGAGGAGGCTTGAGCAAGTGACTGTGTGGTGCTTAATTTCCAGCTGGACTTAAACCATGACAGCCATAAATCATCTTTAGCATTTTCTTCCCCCTGTGAGCCTCACCTTCCCCTTATAACAGAATCATAGAATCACAGAATATCCTGGGTTGGAAGGGACACAAAATGATCATCAATACCCAGCTCCTGGCTCTATACAGAACAACCCCAAAAATCACACTGTATGTTTGAGGAAGTTATTCAAACGCTTCTGTAGCTCTGGTAGCTTTGGTGCCTCTTCCCTGGGGAGCTGCTCCAGTGCCCAAACAACCTCTGGGGGAAGAACCTTTGCCTAATATCCAGCCTAAACCTTCCCTGACACAACTTCAGGCCATTCCCTCAGGTCCTGTCACTGGTCACCACAGAGCAGAGATCAGTGTCTGCCCCTCCTCTTCCCCTCACAAGGAAGTTGTAACTGCAATGAGGTCTCCCCTCAGTCTCCTCTTCTCCAGGCTGAACAGACCAAGTGCCCTCTGCCACTCCTCATACGGCTTCCCCTCAAGGCCCTTCACCATCTTTGTGACCCTCCTTTGGCCACTCTCTCATAGCTTTATATCTTTCTTATACTGTGGCACCCAAACCTGCTCCCAGCACTCGACAAGGCTGCCCCAGAGCAGAGCAGAGTGGGACAATCCCCTCCCTTGCCTGGCTGGCGATGCTGTGCCTGATGCACCCCAGGACCCGAATGGCCCTCCTGGCTGCCAGGGCATTGCTGACTTGTGTTCAGATTTCCATTGACCAGGACCCCTAGATCCCTTTCTGTGGTGCTGCTTTCCAGTATCTCATTCCTCAGTCTGTCCATGCATCCAGGGTTGCCCCATCCCAGGTACAGAAACTTTCTAGTGTTGAACTTAATATGGTTGGCCGTTGCCCAGCCCTCTAATCTGTCAAGGTGACTGCAGGTCCTGATGTAACTCTATTTACCATAAACCTATTATTATTATTATTATTATTATTATTGTTGTTACTCTGTTATAAAGTATCTAACCTTTCCAGGTTCCATCCTCTTCTGTTGATGGATTGCAGAGCTTGTACCCAGGGTCCCACTATGAACAAATTCATTCAAGGTAACGTGACCTACTGAACCCATCTTAGTAAACATTAGAGATTTGGCTGACAAAGCAGCTCAGGTGGAATTGTATTTTCAAGATCTAAATACCACTTGTTTTACCCTCTGCCAACAGAACCAACAGAGATTTGCTCTGACTCTATGGCCCACTGAAAAGCTGATTTGTGGAGTAAGCCACATTGTTTCTTTCAAACCTCATACCACCTTATTCAAAATAAGAAGTACACTTTGGTCTGAAGGATAGAGAAGGTTTCCAGGCACAGGGAGGAAACAACTGAAATGGAACAGTGGCCTTTTAAGTCATATTGTGCTTGAGCAGGATTATAATGCTCTCAGGGCTGTGTCCTGAATCCCTCCTTCAAGCACTTCAGTATAATCAGCTTTTTAGGCCTTTCAGCTCCATGCCAAATGGCAATAATGCCAACGCTGCCCACATGACCCAAATCACCTCCAAATAAGACATAACAATGTTGTCATCACACCATTCCAACAACACTGTGTCAATAAAGAAATCTGGTTTCTTCTTCCTGCACTGGAAGAGAGTCTATCATCAGTCTCCTGTTAGAGGCAACATTGCCAAAGCCAGAAGGTGAAAGAAAAGAAAAAAGGGAAAATAAGCATTTCATATTACCGAAGACAAATACTCTTGTCCCAGGAGATCCTGGTTTTTCTAGATCCAGTGGTATTACCAGAAGTTTACCACATGGCATTATGATACCCTGGAACATACTGGTCTTGCTGGAAGGGTGCAAGGGGACAGGCTTTATCCTAGAGACCTCAGTACAGAGATAATCTAGAAAGCTTCTCTGGGATTGCTTCCTGAGATGCAGTAATTGATTATGTTGACACTTCCAGTCCCTCCAGGACAGTGTTTCACAGTTCAGTGAACACTGTGGTGGTGTAAGCTGAGCTGTTAGACTTTCCCCTGGAGTATTCCCAAGTAGCTAATAGATGAAGAGATGAGGAATGGGTTTCTCAGCTATAACTGGGAAAAATTCTGGTCTTGAATCTTCTCTGCCAGCACAGTCAGTTAGATGCTGATCTTGTCTGGGAGGCAACAAAAAAATCAGTGAATTCTTGTGCTGCTTAGCTGAGGCTGGTGACAGCATCTTACACTCCTCTGCTAGGCTGTGTGCAATGATGGCTTACACTTGCAGGCCACAGACAGCAATGCTTCACATAGTTACCAGCTCTTAAGTTGGCAATCAGCTACTGAAATGGAGTAGAGATAAGAAGCCTGAACCTTGTTTCAAGCTGTCACTGGGATTTCAGCCATGATCATTTCAGCTGCCAGCAGCCATGAATGATTCCATATGCACAGTAAATTTAAGCTGTCAAAGGCTCTGTAGAGGCAAGAATGGACCACCTGGGCCACCACTGATATACTTCATACCATGGCTACTTCAGTAATTAACACAAGCATTGACAGTCCATTGTGAGATGGCATCCCCTTTTCAAGGTGTTTTTTGAAGATGTTTGAACTACGGAGCTTCGTCTTTGCATCTTGGGCAAACATGAGGAAAATATTTGGTTGGAACTATGAGAACAGGCTTTCTGTAGCTTGCTAGAAAGGTTGATGTGTAAACACTCTGATCAAGCCTGAATTAGAGCTCTGCCTTATAAGTTGTAGAATTACACACACATATTCAGGAAATCGATACATATTGATTCTTGATTTTATTTAGGTAACTGTAAACTGACCACCACAGTTGTGCAGGCTACAGATGCTTTTTAGGGGAAAAACCCCCAGTCTTTGCATGATTCTTTGGTGAATTTCTAATGAATTCAACAAAGAATCTTGACAAAGTTACTGTCAGACAATGTCTAGGTTGGGATTTTTTTTTCCAAATCCAGAATGAAATTCCTTTTCAAAACAGGGTAAACCACAGAACTTCCTCACTACTGTAGCAGTATTAGGCTTTTTGAGGCAGGTTGGCAGTGTAGGACCAAGTCCACCTTCTGCACAAAGCAGAGGCCTTGATCATTAGATTTTGCAGGAAGGGTTGATTTTAGTTACACAAAATAGCTTTCAAGAGATTTGGGGTTGTTTTGATACAGAATAAAAATATTTCTTAAATGTAGAAGAATTCTGCAGAATGAGAGAACTGTCAGCCAGCTTTACTCCTGCAATTCAGGTCAATAACTTGTTCACCAAAGCACTGCCACAATGAAAAATACTAGAAAATAAAAAGATGCAAGTGACCCTCTCTGAAGAGTTCCTGACATTTTGAGCTGAATCTTAGTACAGTATCTTTATCACAATACCATCTTTGCTCTCTGAAACTGTCACTGTCACTATAGTAACTGTTATATTAAAAAAAATTCTCCTGCTAATCTTGAAATATGAACATATACCTAAAATAACCCTGCTTGCTGTACCAGTATTATCACCGAAAGATTTTGCAAAGGCTTCAGAGAGATCATAAACATAAATGCTATAATGAAGAAGAATTTTGTATTTGATAGAATAAGTCTGGTAGCTGTTGTAGACGAAGTTACATGGCTTCAGCTCCTTCATGAGTTAAGGTGTTGATACAGAACAAATTATGAAGAGAGAGAAAAGATTAAAATTACTTTGGAAGGAAGTCATGTCTAGGTTGTGAAAGACAAGGTAGAAATTATTTGCCACTTTACAGTTGTTACAAGAGCAAGTTGTAGCCATGATAATACGCAATCTCTTTTCATATTGCTGGAAGATAACTGCATTGCCATGAGCAGGCACAACTCACCATGTCCTGCTTGCCATTGTTCTCCACGCTGAATTGCTCCTGGATTCTGAAAATCACTGGGAAGTACTGTGAAAAATTGCATGTCACATAGAGACAGTGAAGGGATAAGACATATCCCTACTGCACAATATATAAGGATCAGCATAAATTAGAGCTAGCACATGATCTGTCCTTCTGTGTGCAAAGAAGGATTTTCTCCCAAATTAATTAGGCTTTATGTGCAAAAAGCTTTTTTTACATTACTTGTTTATAGATGCCTGATCAGATACTAATCACTTTATCATCTTCTTTAACCTAAATTTTGTGGTTGTTGTCTAGGATTTTTAACAGACAGCAGTTGACAGATAAATGTACTCAAAACCATTATTTTACTTCCTTTAATTGTTTCATTACAAGTTGTGATGTAATAATTACAGTCAGTTATCCTTTCTTAGAATAGAAACACTTAAAAAGGGTCAAAAGTTTGATATATGAAGTATAAAGAATGTCTGTCTTAAATGTCACTGAATTTCCTTTTGTTGACTTATGTGCCTATAAAAAGTATCCTGCAGGCAATTCTGGACATGAAATAAGATTTCTTAGCAATATAAAAAAGATACATGCAGACACAGAACTAACTTTCCACATTGTTCCTCCAACTTATTCTAAATGACAAATGTACACTATGGAGGCAAGGATGCAGGCAGAGACCTGGTCTTATAGGGGTGAAATTGAAGTTGCTTACTATCTACCCAGTCACCTTCTTCTCAGCTGAGAAGATCAAACAAAAGGAAACACCTGTGATAGCTTTACAGTAAAAATAAGTGGCTTGAAATGGAAATATTTATTAGATGACAATGGCCTTCCCACTGTAACTGTACTGAAAGTTAGCTAGAGTGAGCAACCTACTCTTCGGGTCCCATCTGGATATGCAGAGCTGTGCTGCAGATTTTCTAGGCAGCCAGGAGTCCTTGCAGCGTGTTCTACAAGTCTTTGGGTTGCCTTGGCCTGAGCTGTTTTGTGCCTCCTTCCTGATGAGCTATAGAAAGACCTGTTTCTTCTTCTGACTTATGGAGCGAATACTGGGGAGCTGCTGGTCAGATCATGTGTGTCATTGTGCACACCTGTCTTCGCTATGGAGGATTGATCCAAGTGAATTCCCAGTCCAAATTTTAGCCCAACCTTCAGCTGTGTCAGTTGGAAACAATAAGGATTTGTGTGGGGCTAGAAAGGGCATGAACAAGATCCATACCCTATTGTGATGTCCTTAGTGATTTTAGGCTCCTCCTATTTTCTGTACATGATCTGTCCCATTGTCTGCATGTATCTGTGGTCCAGTCTGAGTCTGTTTGTGCAGAGGTCCAGTGCAGAACTCCTATTGACCTAAATGATGATGCAAACAAAGATTTTGGAAAGTGCCACAAGAAGAAAAAACTGTATCCACAGCACAGTGGGATGCTAAAGAGAGGAGAAATGAAAATATGAAGTGATCTTGGAAGCAAAACAGAAATTTAATGTGTTTTCAGAATTCATTCTCATTTTCAGATCTCTGCTCAGAGTTCTGACATAAAGCTAACTAAAAAACCAGCTTTATGCTTCTGTTACAGGCAATGAAATTTAGAATACTTGAGAAACAGAAAGATTTTGCAGGATTATGAAACCGAGAGGAGGAGAGAAGCTTCCAAAATTTCATGCATTTGTTCAAGAACAGAACTTTAAGAGGGCTTTGTCCATATGTTTCAAAACCAAAATATAAATTTGTCTTCTCCCCAAAGAAAGAATTCTGAAATCTATTCCATATCTTCATTGCACAATTTATTGCACACTTTAACACCAGCACATACACTTAATTAAAAGTACTAAAATGTCAGAACTCTATCACGAAGCTGGGAGATGCTGGCCTGTGTCCCAATTAGTTCTTTTATTAGCTACTCTCGTACAACAATTTTTAATGAACTGGGTATGAATTTGATCAGGAACTGATTTAAAAGAGCATGTTATAAACAGTAAATTGTCACAGGGTAGGAGATCAGGTTATGCCCCAATAGAATTAGCTGGGATAGACTAAGACACACTTATAACCTCATTCATGTTAGAAAGAATTTTGTTTCTTATGCAGAATTTTTTGAATAGTTGGGGTTTTTTCTATATATTTGCTTTAGAATGACAGTAGTATAAATTTTTAAGAATTTTAGATTTCTTACATACTTTGAGGCTTGCAAGGGAAGGAATAATGACTTGGAAGGAAGACTCTGTAGGTTTACCTGAAAACTTTTTGTTACAGCTGTTACACAGGTATCAGAAAATGTGGACTTAGTGGGAAAATTTCCTCAGCTTTAAAAACAAAAAGACATTAATTCTGTCAATATCTGTTGCAATCCCCCACTAGGATGGTATGGCTGTAAGATGCTGATAATGTGAGTAGGATGATGGTCAAACCCTGCCCTGCAGGATTTGGTGGGAGGGGAGGATGCTCCTGAATTTACCCTTGTTTGTGCTCACTTTATTTTCTATGAAAAGGGTCATGCTGACATATATCAGCATAATAGGCCATATAAAACCTTCTGGTATTTTATATCAAGACCTTACCTCAAAAGAACCAAAAACACACTTAAAATTAGATAAAAGTTTAAGTTTATTTCTGTCTGAGGGGCCAAATTATCTTTGGTCTTACTAACTGCAAACCAAGTTCCATAAATCCAAATCTAAAGTCTTATTAGGTTTCTGTCACAGAAAGAAGGAATTGTGATTCTGTAACTGAGTTTCTATTTGTGATTCATTTTTAATGATCCATGAACCAGGACAATGTACCTCCACAGAGGTATTCTGTTTATCCAGTGAAGAGAGAATGTGAAAAATTGTTCCATTTTTTTTTCTTCATTAGCCCTTTTACTGACCACTTTAAATAAGATTACCACGTTTAAACTGAATGAACACTGTACTAATTCTGTCAAACTTCAGTGATCTCCTATGCTTTGAAAATAGCTTTGAAACCTCTTTTGGTTTATTTAAAACCTTTCCCTTTCCAGAATATTCCTTGTAGATTTGGCATTTCTCTGACAGCTTGAAGAGAAATTGATCAGGCAGTTTTTCTGGTGAAGTATATTGAGACCAAATCCATATAAATCCTGCAATTTCTTTATGTTTGAGAAAGAGTTTATCTTACTATTTAATATCATTACAGAAATGGCCTGCTTTTCACTTGACTTAGATGATTTAATAATATAATGTTGTGGTAAAGAAGAGGGTTTATTTGCAGCAAATACATCCTAGCCTCACAAAAATCAGTAGGGCAACCTAAACAACTTCTTTGCTTGTTGAAATCAGAATAATTACACTTTTTTGGAAGCACAATCATGCCAATCAGTAAAGTCTAATTTGAGGGCAAGCATTTCTTTTGTCCTCCTTTTGGTGTGAGGTTGATAAGGTTTTGGCAGAGTCATGCATCTGAGTCAGCCTTAGCTAAAATGGTTATTGTTCTACCTACACAATACAGTCTAGTAATTCCCAATCCTACAAAGTCCAGAAGGAATAATCAGATCATGCTCTTAATATGCCACGTGCAGGTTTCAAACTAATCCTTATCTTCTCCCAGAATGAAATAAGATAAATACCTGTTTTACTGAACTGGGTCTAATAGATTCACTTTATGAAGGAAGCTAATGCTAACGTCCATTTCCATGGAAACGGAGCTTGCAGAGGCATCTTGCATGCAGTTTGAGGTTAAGCGGAGCTGAGTTTGGGTCCCACATTCCACGCAATCTAAACTGATTACACACTGCAAATACGCAGGGCCAATCTCCACGTTATGACAGTCGTTTTCCTTTAGAGACTGGGTACCCTCCATGAGAAGCACTCCCACCAACTCACACCTCTACGCTTTCCACAGGCTCTGCCGCACCCATGCTCACTGCAGTGCCAGCTTCTGCCTGCCTGTTTATCAATGGATTTATTTTTAGCGGCTTTGAAATTGAGAGGTGCTGAGCCATGTTCTGCCCCTTCTGCTCTGCCTCTGCACTGGCTGGGATAACAGGGAGAGGGGGGATGCAACAGCAGGGTAGTGTTTCAGCCTTTTTAGCTGCAATTCGGCATTGCGAGCTGGATCAGGCAGCCCAGACCAGCTCAGCTGCATGTGTGGCATTTCAGCACAACGGACAGTCTTTGCTTTTGTGAGCAAAGAATGCCTATTCTCTGGATCTGATGCAGTTTATATTTTGCAGGTTTCTTCAGGTGCAAAGCACTGAATAAGTGAAACAATCCTGTAGACAGCTGCTTAGAAATCTCCTGTTTGTTACTTTAAGAGAAGAGAAAAATATCCGAATTCTGGTATCTTGGTGTGTCTAAGTTAACCAACAAGGACTTTGTGAAAATCCTGTTATTCTTCAAATAGAAAACAGATTACAATCTTTATCTTTGGGAAGAAGAAGAAAAAAAAATTTAAAAAAGGCAGCCAGCAGAATGTTCTTCCTGAGTTTCTTTCTCTTTTGTCTATCTGATTTAATTTTGTTTAACTCCTTCAGGCTTTACTGTTCATTTCTCATCCTGTTTAAGTGTATTATTAATGAATTCACTTTTCATTTATTATTATTATTTATTTGCATTATCTTCATGCATAAGCACCCACATTCTTCATTTGAAGAGCTGTACAAATCACTAAACAAAGCAAAACAGAAAAAAATTATGTAATAGAAGACTAGAGACAGCAGACTAATCCAGACAGGCACAGAAATCCTAAGGAACATTGCAGAGTATTTGTCAGGATGACAGGAAGGGATCTTAGAGCACCATCAGCCTAAACATTTAAGTTCCTGTTAAGCAGAATTGCAAAGGAGACTGTGACAGGTAATTTTGCAGGAAAGACCTATGTGGCAGATTAACATCAACAAAATTTTGAAATGCATTTACATTTGCAAAGGACCCACATCAGGACAGACACCATCTCTGCCTCAAATTAGGCCTTTATGTAAATGAGTGTGGGAAAAGAAGGAAAGCTGGGCTACAGATAGCATCATCAGATGCTGGGGTAGGATTTTCTCTTCTTGGTGGTAACAAGCTATATAATGTACATATGCATGATTGCATACATGCACAAAGAAGACTGCATACATGTACATCTGCAAATTAATATAGTCCAGGGAATATGTTATTAGCTAGAATAATCTGGATGGTTCAGCTCTTCATCTTTCTTCTCTACTCTGTAATACAGAAAATCCAGATTCACCTGAAAATGCCATCAGCATTGCTTTCCCAAACTGCATTACACTTCACAAAGGCAAATATTTGTAGGCTGAAAGAAAGCATGGTCTATTTTTCCCTGCACTGATTTCTTGGAGGGGGGAGCTTCCCATTTCAGAGCTCTCAGGCACTCATTGTTGCAGAATACTAAGCATGGCTTCCCCCATGCACTGTTTCCGTGGGGTATCACATAGAGACAGAAGGGGCATGGACTGACAGAAGAAATATATTTATGAACGTCAAGAACAATTTATTCTGTCTTTACAAGCAGACATAAGGAAAAAATGTCAAAAATACCTCAGCATGAGAAACTGCACTGTAGTTAGTTCCTTGGCTTAACACATCAGAAAAATATGCATCTCAAGCTGATCCCACCATGATCTCTCCATCTGTGGCACATCATTTATTCCAGTAGCGTATTAACTGCATTCATTAATACAATATTCTCCCAGGTTCATCATAAATGTTGCAGGTATGAATCTAGGGCCATGTTTGAATTTAAATCTGCATTGCCAGTATTCCACCTTTCATAAAATTGCACTTGACATGGGCATTTTTCAGATTGCCAGGCTGGCACAAATGCACATAGGCTAGCTTGAAGCTTCCATATGGTTATGTTTTAATCAACATGAATTTATTGCTTCCGATACTTCTCACATCCAACTGTATAATGAATTTTTATTTCCAGTATTTCTTTTTTGTGTGATGGCCTCAGGTCCTGAGAGGGGCTTCTGTAACAGGAGGCAAAATACTAAACTGAGCTAACACAGAGAGCCTGCTTCAAACAATTGTACAAGGTTTTAGCTCTCTTTCTGAAGAAAATAGTATCATATCATGCTATCACTGATAACTTGCATGTGTCCCATGAAGCCACCTATAACAACTGACCATTTAATTGCAAGAATCGAGAAAAATCTATGATAGCCCTAGTAACCAGTCAGTCTTATTAGGATTTGGCTATGCATCCTGCTTTGCTTTACCATGGGGAAAGTGCATTTCCCATTGTGTATAAGCAGTCCAGGTGGCTGGTGCATCTACAACAACTGCCAAAGCAGACTTGGTGCACTCAACCCCCAGCACCTGCCTGCACTGACAAATCTGCCAGCAAGTATTCAAGTTCTGCTGGTGCTACCCTCCTGTTCCAGCATGCCATGATGAGAGAAGCCTGTACACGGGAGCAAACCAAGCTGATTTTGGCAGGGATATGCTGCAAAGGTGGGGCTGCTGCCTGGAGAAATCTCAGCAACCCCCTGAGGCCCAGGCCTCCTCCCAGTCCGCATCTGGTTGAAGGCCTTGACCCTGCCAGACACGAGGGATAAGAAGAGAGGAACGAGGACAGTGAAGGGCAGGTTCCTTGGTGGACCAAGCCTGGTGGCTTGGTGCATGTGTGCATGCAAAGGACTCGCTGCACAGGCGCTGGGACACTGGACCCGCTGTGCCATGATGAGGAGTGCACTGTGCATCCACAAATCTCCTCTGTTCTCTTCTTCTCCTGCCCAACCCTTCTCTTTCCCTCACAAACTTGTGCATCCATGTCTCCACAGCAACATCTTTTCCACCCCTGCCCTTTTCTACCCAGTACACTTTTTTGTTTTCATTTACTTGTTACTCTGCTGTGCAATTGACTTGAAAGAGAGTGCTTAAAGAGAACTAAATGACATTCAAATATTGCCTTGTTGACGTTCACATCATGTCTCTTCCCTACATTTATTTTACTTGTAAGACCCTTGTAGTGGTTTGGTCCAAAATACTCATTACTGTTTACTTTCTGTGAGATAAGAATTAGGAGAAAAGCAAAGCAGGCACAAAAACTTGAAAGAATATAAAGAAGTTTATTAACAGACCTAAAAGAAGAAGAAGAAAAAAAAATCATACCACACCTTCAGAACACTTCTCCTCCCCTCACCTTTCTCCCTTCTCCTACTGACAATGCAAAAAGATAACCCTTAAGATGTTCAGTCTGTTGACTACTTCCATAATAACTTTGTTCAGTTCATTTAGGAAGAGAAGTCTCTCTTGCTCATACTATGGAGACATTATCACAACAAGACAGCCGCCGGGGTTGGTTCTCTGCTCGCATCATGTGAGAGTCCCTTCTCACAACTTGCAGCTTTTCCCACAACTGCTTTTGAGGGTCCAATCTTGAGCTACTGGGGTACAATTTTAAGACTGAGCCATTCAGAAACAAAAGTTCTCTTTACCCATCTCTGGGAGCTTTTCATCTCTAAGAATAGAGGCCCTCCCCTTCCCTGGAAGTAAAAGGGTCCTCATCATATTCATCTCTAGGACCATCTCTGGGAGTATTTCTAGGAACAGAGGTCTTCTCCTTCCAATTGGAGCAAAAGTCCTCATTGCTTCCATCTCTCCCTGTGCAAATTTCTCATCAAATTACAGCTGCTTCAGCATTTGCTTATTCCAGCACATGTGCTGTTGCTCACAAGTACAGTTTGAATGCTCCACCCCCCCTGCTTTCATGAAATTATAACGGGTACTCTGATATATCATAGTCCCTCACCACCATAGCTTTACAACAGAATTTCAGCTTTAAGCATCTCCTCTTTCTCCTCCCTCAGGTTTTCAACTCTTCACAGCACTAAAAGGGTTAATCTCACCCAGGTCTTCCAGCTGGAATTTCGCTTATCGCTGTTGGTCACATGATCTTTGCCAGGCAGCGGGCAGCTTCAGCTGAATCTTTATCTTTGGCCGCACTGGAGAGGGGGAGCGGCCCGTCTGCACGTAGCAGGGCTGTGGGGGGCCACGGGTGGAACAGGGCCCATCGGCTCCAGGCCCGAGCAGGGCCTGGCCTGGGCCCTACGGGCCCTGTACGGGTCCTGCAGCTACCTGTCCCAACACTGGAAACAAGACAGCTCCCCTGGGCTTTGTCCATTCTTAAATGTGGACCACAGAGGCAATCAAAATTCTAAGTGGCTTAAAAAATTGTCCATATTCAAACTAGCCAGCTGATAGGTTCTGTCAGGTCACAGAGGAAGCTGTAAGCGCCCCTTTGCAAGAACATCACTTCTGGGACTATGCTTGCTAACCCATAACAACCCTTCAATATGGATCACATGTATTGTTCTGCACCCAAATGGGCTCTCATGTTAGTCTCTAGGTAGAGCTGCGCCAAATCCAACAAATAAATAACAGCATTTGTGGAGGACTGCAGGCAACTAAGGCTTAGGATTTTGGACAAAAATATTCCACTGATGATTTTCAGACTACATGTATGTCATTCTAGAAATCTTCTCAGCTCTGTGAAAGCCTTTGATGATCACTGCTCCTGGTGTTCCAAGCTTTATCTTTGAGTATTTACACAACTGTCTGTTCTGGCTTCAAACTACTCTAATAATAAATAATAAGTTATAAATACCTCTACTTAGCCTCTAGAAAAACATCCATGACGATTATTTGTAAAGTTCTCAAGAGCTTGGAATGATTACTTTGTTGTTGTTTTATCCTATTTCCTACTTTATTATGCAAAAGATTATTTTTTAAACAGAGCTAATTAGAAAGTACCAAGATATTTGAAAAGAGCTAGCAAATGGTAATTGAGAGCTAATGCCTTCATATAATTCAAATCCCATACAGTAAGGGGTATGTCTAATCAATGAGGTTATGAAAAAGTTATTCTAATTTTTCAAAACAGTCAGAAAAATTATTTAACCTGTATTTTATGCAAGAAAAAATTATGGGCAATGGAATGAAAGGAATTATATTGATAGAGGGAAGGGCTATGGTTAATATGGCATTCTCAAAATCTTAGGTCTTTGCTGGATATATCTCAGGTTTGTACTCACATGTAGAAACCTATGTCACACATATCAGAAATCAGAGAACTTGAGCTTGACATTGACCTCGGACCAGGCTGGTCTTCCAGTCTCCAGGGGCTGGCTGGAAACTGGCTGCCAGTTTCATCCAGTGATGACTGCATGCTTTGCAATGGATATGCAAACAAAAGCATACAAGAACAGATAACTTTACAGTCTCTCTTCTCCTCACCCACACACCCAGAAAGACAGGCAATTTTCTTTGTAATTCACCAAGGAAATAGTCGCAGAGCACCTTAACCCACTACAGCACATGAACTGTGAGCTCTGCTCCCAGGCAGCTGGCGGGACACACTCTTAGTGCTCTCACCCTTACCATTAGAAAGGGGGTGATTCTGAGAAAAAAAAAACTTTTTTCAGATGTTTTCTGTAGAACACAGCCTGCAAGCTCTCCATAGTCCAGTGGGAAAACATTTTATCTTTCATAGCTTAGGGTGCTTGGAGCCCCTAAAGTCTCTAAGAGAAGCTCTGGTTTCTAGAGCAGCTAGGGCTTGAATTTCAAACTGTGGACATTCTTCTGACAAAGACTTCTCCTCATTATTTCTTTTTCTGCTCTCAACCAGTTGCTGTCTTAGCAATCACAAAGCCTATTCTCAAACTACAGTGCCTGTAAGAAATCATATTTAAGCATCACTTGATGCAAGCAGTGAAGTATATTATATTAACTATGTCTAAAATGAAACTTGCTCAAAATGTTTTTTCTTTTTCCTTTTAAGTATTCCTACTTTCTCCATAGCCTGTTCTATTAAGCTGACTTCTCAAAAAGGAAAAAGAAATCCTCCAGAATTACTTGCAAACCAAACATCTAATGCATAAAATGTAGACTATGGTAATGTGTAGAGATCCCAATTAAATATTTCAGCATGTGGGGCTGAAAGAGTTAGCAACCCTATAGTGTTACCCTGTCCTTACCCAAAGAAGTGTACAGTCTGTATTAGCAAAATCATTACAATCTTTTTTGCATTTCAAGACTTTCTCTAATTTTGATTTGAAAGAAAGGAGAAAGGGGAACTAACCACTGTGAAAAGATCAGTTGTAGCAGAAAAAGAATGAAAAATAGACCTGATTCATTCTGGCTTTAAGGTATTGGAAAATTGCTGGAGTTTAGAAAATGTTATTGAAAAAGAGTGCCAGGCCAGAATACAGCACTGTATTGACACTAAACACACTTGCTAGGCCTCCTAAATCTAAATTTTTGGAGACCAAAAAGTGCATTTCTAGTAACTCTCATACTTCCTCCTCCTCACATGGATTGAAGGAGATACATGGGACTCGGAAAATAGCTCTGTTTCTCATAAAGATTTGAATTGCATTAATTGTATCTGCAGAAAAGTGTTTATACCCATTATCAGTGGGCTTATATAAGTTAAGTTTACTCTTAAACAGAAAGAGAATAGATATTATTCCTAAAAACATTTTCATACTAATATTATTGTGTTTAAGCCAGGAATTTTACAGAAGTAATTATTTCAGTATACAAAAGAAACCCCAAACCAACAAAAACCCTGAAATACAAAGGCATTGTTTGTCTAATGACTGGTTTGTTAAAGGCTTAGGGAAAATTTTGAGACATATATAATTCAGACACCAATAGAAAAGGTCTTTGGTTCCTTGGTCCCCTATGAAAAATACTCTGTCAGAATACTTGTTCCATCCTGGCTTTTTCACTAAACTGAAACTAATTGCATCTTGAGCCTTAATCTTCCTCCAGAGATAATAACATGAGACTAAATTCTGCTCTAAGCTATAGCAGTATTAATCTGAGTAAGGCCTTTGAAGTGGGATTCATTTTTATGCAACATACTTTTCAATAGATTCACTGTTTGCAGGTTTTATTTGGAAATCCCACCTTCATCAGGTTAAAGCATCACACTAACAATTAAAATACTAAGTAATAATAACAATACTTAGCAGCATAACAACACAGTGCTCCCTGAGGATCTAACTGCTCCTTGAAAAGGTGAATGATTGCCAGCTCACAGAAGGAGACTGCAATGCACAAGACTGATATGAATTAAAGAGTAGAAACTGCCTCCATCTATGTCCCCAGGGCACCACAGCATAGCTCCCATGGGCCTTGGAAAGGGCAGTGAGCTTGTTCTGATGATGGCCAGTGTTTTTTCTGCCTCTAGCTTTCCCCGGGACAACATAGAAGCTGCTGGCACCTATCCCAACCTTGAGCTACCTGTGCAGCCACACCAGCAGTTTTGGGAAGCAGCCAAGGGTGTTTGGCAGCAGCATGGGGAGAAGCGCAGGTGGTGCATGGCGGCACATCTGGCACCTGGGGAGCTGCATCGCCTGCCGAGGGGCAAGGTTGAGCAGCACTGATGCCCATGTTGGTCTTCACCCTTCCAAAACCAGCTGCACTAAGCCCACTTTCACAGGAGCCCCAGATTTTCGGTTTGGTTCCCGCTTTTGGCAGCTGACCTGAGAGAACAGGGAATCAGCATAACAAACTGTCAGGTGAGGTGGTTTATCATTCTCACTGGGGGAGTTATATGCTGTCTGGTAAAAATCTACAGGGATTAATGTGGTGCAAGATCCTGCTTAAAGGAGCTGGTATGGGTAAATCAGTGTATTTTTTTGCCTCCTTTGCTCCCAACTCCAGTCTTTCACGTATTTGCTTCCTTGATTTGCTTTTTAACCCGTGATTTTTCTGCTTTTACCCTTTATCTCCTTTTTCTGTTCTAGCATTTGAGGTCTGAAGCAAACACTAATTAATAAAAATCCCATCAGTGCAGATAATACCAGTTTCCTCACCTCTTAACCTTCACAGTTTTTAGCATTCTCCATGTGTGCTGTGGATTGTGAAAGCAGCTGCAGGCTCAGGCAAGGCATCTGCTGCTGCTGACTGGCCTCTGAAAAGCCTTCAAGCTGGTCAGGAGCCACTTGCTGGCACATCAACAAGCCACCACATACATAAGCATTTGGGGTTTGTCCTTGCAGAGGAAGCTATCTTGAAGTGAAGGGGTATGATTACAGTGCCATTCTCCAATTGCTAGCTAGGGCATGACAGATCTTGAATCAGTCTCTGAAACCCCAAGCCAAGGTGCCTGCTGTCCTTCACTGAACATACAGGGAAGGCAGGGAGGCAAACCGCTCAGATGAGTCATCTCCACTGAATGCTTTAAATCAGGTTCTGTGGGATTCCCACAAGCATGGCAGCATTTTCTCCACCACTGTACACACCTGGTCCGCTCTAGGTGCCACCAGAGAGACAATAGCCTGCTCTCAAGCATGTGGTGGTGGCAGCTTCGAGTGGCCTTGAGGCCATCTTGGTGACAACAGGGCTCACAGCCACAACTTCAGCCTGCACCCTGGATTTGAGGCAGAGGGGACTGCTGTCTGCTGAACACAGGTCTCTGGCTTGGAAATGCACTACTCAGTGTGCAGGAGCAGGTAGCATTGCTGCTGTGAGAAAGGCAAAGGGAATGGTGGCACAACTCCAAAAAGTGATCAAGATGTTGGTATCTGCAGAGAGCTTAGGTAGTTGGGAGACTGGGGACCTGCCAAGCAGGTTGTGATTAGAGACACAAAGTAATTTAGGTTAGAAGCGACCTCAGAGGTCACCTAGTCAGAACCACTCCTCAAAGCAGAGCTAACCTCAAGGTACAGCAGCTGCTTAGGGTCTTCCTCACCTACATACTGAAAATGTCCAAGAACAGATGTTTCACTTTTGAAACAACGTGACCTAGTGTTTACTGTTTGCAGTTTGAAGATGTTTTTTATCCATACAGACAGTCAGAACAGCCCATCCTCCAACATGTGACTGTGGCTTACCTTCCTTTGCTGTGCATCTCTGAGGCTCTGTCTTTTCTACAACCTCCTTTTAGTTGAAAAAAGTAGTAAGGTCCTTCTCCTTAATCTTTCCCTGCCCAGGTCAAGTAAGCCCTCGTCCCTTAGCCTCTTCCCACCATGTTGGGCTGCAGTGATTGAACTCACTCCAGCCTGTGAACATCTTTCCTGTATGTGGTGGACTGAAACTGGACAAAGTACTCTGAGTAACAAACAGAGGGGAATGATCTATTTATCAGTTTTATTCTCAAAGCCACTTAATTGCCAACTACTGTGCAAATAAATTCAGCTTATTTATAAAAAAGTTTGTCCTGGATTTTATCTCGGTATTCTTGAAAGTTTGAGCAGAAGCCAGGTTTAGGAGGGAGGCAGAGCTGATAATAGGTTTCACAGACTAGTTCTTTGTCCTGTTTGTGATTCCAGAGCGATCTTGCTAAAGCTGCAAAGAGTTCTGTGCACTCTCAGGGTCATTTCATAATTCTCAGGCTCATGTTTTCTAGCTCTTCTGTAGAACAGATCCCTTTTCTATGAACTAGGCTTGCTTGGCAGTTCATATCCACTTTGCTGACATTTAGTCTTTCAGCCAGCGAGCCTTGTTCCATTCCCAGGTAATTTCAACTGAAAAAAAATTTAAAAATTAAATCCAGTGTTGGTTGTCTGGAGGCCCAACTGCTAGTTAAAGCCCCACATGGTTGCAGCTAAAAGTCCTCTTTTTTTTCTTTCAGAAGACGCAACTTCAGAACCTCCCTACATAAAATTTCATCAGAGGACTACAAGAGAGGGAGTCAAATGAAAGCAGGGTGCATTAAAAGGTACAAACTGCCAGCATAAAGCAGTAGATGCCAAAGTGGCTCAGGAATGGACTGTGGAGTGATGTTGAGAGCTCTGAATACAGGTCAGGCAAACAGCTGGCATGATGACAAGGGAGGGAAAAGATGACATGAAGAGAGTGGCCAGCTGAGGTAGTCCTCTGTTGCACCTGTCATGGCTGGACAACTTGTTTGCAAGGCTTCTGGCAAGGACTGCAGCCAGAACAGCCTCTAGATAGCCAAGCTTTACCCTGCTTCCCATGTGCAACCCCCAGAGCTGGGGACAGCAGTTGTGCATTTGCGCTTTGTAACAAGGCATGTTGTTTTTGTACACGTCTTGACCCTGTACCTTTTGGTGAAAGCAAATTTCCAACTCTTTATTTGCCTGGGCAGCTGGGATGACCACAGACGTCTCTGTCCTCCAGCAAGCTTCAGGTGTGATTTCACAGTGCAGACTGCCCCACAGCCATACCAGCTTCAGCACCCTTGTCCTCCTTGCGGGTCAGTTCCTGCTGTGCTGCGCTGCCTCCCTGTCACACCCAGCCAACAACTTGCACTAAGGACAATGAGCTTTAAAACATTCCCAAATTGTTACAAAAGTGCTGTGTCATGAAACCACAACCTCACTCCCCTACTTAGGGCAGCAGCAGCCCTCAGTCTGTCACTTTTCATTCCATTGTGAGATCCTTTTACAAACCTCAGTGGTTTTTACTACCATGCTTTGGTGTGAATATGACACCTTCCTGCAATATCTGGCAAGTTTCTTAAAAGCAACTTGTCAGTCCATCTGTGAGAATACAGCTGGGATGGCTGTGTCATTGCTTGCTGATTAGATGGGCTCAACCTCGGTGGCTGGTAATCACATTGATATAGAAGGACATGATATCACAGACTTTGCATCTCTCATTTTGTACTTGAAATGGTCCTCTGAAAGAATTCCGTGCATATTAGGGGTCCTGACTTGGTGCTAAGAACTAAGTACCTCTCATCTATCACTTGTGTCCTCCCTCCCTGGTCTTAGGTGGACATAGTATTCATAGATAGAAACAGGAATATGGTAATTTGCCCTCAGATACCTCCTTTGCCCCAGAATTTCTGCTGTATCAATAAAGGAGGTGAACTCAGGGACCTGGATGACTGTGTTGACAATTCTTTAGAGTAGTCCCTTGCACAGGCTGGCCTGTGTAAGCTACAACTCACAAACTTTTCAAGGATTTCAAAGTTCTCCCAGGTGGGGTTTGGGAACCAGAGAAAGACAAAGACTACCTGCAACAGACAATATGCTTTTGAAAGGAAGAGTTTAATAATATGGATGCAGGCTGTTCTGTGCCATTTGGCCTCAGAGAAAGGCCCTGAGGATCTTTAAAATAGTTACAGTCTTTGTTTCTGTCACTGAGATCCAATCCTGCTGTTCCCTCCTACAATCCTGCTATTCCCTCCTTTGCCCTTCCCAGTTTCCTCTGCCCCCGGTTTTGTTTCTAATGGTGTCTTGGTACTCATGCTTTCCTTAACATCATTAATAGTAGGGCTGCCTGCTACTATTTTGTTGAGTTTCACAGCTGTACACATCGTCCTAAAAATATCAGATGCTTAAACTAAGAAAGTGCATACCTTTCTTATTTAAGAATGAAAGACAAGAAGAAAAAAAAAGAAGAAAAACAGGAAAGAAAAACAAACCCACAACAAAAAGAAATCTAGATCTAAATGCTCCCTTCCAGCAAAACAGCAAACTTGGAAAATATGAAATAAATGGATCCTAAAACCTGAGAAATACAGAGCTATGAAGAAAGCGTTCATTAAAACTGATTATTATTTAACCCAAAGTTTGGAAGACGTTACATTCCAATTTTAACATCAGAGCTGAAGGAAAAATTCTGATCCACAAATCCCTCACCTGAACAGTTTTGCTCTTTCTTCAGTTTTACCAGTTCTATACTGAAGTAAAACAAGTTGCATGGAGGAGAGCTAACGAAACCCTAATCCTAGTCACTGGAAGGAGAATGAGGGCCAAATTGAAGGCCTGTATTTAAGTGAAAGTGACAGGTATATATCTACATATGTATATATATATAGATACACACACACATTATTTTTTTTTTCTTTCAGGAAACAATATAAACAAATAAACAATGTCTGAGAGAAAGAAAAAGTTGGCATCTCAAGGCCAGATGACCACAAAAGTTAATGGTCCAGAGACATGCTTGTCTTCCAGAAATAACAGAGAAACAGATTCTTTTTGACAGCTACAAAGGGAAGTGATGGCACATGGCAAACTTTTAAGGCTTGAAAGTTTAATTTTCACTTGGAAATATTTTCTGGCTGTTGTCTGGGCTCATGTAAGCATTTCCCAGTAATACAGCAGCTTCTTCCATGTCTCAGACTGAAACTCTGAGTTTGCCTACTGCTCCCTAGAACAGGTCTGTGAATGCTACCTGCCCTGTAAACATGTTAGTGTTTTATTTTAATCCAGTTCCTGGAAGCCAGGCACACTTTATTGTTCTTTTTCACAGTAATGCTTTTTATCAGCTCTAGTGAAAATTAGTCATCCAGTTACTTCATGGTTTTATGTGGCTAGAAATACTTGGGATCATTTGCTTACCTGATATACATGTATATTAGTAAATAAGAACCATAAGAAAACCTTCCCACAGGAGATTTCAACAGAGCCAGGACATCACTTTTCAAAGTGATTTACAGAGAAATTGTTTGTTCTATGAAATGTTTGTTGTTCCGGTTAAAATCTTAGATGAGAACATTTCTTTAAGAATGGCTACAGAACTCCCATCTACTTTAGTATGTTATTGTTGCTGAGAAACACCTCAAATTCTCATGGAAGAATAATGCCTTCTCATACCACATTTCTGCTTGAAAGAAGCATCATTAAACTTAAGCCAAAAGTTTGCAAAAATCTGATAATCAAGTGCTGAATACTGTGAATATCATCCTATTACCTTCTGCTTTCTACATCAAAGCAAATAAGTAGGTCTGTTTGGCTTTCAGAAGGCATAAGGGAAGTGACTGACTTGTACTGTGCTTGCTGACAATGCACAGGAATCACAGAAGGTGAGTTAATTTTGCTGCCAGATGCTCTACAAATGGGGAGGAAACACTTACCCTGTTTGTGCTAAGTCTATTAATGCAGTCATTAATTGCAGCCTCCTGCTCAGACGCCATCCTGAACATAAAATAAATGAAATGTTATTTAAGGGATTGCTCTTAGTCCAACTTGATTTTTGTATGAAGGCTTACAGAGATCTAGCTCATGCTTCATAATCATAGAAATAGACATTTATAGAGACAATGCCACTCTGTGTGTAGAACCTAGACAGAGACAAAATGAGGACCTGAAACCTAATTCTTTTCTGAGAACACTTTTCTAATTTCTTTTCTTTAGAGCTGCTGTAAATGCAAAACTTCCCAGTGAAAAGCTTCATCAGGCTTACACTTCAATATATGTGGTGGCATTTGATAGCTCAGGCAGGTATCCTTTTCCTTGTTTAACATGACTTTGTTTTATGGGGCTTAAAAATATTGGCTTGGACGTTGTTCTTTGCTATTCAGTGCTTGGCACAAAAGAATCAAATATAACTTTATCACTGTGGTTCTTAAGGGAACCTAGGATCTAGTCTGCAATGCAAGATATATGCACTGCTCAGGCTGCTGCACTTAATGAACCAAGATGCTCTCATTCATGCCATTTTTCTTCCTTAAGATTATTTTTGCACTGACAGTCATGACAGGTCGCGTGAAGACCTATTTTGTGAGATGTGGCTAATCAGGGAATTACTGAGAAGATGAACCCCTAGATAGCTAGTGAAGCAAAGTCATGCCAGCGACCTTTGTTGTACAGTATCAAGCAGCTACATCAGAAAGGGACTATCTTGTGGATCCTATTTCATTTAAGTGCACATTTGTGCTTCACATCTGAGATACATGTTCTAGCAAGACTACAAAGCCTGACACATGGAGAAAATTGAAATACTGAAATTTTACTTATTTCTGAATTAGAAACACTTCCTCCCTTCAAAAAATTTTAAATCCTTCCTGGAGAAAATTCATGCAAAGCATGAATCATCTCAGTGGAACACTGTTCTGCTTCAATTTCAGCTTCTTATAACTCATAGCTTGGTAAGTAGATCCAACAGTCTGCAGGAACTGCATGTTAATGTTTGTATATTTTTGAAATTATAAAATCATTTAGGTTGGAAAAGACCTTTAAGATCACCAAGTTCAACTGTTAACCCAGTAGTGCCAAGTCCACCACTAAACCATGTCCTTAAGTGCCACATCTACACATCTTTTAAATGCCCCCAGGGACAGTGACTACACCACTTCCCTGGGCAGACTGTTCCAGTGCTTGACAACCCTTTCAGTGAAAAACTTTTTTCCTAATATGCAGTCTAAATCTCTCCTGGTGCAGCTTGAGGTCATTTCCTCTTGTCCTATTGCTTGTTACTTGGGAGAAAAGACTGACCCCCAACTGGCCACAGCCTCCTTTCAGGTAATTGTCTCCTCTCAGTTGTCTCTTTTCCAGGCTAAGCCCTCACAACTCCCTCAGCTGCTCCTCATCAGGCCTGTGCTCCAGACCCTTCCCTAGCTTTGTTCCCATTCTCTGGACCTGCTCCAGCCCTTCAATGTCCTTCCTGTGGTGAGGGGTCCAGAACTGAACACAGGATTCAAGGTGCAGCCTCACCAGTGCCAGGTACAGAGGGATGATCATTGTCCTAATCCTGCTGGCCACACTCTTTCTGATACAAGTCAGGACGTCATTGGCCTTTTTGGCCACCTGGGCACACGCTGGCTCATGTTCAGCTGCTGTTGACCAGCACCCCTAGGACCCTTCTCAATAGGCCACTTTCCAGTCACTTATTTCCAAGCCTGTAGCAATTCATGGGGTTGCTGTGACCCAAGAGCAGGACCTGTCACTTTGCTTCATTGAACCTCATACAATCAGCCTCAGTCCCTCTGATAATCACGTATTGAAGACTGTGAATGCCATCTGGTGAAACAGTGAATTGGAATGGTTTGTAATGAGGAGTAACACTGGAAATTGTTCCTTCAAAACGGACAATTTCAGAACATGTTTGTTTCTAATGGAACTGAATTCTGCAAGGGGAAGCAAGTCAATTGGAATCCCAGTTTAGTGGGAACGTGCTGATTCTGGATATGGAGGCAAACAAATTACTGTAATTGCAGACTACTTGCTTTAGTCAAAATCCTAAAAGATGTCTAAATTCTAAATGTCTAAAATAAAAAAAAATGTGGAAGAAGCTCTTTAGCAAGTAGTATCTGCCACAATTATCAGGTCAGTCATACTTCTTACTCCTCCAATTTTTTCAAAAACAGGCCAATTCTTACTTAGCCCCAGTTCCAACAAATCTCTGTCCCATCTGGACATCAGCCTTTCTCCAAGATGAGTTCCACAACACCAGGGAAGGAGGAGAAGGAGGGACTTGTTTCCATAATCGTTAGCGCAGATTAAGCTTCATCACTCCCCGCAGTCTGGAAATACCACAGATGACTGTGGTTGTCCAATGCTTCACTGAAGTTTCACATGACTGATAATGCACAGCGGAGTCACTCTGAAGTGTTCTTAGAAAGGCCTTATGTTGTCCATCTCAGCACACTCAAGCTCCTTTCCGTTCTGAGTAGCAAGAATAAACCACCTTTTGTTGATGCAACAGCATGGTGGTGCAAAGAGTGCAGCTGGACATAGGCTAGATGTGTTTGACAGTACTGAATGAGAAAACTCAGGTAAATATCATGTAGTCAAGCCACATACACACCTAGTGGCTATCTAGAGGCAGACAGGCTAGTAGCAAGCTCAACATTTCCTACCCTGACTTCAGTGCTGTTACTTGGATGAATACTGATGTCACTTAATGCAGTGATAGATGTGTAGGGTGCTCAAGGTGCAAAAGTCCTCCTGACATGCTGAGACAGGTCAGGAAGTATGCCAGACTTTTCACCATGCCTCAGTCTTGGCAGGTGAAGACAAACTAGGAGCAGCCTCTGGGTATTCTGGAGATTGAATTGCAAGGGTCCATGCTGCTGTGATAGGGATGCCCAGGACATCACCATGGTCCAGTCTACCCTGCAGATATTACAGACTAACCGCTGAGTATGGCTCTCATTGTGAGCTTATCCCCCTCAACCATCACATACCTTCACACAGCCACCTGATTAACTAATCCACAAAGCAGCACTAACAGTGATTACCTTGGCAGGGCTGAGTTATTTTCAGTGCCTGCAATTCTGTTCCCTCCAGGTGTAATTACAAGAGCAATTAAAACCAGCCAACTGTCTCCAAGTATTATTTCTTGAGAAAACAGGTCTCAAAATAGGTTATATATATTCTGCTATCTCAACTGTAGCTCAGGATGGCCTCAAAGCACTCTTATACAGTCTCCTTTTGTTTCTTTCCCTAAGCAAGCAAATCCTGGCCTCTCCTTTTTTGTGTTATTACTGGTTACTGCTGTAGAGTGATTCTCTGAAGTTTTCATTTCCAGGCCTACCAGCTCTCTGGCTTAGGGCAGGACCTCCAGTAGGTGTGATAAACTGCTTCCTCACTCTTTACTCCAAGGTTTGTTCTCAACAGCTTGTCTAATGTTTCACTGGTTTCCCGCCAACCATAACCTCTAGTTAGATCAGGACTAAAAAATTCATAAAGGAAAGTCTTATAGTCTAAAAATTACTTTTTGCTGACTAGGTTATACACCATTTTTATGGGTTTGCTTCTCTGTACTCTTATTCTGCTACACAAAATTGTCAACAGATCAAAAATACACAGAAAATAGTCTACTATGGGCAAATAAAGAAGCAGATGTTTTTCATTTAGCCAAAAGGAAGATAAAAAGAAAAAGTAGGTAAACTAGTTCAAGAGCTGATGAAGAGCTGAGTGTCCAGTAATGTAAGTTGGTCAGAAATAAAGGTTTAATGTTAACTGAATCTGAGCACATTGTTAGGCAGCCTATAAGTACTTTCCAAATCACATTGTCAATATGCTTTCTGCAGTATTACAGGTCATCAGAAAAATAAAAAAGCAGATTTCAGCTAATATTATAGTAATTATTTACACTTTCAAAATTAAACATTAATGGGGAACCAGTCTCTGGGTAATGAAGGTGTTCCTGATTGACAAATTTGTGTGTTGGGAAGCAACATCCATTAACTTACAAAACACAGGCAAGATCCCAAATAAGCAAACACAGAAACACACAAACCTCCTTGCTTTCACCAGGGTAGTTGTGAACTGAAATGCAGATCCTAGCTGTTTCATATGTCAGGGTGTGATCTCTCTGATAAAAACACATTAAGCATATTGAAAATTCAGACCAGCAAAGCTGTGAAGAAAGACCACTTAGAATAGTTTTGTCTATTGCACAGTGCCTAATAAAGTAATTTTTTCTCTACATGTACACTCTGACTGTAGGTAACAAGAAACACTTCCTACTTCCAAGCACTTGCATCTGTTTTCTACCCGTGGCTCTAGAAGTGCTTTCTGTTCTTTGAAGCTTTCAACCCAAACTTGTTAGCTGATTTTCTGAAAGGTGTGTCATTTTATTGGAGTGTGTTTAATTTTTGCAGTTGTAAAATATAAAATAAATTTTCCTTGAACATAAAACTCACTTTAAGGTTAAAATAGAAATGCCTAGAACTGTAAGTGCCTTCTTTGCCTGTGGAGAGATTAAAATACATTTGCAAAGGTGTAGTGGTTTGGTCTAAAATACTCATTACTGTTTATCTTCTGTGAGATAAGAATTAGGAGAAATGCAAAGCAGGCACCAAACTTGAAAGAATATAAAAAAGTTTATTAACAGACCTAAAAGAAGGGAAAAAAAAATTATACCACCTTCAGAACTCTCCTCCTCCCCCACACCTTCCTCCCTTCTCCCACTGACAGTGTGAAAAGACAACCCTTAAGATGTTCAGTCTGTTTACCACTGCCATAATAACCTTGTTTAGTCCATTTAGAAAGAGAAGTCTGTTCTTGCTCATGCTATGAAAACAGTATCACAACGAGACAGCCACCCACTTCCAAATATTGTTCAGTCCATTTAGGAAGAGGAGTCTCTCTGCCTGCATGTGAGTCCCTTCCCCCGACTTGCAGCTTGTTCAAGGTCACACACAGATAGCAATTGGTTTTCCCGTGTTCGAGGGTCCACTCTTGAAGTTTTTTGGGGTACAATTTTAAGGTTGAGCCGTTCAGAAACAAAAACAGAGGCCCTTCTCCTTCCCTGGGAGCAAAGGGTCTTCCTCATCTTCATTGTTAGGACTATCTCTGGGAGCATCTCTAGGGACTGAGGTTTTCTCCTTTCCCGTTTGGAGCCAAAGTCCTCATCTGGTTCATCTCTCCCTGTCCAAACTTCTCATGAAATTACAGCTGCGTCAGCATCTGCCTATCTCAGCGCAGGTGCTTTTGCTTACAAGCTGAACACTCCACCCCCCATATCTTCATGGAATTACAACGGGATACTCTGATATATCATAGATTCACAAAATTTCAGCTTTAAGCATCTCCTCTCTCTCTTCCCTCAGGTTTTCAGCTCTTCACAGCAATAAAAGGGTTAATCTCACCTCGGACTTGCAGCTTTGCAGCTGGAATGTTGAATGTTTCTTATCGCAGTGGAGAGGGGGGAGAGCCGAGCCGCTCCGGCTGCCCACGGCAAGGCAGTGGGGGGGGTTCCACGGCTGGAACAGGTCCATCGACCCAGGATGGCCGTGGCCTGGCCCAGCCTGGCCCAAGCAGGGCCTGGCCGGGCCCGCTGGCCCCGCACAGGGCCCGCAGCCACCTGTGCCAGTGCCGGAAACGAGAGAGAGCTTGGAGGGGGAGTTTGCCTATTCTTAAATGTGGATCACAGAGGTGATCACAACTTTAAGTGGCTTAGAGAATTGTCCATATTCAAACTGGCCAGCTGATAGGTTCTGTCAGGTCCCAGAGGAAACTGTAAGTACCCCTTAGCAAGGACATCCCTCCCGGGACTATGCTTGCTAACCTATGACAAAAGGGAGAATGAGCAAAGCAGTGATTTTTGTGTTTAATTTCTGTAACAACCATGTCATTTGCCTTTTCATCATTTAAAATCTTGGCCATAAAATGAAACTCTGGAATAGGAAGCATTGCAGAAAATGGAGGCAAGACAAAAAAATAAATGTAAATGTTTCATTCAAGACAATGATAACTGCTCAAAACATCTAGACTCTGACTGGCAAGAGTGATGAAACTTCAGGAGGAAGCTGATTAAAAAGAGAAAGTAGAGGGCCTAATATGGTCAAAGAACTGGGGGTTGAAATAAAAATGACCTAAATGTCTTAATAATACACATGACTACATTATTGCAATACAGTGGAAGTACTCTGTACTGTTGATCAGGCAGTTATTTTTGACTTAGACTTCCAGTGCAAAAGCAGGTACATTTTGAGCTTTTGTTACACATGCTCTCACCTAAGTCACCATGCTGTCTTTTTTGCTATATTGGGCCTCAGATGTGCAAAGCAAAAATTATGCATATTACATAAGCTTGAACACAATCTGTTGTCTGACAAAGGTCTCAAGACAATATCTTCTCAGTTTTATCATCTAGGTGCTGATTGGGATTAAGATCATAGAAACATGGAATTTTCTGGAGTTGGAAAGCAGCCACAAGGATCATGAAGTCCAGCTCCTGGTCCTGCACAGGACCAGCCCCAGTCGAATATGCCCTGTCTAAAAGATGTTTGACAAAAGCACACATTTTATGGTGCAAATATCATAACTTGTATATCCCACAGTCATACCCCTACAAATCTTTTTCAACTCTTCTCTATTCTTCAGTAGGCTCTTGTTACACTGACAATCTCCTTTTAAACCATGTCACCATCACTGTAATAGAGATTGATAATAATCTTCTGTCATGAATGAGTTTTTAATGGCCCTGATTTACAAAACCTAAATTCATCAGACTTTTTGTGAATGAGACTCTCTCCTGTTCCAAATCACTTAATCTGTGTCAGCAAAGGCACAGCTGTTGAGGGACAGCGAACTCTGTGGCAAGCTGCCTCTGCAACGTCTTACGGAATGTGTATGTGCAAACAGCCTCTGGGGTGGGAATGACTGCATGCACTGCAAATGCAGTTGTGTCTCTTATTTTACCCTTTAAATGATATATCCAAAGTATTGAACCCTTCTTACTTTTTACTTTTTCATCTTTGGGCTTTCCAGGAGTGCTTAAAAACCAATTTTCTGAGTTGTTTGTCCTCGAGCCTTTTTCTTATTTCCAGAGATATTATTTATAACATATGCTGCTCAGTTCTGTTCTTAGTGTCAGGTCCTCACATGTAAGATTATTGACACTTAGCAGCATTCTGTTTGCTTGCAGGGGTATAGCTTGTAGGAAAACACTACTGTTTGGCTTGATTTTCAGAGACATGGAGCCAAGAAAGTGCAGCCATGGGACTGGTTTCCTTATCCTAGTGTTTGGGCATCTAAGAATGATGCCACAGATAGAGTTAAGCATCCCTCTTCTATTTTTCACCCTGTGAACTTAGTGTTATATATACTGTAGAAAAAGAACTTTTTGTCAAGTTTGTATCTTATTTAGCTTTTGGCTACTCATTGTTGCTGCTTTGAAGAAGAATGAACGTGGCAACAGAAATGGACACAGTTATTTCACCAGAATCTGTCTTTCTGCCCAGGAGCAGAGACAACAAATCCAGATGTCAGACCTGGTGGGTAGCATGGCAGATGGTACCATGGCCTCAAAGGCAGTGGAAGTTGGGTAGAGGGATTGCAGCTGTATGAGAGCAAGCTGGGGGAGATCTTGAACAGCTATAAAGTCAGTATTATGGATGGCTTGGAGAAGAGGAAAAAGCTTGACTAGAGAAGGAACGTAACGTCAGGAAAGAGACAGCATAAAAGCAGCTCAGGTGTTTACTGGAAAGTGATCTTCACAGCAGGAAGGTCAGAGGGTGACAGCACAGTAAAGGCAAGACTAACTGGGGAGTTCCTTTGGAAGAGAGCAGAAGGCAAAAAAAAAGAAAGCATAAGGAAAGTGTGAGACAAAAATAGTGAGCACTTCTCTGGTTTTACAAAAATCAGGGACACTGATTTGGTGGATTTATATTCAAAGAGTTCTGGAAAAGCCATCTTTATTGCCATTGATTTTGTTTGCCTTTATATCCCATTAAATACCCATTAAATAAGAAACATGGGCTAATCTTTTAAACTACCTCACCTTATTTCAATAGTTCTGATGTTAAAATCAACATCAAAAGCCTTAATAGCTCAAAGTACTATAATCCAATGAAATAAAAAGCTGAACATTGGTTTGTTTGGTTGACTTTCTCTGCTGACACATACATGACATTCAGGGTCACAGTGTATTCCGCAAGTCTTCGTGACTACTATGCCAAGTTCTCCAAGTTAGGTGTGAGGATTACCCTTCATGTTAGTCAGCCCTTCTGTTATATTCTGCAGATTAAAGATATCATTTAATAGCTCATCATGGACAGCAGATGTTTATCAGAAAAATGTCATTGTTGAGAAGTGAGCAAACACCATATTGAGAACGTGAAACTGGCACAGAAGCTGCAAAAAGCAGGGAGTAATATTCTCTTCTGCTTTGAAAAGTCCTTAATTGGGCAGTTCAACTCTCTTGCAACAGGTCCAGCTCTTCAAGTAGTCTCATGCAAGGCAAGCAACAAGAATAATCAAGTGGATAGAAAGTTTGATGTGTGAGATAAAAGGAAGAAAATTAAGCTCATCTGTAGAAGTGCATAACAATTGCAAAGATGGAGATATGAACTGCCCTGTGTGGTAGAAATTATGACGCTGCAATTGATGACTCAAGTTACACTTTGGGGCAAAAAAGGTATCTGAGGGGCTGTGGAGCCTGGAAAACTACTGTCTGGTAAATACTGTTTGAGCAGTCTCTCTCATTGGAAAGGTTGAAGAGTAGTTCAGATATGAGATATGACTTATATAAATACATTTAATCTTCTATGTTGCAGAGATATGTGGAAGAAACCCATTGATATATAGATATACTCTGGGCCCAGGTTTCAGGAGTAATAAATAAAGTATATTATGCTGTACAAATCATGCACTGACATGACACCCTAGGAAAAGAAAACCCCTACATCTCCTATTGAGTACATGCAGATAATTTATTCCCCTGTCAGACACTATCCATCAACGACAAACAGAGAGAAAGAAATAGAGGAGGTCAAACACAATCTTGGCACAGGGCAGCTCTTCCTCTTACAGTGACTGCAATCTGGGATCTGTACAGGCTGGAATGTCACTTACCAACATTGTTCGATGGGTGAGAAATCTGGATTATATTAGTAGATGATTTTGAAAATTAATAACTCAAAGGATTATCTGCTTGTTCCTGATGATTTCCACTCTTTGTATATTCATCTCTTTTGTCTTGCCCAATAGATAATTTTCTTAACTTTTTTCAGCAAGGTTTTTTAAAAATATCTTCCTAAACTACCTATTTCTTCTGTAGATCTATGCCACAGTTGTCAAGTTTCCAGCAAATGTGTTGCTACTTTGTAAGCTTTACATCCAAAGCAAAACAGAAAAGCTGAAATGCCCAAATCCCTTATACCAGTGATATATCATATGGTTTTTTTCCTGGTTGCTTGGCAATAAAAAATAGACATGTGACTCCCTCCTCCATCTCCCTGGCACCACCTGAAGATATTTTGTCTTGGCCTTTCTTCTTTTGTTCTTATCTCTCTGTGGGAGTGTTAGTTACAAAAGGGTTTTCAGCCTGATTTCTTTTCTCTCAGAGTCTGTATGTCACTGTGTTCTTTACAAGATCACTACATATGTGTAAAGACGTGACTAATGGCAGCTGGGGATTAGAAGAGACAGAGCAGTGGGAGGTCAATGGCACCTAAGTTTCAGCATCAACTCTGGCACCTAAGATACCTGCTCGGTGTCCCTGTGTCAGTGAGATGAAGATGTCACCAGAAGACAATTCAGTACCCCTGGGACCCTAGTCACGAACTGGAGATATCTGTACATCAGCCACTGGCCTCTGGAAACCAGGAGAGGAGGGTGGGATACTTCTCACTGAGGTAGCTTGGCTAGGTGTCAGCAGTCAGGTGGGCTCCCCTGCTCAGAGAGGGCAATCCCCAAAGGCATCTACCACAAGCCCTTCTGCACAGAGAAGTAGGGCTTTCAGGCTGATAATGCCCATGTTCAGGGGCATTTTCACTGCATGGTCAAGAGGCCATGCAGTTCTGAGCTCTTGGGTTACACCAGTGTCAATGGGATCATTTCCACATCTCAGACCCTGTGCCCTCTCCAAGAAGGCAGTTCTTGGTAGCACTTGGACCTGGTCTGCTCTTCTTTCTACAGCCATAAAGAGAGCTTTTGCTCTGTACCACTTTTCTGATGAACTTGCTTGTCTTTCTGGGTACAAAAAGATTTGTGGGAAGGCAGGCAGGGAGTTATCAGCACCTCTTTACTTAGCCCACAACTGTAAGTTAGGAGAATCATCAGACCAAGGAAAAGCAATTCTTGGCCTCAAGGTCATACATTTGTGCCACGTAGTGAAAACCCCTCGTCGGTGGGTGAGTGGAAGAGCAGGAGCAAGACCTGAGGAAGAAAAGGGTCCCAAATGTACTTGAGACAGCAGGGTCAACTCAAAGCCAACTCATCTATCCCTCTTTCATGACCATTGTTCCACAGGCAGGAACTTCTCATCTGTTGCAGTTTTAAGCAATGAAGGTAAACATGTTCTTATTTTGTTTTGTCCTCATGCATGGCTCTGGAAGCTTTATCAGTCGAAGAGCTGATTCAGAAAGCAGATTACACGTGCCTGCCTTAAGGACAGGAAAAACCACTCAAATCCTATCACAAGCATATCAGGACACAAAATCAGCAGTGGAGACATACCTAAGAGTTTACAGACATATGCATCACCAGGCAAGTTAAATCCTAACACTTTCCTTGTTTAATCCATCATGTATAAACAGTTGCCTTTCACTTCTTCCTCTGTTTGAGAAATGTGTGCAGGCAGATTGTGACATCCTCAGATATTCTCATTATTCAAAATTATTTTCAAATTGGTTTGCAGAATATTTCCCAAGTGCAGAGCCTGTGAGTGTTTTGTAACAAAGCAGTGGTTATCTGGACATTGTTGGCTCAGTAACTCATGCATTGCTGGGCTTGCCTCAGGGTTAGAGAGCACAGTAGAAGGCAAATGGGAAGCACTCATTGCCATCATCAAATATACCATTGGAAATTTATTGTCAAACATCCCTCTAGACCAAATGTGCAAGTTAATAGCTTGTCTTCATTTAGATGTAAATGCGAGAGTGTCATGAACTCATAATTTGGTTTTCAAATAATTATTTATAGAGATGTGTTTAGACTGTTAGCTCAGCTCTGGTGGTGCATCTGTGCATTTATTTAGTTAGGTGACAATGCATGTGGCAATGTGGCAGCTCTGCAGTCTTAATTTATTCATCACAAGGTGCATTGGCTTCTTGATCTAGTTTCTGAAGAAATATTTAAAACTCCAGCTGGCGCGATGTTAAGTAACATTCTAAAATAAGAAGGTGGCATTTGTGACCTTTCAGTACTTAACTGGTGCCTATAAGAAAGATGGGGGCAAACTTTTTAGCAGGGCCTGTTGTGATAGGACAAGAAGTAATGATTTTAACTAAAAGAGATTTGATTTAGACTATATATAAGGAAGAAGCTTTTCACAATGAGGATGGTAAAACACTGGAACATGTCCAAATAGGTGATGGATATTCCATCCATGGAAACATTCAAGGTCAGGCTGGACTGATGTAGTTGAAGATGTCCCTGCTCATTGCAGGAGAGTTGGACTGGATGACCTTTAGAGGTCCCTTCCAAACGAAACAATTGTATGATTCTAACGGAAAAAGTAATGAGTGGTCTGGAGTGGAGCTGACTGCACAGAAAACCTTGGCATAATGCAGGATGAAGAGCCTCTCAGACACTGTGTTCCTGAATCAGGGAAAGACACATGCAGGAGTGATTACCATCCAAAGATGTGATGTTCAGTTCAAGCTGCTGAAGCCCTCTCACAGAGTCACCTATGCTAAGTACTGGCAGAAGAGTAGATCAGATTTCAGTTTACCTCTCTGGTGAGAGCCCTGAATTGTCATTTCCCACATTAGTGTGTGTGAGCACAGGCTTGCAGTCCATCGTGACTCTGATGTACTTACAGTGTCCCAGGATTGCCAGGAGCTAGGCCAAGCACAGCCTTAGGACAAACTGTTGTGCAGGCAGTTGAAAGCCATTTCCTCCGTAGTCAAAGGACACTCAGAGATCCACAAACATTGGCCATATACTTTTATAATGTCCCCTGGTCAAGTTGTGGGGGGGGTTATGAAAAAAATACTTGAAAAGCTCACAAATATTGAAGAGGTAGAGCCTACGTTGTATAAAATTATGTTAAAATACATTAAATAAAAACTGTAATAATTATATTTAATTATTGACAATATAGGTCATTCTATATTCTATTGACAATATTTGTCATTCTATGACAAATATAGGTCATAGAATCACAGAAACTGAGAATGGTTTGAGTTGGAAGGGGCATCAAAGATCATCTAGTTCAAACTCCTGTATTGTGGGCAGGGACACCTGTCCAAGATAAACAGTTTTTAGTAAAGCAATAATCTCAAAATATTAAATTCTGTAGTGCTTCTTAAAAAGAAAGCTGTCTCCCAGCCAAGTTCTTTAGTGTTTTAAAAACTATCGTCAGTGTCTATAACTTGACTTCTATTGAGTCACTAAAGCACCCAGTTTTGAAACTACTGCCAAAAGATCTTTTGAAAATCTATTCTGGTTTACAAGCCCCATGTTTTGCTTGTTGCCTGAGAGGACCATTGTCACTTCTGTCTCACAAATTTCTAATGAATAATTTGCTTTCATATCCCAGTATTCCACATTAGCATGGAAAAAACCATTCTGCCAGTGTGATATTTTTGCATTCACAGAAGTTTTTACTGTAGCTTGGTATAGAGACAAATATAGTAGTGGTACCCAGATAGAAGAGATTTTTCTAAGAATATATATAGCTGCTTCTGCCTCAAGAAAGATAGCAGCACTTTTCTGTTCTTTTCTTTCATCACCCCTGCAGTTTTCTGAGGGTAGCTTGGGACTTGACATCTTGCTAAGCACATCACAGTAGCGTTACCACTATGGCCTTCTGTGGGATAGCTTTAAGCTACAGGAGGTGGCCTCCAGGCAGCACAGTCCTATTTGTCCATCCTGAACCTTGTCTGCTTGGTCTCCTGGCCTGCCTCTCAAGAAGGTGATGGAGATCCTGGCTCCACCCCCAGAGTCTCCCATCAGCATGTGTAAAATGTGAGAGATAGTTAATAATTTCCTATGCTAACATTTAGAAAAGGAGAGCTAATTGTTTTTACCAATGAGGCAACAGAAGATACTTAATTGGTATAATATATTAATCCAATTTGGAATTGGGGCAGGACATGTCCTCTAACAGAAGTTTGTCCCAGGACCTGCTTGGACAATGACACTGTTGTCACATTATATGCACACAGTCTTTTTCACCCCATACTGCAGCTCCAGAGGATAATCCCTCAGTAGTATAATATTCCACAGCACTGTACTTGGGCATAATATCAAAAGGAATTTAAACAGAAGACCAGCATTCTCAGGTTCTGCGCATTGTCCTGCAGCACTAAGGGATTGCCATCATCTTCACATCCGGTTCACAGTCAGACACTCCAGGCTCTTCTGGCACAGAGAGAAGATGCTTGATAGTCATGTGATTAAAGGCTAATCACCAGAATCACAAAGGCCTGCAAAGAGCAGATGAACAATGGAGCAGAGGAGCCCTAAAAAGGTAGTAACTGCTGAAAAGGCTGCATGCTGAAAAGGCTGCATGCTGAAATGGCTGCTCTGAAAACTATCCAAGGAGAAGCATTCACCCATCACATCCAGTGTGAACCCACCAAGATGATTTAACTGAAGAAGCTATCTCTCCAGAAGACCTTGCAGAATGCCAGGGGTTATTGCCTACAAGGACACAGGACTCACTACAGGACACTGGGTAAGGCATTTAGGGGTTGTATTCAACTTACTGTGTCAGGTCTTAAGGAGACTGTGGGAATGTATGAGAATTATGGGATATTAAGGAGATGAAACAAAGGTCAAAAAGGGAAGGCTTCAAGGTAGATTGGAAAGGAGCAAGCAAGTGACAATGGAAGTGAACGGGTATGAAAGCAGCTGGTTATGTGTAAACAGGTTGTCAGTGCACTTGCCCAACTGAGCCCTGTGCTGCGTCACCACAATCTAATTGATACTCTGGTTAAATACTATTTACAATGATCTTCTGTTCTTAATACAAATATGTGAATGATAGTGAGCTTCAAGATGGACTTGCAGAGAAGTAGGATAAGAGGTGGGTGTATCAGCAACAAGAGCAGGAAGGTGAAACTCCACACCTAGTATATCTGGATACCAACATGTGGAGAGACCAGGAAAGCTCTGACCTGCTACCAGAATGATCCAGAATGCATTTTTACATTTATACAATATATAAAATGCACATGTCTATTTTCAACTTGTGGACTTCAATCCTAATCAGTTGGAGAGGAGGAACAGCACTGGACAGCCTGTGCTTTTTGTGAGTGCTGTGTGTTTATGTGGGTGCTGGTAAGGCAATGTTTCTATGTGTAAAGCGGGCTTATATGTGTGTGTGAGCATGTATTCACCGGCTGGACTTCAGTATCAAAATGCCTTTCTGACTCCAAAGTTCAAAGACAAGTGAGATGTAGTAAATGTATATAGAAATCTGAATACATGTAACGCATGGATAAGCTTTGAGAGATCACAATAAAAGTGGGACCACAATACAGACACCCCTGGTTGGTGCATTATACCAGTGTGCTAACTGCTTCTTCATAGCAGCAGTTTTCTCCTGGCCACCATTTTCTGTGCCATTTAATAACATTTTGGAAAGCTTCCTCACTGGAAGAAAACCCTCTGGACCTTTGGTGGAGTTGAGCTAGAGTCCTGGGAGTGCAGACAAGCAAACTGCAAGCAGAGGATGACAGTAAGCACCTCTTCGAAAATGTATCTTCATTCTGCTGCAGAACTATGAAAACCACCTTAATTGATTGTGCTCTATTATCTCTATACCTGAGCAATATTCCTCTATGTGTTAAAAGAGAACAAGACTTTTTTTGTTTTGCTAAGAGAAGGCTTCTTTTTTTGACAGGGAGCTTATGCCTGGTTTTGTGGATAGAGATGGAGCTCTGATGTGATTGTCCACACTTTATAGTGATCAAGTATTATCTCACAAGAAAAGTATCGCTTTTCCATTATAACCTTTTCAAGCCTGGCAGCCTTATGCAGTGATTTCTTATTACAGTGAAGTATTTTGAAATAAGGATGAGGATTCTCCCCTCTCTGTTCACTCTCCATACTATCGTAAAATTTTTGAAAATCTTGGAAAAAGATATTATAGGTAGTAAGGCCTGTTATTGGAGTTTGTCAGAGAGGCAGCTTTGAGGATGCGTTTTTGAAATACTGTCCTTTATTTCATTAATAATGGAAGCTGTCCAGGAGTAAATCAAAACTTGAGCAACAAGTATGAAAAACACAATTGTCTTTTCCCCTGAAACAAATTGCAAGCCTTCTGGTCGCACCCTTGCTTTTCCACCAGCCATCAGGCCCTGCTGTTGTACTGTCTGGTCCTTTCATAACTCTCAAAGCCAACCAGAAAAATCATATTTCATTTCCAAAATGAATTTCAGCTCAAGTCCAGCTCCTAAGATTGGTCTCCGTCACTCCTTCCTGAACATTAGTGCCACCAGCCTGTGTAAGCTTTCCCAGTATTCGTTTCACACGTATGAAAGTACACAGATGGCCAATTATGCCAATGACTGCACTGAATTATTATGTATAATTAGAGATGGGAGCAAGATTCTAAGATGCGAAAAAGGTCTGATTATATCAGACTTGTGGATTTGTGGGCTTGGAGAAGGCAGCTGTTTTTTCTCTTATCTGTACAGGTAGTTCTTCAACACAGATGTTTTACAAGCCATTCATGTCATGAACATAAGCAGGGGCTAAGGAGGTGATGTGAGGCATGGGGGAGAAGGTGATGCACTGCTGCCAGGAACCCACAGGTGCGTGGTGGGCACCCTACAAGGAGCAACAAAGGAGAGCTCAGCATGTGTCCAGGGCTGCTTCACAGCACAGACAGGGAGATGCACAGGACACTATTTTTCCTCTTCATGTCTCTTCTTGACTGCAAGGTGTAGATTGCTCAACTTCTTGCCAAATATTTCAGATTGAGAAGAAAAAAAAAACCAAACACCATGAGAAAAAGGAGGCAGCATTATTATTTATATAAATAAGATGGCTGAGGAGTAAGCCCACTTCTTCTCCTACACGACCTTGGGATGAATTAGTGGCATTCATTGCTACACTGCTAGGTTCTGTGGGAAGCACAAGATTGCACTTTTCATTTTAGGGCTGAGCAGAAAGACTTGACTGGGAAAAGTCAAAGCTTTTTAGACAACTGCAAAGTCTGAAGTAATACTAAAATAATTACATGCAGACTGGTATTTTGTTCTCTTCTTTCAAGTTTACACAAGTAAAAAAGTAATTAATTCTTCAAGCACAGTTGAACCTTGCCTATTTTACACTAAAAACTGGGTGACTCACTGGAAGCTGCTAAGTTTTGTGAACTCATGAGCATGAAATCAATCAATAGCAGAAATTAATGCTTCGCAAACCATACTTATTTTCATTTGATAACTTTTGTTTAATGTAATTTCAAATATTTTGGACTTGCTAATCAGTCACCAAAATACAATTAGGGTATGTTTTATAAGAAACGACACCTCAATAGACGGCCCATAAAAGACATCCAGTGGGATTTTCTACTGAAATGAAGGACAGATTGCTGATTTTATGAACCATCTAGAAAGTGGATGAAAGGTGCTTGACAACTACTTTTTTAATCAAATGAGCTACTGTTTCTTCTATATATTTTGCTATACTGGCACCTATATTTAATGCAGCAAAATGTTAAATATTTGACAAAGCTCACTGAAGATTGTTTGCTGGGTACTTTTTTAAAATTTCTATAGCAAGCATTTAAAGATATTATTCTTCACATTGTTTTTTACAATAATCAATTTCCTCCCTACTTGGTCAAATAAGGCATTTTTCAGCCAATGGACTTATCAGAACACTTCCTTAAACTTCCTTTCCATTTCTGAGGTCCGATTTTTGAAGAGCCATTACAAACATTTTAATTCTGTATTTATGAAAAATACTTACTATGAAAAACAAAACATAAGGAATATGTTCAACACAATTTTAAGGTGATCAAGTTTAAAAAATCATAATGATAGCAGTGCAAACCTCAGAAAAAAAGCAATACATGTGATACATGTGTGTCATGTAATATTTTCTAGTCAATCTTGTTAATATGTAGCAACATGTACAAAATTTTTCCTGCTGTGACAAATCTAAATAGAGCAATCTTAAACATTTAATACCCAAGAATCTCCTTATGACACACATGGTAATAACCCCCACACATAAATAATGTATCCCAACACAAAAGCAGTAACAAAAAAACCCCCCAAAAACCAGAAGAAAAACAAATAAGCAAACAAACAAAATAAAAGAAAGAAAAAGGAAAGAATCCAAATTCCAAAACTCTACAGTGTCAGCATGACTTTTTTATGGGTCTAAAGCTTGTTAGATGCTTTCTGAATTGCTACTGTTGCTGAGTATTATTATCCGTGAGCTCCACTAATATGGGTTCTGCCTGCATACTGACAATAACCAGTTAAAGCTCTGCTATTTAAGTGTCTCATTGTTTCTCACTCTGTCCCTTCCTCTCTGAGTTTAAGAGCATGAAGTACCTATTGTCATAACAATAGTTGAAGTAATTATCTGTTCCAAACATTATTCCATCAGCTAAAGAAGAGTGTGGCCAAAACAGGTTTATGCCACACCTCAAATATTGCCCAGCTTAGCCTTCTCTTTTCATGTAGAGCCATAGAACCACTAGTCCAAGCTTTCACTGTCCTCCAGAGATTATTATAATGTTCAGTGGGTTGGCTTTCCATCCAGATGTCGAAATCTGGGCCTTAGTTTCCATGAGAGCCTATTACTTCTGGCTGCCCAGTCAGGGTATCCTGGTGAGTATCCAGGTATGGCCCAAAAAGGGAAATAAAATAACCAGAGCTGGTCAGGAGACTGTCTTTTGTTCCAAATTGCTTTATTTTTGAAAGAAAAGCAAAACTGTGCTGAGCTGGGTCACAAAAGCTAACAATCAGAACATTTTTGTGGGAGGGAAAAGCCTGAAAAAATTCTGCTTTGGATGGATGTGGGCATTTTTTCAGCTTGTTTCCTGGGCTGCCCAGCTCCTCTGGCTGCCCACTATGTAGGCGGGCTCCCACAGAGCTGAAAGCCTGATCTGCAGGGAAAGATGGGCAGAGAGCATAAGGGAGAAACCCTGAAACCTGCTGACTATCAAGAAGAGGGACCAATCAATGGACTGCTGCTCTCTCCTTCCCTGGGCTGATATGGAGACCCTGGGTAGCAGATACCCAGCTAACCAGTAATCTACTCTCCTGGTGACTAAGAGACTGCTGCCATCAGGAAGGCCAGCATTTGGGATGAGATTTGCAGAGACAGCCATCCAAGAGAGCCCAGGAACCCCAACTCTGGTGGCAACTTGAGTTACATATTGCTCAGACAACAGTTACCTATTCCCTGCAACCACCAGCTGGGGAATTGGGAAACCTCAGCCTACCTCCAGCTCACCCAGAAACAAGCAGAGACTTTGAATAAAATCAAAGAGAAGGTTGAACTGGCAGAAGAGTTGGCTTGAGGAATTATTTTCCAACAAACTGTTATTTCTCAATGGAAATTAATTTCATAAGGAAGCTCTTGATCACTCCCATAACCTATACACTGAGGCTGAGTGATAGGCTTAGCACATGTACTTTTAAGGGAAAAATGAGCTTTGATTAGTTTCAGGGAGCATCACTGTGCCAGAACCCACCAGCCGTTCGGTGGCAAGAACCGACCACGGAAAGCAGACGTGGGCGGTGGGGTGTGTAAGGTCTCTTGAAGCAGGGATCCGCAACTGCCTGTGCTATCTTACTAGTGAAGGTGCCGCAGTTTGATCAGTTAAAAAGCTGGGGTGAACAGTTTTATTCATTAGGAACCTGATATGTTCTGGAAGAGTTATCACACAGCTGGTAGCAGTCTCTGAAAGTTTCAATAAAACAGTTGTTTGCTGAAGAAAAAGGAGATGACTATGCATCTGGTCATGTAGTTCCTGTTTAAATTAGATCAGCTGCACCTGGACCTTTCAAGATTTAAGGTGAATTTTTTCCTGATGCTATTAACTGCCCAAATGTGGCCCAAGACAAAAATTAAGACTAAAGCTTTAGAATCATTAGATTTGCTGCCTGAAAAGAAATGGCAATTTATAAACTATCTAGCAATGGAGATACATTTAGCAGAACCTGACCTCCTTCTGCTATACTTTATACTAGGTAGCAAGAGCTCTAATACCCCATATTTCTTGTTTCCACTATTTTGTATATATTTTTATATTTTTTGTCACTTTCTTTTTTCTCTCAAAGGGCTAAGCATATTGAACAAATGTATTTTTAGCTTAGCCCTCTGATCACATTCTTGCAGGACAAAGGAATTATAGATCTGCTTGCAAATATTATGTTACTTCTTTTAGTTGTCTTTATGCAATTTTGGATTAGGCTTTCAGTATCTACCTGCAGGGAACTCGTGCTGAGCCATAAAAGCCTATTAAAGCAGTGACTGGTGAGGCACTAAAAATACCTTAGTCTGAAACAGCTTGTTTCAGCTCTTTTATCGGGCACTAGGAAAAGTGTGCTGCCTAATATCTTACAGGAGAATGATGATTTCCAGAGCACAAACACAATACCTCTGCAAGTGATAGAAGGAGAAAAAAGAGAGTGCGACAAGCTAAGCACTGGATGTCCCCTGTCATAAAAGCAGAAAATCTCCACAGTCCAACTCCTATATAGCTAAGAGAAGCTACCCTGGAAAAGGTAGCCCCAGTTCAATGTTCTTGTTCACAAAATTGGCCTGCACTGGCCGTTCTCTTATTCCTTTCTCTAGTTCAACTTCGTATTTCCTCTTCCTCCCTCTGTGCTTCATCATTTCATCTTGTTATAATTTCTCAGACATTATTTTTAATGATTTCTCACCTGTTCTCCTCTCTTAACTTCTGATCCTCTCTCCTACTCCTATTAATGTGCTGATTAATTAAGCTTCAGTCTTCAGCTTTGGTTCATTTGTCCTTCTCTCCCATCATAAGACCTTCACTTCCAACCCTGATACCTATTTCCCTTACTTCTGCTCCCATCCTGCAGAGTGGACTATCTTCCCTCACATGTATTTCAACTGACATGTTTTTATTTTTACTATCTTCTATCTATCTCTGTTTCTCTAATTTAGCTGACAGCTGAGCCAACATCAACAACTCAGACCTACTCATAAGCAGTCCTGTTGCATGAAACACAGCTGGGGTTTTCTGACCCTTCCTTGCCTGTCGCAATCCAGGAACCTCTTTCTCTCATAACACAGAATTGTTAAATGTTTTTTTTGATCTACAGTTTATTAACTCTTCATGTCTGTTTATAAATATTGATGTGACACATAGTGTCACCATTAGAAATCATGCCTATAGGCCTTAGGCTTTCAAGAATTACAATAAGTTATAATCAGCTCAAGATACAGATATAGATACAACTCCAGATCACTGTTCTCAGTTTTTGAGATGAAATTCAGAGTGTTTCCATGAGACTGATTTAGAGATACAGAGTGTATATCTAAATAAAGATATTTAGAGATTTTTAAAGAGAAAACCACTTATGACTGTCTATAATTTTCAGTTCAGATCTCAAACTTGGGCTGGAAATACAAATTAGTGGGAGTCTATTTACTTTTACTTGCAATTATTTCTTCCAGAAGTCAAGCAGTGGATATGAAATACCACCAGCCATGAAAATCAGTAATTCTGATACAGCAACTCTTTTACCTGTCATTACATGGTGTGACATGATTTAAACCTGGGTTTTTAGCTAATCTGAAACTATTCTCATTTTTTTCCCACTTTCTGATGCTCCTACACTTCAGAGGCAATGCATTATGCAGCAAACTTTACCCAAAATAACGTGGCTGGCCAGGTAAGGTAGCAGCAGCAAAAATGATGCCTGATGCATTGACTATAACAATTATTCAGAAAGACTGAGCTTTAAACAGCCTAAACTGGTGAGTGCTGAGCAGCTGTTGCTCTAGCAAGTCAGGCCTTCAAGTGAATAAAAAGCAGGTTCTATAATTCACACATTATTATTTATATCTTTAATAATCTTCATTTGTCTGAGTATTCTGGTCAGGAAAGTGTCTGGGAGATTTGACAGCCCACAGTTTGCCTGTTTTTTTGCATTTCCACAAGACCTGAGGCCTGAGCAGCCACAGACATCACCTACCAGCTCTAGGTGACCCTAATCTCTAGAGGTCCCTTCCCACCCCAACCATTCTATGATTCTGGTTGCACCCTCTCAGTTGGTCCTGGGGCAGTGGGGCAGCTGTACCAAGAGACTTTCCTAGTTCTCATCCTGAGTAACACCCACTCCTTGTTCCAGGGAAGAGGAATCCCTGAGCATCCCTGAGCATCCACCAAATTTCACTATTAAAGATACACTCATATACTGAGGAGAGGCATTAAGCAACTGTCTCGGTTTTGAAAGACAGGTGTCTGCTAAGGAAGGCAGAGGCCCCCCTTGAAGTGGCAGATATAACCCCTTTTCCCTCCAAGTTATTATATTTTGAAATCAAGAGCCTTTAGGCGAAGATGTGGGAAATAGGAATAACAGTTCTTTACTATATATATATATATGTATATAACCAGTCAAACAAAACAACAACAACTATGGCAGTAACAGCAATCACAAACCCAGTGCCAGCCTTCTCGGCTGTCAGGCTATTTCCCCTCGGGTGCAGTTCCGCTCGCAGCCGGCAGGGGCGCTGGCGGCTCCCGGTGAGCAGGGCAGGTGCGATGGTTCCCCCGCGGCTGCAGGGGGCGCTCCGGAGCGAGCTCGGGAAACCCGCGGCTCTGGTGCCCTGGGATCCCGGGAAGGGATGGAACAAAGGCTTCACAAACCGCTGGGCAGTTGATCCCGGGCTCTCAGGGACAGCAGGCTGGAACGGCAGGGACGAACGCAAATCCCGGGTGGCAGACGAGATGTATCCAGATGGGAAAAACCCACGGAGGCCCAGGCAGGCAGGGCGAGCAGGGCTACAGCGTAGCGAAAGCTCGAAGCAGCGGCGGAGCAGGGCAGCCACAGCTCGGTCTCCAGCAGGGCAGGGAAAGCGGCTTTTGGGGTCCCGGCGTTGTTTCCAGCAGGAAGAAAGAACGGCCAAAAAGAAAGAAGCAGCAGCTCCTTTCTCTGCAGCTTCTCTCCCCGGACGCTCAGAGCGAACTGACCCCACACCCAGGTGTAGACAAAGGAGTAGCCAGGTCCGCCCCACTCCCCTTTTGTCTTTCTTAAGTACAGCTATTTGTCCCCTAGCAACATGCATATGGGAGAAAATTCCTTTAACAGAGAAAAAACAGACTAAACTAAAACCCCAACATTATCCACCCCGAATTTTTTCCCATACTAACATGTTACATGAAACTTAACTTTTTTAACCATATAAATCTATGCATTACCCAAATTATATACAAATATACATGCTGATACTGATACAAGTACAGAGCCATGGGTAGTTCACCCTAAAACAAGGTCCCCTTGAGGTAAGCATCGGGTCTCTCCATCCTTTTGCATCACCCACCAGGTGCAGCCTGGTCCCTGAGCAAAAACAACCCCACGGATGGGTTTGTCTTTGCTCAAGGCAGACTTTACCCAAACAGTTTTTCCAAGCATACCTCTCATGTGCACCACTGGAACCTTATCCCCGTCTGTTGTTTGTAGGGGTTCAGATTGGGCAGGGCCTGCTCGGCTGGTGGAACCTCGAGTGTTAACTAACCAGGTGGCTCTTGCTAAATGCATCTCCCAGTTTTTGAAAGTCCCCCCACCCAGTGCCTTCAAGGTGGTTTTAAGCAGTCCATTACACCGCTCAACCTTCCCAGCTGCTGGTGCATGGTAAGGGATGTGGTACACCCACTCTATGCCATGTTCTCTAGCCCAGGTGTTTATAAGGCTGTTCTTGAAATGAGTCCCATTGTCAGACTCGATTCTCTCAGGGGTGCCATGCCTCCAAAGGACTTGCTTTTCCAGGCCCAGGATGGTGTTCCGGGCAGTAGCGTGAGGCACAGGGTAGGTCTCCAGCCACCCAGTGGTGGCTTCTACCATTGTGAGCACATAGCGCTTGCCTTGGCGGGTTTGAGGCAGTGTGATGTAATCAATCTGCCAGGCCTCCCCATACTTGTATTTGGACCATCGCCCGCCATACCACAGAGGCTTCACCCGCTTGGCCTGCTTGATCGCAGCGCATGTCTCACAATCATGGATAACCTGGGAGATACTGTCCATAGTTAGATCCACCCCTCGGTCTCGTGCCCACTTATAGGTGGCATCTCTGCCCTGATGACCTGAGGCATCATGGGCCCATCGAGCTAGGAACAGTTCTCCTTTATGTTGCCAATCCAAGTCTATCTGGGACACCTCTATTTTCGCAGCCTGATCTACCTGTTTGTTGTTACGATGTTCTTCATTAGCCCGGCTCTTGGGGATGTGAGCATCTACATGACGGACCTTCACGGATAGCTTCTCTACCCGAGTGGCAATGTCTTTCCACTCTTCAGCAGCCCAGATTGGTTTTCCTCTGCGCTGCCAGTTTGCCTTATTCCACCTTTCCAGCCAACCCCACAGAGCATTGGCTACCATCCATGAATCAGTGTAGAGGTAGAGCTTTGGCCACTTCTCTCTTTCAGCTATGTCCAGAGCTAATTGGACAGCTTTGAGCTCAGCAAATTGGCTCGATCCACCTTCTCCTTCAGTAGCCTGTGCAACTTGTCGTGTGGGGCTCCATACAGCGGCTTTCCATTTCCGGCTAGCGCCTACAATTCGGCAGGAACCATCGGTGAAGAGGGCGTATTGTCTTTCACTCTCTGGTAGCTCGTTATATGGTGGGGCTTCTTCGGCACGTGTCACCTGCTCCTCTTCTTCTTCAGAAGATAACCCAAAAGTCTCACCTTCCGGCCAGTTCGTAATTATTTCCAAGATCCCAGGGCGACTTGGGTTTCCAATTCGGGCGCGCTGCGTGATGAGGGCAATCCATTTGCTCCAAGTAGCGTCGGTGGCGTGATGCGTGGAGGGAATCTTTCCTTTGAACATCCACCCCAGCACCGGTAGTCGGGGTGCCAGGAGGAGTTGTGCCTCTGTGCCGATTACTTCTGAGGCAGCCTGGACTCCTTCATAAGCTGCCAGGATTTCCTTCTCTGTGGGAGTGTAGTTGGCTTCAGATCCTCTGTAGCTTCGGCTCCAGAATCCCAGTGGTCGGCCCCGAGTCTCACCAGGCACCTTCTGCCAGAGGCTCCAGGACAGACCCTTGTTCCCGGCTGCAGAGTAGAGCACGTTCTTCACCTCTGGTCCTGTCCTGACTGGGCCAAGGGCTACGGCGTGAGCAATTTCCTGTTTGATCTGGGCGAAGGCCTGCTGCTGTTCAGGGCCCCAGTGGAAATCATTCTTCTTGCGGGTAACCAGGTAGAGAGGACTCACGATCTGGCTGTACTCGGGAATGTGCATCCTCCAGAAACCTATAGCACCTAGGAAAGCTTGTGTTTCCTTCTTGTTGGTCGGCGGAGACATTGCTGTGATCTTATTGATGACCTCAATGGGAATCTGACGTCGTCCATCTTGCCACTTTACTCCCAGGAACTGGATCTCTCGGGCAGGTCCCTTGACCTTGCTCTTCTTGATGGCAAAACCAGCTTGCAGGAGAATTTGAATTATTCTCTCTCCTTTCTCAAACACTTCGGTTGCGGTGTTCCCCCACACAATGATGTCATCAATGTACTGCAGATGTTCTGGAGCCTCACCCTTTTCTAGTGCAGTCTGGATCAGTCCATGACAGATGGTGGGACTGTGCTTCCACCCCTGGGGCAGTCGATTCCAGGTGTACTGCACGCCCCTCCAGGTGAAGGCAAACTGAGGCCTGCACTCTGCTGCCAGAGGAATGGAGAAGAATGCATTGGCAATGTCAATAGTGGCGTACCACTTTGCTGCTTTGGACTCCAGCTCGTACTGGAGCTCCAACATGTCTGGCACGGCAGCGCTCAACGGTGGAGTCACTTCATTCAGGGCACGATAGTCCACAGTCAATCTCCATTCCCCGTCAGACTTGCGCACAGGCCAGATGGGGCTGTTGAAGGGTGAGTGGGTCTTGCTGACCACCCCTTGACTCTCCAGCTCGCGGATCATCTTGTGGATGGGGATCACAGCATCTCGATTTGTCCGATACTGCCGGCGGTGCACTGTCGAGGTGGCAATTGGCACTCGTTGCTCTTCCACTTTCAGGAGCCCAACTGCAGAAGGATTCTCAGATAGTCCAGGCAAGGTGTTCAATTGCCTAATGCCCTCTGCCTCCACAGCAGCAATCCCAAATGCCCATCTGAGTCCTTTTGGATCTTTGTAGTAGCCATTCCGGAGGAAGTCTATGCCCAGAATACACGGGGCCTCTGGGCCGGTCACAATCGGATGCTTTTGCCACTCCTTCCCAGTCAGGCTCACCTCAGCTTCCAAAAGGGTCAACTGCTGTGATCCCCCAGTCACCCCAGCGATGGATACAGGTTCTGCCCCCACATGTCCCGATGGCATTAAAGTACACTGTGCCCCAGTATCAACCAATGCATCATATTTTTGTGGCTCTGATGTGCCAGGCCATCGGATCCACACCGTCCAGAAAACTCGGTTCTCCCGTGCCTCTTCCTGGCTAGAGGCAGGGCCCCTCTAGCCCTGGTTATCATTCTTTCCCTGGGTGTACATGCTCGAGGTACCTTCAAGGGGATCCGACATATCATCCTCCCTTCTGTAATGCCTGGCAGCTCGGTCACGGGAGGCTGGGGCTACTTTCACCTTAGCGGAACCCCCTCGGTTAGTGCCTCCCTCCTTGAGTTCACGCACCCGCGCTGCCAGGGCAGAGGTGGGTTTCCCATCCCACCTTCTCATGTCTTCCCCATGCTCACACAGGAAAAACCACAGCTCAGCTCGTGGGGTGTACCCTCTCTCTCTAGCAGGGGGACGACGGGCTCTGACTTGGGGGCCTGTGACTCGCACTGGTGCCACACTGACCCTCCTCATCTCCTCCCTCATCTCCTCCATCTTCTCCTTCATCTCCTCTTTGAGGTCCTGGACCACAGCAGAGACATGAGCTTTTAGCGGGCCATTGATCATGCTGTCATAATGCCTGAGCCTGTTGGCAACAGAGCCCACTGTTTCTCGGGTATTGTCAGCATCAATCGTTGCAATGAAGGTGGTGTATTGTGATGGCCCTAGCCTTGCCAGGTTCCACATCATCTGTCCTGTGCACCTGACCTTATCGGGGTCATTATCATGCTGTCCATCCTTCCCAAAGAGTACCTCTAATATTGCCACCTCTCTTAGCTGTTGGATCCCTTGCTCGAGTGTCTTCCACTGCATTCTATGATGATACTCCTGCATTCTTTCTTTGTGAATGAACCTTTCTCTCACACTCATTAAGAGCCGCTCCCAAAGAGAGAGAGGCCCTGGCTCCCTCACAAATATCTGGTCCACACCTGGGTCCTGGGTCAACGATCCCAGATACCTTGCCTCACCACTATCCAGTTGCACACTTGTGCCCATAAGGTCCCAAACCCGAAGCAGCCAGGTGGTATAAGGCTCACGCCCCCTTCGCACAATGTCGTTTCGCATAGCACGGAGACTGTCGTGCGACAGGGACTCAGTGATGACTTCTGGCTCTGGCTCTCCTGCTGGTTGTGAGGGCCCTGGTTGCCCATCATCATTAACTGGTCGTACTGATTTGGTCTTATACTTCCTCCTTTGCACAGGGGCGACTGCTGCTGGCTGTGGTTGTCCTTGTGGTTCAGCTGAAGCCTGGATGGTTGTAACATCCGTGGGTTCCACTGCTGCACCATCGGACTCACCCTCTTTGGGGCAGGGAGAGGGTTTTTCACTAGCTGAGGAGGTGTATTCCCTTAGCAATTGGCATATCTCCTGGCGCACCTGGCCCATCTCCTGGCACATCTCCTTGCGCACCTGGCCCATCTCCTGGCATATCTCCTGGCGCACCTGACCCATCTCCTGGCATATCCCCTGGCGCACCTGACCCATCTCTTGGCACATCTCCTGCATCCCTTTTGCCAGTACCCCCACCCAGTTTGGGTAGTCCATTTCTGAGGTGGACTGTTGGGCAGTATCAGTCTGTGGGGCGGGATCTCTAGTGTCTGGGGCTGTGGCAGGCTCTGGCTCTGGGGTAGGATCTCTAGTGTCTGGGGCCGTGTCAGGCTCTGGGGCAGGATCAGGCTCTGGGGTAGGAACTCTACTCTCTGGGGCCATGTCAGGCTCTGGGGCAGGATCAGGCTCTGGGGTAGGATCTCTAGTCTCTAGGGCTGGTGTCCGGGTAGATATCCAAGCCAATCTCAACTTATCCTTGAATGCTAAATAGAGTAGGCCTATCAGCAGCAGATGGTTAGTATTCAGAGGGAATTTAAACCCTTCGAAAATTGATGGGGTGGGCCCAAAGAACTGGTTGAGGGGTTGGGAGAAAACTTCTCCTGGTGTCATTTCCTCACAGAAGGTACCATTGTTAACATAACCCCAAAAACATGTGCTCAGTGTGTGATAGCTGTTTATCCATGTGCCCACATTCCGGAGGAAGTTAAAAACCCATGAATTCCTCACCTTCTCGACCCATAACGCAAGCTGGATAACAGCAATGGTAGCCTTAGTCAGAGGACCCATATTCAAGTAAGGAGCTGCAAAGGGGAAGAATATAGCCACGGCTACATGCCACCCGAACCAGGGTAAACTAGACCACATAGTGCTGCCTAACAAGGTTCCAATATCCAGCACACAAAATAAAGTTATCGAGGAACTGTTATTCCTTTTTCACCTCTATCTCTTAATGCCCTTAGGCCCCACGTTGGGCGCCAAGATCTGTCTCGGTTTTGAAAGACAGGTGTCTGCTAAGGAAGGCAGAGGCCCCCCTTGAAGTGGCAGATATAACCCCTTTTCCCTCCAAGTTATTATATTTTGAAATCAAGAGCCTTTAGGCGAAGATGTGGGAAATAGGAATAACAGTTCTTTACTATATATATATATATGTATATAACCAGTCAAACAAAACAACAACAACTATGGCAGTAACAGCAATCACAAACCCAGTGCCAGCCTTCTCGGCTGTCAGGCTATTTCCCCTCGGGTGCAGTTCCGCTCGCAGCCGGCAGGGGCGCTGGCGGCTCCCGGTGAGCAGGGCAGGTGCGATGGTTCCCCCGCGGCTGCAGGGGGCGCTCCGGAGCGAGCTCGGGAAACCCGCGGCTCTGGTGCCCTGGGATCCCGGGAAGGGATGGAACAAAGGCTTCACAAACCGCTGGGCAGTTGATCCCGGGCTCTCAGGGACAGCAGGCTGGAACGGCAGGGACGAACGCAAATCCCGGGTGGCAGACGAGATGTATCCAGATGGGAAAAACCCACGGAGGCCCAGGCAGGCAGGGCGAGCAGGGCTACAGCGTAGCGAAAGCTCGAAGCAGCAGCGGAGCAGGGCAGCCACAGCTCGGTCTCCAGCAGGGCAGGGAAAGCGGCTTTTGGGGTCCCGGCGTTGTTTCCAGCAGGAAGAAAGAACGGCCAAAAAGAAAGAAGCAGCAGCTCCTTTCTCTGCAGCTTCTCTCCCCGGACGCTCAGAGCGAACTGACCCCACACCCAGGTGTAGACAAAGGAGTAGCCAGGTCCGCCCCACTCCCCTTTTGTCTTTCTTAAGTACAGCTATTTGTCCCCTAGCAACATGCATATGGGAGAAAATTCCTTTAACAGAGAAAAAACAGACTAAACTAAAACCCCAACAGCAACTTGTCCTTTGGATAATGCTGAAGGCTCCTTTAGAGAGGGACTGACCCTGGAGTGAACTAGAGAACAATAAATATGAGGTGCAGGAGTTTTTAAATGCTCCAGCATGCATGAACTGGAAGATATTAAAAATCATTAGAAAGGAAATGCCAGAGCCTCAAAAAAGATCCACATAAAGTTCAGACTATACAAGCTAAACATTGTGCAACACCACCAGCACGTTCAGTATATCTTTTTTGAATGAAGTATAAATAGAGTTAATTAATTTACTAAGTGAAGTCTTCCTTCTCTGTTGAGGTTACATGGAAAGATTTTGTTTTCTTTTTAAATAGATAAATAAATTACAGACCATCCCCTCCCCTGTTTGCAACAGTCCTTTCCTCTTCCAAGAAGAAGCCCCTGAATAAAGACACACTACATTAAGCAGCTCTATGGAAGGTGTCTTCAATACAATAAACCTGTTGTATGGTATTAGCATGGGGCAATAGTGGAAGCTCTGCTAACAGTAAGTTTTACATTATCAATGAAATGGTAGAGTAAAAAGCAGGATCTTAGCCTCCACTGTTTCTGCTTATAGGGTTACAACCCCAGAACCATTTATTTTCATGCTGCTTCTAATTTAAGCAAATGGAAAATCAAATCTAAGGGGTTTGGGTGAGCATCAAAACTGAAAAAATAAGCCAGGAAAGGATCTGACTAGCTCTCTGCCATTGACCCAGAAGCCCAAAATATTACACAGTCCTTAAAAATATATCTGAAGAAGCAAAGAGAATACCTATTAATTTGTTAGGAAGTTTGATAAATATTTTATCTCCTCCTTAAATACTTCTCCTTAATTGTTAGTCTGACACCTATGAACACAGTTACAGCAGGTTTGAAACACAGCAGCACCCAGAGCAGCAAGAGATTTGTTGAAGTCTCACTAAGCCAAGTGACAATGATTATGATATTATTTGATGCCGTCATTAAATAATAGACATTGTCATCAGATCACACTGAACCTCCTAAAAATGACCAATTTGTCCTCAGCAATCCGCTCCATGCATCTAACATGGAGGTATCTACAGTGATGAATCTCACATATAGCAGTTTTCATTAAAAAAATATTTCTGTGAAAACCTGTGTTGTGAGGGGTTTAGTCTGACCCCAATGACACATCTCTTCCAGTACATGTACTTGCAACTGATGCTTAAGTGAGTGATTGGACACTCAGTTATGTTTAACAGTCCCATTAGGGCTGCTGTCATTCTTCCTCAGGAAATTCCTGCAAGCCTGTTCTGGCTCATCTCAATCTTTGCCCATTGATCAGACATTATTGATCTGAGTAAGGGTCTCTAAACACCACAAGAATGGTGAGTGAACAGCTGCGGTATGAAAATGGGACCTTATCTGTAAAGATCAAAGACCTTGAGTGAAAGTTGCTGAACTATTGTGGAAATAAAAATTTAGTCCTTGATCAGAAGCTGAGCATGGTCAAATCTCAAGCTATAGTGTTCAAACAAGTTCTAGAATTCCCAAAGTGTTTTTTGGGTTGGGGAAACTGGGCATACGTGCTCGAGGCGCAGTGGGTTCCTTCTGCTTACTGAACTCTGTTTGCTTTCAGGAATACTATCCAAAAATTACCTTGTTACAACCTGCCAAGTGATGCTTAGCCATGGTCATTGTGGCAAAGCCATCCTGCAGAGATACACATCTAACTACCGGAGTCCCTTCGAGATTCTGGAACTCTGAATTCGAGTGTGCACCCTTTGCATGCTTCCTGAAGGAGAAATATTTGTCAAAACTCTGAGCCACAGTTAGTCAAGAAACTGAAATATCGAGAAAATATTACTGCCAGTTCAGGGTTTGGGCAAATCCTTCTCATTCAGAAACCATCTTATCACATCCTTTGTACAACTCAGGAAGCTATGTTGAGAATTACAATTTACTTTGGTAAAAATCTCCAGAAGCTACTGTCAAGTCTAAGGAGGCAAGTAACCAGGTCCTTTGTTCTAGATCTTTTGTTGAGTGCTACATATATATCCATTGTTTCATTCTTGCAAAGCTTAACTGCTTGCCGTGAAGACTTCCAGTGAAAGGCCTTGGCAGGAACTGGCTTCTGTTAACTGAAGTGGTCAGTGTTATCGCTAGCGTCTGACCACTTTGCAAGCCTGACCACAAATGAATACTTATCAAGCACATGAAACATTTTCAGTTTCACATAACCCATGAAAATACTAACCTTCGTGGGTCTCACTGATTTTTTGGTTTTTATTAAGTATATTTGGTGGAGCTCCATCTAACCAGAGATAAATGACTTCACTGAAAATGCAGGAGACAAACAAGACAACAATGACTGTTGACCTGGTATTGTTGGCAAATTCTTTAGCTACATTTCTCGTACTGGTTTCATCCCACCTAAAGCAGTGATGCCTGTGAACAACAGCTGTAATTAAGACCACTACAGACTACACTTTCGATAGACACACTTTCCTAGAAAAGGAAGGAAATAATTGAAACCAAAACAGAAAAATGCAAGGACTTCCTGAACTCCGAGCCAGTCAGTCTGCATCACTGACATATACTCATGGACCAGACAATGAAATGTTCTTTTCTCTGAAGTTGTCTGCTGACTTAGCTATGTTTGCCATAGAAACTTTGGGTTACCACACTTTTCATCAATCACCTGAGGGGACAATCCAAAGCACTGGGGACAAATCCAACAATATATTGAGGCCAGCTCCTTGTTTGAGCTCTGAGGCCAGCTTTTCCTGCAGCATTTCAGTGAAAAAACGCTTGTTTATGCTTTTCCTGTTATAAGCTAATGTGATCATTTGGGAGACAGAATCTTGAAGGCTATAATTAATTACCTTCAAGTTGTAGGTAATTAAAGATGTAGATCCTTAACTGTTGAGTAAGCTAACAAGGAGATACACTGCAAGGCACACTGCATCAAAGTACTGTAAACTACTATTCTGAAGAAGGGAGAAGAGAGGAGAAGCTGAGAAGACCTATGCTGGTACTTGCCCATGTTAACTGTACACATTATTTCAGGAAAAAGTAACTTCAGAACACTGCAGGAACCTTGTGTTAAAAATCAGGGAACTGAAAAGGCAAGACTAGAATGAATAGTGTGTCAAGGAATAATTTTTGTTCTTGGTTAAATAAGACAGCCTGGAAAGATCATGGTGGGCTGAAGTCTCTTCAAGGCTGATGTGCTCCAGATCTTGTGACTCTATTAGAGAAAAGGAGAAGAGGCTTCTTTCAACTTGAGGAATGATTTTGCACCAAACCATTTGCTTTTTTCCCCTGAGCTCTTAATAAAGAGGTAGAATTTCCAATTAGTAAAAATAAGACTAAAAACTTTTTCTATACTGTTCTCATCTTACTGCAGAAATCTCCAGTACTGTATACAGGACATAGACACTATGTATTTGGCAAAACAGAGATTACAATTGGCCTCCTAATTCCTTAAGGACAAGTTCAAAAAAAACACATTTGGGCATCTAAAGCACTGCTGAAGCAGAGGATATGAAGGTTCAAGACAGTGATTCAAAAAGAAAACATCCTGACCCCTCCTCTGATGCCTGAAAGTCTGTCTGTACCTAAGCCTTATCCAAAGAAAACTTACTGGGGTGCCAAATGCTGTGTTAGCACAAATGGGCAGAGATATTATTTTACTTGACCTGAACATATGATATAATCCCATCTCCCACCTAAGATTCCATCTCCATCCTAAGATTCACAAAATAGGCATGTGTCTTAGGAGACCCATCTGGAGGCCTGATCTGCACATTCTGCACACACACTGAATTTAATGAAATGGCAACAGCAGCTGCTGTTAACGGCAGTGGCAGCAGTGACTGATCACTGTTTATACAATACCTTAGCTATCAGTGCAGTTGCCAAGTAAAGAGGAGACTGAAGATACTTTTAACCACTCAGATGTTCTCAAAGAGATGGAAGACAGCCCAGTTTGTCTTTTCACAGGATTAAGTCACTTGGTATATCTGAAAAGGTGGACATCCAAAAGGACAGTCTGAGCTAAGCACAGGCAGGAATCTCCTCATCCAGTGCCTGGCTACTGTGACTTTTGTTTTGAGCTCCCTGGTGGTGCCCAGGCAGCCTCTGGGGTTTCTGATCTCCCCCAGGAGCAGAGACCTTTGCTTTGGGTGCTGCCGTGATGAGTGACATAGCCTGCAGCTCCAGTCTGGGAGTAGCCTCCAGGATCTCCATGCAGAGGAATTTTTCCATTGCATCCTGCCAGTCACTTATGGGGGAAAGGCACCCTGAGGCAGAGGTGGCTCAGGAGTGGCACTGGTGAAAGCTACAGACTATGGCATTCTTTTGCCTGTTAAAATGAGAACAATGAGCCATTGAAATAGTCTCCCAGGGAAGTGGGGGATTCCCCAACACTGGACACTTTTAAGATTCAGCTGGCACAGTTCTGGGCCATCTTGTCTAGACTGTGCCTTTGACAAGAATGGTTGGACCAGACAACATTTGAGGTCCCTTCAAACATGCTCTTCTATGATTCTGGGATCCTATGATAATCTCTTATTTTTTCCTTCTTACAAAGTTATCTTGTTCATACAAGAAGCTCTGGCTTCACAGCCTTTTGGGCACAGTGTGCTGAGAATGACAATACTTGGGTGCTGTGATGCCTCAAAGGACAACACTGCATTGGCAGGAGGTGTGAAATGGACCTTGGGGCTTCCCAAGTTAGCTGAACTGTGCTGCCACAAACAAGGTGCCTGCGAAAGCCCTGGTGGAATTAGTGTGTCAGAAACCATGGCATTTTCAATATTTCTGATTAAAAATTATATAGTCGAAGGAAATAATACAGAAATTGAAATAGTTACGGTCAAGTCATGTTTCCCTAAGAGTCAGTGGGATATTTGACACAGACTTTTAAAAAACAAGTATTAGACTCTAAATAGTCTATTTATGAGAAACAAGTATTTTAACGTACCAGTATTTTTCCAAACTGTTTTAGGAAAATTATTAATAACTGAAGAAATCTGAAAAAACCCAAAATGTTGAAAAATGCTTAATTGCCATAGCAACGCCTGTTTAACTGTTGAGTATCATAACTCCAGAGAGACACAGAGCTACCATGACCAGACGGCTTCTTTTAAATTTTTCTGATTGCTAAAATCAAAGAATTTTGCTGCATAAACCTCTTTAAACACAATAAGAAAACTAGCTTCCCTCAGCTGTCACAGTGTGCCAAATGGTTTTCCATACACAAACGGAGATCACCTTTACTTAAAGCCATTAAAGACCATTTTTGTTACAAAACAAAATATAGCATTGTGTTAAATAACAAATGATATTGCAAGATCTGAAAGGAACCTTTTCTTTCATGACTCAGTCTCACTGAGGGAGGCAAACAGTTTGAGTTGTCTCTATCACCTACACACATGCACTATGACATTGACTTACCGCACAGTAGACAAATATTAGGAGCCCCCCCCAAAAGCATAAAAGAAAATAAATTTGTCATAGTGCTGTAGATGATCTGCCTCTGAAATATACTTAGCAAAATATGTGACAATTTTAAGTGCACAAAAATATTACTGATGTGCTAAAAGCTATCATTCTGCCCCTCAAAGGAAATGGACTGCCTCTGACCTCAGCAGGCTTTCAGTCAGACTTTAGAATTTTTGAGGATTTGTGGCCAGTGGGAGCCAGGCAGACTGAGAGGAATATATATAACAATGCTGGGCAGCACGTCAGTGCTCCTGAGAGAGTGTCCTGTTCCCCCACTGCTCCCTCTGGCCTGTGGTTCCTTGGAAAATGGATGCAGCAGCAGGTACCTATGTGGTATTACCAAAATCTGTTATGATTGTTCTTATCCTAAGACAATCCACTACAGAAGACAAGATCCACACATTCATGCTCTTAGCACTGATCCCTTACAACTGACAACAGTTTTTTTAAGACATTGAAATTTTGTCAACTCAGAGCAATTTTGGCACACTTGATGAAACCTTTGAGAAGAAAGATCATGGAAAAGCCTGACATGCACATATCTTTTGCCAGCATGAGTTCTGACAAAGCTGAGGACATCCGTGATGAAAGTGACAGCAGAGGGTGGGGGTGGAGGGCTGGCTCAGTGGGAGCAGTGCAGCTGTGACATGGCAGGGACACGTTTGCACAGTGCAGTCTTTAAACCCAATTCTTCCCAGTTATTTTTGACTGATGAGGAACAGAAACCCTATAATAACAAAGGAATCTCCTGATATGTATGAAGTACTGTAGGGAACAACAATACAACTTTGTGGAGGAAGTAAGCTGTTTTACTTTATTTCTGGCTATTTATAGCTCACTTGAACATTTCAACAATTGCATACAATCCTGTAGACTAGATATTTAGACACCCTGCTGAATGCATCCCAACAGAAACTTGAGGGGTTTAATAATTTTCTAGCCAGAGAGAATTAAACTTGTGATTCACTGAAGAATGTTACAAATAAAGTCAGACACTGAATTTTTAAACTTTCACTTTTTGTAAATTATCTTTTAATTAGATTGTCACCCCATATTTCCCCTCCCCCTCAAGTGTAAGTCAATATCTTTATATGCAAATAAGCCCCCAAACACCTCACTTAACATTTCAGCATAAGTAATTGCAGTAGCACTTCATTTAAGTTCTTGAGCACTGGGTTAAAAGGAAAAACTTTTTGAAAGGCTGCACCATAGCACCAGCTTTACCACACTGTAGGAGAACTTTCATTCAGCCATCACTGTCACCAAGGAAATTTAAGTTAATTCTAGCTGCCACCTTCTCGGATACAGACTTCTGGTAAAAATGTATAGCCTATTTTTGAAACCTCTGTAAATATCTCTAATGACTTTTGTTGCTGCCTAGATCAATTTCCTGACTAGCAGACTCCAAATAGACTGAATTAAAATATGTTTGATATTATGTGTCATTAGAAAGTGAGCACTCTTACCTTTTCAGATAGAAGACATCTTTACAACATTTGCATTTGAAAGGGATGAGTAATTTTCAGCTTTGAGAGAATTTAACTCACATGTTTTCTGCATAATTTTGCATTCCACTTAAAAATTCTCTCTCTCCTGCCATATCTTTCATATACTTTTATGCTTAGGTTTCCTAGTATTTCTTGCCCTGCCAGTTTGTCCATATCTCTCATGAGTACTGCTTGGGTACTCCCAAAAGAAAGATGAAAGCTCAGTCCTGCTCTGTTTTTCTTCAAATCATTTCACCAATGTCTGCTGGGGATTATCCATGGAAAATAATTTACAAAAAGAATTTATTTGCTACATAAAAGGCAAAATAAAAATAAGGTTTATCTTCTACCTAATTAAAATTTGTGCAAATTCAGCATTAGACATCTTTCTTTTAAGCAAATACTCATTTTTCATCTTCTATGGAGCACCATACAAGTCTGTTTCTACACAAAGTAAGCCAAAGAAAAGGTGTCCTAGACCTTCTCCTGCACATTTTAGCTTCTGTAGTGGAGTCATTGCCTGGTGCTTCTTCACCAATAGAAATCAACACTGAAAAAACATAAAAGAAATTCATCTCTTCTGTGTGGGTAAACAAAAGCTGCTCTTCAAGACGGATGACAGATCACCTTACGAACCTTTTAATAGTGGTGCCAGTGAAATGATGTTCTCTGTCCTATGTACAGGATCTAAAGGATATATTTTGCTACTGAAAGTTCTGCCCCATCTCTTTTTAGTCTGTGTGTAATGACCTATGGCAAAACAAGGCAATGCCCATGATGTGATGGTGAGTGCCACATCCCTTTGTCATGTTTCACAGACTTATCTTTATAATTATTTGCAATATTGACCTTTTTGTTACTTGTGTAAATGATGTATTTGTCCTTTCTTTTCCCCAAAATTTCCAGTTGTAATTCTGACTTCCTGATTTCTCAAACCTTCATCTTAACAGCAATACATATCAAGCTTTGAGTAGGAATTCTCAAAAAATTTTTGTAGTGTAGTGTACTGTCTGTGTTTTAGCCAGTCTATAATAACATTAGGTATTGCATGTCTGATGTTTACTATTGTTTTATTGTTACAGGTTTAATTATGTTTCTTGTTTCATTTGTCTGAGATGAGCTGAATCAGGTATGAAGAACAAAATCCCTCTCCTAAAGAGATTTGACCCCTATTCTTGCTGGGCCCCACTGGTAGCTAATATTACTGCAGCAGAAGCCTAGCCTCCCTTTTATGAAGTTGTATTGTGAAAGGCAGCAACTACATAGTCCTGTTCATGTATATGCCAAAAGAAGCAACACAAATTATTTACGAAAGTTATACAAACATACACAAAAAAATTACTACAGCATTTTTGTGGGCCACAAATTAGAAGAAACACTATTCCTAAATGTGTTTGCTCTGCAATTCTTTTTTGTCAAGACATGGAAGTGACAAAGGAGTTCCGGGTTTTATACATACAGCACTGTATCATAGAATCATAGAATGGCCTGGGTTGGAAGGAACCTTAAAGATCATCGAGTTCCAGCCCCCCTACCATGAGCTGGGACTCCTTCCATTAAACAAGGTTGCTCAAAGCCCCATCCTACCTGGTCTTGACTTTTCATGACTTCTCTCTGCATAATCTAGTGTAGTCATCAGAAGTCATTACTTTTGGAACAATATTTGTGCATTTTCACCTAGCTTCTGTACCAGCAGCATCTTCTTACTCTGCATTGCTGGGTTAGTTGCAGTAGAAACAAGGACAGAAGGCTTATCTGCACTTCAGTTTGTAGGAATCACTGTTTTCAAGAAGTGACACTGGAGTAGAACGATTAGCAGAACCAAGTCTCTAAAGCTGTTTTCAGCACCTCCACTTAAACTATTTTCTGCCACGTCTATTTTGGTAGGCTCAGGACCAGCCTGTGATGTAGAAAATCACCATAGAATTCCCTATTTTCAAGTAGTATCTGTAAGGATGTTTTTTTCCAACATTAATTTTCCTTGGTCAAGGTTTGATTAGTCAAGTTGCCAGTGAAACCATACTGTCTCACAAAGATCTAAAATTAGATTTCATTAGGTGTGTATAATTATCTCAACAGCTCTAATAAAATTATCTTCTAAATCTTCTAGAAACCATACTACTTAATTTAAATTTACATACTTTACACAATTTCTTAAAAGTCATGAAGATGAAGCAGAATGTAAATTCAAACCAAATCTTATTATTTTGATAATAAATTTACTATTCATAATTTATTATTTTATTATTATTAATTTATTATTTTTTGATAACAAATTTTTAATATTGTTGTGCACTTCCCAAAAAAAGGGAGGGAAAAAGGCATAAATAGAAACAAAACCGACCAGAAATAATCAGAATCACAGAAAAAACATATGACTTTAATTCAGAAGTTTATCTGTTGAGATCTCTGCTTCCCCTACTGTTTCCAGGTGATATCTTTCCAAGGCATTTGCAAGACTGTTCCAGACCTGAAGTCTGTTTTACCATTGCTGTTTCTTTGGTCAAGTAATTATAAAGCATTCAAATAAAAGTCAACCTTACTTAACAAAAGAGCGAAGGGTGGGGATGGGGGGAAGAAGGATAAAAAAGGGACATTTGCTTTGCAGTTTTATTTAACAAAAGAAAAAGAGGAGAAAAAAAAAACCAATGTAATTTTGCTTTGCTAGCCATAGAATAAACAAATGTAGAAGTTTTCCTGCCTCAGTGCCTCAGAAGGTCTCAGGCTTTGCTTCTCTGGGTCATGTTTATAGATACTTTCCTAACACTGCCTTCAACTCAATGTGCACACGGATGCTGTGTGTATACACACACAGGCTCCTCTGGACAAGCCACCCTGGTTCCATTAAGTTTACCATCAAGTCTAACCCCAGGTTACCATGAGGCCACTACAGCAGGTAATAACAGTCACAGTTCTTATCTGTCCCCACTGTCTATCAACATCTATTTGCTCTTCTTGTTGAGCCCAAAGTAAGCTTTAGAGTGAGTCTTGGTATTATTTTTCTATTAAAATCTCCTTTAAGTTAAACTCTCACACCTCCCAGAAAAGAAAAAAAAAAGTTCAAATTAATTCATTTTATAATTGCTTCACTTCCTAAAGTTGAGGCTACATAAACTAATTCGTGGCAAGGCTCATCTCTCAGATCCCCTAAACTTTTATAAACCAAGCTACATTACCAGTTCAGTTGATAAGCCAACATTTGGTTCTGTAACCACAGCTCCTTTTGCCTATACCGACCAGAAACGCCAGCATTCAGAAGAAACAAGATGGGCTGCTCCTGGACTACTACTGCTTTAAAAGAGTATTTTGATTTTATAAAAAATGTTACAATTAGTTCTTTATTTCAATGATCATATACTATTTATTTTCACAGGCATTCTAACACATTCAGTGCGTGCAATCATTGTTGTCCTATGTCAAATGAAAAGTATGAACCAGAGGAAAATACTGCCCCCCCAACACCTGCCTATTTCGTAACAAATCTGATTACTAGTATCCAAAGCAGGGATTGTGTCCCTGCATCTCTCCTCAAGCTCTGCACAGTGCTGAGAAGGTCATCCAAACCACAGTTTCCAAAAAGTGGCCACAAGTTATGCTTTCTTCATTTTCTGGGTATCTAATATGAAACAGCTGTGGATGAATTTGCAGGCATAGTGAATACTCACAAATCCAGCTGGAGTTGGTTTCTAGTGCATAAAACTTCATAAAAAGGTCTCTTCATTAAAAAGTGCTCTGAAACATGATTTTCTAGGTGGCTTTCTAAAAGCAGCGGACATCTCTGACGATGGGACAAACCATTTCTACAGGAATGCAGTGAAGAGAAGGTCACTAATATTTGTGAATCACAGCAAGTCTGCAGAGATTCTGGCAGTGGAACAGAGAGTAATCATAGTGTACAAAGGATCCACAACTCTGAGTTAGTAGTCTGCAAGAAATCAAAAGGTTTTCCATAAAACCAGTGCCAGAACTGAACCACTTCTTCCCCTACATGCATACATAGTGTTACACACAAGCACACAAGCAAAGAGAGTTGAAGAAAGCAAAAGGAATAAACAAACATTCCAGGCAAAACTGTCGGTAGGTATTTGTAAATGTAAACAGTTGTGGCAACACTGCAAGACAGACCTGTTAGAGTTCACTGTTTCTCCGTTTTAAAAAGCTTGTGAAGCTCTGCCTTCCATACTGCATGAGGAAAGAGAGGCATCTCCCAAAGTTTCCAGTATGTCAGGTTATTTAACACCAGCTTCCAGACCATGTAAAGAGTGACCACTTTCACATTTCTCAGTCTGAGTACATGTCTATTCTGCCCAGGTAGGGCTGAGGACTCAGCCCTATGCACACTGTTTCCACTGAAAGGAAGCCCAGCTGTGCATCACAGAGGCCATCATGTTTATTTCAAAACCGATATTATTTAAAGGATCAGGAGTTACATGTAGACACAAGCTAAGCCAGGCTAACCAGTAAGCAAAGAAAAGCTTGGATCATAAAACCCACCTGTCCTAGAGCAAGGCTATGGGAGGCTTGGGTTAAATTTCTTTTGCTGCCTGAGGGAATCTGACCTGGTATCTCCCACTTGGAGGTGAATGTGCTGATCACGAAAGGTCAGCTATTTTAAGGCACAAGGGTGAGGCATCCCATTGTTTCTGTTCAAACTGTTCCACTTTGCATGGAATGAATATTCATCAGGTTTCTGAGAGAATGAAAGTGCAGAAATGTCTATAACTGGGGCTGTTAGGATGCTTAGTGGGGAAGGTGGGTGAGACGAACATATTCTTTTGAAATATGCAAGCATACCCAGCTAAGCAGCAGCACGGACACAGTACTAATGATCTGTGTTTGGGACTGAAGTGTTCACACTGGAGATAAGATGGAATTTGAATGTTCAAATCTGATTGTGGCAGCAGCCCTCAGACACACTACTGAAAAGGCTACCTGGAAATGAATAATTGTCTATTTAGAGCTGGATCATGTGAGAAAAATATGGTGTGAAACCACTCACAGAATGATGAAACGGCCTCTCCTAGAGCTGCAAGAATAAAATTTCTCCCTCGAAACTAGCCTTATATAGAGATCTAGGAGTACAAACGATCCTGGTAGAGAAGTAATTAAGTAGAATGACTGCAAAGACCTGATAATAGAATGTCCTATATTTGGCAAAAAGTCATTCATCTAGATATTCTAAAAAGCAGATTAAATAACTGTTCACACGAACTCTTCTATGAAGGTATTTTCCCCTTTAGACTGTTGCTTTAATGACTGTGTAATTATTGGAATTAATTGGGTTTGAAGGAACACTAGTATTTTTAACATAGGTTTTATCAGGTAGTGACAGTATCTTCTGTCTTATGATAAGTTTGCATTTTCATTCTCAGATGCCTTACTATTGGAGCAAACTTTTCAACTGTGGAGTTGGTGATAAATTCATCTGTGGTAAAAAATGTGTTTATATAAGTCTGTTTATACTGACTTCTGCTGGCTTTCCTCAGGAATTAATCTGTCCCACAAAGCTTATTGTGGAATTTTTTAGTTGCACTGCATGGGTAAAGAAATTTCTGTATATTGCCCTGAAATGACTTTGCTATAGAGAAAGGCATTTAGGGATGGCTTCTTTAAGGGACAAAATCTATAGAATTTAATAAGAGGGAGCAACACTGTTTTAAGATTCAGCAACAAAAATGCTTTACGGGATCCCTTTGCACTATATATTAGGCCATTTGGAATTATACTTTAAAAAAATAAAGAAAACATTATATTCCTAGATTGTTTTAGTTCTAGTGAGGAACGACACAGCATTCACAAGAATGAGTGGCCAGTTCACACTGACTGAGAACAGTGACTGCTTCACTAAGGAGAAGGATCTGCCTGCTCTGAGTGCAGCCCATCCAACTGGAAAGAGAGCAAGGTTTTGACTAAGGAACACCCAGGGGTGTCTGTGCCTTTTTAGCTTAGTCAAAGTTCATTTCAGGTCTTCCGGCTGACAAAAAGCAGCAGGTTTGCTTCTGTTTGCATGTATGTAGCTGGTTTGGCACTGCAACTGCATTTTCTGTGGGAGAGCAGTAGCAGCCATTGCCTTCACATGAGCTTTGCTGTGTAATTAAGTTTTACCAATAAAGATTGAATGTACCAGATTAATAAGCTTGTCTTTACATTGCAGACTGGTAGATTAGAGTTTTTGCTTGAGTTGTTGCTTGATTCAGAACACTGCTTTGATACCTTTAATTTAATTACCTACAAAAATTTTATGCCATTCATCTTTCACAAAGTGCACATTCTAGCCAATGGAGACACACTGATTTACACCAAGGGGTGTGTGCAGAAAAACTTCCGGTTATATTTTTTCAGGACACTTGAGAAAAAATAGCTGGGGCTTTTTTTCCTGCTTATAGATCCTTATCCTATCTACAGACTGTGGTAAATGGGAATCTTAACCCTCCAAGGTGTGTTCTTTGTAGGAGCCAGAATTTACATTTGCCTGTTAACACACTTTGAGACTCATTGTCCTAAAACCACAGAGATGCAGATCTGGGAAGGACAGCAGCAGGCTGTCCTGTCCCTCTCCTGCACTGTCCCCAACAGGTGCTGGTACAAAACACATCCACATAAACACATCCACTAAAACACATTCACACATATTCTTAAATATGTCAGTACTTCAACAGTCAAAATACACCTTTTTAAAAGACTGCACTAATAATGCAATTTAGAAATTACAATATTTATTTGCAATAGTTTCTTTTTGTCCTTCCTTTCTGGCCTTAAGTAACAAGTGACCATTATTCTATTTATAATGATCTTTTTTACATACTAGAAGATTTAAACGTCCACTTTTAATGTTCCCTTTTGTTGCCTGAAGGAATAGAATTACCTTTCTTTATGGATTATGTTTATTAAACCCTTTAGCATTCCTTGCACCATACTGTGGATTTTTTTCAAGTTATCTTTTTAAAAGTGTGGCGTCTAAAAGTGGACACCTGGTCCGAGATCCAGTTGGCTCCCAAGCAGAGCAAAACAATTACTTCCCAAGGGTTGCATGAAATCTTCTAAGGAATGTATCATTTACCAAGACTTTTTCTTGGAAAAAACACTGTGTTGTTACTCATAGTCAATTTGTGATTCACCACAACCCTCAGATCCTTCTCTGTGTAAAGTCACTTCTGTTACATGTCTATTTTCATGTCTTTGTTGAATTTCATCTGCTTTTAATTTCAGATGATGTCTGATTTTTTTAGACTCATTTCATTCCCAGTTTTGATCCTTTCATTAAAGAGCAACTTCTCCGTTCATATTGTCTGTAGATTTTCTAAACATATTGATTCAACTTCATCATTCAATCATTAATAAAACTACATAGAAGAAATGGGACTCCACATGAGGGCTCACATTTAATGTGAATCACTGAAAATTATTCTTGACAGTCACTCCATAACCATGAAAAGGGGGTTCAGCACTCACTTTACTTGGATATGGGTAAACCACCACAGTGGCTGTGGTAGTGCCTAGCATTATAGTCTATGACACCTTTTCCCAACATCCACCTTTCCAGAAAAGTTATGCACTGGGAGGAAGTAACAAAGATGAAGCCAGACCCTTCTCAGTCATCTCCAGACAGGCTGAGAGGCAACGATCACAAGCCTAAATATAGGAAATTACATTTAAACACACGAGACTTTTTTTCCTGTGAGTGTGGCCGAACACTTTAACAAATTTCCCAGAAAGTTTGTGGAGTCTTCAGCTTGATGACACTCAAAACCTGAATGGACATGGACCTCAGCAACTTGCTGTAGTTGACCCTGCTTGAGCTGGGGGCATGGATTACAGACCTCCTGAGGTCTCTTCCAGCCTCAAACATTCTGCAATTCTACGAATTTATAAGACAGTGCTATTTGTTTTACATGTCCTTGAATTCAGAGAATGTTTTACAAGCAGTTTTAACTTCTCATAACAATAATGTTAAACAACCTGAAGTCATGCTCTGATCTGCAGCTGAAGGTCAGTCTGGGAACTAGATTAGACATTTTGCTAGTCTCTGCAATACTGTGAATGACATGTAACATTTCAAACAGTATTTGAAACTCTGTAATTAACTCCTCTGGATACTGAAAGCATACAGTTTTAACCCTAGATCAAAGTTCTCTCAGCTTGAGCCCTGGTATTAGACAGTTTCCCTGTTGCAGTCTCCCTCTTCCCACCATTCCACCTTTAAAAAGCAGCATGTTATTTTTAAGGAAGTTGAAGCACAGCACTGACATTATTAGTAAAGATCTGCATCCAAATTCATGACTCATATGACCCAGGGTAGGCCTCTGCAGTCGAATGGGAGTATTGGCAAGCATCACTTGTGACCTGGACTCCATCCCCTGTGTTCCCAGAACCTCACAGTCACTTCATTAGTGCCCACATGGATGAGTAACATGAATAGCATGAGTCACAGTCAGGGACTGGATATGCCTCAACAGTCTTTCCACTGTGCCTAAGGTTTTTGAATTAGTCAAGAAGACCATGTCCCAGCAGGATGGTCAGACGGGCAGATGGATGTCTCTGGCCCCAAGACAGAGAGTCTCTAATCACAGTCATCCACTAAGAAGTTTGTCACTGGAGCAGCACAGCAAATAATAGGATTGTACCTCATTGAACAGCTGAGTCAAAATGTTTTTGTCTTGAAGCAGGAAATTTTCAACATTTATCCCTCCTAAAAGAGTTTACCTTTCTTTTCTGATGCAATGGGGAATCTCTGGCATCTGAATTCACTGGGCATGGGACCTGACTTAAATGAACTTACAGCTTTTACAAATTACTGACTTGGAAACTGATGGGGTAGAGAAAATACTTTCAGCTAGTCTCTGATTTTGATACTTGGCAGGAATTTTAAAAGTATTCACACTCCTTTTTGTTCTCTTATTTACCAGATTGTTTTTCAGCACTTTTCTACTTTCATGACAGTTTCTGGTTGTGGAATAATGTAAAACACATTTAAAAAGAATGGAGGGTTTTAAACTATATGTTCAGACAGGGTACTACAACATAGTACAAGCACGTGTCCTGAACAGTAGTGCAATAGCAGAGTGTGAGAAAAAAAAACATTTAACACAACTCTCTCTATACATATTTCTTAGTTATTTAGTTGAAATCCACACTATGTCAGGTATGATGTAGTTCTGTAATAGTGACTCTTCTTTTTCTCTTGTATGTTATGAACAATTGTTTTTTCAATTATTTGAATTAGGTAAACCTGCTGATCATTTCTTTAAAAGTCTAAAGGGAACTATTCTGTTAAATCTTCCCTTGGAATTTAGGTGTCCATAAAGGTGTCTCTTCTTCTGACAGACCTTCACATTTCCTTATTCCAAATGGGTGATTCTCCCCATAAAATAATTATATATAAAGACATGAGCATTTTTATCCTGTAAGTGAGATGCAGACAGAAAAGGCCTCATTTGCAAGTCTTGTCAGAGCAAGAAGTATGAAATTGACACCGGGTAGTTGAGTATTCATTGTTTCTGCAGAAATGTAAGATCTTGGGGCAACTTACCACTGGAAACTGAGGTGCCAAGGGGTTGTAGACACAAAGTTGCTCAAGAGGAGTTTGTGAAACTCTTAATGATATGTGATTTAGGCACCCTGAAAGGCAGTTAGGTAATAAGTCCTCCAGCAAATCTGGCCTCCTGGCCTGGGTATTTTATCATCTTAGCCAGTCTTGAGCTAGATGGGCAAACGGTGAAGCATTACAGCCTGGGGGAAGTAGTAACCACACGGTATTCAAACCTGCCACTGTTTGCACCTTCTAAGAATTAATTTTGATCCTGTGATCTCACACTTCTCAAACTCCTATGTTCCCCACCAAAGGTTATTGAAATGTCAGTTTTACAAAAATTGGCCACCTAGAGCTTTTTTTACTTGCAGCATGACTCTCTAGTGAAGCTAATTCACACAATTTTTACCTGACTTGAGGGCATGTAGGTTCACATTATTAATTAATACCATCTACATAGCTAGTTTAGGAGCTTGAAAAGTCAAACCCGCAAGAGAAACACACAAGCATGTGTGCTTTTCCTCCTTTACCTGACAAAGCTCACAGTAACTGTGAAGATAAAAGGGTGTGTGTGGACTAGCAAAAAAAAAAATTAAATAAAACTCTAAGAGTACTTCCTGGGAATATTTTTTGTTAAGATGCTTCTGTCTTATTGCAATATGGTCTACAGATAACTCCTTCCCAGTTCCAAAAAAAGCAAGCAATCTTGCACATTTTTAACTACAAGTCAAGATTTCCATGAGGCATGTCTTTTTGAGTGCTCATACACCATTGGATTCTTATAAATTATATTGGGCCAAAGAGATTGCGCATTTCTAAGACAAATCTACTGCTATAGGATTGAAGGCACAGCCCCATTATCACATAGAGTTTACTTATTTCAGGAATAAAGAGTTTTTAAGAGCTCCCCAAGGTTAAATACAGCATCCTGTGTGCAAGCCAAGTTGCTATGGTGACATTGCTTCTTACTTGCATTACTTACTTGTTAATATAGGCTTCTGGCCTTCTGTTTTCTAATTGCTGATGGATGAACGATCAAACTGTCTTACATTAACTGTACAAAGCTGATGTGAATCATACTTCAAAACACCAAACTAAATGTGGTGCAACTAAACCTGAGAAAAATGCATCATCTCAAATAAAACTCTGTTAAGAGAGATTTTAGGTTTAAGCATCACCTTTTAACTTGAAGCAATATTGTTTCAACCTATTAGATTCAAAATACATTCCAGGAGGTAAAGATGGAAGCAGGGGTTACAGTCAGAAAAGCAAGACATTAAATGTCAGGAAAGTATATTGTTGTCATCCAAAAACAACAGCATGAGAAACTGAGTATTTTTAAGATTCTGGTACCACTCCTCTGTGTTGTCTTGGTCTCCACTCACTGGGAGTTGAACCTCACTACCTCCTACTTGGAAATAAAAATAATATGTTCCATCAGATACCTAAAATAATACTATTTTTCATTTGCACATTGTTTGTTTATGTCTTTATTTACATTTTGAACAGTATGATGCTGTTGCAGAAAGCTTTCCAAGAAAGCAATATATTTCTTGTCTATGGCTCTAATAATGACGTTGTGAGAGACAGCAACCTTCTTTAGGCTTTAAATAAGTATACAACTTCTGGCTAGGGATCTTAACAGAGATCACAGCTCTTTTCACAGAGGTGGCTTGGTGTTTTTTTCATCTCTACTAGAAACAACCAAAGATATGTGAAAAGTTAATATGTTCAAAAACCACCAGGCCTTTTGTTTTAGAATTTGTTTATGGGCAGATGGAGCAATTAAGTAGTCCTAGTGCATTGTTAAGAAGCAAAATATAACCAGAGTAGATGCTTCTCTAAAGGATCCTTCTCTAAAAGGATCTAAAAAAGATGAAGAAAGATGAAGAAGAAAGGCTCTGACTGCATTTTTACAAGCTCCAGAGCATGCTGCAAGTGAAGGGTTCTCTTCTTCCTCTTTTCAGCATTCGGGATTTTCCCTTAAGATTTTGTGTAACTCAGCATCTTTTGCTACCCCATGACTTCTGGCTAAATGCACACCAAAAGGGAAAATCTGAGATACATATTTCATTCCCTGTCACCTGACAAAAATTATCCTGAGTCAACACTTTTTTTCCTTTTTTCTGACATTCAACATGTTGCAGTATCACCATCAGCATGCAAAACCATTTTGTGTACAACTACGTTTCACCTGATTAGGTGTATCCAGGCGTATTTTTCATTTGTAACAACAAGCATAATGTTCTAAATACTTTTCAAAAACTTTGTAATTACCTTTCTTCTGAGGAAGCCAGAATTTAGGCCCAGAAGAAGTAAGTGCTAATCCTTGGAAGAGGAACAAAATGAGATACTTTATACAAAAACCCCTTGACTATTCTGCCAACCTCACTGAGGTGAAAAGTGGCCTTAAATGTGGATGAGGTCAATATATTCTTACTCTCAGAATACTGTTCATTTCCTTTGGTGGCAATACTAAGCTGAAGGTAAGTTTTTTCTCAAAGTTTCTGTATTTAATAAGAGAATAACTTAATACTGTCCACTCTGTTATGCTGTTGAAGAAGTTTCTAAAACATTTGAAATATTTTGGGGTTTTTTTATGCATGCAGTAAGTAGGGAGTGGATAGAATGAGACAGCTGAGCCACAATAGATCAAGAGGCACATTTTTAGGAGCTAAATCTTTCAAATACTGCAGATTTCAGCTTTCACAAGAACATCTAGTTTCATCCTTTAATGTGTGTTCCTATGGAGACCTGAGGAGTTTACAGTTCAAAGATCAGCAAAACATTTTCTGTAAAATATGTGAATACATTGATCCTAAACAGGAATAAAGATTTCTTATTTGAGAAAGGAAAAGTAATTATGATAGTTAGAACTTTCAGCTGTTGTCTTGAATGTCTGATGCTTGTATGTCATGTGTTTCAATCTAACACCCAGACTTCTGAAAGCTTCATAACCTTGGTTGCATGTACCTTGTAGTAGTAAATTGAAAGGGACGCTTAAAAAAGTTGAGGCTAGTTAACAAAGGAAAGTGTCAGGCAGTGAATAGGCTATTTGCTGGGCAGGGAATGAGCATGTGTATGCACATGGAGTAGTATCACTGTACCAGTAAAGGACAAAGTCTGGAAATTAGCCATCCCAAACTGATCATCAAATCCTCTAGTCTCTAGAGAGTCATAGTAATGAGATGCCGCTCTAATCCCATGTTGATACATGTCTGCAGTAAATACAAGGGGCCCTGTACAGAACGGCTTGAGGACAAATTCTACAGAATGCCAGGGTAGGAAGAGCATTTTACCCCTCAGTACAGTAAAGATTAGCTAGCAGATTAGACAAGCCATGATAAACAAGCCACGTTTACCATAAAAGAGAAGACGACTGTAAAAGGGGCATTAACATTTCCATACAAGGAACAGCAGTCTATGAGGATCAACCTCCATCTCAAAAAAGTTTAGGATCACCTAAACTACCTACAAAGGAGGTAGAAATCTCAGTGGAAAACCCAGTCCCATACCATCCTGCTCCCTTGTAGGCATCATCAAAAAGATTTTAAAAAATGCACTCACTCTTCTCCAGTCCATCACTAATATACCATCTCCCAGGAATGCAACATATTTGCAGATACTGTGTGCAAATTATACATCATATGGATCATCTGGACTATTAGTGTCTATGGCTTGTGAGCTAGATGAATTCCAGATACAAGCTTAGGATCGATTGATGGTTTTCTTTAACATTTGTAGCTAGGCTGTTATTAAATATTTACAATAGTAAATAGTATTTTTTTGGGCATTTTTAAATCGAGTACTTTTGTTTGATTGAAATTTAATCTCTCTTGTATTACAAACTCAGAATATCTAGGTAAAATTAAAATACATCAATCTTATAAGAATATGTGACTCATTAGTATCAGTGTCCTGGGCAATACTCAGAGAAATGCAAATACATGCCTCCAGAACATTAAAAAAGTACCAAGGCATTCCTCAGTTGAAGTATTTTGGGAACTGGATATGAAAATAGCAAGTGATGCATACCTGTTCTACATTTTACCTCCCAAAGCAACTATTTTTAAAAATAACATGGACTTGATATCCATATAAGTTCCTTCTCAGTCTCATGAACTAGATAGATGTATCTTAAAAAGCTACAGTTAAATAATCACAATTATACTGAACTAAAATTTTATAGTGGAGACTTTATTACCATGGACTTCGAATGATTTTTCCATGCTTTCTACATTCTTACTTGCAAGACCTTAAGTAACAGGGGACCCTTCTACTCTGGTTATGTTAGGAAAAGCTCCTGAGACCCATTACTGACTCAAAGGCAACCTGACACATATTTGAAGAATACTGTCAGGACAGCAGCAGTTTGAAGTCATTCTCATGTACAGCCATAGTCCTTGATCAAAATACTTCTTCTCTAGATAAAACAGATGCAGGAAAAGAAAATAAGAGTATTTACACAGAGATTTTCTACGGTCACCAAGGAAGACTGGTAAAGACCTCAGAAAAAAACTTCATTAGTTATTACACTATCCTTCCTCTCTGATTATGACTTTCTGCTGATAAATTCCTGCTCTGAATTGAATTATGAGTTAATTAGCTTTCAGAAGGCTGACTGAGAAGACTCAGAAGCTGCAGCCTACCAATTTTAAATAGAGCTCTTAGACATAGCATATTAATGATAATACAGAAAGAAAGGAAGAAAGAAAGATAAAAAAAACCCAATCAAGATTCTTTTAAATTTCTTTTTTTTTAAAAAGACTAGCAATTTACAAATGAAGACATGTAACTAGCTTCCAAAGCAACAGGAACTAAGAGAGACCAGTCATAGTTTCTGTCGGCTGTTTGACAACAGAGCTAATAAAGAGAGGCATGAAATACTTTATCCAAATCCATAGAAGGACTGTCACAATTGATAATTAACTATTTTATACTATGAAAGGAATTGCACAAATATCATTAGCATAAAAAAATGTTTGATGCAAACCACTGCTCAATTCAAGCAAGTGTTACAAAAAGATAATGTACACTTTACTTTGTTGCTGATATAAATGGTGAAGTCGAGGATCAATTATAATTTAATATTGACAGGAGCACCTTGGTCATGAAGTGCAAAGAGCATCATACTAAGAGAGAGATCAGGCAAAAGGAGAGTTAAGAGCTGGAAGCAGATCTCCCACGTATTGCCTGGGAGTAAGAGCTTTCAGTGGAGTTCAAGGGACTGACATCTTGCATGAAGACAAACTTCTGCTGGAACCTGACTTGTGTGTTTAGGATGTATGCAAATGTCTAAGAATCCACACTCCTTTTTCCAATTCAGAGCAGAGCACTGTATTGAATCAGCAGTGGGGCTCATGCTTTTAACAGCTTGATGAAAATATTTCTACTGAAGCAGTCTTTTTACAGAAAATTAGGGCTTTGGTTGATTTTCCAAGGTCTGTTTTTCATGCTCCATTGATTTTTCTATGAAATATGAAAACCTGAAAGACAAAGCATTTTCTCTGCACTCAAAATTTTATGTTTGGAAATAAAACTAGGTGTCTTTTGAGTTTCACTATCCCTGTCTTTTCTTGGAATGCTGTCCTGAGAGCACTTCCCCTGCTGCACTGCTGTCAGGAATGCCAGTGATCAGCATTATTTAGCAGCAAGTAGATCACCAGATACAGGATAAATGGAGAAACCGGACCAAAAAGACAATTAATTATTACCTGCAAAGTAAAATAATAAAAAAGTCACTAAAAAACTGTCACAGAATATTTGTGTGTATAGGTCTGTGTTCACTTCTTTTGAAAATGTGACTAGCTGTACTTTACCCAACTAGCTATTAAGATCATCATTAGATAACACTATCCATGTAGCCACCTAAAGTACTGGGCATACAGCCATTCAAATATGCATGAATAACAGTGATGATGCAAACATTTATAGAGAATACTTCAAATCACAGAAACTAAAGAAACACTTTTCCCCAAATAACTTGGGAAATTTCATCCACTGCAGAGTCAAGCCAGAAAATTGTGCCATATCCAACCTATTACAGAGCCAGCTCCTTAGAAAAATATTAGCTGTGCAGCTATCCATTAAATAAATTACTCAGTCCTACAGAAGCCTTCCAAAGCCAATGGGCTCCTCTGGGGTTTGTGCTAGCTTCTAAGAGCTGTCTGGTCCCCAATGCCACTAATACCTCGCGGGGCACTGCAATCACCACTTGCAGGATTCCATCAGCAGATGAGGATCTCTCAGGATTTCACAAAGAAGAGTCTCTTGAATGGGATCCTCTTCCCCCTCTTGGATCATAAGCATGATGCTTCTCTTTGCATCCCTTGACTGTGCCTCTGATGGCTCCACTGTCAGATTAGCTGAGGGACCAACAGCAAGAGAAAAGACAAACAGGACAAATAATATCTGCACAGCCCACTTTGTCCTAAAAGAAAGTGTCTGACTTTTCACCCCCACTCCAACAGCCCATCATTTCATTTTCCCAAGCCCCAGGGATGCCACTTCCATAGGAAAGGGGCCTCGCAACCTCCCTAGGAGGTGTTGTTGCAGTCTCTGCTCTGCAGGAACTGGCTGGTCCTCAAGGTTCAGTTCTGGAGCTCCTCTGAGACCCGAGTTGTGCAGAAGAGGAGCAGCCCTCTCAGCTGGATTTGTGGCCAACAGGATGTGCCCCAGAGGACCTATCAGACACAAAAGTCTACTTCTTTTGGACCTGACACACCAGGCTTGGGATTTAAAGGGTGTTGGTGTATGGACAGGCAGGAGTTAGAGGCCCACTCTGTCACGCAAGAGGAGCTCAAAGTTTTAGAGTGTTCTGCTAAGAGGAAGCCTCCAAAAGTTTTGTTGAAAGCCTTATTTTTTTCCAAGGCTTAATGCACAATTCTTGCTGGAGGAAACCCCTTTACTATATCAACATGCTGTATGCCTCATGAAGTCTGTTTAGGGACTTGTAAAGCAAAGAATACTGTGTAAGTGTAAAAAAGTGCTATCACAGCTATATGCACTTGTGGGACAAAATCAGAGGGAAAAGGCTCCAGGTTGAGGCCACAGTAACTTGGTAATTGAAATGCTATCCACAGCATTCTTTAAATAATCAGCCAAATGCTAAAGTCTTTATTATAAACACTCCTTATTATTTCCTTTGAAGCCTTACGCACGTAGTGTTTAGACTAAAATATCAGCTGGTAATTTAGGATTTTTCTGACTGTATACAATTTTCTTTTTAAAACAAGGAGAAAAGGAAATAAAGGTTTCATAATGAGAACAAACTGAAATAAAATAACTTCTGTGGGAAACTGAAAGAGCAGCAGGATTAAAAGCAAAAAATACATGCATCCCACAGACTCCTTTCTTGCTTCTCAGGCCTCTCACTCAAGCATTGACCAGGACCACTGTGGCTTTGTTTATGGCATCTAACAAGCTCTAAGCCTCTGGCCGTAGGACTGCATTAAGTACTTTTTAAAATGCTTTTTGAAGCTCCAGGGAACAATAAGACAGTATTAGGAATCAAATTCAGCTTTTTCATGTTTGTCAGCACTCCATCTTTATTGTTGATGTAGAGGTAAATGTATTTGTAGGCATGGATAGATGCTGTATGTATGTTGAATTACCTTATTTAACTATAACAGAATTGCTAAGATCTGCCATTTATTTACATTGGAGAACTCCAGGCAATTTCAGAGGGACATGTGATGTGATGCTCGTATATTCTTGTTTTATAAAACTGATCAACAATATATATAATTTTTTAAAATTAAATTTAACAGTTATTCACAGCATGTTAGCTTAAATGAAATAGCTTCTTTTCCATATTTAAGGGCTTTGAGGGAGTTTTTAAGAATTTGAGGAAGCGAATGGATTTTTAATATTTATTTTAGCACCACTGGAGTTAATAATTTCTCATCAACCTCAACATCTGGAGGACTGAAATCCCAAAATTCAGATAGCCTACAGCTGTCATCTTGCCCTCTAGCTGTATTTCTTTAAAGCCACCGCTGATGAAGAAAACAGATGGACAACAGTATTTTAAATTTATGAAAAATAGAAATTGACTTATGTTGCTGCTGGAGAAGTAAACAGCTATAAAAATGCCTAACTATTCTAATTTCCCCTAGCACAGTAGGCAAGATAAAGCTGCTACACAAACTCTGAAAACTTCACACAAAAGTTTGAAATTGAAGGTTGGGCAACTCAAGTAGCTTGATTTATTTAGTTGTTAAACAATATCTCCATTTTTTTTCAACTTCTTCTCCAGTATTTCAATGTCCTTCATCCCTGATAAGAATATACTACCATTTTATTTCCTGGGCAGGGGCTATGGTGTCAGACTTGTTGGATCACTAAATATCATATAGTTTTGCAAAGACTGGGAGCAAAAGTTAAAAACCCATCTTGACTGCAGGAATTTCCGCCTTTGACCTTCTGCAGGTAACTCTCTGTCTTGCTTATAGTATGCATAGAGACAAAGCTGAGATTCAAAACCTCCAGTAGAGTGGAGAAGACAGAGGTCTTCCCAGGCTCATGGCAGGAGGAGTGGCCAGGTACTGTTAAAGAACTTCTAGTCAGGCTGAGCTGAAGCTGACTCACACCAGAGTAAAGGGATGCAGCATTGATCTAATTTATTTCTTGTGTCACTTCTGCAATACGTTACATGCTTATTATCTTTTTGGTATCTACTTGCACTGTTCTGCAGGTAAAAACAAAACAGGCTGGGGGCAAAATCAAGAGAAAGACAAGTTGTTCTTAGGCCCAAAAGACACTAGAAACAAGGGGTGAAATCCTACAGCCACCTAGGAGTTAAATCTCTTTCTTAAGCCTTGTCACATGTTTCTACCTGATTTTACACTGGAGTAGCATGACCAGGCAGAGGTTTGGAGAGCTGGTCTAACTGATGCCCAACCCATAACAAGAGCAGATGATTTCTTTACAACTAAATCAAGCCCTCAATTCACCAGGCAAGTCATAGGATTGGTTTAAGAGAGGGAAGAGTTTTCCTGAAAATCTGGACTTTGAACAGCTTCATCTGCAAAGCTGCTGACTGCAAAACCTAGCAGGTCTGTGAAAACTAAAGATGCAGGTGTCTACGAGTCTGAGGGATTTTCACTTTTATAGGTTGAACTTAAGATAATTAAAGAGTCTGATCTCTACAGTGTACTAAGCATGCATGCTTAGCAATTCTCAAGGCTGGCAACTTAAATCCATCGAACTATTCCTCAAAATACTTTTAAAATTTTGTCTTTACCACAATTGAAGTATATTACTGTTGGAGGCAATGCCAGTACATGCACTTTATATATAGAAGTGGATTTACATGCATACACCTATTTTATGCATAAGGCATATATGTAGGTATTATATATGAGATATATATATAGGTATATGTCTAAGAACAATTTCTCACAGTGAAAGACATTTCAGTTGTTAGAAAGTTCAGGTTCACCTTTTGTTTCCAAGTAACAGTAGGATAGTTAGAACATTTTCAAAGACCTGTCCAAATACCAGTCCCACAATGAAGATGGGACTAGTAGTATAAATGGAGAAGAATAGTCCCCAGCATAAGCATTTGATGCCCAGCACTCTAGCCACTGACTTAATCACAAAGTTTCTTGCTCATACTCTGATACAACCTGAGCAGCCCTAGTACTACTTATGCTAAGAGACAGGAAGCTATCATGCAGTTATCTACAGGCTCTGAACAACAAATATTCTTGAACAAACAAATGTGGACACAATTCTATATTAACAAAGAGAGAAAAGGAAGGAATGGAAGTACTATGCCTAACATGTGAAAAGCAAAAAAGGAAATCTACAAAAGGCTGTGGTTATGCATAGCAGACCTTAAGAGGCACCCTATTGTTGGATGTGTCTTCTCTGCAATTTCACTGAAAGCACTTAACATGCTTCCTTTTACCTGAACTGGTACTGTAGGACTACCTCAATTCCAGTTGGACCCTGGCAAAGTCACTCTGGTCAGAGGGGGCTCAAAGCTCCATAAGTTCTGTGACTCTGAAGATGAAAGCCTACACAAAATGGAATAATGGTCTTGCTTGGTCTTTGCTGTAGGACAGAAAGGACAGCAGACGTTATTACTCACCACCTAGCCTTTGGCTTGGTATAAAGCTGAGAAAACACCACCAGTCTGTCATGTCCTGGCCTGAGAGGTGGAAACAGATCTAACCTTTGGCAAAGTGAAGCCTTTAGGGACCTTTGTTTCAGTTTTGAGGGCTGTGTTTCTATGAGCAGAGTAGCCGTTATATAGCACAGAAATACAGAGTAAATGATTACTGTGTGCTAGATCTGTGGAGAGAGGGTGGGAAGTGTTCATCTGCATATGCTGTAAGAGTTCATTAAACACAGTAAACTGCACGCAAAATCTGCATAATGAAAAGACGACATTTCATTTTCCCCTCTCCATTCAAGAGAGACAGAGAACACCAAATATATCTCAGCAGTCAGCATCTTAAAGGATTCTGTTCACTACAGGGGAAGTACCTGGTAACACTTCAGTGGGGCTAGGCTTTTGCCTTGTGCTCATGAGCTGCTCTCAGGTCCTTAATTCCAGAAATCAAAAAAATATGTTACTAAACTAGAAGAAAATTTCCTTCACAATTTTATGCAACAAATCTTCACCACTACATTTTCTCTATGTAATTTATGCCCTTGTAAGTGCAAGAGAAAATATCAGAACAGCAACCTTCAAAATCGCTGTGAAAAAAATATTTTAATTCTATTGTCAAGAGGCAGGATTTCATTAACAGCATCATACAATAAAGCTTTGCCATCTAGTCTGGGTGATCCCAGGTTATCTGTCATTTAACATTTGAACTATGTCAGGAAACTGACAGTCATTCATATTTTCATTAAGTTACTTCCTCCAAGACAAGTCCTTAAGTGATTTGCCCTCTCCTGCACATATTTGCAGTATATAATGTACTTGCAGTATATAATAATTTTAAACCAGAAAGAACACTATGGCTTTGTGCATTCAGTCATCTTGGATTTCAGTGAAAATTACTCAGATTGAAAGGGATGTGTTATTGTAACTCGCTCCTGTTTATATGCCCCAAAATATCAGCCACTGTGGGTGGCGGGGGAACCTCCACCAACATGCTGATTTGTTCTGTTACTACATGTTCTTTGAGATTATCAACAGCCTGAAAAAAATGAATTTGCCATATGTCTATACTCAGCCGTTCTCCATTTGGTTGAATGGACAGTTCCTATTTTATAGAGATCTGGATTTTACTCTCTTGAATCATGCTGAATGAAGAGACTTAGTACCTGAGTAAATCCAATGATCTAAAGCCAAGCAGGACAATTATGATCATCTATCTGACCTTCTGCACCACATAAAATTCTACGCAGTCATAGCTCAGTCAATTTGTGGTTGAGTCAGGCTATCTATTTTAGGAAGCTATCTGCCCTTTTAGTGAGCTGCAGAGAGCCTGAAAGTTAAGGGGCAGAGCATCAAACATTTTTCTAAAGGAAATGGAATCAAGCAGAAGACATAGCTATGCAGTCTCACCCATAGAAAATTACACTTTTAGGAATGTTGAGATACATCAGAGTTTTTGCAGTAGTGCATCAGGTTTGGAATATAGCCTTAGCTAGTGTGCAACACTGCTGAAGAATTTCAGGTTCTCTGTGTTTCCTCTTCTTTTCTCTCTCCTGTGGTCACATGAAAACATAACATTTTCTATAAAGTAAAGCAAATGATGAGTACAAAAAAAGTTTGGCATGTCAACTGAGGGCAGTCAGCTGCCTGCAGGAATACTTCTGGTCCCTTCACTAATTTGTTGGGGAGCAGACTCAGTCACTGTGAATACCTTTTCTAGTCTGACATATTACATCAAAGCACATACACAAATGCGGCTTTATTATCTAAAGTTACAGGATACATCACATTAACTCTTACTTCCTACCAGGTAAGAAAAGCTATAGCCAAGCAAGATCTGACCAGATCTGAAACACCACCACAGTGGAAAGTCCAGGTTCTGGCACTATTTCTCAGGTTTTCATGCTAACCTTTGATGACATGAGATGGGAATCTCCTTTTCCATTGTTTTTTCCTCTCTTTTCTTGTAGCACATTCATCACTACATGCTATGAAGAATTAATTTCTTCTGTCAAATCAGGACATTATCACAGTCTGCCACAGACAAGTGCTATCATTTTGCAATGCCTGCTGGTCACTATGGTGCTCAGACCTGCCTCACTCCAGTCAATATTATTGCTAGTCTATTTTCAAGGCAAGCAGTATTCTTTTTTACTACATAAGCTTCTCTTTGGTTCTACACTCATGAACTCCCTTAGACGTTAATACTACCTGAATGACAATGCCTGCCCTTGACCCTATAAACTGCTTTTGTGACTCACAATGTGCTGTAAAGTCTTTCAGGAACCTCCACCTACGACAACAGACACATGAACCACAGGCTGCACCTTGGTATGGGCCATGGCCTATGAGAACAGTGTGTGCTATTCAACAGTGCAAGGCTTACCTTCAATCTTCTCTCTGCTCACCATACAAGAGTGAGCCAGCTAGAAGAGAAAAGCAGCTACACCAGCAGAGCTTCCTGATGGCTTCTGGGGGGAGCCGGGGGCAGGGGAAGAGAGATGCTCCTTCACTAGGGGATGCTAGGTGCACTCCAAGCACAGAAGCAAGGCTCCACTGGAGAGGGGCAATGGCACCTGGAGGATAGGAAACTTGTGGGAGGAGGACTGTGGGTGCAAGGAGTTGGTCAGGGAGTGATATGAATAAGAAAGAAAAAGGCAGGTATGGGATTCTGGAGGTGAAAAGTAGGACTTTCCACCTGTGGCTTGACTGGAGCGGAAGTCATTTCTGAGGGGAAGAAGGACAGGAAGCATTTTGGCAGAGAGGTGGAAGATAGAGAATGAAGATCTGGTGCAGGCCAAAGCATATGTCCATCTAAACTATCACAGCAAGGAAACTTGAGAACTGCGAATTTAGTGAAATGACCAAGGAGTAAGAATGACCTCTAACCTTAGTTTAAATATTGATTCAATGTATTGCCTTGGGCAAGGAATTGGTTAGATGGGATTAATTACATCTATCTACCTATTTGAAAGGGCTGCTGCAAGGATTAATTAGTCATTGTTTGCAGATTTCTTTGAAGATGAAAATGCAGAACTGTATAATTAAATGAAATCATTAGTTATAAGGTTATGTGACTTTGATGTTTTCTAAAAATACATAAATTAATACCATAACATTTACTTCCATTTCATTCTTAGGCATATTTGTTATCCTGGATAAGAATTAACGGTGCCTGTAAAACATTACTACACAGCGGTAACATGAATGAAATCCATTTTAGAAATAAGGCTACATTAAAATTATAAAGTTTAAAGCCATAAAACTTAGGCTTATATATCAAGCTTCCTGTGAATATTCAAAGACTTAGTGAATCTGCTGTTTTAAACTGCTGTTTCATCTACAGAAACCAAATTTCTGGTTGCTTTCCAAAGGTCAGGAATTGTAGCTGATGTTCCTCACAACAGCAGTGAAACTCAACTGAAGAGAAAGGAATTACTGATGTACATGTGATAAGGATTACAGTCTAGCCCTGGAGTTGTGCCTCCTGGGGTGACATGACAGCCAATGTGCACACATTTCACTGTCTTCTCCAGGACAAGCTTGGGCCAGAACACATAGGAAGGGTGATGGGTCTTCCCCATCCACCACTTTAAAATAAACTGAAAGATAGTGATACTCTGTTTGGCACATAGCTTCAGAAAGCATCAACTATCAAAGACCTACTACGTCAAAAGATGCTGCACAATTTCATGTCATCATTTCAGGCCAGATGGGCTAATACCTCTGACAGGATCACATCTTTGACATTCAGTGGCATTTTTTTGTTCTGCACACCTATTCACACGAGTGTAACAGAAGTTCCTGTGTGATTTTTCACCATGGTATCAGAGTGCTATCACCATGATATCACACTGAGTCCCTTTATAGCTATGGCAGTCACAGTTTCTGCTGATATTTGAATTTGTCAACATAAATTATTCTGAAACTGTCAAGGAAAGCTGCTGTGGAAAGTTGCTAGGCCAGACTTGTTACCAAAGGCTTTTTACCTTTTTTTTTTTTTTTAATGGAACTCTATTAAATGTTTCTGAAAGGACAGCTTCTCCACTGCTTGCTTCATCGTAGGTGTTGCTTAGCATTCATATGACTACAATGACACAAAGTTTTGTTTTGAATTGGCTGTTTTCCAAACAGCTTTTGTGAACTGGTTTATTGAAGCTGGTGGGCAGGGAGAAGTGAAAGGGAGTGTTAAGATTCCTTCAGGGTCCAATAGTCCCACCTAACTTTTCACAGCTCCTCGTATCTATACCCACTCCCCCAGAGGACCTGCTGGTAGGAAATTGTGCCTAGGGCACTATACTTCTCACTTAAAGTTGCTGGATAGGAACAGAAGTTACCAAAATGGCCGAACAGAAACAAAAGATGACTATATTTGTACTTACCTATCTTTAGATAACATGTAGAGAGCTTCCTTTATTATGTCAAACCAGTACCTTGACGATGGAGCTCAGAATTAGGTCTTTATGCAATTCCATCATATCCTATGGAAGCAAATCTAAAGACGATCTCAGCCAGAGAGCAAGTACTTCCTCCTTGCCTTAGCACTGTTTGGATTAATTCTCACCTCTACAGCTTCTTTTGTTTTGTCCTTCTCCCCTTCACCTTGACTCTTGCTCTCCATCAAGAGACTTATTGATTCTTAATTTATTCAGGAGATAACATCAATACTCACTCCCCTCAAATCGTCATTGCTTTCACCTCATCAAACACGTCTTCCTAATACAATCGTGTCATGCTAGTATTTCAAGATTTTCAGAAAGTCTTGAAATGTGTTTTAAAAATCACTGCCAGGCAAATTCTTTGAAAAGAATTTTCTTAACCAATGGCAATGTGCTGCTTGACCATACCAAATACATTTTGGATATTAACAATATGATGAAGTTTTATAGAAAGTCTTCCATTATTTATGAAAGTTGCTATTCAAGTGACATTGCTCATTTAATCTAAGTAATCACAGCTCCTAGAATAAAACTGGGAAGTAGTATTATACAACATCTGAAAAAGAAATAGATGAGACTATATACATGTAAGAACTTTGCAACTTAATAGCATACTTGCATTTCTAACACAGTGACAATCCTTCCTGGGTACGGAATAGAAATCAGATCCAAATCATCATGGGTTTATACATGAACATAATGAACACTGAGTATGTTCTTTGAGAAATAAACATAACATCCTCTTACCAAAAAATAGCAACACTTTTAAAAATTATTTCCTCTTTAAAACAGCCCCTTTTCCACGTGCAGAACAGATCATCTCCTGTTTAAATACCACAATCGTGACTACAAAATACCAGAGTCAGCCAATACTAAAAACACTTACATGCTGTATATGTTCGTAATAAAGAACAAAAATATGAAAGCACTTGTGAAAACAGATTGTGCACATTATCTTCAGAGCAGCAGAGACTTGCCCCATGACAGCCTTATCTTGATACTGTGATTTAATTTACAGTGGCTTTTTTTGTCTAAGAGTCATACCTCTCCTGTCACTTATTTGACATAAAAGAATCACAAACCGTTTTTGAAAGATATATAAACACCCTAATAAGTCACACCAGTATCACCAGGAATGGCAATGAATATTATTTCCATTCTAATTATTTCTTTCAGATGCATGTAATTATCTTTTTGTTTGTTTGTTTGTTGGTTTAGTTATTTAAAGTCAGACAAGTAGGTGAGGAAGACGATAATAGTTACTTACGTCACAGGTAGCATCCATCTTCCACTCTGGAACTTCTCTTTCTGAGGCTGAAAGAGAATGAAGGTGATTAGCAAAGTACTGAAGTGTCTGGAAAGGAGATGAGAAGGGGCAAGATGGGGAATGATCTTACATACTCTGTATCACATTACATGCTGAGGAGGAAGCAGGGGAACCTTCCTCGAAGATCAAAAGAGTGCTGCAAAATAAACTATTAGAAATTGCCTAGAACAGAGTTCAGAAATCTAATATTTTTTTTCTACTGGTGGAACAAGGCAGCTGCAGGCAAATTACTTTTCTTTGCATTCTGTCTTTAAAATACTATGGAATAAAACAGAATAGATTATTTTCAAGTGGAGGGGAGCTTTAATGATCATGTAGTCCGTCTGACCACTTCTGGGCTGAACAAAAGTTAAGGCATGCTATTAAGGGCTTCAAAATGGAGACATTAATACCTTCTTCCCTCTGCACTTTCTTTTGGCTATTCACTATGCAAAGTACTTGTAGCCAAAACTTTTTGTCCCTCTTCACATGCATGTGTAGAGGGTTTAGCATAATGAAGCCCTAATATTAAGTGATGCCTTCTGGTGTCATTGTAATACCAATATTTAAAAATTAGCTAATTTCTATTTATAGTTCCACCACTGAATTCAAAAGAAATTCTGCTATTTCAATAAACACCTATGCAGTTCAACTTACAGATTTAGTACATAATTAAAATAATATCTACCAATCATCCTGAGATATGGTAATACTTAACTAAATGGAAAGAATACTCTTAGTCCCTACAATAAATGAAGCATGTGAGTCTCCAGAACATTAATAGCAGCACCATACCCAGCAGAAACTGAGTAAAATGCAAAAAAAATAGCATTATGTTTGGAAATTTGATGCCTTTAGGATGGGTTCGATATTCAGCAACATACATATTTTTGTCAATGACTATAAAGGGAGTGCTTATGAATAGTATTTCACTCATTCCTCTTGCTATTCACTTAGATGTGGCTGTTATATTACGTGTTTTTCAGTAAGAACATATGACACTAGCAGGGATGGCTTTCAACAGCATTAATCAATAATGCAATAGCATAGTGGATGATAATGAAAAGGCAGAAGTTACTAGTGGTTAGCACTGTGCTCTCTGAGACACTGCTCTTCTCTCATGTGAGATACGGTGCAGTGATGGTAACCCTTCCACACCAGAGCCAGGTAAGCAGGTAAGACTCCAACAGAAGGTCACTTCTCAAGGCCTTTTATCATTGCCCCCCTCACCTACTACAGCACCACAGAGCTGCAAAACTAACTAGTACTTTCAGGCCTTAGATGTATCAATTCAAATGGCCCAGAAATTTCACAGTATGAGTTTATCTGTGCCATCCATCACTCCAGAGTCACAATTAAGCCTTGGACAAGTGATCATGGTAATCTAAGAACAAATTTTTTTCTGCAATTAAAAGGGGAGAAAAAACCTATGCACAGTGCAACTTGCTATGAAGCTGATCTGCCTCCAACAAAAAGCTTTACCCATGACAGTATTTCTTCAAACAAGAAGTTACAACAAAATTCCATCTCGTTATGATCCAAAGCCCTGGGTTTGTTTTTTTTTTCTGTTTGTTTATTTGCAAAGGTGCTCCCCAATTTGGAGCAACTGTAAACAGAAAGCCAATCAAAAGGCTTTCTTCTGCTGTCACTTGCTCTTGCATCTATTAATCCCTGTAATCAGAATTCCTCCTTCACCTCCAGATACTGCTGTGCTGGCTACAGCACAGATTCCAGGGTGCAGCATACAGAGCTATCTTCTTCACACCAAAGGCCTCAGTGCTGAGCCTGCCACTGGTGTCAGAGGCCTGCCTGAGTGAATCATGAGCTACCACAGCTGGGACAAGCAAGGTGCTCAGTAAAGCTCAAAATATCTCACTGAAGCTGTTTTTCCTCCCCATAAGTTAACCAACCTCAGTATCTGAACAGTAACAGCTAAAAAGACTCATCACTAGAAGCTATCTCAGGTGTCAGCAGAAACATGAACCAGAGGATATCTAAAAGTACAAGCACGTACTCTGGCAGTGAACAAGGATGCCAGCTGTGATTACTAAGGAGATCCTGGAAGTAATAAGAGAAAATACCAAGTTGAAGCAGTAGCTTGCAAAATCCTAGGCTAGAAATGACAAAACAGACAGCCTGCTTCAAGGCTCTGAAGAAAGAATAGCATCTGCCATCCTTGTGTGCCACCTCTCTTCATTCTGTTGGGTCAATTCCGTTTCTTGTGCTTCAAGCTTTGCTTTTCACAGCATAGCCTACCTATAAGAAAAATAGCCTCCTCCTGTCCTTTGGTCTTATGCCTTCTATAAGAAAAACCACAGTGCCTGTTAAAGGAAATCAGGTAGTCCTATTTATCTGCCTCTCCTGTTGATCGTTTTTCATTGATGTTTCCAATAAGAATTCCAACATCACTTCTGAGCAGGACCAAACCTGCAGTATAGTCTTTCTCCACTTCCATAACTGATTTAAAGGTCCTGGTGCCAAAAGACTGCTCTGTGATACAATGGATAACCTACTTCAAAAAATAATGATGCTATATAAGTTACAAAGCAGAAATATATTGATTTTTTAGTGCAATCTACATTATATCTGGCAGCAGGCAACATGTAAGCCACCTCTGAACAGAGCCCTTTGACTATGTGCTGTTCCTTTTACATCGTGATTATGTGCCACAGAGCAAATGAAACAAGAAATGGAATGGGGTCAAACGGGCATCTCTGCAGAGTATTAAGATAAAGGACTTTATAATTAAAACTGGAAGATCTAGTCATCTTAACGCAGACTAAAGATTAGGATCAGTGCTTTTACAGAAAGATGAAGTATACTTTGAGAAGTAGGGAATCTATCAGAAGGAAAAGCCTGCTTCATGAAAGCAATTTAGCAAATGCAATTTCAGCTACGATTGTAAAAATGATTCTATGACATACTAGTAAATGTCAGTTACTTGAAGCTTATTATTTAGTCTATGTTCAACAGAATTGTCTTTATGCTCTGCTTAGAGCAACTGAAAACAAGAATCCATTTGCTCTGTTATTTTGTAGTTGAAGGTATATGACCCATTAGCAATGGCATTTTTCCTACCAATAATTTGTAACATCCCCTAAAATTATTAGCTAAGGGGATAATGGTACTGAACTTCTACAGCTGTTATCAGTTTCTTCAGTAAAAAAAAAGGAGGAAAATGGAAAAGAGTTTGTCTTCCTGCCAACAGAAACATGAAAAGTTATTTTATATGCTAACACATTAAGTAGGGTTATTGCCACTGAGATCGCTATGGTATTTTGCATATTTTAGCAAAAATTGCTGGGGCAAATATGCGCTTTCTCATATAAAGGAGCACTTCGAGTAAAATTTTTTTTTAATGTTTCCCATAGCAGCAGTTGCTATCATAACAAAATTTAGATCAGGTGTTTTTTAATAAGTTTCTAAAGATAAATAAAAAGTACTTTGAGACTTCATGCTACAGATTTGTTTCTAATGCATTGTAACATATTCACAATCTATCAACCCTTTTTAGACTACTAACTTTCTATGATATTTTCCAGTTGTGTCATTGCAAACCCCTGTCATTTGATGCAATAATATACATTAAAAACACACCTCAGCTTAGACTGCAACTAGTCATGCAAGAGATGAGTGAGATCTTGCTACTTTTCTCCAGCTACCAGAAAAAATCTATGTCCTTGCATTGCTGATAATGGGCCTTACAGTCTCTACAGATTCAGAGGAACAAAGCAGAGGTGAGGGGATGTTTCTGTTTTTCCTGAACACATAGCCAGCTTGGGTGTGTATAAACCAAAGACAAGCTAAAGGGCTAAGCTCTTTCTATGAAGTGACATTCTGGGCATGTATGTGAAAACCAGAGAGACTTAAAACTTTGAGTCACAGAACATATTAGAAAGGCTATTGGATTAAGTTAGTTAAATGTGTGGGATATGGGAACGTTTCGTTTTCCTGTGGAGTACATACTGCCTGATTCTTCTTCTTCAGTATGCAGCACTCCATTATTCTCTACCTCAGGTGCTATTTTTCTCTTGATCAGCAACCAAGGGACGCAATTCTTGTTGAGCAGGCTGACATATTACCAGTTTTGGGGGGTTTGTTATATTAAATTCTTTAAAGCTCCTGTTCCAACAGTCATCAGGTGATTATACTAGATTTTCAGCTTCCAAGGAAGCCAGAGGAGTAAGTCTTGCACCTTTCTCCATCTGACCTGACAGGGACATGGCTTGACATGCCATGACACAGCAGTAGCGGTCAGGCCCCTCTTTTCATGAGAACATTACAAAGCCATTTCACCTTTCAGCATGGCTGCCTCTATAAAACCTGGCTATATCTGAGTAACTAAGGAAAGCACAGCCACCAGAAGCTAGCATGGTTTAGGAGATGTAAAACTGATAAGCAATATACAGTGACCAGCAACAAAGCATTCACTCAGCCGTTCTACCAGCCTTAGGCTACGTAAAAATTTTGCACACAACTGCTTGCACATACACCTTACAACTACCATTGCAGGGTTTCCTTCCTGCCCTGGCAGACTTTCAGGAAGCCGGAAAGTGTGCAGACACTACAGGGCATGATTAGTTGGTCACATTTTCTGCAGAAAACATAACATAGAGCAATCACTTCCCATAGCAACCTTAACGTATGGAGAATCAATTGAAGAAATGAACTGATTTTACTTACAGGAGTTAACATAATTAGCAAGTAATCTATATCTAAACAATGTAATAGAAAAGGAAAGCTTTTTTTTAAAAGGTCTTTTGTTTCTTCAACTGAGACCTTAATGGGCATTATTATTACTTAGCAGGTTCCCCACGGGCAGCTCTGCAGCAACTGAAGGGAACAGGCAAAAAGGTTGCTAGCTACAGTTTTCTGATCGCAAATGTTGCCAATGTTACATGGTCGCCAGGAAAAAAAATGTGTCTGGTCTAATGCAAGTGTGAACCTGTGAAATGTCCGTGTCTGAGGTTAGTCACACTAGGCTCGCTTTATAAGCACCGAAGAAACATCTCTAGTGGGAAACGCATCTCATTCTCTGGTAGAAAACTATTTTTCCGTGCGAAGGAGGCCAAGGTGACTTTCTGAGGCTTAAGACCGCGAACTCAGACGCCCAGGGCCGCTCCCTCCTCTGCCCTCAGAGCACACGGGCTGCGGGCGAGGCTCGCAGGCAGCAGCGCAGGCCGCCCCCTGCTGGGCAAGCGGCCGAACCACAGCTTCGGGCCTTCCCTCGCGAATCCGTGTGCTTTCCGCAGGGGGCACAGCTTCCACAAAATTACAAAAATTGTGCCCCCAGGCTGTAATTTAGCCTGCCAAACCTTGATCCTGAAGGGGAGAGGCAGGCAATATATTTTTTTTCCCCAAAAAAGATTAAATTAGAGTTCTCCATTTCCTGTGTGTGGGGGGAGTGTTTAATAAGAAGAGAATAAGAGCAGCGGTGGCTTCAAACAGAAGACCGAATCTCAGTTAGGACTGTGAGAAGAAGGGCCGAGCCGCCTGCCTTCAGGAAGAGCCTAAGAGGAGATGAAGCCAGGAATTCTCCTTTCAGACTTCCTTTATACTGAGGATACTAACTGTTGTTGGCACCTGGTTTGGCAAAGCCTGGGCACCAGACTTCAGGAGTCCAGCCTTACTCTTTGGGTTTTAATTCTCCTTTATGAAATAAAAATAATATTTAAAAAAGCCCTTCTCTGGTTTTCAGGGACACTGTTAATATAAACAGATGGATCAGAGATCCTTGGGATCAGGTACAATGTCCTGCAAGTATTTTAAGATTTCATCCTACATCCAATGATCTCATGTTCTTGGCCTTTGAGAACGTCTCTTCACAGAGAGAAGGAAGAGTATGAAAAGGAAAATGTCAAACCACACACACCAAAACCCTTTAGCATCTTACATGAAATATACAATAATTATTGCAGTCCTGGTGTAACCATTAGTGGTAGTTGTTAAGCTTCTCATAATAAAAGCCTAAGAGGATGAGCATTATGTAATGCCCAATTCCAAAAGTATTTTGTTCTCTGACATCTCTTGTCATGTTTCTGACAAAGGCTGAGCCATTAGAAAAATTCTTCAGAAACTACTTTCGTGTAGGTACCTTCAGAGGTGCCAAAAAACACCTATTAATTTTTTTTTTCCTGGTTAATTTGCCTTAAAAAAAATTAATTTTGCTTTCCCTGTGGTTGAGATGGCAAGATATACAAGAAAACAGTTGGCATGCTAGGAGAATAAACAATAGCATTCTGCTTTCCAGAAATTGTATTCCCTGCAGGAATTAAACCATGGGCTGGACACCAAGTCCCAGTTTGGACCTCTTGCCAATTTGTCCCTTTTATTGAAATAAAAGGAAGTTGGACTAGTACTGACAGGCACAATCTAAACTCTTAGATGGGATCTATACAGTATAATTTAAGAAGACCACAAAATATTTTTCCAGTGGAAAGGCAGACACATGGAAGTCAGGGAATGCAGAATTGAGATGTTTTAAGCAACATCAGTTTGGCCTAATTGTGTCTGAATCTTGTGCTATGTGATCAGAGACCTCCTTTTATAGTATTCTATCAGTTAAAGAGAAAAAAGGCTGGTACCTCATCTGTATCAAGTAATTCAGTGTTTCTTCTACAGAATAGGGAGTAGACAATTTTGAATTTTAATTCTTAAACACCTAATTGTACCTTCCAGCTATTAAAAAATGTGTTCTCAGTATTACAACAAATGAAGATTTTTGAAATTCACTGGTGAAAGCCTGGAAATCAAGTTAGCAAAAACAAAACCAAAACCAATCTGAAAGTTAATTTCCCCCCATTTTTTCAATTATTTGTGAGAGCTTTGTTTTAGGAATATCTACTCAGTGCTTCAGCAAATCTAACCTGATTCTACACAGAGCTAATGATATTTTAGACTATTATATAAAGCTCATCAAAATCACTGTCTTTACTGACAGATTGAAAAACTTGAGAGATTATGTTTTCTCAGTCTCATCCAAGAACTGACAAAAATGGGAATTCCATATTTTAAGTCCCAAGCTCATTTTCTGTCTAAGGTCAAGAACTTATAATAAATATAATTTTTTTTAATCCATAATTTATGTAACATTTCTTTTCACAATAGGCTGGACTGGAGATGGCCTGCTGTTTAATACTTTGAAATAATATTTCCTGCACAGTGTTGCATCTAAAAAGGTTGGCATTCAGTGCAATAAATAGCCAGTACTGTCAAAAAAGCAGCTGGAAGAAAATGTATTTTAATGTGACTCCATGAAGACTACTTGAGCAGCATTGCTGAAACAACAGCACTGATCTCCTGCTTTGAAAAGCCTGGTGGATAGACTATTGTAAGAAGTTGTACCTGTGTGGGACTTCAGATCTCTGCAACAGACTGCTCAATTATTAAGTGCCATTACAGCGGTACATTCATGGCTTTGACTGTACTGCAGTGCAGAGGATGCCTGCATGTACAACATATTGCAGCATGTTTCTGACAGTGTGTTGCATACTAACGATGATTACATTATCTCCCACAGCCAAAGACAGCTACAGCATCAGGAACAGTTCCGTAACTTAACTTTGGTTCTATTACTGACTCAGAGCTTAATTTCCCTGAGATATTTCTTCTTGTGTGAAGTACCAGTTCAGCTTCCTACAGTCCTGTAAACTGACAATACCTACACTGAACCAGCAGATGCCACACACTCTACCTCCAGGGATACCAAGGAAACACTCTTGAGCATCGTGTAGACTGACCAGAAAGTGTAGCAGGCAGTAATAATCATGTTATTGACAGCTGAAGTTATACAAAAATTAAAAACCATGGGTGCCTCCAGGACACTCTTTTTGCCATTCTGACATTTATGGAAAGGAGATTCATGTAAACATAAAGTCCAAACTTCTGCAAAAGAATCACCACTTACTTGGCACTGCACATTTTTTTAAAATACGTATCATTTTGCTTGGATTCCAGTGCTTGACCACTGCATTTCTCTTTAAAGCAGCAACACCTGTAGACTGCAGTGTGGGCCCAGGCAAGTGGCCTCATTGTCATGGCATGCGAGCACAGGATCCAGGCAGAACAAGACCGACTTTCCTACCCCTCATTTTCCCCACACCCAGCCATCTAGCATTTCCGATCGAAAGTATCTCTGGGACTTGGCAGCTCTGCAAGGCTGGCCGCAGGCACCCATCCCACAGCCCTGCTGCAAGGCTCTCCAGGTGTGCTGGTATAGGGCTGCGTTCTGGATTTGTGCTGAGCACAGAGTTGATAACAGAGAGCTGTTTTTGTTGTTGCTGAGCAGGACTTGCACAGAGTCGAACCCTTTTCTGCTTTTCATGCTGCCACACTGGCAAGAAAGTTAAGGGTGCGTGGGAGGTTGGGAGAAGACACAGCTGGGACAGGTGACCCAAACTGACCAAAGGGATATTCCATACCATATGACATCATGCTCTGTATATAAAGTGGAGGGAAGAAGGAGGAAGAAGCAACATTTGGAGTGTTGGTGTTTGATTTCCCAAGTCACCACCATGTGATGGGGCTCTGCTCTCCTGGAGATTGCTGAACACTTGCCTGCCCATGGGAACCAGTGACTTAATTCCTTGTTTTGCTTTGCTTGTGTGCACAGCTTTTGCCTTCCCTACTAAACTGTTGTTGTCTAAACCCAAGAGCTTTCCAGCTTTTATCTTTCTGATTCTTTCCCTAATCCCACTGACTGGGGAATGAGCAAGCAGCTCTGTGGGACTTTGTGGCTGTGTGGAAGGGCAGCAGTCAGGCTCCCTTCCTGCTCACCTCACAATGGCAGGCCACAGGAGACCAAGGGAGGATTACATGGCTCCCATATTAGCAAGACTCATATAAATTAACAGGTTGGAAGGGATGTTAAAGATCATCTAGTCCCAACATCTCCTGCAGTGGGCAGGGACACCTTCCACTTCAGATCAGGTTGCTCAAGGCCTTACCCAATCTGACCTTGAACAATGGCAGGTTTGCGGCATCCATAGCCTCCCTGGGAGACCTATTCCAGTATCTCACCACCCTTACAGTAAAGAATTTCTTCCTAATATCCAGCTTAAATTTCCCCTCTTTCAGTTTGTACCCATTACTCATTGTTCTGTCACTATAGCTCCTGACAAAGAGTTCCTCTCCAGCTTCCCTGTATACCCCCTTCAGATACTGGAAGGTTGCTATGAGATCTTCATGCAACCTTCTCTTCTCTAGGCTGAACATTCCCAACTCTCATCCTGTCTTCATAAGGAAGGCGCTCCAGTCTTCTTATCAACTTCGTAGCCCTCCTCTGGACTTGCTCCATGTCCTCCTTCTGTTGGGAGCACCAGGACTGTACCCAGTACTCCAGGTAGGATCTCACATGAGCTAAGGAGGAGAATCAATTTCCTTGACCTGCTGCCCAAACTGCATTTGGTGCAGCCCAGGGTATGGTTGGCTTTCTGGCCTGCGAGTGCACACTGCTGGCTCATGTTGAGTTTTTCATCAACCATCACCCCCAAGTCTTTCTCCACAGGGCTGCTTTCAATCACCTCTCCACCCAGCCTGCAGGTGTGTCTGGAATTACCCTGAACCAGATGTAGGACCTTGCACTTGCCCTTGTTGAACTTCATGAGATTCACATAGGACCATCTCTCAAGCCTATCCAGATCCCTCTGGATGGCATCCTTCCCCTCCAGCGTGTCGATGGCACTACACAGCTCGGTGTCATCAGCAACTTTGATGAGATCCCACTTTGATCAATCCCGCCGTCCAAGTCGCCGACAAAGATGAACAGCGTCGGTCCCAGTATCGACCCCTGAGGGGCACCACTCGTCACTAGTCTCCACGCAGACAATGAGCCGTTGACTACAACTCTTTGCCGGCGGCTACTGAGAAGAGAAACGCTACACCCAGGCAGCGCAGCCCTGAAAACCGACCCCGGGCTGCGGAGGGAATGACCCAGCCCGCCCCACACCAACACAGCGCTCCCCGGCCGGGCCCGTCTGGGCGGGGCCCCCGCGCCTCCCGGGCGTCCCTGAGGGCGGTGCCAAGTGCCGCGGAGGGGGCGTCACACCCCCCCCGCGCGGCTCTCGCCCATCGCTCCTTGGTACGGCCCTCTCGCATTTCCTTGCCGCTTCCCGCCCTCCAGCGCATGCGCGCTCCCCGCGCTCGCGGCCCGGCCCGGCCCCGCCGCCGGGCTGTGCGCCTGCGCGCCGGCCCGCACGTCAGCGGCGCGCGCCGGACGTGCCGGCGCCTCGCGGTGGGACTCTGGCCGCCATGACCTCCGCGCTGGAGAACTACATCAACCGTATCCTCCGCCGGGACACGCGGCACTGGGCTGGTGGCACCGGCCTCCCCTCCTGAGCGGGGCCCTGAGGGTGGGCCTGGTCGTGGCAGCGCGGTTCTGGTGCTTGGGCCCGTTCTTGGTGGTGGTGTCGGTTTCTCCTTACAGGAGATTGGCTTGCAGGCCGGAGGTTACCCAGAGAATAAGGTCCCCTACAACACTCAGTGCTGCCGGGCTGAGCCTTGCCTTATCCGTGATGAGGAACGAGATTCGCGGTGGGCCTGCTACCTTAAAGAGCTGTTAACATGTGTTTAGATACTAGCTTTGCATCATTTGCTCAAAAACCATGAGCTGGGGTTCTTGGAACGCTTTTGGTGCTAGTTTTTTTGTGCTCCTTGTAACCCATGGGCGTTTTCAGTTTTATTGACAAACAGTAAAATAATAACGCAGAATTAGTCAAGATGATGAATATATGACCATCGAATTGGCATATTCAGATCTTCAGAAAGAAAGGATGCATAATGCTGGCCTCGAGATCACCACTGCAAAGCTGTTTTCTAGGGACTTAAAGTGTTTATAAAATTGTTTCAATTTTGAGGCAGTTCAGTTAGTAATGGGAAGAGAAGTGAGCTCAAATCTTTATTCTCTTTTTAAGGATTTTCATGTTTGTGTGTGACTGTTCGTGGCTGGGTGAAGAGAAACTTTAAAGGAGATGTTAATGAAAAATACTGTATTGTCAAATGTTATTATCAACCATGCTGCTTTAAAAAAAAAACCAAAACGCTGTTAGGCTTTTTGGGCTCTTAATGACTCATAAAACCTGTATTACGTATGAATGTTTCAGAAAATGGTTCTATTTCAGATGTGACTAAATATTTCCTTAATGAAATATCAGGTACTGTTGCAGTGATTACTTCTGATGGAAGAATGATTGTGGTAAGACTTACATTTTCTAACATTTTATTTTCCCCCATAAAGACTTTCCATCGTGGCAATAAAGAAGCTCTGTCAGGGTAGTCTCACAAATTCACACTTTTAAATTACATAGTATAGAATAATTGCCATAAAGCTTAAACTGGTTCTTGCATGTCAGCTTTTTCCATTGATAAATTTGTGTGTGCAGATGCTCTGGCCTTTTTGTCAGATGGCTTTTTTTGTGGGAATGCACAAAAAATGCATTCTTCTCCTGTTCAGTAATTTAGTTTCCATCTAAAATGTCCTCTTTGTTCTGTAAGCTCTTCAACTTTCATGCTAAAGCCATTTCTTCCCTATGGCTATAGAAGAACATCAGCTGGAGAATTGCTGGAGAATTGTTGTGGACTTCTGTTTATACCTGAAAAACTGAGAATAGGCCAACTTAATATATTAGACTGTATAATATTTTTGGTTTTATTGCTTCTGTGTTTTGGGGGGTTTTTTCTTGCTTCGCTTCCCCTCATCTTTTATTGTTTTGTGTTTTGAGTGTAACTTAGTAGTATGATCATTGCAGGAGGATTGTATCTTTCTGTCTGTACTTAGCTTTGTGCAGCCTCCGGAAAGAGAAAACTGAAAAATACTTTGGCTTCACCAAATCTGCTTGGTTGAAGTCAGTCATAAAGATTTGAATGGAGTTGGTATAAATGACTCATTGTTAGATAATATAAATGCATATTACCTCTCTTCAAAGGGCTGTTTTATGTGAGCTTGAATTTCTTAATCAATTAGTGATGGTAACTTTTATGTTACCATTTTTCCAAACACATACTGAAGTAGCACAAAAGTTGTGTATTTTTAAAATTAATTTTTAAAAAGTAATTTAGTAAGCACAAGTTAATCTCCTTCAAAGAGATACCACTTAAAATTGCTTGTTAGGAATGATTTTGAGATTGTTGACCACAGGAATCCAAGTTTCCTGTTCTTTGTTTTATTTAATTTATTTAATTTCTGGAAACTTCCATACAAAAAGCCAGTGTAGAAATAGTAAAATTAGTTGTCTATAGGAACATCACTGATAAAATGGAAAATTTACTTTTTTTAATGCTAAAGCTTATTTAGCCTTTTAGCATGAGCACGCAGTAATACATGTGTACTTTTCTTAAATTGATTATTGCTTTTAAACTTCCGTGCTGGTTGTATTTAAGGCAAAGAATAAAACCTAAACAGAACATCTGTTCTCTGTACCTTAGTATTGCCACCATGTTTAGGATATCCTTGAGAGCAAAGATGAAAAATTTTAAGGATAATTGGAGTGCTTTTTTTTTTGTGTGTGTGGTTTTTTTTTCAGGGAACGCTCAAAGGTTTTGATCAGACCATAAACTTGATTTTGGATGAAAGCCATGAAAGAGTGTTCAGTTCTTCACAAGGAGTTGAGCAAGTAGTGCTGGGCTTATACATTGTAAGAGGTGATAACGTGTAAGTATAGTATGTTCTTGCTTTAATCTTTTCATACAAATTTTGTGCGTGTGTGTATATATGTTTTTATTTTTTTGGTTTTTTTTAATCTGTATAAATCTTGATAGCCCCAGACACCTTGTATCTTTGTATCTGTGGGTAGCACTGAAAGTATTGTCAAAGCTGAGTCACCATCCCTGAAGGTATTAAAAAGATGTGTAGAAGTCGCACTTAGGGACATAGTTTAGTGGTGAACTTGGCAGTGTTAGGTTAATGGTTGGACTCGATCTTGCAGGTCTTTTCAAACCTAAATGACTATGATTCTGTATTAAATAGCAAACATCTACACTTCTTTTACAGAAGTGATTGCCTCATAATATTGAGATTGAGGATGATGTGAGGGCTGGAGCATCTCTCCTACAAGGACAGGCTGAGAGATGATGAAGGAAAAGATAGAATAATGACTAAAAAATGAGATAGAACTTGCGTGCTAGAAGTCAGCAATCTGCTATACAAAGTTGACTTTCAATAGCTTTGGGTTTTTTTGTTTTTTTTTGTTTTTTTTTAGAGCAGATGTTCACAGAGAGCACTTTTTAATCTCGAAAATCCTGGAAGGTTCTGACTTGACAGTGTAGCAAGTGTTGAAGCCAGTGTAGTGACATGTCAAATATATGAGTTGATATTTGATGTAAAATTCCCTGACAAAATGAGGGTAAAAGCTCTTTGAGTGTAGAGAAAAGTACCTGGTGTGCCAAACCCTTGGGAGGGTTACAAGAGAAGTGGAAAGAAGGCCTGGTAAGTGGGCCAGCTGGGAAGATTACTTTTGCAGCAGCATTCTGAAACTGATGGCAAAAGTAAGATTTTTTTTTTTTTTTATCTCATCTAAGAAAAAGTGTGTTGCAGTGACCAACACATGAGCCTGGATAGGAATTTTCATCCTCTAATTCTAATGGATACTTCTGTACAAGAAAATGCCAAGGCTTAAATTGATGTCTAGGTGCATTTATCTAATATCATTGAGAAAGTGGATCATTCTGAATGCTTTCATCACTTTTGACTTAAGCTTTTAAGGAAAAGTAATTTGACACATGTACAAAGGTGGGACTATGCATGCCATTCTACCAGTAGCTTTTCATTCAGACCGTAAAAATGTGTACAAAACGGCAAGTAACTGTTTACTACTTCACCGTTTCCTCATACAGTTGAAATGTATGATGAAAGACATCATCATACAGCCACATTACTCAAATATGTTCAAAATATGCTTCTGTGAAATATAATTTTTGTTTTTGCAATCTTAAGAAACTCAAACATATTTATTATAACTAGTAATTCTGTATTCATGCAACTCTTCGACATGTTGAAATTCAGCATCCTTATAGGAAGAAGTAAAAAGAACCAACAGATAAGTAACAGTAACTTCAAAATAGGGAGCTTTCATGAAATAGGGAAGCTGTTGAAAAATAAAAGGAAAGAAACAGTCATGGTACAAAGTACTTCCAGACATTCCACTGTGCATCACTAGAAGTTTTCATGGAATATGTAGCATGAATCAGAAGAAGTCGGTATAGTTCAACAGCAAGTAAGGGTTATTAGAAGATAAAATACAGCTTCTGTTTTAGAACTGTGTGATTTGATTTCAACAAATAATAACCTGATCTTTTCTTTTTTTTTTTTTGTTGCAGTGCTGTGATTGGTGAAATTGATGAAGAGACAGATTCAGCTCTTGACTTGGGGAATATTCGAGCGGAACCTTTAAACTCAGTTGTGCACTGAAAAGATGAAAATGCACAGGGACTTTGTAAATCTTTGGTTGTACAGACCTATTTAGCAATGTGGACAGTTTTTACAAATGGTGTTTAATTTGTTTAGTCACCAGTTTTTTATTATGAATATATTGTAGTTTTGCATGTAAATTAAAGTTTCTACATTTTGCTAAAGATACTTTCATTGAATTTCTTTTGGGATTTAATGCTGCATAATTTCACTGGGAAATGCAATCAAGTATCAGTGATGGTCCTGATACTGTGTATATGTACCTTGTTCTTAAAATAAGATCTCATTGCTAAAGGTAAACCAAGGTTTTTCATGTTAACCCAGGATTATTTAAAGGTAGATGTGTAACAGTCAGTTTATCCATCTCTAAATGCAGTTCTGGCTGTAAGTAGAAAACTGTTCTTTGTAATTGTTTGATTTTTTTTTTTTTTGTGTTTGTGTGTAGTGTAGAAAGGAAGAATGTTAAAAGCTTTCACAGTCAAATTGACTTATGCACATAATACTTTTTTTGTTGTTTGTCAGACCTTGTTGTTCAGTCACCAAGACTATACTGGAGGTGCAGGAGTTCGTAATGCCTTAATCCTTGCAGACAAATTGGAGAAACAGACTTCTGAGCAGGAACAAAAAACCCAAATGCAGGGATTTATCTGAAGCCCATTAAATTCCAGACCAACTCATTCTCTATCTTCACCTTTCAGCAGCTGTCGTGTTGCTCAAAATTTGGGTAAGATATACAGAAAGAGAATTATGTGTTTGTTAATGTGTAACTGCTGTCTTAGAATGTAGTTTAGAAGACACAGAAGTACTTTAGGTAGGTAAATTATTTATTTTGAACTAAATTTGCCTTAATATTGAATATAAGGATCCCACATAACAATGATCACCTGTAGACCTCATATATGAGCTACAGCCAAGCGAAGTGGGACAGGCTCTGTGCAGTGTAGTGTGTTTGAGGCCACATCAGCGTGAAGAAGACCGTACTCCTGAACAAACCTGGTTTTGTTATTCTCCAGTGTCCTACAGGTCCAGTATTTTTCCCCTGTATATAAACATGCTGTCAAAACAAACAAAAAAGGAATTTTAATGTGCATATTTGGAGGTTTTATACTGATTTTAATATTAAATGGGATTTGGTACTTTTCATTGCAAGTTCACTATTTGGAAACCAAATACATTGAAGTGAAAGTAACTTGTTCTCCATAAAATGTGTCTCTCAATTCTTGTAGATTCCAGCTTGTTTTCTGAGCTTGTTCTTGGTAATAGCATGTGAAGCCCAGCCAACCTTTTTTTGCCTTTATCCATCTTATGATCTAGTAATGTGTTGTTTTCTGTACACATTTCTGCAGGGAATTGCTGAGCAGACATTGAGTAAGTCAAATTAGGGTTTTTCTGTGATTACCAAAAGTGAGTACTAAGTCTGGCTATAATTCATTATGTGAAAAGAATCAATCAGTTTCGTTAGCAGTTAACAAAAAAGTCTTTTTGCTACTGAAATGCTGATACTGGCACAAGAGAAAAGAAAGTATAGGAACTGAACTGTATTGATAAAGAAAAAATAAAGCAGCTTATTAAATTAGGTATTTTAGAGCTGAGCAAAAAATGCAGAGGCAAAGAGTGGAGTCAGGATGAGCAGATTTTTAATGCACTACTTAGTGTTGGATGTATTAGGTGAGTTATAGTTGAAATACATGGTTTGAATACTTTCAGAAGCACTGGAAAAACTATGGAAATGTGTTGTCTTATAGCTGAGAAATTATGTTTGGAGATTAGTCATGGAATGCTAATTCATATGGAGACCATCTACCTCAAACACATCATTTGCAATGCAGCTCCTTGGTCCTGGGTTTGCATGAGGATTTAGAATACAAGCTGCTGATGCGAGTTGAAATTATTTTCCCTGACCTTGAAGTGCTGATCTCAGATGCAGAGCTGTGGAACAATGGCAGTGAAGTTGATCAGTAAAATCAAGGGACTGACCAGGTGAGAATTCCAGTTGTTGAAGTTGGAAAACCATGATCTGGAAAATGATAGTTTTGCAGAGTTAGGTGTTTAAAACACACATTGCAAACCCTGTCTTTTTTTCCTTCAAGTGGGTGACCTCAGTTGTTGTATTTACTTTCTTGAGCCTGTGAACCTGTGGGTGTAGGGTGGTGAGGAGCTACAGCTTGAAGATGTGTCTGCATTTAGAGGCTGACCTAAACCTAGGGCATTCTCCAAGGGATTACTGAAAAAGATAAACTCCCTTTTAGAGACGGATCCTTATAAAAACTGACTGTGCAAAGCCCAGATGGGTTGATGATATGCGGTTGATTGTAAAATTGACCATTCTGCAGTGAGATAGGCAAAGGATGGCCAGCTCATGTCTGCTTGGGATTGTAGGCAGTAGCTCACCTCTGCCAACATGGAGCCTGCTCAGAAGCAAAGTTCTGTCTAAAACCTTAAAATTGACACTGTGGAGGTTGCTTACCTTCATGTTCAGCAGCAATGTAAAGCTTTTCACAGTTGTTATTTTTGGCTTATGCTCATGTTTTGTTTCAATTTCTGCTCCAACATTTCTTTTAATTTGATGTCACTGGCTTTGGTCTGGATTTGGCCAAAGCCTCTTCTGGATGTAATGGTGAAGGGATCAATTCCAGGACACCTAGTCAGAAGGGATTTCTTGAAATCAAATCTAGGACTTGATAATTCTTTAAAAAATTACAAGATGCAATTAAAGCTTTGTGAACTTTCAGGGACTCTAACCTGTAGTGGCTAACTAGGTTCCTGTAAGTATATGGTGCAGAGAAATCACTCAATAAAATGGTATTTCATGCATGAAGTTGAATTATAACCAGTCTGAAAGAGTATTTTCATTGAATCAAGCCTATAGCACAGTTCAAGCTAAAAATGGATCACCAGTGAGAGTAATTTATTTCATTGTTTTCATAAATGAAGAAAGATGGGAAAGATCAATGGTATTGAAACCACAAAGCAGACATAGAGTGATGACCTAGTATTAGTGATTCTGAAGAAGAGTGTTTGTTCCCAGAGGAAGAGTAGGGTGGAAGCTCAGCACATGGGAAGGCTTTGTGTGTCTTCACACGAGGGGAACCCACTCTGCAGTCAGTGTTGCAAGCACATGGAAGGTAGTAAACAGGTAAAACAGAGCAAATAAAGTAAAGCTGAATTTTTGAGAGGAAAATTTAACTCCTCAGATGCTGAAGAGGTATGAAGGAGGACAGGATGGAATGGGAAAAGAGCACCACAGATAATAGTCCTATGTTGAGCAGGGGTGGTACCAGCTGGCTGGGGGAAGGTTCTCCTGTTTACCAGTGATTGCAAAGATGTAGCAAAGCAAATTTCTCCTAAGAGATGAGTAGTGTTGCCTGCAAAAAGCCTTTGCTTTATTCTTGCTGGAGAGAAAAGTACTCTAAACCAAAAAAGAGTAACTTTTCAGAACTGAAGGTGCTCCCAATGAATTCTAACTGTTGGTGCCTTATGACTGTCAGCTAGTTCCATGGGGTACATGAAGAGCCCTGCTGAGATAGGAAAAAGGTATTCATGGAAACTGTCTTCCTGCAATGAGCCTAGATTAAAGATTCAGTAAATAACACGTGATATTCAATAAATCCAGTGAGTCCTTGCAGAGTAATAAACCAACTATACAAAAATGAGAAGGGCGGGGAAAGGTGATGCTAAGGGCAAAAGGAAGTAATGCTGAATTGGAGGTAATTGTCATATTCCATTAAGTTTCCTGCATTGTCATAGGTTGGTCACTTCCTCCTTTTGTTTGTTTAATAAAAATCTTGGAGTGAAAGGACAGCTCTTGACTAGTAGTGGAAAAGGATTCCTCCAGTGAAATGAATGAGCTGGTTTATAAAGAGATTAAGTCAATTAATTTGGTGTGCATGAGGAAACGCAGAAGCTACCTTCTGTGGTCCAAGGGCAATTTCTGTAACTGCAATCCATGTTAAGTGCCTCCGTGTCCCTTTCACATAGTTACAATCAAAGTGTTTCAAATACTGCATGGCCTACAAGTGGGTTACTGCCTGTACTGGACTGAAGGAACATAGATACGGTTTTGAGGATGTAATCCAACAGTGGAGAATTTCTGTACAACTTGAACTTTGCTATCAGCTATAGCTGGTTGTCCTTAGCCCTGGAGGTAGTGTTTATTCTTCAATGCATTTCATAAGTAAACATCTGAGATACACATCAAACACTCTGTGCTAGAACTGAAGATAAAGTGCAGGTTGATGGTATGATACATTTATCTCATGGCCATTGCCATACTAATTTCATAGCAAATATACCAGATCTGTGTGCCTGAGTAGGTGTTATGTACCCATGGCAACATAATTCCACCTCTTAGCCTCTGCTGCATGCTACTGCACTCTGCTAAGAATTTTATTCTGCAGATTAATACAGAAATTATCCTTAAATACCAGGGTTGTGTTCTCCATGCATTGGTGTGACAGGATTTAATTTATTTCACAGTTAACATGACAACTACTAGGTCATGAGCTGTTGCTCCTTTAGGAGTTAAATTACAATGACCACAAAGGGACTTCTCAAGAAGGAGAAGCCTCAGTTGAAGAGTCTTGGAAACTATGAATGTGAGTTATACCAGTGAAAACACCAAGATGATCTGTGTTGGCTAGTTATATTTGGTCTCTGGTACATTTTTGGCACCTGTGTATGCTACTCTACTAATTTTTACTAATGGATTCTTATTTCTGCTTTCCAACTGGGAGAACTGCAGTTTATTGATAAGAATAATGAAAATAAATCGGTGGATTAAGTGGAAGTTGCAGTAGCCAGAAAATCTGTGTCATATCAATTAGTTTTAGCTTCTCTGTTGCTTAAATAATAACTTCAAGTATCAGGTATTCATGGACAAATAACTATGAAACCCAGATGTGCCAGAAGGTCAAGATTCTTGACGTAAGGGAGGGAAAACTTGTACCAGACGTAAGTTAAAAATATATGACAGAAGATAGTAAAGAGCCAGGTATTTGTTCTGGAAATCCTGTTCCTGATCTCCTCTCTCAGTGTGCTATATTTTGTTTTAGGGTCCTTTTCAGGGGCCTTTTTTTTTTTTTTTCATAGTAATGGCAGAAATGCTGATATTTCTTACATCAGCAGCATTTTCCCTGAAGAAAATAAAAGCTCCATTGACGCAGGTAAAAATCAAAGCTGAAATCACAATAGCATTCAGACTTTTGCCAAAACCTGCTTGCTAGTTCTAAAAGCAGGACTTATCTACTCGGTAATATGTTCCTTCCTGGAGCCTTACAGCACGTTCCAGGAGCTCTGGAACTTGCTTGGAACAATGTGCTGCTGCTGTTTAGCCTTACACCAGTAACAGTGCTGCTGGATGCCAAAAAATTTCACTCAATGCTCAACTTCTTTCCTGCTACTTACACTTTTAGATTAAAGGCTTTCATTACTTTAGTGAGCACAAGCACATGTGCATGTACTGCTTTTGTCTGCTAAAACCTTTTTAATGGCTTTCCTGACATCTTGTTGTTTTATACTATAGGTTTATTTTATCTTTAGTGTCGAATCCAGCAGTGATGATTACAGTGCTCTGCACAGAAGCAGGAGTGGAAATTATTTGGGTGGAGAAAATGAAGAAGCTGGATCTAAAGTACTCTTATGCATAAAAAATAGAAGTAACTAGGATGGAAACCTGTTGAATGTGAACAAAGTTGGGCTTTACAGCAGTGGTCATTGTAGTGAAATTCTCTTAAACACAGATACAGTTCTTGTATCTGTGTAAATCATTCATCTTACAAGAAATACTGAGAAATTGTGAGAAAATATTTTCTACTCAGAAATATTTATTAATGATTAATGGCACTGGAATTTTGTATGGAAGCCTCCTATCCTAAAATGTTACATTTAATTATGGTTATTGCCTTGTATTTTTGTGGTTAAATTTTTGGGAATTCTCACTTGTTTATGATGCAGATGGAAACCTGTATGCACATAAATGCTGCCATGTTTCTGCAAACTGACCAGAGCTGCTGGTGGTGTATGGCTGGGATCAGCAGCATTCACACTGATGAACATGTGTGTGATGTAGAGTCCTTGGATACAGGGGACAGGTTGTCAAAATTGTATTCAAAGCAGCATGCATGCAAAAGACAGGAGAAAACATGGAGCAATAAACATTATAGCTAGCTGTAACTGTTTCAAATTTGGTTTGTAGGGATGCCATGATGATTTTTTTTGCCTTTTCTTTTTCTTTCTTTTTACCTTTTTACAACTTCTGTATTCTTAGTGCTTCTTGCCTACATTCTTGGACTTGTTTGTTCAGGTAGGAGACTCAGCATTTTAGAAGCTTCATAGTTAGGGATCAGAATGCCCCAGACACCAAGGTCCTGTCCAGAATACATTTTGTAAACTCAGATAGAACTATGCAGGGGAAGGTTCCTTGTGGAGGGGGGCTCACTCGAGCCTCTCACTGGGGAATTTTTGATAGATATGCTAATTAGTAAAACCTGTAATGTTATACCAGGTCTTTTTGGGGGTGTGCATTGCAGTGTGCATTGAGGTGCATTCCACCTGGATGTAGTGCACCTAAGGATCCTTAAAATCAATACCAAAGTAAAATCCCTTTTCTAACCATGTTTGACTCTTGATTTTAAGACCAGGAAAAGGCATCAGTAGCACTTCCAATTAATAAAACCATTTCTTGCCAACTGCCACATAAATTTCACCTCATCTGTACCATTTCATGTACAGGAGTTCTGTTTTGCACTGAGTTACAGGACTGAACAGAAGCCAAGGCAGGAAGTGATTATGGCTAAGGAGCTGATTGAAAATGTGTGATGCTGTGGAGGAAATATCACACAATAGAACCTCAGTTAGTTTGGAAACAGATTTAAAAACCAGCACATTAGGATGTAAACAGTCAATAGGACTGAGGCAAGCCTTTCCCCTAACAATCAGATCATTAGCAGTAGGAGCGTGCAGAATGATTTCCATGATTAAACTGCAAGTGCAAAATCCGTGAACGTGTGTGCTCATCAATGCTGAACGGAAGCAGCCTTCTTGCTTTTTGCCATGTTTCTTTCTACAGGTTGTCCTAACTCATCCTGGATACAAGAGGCAGGCGTAAGCACAGCTTAAATCTAGGAAGTGCAAATGGTCAAGGACTTTGAAAAGACAAGCTTAGGATTATTCTGTGTAACTATAATGTAGGATCACTGCCTGGATTTGCACTTCTGATTTTCAAGACAGCTTCCCTGAAAAGTCATTGGCTCACATTAAATTAAAATTGTCAGAATCTGAGTGGACGCAGTCTCTGATAAGAAATGGAACAGAGCAGTTGTTATAATTTAAGTGATGATCATTATGTGGGTGAAGGGGACAGCTTCCTGATTTGTCTAGAGACTAGTTTAACTTCTTGCATCTTTTATAGTATCTATCAAGTAATTTTGAGTTTTATGCTGTAACTTCTATTTCACCATTTTATGGAAGTCCAGCCAATGCAGAAAGCAGTAAGAAAGACAAACATTGATATGTTTGTATGTATCCATTTTATTTGTGGATAAGACATGTACAATGCTTTACAACCACACTGCATGTGTCAATAGTTTTGAGTTTGATTCTAATTATGCTTTTTCTGAGTTTCAACAGCAAAGTGCAGATGTCAGCAGAATGGCCATTAGCTAAAAGAGAATTACCAGGCTACTCTACTGTTAATGCCCCTCTTTAACACACAGATGTGCCCGAGCAATGCCCTCCATCATCTTGGGCCTTTAAGCAGCTGAGCATTAGTTATGAAAGTACTGAAGTTTCCATGCTGTCTGCCATGGGCCACCTGAGCCTTAGTAACTTAATGAAGCGAGAAACTTCTACGATGACAAAGCTTCTACTACAGGATCCAAAAAGGCCTAATCAGTGAAGATAATCTAAACATAGAGAAGTACAGGTGAGTTACAAAAGCCAGTGAGTAATCTCTTTTCCGTGCACTTCTGGTACATATTTTTATCTGTTTGTTCCTGACTTCACGCCCAGAACATCAACACATCTTGTCTTCTATGTTCAAAATGAAAGTTGGTTTTTCTCACAGTGACTTAGGTCCAGATGGCAAAATGAAGCTGCAGGATTTTGTTTAGAAATAAGGTTGGAAAGCAATACAGTCATTTAGGAGAGGAGATTAAATTCAGCCCATGCTTAAAGTAACTGCTTCTTTGCCCAAAAAACTATGCGTAAAAATTAAACCCTCACCTCCAAATATGTTGTTTTCATAATGGAAGAAGGCTTGGCTCCATTGTGGATACCAAGAAATTAAACAGGTTTTAAGACCCAGCTTCTTCAAAATATTGGTACATTCCCAGGCTACAGCCCTGCAACTCATGAAAATTAGAGGACAGCATAAAACAATTTGAGTAAATACAAAGGCATTTTGTTGATTAGGTTGGTTGAAGAGTTGTATGGAAAAGGGAGCTGAAATACGCCCATGTCATTCAGAATTTCATGGTAAATAATTTCTGCTGTGGCTACCTAGCTGCTGTGAAAGGACTGTTAGCTTTGTACTGTGTTACTTTTGCCTTGATGTGCTAAAACTATGGAAGCATGATTCCATTTCATGAAAAGCCATTCCAGAGGAGCATTTGAGTTGGATGGTAACTGTCTATCCATTCTTGCAAATTGGAATGGAGTTGTATGCACAGGATTTTGGTAATACAACTGGAGATAAAAGGTGACTTTTCTGTAAGGCTGCGACAGTAGGCACTTCAGTGGCAAGAAGGGGACTGACAGCAGTCTTCACATAGGCCTCACAAGTGTTTATAAATGTGAAAGAGGCATGTTTTGTTTACAAAGATGCCTAGAGCTCCATTTTACATAGAGGTGCTGCTATAGATGTCTGGTAATAGGCCTCTGAGGTGGGAGCAGATTTTTTACTCTGTTTCTACAGTTAAAAAGAAATTAAGAGAAGATGAAAACTGAAAATTGTCCTTGTCACTTGCAATACACAGCTGTACTCATAATACTTCACATGGTCCAAATTATCTTAAATAAAGCATGGACTGTGCTCCCTGCTTGTGTAGGTCACTTTGTGCCTATAGCAGTGATTAAGTAAAAGTAATGATTAATGATTAATACCTCATCATAGGCAAGAAGTAGTAGAATAGTCAGCTGTTACAGTAACTTCAGCTGAAGTACTGCTTAGGCTTAGGGGAGTTTCAGGGTAAAGAGTAACCCTGTGTATTGTCACGCAGCATGGTAGCAGCACCACTTTCAGGGTGTTGTTTTCAACAAACACCAAGAATCAGCCATCCACTTTTGAGAACAGGTTTTCCACTGCTGGACAAGAAAACAAACAAATCATCTTTCAAGTTAATGAACTGACTGGACTTTCTCTTATTGATATGCTAGATGTTAACACTGGCTTTCAGGGAAAAGGGAACTTGCAGCTTGTTTGGTTTTATTAACAGGTGGTTTATCTCTATATCCAGGTAAGGATGGTGAGATGTGCCTCTAAGGTAAAGAGAAGACGAAAACAGTTCATCCGTATGCTGACAGGATACCAGAGTTATATTCTCTCTGCAAAACATTAATGAGGCAGTTGGAACTGCAGAGGTCAGTGAATTATAAGCAGATCTTGGATATTTCAGAGGCCAAGGTTCACTGAGTGGGTATGTGAGGGTTCTGGTAGCACTACTCAAACAGCCTTTAATCAATTGTTCAAGCCACTATTCTGCTAATAAATAACAATGAAAAACTGACTATGTTTTGTGGCCACAATTCAGTGCAACATTTTAAAGACTCAAAAACCCAGACAACTTCTTATATCATTTATTGTGAGGAAAAAGCAACTGGTATAATGAGATTTCCTGAAAAAGATTATATATTCTGTACAACTGAATTATGAAATCTAGTAATTGTCTGCTACTGACCTGAAAGGGTTTCTAAAATACCTTAGCAAGGAAATAAAGAAACACAGTTGCTGTCACTTTGGAAAACAATCAGGAAGTTCCAAAAATTAAATGTGACTGCTACAGTGTAAGCCAAAGCAAGCCTTGCTAAAGACACGTGCACTGCTCTCCCTCTGTCCACTGAATTACTCACATAATCATAGAAGCATGGCATTACTTTCCCCTTTACAAACCTGTGCCAACTCCTCGCCATCACATTTTTGTCCCTAACATCTTCAAAAATGGCATTCCAGGAGAATGTACTCCATCACCTACCCAGGCAGTGGGATGAGGCTGACTGGCCAGCTCCTCTGTCTTGCCCTTCTTGAAGACCAGGCAGGTATTTCCTATCTTCCAGGCCCAGCAGCCTCCCCTGACTGCCTTAGCCCCTCTGAGGTCACCAAGTGTCCTCACTGGGACACTGGAGATAGACCTTCAAGAGGAGGAGTGGAGTTCTCCTTAGCCACACACCCCAGCTGCCAACGCTGACTTTCTGTTCTTCTGCTCCACCCGCCAACTGACAGCACGCAGCCGGCTACAAACACGCTTTAAAACACGTCCCTGTTTGTCCCAATCACAACAGAAAGGGAATGGCTTCTGCACTTGCTTTCTGGGTGGAGAGATGCTACAAAGTCCCAAAAGCAGGCTGGATATATTGCCCAACGCTTTTTTTTTCTTTGCGGGCTACAGCTGGATCAGCTCCCCACAGGCTCAAAACCTGCAGGTTTTTCCCGTCTTTTATGGCTACCAGAAGCTCACCGGCTGCCTTGGCCTTCTGCACAGACCTCTACCCAAATAAAGGTACAAGCAAGACCATATGCCAAAATCATTAGTACAGATTTTTATTTAACAGGAACTGTGAGGTAGAGAGATAGGAAAAAGACAAACAGAGGTAGGGAGAGAAGGGAAAGACTGAGAAACTGGATAAACACCAGAAATATCACCACCCCATATGTTCCAATAATGGCCTGTTGGTTCTCGTCTTGGTGGTGGTTGCAGTCCTGTTGCTGTGGTGGTTGCAGACTGTATCCATCAAGTGGGGAGGAAAGAGTCCACAAAACACCAGGTCCATGGAGTTTATATTATGCTGAGTCTAGGTGGAAACGTCCCCTGTAATTCCCGTGGATGACGTATTACTGGATCATGGGACATTCCATGAGTCATTGACATCTTCTAAGATGTTGCAGCTGTCTCTTACCCAGTATAGTTCAATCAATCATGGCCCATCAGCCGAGAGGAATACCTTGATCCTGTGGTACTTCAGAGGGGAGTTTTCACAGCTGAGTCACTATGTAAGGGAAGACATTGGCATGGTAAGAAGGACTATCCCACTTTGCAGGATTTGCCTCTTATCAGCCTCTTCCCTTATCTGGAACCCGGTTGGCAGCCTCAGGTGTGCACACCCACCTGCACCAGGGAGGCCACTCTGTGCATCACTAGCCAAGCACCCAGCCGATTGTTTGAGCCAGTCCAGTCTCTTGCAGCACCTGGGCAGTTACTGCAAATGGTCGAGTGTCTGAGTCATTCATCAGCAGCAGGCCAGTCTCTCACAGGGGGACAGGCAAGGTGCATCTGTGAGCAGAGGAGAGCTCTGGAGAGTTCTATGAGCAGGGAAGGGGTGGAAAGCAATGTCAAGAAGGGGAACAATAAAACAAAGCCATGTCCTAGACTGCAAAGTTTATTAAATATCAAATTCCATTAAATACAGTGTAATAGCTTCACAAAAATGTATTCTTATAAAGAGTGTCACAGCAGCCTTCAATGCTTTTCTCACTCCCTGTTAAGTCCTTGAAATACTTGGTAAAACCCTAAAATTCTTTCAGTCTTGATTCATCTCAGTACAATCATTCTCACTTTTCCAGATCTGGGACTTTGTTCTATACTGGTGTTCCATGCTGGTGACTTTTGCCGATGGGAACTGACAACTCACATCTTAATTAAAAACTGCTAACTCCCTGAAATAAGTGAAACTGCTTATATGGTTGCTATCAATTTTCCACCACATCTGGGCTACTGACACCATATCATCAGCTGCTAGCAGCAACAAAGAGATTGGCTATCCTATCACACAAGTTCTGGAGAGTACTGAGGAAAGTTGATAATATTAATGTTCCTTTCTTCCCCCCTCCCACTGGAAGTGTTTTCAGATGTACCACAGGTGTTGATGCAAGAGCTGCAAAAGTCTGAAGCTGCAATTTTTAATACAGAAATCAACACCATAAGAGGTACTGAGTTTGAATATCCCTCATGATATTCAAGTGTATTGTGACAGTGACTGATCATGAGGCCAGGTTGCCCATGGAGGCTTTGGAATCTCCATTCCTGAAGGAATTCAAAAGCCAATACAGATCTGCGAAAATAGCTAAAGGTGGTCCTCCTGGAGCAGGAGGGCTGGAACAAATAGCCTCCAGAGGTCCCTTCCAACCTCACTCATTCTGTGATACAAAATAAACATACCAAAAAGACCATGAAACAAGTCTTAGCACTACTATACAGAGTCATTTTAAATCTACATCGCGTAAAGTGACAACAATATGAAGTGCCCTTTTCTCCAGCTTTAACACCACTATAAGTTAATTAGCAGAAATTAGTCACTGCATCAGGACTGAAGCACTGGGCTCAAAGCACATCAAATGATGTCCTAAGCATTGAAGTAACACTGAAGAACTTACAAACATTTTGAGTGAAAGGATTAAACAGAACAAAGGGAATGCTTTTGTTAAAACACAGAACATGAGTGGAGCAACATAATGAAGCTACTGTAATAGGAAACATTTCTGACAGTTTTGTCAAGCTCAAGAATCCAGATAAGCCAATCTCCTGGTCAGAAAAAATGGATGTGGTTCTTACTATGAGTGCAAAAGAAGCCAGCTATGCAGAAAAAACCCCAACAGATGAGTGCACTGGGCTTGACATCCATTTAATAGACTTAGAGTTTATATTCAGACTGCAACGAACATGTTTTTACATCTGAATCAGGGAAAAGGGAAACTATAGATGCTCTGTAAAAACAAAGTATGTCCAGAGCCTTTCCATAGCATTTCTGTCAAATAATGTAATTTTTGGTTAAAACATCACGGTATTCCTCTATTGCTCTGCTAAGGGGGTCCTGGTCCACATGAAGGCTTTTTGAAGATCCAGCACATCCAGTTTCCAGTTCAGCAGTGGCTGGGGAGAAAGGAGACAAGATTCCTTATGTTACTTTTACAGCAGACAGGGAGAAATAAGGCACTATAAGAAGATTTGACTTAACTCGATAGTCTGCAGTCCTGAACAAGACTTTAAAATTTCCAAGGACACACAACAAGGGAAGAGCTGGGCACAAAGGAAGGAACACATTTTGTGCACATTTGCTTATCAGTCAACAGCATTTCTAAACTCAGTGACAGACATTCTGGAGGCTACACACCAAACATCTTCCAGGACTCTCCACACATGACTCCAGTGGCCCTTACCAGTGCTTCTTAACATAGCCCCTGCAGAGCTCTTCAAGCTGAAGTCTTTGCTTTCCTTAAACGTTGAAAGCAGTGCTTTATTGGAACACTACTCCTACATAGCTGCAGTCCCTGCAAAGCAGTGACTCTGGAGGACCAACTATCATGAAACAGGTGGATTTCCTCTTTGGACGCCTGGCCTCAAATTATAGAGCGCATTTTATGCTCCGTGTTGCAAGCATTGAACTCGTGCTTGCCTAAACACTACTGAACAATCTCTTCCTAAAGAAAGGCTGTCTTTGGTCCCTGATCATGTTCTTCTTACTTATTCAAAACAACACTGCAACACTTAAGCTACAAAGACAAGCCATGCATCATAGCAGGAAAAATCAAGATCTAACAGCAGAGAATGTGTTTGGTATGGTTTAGTACTGAATGCAGTTCATGTACAGGGAAGAAGGGATGGCTGAAGTCTATAAAGAGCTCTAAAAATCTGGGGGCTTCTTTGATGTTTTTGCTGGAGATGAGCTCTAGCGAAGGGCAACTTCATCTTAAGCCAAGTGTTTCCGTGTGGGGCAGTGGGTGAATTTTCTTTTTGCTTGGTTTTTTCTAGGCAAGTGCATAACATTCTATGCAATATTTTGGGAAGCAGGAATTTTTCCCACTCAAGTCTAAACTAGAAAGCTAGCAGAACAAAATCTCAGTGCCTTGCAGAGGAAGTTGAAAATAATGGCTTGAAAGCTGTCGAGACTTAGAAAGTCACCTTTTTCCTTAAGAACATTCCTAATGTAATGACACATTACCTTCTTTGAGTTCCTTAGTGATTTTTTCATCCAGTTCCTGTTGTACCTAGAATTATACATGAAATATACAGTTAAGATATAATATGACCCAAATGTTACTGCTAAAACTCCTGAAACATTCTTACACCCCACAGAGAATGTGATAAAACCTAAAAATAGCATCCCAAATGGAGATGATGGTCTGTGATGGCTGAGAAGAAGAAGCCAAAGGCCTTGGACCACATGAGCTATGTGGAAAGGCTGAGAGAGCTGTGACTGTTTCTCTCCTGGAGCCGACAAAGCTCAGGCGACCTTGTCTGTGTGTATTAACTACCTGATGGGTGGAGTAAAAGAGATGGAGCCAAGCTCTTCCCAGTGGTGCCAAAAGAACAAATGCCCCCAAGCCTCAAGGGTTTTGAAGCGTGGACAGGCAGCAGTAAAATCCTGGGGAGAAGAGAAGCCCTAGAACACGAAATGAGACTCTGGTAGCAGAAGGAAGCAGGAAATCTCAAGCCTAGACCAAAAGACAACCTAAAGCAGGACTAATCCTAAGCACAGCCGTAGTAGTGGAGGTGCTGGAAGCAAGCACTCTCCCTGGTTTATGAAGCCTTCACAATGACCAGAAGGTCCACAGGACCCTCCGCAACACGTGCGGATGAATGAAGAGAAGAAGAAGGTCTTGTTTGCCTCTTACTTATTCCAGGAACCTTTTTGTGATTCTCATCCCCACCCAAGGAAAAAGAAATAGGTGGAAATAAAGCCACCACATGGACTTCTCTGAAAAAGAATGAAAAGGCCTTTGAATGAAAATACACCTTTGAGGACTCTGACAGTTTCTCCACTGCTCTCCTGCCCCCCAGCCCTCTGGAGAAGGCATCACAGCCTAAACCTCCTCAGCAGGTACCTCTCAGTGCTTAGCTCTTCAGGCAGTACCATACTGGGTCACTTGCAGCAGTCACCATCTCAGTAATTCTGTTTCACAAAGTGATGTTGGCTTACTACTTACCCACACAGCTTCTTGAGCACAGAGTAAGTTGGATCCTCTAAGACTCCATGAGATGATACTCAGAGTCTAGGAACTCAACTTCAGAGCAGTACTGCCACTCCACACACAACTGCTGTTGCTACCCAGAACTTTCTGACTGTCAGAAAGGCAAGGGGGGTAAAGAGCCTTCTCCTCTAGTTTAACCAAGTTCCCGTAGAACAGATGAAATCCATACATACGGTGCCACCTTACACAAGCTGAAGTACCACAGAAGCCGTGACTTCACAAATGCATAAAGCACAGAAGTACTCAGCAGCAGTCACTCTTTCACTCACCAGCTTTAGGCCAATGTGAATGCATCAGTTTGAATAAGAATGCATCAGTTTGAATCAAAACCTAACAGCATAAATAGACAAACCACTTCCAGTAGCACCCAAGGTTAAACAGTACGGGCTACAAACCTTGTCATGTATGTGGCTGCAGAGGAGAGAGAGAAGAACTTTGATTAAGGAGCTGAAGAAGAAAGAAAAACAGCCTTAAGTTTAAAGGTCTTCAGAGAGACACAAGAACATGGCCTACACGTGCATGAGGCAAGCGAAAAAAGCTCACAACAGAAAGACCCCTAAAGTACAAGACGGCAGTTGGAAAATGAAACCAGAAAAGGAACAGAAATTGAGAGAGAGCGTAGGGAGCCGACATTCCCTTTCTCACATCATGTAGGGAAACTGGTTTCATAAATCCACCCATTCACGCTGGTTGCAGGCAGCAGAGTTCACTATTCTCTTCTGTGTCAAGACATACATTTGCAGCAGCCTTTGGCACAGCTGTTAGGATTGAAGCTTGACAGTTTGTAAATATAACAACTGGCCTTGAGTCCCTAAATCTTCTTGCAACATTTGCAGCAGACAGACATTCCCTGCCTTGGGCTACGCACTAAGGCTCCAGCTTCCAAATTCTGGTACACAGACCACGAACAGTACTTCCTATTTATGAGTTGGAGAGGGAAGACAGGTCTTAAGACTTTCCTGAATACACTGAACATTGAGGTACTTGAGGCTACAGGCGATGCTGTGACAATTAGTCTCCGTTCCCTAACTGGTGATTTCAGAAAGATGTATCACAACAGAATGTGTGGCTCAGTTTAGTAAGAGGGAGGATAAACTGACAGCAGGAAATCTGAGTCCCAGACAGCAGCCTTCTGCTTTAATTGAGAGCAATCTGGCATGCTGAGATTTCCAGCTTTCTCTTGAAGAGTACCTGGTTGAAATGGTAAGATGTAGGTAAGTTTTCTGTGGATATAGCAGTTGTTTGACTCACCCTTATTCTAGGAAGAAGACTTCAGAGTTTGATACGGTATTAAAGTTCAAAGGGAATCCCAAGAAGACAAACTGTGTATAGTGAGAGTGAATTATCCTCTGCTCCTCTGATGACAACAAACCAGAAGTCTCCATAGGTTGTAATCAAGAGCAGAGAACGTTAGGGGACTAAGTCTTACCAACAAAACTGCACTAGGAAGGAAAAATGTTGGTATAGAAGAAAGCCCCAAAATGAAGAAGCAAATCCTCTCTGGACATCAGTAATTGAGGACTGGGAAAATGTCATACATAACTGTTCAACAACTTCCTTGAGAGTATGCTCAAAGCTGTGAGACACACATGCTCTGGACAGAAACTGTATGGGTGCTACTGAAGTCACGACACTGAGTGGGAAGAGTATCACCATTCTCAGATCCAGTGCAGACTTGTCTTGGAATCAGCTCAAATATTTTTCACAAGGGGGTTTGGAAGCATTTTTCACAAAACACTGAAGAGGCCTATATAGCAATTTGAACTATACATTTATTAGAGGCTGTATAAAACAATGAGCCATGAAATAGCCTGGAGAGATATTTAATTTCTGTAATACACTTAATGGAAGGCAGTAAACCCCTGAGGGTGTCTGTCTTGATACTGACAAAACTTTGAGATTCACAGAGAGTTCCAATGTCTTCTGGAAAATGAAAATGGAAAGTACTGCCTGAAAACTGTTGCTGTCATTCAGTTTTAAGAAGCAGTAAGTATTCCCACTTTCCTTCCCTTCCCTGTTTTCCTCATTCTTCTCCAAAAAAGGCACAACTGTGAAGCCTTTCCTTTTAACCTAAGGCAGCTTTTTTGCCTAGAAGAGGAATGGTTTCCTGTGGGGCATGCCCAGCCCCTGCCCTGGAGGGATCTCTGCTGAGATAAAAGATTTCGCAAATGCCCAGCAGGACTCCCTGGAAAGGCAACCACTTCTTTGGTCACAGCGAGAAAAGACAGACCCACAATCCTTTAGGAGACCCTATGCAGATCCTTCATAACCCATTGGTCCTCACCCATCCCCTGCATCCCTATAAAAGCTAAGCCCTCTGCCCATGTGGGATAGAGAGAGCTCTCGTCCCTGGCTTTCCCCTTCGCTGGAGGGGACCAACAATAAAGCTCCCTTCGTGCGGAACCAGCCACACGAGCCTCTCGTCTCTCTCTCTGGTCTGGCTTGGCCTGGAGGCTGCCCTGCAGAGCTGAGCTGGACTCACGAGCTGACAATCACTAAAGGGCTGACAGCCTCTGCAAGGGCCCTCCTGCCAGCAGCTGAGGGAAGACACCGGGCCTCAGGAAGGTGATTCCTTTCGGGACCGTCTCTCTGGACCGGTCACCTCTTCCTGGGTCAGAGCCAATGACCCCACCACCATCTGTAATAGTTTCCTCTTTTGCCTTTTCCTTAACATCTTACTCCCATCTCTCTCTGTCCTTTCTTTCCCTCTCTTGTTCTGTGCTCCCTACCCCTCCTGGTCTCCTCTTTATTTCCATTTTCCAGTGGGTCCCTGAATTTTCCTTCCTTTCTAGTGCTTGCATGCAGAATAGCCCCTGCAGATGCTACAGTACTAATGACATCAAGAGTTCTCCCAGTAATGCCTGTCCACCTCTCTGCTCTCAAAGGAGTGTTCACAGCTACGTAGAGAAGTTCATCTCTGTAACTGCCACAGCTATGCATTTCCTACGCTGCTTTGGTCCCTTTTGTTCTCTTGACTTTCTTTTCTTAAAACAGGTGCTGTATGTAGACACATGGTTTAAATGGGTTCTTTCCAGCAAGAGGGGACCACCAAACTGAGATGGACTTAAAAGTGAACAAATACTTCTCATATTCCCTTGACAACAAAATACAATGACTCAACAGAGAAGCTTGGCCATGCCTTAATCCCACGTTAAGTGGGTCTCCCACTGATTACAACTATTGGTGCGGGGTTTTCACATCTCATGGTATAATGTTCAGCATTCTGTGAGGGATGTGCTATAACGCTGACGGCTAATTACAGGGCATACTTGGACCAGAGGTATTGCAGAGGCTGCAGCACTGCTGCAAAATCAGAAAGCTGTGAAGACTTGCCAAGGAGTAGGTAATTTTACTGTTTCATGAAATAACACATGGCAGGAACTACAAGAACAAATGTCTCCTATGTGTAGTATGTGTCCTGAACTGAAATATAAAGAGCAAAGTTACACCATCCCAGTCATATCATCCTATTTGGAAGCATCCTTTTGTTGGTATCAACATACTAAAGCAAGTTCTGTGAAGAAACTGCTGGAGTCAAGATCAAGGAAGAAGAAAAAAGGTGTCTCAGAGATGTCCTGATTGAATTTGTCACTCAATGTGATGTTAGCCATTTTAAACAGCAGGTTAGCAAAATCATACATTGGAATTTCATGCTGAGCTTAGCTGGGAACTCTCTATGCACCAGTATTCCTTGTCACAGTTTCTCTTGTAAAAGAATGTCATGACACAGTTCATTGCTTTGACTTAAATACTTTATGGCCTTTGACCCTCTTGAAATTTTTTACAACCCTGATGACCAAAAGTCTTCAGCCTTACAACGCACAGCTGTGCGCTGTTCTGAGGATTAGCAGTTGCTTTGGCCTATAGACAAGATGGCATGGAACAATAAATGGATTCTAACTTCAGACTAAAAAGGAGAACCTTGCATACAGCTACTCTTCAGCAGCAGTTGAGAACAGTATTTCAAACTGCTTACCTTGGCCACAAAGGCTGCAACCCTGTTTCTTGAGGATAATGTGTTCTCACTTTGCCTTAGGAAGCTTCCTCCTAGACTGAGACTTCTGTTCAGTCCCAAATTGTTGCCAAGATGTCCGAGTGCAGTTGAATACAGAACTGGAGTTGCAGCCAGACCTCCGCTAACAATGCTGCTTGTGATTAAAGATTTGCTTTTATGGCGCTCCCGGAGGAGCTTAGCGTTGGCTTCTTCAAGTCTCTCATTAGCTCTGAAACATTTGGAAGCACACAAAGGGTTACCGAAAGTTACCCTCCAAGCTCTTCACTATTATTGGACTTCTGAGATTAAGAGCCTCCCAAAATAGCACATCATTTGCACCTGAGCTTGTTTGGAGGGCCTGTTTCTAAGAAGTCACACAAGGTACAAGAAGCAGTGAGTGTACCCATGCTTAGGACTGCTCAGCATGAGGGCCTGAAAGCCTTCTGTGAAAGCCATGTGTTTACACAGCTTCTTCTGGAAGGTACATCACATCCCTAATAAGTCCGGGCTGGCCCCCCCTTCCCAAGGAAAGCTCAAAGCTCAGAGCCTTGTGAGCCTTTTGGCTTCTGCTAAAATAGAAGCCAAAAATATAATTTCTATTTTTTTTCACAGAATGGAAATCTGTTCTCTGAGAGGTCTGCCCTTATTCTATAAAGGACACGAAATTCATTTTTTCTGTTCTACAGAGGATGAGATTATAGAGACTGGCAAAAAAAGCTGCCAGTTAAAACAGCATCGACGCGAAAAGTATCCTGTTAATGCCATGAGCAGTGGTTGTTTCTGCTGCAACATTAAAGAGAAATGAAGGCCTGCTGAATGGGAAGGGTTCTTACGATACTTTTCCCCATAAACATGCCATCATAGGCTTTCACACATAATGCCGGCCAGGTGCAGAAGAGGAATTACCAAGAAATATGCATGAGGAAAAAGGAGTCTCTTATTAGCAGTCCAAAAAAAGCACAGACTTACCTTTCCAGTTTCTTTGCTAGGCATCGTCTAGTTTTCACTTCCTCCAGATACAGCTCCTTGTACTTTTTCCACTTCTGCCTGTGCACATTCTTTTGGAGAAGTACTCTCTTGTTGGGCATTTTTTATCTTGTCCAATTCACATTCAAGATCTCTAATTCTGTCTTTTAGCTGGTTTCTCAGTGAAGCATGATGACTGGCTCTGATGTGTTCTAGTCTGTCCTGGGAGGCTGCCTGTGCCTGAAGGAGGTAGTGCACCTTCAACCACCACAAAGAACAAGAGACCTCTCCCCACCTGTCAATTGCATGTACCCAGTTTCAAGGGCCCAGCTGGGCTCAGAGAAGTGGCTGTGCCTCCTCACTGCCATCAGCAATCAAGGCAGAACCCTGGAGCTACCACCAGGGTAAGTAATTCTTTTCTCTCAGGAAGAAGCCCAAATTTGTACTGCTATTGAAAGCTACCAATGAAAGGGCACCTATCTCTGTCGGACAGGGCATGGAGAACAGGATTCACAAAGGCATTAGCAGGATGCCTCACCTCCTCCCCATCTCCACACCTGCAACTTCAGTCACTTCTTTCCTGAGCACTCTCCCCCCTCCAAGGACAAAGCCAGACCTGTAGGTCTGGCCATGACAGCTGGAAGGTGCAAAACCCCTTCAAGCACGAACAGTGAGGAAAAGCAGGCCAGTGGACAGAGATAGCCCCAGGCACTGCAAAATGGAAATCTACCTTGGGAAGGCTCCTGATTTAGGAACCTGCTGGCACATCACACACCATGAGAGCACTCCTGCCCAACCATATTCCCATCTCCCACTGCCCTTCGGCACAGGCACAAGGACAGCGCTAACACACAGAATCAAGCACCCAAAGCCAGACACTTAAAAAATGATGGCCACAACCAAAGTCTCCACAGTTTCCATAGAGACACACATCAGAAAGTCACTCACTTGCAAAACAGATTGACTTCTTGTAGTTTTTGTCTTATTTCTTGGCTTGCTCGTTCATCAACCTCTCTTTTATACTGTTCTATTTGGTTGTGATCCACCATGGTTAGTCTGCAAGTGATGTTGGAGTTTTGCCACCTCTTCTTTCAGCTGGCATTTGCTCTTCTCCAGTTTTTCACAGTTCCCATGCAGGGTAGACAGCTCTTCTCGCAAATCTCGATTTTGTGCTTCTAGCTGCATGCTTTTTTTAGACTCTGTGTCCAGTTGCTGGGACAGTTTCAGCAACCTGTACACAGGGGAAAAAAAGAAACCCAGAGGATGTAAAGGCAGTGAGTTCTGTTAAAATTGCTGAAGAGGTTTTCCATGGAGCCTGTATTTATCATCTGCATACTCAATATCAGAAACCAAGTGTAACCAGGCTCTTCTTTTCCAACAAGATCAGCCTTCACATCGTTTTGTGAGAGGATGGGAACCTGAGGAATCCTTTTGCAGTTCTTCATGCAAAAACACTGTAACGTTCTGGACTAAAAATGAGTCAGTGCAAAGGCAGTAACTGATTCTGCAATGAGGCCTTCTAAAGCCAAGCGCAGCTCTGAAAGGCGGCTTCTCTAGCAACGAATCTGAGTGCCGAGCGGAGAAGTGTATCAAGGTTACATGCTACTACTGAACAGCCAGAGCAGCCGCAAAAACATCTCTGGCAACAATACTGCTGGGTCCCCATGCCAAGATGGGCTGAAACAGCTACCTGTGAAGAGTAAGTTACAGCACTTCTCCTATGTCACCTCTCCTCATCGTACCCTGCACAGCAACAACGCTCTTCAGAAAAGGAAAGTCTCAACTGCCTCTGGCTGAACTCGTGCCTGAGACAGGGCTCAAGGGTTCTTCTTGCTGTGCGAGCAACAGCAGCGTTCCTCTCCTCTCTTCCAGAGGAGGAATCCGTCTGTCAGGCCTAGGTGATGCTGCCACAGCCTCACACTGCAGCCGGGCCAGGGCTGAGGCCCGCTGCTCTCAGCCCTGACCCTCACCCATGGGTGTGATGTCCTGGTAGGACGGCAGAACTGCCCATCCCTAAGGCCCGGCCTGGAGATCTGCACTCTTGGCTGACCCTGCCTGCTGTCACCGGACCTGTTCTGCTCCTCTTGGTGAGCGCCTGCGGGATGGCTCCCTGGCCCGTGAGGTCACGGACCCTGCCAGCCTTGCTGCCACTCTTGGCTTGCCCTTCCTCTGCAGGACAGTCTGCCCTTCCTGTGCCATTGCAGATGCTGCTTTGCACTTCAGGATTGCATCTTTACCCGTAATGACAACTACATCAGTATTAGTTATAGTCACCTCCTTCTCTAACAGTAGAAAATCATTGAGAAAGGTCAATCAAATCCAAAATACAGCCAAGGAAAAAAGGCATCAACACGACAAGAAATACAAGGGGAAGTGTCACACAGGGTTCAAAAGAAGTAACACCCCAGCAAACAAACGCCAAGCTAAGCAGAGCTCACCTTTGTTCTCAATCTACCAACTTCATGGGTTATTTCCGCATAAAAGTTCTTCATTTCTTCAAGCTCGGAATCTTCTTCTTTCTTTTCAATAACTCTTCGTTTCTTCCCATCAGTCATCACAACCTTTTCCAACCTAATCAGCAAATTAGTTAGGGAAACAATGAAACACAGGAAGAACCAGCCTTTCTCCCATACTCTCACATAAACAGCACAGACCTCATACAATGGCTTGGGTTGCAAGGGACTTTAAAGATCATCTAGTTCACACCCTCCCACTGTAGGCACGTACACCTTCCACTAGGCCAGATGTTGCTCGGAGCCCCATCCAATGTGGCCTTGAACACTCTCAGGGGATGGGGCAACCCTCCCCGCACATCCCCCCCCCCCCCCCCCCCCCCTTCTCTGGGCGAACTGTTCCAGTACCTGCCCACCCTCACAGTAACAAATTTCTTCCAAATGTCCTACTCCAAAGCTGCTCACTTTCAATTTTAAAGCCATTGCCCCTTGTCCTGTCACTATATGCTCTTGTGAATGGATTCTCTCCATCCTTCTTGTAGGCTCCCTTCAGGTACTGGAAGGCCACAATTGGGTCACCCCAAAGCCTTCTCTCTTCCAGGCTAAACAATCCCAATTCTCCCAGCCTTTCCCCACTGAAGAGGTACTCCAACTCTCTGGTCATCATGGTTGATGTCCCTCCTGTGATGGGGCCCCAGAGCTGGATGCAGCACTCCAGGTGGGGTCTCACCAGAGTGGAGCAGTGGGACAGAATCCCCTCCCTTGACCGGCTGGCCACGCTGCTTTTGATGCAGCCCAGGATACAATTGGCTTTCTGGGCTGGGAGGGCACTTTGCCTGCTCATGTCCAGCCTCTCATGCACCCCAAGCCCTTCTTGGCAGGGCCGCTCTGGATCTGTTCATCCCCCAGCCTGTATTGTTACAGGGGGTTGCCCTGACCCAGCTGCAGCACCTTGCACTTGCTCCTGTTAGAACCCATGACATTCCCACCAGGCCACTTCTTGAGCTTGTCCAGGTCCCTCTGGATGGCATCCCATCCTTCAGGTGTGTCAGCTGCACCACTCAGCTTGGTGTCACCTGCAAATCTGCTGAGGGTGCACTTGAGCCCTTTGTCTATGCCATTAATGAAGATATTAAATAACACTGGTCCCAGTGCAGACCCCTGAGAGACACCGTTTGTCACTGACGTCCATTGAGACGCTGAGCTGTTGACCGCTATCCTCTGGATGTGACTGTCCAAACCATTTCTTACCCATGAAATTTGTCTCTTCCCCAATTTAGAAAGAAGGATGTGGTGGCAGACCATGTGAAAGGCTTTACAGAATATTTACAGGTAAATGCCATCTGTAGCCCTCCCCTTGTCCACTGACGTAGCCACTCCATCCTAGAAGGCCACTAGGTTGGTAAGGCAGCACTTGCCCTTGGAGAAGCTGTGCTGGTGTCTCAAATCACTTCCCTGTCTTTTGTGTGCCTCAGCACAGCTTCGAGGAAGATCTGTTCCATGACCTTCCCAGGCACAAAGGGGAGGCTGACAGGTTGGCAGTTACCATGGCCCTCCTTTCCACCCTTTTTAAGGATGGGTACAATGTTCCACTTTTACCAGTCCCCTGGTATTTCACCTGACTGCCACGACTTCTGATAATATCATGGGTGGTGGCTTGGCAACTACATCAGCCACTGTTGGCCAAAGGAGGGCAATAATGCAGGCCAGATGTAGATGAGAAATTCGTAAGAAAGAGGAAGGAGAAAACAGGAGTCTCTTATTACCGCTCCAAAACAACATGGACTTGCCTTTCAAGTTTCTTTGCAATGAATTTTCTGTTTTTCTTTTCCTGCAGATACAGCTCTTTGTAGTGTTCCACTTCAGCCTGCGTGGATTCTCTTAGAAAAGTACTCTCTGGTTGGGCATTTTTTAGCTTGTCCAATGTACATTTGAGAGCTCTGTCTTTCAGCTGGTTGCTCTCTGAGTCCTGATGTCTAGCTCTGGTGTGTTCTAGTCTGTCCTGGGAGGCTGCCTGTGCCTGAAGGAGGTAGTGCACCTTCAACCACCACAAAGAACAAGAGACCTCTCCCCACCTGTCAATTGCATGTACCCAGTTTCAAGGGCCCAGCTGGGCTCAGAGAAGTGGCTGTGCCTCCTCACTGCCATCAGCAATCAAGGCAGAACCCTGGAGCTACCACCAGGGTAAGTAATTCTTTTCTCTCAGGAAGAAGCCCAAATTTGTACTGCTATTGAAAGCTACCAATGAAAGGGCACTATCTCTGTCGGACAGGGCATGGAGAACAGGATTCCACAAAGGCATTAGCAGGATGCCTCACCTCCTCCCCATCTCCACACCTGCAACTTCAGTCACTTCTTTCCTGAGCACTCTCCCCCCTCCAAGGACAAAGCCGGACCTGTAGGTCTGGCCATGACAGCTGGAAGGTGCAAAACCCCTTCAAGCATGAACAGTGAGAAAAGCAGGCCAGTGGACAGAGATAGCCCCAGGCACTGCAAAATGGAAATCTACCTTGGGCAAATGCCTGATTTGGGAACCTGCCAACACATTACACACCATGAGAGCACTCCTGCACAACCATACTGCCTTCTCCCACTGTGCATGTGAGGTGTGCTTTCACTTCTTCTCTTGCATAACTACACCTGTCTTCAGAGTGAATTCAAACTAAGAAATGCTGCTGGCCACCAGCGGGTAGCTGGGAAAATGATAAACTCTTCCTCCTCCTCTTCCAGCTGAGCAGCCCCATGGTGCCAGTGGCAAGCAGGGGAAACTTCAGTGCTTCTATTCCAGACTAGAAAGGGCATTCAAAGGCCATTTGCTATGAATGCCATGTAGGTCCTCAGCTGCTTTCCAAGCAGCCTCTACTCAGGAGAAAGCAGGAATCAAACTCCCCTCAGGTCTCCAGGAAAACCTCACCATAAAATTTCCCCATAGAAACAGGTAACTAGGCTCAGGAGTCACCAAAAGGGAAATTTGTGAGCAGCTTACTGGGGCAGTGGCTTGCAGGTCTCTCTGCAGGGCTTCAATCCTGTTGCTTTGTTGCTGGACAGTGCCTTCCAAACTGGTCTTTTCAATTTCAAGGCTTAAAAAGAAATACAGGTCTTACTATAAAAATCTGCCAGAGCACCAATTCCAAAAGAACAGTGCAAAACAATAAAAATCAAGAGTATCATTCAAAACGGTAATGATTTGCTGGGATGCAACAAGGCTACGTATCTATCCTGGAGTTTTCAGGCAATCCCTGCAAGCAACAGACACCTTGCCCCACTGTGTTGTTCTCTTACCGCTGCACACGTTCTTCCAGTCGTTTCACAGTCTCCACGTGTGCCAACAGCTGGTCCTGCAGTTTCTGGGCAGAAGCTGTTGCTTCTCTTTCCTTCTTATCCAAGGCAGTCTTCAAGTCACAAACACAACGCTCTGACTGAAGAAACTTTTGTTCCATCTCCTGCAACTGTAAAATCACAGGAAGAATCCACAGTCGTCAGGTGAGCTTTTGTACAGAGTCAGCTGCTGCCGGAGGATTCACGTGCTGCATGTAGCTGCCCATAGATACTGAATGAATCTCTGCCCAAAGAACTGTAATCATCTCAAGTACCTTCACAGCTTTGCTTCTACTAGCAAATGAACACAAGCTGTGTTACTTCCTCATCTTCTACAGTGGCCTCTCCCATCCCTCCATGGACTTCCTAGAGCACAGTTCTAAGCACTGACACTGCCCCTCCGACCCTTTTGTGGACCTGTGATGATGCTCTTTGTATTCACTTGTTTGCTACTGCATGAATGCATGAACTGGGAAGCTTCTATTCCTAAGGAAGGAAGGTGTCTTGGAAGTGTCAGAGGAAAACTGCTCCAGAGGACCTGTGCTCTGGAGCACACCATGGCACCGGGGGAGTTTTTCTGAATTGGGGGAGACCTCAAACGCAGCACCAAGAGAGGTGTCCAGTACCCTCTGAGAAGGAAGTGGTGGATCCCTGAGGAGAGGGCAGCTCTGCCTCAGCGTGCTGGGGCCAGGAGGAACAGCAGCAGTTGTATCCTGGTGAGCACCACTTCAGCAAAGGCTCCCAGGTGAACTGCAACCGGCAGACCTGCTCTGGAGTTTGGGAATTGCACCAGGGTGCTCAGGGAGCGTTCTTAAACCAGGAAGAATCTCAAATGTAGAGCAGCGAGAGGAACCCCATGCCCCTGACCAGGAAGTGGTGAAACCCTGAAGAGAGGCAGCTCTACCTCAGCATGGTGGGGGGTGGAGGCAGGAGGGAAAGAGGCTGATCAGAGACTGATATAACCATCACTTCCTTAGGTCTCTCTCCTTCTGACTCCTGGGATAATGTGTTGTCTTTTTTCATGATATATAGAAAGAGACAAGAACCCACAGCTTGATTCCTATGGGGACAGGCTTTCCATAGCTCTGCTCAAACCCTAGCTAATTCCTCATGTAAGTAGAGGTTCTCTTTCTCCACGTCAGCCTTGTGGCTCAGGGTTAACTGCCAGTGAAGCTTTCCATGTAGGTTGCTCTTTAACTGCATTGGCAACCTTCTGCTGCAGCTTGGCACCGAGTCCTACGGAAATGGTGCTCCAGGAGCACAAAGGTTTCCCTGAGCATATGAGGTATGCCTTTACTTCTTCTGCTGCATAACTACACCTGTCTTCAGAGTGAATTCAAACTAAGAAATGCTGCTGGCCACCAGCGGGTAGCCAGGAAAATGATGAACTCTTTCTCCTCCTCTTCCAGCTGAGCAGCCCCATGCTGCCAGGGGAAAGCAGGGAAAACTTCACTGTTTCTACTCCAGACTCGAAAGGCCACTCAAAGGCCACTTGCTATGAATGCCATGTAGGTCCTCAGCTGCTTTCCAAGCAGCCTCTACTCAGGAGAAAGCAGGAATCAAACTCCCCTCAGGTCTCCAGGAAAACCTCACCATAAAATTTCCCCATAGAAACAGGTAACTAGGCTCAGGAGTCACCAAAAGGGAAACTTGTGAGCAGCTTACTGGGGCAGTGGCTTGCAGGTCTCTCTGCAGGGCTTCAATCCTGTTGCTTTGTTGCTGGACAGTGCCTTCCAAACTGGTCTTTTCAATTTCAAGGCTTAAAAAGAAATACAGGTCTTACTATAAAAATCTGCCAGAGCACCAATTCCAAAAGAACAGTGCAAAACAATAAAAATCAAGAGTATCATTCAAAACGGTAATGATTTGCTGGGATGCAACAAGGCTACGTATCTATCCTGGAGTTTTCAGGCAATCCCTGCAAGCAACAGACACCTTGCCCCACTGTGTTGTTCTCTTACCGCTGCACACGTTCTTCCAGTCGTTTCACAGTCTCCACGTGTGCCAACAGCTGGTCCTGCAGTTTCTGGGCAGAAGCTGTTGCTTCTCTTTCCTTCTTATCCAAGGCAGTCTTCAAGTCACAAACACAACGCTCTGACTGAAGAAACTTTTGTTCCATCTCCTGCAACTGTAAAATCACAGGAAGAATCCACAGTCGTCAGGTGAGCTTTTGTACAGAGTCAGCTGCTGCCGGAGGATTCACGTGCTGCATGTAGCTGCCCATAGATACTGGAATCTCTGCCCAAAGAACTGTAATCATCTCAAGTACCTTCACAGCTTTGCTTCTACTAGCAAATGAACACAAGCTGTGTTACTTCCTCATCTTCTACAGTGGCCTCTCCCATCCTCCATGGACTTCCTAGAGCACAGTTCTAAGCACTGACACTGCCCCTCCGACCCTTTTGTGGACCTGTGATGATGCTCTTTGTATTCACTTGTTTGCTACTGCATGAATGCATGAACTGGGAAGCTTCTATTCCTAAGGAAGGAAGGTGTCTTGGAAGTGTCAGAGGAAAACTGCTCCAGAGGACCTGTGCTCTGGAGCACACCATGGCACCGGGGGAGTTTTCTGAATTGGGGGAGACCTCAAACGCAGCACCAAGAGAGGTGTCCAGTACCCTCTGAGAAGGAAGTGGTGGATCCCTGAGGAGAGGCAGCTCTGCCTCAGCGTGCTGGGGCCAGGAGGAACAGCAGCAGTTGTATCCTGGTGAGCACCACTTCAGCAAAGGCTCCCAGGTGAACTGCACCGGCAGACCTGCTCTGGAGTTGGGAATTGCACCAGGGTGCTCAGGGAGCGTTCTTAAACCAGGAAGAATCTCAAATGTAGCACAGAGTTAGGTGCTCCAAGTCCCTGACTGGGAAGTGGTGAAAACCTGAAGAGAGGCAGCTCTACCTCATCATAGTGGGGAGCAGAGGCAGGAGGGACAGAGGCTGATCAAAGTCTGATATAATCACCGCTTCCTTAGGTCTCTCTCCTTCTGGCTCCCAGGATACTGAGTTGCCCTTTTGATGATGGACAGGAAAGCATCAAGCACCCCACAATTTACTCCTCTAGGGACAGGCTTTCCATACCTTCGCTTCAACCCTCTCCAGCTCCTTCTGCAAGCACAGACTGTCTTCCTCCACATCAGCCTCATGGCTTGTAGTAACCGGAAGAGCAGTCCTGAAGCATGAAAATTTTGATAGGAAACATGTCCAATTCTGCATCGTTTTCTCCCTGCTTGCTCCCAAATCAACTCTTTCCCCATTTCCTACAAGCACAGTGAAAGCTAAGCCAAGCACATGGAAGCTTGATGAATTCAGATTAGAAGGGACCTCAGGATGTCTCCAGTCCCACTGCCTCCCCAGTGCAGCCTCGAATATGAGGCAAGGCCATACTGTTCAGGGCTCCTTCCACTACTCTTCAAATCCCCATGGATGCAGCTGCACCAACTCCCGGGGCAAGCTGTTGAACTGCCTGACCATCTACATGGCAAGACGTTTTCTCTTTATGTGTGGTTGGAACCTGTCATGTTCCCTTGGACAAGTTGCTTCTCTTTCTCCCAACGCTCCCATCCATACCACTTAACGCACCAACCGTGCCTTTGCTCAAAACCCCCTCTCCCGCAGAGCAACCTTGCTGCTGAGCTAATGGCAGCTTTCCCAGTGGGCCTGGGTCTGTGTGGGGAGGGGGCACCACAGACACCACTTCCTGGTAGTCCTCAGTGGGCAAAGTACAAGAGTACAGAAGGTCTGAGAGCAGCCAAGAGCAGACCTGCTTTTACCAGTCGCTTGGGGAACTCCTTCCGTGTGGCTCTTCCTTCTTTTTCTAAGCTCATTCCCACGCCTCTCCTCAGTCACACTCACTGACAACTGAGGAGGCCCGTGTGCTGTTTTGACAAAGCCCTCACCTTTCACACTGCTCTGCAGCATGCCTGTCAGCTGCCTTTTTTACAAGACACTCCAGCATCTCTTCATGCTCTTTGGAGACTGCAAGATCTAACGGGGTATATCCCCCCTGAAAGGAGAGAGCATCTCCATTAGAAAAACAGAGACAAGTTCGGCACCTGTTTGAAAGAGCAGCTTCACCCACATGCCAAGGTTACCTGATTCTGAGCATCACTCCTGGCACCATGCTCAAGTAACCGCCCTGCTACAGTAGCATTACCAGAGAGGACAGCCGGGTGAAGGGCAGTGTTGCCGTCAGCATCCGTCAGATTTGGGTCGGCACCGTGTTCTGGCAGAATAGCCACACATTCTTCTTGCTGGTGCTCTGCTGCCTGGGAACAACACACAAAAGAAGGGGGAAGACTTTCGACATTTTTGTCTCACTCTGTCACAACTCGCTCATCTCCCGAATGCTGTTATGGAAGGTCATCTTCAAAAATTTAGCTAACAGAGGCCTAAACCACGCCAATAGCAACATGCATGTTTCTGTGGCCCTTCTGTGTAAGGAATCCTGTCAGATACCTCTCCTGTAATGCACCGTCAATAAGCCTCACTTAGAAGATCAGAACACAGTCCACTTACCATCATCAGTGGAATTCTCTTGATGCCTTCAGGAAGGTTCAGCTGGCAGTTCTTTTGTGCTGGATATCTAACGACATCTGCATGGCCATTCGCAGAAGCGAGATCCAGAGGTGTCCTAAAAATTAAACAGACGGTCTCAACACAGACAAAAGACGGAACGAATTTGCGTCTTTACGCAGCCCTGGGGAGCCTGCCCGGACTCTGTTCCTGCCACTCGCGGCTGCTGCAATCCTGCGCTGATCAGCCACAGGGCAGAAGAGAACGGGTGAGGTCTGAGCAGCTGCGAAACAGCCCTGCAGAGAGACCACGGCGAAGTGGCAGGCCGGCAGCACGCACTTCCAACAGCGCTCGAGCCAGCCCGGCAGCTATAAGCCACGAAAAGCTCTAGAGCTCGCTGTGTCTCCCAGCTGACAGGGCAAATCTCGCTGTTCAGGCCATTAGCTCGAACGCGATGCTACACACGGCCTTAAGGGCGGGCGCTTCCACGTGGCATCCAAAGCTGCCAGGGGGGTTGGTCGCACTATGCTGATGCTCTCGGTCTGCCTTTTCCTTAAGAGAAGGCTGCCGAGGACTAGAGGAGCTTGGCTCAGAAGCTGCCGCGGCAGCACCTGCCAGAAGCAGCCAAGGTGTCCCATCCGTGGCCCACAGAACTGACCGGCTCTGCTGGTCTCTCCCGTCGGTGCCGACTCTCTTGAAACACCTCGGCCAGGCCAGGTGGCCGCGGTGCAGCCCGCCCTGGACCCTCTCACTGGGCTCGGAGGCGGCGGTGGCAGCGGCACAGGGCTGCCCAGACGGGCTGCTGTATGGCGACTGCTGTCGCCTTCTGCTGAAGAGCCCCCTGACTCTCTTCTGCAGGGCGTGCCACGACATGGCCCTGCTGGGAGCGACCAGCAGCAGGAAGCCCCCGGCGGGCTGCTGGGCCCCGGGTGTGGATCGGGATAAGGATCAGGACGAGGAAGAATGTCAGGGCGAGGACGAAGGACAGCGAAACGAGGAGGACGAGAACAGGCACTCGGCACAAAGCAGATGAGGTCGCCCCGCGCAGTGGCTGCGGCCAGGAGCCTCCGAGACGGCGGCAGGGACGCGCAGTGCTCCCAGCGCGGGACGTGCTGCTGCTCCCGGAGCGGGTTGGGCAGCTCTGAGCGCCGCGTCCGGGCGCCAACAGAACCGCGGGCACCAACAGAACCGCGGGCACCAACAGAACCGCGGGCACCACGCGCCTGCGGCGTCACAACGGCCGGGGGCACGCGGGCTCCACCGGGGCCGTCACAGAGGCCGCGGCGCGGGCAGGGGAGGCGCCGGGCGGGTGACGGCGGGGCCGCGCGGACGCGAGGGCGGCCTCGGCGGGCGCCCGGCAAGGAGGCGGCCCGCGGCTTGCGAGGCGGCCGGCGGCACTGGGCGCTGCCTCGCCTCGGGCTGCCCCGGGGCACGGTCCGGGCTGCTCCGCCCGAGCTGCAGGCTGCGGCAGGCGCTCGAGCAGCTCTCGCCTCGCCCGCTCCGGGTTTTTCCCTCAGCGCATGGCCGGGGTGCCTCTGGGCACACATCCCCGACATGAAGCTCAGGGTGCGGTCAGATCCCAGCACTTGCTTTCTAGGTGGAGAGATTGTCTAGGAGACGGGGGATATTTCCCAACGCTTTTTTTTTTTTTGCCTTTGCGGGCTGCAGCTGGGTCAGCTCCCCACAGGCTCAAAACCTGTGGGTTTTTCCCGTCATTCATGGCTGCCAGAAGCTCACCCGCTGCCTTTGCCTTCTGCACAGACCACAAGGAGGATTGCTCTAAAATGCAGGAAGAGTCTGTTATCAATGAATTTTGGGAATGTGGCTTTCGCATGCAATAAGGAATTAATCAGTAGGAGAGAAAGAGTTATTACAATTAGGACAGTTTGTCTAAAGTTATTGGTGGACTTGGTTGTTATAGTAAATTTTAATTCTCTGCTTATTAATAAGTTTAAGGATCCAACGTTTGCAATGTTTCATGTTTAAAATAAGTTGTTTACCCCCGTAGGACTGAACGTAGAACATTCCGGAACCGGATAAAGTAATGAAAGCTGCGGGCCTCCAACGAGAAATTAACGTAAAGGGATAAAACAAGGAACAGCATTGGATAGACAGTGAGCCAACCGGAGGACCCTAGACAACAGTCCAACAGGGAGGAGCCAATCAAGATACCCAAGACATCAATGAGCTGATCTCAAAGACTTTGGTGGGCGGAGGAATGGGCGGTCTAAGGGCGGGGTTTCGGGGCTATAAAATGTATCGCCCCTAGGTTGTGGGCGTGCTTCTGGTGGCATCTCGTTGCGGGTAGGTGCGCTTTGTTTTGTGCCAGGCAGACCGCCGCAGGGGTTTCCAATCGTCTATATTTTTAATCAATTGGTTCGGTGTTTAATAAATTCTTTGAACGATCAAGATTGTGATCCCGTTTTTCACAGTCTGGCAACCGATAACTAGCAATAGCTGAGCTTGAGCCCACGATTTTGATCCAACTGTGCTTCAAGTCCCCTGCAGGACAGGGACACATTTGCCTGGCCTCCGGCTGTGAAGATCAGCTCATTAAAATTCTTTGAGAGATACCTCTGCCCGAATACAGATGCAAGCAAGACCATATGCCAAAATCACTACTACCGATTTTTATTTAAGACTAAATGTTAAATAAAACTTGCAAGAAACACGTTTTCACATCTGAACTGGGCACAAGGGATACAATAGATGCACTATTAAAAAAAAAAAAAAAGTTATCCAGAGACTTCCCATAGCAGTTCATTCAAAAGGGAACCTGGTGCACGTGAAGGTTTTCTGGAATCCAGCGCATCCAGTTTCAAGTTCAGCAGTGGCTGGGGAGAAAGGAGACAAGATTCCTTATGTTACTTTTACAACAGACAGGGAGAAATAAGGCACTATAAGAAGATTTGACTTAACTTGATAGTCTGCAGTCCTGAACAAGACTTTAAAATTTCCAAGGACACATAACAAGGGAAGAGGTGGGCACAAAGGAAGAAACACATTTTGTGCACAACAGCAGAGCAAGTGTATGGTCACGGTTTAGTACTGAATGCAGTCAGTGTTCAGGGAAGACGAGGTTGCTGAAGTCTATAAAGATCTCTAAAAATCTGGGGGCTTCTTTGATGTTTTTGCTGGAGATGAACTCTAGTGAAGGGCAACTTCATCTTAAGCCAAGTGTTTCTGTGTGGGGCAGTGGGTGAATTTTCTTTTTGCTTGGTTTTTTCTAGGCAAGTGCATAACATTCTATGCAATATTTTGGGAAGCAGGCATTTTCCCCACTCAAGTCTAAACTAGAAAGCTAGCAGAACAAAATCTCAGTGCCTTGCAGAGGAAGTTGAAAATAATGGCTTGAAAGCTGTCGAGACTTAGAAACAGTCACCTTTTTCCTTAAGAACATTCCTAATGTAATGACACATTACCTTCTTTGAGTTCCTTAGTGATTTTTTCATCCAGTTCCTGTTGTACCTAGAATTATACATGAAATATACAGTTAAGATATAATATGACCCAAATGTTACTGCTAAAACTCCTGAAACATTCTTACACCCCACAGAGAATGTGATAAAACCTAAAAATAGCATCCCAAATGGAGATGATGGTCTGTGATGGCTGAGAAGAAGAAGCCAAAGGCCTTGGACCACATGAGCTATGTGGAAAGGCTGAGAGAGCTGTGACTGTTTCTCTCCTGGAGCAGACAAAGCTCAGGCGACCTTGTCTGTGTGTATTAACTACCTGATGGGTGGAGTAAAAGAGATGGAGCCAAGCTCTTCCCAGTGGTGCCAAAAGAACAAATGCCCCCAAGCCTCAAGGGTTTTTGAAGCGTGGACAGGCAGCAGTAAAATCCTGGGGAGAAGAGAAGCCCTAGAACACGAAATGAGACACTGGTAGCAGAAGGAAGCAGGAAATCTCAAGCCTAGACCAAAAGACAACCTAAAGCAGGACTAATCCTAAGCACAGCCATAGTAGTGGAGGTGCTGGAAGCAAGCACTCTCCCTGGTTTATGAAGCCTTCACAATGACCAGAAGGTCCACAGGACCCTCCGCAACACGTGCGGATGAATGAAGAGAAGAAGAAGGTCTTGTTTGCCTCTTATTTATTCCAGGAACCTTTTTGTGATTCTCATCCCCACCCAAGGAAAAAGAAATAGGTGGAAATAAAGCCACCACATGGACTTCTCTGAAAAAGAATGAAAAGGCCTTTGAATGAAAATACACCTTTGAGGACTCTGACAGTGTCTCCACTGCTTTCCTGCCCCCCAGCCCTCTGGAGAAGGCATCACAGCCTAAACCTCCTCATCCTGTCCCAGCTGAAGAATTTGCATCCCTCCATTGCAATACTGAAATGATGGGAGCCATCCCAGTGTATATAAGGCCCCAGAGCTCACTCAACGAGTTCCTCTGAGAAACTTACAGGGTTTTAAAATGTACCCATGAGAAAATAGCAACAAGATATTACTCAAGGGGTCAAAACAACAAAAACTTTACTGGCAAACTTAAGAAAATCAGGGAACTTTGGCAAAGTTTAAAGCAACGTTCATTTAACATAAAGCATTTCACAAAACATTAACTTAGCTCACTCAACTTAGCAAACTCCAAGCCCCTTTGTTTTTAAGGTACTCAAAACCCTGAAAAGATGGAATTAGAAGAAGAAAGAGAGGAGAGATACAGAAAAGATCAGATATAGCTATAACTCCTAGTTCCAGCAGTGTTCAGCTGATGGAAATTCCAAGAAGAGGTAGGATCAGGATGTGCTGCCTTATGTCCTGGGTTAAATACCCTTTGACTTCCTGGGCCCTTCCCCTGGTGGGATTTCCAGTCATCTAGCCATTCAGGAGCTCGGTTAGGGGCTCCAGAGACTGGGAGTGGAGCATTGCCTCAAGTATTGCCTCAATTGGTAGCCACTGTGGGGGCTGAGCCAGAGGCTCTAGGGGGTGGGGTGTGCAGAGTAGTGCATTGCCTGACCAGGGCAAGACCCGATGTGCCCTTTTCTTGATACACACGCCTGAAATGTTTCGAGCCAGTAATCCTTGCAATTTCTCACAGCCTGTTAGTACCACTTTTGAGAAATGTATTGTAAAAATGTAAGGGCTTGATAACCAATATCTTTTGAGACTAACCCATGGGCCTTTTGCTCACTGTTAGGCAATTACATAATAAAAGTTAAGGTAATTATACAATAAAAGCACAAGAGTTCTTGACATATATCTGGTGTCTTTGTTTAGACTGATGAGGGAATTTACAACAAGCATCATGCCCCTACCAGTGGGTTGTGACACCTGCTTTGTGAGGTGTCTCACAACTTTCTCAAGCAGACGCTGATCTGCAGACAGGGTCCCACAATCACGTAATCCAAAACACAGTTTCCAAGTGCAGTTCTGCAGTCAGTACTTGACTTGTCCTCACCATCAGGGATTGAGGAGAACGCCATCAGGGCCCTCATCACCTTGACTACTGCTCCCAGAGCTCTGAAGTCACTTTTGATACTGCCCAGGTTTCTTTGGTCTTCCTTTCCTTGGTAACTTGTCATATCTGCAGGGAATGAGGTCATGGGAGCAGAGCTTGTCTCCTTCCCAGTCTCCTGTGTTGTGAGGGAGCAGACCATCTCATCTTCTCTCTTGCTTTCCTGATCATCCTTCTCTCATTAAAAATGTTTTCTTTAATCCAAACTATTCCCTTTGAAGATTGGAAGAAGATGTTGGGTTTTCTTCTCATGCTTCCTTCCACATAGGCATTAGTGCATGTGTCCACAGTGATTTGTCAAACTTGTACTGCTCCTTTCATTTGAAGAGGTGGGAACTGGTATGGTGGACTTTGATAGTTAGCTGCTGCTATTTCTGCCTAGCCAGATCTGGAAGATGGTGTGGAGGACAAAAATGTATGGATCCACAAGTAGAATCATTTAAGCTGTCTTTCCTTTGGTGTCTGTAATTACCCTAGCATGGCCCTAAGTGCAGCTGAGGGAGGGGCTTCTTCAGTTTGCTTTCTTGAGTCATTGTGCTTTGCAAGGTGTTGCGAAGTCTTTTAAACGGAATAAGTATTGGGAAGGGGGTGTTGATCTGAAGAAAGTTAGTAGATGCAAAAAGGGGATGAATGGGTTCTGTCTGTAGCACTGTGCCAGAATAAATGAAACTTGCCAGTAATATGGTCCTTTGTAGCACACTTGCCAGGATGTATAGCACAAGTCCTTGCTGCTGTACTAACTTGTGACCCTTGCAGTCATTCAGCCCTCAGGCACATCTCAGTTTGTGTTCACAGAGATGCAAGGACAGTAAGAGTCACTTCCCAGCCTAGTGTTAAAAGGAGATGATGCTGTATAGATGGGGGAAGTATGTTGGGAGATTTGTTCCCCAGTATGTTTAGAAAAGAAAACTTACAATACCATCATTGTGGTAATTAGTGTTTGGTGCCAGTGTTTTCCCAAGTGACTCTCACAGTGTTGCCTGTCCCCAGGCCTAGCGTAGGTGCGGTCCTTTTGTGTTATTTAAGTCTCTGTTCATATCATGAGGTATGTCCTATAATCACTCCACAAATCAACAACAAGGCTTCCGGAATAAAGCCTTTCAAATGGCTAAGGATTTTCCTATGTCCCCTCCTCTTTCACTATCCTCACAACTTCATAGTCACTTGCACCCAGATTCCTGAACTCTATTGTGCAGTGTCCTTAAAGCTTCCCTGAACTGCCTTCAGCTGCAATCTTTCTTTTTTTTTTTTTTTTTCGGGAGCTAGCTTTAAAACACAGCTTGATGCAATGGGAGGTGGAGAATTAGACAGCGTTGGGATATAATGCAGCTTTTCAAAAGGCCCAGTATGTACTCAGACAGGGCTTTTGTGCTGCCCTGTTGCCTTCCTGCCTCTGTTGCCCTACGAAGGAGTAAACTTCCCTGAGTGAAGAGAGCATTAGCTACACTCTCAGAAATGTGTTATTCCTTTACATGTGCACTTTTTGCCATCTAGTGGCAGCAATGTCTTTGTGTACTGTCTGCCTCACAATTTTACTTTTTAGGCGCGGTACAAAATTGTTTGTTGTACAACTGCTCCATCAAGCATCAAGGTGCAACTCTCCATCCATGCTACTGACTGTACTGCTGTGATGAAGGGTCAGAAGACTAGATGGAATGGTCAGGTTGGGAGAAGTATCCACTGTCAAGTAAAACCACAGAAATGCTCAAAATTGGTGCCTTTCTGAAGCTTAATGGCATTTTGAGTTAATTAACCAAATACTCATTATGTGATCATATGGAAGCCTGGTTGCTGATTTAGGGATGTATCCTGAAAGATACTCAGTCTTCTGAGGAATGACTGAGGGAACTGGGGTTGTTCAGCCTAGAGAAAAGGAAACAGCAGGCAGACCTTATAGCTCTCCAGGATGATCTGAAAAGGAAATTGTAGCCAGGTAGGGGTCAGTCTCTTCTCCCAGGTAACAAGTCATAGGACAAAAGGAAATGCTTCAAGTGGTACCAGGGGAGGTTTATACTGGATAATAAGAAAAAATTCTTCACAGAAGGGTTTGTCAAGCATTGGAAGAGGCTGCCTAGGGAAGCGGCTGAGTGACCATCCCTGGAAGTATTTAAAAGATGTGCAGAAGTGGCACTCAGGGATATTGTTTAGTGGTGGACTTGGCAGTGCTGGGTTAACAATTGGACTTGACAGCCTTAATGGTCTTTTTCAACCTAAACAGTCCTGCAATTCTGTGATTGTGGAGCCTCTAAAATGAAAAGCCATATTTTGATGGGAATGCGTATTTCATGAGTGCCTCCCATAATCATTAGGTATGCTGTGTCTCTGAAATGCAGCAGTTGTGTTGGACATGCAGGTACTTAAAACAGCTCCACAACAGTGATGCCAAATTGCTTTAGTGGAATTCCTTCACTAAAATACAATTCTGCAGATCTGTAGGGATTGTATGTGGCCATTTTCCTGAGCTTCCATCTACTTTTGAACCAGGCTATGAACTGGAACTAGGTTTGTCTATATAGATGGCTTGTTACAGCACCTGATATGAGGCTATTAAACTATGTGTCTTTTCACATCCAGAAACTAGAGACCTGCTGTGGCTACACCATATCTGAAACATGCTACAATCCCACCAGTTTGCAAGTGTGATAGAAATAATATCCATCCATATTACTACTGAGGAACTGAGTCCCTGGCACAGGTAGTACATGCAGAAAGTCCATAGCACATATTTCTTCAGGATAGTTGTTTCACATAGGAGTAGACATGACATAAAGTGCATATATTTGTGGATTATTTTGGGCATGTTCTGATTTCCCTAAAAGTGACCTTGGAGTATTCCAGATAAAAAACAGGGGGCAACCCCCAGGAGCAATCTTGCAAAAGCTCATTGAAATGGCCAAATCCTCTCCAGGAGGTTGTAATGTCTGAAAAGCACTATGCAACACATACCTTTGGTAAGCAGGCTATTTTGACAATGCACTTTGCTTTGCTTTAAACCAAGCATTATTTCCCAAGATACAGAAACACTGTGCAGAATACAGTCCAGTCAAAAGGAACATTCAAATCACAGCTCAAAGTTGCATTGCACTGAAGGAAGGAAACTAAGGTAGATCTACACTCCATGACAGGGTAACTTTCTTAGCATAATTAGATTATGTTGCTGTAGCTAGATTTGCTCCCATAAGCATATGAGCTTGTTTAGCAGGATCTTCAGCCTGTTCACCAGGACACCATGAGGACAGACTTATCCCACCACATGTGCTGTGTGACTACAGAGCTGTTTCCCCATTGAACTCTAGTGGCTTGCCTCTCCTATGTGTGAAACTTGTTAATTTGCTTTACCCTATGGAAAGTTCACAGATGGCTACTCCCCAATTACTAAACTGTTTGCAGATGTTTAGTTGATAGATGTTTGTTTAGCAAGCATCTGTGGTGATTTAGGATGATCCTGCCCCTGTGCTTTTGCCTTCCACTCAGAATAAAAGAGGTTGCCCTTATTCCTTCATGGGCTTTCCCTTTTAAAGTGATTGACTGGAATCTGCCTGAAGCAGTTGTTTAAGTGCTCACCAAAACAACCCACTGGCTCAGGGTAATAGCTTTAGATGTGGATATTGGCTACTGTTTGCGAAGTTAATCAGCTTCCACCCAAACATGGTAATTTGTTCCCCCATAATTCTGACACAGTGCCAGTAACCAACACCTTGAACTGGCTTTACCAGTCTGGCTGAATCCAGGAGGGGGTCAATGGTCCAGCCCAAATGCTGCACAATATAAAGAATTCATATATTTTCCATGCTTCTTCTTGGGATGAACATTTTATTTCTAAAAATCTATTACTTCAAGACAAGAATTTAAAGAAGTTAAAGAAGGCTAGCAAAGAAAAAAAGAAAAAGAATAGCAATAACACAGATATCTTGAAGGTGTGTTTTGTTACTGGGATACTGAGTTTTTCATAATAAGTCAAAGACTTAAAGTGCTAATACATAATGAGTTCAACAAACATCAATGTTACAAATGTACCCACATAAACAGTCCCAGTACATAAGCCAAATTGTCTGCTGTGGATCATCTGCCCTTTTTTTTTTTTTTTTTGGTGGGGGGGGAAGGGAGGGAAGGGGATGGCTAAATAGTGTACCAATCTGGGTATAGAGCCCTTTCCTTATCTTAGAGAAGCTGAGAAACTGTACCTGTAAGAGCGATACAAAGAAGTGGCAAATTCTTCTCTTGAAGTGAGACTTTTAATTAAAAGATTAAAATAAGTAGATAGAAATGGTAAAACAGCTCTCCTTTTCCAGCCTTCAGCTGGCTGTATTTGGTATTCTCAGAGCTGGACAGTTAACTCTGTTTTATTGGTGTGCATTTGGTATTGGATAATATGCTGAATGCAGTTAGCTCTTTCTTACCACCTTTCCTCATATTTTTCAGTTATTTTAACCACTCCTTGTTTCTCACTTCATATTTAAATGGCCACGTGTCTCACTGTATCTGTACAGAGCTTGCTGCAAAAGGCATTGAATGTTCTACTGCTATTGTAGAATTATAATAGTTCAGGTTTTACAAGTCTGACCTGTAACTAGAGGAAAAATGGACATTTATAATTTTATTGGCCTACTAGTGATTACTGGATGGACAACTATCTTTTCAGTAACTAGAGTAAGAGGTAAAAAAGCAACGAATACAAAGGTGTCTAATGCAATATAGTGCAACATTTCCACAGATTGCAGGATTTCGATTTGCCATTACATTTTATTAAAATACAATTAAAAGGCAGAAAAGAATAGAATCACCCATACAGTATACAAGCTAGAAAGTGTAGATTAATGTATTTTTCAGCATCACATTTCTGAAAACAGTGGCTTCTCTATTTTAAACTCTAAATAATGTTATGTTGTTGAAAGACAGGGTATGAATTTTACATAAGCTAATGAAAGAATTACTTTTGATGATGAAAATATTAATTGTGTAAGAAAAACATTTTATAAATGCTAAAAAAATTTTATAAATGTGAAAGAACTGGGTACATTTCTTTGTTTTGTCTTTGGGTACTGGTGTTGTGCAAGGTATATTCTCTTGTCTGGTTAGTTTCTATTAACAAGATATTTAAGTCAGTAATCACAAATCAGTCATTTTCTTCTTAGTTACAAAGACTGGAGCTTTCCTTCTGTGTTGCTATAGATTTCAAATTACAGTGGTGTACTGTATACACCTTGTACTACCTGTGTCTTTATATACATAATAAATATGCACATATGTAGTTGAGTAAGTATGTATATAAAATACAATTGATTGTCTGCTTAAAACTTGTAACTAACTTTGGAATACAAACCTTGTTTGTTTTCAGAGGAATTGTGGTGTTAGCCTACTTGGGAAAAATCTCCTTTCCTTTGTTTTGTTTATACAGGATACAAGCAAACAAAAAAAATACAACAAAAAAAAATGAAATTCAGTGTTGTGATAATTAATTCTAATTCACCAAGGATCAAATTCAGAAAAGAATATTTTTCTCCATGTTCCAAGAGGGGATAAAGAAGGATAGAAAGAAGTATATTTTCTTATATAAAAGCCAAAGAGGTATAGTTTAAGTGCTTTGCAATGTCATAGGTGTAATACCACATCAGAAGGCACTCCTCTGTACCTAGCAGCTATGTGCAACATAGAGTGAGTGGGTCAGTAGTGAATACTGGTGCTGTTCCCAGAGATCTGATGGCTATTGCCAACCTCTTTACCAGGCTGCTTTTGTTTGTTCTCTGGGAAAGATGCTATGGGGATTTTGATTCAACTTAGTCTCAGTAATATGTCTTTAGGCTTGACCACAGTGAAAAGAAAAAGAATGTCACTGTTACTGTCACTCTCCTCTAGGGCCAGCTTATCTGTCTTGTTCAGCACTTTGTCTGCAAGAAGCTTTGCCTTAGTTGTGTCCCACCCTAGCAATCAGGATGCTAGCTAGGTAGCTGAATTCCTTCAGTTCCCATTGGAGATTTTTATTTGTATATTGTGCATTCTGTTGTTTTCTGAAGTTTTGGTGAACTCCAGGTGTAGATGAACATGAATGTTTACTGAAGAACCAGTCGATTTTCATATTATTAGGCATTATCTTAATGCATCTCCGTATTTCCTGGTGTTTTACTTGGCTGGCCACTTCTTTCTCACAGAAGTACAACATGTAGGCCTCAGTAGAGTATACAAATTTAATTATTTCTTCCTGATGCATTTTTTTGCACATATCCCCAGTGTCTGTGGTTTACCACTGAACTACTAGCTGTGCTATGCCTGTCAAACAGCTTTGGAGTAATGGTTTATGGCAAGATAACTAGCTGTACAGAAGATTATTTAAGATTAACAGCACTGGACTCTATCATTCCTTGTATGTTCAAGTTCAGTTGAGTGGCAACACAAATGAATTAGCAGGTGCACTGATCTGAAGAGAGCAGACAAAAACAGGTGTAAAGAAAGAGTGTAAGAGAGGAAATTACGTATGGAGATACTCAAGAAAAAATGTTTAAAACAGACTAGTAAATACAGTCTGTAAAATGTTCATCATTTGGATCAGTCTTAACTGTAAAGATGGGGAACAGTGTGTTTGTGTTTCCACACACAGAGACCTGTTCTGACTTTTAAGGGAACAGCAGACAAACGTCTTCAAGGTTGACTGCTTTTGAAGTAAAACCTCAGGCACCTCAGACACACAGCAATTGGATGCAGGCTGAATGTAGGCTTCAAAAGTCCTTCACTCAGTGGATTCAAGGACCATAATTAATATATCTAGGTCAGTCAATAGCAGAGTAAAAAGTCATTGTCCATAGACCCAGCAGGGATAACTAGTGGGGTTACTCTGGTCCCCATAGTCCCCGAGATCTAACAGACAGGATACCCATCCAGTTTTCACTGGGATAGTTTGGGTAACAGGTCTCTGTGTCCTGAAGTTGGTTGACATGCCTAAACATTAAATCCTCCAAATCAGCACTAACATCCTCTCTTTCTCAAAGACCCGCTACCTAAGATCTGCAGGCAGTACCTCTGATGCAACCACAGGAAGACAATCTCCTTGGTCACGTGGTGATGACTAAACTTCCCACTTTCTGGGGTCATGCTTTCTGCTTCCAGAAAACAGTGCCACCCATGAAGCCCAGCAAGGTGCCATTTCCCCCTTCACGTCAGCAGCACCCTTGTCCTCCTCAACATCACTGAACAAAATGCCACTTGCAACACAGCAGTCTATGTGACCTCCAATCTCTTCTGCCTTTTCTCCATCTAAAACCTGGGGGCAGAACAGTTACAAGAACTCCTTTGTCAGCATTGGAAGAAGGGTCTTGTTCATAACACAGAACAGTCTGTGGCATGGAAGATCACTGACTTCCTAACAAAACAGTTATTGTAAAACACTTCCTGACCCTTTCCACAAGTCATTGGTCAAAATCTGCAGAAGGTTTTGTCCAGAACAAAAAGACCCATGTCTTTTTTCACGTATGGAGAGAACTGTCTTATCTTGAGAAGATTATTTGTAACACAAGTTTGGAACCATTTTCACAGCTGCTTTATTTACTAATGTTAAAAGGTGCTTAGAGGCAGACAGCTATTCTGGGACCTGCATCACCCATTACTGACGCTCTTGGGGGCTTCCCAAAGCTGTACAGCGTCCAGCTGCAGACGTCCTTGGTGTCACCTGCAGCAAGCAGGAAAAAGCTGGCTCCTTCACAAGGAGCAAGGCCCAAATAGAGATGTTGTAAAGGTGTCGGTGGAGGCGAAGGATGAGGGTCTTTGTATAGGTTTGTCCTGGGTTGCAGTGTATTCCATTACCATCCTCATGAGCTGTTGAAATCAGGTGGGGCAGTGTTTCCTTGCCTCTTCCCCCCAGACTATCTTTCTGTTAATGGCCCATCATTGTCCTGCCGCCTGACTCAGAGATAACTCCCTCCGGACTATCTTCTGTTAATGAGCCTAATCAACACTTGGCCTCATGACTCATTACCCCATTGTGAGATGCTCCACCCAGAGGGAGGAACCAAGCATCCCATCCTGGATATAATCTGGGACTCTGAACACCAGAGTCAACCCTTCCCACTGGATTTCCAGAGGACAGGAGCTACACAGCCACCACTGGACTTTCTGAGGAAGAGCAGACCCCTTTACTACAGGATCACTGCTTCAGAGGACTGCAGCCACCATTCTACCAGACTGCTACCACCACCCTGCCTAACAGGGACTCAGGTTGTATCTTGATTCTGTCAGTTTGAACTAGTGTTTTCTTTTACTTTTTTTCCCTTTTCTTTAATTTCCATTAAATTGTTATTCTGACTTGGTGCCTCCCACTGGTTTGTTTTCAAACTAGTACAAGGTTCCAGCTGGTTTATTGCAGGTGGAGGGTCCAGGGGCAAAGACCAGGGATAAGGGAGAACACAGTATTTTATTGGGGGGGGCAAAGGGAAACAGCCAATGGAGATTGACTGAGGAGGAGGAGACAACAGGGGAATAGCCAATGGGGATAACTGAGGGGAGGGAATTACATGGACCAACCAATGGGGCATCGAAGAAAAACAAACTTTCTAGAACTAATACTTAAGCAATTAGGGAAAATGCCTAAACATAAACTTATATATGAAACTGGGTGGAAAACTCCTAAACCAATAACCTTGACATATGCAAACTAATTCCCACTGGGCTCATGGGAACTCACCATAAGTGTGGAGGAAGAATTAAACCTCTGTGTCCTGGAGGCCTGTCTACCAGTCCTCCGATTGTTCTGTTGAAGTGGCCACTGCCACATGCACCGCAGCACATTACCTGTGAATATTTAGAAATCTCTGCAACTGGGTTACTAGAAAGGCAAGCCTGCATTCATTCAAGCTGTTTCATTGGAGCAGCACAACAGAATTTCCACGTGAAAAATAATGACTAAGAGTTAAATCCTTCTAGAGTAGACTGTTGCTAGCAGGAGGTTGGGCTCTGTCACTGAGCTGGTAATTTTCCCCAAACATGTGATAAGGGCTGAGATCTCATCTCTGACCCTTGAGCTCAGTGTTTTGAAGATCTCAGATAGTTAATTACAAGGTCTTTCTGCATCAGTAGATCTCATAATGTCTCATGCAGTGACCAGTGGTAAACTATAGCTGTTCCACAAACCTATTTCTTGTAGCCAGATAAAAGGGAGGAATGGCCACAGCTGATCAATTGGAAGGTGAGAGAGGTTAATTATTTTTGCCTTTTTCCTCAATACCAGCCTTTTCAGGCTTCTGGAAAGAGAGGCTGTAGAAAATTAAGTGACACAGAAAATAATTTCCCTGGTGAACTAGTTTATTTATACTCCATGCATATGCTCTGTAATAAAGAAGAGAGAGGGGTGAGGCTCAGGGGCACTGCTTTGTCTCTGCTGGAGCAGTGTGAAGCCTTGCCATCCATAGCAGCTCTTTTCTCAGGCTGGGGAGCACCACTGGGTAGACCTGTGAGCCCGGGCAAAGCACCACAACTTTTGGTAACACAGTGCTGTTACCCAGGAGAGAAATCCCTGGCAGAAGATGTAAGCCAAACCAGCCTGGGGCATCATTCCCGGGTAGAGTGACACAGCCATGTCTGTTCCCACTGCCCACAGCTCTGCATTTTACGAATACAGTTGTGTGGTTCCTGGGATGAGCCTGTTCATGAGATGAACCTGTTCACGGCTCAGTGGTAGGGCATGGGAGAGAGAAGCTCAAGACAAGAGAAGCTACAACATCTGTGTAGACATCCTCCACTTAACCTCCATGGGCTCAACTTCCACTGTGAATTTCCTTTTTTTCAGTGTGTTTCTATAAATCCGCATAGACTTATGATAGAGCTGCTAGAAGGGCAGGTAAATTCAGTGGTGCATGCTCTCTACAGAGAGTTAGATCATAGGAGCTCAACATTTTTATTTAATTAGCAGCTTTTGGCTTCCTATTTTATATGTATAGTCTCTGTTCTGCTTTTTTGTTATCATGGCAGATTATCAATCATATTTTGGGAAGAAGTTTTAAAGCAAAATTTGACAAACTTGCATTTTACTAACTTGCATTTTTTACATAAAAGTGAGTTTTCTTCTAGATTTCTTACATATTCAAATCCCTCTGGAAGATGTATTTCCAATAATTACTCTATCTGAAAGGTAACACTGATGCCTGATGCCAGATGGCAACTGTTGCCTGCTCCAATATATCCTTCACTATCCAGCTGGTAATGTTAGGGATACTCCTAAGGGAGAAATGTGGAACACAGCCACATTAAGAAAATTCAGGTTTTCTAGAATAGTGATTTTTAGTTTGAATTTTAGGGCTTAGGTGTACCATTATTATTATAACATATCATGCACTGCAATTCCTGAAATTCTATCATTTAATGAATTAAATAAAAAAAAAAAAAAAAAAGGAGTGGATTTTAAACAGTTTCTATGGAAAAAGAATTAAACTAGAATTTTTCAGTTTAGAGAAATGGTAATTAGTTGTTCTGCTAATTTTAGAGTGGATGAAACAGTCCAGATCAGCCCTATGGATGGTACATGGGGCCAAAATAGAGATGAGGAAATACTGCCATCACTATACATATGTACTTACAGCAAGGGGATACAGGAGATGCTTGCAGGCCTTCCATAATCTCTGCTGCAGACTTGATTAAGAGCTGCCGGGCTGCTGGTTGTCTCTTGGCATGAGAATGTATGGCACAAGGCTATTTTGAACTAGCCAGGTTGGAAACTTGACACTCTAAGGCACTCAGCATTGTCTGGGATAATGTGCATGAGCAGAGGTTTGTGTAAATAGGGGCTGGATACTGCATATGGGACCCAAGCTAAGATCTGGTAACACTGACCTCTGCTCTGTGGTAACACCAGTTTATCTGGAGATGATAGACTCAGTGTTTCTGCCTGACACTAGTTTGAACAAAGCAGTGTAACCTCTGGTAGGATGCCAAAGAGATAGGCAGGTGTACACTTTTTCTCTGCAAACGTTTTTCTTGCATTCAGATGTTACTACAGGATGTCTCAGATTTAACAAAATGGCTTTGCCACAGTGAAAGTATTTTTTCAAGTAAATAAAAGTACTTATAAAAATAAAGAGTTCTAATTGACTCTAATCATAAATAATTGCATTAGAAATGAATGAAACTGTTCTGAACAAATACATTAACAGATTTCTGTTGCTACATTGCCTTGCTTTGTTATGTATTCATTCCATTAGTCACTAATTTAATCCTCCTGATTGTTAGTGTTAATTAGTGAGGTGTGACTGTTCCAGAATGTCAGTGAGAAATTTTAAATATTTACAGCTGGTTAATCTCTACAGGATATTTTCACCAATACTGAAATTCTACTTTTCTAGAATAATATCATCATAATATCACAGAATACAGCATTCATCATAAAGATAGGGTATACTGTCTTCTTTGTATGCCAAAACATGACACAAGTCATGCAGGCTCTTTACCACAGATGATGTGTAGGGGAGTGGAATTTTTTCTGGCTTCTAAGTCATTAAGAAGAGCAGTTTTATAACTTGATCACAGGTGATAGATGGGTTTTGAGACAGAGAAGGAAAACAGAAGATAAGCATGACATCTTTCTCCATCTCTGTTTTGGGTGGGTATTAGCTACTAATCTATAATAACCAAATTTTTATGCTTCCTTTCTCTCCTTCTTGGTATGCTCCATTGTAGTTTTCCAGTTGGGTTTTCATTATCTCAGATGATGAAAAGCAGGTAAGATAAAAACGAAGACCCTGATGTAAGCATTTCTGATGCTGTAAGCAATTTGGTTACACAGTAAAGGCAATGCCAAGTTCTTTGCTAGTGTAGGAGGACTCTAATCAGAATTGAGTTCTTCAGATTTTCAGTTCTGTTTCCAGAAGGCATATGTGTGGAAGTTCTCAGATTACCTGTTCAACTTCAGTAACTTGCAAATAACTCCCTAGATCATTGTAATGTCTTACACAAAAAATGATGGATATAGGACACAAGGAAGGCTTTAACAGAGGTCAGGAAAGTGCACATGGGAAGACAGTGGGGGCCAGGTAAGACCAGTATCTGAGATTTCAGGAAGTTTCCCTCCAGAAAGTGATTTTTGTAAGGTGACAGAGCAATATAATTGAGAACAGAGACACTTCAGGAATTGCTAATACTGGGTGTGATTAATTTTACAGTATTTTTTTTCTATTCAGACTGCTTCTTACATAGATGCAGTTAAATGTTTTGATTCTTGTTAAATAGCCCTACTCAGTATTAGGTGTCCCTTTTATTTCAAGATAAAAATGCATATCATGGAACATGTGTGCACAGGACAATTTCCTGAGATGGAGAACAAGACTATATTATGTACTCTTCAAAATTCTGTAGTGACGTGATCTATGATACAAATTATTTGTAGTATTCTAATGACATGAGCCTTATTGTTACCTTCTAGTGAGAAATGTGTTTCTTTCTTTACATATAAAATCTTCTGCATAGATCAATTCTGTCTGATTTGGCAGACAATTTAATTCTGTTCCTTCTTTAGTCCTGCTATATGTAAAATATTAAACCTAGCACTACACAAAGGCATATTTTTGCATTTAATTATTACTCAGTTGCAGCCTGGAAGTAGTATTAATCAACACAAAGTATGGTATCACTTCTTCCAAATGTATGCATTTTGTGTGCTGTATTGTTGAGATTAGGATCATACTGGGATTGTGCTTCTCTATTAAAATATTATGTTGCATCATCTTCTATATTTAATGGGATTATGAAGTAACTCAATGAATCCAGGGAATCTTAAAGAGAACATGGTCTAGATGTGCTTTGCTGTGGTGCAGAAGGAATTTTAGCTCTCTTATTAGCCCTTGATCCTAATTTTCTGGCTTTCCTTTGCAGTGCTGACAGCTGACCCAATGTTTGCTGCCCCTCAGGGTGTGCCTTTTCCTTAGCTTCTCTTATGTGGATATGCATAGGTGGATGGCATGGCCCTCTTTTGCTGGGGCTGCTTCTATCCCTGCATTGCAGTGAAAGGGGCAGCTGGGAAGGGACTGTGTGTAGTGCAAGAGATGGATACTTGGGGAGCGTTGCAGGATTGATACACTTCTATATAAAAAAGGATGATGTAGTGGTTTAAAACCTGAGTGGAAAATTAAACACACTCAAGCTTCTCCCTTTCCCCCTCCCCTTCTGATAATGGAGGAACACTAGGAGACATTATGAATTGGAATAACAATTTACTGAAAATCGCAATAACCACAACAATATTAGTAACAAAGTGTACAAAAGAGACAGGGTGTTTTACCCACAAAAGGATATTCACCACCAAGCAAACAAAAGCACTTCCCAAAGATAGTGTCTGTGTGGTTTTCCAGACAAAGGCAATATGGCAACCGGCCCTGCACCAGGGCCACTTGGTATTTGGGAAAACAGCAGCAATATGGCTAATGAGAGCTTCCACAGCTTAATGCTCCCACAGCCCTGTTTGACAAAACAATGGAGATCTAGGGCAAAAAACCCACTCAGAAACTAGATCATTCGCACTGTGCCACACTGCCGCCTCGGATGGATCCGAGCAGCTGCCGCTGGCACCGGTGTCATTCCATTCGGCTCCACTGGGGCTTGTGCTTTGGATGGCTTGGCCCTGCACCACCACCATGCTGCTTGGAGCAGCGTCTTGGGTTCACTATTGTGCAAATGCTGTGTATAGATCCTATTAAAGCAAAACCAGCTTGGAGGTTAAGGAAGTGTAAATAAGTATTGTGAAAAAGTCTGTACATTTCAGAAATACATTTTTCATTTCAGTTGTCTTATGTCATGACTTCAAATACATTATATTGTACCAACTTTTGGAAGATGGGTAAATACTGCGAGAGTCCATACCTCTTAGTCATGACAAGTTAATTGCATGAGATGTATGCGAACTACAGGGCAGATGAATTAATTGTGTTGCTATTTTTGAGGAAATCCGAGCAATAACTAGACACAGGTATAGCAGCAGGGATAAGGAGGCTTTATCCTTTCCATTAGGATCAGCTGACACAAAACATATTTTTACACTGATGTCTGTGCTATACAGCTGTGTAGCTGCCCCCTCCCCTCTCTCTCTCTCTCTGTTTGTATCAGGACTCTTTCCATCCCTGTTATTATGCTGCAGTGCTGAACTTAAGTACATCCTGGCATCAAGTGTGAGAAATAGATGAGGATACTGCCAGACATACTTAATTTAAGACATTAGTATTACCCATTGATGTAATCAATCTGCTGGGTTGTTTTTTTGTTATGCTGCAGCTTGTTTGCTGCTTTTATTGACTGGACCAGCATAATAGTTTGGTGCAGGTGCAGAGTCCTGCTGTGTTTCCCTCACTGCGCCACTCTGACATAAAATGACGGATGGCTTGGAGGTAATTTTAAACAGCAGGGAAAAGGCAACAGCTATTGCAATTTAGGAGATATAAAAGGAAGACAGGGGTCAAAATATAGTATTCTTCTGTGAGAGGGGGAGGAAAGGAGATACTGTAAATTGAAAGCAGTCAGGGAATATTAAACACTGTGCAATTATATACAGTATATTTAAGATGGTAAGCTGCTGTTAATGAAGAAACTACAGTGGTGGGGATAGGAAAATTTTAAAGCTATTATAAAATATTATCTATCGAAAGTGATAAAAATTAGGGAAGTAAGTACTTTAATATGTTATCAGACATCAATGACAATTGCTAGGTTCAGCAAAACTCGTCTTGATTCACAAATTAGGCCACTGAGAAATTTGATGTCAGCAATTTGCATGAGCTTGAAGCAGATCAATTCACCAAAGTGATTTTTGTTGTTGATTCTTACAGCTTAATTAGAGTAATACAGTGAAACAGGCAACTGAATGAAATCAGATCACTGAGTTATGTACAAATAGGACTATTTTGGAGCTAACAGATTTAGAATAAACTAGTTTTAATATTAAACACTGTCTTTCAGTTACGAAAAAAGCAATTTTGGTCCTTTGTAACAGTTTTGGGGCTATAAAGTGCCAACAATATCCTTCCACAGATTTTCATACTGTAGTTACAGGATGTTCATACATCTGAAACATCACAGACATGCATTGCAAAGCAACTGGCTACTTTGAAGCTTAAGTGAGAGAAGAAGAATAAAAAATCCAAAACCTATCACAATTTGTTCACACAAAACAATAAACACAGGTCTTCTTTTCTGAAAACTCTTGCTCCTAAATTATTGACGTTAACCATGGTCCTTCACTTGACACTCCATTCTTCCTGGGAGCCAGGGATTGCAGGAAGGCTCAGCTAAGCTTGATCACCTCCCACCTGGGGAAGACTTCCTGAACTACCTCTGAAAACTTTTGCTCAGATTTAGCCCAGTGCCTCTATCTGGCTTGATTTGTTCTGTCAATGCATAGATCAGTTTTAGATTTAAGCTGCACTTAGGAAGTTTACTAAAGGAGGTTCTAGGTGACATACATAATAGTGGTGGGCAAGTGCTCTCAAGAGCCAAAAGGAAGAGTGTTAAATTCCTCAGCTTCTTCATTAAAGACTGTCTAGATCTCAGAGTCAGAAAGCATGTGTTTGCAATGTTAAAATAGCATGGGTTTATATCTTCAGGGCAGATAGAAGTCCTTTGCCCAACACAGAGGACTCAGAGGATTTCAGTACCTGTGGGTTCTTTTCCCAGGGCCAATAGCAAATGCCGTAAGACTTTGTGTCCCTGACAAAACACCTTTTCAGTCCAAGGTCCTTGTTTCTCTCTACCAATGATGGGTATTTTTCCCCCTAAGTAGTCCCAGGAAGGCTTTCAGGGGCACAAGAGGCCTTTCTTCCCAACCAAAGGCATCAGGCCCAGCATAATGTAACCAAAGCACAGCTGTGCTTCAGCAGCTTTGTCTTTCATGCTGCTGTTTGTTTCCTTTGCCTGTAATGGCTCTAAGGAGTGTGCTTGCTGCACCAGCTGCAGCAGGATGAAAGAAATAAAAAAACTTGTGCCGAACCTGCCTTTTCCCAGACTTGCTCTGGGGAAGGTGCCTGTGTAGTTTCAAGACATGTGCACTCAGCAGCATGCATCAGTCCTTATAATCTTGCCCCATTATATTGTTGTGCAGCTACCTTGATTTCAGTACTTAAATGGGTTTTATCCTGTCTCAGCCCTAGAACTTTTGTCCACCAGAGAAGCCCTGATGTATATGCCAGGGACCTGTGGAAGAGAAGACACTGGTCTGCTGTAACCTGGTTTGTGGTTTGTGAACTCATTAGGCGTGCATATGCCCCACATCAGACTGATGCTACCAAGGCACTGTCCTGCTTTGCTTGTTCCTCAGTGAGTTTGAGAGTTCAGAATTCATTAAACTGACTAGAGCATTTATAGCTCAGACTTAAACTGTAAAGGAGCTGGCATTTGTTCTTTGATCCTGAGCAAATAATTTAAAATACTTGTGCCTCATTCCACCCACCTGTGAGAATACGAACAATGCTATTTCTCAGATCCCAAGATTTTAAGAATACATGTTCCTCAGATTAGAAACTATAGCAGTAGGAGCCAATAAGTATGTTGAATAGATACTGAAGAGATTGGACCCAAGACCTATACTGGCAGCTCAGCACTTTTCTGTCATAAATATAATCTTCCTTCCCTGCAGGAGACAGTCGCAAGACTTACTTCTTCTCAATGGGTGACATATAAATCATATAAAGGACTGCTTTTTGAATAAGCCAAATTACCAAATCAGCTGTACTGATCTGAATAATGCTGACCTGAGGGGTACATTTGTCCTATGCATTTAATCTTGAGTTGTCAAACTGCATCTGCAGGGTACAGTATAACTTGGATGCATATATCTTGTTTTCTATAGCCATGTCATCTGTTTCACATGTATTTTTGAAAAAGGGTGGTTGCTTCATGTAAGTATATATTCTTTCACTAGCAATAAAAACCTCAATGGGACAAGACTGGTTGATGGAGAAGAATATAGAAAGGAAAGAAAAGTAAATAAAAGGAAAAGAAAAATTCTTAAGAGTGCAAATGCAGTCATTGCAGAGTTTCTTGCATATAAAATACCAGGTAGCAATAAATGGAAGAATGCAGTAGATGAACCTAAATGAGTCACAAAAAGCAATCTTAGTGACAGGAATGCATTAAAAAGTCTCTATAAAAGTAATCAGTTACTTACCTTTCACAAGATAAACTAAGACACATGCATGAAAAGCACTTAGTGTCACATAGCCATGATTCCAAGACAAAAGAAGGAAAAAGGAATTATTGGATTTGCTTAGTTTATATCAAACCTCTGTATATTTTTCTATTTTATCTTTTTCTGGTACTTGTTTTACAGTTTAGTGGAAATACTGGGCAGCTACAATAAGGAAGCAGTATGTAATACTTGAAAACTGCTTGGTAACATGCATTCCTTTGTTCTAATGCTTTCTGTCACAAAGGACTGTGTAGGTTAAGGGTTTCTGGGGTCCAGTCGGGACGGCCGGACGTAGACGGTGACGGATGGAGACGAGAGATCTCTATAGGCAGGTCTTGGGACACAGTCGGTTTATTGTAAAAGGCTTGGGTATTGGGGCACTGCTCAGAGCTGCCAGACTCAGCTCTGAGCAGGCCCAAGAGAGTAAGCAGGTGAGAGAGAGAGAGAGAGGGTGTAAGAGCGAGAGTGGAAGTAAGAGCAGGAGTAAGGAAAGGAGTGGAAGAGAAGAGAGAATGGAAGTGAGAATGTCTGAAGTCCTGGTTACAATACAATAAATCATCTTCTGTACTGAATATTCTAATTGTCACTAACCAATCTAATACAAGATACAAATCCTATAGCATTTACATACAGCCTATTAGAGTTCTTATATTACCATAGAGTGTTACATCTTAACTTCTAAAAACTACTCTTTGGACCCCTTCTGCTGAGCTAGTAGGGTCTGCTCTGACCCTTGGACCTGTTTGCAAGCAGAGGGTATTGTTCCATCAAGAGGGGATTACTTCAGTGGCCATACCATTGTTTTCTAGTTGTTCAGTAACTAAGACTTGGTATTTCAAAAGTGGCTTTCATTTCGATGTTGCCTGTAGTTTTCATATTCCCAAAATCTTTTGTCAGGCAATCATATCCACCAGGCCTTCCTGTTTCATCTTCCCCAACAGGACTGCAAACACCTTTTATTACATTTTCCAAAGATTAAAGAAACATCTTGCTGGAACAGCTCATTGTCCCATCGCAGCGAGATCGAGATCTGGATGTTTCAATAGCTCAGCTGGGAGAGAATTAGAATGAACAACAACAAAAAAAGACATGCTACATGCTTCTTTCAGCATGATAGATGCAAAACTGAATTCTGATCTAAGTGAGTTTATTCATGTCAATTTGGTTTTTATAACTTAGTATTTTAAAATGTTACTGCATTTATATTTTTGTTAGCATTTGTTGGTTAGGCTTATGGCCTTGATGTGGTAACTAGCTATTTAAATATTCAAATTATCTTTTCAAAATTACTTGGACTGCTTGTAAACTTTAGATTAGGAGGAAGAAACACTTGAGCTGGTCATAGCCCTATCCCAGCACAGTAATTTCTCAACATGGGAAGAACAACTACATTACTGTTTGCAGTTTCTTTCCAAAGCACTTATGGTTAAATACTGCAAAATGTCTATGTTTCCAGTTATAAAGCTAGACCTGCTGTTAGATTAAAACATTACATGTTCATTGAAAAAGGGATGCAGAAAAGTTGCTATGTATACATTTCTATGCTGTTCTATTTTTTCCTCATGCATTTTATGGTTCATGATATTTTGAACTATTAGTGGAAGTCTATACAAAAGACTTTCATTATATTAGATGTTTATAGTGCTAGTTCACACTTAGAGCTATTTTAAGATGCTTTGTGGGGTTTATTACTTCTGTTTTTACCTTTATTGTTTTTTCTTGAGTATTTACTCCACTGTCTCTCACTGGTGCCCAAGGAGACCTATAACCAACTATTTAATATTTGTTGCACCCTAACAAGAAAGTTGTCAGAAGTTAAATTCATGATAGCTACAGCCTGAAATTTTTCTTGTCACTGTCATATGAGGAAAGACTAGTGCAGACATCTTCACTAGATTTATAGACTCATGTTAATCTCTCTCACTAGTGTTTCAAGATTTCTAGGACTATAATACTTCCCTGATAAGCAGAGTGGTTATTGCCTGTCACAGATTGTAGTTAAACACACTCCATTATTGCCTGTCATAGTCTGTACTTCAAATACATTCAGTTTAATACTATAAGCCAGTGAATTGTAACACACAGAGATAGATCCTGAACTCAATTCTTCAGGCAGTGAAATATAGTGTTATCTCAGCAGTGTTATGATTAAGTGTGAATTCTTGAAAGAGCCATGACTTTACCAAACATGTGCCTTTTAAATTGTCAGTATATTTTGTGGCCAGCTTGTAGCTAAATGTGCTGGTTTTACCACTGGCAGGGAAATTAAACTCCAAATAAGCCATTCCCTCTGCCCCTTTTTTGTAAGGAATGTACAATAAATGAGATTGTGAGTTGAAATAACAATTTACTAAAACCACAATAACAACAGCAGAATCATTAAGTGTACTTGTATTCAACACTCCAAGTGATGATTTTGCTTGAAGATAAAATTTCCCTACATGATGAAAGGTAATGCTGTGTTAGATACATAGGAAGGACTAAACAACAATTTCCATTATAAAGCTTCAACTAAAAATATTTTTCAGGGAAGTAATTTAGGCAGATGGAGAATTGAATGTACAAAAGGGCCAGATTCCTATTTTGAAAAAAATATTTTTTCCTATTTTATATAACTCATAGTTTAAAAGAAAAAAAATGTGCATATGTTTCTGGACATTCAACTGATAACTAATTGAGATGGAAGCTGCCATGTGATGTCATCTACCTGAAAAGTTTCTGGCCCCTACAACTACTTGCCCATTTCTGAAAATATGAAGTGTTCATGACTTAATGTCTGAATTCAGTAGTGCCTAGTTAGTCATTCGTTCAGGAAAGATTATCCATTGTTCACAGAGATAACACAGACAGTGCATTTCATTCCTTCCAGGCACAAATCTTCCAGGTAATCAGTCCCTTCCATTCAGATTTCTACATGTGGATGGGTCATGTTATAAGGGAGATGAAAGGGATAGAAATTAAAAACTATATGGAGTTTATAACATGAAGCAGTGTGTCTCCATCACTGTATTGCCCTTGGGACTAACCTTACATCTTCTGGAAAACCTGATAATAGTATTTTAGATTTCAGTTAGAAAATCCATTTACTTGTCTCAGACTTTGTGTACTTCTGTCACTGCAGTATCAGAGTGCCTCCCAGGGATTTGAAAGTAGTAATGGCAATGATCAACTGACTTTCCTAGCCTCAAGAAAAATATGCTGGGTTAACTGATGTCATGGTTTAACCCAAGCCAGCAACTAAGTACCATGCAGCCGCTAGCGTACCCCGCTGCGCATCCCCTCTGCCCCAGTGGGATGGGGTGGAGAATCAGAAAAAAAGTAAAGCCTGTGGGTTGAGATAAGAACAATTTAATAACTGAAATAATATTTATATTAATAACAACAATAATGATGATGATGAGGTAATGAAAAGGGAGACAACAAAAAGATAGAAATAAAGAAAACAAATAAACAAAACAATTGCTCTCCACCTGCTGATGGATGCCTGGCCTGTCCTCAAGTGGAAATCCCAGCCAACTTCCCGCAGTCTGTATACCGGGCATGACATTTTGTGTTGTGGAATATCCCTTTGTCCTGGCCATGCTCCCTCCCAGCTTCTTGTGCAGCTCCTCACTGGCAGAGCACAAGACACTGAAAGGTCCCTGACTTAGAGTTGCTACTACTTAGCAACATCTAAAACATGAGTATATTATCAACATTATTCTCATACTAAATACAAAATACAGCACTGTACCAGCTACTGAGAAGAAAGTTAACTCTATCCTAGCTGAAACCAGCACATCTGATGAGTTTATTATGAGTGATGCTTAAGTAGATGCATCCTCGGACAGGAAGCTGATCTAGGGAAGGAGTCTAAGTAGAGTTTTTCCTCTTATCTGATCACGGTGAGTTGCTGCTGTGCTGCATAATCTACTAGAAATACTCCATTATTACTGTCTCCGTCCCGGCTCCGTGGGGTCCCGCGTGCCCCCACAGCCGCACGGGTGGGTTCAGTGTTACAGTCGGTAGCACAGAGCCGAGAAGGGCATTTGTGTGCGCTCTGGCAGGAGCATTTATTGCTGCTACACTGCCGAAGGGTGCAGAGGCAAATACCAACATGATCCCAAAACTCACAGTTTTATCCGGGGGTGGGGAAAAGGCGGGACCAGGGAACGGGGACCAATGGGGAAGCTCTGGGGGAGTGACGAGGGGTAGAGGCTGACAGCCGGCCGGGGAATCCAAACTGGGATAGGTTAACAGAACAGAACACGCATGCTGGGAGAAGGCTTTCTGGTCACCCTAACATAAAGTGGTTATTGTGGTACTAGGGAGTTGTCTTACTGAAAACTCTCTGTCTCTTGTAATGTATGTTCACTGCCCACTACACTCCATTGGTTTGTTTGGACTGCTTAGCTTTTCTGTAGCAGAACTGGTAAAATGATTTATAGCCTCATCTATTTCATTATACACACCTGCCATTTCTGTTTTTTGGGCTTTAAAGCTATTTTAATGACAGTGTTGCTGTTTACCTATAGCAGAACAGAAATACCTTCTGTAGTTACTTTAAAAACCATTTTCTATTGCTGTTGTAAAAAAAGTAGCTACCATTCTCCTGAAAGTCTTTTAGCCACATGCATCAGGAGGAGGCTCATCTGTGAGTCCAGCGTGCACATCTTCTATCTGCCTGTCCACTTCTAGTGGGAAGAAGAAATGCTCAAACCACCACCACTGCCTGGAATATGAGGCTCTTGAAATGCTTTGGGATTTGAATTAACTTGGAAGGAGTGATTATGTAGAATCATAGAATAGTTTGGGTGGAAGGGACCTTTAAAGGTCATCTAGTCACACCTCCCCTGCAATGAGCAGGGACATCTTCCACTAGATTAGTTGCTCAGAGCCCTGTCCAACCTGACCTTGGTTGTTTCCAGGGATGGGACATCCACCATCTCTCTGGGCAATCTGTGCCAGTGTTTTACCACCCTCATAGTAAGAAATTTCTTTCTTACATTTCGTCTGATGTACGCATATAGATAAACTCAGGAGGCCTCAGCTATTTTGGAGTTACATTTCACACTGTTATTCCAATATCATTAGAGATATGTTTGAATTTTCTCAGAGTCTTCTTTTAAATTTGATTATTGAGCTTAAACTAGCTTCAAATTCAAATCCAAATATTATCACTCTCCATGACTGTAAAGCATATTTCCTTTGACTGTAAGTGAAGACAGTTTCTCATTATTGTCTAGTGTGAGTCAGTAAACCAAAAGGGAACCACAAAAATTTGTGAAGCTAACAGGATTTTTCTGTATCCACACCGATTGCTTAAATCTCGAGAGCATCTTATGAACAAATGTGTTTTCCCTACTGCAGATCTCTACCATGTAATGTTCAGCATTACAACTATGGATACAACCTGTATTTTAGAAGCAAAAATAGAGACTGAAGTAACTATGTGAGGCCAATACCAAGTGTATCACTGAGGAACTGAATGGATCATATAAATTATTCTGCAATAACACGTTTTTCCCATCTAAGATACGTGCCAGTGCAATATGCACCAAAATTTATTCTGCTTTTAATGACATGATGCAACAGTAAAAGTGTACATGCTACTAGTCTGCAGAAAAGGCTTTAAAGTCCACTGCATATTGCAGCACAGCAGCTATATATGATCTACTGGACAGCAGCCAAGAGGAACTTGGAGGAAATGGTGAGAAGTGTGCTTTACAATAGTTCAGTGTAAGTTGTCTTCTTTGTAGGAAGATAAACCTTTTCAATTATGTTGGTAGCTGTAAGAGTTTAATATGGGCCCCAGTGGTAAGATTTTGTTCCAGAACTCGGTGCAATACAGAAGTTCCTATTTTAAAAAATGCTGTGCCTTTCTCTCCCTTCACCTACACTGAGGGCTGGGGTTTTTTTCCAATTGAAACACTAGCAATTTACATAGCAATAAATGTGAAAAACCCCCAAAATTTAAATCTGAGTTGGTGTTGATTCTGTAATAAAAGCATAGAAACATTTCTAAAAGGCAATTTCTTCACCTATTTGATTTCCTCTTCTGTAACTGCTTTGCAGTGATGACTTTGCCAATTCTTAAATTAATTGTGACCTTTATCCTCATATTCACTGAAAAACCCTTTTCTTCTGTTCTATTTTTCTTTGTCATTGTTTTTACCTTCTTGTTATTATTATATATAATGTTTAATAGTAAACTATGTCCTCTTCAAATTGACACAGATGATTGCAATGTTTCTTGTGCTTTTCCCCATACTAACACTTCTGTGTCACTTACCATCTTTTGGATGGGTTACCACTTTTTATTGTTGCCTCCTCATCTGAATTGTTTTTAGGAACTAGACTCTGACAGGGCCTGCAAGTTTATGAATTGTTTTTTCAGAAGGGCCATGTGTGACCTACAAGATTCAGTGTTATCTGAGGATTTATAACATCTCTGTTGAGAACTGAACCAAGAATTTTAACTTCAGACCAGTAATAAGCAATTCGGTTTGATAAAGTAGAGCTCGGGTGTAGTGGGTACCAGCAGAATTGCATTATACAGACAATTTGCAATTAGACATCAAAGAGACAAGTGTTGCTGACAGAACAAATGAAGGAGAGTGGAAGACATGCTCAGAATTCCTTCTAAAAATTGCACAAAAGTAGAGTGTGACCTGTTTCCATAGTTCACCACAGTAAATTTGTGACAAGTCTGTTTAATTAATACATTGCTTGTCACATTTGATGTGGTATGCCAAGTTTTTTCACAGTTAGGTTCTCAATTTTGATGTTGGTATAGCCAAGAATATTGTCTCACAGAGTCCATTTGTTTCTTCACAGAGTCTACCACTCTAGTTATTTATAGCATAGAAACCTGAAAGTGAGGCATATATTACACACAAAGTGTAATCAAAGTCAAGCACACACCTAAGAAATATGGCCTATTGTTGTTTGATGTATTTGTCCAGTCTTGTCTGGATTCTGCTCCCACCATACAAAAGTAAAATCTCAGTGATGTCACTGCTGTGTTTGTGATGGAAACTTGATGGTCCATGTAACACGGAAAACTATAGTTATAGTTCAAAATCCACTCATTTTGCTATTTTTCAGAACATACATGGGTAATATATATAGAGTAACTGACACATTTTAGCCTTATTTCCTAAAGAAAAAAAAAGCATATACAGCTGTCTTTTCTGTATGTTCTTCTCTGCCTTCCTAGTATTTTTTCAAATTTTTGATCAAAGCTCACATTTCAGAGCAGAACTGAGATCCTGAGCATGGTAAAGTTCTTAAAAAATCTGGTTATGAGTGGTCCCTAAATAGAGGAAAGAGATCTCCATTACTGAGAGAAAGGCTGACAACTTTTGTCTGGCAGCCCATGGGTAGCTTAAGGCTGGTGTCAATCCACATGAGCCAGTGGGCATGTGGAGAATGTCATGAAGTCTGTGGAAGGAGGCATGGGAAAGGTGGGGAAAAACAGAACCATGAGAGACCATGAGGTGATGTACTCACTGCTTAGGCCGAGTTTTTTTATAGACATTTCTTTCCAGTAGCCTCTTAAAATTTGGCCATATTTCTGGTTCAATGACATCTAAGGACTACAAACTGTGGTGGTTGTTGCCAGCTGAATTGCCTTCTGAACAAATGTATAACCTATGAGTCCTCAATGATGGCACTCTGGAGCCCAGCTGGAACATCAGGTGATCTCCTGAGTTGTGATGGAGCACACAGGATGAGGGCAGCCACTGCCTGCCATGGCTGGAAATAAGAGTGGCAGCAACGGTCGGGTAGCTGATCCAGCTGTTTCTTGTCTGAGGATATGGCATAGAGATCCCAACTCACTGTGAAGTTAATCTTTAATTCTGGTCTCTCTGGTGTGAAGAGAATTCATAGGAAAAGACAAGCTGTACCGATCGGTCCTCAGTCCCAGCACTGACAAGTTGGCTGTAGCTTGTGCCCTGTAAGCATGGTCCACCTAGTTGGTTTGATGAGACTGATACAGTAGGGACATGTATTCTCCTGAAAATTCAGCCGGTGAAAAACTGAGTAATCCAATGAAGAGTTCAGTCTGGGAAATGTTCATGTTTAGATGTATCATTTTCATAAAAGAAATAACCTGAGGAAAGAAAAGAGAAAAGGAGTTGAGAACAGCTCTCTTCAGAACTGTTAAAATTTGGAAATAGGAAAAGCAAAGACATAACGAGGAGAAAAATTACCTAGTTTTGTCATACTTTCATACCTGACTTAGGAAAATTAATTAATCTAATTGAGAAGTGCCTAATTGAGCAGTACACCTTTTAAAACAAAACCTACGCTCTTTTATGCCCTGGTTTGAAGATATGCCTCACAGATAAATCCCCACTCAGTTAACATCAATCACTCTGAGATGACAACTTGATGGGTGGGTACCCATCTATCCAGAGCTGCAACTCAGGATGCAATGACAAATAATGAAAGAATCTAAGTGCTGGATTTTGGCTCAACATGTAGCTTGGAGTTTGCAATGACAGTGCTGACAAAGCCTTGAAAATATCTGTGGTAATGGCTCTAAATCAAGAGCTATAGTAAATGTCAGGACAAACTTCATTTGTTTGGTGGAATGCGTACAGAAAACAGTAAGAGAGGCAAACTCTGGTAACAGATTAGAACTAAGGGCACAATCTTAGTTCTAGTTTTTAGTACTTTCCAAGTCTGGAGGGGAACTCTGCAGCAGCTTCTTATATATAATGGTGATACATTCAATAGTGAGAGAAAACTCGGGCCACCACTTTTGCTATTCCATGTATTCTCATAATCAGATTAATCTGTAAATTACTTCTGTGCTCCACACAGAGCACCAAAAAGGGTACAAGATTTTATCACTGTAAAGGAGTAATGGATTTTCTGATGCAGACTTTGTGAGGCATTCCTTGGAAGTTTCTTCCTCTTTTACGTTTCTGTACTTATGGGGTAATGTGACCTATTTTATTTGGCGATGTAGGGACTGCCTGGTGTTTTAGCTCCAGGAAGGAAATAGCTCTGACACAGATTATCTGTGTCATTTTTCTTCTTGATAGCAACATGCCTCTGAAAATGAAAATATTTCCAAGCAAAGTTAGGAATAGACAGATATTTGTTGAATAATATTGTAATACCTTATGAAAAAAAAGAGAATTCAAATTATGGAAAAGAGAATTCAAATTATGAGCATAATTGTTTTATTACTCGGTAGTTAATACCTTAAAGGTAGTGGAAATAGGTTATTTTTTAGTGTTGCTAACTAAATATCACATTTTCTTCCCAGAGTCAATTCGATATTATTAAATTATTATTTTGAATGATCTGGCACATTATATATCTATCTATCTATACACAACTAAAAATAATTCCCTAGAAATAGTTTTCAAATAAAAAGAATTCTAAGGCTATCCTGTATCCTTGCAGTATAAGTGAAGGGGTATCTTTTGAAATTTTTAAAGCTAGCTAAGATAAAACTTAGATATAGGTATATAAGCACATAGAAGCAATATATCTAAAGGTACTGATTTTTTGGGGGCTATTTTTAGCAAAAAGAATGAACATAGTCTTCTTGAAAATGTTCATGTTAGGTCTTGTAGTCAAATAATCACTAATTTAATGAAACTCAGGGAATTTTTTTTTCCTATTTGTAATACCATCTGTGCTATCTATTGTATATTGAATATGGAAAAAAAATCAGGATTCTTGCTTCACAGATAGAGTGACAAAAATTCTCCTGAAGGCTGATGTTAAGAGATTTCCAGTGATGAATAGCAAGTAAATACAAATCCCCCTACATGTGGTGTCTGCCAATTCAGATGGCAAAAGAGAGGTTTGGGGTTTTTTGCTTCTAGCATATAAGCTTCAGAGTAGTGATTAGTTCTGTGCTTCAAAGGCGTATTAAAATTAGCAGAGATTTTTATTTCTGCTTATATATACTGGAAAGCCAAATATCACAATTAATCTTTCTCTAAGGTAAAAAATGAAATAAAGACTTTTCCCAAGCAAACATTAGTAGCTCCTGTTTAAATATCATAGTGCTTTGGGTGTTAAGGATGAGAATAAGCATTTTGCAGAGAGATGCACTGCTGAAAGTTATGTTAAGTGTGAACATGTATACTTCCCTAGTTTCTAAATTTCCCAATTTTTAAACTTGAAATTTGCAGAACTCTGGCCTAATAAAAGCATAAATTAACTATAAGTGATTTTAAATCACAGCATACAAATTGCACTGCATTTGTATGCAAATTGTATAAACACCAATGTCCAATAAATGAGTTTTCACCTATGTTCTTAGCAGCGTCTTGATTACGTCATATCAGATTCATTCTCAGGGATATAACTAGAAAAAAGCAAGTAGATGGCACCTCTAATTTAGTTGTTTTTCCTGGTATTAGATCTGTTCCTTCCCTGGTGCCTAATTGCTGTTAGAATAAGAAGACATGATACATAATGAGGTATTGGAAAATATCTCCTCTGAGCTTTGCTAAAGATACTAATATTTACTGAAATATGCTTTATGTTTTCTAAGTTATGTACAAATATCTTAGAAAGTACCTAGCCTCTGTACCACTGCCTCCTGAATAAGTTTTACCTTGCAGAAGTACCTATGGAGTCTGATAATGAATGCATTACTGCTCTAAGCACAATTTAAAAGAAAGATCCAAAAATAGCCTCCATCTTTACTTGGAGTGACAGCTTTAATATTCAACCCCTTTTTCTTCAACTTCACACTCTTCTGTTCATGCCACTGTTAATATATGGACTTTATGTCTTCTGTAAAACTAAAAGCAATGCTTTAAACTGTTTAAGTTTAGGGACACTTACCATATACCATAGAAGAAATCATTTGCCTTGTTATTTGAAATGAGCTATTGTACTTTAGTTGAACAGTATTGTTGCTGGAGCCCTGAAAAACCTTTAAATATATTTCTCCTTAATTTTATGTCTAGTACTTCAAATATAAAATAGCACTGAAAATATACTTTTCTATAATTCAACAGAAATAGGACTGATTTTGAGGAAGGTTTATATTTTCAGGGATACACATCCTGTCATTTCAATTGCTTCCCTGGGAAATGTGTTTCCAGAAAGATGGTTGTCATGGGTTAGCAAGCATAGTCCCAGAAGTTATGTTCTTGCAAAGGGGTGCTTACAGCTTCCTCTGTGACCTGACCTGACAGAACCTATCAGCTGGCCAGTTTGAATATGGACAATTCTTTAAGCCACTTAAAATTGTGACCACCTCTGTGATCCACACTTAAGAATAGAGAGAGCCCTCTCTCGTTTCTGGTGCTGGGACAGGTGGCTGTGGGCCCCATGCAGGGGCCGGTGGGCCTGGCCCAGGCCCTGCTCGGGCCAGGCCGGGCCAGGCCACGGCCACCCTGGAGCCAATGGGCCCTGTTCCACCTGCGGAACACCCCCCCCCCCCCCTTCCCCCCTCAGTCCTGCTGTGGGCAGCCAGAGCAGCCCGGCTCCCCTTCTCCAGTGCAGCCAAGATTCAGCTGAAGCTGCACCACTGTCCAGCAAAGATCATGTGACCAACAGCGATAAGCGACATTCCAGCTGCAAGGCCTGGGTGAGATTAACCCTTTTTGTGCTGTGAAGAGCTGAAAATCTGAGGGAGAAGAAAGAGGAGATGCTTAAAGCTGAAATTCTGTTGTAAAGCTATGATATATCAGAGTACCTGTTGTAATTTCATGAAGGCGTGGGGGGTGGAGCGTTCTACTTGTGAGCAAAAGCACCTGCGCTGAGATAGGCAGATGCTGAAACAGCTGTAATTTCGTGAGAAGTTTGAACAGGGAGAGATGGAAGCGATGAGGACTTTTGCTCCAAATGGAAAAGGAGAAAACCTCAGTTCCTAGAGATGCTCCCAGAGATAGTCCTAGAGATGAAGATGAGGAGGACCCTTTGCTCCCAGGGAAGGAGAAGGGCCTCTATTCTTAGACATGAAATGCTCCCAGAGATGGGTAAAGAGAACTTTTGTTTCTGAACAGCTCAACCTTAAAACTGTACCCCAGTAATTCAAGAGTGGACCCTCGAAAGCAGTTGTGGGAGAAGCTGCAAGTCGGGGGAAGGGACTCACATGATGCGAGCAGAGAACCAACCTGGGCGGCTGTCTTGTTGTGGTAGTTCCTCCATAGCATGGGCAAGAGAGACTCCTCTTCCTAAATGGACTGAACAAGGCTATTACAGAAGGGGTAAACAGACTGAACATCTCAAAGGTTGTCTTTTTACATTGTCAGTGGGAGAAGGGAGAAAGGTGGGGGGCAGGAGAAGTGTTCTGAAGGTGTTGTATGATTTTTTTTTTTTTTCCTTCTTTTAGATCTGTTAATAAATTTCTTTATATTCTTTCAAGTTTGGTGCCTGCTCTGCATTTCTCCTAATTCTTATCTCACAGAAGGTAAACAGTAATGAGTATTTTGGACCAAACCACTACACTAAATTGGTGTTTCTGCCCGGTTACAAACCCAACCTGCTACAATGGTTTAAATGGTTGTCAGGCAAATTTTTTTTAAAAATGTAGACTAATTAGACAGTTCTTCTTTGTCATAGATGTTTAGCTACTGTTCTCTACAGAGTGACATGCTTACAGACATATTGCCGTGTTTATAGTCTGGTGATTAAAAAAAGCTTTTAAAATAAATTACAAGGGTTGGTATTATTTACAAGACACTTTAATTCATCAAGAATAATGTTACTTTAATTTCTTAGGGAAAACATAAACTCTATTCCCAGGCTGGGCACTGATGGTTCTATTCACAAGGATCAAATGACTGTATGCTACAGTGATCTGTGGGTGGTTCTCAGTTGTTCTGAGATAGAAACTACACTGCTGTATCTTTCTTCTTACTCACCCTCTTCATTGAGAAGTACAATAGGAAGTCAACAGCTGAACTGAATTTTTCTTATTTTACTTTTGTTTTCCTTCATTTCAGGCCTGTGAGGCCTCTCCAAACATGTACATTTCCCTTGAGAGGACATTACCTTGCTGGGCAATAGGCACCAGACTTCACTAAACATGTGTAACATTTGCCTAGCAATACAGAGCCATAGGCACTTCCCAGGAACTGTGGTTTACTGACTAAAGGAGTAGGCTCCTAGGCTAAATTAGGATCATACATTTGGATGCTATGGATACCCTTTCTTAATATTTTTATTCCTGCAGTCACAAATCTCATAGGAACTGGCACTCTCCTTTTGTCAGGGTACTACATAACACTTTTTAGATGCTGCAGCTCATTAGCAGTGAAAGAAAAATGGACGAAAGTACACAAGAACACATGAAGTCAAGTTTGCATGTCAAGTAATCGCCAGAGCTAGTTTGATGCTTAATGCAGTATCTTGCCTGCTAAAGTGCCTTATTCAGAACAATTTATGTTTACAGAATTTTGGTTACCTGGTGAGACATTAGGGGTTGCAATAAATTCTGTTTTTTCCTTCCAGTACATCAGCATTTTGTATAGACTTAAACACTAAGATGGGCAATTTGGGGCCACTGAAAGCAAGCCCTTAGAATCTGTCTCCCATCTTGAATACATTCCTTGTTTCCATGGAAGAATCAATTAAATCTGTAAATATGCTTGGCAATAAAAAACCCATTAGGCTGAATTATTTGCCATCTTTCTTTATTTTCCTAGTCTATCCAGGCAGAGTTGTTATTAAATAGCATGTTTTTCATGTTCTTTATCATTTGAACTCAATCAAGATCTGAATTGAACATGCAAATGCAAGTCATGGGGAAAAATGTTCAGTTTGAGCCTGGATCTGAACATATCACTTCAGTTCTTGCTTCCAGCTTGAAAAACAGCCCACTGCCTGAAGTCATGCCCAGTTGATCTAAGGAAAGAGGATGAAGATGCTTCCTTTCCACTCTCTTACTTCCCCTTTCCTTCTACTGGGTAAAGGACTTTATGATCCTTCATTTTCTTGCTCTTACCAATTGGCAAGAAAGATGGATTCAGATATAAGCAAAATATGTGCTTCAATGGCTGACCTACTGTCTTCCAGCTCTTGATGTCTACTTACGCCCTTTCTGAAGTTCAGTTGCAGGAGGAAGATGCCAATTTTCTGTAGTAGTCCATGATCAGAATGGATGAAATCAGGATGAGATTTTGAAGAGGTGCACATAAAAAGAATCCCATAATCTTCTGTGAGGTTGCTCAGAAGAGGAAAGTGAAAGATATGCAAAACTGTTTCAGGAATGAGAGTGGAGGAATAATGCTATAGAAGGAAAGGATCTTCCTTCCTTTCCTTCCTTTCCTTCCTTTCCTTCCTTTCCTTCCTTTCCTTCCTTTCCTTCCTTTCCTTCCTTTCCTTCCTTTCCTTCCTTTCCTTCCTTTCCTTCCTTTCCTTCCTTCCTTTCCTTCCTTTCCTTCCTTCCCTCCTTTCCTTCCTTTCCTTCCTTTCCTTCCTTCCTTTTGTAATTTTTCTTTCTCTCTTTTTTTAAAAATTAATTTTATCATCTTTTTTTCCCCAAGTTTGAGAAGTGAATAAAAAAAGAAATATGAGCCAGAGTTTGGGCCTATAACATTACTAATTTAGATCAATCTTTTTTAGAGTAATAGATACTTAACACTATCTTACTTTTTTGACAGTGCACATATGTTTTTGAGTATATAGGATAGGAGGCCAGATATTTGGGTACTTGTAACATGCAGTCATGCTACAGGAACTCAGAAAGGGTCATTGTTTTTCATTCATGGAATATCCTTAGTTTTAGCTTTTAATTTAGAAAGTAATAAATGTATTACCTTTAATGAAAATTTATAATTTGAACCTCCACAGGTTAATTCAATATACCCATGGTTGAGGTTCTGACATTGCAGAATAAGAACTGTAATGAACTTGCGGGCTTGTAGGACATGGATATTTTCAAAGTTTAACCTGACTTGTGTAGTGAGTGTCTGCCAGTACCTCACTAGTGGAGCTTTTAAGCAGCACTGCAGTTTTCTGCTTGTTTACTATTACCCCAGAGATCCCTTGCTTATGAGTTTCCTACTCTTCAGCATGTTTTATCTCTTTTATATGACCTGTCAAGTTTTCCTTTTTCTACTTTGCTTTTACCATTTCCTGTAATTTTTTGTGCTTTCCTTACAGAGTGGTCCTTGTTTCTCCCTAATTTCCATGTGTTGCTACATGTACCAGGAATAGTTCAATCAAATACACATAGGGATCCATTTTCCTTTGAAATGTCCTTGGAAATCTTCCCCTGCAAGTCCAGGAAAGCTCACTTGTGTTCAGTATTTTAGCTGCCAGTTCCATGGAGATGTCTAAAGTACTATAGAGTATCTCAAATAGCACTGAATGCCTCTATTTCAGGAACTGGATTGTACTTGCCATTTCTTTCTCAGCCTGCTGTGATTTCACCGCTGTATCCTCCTCCTCTCCTAATCTTTCCCAATTTTTTTGATTTCCTGCAGTTCCACCTTAAATTGTCTCATCCTCTTCCTCAAAGCAGTCCTCCTAGCAGAAGTGCATCCCTCAGGACCTCACCTCAGACTTCTGCCAACAACAGTCTCTTTGTGCTAAGAACCATCATCTCCAACCTCTTCCTTTCTCAGACAGTCCCTCAGTAATCATCACAGCTGTGTTCTCCCATCAAAGTTCTGTCTCCATGCAACTGGAGGCAAATATAGGACAGAGAGAGAAAATTAAGATTTTGTTCAAAGTACAGAGGAAGCTGAGATTTTGAAAAAAAAATAGTGTATGGAAAAACATGAGGAGGATGCTAAGTGAAAAAGTAATCTTTAGTTACACAGCCATGCCCACTTGATAATTCTCTTTTGAAGTCTGACTGGAAGAAAGAGGGCTCTTCAAGGAAATTCAGACAAGCAGCCTGAAATAGCAGACCCCCTGGGGAATAGGAAGCAGACAACCAGTTGTTTGCTTTAGGAAGGAATGGAGGAGAATTAAAGACACTCATGTTCGGTACTGAGAACAGCAAACTAAAAACACATTGCTCCTCCTCTCCTCCAGGGATTAACTGCCCTTGACTGATAACAAAAAAGAAGCCTGTAAACATTTGTAGGCTTAAATGTACATAGCACTTTTCTACACTTCAGGAGCACTGAGCAATCAATGAAATCTGCTAAATGCAGCTGTTGTCCATATTTAGCATACATAAGGGGGTAATTCATACAAGCAGAGTTATGGTTTTCACAGTGCTAAATGAATGAATGAACTGCTAGTAATGGGATGTTTCAGTCTAAAAAACCCCAAAACATATTTTGCAGCATGCAGCTCTGCTGTTAACGGGAACCAGATCATGTTCATGAGGAAAAATTATGCATTTACTACCTTTTCCAACATTTCTTTCCTACGATGATGTTTTTGCAATTTTCCATTCAGGTCAGTGCGACACTTCTGCATAATCAAAGGAGCTGTTGAGGGAGAAATTTTAGCACAGGCATTTGGGGGAAACACTTAGAGTTTAATCTCTCACAATTTTAATTGCAGGACTGGCCACACCCAGTCTTGCAATTAAAAAAATATAAACCAGGAAGCTATACCTTGGTTGTCTTAGTGTGCCCATAAAAACTATGCAAAAGGAACACTTATGTACCCTCATGTTATGTCTGATCTTATGCAGTTTTCCAGCAACTTTTGTTAGCAATTTTTAATAAGCTTTGCCTGCGACATGAGGATGAGAGCTGTAAGGTCATGGCTGGGCCTTGTCATGAGTCTGCACAAGACTCAGTTGTACTGTGTCATAAACTCATAGCTCAGAGCAGATATTCCAATGCATTATTACAACCAAAGCTAATGCTGTGAGTAGCTGTAATGAGTATGGTGTAAAAATTACTCATTTTTGGAAGCAAAAGGCACCTTGATTACTTGGCCTCAGTGTTGAACCTCATCTGAGTCCAATTGTCTGCATAACTGAATGTTCTTTTTATTTGCAGTGACCAACATAGCAGCCTGTGCATTAATTTTAAAACTTTATTCCCAGGGTAAATTTTATAACCCCTATGTTTGTTATGTGTTTTTATAGTATGAAATACATGAGTCAACGAGTAGCATAGTTCTTCATCTCTACCAGTCTGTTCTGAATCCTGCAATGTATAGCTTTGCCATCATTATTTTAAAATGTAATTATTTCTTGGAATAGATCATCATTATATAACAAAGAGGAATTCTTACTTGACTATAAAAGAGAAATGAAGATACTAGGTATAATCCTGCAAATTTTAATACAACACTTATTATTCTGCTTGGCAACATGCTTTCAGCATACTTTTACATTGCATATACATAAATAATGGTCTTCTGACTCATTCTCATGACCTTTTATCCTCTGCTCATACCCATAATAAAAGGAACAAGAAGTAAGACTTTAAAAACTGTTTCAGTAACTTAACATCCTAACGCTCATCAAAACTCACAAAAAGTTCCTACTAACTTCAACATCATGTGCCTTCATTCAGATGGCCTTATACTTCAGCTAATTACTTTTCTTAGCAGAGCTTACTAGGGAGAATAAGGGTATATATGTTCTGAGCTGGGCTGGCTTCTGTGGAAATGGCTGTGGTGTTGATGCTCTGTACTATCACAGTGGTTTGCATTGGTGCATGGATGCCCAAACACAGAGCTGCCATTGGCTTTGCACCAGTCGTGGACTAATTATATGCAGAAATTTTTAAACAGAAATGTACAATATGAAAATTTTCTGATAATAATGAGAAGTTTCCATTTGCAATTTGGTAGAAAGAAAATATGCAAATCTGACTGAAACATTTAGCTGTCTAAATTACGTCTCTAAAGATTTTGTATGCTGATGTCCCTCCTGATTCTTCTGGCAGGCAACTTATTTAAAAGCATTTGAGACTTTCAAATTCTTAGTTTATGGCAGTACTTCAGACAACAAACATAAGTAATTATGCTCACATACATGGATAAGGGCAATTGCCAGTCCTATTAGTGTCAGACAGTGATGCACATTTGACAGTAAATGGTGCTTTAGTTCATCTCATTTATTCCACTGACAAATGGAGAAGTTAATGGTTCCTGGGAAGTATTACTATATACTAATTGAGAGCTCTACCAAGCTTTAGATAATATTATTATTACCATTATTAGCATTAATTATAGTAGTAAAAACCATAACAGCAGCCAGTCAGGAAGAATGGCAGTATGTGACTAAGCAGGGAGTCATTGTTGGATCCCTCTTCAGAACACCTGTGCTGATGCCTAATAAGAAACAACATAATTTATTGCAAATGTCTCGCGGTTTGCATGTCTTCTAACTCTGAAAGCATCAGATTTCAATTATAGAGATGACCCTCAAACCTCAATTCCACCCCCCTGCAACTTCTTCTATTCATCTGAGATCTTTCTAAGAATAATCAGAAAAAGGAAGTTGACGTGAGCAATGTCAAAAAACTACTACTACTAGCTAATTGAGGTACTTACAAAATAAAGACTGAGCCTGCTTACCTAAAAGAGGCAGAACTGATACTCAGGTTCTTAACAACACATTGAAAATAAAGAAAACAATGTTGCTAGAAAACATTTCGTTATTTGGGGAGTGATAGGTTTTCTCTCCATCATGACAGGGAAAGTATATTCAAAAGGAAGAGGGAGCTCTCAGTTTTGGATTGCAGAAGGAACTCTAGGGGAAACCTTTAATCAACCAGTCCTGGATCTCTTATGCTCTTACTAGCTCTGTACCCCCAGACTTTTATCTATACCTGGCCGAGGGAAGGCAGAAGGTAGTGTGGGTCTCATCATTTGTCATGGGATTAGGAGAAATCTTTGCTGGAGATTTATTACAAGTGTGGATGTGTGTTTGCATGTTTATCTCTCTGCATGTGGAACTCAGGGACATAGTTTAGTGGTAGACTTGGCACTGTTACATTAATGGTTGGATTCAATGATCTTAGAGGTCTTTTCCTACCTAAAGGATTTTATGATTCTATGATCTATTTATCTTTGCTGTATTCCTGATTTTTTGTTATGTAGCAAGAGCACATTCATGGCAGTGATGAGGAAGATAACTCTTCTGGTCTGGGAGCCAGAGTTCTTTTGGTACACAGTGTCTGTACTCACTTTCCAGATGAGTTTCCGTTACGCAGAAGAATAAACAGCAGGAGGGGTCTTGCATTAATACCAGTGCACTGAGACAGAGACCTGTTGAGTGATGCCTGGCATTTTTCTGCCATGCTGCACGGAAAGGAGCAGAACAGCTGACACCAGGAATGGTGCACTAGGATTAACTTGAAAACTTTGGATCCCTGTTAGGGATTTTGGCCCAAGAGCTATTTGTATTAAATACCAGTGTGTTGCACAGTTCCTAGCTTCTTTTGGCTGAGCTCACTGATGTTACTGAAGGCAACTTCAATATGTTTCTTGTATGCTAACTGCTGCTTCCTCTTGCCTTTCCCCTTTAGAGATTCCCTGTCTTCATACCATCATCTTCTTCAATTCTGGGGAAACTCTGTGGCCCCTCACTGCCAGCTGCAAACCCCAGGGACATGATGTTTGATCTCTGTGGCCCCATTTCTGTTTTGACTGTGTTATTCCCCATCTCCATTCCTTCTTCTCCTCCCTTAAGAGGGTCTGTGCCCAGTCCCTCTTGTCTTTCCACTGTGCATCCCCTGTCAGCCCTGCACATGCCACTGCACAATTACACTATTTCTCCTGTCAGAAGGAGAGGATGTTCCTAAGATGCTGACCCTAGTGTTGATACTCATCTTACTCATTGTCTACCATGAATGCAGAAGGCTGTACCATGATTTGGAAAGACAGTCAGAGGAATGGCTGGAGGTTGTGACAGCTGCAGTCCTTTGTATGGAGCATGCTGTGGTTGTGGAACACATAGCTGGCAGAGGGTTGTGGGGTGAGATGCACAACATGAGTAACCTTTTTACTCTGTGGCACATGTGATGAAAGGCTGAGTGGACACGACTCTTGCACTGCAAAGGCTCAAGCCCTTTTCTGTGTGCATATCACTAGAGCATGCCAATGTTTCCAAGGACAGGTATACCTGTGCAGATTTTTCTGGTACAGAGAGACAAATAGCTTTTGTGAGTACCCAGTTTCTCCTCTCATGTTTTTTTGTCTGTCACCACAATGAATGAGATTTAGCTGGTCATTCCCTACATTTATGACACTGATCAGACATAACTTTCAAAAGTTATTGTGTAATGAATAAACAAGAATACACATTAGATACAATGGAGCACCTTACCTCACCCAATTTGTAATAAATCAGTGTACACTCCAGATAACATTGTGGACTGCCAAAGTGTTTGACATCTCAGAACACTGTTTTTGCCAGAATAATCACGATTTTTTATTCTTGCCATGTACAGTACAATGCCAGTATGACTCATTGCACAGTTTTCTTTGAACATTTTTGAACAGAGTCTTTAGAAAGTGTCAAATGGCCATATTTTCCCCAGAAGTGATAATGCATATAAATTGTAAAATGATTTTATCATTTTTGCTAGAGGTGGGGAATACAATCTCCTTTGACACTTGAGCAATTTTGCCAGCATTAATTAAAGAGATTTTAATTAGATTTTTAGGAATTACTTCAAGCTATAAGAAAAATATAATTTCTTGATTAAATTTTGCATAATTAAGTTATATTTTGCAAATCTTTGTAACCTACACCTCTTCACTTGTAAGCTAAAAGCATGGAGGAATTATGTAAATAAGAAGCTGAATTGGCTGTAGAAATGCTCTTACTAGTTTTGTACGTCCAGGAGCCTGAAAGTACTACACGAAATGTAAAGTCTAATCCTAAATGTATTCTGTTGTGTGCCCAAAGTTATTATAATGCTTTGGGGAGTAAATTAATCAATTCTGAAGAGCTAGTCAAGAGAAATTAAATGGCAAAAGGATTAGTAATGTAACATGTGGGCAATGTAATTCAGGACACAGATTGTTAACAGCAAAAATCAGAATTAATTTTATTATCCTTGCATATAATAATTCAATCAAAAGTAATTTTAGTGACATCTTGAGAGGTACAAAAAACTGTAAGACCTCAAATTTTTGTGGGCATCAAATGGAAGTTAACCACATCAAGACCCCTTTATGTTTTTGAAAGATTTCTACAATCTTACGGACAAATCTGGTATCAGAAAGCAGTATTAGATGGGAGAAGCTGAGTGGGCGTAGCATCAGGTAGCATAACCCTTTCTCCTGCATCACTCTGTGTGACCCTGGTTCTGTGGATGTACACCCTATATACCCATCTGGCCCCCAAGTAAGACTGAAGTTGTATCTATCTTTGGGACATTATACTGTATCTATCATTGCGGTAATTTGAAGCTGCATGTCTGGAAGCCCTGAGTATTTCATTTTCATATTGTATCTGGTAGATCCTTGTAGTGCAAAGTTCACTTTGACTGCACTGTTTTTGGAAGGGCGCAACAGAAGTTGTTCTCTGAAACCGGTCATCCTGAGTACTGCCTCTGAAGTAGGAATGGGGTGCTTGACTGGTAGCAGGAATGACAACCTTCCCTCTCAGTAGTACAAGAACAGGAACTGTATTTGTACTTGAAAGAATAACTTAGTGTTTAATTTAAGTTGTCACTTACATAACCTGTTCATGCTGTAACCCCCTCTGTAGCCTTCCCCCTGGCCCAGGCTGGCACTGGTGATGTCCAAGGATCCTTGGCTCTACTTTGCAGGGGCCAGATGCATAACCCTGGCTCACATTGCTGAGGAAATTGCCTTATGGGGACAACCAGCTATGAGAGGTCTACAGAAAGATAAGAAATGTGAAATTGCAATCAGCAGTAGGGTTACTGAGGCAGAGATTGAGAAGAAAATAAAAGCCATTTGGAAAAGATATAAAATCTCAGAGAAGGAAAATACAGGGGAGTTTTAGGCTTTTTTTAAAATTCGTTTTTAGTTTAAACAAGGTATATGCTTGCAGGGTCTCTCTGCATGTGGCTAAAGGTGGCCTGAATGGGAGTGCTAACACTTAGGAGCTGTGACTTTTGCTGATAGTCTGGGTACCTCAAGCCATTCCTCAGATGGATCACTTCCAAAATGTTCCCGTTGGTAGGCACTCTGTTACTATTCATCTTGGGACTTGGCACTGGAGTCAAGCAGTATTGATACTGCTTCTCATTTGAACATCTGAAATTTTTAGGGAGCAAATGGATGATGAGTTGCCTGATTACTAAAAGCAAATACTGTATAAAGCAGAGTGAGTATTCTTTGTTGTGTGCAAGTTTGTTTTATTAGTTTTTGTGAGCATTTGCTAGGGAAAAATCCATCACATTATTTCTGACCACATTTTCACAGTCTGAGCTCATGCAGACTAATGTTTGCTTGAAACTAAGAATGCAGCCTCTGGAGTTTACATAGAAGTTTGCTGATAACTTTCTGATTGTATCATTCTCAATCTCTTCTATTCCTTGCAGAATGGATAGTAGTGGTCCTTATGAATGCTATCAGGGCATCTGTACAGCAACTGATATGATTGCTGTCAAGGGTTGCAGAAGTTTGTAGTCTGATTTTTTTTTAAGTATGAAAAATTCCTATGAGAGGAATCCATAAACATGTGTAGCGGGTTGGGTTTGTAACCGGGCAGAAACACCAATTTAGTGTAGTGGTTTGGTCCGAAGTACTCATTACTGTTTACCTTCAGTGAGATAAGAATTAAGAGAAATGCAGAGCAGGCACCAAACTTGAAAGAATATAAAGAAGTTTATTAACAGATCTAAAAGAAGAAAAAAAAAAATCATACAACACCTTCAGAACACTTCTCCTGCCCCCCACCTTTCTCCCTTCTCCCACTGACAATGTAAAAAGACAACCTTTGAGATGTTCAGTCTGTTTACTACTTCCATAATAACCTTGTTCAGTCCATTTAGGAAGAGGAGTCTCTCTTGCCCATGCTATGAAAACATTATCGCAACAAGACAGCCGCCCAGATTGGTTCTCTGCTCGCATCATGTGAGTCCCTTCCGACGACTTGGAGCTTTTCCCACAACTGCTTTCGAGGGTCCACTCTTGAATTACTGGGGTACAGTTTTAAGGTTGAGCTGTTCAGAAACAAAAGTTCTCTTTACCCATCTCTGGGAGCATTTCATGTCTAAGAATAGAGGCCCTTCTCCTTCCCTGGGAGCAAAGGGTCCTCCTCATCTTCATCTCTAGGACTATCTCTGGGAGCATCTCTAGGAACTGAGGTTTTCTCCTTTTCCATTTGGAGCAAAAGTCCTCATCGCTTCCATCTCTCCCTGTTCAAACTTCTCATGAAATTACAGCTGCTTCGGCATCTGCCTATCTCAGCGCAGGTGCTTTTGCTCACAAGTAGAACGCTCCACCCCCCATGCCTTCATGAAATTACAATGGGATACTCTGATATATCATAGCTTTACAACAGAATTTCAGCTTTAAGCATCTCCTCTTTCTTCTCCCTCAGGTTTTCAGCTCTTCACAGCACTAAAAGGGTTAATCTCACCCAGGCCTTGCAGCTGGAATTTCGCTTATCGCTGTTGGTCACATGATCTCTGCTGGACAGTGGTGCAGCTTCAGCTGAATCTTGGCTGCACTGGAGAGGGGGAGCCGGGCTGCTCTGGCTGCCCACAGCAGGACTGGGGGGGGGGGGGGATGTGCCATGGATGGAACAGGGCCCATCAGCTCCAGGGTGGCCGTGGCCTGGCCTGAGCAGGGCCTGGCCGGGCCCGCTGGCCCCCACACGGGGCCCGCAGCCACCTGTGCCAGCACCGGAAATGAGACAGAGCTGTGGAGGGGGGGGTTTGTCTATTCTTAAGTGTGGATCACAGAGGCGGTCACAATTTCAAGTGTCTTAAGAATTGTCCATATTCAAACTGGCCAGCTGATAGGTTCTGTCAGGTCACAGAGGAAGCTGTAAGCACCCCTTTGCAAGAACATCACTTCCGGGACTATGCTTGCTAACCCATGACAACATGATATGAAAAAATTATGTTATATTTATTTCTGATCTTTACTGCTTTAGAATTGTGGTTTATGTGGAAATGCTTAGATTTCTTTGGTGAATTCTGAGCTTGTGACTGAGTTTATGACAGTAGTGGTGACAAAGAACGGATTTAACTTCTAAAAGAATATCATATGTGACTTAAAATTAATTATCCCAGACATTTATTAATCAAAGAGAAGCTTTAAAATTAAAGATTTTCACATAGCAACCTTACAATCAGCTAGATCATCATTTCTGCAGTGAAATGCCACCTTTGGTGAAGCCATAGATCCATGTAATGTTATGAGAAAGTTATAATGATGTCAGCAATTCTTTACTTGGAGGGTGTTCATAAAGCAGAGAGGGTTTGCATGTACCCATTGAGAGAATTGTGTACACCTATCACCTTCACTGACAGATTTGTTTCTGCATGCATCCATTCTGTTAAACTGTGTGTGTTGAAGTATGATGTTTTCCCAGATGTGCAACAGATGTTTTAAAACATAAACTATAGTTTTAAAAATGATACAGCTCAATTCTAAATCGTATTAGAAGTACTATTACTGCAGTGCTAAAAAGGATTTATATGTCCAGGAGTAAATAATTAATAGAACAGTTGATACACAGGGAAGATTACACTGGTTAAGGGTATAGGAGAGATGATACCAAACTAAACTTTTCCTATAGACTTTGTGTTGAGAGCCTTTGACATTGTGTTGAGAGCCTTTGAAGGCTGTCAGGGTTGAATTGGTTCTGGGTTTAACTCTTAATTTTTGATTATATCTACTTGTCTTTTAGCAATTCACCTCTGTCAAATAGACATGAAATGTACATCATTAACCTGAAAATATTGGGAACCAGCTGAGTCAGTGTCTGGCACAGGTTTTACTCCCCTTTCAAAAATATGACTTTATTTTGCTCTGATTCCACCTACAAGGCAGGGATTGTATAGTCTTTCTAACTTGAGTACATACACAGAAATGCCTCAGCCGAAATGAATATTAAAGCTTAACTAGTGTAAAGCACTGATGCAAATCTGTTTCTAGCCTGTTCACTCTTATCTCAAACTCATTCATGTTACTGGAAATCACTATAGGAAGAGATTATTCTAGAGACGAAAAGAACTAATTACCATAGTTTTTCTTCTTCTATATTTCTGTCACATCAACATCTGTAAGAGTCTCACTGAAAAGCTTTCTGTTCTGTGGAAAGTTAGATAGAGGGCAGACGTAGTGCTGTCTTTACTTCTGAGGCTGTCTTTAATTGACCGGTTTTAGAGCAATGTGTTCCATCATGGTTAAGAAGAAGACAGGACAGCTCATTGAAAACATAAGCTGTTGGGCTGTTCTTCTCCTCAGGAGGCAGCTGTAATAGGTCTTGTTTGCTCAACCAAGTGTTTAACTTGCACAGAAGTTATTATTCAGCCAGTGTGGTTTTCATGTAATACTTCTTGGTGGAACCTCTGCTCATTTAAAAGTCGTGAATAATTAAAATAAACTTAGATATTGAACAAAGCTGCCTGCTTGGAAGGTATATGGTGCTCAATACAAATTCAGTCTATATCCTAGCTGTAAAAAGGAAATAATTTTTGGGATACATCCAAGCATATTCTAAAGCTTGTGATGAGTTTTACCTATAACATTTTCACTTGAGATAGTTGCATGCAATTGGTCTAACACAGCAATTAAGAATTGCTTTTTGAGAAATAGGGTTTGGACACAGTTTGGCCAGTGAAAGTGATTGATGATTTAATGAGTCATTTAATGAGCAATTTCCAGCAAAATACCCGTTCAATGAAATATAAGGCAAAGCTAGTCTGACCTGCTGTCTTGTCCACTGCTCATTCACCATAATTTTAACAGTTAAAAAGAGTTATTAAAAACAGTTTAAATAACAAAGATGTGGACTGGACAGTCCTTTTTTTTTTTTTTCTTTTCTCTGTCATTCAAATGTTACTGAAAAAGGACATATCTCTGAGGAGAAAAGTTTCCCTTGAAGTGTTTGGTGATACTATATGCCAAGAAGGCCACCATATAAAAATATAACATCATGTGTATCAGTAAATGGCCTGTCAGACAAACTGTTCTTTGTTATAGGACAGATTAGATTACACATTGCACATATTTTTTTCATTATGTTTGGTGAAAAAATGGAAGTATTTTCTATTTTTATAAATTAAAATGTAGCCTGCAAATCTCTGTGTACAAATGTCTGTAAAATAGGCATTGGTGGTGACACAAATCCATCTCGTAAGTTTTCCTATGCATCTGTTGTTTCTCAGCACTTACACCAGCAGCAATGACTTTGCCTTTGAGCAGAGTGAGTACATTTTCTAAGACTTCTTCCCTCCCAAAATAAGTGAGCTAAGTGATGTTGTGAATGGCTACTCATGTCAAAAGACTGTCAGGCTCTCTGATCTTTGTTGGTGACCTCATGCAACAGTGTAACCTTGTGATGTCTTGATTCCACCCTGTACATTATATAAGTAAAATCAAATGGAATTTCGTAGCTTGAATCTATCACATCTGTCCTTCATTGAAAGTGCTCAATTAAATTACCAGCTATTTTCCAGTTAATGAGAGATGAGAAGAGAGGTAAAGATGGTCTGTTTGTTTTTCCATGTCATTCATAGACAGTGGATGAGTACATCTTCAATACAGAAGAATGACATTCTCTTTCCTATGAACCTGTGCTTGGAAATTGTACTACCAGTGCAGTGGGAGAGACAGAGATGTTCAAGCAACTCAGTAGGTTACTATGTAATTGAAAAATGTCGTAGTATGCAGACATAAGGGGAAGAAGGTATTGTTGCCAAAATAATTTTAGTTCTAGTATTCTTTAGCTTTTCCATGCCTGATTTTACCTCCCTTGTCCCAGTCTCTTCAAAGGTCTTCTTTCCTCTATACTTTAAAAATTGTGTCTTCTAAGTCTGAAATTTCTATATTTCTATGTTTATAACGGAGAATTATTGGAAAGTGGGCAGCCTCTCCAACATTTATTATTTGTTTAGTCTCACAGGATTCTTCCTGGAACTGATGGAATGAAGTGGTCTCCTGAATCTCAAGTTAATATCTCTGAGTACTGTCATTATATCTGTGTAATTTCATTAAAAATTTTTTAACACTTCTTGGTTTTTGTCAGTCTCTTTTACTTAAACATGTGGGTATAAACTTCAGCAAGTCAGGAATTAAGTAAAAATAAGCTTGATTTTTGTGTACAGAGGCAGTTTTGAAGCATCAAATTATTTTACCTTAGATTGAGATATATGTGTGGGTATCATCATGGCAAAAATGCTTTTCAAATAAAATTTCTTGCAATTTCAGAATAATCCTTAAGAATATTTGGTTAAAGCATTTCAGCATGTTTGTAACTTGGCATAATCGTCCCTTCTGCTCTAAGTGTGGTACCAGCTATGTTCTTTTGAGGTTAAGAAAATTGTTGTTGCAGACAACACAGACAGATGACTTTCCAGTGCGTACTATTTTCACTGTGCTACTTAAGTCTCATCATAATTTGATATCATAGTTCAACCATGCCACTTTTTTGTTTAAAAAACAGGAACAACTATTCATCCTCAACCCTCACCATATAGCAGAGATATTGATATGCAAGAAGGTATTACTCACATTAGCATCCTCTGTAAACCATGCTCATCTGTGTAACTGATTCAACAATTGCATGCGTTCTTTCTTCTCTGCAATGAAACTTATCATCCTTACTATTTGAAAAGGGCCAGGCTCCTTTTGGCAAATCCATGACCTGTGAGTAATCTAGTTTTGGGAAAAAGTTTTTAGGTTTCTCTTTGTGTTTTTTGCTGACAGTTGCTTTTTGGAGAGAGAAGGGAGTCCAATAGTATAATAATATTGTATGTTACTATACAATAATCAAGAACTTTTTGTTACTCTTGGTACAGTGAAGGCTTTTTACTCTTTTAATGCATTTATTCAAGGATGAGGCTGTTGTTAAAACCCAGGAGTTTCCTCTTCTTACAGGCTTACCCTTGAAACATTTTTACATTTTTATGTTTAAAATGGAATAAACCCACTTTACTTACATATTTCATGATTCTGCATTTTTTGTTGTGGTTTTTATTGGTTTGTTTTGTTTTTTAAACAGTAGCATCTTTTGAGCAGTCTATCTTATGATGTGTGTGATAACATGATGGATACATGACTTTTACACAGTTAGCTTGCTACTCCACTCATCAAAATGATTTCATTACTTTCCATGACAAATACTGTCCTTTTTTGAGAATTTCTGCTTTTGCTCCTACAATCCCAAAATCATCATCAGGAATGTGGTCTGAAGAACACAGCCAGCAACTGAGACCTTACTAAGATAGTTCTGCTATTGTATGTTAAAACAGTCCTCAGCTCTTTGTCATTAATACAAAATGTTTTGGATTTCTGCTTTTAAACTTTTTTTTTTTCAGTGAAGAAAGAAGATAAGAAAATGTCTGTCATCTTGAGGCCAAGTCTTCACATCTAGCAGTGCTCCGCATTTATTGAATATAGGTGTCTGCAGAAACTAGTTTTGACCTGAGAAGGCCCAGGGAGACCCCAGAGTGTCAGCGCTCAGGTGTTTGATTGTTCTTGGAGATTCCTCATACTCTCTTGGAACCCTGGGTTCAGAGAATTTCAGGCTTTCAATGCTGACAGGGAATTATCTTCAAAAGCACACTGCATTTGACCTGAGGCCTTGGGAAAGGCTTCCCAGATTATGTAATAGCACTGAGATTGTTGCTGTGTAATTGAAGAGAAGTTTGTTATATCACTGGGTGGAATATGTAGAGATGTAGAAAATTTAGGTTTCTGGGATAATGTAACAAGATGGAGGATTTTGGGTGTAGGTTAGTTTTTCTTCTTTTTCCTCTTTCTTCTTCACAAATATGGGTGGTCTGGTATTGGTTCAAAAAATCCGCAGTGCAGAACATGAATGATTAGTTACTGGATTATAAGTAAAAATAAATTAGTTGGCATTCCATAATTGGATAGATTGGACTTTAAAAGACCTTGGAAGGTAACACTCAGGGGCCATTTTCACCTTATTAACTTAGAGGCACATTCTGTGCAGCCGTACTACAGATAAGAAATAATAAACATCTGAGTCCGAAGAACAACTCCCCATCTCTTGCGTTTCAATCTGAACTCTGAGTAAAAGAACCAAGAGACTGAGGCAAAGAAAGTACGGAACAGAGAAAATTAGTAACACTCCCCAGCATATGGATTGTGGAGGATCCTCAGCTGATTTTGACATTTAGCTAGGATGAATCAAGGTCTGAGTTTATGTAGTTTTCAATGCACTGGATACTTCATCTTTGCTAGTTTTCTATCTTTTTATTTAAGATTCTGATTCTAACTCACAATACTTACACTTGGAAGCACCTTATTCTTCTTATTAACAAATTCCTTGGTTTCCCTCTCATTTATATTTAGTCCTAATATCTTGTAGTCCTTCCTTAAATGAATGGTTCCATTTAAAGGCAGAACACAACATAAAATATAGCAGTCCATTACAGCTTTACCTCTTTGCTACAGATTTATCTAAGCAGTTTAGTTTCTATTATAACTCCACTCAGGAGCTTCACATGTCCCATTTCTCCTCCCTTATCTCACTTATCTTTCTGAGAACATAAGGTACAAAATGATAATTCACTTGCCTGCTGTCTACCTCCTTCCAGGCTGTACCTCTAGCTGTACCCTTAATGTCTCAAAGAAATTCAGTGGTCAATTGCATTTATTAATTTATACATACCAATCATATTTGTTTCCTGCAAAACACTGGATATCATTGCAGCAGTTACACAAATATATGCACAAGGCAGGTTATGGATCAGGCTATGCCTCAGTGCCTGCCCCGCCCAGGGCAGAGCAGTGCTGGGAGCAGTTTTGCTGAGTTGATTGTTGGAAAACCTCTGAAGAAGGTCCATTATCAGATGATGGTGCTACTTCGGGTTGATAGGTTGCCCAGCCCCTCCCTACCTCAGCTCCTCCTGACCGCAGGGCTGGTCTCTGCCTGCAGTTTTGGGAGGGAGTGCAGGGGAGAGCCCTCCCCTCCTGGCCCCAGCTCTGTTCTCCTTCTGCCTTCTGTCCCCAGGAGAACGGACTTTTGATGTTTGTTTGGCAGCCCAATGCTGCCCCACATATATAGCATCCTTTACCACCTGTCCATCCCTTGTTGTGAAGACCCTTCTCCATGTGAACCCGACTGTTTGCTTCCCAGACCTCTCCTAGTAAACGCCACTCCAGACCACAGGAGAGCAGCAGTGCACAGCTACCTGATTCCCTAACTGGCATTCACTTAAATTGTATTGTGACTGATGGATTTCTTTTCAGGCAGTGCTGAACAGACAGAGCTGCTGGGACAGTCAACATGAATGCTAGCCTTAAACCTCAGGAACAGTCAGATGCATAATGGTGCAGGGCATTCTTTAATTCTCAGGCTGGAGGTAGTTTTTATTAGCTGAAGTAAACTGTTGCATACAATCAGAGCTGAGGGCATATTTGTCTTAATGGAAAATGAAAAATATACTCTTCCCTCTGTTGAATAAATCTCTTCTTGTGTGCTACAAACCTTTCCATGGCAACTACCCACTATTATTATCATTACAGTTCAGGCCCTCTAGGACAATTAAAGTCAAGTCAGGAGGTGTCTGCAAATTAAGCAGGTCTATAAGCAACTGTTTCTATATCAAGTCAGCTGTGTCTGACATTCAGTCAAACAACTGACTGCTGCAATGTGTAGCAAGTCTTACTCCCCATTTCAAATAAAAGAAAATTCTGGCATGAATGGTTATAGCCCAATGTTCTGAAACTGAGAAGATAGTACTTTCAGGTCCAGTTGCAGATGACAGGAAAGTTAATTGATATAGCAAAAAAAAATTAAGCATCACTATACTTTTGGGCAAGAAATTCCTGTTCATCTTTCTTAGTTCTGTCTATCTAGAGCACCTCATGCACAGAATTTTCTTCTCCGTCAAGAAAGATAATAGGTAGGTATTGATGGTGGGTGTGGGTGGAGCTGAGAAGGTGTCTGCTTGGCATTTATGCATTGAACGAAAAAAAGGAGAGAAGTGTTTTGAAACCTGCTAATTTTCAGTATTCTGTGGGGGCTGTGGTGGCAGAACTGACTGCTCTGGAGCTGTGCTGCTGCAGTGAGGCTGTGTCAGCCTGAGGACACTTGAGGGCATGCAACACCAGGGGACATTTGTCCTGCACTCCAGCAATAACAACAGTCCAGGGAACAGTAGTCTTCTATCTTATAGTGCAAAATCCCTGTGGTGTGACCTTCTGCATGTGTGTCCTATACAGGCAGGCTGCTGCTGCTGAGTTTTGATATGGAGCCTGGGATTTTTTCTGTGCGTCAAACACACCACCAGTTTTCATCCAGACTGTAACTGAGTGTTACATCCTTGGGGATGGAGATTGCATTGCTGGCTGGAGAGGTGCAGGCTTGGTTGTGAACAACTGTGGGGAAAGAACTGTGGGGAAATAACAGTAAGTCAGTGGTAGCATAGTCACTCTCTGGGAGCCTGGGAGACTCCTCTATCCCATAGATAAATCACCTCTCAACTCACCACAGATTAATGGATCCCCAGACTGTGAGATCTATCACCATATGCTGAAGCCTATCCATAATGAATGAAAGGTGTTGATTAAAGTAGTGACTGGCAGTGTTATTTGTAAATAAGAAACATTGTCCTGTTCTGAGAATAGATTAAAAAAAGTGTTATTCACCCAACACTGCATTAAAGATTGTCTCATGTAGAAAAATGGCCTGTGCTGATCTCACTCATACAGTACTTGCTGATCTGATGGTGGACAATATTATATGTGCTAAATTTAGGCAATATGGATGCTTACAAGAAGCTGTGCTCTCAAATACAATGACATCTCCATACTCAGCAAATCTGTTCCCCTCTCTCTGTTCATAAACATGCCTGCAAGTGTTACAAATAATTTTTACTAGTTTTTCAGTCTTGCTAGCACTTCAGAAACAATATAACTAAGTGGTGTCAGCTGAATTTTATTCACTTGAGAGCATTACCGTTAGAATTGTGCACTGCATTCCTTCACAGGGACAAACAGGACAGGGTTGCTGCAGTGCTGTAATGGATCACAAGGCACAGCGCAACATCCCTTCAGCTAAACCTGTATGTGGCAGCCATGTGCATCAAGGACGTGCTGTACTCTTAACTTTTCACACTTTCCGTGTCCTGGCTTTGGCCCCTGCCAGCTCTGCCTCTCCAAACAATGCATGGGCACAGCTGTAGCTATGCCTGTAGGGGAGGATGCCTTCTGTTTACGGCGGAGTATGTGTCCTGAGCTGTTTTGTCGATCAGCAAAGGAAAAGCTGCTGACTCTGCTTGGTTGGGTGCAGCTATGAAGTCTTGGGTTTTTCCCAGACATGGGGATAAGTTACCTGACCTCTCCCCAAATCAGAAATGTCCCTGTAATAAGCCACTGTTTGCCCTGGCTGCTGCTGCTCTGAAAGATCAGAGTCAGGGTCATGTAGGAGTTTTATTTGGTGAGATCAGATTTAGGATCACCTGTGACTTTTGCTCTCTTGCAGAACAATGCCAGTAGCGATTGTTAACCAAACAGCTTCATGCCTCATACAAACCCATTACTAGAAAAATGCAGGGGAACCTTCTTAATACCCATGTAGCTTAGCAGAGCTTCTATAAATTTTCTTACATGCAACTTTCCTAAAGATGCTCTATTAGAGCTCCTACCTTAGAGACTGCACACAACTTTAAATATCTTAATTTTCCTTTGGAAAAGATCATAGGGTAATCAGCCCTGCACATGACAAGAACACTTCTATTTTTCCATGCAAATATATTTCTGGACAATTAATAGACAGTTGATTTTGTGTCTGTACTGTTTATTATCCTTTAATTTGGATAATTTTCCACTCTCTCAAGTACTGCTCTTAATGTGTTTATAAAAGCTTATCATATTCCTTTTCTATGATAAGCAGATAAAAGTAGTTTAACTTGTATCATAAGACATCTTAAGGGTTCTCAAAAATTCTCCATTCTCATAATCATTGTGATAGTGCTTCTTTGAGTCTGTTCCCATTTGAATTCCTCTTTCTTAAACATCAGTGAAAGGATATCTTGCCTTTATAGAGGATTTTCTGTTTTCCTTACATCACTGTGAAATGAAATGCTTCTTTTCTCTCAACTACTGTTGTGCTCTTCTTCTCTTTTCCTCCTTTTTAATGTTATTTAGACTTCTGTTTCTGTGTCCCTAATGAAATATCCTATTCTGCTCCCTCTCTTTTTAATGTGACGCATAAGCAAAGCATCTTATGCGGCTGTAAAAAGTTGATTGAAAAAAAAATCAAAGTACTGCTTGTTTTGTGTCATACCTGCAGTGACAGAATTAGGACAAAACTGAACAATTTCAAGCTTTTTTCACATTTTCAAAGTAACCTGAAGCATTTTGTTTTGGCATAGAACATCTAATGAGTATTGTCATGGTAACTATTTGAAGAGACTACACTGCATGTTCAGTTTTACTGGTATCACTTCAATGCAGTGATAAAAAAAATAGTGAAAAGACGACCCTCATTGCAAAACTTGAATCACTTTGAATGATTCATGATGGAATCTGGAAACAGATTCTTTGCTTGCTGATCTGCACACGCTTCCACTGAGGAGAGCAATGGGCTAGATGTGGGTGCTGTCCTTGGCCGCCTGGGGATCTAGCTGGTCTTTCATTTTTGACTTTCCTTGTGTTTATTAACAAACCATCGCACAACTCTGCAGAAAGGTCTAGAGTAATAACAGGGTTAAGATTTTGTGTTCTACCATAGAAGAAAGTGTCCTAGTGGCAACATACCTTTCATCTAATGTCAGAAACAGGCAGAGGCAGAACAAGAAAGTTCAGAATCATTCCTAATTTCACACTGAACTCAGTTTACAGGGAAATAGGCCCAAGTGGGAGGTGGCAGAGCAGGAAGTGTGGTCAGAAATAACAAAAGCAGCAGATGGAGTGTGGAAAGAAGCAGCGGTGTGACTCCATGTATATTGACAGGTATGAATTTATATGTTTTGAAAGGTATCGGCCTACTAACTTTGATAAAAGCCTTGGAGAGATTAAGTACAGAGTGGGAAGGTATAAAGGTCCTCGGCTTGCATCAGGCAAGATATGCTTAAATGTCATACCCAAATTTTTGCAAAATGCAAAGATGAATTTAAAGCTCCACTTATTTTTCTGATCAGTGCTTTTCTATGATGGACAATTATAAAATGGTCTGAAGGACATTGGCTACATCCTTCAAAATTCAGGTGCACGTGATGTCATAAACTCCCAGAAATTTGATAGAAGTTGATTACTTGCACAGATTTTCAGGGTCGTGTCTTCATACAAATTAAAGTTTCATATCAGATTTGCACAAATATGGAGAATGTTGTCATCAGGCATTGTATCTTCATCACAGAACTGTTTTTCAGGCTTCTTTTATGTTTCATGATACCAGAGATTTCTTTGGTAGTTCGAGAGCTAGTACTAAGGCAACATTAATTTGTTTTCCTTTTCTTAAGACTATACTTGCTACAATCTAAAAATATTTAAAATGTTTCAAGTTTAAATTCATTGCTGTAACCATCTTGTTTTATCCCTGGCAGGTATAAGTTTCTTTATTTATTATCTACTTCAGGCGCAAATGATGCCAGCTGGGGATTATTGTATATATGAATGACAATAACAGATCGGGTTTTATGGGTGTGTTTGTCTGACAGGCTAGGTAAAATTAGAAGAAAAATGGGGCTTCAGTAATTGTTGGTAATAAAGAAGAGTTAGAGTCTAGTTCAGCATGATACTGAAGTAGGTGCTTAATTTCAAGCATGTAAGCAGCTCCATAAAGCTTGATTGCATGAATAAGTGTTTGAAAGATAAGTCCCTGAAAGGCTTTTAATGTTCAAGGCATAGTGTGGAAGAGCACAAGCTTCTGATAACCTGTCCTATCTGGACTGAAAATTGATCAATTAATGTTTCACATTCATGCCCACAGGTTGTGGAAAGGCTGCTGAATATGGCCTTAGAAAATAAAAATGTCAGAAATGAAGGGGGGAAGGGAATGTCGGCCTTTGCCAGAAGTGCTTCATTTGGACCTTATAACTCACTGAAAGAGGGGGAAAGAACTAATACATCTCTGTTGTCAAAAACAATTTGATTGTCTCCTTATGGAATTTAAATGCCTTCTTGGAACACAATGAAACAAATCTTAAAAAGTTAACTGCATGCAGATCCTATGAAGTAAAGAACTGGGACACTCAATTTTAGTTCATTCAGTGATTCTTTATAACGTAATGACATAGACTTAGCTGGAAACCTAAATTAAGAACGTACTGCAGTTTAGATAGTCTTAACAACTAGTCAAGAGACATATGCTTGGAGAACCTGTCTGCAGATTTTGGAGAAAGCACTTGTAAATATTCTAGATGTATAGATGGAATAGAAAAACATTATGATCCCAGAAGTAGTTAGATGTAATCTCTGCAAAAGTTAGGTTGGAAAGCAAAGAATAGCTAAGAAAATGGAAACTGAGGTGAGAAAAAAGAGCTATATAGCTTCCATGAAAACTGTCTGAAAAAATGTTGGGAACAAGTCACAGTATGTCAGAAGTTCCTCCATAATGTGTCTTGTAACAAAGAGGAAATGTTATAGGATGACACCTCTAAGATATCTTCCATGTAAATCACAGTAATCATTTAATCAATGTCTTACTACAAAATTCTACTTTTTCTTTCATAAGATGAGATGTAATTCAATTAATTTTATCCATCGTTGTACATAAATTATGGGGAAATCTGTGTGTCCCATGTGACCTTAAGGCTATGCAGTATTCTCTATGTTACATGACGTATATTAACTAATGGGAGAATGACAAAAAAACCCACCACGACGACTCTCTCTATGGTCACATTACATAGTGCAGATAAATTACTCTGATCTCTTACATGTGTTACTTAAAAGCACCTGAAGTGGTATTCCTGCTCCTCGTTAACTGAATACTCAGACCCTGTTGCTTTTGAACATCTGATTTTCTTATCCATCTCAAATATCAATTTTCTTGAAGAACTAGGGCAGCAAGGTCTCAGCAGCTAGAATATTTTTATTTCCATTTTTTATTCTGCTTTCCCTTATGAAATTCCATAGGGGAACTGAGACATCTCATTTTCTATTTTAGCTGAATCAAAAGATATTTTTGTATGTATGGTTTGGACAAAATAGGTACTGGGACAACAGAAAGAATTACAATCTTTGTTTCTTTCATTCACCTACTGTGGGTTTGAATCACTTAATTGGACTTTTTTTCTGTTAATGGGCCAAGGACAGGCTGCTCATCTAGGCAGTGATCAAATCCCATAATGACAATTGGGAAATGTCTTGCTGACCACTAAAAGCTGAATTTTCCACTCCATTTTGCATAGAGAATGATATATTTGAAAAGAACAGATTGAAATTCAAATAGCAAGTGTCTTGTTAAGTCGTCAATGGCTATAGGATAAATCACTGTGAAATGTAAGTATATAAGCCTTGGGATTTCAAGCTGGAAACGTATGGTATCGATCAGGCGATGATTACACTGAATACACCTGGAAGGTGGCATAAATGTCTGTACAGAATATGTTTAATCTAGTCTTGACCCCTGGGTTTGGCCTGGAGAGCATGATGACACTTTTGCCTGTCTGTGTAAGGCATGGGTCTTACCATCTCTCTTTCATGTATTCCTGACTGCAAAGCCCTCCTCCCTTGCCCAAGTTTAAAGCTCAGGTATTAGTCAGGCAGTGACCCTCAGCTCTTTCAGGAACCCTGGTTAGGGATTCTGTAGCTGAGTCTTAGAGGTTCAGTACAATGCAGGAAGAGCTAAGGGTTAAACAGTATAAATGGCATACAAATATAGCCTTAATGAATAACAGTGGCTAGCTGAATGTAGGCTGGAGAGAAATATATAATATGTACTGTATAATTAATTAGTATTCCAGACAGAGTCTGCAAACAGATTTTATAAAATCTGAGCACTACATAATTAATAGGTACACGTATCACACTGAAGAGTTGATTCATTGCTAGAATAGGGGCATTACATCAATCTCTTGTATACCCTAGGATGTGCTAATCAGAATTTTCCAGGTGTAAATGAGGAAAAAAGGATGCTACAGTCTGTGCAAATACATTCCTGTGTCACTGCCTCTGGAAATGAAGGAGAAGCCAGGACAAGATCTTACATTTTTTCATACAAATTACACATGCAGCGTGGGATGTCTGGTTAGGTAGGACTGCATGTGCACATATGCACATATGTAAACACATGGGCGGGGTTTCCATGGATTTGCAGAGCAAAGCACAGAACTTTTGGCTTCCCTATCAAAGGCTGCTGGCTCTATGCCATAGGTGTGGTGTCATATTCCCGTGTGGTGCATTGTCACTCTGACATTTAGAGTAGGGCTACTTTCATGCCTCTGCCTACGCACACAAGCACACAAAGTAATACTTTTTTGATGGGTTATTTGACAGGGTTTGACTGACCTACTGTTCAGCTCCTTATTCATATATTGGAGCATGGAAGCACTTACCGGTTACATACAGCAGTACAAATATTAAATTATCATTTATCATTTCATAGTAATATAATTGCTGGAGGATTCAAAAGTAGCAAGATACTTAAAGTACTAAGAAACACCCCCTGAAATACTCAGTTTTGACCTCACTTGCATGATGTATTTCTTAATCCTAGTTATCACTGCATTTATTAATTGACTTTATGTTGGCACCTACAAGCACTAGGAACATCTGCCGTGCCATAATTAGGTTAAAACCTAAGTTCAAGCAAAAGCACTGGCTGATTTTTGGTTTAGACTATTGAAGAGCACTTTGAGTATTCAATGCATAATATCTAATACAAAGTATATCAAGTTTAAGACACATCATTTTCCTGGAAGTAGTTTTAAGAAGAATAAAAACCATTGTATGGTTCATTTCTTATGGGTGAAGGTATAGACTTTTACTGCTAAATTCATATTCATTCATGACTTCTGAATTTGAGTATTGACATCTATCTTTCTGGGGCATGATTCTGCTGTCCTTGAACTCAGTGTCAAGACTCCTGTCCACTTTAATGAGAGAAAATTGTGTCTAAGCACTGCTTTTTCCTACTAGCATGAATTCTGAGCTGTAAAAAATGTTTCTTCAACTCTACTAATCCACAGTAATAACCCTTTCTACTTTGAACATATGTGCTAATTGTGCTGTTTCTATTTCTGATTTTAAATTCTGATTGCTGAGCATTGGATAAGTATTAATGAACTTACTGTAAGAAATCTTTACAGTTAAAAACAAATTACAACTAATCCACTGAGCAATTCTGGATAATGACTGAGAATGATTTTTCCATGAACATGCCCTTACCCTGCAACATTATTTGGTGACTGATTGGTTGCACTCTGAGATCAATATATGGGATCAGGTCAAGTGGTATGGCAGGTAAAATAAGATCTTATTTAAAATAATATTGGTTTAATATTTTTATTTATACATATTGTAGAAGATTTTATTAATTGAAATGAAATTCAATCGGAGACTGCTTTCAGTCTCAGTGTTTTCCCTCAGTTCTCTCAGCCTGAGGAGGACCCAGTGGCTTATAGCAGTTTTGTACAATGGCTTTGTAAGTTTTACAAATTGAGAAGAGATTAGTTTTGGGGGAGGTGGTTGTCTGAATGCTCTTACCTTTTTCTTTTTTAAAGGAACAAAAAAATCACCAGAAATTCCTAAGGGGAGACAGCTTGCAGAACAGAGATAGCATGTATTTGAAGGTAAGAGTAGATTCAGAGAATTATTAAAGCTAGCATCACAGATCAAACTCATGAAAACATGGTATTAATGATCAGTCATGGTCTTACTACAGAAACAACGAAGGCCACAGCAAAGAACTGTGTAAGTTAGAGATGAAATGGTATATTAGGCTTTCTAGAGTTGAGATTTTATTGCTTTCCGAGTGCCGTGGCTTCTGCGCCGTAACATGAGGTGCTGCGATCTTCCCAAAAGTGTCTCCTTAGCGAAGCCACTCTGGCAGGACCAGCACACACTCACACACGCGTGCACGCACACACGCACGGATAGCTCCAGTAATATCGGTCAACGGCAAAGAGGCAGGAAGAGGCTCCGTGTAGAGTTCCATGGACGGAGGTTTATTGCTGCCGCACCATGAAGGGATCCAATGACGAAGAGAGAGAACAATGCAGGGTCCAAGGTTTTATACGGGAGCTGGGCAAGCACCAGTGACCAATGGTCTGAGGGTGCAGGGGCGGTACACAGGTGGTACACAGGCGGGACTAGGGTAAGGGAAGCAATAGGGGAGATCTGGGGGAGTGGTGATGGGCAAGGGCCAATGGGGGGAACTTGGAGTGGAGAACCTTCTAGGGCATGGGACAAATAAGGTAACAAAGGGGGCGGGGAGGCCAACGGCCAACCAGGGAAGCAGAACTGGGGTAGATTAACATACCAGAACAATGTATGTTGGGGGAAGCCTTTTCTGTTCTGCCTAACCTGGGGAGGATCCCTGATACCAGGGACTGTCTCACCAGTGGTTTCTCTTTGTTCCTTGTATTGTAGGCTCACCGGCCACCACAGGATTTCTGCCAATTCAGGATTGATTAATGCACTGCACTTTGTTATGTTCTGTTCAGCCTAGTTTTAAGTTTCTAGCAATAGGAATGATATCACTTCTTACTAGGAAGGTATTTCTAACAAGCAACTTAGAGTCATTAAAGGATCAGCAAGTCTCTAGTGATAAAAGGATTCATCTCTGTGTACTGAGGAGTACTACTGAGCTTGTTTGAAATACCTAAATCTTGTCTTGAATAGATGCAAGTTGTGTAGATATGACTGTTGCATGTAAACCCTGATGTCATATTAGGCGCTAAATAATTCTTAGACTTCTACAAACTTAATAGTTTTTGAAATGCAATGTTAATTTTTAGCCTTGTAGCAGAGCCTTGGATTGATTTTAACTGGTTTATATTCTGCTTTATCTGTAGCAAGTGGATAGCTGCTATCTTGGAACAGATTCTGATATTTGGACTGAGGTTGCTGAAGGATATATTTACTTACATGCCACTTGCAGCCACCACAGAGCAAGGAATGACTGATGTCATCAAAATAATCAACAGATGTTACGAGCTTCCCAGGATCCTTGTCCTTGATTTCTTTGTAATCTGTCATCGTCAGAGAGGAGTCATTGTTATGGATTAATAATATCGAACAAAAAACTTATTTCCTTATTGAAGGCATCTATACCCACACTTTACCTTCCTCACACTTTATTGTTGACCATGGCAAGATGATAATGTCAGGAATTTCAGGTTCAGTGAACATGTGAAAGGGTGCTGTGCAGTAAATAACTCTAGTGATATGGGGACCCCTGAGTCCCTTTCTCTTGTGCATGAGTACAGATAGGTGACATTTACTTCAAGGCAGGCACTTCACTCCTATTGCATGGTTGGATAGATCAAAATAAGTCCAAATCCTTCCCAAATTAGGTGAAATAGTTCAATGGAAAAAGATGTCCAAGAACCGTAAAAATATATGTGGCTTCCATTTGGCATCAATTAAACTGAAGGTTTTGACTTTTTCTTTGACATATGTAAGATGAAATTCAGCTAAACTTAATCTCAAAGCATAAATACATTTGTGTGTTTCAGGAATTAATTAAAGAAACAATTGTTGTCCATACATGTTATAAATTATTTCAGTTCAGCTTGTATATCTTATAAATTGAATAAAGCAAAATGAATTTTTATAAAATTTTGAAACATTTCAAGTATTTGCAAGTGCAGAAACTTACCTTATTCATCAGTTCTAATTGTAATTAAAAGAATACTTTAAAAAAGTTTGCAGCTGACAAAGCATTTGGCAAAGCAAAAGCCACAGTACTTTGTAGAAAGCTCCTGGTGAATTGGTCAGTAAACAGACATGGATAAGATAGAGTTTGCTGGATTTCAGGGAACTTAATGAGTAATAATGACATGTCTTCAACAGTATTAGTATTAAATCTCTGGTTTGACTGGGCCAATAATTTACACTAAGCTTTCTAGTGAAGAACAAATTGTTTTCAGTTTTCTCCATCCTCCTGCATTCTCACTTCAGTAAATTAGATCTTATCAGGACCAGTGAGAGACAGTCAACTGAAATGCAATCTTATGAAGTTATTTGTTGCTCTTCTGGAGGGAACACAATTGTAGGAAGGCCTTCAGGTGTAGCAGAAGCAAGCAAGGCTAGAATGGAAACACCATATGTTTAATTTCTGATGAAAAAATCCTCAAAACACTGTTTTCAAACAATGCCTGACAATAGAGCTTGAAGGCACTAATTCCATCAAAGCCAAATCTATAATTCAGATGCATAAATAAAGCATGTAGGTTAATCTCTAAAGGTACCCAAGTTTTAAGGGATTTTAAACCCTTAAAACTCAGTGCAGTGTTATTTTTATTAGGTGTAAGTTAGTATAATGTAAAAGGTGATAATTAAAATTAAGAAATCTGACTTTCATTTCCCTTTGAAAAAAATCCTGGTGTTAAAATACTCACTTCTGTTGATTTTTTAAAAATCAAAATAAATGTGTATATTAGTGGACACAGACAGGGCTTCCTCATAGAGAAGCTGATGAAGTATGGGCTGGATGAGCAGACAGGAGGTGTGTTGAAAACTGCTGTGCCCAGAGGGTGGTGACCAGAGGTACAACATCCAGCTGGAGGCCAGTGATTATCAGCTCCTGGTCAACATCTTCACTGATGATCTGGATGATGGGACAGAGCATACCCTCACCATGTATACTGATGGCACAAGGAAGAGTGACTTCTATACCAGAGGGTTGTGCTGTGGTCCAGAGCGATTTTATCAGGCTGGAGGGTTGCGCCAATGGGAACCTCCTAAAGTACAACAAAGGGAAGTGCAACATCCTGCACTGGGGGAGACACAGCCCCAGGCATCAGTAGGTAGGGACTGACCAGTAGGAAAGCAACTTCATCCTAAGAGGCTGCTTCCAACCTCAGTCCTTCTCTGATTCTGTGTTTCTGTAATGGCACTTCATTAAACTCATGATTTGGAAAAGAATAGATGAACCTGAGAAAATTCATGATACATCTTTTTGTTCCTCCTTTTAAAAAAAGTGAATCCATGTCCAGTTTTGCAAATTTGTCTTAAAAATTTATAATATCCTGATTAAAAAAATATAATAAAAGGCAATAATATTGTTTGTTCCTTCTTGAATTATTTATTGGTGAGAGAAAAATTTGTTTTTTGCTAGTTACTTGTGTACATACTACTTATTATTTAAAGACTTATTAAGTCTTTAAATACAGACTTCAAACTAATTCCAAAAGGAGCAAACCCCTGTAATTGTTGCATTCTTCTAGTGTGACAAGCTGTGGGAGCAACTCACATATGCAAAATTGGAGAACTAGGTAGAAAAATGTTATATCAGAGTCATTTATATTTATTGCTGGTTTTGGTCCTGAATGCATGTGGAACACTGGTTCCCAATATTGTGTTTCTACAAGCAGGGAAAAACTGTTAAATATCTTTGTAGTGGTTTGGTCGCTTGCTAACCCATGACAATCTTAAAGTCAGTATGTTTAAGCAGACAAAAGCAACTAAGACAGTGCAGAGGTTAATGCTTTTCACTACTTGGGCTGAATCCCAAAACATGAATTTATACGCCTCTTTTTTCTCCACTGTTTTATCACCAGTCTTGTGGATACACACATTTAATAGAGTAAATTAGACTAAAACTTCATAGTAGGAAAAAGATTCAGGCGAAAAGAGATGGAAGGAAAAAGAAGGCACATAGAGATGAACAGTGCATGGTGGCTGCAGGCAAACTCCAAAGCAACAGAGACACTGAGTTTCATGTTCTTTGGTACAGGCAGAAAAGGGAGCACAACAGTCATGACAGCAGAATGGTGTTTTCCAGGGTGGTTTTCAAGGTATTCTGGGCAACAAAAGATGATACTTCTTTTTCAGAGTTCAGGTTCCAAGGTCTTTGAATACAGTGACCAGAGTTTTGAGCTGTGCTCTCAGATCAGGGAGGTGGTATGCAAACCTCAGAGCAGATGATCTGTGCCTGTAGGAATTTGTACTAGTCTGAATTTGGAGAAATGCACTCTAAAGGAGCTGTAATTTTAAAGTGAGCTAAAGTTGAAGCCTTCTACAGTTCAGTTTGGAGCTAATGTAAAAGAACACCTGAGTTTTGAAAACCCTACAATGGAAAAAACAATGAAGCTAGTTCTGAAAACCATGCATTGGAGAAAATAATGAAGCTTCATGGGAACTTGGAGGTTATGAAAACTGACACTGATCGCCACTGCTGTTTGTGAATCTGCTTTAGCTGTGAATTTGACTGAAACCTGAGCCAGGAAATTACTTTAGTTGCACAAGTGTAAGCATTCTGGTTTAACTCATTACAGTTAATTCCACTTTTGTACAGCTAGGCTTTTGGATGATCAATTAAACTGAAAAATATGACTTGAAGAAAGGTGTGTGTAGCAAAGTATTCTTGAATTTTGATAACTGTATAGACTTGAATCTCTCAGTTTCCTCTTTGTGCCTTTTCTTTGACACTAAAATGGGAGGTGATGAAATGAAACCCTGTGAAATATTTCTGTATACAGGTCCTTGGACAAATTAATTATGCCAAGTCCTCGTATTTGTATTGCCAAAAAGCACATCTGTTCCTTACCCACACGTCTGCAATAAAGAGACAAGATTTGTGTAATTGCATTTTTGAGGAGATCCCAGAAAAAGTGATTCCTTTTAAGACTGCAGTAACTTGTTTTATTCCTTGGAGTATGAAGCCTGTAGACAACTGAACTGCAGCCATCGCTTTCATTCATTGTGTCAAATGCAAGTTACAAGAAGGAAAACACTTTCCCTTGCTTTCTTTGTTTCCCCCTACCAAATAAAGCATGTTTTCTTTTCTGAGAAGATTACTGAAATGCATGAGTGAATATAATTTGCAAACAAAAGAATATTAGAAAGAATAAAAACATAGTTAAGAAAAACAAAACCTCCATAAATACAATCTTCATGTCGTGATGGCATTTCTAGACCTCCTCTTCATAAGACATAGAATACTCCCTGGCAATTTACTGTGTAATGACTGCAGTGACATTTACTGAATACTTGGACTAAATGATTTAGAAAATCATGATGTAGTTTTCACCTTGAGGCTGGATTATTCAGTGTGTCTATCAGGCTCTTTATGAGGTCATCATTGTTCTATACTGTGCATTGCAGAGTACCTGGTTCTGGTGAGGATTTTGTTTTGTTTTGTTTTGTTACTGTTGTTAGCTCATGCACTAGTGGCATCAATAAATAATCCTGTATTAGATTCTAAGTCTGTCTCATATGACTTTTGTAATTTTGGTTGAGTTGACATGGTGTCTATCTTTAAATGCACAGTCACCTATCTTTTATTTTAAATTCTTGCTGCAGACTGGTACCTTGTCACTGGGGTTAATTACCTCTTGCCCTGGCTAAGATGCTTCCATTTTGTTACAGTTCACTTTCCCTTTTAATTTTATAAATATTCTGGTATTACATTCCTTAGCCTGAATATCTCTTAGAGATACGTCTGTATTTTAACATTTAGTCTCCATCTCATTTTTCTTAGTTGTTTTAATTTAAAATTGTTTTATATTTTACACATGAGCAATTAAGCATGTAAGACAAATAAGTTGTCTCTTATAGCATTTTGCATTAATTCACAGGTTCTACTTGTCCCAGTTAGGTAGTTCATGAATTTGGAATGCTTACTTCTTTTGGGAAGAATTTTGCTTCATAGGTTGTCATCAATCTCCCTGGTATAGAATATATTTGACTGTATAACTTCTACCATTTTACTCATTATTTTGCTGAAGTTGCATTGAAAGTGAAATGATTCTGTAGCAAACACTCTTCCCTTGTGTATGATACATCTGAGTGCATGGTGAAGATAAGGAGAAAACAACTGTTCTGTGTCAGGATGATTTAACGATGGATATTAAGACGACATTGCACAAAATGGCAGAACAAGGACTCATTGCTAAGAATTAGACTAAAGCAAAGCACTACACTTCACATAGAAAAGAAGGATTTGAGTGAGTACAAACTGTTTTTGACTAAACAGCACAATGCTAAGCCGTTCACAAGAGGTGTTGTTCTGGGATATGCTAATGGAAGTTTTGTATTGAGGGCATGGCAACTAATCATTCTGCTAAGTTGGCAGGCAGTAGTAAGGTTTCAGCCGGAGTTTGATCACCGTACTGGGTATTTCATGTAAAGCAGATGCTGAAAAATTGCAGAGAGCAGGTTAAGAGAGTAATAAAAATAATAATAAGTTTAAAGTATAAAATTTAGGATGAAAGGCTGAACATTTGAGTTGTTTTCTTGTAGAAGAGAAATAGTAGAGATTAAAAGCGGTCGCAAAAGGAACCTAGAGAGTGACCTCCACATGTCCGTTGTGTGCAAGAATTTAACTTCCTTACTTTTCACTAAGGGAGAGTTGAGATTAGGGGCGATTTCTAGTTGTGAGGATTCCTCAGAAACAGGCTACCAAGACATGGGATAGGATTCTAGGATTCCCATTAATGAAAATTTCTGAGAACAAATCAGACTGACATCTCTTAAGAATGGTCTAAATATATTTTTTCTCCTCTTGGAGTGAAGGATTAGAAATGATAATCTAAGATTTTATGCCTATGGAATTTAAGCTGCTATTGATAAAGTTTTACCTCTGTATTTCTATAAGTAGCTAAAAATTCAAGAAGATAAGGTGATGAGGTAGATCATCTTGCTATACGTTGGAGTATACAGGTTAGGTATCGAAGGTTAAATCAGTTATCTTTGGCTTCCAGATATTATGGAGAAAGAAACAGCTGCACAACAGGATTCACTTGATCTGCCCCAGAGCCTTTACAGTGGACTGTTCTCTGATCTGCCTCTTTCCTCAGGCTCTGAAGAGACCCCCAGCTGATTAGGTTATATTTAGGTGTTTAACTTTTATATGCCCAAATGAGGTGAGAGGACCAGCAATTCAGATTCTGAGGTTCCTAGCATGTTGCTTTCTTTCATACACAAGTGTGTGGTTTACCAAAGTGGTTTAGGGCAAATCTTTACAGAAGGATACAGATAGTTTTCTAGCTGGTTCTAGCCTGGTGAGACATTAGCAAGAATCTTTCTGGATTCTTGATAATTATGTGTTCATGCATGGCTGTGCTGGCATTGCTCTCTTCCACCCCTCAGCAGGACATGGTGAGTTGGATTTGACCACACAAATACACCCACCTGGCACCATGAACTCAGGTGTTTGAACTGGAAGACAGTTATCAAGAAGGGTAAGAAGGAGAATCTGTGGAACTATAGTCCAGTCAACTTCACTTCACTCCCTGGGACCTGGATGGAACATATCCTTCTGGAAGCCTTTTCCTAATGCAAGGGGCAAGAAGATGATCGGGAGAAGTCAGTGTGGGTTTATGTAGCAAAAGTCATGCTTACCAACATGACAGCCTTCTATGACAAGAAGAATTGCTTGGTAGATGAAGGAAGAGTAGTCGATATTTTTAATCCTGTCTTTAGCAATACTGCAGCACTGTCTCTCATAAGTGACAGAGTACAGGCTAGATAAGTGTATGGTGATGTGGCTTGAAAATGGCCTGACTGCTTGAACTGCTGTGCTCCAAGTGCTGTGATCAGTGGCCTGAAGTACAGGTAGAGGCCAGTTACTAGTTCTAGAGACTGATATCAGGGCTGATAGAGTTTAAAACCTTCATTACTGACCTGAATGATAGGACAGAGTACACCCTCTGGAGGTTTGCAGAGGGACTGGTTGATACCCCAAATGTCTGTGCTGCCATTCAGAAAAATGTTGACAGCCTGGACAAATGGACAAATGAGAATTTCATAAAGTACAAAATAGGGTTACGGCAAGTCCTGTACCTAAGGACAAATGCAGTGTTCCAGATTGATATACTCTACTAGGCTGATCAGCTGGGAAGGAACTTTGCAGAAGAAGATCTATGGGTCCTGGTGCACAAAAAAATTGAGCTTGAGCTGGCAATGCACCTTTGAGGCAGGGAAAGACAGCAGCCTCTTCACGGCTACATCAAGATACTCCAACCACTCTCAATCACTCTCTCAAGCACTCTCAATCACCTACCCACAGTCCTGATTTACTGGAGAAGTTCCAGCTGACTGGAAATTAGCAAATGTAATGCCCGCTTACGAGAAGGGCCAGAAGGGTGATCCAGGGAACTACAGGCCTACCAGCCTGACCTCAGTTCCAGGCAAAATTATGGAAGAGATCATCCTAAGTGCCATTACATGGCACAGGCTGGACAACTAGGGGATCAAGCCCAGACGACACGGAATTACAAAAACTTGATCAACCTGATCTTCTTCTGTGGTGAAGTGACCTGATTAATAGATGAGGGAAAGGCTGTAGATGTAGTCTATCTAGACTTCAGTAAAATGTTCAGCAGTCTCCCACACCATCCTCCTAGAAAAACTGTCTGCTCACAGCTTGGACGGGTGGACTCTTTGATGGGTAACAAACTGGCTGGATGGCCAGGCTCAGAGAATTGTGGCAAATGGAGTTAAATCAAGTTGGCAGCCAGTTGCTAGTGATGTTCTCCGGGGTTTAGTTTTAGGGCTGGTCCTGTCTAACGCCTTTATTGATGATCTGGATGTGGGGATTGAGTACACCCTCAGTAAATCTGCAGGCGACACTAAGCTGGATAGGAGTGTTGATCTGCTCAAAGGTAGGAAGGCTCTGCAGAGGGATCTGGACAGACTCCATCAATGGGCTAAGGACAAATGCAAGAGGTTCAACAGGGTGCCAGGTCTTCCCACTCATGTTGCAGCAACTGGATGCAGCACTACAGGCTGGGGGAGGAGTGACTTGAAAGTTATTTGGCAGAAAGGGATTTGGGGGTACTGGTTTACAGCCAGCTGAACGTGAGCCAGTGTATGCCCAGGTGGCCAAAAAGGCCAGTGGTACCTTGGCCTGTAGCAAGGATAGTGTGGCCAGAAGTACCAGGGCAGTAATCATCCCCCTGCAGTCAGCATTGGTGAGGCCACACCTCAAGCACTGTATTCAGTTCTGGGCCTCTTACTTTAAAAAGGACATTGAAGTGCAACAAGGCTTGTGTAAGTTCTAGAACACGTGTTTTATGAGGAGCGGCTGAGAGAGCTGTGTTTGTTTATGCTTGAGAAGACAAGGCTCAGGGAGGAGCTCATCACCCTCTACAACTACCTGAAAGGAGGCTGTCATGAGGTGGAGGTCGATTTCTCCTGCCATGCCTGCAGTGAGAGGACTTGAGGAAATGGCCTTACAATGAGACAGGGAAGATTCAGATTGAACACTAGAAAAAAATTTTTCCCTGTTAGTGAAATGTCAGGCATTGGAATAGGTTGTCCAGGTGGAGGACTCACCGTCACCATAGGTGTTTAAGAGATGTCTGGATCTGGTGCTGGGTGATGTGGTTTAGTGGTTACAGCGGTAGTGCTGTGTTGGCATTTGGACTGGATGATCTTAAAGGTCTCTTCCAACCTTGATGATTCTATGATTCCATGATTCTAGGAACAGCATTGCACCACCTGCATGTCAAAGGTGTGCTCCTTCCCCACTCCTCAGCACTGTGGAGGCCACATTTGGAGTGCTCACTCCCATCCTGGACTTTTCAGTACAGAGGGGCATGGACATACTGGAGAGGGTTGAGCAAAGGCCCGTGAAGATGCTGAAGTGTTTGAAGCATGTTAATTATGTGGTGAGGCTGAGAGAGATGACACTGTTTACCTTGGAGAAGACAGGGCTCAGGGGCATCTTATTCATGTGTAGAGATACTAGATGGAGGGCAGTGAGGAAGTCAGAGCCAGAAAAGAGGCAATAGGTATGAAGTGAAACACAGGAGATTCTGTCTGAACACCAGGAAATACTGTGAGAGTGACCAAGCACTGAACAGGCTGCCCTGAAAACAGGGCAGGTTTGAATCTATCCTTGAAGGTATTAAAAGTCCAGCTGGACATGGGTTGTAGGCTACCTGTTCTTGGTGGCCCTGCTTCGAGCAGGGGGTTTGGACTAGGTGATGTGCAAAGGTAACTTTCAGATTAGCCCATTCTGTGATCCTGTTATCAAACAACTGTTGACACACAGTAGTGTAAGTAATTAAGGTGTCACTGTGAAAAGGATTTAGTGCTCTACTGCTCAGCATTGTCACTGCTTAATTTAGTTTGGACTAAAGTATGAACATTGACTGAAGTAAATTTTAAAACTGTTGCACTACCTGGGCTCTTTATCTCAATAAATAAAGCTATACAGCAGCAATTTAAATTTTCCAAGGATAAAAAAATGGGAGTGATAACAATTCTACCATATTGTGTAAATGCAAATGCTAATAGCTAAGATAGCGTGGGGATTATTTTCTAACAAAAAGTATCCCAAGGTTAATGCTGCTCTAACACTCATTATTTGAATTAATGAACTAATGCCCTGAGATAGAGCTGGGGCATATGTGCACTCTCACTTCTGCTGCTGTGAAAGTGAACACAGTGAATATTAAAGTGCAGTTTGGGAGATAATAATTCCTAGTAGCTAATATTTTTGCCTTATGGAGTAATCAATAAATGTAGATACATGTATTAATTTCTTAATTTTTCTAGGCCCATCTCCCCTCATCCACACAATTTTCACCTACAGTATTCCTTTATCTAAAATAATTTCTATTAAAACCAGACTGTGCAATTGCTTCATGTGTGATATATACACCTGGAAACACATATATTTGCTTTAATTGGGAGACAGTAAAAATGTAAAATTTTTCTCTTTCATAGAGTTTACTTAGTCTTGTTTTAAGGTTTGCATGCAGATACATGAGTGTGGCAAGCCAACCATATTGTAGGCACAGTTTTTTTACATAATCTATGTGAATGTCCTCAATACAATCGATTTTTTAAAAGCCGAAAAAAAGAATTCCAAGGACTCAGCTGATGCTCAAAGGCCTTTTACTCCTGCAGTCAGCTCTTCCTGCCAGGTGTGCTGCTGGATGTTTGGAGTGACCCAGTGGGACTTGCTCTGTCGGTGACTGACAGAGGCAATATGTCTGCTTGCCATTGGCACCATTCCAGACAGGCTGTAAAACAGAATTTCGCTACAATGATAAGCAGGAGTTCACTACTTTGTGGGCCCATTCTGACATGCTCCTGAATAGTTCAAGAATTATTCTGGAGTTACGTTTTGAGGGGAAAGAAACATTATAAAATAATGCAGTTCAAGGTCATGTGTGCAAGTTCTTTTGAGTATCCTTTCCTAGTAACATATCAGTTAGATACAGACAACTCTTCTTTGTGCTCTGCTACTGTATGTTGAATAGTTCAGTAATGCTTGACTAACTTTTGCCTGAAGTTTTCTTTTTAGACGTAGTTTCTATTAATTAATTTATTTAGAAAATATATGTATAACACAGTTACAAACATCCTCATGATCTTAAGAGGTCCAGAGTGGTAGGCTGGCCTCAGTGCCCAGAAGTGAGAAAGAAGTTTTGGTGGTGAGGAGCTGAGATGAAGAGCAGTATGAATTTCCTGACCAAGTCAGTACATATTTTGCCAAAAGTTCTCTCCAGCAGTCTCTTGAGGCTGTGGTTGTGAAACAGATGTTGAAACAGCTACTGTCCACAGCTGTTTCAACTTTGCGTTTTCTTTTGCTAGAGGCTGGTGCTACAGGTCCTGTGCAGTGTCTTTGAGCTCTTATTTGAAAAGCTGTTCATTATGTACAAAGATTTGGGTTTTTGAAATAGTATTGAGGCAGTGGCATATTACTACATCTAAGAAATGGACTTCTCTGGTTTATCAGTATCAAATTCTTTTCGTTTTCAGTATACATTCATTTTTTGAATGTGGTGGTGCCTGTGAAGTTCTCCAGGTTTGAGTTCTTCGGTTTCAGGTGTATTACAGTTTGTTGAAGGTACATTAATATAGAAAATGATGAATGTGCTCCTCAGTGATTACAAATCTTCACAGTTTTCCTCTCATGATTTAGGCTTTCACCCACACTGGTAGCTTTGCTGGTTTAGCAGGCTAGGACATGCATAAAACATACTCATTTTTCAAATTCACTACACCTTTGAATTTAACACTGATGATAATAATTTGATTCTCTGGCTTCTAAATATACAGCCAGTGAACTGTACTGGTTAACAAGTAGATATTTCAGATGAATGTGCCACAACGAGTTTCTTATAAGTCCTTAAAAATGTAATTTCATGCTTGTTTTAAAATTTTCCCTTAGAAATAGTTCTATAAGACCATCAAATATCTTTATTATAAGTATCAACTGGGTAAGATAGTGCTAAATGCAAGATTTTAAAAGTCTATGGATCAGTAAGAAGCAAAGATGAACTAAATTTTAAAAGTTACTGCAGGTGAAGGTGCTTTGTGGTAAAATGAAATGTGCTGTCAGATGATTTGTAAACATTGGTTTGATTTTGATGGACTAACTGGGATATTTTATTGGTTTTAGGTCATTAGTCTAATGTGTTTGTTTCAGCAGGAGGTCACAATTAAATGTTCCATTGATATCTTTTATTTCAACTGAAGAACTGTGACTGCAGGGCAATCATAATATGCAGTCATATTCTGCAAGCTCCTCAGCATCTACTTAGAAGGTTTCTCTTCCATACATATTAAGAAGCTTGTTCTGTACATCTGGATTATATTTTTCTTTCTATGCCATGCCTCCTTTTTTGCTGGACTTGTGTGCACGAAGAATTTTTTTCCTTCAAAAGCATCTCTTCCTTGCTTACTCCTGGGATCATTTGCAGACCATTTATGGACTAGGGTCCCTAAAAAACCACTCCTGAGTCTATTCCTCATCTCAGCTCCTTTGTTTCCTTTCCTTGCCTGTATCATGCTGCCCAAACTTGTCCTCACAAAACTGCCCTCACATCTTCCATTCCAGAAGTTGGCCACATCTTCTGGTACCTTTCTATCACGAGATGGTGGAACTTGGGATCCTGCATGGTAGAAGCAGAGCAATAAGCAGGACTTTTGGATGGACCACCAAAAAGTGTTTGTGCCTCTTCATGCAATGGACCTGTAGCAGCCAAGTATTCGTGGGTGTTGGGTATTGAAGTCAGAAATTTATATCCTTTTGGTTGTATGGATAAGGAGCACAAGATGCCAGGCTTCAGGAAGCAAGTGCTGATCTATGACAGTAATTTATTTGGATTTTGTTATGTTATCTGCCTGCATCTGAAGGACACAGGGAAAGGATCTGGTAAGCTGGTAGGTTGCAAACAGAATGAATTGTTCAGGCAGTATTGTAGATGTAGCCCATAAACCATGGGTAGGGTACCTCACCCTTAATGTTAAAACATTGGAGCAGAGAAAATTAAATGTACCAAAATGTCACAAAAAACCCAAAGAGTTTTAATATTATGAAATGTCCTTCAGAATTTCCTCTGTGTGGGAAATATCTATACATTCCTTGGACAGATTGAGAATGAAGTTTATATCATTTATTAATACAGTTTCTGGTGGACTTTGTTTCTCTGTGATGGAGACCCTAGTTCTTGATAATCTCTTGTGATGGAATCAACAGCCTGGGAATTGACAGGAAAACCTCTGCTGGTAGGATTTTGTTCTCTTGATCTAAAATGAAATTCTTGATGACAGCTAATAGCAAAGGCTCATCTGGTTTTCTTTGTGTATTTGGTGCATGGAAGAGCGAACCAGATCACTTCTTTCCCCCTCTCCAACAGGTGACATTTAGAAACATCATTGCAGACTTCACAACAGTGAGTGCACAAGCACACAGCACTCTTTGTTTTAGAGGAGTGAAGGCAATATTTTATTTCCTCTTTTAACAGCAATAGTGGTGCAGTGCGTCTTCCAAGACCTTTGCTGTACCTGATTTAGGGGAACTTCTCCTGTTACATAAATAATCCCTTCCACAGATGAAGCTATTTCTCCCTCAAAATATATGCTGTTTTAACAGGAAAGAGACTCTTCCTTCTCAGAGTTTGGTTCTCTCACAGGAGAGTTCAGCATCCGTTAAAAAAAAGGCTCCTATTTAGTGACATTTTCTCAGAGACTGGACTCTAATACGTTGGCCTGTAGCACCTTCAATCTGCTTCAATCTGTTGACTGTTCCTTGTCTTATAATTAGACTGTAGTCTCCTGTGGACAGGCCCATCATTTTCATGGTTTTTATAGTGCCTTCTGTGATGAGGTTCTGGTCCATGATTAGATCTACTACATCCCACAATAGCAGTATTAGTAATAAGATGCTTTTACTCCCACTGGCTGCAGTTCTGTTTAATGCAGTGTGGCACTGTGAAATATCCTGATAATTCCCAGAGCAATTCCAGAGTGGTTGTGACAGCTTTGGCACCCTTAATTGCTGTTTATGAAATCTTGTGGCTTTCTGATGACTGCACCTAGGGCAGCATCAAATGTGACTTAACATGGCAGCTAATTAAATGCCATATTTCATCGTGGACTCATTACCTCTTAACTCAGGTTTTGAATAATACTTGCGAAATACAGGCAGATAAAAAGAGAACCACAATGTCATTTTTATATTGTTACTGTTCTTGCACTGAGAATTTGCTGGGAGCAATTTTAGTATCTCTGAAAGGCCGCCAGATGTCAGTATGACCTTCTGCAATTTACTGTGGTATAATTAACTCACTTTTTATCAGACAGAATCAGGAGGTTTTAATCTATTTTTTAAAGAAAAGTTCTATTTTCTGTGACTGAAAGAAATAAAGTCAATTATTAAATTCCTTCTCAAAGTAGCAGTGAGTCTTTCAGTTGTTACAAAGAAAGGGCAAAAATAAATGCTGGAGAAATTCTCTGGATTTTACAGTGGACTTTTGCAGAAAACTCAGACTGGCTGGTAGGATAGTAAGAAGCATAAACATTTTGCTGTCACAAAACAGAAAGCTGAATGCAATTCTCTGAACAGAGTTGTTTGTGTTCTTTCATCTACCCAGCTTACTTGTGCTACATCACAGTAGTGCTGGCGTAGGGAAACGTGGCCTCCTCTTCTTAGCCCCTGCTAAAACCACTGCTGGGCAGAAGCAAATAGCAATACTGGCAGGACTCACAAAAGATTTGATTTTATAAAGTTATACTTTTTTTTCCTTAATAGTTCTCTTATTATTGCATTCCAAGCCAGATGTCTGTGCTTCTTTGACTACACCTAGGTTATTTGGCCTTGGAGACCTTCCTAGGTCTGTGTTGGAGTGTTCATCTGACCATTATCTATTGGAAGATATGAGACTTGGGCATGCTGCTTCTCATGTCAAGGAAACCTTACTTCTTGCAACTGGTAGCAGTGGCAGTGCAATCCCTAGGTCCTCCAGTTTGGTGGATTTGAAGAGCAGGAACACAGGGGATGCCTTGACACATTTAGGACCCTAGTCAGGAACCCAGTCTCTTCAGAAACAAAAAGTTTGGGAAAACATGTACAGCTTTTTTTCTCCATATGAAACTGAAAACAAAAATTGTCTCATTTATTTGTCTTCAATTCAGAGGCCTTGATTGTGTTTTGAAGTAAAAATAAAGAACAAAGGTGCCTCATGATAAAATTATGAGAGTTCACAAATCTGCTAAAGTTCTAGTATCTAAGTAGATGCAACATGATTATATTTCCTTGCTCTTCTGTTGTTTCAGTTAGGATGTTAAAAGTAGCTTACTTTCCATTGCTAACTTGTCCATAGCCTGTTTCCATCTCAAATTCCTTAATTAGGTCTCCTAAGCATCTTGCATAGAGGAGACATAAGTGCTAAAATCCTCTTAATGTACTGGAAAAAGGTGTTTTTACAGTGAGGATATTTAATTTTAACCAACTCATTGACTTCTGCAACCTAGCACAATGGATTAACAATTTCTTAAAACTAATACAACTGATGATTTACTGTTCCATGAAATAGGTGTATACAGTTCTGTAATGATGGATAACTGCAGCAGTCACATATGAGAGTTAATGAGGAGGAACCATTTCAAAGTAAAGGAGAAAGTTTTCCAAAATGCTGAAGTGATAAAAATAACTTTATCAGTAACAACCACCTCTGTGACAGTAGCAAAGCTCAGTAACCTGAATTTATCTCTTGTTTTTTTTCAAAGATTTTAAATTATTTTCATCTCAGGTGACTATAATGTCCTCCCTGAGCTTTCCCTGCCTTCCCTGTACATATTCTGAGTGCACATATTTTGTTGTACATTCAGTTGTCTTCAGATGGATTTCAAGATGCTCAAAAGCATTAGCTAATGTTTGTACAGCTTAGAAAGCATAGCATGCACAGTACAGGTTAAATTTTTGTGCCAGGTGAAAATCCAATGGCTTCAAATATTTGTATGATAGACATTCTGTTTTCAAAATATGTCAAAATTTGTCAAAGTTTCTAAGGTGAAATATACTCCCAAATGTCAAAGTTTTTCATAAAAGAAAAAAAAGCAAAAAAAATCCAAACTCAATATTTTTTAATTAATACTAAATGTTTAGTTTCAATGAAGTAGAAATTTTTATCTTTATCTTTAAATTTTAAAATATTTTGTTATATTGCAACATAGGGGAAAAAATCAGAATGAGGCTATTTCAAAATGAGTTATGAAAATTTTTACGTTGTAGTCTCTTTGTTGAGCTTATCTAGTTTTCTGAAGTGGTATATTCCAGAGGAGTTGAAGTCCATCTAAAGCTTCACCATCCATTCTGCTCTCTAAAGCTACTGTTAAAAAAAGCCTTTCAATATAAACCTTGCTTTAATCCATTCCATAACTGCCTTAGCTTGAAAGTTGCCAGATTTATTCTGAAGAGAAAGACAAGGTTTCCAAAGGTATCCAAATAGGTTTTCAGTAAAAAATAATTCTCAGATTTTAGTTTCCAGTTTTGGCTTCTGTGTATTACTCCTTTATCTCCTTTTGGCTCAAAATGAGCTTGTTGTCTTCCTAGACTGAAAGGACCCTTAAAACCTCTGACCTACTATCCCTTAAATTAGGGGATTGTGAGATACTGAAGTTAGTAATGACCTTTTTTTGGATAATTTTGGCTTGCTTCTGTGAAGGAAGTTCCTTACTTACCTTTCAGCTTGAAAAGAATCAGAGAGGGAAACCTGAAAAATTATTAATGACATAATCCAGATGAGCATATGTGTTTGGGAATCAACAGATCCTATCCAAAACTACCTGTTAACATATCTGGAATGACTTAAATGCTAATTGGGTACAGGAGGTGAGCGAGATCTATGTTCCAAGAGCTGGTGTTAGATGTATCAGGGATGTATTCCTCCTTGAGGATTCCTAAAGCTATTTCAAAACTCTAATATCCTGTGTCCAGCTGAATGACATGGAAAATTAAGCAGCTGTAAGCAATTTCAGGCTGTTCTCAGCTGTTTGCTTATAATTCTGGATTCTGTTTACCATAAGCAGTGAGAAAACCCAGTCACCATCCCAAAGTGGCTGCATGAAAGACAGATCAAAGAGAAGTAAATGGGCTGGGGTGACTGTGGAGAGCAGGACAGGAGTGGAAGGAGACAATTTTTAATTCAGCGCATACTGCAGGCAGGAAAGGGTAGTGTCAGAAGTGTGCATCTGGATTGGAACTGGTCAGTAGCCCAAACAGCAGGAACTCAGTGGGATCTTCTGTTGATTCTGAATTCCTGCTGGTGTCCAAGGCAGCTGTTCCCCCTTTCCCTCTGTCCCTTCCAGTATGATGCACAGCATGAAAGAAGACAGCATAGTACAGACTTTCATTCTTCTGCTTTTCAAGCATTAAATATAACTAAAACATGTAATTTATGAAGTTCCCATCATTACCAGACTTCTCAATTTCTTCTAAAGGATACATTTTCTTAATTCCCTACTGACTCTATCACCTAATTGCAGTTGTAGACTTTGATCTAATTGTAGTTGTAGACTTTGATAATGACTAGGAAGTTCCAAGGGATGCAAATTTCTATTATTTCTTGCATAAAATATGGAAACAATTGGATTTGTAAGCAGAAACACATTTTCTGCCTGAGAAGGGAGCTGGAAGGAAAGCTACACAAAGCTGTTCACACAGAGACTGAACGATGCAGCTGATTTCCATGATTCTCACCCAAAAACTGAAATAGTGAAATAAAAGTGAATCAGTCATGGAATCGTGTAGCTCGCAGCCATTCTCTGTTGTATTGGCATGAAAAGTATATTCCTCTCCTTCCACCCATTCTTATTTGCTGATTGAGATTGGTAGCTATTTGAACAACGATCATTTCTCATCTTCAATACCAGTATTCTGCAATCTTGTCATATTTGGCTCTTAGACTGTACTCTAATAAGTACAACAAGGCATAATGATAATACACAGACTACATTCATTTTAATGTCTTAAATGATGTTTTAAAATTAATTTAACAATTATATTTTAAGTAAAATTTAAACTTTTAACTTGTCCCTTAAGGTTGACACTAAACCTGATAAATCTGAGTATGTGAGCGCTCTAAAAAGACTTTCAAAATGAAGGGTTAAAGTAGTTGTAATATACCACAGGACAAATGGAATTTAAGATTCCTTCTCAAGTCCACTGTCCTGTTTCTAGGTATGATCTTGTCTGCAATGCACCAAATGGAGTTTCTAGAGCAGGATGTGTGTTGAGAAAAATCTTTTTTACAATTGCGCGTATATGAAAAAAATGCAGTCTAAGCACAAATCTGGAAATCTGAGCCTCCTTTCCACTTTGCATCATTTAATGTTTCTATCAGGCGCTCAGCAGTCTTTTCTTGGCTCTCCTGTGATGTTATTTACACATCTGAAACCAGCAATAGAGATTCATACGCAACTTTGCAAAAAGTATGGAGATTTATTTCAGGTGACACAGTAAAAGATATGAGAAGAATATCCTTAAAATGGATGAATCATATTGTTGGGGTTTTAGGAGCTCTCCTGGCTTTTTTTTCTGTTAAAGGAATTTTCCCCATACATGTTGCCAGGGGGACAAATGGCTGGGTATTTAAGAAAAACAAAAGGGCTGGCTATAGAGTGGGGTGCATCTGGCTACTCTTTTGTTTCACCTGGGTGTGTGGGCAGTTCGGTCTCCAGTGTTTGGACAGAGAGGGAGGCTGCTTTCTTTGGCTGCTTTTCCTTCTGCTGGAGAAGCCCCGGGATCCCAAAGCCCGCCTTCCCTGCCCCACTGGGAGCCGGGCCATGGCCGCCCTGCCCCCACCGTTGCTTTGAGCCTTCGCTGCGTTGTAGCCCTGCTCGCCCTGCCTGCCCAGACCTCCGGGGGGTTCCCTGTTTGGATACATCTCGTCTGCCACCCAGGATTTGTGCTCGTCCCTGCCGTTCCAGTCTGCCGTTCCTGAGGGTCCGGCCGGACACCGGGATCGGCTGCCCAGGGGTTTGTGAAGCTCCTTTGTCCCATCCCTTCCCGGGATCCCAGGGCACCGGTGCCGCGTGCTCCCCGAGCTCGCTCCGGAGCGCCCCCTGCAGCCGCGGGGGAACCATCGCACCTGCCCTGCTCACCGGGAGCCGCCAGCGCCCCTGCCGGCTGCGAGCGGAACTGCACCCGAGGGGAAAGGGCCCGACAGCCGAGAAGGCTGGGACTGGGTTTGTGATTGTTGGCTGTTACTGCCAGAGTTATTGTTGTTTGTTTGACTGGTTATACACATATAGATACATAATAGTAAAGAACTGTTATTCCTATTTTCCACATCTTTGCCTAAAAGCCCCTTGATTTCAAAATTATAATAATTCGGAGGGAAGGGGGGTTGCATCTGCCATTCCAAGGGGGGCTCCTGCCTTCCTTAGCAGACGCCTGTCTTTCAAACCAAGACAGATATCCATTTCTTTAGTGCATATTTGTACTGCTCAGATAGAAAAGTGTTGATATTGAGTGGAAACTGTCCTCTGGAATATTAATGAAATCAAATGTTAGTCGGTTAATATTATTGAAGTCATCAATGTAAGTCAAAATATAGATATAGAGTGGTTCTTAAAAACTGCAAGAATGCAATTTCATCTTTTTTTATTTTTGTATACGTAGAAAAGAAAGATAGAATTGGGTTTCTAGCGGGTCTCAAAATGCATTTGTAGTTTCAATTTTAAGAACAATGAAACATGCTAAAAAATTTCACAGCAATTCTGCCTGGTAGGATTGAACACTGCTCAAGTGTTTTAGTGTTCTGATTTCCCATCAGTCACATTTATTCAATCATGGAATAATCACCAGGCCCCTGGACACTGTTGAGATTATTCATGAGAGACTGCTGTGGTTAAGAAAAAAAGTTGAATGATGAAAGCAATTGCTGAAAAAGTCTTTCCTTTGTCCTAACTTCATTCATTTTTAAATGTGTACTTTTGTTTCTCTGGAGAAAAAAAAGGCAAGAAGTATAACTAGAAGTTCCAGCATAACATAGGCTGTTTTGGCAGGCTCTGCTGCTTCTCTGACTGTAGGGCTGTATGATGTGTTTATTCAAGTTTTGATTTCATCAGAATTAGTAAATTTTGTGGTTTTTCTTACAGTGATATTGACTTGTAGGTAACTTAACTGTTTCAGACACTGTAGGAATAAGTCGAGAGATATTTCAAGAGTCTCCTGCTCAAAGATTTTGCTACTGACTGAAATTCTAGATAGAAAATGTTGTTTTTGTTGTTTTTTGAAACTGCATTTTAGGAAAGCAACTGAAAAGCAGAGTGTGACAGTATAGGATTTCCCAGAAACCTGAAAACCATCTGTCTATTGTCTACCCTATGCTAGGACAAGAACTGGATAATGCCTCTTTGAGAAAACTGCCCTCTCTGTGGTTGCTTTTAAATGCTTTTGATACTGTTTCCTGATGTTTATAGGGAACAACTTCTCCAAGTTTTTCTTGGATAAACAAGAACACAAGATTGGAAGCATAGCCAATAGACTAACATTTTCTCATGTTGTTTGGTGATGAAATCCTGCACTCTCAGTTTTCCTGGATCTTTTATAAGGGAGGTATTCTTAATAATATAATCCAGTTATTATTTGGAATAAGATTGAACAAAACTAATGTGACGATTTCAGTTCTTTCCCTTTTCTTGGTGATTCTCTAAGTTCACAATCTTCTTGGGCTGTCTATTCACCATGTTCCTTAAGAGACTTCCTAGGTAGGTACGATTTTTCCAAAGCTGCTGAAACACCTTGCAAATTGCAAGCAAGGAAAACCACACATGATGTCCACTTACCAACTGTATGCTTTCTCCTTTGCCATGAAATTGTAACAGAGATTGTTCATAGCACAATATTCATATTGACTTCCAACATTTCATCAGTTGTGTGCTTCTGCTATTGTGCCAAGGACCAGCTCTGCAAGGGTGTTCAATTAGTTAAATATGTAAATGGGAACTAAGTGAACTTTACAGAAGTGCCTTGATATTTAATTCAACTGAAGTTACAGGCAGTACAACACCATGCTTTATGGAAGAATGGTGTGTTATATGCTGGGCTTCTCTCTGTTAAACTTCTTCATGGCTTTGCTCTGCTTTGCTTTTACAGTCTACTCTTCCCAACCTTCTCTTCAATTAACATCTTCATTTGAGTCTTCATTTGATTTTTCTGCTCTCTCCCAGCTATCTTATAACTTAAAAAAAATGCAATAGGGAACTTTTTTTGCCATCCTATATATGAATTACTTCTACTTAAATCAGATCTTAAAATATTCCTTTTCTAGTTAGTCCATAACTGATCAGGTCTACAAAGCACTTTTTACCTCAGGTATGAAAGATACTGTATACAAGTAAATTGCATTGTCTCTGTAATTGTATTTATTTCTTGTGTGGTTTGCTGCACAGCTGAACAACAGTACTGGGCTTTAGAGATAGGTCTAGCACATTAGGTAGATTAACAGCAAGGTATCAGGCTGGTTATATATCTGAAATTTAAGAATGCTGCTAATAGGATACTTATTCAGCACATGATTAGAGGACAGATCTGGAACTGAGACAGAAAAATATATTTAGAGTAGAGCTTTCTCTTTTCTTTACTTTGTGAGCACTTTGTCCTTTGGGGTTATTTTACTAGATTTAACAAGAATGAACTTTTCTCCACTCTCTCAAATCAATAATAATTTAATTGACATATTCTGTCATATAACCCTATAGTCCAAACTAGTCTAACATTTTTGATTTTAAATTACATTATCCCATCTAACTCCAGAGTAGTTATTTTTCAAAAGTTCTAAGTAGAAGCTTACAAGAAATAAGAAGAAAAAGTAGAGTTTTCAGGCAGTGAGAAATAGAACCTACAGGTACAAAGCAATGTTCATTTAGAAAAAAAACACTACAGGAGAAATCCACCTCAACAGAGGGAAATGACCCTACTATTTCTCTATTAAGTATGAGATTTTTCTAGATTATATATGACTGATTTTCCTCAAGTACATTTGCTAGAGAAGTGGTTCTTATGACTGTCAGATGTTGATTTTCTCAGTGTCTGGTTTTAGATGTTGAAACAACAGAACATAGTTAGCATTATTGATCATATTATTTTATAGTATTATACTTGAGTGGACAGAGGCTGGATGCCTTCTCAGGCTACAGAAGACCTACAGAAGGGCTGGGGTTTTTTCTGACTGAAGTCCTTTTCATGATGTAAAATTGAGATTAGAGAATTTTAATTGTATGAAAAGCAAATGAAATACTGTAGAGGGCATGATGCTAACAGCTATTCAACACAGCATATAGACTTCCCATAGAGATGATAGTAGAAAAACAGACCAGTATTTGAGGTTCCTCTTTTCTCATTTAGTGAAGGAGCTCTGATCTCTGTCTGGTTTCTTCTTCCTGCTTTCTTCTTCTTTAATAAAATTTCATCAAGAAGCTAGATTCTTATAGATTCTACAGTGTTCTTGAAAAAAAAATAGCCCTGAATTGCTTGGACTTTGGCAAAAAAAGCTTGAGGGAGGTTGACATAACTGAAAATGTGCTTATGCACTTCCTGTCCTCCTTTCTGTGCAGTCGTCCTCTCTTGGTTACTTTCTCCAATCATGGGCTGGCTGTAACTTTTGGCATTGTCCCTCCCAGAGAGAACTGGAAGACTCATCTTCTTGGCATAGATTTCTCACAATTCAAAACATTTAAAAATGAGTAACTTCACCGGTCTCTGCCCTATTACAGAGAGGGTGAAGAATCTCAGAGTTAACTCTAATCATATCAAAGGGAGGGACTGTACCTCCCCACTGTGCGCAGCTCTCATGGCAAGGGGGAAAGGGAAACTATGATAACAATCTTTTCCACTGGGCTTTGGAATAGTTCCTAAATAGTTTGTACAGTCAGTGAGTGATTTGGATAAGTCAGGGTGGCCAAGTCTCGGAGAGATCCCAAAGCAAAGGCATTCTGCTTAGAAAGAGGTATACGCAGCAGCATATGGCCTACTAATTAAAATCAGTATTTTCCAAAGCTTAGAAAATGGGCCTTGGGTGCCAAAGTGGCAAATGTTCCTCTAATCTCATCTCAAAAATTTACAGGTCATATATAAATGAATACTTTGTGAATCATCAGTTTTGCTAAGAGATATTTTGTAATTTTTTTCCTTTGTTTTTTTAACACAGTTTCTAAAGAAGTGCCTACATATGCTAAAAACTGCTAGGGGCAATATTATAGTTACCAAAAAACCCAAAACACTTCTACCAAAAGAGAAATTATTTTTGGTAGTGTAAGAAGTTAGGAAACCCCTACTCATTATGTACTTGGACATGTAAAATTAGTTTCTTCTGGTTTTTTTTCCACCCCAGAATACAGAATAATTTCTACCCACTTCACAGTGGCAAAAACACACAACTGCACTGAATGCATCAGCTGTAGGCTTAGGGGTAAATAAAATTTTCTGAGATTTTTTGCTTTTTGAAAAGTACAATGCACAGGTTTGAAAAACAAACATATGACCAGGTTTGTGATGCAGGCTGGGTGAATTCTATACTTGCCATTCCAAGCTGTCATTATAGAGACAGAACTTTTAGTGCAGACTCAGCACTGACTGTGACTGTCCCAGGTGGTGCTGTCTTCCAGGGAAGTATCTTCACCTGCAGAACCTGCTGCCTCTACCTTTTCAAAGTAAATTGACGGATGTCCTTAATGGGCTTCTCAAATACTAGCTGCAATTCATCTCAAGGGTTTTTGGCAGCTGTGAGTACCCCCAGCCAACCAATTCTCCTTTCCTGTGTGCTGCTTGTCCTGTAATTGTATGCAAAAAGAACAAAATTTTAAAAGTCAGTGTGCAATAGTGTAATGCTACTTGTTACAGGTAGGATGAAATTCAGGAAGAAGATGTGGTAAGTGCAATGTTATTTAGATTTCTCCTTAGCCCCACTTTTGGCTTGTTTCTCTGGCCTTCTAATACTGGCATGTTACCTAGTGCAGAGGCATGTTGCCATCTGAACAGATGGGTATGAGTGTAGGTGGCTAGGAGGATATGTTTGCTCATCAAATGTGTTTGTCGAAAGCAGTATTACCAGCCAGATATATTGGATCAGCTGTTCAGCCTGGGCTTTTATATCTATGTTTAAAACTGTTACTCTGATAAAAAATGCATTAAATCATAAAATAATTAAATGTTTACAACCCTTTGAAATGTGGCATTTTTAGTTTGGGAGAGTCAGCATTTTTATTGCTTAAATGTCTGGGTTGCAACAGAGGCATTATAACCAAGTTTCAGCTACAAAGTCTTAAAAAAATCTTCTGAAACCACAGAACTGTGCCTGTTGGGGGACAGCTAGGTGGTATTGAAAGAGCCTATTGTAACATTTCATGGGAGTAGAGACCATTAGGAGTATAGAGCGCATCATTAAATCCTACTCCATTTTTACTTTTTTACCCTGGACTCAATTGCTTAGTACGTAGTAGACTAATTTCTGGAACTATATGTAGTGAAATCTGAAATCTGCCTTAATTAGTGAGGTATCACAAGATGGGCATTAATCAGTGTTTTTTAACTGATTTTCCCCTTTCTGTTCCAGCACAAAATGTCAGAGAAGTAGAAGTGCTCTTTAGTTTTTTTAGACTGCACATACTCAATAATTAGCAGTAATGTTACTATTTTCTCATGCGAGATACTTCATCTGAATTTTTAGTATGCTGTGCTGCGTTAGAAGATATTAAACAGGGCAGTTGGCTAAGTGAATTAAATCTGTGTTGAAAGTTGTGGCTGCCTCATGGTTCCTGTCTTAGATGCCTTTTTCCTAGTGCTTCAAGATAAACCAGTGGCTCACAGAGCTGGAAACCTACTAGAAGCACATAGTTAAAAATGTGAGGTAACAGCATTCATGGATATCATGTAGTATCTAGCAACTCCTCTTTCTTCTTCAGCTTATATAATTTTTCCTGCTGTCTTTTCAAGGAAGAGCTGAAATGCTGGAAAGATGTGTAGACAGGGGATAACAGATTGCTGTCCTGAGCTGAACACTTTGTTTTTAGATTTAGATGCTATGATCAGGCTGTGAATGAAATACAGTGATTCGTACAGTTCTTTACATCTCTTATGTTGTTCAATGTAACAATAATCAGAATGTGGCCCCCTGACGTGCTATATCCATGCAACAAAAAGCATGCAATGATGCAATGACAGAGTCTGCAATAAAGGCCTTTTAATCTGAGGACAGTTACTATGGAAATATACCTCACACGACTGACTCTGTGATCTAATTTAGATATAAACTTTTAACTGAGTCTTAGAAAATGTCTTTTTTTTCTTTTTTTTTTTTTTTTTTCCGGAGAATAAAGGTAATCTGAATGGTAAATTGAGGTCTAGTCAACATAATAAACTGTGATATACAGTACTATGAATTAGTTCCTGAAGATCAAATTAGTCCTATTTTTTGAGTGAAACATCAAGCCCATGTCCCCAGAAGTGTGCAGCATCTCGACTTCCACTATTTGGAAAAGCCTTGTATTTCCTTTTCAGTGTGACACTTATTCTTTTTGAAGTCTCTTTGAGTGTACATGGCTAGGCACATGCTGAAACAACTTTGATGGATTGTGATTATGATTTTTCTTACGAGTCAATTACCTGAAGTGTAAAGCTTGGATAAAAATCGAAATATGTGAAGCACCCGGGTGCCTCTTGCAGCTCAGGGACATCGTAATTACCTAGCTCAGTACTTCAGAGGAAACAGGAACCCCTGGACCCTTCCTCTGAAACTGAAGCTGAATTAATGGACATAAATGAAACGTTTTTTGAAACTGATTCAAATGTGGTTTGAGCAAACACAACCATTTATTTTCTGGAGACATGGATAAGTAGATTTATTACAGATATTGGCTACTTCTATAAAGGAAAATAGAATATTTGTCATTATTCCTGACCTGCACTATTTTCTTCTGTACTGGAATATCTTAACTTTGGTTTTCTGCAAGTAGAAGTGCTAGCAGCTATTTCTAGAATTTCCTTTCCAAATGGAGCAAAGGGTAAATAGCAAATGGGCAGACAAATTCTGTTCTCCTAAGCCAAAGGGCTTATAAGTTCTGTGTCTGCTGGAAAAAGTCAAGGAGGTACACCAGAATGTGCTTTGAGGCCTCTTTCTCCTTTGGCACATACCTTGCAGTAAGTGTTGTTTTTCCCCTTTTAAGTTGCCTTTGACACTAAAAGGCACTGTTGAATCACAAGGGACTGTTTGGATCTCTGTTTCTTACTTTAAATACAGTGCCTTCAAAATCCTGTGTGCTCTGCAGGCATTTATATTGCAGTTGGTAAGACCATAAATCTGTACTATTGAAGATACATTTTAACAGGTATGAATGACTGATTATGTCCTGCATGATCATATCCCATGCAGATCATGTTAGGAAAAGGCAAGAGAAGAACTATTGCTGGAACCACCCTCTTTTATAAAATGTTTAATTGCCTGTGTCCCAAGGCTCCAAGGTCCAGCTCTGGTTTGTCTCAGCTGCACAACCTTGTTCACATGCTGAAGAAGACTTGTGAGAAATTGTGTGGAAAGGTAAGAAGGATAAAATTATAGCCAGCAGTAGGAGAGTTGAGACCAGATTATCAAGTAGCTCACAGATTCAGGAGCATAAAAAGCAATATAGAAAGACAAAACCCAAAAAAGAAGAAGTGGTAAAGGGGGAAAGGAGGCTAGCCAGGATCGTTTCGTAATTGGTTCAAGTCATTGGTGTTGATGGAGCAACTGGACAATGGCAGCTTTGCATTGCAGAGGAGCCAATCCTGGCACTGCGCAGGCTGACCCAACCTTGCTGGACTGCTGCCTGTCTGGCCAGAAAAGACCCTGAGGGTCCCCAGTGGGCTGGGACACTACTAATGGCTGGCGTTATAGCTCACCCAGTCCCAGCTGCCTTTTGTGTGATTTAGCCAACAAGCCACTGCTGGCTACTTTAACACTGTATATCCTGTTCACAGAGCCTTTGCTTCTGCTGCTGTGTGAGTTGACACAGTCAGGCAGCCACAAAACCATGGCTGAAATGCAAAGAGTAAATTTATTTCATTACCTTGCTAACCTTGCTAGGATCCTTAAGCAACACCTGGGTGGAGCACACAAGTGCGAATGCTGGCACCGTCAAGCTTACTCCATTCTGGCGATTGGTGAGGCTGCTTTTTGCACCCATTTGTCGAGGGCCCATGCAGCCCATGCTGTCATCTCCCTTGTGCTCTTCTATGATCTCTGAGCTTTGATATTCTCTCTCCCGAGACTGGGAGCTCAAGCAGGTCTGTGAGAGTGCCTCCAAGTCTCTGTAAACACCTATATTATCCCTACACAGAGATCCTACTCCTCAAAACAGTCAGAGGATCAACAGGAGAAGGCACAGAATATGAAGTTTTCCACACTTATTCTCCAGGCCTTGGCATTCCTAGCTGCAAGGTTATTTGAATGAATCTACCATCCTCTTCACCATTCTTCTGCTTTTATTGCTTTCTTCCCAACAGCCACTGAAGGTCCCCAAATATGCCAGCCCAGAAGAAGGGCTGGGACAAAGAGCCTTCTTGTTTAACCCAGGGAAAGAAGAAATTAAAGAAGGTGCTGAGCTGGTGTCAGTGTACCTGGGGAACTCTGTCAGACTCTTGACAGTTGTGCTGGTCTCTTCCTTTTATGCACTTCCTTCTCTTCCTGGTGTCTGTTGTATGAGAAGAGACCAAGGTGGCTTAGGTGCCACTTTCTGAGAGGTTATTCACAGGTCCGTGTCCTGATTAGGGCAGATGTGTCCTGCCTGCTGGAGAGAGGGCCTCCAGCTCTGCTGAGAGACAAGTGACTGAGGCACATGCCCTTCTTCCCAGTGTATCACTCCCTGTGATGCCTTTCAGGGCATGTAGAGGTTGGGGCTACTGGTGGCTCAACTTCCTTTGGAGTGTTGGAACTTCTGGGGGCCACTGGTATCACTTCTTGTGCACTTCAGGGGTGTACCCATGCTCTCTACATCATTTCATCCTTTGAAGAATGAATAATTTCTTTTTCTACTGTAAAGTGAAAACTTCTGGTTTTTAAGCACCGATTTTTCCACACAAATTTGGGTCACCTTCAGTGGAAAAACCCTATATCCACATTGGCTCTCAGAAAAGGTGACACTTGAAGTAAAAGAATACCACAGTGTGTGCTGTAGACTCTGAGATGAAAAATTTGTTTAAGAAAGCTGCAAAAGCTGCAAAACCCGTAAGTATTTTTTTGGTTCCACTGAACTGCTCAAAAACATGCAGCCTTAGTAGTGATGTAATCTGCAATTTAAAAAGATAACTAAAGTGATAAAATAGAGGGAGTGCTATAACCTTATTAGTATTGCTTATGAAAAAATTATCAGTTTTATTTGTACTGACTACTGACTTTGTCTGTATCTAGTGCATCCTTTTATTTTATGTATTTTCATTATGATTGCAGAGTGGAAACTAACCTCCAGAATTCAGGGGGAAATGACGGCTCAAATGCCTTTGTGAATCATTCTAAGCCTCATTCAAACAGGGATGCAGCTAAATGAATGTAGATATTCAAACCCTGTTTAGAAATCCCTGTCATGCTGGTAAATGAAAATGACTGTCTCATTCTTTTTTGTGAATGAAATTATTCGGAATAGCTAAGGGGAAATGTCATTATGTGAATCAATTCAATCAACACTTACTGATTAATCCTGCCTCTGGTGTTAGAAGTTTTCCTCTTTCATCCTAAAATATACAAAAATCTCTATAAATTTGAAGACATTCTTATGCTGGTAGGGTTTGAATCAGTTTCAAAGTATTTGGAACACAGGATCACATTTTTGCTTAAGACAGGATTTTGGGAGTCTCCTTGTAAAAGTGATTGCTGTGTCTCAATGCAGGAAAATGGAGTTTCTTGGAATGACTAAGAAAGACCAGCCTGTAGCCAGGTCTGAGATTTGATGTCTTGTGATAGCTTGGGCATTCAGCAGCCATGGTTTCACATCATTACTTGATTTCTTCTTAAGTCTTGGCCAATCAGGGGATGGAAATGTTTGCTAGTTTGAGTGCAGAGTATCAACAGATGTGAGGAAGGACACCTTTCCCCCAATTTAGTGCTTTTTTCAGTCTATAAACCACGAAGCAACTGATGTTCCTGCATAATGTCATCTTTGGGTTTGGACATAAGGGAAAGACAACTTTAAGCCTGCCCCTGAGATAGAAAGAAGAAACTGTAAATCATTAGTGGACATATCAAGCCTACAAAGCAATTCTTTCTGCCTGTTACCCACCATACACTTTGGGGACAATATGCTCTTTCCCTGTTCCTGGACCCTAGGAGATGGCAGGAGGGGACATGTTGGGAAATGGTTAGAGGATCAGGGACATGGATCATTGATAGAACTATGGGGTCAATAAAAGAACTGTACAAGCAATAGGCCTGCAAGCAAAGGTTAGTGTGAGAAACTGTCTGCATGAGAAAAATCCCTGTGTGAGAAACAGGCCTGGGAAACAAAAAGGGAGTTTTGAAGCGATGCAGCTGTGCTGATAAGATGTGCTGACCGGGAGAGAAGGGAGGGTGAACTCTGAATTCTTTTAATCATAACGTAACTGTAGAAGCTTGCCAATGTAAGTCCAATTATGTAGAAGTAGAAATGTGCTTTGATAAGTTTTAAGCCACTTAAGAGTTAACAAGCTGGTATACTATACAAGTGCCTCTGGATTGCTAATAAACGGAGCTTGCTTTTATCAACCATATTGGTTTGAACTGCAATTCCTCCCCCCGCTGGAGTCCACGGACCCTTTTTCCAACAGGGACAGCATTTGCCCTTTACAAAAAAACTTAGTTTTTTCTGATACTGGCATTTCACCACCTCCTGCATATGGAATTGACAGCATCAACACTTATCAATTATCTTAGCAACCATTGCAAATATGTGCACCCCGTTGCAGATTAGATGATTCCAGAATGAAACTTGCCTTTCCTTCTCTTTGCAGTAGCAATGTCAGGGCATACTTAACCTTGCCTTTGCATTGGAAAATGTTAACTTATGGCAAGACCTGCACTCTGCACCAAAATAATTCCAAAGCTTTGGTGAATATTAGGGTTAATTTTATAGCTGTAGCCTGTGCCCATAGATAGCATAAAAATCAAGCATCTCCAGGCTTTGAAACACTTAGTTCTGTTCAATAAGCCATTCTGAACAGATAAGGCATTTAGCAGAAGACTTAGCTTCAGATCAGTACCAAGCATTTACATCTGATTTTTGAATTTTAGAAGTAGTTCCAGAACCTTTCCTCCCTCTGATGCTCTATGTCCAATACCCACAAGTAACCTCAAAGCACTAAAATTGTATTTTTTCAGCACTTTTGTTTTGCATATTGAGGTGATTCTTTGGAATTAAGTAATAAAAACCTAAAAGTAGACTTTTGGTGAATGGGGACTAATTTTGCTTCAGTTTTTTGTGGTGGATGTTACTTTATTGCTGAAATCTTTGCTTTGGCTTGTTGGTGAAAATTTCCATAGTACTGGCTTAAATTTAATATGAATCCAAAACATGTAATTTCATCTTTCAGTAGTTCAGAATTTATTTTACTTCTATTTGTTACACAGCACATTACTGTGAAGTTTTTGCCTAACATTAGGTTAATAAAAATGAAAATCTGCTTGTTAAAGGAGATTAGAGTGTTAGATCACAAGCAGTTTTTTCCCCTTCTACTTTATCACCTGCCTGTCCCTAGTAATGATCAAGTACTGAGTAGTAGTTTGGAGTAGTAAGAGTAGCAGATAAAAAAACCCTCAACCCCCCCACCCTAAACAACCCCCAAAAGTCCCCAAAGAAAAAAATACCCTCTTAGCATTTTGAAGAACATAAGTTGTTTTCCAGAGGGTAATGTGTGGTTCTCTCATACCCACCACAAGTATGATGAACAGCAGCAGAAGTGCCTCTGGATTTATTAGTTAGTGTTCCAGCTCCTGTAAAACTACCACAGAATTGCTGGGGAAACCTATCATGCTCTCTGTGATATTTGCACAGTAAAGCAGAAGAAATGGGAGTTAATCCTATTGACCCCAAGGTTCTTCTTCTTGCATTTGAAAATGCTCCGGGTTCTCTAATACTTAATTTAGTTCAAGAGCAGATTAAAAAGGCTTTTTACTATTACTGCCATTCTGAATAAAAATGAAGGTGATTCCATCAGTGCATTTGATAAAGGTTGGGAAAACTTTCTGGAACTTGTTCTTAAGCCTTGATTTTTAGATTAGAGGGGATATTTTTTGAGCAAAGGTATTTGAATGCTTGTTTCTTTCCTAAATCTGAGGAGGTGATGCTGTCTTGTTTATAATACCAACTCAACCCAGAAATTTTCTAGTTTTTCAGTGTGTATCTAGGGTTAGCTAATACTTGGCAGTTTGCAAGATTTGTTACAGTGTCAAGTTTTCCATGTTTTCTCTCTTTTAAGGCTAAAATATTAAAATACAAAAATTATTTTCCACTTTAATTTAATTGGTTGGGGTTTTTATTTAACCTGTTAAAAAAGCATGCAGAATGTAGTACTTATCTAGTCATTATTCTGGAGGGGGCTGGTAGATAGTTGTAATTTTAGCATCTTGTTTCAAATTTTGTAGTCTGTCAAACTTCTGCAATATGGTGCTGAAACTTTCTATGAAAAATATCTGTATCCAACTGAATTTCCCTTTCGGATGCTTTAGCCAAGACAGCAAAGCTATTTCCAAGAACAACAGTAGGAGAAAACAACAGGGACCTTTCCTTAGATGCTGTAGATTCCCTGTGGTATTAGATTAGGCAATAGCTATTTGGTTTGAAGCTGGCCTTTGGGTTAGCCATGTGAAAATCCCCTCAAATGTGGCCAAGACACAAGCTTTCAGACCTAGAGGACTAGTATGAAGCAGAATAAAGTGAACTTGAGAAACAGTAGTCGTTCTCTGCCAGACTGTTTTGCCTTTCTGAGCTCTGAAATTAGGCATTCCACTCTTCATGCTCTGTATTTGTATCTCATATAACTGAGGTATATTTTTCTGGAGTGAATGGTGTTGGTTGAAACTCTTTGATTTAAGGTATGGATAGGGTCTCCCTTTCTCCCTTTCTCCCTTTCTTCCTTTCTTCCTTTGCTGTCTAGAGTGATGAATTGTTGTTGGTTCTGAGGCTTACAGTAAAGTACAGTCTCCATCCAGTCATCCTTCCACTGCCCCCTTGCAGTGAGGACCTGCAGAGTGCCCACCTGGAGGAAATGTTCTGTTGATATCTGGTAGGTAGGTGGGGAAAAATTTTTCATGGAGCATTCACTTCAAACACTGCATCAAAAGACATCTTAAAGACAGGCTGGAGATCCAAGATCTGTCTTCAGTAGATGTTTCTAGCAGGGAAATGTTACCTTTTACATCATGGAAGAAGTCACAAAAACATCTTGTCAAAAGGTCTCCAGAGAAGTGCATTTTCTCTTGTCCAAAACCTGTGAAGCAATAACTGTATTACCCAAACAAAACCAAAAAGTTCTCAATTTACAAAGCAAAAAACCCAAACCCAAACCCAAAACAAAACCAAACAAAAAAACCCCCCAAAAAGCGAACCCTCCCCAACCCCCCCCCCATCCAAAAAAATGACAACCCCACTAAACCCCTCAACCCCCCAAAACCTTAGCTTTAAAAAAAAGCTTAAACATACCATACCTATTTGCTGTACCCTGGGTAGCTGAGAAAAGGAGAAGCATAGTTTGGTCTGTCCAAATGTGACAGAAATTTGTCAGGTTGTCAGTTATCTGGCAACCTAGAATTATGTAGGTTAACCCAGGTTTACCTAGGTCAACCTAGGACATTAAATGAAATCAGGTAAGAATTGTTCAACTGAAATTTGAGCCTATATAGTTTGTCTCTTTAAAGGTCTCCTTAGTACAATATATTTCTATGATTTAATTCCTGTAAATGAATCCAAACTCCACCTACAACTTTAGCTCTCTACCTATTTTGTCTCTCAAGACATGGTTGTTTTGTCAATGACATCAACCACATGCCTGTTCCCATCTGTCTCAAAAGTTTCTTTCAACTGGGGCTATAGCATCAGTTTTGACATCCCCTATCCCCAACCATAACCATAACCATAACCCCATAACCATCATTCTATCCCTAGGCTTTGTTTAGAAATATATTATCCCTGTGAGACCTAACTTTAATGTAAATAAAACCAATATTTGTCTTAATGTCAATCCTGAATATCTCTTAAAAATTATCTTCCTTCTGTGTTTTTTGCTTTTCTGAAGCCACCCTAAACCTTAAACTAAAATCATGATTCAAATGAGTTCAGGAAATACATTAAAGACTGCTATTTTTCCTTGTCTGAAGTTCATTTGTAAACCAAATTGCAAAACAAACAAAAAACCCCCAACCAAAACAAGTCCCCCAGAATTTTCTGTCTGTTTAACTTTTAAGTGCAAATAAATCTTTACCTAAATTTTTGTAGTTTAGCAGAGTTTAGGGCGTTTGAAAGCCCACTTAAAAGATAGCGTAATTAAAAGTACTTTTAGCCCTGTGCTCAATATGACATCTGTCTTCAGCTCAACCTAAAGGTCTCTTCTCAATGGAATTGAAGACTTTCTACCTTCTGTACCTGATACCCATGAGAATTGCTCAAGCTGTACCTGCTTAAGCTTTATCCTGAAGTATTATTTTTTGTTGAAAATACAATTTAAGAAGATTATTGGTAATTCTGAATCCTAATGCTAAGCTTTACTGTTGGGGTCTCCCCCCCTGCCATGGAGCCCTGGGAGATGGGCCCTGGGGGGGAGACACGGGGTTTCCCTGCCCCTGGTCAGTCTCATTTCCCATTGGTTGGTTTGTGTTCCCCGGGGTGGCCAAGGACCCTCGGGTCCCGTGACTGCAGAGTTCCTGAGCTGAGCCCCGGCCATGCGGCTGGAGAAATAAACATCTCTGAAACATCTACCACGAATCTGTCCATATATACTTCCTTTCCACGGGACTCCTGGTTTGATATATGTGTGTTACAGTAATCCCCGCTGTAACACTTTACTATAAAGCAAGGTCTGTTTTTTGTAAGGATCGAGACTAATCATCAGTCTTAGATAACAAAATGGTTCAGTTCACAGTGCTCTCACTTCTACCTGAAGGCTGCTCTTGACAAAGCTTTGAGGGTTAACCCCAGTAGGCACAGCCTTGCACAGCCTCACACAGCTGTTTACTTTCCCTCCTTCCTTCTCCCACAAATGGGATGCAGGAGAAAATGTGAAGAGTAAAACTGAGGAAACTCATGGGTTGAGACAAAGTTTAATAGGTAAGGCAAATCTACTCATGCAAGCAAAGCAAAGCAAGGAATTCATTCACCACTTCCCATGGGCAGCCAGGGGTTCAGCCATTCTGAGGAAAGCAGGGTTCTGTCACTGGGAAAGACAAATGCCTTAATTTCAAACTTTTTTCCTTCCTTCTTCCTGCGGTTTTTATTGCTCAGCGTGATGGGATATACCTCTGGTCAGCTGGGGTTGGCCATCCCAGCTGTGCTCTCTCCCAGCTGCTTGTGCACTCCCAGCCTCCTGACTAGTGGGTTGAGAGGAAGAAAAGGACTTGACATTGTGTAAGTGCTGCTCAGCCATATCTAAAGCATCATTCAAAGGTTAGACTTTATGATATTGGAGGTCTTTTCCAACCTTAACAATTCTGTGATTCTATTCCAAGCAGTCAAACAGACAAATGTGACTTCCTACTCGAGGCAGTCCTCATTTTACCCTGGAACTATCTGCAGAACTAATCAGCCAAGAGAACCCTGGAACCTTTACCCTTGGATTCTGACCTTGAACCTTGAAGTTTATATTAATTATAATTAAGATATCTATACACACAGCAGGACAAATAGCTGCAGTTACCGTTAGCTCTTGTTTTATTACAGTAAGATTCCTAGAATAGATCACAAAACTAATTCTTCAATCGAAACTTTCCCAAATCCTAACCCTAAGACTGACCTGGATGTAAAACATAAAATAGAAAGCATATCCTCATAAGAAACATTATTCACCTTTTGTAGGTTCGTCCGCTAAAACAGCATTTGCGTATGTAGTCCTAATCTGATTGTAATTCTGAGTTTTAGTTTATAACACCTGCAGAAACAGTAACAAGAGTTCAGTTCTCTTTTGACCTTGTAGAAAATGATTTAGAAACAACAAAACACAGCTCTGAAATTCACACTTTTTCGTTCCTTAAGTTTTATCCTGACTTTTAACTAAAGTGAGAAGTATATAACTTCAGAGCCCACTTTATTATTATAGTCCCTAACCTATACTCCTCCAGGCCCTTCAAAATCCAAAAGGAGAGACAGTTCTTCAGTTTACGGTCTGATTTTCAGTCTCATGCTAAAGCCCAGCCTTAGACACTGACCAGGCAAACTTGTTAGCATTGGACTGTCAACCATAGTTAGTCTCTACAGATTTCAGCCCTCTTTTGCTTGGAATCTTGGGGATTCAACATTAAACTGGCTGTAGAACATGCCATTACAAGTGCTCTTATCCAAGCCTTAATCTCAGAACTGACCTTTATGATGGATCAGTGAAGCCAGCTTGTTTAAACTAGGACTTTAACAGGCAATCTGTTAAGAGGCCAGGGCTCATGTTGCCTTTCATCCAATCTATAAAGACTAGGCTAGCATTTATCCTTGTTCTATCCCTACAGATTTTCCAAGATCCACGAAAAATTTCAGAGCATCATACTGAAGACCAATTTAACCCAAATTTTAATTTTAGCAGAAGTCTTAATCATTCATCAGATTAGTTTACTTAGCCATGTAACCCTATCTTTCTTAATTGCTGTATGTAACTTTTGCAGTGTGCAGAGACATGATAAGCAGGAAACATCTTTGAGCAATTACTGGTTGGATAATGCACACAATAGATATCTAACATGAATAAACTACAGAGGTAAGCTCATGATCCTGGTATTTCCCAAGCCTTTGCTAACCAGTCCAAATGCTGGCCCCTCTTGTGCCTTTCAGTTGGCTCATCCTCACTGTTTTTGAGTTTGTATCTTCAGATTCTCTTTTTTCTTTAAGGTTTTATACCTTCTGGGCCGGTCGTTTTATATTCCCTCCTGAACTCCTTATCTGCCAACTATTACCATTTGTTGCGGGTTCGGTTTGTAACCGGGCGGAAACACCAATTTAGTGTAGTGGTTTGGTCCAAAATACTCATTACTGTTTATCTGCTGTGAGATAAGAATTAGGAGAAATGCAAAGCAGGCACCAAACTTGAAAGAATATAAAGAAGTTTATTAACAGACCTAAAAGAAGAAAAAAAAAAAAAAATACCACCTTCAGAACTCTCCTCCTCCCCCCACCTTCCTCCCTTCTCCCACTGACAATGTGAAAAGACAACCCTTAAGATGTTCAGTCTGTTTACCACTTCCATAATAACCTTGTTCAGTCCATTTAGAAAGAGAAGTCTCTTCTTGCTCATGCTATGAAAACAGGATCACAACGAGACAGCCGCCCACTTCCAAATATTGTTCAGTCCATTTAGGAAGAGGAGTCTCTCTGCCTGCGTGTGAGTCCTTTCCCCCGACTTGCAGCTTTTCCCGCAACTGCTTTCGAGGGTCCACTCTTGAAGTTTTTTGGGGTACAATTTTAAGGTTGAGCCGTTCAGAAACAAAAACAGAGGCCCTTCTCCTTCCCTGGGAGCAAAGGGTCTTCATGATCTTCATCGTTAGGACTATCTCTGGGAGCATCTCTAGGAACTGAGGTTTTCTCCTTTCCCATTTGGAGCAAAAGTCCTCATCTGGTTCATCTCTAGGGACTGAGGTTTTCTCCTTTCCCGTTTGGAGCAAAAGTCCTCATCTGGTTCATCTCTCCCTGTCCAAACTTCTCATGAAATTACAGCTGCGTCAGCATCTGCCTATCTCAGCGCAGGTGCTTTTGCTTACGAGTTGAACACTCCACCCCCCAGATCTTCATGAAATTACAACAGGATACTCTGATATATCATAGCTTCACAACAGACTTTCAGCTTTAAGCATCTCCTCTCTCTCTTCCCTCAGGTTTTCAGCTCTTCACAGCAATAAAAGGGTTACTCTCACCTCGGCCTTGCAGCTTTGCAGCTGGAATGTTGAATTTTTCTTATCGCAGTGGAGAGGGGGGAGAGCCGAGCCGCTCCGGCTGCCCACGGCAAGGCAGTGGGGGGGGGTTCCATGGCTGGAACAGGTCCATCGGCTCCAGGGTGGCCGTGGCCTGGCCCGGCCTGGCCCAAGCAGGGCCTGGCTGGGCCCGCTGGCCCCGCACAGGGCCCGCAGCCACCTGTCCCAGCGCCGGAAACGAGAGAGAGCTTGGAGGGGGAGTTTGCCTATTCTTAAATGTGGATCACAGAGGTGATCACAACTTTAAGTGGCTTAGAGAATTGTCCATATTCAAACTGGCCAGCTGATAGGTTCTATCAGTTCCCAGAGGAAACTGTAAGCACCCCTTAGCAAGGACGTCCCTTCCGGGACTATGCTTGCTAACCTGTGACACCATTTAAGCAATTCTATTTGTCTTTTTTCCTTACCTTGATGGACTTTTTTGCATACTTTCTCACTTCACAAGATTTTTCTCAGTAAAACGGAGCCAAGGTCACATTGCATGATGTTCCCGATAGATGTTGGATCACAGGCATTGAAGTCCTGCTGCAACAGCAGGTCAGCAAGATTGTTGAGTGTGCCATGAGGCATCAGTGTTCTTGTGGGAGCCCTGTCGAATGTGTCAGTACATATAAGTCCTTGATGTGACTGCTAAACAGTGATTCTAACCCTAAAATGAGACCAGCAGTGTCTCATTACACAAAAGAACCAGAGAACTTGTTGACATCTGCTCTTATTGAATGATGCCAACACTTCAGGTTTCACCAACAGAGTTATTCATATTATGCTTTCTTATATATTACTGACAGCTCTAAACATAATGATAAATCAGGAGTTCTTCCCATTTTTGTACCAAGATTACATCATTAGCTCTGTTCACATTATTTTTCATTTTAAATATGTATTAGCCATCAGTTAAAAAGTTCTTCAGTCTGCATTTTCTCAAATTTTAATGCTAATCCCAGCTATCAGAGAACAGACTGATCTTCAGGATAAGATACCTGAACCAGCTGGGACTAGGTCTTAGCTTGCTCTTTGAAACCAGGTCTTACATTTCCTTAACTTATTTGAGCGCTAGTTCTAACCTACACTGATACCTAATCTGGGAGTGAATCAGGTTACTTTACTGACAGTTATTAGTACTGGCATATCAAGACTTGGTCCTGTAAAAGTCAGCTGTAAAAACATAGTTCATCCCATTTTCCAAATCTTAACTCTTTCCGTAACTGTAATCTTGATTTGCATTTCAGAGCATGTTTTGAAATTAGATGTAAAGGTAAAAAATATGCTGTGAGAGCTTGTAAAACAGGTGGTTCACACAAGGATTTGACCAAGCAATGATGGAGCACATGTGAATGTGGAAAGTTTGTAGATGATCTCCAGAGGTCCCTACCAACCCTAACAATTCTCTGATTCTGTATTATGGGCATCACAAAAATCAGAGTCAAAGTGGGCAATGCTGGATATTGAAGTTCTGTCACCACTGTGACCTTTTCTGTTACCAGATGATGCTACCTGATTAGACAACTGTTTAATCCAGTTTAATCTAGTAGAGAGGTTTTAAAAAAAATCCTACAATTCTCTTGTCTAGATAAAAACTTCATTATGCAAATTTGACTTTCTAAATTTGGTAACTGTTAGTAGTGGGATTACTGGAATCTTTTGTTTGTTTGGTTGGGTTTTTTGTTTTATTTTTGTTGTTTTAATATTTAAAAATTATTTCAGATGTTAAAAGACAAGAAAAGTCTTGGCTACTTATAAAAATAGAATCAATATAAAGTAAAATGAAAATAACTGTACATAATTTCTTAACTCTTGAATAAAAGACTTGTCATACAAGAGCACTTGGATAATAATAATGTTTCCTAATCTCGAACTTTCAGCAATTCTATGGACTATGGTCAGTATGGATTGCTGAAAAGTGTTTCTGTCCCATGATACATTTCTGGGACATATGACTGTCTCATGACTGCTAAATTTAATGCAGAATTTTTTTCAGACTCAAGTCAAAGTATTTTTTCTTTCCTCCAGACTAAATATTCTGAAATATTTTTGTTTTGTAGTCAATATTTCAACTTTATGTCTTTACTAATATATAGTATCAATATTGACTAAACTATCAGTATTGACTAAACTAATAGCACACATTATCAGCAAAATGGCCAATAAACAAGGAATTGATAGGTTGTTTCTTCAAGAAGCTAAACTGATGATATTCAAGTATAATTATGGTACAATCTTATTTACATACAAGGAAGGAGATGAATTTCTGCCCCTTGAGCCAAGAAGCAACAAAAAGCTAGTTTTCTTGTTCAGAAATACAGATATGTCTTGTAGCAATCCCTACTACTTTCTTTCTGCTTTCTTTCTCTCAGACTACTAATACTCATCAAATGTGTAGAAGGACTATGTCAGAAAAGTAGCTTGCCTCCCTTCCTTCAGACAGTACAAGTACTCCTAAGACAGCATAGTCTATCTGGTAAATCAGTTGTGAAATAAGGACCGTTGCTCCAAAGTTCTCTGAAAACAGAACCAGCTTTAAACCTAGAATCTTCACCAGAGTGTTGCCATACCATGCTATAGATTACAAATATACAAATTAAAAAAAAAATCTACAGTAGTGTTCTTAAATAATTATTGTAGAACAAGATGAGTAAATAGGAAAAAGCTAGACATTGGAAAATTGGGAAAGGTGCAATATAGCCATCAGCTGAGGAAGACCCATTGTACTAAATGACAAGTTTGTAGGGCCTGCCAGTGACTTCCTGTGAGTAGGCATATATTTGAATATTTGGATATAATAGCACTGTGTAAACTGGGCTATTTGCTCAGATTTATTTTTAATACTGTCCTTTTTAATGGTTGAATAAAACCTAAAATATAATAAGCACAACCCATGAACATTTACCTAGCTTCCTTGTTCATCATCAGCCACCAAGGTCTCACTTATTTTCCTGTCCATGAACATATCAAAGTTGCAATTTCTTGAGCAACTTGCATTGTAACAGAAATAAGGCTAAGAAGAAATTTCAGTGAAATAAGGTGTTTATTGGAAAGCTCCTATTTGGCTGTATGAAACTTAGAACCCCAGAGGCTTATTTAAAGTCTCCTAGGCCTTCACACATGGTGCATATTTATATATTTAGATATATGTGTGTGTGTGTATATATATATATATATATATGTGTGTGTGTATATATATATATATATGTGCATATATATATATAAAACTAAAAAAAACCTATTGGATTGGCAAGTCATTGCCTCCAAAGATAAAAAAGTTGTTCACTTACTATTTTCCTGTTTTTATATTTAACTAGAAGTAGCAAGTGTTTAGTCACCTGTACAGCATAATGTGAGCTTGTTGTAACATTATCTAGAGTATAGCCACAAGAAAACTGGCATGTCTGTGAAAGAAAGAAGAATTTTGCATCTTCCCAGTTAATGACCTTCTTTTTTGTATTTTGATATTGATATAGAACAGTTAAACATACATCCTTAGGAAAAAAAAATCCACCAAAAACCCAAACCAACCAGCAGAGAAAACCTTTTTGCTATTTATGTCTATAAAGTGGCATTTACATTCAGTTCTCAGGTGCAACAATGATGTAGACACAGAAATATCATACAGAACAATAACTTATTTTGAAACGCTCAAATTCACCCCAGCCAAAAAGAAATAGCCTCAATAATCACGTGTATGATTTTGTTCAAATTTCTTCATTTTAGGATTGAGGCATTGTGAATTCAGCTGTAATCAACTGAATCCTAAAAATGGGATACTTAAGCTACCAAGTTTGGTATTTACTGAATAACTCAAGCTCCCACCAGTGCAAAAGAAGTTATCTTTAAGTTAAGTCTGACACACAAAACAAAATACTGGTAAATTGAAGGTGACAACTCTTTTTAGGTTAACTGAAAGCAGACTATGAGAAAACTTCCACTTCTTCATGGACTAGGGTAATAAATATTCCTTGTTGACTCTTTATTTTTTACCAGTTCCCGTTCAAGATTTGTAATTACTGAAATGATATTATAGAGAGTATAGATAAGATCATATATTTTTCAGCTTTTTCTGTGGAGATGGATGGGTATTTTCCATTATGTTTTTTTGAAGCACTTTCAAGCAAGGTTACCTATATCACAATCGTGAGGAGAGGTTGTCAGAGCCTGCAGGGTTTCTGTGAGACCACAGGCTCATAAGGTGAACTGGAAAGAGAATGAGAAAAGGTTCAGTGTGTGTGTGTGTTTGTGGGATTTTTTTGAAGTTGAATTAACACTAATATTTTCTTGTCTGTAATTTTCTGACTTTGAGAATTGGTATTTCTGTTAATAACCTGGAAAAAGACAAGTTGTAGCTGAAAGTCCTTTTGAAGAGAGCTCTTGATTTTCCTCAGGCTTGATATCTAGCATATGTTATTTTTCTCACATCACAGCTGTCCATCATAAATGTTTTTCTTTGTGGTACATGATATATCCAGCTTGATGTTGTAAGTAATACACAGTTGTATGGAATTTACTAGTAGACTGTAATATTTACTCCATTCACTTAAACAGCAGTTTTATACAGATATACTGCCTTGTTTATCTGTACAGTTTTTTACCACTAGGATATATCCAGAAAGTATATAGCTGTGGCAATTGTTGTCATGTATTTCTAGAGATAAGTTTTCAAACATTCAAACATGGCTATCATTTGAGACAAGTACACACAAATTACCATGATTTAGTGTATACTTCTACATAATCACATTTTTCAAGGTCTCTGGGCTTTTAAGCTGTCTGCCTCTTTCAAGCCCTTACATTTATATATTTCTATGATGTAGACCTCACTGTCATAGCATACCAATGTAAATCTAAAGTAATTTCATTAAAATCAGTGGTGGTAGATGAGAAGAAAATTATTGTGAGAGATTACTCTGCTGTATACCTACACTGTTTTTTATATATGGGAGGTATAGGACATGTCAGCACTATCTTAAATTGATGTCTGTATTTTATATTCATACGCCATTACTGCTGCTGAGAATAAACTTCTCTGTCCTCTTCCATGCTGCATCATGCACCATGAATGCAAACTAATTGCAGTAGTAGTGGTAGGCCATAGAAATAGATATATTTTTTATATATATATAAAATGTGTGTTGTAGGATGGAAATGCATTCCCAAAATTTAAGATTGGAGGAAGTCCATGTACTTGCAGCAGGAGTTTGGCAAACCTCAGAGTGAGTTTTTGCTATTGTTTGCAAGCCAATCCTCCCTTCAAGTAATGCTAAGCATTTATGCTTTACAGTGCTATAGCCTGGTCACAGTGAGATCGTGAAGTAGTCATTCCCTACAGCAACAGAGAGAGAACTGAGGGGGGAAAGAATCAGATGCCAGAAAATAATTTATTATTTAAGTTTGGGGTAGTATAGTCTTCCTTAGGACTTCTGTTTCAAGCCATACTAATGACCTAAAAGTGGATCTTGAAAATGGGCCTGTGCTTCTTGCTGTAAATCATTCAATTGGCAAAAAAAATGGCAATCATACATTTCTAACCTGCTGTGCAAGATGTGCAATACTAAAGTGGAAATCTGATAACAGACATGGGCTAAGATGACAGAGTGCAATTTCAAATTGTGTACTTCTAACGTAATTTTTTTTTAAATCAGCAGGAACTTATCTGAATAAGATATGTTTTGTGATGAATAATATAGCAAGGGAATGGCAGAGAACACCTGAAAAAGGATACGGTAGTGTGGTAACTGACATCATGGTATAACTACTAGATGCATTTCCACCTGCATCAGGAGAGTTTTCTAAAGTTTATGAAGTTTGAGGATCTTTAAATGAAGATACATGTCACTCCGACCTAATCTCCGGCCAGAGAGATTACTTTCCCCATGTGATCCTGTCTTGGTTTAAGACAATTTAAGGGAGGACACTCTAAAATGAGTCATCTCCTGCTTGTCTTAACCACTCCCTTTTCACCAATAAGGAGAGACAAATGTGAGTAGATATAAGTGGAAAAGTAACAGTTTATAAGTGAAAAGTGTAACAGCAACAGGCGAAAAATAATGGTGATAATCACTAGTTATAGAGCTGCTGAATCACCCTGACTCCCTGGGAACAAAGAGAAACAAAATGGTGGAGAAACTTCTCCCCCAAGATGGTACACTCCATAGATGGCCTCATGGTCCAGGAGACGAAGGCACAAATGGCAGACAAACCCTTCCCCCAAGATGGTGCCCTGTGCAGACAACCACGTGGCCCAAGAGGCAAAGTTGGCAGACAAGTCGTGCTGGGCTCAGCCTTCCCCTGAACAGAAAACTGGGAGAGCAGGAGCTTAAAAAGCAGTTCTGGTGGCAGATGGGGGCTGCTGGCATTGCCTGGGAGTTCTGGTGGCAGATGGGGGCTGCTGGCATTGCCTGGGAGCTCTGGCCTTGCGGTGTCAGCCTCCCCAGTTCTTGCTGGTGGCTGCGGCAGTGTGCGTGTGTGTGAGGTCAGTGCTGCTGCTCGCTGCCTCCTGCTGCTCACTGGACTCTGCTGGTGTTGGTGCTCAGGTCGCTGCCTCAATGCAGGGAGGAAGAAAATGGACCAGTCAAGCACTGAGGAATGGTGGCCTGGCCCTGACCAGCTCCACACTGGGGACAGGTGTTGTGAAATTCACTCTGAAACAGTTTTGGATTGCGAAATGCAGCCTCTTGGGTTGCTGCTGTTGCTACTCAGAGACCTGCCTGAAGCAACCTCCTCCGGAACTCAGAGAAAAACAAAAGAAGGCTTCTGCCTTGCACTGTCCCACCTTCTCTATGAGAACAAAAGAGAAATGCGAGAGGCTTCTGCCTGAATGACCCTGACCGTAAGAAGGTGCTGGCACCCCCTGACCTCCTCAGTCCATTTCTGGCTGCTGGTCTTCAAGAGACAGTACTAGCTGTGGGCATGTGACAGTAGCACAGATAGCTATGCAATACAATAAGATTTTGGGTTACCCAGGACAGATCCCTACTCTTTAGATTTGATAGTGAGAGAATTCCAGTAAGTACAGGGAGGTAACTGCAGTGCTTCACGTACCTTGTGTAGAAAGACAATTTCCCTACCAGGATGGGTGGAGGCTTGGCTGGAAGGATTCATCAGAATTATAAAATTTTGATAGGTGTGGTGATCACAGGTTTATAAATACACACACACAGATTTTTAATAGGAGTAGAAATATCCTAGAAAGCTACAGAAGCAATAGAGAAGTAAAAAGAATAAGAAGCTTCATAAATAAGAGCAATGTCTCCTTTTAAAATTGTGGCTCTTATATAAAGTATATAGAAGGGATCTGGTTCTGCAAAAGTGATTTCTGCAAAGTCATGCATAAATGCATGTGAAATACTAAGGAACCCATGTATGTGATGTACTTACAGCACTATACATATTGCCATGCACAAAACTGTGGCCCTAATCTTTGCTAAAAGCACACACCATCTGCCTGTAACTACTGCTTAAAAGAATGAACCTGCATACAGTCAGCAATGCATCAACCAAGCCAGTGTGACTAGGCTCTGTGGTGGATGGAATCTGAATAAATCAATAAGACATAAATTAATGAATTTCAGGCATATTTAGTTTTAGGATGGTTGCATTATGTTAACCGTTCATCACTGTCTTTTCACATGGATTGTCGCAGTCACTTGTGTCTTGCTTGTAAGATGTGGTAATGCCTTTAGAATAGGGCCTGTCTTCCTGTATGATCAGTCCAGAGGGACTTTGGTGCTGCTTGTAAGTAGCACTGAGTTACAGACAGCTGATAACATTAACACTGCTGCAATGACTGAATGGCAAGAGCTGTATGTAGAGTTTTGCTCAGCTCCTTGCATACTCAGTGCAGAGTTGTCATCAGCCCTACCTCTTTGATGTCTGGCTGTTTGACCTGTGATTGCTGCACAGTTGGCCACACAGAGGCACCAAAAAATGAAGATAAATGGTAAAATTCTGGTCTTGCTCAGTTAGGAGTACAGTTGCATCTGATGAGAGTATGTACATCTGCAGAGACTGTGCTAGTGAATAAACTTTCTTCCCCAGTGTTCTTCACCCTGTGTTCTTACTCAGGGATATATTAATCTTCTTTCTGAAATATGAAAAGGAACAGTAGTTCTTTTTTTGATGAGAAAACAAAAAGCACTGATCCTCAGGATCTCTAGTATCTTCTACTGAATTATACACCAATAATATTCATTGCATGAAAAAATCCTCAAAAGGCTGTGGTCAAATCAATCTTGGCTGTAAAACAACAGTGCAGTCTAGGAGGAGAAAAAAAAGCCCTTCAGTTTTTTCAGAGTGATAGACTCCATGATGCACTGTTTAACACTTTTTTTTAGAGTTATATTTCTCCTTATGGCAGGACATATATATTGTCATGCCAATCTCACCCCATCAGGAGTCCATCAGGGCTCATATAAATTTTGGATCTGGGTCTGCCAGCTGCAGCTGCTAGAATCATATTCCTGTTATGATCCCGGTGAGCTTGCTGGTGATGGAAATGGACTAAGACTGCATGATCTGAATCTGTTCCTTTTTCTAGCCAAGAGAAAAATGGGCTAGTCTTGGCCTTTTAATTTACAGAAGCATTCTGGAAAGAAAAACAGTGAAAAATCCCAATGAACTAGGAGGGAATAAATGCTCTCATAGGTTAGCCATGAGCTGGAGAGGAGCACTTCTAGAGCTTTCTAAATTGCAAGACAAAAGGGAAAGGAAGAGCCTGGCACTGAAAATTGGATAAAGATGTGAGAAAAAAGACAAAGGAAGACTAAAACTTGAGAAAATATAAAGATGACACAGATAGAACTGGTGGAAAAGGAGGATGAATAAAAAGGAACAAAGAAGAAAAAAATAAAAAAGATGTGAACAGAATGAAAAAATAAAAAAAGAAAAATGCAGGCAAGGAGTCGAAATGGGTTGCACAGATAAGAGTACAGAAGGGAAGAAATAAGCTAAGGAAAGGAGAGCTGAACAAGACCACAAGTCCTAAGGGTCATATGCATTCTATTTGTACAGGATGATGCTGCATCAGTATTGGCAAGACTGCCTGATGGAGGGGGAGACATCTCAAAGGTCTGTACACTCATAGGATGCAAGAGCAACATGTAAACTCCTTGTGACACCCGAGGTGAAAAAAGGAAGAAGAAAGGCAGCATATTTGTCCAAACTTATGACTTTCAAAGTATGCACACAGATGATAGCCAAAATAATAGATATGACAAAAAAAAAAAAAAAAAATTGAAAATACAACTAAACTGGCATACTTAGTGTTTTATTTCTTTGGTGCGTATTTGTGGAAGATTGAAAACTTGGCCAAGGAAATTTCAACTTAGCTAACTGAAAAATATAATTTACTGACAATTTTTATTGCATAAGAATTATGTATGCTAGTCAGCAGGGCTTAGATAATAATTTCTAACCTTCACCGTTATCCAGAATGACTGTCACCATCTTGACTTGAATATTTCCTTTGACCTTCACAGTGGCCTTTGCTATGGGACAGTTTACAGACATGAGAGAAGAGACTGACAACACTGTCACAAATTCATCTAAATCCTGAACTTCAGTGATTCTTTGAACCAGAAACCTTCTTTTGGCATGGACAAGGGTTCCTTGTTGGTTTGGCCATGCTTATGACCTGTCAGAATCTTTTTCAATTCTTCTGCCATTCCTTGTAGCTAAGTTTTATTCCTCTGTGAAGAGGAAATCTTCATGAAGAGACAGCAAAGAAAGAACCTTTACAGTAACCTTCGATACCATTTACATACTGGGAAATGCTTGCCAGGTAATTTTGCAAGTCTGTCGAGGCAGAATGTTGCAAAGTGCTTGTATGGAGCACATACTAAATAGATAATAATTTAAAATTGTTCATGGTTCCAGCAGTTGCTTGTTTTTATTTTCCTATGTGTTGCGAATATGGCAAAGAAATGTTAGGAAATTGCTTAAGAAATAAATAACCACATAAATGAAAGATAGAATGGACAGTTCGAGAGGAAAGAGTGAGTCCACCAGTGCAAAGAATGTCACCAGTAAGAATAATTTTGAAAGATGGCAGCTGCAGTAAAAAGAAACCTTTTAAAACAGTGTGCTGAGGCAGTGCTCCAGCTCTGGCTCAGAATGAAGTGTGTTACTTACTAAATTATGAGCAACATTCTGTTCTACATCCTGTTTAAAGATGGTATTTTCTCTTTGCAGTGCAAAGTAAGGGAGTAGAAGCCTTCCAGTAAAAAATGTGTTTTCTTCAGCTGAATTGCCATTGGTAGACTGTTAAAATGTTGTTAAAATGTTCTAAGGCATACATGTCTTTAAAGATAATGTAATAGATTTTTAAATGTTACAACATGTATGAAATTACTGTAGAATTTGAGTTCACATGGAATGAATATGAGATGTAAAGGCAATCTTAGAAAAATACAAGTCGAAAGAGTGTAGATGTGACAGAGAGCTTAGGAGAGGAGAGGTTAAGTAGATGGACTTGAGGCCTTTGCCATCACACAAGGAAAAAATGGTCAGAAGCAGTTTGGTTCATCCCATTTCATCCTCTGCTGTCTGCGTTCTGATCTACTGAAAACAGTAGAATGGGGACATGTGGTACTCTAAAGTAATCTGTTGCTTTAAGTAAGGTACCTAACTTTAAGTGGTGAGCCAGTCCAGCATAGAAAACTTGCTCACAAATCTACATTCTAATGCATTCTGACTCTGTGGAAAAATATATGGAAACACTGTTTAAAATGAGCTAGTAAATGACAATCTAGTAGCTAATTCACATATATAAGCTAGAAAACTTTGTATGTGCTGCAGAGAAATCTCTTCTATATTTAAACTTCCCCATTTTTATTTTAAATGTTGCCTGTACCATATAATAGCACACTTTATAAATAATATAGCATACAACAATAAAATAACATAGTAATTGGATTATTTCAACAAAGCAGGTTTTTTCTCATTTTGGTTTTCGTAAGCTACTCTCTTTTAGTAATATGATATTCAGACAGTGGGAATTTATATTTTCTACAGGTTTTTTAAACTATTGTCACAGTTCTTTATTTTGATTTTATTGGTAACCATGTTAGCTATATTTGTGGTTATGCTGATTTTCCATGTTCTTTAATCCAGTGTGTACTGATACCGAATTGCTACCACAAAAGACAAAAATGAAACAGATAAGTTGTGCTTTTGGATGACTCTCTAAACTATCTGTGTTCAGAAGTAACATCACAAATACCAAAACTTTAACTCCTAGGTACAGGGAGTTGTAAAGACGCCAGACTCTCAGACATTCCCTGTCACAGGATTACCAAATGTTAGAGGCTCCAAATTTAAACCATACACTTCATGGTGCTTCATACATAGCCCCAGTGACTGTAGAGCAAAGAGTTCTCTGTCTGGATGGTTTCTTCATGTTCTTGGGTAGTTTCAGATGTTGGCATTGATGACACGACAAACCATCTATACAATCAGAGGCAATTCAAACTGAAGTAGACATTTAGAACCCTGTCTAAAATGAAAGTTACAATTTTTCTGATAAAACTGTAAGGCAAACAGGGTGGAATTAATTTCAGTCAACTTTTATATATATATTGCAGGTCTCTACTGCCCGGGTAGACACCTCAGGTTTTCTTCAGAGTCAGAAAAGACTAATAGTCACCCCTGGGGTGCACTTCATCTCATCCTGCTGTTGACATCTGAAATTAATCATACTTTAGAATTGCCTATATATTTTTGTAGTCTCTACAGAAAAATATAACACAATTAATTCAGAACTGGGTATCTATATTTCAGATGGCTAAAATTCATTGAAATCAAATAGCCTGCAGCAGCTATCCTCTTGCAGGAGTCTTCCCACTTTGGGAAGAGTGTCAGAGAGAATACTTTCTTTTTCCACAAAGATTTAGTAGTGTTTAGCAGCCTTATGTTTATTTGTTCAATATGCAAAGACCTTTTGGACTTATACAGAGCACTAAATAAATTGTAACTTGCTTGAGAACAAAACCCATTTTTTGCTTGATTGGGATAAAAAACAAGAGAAGTCACTGAATCAGAATTAACCTGGGAAAACAGTTGCTGGAACTAGAGTGTCCCTGCTGTGCCACAGGGAAGAGGAAAGCTCCATAATTCATTGCAATACAGCTCAAAACTGAGTGAGATACTTGGATAGTCTTCCAGAAATGCTTACCAATGGGTTTGTATCTGTTGGTGCTATTTAACATTGGCCCTGGTAATATGTTACTTCCCCATTTTTCTACTTTAAAACCAATGTAGTCTGTGCTATTTCTATTTTATTCTAATGGAGACATAAATCTTTGTACTAGCGCAACATAGTAAAATGAAATCTGAGTAACTAAACCTGCTGGGGCGAAACGTTCTACATTTCTATAAAATGTTCATTCAATTTTGAACAAGAAACATATTTTTTTCTCTCAGATTTGACACATGCAATTTTATTTTCAGTATTTTTACATTGTCTGTTCTTTTGACAAGTAGCAGATAGTGTACAGCAAGCTATCCTACTATGCTGTAAAAAAATTGCCAACTACGTGTTTAAAGAGACAAAAATATTTGGATTATTTAGATGGTATTTTATATTTGACAAGAATTTCTCAGAATGGAGCTGTGAGACCTTCATTGCAGTGGGAATCAAAGTGGTTTCAACTTGCTGCTTTATGAGATGGACAACAGCTTTTCTAGTAAAACAATTGTAGCAGGTTAATAACTGGGTCAGTGCTCCATTCATGTCACTGTTTTCTCTCTGAAGGGAAGGTTTGTGCAGAAAAAATGACTGCAAAGGACAAAATGTGGGGTTTTGTCTTTGCTGTTTTACAATGAGTCTTCAGTAGATGTGTTTAAGATTTTCTAACTGACATGCCTACAAACTTCCCTAAAGTTATCTATTTCTCACTTATTATAAACTGTAATAACAGTTCTATTGATCAGTAAATGCCTTCAAGTCATAGTCTTATTGATGTTAAATTATGAAACAATAGAGATGGGTGAATCATATTTCTGGAACATAAAATGTGAATTCTTTTGAAGATCCATAAAGATGTAGAATCTAATTCAGTTCATCATTGCTATGTTTTCACTTCAAAGTCCAATAGTAGCAAACTTAGCTTTTCCCTGGAACATGCAGGTGTAACACTGAGGATGTGGAGGAAACAGATCTGAGGCAGAAGAAAGCACTATTTTCAAACAGTTTTGATAGAAGCACTGCAGTTTAATATATGTACCCGCATGTGACTGGCTCTTTGATATCATGATTGCATTGAGATGCAGCAAGTTTCAAAGTCTGGTTTGTTCTCACAATATACAAGAATTCCTTTTTCACAGTAGGTTGGCTAACCTGTGTTCATCTGCAAGGTCTCAGATTTATTGAATAATGCAGGCTCTTTCGAGTTGATTTTTTATTCTTACCTCTTAATAGTTTTAACATTTCTTCAAACATACTATAGTATCACAGATTTCCTTTGACCAAAATCTGTTTTTTGATGTCAGTGCAGTTCAACATCTAGACCCTAGCCCATTGCGGATTTGCAAAAGAAGTGGCCTATATTCTTCTGTCTGGCAACATTTTAATGAAAATGAAGTTGTGAAAGAGACAAAATCTCCTATATAAAGTGAAGGAAAGCACTTTAAAGCATAGGGATCTTGAAAAAGGACAGAGAAGGGAAAAGACTAAGTGAGAAAATTTATACACAGCAAGATTATGTTGAAGGTAATAAATGAAATGTCAAAAAAGAAATGTAGGTTCCAGCTGTTTCAGAGGAGAAGATTGAGAAGACAGGAGTCTGTCTCTCTTTTCTACTTAGGGAAAATAATCCATATGGTGCACATTCATCCATTCTGCTGCAGTTTGCAGCCTGTTGGGGTGTTACTTTTGGTGGGAACAGACTCTGGAGTGAACTGTTGAGAATTAGGGAATAATTCCTTAATTAATAAAGGATGGTTTGTTGCCTTTCTGTAGCCCAGGTAAGAGACATCACCAAGAAACTTCCCAGACTGTTATGGGCCACTGATTATTACAGAGTTTGTGACTCTGTATTTAGGACATAAGTACGTGTCTTAGGAAAAGACTATGGAAGGAGCACGTGTGTCAAAGCTCCCTATTATGCTCCTTGTTTACAGGAGCACACATCAGAAGCACCACAGTTACAGTAGTGATATTTTGCAGGTACAGAAACAAAGTAACTTGAAGCTCTAAAGCAAATGTCTATAAGTGTAGGGTTCTTTCAGCAGCTGTTTGATTTCACTAACCTTGACCTTCACCATACACACATGCTCTTGCTTTTCCACACTGTAAAGCTTGGAAGACCACCACTAATAAGAAAATACATTTAATTTCCTGCTCTATGATTTCATTATGATATGGCTGATAGAATTTTTTTTTCCCAGTCTCTTATCAACAAAGCTAAACAATTTTGTAATTTTTAGCCTATTCTAATTCTTACGTCTGTGTACTGGTCTGTACAGTCAATGAGTAATCTGTTTCGGTTGAGTGGAATTAGCAATCTATTTGTGCTATCTCAGACTCACAGAATCTGCTGAGTTGGAAGGGTCCCACAAGGATCATCCCGTCCAACTCCTGGCCCCGCACAGAACATCCCCAAGAGTCACACCATGTCCCTGAGAGCATTGTCCAAACACTTCTTGCACTCTGATGATGCCTGAGGTGGCCACCTAAAACACAGAGACTAGGCAAGAATAAGCGAATAAAGGTAGGTATTTATTTGAAGGACCTTCAAAGGTATACCCTGGGCAGTTAAAAGGCTACACCCAAGATGGACACTGGGTCATGGGTTCTTCACACTTTTATAAGTTTGGTTCCTTTGCATATCAGGGTTAATTCTCCAATTATAACCTCAGTTCATCATGTAATTACCCCAAGTTTTCCCCCCTTCAGAGGCTTTTAGTTTATACATTTTGGGGCCTGGTGTCCTTGAGGTGGAAACCTAGAGAGGCTTTTTATGTCTAACCAGCATGAGAGAACAGCAGCTAACAGGGCACAAGAAGCTTCAGAGTTACACACTAGGCAGTACAGGATTTAAAAAATATAAAATTTAAAACCTAAGGCATCACTGGCAGGCTGGTGCTGTGACCACTTCCCTGGGGAGCCTGTTCCAGTCCCCAACCACCCTCTGGGTGAAGAACCTCTTCCCGATATCCGATCTAAGCCTCCCCTGACACTTCAGGCCATTCCCTCGGGTCCTGTCACTGGTGACCACAGAGAAGAAATCAGTGTCTGCCCCTCCTCTTCCCCTCATGAGGAAGTTGTAGACTGCAGTGAGGTCCCCCCTCAGTCTCCTCTTCTCCAGGCTGAACAGACCAAGTACCCTCAGTCACTCCTCATACAGCTTCCCTTCAGGGCCCTTCACCATCTTCACTGCCCTCCTTTGGCCACTCTCTGACAGCTTTATATCTTTTATATTGTGGCACCCAAAACTGCCCACAATATTCAAGGTGAGGCTACACCAATGCAGAGTCGGGCTGGACAATCAACTCCCCCTTGCCTGGCAAATCATGGGAAGAGCTCTTCTGGCACTTTCCTCAGTGCCCTTGAGTGGATCCCAACAGACCCAAAAGATTTGTGTGTCTCAGTGGTGTAGCATGTCACTGACCATTTCCCCTTGGATTATGGGCACTTCATTCTACTCTTTGTCTCTGTCTTCCAGCTCAATATAATTCCCTTTGTTCTAGTCAATTTTATTTCTAAAATAAAAAATCAGCTCAATTTGTGAAGAAAAGGAAAAATTTCATGGTCCTCATTTTGACGTAGTGAAGGCCCTATAGCATTTTGGGTAAATTTACAGTGTCTATTCAGCTGCATCACATTTATACTGTGATTCAGAAAAAATAAACTGCCCTCCAAGCCCTAAGGATAAAACTGTTTACAGATAACTAGGAGCCATTGTAGTTTAACACTGATGGCTAGAACAATTCAAACAAATAGGAAACAATTCTTCCATGATACTGTTTATTATTCTGTGATGGAGAATAGCAATCTATATGGACAGATTCTGACATAAGGACACATGAATATGATCACACGATATATAATATAAAGAAAGAGTGCCCTGTGAGGCATGGAGAGAGGAATTTAGAGTGAGAGAGAAAAATGGAAAACATAGGCAGATAGTTTACCATCACTTAACCACTTGGTTGAATGCTACTCTGAAACAAATAATGACTTTTTCTGAGCTATGGATAAATGTTGTGATCCTTTCTAGCAGTTCCTTTCCTAGAATGAGTTAAAGGCTTTTTTAGATTGTTAATTTCTTGTGTGAAGGTTTGCACTGTGCTTAGGAAGAGGATTTGTTTCTAATCACTATTAGAGTTGTATTTTAGACATGCTTTGATGCATTGGTCTATGGATACTTGGGGTTTATTACCCTTTGCCTCTTGTCTCACTGGTTGCTATCTTGTCTCCTGCCCTTAGGGTCAGAACTGGATGGCTATAGCCATTCCAACTATAACCTCAAGCTTCTAACCACGGTGCTAAGTGTGGGAACAATGCTCCACATCATTTTTCTGTAAGCAAACTCATTTAACTGTAGCAATCACTGGTAATCTGGAACATAGAAATGTGGTGAACAATTCTCTCCATCCTCTTATGTCTACAATTCACAAAGTGGCACATCTCATTTTGGAGATTCCTTAGACCTAACATATTGTCTGTGCATCAGCCAGTTTATTTAGTACTCCTCCACCAGACTTCAAACGTAGGTCTCACACTGGCTTCTGTAGAGCAAAACCAGTTCCATGAGAGCCTGGCTGGATTTCCTCCGGCAGACCTCCCATTTGAGAGTGAACCAGCAGCCTAGGCTGGCTGGACACCATGCAAGAGCAATGGCATATGCTTAGAAATGAATATTTCAGCCTCAACTCTTTTCACCACCAAAGAACAGCTTTGGTCTGACTAAAGTGTTGACCAAACTTGTATTGACCTAAATGATTTGTTTCAGCAGAGCAAAACACTTGAAGTAAATACAAAATATTCTTTGGTACAGCATTGAATAACATTTTAATTAATATTTCAGTGATTCAAAGTTTATTTCAAAGTTATTCATAAATATTTTATAAAAGCAAAAGATGGAAATTGTTTCACTCAGGCTAAAAGACACGTTTCAATTAGAAATAACATTCTTTTCTTGATCATGTGTTCATGCAAGGTATATGTGGTAGAGATGGTTGCAGAATGAGGGTCTAGCCTCTAAAAATGAAAATGGAAAACAAAAGTTAAGAGCCATTAGGAAATGCAGTTCTGGCTCATTGTACATTTTTTATTGTGATAATTTACCAGCTTCATAACATGTAGTTTTGTCTGGATTACTTTTTCCATATACACCACAGCAATGTCATGGTAAACTGCAGTGATAGGTCATACAGGTCCTGATCAGTCACTGCCAACATTTGCATCTGAGTTCGTGCTCTGGAGCATTTTCCAGTCGTAATTCTACTAAGGTGATTTTTTTTTCCTCCCAGATAATAGGCAGTAAATTTACACACAATGTTTCAAGAACTAAAAAACTCCAAAAACAAAGCCAAAGAAGTAAACAAACAAAACAAAACAAAAACCTGTGCATAATCTAAACTGTTTTTTAAATAAGAAAGAAAGAAATGGAAAAGTCACTTTTCTGATGTATTGAAAACTTAAAAATGGCCCACATATTTCTTTCTTTCTTTATTTAGTGTACATATTCTTGGACTAAAATCTTTGTAGGTTTTTATTCATAATTAATGTAATTCTGAGAGTGTAATTTGTAAAAAAATTAAACGTGGGGTTTTTTATAAAAAGGAAAAAATATTTGTATTTCCCTTTAAAAAAAAAAATTGATACAGATCTAAACAAGTGCTTTTGTTTACTTTTCTTTTTTTTGTATAGTGGGGTGACAAAATAGGATATTCCACCTACTTAAAAGAGATTTTATTGCAATATTTGCATATGAAACCATCTTGCTGTTCCTTTAGCTCAGGTGAAAGTTTAGCTAATCAAAATAGAAAAAAGGATTATTTGATTCTTAAAATACAAAGACACATATAATAAAGCCTCTGTGTACAAACCATAAGTGTTTTACAATAAGCAGATATCATCTTGGTTAGTGTCCTGGTTTCAGCTGGGGTAGAATTGGTTTTCTACCTGGTAGCTGGTAGAGTGCTGTGGTTTGGATTCAGGATAAGAATAATATTGGTAACACACAGATGGTTTCGTTGTTGCTGAGCAGCACTCACACTAAGTCAAGAACTTTTCAGCATCTCATTCCTGCTAGAGAGAATGATGGCACAAGAAGCTGAGTGGACACAGCCATGACAGCTGACCCCAACTGGCCAGAGGGATATTCCTAACCATATGGCATCATGCTAAACAATAAAACTGGGGGAAATTTGTGGGGCGCAGCAAATGTTATTCAGGGACTGTCTGGGCATTTATCAGTGGGTGATGAGAAAGTGCATTGTGCCTCACTCATCTTGTATATTCTTTTATCATTATTATTATTTGCCTTTTCTTTTCTGTCCTATTCAATTATCTTTATCCTGACCCATGAGTTTTAACTTTTTTCCAATTTGCTCCCCCACCCCACTGTGGGCAAGTGAGCGAACGGCTGTGTGTTCAGCTGCCTGGCGGGTTAAACCACAGGAATTAGAAGGGTCCTTAACTCAGCACATAAGGAATTAACCTAAGGGTGTTACATCCTCTTGGCAAGTATCTCTTGGTCATATAAGAAAATCAGAAAGCCTGTTTAGCCCCAGGGATGAATTTTGAACAATTTAATTTGGTGAATCTTCTTTTCACATTCACTTGATTTGCCCAGGTTCTCTTTTTCTTGTGAGAATTTTGTTCTTCCTGGAACATCTCTTCTCTAAAAGTTACCTGTTGCCACCCAGGTTGTATGAGAATACCCACAATACAGCCAGCCATCACAGAGCTATGGCCTAAGCTTTGTTAATGTCCCTCCACCTTTTACTCAACATATTTCTCATACAGAGCATCTGAAGTTCAGACTTTCCGGAACATTTTCTGAAAGCCTTCTGGTCTCCTCCTTTCCGCAGAGAGCCTTGTTTCCGGCATGTTTGCTGTCTCCTTCAGCATTATCATTGTAGATTTTACCTACAAGTACTGGTATTTTTTTCCTCTTTACAGAATTAGTGTCCACATTTTCAGCTTGCTCTTCCCCTAGTGCATATGGAAGATGTCATTACATTACATTCCAGTGAAGCATTTTGAATTATTGGAGTTCATAGTCATTAAAAAAAAAAAAAAAAAAAAAAGAAACTTGTACTTTTCTGATCTTCTTAAAAGGGAACGTCTCTATAAGCAGCCACCTTGAATTCTAGAATCCATTTCAAACATAATATTTATGCGTGACAATATGGACACTAAAAGAAATATTTCTGCTAAAAAGTTAGTTTCTGCTGTTCCTTTTTATTATTATTTTAGGTATCAATTTTTATTTCATGCAATAATTATTTCATACCTCAAGTCTTAACTTAAACATTCTAAAAATCTTTCTTATTGGAAGTTCATTAACTGGACAGTGCAGAAAATCTGATCAAGTCTTGTATGTTCTACACATGTTTAACTAGAATATACTGAATTTGGAAGGAGTGGAGGCATAAAGCAAATAAGATTCGTCTGTGACTGTAAAGAAATTGGACTATCTTCTCATTACTGTATGAAGCATGAGAGACACAGTTGTATCACAACATCATATTCCAGCGTTGGTCGTGACAACAATTTCAGAATTATTTTAATTGTTACAAATTATGTCAGCAAACAAGTAAGCTGAAAATGCTTAAGTTTGTAAGAAATTGAGCTGTTGATTTTATTAGTTGTGTTTGTTGCTAGGAGAGAAGCTTTTAAAGCTGCTTGCAGTGTTAATTGCACATTTCTTTCCTGTCTTGCAGAGAATGATATAAAATCACTGATGTGTTTGCTTTAGTTTCCAAAAGCTAATGTAAGGAAATAAAATTTACTTAGCATGAAGTCAGTCTTACTACTGTAAAACACTTTTAATGTTAAAACATTATGATACAGTTCTTCTGCATAAGAACAAAAATGTAAGGGGAAGTATGGAAGAAAATCAGATCTATTTAAATCCTATGATTTAAAACCAAACAAAATTCATATTTTTTTATCAAATACTAGCCCACAGTAAGCAATGAGGAAACACTAGCTTTGAGCTAACTCTTAGTACAAAATGTCCATCCCACAGCTGGATAAACACTTTATGTTTATCACTACGGGTGAGCAGCTGGCTGATGGGTTGGGCACAAAGGGTTATAGTGAATGGGGTGACATCACACTGGTGGCCTGTCACTAGTGGGGTTCCACAGGGATCCATCCTTGTCCCTGTGCTCTTCATCATCTTCATAAATGACTTGGAAGCAGAACAGGAAGGGATACTGAGCAAGTTTGCACATGATACAAAACTGGGAGGAGCTGTTGAGTTCCTTGAAGGCAGGGAGGCCCTGCAGATAGACATCAGCAAATTAGAGAACAGGGCAATCACCAACCATGTAAAGTCAAAGAGAGACAAGTGTTGGATTCTGCACCTGGGATGGGGCAACCCTGGATGCACGGACATACTGAGGAATGATATACTGGGAAGCAGCACCATGGAAAAGGGCCTGGGGGTCCTGGTCAATGGCAAGTTGAATTTGAGCAGCAGTGCCCTGGCAGCCAGGAGGGCCCCCTGTGTCCTGGGGTGCATCAGGCACAGCATGGCCAGCTGGGCAAGGGGGAGGTGGTTGTCGAGCCCTACTCTGCACTGGGGCGGCCTCACCTTGAATATTGTGGGCAGTTTTGGGTGCCACAATATAAGAAAGATATAAAGCTATTAGAGAGTGGTCAAAGGAGGGCAGTGAAGATGGTGAAGGGCCTCGAGGGGAAGCTGTATGAGGAGCAGCTGAGGTCACTGGGTCTGTTCAGCCTGGAGGAGACTGAGGGGTGACCTCATTGCAGTTACAACTTCCTCATGAGGGGAAGAGGAGGGGCAGACACTGATTTCTTCTCTGTGGTCACCAGTGACAGGACCCGAGGGAATAGCCTGAAGTTCTGTCAGGGAGGTTTAGGTTGGATATTATGAAAAGGTTTTTCACCCACAGGGTGGTTGGTCACTGGAACAGGCTCCCCAGGGAAGTGGTCACAGCACCAGCCTGCTAGAGTTCAAGATGCATTTGGACAATGCTCTCAGGACATGATGTGACTCTCAGGGATGTTCTATGCAGGGCCAGGAGTTGGACAGGATGATCTTTGTGGGATCCTTCCAACTCAGCATATTCTGTGATTCTATGATTTATTAGCAGTTGTGGTTGCAAGAAGGGTAGGATCCAGAGAGCAAGAGGGCTGTCAGCCTGATCTCAGTGCTGGGTAGGGTCATGTGGCAGATCATCTTGAGTGCCATGCTGCAGCACGTGCAGAACAACCAGGGGATTGACCCAGCCAGCATGGATTTAGGAAAGGCAGGTCCTGCTTGACTAACCCGTTCACCTTCATTGCCAAGGTGACTGGCTAGTGGATGAGCAAAAGGCTGTGGATATTGTCTACCCGGATTTAGCAAAACCTTTGACACTGTCTCCCAGAGGATTCTGCTGGAGAAACTGGCAGCTCATGCCTTTCACAGGTGCACTCTTTGCTAGATTAAAAACTGACTGGATGCTGAGGCCCAGAGAGTGGTGGTGAATGGAATTACATCCAACTGGTGGCTGGTCACCAGTGGTGTTCCCCAGGGCTCGGTACCAGGGTCAGCCCTGTTTTATATCTGTATTTTGACCTAGACAAGGGGTCGAGAGCAAGCTCAGTAAGTTTGCAAATGACACTAAGTTAGGCAGGACTGTTGAGCTGCTGGAGGGCAGGAAGGGTCTGCAGAAGGATCTGAACAAGCTGGATTAATGTTCTGAGGCAGTTAGATGAGGTTCAACAAGGAGAAGTGCCAGATCCTGCCCTTGGGTCACAACAACTCTGTGCAACACTACGGGCTTGGGACAGAATAACTGGAAAGCTGCATGGTGGAAAAGGACCTGGGGGTGCTGCTTGGCAGTCAGTTATGCATGAGCCATGTATCCAGTTGGCCAAGAAGGCCAATGGCATCCTGGCTTGAATCAGAAAGAGTGTGGCCAAGGGACTAGGGCAGTGATTGTCCCCCTGTACTTGTCAGTGGTGAGACCACACTTCAAGTTCTGTGCCCAGTATTGGCCCCTCACTACAAGAAAGACATTGAGGTGCTGGAGTGTGTCCAGAGAAGGGCAGCAAAGCCGGTGAAGGGTCTGAAGCACAAGTACTTATGAGGAACAGTTGAGGGAGCTGGGATTGTTGCTAAATACTTCACATTGAGATAAGCAGTCTTCAGAGGTGAGTGGTAGTTCCACTTTTAAAAATTATTCATTATAGTCCATGTATTTATCAATTAATATTGTGTTTACTTGTTTCTTTGTGACTTTCTTCATAATATAGTTTGGTTTTACAATTTTAGTGGCATGTTAAGCAAGAAACTCTTGGGCCTCTGAGGGCAAATGCACAAAATTGTCCAGAGTAAATAATCATGATGTAATATGGATTTAGGCTTTAAGCTGAGCAATATTCTGTTGCTTGTTGTGGTTTAGGTATCTTGTTTTGCATTATGTGCTCCTTCATCATATATGAACAACTTCACAGCTGTTATTTCCTTTCAGCTTAAGCAAATCATGCCTGTGGTAGCCAAGGACAAAATTAGATCAGTAGAAAGCAGAAGTTATTTTTAAACTGAAAATTATTTATTTTGCTAGGGAAAAAGAATCTTCATCTGAAAACAGTGTATTTTTGACATGCTTTCAGAAACAAATTTCTCTAAAATGTTATTACGTCTGCAATAAAAGGTGGTGTTAGGTCATAATTTGGACTCGATGATCTCAAAGGTCTTTTCCAGCCTAACTGATATGTGATTTTGTGATCAGACAATGAAAATTTCGGAGATGCATGCAACTGAAGAAGAAAATAGGGAAAACTGGAATGTTTAAAGAGTAATGGAATATTTAAAGGGAAAAGTAACATCTATGATTTTCTTTCTGTAAAAATCATTGGCTCTTTATTTATGGCTTTGTATATTTCAGATATAGTAGAAACTGGAAACCATGTGCATTACCTCTAGAGATCTGTAAATGACAGCATCAACACTTTAAATCATACTCATATTAAAAGCGCAACAACATCTAGGAAGGGACCTTTATCTTTGTGTTTGTGATTGTTAGAAATTGCATTTCTGTATTTATTTTTCCTAACTGTTTGCAATTTATGTTTATTTAGTCTGAAATACATTTATTCTCATACATGAACCAAGGCATAGAAAAAGCCTTTGCCACAAGATTGTCCAAAAATCCTGCTGGTGTCTTTGCCCTTGTGCTTCCACAATCTTTTTCAATATAGATCTAATCCTAAATCTTTTATCAGTCTTTAAGGTAACCACCGGAGGAATCCTTCTTTTAAGTGAGAACAGTCCATCCCATGGTTCTTATACTATATCCAACCCACTGGATCTCCACCTAACATGCTGCAGGACTGTAGCTGACTGATAGCAGGACATGAGATTTAGTAAAAAGTGTGATTTGAGAATATTCCCACTATACCATTGAGTATAGTAAGTCCTGGAGGACAAACTTGTGATTAAATAGAGTTAATTTCTTAAAGGTGTTACAACAACTTTTTCCTGTCGTAGATAATGTCATCAACTCACTGCCTCTTGCCTGTTAGCTCCACAGACTCCATCCCATAAAACTCTGTCTGCAGCAACCTGAATCCTCTGATGTGAAAACACTGATCCAACACAGAGCATGCTCCCCTGAATGCTTTATGTTGCTACGCCCAAAGAAAAAGTATTTTCTTAAAAAATATTAAACTACTAGTTAACATATTGTGTCTGACTTGCCATGCAAACACTTCAATATTTATTTCATTTTTTCCTGCTGTTCCAATGCTACAAACTAAAAAGAATAGAGCCATGTGAACAAGGAGGTATTAGCTTGTATCCAAGGATGAATTTGAAAATAATTACTTCTGCCATAACTCTTGCAGTCCATATGGATAAGGTACAATACCGGCACTAGCATCTACAGGTCCATCTGCACAGAGCCTCATTTTACTGTGTAAGGTAAAGCTTTGTAAACCCAGCCATCTGTTTTCAGTTTATTCCCCAGAACCTCTAAGTAAGACTGGGAAATAAAGATAAAATGTAAGGAATTACTCTATTTGATATTATTGATTGTAAAAAATAATAGGAAAAGATTAAAAATAATATTTGAATATTTTCTATGATCATTTCTGTTTATAAAATTATTTAAAGTAATAAATACATCGTTTGACTATGGTAGTGGCATCTGCTAAATACTATATAGTCATGAAGACCTAATCCTCCTTCACCTGAGTGCAACTTCAACAAAGGCAACAGGGTGACAGCACTACACAATCAGAGTCCCTATATAATTTTTCCCATGATAGTAATGAGGGGAAAATTTGTTTTGACTCTTACAGTGATTTCCTTTTGGTTTTAGGAGGACCTATGGATGTTTTAAAAAATATTATCCCTCCCTCCTATGTTGGTGAACAAAGAATTCTAAACACATTTGGTAGTACCTACTTAATATCTTGAGTACTTTTGATTAGTCCCAGACATACATATATATATATATATATATATATATATATGCAAAAAATGCATTCTATGAGATGATTTTTAGATCAATAACAGATTTGGTGCATTCCCTATATCCAGTACACTAACACTCTGACACTGTAAGGTGTTGAAAAATGCTGGAAGGTACTTCTGCTTTGTCTAGTTTGGGGTGAAGTGTTCAAAGATGATCTCATTTTCCATGTGAAGAAGAAGTAATAATGTAATCACAGAATTTAATCACAAAATTAGAGTACCACACCTTAATAATTCCAATTAAAAAATGTAAATCTACATAGTGAGCCACACCTTCTGAGGACAAAAGTATCAGGAGTGTCAGATGCATCTGTATTGTTTGAAGAAATGAAAAGAAAGCCATATTCGTTCAAGTCTGAGCATTCAGTTCTGTTATTGGTCCTGGAGAACCTGAAAAATTTAATCTGAAGATGCAAGGCTTCAAGGCACCTTGAAAATAATTGAGAAAATATGAGGATCTACTTTAATTTTATTTTTAGTTTTGGTTTTGATTTTCACCCGTTCTCCATATAAAATCAGATCAAATAGTGAAGGAAAAAGAAGCAGGAAGATTCTAACCTGGAGACAGATCACACTTGTTGACTGAAAAGTCTGTCAAAATATAATAATTAATATGTTACTGGAGAATGGATAACATATACTAAATTTTTTCCTTTGGTGAATCAGATTTTCCCCAAAGTTTTATTTCCCACTGTCTGTGTGGCTGCCAGTGATTGCTAGACAGGCAGATTGGACAAAAAAATTGTATTTATTCTTTTACATTCAGCCTGTTGGGAGTCTTTTCCAATCTAAATGATTCCATAGTTCTATATGGGGTCATTGGAAATAGATGATCTAGAAGATCCCTTCCAACCCAAACCATTCCGTGATTCTATGATTCTATATGTAGCTTAAGAGAATAAACACACTTTTTGTGTTTTCATACAAACTCCCAAACAACTGACAGTGTAAATCTATTGTCATCTGTCATGGCTTAACCCCAGCTGCACTAAGGCCCAGCCAGCTGCTCCACAGTGGGATGGGGGAGAGAATTGACAAAGTAAAACTGAGAAAACTCGTGGGTTGAGATATAGACAGTTTAATGGGGAAAGCAAATGCTGAGTGCACAAGTAAAGCAAAACAAAGCATTAATTCACTGCTTCCCATGGGTAGGCAGGTGTTCAACCACTCCCAGGAGAGCAGGGTCCCAAGCACAAGTAATAGTGGTTTAGGAAGAGAAATGCCATCACTCTGAATGTCCACCCCCTTCCTTCTTCTTCCTCCACCTTTATCTGCTGAGCATGACCCCATATGATATGGAATACCCCTTTGGTCAGTTGTGGTCAGCTGTCCTGAGTGTGTCCCATGGCAACTCCTTGTGCACCTCCTCGATGGTGGGGTGGGGTGAGAGGCAGAAAAAGCCTTGGCTCTGTGTAAGCCCTGCTCAGCAATAGCAACATCTCTGTATCATCAATGGTGTTTTCAGCAGAAATCCAAAATGTGGCCCCATACCAGCTACTCTGAAGAAAATTAACTCTAACCCATCTAAACCCAGTACACTATCATTTTTAATTAAGTAAAAAAATATTCAGAATAACTGCCTGCCAACGGGTGTCTTAGGCATGGTGAAGTACTAGTTAAATGTTTAAACAAATAAGGATCAATCCTAATACCGTGAACAGATGTGTTTTTATGTGTGTCCTGAATTATTTTAACTTAAGTTGCTATGAATACCAGAATGATGGAGGGTTCTTTAATTTCACTTTTTTGAGTGTATTTCTCTTGATAAATCTTTGTAAACAATTTGTATCTTGAATTTAGTAAGTAAACAACCTTTTTGTCTTCCACCTTGTGCTGGTGTTTGTTAAAGGTGTCTTTAATTTGTTTATATAATATCAGCAGTTAACTCTATTCCTGTATCTTAATCCTTAACAGTGAGTTTGTGGGACCCTAGAAGAGATGCTTAGCTTCTCCAGCTAGCTCACCAAACATGAAGCAACACCTACATCTATGTAAAATGCATAGCCTTGTTTTGCAAACGGGTGATGAAAGGATCTTCAAGCAAATAGAAGTAATTAGGAAAGCCTCTTGCAATATGGCAGGGTATTTAGGAATGATTGTGAAGTTACAGGTGTCACAAAGGAATGTATGTGAAATACCTGAAAAACTTTGTTTCCCAGTTTGAAGCAAAAGTGACCATTGAAGATTGAGCTTTAAAACAATTGTTATGTCAATAAAAAGGACAAAATTTCCCTGAGGGACTTAGACAATTTAGAAATAGAGCTGTAATGAGTACCATGAGCTGAAAAGGAAAAGAAACTTCTTCTCTTTTGGCCATTTTTTATAGAAAATAGCATACCATAATCAAAGTGACTGCAATTAGCACTGATTTTGTCAGCAAGTTAATAACAACAAAATAGTATCTCCTAGAATGTTATCTACAGATGGTGCCATTACAAAACCATTATTAAACTCTAATATTCCATGCCCACTATAAGAATACATTTTAAATCAACATTAATAAAATTGATATGCATATAAATAAAACCTATTCTAAGATTTGACATGATGACTACATATTGTTTAATAATATAGTATTTAATTTTAAGGGGTTGAATGTCCAAACAAAATCTATTTAAAAATATTTGGAAAACCTTTGTTGTAGAGTCATAAGTAAACTGAATAGAATTTACTGAATGCATCAGTGCAATTATTAACAAGTTCAATTACATCTTTTTTGTATGAAGTCCCTCCTCCCACAAATTAGGTGAAATATATACTACCCTACTTTATACTACCCTTGCTAGCACAGTCCTAGCGGTACTGCATCAACTAAAATAAATGAATGAGAAACATGCAAGAAAAATACTAAAAAATTCATTTTTCTTCTTGCATTTCTCCAGAGTGTAGGGTTTTTAAACTAGTTACTTTATCAAAATACATATTTGCTGGTTATTGATGTGCTGTAATGTAGGAAGAGGACTTTAAACTTTGATCACCCTTTTTGCCTCAGAAACGCTTGAAATCAATCCAAATAAACATTTCACAGTTCTTAGGATATATAAATTACGATAGTTTTAATGAACCTTTTTTATAAATTGAAATTATAATTTTGTTAAGTTATTGGAAAACTATCATGCTTGTGGTTTGGGTCATGTATAGAGAAATATGTTTCTAACCTAAAATACATCTTTCTGTATCTTCCCTCTATCTAAAATCTGATATCAAATACCTAATCTAATATCCAGGCAATATTTATATGTACAAAGATGTGGGTATTTGTGGGCATTTGAGTATTACGAAATAGAGGGAAAAATAACTTAAAATATTTTAAAGTTGACTGACATACCTATGATACTGTTTATCTTCATATAAAGAATTGGTACTGTTTTCCAATAGTCAGATTTTTAATGTAAAAATTTGTATGCACATGGCAAATTCCATGTACATTTGGGAAACAGACATTATTAGATGCTGTTTAACTCCTCCGGGGGGGGGGGGGGGGTGTGGTGGGGTGGGTTGGGGAATTACATATTTTGCTATATTCAGAGGTATAATCTATGTCTTGTATCCTCAACAGCACACTACTTACAAATATGGAGTTTTAGCTACTCCATACCGAGCAGAGAGCATATGCAGGGTTATTGTGCACTGGGGAAACTGTCATCTGCAGACTTCAAGATGTGAAATTATAATGGATACATCATATAAATTGCCATCTGGGGATGAAGGGTCAAGTCTTTATAACATGAAATGAGATCTTTCATAGTCTCCTTATAGCATGAGTGATTAAATGCACATGAATAAAAAGATTGGGGGCTCTTTTTTTTTGTGGGTGAGAAAGTGAATCTAGTGAATCTGTATTAATGAAAAGCTGGGTTATCTGAAAGCCCAGATTCTCTTTCCTTAAAATGATCCTTAAACTTACTTTGAAATCATGTCTTCTTCTTTATGCACAAAATGTTAAGGCACTTTTGCCAATAACTTTAGCAAATTCTTTGACTTGACTAATGAATCAGACAAATCTTACTACACTGATGGTTTGGGAACATCCAGAAGAAAGGAAAATGTAGGTGGTGTTTGTTTGGGAATGCTTATAAGCCCTAATGGGGTTTCTTCAGAGCTCAGAATCTGTCCTGTCAGTTATATGTATATCAAGTATTTGAATGTTTTGTCAGACTAGCTAGGAAAGAATATAAACATTTCTACCAGACAAAGTGTTAAAAGCTTATATCTAATTGACTTATTTTTCTATTATGGGGAAAGCTGAACCTGCTGTCCAAATTACACTGATTGTAGTGACCTGAGCTCCATTGACTACACCTCAGTTCCCACCTTGCTGTACACTTGTGGTATTAGTAAGGAGAGGAAAGGAGCTTAACTGTCCTCCAAACCTGCAGCAAAATATGCATCCTTTTGGAATACCTACCCTGCTTGAATCCTTGGTAAGTACAGATCTGAGACTATACTCCTTCACCCAAGCACATGTGGAAAAGGAAAATATTGAGTGCAGTTATTACTTTCTGCATGGAAGAGTAGAAAAAAGCATAACCTAATCTATTGTGAATTACTATATTGGTGAGATAGTCTGCTCTTGTCTATGGTATATTAATAAATTAAATCACTTACAATACTGATATTTACTTTGAAGCAATATGAAATGGCTCCATTTTATGCAATTGAAACCAATTATATAATTACTTGATTCTAAAACATTCAATATCAACAAGGAAACATAATTTAAGGCTATTTTATTTAATCTCTATAATTTTAATAACATCTCTAAAGTATAGGTGGCAAGGCACCAGAAGCAATTTTATACAGGCTACCCAGCAAGCAAAACAATAATGATCAGGTATATATTGAAAAGATTTTTAAGGTTGTAAAAAAATTAAAAATGAGGTTTTTGTTCTTGAAAATTCATCTTTTGCAAAAAAAAAAAAAAAAGGCTAGGAAAAAAGTTACCTCCTTAACAATCTGTTTTGTTGGGAATTCTGTTGTAAAGAAATCGATTTTGGTTTTGTGTGCTTGGTTATAATCCCCAAATTAACTTTGAGCTGTGCAATTATATTTATTGCTGTGATACTTTGGAAAGGGAGTATTTTAACTTGTCAAAAATATGCACTCCCCACCTGCCTCCCCCCCTGCCTCCCCCCCTTTGCATTAATTTATTTGCTATGACAGGTTCAGTTGATATTGATAGATTTTATATCTACAGAACTATTTCATATGAATAGCTTTAAGTATAAATTAAAATATCTCAGAGGTGCACTGAGCTTCAAATTTTTATTGCAATAGCTAGTTACTGAGACTGGGAGTTCTCCTTAAAACCAAACATCAGTATTAAACCAAGACCGGACTATAAATCTTTCATACTTCAGTTAGATTCCAAGCTGGACCTAGTGCAGGGATCTGTGAATGAAATTCCTTGCTCTTTCCTATATCCTGAATTAAACAAGTGACTCTTTGCTTCCAAAGCACTTTAACAGCAACAGTTGATTTTTTCACTAAATGTTTCTTTTTTTTTAAATAACATAATTTAAAAAATCTTTATCTTCTAAGAAGAAATAATATCTTTATATCAAGAGGTGAGGTTTCCACATTCTGGAAGAACCAAACCGCAGCAAAACCAATACCTGATAAGCTTTTATTAATGACTGTGGAAGCTGAGATCTAACAATGATTCTGAGGCAAGCACCTAAAATCAAGGGTGCACAAGAGTGCATTTCTAAGGAGGCACTTTCCTAAATTTGGCCTGTTATTTATGTTGTAGTGGCAGTTCCCTAGCTCACTTGGGATGCCTTTCAAGTGTAAGTGAACCTTTATTCAAAATGAGGACACGAAGATAAAAGTCTGACAGCTTTCTGTGGCAAATAAATTAACAGTGTTGGAGTGAGGACATAAGACTGGGTCTTTTCAAGGTTTCCTTTGAAGGAGACTTTGGTTCTAGAAACATCTCAGCCAATAAAAGGACAACTTTCCTCAACCAGGGTGCTTTCTGTAAGAGCCCAGGATCTGACAGATTGATTGAATAAAACTTTTTGCTTCAGTCTCTGAGCTCTTGAGGGATAAATTTTGCCCATCTCCAAAAGTGCAAGAGAGGAGAAGCCTCCTGGGGAGAGGGGCAGCTGTGGCTGGGCAGCTGGTGAGTGCTCCCAGGCACTGACAGCACAGGTGTGAGCTGTGTACTGGTACACCTGCAAAGGCTTGGCATGTGTCCTGTTCACACACTGCTTACTGGAGTCCAGGAGTTTACCTCTAGCTTATCTGGAAAACACAAAACTTGAATGCTGACATTCCAGCTCTTTTTGCGTAAGCATTAAAAAAAAAAGAAAAACAGGGAAAAAAAAAGAAGTGTCAAATGAAAGAAGATTATTAATTTCTTTAAAATAATTATAGTGAGATTAGATCATGGTATCAGGTTTGTCATTCAATGAATTTATTGTTATAAGAGGCTAAGTTTCCTTTTCTACTTTTTCCCCTAATATTTCTAATATTCATCCCTTAGAATGGTTCAGTGAAATATGTGACTCAGATATAATATTCAAAAGCTTGCCATGCCAAGCTACTAGAAAAGGGGTTTTCTAATCAGTCAGAACTTCTGAATTATTCTACAGTCCAGCACTTCATGGTCCAAACTGCAAGTTCCTATAAGGCTCCTTAGCAGCGAATGTCAGTAAAAATTAAAACAAAAGAACAGGCATTTCATCAGTGCTTTATTCTGTTGAGACAGTTTTCATGGGTGGCACAACTATTCATACATTTGAATTGATCATGGTAATGCCTCTGTGCACTGACAATTGATACAAATGAGATAAAAAGGAACATTTAGTCATCAGATGATAACATCTCTATTTAAAATTCTATTCTAAGTTAAATGGGACAATAACTGTCAGGAATTAATACTGAAGAGGACTAACATTCAAGCTGCTGCTATGTGTTAAAAATACCCCGTCATTGAGATTTTCACTATACATGTCAGTTAAATTCACAATTAGTGTTAGCTTTGAGGAATGATCTGACATGTGAATGGGCCACAGAATCAGGAAACACAGCAAAAAACAAATTAATAAGCTTCATAATTTGAATATACAATTAAATAAAATTTAAAACAATAAAATTAGAAATAGAACAAAATGTATGGTATGGAGATCAGTAAAAAGCTTTCTGCTAAGCTCTAACCCTACCACGTTCTGAAGACAATATTCTCATCTCTGACTACCACCAAGTAGTCACACTTTCTTTTGGCAGCACATAGAAATCTCTGTTTGGAGATTATTTGTTGCACAGGGAAATATATCAATATAATGCGGGAAAAAATATGTTCTGAACAAATACTTGAATGTCATATGAGCATTTCTTGGGTTTTGATGGCATAATACTATTCTATTATTTTTAAATTTTGAACTTAAGTGATTCTGTGATGAAGAATGTTGACTGTCGTATGAGACATGACATTATTTATTTTCAGTGGCATGTTTTACAGACATGTTCTCTGTAAAATTTACATTGTGATTCATTGAGGTTTTTAATCTGATACTGAAAGAACTGGATTAGCACTCTGCATAACTGTGGGTGCTCATTCCTTCTTTTGTCTGCAGTCATTAATGCTGATTAGTATCCATGTAGCTGGACAGTGAACAAGGTCAAGAACAGAGCTAGGTTAAAACTAACCCAGCAAAAAATAAGGTGGTGGTGGTGGTGGAAAGCTTAATTTAACAGTCTGGCTTTTGCATGTCTCCTTAAGTGCTTTTGCTGACTTAAGGGGGAGAGAGTAAAGGACTGCTGAGGAATGGTGAGGGTAAGTTTAGAGACTATACAAGTTTATGCAAGCTTGAAGTGTTCACAGAGCCATACTAGTGTTCACCTTGGTAACCTCTTGTGACTCCATCACTGCTATGCAATTTCAGAACAAAAAATGCTTCTAAAACTCCAGACTTTAATTAGGAAATTGCTAGAAGGAAATAAAACATAGAATGAATCACCCCATGACAATGAAGTTTTGTCTACTATTGTGTGCATTTTTTAAATCCAGCTGCTTTAGCTTACATTAGCTAACTACATCTTCCTCTCCTTAGAAGAAATTGTTGTGTGCAAATCATTTCAGGAAAAAAAGGCAGTCATCAGTAAGAGAAAATTTATTTTTCTAATGCAAATGCTAGTTTATTATAAGAGCTATAGAGTTTAGCTCATTATGTATAATGTAATCCTTAGAAATAAAATAGTGGCATTAATTTTGCGATAGACTGTTCACATATCATTTAAAACATAAATGATTGAGTAATACTGAAAGATAAATCAAAGACAAAGTAATGCTCCTACTATTTAAGGCTCTATTCATGCTGTAGGGGAAAACTAGGATTTTTTTTTCTACACTGAAATAGAAGTGTGTTTTTAAAAGCTGAAAAAGAAAAACTATGAATGTTCAAGAGACTTCTTTGATCCTTGTCCAAACGCCTTGTTACAGGAGGCAGCATCATCATATAATCCTATCTGAAATGGTATCAGGTTCCTACATCAACTTCCTGCTTTTTTGCTTGAAAGTCTTTACCAAAATCTCACTCCTTTAATATTCTAAAACCTCCAAATTTTTCAACTCAAGTTTTCAACTCAAGTTACCAATTAAATTACATGACTAGAGAATCCAAGTTTATTTGCCAAAGTCTGGTTTACTTAGGCTCTTGGCAATCTGATTTTATCCTTTTTGCCTCCTCCAAGACATATTCTTAATAAAGAAAGGTGATAAAACAATGATAGCATTAATTGCTAATTCTGATTTTACAAAACCAGGCTTTGCTTGGCAAAATGACTAAAGGTTCCCTTCCTTTCACATAATGTGATGGGATATTCAGGGAGTTCAGGGAGGAAAGCAGGGGTGTGTTTTTGTCTTCCCAGGGGAAGCATCTGCAGTGGACTCTGATAGTGGACTTGCTTGTTTCTATGTAGTTTTTCTTTTGGGTACAAGTGACAGATGAGATGCTGACATGAAGATATCACATATTTTGAATTTTGCTTATTTTTGAGTCTTTTGAATAAGAAATACTTATGAGGGAGCATTCCCAAAGTCAGTAACGATGAGGCCATATTGTTTTGGTGGGGGTGAGACTAGAGCCATGAAGTTATGAGCCATGGTGTGCTACTCACCCTCAGGGCCAGCTGATAGTCCATGGTCCATTTTACTACCAACTAATAATGATCATAGTCAAAAGCATTGATTGGACTGTAAATTTTGCCTTTATGTCCAAACTGGTGAAATAACTCACTTAGTTTTTTTTTCTAGACCATGCACACAATTCCCCTTTATTTTGGCTAGAGAGGAAATTGCATTACACAGTAGCAATACCTGTCACCACCCGTGGATGCAGGAGTGTGCCTGGTGAAAAATAAGCATCTCTTTTAACTATGACATCACAGCTGTATTTTCTCAAACAGCACACAATCATTCATGTATTCTGTCTTTGTAAAATGTGATTAAAAGATCATAGTTTTTTTAGAAAAGTGAGTTACTCAAAAGAAATATGATTTTAAAAACAAGTATATAGTTACTCCTGTATTTTGTTAGATTTTCTAGTAGGTTTTTTTTTGTTGGCTATTAGTTTGATAAACCATCTAGAATTATTTCTGTCACTTGAATGGCAAAAATATTCAAAACTCTATAGTCTAATATTCAAGATTCTGTACTCTACAGATTTACAAAATCACAGAATAATTTATATTTGTCAACATGAAAGTTAAAACCTCTCTTTCTTTGAACACTTGTGACAAACTACTGTTCTGATGTTTGTGAAGACAGACAAAATTTGGGGTGTAATGCAAGTCTATTTTACAGATAAAATTTATCCTGTATTTTCAAAATAATCCTTGAATAAAAAGTATGTTGCTCTCAAGACCTACTTATATTTCAGGGCAGCTATATCTTTATTTTCTTACTCAGTGTTCTTATTTTTGTATTTCTGTGTGACACCAATCTTGTAGAAACATACTACTTACAGCTGCTAAAGCATTTAATATAGGTTTAAGAGATTGTTAGAATTCTCTCTTCTTATAACAAGCAGTATTTGGTGCATTCAAAATATTGTTCTTTGAACTAGAATAAATGCTCCTTGCTGTGTAAGCAGCACCATCGTTATGAGGTGATAAAACACTTCCTTTATCTTCTTTATTTACATCAGAAGTAGAATTAACAGCAGTAATAGCAGCAGGCCTACTCAGGATATGGGGAATTTGATTGAATTTTGTTGTAGAAAATGAGTGTATAGCTGAGTTTAGCCAGCTGATATGGTCTCACTCACTTATGCTTCAGCACTTTTTTTCACTTCTGAGATGGATTTATTTAATTTTAAACTGGTCTGAGCTGTTCAATCAGAAAAAAAACCCCAGAAATTTTAAAGTAAAACTGTTCCAGCAAAGATTTTATGTTGTAGAATTCAGCAAGAAGTGATAGAAGTTTGCAACTGCTGCTCTCCTCTTTTCCTTGAAGCCCCAAATTTAGAAAGCAGAAGCAGAAATATCTTCCATTTAATTAGTATATAGAAAGCACATGAACTGCATATACATTGCCATTGACTTCATCTTTTTGATCACAGACTGCTGCTGATGGAAGGGGATTTACAAGAATGGTGGACTCAAACTGTTTTTAGAGGGGGTAAGTGCTGCAGCCACAAGCAGTATCTTGAGAGGTTCAGGATGCAGATTAGGAAAAAAGTCTTCACTGTAAGGATATTTCTACTTTGGAAAAGTTCCTAGAGAGACGCAGGGAGTCTTCCTCCCTTCTTGGGGTTTCCGAGACTACATTACAGAAAGCCATGACTGAACCAGTCTAATTCTCTCAATAGTCCTGCTCCATGCAGGAGAAGCAGATGAACTTTTGCGTGATTATTGTTCAAAGTGGGTCATGTAGAGAGATAACTTCCAGCTAGTGTTTCTATGATTTTACAAAATAGCTGAAATCCTATATCACAACATGCAATACATGTAGGATTTGTTTAATCCTATCAAATTCCCATCTTAGTCTTTCAAACTCTGTTCACGTGAAGGCAGATTTTGGAATTTAAGAAAATACTGGCATGGATAAGTCAGTCACATCTTTGTTGTGGATTATTGTTTTGTCTAACCATGTTTAAAATCAATTTTAGCAGATACATTAGCAAACATTTTAGGTATTTCAGAGGGCTACACAGAGAGGATAATTTATTGTACTGAGGAGAGAATGGTTGGATAAAAATATTCACCTAGTTTTATACTTACAGGAGTTAGACTTTCATGTTTAACCCAGCCAGAGACATATATTAATCACTCAAGAAAAACTAGCATTTTGTGAGGGTATGCTGGTTTTCCTGATAGTTAAGATAAACAACATGAACCACCTTCTGAAAATGCTGGTTTATCTGCATTATGGTGTTTCCAAGATGACTCAGACACAAAGATTTTAAATACCTAAACTAGGGCACATGAATACAGGTCTTGACACTGTGTGACTGAAAATATTTTTATTTTGTACAACAGTGAAAAGAAATCAAGTGAGCTTACAGTTTACCATTCTAATTCAAATATTCATAACCTCAATATTATGTTTTGGGATATCTGATGCCGCCGGTACATTACCTTTAAACTTTTAAAGAAAAAGGCTTTAAATTATTACTGTGTTTGGAGGTAAAAACACTTCAAATAATTTCATCTGCTTTGATCATGTTTTTATTTTCTCTCTGACATATATAACAGAAAGTCTAAAGAAAAAAAAAGCGTAAAACTTAATAGCTTAAACTGTCATTATACTATGTAAGCACATGTTGTATAATAATAGTAAGAGTGAAAAAGTAATGCTGACAACAACTCTGTTTTGTCACAAAGTATCTTGCACGTTCCTTTGGATAAATCCAAGTTAAACTTTCCCTTGATCAATTATTCAACAGATTTCATGAAAGGAAAAAGGTCTTTATGTATTCTTATTCAACTGTAATGTGAGGTACCTTCATCTTCATAGCTGTCTTTTGGTGACTTGGTCAGAGGCATGGCAATGCATTTTGATTTTGACTGATGTCAACATAAACAATTTAGTCTTTAGATTTTCATTGTTACATGCATCAGACCTCTGAGATACAAAGGATGACATGATAATATTTAAGCTGAAGCATACATCATGAAGGCAATGTTGAGTTATACAAGAAACAATAAATATTTGATCTTCATAAAGACAACAACTTGACAGGTCAAGAAAAATTGTGAAAAAAGAGAGTCATCCGGCCATTTATACTGTGCTCTAATAAATCCATTCACTGCACTGGAATCCATCACTCTCTTTAAATCATTGACCTGCATCTTAGTACTCAAGTGATGCACATCTATTATACAACTATAGTATGGTCAATCTTGGTCTAGATATTTTTACCTTGCAACTGAGAAACTATTTTAAATAGTCTTTGCTGAGTCCTGTGTCATTAAAGTTAATTTTCCTGTGTTAGTGAGGGCATAACTGAAGCTGAAATAAGTTTTGAAGTATTCTTGCGTGGTTAGTATTGAAATGAGTTGTTAAAATTCTGTAGGATCCAGCTCTACTTATTATTTTATGTATATTATACCAGTCTATTGGAAATTTTCAGGGATCTTCATAACTTTAAATCTAAACCTGAAGTGAACTAAACCTGCTGCCTAATGATATCTGTTTTCATAATGTAAGTACAGGTCTTGAACCCATTAATAAAATTTTATTGCAGATCTCAGTGTATTGTACTGGCATTTCTCAGATGTGTTAGATAGGCATTTGGCATATATATGCAAGTGTTGCAAAGTAGGCAGCTGACAGAGCAAAAGCACCAGAAGGCAGCAGTTTGTTTTGATGTGCTGTGTCTTAGCCATCTGGGGAGCGAGGTACTACTAGCAGAAGAAATACAACTAAGGCTATTTAAAGAATCTCACAAAAAATACTGTAAAAGTATAAACCTGAAAGGCACAACTATCACTGTTCATTGATTCTTTACAGAAAGATTTACTCACAGCACTTCTGAATTGAATTTCTGATTGATAAATTCCTTGGTCACATTTGCTGAACATTTTCTTACTTCCTTTTAAAGAGTTTGGCTCTCACAGCTTTGGCATTTGGGTGCATATTCATAGATTTGGGTAAAATGAATTTAATATTACATGGATTATATTACATTGTTCTTGTTATGGTATATATGTATATTATGGAATTAGTCTTAATTAGATTATTGCTGTATGCAGAATCCTGATAGGGTGAGCAGCTCATTCTAATAGGGACAGTAGGGGATGCTCATAAGCAAAAGATAAATCCCAGTGGAGTTACATTGCTGTAGAAAAAAGCAGGAGCCAGAACATTTTTTTACCAATTCATTCAGAAACATAACAGACATTTTTTGGTAAAAAAAAAGAAGAAAAAAGAGCAGGAGAATAAAAATACACTTAATGTGTCTGATCTTGTAATAAAGGCTCTATTGAAGTCTACAGTGTTTTTCATATGGGGTCATCACCTCAGAACAGCACATTAAACTCTTCTAAGATTCAGAGTGGGATAAAATAAGAGGAAAACTAGTCAAAAGACTAAGAACTTAAAAGAAGTGGTAACTGGCTACAGTGCTCTTTAGAGAGGGAATAGTGTACAGAACAAAACAGGCCTGGTAGCTTTTTTGAGATGTGAAATAACCTGTGAATCTAAAGGATGGAAAAGGCAGGGCACAAGAAAGGGAATTTCACTTAAAAAACCCCACACCCTTTTTTTTTATAAGGAGGAGACCTGTTTCTGACCATTTTATAATGAAAACAAAAAGAAGAAGGAGCTGCAATGAAGAGATTCACTATGGCTTCATGAACAAAAACTTGCTCATTCACCATGGGAAAAAACAAGAAAAGTGACAAAGGACAATACCTTCCTAAATAATGAAAGCAAGGTTAATGTATCTTTGCTTCATCAGTTCAATCATACAAACACAGAATTCAACAGGATATATATATATTTTTTCCTCATTCTCTGTTTTGCCCAAATAAAAAGCTGGCGTATGTCTTATTTGCAGGCCTTGTTAATATATGTATCTGCCCTTGTTATAAGGCATGGCTAAATAAACAGATAAGAAAGTTTAATGCACAGATTCCAGCAAGTGAGAGAATTTTCTCTTCCTGCCTTGCAGCTAGCTCAAAGATTTCCTCTAAAAAACTTATTTAGCCTCCAAGGTTGTCACTGTGGAGTAGCAATTTATTTTTAGTGATTTTAACACATACTGTAAATTAAAAATAGCAGGGATTTCATTCAAAAATGCCTAGTGAGGGTTACTTGCAAGTACTATTTTTTCCTTATCCTACTACTTAGTATTATTTTAGCAAACAGCTGGTGCAAAGAGGAGGGAAAATAGATGTGCTTTAATGGCCTGTCTGGCTGACTGACTGGTAAGTGCTGCTGAAACGCACTGTGTTAACTTCATGAGTGAGTTGAGCAAATGCAAATTGTCGAGTCAGTTAACATTTTCTGTTCCCACAGCTCTGACTTCCAGCCATGACAAACACTGTCACTGTGTTGCCTGAGCTTTACCTTCACCTTTTCAATGAATGAGGATTACATGTTATTGCTCAGCTACTGTGCTATGTGTCCCTCATACATGAGAGAAATGGTGGTGGTGGCACAATAACCCTTGTATCTCTGTGATAGCATGTCTCATCTTTAATTAAACTCCTAGCTAAAACTGGAAGCTGCTGCACAGTGAAAGTGTGAAGAACCTGTGAATCTCATGTTGCATTCAGCACAGGAGTATCCTGTCACACTGGCAACTCACAGTGCTCTCAGAAAAAGCTTTGAAAGAGCTTTGAAAGAGTTCCCTTGTTTTAGAGTAAGGCTGGACACCAGCTACTTCTTTTTTAGAATTAGCTTCACTTGTCCCTGAAGGGGGAGTTTAAACTCCAGAGTGTTAGAAGTTATTGTACTGTGTTTTCAGTATAGAGCTCCAAGAAGAACACGAAATCAGAAGTTTAATCATGGGTATTTGAAAATATATTTGTTAAGAAATATCTATATCCTGAAAACATACATGAAAAAGAGTCAAATCGGAACGTACAGAAAATTTTACTGTGCCTTATGTTTACATTAGTATTTGTGTCACTGTTTTATGTCAATCTACTTTAATATTAAAAAGCCTACTTATCCTTTTCCAGAGACATAATTTAATTTTATCTAACAGGTTTCCTTTTTGGAGAGAAGCTTTGAAAGAGTTCCCTTGATGAATCTAATAATCAACCTAGAGTGAAAGTCAAGACTCATCTTTAAAAAAGACAGCTTGAACAATAAATAGAGAAAATAATAGAATATAGATTTCACAGTTAAAGGATTATCTCTTTAATTAGGAAGACTTAGCACTGTTAGATAATGGTTGGCAAAGAGAAAGTGAGCAAACCACATATTACTCACAAGTAGCCTATAAATTGGTACAGGCAAGCTGTTTGGCTGATTAATTTCTTCCCCAGCACTCTGTGTAACACTAAATAACAGATAGACTTCCTGCAAGATACAGGCTTTCTTGGAAACTTGTTTTACTACTATTCCATGTTTTTGATTTTGGATTACTTCTCAGATATCCTTTAAAAAATTGACTGTATAACCTGTGCACTCTAGTTAACACCAGAAAGGTGAGGGTAATTAAATTCAATCTTTTTCAGACAATAAGTGTTGGAATACAGTTATGTCACCAAAAACCCTACCTTTTGTGTCCGAGTTTATCTGTAAGTTTGGCTCATTTCAGTATAGCTACATTGTGTCATTCATATGACTAATATGGACAATATCTTATTAAATACGTGTGACTGAACATACACTGTACAGTGTGTTTTTGAGCATTTCAGTAAAAGAAAATTTGCTGTGATCATCTATGTCATCCAAATGCTCAATGAAACTAAACCAGAAAAGTCTAAGAATACTACCACATTTAAATTCACGTTCATTTTGAATGAATAATCTTGGTACATATTCGCTGTGCTTCAGAAATTCATTGCATCAACACATGCAAGAGCTGTTCACATGGGCAGTGATTCCAGTTACAGGTGATGTGTAGCTCCATCATGCTCCTTTGTCTTTGCGTGTTAACGCTTTTGCCTGTAATAATCTTATTTAAATAACCTAAATACTGCACACCATTGTGGTTTAATAATTACCATTGACACACGGCTAACTCAGTGCTCCTCAGCTACTCTGGCACATATTCTGTGTTAGACATGCTGCTCTTTGATGGTCACGGCTCAAGTGCAAACTACTCTGACTGAATAAGTATATGCTAATGTACAGTTTAGGTGTCGTAGCAGGAGCAGTTCTAGACATTTTAAAAAATCTCTGAAACACGAGGATTTTTCTTTTCCTGTCATGTACTCTAGAGTCTCCACCAGATGATGTCATATCTAGTTTTATTTCTTTGTTAATGTCCTTTTTTTTTTTAAATGAAGTGTCTCCTAGCAGGTTTTTAATATGATATGCATAGATACTAAAGATGTGGTGATAAAAAAGGAAATGGTTTCATTTTTGGGACAACATTCAGATTCCCGAAGTTCCTCTGTATTGTTCTGGTGAAGATAAAAGAGGCTTAAAATCTGATAATGTACACCAATCTGTATATGAAGGACTTTATTGCTCTTTATGTGTAATTCTACTCTGCTCTTTTCCACAAATTCAAAGGGTTGATGAAAGGCTGCTCTTTTCCAGTCCTGAACAGAAATATAGGTAGCCGACCTACAAGAGAAAGAGAATATGTTTATTTGGAGTAAAGTGAACAAACTTCATCATCTCTGGTAGACTTATAAAAATCTTTAGAAGAAAAAATATACTTTTTAAAGTGCTATGGTTAATATATGTGAGTAAATAGAACCTCTCACCTCCACTCTAAAAAAGCGAAGCCTGAAAAAAACCCACGCTAACCAAACAAAAAATTAGGTCAATGTAATTTTGGGATCAAAGGGCAAAACTGCAAACCTACTTTAATTGCATGATTTTGCATTTCACAGAAACACTGAAGGAAAAGGCACATCTGTTTTGGATGCTGGGTCTGTGTGTATTGTTAGGTAGCAGAGTCATTCTGAAACACTGTATACATTGAACTGTACTGTACATAATTTATTTATTACTAACTTTGGAGATAACACAGTAGCTGAACAACCTTGTACCTTAGGTCTCATAAAGGGAGATATATTTACAGGGGCCACTAAGTTTAAAAGTATAGTGCACTCAGTTCACAGTGGGTGATGATCACAGAGGGGAAGCATGGAGAGGGTAGGGCATTCATACTCTTTTGGCACCATTAATTTTAATTTGAAACTTGAGTTTGAAAGGCAAATTGAAATGAGCACATAGGACTGCAAAAAGTTCCCTTGGAGTCTGAGCCTACCCAGAACAATGAACAGGGCTGAAATGCTAAATATTAAATAACTTGGGAGATTTGAGCTGATACAACCCTCTGTCATTCAGCTGTATCCTGGTCAGCCCCTTTCATTAAGCACTTGGGAACACCATTTCTTGACATGGTGCTTTAGGAGAAATTAAAGACATTCTATGCCATATGAGTAGGAAACTCTGGGGCCAGGAGTGCCACCACTCTTTTTTAGAAGCACTGCATGAGAGTATTTGAGCGTATTAGTGTGTGAATTCAATTACTGGACTTTATGGTGTGTAGCCCCTAAAGATGATAAAGCACTACCTATGTGTTCCTAACCAGCTGCTTCCTGCCTTCAACACCTACTTGTTGCACACTGCTTACATGGATAAGAACAAAGTGTTTGTGGGAACAAGGGAGTAGGACAGGGAAAAACAATGTAGAATAGCACCTAGATTCAAGAGAATGAAATGGCCAGTTAATAGCTTATATGGACAATAAGGATCAAAAAATTTATTCAGCCTTATAATAATCCATGTGGATAGTTTCATGTATCTAGATATTACCAGATGCATTATCTCAACTGCTAACATATGACACTAAGGTAATTTATGTTCCAGCACTTTTATAACGAGAACTTAGACTTCTAGCAATTCATTTTCCTGCCCTGTGAAAGAAGAAAGACAGATCTCGACAGTTTTGACTGATGAGTCAAATAACTGTAATGAATCAAAGTATATTTCTAGCTGCCACATATAATGTACTAACTATAATGTTACTGAACAAAGCTATTTTGGTAAAATACCAGCAAAAGAACTGGAAAGGAACTGAAAAGGAACTGGAGCCACTCTTTTTACCTCTTGGGGCTTATCATCACTGTCCTGGTTTCAGCTAGGATAGAGTTAATTTCTTCTCAGTAGCTGTAACAGTCCTGTGTTTTGGATTCAGAATGAGAATGGTGTTGATAACACACTGATATTTTGGTTTTTTGCTAAGTGGTGTTTAACTTAAGTCAAGGACTTTTTATTTCTTGTCTCATGCTCTGCCAGTGAGGAGGTATGCAAAAAAACAAGCTAGGAGGGAACAAGCTGGGACAGGTGACCCGAACTGACCAAAGGGATATTCCACACCACAGAACATCATGCCCAGTATATAAGGGAGGAGTTCCCAGAAGGGTGGCCAATCTGTTTTTGCTAAGGGCGGGTCTGTCACTGGTCAGTGGGTGGTGAGCATTTGCATTGTGCATCGTTTGTTTTTTACCTTTTGGGTTGGTTTTTTTTTTTTTACAATTATTACTGTATTTTACTTTAATTTCAATTATTAAACTGTTATTATCTCAACATAAAAATTTTACTTTGATTCTTCTCCTCATTCCACTGGGGAATGCATCTGAGTGTGTCTTCTAGGAGGCCTTTGGCTTCTCTGTCACACTGCAGCACATTTTTCCTGTATCAGTCTATGGGTGTATCAGGACAGATAGCTGTTTTGCAGTGCACAGGATCACAGCTCGGGAGAAAGGCTCTAGCTCTGCCTTAGTATGGTGAAAAGCCACTACACAGATGACTGATTGCTGTTTTTCTGTTTCTGTTTGTTACTGTGGATTATACTTCAGCTCTGAATTTCTCTTAGCACTTAATGTACAAGATTTTTTTTTTTATTTTCAAAGACTAGATCAAAATAACTGATGAGCCTAGCCCTTTCATTTAGCATGTCTCTTTACAATCTTATTTATTTTCTGACAAAATGTGTGTACGCACATCAGATGGTTTTTTGAAACGAAGCTTTTCTCAATTCACATCTTGCATGGATTTAATACACTTTCCAACAATAAAGTGGCTGTTGATTATTGCCATGCACAATTGCAACAGCCTCATTAATTTCACTATGTAGCTTACAGTAGTTCCATGCCAAATTAAAAGTATAGGTCAAAGGACTAATGTGAGTTCAGCCTGTAGAAATGTGAAGCTCACCTGGATCTAGCAATTTATAAACACACAAAGCCACTTCATACACTATCCAAAAGCAAAAATTCACAGTGGGTATAATTAGGAGTGCTGTTCTGTCTTAGCAGTTAGACTATGGCTGATACATACATTATTATGAAAATTAGAAAGTTGCGTTTTATTATTTGCACACTATTTAAATACTGAATGCTTATCTAGGGTTACTGTGGTCATGAGACATGTTAAACAATTGAAGAAACTGATACTTTAAAAAATGTTACTTACTGCACAACAAGCCTGTTTTGAAGGATACTGAAAACAAGGGGTTCTTTTCATTATATGGAATACAATATTATATACATGTTGAGTGTCTAGTTTTGGGTACTCTCACTCTCACTGCGGTCATATTTTGGTGAAATAAGATGGGTCCTTCCTATACCCAGAACATGTTAAGTACAGCGTCAGGTGCTGATGAGTCTCCTTTTGGAGAATAAAGAGGGTGATGAGGAATGGAGAAGCTCAGCAGGTTGAAAGATCTTGGCCTGTTTAGCCTAGTGAAAGCTTTCAGAGGACATTATTCTTCTTTACAGGTAAAAAAAGTATAAATCAAGTAGGTGACCACTTGTGATTCCTGTTGAGCTCTCCTTTCACATGAGTCGTGCCATGGGGATGTGGAGGGAGAAGGCATGAGCAGAAGAGTTAAGCTCCATCTCCTCTCTCTTTTGCATGAGAGCATTCCCTGCATGTCAGCACCACAACTTCTTCCTGGCTTGTAAAGCTGGTACATGGAAATAGGGATATGAGAAACAGCTTGCTAGAGAGAGGAGCTACTGGAAAGCTGAAGTTCCCAGAGTGTTCTCTTGATATGTGATCACCTGGGTAAACACCAAGGAGGCAGGACATCTGCTCATGAAAAAGAAAGATATTATCTGAAAAATGTGTGAGAACTGACGAGAAATAGAACCAGGTTGCTAGTAAGCTAAGAAATAAGATTTCTGAGCACTTTGTTGTTAATACAGTTTTATGTTGAACTGGTTTAAGGAGGGTACTCAAAGAAGTTATGAAAACGATTATAAGGCTTGACTGCAGGGAACTGGTTTCAATTGCTCCAGTTTTCTTTCCAAGATTTCAACCTGTTTCTAAATACGTTTTCTTTTGATAATTGAAGACTTTCAGTTTTCAAAATTATACATTAATTAATGTAACTGCACAAGCTATTTTTGCATAGATGTTTACAGATTTCTTCTCAGGTTTATAAACCTTTGTCTTTATCTTATTTTCTCTGACTGAGTCTCTTTTCCTCTCTCATTTATATGAAGAGTTTTCTCTAGCATGTGAATACCTACCATCAAAAGGCTTAAAAGAAGCTGTTTTCCCAGTGACTGCCTACTACTGGAAAACTCTCTACAGATGTGAAAGACTTAAGGATATTCAAATTATTAAATAATTGAAGTGAACTAATTTTATTTTATCAATACTTTTAATACAATGGCACTTTTTTCCTGTTTGCAGACAATAACAGAGTTTCAAGAGATTCACAAGACCTCTGTATGGTTGAATGTCTCAGAATGCATTCCCTTCCTATGATTTTGATGCCCTTAAAAGAAATTATATTTTTACCATTTGAAATCCACAAATAAATAATCTGCTTCACCAAACAACTAAAATGGGAGAACACAAAGGAGTAATTTAGATTTTAATTTGGTCAGATATATGCAGACAATACACCTGCCTTACCATCAAAGAGCATTAATAGAAACAGAGGCAAATTTGCATCAACATCGTGATGAATAAATTTTAAACAATAGTTGCAAAGTATTTAATTAGCAGGTTCATAATGAAAGGTTTTAATGGACACTACATTTCTGAAGCTATGTGAAATAGAAAGTACTTACCAGAGGTAATAACTAGTTTAATTTCCTTCCATAAGTATAGCAACCATTCTTTGCAAATTATTGTGCTTAGGAGCTGTGAAGTGAGACCATTGAGAGGAAGTCTCTCTTCAGTTTGGAAAGCACGTATATGAAAATGTAATTCTGTCCCAGTGTGACCCCAAATCACTGAGATTAACAAGGATTCCTCATTGACTTTGGTTGCATTGGTGTTCTGTGATAATATATGTACTGTTTAAATATATTAAAGATATAGCACAGTCTTAAAAAGTGGTAATAATGCTCATCACCATCACTGTAAAATAGTAAAGTACTGAAATAAAGCAGTATAAGAGTCCATAAAAAAATCTAAGCATCCAACATTTCAATAATGTTATCATATTCATACACATAATCAGTCCTCTTCTACAGCAATGCAGGATGAGTTTCCACAGTGTTGTAAGACGGAAACATATAATTTTCCCTTGCTGGAGGGTATGATTCCATAGGTGTTAAGAATTTTAATGGAGATACACAATTTTACTTGAAGCCATTATTCATAGAATCATAGAAACATTAGCATTGGAAAAGATTTCTAACGTGGTCAAGTCCAACCATTATTCCAACACTGCCAAGTCCACCATTAAACCGTGCCTTAAGTGTGTCCTATGTGCCACATCTGCACGTTATCTGAACACTTCCGGGGATTTTTGCTCTACCACTTGCCTCGGCAGCCTGTTTCAATGCTCGACCACCCTTTCAGTGAAGCAATTTTTCTTCATGTCTAATCTAAACCTCCCCTGGCACAGTTTAAGGCCATTTCTTCTAATCCTGTCACTTGTTACCTGGGAGAAGAGGCTGACCCCCACCTGGCTACAACTGCCTTTCAGGTAATTGCAATGAGCAAATGGTTTCCCCTAAACCTCCTTTTCTCCGGGTTAAACAACCCCAGCTCCCTCAGCCACTCCTCATCAGACTTGTGCACCAACCCCTCCACCAGCTTCATTGCCCTTCTCTGGATGTGCTCCAGCACCTCAATGTCTTTCTTGTCGTGAGGGGCCCAAAACTAAACACAGGATTTGAGGTGCAGCCTCACCAGTGCTGAAAACAGGAGGACAATCACTGCTCTGGTCCTGCTGGCCAGGCTATTTCTGATATACAGCACCCATCTGGCATTAATATTAAAAATAAAAAGGAAATTAAAAGATAAATTCATTGTAAAAGGCCTCTTCCTAAGAAATCTAGAAGTATTAAGATATTTATAGTGTAATGAGAAGGGCAAATAACACCTGGGAACAGATATGTCAGGTTTTGCTCTGGTGGAGAGAGTTTAGCAAAAAATAATTTGGACTTTCCTAAATATCTTTAAATATGATATTATAATGAGCAAAAGGTGTGATTCATGTATTTGTATACAAAATTTCATTTCTCAAGTGTTAGATAACTAGTTTAACTGTCTCAGCATCTAGACCACATGAAATATCAGAGTAGTGGATTTAACAGCTTTGATGATTTGCTTCTATGTTCCAGGAAAATGATAATTGTAATCAAAAGGATACAAGAACCTTCACTGGCAGACTTCAGATGAAAATGTCAATTTCAGGTACTATTAGAGAATCAAAAAATCTGTCAGGTGCTGAAATATGGGGCAGTCCTTAATAGGAGGGGAAAGACTGAAGGAAGAAACCCTGGAGGTTCATTTAGGCTAATTCATGCTGCTGCCATTCAGCCATGTGCTTAGAATGCCCACCACATCTCTCCTGTTTCATTCTGCCCTTGGGACCTTCTCTTTCTGGGCAAGGGTACAAGGTACAGATATCAATTTCTGTGACTGCCGGTTAGAATTGCCTAGATCAGGACTTCTCTAATTTTTAATAATGCCCAAAGAAACAGAAACCCTGAGATACCATGGTAAGGAATTCAGTATGAGGACATAGATAAGAGAAAGCTTCAGGAAATAATATGTCAATGTGGAGATGAACTAAAAATAGCCCACAGACCTCTAAACATCCTTCACTCATCACACTTTTCCATATCTCATTCAGCTGAGTGCTAGAATATTTATTACACTGTAAATGGTTTGAGAAGCTGAGCTGGTAAATTTGTTGTTTATAAGCAGCTTGAATATTCAGAAGCAAGAGGCCAGAGAGAACTGAAACTTCATGTTCAACAGAACAGACTAGATGGGATGCAGCAGAAGGGCTAGCGCTAGTGAGAGCTATCTTCACAAGGAATTTCTAATTCCTATACTGCTATTAATGAACTGTTCACCAGTCCTGAGAAAAGAATATTCCATCCCATCAGTGTATTAAAAAATTATGTAAATGAGATATGGAGTCCTAATTAGAGTGCAGGAATTGCATGGTTCAAGGAAAAGTTCAGTCATGTATCAGTAATTACACAACAGCCCTTTTTCCTAACAGGCTAAACCAACTCCATTTCATCATAATAAGTATGATAATTAAAACAGCTTTTCAAACTAATAGTACATGAAAAATATAATAAAAAATGTAAAGTCCAAACATCTACAGAATTTGTTTAAAGACCTGGGAAGCATGCAAAATAGGGAGAGAATTATTTTGATGCAGATAGTATAACATGCTATTATTTTTGGGAACAGCAAATGTTAATGGCAAGTTCAAAAAATACAATATCAAGGAAGATACACACTCCCAAAGTTCTTGCCAGGACTAGACCCTGAAGTTATCCCACATTTTCTTTCTTTTTTTTTTTTCTCTTTCAAAGCTGTTACTCTTGACTTGTACACTATTACTGATAATCTAAAAGGTGTTATGTTGACCTGATTTTTTTTTTCAGAGAGGAAAATGCCCTCTGATAAAAGAAATATTGAAGGGAAAAGGTACTAAGAAAAATGCATATAAATGTCCTTTTCTTCATGTTGGTACATGCTGCAGAAAAAAACTGAGAAAGTAGTTAAGAGTCCAAGATATAGACATGTTACCAGACCTTTGAGAGAAATTTTTGTTGGTTTTGTTTGGTTGGTTGTTTTATTTTCAATAAAACCTGTTCCAGCTTCCTTGGAGATTTTACTGCAAATCTAGCAAGTTTAGGCTGTCTGTATAACACAAAGAGAAAACCTTTAGGAAAACCATGTCATTAGGCATCAAGATAAAGCATGATGCTAATAATACCAAGGTTGTGGTTTCAATCCCTGTATGGGCAATTCACTGAAGAGCTGGATTCAATGATGCGTGTGGTTCCCTTCTAACTCAGAATATTCTGTGATTCTCCAAATAATGTGCCCAACACATCATCTTCTTGATACTTTACTACCTCTGAGATATCTTTTACTGTGTTGAGCAATTACTGAAATTATAATTCTGCAATTATTCCTATGTCTAGGAGCATGCAAATGGTTTAAAAGGGGAAAATGGACTATTTTCTACTCCTAACACAAATTTAGTTGTGTTAATATTGAAAATATGTACAATTGAATTATATTTGCTACGAGGAGATGAAAGAAACTTGTAACCCAAACTTCTTATGGACCATAACTGAAGAGGCCCAATAATTCTTTACCTAATTTAGCTTTTTTTTCCTGTAAACTGTTTATCATGGGAACTGAATCTTTATGTTATATATTGCATTCCTTTCCATTTTATTCCTCTTTTAAACTAATTTGTACTTTGAACTTCCAAGAAACTGCTAGCTTTGTAATGAGACACATCCATCTGCTGTAGTTGTGTGCCATCACATCTTTACAGCACGTAAATAAGAAAACCTAACACATTTTTTCTTACAAAATTAGTGCTTTTTGGGTACTGTATGATGATAATTTCTCCTCCTGAAATGACAGTGAACTGGAGGATTAGGATAGCAGATGACAGCATTTATTTCCAAAATTTACTGGTGCCATGAGTAATGTTTGAGACCATGCCATTTCCCTAACACTTCTGACATAAAAAGTCATTTTTGCTGCAAGCGTGTTATAAAATTTGGCATAATGGAGTTTGTTTTTTTTCCAAGAGCTATTAACTCCCCAGCTACCAGATTTGGAAGAAGGAGAAGACTCTGTTACACATTTTGCACAGAGCTTATTTATACCTCAGCTAGCAAAATATAGCTGCAAAGTATAATTTGGAATATTTTCAAAGAAAATGTTTGACAATAAATATAGTTAATTTCAATGGAAAATGAAAATACATGCAAATGATTCTAAGAAATCTGTATTTCTGTATACACTAATGTACCAATGCCCATTTAAAGAAGTGCTCATCCAGGGCTCTTCCTGAAAGCTCAACAGAAATGTATGACTGGCTTTGAAGATTTTGATCTATGCTTTTGTTAAAGCTCTCCGTACTTTTTATCTGTATATATGAAAATGTCAGGTGCAGGTAACTTAGACTGTTTCCTAAAAGTAAAGGATATACGGAATGATTTTAGAAGAAGTTATACTTTTGCAGAAAAAAAGTGGTCTATGTCATGTGATGGCATGATTCTGTTTCTCAGATAGTGATTCTTGGTTACTACTCATGAACTTTTAATCCAATTTAGCCCATTCACATTAATGGAATTTCCTGTTGTTTGACTGCATCAACTCCTTGAAGTTTATTGTTGTTTGCATATTTTTCAGGATATTTATGTAAATGAAGGTCCAAAGATTTTTTAGACTAAGCATCTGAAGACCCAGGAGCTGTTGCCTGATGTGTATGATAGGTCATCTATAGACATGGTTTCTCTTCCTGAAATAATGGAAAACCATTGTTCTCTGGACTCAGATTAATTTTGTCTCTATTAAGATCCTCCATGAAACTTGACCTACAGGGTAAATTCCTCAAACAAATTGTTTCTCCCTGTCTAATCTTTTCTGGTCATACACGAAATTAGGATAGCATGATTTTCTTTCTCCTACCCTCCAGCTATTTTGCTGTATCAGGTCAAGCAGGCAGTTTCACATTTTAAATCTTGTAGCAACTCCTATGTACATTGGTGCTTAATGCCTTCATCTCTAGCTCTCACAAACCTACTTTGGTGAAATTAATCTTCAAATTTTCTTTTATGAGAGGAACATTTTCAGATGCCTCCTCAGCTCAAGTGTTTTCATTCTCAACTTAAAATTTTTCTTTGCTGGTTGTATTGTCATCTTTGGCTTTTACCTTTCCATTTAATTTTCCTGTATAACTCTTATCAAGAAGTGTGAAATCTCACAGATTACCTACATTATTTCATCTTTCGTCATCTTTATTCCCAGTTCTGTCTTTTCTCAATTTCTCCTTTCCACTTTCTAACATTTTATCTTTAGCAGATGAATGTTAGATGTGAAAATTTCTTAACTAAAAAGAAATTTTACTTAGATGTTCCATTCTAAAGTGCATCCTTTGACTTTTAAAGTTCTTACATGGTTATTTGATTGTATCACATACATTTACTGGTTTTTTGTCTTGTTTCTTCACTCATGGTCATCAGTCTTCTCATACACAAACAGCATTGCCAGCATATTTCTCAGATGTACCTTCCTATGGAGAAGGATTTTTTACCTTGGGTATCAAAGCACACTTCACTATTCTCTTAAATTATTTACTCTTAAAACTTATCTAGACCCATGGTGTCTGTGAGACATGCAGAAAATAAAAGTAAATCACAGTTCACTTAGTCCCACTGAAAAAGTGCTTGCCAAATACAACAGAGACTTGTCCTAGTCTGTTGAACCATAGTAATATATTATAAAATGTCAAATAGAATAAAGGAAAAAATTTTGAGTAAGAAGTTACTATTTCTTTTGTATTCTTCTGAATTGATGCTTTCAGTGATTTTCTTCAAATCTTTCAGTAAGACTGTAACCTAAAGCCTGGCATGAAGAAGGCATAATGAACATCTACTTTGGACTATTTTGTTTTCGTGCTTTTTACATGGGGATGTGCAGCTTAGTCATATGAATGATGTTCCAAAAATCTTTTCAGAAGAAATCTTTTAAAACCCTTTGACTGTCCTCTGGAGATAAATAGGAGGGTTTCCAACATCACTCCAGTTTGGAAACCATCTAAGAGTCCCCAAATGATTGTCACAACTGCACATTTAGCCTCACAGTTCCTGGAAAGGGGATGGAGTGCCTCATTCTGGAGGCCATCTCTCTCCACATGGATGACAAGAAGGTGTTCAGGAGCAGTCAGCATGGATTCACTAAAGGTAAATCATGCTAAACCAATGTGTTTGCCTTCTATGATGTAACAGCTACCTGGATGGAGGATGGGAGAGCAGTGGATATTGTCTACCTCAATTTCATCAAGTCTTTCAACACTTTCTCTCACTGTATCCTCATAGGCAAACTCAGGACTTGTGGACTGGAAGAGTGGATAATGAGGTGCATTGAGAACTGGCTGAATGGGAGTTCCCAGAAGGTCATTATCTATGATACAGGGTCTAGTTGGAGGCCTGTCACAAGTGATGTCTCCAAGGTTCAATACTGGGCTCAGTATTGTTCAGCTTATCCATAAATTACTTGGATGAAGGGACAGATGCCTCCCCAGCAAGTTCCAACAAGCTGTCCATAAGCCAGCAGTGTTCTTGTGGCTAAGAAGGCCAATGGTGTCCTGGAGAGCATTAGGAAGAGCCAGCAGGTTGAGGAAGGTGATCCTGCCTCTCTACTTTACCCTGGTATGGCACATCTGGAGTGCTGTGTCCAATTCTGGACTCCTCAGTGCAAGAGAGACATGGAGACCTTGGAGTGGTTCCAGTGGAAGACAACAAAAGTGGTGAGGGTACTGGATCATCTGTCTTACTAAAGGTGAGGGATTTGCGCCTGTTCAACCAAGAAGAGACAACTGAGAGGCAACTCCATCAATATCTGAAGGAAGTGTGTCAAGAGGATGAAGCCAGGATCTTCTCGGTGGGGATAAGCAATAGGATGAATGGGCAGAAACTGATGCACAGGAAATTTCACCTGAATATGACAAAAAACTTCTTTACTGTTTGGGTGAACAAGATCTGGAACAGGTTGCCCAGAGTGATGTGGATTCTCCCCCACTGGAGATATTCAAGAACTGTCTGAACACAATCCTGTGCCATATGCTCTAGGATGACCCTGCTAGAGGAGGAAGGTTGGACCAGACAACCTGCTGTGGTCCCTTCCCTTATACATTCTGTAATTTTGTGATTCTATTTGTGTACATATGTGTGTTTTTAGTGGGACAGAGTGAGAAAGCATATGTGTGTATATAGATATGGGAGAATTGATAAAGCAAGTAACAAACTTTTATTTCTTAAATATTTCCTAATTCTTCTAGAACTGTTTTCTGCTCTGGAAAGTGCCAGCAACCACTCAGCTTAATGTCAGATTTCCACTTCTGTCCCACTATTGTTGGTCACTGAGATGAAAAGAACTCTGTGGAAAGTGAAACAGAATAAATCTGTGCAGGATATTTTAGCATGCTGAGCAGCTGCTATTTAAAGCAGATCAGAACTTGTTCTTTTGGGAGAGTACCCAGTGACGGATTTCCAGAAGCACAAGCAATATGTTTACTAATCTCTCCTGGCTAGCAGCAGTATGTTTAGTTTCCATAAGCCTGGAGGCCAGTAGTCCTGTGAGAACCTACAGTTGCAGAAATTCAAGCATAATAATTTTGACTTCAAGTGGCACAGTAATTCCTCAGCTTTTATACAGTTCCAGCTGCACACTTCAGCTCTACAAGTAATACAAAAGAAGAGACATCATCAGTACCTACATAATATTTTTAGCTTGTGCTAGAATCTAATACTACTAAGAGTCTAAAATAAGAAACGAAGTTCTAAATTCTTCAGAGTTGCAGTCATGAAGCAATTACATCTGCAGTGTCCCATTAACTTATGCTGTATTTCCATGAAATTCTAGAGGGCAGGTTTTTTTAACATCTACTGACTATAAAGAGTACAAGCACCAGGAAAAAACTAAAAACGCATTGAATACAGGATTTTTCATCTCCTTTTGTCTTTTTCTGGTAGGTTTTTCTTACAAGTATCATTTGACTTGATTTTATTTAGATTGCTGCATTCTGTGAATACAAACACAAAATGCATAATTATGTATTGTACATATTCATAAATTCACACACACACTTTCCCCAATACACTAAGATATGACTAATATTTCTGAAATTGCACTGCAAGATGGCAGTGGGGGCTGTAGGAGAGCCCCTGTAAGCAGAGGCTGGGACTGCCCTGTGCTGGACACAAACTTTTCCAGACGGCTCCAACAAACCTACCACAGGCCATTGCTGAGTACCTCAGCCAAGACTCTAGAAAATATATTTATGAAAGGGGAGAAAATTCTGGACAGACAGAAGAGGGAGAAAAAAAGAGTAAAACAGCAAAGGGAAAACCAAGGTTGGAGGCGGAGCAGGAGCAGGGCAGATGCTGCAGGACTACAGCTCCTGGAGGACCCATGCTGGGGCACAGAGAGGAAAAGGGTAAAGAGGACAGAGTAGCAGAGGGAAACCATTTTGTATTGGCCCTAACACTCCCAATACCACCACTTCCTGTGCCACAGGCTGCCTCACCAAAAAGGACTGTACATAACCTGCAGCTGTACATAACAAGGGCGAGGAGTTTGGGGTGAAGCTGAGCAGGCAAAAGGGGAAGGAAATGCATTTTCCTTAAGTGTGTTTTCCCCAGATGTTTTAACATTGGGGTTTTTTTGTTTGCTTTTTGTTTCCCAATACCTGAATAAGTAATTAAATATATATGTTAACTGGCAATAAATTTTCCACCCACTACATCTGTTTTTCCTGTGTTAGTAATTGATATGAGATCTCCCTGTTTATCTTGAACCACAAACTTTCTTATGAAACATAGATTTAGAAGAAACATAAAGATTTTAGTTATAGGCTAGCTGTGTTGAAATTAGTTAGAATAGGAAGGAATTTGGGCCCAGCTAGAGTTAATTAAAATAGTTAAGAGAGCTGGACCTGAAATAGGTTTTAAGGTGTTAGTAACTGATTACCAAATAACTGATGATCTGTCATTTGTATGTTTGCTTAGCTGTGCTTAGAATGAGGAATAGAAACATTGATAACTTGGTGTAGGGAACAAGGACAATTACCAATTTCCTCCCTTGGTGGGAACCCGTTCAAAAGTCACACAAGAGGAAACTTAGAGGTCACTAAATTAGGATTGTTAAAGTTCAGAGAGGCGAAAAGGTCAAAATGAGGAAGATGAGTTACTTCATCTTTTTTGGGACCACTGACCCAATTCAAGACCACTGAGTCAATTCAGGACACATATTATGTATATTTAATGACATTTAAGCTCATTTCCGTCCGAAGCGGAGAATGGGAGGTGTTAATGTTATGAATATGCATTTGTATTTTGGATATTCATAATTATTGTAAATAAAAAGCTTTGTGTTTGCTTGGATTGGGGCCCTGCATCTTAGGGAGCTACCCCACGCAGAGCCTGGGGCCAAATAAAACATACACTTTCTAACTCTAAACTGTTAGAGAGTTTTTGTCCGTTTCAGTTGGATATCGATATTAGATCAACATTCAGATTTTGGTAAATCACTTATTCCTGTTGTTTCTAATTTCTCCCTCATCCTACTGAGGGGGAAGTGACTGGCTGGATGGGACTTTGGCTGCTAGCTGGTGCCAAACTGCTACATAATTTTGTGTTAAACTGACATAATTGAATTTTTAAAATTTTGGCTAAAAATTGCGTGGTTTCTTGTAATACTTTAGGTATTTAATGAAGCTACATACTATCCTAAAAGCAATCCCCAGAAATAAATTATTAAAAAAAGTCTCATTTTTCGTGTGTGTATGATTGTTCTTGTAGTGTTTCTAATGGAAGAGATAGTATGCAGTCCAGAGAGATTTCCATCTAGATTTAATTCTTTTTTTTTTTTTACTTTTTTTCATCACAATCTAGTTACTTTCTCTTTTTCACCTTACATGCATCTACTTTTAAATTCCTTCTCTCCACACAGATACAATGTACCAGAGAGAGGTATTGTGATGGCTAATGATCATGAGTGTCCATTAATATTTCTTGGATCTATCAGTTTCTTTTTGGTATCATTTAGTATCAAGAATGACACGTTTTTTCTTGTACTCTTGTTGGCTAAGAAAATCGATGTTTTTCTCTCACTAAGAAGTCATGGAATATTATACTGTTATAGAAATTTTATCTACAGATCTTTCAAGTTGTATTTTGAGACAGCTTCATCTTTTTATGTTTTACAAGTAATCCAGGACTGCTGGAAAAAGCAGCGAGTTATAGTGAAATATGATGATAGTAACTACCTAGTGTCCAGCTGTTCAATCAAATGTTCTACTAAAGAATGAAACACCTATTAAAATTTTAATATTTAAATATATATAATATGTTATTATATATAAATATATAAATTAAATATATAATATTTAAATTGGAAAGTATTTGTCTGAAGCTATGGGACTGGGAAATGTGTTTGGAGGTCTTACTGTGTTGCTCTTCTGAACACAGTACATCATTTGACTTTCAGCCTAGAGTTTCAAGTAGTTCATTACGGCTGGGCATTAAATGAATGTAAAATCAGTGAAGAGTGAATTTTAATGATGTGAAACTGTGAAAGTTTGCTTTACGTGGGGATCTTCTTATCATTAACTCGACTCTCAGGTCAGGGCTTGTGTGGACTTAGAGAATGCAGCTGCATGTCTCAAAACACCATCCCCATAAGATAAGCCACCACAACAGAACTTGAGATAAGCACAGAAAGCACAGCAGGAATGATCTAATTCCAGGCCTAACAGAGGTAAAGGCTTGGACTCAGCACACCAGAAAAATTGAACTCTGCAGACTGTGGGAAAGAAAAGCACTGCTTACACCCATGCCAGTCCAAGCTGTGGGAACACCAGTGACAACCCTGTGAATATCCAGGACCTGGCCTGTATAAAAGGGGTACCTCCAGAGGAATGACTCGGGGACTCCCACCACAGAGAAGACCAGGGTGAAGAAGGACCAGAAGGACGCTGCAGGAATCCACACAGTGGTTACATCTTTTGCTTAACCTCTCTCTCACTCTCTCTCTTTCTCCCTCTCAACCCCCCATTCCTATTTCCTTTATTTCTCTACTTCACATTCACTGTTAAATAAAATCTGTACTATTGATTTCGGCATATGGTCTCATTTGCACCTTAATTCAGGGAGAGACATCTATTATAATCAGATCATAACAAGAGGTACATGAACTGCTGCTGGCCCTGGTGTGCATATGAGATTTTTCAATCCAGGATTCACAGGCTAGTAACTTTAGTATAGGTTAAATTCACTTATCAGAACTAAATACAAATATGTATGTAATAAATAAACATCCATGAAATTAGATTCATTGTCAAGCCTGCAGATTATACAAAGTCAGCTTCTCCTTTAAAATGAAGAGCCAGTTGCTACCTCCCAGAGCAAACCAGCATTTTAAAAATTTTAAAATAAGTATTCAATGAGCCACAGCAGCGCTGCTGAAGAAGGCCACTTAAGTGCAAGAAAATCATGACTGATGAAGCTCCTTGAATTGCTGAAAGACACATGCTATTAAAGGAACATGGATAACATATAATTACTTGCTCTTTTTTATTTATTCAGGTACATACATAATTAAGGGAAAAATTGCAGATCCTTTTCTGACAGAACAGTACATAATATAATACAATACATAATGACATACATAATGCAATACAATTCAGCAGCTCGACCCACATACATAATAGTACAACCAGTTATATATATTGACTTGAAAAGCATAATCCTGCTTAGCATTTCAGCTCTTAGTCATTTCTGTCATTCTTGACATCTTTATAAATGAAACTTATCATCTTTCACAAAGTTTAATTAAACTGGTCTGTACATAGTCTGGTTCCAGAATCTAGCAAATTTCTGCATTAAAACTTTATTTCTCCTTTGAATTGAGTTAACATTAGTTCTCATCACAATTGTGACAGCCTTGAAAGATAAACTCCAGGTAACTCAGGACGTCAAATGTTGTACTTTGAACACACATGAAAATGCTCAAACAGTAAAAAAACCTTACAGCTAAAAATGACATTTTCTTTTATGCAGATAAGCTGTTCAATATATAAGTTGTTGCATTCATAGAATCATAGGATCATAGAATGGCTAGGTTTAGAAGGGACCTTAAGGATCATCTAGCTCCAACTCATCTTCCATGGGTATTACATAACAGCTCCTTTTTTACAAACTGATTCACACTGATATATCTTCAGAACACCATGAGTTCAGCCCTGTTATGATCTGATTATAATAGATGTCTCTCCCTGAATTAAGGTGCAAATGAGACCATATGCCGAAATCAATAGTACAGATTTTATTTAACAGTGAATGTGAAGTAGAGAAATAAAGGAAATAGGAATGGGGGGTTGAGAGGGAGAAAGAGAGAGAGTGAGAGAGAGGTTAAGCAAAAGATGTAACCACTGTGTGGATTCCTGCAGCGTCCTTCTGGTCCTTCTTCACCCTGGTCTTCTCTGTGGTGGGAGTCCCCGAGTCATTCCTCTGGAGGTACCCCTTTTATACAGGCCAGGTCCTGGATATTCACAGGGTTGTCACTGGTGTTCCCACAGCTTGGACTGGCATGGGTGTAAGCAGTGCTTTTCTTTCCCACAGTCTGCAGAGTTCAATTTTTCTGGTGTGCTGAGTCCAAGCCTTTACCTCTGTTAGGCCTGGAATTAGATCATTCCTGCTGTGCTTTCTGTGCTTATCTCAAGTTCTGTTGTGGTGGCTTATCTTATGGGGATGGTGTTTTGAGACATGCAGCTGCATTCTCTAAGTCCTCACAACTTTATCCCACATTTTAGTGCTGATTTGCAAAATTAACTGTTAAGATTTATAATTGAAATGCTTCACGCAAAGATGTACACAAGAGAAACATTGGCCACTGTGCACAAGTTTTAAATTGATCCTACAAAGAACAAAACTGTGCTATGTACTTGTGTGCCATCTGCTGCATCTCATCTATCTACTAACACCAAACATAAATACAAAATGCAGCTTTATGGGATGTTCTATAACATGGTCGCTTGAGGCAGTGCTTGGAATTTCTGCTGGAACCACAGTAGAGATGACATTAAAGGTAAAATTCTGATGCTTGAAACTGTATGGTGAACTGAGAAGAAAGCACAAACTATGACCATGCCAAAATTATTGCTATTCTTCTTATTATCAACTCTACGACTAGCTATAATATTTGCATGGAATGACTTCAAATAGAAGGTGGGGTAAGAATGTGGATAAGAAACATTATTTTCTTCCATTCCTCTGTAAGTGTGTGCATGGAAAGATAATATGATTTACCAAAACACCTTATGGCAAAGCTAGGAGAAATCTCTCTATTTTGAGGAAAGTGTTTTAATGGTAAGACCAGATTTTCACTCTGACCTTAGAGAGAAAATTCTCGATACTGCTTTGCTGATGCCCTAAATATTTCAGTCTCCCTGAATATTATATTTTTCGAACACACTTTAGAAAACACATTTTTAAAAATATGTGTTTTCTAAGGGTGATAAACACTTACATACTCTAGTATGCAGCTAGAAGAGCATTCCAAATTAAGAAATGGGACACATGAAGCAACGGAGCTATACAAACCAGTAGGAAACAAGCAATGAGTTCTGCTTCCTGATTATGAAAGCTGGCTTAATGGCGAGTCACCACTGAAGAGTATCTATGAACTGCACCATAGCAATCAGATTAATGATGATTCTCCCAGCTACATTTAGTCATGAAGGAAGGGGATTCTTCCCTGATCTGTGGCTTGTGTATTATAGTAATTTCAAACCCACTGAATGCAAATGTAGAGCCTGGTGATATTTGAATAAGACAGGTAAATGGCTTAGCATAGGTGTGAAGGCCCATGCTGAAAGGAAGGGTAATGAAACCCATACCCACAATATCACTGAGCCAAGGGGAAAGCACAGCTCAGCATGCAGAAGAGGCTTTCATAGGTCCTGGGCACATCTGTACAGAGGAACTTCTGTAATGCAAACAAGACCAGGTGACAAACTTTCCTCCCCTGTGCCAGCTGTCTCTGCATGTAAGCAAATGTCAGAGGAACTGAAGATCATCAGGGTGCAAGGGAAATTGAAATTGCATGTCATATTCTGGTTTCTGTGAGACTGGTTTTTAACCAAGAACCAATTCAACCGAATGTACAGAGATCTAGGACATAATGGCTTTCTACAAACATAGTGAAAAACAGACACTGTCTAGAAGACATAGATGTGAGAACTGAAAATCCCAAACAGAAAGGCTGCAATGTGTATGCTCATCCCAGCAAATTCCTGCTGCTTTTCAGCCAGATAATGCAAAACCTCACGGGCTGGTCAACAGGCTTGTGTGCTGGCATCACCTCTCACTGAGCTGCAAAGCCAGGCACACTCAGGGAAGAGAACTGCTACTGCAGTAGTTAGAGGGTGTGTGTAAGAGCGAACAACCAACACTGAAGAAGAGTGATGAGAAGTTACTGAGGATGCAGATTGCAGAACTCCTGTGTAGCATAGTCTGTAGGACAGAAAGAAAGAAGACAGGCTTCATTAAGAAAACAGGCTTCATTAATCCCCTGTTCACAATACAAGATATTTTCTGTTTGACCAAACAACTCTCTAATCAATAAACATTTCATTCTATTATGAACTGGACACAGAGGACTCATTTGGATAAAGCTTACTTAGAAGCTGATTTCTAGAGGTAAAGGTTGACTGTATGCATTTTAAGCATTATTTCCTTTTATCTTCTTTCCTGATAAGTATTTTTCTGAATTATATTTAGGAAAAATATTTAAAATCGAAGCCACAGTCTTCATGCTATCTCAGATGTACCATAAACTATTATTTGGAACTGTAAACATGAGATTTTTAACATCCATGTATTTTATATATTTTCAATATTAATGTGAAAACCAACTTGAAGCTAGTCAGAAATCTGAAAAGTCACAAGTGACCTTTACAAATTGGTGAGGGTGTGCTTCAGAAGGGAAGACAACTTCCTTGAGCAAAATTAGTGATAGCTTCCTAAGTTACTACTTTCACCGGTGTATTTTACTTTAATAGTTCTGATTTTGATAAATACTCAGTCTGACTATATTTGAGGGCAAATAAGAATTTTCCTTACTTAAAAAATGAGACTCTCTAGCCTGTAGCCCTTAGGGCTGGAGAACTTCTCTGATTCCAGGCAGAGCTTTATTACAGAAATCTCTGAAGTGAATGGAAAGTAGACTATGCAGTATATAATCGCTGCTTGTGAGTTTTCTCTGTGGGTTATTAAGATTAAAATGATTAGGTTACTGACTGGGTAGAGGAACAACTGTCTGTTCAACTGTGCACAAATAGTTTTAAAGGTGTGAATAGGCCTTGTTGTCGAATCAAACATTTTGCATAAAAATGTAATTAGAAAGACACTCTGGTGTGGTTTTATGGGATAATAATTTCAGTAATAGAAATGTGAACTGTGTTATATACATTATAAAAGCTTGTTACCCTGTAGAGTCCCCAGAAATTCAGACTGCCACAACTCCCTTTTATATTGTTTCCCTTTTATTGATGGAAAAAACCTGTAGCTAGAGGTAAGTGCTAAATCATCCTGTTAACTTTGCCCCATTATCTTGTACACCTCATTTTGGAACTGAAAATATCTTTAAATATAAATTTATACAGTAGCATTAAAACCCTTCAAACTCAGTGTGCTTCTTCAAGGATGAAGTAACTGTTCATATGTATTTTATAGTTAATAGTCTGCAAAATATACTAAAAAGCCAGAAGTGAGCTGTAGATGGTTTATAGTTCCTGTATTTGAAATGAAAGTTATTAGAACAATTGAAAAAAAGTTTTGCTAAATGCACTGCATTTTACGAGCTAATATTTTACAAGCTGTATTGATCAAAACTATTCTGGCAGCAGAAATGAAACAAAAGACTAATAGCCAAGCTCAAGCTTCATGCAACCAAATAATAGCATGGAGTAGTAAATGGAAAGCAAGACAAAAAGGACCAGAGAGATCACATAAAATCTGGTATTGCAGAATATTAAATCCACTGCAGATAATCAGTGGCATATGAACAAAATTAAAATAGACAGTCTGAAGCTGCAAGCTGGGAAACATAAATTTTTATCTCACTAATGTTTCCCTAATGGATAGTTCCGATGCATGATGGGGATTTATTTTTAAATAATGTTATTTCACTGCTAACTGACCTTACTGTCCAGTTCAATTTGCATAAGGAATTGAGATGCTTAGAAGGTATGATTTTTTAAGAAAAGAGAATTTTTGCAAAGTCACTCTGAAAGCTAGAATGAGAACAAGACGTGTTTTGGTATGACTTCAAGAAGTATTATGATAAACAAAATTCTTAAAATAAAAACACAGAAAACCAATTCTGTTTAAATGTAATTCTGAGACCATACTACATCCCCAAGCTTGGAGTGAGCTGCATTTCCTCTGAGTCTTGTGCTCCTTTGAAGCTTTAGAGGCTTTAAAAAGGCTTTGGAAAAATGCAGGCATCTGCCCACACTGAGCTTATTTAAAGTCAGAGGCCTAACAGTAGATTAACTGTATTGGTCCATAAATAATGCACCTGTCAATTGCATGAAATAGACTGTCTGTTATTTGCATAAACCCCCAGAGTTTCTCAGAGTAAGTGTTGTGGGGCAATGTGTTAATAATGCCAAAACTTTGGGCAGTAGTAAGGATAGACCCTGACCTTGCTCAAGCGTAGGTAATAATTACACTGCAAGTAATTAATGATGTAACTATTACTTCCTGTTTGCTTTACAGTAGCTCTTGTTTCCTGCAGATGTAGTGCAGGATCTTCTTGTCTTAAAAAAAAGCATGTTTATAAGACTATAGCATGTCATCACAGTGTGTGATCGAACAAACTGTTAATTCTGCTTTGTCCTGGTTATTGTGGTTAGTACTTGATAACATAAAACCCCATCCATAGATCTGATGTTGTAACAGATATGAAGTCAGTCTGTATAGCCATAGGGTGTTTATATTAGAAAATTGACCAGTATGGGGCAACAGTTACTGTACCAGTATGAAATTGTCTACATTGCTGAGTTATTACTACAATTAGTACCATTTATTTTTTTTAAAGTTTTGGCATTAGCAAACTAGCTGTCTCCTAAATACTTCCTGGGTACGCTTTGGGAATTATCACAGTCTAATGACTATTCCCAGTAGTAATTTTGGATTTTGTCAGTGTGTTCTGCATAGAAAGTTTGTTTAACGGTACAGGTACCAGCCTTTCTAGGTTCACTAGCTGCAGTACTGGAGAAAGGTCAGAAGCATATTTAATTTATTACCATTGAAATTGCTTCACAGACTGTGTAGTACATCACAGCTGTAACTTAGCAATCAGTAGCTCTGGGGCTGGGGAAAGAAGCTGCTGAGAAAGTTTTTGAGTTGCAAATGACCATGTGAACAGATATTATTCTTTTAGGCCACGTTTAAACCAAATATTCAGAAATGGCATAATTTTGGCTTTTCCCTTTGCGTTGCAATAGCCTAGAAGATCTCCTTATAGTCTGTAAGAGCTGAGATGTATGTGGCAGCTGCTTTGCATCTCCTTGCTATTGTTAGTCAACCTGATGAGGATAGCTTTTAACTCCTTGATTTCATCTTAGAGCAGTGGATGTCAATTCACACAGCATAAAGCACAAACTTACCATAGCAATTTATTTGTCCTCTCCTATGACCTATTTACAGCAAATTGTTGTTCTGTGGACAAAATGCACAGATAATGACTGCATGGAAATTCTAAGTAGACGTTTTTGAATTTTGGGTTGTGATACACCCTAGGTAGAAGGACATGAAATTGTAAAAAGCATGGATATGTATAAAATATGGTGACAGCAATCCTAAGAGATTTCTCATCTTGAGAAAAGTGAGAAAATGGCTTCCGGTGGGGCTTCAGTAAAAGGAAGGCTCAAACATCTTCATGACTCCTCTGATGCTCTCCTCTCACCTTGCTGCCAGCATGTGTCTTCTGGGAGAGAGATCAAACTGCCTTCTGACATGGACTCTGGCCTGGGGGGCTGAGGGAGAGCCATACTGGGAGACCACAGAAAGGCTGGGGAAAGTATGACCCAAGTCTTCCCTAATAAATCCATGCTTGAGCTGTCATTCTTGTCTCCTAATCACACATAGAAGTTCTGCTTCTGTCCTTCCTTTTTTTGGCGATTATGGAGTATACTTGTTTTAGGAGGTGATCAGGAAAACCTCAATATTCAATGGAAAAAAAAAAGAAGAATTGACTTTGTGTCTGAAAGAATTTTTAGCTCAGATGCATATCCCTTTTTATATGACTCTTGTATCTCACTATGAAATTGCTATTAAATAAGGCAATGGCTTCTATCCCCATTAAACAAGAACAAATAGGAAAATATTTTCACAAGAGTGACCTACTGATTACCAGTCTGAAATGTAGGTTCCAAGTCTATTTTCTAGATTTATTATTTTCTGCCAAAATTGATTTGGACAAAACCCATAGTAATTACCTAATATGTGGTTAGAAATTTTCCATCTCATTACACAACCCTTGTATCTTATTACCCATTTAAATGAATACCTGTTAAGTGATCAGACCTGTACAATGCAAACAATTTTTCGATCCATCAAGCCAAAACAAATAGAGGACTTCAATAAAGTCTTTACATCAGAATACCACAATATAAGATACAATAAAAATGGGATTTATCAGTGTAATACATAAGCTGAATGCATATAAAACTTTATAACAGGATCAAAATTACTTTTTGGGATGTCACATGACTATACTAAAACCCTAATCTTTCAAAATCCCAAGGAACTCTGAGCAGGCATCTTGTATCATCAACATAAGAGCTTTCTCTGTGATGCATCAAAATGAAACACACTTATTACTTATACAGACCTAATACATAATAAGTACTACTAAAATACTGGGGGAAAAATTTTAAAAATAAAAACTTGTTATTTTAAACTTGTAATTTTTGCACTGATTTTATGTAATCAAAGGTACATATTGAAAATAAAATAAATATATTCATCCATAGTATGTGTTGTCTTTTAAACAGTTGCTTTACAAAGCACATATGATGTTTTGGTTTTGGAAAAGCAAAAAGAGAATTGTAATGCGATTCAAACTTGAACAGTTAAACTTCAAGACAGGATGATCAAGTCAAATTCAACTCTGCTACAGTTCATCATACTGGAACCTGTTTCTACCCGTTTACAGTTTTAAAGCAGAGTAACAGGGTATGTAAATTGACAGCTTGGTCAGTATTTCCACAGGATGTAGCTCTGTAGTTTTGCCTTTTCTTTTGCTGCTTTGTTATTTTTACATTCATAAATCAGTAATTTACAGAGTATTACAATCAGCACATATTTTACATATAATTAGAGAAGATATTATAACAATCCCAAAACACTTCAGAAAAGAATCAAACCACAATTACAGGTGAGGTAATATTCAGAAAAAATTCTTTCCACAAAATAAAGTGTCCTTATCATTTGTAAACAACAGGAAATGAGCAGAATTCTGTTGTGGAAACCACCTAATTTTATTACTTTTTTTACTCAATTTCTAGACTCTTCAAGTAGTCAGACTCTGGTTCACGAGTCTGGAAAGTACTGTAAATATTATATTCCTCCCTAGAATGAAGACTGCTTCTATTCTGCAAGGAAACCTAACAATATTTATTGAAACTGATGTTATTCAGTTCATTAGGAATTGTACACACATAGTAATTACTAAAAATTCTCAATTATAAAATAAACGTTTTATGCAGCTTTTTTTTCATGATATTCTACATAGTTTACCATTGATAGCATGTGCATATACTTCCTCTTTAGAAAAATAGATCTTCATGTATAAATATGTGTGTAGCCATAGAACATAGCATATCAAAGCAGTCTAGAAGCCTGCTGTCCTCAGAATAATTCCTGTGTTTGCTTTGAAGGGTTCTAGGCTTGACTACCTCTCTCAGGTGGTTTCAACAGATTTGGAGCAGAGAAGTTAGCTACGTCAGAAAACCTAATCCACCAATTTCATGTGATTAATTTCTGTACTTCATCTAATCTCCTTTGCTTTCCATTATGCTGTTTCTCACTGTAATCATAGTGTAGCAGATACAGAACCATGAACTCCTGCTGTTTCCCGATGATCAGAAAAACCAAATGAGAACAGAGTAAGTAGAAAGGTGCAAAATGCAAATTCATGTCTTGGCTGCAGTGAGTTCTTAACTGAATATAGAGTGTAGCATAATTCAAAGTGAAAAACCTAAGGATGTTATTAAGGTCTGATTATTGAGAGATTCCTCTGCACAAACTAAGGTGCAAATTTAAGCATATGCCGAAATCAATAGTGTGTATTTTATTTAACAGTAAATGTGAGGTAGAGAGATAGAAAGAAATAGAAAAGAGAGAGAAAAATAAAGAGAGACAGGGAGAATGAGATCAAGCAGAGGATATCACCATCCATGGATCCAGAAGTATCCCATTGGTATATGGGATATATATACTCGTATCCTTCACCAAGGCTTCTTGGTGGTAGGAGGTCCCAAGGTAATTAAAAACTTTTCACTATTTATACATTTTAGAAACCAAAGTAATTAATGGTTATGGGCTACACAGTTCTCTTATTTTACTGGTTAAATGATTCCCTCACTTCTAATGCTAAATAGTTCCATGCTTAGTGTTTTGAGTTGGTGGGTTGTGAGTTGGTGGATTGTGATCTTCCCCGTCAGAATCACCTTTTACCCAGCCCTAGCTGATTTCAGTGCAGTTGTTGAGTTGGCTTTCCTTGTGGCCATAAATTCTGCATTCTTTATGACCATTATCCTCTCCCCCAAACATTCCTCTCCCTCAGCTTTGTTAACCTCCCCCTTGGTCTGAGCTAACCCTCAGGCAATAATGCCAGCTTTATCATATCCCAGGTTCCCATCATGTGGCTTAATCTACAGTCCCAGTTCCATGAAGTTCCATTTGGGGGGAAGCTTGGGTGGTCACAGGTGCCATCTGTCCCATAACTTGGGGTGATTCTTGTTTGACTGGTGATATGTGTCTGAGCAGAGTCTTCTTTACACAGTTTGCCACAGTGGGAATTTTTGTCTGAATGTATTACCCAGGATGTGCTACCCAGATCTTGCCTCTGCCAGGCCTGGAGTTAGTGCCATCTTGTCACTCCATTTTGTGTTTATTTCATGGCAAACTCCTTCTTTGGCCTTTACAGTGTTTGAGACAGACAACTGTGATTTTTAAGTCCTTACAGACATTTCAAAACAGACAATATTTTGTAATAACAACTTCCTTCAGTGATACGTGGGCACCATAAATTCATAGTCCACTTAAAGTTCCCAGATAGGACATGATACTGTCTCTCTGTCATATAAAATAGTTATTCATCTATTTGCATACTTTTTGCAAAGTTTGATTGTCCTCATATTCATGCTGCTGTAGAAAAAGAATAATATCAAAAGAACACATTCTTCTTGAGCTGTATTTATGTGTTTAAGCCCTCTGGACTCTTAATTCTTGACATTTTTTTAGTAACCACTTTTTTGACACACAGCTGTAGTACTGCACATTAAAATGTTGGAGAAAACAGAGACATAGGACACAGTTCATATTAACTTTATTTGAAGCAAAAAAATGTAACTTTTATAACAGGACAAAAAATATATCCAACCTAGAGAAATAAGGAGAGTATCAGGATTTAAAGCAAAACCCAAAATATGACCCTGTGGAACAATTAGAATTACATATTATAGGTGTCAGAAGACCTTTCTAAGTGCATTTTCCCTTGGAATTATCTAGGCATTTATATCCCTTGTTATTAACTAATGGTCTGAAAAATTGGTATTAGAAAGACAAAAACAATACAGCCTTTGTGAAAAGCTTTTTCTTACTCTCTTTCTCTTTTTATTTCCTTAGAATTTTATTACTGAAATGGAACTTGCTAATTTTTTTGTTCCGAATGAAGTAAAGTATGTTAAAGCACAGAAACCTTGTTTTCAGAGTTAGCTGAATTTTTATTGCCTTGTGATAAATCTCAAGACGCAAGGAATAGTGACGGAAACACTGAGATGTTCCTAGCTACATAATACAGTTACTAGGCACTGAGCCGTGCATTTATGCACACACATACTTTAAAATAAATGTAGTCAAGCAGAATAAAATTTTCTAAGAGAAAAAGTTGAGCTAAGCTTCTTAATATAAAAAAACCCAGCTCGATTAAGGAATCAGACCACCCACTGCTGGAAGAGAAATGCTGGTACGATATATTATGCATCTTTGGTATCCACAGGGTGGTATGAAACATTGCAAGTGGAATGGTACTGACTGGGTAATGAAAAAAATATGCATTGATACAATGAAATAAAGTTAAAAGAGATTTATTAATTCATGAATTTACATTCTTCACAACCAAAATTTAAATCTTCCTGTTCAGAAGTCCTCAGCATGTTCACATTAAGTGTTTGAATAACAAAGCCACTTTCATACATGATTAACTCAACCCCTATTTATTAAAGCAATCTAAACATATGCATAACATTTAGAAATGCTTAAAAGCCTTACTGAGTTGTGGCCTACCTATCTGAAGTTCCTTCTCATCACTCTAAGTCTTTCTACCAACCAGAAACCTCCATGCAGGGATAATACCTAGGCAGAACATTACAACATGACCCTAAATAACCATCACACCATAAAACTAAGATGAAAATTAACATTTTGCTTCACGAATTGCATTGCTTTGATTTTGTCAGCATTTCACTTTGCATAGTTTCTGATGAAATTTAGGTGCTTTTCTCACAAAATTCTGAAATATTTGATTTTACGTCAGTATACCTGTTTGCATGGAGAAGGGCAATTTATTTGATTAAAGAATTGCACCATTAATGTTACATGAAACCAGCACATGTATAAAAATATTTCTTTTGTCCCAGAAAAGAGAGATGTGTTTGTATTGTATTAGTTGCAAAACCTCACTCATTCTGTGACATGGTGTGGTGTTCTCTGTGGGCTGCAGGCATTTCTCTGCTCCAGTGGACCTCATGGGCTGCAGGGACACAGCTGCCTCTCCATGATCTTCATCACAGGCTGCAGGGGAATCTCTACTCTGGCACCCTCCTTGTTCACTGACCTGGGTGTCTGAAGAGTTGCTCCCTTTGCATATGCTCAGTTCTCTCTTCTCTGGCTGTAGTTTTTTCCTGCACAATAACCTTTTCTCTGCCTTTAATATGTTATCACAGAGACTGATGGGATCACATCCACCATTGCTGATGGACTTGGCTTTCTCCAGTATCAGGTCCATCTTGGCACTGTCTCGTTCTGTCTCTATCAAACATAGGATACAAGATTCTAGTCGTTTCTCAAAGAAGCCACCACTCTAACCCCCTTGCTGCCAAAACCTTATCACACAATAATCTTTTGCAAAACCAAAGAGCCTAGAGGAACACCATGCATTATGCAGGCAATATACTTCTGCCATGGAAATTACTTAGAGCAGCAGAACAGTTTGCTGCTGAAACAGCTGATTTACTGTAGAAGGGTTCAAGGAAGAAAGGAAGAAACCTGGCTGCTCACTAAAACAGGCAATTTTCCCCTTTTCATGGCTACATAGCACTGTTTTTCTATTTTACTTCCAAAGCTCTTATGCAACTAATCTCCATCAGTCTCAGACAATCTTTTTCATGATTATAAACTAGATCCTCAGCTCCACACCTTCTACTTTGTAAGCTTCCTCCATAGGAGCTTCTTTGAAAGCAGCACTGTGGGCACTGCTCAAATGCATACACAGGAAACACTTATCATCATCTAATTAATTACTGCAACAAAACTCTTTTTTGAAGCACACACATGAAATAACTGCAATCACTTACACTTTAATAGTTAATTGAGTTCTTACCTGTCCTTTGTTACTGGACAGATACTTCAGAGCACTTGATATGTGATAGCCTGATACAGGGAAGTGTTGGATTAGCTATAACTCTGGGACTGCTTAAAAGCATAGGGTTTCAAGCATTCATTTAGACTACTTGTGCCTGAGGCTGTCACCCACACTGAGAAAAATTATCTATACCAACCATATCACCCCCGTCTTATTAAAAGAGTTACTAGTGTAGCTGTCAATCAAAGACAACATCATGCCTCTGGCTGATTTGCCAGTACAAGTTCTTTTGCTTTAAACTAGCCAAAGTTTTAAAAGACAAATGGCATAGGAGTGTTCACTAGGGACACAATTAAAATTGAATTAATGTTTAATTACGTGTGTTTTTGGAACAGAAGAAATACAAGTATTTTCAAGTAAAAAATGTATAGCTTCACTAACTGGCAAAGTTAATTAGAGTACATTTTATGTTACTTCTTCAGGCCATTTTTAAATTAACAACAACACTTATCTTCTGAACCCCTCTTCCAGTCCTGAGAGGAGTATATTTAATCATCAAGTGTCACATCCTCTGTCTTTATTTTTTCTTTCTGTTTGATGAATTTCCTAATTAGAAATTCAGTTTCATATTTACAGAACATAATTCTTAAACAAGAAAGCCCATTGAAACCTTTCAAATTGAGTACAAAACAAGCTGCGTCATATATGGCACCATGGACCTGAATGCAAAGCAAAAGTTTAGTATCTTAATAGGATACAGAATATTCCTTGTGAAATTTAATTCATACATTCAGCACTTGTAGCAAAGGTATAGCAAATATTCAAAACCTTAAAAAAAGAATTAATCTAACCCTGTTAAGAGAGCATATCCTTCATTTGTCAAACACTGATGTAACTCTGACTCTGACCTGTTCTCACCACATAATCTTCTGTGCTCCCAGACATGCTTCCATATATCTTGTCTGCTTGAATTTTTTATTTTATGCATGGATCATAGTATAGTAAGGCCTATGGAAGTCAGAGAAGAGCTTTGATGACTATAGAGGCATTTCTAATCCCTATCCAACATTTAGAAATTCCTATAGGTAATCATAGAATAATAGAAAGCCTTGGGTTCAAAGATACCTTAAAGATCATCTAGTTCCAACCCTCCTGCTGTGGGCACATACACCTTCCACTAGGCCAGATGTTGCTCAGAGCCCCATCCAACTTGTCCTTGAACACTCTCAGGGATGGGGCACCCCCCCCCCCCAACTTCTCTCGGCAAACTGTTCCAGTACCTGCTCACCCTCACAGTAACAAATTTCTTCCAAATGTCTACTCCAAAGCTGCTCACTTTCAATTTAAAGCCATTGCCCCTTGTCCTGTCACTATATGCTCTTGTGAATGGATTCTCTCCATCCTTCTTGTAGGCTCCCTTCAGGTACTGGAAGGCCACAATTGGGTCACCCCACAGCCTTCTCTCTTCCAGGCTAAACAATCCCAATTCTCCCAGCCTTTCCCCACTGAAGAGGTACTCCAACTCTCTGGTCATCATGGTTGATGTCCTTCCTGTGATGGGGCCCCAGAGCTGGATGCAGCACTCCAGGTGGGGTCTCACCAGAGTGGAGCAGTGGGACAGAATCCCCTCCCTTGACCGGCTGGCCACGCTGCTTTTGATGCAGCCCAGGATACAATTGGCTTTCTGGGCTGGGAGGGCACTTTGCCTGCTCATGTCCAGCCTCTCATGCCCCCCAAGTCCTTCTTGGCAGGGCCGCTCTGGATCTGTTCATCCCCCAGCCTGTATTGTTACAGGGGTTTGCCCTGACCCAGCTGCAGCACCTTGCACTTGCTCCTGTTAGAACCCATGACATTCCCACCAGGCCACTTCTTGAGCTTGTCCAGGTCCCTCTGGATGGCATCCCATCCTTCAGGTGTGTCAGCTGCACCACTCAGCTTGGTGTCACCTGCAAATCTGCTGAGGGTGCACTTGAGCCCTTTGTCTATGCCATTAATGAAGATATTAAATAACACTGGTCCCAGTGCAGACCCCTGAGGGACACCACTTCTCACTGATGGCCATTGGGACTCCAAGCCATTGACCACTACCCTCTGGATGTGACTGTCCAAACCATTTCTTATCCATCTAACAGTCCACCCATTGAATCCATCTCTCTCCAGTTTAGAGAGAGGGATATTGTGGAGGACCAATGTTGACCATATTGTGTTTCCATGCTGTATGAGGCTAAATAAATTGGATGAAAATGAGAATTATTGCCTTACAGGAATTTAGCACCAGAATTTTCTCTATTCTGACTCTTCTATCTATAGTCAGAGTATCATAGTACAGTAATTTAACTCAAAATAATAATTTCTGGTCCTTGAAATGAGAAATTAGAGCTTCTGAAAAAAGATAGCTTTCTTTCAAGAGTTTATATTAAATGGACTAAGCTGTCACAAAGAAATGGGGTATCATATTAAGGTTCTCCTAGAACAATGGAATTAAAGCAAAAAATTTTAAGTGGCGACATCCTTTAAAATTGCATGAAGAAATAGAAGTAATTTATTCCCCTCTCATCCTTAAAGTACTAGTGGGTTCTACAGGGGCCAAAACCAAAGCAAACTGAATCCAGTGTAAGATTTTTCAGTGCATTCAATGGTTTTTGAGTGTAACTCTTTTGGAGAAACTCTTTTAAAGAATACCTAGGGGTTTCTCCTTTATTGTAATATTAAGAAAAAAATTCCTGCTTCTCTCAGGGAGCAAAGAAGCAAGTGTAATGATAGCAACTTGATCTAACAGTTATTTTCAAGCAATTCATCCTTGTGCCATGTATGGAGCCTGAAATGTTACAAATCAAATTTTGGTTTTGCAGTACAAAATTGGAAAGTATAACATTAAAATTCAGTATGACCATCACTTAAGAAGGTATTTCCTTATTTAAGAAGACATTTGCTTAAACTAGAGTGATTTTATTATTCTCTCTGTGCAAATAACACTACTCTTTTGATCATATATATGATAGTTTTTAGATGATATACTTTTGAAGGTAACAATAAATAAAGGATAGTCCCTGAACCACAGAAATCTTACGGCTTATAAGACAAAGATGTACAGTGCATATACAGCATATTGCTGAATAATGAAACTCTTATTCGTATTTAATACTATCTTGGTTTCACTAGGATCAGTAGGCGGTATTTTTTATCACAAATAAAAGACTGAATTAGTTGAGTGAAAGGAGTAGGAGGAGATGAAGAAGTGAAAGATACAGTTAGAGATGAGTGGTTTTATTTATGCTGTTATATTTCATTTCAATTCATTATTTAAGAACAAATGCAAGGTGAGAATCCTTTAGCCGAATTTTGTATGAAATATTTTTCATGGTTTCCCTCAGAGAGTTATGTAGCAGTGTTAGATGCGTATGCCTCCATTGGTCTTCACCTAATAACTTTTTGATCTATCCGTTCATTCAGCCAAATACTCCAAGGAGTGTTTCAAAAGGGTGGGATGGTTTCAGAGATGACTACATGTCCACCAGTTTTGTGAATGAACAACATCTCAATGTCTGTTTAAGTGTCAAGTGTGTAAGGCTACAACACGAGTTCAATTCCTTAGAGATACAGTGGTATCCACTTTGCTGAGAAACCCTACAAACAACGCAGCTTTGGAGCAGGGGAAAATTGAGTTGGAACTCATCCTTCCTTGGCCATCAAAGTCAGCTCATCATAAATCATACAGCATGGAATTTATCACCTATCTGTAAAGGTCTACAGTGTAGACGTGTACGTACCTCTGAGCTAGTCATGCTTTTTATAGTCAGTGGGGAGTAAAAGGCACTGCAAGGGCACAATTCTTCTGACCTGCTTTAGACAGCTATTTTAAGATGAGATAAAGTGTGCCCTAGAAATGCCAACTTCTCTCCATTGACTGCAAAGACAGTCTAAGGCAACTTACTCAAATATAGATGGTGGTTTAAATCCCAAGGTTCTTATTCCTCAGCTACTTATGAAATTTCAACTCTGAAAATGTGCCTGACTAATCTGAAAAATAATGCGGCATTTTTTAATGCAGTAAAGTTTTTGAAAAAAAATGAGTCAGTTTTGCATTCCTCACATGGGAGCAAGTTCACTGATTTCTGCTGTCTGTTGAGATGATGCTGTATGTGTCCATGTGCACATGCATGGTCAGTGTACAGTTTTTACTCTTGTGCACTGGTTGTGTGACGGTGTCATGAAAAAATCTCAGCCTGCAGCATGTGCCAGGTAATGGAGCTAAAGTGAGGACTTAAAGGCCACAGCTCAAACTTGCAGGTAGGAGTTATTGCCTTTGATTGAGAAAAAAAAAAAAAAAAGCCAGAAACCTTGCTGGGAGAGTAGACTTCCCCAACAGCAGCAAAACTGGCAAATGCTCCCATATGGGCCCAACAGTGGAGCTTGAGTCTAACCCAAATTAAAGGATATGTGTCCAGATGCCTGCAGTCAGGCAACAGAAAGGAGGAATGCTCTGGCTCTGCATTGCAAGTGTGGGAGCTAAAGCTCTCATTTCAGGGACTTTCAAATCCACAAACACTGAAAGTATGTACGTAAGTATGTGCAATATCTATTCATTATATACAAACATATTGCTGCATTCCATTTTGCATATATATCTACCTAGGTGTAGTAAGTAATCAGAAATATTATAGTAATACTAGCCAGAATCAGACTAGGGAAATAATCTTAGTAGTTAGTACTCTTTTTTTTTTTTCAAAAGCAGTACAAAAATAATTAGTCTAATATTCTTGCCTTACTAATAATTTCAGTGAATGATCTCTTGTTGCTGCTGCTTGCTTGCATGAAGTCACAAAAAGAAAGCAATGAAATACTTGAAGAAATCTGTCTGTTTCTAAGTATCCTCTTAGTCTGTTAGCTCTAACACATGAAAGATTTGGCTTGGAAATCTATACTAATAAACTTATATGAAGTACATCTATAAAATTCTTGCAATTTAAAAACTTCTGCAATTCTGAATTGATTTCTCCATTTACTTTTCTTGATCCTCACCTTGGCTTTTATTTTGCCCCAGTTACTTTTTCATCCCTGCTTTATTAACTTTGCACTGTTTCCCTTCACATTTCGTTCTGTTTAGCTTCTCCCAGAATTCATGGGGATTATTTTTCCAAGGGTTACAGACTTCAAGCTTCAAATTCTGAAGTTTTGTGATGTGACTGCTCTCATTCTATGTTTTTAGTCCTGACAAGTGCTTTGCTCATTTAGTTTAGTGAAAACACATATTATTTTGGGCTCTAACAGTCCCTTCTGTAGTTGAATGAGTGAACGTTTTTTGGGGGGAGAAGGCCCTTACACACTGAAGTAATATGTTTGACTGATAATGCCAATGGTAATAAAGACATTTACTTCCAGGAGTAAGCTGGAAGCTCTTGCTCTTCAGCAAAATAAAAGTCATTGAAATGATTCTATGTACTATGCCTGAGAAATATGTTTTTTCACTGGTGTTTGTCTTTATGCATGTAAAACTCCACGCTTGGCAATTAATTATATGGTCTAGTTTCCAGCTGTAGTGCTCCCTCAGAGCTAGGCAAAGAACTATAGCATTTTAACGCCAGACTAGGAAAGTTTGAAACAGACACTTGAAATACTTGATTGTGTTAAATATCTGAGGACTATTTAGGAAGGTTCCGTGACCTTTTTAAGGTTTCTGCTGCACATCCAAGTCAATTGTTTTTGAACATTCTCAATTTCTATATTCTCCCACCAAAATTATGTTGGGATTTTCAGCAAGGCAAGAAGACATAAAACTCGGAAAAGTTGTGAAAATATTTTCTGGAGGGCACACTTTGATTAGTTCAGGAACTTACAGATGCGCCAAATGTCACAAGATGGTGGGGTTTGCTACTTTACTGTTTCACATTATACGTGAGGAAGGCTCCTGATATCAAAACCTAATGGAAAGTTTTAAGGACTTAAAATGTTCTCTTTAATCCACAGTAATTTTTTAATTTAACATTTAAAATTTTAGTATTAGGTAAGTATCAAAACCATTGAAATTTGCCAAGAATATTGGAAAAAAAAATTGTTACATCTGGATATCTTCTTTAGCTCTAAGAACAAAACTTTTGTTAATAGTTTCAGTGCAACAAAAAGAGACAAGTTCTATATGAAAGAAGTAGATGGAATATAAATAATGTTTAACCCACTACAGTTGTTATCCCCATGCATTACTTCCCACAATCACTTAGAACAAAATATATTTTCTCAAGGTTTTTTGGTGTGAGAGAGGAAGAAAAAGAAGCAGTACAAAAATGTCAATATTAAAATAAGTTTTTAAACAATGCTTAGCTATTTTATTTACTGTAATAGGCAAGAAACAGCCTATTCACAATGGGGAGTTGGCTCTCTTTTACACATAAACGCAGCTTCTTCAACTACTTTGCTGTACTTCAGGAACAACTGAAATGATGAATACAGCTTTTATTAGGCAGAAACCCCAGGAAATTGGTAGTTACAGATCTAGCAACTAGACTGGTGTAGTGTTAATGATTAGTTACTTTTTAGTGTGTATTACTCTGACAAAAAACTATTTTCCCCAGGTCTATTGGCTAAGGTAAGCAGCTGCCTTTTTTTCTTTTTAAAGTGTTATTGAAATTATAAAACCAAACTCTAGAAGAACTGCAAATTAAGTAGCTTTTTGCTGCTGTAATTATATGTTGCATTTGTCTAGAAAATGCTTGTAGATAATAGCTGCATTTGTAATTTTACAGGTGTGCTGCAGATGAAATACAGAGTGCTATAGTTGAAGAAGGTATAACAAAAAATATGAAAAATAAATTACTGTGTTTGCTTCCAGCATGCAAAAGGTAACACCTTTTCCAATCGCTTTGTTCATTCAGCAGTTTTCCTGTGGACAAAAGACATTTTCACACAGCCAAAAGAATAGTCATCAATCTGTTAGACAAAGTCTGTGGTTATGTACTATCATGACTCTTATCTCCCATAGAATAGAAGTGTTCCTCTCATGTAGGAAAAAGAAAAGGGTTTTTTATTTTCTTATTTATTTTTACACAATGTATGTTTTAGTTTTTGAATCTCCAGTTCATTGCCAGATTCCTGTTTGGGGAATGAGGGATGGCTTGCCATTTCTGCAGCTCCGACTTGCTTCCTCAGCAGATTTGCAAGCATCCACCAGCAAAATCATATTACCAGAGGTCACTGAAGAGGCTGCTCCTGACAGTATGTATTATAACAGAGAGTCATCACTGTTGCAGCTGTAATTTTTATTAACATTACTCACAACCTGTAAATGCCAAAAGTAATTCTGGTCCAAAACCTTTTCTTGCTATCCTCTCCACAACTTTTTCCCTTATTTTCCTGCCAGCTTGCTTATCTCCAGGGTTTCTTTGAAATACTGACCTACTAAATTAGAACAACAAACATGAGTAGATTTATTTAACTTTGAAAGCCTTGTTGGCAAAGTCCTTTCATTTTGTTGTGAAGTAACCACTTCTGCATTTAAAGAGCACCTTAATATAATATTATTCTGTTCATCCCTTCTTATCACAATTACAGTTTTCTTTTCCATAAAATGCAGAACTTTATTTTATTAATTGTCATTGTGATTACTTACTCTACAGCATAATGAATGTTATCTGAAGAGTTCAGTGCGGTTTTCTGCTTGATGCTCAAAATGTAGTCCTGTAAGCACTAAAAAAATAATAATTTTTTTTTGTATGTTCATATTTTCTTCCAAGTTGCATGAAAAATCTTGCTTTTCTAAGTGTATTTTCACTTCAGGAATGGCAAGGGGAAGGCTCTTACCTCAAAGCAGTATTCCTCAGGCACTTTGATCACTGTCAGTCGCTAGTTCTGGCACCCTACTCCCAGTTCATCCCTGTGTGATACTCCTAGTTGTCACTGGGCACATCTAGAGGGGTGCACTATCTGCACTTCCCGTCCAGAGCATCTCTGTCCTTCTGGGAAACCAGGGCACAAGACAGGATGGCAGAGAAGAGTACGGGTCTGAAGCACAGTGATAGAGAGCATTTGTTTGCATAGATAAAGATAGGACAAGTGCAAGGCACTGTATGCACTGTGAATTTACTGAAGAATATTTGGGAAGACATGTAGGTGCACTAATGCAAACCCAAAGAATAGACTGATACCCCTCTAAAGAACTCAGTAGCTTCACTGTGGTACTGTGAGAATGTTAATAAGCTGGCTAGTTTTTGGCAGATCAATGCATGGGTAAGAACAACCATAAATATCTCTTCCTGCCACCTATGTAGAAATACTCAATGACATAGTGAACTTTAAATCAATGGCAGATTAAAGGTAAATCCCACAGGTGAGACAGCAAACTATTCAGGATTAGTGGGCACTCAATGCCTCTCACCAATGGTGAACAACCGGATCCTAATTCAAAACTGAAAGTGTAAATAGCTAATCCAAGGTAAAGGAAAAAGGTGCTGTCTGTTAGACATCAAAGTATATTTTACTGTTAACCTCTTAACTTTATATGACGTTGTGTGAATTTCAGTATTTCTTTCATGATAGTAGACTTGCATTAGAGGAACATTACAACACCAGAAAACCCAAATCTTGAGACAAAAGCAGACTACTGGACTCAGTTCTAATAGCTGGTTGCTAACTGAAAGCTTCCACTGTGAGTGCTTTCTGTTTTAAAATGATAGGATTTTTCCTAATTCCTTTACTGCTACTGCCACAGACACTTTACATCTTGTCTTTGGACACAAATGATTCCAGCCTTCATGATGGCACAACTTCAGTCTTCATCAGGTAAAATTAAGCTTTTGATGACTGGTTTTAAAAATTACAACATAATGTCACTTTTGACCAGAAGGTACTGCAGTAATTAAAGCCTAATTTTTGACCGCATTATAGCATTAAATTTCCTATGGCACAAAAATATTTATGGAAGGCATAAAAAGCAAGGGTAAACATGCAGCCTTTTGTCATTATTATTTAACTACTCTAGTTACTGAACCTGTCTGGTTCAATTTCTGTAAATACTACACTATATGACCTACCTTGACCAATACATTTTACAAGCTGGAGTCATCCATTAAACTTGTGAAATGACTTTGCCAATACAGCTTGTACAAAAAGCCAATAAGTAAAAAAAGGGTTCTCCCATGGGCTGTCTTGGCTTTTCTTGCCATGATTAATAAAAGCAATTTTTCCTGTTTGACTCTTCAAGGAACTGACAACTAAACAGAAATAATGATGCTAATTGAAGGCAAAGATAAACTTGTATTTTATGCTTTCTGGAATTTATATGCAAAATATGTTTATTATGTGCCAGATTGAGTCTGTTACTAAAAGACATGGGAAGATGATGATGGGGATACAGATAATAATGAAACTTAACTAAAAATGCCAAATATAGAATATTGTGCATACTCTGTATGATATAGCAATAAAGAATTTTCGTTGCCAAATAGGACAAATAATGGTAGCCTTGTCTTTTTAGTTTTCTATTCCAGCACCTATGCCTCTACAGATGAGAAGTAGCTCAGACTATTAAAAAACCAATGTATGTTCAGGATTAATTAACTCTTATAATAGTCACTAATTATACATAATAAATCAATATGAATACCACAAACTTGATTGCCTAAAATTGTCCAAGCAATTGTATTTTGTGTTACTCTCCATTTTGAAAAATCTCCCATTAGCCTTTCGCAGCCTCAAAACTTTTTGAAAGGAGACATTTCATTAGTATTCGGTTGATGCAGTGTTTGTAGGATGCCACTGGCCAGCATCTAGCGTCATTTAGACCTGTTGTAAGAGAAAGATTGGTTCTTGTTAAAAAATTGAGGATCATGGGTGTCATGGTTTGTCACTGGCCCAGTGCCAGGCACCCACAAAAGTCGCTTGCTCACCCTCCCCTGCCACAGTTGGGCAGACAAGAGAGAAAAAAATACTAACGAAGGATTCATGAGTGAGAGAAGGGTTGAGAGAAAACACTTCAAGGGCAAAAAAGGCTTAACTTAAAGTTACAAAGTGAATTTATTACTAACAGTATCAGAGGAGGATAATGAGAAATAAAATAAGGCCTTAAAACCTTTTGCCACCCAGCCCCTCCCTCCTTCCCACCGACAGTGCAGGGAGACAGGACAGGGGGTTTGGTCAGTTCATCACTGAGATTCTCTTCCGCTGCTCTGGGAGAGGAGTCCTTCCCCTGTGAGGCTGTGGGGTCCCTCCCATGGGAGACAGTTCTCCCTGAACCTCTCTGACATGGGTCCACTCTCACAAGCAGCTGTCCTACCGCACCTGCTGCAGTGTGAGCCCCTCCCACGGGCACACAGTCCTCCCAAAACTGCTGCAACGTGGTGCAGTCCTCCAAGAACAGGCTGCTGCAGCCTGGAAGCAAGGGCCCTCTCTCTCCACCAGGTCTTCCACTGGATCACAACCTTCTCCAGGCATCCACCCGCTCCATCATGGGCACCTTCCCCGCGGGCTGCGGGTGGATCTCTGCATCCCCTGTGGATTCCCATGGACTGCAGGGGCACAGCTGTTTCACCATGATCTTCACCATGGCCTGCAGAGGCATCTCGGCTCTGGTGCCTGGAGCACCTCCTGCCCCTCCTTCTTCACTGACCTTGGTGTCACCACGTTGTTTTCCCTCACATGTTCTCACCTCCTCCTCTTCTCTGACTAGAAGAAAAATTGTGCGTGCCTCACTTTGTTCTGATTTTCTTCTTAAATATGCTATCAGAGGGGCTTTACCAACCTCTCTAATTGGCCCACTTTTGGCCAGCCGCATGTCTATCTTCAGAGCCATCAGGGATTGGCTCTACTGGACATGGAACCTTCTAGCAGCTTCTCACAGAAGCCACTTCCATGGCCTCCCCACTACCAAAAACCAGGCTATGAAAAACCAATTGCGAGAGCGAAGAAGTCTCGTAGTTAGGACAGTCTCCAGAAGAATCATTCCTTCTAACCCAAAACATTCTATGATTCTATGATCATACTTACTCTCTGCTAAAAATGGTCCTTCTATTATTAAATACAAACTATTCTGCCTTAACCTAGAATTAATTTGTGCAATGTTTCCATCATTTATAATTTTCTGTGTCATCAGCTGCTCACGAGATTAACTAGACTTCTTTCTGAGAGTAATTATAACGTGAGAGCTTTTGTATCCATCAGACTTTTAAATGATGTTATTAATACTTATATCTCATTAAATCTGTTAAATTATAATTCAATTTTTAGTTACAACACACATTTGTGCATTTTATATATTTGTATATGTACAGGCTGATTGTTGGAATTGTTTATATGACAGAGGCTAAGAATAATTCATTTTAGACAAGTTAACAGTTATTTTGCCATTGTTTTCAGTAGAGTTAATACATAGACATTCTGAAATTCTTGCTATTGATTAGAGAACTCTTTAATTGCTCTTCTCTAAATTTAATCTTTTAGAATTCAGTTCAAAACCTGTTGAAGTCAATGGAGAAACTCCACTGTTTCAAAGGCTGTTATAGTAGGTCCTTAACAAGTATTACCACTGTCTCTTTATATCTTAAGAAAAAGAAAATGCCTTTTAGTACTATTGTAAATGAAGGATGAAAAGGGACAGTAAGAAGGTAATAAGGATGCATAGATGCTTCAAGTGAAATACTCTCGGAAGATGACGAATTTGGTTTTCGTGAACAGAAATTAAATGCGACCTTTTTTTGCCCAAACATAAAACTCCATTCAGCAAGGCTGGGACAAGGATAAAAAAGCCATCAGGAAACCTGGAGAATGCTTTGACCATGATCCAGCAAAGCACTCACACATACAAGTGCTTACCTTAAAACATCTGAATACTCCTATTTGAGCAAATGGACTACTTCAATTGACATGTTTGACTGTTTCCTACCTGGGTGGATGAAGGTGGTAAGAATTTCATAGTGGGTTCATGATTACAGTCATGACTAGGGCCAACCTCTGGTAACAAGTACAGCCTAATTTCTAAATAATAATTTATAAATTCTACATTTTTACTGTCTGAACTTGAAGATTTAATTTGACATTTCACTTACAAAACTGTTGAGTTACTGAAATACTGAAACTGTATGTTCTGAAACTGAAGAGGTGACTTTAGAGGGCATTAGTTTTCACTAACATAAGCCTTCTGGCATTTAGGCTAAGTTAGTAATGAGAGAGAAGCTCTACTGTGGGAATTCATATCACCTATAATTATTTTACTTTTAATATAATTAATTGTCCTTTCAGATTTACTAATTCTTTTCGAATGTTATAAAGGGATCTTAAGAGAACTAGCTTACTATGGTGTCACTGTTTCAGTCTCTGAAATTAGTGCAGATGATGTAGCTGAACATAAATTTATACCTGTAACAGAGAGGCTCCACTAGCCCAGCTGATCCTGTAGTGAACTAAAAATACATTAAGCAATGAATTAGCTTCTAGGAGTATTTAATGAATCCCATTCATCCTTATTTACATGTGTATTACCCCAAATGACTGTTCAATTAAGTGCATTCATTTGCGTTACATGTACAGAATTCTTCTGTCTTCTCCTCACTAAACCCAAATATCAATGAATTCACAAATATCCAATGAGTCTACGTGCAAGCATGGCATTCAGCTCGTGTAAATTGATATGATTTTAAAAACATGGAGCTAGATAATAAATCAATTCTTCAATTGCACGGGAAAACAATTATAGGCCTGTGAGAACAGAACTGTCCATGAATGAACACAGCCTGAAAGCAGACAAAGCCTCTTTTTGAAATCAGTGCCATGAGAAAACATGAAGAACCATAACAATAAATAAGATAAATTTGAAAAAAAATTCACCAGTTGTAAATTGTAGGTAAGTTTCTTGATAAATAATGGAATTATGGAATCATAATGCCTCTATTCCAAATATTTAGCTTACACTACATCCCAGATATCAAACTCAAATAATAATTTTTTTAGTAATTTAATTAAAATACTATAAATTACTAAATTTTCCTTTTATAAACAGTTTTCCTGGTTTAATGTAGGTTATACACCTGTTTTTAAGGTTATCATGTCTTACTCCGGTTTTTATCATTGTTGAAATTATCAGCTATGAGTCAGCTGTTCTGCCTGTGTTATCTCCCAACTTCTTCCCACCCACAGCCTACTCTCAGGGGGAACAAAGTGAGAAACAAGAAAGACACTGATGCCATGCAAGCACTGTTCAGTCACAGACGGAATGCTGCTCTGTTGTCAACATCTTTTCCGTCACACATGCAGAGCACTGTATGGGCTGCTATGAAAATATGTGCACCCTTAAAATGAAGTTGCTCTTGACAGGTAGGTGTCTTGTTTCTGCTCTGTTCTCTTGGTAGGTCTTATTAAAAAAAAAAGAAAAATGATTACAAGGTAAATTATCTCGTCTCCTAGGGAATTTCTAAAATTACAGTGTAGTAGGTTAGCTGTGTGAGAAGACAAACTCATAAAATCATAGACTCATAGAATGGTTTGGGTTGGAAGGCACCTTAAAGATCACCTGGTTCCAACCCCCCTGTCATGGGCAGAGACACCTTCCACTACCCCAAGTTTCTCTTATATGTTTTCTTCCATGTCCAGTAGAGCCTCATCCAGCCTGACCTTGAACACCTTGGGATGGAGAGTCCACAACCTCAATCAAGGTTTAGAACAGTACAGAAATGAGAAATTAAGCAAAAGGATTGTCTATGAATAAGAATTATAGAAAAACAACACTGAAAATATTTTAATTAGAGAAATTGTCACCAGAAATGGGATATTTTGATCAGTGGAGTGTCTTGTAAGTAATCTTGTGCAACGCTCTGTAAGTAATGTCAGCTGAAGTTAGGCGGTCTCCTAGGTAGTTTACTCTGAAGTAAAATGTTGCCTTATAGTGAATGCAAAGCAAAGTCACATAATTAATCTGGTAGTATTGTATCTAGTATCTGGATCAAATAACTTCCAGTTAAGCTTTTAAACAATAATGTGCTTAACAGGATTGCTGTGGTTTTTAAATTATGATTTTATGAAAAATAAAATTAAATTAACAAGCAGAGTAAAAGTCATGACCAACCTAGTAAGCAGAAGATGGTGAGGTTCCAGCCCTCAACCCTTGAATATGTTTAATGTTAATTAAACCTTCCTGATCCAAAGTTGCTTACTTATTTTTAGTATCTGGGAACTCCAAAACTGTCCTAGCATTTACAAGGAATAATGGTTCTGCAATCCTGTAATTTCTCTAAACAATTTCTGCCTTTTCCAGCTGCATGACAAAATTAAACTTGCCAGTAAAAATTCTGCAGTTGGCTTAGCGGAACCCTGCTTATGTGAATGCCTGGTGGGGTGATATCTTTTTAGGAGGAGGTTTGTGGCTTCTTCAGTATTTCAGTATGGAGACAAAACATGAATTGGCAGGAATAATGAGGATATTGGAGTTCTCACCTTTTTTAGTTGTGGAATAAGGGTGATCCTGCAAATCCCATTCAAGTGTAGTCTCATTTATTCTTACCAAACTGCCTTGTTAGAGAGCTCCTCTGTATGTTTTTCTGACACAGAAATAAAAGTTCAGTCAGTGTGAGCTATGTATTTTTTTGAATAATTGACAGGGAGGCAATTTTTACCTGCAAGAAAATATAGATCTTTTTATCTTCAAATGGGAAAAAATATACAGTCTCTCTATCAGTTAATCTAAAAAGACAGACAAGGAGTGAGGAACCTTGTTGAGTCTGTCTACATGGGGCTTTGAAGACACCTGAATGTGAACCTCATTTTTCACTCACTTGAACCTGAGTGAATGGTATTACTGGTGCTGAACCTGAAAAAATATATTTAAACGCAATGAGTAGTACCTCAAAATTACATTCTACATCATTATTTCACATTTTAAAAACAGTGACGATAGCTTAAGACTTTGAGGATTAAGATCTCACATTGTTGCTAAGAAACTTGATTGATTGCAGATATTTTCCCCTAAATATGAGTTATTCCTTAGTTGTGTGCAGCCCTATGGAAAAACTTGTATCCCATTCTCAAAGAAAATATTTCCCAGTACAGATCACATAGTCATAGAAAGATTGGCTTATAACAACTTTTCAAAGATAAATCAGTTTATAAATTTAGATTTATTTTTCAGTTTTTATTAACATACTGGTTTTTAGCTTTCAATATCGTTCAAGAGACAGGAAAAAAACCCCACCAAAAATATTAAAGAAAGGTGACAAGAAATGTTTTCTGGCCAGAATAGCTTCTTTTGCCATGTTAGCACTTTTTAATTCATTTAAAGATAAACCAGGTGGAGAAAATTGTGTAACGCCTATTTAGAGCTATTTAGACATATTTACAAAGAATATTCATATTTGTCCAGCTAGTGGTTTTGTCTGTGTCTGTGTGTAAAGATCTTCTGTCTTTTCTGCATTGTATTCTACAATGTTTATGAACAAACGACTTGATTACCCAAGTAAAGAAGATGTACCATGAAATCCAAGTAAGTGATCATAAACTCTGTGAATCAACTGTGGTGCAAAGTTGCTTTTTTTTCCCCCTAAAATGGAAGGTAATTAAAAGGACCTTTCTCGTTTTATAGTGCATCTATTTTTTCTTATTATGCTGTGAAATTGAACAAGTATTATCCCCATAATGGCTGGCTTGAGCTTTATTTTGTAAATTTGTCCAAAAAGTCTCGATTTTGAATTATCCTCTGAGTCACCTTAGATTAGCTGCCTTTCTCCATCAACTCAGACCAATAATATCTTTATCTTTAGCTTCTGGAGGAAAGAACATTTATGGGGAGAGAAGGGCCATTTATTCTGTGAGATGTTTTTGGAGAGTTCACAAATTCTGAAGAACAGAATGTACTAAGTAGTAGAGGGTACAAGAAACTTCTTTATTCCAGTACATTTTTCTGACAGTTTTCTGGTTTAGGGTCTACCAGTCATAACCACTGTAAGATAAGAGAGGTGGTTTCCAGGCACCATTTTCAAGGGTTACTCCTCAGGTAGGACAGTGTTGTAGAGAACTTGAGAGTTGCACCTCCGACTGCTACTTTGGAATATATGTAGATGCATGCCTTTGACACAAATAAGAGTGGAAAGGCTGATTCGCATCCAAGCTGCTGCTAATATTTCAGAGCATCAAATTTTATAGTGGATTAAGAGCCAGCATATTTAGTAATCTCCGCTGTCAGTGTACCTCTATGCATCTTCACTGCAAAGGATACCTAGTTTTGACTTCCTGCTGTCAATTGGCCCTGCAGCTCTGGCTAGAGATCGATATCAGTGTAAACTGAAGTTCTCTGTGTATACTCAGAAACAATAAACTCTGAGGTTGTATATGATACACTGAGGTCAGTATCCTTAGGTGCGTATTTAATGAAGGAAAGTTACAGGAATACTGCTTAAAGGAAGAAAGATATGATCAGTATCCTGCCACTGATAGTCCTCAGAAAGGACTAAGCTAAACTTAAGCCTTCTTCTGAACAGTAGCCTGAATATTATCTTCTAGTTGCGTGATTTAGGTAATCTGAATTTCTTTGTATTTTTTTATCTGAGGTTTTCATATAATCTAATAATTATTGTTTGAGGCTCAAAACCTATGAAGGTGAAAAGAGTGACAAACTGTTATTCCTGTTTTCTCAATAGGAAAACTATTCTAGGAAACTGAATTTTCATGTTAACACTAAGCTAATAGTCAAACATTGATCTTCTAATTCCTTCTCCTTTATTTAATCCATTAAGACATTATTGCTCATATTGGGAAGGACTGAAGATGACAGAGAAAAATAGGACACTTCCCAACATCAGAACTGCACATTTCTATAATGTATGCTGTTCAAAGTGAAAGGCAGCCTTTAAGGGGCCTACTGAAATGTTTTGTGTCCTGAAGATAAGGTCCAAAGCAAAATATTGAAAAATACAGCATAGGTTACACTATATTCCAGCAAGCTTTCTGTGCAAAACAATTGGATTATTTGATTGTCTTCCAGGATCCTGAGAATTAATTAATACTTGATTGTCTCTTTGAAGAAATAAAGGATGTACTCCTTCCATAGTTAATGCTGTAACTATGTTTCCTTTTAAACAATATTATGGATTTCTGTGTCCCTTTCTACTTATGCATCATAAATGCCAGATGTTCTGAGTGCACAAAGTGGCACTGATGTGGGGATGAAAGTAACATTATTTCAGTGACTTTTATTGTTCATTCCTATACTGATAGCAATGCTGGAGATTTGGTAACGGTGTTAAATTAGAATTGTTTGGCAACAGAATACTGCAGTATAAAAGTTACCATTAAAAGAATTTCAAAAATTGCTTGATAGAATTTTGTACTTAACCATGAATCTGGGTTTTATTATGATAGGTCTCTAGAAGAGCAGCAATCAATATCCTGGTGCTTTACTGCTCACAGGCCCCTTAATGCAGCAAGCCTTCAAATATCAAATTCTTATTTTTAAAGAGGTTTGTTTTCAGCTCCTAGTTTCACTTTTCTCCGTCATTTGGGTTAAGACAGCAGAAAAAGATTCTTTTGAGCTGAATGTCTTTAATAGTGGGAGAAACTCCTGCAGGAAATGATGTGTGCTCTTCAGTGCCAAACACTGTAAATGTGTTAACGAGACTTATGCTAAGGGATCTTTTCTCCTTGCTTCAGTTTTTACTTATGAGACTGTTGTATCACCCACCATCATGTTGTGCAATACCTTTGTTTCTACTTCTGTGTCTTCTCATCCCACTTCCAGAATGTTGAAATCCCTGTAGTAATTTGTATTAGAGGTCAGCTCCTTTGATGGTAACAATCACACTTTATCCCATGTGTGTATACAGTGCATAGCATAATGGAGTCTGAAAAATAAATAGATGCACACAGACATTACAGCAACAAAAGTAATAACAGCCCATTGGGTTTCCACTAAGCTACAGTCTCAGTAAAATATTTGAATCTGTAGAAGATGAATTTTTATTGCTCCTGTTTCTGCTAATGTCCTTAGAAGAGTAATAAGTGCTTTCCTTTTATGCAACAGTTGAGGAGAGCATACTTTTCTTTATTTTACTTTTGGACTGCTGATCAAGTACAGAGTTTTCAGAAATTAGCTCTATATTATAGTGGATGAATCGTTGAATCATTAAGATTGTAACAGACCTCCAAGATCATTGAGTTCAACCTCTGAATAAATACCACCATGTCAACTAAACCATAGCACCAAGTGCCACGTCTAGTCATTTCTTGGATATATCCAGGCTTGGTGATTCCACCACCCCCCTGGGCAGCCCATTCCAATGCCTGACCACACTTTCCGTGAAGAAATTCTTCCTGATGTCCAGCCCAAACCTCCCCTGGTGCAGCTTGAGACCATTTCCTCTTGTTCTGTTACTGGTTCCCTGGGAGAAAAGTCCGACTCCCACCTGGCCACAGCCTCCTTTCAGGTGACTGTAGAGAGTGGTAAGGTCCCCCCTGAGCCTCACTTTCTCCAGACTGAAGGATGACAACTCCCTCAACCACTTCTCATAGAACTCACTCTCTAGGCTCTTCACCAGCTTCACTGTCCTTCTTTGGACTTATTCTAGCACCTCAGTGTCTTTCTAGTAGTGAGGGGCCAAAACTGGACACAACGCTTGAGGTGTGGCCTCACCAGTGCCGAGTACAGAGTGAGCATTGCCACACTCAGACCAACTCAATTACATCTGATTTAGGCCAAAAATATGGATCTTCCCGTCATGGTACATGAAAGTGGGAAAGTGCATACATAAGAATTACAGAACATTACTGTTGATTACTTGGAAAACTTCACAGTATAACTTAGGCTCCCTTTGATAGTACACGGCTTACTTTTAAAAGAAAGTGGTAACTAACTTTCACACAGAGAGAAACAATTTAAAAGTCATTGCTTATAGTTTATTAAAGAATGGCTTTTATTAACCCTAGAGAATATTTTGATAGTTATTCACAGAGCTGTATTTTCAGTTAATATTTAGTTGGTAGTCAGTAATGCAGCAATAAAACGAATTAGTTTTTCAAGTAAAAGAACAGAATAGATGCTCAGATTCTCCAGCAAAGCTACAATGCATCTTTATTTTCTGAGAAGCAAGCTTAAGGATATCAGATAGGATTATACAAAGGATAGCAATTAAGACTTACTAAATCTGTCCTCTAGACCCATTAAAGATTCCTGGCAAAATACAAGCTATTTGTTTTAAATGAAAGAAAGCAATTACTGCTCCTTCATGTGGGCAGTTTCAAGGCTGAAACTTAAGTCTTTCTTTCTTGCATTCCAAGTAAAACAAGATGAAATTAGTGTAAATATACTGTTTGATATTTTGGTGTTCTGTGGAAAACTATGATCTCCAAGTTCAGACATGCTGTCACTCCTGTCATGGGATGGATACTGAAGCAATGGATTCCAGCACTGACAGGGAGTACTCTCAGAGTAGATGCACTTCTGCAGTGCTGTGTTATCATGTTTGGTATAACTTTGAAGCTTAAAGCTTTTTGAAAGGTTATTTATAGTACATTAATGGTCTGAAAGGTATTTCTGGTTATGTTATCAATAACCTCAGAAAAAACTTGCAGGCCTGAAATATCTATTCGCATACATGTGTCCAGCATTGATTCTACTAAGTGTCAGAAAGAAAAAAGCCAAACCACATATTAGTTCAGACGTTCTGCACTGGGAAAAATGTGCTTAACTGCACTGTGTGGGAGACATCTTTGAGCAGAGTTCATTAATGTGTTCTCCTTTCTCCACATTAAATTCTCCTTCCATAAAAATATTGATTTGGAAATCTCACTTTAGTTATAAGAGGGTTTTTTTTGTTTTTAAGGGGTGATTTTTGTAGACAGCAGACTACCAGTTAGTTCTTAAAAGGACACTGAAGGTTTTTAGTTCCTCCTCTGATTGCAATTATCACAATTGTTTTTAATAACATGCAGCAAATCTAGTAGCTGCATTTATTTCTGCTTCCTTCATATGAGGTAAGTTATGGGTTGTCTGTAAAATCATATGGCCAGTGGCCAGGTGTGACTACATTAAAAGGGTAAAGGAGGGGGAAATGCACCAAGAAAACATTTCTACCAGAATGGGAGATGTGATGTTTCCTGAATGATGAAAAATTACGGTAAAATATAGTACCAGTTAAAAGCCCAAAATTGATTTAAAATCAAAACCACTTTGATTTACATCTTGGGTGAACACAGGGCTTGAGAAGGTTTCTGATAAGATTGTCAAATATAGAATATTTTAATTTTAAACCATCTCAAGTACAAAAGACCTTGATAGAAAATACTGAAATGTGTTTGTCTAAGCAGGAAAACCTGTGTGTCAATGAGGCGAGAAATGAAAATTGTCAGGAAACATAAACTTGACAACGGCTTTCTTGACCAGTCTTGTTAATGACAGCCAAAAAACACTGTATGGACTCAGCTGACAGAAATATGTCAAAAGTATATCCATGAGAATGTCAAGAGATACCCTGAACCTAACATGAATCATAGTGTAATTATGAAGATGATTATTCTCTTTGGCTGCAAGAACATCTCTATGTCCACAGATTACTTACATGTCTCTTGAATTATCTGATAAGAGAAACTTTGCTTGAAACAATAAATACTCGTTCCTTACTGCACCCGAAAGCAACTATTTCATGCTAATACATACTGTCTACCGATTTTCTGCTTTAAATCTGCCTCCTACATAGCAAGTATTCATAGGGTAACACTGTTTTGAGATGCTTTTGTACTTTGTGAAGAGGAACTTTCTATATATCTCTTGGAGTACTTCTGGAAATTATTCAAAGTAAGCCTACCTTTAGTTTTACCAAAATTCTCTCATTGATTGAATTATTCTTCTGTGCAAATTCCTGATTAAGAATATCTTGTGAAGAAAAAAAAAAGGATTTGAATATAAATTGGAAATAGATATACGAAATTGGAATATATATGTGTACAGCAATACATTTTTTCCTGTCTCCTGAGAAAATGATGGGTTAAGCTTAGTGGGATTTGTCCAAATCTCAAACAGTTAGCTTTACCAGATAACTGAAATTAAAACTCTAGAGGGTAAAATATAAATGATTTGATGAACCAAAGGATAGCAATTAGCTCTACTGTGTATGAATACTGTTTATCATGGAGAGTTCAAAGAAAATCATTAAACATTCTATATTTGGCCTATCACATGGAAAAGATTCAACACAGGATTGAGGCTGTACTATGATAGGAACTGTATGGAATGGTATGACATGATAGGTAGAAGTGAAAAATTTATCCCTGTTTTTCTAAGAAGCCTTCTCCACCTAAGGAACTGAATTATTGTTTTAAAGTGCAATATTAAAGAACCATTATGAAGCTGAAAATTTAAGTGTTAGGAAAAGTATAAATATATTAAAAAACATAGCGCTAGAGAAAGTAACTTTAAACATATTTTTATTGTTGTTCTAAAACTGAAACTAAGTGGAGGTAACTGCCTATGCAATATCATTTATAATGAAGGCTTGATTTTGCTGGTATGGACAGTATCAGACCATGCCTGTGCACTGCTTTTAGTCTTTCAGTCTCTTTCTCCTTAAAAGCCATCAAAATAGTGTAGGTAAGATCTTACCTACAAATATTTGTGGTATTTTTATGCTAATTATTTTCTTTGCATAGACAAACTCTTCACTGGTGATCCATGAAGAAGAAACATGTAATATTAAAATGGATGACTTTTTTTAACTTCTAAAAATTTCTCTTGAGTAAGGGTGTTAAAAGAGAAGAACTGCTTTTTAGTAGCTTGATAAGGGGGAAATCACAGAGATTTCATTTTGCTTGCAGTTTCTGTTAGTAGTAGTGGATCTTATTTTGGTTGATTTTAATTAACAGTAATTGGGTGTCAAATTGAACTCAGTCTCTTCAGCTTCCAGAGCAACTGCTGGAGAAAGATAAGGGCTATCAGATGATAGTTCATGTTTCTAAAACCCTTGCTGAAAATACTTACACTCATTCTGCCAGTGTGCTTATTTCTCTGTATTGGCTTGAGCAAGATACCTAACTCATACAGGACAAGCTGTGTGAGGTATCATGTCATATGTGGTGAATGAGAGTGGCTTAGGCTGTATTCTGACTGCATATGAGAGGTGGCTGACACAGCTCTTGTGGCAACAAAGCATAGAGATTTGAGAAATGTAGAATTACTATTTACTGTGGACTTCCACATCCGGACTCCCTATAGCAAAATAGATGGGATCTCTAACAAAGAACCTTCAAATAGGCAGTTTGCAACTATTTTTTATGACTAGGTTACACATTGAAAGTATAAAGGGCTCTGAATTCCTGACAATTTTCTTTAACAGAAAAGCTATGGCAGATACATAATAGAGAGACAGAAACCACCTTCACCGTGGAGAGAGGGAATTACTAATACCGTAGAGTCTGATGATTCTATGATTTGTTCAGGAGCTTCTTTGTCAGTATACACCACAACATAAAAAATGAAAAAGGCATTCAGTATAAAACAGAGCAGTCTGATAGAATTGTTTTACAATAAAATATTAACAATATTTCTAATCTTGGAACATTGCTGAGTCAGTGTGACACAGGTCTAGTCATTTGAATTTCTTCTGACTGTAAAGCCAAACTGAAAGCAAGCACAAATATTCATGTTTCATATGTATATAAGAACTTCCCCATTCTATGCATATAGCAATACATAATTTACAGCAGAGTTGAAGAAAAGGTATCAGTATTATAGAATGCTTTAAATCTACTGATATTTCTGTTGGATTAAGAAGGTATTTTGGCTCTTTGCCTGTCTTCCATGAAATAACTATTATTCCTCTGCTGTTATCTCTTAGTTCTCTGTTTCCTGTTTTTTATTCTTCTGTTATTCTTCAGCCTAATTCAATAGAACATTATCACACTTGCATTATTAACAGGAACTAGACAGTATCACTTAGAACCATAGTTAGAGGTGTAGATAAATGATGGCGATTTTTGCTTTAATAAAGAAATACTTCTTTAAGAGCAGTAACCTTTTCATACTAGTGAAGACTTTCAAAAGAATTATTTTCTCTCATGCTCAAGCCTTATTCTGCTGAACATATACAGCTTTGTAACTCCAGAACATTCTTCATAGCCATAGTTTTGCTTTTCAGGCCCACACGTTTCACATGCTTCTTAATGATTCATTTGTTCCTGCGTTGGCTGTTTTGGTAATGGACCTGCCATCTGATTCAGCATGTAGGTCTCTGCTGCCAAATCATTCCACGTGTGATTGTTGATTTGTTGTACTTCAGGTCCTATGCTCTTTCTTGTTCTCCCACCTAGGATTTCACCAGACTTTTGCATCTTTCCTGCATAATTTCCTGCAGTGAGGAAGTCTGCTAGGCTCTGGCTTGGGGGAGTGTGTTGGTAACTGTTTGTTACACAGCTGTGAGCAATTAGAATTCTCATATGAAGGAAACTGGCCTCTGTCAAACTCGTGCGTTATGGGCACCTGCCAAAGAGTGGAAGCACCATTGAATTTGCAAGAAGTGAATAGCATATTCACTTCCATATGAATTGTTATTTTAAAATAATGTATGTTATAATTAAGAGATGTCAAAATATGTGTGAGGAGCTGTGTTCATTTTTATTCTTTGGAAACAAATGTGATGGTTTATTTCATTTACTATTTTGAATTTTTAAGAGAGACCTGACCTTGCAAGTTGCGTATGGCAGCAGATTTCTGGCCTCATGTGAAGACACATTAACATCAGTAGAAGTCTACCCACTTGATTTACTGCAGAAAGGCTCATCATCATAAAATCTTCAAGCCAAGATTTGTGCTTTTTACTTTCTTTAATAAAGAACCAAGCATATAAATTGTTCAGAATAAATAATAATGTCAATAACTGCAGAAGATTTTCATTAACAAATCCTGCCTTTCCATTTTTAAAAATGTCACATCTGGCACAATATTATAGGTAGTAAAGGTTTGATTGAGCATCCTAATCTGAGCAGACCATGTTTGGTAGGAATAGATTATCTTTATATATTGTTCTCCACTTTGTCTAGCATTGTCTTTCACCACATATTAAACAAGCATTTTCTTTTTCCTCCTTATCTCTTTAATATCACACAGATTGCTGAAATAAATCTCAAATTTTCTTCTATTATGTCTCATTTACATGCATTCTTGACAGATTTCTCACTGTTTTCAGAACTGGTAATGTAATGAAAATTACATGAGTCATGAGAAACTGGGAGAGAAGATAAAAGCAAAATGGTAAAGAAAACAAAAATAACAAGTAGGGAGGGGAAGTGGGGTTTTGGTTAGAGATATTAAAAGATATATAAAAGTTCAAAATTTATCCAAATAAAATGCAATAGAGTAGGTGAACTAAAGCCATCAAGGGGGTAATTCCTTCTTGTTCGTCTGTTCGTCTGTACACGGAGCTGAAAGCTAAATAAATCCTCAGCAAGCAGAGAAAAATGTCTGCTCTTTGATGGCAGGTGTCTGTGCTGCTCTGTTCAGAAAATACATGGCTGCACACTTGTTAGTATTTGACTGTGCTGGCATATAGCAAGCAGGAGGAATAGCAGAAAAATGGCTTGTGCACATGTGGGATTAATTTAAACTATTCAGGGAGCAATGAAAATCAATGCAGATTTTCAGAAAGATACTTCACCATCTTTTCCTCATACAGAATTTAAAAAAATTTCCAAAAACTTAAAAAGTGTACGAAGTAGATGAATGCATTAAATTTTTTTCATCTGTCAAAAAATATTTCATATTTTTGTTTTGGGAGCTGCTCTGGCTTGTGGAAACTTTCTTAAAAACAATGACAAAATACTCTACAGCCAAGAATATCTTTTGTCTCTTATTCCTATGGTAAGTATCTTGCAAGTGCCATGCCAACAGCCCCAGTGGAACTGCAGTTGTCTCTAGTCTCGAACTAAGGTAAGATTGGCCAGACCTCAACAAACCAAAAGCCTTGCATCTTGCCTATGATGGGGACTGACAGCAGACACCTTGCAAAGAATGAACACAGAGCATATAAAAGTGTCTTGGGGCTTTACTGAATACCAGAAATGCTGCATTGTTTTTCCACAAATTAATCTGTGATTAGTATACACCTTCATTCCTATCATTGGGCTGGAGTCTGATTCAAACTATGTTGGGAGATTTCTTGATCGGCCACAGCTTAATTTTTATGGTGGAAGAAACTAGAGTACTAAGAAGTTTTGTATATTGGTCTGAAAAAAAAAAAAAAAAAGCAGAGTTGTATTTTTCCCAGTTATCATGGATCTGGGAAACCTTATCTCCATTTAGTCTTCTGAACAATGCTAATTTTTCAGTATTCTTCTTTGCACAGATCTGTTAGTCATTTAAGTTTATCTTATTATCTTATTATCAACTGAATATCACACTAAGTACTGTGTTTAACATATAGCAAGAAAACTATTTTGGTGTTCCTCAGGTCCATTTTATTTCTATTTATTCAAAGGCCATTGAACTTCAAAACTATAATTTCAGTATTTCCTAAATTTTTCTTTATGCTGAGAGATCTATACATTTTCATAAAAATAAACCCCAAGCCATTTCTTTCTGGGGACCATTTGTAGTTTAAAGAAGTAATTTGCCTCTTTAACCTCATCCTGTGAAGTCTGATGCAACAGTGCAGTGGAATCCTTAACTAAAACTCCAGGGAGCTGGATGTTATCCAAACAAGTCTTAATCTAGACCACATCAGTATTTTTTCTATTGAAAGCTTCCTGCAAATCAAGGGAATCAAGGGAATATACCTAGGCTTTGGAGTGTCATTGTATTTTAATTATTGTTTTATTATTACATCTTAATAGCTTACTGACTTGCCGTTATTTTTTAAAAATAGTTGCAGAATTCAGACAAATAAGCAGATCTGACATAAGCAGATCTGATCTTTTTAAGTATAGGCTTCAAAGATCATCCACTATAGTGAATCGTCTTTATTAATGGCTGCATCTCTTGTCTGCCTCCTTTGCAAATCAGAAGAATCCTACTGAGAGTGCCAAATGTGAAAGTTAAACTGCATTCTTTCTTCTCCATATGTGCCCAGCATTGATGCTGATGCTGGCATCCTTGATCAGTAGGAATGACTATCTGTAACTAAACCATGCTGCTGAACTGTGAAAAATATCTAGTGCAATTTTGCTAGGGCTGTTCCCAAAATGACATCACTTCTGACATTGACCATGGAAATCCTAATGGTTGAGTTTACACTGTTGTTGACTTGTTTGCAGCCACTATAATTAAAAAAAAAAAAATCAAGTTAAACCAAGCAAAAGTTGTAAAACCAGACTCTTCTACTTTTTGCTGTGTAATGACATAGGAGAAAGTAGATATTCAATTATGTTCTGAAGTTACTAGAGTTACTAGAACTTTTGTTTTAGCAGTATTTCATTAATAAGGCACCAAAGAGTTCAGCAATACAAATGATAGAACAGTCTTCCATTTTATTTTTAGTCTTAAAATATTGTAGTCATAAAACCTGTCATAATTAATTCCAAAGCTGAATCACAGATAGCAAAGACAAAAAGGGCTTTAGAAGAATGGGATCTTCTGGTGTTCTCTTGATGACTATTGTGGGGACTGCATCTGTGAAGATAGTTTCACATTGTTTTTCCTCAGGAATGACAGGTTTTCCTTTTATACATCTTTCTCTGATCTGTTGTTTTCTCCTATTTCTAAATACCATGTACCAGATTAAAAATAATTTGGCCCCAAGAAAACAAAGTGAACTTGGACCAAATGGTATCAATATTTGATTCAGAACTGGAACTGTCCCTGTAATTTTTTCTGACATCTAACTGGAACTAAACAGGAATATTTTCAGTCACAGATGATGTTAGTACTAAAGAGATATTGTTCTAGTTTATCTTCTTGTTCAGTATTTTTCTGACAACTAGTGCTCAAGTTTATTTATGTGAACACAGTTTATACGAGATAAGTAAATGACAAAGCTACAGCCAAGCCTGTAAAAATGTTGCTAGGAAGTCACGTGTTGTGAGTTCAAGTCATGTGTTGTGGGCTCATAACTCATCAGCAATGACACAGTATTTACAGGTTTTTGCAGCAGAGAAACACTGAGGTAGTTTGATATCAGGCCCTTCAGTCCTGGAAAAAGGTTAGAGGACCTGATCTGACATTGATGCCTTAAGAGGCCTCCTAGAAACAGAGACTAGACAGGAGTAAGGGAATAAAAGTAGGTATTTATTTGAAAGGCCTTCAAAGGTACCCCCTGGGGCCAGAGGCTATTGCCAAGATGGTCCCCAAGATGGATGACTGGTCACTAGTTTTTCACTCTTTTATAGGTTTGGTTCATTTGCATAGCAGGGTTAATTCTCCAATTAAAGCTTCTGTTTTCCCCTCAGCTTACCCCCTCCCTTAGTGGCTCTTTGATTTGTACTTTTGGGCCTAGGACAGCCTAAGTGTCCTTGAAGAGCAGACCCAGAGAGGCTTTGTTATGTCTACCTAGCACGAGAGCAGAAATTAACAGGCTACAAGAAACTTTCAGAGTTACACACTAAGCAGTACAGAATTTGAAAAACATGAAAGTTAAAACCTAAAGCATCAGCATATGCTGGTCAGAATTGCAAGCATCAAAAATTACACATGGCATAGACAGGAGGTTGTTGATAGCTTTGATGAAACCTTTCATATAATCTTTGTGACAGAAGATGAATGGACGGTTCACCTCTGGGAAAACTGGACATTCATTATTTTAGTATGGAAACTGGTACATGGATATTACAGCACGCACTAACACTAGAAAATTTGAAAATGTAATAAAAGGTAAATAGGGACTGTGGAAAATGATCTAACCTTAAAAAAAGATAAAACAAAGTAGGCACATAGGTCATGAAGGTGCATTCAGAAAAAGGAGTCATGAGCTGAGGAAAAGCCAGACAGTGCTTTTGAAGAGACACTTATCCTAGCAATGAGGCAGAACTGAAGACCCAGTTCATCCCATCGTCTATGCATTTAAGCAATCTTCTCTTACTCTAAGGGAGAAATTAAAAGAGTTATTACTACAAGGGTTATATTACAACATTCCTGCATTTGGTCACTTTAGAAAAAGAGAAATAAAAAAGACAAGAGAAACTATTCAATTACATTTTAGTCAAGGCAATGTACATGAATATATGAAAAGATATTTATTAACCTCAATGGTGGAAATATTATGAGTCATGGTTGATGCCAAATAATTTTTATGCTTGATTAATGAGCAATATCTGACAGAGAACCCTAGACAAATTTACACATTTATAAGCATTAATACTTTAAGAGTTTTCCTTAAACTGCCATCTGAGCTGTGCTAACTTTGTGTTTTTGAAAAATCTAAGTAATTTCAGGGATAAAAATACAACTGTTTTATATAAATTAGCTTTTATTCCAGAGAAAAGTAGATAAGCATGACCAGAAAACCAGGAGGAGTAGACTGAACCATAATTGTTTGGTTAAAAATAAACTACTATAGGTAGTATGCACAGAATGAAAACAGTGTAGCTGGAACAGAAGACAAGTTAAGATATTCAAGTGCATTTCTCTCACATGCACTGCAGTGACTTAACAGGCAAGAAAGCGAAAAAAATATTTGTCAGCAGGAAGATTCAAAAAATTATATTTGTACTCAATCTAAGTAATGAACTGTGGTTAGAGCACATGTCTACAATGATATCCAGTTTGTGTAAGGACTAAAGTAAGTAGCTAAAAATAAGGACTGAGAAACTGAGGTTGGTACTTTTGGATACCCTATTCCTGAAGCAGGAAAATAGTGTACACAAAAATTAGGTTGTCCACAGATGCTTTAAAGGCAGATGTTTGATTTTTTTTTCCAAATAGCACAAAAAAAAGTATTATACTTGATAACATAAGCTAAGTATCAGCATGGTCCCACAGAGAAGGAAATTTCAGAAGCAATGTGTGATTATAAAAAGATTCTTTCTTGAAATATGCTGAAATGCACCACACAGTAGTTACAGCTGCCCAAAGGAATCTGGAGTATCCCCTTTCCCATGAATACAAATTGTATTTTTCTGTATAACTTACGATTTGTTATACGTATTTCCAGATATTTCCAGATATAAATTTCAGTGCACTTTGCTGATTGCAGCTGCTGACTGAAATATTTGTCAAATTTTAATAGAGTACTGGGCAGATCTAGGCAATCAATGTATTGATCTGATTTTTTAAAAGACTACTTCTAGGCAAAATGTGGACTACATTAGCCAGAGTAGAAGTGTCAGAGGTCACGAAGGATTTTAAACCACAACAGCAAGGGTGTATTTCCAGACTCTCTCCCAGCCAGGTAGGGAGCTTTCCAAGGTAGATATTTGTTTACAAATAGGATAGAGATGCAGAAAAATGTGATAGAAGACACGCTACCTCTGTTTGCACCTGAAAAATGTGAGAGTAGACTAACTTACACACTAGATTTATTTGAGTTAGCTCTGGCCTACCTGATAGCGATATCTGTCTGGAGGGTTTAATTCCATTGGTGTGAATTTAAATGACTTGCACTGAAGATTAGTTTCATGGCAACAATCAGAGACTGGATAAGGGTTCACATTTGAGACAAGAATCGTTAATGAACCAAAGGCATTAATTTTTTTGTGTGGCTGAGTAGCATGTGAGTGGGAGACTAGTAAGTTTTATATGAAATGTATGATTCAATATACTAAAACCATGATTTATTTGAACACAGTCCTTCCAGGCAGAAGATAATGGTTTTTCCTCACAGTAAGCTAATCATTGGAGAATACTTTAGTTAAGGACTAAGTCAGTCAATAGGTGAAGACAGCCAGATACCTAATTTTACACTGTCAAAACAAATGATTTTAACTTCTTCCAGAAGTAGTTCCTGCATTTCAAGGGAAAAGACAGGGCAAAGCAACAGTGCAAGCCATGCCAGAGGTCAATTTGATATATTTTTTCAGTCTACCAAGGGCTTGTGTTTCAGTGCCTGGAAGAGTGTTTCACACAAATGTAGCATGAAAAGTGTAACAAACTTTGCTTGGGGAACGATGTCTATCACTAACTAGCTCAGTTTTAGGAAAAAAGATCTGGGAGCAAGGATGTAAGAAGATCAAGACCCCTCAGGCAGCTGAAGCCTGAGTTGAGCTCTCAGTGGGAAAGTGTTAGCCAAACATCGTGAACACCATATTTGTTACAGCATTAGCTTCAAAATCCTTTTTTTTTTAAAAAAAAAATTTCCCTAGGAAGTGAAATTTTATTTTAGTTTTATTATCAATATTATTCCTATGGAGAATCTGTCCCTAGGGGAATTGTATCTTCTATATCATTTCACTAGTACTCTTAAATGGGTAATCATTTATGTATTTTCCCCTTCACTGTACTTACAAGTTTGCTTAGTTAATTATTATCTGTAACAATGATTATTATGGCACCTTTCCTCCTCTTTGAGCATGAGTATAGAATCACTAAATCAGAATGGACCTATTTCAAATTTCAGCGGTATGGGAGAGCTCATTCAAAGCAATCTTCTTTCATTTAAAATTACCTTACATCATCTATCTTTGAATCACTACCCATGTTACAGTACACTTTTTTGGGTATAATTTTGTTTAATTCTATAAGTCTAATTTTGTGACACATTGTGTAAAATGCTCTACCAAACTCAAGTTTTACTCAGCGTGTTTAGTTCCCTTTGTTAACTGAAAATCTAATCTTATTTAAAGTAATTTAAATTTACTTTCCATTTTTATACTTCAAACATTTGCTCTGGCTATTATTTTTGACTTTGTTTTTAACCTTTGAATGCTCATAGATCTTAATTTCTAGTATTTGTTTCAGTATTTTATTAGGAAGATAATTCCTCAATCTCTTCTTTGTCCTATTTGCTCTCTGACTGATGTTCTTTTTCTCCCACAGTGAAAAATGTTTAATGGTTTTTTCCTGTAGTGAATTCTGCCTGGAGACATAGGGGCCAAACCTCAGAGTAGACTTTGCACAGCTTCACAGAATTCAGCAAAAAAGTGGTGACAAAAACTCCATCATGTGAAGTCCTGGAATAAAGAGTCTCAAGAGATTATACTGCAAACCAGCCTGATTTTGGACTAGGCCATCAGCATCTCTACAACTTGATCAGCAAGCTGGCACAGAGGAGTATGTCCATCCTGACAGAGGAACAGCCTGAGAATGGGCCTTACGCAACGTGGTGGAGAAGGGATGTCTTAATCTCTTCCAGAGACACAGTTTTCCTGTCAGTCCACTGAAAGGTGCAACTTAGCATCATCCTCTCCATGGGAATATGGTATGTACACCACAGTCTGTGCTATGAGTAATATGCAAATACAGTTCTCAACTTAACCTTGACATATTGGGCATTGTGCTTAATGGTAAAGTTAACCCAGTCTTGTTTTCATGCTTGTGTTCACTTCAAAGATTTTCTTATAGCTCTGTCCCTGAGTATAGAACATATGTTGTGTCCTGGGACTGTTTAGACCATGATGGAGATAAGACAAGAATTGCATTGCCTACTGCTGTTTTAAATATTCAACATTCTTAAAAAGTTATTACACATTTCTAAGAGTTGATGGGTATATGATTGCATTTTCGTATCCTTCAAAGACCTTGAGAAACTACTGAGAATAGGGAGGTTAACAGTTTCAATTTTGTTTTAATGAGGTACTGAAGTCTTGAGAAGCTGTAGAGATAAGGAGAGAAATAACTACATGATAAATGAGAAAAAGCAGAGATGTAACAGAGAACTAGGAGATACAAGAGTCTTTATAAATGAAAGGTTTGAGGAATATGCTGTGGGAAATAAAATAAGGAACAGTGAAAAGAAAAGATCTCATCTTTATACTGTGCATTTCTATTTTTGTAAATCAGTGATAGTCATAAGAAAACTGCATTGAGATCACCATCTGGTTCTGAGATCAGATTATGGTAATGCAAAGTGGATTGCTGTTCAAGACTGGGTGAATGATTTCAAAATATGCTGAGCTGCTGCTGCATGACTCTTCAAAGTCAGATTAATAGAGGTGGAAAACTGTGCAAGAGTTGGTTCTCCCAGGGTTACTGCAAGCAGTTTCCACAAGACTTTGTTACTAGTTTATGATGAACCTGGTCCTCATGTTTTCAAAAGAGATAATTAAGGAATGAGTTTAATTTGTTTTCCAACTGTTTAAAGTAAAGGACAGCATGACAAGAATATTAATTCTGATTTTTGGAAATGTTTAGTTTGTCTGCCCAAAGCTGCACTTTTAAAAAATTGCAATCTTATTCTGAGATTGACACATTTATGTCTCTGCCCAACACCTCCTTCTCAGGAAACTAATACTGCAAAACTTTTGAGCGCCTCATTTGAGAGTGCTACAATTCTATAACAACTTAGGAGAAAAATCAGGAAAGAAGTATTAAAATAACTGAAATTCATTGTCATAGACTTAAAAATGTCAGGATGATTTCTGAGTTTGTGTTCCTCCGACAGCAAATATAACTATTACATAATTTAAAATGTTTACATCAGTTCTTGGCACAGAAAATTGTTTTCCTGCATAATTATTTATGTTAATCAGTAAAAGTGGTTTAAACAGAATTGGATTATTTTAGATTGCTAATGCAAAATCTATCTTTTTACTGCAGGTGAAGAACTCTTAATTATCCTGGGCAGATTCTTTCTGCTTCCTCTAAGGAAATTGTATTTTCTTAAAAGTGAAGTTCTCCCTTGTGGTTTTATTTCTTATTTTTATTTTAATTTTTATTTTTTAATACAGAGTATATGCTTTAACAAAGGAAAGTTTCACACAAAATAACTAGTTATTATCAAACAACAAACCCAAAATAATTTGCTAGTAAGACTACGTGTCCAGCCCTTGAGGGTGGAGGACTTTGCTACCACATGAAATTGTGTTAAAAATATCCACCAGTTGGTGCAAACTTTCCTGTTCCAGAGGAAAATATTTGGTTTTAGGCCTGCTGTCTGAGTCAAATCTGCTAGAGATGATTTACTAGAACCAAATAGAGAGAAAAAGGGAAACTGCTTAACTGCCTTTTCATTTTGATTGCAGCATGGTAGCAAAAGGCCCTCCAGCACACATTGCTTTGTCTCTCTAGGCAGGTGCAGCTGTGAACAGGGCTCCCAGATCCAACTGGAACTGAGATGTGAATGGGAGACAAAGATAAGAGTTGGTTTGCCTTGGCTTAGCTTTCTGATCTGAAGCTTCTGCTGCCTGACTTCTCCTTTCTCAGGAGGTGCTGACACTCTGTGACTCTGCCAGCCTTCCTAGGAACTTTAAAAGCTCCTCTCCAGCTGTATGCTTCTATATCACAACGACCTCAAGTCTGCCAAAAAAGCTGACTGATTTGTAATCTGGGTATTTTTGATGTATGGGAGTAATGGCTTTCAAATTTTAGCTTTGTCATTGATGGTATTTTTTGTCCAATACAAGTTGTACTAAATAGTTTCATTTTGTTAGGAAGTTACCTTAAATAAATCACCAGTGTTTTTTACAAAAAGCACAAGTAATGTTAACTTGTTAACTCTCCACTTGGAAAGATGCAATATAAGGTACTTTGACAATAAAAGCCCCCAGCTATTGTAGGAATTTCAGGAGAAGAAAATAGATTTAAACATGCTAGAATTAAAAGTAAAGAATTAACACAGAGTAAAAATGAAAGAGTTAATAGAAATATGTGGTTATAGCTGGGTGAAATTAGTTCAGCAAACAGGAAATTTACTGCAAATATACAACTGGGATCCAGAAATCTATGAAGACTTTAATTCATAAAACAGTCAGGTAGATATGTGAACTACTAGTTTCAAAATCAGTCTAAAATGTAAAAATATAAAAAAGATATTAAGAAATAATACACATAGTAAGTTTTGTGTTTAATATGAAAATGTATAGGAGTCTTGGGAGATTCAAAATAAGGCTGGATTTTGGGGCTCTTGCTGGTTTCTTTTTTTTGTGAAAAAAATTAAGCATAATTTTTCAGGTCCACTGGAAAAAGATTTTTCTTTTCCCCAGTTTTATGTTGAACAACCTACCTGAAAGTCCATAATACATGCCATTCTTGTTGCTTTCAAAAGCACTTTTCTACCATGAAAGCATGTTCTGCTGTTCCTTTTTCTGCTCCTTCTTCCTTTATCTTTCTGAATACCTTCCACTGAGTTCCACTTTGTCTGATATCTCCCTTAGCAATCTCCTCCAGTGATCAAAGTCTTCCATCTTGTGATCTCTTACTTAGTTACATCCTCCTAAAATAAAACTTAGAAGACCCTGCCTTGCTTTAGCAAATCTACTATTCAAGGCTGCTCCACTTGCATAGATGATGATCAAAGACTAGTAATCCTCACTGCGCAGCATTTCCACTGAATTAGAGGTATTATCACCTCCTCTGGAATTATCCCTTTACGGAAACAAAAGCTAATACAGGTCGTGATTAAATTATACATTCAAAATATTTCTGAAGTCTTTCTCATATTTACAAAGTTGAATTCTAAATGAAATGAAAAGGATAATTTTCACATTTATAATCTACATAAATTTTAATGTAAATTTATTTCCAGAGCCCTTCTATAGAAGAATTAACACACTTCAAATCTTTTTCTCCATGTTTTTATTTCCATTCTAAACAAATTTGCTATTTAATACAGGCTTTAGAAATGCAGATTTTTGAATTCTTAAAATTAGGGAAAGAAATAATTTTTATATAATATAGAAGTACTTTGCCATAGTTTATTTTTGCTTTTTTTCTTTAATCTTTTTATTCTGCATGCAGGATTTAATACTTTTGATACAGTATATTCAGGAACCATGCTTTGATGGTTAAGTGTGTCTTTCCAAATCTAGCACAGATGACAGCAAATCACTGAAGATCCTTTATGGCATTGTTCCCAAAGGAGAACAAAATGACACTTCCAATAGACTATTCTATCCCCACACTAATAAATTAAAAAGAAAAATATTTTACAGTTCCAGTACTTGAGAGAGGTTTTTTTTCTTTTAATCTGTCCCTTGCATATTTGTTTTGTAGATGATACTGATATTGTGGTATTTTTTTTCTTCACAGATAATTTCTGGCATCAACATTGGCTTCTCAGCATTTCTCTGAGTTGGTAATCCATTACTTCAGATGTCACTCTTGCTTTTCCCACAAGATTTCCAAGGGAGGAGTTGGGGCTGTATATATACCTCACTGCAATTTTATTTACCTCTCAGCAGTATTGGCCAGTTGGTGGATCAACTGAAGTGAATGTGCATTGTGGGTGAAGTAAATGAAGAAAATGCACTTGAAGGTAGTCTCATATCTATCTTGCAATATTTTATTAGTCTAAATACAGTATTACTCAAATTAACCTACTTGCCCATGAAAAGGGAAATACATTATTTACATTCACGTAGCATGAGGTAATCAAGTATTCAGTCCATGAACACCTGGTGGAAATAAAAGTGATCCTTAAACTTGGAAATATTGTTCAAAATTGCAGAGCAAAAGATATTCAAGTGGCTAATACATGAGCACAAGTAACTTCAAATGAGTTTGTCTTTAATTTGTTGACTTCAGATCACAAAAAATTATCAGAGATCTGTAATGAACACCAAGGAAAAGCTGTGCTAGTTTTATGCAGACTAACTATACAGCACTTTTCAGTCATTTTCCTTTTTAAAAACAATGTGCATGATAAGAGTGGTGTAATGGAAATCTTAAAACAGCTTTTGCTAATGGAGATTATTTTCAACCCACACCTTTGAAAATATCTTGCACTCACTACCATTTTTTATCTCTTATGGATCTTCCCATTGTCACTATTGATGTTTTTGATAAACCTTGCTGGGCTTACAGGATTCAGTACAGTACAGTTCCCAGAGAAAAGTATTTCAGCATTCAGATCTGAATGAGTGTGCTTTTTGATCAGATCAAAATGGCTGATCAAGAGTTGTTCTAAAGTCTACTAAACAACGCTCATCACATTCTTCTTAAGCACCTTTCATGTGAAAAAGAAAAAAAAAATAGTTCTCTGATATATTTTTATTTCCTGAGAGCAACAAGCTTTATTCTTATTTTTATCCTAATTAAGCAGAGTTGCATTGACAGCCAGCAGTAGCATCTTCGTAAGCCACCTGAGATCTCAGTCAGGACTTCACTACTGGATATCACGGACATTTCTTTAGTTTAGTGGAGTATCTTTGAGGAGCCTAGTGATGCTGGATTTGGCTAATTATGAAGACCTATTCAGGTGACTCCAGATAGCTGTATGATCTCACAGATTAACTAATTGACTGTAAAAAATGCTATTAATTTTTATTTAAATAAAAACCTTTTCAGATTTCCAGGAGAAGACATCTATCAAGTTATGTAATTAGAAATGTTTCCTTGGCCTTCTTGCCACTAGATTTTGAAAGATTTTCTAGAAATAGAAATTTTCAGGGTTTCTATAACACTTGACCTTAAAAAAAGTATGATTTTGAATACAAAATTTTTTAGTAAAGCTCTCAATTAAAAAATTAATTTAATACTGAGTCAAATGAATAATCTTTCCTACTCCATTTTCTGCCATGCTATGATCTACTAGTTCCTAATACTGTGATCCCTGGCTGATCATTGAATAGGATACCACCCTGCTAGGGAAATGGTTAGTGGTAGACTTGGGAGTGCTGGATTAATGGTTGGACTTGATCAACTTAGAGGTCTTCCCCAACCTAAAAACTTCTACAACAGCATCTCCATCTAGGTTATTAAGGTAGGCAGAATCCCACCCCACCATTCCCCCTCATCCTATTTTTGTATCTCTAATGACTATAAATAAAGCTGAGAAAATTATGTTGGACTAAGAATCTCAGCTTTTAGACAACTAATAAAAACCACAATGAAAACTCTTATGTTTTAATTGAGATGTTTAGGCTACCTCTAATAGAAATATGCAGTCACAATCTGAGTCTTCAGAAGCAAATTTTATCCACCTATCTCAGATGGCTGAGATGTCTCATTCAAAAAAAGGCTAATATTTTCATTTATGCCAAATATCTATCTTTTAGATCGATAAAGTTACATGAAATTAGTCCTACCAAAGCATTTCTGCCTTTGTTAAAAGGACAAGGAATCAAACTTCAGACATTGATTCTCATAGTACTTTATTTAGCTTTAATTTTAGTCTTGCAACATGCTTGTAGTGCTTTTTAGCTTAAATTTCATACCTTGGTGTAGATTAGATCACAATCACACTCAACAATAATAGTGAAATATGGAGAAAAGCATGGTCTCATGTGGCTTGGCTATTTGGAGACTATGATAAATTTGGTTTACAAATGAAAACACTTTACAGCTGAGGAAGTCATCCTTGCTGGTGCTAGTGCTTAAAGAAAGCAATGCAATTTGTCCGCTGAATTGATTACTAAAAATAAATTTTGTTCCAATAAGTTTGCCGGGACCCAAACACAGAAATATAAGGAGATTTGCACCGTGTTAATGAAAGCATGGTCAATAATACCACCTGTTATAAGGGCTATTCTAAACCTGCTATGGTGCAGAAAACTGTAAATATTATAAGTTAAAGCTCCTATCCTTGATGGTTTCTGACATGCAATATTTCCAGCAAACAGAAGTTTTGAAAATAGATATCTTGTTTGGATTGCAGAAGAGCATATGCTTTGATAACTCTGCTTTCCATAAATCATGTATGTTCATGATAATAAATCTGTAATTTCAAGTCTTTACAAGAATGACAGTTGATGTTCATGCTAGGATTTATTCTCAGTAAAAGATATAATACTGTATAATTTTGCATAAAAACTGTGTACCTGCAAAACACAAAAGCACACCAACCTGATTGATTTCTACATATTTTAGCCTAATAGATACACAGTAAATGCGTTTAAAATCACTGACTCTTTAGGGATGGAAAGATACAGACAACTTGGAGCATTGGTCAATGATTAATTGGATGCAATTTAACAAGTCCAAATGTCAGATTCTGCACCTGAGATGGAGCAATACCAGGCACAAATATAAACTGGGAGGGGAGGCTGGAGAGCAGCCCTGCAGAGAGGGATCTGGGGGTGCTGGCTGACAGCAGGATAAACGTGAGTCAGCTCTGTGTGCCCAGGCAGCCAAGAGGGCAAACCCCACCCTGGGGTGATCAAACACAGCATCACCAGCTGGGCAAAAGAGGTGATTATCCCACTCTATTTAGCGTTGGAGCAGCCTCGCTGGGAGTGCTGTGTGCAGTTCTGGGCTCTGCGGTTTAAGAAGGATGTGAAGGTGAGTGAATGCATCCAGAGGAGGGCAACAACGCTGGCGAAAGGGCTGAAAGGAACATCCTGTGAGGAGCAGTCAAGGACTTTGGGCTTGTCAAGTTTGGAGAAAAGGAGGCTGAGGGGTGACCTCATTGCTCTCTACAGCTTCCTGAGGAGGGGAAGGGGAGAGAGAGGGGCTGCTTTTTTCTCCCTGAGATCCAGTGAGAGGACACATGGGAATGGCTAAAAGCTGTACCAGGAGAGGCTCAGACTGGATATTAGGAAGCATTTCTTTAACAAGAGGGTGGTCAAATACTGGAACAGGCTTCCTAGAGAGATGATCAATGCCTGTCAGTGTCTGAGAGGCATTCGGACAATGCCCTTAATAACATGCTTCAACTTTTGATCAGCCCCAAAGTGGTCAAACAGCTGGACTAGATGATTGTTATAGATCCCATACAACTGAAATATTCTATTCTATTCTAGATGTAATTACAAATTAGCATAGTGATATTAACAGAGCATCACAAAATTCAGGAAAACAAATAATTTCCCATTTGGGGAATACTAATTAATCATTGTTGTATTCATTGTAATAAATATATCAAACAAGACTGATGTATGGCTTGAATGGATTTCTTAAATCTCTATGACAGCCATTTTTATGCTGTTTCTTATGTTTCATGAGGAAAACTTCTACAAGGATAATAATCATAATAATAACAACAACAGCAATTCACATGTAATACATATTTGACATAGCTGATATGTATTGAAGCTGTTGGTTTTATTTCACATGTCCTGAAGGTTTAAATCACTGCTTAGTTAGACTAAATGGAGTAGGTGGTGTTTCTATTAAAACCACTATTATAGTAAGTTTGTAGTTGCTAGTTAAGTATATACTGCTTTAATGCAGCCTAATACAGATATAGTCCTATTAAGCTTCAATGAGATGACCCAAAGCAATCTGGCTGGGGCAGCTCAGACCTGACAAAAGGCTAATTCACTGTTGAGAATAATAGACAGCAGACAGACTCAGGGAAAGAAATAGGGAAACAATGTAAGATCAACAGCCTAAGGTTTTTGCAGGAAGCATAACAAGGGAGTAGCTTTACCACGAGACAGGATGTTTGTACTGAGATTTTACCAAGTGAAAAGCCACACAGAAGATATCTAAGGGTTGTTGGAGATTGGCATCACTGCCTGAAGGAAGTGGGGAGTTAGCCAGCCGGCTGATGATAGTTGATATGAGATGCTAAAGAAACTGCGTCTTTTTAGTCTACTTAAGGGAAAACTAGGGGAATGCTGGATGGATGGATGGATGGATGGATGGATGAAAAATTGATATTTAAAGGTGAACTTAGTGAGATAGATATAGAAAAACAGTGCTTTGAAGCTGAGAACACACACACAGACTAGAGATGAGGTACACTTTTATTTGTGAGAAGAATTAACAACTTACATTTTATTGTAGACTCCACCAAAGACTGAAAAGCAGCCAAGAGTTTATCGCATGGATGAGAACTTGCTCTTTCCACCTGCACCTAGAAGCTGTAAGGTAGGTGGCTAATTCGGCTGAGACACAGAACAGTGTGTATGGCATGTAGCTACAGACTGAGCTGGATGCAATGCAGACTAATTTGAACTGGGAAGTTCCATTCTTAATTTTGGTATAAGGTCACATTAATGCAGTTATAGAGCTTCAGGTTGAAAACTGGCTAGTATTTAATACCTTGAGAAAATAATAGAATGCATATCCAACTTCCCATGTACATCTGTTCTTGGGGAAATGCTGTAATGAAAAGGCAGATGTCATCAATGACCACCTAGAATAAGTGAAGTTCATTGAGTTGTGCTATTAAATTAATAAGCACACATTAACATGCATCCCTCTGGCCACTAAAATCTACTACTCTAGGTGAAAGCAAATGAAAAATAAGAGTGATCAAATAATGAGAAATGAATGAAATGTTATTATTTGAAGGGCTACATCTGCTATTCGTTATCGTATTTAAAATTATTTCCACCAGCAGAATGATCGCTGTGCCTTGCCTGAGCTGGTTGTTTGTTTCAGTCTTGCCATATTTTGATTTGCGTTTTCATGGAAATAAGCAAATCTGTTATTGTCACAGTTTGACAGTGTGTGACAAAATAAAATGCCATAAATTATTTATCCCTTATTCATTATTCTTAGATCCATCATGTTTATGAACATTTCTCTCTATAAATTTTAATTCATTTATTCATTTAAATGCGTCCCTCAGGAAATTTTTTAGGAATGAAAGAATGAAGATTATGTAAAGCTGAAGTGGCTCTCTCTGGAGAAGTTGAGCAAATGGTTGGAGGGTATTATAATGAAATTTAGCATTAAGTATAATGCTTCATAGAATCTATTGAGGTTTGTAAATATAATTCATACTTCTATTTTCTGTATTATTCTATCTTTGATGCAATAAATCAATCCTTATTTACCTTTCTTGGAACAGTGATTGATATACGTCTTTAAAATAGTTTAAACAAGGTCTGTGTGTCTTATTTTAACGATACTAGATAGAGAATGCCATGTATGCTATTGCACAGAATAAATGATTATTCAAGAATCATGACACTGTGTTTTACTCTAGTTTCTGGAAAGCATTTTGGAGATAAGCATTATTTGAATAGATTTTCCTTTGCTCTTGTGGGTATTCTGGGATCTAAGCAGACTTAAGGAAAACTGATTTCAGCAACAGTTGCTGTGTGTGTTGGTTGAGAATTCTTTCATTTCCCTACCACTATAGTCCCACACTGTATATGTTGTTTTGCACAGCCTGGTTTTTGGTAGTGGGGAGGCCATGGAGGTGGCTTCTGTGAGAAGCTGCTAGAAGCTTCCACCATGTCCAATAGAGCCAATCCCTGATGGCTCTGAAGATAGACATGCGGCTGGCCAAAAGTGGGCCAATTAGAGAGGTTGGTAAAGCCCCTCTGATAGCATATTTAAGAAGAAAATCAGAACAAAGTGAGGCACGCACAATTTTTCTTCTAGTCAGAGAAGAGGAGAGAACATGTGAGCGAAAACAATGTGGTGACACCAAGGTCAGTGAAGAAGGAGGGGCAGGAGGTGCTCCAGGCACCAGAGCCGAGATGCCTCTGCAGGCCATGGTGAAGATCATGGTGAAACAGCTGTGCCCCTGCAGTCCATGGGAATCCACAGGGGATGCAGAGATCCACCCGCAGCCCATGGGGAAGGTGCCCATGATGGAGCGGGTGGATGCCTGGAGGAGGCTGTGATCCAGTGGAAGACCTGGTGGAGAGAGAGGGCCCTGCTTCCAGGAGCAGCCTGTCCTTGGAGCACTGCACCCCGTGGAAAGAGAGAGCCACGTTGCAGCAGTTCTGGGAGGGCTGTGTGCCCGTGGGAGGGGCTCACGCTGCAGCATGGGCGGTGGGGCTGCTGTTTGTGAGGGTGGACCCATGCTGGGGAAGTTCAGGGAGAACTGTCTCCCATGGGAGGGACCCCACAGCCTCACAGGGGAAGACTCCCAGAGCAGCAGAAGGAATGGATGGACTGACCAAACCCCCATGCTCTGTCTCCCAGCACTGTTGGTGGGAAGGAGGGAGAGGCTGGGACGAAAAGGTGTTTTAAGGGCTTATTTTATTTCTCATTATTCTCCTCTGACTCTGTTAGCAATAAATTCACTTTGTACCTCCAAGCTGAGTCTGTTTTGCCCTTGGAGTGTTTTCTCCCGGTTCTTATCTCACTCATGAACCCTTTGTTAATTTTTTTTCTCCTCTGCCCAGCTGTGGCAAGGGAGGGTGAGCGAGTGGCTTTTGTGGGTGCCCGGTGCTTGGCCAGTGTCAAATCATGACACCGCAGAAAACCTGCAAATTCAAAGTTGCTGGACAACATCTGACTGTGCTCTGTACGTCAGTGTGTTTATTTTCTTTTGCTTTGCCTCCCACCCACCATGAATATGTAACTAGGTCACGGGAAGCAGCACAGTTTGAGGAGGAGAGTTTAACATCCACCAGCCACTGGACCACTTTGGTAACTTAGTTTCTTATAAAGAAATTTATTTCTGTAGGTAAAAAGTTCCTAAGTTATGTTTTGGGAAGAACTAACTGCTTCTAATCTTTCCCATGACATTTTTCTTTCTTATTAATGGTCTGATATAAAGCCTACTACTTTTTTTATTTGAATCAGGACTTAAGGTGACTTATGGAAGCTTTGCTGATTATAACTTACTGTTATTCCTGATTTATTGGCAGAGAATATGCCAGAGATTTATTGGCAGACATAGCTAGTCAGTGGACCAAAGGAAAAAACCCCAATGTTTAATCCACCAGCATGAGGCTTTCAGCTGAGAACAAAGGAGAATTGTGCTGCTTTTTTAATGGGCAAGTAGTTAATGAACACTTAGTTTTCAAGAACCACAAGACCTAGCTTTTCCTAATATGTTTCTGTACTGGGTTTGATTGTGATGCAGTTAGTTTTCTTCATAGCAACCTATATAGTCCCATGTTTTGGATTTGTGGCTATAACAGTGTTGATTACAAACTAATACTTTGCCTGTTGCTCAGTAGTGCTTGCACAGATTCAAGTCTTTCTCCCACTCTATACATCCTCACCTTCTAAGGAGGCTGAAGGTGGTCAAGAAGTTAGAAAGCAGCACTGCTCGGACAATTTACTTCAATCAGCCAAATGGCTATTCCTACTGTATAATGTCATGGTCAGTATTCTGTACTCTGCATTCAGTTAGAACTGTAGAGGAAGAAGGGGAAGAGGGGTTTTTTTACTTCCAAGGTGGCTATTGCTCAAAGACTGGCTGGGGGTCCTACTGGTGGGAGGTGATGTGTGATTTCTTTTAAAAAGGAGCATTATATCCCCTTGTTAATGCTTAGGCTCTGTTAAGAAAACAGCAGGGAGTTAGCAGGGCTAGGAATTGATAATTCTAGTCAGCATATATGAAGTCATCCTGTTTTGAGGGCTTTTTTATTCTTTTACTCTAGCTTATGGGTGCAGCCTATACTTACAGGCACAGGTATAGCCCTTTTGATGCTTTGCTTCTCTCTGTCTGGCCCAATGAAGATTTAAGTGGACTATGCAAAAAAGAACAAATTCAAGATAAGTGTTTGTCTCTCCCAGTATAATGATTCAGTTCCTGGTTTCTATCGTTAACCTCAAAAACAAGACATTAAGGCTCAAATACCTTAAAGTAGGAAAAATTGTATTCCGTTTCCACGATGGAAGGTGGTAGAACTAAATGAAAAAAAAACCAAAACAGTGAAGGGATATAAATGTCATCTAAGACTTCTAAAATAAGAGAATGAAAGACAGAAGGACCTATTTCCAAAATTCAAGATTGTGAATTCTTAGTGGAAAGAGACATTTCCAGTGATAACAAACAAGCTATCTTAAGTGTAAGTCCAGGATTTTTTTCTGAATTCTCCTTTACTTGCTGAAGGTAGTGTGTCAATCAAGAATCATAATTGGTACTTATCAGTCAATTTATGAGGTCTCTTAATTTCCACATAGGTAGCCTACATGCTTAGCTCAAGACTTTACGTTCTACTGCATTGAACCCAAGCCTTGATTCATCCCTCCATCTAACTTCACAAATGTGATTGAAACATTTAAGTGGTAGTTTTACTAAACTCCCTCCAAAGTGACTTGACAGGACACAGTCTCACTCAGAGAAGGACTGTACATGTGAGATCTGAATCACTCTGGACATCCATATATCTTTTGACTGATTTTGGAAGGAACCATGAGGTTTTGTTTCTGTCATAGACATACCTCTTCTTGAAAGAAGTCTCTGCACCCAGAGACAGAAGCCATTCTGTGGGCACAGATCCTTGACTGAGTTTGTTTAGAGGGGTATCACCTAATATAGAGGACTCTAAAGCACAAGTATTGTAGTAAAATGTGAGTGTAGGATTAATCCTCGTGTACAAAAACTGTGAAACAAGTTATTCATAACCTAAATACTTATTTTCCTTCTTAATTTTAAAATCTTAATCCTGTTCTCACTTAAGGATAGAGTTTCACCAGTAACATTTCCATTACTTTAATTCTCAAATGCACTTAGTGAAAAATAACAGTTTCCCAAAGGTATGGATAAGCAATTTTTCCTTCTTTTGTCTGTAGGAGCGTAAAAAATCATCCTTCATTCCTCAATTTACCCAGCTCTGCAAAAAAAAAAAAAAAAAAGTAATTATGCTTTGTTGAGAAACTGTCTTCCTTGTAACAGTTTTCATTCCTTAAATGAAAATAAAAACAAACGTAGTTCAGATGCCAGTAGTTTCCCTTGATTTCTTTCCCAGTGTTAGACACTGTCAAGATCAGTAGCAATGTGTGATGCTTCCCTGCTGTTGTTTTTCTGTAGGACAAAAAATCCTCCTAATTCATCCACTTACACAATTTTTGAAGTTAATCTTTTTCTAATGTGATGTTCATTGATTTATTTACTTCCTTTTATTTGAGCATGTGTAAAATACACTTAGAAATAATCCCTAAAACTGGATCATATGGAGATACGTCTTTTAAGTCTTACATCTTATCTCTTTTCTTTTTTACTTTTTTTTCTTTTTCTTTTTTTTTTTTTTTTTTAATGGGTTGCTTTATGTTACCTCTGAATAATGTTTAACTTTCAGAAGTGTAATTCACCTGCATCACATCCAGTGTATAATGCTTTCCTGCTCTCAGATTTCAGGCCCTTATGGCCAGTCTCTCAGATACAACACCGGAGGATCTTTTGCACTGCTAAATTCTCACATTTAGCTTCTTAATGTGTCTCGTTTTGCAGTAATAGGAACTGATGGAGGCTGGTTTGGTGCATGAAAGCAAGATGGTAATTAATGTCCAGATGGTGAAGTAAAACAGTGTCACTTGGATCTTGATCCTGAAAATCAGTACCTTTTCACCCATGGAAATAAGGTGTGGTTGACAGCTTTACTCAGAGGCAGAGATAGTGCACATGCATTGCCCATGTGCAGGGCAGAAATTGAACTATCAGTCATCAGGCTTCCAGGGATTGTGGATTAGTGAGATGGGGAAAAAGGACATTTCACTCTCATATTTACATGAAAATAAGAGTAACTTAGAAAACTCTAGGAGAGGTCTTCACTGAAGCAGAACTGAAGCAATGACTGTGGCAAATGATGGCTTTGCCATATTTGAGTATAAACCTGAGTATTATTTCTATCTTACTTACCCCTGGCTTCAAACACACACTTCAGAGTGAATAAAGACTATCTATGCCTCTACATTTTTTTTCAGAAAAGGTGCCTGACATGTTGTCTATGGCTTGTATTTCATTATGCAGTCATTTTTAATGCATTTATCTAATGACTAGAGACAAAAAGCACAGTCATTTTTATCCTCGCTGCTCCAATCATATGTTTGGTTTTTTCCCACCCAAGAAAAACAATTCTAGAAAACTTATTCCAAATATTCTGGAAGTGTTTCTTGTTTCAAATTGTCAAAATGCAATTTCCATAATAATACTTGTATTTTGTGTGGAAATCCAGTCTGATGTCATCCTGTGAGACAGACAGGTTCATTTGCTGCAGTGTTTGTTTCAATTCCATTATCTGCAGAACCCCAGGCAAACAGTTTAGAGTGTGGATAGTATCCCAGAGCCAAGCAAGGGCTGTCATGTCTGGTGATGTTTGACAGTTTGCAGAGATTGCTCAGCGGGTAGAATCTTCTTCTTATAACTAATAAGGCCAGTGTGTTCTTAGATTATCAGGTTCACATTTTACAATTCCTTCTCAGTTTTGCTATACCACAATGGAGGCTGGAAAGTTGTTTGATGAGCACCAGCTAAACATATGCAGCACTGCCATTTCTGACACATGCAATTTTAATGCATGTTGGCTACTCAGACTGACATAATCCAAAAAAGGCACCTATTTGGGGAGTTCATATTTTGGCTTTCAGTCAAGTGTGAAATGGAAGTTCTATATAATGAACTATTGCTGTCTTGCACTGACATGGAGAGCCAAAGTGTCTTTGTAGTCAGTTCACCACATTTGTTAGCAGTCCTCTGCACTGAATTTCTGTGGAAACACACACCAGAAATGCATTGCTAACTCAGTGTGGCATTTTGCTTTCTGCTGCTGGCCACAACTAATATTCTGAACCTGCCAAACCAGTGATAAACAGTTTTTCTACTACTTCCTCCCTACTTATCAGTGACTTCCAAATAGCCTTTCATTTTCACTGTGTCAATCCTGGTAATCCCGGTGGTCCAAATGACCAATTAGTGACATGGTAGCAAAGACATTTCAGCTGTTTTGGTTTAGAGCTGAGTTTAGCTTATATCTAGGTTTGTTAACAGACTCATAATTTGATTTTTTTCTAAACTTATGCTGGATTCTATGAAAGATCCCAGAAGTTTAAGACCAAGCAATCATTCTGCTAGAATTGCAGCCATGTCCTCAATCCAGCTTGGTTTTTAACTGCCGTATTTTTTTCTGTGCTGCTTCCTTATCTTTGCTTTTATTCATGGAGTTCTGGAGACTGAGGCCTGTGCTTTAGCTCAGATCATGTACTGGTTTCCACCATTTTGATGCACTCTGCCTTCCTACACAGTAAAAATTGGTACATGTAAGCAGTTCCATTCCTCACGGGATGCCAGGAAAAGGAAATAGGCTGAGTGCAGCAGAGTGTGATGAAAAGAAAAAAGGACAGTGTTGTTGAGGTGAAATGGTTTTCTCACTTCCTTGTCTCATCAGCAATTCTTCATCATGCCTGTGATGTGCAGTTTCCTCCAGCCAGCATGTCCAGAGCCAGCTGTGCAGCAGTAACCAGTAAATGGCTGCTGTGCAGTTAGGGAGATGATTCCATAAGGAATTGGTGCAATATGAGGCAAGAACTCTGCCATAGGTGACAGCAACTCGTGTGACAACATTCAAAAGGAGATGAGCTGTTGACACACAAGAGCAGTGAACTGCTGAGGCATGACACTTTGCACCTGTGCAAGGACTAGTCAGCCTTCAGCTTGACCTAGTGCACCCACGCTAAGAGCACATTACGTAACAGCTGCTGCTGTGCCTATTGCAGCCTCAGGACTGAAGCAGCTTCCATCATTCTCTTTCTTCCAGCTTGTGAGGGGTAATGGACTGATTCTATTGCCCTCCTTCAAAAAAGTGATATTCACTCATGTTCTATAGATATCTGGACATAAAGGTGCGTAAGAACCTCTGTCTACAAAATTTTGCCTTTGGGAATGTAAAGCCATATATTTATAAAAGTTTAAGTAATCTTTAAATAATGCCCTTTCACTAGAGAAAGTAAAGTAAGGAAGGCAGCAATAAAATGTAAATCACAGGTATTTTGAAATACATACAGTCATTGTATCTAGCTATGAAGAACAGCAAATCAAAATATACTTTATGTCTGAAGCACAACAATAAACCCAAGCAAATAGTTTCTATCTCAGCAGTTTTGCAAGACAAACAGAGATGGAAGATTTGGGGACATTTAAGTAACTGTAATTTTTTCCTAATTTTATTTAATAAAGTTGTTTCCCCAAAAAAATTGTTCAATTAAACAAAGGCTGATCTTAAACTTTTGAAATAAAATAAAATAAAATAAACCCTCTAAAATTTTCTAATTTTCCAACTGGTTTACTATGTGACATGAAACTTCTCATAATTTGCCTCATGAAATTTAATATTCAGCTGCCAGACAAAAATTTTTAATTCTGTACAATTCTTGCTGAACAAACCAATTTTATTTTTCTGGGATTAAGACTCCTGAAGTCAACTCCCTGTCCTGCAGAACTAAAGTTGGTGAGCAATTTCTAATCTATGCAGAGCCAGCCTTCATTTTCTTGACATCAAACATGGCTCTGCTTGGAGCTTTTCCGCGTTAGGCTTTTCACAATTCTTGTTCTCACCACTCATAAATACAGGCAGGGAAAAATCAAGCTCTAACCACCACCCCACCCCCCAACTTATTTTGAAATCCTGAGCAGGATTTAATGTAGAGAAACTGTAGCAGAACTGATGTGTGTAAATACAGAAACAAACACTGGAGCAACATAGAGGCACTCAGTAGTCCTATAGAACTATTTATACCATATACCATATTTATACCATACTATCGTGTGCACCCGGGGAGATACAGATGCTGGCTGAAAAAGTGGGAGCATATCCAGAAGAGGGCAGATTTCTGGTCTCCAATTGAATGTTTCAAGTCTACTCCATTTATTGCTAAACTATCTCTGGCTAATAAAGAAGAAAACAATACCTCTTTCTTCAAACTCTGGCTTTGGAAATTGTCTCTATGCCTCCTTTCTTCTAAAAGGATCTTCATCTCATGATTTTCTGATTGCATTCCATCTTTGTTAGAACAATTTCTTCCTTCTCTCCTGCCTAATGTTAATCATGCAAAACGTCTTTAATGTGGGCACCGGAAAGGGACAATTGTTCAGATCAGATTTATCCAGAAGACATAGACTGGCAAGATTTTTTAATCAACCTTCTTACAGATATTTTCTTATTAAAGGCTTTTGTTACACATCTTAACTGATATTCTGAACGGAGAGATTATGTTTAGTTTCTTGTAACCAGCTTCTTTCACTTTGCTTAGGGTCATGAACTTCCACTGACTTCCCAGTTCTCAGCATGACTGATTCACATCCTTGAATTTCTGGGTTTCTGGGTGTTTATTTTATTGCACTTGTGAAATCGTCTCCTGTTTACCAAATAATTAGTCCGCTCTTTATTTCCCCTTTGTTTAGCTCTTCATTCACCTTTGCATGTCAGTTTTATGAACATGTATTTGATAGACTTTTTTCCCATTTTTTGTTTCTCACTTGATCATTGATATTAACTTAAAAGGCTCACACAGAAATCTGCATGTATATCAGGATAAGAGGCTAATCTCTTATGTATTTTATATAATACATATCTCTCCTTTTCATGAGGCTAAAGGAGACATGCTAAATGACCATAGTTAGTAGTCCATTTTTACAACTCTTCTGAAAACATTTAAGATTGCATATTTTCAAGAAAAAAAATTAAATATTAGAATAATTAATAATAATTAATGAATATGGAGTATGCATATACTTGTGCATATATTTGCTATGTAGGGACATAGTGGTTCTTAAAGGGCTTTTTTTAAATGCTGAATCACATCAACAGAATTTGTATTTATGAATTTTTATTAGAGATTGGAGGACCTACATTTACAGCACTGTCTTATAAACTGAAATATTACTTTCTGAAATATTTCAGAGTGTCATTTGAAACTATGTAACCTCTTTCATCTTAGAATGCAAGAAGAACTCTTATGTGCACTTGAAAATCATTCTGAAAGTGCAGTTAATAAGGTAGCCTGTCCTGACCAGTGATTGTTAAGTGTTGCACAACATCACTCAGATGTTGTACATCAATTCATGACAGAAAATGAATTTGTAATCTAATAGTGTATCAGGTGTGATGCTAAAAATATTATGTTTTTAAAAAGGAATAATTTTACATAAGTACCAATTATTAGTGGATTTTAAGAAGATATCACACAATGCTGCAGTGGTACCTGAAGTAAATGTTGCATTGTTAGTAGAATTAATAAAACTAATTCAAGGCTGTGCTAGAAACACTGTAACTGGGTTGTAAGCAGTTTATTGCTATTGTATTAGTATAAAAAATCATATGTGCCTATGAACAGATTATAAAACATTTTTATGGAAAATTCAACAAACACAACATAGATTGCAAGCAGTACCAGAGGAGATATTGTAATTATATTAATGATTTTTTACCATCTTATACTTGTTTCTCAAAATATATTACTGAGAATGCTAACTTCCAGCTCAAAAGCAGTTGGGAGACTTCCACCAGTCTGACTCTGGGCTGGGGAACTTTGTAAGAGGGTTGTTCATCTGCAAAATGAGTTTTTCATCTTCAGCTGGTGGTGTTCTCTGTATAAGTGTTACAGTGAAGAAGGAAATGCATGCTTTGCTCAATAAAAGTTCCTTTCACTTCTTGTTTTCTGTAGTTTCAGTTCTGAGACAAACAACAAGCATGGGAAGGTTCAAGTTAGAAAACACAGACTTCAGATCTAAAATATGAAGCCAACATCACAAGGCAATTGGCCTGCCTTGGGTGGACTTCCAGTGTTCAGTTGTCAGACATACCTTCAAACTGGTTGTCATTCATTCATACATGATGATCGCAACTTGTGTCAGCTGTTCTGTGATGTTAATGGAAATTTTCACACAAACAGAGCAAACTCAGCACGTGAAATCTGGGATTCTAGATAATCAACACACTTAAAATAGAAAGGTTTTCTCTCCAATTAGACCGAGTCTGCTCAGTAGACATCATGAGAATGGGGAGATCTCTGAGCTAACTTTAAATTAAAGTACTATCACCATGATAGCATGAATTTCTACACAGACTAATTTTCCTTCTCCTTGGCTGAGAAAATTAGCTTGAGTGTGCCCAGTACATGAACTAAATAGTTTAAAGCTTGTCCCTTTTTCCCATTATTAAACTATGGTCTCGAATACAGCTACATTCCAATTAGAGAGACAAAATCATATTTTGGTTATGAAAAATTCTTCAGGAGACTGAGTGTTTTACAATTTCTGTGCCATGTAAACCTGACTTCCATTTAAAATAATGTCGATCAGACACGACAGTAGCTCTATAAATTTGGATACAGCTATTGACCAAAGAACTGGAAACAAATCATCCAGCTCAAGCGGGATTTATGTAGGATCTTATACTGGTTAGCTGCTTCTCTACAAGTAATTTTTCACTGCAACATTTCTGTATAGAAAACATAACCAGTGAAGCAGTGAAAGGTTTAATTTATAGCTTCCCTACTGTTACTAAGGTTGAGAAACTTTTATTATTACAAGAAAAGATGGCTTTTAAAATGTGTTAAAGTCCCTTAGCTTGTTTGGGTTGCTATGAAATTATAGATACAGGGTGAAGTAGATATTTCAGTGTGGGATTATCAGAAAAAAAATCTGTGAACCCTCATTTCTCAACAAGCACACACATTCCCACCTGCCATCAAATTGCTTTTAGCTTGTTCATCCCAATTTCTTTTATGCAAGTCGACCTTCTCTGGGGTTGTTCCTTCCCTCTGACTACTCTTAGTCGCTCAGCATTTATCCCAGATGATCATCTCAGTTTCTTTGGAAAAAGAGTGTTGGAAACATTATAAAGGGAAGAGTCCAGCTCCATAAATCACCAATGCTGAAAACTCATCCTTGAAAACAAGGACTTGTTTACAAGTTGTGTAGTGCTGAAGAGGAAAAATGCTTGATTAACACGATCTAAGTCAGACCAGAACTAAAACGACGTAACGCCACATAATTAACCAGCAATCAGAGAACTATGCATCAATACCAGGATCAATACCAGCAATACAACTGAAAAAAATGCACTTGTGGACACTTTAAAATAGTTATCAAACACCTAAAATTTTCTTAACACTCTTCTATCACTATTCCCATGAAGTTCTAACCTCATCACCACCTTATACATATTGCATCCCCAGATGTCCTTTGTCCCTCACCTCTGGGCACCTGGATTTTAAGCATGTACACCTTCCCTGGGAGCTCACATTCCCCTGTTTAAAAAACTGTGCTGAAAATATGACTGCTTTATTGTTATGTGTGCACTGTGCCCTCTGCAAATGCAGGTCATGGAGGAAGTTCTCCATGAGCTCTCACAAGAACACTCCACATGTGGGTCTCTACGTGTTGTCCCCATGTTGTGCATCCTCTAGTTGGATGGATACAAGCTCCTTGTGGTGCTGCTGGTCTCCCTCCGAGGTGTCACAATTTTTTATGCTACTTGGACTCTTCTTTTAAACTTCTTCTTGTTTTCCCACCAGTCTCCCTGCCATGCAATGCTTTAAAGATGGCTGTCCTAAACAAACTCCATTATTGGGAATTTCCTTGTGGTGTTACCAGGTTTTTTTCCGCAAATATCCTCTCAGTGGACAGTTTGGGACAACCTAATCAAACGGTCCATTTATGATCATATTCCTGCCATTATCTGTTTCAAACCATGTCACCAAGAAGAGGCCATGTGGGTTCACTCCCTCGCAGTGTGGGAAAGGAGAAAAGGGAGTTCATTCCTTAGTGAATGGATAGAGATGTGCAAATGAGAGACACGAACAGGCAGTTATTGAAAGTCTAATGTGTAGACTTTGAAGTGCTGTTTCCCTCTTTCCTTAAAAAGGTGGACCCAGTTTCCAGATTGTGGAAAGAGATCCAGGTCTTAGGTGAGGACAGAAGCCTCATCTTTTACTTTTTCCACCTTGTGTTTTCCCACCATATCAGATATTAAACAGGAAAGTTTGAAGAACAGCTGCAAAAGAGTTTTTTCCCTAGTGACCAGGAACTTAGCACAGTCTTCATCAGGTATGAGGTTATTTCTCAGTCTCTCTCCCTTGAGATATAAACAAACCAGCCTGGCTAAAGCCCACAGAAGATAGAAGGCTGTCCTTACTCATAGTTTTACTAAGAGGTACACACCTGAACTAGAGGAGCCTTCATTTTGTCCCAGTATATCTGGGTCATGAGTGTCATACAAGTCAAATGTAATTTAGCATAATTTTTGTTGTATTTCTCTTATAAGGCAATTTGTTAGTAAACGTATTTTTTGGAAGAAATTTTCTACATACTGAGATTTTCTACATGCTGAGTATCTTACTAAAACTGAGGAGCCCTTGATCTTACCTATATCAAACACAAATAATTTTGCTTAACCACATAAACAATCATATTGTGTGGGGACAAGGAAGGCCCCAGATTCTCCCAGGGGTGACATTGCCACAACCAAATCTCTGCAATGAAGTTCCTACCAATCCTTTCATTATAGAGCTATCGCTTAATAAATGTATCTGTGTAAAGGCAGAGATCTTTTGTGAATATCCCATCTCCAAATGAACATATCTAAATATGCCTCAATGCACTCTTCTTTTTATCTTCAGTACATCTTGCTGAGGCAACAAAATAATACAAATTTGTTAGCAAATTTTAAGTGAGTTTTCAGCACTTGATGACAGACCATCAGCTGTCAGAGAGACATAATACATCATTATACAACCTCAATACTGTTACAGGAATGTATTTCTTCTTGAGAAATAAAAGATCTGACCTCTAAGGCAAGAGAAGGTACTTTTTTCAACATTCATGGTTTTGTAAGGAGACCTGCAGCCCAGTATTTTGGCATTCAATCATGGCAGATTGCATTAATATCTCAAATTAAAAGCTCCTTAACCAACTATGCATTTCTAGTAGGACTACCATAGAAGACATCAGAAAGAAAACAAGGTAAGCTACGTTGTGACATGATTGCTCTAATTAAATGCATTTTCAAGTGTGACTCTACCATATTCTGTGATTACCTTTTTATGATTAACTAGGAATAGCAGATGAATTATAGGAGAAAAAAAAAATCACTGATGGTCTATTGATTAATATCCCTGCCACTTCCCCTTCTATGACAGATAAAATAGCTTTTGATTTGATCCACATAAAATATTGTTAAACATTCCAAATGTTCAGATTTAACATTGAGCAGTAATTTGAAATTATTTTACTTGAAAAAATTGCAGAAATAAAAATTTTAAAAGAGAATTTAAAGATGAAGACAGCAATATATGAAAAATTACACTCCACTAAACTTGTGGAAGAAAGAAATTGACCTGTTAGAAAGACTTAAAAATAAATGGTCCACTGCACTAAATCTAAGGTAAGACATGAGTTACAAAACAAAAACACTATCCCACAGTACCAAATATTAATAATGTGCTAGCATTTTTTATATCCTATGTATCCAGGCTTCTGTAAGAAAGAGCATGAACAAATTTTCAGCCTTCCACACAAGATGGAGGTACTCAGAGAGATTTTTCTACAATAAAATTCTAGTAGGCTGTGAATAAGTGATCGATAAAGTAAATACAAGAAAAGATCATTAATTGATGGCTTAAATTCTGAAGGTTGTTAGATAAAAGACCCATTGCCATGGACTGACTCACATACAGAATAATCAAGAACAACCTCGGGCTGTTGTCAGAGGTGATAGTACCACAAAAAAAGGCAGCTCAGAAAATTCTTTGCTTTTTTCCTTTACTGGTGAAGCAATCTGGGGAGAAACCCACACCTGATGCACTTTTTTTGTAATAGGTCAGAGGAGTTAGATTAATTTAAAATAAATATGCAGAAAGTATGAGACCAAACAGATTTTTTGTAAGATCTTAGCAAATCAGTAGGATTGGATAATATTCACCAGGACAGCACTCATATGTGAAATTGCAGAGCAGTTGGCCAAGAGTGTAACCTGTCGTCACGAGCAGCAACTGTGTCAGCCTATTGGTGAGCTGCCAGTATAACTCCCACACAGAAAGTACTCTCGAGGAAATCTTAAACACTACATCTTGGTAAGTCTGACTTCTGTCTCTGGTTAGATGATATAGTCTGTTATAAAGATTATGGCAGCATAATGCATGAATAAAATTGTGTGTGGGAAAAAGGGCATCACAGCTGAGTTAACAGAAACAAATCCTGCCTCACTGATGGGATGATCAGCAAAGACCTAAAATTAGACAATTGAATAAGTAGGTTTCAAGGCTGAATTGAGCACCTGAGATAAATCTGCACTAAATATGGAGAATTAGGCACCATTTACATCCAGTACAAAGAAAGAATAAGAAAAGGGAAACTTACTGCTATAGAGTGGGAGACAGGGTCTTAACCTATAAGAGGAGACACAAGCATTCATTTAGCAGAAGAACACACTCTCCTGATTTCATCTCGGACAGACTTAATTTCTTCTCATTAGCTGGTACAGTACTGTGGTTTTGGATGTAGTATGGGAATAATATTGAGAATACACTGATGTTTTAGTTCTTTTTAAGTAGTGCCTGAACTAAATCAAGGACTTTTCAGTCTATTAATAGTGATATCTTTTGCTTGATTTCAATTATTAAACTGTTCCTATGTCACTGCATGGGTTTTGCCTTTATTTCAATTTTCCTGATTCCACTGAGGGGGAGAAGGGGTGGGGAGAAGTGAGTGGCTGCTTGGTACTTTGCTGCCAGCAGAGGTTAAAATATGACATACATTCAGATTAAAATGTTGGAGAAACATTGCTAGAGAGAGGAAATATAGTTTTAGATCTTTCTCCTAGTACAGTGAGAGTTCACAAAAACTGACTTCCAACAGGCACTCAACAGTAATATTTTAGCCAAAATAAAAATAAAGGTTTTTTCAGATTTTCTTGCATACAGACAAATCATTCAGGAACTGAAAGATTGAAATAGAAGGCTGAAGAACAGAAAGAAGAGGATCTACCTAATCTATTTTCATACTTTGAGTTTTATTAATATGACTACTTGCTGTATAAAGAGCAGGGATGAGTTTTTACTGATATGATAACATTTTTTAATGACAGGTGGATTTAAGTGTGCTTAATATGTTTGCAAACTAGAGCCAAAGTGCCTTAGCTACAGGAGTCAGAAAAAGAAGAATCTACAGAAATTTGGAGCTAAGTCCAGAAATATTAATGAACTTGATGTCAGAGGCAGGGACAGAACACATCACCACCTGATAGTCAATAACTTAAAAATAATTTATTTCCCTGTTAATATTCCCTGTTTCACCCACTATCTACTGTACTTTTAAAAAAATTATTGACATGGAAATCCTGCAGAAAATAAAGGGCTCCCTTCAGTTTTATGTAATGTTTTGTTCAGTTTCAAATTCACATTATGACAAGCACAGGGTTAAAAATGCTAATCATATTAAGAATGAAAAAGGTCTGTGTGCAGCACTTAAAGAAGGAAGACCACATTAATGGTTCTCAAGGTAGCATCAGAGACAGCCAAATAAAAGTTCTTTCTGGAGACTAAGCTACTAGCTTTGCAAACTCATTCAAGTGAGAAATACCTTAGAATACTTGTATTCAGAAATACCTTTTGAATGCTCAGAAATATAGTTCACAGATATTTCTATGAAACAAAGCCAGAGAGAACATTCAGAAATGGAATTCAAGAATTCACAAGGCTTATGTGTTAATCCAGTCCTTGGTACTCTACATACTCCAGCTAGCTTTCACCAAGACAAGTTTGCTGTAGTAGATACTAGATCTAAGTATTTTAAGTCATGACATGTTGCTTGGTTTCAGGATTGAGCTTGGTCCTCCTCCTTTACTAGTACAAGACGTATATTCCATGTTTTTATAGGATATGAAGATATATTTAAAAGGGATTATTTTGGAAAGAGAATCATAATTTTACGAGACACACATAGATAAAGCTTGATCGAGTCCTCGAGGCAGAAACACACCTTGAAGTAACTTCTAAGTGGAAAGCACCAAGATCTATACTTTTCCAGTGTGTCAGAAAGTGCAGATAAGGCACTTTCCTCCTTTTAATGGGAGGTGTAGTACAAACACTGAAGAGAGCTATCCAGACCTAGTCTGAAAAAAGATGCCACCTTGCTTAAGTCACAGTGATCCTAGATTCCATGCTAATATCAGGAAACATGACCTCTACCCCATTTTATGATGCAAGGGGGTGATATAGCTATGGTTTTTGAAGTAAGTGGGACTGACGGTTCGGGATTCAGACACAAAGCTACTATCCCACAACTTTAACAATCCATAGCAAAACTCTCTTTAGAGGAATGATATTACACGGGCCTTCAAAAATACTCCTCATCCTACATTGTGTGGTGTTTTTAAAGCGTGACTTCAGTGTCCTGTGTCCATTCATTACCGCTTAGTAGACTGCCACATGCAGGTAAAGTAAATTAGGCACTTTTTTCCTCAGACACTGACTGAGGTGGCTAGCAAGTGTGTACAAATCATGATGGTATAGTGTAGGTTCATTAGCTTCTTAAACTCTTCATAACTTCTACTTCAGTAGTTATTTAACACAAACATAAAAAGCTCAATAAATTACTGTTAAGACACGGCTATAATCACCACTGTCAATCATAAAACAAACTGCATAAACCAGCTAAAAACCCTGGGGATGAATTGATAGCTGATTGGCTGAATCTGTTACGACTAAAAAAAAATCTGACATTTCTTATGTTACCTGTGAGTAGTCAAAAAATAGAGTAAGATGATGCTGTCCTTAGGGCACGGTGACCATGTGAGTGACAAATGCTCCATTCAGTACACACATGAAGGGCCTGACATTTTCCCAGCACCAGTAATTGTCTATCATTTTTCTTTTATGCTTTAACAGCTCCTTAAATATGTCAGGACTAGACATGCTTACCCTGAGCGAACATTTCTCTGAATTGATAGATGTAAAACATGTACAACACACTGACACTTGAAACTTTGCAGATTTCCTAAAGCAACAAAGCTGTTAAAGGTAGGGCAAAGTTGATTAAGTGAGGAAGCATTAAACTTTTAATGATGCCTCATTGATACCCTGCATAATTGTTGCTCTATTCAGTGGCCGTCTCTCTAAGTGCTCCTTCATTATTCAACAGGCCAAGGCACTTTGTGAATGCCATCAAAATCAATTACAGTTTGGCTACTTTGGGGGGGCCAATGAGGCAAAGAATTAACCTCCAACTAATTTCCAAAGTCATTTACTCACTGATAGCTTAGCGCGTTTACCAGCACAGGCACTATATGTTGCAGAGCATTTATAAAAATAATTTGAAATAAAGTATAGGAAGAAAATAATCTGAAGAGTAATAGGGAAACTCTTGGGGTAATTGTTAATTTGCAAACATTCCAAATAAATGTTGCAGATTGAAGATTTTAGCAAGAGTTTATACATGAGAATTAATCTGCTAGACACTTTTTCATTCACTTTTAAAAGTCAGCACACTGGTTATCTTAGCCGAAAACATTCATAATTACTTATAAGACATGGTCATTCAGTTATCTAATTGAATCCATTACTGTTGAATATCGTAACGGGACTAATTAAAGTTACAGTATGGGAGAGAGATTGTGAATTAGAGAATTGCTTGGAAGATGCTTGCTTCCACTAAGCTTCAAAGGGCTTTCTTAGGCAATCATTTAATTCGTCTTAATGTGAGCATCTTAGAGAAAGGGCAAAATGATAATCAAAAAAGGCAATCTTCTTTTTCCTTTCTGAAGAAGCTGACTATACAATCTGTGGAACATCTATGACATTTAGACAAATGACTGTAATACTCTTAGGAAACATTTTTTTCATTAGGTTCTCCTATAAAAAACGCATCTGAACTCAGGGTCCTACTGCTTCTCTGAGAGAATAAAAGTATGGAACAACTGTCTAGGTTTAGGGCTTGTAGGTTGACTTTATATACTAGACAAATTCAGTGTAAACACACTGTATATGTGACATATACTTTCAAAGAAATGCAAGTTATTTCTACTCACACAGAAACACATTTTCTATATTGACTCTGAAAATAACATTGGTGAAGACTGTGTGTCACCAGTAGTATCTAAACTAAGAAAATAGGAATTAACCTTCTCCACAGAAAGTGAAAAAAGAACATTGGTGGGAGCAAATATCTGTGCAGCAAAAAATGCACCTTCTGTTTTGTGGTCAGTGATGACTGAATGAAAACACGAGTTTTCATACTGTGGGCAATGTTGCCACAGCAACTAGCCTGAGACCCCTTCTCAGTAGCCTCTGTCTGCACCATGAAGAAAACCACCAAGATCCTATAGCCTGTAATCACTCTCAGAATCACTGTACCGAGGTTCTCTTGTGCTCCCGTTATGATCTTCCTGATGGAACCATCCTGACTGTCAAACACAACAGGTCAGGATTTCAATGTGTTTCAGTGCAAATTTTTCTTGAAACCCAAAGAGATGGCATCTCAAGCATTTCTGGGTATGGAAGTAGATGAAGGCTAGCTGTTGCAGACTGAACACAACTATGCCATATTTCAGCATATGCAAATCCTTTATATGCACTATGTACAAATTACTATGCAGTCAGGTTCCCACAAACTGGCTGCCCCTTACAACTCCTGAAAAGCACAGTGGTCTTCAAAAAGAATGACATGCCCAAATGTTCCAGTGTTTCTGATGCACGTATCAAAGTGTAGTCCACTGGATAGGGTTTAGGAATATTACAGTCAGAGAAAATATTATTCCATAATACTGTGAGATCTCATCCATCACCATGGAATCGTCATGAACACTAATTAGTCTGATTATGTGTGATGCCTGCATGTTTCGGAATGACAGTAACTTCCCCTTTGAACAATCTGCCAGCTATGTCCAACTTCATGATACAAACGTCAGCAACACACTGATGTTATCTACCATTCTCTCCTTGCTGTGGTGACTTATGCAGTACAGAGCCTCTGAAGACATTCTTCACTCCTGCTAGACATCCCCCGGCTTTTCCTTCCACATGTTGAAATATCAAAGTTTCTTATCATTAGGTATAATCTTAATGGAAGAATGGCATCAACTACACATTTGGAAATGCACCAGTTTTACAATATACAGAGATGGAAAAACAAATAAAAATGCTTGTTACAAGTAGTAAATACAAAATCAGTTGGGTTGCAGAAAAACAAAACTTTTTTTTGATAAAGAAATATTTCATATTTGTTTTCTTTGAAAACAAGTAAAATATGTCTATATTTATTTGTGTGGTCAGCAGCCACATTATGTGGATAGCAAATGTATGTACAAATAAATGATTAGAGACATACTTGGTCTAATAGATTTTCTAACCATAGTAAAAAGCTTTGATTTCAACGTCATCGGAAGTCTTATAGAACTGAACCTTTTAAGGAGAAAGCCACACAATTGTTAAATACAAAATAGTTGCACCATTTAGGCTTGAATTATTTGTGTTTGCTTCATACCATTGTGACAGAAGTTTTGATAGTGCTTTTACCAAGAATTAAGCATCCTTATGGCCTTCAGAGGGTTTGAAGGGGATGACATGCACGATATATGTTTTACAAAGTTTGTATGGACAAACATATATTTCAAAATAATGAAACAGAGTTTTTAACATCAGTTTCAACTAGGTGAGCAACCTTGATTTGCATTGCACTCACCTAAAGGTAAAAGGACTCATGGCTTATGATGAGGAACAAAAATTCAACACAACAAGAAAATAAATGACAGATGCTGGCAAAATGCCTGTCTTTGGCTTAAAAATGTGTGGTCCAAATTCACGGAAGCATTTGATGTGGTTAAAGTAAGACATGGTGGAAATTGCAGTGAGATGTCTATATTTATGTCTAATAAATTTTAATTTATAATTATACAATTATATCATTGCATTTTATAATAGTGTGTAGATATATATATAATCAATAGGAAAACACATGATCAGAGAAGGAGAAGACTATGCAATTCCTTAACAAGGGCAGTCACCTCTGAAAGGACACTCTGCATCTGGGCCTGCTAAAGCATTTTGTACTAAACCTGTATTGAACAACATTCATAAACAAGGCATTGACTGTTGTTTCCCAGATGAGTGTCTTCATCAGTCATGCACATACTCAATTTCATTTTTTCAGTCTCTGTGAAGTTTGAATATTTAGCTTCATCATTTTTAGAGTAGAATGGATGTTATCTTTTTCTCTAGTGTAGTAGATTAGATGTCTTTTTTTTTTTTCCTTTCTTCCTTTTCTTTTTGGAAGTGAGAATTTAGTTTTATGTACTTCAAAGACTTTCTCTAAGTGGATGACTTATGTGTTTAAATCCAGAAAAGGCTACAGGCTAAGAATCCCAGTCTCCAATAAGTTTGAAAATCTGCCAGAAGCAAACTTGTAGAAACATGTGCTGCTTTATCGTCTCTCTTCCTACTCAGCTTCCTTGTGTCTTTGAGCCCCAGTTCTACATGACCCGCTCTCTCCTTGAATAACATCCAGATCTCAGGGGTCCAGCTTGCAATGGCAAAAAAATTCTGCTCCTGAAGATGACTGAATAAAGTTATCTTTGGGAACAGCCAGCATTAGCACACTCAAGCGCTTTTGTGGAGCTGTGGAAAGAAAAGAGACATTTTATTGCTGTTTCTGCTGGACGTTAGTAAGTGAAACAAAATCACATGCTGTACAGAAAGCTTTGGAAAAAAAATCTGGTGGAATAATGTGGTTTATTTCATGAAAACCTTCCCAAGAGTACCACTGCTCCTTTTCCCTGAAGGCAGGATGGAGGCTTGTTAATCGAACTCAATCTGTTTAGTTTATCTAAGTGAAGGTTAAAAGGTGACTTGATTGTGCTATTTAAGTAACTGTACAGAAAAGACATTTCTGGTGGTAGATGCCTTTTTAATCTAATATGGAAAGGTGTAATGAGATCCAGTGGTTAGTAGATGAGGCTAGACAAATCTGAACTAGAAATAAATCAGAAATTTTAATAGTGAGAATAATTCATCACTGGGAAAGCTCAGCAAGGGATGAGGTGGGTTCTTCATCATGTGAAGAACTAAGATTGGATAACTTTCTTAAAAATACGGTGTAAGTCAAACAGAGATTTTTATTATAGAAATTGCCCACTGCAACTCCTTGCCCTGCATCGTTTAAGAGGTCAGACTAGATCATCATTATGATACCTTTTATGCTTAAAATACATGAATCAATAGATCAAAGGAGTTATCTGTTACATCTGTTACTTCAGACCTCTTGCTCCATACACTCACTATTTACATATTCTGAAGACAGCAGCCAGGACAGAAACTACTGCCCAAACTCAAAAGATGTATATCTCACAGGGCAGGAGGCTTTGTGAAAGTGCAGATGTAAAGGTTCTGAACCTTGTCCATCCACGGGCTTTGACAATATTTTGGCAGGTACTTAAAATCTCTGATCTTCCAATTCATATAAAAATATTAAGGCTCAAATTGTTTTAAATTTAGGTTGAAATATCTGCCAGCTCCAATCTCTCCCCCCACTATATACAAAATATACAGAGAATAATAACAACCCGTGTGTGCACTAGAACAAAAGCACAGGCTACCTTATCAGTACATCTCCAGAAATGCAGAGAATACTCTATCAGCACATCTTCATTTAGACAATCTACAGGGAGGCTGAAAATATCCTGACTTCTGCAGAAGACGTAGCCATTGCTGTATTAAACAGAAAGGGATATTACTGACAAGATACATTAATATTAGGTGGTGTGACATGGCTTCTGGAAACAACCATTTCTTATTTCATTAGTCCAGAAAAAGTCAGATGAATTCTTTCAGCCACTCTTCAAACCTGATAAAAAGAACATATTTAAAATATGTTAATCTTTTTCCATTTGCAAATACTGAGTCCAAGGATTTAAGTGAAAAGAAATTTAAGGGGATAGAGGATAGATTAATAAAAAGAAACAATAATATTGGAGAAGGGCAATTTCTACATTTGCCATGTATTTAACATAAGATCCTGCTAGGTGTCTTGGTAAGGAAAACCTTAGTTATCCTTGTTGTCCATGCCTATTAAAGCTGTTCAGTCTGGTGTACTTGCTTCGTTTTTCTTTTAGCTCGGATTAGTTTTCTCAGCTGAGCCACCCCTTAGAGTTACATTGTTTCAGGAGTAAGAAGAGATGAGAATTGCACACAGACAGCTCTAGCATTTCAGGTCTTTTCACCAATGATGCAACTTTTTTGTTCATACAGTCCACCTGCCTCCATACCATTAATCCCTGCTCATTGTCTTGCTGCTGGCTCTTCCAGAAAGAGAACAGCACTACGTAAGATGTACAATAGGGAATGAATGTGCTGCTCAGAACAACAGAAAAAATGTTATCACTCGTGAATTCAAAACCACCACTTACTTAACAGAGCTGCAGGTTATGGTGTTACTAAAATGTGACTCTCAGCTCTCTGCTTTCTACCAGCATGAGAGCAGTTCAGTCAATTATGGCGCCTGCCATTTGGGGTTCTCATGCTGCTCAGAGGTAATCCCATCATTTGTTCATGGGGATAGGCTGTTTGAGAGTTTTTCTAGGCTAAAGAGCTTACAATCAAAAGTGTTACTTCCTTAAAAGAGACAAAAAATTGCAGAACTGTACATTGCAGTGTATCACTGAACAACTTTACGGTGTTATATAGGCAAGAGAGATATTTTAAGTAAGGTGCTCTACTACTACAAGAAAAATCATGACATTCTTAATGTCTGTACAGTTCTAAATTGTAATTTCACTTGCTTTGTAGAAATGTAATCCACATGATTATGCTTCCTGTGTATTTAACAGTGTAGGTTTTTACTCTGCTGACAAGCATGTAGCTCTGCTGGCTCTTGATAGGAAAATAATGATGATGTGAAATAGATTTCATTCTTTCTTGTGAATTATCTATACAACAATCATTTATTAAAATCCATTTAAAGAAGCAGCACACATTTAGAACCCAGCTTGATTTTTAAAGTACCAGATGAGTGACATGACCAATTATTTGACAAACACATACACCTCTTCTGGTTTTCATTTTCACAAAGTTTATTTGTGATGGAGTGTAGGTGCATCAGTGAAACACAAAAATCCCACAGAATCCCACAAGGCTGCTTCAGTAGAGGAAGTCTCTAATATAACAAACAGCAGAGACATCAATTTGATTATGTGAAAACTCCCTGCTGCATCTCAAAATTCTGATTTGAGGGATACCAGGATCTGCAGCCTAGCTTTTATGTCACCAACCATTTTCTACAGCTGAGATGCTTTTCTTGGAGAGTAGATGTGCATCAAAAAACGAGTAGACAGCCTTGTGTGCCTTGAATATAGTCATTGATGATGATGAATTTCTGCTGTATCATAGTTTTTTAGGGGACTGATTGGACTATTTTTCTGCAACAATCCTTTATACAAGATAATCTGAGAAATTACCTTTTTTTTGCTTTAAGAACTAAAGGTAGCTATTTTGCACCTAAAAATTGAAGAGCTTTTTTCCCATCATCCTTGAGTGTTACTGATGAAAATTTTTTTTCCTGCTAGATGATATTGAATAGATGCATTCATTATTCCTATAATTTTATCAGATTTATAATGGAAGAAATCATGGACAGGATCTAATATTTATTATCCCTTCAATGCTTTCTAATTGCTTCTTACTTCTTTTTCAATTAAAACCAATCACAATTGAAAAGTTTAATACATGATTTAGTCAAAACACCACACAGTGATATTTTCAGCACAGAAACACCGGTTTTTTGAAACTTAAAATGTGTAAACAGCTTTCACTGCATAAGGGTAAGTAACAGGACACTAAAATATTTATACAGCTATCAGAAAACATGCTATGGAAACTAAGTCAAAGCTCAGAATATTTGTATTACAGTAATGCAGTAACTTCTAGATGTATACAATTTCTTAAGATAAACTTACAATGTTCAGATTTTCACCTTAAAATGTTCTTTTTTACTTTTAAGACAATCTTTCAAGTGTTGGTGTAATTTTATTAGCCATCATTTGGAGCATGGCAGACAGCCAGAGAAGCACTCAATAGTATTTCCTGTTCACCTGACCATCCCCTTGTAAAATGAAGAGCTAATATACATAAAGCTAGGAAATGAATCATCCATAAAATCTGTTTGCTCTGAATTTGCATGTTACTCTATAAATCCAAGTGGTAAACAAAAATATATTTGGGACTGCTGTGTTTTGGATGCTGTCCATCTCTATCTTTGAAATTGGCAATTTCTCTCTCTTCTGCCTTTCCCTCATTTCATTTTTAAGACATTAACTTTCCTTCTTAAGGATAATTTACTTCCCAACAATCTTCTATTCTGAGCAACACAATATTCTTACCTTAATTAGTAACTTTTTTAAAGTAGTATTCATTCAAAAAAATTATTTTTAATGCCTGTAGTTATATGTGAATTGTTGTAATAACACTGCAAGCACTGATACCTAGTGTCTTCTGGATTGTTAGAACTAAAAATTATCAACATTCATTGATGTGGGTATTTATTAAAGTAATATGTATAGTACTGGCTTCAAACAAAACTTGTTTTCCAGTGAACATCAGAAATTTTGCAGGAAAGGATTTATGTCAGTGTCTTTCTGGATTAAACTACTTACTATTTGAAGTAACCATCTCATTGTTCTCCTAGTTTTTCTTTTTGTACTTATTAATGTTTCACATACATCTGATGAAACCTTCATTTTTTTATACTATCACTGTTAACTAGCAAAATGTGTTATTCTAACAACATATTCACGGGAACATCTTTAAGTGTGCAGTCAGGTGACTGTGCTTCAATCATTGCAGAGATTTCAAACTGATGTGCTCTTCAGGGAAAAACTCTTCTACAGGACGCCTGCAGGCCTTGGCCAAGGCACTTAATTTCTCAGTTTTCTCTCTGTAAAATTCTCATAGTAGTGCTGCTTTTTCTTAGTCTGTTGGAGGTCTTTGTGACAACATTTGCATTCGCAGTATTTACTGCTATCATACGCAGTATGACAGGACTTGGTTTTGACTGAGGCCTCAAAGGGTTTCTGAAATAAATGAACAAGAATAACCCTACATATATATAAATGTAGACAGATAGACCAAAATTGCATTGCTACTCAATTGTAAAATACATCCTGGATGAATCCAGGACATCACTACAGAAAATTGCTTCTACTCATGGGTTTGGGTTTGGGTTCCTCCTACCTCTTTGCCCTACCTTTTGAAATTCTCCATTAGTCATGGTCAGCAGGTGGAGACACCTCCATGAGGTGCAATATTTACTCCACAGACCCTGTCAGCTGTCCTCAGCAGACTCTGTGCCAAAACCACCATCTACACATGAAAGAAAGTGCATACGTTAGAAGAAAGGGATAGTGTTTAGAAGAGAAAGAAACTGTCCATGTAGCTGAAAAGAGACATTGAGTGGAGAAGGTTATCCACAGGTAAGGCAGGAGAGACGTTTAAATTAGTTTCTTTCACTGGGAAGTTTTTGAGACTGGTTCTTAATTTTTGTGTTTCATCCACTAGAGGCTTATGTCTTGGAGAAAGGTAGATGCACACTGCCCTGTATTGTGGAGGATGCACAAACATTTGTTTGAGACTAGAGTTAAACCACTCACTTTATTCTGCAAAATTTCCAATTTCAGCTGTTTTAGAGGCAGGTTATGATACCAGTGAGGATTAAATTAAAGATATGATACCTATTTACAGCATGCTCCCTCTGGACATTGGCTTGATGATTTACATCACTGTCAAATTTTGTGCATGCACTCCAATTCCCAGAATATATAATTCTCTCCCTTGAATAATGATAACATTGCCTGAATACAAGCTGGCTGCTCTAGCTAAAAGTATCACTACCTTAAATAGATCCAGGAGCATTTTTCAGAAAAAATTACAGGGAAAGGTGTCCATTTACATTTTTTGCATCCCTTATTATTAATTTCACTTCATTCATTAATGTTGTAAAGAAAAACGTACAGTAATTTCATCCCCTAATTTTTGTGATTTAAAAATTCTATATATATTTAGGGTGCAATTTTGTATTTTTTTTGTGTGTTTTAACATGTGGTACAATTTTTGATGGAAAGAAATCGATTTTAAAGTTTCAAGATCAAATCCCAGTGCTTTTTGCCTATCAGGCAAATACGTACTTGCCTTTTCTAAGAAAAGTCTCTGATTGCGACTGGTGTTTTTTCTTTTTTGGTAAAACTTAAAGCCAATACAAAAGGAAATGCTCATGTATTTCTGTAGAAGCATATGTATAGCTGACATTTTGAATACCTTCCATAAACTGTCCCTGTAGTCATAAAGAAACTCAAACAAAATGTTGTTCTATTTAACTTTCTGGACACTACAATTCATGGATAAGTTCAAACTGGTAGCTTTATTGTGCCTTATGAAACTGTACATTTGTATATAAAAGCCTTCTTTAAGCATAAAATTAAGGCTCTGTAACTAGCATTCTGGCATTCTGAGGGACAAGAAACATTTTGGAGTAAGGCAATGCACTCACACTGTACTTTTAAGACAGTGACAGACTGTAAGAGCTTAAAGCTTCCTGCAGATATTGTGATTCATGCTCCAGTTCAATCAAAAATTATACAAAATGGTAGATATATGAAAAAGTCCAAGGCATTTTTGATGTTTTCCAGAACAGGAAGAAAGAGGGAAGGAAGAAAAAAAGTGTAAGCAAGCAGTTACCTAACCAAAAAAGGCAAAATCACCTGGATAAAAATTACTTGGGGTGACCTTCAGCACATAATTAGTGTTATCAAAGTTCAAGGCTTTTTCTCCACTGTCCTGTATAAAAGTAGAACAAATGCTTTCACCTGTATGCATCAAGTTGTCATAAGATGGTCTACAGAGTCAGTGGGTATATTAATAAATCACCACAAAATTTTCCTATTTTTCTCAGTCTATTTTAGTGTACCACAAGAACAGATGTGTGGTTATGATGGCACAGGTATACCAATTATGTCTTTATGGCATGTGCCTGCTTCCCCAGAATGCCATCTATCCAATGAGTACCGCTGACTTGTATGTGAGAAGCTGAGCTACTTCATAATCTCTTCTATGCTGGAAAGCCCTCTACTTTGGGAAAATAAGGAAGCCATCCAAACAGTTGAATGCTGAGGTGAAATATTAAGGAAGAATAGATCTGTTGACCTTTCTGAATGCCTACATTGATACAATTTCCTGTGTGCAAATGTGTTCATCTAAAGTTGTTGGTCTAAAATTAGGCATCTAGTCTAAGGTCATCCTGCAGAAGATAGAGGATGTATTTGATATCGTATAACCTACACTTATCCCAAGCTCAATTTCATTTGAAGCATGCAATTAAGTCCCCTTCAAGAGATTATTGCCATGTGTATGAAATGGTCGCATATCCCTTGTTTATGACAGTTCACATCGGTGCCACCACTGCCTAATACTTGGATCTGAGTCATTAATTTTTTTGTTTCCTAAGTATGAGCTGAAAAGCTCTCCAGAAGTTGATTTTGGAGAAAACACAGAACTTTTAGTGAAAATACCTCTAGTGGTGCTCTGGTTTTGCCCAGGACTGAGTTAATTATTTTCAGTGGTGGGGAGGGAGCACGGCTTAAGGGGAGTAGCGTGGAGGTGGTTCTATTCCACCTCACATCATTGCCAGGGGCAAGAGTAAGGAGCTCTCAATTCCCAGGAGGAGGGTGTTTCTTCTGGTGGGGAGAAAACATAATGGGGAGGAGCCAACCGGCATTTGTCACAGGCTTTCCATGTAAATTGTTTCATCTTATACCTTTTGTTATTAATTTATTGCTATTACTGTTCATTTTTGTATCTCTTTGCTGTTTCCAGTAAACTGTTCTAATCTCAACCCATGATCTTTGCATTTTGTTCTTTTAATTAGAGGGGGAGGGAGAATGAGTGGCAGCATGGTTTTAGTGGGACTACTAAATTGAAGAATACCATTTGTAAACCACAGCAAGCGGATATAGTAACACGCAACCAAACAAACCTTTTCAGGTTTTTAGAAGTAATGTGAGCTTATTCCTAGCCTCCTTGAGTTACTTCCTTATTCATTTACTGACAGTCCTTTAAATTGTGTTAGATGCCCATTCAAAAATTCTTATGCAATTCCAGTTTAAATGTAGGAGAAGGTATAATAAATATGAGTGCCAAATAAAAAATTGTGAAGACTGGGAAGAAGGAAGGAGGTTATTGTGACTGGAGCTGGCTGTGCATACATCTTGGAGCTGTTCAAGCACGTTGTTACAGCTGACGTCACTAGATGGCAATGTTACATATGTTACATACATAATCGTTGCCATTTGAATGCAAGTTAAGCGTTCAGTCTCTGAAGAAATGCTATATGGTTGCTACTGCTGTTGCGCGACTGCATTTGAAAAGTACCCAATTTACCTTTTTCCTACTTTAACCTCTGTATTTGGTAATGAGAAACAAACATGATTTGTCAGCTCATATTTCTGAAGAAACACAGGTTTGACTGCTTTTAGGGTTGGCTTTATTCCATACACATGGAGGGCATAAACGAAGCATGCCCTGGCAAATTTCTGCTTAGCTGGATAAACCAGCTTATGAGAATTCTGCTACCACATTGCAGGGGACCAGCGAGCGTACCAGAAGCCAGATACTCTTTTGAAAACAACATCATTACTTATCTCCTTATGTCTCAACCTGTCATTTACCTAGGAACAAGACCAGATTCCTCCCAGCTGGCTAAGGCATTGCCAGAAGGACTATTACTGCGCAATCACCCCCACCATTCTCCCTGTGGTAAACAGAAAATGAGGAACCCCCAGAAAGTGAATCACAGCATTGATGGGCTTTCAAAGTGCCTTTTTAGCTCTTTGGCTATACAAAGGTTTTCTGAAGAGGCTGATCTTAACTGAAGCATTTAACAGAGGTGCAAAAGGGCAGTTCTGGGCTGTAATAACTATGTTTGTGCAGAAGTGTATACATTTAAAATTTTTTTAATTTTCAATTCAATTTTGATTACCAGAAGGGCTTTTTAGGGATAAGTAGAATAAAGACTGGGAGATTATGGGGAGAAGAAGGAATGCAATGCTGCAGAAAAGACAAGACAGAAGATCAGTGAGAAAAAAAATGGAAGTAGCCTGAAGTCTGTGAATAAATACAAGAACCAGAAGGCAAACCACTGCAGTGAGTTGGGCAATGTTCTGTGTTTTGAGATCTTCCTTTGCTCTAAGCAGTAACGATTATTTCTTTACTTTAGTCTGATTTTTTCAAAAGCCATCAGAAAACAAACAGGAGAAAAAAGAAGTTAAACACAAAAAGCGTATTCATGGGAGCTTATGGGGAAGGATACATCACTGAAGCACTAGTATCAGAATTACAACATTCTGAATATCAAGAAGGAATAAATAGAAGCAAATACATTCCATAACAGAATAACTGAACTGAACTTCCTTCTAGAGGAATGATGTATGGTTGTGTCTCTTGGCTGAGCTAAATACAAGTCTTGTGCAGCCAATACAATTTTGGGGCCATGCTGGCCAGGTGTTGGAACCTTTAAGAACATCTTTTACATGTATTAGACAGCTGTATCTTGTGAGCAGATTTTTTACTCCCAAAGGATTGGATCTGTGTCCTGTGACAGCAGAAACCAGACTAGTGCAAAGCCTGAGAGAATTTGAACTCTTAGAGATGAAAAGGCAGAGAATATTGTTATCTAGATAGATGTAGTATTGTGAGCAAAGCAACAAGGACATCTGAATCTCATTCCTTCTTCTTCGACTGTGTGGATGAATAACTTTCTGTGATTCATTTACCTGCTCCTTTTGTTCTGTAGCTAGCTTTCACTTAAATTATAAAATTAAGCCATTAATCTGCTGCTTAGTTCTGCCTAATACTAAAAGCACGTGACAACAATGGGCAATATTCAGATCCCATCAGCTTGGAAATGTAGGATGTCACTGGCTTTAACGATCAAATTGTAAGCTATTGTTCATCTATTTACTGAGCATCCACTTAGTGATATATTAAAGAAACAGATTAGGTGATTCCATAATGGAATCCAAATCAGACATAAGGAACTTCACATTTGAAACAACTTAATATTACACTTAGTTTCTGTAGACCAGTGCAGTGACTTCAGTAGCATGTTATTTTAAAGGTGTGTTTCTGCCATTATATTGAAATGGAGATAGGAAATGATCAGAGACGTTTAAAGGACTGATGTAAGATTGTAGCCTAGTGTATTCCAGTGGCTGGTAATATTCACATCATGTCTTAAACCCTATGTATTTCTATATAATGTCTGAAAAAGAAGCTTTAAAGAACCTACATTTCCAAGTGATGGTAAGACAAGACACACTATTTAGCTTTTGTCAGATTATGACTAAGTAAAAATGGAGGTAGACAAATAACAAACACCGGAGACTATGACAGATTCGTAAATAAGTCTAAAGTGTTAATCAAATGACTACTATATTTTGCCTTTATACAGAAATACATGAATTTAAGGTATATGATAGCATGTACATAAGCAACCCTGTGAAAAGCTCTCCCCATACACAAAATTAATAAGAAAACACTGCAGCATTTCTATTTAATGCTATAATTTAGTAGGTGCTTGTGCTTGAAATTATTTCAACTGTGTTGTGAAAACATGGTTTCATATCTGGAATATTTTAATGGCTTCATGATATAATTTAAATTAGGAGGATTCCTAAAACCAAGTGAATATTTTTGTTGCTGTTTTGCAATTTAGATCTCCACTTAATGATTGAAATGAGCTTGTTACAGTTTTAAATAAGCACTAAAGTTCAGAATCTGTTGGAACTTCCATTTGTTCTTTAACTGGTGTTGCTCTAGCACTCTGAAAAGCTCACTGTAACAGCTGAAGTTTTCCATGTTTGGCTTTTTTCCTCCTCTGTCATACATTTGGAAGTTTATAGAAAAAAGGTTTAAAACACACACTGAGACTAAAAAAAGGCAAAGATTCACTGCAAACGTTTCAGTTATTTCAGAAAAACTGTGGCTGGTATCTATGTGTCTGAGCATGTGGATAAATATCAGTATGTAATTTACTATATGCATGTTATTCTAAAAGTCTACCTTTTACAGATTACAACCATCTTTGCGATTCTGAGTAACTGCTTTGGAACGTTAAGAGCAGCAAACCTGACAGTGGCAGCTACCTAACTGGGCATGATAATACCTCTAGTTCTATGTATCCACAGCTAATTACACTTCAACTGCAAGCTGGTACAGATATATTATTTTAGCATCAAATCCTACTTTTCAGGTGTTCCGCCTCTCCTCTTGTAGACTTTTAGGCTCCAGCCCTGCTGTACAGTCCCACTGCTTATGTCTGGCTTGCTGCCAAACACAAATAGTTCTTCTGACTACAAGAGCAAAAAACTTCAACTGCAGGGCTAAATTCTTCTTTGGCTCATGCTGTGTGCAAATATGCTTAGCTACATATATTGTCAGCACCTCTCTCTGTCATGTGAAAGGGGAGATTTCATCAAACATTCTGTGTTTGATTACTCTGTCAGTGCCCCAGGAGCGCCGAGAACCAGTCTGTCAGCGTCCTGTTATGGAGACTCTCCACTGAGCAATCTGCTGGATTGGAGAGTAGTTTGACTGTCTTGCTAAGGGACCCAGACCACCAGCATAAGAGATACCCCCTTCTGGCTCTCCACACTTTTATTTGAGTAGGTTACCTGCTGCCAGCGCCCTTGAAGGACTCATACTAATAGTTTACAGGGTAACACTCTATTAATAAAGTTGTGACAGGCTGACGTTTGAAGATTGCTAGGGATAGTATCTAACTGCAAAAATATATTCAAAGCAATATACAGACAAGCTCTAATAAGTAATCATTCAGCATACATAGAGTATAAGTCTTACCCAAAAGGCATCCCTTTGGCAGAGAAGATAGGTTCAGCCTGTAGACCAATCCCAGGCATGACAATAAAGTCTTCTCCAACTTCTCCCCATTCTTAACTTATTTTTATACTATTTCTTTATGTTTAGGCGGAGCTCAAGTGCCTCTAGTCATACATCAAGCTCAGTGAGGGGCAACTGTACATTAGAGGTTGGTAACTTTGGGATGGAGGTGTGCATCTTACATCTGAGGAGAGTGATTTTGCCACAGTTGCTGCTGCAACAGCAAGATATCTCCTATATCCCTTGGTGCTGAGATGTTATAATTTATACAATGAAACTTTGTGCCTATTTTGACCTTTCGCAAAATGCCTTTAACAGGTTTAATCTGAAGATTTTTCCATTTTTAACTAATGTTTCTCTGCTTCATTTCTTTCCAAAAGTCAAACGTTGGTATAAATTGACATATATTTAGGTCTATAACCTATATGTACTACTGTATAAATAATCAGTAACAGTCTGAGGTAAATATTTTCATGCCAAGGAACTGTAATTTGAGAGTGAGAAACCTGGTACTGTATGTTGAAATGTTTTGTATTCTTTTGCCTTGTTTTCTTTTTTAATAATTTAATTATAAAAACAGACAGTAAACTGATTCAGTGCTATGGGAAAGATTTGCTCAGACAACTCTTGCTTACAGACGAAACTGTTGACCCCAAATCATCCTTTTCATGGGAAAAATTACTGGGGAAAGAAAATTTAATGCTGTTCCCCAAGGACACATATGTTAGAGGAGGCCTAGTGAGTTAGGTCAGATTTGAGCAGCTGTAACACCACTACTATGTGCAATGGGAGCCTTAGTGAAACATGATGTGCACTGATGATATCCAATGCAACAAAGTGGAAGTTCAGGATCCAAATGTAGTATGCTAAAATTAATCTTTTTACCCTTTTCTTCATTAATCAGAGAATGGATTGTTTGAACTATGGCTACAGTGAAGTGCCATTTGGTCTCTCTACTTGGCAGCTGTTAACTGCACTGCAGTGATGAAGATAGCGTTGAGATCACATTGAAAGAGATGCATATAACCAACAATGTAGGCAAATCTAACTGCATCTATGGGGAAGTGAACAATCTAAATTAAAAAAAGTAGAATAAAAATGTTACAGAGGATGTTACTAAAGAGACCTTTTTCTTGGATAAGTGAGAAATTTCATTGAAAATTCAAGCTGTCAGATGTAATGAAAATTTTGTATATGCTTCTGGACAAAGACCATAAACATACTAACTAGTCTGTTGTCTGAGTTTCATGAAGTTCACTGGATCAGCCCAAGGAGACGCATTTTATTGATGGTTTCCAAGGCACATTTCAACATTCCTGCAGTTGATAGAAGCTAGTAGCCATGAAAACAGAAGTGTTATGTCTTACAAATCAGTGAAAAACTCTGCCCTGCCCCAAGACGCTGGGGGCCATGTGAGCAAGTAAGGAAAAGATCAAGTCCTTCAAGCGAATGCTTCAGAATTAGAATACAAAGTTCATTTTACAGAGACAACTATAAGTAAAAGTCTTTCTCTTCAGGGTTTCCTGCTTGAAGCCAAGGTGATGTCTATTACTTGTTACTGTTCCCTCAAGTATTTAATTTTTATATTTTTGTGTGAAGTAATTTGCAGAAATATGATCTGTACTAATCATTGCCATCTGATTAGACATTTCTTACAATGTCAGTTAGCTAAAGTTATTGTGAAACTTGGAATGGAAATTACTTGGATGACTGGAAGCTACATTAAATTCAATTGGAGTTAAATAGGCTATTAATCAACACTTGGTGACTACTCAGTCTGAAGTTCGCCTTAGTGAATAGTTTTGGAAAATGTTATGGTGGTACAAATAGAAGAGATGTCACTATTAAACTAACCTCGATGATATTGGTACAATTTTGTTATTGCTATTATTTTTCCAATATTAGTTCAAGGGGCTTTATTAGCAAGTCATATAAGGATATTTCATTCATGGTTCTGAGCCAGATTCTGTCTTTTGATTTTCATAAAGGCTCCCACTACAGATTTACCTACCTCTAGTTAATAGAAAAGTGTAGGCTTTTATGGACTGTGTGTTTATATTTTCTAATTTGTAATGTTCTGTATCGCCATATCCAGAAACAACCAGTACAGAAAACTGCAGCTAGAGCCTCAGTGAGTTTGAATTTATAAAGATTTACTTCCTGAATGTGGGAACCTCTTTATTGAGGTAAGCATGTTTAAAAATTATTTTAAAATTATTTTGTTGTCTTCAGAAGTTTTACTAGCAATCAAAGTATTTAATAGATTTGTTTCTCCAACACATATTCAGTTATATTTTATGATCACGCAACAGAATCCTGGAGTGTCTACAGAAGCATCATGACCCTCTGTCTGTATAGTGTAGTAAAAGTCAATAGTTCATGTCATAGCCTTCCAACATTTATTTTTTTCATATTTTATGGATTAAATTAAATTTACATTTCACTTCTACAAACAGATAATTTAAAAGCAGAAGTTAATAGAAAATTAAAATAAATGATAATTGACTTGAATGTTGGCTTCTAATTGCCTAACATGCAGATTATATTTCATGGGGGTGAGTTCAGCCCTTCCTTGATGTGCAGACAGCTAATGTTATCTCAAATTAGCCATTCAGATTCTAGAACATGAACCTTTTTGGATATTTTAGAAAATGTAGTTCTGAGATTTAAAAAAAAAGGGTCCCGTGTTTTTTGTGCACTAGTTTCTGTACAGTGACCTCTATATTGAGAATTTCATAAAAATGCTCTGCTTTAATAGTGAAAGTGACTTCTCTGATACCTAGTGATGTGTTCAACTGAGTGATAGCTGGGATTTAAAATATTTCTTACTAATGTAACTATATTCAGAATTATATATCCAAAGACATTGAAAATCTTACCTACATGGAGACGACAACTAATATTCTTCCTTTCAAAACAAGTTAGTGGATAACTTGTAAAAAGAATTCTTACTACAAATTCACACATACAAATAAATAAGAATCTCAGGGATCTTCACAATGCTTGGGAAGATATGCTCTTAGACAAGAACTTGCATATTCCAATCTGGGATCTAAGATGTTAGGAAAATTAAGGTGGGAGGAAACTTATGAATGATAAATTCTAAGAGTCTGATTAAGCAAATCTCAGTAAAATATAGTCAATTTAGAATGCTGGTCTACTGGGTTTTAGTAGAGGATTTGAAAAATCTGATTTCTCTTTAAAAAAGCTTCTGCTAGGCATTTATTTATTTATTTATTTAATGAGCTTTCCCTGAATATTAAAAGAACTCAAAAATTTTAAACTGTTTGTGGCTATTCTGACTTCTGTAAAAAGATATCCTAAGTATGACAAAAAATGTGACTGTACTGTTGGCTTTTGGACCCTAAACTTTGTAAGGAGGAATTTTGGTATTATATGTTTGCTCAGTGGGGCCTTGGTTCTTCATTTTAGAGTTCTAGCTGTAAATGCAATAAAAGCATTAAATAATATATGTTCCTAGATTGTCTTTTTTCAGTTTCATAAAGAAAAACATGTAATGGTAAAAAAAGTCTATTCATCTTGGAATGCTGTTCAACTAAAAACTGCTTTTAAAATTAAAATTTTCCAACAGTATCATTTATTTAGCATTTCTTCCTTATTGTCTTATTGTACTATATGTTTAGGAGATTAAATTCAACTGGAATCACAGTGTTTTTAATAGGTGCATGGTGTTTCAAGTTACTATTTACACCACCACCACCCCCCCACTCCCAGCAAAGAATACAAACTAGTATGTTCAAAACCTATTAAATTTATTACCTTCTTACTGAAAACTCATCTTTTAAAGAATTTTTTTTTGCTTGCAGACTTTTCATTTAGGATATGGAAAATTTTGGTTGGTGCGAAAATACCAAAGTTTTATTCATTTGGAGTGGGATTTAACTTATATACTAATACCTATACTTGTGTATGTTTGCTTATAAATGTCTAAATGTGAAATATATGGCTTGTGTACTCCTTTTGCTTTGTTCCTTGATGCCAGAGGTTTTCATTTGGAGGTATGACTTGCTGGTCAGGTGAACCTGCTGCTGCTGTTGGCCTAATGGAGACTTGTAGAAATGAAATAAATGTTTAGTTAAAAAAAAAAATATTGCTAAAGTTATGAAAATTAGTAATAAGCAAAAGTTTAAATTTATAAGCATCTGAATCATAATTTAGTGGTGAATCTTTTAAGCTATAGTTACAGTCTGGTTTTGATTTCAAGTCTTTCATTTTATTTTTTTCCTATATAATAAGACTTCTACTTTTCTGGGAAGTATTCCTAGAAAATACATAGAAATTTTATTAAACATGATTCAAAATATTTTAGACCACTGCATGCTGCTTTCTTTCAGGATCTATCTATATTTTTAATCAGGTTTCATTTTTTTGTTGCTGTTAGTACATACACTGAAAATGTGACAGTGAAAGTACACAAAAATTGTTCTAGTTGGTCAGATCAAACCCCCTCCAAGCAAAGCTACTATTTAGTGCTTTCTTAAAAAAAGCCAGGCAAACAATCCCCCAAAACTATGAGAAACATAAACTTCCATTTTCTTGCAATCAGGAAGTTAAGGATTTATGGAGACAGATTTTCTTCTCCATGGATGTGTTAAATATTCATTGGTGCTTCTGTGGCTTCCATTAGGACCCTACCATTAATGCAGAAAAAAATTATTACATTCAGTGTCTGTTCTTCTAGAAGGTATCTCAGGATGTGAACTTCAGCCAGACTTGACAAATTAATTTAAAAAATCCCATAGCATTTATTTGTATTCAGTTCTGAAAGTGTTAGATATTCCTGCAAGTTTCTTGGTTTTACTGAAACCAAGGAAATGAAAGTAAGCAGCTTTCAGAATAAAATGCTCAGTGCATTTTCATTTGCGTAAGTGTCTAAAGGCAAACAGTTGTCACTTGGTGGCAAAGCACAAAAAACTAAGACAACCACTTAAGAAAAAGAGATGTCATATTTTGTGAGATCCAATCTAAGCAGAGATGGCACTCTAAAGATTGCTTACCTACTCCTCTTTTATTTCTTGCCAAAGCACAAAGCCACAATGTTTCTATGCTTCTTTTAGTATTACTGCTTTTTTAAAATAGATTGTTGTATTATCAACTTCTAAGCAACACTGAGAAAAGATAAATTGAAGAAAATACATTTGATAATTAAGGAAATTACTCTGAAAAAGCAATATGAAAATGATTGTGAAAAGTTATGCACATGTGTTTTTGTGGATACTAATCTTCATTAAATAATAATTCCCACTTTTCATTTTGTACTAAAAAGGCAATTTATTTATGAAATCTAAATGAGAAAATGATGTTCACATGAATAAAGTATTTTATTGTTTTTCTCTTTGACTTGCAAAGGAAAATAATGGTAAAAAGACGATTGCCATGAATTGCCAATTTTTATCATAGATAAAACTGATGATTGCAAACTGCAAATACTTTGAGTAAAAAGTAAATAGGATATTGGCTTTTTATCACTGGTTGGGCGACAGGTGCCTTGCATATTGAAAGACAGATGTGCTTTTCTAACTGAAAAATTCCCCCCTTTCAGCTCAGTAGCTTGAAATCTTTTGTTACTGAAATATGATCATGTATATTTTTTTTCAGAACTGTTTTCAACAGTTCTCAAGGTCTCCTGAGAAATCTCTGGCTAAGACAATGTAAAGCAATATAACACAGCTGGGTATCACTCTTTCATTGGCAGTGAATGACAGTGTTAAATATTGCATGTTAAAACCCCAGATTTGGTGTCATCCGTGTTTGCATCACAGTGTGATCTATTAGTCTGCATGCAGGTAAGCATTCCACTCAATTATATGTAGGAATAAGCATTACTATTATTATTATACTAATAATCTGGCATAATGTCAACCTAGAGTTTGTGAGCAAATATGTTCTGTCATGAAGGGAAGGTACACCTGAGAAACTGGTTGTGCTTTACACTGGAGTAGCTTTCAGAGCAGAGGAATAGGGGAACAAAAATCTCATCTGAACTCAGTGGGTTTCTCATTTCAAAATAAGTCTGAATTATCTTCACATGGGCAGGAGGATTATGGCCATTTCATATAGAAACAAAATCATAAAGTGGCTTGGGTTAGGGGGACCTCTTGACAGGCCCTGGTAAAATGTTCTCTCTCCTTCTTAAAAGCCTCCTTTGTATACTGAAAGGCTGACCTAAGGTCTCCCTGGATCCCTCTCTTCTCTAGGCTCAACTACTCCAACTCAGCCTTTATTCACAGGAGAGGTGATCCAGCCTTCTGACCAAATTTGCACCCTTTCTCTGGATCCACTCTAGCAGGTCCATTCATGTCCTTCAGGTACTGTGGATCCCAGAGCTGGATGGTCTACTCCTGGTGAGGTTTTCCAAGAGTGGAGTAGAGGTGGAAAATCACACTGCTGGACACAAGTCTGATGTGGTTGGCTTTCTGTTCTGAAGGTGCACATTGCCAGCTCATGTCCAAATTTTCATCCACCTGTATGCCGTGTGCCCAAGTCTTTCTCCTCAGGGTTGTTCTCAACACATTCATCCACCAGTCTGTAATGATATTGAGGATTGCCCTGACTCTATTGCAGGACCTTGCACTTGGCCTTGTTGAATTCCATGAGGTTCATATGTGCCCACTTCTCAAGGCTGCCAAGGTCCTGCTGGGTGGCAACCCTTCCCTCAAGAATACCAGCTACACCTTTCAGCTTTGTGTCATCAGCAAACTTGTTGACTCAGTCCCATTGTCTATGTTAGAGATGAAAATATTAAATAGTATTGATCCCAGTATGGACCCTTGAGGGACACCACTCATTATTGATTTCAGCTTGGACATTAAGCCATTGACTATAACTCTTTGGGCACAGCCATCCAGTTGATTCCTTATTCATCTTACAGTCTCTCCCTCAAACCCTTATCTCTCCAGTTTAGCAAGAAGGATGATGTCAGGGACTGTATAAAGAACTTGAAGAAATGTAGGTAGATGACATCTGTAGTTCTTCCTTTTTCCACTGATGCAGCCACTTTGTCATAGAAGGCCGCTAGGTTAGTCAGGTATGATTTGCCCTTGGATCCCTAATCGCCTCCCTCTCTCTCATACGTTTCAATATAAGAAATCTGACGCACAATCTTACCAGGCAAGGAGGTGAGGCTGATGCCAGCGTCATGTCCATGGCAGTAAAACATGGACATACAATTTTTGATGTCATTAAAACAGGAGCTGGATGGCTTAAAAAAAAAGAGTAAGTGGGAGGAAACATGAGTGATTGTTAAAATTTAAGTTTACTTTAAATCTGTTTATAAATCTACTGCCTTTCTAGCTTCAAGGAAAAAAGACAGTGAGACAGAATTTAAGTGACTTGAATAGCAGGTACTAATTAACTAGAAAGCCGTTTTTCAGCATATGAGCCCTGTCTTTGTTTCTGAGCATGTGAAAAAATATTTTACAGTGCTGCATAAGTAAATGGGAAGCAAAATGTTAAGGACATTGTGATTGTGATGAATTTGGAAGACAGGATGCAGTCCTTGTCTTACCCTGGTTTTTTGCTGTCACCATATTGCTTTGCCTCACTTAACCTACCACTTAATAAGATGAACAGTCACATGGCAGTTTGGTAGGTTGAAATCAGGCCAATGCCTTGAGAATATGAAAGTGATCAAGGCATTGTCCTATGCGACAGGTAATATAAAAGATCCTAGAAGTATTGCAGAACAGACTTCTCACTTTCGTTGCCGAACAAAGCAGGATAATAACATGGAAGGGTCCACTTTTGCTCACATTTGTGTTTACTAAATATGATTTAAGCCAGTGATATCTAAAAGTAACGATGTATTTGCAATGTATTCTGCCAGCCCTAATAGTTGGGGTTTTTCAGTGTGTTTGTTTTATCTCTGCAATTAAGGTTTTATGCTGCTAATACTGCTACTACTACCTCTTCTAATACTACAATTAGTAAACTATGGGTTTTTGCTATCTACTGCCAGAAGATAAAAAATTTGGAGGTTCTCAGTTTAAAAATAACTATCAACACTTGCCTCCTACTTGTTAGTAGAGGTGCCTAAATTCTAGTGATAACATTTTATTTGTCACAGTATTCAGAGGGTAAACTCGTCAGGGCTAATCACCCAGTCCAGTCATTAAACTATGAATTACTTAGATGTGAAAGAGATTAACAGGACCAAATCAACATGGGACAGCACATGAAAGGGCATCTTATTGATTTCAAACTGCAGGATCAATTATTCAAATCTTGCTCTCATGAAAATCAATGATGGGCTTTTTTTTCTGACTGTAGAGGGAAATTGAGGTCCATATTGTAACAATTCCATGTTTCTGTAGATTTGCTTTTGTGGATTGTCATAGTTTCCTAGTTGCAGAATTCTGTGTTCCATATTTTTTATTATACATTAATTATTAATTTTCAGCTCTCAGAAGAGCATAACAAAACAAATTGTGGCATTATAAACTAGATAAAAAAAGACAGCTATTGCGAGTGTGGCTTCTTTTTTATCAGAAAGTTGTTGTGAGCCATCTGGAACAGAGTCCAAAATTTCTTCTTCCCAATTATAATGAAAGCTTATACAGTATGTTGCACCTCATATTTATGGTAATCTTTATTATGAGAACAAGGGGGTGCAATTTTAATAAGTGTTAGAGAATACAAAAGACAGTGGTCTAATATTTCTATTAGTGGGTTTAGCGGTTCATACATAGAATAGTTCAGTATTCCACAGCCATCAACAGGTAAACTTACTTTGAAAATTTCATGAGGTATTGATTTTATTTCTTTGACAAAAGATGTAATGAGAACACAGCATGTCACAAGAGGAATCTGTCCTTGTGACAATGATTGCAACAAGAATAGAAATCTAAACTTGCAGTCCACACCATTTTCTACAGACAAGAATATTCTGGTTTCACTACTTTTTGTTCTTTACTTTCTCCTTTTACATAAAATCTTGTGTTGCAGCAAACCAGTTTTGTTCTTAAGTCACCTACATGAGTCATTTTCAGATAGGGGGAATCCAAATGTGGTAAGAGATGATCTGACCCTATTTTACTTATTGAATATGTCAAATAGGTTACTTTGTTTCTCTGATTCTCCCCTTGTTCCATTTGTCCAGTAAAATACCATCCTAACCACCATAATGAATTGTCATTAGACCGAATATCAATGGATATAGTTAGTATTTATATAAGCATTCACACACACGTATATGTAAACATATATATATATATATTATTTATTCTTCCACTTTATCGTCCATATACTGCTTACTTTCTCCATTTGGCATCTTCTCTGGATAAGCATACAGCACCCTATGAATGATAGCATACTTCAAATAGGCAATGAAAATAATTTTTGTTTCCTTTAAAAGTGTGGAGTTTCATTTCTTTGGAATTTTTTAAATTTATAGCCAAAAGATAGTTTTTTTTCTTCTTTTCAGACTTTGATATGCACTAACTCTTGCAGAGGTGAGGATATGGTATTTGTTCTGGATCTGCTGAAATAATGGAATAGAAGATTTAAAAAAAAAATTTTTAACAGATATTTCCCCTGTATACCTTGATGTATGAGATGTCTTCTTTTTCTTTTTTCAGTAGTGCTTTCAGTAGTCCTTTCCTCTTTCTTTCCACATTACCATCTCTTTCTACACACCTTTGATTCCTTTTGGCCACTCATGAATTCAACTATGCTTTTTCTGTCAAACGTTCATTTATGTTGTGCTTCTACCTTTTCTTTACTCATCTCAGGCTGCATCATCTTCCCTCTGTAGTTACAGAGGTATATTGTAGAGCTCATTTTACACAAGGTCAAAACTAAATGTTTTCTAAAACCCTTCCCAATTTTTACATTATTATCTTTGACAGACATTTGTTGCCAAGCTGACAAATTTTCTCTGTCTTGCATATCTCTAAATTTGCGTTCTGTTATCTATTTCCTATAAACTGAGGTACACATTCCAGTCACACATTGACTTTATTTAATATTTTAATTTAATATTCTCACCATTTCTGATAAAGAGCCATAGACTTAATTACTAGCTCCTCTAGTAATCCTGATTACTAATCTGAGCATTTTGAGGATTTAAGGGAAAAACAGTCTTCTTCATCTAATCTCACTGATGCTGATTGGCTTTTGGATTCAAAAATGGAAGGATTATTTGGACAATTGTTTTCATAGATACTGCGTAATTCCAAGGCACCAAAGTTTATCGATAGATTTTGTGGTGGTGTACTTGATTTTTCTAAATTTTCAGTATCCGTTTGCCATGAAGTTTGGTAAAAGAAATATTTGTAAATTCAGCAAGCACAGACTCATGAAATGCAAATAATATGCCCAGTTCAAATTACAGCTGAACAAGAAGAAGGACTATAGTCAAATTTTCAGTGATTATATGACAAAAATATTTGCTTAGCAGCTACTCTGTACTAAGTGGAAAAGACAGACCAAGGGTTCTGAAACTCTAATGATAAACTCATAAAAAAACTCTGCAATCAAAAGAAGACATGGATGAATGTGAAACAGGGCAAGGAAAACACTGCAATCAGTCTTTGTGATACTTCATATTAAGTAAGCTGATAATTTGCTATGACTTCTCACAGCTTCCTGTTATACAAACCTTGTACTGTCAATATTCTATTTACATTGCTTTGGTGACTAAGCTTTGGGCGAAAACCCTCACTTAACCCAGGAGAACATTGTTGGGGTTCCTCCTCTCCGCCATGTGGTCCTGGGGGAGGGGACCCTGGGGTAGAGGCATGACCTACGGGGTTTCCCCACTCCCTGGTCAATCCTGTTCCCCATTGGTTGTTTTGTGTTCCCCTGCCCGGGGGAAGACCCTGCTGGTCCCGTGATTGCGACAGCTCTTTGGCAGTCTGCCAGCCATGCAGCTGGAGAAAAAAGATCTCTGAAACATCTATCAAGAATCAGTCCTTATTTCTTTCCATGGGCCTCACTGTCTGATACATGTTGCAGGAGACCCCACTGCAACAGAACATATTGACTTTTCCTTGAGTTTTAAACCATTTGTATTGTTGTTAATGTTTGATTCAGCTGTTGTTATAATTAAAATATCTAGGGTCAAGGAGTTTTCCCTAGAAATTTTGGTCAAGTCAGAAAATAAAATCTTGCTGTTTTAGCTAGGTAGTTTAAGAGTAGCCTTATAAGGAAGTATTTTCTCATTCATTTTTAGAAAAAGATTTCTCATGAGGAAACCAAAGCTAGAGTTCTGTATCCAGTTTGGGGCTGCCTGGTATGACAGGGAAATGGATATATTGGAATCTGACACAGGGCCATGAAGACTTAATAGCTTGCAGCATTTGAGCTCTGCAGAGAGGATGAGAGAGTTGGGACTATTCAGCCTGGAGAAGAGAATGCTCAGGAGGATCTCTGATGGTCTTGGGAAAGGAGTCAAAAAGACAGAGAAAGCCTTGTGAAATGCCAAGAGTCAGTGCCAAACTGAAATACAGGAAATTTCACTTAAATACAAGGTAATTTTTTTTTATTTTGAAGATTATCATAAACAGAACATGTTGTATGGAGACGCTATGTAGTCTCCATCCTTAGAGATACTGAATTATATCCTTTATGGATACAGACCTGAGCAATCTGCTGTGTTGACATTACTTTGAACAGAGCTGTTGGACTGGATGATCTGCTGAGGTTCTTTCCAACAGGTCAGTCATTCTGCAGTTGTGCTGAAGCACTTCTAAATTGTTTTCTGCAAATTAAGTAAGGACATTTAATAAACTTAAAGCATTCCACCTTGTTATATTTATTGCCTTTCTTATTTTCATTAAATGTTATGTATACCCTTCCTAATCTTTTTTTAATAAGTAAAATAGTAGATCATTAAGTAATTTTTTTGAAAGAAAGTTCAGAAACACAATGAAAAAGTTTTCATATATCCCAAGAAACTTACCTATAATCACTAATGGTATGTAGTAACACATCGCATATTCTACCATTTTATTATGCTCATTTTACAAATAAAGAATTTGAATTGGATAGACTTCAGTTTTACATGTGTCTGTGTGATATTCATTTGTCATGTACTCACCCTACTACTCACAAAAGAAAATCAAGAAAATCTGTTTGACTTACTAATCCATGTAAAAAAAAACCCTATGGTCCGTAATTTACATTCCATTCTCAAATATTCAGTTATTGTTTAAATTTAATTGATGCTAATTATCTTCCTAGAGCATTTAGTCATTCTACAGGCTGTAATTTTCAATAGGATTGGATGTTGGACACCTAAGTAATTTACTGAGAAAATATAGTCTTTTGTTTCCTTGTACATTATAGAAACACTATTTGATGTTAAAAAACCTTTTATTTCCTACTACTTACTGCTACCTACTAATTCAAATGCCAAGCTCCTAATGTGAATGAAGTCTTTCTATTAATTCGGGTAGTGAGTGAAAATAATGAGATTATAGCAAATGATTGAAGTATATTCTGCTTCTAGAAACCGTTATTTATTAGTGTTTATCATACCTACAAAATACATAAGTTCAGGAAATGGATTGCTAAGTTTGGAATGTGTTGTCATCTTTTAAGGGAGGATTAAAATATATACAGTGTGGAGGACTGAAACATTTACCTGTGTTATACATGAATATAGAATTTTTAACCAAGTGCTGGTGGAATTTTCAGAAGGATTAAATACATAGAAAAAAATAAGCAAAAGAAGAGGGAAGACCTGGGGAGAAAACTGGGAAATTTGTTTAACACTCTTTTAAATGTGAGTGTCAATCATGTTTCTGTCACAACAAGACATTTGGGGAGTGATGTTGCAGCATACAAAGACAAGAACTGTCTGACTATGAGGAGGATTTTACATATTTATTTATTACTATAATTAATGTCCTAATAAAATGTATTCATTCTTAAAAGTCTTTTATGAAAGACTGTTAAGACACAATTTTTAATTTTTTTTTTTTCATATGTATGTTAACCCAATTTGCTGGTTATTCTAGTTATTCCAATTTGTTCAAGGCTGGGTTATGCTAGTAAGGTGCAATTCTGAATAACAAAGGAAAAGGATAATAAAGGACTTAGAGTGAGTTTTAAACTTAATACTTGTATTGTTCTGGTCTGTTTCTTAATATTAGTAGATTTAAAAAAACAAGCAGACATACAGCTAGAATATTGATTTTGGCTTTTCAAGATGCCGTAGAGCAACAGGAAGTGGTGATGCTGGAAAAAGGCCATGTCATGCATATCATCCTTTTACGCTTGCAATCAGAAGGCACATGCAGAGGAATTGTGGGATTAAACTAAGCATTGGACTTGTCATTTTTGTCAGTATTCTAAACAGGAATTGGTCACATCAATAATAAATCTTCAGTGAAGAAGGTGCTGTCGCCAAGTAATAATAAATGCTGCATTAACATCTTACACTGGAGGCTCCTATTTGGAGTGTTGACGAGGTTAAATATAGCAATTTACATAATATTATTATGCATAATAGTGAATCAGTATTTGGATATTATATAGCAACTTGGAGAAATTTGTTGTCAATTATTAAAAAAAGGAAATGAATATATTAACATTTTCCTTGGTAAACTATTAATGCTACTTCCTGATGCCTTTCCTTTTTCTTTGGGTTTCAGTCAGTACTTTTTATAGTGGGAAGTATGTATCCTTTTTATTCTATTTCAATTATATTTGATTAATATATTTATTGAGGATTAACCTTTCTTAGCATTAAAATTCAGAGTCTGGATGTAGCTGTTGCCTGCTTAGTTCAGTTATGCTCAGTGCAGGAATGCTGGCATTTCCTATTAACATAAGGCGCTTAGGCACTCAGTGTGGCTTAAATATAACAGCACTTCTGAAGTGTAAGACAGAAATTCTCTAAAATAATTCTAACCTCTCATGTGTTTGAAGAACCACAGATTCTTTCTGCATCTGAATGTGACTGTGGTACTAAATGGTACCAAATTGTGCTAAATGGTACTAAAATGTACCACTGTGCATCCCAGCTGAGCTGACTTTCATAGCACCTTAAAAGGACCTGTATTGGTTTGAAATTTACAAATAAGGATTGTTGTAACTGTGAAACAAGAGTCCTCATCCAGGGAGCTTATTCGAGTCTACTTACACTACTGAGTTCCATGCAAAGAAGAGTGTACATACGCTTCCTGGATTTTGGCTCATGTTAAAATCATTATTATTATTTTCCATTAATAGTTGTGAAGAATACATGACCATTAGAACAGTTGCTAGATCCCAGAACTATCCTTCACAATTTGTGTTGAGCTCTTTTATTTTCTTTTTATTCCCAAGTTCTTGAGTCTTGTATTTTTGGCTGGACCCTTTCATAGAAAATGAACTAAAACTGAAGTCTCTGTAAGGTGCTCAGGATATTCTGCTGAGAAGGAAGCTTTTGAAACCATTTAGACTTAGAAAAAAGAAATCCATTCAATTTTCTCGTTTCTGAGAGGAAGTAAGTACTTGCATAGCCTATAAATGTCACCACTTGCAAGTTGAATAAATATAATTTTTTATGAAGGCTCTGCTTCGGAACTAAATTTTTGAGTGAGTGAAGGCAGTTCCCTATCATTTCAAGGTAAGTAAAAAACCCTAAAATTTTAACACAGCCCTCTTTGATTCTCCTCTTATGCCTTTTTGCTCTCTTTTCTCTTTTTCTTTTTTTTTTTTTTCTTCTTTTGTTTAGGCATGTTTATCATCCATGAATCATTTTCCTAGGCATCTTCACTGTGGAAGGAGTACAAGCATGTATCTCAGGACCAAATTGGAATCTGGCACCATAAAATGGCATTGTTGTTTCATGAATTCTAAAAGCTCATTGTAATTTGGACTTGCAGGCTGACCCAAAATGTTTCTCATAGCCACAAGCTAAGAAAAGTATACTTATTCATATTGACAATATAAAACACAATCTATTTGCCAAATGTTTAGCAATGTTTCTAAAATAGAACTTAACAATATCAGAATGGCAGAGGAAAATAGTGGAGGTTTCTCATAGATTTTTATTTTCCATTTTAAGGCATGGCCTTGCTCCTGTTGCTGTCACTGTGCTATTGCCGAAGAGATTGTCTCAAATATACAGTTGCAAACCAAACTGGAACTGTTTTGAGATCTTATGATATGCATGAATATAGGCATTTAAATAAGAGGGAGTGGAATAAAATTTTTTGCTGAAGTTGTACAGATGAGTTCTGGAATCCACAGGCTCAAGAGCAGGGAAAGCTAAGTCCAAAAAAGCATTGACCTTTGGGTGCTTTTCTGCAGTCCTTGTTTCTTCTGCATTCAGATGAGTGCAATACAGATATCAGCTATACTACTAATTTAATAGTGCTTTGGGGCCAAGTGGCATGCTGCCCCACTTATATATTTAATTTTCTTTCCCTCACCTCCAAAAAGATGGACCTTGATAAAATACCCCTTGAAAATACTTACTGACATTTACTATCTGCCCAGCTAAAGCACCATATGAGGTTCTTAGCTGCTCGCAATTAAAAATAGTCAGTAATTTTTGACTCGTGTTTGATCTCCTGCCCTGGCTTTGCTATATTTTTAGGTAGATCTAATAGTTGCAGATAGATACTGTCTGCTACAGTAGCCTACCCCTGAAGGGTACTAAAAATTCTGAACTTCTTTTTCAAAGTCCTCAGTATTTCTGTAGCTGCAAAAAATCTTCCAATGGCCCTGTTCAGCATTTGTACATTTTCATAGGAGAAATTTTACTTCATGCAAGAGGAAGAATTTTTCTGTGTTTCTATTATATTTCTGTGTTCCCATCAAATCATAGTATCAGAGTGTTTAGAAATGTATTAACTGCATTCAGTGTATTTGTCATAGGTGGCTCATTCCTCTTTTGAAATAAAGGGAGTTGTTATATTTTGTGTAGCAGTGACTTGAAAGATCTAAAAATGCCTTAATATTTTTCCATGCATGTGTGTTCCAATATGTGCATGTTTAATGGAAATTTTCCCTGAGACTTAAAAAATATATGGTATAATTTGCAAGAGCTAATGATTTTGGTAAGAGTTTATTTCAGACCTAAAATCTGAAGATGCCAGGCCTGGTGAAGCATATCTGCATAACCTATATGGACAAAAATTCCCACGATGAGAAATTGTGAGAAAGGAAGTAACTGCTTACACACATGCCATCTTAAGTTGTGGCAATGGGATATACTCATCTGGATACCCAGGACTGTGTAAAACTGTATAAAAGTGGCACCTCCAGAAGAATTCTCTGGGGATCCCAACCACAGAAAAAACAGAAGGAGGGCCAGCATGATGCTGTAGGAACCCTTGTGGTGGTGACTGTAATGTGTCTCCTTCTCTTTCTCTTTCTCTTTCTCTTTCTCTTTCTCTTTCTCTTTCTTCTCCCTCCTTTCCTTCCTATTTCTTCCTCTCTGTCTCTCACACCCATTACTGTTATACAAAATCCATACTGTTGACTGTGGCGTGTCGTCTCACCTTAATCCAGGCAGAGACATCTTTTAGTAACTGGACCCTAACATAATTTCAAGAGTGGAATCCTAACATTATTCCAGTGGATCATAACAAGGATCTCCACTTCTAGTAAGTAGTGAGCAGTTGTAAATAATCGAAACTCCCACTGTCCAACTGCCACCATAGGTCTTGTACAGGAACCCGAAAAGAAAGGTCCTTTTAACTCTAACCTTTAGGATGATAGGCAAAATATGTGGGAAGACACCTGATTTAAGTAATTGAGAGAGACTGAGATGTCACCTTGAATCAAAAGAAGAAACTGGATTTGGGAGCTGAGAATAATTGGAGAAGCAAGAATGAAATGTGGAACGGGACATCTCAGGAAACAGGGATAAAGCAAAACTGTGTCTGAGAAATCTGTAAGGGTGGCAACTATGGCAAAAAAACCAGCAAGAAGTCACTCATTAATACAGTTCAGAATAATTTCAGATGAGGATTCAGAATTGTCACATCTTCCAGAAAGACAACAGACTAATGGATAAGTAAATTTACTGGTAAAGCAGATATCTGATTTTCCTGTAAAATCCTCTCTGGAGGGTGACAACATCACTGATGATAAGTTTAATAAAATAAGAAGGATTGAAGATTGTCAACTCACTAATAGGAAGAGTTCATACAATACGTGTGATGAAAGTGATTTTTTCCACTTTACACTCTTTCTTAAAATCTAGTAAGTTGCTTGAAAAATACTTTAAATATTCCAGTTGTAAATAAAAACCTCTGAAAAGTTAGGAAATTCTAGCATTAAGGTTGCCATTGAATGTGTAAACAATTATAGTGGACTATTTGCAATGACTAATTGGAAGTGCTTTGTGTTAAATGAGCAAGCCTTGAATATTACATGGATAGACTGTTATAAATGGGTGACTTGGGAAAATCTATTGAAATTAGATAATTCTTAGAGGGTAAAAATATGGCTTATTTTTTAAAGCAGGTTTTCTTTGCTTATATTACAAATGAAAATCTATAGCAATTATAGATATGTCAGTAATACACTATATGTATCTATGTCAGTAATACACTATATTGTATCTGAGGTTATTTAGGTATCTAAAAAACACTCTTGGAGTGCTTCCTTTTACTCCTTTCACTTTATTTTCCACATGACTGTCAGTCTTTCTTGTAGCTACCTCTATCACATGTGCCATGTTGGTAAATAAATTAAAAATTATGAGTTGTTTTGATAACATGATAATGGTGGAATGTATTCTGTCGATTGATTTATCCTCGTCTTTGGGCTTTACCTTGTCCTAGTTTTTAGATTGGAGTGATTTCTTCCCCTGCTAACTTTTGAGTGCATTTCCTCTCTTATTTAAAAACATACTGAAGCATTTGAAAGTGACTGCGGTTTCCATAATCACAGTGATGTTCATCAAGCTGGATATTAGGAAGTTATTTCAGAAGTGTGTTTAAAAATCTTCCCCTACATGCTACAAAAATTGGCAACATAGTACTTCAGAAACTTTTGGGAAGTGGATAAGAAAGAAAAATAAACATGTGAAAACTCCTTCAAGTAAGGAAACTGAGATAGTAAAACTTGACAAATGTGAAATAAAACCAGGATAGAATAAGCAGCCTCTGTAGTGCTATTTTTACAGAAAATCTTTTTTGGTACGAAGACACAGGAGTCTATTCAGATGTTTTCCTTATGCCCACAGCATTGGACCATAGTATGTGGCATCTCTTCTTTATCTAAACAGAATATGAATTAATGTGACAGATAACTGCAAAATAATGAGAGCATACACTTCTGCTTCCCATATATCCTGTGTTCATGCTGATTGAAGTAATTTTTATTCTGTTCCTTTGTACAGTTCAGTCATTTTAATCTGAGGATCAGAAAATGGAAGACAGGTTGGTGGATGTTAAAGGACAGTCACCTTCATGTCACTTTTTCTTATCAAAGGCTCTCTGTCAGACTGCTTTTTTCCCATCACCATTCAGATCTATCCCCATTTATTTGCAGCTAGCCCATGAAAATTTAGACAAAAGAAGGACAGTCTTCTAGGGTTTAAGGGTATTTCATTGAAATAATTCCTTCCAACTGCCATTCTTGTAAGTCTTGTCATGTCTTGTCATGAGCTACAACCCCTTTTTGCATATTCGACTATATCTTCTTTTTTGCTCTCTTGTCATGCCTGTTCTCAAAGGTATATTTTAGGAACCCATTCCAAAAGAGAGTAAAATAGAATTTTGCCTCATTCTGTTCCCAATTTAGTTAGCTTCATTATGTTGTACCTTCTATATGCTCTAGACATGAGCGTGTTACTAATGGGATTCCAGATGATCTTTAATGTTAATGAGAAAATTGTCACTCTGGGGGATTCATTTATGGTTCTACTTGCTAAGCAAGATTGACACTCTCTAAGTCACTGCTTTCAGTGCAGATATTTCATTGACAGGAGTAGCAGCCAGCTTATCTCTCACTACCCACCCATTTCTTTAAAGTCTTTGGAAGAATTGGTGGCAAATACCTTTCTTAAATGCTATTTTAGTACCAGTTCTTGTCACTTAGAAACCACAGTTCTGGATTTACATCTTGGTGCTAATATAATGAAGCAGTTGAAAAGAAAGTGTTATTTAGCCTGTACACTGTGGAGATCAAATATTTTTTTCTGGACCTTGATGCTGAGTGTGTGTGTGTCTGTGTATATAAATAAATGTATGTATTTCTAGAATTTGGACAATAGGGGCAAAAAATGTAGCCTTTCTAGCAGATGTATGGTACTTCAATAGGAAAAAGAAGCATCAGCAGTATAGTCCTTCAATTCTCAGCATAATTTGCTTACTGGCAAAAATGGAACTTCTAATTAGAGATTGGAGCAATGGTAGAGATTTTTTGTTGTTTTATATTTTGCCTTACTGCTGGAAGGCACAAGAGAAGTGTGACATAGTCAAAAGTTCTCTCTCGGCCAGGTGCTAGAAGTAGGACACAGTGATTATGTGGATGATTATGATTAAATTTATTGCTAATACAACCTAAATAGCAACTCTACTTTCTATTACAATGGATTATAATATAATAATGTCATGGTCCTTTGTGTTGAGTCACACGCCTCAGTGAGATCCTGTTGCTTTCTAAACTTCTCAGAGAACTCTAGGTGTGGCTAGGTCCACTTTGTCTCAGATTTGGTCAACATTCTGCATCTAAAGGGCTATAAACTAAGTAGATTTGTCTAGAAACATACAGATTTAGTCTTTGGCCTTGCTTAATTCACAATTACAAAGCAACAAAACACCTAGGTAGCTACTTTAGGACTTTATTTCTATATTTGACCAAATCTTAGCACTTTTACACACTCATCCGAAAGAAAGTGTTCCTTGTTTTCAGACTGTGTGTGCCCTACAGATACCCCTAACAGAGTGCAGAGTGGGTGTCAGGGATGTTGGTCCACACAAAGCTGTCTGCAGCCTCAGGAGACAAGTTGGCGTGGCTGGCCCGGATTGCAGCAGTATTTTATATCCTTATGCATGTGCACCAAAGTCAATCAAAACCAACTCAACTCCCCATCTCTGGAATACATTAATTATGTAAACATCCAGACAGTTCCTCCTGCATTATCCACCTGGTATTCTCATCTTATGATACATTGCTCAGCAGAGAGGGAACAAAGGAAGACTGTGTAAGACGGACGCACATATGAAGTCTCAAATATCTTTTGTCACTGTCACAAGAAGAAATAAAAAACAGGGTGCAGTCTCTGATCTCCTGAAAAGTACTTCTTTTTTTTTAACCTCTTAAAGTTGCAACAAATAAAATCCTGCTGCCACTTACTTCTCCTGCAAGGTTATCCCTTCAAAGTTTTGTTTTCCTCTATGTCTCCGTCTCCTTTTTTTGTTATTTTTCACTTTCATATAAAGTGCATTTTTATGCAGTGTCTAATGTAATTAAACCTCTTGCACAACATATTAGTCCCTGAAATCTTCCACACAATAATTGTATTAATCTTTTTTATTTTCTTTTCTGTCATGTCTGAAATCCTAATATTTTTTCCCACCCTTTCTTACCCAGACCCACCCAGCCCCTTTATCCTGCTTTGCATGATAACACCAAAACATATGCTACACACATATTGATCAAATTCTTAGCTGTCTTATGCTGTTCTCCATTCATTGTATTTTAAACATGAATTGAAAAGTAAAAGATGACATGAGGACACCAGGTAATAGATTTATTATGTCAATATCCATCATGGAAAAGAAAAATTGTCCAGCAGGTTGGTGAATTTGACTCTTGTCATTAGAGAAAATAAAAGATGAATAGTGGGTGTACACTGGCAGCTGATTCCAGGATCATTTTAGTTGTTTAGGAATGCTGGCTTCTTCTATAATCAGTTGGGAAAGATAAGCACCTCTAGAGGGAAATTCACCTGTCTGAAATGGAGGAAGTCTCTTTTCATGACTAGAAGCTTAGATTAATCTTTCAGAATTTGAAGTGTAAAAGTAGATTGAATTAATCATATACTCCAAAGGCAGGTGTAAATTGGAAATACAAAGAAGTAGGAAGTCATGAAGAACCAGAAGAAGTTTTGTTCTTGGACAGTTAACTAAATTGGTCATGAAAAGGCCAGCACTGTGTTGATCTAGGAGTTCAATATCAACCTGGTACCTCATGTGGATGAATGAACAAGGGGGAAAAAGAAAGTTGTGTATAATGCCTTCCTTTCTGCTGCAGGTAAGGAGAGGCAAGAACAACCTATCTCAGAGTGTGATGCGTTGCGAATATATCTGATGGAGTACACAGCATTTTAAATAGCTACCCAAAACCTAAAGCAAAAGTTGTTATACTGCCTTGTGCAAACTCTTCTGGGAGAGACTCAAGGAGAAGCTTTCATTTTAACACAGAAACTTAAAGTGCTATAAAAATGGGAAATATTATTGTAACAGAGGCATATCATTCTGCGTGTAGAATATTCAACAGTGTTAAATACATGGGAGTATTTAACCACCAGCACAGAGCTAGAAAGTGTGGGCATGGAACAATGGAGTCCAGGCTGAAATCTGCACCGTGACAAGCTAGAAAATGTCTGTTATACTCAGCAGTTTGTGACTGATCCCACTGAAGTGAACAGAAAATCTTTCTTTAACTGTAGTGATCTTTTAGATCAGATCTGCTGTTCCCAGATACTGATGGCAGAGGACTGTCTGATAGATGACTATCTTCCATAAGCCTATTTCTTATCTTCCATAAGCCTATTTCTCCTCCCCTGATGTACTCTAATTCTTTACATTGTAACTCTAACCAGTCTCTCATGTATATCCAAAATATTCTTGTTATTCAGTGTGACACAGTAGGACTGTTTGATATCAAAAAACCAAAAAGACCAACAAAAACATTCCCCATGAGCCAGAATAATAAAATGCAAAACTTTTTAGTACAGCTTCTTAATATAGTGTAGAGAAATAATTTGTCTAAAATAAAAATCAATTCAGAAAAAAAACCCCCAACCCAAACTGAAAAAAACCAAACAAAAAAAACCCCCAAAACAGAGTTTGGAAATGCCCAATCCTTCATAAAATAAGGAAACTGGAAATAATGAAATTTAGAATTCCTGAAACTATAATTTAGAAAGAAATATTGCTATATACTCATGTTGCAATACTAGAGGAACCTATTGAGGCATTTAGGTGAGTTGGCAAATCTTGAGACAGTTTATGTTAAATTAGTTAAAAGAATGGGTAATTTTCACATCATACACAGTCTAATCTCTGCAAAAGAAGTAACAATGAAAACAGCATCGTAAATCTAACATATAAGCTAGAAATTTAAAGTTGTTAAAGTGATACTGCCTAGTAATGTCGTTCTTCCTTGGGGTAAAATTTGGTTTATATCTCCATGGATATTTATTAAATGCCTTCCCATCACTTGACCATTTATAAGAAAATCTGCTGTTGGAAATTAAATATTATGGTGAAGAGTCACAAACACACATCGGTATATTAAAGATATAAAGATCTTCATCTTGGGGAATCTGAGTTTTAGGAAACCTATATAAAAAAAACCATAAACAATGAAGGTACAATGCCGAACAAAGCTAATCATTCTATATCTTGTGTTTATTTTGTTATAGCTGTTAACAAATGCCTGTGCAAATTCCATCTACACAGCCACAAGAACAGATTGAAATCTGTTTCGTTCACCATCTGAATTCTATTTATTCAGCACTTCACAGGAGGAAGTCTCTGAATAACAGACAACCTGTCTTACAAGCATGCTTGTCCAAGGGATCATTTCCCTGCCAAAATTGCACCAATCTATAGCATAGCTTTCTCTTTCTGGCAACCCTAACCTGATTTCACCCAGAGCATAGTATTTTGTCACATTGTCCTTTAGGATCTTCTTTCCTACTCTGGTTACTTCAGTTGAAGTTCTAGCCTTTCTCATTTCTCAGTTCTAACATTAATCTTGAAATTCTGCTTGCTCTCTGAGTAAAATAAGCACAGCTGTAGCAGGAGTGCTGTGAGAAAGCTAGGGCAGCCAAAGCAACCCTTATATCAAGAAATTTATGGATATAAGGTTTCTAGGATTGCATATAGTATGAGTATCAGGGTTTTGGTTAGATTAGGAAAAGAAGAAAGCCAGGAGTTCAATTTGGAACTGATTTGAAAAGTCAGTGCCAAAGGAGTTCTCTCCAAGTGATCTACGGTGTGGGGAAAGTCCAGGGTGTCTCAGAAGAAGCCCAGAGCTCTGGTAAGAGTAGAACTGAAAAAAAGCCCCCAAAATAAGATGAGGAATAATAAATGATTCTTTTTTTTGTAAGGAAAATTTAATGGTTGAAATGTCCGGACCTACAGACCAGCCATAGGTTAACGTTTTAATTAAGGCTAGGATTATGTCTAGGGTTCAGATTGTGAAAAAAAAGAAAGCCAAGAACTACAGATGGATTTTATCTGGAAACAGCTACCAAAGAAAACTGTTAGCTACAAAAACATTACCCTCAAGAATTCTTCATCTGTGAGAATTCAGGTGTGGCTTTTGTGAGGCTGTGCATGGCGTTAAATGTAGAATTATAACTGGGAGGAAGAGCAAGCCCTGAGTTCCCATTGCTGTGGTACTAGAAGACTTCTACCAAAGGTGAAATAGGACTACCAGACCTTTCTCTGCTCTAGACTAATGTTTGTAAGGTCTCGGTTTCCTTGATCTATGCCTTGTCTATGGCTAGGATTATAGTAGACTCAGGTTTGGTATGTGAGAAAGAAGCTCAGCCATCTGTCTGGACCTGGGTTGGAAAGAAGTTAAGAAATCAAACTGAATGTTGACAGAATTTTGTTCTCAGAAGTTTTTCATCTCAGCAAAGACAAGGGATGCTGTGTGCAAGGAGAACAGATTAGGTTACATATCAGGTTAAGGTTGTATTTGAAAGAAAGAGAAAGACCATGTCTTCACTTTAAGGTGTCTGAAAAATTTCTTGCCAAAGAGAAATTCCATAAGGTAGAGTCATCTGCCTTAAAGCAAAGTCTGTTCAATATCTCTAGTTTCTGGGATCTCTGAACCCATAGCTGTGCTTGGAAAGGGACCATAGATATCTGCTCAGGGAAATTTAAGGCTACCAAAAGTTTTCACTTCAGATCAATTTCCCTCAGGAACTAGCCTGGGCTGTCAAGTTTAAACTTTGATTAGAGTCAAGGTGAGGGCTGAGAGAATGAGAAAGCCCTTAGCAAAAATTGAAGAGGGTTAGAAAGCTCTGTTTGAAGAAAAAAATGGTCTGGAAACATAGAGAACTCCTGTCTTCCTCTCAACCCTAGCTCTCATCTTCTTGGCTGAACCTTGCAAAACATACCCAAGTCCTCACTAGCCAAGAATTCTCCAGGGGAGAATTTCTTCTCTCAGACTCTCTCCAGGCCCTCTCAGACTGACTTTGCTGCCTTTTTCTTTCCTTCAGAACATGCGGATTTTAGCAGCTTTATATGTTGACCTGTTTTTTTGTGACCCCTTGTTATTTCTGACCATTATTTTCTGTCTGTGGGTACATACACTCCACTTTTACAAAATGATGGTAGGACCTAAGATTCAAAACCAGCTGTATTTTTAATTTTTTTTCCATTTTCCTCTTTACATATGTGACAGTTCCTGCTGACTCTGACCTCAGTTTGCAGCTGTCTTGTTTTCAGCTTTCTGTGGAACAGAACAAAATGCCAGCAGGTGGTAACCTGTCTTTCTTGATGTCATTTTATAATTAAAAAATTGCAAAATGTGGAACAATGTCTGAGTTCAGTGCTTTTCCTTATTAAAGCACTTAATCATTCTTTCTAAAGAACTTATGCTATTTCTACTAACCCATTAAATTAGGTGAGATGGGGACAAGCATTTACTGTGTTTCACTGAAGACACTTTTACTGATGTCCATTAAATTATAGTGCAGGGTCAAATATTGCTATCTATCTGACGTATGCAGTGGGGGACAAGGGAATTTTAGAAGCAGGTCAATAGTGAAAATGATTTCTGTGTTCTCTCACAGACTTATGCAGATTTTGTTTCAAGGATTATTAAAAGATATTTATTAAAAAAACAGATATTTATTAAAAATATCTGCTGTAAATAGGTGTTAAATTTTGATAGAGATCAGTATGAAACACCTCTTAAACTCTTTAGCTGCTCGTTACCTTTCTAATGAACTTTCAGGAAACTTCAATATAGTCAAAATTTCACTTAATATGGAGACAACTTTTAAAACAATAATAGGATTTGGAATTATTTATCTTGGCTCTTACTTCTTAATGACATAGTTACTCCTTTTAAGGTGTCTTCTACAGTGTCTGCAGTACTTACAGGTCACATTTTATCTGAGTTTTAGAAGTATTTTGAAGTATATTATTTTATTATTTAACTGATACATTCATGATCCATTTACACTTTTATCAGACTTCTATACTGTCTTCTATATTTGATTGATAAAGGATATCAAATATCTAAAACCTTGGACAGAGCCTATGTGCTTTTTTGTGTTTTGAGATGTTTTTTAAGTATAAATAATTAAGAGCCAGATTTAGTTAAATCTGGCGTAAGCTATGGGAAAAGGCCCTTGTTTGAAGAGGTACCCAAGAAAGCTGTTTAAATATTCAAGGATTATCTCAGTTAAAGAGCGGTCTATCCCAACAAGCAGGAAGTCAGGCAAAAAGGCCAGGAGGCCTGTGTGGATGAACAAGGAACTCCAGGCAATAAGTTGGTAAAACTCAGAAGTTGGAAGCAAGAACAAGTGAGCGGGAAGGAGTACAGAGACAAGGGGCATCTAGAAGTGTGTTTAAGAAAACCAAAAAGCCCAACTGGAGCTCTCATAAGGGATGTCTAAGTCAACAAGCAGCGTTTCTACGGGTACACAAGTGACAAAAAGAAGACAAGGAAAATGTACATCCATTGCTGAATGGGGTAGAGGCTGTGGTGACTGTGGGAAAGGCTGAGATACTGAATGTTTTCCTTGCCTCAGAATTTGATAGCAAGGCCAACCTTCAGGAATCCCAGGCCTTGGAGACTGAGGGAAATGCTGGAGTAAGGGGTATGTACCTTTGAGGGTGGAGGATTAGGGACTGCTTAAGAAAACTGGACATACATAGATCCATAAACCCTGATGTGATGCACCCAAAAGTGATGAGGGAGCTGGGTGATGTAATTGTGACACCACTTTTGAAAATCTTTGATCAAATGTGGTGATTGAAAATGCCTAAGGACTGGAGAAGGGGAAATGTTATGCCTACCTTCAAGAAAGGCAAGAAGGAGGATGCAGGGAATGATGGGCTGGTCAGCCTCAACTTGATCCCTGGGAAGGTAATAGAGCAGCTAATCCTAGAAAAAATTTCCAGGCACATGATAGACAAGACAGTCAACAAGAGTAATGAGGATTGCTCATTCAACAAGAGGAAGTAATTATTGAGCAACTTCATAAACTTTTGTGTGGTTTGGTAGAGAGAGGAGAAAAACAGTATCTACCTAGTTTCAGGGAGGCTTTTGACACTGTCTTTTTAAAGGTACTCATAGATGAGCTGATGAAGTATTGGGTCAGTGAGCAGTCAGTGAAGTGGATTGGAAACTGTGCTACTGATCACCATCCTCTGGACCCAGACATTCAACCAAAAGTCTAGTTGGAGGCCAGTAACAGACGTGTCAATGCTGGGTCTGATCCCATTTAACACCTTATTTAATGATCTGGATGATGAAGAAGAATGTACCTTCAGCAAGTTTGCTGTTACAAAAACCAGGGAGGAGCGGCTGGTAGAGCAGAGGGTTGTGCTGCCATCTGGAGAGACCTTGACAGCCTGGAGACCTGGGCTCATACAGGTATCTCATGGAGTTCAATAAAGAGAAATACAAATCCGGCACCTGGGAAAGGATAATTCCATACACCAATATATGACTGTCTTTTTCTTTTGCAGAAAAAGACCTGGGACTCCTGGGGGACCAAGATGAACATGAGCAAACACTGTGTCCTTCCTGCAAAGAAACCTAATGGTATCCTGGGCTGCCTTAGACAACAGGTTGCCAGCAGGGTGAGGGAGGTGATCCTTCCTCTCTACTCAGCACTGATGAGGCCATACTTAGAGGGTTGTGTCCACTTCCAGGTTCCTCAGTACAAGACAGATGTGGAGCTACTGGACAGGGTCCAAAAAAGGACCACTAAGAAGAATAAGGGAGTGAAGCAGCTCATATCTGAGGAAAGCTGGGACTTTTGAACCTGGAGAAGTCTTGGGCACGTTCTCATCTACATGCACAAATGTCTGAAGGCAAAGTGTAAAGAAGCTGAAGCCAAGCTCTTTTCAATGACAGAACAAGAGGCACAGGCAGTTGCATCTGAACATCATAAAGCACCTTTTTACTGTGACAGTGACCAAGCACAGGTTGCCAGGAAAGGCTGTGTAGTCTCCATCTGTGAAGATATTCAAAGACCTGATCCTGACCAATCAGCTCTTAATGACCATCAAAGTATATTCATGTCTAAATTGTTCTCTCAGGTAGCTTTGGAATTTTCTTCCTTACTTATTGGATTGGGAAGGAGGAATTCTACATGGATGAATGTAATAATACTGATAAATGGAGTACTCATAATGTGTACATCATAAGATACCTATGAGAAGGGAAATTATGCTGGTAACCCCTGCTTCATGGCCCTACATTTCACGTAGCAGAGCTTACACACATTATTTCTTGACATGGTCAGTTGTTCTAACATTGCTTATCCCTCAGTTTTAGGTGTTGCTTACAAAATATTTCTGTTAATGAACATGAGCTGATCAAAAAGCAGGGAATTTCTCTAGTTAAAGTTTGATAAGTACCATGTTATACTGGTTTATGCCAATATTGCTCATAGAACAGTGTCCCAGCAGTTAAAAAAAAGTAATTTAATAGAGGATTAATAGAATACAATACAACAATATATAATCTACTCTGTTGAGATAGGGAATTTTAGCTTTAGGAAGATCTAGGAGTATGAACTGCTTGGGAAATATTTTCTATTTGCACAGAATTCTATTGTAAATGCTCTAGGAGATCTCAGAAGCTGTTCGCTACTCCTGCACTGGCTTTACGTGATCAGATTTAGGTGTCTACATCTGAACCATCTGTCTAGACCTTTTTGTTCAGTCACGGGAAACTGACATTTCTAGGCATGTTTCACTACATAGATAGAATCATAGATCTCTGAAATAAATGCAATAGTTTTATTCTAGATGTACTTAATTATCTACTTAAATTGTGTAGGTGAACAAAGTGCTTGCTGAAATGTCACTTCAATATTAAAAAGAGAAGTGTGTGGTTTTGGGTTTTTTTTCTAATGGTAAAGAACTCTGTAAATAATGACTGCAGAAAGACTTGGAGGTTTTCGGTTCTGGTGATGTTTATTGTGTCATACAATTTTGATGATTTTTTGAAAATGAAAGATGTGAATTTATACTCCTTTGAAAAAAATTGATGCCCCAGTCTACTGAATTCTATAAAAGATAATACTCAATTAAATGAGTTAAATATATCTTTGTTATACTTAGCTGCAAATGACATCGCTTAGCTCCATGAACTTATTTAGATCATGAACTCATTTATTTTTGAATGATCCAATTGCTAATAAGGAAGACGCATGCAGAAAAAAGACAGAGAGATATTGAACATTTCATCAGATCCTTTTACATACTATATGGTTCAGTCTTGCCAAAGTCAAAGAAGCTGGAGTTCAAAACTTTTACTGTTCTGATAACTAGGATTTGCGCAGTCAGAGAAGTTTGTGCAAGACTAAAGATGTATGTCTTGAAATCACTGGCTTCCAGATGAAAGATCAGCTTGGAGGATCTTAGTATATATTTTGAATAAATCTTTCATGCTTCAGCCACATTATTGGAATTGGAATAACATATCAGGCTACAATACTGAACTTCTTTTTAAAAAAGCGTATAAATAATCTCATGTGAATTTACCAATGGAAAACTTATTTAAGTCACTAAACACAAAAGCAAGACAGTAATGTTAACCTGTGAGATCTGCACGATCTAATATCTATCTAGTATCTATAATTTTTTGCTGGAAGTTATGGGATTGTCTCACATTCTGTGCTCTACCAGTTGCCTTCAAACATTGAAGCACTTAATGCTCTGTGCGGTTAAATGTCTTCACAGGCAAAAGTTGCTTACTAGAAAGAAAATCTCTTATAAAGTAGTTTAGAGATTTCAAAGTATGTGAGAACTACTTTGTTTCATTTGTTTATATACTTGCTTTTTATGCTTATTGTATTACTCTGTTAACCGTTTCTTAATGACCTCAATTTTGCTCCCCAATAATATTGACTTAAAAAATACTATAAAATTAGTTTCTTTGCAATTGAAATTCACGTGTCTAATTTCTCCTATCCAATTTAAATAAAAATGTTCAAACTGCAGGGAAATCAGGTTTTTTTTTTAAAACAAGATGCAATTTAGGTAATTACCTCCATTTTATTATGTGTATATGTTTACAGTAATACATCTGTAGGGTGCTAGTAAATTGCTTAACTGAGGTATAACTTCTTGTTAAAGTTTTACTTATTTAAATGACAATTTAATAGAGATTTGTTTGTACCATAGACTAATAGCAGCTAATCAATCCTGTGTATGCTTCAGCGACAGCTGTGTCCTCTTCATGGATATTTTTACACCATCCAGTATCAGAGTGTTTCTTTAGTCTCAGTAGCAAACACTGCTCATGTAGAAGAATCAGAGGGAAATCTGATTTGTCAGGACTTGTCTTTGGTGTTTCATGGAATACAAACCTCAAGCGGCCAGGCCCTCTCCCTTTACATTAACACGAATGAGGCTGGACCCTGAATTCCTTATTTATTGTGTTTGCAGGAAGTTCTGTAAAAGGATATTTTTCTTCTAGTTTCATGAAACTTTTATTTTCTGACGCTAGATAGACAAAAATATAAAATGGGATGGTCTAAGGTATCTTCTGAAAGAGCATCACGTTATTTATTGACTACATGAAGGATTGCAGTATGATCCAGGTTGGAAGGGATCTCAGGAAGTCTCTAGGGCAGCATCCTTCACAAAAGGAGCTCTGCTTTGAGGTCAGACCAGGCTGTTCAGGGCTTTAGCTAGTCTGTTTTTCATAGCCTTGAAGGCTGTAGGCTTCACAATTTGGCAAACTGTCCCACTGCCTGGCCATCATCACAGTGAAAATGGTTCTTCCCACACCCCTTCCGAACCTTCTCTGTTCTTGTTGGTGCCCCTTGCTTCTGATATTCCCACCATGCACTCCCATACAATGCCTGGTTTTGTCTTCCTCAGACCACCAGGAATATTGAAAGGTTGCTCTTAGTTTCTCCTTAAGCCACCTCTTCTCTAGGCTGAATAAGTCCAGTTTCCTCAGTCTTTCATCACAGGACAAGTGCTCCTGCCTCTGATCAGCTTTGTGATCTGGTTGTTTAGTTGGGAGGCCAACCTGGGCACTAGACGTGTACTGTAGATGTGGTCTCATGAGCATTGTGTTGAAGGGGGAAATCACTTCTCTTATCTATTGGCTGTTTGGTAGCACAGTAATCTGATGACACTTTCCGGAGCTTTTTTGATATTCTCCTTCTCTCTGGTTCAGCTCAGGAGATATGGATTGTAAAACAGATTGCTAAGGTATCAGGTGTACTTTGCAAGCCCTTGCTACAGGATTCCCAAAGGATAGAATGCTATTTGGTGGTTTTATGCACTATGTTTTTTCTGTTGGTTGCCTTCTAAATCCGTCTTAGGCCGGAACACTGAAATTGGCATAATACCTTTTGAGTGGGCAGTATGCCATGCTAACAGATGGCCATGCTAGTGGACAAGTTATGTGCATCAATTTTGATTAGGATGGGCAGAAATCCTGAAACAGCCATCACAGTGGATCTTCTGAGCCCGTTGTTACAGACGTAAGTCATCACTGCTGCTGCTCAGAGATGCGACTCTGAATATCCCAGAATAGCTTGTGTCTCCATGTAAAGTGTTTCTGCTTAAGTGGACTAGATTAATTTTGAGATAGAGTAATAATATTTTAAATCTAAGTTAACTTCTCTCAGATTGTCATGGCTACCAGCAAACACATTTTCCATGACCTGTACCCCCTTTGTCTCACAAAAATTCTTATTTTTCTTCTTTTTCAGAAAAGCAGCCTTGTCCTTACTTCAGCAATATTTTTAACAGGCAAATTTGCCCAAGTAGGTAGGTAGATACATAGTTAAATACATTGATCCTTCTGTTTGAAAATCTGAGAGCTCTTTATAGGAGTGGCTTAAAATTTTTGGTATGCTTTCCCTAAGTAATTTTAGTACTTTGAATCCTAAATTGTACCTTCTCTTACTATTTTAATGACAACCAATAAAATTGGGTTTTCTAAATCAAAATTTGTTGCACAGTAAATCTATTTTTGTTCACAATTTTGGATGAGAAAATTATTTTCTATGGTGATTATATCTCTATTCAGAGATTTATGCTTTATGTGGGGACAATATCTTCTGAATTATTTTAGAACAGGAGAGATAATCTTGCACTTTCAAAATAAACTACTTTTTCAAAAAACAATGTTATGAAGGTGTACTGCACCTTGACAGTGATCTTTATTTTGTGCTTTTAGAGTTTTATCTCCCCTTTAAGCGTAATCTGTACCAGATATTTTATGTTTATAAATTTAAAAATTAAATTAAAAAATAATTTCAAATATCTTCTGAAGTGATTTGATAAAAATTGTAATGAAACCAGATTTTGCGCCTTATAGCAAGTGATAAGAATTATGTTCATATTGATTGCATTATCTTAATCTCTAGATCCACTGTCTTGCTTAGATAACATTATTATACGTATAAGTGTATTATCCAGATAGAGCAGAAAACTGTGGGACAGTACTGTGTTCTTTATTACTGCTATATTTCAGAGTTTTTATACAACTATGGAAGCTAGCCAGTAAGCAGTGAGGAAGGATCATCTTTTGGAAGCTGATTACTGCTGCATTGTCAATATGCAGCAATGTGGTATATATCACTGTCAGTGATATTGGACTGAGAATGATTGGAACTCCATGAAAATTGACCTATGAAAAAAGATTTGAGCTTTTTAGTCCAGAAAAAGGAAGACTGAGAGGACATATAGAAGCCATCTTCTAATACAAAAAAGGTGGCAGGAAGAAAAGGAATAATCCATCCTTCTTATTCTCTGCAGATATAGTGACGAGTAACAGGCTTTCTTTGAAGGAAGGAGGAGGAGGTAAGGCATACATCAGGTAGAAGTATTTTAAAGCTGAGAATGGTTGAGCACAGGAACAGGTTATCTGAGTAAGTAGTGCAGCATCTGTAACTGACAGGTTATAAGAACTGGTTACCTTAATGAAATAGAAGGTATGCTGAGTCCTCAGCTGGGGATGGATTACTTTATCTGTCAAGATTTCTTCCAATCTCTTTATTCTACTATTATTAAATACCTTGTCATCAGAAAGAATTCCATGCTTTTCTTTTTTAGCTTGCAATATTATCCTTTATGGAACGAGAATCTCTAATTAAAAGAAAATATATTCTACGCTGATCAAAATATATGTAAATACTTGAAACATTCAAATACAGAAGACTCTTAATGAATGTCCTAGTTTTGCTCGCAAGCGCCAAGAAAGGGCAGAGCCTAAAGCCATGGGGGTATGGCTTGGTTGCTATTCTATGCCAAACAGGTCATCACTGGCCGGTCCTGGCTTTAGGGTGAAGGAAAAGGTGAATGCACACCAGAAGTGGGCCATTTTATTCCATTTCTTCCTCAGGGACCAACACTGCAGACTCTGTCCCTCTTCTGCCACTGCCTGTCCCTTCCCACCCCTCAGTAGAATGCAATTCCAAGCAGAAAACCCAGCCTAGATGTGGGCACTGACCTGAAAGGATCTGAGTTGAGTCAAGCCCAGCCAAACCCAACTGAATAATGTGGACCATAGCCAAGCCCAGTGGAACAAGTGATCCAGGAGTGGGGGGCATGGTGCAGGGCAGACAGTCTGGGTTTTGGGGGATTTGTCCGTCATTGCTTTTTCATTGTCTTGGGAGGCCATGTGGCACTAGCTGCGGAAATGTCCACCATCTTGTCACTGCCAGAGTGTGGAAACATCCGCCACCTTGTCTTTGTCTCAGTGGCCATGCCGAACTGAGCCAACGTGCTGAGCACATTTTGTGTGCAAATCACCCTCTCTTTTGCATACTCTTGCTATTAATATTGTTGCTGTTACTATTCATTTCTTATTCTATTGCTGTTTGTTTTCAGTAAATTGTTATCTCTACGCACAGTTTCTGCCACCAGAGGGGGTGGGGGAAAGGGGAGCCGTTTTCTTGGAGTTTAATTTCCATCTGGTTTTAAACAACCATGTGCAAATTAAAGATTGAAAGAATAATTTTTTGTTTTGCTTTTTCACACAGCAAATTCATAAGGATATTTTCAAATGTCAAAATATACTGAGCATATCACAGTGCTGAATTCAACGTATGGATTGGAAAAAATTAATTAATACATTTCTAACATTGCAAAAATTTTATGGAAGCTGGGTTACATTTTTCAGGAGAAGTCATAACCTTAAAAAATTTTCTGCCCTGGATGCATGGGCAAATGGTTGAAGTCCTTATTCCCCTGAAGGTAGTCCAAAGTAGGAGATGAGGGAATTTAGCAATTACAGAATCAAACATTTTTATTTCTTCAATTAAAGCTAATGCAGTTAAAATAAACTTCAGTTTAAAAAAATAGTACATTCATGGTCTATGCATGTTGTAACAGCAAACATTTTTCTAAAGAATTTACTTCCTAATGATAAGCAAAAGGAAAATTGAATCTATAGTATATATAGTATAATACAGTATTTCTTACCATTGTAATGTGTAGCAAGTGCCAAAGCAATCCATGTAATTATATATATATGATAGGCTTCTTGCATCAAGGGCTTCTCAGTCTTACTGTCAGCTGTTACTTCACTATAAAAAGCTTCTGTACTGTCTCTGGTAGAAGCAGAGTTGGCTCTGAATGAGTTTAATTATCCTTTCTCAGACTAGTAGGATTCAGGAGCTGTTACTAAAGATTGTCAGAGGTATGCTGGCAAGCCACATTGTGTAATGAGATCTGTCAGAGCTGTTCCTCCACAACCTTTTCCAGGCTCTTGGAAATCCGGTAAAGGAAATTGTGGTGGCAAGCATCAAGTGAGCATCTGACAGTGAAAACTAGTTGGAGTGGTAAATGTGGGATTCAGCCTATAATAAACATGCCATAAGTATGTATGTCCATACTCCTGGTTAAATCAGTGGCAAACAGGACTGTGGGCTGTAGACCATGAAAACCAAAAGCAGAGAAGAAGCAGCCTGCAACCATATCCAAACTGCTTTCTGAGCATATTTTCTTATTCTTCTCTTAGTATTGTCAGTTCAGATTTCTTTTCAGAAATAGTATTCAAGGCTACAGATGTCATTTATCAGGGTCTCTGTAAAGCTTTTGACACGATACCCCATGACATTCTTCTTTCTAAACTGGAGAGAAATGGATTCGACAGGTGGAGTGTTAAATGGATAAGAAATTGGTTGGATAGTCACATCCAGTTGTCAATGGCTCAGATCCCAATGGACATCAGTGATAAGTGATGTCACAAGTGGTCAGGGAAGCGGATTCTGCCCCAGTGCTTCACTCTGGTGATACCCCACCTGGAGCACTGCATCCACTTCTGGGGCCCCATCCCAGGAAGGACATCAATCTGTTGGAGTGAGTCCAGGGGAGGACACCATGGTGGTTAGAGAGTTGGAGCACCTCTCCAGTGGGGAAAGGCTGGGAGAATTGGGATTGTTTAGCCCAAAAGAGGGAAGGCTTAGGGATGACCTAATTGCTGCCTTCCAGTACCTGAAAGGAGCCTACAAGAAGGATGGAGCCAGACTTTTTATAAGAACATGTAGTGACAGGACAAGGGGGAATGACTTCAAACTTAAAGAGAGTAGATTTAGATTAGATATTAGAAAGGAATTCTTAACTGTGTGTGTAGTGAGGCATTGGAAGAGGTTACCCAGAGAAATTGTGAATGCCCCAACACTGTCTGTGTTCAAGGCCAGGTTGGATGGAATTACAAGCAGCCTGGTCTAGTGGAAGGTGTCCCTGTCCATGGCAGGAATGTTGGAACCATATGATCTTTAAGATCCCTTCCAAGCCAAGCCATTCTATGAGTCTATCATTCTAAGCCTGGCATTTAGATTTTATTATATTGAATTTCACAAAATGTGACAGCTAGTATGGGCTATTTTTGGTCACAAATGTACTAAGCTAGCTAAGCTGTCAGGCTGCAGTCATATCTGACAGACGAAAGAATGAAATTATACCATCCTAAAGAGTTTCTCAGGAGGGTGTTACCAAGATGATCATCAAATTTAATTATGTTGGCTGATGCACTTACATTCTTAAAGCCTGACAATATTTTTGTGTCTGCTCTGTTTGAAGCACTGCTTTCTACTCTCCAAAATGATCAGCTTTTGAAATTTGCTGATCTGATGGTAGAAAAACCAGATTTTCAGTGATAGCATGGAACAGATTTGGATCTGAGAGTGTATACAGCAGTAATGACTACACACTTGTACAAACAGGTTGTAAATTTTTTGCTTCTCAAATCCTCCATTTTGGCAGACATGTTCAGTAGAGTAAAATTTTTCATTGGTATTTCATTTTGGGAAGAGGAATATGTTGGAAGTTGTTATGATCTTTATACCATAATAGAGTATTTTGAATTCTTCAGGTTAAATTTGGTTTTTTTAGGGCTTTTTCCATCCAAGTAGGAAATGTAAGTAGGTGTCTGTGAATACAGAGGTTTTTTTACCTGTGAAACTATTCAGTGATGCTTTCTGTCATTTGATCATGCATAATTTTGGTTTATACAGATGTGCTCTGAGACATATACATAGACTATGAGGGAAAATGCTACTTCTCAGAGCCGAAGACTTGAAGAGACTGATAAGACTAGAGTCCTTAGACAACAGAGGTTCAACATACACCCTATGTAATACCACATGCCATGGACCTCCCAAATGCTTTCTAATACCTTCCAATAAACTTTAAAATACTAACGTGATATTTGCAAGGACTGGGCAGAAACAGCACTACTTTATTTAATGGAAAAGTACATGTGAAAGTTGCTGTTCCAGAAATTTAGCTTTCAAAAAACAAGAAAGACCTAAAATCATTCTTCTGGAGAAATGGAAAAACAAGACAATAGAAAGTTCTGTTTCAAAGCTGTGAAAAAAATACCCCAAACCAAACAAGTTACTGCTCTAAACACAGTTTAAAGAGAAATAATATTCAGCTTATTTTCATTTCACTGATTTCTCATCAGTAAAAGACTACTCTGAATATTTGATGTGCTACCTGAATCTTGTTTTATCAGCTACAGAGTTAGGTATTGATCAGCCTTTGCAAAAGTCCGCTGCACTAAAGACATGGTCTTTCAAGGAATGGCTGGATTAGAATTCCCTAGGGGGTGAAATAGATGATCTCTCTTCAAAAAGGACACACTGGCAGTCTTACCTGAATCTCCAGACATCCTCTCCTGTTCAGCCAAAAATTACATGGAGAAGTTTACTTTTGAGAAAGGCAACTCCCTGTCTATGCATTTACTTTCCACTCAGTTGGACAAATTCAGCCAATTTACAAAAAAAAACCCCAAAGCTTCTGCAAGAAGGCAAAAAGTCTTATCTATTTTCCATATCATGCAGAAGGTTAAACTTAAATTTGAATACCTTACTAAACACATCCAGCTGTCTTCTACCACATATTGAGTGATGCATTTGTAGTGTGCACAAAGCAGTGTAAAAACTCTGCTAGACAGACTACAACACCTTTGTTTAAGGCAAACGAAAACAAACCAAATTATTTGTTTTTCTACTTGAATATATATTCATTAAAATCTCTTGATGATGTTATCACTACAGCACTGTATATATGTTGTATCACTGTATATATGCTGTAGCACCATAGGCTTAGCTATAGTTGATAGTGAAATAGTAAATGGCCTCAGTTATTTTTCAAAGATGAATGTTTCTTGAGCAAGGAATAAATTAGGAGTAAATTACAGAACTGGCTTCTGGGAATGTAGACATGTCAAATTGAGATGATAAGACCATACTCAATGAGCACACTAATAAACAAGAGATGGTGAATTCAACAACAGAAAGAGTATGAACTCTAGATTTGAAAGGGACAAATAGACATATTTCAGTTGAAGATTTTTATTCCTCCAGAGCCTCTGAAAATATTAATAAAGAGTTTTATTACACTGAAAGATGGTGCTGCCTTTTGAATCTATGTTATGTGTTCCACTTTAGAAAAGGGAAGTTAGCTGTCTGGGCTGCAAAAATTATATTAAATACATACCTGCTGTGTTTATCAGCAAAGCTGTTGACTTTCAGCCCCCTCCCCCCCCCGCCCCCAGTTCCTTACCTAGATGATATTGTTCAGAAAAGCAATTACAAATAAATGTAGGCAGATGTGAGCAGCCTGGCAACTTTGAATGCGACTCAGGAATTCGCAGTAATCCTGGATTGTGTATCTGTATGATTGTGAATACCAGACAGAATATATCCAGTGCTGAAATGCTCTTTATTACCTTCCAAATTTTACCCTGGGACAAGGGTTATTTCCTTGTAAAGCATGTAACAGGGATTACAACATCAGCATTGGTGACAAAATGAAGGTGGAGTAGTAAGCAAATCAAGCCATACTGCATGAGCACAGAGGGTTTTGACACAATCTCTAAATGTACATTTGTTGTGGACTGCACTGTCTTTTATGCTTTTTCTAGTCTGTGCTTGAGCTAGCTAATAAAGTCTTGTTACCCTATTTCTTGAATTGACATTTTTCATTCCTGTCTTCAGGGTTATTTTTAGTTTTCCTACACAGTTTTAATAAGAATTGAGGACATATCCAAACCACAGTTCCAAACTAGGTTTTTTGCCAATGTTATTAGCAAAAAGATTGTAGCAGAAAGTTCAGAACCACTAGTGACAATGTAAAATTTAATGTATTCTGCATACATCCACTGGGGAGGGATACTTGGCATTTTCTAAATCTCTGAACCAAACAAACGGAAAGAATTTGTAACAACACTATAAAATTCTAAAACCAGGACTCTGAGAAAACAATGATAATACATTGCATTCTGGACAGATATTCTACCTCAAGTAAGTGTGGGTTTTTTGATGGTTATCAAAAACCCCATACTTGGTCATCCTGGACCTAATACATACTGCAGTGTCCTATTTCAGCTGGGGTATACTTAATTTTCTACCTAGTAGGTGGTACAGTGTTGTGTTTTGGATTTGAATTTTCCCTTTGTTTTCTGTCCTGTTAAACTCTCTTCATCTCAATCCATGAGTTTTACTTTTTTCCCAGTTCTCTTTATCCTGTTGGGGGAGTGTGAGCAAACAGTTGTGCAGTGTTTAGCTGCTTGCCAGGTTAAACCACAACACACAGTCAGTCAATATATAAATATGAATTCAAGAAAAAAAATTTCTATGATTGCCTGAACCCTGTAAAAAGAATAGATCCTTTGTTTTTCTATGCATCCCTACTCCAGTTCTGACACTGAACTTTCAATATAGACTGTAAAGTTAATTCTCTCTTGCCCTACACAGGTCCAGAAATGTAGACTGAATGGTAGTTTCTTTCTTTCTTTCACTGTTTGTTGATGCCTGTAAGTGGCCCAGATGGTCATTCCCAATGTGCTCAACTTTGAGTTCTATTTTATGAAATTTGTGGTGTAAAGCAAAATTTGTATAATTTTTTTTTTTTTTTTTTTTTTTTTTTTTTTTTTTTTTTTTTGTATAAGCCTCTCTGTCATGGAACCCATTCATTTGGAGATTTAGTCTACCTTAGAGCTGCTAACTCAACCATCAAATTGTAATTGTGACCTGCAAGACAGCACAGTATCTTTGGATATTTTTAAATGAAACAACACTCTTAAGGTAATTCAGAGGAAGGATTGTGAAATTAATGTTTCCAATAAATTAATGGAATTGACATGGGATTTCAAGTTTGGACTTTTATATCCTGTGTAACCAGTCACCTTATTAAGCAATACTTTATAATATCTGTGCACAATAAATGCATTCATTACTGTATCAGCACTAAGAAGACTACAGATAGATGGTTTACACTCAAGGATCCCATTCAGCCCATTGAGAGAAAGTTTCTTCTTTGTAATAAAGGTAGGAGGTGATAGTCTTAACTTTAAAGTAGTAAAAGGAATTACCACATTGATGAAGTGAATTCAATTGCAATGTAGGTATGTGGTCATTCTGGAGTTATAAAGCATTTTCAGGTATTTGCTTCATACTTTCAGAACAACAGAAATACTAATTGTACCAAGACTGCATCCAACTGTGCATCTTTCTCTCTCAAATATGCACACTCTGCTAAGAAAAAATAAAAATACAAATTAAAAAATCAAACCAAACCAAAGAAACAAAAAAAAAAAAAAAAAAAGAGAAGACAAGCATGTTGTCAGTGCTTAATATAAGAATTGTTTTCAGATACTGCAGTACATGAAAAAGAATGAGACTGACACTAGTTGTTCTTTGGATACTGTGAAACTTTTTAATCACAATTTTTGATTGTCCTGAATCATATTGGGACTACTTAAAACAGATCAAATGCCAAACCCACTGAAAGTTTACTTGAATGAGGATACGCTGATTATTGAGGTAAAAGATATCAGCATTTGCCATTGAATTGCTAAAGTACAGCTAAATCTGTTATCCTGCCAGCAGCTGTTTGCAATTAGATAGATGTACCAACTGGAAAAACAATATAAAGAAAGAAATAAGAAAGCAGAGATATGGCAAAGGTTAGGCCTTAACTCCTTCTTTACTGCCATTAGTATTCAATCTTTATCCTTCTTGTCATGCACAGTCTATTGTGAAACATTTCTTTTGCATTTGTATGTAACTGTTTATAATCGACATCCATAATTAGCACTTAATATTTTGTTTAAAATGCAATCTATATTTTTAATCTTTATCTCCCAAAACACTATTTTATCTTGTTCTGTCTCAGAATTTAATAACTACTAAATATTCTTGCAAAAAAACCCAAAACCCAATGCAAACCAAAACACAAAACTCATTTAAAAGATATTAGAACAATATTAAAATGTATCTACCATGTTAGTGTTTGCATTATGCAGAAAGTATAAATGCTGCATTTGCACAAAATAATTTGTTATTTATGTTTTATGGATCATGCCCTTAGGCAACTTTTCATTATGAAGACTGAAGTGAAAAAAGGTTTCTGAAAAATCAAATGATTGCTGAAACTGGCATTATTTCCAGGGAAACTTCAACAGGCAAAACTAACTTCCTCACATGCTGAACGCACAAAAATAAAATATTGTCCAATTTTGCATAAATCCCTCCCAGATTAAAAAAATAGTTTGTAAATGTGTTTGTGTTTTGTTTCTCCCTTCATCAAATGTAACAAGCATTATTTGGCTACTGCTTTTATCTGTATTTTACTGTATTATTTGATATTTGATGTAATTTAATAATACTTCAATGTTTCTAATATTTTTAAAGCCATCATAAGTTGATTTAAATACAGACATTATATTTGCTTGCTTATATACTTATTTTATGATCTTTGATCCAAATAATTATTTGAACTGCGTAAGTACTTGCTTGGTGACTTTCAGATTTATGTTGGCATTCTGAAAGTGAAGTATTCCTTGGCAACATCCATAGACTGTATGAAATTGCTCCCTTTGCAAGCGGACCAAATGCTCTGTTCCATAGCTGTGCCAGTTACAGCAGAAGCTACTGTATAGTGAGGGAACATTGTCATTTGTGTGATGTATGGGTACCTCGAAGCAACTCCTTGGGTCCCTCCACAGAACAAAAACTGATTGTGAATTCTACTGATCAGTTCATAACCCATAGTGAGCTGGCTGTTTAGCTTTAAAACGTCAGAGGTTTTTGCAAAAAAACCACTTTTGACTACAAAGGCAAAGGAAGAATAATTCTGACAAAGACACACAGCAAGAAAAATAGTAAAACATCCCACTTAAACTGAAGGTTAAGGCTACCAGATATTTTCAGCAAAGATCCCAGAAAGAATACACTGAGTTTTTCCTTTCAAAATTTTCTTTCTTCCCTCTCACTTTCATTTTCCAAATTCCACAGAAGGTACTTGGATTTTCTTTTTCTGTGAATATCTTGCAAAAAATTTTCAGTCTCCTCCTTTAGCCATTATTTGGGTCCAGGATTCTGTAATATTTTCCAAAACTCAAATTGATTTTACTTACCTGAGAACTTCCTATTCCCTCTGTCCACCATATAAAGTTACCTTCTATGCATTTGAACACAGCACATTTCCAAGCTCTATCCCGCAGAAGCATTATTTTTCCTTCTATAAAACTTTCTTTGCCAGTCATATTAATCATCTCAATAATGTCTCCATGTTGTGGTCAATGGAAGATTTGACTTGGAAGATGAGATATCTGTTGAGGCAACGTTCACAAATGATTCACCACTGCTCCTTCAGCTACAATTTGGGCAAGGAAAAAACTTTGTGGTCATGAAAAATAATTAAGAAATAGCTCAGTCCATTTCCAGAGTTGAAGTAGTTTCCAGCAGTCCTCTGCTCACTAAGGAGGTGGCTACCAGGTGGTGGGATAGAAAATTGACTGTGGCAACAATGACAAAGACAGCACATCCTTGGACCAGGAGAGAATAACTTACATTGCCTTGTTTAAAACTTCTCAAAAGTTAATATATGTACTTCAAACAGTATTACAAAGGTAAATGTTTTCCTTCAGCACAGTGGAGGTAGGCTATACTTCAGCAAAATTGATGCCAGGAAAATGAGATTTTTCAGCAGCATATCCTCTTTTGTCTTTCAACCTTTGCCTGTTTGCTTGTTTGGTTTTTGACTTTCCAGTGCTTATTTATAGGTCAAAGTCTAAGTCTGATGTCAAGCTGTTAGATTAGGTGAAATAATAAATTCCTTATATGCTAATACCTACATCTCTAGTCAACAAGGATGTCTTTTGTCAGGAAGAGATATAATTAAATTACCCATTCCCCAAATAAACAAACATTTTGATCAAGTAAGGCTTCTCAGTAGCTTTTGGAATGAGTGGTGCATTGTCTCCTACCAAGTTGTCACTGTCTTTAATGAATTCTCATTATGTATGACTTTCTGATGTAGTTAATTTAGCTTACTAAGTATGGATTTATGAAGGATTGTTTATAGAAGACAGGAAATTTTATCATACTAGTTTGACTCAGCATTAATTTTGTTTTTTTTTTAAATTTTGGATGATTTAATGTTAATTAGGGATGACAGATTACAATCATATAATGGAAGTCTTCTGTTAAAACAAAGATAACGAAGGACCTCATTGCTTTCTTCATTCTTGACCAAAACAGATCTGGAAGATATCTGAGGACAAAATGCTAGATTAGAGTCCAACCTAGTTTACTCCAGCACATTCTGATGAGCAGGGTGAAGAAATTTTCTATTTCCAAAGTATTCTTTTAATGTGAATATAGGGATGCAATTGAGTGATTGATTTTTTTAAAAGGCCAAATATTGATAACATGTCTTGAAAAGTGATACATCAAAAAGAGTATGTAAGGTATTGAAACACAGTAAAGAAGATTATCCTCAAGAAGATTATCCTGGGAAGTATTGAAAAACAAATGAAGGACAATGCAGTCACTGGTCACAGCCAGCATGGCTTCATAAGGGGAAAGTTCTGCCTGTCAAACATGATTTCATTTTATGACAAGGTAACCCACCTAGTTGATCAAGGACAGCCAGTTCATGTAATATTTTTGGATTTCAGTAGGGCTTTTGATACTGTATCTATAGCATCCTTCTGAACACAATGTCTAGCACTGAACTGGATAAACACATCATGCACATGAGCAACAGGCCCACAGGTAGGCCACAAAGGGCTGTAGTGAATGGGATGACATCAGACTGGTGACCTGTCACTAGTTGTAAAATTCTCTCACCCTGGGAAGGCCACATACACACGGGGCATTCACATGAGAGGCAGCTGAGGATGGTCATAAACCATCCAAGACCCCCAACGTGCCCCCCAGACTCATTCCTGAGGCTTTGCACTAGAGCACTGCATGTGATGTAAAGTGATGCAACAGATCCAGAGCTTGTTGCAAAAGACAGCGTAAAACTGTTCCCGCCTCCAGGGGAAGTACCTGGGCATTCCCACCTGGCCCACATGTATCCATTGAACTCTATCTTTTGTGTGACCCTCACTACCAAGACCAGAAGAGGATCAACTGGATGCCATGGGGAAGTGATTATTCTCTACCTAATCTGTCTCTGTGACTCCCTTTCCCTCTTCCTTCTCTCTTTCTGTTTATTTCTATCTGTCTCTGTCTACTTCAAATTTGCTGTTAAATAAAATCCATACTATTGACTTCAGCATATGATCTTGTTTGCACCTTAATTTGGGCAGAGGTAACTCTCTAACAGTTTTAATAACCAGATCATAACAGGTACCCTGTATCAAAGGACAGCGTGTGTAAAAAACTGCGTGTAGGTCAAGGCAAGATTGGCAAAGTACCCGAAAGAGGATTATACTGAGGGTCACAAAGCAGGCAAATCACAAATATCAGGCAAATCACATGGCTCAGAAAAATCTCTAAGCTGAAATACCAAAGAATGACAGGGAAAGTATTCCAGGGAAATGTCATCTAAACTTGTACTGGTTTTGTTCTTTTTCAGAAGTCCATTTATGTCTACTGGGTTGAATCTGGACTGGATTGACTGAGGACTAAATAATATGCCACATGGACCCATGATCTAACCTCTAGTGGCCTATCTTCTCTTTTTGTATTTTTTGATAAACTTGAAATGCTGAGCTTTACAGAGTATATGCTATGGTATAGTTAGTCTATTTTACCAATATGTTCAATTGCAAAGAGATATGCCTCAAATGTTAGAAGAAAATAATGAGTTTTGCATCTGAAATTCTAGGCAGTGTTACGTGCAATTCCTGAGAACCATACTAAATATATGAGTTTTTAATATATTGCTGTGTTTGGTTCAAGTGGCAAGGTTTTGATATCAGGGGGCTTCAGGTGCGGCTGTTGTGAGAAGACACCAGAAGCTGTCTGTGTGTTGGACAGAGCCATTTCCAGCTGGCTCTAAGATGGACTTACCACTGGCCAAAGCTGAGCACATCAGTGACATAGGTAGGACTTCTATGATAACACATTTAAGGAGGGTAAAATAACACTGTGCAACAGCAACTGTAAGAAAGGCTTGAGAATATGTGAGAAACAGCTCTGACAACATCAAAGCCAGGGGAGGAGGTGCTGAAGGAACTGGAGAAGGGTTTCTCACCTGAGCCTGTGGTAAAGACTGTGGTGAAACAGGTTGACCCCCTGCAGCTCATGGAGGTCCAGAGTGGAAGAGATATCCACACTATGGATAGGCTTCATGCCAGAGCAGCCCTGAAGGAAGGTGCAGGCCACGGGAAGCCCATGCTGGAGCAGGATCATGAGAGGACCTGTGGCCTACGGAGAGAGAGGCCCATGCAGAAACACATTTTCTGTCAGGATCTGCAACCCTGTGAGGTACCCACATATGAGCATTCTGTTCCTGAAAAACTGTATCCCATGGAAAGAACCCATGCTGTACCAGTTCATGAAGAAAGGCATCTTGTGGAAAGCACCCTTGTTGGAAGTCATGAATGACTGTATTCCGTGGGAGGAACTCCAAGCTTGAGCAGGGAAAAAGTATGAGGAGGAAAGAGTGTCAGAGAGAAGGTGTAGTGATTTGACCACAACTCTCATTCCTCATCTCACTGCTCAGGTGGAAGAGGGTATATAGAAAACTCTGAGTGAAGATGTGACTGGGAAGAAGAGAGATGTGGGTTTAAGGATTATTTTTGTTTTTTAAGATTTGTTCTTGTTATCCTAGTCTACTCCATTGCCAATAAATGAAATTAATTTTCCCCAAGTCAAGTCTGTTTGCCTATGTTGGTAATTGGTAAGTGGTCTCCTTGTCTTTAACTCAACCAATAACCTTTTCATTGGTTTTTTATCTCCACACTGTCTTCTTGATGGAGGGGAAGTCATAAAGCAGCTTGGTGGGCACTTGATCACCAGTCAAAGTCAACCCACAACAACAAATAGTCATGATAACAAACTGGAACATAAAAACAAACCTATCAAAAAGCACCCTGGTCAACAGATGCAGAATTTCCTGTAAGTGATTTGTCAAAATGTATAATTGAAAAAATAAATTATTTTATTTGGACTATTAACTAGACCTGCACATTACTTTTTTTTTTTCCTGTGACTGTAATAACCCCCTTTTTAAAGCACAAAATAATTTTATGCTCTAGATTATGTGCAGATACTCAAAATCCCACTTGTACATGTCACTGGTCTTGATGTACAGTGTATTCTTAAATCTCAGGAGAAGGTACCATAAGTTTGATGACCAAGGCAAGAAAATGAGCAGATGAGAAAAAAAATAGGCTGACTTCATTCAGCTGAGCTGCTCCACAATATTTTGTTAATTCATATAAGTAACTACAGCCCTGTCAAGGTTGATTGTCAGGGGAAACTTGGACACCTTTGGTTTAGGAAACACAATAATCACAGCAGTGGACTGTACTTATCTTTAGGAATTAACAATCTAACTGAACAAAATTGTTTTAGGTTTAAAAGCTGTTGAATGGACAGATAGGAAAAAGGCAAATGCAAGTTCCAAAATTTACTTTGGAGTTAAAAACCCAAAATTATAAAGGAAATAAAACCAAAAGTAAATTAATTAGTAGGGAAAAAAGTGGGCAAGGGTTGTATATAGAAAGAATCTAAGAACAAAGGTTTGTGTAAGGTGTAAGGAAAAGGACTGAAAACAATATCAAATCAGAGTAGCAAAAAGAAAGTCTGAAGGAGTTGGACATGGCATTGCAGGATGTACTGAACATTAAATCTCTTGCTAGGTTGGTTTTTTTTTTGGCAAAATTTTCCCTAAATGGAAGAAAGAAATTATCTAGCTTCTGGTTCCCCTTCCTTTGCTCTCAGGATACCCAGTTACATAATTCTGTTTCCAAAAAACTTTAAGATGGAATACACCCTGAAAGCCCCTATTTTATCTTCTGCTTTTACAGAGGTAAAGGGTCAAGTTAAGCATGGACTTCAGACTTAGCAGGTCTTCTATGTATCATTAATCTGGAGTTTGATGTACATTGCATTCTGAATGACCAAATGAATCAATAGTGACAGTCTTTTATTATTTACCAATAAAACAACAGCATTCTGGTTGCTTTTCTAAGTTCTTGATATGGAAGATACAGGTGGTCATATAGGTAAGGTTTGAAAAGACAGCAAAAAGGATTTTCTTAGTCATCTTGACAATTTCCTTCCTATTCTTACACAAACGTCTTATGTACTTGTCCTGTCTCACTTTTAAACTAGTAAGATTTGTTCTTCCAGAAACTCACTCTTTCTTCTGATCTCCAGCCTAAGTTTTCCCATTTATACCCATTTGTTCTTGTGTCAACCTTGTCTTTTAGTTTAAATAGCTTTCTCCTTCTTTAGCATTTATCTACCTCTGAAGTATTTATAGAGAGCAATGATATACCCTATCAGACTTCATTAAGTTATTTTAGTCTACTCTTACAAGATAAGCTCTTTTTTCCCTGATCATCGTAGCAGCCCTTCTCTGCAACTATTGCAGTTTAATTAATCTTTCTTAAACAGAGGCTACCAGGACAGTGTGTGCATTACTGCAGAGGAAGTCTTACCAGTGCCTCATCTAATTGCACTAGCACTTCCTTATCTCTAGCAGTAATACTTCCCTTCATACATTCTAGGATTTCATTTGCTTTATCATGATCACATGCTATGTTTTATATCCATATTCTGACTGATTAACCTACAGCTGAAATTTACAGATCTATTTGTTCTGTGTACTTGCACCTCTGTTTTAGACATAAGCAAATTGGACCTAACAACAGGACAATGAAATGTAAAAATTTTATTAAGAAATGTCCATATTGTATAGTTCAACGCTCTGTGTCTACCCCTGTATCTGTTGCAATTTTATTAAAAGTTTATTTTTTAATTCCAGTTTCCACATACTGGAACTTTTCCTCAGTTGTGCCCAATGTTCCCAATGATGGTAGTCTGAAAGGTTCAATGTTTTTGTGGTGACTAGAGAAAAAGATTACTTGCATAGTTTTGTTGAAAACATGTTTGCATACGACAAATAAGGTTGTAGTTCAACAAATTATTCAAATATATGCTCAGTATAAAATAAAAATATTTCATTTGTCCATGAAACAGAAGGTTGAACCCATGAATTACTATCAAGTACACATCCTGGCTTGGGCCAGGACGGGGTTAATTTTTGCAGTAGCCAGGACAGGCATGGAGTAGAACCTGAGGTTATTCTATGCCACCTGATGCCGTTTCTGGGGGTGGGCAAAGTGGCCCCTTTCAGGTCATGTATCGTGGTGTGGTGGGGTATTGTTGGGGGTCCCATGTGCTGTAGTGGTGAGCACTATGTGTGAATTGTTTGCTTCTCTTGTGCACTGTTATTTATATTGTTGCTGTTACTGTTCCTTTCTTATTTCATTGCTGTTTCCAGTAAATTGTTTTTATCTCGACCCGTGATCTTTACCTTTTGTGACTCTAATTCTTCTCTCCATCCCACTGCAAGGGGAGGGATAAAGGGAGGGGGAGTGAGCAAGCAGTGCATGGTTTGGAATTTTCCAGTAGGAAGACTTAATTGGGAAACACCATTCCTAAACCACCACAACACATTACAAATTTGGCTATCACACAACAAAAGGTCAACAAAATAGTCAAGTAATTATGTTATTTCAGTCCTGACTTAGAAATTAATATGAAAGGAATAATTTTTAAATTGGTTCTTCAGAGCAATTTTTGTAACGGGGTCTTTATCAGGCAGCACACCAGCTGTAATATTCAGCTTCTCCTACAGTCATGGCTTGATTAAACTTTGTACATACCAAGAGATCTTACCATGTAAATCTGTGTTTCTGAGAAGTATTGTTGACACAAGCCATTACTTCCAATTACACTGAGACTCAATTACTAGCTATCATGACAGATATGAAATTAATCCCTGTCAGAAGTGTTTGTGATGTCAAAAGTGCATGAGTGGCCTATGGTCTCAATCTTACTATTAAAATTACTGCAAAGAAATTAGCTTCCTAGTCTTGATCCCATGGTTTTCATGAACTTTACATTTTTCTTCATAGATGTTGAATGGTTGGAATTCATTGCTGTCTTTGTTAAATCTGTCAAGAGAATGGACTCATAAATTGGACTATTTATACTTCACACAAACAAGTAGAGGACTATTTTATTTAATACTACTAGAACTTGGACTGAGAGATGACAGAGGGAGAGAATTTTGTATCTGCAGTTTTAGGATTGCAATAGCCCTTTGTGAAATCCATGAGTTGCTTCATATTCAACTTGTGGGCTTTCTTGTGCCTGATGACACGTACAAAATCTTTCAATGTGCTCAAGTATTACAGCCAACATTTGGCAATTCTTATCAATTATATGAGTGGTTATTAATAGCAATACAAATATATGCTTATACTTAAGGAGATGAAAAGAGGACAAGTAGAAAGAAATTTCACTAAACCAACCTAGGACGTTCCAACTGGAGACACCAGTTGAAATACTTCCAATTAAACCCAGCAAAAACAGGCTACAGAGACAGTCTTACAATTGGTATTATGAGTATTTCAGAAAAATAGAAATGTGCACTTTTATGTCTTTTGCTGAAAAAAATTTACATGGAGGAGGAAAGAGAAGAGGTGCATTTAACCAGAGAGGCAAAATCTATAGGAGGTTTTTCAATGGACTCTGAGTATAGGTTTGGCAAATGACTCTGAGTATACGAAAAGCAAACAGGAAAGTGCTCTCTTTGTTCACTGGGGAGAGACCACGTGCTAAAAGGCTTAAAGAGCAGCTGGAGACATTTGATTTTACACAAGCAAAGCTTTGCAACAGAAAGGACAGAGAAGCAGAAGACTAGCTTGACTGGGAGTCTCAGTCTCATGATGCTTTTAAGAAGAACTGAGCCAAGTGATGTTAGGACTAAGCTGCCTTTCTTTTATCCTTGAGAGAGAGAATAAAGTAGAAGAACATCTGTGGGTCTGTGTAGGAGACCACAAAATTGTTTATGAAATCACTGCCTTCTCTTGTTTGTTCATAGTAAAGCGTTTGCTTAAGTTTGTGCAATTATAAATTGTAAATTTTAAAATTCATTCAAAATCATGGTGATGCGCTTGAAATTTTTTCTGCTTTGGAGGTAGGTAATGGTATTTGTTGTGAAATCTAGACTTTGCTTTTATCTTTTTTGTATGAATCCCATTACATGCTCCGTATGGGCAACTGAACTGAGCCTTCCACTGACATCAAGCTGTTCAATCAGTCTCCATAGTGGCATCAAAAGGATTAAAAACTATTTAACTTTGTTTGCAAAACATCAAGTCAAACTGACTGATTAATAAAGAGAAACCACCTATAGAAAATAGAAGAGCTTCCTCCTTCAAACAGAGAAGAGAAGTTCACTGCAGCTAAGAGGATCTCTTTTGCACATCTTGAGAAAAAAGGTTGTGTAGTTCTGAGGTAGAAATTGGACTAATACTAGAAGTGCCACATTTCTTATGCACAGGTTATGTGTCATTCTAGTTCTGAATTGGGTCTGGAGAAACACTGACTGGATCAATTTCTGGAAGGCAATGACAGAAGAAAGGTCTTTCTTGTTTGTTTGCTCTTTTGTCGGTCAGTTTATTTAAAAAAAACATAGATTTTCTGAAAGGGAAAAAAGGGTTGAAGAAACACTAAGTGGAGGACCAACTGGAAACAGCTGAGACTAAGTATGTCCCTCCATTCCTGAGGAGACAGCAACTGAACTCTTTTCTAGTCCAATTCAAAAAAGGAACCTAGTGTGCCATGGTGAGAAAGCCCAATGAAGCCAAGTGTAATGTGGGAAGCTGTTATTTGAACAAATTATTTTGTTCAATTACATATATGTGTTCATAAATAAGCCTAAAGGGCCAAAACTTTGCCAGCTATTTTAATGTCTCTTTTTTAAACTACTTGGGATGAAAAAAAAAAATTCTGGTTTATGTGTGTAGTCTTCCTGATAGCGTTTATTTCAGGATAGGATTAAACAAAACAAAACAATACTCAGTGCTTCTTTTCTTTGGTCTACGTAATGCCATTCATCCTGATTCACAGAACCCTTGAGATGATAAGGTGGATGCCTGAGCCCAATAATTGCCATGCATTTTAAGCTTCTGGTGTTGACTCAATCCTTTCATTAGAGTAGAAGAGATATGAATATATATCTCAAGATATGGTGTCAAGTAAAATGTCTCTTACTTGAAAAGAAGCATCCAGGGAGACTAGAAAAGAGTTAAGATGATGACAAATGCTTTTCTTACTAGTTTTTGTTTCCTGCTTCGAGCTCTAAACATTGCAATACCTACATCCATTGAAATTTTTCCATATATATTTAACACACAAATTTGAGTTTTCAAATAAATTATAAATAACAAAATAGTGTTTTATTTTAGTTTTTGGCATGAGTAAAGAACAGCTACTAGTACATCCTTTTTATGAAATAAGATTAGTTGAACCCTTAGTAAAAACAGAATGAAATCTGCAAGATAATAAGAAAACAAAATGCAGGGTTTTGTCTATCCTCTGCCTAGACAATCCATTAACAACCAAATTCCCAACCGTTACTGAATACTGACATGTTTTAGGAAGACCACTCTAACTTTAAATGGGGAGACACAACTATACATTTTCTGTTACTGTGAGCAAATCAAAACTCCTACCAAAGCACTAATCAGGCAGCAGGCATCCATGTGGCCAGATGGATAGGCAATCTCTGTTAAGAGTAATATAATCCTTCTATTTGCTGAAGAGCAGCCAATAATAATTCACTGCCTTTATGTAGAAAAGAAGCTTAGTTTATTTCTAATTTCTGCTTAATGTTCTGTGAATGGGTCTGTGGCCAGTGTGCTTTGAATCACATGTGGCCATGAGGATATAACCCTTTGATCGACTTACATATGGATCTCATTAGGAACTAGTGAAAGATTATTTACAAAATGCACAAAGAAATAAACTGGCCCCAAAACAAAATAAAATTCAAAAAAATTGTCCTTTGACAACAGAGACAAAAATTTGGAAGCAGACCCATGCTGAGCATGTAGTCAGCTGCTTCACTTTCCTCTTAGTCTGGCAAAATACTTGATTAGTGATGAAAATTGAATCTGCAGGTATGTAGACACAAACCATCATTTTAAAAAAATATTCCATGCCTTGACATATGGATCATGTAACTGCCAAGAACACCTCCTGTCTGGCTTTGATGCAAGAACATCTGAAGACGGGGACAGAGAGCTTGCTGAAGAACACCAGAAAAAGGCAATACAGTTAGTAGCAAAATTGCACTCCAGATACCCCTATGCACAGTAATTGTGTTGACCTTTAAGAGAAACAAACAAAAAAAAGTGCTAATAGACATATAATTTTTAAATTTGTCTTAGGATTTGTAGTGGCTTTATCTGAAATTTAAGTGGAAACTGTCTATTTTTGCTAAAGAATTTTCAGCACATATTGAAGCATTTGTGAAGGAAAGAGTAAGGGATTCTTCAGATCATATCAAAGTCCTACCTTTCTGAAGACAGTAAAAGAACTAATTATAAGATTTATACTTTTCATAGAAACTATAACCAGAATGGAAGATGGATATTCTTGTGCTTAATTCAGTACAACTAAATAATGTGAGATTTTTTTTAAGGAGAGAATAAATTGTAAATAAAGAATGAAATCTATTAATACATATAATAATTTCTGTAGTTCAAGAGATACTGTTTTATTATTTTGTCATTTGTATGCATCTTTTTATGGTATTTATAGGCTTTTTGTCAGAGCATGATCATCTTGAATTAGAGTCATGCACTCTGAAGTACCAGAAGGAGACTCATCTTAGTGGTCTATATTTACTGAGTGCTAATGAGCATTTTGCTTTGGATTTCATAAGACAGGTCACTTTCTTCTGACAAATTAAATTTACTGGTTACAGTTGCAGATGCTGAACGAGTTGTAGTTGTTGCAATTGCCAGTGAAAAAGAAGTTGACACATGAAGAACCGGTAAATGCAGTTTAGATATTAAGATATAAATCCTGTATCCACTGCTCCTGTTGAATGAGGTTCTCTCATACCTTGCAGAAGAAATGAAATACCTCTAGCAGCTCTCCTCAGTGTAGTGTTGGGTCACACATAGTGTTGGGTCACACAACAGAAATATGTACTCTCCATTCTAAGCATGGATCCATGCCTTCATTCACATTCAGGCTTGTTTCTTGCCCTTGGACCAAGATCAGAGACAGATTTGAAGAGACTCCCAGGGAATTCTGGGGGAGAAAAATTGGATCTCGATCCTAGTCAGAGTGTGGATCCAGCCTGTCTGTAGGGTGTATAGTCCTGCCAAACCACAGTGTATCGCATCTGTTTTGGTACAGATGTCAGGTGAGGACAGATGATGTTCAAAGGATTGGCAGATGGAAGACGTAGGTAGTTTGAAATGTGCCCATGTTCTTGTTTATAGGCAGCAGCATCTGAAATGGAAATGGAAACACCTTACAGGCAGTCAGATGTGAATGCATTCAGAGAGGTCAGGAAGCCCAGTTGTTTGTTGTTTGGCCAAGGCTGCTAAGCACAATGCACACTCAATGCAATTATTCAAAAATGAAGTAAGAATATCCTTTGTGAAACAAACTGCTGTCTATAAAAGCCTAGTTTAAATTAAGAAAGAGGACTCTTGGCATTAGATAATTTGTCACATCTCTGCAATTGATGTAACGAAGCACTAGGGACTCAGCCTTTGAACTGGTTTCTCTAAAGCACCTCTAGAAGTTAAAAACCTCTAAGACATTTTAAAATTGCTACTGAATTGTAGTATTTGGCCCAGTAACAGAGGTTCTAAGAATGTTACATCAGAAATTAATGATTTTAGTTCTTGGCATTTTTACTACTTTTACCTAGTCACACTTTATTTAGAAAGAGCAAGACAAGGAGCAGACAGCAGAATTATTTATTTCTGCCATCATAGTTTCTTGACAAGAATAATTTTTTTAAATCAATATGTTTTTAGTGTATCCATTTGATGCATACATATATTTATGCATATAATACATCCTAGGTGTGTGCAAATGTGTGCACACCTGTATTTATGATTTATTCACAAGATGGTATTTCATCTATGATTTATTCCCAAAATGTTACTTCAGAATGTCTACAGGTTGACAGTTTATTAATATTAATATATTCCAATTGCTTCTTATTAAACAATGAGAAAAAATAATATTCATGAATTCCAAGGAGACAAACAAAATGACTATTGCTGTTTTAAATGAAAACCAGCAAAATGTCTTATGGGAAGAGTTTTGCACAGAGAAGAAAACATAGATCTTTACTATTTCATGACAAGCAACAACCTTGTCACTTATTTTAAACATGACAGTCCTGCCCAGGACCAAAAAAAATAGAATTAGCCACACAAATAAAGATGACTTTAGAGTAATACAAAATGTCTTCTTATTTTAATGATACAAAATTATTTAAAATCCCATACGTGACATAAATAAGAAATTGCTCAAGCAAAGGTAAGACAATTAGAAAAAGTAGTAACCTCTGAATTTCTGAATTTCTTAGAAGTATAGACTGAATTTAGCCTTTTATTAGTTTTTAAAATTTATCCTACTTAATGGAACCAGATGAATTCACTGGTGAGGCCATGCCTGAAGTTCTGTGTCCATTTCTGGGCCCCTCACTACAAGAAAGACATTGAGGGACTGGAGCATGTCCAGAGAAGGGCAAAAGACCTGATGAAGCATCTAGAGTGAGTCATATGAGGAGTGGCTGAGTCAGTTGGGGGTGTTTAATCTGGAGAAAAGAAGGCTCAGGGGAGACCTTATGCTCTCTGCAATCATGTGAAGAGAGGTTGTGGCCTGGTGGGGGCTGGCTTCTTCTCCCAGGCAACCAGCGACAGGACATGAGGAAATGGCCTCAAGCTGCTCCAGGGGAGGTTCATGAAGAAATTATTCCTGAAAAGTATTGTTAAACATTAGAATGGGCTACCCATGGTGGAGTCATCATCCCTGGAGAAGGTTCAAGAAATGAGTGAACGTGGCAGTTAGTGTTATAGTCCAGTTATTAAGGTGGTAATTGGCCTTGGAGATCTTTTCCAACCTAAATATTTCAGTGATTCTGTGAATTATTATTTTGTCATGTATTGATCTGTTGCTCTTTTTCCATATTACATGTATAGAAAAAAAATATTAAATCATTGGCATTAGTGTAATAAATGTAGCCTTCAAGAAAATAAAAAGCTTGCACAAATAGTTTTCTAACATGACATGTATGTAGAAATTTTTTTGAAACATAATTTTAGCTAACTGAATTATTTTAAATGTATCATTTTGTCTGAGTAGTTTTGCATAGTAGTTGAAATTGCTGAAACCTTAGGCCAAAAGCTTCAAACTCCTGCTTAACATACCTCAAACTGTTGTTTAGTTCTGTAAAAGGAGGCCCTGAGACCAAAGCAAACTGGAAGATATAGAAGCCACCACTGTCAGCAGAAGCTGAAACCTGTCCAGAGAAGCAACAGATAATGGCCTGCCAGGAGACAGAGAAAGAATCCAGTCAGGAACGAAAAAAAGATTCCAGAACAAAAATCGACACTGGACCAACAGTGCAAGGCGCATGAAGAGCTTGTGAGGATTGCAACTACAGATGTAAGGTTGTAAAGGCCTTCTTCTTAGGAAATCCCCTTCTTCTGGGTCGCTACCCAGAGGCAGCCAGACAGATCTGTTTCTACCCCTGTACTTCCCAAATTATTTGGAATTAAAGCCTGAGATTCAGCTACAGGATTTCTAGGGTAGAGAAAATTCATTAAGACATTTAGAGCAATGAGAAGCTCCCTCAAAAAAAGATGTTCAGTTTGAAAGGTGATTGACCTTTTTGATAAAATTAGAGAATCATAGAATCATTTAGGTTGGTGTGTCTAGTTGATGTTGGCTGGATGCCAGGTGCCCACCAAGTGGCTCTATCATTTTTCTTCCCAGCTGGACAGGGGAGAAAAAATAAGATGGAAAATGTCTTGGAGGTTGAAATAAGGCCGTTTACTAAAGAAAAAGTGAAAGTTTGCATGTGCAGAAGCAAAGAGAAGAAAAATAGGCTTATTCTCTACATGTCAGGATCCATCAATAAATAGAGCACAGCCTCTTTCGTCTCCTGATAACTCATTGTTTGGTGGTGCTTCTTGAACACCTGTCACCTTCTCAGGCAATGCTGCAGAATCTCTGCCTTCAGCCCAGTCCCTCTCTTACAGGATTCCTGGGTAATTGGATTTCCCCATTCAGGCTTGTTGTGTAATCAATCCTGTTCACCCATTCATGTAGCATGGGTTGCATGATGTGTTGAGGGGAAGTTGCCTTTGAAAATCCAGTCTAGCACCAGCAATTGTGGTATCAAGAGGAGATATGCTTCTGTCTCAACAACATCTGAGGCAACTCAAACCCTCTCACAAGCTGCTAATATCTTTTTCCTGTTGGATTTTAGTGGGCTTCTGATCTTCAATAAACCCAGCTCCAAAACCCTAATGTTCAACCTAGGGTTTCTCTTGATGTTCTTTGCCAGAGACTCCAGGTGAGATCCTGCTTCCCAGCTGCAGTGTAGAGTATATTTTTCACAGCTGTTCCTGTATGAACAGGCCCAAGAGCTACCACATAAACTATTTCCTGTTTGATCTGCTCAAAGGCCTGTTGTTGCTCAAGGCCCTAAAGTGATTCTTCTTCCAGGTCATTGGATAGAGGGGGCTCACAAGCTGACTAAAACCTGGGATGTGCATTCTCCAGAACCCATCAAGGCTTAGGAAAGCTTGTGTTTCCTCCTTGTTAGCTGGTGGAGACATGTTCCTATTTTGTTAACCACATTCATAGGCACATGATGATGGTAGAGACTACCATTTACTTCCAAGAACTGGATCTCCCATGCAGGTCCCTTTACCTCACTTTCTTTTATGGCTAAACCAGCTTTCAAAAGAATTTTGATTATTTTCTTCCCTTTCTCAAAAACTCTTTCTGTTGTATCACCCCACACAATGATATAATCAATCATGCAGGTGTTCTGGAGCTCCACCCTGTTCCAGTGCATGGATCAGTCCATGGCAGATGGTAGGGCTGTGTTTCTACTCCTGGAGCAGGTGGTTCCAGGTGTATTGCACACCCCTCTAAGTGAAAGCAAACTGTGGCCTGCAGTCTACTGCCAGAGGGATTGAGAAAAACATACTGGTAATGTCAATTGTCACATACCATTTTGCTGCCTTGGACTCCAGCTCATATTGAAGTTCCATCAGGTCCATCAAAGCAGCACTCAGAGGTTGCATGACCTCTTTCAGGCCACGATAATCTCCTGTCAGCCTCCATTCTCCATTGGACTTATGCACTGGCCATATGGGGCTGTTAAAGGGTGAGTGGGTCATCACGTGCTCACTGCTTGGCCGTCCAGTTGATGAATTAGTTCATGGATGGGAGATACAGCGTTTTAGTGCAATGTTGCTGCTGGTGAACTGTGGTGATAACAATTGGCACTTGCTGGTCTTCAACTTGCATCAGTCCTACAATGAAGGGAACTCCTTCAGGAGAGGCCAGGCCGGATGGATAACTGATCTCTGTATTCAGAGTAGCTACGCTAAAATCTCATTGATACCCATTTGGATCCCTGAAGTACCCTCTCCTGAGGTAGTCCATTCCAAGGACACAAGGGGCCTCTGGGCAAGTCACAGTGGGGTGCTTTTCCCACTTGTCTCATTAAAACTCACCTCAGCCTCTAATACAGACAACTCTTGGCATCCTCCTGTGCCTCCAGAGATCCAAACAGATTCTGTACCCCTGTGCCTTGATGGCATCAGTGTGCATTTTGCACCAGTACCTACTAAAGCTTTATACTTCTGTGGATTTGGTGTGCCAGGCCATCAAACCCACGCAGTGCAGTATGCCTGGTCATCCCTTTCCTCCTCCTGGCCAAAGGCAGGTACCCTGTATTCCAGTTCCTGGTCAAAGTATTCACTGTCTGACCATTTTGATGCCAGACAAGATGTCCCCTTACCAGGATCAAAGGAGGCGATTTCGGTTCTTTGTCTGGGAGATCACTGATTGATTATGTTCTTGTGTTTCTGTGGCAACTACACTGACAGCGTTCTTGGGTGACCCCTTTACAGCTCTCTTCCCTCTGAGTTCATGTACACAGGCTTTCAGCTTAAAGGTAGGTTCACCATCCCACTTCCTCATGTCTTCCCCTGATCACATAGAAAGACTTGACCTTTGCCTGGGGCTTCCTTTCCCTCTGACTGGGGCAGGTGAGGACCAATCTCTTGGGTTGCCCCTGACAGCTGAAGTGCTGGCCCATAGGAATGTGGAAGTACACAGCTTCTTCTATGTTTCGTAGCCAGGAGGATGCCACCTTTACAGCTGCTGTACCCATTTCTGGGTAATACATCTGCTACCAAGCTGCTGAAATGTGATGCAGGGGCATTTTGAAGCACCTTCGTCCAAATGGCCATTGAGCAACAGACATCCTCTGGATCTTTAGGGGTGTTATCTCTTTTTAGTTTACTACAGATGACTTTCAGCACTGCTAGTACACTCAGCTAGAGGATACCTTCATATGCAATGGTCCACTGTCCTAAGAAGTTCATGAGATCTTCCCTAAATGGATATCTTGCCCTCACACTTGAGAGGAGCCGTCTCCCAAAACTACATATTGCTTCTTCCTTTTCAATCCCTCTTTCAATTTCTCAGCTTCTAGCAAGGGATCCCAGCTGTTTGGCTTCATGACCTTCTAATGGCTGACTGTCAGCACCATTATCCAGCACTGAAACAGCCAGGCAGAAGTCCACTCTCCTGGCTGGAGGCTGCAATCTTTTTGCAAGTCTCAAAGTTCTGATGAGGTCAGGGACTGGGTAACTTTGGTATTCTGTTTGATTTGTCTCACTCCTTTCAATTTATTTGTTGGAGGACCAGCTCTGACCCCTTCAGCCCTGATTCTCCTGCTTCTTCTTTCTCCATTTCTAATCAATGACGTGGACCTGTAAATCACATTATCCACTTTTCTTTATCACTACTGGGGCAATTACTGTAGCTGTTACTTGAGTACCTATCTCAGCCATAGTATCCTCAAATGTAGTTTGGATTCCTAATTCAACTGCAGTCCTCTGAGAGTACTGAACTGTGGCTCGATAGGCACAGGACAGGCTCCAGTACAGGATGAAAAGCTGCTGGTTTTCACTGGAATAGATAAGGCACCCTTTTATCGGGTGATGACTCAGCTTGTCAGGATTGATTACCTGTTCAGGTGTAAAGTCCCAGAAAATGGGAGATGATAACCTCCCTAGGAACCTGCCAAATCTTATCACACACCCTGCCACCCAGGAACTGGACACCTCAGGGTACATTTCAATATCTCCATACCTAAAGTTTGTTTGCTCTTACACCAGGATGACACGAGATTCCATAAGCCCCATAGTGTGCCAACAGTATTAGTTAATATTATTACTGATATTAAGCAGCTTAAGGATGAGCTGTGACCATGGGAGCCTTCATTACAAAACCATTCATGTCAATCTCAGGTAGGAAGAGGGAGGTGTATTCCATCACTGTCCACAGAAGATAGCTCCCCCAGCACAACAAGGCCATTGGTCTAAGTGAAAAGCACAGAGCTACTGTTTGTATTAGTGTGTTCCCAAACTCAGCAAAATAAAGAGATAAGTGGTGCAGCTGACAAATTCTGTGTCCCACACAGGAGCTTGCTACTCAATAACTATGTGTGTATATATATATGTATGTATATATATTTGTATGTATAACTGCCTTTGTCTCACCCTGCATTAGGCACCAAAAAGGACTGTGGTGAGTTGGCCTTTGCTGGACACCAGGTGTCCACCAACTGGCTCTATCACTTCTCTTCCCAGCTGGACAGGGGAGAGAAAAAACATAAGATGGAAAACATGTAGCTTGAAATAAGGCAGTTTACTAAAGCAAAAGAAAAGTTTGCATGTGCACGAGCACAGAGGAAATAAATAGATTTATTCTCTCCTTCCCATCAGCAAGCAATGTTCAGGCACTTCCTAGGAAGCAGGGCTTCAGCACATAGCAATGTGCTCCAGAAGGCAAATATTGTAAATAACAAATGCCCCCAATTCCTCCCCCTTTCCTTAGCTTTTATATCTCGGCTGATATCAAATGGTATGGCATAACCATTTGGTCGATTTGGGTCATCTGGTCCCCAGCCTATTGATGGCAGGAGAATGTTGAGAGAGAGCGCTGATGCTGTGCTGGTGCTTTTCAGCTGTAGCCAAAACACTGGTGTGTTATCAAAACCTTTCTAGCTACTCATGCAAAGCACAGCACTTGTGAGGGCTGCCATGGGAAAATGAACTCCATCTCAGCCAGAACCAATAAAGTTGGAAGGAACTCTTAGATAATAGAGTCTGAGCATTATCTCAGCACTGCCAAGCCTATCACTAACCATGTCCTTAACCACTAAACCATACCTCCTGGGATGGTGACTCCAGCACTTCCCTGGCAGCATGTTACAATGCTTGACAATGGTTGCTGTGAAGAAATTTTTCCTAATATCCAAGCTAACCTTCCCTGGCAAAACTTGAGACCATTTCCTCTTGTTCTATTACTTGTTTCTTGGGAGAAAGGACCAACCCCACCTTACCACAACCTCCTTTCAGCTAATTGTAGAGAGCAGTAAGGTCTTCCCTGAACATTCTTTTCTTCAGGCTAAACACCCCCAGCTTCTTCAGCTCCTCCTCATAAGACTTGTGCTTCAGATCCTTCCCCAGCTTCATTCTGTTGACGTGCCCCAGCACTTCAATGTCTTTCTTGTGGTGAGGGGCCAAAAACTGAACACAGGATTCAAGGTGCAGCCTGGAGAAGCCTGGATATAGGTAATTCACACATGTAATATTTGCCTTTAAGTCCCCACTATGTGATACTGATAAATGTGATGTGTCTCTCCAACACAGTTCAGGTTGTCTGTTGGTGCACAGGATAGGACCAAATAAGAATTGATGAAAAAGTTTCATTCTTTGTGCAGTCATCTACTGTGATGGTTAACACAGCTGTCCAGAGGAAGAAAGTAATTTGTCAAAAAAAATCATAAACAAAAAATCCACCTTGTAAATGATGTCATGTGCCTTACTTTCACATTTGTTTGCTACTAAGGTGCCAGCCTTGAAACTTTCTTTTGCCGCTCTCATTTGTGTGCTTTCCTCCGTGCTCATATATGGTAAGAAGGGATTTCCCTCAATCCTATGCCAAATCTGTATTTTCTGTTCATTCAAATTCTTCTAAAAATGCATTGCTCTCAATGAGCCACTAAACAAAAGCCTTCTCTATCACATTGATATGATGGATCTGAATTTATTTAAGAATAAATTATAGTCAGCAAACCTAAATTTCTTCCTCTCTCTGATCCTTGCAGTACATTTTCAACATTCCACTTCTTGTTCTTTCCCATAATTTCAAACAGATATCACAACAGCAATTATGAAATTAAAATCACTAGAACTCTGGCACCACTGGCATTTGAGGTATCTTACATTCTTTGAAGATGCTAATCTACTTTCATTTTCCCTTTAAAAGGCTGAAGCATTTTGAAGGGTCATGTAAGATCATGCATCAAGCCAAGATGCAATTCAGTTCTGAATGCTTGCCCCATAATCCTCTCTACTAAATGCCTGCTTGAAAGGCCATGCTGAGCAGGAGAGGGACACGCCAAGGAGACATGTGGAGGCCTGGCACTTCTATGGGCGTCAGGACAGGCTGAGCAACAGCACTCAGCTAAACCTCTGTGGAGATGGTTATATTGCAGGACAGACAGTTTTCCAGCCTGAAAATGTTAAGCAGTTAGTGTTACTTACAGATGTCTCTTCACTGGTATTGGGCTATGCAGTTGTGCTGTGCACGAAAAAATGAAATCCCTCCAACACGCTTTCACTGCTTTGCAATGCCACAGACTTCAGGCTGCTTATGTAAAACTCTTATTATAACAGCTAAAACAGTATTTTCTTTCGGCTACCTAAAGGTCAAAGATGAGTGACAAAGATTATGAGACACTGAGTTCTCTTTTGTTTGTCTTTCCTCTGGTTCTCCTATCTCAGGTATAAAATGTATTATGTAGGAGAATGTTTTACATTTAGGAGTTCTCCTACCTGAATATCTTTATTTATGCTTATGATGACAAGCTGGTACAGCACCATGCAACATGTGAACATATGTTCTGCAGAAAACACAATGGCTTTGTCTTATTGAGCAGAATTATATCAAAGGGCCAATTTCCAAATATCACTAACTTGACATTTAAATTCTTCAATGTGTTAACAATGTCAGAAATTACTACTGCAATGCAACAGACATATTTATATGCTATGCTTGGATTACAAAAAAGAGGTGTTACAATAACAGTCTTCATTTGTCATTTTCCTGGGGTTTAATGATATTTGCTGGTTTTGTCATTTTGGTTAAAATGTGGTTTTGTTATAATTGGATTGGTACAAAAAACTTACTTCAAGTGACAAATTCAAATGCAAGTTCTGTAAACAGCATGTGTTTGAAGCAAGTTTTGCAAAATAAAAATAAATTTAAAAATAATCACTGTGGGAGAACTGCTATTTAAATAATCCAGGCTGTTAAATAATTCAGACAAGCTTTTATATTTTCTTAGTATCTAGAAGTTCATAGCAGAGAATTATGAAGACTCAGATGAACTCTGATAATACTTTTTTTAAGCCCTAGATTTTAGAGTTGCTAATTCTCTTTTAATAAGTTTGTTTTTACTACTGTCACAGCTGTGTGTCTGAACCTGTCTTTTTCAAAGTTCCTTTTTCAGGCTGTATTTGAAATGGTTTTGATCAAATACTGTATTATGATCACAGCTGTCATTTACATATGAGTGTTTTTAGTCCTGTAAATAACAGTTCTCGTTTTTTAATCTTTCAAGAAAGGCAACTTGGGACCTGCTTGAAATTTAAGTTGCTGTAATCAACTCCTATGCATTGTTCTACATCCAGACTAATTATCTTAAAAACGTTGTTTGTGTAAAATAATAAGTAAAATTCCAGATAGCTTATTAAAACTATTTATCTTCATTATGTTAATATCTATAATATAATGATTCAACTAAGTGCAAGAATTTAAAATCTTATATTTCTCCTTCTGATATTGCACCATAAATACACCTAGCATTGAAACTTCAGCTGTATTTCATTATCTTACTACCCCAGTTCCCACTATTCCTGCCTGAAAAAAATTAATAAATAAATTTCAGAAAGTAGATATCAAGATTAGAGATATTAGGACAAATGGCTGTATTGCTAGCAGTAGAGCAGTGTATGAATGTATGTTCACAGCCTTTGGTCCACTCTAGATTTAATGCTTCATAGATTATCTTTAAGGTCCCCTCCAACCCATTCTATGATTCTATATGCATTATAAAATTCCACAGTAAAAAAATTAATCAAAAAAATCCCTGAAGACTTTCCCACAGCTTTTCAGGAAATATGGGTCACTGACTGATTCAAGGGGAATTGTTGGAGTCACTTGGGTGCAACAAAACCTAGATCCTCCAGTATTACAGCTATTGATCAACAGTGAATCCATAGCATCGACATCTCTCTTACACACTTTGTCCCCGCAACAAGTAGGCTAGAATCAGGAAAGATGTTGGAAGGGGACACAGCTGGGACAGCTGTTACCAATTGACCAAAGAGACACTCAGTGCTCTATAAAGTCAATCTCAGCAATAAAAAACTGGAGGGGCTGTGGTGTACTTTTTCCATAGTACCAGTTTCTTGGAGACTGACTGTGCACTGATCTCCTGACTAGGAGGTGGTGGGTACCTTTGCATCACCTGGTTGGTTGGTTTTGTTTGGGTTTATTTGTTCCTTTGTTTTGTTGGTGGTTTTGGGTTTTTCTTCTGTTTCTTTCACCTGTTAACCCATCTTTATCTTGACCTATAAGTTTTTTCAGTTTTGCTCTTCTTTTTTTTTTCCTGTATCCTACTGGTAGCCGTGGGGATAGGAATGAGCAAGTGGCTGGATGGTGCTTAGTTGCAGGCTGGAGTTAACCCACCACCACAGATAGACAGAGGTATTTTGACATATGCCTAAGAAATTATACTGACAATAGTGATGAATAAAGAAAAAAGAGGAAAAAACTAAACCCCAAACAAAACCAACCCAAATTACTTAAATCTGTACAAGGGAGCTTTTCCTGATTGCTTCAATCCAAATGTCTTCCTGAGTAATGATACAACCACTGCTCCGTAACAGCAAGACATGAACTGAGGACCACATCTCCAAAAGTGTTAACAGATATGTGTGGACTACTTTTTAAAAGCAGCCTCGTTAGCATGTTTGAGACCTCACAAAGGTGATGACTCACTGACTCACTCACTCACTCACTCACTCACTCACTCTTTACACTGTTTAGCTGCTGGGGGAATGGCGCTGAAAGCTGTTTTAAGGACAAACCAGCCAACACAATTAGTGGAAAGATAGTGGATGGTCTTCTTATAGAAAAAACATAGAAACCAACCTGAGAAAGTTGCAAGGATGCTGAGAAGAGAGAGGGACAATCCCATGGCTTCTATCTTCTTTTACCAGCAGTGTGCTGGGATCCTCATGGTGCACCATCTGTGGCTCCATCCGTGATAGTACAAACCAAAGTATGAGGGATTCTTTGATGGCACTGTAGCTGGCTATACTAAAAAATATGTACAGGTTATTTTCAGGCCCCAGATGTTTTGATTTTAGGCAGAGTGCAGTGCCTAAGTAATCTTGAAAAGCGAAGTATAAGAGAGGTGAACTCTCTTGAACATATCCCAACTATATGATTAAGACCAAAAAATGAGCACAACCATTTCTCCTAATTTTTTTGTGTATCTTTCAGGAGGTAATTTTCCTGGCTATCTCTAAAACAGAACAAATTATGGAGATGTAAAAGCAATAAAAACAAGGGTGATTAATCCAATGTTGGTGGGGTTTATTACTTTTTCAGACAGGGTGTTTGGTTTTACCACTAACACAGTTTACTCCTTTTCTTTATCCATAGCTATTAGTTTTATTTGTCTTCTATACACTTGATCTCTTGTAATAACCACAGCACTGCATTATGGTATACTAGCTATTTCAAACATCTTTTAGATGACAAATTTTTTTGTTCTGTCAGAAAGAAACAACAGATCACTTTGATAGACAAGAATGTAAATAATTAATATCTCAGAAGTATGACAGAAAAATTTGTATATTTTGTAATTTTATGTCTCCATCAAAGATCCAAAAAATGTGACAACAAAATTAGTTTTGGTCTACAGACCAGAGTCGCTATGACACATATTTCACTGAGAAGAAATTTATTTCTCATTGTTCTTATATCACTTGCTGTATTTGTTTTAACCACTTTCAGATGAATGTTACTTTTACGTAATAACACCAAGTTTTTGTGGATTAAAGTCTAAAGTGAGATGAGCACAAATAGTCAAACTGGGGAGGATAAAGTTTAAATACACATCAACAAGAAAAATGTTAGCAGAAAATAGACTCTCAAGAAAGAAATGTTTAGAGTTCAAAACTTTACTACCATTTGTAACTAGACCTCCTACACTGGATTTTTTCTCCATTTTTTAGGCATTTTTATTAGAAGTGTACACAGGATTTGAAATAATATGCATTGGGCTGTGATTGGGGAAGAGAGATAATAGCACATGGCAACATAGCAGTCCGAGAGGATGAATATCATTAACTGTGAAAAATTTCACACAAAGACTGACCTTGGTGATTATATTTTGATTTTAGTTGAATTACTTAATTTTTTTTTAAAGGTTTAATAATAGAAACAAACTTATAATTCAGGTTTGAAAATATCTCTTTGCATTTTCTGAATGTCATTTAACTACTCAATCAAAGATCCTTCAATTTTGACATGAATGCTTTCTAGATCCATAAAGTTCTGCTTGTGTTCATACCCAGAATTATTTAAGTTCTAAGAGAGCTGAACAGTTTGGCATTTAGCCCAGATCTAACAATCCGTACATTAGGCAATTCACAGCCTAATATAAGAGAGTCTTTATTGAGGCTGAAGGGTATGAATAAAACAGTGCTCCTGCCTGCAACAGTGGGTTCAAGAAAAATTCAGTTCTGGTGTGTTTTACAGCTCAGCTGAAGGCTCATGTAGAGGTGAACACTTAAAAGCATTTTGGTAAAAGCTTCCTTTGAGGATATTAGAAACTATTGTGGTTTAGTTTCTGCTTTTGCTAGATATCAGACATGCTTTTCTGGATTACATATTAATCAATATGACATAAATATTTCTAAAATATTGTTATGTGCTCACCCGTTCTTTGAATCAGCTCTGTACAAGACAGCATTATTCCAAAATCAGTAATACTGATTAAGAAAGACACAACAAATCCAGCTTGACTGAGGAGTGCTATTGCTGGGACTTCACTAATAATTCTGCCCTTGAAACTCCTTCTTCCTTCTAAGGTCTGTTATATTTTGGACATAACATGCATAGTATAGGAAAAAAAAAAAAAAAAAGACAGACTAATTGGAGGAACAGAAGCTTGGAATTCTCTTCCCCTTACCAACTTTCCTAGCAAATAAGGAGTTTTTTCCTAATGTCTTCGTTTTCCTCCCATCGAAAAAATTTCAGATCCTTTTTGAACAAAGGAAAAGCTTGAAAATTATATTGTGGGTCTGCCTGCCAATACTAGCAACTTACATAGTTGAAGTAATGCCAGAAATAACTGAAACTGTAGTGAAAATCTCTGTGCTCATTGTTAGAATTTTGACTACTAAAATGAGAGGGTAAGTGTTGCTACTTCACTGAAACAGAAAAGATTAACCTTGACGATGTTTTTAATTACACTTGGGAGTACAGATCTCAAGTGGAAAGAGATATCTTCCCTTACACCCAAGTTAGGTGGTTGAGCTTAAGAAAGTGGGAAATACTTTATTCTTAGACATTTGCAGCTGGTTTATTCAAGCCCTTACTTCTCTGCCCTATCTTCTGTGGTTGTACCCTCGCCCCACACACACATTGCAAGTTCATTTTAGCTTGCAAGTCTACTTTCATGGCCTCTTTAGGGATTCTAGGCAATTCAGCCTCTGGTCTGCACTGCTGGGACCTAGAAATTGCTCAGGTGGGCTATCCCTGTTCTTCTCCGAGTTCCTAATTGGATCCAGCTTTTTATCTCACTCTTCTTTCTTGTTATTTTAGATGTACAATGTTTATTCAATCACTCCAAATCAGAATGCAATGAATATATTTTTCACAAGGAAGTCTCATACTTTTAGGAGAAATTTGAGGTTTTTCTTTGTATGTGTGCACCACATTGACTACTGCTATAGAAAGCCATTAGCAGTCCCTAAATCTAACATGAGAAGAAAATTCAGGATGCTACATTTACAGGAAGTACTGCATTTCCTTTGCCGAAGAAATTTTGTAGTTGAATATTTATAGTTTTGGGAAAACTGGTTATGTTATATTGCTTTTGGGTTCATTCATCTTTGTGCATTGGGGGACAAACCCAGCAAATTTTAAAAGTGAAAAACCCACTTAGCCTGCTTTGCTAAGGACTAAACAGGTGAACGAAGACAAAATAATAAGATCTCTCTTCAAAGCAGATAAATAGCTATGCGAATTATTTTAAAGTTGCACCATCTAATGTAGACTGTCACACTTATTTAAAAAGAAATAAATGTCTTAGCTTCTGAGACACTACAAGAATAGTTATTTAAAAAAGATGAGGAAAAATTCGAGCAGCAACCAACTATAAATCTGCTGTTCAAGCTCTCACTTCAGTAGATAATCTGGACAGGAGAAGTTAAAAAACCCAGGTACACTCAGATTATTTCATTTTAAGGGGATAATTCAAGTAAAGTGATTTCCAATGACATCGTGAAATAGGTGAAACACAGCGAGAAATAAAATGTCCAAACGAGAAAAAAATTCATGGCTATAAGAGTACTGGATGTGCTGCATAATAAAGACAACCATAATGAATTAATTATGTGAAAAGTCCCTCAGAAGTCATTTTTGCAACATGTAGAAGATGACAGCAAGAAAAGGAAGAAGAGTAACAGAGGATTATTAAAGTGATACTGTATGAAGATACTGTTGGCCAGGGAAAATGGTTGTGAATTAATTCCTTTGTAAATTTAAACTCTTTTTTACCCTACAGTTTCATCCTAGCTCTTAAGGTTATTTTAAGGACTAACTTACACATTTCAAAAAGGACAGAAGAGAACACTAGAAATGAAAGAAGATCAAAGGACCATTGAGGGAAAAATAATGGTACCCTTTGTTTCCCGCAAACTAAGAAAGTGACACCATCTAAGCAGTATAAATACAAGCAATTGCTGTCCTCTTTGGTATGTTCTGCTGCTGTCTTTTTCAGAAGTTTATAAATTAATAAAATAGCTAGGGGCACCTGAACTAGGTTATATTAGAATAATAAACTCGATTAAATAAACTATGTATGAAAAGATCTTGGGGACACGAAATGACTCTAAACTCTAAATTATATTCCAACAAATTTGGACCAACATTTACACTGAAGGAAAAAGTGCAAGTGTGCATGAAAGTATCAGCTGGAAACATATCTAGAATGACATTAATTATAAATTTCCTGTATTAAGAGAATAGTTTACTTGGTTTAGGGAACTTCTCTTAACTTTTGTGGAAATTCTCAGTCAGTTCTGAGAATTTGCACATGAATTAACTTAAAATGAAACTTAGTTCTTTTAAATGTAGATCACTGAGTCGCAGTAGAGGGCTGGGCCAGCTCAGCCCATCCTGATATTTCTGTCAGCAGATTGGGAAGCCACAGGCTATTGCACAGTAATGTTTGTAAACTGTGAATCTTTATCAGGGAAGAAGGAAGTGCAAGACTAGTTGGGGGAACAACAGTGTAAGGAGGTCAGGGAATAAATTTACATTTCAGCCATACACCCGCTGATAAGACTATAAAATCCATGCTGTGGGAGTGACTCTTTTTCAGTTTTAGCACTATGTAAAGGATATGGGCAACCTACATTCATCCACCACTATCAGCCTTGTACGGCTGGAAGAAATTAATTGTGATTTTCTTCTCCAGGGTAGCAGCTCTTCTCTTGCATTTATTCTCATGCCTGGCAACAAATGTACATCTTCTGGTAAACTGTTAATTGTGAAGAATCTGTCAAAAGTGAGGTGGTTTTGTAAGCTTTTGTGTAAAGGAGTTAAGAAAGGTCTGAGTCATTGAAAAAGTAATTATAGAACTGCTTCTAATTAGATCACGTGGTTCTCTAAGGAAACACAAAGATGTTGAGGTTTGACATTTTGGCCCCACATACAGACATGCAACCACATTTAGCATAAGCAAAGGTTTCACCAGGATGAGTAAGACAGATCTCAGGAATAAAGCGCATTGCCGGCAGAACTGTGGATTAGACTTCAGTAAAGATTTTTAACTGGAAGATGTGACTCAGATGACTTCTAATTGCCATGAAATAAACTTATTATTCAATTCAAAAATGACTCTTGAAATAGTAGGCGTTTATTTTCTAATGAAAATATTTCAATGAAAAAATGGCTACATTTTTTAGCGCTCAATTATTGTTGATACAGTGCTCTTTTGATGATTTTTACACTTTTGATATTCCCTAATTAATCTGTGTGCTTTGCACTGTATTTAATGAGAAATATGGTGCTGATAATTTTATTTTTCATGCCTTTTTGTTATATTTAACAAATGGGGCAGACATTTACAATGATTAATCAGTGCCAATTTGTAGAATTATTTTGGCTGGTTCTGCAACCTGAATGTGTGATTTTATCCAGAAATAATCCCACAGAAAACAGAAGTAGAATGTTAGCTTTTCTAAAGTGTCTGTTGAACAGAACTGCTTCCATTGAACTGGAGAAAACAATGTTATCAATAAGAAGGTAAAGTCAATTACCCTACCATACATTGGTTTAACTAAAATACCTTACCTTGCCCTGGATATTTAAGGAATTATCTGATAAAGATACAAATTTTAAAATGGAATTCTGGAATTTTCAAGATTTAGACCTTTGCAAGTTTCACTCTGTGAAACATTCCTTTAAGGACTTGATGAAAATACTTGAGCTGGTGCTTTCAGTGGCAACAGCAATCAGCTCCTCGATCATAAGTTGGGTTACCAGGCCGCAATAGTCCTGTTTTCCTGTGGCTTTGTATCAGCATTTCTGGAAGCTCTATTAATAAAAGGGAGTAGAATGCTACTGAGTAGTAGCGGCACCATAATGATTGGTCTGAATCTGGGAAAGTATTGGTGTGCTAGACAGACATCTGCTCCAAGCTGTTTAGGAATCAGATTGAACAGACTAGAAAAAAAAGCAAATGCAAACAGAAATCTCATTCCTAAAACAGGACCTTGGAAAAAAAGAAATTTTCAAAGAAAGAGAACATTCCTGTCAATTCTGTTTTATTTCCAAAGTAAAAATCATAAGATAACTTCTGGCTCTAGATCCAGATAGCTGATGAGAAATGATGGAGAAAACTGAAGAGGCATTCTTGATCTCATCCCAATAAAAGGGGAATTCTTCATTTCCATGGAGCTATAATTTTCCCTTTGGCATTTTTCCATAGGAGTTTCAAACTGGCTGATTTCAAGGTGGTTTATTCCCCATTATTTCATGATACATTTAATTTTAATAGATTAAAAAAATACTCTGGCAAACAAAGATGTGATAAAAGATTGTTGTTGGTCAGCAGGAAAAATAAATGTTAAAATTGCTTTAATGTCCATGCAAGCACATCAGATACATACCAGCCAGCTCTATGAATTCACCATTCAAAGCAACCCACTTAAACATCTGCTCACTGGCTTTGTTAAAAGTGTTTTATCTACAGTTCATAGTTTAACCTACAGTTGGTAGTTGAGGTGATTGAACACAGCCAGCATTTATTAGGCATCAGGGTCTTAGAGTCTAGGAACACTGAAATAGAGAAATAACATTGAAGAGTGAAAAAAACCAGCAACTCCAAACCTTAACCCAAGAAACCAATCATCAAATTATCTACAGCTCTATAGTATACAGAAATCAGAGATATATCCCACTAGACCAACTTTTGGCCTTTAGTTTCTGTAATTTTCAAAACCAATTGTTTATGACAGAATTTAGGAGAACATGGTTTTTATTTAAACACACCAAAAGTTATTATAGAATTCCCATTACCTTGAACGTCACTGGAACAGATTTGTGAACATGTATAGACTTTTTAAATTTGACCAGAATAATAGGAGGGATGTCTTGAGTTATAAATCTAAGAGTTTTTTCAGTGAATAAAGCCAATACCTTGATTTTGGAATTGCTTAAAAGAGCAATATATGGGTAGAAATGTGCACTGATGCCATTAACTTACCACTGAATTTTTTACCAGTTATTGAAGCCTGATATTTTTGAAAATAAATCTATATACAGATTAGGCATTTTTGATTTTATTATCAGCTTCATCAAGCTAATAATTACATATTTGCATGAGTTCATTAAGATATTTCTTTGTTTAAGATGAGACAAATAGGTGTCTGAAGACAATATTTGATCAGCTGTTAGAAGTCTGACAATAAATAATCACACTGAGCCTGTTGGTGTGATGGTGGAAGACTAAGAAGCCCCACTTGCTCTCTGAAGAAGGAATGTGAAAAGACCCAGAAAAAAAAAAGTTGAGCTACTAGTTTCATTGTTAAAAACATAATTGAGAAATTGAAATATTTCAAATGGTAACACAGAGAATCTTTCAGAATAAGGAGGTAGCTTAAGTAGGAAATTACTTCTGAATATTTTATTATTTTGTCCATGTCATTTCAATTTCTTCTGTCTGCAAAAATCTGGTTATATTTACTTCTACTATGAGAAAATACTGATGGGAAAAATATCATTTACTGTTTGGAAATCTGGGAAATAGCGGGTTTGTAGCATGACAGTGTAAGCACTACATTTAGGGGGTCCCACTGCATATCAGTCTTCTGTCACAGTCCTGCTGGTCAAACTCACCCTTGTTAAAATTCAAGGAGGGAGTACTCTGAGTAAGCCACTCCCTTGACTGTAAGCAGGACTATATTAACCTTCTTTAAAAAAAGAGATCAAACTAACTTTATGGGAATCATGTACTATATCTGTAGTAGGAAATAAGACAACGCCACTAGACATGGGACAATATTTTTTTTTGCTATTGAGCTCATTTACTCTGCTACTGGGAAAGATCTTTGGAATGTGTTAGCTCCCAAACCATGTCTGGGAGTTGCTTGTAAAAGTACAAATTGGTACAGATGTTAACCTTACAAGGAACTGTTCTATTAATTTAACAATACAGATGAGTGCATCTCAGCTTCTGAGTGTTCCCAAGCAGTGGCTAGTTTACTTGTGTAGGCACTGCTGGAACGTGAATAGAATAATAATCCCAAATGGGTTGTTATTGCAGGAAGCAAATAGGAGCGAGACAGTAATTTATATACAGATATTAATACACTCCCAATGTAAACTCCTAAAGACAGATATAAAACACTTTTTTTTTCTTTTGACAAGAGAAAAGTTCTAGAAGAGGTGTCTTATGACAAAAAGATTTCTATGTTGAATGTGCTAGCAGAGTGGTGTGGCAGGTGACCTTAGAAGATGACAATACAAAATTCAACATCCCTGTTGGGAATCAGTGCTTGTGCAAACTCTCAGCTGAGACAGAGCCAAGAGACAAGGTGTTATGTTGGAAAACATAGATTTCTGATAGGATGCAAGATATTAAGCTGTACCTACTTCCTTTTTTGATGTAGGGAAAAGGACAGAAGGACACCAGTAGAGCACCTAACAAACTGGAGAGAAACATACCTGCCAGGCTAAGTCTATATAAACTGAAATTTATTTTCCAAGCAATGGACATAAAATGCATATGAAAGAAAGAAACAAAGCATGAAGTTTAGAAGATCACTCCAGTCATGACTACAGGACACTGCTAATCTGCTGTGGAAGGTTCCTCCTCTAAAAGAGATTCACAGTCAAAAATCTTCTCCACATGCAGATTGTATGCCTACTGGTTGCCCCCAGGCTGCTCCACCCATTCCTGAACAACAGCACTCATCCTCCAGGGCTCTCCTTTGGCAAAGCCAGTTGGCTCTGCCTGGCATCTCTGCACCAGTCCTACACCACAATGTCACATGAGATGTGACATTATGCATCCTGCTTTCCTTGGTCCTTCAGTTTCTTATTTCCCCATATATTATTTGCTGTGACAAGAGACAAGCAATGCATTAGTTACTTTTGCTCTCAGAGAATGCAAAAAGTGTATTAAATTTCATTAAGGTTAATTGTATTCCTAAGTCATTGACAGTTGTACGTGCTTGTTTTCTCAACTTTCAAGAAGGTGATATAAAAACTGCTGGTAATCCATTGTGTATGGTTTGACCACCGCTACAATTCAACTTGATCCTTTTCTGCTGAAAATTATTTCAGAAGGGTTAAACTTTCACCACTGAAAGGCTCTGTAGAAGAAGGGAAATAGGAAAGATTTAGAACCCTTCGAGCACACATTTTTATAATGTGAAGTGGAAATCTGTTTTCAGATTTACTGTAAATCTATACAGGCATGAAAATAGTTATTCTGCTTTGCATAATGGCCTGTGGCTTCTTAGGTGACACCTGTTCACAGCAGTTAGACTATCTAAGATCGCAAAACTGAAAGATGTAGCTCTTGTTATGTGAAGCTTTATCTTTTGTAACATTGAAGTATTTCTGGAAAGTTAATAATGGCTCACGAATCAATGCCAAATGCACAGTCTAGACTTCTCCCTCTTCACAGTTTGTGAATATTTGCAGGCTGTAATTAAACCCTGCACTTTCTTTTAGTTTCCCACTAGAGCACCTCATCATTCACTGTACAGTTTTGACACAATTACCACTTCTGCTGGCCTGCCAATATCACCCTGTCCCTCAGGAAATGGTCTGTGTAGAAAGGCATAAGCTTCAAAGAACAAACCAGATCTGGAAACATCACCACAATCACCAATATTACTCCAGAGTCCCACAGAATACTAATACTGGTTCAGTAGCATAATGAATAATTAAACACAACAGGCATTGTTTTAAACATTTGTCCAATGTCTTTGAATCACAGCAGAAAGGTGTGTATATCAGAAGCATGAATCTTTGAAGGACCTGTTTCACGATGAATGTTAGTTGAAAATTACATGCTAAAAATATGGCGTCATAAAAGTATATCACATTTATAGGATGGAATTAATCTGCATAAATTGTTAAATTTAATAAGTATTTTAGTTTCTTCTAGTAACATTCTTGTATTTTAGCTTGTTGCTTGGCAACACTATTTTTAGATATTCAAGTAATGTGTATCTTTGCAAGTTAATCTCTGAAACATGGTTGCTGAATCCTTTCTAAATAGACTTTTTCATGATGCTGAAATACAAATCAATATAATAGCCATCTCTCCAGCATTTAAAAATGATGAGTAGAATGAAAAAAACTCTAACAACAAAACCACACATTTTATAAATCTGCTCTGGGGCATCATTATCTGTATGTCACAACACATAGAAATTTAGAACCACAGAACTGTGAAACTAGTTTAAGGGTCATTATTAAGACTTCGCAATGTGCTGAACAGTTGCTGAAGACTCTCAGATAAATTAGCACATGAAATTTTTGGCTATAGCTGTTTATGGAATATGTGACCAAACTGTTTCAAAATTTTCAATTTCGTTATCACTGGCAAAAATGCATGACTATGGAAAAATTCTTGAACTATTATATCTCAGAAGTATATTTTAAAACTAATCATAATTTTGTTTCATTTGGATTACTTTTGGTGGAACAAAATACAAGCTAAGACAAAACAAATGCTGTGTTGGAATGAGAATTTCAATAAAGAAATTGAATGGGAATATAACAAAAGAAATAATTTGTATTTTTTTATTCAAGAGAAATCTCTTTATTTTGATTTATTTTTAAAAAATTTTCGTATGCATATTCATGCAATTAATACTATGCAGTGTTTGAGATATATACCGCCAAGATTTTGGTGTCACATAATTTTTATCTATGGAAAAAAATTTACCTTAAAAATAAAGTGTATTCATGTGAATCACTGAATATTTATAGATCAAACTTTTTTAGAATTTCTCTTTTCTGTGAAGCAGCTAATACTAGTCAATGTATTCAAAATACAAGAGTAACAATTGTATGAGTGACACAATTATTACATTATCAATTATGTTTTAAGTTTCCTTTAGAAGGATGATAATAAAAATATCACACCTTGTGATCCTCATTTAAAAACCTTAGTTAATGTAGGCTTCAGCTGCACAACATAATTTCAAAGAAATCAGTGAAAATGAAGCACATCACTTGCATACTGCTAACATACAGAAACTTTACCAACCCCATCTTGTTTCACACTGTTGTGATCTCTTCACCATAATAACTAAACAAACAGAAATTATGCAAATGATGAAAAAAACACAAATGATAAAATCATAAACAAATGTTATCATTGGTAACCCATCTATTTATGTGTGCTTTAAGAAGTTTACAGCGATTGTTCTTATGGACACATAATGTAAAACAGGGTTAGATTTTCTTTGCTTTATATCAATACAATTTTCAACACTTCATAAGAGTCCCTTTCTATGACCACCTTGTTCCTTGAGATTGTAAGCTATCACTTGAAAAGATACTACTGCCTTATATTAACCTATGTATGACTTACAGCACATATGTGGAGATATTTAAATGATACTATTTTCGTCTCAAACTCATAGTTTGGATCTGAAAAAGGTTTTCAAAGAAACAGGGGAATTTAATCTGTGTTTTGAATAAGACTACTATTATGCTGAATCAATAGATGAAGAACATCAGTGCTATTGTATTTCTAAATATTTCAATATTGTTTCCCAAATGTTTCTTTCACAAAAAAATGGTTACACATATATGATATTAATTTCTCTATTTCACCTATTTCTGACACGTTTTGCTACATAATTAAGAAAATCTAGAAAAATTTACTGTCAGTCGTATGCCACCTTTCATATTCAAAGTAAACAAAAGCTTCACTTTTGAACATACATACTTTGAACCAAATCTTTTGTGATAATGTTTACTATATTAATACCATGGGAGAAAAAACTACAAAATGCCTTTGGAGGTTGGGGGAAGGCTCTTGTAGCCAGGAGAAAGGGAATAGAGATTTTTATTTCACATGTACGCTTGCCTATCCAATGCACCTCAACATCTCTGGTACGCCTCAAGGTCATAGAATCCAACCTTTGAAAGCTGTAGCATCAGACTCCAACTCTTTCTACAAATAATCACATGAAAACTAGAATAAAATGACAGTAGAGGTATGAACGCAGAAAGTGAGGAATGGGACAAGATAAAGGGATTCAAATTTGATGATACTGTCTTTTAGTTACTATGTCAAACTGTTTCAGACTGAATGCCTTATGGGTGTCCATTAATCTACATGCATCTCCCAATACAAAGGATAGAATGAATATTTCCAAACTCTAATATGGCAATACAGTCTCACACACAAATTACTACTTCTTATTTTGCTGAAGTTAATCTAGCATAAAATCCTACAACTGACTGTACATTTCCTTGAAGTAATTAATAGCACATTTAGGAGTCACTCACTACAGACACTAAATTTTGTAAAGGCTCTTGGCCAAGTCCTGTAGAGCTATGATAAAACTGAGGTAAATATTGCTTTAACTATATGGAAATGGCCACATAGGATTGGGGTAGAAGATTAAGAAGGTTTAGAAATAAAGTGAAGAAAACAAGAAGTGGAGGTAGGAAGACAGATGGGCAGAGAGGGAAGGCTCACAGGGTGATGAAGCGCAGAAGTGGTACTAGGGACTATTAGTAACATCAAAGACATACCTGACAGTTTCCTTCACTTTAAGAGTTTTAATGTAATAAAAGACAAACAATTTTTTCATGTATTTTAAAACACAGAAGAATGTCTAATGAGAAACACTTCCACATATGGATACCTAAGAGTTGGGTTTTTTGTTTAATTCCGATGCACATAATCTATTTATCTTTTTCTGTTCTGGAATGCAAGCATGTTCTCTCTACTTGAAAAGAGCAGGAGTCACATAGAAAAGATTTTGCATTAAATTCACAGCATGCACAGAGAGGAAGCAATAGATGAGACAGAAGCTGGCTGTATACTTCTACAGTAGCATATTTGAGACAGCATATAAATTGTTTTCTTGTTGAGAAATACAGGTACATAATCTTCCAAAAGAAAATTTGATTTTTTTTTCACAGGCAGAAATAACATTACTAGTAGGAATTGAATTCTTTTATATATAAAGAATGTTCTAGGAATGTTTTTTCTATCTTTTACTGTTATTTTTTCTGTCTTTCTTTTGGGACAACTGGTACAAACTCCACTCTGAAAGGTATTGTATTGCATGCAGAAGTTCAAATTGTGTCCTTTTTTGCAGATCTTAAAACTATGAAACAGAAAATAAGAAGCATGAGAAGAATAAAAAAGTTATAAGATATCATTGAGGACATTATAAGTATTATGGTAGAAAGTAATTAGAACAATCTGCTAAAGTTTGCAGTTTTCCATGATGCCCTTCCTGTTTTCTCAAGAGCTGCATAGCACAATCAGGATCTTCATATTCCAGTCTCCAGTTGTGATGAAGAAAATTATCTCAAAACAAGTAAAAAGCCACTGATTACTAGACAGTCAGTTTATATCATTGTCATGAAATGGATATGAAACGGTCAGCCAGACATAAAGTCTCACTTTGTTATTCATTGGGTCAGATGAGTTTCAAAGACCAGAGGTTAAACAGAAAATAACTTCAGTCCTTTGATATGCACTTGCTCAAGTAACAGTCTTTCAGTAAATTCTGTTCAACTGGGATTAAAAAGAAACATACTTGACAAGAGTACATTTCAATGTTACACCCAGACAGCAACTAAGCACCACTCAGTTGCTCACTCTCTTCTTCTGGTGGGATTTGGGAGAAAATTGGAAGCATAAAAGTAAGAAAACTTGTGGGTTGAGATATGGACAGCTTAACAGGTAAAGAAAGAATCACACACAACAGCAAAGCAAAACAAGTAAGCAATTCGCCACTTCCCATGGGTGGGAAGATGCTCAGCCATGCCTAGGAAAGCAGGGCTCCATCCTAATGAACACCTGGGAAGACGAGCACCGTCACTCCAAATGCCCCCCTTGCTCCTTCCTCCTGCAGCTGCCTGTGCTGAGCATGATGCCATACAGTATGCAATATCCCTTGAGCTGGTTGTGATCAGCTGTCCTGTATGTGTCCCCTCCCAACTCCTTGTGCACCCCCAGCCTCCTCACTGGTGAGGTGGTGTGAGAAGCAGAAAAGGCCTTGGCTCTGTATAAGCTCTGCTCAGTGATAAGAAAAGCATCTCTCTGTAGTCAACACTGTTTTCAGCACAAATCCAAAACACAGCCCCATACCAGCCACTGTGAAGAAAATGAACACTATCCCAGGTGAAACCAGCACACCCTTGAAAATCAGTATTCATTGAACGTAAACATTAGAGTTATAAACATGCATTAAAATACTTAAATTCCTATCTATTCTATGCAAACAAAAGAAAACAAAGCAACACCACAGTCCTTGGAAAGATAATAGTAAACAGTGTCTTTGTAAATTAGAGTAAAATGTTGTGTTCCTGGTCTTTCTCAATAAGTAAAAATGCAGCAATTAGGTAGCATACTTGAAAAAAATTAATCATTTGTTTCAGCAAACATGCTGTTATAATATTCCCTATTATTATTTTGCTCTTTTTCTTTTTAAAGTGAAATCTTTCATCATTACGTATGACCAGGTCTTGTGGAAAAGGTGATATTTGTTATTTATTTTTCTCAGAGTTGCTTCAAATTGTGGTCACTGTTCAAGAAGATGGAAGATCCATGAAGAATGCATTACCTGTTGGGTTGTGCAGTGTGGCAGTTTTTCCTACTCAGAAATCACAGCTCTGTGTCTGTATGAGTTCATTTATTAAAGTGCATAAAAAAGCAAAATCTTTTACTTAGTGTGGTCATTCTTTTCCTATGTGTAAGTTGAATAGTTTTTCAAAGGCCTCACTATCGTTAAATTAGTGTGGAATATCAAGAGTGGCAAGTCCTGACATTGCTAATTGTGGGGTATGCCCAGCCCCTGCCCTGGAGGGATCTCTGCTGAGACAAGAGATTTCACAATCACCCAGCAGGACTCCCTGGAAAGGCAACCACTTCTTTGGTCACAGCGAGAAAAGACAGACCCACAATCCTTTAGGAGACCCTATGCAGATCCTTCATAACCCATTGGTCCTCACCCATCCCCTGCATCCCTATAAAAGCTAAGCCCTCTGCCCATGTGGGATAGAGAGAGCTCTCGTCCCTGGCTTTCCCCTTCGCTGGAGGGGACCAACAATAACGCTCCCTTCGTGCGGAACCAGCCACACGAGCCTCTCGTCTCTCTCTCTGGTCTGGCTTGGCCTGGAGGCTGCCCTGCAGAGCTGAGCTGGACTCACGAGCTGACAATCACTAAAGGGCTGACAGCCTCTGCAAGGGCCCTCCTGCCAGCAGCTGAGGGAAGACACCAGGCCTCAGGAAGGCGATTCCTTTCAGGACCATCTCTCCGGACCGGTCACCTCTTCCTGGGTCAGAGCCAATGACCCCATCACCAGCCGTAATAACCAGGGACATAAGAGAGTCTTTTACATCATCTGTGACCTTAAAAATTATCCTGAAAATATGAGGATTTATAAGTTTCTCCTGTTTATATTATTTTTCTTACCTTGATACATCTTTCAAAACTGTGAATAGGATTTAAGTGGAGGGTCTATTAGTCCTTAGTATGGAGAAGAATATTTTTCTTGCCACCTAAGCTGGAATGATAAATTGAACCAGAAACTGATATAATGTAGGAATAATAAATATGGCACAACAAGGACTGAATCTCAAAAGAGATGAAACCTAATCTCCAGGACCAAATAAAATTGTAAATATTATTGAGATAAAGATGCCCTCTTTGAGATCTACTGGGTTTTGCATTAAATGTTTCACCTTGCATATAAATATAAATAAGACTGTAAAAAATGGTTGTTTTTATGTTTTACAAGTGTGGCCCTTATCTCAGATGGCAATAACTCAAACCCTTGTAGGGGAAACAACAAGAATAAGAGCACAGCAGTGTGATAACAGACCTTCAGAGCACTGTCTTAATAATGGCATCAAATAGAGTACACTCAGATTTTTTTTTAAAAAGAACACTCTAGGATATTTCCTATTTTTAAACATGCCAGCAACAACTAGAGGAAGCATCTAACTTTATTTTTGGCCTAGAATTAAACAATTTTATTTAACAATTAAAAAGATAACTTTTGCAATTTGTAATTCCAAATGAAGTCATTATGAGAAAGAAAAATTGGAAGCTTCTCTCTCAGAAAGGGTCTCTCCTATACTTCTGCATGAACTTCTCTCTCCATGTTCAGCCGGGAGTCTGTTCCAGCATGGACTGTTATGATCCAACTATATGCCTCTGCCCAAATTAAGATGCAAACAAGATCATATGCTGCAGTCAAATAGTACAGATTTTATTGAATAGTAAATGTGAGGGAGAGAGAGAAAGACAGAAATAGGAAAAAGAGAAGCGTGTAGGAGAGAAAGAGAGTGACAGAGAGACAGATTAAGTAGAAAGATGTCACCACTCTGGATCCTGACAGAGTCCTGTTGGTCCTCTTCTTCTGGTCTTCTCAGTTGTGGGGGTCCCATGAAACATAGACTTCAGTGGTTAATACATGTTCAGGTATGCATGGGAGCACCCAAGCAGAGGGGGTGTGGTGGTGGAATTTTGCAATTGAGCCAGTTTGTGTAAAGGAAAACAACTGACAGGATAAAAAACACCATCCTGGCTCCGCTGGGTCTGCTTCTTATCAGCCTCTGGTGATGGATGTTCACCCCCTCTGTCTTATGCACAGCAGAGGTTTTGCCACCAGACACCCAAAACCTCTCCTCCTCCCTCTTGGTTGGGAGGAAAGAGCGTGCAAACCTGAAAAAATGAGGCTGTGGGCTGTGGCCTCTGCCTGCTGGACCTAGCCTTGTTTAACTCTCCTGAGACCTGAGATAATTGAACAATAGTACCACTCTTATCTCAAGTTTCTGTCAGGTAGCTTAACCCACAGTCCAAATTTCTGAAAACCAAAGAGGCATATTTGGGGAGGATGGACCTTGGTGGTCACAGCTTCTTTGTACAGTTTGCCAAATCCTTTGATGGTCTTAATAGTGTTTAAGACAATTATGATTTTTAAGTCTCTTTCACTTCCCACAGAATCACAGCTTCCTTCGGGCATCCACCTGGGCCAGCATGGGCTCCTCCATGGGCTGCAGGGGAATATCTGCTCTGGTGCCTGGAGCACCTCCTCCTCCTCCTTCTTTACTGACATGGATGCCTGCAGGGTTGTTCTTCTCACATATTCTCACTTCTCTCTTCTCTGTGTGCAGTTTTCTCCTGTGCATTAACTTTTCTCCTTTCTTAAATCTGTTATCCCAGAGGTGCTACTGCTGTTGATGATGGGCTCAGCCTTGGCCAGTGATGGGTCTATCTTGGAGCTGTCTGGCATTAGCTCTGTTTGATGTAGGGGGAGCTTTGAGCAGCTTTTCACAGAAGTCACACCTCTAACCTCTCCAGTACCAAAACTTTGCCACGCAAACCCAATACAGCTGTGAATCCAAAAGAAAATAAATCTTAATATTGATGAGTTTCTAACAGTTTTGCAATGTTTCTAGAATATCTCTACAATATTTTCCAAATGTAAATGGAAAAATAGATGAGAGAAATTTAGGAATCAAGCCTCAGTAAAACTGTCTGGAGGAATCATATTCCAGGTAGAGATGACAAACGCTTCTGTGATACCTTTGAGAAGACACAAAATAGGGAAGAGTTTTAACATTCTCCTCATTTTGCAAACATATATAGGTGGAACACTAAGTTTCCACATAAGTACAGTTCATGTTCCACTTTTCTAAGCCAAGACAATCAAAACAACCATATGCTCAATCCAAACAAAATAGTAAAGGAATGATAAGAGGTAAACAATTATTAACTTGTCCATGACTTTATTGATCACTCACTGTAAGAAGACGAAACTCAAATGGCATTCCATAAAGACAATCAATTGCATAATAGCCTGCAACAAATGTTGATGAACTGTTAAGATGCATATATCATATATGATTAAGGAATAAATTATGAGTAACAAATTTCTCAGCCTACAAATTTCTCAGTACACATAGCCTAAGATGCACGCATGTGTCATGGTTTAACCCCAGCCAGCAATGAAGCCGCACACAGGTACTCACGTGCCAATGGCATCAGGTAGAGAATTGGAGGGGAAAAAACTAGAGAACTCATGGTTTGAGATAAAGACAGTTCAATAGCAAAAGCAAAAGCTGTACACACAAGCAAAGAGAAACATATAATTCATCTACTGCTTCCTATGGGCAGGCAGGTGCTGAGCCATGTCCAGTAGAGCAGGGCCCCATCATGTATAACAGTGACTTGGGAAGTCAAACACCATCACTCCAAACATCCCCCTTCTTCCTCCTTTTTCTTCCCAGTTTATATATTGACCATGAGGTCACATGGTATGAAATACCCACATTTCACAGATTTCACAGTCTATTCTGAGCTGTAAGGGACCCATAAGGATCATTGCATCCAAATCTTAAGTAAATGGCCTTTTGGTCACTTGGGGTCACCTGTCCTGGATGTGTTTCCTCCCAACCTCCCATGCACCCTCAACTTTACCAGTGGGGCAGCATAAAAAGCAGAAAAGGCTTTTGCTCTGTGAAAGCCCTGCTCAGCAGTAACAAAAACACCCCTGTGATATCAATACTGTGTTCAGCAAAAATCCAAAACACAGCCTCATACTAGCTGCTGTGAAGAAAATTAGTCTAACTCATCCAAAACCAGTGCAGTATTTCACATAATTTATTCTGAAATAAGACAAGACAGAATTTTTGAGCAACATGCCATTTGACCTATGCATCATCCTCAGGGGACAACACTGGCATGAGATTCCTCAGTTGAAACAAGAGAGTCCTGTCATGGGAGACCAGGATGTGAGACCTTTTTCAGATTTAAAATCTGTTTTCTATGTTTTTCTATGAAAATAGGAACTCCACTTGAAACTGGCTCACATGTCAGCCAAGAACATAACAGTCATAGCACCAGCTGGTGCACAGGCAAAAGGAAATGCTGGGTGCATCCCTGCTGAACATGAAGTCAATTACTTGTCACTGACTTATTTAATAAAAAACCTCTGTCTGCTTTGGCATGGGAATGAATAGTAATGTCATTTATCCTTGAAATAGTTGTTCTTAAGCAATGATCTGAGAAATATACGTAGTAGAGGTTCATAACCCCATATCTTGCAGGTAAACCAGTTAATTAACATTTTTCAAGTTGTGTTGAGGAAGACGTTTAGTGCAGGTAGCTCTGTGTGCAACTGCAGTGTGATGTTGAGCTCTGGGTGGCAGGAGCCTGAGGCAAGAGGCCCTGAACTGGTGCACAACATTTTGCACAACAAAGGGCACGGGGACCTATTGGCACTAACCAGGTGACTGGACTCTCAGAGACACAGCAGGACACAAGGACTCAGCAGGAGGACCCCAGACTATCGGTGCATAGACTGAAAAAGCCCAGGGAGACTTTTGTTCAGGGTCCCTCCTTGAAGGCACCAGCTCAAGCATTTGCTACACCATAATTAAATTATTTTAAGGATCCAGAAGTCTGGGATGCCATTATGGGAAGCTGAGAGTCAAGCCATTAGGGAAACCTTGTCCAACTGTGTGGGTGTGGTGTATGTAGGGAGTCAAGTGAGGCATTCCCTGGAGCTCACTGGAGCTGCCCAGTGTGAAGAGGCTTCACTCCCGGCACTGAAAATCTCTGGTGGTGCAAGTGTGACTACTAGAGCATCTTCTGAATGGTCAGACATGAAAGTTTCCTTAAGACTTGAATAAATAGCTTGACGATGATAATTGTACTTAGCACTGAAGGTCAATAATGTTCTTACATTAATATTTAAGAATACAAGGACGAAAGTCCACCCCACAAAAATCGTTAGCAGCTTAAGCATTTTTAAGTCTATCAATAGAGAAAAAAAATAAGCATTCTAAAAATTCCAAAAACATAAGATGTTGTGAAAGTCTATTATATGTTGGGGTTTTTTTGGTGCAAATAAATTTTGCCCATACTTTAAAGGCTGGTCATGGCTTACTTGTACTTGCTTTGTCCAATGAGCTGCATTGGAACAGTCTACACAGAAAGACGAATTTATGTTCGGAATAAATGTTCTTGACAAATTCATTTGGGTAGACTCTGCCAGAGCTAGTAATTGAATAAGCAGGTGTTTTCAGAAAGAAAAAGGTTTACAGTATTCACTAAAGTCATATGTCTAAAGAGATTAATTAAAATCCTCTACTGGAAAGTTTAATGATCTTGTTAGCTTAAGTTTAGGCCTTTGTCTTGGACTTTATTAGACTAACGGGAAAAAATTCCATCATCATGTTTTCTTCTTGCTGTTTTCCCAGGGAAGAATGCAAAGAAATTTTTATTAAACACTTATGAAAAAAAAATGTACATTCTGTAAAGAGTTAAAATTAATTTGATCAGTACAATTCATTTTCATGATATCTCTAAACCAGTAATTCAAGAATGTTTTTACAATCATTAAGTATCTAAACACTATACTCAGTGTTTATGCTGTATGTTTTATTGAAAAGCTCAGTTATTGATTTTTTAGCATTAAATAATAGTAAAGAGGTCATTTACAAGCTGCAGAAGGGAGGTGTGCTCTTCTTACCCAGTGTTGTACAAATAAGTTACATGATGTTATATTTCACAGGCTGAAAGAACCCAGCATATTACTGTCAGCCCCAATTATTTCAAAATAATAAAAACCCCATAAATCTTTAAACTTGTGTGTGTGTTTGTTTACTGCAGGGTTTTTGTTTTGTGTGGTTTTATTTTTTTGTTTTGGTGTCCTGGATCCAGCCAGGACAGGGTTCAATTTTTGCAGCAGCCAGAAGGGGCACGGCAAGGACCCTGAGGTTGTTCTGTACCACCCCACACCATGCAAACTAGGGTCGCTTCTTCCTGTGTTTTGCAAGAAGTGTGTGGTCAGGTAGCACTGGGTTCCACATGGCAAACAATCACGTGTGAATCATTTGCCTCTCTTGTACACGCTACTATTAGTATTGTTACTTTTTGTTTTTGTTATTTAATTGCTGTTTCCAGTAAACTGGTCTTATCTCAAACTGTGATCTTTACCATTTCACGCTTTCATTCACGTCTGCACCCCACCACAGGAGCCAGAAGGGGGGAAGTGAGCACGTGGCTCGGGGTCTGGGGTTTTTTCAGCAGGAAATAAAAACTGGGGAATGCACTTCCTAAACCACAATATTTGGGTTTTTTGTTTTGGTTTGTTTTTTTAAATTACTATGTGAAAATATGAGGGCAGATTATTTGTTGTTGTGTTTTTTGGTTCACATTTGAGGTAATTTTCAAGCTTTCTTTTAGTGTCTTAAGAAGCAGAACTTTCAAAATGTATGTCAGACGATTCTTTCTGGTAGTGTGGCTCCAGAAGCTAATGAAGGTTGAATCTCTTTGTTCACTGGATTTTCCAGACTACAAGATGCTGAAAGTTTGTTCATTTTCTTTTTGCAATATTGGGGTATTCACTTGAACCATTTGCTGCAAATCTCAGGGAAATACAGCAATAAACTATTTTCTATACCAATGATATTAACTAAAACAATCTGAGTAAAACAGCAATTTAGCCAGCTGTTATTTTTCACAAAATGTATAGATGGTTGATATCCTTGAAGCCTCTGCTTTTCTGCCAGATTTGCTTTACGAAAACAACCTTTCAAAATTATTCAGAAAGGGTACGTAGATGAACCCAGATTGACCCAACCAGGAAATCAAGCTAATTACCCCTGATGCGGCACTGCTTTTGAATTCTGAACAGTTTTCAAAAAATGTACATGAAATCCCATGAAGGGAGGATGAATGAAAGTCTCCATTTCAGATAAACTGCCAGCAGGAAAAAGAGATTGCTAGCTATTTTTCAGGAAGCACCTATTGCTCAGCTTTGCAGAGCTGGTTCAATAGCAAAGGATGTTAAATTGCAGCACTGCTGGTTTGTTCCAGACCATCCAGCTCTACCTGCTACACAGCTGATGATGTGTGACTGAGTATAGTTCTGCCACAATGACTTAAAGGCTTACCCTGGCATACTGCCCTTATTATTGTACAAATAGAAGTGAACTCTGTGTCCACAAAATAGCTGTTATGTGAATGAAGGAAAAGTTTCATTATTGGGTATAGCACATCTCCCCATCCCCATCTGTCTTTGCGAGGTTAAAGAAAGATCCTGAGCTGTTGCTCAATACCATCGCTATTTTGGTCAGGTCTGAATTCAACCTTGATTAAAGCACACTGTTCTCAAGCCATGGATCTTTTGCTGTTTTCTCTGTTATTCTGAAGCATTGCACAGAAAACTTAGCAGAGAACAAATAGCCTGCCTTTGAAATGCAGGTGTTGGTGATGTTCCTGAACTGGTACAGCATTTCATTAAAGTTGACAAAGATCTATTGGATCATCAGATCAACCCTTCTGAATCAGCAGTATATTTCTCTGAAATAAAGGGTTTATCTTCTTCTGAAGCTTTAGCTTCTGTTTAATAGCACTACTCCAAGAGCAGAATCATTAGGAAGCCTTGTCTAATGAGTCCATTCGTATTCCCAGTGGAAGGAATCCATCTAGTTAAAAGAGCAACAGATCTTTTCTTATGCTGGTTAAAGAATTAAGGGGTCCATCCAAACAGCAATTAATTATCTGTAATTTAAATTCATCTGCACAAAAAGATGAGTGGTAGCTTCAAAGAAGTTGATGTGCTTGTCAGCTTGGCAATGTAACCTACAGGATGGTCCATATTCACAGGGAAATACAAAAGCACTTCTGCTGTTTTGCTGCCAACAGGGACACCATCCTTTGATCAAGGACTTTGCACTGAGTTGCACACTCTCTAGCCAGAAAAATTGTGACTTCTGCTGATAGCCAGACATGGCTTTCTGCTTTTGGTGTCTTCTGTCTTTCATAGCCCAACACAAGCTTTTAAAATGTATTTAACAGTACAAAAAAATACTGAAAAAGTTTTCATTGCTCTTTTCTCTGATGGTTTTATGCTTCCCTCTTGCTACCTATTCCCCTAGTATTTTAAAAAGGTTTATCATTCTGGGCATTAAGGCCGTCACTTCAGAACATCAATAGAAACAACAAAGTCCCAGTGAAGTAGTGATTCACTTGGAAATATCTGCTTTATGGACTAGATTCTCTTGATGGTATTAGTCAGTGTATTTATTTATATACTAGTGTATATTAGTTTTAAGTTAATTTCACTGCTTCCAGTGTATTTATATAATTTTATGTTATAGAGTGGATGAGTAGAGTTACAGAGTGGATGGCATTGCTTACTGTGCTTTTATACAGTACAAAAATTAATTGAAAGACCCTTTTTTAAGGCTTCAGAACCAGTCAAATCCTGCATTCTTTCCTTTGTTTTTTTTTTTTTTTTTTTTTGCTCCTGGGTATCTGAATGCCCTGAATAAAGTGTGTGGTCCTATATTACTTACCCAAATATTTGCAAAGATTGATTACAAATATTTGTTGATTCAACAAGTACCAGTTTGATTAAAGTAATGGTTTCCTCAGATGTATTCCTGCAGTTGCAACACCCATTAATTAAACAATTAATCTTAATTTTTGACCTGTTATTAGATGAGTGTTGCCATAGGAAGAAATTTATTTGGAAGCTATTTCTACTCTTCTGTGCTAGTACTTGCACACTTTATTTATATAGAAGTTACAGCCACGGCCTTATGATCTTTACTGCAGAGACTGGAGCTCTGTAGTGGTCTGATAAGTTGTGGGAGTCAGCCATTTTTCTGAAGTGGTTATGAAACACATGGCAGCAGATTCTTAGTCTGGAGAAAGGGAGAAAGAAACACAGAGAAATCAGAGTGACAGCTGATTATGCTAATATTGACAGTTTAACTGAGATGATGAGGTCAAAAGTTTACATAATGTTATCATAACTGGAAAAAGCATCAGCTTTTATTTCAACACTGTGTACACAAAATGTGACCTGTCTTAAAGAGAGGCTCATCTATTAATTACTCTTTTTATGTAATATATACCCTGCATTTTATATCTCTCATTTTCTGTTTCTCTATCCTCGATTTAAAACTCCCACATATCCTCAAGCTTAAACAAATATGATTTAAAGAGAAAAAAAAATGATCCTCAGGAAAATTAGTGCAGCTGATTGACTTATTGTTATGATATGGTTACTGAGAGATGCCTTTGCCCAAATTAAAGTGCAAATGAGACCATATGCCGGTGTCAATAGTATAGATGTTATTGAACAGTAAATGTGAGGTAGAGAGATAGAAAGAAATAGAAAAGTGAGGAGAGAGAGAGAAAGGGACAGATTAAGCAGAAGATACCACTCTGTGGATCCTGTGGTGTCCTGTTGGTCCTTCTTCATCCTGGACTTCTCAGTGGTGGGGGGAATCTCAAGGTCATTCAAAACTTTTTGGTTTTTTTTTTCATTTGGGCCAGTCCTGTTTAATATCTTTATAGATCATCTGGACAAGGAGATTGAGTGCATCCTTAGTCACTTTGCAGATAACACTAAATTGCATAGGAGTGTTGATCTGCTGAAGAGTAGGAAGACTCGGCAGAGAGATCTGGACAGGCTGGATGGATGGGCTGAGGCCAATGGTATGAATTTCAACAAGGCGAAGTGTCAGGTTCTGCCCTTGGGTCACAACAACCCCATGCAAAGATACAGGCTGGGGGCAGAGTGTCTGGAAATCTGTCCAATGGAAAAGGACCTGGGGGTGCTGGTCGATGACTCTGAATGTGAGCCATCAGTGTGCCCAGGTGGCCAAGAAGGCCAATGGCATCCTGATCTGTATCAGATACAGTGTGGCCAGCAAGTCTAGAGAAGTGATCTTCCTTCTGTACTGGTGAGGCTGCACCTTGAATCCTGCGTCCAGTTTTGGGCCCCTCAGTACAAGAAAGACATTGAGGTGCTGGATTGAGTCTAGAGAACTGCAATGAAGCTGGTGAAGCACCTAGAGAGTGAGTCCTGTGAGGAGCAGCTGAGGGACCTCGGTTTGTTTATCCTGGAGAAAAGGAGGCTCAGGGGAAACCTTATCACTCTCTACAACCACCTGAAAGGAGGTTGTAGCCAGGTGGAGTTCATGCTCTTCTCTCAGGCAACCAGCAACAGGACAAGAGGAAATGGCCTCAAGCTGCACCAGAGGAGGTTCAGATTGGACATCAGGAACAATTTCTTCACTGAAAGAGTGGTCAAGCATCAGAACAGGCTGCCCAAGGAGATGATGGAGTCACCATCTCTGGAAGTGTCATGTAATGACTGGATGTGGCACTTAGTGCTACGGTTTAGTTAACATGGTGCTGATTGGTCAAAGGTTGGATTCAATGATCCTGGAGGTCTTTTTCCAACCTTAATGATTCTATGATAATATGATTCCTTGGTATACCATTTCCACGATGGTATATAGTTGTTTCTTTCATTACCATAGAGTTTTTCCTCAACAATCTGGCCTGGGAGGCTTGCTCTACACTTTATTGATTCTCCTTATGAAAAAAGCATTTCTTGACATCTGTTTTAATGTTATTGTTCTTTACATTCTCTTTAACCTCTTTGTCCTACTGGTAATCATATTAGCTGGAAAAAGGTAACAAAATAACTAATATCAGGATACAGTTCCTGATTTCTACAGAGAACTTTAATAAAATTCCCTTTATCTGTATTACGCAGTTTAAAAATAAGCGAAGATTAATAGTACTTTCTTTTGTACAAGCCTGGGGTTAATTTTATAATTCTCATTTCTTCACATTGTTAGCTATATATGATCTTCTCATTTAAATTAGCAAGGAAGAAATATCAAAGGAAAATTACAAAAATACCAAACAAAAAATCCAACAAAAAAAACCACTCCTCAAATTCCTCTTTATAATCCAGATACACTGCAGGGTTTTGCATTTCGCTCTATGCTAAAGAGTATGTGGTTTTTTGCAATCCACTTGCATTTAATTTCTACTTAAACTGTTTGGGTTTTTTATGAGACTGTACTTGGTATTTTGACATAAAAGTTGTAATAGGCCAGAACTGTTTAACATTCACCTGTATGTCACAGTCCTTGAAAGATGCAGACTTGTACAACCTGTGTGCTTTGGTGGGATGACCAGAAAAGGTGGCTTAAAGGTGGCATTGTTTGAAAAACAATCCAATCTTTGAGGCAGAGATATTTAGAAAAGGGCTGTAGTATCTATCTATATATAATTATCCTTTCTGCTTCCTTTTGCCATGCTTCTCATGAGACAATTCAAAATGAATATTGCTGCAGAGGAGCAGAGTTGTGCTACTTCTACTCATGAGGATACAGCCTAGGTCCTTGTGCCATGTAACCATGTCAGTCTTAGAAATGTTTTCTCAGAAGAGGCTTATGTGATACAAAGAATATAGCATCCTATGCCCATCTAATTTCCCATTATATTTTCAATTTAAGAAGCAATTTTGGCTTCCATGAAGAGCCATTTTTTGCTGTTTCAGTTGCAAAGTGGCTGTATCTAGTGACACAGGGTTACAAGAAAGTAATCCTGCTAGTTTATTAAATAAAGTTGAAGACAGTTAAGTTGGAGGAAAAAAGGGGCATAAGTTCAGATATAACCATTTTGGAGACTCAATGGTTCCTGATGACTATAGCAAGATATTTAAATGGGTCCTCTATAATGCAAAATTCATCTTAGAATTACAGAATCACAGAATGGCTTGGGTTGGAAAGTACCTTAAAGATTATCTGGTTCCAAGCCAACTGCCATGAACAGGGACATTTTTCATTAGACCAGGTTGCTCAGAGCCCCATCCAGCCTGGCCTTGAAGACATCCAGGGATGGGGCATCCACAGCTTTTCTGTTCCAGCAAACTGTTCCAGCACCTCACCACCTACACAGTAAAAGATTTCTACATAATATCTAATCTAAACCTACTCTCTTTCCATTTGAAACCATTTTGTCTTGTCCTGTCACTACATGTCCTTGTAAAAAGTCTGGTGTCATCCTTCTTGTAGGCTCTGGAAGGCCACAGTTAGGTCATCCCAAAGCCTTCTCTCTTTTGGGCTAAACAATCCCAATTCTCCCAGCCTTTTCTCACTGGAGAGGTGCTCCAACTCTCTAACCACTGTGGTGGCCTCTCCTGGACCCACTCTAACAGATTGATGTCCTTCCTGTGATGGGGCCCCAGAGCTGGATGCAGCACTCCAGGTGGGGTCTCACCAGAGTGGAGCAGTGGGACAGAATCCCCTCCCTTGACCGGCTGGCCACACTGCTTTTGATGCAGCCCAGGATACAATTGGCTTTCTGGGCTGGGAGGGCACTTTGCCTGCTCATGTCCAGCCTCTCATGCACCCCAAGCCCTTCTTGGCAGGGCCGCTCTGGATCTGTTCATCCCCCAGCCTGTATTGTTACAGGGGGTTGCCCTGACCCAGCTGCAGCACCTTGCACTTGCTCCTGTTAGAACTCATGACATTCCCACCAGGCCACTTCTTGAACTTGTCCTTGTTTATTCATTAACATATTATTAAAATATCTTTTGTTCTGAGATAATAATTTAATAATGCTCTTTGGAAGACTGAGGCACTCCCATAAAAGAAAAGAAATTGTCAGACACAATAGAGAAGGCAGGGTCATATCTAAAAGAAATTAACGCAGTTGTGGGAAGTTACAACAGCATCTGCCTTGACACATAAGAATATATAAAAATTCAGCATGAAATTTGGCTCTGAATATATCACCTCTTCAATTACAGAATTTTTCAGTCCTGGGACTGGGGATAACATGCAGATAGTATGAAGTAGCTTTACTGTCTTCCACTCCATGAAAGTTCCTGCAGTACAATATTTACTATACTTGCTATATTTTGTAATTGTCATTCTGATTTTTACAGCCTCATGTTTTAGTCCAAAAGATTATATCAGTCCGTTGTTGTCCTAAGAAGAAAGAACATTCCCCTGAAACAAAAATGTTTTTTCTGTGAATCACATTTTCGTTCAGTATCATTGTTCAATCCCAGATCAGAAACTTTTATATATCAGTGAGAGAGTATCCAAACAAACACAGTTCTATTAATTTACCAATATAACCACTTCAAATTTGGACTTCAGAACAACTATTCATCTATTTTATTACACAATCTGTATTATTTTAGATTTTTGTCCAATGTGTTCACTCTGCTTATATGTGGAATCTAATATAAAAATATTCAAGAAGTGTCTGGACACAATCCTGTGCAACGTGCTCCAGGATGACTCTTCTTGAGTCAGGAGGTTGGACCAGATGACCCACTGTGGTCCCTTCCAACCTTTCCCATTTTGTGATTCTACGAATATACCTTATTTATCCTTGGAAGATATAACTTTGTTCATATAAGCCACAAGGTTGTTTACAATCACTTAGACCTGTAACAATAAAGGCTTGCAACTACCCTGCCTTAAAAGGCCTAGCAACCACATGATATATACACACAACTAAAACTTTTTCACAGTCTGGTAGCTGCAGGATGAAAGGATAAGCAGCAATTGAAAATAGAAGGCATAAAGCATAACCAGTGCAGAATGGAAGGGTTTGCATTTACTTTGCATAGCTGTAACTAGAAACACTAGTTAAAAGCGAAGGAGAATCATGCCCAGAAACTGCCAGTAACAATCCCTGACCTAATATAAATTTTCCTGGCTCCATTGATTTCAATGGAGGTAGAAAATTTACAGCAGTGAAAGCTGCCGTTTTATTGCCGTGATTCTGTTCTTGCCTGTGTGCAGCAAGGATGGATATCGTACACCCTGGTTTATCTCCACCCTGTAGAAGATGAGTTTGTTCCCAGATGGTTTTAATGTGCTTCATTCCCGAAGCAGCAGTAGGATTGGTGAAGAACAGGAACAATTCACCCATTGCGAATGCTGGACATTCTCGCTTCATCTGTATATGTGAGGTTACTAGTGAGGGCGAGCACAATCTAAGCAGAGACATGAGCAGCAAATACTTCTGGAAGAGATCATCTGCATGACCTCTGGGGTTCTAAGAAATTATGAAAATCCAGCCCTTCTCTACTCGCTATTACACAGTATTAATTGATGGGATTCAAAAGCAGCTTGAAAGTCTGAGGGCACTATTCTGCATAGGTTTGCATGTCATATCACATTTTCTCATAATTTATTAATTTTAATTTATAATTTAAATGCGAACGTTGTAAAACATGGCTCTAACTGAAGTTGTTGAAAAATCGGTATTCTCTACCTTTTTCCTTTGTTCAGTTCTCTGCACCACAAATCTGACATAAAGTTAGAGGAAACTTAAAGGAAGGGAAGTTTTTTTTGGCAGACAAAGAAAAGGTACAGCAAAACAAAATAACATGAGTTTGTATCTAGGAGTCATATTCTTTAAAAACAAGTTAACAGTCTTTATTTGCAAAAATTTGCTGGTAACCAAAGGAAGAGGACAGAAACAGATTCCTGGCAATCCAAGAAATGTGTGACAAACTCACCTATGCATCAGCTCAACAGCCCTTGGCAATGCATTTTGAATTGATGGTGAGATGCCAGGTGGACAACTGCAATGAAGCTGAACATATAGAAATATTTAGGAATACCTTTAAACAGCTGTGCGTGACAATATAGGAAACAGTTAATGGAACAGAAAAGATGCTTCATCATCTCCTCATGGCCTCTTATTACACAAACACAAAAGGATACTGAGTAACACTGAATGATGGGAGATTAGGAAACATTATTTTCTACAACATAATTAGCCAGCAATACTCATTATCCCCAATATCAGCAAGAGTAAGTGCAAGTAAGTTAATAAAGCAGTCAGGTGCTTGAGAATGCACCAACATTGATTCCAATAGGATTTGCAAAAGAAACACAGAGATACTGTAATAAATCCCCACTGATCTAGTTTATGATTGTCTGAAAGCATGATCTCTGGAAAGCAGCTTTGCATACAGTCTGTTACGCTACCTATATCTGCCTCCAGTCTACCTTACAGGAACACAGAAAATACACAGGTTGCCTGTGAGACATCCCAGTGTATCTGGCAATATGCAAGAACCCCGGGTATGCTCCAGCACAGGGGATCCCAAGTTCTTTAAAAGGGTTTGCTGGTCAACATGAGCACCCAACTTGAATGCTCTATCAGCAGCCATAGAGGTGCAATCCATGAGCTACATCAAACAGTGGCTTTTGGCCATGTCAGCAGATATTAGACATCATTAATCTACGGCATTTTATAACTTTCGTGAATTCAGATGCCATGACCTCAGGAGGATTTGAAAAACAGGCATTTTTTTTTTCTGGTTAGCTGAGGTAAAAAGAGAGAGATTAAACTGAAATGTCTGTACCAAGAGAAAACAGAAAAAAAACCCAAACCACTTTGGAAGCAATAGAAATCCTTTTGATTTAAGGCATGAGCCATTTTCTTTCATTGGATTGTTTTCTGCACATGGTTCAGGGTAGCAGGTAGTGCTAGTGCAATAAACAGGCCTGATCTGAATGAGGGTAGCCACACCTTTGTTCATATGAGCAAAATCCAGGGTCTGCTAATTAGCTGCAGTTAGCAAAGCTCAGTTCTTTTTCTGATGAGGGCCTCTACATCCATCAAACCACTGTATTTGGTCACATTTTCTTTTGTTTAATTTTAAACCTCTCTCATCATCTTCACTTTCTCATGTCATTTTTTAATCTGTTTGAAAGGATATGCAAGAGAAAGGACTTTAATTTTTTTTAGAAATGCTTAATGTAGGTGGTGCATAAGAGCAGATAGAATTCAATTTGGGTAAATGGTAGCTAATACATACTTGCAAAAAAATTGTCTGAATTTCTTGTGCATTCTAAAAGGCTTTGGTCCTGGTTCAATAAGTATTTGAGTGTTCCTGAGAGGATAAAGTCCTTCATTCCCTTTTTAGAAGTTAGGGCTTCTCTTTCTACTCAATCAGCAATGCAAAGAATTTAGTGTGGAGCTCTGACCCCTCTTAAGAAGAATGTGAGTAATTTTTCAATGAAGACCACTTCTTGGTGTAGCAAACAGGTTGCCTGGATGAATTATAGGCATTGAAAAATGCCATATAAATACCACAATCCTGTTACACAAAGCCATATTACAAGCTAGGTAGGTGCTGAGTCCCACATTCGTAGGACCACTTCAAAAGATTTAATACTAGAATTTCAGAGAAGGTTAATGAAAGCAGTAAATGATATGCTAGAATTTGCAGGAAACAAGGCAGCGCAAAGAGCAAGGCATTCCATTCCATCCTCACTGTGCCTTTTTTATGATGGCAGCAAAATAGTCAAACTGACCATTCCCCTAGACAGAGAGAATTTAAAGTCACTATTGGCGATCTTATTACATTGCCCTCTGCAGTCTTCAGGATTGCACTCTTGGAAGCTGTCCTGGAAAAGAAAGGCAACTGCAAGATTTCTGTGCTGGACACTTCATCTAGACCAGAAGTGCAGTGGGGTTTGTGAACAATCACTCCCAGCAAAACCCTACTTAGTAGAATATAGGCAGGAGCAGATCTCTCTTAGTGCTGCAAAAAGCCAGTTTACATCTTTCCCCACCTTTTTGCCTTGGTCAAGTATGGATTACTGAAATACGAAGAGAAAGGCTGGATACTGAGTTTGGCCAAAATTTGTCCATCTTATAAATTTTTGTTTCTTACATATTTCAGGATAGAATGAACCATTGGAATTCCTTTTACCCTTTACACACTATTTTTATTAGCTGCAGGTATTTCTGCAAAATATCCCTCTCTGGCTGAACATGGCAAATGAGGTTTCACCGTTTCCAGATGTATATATTCACGTTATGAGTGGAAAGTTATACATCTATACATTTATTTCGGTATGTGTAGTTTATTTCATAATTCTGAGTGTACAGCAAAAATACAATAATTATCGTGCTAGAAGACATGCCAAAGATTCAAAACTTTTTTCTAGGATTTCAATTGAATTTGGTTTCTTAATACTTATAAGGAGGTTGTTACGGTTTTAAATAAGATCTGTTGCCAACAGCAACTATTTCAGTAACTGTAAAATCTGTAAAATAGCGCTATTTAAGCTGGTTGAAAATTTATAGCATATAATATTTAATTAATACATTCAAATACGAGAAATCATTAATAATTTGGAATACGAAGCAATATTTTTCTATATGTGTATGTTTTGTATTAAAAACAATACATGCAATTCCCTTAATAGTATTGGAATGGACAATTAGTTTAAAATGGAATAGTGACTTAGTCCACTACTGCATTTCTTGACCTCTGTATGCCACACTTGAAATCTGGATTAGATAGGAAAGAATTACTGTGGAAGATTCAACAGAGCTCTTTGCTGGCATGTGAAAACCAAGGTTTATTAGCAGGGTTGTAGTTGTATAGTCATTGCAGTGTTTATAGTTTATTCATCTCCAGGTGCAATTATCATATCTAAACTCACACATATTAATTGATTTTATTACAAACCACCTTTCCTCTCCTAATAAATAAAATTCGCTAATTATATTTCCTTCATCATAATTATGTTTTTAAAATGCTATAAAAAAATATAGAGAACTCTAGAGTGCTACTTAAGGTGATTTTTTCAAAGCTCCTTGAGGTCACAAGATAAGTGGAACTGAGTAACTAAAATTATTATTATCATTATTATTACTACTACATGGAAAGTACAGGCAAGACTGAGTACAGTAGGTGTATATATATGTGTCTATATTTTTGTACTAGTGGTGTCTGAATTATATGTAATTGCATTTCAGGATTATTTCATTCTACTATGAAAACAAATAGAAGGCTATTATTTTCTTAAACCACATTTCACTTGGAAGTGGGTTCCTTTAAATACAAAAAAAAAAAAAAAAAAAAAAAAAAGAAAGAAAAAGAGAAAAAAAGAAAAGGAAGAAAAAAAAAGAGCTAAGCCCTAAAAGAGTGAGTTTTTTCTAGCAGGAGATGGCATGGAAAATTAAAGTTGTAGTACTTCACTTAGTTTTAAATAGGAAAAGATATGCAGGAAAATTCTGTAGGGTTTCCATTGCTAACATCTCTCCAAAATCTCCAGTACTGTGTAAAGGATGGGATGTATTTTTCTCAGACTCAATAGTGGTAGCCACGCATTTCAGACTGGAAGATCTCTGTAGATTTATAGTAATCTCCACCTTAGACCCTCTACAAGAAGATCCAAGACCAAAACAACAGAATCTCTGTTTTAATGCGGTGTTAATTAGAGAATTCCTCTTCTAAGGTGTTCTCTGAACTCCTTAAGAGAGATATTTTTTATCAGCATGGAAATTATAGTACTCTTGCTTCTCTCAGAATCAGTGGAATGAATTTAAAAGATATGTGAAGATCTGTAAATCTATAGGAGTGTAAAACTCAAATCTTAAAGAATTTTTGCAATGGCTGCAGTTTGAACAGTTTAAAGCATATATTTCTAGCTATGTAGTATGCCACAACACACAGTTCAGCAGCTGACCTAATCCAGAAAGATTTTACAGCTGGTGTTGAATGCCTTGTCACAGCTGCTTTGCTTCATTGTTAAAACCAGTGTGAGCATCTTTACAGTGGCAGCAGTACCATCGTGTGTAATCACAGAGTGTGTACATAGAGATTGATCTGATCCAGCTGCAGATGTATGAGTTAAACATGCACCTCTAAGCTAATTACTGTTATCAATGGAGAAAAGTAGACACATGGAGAGATTAATTAATTTGACTGAACTGCTGACTAAAAGACACTGGCCACAAGGGACAGGAGCCTACATACCTACCTTAAATCAAGGCTTCTAAATTCTGGTGCTGCATTAGAACAGAAAAATCCCATTCACACTGCTTAATGGATCAGAAAAAGATAAAGTAGGTTCCACTTAAGACTACACTACTTAGAATTTCACACCAAACCCAAAGAGAAATGAGTCAGAATGTCAGGGTGGAGGTCTTGAGACAGCAGATATTCCTGAAAATAGTAAAATGTCTGAAATTATCCTATTGCAGGAAACATTCAAGCATAGAACAAGTAATATAGCTGTGTGCCTTACAAATTTCATAGAATAGGATAAATACCTGTCTGGAAAGAGTCCACACAACCTCCATATACATTTCTAAGCATAAGAATAAAAATATGTTATTTTTCTTTCCATCCTCTAGGTCATTGAAAGGAAATTAAGTGTTCAACTTTGAGGAAGATCTAAGGAGGGAACTAGTTTAACAGAAAAGCAATAGATGCCTGTGGCTGTCTGGAGAAATGCTAGCAAAATGTTACAGGGGGAAGAGAAGGGAGACACTAGCTCAAGACTTCAGATATTTCTATGTAGGAAAGCAGCCTATATCACAAAACAGAAGAGGATGGTCTCAAATTCTGGTTAAATAAGACGAAAAAATTATTTCAAGAACACCTATAATTGGCAGGCCCCATCATGAAGCATTAACTCAAGGGAAGATTATCCATGAAATCTTGCCTCTGTAGTTTTAAAATTTTCATTTTAAGTAATAATTTTCTACTCTCCAAATGATTAAACTAGAGAAGCACGCTTATCTATTTCTGTGGAGTAAGGCTTCCAACCTTAAGACAGACCCACTATATCACATACAAAAAGACAACCTTCCCCTTAATGGAAGCAGAGGTAAGAGTTTTGATGGCAAAACCTGCAGAACTCTGTGACCTCTCACCAAGATCAAATAAAACAGCATGTAAACCTGAGCATATTCATGAACAGTAAATTTTTTAAAATAACTGAATTGATTTATTTATGTATTTATTTATTTAGTTGCTTATTTATTTATTGAAGAGGACCCTCCCAGGACTCAACAAGCAAGTCATGTTCCAAAACTGCATTGGGAGGCAGACGGCTGAACATGACTCCAGAAAGGGATAGACAGAACTCTATGCAGCCAGAAGATAAAACTGCCTGCCCGAGTGCTGGAATTCAATGTGTAGAATATAACTTCTAGCTCTCACTAGTAATCATTTACACTTTGAACTTATATGCCAGGGTATCTGAGTGCGTACAGCTTCTTGGTTTGACTGATTTCATAATGACACTTACAAATGTTTTGGTTAACTTCAAACAGCTTTGTCATAGAAGCAGATATTTCAAATGTCTGAGGAAAACTCATGAGGCAGAAGAGAGAAATCTGAATAACATCTCTAGGGGAAAAAAAAAACCAAAAACAAAAGAGCATGGGGTTTAGCCTAGGTAGAAAGATATTCAAGGATCAGGGTTTTGGGGCTATTACATATTCTCTGTGATTCTAAACTGCTTAAGGATTTTAGTATTCCCAAAAATCTATGAAGTTTACAGAAATTCAAGAGTACAAATGTTTTGGGAACTATTCTTGACTTAGGTGAGTGTTGGGGTAGTCAAAAAGTAATACAATATATTCAGTAGCAGGTATCTTCTTATTGGCTAGATGTTGTGGGTTTATGGTCAATAATTATATGTTAATTAATAATTAATGTTTTCTGCAGTAATTTTACAGCAATCTCAGATTGTCTTGACAGACAGCATGTGTGCTTTATGTCATCTACACACTGCAATAATCCTTTGGCTTTGTGTACTTTGTTCTGTAAAATTTCTCCAAAATATTTTCACAGAAAAAGCAGTTGGTAGAGTTCCATCAGCAATTCATTGCAGAAATATAGAGCTCCTGCAGAGAACTACCTTGTCACCCATATTATACAACACACTGACAAAGTCTTAGAATTGTTTGTCTCATAAATCCTGTCAGCATCTTTACATTACTTTCAAGTATTTTTCAAAGCCTTTGCAGTACTTTCAAGAACTCCATCCTTCACCAACTCATCATCTACACTGTGTTTCATTCCTGCTTTTACACACCACTTCTGTTGAAACAGCCCAGGTCTTGAATATAGGTCAGTGCAACCTCTAAAAAACAGAAAAAAGAATAACCCTAACCAGAAAATAATACCACCACCACAACAGAAGTACTCAGAGAAGTACTACAGGTGTCACAGAACTACTAGAAGTAGGAGGTAACTCTGTTATGGTACAACTCAAATGCTGTCACAGAAGCAGATCTCTTACCAAGCACCTGAGAAGAACTGATTAGAAAGAATACATGTTGCCCTCTGAAAGTTGCATGTGCTTGTGTAACTCCTATGTTTAAAGGGTACCTCAAATATTTAGTAGGTCATGGTGTGAAGACCCTGTCACTAGAAGAATATATGGTGAAATACATGCTGAAGGGTACTTCTGGATTGTGCGTAGCATCTTTGATTCTTGCGCATTGGTTACAGTGAAACAAAACAAAACAAAACAAAACCACCACCACCACCACCACCACCACCACCAAAAAAAACCCAAAGAAAAAAATCCCCCAAAAAACCAAGAAAACCCCACCAAATTGATAGCTAAAACCCAGACACTTAATTTTTAAATCTTCAAATCTCCAAATCATATACAATTTCTTAAGGTAATATATGACATAATTCTTGTTAGCCCTTTGTTCTTGTTGACCTCTACAGGACACAGAGGGCAATGGCAGTAGGAAAATATTTCTATATCACCTCATTGTGATCTGAGAAAATAGTGGGCTGATGGAGCAATTTTTTTTTTTTAATGTACTTAGCTCAATGAGCGTACCCTCAGTTGCAAATCCCTAAAACAACTGGACACTTTTTTTTCCTTATTCTGAAGCAGCTAGTGTTTTCCACTGCCAGAGGTCTGATACTGGATTTAGCAGACCAGGGAATTGCTTTAGGTTGTCACTTCCTCTGTTAGAAAACATAAGTGCCAGGCTGTCTGTAGAAATTGTATTAATCATCCTGCCAGTTCTCTTTAGGCAGAAAAGGTTGAAATAAAAGCATAATTGAATGAGAAAAGGAAAAAAGTAGCATTTTCTGGTATCATAGCCTTGAGACTCTCATCATGCTTTTCCTATCCTTCTGGGAAAGTGATGGAATTTTTATTTCGGATCTGATTCTCATTACTGACATAATGTCAGGTGGCTAAAGGTAACAGCTGGGAGAAGAAAGGCATCAATTACATTTGCATTCAGACTATCATTCGGGTTGTAGAAATCTGTAGCACTTCAGGGCTAATTTCTGCAGCAATGTTAACTAAATAGAGAAGCAGATTTGTGAAACTTCCATGACAACTCTGTAGCAGTAAATGCTGCATAATTTATAACAGCAAGAAACATAATACATGTATTGTAAAGCATTTTGTTATTTGGTTTTATATCCAAATAATAAATCACACAGTGGAAACTTGTTGGGCTAACCAGGAAACATATAGCAAATTTAATATTTGATATGCAGACTCACAAAAAAAGAATTTTTTTTCCTGCTGGCAGCATGTGGTAGCAAGCTCAGCACCACTGAGAAGAGCTTTTATTGTATTTAACCAAATGAGCAAACAAGATAAGCAATTAGATAGTAAAAAGAAGACATAAAAAGGCATCCAGAACTCCTGGAATAGGACTTAAAGAAGTAATACAGGTCAGATTGTTCAACTTCTCTTAAAATTGAAGGATGGAAGAATGCTCTCAGGCTTTGTATCACCCAAAACCAAATAAACCAGGTGACTGCGAAAACTACTGATTAACCTGGTGATTCTTTTTAGTATATTGAATTTCTTGCTCAAATCATATGTTCTTGTCTGTAAATAAATCTCCTTTTTGACAGACAAGAGTCCTGTCTCTTTTGATATGGAAAAATTCACACCAAAACTCCTAACTGATATTAACTGGTGACAGTGAGTGTTCATAAATTGCTGCAGCCTGAAATAAATGAACTGTGTCAACATGTTCCACAGAAGCAAAATTCTGCCTTTTGACAGGTGTATGAAGGTTCCTGACAGTAAACAGCAACAGATTCAAGCTAACTGGCTGACTACAAAGAAAGTGGGATTAATTTTACTGCATGTCTGTGATTATAGTGATAACCACACACTGAACATACAAAAACATAGGTCCAAAGACAAGAAAAGTTCAGTTAATTGCCATTTGTGCACATTATAATTTTTTTTACCTTCATGGTTCACCCATATTCATAAAATAATTTGAACTAATTACTTTCAAAAAAAACCTCCAGTGAAGATATAACTCAGATCTTTTGGAAATCAAATGTACTGTGTCTGACAGTTCTTCCATTTTGCTGATGTGCTCAAAGTACACAAAAAATTTGGTCAGTAGGATTTTCCTTTGAAAAAACTATCTTGTTCCTGCCACATTTCTTATAGTTTAAAAGCAGTGGTTCTGGCCTAAAGCTAAACTCTCTGCTAGTCTACTGATTTATCTCTGATACCTTTTACAAGTTAGGTCCAGATTTACAATTGTCAATTTGTGTCGTTAATTACTTGTTCTTACTGAGGGAAGGCACATCTTTGGTAGTCATTCAACCATGTCACTTTACCAGTTCAGTTAATTTCTCTCCTCCTCTTTGAAGGTTAAAATCCCTTCAGAAACTTGTATTGCTTTGCACCTGTAATTTGGTGGTAATGACCTGACGTTGATAATGAATAAATGCTGGCCAAAATTAAAGACATCCCCATGTTAATATATGTAAATTAGGAAAATAGAGTTTGCAGATTTGATCAATAAAGGACTAAAGGACTCTTGCATTAGGGACAATATAAGCCTTATTTAAGGTGGGTCACCTTATGGCCCAGTGTTCTCTGCATATTGATTGGTTAAAGTTAAACAGGATAGTACATTTTATTTTAAGGTACTGTTAGTAGCACAAAAATCACAGAAATTTTTGATAAATAGATAAAGCACATTATACTTTTAATTTAGATAACTGTTTTATAGTGTTTACAGAACCAAATTGGTGATAACTCTATGATATAAGCATCTCAAGAACCATTTTCAAGCAGTTTGTTTTGTATCCATCTATTATTTCCTGGGTGCAACACAGTCATTGTTAATTACTTTCCACATTTCTTAAGTGAATTTGGTGCTTCTGAGTTGGGAAACATATCTCATCAAAATCCCCTAAAACACTAAACAATATACAGAGCTAAGGGAGCCGATTTGCAAGCTTTCAGGCACTACTGACTCAGAGACTGTCCTGGGTGACCCAAAAAATGTGTACTGTATTCCGTATCTGTGCTACATCATATACCCACGATTGTTACTGTACCTCTAACATCCAGGGGCCAGAAGCAGAACCAAGGTGTCTGGCCCTGGGTTCAGGAAGGAGGGGGTTCCAGGGTCACTTTAAGAATCGGAGGACATTCATGCAGAGCCTCTTTCCCTTTTTGCTCTTGCCAGATTGCTAAGAGAGTTGCTTCACCAAGCCAAAGCAGAAGCCTTCTTTTGTTTCTCTCTGGGCTCCTTGCTTGCCTCAGGTCTCCGAGAAACTGTATTTCTCAATCTTACACTGTTTCAGGAAAAATTCTGGAAATGGGACCTGCCAGTTTCAGTGCCCAGGATGCTTGCTTCTTTCCTTCCATAATGCAATAACAACTCAGAACTGCAGCACCAACACCAACTGGGTCCAGCTGGCTAAAAAAGAAGCAGAGAAATTGACACCACAGCTTTAGCCCTGCCCCAGTTCCCAGTTCTGACCACTGCCCAAGTACCTGGTTCCAGATGCTGCCCAAGCTCCAGCCCTGACGCAGTTCCATCTGCCATTGTCGACGCTGCTGCTGCTGGGAGAGATGCCCTTTTGGGTGGCATGGAGCAAATGGCTTGAGGGGCATTTGACTGTTTTTGGACTCTGGGTTTCTTTTTGTTTTGTCATTTTTCCCTGTTGGTTGTTTGTGGGAAGAGGAAGGCTTTTTTAATCGTGGAGGTTTGGTTGCTGTGTTGGCTTTTTGTTTTGTTCTCTCTCTCCACACATGGATGGGAGAAGAGGGCCTCTCCACCATTTTACCTGTGTCCCTTGGACCGTGCAGTCATCTATGGGGGCCACCATGTTGGGGCAGGACCTTACGTGACATTTTTTCCTTTGTTCCCAGGGAGTCCCTGGAATTCAGCACTTTACATATAATAATCTAGTGATTATTATTGTTACTTTGCTTGTTGCTGTTTCATTTTTTAGCAAACCGTTATTTTTTTACTTTTCTCGCATTTGTCTCTCCTTATTGGCAAAAGGGGAGTAGTTAAAACTAAAAGGGGAGATAACTCATTTTGGAGTGTCTGCCCTGTAAATTGTCTTAAACCACGACGGAGGCAAATGTAGCTGCCTTTGAACCTCTTTCCTCATTTGTCACCCTTTCAAGAGGGCCACACAATAAAACTGTTTATTATGAGGGTATTTTTAGTGTAGTGAATACCTCTCTTCCAGGGCATAGCCATTAAGTCACTTTGGATGTATCATTAAAACTCCATCAGAGCATTAGAGTAAATAATTGTTTTGTCCTTGCTCTATGTCTGGAATTTTTATGGACATGCACATGGTCATGGAGAGTCTTTATTTGACTTTGTGACTTTGCTGCTGACTTTGTGACTCATTGGTGTGAGTTCCTTAACTTACATTCATTCATGAATACAATCATCTCACAGAAATAAGACATTTTTTCACCTTAGTCCCCTAAAGGGGGTACATTTGAAACACATCAAATTGAGTGGTATTAGACTCCACAGAAGATGCCACTATTCATGCCTTTTCCTTAAAAGCAGATTTGACAGTTATTTTCATACAAGATCTTACTTGCTTACATACTAATTTGGGAAGTGAAATATCCATTTCTATAAGATTTCGACTTGAATTTACCTAAAACATGCCCTATTAAGCAGATGTGTCAACAGCGTCCATTCACCCTTCTTAGAAATCTATTTTATGCCCCAAATTTAGATGAATAAGATACATGAAATGGACTAACCTACCATTTTACCTGTATAATATTGGGAATAAATAATTTTGTCAACTAAGTGTCTAAAGCCTAGGGGAATGAATCCAGACTTTGGTCTAGATGTTGATCTGTACAAATATGTATAAACTGTAAATACAAGAGCTGAGAAGATAACCAATTAAATCTCCTCACCAAAAAGAGACATTTGTAGTATCTTTTTCTAGAAAACTGAAAGTCAGGGGTGCACCAAGATCATAAAAAAGTAGGCTGTGGAACCATCAGTCTCGGTGAAATAAACTGTTGATATAATTTACTCGGCAGTTGCAGGTAATCTGAAAGACAATATAGCCTAAGTGATTCATGTGTACTGAGAAAGCAGGTCTAATTCGCTTCTGGAAAAGCTGTCTTCGTTGCAGTCATTAAGCCAGGCTGAGTTCAGCACTGTACACCTCTAGTACAGCTGTATGCCTACTGTGCTTCAAACTCTGTCTCAGTTTGAAGATTACCAAGTAAGAAAGACCCTGCCCGGAAAGACTGTTCTTCGGTATACGCTGTCAGCATCTTTATATCCTGCTTGCTTTCCTAGGGCTTCCAGTCACAGTGAGGCACAGTAGTTATTCAGGGATGCCTGATACCTGTGTATGGCATGTGCACAGTGTCAGTCTACATTTTGCACACATCTTGTCTTGCTTTCCTGGCAGCAGGATGGTACTTTCCTTCATGAATACGTGTGAAGTAAACAAGCAGTGAAGCCATCTTTGTTCAGAGTGTATCTGTGTTCTGCCTAATTGCTCTCTCTGATGAAGAAGCAATAAAGCCTATTTTTTAATCCTGCATGTTTTCAGCATTCTAGAAATTAAAAAATAATACTGTATATAAATACAATCAGACTAAATTATGAGGATGGACCTCAATGCCAAAAAATTTAAGCTGCTAGAAGAAAGGAAATTATTTGCCACAGCTGTTTTTTCAGTAGTTGTGGCCATTTTCTTTCTCTGAACAAGCTTGTCCTTCCAGTCCTGAAGGAAGAACTTAAAATAGTCTGATAGTTTAGAATCCAGTCTGGACTGGATGTTTTATTTGGAAATTCGGACTGTTGTTAAATCCTAAGAGATAACTTGAACCATTTAATGTAATTCCTTGATTGGGTTTCATGTTTTACAGGAGATTTCTGCTGAGAGTTCTTATGTTATTGCACAACTATAGCTCTGATCACAGCTTTCTTGTGACACAGATTGGAGCTAATAGTGCTGTGATCAGCAATGGCAAAAAGCACTTACCAATGATTGGGTTTCTCTGCCCGCCAGATTCACTGGTAAGGGAAATTGTGAAGAGCAAAGGTAGGTGATGGAGTTTTCATTTAGCACAAGACTGCAAGGATGAGACATGGTCTTCCACATCCGTTTTTTCCCCCCTTCATTCTTCTTGAACAATTATCTATTCATATAGCAGTTTAGCAAAGTGTCAGGTGATGCTCTGCAAATCTGGATGAGAAGAAGCAGAACAATTCAAATATATTTCATAATATTCATTGCAATTGGAAGATTCTACTACCCACTGATAAAAATGCTATCTATGCAAAAAATAAAATGAATAATCAGCAAGGGAATGTTTGGACCCTAAATCCCCTATTTAATTTAAATTGGTGAATTGCAGGCGTGATGATATGTAGTAAGCTTTTTCTCCTATACAAGAAATTCTATATTTGTATGGGGTTTGCTGGAGAAAACCCATATATATATATTATACATAAAATGATATATATGAAACCTTCTACTTGGAAATACAGAAACCATGGTTTGCTTTGGTATCTGTCATCATGTTATCACAGGATTTTGAGTTGTATAAAACCCACAATAAACGTTGTCTGTGGTTTGATGTAGATGTGCATCTTTTTGGATGATCTTTATCAGTTAGTCTAGTACATTTAACAAAATGCTTTAGGAATGTCTACAATTATATATACATATACTTTATATTCAGCCTGAAAGAATGGTTGAAAGAGATAGTTATTTTCTTTATTTTTCTTCATTTTTCTTCATATATTGTTAATTAACTTTTCAGTTCTCCTTTGCTAAGAAGGTTTAAGGTATAAAATAGAAGTTGCAACTGTGGCCATGCATAAAACCTCAAGTAGGTCTTGCTACACAACTTCATCCTGTGCTTTGATGGAAAACAAATGCCTTATAAAGTAATGAAGAATATTAACCTAGGCATCAATTTCTGTTGTATGATGTAATAGTTTCAGTGTGATTGACCAGAGACAAACTAAATAAAAGTGATGGATTCACTCAAACCTAAGTTGACTGCTACTAGCATGGTGGTAGTGGAGTGGTGGCAGGCAATAGTATACAGTAAAAATGCAGAGAAATTTGAAGACTATCAAGAGTCATGGAATATCCTGAGCTGGAAGGGACAAAGTCATAGAAGTTCAACTCCTGGCCCTGCACAGAACATCCCCAAGAGTCATACCATGTGCCTGAGAGCATTCTCCAAACACTTCTTGATCTCTGGCAGGCATGGTGTCGTGACCACTTCCCTGGGGAGCCTGTTCCAGTGCCCAAACACCTCTGGATAAAGACCCTCTTCATAATATCCAACCGAAATCTCCCCTGACAGAACTTCAGGCAATTCCCTTGGGTCCTGTCACTGGTCACCACAGAGCAGAGATCAGTGTCTGCACCTCCTGTTACCCTCATGAGGAAGTTGTAACTGCAGTGAGGTCCCCCTCAGTCTCCACTTCTCCAGGCTGAACAGACCCAGTGACCTGAGCTGGTCCTCATGTGGTTTCCCCTCAAGGCCCTTCACCATCTTCATAGCCCCCCTTTGGATGTTCTCTAATTGCTTTATATCTTTTTTATACTGTTGTGCTCAAAACTGCACACGGTACTCAAGGTGAGACCGCACAGTGCAGAGCAGAGACGAGAAGAGACAAGGCATGTCTTTCATTCAAGTTTTTATTATACTGGAGACATACTTGAGATGAATGTTTGACCCTGGTCTCGGTTAAACTTCCACAAGAGATCATTAGTTTGATGTTCCTTCTGGAAGAAGTGGATGGGTGCTCTTCAGAGCTGGGATGTTTTTTCAATTGAAACACAGAACTTTTACCCAAAATGCTGTGGGACTAGACATGTTCTTTGTACATTGTCATTACTTTGGTTTTTGTCAAAATATTTGATTCCTGTTGCCCAAAAGTTTCTTTTATATTGAGCAAGCTTCCCGATTATAAGTTGGAGAAGGACTTTTAAGGGTGTACAGGGAAGAGTTTTCCAAAGTCTCTTGGTGGGAGCTCAAACAAGTTTGTTTTACAGTTTTTAAAATAAATTCTAGATTTTTGAGCTGGCTGCTCTTATCACCAACTCTGGCAGAAAAGTTACTCTTTCACTGTGAAATGGAGCAAGTAAAGATAATGAACTTCTAAGCCGTCTATTTTTGCTCAGTGTACTGCATCTAGTCTTTCCATTTGGCAGAGGAGGGGCTTTAGCTTTTGAAAATAATATTTTAAAGTTACCAGAAATCACCTAAAAGTGAATATAACATTTCAATTTAGTCAGGTTTATTCATGTTAAAGATTTCATACTTGAACATTCACTAATATGGAACTATTTCTGCCAGATTCTGAGCTCTTCTCGAGTGATGCCAAAACCCCAAGTTCCACTGAGATGCACATAAGCTGAAGCTTCTACCTGGCAACATAAGATGCTTAGTTAATCTTGCAAGCTTAGATCTTATCAGAAGTGTTTCCTTACAAAAAAAGGAAAGACCCTTTGATGCTCTTCCTTCTAATTTTAGTATTTCTAGCATTCTGGCATTTTATTTCTCACTTTTTCTATTTCTCATTCCCATTTATTATCTACTGGATCAATTAATGTTTTTCACTCCACTGTAGGTGGAGAAAAAGTAATTAGACTACTATGGGGGATACTAATTTCTTATCTTTTCCCTCAAACTTTAATCTCTAAATTTTAATGAGGATTTGTTTGATCCCTTTCAAACCAGAATGTTATATTAAAATTTTGCTTCTAATCTCATTGGTCATTTGGTTATATTGCATGTGCAGTGACCTTATATCCATTTAAAATTATATAATAACAGGAAAAATATAAAGGGAAAACTGAGAAGAGAGATGACATGATCCTATATGAGACTATCACAGGGATACTACAATTCTGGTGTTGCATTTTAAGTCTGGTGAGACTCAGACTTGTCATGCCATTTTTTTTCAGTGAAGCAAATCATGTCAAGGCATCTTTTTTCCTGTCCAATTGTTACACAGTGTTGAGTTTGTACCACTTATTATGGTACTAATTAGGCTATCTCTAAATTTAATGTCATCTGGAGAAATTTATCAACAAAAACTGTCAGGCTATGAATTCTGAACACGGAGGAAGTAGGAGGAAGCAAGCTGAAATTAGACCCTGTATTTATAGTTAGTGCTGTGGAAGTCCAGAGGGAGATGCATCTATTTCTATCATGACTAAGCATAGATTGGAAAATTAATCCTTACAGTGATACTCTTTCTTTCTGTGCGGCTGTTGTGCACAAATGGCTCTACCACTCTTGTTGCAACTTGCTCATTCTAACTTGATCTGACAAAAGCCAGAGAACATGACACTGTGTAGATGTTAAGATGACAGAACAAAAAAAAAAAAAAAGGAAAAACAAGCCCACAGGCTGTAAGCAGGCTCAGAAAGTATTTTATCAAGTTCCTACAAAAGTAATCAACATAGGGAAAAAAATGGGAAAAAAGGCAAGAAAATAATTATTCTTTGTAATGGCTGGGAGGAGTTCCTGGAAAAGTTTGAAGATTGTTGCTGTTTCTGGCTATCTGCACAAATCATGTTAACAAAGGTTTTCTATGTGAATTTTTTTTTGTATATATATGTACATATATATTTGTGTGTGTCTGTGTATATTAAATAGTTTCATAAACACATAAACCCTGTAGTTCAGTATTTGATTTACTGTAATTGGGACTTTTACTTATCGTTTTTACAGGTACTAATCAAATAAACTGCCATCCTTAAATCGCTCAAAGATTTGCAAGTCCTCTGAAAGGAGTTGCAAAAATGCTTCAGAATTTCAGAAGTGAAAATACTTAGTAAGCTACTGGGTAGCTGCTGTAGCACTTGGAAGATGGTAACATGGAGAAAACTGCTGGAACGTAATCCTTTAAAAAACAGCCTTTGATTTTTTTTGGAGTAGCCTTGTGAGGAAAATCTGGACTCACAAAATGTGTATTGCCAGATTAACTGAACCCTCAGATGAAATATTGACTTCATTTAGATTTTAGGCCATATAAATTAGACTTCTAAATTGTCAGAAACTGAAGAGTGAAGGTCCTGCTGATGAAATTCAGCTCACTGAATGATTTCTTTCCAAAGGGTATCTAGGGTTAGCTGTTTGCCTGGTTTGGCTCTTCAGTCAGTGGCAAGAAATAGGCACTTCCAAGGACAATTAATGTAATCTTCAGAGAAGTATCTGTCCTCAGTCAGCACTAACTGATAATTTTTTCCTGCCCTGAAGCTTTATATATAAAGTTCCATGATACATTCTGAATTCTAATTCTTCCGAACGCCAAAAAAACATTTTCTGACCTGGATGTATATTAAAAAAAACCAATCTTGTGATAATGGGGTGAAAGCATGCCTAACACATTGTGTCTGTGTATTACTGATAAGTGATTCTTTGCACTAGACATCTGTATATTTAGTTCCATGTATACAGATATGAAGAAAAAAGACATTTTGAGAAAGACATTTAGCTTTTTTTGTTATCTTAAAATTTGAAATTTAAATAATGCCACAGAAAAAGGTAAAATATATAAGTATCCTACCCTGTTAATTTGGGTTTTACCAAAGAAGTAGACTGTTATGCCACACTTTGTCATGAACACTAAACAGTCTGTTCAGAAACATTCCTGGAAGCTACTATTGGAAGCTACTGGGAATCATTTTAGGGAACATCTTAAATATACAGTGTATAAACTTCTGCAAAATCACGACAGATTTGTGAATCAAACTACTTACTGAATTTTTTATTAAACATTATTACATCAGAAAATGTATTTTTTTACTTATATCTGGTCAGCATTATCACTGGGAAATAAATAATATCTCAGATCTGTTCAAAGCAATGATGATGATGGTATTACCTCTTCACAGAAGGCCCGTCTGACTTTCAAGTAACAATTACAAGATATTACATTGAAGTATTATACAAGGGTGTCTTTTGCAATCCATTCAAGTCAACATTAATATACAATGAGTATCGCTACATAAGATAATAATTAGTGTTAACTGGGGTTGAAATGGGAGGAACTGAATGGTGAAGTTGAGTTATTGGCTCTTAGAGGCTGTGACAGGGAGTTTGTACATTATGACACAAAGTATATTTACACTGTTGCCACTAAAAAGTGTCCAGTGTAGTGCATGTAGAGTGTTATGATTTAATTTTTCCAATGTTATTCATATGATAACAATTAAGAGTCATACTGGCACCAAAGAGGAAATAGATTTTTATGAGAAATACAAAGAACAGAAAAATCCCCTTGCTTATGTTAATGTGTTCTGAATGTAGAAGCAAAATGGAAAGCAGGATTTTTAAAAAATTCTATTCACAAAATACCTTGCTTGTTCAGGCATTGAGATACAAAATAAAGTGTGTGTTCCTATGAGATAACGTTCACCTCTGGGGCTGTCGTAAAGGAAAAAAAATACAAATTGCATTATAAAGAGAGCTATTGCCTTCAAAGAACTTGAGAAAATTGGTATTACTGTTAGAAACACTCTAAAGTACCTAATTAGGATTTTGGAGATGGGATTAATGAACGTCTTTTAAGGAAAAGAATCCGTGCTTGTTAGAACAATGATAGATATTTCTACTTATTCAAAAAAGAGGAGTGAAACATAATGACTGAATCCTTTTCTTTCATATGTGCACTTAAGTACAATGCTTTAAATATACAAAAAGAACATCAAACTTTCAAGGAGGCAAGCGGTCAAAAGTCAGGCTACTAGAGTAACTTTAATTTACCCCTTGTGCTCATGTCTTAGAATAGATGTCTCAGTTTAAGACCATTACTTGTTTTATCTGTAATGGAACAGGTTTTTACTGCCTTTGCAGTGATCTTGGATTCATTTGAAGACAGCTGTTCCCTCCAGTTAGCTCCTCTTTACACTAACTAAAACCAGTGAGATAACCTTTTCTCTCCAGTCTTTTTACTTTTTGAACCATTCTTAGTGTTTACCTCTTACTCTCCTGTACATTTATTTCTTTTTTAAAATAGGTGGTAGTATTCAGATCTGGAAAAAAATGAGCCAATGAATAAGCAGAGGCCTATTCACACTGAAAAGAGGGGGCTTCATTTACTTTACATATGAACTCCTATCTACCAATTCTTGTACAATAATAGTTTCATTTCTGTCTGAAGTCATATTGCATTGTTGTTTTGTACTCAGCATTACTCCCAGAGAATTCTTACATACTCCAGTGCAAAATCCCTGTTCTGTGAAAAAACTATTTTACCCCCATATTTCTGCAGATGATTAATCAGGTCCTAGTAGTTGCAATACATATTCCTGACCAGAACTTTCTCCAGATGAGGAAAGTTCTATCCGGAATTCTAGCTGTGAAATATCATCTGTACTCATCTCTTCAATTAAAATCATGTCTGACCTTAACTAATGCTCACTGAAGATTTAAAAGTCTTTTTTATCAAGTTATTTGAGCAAAATATACGCTTTTTAAAATTTGATTTTTTTTTTAAATTAGCATAATACTGAGGTGAGTACAGGAAGAGTCCAACTAGTGACACCCAGGTTTTCTTTAGTAAACTGCAGTTGTGGGTACTCTGAAGTCCAGAAGTTATCCCATAGCACCTCTTGGTTCTTGACAGCATATTAAATGTATTTCTCCCCGTGTTCTTCCTGACTGATTGAAGTGCCAGAGTCATGACTGAGCTGTCATGGTTTAAGCCCAGCTAGAAATTAAGCACCCCTAGCCACTCACTCAACCCCCTTCTCTTTCCCCCCCACCCTGGTGAAATGAGGAGGAACATCAAAATTAAAACTTGTAAATTGAGATAAGAACAGTTTAATAGTTGAAAACAAAATTTAAAAAAAAAAGAAAGAAAAAGCCCTCACAAACAAGTGATGCACAATGCAATTGCTCAGCACCTGCTGACCAATGCCTGAGCCCAGATTGGCCATCCTTCAAGGGAACTCCCCCAGTTTAAATACTGGGCATGACATTCTATGATGTGGAATATCCCTCCGGCCAGTTCAGGTCACCTGTCCCAGCTATGCTCTCTCCCAGTTTCTTTTTTTGCACTTTCTCACTGGCAGAGCATAAGACACAAAAAAAATAGTCTTTGATTTAGGATCAGCAAAACCCAGAACATCAGTATGTTATCAACACCATTCTATTTGGAATCCAAAACACAGCACTGTAGGAGATATGGAGAAGTAGTTAATTCTATCCCAGCTAAAACCAGGACACCAACTCATCAATATTTTATGCTAGTCAGCTGAGAAGTTCTAAGCAGGTGTAGGTCACATCCAAAAAAATGGCTTTCCAAATAACAGTATCTTACTGGTTTTCACTGTGTATTTAGATCTATTGACATCTAGCAGAGCTAAGTGTCCCCACTGCAATGATTCAAAGTACTAAAAGAAAAGGAAGAAACAATAAACAATGACTCAGTCTGAAGAGAACAGATGTTTAAGAAGGCATGTCTCATCAGAGGCCCCCCAATCTTTGCACATCTAAAATTTATACATCCAAGTATGAGATAGTCACCTATGGTCCACTCACAGTCAAAGAAGGGAAACAAGGACCTCCAAAAGAGAAATTCATCTGAGCTGTTTCATATGGCTATAGCAGCACAAGACAAATGTCCCTCTGGTGCCTATTTCTCTGACTATAGAAAGAAACCCATGTGAGTACAACAGACTTAGAGGTATAATTTTGAAATGCTTAAGCTAAGCCAGATGTATTTAACTCTAGGTTCTTAATTAGTTCCTTTTTGTCTTTATTAATTCAAAATTAAATGGTTTCAGCTGTAAGGACTGAGAAAGACCCACCATAGAAAATCACACTAGATTTGTGGTCTTCTGGAAGGTATGCATTGACATTCATGTCATTGAGAGAATAAGCTGGATTTGGTTCTCCTTACTTCTGGGGCATTTTATTTCTGTGGTTCACTGAATATAGAATTTTATTTTATCTGGTGGACTCATCTCTGAATCCCATTTTGAGAAAGGGGTTGATGGCTATGTTTTCAAATACAGGAAGATCCAGCAAGGCAAGGTGTGATGAGAAAACATTTCCTATGAAGCTGTGAAATCTTACAGACTTAGTAGGGTCCTGGATGCTGCTGAGGTTTATTACAATTCATTGAATACTGTAGTATTAAAAGTGATTTTGTGAATCTAGGTTTTTATGCATTAGCATCAAATGATTTTACTTTCTTTACCTTGAAATGTGTTACTGAAAACCCCCTGATAATTATTCCAATTCTGAACTTCAAAGTGATACTAGATATTAGGCATGAACTCCATGTGTACAAGTATCTATTAAGATTTTTTTATGTGTTAGATATTTAATTATACTCCTCTCTATAAAACAAAAATATTTTTTCCTTTATAGCTATTCACTTGCTCACAAACAGGAAGAAGTAACATCATTACTAAATATAAACAAACCTACATCTTCCAATAAAATAATTAGAATTGTCAGTAGCAGTTTAAAGTAGTGCAATGACTTATGTTTCTTCTGATGACAAGAAGTCTTAATGACGTAAATCAGTAGTCTATGAGGAACACATAAGCCTTCCTAATCAGAATTTTCAGTCTTCTTCTGTTCAGTGTGTAATTGATCACTCAAAGTTTTGTCATCCCATTCCTTGAGTGATTTGACACCCTATAACCTTTGGAGAAATTCGTCTTTAACAAATTCATAGAATTAAACATGGGTAAGAATGGAATATGGACCACTAGCTAGGTGAGCCTTTAATCAAATTTAAGTTTTAGCTGTATATAAAGATAAAACTTTACTTGCTTTCATTTACTTGTACATTCAGTTAATATTGAGAGTGAGTAATGATTTGTTCACTTTGTGAAATGCACTCATTGTATTTCATGACCCATGATCAGTTTACAGCCACATAAAAGACAGATTTTATCATAGAGATGACACCTGGAACAAGGGAAAAAACCATTGATTGTATTAGATGAGGCACTTGTAGAAATTGCAAGTGATTGACTATTAACACACTGTCATAAAATCCAGCCCTAACAAGTGAAGAATCCACTGTTTTAATCACAGAGGGAAAATCAAAGAATAAGGCTATCAGTTTCTGCTGCAGCATAAATCACCTTTAAATAACAAATTAAGCAGAAATAATGGCTAATCTTTGTTCAAGCTGTTTTCATTGGTGATCTAAATTATTTTAGGTACATTTTTAGGAGTGTGTTTTTTCACACTGTAATTTTAGAAATGTCTCATTCAACCTGCTGAAGGAGGTTTTCTTCTCCTAGAGGAAGTCACAGTTCAATACCCAGGGATGTTATTTAAGTCATCAGATGCCCTTTCATGAATGTTCTTTCCAGCCTCACAATAAAACTTGGCTGCCACTACTTCTTAGATAAATGATGTATGCAATATATATCTGTGTTAGTAGACATTTGCTAAGGTCTGGCTGTCTCAATGAAAGGATAGATGAAATAATTTAATGTATAACCTCCTATTGCTATCCTGGACCATAACTAAACAAATCCTCTTTCCTCTTGTCCAGTGTCTTTGAAACAATGCACCTACATAAAGCATATTCATACTATCTGCTTAAAAAGGCATTGCATCCCTGCAGAAAGGAATTAAGTAATTAATGTCTACAAGAACCATTTCTTCCTAATCATGATGAAATATTTTCTCTTGCCCACTGTGCCAAACACCTGCCAAACACATGTTCAGACTTGGCTTGACAATTTACAGCACAGCTGTGTGGCTCTGTTAAAATTTTAGTCATCCAGAAGTGTGAGTTTGCCCTTGCTAGAACGAGTAAAAATCTATGTTTAGGTACCCACTGGTCAATAAAGTTCAAAAATTAAGGTCTCATATAGTTCCAGTGTTGCTACTTGTGTTGGTACATAAAACAAGATGTGTCTACAGAGGTAAGACCCAAACTCAGGTTATTTGAGATAGGAACCTAAATGAGAATATGTTTAATCTGTATCTATTCTCAAATATTCTTGAAAAATCTTTACATGTTGAAGTGGTATAATGTCTTTAATAATATAAACAATTAGAAAAACAAATACGTTTTTCTAAAAATAGTTTCTAAAATTATCAGATGCCTCTGTGTTTGCAATACATCTTTAACAGGATATAACTCTTATGTAGTCTAAAGGAGTTAGTGATCAAAGAACTTTTGTGGATCTTGTCTTCTGTCTCTAGAATTCAGTCTAAGCAAAGTACAAGGCTGTATCGATTGAGATGAAATTCAAAGATTTTCAGGAATTTATAATGGAATTTGCCTTTGAAACAAGACGTTGATTTACAAATTAGATCCTACTTGATAAACTGGATAAAGTATATCAAACCAAATAGATTTGTATGATAATTCAGCTTTTTTTCAATACAGTTCTGTAAAGGAGGAAGTGATTTCCTCTCTGAGGAAGATTGCTCTACTCCTTCATATAACCTAGGGTAGGCACCTTGGTGCAAACTCATTTTTCACTCAATGCATAGAAAATAAATAACATATTCCATATCCTTTAATTTCATTACAGATTAAGCTTTGAGAAAAAGAAATGATAGAGATTCAAAGGTAAAACATAAGATACATAATGCCCATGTACATCATGTACTTCCTTTTTGTTCAGTTGCTGATAAAAACAACAGTAAAAAAGGTCTTAAAAATAGAAGAGAAGGATGATAGAAGCATGTGAGAGAGTGAATTTTATGGGTTAATGACTCAAAACATTCCCCAGTTGTGAAGGCATCAGAAGGTTTTTTTAGAGCTGCATTTAGAGGCAGCTAAATTTTTTGGGTGTGTAATGGTCAATCCCTAAGACAGAGAATGAATGATGAGCTATGAATAAGAGAAGAAAACCCTGTGGAGACAGGAAGGAGTCCCATGCCATGCCTACACAAACCCCTGGGTTGTAACTCCTCCTCCTCCTCTCCCCCATTGAAGGGAAGGAGCATCCTGGCTCCGAAGCCTGAGAGGCAACTGTCATGTCTTAGAAGGTGTCATAAGCCATCAAATACACCCAAAGCACTCCCAGACTCATTTCTGAGGCCTTCCACCAGAGCACTGAAAGCTCTTCCCTGAGGGCAGGTAGCTGGACATTCCCACCTAGCCTGAGAGTATTTTAGCCCATTGGACTTTATGTTTTGGAGGCTCCCCCCTCCACCCCCACCCCCGATGTACTTTGACCGAGGGACATCTAAGCTGCAACAATCAAGACTCATGGAAGGTTGACAGGGTGGTGAGATTTTCACACTCTTATTCTCCCTCTCTCTGTCTCTTTTCCCTTACACATGTCCTTGGATGGTATTTTTGTGTTTTCACATTGCAATGCTTTCATATCATTACATTACTATAGATAATAACAATCAAAACAGCTACATACCTGCTTTCCTTTGCAACCAAATTGTTCTAAAATAAACCATAAGAAATTTTTACATATATATATAGACTTACAAGCATTGATCATTCAGTGTTGTTTCACTTTAATCCACCCAAGGAATCTATTAAAAAGAACCCGGGTTGCTCTTGTCTCCTGGAATGGGTCATGACAAAGCACAAGTGTACATTGGCTTGCTATAATCTGTCTTTTAATTTTTAACAAGAAAGTGCAATAAAATTTGCTATATAGGGTCCATTTTGCTTAGTAAAACTTTACAGTCAGTTGAAAGAGCAGCTGGTGGCATCGTAGTCAATGCTCTCCAAAGCTAATTGAGAATGATAGAAAAAAATCTGATGTAATATATAGCTGCACAGATTTCCTTTCCATCCCAGACACTCATTACACACATCTGTTCTTCATTCCCAATGAAAACACAATTCCTCTGAGTTTCTTCCAAAGAAACTCATCAAAAACCCAGAAAATAAAGAAGCATACGTGAAATACGTGTTGGATTCTACCCACCCTGGATTAACAGTTGCTCTAACCATTGTCAAATTCCAATGTAACTTCAAGTATATAATCAATGTATGTTTTCTTCATTAAATTTAGAAATATTCTGAGTTGTGTTATTGTGGTACCTATAATATGAAAAATTATGTTCATAAATACAGCGAAATTGTTGCAATTAAAAAGTTTGTGATCTAAAAGACATAGCAAATAGAAATGTTGATTAAAATACGTGTTTTGAAAGAAGAAAATCCATTTTGGTAAGTTGGTGAGTTTCTAAATCCTGATGCCATTTTCCTGGCTCTTTTCAGGTGTTTAAATAGCCACAGAGCATTTTTTATTAGTTCAGATATTAAATCAAGCCATATGTAAAAAATTAGGAAAGAAATACTTTCCCTTATATTTTCTCCAAGGTCTTAGGTACTGAGTGTTAATTTATCATGTGGTTGTTAATCTAGTAGACAGCTTTGAGGTTTCAGCAAGTTATGTTCTACTAATAACATCCTTTTCAATGTACCATTAATTGCATTTTTTGTCATCTGATATTAAAAGTCAGGTTTTCTGCTTGTACACAGCCATGGAGTCCTATCCCATTTGGTCTGATAACATTTTTTGCGTGCTGCAAATTTCAACCAAAAGCAAAGAAAATGACATAGTATTCCTCTTTTGATGGAAGCACCACAGCATTATTTTCTAGATTCATATCTCTTCATGACTAAGTGTATCAGCTGAAATGGAGTCCAGAAATTGAAGTGGTCTTGTTTCCAAATGCTCATCTCTACCATCAGAATGTTAGTAATTGGAATTAATTGTAAATAGACTGTGTTCCTGCTCGTGGTTGTTGGAGACACTAGAGTTCAAAGATGCAGAGCTGTCCTATCTCTCATACTGAACATGACCTAGAATTATTTCTGGTCTCCTACTCCTTCACAGCTGGGCCTGTACCATAATTATTTGTATTTCTGTATCATCTTCCTGAGATTCTGTATCCTCACATGTCTGACATGGCTTAACAGATCTATTCTGAAATTTACTATTAATTTTGGAAATCCTGGTGGTCACAGATATGGAGTAGAGACTTGAAGATGCAGGACAGAGGTTTAGGGTGCTGCATTGCAGCTTTGAGTGTGCTTACTGAGTAAGCTCCACATGAGCTGTTTTAATTCACTCTTCTAGTTTCTTTTAGTGCCACAATCTCTTCATGGTCAAATGACCCAGTTCTTTTATTTTTTCCATAAAATGACATAATGCTTAGGTTCTTCTCTTTTGGGAGGAAAGAAACTTGAGAAGTCTACAGAGGAGTTATGCTGGATATACCGTATGACATTGACAAGACAGTACTTAAACTCCTTCAGGCATGTGTAAAGGAGAAGAGAGCCACAACTGGGTATTTACCATCGCCACTGCATCACAATAAGAAACACTGCTCTGCAAAGGAGGCCCAGAGGAGTAATCCCATGTCAAAAAGTGATGAGAACTCTTATTCCAAATACCAGAAACACCTCTGAGACTTAATTTTTCATCCAATGCAATGTGGGACACTAGCTAATATATTATATTTACCATTACAACTGTGTGTTTTTATACTGCCTAGCACAGAAAATCTTTGAACTCCTTGGAGGGATAAAAGTCACCAGAACTAGTAAATTATATATTGTTTCACTGGGAAATACAGATGTGAGCAGCGTTTCCAAAGCGCACCCACAGTGATACTGGTGTTTTATACATGTTTTATCTCTGCAGCCATACGTTTAAGATTTAAATGAATAAACCAAAACCCTACGCTGTCCTAAGGATTTTCAGCCATTTAGAAATGCGATAATTATCCTATCTAATTCAGTAGAGCTCTAAAAGTCAGCACTTAAAGTGAATGCTCTTTTACCGACACTCATTTACCTAGATGCTCTTCTAATCCAGTCTACTACTGATAATTATGTTGGACTTCAAACACTGAACAGTGTTGTCTATTTCGTCTGGTAAACATGTAGAAGAATGTAGATATTTGAAGGAAGGCAGCTCTGATACATCCTGGGGTAGAAATGAGCAGTTTCACCATGCCCATGGAAAGGATAAAACTTAACATCCTCATTTGCAAGCAAGGTCTCTTATGATAATAACATTCTGTCCTATTGCTAAGAACATTAAAAATGTTACCCCACTGTTACCCACTCTTCGACATAGCTTCTCTTTTCTGTTGTGCTCTTCAACATATTCTCCTGAGAGGCAGATTGATAAAATACTAATGTGAAAATCACATAATCTTATAAGGTTATAATTTTGTGTTTAAATCTTCTACCACCTGTTATCAAATGAGGGTGTTGTTTGATAATCTTGGTTTTTCCATTCTGTTTTCTTTATTTTTTTAATTTCCATGTTACTTGGGAAATGTACTTGAGGACTTTTGTAGTAGTAGTTCTTTGAAAATTGGTAATGGTTTAGGTAGAACCACTGAACATCACTGAACAGAGGAGCATTGGTTACATCACCAGGTTTACAACCCTGTAGAAATAACATGGCAGGCTCTGGCTATGCCAGGCTGAGCGAAGATAGCTTTATTATGTGGCTAAGGAGGAGACTAAGGCTCTTCCTTACAGGGTCCCAAACTCAGATAGCACAACAGCAGCTGAAGTTTGAACTACTGTTAAGAATCTGCTATTAAAACCTGCTGCATGTCTTACAGGCAGCAATCTGAGTGTATGGTGATGGGCTTGGGAGCCTGCCAAGCCTTAATTACAGCCTGGACTGCAGGATCTCTGCAACAAATAAATTAACAAAGCTTCTTGCTGGCTTTCTGTTCTCTGGTCATCCATAATTTCCCTACAGCATATTATTAGAGTAATGGCTATAGCATCATTCTCAGTGGAGACGTCCACAAGTGACTGCATTCCTTCAGATTTCTTGTTTGGAAGAAGCCGTCTAATTCTTGGGAAAGGATACAGTTTCTTTGTGTTTAGGAGCAACCTGTTCTTCAAATGGCAAACTTACAGCAGAATGTTAGCTGATAAACACTTAGGGTAGTATTCAGTTCCCAAAACGTGTCTATTAAACCAATTTAGGTGCCTTAAAGATCTGCATGTGTCTGGAAAATAAATACAAGGTCCTTTAGCAGAATCTTGATTTTCTGAAACAAAACCTATTGGACAGATGAGAAGCTGCAGAACAGCTCATATTGTAGCAGTGCCTATATTCAGACAACAGTAAACCTCCCCTGATGTCTGATCCCTGCTTCTGAATCCGTGGAAATTGATAAAAGGCAATCCTTCATATACTCCCATTCGGATGCTGTCAGTAACACATTTCCACTAGAATCTACTTCCCTCTTTCCCTCTGCTATTTTTAGAGATAGCAGTTCCTCAGACAGATGGGAAGCCTCTTGCTCTGGCTAAGCCTATTTTGGAAAAACTTCTGTGACTGTATCCAGTGGGTTATAAAGATGTTTGAATAGTAAGCTTTCTGAAGGGCTTTCCAATAAATCATCTCAAGCTTTTGGCTTTTACTGGGCTAATGTACACATATGCTGTTTGAACACCAACCAAGAGCTTAACTGACCAAATGGAAGGCTAATACTTTCTCAGATACAGCTGTGAAAATTCCATTCTTAAGCACTGATTCATCCTTTATGTCACATTTTATGGAAGAAAATAATTACATGGAATTGTTTATCCTTTTCCCAAGATCCCGCTAGGAGTTATGTCAAACAGAGCCTGATTTAATTTTGAGTTCTTTTTGGACACCTTTCTTTAGACTTCCAGCTGCAATATGAAAGTATCAGGATCAGAAGGTCCTCTTACTCTTTTATTTCCTGCCCAAGAAAAAGAAAGTTTAACTATAAAAACCTAATTTAGAAAATGCATCTAGATGGCACAACTGAAAATTCCCTTTCTTTTGCTTCCAAGATTTGCTACAGTGTAGCACAGCCTTCAAAAGTCTATGACTATAAGCCTCTGAATTCACCAATCCTCCAGACTCCAACCAGCTACAAGACCAATATGTACCTCCATAGGCTTCTAAGATGCAAACCTACTTACGGAAAGCAAGGATGACAAAATTTTGCTGTCTTCAGATAAACTCTTGGAAGAACAGTGCTCTATCTTCCAGCAGAAAAGAGTGGCTTGTATATTCAGTCTCCTCTCTGTGGAAAAAAAAAAAAAAAAAAACAACAAAAAATTCGGGTTTGTGGTCAACATGTGAGCTGTGAAGAATTCTTCCTGGGTCTGACAGCACAGTTAAACACAAAGGCGGAAGACTTTTTTACAACAGAAACATCTCCTGTGGCTTTACAGAATCCACTTACCAAAGACGTACATGCTACCAAATCTCTGTTTAAGGTTCCCTCCCTTCTCTGAACAAGATTAAACAGAAAGAATTTCAACTCAATAAATCATGTCTCTCTAGAGAGAAACCAGAAACACAGATGTAAGTCGAAAGCCATCCTAGCCCTCCTTTAGAATAAGAAAAACATTGAAAGAAGTTGAAAACGTGTAACAACATCCCAGAAACAAAGACAACACAAGTTTTAAATGTTGAAGTTTTGCCAAGCACAGTATGTTTTCTTAGATATAAAAGAGATGCCAGAGAACAGATGTAGGTTTGATCTTGCTTCTCAAACAGGTTAACTATTTATGGTCTTAAATTTTGATAGAATCTAATAAAAAATTTGTTCATTCTAATGAAAGACAAATGTCCTCTTTGTTGCTTAATTTCCATAAAGTACAGAGGGGCTGTAAGACAATGAGAAGATGACCTTAAGATAATAATATTATATTTATAGATCAGAAAATGCTGGTCCAGTTTTTTGCTAAATTAATATGTTGGATCTTAAATGAAGTGAAACAATTTTGTGTATTGAACAAATTCTCAGAACATCTGACAGTACAAATTTGGTAGTTCTTGAAAATTAGGTATACTGCTGTGAAAGAGTAATTAGATATAATTAGATAACAAATTAATGAGCTGAAAAGCTTAAAAGTAATGAAGAAAAAATATAGCTCAAATGAGTTACAGAGAAATATATAGATGACAAAATGAAATATTCAATGCTCAATAATTTTCAAATATTTTAAAACACAATTACAAGTATTTTATACCTGTTTAATATTCTTTTATTTACTTAATAGGCAACGTCATTTTTAATCTGCTTTTCTATCTTTGTAATATTCTAAGCTGAAAGTATTAGTCTATCTCTTTGTGTGACATGGATGTAAACTGAAGGTTATTTCTTACACTTGCTCGAGCATGCATGTCTGTGTGTGGCTGTGCACATGTATTCACTCACATGCCTATGCAAGAACTTGGATTTCAGGTTCATATCTCATCCAGTCCCCACAGATGCACTCCAAGTTCTGCCTTCCTAAATCATGTCTACATTGCTCTAACATAATTACTATGCATCCATTGCTGTTTTGCTTGGTGAAGATTGCTCATATGTGCTGCATACTGATTCAGGAAACATCCACCAGTGGTGGTGAACAGCTAATCTATTACAAGCTTTTTTGCTTTCACTGTAAACACAAAAAAATATTTTACTAATGTTTTCTGCTAGATAAGAAGACATTTTTTTCTTGTAAATGTTTCTTTTTTTTTTTCTCACATTACTTCAAATGCCAGTAGAGTTATAATGCTCTTAGACACAGCAAAATTTCCAGAAAGATTAGTACTGTACCTTTCACAATAGATTTTTTATTAATAGAAAAGAAAAAGATAACTACTACTCAATACTGAGCTATAGGGTGATGTATAGCATCCCAAATCAGTGCATGCAGATATGAGTTATGAGCCTGATCCAAGTCAACACTGTCTTTTCAGTTGACTGAGCAGTGCTACTACTCTAATCTAATGCCAGTTTCACAATATTATTTGGAAGTGCAGAATAAACATGGCACCCAAAAGGAACATTAATTCACACACATATATTCATGTTCATACATGAGTAGACCAGGATATCTTTTTTATTTTCATACTCCCTGGGTATCTTTCCACCAACTTACCTTTTATTGTCTTCCTCACAGGAGGTACTGCTATTTCTTGCAAGCTTCACCTCTGCATCTCCTTTCTAGATCGTACTTTATTGGCCTGAATGCAGTTGCCTACTAGAGTCATGGTTGCCATTACTCCTGAACATAATGCAAAAGAAAACAAAAAAAAAAAAGGAGAAAATATATTCAGTTTAGACAATGTCTCCATTGTGTCAACTAACACCATCTTAGGAGTCTCACTCTTTCTTTGAAAATAAGCTCCTAATTTTTGTGTGAGAGAGGAAGTCCTCTTATCATACCTTTTAATACTCTTATCTCTTACCTTTATTTTGTTGAAGCATATTGCTTCTCCTACCATGAAGTCTCTCTGCTTTTATCTTTCTACCTCAACAGTACTGTTCCGGTTTGGCCAAATTTAGAAATATATATATACTCTGAGAGAAGGCACAACCACCCCTCCCCCCCACCAGGTTCGGGAAAAAAATAAATTTTCCTCGAAGGAAAGTGAAGAAGATAAAACTATTTATTTAACAAGCACACGGGAAAGGAAAATAATGTTAAATGGTAAAATCTTTCGCTGTAGAGGAAAAACCTGAGAAAGTGTTCGAGTCCTCCCTTTGGTCTCCTCGGAGCTGGGGCTTGGGCCGGGGCCAGGCCCTCCGCGCCCGGTGAAAAGTCCTCCCGATGTGCTCTGATGTTACAGCAATCAGGCAGTCCAGTAGAAAAGGGGGAAAAATCCGAAATTCCAGAGAAGGAAAAGTTCAGCTCTCAGCCTCTCTCCAGAGAACAAGGAACTGCAAAAAAACTGGCCAAAAGCTGACTGGAAAAGCTGCCAGCCGGGTGCTTCCTCGCTCCCCCCTGCCCCAGCTGAAAAAAAAAACCTGCTATCTTTATGTGACCTTGAACAAGTTTCAAACTGCTTTGAGAAAGTTTTGCTCAGTTTTTTCTTCCCCCTCTCAGGCTCAGTTCAGAGGCATAGAAAGGCCAATAATTAATTTCTGGGCATAGGCAGCGATATGGGATACACATCATAAGGTCACCCCAAGACAAGTACCTAACTGGTTGCAGTCTTAAAGTATTATAAATGAATCAGCATACATCTCCGTTGTAGTCTGATAAAGTGCAGTTCTCATGTTTATTTATTGCTTCTCCTTTTCCTGCTTACTGCAGACAGAAGTATTCAAATCTGAACAGTTTGCCCATAGAAGACCCATCAGCTCATCAGATCTGATCATTAAGTGTGAAGGTAGATATAGGTTGGTGCTATGTGTGCATTTGTGTACGTGGACCACATACTTTCATAGATCAATCTGTTAGTCAACATTTATCTCATTCTTCTCACTGGATTGACCTTTTGTGGTCCATTCCTCTTGAACTAAATGAGGGAGAAATGTTGCCTTGAGTAAAGGCTTCTAAAAAGTGAATGAATGGTTTGTGTCATACAGCTGCATAAGGTGAGTCACTAAATAAAGGTGTGTATCTCTGACAATGTAGCTTTATGCCTATGTTTTTGGGTTTGTCATGTTAGGAAGGTCTAAAGCTGTTTATCTTGACATCACACTCACACATATCACCTCTTAATAATCACAACAGGAAAAAATAATACAAAATAATTAGCAGTTAAAGGAAAAAATGTGTAGAGAATAATAAACCCTACAAGTCACACAGGTAGGGCTCAATTTCTGTAATGATATTTCAAAAAAGCAGAAGTCACTAGGTCAGTTTGAATAAAAAGACACTCAATTTTGCATCTTTTGGCAGACAAAGCTCATCAGAAGGTGCTCTGTAGGGAAGATGCACAAATGCATCAGGCAGAAACTTTTATTCCCCGCAGGCAAATATTCCCTAAAAATATAATTGGGTTGTACAATGGAAGCATGTCAGGTTCTGGTAGGTTTCTCTAAATTACAGTAAATTATTTTCCTCCATTATAGTGGCTAAGTCCAATGGGTGAGGTCTTTAGGAGATTTGAAATATAAGAATGAAAAGTTTATGCTGATAAAGCAAATGACTTTGGACATTTAGGTACTGACAGTAGTAGCCTACCACTTGGTATCCTTGAACACAGAACTATTACAGGATTGAACTATTACACTGGTGTTTGCAACTGACAAATAAAGCTTCTCGCCATATGTGAAAATAGCTTGACCTTATTAGAGAAATCTGCCAAAAAGGTCATTTTGAAAGATAAATTGTTCTTGACTTTTTCATATGTGCCTAGCTGTATGGCAAGAATATTTTCCATTTATGTACCCTAAATGATTCCCATTCAGTATTTTCTTAAAAGACTGCAACAACTCCCCTTTGGGAGAATTTTCTAAAATATAATCCTGATGTATAAAAATGAGATATGATTTGTATAGAGACATATAGGAAAGACTTAGCATAACATTCAAAAACTGGATTCTGGGGCTATTTCTGGAATAGAAAGTCTACAGTTCTACTAATTTGGAAAGCAAAATAAATTAAAATATCACTTTGCCTGTGGAGAGCATAATTGTTCTTCAAATAGGCAAGAAACATTAGGATTTCAAAAGCATGACTTTTTTTTTCTCAAGGGAAAAATGATTAAACAATGCAAGATAGTCTTTCATAATCTATTATTCATTGGAACATATTTCTAGTTCCTATTATTGCCCTTAGATATTGAAAATGAATCAACATTTGTAGGAAATTATTTGCATTTTTTGTTAAGGTGCAATTACTGGACAGCATAATAGTAATACATGTACTATTTTGCAGTACCTGCTAAATGGCCCACCTCAGGTTATTCTGGGTTGATGGCCATTTTTCACTAATGCAGTGGGGCAAAGCATTTAAACCCCAGTCTAAGAAAGCAATCAAGCTGGGGGCAGTTAAATGCTTAAATGCTCTCCATCACAAGTTTAAACTGCTCAAAGACATTTCACTAATTTGGAGACCTGTAGTTCACTAATGAACGTACTCAATATTACTTTTGGGCAATATTTCTCTATCAAAGCACAGCTCATTAATGACATGAGAGAAGTCTACAAAACTGAGAGGATGATGTGATCACTGTTAGTTTTTTCTATGGCAGCCAGACTGTAAAGGTGTCTGTTATGTTTTGATATCAGGTAATTCTAGCAACAGGATTATCATTAATTCTTCATCCAGCTAACCAGCAACTTACACCAAATGTCAGATAAGATGTATTTCAAAGAGGACTCAAATTGGCATAATATATTTTTTCCTTTTTTTGGTTCATCTGGGCTCTAAATTATTTAAATCATGTTTCTGAAATGGTGATAGGACTCATTTTCAATATAGCTAAAACCTAAGGCTGGAAAATTGTTATTCATAGGTGTTACAAGTTATCCCATCTTTGGAATGTTTTTCTTTAATTTCCTGCAGTACTGAATTTTTGGGGATCTCCATTATGCATATCTGTGTTTGTAGACATTATTTGTATATTTCTGAATCTGCTTAGGTACCTTTCTCAGTTCCAAAAACATGGACAAATTCAATTAATTTGACAGACAGGAAGTGTAATGAATTTATGTGAGAAGATGGAAAAGAAATTGAGAAAACACCAAGAAGCCCTATAATATTTAATGAAAATAAGTATTGTTTATAACAATAAATTGAAACTAGTAAATTGGCAAATATCAAAGTGAAGAGATTAGCATTATATATACTGAATATCTTTTCAAAAATCAAGAAGAAAGAAACTATCCTGTTATATGATCATAATATCTTATGAAATAATTTTAAGTGCTATTACTTAACTGGCTGAAGTGAATGTTTTCATCATTACCTATCATATATATTAAACTGGCCCCTGTTCAAATTTATTCTGTTGTCCCAAAACACAGAGGAAATATTTGGTTTTTGTTGCACAATGGTTTGGAAGGTTCTTCAGAGGCAATGAAGAGCTGGTGAAATACGAATAAAGGATTCTTTAAAAATACTCTGCCACATCCAGGTATTGGACTTTACAGGGGTAATATGGAAAAAACAGATTGACTTTTTTGCTCCCACAAATCTGACTGTCAACCTATCAGAATACTAAATTTCTTTTCCTTTAGCCCCCAGTGGAAGTTCACGTAGGTGGTTTCTTTTTTACAATACTATCAACAGCTGTTATTGGGGCAATAGAACAGATTATCCTTGACTTTCTGATTTGGTTTCACCATCCATCTTCTTGTTACACAGAATCACACAGAAGATGGCTGGTGAAATGAATTTAAAGATACATTGCAAACTAAAACAGTGTCATGAACATCTTAAGTTTTGTACTGGTGATGCAGAAGGTGACCTAATCACCTTATTAATATATTTAAGCATGTTAAACCACTGTATATGAGTCCAAAGAGAGTTTTTTGCATTTATTTGCAAAATTTAAAAAAATTAGGAATTAGCCTACAGGCTGGACCAAGACCTGGTCAGTAGCACAGATGTGGTGATATTCAGCTGCTCAGGGTTTTCTTTCTTTTGGATATTTTAAATTTTTTTATATATATATTTTATATACATATAATATATATAAAATTTTTTATTTCATTCTGTTGCCTTTTATGAAATGCTCACTCATGCAACCTTGGCAACTTTTGGACAGCTTTCGGTAACTTCCACGTGACACACAACTGTATGGCTTGTGTGTAAAGAATTTAATCTTTTATAACACATTTATGATCTAAAAGATGCAAAAAGGAATGAATGTAAAAGCACTCTAAATAACTGAGACATAATTCCCCTACTCTTGTTTCTCAGTGAGTATCAAATGTAACACTTGTAGACGAGCAATTTGATGTAAACAATAACACAAGAAGTCAGCTTGCACATCAACTCTAAATTAGGCCTTTATTGGTGAGTTTAAAGAAATTAATATGAGAAAAGAAATACTAAATGAAATTGGAGAGAGCTTAAGCAGTTATAACGTGTACAGTAAGTGGCATGTAAGAAACATGTAAATATACCAATTTATGTTTTTCAGTAGTTTCACTTAGAATTATTTGAGTTAATTTATAGCTCCATCTATGAATTTGGTCACTGGGTCATGAATTGGTTTTCATTTCATCCTTCAAATTTTGCTTGTTTATAACAACTGATGTTAGCAGAAGTGGGGTCATTTCTCTTGTACTTTTCCTACAGAATAAAATGACGGATGCAAGCTTTAATTTCAGAACATCTATAAGGGGATAGCAGAGCAGATTAGCATATATATCAATTTGGTAATTTTTCCCAATGCTTCTGAATCAGTCTTTCATTTAGTTTGGATTATATATCAACTGAGAAAACTTGAGGTCCTAACCTTTTATCTTCTGATATGAGATTAAACAGTAATGGGGTCACTCTGATTGTACCATGAATTAGGATAGGTTTAGTATGTTATTGAATTCTTTATTTTGAATAATAGCTTTCAGTTGTCAACAAAGCTCTGAATTCAGCTAGCAGATTTTTAATTATTTGCTTCTTTCTGCTGGAGTGTTATACCTGTCCATTTCTACAAGAACGATTCAGAAACTCCCTAAAACCATCTTAGAAAAGATTTAGGTCACTCTTTCCTTCTCTGAAGTAGAACTACGCAATGTTTATGGATCTGTCTCCACCACCTGAGTTTATTGATGTTTTTACTCTTTGGCACAAATTAGCAAAATTTGATTTTATTTGCCAGCATTCTCATTTAAAACATTAAAGAGGCCAAATTAACAAAATGTAGTTCAGTTAAGAAGTGAGATGCTTACAAAAGTTCAGTATTTAACTGTCCTGGGATGTTGACTCTAATGTTTTATGTCATTAGGTTTCCAAATATTTTAGGAAGAATAATGCTGAGATCTAATGGCACAAAATCTGTACATAATTACAAAACAACTTTTAAGTCTAATTCTTAAACTGTAGTAATTGATCCTACAGTGAGATTTATTCAGTAATCTTGGAAGGCAACAGCATTTACAACTAGAATAATTAAAGTAAATGAAGAGGAAAATTGTATTCTGTATAACATTTAGTTCATTATAGGCTTAAACAACTATGCCAATCCATGTTCATCAATATAAGTTATGATGCTCACAGACATAATTAAATAAAAATGTTATCACCAAGAAACAGTTCATGTAACACGAGCGTAGAAATTTTTGCATTATGAGAGTTTTGCATTTTTAAAGGTTTTATTGGCAGGGCTCAAGAATATGAGTAGCAGAAGATAGTATAGAATTTTTTATTTCTTTTTTCCCCCCACTAGTGTTCATAATATATAACATTACAGCCTTTTCTGCACTCTCTGCTGCTGGGTCTTACTCCCTTCTGTGATGATGCTTGATTCCATACCTCATTAAGTGCCTCTGTGGCTCTTTATTTGTTCAGTTAAAGTCTCACTGGAGTTCATTAAACCACATTAAACATCACTGATGTTTCTGAGGGAATTGCAGCATAAGATGTGCAAGAGCCTAAAAGAGGATTCTATAATTTTGCATGGTACATATAAGCAAGGAGGTCCATAAGGTGTGTCACAAAATGTGCATCATGTTGCCTACATATCATGTTGTTCTGTATCTTCCCAGGATCTTGAAACCAGAAAAGTATGCAGGCTTAAAAAATTTTTTTTGAGATATCATAAATGATTGATTGAATTTTTCATTAACTGAAATTTCCAGATACAAAGATTTAATAGCTTTTTGATGTTTGCAGATACTGTCAAGAGGAATATGGCTCAAAGAATATAATCACACAATTTAAATATTTTCCTGTACATAAGAAATGGCTTCAGATGCTTTTCTAATAGTCCTATTAGCATTGAATATATGAGGCATCTTAAGAGGTCCTGGTGAGGCACAGAAAAAAAAAAATCCTTAATTTGCTGGTGTTGACAGCTTTCGGTGGAGTGGAACAAGAGAGAACAATTATTTATACCAACATTCTTTTCAAAAGAAAGGAACAGTGGATGAAAACAATTAACGATATATTTACCTGAATATTAAAATATTGCCTGGCCAGGTGTTTCAAATGTGACAGATGAGTTCAAAATCTCCTCAGGTAGAGACAAGAATTGAAGTACAGTTCTATTTATCCTTGATGAATATCCCTAGACACTGTTCTTCTGAATAAAAGGAAAATTACTCATTTGGCTTTTTGGTGACACTAGTGATTTCTTTAATTTGTTTCTTTCACAAGTACATGGTATGGTGGTATTGTTTCAGATCAAAAAACTTGTTTTCTGTGGAAGTATATAGTAATTCTTTTATAATTATTTACTTCAGGGGAAAAAAAAAGCAAAGCAAAATGAAATTTTGGTCAATTTTATTGTAGCTTCCTTCTCCAGCTTTGGGTTTTTTCTTTTTGGTTTTTTGTTGTTTGTATGTTTGGTGAGTTACAGCAAAAAAATAATAGCTATAGCTCCACTGAGATGTCATTGTGGAGGATTGACCTTGGCTGGACACCAGGTCCCTACCGCACAGCTCTATCACTCCCCTTCCCAGCTGGACAAGAAGGAAAATAAGATGGAAAACGACTTGTAGGTTGAGATAAGGCAGTTTACTAAAGCAAAAGAAAAGTTTGCATGCACAAACAAAAAGAAAAAAAATGTTTATTTTCTCCTTCCCATCAGCAAGCAATGTTCAGGCACTTCCCAGGAAGCAGGGCTTCAGCACACATAGCAATGTGCTCCAGAAGGCAAACACTGTAAATAACAAATACCCCCCATCCCTCTTCCTTTCCTTAGCTCTTGTATCGTGGCTGATGTGAAATGGTGTGGCATATCCCTTTGGCTGACTTGGGTCAGCTGGCCTAGCTCTGTTCCCTCCCAGGACCCTGCCCACCCCCAGCCTACTGATGGCAGGGGGATGTTGAGAGACAGGGCTGATGCTGTGCTGGTGCTTCTCAGCTGTAGCCAACACACTGATGTGTTATCAACACCTTTCCAGCTTTCTGTGCAAAGCACAGCACTGTGAGGGCTGCTATGGGAAAACGAACTCCATCTCAGCCAGAACCAATACAATCATGAATGACATCTAATTATTAACTTTACAGGGAATAGAAAAACTCATAGCAGTGTAAAACACCAAAGATTTTATCAGTTTGTTGGTGCTGATGATAAACAACTAAATGAATTGTGACACAGGCAGGTTCTCCTATAGAAAAGACAAATAAAGTACTGTATACCACAAGAGTTATGTCATGTGCTTCACAGACAAACTATTTCAGAACTGCATGAGAGAATTTTATCCATGTGAGTTCAGTCTGAAAGCAGCCTATAGAAGGTTGTAAAGATTTTCTGAGGTAAAGATTTTACATATTTCCTTTCAAATTTTTGTAGTATCTGACTTTTAGTTCTGATTTAATCTTTCTTTAGGTGTAAGGTATATTTAGGCATACATTTAGGTATATATAGCCATATTCTATGAATCTGTGATTCTATAATACAAGTCAGCTGCAATTATATAGTTCATTGATTTAAATTTTGCTTCTTAATAGCTCTTAAAAAAGCAAACATTCTAATAGAGATGTATTGAGTTGCAACAGTAGTTAAAACAAAGGTAAAAGAGATTAAAGAGGACATCAAATCTAATTGCATCACAAGGAACAAAGTTAGACCAATATATTAAGGATTAGATCATGGCTTAACTCTCTTTTCTTCACTGAGTTTAAAAATGCATAACTACTTCTTTTATGTATCCATACTGTAACAGTGTTTTCCTCTCAGCACATTGTATACTTTCCTACATTAATTCCAACTACATATAGCTTTATTCGTAAAAGTACAAACACAAAGAAATGAGCCTCAAAATACAACTTCAGTCCACCCCCCTTTTTTCAAGCACAGAAAAATGAGGCATATTCAATGAAACTGAGTGATTTTTTAAAATCACTATTAGTATGAAGAACACACTTCAACAAGACTTTATAACTAAAATGAGTAATGACAACATATGCATTTACATTGGGATAAAAATACATAGAGAAGTCTTCATACTCAGGGCACAAATCAACTACCAAGAAAATGAATTTTGAAAAAAACTTCCCCTTTTGGTGGATCAATACATGTAATGAAACTCACATAACTATCCCCTGAAGTCAGCAAAACTGATGTCTACAAACCCACCAAATCTTACTGAGTGCAACAACTAGAGAGAGAAGAATTGTATTACTTTGAGAAAGTAATTGACAAAATGAAACCATGCATGATAAGAGAGTTAATGGATGCCAAGTTCAGAGTTGGACAAAATAAATTTGGGCCCTTGGGGGAATCTGTGTACACTTGATACTCACATCAAATCTATTAATAAAAATACATATAGAAGAAGAGGTCCAACTCACATCCAGTTTCATTGATTTCATCATGACGTGTTTGTTCAGGCATACTATGTGGTCGACATGTCATCAGCCTGCTAAGTGAATGCCAGGAAGTATCCATCCATGTGGACATCATCTGTTACGATGCTCAGGAGACACATATCAAAATTTAGATGGTGCTGGAATGCAAAATCCCCAGATTGCACTTAACGTCTCTATAAATTTGAATTTCAGCATTCTGTATCTTGCCCATGAAATTACTCCAAATACAAAAATAGAAGACATGGTTGGTTTATATACAGTAATAGTGGCGAAAGTTCTCGGAGGCTTTTTGGGGGACTTGGGGTGGTTTTTTGTGGGTTGTTTTTTCTTTCTGTTTTTTAAAATCAGATTTTTAAAAACAAATAGTTTCAGGATAAATAACCTGGATACAGCCTTATTCCTTACTTATGTCAGAGGATGGAAGGATGGAGCTAAGTCTGAACTTTATTTCTTTGCCCTATTCCTCTGATATTGGTTTCAGATTTTACTTTGTGGCATTGAGCATTTTTATATTATATTTATATAATATAAATATATTTATATTGAGCATGATTTTTAATGTAACCTGCATAAGACAAGCAGTATTTTTTTAAGCAATAGTGTTTTCTTAACTGTTTTGTATCTGATTTCCTGATCAAGGGGCCACTGCAGAAATGAATAGATTTCAAACAACTGGGAGGGTGAGCGGAAGAAATATGAAGCATAGCCTGGAGAATTTCATAAAACCTAGGAAGAGTTTCTCATCTATCAAGTGATTTTAAACATTACATATCTCAAAAATTCATGTTTTCTGGTATTCAATTTGCTGTGTTGTTACAGTCCTGACCCAGTGATCCAGTGCATTTTAATTTGACTCTGCTTGGAGTCACATATACTAAAAGTAGAAGAAACAATAAATCTTGCTGCAATTCATTGCCAGGTTTATAGTTTCATGTTAGAAAAAAAAGTTGTATATTTCATAAGCATTCTATAAAAAGACATCACAATGTTGGTAGCTGGTAACAAAAATTCGATGTTGAATTTTCTGTTGTATTTGGAAAGTGACAAAACTTCTCAAAGAGCATAAACTTCTTAAATAATGTTTAGCCTTTGTTCTTCTGTGTAAGCTTGAAATCTAAGTACTTTTTATACATTCTTATTTTAATAATGTGAGGTGTTTGTACTCTCTTTGGAAAAAAATGCATTCAAAATATGAAATGCACCATCTCCTTTTACTGAAAACTGAGGAAATTTTCCAGAAACAATAAAATGCCTTGTAAATCTAAAACTAAATGAGCTAAAATTTTGATTGAGTTCAAGAAATTTTATGTCATATTTTAGTTGCAGTACTTAACATATGAAATGAAATTTTATTAAAACAATAGTAATGATAAAACACTGGTAATATTTGGACTGATTATAGTTTTCATTATGCAAAGGATAGATAAGGGTAATATTTGATCTGATGAATATTAGGTTTTTTGAGTTTCATTTAGGTGTCCCTCAAAACATCACCTTGAGTAGTTTGAAAAATTTGGAATACCACATATTTTGGTGATATGATTTTGTTGAAATGACAAAAAAACTGTGACCATCAACACATATTTTCTGTATTGATTTCCTATTATTATATCATGCCATAAATTTATATGCTTAGTAATTACATCGCCAAAATATTTTCAGAGTGCACTAACAACAATCCAGATAATATTTGGGAATTGAGAGAAAATAGGAATTATATAAAGAGTTCAGTGCAAATATATTTATTATGGCTTCACTATTACTTTGCAGCTTCAAATGTTGCAACCTTACTAAGAATCTTAAGAAAACAAAAGAATTTGGTAACGAAATTAAAACTGGTCTTGATGCACATGTACTAAAAGATTAATGTGATTACTGTGTCATCTCATCTGATCTCTTGCATAAAATGGGCTAAAAGATTTCAGTCTTAATAGGCTTAATTTCTATTCGAAACTCTTTTCCTCCCAGAAATTTATTCAGTCTCGATATAAGTACTGCAAGTGATTCACAGTGAGCCTATCTGAAGCCTCAATAGCTCGAGAGTCATTATGATTAAAAAACCCCAAGAAACGAACTCAAAAAAATTACAATACCTTACTTTAGTTCTTAGCTGACCTGCCTAAAATTTTCCTTCACTTTGTCTTCCTATACCATTTTCTTCCCATTTGAAAAACAGTGTCAGAAATCTCTTCCCAGTGTGCATATTAACAATATTACCTGCCCCCTACTCTTTTATAGGGCAAATTACACAAGCTGAGCTTAGTGTTTCATAAATTAGTTTATGATATGATGCATTTTTCCAGGATCCAGATCACTATTGTAAATACCCCTATCTGAATTAATTCAAATTTTTCAAAAATCATAAAATACCTCCATTAAACTTCTAAGTATTATTAATACCTCTGTGATTATGAGTAGTGTTCTGCATATACATACACATAAGGTCAGTGTTTATCCTTCAGTGCTGGAACACTCACAGGATCTGCCACCTGCATCACCAAAGGCTGCAGAGCCTTATGGGATCAAAAAGACTCTCCTTCCCTCCCCTCTCATGGTTTTTTTTTTAATTTCACACAACATCAATTCATCAGGTTTTTTGTTATTTTTTTAGTACCATAGCTTACAGAAGTGACTGCTTTCAGTATTTGGAGAAAGGAATTTAGTCTTTAAATAAATTCCATTTAATATTCCTTAAAAACAAAAAGTTCTATCCAATGTAACAGTTTTCAATCTATTTCATGTTGGAACCCTGGGTTCAGAAAATTTAGGGTTATGGGATATAGTAATATACATGTAACAAGATGGAGGATTGTGGGTGTAGGTTAGTTCTTCTTTTTCCTTCCTTCTTCTTCACAAGTCTGGGTGATCTGGTATTGGTTCAAAAAACCTGCAGTGCAGAACATGGATGATTAGTTATTGGATTATAAGTAAAAATAAATTAGTTGGCATTCCATAATTGGGTAATTTGGGCTTTAAAAGACCTTGGAAGGTAGAACTCTGGGGCCATTTTCCACCTTGTTAACTTAGAGGCACATTCTGTACAGCTGTACCATAGATAAGAAATAATAAACATCTGAGTCAGAAGGAAAGCTCGGCATCTCCTGCGTTTTAATCCGAACTCTGAGTAAAAGAACTCACGAAACAGAGGCAAAGAAGAAAGGAACAGAAATGAAAGATTTAATAGTTTCACATATTGGTAAAGACACTATAAAAACAACTTTCTTATTTTCCTTATTTGTGGCACTGAGTCATAAGTTTTTCTCAACAAGGACAAGTTTGTTCTGGTTTGGGTTTTGGTTTTTTTCCCATGACAGTGATTTGAAGATTTCAGTTACTAATTTTTCCTAGTTCTCTTTGCTGTATATTGTAATAAATTTTGGCTGACTTATAGGATCTCTTACAGGGAATGATTTCTTCACTTCTCCCATTTCTGTTGTCTGAGATTTGTTCTCTAACGTTCATCTGTCTGTTTCTTAACTGAATGTAATATGTGTGGATGCCTAAATATTTAAAATTCCTCTATAGGTGGTTTAATTCTTTTTAAGAAAATGTCATGCAATAGACCAAGAAGACCCAGTACTCATCTCCCCATTCTTATGATGTCACTCGTTACAATGTATTTTATTCAGAAAACAACTGCTCAAATTTCTTCAAAAAATACCAATTCAAAAAATTCCAGTGGAACTACTGCAGAATAAGCAATACACTTATATTATAATGGTATTAAGAAAGCAGTTCTTAAAGTTTCATTCAATATTGAATTTCTGTGCCTTGGTTGTGACAAGGATAATGTCTGTATTTCCTCAGCTCATTTCATACGACTGACTTTAGACTCCCAAAGTAGATAAGATACCATTTAAAGTAATATAACATGCTTGCTTCCTATAAGTTTCAACACATTGAACTAATGAGAAAAGTCTATTGGGAAGTGTGAGAGGAGATGTCACTCAGCCTTGGAGAGTGTCATTACCACCCTGTTTGTGACTTTCTCACTCTAATTTGCTGTCTTGAAGTGAGAAAATGTCGGATTTCAGGTTCAAGGTAAATTTAAGGCTCATGGCAATGATAAACCAAGGGGTAGGAAGTGCCATCACTAGCTTCCACTGAGCTTCTTGTTATTCCACTTTTCCACTTCTGGCCTCTCTTTGATTATTGTCTTTTCTTATACTCTGTTTTAAAACTAGTATGTCCCTTACAAGTCAATCTCTTTTCTTTATTTCAGTCTTTTAGCATTTCTTCATTGATCAGGTTACTTTTTGTTTTCACTCCTGATTTGAATACTCACAAAATATATAGGAAGGGGAGAAGGATTCCCATCAAAGAAATTGTGCAGCTTAATAAAGTAAAGTAAGGACAGAGATAGGCTTCAGGATCCAGGGAGAATATGCCACAAGGACATGGGACCAAGCTCATCACTACAGATGAGAAGCAAAGTGTATAGGCCTATTAAACACTATCAGTGTGGCTGTGCTGTTGTGGAATCACAAACTACCTAAATTAACAGCAGCTGACTTACCTCTAATAATCCTAGGGAGATTCCAGATGCCATAGAGAGATTGGCATATTGTTCAGCTTTTCCCCTAAACTATCTTCTGGTTCCTTCCCTGTTACATCAAGTATTTTTGTTGTTTTGTTTTTTTTTTAATCTGTTACTTCTTACAGATTTTTTTTGGTAACATTGGTAATATTATTCTTCAAGCCACAAGCTTCTTGCTGTTTCTGCCACATCAGTTTGTACAAACAGAATGTCATGATACAGCCCTGAAGCTGTCAATTCTTAAACATTCTACATAATTATTTTACTTAATTATATGACAATAGAGAACATAAGAGCAAGGTCTCTGAACGACAGGCTGACCCTAGCATACCTGGCCTAATCTGTACTATAGCTCCATGATCAGGTGAACTTTACTTTTTTCAAGGTTCCAACATTGAAAATTGAAACATGTCTAATTAGAGAATTGATCATTTCTTTGATGTCTACATAGCAATTGGCTCATGCAAGTGTAGCGTATGCATATCTGGAGTAGCTTCTTTTTAAAGATGAATAAATCTGCTCCTTAAAGTCTTTCAGTATAGAAGAAGAAAAGAAGTTGTCATTTGAAGGCTTATGGCTAGTTGCTTATAGTGTCTTAAAATTGTTTCGCTGGAATATGCAGTAATTTAGAATCTCTGAATGGAACTTTTCTGTTTTGGATTGCAATGTCATATAATATGGTTTAATCCATTCAAGTAAGCCTTTTAGGAACAAAATGTGACCAGGCTGGCCAGGTTGTAAGCTGAGTTCCATTCCAGAGGGAATTAAATTCATTGAGTCATAAACTCTTAGAAAACAAGGATTGCAATAGAACTGTTCTAGTAAGCGTAGCTATAATTACTCTTTAAATAATGACAATGGCAGAGTAAAATAACAGGTTTAACACACTTCTCTAGTAAAAAGGGAAATCTGGCTTCTCTGTCCCTAGTGGTAATGAATAAGTTGAACATTGAAGAGGGACCGAATTTTTTTTTTTAGAACCTAGATGTGGCAGCCTCAAGTTGGACACTCTGTACTTCCTTTCTGCTGTTTAGCTCACCATTGAAAAAACCAGCATTGTAATTGTGTAATTGTAGCATTATCCAGTGCATAAAGGCTCTTGTAATTTTTAAAGATTTGTGTTTCACAGCTCCTAATTCCTTTTTTTGCTATTATATATATTACATTTGTTCTTCATTGAGATGACCTGCATGAGGAAGCTCACTGCAGTGTTAGTTAATATTTGATGACATCCCGTTGTTTCTTTTAGTTCTTCAATAGACGTGAAAAGCAATAATATCAATGTCAGAAAAGATATCAGATAAAGACATGACTGGTTAATGTTTTATGGGAAAGATACATTATTTATTACAGAAAAGCAACAGTCTTCACAGAATCACAGAATGGATGAGCTTGGAAGGGACCTCTGAAGGTCATATGGTTCAACATCCTTGCTACAGCATGTTGCCAATACTATGACCAGATAACTCTGAATACCTCTAAAGATGGAGACTCCACAATTTCCCTGGGTAATCTGTCAGGTGTTTGGTCATCCTCACAGTAAAAAATGTTTCCTGATGTTCAGAAGAATCTTCCCATGTTTCAGTGTGTGCCTATTGCTTCTAGGCACATCTTATCTCTAGGGTCTATCATCTTTTCACTCTCCCTTCAGATATTTGTACACATTGATGATATCACCCCTGTGCCTCCTTTTCTACAGGCTGAACAGTCCTAGCTCACTCAGATTTTCCTCATATGGAAGATATTCCAGTTCCTTAATCATTTTAGTGGCCCTTAGTTGAACTCTGTTTCTGGTAGCTCCACCTTTCTCTTGTACCAAAGAAGCCAGAACTGGGCACGGTACCCCAGCTGTGGCCTCACCAGTGCTTAGTAGAGGGGAAGAATCACCTCCCTTGATCTGCTGGCAACAGCCCACTTAAAGTAGCCCCGGATACCACTCCCCTTCTTTTCACACAGAATCACAGAATGGATACGGTTGGAAGGGGCCACAGTGGGGTCATTTGGTCCAACTTCCCAATCTTTCCACAAGGGCACACTGCTGGTACATGTTCAGCTTGGTCCACCAGAACCCCATGGTCCCTTCTGTAGAGCTGCTTTCCCAGGCAGTTGGATCCCAGCATATAGCTGTGCATGGAGGTCTTCCCTGTGGGTAATATTTTGTATTTAGCCTTGTTGAACTACATGAGGTTCCCATCAGCCCATATATCCAGCCTGTCAATGTCCCTCTGGAAGACAGCACAACCCCCTGGTGTATCAGCTACTACTTCCTGGTTTGTGTCAAACTTGCTGAGGGTACACTCTGCCACATAATCCAGATAATTAATGAAGATTTCAAACAGGACTGAACCTTATATTTGCCCCTGGGGTACACTGCTAGTCACTGGCAACTGGACTTCATGCCACTGATCACCACTCTCTCAGCCTGGCTGTTCTAACAGTTTGCAATCCACTTCACTGCCTACTTACACTGTCCATACTTCCCCAGCTTCTCCATGAGGATTTTATGTCCTATAGTGTTGAAATATCCACTGCTCTCCCCTCCATCTACCAGCCTTCTATCCTCTGTTCGACCTCTCCTATCACATGGGTAGAGTTTTAAAAGTATTGTTACACTTTCTCCTGGAAATGCAGCCTACAAATGTATTTCATTGCTACTGTTTGATAATATCCAAAACAAATGAATATCTGACTAACTGTCATTGGTTATTTGCCTTGTTTAGGACTGAAAGCCACCAATACAGTTGATGTTATTTTAAGCCCAGCTGGAGGTGTAACATCACACAGACGCTCACTCAACCCCCTCTCCCCACCACTTCCGGTGGAATGGGGAGGAGAATCTAAAGTAAAACTTGTATGCTGAGATAGGAACAGTTTACTAGTTGAAAATAAAGTAAAATAAATAATAATGGTAAATAATAATAATAATAATATAAAAGGGAAAAAGATGAAGTCACATGATGCAGTTGTTCACCACTGCTGACCGATGTCAGACCCCTCTTCCCAAACCTAGATCATCTGTCCTTCTGGGTAACAGCCCCCAGTTTATATACCAGGTATGATGTTCTCTGGTGTGGAATATCTCTTTGGTCAGTTTGGGTCACCTGTCCCAGCTATGCTCCCTCTCAGTTTCTTTTGCATACCCCCTCACTGGCAAAGCAAGAGACAAGAAAAAAATACTCCTTGACTTAATAAAACCCAAAACATCAGTGTGTTATCAACACCATTTTCATTCTGAATCCAAAACAGCACTGTAACAGCTACTGAGAAGAAATTAATGGTACCCTAGCTGAAACCGGGAAAACAGTATAGATAAATTACATCTGACAGCAGTATACTGAATACAGCTAAGAGAGGAAGGACATAATTTACCAATGCTAGCAGTAGCACATTTTTCACCACTAATAATTTGTCCTAAGTGTAAAAGAAAATCCACTTTTCATTTGTTTTGGGATTGTTTCATAAGTGCTTGCTTAATTGGAAAATTGATACAATCCCCTTTTTTCACAGTATTGGAAACAGGTATTTTCAAAATACATATTAAGTTATTCTTACTGCAGAAATATGAAAGAGAAGAATTTGGTATTTATCACACTCTTAAGATAAAAAGGAATTACATTGATTCTGCCAACTGGTTTTCTATAGAAGGTCTGTAAACATTTAAACATTTAAAAATAAATGTTTCCATACCATATTTTTGTCTCATCTTTTTCCCATGACTGGGTTCCATCATATCAAAATAGTCTGAACAGTTTGTTTAGCTGGTTGATTATGATGCATAGATCAAAGTTAAGTGAGGATATGGCTAGCTCTATGACTCCCAGTAGAACAGCAAAGTTAATGTTCCCTTCCCACTATATGTTTGGCTCAGTGAAACATAATTAAACAATAATTAGAATCAATGTTTCCAAATGTTGGAAAATAAGTCAGATGTAGTATTGATGGCATTTTTTCCTGTCACACATAGTCGGAATTACCAACTAATTTTGGATTTCCTTTAGGTACAAAGTAGCATTCAATCCCAACAAACAAAGCAGTGTCATTCAGAGAGGCCTTTCCTTCAATTCCATCAGATTATTTAGTATACAAGAAATCACTTATAATGCTAAAATGAGAATTCAAGTCAGTACAAGTTTTAAAAATTATGTCTACCTCCATCTGGAGTTATACTTGGCAGATGCCATAGAATGCTAGGTAGTGGCTTTGGAAGAACAGAAGCTACTGTTCTCTGTAAACAGTTCAAAGACTCTTTTAGCAACTGAGATGCTAAATTAATTTCCATTATTCATTTTGCTGATGTTTGCCATATTCGGTGTTTGTCCTTTCTTCCAAGGCTTGAAATCTATTATGCACAAGGTAACAGCATGGGAAAGATGGAAGCAGGGTTGTGATGCCTCACTGCTCCTCCTTAACGCGCAAGTTTCAGTCTTGTGTTTCATTTATATTAAGACAGTCTGCATCTGGCATTGCAGCAGCAAGTGATGTCTATCACACTGAGCCACATAGCATGTAATACTTTGTTGGTTTGAAAACAGAATGAGTGTCCCACACAGGAGTTATTTCTGGAAAGGCATGGATTTACTCCTTCTAAGATATAAGCATAGGAAAAGTAGGACAGAGTCTTATTTAAACTAAGTATTTTAAATTTAACCGTGTTTAAGCCAAACAACCAAACATTAAGTTTTATTTAGACCTTTGAACTGTTTAATCCTAGAATTTCTTAGTTCTGAGAAAGCAAAAAAGAAAAGGTACATTGCCTCTATCCCTCTATACCGGACCTATCCATGTGATGATAACTGATGGAGTTTGTGCTGAAAAGTGCCCAGCTAATGTTTAATAAATAAAGCAAATTAGCTAAGTATTATTTGTCAAATCTGTATATAAACTCCCCAACGTTTTTATCTTTTTTATCTCTACAAATATCCACCAACTTCTTTATGTGGATTCATGCAGTAAGAAATAATAGTCATATTACTCTTGCTGTTTCACCTACATTTATTTGGTGTAAGAAAAAGAATCTATTTCAAAGACCAGGTTCTTATTCCTTTCAAAAGTGAGGGAAAATCCTCCATTTATGTTTTACCCTTTCTAAGGTGCTGAAAATTTAATTTTTTAACCAAAGTATGAGTTACTACTTTGGAAGTATTAGTAAGGCATTTTATTGGGCTGCTGAGACTGAAAACCAATATTTGTATCAGTACACCGTGCATATAACCTATATTTGACCCAACTTTGTTTCATGACAGATCTTTTGAGGAACTATTAACTAAAAGAAATTAGTTTTTTATGGTCTGCTTGTTCAATGAAGAAGATCAACTATGAAAATTCTAACTGCTTTCTGCAATGTAATGACATGAAAGTGGTTGCAGCAAGTGTAATTCTTACACAAGAATTAATTATCAAGTATTATCAAAAGCCTCTGTATTGTATTGATAAAACACTTGTTTCAGAAGGACAACAACATTGGTGATCATTCTTAGGTATGTTTAAATATAAAATCCTGAACTTGAAAGAGAACAATTCTGTTTTAAATATTGAATAGATTCTTGGGAGAAGGATAACTCCAGCACCAGAATATTTTTTAACTTTAAATTTCATCTAACTGTTTTACATTCAATGAGAATTCCTATTTGACAATTGAAGGAATATTGAACTCTTTTAGCTACATACTAAAAGTAACAAATACAGTAAAAAGACCCCTTTTAATAGAGAAAGTGAATAGTCATGCAAGAGTTGATTAATGCAAAATGCAGAGATACAGATTTCAGTTTGCTTCAAGTATAGTTGCTGAGAAACTATCTGAGTGATGAACATACCAAATATGCATAGGAGTTTACCAAATCACTTCTGCCCTTCTGAGAACAGTCTTCAGTTTTAACAATACTCGTGTGGGTTATCAAGATGCTATCACAAAAGGCAGGTAAAATTTTAAGGATTTATAAGAGCAGTATCTTCTATTTCTCAGCTATATTTTAAGAAACAAAATAGGCATAGGACTTCGATGCTAACTTTATCCAAATGATACCAATGGACTGCAAATGCTTTCCTTTGTAAGCCACAGGAGCCCTTAAAGAGGACAATACTCACACAAAGGGACTTATAAATGCTAAAAAGAATGTCATGCATAGTGACTCAAAGTAAAACTATGCAAAAATACACAAAAAATTTTAACTTATAATACAGACTTGCATAAAGCCAACAGGAAAGAAGTCATAGTAAAACAGGGGCTAAAATAAAGTGACAGTTTTAATGGCATTATTCCACAATTGGCCAAAAAGTTGCCTTTACATTAAATAGCCTCACATTAAACCCTGATATATTTCTAACACAGACTATTCTTAGAATTTAGAATTTTACCACTGACAAAAGCATTTCATACAACAGGAAGTAGACCCCACTATAAATGACTGTACCATGAGGAAAAGAAAACTGGCATTTATTTTTGTACTGTAGTTAAATCAGTTTAACCAAGATCAGAAAAGTTGTTTATTTCCTAAATGAATACTTACAGATGTTACACTGTTAAATCCTTTAAATTATTTTATGGTAAAAATTCCCTTGCTTTCCACTGATCATAATAGTCTCTAGCAGCTGGTGACAGCTGATCTGTGCATGAGTCATATTGGATATAAAACACAATTCATGTTAAGAAACAAATTATGAAATTAGGCACTCCATGCTCCTTTAAGAGTGAGCTGAATGAGTTTCAAGGTGGCTTTTTTGGTCAAAGTTAACTCTAAGCACAGACAGCACAAATGATAGACAGTCTTGAAAAGGAGGGTGTTTATTTAAATAGTGAAACATGATCTGAAGTTCAATTTTCAGTGAATTAAGTAGCCAGTTCCTGGCAGTAATGTTGATACAAAAGCCAGAAGATTTGAGAAGTCCTGAAAGAAATTACAGTTCTTTAAGAAACAAGGTCCACAGCTCTGGAGAGGGCAACTAAATTTGTAAATAGAGTTCTATTTTATTTTCATACTATTTGGCTTCAAAATATTGTGTTACTGCAGTAGGTAACATAATAAATAATATTTGTGTATCATATATATGCAATTATATAAAACTTGCATATAAAGTAGATACAATTTGTATACAATGCATCGACTAATATAGATATCTACTATATTGACACAAAAAATCCAAAACAACGGAAGAAAGGGGAAGCAAAATACTCCTTTTGACATTGCAGTTGTAGAACAGGTTTTCTTCAAGTTGTGTAGGAAAGTCTGCAGAATGTAAGAGGATATGGATTGTTAAGGCAATCATAGAATATCCTGAGTTGGAAGAGACCCACAAAAATCATCAAATCCCACTCATGGCTCTGCACAAGACAAGTCCAAAAATCACTCTGCCTGAGAGCTTTGTCCGAATGCCTCTTAAACTCTGGCAGCCTTGGCGTCATGACCACTTCCCTGGGAAACCCGTAACAGTGCCCAAACATTCTCTAGGTGAAGAGCCTTTTCCCAATATCTCCCCTAAAGCTCCCCTGACAGCTTCATGCTGTTCCCTTGGGTCCTGTCACTGGTCACCTGCTCCTCCTCTTCCCTTCATGAGGAAGCTGTGCACTGCGATGTGTTCTGCCCTGTCTCCTCTTTTCCAGGCTGAACAAGTGACCTCAGACTCTTATACGGCTTCTCCTTTAAAGCTTTCACCATCTTCATAGCCCTCCTTTGGATGCTCTCTTAATAGCTTTATATCTTTCTGATATTGTGGCACCCAAAACTGCCCCCAGCACTCAAGGTGAGGCTGCCCCAGTGCAGAGCAGAGCGGGACAATCCCCTCCCTTGCCCAGCTGGTGATGCTGTGCCTGATGCACTCCAGGACACAGGTGGCCCTCCTGGCTGCTAGGGCACACAGCAAGCAGCTGCATTCAGCTCTGAGGTCCTCAATATCAGAAGGACAGGGAGCCTAGAGAAGAGAAGCCCTAGGGTGTCCTAGATCCAGCTCAAATCAGAGGAAGGTGGTGTGACCATTTTATTATTTGGTACCCTCTCTCACCATGGCCAGGGGTGGGGTAAAGGGACTCTCTCACTTCTGAGAAGGAGCGTGGTTTCTAGCTGGGAGCAAGTACGGTTGGAGTGGGGTGGTGCCAGCTCCTGTTACATCGGGCCATGTCAGGTCCTGGTGAGCATTTTGTGTGCAAATCACCCTCTTTTCACAAAATCTGAAATTGGTAGAAGAGGATAATTTCTCCCACATTCCTTGAAATGAATGAATAACTGAACCAGGACTCTTCAGTCTGAGAGAAAGACAACTGAGAAACAGTATGATAAAAAGCAAGAATGACAGAAGGAATGTGAACAGAAAGCTATTCTTCATGCTCTCCATCTAACAAAATGTCTAGAGGTGATCATATCAAGTGACAGCCGGCATTTAAAACAAGAGAAAGAAGATGTTTCTTTACTCATTTATTCATATTTGAGGAGTCTCTGATATAGGGACCAAATAATTTACATGAATGCAAAAAAACAATTGGACAAACAGGGAAGATGAAGATCATTGAGATGACTAAATTTCATTTCTAAAGCAGAAAGTTCTTGAGATAGAAATGTCAGGGATCTGGGAGAGAGAGTTGCAAAGCACCAAGAATTCCTGCTCACTCTGACCCATCCTTCTTCCACAGGTGTCCTCTACTGCCTGGTTTTGGATGTGGCATACTGGAGATGGTAATCTCTTGGTATGACATGAAATAACTGTTCTTTTTGAGCTACAGCAGAGTCCTGTCTCTCTTCAGCAAGATTCAACATTTCCCCTTTCATCTACTTTCTAAATGCTTGTATAATTCCATTTCTTCATTCATTTCAAATTGAGAAACTGATTTCAAAATTATAAATCCAAAAAGCCTATTTCTGTCCTGGTCTTCTTTTATCTATTACCTTGTCTCTTTAATTACATTGCATGATCTATTGAAATTGAAGTTACATTAGGAACACCAAAAATTTCAGACCATTAAGATGATGTAAGACTATGGGGTTTATGTCATTTTTTCTCACAGTACTTTTATGTTCCAATATTTTTATTTTTAACATCTTACAGCTGTCCTCAACATAAATTGAACCATGTGGATATTTTGCTAAATGAACAACATATTCACTATGACAATTCAAACAATATTTAATGCCATTTCCCCCCCAAAATGAGAACGATAGAATACATGCCCTGTAACCCCATTATTTCATTATGAACAATATCCAGAGAAAAAATCCTGAGTTGATTTAAGTTAGCTTAGCAAACTTCCTTCCCAATTCTGTAGGCATTGCGCTGAGAGGCACAAGCCCTCCAGCAATTCTTTTAAAGTTTTTGATTTTACAGAGCAGTTTGGCTCGTGAAAGAAATAGATTTCTTGTATTCTTAGTGCCCAGAGAACAACACAAATGATTAAAAAGTTCAGTGATGGCAAACAGAAAAAAACGTAGAAGTTCCATACTTGCAGCACTGAACAAGTAAAACAAGAGTGTCTGAATAATATTTTTACCTTCTACCTGGTACACTGTGCTTATACTCAGCATCTTTCTCAGCCCCCTCATTTTGGTTTCTGGATTTATTTTTATAGAAAAAAACCACATGCTAGTAGAGAGCTTTGCGTTAAAAGAAATGCAAAAACCTAAAGACATATACAGTTGGAAAAAATTATCTTAGTAATCTGACAGTTTGGAATAAAGAATTCCTTTGATAGATTTAATTTTTTACTATGTTTGGGCATGGTTCTGGAAGATTTAACATTTTTCTGATTTTTTTTATAATTTGAAATTACAGAGCCAACATAATTGACGTATACTTGGGCGGCTGTTAAGTCAGGAACAATTTATTTTAAATATCTGACACTGCATGTAGGCACATTTACTGTAACACCTCAAAATTTCTGAGACTAATGTGTGTCTGCCTGTGCTCATCAATCCCATCAGGATTTTTTCTCTGGCTGCTGTCCCTGAAATATGTTCACTCGAGATGGCTGCACAGCGCACTGGAAACTTTGCATTTGTTATTATTATTGATTTATTTATGCAGAAACTATGCTGATTCTCCAGATGACAGGCATTTATAGCATCTCAGTCTTTGATGAAACTTCCAAAGTGTGAATGTCTGATCTATAAAGCTCCTTGTGGTCAGGCATCCTACAGGCAACTGAACCTCAGAGCTGAGTCACACATGTAAGCACAGCAGCTCTTGGGCAGTAGCAGGGTAAGTTCAATCCATATGCATGAGTGTTTCAGGGGGACATATAGCACAATGCTATAAGTACATAATTTGCAGCAACAAGCACTTCGATGACCCAAGCTAATCCCCTGGCTACTTCCATTATTAGTGCAGAAAGGCTTCCTCATATGCAGGTGGAATTTGAGTGGTAAATGAAGGGCATTTATTTTGTACTCCTAGAACTCTTACTGAAGTATTGAGATTAAACCTGGGGTTATAAGAGGAGGGAGTAAGAACAGGCTGCCTTTTCCAGATGTGTCAGCCAGTCAGTTCCTAGCAAAGGCTGGAATAAATTACTGCTTCTACTGGCAGCCACAGAAAATGAGTTTCTGTTCAGGGACAAAGAAGACATGAACCTTTTTATATGCAACTTGGATTCAAACCTGGATTTTGCCTTTTTTGATTCATCCTTTCATTTCCTTTATTCAGTTAGACTGAAAGCCCTCTTCTATGCTTCCTTAGAATAATTGCTTTGATGACTGTAGACCCTCTCAGCAAATGAATTGTTAATAGGAGATTAATATGAGAGAATGGTTGTTTTTTTCCTCCTAACTCATCTGCTCACACAGAGGTGAGAGTCCAGAATAACTGTGTTGTTTTTCAGTTTAATTTACCATTATTACACAATAATCTTATATATTGAATTAATATTGGCTCAAATTCTGCTTCAGATTTGTAGACGTGGTTCTTAGTGAGTTTAAGAGGCAGTTTAGTTACATGTCTTTGTGCACACTTTTGCACTGTGTAATGAATGAGCCATTAAATATGGCTGGAATAAAAGAATGCTTAAATTTTACAGGGGGGCGGTTCTGAGTGCAGGTGAGCCAGCTGAAGTCATGATATAAACACCGATACGATTTGAGCATTGTGCTTCCCTTATTGTTTACTTTCACTAACTTATATCTACTTTACAAAGATTCACGCCCTATTCCCACGGGACAGCCTCTAAGCAGTGGGGGAGCTGACCGGTGCGTAACTTTGCCAAGGATTTTCAAGGCTGCCTGCAGCCAGGTGTCTTTCAAGCCTGTCTGCAGCCTGAGGCCCCTTCAGGGGTTCTTCCCTAGCAACCCTGGGGTGCCCAGACTGCCCAGACTGTCCTGGGGTATTATATCCCCCTGTTCCACAAGGAATCCCTCTACACTTAAATTTCATGCTTTTGTGTTGTAGGTATTTCTACATTCTAATAAATTGCAATTCTGAGTAGCCCAGTATAAATCTTCCCAGTGTCAATAATGTAAATAGGTAATGAACCTCAAACCTTTTTAGATATTTGAAGAAAGTTTCTGAATTTTAGGTAGCCTTGTACATGTCTGGACAGCTTTGCAATATAGACACTCTTAAGATTTTTAAGGAACATAATTTGCAATCCTCAGTAAAACTCATAAGACTCTTTTCTCTTAATTTTCCTTCTTTCAGAAACAAACAAAATTTTTGACAAAGATGGAGGCAAAAGATTTCATCCATATCAAGAATGTAATGAAGAATTAGAGGTTGTTATTACATTGCTTATAGAAACTTATGAAATGAAAGGAGAAGAGAATTCCCTTCCAACCTCACACATTATGTGATTCTGGGTTCTCTGAAAGTTTTGCAGTTCTAAATGGGGTTCCAGATGGTATGAGAAACTGAGAAGCAAACCAAATGAAAAAAATATTATTTTGAGGTTTATAACAATTTTGTGAATGTAGGTTATTCATTGTAAGAAAATAAACAGAATTACTATTTTTAAAAAAAAATTAGCTATGTGGAAGAATTTAATCTTATAAAAATATAAATTATTTTATCATTAGCTTATATATTTACAAACACTTCAGTGTACTGTTTATAACTGTTCAGACATAATTTCAGAAATAATGAAGCAAAAAATAATTTAGTGGAAATATTCTGCTCTAATATCAATCAGCTACAGGGTGAAATCACCAACATGCCTTTTCAAGACCTTTGGAATAATACCCAGTCTTTCTTATGAATCCAAACAGCCAAACAACTAATTATACATGGACTTATAAATCATGAAGCTTGCATCTTAGAGTTTTAGAGCTCTTGTGAAAGCTGTCAGACAGCATTTTCAGCTTTCATTCTTACTGTTGTACCGGAAGAATGACTGCTCTTCAGAAACTGTGAGAATCATGTTCTTTAAAGAGCACAAAAAATATATTTGCATTTGTTTAGGTTTTCAAAAATTCTTTTCTAACTTCATTTTTTTGGCTTTCAGTACTATCTCCCTACTTTACATCTGCTTTGGATGTTGTGATAGGTTGATGCTGGCTGGATTCCAGGCACCCACCAAAGAGAGAATACATAACTCAATATCTCAATACATTTGAGATAAGGACCAGGAGAGGGAGGTCACTCACCAAATACCATCACATAATTGTGAGAATTTACTTGTTTCTCAGAAAATTGCAGTTTTCTTCTCCATTCAGGCTGCTTCAAATATTAGATAATATCACTGACTTATAAAAATAGGGGTGGACTTTCCCATGCTTCCTATTTAGAAAGGGGTTTGGTACAGAAGACAATCAATGGGTGTCTTTAACAGGTGCTAAGTTTAGCTGTTGTTTTAAACTCCAAAAAGAAGGAATATTTGCTTTGTTCACATATTTTAATTTATTTCATTATATTCGATCGAGGTATTTGTTTCGTCCCTTTTCTCTTGGTATTCACATAAACTCAGGATTAGATAGTACTGTGATGACAGTAGGTTTATTTCACAGCTCAACTGTTGACCAATCACTATAGAAGTCAAAGTCATTCCTTTGCATTTCAACTACATTTTTCCAAGAAATCCATCCCTAAATTTGTTACTAGAAAGGCATAATAATCATAGGCTCCAGACATCTCCACAGTCATCCTCATGTGTAAAGTACTCTGACATCTATGGATGTACTTTACCACTAAAACCAGTTCTAAATCAACCAGCTACTTAAAAATCTACAACTGGCAAGCAAAGGAACATGAATCTTCAAATGTGCTTGGAATAGCTCACGGAAAAAAAAGCACTTTAGTAAATAAAGGTCCATTATCTTTTCTTTCAATATCATATTACGCCTTTGTAATTAAAATAGCAGTTGTTCAGCTTAATATCTTCATTCTTAATACATTGTCATCTCAGGAAATAAGCAACTAGGCTACAAAATGCATCAGCACAATCAGTTTTGAATAAGTTTAAATCATTTGTTAGGCATTCAGAAAATTGTCTGATCTCATTCTCTACTTTGAATCAGATCGTGAACAGAACTTAAAGTAGTGAATATAGTCAAAAATTTTTTGCAGTCAGGAAATTAATTTCTCCTGGTTTTTTGCTTCATTAAGAATTTTACATTTTGTTTATATATCCTTAAATCATCATTCATGACTTTCAGCTCAGATCTGCATTTATAAAAGTAAACCCATTGGAGTAGAAACAATAATATATTTTGGAGGTTAGATCTGGACTTAAATTAACCTCTCATTTTATTCCTCTCAAATTCTAAATTGGTAACAGACAGTTGAAAAAAATTAGCAGATTGTTTTAAATTGTTGGAGTCGCTTCAGATTACACTGCTTACATTCTATGAAGTTGCTCATTACTATCACATGATGTAATGTAATTTGTCAAAATGACATATCAGTAACATGGCAGAAACACCAGATGTCATAGAAATGTAAGCACTGCCAGCCTAATTTAGTTAATTTGTGCTTTCCAGCCAACCTATCTTTAATAGTGGCCAGAACCAGATGCCTCAGAAGAAGCAAAAAACCTTTGACAGTGAAAAACATTTGAAAAATCAGTGTAGGAGAGCATGTTCTTTCTTTCTAAATCCTGTTTAGCAAACAATTGGCTTATTTCCTGGGATATAAAGATACAAATTTCTGTGCTAACTCCTACATTCCTCAAGTCTGCCAAAAGCCTTCCATTTCCTCTAATTTTGATTATGTTCTTCATTCTCACTTTTATGTAATTCTGAACATCTTCACTCTGTCTCAACTGGCTTCCTACACGTCATTTAGGATGTGATTCAGCAAACCAAAGAGAAGAAATACGTGTGCAGGTAGCCACATATACATTGATTAAATGCATTTATAAAGAAAAAAAACCCCTATATTATAATGATTATCTTTCAGAAAAGTATGTTTTCATAAAAGAATCTGAGAAAATCAGAATGATGTTTTCTTCCAGATGCAGATTGCATTCATCTGGGGTGTCCCTTACATCATATACCATATGCACAGATGACAAGCAGTGAAGTGATATGCCAGTTAATATTTTGTTGAAAGTTCAGATGACCTTTGCATAAACAAGATTTCGACTAACTTAAACAGAGGAAAGTAGTCAATTTGCCTTTTCTCACAGACAGAGTTAGAGAAGCTTCAGGAATTCGTGTTAGTAAGAACATAGACTTCCAATCCTTTCTTATCTGAACCACTTTGCTAATTCCTAGCTTAAAAAGTAGACAGTCAGTATAGAAAACTGTAATTCTTCTGTGAGAAGTAATGATTTACTGACATTCTATTAAGTTAGACAGAAAAATTCAATTTTCTGACTTCTGGCAAGGAGTGAGCTTCATTTCACACCACGAGTTCTTGAGACAATATCCATGTAATTCAAGAAGCCCATTCCTCAGTTCTTGTTGCTCTCACAGAAACAAAACTCATGACTTTTTTAAAGCAGCTTTTCCCATTTTCAAAGCTTTTGTACACTTTTGTGACTGTAAGGGACTTACTAGCACTGCTGCTTCAAATTCTCATGAGCTGCAGAAAAAATTGTTTATTTCTTGTTGATGAGTGCTACCTTGCAACGACATGCCTAGATAATTGAGAAACAGTGTATAGGAAAAGCACCATGGAGTAGATTCATGGATGACATAGGTAAAAGGGAGGAGAATTTCATTGAGAATGTAGCTGGTTTGTATCCTCTTACACCAAGAACTTAATTTGAAAGAAGACATATGACTAAAAAACAGATTTTTGTCCCTAAAAATTGTCTTAGTTGCAGGATGATGCCCAGAAAAAAACAACTTACTGAAGCAGCACTGCTAGACAGTGAATGACTGACAGTCTGAGCAACGAGCCTCCTCAGGGGCATCTGTACACTGCTTCATAGCAGTCCAAATCTGGTAATGAATTTATAAGCTATAAACTATTTAGTTTGCTGCATTTTGTTAGGCTTCAGTCCTGGAATCTGAGACTATTTAGAAGAAAAAGAAGGGCAATATCATATACTGCAATTCAGTTCCACCTGATCACATCTTTCTGATAACTAGATGAAGCTTGACCTTGACCCCGATGCTTATAAGAGAAAGAAAAGGTACAGCAAAAAGATGAGCAGAAGCAAGCAGGCAGGAAAAAGCAGCAACTTTTTTTTCCCTTTAATAACACAAATTATCTTATTTCAGGTTTTTGCACTTCTCTTTCTCTTTTTTCCTGTTCTGATATGTATTTAGGGGGATTCAGATGCCTATTATTCCATAATGTCAAATCAGACATACTGGCCTGAGAACTAACACTGGCCTGCAGCACTTCTACTGCTAAATTTATAGAAAAAGGAATGATTTCTTTCTAGCACTAATTATTTTTCCTTATTAATGAGTTTGTGATACACTATTAGACTACAAGCAGAAACACCGGATTTATGCACATAATGTAGTTTTTCTCTTTCTGCTGCTCAGGAATATATTTTTTAATCAGCCTTTAGTTTTAGACTGAGCTGGCATGTAAACTTCCATTTTTTCCTGCAAAGGTAAGTTTAAAGTCAAGTCCATTCATTCTGGTACAGAATTCTGGCTGAAGAATGGAGCTTAGCTGTTAGAGATGAGATTGTGTGCACACGCATGGACTTGCAGGTGTATAATTGGGAAGCTGAACAGACATACCATATCTTGGTTTTGGTGTGGTGGGTTGACCTGAGCCGGTAGTTTAAGTCCCTACACAGCTACTCTTTTACCCTGTCCTGCCCCAGAGGACAAGGAGCAGAATAAGAAGAGGAAAAAGAAGAAAACTCATGCCTTTAGAGAAAGACAGTTTAATAAGTAAAGGAGAGAAAAAAAACAACTAGCAGCTTAAAGTTCCTGAAGGCTTTCTGAAGAAGATCAAAAGCTGAATACTGTTGAGATAATGTGATGAACAAAAATAATTCTTATCAAACTGGCAGCCCTTCCTTTCACTGTGTCATACACTCCTCAGACCCTATGAGTCGCCTCAGTATAAGGGCCCTTATGCTCTCACAGGGCTTTTTTGCTGTCTTCATCCACAAAGCTTCAGTTCCAGAAATACTGGATGTCCAGAAAAAGTATTCTTAGAAGACACCATAAACCCCCCTTGAACTGGAGTCTGTTTTTCTGACTATAAGTACAGAGAATATGAAACCTTTTGACACTGTGTTCGCCCCACTAGGTACCCCCTGTTCTCCCAGAGAGAGGGTCTAAATTAAGTGCTGTAGTTTTATTGCTCATAAACAATATCATTAGCAAGAGTCTTCAGGTTTCTTAGTCAAGATTTTTTGTAAAAGATCATGTAGAATATTTCAAACTTCCTTAGATAGGTATTAAATTGGTTTCCCATTACAAAAGGAAAAGGAAACAAAAAAACATGTCTCTGCATGATTTAAATTTCTGTGACTACGGGCATGGATAGGACTTTGGAGAATTTAGCATACTTTGACTTTTTTGGAAGAGGTATATCATGATATATCATAATTACCTGTAAATAGAAAAGTTTAAAAAAATAATTCAGGTTTGTGTACTCTGTGGTTGTTTTTTTCAGTAAGAAGACTATTAGCCTACAAAAATGACCACTGAATATGACAGCTGGATAATTTTAATTTTACTCTAATCAAAACCTTAGGGAAAGCAAAAGATATAAAGAAAAAGGATTCTAGAGGATACAGGTTTTAGTACTATGCATGTAGCTTTTCTTCTTGAAGTTTTTAAGTGCTTGTTTGAGTACTGAGGTTATGAAGCCAAGATATAAATTACTCTATAGACAATTAAATAATCCTTCTGGGAATAAAAGAGGAACAATGGTAAGAAAGCCACTGTAAGATATTTTTCTAAGGAAATAAAAATGAATTAATAGATCTTCAACAGCTTGAAATTAAGCCCAAGTGAATTGCTATTGTTGGAGTGGGTATGAGGAGTTATGTAGCATTTTCTCATTTTATTAGAATTAAATACAAGATGCCAAGCCTTAATGAATTTAAATACTGATGTAATGCAGTTTCTGTGACAAGAAAGGCACTCATTTAAAAATCCCCTTGTTTACTTTAGCTGAAAAGTCCCACACCTAATGAGATGAAGAAAATGTCTATATGTCATTTACAAGGCTGTAATGGTGAAGATGGCACTGTAAAGTAACAAAATTCTTGCTCTCTCTAAGCAAACTCATTAAAAAGCATAACAGTGGGTAGAATAGGCAACACTAAACTTGTAATATACTCTTAGATACAGTAGCATGTTGACTTCAAAGCAATAATTGGTAATTAATGCTGATTCATCAAAGGAAAATGGACAACTGTTTTTTTTTAATGCTAATGAATAAGTGTCATGTACTTACACATTTATCCACTTCTGATTTTTATGGTATTGTTCTAGAAATAATAATCTCAGTCATTATTATCATATCAAGTGATTATTACATCTATCAAGGGAGTCAGCTGTTTCTGTGAACTGAAAAAACAAGAGCTATACTAGTTTCCTAGATTCTCTCATGCCTGATACCTCTACATGCCTTGTCCTTTCATCCACACATTGGTTTCATGCGGTCAGAATATCAGCTGGTGATACCCCTGCTGTGTGGAACCTCACCTGGGGGAGTCAACAGACTGTCTAGGTAATACGCCACTGTTGATGTTAATTTACAAAGGGAAAAGAAAATAACAGAAAAGCTGGGTTCAACCTAGTGTTCTCCATAAAATTAATTCATCTTTTTTATCATGTTGATTGTCATATTAGAACTTCCATTCACAGTCTAAAGCTGAGACATCTGTCCAGTTCAGTGCTTACTTTATCTAGATTTTTGTCTTCTTTCCTCAGCCCCTTCCTTATTTGCACTACAAAAGAGAATGTGTTTAGTCTAATTTCAGGAAGGTAAATTGCAAAATTCTTAATGAAATGTATACCTCTGATTCCCTTGTCTAATTTTTATTTGGGTGATTTTCTTAAGATAGTAGAAGGATTTTTTCTTAAGACAGCGGGAGGTTTCACAATTAAAAACAGAATGAAGGCCTTAAAATAGACCTTCACATCTCCAGAAAAGAACAAATGCTGTAATGAGTTTATGATTTTCAGTGGGTGTTTTCTGTGGAGCTACAATATATTATGTAGAAACATATTTGTATTGTAGTCGTGTCAGTAATCCAAGTATTCATCATCTCTTTCTCATGTTCCAGCTTAGATTTAGTAGAATTTTTTATTTTTGTTAAGAGAATCTATGGAAAATGGTACTGTAACTCAACTACATCCACCCTTCTTTTTTTTGTTTTAATGTTTTGATTTTAGTTTGAGTTGCAAATTACTATGAAGCTACTAAAATTTTTTAGTTCTTCCCATGTTGCCATCTCATTTTGTATTCTCTCAAGATGTATGAGAGCACTCTTTAATGCTTATCATTATTGATGAAAATAGTGGATAGAATTTTTTATATTTGTGACAAACAACGAGGACAATTTCAGGCACTTAGTATTAGAAAATCATTAAAATACTAATTGGTGTCTTCATGTCCTCAGAAATTTAGAAATTACATATGGGGATGTATACTCAATGACCAAGCTTCTCGTTGAAAAATTAAAGGTTGCTCAGGTCTAGCAAAAGAAGATTGTAGTGGTTTGGTCCAAAATACTCATTACTGTTTATCTGCTGTGAGATAAGAATTAGGAGAAATGCAAAACAGGCACCAAACTTGAAAGAATATAAAGAAGTTTATTAACAGACCTAAAAAGAGGAAAAAAAAATTATACCACCTTCAGAACTCTCCTCCTCCCCCCACCTTCCTCCCTTCTCCCACTGACAATGTGAAAAGACAACCCTTAAGATGTTCAGTCTGTTTACCACTTCCATAATAACCTTGTTCAGTCCATTTAGAAAGAGAAGTCTCTTCTTGCTCATGCTATGAAAACATTATCACAACGAGACAGCCACCCACGTCCAAATATTGTTCAGTCCATTTAGGAAGAGGAGTCTCTCTGCCTGCGTGTGAGTCCTTTCCCCCGACTTGCAGCTTTTCCCGCAACTGCTTTCGAGGGTCCACTCTTGAAGTTTTTTGGGGTACAATTTTAAGGTTGAGCCGTTCAGAAACAAAAACAGAGGCCCTTCTCCTTCCCTGGGAGCAAAGGGTCTTCCTCATCTTCATCTTTAGGACTATCTCCAGGAGCATCTCTAGGAACTGAGGTTTTCTCCTTTCCCATTTGGAGCAAAAGTCCTCATCTGGTTCATCTCTACGGACTGAGGTTTTCTCCTTTCCCGTTTGGAGCAAAAGTCCTCATCTGGTTCATCTCTCCCTGTCCAAACTTCTCATGAAATTACAGCTGCGTCAGCATCTGCCTATCTCAGCGCAGGTGCTTTTGCTCACGAGTTGAACACTCCACCCCCCATATCTTCATGAAATTACAATGGGTACTCTGATATATCATAGCTTCACAACAGACTTTCAGCTTTAAGCATCTCCTCTCTCTCTTCCCTCAGGTTTTCAGCTCTTCACAGCAATAAAAGGGTTACTCTCACCTCGGCCTTGCAGCTTTGCAGCTGGAATGTTGAATTTTTCTTATCGCAGTGGAGAGGGGGGAGAGCCGAGCCGCTCCGGCTGCCCACGGCAAGGCAGTGGGGGGGTTCCAAGGCTGGAACAGGTCCATGGCTTCAGGATGGCCGTGGCCCGGCCCGGCCTGGCCCAAGCAGGGCCTGGCTGGGCCCGCTGGCCCTGCACGGGGCCCGCAGCCACCTGTCCCAGTGCCGGAAACGAGAGAGAGCTTGGAGGGGGAGTTTGCCTATTCTTAAATGTGGATCACAGAGGTGATCACAACTTTAAGTGGTTTAGAGAATTGTCCATATTCAAACTGGCCAGCTGATAGGTTCTTTCAGTTCCCAGAGGAAACTGTAAGCACCCCTTAGCAAGGACGTCCCTTCCGGGACTATGCTTGCTAACCTATGACAAAGATACAGCACCAGCCTCATGTAGCTATACCTATGTTATATGTTGTGAATCATACAGAGACTTAGAGTCTGTACTGGAGAATGTAATGAAGAATACTGTGTGTTAAACCTCCTTTCCCCTTCTCCGTTTAAAAGATGTGTTCACAAATGCTTAAAGAACCTGCTCAATTATTTCAGTTTTAGTAATGATGGGAAAACATTTTGTATTTATTGCAATTTATTCAGGATGAACTCCTCTGTAGTTAAAAATTATATGGCTGCTGTCTGCTAGCATTGACATTTAAAGTATTTTTCACCTCAAACACACCCTTCCAGTCCTTGCATGCATTTCTTCAATCTCTGTTCATCTACCCCTCCATTAAATTAAATTAATTTTTATGGAAAAGTTTCTTTGCTCTGTGGTTAACTGAACACCATACCACCCTCAATGGATAGAAGTGTAAGAATGTACTATGTGAATTCTCTTTTTACTTCTCCTGTGGCACTTAATGATTGTGGCAGCTGCATCAATATTGCTAAGCAATGTCATTCAAGAAGAGCAGACCCATAAAGTGAGATGGTTGGTGCTGACTGTTAAGATATGCAGCCCTGGCAGGAAGTTTAGCTATCCAAACAGACTCTGAGAATCTACATGAGAAATTGCTGAACACCATAAATAACACAGCGAGAAATTGGCATAAATTACAGCTAGTGCTGTGAGGAATGGCTGGATTGCACAGATGGCTAAGGAGGAGGCGTGTGAGAAATGGCCAAGATTCACAGATAATTGTGAGTAGTATTGAAACTCTTTGGGGGAGGACCACCTAAGTAACCCTACTGGTAATATGAAGTAAGGCTTAGACCCAATTACATGTGCACTCTTTATGTGGGGGGAGACAAGGATGGAGAAAGAAAGGATCAAGGTGGATGGAAGAGGAATACAACTATGAAAAACGAAGAGGAGGGGAGGAGGCTTTTTTGCGTGTAAGCAAATGGGTGGTCAGTACACTTGTATGACTGAGCCTCACTACTTTTGTTTTGTAATGCCACTCTCTTTCCTGTGTGTGCATGAGTTGGAAAGTCTAACAGCAGCTGTAGACTGGGTTGTCTGTATATTTAGCTAGGGTACTTGAGTCCTCTGTGTGCATGTGTGTGTGTGTGCGCACATCCGTGTGTATCTGCCCATGTGAAATTCACACTCAGTCCTGCTACTGGCAGGACCTGCAAACAGAAGCAGTAGCAGCTTCTATATGTCAAATACAGGAAACACAGATAATCAGGAGTTTCACTTCAAAAGTACATTCTGAATAGGAGCAAAGACAACAGTATAATCACATGCAATGCCATTTCATATGCTCTCTTTTCCATTTTCACTTTTCTAAGGCTGATGGTCATGAAATATCCCCCTGTGCTTCTGCACTTTTGGTCATCTATTACAAACCTCTGCAAATTTTCTAGTTCTCTTTGGGATTTTTTTGGGGGGGATGACAAAGGAAGAGTTTTTGCTCAGCATACATCTGTGATGCAGAATACTCAGTGATGGGTATCACTGTCATGCTCATGTTTTCCATTTTATGCTCAATTCCTTATCCTTAAGATTACTTTTATTTTTTCACATCAGCTGATGACCTTCAAAATAATGTTATAGTGTAAATAACTAAAGGCATTAAATTAACAGATATTGCCTGTCCCTGATTAGACAGCAAATTGAAAGGTAGCAGAAAGCCTCCCTATATTCTGAAGGACAAATACAGAGTTGAGATCTGATCAGAGGTCAGATTTTTGGGTGTTGCTTCATGGCTGAAACTTTCAGATGCAGAAAACCTAGGCATAGAGAGATTTATGCAAACCTTGTTAAAACTGATATTTACTAAGCTGTGTGCTGGCAATGAGATATATGAATGTATAATCTTTAAGACCTTTTTTCTGATAAGTCAGACATGGAAGCAGAGATATCCAACACAACAGCAGAAGGCAAAGCTAGACAATGAATCTTCAAACAGAAGACCCCATCTAATGTCTCCATGATGGAAAAAAACCCCTGGAACAAAGGCTTCTACTGCATTTATTTAGATACCTGCTTTATTGTCTCAGGTGAATAATTTCAGAAAATTGCATGCCCACATTGACAGCAACCATTGTGGCAGTACTAAGTAAGAAGGAAATAACAGAAGGGCTGATACAGATCATTGAAGGAGACCAAATACTATCCTAGCAGTGAAATTATGTTAGTTCAGCTCTTTGTCTTCCTGGGATTAATGAAGCTTTCTCACTCAACTGAAATGTGAAACAAACAAAAAAACCCATCACAAATGAATAAATAGCAACTCAGAAATTCAAGAAAGTGAATTTCTTTAGAAAAGAATAAAAGCAGCATTAGAATATCAGCTGTGGTCCCTTTCTTTCAAGTAAACTCAATCCCTTACTTTAACTGAGTTTTAATAATACGGCATTGTCATAGGTTAGCAAGCATAGTCCCGGAAGGGACGTCCTTGCTAAGGGGTGCTTACAGTTTCCTCTGGGAACTGACAGAACCTATCAGCTGGCCAGTTTGAATATGGACAATTCTCTAAGCCACTTAAAGTTGTGATCACCTCTGTTATCCACACTTAAGAATAGGCAAACTCCCCCTCCAAGCTCTCTCTCGTTTCCGGCGCTGGGACAGGTGGCTGCGGGCCCCGTGTGGGGGCCAGCGGGCCCAGCCAGGCCCTGCTTGGGCCAGGCCGGGCCGGGCCACGGCCATCCTGGGTCGATGGACCTGTTCCAGCCATGGAACCCCCCCACTGCCTTGCCGTGGGCAGCCGGAGCGGCTCGGCTCTCCCCCCTCTCCACTGCGATAAGAAAAATTCAACATTCCAGCTGCAAAGCTGCAAGGCCGAGGTGAGATTAACCCTTTTTATTGCTGTGAAGAGCTGAAAACCTGAGGGAAGAGAGAGAGGAGATGCTTAAAGCTGAAAGTCTGTTGTGAAGCTATGATATATCAGAGTACCCGTTGTAATTTCATGAAGATATGGGGGGTGGAGTGTTCAACTCGTGAGCAAAAGCACCTGCGCTGAGATAGGCAGATGCTGACGCAGCTGTAATTTCATGAGAAGTTTGGACAGGGAGAGATGAACCAGATGAGGACTTTTGCTCCAAACGGGAAAGGAGAAAACCTCAGTCCGTAGAGATGAACCAGATGAGGACTTTTGCTCCAAATGGGAAAGGAGAAAACCTCAGTTCCTAGAGATGCTCCTGGAGATAGTCCTAAAGATGAAGATGAGGAAGACCCTTTGCTCCCAGGGAAGGAGAAGGGCCTCTGTTTTTGTTTCTGAACGGCTCAACCTTAAAATTGTACCCCAAAAAACTTCAAGAGTGGACCCTCGAAAGCAGTTGTGGGAAAAGCTGCAAGTCGGGGGAAAGGACTCACATGCAGGCAGAGAGACTCCTCTTCCTAAATGGACTGAACAATATTTGGAAGTGGGCGGCTGTCTCGTTGTGATACTGTTTTCATAGCATGAGCAAGAAGAGACTTCTCTTTCTAAATGGACTGAACAAGGTTATTATGGAAGTGGTAAACAGACTGAACATCTTAAGGGTTGTCTTTTTACATTGTCAGTAGGAGAAGGGAGGAAGGTGGGGGGAGGAGGAGAGTTCTGAAGGTGGTATAATTTTTTTTTTCTTCTTTTAGGTCTGTTAATAAACTTCTTTATATTCTTTCAAGTTTAGTGCCTGTTTTGCATTTCTCCTAATTCTTATCTCACAGCAGATAAACAGTAATGAGTATTTTGAACCAAACCACTACACTAAATTGGTGTTTCTGCCCGGTTACAAACCGAACCCGCGACAGGCATATATTCCGTTTAAGTCCTTGCATGCAACTGAAATACTAGAAATTTATCCTGGTGAAGATTTGATTACCTCTGAGTATTTGCCAATGAAAATAAAAACTGCAACACTGCTGAAAATTTTCCCTTGTGAGAGTCTACTTTATGTTTGTATTTATTGACCATTATTAACATGAAAATATGATAGGAAAGGTTGCTATAGAAATATCTACTTTATGTATATTTTCATTCTTCATTGGTTATTGCTAATTTTTTAAGTCTTCATTTCAAAACAAAAGATTTCCAGCCCTTTATTCCTTTATTTTCCAGTTACCAGAAAAAAAAAATAAAGCTTTTTCTCTTGGTTCATATATTAAACCACTTTTTACCAAGGATCTTGTTCCAGAATACTAAACTCCATTTGCAATCTTACTGCATAAAGAAAGCTAAATTGACTGTAACTTGCTTTCATAGCCTATGCAGTAACAGCTGGGCCATGCTGGCAGTGATTAGCTTGTATCGGAAGTAGGCGAAATCCACGTTTGACCACTTATCTTCTGCGATACACTGGATCCAGCTCCGAACATGGAAGCAGAACCTACTCTTTTAGTGGACTGAAATAAAAGTCAGGTTGGAAATGCTGGGAGAAATACCTATTGGTATGTGCTCAGAATTTTTAAAACCAGTTGACATAAAGGTATAATAATGTGGAGAGGGTACTATTTTCACAGATTGCTTCATAAGACTATCTCCTAGCTCCAGGGCTCAATTTCAGTTTCTTGCTGCGTCCAAAACATGTGCCAGGCTGAGATAGGCAATTTTTCCCCTAAGCTTTAGCTTACCTTGAGATGAAACAAGGCCTGCAGGAAAAGACTGGTTTGGCAGGAGGCTCTTGACTATAGATGAATTGGTAGGGCTGATCACAGATAATGAATGCCCCTCAGTGCAGCAGCTTCCGTAGAGACCTTTTTCCTGATCCTGATCCTGATCCTTCATTCTGCTTCAAAATTTACTAACTAGAACTCACAAACTACAATGAAAAGTCTACAGTTTCCAATGTTTGGCCTTAAAATGATTATTTTTCTGAATAGTACAGATTCCTATATGTGTGTAAATATATATATATCTTCTGAGATACAGATAGATACATAGATAGATCAGAAACTCTGATTGCTGACAATTTCCTCATAAAAAAATTTAAAAATGCAAATGTCCAGTGTATATTTCTAACACTTGACCATGAAATCAATCATATAAATCCTTGTAAACAACAGAATCAAGTATTTTCTCCTTGAAGTGTTTCTTGCAAGATTCATTTTCCTTATGCTTTTTTACAAAGTGAAAGACCATTGCCTTAGACAGCAAAACTTCAACTTGCAAGACACCCCTTCTCACAACAGAAAATGTAGAACAGCATTGTTCCAGTTCAGGCATTTTACCAATTCATAGAACTGCACTGAAGTTCACAGAGACTACCCAATGCACCTGTCATTTCAATGAAAACTGGTTTTCAAACTCTGCAGATATGACCTCGCTGAAGTGATGACTACAAACACATACACACAGCCTACTTTTCTGCAAATTCTCTCATCGATGAAGGAAACATAATTTAGTAGAGGGGCAACATCATTCTCTAACAAAAGTAGCAACAATGCTGACAGATGTTTGTCTGACATGGATGAAGGACGGTATGTTTTCACCAAGTTAAGGTGGGGAAAACTATATGATTCAGATGCTACAGTTAGAAAATCTGACATCAAAAGCCCTAGTTTCTTGTTGCAGTGTTTGCAGATAAGTAGTAGACTGTCTTTTTGTACTAAATATGAGGAACCGACATTTATATTCATTTTCCCTTCACAAAATATACCTAATTCTTCTGATTGTTGAGAATTCTTACTAGCTCAGTCAGCAATATGTTAATCCCTTTTCTAATAATTTCCACTGCTTGCTTATACACAAGTCTTCCTTGCAAATTGTAATTTCTCTCTTTTGTAAACAAATAGTTTCAAAAGACTGCTTTAAAGGTACAAAAATGCAACAGGATTCTTCTATGAAAGATACGGCACTATATAGAATAAAGAAGCCAGTTAAGCATGTCTTAATGAAAAATGTGAATGTATAATTTTCTGTGAACATCTCTCATGTAATTCTGTCACAACCTATAAAAAAGGATTTTTAAACAATATAATAGCTTTTTCTAAAGGCTCCTTTTATTTTCCTTAGTAAGACATACCAAATTCCAAAACATTGCTTCAAGACAGCATGCAAGACAAAAGTTATTTTTAATTATTTATTTTATTATCCTAATACTTCTACAATGGCAATATCTCTATGACTCAAAAGTCCAAGTAGCCAATTCCAGAAAAGTTTCTTTCAGCAAGTCTAGTCTCACAAACTGTTAGACTATTTCCTATAAAAGAATGAATGGCTGATTAATCCTATCAGTAGTTCAGAATCTGTGGAAAACTATGTACGTGCAAATTGCTATTCTTATTATGAAGCACAGATAACAACTATACAAATATTTTATTCTCAGTATTTCACAACAGGATTTGTGCTGCTGTCTTTTATGGCAAGTGTAAAAAATCATTTGACCGATTCTTGGGATCCATTTGCAACAACAAAGTAAAATCTCGTGGATGTTTTTGGTAGGCCTGTAAAGAAGAGCTAAACAATGTTAGCTGACTGTTATTTCTTTTTGCATTATATTGAAGACAGTACTTCAGGATTTTCATCCAGAATTTTCATTAAAGGCAGTAAATAATATGAGCCACAAAGCATTCTGTTCTGGAAGAGCTTGCTAACTATATTTGCATTGATTAAAATACTATTTTTTAAATAATAACCAGTGACAATACAAACATATCTGAGCTATTCTTCCATAAAGGACTGTGCAAGTCTTCAGATTATGCTCCAGTTGTCAACTAACTGCTGTGTGATTGCCCAGAACAGCAGCTTTTCTGTTTGACAAAAATCACAACTAAGCTAGTATCAAGAGAAAGACAAAGGGAGATCTGACAATGAATGAAGCCTTTACACTTTACTGTAGAATTAATGTAGATTTTCAGATTTAACTTTCTGATTGTAATGTCAAACCCTTAACAAAAGAGTCTAGCGAGATTCCATTGTTTTTCTGCATGAATTCTAAATTATAATGACAATAATCTGCTCTAGGCATGGTGCATTTCAGGGCTATTATTATACTTCACCGTAGACTAGAATCACTTGGGTCTTGAGTCTAACATTTTATTCCATTACCCAAGGTATACTAAAACTGCCCCAAAATGCACTGCTTTTTCTGTCTAATTGTTTAAGGAATTTGATTATTCCCAGTAGGCGCTATTCAAGCCTGTTTAAAATGTTGGATATATGCTTGTTAGAAATTTATAGTACTTGTTTATTTACTACCTTATCATAGAACAACAATTACTTATGGAAATAAAAGCCCAGCTGGATATTCTCACTTGAGAATCTTTCAAATTAGAAACTACATTAATTTTCAGATTTGGAAAATAGATGAAGAGTGTCTGACTGGATTTTGAAGAGTTTATTAATTAATTTTGCAACAATTTAACAGTCTGTTCTCCAAGTAATTTTCTGCTGGATGTCTTTCGTTGACATATGAAAATGGGTTTAAAATTATTTAGATAATGGTAATGGATGTTTTGTTTGTTCTATTATTTTTATCTGAGCTAGAGAAGCTAAAAAAACCTAGAGTGATCAGAGATAAGTCAGAGACATGCTTGTTTTCCTCTTGAGATACCTTTATTGTCACTGGAGTAACAGGTAAATTACTTATTACACCAGATTGGCAGATACAGTCCTGTTTGTCTTAATGTCATAGAACAAAAAGCAGTATAATCCCAGATGTATCACTCAAGGAAGTTCTGTACTCAGAAGTCTGTTTCTCCTTCCTTCCTCTCCCTTGTCTCTAATTTTTCAGATTCTTTTTTTGCTTTTTGACTCAAGGAATCAAGAGATCTTCTTCATCAATATCGCTGTAGTCAGAGACTTCTCTAAAGTAACAAACTTTGATTCCTTTGGGCCTTCCAAGTTGTGCATGAATCTGTATGACTATTAGCTGAGCTGTTAGAAGAGGAGAAGATTTCTGGAGGCCCAGACGGGCCTCACCTCTCCCTCCAGGCTTGGAGCAAGCTGGTACTGCCCAAGACCTTCTCCCCCATCCACATGGAGAGGACTTGCAAAGGGTATCTGAGGCAGTTCTCTTCCCAATACTTGTATGTGAGGAAATACATCAGTCTCTGTTTTGGGTCTGATTCAGCTGAATTGATGTGGGTGTCAGCATGTATTTCTTAATGTTTTCTTATTCTCTTCCATAAAAGAGGCTTTTGAGAGTTCGTTGTGATTGGTGGTATAGTGCTGGCATAAATGAGGTTTGTATTTATGTTTAGAACATAGATATCCCAGTAGCAAAATACTACCTGAGAAAGATGATGTGTCAACAGTATCATATTAGATGCCCCTTCCTCCTTGTCATTTGATCTTGCAGACTGGTAGATTTACTGAGAACATAAAGAAAGCACTCAATACTACTTTTGGTAGCAGCCAATTCCTTCTTAAAAGTAGTCCAAACCAACATGCTGTAAGAGGTAGAATGACCTATGATATATTATAAAATTATATATCTGAGTAACAGATAACAAGCAATATTTGTAGAATGGATAACAAATAATGAGTAATTATTTATGTGAGAGGTATTAATGCATGACAATTTTGAGAACTATTTCAGACATGCTCTGATACAGGAATAATGTATAATAAATTTGGGATTCAAGTTTCAGATTTTGTATTTCTTCTAAAAAAAACCCCAGCATTTGAAAACTACATGCGTCTTTTTTGGGATTCTAAAATTCAGCTGAAAACTAGGTAATCTAATTATTTAGAATAAGTAACTAAAAACCAACATCACAAAATTCTTAGCAAATCCATTATATAAAGGGAGTTCCTAATGTAATGCAAAGGCCTAAGGTGTTAAACTTTCCACTAACTAGTAAATCTCTATTGTCATTAATATCTCTTTTGTAATGAGGGAATAAGCTGCATGACACAAACAGTTGGGCGGAATTTGCTAGTTTGGCTTCAAATTTTGGTTAGATGGATGGCTAAGGGGCATTACAAAGAGCGGCATTTTTGTAGGATTTGCAGAGGGGACTGTCTTGTTTTTATGTTTTTTTCTGTAAAGCTGAGCTTACTTAGATGATTAATAAACCCTGATTCTGCAGCTGGCTTAATGAGGACAAATTTTAATGGCATCACATACAGAAGTCAGAAATAGGATTAGTCTTAGAATTCTACGACATTTGTTTCTAGAGGGAGATATGGTTAAAAAATATAGTATGCAATCTAAATATACAATTTCACACAAGTTACCTCTTTACCAAAACTTAAAGTGAATGTGTCACAGCCTTGGGAGATCAAAATATGTAAGTACATTTTATCTGTTGATAATACCATTACTTTCACATGTCACTGATTGAAAATGTCGTGAAATAATAGAAATTATTTTAAAAATATTTCTGCTTCCACAAAACATGTCAGAAATGTCTGTTATTGCAGAGTTCAAAAACTTTCACATCACTGAGCAATGATTTTATTGTGATCAGTGAGCAATGTATTTTATATCTGGAGGAAACATAAGAAATCCTTTAACACACTTATTCTGATTTAACCCTGAACATAGTAAAACATTATTCAAAGCTGAACAGCCGATGGAATTCAAAGATGGAGAAAGCATACTGAGTTGTGATAAAAATAAGAATGTTGTTGTGATAAGATTTTGCAAGCTTTAACCAAGATGTAGTTTTATTAGAAAAAGAAAAATCTCTCAAAATCTTTTCCCTATTCTGGATATTTTGCTGTTTTTCTCTTCATGTTGGCCAGTAGTACAGATACCACTGGTAACTGGGTAAGGAGGGATGGTGCCCTGTCCCCAATGTCTGACCAAAGTCCTACCCTGCTCCCACCAAGCTCACAGGCCATTTGCTCCAGCAGTCACTCCCTTCCCCCGGCTTACATTGCCTGTCATGACTGCCTGAACCAGCCACCCCTGTCACTTTACCCAGAACACCAGGTCCAGGAGGCCCTTTCCCAGCCTACACATGAGGACACCATTTAGTTTTGGCCATCATTTTTCGGCAGAGAGCTGCCATTTTGTTAAACAACCTAACCCACATATTTTCACATTGGTCTGTGATTGCCTGATGTCCATTTCTTAAATGTATCATATATAAATATATACTTATATAATATATTAGATACCTATATCGGTAACCATAGGGTCAGATAGCCCTGCCAGACAATCATGGGAGTGCCTGAGGACATATGTGTTTGACAGCATTAAGAAAAGGCCATTAGGCTATAATGTGTGTGCATACATATAGATATGTGTATATATGAATTTAAACATTAGAATATCTAATTGATGTTTTGAGAAGACATGTTTACACAGTAGTAAAGATAAATATTTAGGTGGAATGTGCAAGATCTTTCATAGGATGGGCAAAGTATATGAAGAGATAAGCATGAAGGAATCAAGCAGGTGGAAATACTCAGACCAGGTGACAATAAAATGGCATTTAGTCTCTGATGAGATGCATTCTTGACCTAAACTTCTGTTGCAATTCAAACATGCAGTATGAATTACACAACTAGACTGGAAGCAGTTCTTCTTTTTACTATTTTCTGCCTGTGTTCTGTATTGCATAAATTTATTTTTATAGCTGAAACATGAACAAGTGACTTTTTCAGAGGCCTGCAGTATGAATTTTGAAAGGTGGTTAATGGAGGTCTGGTGAAATTCTGTTGAAATAACTGCTCACAGGCACAAACTAGCATATGCATTCAACAGCATTTGCCTTTTGCATTAGCTGAACCCATTTCAGAGCATGCAGAACACTGTGAAAAGATTCAGTTGAAAAAGATGAACATTTTTGAAAGATTGAGCATAAGGCAACCCCATCTTGATTATTTCTCCATTCTCAAACCTCTAAAAGAAGCTTTCCATTCCAGAAAGTCTAGCATTTACTGAGTTTGAAGATTCCTTTTCCCTTTCTTCAACCAGGGATTACAGCGAACTTTTCAGCACTTGCCAACACAGAATGTTAGTGTGACCTTGAGATCCAGGATTTGGGTTCTTTTCTTGTGGAGAAACTTTGGATTTCTTCTACTAGAACCTGAGAAATAAGTATCAATAATACATTATCCTTCTCTAACATTCCAGGTGACTTTTGCCAGACAGGAACAAAGCATTAGGAAAAAAAAAAAACATTGGCGAAAGAACTTGAGAAAAGTAATATTTTATCCATGTGCTCTTTGCTTGATTTGCTAGTAAGCAGAAGATTATATAGTTTCTGGAGATTTTATTGCATTTCAAAAGCAGTATTTCCACATTTCTCAGAAACCTAACCTACAAAACCTCAAAATGTTGAGTTGTTGTATTATCTTGGCCTAATAAAGCTGCAAATTTGCAAACCACAGAAAAACAGGGTCTGTGTAAGAGACTACAGACTATTGGCAAAAGACTTAAATTACATGTAAGGTAGGCAAGAAATGCACCTGTTCCCATAAATGTATGTGATCATATGTTTTCTTTCATATGTGATGCACAATAGAAGTGAACCTAATTGACAGGAGGATGTATCCTTGCTGATAGAGGATGAAGCCTGCTGTAGGATATCAAACTTCTGTACTCAGGTTGCGTATTTCAATGTTCAAAACTTAACCATATCCTAAATAGTGCCTATCTGAGCTCTCTAATATATTTCAGTTCCTACTGACTCATTGGGAGTTGTTAATACAAAGCAGTCTGTAAGATCAAGTGCTCTGAGCACTTCAAAACCAGGAATATGTATGATAGCAGGGTATTTTACACTGGAATACAGAAGAGAATTCTCTCCCCTGAGGAAGGCTAATTGTCCAAAAAGACAAATATTTCATCTTTTTACTCCACCTGGTAACTATGTCATCACTATCTATATTGGATACAGAGGATGTGTGTATACACAGAAAGTCTGCCAGCTAAACAAGCACGTGCAAATATAATCCCAAGGTTAAATTGACTTGGTTACTGCTGCAACCCTGTTCTCCAAGTAAAATCAGCCTACAAAAATATTAAACCTAGATTTGAGCAGGCAGGCAATGAAAAAAATGCACTATTAAGTAGCTATAAGCACAGGTTGGGTTTCACAGTTCATCACAGGCCATGATGCATCAAAGCCTGATGAATATTCCTCTTGTCCCTAATTTGTCCATTCAGATTACACATACTCAAATGCCCCACTCCTTGATGCTTAGGTTAGGAGAACCACAAGTGTAAAAATCCATCAAAAAATTCCATCAAAACAGTATGCCAAAACAGCCAAATGCACATTTTTCAACTGACCAGAAAGTCTGGGTTTACTAGTCTGGGGACAATGATAGAAGACAGAGTTCTCAGCAAACACATCTGATATTGAAAGATAGGTGAAATCATGCATGGAAACAGCTTGTCCATTTTCCTGCATATATACAGTCTTCTGTGGCTCCCAAATTGTTTCAGATTTCTGCACTGCTTATGCAGCAAACTGATGCATTCCTGTTGTAACTGCTTGACTCTGCCTAGCAGGCTGCAGCTCCCTGTGAGCTCAGCAGGGGTTTCCTAGGGCTGTGCGCTTGATTGCATCCTGGAGTCCATTTCGGTCAGCCCCTCGATCTGGCCCCGGCAGCCAGCAGCGTTACAATGCAGTGGTGATAAAGGAGGTAGAGAAGGGTCTCCCATGAGGGTGGTAAGATGGCTTTATTCACACCTTGTCCCCGTGCCCTCGGAGGCAGAAGACCTTGTGGTCTGGGTGCGGGGTGGTTTTGTCAGGGGCCTGGGGCCGGTCCCTGGGCAGGGTTGGGGTACAAGAGCCAATAGCGAGAATACGAGGGAGTGGCCAAGGCTAGGGCAGGGAAGAGGGGGAATATGACATCACAGAATCAGGGGGTTAACAGGCTACCACACATTCCCTAGGCAGATTTTATCTCCATTTAACAGGAAGAATTGATTGAGAGGAATCTTTGGCTATTGGAATTCCACACAGAAAAAGTCAGTGATTAAATTAACTCAGTGTCATACGTTTTTTAGGCTACTAAACATTATCCTTCCCAATATACCCATTCTGCTCTAGACCCCTGGTAAAGATTAGGGACTATATTAATTAAGTGTACCAGGCACTACATTGTTAAACTGTAGTTCTTAGATTAATTCACATGACGGAGGAAACCAAGAGGGTGCACACTCTTGTTCTGTCATTTCCCTGCCCCTGTACACCTGTGATCACTGTGCTTCCAAATGTCTAAAGAAAAACATAAGGATTTTACTAGTTTTCTTGAAATGCCTGGACTCGTGAAAGCAGCACAGACATTAAGGTTAATGTAAGCAACTTCTAATGACAGAGCTGAGTAAAAGCCAAAGTATTTTTTTGTTACAGTGGGATAAAAAAGGGCTTTCAAAAATATGGGATCTCAGTAGTCTGTCTTTACAGATTGGAAAATCAATCAATGATTGGCAAGTATGTAGAAATATTTGTGTGGTAAAAATATAGCAAAGTCTATTAAATAGACTGTGATGATACGCTCATGTTAACTCTTTTCTGGATTACAGAGAAATTTTGCATTCTTACAGAATGGCGACCTCTGCATTCTTGAAAGTTTACTTTTTCTGTTAATTCAATGCACTCTACTGTTTCGTTGTCCTATGTATGGAGAACAGAAAAGCAAATGTGAAAAAGAAATACTTAGGTTTGCAGCTCAAAATATGGGAGCTGATTTAAAAATTCTGAGCTAGATTTTGGAGTGTTTTAAAAGTTAGCAAATGGTATGTGAATATTAGAAAGGAAACCAAAGAATTTATGGAACAGATCGAAATTCTGAATGCCAGGAAGCTTATTTGGTAAAATAGACAATACATAAAGGAATTACTTCCTGTAACACTTCAGCATTAATCTAGGAGGTTTATCACTTTCTTTTGGGTAGAATCAGAAAGCCAATGAGCCCCAAGTCAACCAGTATATTAGGTAGTCTCGGTCGTAGAAAAAGAATGCTCAGTGGCTTTTATCATAGACCTCTGAGTAATAAGTAGAAAAATAAACAACCATTTATTTTGATAAGATTAAACAAATGAGGGATTTGAACTACATTAAAGAAGACATCACTAATGGTCTGTGCAAATGTGTTGGAAAAAAATAAACCCCACCCCTTCACCACATGGGTATTTCTTGTTAGAGTGATAAATATGAATAGAGTTATGTTTTAGTTTAGAAGATTTGCTCTCCAAAATGAGAGAGAATGAGTATATCTGTACTGTGCCAGGTAAAGTGTCATCCAGAAATATCAGACACACAGGACAGAGACATGGATTAGGAAGAAGTATGAGGAAGACTAGGAAAAAAATGTCTGTCTTTAGGAAAGCTTAACATGGATTTTAGTGAAAGATTTATAGGAGAAGATATCTGAAAGAAAATAAAATTACAATTTGTAGGAATAAAGGGTCACTACCCTTCAAGTTAGACTAACATTTTATTTATATATAAAACAAAACCTATACGACTAGATTTATTGAACAGATAACAGACAGCAATTTCCACTCTTTTCTCAACATCACACCATCCCTGGATCCACACTGATCACTTGATCACACAGATCTTTTGGTATTTTATTTCATAAATTCTCTTATGAAAACCAAAGTCTTATTGCTGCTCATTAATTTCCAACCTACCTTAACAGTACGTTTTTTTCTAGCTCAATGCTATTATAACAAGTATGTATTGTATATTTATTTCTCCTAAAGGTTATCACTTGTAATTTATTGCTTATTGCCACTCTTATTTCTAGTCTTCTTCTGTTTTTAGAACCTTCCCTCCTCCATCTATTTAAAGGAGATTTCTGTGAGCTTGTGATTTCTTTTCCAGCAAAGGCAGGGGTAGGCTGTTCTTTGTTTAGACTATTCAGGTGAACAGAAGGTTGAAAACTGGATAGGAAAGATTTGTCTCTGTAACTTCTAGTATTGTTTATGAGATAACACGTATGGCTCATTAGGAATTTTCAACAGTAGGTATTAGGAAGCGGAGCAAATTTGCTTAGTTGTGACTGGCCACTACAGTCACACTGTATGATGTCTGACCTCTAATTATAGAAGCATGACTATAATAGAAGAAGAGAGTACTGTAAATCACTAAGGGTTTAAGCCTGACACAGAAAAATTGACATAGGAAGTGGTGGCAGACTGAAAACCTGGTGGGACTTTACTACTAGATTTACCTGAAGCAACATGATTGAAATGATGGGATTTATTTTCTCTCTTCTCATTCATGAAGTCTAATTGCACATACTTTCACTGGCCTGTCCATCTTGATTCATTCAATCCCTGCTGTGCTTGTATTGTATGGAAACATATACTCTGTTTTCTGAAGTGGTTTACTGCAGTATATAAAATGTACTCACAAAAAAACTTGGAATAGCCAATAAAATGTTCTTTCTGCAAATATCCTTGCAATGCACACATACCTCTCTTGGAAAAAAACATAAAAAAGAGTATAAGAAGAAAAGAAACTAATTCAAACTCAGGCAAAGACTCATAGAAATTATTTTGTTGCATTCATCCAGCCTCTAGTGAGTGACACACAATGCATGCAGAAAGAGATGGAAGTAGACACCCTGTCAGCCCTGTTTCACCTTAAGTTTCAAAGCAACTGGCAGGCCTATTGGACAGCAAATGCAACTCTCAATAGCAACACTGAAAAACTTCCAGTAAAAGACCATATTTTTATTACTTTGTTTACTAATGTATATAATCTTTCTTATCCAACTATTTTTTTTCAAGAAGAGTAGTGCTTAATTTTTCAGCTATGCCATTTGACATCCAGGTATAAACAGAACAATTCTTTGCACAATGTCACAAAACTACAGCCATTTCAGTCCTTCACAGATTGGCAGGCATGCTAAACTACCTACTTCTTTTTGCAGTGTATAGCAAAGAAATTCTTTTTGCAGCAAAGAATTGCTGTTGTGCTCTCAAATGATGAGAACAATTTGTCTCTACATATTAATGGCCAGGAATTTTATGCCATTACTCAAAGTAAGTCACATTCTGCCATTAGGTCATTGAAATAGGACATCTTTGCGTGGACAAAAATATCTTATAATGGCCCTTTCTCAGATATAATCTCTAGGACTAGCATTTGTAATCTCAAGCATGTCAGTAAATATAACTAAAATGATGCTGAAAGTGGAACTTGATTGAAGCTTTAAAATCAAAGTGAATGCTTTAAAAAGACAACTTTTTAACATCATAAATTTCTGCATAATTCTGCAAATTCAGTTCCCAAATTAAAATTAAGTATCAAATAATTTCATTAAGACCCCGAAGTGAACTGGAAAATTAATAAGCATCAAACATAGATTTTATTGAAACATGACTAATATGTTCTTTGCAAGCTGCTTAAAGAAGTGTTATTTCCTTATTCAAGACTATATTTCTACCAAACATGCTGTGATCATTTGGAAACAAGCAGTATTTTTAGCATTTTTTCTCTAAAGCTATTTAAAAATCAATTATATTTTTGCCTAAAGAAACAAATCTCAGAAGGATTTTTCTTCATGACAGAATTTTTCATGGATTCTGCAGAAGCTGTAATGGTCCGCAGCAATATTTTGACTGTTCATAACCAGCATGACATTTGATACATTTGTAATTTCTTTGACTGTTGCAGGATAACCAAGAAGCTCAAATGTAATGTTCATATTGTCTGTTAAGAAATACATAACTTTATAATTTATCATGACATGTCTCAGTAACTTCTTCCTTATCTTAACAGTCTACCTGATGAATGAAATTTTTATGTAGCCAGATGACCAGAACTTTCCTTGCTTTAACTCCAGTAGTATTAAAATCAGCAAAATACTCAGTGGAAAACATTCTCGCTGGAGAGTCAGAAAAAGGGTGCTGCCCCCATCTCTCCCTTCTAATTACAACCTCTTACAACTGGGCCCTAATATGTCAGAAAACATGCAGGGGAAGGGATTTTTCTGACACTGCTGGGGGGAAAAGGAACATACCCATTGCAGTCAGTAGAATTTATGGCATCAACAGCTCCAGCATGGGACAAACTTACTGTGCCGACCTGCTGGCCAATAGAATCAACCTGCATAAAGTTTTCCTGGCAGTCTTGGAGAACTTTTGACTGAATCAGCTTTGTTTTCTCCCTCAGTGCACATCCTCCTCCAACTTTCCCAAATCAGTCCAGGGCTACACTGCTGTATGTTTATTTTGCAATTTCAGTATGAATATGTACATGATATAGGGGTGGGGATTTGATGGAGGGAGGGGCCTTCATCCTGTTTAGTAGGACAGAGAACATTCTCAGTGCCTAAGCGCAATGGCTACACAATTAGGTGATCCACCCCTCTGTTTAGCTCACAGAGAAAGGATTTCTCTCTTCCCCCATCTTTCCATCTATCCTTCTCTAGTTCTACTGCATTTAAAACAGCAGATAAATGCTAGGGAAAAAAGTAAAAACTGTGTCAAGCTGAGTAAATTGTATGAAGAGAACAGAAAATCTGAGGGTTCAAAGTTCTTTTAAAACTCCTATTAATGTGTTAGACTTCAAAGATAATATTGAACTGTGTGATGGGATTTCTTTTCTAAGAATGTATTTAATTTCTAGGACTCTAGGTAAGAGTGGTTTGATCATAAATTCAAAGAGCATATATACATATATTCACATTGTATCTTAGCTGGTTCTCTTAACAGCAGCATAATTACCTATACAACATTGTTTATACATATTCCATAGCAAACAGAAGTCAAGAGACCTGAGCCCTTCTTCAGGCTCTTCTGGCGAGCAGCTTTAAATCTGTGGGGTACCTGTTAGATGTTACTGTGCCCTCTGTGGGATAATGATTACACAGGACATTTCTGTTTCCAGAGTCCAGGAAGCAGTGCATATTTTCATAATTAAAACAGAGCTATTCATTCCAAATATGCATTTTATCTCACTTAACAAAGAGATTGAAACTTTGCTCCTGAAAATACTAAGATGACCTCTTAATTATATACAGAAAACAATACAGCTGGACATGCCTAACTCCTCAGATAATCCAATAATGATTTCTGTTCTGTAATTGAAAAAAAAAAAAGTGAGAGATGTACCCTCCATTCTATACAATATTGGAAAGAAGCTCGCAATTCATAACTCAGCCTGAAAAACATTGTATAGTCATATCAAATGCAGGAAAAAAATATGCAGGAACAAAGAATACATTTTTAGAGATATAGAGTAGAAAGTTCTAGGAGAGCATTGACTTGGATAAGAAATTAGTGAGCATAATTTAGTATTGTCCGAAATAAAACCTTCTAGTGCTGAGTTGTGGCAAAAAGTATTATTGAGGCCTTTGAAGATACAGGAAAGGAATATCCAGTACAAGTCAGGGAGGAACTTGCTACTTTGTATAGCAGGATTGTTGAATTTTGTGTCTTCATTTTATAAGAGAAAGCAATTAGTAAACCTGAATCCAAACCATTGGGTTGTTTCATCTCTTCTGACTTAGTAATCTCTCCTAGCTTGGCACTAGTAGTTATGTTTCCCATACATTCACTCATCTTTCCAAGAGGGGACAGAATTAAAATAATTGGAGAACTCAAATGGCACAAAGCTGAAGAAAAATAAAAGGAAGTAGAGAGAGCAAGAAAGAAAAAATTTAATTTTTCAGAATTATCATATTATGAAAAAAAGAAGAAAATAAAATCTTTTCAACCTATAAAAAGACTGGTGAAAATAATGCTGATTCCATGGGTAAGTGCTGTTTTGTAAAGAACAACACTTTGGTGCACTTGAAAAGATTATTTTGTTGTTGCAATGCAAATTTTGTTCCAAAAGCCAAGCTTGTATCACTGTGCAGTTCACATTAGACAGTGCTACTAAGTAAATTAATTATCAAGGGCCTAGTGTTCAGTACTGTGGAGTCTCCAAAATGTTGATTGAGAGCACTGTGATCTGAGGTTCTCATTCTCTCCAAACTGCAGGGGTTACTTTCATCCTTATTATCTTCACATAACTGAACCAGATCCAACCATCATCTCCAACTGCTACTGAACTCAATTGACTTTGGGGGAAACAGGGTCTGTACAATACAATTACATTTAAATTGCTGTAATCCTACAGCAATGAACAAATGTTTGGCTTGAAGTAATTATGCATTTATTATATATACAAAACTAAATCCATAGAAACACAAACCACCTACTGGGTCTGCCACGCATGTACAGACTTTGGGGAAATCTTCATTATAGTTCAAATACAAAATAATTCAATAATATATAAAAGAAACTTTTACTCAGCTTTTGGCCCTCAACTGCTATCACATTTTTTAAATTTTGTGTAGGAAACCATGCTAGTCTGTCATGGTCCGGCAGCTTGGCAATGCCAGATAGTGAGGTGCCGCGACCTTCCTAAAAGCATCTCCAAGGCGAAGCCGCTCCGGCAGGACCATCACATACACACGCGTGCATGCGCACACGCACGGATAGCTCCTTAAAATGGGTCAACAGCAAAGAGGCGGAAGGATCTTCGTACAGAATTCCATGGGAGAGGTTTATTGCAGCCACACTCATGAAAGGTTCCAAGGACAAAGACAGAGAACAATGGGGGGGGTCCAGGGTTATATAGGGAAGTGGAGGGAGCATCAGACACCAATGATCTGAGGGCATGGGGGCGGTACACAGGCGGGGCTAGGGTATGGGAACCAGTGGGGAAACTCTGAGGGAGTGGCTATGGGGCAAGGGCCAATGGGGGAACAGGGAATGGAGAACTTTCTAGGGCAGAGACATATAAGGTAACAAGGGGCAGGGAGGCCAACTGGCCAAATGGGAAGCAGAACTGGGATATATTAACATAACATAACAGAACAGAGCATCCTGGGGGAAGGCTTACCTGGGGAGGATCTTTTGGTACTAGGGACTGTCCCACCAGCTGCCTCTCCTTGTCCCTTGTACCACAGGCCCACTGGCCGCTGCACTAGTCAGTCATGGGCAACAGTTTCTGATTGAATTGGTATATAACCTGTAATATTATAATGTTGTACTCTAATTTTCTGCTTAAGAATTTATATTTTCCAAATTTCTTACTTCCCATGATTTTCAGAAATATTCAACAACTGTTTTTGAATTGTGGAAGAATGAGGAAGCATAAAGTGAAATAACATCTTAAAGGATGTGTTGGGTTTTTTGTCCTTGTTTTGGGTTTGTTTGTTTTGTTTGGGTTTTTTTTTTTTTTGCATGTTTTGTTCTTCTTGAGTAACTAAAACCCACCTAAAATGGAGTTAGCATTCGGTAAGAATGCATCTGGCTAGGAATGCTTGTTCCCTTTGCATCCTCTTCCCTGCATCACAAGCAGCCTGGAGGAAAAAAAAAGTAAAAATCAGGGATTTGGCCAAACAAGTTCAAAACAGTTTTGATGTTGTGACATTTTGTCATCACTTAAACATTCATAAACTTTGCTGCAAATACTTAAGAGCCATTGATTGGATTCAAGTGGATACACTAAAAACAACAACAATTAAGTTATGGGCAAGACCATGATGTGAGATGTCCCTGATTTGACAAGTTTGTGTTACTAGTCAAAAGAAGGAATCACTTGTATGTGTCTCTTCTCTATGATGTGAACAGTGTCTCTAATTACACATCTGGAACTGTGGCTTAGAGGTGGTGCCAGGCAGTAATACGAAAGCAAAATATGGGAGCAGTTTTGCATGAGTTCCTCTGCTACTGCATATTATCAAAGATACATTGCAGTTTTATGCAGCATGAGGGATCTGAAAATTGGGTAGCTGAATCATGAGTACCACTCATGGAAGACAAGAAAAAAGATGGTGCAAGGTGTAATGGAAGTTTGAATTACTTTATGGTATCTTCTGCATCACCAAGCAAGATGTTCAGAATTTGTAGGGTGGTGGAATCAAAAGAGAGAACATAACTCAATAAATCTTTTGGTCAGATACTGCAAATGACTTGAGCATTCTCTTCTGGGATTCAAATTCAGCCAAGAAAAAGCTTGCTTTTTGAGTGGATTTATTAAGGAATTTGGGAAAATTGTGCATTCCCTCTGCACAATCTGTGTGGGGTTGCTGCTAATCTTGGCATGTTGTTGAGACAATTTGCATCTGAATTTGCATTTGAAGCACAAAGAAAAAAATCCTTCAGAAAGCCTGTCAAAATAAATAATACAGGAGAGAAATAATGTTCTCAGAATAACTGAAGATGTCTAATTTTAACAAATCCTGAATCATCTAATATTTTTGCAAAACAGTGAAAAGCATGCACATATATACTTATGCACATATATATGCATAAATTCTGTGTTATGTTTCATTAAATACTTAAGTGTTTATGTAAATATACGATATGCACATAAACCATTATACATATTCTACTTGCGCTTTTAGTACTGGTATTTTTCCAACATTTTTTTGTTCCTATGTGCAAGTTTTATCTCATGTAACATCTCTTACGACATGGTCTACCCTGCAAGACAAAGATATTACTTGCTACCTGACAGATGTGTTGGGATACTTCCATAGTCATTCAGTGCCGATGCTAAAACTTACAGTGTTTCATGAGAACTGAATTTGTTATGAATTTGTTATGAACTTTTAAGTGAGCCATAAAATTATTTGATATCCTATATCCTTTGAAAGTGCTTCGTTTTATTTATTTATCTGTTTGTTAAATCACAAATATCATAAAAGTGCAGAGTAAATGGATTACTTTTCCTGTGAGAAGCTTATCTCCTGGATTCTTGTGTTTCTCTAAATGCACAATTAGACTATTGCATTCATGCAGGATTTTTCATCTGCTTTATTTATAAGAAACACAGCTAGGCTATAAAATCTATGAGCTATATTTAAAAACTGATACACATTATAAGGAAAAGCAAATAGAATCATCCAAGAGAATGAGAGGGGGCTTTTTTTCCTCCAGCTTTTTCTTATAATTTGATTTTGGGATAAAGTGATTTAGAAGCACTGTGGCAGAGTATTAGAGTTAAAAGGCTGTAGAAATAATGCAGGAGACAGAATATAGGCAAACACAGCATGATCACATAGAAACCAAGCTTGATTTGATTTCATAAAGCTGAACATAATGTGAAGAGAGAATATATAAAACATACAAAATACTAATGTTGGAGATAATTACAGATGAAGCTAAAATAAGACGCATCTTCAAAAATTTTGGAGGGAAAAAGTGCTGAACCCAGATGTAATAAAATGAATATAGAAAAGAACAGAAGTAATGCTGGCCACAAGAAAATGAATCGTAATGTCTTTCATCCCCATCCAAAATATGTGTGGATATGTCCTTAGTATTGCCAGTTAAAGCTGAAGCATTTCTCATTCTGTGTGCCTGGATAGCACATATGATTGACTCTGTAATAACCAAAGAAAACTATCCCTAACAAAGAGTCAGACATGTTAGTGATTAGAAACAGGCAATGTGTGCATCCTTCCTGCTTCTGGTCATGGATTTAGAGACTCTGGCATCCTTATTTAAAATACATTTGTCCTACATGATGCATTTTCTGCTGATGTACAATCCTCATTAAATTAGTCTATAGATTGACTTGTTTATACTTTAGAAGAATCTTGAGGTTTTGCCCTATACATATTTGCAAGCTGATCATTACATCTTGACTGTTCTAGGACCTTCAGAATAGATGTTCTCTACAAGGCAAGAGAGAAACACTCATAGCTCTGGATATGGATTCTACTCCTATTCATATATTCCTATTTGACCTGCTGCTTTTCAATTTAATTCCCAGAACTACTGTGTCTGGCTAGTGGTGATTCCCAGAAACATATTTCAAGGCAAGGCAAATCAATGACTTGATGGCTTAAATCTAATTTCTAGTAGTTGAGTGTAGTATAGAACCAGAGCCATACAACTGAGAATGATAATGCAATACAAAAAAATTAAGGGGGGGAGGGGAGGAGAATATGTCTCCAGACAACACATGGTAGCATAAATAGCAAAACTAAATATGAATTTGTCTTCCAGATTGAAACTTCCTTATTCTAGAGTCTGTATTTTGGATAACTGAAATCCCATTTATTCTGATAAAAAAATTTCTAAATTTCTTTTTCAGCTCTTATGCTTATGAGTTTCAATATTAAAGCCTAGACAGGCATAATCTAAGGGTATGAGAACACTATTTCTTTTCTGAAACTACCTTAAAAATTTATATTTGCAATCATTCCATACCATCATGTATACTCAAATAACCCCATTTTATGTTAACAGTATAGTAGAAGTCTTACAAGACTTTTTCTAGCACTCTGGTAATTATTTATTTTTAATCAGAAAACTTATCTGTGACTAATATTTATAAATGCATTTTTTCCACCCCAAAGAAACCCACTAGCCTCTCTTTTCCCTAAAATAACATTATTCTGGGATGAAAATAGATACTTCAACCATCCAATTTTTAGTGTAATAAAATACATTATCTTAAATCATTAAAACAAATGAATTGAATAAACCTCAGTATTTGTTTTCAAATTGATCTGTGAATAGCTTGCACAGTACTGATTCTACAAAAAGGTGATATATATTGAAAAGCAATTGAGAGATTCAGAACTTTTCGGGGATTAGTGCACATTTTAAAAGGGATTAACTAGAATCTTGAAAGGCATTCAACAACCTTGGTGCATTTAACATCATTAAAATTATATCTTTATTCAGGTTTATCACACTCTATCTTTCACAATAACTGTTGATCTCCTATCTTAACATCATACAATAGTTTTTATTTTGGAAACACGCTCATCATCTTTATGATGAAGGGCACCATAATGACATGATTAGAAACTAGCATTTTTATTACATTAAATCAAATTTTCAGTTTTTGAAATAGAATTCATCTGTAGCATAAGGGAATCACTTGTAGAATATGTGTTTGTAAGCAAATTTGAAACTCTTTAGCTATTTTTCTAAGGATAATTTTCAGTGTTGTATAGTTTATGACTTTTCTAGACACTGATTATTCTGCATTTGTCTTTTTTTTGTCTTTATCTTCAAAATATGCTGCTAGCAGAGCACTGCATAGTGAGAGTCCACCATGTCTAGAATCTACTGTGTTCAGTAATAAGTCACTTCACAAGACACATACTTTAACACAATAGGTATACCTTGACATTACCAGGGAAATATTTGTGAAATGTTTGTGTGGTGTGTGTGAGGGGTGAAGAAACTGCTTTTACCGTTTTTTTCATGAATGACAAGGAATGTGGCATTGCAAAGTATTCCCTAAATGATAAGCAGAAACTCTTGTATTCCAGGTGCTAAACAGTGTGCAAGGAATTACTATTATTTGCTATTATACCAGAAAATGCCAATAATACAAAAAATTCTGGAATGGAGTGAGAAAAATTTGGGACTGACTCCCAAAAAGCAGGTAAAGTATGCAGGTAAAGTATAGAAAACATGCCAGATACTATTCTGACTGATTAGGAAGAAATAATCCCTTCCATTAAATCTCTAGACATAGTCAAAAATCAGACCAACAAAACAAATATTTGAGCATTCAGGAAAGAAAATACTCTTAATGCAGTAGTACCAAGGAAATTGTTCTTTCCAGAAGATTTATCTCCATGTCACCCTTAAAAAGACCAATATAAATGCTACAGAAACCATCCATTAGATAGTTATTACAAAGAAGACTAGAATAAATGGGAATACCACATACTCACAATTGCTACTCCTACTCCTAGTAGCTAGAATGATACTATTAGTGCTATTTGTAAAAGGATGAAACTCAGAGAACCAAATATTAGGACCAAGATGTTCTACCAAATGTCCAAAAGATCTGTTCAAAACACATTCTAGATGCATAAAAAGCCAATCAAAGAGCAGAAGCAGCAAAGATCTGAAATAAATTAATCTCCAGCATGACTTCAGACAAATAGCCTGTTCAGGGCTAGAAGATGGTCTTCATGAAGCTCTGCTTAGCCGGTTGTGGTCACTGTGCTGCTCAAGTTTAAAGATACCATCAGAATTTCTCCATGACTAAATTTTTCTTCAGTTTCCTGTACTAAGAGAATCGTTTGGAGTCTTCCTAAAGCTTTTATTTTTGTTATTTTACTGGTGAAAGTGGGAATTGGGAGAACAATGAGCAGTGGATCATAAATTGAATAACTAAGATATTTAGTTGGTGATAACAATATTTTCTGTGTGAGACCCAAAATAGTTTTTTCACAATTTAAGAGCCGAGACAGCTGAAAAGAAGGAGTAAAATAATGCTAAGATTATATTTTCTTTTAACCTGGGCACTTTATGTTTTTTATTTGGAAGGTATTTAAATGACATGATTTTGAAGACGGCATTATTCTGCAGGAGTCAATGGAAAAAAGAATTTTATTAACTTGACGCATCATTATTCATTTATTTATTTTCCCAAAAAGTTTCAATTAAACAAATCTTCATGGCCACTATCTCATCTTTCCTTTGGTATCTTTTTATTTATTCTGCATTTGTCTCAGAATACTGGAACATAACCTAGTGAATAATACAATAAAATCTTGCAAATATTATGATCTAACACCTCATCAGTAAACAATGCATTATTGCACCTTCTGAAAATTGCAAAGATGACTTCAGGAAGGATCATTAAAATGCTCACATTTTCTTTAATGGAGTTGCAATCAAATCTCATTCAGAAATTTTTGTATTATCAGTTTGTATAGGTCTCCCAATTCTGTTTTAATTTTGCAATATTGATTTTAATGATAATGAAAAAAAAAAAGAGAAAGGAATAATAATGGGTATTATATTGACACTGTAGTAAGAGCTTCTATCCCATCATTACAAAGGTAATTTAGTGACAGTGATTTTGAATACTAACAATGCTGCACTGGATGATGCATATGCTGTACAATTACCATCATCCATTAATGTGTTAATCTTACTCTAAGATACTATATAGCAAGAACATTATGCATTAATTCTGTACTTCTCCCTTCCTTCCTTCACAGTCTATATATTAATATTTAAACAGTTTGATAACCACTGCACTTTTAGTGTCCCACTGAAATTTTTTTATTAAAACAATGTCCTTATTACTGTATTGAACCATAAAATTTTAGTAGTCATATGACACTATTTATTTTGATTTGCTATATTGAATAAAAATAAGTACACCTGTGCAATGTTTTAGATATTTCAACATAATTAATTTATAGTATATTAAATTAGGCCACATAAAATAATGATTTAAAATAACGATTTAAAAGAGCAACTGCAACGTTTCAGAAATGTCTTTCCTGGCTCTCTAAATGAATGATGGTAAAAGCAATTACTGACTTTTATACCTGAGAGATGTACAGAAGTATTTCAATCTATTTACAATACAACAGTTTAACAAGAACTAGAAGAAGAAGAAATATTTTTCTTCAGTTTGCTTAATATAGAGCAGATCCTTTACTTGCATACACATAGGCTCAATTATTAATATGTTTAGCTAAAATACTTGCTTTTGAAATTGCCATTTCTGGCCCAGAATTTTGTGAATAGTGATCTCAGTGCTTGTAAAATAACCCCATAAAATCCAAGAAAAATTTAATAAAATTAAATCTTAAATTTTTAAAATTAAATTTAAATTTTATAACTTTAAACATTACTCAGCATTAACCTAGAAAAATATTCATCTTTCTTCAAAATCCACGTTTTAAATGTTCATTTGGAAAGGGCTGATTACTAATCACCACTGCTAACATGCTATTGTCTTTCATTACATTCAACGTTTTGAAGATATCACTGAACAGACTATATTATTTGAAATTCCGGGTCTTCAAAAACCATAAGTAAAATGAACATTTGTCAGTACTTAACCTGCTACCTGGATGACAGAATTTGCTCTAAGGGAACTAGTCCTTCACGGTAGGAATCTGTTAGAAAAGAAGTGTCTTCATCCAGAATAATTATATAGTCAGAGCTTCCTCCTGATATTTCTTGGATGAACTCTTTTTATCAGATAAATAGGTGAGATGAAGACAAAGTAAAGTAATAATCAGTGACTTAGTACAGAAAAGTTAAAGAGATAATTTTCATAATGTCAGTGTGCCATCTTACACTTTTTTGATTCAGTAAAGCTAATGTGCAAGATCTTGGTATTTAATTCAGCTGCTCTTTGTCCTGCCACAACCTATTACCAACACCATTTGTCCTGCAACCCCATAGAAATGTATTTGGTTCCCCTTGAGTAGCCATTCACAACCTTTGATTTCACACTCTATCAGCTTTAGATCAGATATATTTCCCTGAGTATGGGGCTGCCGTTTTGATAGATAACTCCTGCCTTGGAAAGTCTTCGTTCCTGAATCAAAGCCCGACAGCTGGGCTTGGGCCAGTTCTTTTTTGCTTTATACGTTACTGGAAGAAATTCAGGGTCACTTGTCAAACTACTGCTCCTTAGGGTAAAAAAGAGGCTGGCCACCAGCTTTCTCCAGTAAATGGATTGTTTAAAGCCATTCAGTAGTGATGTTAGGGAGCATGCACTGAACAGATGGGCTGGATGTTTGTCCCAAAGTAAAACTAAAGATAAAAGTAGGAGTTTCTTTCCAATAGAAAAAATGCAACTATACACAGGAAAATTGAAATGAACGTCTGTCAAAGTATAGGTTCCCAGCGCTGAGTTCCCATGTTTCAAGTGTCAGCTAATGAAAAACAATCTCTTCACATGACCTAGTATTTGTCTACTTGGAAAACTGATAAACAAGAGGAAAACATAGCTTGAGGCTTGAATCCAGTTTTGAGTCCCTAAATCCAAAAATATGTGGAGTGGTTGGAGAATGTCTGGTGGAGAATAAAAAGTTTCATCCAAGATCAAGGAAACATGAACTGTAAGAGAAGAATAAATGGACTGTAATTGTTCTGAGAGAGAAACAAAAATGAAGAAGCAACATGATGACAGCCCTCAAATGCATGAAAGTTTTCTGCAAAGAGGAAAGGAACTGTGAAGCTGAAGAACAGATTGCTTGGGAAGCCTGTTCAAATCTGCAGTGAAGGCACCACGTTTTGAAACGTAACAAGAAGCCCTACATCATGTTTAAGGGAGGAGCAAAGCACATTGCTCAAGTGAAGTAGGATACCTTGCACTGTGGTGTACTGGGACTAGTTACTGCAGTTCCTATCAGGAAGAGACAGAGAGAAGTTCGTCTGGTATACAGATGTATCATAAAGCATCAGTCTGTCATTTGATTCCTGCTGTCTCAGAAGGAAAGAACCCAGCCATTTCTGTTATGGTGGGAAAGCTTCCAAAAGAAATTGTATCCACCATGCAGCAAGCATAAGAAAAGGCAAGTAAAAAGGTTACAAATTTCATAAACTTCACCCCTGGACCATTGCTAACAAAGTGCAATCAAACATCTGCATCAACAACATTCAGTAGCTGATCATGCTTTGAGCAGGGTATGTTCATAAATAAATTTTGGAGGACCCTGCCAAAACTGGGACATAATATTCATTAGGTCACACAAAAGAGGAGATTCATAAGCATGACTAATCTTTTTATGTGATGCATTAATCTGATAAAATGTGAATTGAGAGTATAAGAGATCAAAGTGAAAAGTCTATGGATGCTGAAGGTTCTTACATATGGTACCTTAGACCCCCCCCCACACCTGCCATCTGGAACAAAGATCTCTCTGTAAAAGTTTTATTTCTGATGCCTCTGTCCATACTTTACATTTTGACCCTTACAAAAGGGATGAAAGTATGACCTGGAGCCCAGCTGTTAATGCTCTTAGGAAGCTGGTTAATCCTTTGTAGAAGAGAATTGCACCTGTCAACATGGCCTCTAAAGCATCTGTATACTTCGGTCCTGCACAAATTTAACCATTATCTAGAAAGGCAGGAAAGATTTTTATGCAGCCACCCAAACTTATTATTTGAGTTCATTTAATGACTTATTTTTTTATCTTGTATTCAAAATACAAATCAAAATTTAATACCAAGATTTGACTTCCAGATATTACTAGTGGTAAGAACTTCAATGGTGACCTGAACACTGTTCGCAGCAAATTAAGAATATATATTGAAGACTAGCATGACAGTCTAGTTTTACATATGTTGTGTTGAATGCTTGAGGATAATATATCCTCAACATTATGCAGATTTGTCAAAATATAAAAAAAATTCACTGGTAGTGAGCAACACTATCAACAGCTTCATACGCAGGTTTTAGAATTACTTCATTTCCCACAAGTTTTCCTTGTTTTCTTTGGTCTGGCTGGGGTGGAGTTAACTTTTCCCACAGCAGATCTCATAGTGATGTGCTTTGTACATGTAGCTAGAATGGTGTTGATAACACACTAATGTTTTGACTACTACTGAGCAGTGTTCCCAAGCTTAGAGGATGTGTCTTCAGATCTCCTAATTACTAGTTACTACATTTTTAAGGTAAAAATATGTTTTATGTCTGTTACTGAACCTTTTAATATTGAAATAGTCAGATGCCTTGATTCCATTTTCCACATCACTCTTTGAGGGGGAATTCCATTTTAGTAGATGCAGTGCTTTGCACAAGTTACATATGACTGAATGAATGAATCCTTATGAATGAAATGACAGTGCCATTGAGGAGCAAAAATTGTTATCAATCAGATGTAAAGTTCATTACAGTACTACTTCTAACCTAGTGGTCACAGCACCAAGCCTGCCAGACTTCAAGAAGCATTTGGACAACACTCTCAGGCGCATGATGTAGTTCTTGTCTGATGCAAGGCCAAGAGCCGGATTTTCATGATCCTTGCGGATCCCTTCCAACTCAGGATATTCTATGATTCTGAATCTTTTTTTATTTTGTAGCACAGTATTGCCATGAAAAATAAGTACACTGAATTCATTTCTAATTAATATTTTGGATAATAGGAAATTCTATCTGATATTAAAAGAGATATATAGATATTAAAATAGATGTATAAGAACCTATTAAGAGGATCAATGCTCACCTATTGGTCACATGAAATACCAACCATACTGTTAAATACAGAGAGGTGCTCTACATAGGAGCTTTGGAATTTTTCTGAAGAGGAAGCCTTCCAAGAAATTATGGACAGATTGAATGCAAATGATCTTGTGCTGAAAGATTATTTCAGACAAAATATTTTAAATATTTATTGAAGAACTGCTTTTGCATTACATAGCATGAACCAGCCAACCTCACTCACTGTTCACCAAAAATTTTAAAAATAGCTAGCCTGACATGAGAATTAATCTTAAAAATATTTTTCCCATGTCCATAATGAAAAAGTAGTAGAATTGATTTGATTCTGTTTAGACTATCATGTTTCTTAAAACAAAGCAAAATTTGTTTCTGCATATTAATTTTCTTTATTCTATTTTGTGTTTAAAAGTTCATATTGATTAAAGTAGGATTTTTTAAGTCTGTTTAACAAAAGCATATTACCATTCAAAATTAATATCCCTTTATTTGTCTAAGACAAATCAAAAATAATTCTAAACAGGAAGATCCCTAAAAGGGGTCTGTTTTACTTGACTTAACCCACTGTTTCAAAAAACTGGTTTTTTTCACCCACTGTGTGAAAAAAATTCTGTAACGAATTATATACTGCAACAGAAAAAAGTCAGACTATATTTCTGCCTTTTTCTTATATAGAGTCACTGTAATATTAACAGTGTAATTTTGATTTCCGATGAGGCAAAAATGTCTTTGAATGTTGGAGAGTTTTCTGTTACTTCAAAAAAGTTTAGAATCTTATTTTTTCTTAAATGTTGCAATATTATTCTCAGATCAATAGGATAATTTCCCATATTTATCGGTGCAAATCTTGTGAAGACAGTTCCCAAGATAAATAAGCATCACAGTTAACCCCATAATGATTTTCTTCTTCGTACTTTCTGGTCATAAATCCCTATGTCTATTTTTACAGCACTCATATAGTATTTCTTTGAAATACTTCCATTTACTTTCTCTGACTATTCATAAAAATTCGCAAAAGTTTTACTTTGTAAGATTGCTTTTAAAATATCTGATATTTATATTGAAATTTTTCTTCCATGAGAATTATTTTCACTATAGACACACATACGAATGCCAAAAAGTCCTTGAAAAGACAACAAAAGTCTGCCATTTATTTTGCATTATCTTTGGGTCAAAATTCAAGTCTTTAGAGAGAAAAACTGAGATTGGATGTTTTGGTCTTTATCCTCACTTCTGTAAAATCAATGTTTGTTAGGCGAAGGACCAAACTAGTAGCAGGAACTTTTAATCAACTACGTGCATTCCAGCTTAGGTTTTAAAACCTATCTTGGAAAGTTGATCCTGTTTATTTTCTCATCCCCTGTTTGATCATCATTTGAACAGCTTTATGGAGACTCTCTTGAGTTCAAAGATTTGTCTTTTATTATAATTTTTCTTTACAGTTAATATTAGACCCTTATTTTTATTCACAAAATCTAATGAAATAGTAAAGATTGCTGACAAAGTTACTGCTAATACACGACTTAATAGCTCTTATTCTCCTATTTAAAATGCTTCAGCCATCAATCAAAGAGCAGAACTACTGCCGCAGACTTTGCATGGCAACATAAAAACTAGTCATTCACTGTCATCTTGTCACAGGAAACTATTTATTGAAACTACTGAAAGAATAACTAAACCCAACAATTTGGAAGTGCATATTGGTGTCACTTCACAGTCAGTTTGGTAACAGAGAATGATTATGACACATATTTATTAACATTGACCAGCTCTGTTATCAAAATTTTATTTAACTGGAGTTAATCTCATCCAGCACTTATTTTACTAAGTTAGTAAAAGAGATATGACATGAAATTTTCTTGCAAGTCAGCTGTAATAAGCTCTGCGTAATAGAAATTAGATAGCATTTTTTCATCTCACCTGCAGATTTTTAATATAACTTATACTGTTACTGAGATTTTAAACTGCTCCTTTTTTTTTCCTAAACAAATTCCTGCCAGTAGAACTTAATAATAGACCCAAATCCAAGTTTCTGCTCCTAATCCAAACATCCATTTCGTAGGATGGAAGGACAAAAGCATTTCTTTAGGTTATCTGGTACATGAAATTAAAACCTAAAGATTGCATTTAACCAAGAAATTAAACCTAAAATTCCAAGAACTTTTAGGGTTTTGAGTATTTTACATATATGTGCATATATTTCTCCTAAGAATCAGTCCCAAACCCAAAAAACTTCAACATAAATGTGTATCTTGAATCTTACATCTCCATGTTGAGGAGCAACACTCTATGATAGGTTTCTAGTACATTTACAGATTATGGGGTTTGACCAATGACATTAAGATCCTAATATAATTTGCAGAGCTTTTCTTAGTAATGGTATAGAGAATGCTATTTGTCTCAGAGTACAAGGCAAATTTGTGAAATTGGTATTTACAGATCTTTTAATTTATGTATTAAAAATTGTCAGAGAACTCCAGGAAGTAGAAATTCTAGATATCACAATGCTGAAGTTGCGAAAGCTTGGCTTTCAGTCTGAATCCTAATCCCTGCTAAAATCCAGTTATTAAAACTACTAGAGAGATATCTCTGCCCAAATTAAGATGCAAATGAGATCATATGCCAAAGTCAATAATATGGATTTTTATTTAACAGTAAACATGATGTAGAAAGGAAAGATATAAAGAAATAGGAAAAGAGAGCAGGGGGGAGAGAAAGAGATTGTCAGAGAGACAGATTAAGTAGATAAAATATCACCACTCAGTGGATCCTGACAGAATCCCATTAATCCTCTTCTTCTGGTCTTCACAGTGGTGAGGGTCCCAGTCTTGTCAAAGTGATGGCCACTATCTTGATCTGTTAGGAGTAAGAGATCCTCTCAAATTCAGTTGGGAATAACCAGGTGGGGAGTTTTACACTAAATGATGTAATGGTTTATGACATCTTTTAAGAGGTTACAGCTACCTCTTACAACAGTGAAATTGGGTCAATGATGGCCCATCAGCAGGGATGAATACCTTCAGGCTATGTGTGAATGTCTGGGTCCCTTGGAGTGGGGTTTTCACAGCTGATCTACTTGTGTGAGGACTTTATCATGATAAAGAGCACTATCCCACCTCACAGGATTTGCCTCTTATCAGCCTCTTCCCTTGTCTTTTTCAGCACCCAGCTGTAGCCTCCAGTGATGGGTGAGCATGACCTCTGCACCTGGGTGGTTAAGTGGTCAATTGAGTCATTAACTATTAACAGTCCAGTCTCTCACAATCCCCAAAAGCCCTTTATAGTTCAGCTGTAATAGGAATAGCTAATATATATTGCTAATATATAGTGGCCTTTTGTTATTTAGGTCATCTCCAGACCCATGATGCTTAGACTCAAGGGGTTGTCTGTCCATTTAGGAAACAAGTCTCTTTTTGTGTTGTCAAAGAGAGTTTTCTTTTAAAAGGAACCTGAAAACTTGGGTCAGGCAGAGCAGGTGTGTCTGTGTTTCCCTGCTCTAAGAGTGTCCAGTAGTTATCTTTTCATGTGTGAGCATTTATTATCCAACATAGAAACAGGCCAGAAAGCAGAATGTAATATTTTTAACTAAAAAATTTTTAGATGACAGAAGAATAGAATTCTTCAATTAGAAGAATGACTTAATGAGCTTATGAGTTTTGCACAGCTTCACCAGATGAAGGGTTGGTAACAACCAGGACTGTCTACCTCCCTTCCCTGCTGTATATATACAAATAGCTTCAATTTGTTTAAGGGCATTCCAATTGTAAGGGTGCAGGTTTGAGTCTCTCAAGTTGAGAAGACAACTCAGCTTGTTTTTTACTTCATGGGTGACTATCATACTATAATGCTGTTTTATGGATGGTGTCTAACTCAATGTTTTTATACAGTACTAATAACTTCATGGTCTAATTTATTTTATCTGTGACCTGAGCACACCTCTTACATGGGTCCTTTAAAGGACACAGATGCTTCTCTTTCAGGGGTCTCATTGTAGTAGTGCATAGGCAGGATGTAGGTACATACCTGGCTACAACAAAGTGATTCTGGGGCAACAATCCTGAAGATATCTAGAAATTCTTGCAATACCTAACTGGTTGCAGAAACCCACTGAGAAGATCTTCTGTTCTACATTGTATCTGACCCATTGTACAGACTCTGGATACTTGAAACTTTTGAGAGACAAATCATGCTAATTGCCTTTTTGCTTTTTTATAGTCAATGAAATTATGCATTAATTTAACACTTTCAGCAGTACTAAGAGCTGAGTTGACTCCTGACTTGAGGCTTACCTATAATTTTTTTTAGGATTTGGAGAGTTATATTTGTCAGCCAAAATGAGGGGCTCCTGCTCGTCTGCTCACTGAAGGCTGCTTCTGACACTGCGAACTGGCACATCTTACAAACCAACTGTGATGTGGATGTGGGAGGAAATAAGGAACTGCACAGCAGGAGGGTTGCTACTGCTAGGCAGGACAAGGATTCTGCATGCCAGAAGGATTCTGCATTGTGACCAGGTAAAAATGATCAGAGAGAGACTAGAGTTCCCTTAACTGTCTGATAAAGTTGTTTTCCTCATACTAGAATAGCTGTTTGAAATACAAATGGTAGGAAAAACAGATGTAGGGATCTGTATAAGGGTAAATAAAAGGCTGGATAAACATCCAAATATAGAGTTTGGAACAATGGTAAAAAAAACTTGTATTAATTACACCTGTCAGATAGTCTGTAGTGAATTTGTTAGCTTAAAAGGAAATTACAGCTTTCGCTTAAATTATTTCTTTGGTGGATGAAGTGAATGAAATGTGTGAAAATATTGAAGAAATGGGGAACTACTTTGAAACACCTTATCAGGAGGAGAGTGTCCTTGTTCCTTTAGAGTTGCTTAAATTAAAGTATTTTCTAGAATCTAGTATAAGGATAGTCCTTCGATGTGCCATTTTCTGATGATAAGCTTAGGAGCATTCTCTTGTCCAAATAACAAGGCCCAGAAAGACTTACCTAAATTACTTCATAAAACCTTCAATGTGTGAAACACATTTGACATATATAGGCCAATGTAATATGGTTTACTTTGAGATTTTTGGGGGTTTTTAGGTCTTGTTTTTTTTTGTTTCTTGGTTTTATACAGAGGATAGGGGAAAAGGAAGAACAAAGAAAACCAAAATTTAGTAATAAATATTCTATACTTTATTGAACGTGTTACTGATGTTCTCTGAAAAATAAAATGGAATCATCAAAATTGAAGGGTTCAGATGAACACAGAAGTTTTTATCCAAACAAATACATCTCTGCCCACAAGGAAGACAAGAAGGTTATCAGGAGTAATCAGCATGCATTCACTAAAGGTAAGTCATGTTTGACCAACCTGACTGTCTTTTATGATGAAACATACCTAGATGGATGAAGGGAGAGGAGTGGATATTATCTACCCTGACTTCAGTAAGTCTTTCGATACTGTCTCTCATGAAATCCTCATAGGCAAAAAAAAATAGAAGTGTAGGTTGGATGAGTGAACAGTGGGATGGATTAAAAACTAGCTGGGTGCCAGACCTCAGAAGTCCATGATCAGTGGTACAGAGTCTGGCTGAAGGCCTGTCACTCATGGAGTCCCCCAGGCTTCTCTACTGGGCCCAGTGTTGTTCAATTTATTCATCAATGACTTGGATGAAATCCAAGTTCAGCAAGTTTGCTGATGATACAAAACTGGGAGGAGCAGCTAATATCTCAGAGGGTTGTATGGCCCTTCAGAAGGTCCTTAATAATTTGTAGAGATGGGCAGAGAAGAACCTTCTGAAATTTAGCAAGGGCAAATGCAGGGTCCTGCACACAACATGCACCAGCACAGGCTGGGGGCCAACCTGATGGAAAGCAGCTCTGCAGAGAAGGACCTGGGGGTCCTGGTGAACAAAAAACTGGTGGAGCCAGCAGTGCCCTTGTGGCCAAGAAGGCCCATGGAATTCTGGTGTGCATAACAAAGAGCTACAGAGATGGGCAAGGGTCTGGAAAATCTCTCTTATGATGAAAGGCTGAGGGAGTTGGGCCTGTTCAGCTTCAAGAAGAGCCTACTGAAAGGAAACCTCTTCAATGAGTATAAATATCTAAAGTGTAGGTGTCAACAGGAAAGAACCAGGCTCTTCTCAATGGTGCCAACCCATAGACCAAGATGCAACTGGCAGAAACTGATGCACAGGAAGTTCCACCTACATATGAGGAAGAACTTCTTTAATGTATGGGTTACCAAGCACTGGAAAAGTTTGCTCGGAGAGGCTGTGGAGTCTCTCTCACTGGAGATATTAAAAAATCATCTGAATGCAATCCTGTGCCCTGTGCTCTGAGATGACTCTCCCTTGAGCAGTGAGGTTGGACCAGAAACACCACTCTTCCAACCTTACCCATTCTGTGATTCTGTGACTCTGTGAACTTTCTGTGAATTTCTCATGTAGAAAAATCAGTTGGAAAACTCACACATGAAAGCTTTCTTACAGGGTTTTGTGGCAATTCTGTTTATAGGCCCTGTTGCAAATAGAGTACTGAAAGAATAAATCTCACAAACGTCTATAACATTTTATTTCCCCAGCCACCTGAGGCAAATAAAAAAATCATGAACATAAGTAATATAATTAGGAATTTGTTTTGTTTCTTATTATGAGTATCACTCTAGTACCAGGCAAACAAGAAAAATTTCAGTTTGCAATGCTCTGTTTTCATAAACTTCCAAAAATGCTCAGTACTTAAGCACTTCCAGGGTATGAAATATTGGCTTGTGCTAAACTACTTGCCAGTGTTTGAGAACAAAAAGATGAATGTTTAAATGTTGTTTCCATAATATAGTTTTGCTTAAACTGATAAGGAATTGTTCTTAGATAGAGAAAATAGAGTGCAGATGCTAAATCAGTGTGGGCCTTGTGTCACAAGACTGCAAATGCCACATCACCCATGTTTGTCTCAAGATAATCCCTTTTGATGTCTCACTCTGCCTTTTTATTTCTATTCTGTTCCCATGTGTAGGCAGTGCTCTGTTCTATCCCAAAAATTGAAGGCTCTTGTGCTTCTACTGCCTTCTATTCTAGTCATGAGAGATGATGACTTCTGCAGGTCCCCAGGAGTACAGAGGCTGAGGTTTTATATGATTCAGTAGCACCTAAATGCCCTAATCTGAGAAGGAGAGGCAGTGCCAAAAGTCTAGGTGTTACAACTGCCCAGCCCCATGAGGAGAAATATTGGGAATTTATTTGAAAACAAAGTGTGATGAGAAAACCTTGTAGTCTCTGAGAAAATCTATGGTTTTGTTGGGTTTGTCTGACTTAGCAGTGAAAAAGTACCTCTTTCAACTCTTTCAGAAGTGCATGACAGGATAAATTACTCATGTGAAAGCTCGGTGTGTATCCAACAGTGCTGTATCATTCAGAGCTACATCAAAGGCAAGTAAGTTCCTTGGAAGCATAGCTGTTGATACCTCTCACTAATAATATCTGGAGATCCTCATACTTGAGCAGCGCTCAAGATCTTTTGTTCTGATGAACAATGTGTTTAAACAAGGCAATGAGATGACAAGGAATAATATTAAGGAAAAAGGAAAGAGCCACAGTTCTTCTGCTGGTTGGAAGTGTCCCCATTGCCCTCTTCCCATACTACTTCTAATGAAAGCAATAATTGTAATTATGATATATTTTATTGTGTTTTTCAGAAACTATATAATTTTAAATTGTGTAATCTAGACTTTTTTTTTCTCACAGTCTTTTTGACAAATGATTTTGGTACAAAGGAAAGATTTTTTTAATATTGCAATTAACTTTTTCCACTAATTTTGTTCTGAAGCAAAGACGAGAAACAAAATTACTTCCTTCACATTCACATTTTGTGGGTATACCCAGTGTTAAATAACCAGTATCTGAAACTGAATTAATCAATACTCCTGATTAATTGAAATTTCATTTCTGTAACAGACTCTTAAACTTAGAATTTAATGTTAAAAAGATTTTTATCAGGGTAATCTGAATTAATGGTTTTTATCTTCATATAGTGGGACTGTAAAAATAAAAATACTGTTCCTAAAGAAAAAAAAGTTAAATCATTTTTCATTCGTTTATAAGAATAGCAGTTTCCCTTTCAACAGTCTCATTCCTGGACAGCAAGAAGCAACACAGAACCAGCAGGAGCGGGGAGATTAAAGATAAGAGGATGGGAGATTAAAGATGAGAAAAGGTACTGGTTGTTTTGAAACAGAAATATTGAAGGAACTCAAATGCTCAAACACAAAGTAGATAGACAATAACAAACAAAAAAAGAAAAAACATAAGAGGAAAACAAAACAAAACTTGCAGTCAAGCCAGAGGTTAAATTGGCAGATTAAGCAGCACAAGGCTGCGTCCAACAATAATTCAGAAAGACATGTTATGTGAAGAGGTATCATCAGTACAAACTGAAAGCTGATGGATAATCTGCATTTAAGAGTTGCATGCTTGTGATTTGAGCCACTGTTTGTATCTGAATTGGCTTTACTTTAGCTCTCAGTGTAGATCTCTACAACTGATCTTCGACAATTTGTTGTAGGATTGCTGTTATACAGAATCTATTGAATATGAGAGATTTGCTTATCTGTTTCTGTCTCTCCCTGTCATTTTTGTCCTGCATATCTTTCCTACTTTTTTAATGAAAAACAGTTCCCTTTTCAAATTATCCAGTGTTTTCTATAAATTAATACTGTTCTGCAGTCTATTTCCTGTAATGCACTTTTTCCCTCTGCTGCTTAGAAATCCTTTTTAAAGGCTTTATTTTAAAATACAAAGGATATACAATTATATAAGATATTAAAGGAAGTATTATGCATGCAGAAAATGAAAACTTCAATGATCAAGCTCTGCCTTTCACATCCAAGAGCAGAATACTCCCCACAGCACTTAATGTTTCAAAGTAAATTCCAGATTTAGTACAGTTTTTTTCTACTGTTCCTAAAAGCACTAGACAATTTTCAGGTGACAAAACTCTTTCTGTTTTGTTTTTCTGTTGTTGTTTTTTTTTTTTCTGATTTTGTACATGAGCAAAAATTCAGGAAGAGATTGGAGAGGATCACTGATAATATACTGCTGTCAAGAGGGAATCAACATAGAAATTTAACAAGAGTGAGTGCATGCAAATTGGCTTACAGAGAGATCTCAAGGTTTGGGTCAATGACAGGTTGGAAATTATTCCCTGTGCCCTGAGTCAGCGTGCCCTGACAGCCAAAAGGGCCAACCCTTTTCCGGGATGCATCAGGCACAGCATCTCCAGCCAGTCAAGGGAGGTGATTGTCCAGCTGTACTCTGCACTAGTGTGGTTCCACCTTGGCATCCCCTGGAGAAATTTTGGGTCTCTCATTTTAGGAAGGTCATCAAATTATTAGAATACATTGTAGGGAGTGGCCAAGATGGTGAAATGTCTTGGGGACAAGACTTATGAGGAGTGGCAGAGGTCACTCAGTTTGTTCAGCTTGGAGAAAAGAAGGCAGGGGATGCATCACCATACTCTACAACTTCCTCAAGAGGAACATTAGAACCCAAGTGAATGGAATGAATCTGCATCAGGGAAAATTCAGACTGGACATTAGGAAAAGGTTCTTCACCAGAAGGTAGTCAGTCACTGAACAGGCTCCCCAGGGAAGGGTCACAGCCCTAAGCTTATTAGAGTTCAAGGAGCATCTAGATGATGCTCTTAATCATATGTTTTAGGCAGTCCTGCAAGGTGCAAGGATTTGGACTTGATGATACTTGTGGGTCCCTTTGTACTTGAGATATTCTCTGCTTCTATGAACTGCTTATCTTGATATGGGTTTACCAGCCATTGGACAGTCTATTTGATACAGTAAATGAGGAAAGTTTTAAAATATTTCCATTGCCTAACAAGTGCAGGAGGTTTTATTTTCATCTAGGTGTCATTGCTTGAGGTTTTTGGTGGCTGTTTCTGTCAGAGGTTACAGCCATGACATTGGACTACTGTAGAAAGAGATTCTCCACTTGAATTATATTATGGTTTCAAAATCCTGGATATAAACTTTTGATGAATTCAGTTTTATGTTCTCATTGTGGATTTGTTTTTAGTTTCTTTGCTGTTACCACAATTTTGTGGATTGTATAATTATTTTGTTAACAAAGTAAATTAGGCCATTTCTTTTATTTCTAATAACAGTTTTAGTAAATATTTTCTAACAGCTCTTCCAGTTTAAAATTCTTGTGAAATTGATGAGTCTTCTTAAATATTTAAATATCAGTTTTATATATTTACTAAAAAAGGATATAATTACTTGGTTTTTTCTACTAAGTAAAACAATCTGGGCTTGAGTAAAGCTGTATTTACTATAGAGTGAAACTACAAATAAATAAATATTTTATGTGCTTCATCTGTCATAATTGAAGGTTTTTTATTATAATTCTTATAATCAACAACTTTGAAAAGTACCTAAATTACCCTTAATTACAATCATTTTAAAAAATATGTTTAGCTTTTACTTCATAAGCTTTGTATTTATTCTCCTAGGCTACCTATTTTTCTCAGGGAAAAAATTAATTTCTTTGTAAGCTGCTTCCGACTTCAGCAATGAGTGGTTTTTTATGTAGTACTTCTTCACAACTTTAAGCTCATATTTTATTCTTTGGTAATATATAACAAGTTCACTAAATATTTACAGCTATTGAAATGATTTTATATGTTAATAAATAAGAAACATTCACACTTCTCTCGATAACTATTAAATAGATGTTTGCTGGACTTTGCTTATCTCTTATTTTAGTTGTATGTGTTTAAGCTAAAATTTAATTCTGAATTAATGAGAATAAAATCTTTGCAAAATGTTTCCAAATGTTTTGGAAGCATAAGGAAGCCTGCCCAAGTCCTATGGGAATGTGGAAATTTTGACTGAGCATACGGTCACACTGATCGCCTTGTATTGCCATAGAGGTACCTTGTTTTACTGGTTTACAAAGGCAGTCACTGCCCCCCTAGAAAAAAAGGAAGAAATAATTACCTATTGATTCAAAAGTTGCACTTCTAAATACTGTTTGGGTATAGCAAATGAGCATTGAAGTCTTAAAACTTCAGTGGATCTCAGTGATCCAATTTTTTTAATGGCTATTGCTGACCATTTTATTTTCTAGAGTAGTTACAAATGAAAAGAAATTAGTGAGAGGCTAGAGGCAACATCCAATCATAAAAGAATATTTGCTGTGGTACTGCTCAAAGAAGCACATCTGGACAATTTGCCATAACCACACAGTGAGTTGCTGTGTGTCAATCTTTATTGTGTTACAAATGAAATGATGGAAATTTTAAACAAATAGTTCTTAAGACTGATACATATTTGGAACCATATGTATCTGCTTTGAAAGGCAAAGTAAAGAAATCATTATGTTCATGAAATAAAAATTTATTCAGGAGTAATGAATGCAATAAAAGAAGTATGAAAAAAGGCACTCAAAGCAAGTAATTATTGTGGCAAATAAACACTGAGTAATCCATAAATTTATTTTTTCTATGGGAAAAATATGGGAACTGAAAAATAGATATTTTGATATATTAATTAACTTTCTCTTTAGAAAGTTTGCAAACAAAAAGAATCCAGCTTTTTTTCTTATGTTATGAAAAGAAATTATTTTTTGAAAATGAAGGAGAAGATAAAGCTTAATTCAGATGTTTCCTTTGATGAGTTCTGATTTGGTTTTAGATTTTTCTTTATTATTTCAAGTGCAGATCAAAGAATAAACAGAGCCACCACCTTTCAGTGCCTATACATACAAATCAAATAATACATTTTCTGTAATTTTGTACAAAGTATTATGAAGAATACTTACAGTGGAGCTTTGTTCAAGATTATGTCAAACAAATGAACGTCCATACCAAGATCAGCCATAACTGGTACTATCATTGCTGTCCAGTTCCAAACCAAAAAAATCTCCAAAGCACCCTTAGCTAGCAGCAGATCAATTTTATACCTTCTACCACTGCATTTAAGTATAGAAATCCAGCTATGAAAATAACTTTCTGTGAGCCAGGATCTTGGACTGGAAAGTCAAGGCATTTTACAGATGATTACATTGGATGTACCTTTTTTGGTTCCCTGAAATTCATGTAGTTGGGATGACCATTTACTAGATCATTTACTTCAAACTTCTTACGTATCTACTTTAAAAGTTTAGATATTGGGTACACTGTGTGTAATTTATGTTTCTGATGCATGGATTTATGCTGCTGTAAAGTCTATCTGTGAAGTAAGATGCATGCATTTGATAATATTATTTTCTTTTCTTATATTTTTCTCCTGTTTGTGGATGTGCTTTTGACAAACAGTGCATGTTTTAAAAATAAAATTCTACTTCAAATGACAATTCCTTTCTCCAAGTCCAGGCATCAACCATATCTTTAGAAGGGAAGGTATTATAAAAATGGCACTGCAAAGTGAAGTTTCAGGATCTCTAAAGAAAGAAATGAGATAAAATATGCACTGTATTGCCTTTTCCTTTGTAGAAGTTATTTGAATGACATTAATTTTCGAACATAGCTGAAGAAGGTCTCCACTCTCACTCAGTTAGATTTCATTTGGTGCTTATATCTGGGCTATTTGTTCCTCACATCTGGGATCATGTATCTAGTCTTACCCTTTGGGCCGAGTCCCAAACAAAGGATTTTTTGTACCGTTGACTTCAGCCATTTTGTTGTTTTCCTTCTCTCCTTAGTAGAAAAATGCACTTATCATTGCAACTTATTGTGTGTTGTAGCCCAGCTTTCCAAATAACAAATGAAGTAGAAAATAAATTAGTAATCCTAAAGTTTTCTAGCAACAGGTAGTGTGACATTCATGTGGGCTTTGTTCCATAGTTGTCATGGTTAAATCCCATTCACCAACTAAGCCACACCTGGCCACTCACTCACTTCCCCTGCATTGGGATGGGGGAAACAATCAGAAAGGTGATAAAGCTTGTGATTGCTATAAAGACAGTTTAATAGGTAAACCAAAAGCTCTGTGCACAAGCAAAGCAAAAAAAAAAAGAATGTTCACCACTTCCCATGGGCAGGCAGGTGTCCAGCAATCCCCACAAAAGCAGAGATCCATAATGCATTGAGGTGTCTTGGGAAGACAAACACCATAACTCTCAACACTCCCCCTTTCTTTTTCTTCTTCCCTCTTGTGGTTTTCGACAGGAGAGAGTCAATTTTTTGCACACTTTTCTAATCTGGGTCACCCACGGCGATGGGATGAGGGGAAGCTTTATGATGAGTGGCTGAGGTCACTTGGCTTGTTCAGCTGAAAGGAGACTGAGGGGAAAATTCTTTGTGGTCTACAGCTTCCTCATGAGGGTAAAAAAGAGGGGTGGGCACTGATCTCTTCTCTCTGGTCACCAGCATTAGGACACAAGGGAATGGCATGAAGCTGTATCAGGGCAAGTTTAGGTTAGATATTAGGAAGAGGTTTTTCACCCAGAGGGTTGTTAGGCACTGGAACAGGCTCCCCAGGGAAGTGGTCACAGCACCAAGCCTGACAGAGATCAAGAAGCGCTTGGATAATGCTTTCAGGACCATGCTGATTCTTCATGTGATCCTCTGCAGGGCCAGGAGCTGGACTTTTGATGACCCTTGTGGGTCCATACCAATTTAGGATATTCCACGATTCTATGCTTGCAGTTCTCCAGAGATCTTAGTGATCTGCAGTATGAATCAGAGGGAAGAGCAAGCCAATAAATGAAAAGAGGAATAGTATCACAAAGGATTCCAAACCCTCAACTTTCAGTATAGACTCACTCCCATATCTTATAAAAAAATACTGTAGAAAAATATTTTTTTTTGTTATTTTGCTTATTATGTTTTGCAGGTGTGGGAAGCCATTCCTTTGTTCTTCATTCTTCTTTCTCTTTGCGGCTCCAAATCTGTGTGACTGGTCTGACACTTGGTTTCAAGCAGTCATCACCATTTTCAAATGTGATGTTTCCAACTGGGAGAGCAGCTTTCCTCACTCCACAATTCTGCATCATCCCTCATGCCAGATATAGGAATATTGGCCATCTCTTCTTTCATGGGCAGCTGCATAATGGAGGGAAGGAAAAGTAGAAGCATTGATAAAAAAGTGTATTTATACCTTCATTTGACTTTTCCATTACTGGGAATCAGTAATGAAGAACAGAATTCAGCAATACATGATTAAGAAGATACCATAAAACTAGTTCGATTTGGACAACTGACGTGGTTATCCTTAAGTCCTGGTACGGATGACTGCCCTACTGATTTCACATGTGAAAGTATTGTTTTCAGTAATATCATTCAGCCCATGATATTCAGTTATCAATAAGATAAAGACTGATTTTGTTTGAATTAATGTTTGCAGAAGACTAAGGTCCTATAAATATGTGAATGTGTTTGAACTGCTGCTTGACATACAAGGCCTTGGCAATTTCTTCTACTGGAATTCTCTTAAACAATCTTTATTCCTATAATCCAAGAAATATGGTAGTCCAGTAATGTAGAAAACAGATCATCAGTTACATCAATACTTTCAGTCTATAATTGATACAACAAATATTCAGCAAGAAATTCACTCATATCCAGAGTTTTTGTAAACTCTTGAGAGATCCCAACTTGAAATCAGTACATAAATAAGAAGTTAAACCTGTCTTTAAATGATTCATGATAGAAAAAGGACAAAAGTTAATTTTTAAGGTTTCCAAGAGGAATTATAATAGAACACAAAATTTTGCCTGGATGTTTTCCTTATATCCAGCTGGTTGGTTTCCAATTGTTGAGTGTTTTTGTATGAAAATAAGTTAGACTACCAAGAAAGAACAAACACAGCTACCATCTTTCAATGCTCAAAAGTAAAAAAAAAGAATGTCTCTATTTTTATGTATCATTTTTTGATGAAAATGTTTCCTACCAAAATTGAGAGGTGATTTTAGTCAAACAGTGCAGTTAACCAAAATTGAAAAGGAGAAAAAGAAATAGGAACTGCTATTAGTATTTTCATTTTCCTCTGCCTGTTTTTATTTCACGTGCCCAGATTACTTTAGGCACTTGTACTTGTCTTGTGCCTCGATATAATCCTTCAATGGATTACTGTGCAATGCTAGGCACAACCCCATTTTCACAGTTTCATAAATACATTCAAATATAAAAGGCACTTTTCATTTAAGTGGAATTAATATTCCACTGGAAGCCATTATATACTTCCTATAGTGCACAAAAATGAGAGGCTGTAGTACTTTTGAAATGGAAGGCACCTTTATTGATAGATTAATTTGTCTTGTGAGGATATCCTAAAAAGTCTGACATACTGAAAATTCTTGAAAATGTATTTCTACCTGTTAACTATTAAGTAATAAACAGGAAGTCCAGTCAGATAAACCTATATAGGACAGAAAGGTCTATATAGGACAGCTACATCAAATACAGTTCTTATTTTTTTTGCTTGCAGCTATACTGGGTATTTATATGCAGAAATGAAATTCTACTGAATTTAATAGAGTTATTTTAGATTCAGAGTGACATAGAGTTGAATTTGGCTTAGAGAAGGCATATACATTTTGCACCAGTAGCATGGTCTTATAATGGAATGATGATCGAGATGTGAGGCATTGATAATCTTTAATTTTGCAAAAGAATATTCATAAAAGCTGCTCCAGTGGCATCATAATTCATTCATAACTTTGTTCATCTTGCAGCTGACAGTGCAACACAGGCAACAGTTTAATACTGGAGAAGGTCAAGGACAAGAACAAGACCAAATATTGGCATATCTATCAAGCATTCACGTTTGAAATAAGTGCTGGGATTAGTCAGTAGAGAGACACATTCAATTATGTGTGAGAATCGTTCAGAGATCACTGTTAGCATTATTAGCATCTGGCATTGTTCACTGTCCTTTTAGTTTTCTTTTACGTGATGTGTTACAGCACTATTCTGAAGGACAATATAAGAAACTTCAAACAAAATTGACTTTTTTTTCACTTACTTGCCTTCACTATGAAATAGGGGGAATAAAATACATAACCTTTGGGAGATATGGGAATAACATTGCCTGCCCTGATGAGGGCTGAGTTATCGGGCATCTCTAAAGAACAAATGGACCCATAATATCATTATTCTCTGGAAAATCCCATTGCACCTTGGTCAGTATTCTTACTGCAAAGTTTCTTATTAATTTTAAAGCTTGTGAGAGACTATATGTTTGCAGGCAAACACTTTGTATTTTTAGGTACTTTCCAGAATTTCTCTAGGTTATTGAGACCTCTTGCGTTAGTATCTACATTGTGCAGCTTTTTACTCTGGACCAAATCTGTGAATTCATTTACATTGTTCCACTTGAAAATTCTTCGGAACTAATTGCAATACTGAGCTGAATAAGAAGTATTTATTTTGTAGATCCATGTAATTTTCTGCATAGTTAAAAATGATCTGATGTCCATGATGCCAATGTCTAAGTGGTAAACAAACATGCGTAGAGATAAACATGGTGATGTTTACACAGGCTTTCTGAATACCGTAAGTAAATCTCCAAAGTATGAGTGCCCTCAGTTTAATGATAACAAACATAGAGTACTGATAAATAAATTTTAATTTAAAAACTCAAGCAAGCAAAATCTATAGCATGGGAATAATTCTTAAAGAATGTCTTCATTCATGTTATTAGAGAAAGTTAAAATTGAGTGTGATGCTACTTCTGAAAGTAGACACTATTTAGAAAATTCTTTGAAGTGTGATATTTGATTCGAGCCTACATCAGTTTTGGAAAGACATTCTCAAAATGTTCTGTAAGTACCTGAGGATGCACCAATGACTTAGGATAGTGTTAGCAAGCACACAAACACACAACAGAAAGAAATGCAGAATTTTTATTGCAAGAGTGATCACAACCTCACAGGAGAACTGCACCTTCTCCTGTGACTAGTCTTGCGTAGGGTAACTAAGACATCTGCTGTTAGTGCACTACCTAATTAGATGTATTTTGGAGCCCTTAACTTGAGGAATTACTGACATAACTGATCATAACAGAGCAGATCAAAGAATAAGTGCAATAAAAACCAGTTAACTTTCACTCATAAGTTATACACATTTTGAAATAATAATTTTAAGAGATCTTAATTCTACTCTTGTCCCAATAAGATTTCTACCATATATCAGGGACTGGGCGAAGAGAAGACAAACTCTTAGTGGAACCAGCAGTTGTTTGCTGTTGGGAGATAGCTAATTAGAGCGAGGAATTGTGATCTGAAAGAGCGAAATGATGGCGCATGAAAAATGGAATTTTTTCATTTTAACATAGGGGAAATTCTTTGTGTATTTATAGATATAGCTAAGCATCTTTAGAAACTAAAATTAAAATTTGTTGTTTTGAAATATCTTGAATGCTAGAAAGCATTCAAACATTTTATTGCTAAAAAAATAAACTAGTCTATTTTAACTTTTTTCTTAAATAAACAAGATTAATTGCCCTGACTGCCCAAGTCTCTGTGTGATATGCTGAGTTTCAGGCACAAGAAATCTGAAAACCCTTACAGCTCCCAAATCTCAGATCCCTTTCTCCTTGAAATGAACTCTGGCTTAAGACAAAGCTCCTTTGTTCCTAGAACTCTTAACAATCAGGCAAATTTGAAGCAGCAAAAAATTCTTTTTTTGACATAAATTAAAAAAAAACCTCTGCATTTTCTAGTGGTAGAAAACATGTCAAAAACTTCATGGCTGCCTTTAGCAGGTAGTTTGATGCTTTATATGTAACTGACTAATTTGAGAATTCATTCAAAATATGGGAAAAAATAAAGTGGGTTTCCCATAGATGCTGTTCCATGTTGTTATTGGGCAGTTATGCCCATCTAACATATGATAGAAGACAAAATCAGTGATTTCATACTCTCAGCTTCTGGTTCTATTCTTGTAGACAAATACATTTTATATGTTTTGTAGAAACTGACAGAAATAAGAAGGGTATGCAGTTAGAAGTCTAGTGGTCAGCATCTAACATTATATATGAATAGAAATTCACTATGAAAAACCCAATGAGATTATTCCATTTACATTATAAATATGGAGTCATCTGATTTTCTGATCTCTTTAAACTCTTCTCTTATGCGGTGAATAACATATGTAAATATTTTCCAATAGACAATGCTAGCTGCTGACACTACAGTGTACATATCATAACCTCAAAGTAATTATGGCTGGATATGTGGTTATCATTTTGCTGTCTCCTTGTCTGTCTCATTCCAGTTTTGTATATCTCTCTATACTCCTATCTGATTATACTTTCACTCTCCAAATATCTCAATGTCATTTTTTTCTCTCTTCCTGATGCACAGTCTGCATTCTAAACATCTGAGACTGCAAGTGAAGAGATCTTGCTGCTTTCACATGGATTTTCTTGTTTTTTCTTGAATTTATATTTCAGTCTTGATAGAAAGTCTAAATGAAAGGAAATGTGAGATCAAAGAAATTAAGACAATCATGGAATCAACAAGAATATCAACATATGATCATTTCAACCGGTAATGTAATAAGGAGCTTGCAAGCAGAGAAAGACGTAATTATAGTACCAAAAATCCTATAAGAAGAGATCAGTATTTTCATAAGAGATTGAAGTACAAAAACGAAAAGAGAAGCAATTTATATTGTAAGGAGTGGGAGATAGAAAGGCAAGGTAATGCTGACTGCATGTGTCTGAATGCATGAAAGCATCTGCACTCAGCTAGACAGCAAGAAGTGATATTGAGAGCTTTGAACTCTATTGCATCTCTCAGTTTGTAGGAATTCCTATGGTATATCAGATCTTTCATTTGTTTGCCTGAGTGTCTTGTCTAAAAGTTGCCCATACTGTCTCTTCTGAGAGAAGTTATGCACAGAACACACAGCAGACTATGTTACCTCAGTCTTAGGTCTTTTCTCAATTATCAGAGTTTTCTGTAAGTCCTGAAGCACAGGAGTTAAAATGCATTCTTAAAGTGGTAGGAAAAATCTCACACTGTGCAATTTATATACACTGAGTCTGGAAATTTCTTGACCTCAAAAACTGTAGCAATAAGTTAGTAAATGTTAGTAAATGTTGCTTTCCTGTAGAACCTTTTTTTTGAGCAAGTATTCAATTTTTTTCTTGCATCCCTTTTCATTAGTCAAATGACATCAATTTCCCTAGTGTTTCTAAAGGTGCTGCTGGTTCTTCAGGGTCTACTGCTTCTGAGTAACTAAAATATTTTGCCACATCTTAGTCTGACTTCAATGTCATCACACATTGAAACGTTTATGGAAACTTAAGTTGTGCAAGGGTTTTCATTATGCCAGAATAAAAAACTGAAACAAGATCTACAGATGGAGTTAAAATCTACTATAAATTGAATGGGAAACACAGTCATACTTTGTGACAGACAAGCCAGATCTGAAAAAGCTGTATGGAGCCCATAGGCTTTTTTGCTCTACTCTACTCTACTGAAATATGAAACTGAACAACATCTTCTTTTATTTAATTTTTCCCCTGCTCAGTTACACTGGTAAATATAATAAAATACGTTAATTTTTTTCCTGAAAATCTTGACTTGACACTGCCCCAGAAAGACAGCATAACATATACTTCACCTTTTTCATTGTCTCTCTTAGGATTTATGTTAAGTTAATGTGCAAGTTATTTACTGATGATGGCTGCTTAATTTTGTTACTACTTTTTGGACATTTTAAAATAATTTTTTGGAAACATAAATACATCTCCATCTACCCCTGTTTTTCTTTATCTACCATTTTTCTGTTAATTCATATTAAAGGCCTACATCTTTTCACTAGTCCCTGCCTACATATACAAACACATTATCTTATTGAACATCAGGAGCCATGTCATTAATTGCTGTTCGACTCAGATCTTCATCAAAAACTTAAGAGAAAAAGATGTTTTGTCACAGGCCAAATATTTCTTTAAATTTATATCTGAAACTTTGCTGTATACTTTAAATTGCAACATCTAACTCCACTGTAAGGTTCAGAAATTTATAAATTAACATTCTTTCCAAAGCTCTTGTAAGTTTTTGAGAATTAAATTTATGGTTCATGAACTCTCTTTTCTAATTAATTTACTTATTTTGGCAACATCTATGAAGTCTAGGCCTGCTGTCTCTCAGATCAATATATTCGTCCCCTTTGTCTCCAGGGCCCTAAATGTTTTGATGGTTTATCTGAAATCAGTTCACTGCTTTTCCTTTAACCTTAGAACTATTCTCTGTAAATATTTCAGCAGCAATGCCTTAAAAGAAAATGGACAAAAATTGAAAATACATTTCTTCAGTATTCAAAACCACTGCTTTCTTTGTGAGTTTTAAATTACATTAGAAGTAACAAATTTTACTTTTTTGGAATGATTCAATAGACCATGGGAGCAATTAAAAAAAACAAAAAACCCTTTAAAAACTTAAATATTGTACTGCTTATCTAACTTTTCGTGTACGTCCTTAGTCATTTTTATCTGGACTCTTAAGAAAATACACATTGAAACAAAAGTACTTTGGTGTGATAGCACACAACTCTATCTCCAATATATGAACTCTGTAAGGAGTTTTAATATTATTTTTTATTTAACAATGAAAAGATATATATAGCATAGCTGGCATCACATGAAAATTAATTCTGAGATTATAAGGGACTCTGTCCTACTAAAGATATGTTGCACTCAATTTTGTACAGGTAATAGTCCTTAAAGTTATATAGTTGATATTGTGCTCATCACCAATTATTTACACCAGATTGCTCTTTGTTAATTCTAGGTCAGATGATGCTATGGGTAAATAACTCCCATGAAGTCATATGTCATCCAGTGGCATTCAGGTTCTAAACCTATTGGTAGTGAGGAAAGTTTTCTTCAGTCTCTCTTTGTATAGTCCTGTTAACCATGATTTTCTGGTTCTTTTGGAGCTGTCTGCTCTATTGTTTTGAAATGTTAGGTCTTACCCATTTTTCACAAAGTTATTGGTTCTATTTCATTCTATTCCTATGAGCAGATTTGATGTTTAAATCAGTTGTGAGGGATAATAATAATGATCTAAAGATACAGTGATTCCAGCCTCTGAATTTGTAGAGTCTAAAATCTGGTACAGAAGCATGGGCAGCAGGATTATCTGTATAACCCCAAACCTGTAGCTGAATGGACTGTCCTTGCACACACTGAGAGGGAAAAGGCAAGGGCTGCCTGTCAGTCAGAACAATGCTAGTTATTAAGGACTAGATTTGCCTCTTAGGATATGCCTTTGAGATGCTATTACTGCAAGTTTTAGGCCAAATCTCCTTATTATTCAGGTTTAAGGATGTTATACAGATTTTTATTTGCTTTAAACCTTCTATTGAGTGTCTCTAGCAAAGTTTTGGTTGTAAGGGGGCCTTAGGGGTGCCCCCTGAGAGAAGTAGATAGGGATGCCCCATGTGGGAGACAACCATACCTAGACAACTCCAACAGACCCACCACAGGGCACAGTTAAGCCTCTTGGCCAAGGTGGTGGTACAGATAGGAAAAGATGTTCAAGAAAGGGCAAAACCACTGCACAGCTGTGAGAGGGAGAAGTGAGTAAAATGTGAGAGGAGCAATGCTGTAGACACCAAGGTAAGAGAAAAAGGAGGGGCAGGAGGTGTTCCATGCACTGGAGCAGAAATTCCTCTGCAGCCACTGGAGAAAATAATAGAGAAGCTCTTGTTCCCCTGCAGCACATGGATGACCATTGTGGAGAAGATACCTGCACAGCAGCCTTGGAGGACTCCACACTGGAGCACGTGGAAATGCCCTGAGTGAATTTGCATCCCCTGAAGAGTCCATGCTGCAGCAGGCTCCTGGTAGGAGCAGTGGCCTGTGCAGAGGAACACATGTAGGAACCACTTGCTGGCAGGAAATTCAGCTTGTGGAGCACCAACACTGGAGTGGTCTGTTCCTGAAGGACTACACTCCACTGAGAGGATCTGTGCTGGGGCAGCATGTGGAAGGTAGAAGTTTTGGGAATGATGAAGTGAACTGGAGCCTTGGAATTAGAGGGGGGCAGAAAGGTCATTTAGTTCAGTAGTTCAATACTATTCTAATTTTTTTTTCCTTTCAATAAATTAAATTCAATTTCCCCAAGTCAAGTTTGTTTTCCAGTGATGGTGAGTTATCTCCCTATCATTATCTCTGTCCACTAACTTTTCTATCTTATTTTCTCCTCCTGCTCTGCTGAAGAGGGACAGTGAGAAGGCAGCTAGATAAGTATCAGCCAGCCAGCCAGCCAAGATCAGCCCACAATAAACCTGTAGTAGTATATCAAGACTGGAAATGTAGTTTAAAGCTTGGACTTTAATTTTCAAATTTTACAGCAAGGGTAGATATTTTCATTGGTGGGCTCATAATTCTCCAGTGTCTTTTCATTTTTCCCCACATTAAAATAAGGAATATTTTCATCTTACAAATGGGGCAAAAGGGTAAGAAAGCACTGTGCATTTTCTTGAATCAAAATTCATAGTATGTGGCAGTAATCAAATAAAAGGGATGATAAAATCTTCAAGGACACAGAATTCATTTTTCTGTCAAGTTCAGTGAAGTTCACCTGGCCCAGATTCATACAGCTATTTACCTTCAGATTTCAGATATCTGAGTAACCTTTCAGTGAGGAAATATCATTAGTTTTTATATATACATTTTTTCAAATGCATTCATCAAGAAAAATAAGCATTTGAGCATCTTTCTTTTTCCCTTAGAAGTATTTTAGATTAAGTCTCAAAAGGAAAAAGGAGTATTTAAAATTATCTGCTTCATCAGAGTATGACCTTCAGCAAGAAGCTGTCAACAAGCTAGTGAGGTAGTCAGAATTATTAACTGGACCCCAGAGAACTCAACTGTAGGCAGTTTTGTGAGGTTTGAGAGTTACAGTACACAAATCAGACAGTGAAACCTTTAACTTTGCTAATGATAACCATCACTCTAGATTTCTAATCTTCGGGATAGTAGTTCAGCTGATTCATCTTTGTTCTGTGACAAAGGCATAGATTCCAGTGATCCATTACTTTACATTCCCATTAGCAGAATATTCACTCACTTTAGGGGCTTGTGTAACAGAAATCCACAGTGAGAGTAAAACACTTTGGATTGTGCCAGGTCTTTTCTGTAAGCAATTTAATTATTTTGACTTCAGATAATACTAAAATTTAGGAACTCTTCCATGCCTGTTATTCTCAGCTAAGGCCTGAGACAACAGATAAAAACCATAACACAAAGTACAAAGGCTGAGGAGTCACACAGTAATGTAGACTATACATATCATACATGGCATTCCGAGGTCATGATTTAAAAAGCAGAAAATGATTGTCTCACAAGCACACAACAGTGACTATCCACTCAGCAGTAGTCTTCCTCAGTGTTAGTCATTAATATGCTTTCTCAAGAGATTGTTTTCCAGACAGGACTATGGACTTTGCAGACACTATTTTTCATTTCCTTTTTCACCACGATATATTGGAAGGATCTGGACTGACCAAACTTGGTACCTGCATTTTGTAGTTCTGCACTGTCTCTATTAGTCTGTTTGATAATAATGGTGCACTTTTAGAGGGAATGGTGTTTCTGACTCAGTGAAATCATCCAATCATCTAGACTATCTATATAGTCAATAGAGAAAGTAGACACTTTGTAACATGCCTATATTCTGAAACTCTTTACTTGCTATTTGTAAGAAAGATGGAGTTTGTTAGTTCCGGTTACTTGATTAATCCTGTTCAGTTCAAAGACCTAGTTTAGACCAGATGCAACCCTTTGCTCTTACTAACTTAGGGACCTTAATTAAACTGTTAAACTTAGGTAAAATGAATCCACACCTTCAGGACACATATACATGCACACACACACAGAGACACATGGTTCTTTTACCATAAAGAGCTATATTAACCCTCCAAGAATAATGAATTTTTAATGTTAGCATTGTTATAAAACATTCTTCCTGTCTAGACTCCAGACACAATAAACAGAAGCAATCCCTCCTACACCCAAACACTCTGATAGAAAAGGCCAATTTTTCTGTCTACACGATTTCCATCAAGCAGCTACTCAAATTAAGATGAGATATAGGGACTCAAAATGATGGAAAATCTATCTCTGTGAATGGCAGAAATAATAATTCAGAAAATATTGTTATCAAGCCTCACGTTACTGCTTTTTCTGCCAGCAGCTGAAGTACTTGTTAAAGAGTTCATAGCAGTATGAATGCCTAGGTATATTTTAGCAAGTCCTATTTCAGTTTGAACTCCCTTGAGAGTATTATATGCTGCAATGATGTTGTTCCCCTCTCTCCTTCCTTCATCAAATCTAATTTTAGTAAAATGTATTTTTCACTTTCAAAAGAGTTAGACTGTATTAGTAAAGTTGCTATTGTTCCTAGTATCAATACCCCAAAATTTTACAAGGGAAGAAAGAGAGAATCCTTCCAGTAAAACTCAAAATTTATCACAAACACATCACAGCTTTGTGGGTTTGTTGCATTCCAAGTAATGAGGAGCAATAAATTCACCCTAAATTAAAAAAAAATAGGAAATGCCACATATTTTTTTATTTTATGGAAGTATTTATTGACACTCTACTTCCTACTTGGAAGCATTATCAAAGTTGTTATAAATAAAAAAAACACAGTCTGCAGTGAGCAACGGTTTTTTCACAAATTTTGAGGACAGATGATTCAGTTCTGGATCTGAGATGTTAATTTTAACTGCGTAATAATGTGTATAATTGTTGTGGCATTCTTGGAGTCTCTCCTCTAGTGTTGATCTCTCATTGCCTGCTTGAGTTGTTTTCGCCATAATCATTTATCGTGATGTTGTGGAAAGTGCTGTATATGTATCATTTAATTGCGTGTCCCATTACCTAAAAAAGAATCAGCGTGTGATCTTGAGGTAGCATAAATAAATTCTAATCCATTAGCTTTAATAAAGCTGTAAGCTTCCACTCTGTACCATGAAGATACTTACCCTTGACATTCAATAACCATTGAATTTGGCAATATATTGCACAAAATTATAAGGTTATAAACACACCTGTAAAAGAGGAAAATATTTCAATAATTAAACAATTAAATACTTAGATAATTGAATAATGATTTGATCCGAACCTATTATAGCTAAGACAATCTCCTCACTGAAGAAGAATTTCCCAGATTAGGAAGTTCACATCTGTTAATCTCTGAAGGCTGAAAATACTGTGCCAACAGTTTTTTCCTTATAAATCAGGAATATTTAATCCGAATAAACTCTGCTGAGCTTCTTAGCATCTTCATACTGAAAAATTCATAAAACTGCAGAGAAAATATTAGATGCAAACCATCCCTCCAATTAAAATATTGATAGTAACAATTATGAAAGTTTGGGAAATAGTTATATGATATTTATGTTTAGTATTTTCAACTGTCTAGTTAGGTTTCCTGTGTTTATGTATCTCCTCAAATATTCTGAAGCTGACTTAAAAGTAAATTATGTGGTATGTTTCCCATTTCATATTTCTTTAATAGACAAGGTTTAAGTACAGAAAAGTGGGTATTATTGGGCAGTTCATTTTCTGATAAGAAATTTTAATAATTTAGGTGATTTGTGTGGAATCCCACTAGAAAATTACTGAGGTTTTCAAATCAAAGTAAAAGAAAACACATTCATTTTTATCTGACAGTTTTGAAGTTGTATTTAGTAATCTATATTTTGTTAAGATGTATTTTTTCTGGACTGTGCTGAGGTTTGGATTCTTATACATGCCTCATTTGTTTTAAGAAAAAAGAGTTTTCTTGTATTCGGGTACATGCATTCATGTCAGAGTCTGTAAACATAGTAATCTAATCTTAGTTCCAGAAGTTTCCTACAAGGTATCTTAAAAGCTGAGAAAATTCTTTAACTCTGCAACATGAAAGTTCCTTATTAAATGCAGAATCTCAGGAATCTTACCATTTATTCAGAATTTACCATATATGTGGGTAGGTTAGAGCATATATTACTGTTCTTAAGATCATTAACTTTCAGATGGCAACAGATTATTAACATAATTTTTCACACCAGATGTTACCTCAAAATTTGAAATAGTGAACATAAGTTTCTAGAAAAATTTTCTCATTTCTTTTAGTTACAGTCACTTTCAGAAAAGAAATTATCCATCCCAAGGCAGTTTTTGATCAATCACATTAGCATGTAGAAATTAGATGAAGGTAAACTCAGTTTAATTCTGTGGTCTGAAATCTATGTTATGTACTGAATGCATATAGGAAAAGCAATGTCATATATGTTTGGCCCAGTTTTATCCAACCTTTTTTTTAACAAATTGAAGCACAGGCTTTTGCAATGACCTGGCAAAGAAGTAGAGAAAGAGAGGGAAATAAAAAGGTCCTGAAATCTTAGTAATGTTTTTTCTTACTTATAATGCATCTGATCAGTATGGAAGGGTTTTCTATCATTAGTTAGATTTTTGAAATGACTGGAATTTTGCTAGGTTCACTTTTCTTCTTATGGTTCACTCAATCTTGAATTGTATTATATAAAATATTGCCATATCTCAAATTATAATTACTTGAGAATATAATGGTCTTCTGCTACCCAACCTCACCATGAACAGTAAAGAGCCATGCTTCAAGTTTTACATAGCAGAAGACAAAAGGAGAAAAAAAATTGTTTCTAATACATAAGCTAATAGTTTGATATAAAGGTTAAGCACTTGTAATTGCATGAGTTTATTGAATAGATTTAAAGTTTTTCAAGGTGAAATATTCAAACAAATGCTCAGAATAAAATAATATATAAACAGAGTCTAATCTGTTTCTAATTCCCACAGAAAAATATTTGGTGGTTATATTGTTCCATATATTGTAGGTCTTGTGTGACTTGAGGTGTCTTTTTTTACTGTTTCTTAATTTAAACTTTTAGGCAGCATGCTCTACATCATCTTGAAAATACATTAAAAATGTACAAAGTGTGCTTGGTTTAGTTTCCTGTTGTTTCAATAATCTTTATGGGTAGCAAAAAAATCTGATTCTTTTTTTTTTTTGCACTTGTGCTTTCAGCTCTCCTTCCCACAAGTCACTGGGGCATATGATTTTTCTGTCATCCGGACCAGAGTAAACAACCAGGGAAAGAATGAATGTTCTAGCAGTGCCCTCTTTCTTTGTGTACTACTAGATCCTGAAAAACTTGATTAATTTACTGAGTCTGTAGCTTTCAGATCTGGCTCTTGCAATGTTTATCAGTGACTCTGTAATATTAGCCCTGCTATGAGGACCTTTGTGAAAGTAAAACATAGTGGGCATCCATTTCACTCTTTTATCAAAAGCACTATTGATGAAAAGATCCCAAACACTGCAGTGTATTTGGGGTTTGGCCAGCTACACTCCTAGGCATGTTTATATGGCAAGTGAAAGGCTAAATATTATTGCACCAGTGCCAAAGCAGTTTCCTCTCCTTGGCGGCTGCTGACTAAAAGTCATCTTCCTGAGACTGGTAGGGAGGCTTGGTCCTGCTGTGCTATGACATTTCTGGGTACTGTCCTTTTGCAGCTAATATCATTAAGTATTTCCTTCATGTGCTGAGCATGTTGACGGAATAAATCCAACTGAGAAGAAGCACCTGGTATTATAATTTTCCATGCCTCTACTGAAAATGTAAATCAAATTCAACCTCAGCAGTTTACTATTTCCCTTAACGAAAAATGTATGCAGGCCAGTAAGAGAAACATCAAGTCAATGTGTTTTAATAATGTGCTTTTTAATGTTGTGATATTGTGACAGAGGGGAATTCTAAAGATTCATGTGTACCAGTCTGAAACATTATTATTAAATTCTATTCGGTGCATTTTCAAATATGTATGGAGTAGTATATATTTTGTTATTTCTACAGAGTATCTAGCTGCAAAAATACATTAAGAGGATTAAATATTTAGAATGGTGCCTAGCTTTACAGAGTTGGCTAAATTTATGTTGCAGCATACTGTGCTGTTCATATAGGCTCTGTCTGCATTATTTAGAAATTTTCTGTGTCATAATCTTGACTACAATTTCACACACCACCTAATAGTTATCTAAATTCTGACTTCAGGCAACAGGTAACAAGAGCTCCATGTAAAACTCATCTGAAGCAAAGGAAGGTTATTGTCGTACCAAGAAGTCAAGGACAGAGGAATACTTTACTATTGTGTCAGACCTCTGACAGAGCAGCTTGTCAGCTAAACAGCATTTTTCCTGACTTCCAACTGTTTTCATTTGTAAACAGAACAACAAAACATTTGCAATGGAAAATGAGCACTCTCTCATCAAAGTGGAGGTAACAGATCAGAATTTGGAGACAGATAGTCTCCAAATTTATCTTGTTACAATTTCAGTGCAAACATGAGATCCAGACAAGTTCTATGTGTGGCATCAATCGAGTTTTTCTCTATTATGACTTGCTGCATCATTTCTGTGGGACTGAGGAGGACCTAGGTCACTTTCTTTATATCAAGCAGTTGAATATTTCAGGCATTTTAAATAGGACCTGTGACATTTCTGAAAGTAACCTAAACACCAAGTTTCATTCTGTAAATCTGAGATCCTAAAGTCCTTCTCTGCTTCTTAAGAAGTGGTAGTGTACAAAACTTTTTATTGTCTTGGACTAAGAAGTTTTGTCTTTTTTCTTGTCAGAAATAGAACTTGTGTGAGCAGCAGAGTACAGCGAGTGACAAATTGGCAGAAGTTCATTGTCTGTTTTGGTGAATCCTGAGCTGTGAATGGTGCCACTGAGGAACAGCACATTGTTGTCTATTGCATCAGAAACTGATAGTCTCCTACAGTAGCGTGGGTGGGCAGCCATGGAAGTACATTTCTAAGTAGCAGCATTCAGAGCTGCTGGATCCTAATTGTGAGATGTGTCAGAGCCAGCTAATTCGTGAAGCCTTTAAATTCTCTGAGTAGGTTAGTATTTGTATTGTCAACGGATTTCACATTGCTTCCACAATATGTCTTATATCTGAAAAGAGTACAATAGAATCACTGAGGTTGAAAAAGACCACTGAAATCGAGTCTAACCATTAACCTAACACTGTCAAATCCGAAACTAAACCATGTCAGTAAGTGTCACACTTACCTATCTTTTAAACACCTGCAGGGATGATAACTCAACCAATGGCCTAGGAAGCCTATTTCAATGCTTGACAACCCTTTCAGCGAAGAAATTCTTCCTCAGATCCTATCTAAATCTCCCCTGGAACAGCTTGGAGCCATTTCCTCTTGCTCTATTGCTTGTTACTTGGGAGGAGACACCACTTTGGTATCAGCACTCAACTCAAGCAGCTGTCAGGATTTACCAGATCTGACTCTTCTTTGTCCTAAAGATTGCCTATGCATCTGTCTTTATATCCCTATCTGGACACTTGAAGTCTGAACCTCATTATGGAGGAGACTGACACATTACAAACACCAACCAGATATCCCTCTATTGGCCTGCCTGCAGGGATGACATATCCTGTCTGGAAGTTTGGAAAGTCCTCTGGAAAGTAGCAGGGTGCATCTGAATAATTTCTGGCTGTCATTGGAGATGAACCTTAATTCCTTGCTTTTAGGAAGACTGCTTTGATTCCAAAAGTGCTTATTTTTTCAAAATAAGGGACCTAAGGCTGCTTCTCTGGTTTTAAAAAGAGTGAGCCTTGCCCAGTTAGGTGCCTACCCATCTTAGCTTTCAAATGATCCAAGAGCTTAAAGGTTCAAGTCCCGAGTCACTCATCAAAGCTGGTGGGAAATTCCAGAGTTCTCAGTTACCACTATATTTTATACCTGCTCTGAGTGGCTTTCTGTCATCACACACAGATTTTGCGAATTATCTTTCTAAGGAACTTCTCTATCAAATTGGTGGTGAATGAATGTGCCTATTTGTGGTGCTGTGAATTATCCTGCTGGGCTGTATCTAATTCTGACACACTGTGAAACCACTTAAACGCCATCAGTTCATGATGAACCAAAATGAAAGCAGAATCCATTCAGGTCAACAGTGTCACATTGTTATGTATCAGTGCCATATCAAAACTGAAATATAAATTCACAGTATTATGTATGCTCAATATATGCAGAAGGAAGTAAAAGCAAAAATCTCTGGGATGGTAAAGGATTTCCTCCCTTGAAATACAACTCCGGTGGAAACTGTGCTGTGGTCAAAGTCCTTGAAAGATTGGAATTGTCATGTAGCATGCAGGGAAATAACAATGACACAAGGGAGCATTGCATTTCAGTGAAGGAAAAAACACGAGTGGAAAGGTACAGAATTCCAAAACACTAAAAATAAAAGTTTTTAGGTTAAGAAACATGTCAAGTTGATATAACACAAACAAATCCTGAAATGAAGTAAAATGATGTTTAATTCAATTAGAATATGATGATATAACTCTTTCACCATGTTTGCATGATAAAAGAAGGTTCTATGATGGTGTTTTTTTCTTTTTTCTTTTTTTTTTTTAATCAGAGGTTGTTGTACTTTAATTGAAAAGGTTGTTTTTTCACACTCCTTTTGACAACAGTCAGGCTAACTTGCTAACACCTAGGTTAGCAATGCCAGCTCTTAGGTTTGCAGCCTAGTGGGCAGGTGCTGTGTTTGAGATCATGATTAAGAGATCATGTATCAACATTTCAAGCATCTCAGGAAGTGAAAACTAAAACTTTTAAAGTTATCTCTACTCCATTTTTCCTTCTAACATGCAAGCTCTCCTGAGTGGTTTTCGTTTGCTCTTTTTTCAGGTCATTTAGTTTCTTATTTTAGCCATTATTCATTAAATATTAAATTTAAAGCATTTGATCAGGGCGCTCAGAGCTGGAAACGAGTCAGATCTAAACATTATATCTTACTGATTTGCTCTGTCATTGTAATTTCTCTAACTGCTAAATGAATTATAGGAGATCACTGTAATGCAGAAAAGACCTTCTCAAACTTATCCATGAAAAAGTGACATAAATCAGTGGGAAAAATATGGCAACAACAAGTTTTTTATCTCCATTCTAAATCAGTAGCATAAAATACACTTAAATTCAAATAATGTACACTGGAATAAGCTATTTTTGACAGAGTTCAGAATCTCTAAAACACAAAATACTGTGTTCTAGATTGTTTCTCTTTTCATATTTTTTCCGCCATTTATGGATACAAGACAAAGCTATGAAAATCTGTACCAAATGTGAAGAAAGCATTCTGAAACCATGTCTTTAAGACAGTGAACTTCCCCTTTTAGGATCCAAACTGCTGCTGGATACTTTATCTGAGAAACTCTCCGTTTTCTTGTATCAGATTTTACTATAGCTACCTGTAAGGTATTTTACTATACCTTGACTGTAAGAAAAAATGTGCTGTCTTACCATCTGACTAGAAGCAACTTGAAGGTGACCTCTTGTCTCCAGCTTTCACAACGCGAGGGAAGTAAATGAGTTGCAATACATATTTTCTGTGCAGCTTTAGGAAATAGTAAGGGGTCCTCTTCCAACCAGGATTTCTGATAGACTGGACTGACTAGGGATGCTGAACTGAGACAAAAGGTTTTTGCTGCCCCAACACATCAGAGAGAGAAGGAGGTTTGGAGGTGGACTAGACAGTGACTTAGGAACATGGACTTTTAGACATCAGGCAACTTAAACTAAACAGTAAAAAAATAATCCCATTGTGCCTCTCCTAAGAGTCAGTACCATAAGATACTCACTGAAAAATGTCCTGCAATGAACCACAGCTATATGAGCTATAAACTTTGTTGCCACTTGTATATATTTTCTAAATTATTTACATTTACTTCTTCTCTCCATATCCTTTCTCTGTATGTCCCAGCTTGAATTATTAAGACTTCCTTGGCTCACAGTTAAATTCACCACTGACATAATTCAAACTGATTTTACTGGCCTTCTCCAAGACAAAATGATCAAAACTCAATGCCTGTATTTAAATTAAAAACATTAATGTATTTTAAAAATGCCATGCATACAAAGAAGTATGTTACATGAGATCTGCCTGTCTTTGCATGATGCAAGAAGCATTAGAAAGCATTAGAATGCTTTTTTGTCTCCAAGTTTTCCACAGCGATGAGTGTGACAGCACTTTTTCTCTCTCACTGTCATCCAGCTAGGCTAAAATAGTCACAGATGTTCACATTAAGGGCATAGCTAAAAAATCATAGCTTTCCAAAGATAGATTCCTTAGCACTTTTTCATTTGACTTTACTCTTTCCATTGATTGATCTGAATTTTAGAAAGAAAGTGAAGTTGTGCATTTTAAACAGAAATAATTTTAGTAGTGTTGATCTAAGACAGGCCATGAGGCTATTTCTATTGAAATACAAAGCTTCTAAAACCACTAGATTCTAGATTAGCTCACTTGGTCAGAGCATGGCGCTGATAACACCAACATTGTGGGTTCAATCTGTGTACTGCCTGTTGACTTAGGTGTTGGACTGGATGATCATTGTGGGTCCTTTTCAACTCAGAATATTCTGTGAATCTGATACATTCATCCCAATTGCAGAGCAGTGAAATAACTCTGGTCCAGTCTTAGGGTATTTAAAACCCTTACCTTTGGAGTTGTTCAATAGGTTCATGGTTCAGCAGACGTTTCAGAAACAGTGTCCATCAATTAAATTTCCCGCAGCAAGCTGCAACAAATCAGTTCCTGCACTAACTAGATATTCCACTAACTAGATATTCCACCACAGTTTTAATGAATAATAAATGCTGAGACTGTTTTTTATTAATAAAACAAGAGAGGTGTACCTGTGATTATTGGTTCTAACTTATAAGCATATGGCACTATCAGAATGTATAGGAAATAAGTTCAGCTGCCTAATATTATCATAGTTACTGTTATTCATCACCTATCAAATGAAAAATACTATCTCTGGCTTTTTCTGCATAAGTATCTGCTGTTGATACACCTCTACTGTGCTATTAAGCAAAAACTCAGAGGAAAGACCCTCAGTGATAATGTATGGAATGAAAGAAAAAGGCTTTCAGGTACCCCAGTACGGAACAAAACATGGAAAGCATTTTAACAGCTTGAGAGCTAAACAAATTGATCCTTATTGCGTTTCCCTGTGCTAATTACCTCTAAGTTGTCTGTGCCTCTGAGTTCCTCCAGAGAAATAATGCCTTTGAAAATCAGTAGACTAACAAACCTTGGGACTAACAGAGCTGGAGTTTTTTTCGGACTTCTAGCTTGTTTGATTGCCTTTTTAACTGATTTAAACTAAAACTTTTTTTAATATCTGCCATGCCACTCTTACCTGCTCCAACACAACAATTTGATAGTGAATTGTGAGCAGTAGGAATTAGCAGACTAGCATTGAACAGCTGTTCCTTTTGTGTCCTGTTAAACTATTTTTATCTTAATCCACAAGTTTTACCTTCTTTTTCAATCTCTTCCTTGTCCTACTGGGATGGAGAGAGCTGTGTGTCTGCCCAGTTAAACCAAAACAGTTCTTCATCTTTTCTCACAGCTGAGTTTACTGTCATCATTATTTGCTGAAGGAGGCCATTTTAAGCTGATACTGCAAAATATGAAAGGCAGACAATCTCTATGTCTCGAATCACTGCTATTAATACCACAAATCTCTAGTTCTTAGAGACATTCATAGAACTAGAAAAGACCCTGTTTCTGTGCATCCTTTCAAAAGCTTTGTATTTAAAAAACCCCAAACTTTAGAACAAACTGCTTGAAGAATAATTTCCACAAATAATTCCAGGGAGTATTTTTAGTATAATGAGCATGTTTGATGAGATAAGGATTGTGGAGGGAGATTTATTTTAACACAGAAATGTAAAAAAAAATATTTATTAACTATGAAATATGATTATTTGATTCTTGGCTTTCCATACTGACTTGTGGTAATTTTATGCCTCAAGCAAGCAGTAGTAAGCAGTAACTTATGTCGGAAGACACATTGGCTGAATTACTGATTTAGAGAATTTAAACTCTATATACAAGAGGGCATACTAAAGGTAAGAACCAACACTGCTATGTGCACCTTTGACTGTAAAGAGAAAGTAAATATCTACTTACTTCATGTTTTAGGATGCCTAACAGTAAAGATTTTTGGCTTCTCTCAGCCTGATTCATTGAAGGGGAAAAAGCTAAAAAGGAGAAATCAAGTGAAGTAGAGCCCTTTGCTACCAGTAAGCATTTGTTTTCTTAAAAGCAGTTTCTTGTTTCTGCCTGATCCAAACTGTGTGAGCTATAGTCAAAGAGATACAATCATGAATCATCTCTTTAAAATGGTGGATTATCAAGCTTAAAAACAGAGCATAACAAAGCAATGTAAAACGTAAAGGCAGCCAAGCTGGCATTATGAAGAATCAGTTCAATTCTATAGAATTTATTAGATCAGGCACAATCCTCAAGCTAAGAATTGAAGCTAAAGCAAAATAGCTATATTACCATGGCCTCGATACTAAGCTAATAAATCCTGTCAAACTTGATTTGGCACCAGAGAAAAACAGCTCAGATATCTTGGCACAATCAGTTCTGGGAAGACTCATTTGTTCAGGCAGACCATCACATGGTTGCTGCAGTTTTCATCTATTCAGTTTCGTGGTACTCTGTCAGATCTTATAACTTCTTCAAGAACCAGATGCGTTGGGGAGTGGATTGCAAACTTGTCAGCCTGGCTGTATTGGCACTAGATCAGATCCATCCCCCTGGGATAAATAAGGTCGATATGGTTTGGGATGATGGGGACCAAATGGTATATATGCAAGCATCAATTTTCTTATAAGCAAAATCTTTACCAGTGAAGGCAAAACGCAAAGGCTTGAAAGCCATCTTTTAGTCACCTTTTCTTGCAAAAAATATACTATTGAATTACTGAGCTGTTATCCTTAATAGAGGATCTGGAAATAAATATGGGTATCAGAACGTCAAAACATAAAACCATAAAAGTTGAAGGGAGCAAAACTTTTAATACATGATCCTACCAAGAATGGTAGGAGAGATTCCAGTCAGATAGGCTACACCCCCTGTGTTTATTTGGGGTATAGAGAAGCCTCTTTGCAACAACTCTGAGCTCCAGTTAAATAAACATACCTGACAGGCCACCTGACCATAGAAAGCCATTGCTGGAGCAGGGAAGAAGTGTGAGGAGGGAGGAGCAGCAGAGAGCTGTTATAAGCTGCCTGCTATTCCCCATTCTTTCTCCCTGGTACTGTCAGGGGCTAGAAGGGAAGGTGGTAGAGAAAATGGAAGTTTTATCAGTTGAGACTGATTAACAGGTGTATGGGTGGGTGTAAGGTGTTTTCATTTTTTCTGTGTCTGTTATGCTTGTGACAGTAATTGGCAAATTAATTCCTTGCCTTTATCTCAACCCTTGAGATTTTTTGTCTTATTTTCTTCCTCTGTCCTGTTGAGGAGGGGGAGTCAGAGAGAAGCTTGTTTGATGTCAGGCAGCTGGCCAAGGTCAACCCACCCCAAGCATATTCATTACTATTTTAGTAATCTCAAGAAAATAATGTAAATGTGTCAGTGTGGGGTATGGCACAAAAGACAGAGAGGAATGCTTAAGCTACAGAGTACTACTGAGGTAAAAGAATGTATACCTTCACATTGATCATTAATTTATTTCAGAAATTATACAATATATATAACTGCCAGAAGAAATGTGTCAGAATCTTTCCACAAGGAAATATGCATACAAAAGAAAGAAGGGGATTGAATTCATGCTGGATCATGCTGAGATCCATGAATTGCATGTGATGATTCAGACATTTCTGTGCTCCTTCTCCTCTTCATTGCTTAGTAAATTTGCCTTTCTGAACACAGCTTCCTTACTGCAACACCGCTTACTGCAACACCACCTTGATTTCTACATATTGGCTGATTTTATGTTAAGGTAATAGATTGTCAATTCTCAACTGAAACACTACTCGGTGAGATTCTGATATATTTTAAGTAATAATAAAAGCAACGTAGGGAATGACACAGTCGATTGCAGAGCTAGCTTAGGCAGTTTAAATTTCCTTGGATGCAAATCATGGTTTCAGGCAGTTAGCCAACACCAGGATAGGCCATATTTTCTGCTGGGATATTTTCTTTATTTCTTTATCGTATATTTCATAGATAACATAGTAATGTGCATAAAGTTTAATTTCATAAAATAGTGTAACACTTTGCTTAACGATTTTAACAACTCCTGTATATTAATTTTTCATTCCCTCTTAAAGTATCACTACATTTTATCAGTTTGTGCATGCATGATAAAAAAATTGTTATTAGTTTTGGTTTTTACACCCTCAGCTACAGAAATTTACAAGAAATTATATAAGACCTTAGATTTCTTGAAGTTCCTAGGAAGATCTGTACAAAAATGGTTTAGAAGAAATGGAACCATTTTGTCTTTACATTGCCCTAAATCTTGTAATTATGTTTGGACTGAAAGGGAATGCCTACAGTAGAAATTTAACCATGCTATGAACACCCTCTGGCCCATAAGGTCAGATAAATGGTGTATCATTAAGCACTTTTTTCCCTTCAAAGGAGGATGGCCAGATCCAAACTGAGAATGATCCCTGACACATGTATTTACCTTGACAATGCAGCAATTGTCTGGGAGACAGTTTGGCACAAACCATGCCAGGGACTAAAGCTGTGTTAAAATTTAAACAGTGTCCACAATCACAGGCTGTTACAAGCTCACATTCTGAACCATTTTATTTACTTGTACAGGCATTACCCATGAAACAACATAAGTCATCCAGTTCCATCTTCCTCAGTCACAGATAACTTTGTCATTGATACTTATATAAGAAGGATTCATATATCTTCCAAAAAGGCTCCTCAAATCTCCAAAATACTGCAAGACACAGAAATACACCTCAGATACCTCACAATTAATTTTTTTAAATTTCTGAAGAGAACATGTATGATTCATGTCAGTAAAGAAGTGATTTCAAAGAGGTTGTGAGTGTCAGACCATAAAAGTGTTGGTTCCTTTCCATTGGACATATGGAGGTAGATCATATTACAGCAAGCACAGATGTCTCTCTGGCAGACGTCTGCAGCTTCATTAGATAAATGTCATACTGAACCCTTAATACCATGAACCTAACTTTTGTCTTGTCTTTAATGGAGCTCACCTCTCTTACATCATATAGTCTCTGCTATACAGTTTAAAAGCTTTAACTTAAATTCCAATGTAACGTTCTGAAAGCTGAAGTTCCACAATAAAACATTTTACTATCAAAATTATAAATTTCAAGATTGTGTCTAATATGATCATTGTTATCATATCAGTTTTTATTCAAACTAAGATTATATTTGGATAAACAAAATGAGCTCTCTGAGGACAAAAAATGGGTAAACTATTTCCTTTATTCATTAGACCCTAGTTAATAGAATTCTTGGGAAACTCAAGAAAAGTCCTTAAATGTTCAGCTATTTCACTCAATAATATTCCACTCAAAATAGACTTTCTAAAGCTCAGCTTGCCTTCCTGAAACTCAGCACATTATAAACAGGACAAAGAGCAGTTTATTTGCAGGAACTGAGATTTCTCTATATTTATGCAGCCTGTGGTGCAGACCACGGTGTGACAGGCTGTGCCCCTGCAGCCCTTGGAGGTCCATGGTGGAGCAGGGATCCACCTGCAGTCCCTGGAGGACCCCATGGCAGAGCGGGTGGTTGCACTGGAAGGAGGCTGTGACCCTGTGGGAAGGCCATGCATGGAGCACTCTCTTCTTCAAGGATGGCACTCTGTAGAAAGAACACAAGTAAGGCATCCATACTGGAGCAGTTTGTGGAGCTGAAGCCTGTGGGATGAAGTCATGTTGGACAAGTTCATGGAGCATTGTCTCCTGTGGGAGGAACACCATGCTGGAGCAGGGGAAGAGTGGGAGGAATACTCCCCCTGAGTAAGAAGGAGCAGCAGAGACAATGCATGATGAACTGACTGGAGCCTCCATTCCCCATCCTTCTGCATCACTTGGGGGAAGAAGGTAGAGAAAGTTGGCAGTGAAGTTGAATCTGGGAAGAGCAGAAGGGTGGGGGGAAAGTGTCATAAGATTTGACTTTATTTCTTATTATCCTACTCTGACTTGATTGGCAATGAATTAAATTAATTCTTCCTCAAGTGAAGTCTGTTCTGCCTGTGATGGTAATTTGTGAGTGATCTCTCCCTGTCCTTATCTTGACCCACAAGCTGTTTGTCTTAATTTTTTCTCTCTGTCCAGTTGAGAAGGGGGAGTGACAGAGACGCTTTGATGAGCACCTGGCATCCAGCCAGGGTTAACCCACCACATAAGTATATATTGTCATGCAATTGTTTCTCTGTAATAATTTTTTTAACATAAAAAATTATTATATTTAATCAAATATAAAATAGCATAAGAACTAAGCTGTGAAACTTGTCTACTCAGGAATTTTTTAAAGATGCTAGCATTTATAAGGAAAATGTGCAATATTTTTTCCTATCTAAATTACACTTTTTTTTTCTGTAATTCACTTTATCAGGATTAGAAACTCCTTGAAAGGCAATGGTCTATATTTGAGTGTTCTATGAGAAAAGGAGAAATACTAACTCTATATCTTTGACTACATCTGTTCTGCTCTCTCTGTACAGTCAGTTTAGTAAAGCACTTCAGATGCAAGCTAAAATGAACAGGCCTTAACTGGATAATGGGGACCCTTATCAATCTTACAGTACTGATTTCAGTACTAGGGCTTATACAGAAACAATATATTTCTTTTTCCATTTTCAAAAGGAGCTCTTTCTTCTTGAAACTATAAATTACCTGAAGAATAAACTAAACTTTGCTAAGTATCTAGAAGGATCTAAGTATCTTTAAATGTTAATGTGATGCCAAAAATATCATGGGCATTTTGTATCTTGCATCTTATTTTCCAGTATTTGATATTGTCCACTGAGGTAAACAGAAAATGGAATACATGCAACTTTTCTGGTGAGAAAAAAAAAAAAAAAAAAAAAGAAAACAAGGAAGATAGGGTGAAAATTATTGTGTTCATAAAAGTTAAGGCAGGAGCCTGTTTTGAGGAGTTTTTCCATGAAAAAATTTTATTGATAATATTGCACTGGGTATGTTACAGCCCCTCTACTTCCTTTCTTTTCAGGGTTATCAGTCACTCTCAATATGAATATCAGCTGTATGGCTTCAAAAGAAATTAGTTGGATTTTCAAACCAGAAACTAATACACGGTTCAAGCTAAGTAATTTTTTTTCCTGCCAAAATGAATCACTAGCTTTTATAGGAGCTTTCCAGATCTCTTTCTCAAAGAAATATTGTTTTGTACTCCACTAATATCAAGACATTATATTACATATATCTAATTCTCTCAATATTTCTGTCACATAAAGCATTTATCAACTTCAGAATTTGAACCTGTATGCAGCACATTTCCCAGAATTATGTTATTCTCTGGTCCACTTTGTGAATTTCTTGAAATACTGTTTTCTTATGAAGGAGTAAAGCACAGTGTACAGTGGAATTTAACAAAAATAACTGTGAAAGTAGAATTAAAAAAAAAAAGTGAATTACAAGACAGTAACTCTCTAATAATGGCCTGACTGTACCAAATTAATGGCAAAATAATGACTGCAGTGACATTTGTAGGTATATTTATAAAATTATGTCACACAAATGTTTTTTCAGACAAGACATTTTATATCTGTCTGGTGGGATTTTTTCAGTTTGGAGAACAAGTATGAAATATAAAATATTTTCTTTTATGCTTGACATTTTAAACCACTCAGCCTTCATAGTACCTTGTATTTCTTCTGCTCCTATTTACTTTTCCAGTTTTACTATAGCAGCTTTTAAATTTTTTCTTTGCAAGGAGCGTCTGAGTTTCAATTTATGTCCCATGGATAGCTTGGGGTATGCAAGGTGCCTTTCACTTGGCAGTCAGATGAACAGAATGACCAGTTTCCCCTTCTTCAGGTTTTGCTTGCACTGGAATAATTATCATGAATAATTCAAAGATTATGTTTATTTGTTTATACACGCAATGTGAAATAAGGAGAACTTGAACCTGTTGATATTAAGAATCCCAGTAGGAAAATATTCTCCCCATGCTCTCTGTGTAGTCTCCTGGTAATTGAGGGTTCAGCAACCCAAAATGAGAAGAAGATGCCTGTTTCTTCCAGCTGGCAATGGAGGGAGTTTATGACAACTTCTTTCTCACCATGGGCACAATAGGTCTTAACCTAAGTGAGGCTAAACTAAATGAGCGTGTACAGGACATTATCCTCTATCTGACCCTGTTCTTCCCTCAACAGTGGTCTCTTGTCTGAGGTAATAAGTCCTCTACAAGTGGAACTATAAATAACAGAACAGGACCTTGAGAGGCTTCTAGGCATTTTTGCATTGTAAAATATTACTCAAATAGTTAGAAGTTTCTGTGAAAGAAACCATGACTGAAGAAAGAATCATCAAGGGACCTAGGTGCAGAAAGTCAATTGGAATGATGTTTGATTACTAGAATTTTCTGTAAAATTAATTCTAAAATAATCCAATGTTTTAATTTTCATATTCAATCATTATTTTATAGTCTCTCATAACAGCTATGGCAATTATAATAACAGTTACTATTGCTAGTCATAATTTAAACCCTAAGTCTTCAGGCATTTTATTCAGGGCCTATTTCTGATATCCTATCAATGGCAAATGAACATCCTTAAGTCTTTACATTCCAATCACACACTGTTTGTATAAACTTAAATCTCATTTTGTAACGTCTTTTATATCAGAAGCATCCCTCAGATGTGTTTAAATTCTCTCACTTACATTCAAATTATGCTCTCCCTTCACTTTTAAATTCTTCCCTTTCAATTGTAAAATTTATATAACCCATGTCACTTGGCAAGAGAGAAAAAAAAAGACTGATATGTATTAAGAGGAAATAGGTGATGATGTAGATTTGAAAAGTGTTGCTACTATGCATGCAATTTACATCCACAATTGAGTTTTTCTCAGGAATTGGTTTTGATAAGTTGTGGGCTTGGATTTTGACTTTCCATTTAGAAATATAATACATTTTTATTCATGCAGAGATTTGTTTATTCTGTTAGAAAGAAGTGAATTAATTCTCTCTGGATATGTTGTAGGTTTGCCTCTTATGTTATAGAGTTCCTTTTAAAGTTTGGATTAGGATTCTACCTAGACAAGATCTGAAAATTGTTCCAGCTTTATTGACATACAAGAAAAGAAATAAAAAGTTGAACATAATAATTTAAAACATAGATGACTTTTCAGCAGTACAAGTATTGCAGTATTGGCAAACAAAGGTTAAGAGAAGGTTTGTTGTAAAAATTACCTGTAGAATAAACTGATATTTTCTTAGGATTGATGCCAATACTGTAAATGCTACTAGGAAACGAATGATAAAAATAATTATTTGTATGATTCAGTATTAGAAAACTCCTCTGGAAAAATTAGCTGATTCTGATCTTTTAGGTCATTAATCCCATATAATATGAAGAGTTCCACTATGGCAAAAGTAGAGGTAAAGACAGCATTGGTGAGAATGCCTATTTTGAGGAATGAGGCTTACAGATCATCTGTTTGGATACACATAACTGCTGCCATGTCCAAATCTGTGCAGCAACAAACCCAGGGAGTATATAATTTCCTTTTTCTCCAGACTGAGGCACCGACTTCAACTGGAGCAAAATCCATATCCATATATGAGAGTCAGAAAGGGCTCTAAGAATTTGCCAGCCTTGCTGCTTTAGTGAGCTCTTTGACACACACTCAGCCATGTTATAAATCACACAGCTGAGACTACCTGGAGATTAAACCTTTATTCTGCCAGAATAAAAAATATTAGAAGATGCCTCTAATGGGACGCTATAATTTCATCTGCTCCCTTAGAGCAGAGTCGGGTTACATGTGAAATACAATATTCATAATTTCTTAGGCAATACAGCTTGCAACAGTAGCACAATATATTTATAGCCTGAATTCAGAAATATCAGTAGCTTGGAGATTATTTGTAAACATGCACAGACAAAATTCACTGATTTAGTTTCATGATACTTTCCCCTGAAGTGGGCCCATTTCTCATATTTCTTTCATCTGTAATTTTCTTTAGATTAGCTATTTGTAATTCTGTATTTCAAAGCTTCAGTTTAAAGTTTTACTATGTCTCCATTATTAATTTAATACTGAGTTAATTATAAAGATAATGTAAAAAGGCTCTTTAATTTCCGAAGAGGATTTTCTACTTATTAACTATATATGAAATGAGACTGATGAAATGTAGATTATTTTAAAAAATACTGTGAGCTATGCAGCTCACAGTAAAGTGGAGTGTGGAAACACAAGCTTAATTAAACTTGAAGAAAACCCCTAAAATTAACTGGAATTAGTAATGAATCTTTTTTGTAATGGAACTGCTTGCCTGTCACCTGAGTGAATGTACACATCTATTTTAAACCTGATTGATTTGATTTGATGAATGAATTTGATTGATGAAATTTTGTGAGACGTCTGAGAAGCTGACAGCAGTTTCTTGGAAAACAAGAGCTTCCTTCAACAGTTTACTCTACTAAGTATGAACAGCAATTATGTGTCTCAAACTGCATTATCCTGAAGAGTTTTCTACATGTAATTCAGTGGGTGAATCTTAGTGTTTTACTAATGTCATATGTGTTTTTGTAGTGGGTTGATGCTGGCTGGAGGCCAGGCACTCACCAAAGCTTTTCTATCACTTCCTCCACAGATGGACAGGGGAACAAAACGTTCATGAATTAAGGACCCTGACAGATCCCAGATCCCTCACCAACTACTGTCACAGGTAAAACAGGCTACAATTAGAATTAGACATATTTTAATCGAACTTATTGCTAACAAAATCAAAGCATGATAATGAGAAGTAAAATAAACCTTAATAAAACCTTCCCCTCACCTCTCCCTCCTTCCCAGCTCTACCTTCTCCCCCAGTGGTTCAGGGAAACAGGGAATGGGGGTTATGGTCAGTTCATCACATGTTGATTCTCCCTCTGCTTAGGGAGAGGAGTTGTTGCCCTACTCCACTTTGGGGTCCTATGAGAGACAGTTCTCCATGAACTTCTCCAACACGAGTCCATCCCACAAGTGACAGTTCTCCATGAACTGCTCCAGTGTGGATCCCTCTGCATGCAGTGCAGTCCTTCAGGCACAGCCTGCTCGAATATGGGTCCCCTATGGGGTCTCAAATTCCACCAGGAAACCTCCTCCAGAAGTATGGGCTCCTCTCCCCATGGGTCTGCAAGTACCTGCCAGGACCCTGTTCCAGCACAGGCCTCCCACAGCATCACAGCCTCCTCTCAGGCATCCGCCTGCTTCAGCATGGGTCCTCTCCATGGGCTGTGGATGGATCTCTGCATCCCCATGCCATGGGTTGCAGGGGCACAGCTGCTTCACCATGATCTGCACCATGGTCTGCACAGAAATCTCAGCCCCAGCACCTGGGGCAGCTCCTCCCCCTCCTTCTCCACTGACCTTAGCACCTGCAGAGTTGTTCCTCTCACATATTCACACCCCACTTTTCTCTGACCACCATTGCATCTGCACAATATCTTTATTTTTCCTTGTTAAATATGTTGTCATGGAGGTGTTGCCACTATTTCTAATCGACCCAGCTTTGACCAGCATCACATCTGTCTCTGGAGCAGCCAGGAATTGGCTCTGCCAGATATGGAGGAAGCAGCTTCTCACAGAAGCCACCGCTGTAGGCCCACCAATCCCAAAGCCTCGCTATGCAAACCCAATATAGTTTTCAAGCCCCTGATAATTAAATCCCAGAAGTTAAACTTAGTAGGGTTCTAGAAAGAGTGTGCTTATGGAAAATTGTTTTCCAAGAGATTTAATACCTAAAGTGTGTATTTGGAAACAGTGGCTGCTAGCAATTGCAGTCCATAATTCACAACTCAATAATAGATATACACACACACACACACACACACACATATACACACACACCTTCCTAATGAGTCATTGATGACAGAAGTATCATACCTGCTGCCTATGCATAGTTTGAGTGTTTATTTGATGTTCCATTTTGAAGAAACATCTAACTTTGGATTCAAATGTTCTTCACTATGGCCCAGGATTTCAGCTCATCATCAGTGCTGTGTTTTTTTTAATTGTGAAGAAGAGCAAGAACTTATTATCCAGTTCCTAATTTGTATATGTTTGAGATTAGCAGAGGACAAAAACTAATTTTGTCATTTTCATAGAATCTCATTTCAGTTTGAATCGAATGCAAAGACTCTTGAAATATGTTTGTTTCATGCTAAGAACAAATCTTATTTCCTCTCTTCTCTTGCTACTAAAGCAATTAAATGCAGATTTAAAAAGATGGCATTTTAGATATCTATGAGAGTGAACCAGAGTCAGATCTTGAAAACAAAATTCTGATACTTAGTCTGCCACAGAGAACATTATTTGTACAAGGAGGCCTTGAGGGCCTCAAGGACTCAGAGGGATGACTTGTGATGTATAGACCTATTCATCGCACTATATCATCTTTCCAATAAAATGGAGACATGTTTTCTGTTTATCTGCTAATTATGACAGAACTGGCATTTTATGTTTTGCTATCAGAACCAGCTCAACAAAACACTGTACATTTTACATGATTCAGAAATATACTTTGTTTTCCTTTCCTCCACTCCTTCTCTTAATTCATAAGCATTGCTAGTTTTGCTTGCTTTCAAAGTTCCTTGTTATTCAGCAGCAAACAAAATCTTAAAAGCTGATATCCAGGAACATTAATTTTTTAAAAAACTGTTGTTATTTTTCAGTGACATTTTACTTTGTCTCAATAAATTGCCAAGATTTCAAAAACTGTTTAAGTTCTTGTCTCTGAAATAAAGTTTCCAAAAAATTTTCATGTTATTGTTTTCTTGTTATTTTTTTCTTTTAAAATTGCATATAATCTTGTGCATTTTTTTCAGGGGAAATCTAAGACTTCTATTTATTTAGGCTAAAAATCACCGCTCTTTTCCAACAGAACCACACTTCACAAAGTAAACAGTGACTTCTATATAGTGGTGATATTTTTTTTAACCCTGTTTTAATTTGATAAAAACACAGTGCAAATTCTTAGTTGCTATAAGGAAAAGAATTTTATCATTAGAAATTATCTAAGTAGTGTAGTACAAGTTATCACCATAGTCATCTGTTGTACAAGTTATCACAATAGTCATTCTTATCTGTTGTGAGAAAGTAGGTTGATTATTAAGAACACTCTAAGTGGTGTAGTACAAGTTATCATGGTTATAACCCCAATTAAATTTATGGCAGAACTGAGTCAATTAAAAATCTATTTTTACTGTACATTTGTACAGATGAGATGCAGAATTTGGTAACATTAACCGTTGCCCTAGAGTGACTTAGGAAATTTGAAAACTTTGGTATGTTATAGCAGATGCAAAAATGACTGTTGTACTTTTGTTCTTCCCTACAAAACTTTTTCACACTTGCATTTTCAAGGACATTCTTCAGGTCTCACCTGTACTTATATATATTCTTTTAATTCCAAAATTTCAGACAAGATAAAGAAGGACAAGGAAAAGTGGAAAAAAAACACTAAACAACAGAACAGTAACATAAATGCTCTAAAGGATACAGTATTCATGTTACTAAAAATGGCAAACTTTAGAACACTTTTTTTTCCTTTCTCATAGAGCTGTGAATAAATAATGAAATTTATCAGTGACGTGACCCTCATTGACAAAAGTTTCCCAATGTTCTTAGCAAAAACTAGCTGTATATTGGAGGTCATACAGTAAAAATACAAGCAGTTGGCAGTATTTGCTGGCACATAGAGATCTGAGAAGATCTCTCTGTGCAGTTCATATCTGTTTGGATTCTCGTCATACTGAACAAGAGGAAATCTTCCAATTTATATACACCTCTGTAAAACACAAGCAGTGAAGTTCTACAACTTGCTTAAAACTTAATATTTTACAATTCATTTCTCTTTGGACACCCTGTTAATGGATGCTGTGGAAGTGAAAACTAGGTACAGACAATGGAGGGTAAAATTTAGTTCAAAAGATAATGTTTTCATTTATGCTGCAAGCATAACTTATGCTTCCATCACAACCCACAAAGACTAGTGAAGCCAAGAGGGTGATTCAGATTCAAAATAGTTGTCCATGGAATGATTCCATTTGCTAAGTACATGTATTTATTTCCATCTGAGATTCTTTGAAATATCTTCCCTGATCTCTGGGTGAAAAATTTGGACAATCAAAGCAAAGAGTAGTGGTCAATGAGTCAAAGTGTACCTAGCAATCAATTATAAGGCGTGTTCCTCTGGAACTGATTTAAAGGGATGATACTTTAACAACTTTGACAGTGACCTTGATGACAATTTATCCTATCAGGTTCTTGCATTATTTCAAATTGGGGATATGCTGGATATTGGTTTATATGCTGGAGAGCTGAGCTGTCCTTAACTGATGAAAGAATAAACAAGCTGGAAAAATGAACTAATAATCTCATAATGATCAATAAACACAAAGTAGTCTTCTACTTGGCATACAGAAAGTCCATCATCAGTCCAGGCTGGGAACAGACTGTCTGGGTAGCAAGTCTTTAGGAACTGACCTGGGACCAAGATATGTTTACAACAATGAAAACCAAATCCCTACTGGGCTGTATTAGCAAGGATGTAGTAAGCAGATTGAGGGTGTAGTTAGCAGATTGAAGCAAATGGTTATTCTTCTCCATCCAGTGATTTTGAGTTCAGTGTGTGTATCTGGAGTACTGTGTCCTAGTTTTGGACCCCTGGTAAAAGAGGTATATCAACAAACAGAATCTAGTGGAGAGCCACCAAGACGATTGGAAAGGCTGAAGAACGTGACATATCAGGAAAGGCTGTTGAAACAGCATGGAGAAAACAAGGATAAGGAGGAATATAATTTCAGTCTTGCATTACTTAAAAGAGAGTTATAGTAAAGACAGAACCCAATTTTTCTTTTGGATTGGTACAATGAAAGATCAAGGGCTAATAGCCACAATCACAAGGAAGAAAAATTCTCCTTGGATATACTCATATGAAAGAGGTCAAGCACTGGAAAAGGCTGCACAAAGAAGTGGAGGAATCTCTCTCCCTAGTGATTTCCAAAATTCAACTTTTCAAGACCCTGGGCTGCCCTCTTTTGAGCAGGAGGTTTAATCGACCTGAGTCATCTGCCCTCCTGTGGTTTCCCCCTTACAGTAAAAATGAAAATAACCAATGAACCTTTTCATCAAACACACATACCAAAAATATTTTCTGCTATTCTTCTCCCTCTCCCTTACAATATATTTTTACATATTTCAAAGCTGAATCTCCTAACCCGCTGTCTAATGATGAGTCAATCTCCTGCATTCACAAATCTTGGTTAGGCAGCAAATGCCAATTTTCAGTATGCCCTCCTCCAGTCCAATTACCTCCCCTGAGTTACAGAATTGCCACTGAAGAGCCAGGAGAAAACCAGAAGAGTATCTTTAATCAAAAAGATAACCTTCTCAAAAGCAAAATGTGCAAATTGATTTCTGAATCTCCTCAAAACATTTTACTGTGGAAAAGAAAGATAACGGTGTTTTATATTTTTTTTCAAACTTCCAAAAATTGTAAGACAATGGATTTATTTTCTTTTATCTTTATAATTGCCTTATTAATTTCTTTGGTTTTGGAGTAAAGAAAGTCAATTGATAGAAGAGTGCAAGCAAATGAATAGTGAGACTTATCTGTAATACCACAAAGCTAACACTTCTGCTGAGGGTTTTCAAGACACCTATTTCACCTTGTGTGATTTTATTGGTATTCAGCCCACACTGGAAGAAAGCAGAAAGGGCTATGTTACAATTTCCACTGTGCTTGTTTGTGAATTGAAGCGTAAGCTGACATCTTGTAGTAGAATCAAAGAATGGAAGTAGAACAGTTCATAAACCTGCTTTCCTCAGGTTTCACCAATTTAAAATATAATTGCAATATTAAATTCTACTCTAGTTTTGACTTCAAGAAGAAGGTAAGTTACTAATTATATTTAGTGTTCTAAATATTACATCAATATTAGAGAGAGAGTAATGATTTTGCAGACACAGCGCTGGATAAAGAAAAACATAAACGTATGCACACAATGTGTTAGAAATAACATGCATTAGACAGTCACAGGGAAAATAAAAGAACATAAGCAAATCCAGCATGGCCAGTAAATATGGTTGTACTATTCACCCTGGATATAGGAGGCAGAAGTTTAAGTACTTCTTCTTTCAGGTTTAGATTGAGGATTTGAACTTGAATGTTCCTGCATAATTTTCTTAATCACCTCATCACTTTTGAATACTTCCAACCCATATATATATATACATGTAAGATGTATAAATTAATTTTTTGTATTTTATTGTAATAAATTTGACTTTCCACCAACAAAATATCCTATGTCCTTGCTATTATGCTGTTCTGTATCTACTTTACAACCAGCGTCCCAAAGACACTAAATCATTTAGGTAAATCAGGTATTTCCAGATTTCCACTTTTGACAATCCCTTCACCTATTCTTCTTTCTAAGGATATGTCATTTAAACCCTCTCTGGTTATTCAAGTAATCCATTGGTTACTGCATTCCACTGAAGTTGTGAGTCAGTTGTTTTCATGTCCATCCTAGAGTCACTTTCATGTGTATCTGACTTCAATCTAATTTAAAGAAGGACTTTGAAATGCAGTCTTTTATATTGTGTGCTCTAACCATCACTTCATAGGTGTTTCTGGAACAGTTTGTTCTAAGTGTTTCCAGGTGATGTTATTCCATATTACATAACCTAAATATTCACCAGGGCAGCCAAATACTTCAATTCAGTAGATTGTGCAACCATGTGAAATGATAAAAGCCCATACTCCAAATCAATATTTAAATTATTGTACATGGTGAACCAGGTTCAGCACAAGAGAATGAGAAATGCTGCAGTTGTGTAGGAGGCTGGAGGGCTACAGAGACCTACTTCCTGCTCAAATTCAGTACAATAAAGATTTGTGCAAGGGTCACCCTTATTTCAGGCACTTCCAAACCACTTGGGTTTCAGGGAATCTGAGAAATCACTGTTTCCTGCTTTCTATTAATTGTGACCACATTCACTGGGCTTTAGAATAGAGTTCACATCTATCAAAATTGAGTGGAGTCAAGTCTGATCTAGGTCTGATAGGCCAATTCTTCCCTTTACTAGCGATTTCCTGCTGGCTGTGCTAAATACATAAATAGAAGCATTTGCTATTACAAAAAACTCCCCATGTTCTACAAAAAGAATTGTCAACAGGATATCATTTGGAATGCAAACCTTTACGTAAACAACCACTTGAAATAATAGCAATAATCATCGTAATAATATATTAGTATTCAAAATACTCAGCTCTTGATTTTCTTGTGAGAAAGCACTTTTGTTCTGTTCCTGAAAACTGACATTTAAGTTAGGTATAAGAATACTATTCTCTTTTACAAATCAGTACAGTAACAATATGAACAGTAAAATTTTTAACCACCTGCATTACTAAAAACAGAACCAGACACGTCAGAGACCAGTTGGGAATCTGAGAAAAAGGGGCAGTGACACTCAGATGTGTGATCTAGGATCGCTGTTCTATCTTATTCAAGTTGACAGGTAGTTTAATAAGTGATACAGGAAAGCTAGAACCCGAAGAAGGAGAAGGAACTTGTTTCTGATCACAAAAACTTTGCAAGCAGCCAAAGTAAAGTTCACTTTCCATGAAGAGGTTGCCTATGAGATACAGCACAAAGAGAGACTTGTGTGCAGTTTTTACAAAGAGGAAAATATTTGTGCTCTTCCCCTTTGTACTTTCTACAGGTGTAGAAAGTGCTTTAAGAACTGGACCAGCTGCTGGCTTAAACTGTGCTTATGCAACAAAAAAAGAGAATTATCACTATGAAAGAAATACACGCATAAAGAAAGAAAATTTAGAAAACCCCCATAAATACTCTACCAGGTCTTGATGCTTTTTATATTATCAGAGAACAAACAAATGTAAAATAATTTATGCTTTCTGAAATGGTCAAAGAAAGCCTGATATTTCCAAGCTTTGGTGTGGCTTAATTGTAAGCAAATTTATTTGTGTTTGTTCTGTTGTACATAATATTTTGCTATGACTAGAAATGACTAGGTTCCCTCTGACTTGTACATATATAACACAGAAGCATTGTTGAATAAAGAAGTAGCTGGTGACCTCATCTATACAGTCAGTACACACTTGAGTCCAGATCACCTGCATTTTGGATCACATTCTAGTTCTAAATCAGAATAAATTGTGAGGACAATCAGACCAACTCAGATCCTGAAGAGGACTGGCTAACACTCAGTACTATATCCCTCCTGGCAGAACTAATGAAACGAACTTGATTACCTGAAAATAGCCACTGGTAGCATTATGGCTCTAATCAGAAGCAACAATTAAACCAAATTTACTTTTCAGACAGGTCTATAAAAAGGTGAAAGAAGCTATTGAAATGAAGAAAGGAAGCAAGCAGTAAATGCCTAGGTATTATAAGGTTACCTCAAAAATAAATTAAAATACTAGTCTCAACTGTGTTGCTCAGTACAATTAAAAAAAAAATTGAATTCATTCTTATGGAAAGCACAGTTTGGAAACTAGAAGTTGTGCTGTCATCAGAATTTTTCAATTCTTTCTACAAACTTGTCTCTTAACCTGATAAAATGTCATATTGCTATTGATACATTGCAATACTCATGACGTTGCGTGAGTGGAAAGTAGTCAGTGGAAACGTCAGCTCCATTTATACTGATAAATAGCATGGGATTAGGTTACCACTAGGCTAGAAGTCAAGTGGCATAACCTGGCTGCATCTTATTCACACAACACTCGCTCATGTGATTTCACCTCAGTTTCAGGTGGCTCTTACACATTAATATCATTTTGCTTATATTTTTATGTTTGAGTGTGGAAATAGTGTTGAAGGTTTACACAGAACAGAGAGAAACAAACCTCTATAAACTTATCCATGCTGCCCATTGTGAATGATCTTTGTCGTGTGGTATTCCCAAACTGATGCTTGGGAATCTTCTTGGAAAGTAAATGCCAGTAAACCCAACACAGTAAAAATTTAGGTAGTATGAATAACCAGTATCCCAAAGCTGAAGCATGTTCCTTTTTTAGTGATATAGATTTGGTCACTGAAACCATGGCTTTAATATTATCTGTCAATGGAATTAAGCATAAAGAAATTGCCAGAAATCCAATTTCCATCACATCCAAATTTTTAAAATGTAATCTGTAATTTTGCCCTATATTTGCAGACAAGTCCTTCATTATTTAAATTAAAGGATTAGATCCAATAGCATGGGTAGTTGCAGAGCAAGAGTTCTGGGACTCATGCATGGTTATATTGCATTGACTTCTATCCTTTTTTAAAAGATAGAGAAGAAAAAATTACCTTGATGGTTGTCTATTCTTTTTTTGCAATTAGTCTTACCTTGGTGTTGTGGGTTAACTCCAGCTGGCTAAGCTAAGTCCCCACCGAGTCACTTGTGCACCACCACCCTCCACTTCCTTTTCAAATGTGGAAGAGTATTAAGAGAGTAAAAAACAAGAAAACTCATGGGTCAAGATAAGGATAGTTTAGTAAGTGAGGAAGGGGGGTAGGGGGGGGGGGGGGCAGGGAGGAAGAAACTCCCCCACAAGGGATGCAAAAACATTCAGTCACCACAACCAGACCAATGCTCATCCAGTCCCCAGGCAATGGCTCTCTTTTAAAATACACACACACACACACACACATTTGATTTCTGAACATGATGTTGCATGGCATGGGGTATCTCTGGTCAGTTTTGCTGTCCCAGCTGTGTCTACTCCCAAATTCTTACCCACTCCCAGCCTTATTGCTGAGGGGTGGAGGGAGAAGCAGACAGCCTGGACACCGGGCAAGGGCTGGTCAGCAATAAGGAAAACATTGGTGCGTTTTGGTGACCAGTCTAAGCAGCACCATATGAACTGATGTGGAGAAAATTAACTGCATCCCAGTCAAACCAAGTCAAACCCAGTACATTTGGTGTTGATACCCTTCAGTTTGCTTTTTTCCCCCCCCTTTCATTTACTCCCATCTTAGTCATTGTCCTGGCACTGCAGCATTCTATAGCAATGACTAATTTAAAGTGGAACTTTTCATCTTTTCACATAATCTGTTCCTCACATCTCTGTATTCATTTTTCTATATTGATTTAATTTATGATAAATTTGAATGTAAAACTTGAGAAAGCATCAAAATTTTTATAGACTGCTTACATCAATGTGAGTGAAACAAGTGAATAGCTAGATAAGACTAAACACATTCAAAAGGATCAATAAGCTTCCTCTGCCTAGAGAAATTACAGTCTTACAAAAAGGAACTTATTGCCCAAAAATATAATGTAATTATTTAGGCAACAAATTTCTTAGAACTCAGATACTTGATTCCTTCTGTCATCTCTATTTACCTTCTGGAAACAAAACCCCTTACAAATTCATAGTTTGTAAAGGAAATTGCTTTTCTTCTTTGCCTTTTGTCTGACTAACTACTGAAACTAAAAGTGACATAACTGACATCATGTAGCAAACCAATTTCTGAGCAGGTGGCTTGGAAATTGTACTAGCACTATTTGTATTAGCACTGAATGTAAGACTTTGCGTACTGTTAATATTTGCACTGTAATTTGCAAAATATTCCTTTTTTCCCCTCCACAAAATAACTGTTCAGCTTCAGGAACATGACACATTTTTTTAGAAAAATCGTAAAATGATAAAATGTTAGTTCAATGTATGCTACTGCCTTTTTTTCTAAGCAAGGATTAAAATACAACATAATTGTTTAAATGGTTTCTGACTGTTTTCTGAGCAAGAATTGAAACATAGCTAATATTTTTAGACAATTAACAGTTCTGTAACTATTATTTTCTCTCAGAGCTATACGTTAGGTAATTAATGTTCAATATTTTGAAACGGTATTATTACCTTAATATTAGAAATTAAATATCTCAGTAGATACACTCATTATTCTCTTGGATGCTGCACCTAGGAATTCCTATTTTTTCCTTATTGCAAGCTCCAGTTTCACAGTTTTGTCTACAAAGGAAACCACTCAATCCATGCATAATGTCATTTAAATCTGAGAACTCCATAATATACAGGATTCTTCAAGAAATGAAATTGCAAAATCAGAATGACAGTTCTTGCTTAGCCGTGTTCCATTTAGGATCTTGTCTTAGATCACCATGATTGAATTAATATTTTACATTTCAGACTGAAGAAAAACCGTAGATATCATTATAGTGAAGGGCAAAATAATGTTAAAAGTTATTAATTTTCATATTCAAGATTTCCTCTCAGATAAATAACAGGCTAGAGGTAATTATTTCTTCCTTTCTGTAAGTTTTGGGGGTTTTGCTTTAAATTCCTATTATGTCATGTAAATTTCCCTTTTCCTCAGAACAGCTGCCTATTGAATTCAGAACTTCAGCTATTGTTCCATTCTTCAAAAAAAAGCTTTGTGACTCAGCAGTATTATCTAACCATAGGCTTATTGCTCAATTATCTCTGTTGTTAAGTCAAGGAACAGAAGTTTTTTAATTACTTGCAATATTTTTTTTGAGATATGTTAGTGTGACTTTAGGGAAAAGTACAGGACAAAAGTACAGGGCAAACTTTATGTTCTTTATAATTCAGTAAAAATGCCTTTTATCTTAATAAAATGGACTTAATTGAACCCTTTAACGGTACAAAGTGTTCTGCATAGGCCAATGGAAATTTAAGCAGTGATGCTGTTGGTACGTTGATATAGAATAATGAACCTTTAGGTCCAAATCCTCCAATTTTCTGTCAATACCATGTCTCTGCAAAGCCTTACATATTGCTTATCATTCTTACTTTTATTAGAAATTAAGTAAGCTTTGCTTCTACTTGCAAAATTTCAAGGGTACCTTTAAAGTGTGTTCTCTGAGGAGAATGCCAGCAGTATCCAAGATCACTTCCTCAAGGTGCTAAGAGATTTAAAGGCTGATGAGATGGATTCATATCAGACTGCAGATATCAAATGCAAGATCATGAGACCTTTATAAAACAGGTATGGCTTTGATTAATAAAATAAATCAAACTAAGTGCTGTTTTATGACCTTTAACAACAATTCAGGGAAAGCTAATGCTGTTGGCTGACAACAAGCCAATCTTTCCTGTAATGGCGGCTATTAAATCCATGGGAAATCAAGACATTATCCAATTCATATCAATCAGATACTTTGGCTAAGCAAAACTAATATCCCACTTTGTTATCGGTACACATAGTAAAATACAATAACTGTACTAGGGTTCAGTTTAGTAGCAAAACTAAGGTTTTGTGCTCAGGTATCTTTGCTTTTTTTTATTGATCTTTAAACCTTCTTTTAATTAAAAAGCAACTCTCCTGTTCTGGTTTTGTGGCATCCGTGACTGTTTGCAAAAAAATGAAGTGAATATGTTGTAGTCTTTTAAAGCATCTGACATTACTGAAAGATAACCTCATGAACCTCATGAATATTATACAACAAATACTCTGGACCAGCTGAAAAGGAAATGTTTAACAGATAAATTGTTTCCAGATGTATTTTGTTTTCACATTAAGGTAAATGTGTCGATTATAATGATGTGTTTCTGAAGGAAGTAGTATTTCAGTGAGGAGGAAATGAAGAAGAATCCGCCAGCAGAACAAAGTGTTACATCACATCTTAAGGTAATTAAATTGGTCCTGGAAAAGATGATCTCTTTAAAGAAGTTGTTTGAACATCTTGTGACATTCATTATAAGAAATTCTCAGAAGGAAGGTTTTTTCTAGTATGAAAATCATACTAGAGTTTAGTATAATTTGTGCTGAACAATATTAAAATATTGAATATATTTGCAAGTTGTAACATCTAAGTTGCAACATTTTGCGAATGAACAGACTATATATAATGATTTAAGTCATAGCTGGCCTTGTCAGTTTTCCATCCTTACATAGTTATTAAAGGATCAGCTCAGCAGCTATGGGCTATACTGGTGGTTGAGAGGGCTGCCATGGGTTTAGATTTTTGGTTAGTATACTATTGTCCGCTTTTCTCAGACTGCAACACTTATGAAAGTGTCAGGAAAGGGGACAGCAGCTTTTAGTGTTTGGAAATATGTGAGTCCTTGATGAATACCTAAAGGTCTGAGTGAGAATAACAAAGGTAAAAATCTTTACAGTACAGATGGGCAGGAGTAGGATGGTGTGGGTATATACAAGATTATCTTCATCCTGTGGAAACCGTGTAGAATCAATCCCTGAGACTCCCAAAGGACAGAGTACACATGGTACTACTCTTGTGAGTGACCACTCTAGGGCCATAATTTGTAGAGAACTTCTTTTCCTGCTTCTTTACCACAGCATGGACATTTTCCTTGTAAACCAGGTAGATAATATCACAAATGGTACATCTCTCCAATTTAAGTAATCTCAGCAGAGCATTGTAAGTGACATAAACTTCATTACAGAATAAAATGGTGTATTTTTCTCATGTCTGATGTATTTGAACATGGTGGTAGAAGAAAGACAAGACAAAAGTCTCATGCAGCAGCTGAAGACCAGTCATCTAAATTAGTAAAATATTAAAATCTCAGGAGTTCTCTTAACATTTAAGACAAGCAAAATTGGATCCAGTGGGAACAGAAAGGAGCCTTCAGTATTAAGGGCACTGGTGGAAATCAGTATCATAGAGAATGTGCTGTTCCAGATCCTTTTTTTGCCTAAATGGTGCTTGCAATTATACATGGAATATACTTCCCATGAGAGTCAATTGTGAAAGTCTGCTGTTTCAATAGCAGCAGTACCAACCTTAAAACACAGTATCACAAAGAATATGCGGAGATTCAGCAAAAACTTAAAGTTCGTGCTTAAGGCCCAAGAACTTCTTGCTCATAATTTATTGAAGTGTAAGTGTATGCAGCTGTTTCCTAGCAATATTAGCTCTGAGGTTCTTGTAAGCTTAGAACCATAGAAACTCAGAATCATAGAATGGGTTGGGTGGAAAGCAACCTAAAGACATAACCTAGTGCCAAATCCCCTGGTGTGAGGAGGGGCATCTTTCACTTGATCAGGTCATGGGACATCCACAACTTCTCTGGGCAACTCGTTTCAGTGTCTCACCCCCCTCATAAAAAAATAATTTCTTCCCTACATCCAATCTAAATGTACACTCTCTCAATTTAAAACCATTTTCCCTTGTCCCTTAATAAAGATATTGAACAGTACAAGTCCTGGTACAGTCCCCTGAGGGACACCACTCAGTACTAATCTTCATTTGGACACTGAGTTGTTGATTGCAACACTTTTGATTAAGATGTCCAGCCAATTTCTTCTCCATTGAACAGTATGTCCATAAACCCCATATCTCTACAATTTAGCAACAAGAATGTTATGTGGGATCATTTAAAAAGTCTTAGAAGAAATTAAGATAGATGAACACAACTGCTCCTACCTTATTCATCAACATAGTTTCTCCATTGTAGAAGGCCACTAGATTAGTCAAACACCATTTGTCCTTGGCAAAGCCATATTGGCCGTCTCTATTCACTTCCTGTCATCTCTATGCCTTGTCACAGGTTCCAAGAGGAGCTCTTCTGCAACCTTACTGGGTACAGAGGTCAGGCTGACCGATCAGTAGTTCTAGTGTCCTTCTTTTTATCTTTTCTTAACATCAGTGTAATATTTCCCATTTTCCAGCCACAGGTGACTTCACCTAATTGTGATTACCTTTCAAGTATGATGGAGACTGGCTTTGAGACTACATTGGTCAAGTCCCTCAGGACCCTGGATGTGTCTAACCAGGTCCCCTGGTCTTGTGTACTGTCAGGTATCTCAGATGGTCTTGAATCTGATCTTCAACAATTGGTGGGACTTAATTTCTCCAGTCCCTGCCTTGTGATCCAAGGGTTCAAGAGATGTGGGAAGAACAGTTTCTGATTAAAACTGAGGCAAAATGTTCCAGAGTATCTTAGCCCTTCCCCATGCCTATTGCCACCAGATCCTTTACATCATTTAATGGCGAGTGAAGAGTGTACTATTTCTTTCATATTTCTTTTCTGACTAACATACCTATAGAAGCACTTTTTCTTCACATAACTTGACAAATTTAGATCCGGCTATGCGCTTGCTTTCCTGATCCCATCCCTACACTCTTGGGCACTATCCCTACATTCTTCCCAGAATGTGTGTCCCTGCTTCCACTGCCTATGCATTTCCCTCTTGTGCGTCAGTTTGACTAGAAGGTCCTTACTCAGGTATGCTCATCTCTTGCCTTCTTTGCCTGACTTCTCAAACATAGGAATTGATACTTCTTGTGTTCTAATAAAAATGTCTTTATCCCTGGAGGCAGTTTCCCAGGGTTTGCATCCACCAGATTCTTTAGAAAGCTGAAAGTTCACTTTCACAAAGGCCACGGTCTTTACTATTCACCTAATCTATAACCCTTGAGATCACAAATTCCACGAGAGCATGATCATTGTAACTCAGGATACCACCAATCTTGGCTTTTCTAATAAGTCCATCTGTATTGGTGAGCAACAGATCTAATGCATCTCCTCTGGCGGGGCTTACTATCACCTGGATTAGAAAGTTGTCCTCCATGCATTCCTAAGGTTACCTGGACTACTTGCAGCTTGCTATGCTGCTTTTTCTGCAGATGTCAAGGTGGCTGAAATACTCTATCAGGAGCAGGGCCTGCAGCCATGATGCTTCCTGTAGTTGAAGTAAGAACATTTCATTGACATCTTCCCCTTGATCAGGTACTCTTTGCTAAATACCAGCCACAAGGTTTCCTTTATCTTGCTCTAATTTTTGCTTATAAACTCCTGACCGCTGCATTACTGCTTTTCAAATAAAGATCTGTGCAATCAATCCATCAGTTTAGGTAGAGAGCAAGTCCCTCTACCTCTGTTCCTCAAGAACAGTTTATAGCCATCAATTGCATTGTTCCTATCATGTGATTGATCTGACCAAATTTCAGCGATAGCAATCAGATCAAAGATTTCCAGCTTCACTGTGGCTTCCAGCTCCTGTTTTTTGTTACCCATATTTTGTGCATTGGTATAGAGACCCAGTTGGTTGGACTGTTGACTGTCTCACCTTTTTCATGGAACCCTTTTGGAGGATTTGGGGCTGTGTGTCACTACTGTGGTAGGTGTGTTCATCCACTGTTGCTTGTGAGTACGCAAGGGTTGTGACTTTGCAACCCACTCCCCAATTCATTAGTGTAGAGTGCAATTCACTGTCAATGAATTTTCCAGCAAAGATTCACCTGCTCTTCTAGATGGGGGATCTCATCTCTCCTTAGTAATTTGTATTCATCAAAAAATGTCCCATGATCACATAAGCCAATGCTCTGGTGATGACACCAGCCACAAAGCCATGTTGATGTGCATGATGTGTCAACTTCTGCCCATACCTCTGTCTCTGACTAGCAAGATAATGAAACCACTTGGGCCCCTCCTCTTCATTTGTGCCACCAGGGCTCTGAAGTCCTCATTGAACTTGCCTGGATTATGTTTCGCTGTGTCATTGGTGTCCACATGGAAAAGAATTAGGTGATAGTAGTCTGTGCTTTTAACCTGTTGTGGCAGTCTCGCTGTGACACCCCAGATTTCAGCTCCTGGCCAAGCAGTAAACTTTTGTTGACTATATAAGCCCAGAAGATGGGTGCCTCAGCAGAGAGTCACCCACTGTTACACTCTCTGCTTCTTTTTTAATCTCTTAGTATGTGCAACAGGTATGATCTCTTCCAGCTTCAGCCTGAGTGACTCCCCCTTGAGTGTCTAGCACAGGTGGAGCTGGCACTCTCCTCCATCTCGGACCATGGGGCTGTTTGCTGTGCTCCACGTGGGCAGCAGCTTCCCTGATAGGAAGCTTTGTCTTGATGATCACCTCCAATTGCTCCCACCTGTCCCAGCAGATGGCTTCTGGCTGCCACAGAGCACAGGCCTTGCTTTGTCTCTACCACTATACTTCTGAAGATGTCAAATCACTGCCTAATAAGCCCTTCTACTTCCCTGGAATCCTCAAGCTGCTGGGTGGGCTCGTGCAGGCAGTAGCTGGCTGGGATGACTGTCAAGGCTGCAGCCTACACCTGTGGAGGAGCAGAGCAGGCTGCAGCCTGGCAGCTGTCAGGGTACACTGTCCTCCTTGCACCAACTGTGCAGCAAAATGCCGTGCCACTCCTCCCAGGCACCTCTCCCTTTCTGTACAACCTGGCCATGTCACTCCTGGTCATTTGCAGTCCCCAAGGGCCAGTTCCTTGGATCTTTCTGTGGTTTGAATTGGCCATGGGGACAGTCAGCCTCCAGAGACCTCGCAAACCTCCTGGTCTTCCTGGCATGCTGCAAGAGCTGTTGCTGCCACTGCTGCTGCTAGCATGGAACTAAATAATAAACTAGGAGATATTGTATAATTAGAAGTATTTGATTTAAACTATTTTTACAATAGTTACTTATGGCAAGCAGCAACAAATTAAATTAAACTATACAGGTTATTTTTATCAGTAGCAAGGCACACCAGAAATGTCTCAAAGTACAAAATTAATGTAATGTAAACATGTGATTAGGTTCTTTTTAAACTAAAATAAACAGCTGCTAAACCAAATAGTATTAATACTTGTAAACAACTCAGAGATCCCATAGGGTAAAAGCAACTATACAAATATAAATTGTTATTCTCACCACAATTCTGGCTAATATAAATACTGTGCAGAATGTTACAACTGAGGTATTTTTAATACAACTACAGATACACAGAATATTCTGAATTAGAAGAGACCCACAAGAATCATCCAGTCCAAATCGTAAATAAAGGGACCAGGGGGATTGAACCCACAACCTTGGTGTTATTATCACCATGGTCTGACCAACTGAGCCAATCTCAGGGTCTGAAATACCTTTAAAAAATATTCAAATTATCACACACATTTAGTGAATGTAGATTTCAGACAAAACAGCTATTAACTGTATCCAAAAGTGTGTATTCTAGAATACATGATAAATTTTCTGATACACAGTTGATTAGACAAGCCTTGCAGATAATCATAGGATGCTTTACAGACTCTACAGGAGAACAGTTCCACAGCTATTTCTGTACCACATAATGGAGAAGGCATACTCAGTGCCAGCCAGGGCTACTGAAGTGAGGGAGATATGCATTTTAGCTTTCTTAACTGCCTTCCATCTGGAAAACCTGTACCTTGACCAGTCCTTAATTTCTAGATGTTCTTCCTCAAAAATCAGCATTTTAAAAAGATGTCCATGGTTCTGCTTTATCCATCTGTAGACCTGCATAAAGACTTGGCTCAGCCCAACCTTTTAGTCCTACTTTAGTGGACCTTAAAATGCACTTAAATTGAAATCACACATGCTTTACTGACTTAAGTAAAAGTGCACTGACACGTACACAAAATTTCATTTGATATCAAGTTACTATTGTCTGAAACCAACATTTCACCTCTTACCTTATGTACTCAAAGCACAATATGGCTGAAAAGAGTCAGACCACACTGACTGTATAATAGTTAGTTTCTAAACCTACGTACTTTATAAGGTTAAATATTTTATTGGTGAAAGTGCGTAAGAAAGACAAGCTTCAGTGCAAAACAAAACCAGCAAAAGCTCCCGACATGTACAGCTAAGCTATAAGTCCACAACAGAGGTTACAATAGAAATGCTGGCACAATTTGTACCACAGCTATTTGAACACAACAAGCTGTAATTGGTCCCATTATTAAAGATTTGAACTGGCTGCATATTTCACAGAACTGATTCTGCAATCTGGTTGTCACTTTGTTTCAAAACATTTATGATTACAGAAAAAGATTCTTTGCGCATTGTTTGGGGTTTTTTTCTGTATCTGGCACTCACATATTTTCTTGAACAGCTCGATCTGTTGTCAATACTAGAAATTGTTTCATTGTTAATATTACAGACTGAGAACACAAATTGTAATTGCACTAATAAATTCCTCTACTTCCATACCTGAGATTCAGGTTCCTTGGTCACTTCTAGCTCACACACATTTCATGTCTACACTTTTCACCTAATAAAGTATGAAAGAGATTGCATAGACCTCCTTTGCTCCCCAGCTGCTGCTGTTTATAACAGGAGCAGTTGAGTGGAGGAAAAGTAGCCATTCTCAAACCACAACTTCTGCATATATGCAAGTGGTTAAAGAGATGAAAAGTAGAGACAGAACTGAGTATGAACACCAGCACAGGTTCTGTGATGCCCTTTTGAGCAATCTTCCTGAAACAAGCATAAGACAAGCACAGATTTTTTGTCTGCCCAGCAAAGAGAAAATAGATTTTTATGTAAGAATTATAATCTGCTTCTTGCTTTCCAACTCAGGAGACACAGTTATGTACAGCTGAGGTTTATGACAGAGTTAGAATTAGCATCTTACTGTGTGGAAACACCAGTTTGTTTGATTTGCGAAATATCCAAGATGACACATTTAGGATGATGTTTTTCACATCAGTGAACACTCACTTAAAAGCATCCTACTAGGGCCCACAAAGATGATGCTCTTATCCAGTTTGTTCAAGGGTTAGGTTATGAAATGGAAGTGATATGGTCTTCTACTAAAGTACTACTATTAAGTCATTCTTGGGAGCATTTTAGTTGGAAGATATTTTCAGCTCATTTCTTTTTACAGTCGTATTTTATCACTAGACATAACTCCCCACTTGTTATTGAAGAATATTTTCATTTCCTGTTTGAGACAAAGAGTTGATCCAACTCACATTGTACTTAATGGGGATCTGTCAGATTTAATTTGAGTTGATTCAAATCTGTAAACCGCAGTCCTGGTCACTGCTGTCTATCACCACGTTGTACTCAAGCAAATAATTTTCATTTAAGTGAGGAACTACCATGCAATACCATTGCAAACCTTTATATATAACATAAAAAAATAATATAACAGGTTTTGAAATTAAGTAATATTATCTGTGAAGTAAACTGAGGAACGATAATTTACATCAGCTAGCAAATTGTTCTTCAATAACTCTATGAAAAATATTTATCACAAAATTTCAGAAATTCTGTCTGACAGTTCAGGTCAGCTCCCTTTAACACTTTCATTAGCAAGCACTCTTGTGCTTCTTGTGTGCTAGGGGAAGTATCTGACTGCCTGGCCTCTTTATCGATGAGTAACCTCCATCTAAGATAAAAGACTTTTGGAAATGATGAAGGGGTTCTCAACTAAAGAATTTCCAGTAGAGGTGGTGTGCCCACTAGAAATGTCACCTGTGTAAATAGCAGTGTACCAACTGCTACTATAGTACAGAGTTTAGAGAATCATAGAGCGAACCTGAGGCTGATTGTAAAATACCAAGGTGCCATATTTTGGAAATAAAAAACAAGAACATGAAATTGATTGGAATCTCTAGAAATCTTGGTAAAACTATTCATATGACATGAATAATATCACAGAAATTCTGGGGAACAATTTGTTTTCTTTGGAGAGTTGATATTCCAGGAAAGACAGGTAAGGAAAGAAATATTGTCTTTGTTTATCATATTTATATCTAGACTTTATTAAGATTGAGAAACTAATATTTTTTATCCTGGTAAAAGAAAGCAAGAAAAAAGGAATAATGGCAGTAATCTATAAAGACCCTTATTGAAGAGCTTGATGAAGCATTTCTTAGCCTACTCAAAGATTAGATTTTGGTGGCAGCAGAGAGTTTTACTATGACATAGTACTGTGATAGGCTATAGACTGACAATCATGCTCATGAAATGTACTGGGAAAAAATTCTGTTTACGAGGTTAGAAGAGGACCAAATAATTTAGATTAGTGCTATCTAACAGGGAGAATTGATTGAGATGGCAAAGGTGCATTGTAGTATGGGGTGAAAGTAATCACAAGACAATAAAGTGAGCTACCCTAAGGAAACAAATGATAGAACTAAAACCAGGGTAGTTTAAGAAGTCAAGCTTTGATAGAGATCTCAGGAAACTCATATGATAGATCATTTGGGAAGATAACCTAGAAGAGACAGAAATGCAGCATATCTGGCAGTTACTGGAAGAAACTATATTAATGCACAGTATCAAACTAGTTAATGCAAGAAGAAGATGGTAAGCACAGTAGGAGGAACATTTTAACTACTCAGGGTGTAGTTAAAATGTTCATCTAACATTTTCTTAGTGACTTGAAAAGCAAAAATAAATCATATAAAAGGGTCCTATGGTTGTGGGTCATATAACTGAGAAGATTAGAAAGAAGGAACCTATAATTATAAGTTATAAGGATAAATCCAGAAATAGGACAGAGCATATGAGTATCAATTAGTAAGAGAAATTAAAAAACAAAATATGAGATCCTAAAACTGCATAAGAGAAGACTAGAAGAAATACTGATCCAAGTCTAATTGGAAAAAGAAAAGAGGAAATAACAACCAGAGCTTTCTCTTCCTTCTTTGTTGAAGTCTGAGTTGAAACTCAGTAATTTGACAAGAAGATGGTCTGATTTTGGAAAGAAAAATTCATTGGTGATGGTTCCAAACATTTCTCAAAATCACATTATAGTGTTTGTGACACTGTGTGAAGAATTTGAAACATGAATGGTTTATTATGAACTTTTAGAAAATGATATGTGTAGGAAATCCTTAGAGGGCTGAAAATGGAACAAGAAAATTCATAGACCTATCTTCAAAAGTACAAAGAAAAGGAGGGACAAAAGAGCTGTAAACTGGACAGGTTTGGTTCCAGACAGTTCTAGAATATATAGTTAACTCATTTCTGCATACAAATAATTGAAAAGTAGTTAAGGGAAATATTTAAATGTTAAAGTCCTAGCTTAAATTTTCAATAAAGGTACATTTAAACTAAACTAAAGAAATCTGTATATGCAAAAGGCTAGGATGTGGACACAGTGTACCCTGCCATTGACCATAATGGGGCAGTGGAGCGAAGCAGACAACTGCATGCCAAGCACTGTTTGACAGAAATTTTCTCTCATCCCTCTACAACAGGGAATACAATTATTCAGCTCCACTTAGCACTGGTGATCCTTGGTTGCAGTGCCACAGTCAGTTTTAGGCACCACAGTTTAAGATAAAAAAAAAAGAGCCCAGAAGAGGATGATATATGTGGTAAGCATGTTAGAGAGTACATGAAGCAAAAAATAATCAAATTGCCTTTGCTGGAGGCAGGAAGCAGAAAGACAGTCTCTTAATTATTATGGGTTGCTATGAAGAAGTAATGAAGATCATAGGAAAGGACAAGCAGAAATCAGTTCCTTTTGTAAAAAGAAGCTTTAATTAAGATACTAACTTTCTTTCCAATGTTATGAAAGAGTGGACCAGATTACTGCATGTTGCTATAAAACTGTTTCCACAGTGGTTTTCAAGAGAAAATTAGAAAAATATCTGTTAGGATGTCTTCACATCCTAAGATGATGACTCAGGTGATTTTTCAAGCTCCCTTTAATATTGTAGTTGTACAATTTTACTTCCCTTACATTTTGCTTTAGCATGAGTAGAGTATGTTTTGTATCTAGAATACAATAGAAAGCATCAGATGTTTTTATGCAATATATTTTATGCCACTGCTAACATTTTATTAGTGGCTGATTAATGTGGAGTTATAATATTTTAAAAACAGTCTTTAAAATGGAAAAGTGAAGAGTCCCTTACTTAAATATTAATTACAGAATTATAATGAAATAATCGTATCCAGATTTTAAAAAACCACTTCACCTCTACCCTTTCTAAACATTAGCCATTTGTTGCTACATTTACTGTTTAAAACTGTGGTGTAATCAGATTCAAAAATATCTGCATGGTAATTGTCTCAGCCTGTTGATATTTTTGTACTACATATTAAATAATACTTTCAGAAAGTTCTTTTGAGTTATTTCTGGATTGCACTGTCAGAAATCCAAATAGGTGATTGTACAAGACAGTTGAGTGAGTGACACTGGGGCCTGAATGAAGACTGTGCAAAGACTTTGTCTTGGGGTGACTTTATGATGTGTATCCCATGTCGCTGCTCTATGCCCAGAAATTAACTTTGTGCCTTTCTATGCCTCTAAACTGAGCCTGAGAGGGAGAAGGAAAAACTGAGCAAAAGTTTTTCAAAGCAGTTTGCAGCTTGTTCAAGGTCACACAGAGATAGCAGTTTTTTCCCAGCTGCTGCAGGGGGAGGGAGGAAGCACCCGGCTTGCTGCTTTCCAGTCAGCTTTTGGCCATGTTGTTTCAGTTTCCTTTTCTCCGGAGAGAGACTGAGAGTTGAAACTTTGCTTTTCCTTCCCTGGAATTTCGGATTGTCTCCCTTTTCTACTGGACTGCTTCAACCCAGAGCACATCAGGAGGACTTTCCACCGGGCACAGAGGCCTGGCCCTGGGCCAAGCCCCCAGCTCCAGGAGACCAAAGGGAGGACTCTGACACTTTTTCCCAGGTTTTTCTCCACAGCGAGAGATTTTATTTTTTTAGCATTATTTTCCTTTCCTTTGTGTTTGGTAAATAAATAGTTTTATCTCTTTCCTTCGAGGAGAATTCATTTTTTCCTGAACCTGGTGGGGAAGGGGTGGTTGTGCCTTCTCTCAGAGGATATATTTCTAAATTTGGCCAAACCGGAACAGACTTCTAAAACTCTGAACTGCTGTAATGCAACCATTGTGACATACGTTTTCTTGTAGTTACAGAGAATGATCTTCTGGTGCTAAGCCAAACATAAAAATCAAATTCTAATGTATTTTCTGTCTTTAAAGAAGTGGGTTTAAAGCCCTTCTAAGCTTAGGCTCAAATGCATTGCACAGACCCAATTATTAATTCTTATATCAGAGGATTATCTTCCCAATTAAAAGGAAGATAAAAAGGTCAGGGTATTTTTAGAAATCTGGTTAATTGATTAAACTGCTGGCTAGCTGCTACTGTCTTACTTAGCTCACTCCACTAAAATTATCCACCTTTAATCACAAGTCATTTTTTTGAGGCATTAATATACAACTAGCTTTACAATGCTATCCTTTGTAACTGATTTCATGTGCTGACACTTGTTGGCCACAAATTCATTAAATAGTCCCAAATACCCAAAGTAGTCCTGAGCATGAAAGAATTTCTCCCCTTTTGAGCCCTTGAATGGAACTCAGTCATTCCCCACTCCCTTCTCCTTCCATCAGCTTGCATTCATTGAAAGCATACGTAAAGGACTACAGATGGAGATTATTTTGAAACTTCCCAATTGTGGTTTTCTTTTGAGTTAATTTAATAACCAATTTTTTGCCATTTGACACTAGAAGTTATTTCAATCCAATGTAAATTTGAGAGATGCATGGATCCATTTAACATAAGTCTGAAATATAATTGTTCATGTTTTGAGAGGTTCCTTAGAAGTAAGAAAAGGAAGATTTCATTTTAACTAAGATTTCATTTTGACTTATGTCACATGAGTAGGGTTCACAGACTTTCTGGATTTCACAGACTTTCTAGCAAATCAACAAAAGCATTTACTTGCTTCATTTGAAATTAAAAACTTACTTCTGAAACATTCATCTGTCACAATCAAGGCAATTCAATTCACAGATCTTGATTGCTGTACTTAGTAAGTCTTTTCATTTGGTTCAGTTTATCTTTGCATGTCCGACTTCATGCAATTAAATACTCTTGATCACTTATGAGCTCCTGCTGAGCCGTATTGTCTCACACAAAGCATCACAAGGTAAAGCTATTGAGAATCAGCATCCACAAAAAAGCACACCCCCAAATTCATCTTTTTCCATTATATTTGGATCTCTGGAGACAATATATTTTCAAATCAAGACAAAATTTATTTTTTTTTAGCAAGCACTAGCAGTTTATAGAAAAAAGCACAATGCCCATTCTGAAAATATTTCAGTGTGACGGTTTTGTCAAAGGTCATGAAGGGATATTTAACCTTCTTTTGTAGCTGAAAAGTTGTATTCTTATACTTCTTCTTACTTACCTTGACTTAATTATCTCTCAGTGAGAAAGTTGGCTAAGAAGCAGTAAATTCACAGGAAAAGCCAGAGGACTTTGTGAAAACTATAGTTTAAAGTGGATCTTAGTTTATTATTGTAGTGTAAAACAAAGGTCCTATTCAGGTTTTGTGTTTATTTGGTTTTGGCTTTTTCTGAGGTTTTTTTTGAGTTCCTTCCTTTGACTGTCATGCAAGCATTCATAGAAATAAGATATGAAATGAATAGACCTGAAGACAACAAAGACCTGAAGCTTAGGGCAGTCTCTGTCTGCTAAACCTGGTCACTTGTGGTTGGCAATGTGGCTTTTTGCATTTCTGCCAGGCAGCAGGACAGCTTTCTCAGGAAGTGTGCAAAGAATCAGCACTCCTTTTCTGGAAGAGATGACTTTAGCACTGGAGATGACAGCTCAGATGCAACTGCTGTGGCTTCACAGTAGGGTGAGGAAGCCCTAGGTCCTTGGGTGTCACCGCCAAATTACTAGGTGGGCTGTGAATAGCAGCTTTTACTCTCTCTTCCTCTGGTCTTGAATGAATCTGGTTTTACCACTCTGCTTGTGAGTACCCTGCTTTTGGGGAAATTTGTGTAGAAAACTGACAGAATTCTGGATTGCCACATGGGATAAATGATCACAGTAGCCTCTGTTTCCAGACCAGAACGCTTTTGTCATAAGATCAGTGCCTCATATTATTGGACTATGGATGTTGCTACCCTTTGGTTTTAGGCAGAGTTGGAGAGTGATCTTTGTGGCCACAGTCTCAGGCATATATTTTGATACTGCTAAGGCTCAGGGTTTAGGTTATCTGAATTATAACCTTAATAGTGCTTTGCCTCCAACTCCTAACAGTAAAGTAGATAGTTTGCTACCTTGTGTATCTAGACTGAAAACTCCTTAGGAGAGGGACTTTCTTGTACTCTCAATTTGTGTGCTGATGTTGACATTCTCACAGTGAACACAAGAAGGTCCAAAAAATATTGTCTGATGTGGGAGCCTTACTGTTTTTTTCCAGTTACCACACTACAATTGAATTTATGGTAGCTGTTGCTACAATTTCTTCTTTCAGCTAGTCAGTTGTTGTTCAAATATTTATGACAGCTTGTACCATATGACATTACCAGGAGTATGGGCTTCATTCACAAATTTCTGGACAGAGTGTGTTTTGCTTAAATGATTACATTCCCTTCATTAAATTAGGAAGCTTCTCCCAGATAACCACTTTTCTTCATACAGTGAAAGCAAAACTTCTAGATAAACTTAGTAAGAGTACCACCAACGCATTTTACTGTTCCTCAACTCTTCCCAGTAGAAAGAAGGGAAGAATATCCTTGCATATTTGTTTCCATTTTCAGATCTAAAGTGAATAAGTATAGTACTCAATATTTCATCCATGAATCATCTTTCTTTACTATAGATCTTTTTACAGCTAGACTGTCTTAGATACCACTGTAACAGTAATTTTCAATAATTTCATTTTCTAACAACACCTGCCTAAAATGAGACATCGGCTCACCATATCCATCTTTATTCCTCTTCATTAGGCATTTTCCTGCATGTCTCTCCCATAATATTAAAAAACCCTCTTTTTTTATCAAGATAATTCAAGTTTTTAAATAACTCTTCAATGTTACCCTATTATGTTTCTTGTAATAACTATACATTTTCCTTACAAAAAGCAATGTCTTTAAAGTACCTTCCTTTTTAAGTGGTAATTTTTTTAAACACTGTAAATAATATATTGAAAACTACTTTTTGTAATTTTTTTTTGATCCAAAATCTATTTTTAATATATTTATAATCTTCTCCTTTTCTCAGGCTTGTAGTTCCTTTTTAACTAATGTAGGATTAAAATCCTTAAACCAGGGAATTTGCACAAGCATTGAAACCCCTACAGGTTTCAGAATATTTCACGCTGGGTCTAGGATCTTATTAGTGAAAACTTACAGCTCTAACTTTCCCACTGCTATTACATCCGTGTTAAATTCAGAGAAATCACAGAATCACAGAATTTGCTGCACTGACAGGGATTCTCAATGATCATCAAGTCCAAATCCCGGCCTTGCACAGCACCATCCCCAAGAAGTCACAGTGTGTGCCTGAGAGCACTGTCCAAACGCTTCTTGAAACTCTGTCAGGCTGGTGCTATGACCACTTCCCTGGGGAGCCTGTTCAGTGACCAACCACCCTCTGGGTGAAAAACTTTTTTCTAATATCCAATCTAAATCTTCCCTGACTCATGTAAAAGTCTGTGATGTCAAATAGAAGCAGATAAACATTTTGCAAATGCCTTTTCTGACTGGAGTCCCATAGATCCAATCATCTACAAAACGGACTGAAAACAACATGCATTTCTGCAGAAGAATTAGCTGGCTATATTCCAAAAAGTGTATCTTTGAATCAGATCCAGCTCACAATCAGCTGATATTTTAATCAAAATTTAGATACTTAGTTTACATAATCTGGGAGTTGAACCAAAAGATGTGATAAGGGTTTATTTTGGTCTTAGTCTCCTATTGGAAGAAAGATCTTTCCAGCTTAGTCAAACTGAATTCTGCTGGTGAGGGGGAACAGGAATGAAAATAATTTGCCTCAATGGAAGTTTGTATGAACAGAGGAAAAAATATATTTTGTCAAGATGTCATCAAGAAGATCAAAATAGAATCAGTTAAAATCTTTATTTTTAAAACCTGGATATATCCAATATTAGACACAGAACCTTGTATATAAGGATACTCAGGCATCCTATAAACCTATTTTAAGTCTGTAACCTAAGTTTCTGAAAGAAGTGTACAGATCGTCAAACCAAAGACCCCAGGGAAAAGTATTATACCTGTTGAAATGGATTTTTCCATGCATGTGTATACATATTAATCTATAAATAGCTAGCCAATTAAAAGAACATTTTTGGCTCTCCTCATCTCCGCCGTCCTCTATAACACAATAGGGATATACACCATGAAAAAAAAAGAAAAGATCAAGGAATTAATAAATAGAAAGACAGACAAAAAAAAGGAAAAATTTCTGTTTGAGTCTAAGAAGGGAAAAATGTGCATGCAGACAATGTAGAAAAATAATGAAATGTGGCTGAAAGATTGGTACTTACAGGTAAGTGGATGCTGCAGCAAGAGTTCTGTACATGTAAGCATACTAGGATCAAAGTAATGCTAACTGTGTGCTAAAAATACATTTGCTTGAGTATCAATATATTTTTCTTAGTAAGATCAACAGTATAGACATTGATATACCTTTGCAAACACACAAAAAAACCATTTCTTTGCTAAAACAGTGACTTTAAACAACAAGTTTTTGGCCAAAAAGAAATACCCTTTGTGCTATTACTCCATTGCCAGAGAAAATGGTATAAAAGTAATATGGACTAAATACTGACCTTTTCTTATCCAATTGAAGTTTCCAAACTGGTGCAAATTAAAAGATATAAACATAGGAAAAAATGCCATACATTTATTTTAAGTGTGAGAAGTAATACAGATTAGAAATTGGTTGTAAATATGAAGCTTTAAAAATGCCATCATAAAAGATGTTAGAAACATGGATAAAGATACTGCGATTAATATAATTCTTCCTTCACAGTCCTCTGGCCTACAACCCATCATTCAATAATTCTCACAGTACAAATTTTTCATGCCTCACCCACATCTGAGGGTCCCAACATTTTTTCTTTCGGTCACTGTAAATTGTGATCACTGTTACTTCCTCAGCATATCTGATGCAGGTATGAAAGATATTTGAGATCAGAATGCTGTAGTTCATGTACAAGCATATTGGTAAAATACTTCCTTTTGGGCCTTTCCTACTTTTTTGACCTGCTCCATATCTTCAGGATTATGTCTCCATATACACTTTTTAATCTCACCTTTTTTGTAATTTAATGGTCTCTTGCTATTGATTTAGGAGACACTTAGCTCCCAGCTGAGGAATGGGGAAAATAGACACTAAATTCTTACAAGTGCTGAGCTTTTCATCTCAAATGATCTACCACAAGCTTTTTTCTTATCACATTCCACTCAACCTTTAAAACATGGCTAATACTCTTGGCTTTATACCTCGTATCTAACCAGTAAAATAAATGCTGCTGCTGACTGGAACTAAAAAAGCTCATCAATGTGCTCTTTATGTGCCTATTTGTTGCATTGCTCTTTATTTTAACCAAATGCATCACAGAAGAATTGTGGACATTGCACTGGCCTCATTCAGCTCAACAATTATACATCTCACACGTAGGCTATGACCTCTGCTTGTATACATTAGCTCCAACAATGAAAGATGAGGTGATCCATGGCAAGGTTGTGTCCTCTGCACTGTCTGGAGGTCTCAGTACTGCATAGCTCTGCCAAAGCCCACCAGTATCATCCTGAGAATTATGACTGTAATTCCTAAGCCAAGAAGTGATGCCAATAGTGAAACAGTTCTGTCTCAATATGTTTAAAACGTGTACTAATTAAAGAGTGCACTGCCCTGCCATTTCCTCTTTGTTGTATCATATAGACAGAGAAAAAAAATCTCACTTTGTAATCCTTACTCTAACACTTAAAGTGCTTAATGTAACAGAATGTAACCTTGGGGGACAAAACAAAACAAAACAAAACAAAACACCTTTAAAATCTAAATAAACCCCAAAAATATTTACTACAATTAAACTGACAATCCAAACACCGAACCCTGACTACTGAAGGGATTGTTACTCATACTTCTATTCATCCTCTTGGTGTTTTTTTAAATTTATATAAAAGGAAAAATCCCTCGTTTATGATGTTAATAGAAATCTGAAAATATGGCTGTAAGGCTACCAGTGTTTATCAACATATTATCCACAAGAAAAAAAGAAAAGAAACTATTTATTCTAGTTTTTCTGGATCAGAGACTATATTTGTGGTGAAAAAGCACAGCTTTTAGTAGTAAGTAATGAGAAGACCCTTATAGCAATTGCACTGCATCGTGGTTGCTTCTTTGTTTAAGATGTGATTAGTTTTAATATTTGGCAAGGATACTTTTCCTTTTGATAATATTTAGATATTATTAGTATTCACTTTTGCTGTGTTGTACTGTGCTTTTAGAAGGCTGGGTTAACTAAGGATACATTTTTAATTTTTTTAACAGAAATCTGGCAAGCTAACTCTTCTTAGTGGGAATGAATGTTAGTAACACTGAAATTAGGATTTTTAGTTATAATATAGAATTCATAATTTGCATCCTTACAGTGTTTGACACAATCTTTACTCAAACTCTTTTTGATGTCAAAGCTTTTCTTGAGGATTCCTGAATGAGAACTCACAAAGGCAGAGAACCATATGCAGTTATGATTTCTAATAGTTCAGGTTCAAGAGGGTCTTTTAAATATAATTATTTTCATTAATTTCAATGTGATTTTGGCAGACCCATATGGCTGCATATGTGCATAATCTTGATATCCATTTTGATAATCTCTGCCATTTTCCCAACCTGCTGAGAAACACCATCTTTAACATCTGCACAAACTGAAGGACACCAAGAGCTGTTTGATGAATGTGGCCACCACATGGCTTAATTTACAACACACATTCTTCATTCATGGTTACAGGATGCATGAGTTAAAATGCATTATACCTTAGGGCCTTTTACTTCCATGTGCTCATGCAGTTTATGAATAGCCCAAAGTAACTCAAATCTCACAGAAAACAAGTTGAAAAAATAATTAATGTAGGTCATCTTTGTTAATTTTGGATTCTCAAAATATACTTACAACCAGGCTTTCCAGTATACTTTCCAAAGTTCTAGCTGACAGTCTTTTCACTTCTTTTGGAAACATGTTTTTGCTCTTCTGACTAAAAAAGTGTACATGCAGTATGATTTTTTATGTAATTGGCAATGAATTAGTACTTATCTGGCATTCTTTTCCCACAGCTTTCTGATAGTGGAACAAAATCTCACCTCAAACCCTGACAGTGTGAATTACTCTCCTAGCATTCAAGTATTTTACTTTGCCAGTTCTATAAAATTACCATGACTAACGAAATTATAAATGAAAAGGAAACCAGTTCATATTAAAATTGAGAAATGTGAGAGAAATATTGAGGTGGATGGAAAAATGGCACTAGTTTAGGCTGTGCTCACTCCTTGCTTATCTCCACAATTAAGCTTGTTAACTCATTTTGGACCAGAATATATATTTTTTCTCCAACTACACTGCCTGAGTAGTTGCTTTGTTTTCTTTTTCATTTCCTCAAAACATGTAGCAGAGGTCTTTTAACATCAAGTCCATGCTTCCAATGGGACCAATTTCTAGAAGCTGAAACATTTGGGTGCTGATGGAGTGCTCTAATTTTTCTTTATTGCCAAGTAGCTAATAACAGCTTTCTGCTCTGAGTCAGACATTCAAACTTTTGCTAACTCTACAACTGATTCTACACTTCTGTGATGTCAGAGAATAGAGGAAGTATAGATCCTATTTTCTTTATTATTTTTTAAAATTTTCATTACATAGGTGTCACTTCTGTGATGTCAGAGAATAGAGGAAGGAAGTATAGATCCTGTTTTCTTTATTATTCTTTTAAAATTTTTCATTATATATGTGTTTAGAAGCAGTAATAACAGCTTCCCTCTGTTGAAAATATTCTAGCCAGGAAAAAAGAATGATTACGTGTTTTGCTCTAGATGTACAGTAAAGCAAAAGTTAAAGATCAAATACTTTGCCCAAGAGCCAGGCTTTCTTTTCCCTGGTTTGAGAGGCTTTTATATTTCTGTAAATTGTCCCCATGTTAGTCACAAACACTTAAGCTGACACTTTTGGGCCCAATTTATTCTGTGTATGTCAATGAGAAATATTAGTGGTGGAAGTAAAAACTTGCTTGCACTGGAGTTGCTTTATAGCCTTCCAGTCACCACAAAAATTATGTGCACATTTAAAAGTATTACTTTAGAAAGCCTTCCAAGCAGTTTTAAAGGCTTTCACAGGAACAGTGGACATGGCTGATGTTGAAAGGGACTTCTGGAAACCCCCTTGCTAAAACAGGTTCACCTAAGAGCAGATTGCACAGGGTTATGTTGAAGTGGGTTTTTGAGGAGTCTGGAGGAGACTCCACAACCACCCTAGACAGCCTCTTCCAGTTCCTGTAACCCTCAAAGTAAAGCAGCTTTTCCTCATATTTAGATGGAACTTTGCTATGTTTCAGTTTGTGCCCATTGCCATTTATCCTGATACTGGGCACCATTGGAAAGAGTCTGGCCTGATCCTCTTGACACCAGCCTGAAGATACTCGTGTGCATTGATGAGATTTCCCCTCAGTTATCTCCTCTCGAGGCTGAACAGTCCCAGCACCCTCAGCCTTTCCTCATGAGAGGGATCCTCCAGTCCCTTAATCATATCTGTAGCCTTCACTGAACCCACTCCAGCAGTTCCTTGTCTTCTTGAACTGGGGAGCTTCCTCCCACATTTTTCTCAGTGAGTGCCAAGACTTGAAGTCTGCTGAAACATCTTAATACAAAATGTTATCTGGCACTTAATTATGTTTTAAACATTCAGAGATTTCTCTTTCTGTGCTCTTAGATTATTGTCCTTTTAATTCCTAGATTTTCCAGGATTTTTTTTTTTTTTAGAGAATATCACAAAAGTTGAGTTAGAAAAATAATGTTTGAAAAGAATGCTAAAAAAGAAGTTGTGAGACAGTCTATTAGCCTGAGCAATACCATCAAGTTTCTTTTCCATCTTTCCACCCTTCCTAACAACAGTTCTCTGGACTTTTATTTTCTGCTGAGTGTGACACATTACAGGAGTGCATAATTTCAGCTCTAACCAGAACTCAGATACTATTTCTGCTCACATGGTAGTGAGCATCATCCTGGGTTGCACTAGGTGATGGGAGGTGATCTTTCCCCTTGGCTCAGCATGGACCCAAGGGAGGGCAGTTGCAGCTGCCTTCTCTCTGCTGGGCTGCTGGGTTCAGCCCAATGTCCCTGACACTTTTGAGATGCTATTTCATGACCAGTTTCTGGGGGCTTGGTTCGTTAATATTTATTTTAGTCACTACTTGGACCATGCACTCACCCTAAGAGTGTTTAAAGTTACCAGCAACAAAATGAGCTCTGATTAAGAAATTATTTCTGACAAGAATGAACAGACATTTGAAACAGTTGTTCTTGCCCACATCCTCTGGTATTTCCTCTCAATTTCACATCTTATTCACATACTTGCAAGAAGTCTGTACATAATAAAGTCTCAAAGTGCTACATTATAATTCCTGTTGGAAATCAGAGCCTCTCCCAATATTTAATTACTCTGAACTGAATTATGCAGGAGGTTTGTCCCTTTTTCAATAACTTTTTTGGAATGCTTTGCACCATAAATAAAAATTCAATTTCCCCTTTCTTCTTACTCTCAGTAGGATTAAATAATGCTATAAAAGATAAATCAAATTCCAACTTCTTAAGCTTCTTTCGTTGCTTTAGATTTATTTGTAATTTCCAAAATTAATCATGTTTTGAACTCAAACCTCTCTGCCCCTTAGCCATGATCCTTTTGTCCTTCAATATTGCTCCATCTAAGTTACAATAGGGGAACAAAATATGGGTTATAAGTTTTGTCACCACAACTCTTATCTAAGTTCTTTACTGGGACCATGTATTTGCATTGCAATGGACCTAAAATCTTGTCTCTTTTCTTGTTAGGAAGAGTCATACTTCTGTTTAATTACATTTGTTTAATTTTTCATGTCAAGGAGTAAAGAGCAAGTTGTGGCAGTGGGGAGAAAAAATAATGAGTAAAAGGATTCAAAACTTGAGGAAAACAAAGGGGGAAATTCTAAGGACAGTGAGGACAGCCAAAAGACTCCATGTCTTCAACAGAGGCAAATGTCACACTAGGTTACTGTTCAGAAAATATCCAGACGGTTTCCTCTGCCTTTCTTCTCTATGACTTTCTATCAGGTCATCCTCAAATAGATCCACTCCTCTATTTTTAGTTCATTCATTATTCTTCTTCATCTCCCTCTGTGGTGATGAAGGGACAGGTCTGGTGTCAGTGGAAGCAATTTGAAATGAATAGATGTGCTAACTGACCCCTTCACAGCTACATCACAAGAAAACATTTAGTGCTGCTATTTATGGTCTACACAAAGGATTCAAGCTCTTAAATGACTTCAAAACAAAAGTATCATTTGGAGGTTACTGCCACAGCCTGTCCTACACAATTACTCTCTAGGCTAGAAAGCGGTTTGCTGGTTACCAAAAAGTGGATTTTGGTTTTTAGTATTTGCCAATCATAAATAATAGTAAGATTTGCAGCTATGATCAACAAGAGGCAAATTCGAGTGTATGATATTGTCTCAAAAATTACTTAGAAAAACAATCTAAATCAAATATATATCATCTATACTTGGATAGCCAAATTAAATCTATCAAATGTAATCTAACTTAATTTTTATGAGGTGCAATACAATAAACAGTATATTTTATTAAATATTAAATATTAAATATTAAATATTAAATAAATAGGCCATTATATTCAATAATTCTACTGGGTCTGCCAATCATCTGGACTCATCAACATGTAGAACTAAATGTTGTAAGTTTCAAATTCAAAACAGATCTTCTCATCTATTTGTCCTAGGGGCACCTATTCAGTGAAATCTTTTCTATTGTATAGTTCAATATTTAAAAAAGCTTAGTGTATTTTTACTACCATCCTTCAAATTTTTTTCTCCAGGTTGCCTATTTTTGTACATTTTTCAATTGTTTTTATTATTTCTTTTTATCCTTCCAGAATTTCACAAGGTTCCTTGTACTTTTCTATTTTCTGTATTTTTCCTGCAATGGATATAAAGTGTATATGTTAGTTCAGATATATATCCTCCATATTAGGTGGGTTCTGAAGGAAAATGCTCAGATGGGAAACTGAACCTTACTCTATCTGATAGATGGGCAGAAGTTCAGTACTTTTTGATGTGGGTTGTAGCCAGATTCCATTGCTACTGAGAAATCCCACACAGGTAAGGACACAAATTTAGAGATACATATCCCAGTAAAAATCTAAGTATCTGACAGGAGACACAAACATAATAGACATGGGGAGCAAAAAATCAATGAGACCTCAATTTATCTTTTAACAATTGAATGACAGCTTTCCAAGCAACTGAAAGTTGGCCAAAAAGGAGCTGATAAAGAATGGAGAGTAGCAGTGTAATCTGACAACGTTGATTTGACTGGGAGTTTCAGATTATCGAATACCACAGCAGACAACCTGTAAGAAAAACCAGGAAGATAGAAAAGGTATATAATACTTCTTACCAAAGTTATATCAGAACCAGGAGATTCTAGTAGATTGAAAATTACACTACATTTAGTCTATATTCAAGGGAAGGACATGCATCACTAGAAAGGAATTCCAACTATTCCATTTAGTAAATGATTATATATGGCCAAGTCTCTCTCCACATTTGTTCGACTCTCTCATTTGACATAGGAGCCACCCTTACTATTTCAGTTTAAAAATTCTTAAGGCTAAATTGAGTGGAATCCTACTCACTCTAACAAAGAGCACAACTAAGTTAATGTGAGGTGTACTGAGAGCTTGTAAGAAGTGCCGTGGATATCTAATGCTGAAAGTTTTACTGCCTCAGGATAGCTTGTTCAGTTGTAGTCAAGACTACAACAACACTACTGGGGAAAGTGCTTTACTTTTTGTTTCTTGTGCCTTCCCCACCCACAAAACAAAATATAGAATCATAAATTCATAGAACTGTTAAGGATAAAAAAGAGCTCTAAGATCATGGAGTCCCTAAGGGCCACATCTATGTTGGACCACAAGACAAATAGACAACTGAACAGAAAGCAGTGAAACTTTTCATATTTTAAACTGATTACTTGTGACCATGTGATGTGAGCAGCCATAAAGATGTCCTGATTATAAAGGGAAAATTAGTGAAGAGAAGAAATTTTCTGCTGAGAAACAGTGACAGAAATTTCAGGCTAGCCTGGGACCTGTGGACTTGGGAACTAGGCCTTCAAACAGGAAACATCCTTGAAAAGTGCAGCTGACCTCTTCACAGTACTGCTGGGGTACCTAGAAACTGGAGACATGTTGAGATACCATCTATAAGTTCAAACCCAAGGAAGTGTAATGGCCACTTATCATTGGTAGAAGTGAGAAGAGTCTGGGAAAACAAAATTGGACAGAAACAAGAACCAAAAAAAACATCATCTATTGGCAGTTACAGACGAAAAATCAGAATTAACAGCAGCTGTTAGCTGCTTGAAATGGTGATGTCCTATACCTTCACGTCTCTGATATATAAAGGATTTGAGTTTTATTCTAAATAGAGCCTCTCTCTCTCTAAGAGAGAGAGTGTTGTGTGCTGCACATAGTATTAATTTCGTAAATATGAACACTCAGCCCAAACTTTCCAGAAGACCTAGGATTGTCACTGGGGCTTCCTGGCTGACTCTAGACTCTGTGACACAGATAATTTGTGAAGTGAGACCTTGTTATTGCTCTGTTTCCCTCCTCCTTGTGGTTGGTTTGTGTTGCAAAAGCATAACTATAGGCCTGACCCCAGATGCATGGATAGTCTATCAACTTTAGGTCCTGTTGCATTCAGAAGAGCCAGTCAGGTTCACAAATAGCACTATATTTACTGAATGCAGCATATACTGTTCTTTTGGATTGCCAGTGACAAATGCAGTAGCTGCAGAATATAGAGCATTAATAATACGACTGCAATCACAAGTTTGATTTCCTGGGTCAACACTCAGCATACCCAAGGATGTAAGACTTACCGAAAGGCACCCTTTTTGGGCAAGGGGAGGATGACAAACCCATTGATCTCTGCCTATGAATTTTGTGTCAAATTCTCATCACCAGTTAGGTATAAAATTGGGGTACATTTTTACCTTATTAACCACTATAGTGCACATTGCTGTGGATGGGAGTGTGGTCAAACCTTCCATTCTCCGTAGTTGCATTTTATGGAATATTTCTTGGTAGGAGGTGCACTTGGTTTGTATAAAACCAATATGAAGAAAAGACTGAGCCCCTTCTAGTTCACTCCAGGTTTCTCCCGGATGCCACAGCAACACCAACCACAAGACCTCTATCTGGTTTTCACGTTTGCATCGCAGACCCTATCAGATATAGAGTTTTGCATTTTCTTCACTGTTTCATGTTTCCAACAGCTTGGTTTGGTTTTTCCTCCCATCTCTGGGATGGCTGTGTTACCCTTTGGGATCATTTGGCCCCTTCTGAAATCTGTCTAATTCACTTGCTACACATCACAGGTCTCTGTAGGCAATCAATCATGTCTGCATTGTTGACAAGTTGCTTCACTAAAGATATATTTATAGTAGTCTGTAATATATATCTGTATATACCTATTTGGTTTTTGATGTTACTGGTTGTTGCTATTATTGATTGCTGCCATACTGTTTGATTGATACTATATTACTGATTGAGGATAGTAATTTGTTAATAGCTTATTACAATAAGCTATACCTATTGATACAGATTAAATACACTATAATCTATTAGATATAGTAGTTCATATATATTGGCTTTATTAATCATAAATATATTTACTAGTGCCGAATTTGTGGTAGTTTACTTGCTTAGAGACATTATTGTGGTATTTGTGTTATCCTGTGGTAGAGAAATTTAGAAAATAAAGCCTCTGTCTTCTTGTGTATTACTGAGTCCTATGAACCCATAGTCATGATGTCCACACACTCTCAGGCCAGGTAACCTTTTAGGTTGTGCCAGCATGTCACTTTCTTAGCAATGCTAGGAAATCAATGAAAAAATGATAAAATTGGAAGATGATAGGGTTGTGTTTATGATCATTATGAATCGTATGAACTAGGTATATCAGCATAGATAAGAACTGAAGAAACAGGTACAAATAGAAACACGAAGACAGGATTTATGCCAACAAAACAATCCTTGCATTTAAATTTAAAATGTGTGAAGTTTTTCTCTACAGAAGCATTTGTTAAATAGAATGGACTCAAAAAGCAGAAAACAATCACCTGCAATTCAAGCTACCACTTAATTCATGCCTTTAAGTAAATTCTCTTTCCTCTAATAAACAGACTAAAATAAGAGCTGGATAGGATGTTCTCTCTGGGAATCTAAGACTCTATAAAGCACCAAATATTCTAAGATGAATACTATGAACACAAGTCTAGGCAAAGTCATAATTCTGCACCTTAGAATAGAGCATAAGAACCATGAGGTTTTCAGACTCAAGAGACAGTGACAGAAAAATGTTACTGAAAAAACCAGTACAATTAGCGGCCCCAGTTTTTTGGGCCCTGCTGTCTTTGTGCAAATGAAGTACATGTCTGCAGCAAAGATTGATGTCCACAAATATGAATGAATGACATTACACTACTCTTCTGTCTCATTAGAATCTAACAGCTGATGACCACATTCTACAGTTATTGAAAATATTTCAGCTATTACAAGTGAAGATAGTTAAGTTTATAATTTTTTTTTCTGGAGAGATCTGTCAGCTATGAACTACTATAGTGTAAATGGTCCAAGTACTATGACATCAAAGAATTTTAATAATTGTACTTTCTACTGTCTTTTAGCAATATTTCAAGGTAACATACAAGGTAACATGAAAGGCAATTCTGAAGTAACTGAGTTGGGGGTTTTGTTCAATTTTTAAAACTATTTACTTACTGGTATGAAAAAAATGCATATAAAAATGTATGTCATAAAAAACATTTGTTAGATTTGCTTGGGGAAAGAAAGTTTAGAAATTTTATCATTGAGTTGTTTCACTTTACAAAGAAAGTCTGGAGCCAGGGATGGGAAGAAATGGAGAAAAGGATGTATAGTAGGCCATAATCTACTAGGTAAAAGCAAATGGAATTCAGGCCATTTTTAAAACCACAGACTCAAAGCAATTCCTGAATATCAAAGCTTAAAAGACCTGTCTTTGTGCAAGGATTCAGAATTTTTTGCTGTCTAATTAAGATAAACCTGGAATTTTTCAAATATTTTTTCTGCTCAAATAAGTTGCAGTTTTTATACACATATATTTCCAGAGGCCTCCTGCTACCCAGAGACCGCCTTCTATACAGGAGGCAGCTCCTCTGCTGGGATACATCACTGTGCAATCTAACTCCTCCAAGAAAAAAGTTATATGTAGTCACATTTACTAATCATAGCTCTCTTATTTAATTTTTTCAATAATGCTGTCCTGCGGTGCATTTTCTCCCTCTTTTCTCATTTAAAAAAACAACAATAAAAAGAGGGAATTATTGTCCCAGTCATGTACAGTAGAGCTGTATTATGAAGCAGTGAAAAGGGACCATATCCAGCTGTGCTTTAAATGTTACACAAGTTTTGCATATGCATAGTTTGGAGACCCACTTACTGAGTTAATACAAACAAAAGAAAATCATATCGTGCAGAACTTCTAAAGAGAAAACTATGAGAATAGATTATAGAGCATAAAACCAGAAAAGAACAACAGGATGCAAAACCAGTTATTTGAAAAGCACACAAACAATGTCATAAAAATGTAATTAACTGAATACATCGATTTCATTAAATTATATTAAGATCAGTCCAACTCCTTCTCCTTGATTTCTCAATACAGTATAAATATGAAACCTATGAAAGATGTAAAGACAACCGTGATATTGATTTTGGTTCATTTTTTTTGTTCTGAAATTGGAATATGGCAAAGTAAAGAGTTGAGATTATGAAACCATCACACAAATAGCTCAGCAGTCTTATACTAATGCATATTAACCTGACTAGCTGATAAAATCTCATTCCATTTTATGGCTTTATTTTTGACTTGAATCAAGGTTGTCTTTTATTCACATTTATACAATTACTGAAACCTATTCCTGTTTTTCTAACATCAGCCAAGGAAGAATGTCTGTACCACGTGAACTCTGCCAATTGGAGTAAAAACCACTTTACGCTTCAAGTGATTATGAGTTTTTGAAAGGTATGTTTAAAGCAGCATTTTATATGACTTTGTCTTCTATTGATCATTATTTTCCCCTCTTTTGCCATTCACTTTCTTACTTTGTAGTAATTTATAACAATGTTTTCTTGTATTTCTTTTCCATAACATTTGAAATGAAAACTCAGAGAATGATGTTATCATGCAGTGATATAATGGCAATTTCTTTTGCAACCCTTAAAATTGCCAAGGTGTTTTTCAACTTACTTCATGGTGGAAAGTTTAAAAGAAGCAAAAAGAACAGTGATGTGATAGACAGTCCCTAAAGAAAAGGGCTTGTAGGGTGCAACTGAAAGGATATTGCAAGATTCTGATAACTAGATGAATGGAGGAAGAGAGAGTGATGCTTCTTTTTCTTCCTAGAGATGATTTTCCTATATTTCTGGTGTTACCAGTTTCCAAAATTAGCCTTCCTTGTACTTGCAGGGATGCAAGGATACACCCAAGAAACAGAAAGCTGAATTCCTGGATTCTTCTGTTTTTGCAAGACAGGCAGAATTTAAACTTAGATATAAGCTATAGTTTAAAACTTTGGGCTTAATTCTGCGATGCATACATAGGAAAGAGCAACAGCTGGAATGTAAACCTTCTTTAAGAGGGAACTGTGATCAGGATTCATACCTCCTAATTTTAGCCTTCAAAAAAAAAGGAATATCTCTCCTTAGTTGTTCACCAAGGCTGTCTTATAAAACCAGTGGAAAAGGAGAGGATTTGTCAAGAGTTCGTTTTTGGCTCTTTAATATCTTTGAAGCCAATGGAAAGGCAGAGACTCCTCTGCAGCCTAACTTGGATGCTCTGAATAATTTTCTAGAGGAGTCTCTAGCTCATCATGGAGTACTCTGAGATCTTCTGGGTTATTAGTCTCATTACAGAATATCCCCTGGGGCACACCTATAGATCACACTGTCATTTCTCTTACCTTAGTGCTCTGTTTTAAGACAGAATTAATTATCTGCTGGGGTGCCTTTCTCTTTTCCGTGAGTGTAAGATCTGAGTCCAGATACCTTAGGCTAGACTGTGCCTTTTAGGTGAAATAAACTTGAAAAGATCAGTATCACTCCATACATAAAATATAAATGTGCTAAAGAGAATCTGAATTGGAACTTCATTTAAGCTGATAATTCAATTTCACCAGAGGATCTAATCTGTGATTTTAAATCAGGAGTCCTCTGTATTAACTCTTCAATACATTACAATATCCTTCATAATTCAGAAGAAATTTTGCAATCATTACATTATCTCAGCTTCCTCTCCAAAAAATTTTTAAACCACAAGGTAAAAGTGAACTATGAAAGTTGTTTATTAATACTAAACTCCTGAAACTGTATTTAAATAATGTTTTTTGAAAAACATAAGAAGAAAGCATATAGTAGTAAAACATGCTTATTCCACTGTAACAAGATTGGATTAGTTGAGTATGTGAAACACATACTTTTCTGTACATTTTCTGTAGCTCTCTGATATTTGGTCTCTCATAAATGAAGCTCCAAAGAATTTCAAAAGGCAACATCTTAGTCAGTTTTAATCCAGGTTATACAGGTAATACTATATAAAGGAATTGAAGTAGCAGGAATTGCAAAAAGTATGGCTTTCAGGGACATTTAAAGATAAAATTCCTCTTCAGTTATTTTCAAAGGAAAACATACTTGTTCACAAGTCTCATTCAGAGCTTTTGGGTATATAAAATTACATAAATTGGCTTCTTTAATTGCAGAAAGCAAGTTATTAGAACAAATAGTGCAAGTGTTTACAAGCAAGAGTTCAATTTACTTTCTTTATATATGAATCCATATAATTAATTTCTTTCCTATTGAGCTAATGAAACTCTAAGGGTGGTACCCTAAAACTGATGTCAATGTGATTAATTTCATTTTTAGTACCTCCTGGTTCATTAAACATCTCATTCATTAAGACTATTACATATTTTATGCCATTTTGATCATCTGCCTTTGCAGATTCCTCTTAAACCCAAACTGCTGTTCTTTCATTTTAGACTTCATGGAATGCTCAGTCTTAATATGGACTTGGAGAGGAAACCTCTGTAGTATTTTCCTTCATGTGCACCATCTTTTTTTAATTTTTACTCTTTGCATATATTTGTTCACTTTATTGAACAAATACACATTCAAATAGAAAAAAAAAGAGTTACAAATACATCATTTGCATCTATCAAGAAGGAAAGTATTCTGCAATAAAGGAGTCTATGAAGTGGTAGTCCTGTGTTAAAAGGGCCTATAATTATGAATAGTTTAGACCAGATTTCATGAGATTAGATTAGATAATGGCACATGAAATAAATGTTACTTCTTTGATTCTTTTATCCATGTCTGCTGCTATAATAGGGCATAATTGATGCCTTAGGTTTTAAATTTTATATTTTTCAAATCCTGTACTGCTTAGTGTGGAACTCTGAAACTTCATACAGTCTGTTAGCTACTGTCCTCTCATGCTGGTTAGACATAACAAACCCTCTCTGGTCCTGAACTCAAGGACACCTTGTTGTTCCAGGCTCCAAAATTTATAAACTAAAGCCTCTGACAGGGGGAGCAAACTTCGGGTAATTACATCACTACCTGAAATTATAATTGGAGAATTAACCCTGATATGCAAATGGACCAAACTTATAAAAATGTGAATAATCTGTGACCCAGCGTCCATCTTGGGTGGAGCCCCTCAGAGGCTTATGACTGCCCAGGGTGTACATTTGAAGGCTCTTCAAATAAATGCCTGCTTTTATTCTCTTAATCTTCTCTGGCCTCTGTTTTCAGGTAGCCACTTCAAGGCATCATAATGATATATTATAGTAGATGTAAAGATTTTTAAATTTTATTTACCTTACATACTAAATTCCTTAAATCCTAAATTATTGCTATTATGATGAGAAGAAAAATTATTTGTTAACACTTAAACAAATGTTAAATCTTTAAAACCCATCATTTAGTGAATTTATCTATTGTCCTTTACCAAAACCAAAAGTGCTTCACAATTCAGTGAAACAAAAGTATCCAAAAATAAAAGTATTCTTCTATTGGATATAGAAATTACGAGATTTAGATTTTCCATTATTTCCCATAACAAATTTTCTTTATTATCATGAACTATAATAAATTGTCTTTTATATTCATGTCAAAACAATGCAATGCCTGTTGTGTCAATGCTGTTAGCTCACAGTTCCCAAAAACTGCTTGGTTGCACTGTCTTGTTTTCATGGCAAAAAGTCATTACATATCAGTGCAAAAATGATTATTATTTGACATGTGTTACAGCTCCTGACAATGATTTAGTTCATGTCTGCTAGAAGGGTGAAGCTACGTGGTCAGGACCATTGCAGTATTGTGGGCAAAGATTAGCTAAGATATGTCCTAAATTTTACTGTAAAAATTTTTACCTATATAACTCCAACAGTAGGAAAGTAGAAAAAAAATTGTTTTCTCTAAGTCTGATAACTCATCCAGCATACAATATTTGTGATTCTCTCAGAAATAACAAATTTTTTTGTTTAATAGTACACAGTTAAAGTGACTGTCCTAATTATGCCCTTTTACCAAGCTCGGCTTGTGGAGTCATCTCTGAGCGTGTGAACTGAGATGAAGAGGTGTACCCCAGGAAGGTAAAAAATGCAATTTTGGATCAGCATGGAACGTGTTGTACATCATCAGGCCTTAGATGTGGAACAACAGAATTTTTACCCATTCCTAAGGTTCAGCTATTGAAATATTTGAGCAGATATTATTTAATACAATGACACCCACATGTTTGTACACTCAGATGTCACAGGGAGAAGGCTCAAAGAGTGTTTACCGAGATAATGAAATTATGGAGCCACTTTGTTTTCCTATTCAGACAAATCTCGATTCAAGGAAAACTTAGTGTAGAATTTATGCTAGAAAGTGTGGTGAGATGGATCATGATTTTTTGTATCATCAAGACATGATGGGAATGCAATGATATTGAAGGGCAGTTAAGGCCTGTTAGGTCAATCCCAGTCTAACTATGTTTACTTCATCTAACAAGAGTAGAAAGCAAACATATGATCTTTACAAATCTAAAAAAAAAAAAAAAAAAAATTGCTTTAACCTTTAAGAGTGTAGATTTCCAGAAAAGAGTATTGTATAGATTGTCCTTTTAGGCTTCTTAAATATATGAAAGTACCTTTTGAATGGTAGGATTTTGTAGTCAATTTTTCTTCCTGAGATAAAAAAAATGAGAAAGAAGTAGTTAAGGTTTTTCTTTTTTCTTTATAAAGAGAAGATTAAAGGACTACTCAGATAAAATCTTCACTCATTTTTTATCTTTGTTTCTTTTTTTTTGCCAGAAGGAAAAAATAAGATCATGTTATCTAGACTTTAAATGTAGAACAATCCTTTAAATCCTCATTATTCTGAAGATTATAAAGATTACAAGTCCATACAATATTTCCTGAAAACAGACACAGAGAAATGAAAAGCAAATATCTAAATGAGTAACCAAGAATTCTTTCTTTCAAACACTGAAAGAAAAGAGAGAAAAGACACATTGCATTAGCAGTCTTTCTGCCATTCTGTCCTCAAAGCTGTATGGTAGAGACCAACATGAATTAGAGAGAATGGCCTAAAAAGAATGTAAGTAGGTTTCTTAATACAAAATATGCTAATCTGCAGAGCACAGAATCAGCTGCATTTCCAAAGGCGCTCAGTATTGGAAAGATATAAGCAAAAAGCATATGAAAGTTAAAATCCTGCTTAGAAAAATGGATGTGCAAGCTCTGCATTCCAAACACTCACTTTACAATTCTGCCTTTTCCAGTTTTACTTATGCAATTTACGATCATTTGAGGTCACTTTTGCTTTCGTTTCATGCCACACATGAGCCACGCACCACTATCAGGTTTTTTTCAAGGCCATTTCCAAATTTTGCTTTGAAAATTAATTTGCCAATTCTAGAAAGTCCAACATGTTTGAATATTTACTGAAATACTTTGCCTTGATATTGCACAAGATAGAATGCACAGAACACGTGATAGCACTAAACTGAGCTGAGTTCATGTTCTCTTATACTCACACTACACTTAGAAGGAAATAATTTGAAAGCTGTGAAGAAATGATTGGGTATTTTTGAACTGAGAAGTGTTTTTTCTAATATAGCCATCAGAAATGTCAGGTCATCCTGCTATAAACCAATTGCTTCTGGAATATCTGATAGCTTTCCCTGTAAATTAAATAAAATGGTACCACAGTGGAGGGAATGGGTGGAGTTTAAAAAAAGTAAAATTCTCTGACCAACAAAGTACAAAAGAGCAGTACTATTTGCCACAGCTCTCAAACAGCAAGTTGTTCTTGGTCCCTTTTTTTGGTCCTTATTCTGGATCAACTGAAATTCAGAATCTCACAGTGTGAGACAATGTTTTGAGAAAGAGCCAGTAGTGGAATCCAGTAGTGGAGTCTTGATGCCTGATTTATTAAGAAAATTAAGTATATTGGGTTGCTCTGACTGTGTGTCTGCCCATATAATTTAACTGGGCAATTTCTAAGAAAATCAAGAGATAGAAATCTCAGAGACAAAAGATTTTGACACATTTTGTGGCAATTTCAAGGTAAGTAGAGGATGGAGACCAAACTAAGGGTATGAATTTGGCCCACTGAGTAATTCCAAGAAGAAAATCAACACATATATGCTCTGAGGTACCAGTAATACATCCTGACACAGGAACACTAAAAAATAAAAGACACAGCTAGCCCGGTATTGCACCATGGGACTTATTAAGGAAATCAACTGTCACCCACTCTGCATCTCATAGGACTACCTCAGCTTTAAATAATTTTTCTGCTTGAAATTCTGAAAAAAGTGATCATTCTACTACACTCACTAGTGCTTTTCTGAAAAGATTTCTAGTGTTTATGATTTTGTGTCTGTTAAAATTTATGGCTGTATTATATGTTTACAAAATCATGATACTACTTAAAATTTAAATTATTTATTTAAGATTTCAGAAATGCCATATATATGACAGGTGAAGTATGAAGTCAGTTTGTATTCCTCTCTGTTAAGAAATGTGATGAAGGTATCAGCAACTTAAAAGCTTTTTCCTCTGTGATTTATGTATTGGTTTTTTTAGAACAAGTGTGATAGAATGTTTGCTACCTATGTTTTCCAGATTTATTAGTGGAAATTTTTTATTGTAGAACTTAAAATTTATATTCTAATAAGTTTTTAATAGATTACATGATGGATTCTAATATATGCATACTATCTTTCAAATTTTTATTTGTGTGTATTCTGTATATAAAATGTTTTCATTGGGGTATAGAAGGATTTCCACTGAGGCTGTTTGTTTGCTACTTTTCTCTAGGGTTGGAGAGACTATTAGCAGAGAGCTAATAACAAAGCATTGTTGTTACTTTTGAAACTGCAGCCCCTTATCTCAATGACTAAGCTGGAAGCAGAAACAGGGTTTTCTCAGGGAAGATTATGTGGAAGCGACAGAACACCTGCTGAATGACTTGAAGTCTTTCAAGTCTGTCAATAATTACTTGACTGAGAAATCCAGAACTTTACAAAGGAAAGCCTTCACAGTGATACTTGAAGAAAGAAAAGAGAGTAGAAGGAAGGACACTCCAAAGACCCAAAGATCTTGAAAGCACTGAATAAAAATTAAAAGTAATGTAAACGTTTTTAGATTGGATTTTGAGTGGAAACCTTTATTGCTTTTCCAAAAAACAATGTACTTCCTGTGCTTCTCTATAAATTATCTGTGGTTGTTTTTTGACTACTCTGGTCTTATCTTTATTTCATTGCTGTCTCATCCCTGAGAGTATTTTTAAAAAGTAATCTTCAGAATCACATTTTGGTGGAGCTCTGGAAGCAGGAAAGAACTACTTTGCAGCAGAACTGGCATAAGAGGAGATGGGATCAGGATGTAGATGGCTAACACAGAGAGTCCCATCTGTTTGGAACAGGTGCTTGAGAGTTACTCTGCAGACCCTGATGGTGCCCATGAGCCTACAGATGCTGAGCCCTGGTAAATTTCACAGGCCAACTTGATCAGGTATGTATTGAAATAGCTTATTCAGTATTATGGTATTACAAATTTCATGGTAAATATGTACCATCAATTTCTCTATTTCTTCTAAAGGTTTTCAAAAATCTTAAAATTTTGAACAAAAAATGTTGATTGAATAAAATACACCTGTCTTACTATCTGAATACACTGTAATTATTGGTTTCTTCCCAGACCTTTAAACAGGAGACCTCAATTTATTTTTACAGCTTTTACAGAAATTTATTCCAGCACATGCTTTTTTTTCTTGCTGTAAGAGACCTGTTGTACGTGTGAGTTCTTCAGTAATGATCCTTATTCCTTTTTCAGATGTATAATAACTACATGTTCTGCTGGAAGAGGCTAAAGAATTTGTTGTCTTGTCAAGAGTTTTTTTCCAACCTGTATTTAATTCTCGTCATTTGGTTTTAGAGGAATTTCCAGAGTACATTCCTCTTGGATGTATGTCAAAAATACTTATAGAAGCAACATGCAGAAAGGTGAGTAACTGAACTTAAATTATGAAATTATTACCAAAATAATACGAATTCCATTATCAGATTACTATCTCTAATTTAAAAGCATAGCAGACACTTATTAAAATATATTTTCTTCTTTTTCTTTTTCAGAAGTGAAAAAAACATCACTACAAAGTGCCAAAATGACAGCATTGGAATTAATTCTGTCTGCCTGGTAGACAAAGCATAGCAACCAAGATGGATTTCTTTAAATTTTATTACTTTTGTCAGGCTTGTCTTTTTCCTCTGCTCTATGCAATGTCTCTTCATCCAGTGAAATTAACGGTACCATTTCCATTTACTCCAAAGAATTTTAGGTCAACTCTCAAACACAGGAACTAACTGCATGCTAATTACCATTTCAGTAATATGTAAATATGCTAAACTATATGTTTGTCAAAATAAAAAGAAGTAGGAGATGAAGAAAGGATATGGTTTCAGATTATTGACTAAGACAAGTCCTATTCTTGAATCTTCCACTTAATGCTAGCAATTCTAAGTACTTTGAGGAACATTATTTTTGATTAGTGACTACCAAGAAGTAGGAAGTGCAACCCATTAAAAATAACTTGGGTCTTGCAATAGTGAGTAGGAGAATGATTAACTATATTGACATCATGGATGAAAAGTTTGTGTAAGGGCAAATCTAGCACATCTGTGAATAGAAAAGGTTTCTAGGATGACAATTATCCTATTCTTTCCATTTTTCAGGGAAGGAGTTGAACTATTTTAGATGTAGGAGTGACTCTGTGGAGAGCTCTATACTAGCTAGGGGTGATTGGGACAGAGGGAGAGAAGAAGGGAAAGGAGTTCACATTTTTTCCCCAGTCTCTGAAGTAAAAAAGATATATCCTTCAATAACTTTAGAAAATATATTACAAGAGTAAGAATTTTTGTAATTTTAATTGTATTGAAATATAAATTTTAATTGAATAAAAATGTTAATATCTAACAAAACTCAGCAATTCCAGATAACTCAGATGCAAACACTGCAGCAGCCTTCACAAACACACTAAGATAGACATTCCCCCCTTCCTATTAAATCCACACGTGGATGGATTGACAACACTAAGTTGAGTGGTGTAACTGACATACCCAAAGAACAGGAAGCCATCCAGAGGGACCTAGACCAGCTCAAGAAGTGGGCCAATGGAAACCTCATGAGGTCCAATAAGGCCAAGCACAAGGTCTCAAATCCTTTTCTTCTGCATTGCCAGGTTTAACTTCACTCCTTATTTCCAACCCCTCTCTTTATCCCTGCAGGTTATTCTCAGTTCTTTCAGCAAGCAAACGTGAGGAAGGACATCCTATGGTCTATACTTAGCAGTTTTCTCTGTGACATTCCCATCTTCTCACACCTTTCCTCTGCTTCAGTCAGAGTTCGTCCACTGCCTGCAATGCTTTTCTAGAGCAGGTTTTCCTTGGGTGGAAGGGAATAACCGCTCTGCCATGGAACAGTTCCTCATCCCCCTTGTCTGACTTTGGTGCTTCTGCTGTTTTCCATGACTTTTGTTCCCTCCTCCCCTCTCTGTTTGGTGTTCTGCCCTCTCTCAAATACAGTATCACAGAGGAGGCACCACTGTGTCCAAGAGGCTCTGCTGTGCCCTGTGTGTCCATGTCCAGTCCTAGGCAGCCCCAGCCTTTCCTCATGGAGACTGCCCTGCACCCCCTGGCGAGCAAATCCAGTGCAAAGAGATACACAAACTCCTTGAGAAGCTGTAGAAAGCCTTGTCTCAGAATTCTGGGAGAATAAAATTCAAACTCCCATTATCTGCTTGATTCCTTTAAATACATATGAATACAAGAAAATTGTTTTGAACTAGATTTACTGTATTTTATTTACAGATAAACTACACTATCTATTGCCATGAAGAACAGAAAATTAGTTTATTGTTGTATTGTGTAACAATGCTTGACACATCCATTGAAATCAGACAATAGAAAGGTGGTGATGTTCATTGAGAAATTTTTTCTCAATATGTAATGAAAATATTCAAGTTTTTACAGATATTTTGCAAACATGCCTGTTCAAATTTCTATAAAATCTGATGTGTAACAGAGTTAACAATTTTTTTTCAGAGAGGGAAGCTGGACAAAATACAGAAGATGGATATAAACTAGTATCTCTTTTTTTAAATGCAGTGCTGAGCAATGGCTTGAAAAATGAGGCAATTAAGGTTTGCTTATGAACAATTAGCTGTGAGACTGTGAACTGCTCAGATGAGCAAAAAAAATTAAGTACATGTATAGAGGATATAAGAAAAATATTAGATTTTTGAACCAAGGAAGAATAATTCTATAGGAAATTATCAGATTATCAGATATCAGAAATTATCTACGGGAAAAATCAGAATATGTTAATAATCTTATATGATTAAACTAACAGGCAAAATAGCTGAAATCTACCAACAGTTTGCAGAAGGACACATGAAACATGTGGGATTGTTTTAAGACGGTTTTAAGAACTTCCTTTCAGGGAAGCTCTTGGTTCTTCAAGTCTGTTGAGACACTGTCAGCTTTTGTTCATGCAGCTCTGTGAAGGCGTGTGGCTGTACCAAACACCAATTTCATTTGAATGTACTTGCTACTGTAATAATACATTATTCCCTAAGTTCTTCTTACAGCCTTGGTTCTCTTGGGCTTTCAAATTGTGACATCTTTGCGGTCTGAGTTTGCTCAGAGGATTACATATATTGTAATATATGTAATATATGTAATATAATACATATATGTAATATATGTAATATATGTAATATAAAACATCCATATTGTGATAATTGCACGTACAAATTAAAACAGCTGTATGAATGAACATAGTGACCTGTAATATTTGAGTTGCAGTCTTATATATCTTTAAGAATTTTCATTCATCTACTGGGAAAAAGATTATATCAAATGATACAGATTCTTTTTCAACAAAAATACATATTCCAGAATAATAGAAGTAAACTGGAAAATAATTGACTTCTACTTAAATTCTATTAGTTCTGCATGACCTAGGAAAAAAATAATGTGGAATATATAGCAAAATATAATTTCTCATCAGTATAATTCAAAGATTGGTTTTCTTATTCAATAACAAAATCATTACAAGTAAAACTGACTTATGCAGCTGAAAAATGAGATAAATGAAGGACTGTTTCTCTCCCTCCTTGGGTTACAAAGGCACAGACGGTCTTTAAGATAGGCTTAAAAGGAACAGATGAGAAGTTTTTGTTGGGTGCCAAGTAATAATTCATTCCAAAATTTACTGGTCTAGAAAAATAAGAAACAAAATAAATTTTAACAACTCTCTTAATGCTAATCCAGAGTTGAAGCACTATTGTTTTTGCTACTTTCTTTGTCTTAGGGGACAAAATGGTTAGACGAGCAATGTAACCACAATTAACTGGCTTATTAAAAACAATGTAAACATACAGGCAATAAACAATATTTTATTACAATGCTGTTCTTATGTCCAAACAGTGGCAAGGCTGAAGATGTGTTCCCAGCAGGTGTACACAAACACAGAGCCCATACCATATACATCCTACATAGACATTCACACATACCTACATACATACATATATATACACATATACATAATCAGCCAAAGATCATACAGATCCACAGAGCACCCACATGAACACAGGGTGCACCAACACCCTCCTTCCCTCTGGCTGGGTATAATGGAGGTCCAGTGATGAGAAATATATATCCATGTGTACGATGTGCGTCCCTCCAGCAGCTGCATTTACTCAGCCTGCCCAGTGTTGAGATCTGGTTATTAAAATTTTTAGTGATGCCTGTGCTCAAATTAGAGTGTAAACAAGACCATATACCAAAGTCAATAGAATGAATTTTACTTAACAGTAAATGTGAAAGAGAGAGAGAGAGAGAGAGTGTGTGAAAGACACAGAAAAGAGGTGGGGGGAGACAAAGGTAGTGACCGAGACAGATTAAATAGAAAATATCACCACTCTGTGGATCCCAATGGCATCCCATTGATTGTCTCCATCAGGTCTTCTTGGTGGTGAGGGTCACCCACAAAAACATAGAGTCCAATGGATTAATATATGCTTGGGCAAGGTGGGAACGTCCAGGTACGCAGGCTGAGTGCTTGAGCCCAGCTTCTGGAGGGCTCCAAGTTGTATATGCCCATTTTTCACTAACAGGCTTTCATCCTGATTAGCCAGAAAGGGGAGCAGGATGAGTCCTTCTGTGCTTCTTATGATTCCTGAGTGCTGTGGTTTCTGTCTGTTTTGATCTGCAAGTACACAGGGATGCACAGATATGTGCATGTCCTGGGTACATGTGTGCATGTGTGCCTACTGGGAAGCTGGACTTGGAAGCACAAAGCTGGAGCACCTTCCCTCTGTCAGGCTGCCAGATTAGGCAGCTCCTCAAAGTAACATCTGAGAACAGTGTGTTCTGAGTAGGATTTGCAAAAACTCTTAGTACATGGTTGGATGAATGGGAAAATTATCATTTGCTTCAACAGGCGTGGATTCCAACAAGGGAAGTCTTAAGAGCATAAACATTCCAAGAATCAAATGATTTTTCAAAGTACTCTTTTTTTAAAAACAACCACCTGTCTGTGAAAATACACTATGTGTTCAAAATGCAGTCTCCCACATTTACACCCTGTTCTGTTACACTATTTTGGACTTTACTATCCTTTCAGACCTATTTTACAAGTGGTATATAACAGAACAATTCTTTACTTACCCCAGCATATCTGTTAAAATAATCAGTTCATCTATATTTTCTATTAACTCTTGATGAAAAGTGTATACTAATTAAACAGGACAATAACAGGTGTTTAGTTATCTGTGGTTTTTACAAGAATGTTGGTGTTATTCACACTGTATTTATGCCATATGAATACCACCAGTGTTCTCAGATGTTCCAAGCTATATATTTCCTTTGTTGTTTTTATCAGCACTAAAGGATATATTGAGAAATGAGATAACCTTTTTTTAGCAAAGATTAAAAAATAATTTCTCTTCATTCTCTGGAAAACATAAGAACTCACTATGGAATCATAGGATCATAAAATATTTCAAGTTGTAAGGGACTCATAAGGATTATGAGGTCCAACTCCCTGCTCCTCTAAGGACTGCCTAAAACTAAAAACTAAAAGCATCATCTGGTCACTCCTTAAACTCTGGCAGGCTTGCTGCCATGACCCCTTTCCTGGGGAGCCTGTTCCAGTGACCAACCAATCCTCAGAGGTGTTGGCATTGCTTTCAATGCATCTACAGATGGTAAATCTAAACAGGAAAATAAAATTATACATTAATCTGATCTTTTACATTGTTGCATATTGCAACACTCTGTCATTACTGACAGTTTTAAGAGATACTTCTTTCTCTTTCTTTTCCAGGGCATATGCATGTATTCTCCTTGAAGATTATGGTACTCCAAATGATTATTTTCTTTCCGTATTTAACTATATAAGAGGTTAGTCTAATTTTAGATATCCTTGGAGTCTTCCATTTTCTGTCAATCAGAGAGAGGTTTGGTATGTCAAAAAAATTCCTAGTTCTAGAACATCAGAAATACAAGTTCAGAACAACTGTTTTGTTTAAAGTTTCTTTATGCTTTCCATTTATACTTTGAAATATGTATATAACTACTGGGGGGGAGGGTGTATGTGTATTATTTTTCATTACTGGGAACAACTTTGCATGAAATAGTGATAAATCTGCAATTGAAACTTTGAAGTGCTTGAGGTATAGAATGTAAGAAGAAATAATTTCTAACTGTAGTCTCAGAAGCAAAAATAGTGTCCTCCACTTTGAGTTATATTATTTATATTAGTTTATTCCTCCAAAAGACTTCAGGAATATTTTATTGAATATTCTTTTTTATTTCAATGTCTTTGTTTTTAAAAATAGACTGAGTATATTGAACATGCTTTGGCTATGTCCAGTGTATTTGCATTTTCTTTACTTCTTATATTTTCAAGAATATATATTTGAGTTCTACATTTGCAAGTTACATATCTAGTAAGAAGTTTTGCATTTAGATGTAAAAAGGAGAGTTAATATTTTCATTGTTGTAGCAACTTAACAATCAATGCTTATTAAAAGTGTATATTATTTGAGATACTAATTATTCATTAATGTTCAGAAAGTTCTCAACTTCAAAAGTGTCATATCTCTCAGAACTTTCTAATGCCTCTTGAACTGAAAATAAAAAAAATACTTTTTGCACAAGTCACTCTTCTCAAAATTGAAACAAAAGTAACAAAAAGTTGACTGTAAATTTCTGACCTGAAGGGACAGCTGAAGGAGCTCTTCTTTAATTGCAATGGCAACACTTGTTCCAACCCTCTCAAATGTTCAGCTAATTTGACAGCAGAGATGTGAACTGAGAAGATAAGGTCACATTATCAATAAGCAGCTTCCTCTATGACACCTTTCACTTCCTCACTTATAATCTGTGTATCCTGCTCACCTGCAGTAGCACAGATCTCCATGGTGTGTAATCTATGCCCAGGAAGGCACACTCAGACACCTGACTCACAGCACAGGAGACAGGAGCAGGAGCTGGACCCAGTTAGCTGCAACTGGAACCAAAATATAATGTGAGAAGTATTCTACTGAACCAGTAGGTACTGAACAAGCCTCTCCCAGACCTAGCAGATCCATATTCCTATTTAACTCATGTCCAGGGTGCACACACAATCAGGAGTGCTGCCATCAGATCTGACAACTCATACACGGCAATTAATGCAGCAACTGGTATGGGATGGAGTGCACAGGGGGCCAGAGCTGCTACTCAAGGCTGCTGAAGTCAATGCAGGGATGGTGGTGAGATGCCAAAGGATGCTTCCCTGAAGTCTGTGGCATGTCAGAGGCCTGATTCCAGACTGATCTCACAGGGTGGTGTTAGGGAGTAGCAAAGAGCACAGATTTTTATTACTGAGGGCATTTAGGTGCAGACTGCTAAAAGAAGTTTAACAGCTGCTGTATATATTTACTTTAAATTTAGATTTAAGATGAAGAATTTGGAACAGGAAGGGCTCTCCTGAAGCATGAAGACCAGTCTCAGCTGTTATAGCAGGCAATTGCTTCATCACAATTCCTTTAGCTTCAATAGAACTTAATCAGCTTCTTAGGTTTGAATTCCCTCCCTGCCTTCCCCTCTTCCCCCTAAATGTCACTCCTCTGATGGTTAGAACTGTTATAATTTACAACCTAATTGAATTTATGGGCAGATTAAATTCATCATTTTTTTGTATCAACATCACCCTTTACCTAAAATAAGGCTTTTTTTTTTAACCCTGACATTTATGCTTATAATGTGGGCAGTGGGAAAATGATTTATCACCTCAGTTATATCTTTTCTTACCCTTTGTTTTGCAGGTAAGAAAAGAAAACCCATTTTTCTTCTTCAAAATAGTCAGCCTTTTCTCCACATGTTTCTAGAAGCATTACTGTGTCAAATCTACTTCAGTATGAATAAATATTTTCAAAACATGGGGGGCCAATTCTGTATACATCACCAGTGCTTTCCTCATATACATTCTTTTACACTTGCCCCATCTGAAAATGCCTTTCCTGGATGCAATCTGTGATGTCACTTGTCATTTATGTTTTCACAGTCTGATCTATTAGAATAGTCAGATCTTTTCTTTATTATTTGTAAATGATCTTGTGCTTGTCCTTATTTGAGCAGCATCCAATCTTTTCAAGACCATATCTCCACTTTCTTGAAAATATTTCATATTCCAGCCTATTCTCCAGTACTTATCTTACTAGTGTTCTGCAACATGCAGCCCCTCTTAAATTCTTGTTATCTAAAGCATAGATATTTAAAAATAGTGCTGAAAATTAGAGCAAATTGTTGTGGTAACCTGCCTCTCTCATTGATAATCCCTGTCTTTCCTACCAGTTTGCAGTCATTTTTTCTGAAAACAAGAATTCCTAAATTTATTTATGAAATGTCATGTGAAACAATGCCAAAAGCCTTACTAACATCAAGATATTTGACATCCACTGTTCTTCCAGGATTCACAATGTGTTATCCCGTCCCAAAAATAACATGGGTCTGACACTACCTGATTTTAGCAGATCCATGTAGGCTCTCGCTCATCACCTTTTTCTCTTGTAGGAGTTTACCAAATTGTTTGATAACTCACGCAAGTATTTTTTTCTAGGAGCTGAAATTCAGCTGTGGATTTATAAATACCCAGATCCTTCTATTTTTTGCTTTTAATAGATGGGTACCACACTTTTGCCTCTCACGCCACTGTTAAAAACTGCAAAATCATTACATATTTCATCTTTACTGCCATTAAGGAAATAAACTAGCCAGGACAGATACATTTAGAATCGGATGCAAAACTACCTCCCTGATAACACTAGGAAATGGGAGACAGAAGTTAAAAAAAAGGCAAAAGATTTATTCAAGGACAGAGATTTCAGAAATGAGAGGTGTATGTTCATTACTTTCCTTAAAATCACTATCCAGCAAAACCCTGTTTCAAAACGAGGTGCCAGCATCTTACACATACATGATGAAATCAGTGCACCTCTGAAAATGTTAACTGTAAATGAAAACATTAAGTGTTAGGAAAAGATTAACAAACCTTAAATGATATTACTGAAAGACACAAAATTTTAGAAATTCATCAGCAGTGCAATATAAAAATATTCTGGCACTCAAAATAAGAAACAGTAGGCAGAGGTATGTGTTAGATTGTTAATCATGGAGTCCTGAGTAGTCATGTGAAGTGGACAGGAAATCTAACACAGTCATACAGTTGTGGACACATACCTTGCTTCACAGAGGTGAATGGTGACTGGCCAGGCTTAGTGTTGTATAACACATGGCAAGCCAGTCAACAACTGCTGTAATCACTAAAATATAGACTGCTAGAGTATGGTGCAAATGAAAATTTAGAAAGATGGATAGCAGGACCAAAAGCTTTCTGAAATGTCTGTGGGCTCATGCTTCACAACACTCTTGAAAAGTGAATTGAGATATTCTTTTGTTCAGAGAACTAATAACTGGATATAATAAAGACTTTTAGAGGAGCTAAAAACCACCATTTAACTCCCAGCCTTAGGATTGCTGTGTTTTAGGTTAATGAGTCACTGGATAAAATCCACAAACAAGGTTAGGTAGAAATTTGTGTCCATGGTTCACTACTCCTTTGAGACAATCCAAACTACTTGTTTAGTAGTAGTAGATCCAGCTGCCCTGGATCCCAGCCTTCCTTGTTGCTGGCACCTGAACACAGAAACCTCTGAGACCATGGCCCTGCTCAAGTTGCTGGTACTCTAGCCTGCATGCAAAGCCATGCTGACACATTCCCACACACAGTGCAGATTGGTCCAGTAACCATTCTTGAACACTCAGCTTGTTCATTAGCTGGCCCTAGACCCCTGACCCAGCTGCCCCACACAAAAGCATATGAAAGCCATGCTGTACTACCTGGTTCAAAGTTATAAACCCACCCTGGTGCACAACTATGACCACCTCAGACTCCGTGGTCTCTCCGATACCTGTCATGGACCCTGTGGTCTCTGAGGTAACCAACTTTCAGACTCCCTTGTCTCTCCAGGATGCAGCCCAGGCTCTGGGGCCCCAGCTGCTGAACCTCTTCTATTTACTGGCTGGTCTATCTTGATTTACACTGGTGGTTACACACTGAAACACACACTGGAACACAATGAACCCCTTTTGTGATCTCTCCAGTTGCTCCCACCCCAGACACACAGGGCCCGCTCCTGCTGCTGCACTCAAATCCCCAGACATGTGCACACAGGGCAGAGATCCCTGCACCTGGGAAAATAGTTAGAAATGGAGTGTAATGACAAGACAGACTCTTTGAAACTTTCCTTTCCTTTGATTGCAGAAGGGTCTTCCTGACATCTAATAATGCCTCCCATATTCCCAAAGGCTGTTATCACCTTCCACAGATTGAAGAAAGGATTAGGTTGGTGGCCAGTCTGGGGCCATGGGCTGAAGCTCTCCTGTGACTCTCCTGGGGAGCAGCCATCTCAGGGTCTCCCTTTGCTCTGATGAGGTTGTTGAAGTTCCCCCAACGGTCATTGTTCCTCTGGGCTCCTTTGGGTTCATGGACACGTGTCTTTAATCACATAAACTAACCATTACATGCCCATCTCTGATACATACTCTTCAGTTTTCAGCACTAATAATTTCTCAGAGATTCAACAAAAAAAAATATTTCCCTTTTGAAAATCAAATTTTGAAAGAAATTTAGAAAGTTATTTTGAAAGAAATTTTGAAATTTTTGAAAGTTAAAGGGAGATAGTACTGTGAGGAACTACAATTTATGAGAAAGATAGATTGAAAATTTGTATTTTTATTACAAATTTTTATTTTTATTTTGTATTTATATTTTTATTTTTATTACATCAGAAGCTACAAGTAAAACTCATGTCAATAATTGAAAAGAGGGACATAGAGTTTACTAAAATGTAGTATTTATAGGTAAGCAGGTAAAAAATATGTAAGTTGTAAAACTGTGAATAATGCAAACGATCTGGAGAAGACAAGGGAGACTATAAAAACAAAGAAGATGTAAAAAAAATTGTAGAAGGAAAGTGATGGAAAAAGACAAAAATTAGCATGTTTGGAGGGTATTTCTGATAAATCCTTTGAATCAAAGAATTAAAAAACCACACAAGACAAGTTAAAATTATTACAATGATTTATTCACATTGTACTAGAATCTGATAAGAGAATAAAAAAGAACTTTGATTTGGAAGGTTCTAAGGAATATAGCCAAATATAGATGCATCAAAGCTCACTGTTTGCTCAACAGGATAACAAAAGTAAGGATAACACTGCAGAGAAGAAAGATTCTTAGACTCCAACCAACAATTGCTAAGGAGTTACCGTAAGTGAGATTTCTTCACAAGTATGTATGGTAACACAGAAACAGGTAATTGGAAGTAAAGTCCTTTGTGATAGATTCATTGGTCTGGTGCCTCTGAGGAGTAAGCACATGATACTAAATATGAGCAAACTTCATCTGAACACATTGGAAATTGTCAATAGCTGCCATTGGCCAACCCTGATGACTTAATTGTGGGACTTTTTCAGCGGAGAAGAGAGCTAAATCGCTTCTTCCTCAAACGTCTGTCATAAAAGGTCAGTGTCACTAAGCACAAGTGTGCCCCAAGGCAGTGTGGAGTGAGCCACTTGCTGTGCTGAGCCTAGGCTGTGACAGGCCATAGGCAAAGATGCCTTGGCCAAGAGAGATGGAGACAGTAAGGGGAATCTCAAGGCTGATGGCAACTTGTGGCAGACAGTGACATATCCAGCTGTGACCTATTAGCCAAACCAAACCAAAACTCCTACAAATCCTATTTAAATATAATCCATTTCAGAAATTAAGCATACAGTTTACAAAGGTGTTGCAACTATGTAGGCTTTCTGGTGCTTGCCTTTGTCTCTTGTTTTGTACAATCTACATTTTTCTGTCCAAGTTTTGTGTATATCACTAGGTGTGTTCACTCAAGACTGAGATTAGTTTTCCTGCAACTGACAATGAGCTGCTAGTATCCTCTGTAACAGAGACACTTCAACCGAAAAAGCTGCAGGAATGGGTATGACAGAAGGGAAGTTTAGAAACCAGCCCGGTATAGTTCCATTACTTTCACTGTGAAAGGAGACTAGTAAAAAGCTACAAAAGAAATTGTCATGAAGAAAAATACTGAGCAGAAAAGGAAGGGGAAATGGGACAAGTTAACAGGATAAAATTTATCCAAAGTTATTCCACAGCACTTTACAAATTACTTACACAGTGAGGAGTGTGCTTTGGACTATATCAGGAATATTTGCAACTATAATGGGGAGCAGGTATTTCATAGACTATAAAAAAACAGTAAGCCTCCCAGAATATTATTCCTATAGGACAGATAGGACCTGCCTTCTGAACTTCAACTGCATTGAAGGTCAACACAGGAAATAAATACTATGGAAGTAATTGCCTATTATTTCAGAAGACTGAGTTGCTCTAGTCAGCTGTTCTATCACTACATAAGCCTAATATTTTCACAAGGTGGACACATCTTATGTATGATAACACAAACATTTAACCATTTTCTTTGTCAACTCTAAAATCCCAACTTTATTCCCTTCTCTGTCTCTGAAAGGTAAAACTATTCTTCAGTAATGGAGGAAATAAAATTGACTTTTGAACAAGAGGAAAATTTAGTCAAAGGTGCAAAACTGCTTAAAATCAATAGAGCACTGTCCATGGACATTTCATATGTGATAATGAAAAAGAAACAATGAAATTATTTGCACTTAATGCAGTAGAGACTGTTGAAGAAAACTGACCTAGAAACATCTTTAACAAAATCACAGAGATTATGGTATAGCTATAAGGGAGTTTCAAGTGATAAGTACGCTCACTTAAATACATTTTAAAAACAAATCTGAAACTACATTAATTAAAATTACAATAGTATTAATTCTGAAATGGCCCCACTAGAAAAATCCTTAAACTGCCATTGGTACCAGCACTCCAGCCCAAATTCCACTGACATTCTCTTCATTAACACTCTTCAGATGATGTTAATATTTCTGCAGCTTCAGACTGAAATTTAGCCTGTCAGTTGAGGACATTTAAATAGCTCTACTTAGCTATTTGTCATTTTCATTTAGTAATTGGCAAAACATTAAATTTTTGAGATTTCAAGCACTTTTATGAAATCTTAATTCTGAAAAGTAAAATTTGGTAGACAGACTGTAAAACTTCAGTTGCTCTTCTTAATTGTATTACTTTTCTAAACTGTGCAGCTGTATAAGAGGCTTTCAAAAGAGTTCTTGAACATGCAGTTGAAGCTGCTTAGCGTAGCATTTTTCCATTGTATCTTTGTAGCATCATTGCTGTGCTTAAATGCAAATAGGCAGAATATGTATTTGCATAACTCCTGGGGTTTTTGGGTTTTTTGCCAGTCTAAAATGGTTACACAACACTGGAACATTTCCATAGGTTCGTCTGAGGTAAATGTTGGAGCTGTTGTCCCAACTCTGCCCATATTAACTTGATGCACAGTAGAAACGTTGTTGTAGTATTCTGTGCAGTGACCTGATTAGTACAGGCAGAAGATTGAGGGGAAGTGATGATTTCTATTAGTTTTTTAAGTGTACAAGAGAAATTACTAGCTCTAGATATGGTAGGAACAAAGAAAGGTACTTTTTGTCATCTTGTCAACTCGATTCAAGAGCAAACACAAAACAGTTCAAGTGCTTTCCATGATACATGAATTTTCATTTTGAACAGCTTTGCACAACTCTGCTCTGAGCATGTTTGAGAGGTTATTATGAACATCATGTGGACTGGTTGTTTTGTTGTATAGCTTCTGACATGACTCAGGGTTGATTTTTATGTAAGCGTTTACAACTGATTATGTGGAATACACCTACTAAGGAATGCAAACCTCTGTCATGATTCTGAATCAGAAACCATGATTCTGACCATGTCCTGAACGTTGTCTAGCAATAAATTAAAATGAGGGGAAAATAAGGGAGAAGCACAAGGCCTCATCAGAGTTGAAACACTTTTTAAATAAACAGGGTATATGAAGAAGTTTTAAACAGTAATTTTTTTTCTGCTGTTGAAAGTTACCAACACAAGGGTTAATAATCAGAAGTTATCTTTGTGTGTCTGACAGTAAGTGGCTCTGAAATACTTGATCTAAAAGGCAACCAGACATATTTTAAAATACAAAGTCACTAAGTCAGGGTTTGCAAGGAGCAAAATCCTACAGAAAACAGACTTTTGTTCCCCTATCAAACCAAAATGAAGCAAACCTCACAGTGTTTCAGCCACACTTCTGAGCCAGACAATAAACTTTCTGTGAATGAACATTCTTCACATATTTCCATGTTGAGGAAAAGGCTTTTAAGTGTTTGTGTTGCTGTATATGAGAAAAGTGTGAATTCTAATGAAAGGCAGCAATGAATGGTGCCTGTGGTTCCCTGTACCTCTGTTCACTCATAGTACATGAAATTGACACTGGACAAGAAAATTCTGCCAAAACTAGTCCATGAAACATTAAAATGCTGCTTATTTCAGTGGGTCATGGACTATGGCATCCTGCTATGGAGTTACTCAAACACTACTCTGAAGCATTTTATTGAAGCAATACAAGTCAGCTTCTTTGCAGATAGATTTTTCCTGTTAGATTTTGAATAAATGTAGCAGTTTAAAATTTTATGGATTCACTCTTTTTGTTCTCTCATATCCTTTCTACTCCATCCTCCCTCTCTTCTTACTGCACGTTGTTCTGATCCATCCCCTTCTGACTCTTAAACTCTGTTATTCAGTAATCAGTCACTGACTGGGCACTTACCTTTGCAGCTGGTTCCAGCCACTTTCAGCAGACACACCACAGGACACAGCTGAGCCCTTCTGTCAGGCCGGTGGCACCTCTGTGAAAACATTTAGGAAAGGAGAGAGAACACCAATTAAAAATATCAGTGCAAGCAGAGCTGTAAGAGGTGATCCACAGTGGAACTGGTAACATCCCAAGAGGAGCCGTAGTCAATGGACAAGCCCCGAAGGAACTACATTCTCTGGAGGACCCATGCCAGTGCAGTGGAAATTGGCTGTGTGGGATCTTGGCTGCCAGCCAGCAACAGACCACCAAGTAAATTTTACATTTATGAATGTTGGTTTTCCTTCTTCTCTCATTTAATTATCTTCTTTATAAGAGTCTGTATGAAGCACTCTCATTCTTTAAAAAAATTCCATGTCTGCTAAATCAAAGAAGTAAAAAACAAATCCATTAAAGATACTCATGCTTTCCTCAACCTCATTTTCTTCATGGCTAACTTACGAATTCAATTTTGAACTGCTTAAAGTCCCTATTCAGCTCTACCACTGTCACTGGGCAAGTAAATCCCACCCCACAAAAAGAAAAAGACAAAAAATATAAATTGGGGAATTAAAATTATTTGAGTACTGTTGTGGAAAAAAAATTACAATTTTAAACAAAAAATATGTACACTGACCACCAAATAAAGGCACCATAATAACGTAGGACTAGTGGGGTGATTATGACAGCAAAAGTATTAGGCTGATGGAGGCATGTTTCGCTGTGAGTTTTTTCAGAAATGCTCAAAGCAAAGGAATAGGTCCAAGTATTTCTTGTCTATTTTTCTGCCCAATAATAAATGCCAGCTATAATAGTAATGAAAAGCATATTTTTAAATGGGGGAAACAATCGCAATGTAAAATGTAACTTCTGACTTCCAGTCATTTTCATTGCATCCCTTTAAAATTGAACCATGCTTCTTACTTAACTGAAGCAAGACTCCTCATGTAATTTAAAATAGCAAGGGACTGCTGTGGTATTCTGGAGGTGTTTCTGGATTTTTCTCCTTTTGCAAAGTCAATCATTCTGCTCCTGATATTATATATATATATATATATAAAACAATCTGAGTCAGAGGGATTCAATTTATAGAGAAAGAGTTACACTCTCAGTGTTACTCTTTTCTCACAATCAGAACAGCCCTTCATTGCTCCTGTGAAGTTCAATATTTATTAGAGAATTGTGGGAATGAAAAAGGCCAAATGTCCTGTAAAAATGAATTTATGCAGATAAAAGAATATTAGACTGATATTTCTGAACTTAAACTCTGGCAGCTTGGTGCTTAATGAGAAAACTGTTCTCAAAGATTTTCTCTCATTCACCATTCAGGCTTTGAAGAAAGTTTTCTGGGTTAGATCCAAAAAAAGGACCTGAAGTGGGGCTTGGTGAGATTTAACAATGAAGTCTAAATCACCAGCTGAAAAGCCTTGGTTGGGAGCTGCTGTATAACCTCCACAGTTATTTTATGTTTTCTTAGGGGGTCTTCTTGACACAGAAGCAAGAAAGTCCTTCCAGAAGGGAGTCACAACACTTTCAACTAATTGTCCACACTGAATTATCTCTGAAGAAAATTGCCTTTTCATTGACTGTGTCAGAAACCCACACAGGTCAGGTCCAGCCAATTTAGGTTAGTTATTGTGTCTAGAAGATGTGCTTTGTGCACACCCTGAACTCTTTGCATCATTACAGTTCAGATTTGGTTCAAACATATACTTACTCTATCCACCATCCCTAAAATCTGATGTTTATAGCTGGAATAACAGAATCATAGAATCCTTTAGGTTGGAAGGCACCTCTTGAGTTCATCTGGTCCAAACCTCTTCTCAAGAGGGCTCATTTGGAGCAAATTGACCATGTCCAATCAGGATTTTAATATCTTCTTGAACGGAGACTTCACAACTTCCAATATACTTCAGGGAGTACTTTGTTTAAGTACTCCCTGATCTTGTCATTTTTCACTGAGGGTAAGGAAGTCTCTTTAGCTCCAGAATTTCCCTGTGATCTCAGATGATTTTTGTTCCTGAATGCAGTTCTTACTGGCAAAGACTGAGGCAGAAAAGCCTTTGAGTACCTCTGTATGTTCCATGTTATCTGTCACCAAATTCCAATACCCCTTCAGCAGAATTGCAGAATCCTTTCTTGGCTTTGCTAGATTCAGCTCCAGGAAAGCCAGCTCTTGCCTTCCCAAGCGCTATCCCTACATGATTGGACAGAAACTGTCAACTCCTTCTGGGTCACCTGCCCCTGTGTTAAACTCTGATATACCTTTTTATGCAAGTTCAAAGCCCCTTGCTCACCCACGCAGCCCACACACTGTCTTTATTTCCTACTTCTCCGTATGACTCTTTCTTAAGTTTGGAGGGAGTGATCCTTGAATATCAACCAGCTCTCCTGAACCCCTCTTCTCGCTCAGGCTCTATCCCATGGCATTCTCAATCAGGTCTCTGAAGAGACCAAAGTCTCCTCTCCAAAATGCCAGGATTGCAGACCTACCTTTTGCACTGCTCCCTCCTTTTAGGATCTTGAGCATCAGCACTGCAATCAAGGCTGTCTCTGACTTTCACACGCCAACCAATTCTTCCTTGTTTGTAAGTATCAGGTCCAGGACAGATCCTTTCCTTGTTGGCTCCTCAATTACATGTGCCAGGAATAAGAACAGTCAATGAGACTTTGAACAATTTTTACTGTTCTCTTCTTTTCTAGAAAACAGCAATATCCATCTGTTACCAAATAATCTATTACTTTGAGAACCCAGATTCAATTTTCTTTTTAATCTGAAGGTTTTCAAAGAACTTATTCAATCTAATCAGTTATGTACCTAACTTCTAAATTATTTTAAAAACAATGATATTGCCATGATATAATTTCTTTCTTTTTAAAAAGCAAACTTTATTCCAGTTTTGGAAAGGTTAGCTGGAAGGTGCTATCCCACAGAAAGGAGTACTCTCAGGAGAGGGCTCGTCAAGGAACATTTATAGAGTTACACTCTAATTTATACCTATTTATGTCTTTAATTAGACTATGAAATTGCCTATTGAACATCTTTCTTCCCATGTATCAGCTCTGGACCTAACATAATGACCAGACTTAAACAGACAGTCAGCAAATTAAATGTCATTAACTAACACTATTGTGGAAAGTAAAGCTAAGATAAAAATTATTTTACAAAATAATGACATTAAAAATTAGAGCCATAGGATTTTGTTTGGTTTTTTGGGTTTTGTTTGTTTGTTTGTTTGTGATAAATAAGGTAAACAAGCCTTGGCACATTTGGAAAGAGAATAGAGCTTATCATTTATCTCTATCTGAACCAAACAATTGCTTAACAGACAACAGAGAGGCGCATCAATCTTTAAGGTGGGATTCATATGACCTAATTTGGGAATCTACATTAGGCAGTGGTGAGCTGCATTCCAGAAATACTTGTTTGTCTCCTTTGTCTGAGTGGGAATATATACTTCTGTCTCAGGCATAGACAGATGTGTACTGCAGATGCTTGCATCAGATCAGATGAATCCCACGCTGGATGTACAAATGAGGTACGTTCAGCAAGTCAAGCAACTCCTAAAATAACTAGAAAATGTAAACTACATCCTTGTGCTGCTATGATCTAATGAAGGCTGGTAAGCACTGATGATACTCAGAGCTTCTGCTGTGTAATGGTGGAATAAACAGATAAAGGAAATATAAAAATAGGAGTTATTGCTTAGGTCTCCATGGAAGATGGAGATAAACAATGGCACTTGCTTTCTCAGAGTATCCTAGCTGTCTATGTAGGAAGAACAGAAGTGCTACAAAGAAAACCACTTCTTATATGATCTGGAAGAGTCCAAATAAAATTAAATGTAAAATGACTACTCTTAAGCAGCCATTATAGTTAAATAAATGTCATTAAACCACCACTCGATCACACCCTTTACTAATTACAGGAAAAATCCAGGAACATGTACAATAATTTATTTAATCTTATTTTTCCTGCCAGCCCTTTCCATACCAAATACATATACTCCATGGGAATTTTCAAACTATGTAAATGACAAAGATGGAAAGAACAGAAGAAATTACTCTTGGTTATTTTAGGAATAGTGAACTCAAATACGGCCTTAAAATTGCCTCACTCTTAGTCATCTCTTTTATTATTTTCCTTTTTCAGGCATTTTAATATCCAAGCACTTCATTATTCAAGTATTTGTTATTCTTCCCTGTCATTCCTACAGCACTTGGCAGGCTGTAAACCTGTGTGACTTCATAGAGAAGGCAGCTTTGTGATGCTACCAAGAGCTCACTCCAATTATTCACTGTGTCTATAACATTTTTCCAAAGCTTTTCTAGAATACATTATAATAAGGTAAGAAGACTTTTATTTCAATGAAATATTGCATCCCAGTGGAAGTGGCGTTTTGATTTTTTAAAATTTTGTTTTGGTTTTTTTTTGGGGGGGGGTCCTTTTTGTGTGTGTGTGTGTGTGTTGGTTGGGTTTTTGGTGTTCTATTTTTTTTTTTTTCCCTGAGAAGCAGTCAATGCCATTTTCAGTGACATATATATTGCTGTTACAAGAGAACCTAATCTGGAACACTGAGTACCTCAACTGGAGTGTAAGAAATTTTTATAGTGACCAATGAGTGCTTGAGAAGTAATCTCAAACGACAGTTCAGAATCCCTACTACTACTATAAGCTATAGCAAGTCATAGAAAGTCTTCAGTTAAATAATCAATGTCTTCTTTAATACACTATCTGCACCTCTGTTATTAAACCATATTTTACAGACATGTAGAAAAAGTGCCAAAAGTCACAGCTGGCATAATTCCACCAAACTAGCTAATTTGCAGTAAGACTAACATTTTTGGTGGGAGCAATAAACAATATCATGTAGAAAAACTCTATCAGAGACAAAAATACAAATTTTTTCAGAGGCTGTGTTTTAAAGCCAGCATCAGATCTTCTTTCCACTGCATGGTTATACCAACCTTTTTTTTTTTCACTCTTTGTATTTAACAGCATACCAAGCTGTTGACCTATAACCTTAGCAAATGGATCATGAACACTGCATGAGTACATGAAATTCCTTCAGTCATGTAAACACTTAGAAAAATATGTTGCAATTTCTGTTAATACTAATATTACTGCATAATTACTTGTAATTTGTAGTTCTTTGGGGTCTTTTTCCTTATAAACAGTTAAAGTCATTAATCATGCTGTCTCACAGTTTTCTTTATTAGAAATGCAATGATAGCAGATCATGTGTTCAGATAACTTTGAGACTTGGACTTAAAATAGAGTCACCAGTCTATCTCATACCAAAATTTAAATTTACTTTAAATACTTGCTGCAATATTTCTAAAGAATACTATCAAGTTTTCATAGAGAGTTGGTGGCTTGTTGTTTTTTTTTTTTTTCCCCAATACTCAAGTTATGGAGATTCCTAAACTTTTTTCAAGGAACAGCACAGCTTAGAGGTCTAACATTACCTTGTCATTTCCTCATATTTCACCATTTAAGTAGCACAGTTCCACATACAGATCTATTCTACAGATATAATGTATATATCATAAAAAGATCTTGGGAAAATATAGTGTTAAATGTGTGCACTCATAGTGAAGTCCTATAGTAAGGCTGAGTGGAAGAATGGCTTGTTAATGTCCTTTATTTATACTGGGCATGGATGTCAGGATTCCTGGGACAGCTTCTCTGCACTTACACCTATGCCTCATGGAATGTAAGGTACTTTCCTCTGTGAAATTCACACATATACTGACAAGATTAATTTTATCATTTGCACATTTATAATCAGCTGAATGTGAAAAACTTATGCTCTGGTGTTTGGGGATTTTTTAAATCTCTTTTTTATTGCTGTTGTCAAAGAAACACCATAATGGTATGTGAATATTGCTTAGGAAAAAAAATGGAAGCTATATTTGTGAATAAAAAGTAATAAATTCTGTCATAAAGTATCTGTGTAAAGGAGAAAAGTAGGATCCTTCTCACAAAAGACCAGTAAACATGAGCACCGTATTCTAGATCTTGAGCCATTATTCCACCTAGCAGTGGGATAACACATCCCTGAAGGAAATAGCAAGGAGGTTCAGCGGGAGCATTTAGCTGAGGATAAAAAGCCCCGTGTGCTGCTCTGCAGTCTCCTACTCCTTTCACGTGAATGCAAAGTCATACTATAATTATGGCTAGTAATTTAAGTTCCAGACCATTTTCATATTTTGTTAATTTTTTGCTACATTTTAAGCACTCTAACAAACAGATTGCGTCTTCATAAATATTAAAAACAAACTGAAGTAATTTCATTTATTAATTTTTGATCCCAAAAGTCTAATCATAATTGTTTGTTGTGTTTCTTTTCCTGAGGCTGCTTGCAATACAAGTGTTAATTTATCAAGGGTTCATCTCAGCTGAAAAAGAAAGAGAGAGGAAAAAAAAAAGCCTTTTTTCAGAGAAAACTTGCATGACAATGCAGAGAATAAATATACTTTCCTTTGTTATTCAAAGAATGAACATCCATTACAGGCAATATTTTGGTTCAAAATAACAGCCGAACCAGATAAGAAAAATAGATTTATTCAAGATGTAGACTATATCAAAGTTGAAAACAATAAATCAAGAGTGGTAAATGTACCAACAAAATGCATAAAAGACAAAATCTGAAAGTATGCAAATTGGAGATTCGTATTGTAAATGCTGCAAAGCAAAAGAAAAACATGTATCACAGAACAAAATTTGTACTGCAGAAGAAACCAATTCATTGTTAGACCTTGTCAGTGTACCTACCATTAAAGGAACTAGAAAGAGATAGGAAAAGTAACTTCTGATTTCTTGGTAGAGCCAATTTGACTGATTGGCAAGCATCAAAACACAGACATGCCCACGGACTGAAGGTATGAATCATTCTCATTGTGTAACGTCATTGAGAAAAGACTTCAACAGAGGGTCTCCCAGAGTGGGCAGACTGAGCCTGCAAATGCCTTTTTTGGGAGGGACTGAGTTGGCTCAGGTGGGAATTAGCAGGGAGAAGAGATCAGGCTTACAGATTGCTCTCAGTAGTCAAGGAAAGAGGTGATCTAGTGATCTTGGAGGATTTACTAGTTTGACTCAGGAAGTTACTAAAGCTGCCAATTAGAAAGTCAGAGTGTGTCAGAGACTGAAAATAGTTCATACCTCAAACATTGATAGAAAGTTTTGCTCATTATAAAGAAGCTACAACCGAAGAAGCTTCCCTGAAGAGAGGGATTTTGAACTGAAAGTCAAACTGCTGATTAGATAAAGGGAAATGCATTGTTCAATCATCTCAGGCTGAGGGAAAGGAATGCATCCACAAAAGGCCAAAGCCACCAGCTGCAGCTATCCCGAGTTGAGTTTGGGGTGGAGGGAGAGCACAGCTCACAGAAGCCAGGCTTACACAGACTCCCCCCAGCCGAGGGGGGAGGAGGAGGTTTTGGGTGCATGGTGCAACCTCTGGTGAGAGGCAATAAACACCCATCCTCTGATTACACAAACTGGCCCAGCTGTGGAACCCCCAACCCCACAGGGCACATCCACGGGACATCCACAGGACTTCCACGTGAGAGGCTTGGCCCCACAGGGCTGCACGTGGTGCAACAGACCCAGAGTCTGCTGTGAGAGACTGACCCCACCCCAGGGGGACATGGCCGGACATGCCCACCCAGCCTGAGCATGTACACCCATGGGACTCTGTGCCTTCTGGGGGGGGGACTTTTACCACCAAGAAGACCAGCTGGAGAGGATCAATGAAGTATCTTGGGGTCCACAGAGTGGTGATATTTTCCTTATTCTGTCCCTGTCACTCTTTCTGTCCCCACTGCCTATTTTCTTTCTCTCTCTCTCATATTTATCATCAAATAAAACCCTTACTATTGTTGCTAGTATATGGTCTTGTTTGCACCATAATTTGGGCAGAGGAATTTCTAAGAACCTTAAAACTGGATCATAACAGAGTGGAAGAAAATTCCTGACTTAGTGCTGTAGCTGGCAAGAGACAGGCAAAGACTTTCCCAGGAGATATGAGTTTTCTCATTGAGAGTGATTGCTTTGCTCTTTCACCACAACTTTAGAGACTGCTGCAGTGGTCTCCTGAATTATGGAGTATGTCTAACAGTTCCTTAAAGTTCTGCCCATCTTGAGACCTATTTCCACTCCCTGAGCACCTAAATTCTTCACTGGAGCCTAAAGTTATGGAGCATCAAGCATGACATTTTGCAAATTGTAACTTGTTATCACACAAATGGTTTTCCTGAATGGATATTCATTGCATGCAGTTCTATATATGGCTCAAATTATCCTGATGTACAAGTATTTGTGTTTTAGGTTGTGTCTTGTGCCCTAGAGGAAACAGCAAAACATGAAACCCCAATTTGCATACAAGTCCAATGTCTGTCTTTTTTTCAAGTCACTCACAGAAAATGCGATGTTATCTTACACTTGTATTTTGATCCCCAAAATATAGTTCTCAGCTGGTATTTTAGTCTTTAAGTACCTAGGGGAAGACAGTCCTATAATCATTGAAAACCTACTGACTAAATGAAATATTATGTCCTAATATATTTAGTGAATATAGTGAATATTAGTGACTATTCTTGCCTTCTACATCCTTACAAGCAAATGGGAGTTCTAAATTCTCAGGCATATATTAAACAATAGTGTTCTTTGCACGTACTGTGTTCCTGGTACTGTTCTTATTAAGGTAAACAAAAATACTACTCTTCTTCTAATGTTTTTTAAATGGATATAAGTATAACATTTCTGATAGCATATTAAAAAAAAAAGGAGATTCCAATAAATAAATAAATACAAACATGCTGTTTATGGAGGTTTTCTTGGCCTTTGCAGTGCATTTGTTTTCCCATTACAGAAGGCCTAAATTTGGAAAGATGAGGGAAATAGTAAATAAGATTTTAAATTCTTAGATAATCACAGATGCATGCTAGATGTGACAATATAATTAGTTTGTGTCCCAAGAATTAGCTCTCATCAATTTATGACACACACTGCTGTATGGGAGTATGCAAGTATAGGGAGATGATAATAGTTTAGTTTCTCAGAAAGTTTCCGGTTAGAAGGTTATAATTTTGTTTAAGTCTGTTTCTATACTATTAGATTAAAGACAAGAAGGCAAAAAAGTATGTCCTGAATAGCCTACATCATCTACATACTAAGTAATGGGGAATGTAAAATCCAAGATTTAGTGAATGCATTTACAGAAGGGAATTGATTGTTTTAAATGATGAGTTGTGAGAAGAATCTGTAAGAAAAATTGTAAAATAATATAGCTATTTTATAAAAGACCAGCCAGTAGAGAACCAAAATAGTCTCATACATGTGTTTAAGAGAAGAAGCACTGCTGCTTGGATGAAGAGAGTGTTTGCTTTAAAGCACTGAATTAAAAGTAAGTTGAATTTTGATTTGCTCTTTTATTTGGTTTTGATTTTTCCCTTATAATTCAGAGTAACAGAATAAGGAATAAAAGCATGTATTTTCAACCTCTACTGCAAGTGTTTTACTTTGGTTGGTTGGTTGTTTTTTTCTTTTTTTCAGGACCTTTCTGCAACTGCTTTGAACTGTGCTTCACAGTGAATTCTTTGCCAGTTTGGTGTTAAAATTTGTAGTTTTATTTAAAAATCTTATCCTACAGATCATTATGGACAAACGTAAGCAAAAGGTGGTTTGGAAATTCTTACAATGATCCAAAAATTAGTTTAAAATGCGGTTTTGAATATAGATGCAAATAACTGCAGGTCCTTGCATAAATTTTTACATTCACACATCTTTTAGAGTAACCATGCAATCTGAACTAACACTGCACTGTCTCCTCTTACAAATCAATGGCAAATGGGCTTCAAGTTAGGACTGCAAGGGGAGAAAAGCTTGAACAGTGTATCTCCATACCTTGACTCCTATCCATAGTAACATTTGTTGCTTGCTCATATACAGGGTCTTGTATCGAAAGGTCGAGCATAATATTGAACCTTAAAAACAGCCTTGAATCTTTATGACATTTCTGGTGCTCAACTCAACTTTCTCTGGAAAGTTGAACAAGAAAGGCTGTGACATTAGAGCCAGAGTTGTAGCACTGCCAGTAACCAGAGATGGTCAACCAAATGTACTCTAGAACAACTCAGAAAAGTTCTCTTTCCTATGATTTTATCCTTTTGTCTTTACCTGTACCTATGCACATCTTATCAAGGATTAGTCCCTCTTTTCCTGCTTTCAAGTATTTAAACCTTACTCTCAACTCTACAGTTCCAAATGAGAAATCACTCAGTCCCCTGATACTATTCTCCTTTTTAGCTCTTCTACTTTCATTTCATCACTTTGACAGCTCAGAGACTTTTGAATCACTGATATATACTGGAGGCAATGATAGGACTTCCACAACTAAAGTACTGTTCTTTCTCTCATCCAAGTTTTTGAAACTAGAAAAGAAAAAAAAGGAAACCTTTTCATCACTAAAAGAGTCAGGAATTTTAGAGCTAAAAAATATTCTCAAAAACAGAAATACTTTGTTCAAATTGTGTTAAATCTATTCCTGGATTTTAAAAATGCCCTCATTTTTGTGATAACAGTATGAGACAATTTTGATTGAGACCTCTTTAGATAGCTAGAAATGAATTATGTGAACTTAACTTCACTCATCTAATTTTGAGTCTTTAGCTGGCTGCCTAAGTTAGGAGTCTGTTCACCTTAGGCTTCTCTCCATCATTACTGCAAAAAGATATTAATTTCCAAAAAGCGAGTCAGCTTGTGTAAGATATGAATCATTCTGTCAAGATGTCTATAACTCTCCATAGGAGACACTTTCAGTACCAAGCTTCTAAATTAATTGTCTCCGTTAAGTACCTAAGAGAAGGTAGGATGAACTCAGGTCATTGGTTTAAGAACTTTGGCAAAAAAAGAGGGAAGATTACATCCCACTCTCTGCACATCTAGGCCTCAAGATTAAATTCTCACACTTGTAACACACATATATGCAGAGCTATATTTATATTTATATTTATATTTATAGCTCCAAGCAAAATGGACCAAAATACTGCCACCTTTGTACTGCTGCTAGTTCCAACAACAGCTGCAATACACAAGGAAGTCACAAAATGTTTGCAATGCAAAAATGTATGCAGATACTCTGGATGAACAAGGATGATACAGAGATGGTTGAAAATGTGGGTGTACATATCTGGAGGAGTCCTGCCTCACATGTAAATTGCCTGCTTTTATAAAAGAAAGCTTCCTAATTATAAGAGTCATACCTAAAAGAGATTTTAAAAAATAATTGGTCAATATGGAATTTATAATTTCAGGCAACAGTGACAATATCCTGAGTCACTGGGGACTGAACGAAATAGAACAAAAACAACCAGCCAGCCTGGGAGTGTTGTAAATAATCATGTGCAGTCAAGTTTTCCCAAGGAATTTGACTTGTCTCAGAGAACAAGTTGTCTGCTGAGATGCTGCTTCACATTCTGCAGAGAATGTGGAATTCTTCTGGCTACTGATGCAATTAATTACCAGTATAGTTAAAGAGAAAAAATATCAATCTCCCACACAGATGGTTCAAGATATCTGTTCCTTGAAACAACCTTCATCCTACTTTCACTAGGTGTTGTATTTCACTATTTAAAGTCATTGGATTTATTCCACTGCATCTGTCTAAAACTGAAAATGGTAAAATCATTGAATTCAGTTTATCAGTGATGGCTTTTAGCACAAAAATAAATGAAGACCTTTGGAGGTATAGTATTATGTTTGAAATGAATGGTGGCATGCAAGTCCCTGAAATTTCTGTCTATCAGACAAACATGGGAAATATATCTTATTAAGATTAATGAATTGTCAATTAATTTTCCAGTTCAGTGACTTATGTCCACTACAAAATTCTAGAAATTAAGCGTAACTTACAGGATTTGCTTTCATATACCTGAAATTGGAAGTTTTCCACAGCTGCAATGTGTTGAAATTTTGATTCATTATTATGCATAAAATAATCTTATTAACAATTCAAATGCAGAGCTTTACAGATTATTAAGAAATAAAACACTAGTTAAGATTTTTTCATGTTTTAGGTATGGCACTAAGCTTGGACTGGATCATTGGTTGGAGCATTATGCTTTTTTCCAATAAAATTCGGGATTTTCTCTATGAGCCTTAATGTTTAATTGATATTATCTAGTTATTAATGTTGTGGAAAAGTCCTGTGAAGAATATGAGAATTGAAACACTCATAGGCATATAATGCACAAAACAGCATGTTTTCCTACAAGACACATCCTGCTCTTTATGTTCTGGCACTGGCAATGTAAGACAAGATACTAATTTAGTTTCTGGATGGCTGTCACAGAGTATCAGACTGCAGAAAATCTTCTATAAATGAAATATAGCCAAAAGAAGGGAGGCGCTAAGTTATCAATTAATCTTTGATTGTTGCTTAATCTCAGTGTCTGTTAAGTCTGAGGTATATTACTGGGGAGTCCTTTTGTTCTTAAAGCTTATATAGAGTTATAAAATGTAGACATTTGAGTTATACACAGTGTAAACCATTTTTTAACTATTTCCTGGAGAAAAACAACCTCAAATCCCCACAGCTTTTTACCATTATTAATTTTCTTAACCTGTTTTGGAATTTGTCATTCAAGCTGCATTCTGTGTCATCTGCCTCTACTCAGGACTTTTCAGAAATCAAAGTTGCTATGTTTTCACAATGTATACTAAGTTGAATTCTGTGTTCTGTTTCTTTGATTTTGGAGAGATAAGAATTTTAATCTTATTAGTAAAGCAACCATATTTTTCTAGGTCCTCATCAGACCTGTTGTCAAATAAGCGCAAGAGAATTTGTCATTAGATAACTGGTACTATCTTACTGAGGCCAGCTTGTTGCAGAGCTTGAAGTAAATAAATTAAACTGTTTCTTTCTACATACTACAGAAATAAGACTGAACTTGAGAAAGAGGTAAAATAAAATCCCAAAGAAATACTGAATTTTTCTAGCGAATATATAGGCAGAGGTTGGGCTTCGATTACATTTCAATGTCAGTACCCTCCAATATACAGAACTTCTTACAACCTCAAGATGATGTTAGAGTTAACATTGCTTGTGGACTCACCAATACAAATCTTGGAACATCTATCATTTTCCTTCTATGCAGGCATGTAAATGATACAAAGTCAATATTATACTATCTAAGATTTTAGATTATGTCATTTGCATTTGAAAAAATGTAGCTAATCCTATTAAGTGATGACTTTAAAACTGTCACTTTATATTCTAAATATTAAACAGATTTTTGTATTATACTCATGTTAGATCTACTTTAGAATACCATCAGAGATTTTTTTTTTAAAGCAGAATAAAGCTGCTGATTTTTTTGAAAGATGTGGGCTGCTTTGAGCACACATATTCAGATCTGTACTTACTTCAGGCATTTATACTGCAGCTGTAGATCTGGATGGGCAAATAAGTGCAGTCACTGGTGCCCCAAAACCTGAATGACTAGACTAATCATTGCCATTTTAGTAATTTCTGCAAATTTTCAGTCTTTGGGTAGCCAGGGTATTTTGATGCCAGCTTCCTCTGTGATCTGCAACAGCTCAGAAAATAAGGGCCAGTTATCTTGTGTTGGTTAAGAATATCTGTTTGTGCTTGCTACTTGATTTAATCATAGCCTTGAATCCCATGATTGCCTTCAGAAAGATGCCATGGAAATGAGTCAATTAATATAAATTACTATGGTCTTGTAGGTGTTCTCGAATATTAAATGAGCAAGCTGGCATAAAATACCAACCAGTATCTTTCTTAAATCTTCTCTAAGGCCATTTGAACTATTCTTAATGTTTATTTGTCTAGCTGATTGATTATGCCATTGCTCATTGCAGTGAGTAATGATGGATACAGGAAAAACTATTTCAGTTTGGCGCCGGGTAATTTGTCATAGCATTGCACATTTTGGGGTTCTGTTGTTTTCAAAGTTCTCTCATCTTGTTTGAACAGGACCAAATTCTAAGATGACTTTTTTTGAGAAAATCTAGTTCCTTTAGCTGGTATTTTTTCAGAAGCCTAAACTCCTGAATCAATCTGACTCAAGTGAAGAGGATGTCACTTTTACTTTGTTTTGGGGCTGTGAAATATGTGTGGCTTTGTCCTGTTTTGCACAAAAGCTGTGCCTTTGGGGATTTGATGGTTCAGTCTCTCCATGAGACAGGAAAAATGAGGGTCTATCATCTCTCTATGAAACTCTGATTCTATACTGATTTAGATATCAATACTGATAGCTATATAGAAACTCTATTCTACATACTCTTCGAGTCAGTCAAATTATAATTTTGGCTTTATTCTGCAGAAAAGCCTGGGTCAATCTGGTTGTTACTGTTACTACCTGCAGGTAGTAACCCCAATTCTGTCATTAGGGAACTCCTCTGAGATCTCTAAAAGATATAGATTTATGTGGGGTAGTGGCAAATAAATGGGCTTCACCTTGCTGCAGTTAATAGACCCATGGAAAGTGAGCTCCTGAGCTCAGTTATAAGAGGTTTAAACATTAAAAAAGAGATTGGATGCATTTAACTATCAATTCAGGCTAATATTCATGATAATTTGTTATGATTCAGGGGAAGATATTCCAATATTTGTGAAGTGTATTTTAAATAGAATAGTTGGGTCACTGAACTTTCTGAATTGTTAGAATTTCTTGAGCTCAAAAATCTAGAAGCAATCAGGATAGCAAAGTATCTTGAAAACTCATTGTGAGTCTCTGAAAATTATTTTCTATATCCCAAGGAAAAATTTACCCAGTTTCTTGGAAATTAAATTGTAAAGTTTAAGCCTTTTTCAACTTGTAAAATTCTATATGTAGGATTATTCCATTACAATTTCAAGCTTTTTTCTAAGCCAATCATTAATTCGCACAGCAAAGAATAATTTACATATTTTGCAGATTATGCTTTTTTACCCCAGACAATGGCTTAATATCCAAAGTGGCTTTATGTACTGAAAAGACTGCTAACTGTGACTACTTATTCTGTTTCTATGTGCTTCAGAACATTTCTGCTCATTAAAGTATCATATTATTAAATCACTGTGGTAAAGTCTAAGAAAAGAAAGTTCCATTTAACTTCGAAAACTGTTTCTTAGCTGTGTTCAAACACCCATCACAAAACACTTTGGTTTAATTCTGAGGTTCACATTAAGTCATAACTTTTTTTTTCTCCGACATGATTTATTCTTTTTTATAGAAGGCAGAAGACTATGCACAGAAACTAATATCCCATCCTGCACATTCAGAGCTATCATGCTGAACATAGACCATCTCTGAAGTAAGTAGGAATGTCTAGGAAATAAAATCTTGTAAAAAGGCTGATATTCAAATTAATGATCCATGAAATAATTCTTCCAGAAAACAAAAAAAAACTCTGAACTTAAGACAAATACAGTTTTCTAGACTCTCATCTTTCCTGTTAATCTAGATTTTTGGTATTTTCACTGAAATCTTGCAGTAAACACACATTGTCTCTCAGCTAGACCGAATCACAGAATAACTTAGATTGGAAAAGATACTTAAAATCATCAAGTCCAACTATAAACCTATGACTGCCAAGCCCACCACTAAACCATGTCTCTAAGTACTACATCTACACATCTTTTAAATACCTCATCCAGGATGATGACCCAACCACTTCCCAGGGCAGCCTCTTCAAATGCTTGAAAACACTTCAGTGAAGAAATATTTCCTAATATCCTATCGAAAGCTCCCCTGCTGCAACTGCAGGTCAATTCTTCCTGTACTGTTGCCTCTTACCTGGGAGAAGAGACCAACCACCACCTGGCTACAGCCTCCTTTCAGGTAGTTGTAGAGAGCAATGAGGTCCCCCCGACCCTCCTTTTCTCCAGGCTAAACACCGCCAGCTCCCTCAGCTACTCCTCATCAGACTTGTGGTCCAGATCCTTCACCAGCTTCTTTGCCCATCTCTGGATGTTTTCCAGAATCTCAGTTTCATTCTTGCAGTGAGGCGACAAAACTGAACACAGAATCTGAGGTTTGGCCTCACCAGTGCTGAGTACAGAGGGGTGATCACTTCCCTGGTACTGCTGGTCACAATATTTCTGATCTAACCCAGGATCTCATTGGCATTTTTGGCCACCTGGGCACATGCTGGCTCATATTCAGCCACTGCCAACCAGTTCCCCCAGGTCCTTTTCTGCTGGGCAGTTTTCTAGTCACTCTGCTCCCAGCCTGTAGAGCTTCCTGGGAATGTTGAGACCCAAGCGCAGGACCTCGCACTTGGCCTTGTTGAACTTCATACAGCCTCATACGTCATATTTGGTCCATTGATCTAACCTGTCCAGATCTCTCTGCAGAGCCTTCCTGTTCTCCAGCAGATCAATATTCCCACCCAGCTTGATACTGAAGGTGCACTCAACCCCTTGTACAGATCATTGGTAAAGGTAGTAAACAGGATTGGATGAAATACTTATCTCTGAGGAACACCTCCTGTGGCTGGCTGCCAGCTGAATATAACTCCATTCACAACAAATCTCTGGACCTGGCCACCCAGCAGGATTTTTATTCAATGAAGTGCATGTGTTAAGGAAACTTCCCTGTCCCACCATTTCCTCTGGTAGTCACACTTGCACTGCCTGAGCTAGGACTGAGGCCTGTTTGCAGATACATGCCCTGTTTGTAGCTACATCTCACGCAGTCAGACCAGATTCTTTTACTGGTTTGAGTCCGGGTTTCCCATAGCAGAGTCCTAGACATCTCTTTCCTTAAAATAATTGAATCTTGATGCAATAACTAAATAACAAAATAACAGCTTAAGCTGGGTGCTTCTGGGAGGGACCACAAACAAAGGAATGCCTGGGCTTGTATACTGTTAAAGTCTAGGTGCAGAAAGTCTGCAGTCCTGGCTCCTGCCCCCTGGCCAGTGCCACAGGTCCCTGTGCCCTTTGCACAAAAAGGTTGGTGGCTCACGGCCTGGGGCTCAGTCTTGGGCTCAGGCTCCTGCCCACCTAAGCTCAACTTTCAGCTTGCATGGCAACTTGCAAACTGAACTACCTGCACTAAATGTATTCCTCAACGTGCCCATCCAAGCCATGAGCAGCCAGTTTCTCCAGGAGAATGCTGTAGAAACCAGTGCCAAAGGTGTTACTAAAGTCCAGGTAGACTTTACATCCGCAGCCTTTCTCTCATTCACTATGCAGGTTACCTTGTCATAGAAGGAGATCAGGTCAGTAAAGGCAGACCTGCCTTTCCTAAACTTGTGTTGCGTGTGCCTGATGGCCTGGTTGCTCCGCATGTGTGGTATCATGGCACTAAAGATGATCTGCTCCATGACCTCTCCTGGTCCTGAGGTCAGGCTGAAAGTCCTGCAGTTCCCCAGATCATACTTCCCACCCTTCTTTTAGGTGTGTGTTACATCTGCTAATTTCCAGTCAATTAGGACCTCTGGTAAATGACTGAAAGAGTCTCAGTGAGCTCTTCTGACTGCCCTTTCAGGGCCCTTGGGTGCATCCCGTCTGACCTGAGACTCCTGTGTATATAAGCAGTGTAGCAGGTCTCTGACCATTTCCCCTTGGATTATGGGGTATTATGGATCATTCTGCTCCCTGTCCCTGTCTCCCAGCTCAGGGGGCTGGGTACCCTGAGAACAACTGGTCTGGTTATTAAAAACCGAGGCAAAAAAGTCATTAAGTACCTCTGCTTTTTCTTCCTTCTGTGTGACTATGTTTTCCCCTGCATCCAATAAATGATGAAGATTCTCGTCAGTGCTACTTTTGCTACTAATGTATTTATATGAACATTTTTTATTTTCTTTAACTGCAGTAGCCAGATTAAGTTCTAGTTGGGCTTTGGCCCTTTTATTTTTTTTTTTTTATACACATGACTAGTGGGGTTTTATGTTTATCATAGAAGAAAATACATTATTGATCAACAGATTCATTAAAATTTATGATCAATTTATTTGTTAAACTTATTATAGTTATTCTGTTTTTAATGCCAGTATCTTCAAGATTTCAGAAACTGCTTGAGCTATCCACTAACTTCCCATTATTTCCTCAAGTATGCAAAGTCCTATCTTACAGAAACTGATCATCATAATCTCTAAAACACTGATAGGTAAGTCAGAGACTGCCATAATCAGACGTGAACATCCATAGATTTTACAGGGCAAAACAAGGTAGGCAGAATGTAAAATACCTATTAGAATTTACCATTTTCAGTATAAGCAGTCCAAAGGACATAGAAGAGCAAATGAATGCAGATATATGGAAAAGAAAACAAAAGGGAAATTCAAGACTTGTCCTAAGAAACAAGGCATATTATGAAGTTGGCAGGATTTCCAAAATTTGAGCAGCTGGGTAGCAAATAGGAGATGATACGGAGATATTTAGAAGGAGACAGCTGAATATAGGAGGAATGAGGCACTTTTGGAGAGAATTTCTCAAGGGAATAGGAAATCAGTAGAACTGCTTGTGAAGTTAACACATTCATGAGCATGAAAAAAGAGCAGATGTAGGTTCTCTGTGACATTCACAAAGGTGAAACTTTTTCAGAAGTATAAATGGGCTTTTGCTGCAGTGGAATTTCATCAGATTCTGAGTATGTCATTGCTCTGAGTTGCCTTTGAAACACTGTCCATATTTTTATACAATTTTATACATTTTCCTACAACATAGTATAGAATTTATATTTATATTTGATCATTCTCTTTACATAGCTGTATAGCATTTTAACTGTAATAAATGATTACTTTTTATTTTAATTCTAATGACATTGAGGAAACAAACTGGAAATCGAAAGTGGAAGCAATTTTGGAATTAGGAGTTTACTAAAGACAGTTGCACAGTGAAAACAAAACATAAATCGTACTATATACCCATGGTATGCACATTCTAGTAGAAGTATCCTGCAGTCTTAAAAGAGCAAACATATATAAATATGAGTAAAATAAATGGGAATGATGAATCCCACACAATAGCTGTTTAGGAGTAAAATTTCCAAGCCATGAACAAGAAGAAAGATCAAAGTCATTGCCATTAAAATAAATAAATATATAACAAACTAATATCTAAATATCACCCATGCTGTTATGAAATTGTATCTCTGAGGCACTATAATAATTAGAATACAAATAATATTTATTGCCACCATAAACACAAGAAATACTAGAAAATGTGGTGAAATGGATGTTTTATTATGTATGTTTATTATATTTTATAAACTGTGAATATTTGTTCTTTAACTTCTGATTTTGTCTTTCCATTTTAACACCTTTACACATTGAATTTTATAGTTCTTTTTTATTTACTTGCCTCTCACTTTTCTTTTGGGCACATATTTATCAGTGGTTACATTTTGTGTATTTTAACAGGGAAAGTAGAGGAATGTATATCAAAAATATGGATGTCCAGACCAAAACTTCTGTTTAAGAATTAACATCTGTTTTTGTTTTATACTTATGGGGTTCTAAGTTTTGACCAGGTTTGGAAACATACTTATTGAAATACTTCATTTGTCAAATTAGAATCTCCTCGGAAGATCTTAAACTTTTACAGGAAAATGGAGATTTCCAGCTCCATGTTTCTGGTCCAGGGAACCCAGCAGCATTTTGTCGGCTCTTGGCTCCAGGGTTCTTGGTGTTCTGATGCTCCCTCACCAGCCCAGAATGTCTTTGACTTAGAGCCTGAACTCATCCTGCCCTGCCCAGGACTGGTGCCCTGATAAGCAGGTCTAGGCTGTATCTGCAGGTTTTCAGATGTGTGGACCTACCAGTGTTGATACCGCACACTAAGCTGGCCAGAAAGAAAATGTTTGTGTTAGCAGAACAGGCAGTTCTGCTTTAAGGTAATCCAGATATTTTCCAGACTGAGGTGGACTGCATGCACAGCACTGCAGTATGCCAAATCAATACTTGTTTTGCATCCTACTCCACTGAAGAGAGTAGGTCTGCATTATGCCTCTAATCTAATTTCATGGGTGCTTGAAAATGTAGAAAGTCACTTGCAAGAACAACACAACTTTTCCAAATGCACAATCATTACAATACTGTTACCAAGCCAATGCTGGGCTGGAGAAAACTCTCTGACACTCTGGTTGAAATTTAGTGAAATCACTGAAGAACACTGGGAAGGGCCTCTTTTTCTGAAACCATTTATTTATAATTAGTGTAATGCTAAATTACATTGCCAAAGCAGAACTGTGTGGTACAACTGGCTAATGCAACAAAAAGTCCTATGGCTTTAACCCCACAAAGGGTCTTTCTCACTGTGCCTTCTAACACAGATTAAGTACTTAGACCAAGGGTTTCAATAACAGATTTGGGAACTGCCAAGAAAAGGAGCTATGTATGCAACGCTGGTTTAATTTACACCCCACACTCCCCATATGTTTTGTGAAGTGAATTCTATTAATCTGTTGGTGATAAGAGATGTGGGAGACAAAAATCCAGTCTGCTTGGATGTCTATGGGTGATGGTTATACTTTATATACTTTATTTTTTCACACATTATTTAACTAAGACACATGGACAAATTAGATCGGAGCAAGTGTGGAAGATCAGTGCTGGTAGAGCACCAAATATTATGAAATATATAGCTTAAAATAAGATCTGTTTATGATTATTGCACATAATTAACCTGTAATGAAACTCACATATTAGTTCTCTCCTACTACTATGGGGATTATCCTGCCTTGAACTGCTGCAAACCACCATTTCACATGAAATATTAAATCTGCTATTTTTGTTGAGATAAGTTTGCCAAGTGCTATTATAGATAGTAGCAGATGTACTTTTAACTTGAGCCAGTATCTCAGAAAGTTTAAAATACCTAAATTGGGAGTGTTCTCAATTATAGACCTTTCCTATAAACCAGGAGACAATGTCAGGCTGATATTCATAGATATATGATCATTTCCCTCTGGAAATCTGAGTCAGATACCTAAGTTGTGTTGATTTAAGCAGGACTTCAGTGATATATGCCAGTTGCTGATCTGGGCCAGTAAGTTTAAATAGTATTCTGTGTCCTCTAGAACTTGCTATTCAAGATTTTGTTTCAGCTTAGTGTATGACCAGTATAGCCTTATGAGCATGAAATTAGATAATGCTGACAGTTGATGAGTAGGGGAGATAAAATGAAAAGTATGATCAAGGCATTTTACTTTCGCTTTCAGAGCTTTGTTTCCCCTCAGACCAGTGTGGAGTACAGTCACTTCCACCTTTGACATTTTTGTATGTAAAAGACATACATCCCTGTACTGATCTGCTCATTTCTTTTGAACCTTTTTTTTTTTTTTTTTTAAACCTTATTCTGGTCATTTAGTTCTGAAATTATTTATCAGAATGCTGTTAAGTAGTCCCTAAATTCTTTACAGTATTCGAGGGTTTTTTTATCCATCCACTTACTGAAAAAAAATTCTAATTGCTTTTCTTATGTGTTGTTATGCTTCTAATTATTTCATTTGGGAATTATTTAGTCCTTTTTGAATATATAAATCAAAAACTATTGGCAGACAAAACACAATAAGAATTAGTTCATCATTAGGAAAGCAACTGAAATAGAAAACCTGCGCTGTGATTAGGCATTTTCAGTAAAAAGGAGTTCTACCTGGTAAGAGGTAAGGTAGAAGCTACATTATAATTAAGAGAGTTAGTTCTTACGACCAAAATTTTCTGGCCAAAATTCTCACTAATTACTGTAATAGAAGATCATTCCCAACATTGTCTCGCACTGCTTTATAATGTGACAAACACAGCATACTCTGGCTACCGAATCATATTTGTCTTCATGCCTGTTTTGCTCAGTCACGAGAGAATACTTACACATATTGTCTATACCCCCTAGCTATTTGATTCAACTTATTATTTTGAGCCAAGATACTCTTTTTACCTACATTTCCTGTACTTTACATATCTGGTTTGTGTTATAATGCACAAAGATCACCATCAGCACCTTCCATTTTTTTATGTTTAATATTACCAGGGAGTTTTTTGCCTTTTTCTTTTTTATGTCCTTCTGCCTTGCCTTTGTTCTTTACAAAATATTCCCAGTGCATTTTAAGGTTGTATTTATCAGGTTTCATTTGGGCATTCAAACATTTAATACTGTGAGGTATTCTGTTGTTGCAGTATCAAGCCCTTCTGATGAGCATGATGAATAACAACAGGTTGGCTTTTTTAAGGTTAATGACTTCATGATTTACAAGTGAAGATATATGAGCCAAAATTGTTGCATTAATTGTTCCATTAAACAATGCGAACTTTGAATATACTGTTTGGGAATGCCCTGGGGAAGTGTCACCATCATGTTGTATTAATTGTGACGTGGCATCTATTTCAGATCTGCCAACAGCTAAGAAAAAAGTACTGCAGCTTATAGCTGCCCAATAACTTAAAGGTTAGTCTCTCCTTAAAGGTTAGTCAGATATTAATGGCCAACAACAAACTGAAAATTACCTCAGACAAAAGCCAGAACACGTCAACAGCAACATAGACTGTTGGACTTCCTGCGGTTTTAAGTGATGTTAAAGCCTGGGGTAATTGGGTTTTGGAGGCAGTTGCATGTATGTAAGCTATAGTAACACCAGTGATGGACTGCTGCCACCTTGTCCTTCTCTTCATTTTGGTCTAGTCAGAACTGCTCCATACAAGAGGCCTCAGCTGAGATCTGTTGGGTTGCAAAAAGATAAAAGAAGAATCAACAAAGATCATCTGCATTTTATGGGATCAGAAATGTTTTTGAAGCAGAACAAATTCCCAATTGGTATAGCTAATTAAAGGAATGTCTTACTTCTGGAATTAATTCCGAGACAACAGAATGGGCACCAGGAAGCTCTTTTTGGTATGAAGAACATCCATTTTTACATTTGTTGATGGCACCTTAGAATTTAGCAATCTCACATCAATAATTACAAAGGGATGATAATATTAAGTCATTATTTTATTTATTTAAATAACAAGGTTTTTTTCCAGTATTGTTGGTTTTAATAACAAAATAATAGAGTGAAGCCAGCTGATGAATGCTCTCATCTGAATTTTTGATTCACCAGGGATATGCCAAACTTCTATGTTTCAGAAGGAAGATTTTATGGTAATATTTTTAATTTCAAGGGAAAAGATCAGTACAATTCAGAGGAGGTCTGAAATGGCAAATGATCTCTGAATACTCCTAACTCAGAAATACAAGTTTTTTCTTTAACAAGAGCAGAGTAGCTCAATCCAGCCTTGTTAGCTTTAAGCAGGCTTGTGTTCAGAGACCTCAGTAAAGCTCCACCTTTTTCCATTCTGTTTGACTAGATAATATCTTCCTCTGTTTTAGCTTCCTTTCCTTTTTTTATGTGGCTATAGAATGACAAATGATTCTGCTGCCTGTTTACAGGACAACTAGGTATAAGATTACTTGCAACAAGTAAAGTTAAGCAAGCAAATTAGTTTAGTTTATTAATAAACCATTTACTTCACTAAGTGATGAGTGGCATCAGTGTTTGAGGGGGAATGGAAGACACAGGGTACAGACAGAAAGTACAGTATCATTTAGCATCAGTTCTAACTGCAGTTCTTTTTTCCTTTTCTCATTTTTGCCTTTGCTTTCACCAGTGAAAACTGTTTCTGCTTTGCTCCCTCTGTCTTTCCACCTTCTCTGTATTTTGGATGCTTTGTGTAAGAACAGCAGCAAACCAAGCTGGAAGATGTTGCTGCTGCTGCTAGGGAGAAAGGAGATTATTAGATTCTATTTAGTACCAACTAAATGGGTGCAGCTTTCACACAGGGCTTCATGAGAGTGGGAACTAACAAAAATTTCACTGGAAGACATTACCTTAAATTGTTTACCTGGACCTTGGGGTGGGGAAGGTGGGCTGGAGGAAGGGAGAAATTGCAGGAAAAGCATGGCTAACCTTGGCTTTTTCAAAAAATGTGCTGAAACATTTGTAAAATATAGTGTAGGCTTTTATAGTTTTCACCCAGAGTAAAGAATGATTTGTACTGGAAGTGTAAGAATAAATTCAGAAAATGGCAGTGAGAATTAATGGGTAAGTTTCTCTACCTGTGGCTTCCTTATTCTGTTACAGTTTGGGCCTTAGTTTTGAGGATGACATTGCATCATGAAAGTGGTATCTCTCTTTGATGAGCCCTTCATTAACTTGGACTTATATGTAAATTGTCCCCATGGTTTACATGGGGCAGTTTATATTCAAGTAAACTGAGACTCAGCTGAGCCTCAGCTTATTCACTGATGAGGACTGAAATGTGAAGCTCAGGCTTGTTATTATCCCACTTCTGACACCAAAAAAATGTTATGATACACTGAAATAATGTTAGGATCCACTTGTTAAGAGATGCCTCTGCCTGAATTAAGATGCAAATGAGACCATATGCTGAAGTCAATAGAACAGATTTCATTTAACAGCAAATGTGAGGTAGAGAGAGACAGACAGAAATAGGAAAGGGGTAGGGGGTGGGGTGAGGAAGAGAGAGAGGAGATGGGGGGGAGAGATTAAGCAAAGGATATCCCACGTGGGTCCCTGCAGTGTCCTGCTGGCCCTTGTCTTCTTGGTGGTGGGGATCCCAAAGTGTTCTTCTGGCAGTACCGCTTTTATACTATCCAAATCCATGAGGCAAAGGCACCAATCCCTTAACTTTGAATGGCATGAGTATAAGCAGTTTCTTCCTTTACTCACAGCTTCCCGAAGTGGGAATTTTTGTCCAGACAGACTACCCAGATCTGCCTCACCAGGCCTGGCATTTTCTTGTTGCTGTCTGCACTTTTCCCACAGTTTGCACAGTGGAATCCTGTCCAGTGTGCTCATTCCAAACTTTTCACCTCCATGTAGGCCTGAAATTTACACCTTCCTGTTTGCCATCTGTGCCTGTTGTGGTACCTTATTTTATGAGAACATCCCCCTTTGTGTCAGGGTTTTGAGACAATTAACTGCATTCTTGAATCCTCACAGAGCCATAAATACCATAATGGTACAGACAAAATTGCAGGTGAACACTTGACTGCTAACACAAATTTAACATTAATTAATGCCATATTTGTGACTTCTTAATTCTTCTAATCAGTTTTCTAACAGGATAGCAGCTTCTTAGGTGCTCAGCTAAGTCCTTAATGATGACTTTATGCAGTAATGATATTCAGTAGTGTCTTTAGATTGTTTATAGCCCTTAGTGACTGGAAATTGATTATTTTACCTTTTATTGAGCCCTTTTTTAATTTCCTTGCTGAGAATTAGGGACTCATGCAATGGCTTCAGTCCCTAGTTTTACTATATAATTTCCTTCTTATTTCAGAATGCAAATTTGAGAAAAGTATATCTAGAGAAAAGACTAAATATTCAGATTCAATGCATTTAGGATATAGGCAATGGAATTATATGGTTCAATGTCTTGGTATACCCAGATAGACCCTATTTTAGTGCAATGGCAAATTTACAATGGAACTCTCTTCTAGCTTATTACGGATTACCTCTGAGCTATTAGGGATTACATCTGAGAAGCCAAAACAATGTCTCTTCTTTGCGATATGTATTATTTGGATTTCAGTATCAAAAATTGAAAATCTAGTGAAAAGTTACTAGGAAGGATTGCCTCCTGTCAGGAACATATGTTAATTTTACACTAATTTATATCTTTTGTAAATGTGACAGCAGAAGCATATGTGGAAATGTTTGCATGTGTAGGGGAGCAAAATATGTTTTGCTGAAAATAAGATTTTAGCGATTGTCACAGTGTATCTGCTGGTTAACAGTGTTGTGCAAATGATTTGCTGAAAATTGCAGACTGAACACAAGTCCTTTGATACTCTAGCAGAAAAGACAAAAGAGATGCAAAGTGAATATCTGGGTTTTGTTTTACTATGATAACACCTAGCTCCGTCTGCAGTCTCCAGCTCTAGCATTACTGCAGACTGGCAATCTAAAAATTAGTAATACATGGGAACTCTCACTGCTCCCTCCCTCTTCATTGATTATAACAAAATAAACCTGTCATTTTTTCACACTCAACATCTGCTGAGGAAAACACTATTTGAAAATAAGGTGCAAAATTCTGATGTAGAAAAGGGCTGTTTTATAGGAAGATAGTACAGATGGTGATGCTTTACTAATAAAAATGGATTGCTTCTTTCTATTTTCTGAAAGGCATCATAAGCTTTTACACCTTTTCATGGGAAAAATGTTCATCAGAACCAGGAGGCAGACTGCTAAACTAAGGGATGATAACAGTTGCATGCAGCAGATAGGATACCTGTCAGCAAATAAAAAAAAGAGGAAAAAAGATATTGAAATATTAAGAATTCTAGCAATGCAGTAAAAAGAATAGTTTTATATTAGAAATGAAAGTTGCAATGAATGTGAATGTATCTATAAATACATACAGTAAAGGATGGGAAAAGGTTGAAAATTGCAGAAGGTTAAATTAAAGAAAATGTCTAGATGGGGGAAAAGCATTCTCCATCACTTCCTGATCAGTTAGCTTTCAAAGTCTGAAGAGCTTGGTTATAATTTTCACATTAAGCTAAATAATAAAATATTTTTCCAAAACTTCTAGCTTTCCTGCTTTGATTTTTTAGAACTGGTATAAAACTGACAGGAGAAGAATCTCCTTTTAGCAATTTAGACAGCCAACTTAGTACAAAAATATTACACTTTCAATATTTTTAAAAAAAATTTCACCATTTATTGATCCAAACAGAAAATAATATTTCAGGTTAAAACCTAAGTTGCTGGGAATGTTAGAGGATCAGGGACATGGATCAGTGATAGAATTATGGGATCAATAAAAGAACTGTATCAAGAGCCTGCAAGCAAAAGGCCTGTGTGAGAAAAACTCTCCATGAGAAAATCCCTGTGTAAAAACAGGGCTGGGAACAAGAAGGGAGTTTGAGAAGGTACAGCTGTGGAGATAAGACCCGGAGGGAGGAGGGTGAACTCTGAATTCTTTTAATCATAACATAACTGTAGAAGCTTGCCAATGTAAGTCCAATTATGTAGAAGTAGAAATGCACTTTGATAAGTTTTAAGCCACTTAAGAGTTAACAAGCTGGTATACTATATAAGTGCCTCTGGATTGCTAATAAATGGAGCTTGCTTTTATCAACCACATTGGTTTTGGACTGCAATTTCTCCCCCCGCTGGAGTCCACGGACTTTTTTCAATTCCAACACTAAGTCAATTAAAATGTTTGAAACTACAAAGAAGTATCACTCAGATTCATTCAGAAGATTTCATGTTTTGCAACTCCTTTTGTCAATATCTTTTGGAAACCACAGCAGGACAGCCTGGCTCTGACATCATCTCTTGCTACTGAGTGCTCATATGAAAACAATAGTTACATGTGCCTCTAAACTGCTGTATAAAACCAGGGGGGAAAGAGGGGGGGTGGAAATGGTATCTTCTGTTGCCATTCACTTCCTTATATCTCAATTTTCTCAGTTCAGTATTTTAACATATATCGTACTTATGAAGACCTCAGATCTTTTAAACACTTTAAAACATTAAGATAAAGTCTGCATATTGACAGGTGTCTCTGTGAAATCATTTTAGTCTTTTTCTCCTCTGTACAAGTAAGCCACGCTTCCTGGTGAAAATCCCAAAGGCAACTCAGCAGAAGTGACGGTGTCTGGCAAGAGCAGTGTTTTCCCAGCGTGGTTCATCACTGTTTCAGTTTTAAAAAGTTATTTGAATTTTGCTGGACCAGAAAAGATCCAGCAAATATGTGTTCAAATGCAAATTTCCAAGTTTTCTTATCACACTATGTAAGTATATTAGGAGGTTGGTGTGCAGCCACCATTGGTTTTCTGTCAGAAAAGAAAAGGCATACCTGGTCAAGATGCAGACTGCAATTTGCATTTGTAATTTTGATTTTGAGTGCTTATTTACAGCACAGATTTTCAATTAGCTTGAGGGCCTGTGTGAGTGCATGAAAGAGGCTGACTGTGAACATGTAGATTTAAACACCGAAAGATATGACAGTTACATTTAAAAGGAAGTAGCAGAACAAGCAGACTGCCTTAACAGATAAGAGACAAGCAAGACAGACTTACTAAGGTTGTGTTTCACAAGACTAAAGCACTTCTGCAAATGCAGCACACAGACTGTTCTTCTCCTGACCTAAAATGGGTTGCTGCCCCTTTCTATCAAAATGCCATTCATGCTGGGGAAAAAGCATGGGCATCTGACACCTCGCTTCTGCTATTACCTGACAGCGCAAGGCACATTAGATGAAGCTCTAAAGAACTAGAGTGCACTCTTAGACTGAATAATGTTAATGACATTGTCTTTAATGGTGTAAAGCTTCCACCAGTAAAAGTTTGTGAAGACACTAATATCCTGTTATGTACTTTGATCATTTGCGGGGGTAGAAGCAGGGAAAAACAGGGATGTTCTCTAAAATGTTATACTGAAACCTTTTTCAGAATGTTATCAGGACCAGTAAATATTTAACAGAAAAGCATCTCACTTACACAGATTCAGTGACACCACCCCCCATACTTCCTGTGCATTTTGAAAAGCTGAAAACATCTCTGTCAGCTTTTTGACTGGCAGCTTTTATCAGAATAGTTCAAAAATGCTAGAGAACAACCCAATCCTGTTACCTGTATGTTTATTCCATCTGTATTCTGGAGGTAAATGTAGGTGTCATAAACAAGACTCAAATGAGACACAATCACCAGCTTGCATTTTTCCGTGGAATCTTTACCTTTTCTTCTCAAAAGATACAATCAACATCTTTGTGATTTTTCTGTTCAGTTATGAAACTGAGGCTGCTTGCCTCCTATGTATTTAATTTGTATCAATAAGAACTTTAATAGTGCGGTGATTCAATTTGCAAGAGAAATGCTTTTGCAATGTACCTTGATGACAGACAGTGACTAGATATGTTAGCTCATTAATTGTTTTCATGAACATTTATGGAGGTAACAAATTAAAATTTAGAAGAACTCATTAATTTATAAAGCGTATTTGGATTTCAGAATTCATGTCCTTTTAAAATTCTGAATGTGTGTCCTGGTTTTGGCCAGTATGGAGGTAATTTTCTCACTGTTGCTGTGAGAGGACAGAGCTTGGAGCCCGGTGGGTATGCCTAGGTTGCTATTCAATACCACTCACTCATGGTAGGGGGGCAGAGGTAAGGGAATCTCAGTTCTGCAATGAAAGGGGGCATTGCTTTGGATGGAAGAAAAAGGTGCTGCTTGGAGGGGTCGTGGCCATTTTGTTCCTTTTTCTGGGGAAACAAGCAGCAAATGGAGGCATGGAGTGGCAGTTCGATCATGTTGGGTTAGTCTCAATTGGCATTTTTGCATGTAAACACACTCTTTTATACACTGTTGTTATTAGTATTGTTGCTGTTACTGTTTGTTTTCTTATCTCGTTGCTGTTTCCAGTACACTGTTCTTAGCTCAGAATCTCTCCCTTTTGTCTCTCACCCAAGGGGGTGGGTGGAGGGCAGTGGCTACATGGAGCACATTTTCCAACTGGATTTAAAACACACCAGTATGATAACAGATTTCAGTAGTTTAATTTGAATTGTGTGATTACCATGTTTAACTCTAAAAAAGGGTGCAAGTCTAGATGGATGCTCCTGTAATCTGTAAATAAAGGTAAATAAATCCTTCCTTTGATTATGTCAGCTTTATATTATCTTGCTTGTATCATATGGTAAAATTATATATCTAAACAATGCCTGAGTTGTTAATGTTTACAGTCTAGGTGGTAGAAAGTGTATGTGAAGACAAATAGGATAAAAAGCAGAATTATGAAAAATAGACTGAAAAGCCTTACAGGTAAGGATTGCAACTTCACAAATTGGAACCAACGTTAGTCTATCACTGAAGCCTATTTCAACATTCGTACTTGACTAAATTCACTTTGATTACTGTGACAAGCATAAATACAAATTGACAGTAAAAACTTACTGGTGATTACCAGAACCTGAGGGATGGCCTGAAGTTCAGCCAGGAGAAGTTTAGGTTGGATACTTAAAAATCCTTCTTCATCCAGAGGGTGTTTGGGCACTGGTACAGCTCCCCAGGGAAGCAGTCACAGCACCAGACCCAACAGAGTTTTAGAAGTGTTTGGACAATCCTGTCAGGCACATGGTATGATTCTTGAGGATGGTACTGTACAGGGCCAGGAATTGGACTTGATGATCTTTCTGGGCCCCTTCCAACTCAGATATTTTGAGATTCTCTGATTCTGTGATCTGATGACAGCATTCTCAACAAATGAGAAAGTTGTGTGCACTTAGTTACATCAAAGAGTAATGATTTGCCACATCCTGTTAAAGCAGAAATTTTTCAGGAACAGACAATTATACCTTTAAAGTGAACTTAAAGCTGTAGTGTTGTCAGTGTGTTTTATGAGTGCTAAGAACTGTGGACATTGACTGGACTAAGCAAAAAAATTTGCAGTACTGAAAGGCGCCTGAGCTGTGAGGTATAACAAGAGAAACATACCCAAGGCAGGCACTTAATGAGGTGGTCAAAATGAACAAAGAATCTTACAAACTCATAAGGAGGAGATGTTGAGGACAAGCACTAAGATTCACATTCCCTTTCAAAATGTGACTATTATATTAATCCTTCCAAGATCGTGTGTGTAGAAATTTCATGTTTAAACTGATCCATTCTGTGCACATGGATACTTCTTTTTTGAAAGAGACTTAAATTATATGCCATATATCCACATAAATGTTCTACCCATTAGAATCTGGAAGGACTGTCTTGCTAATACAAATAAATAGGATTTCTACACGTTAAAGACTCTTCAGCAGTGAAAATCCAAAGACACTCACACCAGACCGACAAATTGCATCATGATGAGAAACAATGTGCCATTATCTGGGTTACTGGCTTGTTGCAGATTGAACTGGTGGTTGTCAGACTCAAAGAATGTAAAGTTTTGAACTGGGGTCTTAAAATAACCATTGACTGATGAGGACACACACATCAGTGTAAAACTTTTGGTTTTTTTAGCTGTTACATGGATTGAGACTTTTTGAGGATGTACCTACAGCAATGGAATCCAGCCAGCACCTTCTCAAAAGCTTCTGTAACACCCAAAGCAGCTAAACAGCACCACTATGGAAACTTCTGGATGTTTTGAGGCATAAAGGCTTTTCACATTCAGCAGCAAACCAGTTGGTTGAATAACATGGATGTCTGAAGAAGATATTTGGAGCCACCTCTGAATTATATGGTTCTCCAGAGTTCCCTCAGTTTCACAAAGAGATTTATGCTGACATGGCCTTTGACCTGAAGTCTTCTCAGTTGTGCCCAGTTCCACAACAGGACAGGATATGAGTATCCACTATTCTCATAATCTTCCTCTCTGTACTTTCTGCTCCCATTTTTCTTTCCTATGCAAAGGAAACCAGGCACACAGGTCAAGAGCAAATGACAATATGGCCCAATAGCCTTCTTGGTACAGACATTAGCAGACTGGGTGGCCTACAGGTTACATACACTTTGAAATACTTAGACTCTTGAGAAAAAAAAATCTGCTTTTGTTAATGTTATCTGATTCATCCTGTAGGAAGCAGTTCTGTAAGCACACAGTACTGTCATAAAGCTTTCTTCTCAAAGCCATCCCCACTTGACCTCAATAAGCCTATGGAAAGCAGTTTGTTCAATATATGCTTGAAGGCTAACACCAGAAATTAGTTTCCGTAATAAATATCTTGAGTGGTAACTATTTCCCAGACTGGCTTCCTGCAGAAGATTGCCATAAGAGAACTTATGGCAGAATCAAATACATCCTCTGTACATGTGAGAACCAGCTCCCATTTTACCTGTATGCGAATCACAGTCTCTGTTCAATGTGATAAAATGTTCTTCACTCTCTTCATTCACGCTTGCTTCTCTAAAGAAATTTTTATAAATCTTTTCTACTTCAGTCACATGCTTATAATTTGTTCATAATTCTGTGGCATGCATACCATAGTACTCAACATATTGTGCGAAAGATCTCTACAATACAGTCTGTTCCTTTCGAAGTACCTGCCATGATTTTTCATTAGAGATGCTGCCAAAGATAAATTAGACAATATACTGTTTGATAAAATATCTTATTTCAAAATATAGCAAGAATATGCAGCAAAAGCCAATATAAATGCATCTTGAGGCATCAGCATTTCCTCCTTGTGATAAGAAGGAGAAAATGTTTTGATATATTTTTGGCAGTGAATTCTGAAATCCAGGCTATAAGTGCTAAAGAGCTTGTCAGTTTGGGAGCTAATCCATATGCCAAGGATACATTAAACAAATATGTAGCTACTTACTTCAGGGAATGACCAGATACAAATAAAACTTTCACAAGGAAATCAAGCCCAACTACTGGTAAGTTTAAGGTGAAAATTTAAATCACTTTTGACAAGGTGGAAAAGCACATAGGGTCATAGTGCAACTGCAGTATAATGTGCATGATTAACTCACTGTGGACCTGCTGCCTGGCAGCAGGATTTTACACAATCTACATTTTACACAATCTGCATTGTAGAAATAGTCATTGAGAAAAAAACATGTAACTCAAAGCATAAAGACATGCATAAATAATAATAAAATAGTCTGGAAAAAGTGAACAAGCAATGATTTCATTTTCTAACCACAGGCCTTGGCAGTGGGCTCTACAACACAATTCTATTTTTGCAGTTAAGGCCCTAGTCTGTCTTCTCTACTGGAAAAGAGGTGGAGGAGTTCAACTATGTCCAAATATACTGTTCAACTTTTTTTCCTCTGTATGATGATGTATTTATTTAATCCTTTAAAAGAATGTTAAGTACAGATCTCCTTTTTAAATTCTTCAATCGGGCTGAATTCTTCACTTCTAGCAATGGATGATACAGCCTTTTAGCATACCTGAAGCATAAATGATCAAAGTGTGAGGTGGAAGTAACCTTTCCTGCAGTTGCTTTCAGTTTTCTCATGCACAGTTAAATCAATGCATTGAGAAGTAATACTTTATGGAGATGAATACAGAATTAGCCCCTGCAGTCTCACCAGAGTTTAATGGGTGATCTGATGCTAACAGCATCAGTTTCTGCCATCTGTTCATAAGGGGACCACTGACTGTTCAGCGAGACCCTTTGTTAATCATGCTAAAGGGAATTTGGATGACTAAAACTGAATTGTTTGAATACTCCCATCCAGCAAAACCACCAGTGTAGTTAATAACTGAAGATAGGAAAAAAGCAAAAATTGGAGAAAAACAAATTATTTAAATACTTAGTTCTAGTTCCATTTTCACAGCTCTTTTGATAAAAAGAGCTACATGCCAAGTACTGTAGTAGAGAAACTGTATTTATTCACTACAAATAAATAGTCTAATAAATAACTTTTTATGCTTATATAAAGTTATGCTTTCACAAATATGTTGTTTTATGACATAAGTAGTCTAAGCAACAACTTTGTTTATATAAGCTATAAGTAGTTTGAAGATGTATATTACCATTTGTCTGTTTTGAACTAGTTGTGTTGCATGTCTTGTTCTGTCTAATTTCTCATATGTGTTTTGTTGTTATTATTTCTGATGCCTAATAAAATGAGGGAATTAGAATATCAGATGATATGGAAGAACAAGTGGTAAAACTAAGTACACATATATGTTTGCATAAGAATATACTTAACTTTACAAAAAGCTATTCACGAAAAAAGTATACAAGTAAAAATGCAGTTATTTAAATGTTTATATTGAAAGGATAAAATGGTTGAAGAAAGTAGTTCTAAATTTAATTAATTACTTATACTCGCTATGTTGCAGTATTTGCACAGATACAATTTAGAAATGCATTTTAGGAGAGTTCTGCAGGATATTAAACACAGACACGAAGCAAAGATAAGGATTAAAGCTAATCAAAAGCTAAGCATAACAAAAATCAGGAATATTTAGACAGATTGTTAATTATCTATCTGTTTAAACATGAATTCCCTGAAGAAGAGTCAGCATTAAAGACATCCCTGAGAAATGTGTCTACAGGAAGGAAAGGCTTTTCACTCTAAAACTGTTTGTTTGGATGTTCTAATTAGCAATTTAAGCATACTTTATTTTGAAAGCAGCTACAAATTATATTGTTATCAATAAGAACATGCCTTTTCAACAATGACCATCATTACTTCCATTTATTCTTGTCTAATTAGAGTCTCGGGAAATGTCTGTTTCAGACCAGTTTCCACATTTGTATTGAAGCAAAGTTAAATTATTTTCAGCTCCCTTTACAAGAGCTGAACAAACTCTTGGCTACCATCTTGCTCTCCCTTCCTCTTTTTGTTTATGTGTGCTGGTTCCAGCCAGAACAGGGTTAATATTTGCCATAGCCAGGAGAGGGCACGGCTATGACCTGGGGGCTGTTCTATACCACCTCACGATGGGGGGTAAGGGGAATAGAGTTTCTTGCAGGAAGAAGAGGTTCTTTCTGATTGGGGTAGGTAGCACGGCTGCGATCGAGTCAGGTCAAGTTCCATGGTGAGCATTTTGGCATGTGAATCACTCTCTCTCTTTTGTATGGTTTTGTTATTAATATTGCTGCTGTTACTGTTTGTTTTCTTATCTCATTGCTGTTTCTAGTAAATTGTTTTTATCTTAACCTGTGACCTTTTCCTGGTATGCCTCCAAATCTTCTCTCTAGCCTGCTACAGTGGGGAGGGGAAGGGGGAACGATCAAGAAGCAGCATGGCTTGGAAAGTCTCAGTGGGAGGACTAAATTGGGGGGTACCATTCTTAAACCACAACATTACCTTACATTTAATTCCAGTTTAGCTCATCTTCCAGCAATTAAAAATTATATTAGGAAAATTTGCACAGAAAACTTGAGTTAAAAGTTGAGTGGAAAAATGTGATCAGCTATTGTTTTATTCTCATGGGCAAAGCTCTCACTGTACTGAGCTTAAAAGAGGATTTCATGGTAATCTTATATATGAAATGTGTCTGGATTCAAGTTCGCCAGAGGGACCTGGACGAGCTCAAGAAGTGGGCCCATGAAGATCTCATGAGGTTTTACAAGACCAAGTGCAAGGTGCTGCACTTGAGTGAGAGCAACCTCTATTATCAATCCAGGCTGGGGGATGGACAGATTGAGAGCAACTGTGCCAAGCTGGTTTCAAAACAGACCTGTTGCTGGCCAAAACTTAGTCTGTTAGCCATGGTGGCAGAACCTTGGGGAAAACATATGTGAGGAAGGATAAAAAAATGCTGTGCACAGCTGTGAGAAAGATGCAAGAGAAAAAGCTCTGCAGACACCAAAATCAACAAAGAGCAAGATGATGAGCCACTCTAGGCATCAGAGCAGACATTTCCCTGTAGTCTGTGGAGATACCATGGCTGTCTTTTTGCAGCCTGTGGAGGACCCCACACCAGAGAAGGTGGACCTGTCCTGAAGGAAGTTGCAGTTTAAGAAGAGACCACGTAGGAGCAGGCTCTTGGCAAGCGCTGTAGTCTGTGTAGGGGAGACCACATGGAGCAGGTTTTCTGATAGGAGCTGTGACATATGGACACTAGAGCAGTTCTTGAAGAACTGCTCGATGGAGCAGTTTGTGAAGGAGTGTATCCTGGAGTGAGCCCATGCTGGAGCAGGGTAAGAGTGTGAAGAGAAAGGACTGGCACAGACAAAATGCTGTGAACTGACCACAACCCCCACTCCCCATCTTCCCTGTAGTGCTAACAGAGTGGGGAAGAGGTAGAAGATTTTGGAACAAAGGAGTGAAATTGAACCTGGGTAGAAAGAGTAGGGTAAAAGGAAAGTGAGTTTAGTTTTGTCTATTTCTCTCTATTCTACTTTAATACATATTTTTTTAATTAGGAATAAACTAAATTAATATTCTTCAAGTCAAGTCTGCTCTCCCTCTGATGGTGACTGGTGAGTGAGCTCCCTGTCTGTAACTCAACCCACAAGCTTTTAATCTAATTTTCACCCCCCTGGCCTGTTGAGGAGGAGGAGTGAGAAAGCACCTGGGTGGGAGCCTGACAGTCAGCCAAGGTCATTTCACCACAGAAGTTTATAATTTTATCACATCAGATGAGTCCCTTCTCCCTCATCCCAGTCCTGCTGTATTATTTGGGACATGATGTGGGTGGGTGATATTGATTTTCCTAATGCGCTAATCCAGTCTTTGTCAGAGTCCTTTGAAGCTGATGTCCCTTCTGTGCTATGATCCTAAGCCAGAGACTGCACGCTTTGACAAGGGGAAGGAATTCACATAAACTGTTCCAAATTGCAAGCTTATTTCTCATCAGTGAGCAAGAACTTTTTCGAGATTGAGTTCCATACCTAATATTTGCATCCAGTTTATGCATATTTATCTGCAAATAATCACCCAAGTCTTTGCACATTCATTTTCAGAGGGGTATCAGCGAACTGCTTATGTAGATTTTCTGCATATAGAGCTGCAGATTTTGCAGCTACTAGAGTTCACATTTTAAAATGTGGTCCTATTAGTGTAAATTATACAGTGTTAGCATATAAGTGTGTGGTATTGAACATGAGGTCATTTGCACAGCTCTTGGTAATCTGAACATTTGACAGAAATGGTTTGGTTACGACCAAAGTTGCTGCTTCTGAAGTGGCTACATTTCTAAATCCAACCCATGCAGCAGTCAGACATAAGAGTGTGAGTTTTTTCAAAGACAGATTAATATCAACAATTAGAAACTGTTATTTTGATGCTATGAGGTGCAGTAACTGTGGTGAATATGCCTGTACATTAATGAAAAATATACACGATAATGTGAAATGTATCTTTTTCAGATATTTGGTGACAACTTTTATTGTGAGTCATCAAATAGGTTTTTGCTCTTTCTTTTGAAAAGATGACGAAGTCATGTACTAAATCAGTACAAGAAAGTCAGGGACCTGTTGGAGTGGGTCCAGAAGAGGGCAACAAAAACAGTCAGAGGGCTGGAGCATCCCTCCTATCAAGAAAAGCTGAGGGAGCTGGGGTCAAACCTTGTTGCAGCCTTTCAGTATAGAAAGGCATAAAGATAGATTGAGAGAGTCTTTCTCACCAGGGCCTGAAGCATTATGACAGGTGGCAATATTTTGGGTTATTGTTTAATTCAGAATACACATCATAAAGGTAAAGATTTTGGCATGGGATTTAGGTTTCAACATCCTTAACAAATCTAAAACATACAGCTTAAGAAAATCTGTCAGTCATGGTGCAAACCCAATCTCTTCAGGCAATACTTTCCTAAACATATTGTTTCTCATCTAGGGGACTGGGAATCTGCTGATTCTTCAACAATAATTAAATACATAATTATTCAAATTATTATAGTGCTAAATTTAGGATGTTTTTAGCCATAGGTGTTTGTAAAAAAAAAGTACAAATATTATTGCTGTGATATATAGATGAAATTCACTTAACACTGGGTATGTTTACAGCTGATAAGATTTTACTTAATTAGATATTTTTGATAAATATATATTTTATAGTGCTAGACATAAAACTAGCTAACAGTATAAGCTGTTTATTTCAACATGGACCTATGGCACATATCATAAAAATATGCATTTTTATTTTTACACCAGCTTTTCAAATATTTGAGAACTGCTTTTTATTTTCCAAGGGTCAGTTCTATAAGAACCTTAATGTCTGCTATTAGTATGATTTGCTAGAGTTCTTCCTTCCTTTTTATGTATCAGTTTGTTTATAACATTGTGATTATGACTTGACCATTTAGCTACCAAAAAATGTCAGTTTGCATTTTGAGAAGACAAGGCTGATGATTATTTACAGTAAGATCACCTCAAGAAGGAGCCATAATTTCAGCATTATGGAAATGTGATTAATTTACCTTCTTCACTATCAGCAACAACTTTCAGTTTGGATATTCACTGTGGCCTTTACTATACAGACATAAATCTTTCTGTCAGAAAGATTGAGTAACCTTGTATCCTGAGTTCAATTTGAACTGAAAGGACAATGCACCAAGGACAAATTTCTTAAGATAAATAATCAAGCAAAAACCCATGAAACAGTAATTTCATTTCCACAAAATAAAGCAAATACTCCAAGTATGGAATAATTCAGAGCAATGTAAACTTCATTAAAAATTGTTGTGGAGTTGAAATTTTGCTAATTATGTATTTTTAGAAATAGAAATAACATACAATATTTGTTGAACTGTCCAAAATAGTGTATACTGATAAGCCAGAATTTTTGTCCTTTTAAAAATCTATTATCTTCATGCTGTAAAGGTCACAAGCAAAATGATAAGTTTGCCATGTTCCCAAATCTTAGTATTTTAGACCTGAAAAGCAAAATGTCAGCAGTAGATTAACCAAGCCTTGTTTTCTCCCTCTCCCCTTCCCTGGAGAAATAAGGAATATTTGTGAATTACTTAATGTGAAGATCCCATTTCTTCTAATGTTTTGTAAAGCTCTTTTATTTCTCTTTACTTCCATTTTATGGATGTCTCTTTGCATCCTTACCATTCTTGCTATATATTGCAATATTAATCCTATGGATTTTATTTGCAGGACTGTAATGTTAAAAAATTGACATTTCTTCCTGCTGTTGTTCAACAACAGTGGTTCCGAACTTCAGTCCAAGATTAATAGTTGCTTGTACAAGCTTACAAACGAATGTCTCACTGTCCACTAAGAAGAGTATTTCACAAATATACAGCCATAAAAACATCTTTGAGTTCCTCAAATAACATGTACTTAATAGCTTGGCTGAAACTGTTAATAATGGGAGAAAGTATAAGAATCTCGACCATTTTTCTGTTCTCTGGACCTCACCTACAGTTTTAAATTTCTAGTACCCATTTCAATATTCTAGAAGATTGCCTGCATCAAATATTCAAAAGCTAGTATCCACTGTGCATTTACGTTGAGTTCTTATATTTGTAGTCTACATAAATGATCCATAGGAGAGGGGAAAAGGATCATAAATGAACAAATAATACTAAAGGCTCTACTGTGAGTAAAACTGTAAAGGAGAGGCTTTTAGATAACCTATGAGTCCAAGAGACCCGCATTAATTGCTTGACACCTGAGCAACAAGGGAACTATTGACAATATTTACCAGTTATTAGTGGCTATTGATGGGATTTAACCTTATTTTCCTAGGTGATTAAGTTCTGTTCTTATTCTGTTTTACCCAGGTTTTATAGCACTCATCAGAACAGATGGGCACCCTCCAGCAGGATTGTAAAATGGGAAGAAATCACCAGAAATGTATAATTTTTTTTTTCTTTCCAGGTGGAGAAATGCCTAACTTGGTTTAACAATGTTTTTGCTTTATGTAAGCTTGTTGCTACGAATATCCAGTAACAGGAAAAAAACTCAAACAAACAAAAAAACCCAATCTAATTAAAACCACAAAAAAAAATGACCAACAAAAGAAAGGTGCATTTTCTTTGGAGAAAGTGAATTTTGTCTAGGATTTTTGTCTTTCTTGTTGTTCCTTCTATGGTCTCAGAAGCTCCTCAAGAACATTCAGTCAGACTTTAGTTTTCTTGCAAGGGGTTTCTTTATATTATAGGAAAAACTGTCAACAGAAGATCCATTAAGATCTTATCCCTATGCTCATTGAGTATCTTGCATATTTAGTAAAATATTGAGACTGGTTCCATTTTTCATAGTATGACAATGTAAAGAGCTGTAGGTCCTGCTGAAAAGTTAATCTTCTTAAACCTTCCAATTATTCTCAAGGAAGTTTCCTGCTTCCTCATTAAAGGGTATGAACAATTTTAATACATCATTCTCAGCCCAATCTTGGTATTTCAGACAATAGAGTATCTCCATGGATCTTTTGGAAATAGGACCCAGGCACTTCTGAGTGCTATTCTGAGCCTATAAAGTTCAATTTTTGTCTCAAGGTGACAATGTCACCTTTGGGAAAAGTCTGGGTTTCTGACCTCTCCCCATAGATGTTGGAGATGGATGCAGACATCCTTGGGCCATAAAGGGTCAAAAACTCCTTATATTCATATGTGACTTAGAACTGTGTGCCGTTCACATTAGACACAATTATTTCTAGCATTGCAAGATGGTATTTGCATGGGTTGAACTGTAAAGCAACAATAAAGAAAGAAGGAATGGCACTTAATATGTAGGGAAGAGAGTATTACTCAATTTATTGAATGTGATGGCAAGAAACTAAACATTCACCTTGGTAAAAGTCGCAATAGATTTACAGGAATTATCTAATATCTATATGACATTTTTACAGAAATTGTCAAAAATACATTTTACAATTTGATCTTTGTATGAGATACTTGTACTGTTGTCATTAGAACTATATAAGGCACAGGTTATAAAGGTTAAAATTGTCAGAGCAAGGCAAGAATAGGAGTACAAACAAGATGGGGTTTTTTTGTCAGAGCAGCCAATAAGAAGACAAATTTAGTCAAGACAGAAATGTTCCTAGAAATGTTGGGGTCTTATTTCCATTGCTCAGAACACAAAGCTCAAAGCTCCCCCTGAATATGCACCGAGAGACACAAAGCAAACCACTGCACAGCTGTACTGATTCTCTATTGTGTAGCACCAGAAGTGGAATAATAAATTCATGCAGTTCTAACTGTGCCTGCACAGACTCTTATGTACAGGAGAAGATAGCTTATTTTCTTCACTACATTAATGTCTGTATAATACCTGTAATAATTATTCTTCCCCATGTGTCAGAAAGGCACTTCATTGTTAGTGTTGTTTTGTTACAAGTACAGCATTGGGTCATCATTGAAAAATAGTAGACTTTTTAACTTACAAAAAGAAACTTGTCTTATGGGGAAGAAGTAAAAAAATAAATATTCTTATAACAGCAGAGATGAAAAAAGAATGCTCTTACCATGGTTATTCCCTGAGCTTCTGTTTATAAACACCCACTGTTCTCACAAAATTCTTGTCATTGAACTTTATTCAGAATGACAAAGATATCTGTGAAATGAGCCTCCAGCTGGAGAATTGAAGGATAAGATACAGCTGTATTAAGGAAAAATTATTATATGTAGAGCTTGTGACATCAAGTGCCTTTTACTAAGATTGCTCAAGACTTTCAATTATATGGCTTTGCTTTCAGTTATTTACAAAGTTGCTAAATTAGATTGTTTGAATCAAGGTTTTTTGTGTCAGTGCCTCAGGCTGAATTTAATTTTTTTTCTTTGACATGTAAAAATGCGGTCAGCCTTTTTCTGCAAGAAATATATACCTTGTGAGCAGGGACTGAGAACAGGGAAGTGAGGAGTGAATATTTTTTGCTTCTAAAAGAACTCTACAAATTTTGTTACCAATTACATATTAATTTCCTAGTAGATGCTTTATAGAGATTTATTTACTAAAACTCTCAAGAAACTTCACATGCCCTGAGATTTTACTTTGACTAAGTCTCTATACCTTGTGTTGACCATCTCACTCTCTCTTCTGTTTTCAGTAACTCTGCTCAGTTACAGGCACTCAGGAAAAATCTGTGTGGGTGACTATAATAACCAAATATAGATGAGACAAGAACTGAAAAAGAGAATAGAAGAGAAATTATTTTGAATGTATAGCCTGGAGGAAAAAAAGGCAAAGGCAGAGATGATGAAAATTTCCTGAAGGTGGATAATGAAGGGAACTGGAATCCCAGTAAGGAAAATGAAGAGAAAACAGGAAAATGGTAAGAGATTATGAGGATTCCAGGAATCACACAGAATGGGTTAATCTTAATAAGTAATGTTTTTAAGACCTTTACCACATTTGCTATTTTCCTCCGAATTCAAACAGGTCCAATCTTTCCTGAAGTACCATAACCATGATACTCCAGGTAGGGTTTACTGATTTTTACCTATTTTAGAAGCCATATTTTCATTTATATGTCTCTTTATGATACTACTCATAAGCACCTGCCATCAACAGTATACATGCAACTACACCTTGGGTCTTTTGTTTAGCCAGATGTCTCTTATCCTTTCTGTTTGCAACTGAATACCTTTGTCTTTGAACTTCTCTACTTTGACAGTGAAAAATTGATACCTTCTAACCAAATTTAATTTTCTGACCAGTTTCCCTCCAACCTTAAACAGTTTCATCTAAAAAATGTTTGCTTTGGTTGTTTACTATAATATCTTTGAAGACTGTGAAAAGTTTAGGGTTTCTCATCTACATGAGTCTGTTAGCCTGGAATAGAAAGAATCAGTTAGGTTAGTCTGATACAATTTGTTTTTGGCAAACCCCTATTGAGGATATAGATATAGATTACATAGATGATATAGATATAGATGATATAGATAGATACAGAGAGAGATAGATTAGATATAGATATATACATATATATAGGTTAACTTCTAGATGGTTTTCTAGTGTGCTTCCTCCCTTTTCTACTGCATGCCAACCTGTTCCCAGTTTCAGTCACGTCATAAACAAGGAAGGTCCACATATAGGAGCTAAAGTTCCTGAGTATTTTGATGTTAATATTATGTTATTTGTTGTAATATCTATTTTTGCACTTTGACAATCTGGAGAATTCCATCAAAACCCATATAGAAGACATTAAATAAACAAAAAAAGTACTCACAAGGTACAAAATGGTAAGAGTGAGATTGTTTTATCCGAATCTTCCTGTTCAAACATAAGCATTCATACATTAGCATGGTGATGAAACTACATATTATGAGAATTTTTGTGAGTCATTCAGTATTCCAGGTAAAATTACTATTTACCCACCGAGATTTATGCTGTGTTAAAGTATAGCATAGTTTTTATAACTCTGATGCATTTTTAAATTTTTAATGAAATTCTGCAAGACACAGATGTTCTTAGGACATGCTGCTGAGACTACCATTAGTAGATCAGTTTGATATCACCAGGAATGTGAAGTTACAAGCACCTCTGCTTGAAGTTCCAGTTGAGAATGTGAAGTTTCATATAGCCTCCTTCTTCAAACAGCCTTTACTTTTTGTTGTATGTTTCTTTTTTTGCAATGTCTGGCACACTAGAGTTCTAGTTTCAGGTACCATATCTGGGAACTACTATAATTAATTTAAAAATCATCATTATCATAATCAAACAAGAAGCTTGCAGTAAAGCTCAAAAAACATGTTATTCAAATTAATTTTCACCTTGTTTTGTGGTGAAAAAAACCAACTGTACAATGATCGCGTTGATCTACTTTCTGTGTTAACACAGACACATGAGAATGTATGATTGGATAAAATATAGAAAGGGTGATCTGTCTCCCTGTCAGCAGATGTACCTTACTGAAAAAGCATTATTCTCTTTACAAATATTCTACTAATGGAGGTAATGTTCACAAACACTAGGTAAAACCAGCATTAGCACAAATTTAAATATTTATTGCTTTTACATAAATCCTTTTTGCCAAGAGTTTGTAAATCAGCTGAAAGTCACCTTTTTATCTCTGTTGATGTTGCTTTCATATTAAAAACTCATACATTAATAAAGTAAGTAATAGAGACAATGATCTGGTAGAAAGACAAAATGTGGACATGCTAACAAATAATGCTTTATGTTAAGAGTAGTGACATAGGTGAAAAAAATTCACAACCCAGCCAGTGTGTCATTTGCAGTAATTGTATGGGAGCTGTAAATATGTCAAACTTAGTCTTCGGTAAAAAATGTGTGGTCTTCCTTCTATGAGTGGTCAATAGGCTTCCCTGAATCTTTATAGGCACAGTGGCCACATATATCACTGGAATCACATCCAACTAAAAACTGAGTATAGCATTCTAATTGTATATAAAATTTCCTTTTTGAGAATGTATTTGTTGCTTTAAAAAGAGCAATGGAAATACTTCTGTAAGTGACAACTGAATTCTAGGCATTCAGAGATTCAGAACCCAGAATTGTGTCCTCATTAATATTTTATTCTGAATTATTTTACAGATGTATATTCAACATTTTAATTACTCACATAGCTCCACACTCTCCCCAGTGTACTGCCTATATTTAAATTCCCAGTGGGTTCTGTTCCCTCAGCTTCTCTTTTTATCTTCAAATATCTGCTGAATTCCCTGATTGCCCATTCTGAGAGATTGCTAACGTCTCATGTCCACAACTTTTAGCTATTCCTGACTGTATTTTTCAGTTTTTCTGACATATTTTGGCTCCTGGTGTCACATCTCAGTGTCAGCTCTCCAGATTTCACTCACTTTCATCAGTCAAGCTTTTAAAGTTTCTGCCTTCAGCTGCAGTCCTATCATGTACCTGCCTTATTGTAAATGCCATTGCTAGGTCTATATCAGTTTCTCTTCATTCCTTCAGTACTCAGAGCTCCAGACAGCAGCTATGAAATAATAAGCCCTACTTTCAAAGGCTCTGTAGAATCTATAGCTGGCAGAAACACATCTGCATGACTGCAAATGTACCTATTGAACCAGATTCTGTCCTGTAAAATGCACAGGTAAATGTGATCTGAGAGGTACAGTGTCTCTGAAGCCCAATTTTCTCTCTTGCTTCATAGCAGCAAATATTATGGGAGCTCTAGTTGCATGCTAAGTCTGTCGGGTATGAGAAAATATGACACCACTTGTAAGAATGATGGGCCAATAACACCAATGTTGACATGCACTGCAAAAGGCTCCGGAGGGGCACTGCTTTCCAGTTGTTATTTAGTACTGCCTGTGTCAGCGCAAACAGTGGTGCTTGTCCCACTTGCCTCAATGTTCAAGCCAAGAACTGAAATGAAGCCAATGCTCAGCCTATTCCTCGTTTCTCTCCGCTCCCACACCCTAACTCCTGGTCACTTGTGAAGTGGTTCATGAATGCTGTCGGGAACTGGAGAAGTAATTAGTGTTTCCAAGTCTCCTACTCAGCTGGAAAATAATCATTGTAAACAACCCACCTGCATGCACTAAAGCAACTTTGAAATTTATTTTAATTAAGTTATTATTAAGTTAGAAAAGCAGGAAAATGTAGTTTAATGAAAGACTTAAACATGAAATTATACTTTTTCATAAACTTGTATTTAGAAAAACCCCTTTTTGACGTAGAACTGTGAATTATGTTGTAATTGGGAGATAATTTCATGCAGTTTAACACCAGTTAGGCTGCCATTTTTTCTTCTGAGACTATTTGCATTTTGGAGAAAATAATAACCAATTTTTTTGCAAACACCATGGAAAACCTCTCTTCTTCACTGTGAAAGCCAATGAAAGAAACCAAACAAAACAAAAAAATACACAGAGCTGAGAGCAAACATTCTTCCAACTACAGCTAAGCAGTAAACAAAATGACCTACCAGAAAAAAAACTCAGGAACACAACTTCTGATATCTCCGTATCATCTATATTTTGGCATTGGCTCAGTATAGTTGCTCTTCTTGAAGCCGTCAAGGTAACTAGTATTTAATTAGAGACTCAGTCAAAAAACCTGTATTTAGGGAAGGACTAGTTAAAAAATGAAAAGTGTTTAGCACATAGATATATCCTGAAACAATTGCCAGAGTCAGAACAAATTCTCTATTTCTTCAGGAAACTCCATTTTTCCACATATGTAACCCAAGTACCAAAACATGCTAACTTTTTTGAAGATGTGGTATTCACAACAACTTTTTAAAGCAGATTTTCAACCTTTTCTTTGACCTGTGCACAATGAACACATCAAACATTTCATGAACTCCTAGCTTTTGTTATTTCTAATTCCTGCTTCTTCGGTCTCAAGAATTTTATACTTTATTTATTTATTCCCTAGAAAATTAATTTAGAAGTGTTATCTGGTGATATAGTAACTACAATGAGGCCTCTCATCCCTGAAAAATGTCATTGTGTAATTCCAGGGCATCATAATCATGCAAGAGATGCAATAGCCAGAAGTAATGATCAGTGCTGTTGTATGTCAGAACTCCCTTATACTGTTTTCTGCCAGACTTATAAAATATGTTCAGTTCTTGAATGGAAAAACACTGCATCTTTTCCCCTCTCACTGTGCACCATTAGCTCAGTGTGCTGAAGCTCTTGCATCATAATGGCTTTCACTTTTCACTAAACATGCCATTTCCCATTCATTATAATCTCAAAAATTGGCCCTGGTGTCATCTGAATACCAGTAAAAGTGATGCTTAAGGTTTTTATTTTCACTGCACTGGTGAGAAAATCCAGAAATGCTTCTGTTTGCTACTCCAATATATCAGTAAACTCCTGTAACTTTAAATGCTACTGACAGCATTCAAGAACTTGAGCCATTATAACATGCTTATTGTCAAATGTGCCCATAGCAACACTCATCAATGTCATCTGTTTCAACTTAACTCTTATTTTCTCAATTGACACAAAAAAGCCAATACACCAGTCACAACTGTTCCAATTTTAGTATGAGTTGAAGAATGATAATGTTCATATATCTCCTGTGCCAACTTGTGATGCATTTCATCAAATTGAAATTTCAGGAATAAAGAATATGGTGACAGGCCTGCATACCCTCTTCTGCTGCTAAACAAGTCAATGTCTATTACTTGTTTCTTTTTCCCTTATACTTTTTTAGATCATTAACTAAAGAAAGGAGAGGTTAGGCAAGAGGTTAGCAAAATTCTGTTACAGAAAATCTAGAGCTCTGTGCTATTGTACTTTATGATGTTTATATGTTCCACTGTGAGTTTGTATGTCTATTTTCTCTGAAGAGAACAGAAAACTACAAAATACTGCTAAGAGAATATATCTGTGGCTAATATAATACATCCAACTTAGGCCAAAAATATGTGGATCAGCATTGCCCCTGTTTTTGGCATCCAGGAGTGTTTTTCTTATTAAAATTTTTTCTAATGTTTCACAACAGGGAGACCATGAGCCTTTAGCCTTCCCAGATCCTGATGTTTTGGAATGAGCATAGGTTCCTCCATGTTTATGATTGCTACAAAACTGAGGAAAACAGAGACACTTGTTTATATTCTTCCAAATAATAGTTTTGCTGTCTGCTCTTTTTCAGTCCGTTTTTATTGCCATTACCTGTGTATGATGCATATTAAAGAGGGAACATTTGTCTTGCACAGTAGTTACCTTTCTGTCATGTTGTTAATGTATAAGTATACTTTTGATGTGGAGAATAACCTTGCCAGTGGTAGACATTGGTTGGCACTTGAGGTTGGGATGTCATGTGACACACAAACCATAAATGTATCCTCCTCCGAATATAGGAAAGAACTTAACGAGTGTTCTTTTTAATAGAGGCCAGGGACTGACTTTCCCATAGGAATCAGTGCAATTAAAATAATGTCTAATTCTCAAAGTATTACACTGGCCTGAAAGTCAAAGGAAACCTATAAATTCTACAGCACTTTTTAATGTATGTACATCTCTGTTTATCTAAATTTTTAGATAGCAGAGTATGTCACTTGAGGGGCCAAGCCTGCATTACAGAAAAAAGACTTCCCATTCTTTCAAAACTCTTTCTTCCTTTTTTGCCTACAGTCATCAAAAGAAGGTATGGGAAACTGCAACCATGCATTTTACTCAGAGTAGGTTTCAGGCCCCTAATGGAAAGGATGCTACTCTTGATTCTGGCTGATCATGCCAAAAAAGCAAACCCTGTCTTTCAAAACAGCCTTCACCTAAGAATTAAGCTTTGGTCTTGAAGATTTTTTTGCAGAGCATATCAGTCATTCAATATTCTGGACATGTAGCACAAGCTGGACTTAAAATTCACATCAAGCATGCATCAATAAACCTTAAGTTTCCCAGAAGTGTATTTAATAGTCGTTCTGTGACTGCTGAGTTAGAAAGTAAGGGAATTCTTTTGATGATTTAGATGGTCAGTCTGCTTTTTTCATAAGTCAGGTTGGCAAAGGTTTGCTGAGTAGTGGGGAATTCTGCAAGTTTTAATGTCTGTCCTTTTCCCTTAACCGTTCACCACCTCTTAAGACTGAGGTTAGGAGCACTCTCTTAACATGCCTTCTGGTACAGTAAATGATATTGCACGGTGGGACAAAATTCTTAGTGAATTGTGGTTTCTTAGAACTGAAAAGGGCATCAGTGCACTCCCTAATGCACTTCACTGCAGACACAGGCAAGTGCATTCCATAGCACAGTATATGCACTAAGTCCTGGCTTTTAGCTTGCTGTTGTACTAGCTCTCAAACCCCCCTAAGAGTCAGGTATCCTCTTCTCTCCCTTACTGCTAAATTTAGCACTTATTGCTGTGGAAAAAAAAGAAAAAGAAAAGGGTAAAACCACACATTCCATTGGGAAGTGAAAAGTGAAGACTCTTGAGGACTATCTAAACTATTTTCCACGTTTCTTTCATTTGAATAAGTTTCAAATGAAGGTTAGAAGGTTATAATGAATAAACCACTTTGAGTTCAAGAACACACCACTCTTCTTGGAATAATGTGGCCATGCTTTTCTTATATAAGCATACAGATGTCTGTCTATCTATCTATCTATCTATCTATCTATCTATCTAACGACATCTCCAATGTCTATGTGTATATGATCTGACAATGTTCACTGACAGCCTACTGTAACTGGTCAGCATCAATATAATCATGGACAGCAGGTAGAGAGAGGTGATTCTCCCCCTCTACACCACTTTCCTGAGACCCCAGCTGGAGTACTGCATCCAGCTCTGAGGCCACCCAACATGAGAAGAATGTGGACTTTTGGAGCAAGTCCACAGAGGAGGAGGCCATGAGATGATCAGATGGCTGTAACAACTTCTCATATGAAAACAGGATGAGAGAGTTGGGGCTGTTCAGCCTGGAAAAGGGAAGGCTGCAGGGAGACCTTATAGCAGGTTTCCAGTACCTAAAGAGGCTACAAGACAGATGGAGAGGGATCTTTTACAAGGGCATATAGTGGCAGGAAAAGGGGGAGTGGTTTTAAACTGAAAGAAGGTAGGTTTAGATTAGATGTTAGAATGTGAGAATGGTGGGATACTGGAACAGGGAAGTTGTGAATGTCCCATTCCTAGAGGTGTTCAAGACCAGATATGGCTTTGAGCAACCTGGTCTAGTAGAGGCTGCCTCTGCCCATGGCAGGGGCATTGGAACTAGATGATTTTTAAGGTTCCTTACAACCCAAACAATTCTATGATTCTATAAATGTAGAAAAGGAGACATATCTACAGCGTTATTTATCTGCTGTGTTTTAAACTTCCTCATCCAGATGAGTTGGATTTGCCCAAGAAAAATTTGTTTGTTTTCATAATCTATGGAATCTAAACAATAAATGGAAATGTAGATTCTTACACAGTAAATACCTGTATTTAACCAAATAATCCTGACCCAAAATTTGTCTCCCTCCCTTCAATTAAATGGTGTAATCTAATTGGTACTTTATTGCCTGTAAACTGTTGTGCTACCACAAGTAACATTGTTAACATGTATCTATTATTACACTGAATGATCAAAATATGCTCTTTCATGAATCATCACTACTTTTTTTTGCAGGAAAGAAGCAAAAATATTAAATATGGCAACAGTGATAACATTTAAATTAAGTAGCTACTTCTATGTCATTCATGCTCTGTTTTATGCACACTGCTTCTGGGCACTCTCACAGTTATCTCTGTCTAACAATGGGACAGACTGGAAGATGCTGAGTCAAGCAGGATTATATATACCTTTATATACCTTCCTTACTGTACTGTTGTTTTACCTTCCATTATAGAGCAGAGGGTCATTGATAGTTGTGTAGTATGTGATCCTCTGTAATTCCATATTCTTCCTAACAGAACTGCCATTTACTCATTTTTTTCCTTTATTAAATACAAGTACTAGGTTGCATTTCTTTGGTTGTCTGAAGAATTCCTCATCTCTAGATAATGCCAGTAGTTCTGAGACTGCTTTATGAACCTAAACAAGACTCAGATGACTACAAATACATTATCCTTTCTGAGACCTTTTAAGTGCTTATATTTTTTATTTAAGATTGGTTTTTTACCCCATTTGTTGCTAATAGGTAATATGAAAATTGTTGCTGGTATTGACAGTAGTAAATATTCTTAGTGAAAACTGACACAAAGAGACCATTTGAAACTATCATTGGTTAGTAGTTTAGTATCAGACCAAGCCTCTTCTTGGCTCATTGACTACTATGATCCTTCTAGGATGATATAATGATACTTTCTTTACTGCTTAATAGTTGCCTCTGTTTCTTATTACGCCCTTTTCTTTTCTTTATAATTTTGTCTCTACACACCTGTACTATACTTTTTAATTCTTCCTTAGTAAATTGAACTTAAACCTGTTTCATATTTTTCATTCTCTTATCTGAGTTCTACGGAGGGTGAATGATTGAATCAAACTGATCTCTTGATAGTCTTCCTATTTTTCCTCTGCAATTAGGTAATTTTTAACTATGCTATTACTTTTATTTCTTTAAAGGAAACAATACTATTTAATAGCTTTGCTTTTGGTTACTGTCCCCAAAAATATACCCTTATACTTTTCTGAATGGATTGAACTCCTCACTCTTTTTTAGATTTTTTCCTGCCCTGGAAGTATGAAGACTTTTTCAGATTGTCTTAATCAAGTTACCTTCCACAATGACAATCTTAAACAGTTTCTCTTTACTAGTTATAATCATATCTAGAAAACTTTTCCTCTCATTTATCCTTTTTCCTATAAGAAAACAGTATTGCTAAAACAAGAGCAGCAAAGTGTTGCACTGAGTGAGCCTGAAGTTCTTTTTAGCCTCTGTGATGAAACAATGCAAATCCTGATACCTGTGGAGAAAAGCCTCAAACAGAAAACCAGCTATAATGAAAATAAACTGAAAACATTGAGAAATTAAAAAAAGAATCCCAGATATATTCATTACTTAAATTTTAAGATCTCAGAGGGATATGAAATTTAAGAGCTTGAGTCCCTTTATGGAGTTATCAGTAACATATCTTAGAAACATTAAATGGAGATTTGTTAGTTCTGATGTAGGGAAGTAACATTTTGAAAGTGGAAAACATTTTAAATATACATTTGTCACCCTAAGAATAAAATCTCTGACAGCTTTTGTTTGCTCATATTTAAGAGTTTAGCTATGATTTTAGCTGTCCAGCACAGAACAGTTTCTCTGTCTACTTGTTGAAGATGATGTAGACTCATCTTAAACAGTATGAAAATTGAAGTTAAATGCTTGTCTTGAAATTGAAAAGGATCATTTACAATGTACAAGCAAATACAGAAACTCAATGGATTCCCAAGAACCAGTACATCAACCAGGCACGTATCTGTCAAATATTTCTGAAAATGCAATGAAGCAAACTGTTAAACTTTAATGTTTTTATTGGTAATAAAACCCATAAAAGGAAAGACATTAAAAGATCTCTTCATCTTGTGAATTTCTCTGAAAACCACCTGCACTGGAGCAGAGTGAGTGAAAACTCATTTTGTCTATCAGGAGCAAGGACACTTCTCACCAAACTGAGCCACTGCCATGCACCATCATCCCTCTTCTCGATGATCTCTGTGACCCATACCACCCTCTCCAATTTGTGGACTTATAAGGACCTGGAGATGCCCTTGGTTTAGCAAATTGTCTTCCTCATTTTTTTCTAACACTACCTAAGAGTATTAAAAAAATATATTAGAATTTATTACTTTATCAACATCCTTTTCTGTGCACAGAAATCTGAAAGTTCCCATAATGGTCTGGGTAAGAACACTTCCATAATATTATGCACTTAGAAAATCAACAGAGACTTTAGGAGATTAAAGTTGAAATGAAGAAAATTAAGGTAACATAAGTGACCTAGACAGATGGTTCTGATTTCTCTCCTAACAACCTTCTACTTTTTCTTGAGTAAGAAGGAACAGCTTTTTCAAAATTGAAAGGTTTAAAGAAGCACTTTGTCAGAAATACAAAAAAATTCCTTTCTTTTTCCTGTACGAGCTGCTCCTTATTTCAGTTTTTCAAAGCACTGGAGAAAATTATTTCAGTAATTTTATCTTACATTTAAAGACAGGAAACAAAGACTGAGAATTCTGAAGTACCTTATCATTAATAAAAAGTTAGGAAGCAAACAAGGAAACAAAGGCTGTCAAAAATGTTATCTCTCTTCCTCTCTGCCTTCCTCTATTCATCTCTCCCTCTATTCTTTCTGCTTTTCTTTCCCCTTTTCCTTCCTCTCCTCCTCTATCTTTTGGCTATGCTCTCTTTGTGTTAAAGTATGTATCTTCCTGTCAGCAAGAATCTACCATGATTTAAAAGTGATAACACTAATTCAAGTGAGCAAATACTCAACCATCTCATGTGGCATAAATGTCAGAAGGGAAATGCATGTAACAGAAGGGAATTGCATGTAACATATAAAACGCAAATGTAATATACGATGTCCCATGTGGAAAATGGAAATGCTGAGCTCAATTCTTGCCCTTTACTTGCCTTTGACTATTGCTGCTGAAAAACTAAGTCAAAAACTGTTCTCAATCTCTTCTCACCTTGACTACCCAGATATTAGTCAAGTAGTGAGGCAGCTGTTTTCTGTCAGAGCTAAGATAAAATGAAGCTTCATAATAAGTCACTTTATCATGGCCACCTATTCTCCAAATACTTGCACTTGTATTGGCTGGCAAAGAATACATTTCTTTCAGCTTTCTCCTGCCATTAATCCCTCTCGACTCTATCAACAGCTTCTCCTGCAACTAATCACTGAGAATATGAACTTGCAACACAGATTAGAAGTATTTTGCTTTTCTTATGAAAAAAAAGGTGGTTTTCCTTATTTTCCTGCTCTCAGCTGTTGTTTCTTCCCTTTTTTCCATCTGCTGTTAAAAATGTTCCAAAGTCCTCAGAAAATGCTCGCAGATTTTCTCTTTGTTTCTGAGTATAATATGGAGCTGGCCAGGCAATATACTTTTATATCTTCTGTCAGAATCCCCATTGGACTGCCTCATTTTCTGTTATGTTGCAACTTTATAAAATTTGTAATTTTTAGACTGATTTCTTTTTGATGTCCTTTCTGCCTACCTCAGATCAAATCTATTTTTGTTCTACTTTTTTACTTTAGCCACAGCAGTTCAGTAATTTCAAAAAGTAGCGCATGTTTAAAAATTCTGGAGAACTTAGTCCTTAACATCTTTAATATTCTTAGTTTGGCATAAAGCTTAGAAATGAAGGAATGACTGCACTGTCCCTGAAGAGTGCTTTTTATACTTGCCATGAAAATCTGCTTTGCTGTGTCTTCTGAAAAATTGCAGTGCAGGAATCATTGGTGGTAATTAGATGCAACCTTTAATGATTTGGTCCTCCTGGACGGAGCCTGAGCCTACCATAAAGCCACATCATCAATGGCATGGTCTTTCTGTTGCAGTTAGTGGAAAGACCTTGGCCAACACCAGCCACAGCCAGAGAGTGGGCAGTAAGCCAGGCATATTTGTGACTGTCCTTCATGATTCAGAGTAAAGAATCCTCCTGAAGGAGAGAGTTGTCAAAATGGGATATTAGAAGCAGAAATCCAGAATATAGGAAAAGAAAGAACTGGACTTAGCATGCCCACTAAGACTGTAGCTCCAGAAAATGAGATAAACTCTGGACAAGAGTTCTGATCTTGGCAGAAAACCTTGGGGAGTTTCAATGGACAAAAACAGGGAGGAAAGACAGTCTGTTACAGTGTATGGGGTAATGGCTCGCCAAGCATCTGGAACAGACTTCTTTTCTCAGGAATCTCATCATCCCTGTGTATTTTATAGAGACTAGAGGCTTACCTCAGAGCTGCGGATTGAATTTGGCATTAAGATGTTCAAACGTTAGTTTTTGCAATGATCTTTTTCCAGTCCTCCCACCAGAGCAACTGTCTATCTTCTTTTTTCCTGTATTCATATCTCCCACATCAGGATAGCCATTTGACTAGCTGGAAAGTCTGGATCTATCAAAATTGGACTTATCACAAAGTCAGAAATGAGTGCTTATTCTGAGGATGATAGGTTAAAGTTCACCCTATTTGGTATGGTAGAAAGGAAAGCCAGAGTTAATCTAAAGCAGTAGGAAAATCCCTACACAGCTCTTTTACAAACTCTGTAAATGCTTTTGTGCTGTGTCCCTGTTTGATCAAAATTCATCATCTGAGTAAAAATAATTACAGCATTCTCGTAAAGCTTCATTGGTTTTCAAGTCCACACATTATTGACCAAATTTAAACAGAAGCTTGTAATTAAGTGTCTTTTTCTGAAGATGTGCCTTGCAGTGACTTATGAGCAGGATTTGCAGTACATGTTGGATCAAAGAGAACATGCTTATGTGAACCAGAAGGAACTGATAAAAAAAAAAAAAAGGAAAAACATTGCCTAAAATACAGTTTTCTTCTTGATGGCCCAGATACAACTGAAAGGCACACCTCTAACTCCCAGCTGTCTGCCCTCATGGCAACTAGCTGTCTCTGTGACTTCTTAAAATCTTCTTAAGAGAGGCAGCAGCCCTAATGAAAATTCCTATGGGATGGAGCAAATCCCAAGCCTGTCAGTTGGTCTGCCTAATCTTGTTGCCAGAATAAGTTCAACTCCCTCCTTGGACTTAGGCTTAAATTTCTTATATAATATTTTGGATGTTTCTAGACAGGCCTTTAAAAACAAATAGAGTTAATATTTTTAAAATTACAAGCGTAATTTTCCTTGACTTGTAGATAGCTGGCTGGAGTATCATTAAACCTAAAAAAACTGCAAACAAAACAAAAACTAATTTGGACACAGAACAATGTAGAAAGTTTCCCTAAAAGGGGTGATTTAAAGTATTATGCAGGTGTGAAAATTAGAGGTTTGCTACTATGGAACAAGTGTGTTAAGAAAATATAGTCTAATTTGGTACATCTTATTGAACTTTTAGGTAGAACAACTAATCCCTGCAGTCTTAACGTGAAGAGTTTCCACATAAGAAAGAAGAAGTAGGTCCTTATATTTTCATATTCCTATCATTCTTTATCTTTTTTTTTCACACAGGACTCTTTTCTGTTTCCTTCTAATACAACATGGCAGAAATATTTGATAAGACATTAACAAACTGTTTACTTTTGAGGAAAGAATGTCAATATCTAATTGAACCTCAGTTCACATAATGAATCCAACGGGCAAAATTTTTTGTTCTTTTATCTTGTACATTACAAAAACCTGAACTCTTCAAAAACAAATCACCAATAAACATTTTTCTACATACCAAAAAATAGTTCTAGCAATGCCATAAGTGATAAAGCTATTTTAACAAAACCACAGTTGGGTCTGATTAGTAATTTTCTACTGTTTAAGATTTCTTACAGGTTTCCAGGTGTTAAGAATTTCAAGGTATTTTAAAATCCTTGCTGTATCTATAGCCAGCAAATTTATTTTGTTTTTCTTTAAGGTGATGTCACTAGAAATAACGAATTTTGTTTTACAAATAGAACAATGTTTATCCCATCTTCAGTTCATCCTTCTTTGGTACCTTAAGGCTTTGTTAAGTATGTCATTGTTTAGTAGCACAGTTCTAAACAATGCCTTTTGAGACCTAGAAAGTTATAGTTATTACCCTGCCAGGGAGAGCTTCCCCATACCAATGTGACAGAGACTGTAGCCTGAACAACTTGTTTCTGCAGTGTTGTTGCTATGGGAATAGATGCAAAATGCTTACCATGGTACTGTGACACAACTGAGTGTACTATGGCCTTTTTAATTGCATTCTTTAGAAGTCACCACAAACAAAAAGAGAGTATCAGCCTGAGTGGCCTCCTGCTTATTTTCTAATTAAACTTTTGAATTCATATTAAAGCATATTCTTTCACCTATTTTTACTGCTTCTTTCTCTTACAGTTCCCAAACCAAAAGAAAAAAATTAGTCTCCTAAAAATATCCAAAAAAATAACTACATTTAAAAGATGGAAAGACTAAAGAATGGGCTTACAGGCTTCCTGAGCCAGCAGGTCATATTTAGCCAATCTTGACAATTCCATGCTAGCGGAAACTTCTTGAATTAGAAGGTGCCAGTTTCTCCTACATCACTGACTGACATATTTCATCATCTGGGATAAACTGACATTAAAGCTAGATTTAAATATTTCTTAAAATGGCAATTCTACCTCCTTTATTTGTAGTTCATACCATAAACAAGCTGCTTTCCTTTTGTTTATTCTCTTTCTAATACTGACTCTCCCTTCTATTTTATATACTACTTTATGAGTTACTGAGCTCTTGTCTTCAAAAGAAAGCTCCATCGTTCCAGAGAAGAAGAAAAATCCCAGAAATCCCCTTCTCCCTCAGACAGAGTAAACATTCAGAACATTTTTTGTTGTCTGATAACCTCAATGTCTGCACTACACTTCTGATTAAGTCTCCTCAAAGGCTTACAAAAGGTTGGATGCTGCTGACATGTCAGTCACCTGGACACTTCTCTGCTTACAATTCACTTTTTAAAAAAGCACTGGCTACTTCCATTGGTCAGATCAGTTGAAAATTCTGTCCCTAACATTTGGAGCGGAGAGTATATAAATGCAGAATACTACAGAGGGGACAGCAAGATTTCAGCCTCAGATTATCAATGAATACTTAATTTCACAACAGCTTTTCGGAAATGATTCAAATGTGTTTCAACAGAATAACTTCAAACTGGTATGCCATCTGTTAGGATGAGAGAAATCAAATGGAATTGGAAGAGAAAATGAAGGAATAGTAATAAATTATTTCTATATATTTGTTATTTCTGAATGGATATATGGCTCAATTATATTTATTTAAATTTCTTGCATTTAGGAACAAAGGAATGATCCTCTTATAAAAAGATGATTATCAAAAGACTGGTATGTGACATATGTTTAAAAAATTAATAGGATGGGACTAGTCTGCAAAAGGACAAGCTAGGATAATGTCCTAAATCTATTTGAAAAACTGCTTTAAGTGTCTGAATCTTCTAGGGCAACCAGCTAGGTGATTGGATCTAAAGGGTCCTGCTTGAGCAGAGTAGTTGGACAAGATGACTTCCAGAGCTCCCTTCCAGTTTTGACCATTCTGTGATGCTGTTATCTAAAACTTAGATTCTAAAACCTCATATTCAGCAGCCATAATTTTAGAATGCCTTAGCTTTCCCTGGGTAGGCACTGCTTTTAAGTATTACCAGCAACAACAACAATGGTATTTTCCACGTTATCTGTGAGGCCAAGTTCAGTAGACATTGATAGCACACTTGCTGGCTGACACAAAGTATGTTACTGTCACAGGAGGATATGTTGTTTTCTCCAGCTTCATAAGCAAAGAAAATTACTTCTTCAGATTTTGAGGATGTCCCATGTAAAAATTCATCCCATCCTTGTCTCCCATACCCATGCTGCTGCTGTTAACACTAGGCTTGTTTCTGTTCTGCAGCCTGGTGAAGCATAAGCAACTCTGTGGTTCCTTTTGGCTTAGCTATTTCACTCATTCAAAAATGATTATATGTTCAGTATTCAATATTTAAGCACGACTTCACAAGCTAGTGAATAGGGAAAGAATCTTTGATTATATGCTCTACTGAATACTTAACATAGAGCAGTGATTGTTTACTGACACTTAGTGTCTTTGTTCAAAGGAGTAGGCTATACACTGGAAGGAAGTTGTTTATGTTTGTTAGTCCAACAAAAATTCATTTTATAGAGAAAAAAAATTCAGCAGGAAGTAGTAAGGGAAACCTATTTCCTTATAAGCTATTTTTACACTGTGTGAAAATTTTGAGGGAACAGATGAGAAAAAGAGGGACAGACAAGCAAACTCTCTTCTTTTTCTACTAGCCATGTTCTTTCAGAGATGTTGGAATAAGCACCTGGTGTCAGGAAGCAGTGTACAGAAATGGTATCTTGTAATTGGGACTTAAATGTCTGGGTTCAAGCCCTGTTTTTACTGTGTTCTATTAGGTAGGTCAATGTCTCCTTTTGCTACCTGCTGTCTTTAATGGATCTTACCTTTAGAAATGAATTCCTATTCCTGTTATTGACCTTGATTCTTGACACCTAATTTTCTCCAGGCATTTATGAGAAGCCTAAGCAGGGGAATGGGGGAATTCCACTAGGCAGCAAAATGCTTTAAAGACTTAGTAAAATGCTAGACATTGCAGTGCTTAAATCTTTCCATGGATCTAACCCCAAATTAATATGACTCCTAAGAAAGAGTATAATTTACAGTAAAATGCAAAAATGCGAGATAAGGAAGTTATTTTATTACTTTTTTCTTCTACATTTGTAAAATACAAGGGCCAAAAATATCTTGTTCTGTCTCTAAGTGCCATGTCAAATAAAGCAAAAGAGCTTCAGAATTTTCCCCTCAACAGGTATTTTTATCTCCCTGGAATAAAGTCCTCAAGCATTCACTTGCTTTCTTCAGATTATGCCTGTCGACACTGTCTGCAGCCATGTATTTCGCAGTTTTTCTTGTTATCTAGGATTACCATCAAGATCATGCAGAGGATGTGTTGAAAGTTAGCGGGACTTTATTAAAACCATTACATACTACAATGATACTCAAACTATTAAATAAATTTCAGATCTGCAATCAAGTGTTGCCAGTTAAAATATTTTAAACACACATGAATTTGACCAGGAATCCCTGATTACATCAACTAACTGGAATCAGGTTTACTTCTATAAATGGTAGGATAGAGTATGCCATTTGCTTTTCTTCTCAAAAATAATTTGGAGCATCATTTTTTATCTCCTTTCTGTCTATATATGGGATAATAGCACTTCTTTTCCATACTTGAGTGGATCTTTTGTGGCTTTCTTAAAGAACAGATTGATTTTTTAAAAATAAATATTTCAGTTTGTGGATATGCTTCTCTGTTTATATAGGCAGGTGTATCTGATGGGTGAGCCCAGCTGCAGAACTAACTTTTCCTCTAAAGCCAAGAGAAAAAACACTTACTTCAATTGTTTAAGTCATTCAAACACTAGTGGACATTACTCAAAACAGACATTCTCTATTCTAAAAATTTTGGAAGCCATAACAAAGAAAACTAGTGTATTCTGTCACCAGCCATTATTGATTACTTTTATTTTAGTAAAATAGATGTTAATTTATACTGATTCTTCAAATAAAATGGACAGCCAATACAAATGTAAAACAGGACAATGACATTTATCCAGGTTGCTTTCCTATTTTCTTTATTTCTTCCTACTTCCTTCTTTTTTTTTCTGTTACAATTGAAGAAGTTAACGCTGCTGTAAAATACAGAACATAATCATTCCTCTTATACAGAAGCTTTGTTTCTCACCTTGCTAACAGCTAACATCATTTCACATCTGGGTTTTATTTCGTATTTAAAGTAATTAGGTAGATATTAATTTATATAGGTGTTTCAGTGGAGAAATCCACGGTAAATATTTTGATTTGCATATTGCATGCTCATGTTTTTTAAATATCCATTTATCTTTTTTTTCTCTGTGCATTGAATCTAAAATCCATGACAATGTTCAGTGTTAAAGTCCATCCTTAGAATCTGCTTGCTCTGAGATCGAAGATTAGGCCATGACTAAGAGATCAATTGCCAGTTCTGTTGTTAGTGCATAAATAATCTGTACAACCACATACTTACAGAGCATGTAAAACTCTTCACTGCTCTTACCTTGCATATATGTCTCAGTTCTCCACCCCAAATGACATATGCAGAAGAAGGAAAAAGGGTGTGCTAGACATTCAGGAGTAAGACGTTCTCGGGAAGACATTCTCTTTTCTGCACTGCAGTAGATATAACTTTAATTTCATTTTACTGCCAAGCATGTTCTGTGTTATCACAGGGTCTTTGCCAGTGTAACATTTTCTGCATATGTTACCTGTGCATTGATCATTGCTCATATCTTTCAATTTGGCTTTTTTTCTAATGAAAATGTTTAGTTTAAGGCCACAAATATGTCCTTAAAACTAAGTAATGGCTAATCAGTTGTAAACCCCGCCTTTTATTTCCAGTGTAAAAACACAAAAAGAAAATCTGGAAGGCATATTGACATTGTCCAGCAGTCAGAACAGAAGATGAGGAAGGGAAGGAAGTAGGATTTTCCTTGTGCCATCCTGCTTGGAGTCTGCTGTGGCTGGGGATGGCAATGGGACTGTTCCCCTGCCCTGGAACTGCTGCCAAACACCAAGGGGACAGTTACTATAAGGGACAATCAATGACTCGGGACTTACAGGTGTCTTAAGGCGGACTGGTAAAATAGACTTACTTTTGGAAAGTGGTTTTCAGCGGGAGGCTGGAAGTCAATCGAGAGAAGAAAGCCCCAGCAGTGTAGTGTATCTCTTTTACATTCAAGAAAAGTAATGGGGGATTGAGACCTGGGTGAAATTGGTATTTGAAGATACCCTGTCCCAGGTGAAAAATCCATAATTCTGTGCTTCCAAAGCTCACTAATTTAAATACATGATGTGGTAGTTATGAGCAAACACCCAGAGAGATAAAGTAGTCTCAATTACAATGTCCATGAGTGGGCATCTTTTAGCTAAGCTACAGTTACCTTCAGTGTTTACAGTGTTTACATCTGAATTAGTTATCCTAGGCTTCCTTTATAATCAGAAAAGAGGAATTTCTGCTTCTAAGGCATTATTCACCTCACTCTAAACGTGTCCCAAGTTAGGATGACAGAAACATTTATATCTATGTACTGATTGGCTCAAATCTAAAAGTCTGCCTGGTGACTGTGGTGTGTAGGTGAGATAGACTGGGCTGTTAAGTTTTTGATGAGCTGAACATATACTCCAGCATTAATTTAATATGTACTTTATTAGAAGAACTCGGAGAGGAAAGAATACTTATCTATGTATTCAGATTAGTAACACACGCTATTCAAAAGCCTGTGTAAGTGTCTAAGTCATACTTAAGTATGCCAGTCATGGAAACATAAGTTCATTCCTCCTATTTATCCACTACAGCTTTTTCCTATCCACTACTGTTTCCTTCTGCCTTAGCTTCAAATGGTCACTGCAGAAACTCACTCACTCCATTGCTTAGTTGCCATCATGTTGTCCTCCCTGGAAGTCTCCTGGCTGTGTGCTACACACAGATGCTTCACTTCTTATCTCACATTCCCTTCCTGCTTCTTCCTTGACTTTCCATCTCTCCATTTGAGGTTTTTTTATGAATTGACAGCTGTTTTTGATCTCAGGCAAATCAAACACTTGTGAATTTCTCTCATTTTTAATCTTTACAAGTTACACAACCTAGCAAAATGTTTCTAGTGCATGAAATTCAAGTAGTGAAAGTGAATATATGTATCCCACAGGGAATCACAAAAAGAGTGGAGGTAACAGCATGTATCTGCAATTGATTATATGAGTTTTATGTGAAGTGTGATTCAGCTGCCCTTAGCATATTGCTGTAAACTGATGGAAGAGTGGGGAGAAATTGACTGATAATTTTTCTGTAACATCTTCAGTACCATCAGCTGTTCTGGAAAACTACAAATAAGGAAAATAATATCCCAAAAAAATGATTTCTGATTTTAAAGTGTCCTTTTTGTTGCAAAATATATGATCTTGAACATAGAATTTTCTTGCCAACTTTCAGCCCAGAGCAAAGTTTCATCGATGAATTAAAAGCCGCTGAAAATAGGGAATTATAATGGAAATCCTGATAAGATCCTTAGCTATTGTGGTACAAATGACAATAAAAGTAGCCTACCACATATTGTTATGTTAATAAACATGCACAAGATAAAAGATAGCATTTTAATATTCTAAACTCATATAAACAATCTTTTAATAATATTACAGTTCACCTCCCTGAAATACAGTGAGGGCAAGCTAGCCAGGAAAACACTAAAGTAGCCTGGATCTCTGGCTGCACCCTCTAATTCTGGCGGCTCTACACACAAAAAAGGGGTAGAAAGTGAGCTCCTCCCCTGAGGGAACTACTCCTGGGCTAGTTGTCAGGTGTGCAGGTGGAGGCAAAGAAGGAGAGAGGGGACTCCCTGTATAGGCCCCACATGAAGCCTTACTGATGTGAATGGACTAGGGATGAAGAGCCCAAAACATCAGAGGGCCCAGGGATTTTCTAGGGAGGGATGGAAAGACGGGCATAAGGGATACAGCCAATGGGACTAAGGGAAGGAGGTGGGGTTGAAGCCAAGAGAACCAATGGGAACAACACATAGGAGGGACCAAGGGAAGCAACCAATGAGTACAGAACTTTCTACAACTAATACATAGTTAACTAAGGGAAATGAATATTTACAAAGTTATGCATCAAACTGGGAGGGGAACACAAATCACCAAACTGGAGGATGATGGGTCCCCTAACCGCGGTGTGTTGTTAGACCTCAGTGCCTGACCACCAGCTGTTGCTTTCTGTTGTACTTTCAGGGGTCAGGGTGGCTGCAACTGCACGCACTGCCACAATACAGCAATGCATATACAAATCTGAAGGAATATGCTATTAAAATGTTCCACCTAAGCAGAAGAACAAAAAATGCACACCAGCATAAATTCATTGACACAGCAGCTCTCTCCTTTTACATTTTGATCTTGTTTTTATTAAAATGTTTCTGAGTGTCCAAGTTTTTTAATTTTCATAAATGCTCTGGATGCTAAAATAATTTAAAATCTTTTCAGGAATTGTTACCTGATATCTAATAACAGCTAAACATAAAATTAATGTAATCTTGTGTATATTGTTGTTAAACACTAAAATATAATTACTTCAGTAGCATTTTATAATTTTGGTCTAAAAAAATCAAGAAGATATTGTGGAGGTGTCTATGGAACAAGTAAAAACTCAGATAGTAATTAACATTTGTAACCTAAAATAGTACCTTAATATATGTTGTGAAATAGAGAAATAAAATAAAGTTGTAAAATAGTTTATTTTTAGGTATCTCTGGACCTCCACAAAATGTTTTAAGACTCTTCAGAATGAAAGCCAACCTGCTGTTTTAATCTGACCCTTCATTTGTTTAGTATAAGGAGAAGTCCTTATGTCCATGAATATAACGCTGGCAATAAAAGTTCAGGACTTTCCTATCTCAAAGGGAATGCCTTTTTTTCTCTACTTCAGCTTTATCCTCCTAAAAAGTCTTGTTAATTTAGAAAATACTGTACTTGACACTTATCTCATTGGAGATTAGGTTTAACAGTGATGAGGCACATTGGGTACATTTAAAGCGTCTGAAAGCATATATTTCTAAATCTTTTTAGATAAAGCAAATAAGGCATTTGGAGAGTTGTCTATAAAAACTGTTGAGGAACTTTTGCTGTACTGAGTGTACATTTTGTATAAAATATAAGTTTTCAGTGTACGGCATGACACACCATATTCAAAACATACATTATTTTTACATTTCAGTTCGGTCAATGAAAATATAGACTAGGACTTCATTTCAAATCTGCCAGCAGTCAAAAGTCCTACAGTCTAAGCTATCTTTATAACCTTTTGCAGTCTTGTCACCCTCAGGAAACAATCCATATTCTGAATCATGGAGATGTAAAAAGCCTGTCTCCTCACTAGATCATGAGAAGAGACAAACTGGAAGACTGGCCTTGGAAAAACAGGGGTTCCATTTCCTGCACTTCACCTTTTCTCAAGACAATATAAAAGGACCTATATCCTTAGTAGCTGAACTGTGAGTTTTAACTATTCTATGAAAAAATTCCAATTCACTCGTATCTTGCCCATGTTCAACTGGCAAACATAGATCATACAGTCTCTTTCTCTCCCTTCACTGTTTTAATTTTATGGGCTGTCCAACCTTCCTAAAACAGAAATTCAAAATAGAAAGCAGTAAAGAAAAAGTACTAAACCCAAAGCTGGGCTGCTTCACATCTGCCTGGGAAATCCTGTTCAAAAATTTAGTATATATGGTCTGTGAAACAAGGGAACATGACGCAGCCCTAAAAAAAAAAGACTTGCATCAATAAATTTATTCTGAAGTGATACTTTAAAATTACACATGCAAAATATTTAGATCCCATGTCAACAAAAGAAAATTAATAGCTAGATAAGATTAAGAGGATTAATAATTAGATTAAATAATAATTAATAAACTGAGATACTGTTTTGCAGTATGCTGCTGTGTTTCCTAGCCACATTTTCCTATTGTGTACATTGTCTGAATATGGTACCAGGTTTTTCCCTAGAAACCTCCAGAGAGCCATGACATCACCATCTTCTCCATCCAAATAATCTTTCTAGAACTTTAGGTAGCTATACCTCAGTTCAGCCAAATGTTTCTATGTATGTGGCAATTAGCATAATTTTGGGCTAGTGAACTGTAGTGTTGACATATGAACTTTCATTAACCTTACAGGAAAAGAGAGTCACTCAGCCATAGCAATTAAATCTAATCAACATGGGAGAGTCCTGAAGGCACTGAGAACCACAGAGTTTGAGGGTCAGTGCTTATGACACGCAGTGTGTCATCTGTCCTGCGGGGCAGCAAAATAGTGAGATTTCAAAATGGCATTTATATGTGATTAAAATGTCTTGGTTTCCAAGCTCAGTTTATTCTCTTCACTGTCATGGGATTTTGCATAGTGGAAGGGAGTCAGCATGGTTTAACACGTGCTTACTTGTTTAGTTGTATCACTGGTCTTTTTGCTTTTTTTTTTCCCCCCAGCATATTTTTATGTAACTGATTTTCTTCATGCTGAATTTTCTTTCTAATAGTGTAAATATTTCCCTGCTGTCTTTGGCAATCAAGCAGATGTTTTCGCTGTCATGAAGGAATGTGCCTGAAGGGCAATTGTCTCCTCTGCTTCTCTTTAGGCCTTTAAGGGCTAGACAGATATTGTACTATGTAGTGAGCAGGTAAGTAATTTCAACATTTCTGGAAAGCATAAATAATAATACTTGGAGGCATGTTTTAATCCATCCACCTGCAATGCTGGAAATAGAGGGAAATAGTATAAACACACCAGATCTCAAAAACCTGAAAGCTGCAGAATTAAAAGCTGTATCTTTGGCAAAGTAATGAAACAGTTTGTGAATTTGGGGGACTTGAAGAAGTTAGAGTGAGATTTTAGCATGTTTTCCTACATGAATATGAGTTTTTATTGTCCTGTGTAGTATGAATGTATTATTTGGGCACCAGAGAATGGATCACAAAGCTTTTCTCCTTCAGGTCCTGTGGAGCGGCCAGAAGGGAAAGGTCCGTAGTTGATGAAACTTTGCTTGACAGTATGTGCAGACCCATTGACTTGATTTTCTGGCAGTTCTCATATGAATTTCTGGAAACTACATGCCCATATTAACCCCCTATATTGCACAAGCAACAGTCTCATTGGATGTGGATGTTTTTGCAGAGATATAAAGATAAAATCTTTCTCCATATCACACATAAGACACATCATTGCCTTAGGGGGAACTGCTATTCTGCTGATGCCTTTCTGTACCCAGGGACAATAAATAAGAGTTTCACTTCTTTACCAGTTAATGTTATGCTTTCCATAAGCATCAAACTCACTTGAAACTGCTGTTCTTTTATGGAAACACAAAGGATGATATTTATTTTAGCATTTTAAATCTTCATTCAAACATGCTAATTTTAAGCCTTTCACAAATACTGTAGTTTGTATTTAAAATTGTTCAGAAAGAATTTGCTGTCTCTCTACTGCTTCTGCTATTCATAAAATGCATTTAAAAGGAAATAATCCCCAAGAATTTAAGCCCATCGAAAAATTAACTGATTTGAACCTCATCTCAAGAAAAATATATGGTTGCTACATTCAATTTTAATGCATGCACAATTCCTGGCTCCATAAATCATACCAAATTTTCTTTATTAGTTGTAAAAGAACCGAATATGTAGTCTACTTTTTTAAAAGCATAGTTCCTGCTTTATTAAAGTAGTTGTCAGTACATGGCACAAACATTTTCAGAAAAGCTAATATTTAAAAATAAAGGTGCTACGCAAATGCCTATAATCATCCAGTCAATAAATACGCATCTTAAATTTCCATGCTATTGCTGTAAGAAAGAGAAATAAAGGACACAGACAACCACAATCAATAGCTAATTTCACTAAGAAGAATAGACAGTAGTCTGGTATTTGTATGTCTATGTGGTGTGTTCACTTTGGATGACTCACTACACTGGAAGTTATCATATAACGGTTGGTTGAACAGAATAAGTTAGTAAAAAGAGAAATGTGGGAGAACTTAATTCATTTTGAAACTCAGAGTACATGATGAAAAGTATAAATTTCACAACTGAAAGAAGCTTTAAAAGACAACAAAATAATATGGGTCTCAAGAAAAAGTTTCAAAAATGTCTAGTACAAAGGCAACTACAAGATATGAATAAAAGAAGAAGCTGAGGGAATCTCTTTCTTCAGGAGGTTATGATGCAATAAATTTATATAATTAATCATTTGTAGATTCACTTGATCAACAATGCTAACAATAGTACAAAGATAATTTCCTAAATATAAATATTATTTTAATATAATTCTTGGGGCCTTTTATTTAGATCTTCATAAAGCAACATTTTATGTTATGGTACAATAACTTTAAAATCTTTATCATGTCCTGCAGATCTTAGGAAAGCATTAGAGTAGATGTCCTCAATTTATTAAAACAAAGTACCTTATTTCACTAATTTACATTCTTGAGTTATATATATTTACAAAGTAAAGATAACTGTGTTAAAGAGGCATACAGCTGAAGAACAGAAATTCATCAGCATTCCAAACGTAGTGATCGATTCTCTCCCCAGCTCAGTTACAATGAATATAAATTGAGAAAAACACAGAGAAGTAGGCTAGCAGGAGTTCTCAAATGCAGGTGAAATTAAAAATAAATACTGTGGTTTAAAAAAGTCTATTTTCCCATTCTTGCTCTGAAATAGATTGGAAATACTGATAGCAATTGCAGTTTTCAATCAAAAATCTGCTCAGAGCTTTTTTTGCTCTTAAGGTGTATTATTTCAAGGCTAAAAACACATTGAAAAGTAGTATTCCAGCTAAAATTAAGCAAGCTGATTTGTTTGTTTATCATGTGTCTGAGTCACAACATTATCCACTCTGATGTAGACAATTTAAAAAAAAAATGAAATTAAATAGATTTTCTTGTTGAGAGGGCTATTCAGGAAGGCAAATCCACAAATAGAACCTAAGTTACGGACAAGTTCTAAAAGAAAAGAGATAATGAAAATATTTCTAGGAAACTAAGATAAAAAGAAAAGAGGCAATTTCAGGGTTCTTGCCTGCCCTACACACATTGCATACTGAGCCGCGAGTCAAGAGCATGTAAATTGATGTACTAAAGCTCAAGTCACAGAGATGAGCACACATTCAGATATCCTGCAGACACAGGCCAATTCTTTACCAGCAAATTAAACATGCCTCAGAGCTCTGAAGACACTGAGACAATTCACAGAATGGCTGGAATCCATCCTAAAAAACTGCCTGGACGGGATAGCTGTGGTGGTACATTTGCAACAGTAGCTGAAGGGAAACTGCCCATTGTGTATTCTCACGAGCTGCTCTGGCTGACAGACCATATGAGGGAATTGTTGGGACACATAAATAATTACAACAGGCGGAATATTTTTTAGGGAGTGTGTCAAGATTTGCCTAGCAAGGACAATCACATTCCCATGCCCTGAAGCATTCCAAAGCACACTAGAACTGACTAGTATAGATGCATCCAGGCAGACTGACATTGTGTTACAGAAACACAGGTGTCTGAAGTCTTTAAGACCTGAGCTGGAACTTACGAACTTCTAAAAGTGATTCTTAGCTCTAATTTAGAGCTGGCTGTCATCACACAAAATATTTAATGACAGTCAAGCTTAAATTTTTTTAGTTTGAAGGCAACTGAGCACTGTCACTGTCACTAATGGAGACTGTGGTGTCTCCATCCTTGGAGATATCAAAAATCTCTCTGGATATGATCCTGGAGAAATGACTCTACGCGGCCCTGCTTAAGCAGGGGGATGAACCTCCAAATGACCTCCAGATATCTCTCTCAGCCTCAGCCATTCTGTGATTCTATAAAATCACTCTCCTGTCCCAGGAATCTACCCTTCCTGAAGTATCAGCTCAACTGCTTATGAGGTTTTGCTCTGAACTCAAACTAGTTGAGGGAAATGACTGTGGTTAAAAACAATCCTGCAACAGAAACAAGCAAGGGGTGGAGATGCAGAAGTGCCATAAAGTTCAGTTACTCCCAGAGCTTCTGCATGATGAAACTATGCCCTTTCTGAGATTTCAAGTCCATTTAATGCTACAGAAAGATACTATAATACTTTCTTCTTTGTACTCTCACGTGGCCTACTTTGAAACAGAATTGGAACCCTTGCACTTGCTCAACCATTTACAGCTGCTGACAGGCACTTCAGGAATCTGTGTGGTCTGAACAATTTTGTTACTGCCTCATTTGAAGCACAGTGCCTTGCTGTAGCAATGCAGATATCTGAAACAGATGCTGGCACATAAAAAGTGACTGTAAACTGATTTCATGAAACCCCGTGTTTGAGAAGGAGGACAGATACTGATGGTCAGATGGAAATGCTGAATAATACCCGTCTTTCAAGTTTGGAATCAGGGTTCAGAATTTGGCCTCTTCTGCATACACTGAGCAGGATTCAGTGTTTTAAAAGGCCACAAGAAGTGCCTAATTTTGTGCAGACATGAAGGAAACAGAAAGGAAAACATAAAGGAAACATGAAAGAAAAGAGAACAATGTTCTTGGTCTTCTGCAGCTGAAGGAAATTTAATCTGTTCCTTTTTGTCTTCCAGGAATGTCTGACTATACCCAGGACCATTACCTTTTGGCAAACCCAGCTTGCATTCATATTTTGGAGTTTTGTATATAGACCAAATCAATAGTTAATTTTACTATCTGTGCAAATACAGATGTCTAGACGGCAACTCAGTTCTAGCTAGGGAATTGGAATAGAAAACAAAGTGGAGAAAGAGACTAATGGCTTTATGTTTTCACTAATTCTATACTTGATAAATAACCTTTCTCACTGAGCAGATAATTGTAATCTTATAAGCATCTCGTGCTTCAAATGACAATTTGAAGGCAAGAAATGAAGAAAAATTAACAAGAAGACAAATGTTTCTGTCATAAGAATATGTGTAAAAGAAAAATATAATGACATAAGCTTATAAATTGCTAAATTTATTCTTATTTTAATGCTAGCTCAAAAGTAGAATTTGGATGAAAAATGTATGGAGAAAGAAATAGCTTTGCAATTCCATTTGCGTAAGAAAATACTCATTAATAGTATTTATCATTTATTCAAGTAGAAATGGTTGCCTGCATGAATTGAAAGAGTGCTATTGAAGTCAATAGATAATTTTTCTACATATTGAAGACATATATAGGCCAATAATGGTCAAAAAAAGACCATATAAGAAAAAAAATTATTCCATAAATCTCCATTGACATTTTTTTATTGTTCTAATTTCTAATTTGTTAATACCCATTTCCTCATTTGTTTTAATTCTTTGCCTTTTTCATCTTCACCAATAATTTTTGTTCATAATTCAGTTTTATGAAGTAACCTTGAATTGACAGTCATGGACTGAAAATGTACTTGCAGATTCATTGAATTACATTAGGTTCTCTCAACAAACTAAGGCACACTAAGAGCATGGATTCTTATCCTTTCTGTCATAACTGCTTTTCCATGTCATTTCACAAAATATCTCTAAAGTTATGTATCTATTTTCTAATTTTAAAAGTTATGATAAATAAAATCCTTATGTGTATAAAGGCAGCTTCAGACATGTGCCAATGAGCAGTTTCTCAGAGACTCAGACTAAATCCTAGATCACATGTATATCAACTGACAAATCAAGTGCTATTAGACGCTTTTAGAATCAAGAGCCAAGGTACTGCAACATGAATAGACATGCTCTGGGACCTGCTTTTGCATCTTTAGATGAGATTCAAAAGAAAATATCTAATTAAGATGCAGAATGTGACACCTATAAATTCTACTGTCTTTCTGTAGGGTATATTCAAGTGCATATTTGTTTATTTCTATGTATATGTATACAGTCTGTGAATATTTGGGGGGGGGGGAGTGAGTCATAAGAGTACATGCAGAAGTTGATTGCTGGGGAGGATGTGTGTGCACCCACACAAGCCACTCAGAGTGAGAATGAGTACCAATCTCTAACTGCACAGGTCTGAACCAAATTCTACCCCCTCCACACTTCTGTGCCAGTGCTCCTGACAGTCACACAACCCTGACTCAATACTCCTACTTCTCATTCAACCCTCATGAAGGGCAAAGAAGATGGTCAATAGCTGTTCTTCTCTTCTCCCTTCTTCATCGTGCCCACATGCAGAATCTCACAAAATTAAATAATTGCACAAAATGCAAAGGACATACTTATATTTATAATTTTCATCCATACATGTGCAGCAGGCTTCATAACTAAACCAAAGGAAAAAAATTAGAGTTTTTAGAAATGTGAACTGCACTTAAATGAATGTTTATTTGAATATTGAATATCAAAGCTTTATTTTGTCAGAGGTTCAAGCTTAAACCGCTTTCACAACTGGAAAAAATGCAGGAAGCCATTCCAAACTGTGAGAGCAAACTTCACATTCTTTACTGGTGGTAAGTCATATTCTGAGCCCCAATATATATGTAAAAAGCACATTTAGACACAGACTATCATGGGTGTCTACATGTGTATAGAGTCTTCCAGGAAAAGCTGTATCCTGTAAAATCTTTGAAGTCAGTCCCTCTTTGAGTAGGATTTTGACTAGATGATCTTCAGAAATATCTTCCATCTTAAATTATTATATGACTCTATGAGTCATATACTCTCACTGAGTTCAGCAGACACTAGGTTGGACTGGTGTTTCTTGCAAAAGATGACATTTATTCAAAATTTTGAGTATTAAGTCTGTTAAAAAATTATTCTGGGAAAAGTAATTTCAGAAAAATCTCAGTATGAGTTTGTTCTAGCTTTTAATTAAAAAGGAGGAAACAAAAGAATAATTATTTGTGAAAAAATGTATTTGTTAAAAACAATTTTTTCAAAAAATTGCTTTGATAGATACCATTCACCAAAATATTAAAAAAAACCCATTGCTTTTCCATTTTTCATTAAAAATTCAGACAATTACATTGATAATAATTATCAATAATTTTTATATTAAAAGTCAGTTTTCCTTAAACATATATTTCGATTAAATAATTAATCTTCAATATGTATCACTGCTTTTTTTTGTATGGCTAAAATAGTTAACTAGATAGCATAGATGTTTTCAGAAGCTACAATATTGGATATTAATCAGGTTTGTCATTTCACAGGAAAGCAATTTTCCTCCAGATACAACATTCTATACCAGCATAAGCTGGTTAACTTCTAAAGCTGATTAAACAGCAAAGAATACCAGTGATCCAGATCTAAATCAGATAATATGATTACATACCATCAGGGCTATGCAACATGCTGTTTCCATGCATCCTGGTGTCAAAACAAGTTAGCTTTCCTCATGGATTTTAATATATTTCACTCAGAGAAACTATATTTTTACAATAAATATCACAATTTCTTGTCTTAGTTTTATAGTATATGCTATTAGAGTAATTAAGAAAAGATAATAACTTAGACAAATTTTCTAGAGGAAAGATTTTCATAATGGAGTTAAGGAAACCAACTCAAGAACAAGTGACAATGGCAAGCTGACTGAGATCTTTTAATTTGACTAAGAAACCAACTATCAAACTATTCTTAAGGTGCAACTTAAGAATAAATGACCTGGTTCCTTCCTAGCTATTTTCTCTAGGTTTACAGTGACAGGAGAGCATGCCTCAGAAGCTGGAGTAGTCTATTATTCTTTGTGACTTCCTCCAAGCAAGAGTATCAGGATTACTTGCTATAATAAAACACTAGGAATAAAAGGCAAATAATGAAGATTTCATGACAGCACTTGATAGGTTTGCTGAATGCTGCAGATATGTAGACTTCAAAAGAGAACTAATAAGAGAAAAAATAGTCACATATATAAAAGGAGCTGCATATAAAAGGATCCCACTTCTGGGAAAAGACACTGTCACTCAGATTCCTAAGAGCAGGCAATGTTACTTACCATTCCCAAAGCAGAAGTCCTGTGTCAGGTGGCCTCAATACATGGAAGATGAGCCAGAGCTGAAATAGCAACATGAGCATTCTCATAATACAAAAATAGTGCTCAGGTAGGGACAGGAAGAACAATATCTCTTCACAAGAGAGAACAGTAGAGCTGTAGAAAAAGGAGCACAAAAACAAGCAACAACTGGAAACTATGAATGACATCGAGTCGGACTAATGGAACTATCATGTAATAGGTACTTTCTTAACAACATAGAAGCTGCCCAGAGAATCTGGAGATAACACTGCTGTCATCAGTGTACATTGCATTAAGATTTCACAATCCAAGGGAGAAAATATGCTGGAAAAACATACAGTGGTATTCAGTGTTGAACCGAACAGACTATATCTTGCATTTAAAACTAACGTGGGGAAACCACTGAAGTATTACCAGGGGGAAAAAAAAAGAAAAGAAAAAAGCTCAGAAATCAATTCAAGACAATATTTATGCAAGGTAAGACAGCTGTGAAGGTCAAGTAAAATACTATATGGGCTCAGAGAAACTATACTGGACATTTGTATGTAATTCCAAATATAAGTAGATTTTTTTCAGATAATTTCATTAAGAAACCAGGATTGATGGTATATCATTAGGTTCTAGACATATTGAAGAAGCCTGGTTCACCTTCATGGTAAAATATGACTTGGCAGAGGCTGTTTAAACAACTCATGTGAGGATAAGCACTGCTTAGGCTAAGTACGAAAAAGACTTAATCAGCAACTCAAGGTGCACTCTGTTATCTGCATCTGGGAAATTAAAAAAATCAAAAATGTTGATAATATGAAATTAGATACCACTTAGTGGAGTGGGAGTAGATTTAATAAGTGCTATGAAAGCACCAGTCTTCATCCTCTCTTGTCCAAGTCATGTCTCCTGGGACCAGGGCTGACATGTGGTTGCACAGCTCCTGCATTCACATGCAGGCTGAACTGTGCCATTGAAACACAGTGTTTATGGCAACAGCAAAACACTTCCTATTTTATATGTACAGAAAAATACTTATGCATGGACAAAACCCCATGCTTTCTATAGCTAATTAAACAGTAATTCTTGTATCAGATATCAAAGTATTCTCAAGACAAAAACTGACAGCAGGCTATGGAATACTCCCTCTTGTAACAGCCCTAACCAAGTTTGGAAGATAGTGCTCCAATGAAGAAATATTTTCAAAAGTTAAATAGGTCTCATCATTACATTATTGACTTTTTTCCTAATGCAGTCTAAGGTGTGGAGACTGTAATGGATTATTGAGTGTAACTTCTTAATTTTTCCAAAGACTATACTTACCATATGAGTAGACAAGGAGTAGGTAACTTAGGAAGTAGGTATGTAATCAAAAATATAAGAAGAGACAACAGAAGGATAATAATATTGGTATTATCTTAGTGTTAGTACATTTGTGATATTCAAATATCCATTAAAATAGCCATTTATTTAGGTAAATGTCACCTATATAATGCCCACATAATAAAACCATGAAGTAATCTTCTAATGGTTGTAACATAGGGGTGCTGAGGAATGCACAAGAAAATAAATGGGAGAAGTATTATCCATGCCTGTATTGACAGTGTTAAATGGACTTTCCATCTACATTACCAACAGATACATCTCTTCATGCTTTTAGAGCAATACTCACACACAGCAGCTATCAGTAAGCTAAGAACCTCTTTCCCTTTCATTCATGGTTTTTCACAGGTGATCACTCTATTCTTACTGCATTAATAAGAACTGAAGAGAGCTGCCTTGCAAGATTCACATTCTAGCAATGACATAATGCTAAAAACACACCTAAGCCAGCCATTCCTCAGAGGTCCTCTGCAGCATTGCATTCTCCTCCCTCTATCCAATAGCTGAGTAATCCAATAGCTTCTTTTCAGCTGAGATGCATTCAAATCCCTCATTGGTAAAATAAATCTGAGCTGAGATTTCTACCCACCCAAAAGAAAGTAGCATAGAGATGTACACCTTCCTGGCCATGTGGAAAATGGTTCTTCTTGAATGAATTCTTAAAACATAGCCAGACAACAGATATGACCCTAGGTTTTAGAGCTTAGGCAGATGAAGAAAGTATTCCTGTCTCAGATAAAAGGTTTGCTAAAAATCTGGGAAGCAGACCCAAAGAGACTCTCATAGTTAAATCACTTTCTTGGAAAAGATGCATTCAAATGCTCTTAAGGTGAGGGGAAGGGTGAAAAAGAGCTGGACTTTTATCATCTACATCCATAGTGAGTGCTCTACCCAGCCCTTTTTGGCTCTGCCGTATGTAGAACATCCTCTGCTCAGTGTGCAGTAAATAATTGTTGGGTCAGACTGTGCAGAAAAGCTAAAAGAGGTCCCTAGATCATGGCTCCTGGTGGGCACCAGTATAAGAGAAACATCGATCTACTCCCCACTATCAAAAATTGATTACTTTTGGAAATTTTACTACAGAAATAGAACACTTTCAGCACCTCAGGAAACATTATGTCAACATTAACTTATAGGTGGTTATGTGCTCAGGATCCAAATTTGAGACTAGTCTGGCAGAGAACTTAGAACACCCCTGAACTGGTCTACTGGATTTTTCTACATTAATAAGTAAGCAAATAAATAAATAAAATACCACAAGCCCTCAAGGTGTCACAATTTCAGTCATAACTAGTAGGTGACCTTCTGCAATAGATGTAAATGACCCAAATGGAACAGCTGCAATTTTCTTTAAAAAGCTGAGCCCATCTCAGTCAGGGTTAACAGACATTGTATGAAGAGCTTCAATTAAAGAGTTTCTAATGGCAGTTGAAAGAACAGTGGGAATCAAGCTTCATACCGATTTAATGCAAGTTAACAATCTCAGTATTAGCCAGCTAATAGTGAAACTGCCAGCAACTTAGATGTATTCAGCTAAAGAAAAACAATAACAACGGCAGCATAAAGCAAAAAGAAAAAAGCACTCATTTTTCCATAAATGTTTGCATCAAAGGAAGTAAATTTCTGACAGACCTGCTGTTACATGGGTTGGATTGCTGTTGCCTGTATGCAGTTGATTGCATGACTGTAGAAGGACAGACCATTTTATTACAGCACCATGTCCTAAAAGCAATCATTTCAGAAAAATAGAATCTAGCAACTTGTTTAGTAGTCTACCCTGAGCAGGTAAATTCAGGCTCTTGTACAGAATGTGAAACATTTGAAATGAAGAACAACTACTATACAGCATAACCTGACAATGTTTTTTCATTTGTTCACTTTCTGGATTGAAATACATACATTTGTTGTGGCTGATCATTTCTACTGATACATAATTTGCAGTGTTTACAGTAACTGCAGATATTCAGGCCATATAGACAGGGAAACTGGTATCTGCAAAAGATACTAATTTTTCTTGATTTGATTTCTCACACTGGTTTTCAGTGTACTGCTCAAGGCTCACCACTTTTACACAGAACTTTAATTATTGCATCAGCTGAAGAGCTGGACTTTTACCATAATTGTGGGGATACATGGTGAGCAACAAAGACTTTAATACTTATAAACTCAGTCTGCATACCATATGTAGGATCATCTTGATTTTCCAGAAAAATAATGTATCAGAAGACAATACAGAACTTATTTATCAGAGTCATTAATTTAATAAAACTAGCTCAAAATTCAAAGCAGTTCAGAGCAAGGGACACTAAACTTGTGTAACAATTCTGAAATCAACACAGTTTGTGCAAGTATCAGTTTTAAGGGGGAAAAAAATCACTTTCCCAATTAAATTGAATTCTTACACAACAATGAAAGGTACCTAAGATCTAAAAGCAACTTCTAAACAGGTCACAGAAAAAAGTTCTTGTATACAGTTTTCATACTCTTGAATTTTTAGCATAGTCCCTAAAAGAGTTTTGAACTGTGCCAACCAGGACTGTTGTACACAGTGCCCAAGCAGCATTCATGGAAAAGTCTAGTGTAGTTTGTAGTCTTCCCAACAGGTTGCATGCATGAAGCCTCTGAGAGCAGGGAGAAGACTATGTGCAACTTGACACCACAGACTGTTTCTTGGATAATTGTACTTATTTACTAATACAGTTGCTACTAGAAAAAGTGTTGGGAAAATCACTAGTTTTATCAGAAAACACTCCAGAGAAAGTCTTCAAAACTGAAATATGCACAGGAAGGCCACCAGTTCTCTGTGGAAAGCCTTGGGTCAGACACTCGTTTAACAGAAATGAGCAAAGTTATACTGATTTTGAACGAAGTCAGGAGTACTATGATCATTTCCTTGTGAAAAGGATGTGGCCCTCTACTTCACAGTATAAAACCATCTTCATATAAGTTCTTGGTTTAAATGGTTATGAGAGATTTCATGTTTCTGGGAAAATATCTTCTGAACTGTGCTTGGTTTGTTGGTCTGTGTCCCTAAATCAAAAAGGGATTAGAGTTTTAAAGCAGAGAGAAGTGGAGATATGTTAAAACTATAAAGCACTTCATCCATTTGTTCCTATAGAATATTACTAAATGCAATAAATCAGATGCTATTAAAATCTTGGGGGAACTGGTTCAGCATTTTACTGACAGAATCATGATCTCTGGTTCTTCCACAGAGTAATATAATATGAAACAAAAGCAGTGATGTAGGCCAGAACTTTGAGTAGAAGAACACAATTTTAAATTGGTAAAAAGGAAAAATATTTAAAAGTAATCACTTTCCTCTGTATTTTTAGACACCTGTGATATAAAATAGTTTTAATCTCTTTTGGGCTGCTAATGACAGGAGAGGTAAAATGACAAGTCCTTTCATGGGGCTTCAGATCCAGTGTCCAGTCATTAGCTTCCAGGAAATACATGACTTCAAAATTGCTTTATTGCTTAGTAATATCATAAAATTGTCTGACATTATAAACATTTTAGGAAACTGGTTTAGAAAACATTCTGACCTTTTTGTGCATTGAATATTGCTGCTCTGTAACTATTACATAGCCTATAGCCGCTCCTTTCCTATTGTTTCTTATTTTTCCTTTTCCAAAATGAGAATTGCATCATCTGTGAACTTCCAATTGCACTCTGTTGTTTTTTATGTAAACCTGCATCATTCCAATGTGGATTGACACCTCTGTCAAAGATGACTTTGAAAGGAAAAATAACTACCAAACTGACTCTCAGGACAAGGGAATCTAGGCTAAGAAGGGGGACGGTTTTCTCATGCATTGGTAATAATCAAATTCTCTTGTGGAGCTGTGTATAATAAAGTGTAATAGAAGAATGCAAGAATGTTGAAAAGAAAATAAGTGAAGCTTATAAAAAATAAGTGAAGTTTTGTACTGAAAAGTAGCTCATTTCACATGGGCTTCATGTGGGATCTCTTTAAAAGAAGGTGGTACTCCAATAGCTTACCTATCATGACTTGACAAGTCTGTTTGAGCATCGAATTTTGGGTAACTCATTTGGCCAGGATAACTGGAGAATGACTTCAGACATTTGTGGTAATGGTGCTCAGGGAAAAGGAGGATTTGAAAGACCATCTAATTGAAGAGTTGATTTTGCAATTAACAACTGCAGCAGCGTCTTGTTGTCAGAGCATTCAGATTCAAATTTCTGACTTGAGTCAGAATGGAGGACCAGCCTCTTCCTCATGCAAAGAATGACTTTGCCATGTGCATATAACATGGGCAGAACAGGGAAGGAGGAGGAAGCTGGCAAATATCTAAAAATTTCCTTTACAAATTGCTGCAAGGTCATATTTTTATTTTATGGCTTCATTTCCCAAAAAATATATTTTGTGGTAGGAAAACTGATTTTCATTGAGGCCTGTTTGGGAGAGAGAATGCTGACATTTGCACACATTCTCTAAGCACAGGTAACAGAGCTACATCTCCAGGACACTGCTCCATTTGCAGTAGCTTCTACAGATCTGCTTGCTTCACAGCATGCAGTGGTGGTGTTTACTCTGTTTCATCAAACATCACACACTTTCTAGACTAGTTAGTCAGATCATGGTCGAACTTGCACTTGCTGACTATCCATAAACCCCCTCCATTGTTAGGCAAAGGACTTAGCTGAACTATACCAAAGCACTACCAAAAAAAATCCTGCAAAGTCACATACTCACCAACAGGGATATATTCAAACTGACATAAAAACCAATTCTAGTCTCAGTTATTGATCTCAGTTTGAATCCTGTAAGGTCAGTTTAGCCTGGACTAATAATTTTTTTTACAAATAAGGAAACTGACATATTCTCTTCCAGATTATGCAACTGTAGTCTTTGGGTTATTTCAGAACCCTTATCTAAACCTTCAGGTAGTATTTAATCCACGGCTAGTGAAGAGGTCTCTTGTAACCTTCAGATCATGACATATATTTCCAGTGAACCACTTTGGGAATTTATTTCTCAGAAAGGATACAGAAATACCTCAGGAAAGCATTGACTACCTAGGAACTAACTGAGACAACTAAGCCCATTTAGGCCCTTCACTTAAAAGAATATTAAACTCACAAAGAAGAGAAACAAAGAGGATTTTGCTGGCCAAAAATTCATTCCTAGAGAAGAGCTCTGTGAAAACAGCAGCAAACTCATATAACCTCAGTTTTTATTTTGGGGGAGGATTTCTGTTTGTCACACTAAAAAGAAGAAATAGGGCTAAAGACATTTACATGTGTCAAGCTGGATAAAAACCCTTGCTATAAATCCCTAACTGCAAAATAAGTTCAAGCCTGAGCCTTGAGTGAATTTTCTTCTTGTTCTGCTCCTGGCTTGCTTAAAATGACATTAAAAAAAAAAAAAGTCATCAAAATCCAGATACAGAGCAATAGGATATAGGATAATAGCAGAAGAATGAATACACAAAAAGCTTTAAAAATGATCTTAAAAAATTACAGTGATGCTTGGCTATGCAGTGGTATTTTTTCCTAAGAACTGAACAATGTATTTTCCACGGGCCAAGTTCAAACCTGCTTTGCATCTCATGTAATGAAGAGCATTCAGGTCAAATGACCTTCCAATGATGATCATATGAGCCAGTAGGAAGGACTTAAAGGGCCTCACTATGAAGGCTACATTTGGGTACGTACTGACTTTTAGTAGCTTACATATCAATGGCATCTTATTTAAATTGGTTGTTCTCCATATTGATTCACTGAGGAAGTTTCAGTAAAGGAGAAATTTCTGCTTCTCTACAGTTTTGTGTCTCCTGGCCTCCAGAAGAAAGGCATCTGATCAGACTTGCACAGACTGCACCAAGGGAACAGAATCACTTAGCACGTGATGTAACTTGTACCTCCATCTGCTTTGCAATGGAAGACGTCAGAATGTGGAAGGAAGACTTGGGAACGTTTCCCTCGCCTTCTGAATTCCTCAGGAAACATTTGGAGCCAAGACCATCAGACAAATGACTGTTTCTCTCAGGGCTAATATCAGTGGTGTAATATGTGTCTCTCCATAGAACAACCATTGACCAGCTGAATTAAGATGATCTTTCAGGTAGATCATCCCATTTTTATTTCCCTAGTCAAACAGAACCATGATTATATTTAACCATAAGCATCTTGCAGACTTTCAAAACCTATCTGAAAAATGTAAATTGCAAGTTTATATTTACATTAAGCTGATTTATAAAATTACATTAAATATTTATGGTCTCATTTAAATTTACAGAGCAGGGAAATAATCATTGGAAGCTAATTGCAATTATTACAGTTCTAGACTAAGATTTTATGTTCAGAGACCTGAAAGAAATTCCCAAAATAAAATGTTTTTTTTCTTTAGGAATTACTGAAAAAAAGTCTCACACAAAAACATCCATTCAAAACATCTTACATAACTGCATAAATTTATACAGTGGATGGATTTCTAACTACACTAAGAGACTGACATTTTCACTACATTTTCAGCCAACAGTTTTTGTTCATAAAGTGAGGTTTTCCCATGTTACACTGAAAAACTTCAATATGAAATGAATTTATCTGGATACACGTGTTTAGGTGTCTGAATAATCAAAGAGCTTTTCCTCCAAAATATTTCATACATCTACTTTATTCTCTGGTTTCTGTCCTTCAAATCACTAACAAGTAGTGCAAATAATGTTCTCAATATAGAATATTACTGAATCTACATAGCTCCTCAGATATCTTAATGATCATTTAGAAAAAACATCTGGTTTACTTATAAAAAGAGTTTTATACATATATATATATATATATGTAGCTATTCAGGGGTATATCTGTACAGATACAGATATACAAGCAGACAGTCTGCAAACTGATTTGGTACTCAGAAGATACTGAGTCAAATCTGACTTCTGACCCTGATTTACTGTCCTATTTTCAGAAGATCATATTCCTTTCTTGTTTCATTTCCCACTCATTTCCCATTATTTGGAAGACAGAGATAATGACCTCTATTGTTGAGCATATATATAATAAAAACGTACATACTTTCTGCCCAGATAATTTTCTTCAATTATCTACTAAGAATGAGCTAAGAAAACTCATGAGTCAAGACACTAGAAAGTTTAATTTATCCTGAAAACATCTGGGTTAGTTTGCATAACTCCTCTTAGTTCAGTAAAAATACTGACTTATTTATGTAAGGCTCAGCATTATCAGCCAGTAAAATCTTTGCATTGGCTGATTCAGGTGGCTTACAGATTTCTGTTCAGCCCTTTCATATCTGTGAAAAGTCACACTGCTGAGCTGTATCAAACTCCTGCTGTAAGGAGTAAGGATAGGAGCTAAAAGGGCTAAAAGTTTATCTTCAGACCACTGTACCAATTATGTTCCAAATGTGAAGATTTTGCTGTTGATGGATGCACCTAAGTAGATCCTGCCATGTCAGAGAAATTGCAGAGCGGTTCTTCCCCGCCTTTATCTCATTGGTATCTCTCCTTTTCAATTCAAGAACAGAACAAGATCTTGAAAACATAGAACTGTGAAGTTACATCTTCTTTGCCAAAAGATGTTACCTCATCTTGCTTAATTCTGACTTTAACCATCTCACCAATTTCTATAAGAAAAGGCTTTGAGGACAGGAATGATATTTTATGCTTCATACGCAAGACAGAAAACTGGGGCAGCAGTGACTGTTCCATAGAGCTGAGGGAATCACTCAGAGTTAATAATTTATTTGCTGAATATAGCTTCCTTTCTTCCTTTTTGAACAGTTGTGAAAAAGCATCTTCCTTTCAGCTGCAAGACAGACAATGGTGCACTTGAGTGGGTCACTCAGGGTGAGCAGAAAGCCATAATACACCTCACACTGATATAGCCTGGCTCCCTGCTGAAGCCCTTTCAGCACAAATCTTTACATGATGACCTACCCTTTGGAGTACGGCCACTTGTATTTGCTGATTTGTGACCCATCCAGACTGACGTGCAGGCTAGAGAGCACCAGAGGAACCTGGGGTTCTCTGCTGCACACACCTGCAACCCACAGGCCTGGGTCAGGCATCTACAAGGCAAGGATCAACAGTGTGAGACTCATACATACTAAAAGGTACAGTTCTGAAAAGAAATCTGAGATCAAAGATTCTTAATATAAGAATAACAGCATCTACTTATTTATTTATTTATTTGTTAACATTAGCCAAATTCTCTCTGCAAATATACTTGTTAACAGTGTATTAAGAAATTTGCTATAAGAATGGAATAAAAGTGAAGACTAGCTTGAATTTGACCTCTTATTACTTATCTGTAGCAACAAACAGGCTTTTGTTCTATGCACTTTATCATCTATGTGAATCCTAGTCTTGCCACAAAAAAAACCTGGCTTCATAAACCTCCCGCTCTCCAAATGTTTCTGCCCATGTTTGGTCGTATTATAAGACATGTTTGACTATGCTTTAAGTTACAAATATACTGAATATTTGTAGGAAGATGATGCAATTGATTATGATGATGATGTGTGACTATAGATGCAAAGAACAGCAGGAGATTTTAGGCAGTTAGCATATAAGCAGCAGACACGTTTTCTTCTTCATTCTCTGGAGAGAAGACTAGAGTTTAGAACTAATAGCTTATTGTTCATTTTCAATAACTGCATATTAGAACTCTGAGTATGACTTTCTTTGGTACATCCACTATTCAGAAACAATACATATTTTAAGCAGCCTCTCAGTAAATTAGTTTCCTAGAATATTCTTGGAAAATGAGCACAAAATGAGTTAGAATATTGCCATGGAAAATTCAGTGTTTCATTTAAATAAATATTTGCAGGTTTCACCCCTTATTATCTGCTTAGATATAATCATCTATAAAAACAAAACTTTTACTTATTCCTTTTTTGTGCATCAAAACTGAAAATTCAGTTAATATGTTTTTAAGGACTGAAAGTCTTCCTGGAAAAAAAAACGGGGAGAAACACAAAACCCTGACTTTTCTGAAATTCTTCCATGTATAGAAATGTAAATATGTCTTCAAACCATAGATATACATTAAGAGTATATATATAGGTACACTATGTACGAAAATGTACACCAACTGAAGCAATAATAGAATTTCCTTAAAAGACGTATATTAACTGCTCCAAACTGTAAGTTTAGAAATTCTTTTAGAGACATAGTTATAGAATGGCTGCAATGAAGACAAAATTATTGTTCAAGTCAAGACAAGCATTACTCTTGAAAACCAGAACGCTTTCTGCCCTTTCTTCCTTTTCAGCTCACAAGCTTCCCTTCAGCCTGTGAAGGTCTCTTTACAGCTCCAGCAGCAGCCTTCACCAGAGAAATGAACTACTAATCTCTGTGGACTGCCTGGCTGAAAACACAGAAAAGTGTGTCTGTTGCCCAAAAGACTACCTTGCCAGGATCTACTGGAATAATCTGCAGGTGCATACATTTGGGACCTCTGGAAAGCCCCTTGGCTGCTTTGCTGTTGTTACTCTGTTCTGAATGCTGCAAATCACTAGATAGTCATAGGATCTGAAAGCTGAGTATAAAATAAATCACAGCCACATTGTACCAATTTTGGCCAAAAGTCTAGGGGTAACTGCACTATATAATCTTTAAAATATTTTTTATCTCTTGCTGTAATAAACTAAAATATTTTTTATTTCTTGTTGCAATAAATTTAACCTACCTTTGATCCACTAACACTTGAAGTATGATTATTTTAGATTTTGATAACATTTTAAATTCTACTAATCACCAACTATTCCTATTTGAAAAATGGTTTGTCTTTTATTTTCAATGAAGCTTAAAATAAAATTTTTTTTTTTTCTTTCTGTCATTGTTTTTGCACCATTGATGGTTTCATTCATGTCAGCACAACTCATAAATGAGTTTTAGATGAGTTGAGCTGCTTTTGCTGACTAAATTTGCAGCAGCAAAGCATAAAGCATTTTAGGCTCCACAAAAGCAGTCTTTTTATTATTTCTTATTGAGAGGCTGGTGGTCTAAAAATAAAATAGATACATAGATTTCACTATGATACTTTTTTTTTTTGTAATCTTCACACAATGAGGAATTTCTCTGCACTAGAATAATTATCAGATTCTATATAGATTTTATAGAAGGTATATAGATTTTATAGAAGGTATATATATTTTTGCCATTTGGCACCTGCAAAACATGCAGTGTAGCATATACCTAAAGTGTAAACTGTTACAGTCACACAAGATTGCCTCTACAATAAAGAAATACAATACCCAGGCAAGCAATATATATGCATATAGTATTCGTAATATATGTATGAGTGTATACACATAGGTACACCTATATTCATTCACATAAAATAGTTATTTTGCAATAGCTGTTGATGTGTTCTGTGGCATGTGACAGTTCTCTTGGTGAAATTAAATGCACATCACACTTTGTCTTTTCAGCTGTTGCATGCTGCCTAGTTTTCAGTTTGGCACTGTCTAGGTATGCTGTCACAGATTGAAAGTCACTATGTGTGACATGTTTTTCACCTGCCCTAAAATGCTGAACTCCCTCCATCATTTTGTATAACCAATTTGCAATTCATTTAGTTCTCACACAGGGAATTCTAAAATAACTCAGTAAAATGTTTACTGTTATCAGTACTGGATCTTAAAGCAATGAGAAAGAAGTCCAGTTTTAGAAGCTTTTAGATGCTACAATTTCCAGATTTCTGACCTACAGCACAGGATGAGGGATTAAAATTATGTATGGAGGTTCTGCATTTGAGTCTCTGATATTACTTTTATGTATTGACATCTGGAACAAAAAGGATTAGTTGTATAATTTAATCCTATCAAAGCCAGCTGTAGTTTCCCTCTTCTACACTGTGTTAAACGCATGGAAGCTTCATGCAATAGCATATGACTGTCTAACAGTGATTACATGACATGGAAGGGATGGCGACTTAGGACATATGATATAAACAGCTTTGCAGCACATCAGTTGATTTTTTCATTTGAGGCCACGATTCACTTTTCAGTGTACAACCTTTTCTATGTTTTAATGAGTAAGGAGTATTTTAAGGCTGTCATCTTGCTCTCACAAAACAACCTTTGATGTAAAAGGGCTTTACAGGTATCTCATAAAAATCTCCTGGAATCTGTTTTCCTGTTTTTATTTTATGCAGTAGTATAACAAATAATGAGAATAAAGAAGAAGATATTGACTGATACGACAAGTAAAGATGAGATGTAATTACTTGCCTTTATCAAGAATACAAGAAGCGCAGAATACTATCTTGAAGTAAATTCTTAGTTTTAAGGTAATAAAACTTAGACAAAATGCATCCCACCTTGTAATGTGCCTTTAGAGAGCCTCTGCATCTTCAGCTTCCTCCCTGGGGCTGATTCTTTATTAACACTGAGTAACACTTCATGTTGCTAACAATCTTCATGATAACTTTGCAATGCCATCAAATACTTATACATCATCCCAAAAATTACGTTTTTTACCCTTACCTCATGAAATTATTAATAATTGTACATATCAAACATCTGAAGATTAACTGGACAATAAATCAGTAGTTCATGCACAATACACAGTATTAAATATTAGGATTTCCCGTTGTCACTAGCAAAAAAAGCTGTTCTTTACAGCTGACATTTGTAAACCTATTGAGTTATGAGTTTGGTTTTTTTTGTTTATTTGTATTTTCCTGAACAATAAATAAGGTGATCTTTCAATCTTTTCTCTTAGATTCAGTCATATGATAAATGGAGGAAGTAGTGTGGACAAGTGTTTAATTTTTATAATTTGGGCCTAAGTTGCATTCAAGACTTCACATATTGAGCCTACTTTGAACGCTGTGGGAGACGTCAGTAGGCATATAAGATTACAAATTAATCTTACTTACACAGTAGGAGAAAGATTTTACGTCAAGAATAAGAATTACAGAAGTATAATCAACTTATTGGCTTATTACATATATTAGTTGCACTGTAAAACATGAAACACTCAGCCAGCATAAAAATAGAGGTAAACAGTGTCCAAGACACAAGTATGTTTTCACACAGCCATTCTGAAACTAATGCAGATATTCTGGATGGCTCTTCAGGGTCAAAATACCTATTAATGAGTGTAGCATTAATCATGTATGCAATTACTGGGAGGATCAAAGCCTAAAAAACATTCACTTTCACAATTATAGACTTAACTGAACAGCATAGCACGAAGTTGTAAGGGAAGCACGCACATTTTACTTCAAATAACAATGGATTTTCCAAGTGGCTACCATACCCTGCAGGTTCCTTTCCTAAGACAAAATTCACTGTGGATAAGTTCTTGTTTACAGATGAGTCCTTGCACAAGGAATTGCACATTTTAAAATTGGGCCTTAGCCCTCCAGTAAGATTTCTGCACTGAATATCCCTGTGCTCACACCAAGCCCTGATAAAACTTGTGGTACTTACAAGGACAGCAAACTTTGTATTAGCTGTTACTACAGACCAGAACCAAATGGAGGATATAATTTTAAATTCCACTTTAGTGAAACCTCTATCACAGACTAAATTAATTAATAAGTTTTGAAAAGTCTAGAGAAAATAGAAAATCTGCATTTTATTACTTTTCTTTTTCTCTGAAAAAAAACCTTTGGGTTGAAAAAGCTTTTAACAGATTTGTATGAAAGGGGACATCTGGAAATCTGTTTTTTTAACATTTCTTTTTCATTGTTTTGAAATGACTTTTTGCTTTATCAAATGCCAAAACTGGAGAGAAATTAAAAAATAATGTAAAAATCCAAATGAAATATTTTTAACAAAACTTTATGAATATGGCAATTTGTTTCCATTCTTTTCTTTCAGTGGTGAGATCAATGAACTTTAGCTCTGGGTCAATATACAGCAGTGCTTTGGGGTTTGTAATTCTTTTGTTCAGGCAATGAACTGGGAAAAAAATTAAATAAAAGCAATTATTTGCAATTCTACTACTCTAATGCCAACCATAAAATCTTTTATTTGAAAAGCTACCAGCTTGGCAACTACATATCCAATACAAAACAAAGAAAACAAGAAAGCAATAACAGTAGTCTATCTACCTTTCCAGTTTTACCATGAAAAATGTACTTCTCTATGCAAAACGTCTCTAGATCAATGACACAAATGCACATTTCTTACTTTTCTATGAGAGTGTATGCATGTACAGCTTTCTCCATCTGTCATTTCTGTTTTACATAGAGTCATGATATTTACATTTCAACACACCAAATGGCAAAATATCTATTACTCAAACATAATATTTGATTTTGTAATTTCCTAAAAGGTTGAGTGCATTTAACCAGATACCATATTTGAGCTTTCCATATGTAATGAAACACAATAGGAGTTCATTAATTCAGAAGAAAGGCAGGCACACTCATGATGTGACATTAAAACACAGAAAAAAAGAAACATGAATTCCTTATTGCACTTTGTTTCAAAGAAAAGAGATCAGGAGAACATTTACAATAGAAAAAGTGTTTCTTTCATAGAAGAAAGATTTCTTTGGCAATATGAATGATATTAACTAATTCTGCCTTTGAAATAAGCACTTTTCATAATAAAGCAACAAATCATGGTGATAATGAACAACCTATACTGTGCTTGGTTTTTGTGACGTTCTCTTAAACATATACACACATGCACACAAGTCTGTTAAAGAATGCTTTCCTGAGATCCCCAAAAGCTACAAAGTGCTTGAGCTGTCCCGGACCAGGGTCTAAGAAGGGGACAGGCCACCAAAGAACTGGTGTTCAACAACAGCTGATCTACACACACTTCTGGCTAGTAGGTGCAATTATTTATGCTGGCAGCTGTGGAAAAGCTGCAGAGGGATTCACACTTCTCAGTTATAATTCTTTGATGTACTTCAAGGTTATGGCAACCAGACAAGGGCAACCTTTGTGCTTTTCCTTGTAACTGCCTAATGTAACCAGAGTTTCACCTAAAGGGGGTGAAATGTGAGTCCACTATAAAGAGAATGGAAAAGAATGCGTCCAGATATCCCTTTTCTTGAGTAAGCTGTACAGAAATTCCCAGAATGAACATGTCCAAATAAGGAGAAATTGCAATCTGTATCCTGGTTTTCTAAGTAATTGAGTAAATTTCAAAACAGAGTGAATACAGTCATTTCCCTTGTCACTCTGTCGAACTCACACTAATTCTTGAATGTCATTTTAGAGGGGTAAAAAGACTAAAGATAAGCAGTTTTTATAATTTAATGAAAACTAGCAAGTGGCTGGAGAGGAAATACCCTACTATTATTCATTGTGAAGGAAGCTAATGAGATCACCCTTCCTTAGACATCAGCAGGTGGGAAATCAGACATCAGTGGTTATGCTGCACAGTTCTACTCTTTTTTTTTAAAGCTTTCCATGTTACATTATCTTCTGCCCTAATTGCTGTAACTAAAGGATGAAATAGAAGAGTATGGTAAGGGGTTTGGAAGGACTGATGTCCCATCTAGACAACACGTCCGTTCACTATAACAGATGAAATTAGATGACCAAACTCACTGTGAATTATATGACCGGTTTGCAGAGGATAATGACAGCAGAGCAGAAGCTGCAAATGGACTTTAACCATTACAAAACTCTCATTGATTTTGGGGTCTTTACCTACACAAGTGGTGTTAAGTAGTTTCCTCTTACAGAGATGTATTTATAGAAATGTGTCTACTGTCTGTTGTTTCACGCTTCTGCTTTCTATTGCTTTAACTCTAGTTAGATTGGACAGGTTATTTTTTTGGGGGTTTTTTTTATTCACACAGTGTATATAAAATATCTACACTGTAACTGCTGTATTCTTGAGGCTGTTTTATGTTATATCATATAACAATCCTTTTAAATGACTGGGCAATGCTACATACAAAACTGGAAGGAAACTAAAGATCTGACATTGCGATGATTTGGTTTCTTAGGATCTTGCTTTAAAAATGTTATAATACAAATATTTTCTTGCTATTTGATTTATGAATGATGAAGCTACAGCAAAATAATGTCTTTAATTGGTAAACAAAGCTATGGCTTCCTATGAAGCAAGTATGATTTCATTGAAACATACTTCTTTTAACTTGGACAGCAATAATTTTGTGCAAGCTGTCAGACTGTCTTAGCAGCAGAACTTATAACTGAATAGCCTGTGCTGAAAACTGCCCTCGAGGTGAAGTATTGCTAATCAAGCAGTAAAATATTTGTTTAATTTTGTGATGAAGCTAAATAATTAATAAATCTAACATCTCTCTGTGACATATCTTTTGGGACTATGTAGAGCATAATGACACTAAGTTTAGGACAGTTTTCAATTGTAGTATCTTGATTTTATGACTGCTAGGACCAGATGACATCCAGTAATACCATGACATCAAGTCTAATTAAATGTTTCTCAGGACTTGTAAACTGTCCACTCTGCTCCAGGCTAATAAAACCGTTGTGAAAAGAATGCTAGCTTTTCTGATTTGTATTTTTTCATTCTTCTTTCAATTTTCTTTAAAAATTAATTTCATGCAAAAAAACCCCCATGAGTAATGTTTCACTTTTGTTGACAGACTACAAGATATTTTATTTCATTTCATCCTTTTTCCCTTTTGGAAGTTTGGACTCAACATTCACCACAGCAATGCCACCAGGAACACCACAAAAAAATTATTTCCTCCCTGAGCTGGAGGAGTAGCTTGCTATAAATGACTGCTTTCTCATTGCTGTTTATGCAATTAGAAAGCAATCATTAACATGAAAGAAGGTTTCTATTTCCTGTTCTGAACTGTGGTACAGGGGCTATTAGCAATTATTGGCATAAAAGGTGCCCCTACAGGCAGCTCTCCAGATGTTCTCAGTTTTGAAGAGTTACCAGCTTCATTCCAGTCTGCCTGACCTCAGGCTTCTTTCTTTGCTAAGAGCTGGCTGGACTAAGAAAGTGATTTGTAATGCAAGATAATAACTTTATTCAATCTACTAACTTCTGAAAAATGTTCTATATTCATCTGTGCCAGTGAATGACACATTGTTTCTATTAACTATATTTTTGCACGTATTCATCTCTTTCATACAGGATTCCTATAAAGCTGCTGAAACTTGAAAAGATGGAAGTTTTGCTGGAACAGAAACCAGTTATTAAAAATGGGTAGGATACAATTGCAGTCGCTCCCAGTCAGAGCTGTAATACCCCTCTTTGGGCACCCTCCACATAAGGTATTGAAGAGCAGAGCCAATCTAGTAACAGTTTAGAAAGGATTCACAGTATAAGAGAGATGGGACTAATTAGGCAAGGAGCCATTGATCGTTGTGAGGTTTTTGCAGGAGCAGAGGAAGGTGGCTGGCATCCAAACCCTACATTTCCTGGAATACAAAGAAAAAAGCAGTATCTAAAATGGTAATGTTTGGATGCAGATTGAAAGATTGCCATGCTGCAAGTATGTTATAGAGAACAAAAATAAAATACAGTTAAGTCAAAAACTGAGAAGTAAAAAAAAAACCTGACTTTTTTTATTTTGTCTGTGGAGTGAAACAGGAGTGTTTGACAACACTGAAGATTCTGCATGTGCTTAGGAATGTGGCTATGGCGACACAGAGTAATTCTGGCAAGAGGCATCCTTGTCAAAGGCTTCCCAAAGTGCTTCAGTGTAACCAGGAGTATGAACTGTTGTCATTAATTAGTTTTCTGTATTAATTCACTCTTAGTTTCTCTTTCTAAGGATGTGACCTTAAAGACACTTGAAGTCCAGGGTAGTTTCCCTTTGACTTAGCAGACTGGCTCAGGCTCGAAGTCTCAGAACCACTCTGCCTAAATAGAAAGTATCCTAATGCAAAGACTCCTAACCTAAGGACCACAGTCTTCCCAGACAGCCTTTTACAGTCAATGGATACCTGCCTCCATACACTGAGATTGTAGGTAGAATAGATTGCCTTCTGGAGTTGTTTCTCCCTCTGTTGACTCCAAGAATTCAGGGAGAGTAGACTCCTAATTAGGTAGCACAGGTGTTTAAAGCTAAACTGGTTGAAATTTTGTCTCATTATACAGACAAAAGAGTTATTTGTTTGAAGACACTATATGAGACAAAAAATGAGTTCAAAATGAGAATTATGTATTAATCTAATGTAAAATTTAAAAGTTACTTGCCATTTCACTGATGGCTACAATGTCACTAATCTGAAAAGGAATTCCCAGAGCTGAATATGACTAATACACAGTTTAACAGAATTACACCAAGGAAAACATACATAATGACTAAATCAGTATTTGTTGGTTTAGAGAAGATAACAAATATTTGAGATCAAATCAGTCCCTTCTTTGGAAGAGTGTAAGGTTTTCTTGAGATGATTCCAAGTATTGACTTAGCCTCACCTTAAGAAAAAAAGAAACTACTGTGCTGACAGCTCTGCTTTCACAGTCCATCCTCTAAACCTGCAATAAATACATAAAAAATCTTTTTCCACAGAAGTAAGGGTCTTTTTATAGGTTAATGATAGCTATACTACTTCTCAGGTTGACTTCAGAATTTAAAAGAAATGGTACATACGGTGCACTTCCCCCACAGTATGTCTTAATCCCTGACCAGGGAGAGGTCATTTTTTAATGTCCAGAGCAATCCATTTCTCCACATAGAAAGAAGGACACCAAGCATTTGCACTGCAGAGTGACCTGAGCCTATTTTAGCAAACTCCCAGAAAGATGGCTTTTTGTCTTGGGAAAATTATCAAAAGCCTTCCACTTACTCTGTCTGGCCCAAAGCTCAAAAAGCATCTAGATTTAGACAAAACAAATCTATGAAGGCAAGGAAACTGCATGCTATGACTGTATGCATTTGGGCTGACTGCGTGTTTTACCAAAGCATTATTTTTTGTATTTGCAAGGTAGAATCAAACATTTTCCTTTGTGAGACACATTCTTATCTCATGACCTAGTTCTTCAGTGGGGTTGCATTCTAGAAATCCTTATATTGGACTTTTGCTACTTAGGAGGTCTCAGGAATGTTCCCATCATTAAAAAAACAAAAAACAAACAAACCTCAAAACAAAACACCATCTGCAGTGTTCTTTTCTCAAAAGGAAAGAAAACTGCCTTAATAGTAGAGGAATTAAAAAGAGGGGATTCACATGTACATTCTGTACATTCACATGTACATTCACTGCACAGTCTGTAAAGAAACCTTGCAGTTTCAAACATTCTAAATATTTTTAAAAATTAAAAAAAATTAAATTCATTAATATAAACTTCTGAATCATAGCTGTTATCTTCTTTAATCCTCAGAGAGTTCTTTGTGCCTCATGACTTTGGAAAGAATTAAGAAACAGCTCATCTTAGAGCCCATTGTGCATTCCCCTTAGTACCATTTTCTTCTTTTCCTACAATTACTAGGATTTATTTTCTTCCCTTGAAAATAGGATTTTTGTCTCATTTGAGTCCTTGGTATTTAATTCCTACTTGAAGTCATAATCCTCCCTGTCACATCACACCAATCTCTTTGTAGCTAATTCTGATTTCATGGGCAGGATTTTGACTTAGGAAGAACTGATTATTTAGGTACACCTTATGTAGCAGGATTTAGTCCTTCTGAAACATACAAAGTAAGGAATAATGCAGCCAGACAATTTTAATGAACTAAACATAAGGTACAAGCTGTGAAAATTTGAGCTCCTGGCTATCACTTCTCAATAACATATTAATTAAGAAAATAGAGTGTACTCTTTTCCTTCCAAGATACTGCTTTGGAGAGCTACCTCTCTGATATACAGGCTGTCCCCAAAAATTTAACGTGAGGTGATAATTTTTCCAATCAATGGTGTCAGAAAAGTCTCCAGACCTCAACTGGTTACAAACCTCTGACTAAAAACAGACTAAATGTTATAACACTACATGGTACCCACTTGTCCAAACATATAGGGCTTGTTTGGGTTTTTTTTCCATTTTCTGATGAAATGTGTAAATCTCTGAAACAACTTTAAGATTGTGACAGGAATCCAGGTGTTTCTTTAATGGAACCCGTTCTCATGGGTTCTCTCTATGGATGGAAAATCCTTTGTTGCCAGACTTCTATTCAGGAAAAACTGCAAAGAAAAAAAAGCAACTTAAAGCAGTAACTGATTTTTGTAAAGCTAGGCATGTTAAAAAAATAAGAGCAGTTATTGATTACAAAAAGATTCTATAGCTGACAAGGAAACCTCTTGATTTTCAGGAAAGGAAGTCCTGTATTATTGTCTCAGTGCTGAGCTGACAGGATCATAAATTGGAATTTATTAATTCTACAGGACTGTCCTTCTGTAGCACCAAATAAAACCTCCCATTTCATAGGGGAGAAGAAGATCCATATCATTGAAAGCTCAATACCGATACATGACCAACCAATTTCAATTTAATGGATTAATTTATAGGATATCATGTACTGAACATATGAACTAGAAAAAAAAAAACAAAAAACCAACAAACCAACAAACAACTTCAGTAAACATACAGAAAGTATCTTTTATTTAATGTGATATTTTATTTCAAGTGACTTGATATATGTAATCAGTAATCATCACAAGTTTTCCTATATTAGAGTTTGCACTCAAACATTTTTAAACCTTTTTCTCTCTGTGCTTCCAAGTATTTATTGTAGGAACACCTTAGAAGCTACAATACTGAAACTGTTCATCTTTGTTATGGGAACTTAGAAGTGAATAAATACTGAAGCTCAGCATATTTTTAAAATACAGAAAAGAGTTAACTCTCAAGCTTCAATGTGTATTTGGTTTATTTTTGCTTTGGGTTTCTTTGGCATATATCTCAAATAGCTTATAGGAGTGGAAGGTTTGGTCGTAAAATCTTCACACATAAAGGAACCTATTCATTCCGTGATTCTTTTCGAAACCTCTTACTACCAAACGGAAACACACGCAAATTAGAAGGAGGAATACCTTCTGGTATCTTCTTGCAAGGTCTGTGAAGAAGACATAGAGCGGTTTCAGAATCTTGATTGAAAAATATACACCGTTCCCTCTATTTATCGGCACTGTCAGAGGCACGCAGAGCTCGGGAAATTACGTGCCCGTGTAGCCCGGAGATCCAGCGGTCCCGCGAGCTCGGCAGCGGCTGGAGGCGGCGGCGGGGCCAGGGCGGGCGAGCGGCGGCGCGGGCAGTGCGCCGGGGGCGCGGAGCGCGGGGACTCGCCCGGCCCCGCAGCGGAGCCCCGGCGGGAGCTCACTTCCCGTCATCCACGCGCCATCTAGCGTCGGGAAAAGGGACCCGGCTCGGCACCGGAGCGGAACGGAGAGGAGGAGGAAAAGGCTCCCACACCCGTCCCAGCTCTCGCCGTTCCCAAAGCTGGTAAGAGCCATTTGGATATTGCAACCAGAACTCCGGAGTGGCTCGGGGCGGGTTGTGAGGAAAATCGCTACACTTCACTCCCAGGCATCTCATCCCCTCCTTTTTTTCAGTGAATGGTTCCCCTTCCCTTGAAAGCCGCTAGCGCTCCGCAGAAATCCCCTCGGTACCTCACCTAAGCCATCGCCGCCGCCCGATCCCTACCCAAAACACCGCGAACTCCAGAGGGTCTGAGCGGCGCTGCCGGCGGAGGGGTTGGACCGCACGATCCCGGCCCCGCAGAGACACACACCGGCACACACCCCGACACACATGCACACGCAGGCACAGCCGCGCTCCCTGCCTGCCCTGCCGCCGCCGGCGCGCCTGCCCGCAGCCCCTTTGTTCCGCCCGCGGAGCGATGTCCTGCCCGCCCCGCGCTTCCCCGTGCCCGCTCTGCCGCCCGGCGCCGCCCGCCCCTGCGCCCCTCGCCCGCGGGCGGCGGCGGCGCGGCGGGGTGGCATGGCCCGCCCGCCTTGGGGGAGGCAGCGGGAAGCCCCCTTCCCCGCCCCCGGCCGCGCCAGGGCCTCGCCGCTGCCGCCCGCAGCCCGCGGCAGGGCAGGGGCAGCGGCCGCAGCCGCAGCCGCGCCTGACAGCGGCCCCGCGCCGCAGGATCCGCGCCCCGCAAGGACGTGCTCCACGAGCTGCCAGGCGCGATTACGTTGTTTTTTTCCCCCCACCCACCCCTTGAACTTGTTGCTTGGCGCTCGGCGGTGGCGGAGGGGGGTGGGGGTGGGGGAAAGCCTTATTATCGATGTCCCTTTGGATGCGATCAAGCTTTCTCAGGAGCAACTACTTCCCCGCCGTTCCCGGCGGGGCGCGGAGATCTAGCGGCAGAGCCCGTATTTCCAAAAGTCTCTATGCAACTGAGCGCTCTCGCCAGACTTTCACAGGTAGGTGCCGCAGACTGGGCACGTCTGGAGGGATTCGAGAACTGAGCGGAGGGGAAGGGGCGAGAGAAAGGAGGCGGGGGTGCGCGGGGGGGGCGGGGGGGGGGCACGATCCACCGCCGACCGCCGAGCCCTACGGCACCTCCGCACCCCTGCCCCGCGTCCCCCCGCCCGCCCCGGTCCCCGGCCTCCCCCGCCGCCAGGGAGCTCCAGCCCCTCTCCCGCTCCACGGCCAGCCTTCCCCGGCTTCGCCTTTCGCCGCCCGCTCGGGCGCTCCCGGGGATGCCCCGTGCAGACCACCTACTGCATGTGTATCCAAAGCCCCCGCTCCTACCCCCGCCAGGACCGCGGGGGCTCTGCTCGATCCCGGTCTCCTCGCCGCAGATCAGCCCCTGTCCGTGCCCCGATGCCCCGTCCGGGGGAGAACCCCACTCTGCCCGCTCCCTCTCTGTGGGGCGCTCCCCGCTCCCGGCGCCCTATCCCCGGCATCCCTCCGTCCTTCAAAGCATTTCCTGCACGAAAAACTTGCCTTAAAGTTTAATGCTGCCGCCCGGAGCTCCTCCCCCTGCCCCGCCGGCTTCCTCTGCCCCGCCGGCTTCCCCGGCCCCTAACCGGGGTCTGGAGGAGTCTCCGGGCGGCGATTAAAGCTCAGGGAGAAGATTCGTCCCGCCGCTGCTCCAGGGCTGCCGCTGGGAAGGGGGTCGGCCCGCCCGGCCCATCCCCTCCGCCCCGCCACGGCGAGCGGCGGCGGCGTTGGCGGCCCCGCTGCAGCCGCCCGGGAAGGGCTCCGCTGGCTGCCGCGGCCCGGCTCCGGCGGCGGGCGGGGAGCGAGCGGAGGAGGGGCGGGGGGCCGGCTGCATCGCGCGTGGAAGAAAATCTCCGTCCAGGTGGCTGCACAGCTGCACCAGGGCTATTAGCCGGCTCCAGGGGCTAGTGCATTGAGGACTGTTGCGTCCATCCGGGGGCCTCGAATGGAGACCTTATATTCAAGGGATCTGGCTGTTAGAGTAGCTGCTTTGAATACAGGGATTTCCAAGTGCCCTCGTTTATTGTCCTAACAGTCCAACCAGCGCCTGGAAAGCATATTCTGGGGTGAAAAAGTGGAGAAAACAAGCAAAAAGGTTTTCAGTTAATACTGAATATGTATATGAACAAAAATGTTCAGAAATTCTGCTGTCTCAAGAATGTGTGAGAATTTGTATTTTTCTTTTCCCTCTCTATTTTAGTGGCTGGACCAGAGCTGTCCCTAGATTGACTCTCTTAGCTGTAATAGGTGTTTGGAGCCATGGCGGCAGGTGTAGCAGCTTGGTTACCCTTTGCCAGGGCAGCAGCCATAGGATGGATGCCAGTGGCTACTGGTCCCATGCCAGCTGCTCCACGGCAGGAGAGAAAGCGAAGCCAGGACTCTCTGATTGTGCTGAATGTGAGTGGCATCCAGTTCCAGACATGGCTGGACACCTTAGAACGCTACCCTGACACTCTGCTAGGCAGTTCAGAGCGGGACTTCTTCTACCACCCTGAGACACAGCAGTACTTTTTTGACCGGGATCCTGACATTTTCCGCCACATTCTCAACTTCTATCGTACTGGGAAGCTTCATTATCCCCGCCAGGAATGCATCTCAGCTTATGATGAGGAGCTGGCCTTCTTTGGCATCATCCCTGAGATCATTGGTGACTGCTGTTACGAGGAGTACAAGGATCGCCGGCGTGAGAATGCTGAGCGCCTGCAGGATGATGCTGATACGGATCACGTACCTGAGAGCTCCCTACCCTCAATGACAGCTCGTCAGAGGATGTGGAGGGCCTTTGAAAACCCACACACCAGTACCCTGGCTCTGGTCTTCTACTATGTCACTGGTTTCTTCATTGCCGTCTCTGTTATTGCCAATGTGGTGGAGACAGTGCCCTGTGGGGTAAGCCCGGGTCGCATCAAAGAGCTGCCCTGTGGAGAGCGGTATGCGGTGGCTTTCTTCTGTCTGGATACTGCCTGTGTCATGATCTTCACTGTTGAATATCTTCTACGTCTGCTGGCAGCTCCTAGTCGCTACAAATTTGTGCGCAGTGTCATGAGTATCATTGATGTGGTGGCCATTATGCCATATTACATTGGCCTTGTGATGACAGATAATGAGGATGTCAGTGGGGCTTTTGTGACATTAAGAGTCTTTCGTGTCTTCAGGATCTTTAAGTTTTCCCGCCACTCACAGGGTCTGCGCATCCTGGGCTATACGCTGAAAAGTTGTGCCTCGGAGTTAGGCTTCCTCCTCTTCTCACTCACTATGGCCATCATTATCTTTGCCACAGTCATGTACTATGCAGAGAAAGGTTCATCAGCCAGCAAGTTTACCAGCATCCCTGCAGCCTTCTGGTACACCATCGTCACCATGACAACACTGGGGTAAGTGCAGCTGGTGGTTGGTTCAGCCAACATTTCAACAAGTGTATTGGCATGAACGGAAAATACTCAAAAAAAAATGGTGATAGAAAAAAAATGTGAGGCTAAGTTTTTCTTACAGAACTTTATGAATACAACTTGTGACTTCCTTCTAGATGTTTTACATGTTTAAGAGAGTTAACAGCATTCCTGAAATTAAAATAACCCAAATCCAAAAACTGCAAAAAACCTGAAAAAGCAAACAATGAAATAAAGCAAAAAGGTCTTGAAACTGTTTGGTTTTGGGCAACGAAATTGGAATGTTTTATGAGTATCTGTGAGTTATCAGTGGCTTTTTAATGGAGTATTGTCTTTGCTGGAAGGAGCTGTTACAGTGTTGCTAAAGTAGTAATATTTATAAGGAGAACTGAAGTACAAGCTCTTAATTTGATCAGTATGTGGATCTGCCATTTTGTTTTAAGTCATGTATTGATGTAGACCTGGATATTGAGTTTGTTATTACAAACATCATTTGTTTTCATGAAAATCATACCTTGTCTTTAAAAAAAAAAAAATCCTGATTTTATTTAAGACACTGAACACATTTCCTTTGATTTTCTTGGACCTACAACTTTTAAATGATGAGTGTCAAGCTACACTGACTGGTGACACACTCTGGAAAATGATCTGAGGAAGTGTGAGACATATGACACATCAAGCATGTGTCTTCAAACATAATTCTAATGGCAATACAATTTCTTTCAGAGAATAGGGGTTAAAAAGTGTCACTGTTGACATTAGAATTCAATGCAGTTCAATGGGAAGATGAGAGCATTATTTTATAAAGTCTCTGATAACAAAGTCTGATTGTATCAGCTGATTCTGTGCACCAAGTTATAAAATGCATTTGTCTGTAATTACAACAGGGATTTAGAAGGTTTACTAATTTGAGATCACAATTTTTCCCTATTCTTAATTTTGAGTTGTATAGTACCATCTATGAAACTGAAAATTTGTTGATTCATTAGAAACTGACTAGTTATTTAATAATTACAGATACTAAATGACAAACTTTGCACTTTCATTAAGGCAAAGCCCATCATTTTATTAGCATTTTGCCAGATCTTGTTGGGAATGTTGAGATTTATGAAACATGCATAACTTTTAAATTTAACAAAGTGAAAGTGCATTATTAAACTATTATGAAAAACTTGATTTATTATGTGCAATTGTAATTTACTTGGGAAACGCACATACAAAATATTGAAAATGATAAAGGGAATGTCTTGTGTCACCATTTTTTATACAAGGCTTTTATCTTCAGTGTGATATAACAAATGAAGATAAATATAGTGCGTAGTAAATATTTCATACTTCTTGTAAGGGCAAGTTATGCTAAAAGGGAGTGACAAGAGCTTTGGGGATTTTAATCTGCCTTTTAGGTTCCTGGGTGGTTTTTTGGTTTTCATCTTCTGTTGCTGGTGACAAATGGAAGGGACCAGTTAACAGAAGAAACAAGTTAGGCATGATAACTAGTTCCACATTCCTGTATTTTCTGATGCTGATATTTTTTACCATTTGTTTTTAATTAGAACAGTGAGGGTTTCAAGAAAGAACTGACTGATATTTAGAATGTATAGTCTTAATATAAAGAACAGAAGCTGGTCTATGTTTTTGTTTGTTAACAAAAGGTACTTTCTGAGTAAGTTGTTTCCATGGTCATGCACAATGTGGAAAGTACTTGTCCATGGTACTGAACAGAAACTTCTTGTTTTATGCCCAAATTGCAACTGATTATAACACAGGTATGATATCACAGCTGGTGTTAATATGATTTGTTTGTTTCTTTGCCAGACACACGCACATGCACACACAAACACGAGTATTATTCTGAAATTCCAGGTTTTGAAGTATTACTCTGAGTAAAGTCCTCTAAAGTACTGCTGAAATTCAAACATGATTTCATATCTCTTTGAATAGAACCTAAGAACCTGTTTTTAAGTACACAGCGACACACTATTTTGGTCCCAAGTGGAACAAAAAAGGGTTAAAGAAAACCCACTCATGTTTGACTCCTTTTTCAAGGCAGTTTGCACAGAGAAAGTTTTGAGCAGGTTGAACAGAGATCCACAGTCTCACCCTCAGGAGTTCAGGTATGATGCAGGTTCAAATATGACAGACACCACCAATTTTTATGAAATCTTTAATCAGTGCATTAGCTGGATGATGTCCTTTTAATAACATCATGATAACTATATAAAGATTATGTTTAAATGTTAAATATATGTGAATAATTTAAATAAAATTAGCATAATAAAAGCTTTGAAATCTTTTTAGTTGATGGAATAATTACACAAAAGGAGAGGGAAATTGCAAGGAAAAGCATCAAGGGTCAGTGAAAGCTGATTGTAATTAGTACTGATACCTTTTCTATGTGCTAAAGCTTATCACCTTTTTACTAATACAGAGCTCCCATTCATTTTAACTTTAGTTTTAGCTGAATCAGGGGTGTCTAAAAGGACTCGATGGGAACAACTTTTCTCTTTTAGAATCAAAGGTTGATGAAGTCTTTATGTTTTAAATGACACTAACACGCAGCAGGTTGTGTGAAATACTACAAAAATACATGAAAGCTAATAGCGAATAACAGATTAACATAAAATTGAGTTTTTGAGTCTTGGTGTCATTGTCATATTTTTCTAGATAGCAAAGGTATTGAGTAAGCGACCTTTGCAATTTGGGGACTTAGTACCTTGGAAGCAGAGCTATATTTCTCAGTTCTGCATGGTTGCTGAGCAATTAAAGTGTCTTTAAAAAACATAGATTACATTTTCCTCTGCAGAGTGCTAGTGACTTCAAATATTACTATATTTTTGCCTCCAAGGATATCCCAGCTATTAACTGCTCTTGACTGCTCAGCTCAAGTAGTGCATGTACATGGAAATGTTACATGAAATAGATGAAAAAAAATGAAAGGAAGGGAAGAAAGGAGGAAAGGAAGAAAGAACATGAGAAAAAGATACAGAGAGAGAAAGAGAAGAGAAAGATGACTAGGAAAACGGCATGCACACTTCCAGAAACTGAACTGTCTGATTTTAAACTTCAAACTAGTGTTTTATCAGGATTAATTGTAGCAAAAGTAAAGTAGGAACAAGAGGAGTAAAGAGAATAAAATTGAAAGAGGTCACAAAACATTTTATGGAGATTCAAGATAACAGTGGAAAGCATAGAAGGGACATAAAGGTCAAGAATCAGGTTAGTGTGAAACTTGGCAGAGAAAAAACTCAAGTCTATGGAACTGGGACTGGCAGACCTCCATAGGGGCTTGTGAACATCTATACCCATAATGACAATTATGTCACTTTCTGCTGTCACCTTATAACATGACAATCTAATAACTTTCTATCTGGCCTGTCAGTAGCCAGCAAATGAACTGCAATAGCTGGTAAGGTTTTGATGGTGTAAGGATATTGTTTGTTCCCAAGTCAGTCAGATCTATAGTGTAGTTTGTGTTTTATGAAGATATTATACTTTAAATAAGGAACGTAGTGCTCTTCTGTGACTAGTTCTAAAGCAATCTCACTGCTATATTAAAATTCTATTTTTATAGCCTTTACATTGGGTAGCTTTATCAAGTCACACAATGCTTCTGTAGATGAGCACAATACTTTATGAAGGGAAGCTTAAACTCAAGACTACTCATTTGCTTGCTTTGATTGGATAAACTGGAGGCGTGTCTTTCAGGAAAGATAAAGCAACTATTTGTTTTCATTACTTGTTAATATAGCCTATAATGCTTGAGGAAACCCACTTAAGACATATCAAATTCTCTGAAGACTTTATAATAAACAGATGACTAGATGTGGTAACAGAAAGCCTCAAAGAGTGAACAAGGGAAGAGAGCAACAGATTTCCTTTTCCTGCACATTCATGTTCTTTGCCATCTTCAGTCTGTTTTCCATTCTTTTTTTCATCACTATGGGTATATATGGGTACATTTCTCCATTATTTATTCGAACTACCACTTTCCATAGTTTTCATGGTTGGGGTTGGTCTACTGGTTGACACCTTTCCTCTCTTCTTGAAGACAAGGTTAACTTTTTAATAAGACTCCACTGGCTTTATTTTTTCTTCTTCTGCTCCTTTGTTCCAGATTCCTAATTCATCCTTCATGACCAAATACACAAATCGAAGATTTGTGAAAGATCAAAGATCAAATCTTTCGTTTGTCATCATTGTCATTCATTTGACCTGAAATTTCCTCAGAACAGATTTTTTGTTCTGATATTTTTTTTGATGAATTTTTCCATATAAGCATCATAAAATTTCCACATCATCATTTTTTTCCCAAATGCCACACATATTCTCTTCTCTTTTCTCACCACTGTGACATTTTCAGTGTGTTTAGTTCCTTATAGTCTCTGCATTTTAGTTTAAAACAATCCACATCTTCAGAACTTTTATTAAAAAATTGAGTTTAATAAAATCTGACAAGAGAGAACAAAATTTAAAATATTTGTTTTGTGAAAAATGTCATTAAGAGTTTGTATATATTCTTATGATTAATGTTACAAATGTAAAGATTCCCAAATTAGAGTGTTCTTTCTGTATCTTGTACATACGTATTGCTCATTCATTTTTTGTTCAGTATTTTCAACGCTGTTTCAAGTAGAGTTTTTCTGGTTTTGTTTTCTTATATACAACCTAGTGGATTTTGTATTTTACAAATGTGTTTGATGTCTCAATCTATTTTCTCTTCACAGCAGAGACATTTAGCCTATATAACAGAGGAGGGACAAAGCGTAGTTGTGATCACTTTCAAAGTACATTACTAGATATTCAAAAAGGACTCCAGGGAGAATCTGTTGTACTAAGGGTCATTTTGATAGCAGTAAAAAAAAAAATTCTGTAACAAAAAGATTACTCAAACTGTATTGGGCTGTTGTTGCTTGACAGAGAGCGGAGTAATTGTATTCTTATTTAGTTGCACTGGGGACCGGCTTTCCTCTTCAAAAAAATCCTGAAAATCTCTTAGAGGAAAAGGAGTTAGCTTGTTATACTCATTTTTCTTGAGCATGAATTTCCTTAGTTCAGTTATGAAGAGAATGAAGGTGATACTTAATAAAAAGGTCTTCTTGCTCAGGATCTAATGTATTTGCTCCTCTGGTAGAAACAGATGGAATTTTGTTTCCTTGTTGTTACTGTGAGACAAGGATAAGAACAATTAGATTAGTGTGGACCTGGATGTAACACAGAAATATGCTTGGTACAGCAGAACAAATCATCTTGGAGAGTAATTATGACTAGTGCCTGATCTATTAATTAGGGCCTATCATTCAAGTAATCATCAGTGAATACTGTCATTTTAGTAAAATCTTTAAGTGATCAAACCCAAGAAGTTCAAACTGAGTGATGACAATCCATACGTGACTCACATCATTGTGCCTCTGTCTAAGATGAAAAATTTGCAATATAAAAGCCTTATAAATCTATGAATACGGTATTAGAAATAGTGCCTACTATGAAAAAAAATATCCGGAAATGGAAACTGTATTTCTGAACAGGGGAACATAAATACCACAGAAATAAAGTGACTATTCAAAATAAGTTGAGAACATCTTGCAACTTCAGAGTGACAATTAAGTTTTCAGACATTTGAAAGAAAGTCTAATGAATTAGTCCTTTTACTTGATTTTTATGACATTATAGCCCATTGGCAGAAGTTTTTAATTTTCATAATGGTAAGGTAACGAGAGAATAATCTGGTTCATCAGGGGTTAAGATTATAGAGTGTTCCAAAGAGGGAGTATAAATTAGAACTACAGAAACAATGTTTAGAATCAGCCTTACCAGGTTTCATCAGTTACCTGACAACAGAGCTGACAGAGTGATGGGAAAGATTCTGTATATTTCTGTACCTATCATTTATTGGGCAATAGTTAAGAGCACAGATTTTTCTGGAAGACACAGTCTTGAAAACTTTTTTTTTTTTTTTCTGAATTGATTATGCATTGGAGAAAAGGTGTTTGAATTTATAGACAGTGCTTTAAAATGATAGCTCTCTGCTTCACTTCCTGGAACAATAATAGTCACCATGCTTGGACTTCAACCCCTAACACAGTTAGGAGCCTAATTTCTACCACTGTTTCTTAAATATTTTTTATTAAGTATATGATTTTGATCTTCCTGTGCCTCTGGTAATGTTTTATAAAGTTCTTGTTAAATAAAAAGCATGTGGGGTTTGTTTTGATAAAAAAATCAATTTTCCCCAAAGTACAGAATGAAATTTGCATTATTTCTATGGCATAGACTTAAATACCTGTGGTTTGAGATGAAATAAAAAATAATGCTTTGACAAGACCATCTGATGTGTAACAGGTATAAGTGTCTGGTAGAAAAATTCTAGATACAAAAATTTACTCAGGTATCTGGTGTATGAAGGCTCAGGTTTAAACGAGAACACCTATGAAGATCATGTGATCAATGCATAAAAAGAATAAAATCTAACAGGATTCAGCTCTATTATAATTCAAATGAGACTGCACTCCTTTTCTCATAGCAGCGTAGACAGAGCTTATGCATTGTTAGGAGATACATCTTAATGTACCTAGTTATCAGTACAGCATTCCTACTACCATGAGTTCAAATTCTAGCAGTTAAGTGCATTGACAAAAGCTAACAAGCTATCTGATTATTAAAGATATAAAGATGTCGGTCATATAAGCAATTGTATTTTTTGTGTATTTAGAAAAGCAGTTGCCTTTCTTATATTCCACTGTGCAGTACTGTTCTTTACTTATCTGCAGATCTCCACCTTGAAGGTGAAAGCATTAGGAGCTACTGTGTAAATGTACTTAATTAGAGCATGATTCTTCACTTACAGAAAATGTGAAGTTGCTGAAAAACCTAGAAATATGTTATTAGTATGAACAAAGTAAAATTTTACATATTTAAAGTATTTAGGAATAGTATTTTGCATTTCATCCCTGTTTTTTCAGTTTCATCTGTGTTACTGGTTTCTTTGATCTGGTTGGTTTAACTGAGAAGTCAAATTTCACAGACACAGAGATCTCCTGGTTTTATTAATTTATAGGGCCCAAACACTACAAGGAAGAATTCAAAGGCATTTATATATCTGGAGATGAAGATAGGCACTCAACTTGAATTCTCAGAAGAAGCTTGGGTGTTAGAAACACGAAGGAGAACAGCTGAAGAAAGCCAGCTGTGAAACTAGGTACCCAGTCACCTTAGAAAACAGTATTATGTGCACAGGAGTAACTTCTAGGATAAGTATAGAATACTGTGCTCAGACTTTGGGTATGCCCCAGAGTCAGGATCAAATGCCCCTATCAGAATCAAATGGATCCTCTTAGGCTTCAGGTTTTGTTAAAATAGAATATGTCCTATTTTTACATAATACTTTAGAAAGGAGATAAGAGTGTTGTGTGTATGGTATGCTTAGGAAAGAGGAATGAGTAATTCAAGTGAAAAAAGAAGGGTAAATGAAAGATTAATGTAAAGCATCCAAGGGATATATTTTTTGATCCTGATTTTCTGTCTCTGTGGTTTTCAAACCAAGAGTTCAGCATGAAAAGATATGTGAGAAATGGAAGCTATGACGTGTAGATATTATTAATGAAAATTTTTTTAGAAACAGTGTGGAAAATTATGAAACAATGTCAGGTAGGTGATTCCATTTTTCAAAGCAACATGCAATCTGAGGATTTATTTGTTTCAATAGGTCTCTTATTTAGCGTATGCACAGTAAATTTGTTAAGATGTTGATGTGTGGTAAGAAAAGGTAAAAGGTAATTCTCAATTTTGACCACTGTAAATTCATCCCCTTCTCTGGTATGGTGGCACACATTCTTATTTTGTGTCTATTTGATTTTTTAATGGACATTGTTTGTACACTTATGTAGGAGGTTTGAGAAGTACTTTGCCTGCCTTTGGGTTTTCTTTTTGTGCAGTAATATGAGCTTTGTAAGCAGAGTCTACAGCTCTGCTAGTTGATTTTTACCTTAATTCTAAATGAAGCATATTTAAGTCAAATTTTCCTGTTTTTTCCTGATTCTTTGTAAAAAAAAATTATTTCCTGAGGTAAGCATCTTGTATCACAGTTCTTTCTCTTTGAGGAAGCATTGTGATTTGTGAGCTGATTTTTAACCAGATGGTGTCTAGCTCAGTTTTTTACTTATTACCACTTCCACTTAGGCTTTATATCAAAAAGTAACATATTTAGCAAAAATCCCAATATTGAGAACACTTGTATATTTTTTAAAAATATGATCTATTGTAATATCAAATATATAAAAATGTTATAAAATTTGTATCTGTATAAATAAATTCAGCTGTTTTATTATTGAAGACTCAGTGTCCTTATCTAAAACATCTTATAGTATAAAAGGCAGTATAAACTTCTACGATTTTATTTAATTACTCTGAGTACTTTGGTAAATTAAAATAAAGTAAGTATGTTTCACTACAGTTTTAAATCTCTTGGATTAAGAGAATTAATCTTGGATTAAGAAGTAGCTGTGAACTTCCTTAAAGGTATCTATAATAGTATAATTTTATGATAATACATTATAATGCTTTGATAAATTATTTTTTTGGAAAAAAATATTTTGAGGCCAAACCCCAACTTTTTTTCAAATGTATATCCAGAGATGAAGATTTTTTTTTCTATGAATTGTACTGGCAGATTCTCAAAATACTTTGGCTGATACACAGGGAACAGTCTTTTAAGTTATCACTTGAAAGCTTGCCCATCCAGGCATTCCCTGTAAATGGCTGAGAGTTAGACTGTAAGGTTGTGAAGGAATTAATTTAGGATTGTGTAATAGCTTACAGTCTGAATGTGTCTTTTGCATCCTAAGTCACTGCTTCTTTCAGTAAGACGAACCAAGAGAGTTTTCTGTATGAGAGCACATGTAATTTGAGTGGGATCCTGGACTTTTCATTTTTGTTTCTATTCATATCACCCTTTTTTATAGCCCAAAAGAGGAGTTTTATTATTTTGTTAGTAGCCTTACTTTCAGTTTCTGAAACTTTTATCTCTTCCACTTGCAGCCACTTAACAATTCCCTGAGCATCCTTATCAGCTGTGGGCAGCAACCACTGCACTGTGCAGAGTTGCTTAGGAACAAAATTGATGCTCTTTGACATGGTGGATTACAGCTGCAACATGCTGGTCCCCAACTCTCCTTCTTTCAACAGAGGAATAAAAAGTAGAGGTGTTGAACATGTTTTCCAAATCTGATTGTTAAGAGCCTATATACTTTTTTGGTTTAGAGTATCTAATCACTTCATTATTGATAGACAACAAACAGGTTAAGAATTGTGGCCGTTCTATTGAAGACACAGCAGTATCAAAAAATCTTTAGCAACAACTCTTTTTAACTCTTTGTAATGTAAATACCAGAGTATCTTGCATCACTTAGAGAATTGAGAATTTTCAGTTTTTCTAAGTTTTTTGGTTGGTTTTTTTTTTTTTTTTTTTTTTTTTTTTTTAATGCATTTGTTTACATGAGTTAATGAAATCCAAGTTGAGACATGGATATCATGGACTAGAGACATGAGAACTGGACAGAGTATATACACCTATTCTCACACACCTAGCGAGAGCTATGGGTGCAGCTGTCTCGTGTTTATTTAATATGTACTTATATAAAAAGAAACTTTCAATATTGTAAACTCTACACTGTTTGAGAATTTAGGTGGAATTTTCCGTTTTAGCATCTGGATGGAAGCTTGAAAGAGTACAAATTGAAGCTTTCCCACTGACAGATAGTTTAGAGTAAATCTATCCACAGACTGGCTCAATGATTTGATGTGCTCAGTATTAGTTATTTTCCAAGTGAAAGGGAAGCTCAAGTTTTATCTGATTTGCTTGTGAACAAAGTAATCAACCTATAGTATGTTAATCTGTGTCAAAAGGTGCTGAGTTTTAGAGGTAAATATTATAAAGGAATCTGCTTACAAAATAAGCCCCAGGTAGTATGTGATACGTATGCTATACTTCTCAGACCACATGCTACTTCTGGCACCTCTCTCCCTTCATCCCATCACAGTCAGATCACTGTAGAAATTGCAGCTGCTGAAAGGCTGCAACCATCATCATTCCTTTAGCCTACAGTTTCTTTCCTGTGAAGGCCCAAATTTTCAAAATTTAGTGCATTAAATAATTCATGGGAGAACCAATTTTGCTAGTCTTGCTGCTGAGCCCTTCAGCACGATTCAGCCTCTTGCCACACTGGCAGAGCTGTGGCAGTCTCTCTCCTCCTCTGGGGACAGGCACAGCTGCAGACTGAAGATGATGCTGACTTGTCGTGTCTGGCACAGATGACCTGTGATTTAAAAATATAGACATCTTTGTGCAACAGTGCACATGTAAGATAAAATCCTAGTTGTGGGAGGGGGAGATAGGAACCAGTTTTGTTTCGGGTCTCTAGAAGATGTAAAAGAGTGCCTGGAGTGAACTGCCCAAATCCCTTTGGATGCAACTGCCTTCTGGCAACTGTCTGCCCTGAGCCCTCTTCACACCACGAGTACAGCACAATGTCTGTCAGGCAGTCATCCATGGAGTGGATTTACAGTGGGTTTGGCCATGCAATAGGAAAGAGGTTTGGGGTCTTGCAACACTTTTCCAGACTGTATGTGAGCTTTCCCTATTTCTCTATGTAGTCACAACATTTAGCATGCACTGCTTGCTATGTCTTCACAAACAAATTCAGTAAATACAGAGAAAACTGATAGGTGGTTTGGAATACTGGACAGAAAAATGGATGGAAATATGGATTTATATCCACATAAGTGGTTTTGAAAGATAGTTATATCAAAAGGCTGAAATCAGGTTGGTTCATCTCTTTAGTCTCTCTCAGTGGTGTATCTTCTGCCTTAATATACTTTCTGATACTTGTTTTCTAGCTCACTAGCTATTCTCAGAGGTTCCTTTGTTTTCAAAGCAAACAAACCCAAATGCAGCAGAAAGGTTTCCTTAAATAAACCTTTCATGTTGTCTATACATAGTTCATTTCCCAGTCCCTATGTTTGTGTGGAAGGGTAGAGCTATAGAATCTAGAGATTGTGTCTTAGGTGTGTGGTTTTTAAAGACAATCAGGATATAAATCTATTTTAAAGGAGACAAATAGGACACGCTGTACAATAGAATTATTATGGAAGGATCTGGAGGTGGAATTCCAACTTGCTTCTCTGCCAGTTGCTTACTATCTCTGGAAGATATTTATAGGTCTTAACTTACTCCTCCAAAAGTTAAATAGTTCTGAACTAGTCATCCTTTTCTCACTTAGGAGGTAATGAAGAGAAGCAGGCATCTGGATGTGCTCATTCCTCTGCACTGAGTATAAATGAGATTTATTGTAATTAGCAGAGACTTTAAATACCAAGTGGAAATGGATGAGATAAATCCCAACCTCCGTGGGTAGTCAGTTTGATCAACTCTCCTTGTTCCCAAGTTATATAACTGTGAAAGGCCCATAACATATTCCTTTCAAAGATCATAGCAGAGTACATGCTTGGCATTTGATAGCAATTCCCACTTCATCAAAAAGGCAACGTCTGCTACATTTAAACTCAAAATACTCTTGTTTTGTGTAACCCAGAAGGCCACTTCAGTGCTTTTGCCAATTTTTTGTCCTTTTCCAAACAACACAACAAAAATTTTAAATTTGAAAAAAAAAGAGATTTAATGTTTGTGCTGATTTAGAAGAAGCCTCTAGAAATTTGAAAGAAAATTTAAGTATCCACTGTAATTTTCTGCAGGAAAGAGGTCATTCTTCAAATAGCAATGTTTGTGAATTAAGATATGGAAAGCTTGATTACCAGTATTACCCTTCAAAGAGTTGTGAACTATTTCTGTTCTTCTGAACAGGAAACCTAAAGACCAAGCCACATGGTGGTCTTGTTAGCTGTTTCACCACTGTTCATTTCTAAAGTGTCCCAATGCAGACACATCCCCCCACGTATCCCCCCGTGCCGCTGTTCTAATGTCTGCCAGGAGGTCTCAGAGCTCTAGACTGCAGTTAGGCATTGCCAATGCATAGCTGTGAAGCAGACTGAAAATTTTAGAGACACACTAAAATAAATTTCAGCAGGGACACTCTACTCATTGCAGAAGTAATTTTCATATTTAATTCAATTAAAAAAATACCATTTTCTCTAAAACTGCCTCCAGACTGAAGTATTACAGAAGCTTGAAGGCCATGACAGGGTATTATGGTCAAAACTACTTCCGAGTTTTTGTCTTTCTTGTTTTCCTTCTGAACTTTGTTCACTTCTCTGCAAATCATACCAATCTCTCTGGTAAGGCAATTCTGTACTTTGGTATGGAATCCTGTTATCAACAAAGATTTGGTTTAACTCTTTTTAGTTTGTTTTCATGATTTGCTTTTCCAGAACAGCAAATCTCAAATTTGCCAGCTAGTACAGTTCTATACAAGTGTGAAATAACATTTCCTTCAGTATGTTCCTTTTTTTAGTGTAAGAGTTCATGAAATTTGGCTCTTTTATGCATTAAATGGCATATTAATTTCTTTTTGTGTCTGTGTGTCTGTGAAAAGAAATGAATGAACTACAGAAGAAACAACATTTCCTCTTTTTTCTTCCCCTCAAATGGCCAGCTTTATCACAAACATCCAAATAAGTTTTAAAGAAAAAGTGCTATCCTGCATAACTAATGAAAGGTTGCTTCTCCTTTGAGGGGAAACAGCGGTTATTTCACAATTTGGGGCAACAATTTTGATTAAAAATAGTTCTGTTCCCATTTGCAGTTCAAGCTAATGCTTTTGAAAAGCTAGAAGAGTGATGATAATGATGGGAAAGAAGCTCTTTCTTAAGCTTCTTGCTTACTTCTAAGTTGTCCTTGGAAAAAATCCTGGCATGAAGACAAGTTTTTTACGTGCTTCTGAGATTTGAAGTTACATTTTTAATATGACAACCCCTTTTTCACTGCCTTTAGAAACAAATTGAGAATGGGGACCTATGAAGCTGGTATGCAAAGAAATTATTTACCTAACTAGTTTGCTAGAGAGAAATAGATGAAGACAGTGTTAAAAACTGAGTTGTTAGTCCTTCAAGAGAGCAGCCTGAGAGTGGCTAGTGTTCTGCACCAGGGTGGTGTGGTGGGATGTGAGGTGAGAGAGTGAAGGTGCAGCATTCTTTCTGAGTCTTGACAAGAAAGACACAAAACCAAATGACTTAATAAAATAGATGTTTTGATAACATAGAGTAAAGAGGAGTATTGTTATCTAGTAAATCTTATTCCCCTTCAGATGCTGGGAAACCATGCATTTGCATAGCATTGGATGGGTTGTGGGTAATTTTCCCTCAGCATGCTGCACAGATCCTGTGCATGCAGAGATCCTTCTTTTGGTCCTTTGTGGTATTGCATAATTTTTTTTTTTTTTTTTTTTTTTTGCTATAAAACAACTCTATTAATAAAGGATGTTTTCATGAGAACTTCTTGCTTGCACTTTTAGATGCAAAGTGGCATAATCACCAGTACTGAGTTGCCTGCTGGCTCCTCTCTTACAGTGATCTGGTCAGGTTTATCCTGCAGACAATGTGTTTGTGCAACAGAGCACAGCCTGAAGGCTGGGGTGGACATTCAGCATGGTCTGTTATACCTGCTCATTTTCACTGTTACGTCTATCACTAACTCTCCAGTGTACTGGAGAATTCAGTCAGGTTCACTACAATGGGTTCGTGGTGTGAGGTAAAGAAAAATACACCTGTTCACAAGATTTCCTTACTGTAAGATAAAAATTGGTAACTTAGTGATTCTGGTTACGGATTTTGATCAGAGGATTATAAAAAACCAAGAACTTTTGGAGTCAGATGAAGGGAAATGTCACTCCTGTTTTCAAAAAGGAAAGGAAGGAGGATCTGGGGAACCACACACTAGTGAGCTTTACCTCTGTGCCTGGGAAGATCATGGAGCAGATCCTCATGGAAGTAATTTTAAGGCACATACCACAAGGAGGTGTTTCAAGACAGCCAGCATGGCTTTCTTCAGGCAAATTGTGCCTGAACAATCTGGTGGCCCTCTATGATGGAGTGACTGCTACAGTCAGCGAGGGAAGACAGGCCAATGTCATCTACCTAGACTTCTCTAAGGCATTTGACATGGTCCCATACAACACTCTTATCTCCAGAGTGGTCCACACATGGACTTGAAGGGTGGACTTGCGGGGTTCTCGTGGATGAAAAGCTGAACATGAGCCAGCACTGTGCACTCACAGCCTGGAAAGCCAGCTGCATCCTGGGCTGCATCAAAAGCAGCATGGCCAGAAGGGCGAGGGAGGGGATTCTGCCCATTTACTCTGCCCTCGTGAGAGCCCACCTGGAGTGCTGCATCCAGCTGTGGCATCTTCAGCACAAGAAAGACATGGACCTGTTGGAGAGGGTCCAGAGGAGGGTCACAAAGATGATCAGAGGGATGGAGAACCTCCCCTATGAAGACAGGGCAGGGAGAGTTGGTGTTGTTCAGCTTGGAGAACGCAAGGCTCCAGGGAAACCTTTTTGTGGCCTTCCAGTATCTAAAGGACCTTACAAAAATGAAGGAGAGTGAATTTTTACACAGACAGATAGTGATAGGACAAGGAGCAATGGTTTTAGACTAAAAGAGGAGATATTTAGATTAGATGGTAGGGAAAAATTCTTTACTGGGAGGACAGTGAGGCATGGGAACAGGTAGCCCAAAGAGGTTGTGGATGCCCCATCCCTGGAAGTGTTCAAGGCCAAGTTGGATGGGGCTCTGAGCAGGCTGGTCTAGTGGAAGATGCCCCTGCCCAAGGCCAGGGGGTTGGATTTAGATGGTTTTTAAAGTCCCTTGCAACCCATAACATTCTATGGTTCTAAGATAGTATCAGAATAAGTTGAATATGTTCAAATAAATATCTAGAACTTTTTCCAAAAGAAACCTCACATTTCTTCTAAAAATTTCACAGTGAAACATCAAGAGCTCTTACAATGTAAGGTATTAGAAAATCTCTTCAGGAATCTTTGAACTTTTTTCTTATGTGAGATTTTGATGAAAGTAAAATGTAGTTGAAAAATATAATTTATGAATTTCTTGTTTCCAAAAATACATCAATGAAACCCACTTATTTTTTATTCATTTTCTTTTAGAAATGTAGAACAAAACCCTAAAATTACACATTTGACTTGTTTTATTTTAATTGCTTTTGGGACTTCAGTTCAAAGCAATTTTGATTTTTCATCCATGTGTGGAATGGAGAATACTTTTAGAAACAATGCTATGAAAGAAAAATTTCATCTAATGGCGAAAGGCTACAAACCAGACTTTGCTGGCTCATTCTTTTTTTGACTGAAAAAGCAATTAGAAAACTTAATGGCAAGATATCCACATCAAATAAAAAAGATACAACTTCTGCCTTGGAAAGAAGTTGCAGATGGCTGAAGGTGTAACAGGTGTAGTACCACTGTGTTCTCGCCTTTGCTTGTGTCCTACCCATGTCATTTACTTCTAGCCGTGGACAGGGCCTTAGTTTTACACTAATTCATCTCCTTCACCTCCTCCTCTCTTGTTCTCAGTTAATGGAAATAACTTAGCTGTGTTTTGGATCAAGCTTAGATTAGGGAGATGCTTTTTTTCCTAAATACTTTTTAAAGAATTGTGGACATTGGATACATTATAGCTATTCTTAAGTACCAAAGGTTCAGAGTCTCCAAGAATATCATAGAGCTTGTATACTGTGCAAACAGGAAAACAGATACTTTAAACTCACAAATAGTTCTTACTACTCTTACTTTCTTCAGCTATTTGTATAATCAAATGTCATAATCTACAAGGTGATGAGAGCTTTTGTCAGCTGCGGAACACTAAAACTTAACAAAAATTTCAATGTAAGGTGCAAAAATGCTGCAGCATCTGTGAGTCCCTGAATGCCTTGAAGGATTTAGTGCTATTCGCTTGATCCAAAGCCCATGGAAATCAAGTAAAGTCTTTGGTTTGACCTGAGAGGGCTTTACATCAAGCTTTTTTATAAAAAACCTCTAGCAAGATATTGACCAGGACAACAATTACTTTCTTGCATTATCTCAAACCCTAAGGATTTAATCCCAAATCCATGGCGGTGTTAACAGGCATTCCTCCAACACATGTATTGCTCTCACTACCTTATGCAGACACAGGGTGAGAAAAATAAATGATAGAGTTTAATTATATGTATTTGAATCATAGTTTCATCAACAGGAAAACAGTAAGATAGTACATTCCAACTGCTGATGTAGCAGGTTTATCTGCTTTTTGTCACGAGGGAAATCTTAATGGGAAGCAAATGCTACAGCATCTCCTCTGCTAACATGGATATTGAGCCATGCATGAGATCCCTCCTTGAGTATTTCACAGAAATGGTCATAATCAACACTGGAGTAGAGAATTTGCTCAGAGTTTCTTACAGCTAAAAGGGGAACAAGTTGGCTTTTTTTTTCATTAGCTTATCAAAAGTCTTGCTAACTCACAGAAACTTTCAAGCAACCTTGAAAGTATATCATGCACTAATATCATCAGAGAACATGACAGACAGAGCCTGATGTATCTAATTTTGGACTGGTATAACAGTGCTATTTAGAGCAATAAAGGTTTTATCTCTTGGTTGATCTGTTTACTGAAATAGTGAGTGAAAAATGTGCCATATATTACATCTTCTCATTATTCTTCTGGCATAAAGGACATTTGAATGGATAGTTCCGCCTATATTTTGGGATTGTCCTGCTAATTATATTAGGATAAGGTCATATACTGTACTCAGCACTAGACTAGTAAGGCAGCACTGGTTCCAGTTCTGGGCCCCTCACTACAAGAAAGACATTGAGGGGCTGGAGAGAGTGCCCAGAGAACGGCAGCAGAGCTGGTGAAGGGTCTGGAGAGTGAGTCCAGTGAGGATAGGCTGAGGGAGCTGGGGTTCTTTAGCATGGGGAAAAGGAGCCTCAGGGGAGACCTTATCACTCTCTGCAACTACCTAAATGGAAGTTGCAGCCAGGTGGGGGTTGGTCTCTTATCCTAAGTAACAAACAATAGGAGCAAACACCCTCAAGTTGTTCCAGGGGAGGTTTAGATTGGATGTTAGAAAAAAAATTATTTACTGGGAGGGCTCAAGCATTGGAATGGACTGCCCAGGGAAGTGGTTGAGTCACCATCCCTGAGTTGGTAAAGACTTGTAAATGTGATACATGGGGACCTGGTTTAGTGGTGAACAGACAAGTGCTGGGTTGACAGTTCGTCTCAATAATCTTAGTGGTCTTTTCTAACATAGATGATTCTTTGATGATGTATATAAAATGGGCATAAAGAAGAAAACCTCATTTCCCTAACGAGAATCTGTGAAACAATCAGTTAAAATGAATGACTGGCTAAGACTTATCAACAGCACAATGGTTATTATATGGACTTGTGTGCTTGCTTGCCTTTCCACATTAAAATCCATCACTCCTAGTGATCATCACACTTCCTTAGATTCCTCCAATACATGATAACCATTAGCCAAATAATTTTTTAATGAAAAACAAATAAACTTGCAGTTAATTTTTTTCTGATGTAAGACATGAATGCCAATACTCTGAAAATCCCGTAATGACTGAGAGAGACTAGATTTTATTCATGGGTTTTATTCCATTTCAGAGAACATTGCAGCTTTGTTGGCATGAATGCAGTGCATGAATGACTTTATGCATATTCACAACTGTTTCCTGGAAGGAAATGGCTTATTAAACAGTAATCATATAGCATGTGTAAGTGAGTTTTGTGGATAAACATGTATCTTTATCCTTATTGACTGGTTGTTGACTAAAAAAGTTTTTTTGATGACATTTAGTTTTCCAGAAATTTTACCAATCATCTTATGTCTGATTTCCTTTTCTGCCTGAGAAATTTCTTTTTCCTTATATGTAAATAACGCTGATTTTTCTCTGTTTCTCTTGAGTCACATACTTAAAGAAAAAAAACAGCTGAATTTAGGAGTGTCTAAGCCCAGTGTCTTAGCCCAGGTGAGATGCTCAAATATATGTGTCTACTTTCAGGTGAGGTAAATCACTCTCTAGACTTAATGACTGCAATGGGAGCTTCAATACTAACTCACATACAAAAATCTACATACCTAAAACAAAAGTGTCTTCACTTTCTACTTGAATCCCATTCCAGGAGAGCAAAATGAAATTGTTATGATGTCAGAGCCAAGAATTATTTTTCTTTATTCCTTTTTATACCCCCCTTCAGTTTTGGGGGTGCTGCTCTCTTTAATGATATCATGCAATTTAACTGTTCCTCATTCCATTTTCAAGTTTCTTTCCCCAAGGTGCTTTTCCTTAATGACATTGTCCACTCAAAGAGAGTGGCAGCAAATTGCTCAGGAGGAAGGACTCAGAATATATTGAACAGGTCACCTCAGAAAAAAAACATGTTCTCTTGAGGCATTATGATTATATTACAGTAGCCTCTGTACATGCCTTTAAAGAGTATCAGATAAATATTTTTCTACTAAATGAATAAAAGAGGGAAACCATAAAAAACTCACAGCATTTAAATCTTCTGTCCTTAATAGTACATTAAATAAACAGTGGAAAACATAACTGGAATTTTTGTTCAAATATATAAAATGTTGCTAGAAGAAAAGGATGTACAGGAATATTATGAAACCGTACTACAAACTAGCAAAATGAAATGAGAGAACCTACAATGAATAAAACTAAAGAAATATGCATTATGAACACTATGTCTTATGATAAAAAAGGCCAGTAGAAACTACAGGAAACTTTGTACTTGCTGTATTTGAAAAATATTGGTAAATATTTTGTCTTTTTAAATGTAGAAGTTATTTCATGATAGTTTCTTTAATTTGTGAGTCTTATTGATCTAATAAAAAAGAGGAACAATTTTTACCTGTGCATTTTTTTTTATAAAGCAGCAATATAGATAAATGGGTGAAAAAGTTAATGATTTCTACCGGCATTTGGGGTTGAAGGCAAAGCCCAGAGGAGCTAATGGGAAGGCTTTCGTTTTCTTCAGCAGGTTTTAGATCAGGATCTTAGTTATGTCTTATGGTATATAATATAATATTCCTACATCATTAGTTCTTTCCAGTGGGAGCTGGAGTGTCAGATTTTACCCACATGAAATCCAAGGTAAAAGTTGTGACCTGCTTTTCTTATAAGAAAAGAAGGCAATGCTCTTATGATGGACTGGTGGAAATGTTAATGAAAACTGAAAACACTTGTAGAATTTTTGGTTTTTTAAATGTTAAATGTGTCATGGAAAGGTTTACTTACTTTATGGAATCCACTTTAAAATGTGTGTCTCAGCCGTCAGGTTGGAACATATCAATGTGTAAAAAATGCAATTACTCTTCAGGGGTGAGGTGAACTCTAATAGTTAGATGCTGTGCAAGCTTCTGAGACCAGACACCGTGACGATTTTGTAGGCATCTCATTAATGAATTGTAGCGCTGCAGCATGCTCTGCTTTACTTATTTATTGAAGAGATAATGGGAAATAACTGGTTTCTTTGTGAAGTCATAAATAATATGACAGAAGGATATTAAATGCACTGAGATGTGACAGAGAAGCTAAAAACTTGTGGGGTTTAGTATTTTATGGTGCCAGTTCTCCTTTACCCGTACATGTAAAACCAATAGATATGTTTTAGCTGGTTTTGTGAACAATTACCAATTTAGTGTGCTAGCTACTGACAAGTGGGTGTCTTAAATCATAAACAGTATCTCAGTTTTGCTATTTTGCAGTAACATACAGAAGTTACTAAAGAATAAATCTTCCTCCTCCTCCTCTTTTGTCATTCTTTTTTATTTCCTTCAGGTATTTTTCCTTTTTTTTTTTTTTTTAAATAGAGATAGTCTTTCTCTATTTCTAAATTTCCAGTGTGAAATATCTGTTCCACAAAATATGAACATTTCTGACATTCACTCTTTGCATATTTTTTTCTCTGTGGTAGTCTTCTCCTGATACTGCGCACAGACTTACACGCAAGGTCCACTGTGGCTTCTCAGTACTTTGCACTCTTGATTAAAATAACAGCTACCTTTTTTTCCCCACTCTGTCTCTGTGTGTGTGTGTGTGTGTGTGCATCTGAATTAAAGAGAGGAAAATGTGTTTTATTCTGAAGTGCAGACATAGCACTGAGATCCAGATTGAGGCAGCACTGTCCTCTTCTGTCTTCATTGCTGTTCTTTTAACTAAGAGATTTATCATGCAGTATATTGAGAATTTCCTCAGAGACTGTGGTGACTAAAGAAGTAGCAATCTCATTGGTTAGTCTTGGGAATATTTCTGAGTATCATGACCCCACAATTCTTCACCTTAGGTTTGCCTCTTCCTTTAGCATGAAGCTAGTATAGAAGACAGAGCTCCACAATGATGCAGCAAGTTTTATTTAGGTTCCTATATCCTGTCCATCTTCATGGTACCCAACCACTTATATCATAAACATCCTTCTACAATTTGAATGAGTTATTTTTCCTGGAGCAATAAGAGTTTCTTCTGGGTTGGTAGTTTAGACACTGTTGCAGCAGGCAAATGTAGAGGTCACAGATGTGTGGATATCAGCCACTATGCCAGCCATGAGTGTTTGGTTTTATAGTGTCCATTACCACCTCATCTAAAGACTAAGATCATCTCCTGAAACATGACCTTTTTATTGGAGGAGTTCCAAGCATTTTCAGAAGGGGTGCCGAGGCTTGTTATTTTTGCTTGCTTATCCCACTTACATAATTTTATAGCAGTGTAAATCTATTTTTTCACAAGCATATCCTAGTTTGTAGTAATGTGAAAATAGAGTGAGGCCTGATCTGTCATGCTCAGCCTTTGCACTGCCAGCAAAATACAATTTTAATTCGTTTGAAGTAGGAAGTAGTAGGAAGTAGGAAATAGAGAAGCAATTCTATTGCAACTCAAGTGATGTGTATATAAAAATTTAAGGTTAGAAACAATTTCTGTCAACTATTCTATTATGTGGTGATTATTATTCTAACTTAAAATTTCTCTTCAGGGCCAGCAGTGCCATAATGACTTAAGAAAATGAAGTGTTCATTTTTCATTGAGCAGTGAAGTGGTAACTTGGAAAAAGTAAAATTTCATCTACAACAGTTCAAGTAACTGAGAAAGCACTAGGTAAAATATCATTGAGTTCTGCAAAAATAAGTTAGGGTCAGTCTTTCTCATAAATTTTAGGAAACTACAGAATACTCGATCTTGAAGTAAAGCAGATGACACTCATGTTGTGATCATATCTGTCCATTTCTTCTAGCAGCTTCATGGGGACTAGTCTTATAACTAACCTTTCCTTCTTTGCACATTTTGGATCATCCATCAGAGAAAAATATCCCCAAATTACTGGTTCTTCTGAACTTGGGGGTCTAATTTTGATACTATATGTCATTGTAACTGTCTTTTTTCAACTCTTTGGGAGGCTTCTGAGACACAGAGCCTTTAACAGATTATTTCTATCACTGATCCATTCATCTAAGCAGATACACATGGACAATCAAGGATAATAAATGGAGACCCTTGCCTGGAGCTTCAAGCAAGAGAGGTAATAGATTGGATCACTGTCATATTTTACGACAAGTGGCTTGTGGTAGAATAATTTTGCATTCATTACTTTCCATGTTTAATAATACTACAATCTATTCTGGCAAATAATTTTATGTTTCAGAAAGAATGCACTTAACATAGTTTGGTAAATTCTAGGTCAATTTTTTTTGATAATAATACTGGATATGCATTGAAATGCCATAAAACAGTTCTGTTCATCAAGAGTAGTAGATATTCATTAATCATATCAAGTATTAGATGTATTTTAATATGTATTTTGCCTTTTTTTTTTTTTTTTGCTGAGGTGGTAGTTACAGGCAGAGAAAGTCAATTGAAAGTCAATAAAAAAACCTGTTGCTTTAATATTTTCTCAGTTATGTATAGAACACAACTTGAGGAAAAAAGTGTCTAATATTGTTATTAGGCTGTTCAGCTGACTGGTGGGATCATTCTGTTCTGTTTCCAGTCCCAGGAAAAGATCTGATTATCAGGAAATATATCCTTGTGAGTGCCCTTTTTTGCCTACTTCAACTTTTTCCAATTGCATAAATATTTAATAGAAAAGGGCCCTAATTAAAAAGTCTTCCTCCTTCCCTTTCTAGTGCAGAATTGTTCTGTCAGAAGAGCCTAACACCCTCTTCTCTGATGGGAGGAGAGCATAGATTGCAAGGATTCACAGGATCCTTAGATAAAGGGTGTTCTCAGTTTATGTTCCCAAGTGGTGACATATCTTCCTACCCATAATAGATGCTTATTCCTTCCAAACAACTAAAACTCTTGCAATTTTTTTTCCAGAAAAGTTTGCGGTTCCTCATGCAAGTATTTTCAGAAGACTACATTATTATTTCCCTGGCTCTTTCTTAACAAAAAACAAGAATTGGAAAACCCCAAAGACACAAACAACCCATGTTTGAGATGTCTCAAAGCTAATTTAGTGCCTATTTGAATTTTTCTTCTTTACGCATGCTACAAGAGTTCTGTGAGATTGTACTATATATTTTGGCATTATAGCTTATATATACATCTAGATGTACAAGAGTATTCTAATCTTGAAAAGTGCTGCTGCTCATTTTTGTCTATCTGCATCTAACTTTTGTCTGCTACAGAAACTTTTTTTGAGTGCTTTATTTTTCCCCACTTAATTTCAGTAAGGCTTCTTGCATATGTAAGGACTCAAAATATAAGGGTCTCTGTTTCCAGATTCTGACTGAGACACTAGCTAAACACCAATATCATTACCTTGAACATCTCTTTTCTTTTGAAATTGGCAGGGAGCCCAGAAGTTTTCTTGATCAAAGGCATTTCATGATTTTTTAACCTACTTTCATGCCAATTTGTTCTAGTAATCATAAAATTAATCAAAATATTTTCCATTGTTTAAAACTAAAGATAACACTTTCACAAAATAACTTTAGAGCATTTAGAATATAAATTAAATCGGTTATTAATGACAGAAAAATAACTACAGTTAAAGCTGTGTCCTTTAGGCAAATGGTAAGTAAATTAGTGGCTGATTCAAAAGCCATTAAGGATCCTGTTGTCTCAATAAAGCAACTTTACAAGAAACAGACGTTAGAAAAGAGGGAAAAAACAAATATCCTTAGAAGTATAAATTGCATCACAGTCCAATCTTCAGCCACAGCAATTATCAGATTTGGGCAAAATTTGTGAAAAAAAAAAAATCTTGAAAATGCTTGACAAAGGAGTATTTTATGATCTACATTTCTCTTTAACGTTGTCCTTCTGAATTTTGTAGTCTAAAACATGCATTTCCAGAAATGCTTTTTTTCACAATGGCTTCCTCGTTTTATATCCGGATTATTGCCTTCTGGAATTCTGTGTAAAATCATAATGAAGCTGGTCATGAAAAATCAGTTCTGGAAAACTGGAGAGAAAACCCTTGCCAGATGGTGTACTGTGGAGGAAAAAGAACGGAGTAATTTCAGAACAAGAATCCAAGACCCAAAAGTGTAGCTGAAAGTTGAGGTACCTGAAGAAGCATTTGTTATGAGAACATGGAATATCCAAAGGGATTTTGAAAATTACTGGTTATCTTCCCATGAATGGAGGAGGAGATCAGACTCAGTGCAGGGCAGTAGGGCAAGTCAGCAGAAGGGCAGGTGTCAGCAGGTGGTGCCCTTGTCCACTGTGGGTCGAGTTTCTGTTGCTTTGGTGTGAGTGTATGTTTAGTCTTGGGAAGACATGAAGAGCTGTTTTGCTTTGGTGCTATGCATTAATGAAGTTCCCATTTTCAATTGGTTTCTGATCAGTGAATAGTCCTGAAAAGAATTTGCTTTCCAGGAGTCTCTCATCATGATTGAGGTTCAGCAGGGAAAAAGGAAAAAAGATTTTTTGCGGGGTATATAATTACATTTAATTTTACTCCAGTTAAGTGAGAGGAGAAAGATAAAAAGTAACACTGATTTGAGTAGAAGAAACCATAGGAGCCTAAGGTATCTGTCTGTTTTTAGCAGATTGATGCCATTAAATATTTGCAAGGGCTGCTTCAATGCTCAGTCGTTCAAAACACTGTAAGTAAGGTATGAAAAAATAACAACACCTTCTATATAGAATGTTGTGCAGGAAGCCTGGAGAATTACTCCATGAAATTTTTTAGTTGTTAACTTACTCATCAATCATATAACATTTACAGAATCCATCAGACAGAGTCATGACTAGGAAGACCTGAGAAATGAAATAGAGGGAATAAATATGATGAAGAATATGTTTACTAAAACTGTGCTAATACAGAAAAGTAAGAACGTATATAATATGATTATATATGAAATTACATGTCAGCTAAACGGTAGGCCAAGCTACAATATGTGAGTTAAAAAATCTAAGAGTCATTTTTTTATGACTTTATTTAAATGCAGCAACTTTGAGCATTTTGCATGGTTTTACCGTTTTCAGTTCTGCTGTTGTAAAATCTATGGAAAAGATTTGCATCCAAAAAATGAAACTTCTGACAGTGTTAGATTTTTTATTAAATTTATTAGTGAATGCTCTAGCATTTCACTAGCCCTTACTTTCATCCTGTGTTAAGAGGTTTTATAGTTCTTAGGAACTCAACCTTTTTCTTAAGGTTTTCAACAAACCAGAAAATCACTGAGCTCTGCAGAATCTCACAAAATAGATGTTTAAAACTTAGTTTTACTCAAGGGCATACCTAGGCAAATTCATTGAACAGAAATTCATTGATGTTTGTAAGTACATAGAAAAACAATCTGCTTCATAAAATCCCTGAACTGAAAATAGATGGAAGATGAGACACTATTAAGGGAAAGCATCAAATATGTTTGCTCTGATTTCACTCTTTTCTGTGCAGTCAGTAATGGCCACAAGATCCTGGCCTAGATATATCTTTGATCTGACACAATGTATGAATTCTTAAGTTTTTATGTCACATCAAAAGCAATGGAGCATGAAATTGCTATGTTTTGGGTAGGTGCATCAAGCCTATGTGCTATAGGAATGGAGATTCCAAAATTTAAAAAATTTCCTCAGTTTCTTAGACTTCACCAAAAGTCCTAAGATTTTCTAATAAAATATTTTGCATTCGACACATAGTCATCACATAAATATCATATCAACATAGAACTTTTGCCATGAAATTTCCAGTTAGCAGTATGTATGTTGCTTAATGCATATCTAGTCTGAGAAATTATTTTTGTTATAAATTATAAATTATTATCTGTGGCATTTCTATTTTTAGCAAGAAGTTAAGAGGTGTGTTGGACAAAGAAACTGGTTAGATGGATGTTACAATGAAAAATGTTTTTAAGTCTCAACCATTATGTCCAGTGATTTCTTTAAATATCTTATTACTGAAGAAAGTTGCAAAAAATGTCTTTAAAATTAAATAGCTTCAACAGGATACCAGTAATGTGTATGTAACTTTTTTGTTTATAAGACTGTAAGAACTGAGTTAATACTTGCAATTATAAATCCAGCAATTTTTAATATCTGTTCAAAACACTTTTAAGAATTTGAAGCCATTATCTTCTTAGAAAACTTACCTCTAACATTTTAGAACACTTGTTAGACCAGGTAATTAATAAAATAAGTAACATTTCATTGCAGGAGCTTGTTTTTACTATCATAATTTTCCAGTTAGAGCAATACATCATATGGATACCGGAGAGAAGTTTGTTTTGAAGATCCTCATGAATTACCAGACACAGAAGTAAGTCTTCTGATTCTTTTGAAGTCCCCTGTCTCTTTAGTCAGTCACAAGTTGGAGAAAATCTAGTTTATCATTAAGCCCACAAGTAGCATTACATTGTAGGGGATATAGCTTTACAGCACAACATATTATGTTTGAAAAGCAGAATTGCAGGATAGAATTAAGGTTAAAGGGGACCTCTGGAAATTGTCTTGTCCAACCCCTCCTGCTCTGAGGAGGGTCACCAAATGGAGGCTGCTCAGGGTCGTGTCCAGCCAGCTACTGAATATCTCCAAGGGTGGAGACTGCACAACTGCTCTGGGAAACCTGCTCCAGTGTTAGAATACTCTCACGATGATTTTCTTTTTGTTATGTTTACATGAAGTTTCCTATCTCAGTAGTGGCTTATTGCCACTTAACCTTCCTCCAGAGAAAGAGCCTGGCTCCATATTCTTAACTTTCACATTCATCAGTTGTTTGTATAAATAAATAATATGCCTCTGAATATCTTCACCAGGATGGGCAATGCAAGCTTCTCAGCCTCTCAGTGTGGGTTATGTGCTCCAAGCACTTGATCATCCTCATGGAGCTGAGTTCAACTCACTTTTGTATTTTTATTACCGTGTACGAGGGAACTCACGAGTGGACCCAGCACTCCAGCTGTGGCCTCCCCAGTGCTGAGGAGTGGGGAAGGATCACACAGTCAAGCTGCAGGTGGTGAGATCCTGTTCATAATTCAACCCAGAAAATGTTATTGGCCTTCCTTGCTGCAAAGGCACATTGCTGGCTCTTTCACCACGATTGCAAGGCTTCTTCCCAGCCAGTCAGTCCCCAGCCAGCACTGCTGCATGTAGTTATTCCTCCCCAGATGCAGGATTTAGTATTTCCCTTTCTCCAGTGTTCTGAGACTATTACTGCTTGCCCATTTCTTTAGCCTGTTAAGGTTCCTTTGACAGCATAAGCATCTGCTGTGTCAAATATTCTTCCCAAGTTTGCAAATCATCTACAAATTTGCATTCTGTCCCATCATCAAGGTAATTACTGAAGACGTTAAACTGTACTGGCCCCAGTAGCGACCTCTGGGAAACACCACCACTGGCTGCCCTTTATCTGGACTTCATGCTTCTAACCACAACCCTTCAAGCCCAAAAGCCCAGCCACCTTTCATCTCACCTCAGTGTCTGCAGATATAACCTGTGCTTCATGAGTTTGTTGAGGACAATATAGAATCATGTAATCACTAAGTTTGGGAAAGACCTCCAAGTCCAAAATTTACCTGAATACCACTGTGCCCACTAAACCATATCATGGAGTGTCATATCTATCTGCTTTTTAAGCTCTTCCAGGGATGGTGGTATTATGGGAGGCATTGCTGCTAGCCTTGGTAAATCCAAGATAAGCAATATGCCTTCATCAACTGAGTACTGTAGTCATTTCACCATAGAATGAATTTAGACTCTTATAGCATTACTTGCGCTTCATAAATCTATGCTGAGCACTCTCACCTTGTCTATCGTGTGTGGAAAGGGCTTTCAGGATGGTTTTCTCTTCTACCTTCCCCAGGGATCAAGGTTAGTCTGACCGGCTTGTAGTTACCTGGATCTTTCTTCTTGCAGCCCTCAAATGAAACTATTTTATTCAAAAAATAAATACATTAGCTAGGAGGTTCATTTTAATATATAAATGTAATTATTGTATGCAAATACAATATAAAATCAATATGTATATTTATGCTACTTTAGGACTTTTTCCAAATGAGCAAAACATTTTAGAACACTCTTATTGTGGGTGGTGTTGGACTAATTAACTGCTTCAGAGAGTTAAGATTCTTTGGGATGTATTTAATATTCAAGCATCACAAAGTGCCATTTAAATTTTAAAAGATACATGTTTTGAGAAGTTTCTACGAAGACAGCAATTATAGTAAAAAAGCTTCAAGTTTTCTTGGCCATTTTTGGGGCTCATTTTGGTGCTGTTTCCAGCTTCATTGTCATTTTTCATGTACTGAGGAAGTCCATCTTGGACTGCTAATTGTAAAAAGCCATTCCCTTGGCCCTGACCCCATGCAGTATATGTGCATAAGAGAGCTCTGAGTTGCTGTGTATCTTCAATACAATGTTTCCCACTGAAGTGCATCAGATCAGGTAGATGCCAATAGATTAAATTTAAAAGTAAAAAATCTTGTGTAATTCAGGAGGTCACAACAGAAAGAAAATTATTTTTTTCCAGTATAGATAGGAGCAATAGTATAATTACTAATTATTTGTTCATAATTTAATATCTTTTGAGACCAGGCCTGAGGAGGACTCTAGAATGGTTGCCCAGGGAGGTGGTGGAGTCACCATCCCTTCAGCTGTTTAAGGAAAGACTTGGTGTGGCACTTACTGCCATGGTCTAGTTTACACGGTGGTGTTTGGTCAAAGGTTGGACTTGATGATCTCTGATGTCTTTTGCAATCTAATTAATTATTTGATTCTGTGATTGTGTGTCTTGGGGATATTAGTTGACAGGAAACTCGATATGAACCAACAGTGTGTACTTACTGCCCAGAAGGCCAGCTCCACCCTGGGCTGCCTCAAAAGAAATGTGGGCAGCAGACTGAGGAAGGTGGTTGTGGCCCTCTACTCACCTGGAGTGCTGCATCCAGCTCTTGGACGCCCAACATAAGAAGGACAGGGACCTGCTGGAGCGAGTACAGAGGAGGACCATGAAGATGATCTGAGGGCTGGAGCACCTCTCCTATGAAGACAGGCCAAGAGAGTTGGGGTTGTTCAGCCTGAAGAACAGAAGGCTCTGGGGACACCTTAGAGCAGCCTTTCTGTATCTAAAGGGGTATACAAAGAGAACTGGAGAGAGGCATTTTTACAAGGGCATGTAGTGACAGGACAAGGGGGAATGGTTTTAAACCGACACACAATAGGTTTAGATTAGACATATGGAAGAAATTCGTTACTCAGAGGGTGGTGAGGCAGTAGAACAGGTTGCCCAGAGAAGCTGTGGATGCCCCATCCGTGGAAATGTTCAAGGCCAGGCTGGATGGGGCACTGATCAACATGGTCTAGTGGAAAGTGTCACTGCCAGTGGCAGGGCAGGTGGAACTAGATGGTCTTCTGTCCCTTCCAAACCAAAGCATGCTATTATTCTATGAGATTGGACCTAACTAAAACTTCTCAGCTGATTCTTTTATCTCTATTAGTCATTTTTCTATTTGCCATGAAAATACCTTCTAAAAATTTAATGTTTGCCCTTATTAAGTGCAAGCTATACACTATCACTTGGTGGCTTGCAGCAGGTATACTGTATTTGTTGTGCTTTGGAACAAGAGTAACAGAACAAATAATTCCTTAATTCTTTATCCGAAATAGCTCTAGAACAAAGGCAATTCTACTTCAAAAGAATGTTTGATCTCGGTTAAATATTGAAAAAAGTCCTAGAACCTTCAGAATATTTTCTAAATAATGTCATTTCAGAGGATGACACAACTTAATGGCATCATCTCCATAGTTTTAAAAGAAGAGGCTAAAAAGGACTATTCACATTCCTTACTTGTTTTCTTTTTTTATTTTGTTTGTCATCATCTTGAGAAAGAGGTAGAGACATGTTTGAAAAAAATCTCTACCTTAAAAATCCAGTACTGCACAGTAGTCACAGAAGTTCTTTCAAACCAAGCAAGGGAATTGAATAATTGGGCATCAAATGGTAAAAATTTCCTTTTTATCCTGTCCTAGTCACATTGAACTCAATGTCATAACTTCCACTGAACCTTGGTTTTATCCAGTGCATGAAGATAAGGACATGCAAAAGTCATTGCAAGGCAGGCTATATGGAAAAAACTTAGGAACTAATTATCTGATTTTAGAAGAAACTGAATACATAATTTTAGTGAAATAAAAGTCAGAATATGAAACCAACATATTTTGGTATTTGAGTAAAATATCAGGAATGGAAAAAGTTTTAAGGAATATGTGAAATATTTATGACAGCTGTGAATATACATTTTAGTGACTAATAAAAATTAAGGGTCAAAGTTAAATAATTGTGAGAGAAAACAGTACAGAAAGATTAAACTATAAATCTATTTTATATTTATTTACTGATTTTTTTTCAATCACACTTTGAACTGGAAAGATGAAATTCACATTAAGAGAAATACAGTTCTAGCAATCTGGTGATTGGATAGTTTTACTAAAAATTGATAACTTTGCATGGTGTGGAGAGAATTTGAAAGAAATTTTAAATTTAATCATAGGCAAAACAATGTTGCTAATCTTTGTGAACTCACACATTTGGAAATCCCAAAGACTTGGTTTGCCAAAAACCCCCAAACCACAAAACAAATAAATTGGTTTTGGTAACATCCTGAATTGAGTTTGAACACATGTAAGTCAAGGGAGTGACATTTATTTTCACTTTGATGTCTTCCATGATATCACTCATTAATGCAACTAACTTATAGTGTCTAATTATGACAGCGTTGGAAGCCAAAGTAATTTTTTCCCCAATTTTTGTCTTTGCTTTTTTAAAACAAACAAAACAACATACAAAAATGAAAAAAAAAAAAAAAAAGGCCATTCAAAGTTCTGTATAAACATATACAGGTTGTAAAAGTTAACCTGTGGAGACAAATTTCTTTCTTATTTATGGAGTATTATGTAGCTGAAACAGTACAACTCACTGTGTCCTTTACTACCTGCTGGATACATTTGAATTCTAGAGCAGCCATATCACTGCCATCATATCAGGAAACTGTTTCATACAACCAGTGGTTGGTCTGCCCCTTCAGGTGCTCCGATATTATTTGATTTCTCTGTCTTCATGGTCAGAATTAAAGCTCATCACGTACAAATGTTGAAGGAGCCAACAATACAGGAAAGTGGTGAAAACACTGAACACCTCCTCCCTGTTCTCAAAACTTAGGAAAAGGGGAGAAAATTACTTAATGCTTAGAAGTCAGAAGGACAGATTCCCAATACAAAACCAAGAGAATAAGAGATAAGCAAAGTAATTTTTTCAATAAAACTTCTTCCATTTTAAAATTGGGTTTGAAACTGTTTTATGTGATTCTTATTGCTCATAGGAATTTAAACTCTTTCTATAAGGAGAAAATAGGTTATGGAAAGAAGTAGATCTTTTTCACTGGCCATATATAGGTTACATAGTGATATATGCCCAGAGCTAAACATGTCCCACATGGTTGTAAGCAAAAGCTTATATTACTACTTTGAAGTTGAGAGTGTGAGTATCTAAAGCACCTCTGGACCTGCTTCACGCTTCTGAGTTTAAGTAAAATACTTCCACATAACTACAAAAAAAAAAAAAAGAAAAAAAATGTAAGTTGAACCTTCAATTTCATCATGTGGAATTTAAAATGGTGGATTCAAGATATAAAAGGTTGCACCTTTATGTATGTTTAAGAGTTTATAATACATCTAAACTGCAAGCTCAATTAAGAAACTAAGGAAGAAGAGTTTTGAGAATGCTGAAGATTCAAACCAGAGCCAAAAATATTTTCAACTAATAAACAAATTAAGGACTTTGATGCTAAATATGTGATGCATTCTGTCACATTTATAATTTAGTATGGTTACAAGCCTAAAAACTTATTCACATTTTAATTTTTAGACAGGAGAGAGCATTTTTATGTTCTGTGTTAGAACTCCTTTGGCATGAGCACAGCTTGTACTGAAGTGTACATGTGGTGAATTCTTTCATCACTGAGTAGAAAATTCTGTAAGTATATAATAAAGATTATGAAACACAAGAACACACTGAGTAGTTTTTGAATTAAGAGTAATATGAAAAGCAGGCAACAAAATTGTCGGATTTGATTATATGTGACACCTATTCTATCTCCTACAATTTGATTTCTAAGACAGAAGTGAATATTTGTGTTTTGGATGGATGAAGAAATAGTGTTGTCCAACCCACGAGGGAAAAACGTTGCCATCAGGAAAGGATAAAAGAGTAATGCGTCTGTGAAATGCAACTACAACAATTCTGTATGAATATCAAGACTGTAGTATTAGAGGTTTGATGATACAAAGTTATTTTTACATCTCCTATCTTTTTTTAAAAAAAAAAAAGTCCATTCATGCAGTCTGTGTAAGGGAATTAATTATTAACTAATTTTATTTCAGTTAGAGCACAAAATTGAATTTGAAGAGCTGAAGCAGAAATAAAAGATCTAGGTTTGGTTATGCACATCATGAGATGTGTTTCATGGCATGATTTTAAAGGAGCAAAATTGAGCTAATGAGGAAATGTTTCTGCAAATTCCTTTTCGGATTAAATTAACAGCAATCATTTTTTAAGGTCAGATAAGTCCATTGTGATCATTGCATCAGACCTCGTATCTGACAAAAGGTAAAGGAGTATTCTGAATTAGTTCTGGTTTAAATTTGGGAGCACAGTATAAGAAGTGCTTCCTATTCTATTTGAAGAACCATCAGTGAAGTCACAGTCTTTTAATATCTGTTGAAAGGTGTGTGACATTTCTAATATGAATGAAGGAGCTCTTCTCACCAAATTTTAATTTAGATGTCTATCTAAACTGAGCAAGTTTTCCAGTGGAGAGTGATAGGCTCTTTAAAGAGCATAGTTCATTTCCCCAAAATGAAAAAAGTATTATGATAGAGATGTTCTCAGCTTCCATAGACTGTAGAGAGTCAAGGCAAGTTTCATGAGACATAAAGACTAGGGAAGCATGCTGTCAGTGGTGTTGAACATTTGCATTGTGCCTTACAAATACCTGCTGTACGTTTAGCTGAGCTTTACAGAAATTTCAAGTAAGATAATTGGAAAATTTCTATATTTCACAAAGCTGTCAAATTTGAGAAAAAGGAAAGAAAGGAATATTGTGTGCACTGAGAAACATCATCCCTGTTAATCCAACAGATTGTGTACATTGCATATGATGTCTACAACATCCATTCTGGGAGGAAGAACTTTGGGTGTTTGTGGTCAGAAAGCTCGACATGACCTGGCAGTGTGCTTTCACAGCCCAGAAAGCCAACCATACCCTCAGCTGCGTCAAAAGTAGTGTGAGCAGCAGGTCAAGGGAGGGGATTCTGCCCCTCTGCTCCATTCTGTTTATGCTCTTCTACTCACCTAGAGTGTTTCATCCAGCTCTTGGGTCTCCAACACAGGAAGGACATCAACCTGTTGGAGCAAGTCCAGAGAAGGCATCAAGATCACAGGGGTAGAGCACCTCACCTATGAAGAAAGACTAAGAAAATTGGTGCTGTGCAGCCTGGATAAGGGGAGGCTTTGGAGAGTCCTTAGAGCAGCCATTCACTACCTAAAGGGGCCCCACAAGAAAGCTGGAGAGGGACTCTTCACCAGGGCAAGGGGGAATGGCCTTATGATGAAGGAGGATAGACTTATATTAGACATTAGGAAGAAATTCTTTACTATGAGGATGGTAATTATGAAACAGATTGCCCAGAGAAGTTTGGATGCCCCATCCCCAGAGGTGTTCAAAAGTAGGCTGGATGGGGCTTTGAGTAACCTGATCTAGTGGAAGCTGAAACTAGATAGCCTTTAAGGTTCCTTCCAATTGGAATGATTCTATGATACTGTGATTCTATGACTGTCAGGTGTTTCACAGTGGGAATTTTCTTGAGTAGAAAATGCAGAATGTAGTTAGCAATTTCAAAGGCGATGTACACTTGCTTCTATTTCTTTTAACAGGCATGTTCTTTTAACATTTCTCATCTCTAAGCACAGTGATCACAGGAAGATTATACCTACTATTAAAGGAAAAGAATTATACTATTTTATGAATAGAAAAAATTGATTACCAGATCTGTTTTAGAATTGCATGGATAGAGTATGTGTTGGGGTGTTTAGTTATATATGAAACTAAAACAGAGAAGGAAAATGTTGTTACATTAAAGATACCGAATTTGCATTTATACAAATAAACAGAAAAAATTTATTATTCCTGTGCCTGTTGAAATTGATGTCAAATGTCCTTAGAGCTTACTGGGAGGAGGATTATGGCCAATATCTGATCTAATGGAAATATGTTAATGGGAAAGAGGCTTAGGTCAATTAACACATTTCAAAATTACTATGTGGAAATATGTATCAATGAAAACAATGATAATTATTTATTTATTTATTTGTATGTTTATATTTTTATATTTTATATATATTTTTATATATAAATCAAAAATTCTGTTCGTAAGGACAAACTTCTGTATAATTAAAGAATTACAGAAATAATGGGTAATTTAAAGAGAACACATATACTAGAATCACAAGAGGATGTTCAGGCTATTCACAGTTAATACATTTTTGGCCCTCCAAGATCATAACAAATGGAGTTGTGCCATATTCTGTTCTTGTACCACTGAATTTAGCTTCTCCTGCCAAACTCTCAGCTTTCTTTTGGGCAACCTGGGAGCTCATGATAGGAGTTTCGCATTAGGTAGGTGTTTCACCCGTCTCATATTCTGTACTTCCTGCCTTTCTGAGCAATTCTATGCAGCTTTCATTTGAGCTTTTCCTTTCAGTGCTCATTGACTCTTCTCTTCTAAGCTATTCAAGGTTTTTCTAAGCTAAATAAAGAGTCCAATACAATTGCTCTTTTCCTAGCTAAGGAATTTCAGTTTTTGCAGTGGATTTCATGCTTGGGAAGCTGTTTTTTATTTGTCTAAGTGCTTGTTATGATGAGCTAGTATTCAGAACTCTGTCACCTGCAGAGACCCCTCAGAAATCACCTCAGCTGAAGCTCCTAAACATGTTAGTTCATAGGAGGTATTTTTGTTCTGGTTAAGCTGTCTTGTCTCTGAAATAAATTGTTATGAAAAATCTATCTTTGAGGTATAAATGTTAGGTGAAAATTCATCTCTACTAGTGTGGTAACTGTAAAAATAATAAAAACAGGTATGTAGGTATACAAATGGCTGCTTCTGTAGAACTGTATGACAGGATGACCATCTTGGCTGACCTTACTGATCAAGTAGTAAGAAATGTGAGGACAAATAGCTGCACACCTCAGAAAGTGTAAGGAAGGATTTGGTTCATAGGTGACTGATGGAAGCTGATCTTTACATCCCCTCCTCTTCTAGAAATTTGAGCTAGATTTGTAATTGAGCTCCACAGCAAATGATCATGTCACCTCATCACCCTGTTGTCTCATATCTTCACAGGGTTTAAATGGTCCCGAATACCCACACTACACAGTTCCACTGTCAGTTCTGAAACTCAACTCTTGTTTGAAAGACTTGTAATGCAAGATCTGTGATTGATACCAGACAATAGAATTATTGTGGGACACCAGTACTGATTGCTGTATCTCACCTTTCAGATAGGGTGTTGTAGTCAAACATCTTGCTGAATCAGCAGCAATATTCTGTCAGAATATACTGAAAGGGGGTTGTGTAGAGCCCTGCTTGAAAGATTGAGCATCAGTCCTGAAATACCCTTTGCTTTTAACCCGAGTTTGTTATTGCTAACTAGATAAAGTTTTAGCACGTAAGCATGAGATAATCTTAAAGATGCTCATCTAGATCAGCTCTACTCTTTCCATTACTGCACCTACATGCAAGCTGTTTCCTGTCATTGACAAAGAATTGTTTTCAAGTACCAAACTAGGGCAATTACAAAGTTATGATATATCCAGCACTAACAATCCAGTCTCGCTTGCAATTTTTCCTCAGGCAGACTCTATTGAAAGGAAACAATTCAGTAACAACTGTTTTCTGAAGAAGTAGTGGTAATCAGCTCAAGGCCATCCAGAGTATATTGTCAGAAATATTATCCATTGTACATAATGTGCGACTCCATTCTGGATGGCAGGCTACAAGATCTCTAACAGAAATGACATTGACACAATGCAGAGCTTTGCCTCTGGTCATGTGGCATCCCTCCACTTCATAGCAGAGAGTAGCTGTTCATATCCAACTGTCATGCAACAGAGCGAAATAGTCACTGTTATTCTTTGGTGAAATTAGGCGGTTCATGCTTTGCACTGGCTTAAAGTTACAGGTCTGAGGAGACAGCATTTTGTGCCTGTTTTGTGGTGCATGTAATTAAAGATTTCACTGGATAAATGTCTCTCCCAAACAAATGTGCATTTCCCAGCTTTTTAAGTAAGTGAAAGTGAGACATTTTTTGGCATGGGAAACACCTGCTCATAGATTTCAATTACTCTTTTTCTGCCTTTAAAAAATGAACTATTCCAAATTGAATAGCCATTTGAATGTAGTATTAATTAATATTTCATTGCTTTACACTGGAGAACAGACCATGAAAAGGGTTTTTTTGTTCATTGACATCTGGTTAAACAAAGCTAAGTGGAACCTTCTGACATTATCAATGGAAAGATCTGAAAGGAAAGCTGTTCTGTACAGTGGCCTCCTTCATGTATTTCTGCAACAGTTCTGGTTTGGTACAAAATAATGTAGTTTGTGCTCGTTATTTTTTATCTTTAGAAACACGCTGTAGTTAGAGTGTGCATGAGCTATTTTTTATTGGTTTTAGAGCCAACTATAATGCATTTGCTTATGTTTACATGATTTCTGAAACATTTGTGGAGTAAGCTGATCTTGCCTTATTGAACTGTTATTTTGGCCACTGAGTAGGTCAATCCTATAATTCTTTATGAACTCAACCACAGTAAGTGATCATTTATTTCCATGAAAATCCAGTTACCACCACCACCTACTGCAGCTCAACCACAAATTAGTCTGTGCCTTTCAGATGAACAGCAGAAGTTCGTAATTTTGTTAGTAGGTTGTTTTTCTTTGAAAAAAACTACTCACTAAGTATGGAACAGAAGCCCTCTGATCACAGCATAGTGGATAGCATGAGAGAGAGGATGTGGTTTTCCTCTACTGGTCTATCCTTTGTAGGAGTTTCTGCTGGATTATTTAGGTACTGCAACCTTGTCTGACAGCAGGAACATCCAAGAAGGCGGCCAAGGTCAAGGGCCCAAGCTTAGCTCAAGTTAAAGCTCCTGTTCATAATGCTATCTCCTTCTCACACACAGAGACACTTGCACACATTGCATTATGCAAAACAGCATTGCATGCTTACTTTTGATTTTATATTCTGAAATCTTAAAAAGCATGAATGTATTTTAAGCAGTTAAACATCTAGCACTAGTACTAATCCTACTAATTAGAAAAAACCCAATGTAAGATACAAAAAGCTATTTGCAGTGAAATACTTCTTGTAGAGTTTAAATGTCATTACATATGATAGTGGTAGTGATAGTACATATGATATAAAACGTGCAAATATTTGAATCAGTAAAACAGAAAAAAATATAGCAAATTGAAAACCTGTCTGTTAAAACATCTATCATACTGAATAAAAATTTGAGTGAATTGGATTATACTTTGCAAATAATGAAAACAGTTTCTGATCAGGAAAAGAGTTTTGTGCTGCCAGTAAAGTTGACAAAGGTAATGAAATCTGGTAAGTTTCACTGAAGTTTTATATTCTCATCTAAGTGAAACATATGTAACATGAAGCAAGACAGTAGATTCTGGTCTTGTCCACAGGGGAAAATAATCTTCCCTCCCTGTCTTTGCTGTGCACTACTTATACAGCTGGAATACTGCACTTCCCTGAATTAATTTTCAATGGTTTTACAAATTTGAGTGTTTCTTTAAATACTTTTAATAGTGTTATAATTGGTATGTTTGAGCATGAAAATTCAATAGTCTTTTTTGCTACGTTATTTTCATCACAGAGTTGGTAAATTTATATCACAGTAATTCCTACAGGAAGTTAAATACTTGAGTGTATTTAATTTAATTAAAGATTCAGTTTATCTGTCAATATGTCCACTAATTAATAAACATTGAGCTGTTGTAGCATAATAAAAAACCAAAATCAAATTTCAAGAAAACAGCATGAGAATCAAATTACATTTGTTAAGTCCTTTCATAAACTGGTCTCTGAAAGATTAAAATCCCTGGACGCTGTTAATGTCTGTAATGACAAAAATGCAAAGAATGTTGATATAATTTTAGAATAATGTAAATCCCCTGTATAAGCCAGGCTGTCAACTCATATTTTTCTGTCTTCAGCAGATGAACTAAATCAGATTTTCTATTTCCCTTGCACCAGGTACAGAACTGAGTAAAATAACGGCAGTGCTTTATGCTCCATATTGACAGTGAATGATACGTGCAGCATTTGCTTCACATTCAGAGCTTGTAAGAACCACTAGCCAGACCTGCTGTACGGTGGAAGCTGTGGCACTCATGCATTGTCATATTGCTCATGATCAGGATTTACACTGCTGTCGCTTCTCTGCTTTGGTCATACACCACAGTACTGCTCTGCTAAGGCCTGAAGAACAGATAAAAGTAACCTCTGCTGACAAACCATGCCTTTCCTGGTGCGTTTTGCACACTTACTGTCCTTCAGGTGTGCAAATATAGTAAATGTATGAATTTAGAAGCCTTGCCAGAATTCTTTTTCTGCTTCTGCAACAGAAGGTCAAAAGCTTTGCTGATGTTGCCCATAGAGACAAACCATGAAAATTCACTTTTAGGACAACAAAGAACTTCGAGGAAAATGGTCATTCAAATCCTACCCTGCAATGCCTACGCTCTAGGCATTACAGAAACACTCTTCAAGTTCACAGAATAAAAACTCCAGCTTGGTAGCCCCTTCTTTCAACTCATCTGTGTTTGCCTCATTGAATACTGAATGTAGTCATCACGTTTGGCTCAGGGATAACAAAGGTTGCTGAATATGCCTAAAGAATGAGTCTTCATTTGACTGCAAACATACTTATCCATATAAATTTACCAGTGCTAAATTTCCCTTTTTTTGAGAGAAGCTGAATGTGAGGGGTCTTTCAAGTCAAATATCTGGGTTTAGCAGTAATTCTAGGGAAAAATATCATTTACAATATGATCAGTAGCTGTTTAAAATCTGATGAGCCTGTCCTTGTACCATACATTGAACAATAGTAATTATATGTTGAATCAAGGATTTTTAAAATTTGTTCAGGCAGTTATCTCCCAATACGTGCTTATCTTGATAAGCTTGCAAAAGTGATAGATGATAGATAGATAGATAGATAGATAGATTTTTTTATTGATTGATTGATTGATTGATTTACTAAAATGCCTGAGGAACAGTAAACAAGTCACCACAGTTAAACAATTTAGCACAAAATAAACCATTAATTGCAGATATTTTATGGTTTAGAGTATTTTTGCTGAAAGAATCTGTCAAAATGGGATAAATAGTAAGGATTCAGGACTACTTTAAGTTGCCTTTTTCTATTCCTTGAATTCTGTTTAAAAGGTTGGAAGTACTGCTTTTTTACTATAGCACTCTGGAACATTTACTGCTACAGAATCTCCCACATCCCAACTCTGCATCAAGATAAACTGGGAGGTGTACCTTTATCCCCTTCCTGTTTTGCATCAAATATAATACCAAAAAAAAGCACCCCATTTATGTGCACTGACTAAAGCATTTTTGTCATAATCAACAAGACATGACAGAGGACAGAGATGTCCTTTCAGTTCTCTGGAGGCAGGTGTGTACTGACTGGTGTGTGTGACACCCTGGAATTTCCAAGGCTTCCACACAGGGCTAACAGACCTGGAGGAGGCTGTGTTTTGGAAGAGCAGATGGACGGATCAGATGCCCCAGGCCATCTTACACAGAACTACTTGCCTAGGTTTAGACAACTGAATCACCTTCAGAGAGTCCATAAAGTAAACCACAGTGCCAGCTGAACTGAGGAACAACCCCAGCAGAAAATGCAGAGTGTGTGAAGTTCACACTAAGGCTAATGTTAAAATAAGTGCATTAAGTCTGTATTGAAAATATGGGGGTTCAAACTGGAAATGCAGTTTCCATCTAAAGCTGTTAATCCTTGATACAAATACTGCTTTTTTAATTAAACATGCTGCTTGTATATAAGTCTTGTGTTTCGAAGTCAAATTTAAGTGTGCCAGCCTCCTCCACATCATGTGACATAACATAATAACTAGTTAGTTAAGAGCAATTAAGTTTAACTTAAACTACATTCAGCCATGAGTGTGTGTTAACATAGTGATGTAAAACATTGGATGTCATTGCCTGTAAATTATGAAAACAAGCAATTATTAAAACTGGAGATTTACTGTATCTTCTTATGCAGAATTGTTTTAAAGTTGCCCTCAATTTGATTAGAAAAACCTATGCATAAATACTCTTTTATAGCCTCTGTGAATCCTTTGTTGAAAACACTGCTCTTGAAATTCTGCTGGGATTATTGAAAGATTGAGGTTCTCGAACATGTAAATAAAGATATTATTTCTTGTGTGAATAAGATATTTAACCTGTAGTGTTACAGTCATAGTATTTTGTTCATTTTTAATAAACAATTTTGGAAAAAAAAATGTTTTTACACTGTTGCAGGCATACATCCTAGTGGATCCATTGAATTAGCTATAAAAGCACCTTCTGGTTTTTTCCTTTTAGCTCCCTTGAAGTCACCATCACAAGTCTCTTAAATCCCCATAAGTGTATAAAGGTATCTTTTAGAAATGAAAACTTCAACTTTTAGAAATGAAATATTCAACAGAGTCATTGTTTCTCAGACATAAAAGTGACTTTTAATAGCCTTTGTCATTCATGGTAATTATCTAGTTTTGTCTGTTAAATCCCAATTCAGAAAAACCTTTGTTATAGCATTTCAAACTTCTCAGGTACTTAGTCCTTCCTAGAAACTAAAGAATTATATTTTGAAAATGAATCAGTTTTCAAATGTGACCAAGTATAATCCCCATATATTCTGTATATTAAAAAATAAACTAATGAACTGTCAACTTTGGAAAGAAACAGTGTTAACCTAAAAAGTTTTAGCTGAGAATACATAATTTTCCAAAAGTAATAACAAAAAAGCTAGTCACATTAATAGGTGTCCTGCAGAAAATTAAATGAATCTTCATGATTTATTACAAATAAAAAAATGCCACCATCTGAAACCAAGATAGTAAGCAAAACACAGGAAAAAAAAAAGATGCAATAAAGAATTTTAGAAAATGAAATTTCCATTAATGGTAGCAATGGCTGAAATTATGGACAGGCTCTTTTTATGTAGCTTGTTGGTATAATTCACTTAGTAACATTACATTTTTATAGGAAGAACTATAGAATAATTTTTCATCATGTGATTCTTAAATGATGAGTATCTTTTTGCAAAAAATCATTTACTCTCTTATACAAGCTTTCTTTGAAAAAATAATCTTGCCACATGCTGAACTTGCTAAATTTATCTAGCTGTCACATTGACCTCCCTTAAATCTACTTATTCTGAAGTTTCCCTGCAGGACACAGTAGTAGGCATTATGTTTAGGACTTTCTAAATGAAAGTTCTGACAAGGAACAGTGTCATTTGCAATGCCCTGTAAGGGTCTGATCTGCAACACACCAGAAGTGTTCTCACTGACATGACCAGGCATTGTTTGGGGCCTGAAAGGTACTTCGTCAGCAGCATCCTTGTAACAGACTGAGAATTAAGTCTGGTTTTCTAATATGGGCTTGTATTTTTTTCTTAGAAAACAAGTAAAATGTTAGCTTTTACTTCAGATGAACCAGTTCACCAGACTCAGGAAGAAATAGTACAATGACTCTAACATGAGGAGAATTGAAATGAGCTTGTGAATTATCAGTGAGCTTGTGTGTGCTGTAGTTGTTTTTATATCTTCAATGCTGAAAATTTTCAAAACTTTAAATCCTCAGACATCAATTTTCATATTCAATATTTTATTTTGAAGCAATGATTCTATTTGAATTTCCTATCTTAACTCCAGTGGAATATACCTTTAAACTGGCTTGATTTTTACTATCAGAGTTCAAAATTAGAAGCAATACCACTTATATTTCAGCACTTCATAAGCTTATTTTCCATGGTGTCATCCCGTCTGAAATCAACATTTCCTGACATTATTTATTGCTTGTTTGTAGTGGGATTTCTGTACTGACAGTAATGACAGCACATTTCTTCCCTTTGGCTAACTAGAAATTTGCATTTTATTCTAGTTGATCAGCATTGGAAAATAAGTACATACTCATGCTACAATTTTGTTATATGGAGAGTGGTATGAATCAATTTTTATGCAGATGTTAATTCTTGCATATGAAGGTATTTGCATTTGTTTTTCAAAGCTGTTTTGGAAACTTGAATCAAAATAGAAATATTCAGAGAAGAAATTTTCACACTGGTTAAAATCTTAGCAGCACGGAAGTCAGTGGGAGTTCTGCTTCAGTGGGGCTAGGATTAAATCCTATTAGCATATAATATATTATTTCTCCAAGCCTTTTCCATAAAGCTGACTGAAAAACAAACAACAGCCCTCCGGCTTTGGCCTGCAAACCAATAATATACTTGCAATCAATAACTTACATTTATAGTAAATTAGCACTGTTAATTTAGTAAAAATGTAGTTCAGACATGGGTTTTCTGTGCAAGGCTTTTCCTATTGTGGATGAACTTTTCTTATTATGTACTCACTAATCATTTGGTTAAGAACCATTCCATTTCACAGACTCTTCTTTGAAAAACTTGCGACCACATTAAGCAAGAGAGGTAGACAGTAGGGGGAAAGATGTAATATCTCCCTCCCGTTTTGTGGAGAAAAATCTGGGACCTGGGTAGTGTGTTGCTTGCTGGCATTTGCAGAATTTGTGGCAGGCCTGGAAACTGAATGTAGAGCTCTGGTAATGTTCTTTGAAGGTTATTGTCTTCTTGTCTGGCTGCACACAGGTGCAGCTCTGGGTGCCACTTGGTCCTGTCTTCTCAACTGATCTTGTCAGTCTCTATAACTGCCTGAAAGGAGATTGCAGCGAGGTGGGGTGTTGGTCTCTTCGCCCAGGTAGCAAGTGACAGGACAAGAGAAAGCCTTAACTTGTGGTGGGGAGGTTTGAATTGGATATTAGGAAACATTTCTTTACCAAAAGAGTTAGTAAACATTGGAAGAGACTGCCCAGGGAGGTGGTTGGGTCACCATCCCTGGAGGTATTTAAAGACATGTAGATGTGGCCCTTAGGGATATGGTTTAGAGGTGGATCTGGCAGCATTAGTTTGATGATTGGACTTAGAGGTCTTTCCCAATGTAAATGATTCTATAAAAATGGGAATGTAAAGTTAGTACTCTTTTACATTTTTACATCAGACTAAAACATTCCTTTGTTAGTTAGAAAAAAACCCACAAGCTGAGAAACCTGTAAAAAAAATTAGAAAACTGTAAACAATAAATATGACTGTCAGTGACAGAAGAGACTATCAGTACTTTTCTCAAGATTTTCCTTCAGTTACGAAAAACAGACATTGCCATGGCCCTATTTGGCACTGTTTGACCTTTTGCACTCATTGCTTATTAATGGAGTCTAAAGAAGGTTCTCCTTTGCCCCTACATTCCCCGAAATGCAGAAATGTGTTGTTGGAAAAAACCTGACATACAAGGGCTAAATTTTATATTACATCTACAGTTAATTTTTAAGCTTTAACTCTTGGTGACTCCAGTAGACATCAGTCTTCCTCAGAGCTTTGTATTACTGATTCTAGAGATACCACCTTACATGAATACTTTGTGTAGTACACATAATCTCAGTGAACCCATTTCAGCCAAAAGAAAAATGAAGGAAAACATTCCTGAGGAAACAGGTTTTCACAACAGTGAAATTTTTTTATGTGTGTAAATTTTAATGACGTGGAAGATGGGAGTGGGATTTTTCTTCTATTTATGAAATAGGCTCTTGAACTTGTTTTCTCCAACACATAAACACAACTCTTATTTTCTACAAAGCTTAAGTATGACTTTTCCATGCAGCTGTATGGACAACATCAGTGCTTCTGGAGCAAGTCCCTTAAGCGCTACTCCACACGATCAAACACTGCCAATAAGGCATGTTTTTTATGAAGAACATTGCTTTGAATTCCATTTTGTATGCTATTTGTATACAAGTGAATAAAGAAATCCTTCCTCTTTCTGTATGCACAAATGAGGTTTATATTTTCAAGTGTTAACTGCTGATGATACCAAAGTTTGAGCGAACACAGCACTTATTGAGGCTAAGAAAAATATGAAAGATTTGGGATAAATTTCATTCTACAAGACTGTTCATAAAGAACAATTAAATGAATTATTTTGTCAAAATTTTTGAGTATCTTATCAACAAAATATGTCCAGAGCTTCTTTAAAAATATTTCTAAAGAATAATGAGATATCTCTCAGAGAAAGAATCATGTATATTTTCATTTCTGTTGTTTTTAGATTAGCTTCAATGTGTGTCTTCTCTCTGCTGAGCCTTGAATGTCTGTCTTCTCTCCGTAAGAATATCCGGTTTTACCCATTTTATCATGTTTGTTGCAGCTTTGAGTAGGAGGTACAGTCTATTTTTCACGGTTTGTTTTGAAATGCACATCTTGTTTTCATGTTGTCTTTGAAATTCCCATACCCACTTATCTTTAGATGAGAGAAAGCTGTTCATTTATGCAATAAGATATAAGATGTATTTGGGGAAGATAATTGCACTTTTTGTAAAGTCTACAAGGGCATAAGAATGAAGGTTATTGTTTTCAATAAAAATATTCTGGCCTCTCAAAAGTGATTAAAACAATTCTCTTGAATCTTGAATAGATGTTTTCTTTCTTTTAAACTGAACTGATATGGGAAAAAAATCATATTCAGTTCTTCTGTTGAGTTCCCACTTTTGTTTATGTCTGCATATCCAAATTTTTTAAAGTGTAAGATACCTCTCTCAGAAACACCCAATGGGGCATGTCTAAAAAGAACTACATTGCCCAAAGGCATCACTGCTAGGAATGACAACTTATCAGAAAACATTTACCTCAAACTCTAGTGTTTTACAGGGTCCTGAGAGTCTGAAGGTGTTCTCTGGAGGCACTAGCTTTTTTTCATAGGTCTCTGCTATGGGCTCCAAATGTCCCAAAGGAATCCTTGGCCCAAGGAGCTTCTAACAGAAATTGAGATATAAATCACCTGACTACCTTGCTTTGGAGTAGACAAAAAAAAAAAGTCTAATCTGAGGTATCTCCAGTAAAACACTTCAAACTCAACTTGCTTTTCATTAGTGAAATTGTTTTGCCTTTTTTCATTTATTTGCTTAACTGCCATTCTCCAGATGTAATAATCACCCCTTTGTACTATTTTTTTATTCTGTGATGTTCCTTGTCCTGGAGACCGCAGCTGCTGACTCCACCTGTCATGCAAATCCTGTCATGCAAATCAGCAGTGCAGCTTAAGAAACTTTTCACCAATGTGATTTACTCTGCTTCCTTTTACCCTTTTTAAAAACAGGGTTAAATTGCAGTATCACCAGTTTTAGACTACACTCTACCTATCTTGATCTACATATGCTATAAAACAACAGTTACATGGATTGGGAATCCAATACTGAAATCTGTGATGAAAAGCCTAACCCCAGATCAAGGCACTGGAAAGCCAGGCCTATTGAAGTTACAGAGTTGTGCAACTAAGCCCAGAGCTAAAAGCTAAAGTCTGAGCAGATTCTGAGTGTAGAAAAATAGTGATCTCTGAGTTGGCAAAGTATAAGAAATTGAGCACAAAATTTTAGTAACCAGAAATGCCAGGGAAATTTAATATCAGCTAGTGCTGTTAGCCCTGCCCAAATTGCCCAAATTGCCTAAAGGTGTAAACAGCTTCAGCTGTCACTGAAGCTAACAGGTTTTTTTCCTGAGAAAAATAACATAGACTAAAAAATGTTAAAGATAAAGGCAATGATGTTCAGAGGTAAATATAATGAAAAATGAAAGCATTTTTTTATTATATGAAAAGATAGCTGAGCCACACAAATTAATGAAATTCCTATCACAGGGCAGTCAGTGATTCTAAAAATTAATGAAAAATTAATCCAAGATAAATCTACGAACTTTAGAGGAATTTCACTATGAGAAATCCAGCCTTTTAGTTGACCTACACCTCTTTGGTTTCCAAACATTATTACCTATGTCAAAAGAGCCACTTAGATTGTGTCTCATTTTCCTGAGTGCCACTGTTTGTGTTTCACTTCTGATGTAGATGAGTCTTATTTTTTATATTTAGCCAAAAAGTCCTAAGTATACTGAAGGCAGAAGGAACCTTTTTTAGGACTAAGTATACAAATTAAAATGGAGTTAGCATAACATCAAAACTTTTTTGGTTGTTTTAGGGCAAAAATCGAATGTGAGGAATTATATTTCCCTCTGTTAAGAAACCATTCATTTGCAATTCTGTGGTTAACAGATCATCTGCAGGCATCATGTTGCATCACTTATTACTAAGATAGCATTAATATTTACAAGGTTTTAAAAAAAACTTGACTGTCCGTCATTTGATCCATTTACATTCTATTATCTTCGCTTTCTGAACCAATACTTGTTAGTTATTAACTGCCGTAACTGTCTGTCAAGTTATATACTGGATTCATTCCTCACTTTTCAAAATTCTACCTGTGGCTTCACTGCCACAATTATTCCTTTTAAATCTCAATTAATTTATCCTTTGATTTTTTTTCCAGTACAAGAGTCAAATTACTGTGGGTGATTTGTCATCCGTAAACGTATTTAATTTACATGAGTTTAAAGGTTGGTGTTCTAGAAAGTCAAGGTTTTTGAAACACAAAAGTATGAATTTAGAATGATCAAGAACTATTATGCTATATCCTTCAGGACACTTCTGGTAGGATACAAGATTCACAAGATTTTTGTAAGCACTTAAGCCATCATCCTTCTTTGCCTACTCTGCGATATTGAAGTAATTTGTTTTTCGAAGAATTTACTTGTGCACATCTATTCTCTGTTTGCTTGTGTGTCTAAATGTATACACATAAATAAATAAATGTATATATGTTTATATTTATATCTGAAATTAATATTCATTTGTTAACATGATTTGCACTTTGACCCTGCCCTACTCATCATGTTGATGAATCTTTTCATCACAGAGTCCACTGAGTTTACATGGCAAAAGGATGATGACAAGATTAGAATCATAGAGATGAAAATGTTGTAGTTCAGAAAGATCATGTTCAGTATATATGTGGATGTCTTTATCAAAGAATTCGAATACTTGATTTAACAATGAGAATATATCTTCAAGTTCCATTTTTAAATGTATGAATGCATTTACCATTCCTGGAAGTTACTTTCTTCTTTTTCTAGTGTATCTGAATTGTTATCAAGTGTAAAAATATCTTCCTCTTCCTTACTACTTTCCCTAAATCTGATGAGAAATATTTTCAGTTTCCATAAATCAAAGTCCTTGTTGAGAATCAGGCTACTCTCCTAGTCAAGGGAAATGGGGATTTAGCACTATTGCTTTATTTATCACTTGGATGCTTAGATCTGTGTCCCACCAGCTCAGATGTTAAAACAGATTTGCAAGACTGACAGAAGTTGTAAGGCACATTATTAAAGCAGAGGCATTTTTTTATGGCCACAGACTCTAGAGAAGCTTTGTATTCATAGTATAGACTGGAAGAGACTAAAATTTAACTATATTGCTACAAAAATTACTCATCTCTCAATTGAACGGCACACGAAACCTTTTACTGTAATTTTTACTAATTACTGGGCATTAAAAAGGACATGTTTTAATGGCAATAATGATGAGCAAATAGCCATGACCCTCAAGAGGGAACACTGATTAAGAAAATAGGTGACAAACTGTGCAAAAGTTCTGATTAAAATATACCTTAGATGAATATGCAAGGTTCTGTCTATGAAGAGAGCCCCTAATGTACTGAAGGTGCTCGTTAATTAGCCCCTTCACAGATTTGATTTAGATTACTGCTTTGCATTTTTAAGTCAACATTTTTATGCTTAAATAATAATCTCCCTAATAACTTATAAGTAGGCTCAGGAGACCCTATTGTAAATGTGTAATATTTTGAAAGAATAGTTTGTTTAAGTATTAATGCAATTAACACAATTTGTGAGGGCTTTTTTTTCTCTCATTTTTGTCATGTTATATGGTTAGAGGTCTTCATTTGTTTTGTTGTCAGGAGATATTTTGTTGTCAAGTCAGCATTTATTTGCACTGTCAATAGCATGTCAAATCAACTTTATACTAGCCAAATTTAGCCATGTCCTGCTTATGTCATGCACTGCAGGAAGATACTAATCAGACTGGGGCATAAGTGGCTATGGCCTGTGATGTTCAGAAATCACAAGAAGGAAAATCTGTTCATTACCAATCTCACTGGGACTATAACGAAGCTCAGCTAATGAATTTAAAGTATTGACAGACATTACTGATTTATACTTATTTTATGTATCATATTGTTAGAGCTGCCTTTTAAGTATACTAGCATATCCATCCTGTTCCATAAACCCGACAGAGGTTTTTGCCATATTTTGTCAAAATGTGCTTTGCCTAGAGTATGTATTTTCCATGGGAAACATCTCTTCCAGATTGCAAAGGCATTGTTTAGTAATAATTTAGAGAGATGTGTGGGAAGGCACTATCCCAACCTGCTTGAGATATTGCTCATTTGCTTTGATCATTTGCCTTTGATCATCTGCAAATTTAGGCCCTATTGGTAACGCTCATGGGTTTAATTCTCCTTTAGATAAAGGCTTGCAGCAGTAAGATCTTGAAGATTTTTTACTCTTTTCATCCAAGACTGAAAGCTCTGATGTTCTTGGATGAGAAATGCTAGATAAATGCAAAAGATACAGGACCTTTTTCTCTATGAATTCTGCTAGAAATCTCCTTCTCTCTACTCCTCCTCTTCCTTCTTCTTAAGACTGTTAGGCAACATGCCCAGGCTCTTTGCTACCACCACACAGTCTGAGTACATACTTCTTGCAACAGCTGTATATGTCCATTCACCTAATCCAAAATGTGATTTTCGTAAGTCTGGAATTAGGAGAGACACATAGGAGGAGGTTTAAGTTTCTTAGTGCCAGTTTGGTATTTCCCATAAATTATCCCTCTGACAGGCACTTTTAAATTGGACTGAAATCTGATTAAAACCACAGATTATTGTCTAATAGAAATAAACAAGAGATGATAATGCGTATGCAGCTGAGAAGAAACTGTGTCTGTGCCATATCATCCCAAATTTTCAATAGATTATTTCCTTATCAGAGGGCCTTTTTTGGGAGGGGAAAAAAAAAAAAGAAGAAGAAGAAAAAAAAGAAATGCTTTAAGAGCATTATGTTCTGACTTCACGGTGGTAACGTGCAAATACCAAAAGGCCAGGAAGAACTGGAGACATCCTGGTCTGATATTCTGTTCCAGGTGCATAAAAAACAATAGGAGCATGTGTGCTATCACAAACTCTGTGCAGAATAAAGCAGTGTGCATACCTTTCAGGTTCATCAGAGATCATACTGAGGCTTTAAGTCAATTAATCAGGGTTATTTTTGCGTAATTCAGAGGGATACAACCTTGCAAAATTAAGTTGAGGAAAATATATGAAACTTACCAGTTTTGTTCCCACTCTACCAGCTGAACAGACACTCGAGTGAAAAACTAATTCATATTTCTTTGCCTTGCTGAGGAGAAACAAAGTAAAACCATCTGCAGAAATGACATATAACGCTTCTGACAATTCCTGGCAACTCTTTTGAAGCTTTACAGTAGGAAGTTTAAATATATTTTGTCTGTTGTATTGCTGTTTGAAAGACAGCCACCACAAGGGAAGCCTGTCTGGAAAGCCGGTGGTGACTGCTCTTGTTCAAAGTGATCCCTGCTGCTTGTGCCTGGAGAGCCCTGCTACAGGTAGGAGGGTTGTCTGCTGACATCTTTCCTTAACCAAAGTAGAAAATCCACTCTGACATTCCAAGAGAATGGACATAGCAATTAGCTCAGAGCATCTAGTCAAAGCTCTGTCAGTTGGCAACCTGTGCGGCTTCCAAAGTCAGAGGAATACAAGTAGTGAAGCAGTTTGTGTGTTTTGCCAGTCACATTCAAACCAATAGAGTGTTTTGAAAGGAGAATATCAACTTGAAAGGTGATCAATCATCATCTTAAACAAAATTAGGCTTTTGAAAATCTACTATTTAAAGACCAAATTGTGAAATTTGCAGTTCAGATGTTATTTTCATTTTAACATATGGATGGGAAGGATGTAAATCCTTTAAAGATGTAGACTTTCTTCCTAAAGCAAACACTTTTGAAAAATGCTTGATATTACCTGGAATCAATATGTAAGAAATGTTAATAAGACTGGTGTTCAACAATTTTTTTATCTAACTATATCCAAAAAAGAAGATAGAAATACATGGGAACTGTGGTGAGACTAAAGCTAGAAATCTGTCATGATAGTTGTGCCATGGGACAACGGAAGAATCATGGAAGTGGGCAGCACAAAGCCTCATTCAAATGAGACTATTCTGACCATTACTGAGAAAAAAGAAGACTTCTGAGACGAAAAATGCCCAAATGTAGTGAGTGATTTCTGACAGGACTTACTTACACAGCAAGCAACATTTAACACGGCAGGAAAGACTCAGCTTCAGGTGTAAGTCACAGTTTCAATTCTTGTCCCTATTAAGTCATTAAGTGCTATGAAAGTTGATAACATACCTTTAAACTAAACAAGTAAACTTAAAAGCTTGATAAATTATTTTAGAATTCTGGTGTAAAATGTCAGCTCGTTCAGTTCATATTCAATAACTTCACTGCATTTCATATTTTTACAAAATATATCACATCTTTGTATTTTGAATATTAAGGTTTGTCAAATGTAAATATGTATGACTTCTGAGAACATCTGAAAAATAAAGGAATGAAATTATATTTCTCTAGAAAATATCTTGTTTATAGTGGATGCTTATATACGTATCCTAAATTTTTTTTATTTGGTACCACTTGAAATCTACAGACCTTTATTTTGGTTACAGATAACAAGCTATTTCTTATGTTTCATTTTATCCTAGTGTCTTAATATCTCCTGATAAAAAACACAGTATGTCCATCTTCCTCTTGACACACCAGATAAGTATTTTATTCATCATTTGCAATCCCAGATTCTCTTTTGTGTAAGTTTGAACCATCTAAACTTGCATAAAGTAAAAATGATTACTGTAACTAGAAAACTGAATATTGATTTAGAGATAAATATAGCTACATTTCATCTGAACTTTTTGAAAAGATTAATTGGCATACTGGGAATGATCAATATTATACCTCTTAAATAAGATAGCTGGGATGAAATGTTGACAAGTTTGTTAGAAGGAGGACAAAATGGCTGTAAAAGCTATATTTCAGGCGAGACTATTTGGTTATTCTGTGTGTTGATTTTGAAGTCTTCCATTAGAATTTTTTCAGGAATAAACCTTTGATAGATCATAATTTTAAAGAAAATTGTCTTACTATGGACTTATATTTTATTCACCCCGGACTTATCCTTTGTTTAGTAGGTATGTATCTGTGGCTGATGGCATCATGGAAAAGAAATTCATTGTTCTATTCTGTTGATCAGTTTTGCTAAAAGGAGTTGGTGGGAGTTAGTATTTGCTGAGAATGAGGATTTGGACTTCTGTAAGGTATTTTGGATGGTATTTCCTTTTCTTTCTCAACTGAAGCAAATTAAGGTCTTCAGAGACGCAAGTGTTGTCCACCACTTTGTTGTAACGGAATGGTCTGTAAGCATTCAAAATTTGGTCATAGAAACAGTTCAGTGTCAATACAAAACAGCAACAACGGCAAAAAAATCTGGATGCTATTGATAAGAGGAGAGGCTTAAAACTTGGGAAATAACCAAGGTAGGGCACTGACAGTTCAGTTCAGAAGTCGTAATACTTACAGAGTAGCAGAAATCCTCTTGGCACAGATTTTGAATAGTTTTGGCACTGTATAGCTGGAGCACTGAATCAGAAATAGCCATGATGAAGAAAGCCATGGAGCATCCTTGCAGGGTCCCTGTAAAAATATTCCTGAAAATAAATGGTGCTGGAAATAGTCATCTTGGTGCCTGCTGTTAGCCTCAAGCATCAGAATACTAATGAAGACCACCTCATTGATTGAGTGTATCTCCATGTGAGTTAAACAGAGACCAAATTCTACCTCTTTACATGATTTCTGAAGTCCCACTTAAGTTTCTTCAGACTCTGAATTGTGTAAAATAAATATGTATGCAGTGAAAGTGAGGGACATTAATCTCTTATTTGCTAGAAAATGGACCTGTTTATTTGATGAGTTAAGCAGGATGTGTAGAAAAGCATGTGCTTGTTCTTCTGGCTCATCTGTTTTCCTCTTAACCCTATAGAAAGTAGGAATATATAGGAGAAGGGATGGGAAATAGTTTTACCTGCAATCCAGGGAATCTATGACACTATGAGTATCACCTGCTGGTGACACATTTTTCACTCCTCTATGCCACCTGGTAGGTTCAGACAGAGAGAAGTAGATGAGAAGCCAGACCCCTAACTGCAAAACTGTAAAACGTTGTTCTCATTTCAAACATGTGCAAAGCATCAGAGAATTGAGCTTTATTTTAAGGAACTGAAGGAATACTGTGTGAAAGGACTGTGTCATTAAATCTGGTGATAATTATGGACTTGAAATGTAAATTGTGTTTCTCAAGCTTTTTTTTTTTTCATTTCATTTCCATTGTAAATACTTTGAACAATGAAGCCTCATTTACTGCAGAGAATGTGTGAAATGACATGCAGTATGCTGTGCAACATCTGTCTGCACACATCACATTTCATTCACTAGCAGTAAAATAAATAGTGGTTTTTAAATTATATTGGCTGACCATAACCTTCCCCTTCTAGTGAAAAGCATGGCATTATGCCTTGCCCAGCTGCAAGTTTCAGTTTTTAGTTTACCACTGTGCTGATGGAAATTATGTTCAGTTATACTGAAAAATAATATTCAAGCCACATACTCAGATTACAGAGTAGATCACATGTTAATAATTGCATTATATTCCTCTCTATACATTTGTGAGTAGGAATATTTTTCCAGAGAGTAAAGGTCATTAGCTTAACAATATTTGCTTTTATAGTAGATTGAACAGCCTATTCTTTCCATTGTATTCTGAAAGCACTGGCACGGGGCAGAGAGCCTCCTGCGCTTAACACAGTGTCAAGATTAGCTATTGCAGATGTGGACTAACAGTTACTGTCCAGAAATGGCTCTTTGGAAATCTTTGAGGCTGGTGGCTAAGCTTTCAGTGTGCATTGTCATGCATTGTATCCATATATGAATATACAAACACAGCGGACATGACTGTGAGCACTCTTGGCAGCACATGAGATACACACTTGAGATATGATGAAAACATGACAACATTTTTCCTGAACATCACGATGACAGAGAAACTCTTGTGTTGTTCTGTGCAGAAGCAGCTAGATTCTCAGACGGTTTCTAACCAATATATCTGTCCATTTTGTGCACCATTCTCTGTCCAGTCAGCATTATCTCTAGCCAAGTTCATTAACTATGAATGCTGGGTTGAAGACCCAAATAAGGATTTCTTATTGCTTAAATTTTCTTGTTTCTCAAAATACACTTGGGATACATCTCAGGTCTGGCAAAATATTGCTGAAGCCAGAATCTTTTCCTATGTAGGAGTGAACCCTTTCAAAAAAGATTTCAAGGATCTTGAAAGGATCCAGAGTGTATGTCTCTGTATGCAAACTGAAGAATAAACAGATACAATTTCCTGCCTGCTCCTTGGCTCCAGTTATGCTGTAGAGGACACATGGCAGTGAATTCAATAGGAGGAAAGTCTGAATTTTCATCAGTATCAGACTCAACATCAAATAACATCTTATTTGTTGCTGAATGGTCTAAAACATAATTGCAAAGTGCTCTTCTAATTAGTTATCTTTAAAATTTTGCCTTTAGCATGTTACATTTGGCAGCTTTGTGAAGTGTAAAAAATGCAAAATAAGTGGATACTGTCTGGGGAAACAGCTACCTTTTTCTAATCCTAAAAAAACCAACAGCTTGTAAGGGTCAATCTTTTAAAGTGTGTGCTTCACTGAATGCAATTATTAATAATTTTCCTTCAGGAAAAATATTAAATTAAGTGTTAAAGTACAGATCTAAACAGTGTTAAGTGCCCAGAGCTACTGAGTTCATAGTTTCAGCTATATTTCAGTGTGAGATAATTGACCTTCCACAATGCAAGTAGAGCTGGCACTGACTGATACAAAATGACTCATCCTGTCTCAGTATTTTATCTCCTTGCACTTATTTATTTATTTCTGTGTCCATCCTCAGTTGCCATGAAGGTCTCTGTGGGTGTGCTTCAGATTGAGTCCTTAGCTTTCTACATTTTTAGTAAGCACACAGCTTTCAGGATGATTTCCTCTGATATGACACCAAATAATATGGTAAAGTCTTTTTTTTTTTTCCTAATGGCTTTACTACCTTCTAAGACAGTTGAATTTATTGAGAAATAAAACTGTAAGCTATGGTTAAGATGATTTTCATAGGTAAATGAATGAAATCCTCAAACTGTATCAATCAGGCACAAAACCAAAAAAGAAAGATGGTAACAGGCTTTTTTCACTGTGCTTATGGTACTGTAAAAGACCTGTAATATTCATTCTAGTGTTTTATTATTAAAGTGCTTTTTGTAATTACATTTTAATAAGCTGACTGACGTCACTAATTACAGATTATGGCTTTTCTGAAGCAATACCCAATTGCAGATGCCTTCTCAAAGTATCATGCTGGTAACATCTAAACCAGAAAAGATACTGCTGGTTTGCTGATCAGAAACAGCAGATCTGAAAAGCATTTACTGTTGAAAGGAGACAGAACCAGTGCAATTGGTAGGATCTAAAGCAGTAGCATCCATTATATTTACCTTAAATGTAGTGGTTTTGTATGTGTGTATGTATAAATCTGAGTACATAAACGTGTGCACATAAACACGTATACATATCTATTGCTCTCCAAGTACACATGTATGTGTTTATCTTTGTCGAATTAGTCTGAGAAAGACAGCTGCTCTGTTCCTATCAAAATATGCTAGCATGAATTTGCATTGTTGTCTATCCCTGGCAGCATTTCACAGTGGAAGACATGTTGCTGAAAAACAGACTTTGAAAAGTGTGATTAGGAAAGAAAGACTGCTCTGGTGGGAAAGATCATGTTCTGTGTGATCAGAGCTTACAGGTTAAATTATTACTCTTTCACAAGACAGATAAATTTAGACAAGTCAGTTATTCCTATCTTATGCAATGGCAAACAAATACTTTATGTGAAAAAAATCCTTCTATCCTAGCTTGCAAGAAAATTACAAAAATGTCTAATATTCATCCATATACAATTTTTTTTGTCAATTTAAAGGCTTCATTCTAAATATTGGTGTGGATTTTCTACACAGAAATCTCAAGTATATTCCAGACCAATTTAAAAATATGAAAGGCATCTTTCTACCAGCCAAAACTCCTTGCTATAGTGCTTTGAAAGGTAGCCACAGGAAGGGAGAGAGGTAGGAACTAAAACCAATTCAGGATCTGTGTTTCTTCAGATCAGAGCTGATATTTCAAATGCATTTTTGCTATCTAGGTCCCAGCCATCTTAGTGAAAACAGATTCTTATGTAATTAGTTATACAGTATAGAAACTGGCATCTGAAGGGACTGATCACAATTATTTACATCATCTGCTGCCACATCTCCTTCCATACAACAGCGTAACAGCAGAAGTCCTCAATGGAAACATGGGACGTTTTTGTCCTAACTTTAAGTCAGTGACCTCTTCTGCAGAGAGAGCGGGAGCTTCAACACGTGTCTGTGACATCAAAAATTGGGTTGTAGGGCTGTGGAATCTCCTTCTCTGATGTAGTCATTTGATGTAGAAGAGTTCTAACAAATGACCTCCTTTAAGTCAATGACTTGAAAATCCATTTTTCTGTATGTAAGGTGGCTGCACTGATGACTAGCACAATTGTCTGTTCCAGACTTATTTCTGCTCTCTGGTACTTACTCAGGTCTAGATACAAGGAACCAGTCCAATGAAACCCAAATCAAATCCAGTAGATGTATGCAGAAAATTCCAGTTTTGACAACAGACATGTACATATGAGATGATATTCTGCTGAGGAATAATGGTGAATATATACAACCATTTTAACATTCTTGAATGTTAAATGTGGATAGCCTCCCTAGAAAAATCATAGAACCAGAGAATCATAGAACCTATACTGACAAAAGCACAGTCTAGAAAAGATGGCCAAGCACCCTGACTAGCTGAATCTTAAAATGTCCAACGTTGGAGAATCCACCACTTCTGTGGGGAGATTATTCCAATGGCTGATTGTTCTTGCTGTGAAAAATTTACATCCTATGTCCATTAAGAATCTCTTCAGGAGTAACTTATACCTGTTGCCACTCATCTTTTCTATGTGACTCCTTATGAAAAGGGAGTCTCCATCTTCTTTGTAGCTACCCCTTAAATACAGAAACATGGTGCTAAGGCTGCTCTGAAGTCTTCTTTCAAGACTGAACAAACACAGCTCTCTCACCATTTCTTGTTCTGGCAGGCTTCCTGGTCCTTTATTCTGCTTTGTGGCCCTTCTCTGGACCCTCTCCAGCCTATCCACTTTTCTTTTTTTCTTTATAATGGGGACCAAAACTAAACACAGGATTTGAGGTGTGGTCTGACAAGTGCTGTTTTAGCTTCTGGAGGGCATCTGTTTATTTTTTTCTACTTTTTTTATGTTAAGACACTCAAAATATATTAATTGTTCTCAGAGAGCAGATCAGAATCTGTCTGACTAAAATACTGAGCTTCTGTCTATTTAAATTTCACTTCTGAAAAATAGAAGTGCAAAATTTGTTAATGTGTATTTGGAGAGCTCATGGAGGAAGTTAATCCTATTTAATTTTACTCACATACCTCACCTCGAGTTCAGACTCTGTGTCCTTGCCTTGAAAGACCCTCAAAGTTTTGCCCCAAGCTACCTCTCTAACCTTATTCCCTGTTGCATTCCTCTTCTTTATGCCACCAACACCTGTCTTCATTTGTCCTCGATCACTCTCTCTAGGCTTTTTTCCATGCCTATACATTCCAGCTTGCACTTCTTTGCCAAGTCACAATCCTACTTTCATTAAAGCCCAAAAGCCCATTAGCCAAAACAAAAGTAATGCATTTCTTTCACCAGATTTAAAGTGGGTAAAGAAAGACAAATGAAAAGCCCACCCAAATCCTGGTCTGAAGTAGTAAGTCAGTGTTCCATTTCCTTGAGTCAAAACTACTTGCCCATGAACATGATCAGGCAGATAAAACTGCAGGACTTGGGAGATGATCCTTCTCACAAAAAGAAATTAGAGCAGATTTATTTAAAGTCTTCTACATTGCATAGTCAGTATCACACCAGTAAGTAATTTCAGTATTTAAGTGTTTTATGTGGCTGTCTTTTTAATATTATTTCCATGACCCCTACATAAAGATATCAATGCAGCCTGCTGAAATTGCTATTCAATGAGAACAGTAATTCTCATCTATCTTTAGCAACGTCTCATTAACACAGAGCTAATGAGGGCTAAATTCTGCCATGAGGAAAGTTGACAAAGCAGTAAAAACTTCACCAAGAAAATAGAGGATTTTTATAAGGGCTTAGGTTTACTGCCTTTTAAAAAGAGACAGGCAAAGCTTGAGTCTGATCTGTGTTTCTCCCTCAATCCGGGAAGCAGTTGGCACTGCTCCTTTTGCTGGAGTTGCTGGCTCCATTTCTGCTCCATATAAGGTTGCCCAGTGCTCATCCACCTCAAATCTAGACATCTTGCAACAGTACCTGATGTGGCTGATATCTATCCCACGTGATCCTGTCTGATCCAGGCAAGGGGGAGATGTTTCAATTTGTTTGAGTTCTTCCTAAAATGTAAGCTTAGTAGAAAGAAAAGGAAGAAAAAAAAAGTCAAGCAAGCAAGCATTTCCTAGCCACAACTTTTTGAACTGCTGAATTTGAGAGTTTTTTTTTAATTTTTGAATTTTACTAGAGGTTGGAAATGGTCTCTGTTGACTCTTTGCCCCTTTCTACTCAGGAAAACATCAGCAGTGGTGACAGAAAGAGCAGGTCTCTACCTGCCCCTGCCCCATGGACACAGGCAGGGTGTGTTCCACCCGCTGCAACCCCTGCACACTGCAGGGCTCACAACCTACTCTTTAAATGTTTAATTTCTCTTTTAATTATTTACCTATAAAAGTATCACGGAATTTAAAAACATGCTTCACTGAAAATCCATCCTAAACTTTATTTGTTCTGAGATGTGAAAGTGGACACATAATGCATAACCTTTAAAAGATTAAAAAATTTTTGTTGGGTTTCACTCAAGAAGACACTCTTCCTTGCATCTTAATACTGCAGAGTAGGTTGGCAGAGAAACAGAGAAAGCACTGCACCAGAAAGTTTGTTTCCTAATCCTTTGACAGGCCTCCTATTTTTTTTTCCTCCAGTGTTCTAGAAAATAGACCAAAAAAAAAAAATCTCAAACAATGTAAGTGCTAAACTTGGCACTGTCAGACAGTGAAAGATCAGAGCTATGTGTTGTAGTCTGGACCTGGAACTGCTGTCAAGGATCTTCTAACTAACTCTGCTTAACAGCATGAAAAGATTCAAGGGGAAAATAGGGGTTTTTTCTGTTTGCTTTTTAAAGTTGATTAGTCTAGTGGGCATTAAATCTTTCATTATGAAGTTTCCTTTCAGGCTAAAATGTTTATTTTCAATCTTGAAAAAAAACACTTTTAATCTTTAAAAAAAATCCCTTGACTTTTCTAGATTTGGATTGCATATGTTATCTTTTAATGATACACAGGAAGGTCCCCTAGGAATTGTAGTGTCATTTTCCAGTATTCCTTGAGGGATTTACAGGAAGGCTCACAGCTATTCCTGCCTCATCAATTATTTTCCTCACAGATAAAAATTTATCTGTATAAAGATTTCTTATTTTTTCCATGCTGTTATCCATTTTCTAATTTGTCCTTATTTCCCTGGTTCATGAAATGATCATGAAGAAAGCAACAGCTGTGCTGAAAGCAGCAGGGTTGGGAGGAAGAAGTACATTCTTGTCTAAGTTTATTACTAAAAATGGGAAGTAAGGAAAAAAGAAGCTGTCAAAAAAGGAATAAACAGGAATTCTGCGTTTCAAAACTGACCTGTTTTGTAAAGACCCAACATTATTGTCTGCATATATATAGAAGAATTTTAACACAAATGACATCACCTTCTGGATTGGTTTCAAGGGCATTTAGCAATGCCACACTTCTTTTATTTTCTCCATAGTGCTAGAATTTTTTTATGATCACTCAGTCTGACTCTAGCTGAAGTCAACTGACAAAGCACAATTTCTCCTCAACAAATGGAAGACTTTTTAGCCTTTCAAATATCCAAGTCAAACGAAAGCTTACTAGCAGAGAAGCGCATGTTTCAAGGGAGGCTTAAATGGTGTCTGTAGTCCTGTCAAAATTAAGAGAAATATATAGCTGAAGTGTGAAGGATGCTGAATAATGGTTTCTAATCAATGTTTAATCATTACATGCATTCATTGTTTTAGTGTTTATGTACAGGGAAGATTTACTATTCCATGTTAGAGCTGTTCTTCATTATAGGTGAATGCCCTCACTGTTCCAATTTCTGCTTGTTGCTTCTTGCCCTGTCATTGGACACCATTCAGAAGAGTCTGCGTCCATGTTCTTAACTTCTACACCACCAGGTATTTATACACATGCATAAGATGCCTGCGATCTGTTATGTCTCCAGGTTGAACAATACCATCTCTCTCGGCCTCTCTGCATAGCTCCCATGTTCCAATACCTTAATCATCTTTGTGGCTCTTTGCTGGATTTGTTCCACTGTGTCCAAGTTCTGCTTATACCAGGAAGCTCAGGACTGCATTCAGCATTCCCTGTGTGACCTCTCTAGTGCTGAGGACAGGCAAACCTGCAGGCAATGTGATGCTGTTCCTGATGCAGCCCTGGCCAGGCTGTTTGCCCTCCTTGCCACAAGGGCATGTTGCGGGCTCATTGTCCATTCAGACCACCAGAGCCTTCTTTGCAAAGCTGCTTCCCAACCAGTCAGCAGTTGTGCAGGTGTAATGCCTGTAGGAGTACAGGCCATTATTTCTTCCCTGTTTCTTCAGGTTACTGCCATCCCTCTGAATGTCAGCATAAGCATGTGGTTCATCAACAGTTCCCCCTCAGGTTTGTATCATCTACAAACTTGCTGAAGGTGCACTCTGTCCTGTGGTCCAGGTCATCAGGGAAGATAATGAATTGTGTTGGCCCCAGTATCAGCCACTGAAGTACGCCATTTATGCCTGGGCTTTGTCTGGACTTCATGCTCCTGACCACAACTCTTTGAGCCTAACAGTTTAGCCAGTTTTCAAATCACCTCACCATTCATTTATCTAGCCTATATCTCATGAGTTCGTGTAGGGGGACACCGCTGTAAGCCCTACTGAGGTCCAATCAAACCCCTCTACCTGTGTGCACCAAACCAGTCATCTCATTGCAGATTTTTGGTCAACCAAGAATACTCCCCAATTTCTATACTGGCAATTCCCACCCACCCTCTTGTCCTTCCTATAGATGGTTTCCTGGATTATTTACTCCATCACTTTTGCAGGGATCAAGGTGAGGCTAACTGACCTGTAGTTCTGCCAATTGCATTTCTGTTCTTCCTAAAGACAGGAGTGACATTTGCTGTCTGTCCTCAGAAGTCTCCAACATTTGCCAATACCTGTCAAAAATTATTACAAGTGATCCTGCAATGACACCAAGTATCCCTCTCACCCTTCCTGGGTGCATCCCATCAGCTTCTGTGGATTTTAAGTATTTCCTGAGCAGATTCTCCTCCTCTGAGGGTGAGCCTTTGCTGCAGACTTACCCTCTCTTCTTAGGGACTTGGAATTCCTGAAGTCTCACCTTTGCTTCAATAGGCACTGAAGGAAAGGCCTTGAGTTGTTGGACTTTTCCATGCCCTTTATCAGTCAGAACCATCCAGCAGCTTCTTTGTTTTCTCTAGTCTTTCTTTTTGCTTCTAGTGCACTTGTAGATGCCATGTGAGGCTTACTTAATTTTCACTTTTACATTTCTGTCTTTCTTTACCAAAAAAATCGCAAAACAGGAAAGAGAAAAAAAAAAGAAAGGGGAAAAAAAAAGGGGGAAAAAAAAGAAAAAATAGGTGGTATGTATTAAATAAAATACAAAATTCTGTAGTGAACCTTGTATTAGCTCTTTTATGCATGATATAATATTACTGCACTGGCTTTACTGTGGATAATCCTCAATACTTGTTAAAATGTAGTTCTTTGCCCTGCTATAATTTAGCACTGCATGCAAAGACTTCACATATATGTAGACAGAATTCTGGAATTCCTGAAATTATTTTTAAGTTGCTATACTACACAACCCAATTCTTTTTTATATTAGTGTGAATAAAAGCATTGTATTGTTGTACTGTAGGCACATAATTTGTCTTACTAGCATCCAGGATCCCAGACACAGAGTCTCACATAGCTTCTTAAAACAGAATAAGAGCTTTACTGACTCTAGTATAAATGTTGTCTGCTTGGATGATATAATTTAAGCAAGCAAATCACACATTTTGGTATCTCCACTCAGAACTGTAAGGTTCTTGTTAGAAACATTATGAATTTTATCTCAGACACAGCTTTTGCAGTCAGTACCCTGTTCCAGTCTCACGAATCTACTTTTCACATCCCAAACACTCTGTACACCATTTATCCATTCCCATCTTTTACCCGTATTTCCTATAAGAGAGAGTATGGTCTTTCTCTCTTTTTTTCATCTCCACCTTTTTCCTTTTCTTTTTCTGTGTTAACCTTTCATTTTCAGAGATAACAGCTCAACTCGAATGGAAATACTTTCTTCCACCATAGAAAAGTAGCCAGAGACACGAACAACATAGGATTGCAACAGAAATGTTTCCATTTCCGTAAAGTTAAAGCAGCTTTATTACCCAATGTTTTACGTGCACAGTCATCAGCAGTCTAATTTCCAGAAGATCCAGTGATATTTTACTTTGTTATACTTCCATTGAAATCAAGGGAAGAAGGCTGTTGGAGGGCACTTTTATGTTATAATTTCCTAGAATTTTCTCTGCTTATATAGAGAGAATTCTTCAGTGTAGTGTAGTGGTGTCAATTCAAATGCAATTTCAGCTGGAAATTTGTCCTGATTGAGAGTAGTTTCACTGGCAAATGCAAGGGTTCTGTCTTTTCAGGCCTTTCAGTGATGAAGTTGTTTGTGACACAAGCACACCACTTTTTTTTCTTTTTTTTTTTTTCTTTTCATGGGGAAAAACTTCTCTGTGGTTCACTAAACTACTGAAATATTTGAGTCACGTATTGCTAAAGTGTAATGAAATAGGATATTCTTTTCTCCCCTGCCTTCCTATACTCCTTGTTGTGCCTCATACAACTATGTTGATTGTTAGTGTTTTGTATTATACACAGTTGGCAATTCATTTTGCACAGAAGTTATTTTCTGTACAAAAAGCAAGACATGAAAGATGAAGCTTTGTATCCAGATTATTTGTTCTCAGAAGATGACAGACTGTTCAGAAGGATTTTAGGAAATGGATGGTAGAATAGAAACAATTATGTCATCTTTCCTAGAATGACTGAGCTTGCAGGTACAAGGCTAAGAAGTTAGGACTGGCTTGTGAGCTGGTGTAAATCATTATAAATCCTCCTTAGTCGAAGCTATGCTTAAGTAAGGGTCATTCTTCTGACTGGGTGGCAGCATAATAATGAATTTCTACATCAGATCTCACTATTAAAAAAAAAAAAAAAAAAAAAGGAAATATCAGCTGCATGAAGAGTTTCAATGGCATTTGAACTAACCAGTACCTTTCAAAAGTCACTATCAAGGTGATGTGCCAAACCAGACTATAACAACCCATTTATAAATTAACTTGAATACACAGAGCATGCCAGGACCAAATAAATTAATATAAGTCGATACATTTTCACCTTGACATAATGCCACAGGAAGGAAATAAAACAAAGTTAATCTTAAAATGAATTCAGCCCAGCCTACCAATTAATCAAGTGTAACATCAAGTCGGCTTTTGGCCTCACACAGAGTATCCTGTTTCTTATCTAATTCTAAAAATAAATGTCCAATCACATACCTTCGATATCCAGCAAGTGGATTAAAGGCAGATCCTCTAATTTAGATATAGGTTGGAAAGCAAGACTCTAGAAGAAAGCCCAAGGTACCTGAAGGTCCTTTTTTGTACTCATTTTTTATCTTTTTACTCCCCTGTTGCAGTAACTTCAAGTCCTTTCCTTTCCCTTTTCACTAACTCCTTCATTGCCTCCTCTATGTCAGTGTAAAGATTTAGAGCTGGGCCCAGACTTCACTGTAAAAGCAAAAGAATTACCTTCCTTCTGAATTCCCCACCTTCCCAAAGTAGGAACCCATTCTTGTGCCTCAGTATCCCTTCTATCCTCCTGCATACTTCAACTCCCTTAAAGCAAAATCCCCATCTTGTACCTTTTCCCAACCTTTCTGGTACACTTTGTTACATTCTATTTGCTCCCTTTTCCCCTCTTTCCTTGCAACCACCTTAAGCTTCAGAAATTAGCTTGAACTTGTTATTGCTCAGGGTGATGGCTGAGTCTTTTCTATGAAGGGGGACAGCATCAAGAGGAGGGAGTAAGATGAGAGATACAGGAGTCAAAAGGTGATGCTTAAGCCATCAAACCATAGCTGTTCTTACTGTAAAAGCAGTGAGCAGATGCCAGGTGGAAATACGAGGAGCAAGTACATTACACATTAGAAGAAATTTTCAAGTGTGAGAAAACTGCGTAAATCCATAAAAGTCTTAATTTGTCAACGTTGAAACACATTCTTCTGTGGTAATATCTTGCTAATTTTTTAGTAGTGAAGACTGTGTTACTTAGTATGCATAACTCATTCCCTTCCATAGCACCTCAGTTTTGAATGTCTAGTTGAAACATGTATTTTCACAGGAAAGAAAAAGCATGAATATTTTACTAAAGATCAAATGTAGATAAGCTTTGAACCTGGCTGTGCTCTTCCTGTGATGTATAGGTCTTGTAGTATTTCTTCATTAAGGTACAAGTGAAGTATATCACCACATCTTACTTGCTTTTACTAAAGAAAAATACTTAAGAAAATTATTTCAACATCAATAAAGGAAAAAAAAAGTTATATCATCATAAAATGTATTCAAAGTTCATTCTTTTATTTTTGCTTTAAAGCTAGGCCTAGAAGTCCTGTCATCCTTATTCACTCTTTCATCTGCAACTGAATTTTATGAGAGAAATAAGAAAAGAGGCTGTTTAAACCATAACCCTAAAGTGAGTAAATCAGTTTTACCCAATGCCTTAAGGTTTTATTTTTATAGCTAAGACATCCAACCCTTCAATTTTTAAATTTTTTTCAATTTACCAAGCAATTTACAGAATGCCACGGAATCCAGGCTTTCCAGCTGGCCACCTAAAGAGAAACATAGAGCAGTAACACCATTTCTGTGAGTACTGTCACACCATGTAATATTTTGAAATAATGCTCATATATCAAGAATCTAAAGTGGGCTTTGGTCATTGGCCAAAAGTGGAAAGGAAAAATGTAGGCCTTACATGTGCATTCAAAAAGAAATAAACTAAACCCAGAAATAGTTATTTTCTTTACCTAATAATTATACAAACACATCTTTTATTTATAAAAGTGTTCTCTTCTTGACTCCTTAGACTTCTATAAATGCTCAGAACAAAAATGTTGGAAAGAGGCCAGATGGAAAAACAAAATGTCCATCAGAGGTAGAACAAACAAGAACAGTGTACTTTAAACTAACACTGCTCTTCAATTCAAAAACTGAATTTGCACTCGGAAGTACAGTTCTGCTTTATGGACCTGTTTGGATTTTCACAGGTTTATTTTCAACAAGCTGTCTCATATTTGATCTCAGAAAGCTAATTCTCAGAACCGGGTTACAATACAAAGTTAACTTGTTGTTAAAGATAAACTGAGTATATGTAAATTAGGGATTGGGGATAAACTATGCAGGAATTCCAGACAGGAAATCTTCACTGTTTTGGGAGTCCTTGTTGAATCCATGGGGATTGTTTGTTTTATAATTAGCTGGGAATAAAGGTGAGAAAAGTTGGGAGGGTTGGAGGCAGCTTTCCCTCCCAGAGTAGAAAACTTACATTCTGTGCTATGTAAATCACCGGGATCATGAAATTAGGCTGTCTGTAAATTTTTGTCCATGGCTGATAGCTTACCTGTTGCTTCATCCACTGCACAAGCCCCTTTCTAGTAATCTTCTCACCTCAGCTTGTTCCTTCAGGATCCTATTTGGTGTGCTCTGCTCAGGACCATGTGGCTTTACTGCTCTGAGCCCAGCAAATATCGCAAGTTGAGAGTCAAGGACCTAGGCCTGCTGAATATCCATAGCATGCCAAACAGCTTCAGCTGGCTGTAATTAAATGCAAATTATAATGGTGGAGAGGAAATATGTGTAGCCAAGTCAGCTCAGTAATGCTTCCAGCCTCTCAGCAACTTCAGCCATGAGTTGTGTTTGTCACAACCATCATCCTAGCACCTAGAGGAAATGTGCCCTTCCTCTATTTAAAAAGCTACAGTGGGAGGAATATCTAAAGGAATGTAGGACACATGAGCTCTTCCCCGATTACCTGACCTAAAAGAGGGTCTTGAACAAAGATAGTCCAAGATGGATGCAGGTGCCTTGGACTCAACAAACTGTGGTTTATTGCTTAGTGGAACTGTTCCTTTATTAAAGAGTGAAGGGCAGGCTTATGGCTCATCTGTAGAGAATTTCTCCAGGGAGTGGCTGCCCAAGTTCAAACCTCTGTGTCAATTGTTAGATAATTACTTAGACAAAACAGAACTGCTCCAGGAAGATAAATCTAAGCACGTCCTCAAAGAACAGAAAATCAGAGGGGAGAGAACATACACAAAAAGGCAGGAAATTGGAGTTTAAGACTGCAGCAAAGCAGTTCTGCTGGGATTTAAGGTCACTCTGTTGAAGCCAAGCCAAGTGGCATCACTGAGCAGGCATCCTGTCTACCTGCCCCTCCTGCGCTGCCCTCAGACATGCTGCTGCCCAGCTGTGTGAGTGGGGAGACCCAGTGCCTGCATCGGGGGCAACAGGAATACACACACCAGGACTAACTGGGTTTTAATGACACTGACCTACAGAGGCACAAGATGCTCCCCATGATGTCCTTTAATATGAGGTAACTGGTTTTCTTAGAGAATTTAGGCTTTAACTACTATTTGAGCTAGAGCCAGGATGGCTTTGTCAAACTTTGTTAAGCTGGTTTGCTTTTATTTTTTTAGCAGTGTTTAATGATTATTAATTAAAAACGTCCCGTTTCAAATGTTATTTTTAGGAAGGGGCAACAAAACAAAAATCATAAATTTTTTTCCAGAATCAATGATTACAAGTAAATTGCATTTAGTTATAGTAATTATTAAAGCTTTGGATTCTTACACTCTAAGACTAGAACAGCATAGGCTGTTAAAATTTCTCACAGAAAATATAGATTTTTTTTCTATCACTTTAAATTTTAGCTAGATCATCAAAGTGTTGGCTGTTATTTGAAGTTGTCTTAAAACTTCCTAAATTCTATGTTCCCATGTCTTTTCTTTGAAATCACCATTATCAAGTTTAGCTGTCATAACTGTATGACCTACTGTAAGTCTTTAAGCATCAAGGAATGATTAAACATGTCTTTCAGTTGGTAATGTTGGTTTAAAGCATTACTAAAACACAATGTCCATAAAACTTTCTGTAAAATATTGGAACTGAATTGATGAAAGGAGGTGGGGTTTTTATCCACCCAAAAATGGCTGAACAATATTTTGTGTTGGCTAAGATTACCCCGTGTATGACATGGGTAGTTAAATTAAACCTAATGAACTATGGGCTAACATTTGAAAATGCAGTTAAGAAGTTTTTTCCCATCAGAAGATTGCTCACAGTTAATTAAATCATTACCTTTTTTTTTTGTGCTGTACGCATAATGGAATTATTTCTATATATTAGGGAAATATTTTGCCGTATTAGAGTCAATGCATCATGTTGAGAGATTAATATGTAAAAAGAAGTGGTTATTCACTTAGATGAGGTCACTTCAGATTAAAAGTCTGAGGCAAGTTATGCTATACTTGTGGGAGGAACAGATTCTCATAATAATCTTTCATATTAAATATTTTTGTATCAGTTATATACTACTGGGTTTTGAAAAAGATTTGCAGGCAGTTGTTACATTCTTCACAGATTTATCATTGCTCAATAAGATGGAGAAAGGCCTATGAATTTTTTTCTCTATTTTGTACTATGTACATTGTACAGTATTTAAGCAATCCAAGAGTACTTTAACTGAGTTATCTACCTTTTATAACAGAAATGTAGGTCGTTGATTTTCAAATCCTCTGTCAAGAGAGGCAATTGTTTTTTGTTATTCCTTGTCCTTTTACAGGATGTTGATCTGTATGGTTGACCATGGTCTTCATGTGAGTCCACATCTTCAGATTAGCTCTAAGACATTTGCCTTCATGCAGACAAACTTTACCCTTTTTCTTCTAAATTTTCTACAATTTTTCTTACTTTACCTTTTTTAAAAAATGTATTTTGCCTGTGAAACAAAGCAATCTACTACAGCCACAAATGGTTGAGTAATGCCATGGTTTACTTATACAAAGTATAGATATATCCACTGCAATTAATTTTTGTTTTAAAAATGACTAAGGTAAGGCTAGAACCATACTGTACTGTACATGTTGTGGATTGTTAACTTTGTTGTAATGGGAGATACATTAAAATTGGAGGCAGAATTGGTTGGACTATTTTTCATATTAGCTAGGCCAGCCAGGGCTGGGTAAGTCTGAGGTACTGAGGTTTTAGGTAATAAGCTGGCTGGTGAAAGTCCACTAAGAAATCCCACAGCTACTCTTGACAAAAGTGAGAGTTAACTCTGCGTCTGAAATCTTGATGCATATGAGATCACAGAAATGGAAAGAGTTGAAGAAATGTATAGGTTCTAGCATAACAGCTGAAATGAAACAAGAAAGCTTACATAAAAGTAGAAACTACAGAAGGATAAAATCTGTATGCCCTAGTAACTATTTCTGCTGTGATACAATATGTTTTCCAAGTTACTGTGAGGTCTTCATAGGTCTAGATAATGCAAAGTAGACAGACTATGAAATTGGCTAGCATGGGACTGGACTTGCTTACAGAAAGAATGTCTCCAACATTTTCATCATGTTTCCATAAATTTTACCTTTATAAAACTATAGCTGTTTTTTAAAACTAATTTTAGCCGTTAGATGATGAAAAAACCCTCCTAATTCTGTATTTATTAATATTCAGCGCTGAGTTTTGAAACATGCAGATTCCCAGGGCCAACATACAAAACGACTGAACTTTTAAATCTGCATGATCTACTTACAATAATTGTCTCTATAAACTTGAACATTTTATCACAAAAAGCGCAGCTTGCCTAACTACTTATGGTAATTCTGTGTTTGTATCAGGGGCTATGATTCTGCATAACAGTTTTACATTGATTTCAAAATCAGATATTTGGTATTTATGTCACACAGAAAATAGAATTTGTTTCAGTAAAAACATAAAAATAACATTTAGAACTCACAATACGCTTTAAAAAGTCACTACAACAGTGCTGAAATAATCCAGTGACCTAGCAACTAAACAGAGTGCCAAAAAAAAATCCAAAGTCAATGTCATAGAAAGACCATAACTTAAAGCCAATTAAACTAACCACTGGTTATTCTTTTAACCTCTTTAGCAGCTATAAAATCAGATTTCTTTTTCTTTTCATAACTTCCCTGTTCATAACAAAACAAAGAACACAAGAGGCTCCTAAACAGATTGAGTCAGTGTCTCTGTCATTCTCAAGATCAAATCAAGTTTCAGACTTTAATATTCCTAGCAGTCTTGAAGGAAATCTTCACTTGTCTCAAAAAAGAAATTGTGATAGAAGTTTGTGTCAAAGCCACATCCATACAAGCAGGCACAGGTTTGTCAGTAGAACTGGCACGTGATTCACAGTACATGAATTGGTACATGATTTATGCCTGTAACTCATTTGAAGTTTGACTTTTCAGTCTATACATCAGAAATCTATAAAAAGAAATTTAAATACGCCTAGTAATATACAATTTCATGGCATACTCAAGTATTTAGCTTCAGGTTTTAGCTTGAGGTTAATCTCAAGATTATAGATAAAGGTGTAGATATTTTACGTAAATCGTGAAAGTTTTCAATCACTGAAGATGGGAAAAGGCATCTTATGAGGGTGCATATTGTTTTCATTACCCTCTGGGAGTATCTCTTTCTCTCTCCTGTTTTTAACGGGAGGAAAGATAACTGAAGTTTATGAAGTAACTAACTTTAGGATGATTAAAATGCTGTGAAATGGATCCAGCCCTTAGGGTCTGATAGCCTCTTGCATTAAGGAGCAGTAGGCTTACATTGTATTAAATTCCAAGAAGGACAATAGGAGCTGTCTCACATCATCTTCCTTTCTATTTACCAACCAGAACTTTTTGGCCTTTTTGAATTACTGAGTGTTGAACTTAGGAAAATACAATGAAGTAATGAAAGCTGTCAAGACAGTAGAAGAAACCAAAATGGACAGACAGTCAATTTAAATCTAGACTTTTTAAATTTTTTTTCAGTGCTCTGAAAAAAAAAATCAAGAATGCAGGAATCAGAGGTCAGTGGAGGCAGAAATTCTTTATTTGTTCATTTGGTTTTTAATCTACATACTATCATGATTTTACTCTAACATGGAAACAGCTACATTTAAGTTTGATGTGAAAACAGATTTCAGTGAAGGACTTTCTATTTCAAATCGTTTAAATCCATCAAGAAGAGTTTGCATGGTACAGGTCATTTTAAGATTTTTCTCCAAGTCCTGAAAAATGCAGACTTATTACTGATATTGACTTTCTTTGTTTTGTATTGCAATGTGAAAGTTCTTCTAAGGATGGAAAAACAATCTCTGTCATAATCCTTTTTGTAGCTTCACACTTAAAGGAGTTTGATTTCCTGATTTTGAACAAATTTTGTTTAGCTCATAAGTCATATTTCTTATGCTCAGTAAAACACAGCACATGAACCCATATGTTAGTGTTGCCTGAAGATTTCTAGATTGAAAACAGCAGAACTACTTCAGTGCTACACAAGCAAATAACTAATCTGATGTGCAGTTCAAGGCCAGCTAACTAGATATCCCTTCATGGTGCAGAAACACACCACGGTTGCTTACCATCATGGTTCCTAGCTGTGCTCTTGTGTAGCATTCATCCAAGTACACCTAAAATGGCAGTGACACTGGCAGTGGCATTTAGAGATGCTAGAAAAGTTAACTTGCATCCTGAACTAGGCATCTGCATGGGATTGAAATCCATATCCTGGTAACCATCACATAGATGTATAAAAGTCTGTGATCCATTTTGAGCGTGGATAATTGAATCACTCTTTCCTTTTAAAGCATTGGAGCACAGAAAGAATGAAGACAGTCTGTATGCTTTTGAGTAATGCTCTGAATTTGGTCATCCAAGGAATAAGGCTTGGACTCCCAGGTTTGAGGACTTTCTCATCCTTTATATCTAGCCTGGCACAGCAGAATAGAGTGTTTCTAAAGCTAAAAAAAGAGTGAATTACAGGAATGTCCATCTTTTGAGACATTATCATATATCTTCTGTTGTCAGGTACAGTGAAATTCAAACCAAGTGTACTTCTTCCTGGACAATGCCTATTTTCTCCTCTCAAAGACTGGTGTTAGCTGAGTGTTATTTGGATAAACATGTAAAATTAATAATTTTGGCACATTAAAAGGCTTTTTAGAGACTGACGGGGTGACATAATCATAGTTTAATATTACATTTTTCTGAAGTAAATGGTTCATGTCTTCCACTTAGTCTGTGCAGAAAATATATGTCAGTTTAGGTGAACAGCTCATTTGTAGCTGAAAGTAAAGTAAAGCTGAAATAAATGGCTAGTAAATTGTTATTGTCACTTACAGAAAATAAGACAGACTCTTCTAAATGGAAAATATTTAATTCCAATAATATTCAGAAGGTTCAGCACCATAAGGTTAACTGCTTTACCAGGGGCTAAAACAGTCAAGCCAACTGTGTTTCATTGTAAACTGGATCATTGGTGGAGCGACTGAGATGCATGATATAAATGTAGATTTGAGCATTTTCCAACATTCATTATTTCTGGTTAAAGAGTTTTTCTTGAGGTCGTGCTGAGTTTTGCAGAACCTTAGCAGAAGAATACAGGCAAAACTATTCCTCTGATTATATAAACATGGACTCAAAATGGATCTGAAGATTACTTGCAGTGAAATCTGTCTGAAGTCCAGAGTATAGATATTTGTGGTTCTAAATTAAAGTGTTGTTCTGAAAACACTGATGTGAAAGCTACACAACAGCAGCAGTCCTAGGTATTCATAAATATACATCTCTGTGTGCAAATAAAGGTGTTAAATAGTTCTGTTAGAAATGAGTAGCCATGTATATTGTTCATTACTAATCTGCTATTAGTTCTTTTTTTTTTTTCCTCTCCCACAGGTCATGAAATTTATTCCCTCTTCTATCTTACTGCTACAATCATTAATCATGTGTATTTCCTGGAAAATATGGTCCTATCAGACTCTATAGCAAAACTCTGTTGATATTTCTGGATCAGAATTTTGTTCTGAGACACATGCAGAGTTATGTTTTATAATGTGAAAGGAATACAGAGTTGGACTGTAGAACAAAACCATCTGCTGAATGTTTACATGTTCTCCCACACCCTGGAATCTAACAATACGGTGTGAATCAAATAAATGATAAACTGAAGTTAACAAATGTTTCGTTTACTAGTACCACCAAAATAACCTTAAAACCTGTAACTTTCTTATTAGTAAAAGCACTAAGCTATAAATGGTGCACACTTAGTCTAGTGATCTAAATGGCAGAAGATATATAAAATTGCACTCTCATTTAAAACATATTAGAGCTTTCTGTGGGAATCATTTTTGAATATAAACCAATGTATCTGTAATCTCAGATTGAAGTTACATCTTGAAGAAATACATTTTCCTTTAATGAATTAGCAACTCTACAAAGTTAATAATATTGTGAAATTATACATGCAGTGCTGCTGTTTTCAATTGCTATAACTATTTTTATATATATAATTACAGAAAACCTATGTGGTTAACTAGCCATGAACTGGGTATGTTTCTTCAAACTGAACAATCGGTACTTTATGAGTAGTTGGCCTGTGGAGACATATTACCTTGACAGCCCCAAAGTCTAGCTGGCCTAAAAAGCTCATGAGCTAAGCACTCTGGTGAGTCACTGTCTTTCCAGCCTCAGACCTGCCATGGGCTTCACCTGCTTCACCTTCAAACTGCCTCTGACTGCTCGCTGAAGCCAGCAGGTGTGTGCAGGCATGTGGCATCCCACCAGGCTCTGGCTATGCCTGCCACCACAATCATTACATAATTATTGACACTGCAAATCTGGTCTTTCAGAAGGTCTCAAGATGGCCCTCAAAATGCACTGAAATCAGTGAGAATATTGTAGCCAATAACTCCCAGCTGTGACATTTTCTAAGGTGTTCCGAAATACAGATGAGGATTTTTTCTGTGTTGTTTCTACATTTTCCTCTATCAGGATGTAGGTGTTTTCAGGCAATCAAGAAAATATTTTAGGTATTTAAAAGTAGCATGATGTCCCACCAAAATTTTAAAACTGTCAATATATGAAAGCAGAGCTGCAAATGTGATTAACATTTGAAGAATAATCTGAGTCTGGAAAGAAAAAATTAGGTTACTATTCCCATGTCTCTTAAATTTAATACTTCTGCAAAGTATAAACAAAAGAGCTGTGAATAAAACCAATTTAAAACATAAAGTTTATTCTTTCATTATTTCCATGTTTGTTAAAAAATACTGGTTTTTATAAACAACAAAATTTCCAGTGATAACTTGTTTGTTTTCCAAAGCATGTACACATTTCCTTAATGAGTACCAAAGCCAGAAGTACTCAGGAGTAAACAGATTTTCAATCAGGCTATTAATGATGAATCAAAATTTAAAGGAACTATGGTGTGGCTGAAGGTTATCTTCAATCAAACTTATCTCTGATAAAGTGTTTAAATCTGTGACATAAACTTTTAAATCTCCTTGAAAATTTAGAGTTGGATAAACATCAAGCTACATAAAAAAATCTTACTGTTTATTTTAGGACAATTAATACATATGGAGTTCAGTTAAAAATAACATTCTACTCTTGAATTTCTGACTTTTCAAACTAATGAAGTTTATCATCACAAGTGCTTGGCAAAAAATGAATTCCTTGTAGTTTATTTCCAAAACTGCAAAATGAAAAAAAAAAAAATTATTTTCAGCTTTTCTGAAATTTTTATATAGCAATAATTGGAAGTTTCATTTTGGGTGAGGTTCATACCATCTTTAGCTAGTTTTGTTTGTCATAAAAAAAATCACAGGGAATGCCAAGAAAATATTTTGGTTAATAATATATTGTTAAAAGATATTTACGGTCAACAGGTAATATATAATCAATTGATTGAACATAATCAATAGATTATGGATTTGAAACATTTTGCTCAACTTCACTCACAACCGACCTGAGGGACAATTAAAAAGTACAATTTCTTGTTTACAGATGGAGACATGAAATACAAAATTGGATGGTCTTACTCCAAATTTGATGATATGCTGGTTGATATCATATGAGGTACACCAGTTGATCATGTTCAAATTTTCAGAATACAGAAAAAATCCAAACAATCCACACAAAACCAAGATTAAAAACCCACAAAAACAAACAGAAAAAACCAAACAAAAAACCCCCAACCTTAACATTTATATTCAGGATTTTGTCTTGCCCAATAGAAGTGGGAGGAAAGATCAGCATACCAACATCTGAGAAACTGGCAATTTACTTCCTCTCTTACCCATTATGAAAAGTTCCAGGTCAGAATCTTGAGCAAAGCAGAAGTACCTGCCCCTTTCAGGTGTGGCAGCTGGGAAAAGGGTGCATTGTTCAAAGGCACTCCCCTCCCCTTATATTTCATCTTAATTAATTTATCCAGTGAGGAAAAAGCTTTTATGCTTGGTGGCCAAGCCTTTGCTGTGTAGGGAGAGCAATGCAAACAACGGTCAGACCTCCTGCCCCAGTTGTGGTGTTGTGCAAACCTCCTTCAGCCTCTTCAGGCTGAAACAGCAACAGCCTTTAATGGCAGATATTCGTGCCCTTTTTGGAATTATTCACCTGTCACTTCAAAAAACACGCATAGGAGACTCATTAAGATTAGTTCTGTTTGTCTCAGTAGTTACTGACTCTGTTCCTCTTTATGATGATGTAAATCACTTTTCTGAAGGGACTTATATTAGTGTAAAAGAGCTTGAACAGGAAAATCACGGTTGTTCCATTTCTGGAAAATGAACAGTATCATGTCTCTCTAAATGAGTAGGCAGGTTTTTTTGCATTTATCCAAACTTCTGTAAGTCTCATCTTTCTATATGATTGTAAATGTAAAAAAAAAAAAAAGGCAATACAGGACTAATCTAAAGAAACTGATGCAGACCTGCCTCTCCAAAGCAGGTGCTGTCCACAAACAATCCTTTTCTTTAAGGAGTTTTGGTTTAAGCCCTTTAGGCATGAGACAGCCCTATTAGAGAGATGCTTAAGATCCTTTTCTGTCCTAAAAATATTTAAATCATGTATGTGCAAAAGACTATATCATGTAAACAGATTAATCCAGCTAAACCCATACCCACGCTATATAGATTTCTTTATTCAAGCTTTACGTACAGTTTCTACATTTCGGGATAGGTGAACAGCTGGAAAAACAGCAGGTTGCCACAGACATGTGAGGAAAGAACAACTTCATGGTTTTTTTATTACATACAGGGTTCAGCTGAGATGCAATGCTAGATGGGACACCTGAACTTTATGACCAGTAAGACAGAATGGGTGTTAGGACTGAGGACTGGCCCCTTTGGGCATGGGCTGGGAAATGTTACTGTCCATTTCATCATCAATCTCTCACTATTTTCAGTAATCTCGTCTGGGCTATTTATGTGAATAATGTGAGAGGCTATCACCTTAACTTGATTAGTTTGCACCTTCAAGGTAATTAGCTCCTTATGTTCCTTTGCTAGAGGCAATCTGTGTTATATTCCAGGCGGCTACACAGTTGTCATCCCTTCTGTCCATATACCCTTTTAGGCTACTCGGGAAGGTAAATTGTGCTGTAGAATTATTGCTCCTCTGCTCTGTAGAGAAATAGGTTAATCAAAGTATACTTTTGGGGGGAACAAGAGGTATCTGAAGTACAAGTAAGAACAGCTGTGAGTCTCTTTGCTCAAGGTTGTGTTTTTGAGATTTTGTTTGGTTGCTTGGGTTGGTGTTTTTGTTTTGGTTTTTTGGGGGGGGGTTTGGTTTTGGTTTTCTTTTGAGGTCTACTTCTCATTTAAATTGGCTGAGAGTATAAAATTGTAGGTTGGTAAATATTAGAACTCAGTTTCAAGACCTAAGGATTTAGAAAGTTAGGACATTGCTTCTAATTGGGTTTTGACTTCAATAAAAAAATTTAAAATTCACTTACATAGCTGCATGTTTATTCTACTATACTCTAAAGAGTTTTTCACTTCATATATTTCAGGTATGGAATGTTCTAATGTAGTGCTGAGGCTATTTAAAATAGTTGTGCTGTGGTTGCTGTGGCAAAGAATTGGAAAACTTGTTACAATAAAAATTGCTGGAGGAAGGTCACTTCATTTTGCTCTCAAGAGTAAGCCATGTGAGCAGGTCACCTATAGATGCATAAAGGAAGCTTTACAGCTATTATAACAGTCATTGGGTTACAATGTCTCAAAGCTTACATTAAGAAGCAAATGAGGGAGTGTCTTCTAAAATGATATGATTTAATAAGATATCTCAGAGTGAGGTCATTCACACTGGGAATGATAATACCAGTAAATTAAAGAGAAGGTTGCTTTTATGTAATGTTAATCATACAAATTCCTCAAATATGATTGTTATGGTAAGGCATTTTATGGATCTTAGCATTCTATGACCTTTATTTGTGTTTGCATTATAACTAAAAATCCATTAATAGATGAGACCAGAAAAGGTTCATCTTCTATCCTTTTATTTTATTATTTGAGGGTTTGGGGGGTTTACCACATGTTGTATACCATAGACTCATTGTAAAACATGTCTTACATGTAAAATGTCCTACAGGATATTTTCTTCATGAGAATGCCTTTCGTAGTACAGTCAGGTTAAAATTGGAATTTCTAGATTTGGTTTTGGAGTAAAAATGTTTTTAAGAAAAATATTCAATTCCCTGCATGATTGTTATCCCATATTATGCCAAGTAGGCATAATACATCCATTCCTATAAATTGTTTTGAAAAGACCTTAAATCCTTGCAGTAGTTTTTCTGTGGGGTTTTATTATGGATCAGTTATAAAAACAGCATGAAAGCATAACTGATTTATAAGGAATGATTGGGGAGGTTTTTTTTTCCCTCAAGATTACTTTGTTGACATGACTACATAAGCACAGATGTTCTTCAAAATGCTGTAATAACATGAGAAGGACAAAAGCAATTTTAAACTATACTTTTCACACAAATTTCCTAGAATTTTCTTAATATATCTCTGTGGATTTTTCACAGAGAACAGAAAGTCCAGAACACCATCAGATGTTTTGACAGTAGACTTTTAAATGGGAGGTCTTCTAGGAAAATTACTCAAGACACATATCTAAACATTGGTAAAGATCAAGTCTAAATGACTGCATGTTTTTCACTGTTTTTCAAGAATGCAAAAATACATTTTTTTTAAAAAATAGTATATCTCCACTATTTCCACCATGTAGATTTTTTTTTTTTCCTCCTGAACTCTTAATGACAGTTACTGTTGTAGTACCCTGCAGAGTGTTAGGCAGTATATAAAAAACATGACCAGTTATTAGTAGTGCCATTGAAACAGAAGTGCTGCTGGAGTCAAGGGGTTTCCAACATTTATGCTATCTGGAAATCTGGCCCTCGATTTTAGTCCTTAGGGAACCCATACTCTCAAACTAAAAAGACCACAACAGATGAGAGGGATAAATATCCCTACATCGTAGAGGAAATTAAGGATTATAATAAGGCGCCACAATTTACCACATGGCTTATTTAACAGTCCTGCAAGCTTATGGGAAAAACTCATGATGGATTTTAAGATGTTTTTCCAAGGATGCATTTTTCTTACCATGGCAAGACATACTGTTTCAATTGGCTTAAATAATTTTTCTTTAGATGTATGCAGTTTTTTTTTTTCAGTCTGTCCTCTATTTTTTTCTTGTAGTTTCACCCCATTCCTTATCCTCCTATCTCTTCCTGTGTCCACCATTGTCTCTTTCCTCATAACACCTGAGATGAACTAGAAGGGTGAGTCAGGGTAGGGAGCATGCCAAGGCTCTGCATTCACAGCCAGGAGAGCCAAGTGCTTCTTGAATAGAGTACAAAGAACTGGCTGTGTCTCATGTCTGATATGAGCTATTGTAACACTTCATTTTCCTCTTCTTTACGTGAGAAAAGATGCGTCAATAGTTTATTACATTATTTAGTCATTAGGCATCATTCCAGATGACCATGTCTTTTTTTTTTCCCTCAAAAGTAATCAGCACAACCTTCTGCTGTAAATAGAGAGTATAAATTGGTGATTATAGCTATTTTCCCTCACAGCAGAACAAATAATAAGGCATAAGTCTTTTCTACCCCTGTCCCCTTATTGGAACAATAACAAGATGAGCCTTCAGGCTTCTGAGGTTATAAATCATCTAAATAGGAAACAAGACCCATGTTTTTCCTAATTTATCATATTGTCATTTATTATAGATACCCCTTCATCTAAACTCTCCTAGCACTGTATCTTGTTCATCTTCTTAAGGAAGCTCTCTCAACTGCTGTTATGCATCTTGCATTTCTGCATTTACTCATGGCTATTCTCACATCTACTTCCCCAACTTTGTCACTCCCACTACCCCCTCTCACCTCCTGCCTGCTGCTCCAGTGTTTCCCTTCTGCCAGTCCCACCTCCATATTTGAGTCAAATAATGTCTTAGAATACTTTCAGATACTGAAATTTTTGTGGTGGAATGCATTTCTCAGCAAAAGTCAGCCTTTCTTATCTTACCTAACATTTAAGCCAGTATTGCATTTTTAATAATTGATGCAGATTACCTGTCACAGTCTGAGTTACTCATCTCTGTTCTTTGTAGCTTTGTTTTCTTCTAGAGATCATTTTTCTTTTCTTTTTCACTAGGCTAAAATTTACTTAAATCATTTATGTAAAATTTGATTGTGTGAACATCTGAAGATTTAAATACAGAAGGTTTCAAGATGATTGCTTGACTTTATTTCAGGTTACTGATAAACTGAGCTCCTCTGTTTCTTACTGGAATGTTTACAGAAAGATACTAAATTATTGCCTTGTGAATGCACAATCTTCTATTTTTGTTTCTTGAAACAAACTATGCCAGGTCATCATTCATTTTTTACAATGATGAAAATTTCTGACTAAAAACTGATATGTGATAGGGTTAAATAATTTCATAAATGAGCTCGAATTAAAAAAAAAACCATGAAAGCTAGGACACTGAGTGAATTGATAGGTTTTACATTTGTCAAGTTTTTTCTGTAAGGAATATTAGGAATACCTTGAAATTTAAAACTTTTTTAACATTGTGATGGTCATTTCTAGATGCAAGATGAAATCCTGAAAAAGAAGTAAAATTAAAGTTCTCTTTCTCTGTCAAAATAAACAGCACAATCCTTAATGTCAAAAACTTACTTCCTAAATATGAGATATAATTAATTACATTTTTTAAAACATTTTATGAATCATAATTCTTACACTATGTAATCTAAAACTTTGAATTCTCTACCTATCTAGAAATCATTAAAAATCACTGAAAGTAGCTTAGTATCAAAATACCGTTTTTAAAATTCAAATATGTTCTCCATGGTGTGCCGTACATTGAGAGCAAATGTTTTCAGGTTTTAGTGTTTGTTCTAATGTAAGAAAAAAATGCATAAATGCTGCAGAACTAGGACAAATATGGGTCTATAAATAGCAATCAGTCTCAGTGAAGCACAGCAACTTAATCTCCATTTGCAGCTATTCTGAGCACAAAGTTAGGTTGAAGGACATGAAACTTGTTTTGGTTCCCACTGTCTTCCCATCACTGTTGTCACTCCAAGCATTGCCCTGTTCTCCACTTGTCTTGTACTTCTCTAATCTCTCAAATTTATCTCTCTATATTTTTCTCATCCTTGACATCTCAGATTAATCTGTTACTTTCCTTCCTCTGATGCTCAACAGAGTAGAGTTCTCCTTGAATTTTCATCCTTCACATCTACTGAGAACCAGATCTGTTATCCTTAGGCTTCTTGAAAGAAGCACAGAGAATACACTTTTTAAAAGGGTAAGAATATCTTTATACTTGCTGAATCTTTCAGAATAAAATTAAATAGGTTTAGCTGGAAGAACAGCTGTTACTTTTTCCTAATCCTGCTAAACCAGGTAGAGCTTCTTTATGACATATAGGAACAAAACATATAGGAATATAATTGAATATAGGACAGAGATTATAGGAATATAATATATATAATAGCACATAGGAGCATAAATCAAACTATGATTGGGAGCTATTAGGTAGACATGCCACCCTTCATCAATATAGCTCTCATATGAAGCTTTAGTCTAGTACAGTTTTCTGGGGTTGAGTCACATTATTTGTCAGAAAAACAGTAGAAAAGAGTGGAAAGAAAAGGGGCCTCCTCAGAGTTGCTTTTTGTGTCATTCCAAACCATTTTCTTGAAAGGTAGCAGAGCTTATTCTCAAAATAGAATTGGCTAGAGTCCTCAGCTTAGACCTCATAAACACTCTGATATCTCTCAGAGCTTAATACCCCCTAGAATATGATTTAAGTCTTCTCTCGGAAGCAATTGGACTTAGGATGTATGAACCAGTCTCTGGGGGATTTAGGATGATGCATTATTATTTTCCACAGTCACCTACACAGTACCCCGAGGTAAGATGCTGATATGTCTAGTGTCATACAGGCAAGCAGTGTCAGAGCTAAGATTCAAATTGTTTCCAGACATATTTCTGATCCCTTCAGATGCAGAAGGCTGTCAGTCTCAAAGACTGTTACTCAAAGTGGCCAGAGCTCCACCAGTCACTAAGCAAGAGATTTCTGTATGCATTCTGTCAGAAGCAGATAAGGAGCCAAGCAGCATTAATGGGATCAGTGGTAGCCTACAGCTCTGAGGTGCTGGTTTCTGCCTGGGATGGCATAGAAAGGAAGGGAGTGGGAGTGGGTTTCTCAGTCTGTAAATTCTGTCTGGGTACAATGTCTATGCTGCATCTTGAACTGATGTTCTCTTCTGACATTTTCAAGTCCAAGCACATTGAATAGTTTGGTGTGCAAGTGGGCATGACTAGACTGACTGCAGATTGTCCTTCAGACAAAGCCTGGGCAGTCCACAGAGCATGCAAGGATTTGAGGAACCCCTGCACTCACCTATCCAGTGAAGGATAGACAAACTAACACTGCAGAACCAGCTGTCTTTGTTCAAGGCAGCAAACTTGTACTTGTTTCCTTTTACATGCATCTAGAACAGCAGCTGCCAACCTTATCTGCATCATAGAAAAGTCCTGGAGTACAAGATCAGCCTGGTTTGTTATAATGGAGTCCATACTACTGCACAGAGCCAACTAAAATGATTATGAGAACAGGAAGGCATTCTCCTTCCCAAGACACCAGTACTTAATCTGATACTCTCTGTATTGTTGTTTCATGGTTTGCTGTGGATTTTTACTGCACTTCCTTTAGGACTCAGGGCTGCTGGGTGGCCAGCGGTAGAAGAAAGCAGACGTGCAGCCAGAATTAGAAAGCTGACAGGGAATAAAGACTTCACAGAGGCAATTGCAGGGTTGGACAGTGAGGAAAAAAGAACTCATCAGCTACAGGGTTTATAAAAGAGAAGTGTTGGGGAGACAGTGTCCCGGAACAAGCTGACTGATCGAGATCTGAAGGGAAGTCATTAATTTATAACAGGGATAAGCCTAGTTCTTGCATTTTCTTCATGTAGGACCCTGGTTAGACACTGCTTTGCCCTAATCTAAGTAAGTTTCTTGTGCCCAGTCTCTCTCATAGCCCTTTACCCAGAACCCTTCATAAGGAGAAGAAATGGGCTGAGAATGGGTGCACCAAATGCACCTCACCAATGTAAATGTTAATGTTGCCATGTTTTCAGTTTGACACCATAGTCAAGAATTCTCAAAGCCTTAAGTAATACTTTGTTAGTAGTAGAATTCATTCATTTTTCTTCTATATGTATGTTCCCCAGCTTCATGGTTTCCTGTAAGGAAACGGGCTCTAATTTGTATGCTGCTTCTGAAGCATGACCTTGGTGTGTCTTGTGTATTGATTAAGACAGAAGAGATACCTGAGTGTTTCAGCTCTAGCAGATCATTTCAGTATTATGTCCACTTTAAACAGCTTTAATTTGGTTCTTATATAAATATCACACCGCCAAATAAGGTTTTTTGTCTGTCAGTGCAGTTTAGCCACACAGGACAGTTTGCAATTAGCTCATGGGCTGTTCTGGAGCTCTAAAGGCACAGCTGGCATACACAAACAACCTTTCTTTCTATCCTTGCCTTCTCCAGTTCTGTCTGCCAGAAAATTTGGCTATGCACACAGACCTCATGTTCACTTTGCCACCCTCTCCTCCCCTTCCCTCTCAAGACCTGCTGGTCTATGAAGGGGGAGCTGTGGTTTTGTCTTGTTTGTTGTACACTGTGTAGCAGTGGCAGATGAAAAAATTAATTGTAGATGAAGATACAAAAGCCCATGAGCTCTTCTCTCTGAAACCTTGTGCTATGGCCCTTTTTCTTTCTTAAGTTTAGAACTCTATACTAACCCAAGAAATGACGGCACCTTGTGGATACAATCAAACCTTTACTAAATAACCTTCAGCCATTCCCACCATGTAATTCCTTTACGTTTAATTATTATTTTTGCTGTTGTGAAAAAATACTGTGCTGCATTCTCAATGACAGGATTTATTTCTGTTTAACCAGTCAACCTGAGTTTTGGAAGGAAAGGGTTATACATGATCAGAAACATCACTCTGATGTACAAAGTTGTCTTTGCCCTTCTTAGAGGCATTAATAGAGTGATTCTGGTGTGGGCACAGTTTCCCTCTGAACGACATGGAGGTACACACTAAGATAAGTGACATCTGCAGTAAGGGAGCAGCATCAGAACTGCTGTCCTTGATGTGCTTATGTTTCTTAAGGCAGAGATAACTGAATAGAGGCTATTGTTTTGGTGCGTTATAAACCTGTGAAAGAGAAGGTTGAGAGAAGGGGGGGGAAACCTGCTTGTAAATGCCACTGTCTCCCAAATGTCCCAAATGTACAAGGACATTCTAAAAGAGCACTAATCCCGTGACTAGTCTTCAAGATTTTAGTGGGACCACTGATGCTCAAAATTAAACATGCCCTTAGGAGCATGTCTTCATGAAGTAATGCTAAGAAGCAGCATCTCCCATTGGCTGCTGACAGTCATCTCTTTCTCACCCTGTGTGCCTCCTGATCATGCAGAAAAATGCTTTCTGTGAAGCAATGATGTAATTCAGTCTCATAAAAAAAACAGCACTTGAGAAAACAGCCACAACGATTTTACATCCCACAAAAGTGATATATAACAACCTCATCAGTCAACATTTTAACTAATTTACACCATCCTGTTGCAGCAACAGTGAGGATTTTAGGCTTTAAAATAAACTAAAAAGATGCTATATCACATCATTAAAGCTGTCACTAAATCATTGCTAAAATATTGTTTTTATTTTGTCTCTTGAAAATCCATAATGTAAAAAGGAATGAGCAGTAGGTTAATAAAGAGAATAAAGCAAGCTCCCACAAAGAGAAGGGAGGGTTATGTAAGGGAACCCTGTGCACCCCTTGAAATGTCTGTGCATCTAAGATATCAATCTGTCACAGGCAGTATAGGCTGACCTTGTTCACTGGGTAAAGCTGAAATGGAAAATTGAACTGCAGCTTTGGGATCATAGGGGCAGCCAAAGGTCATCTGCCACTCAGGAACTGCCAATGCATATTCCCTGCTGACTTCGTCTAATCCATGGCTAGCTGCTTTCAGTCACCTAGATAGGATCTTTACACTGCACCAATGGCCTCCTTCAGGGGAGCATCTCCCTGAGTAATTTTCTGCAAAATACTGTTTCTTTTGGGCACATCTTAAATGTTGCTTAAAATAATGAAAGGAAATAAAGTGTTTTGAATATTAAACATGTTTTTCCAGTTCATAAAGATCATGTATATCTGACTGTGCCCTATTCTGAATTCCTGATAAGGATTAAATGCACCATTACAAGCAGACTTGAGGAAAAAAGACACAGGATGAGGGCTTGAACTTCAGGTTTTCTTTAAGATCCTGTGCTGATCTCATCACTGCTCACAGAGCGGTATGGCATCAAAACATCTAGCAGTGCTTTTCACAAAACTACAAGACAGTCAAGATGTAGAAGTCTGATTTCATTTTTATCAGGATAAATGAATTTTAAGAATTTTCCAGTAACAGTCTTATATCCTCATTAAACAGGATTCTATCAAATCAATACAAAAGAGTAAAACTGTGAAGTCATATCTGCCCTAAGTGTGGGCTATCTGTTGGTCTAGACAACACACAGATTTTATATATACAGCCATGCCATTAAAGAAAGTAGAAATACGTGGTATCCAGCATTAGACACGTTGCCAGAGTTCCTTCCTCTGAGCACTGCAGCCTGTTAGAGGTTTATCCCCTTGTGCGTCAGAAGGACTTGCATCTTCATAAACTGAAACCACATGCACAAATACACATACACACTTTTTTTTTCTCTCTTCCTATTTATACCTCTTAGATTCTTTGAAGTAAAAGGTCTGGTCTTTTATTATATCAAGCATGAATGTATCTCCTATATTTAGCAACCTGAAAAAAACTCTTTGCACAGGTGCATCCTAAACCATTCTGGCTTCTAGCTATTGTTATCTATCCTAGTTTCTTCTAAATTGTATGGCATTGTGTTTCCTAGAGACATTTGTATGTTGTCTGTTTCTTATTTTGTTCTTATTTCAAGTTAATTTTGGGTATTTCTTTGATAAATGTGTTGATGCTTCCCATATATCCTGAATAGAATAATTTGTTTTTCATATTGCAGTATCTCTAGGGCCCTGCACTTCATGTAATCCTTTACACGTGTCTATTGCAAATGCAATACTACTTTAAAATCATAATAATAACTATGAATATTTGCATTAGGTGCTATATACCTATGAATTTAACTTTAATTATTCACATCTCCCCAGTATATGGAAGGAAAATGGGGACACCTCTGTACTTCTTGTAAGAACTTCTAAGCTCTTTGAAGTCTTTTGAAAGATATTTTTAGGTGAAGGCTCAGTTTCTGTCAGTCACAGGTATAAAAGGAAAGTGACTGTGCACGTGTTGTGTGTATGCATGTGTATCTGTAAACAAACTTATTTAAGAGTTCCTTAAATATTTCCCAGGAATATTGATTGCTGAGATACTGATTATCAATTAGGATTGTCTGTCATACAGAGAATATTCATTACTTCACAAAGATGCACAGAGCTTCATGGGGTTTGACTCGAAATATCTGAAACTGGTTTGCATAACTTCATGAATTAACATAAATAACTCAAGACTGTAGTTTAATTATGATACAGGTATGATTTTAGAGTACACATCACTCAAAATGGAAATTGTTTAGCATAGTTATAATTCTCAAGAAGATAAAAAGCAGTTCAATAAGTATTTCTGTTCTGGGGAAAAAGCAAAATGCTCTAGTGACATCACAGGATAAGGAAAAGCATTTTCTGCTTCAATTGTAGCTGGAGGTTAAACAGAAGCTACTGAAGTTAAACAAATTCAAGTTACCATCTGTAGTTACCTTGCATCTAAGAGCCTTGAAATCAAGGATCTCTTTGGATTATTGCTAGTAATTTTTTATTTTCCTTGGAACAACTAGAGAAATTCTGTGAGCATGGAAGACAATTCTTGTTATATCATTATCTAAGGAGAGTAAATAAGCCAGCCTGGGAAATATAAACTTACAGGAAAAGCAATACAACAATAAATGGACCTCAATTAAGAAAGTATTAACCAAGGTTAGTATAATAAAAGACAATCAGAAAGAGAAAAGAAAAATTATTCCCTTCAAACACAGTTTCATTTTAATAAGAAGAAAATTTCTTATGATAAATATTGCTCATATTTTATATTGAAAATAATGTAAGACAAATATTTAGCATTATTTTTTATTTTTATATGAAAAATGGGGAAATAAAAATTTACCAATAAATCAAAAGGGCTAAGTACTAGCTAGATAACACTTCTCAAACAAAAATGTAGAAGGAATCTTCTGCTATTCTGAAGAGGTCAGTTTCCTTTTAGTTAGTATATAGTGAATAAATATATATATACAACAATACATATATAAAAAAAGTTTTCAGTTGACACAGAAATTAGAGTACTGATAAATGCTGAAATAGTAAATTTTATAGAAAGTAAAGTGGCAAAATCCAAAAAAGGTCCTCAGACTTTATGCACAGACCTATATCAATCCATAGGTAAAGTCCTTCCATTGCTTCAGCCTGTAGTGTTGATAAAATTCCCCACTGATCCTGTACCCATTTGAAAATGACGTGAAGAATATTGATACAGAAAGAGTACAGAGAAATTCCACAAGGTGTTTAAGCAAGTGAAAAGAAAAATATATGTTAAAAGACTGAGGAAGCTCTATGTATTTCTTTATAAAATAAAAACCTAAAGTAAAATTGTCCGTGGCAGTTCTGAGGTTGTAGCTAACAATCATTTGTTCTGAATGACATTTGAGCAAGAACTAACCTCAGGGAAGCCCTGAAATGTGTATTATATAAGCAATAATAACTAGGAATTTATGAAAACCTGCATCTTGGCCAAGATACCATCACAGAAAAAATTTCTAAAGCTAATACCTGAAAAAACCTAGAAGATGATACTGAGCCCCAGGTAAGGGTGAACTGTTCATTTTGTTGGACATCATTAAGGAAAGAAAAATATATCCCATTTAGTTTAATTCATTGATGCTGAAATCTCATCATGTTTTGAGAAATCCTGTATATCTTAAATATTTTATTTTCTGTTTCTTATACTAACAAGAAAAAAAAATTCTGATTTAATTTTTTAAAAAATGTTTTCCTGAGAAATGGGAGACACAGAATGGAGATCCTCTTCTCAGGGTGGATGGTGAGAGATTAACTCAGTCCAGAGAATGACACTTCACTGGAAGTATTCAAATTGGCATTTCTTATAAACATCAACAATACACAACACAGAAACCAGATACAACCTTTGTCTTAGGTTAAACCTTTATCAAACCCTGCAACTAGGAAACAACTTCTCTCTGTGTACTGGTATACAATTAAACATTTTTAGAACTTTGTATAAATGGATCTGAGAATATTTTACAAAAATATTCTTCTGACATTAGAGAGATATGTATAACTGTCAACTCATTTTACATGAGAGAGTACCAAGTGTGAGAGAAATTAAGTAATTTTCTTGATATCTTGGAGGAAGGCAATGAGAAATATGGGACTAAGTAGCAGTGCCTGTGATACTGGTGTGAACTGCTGCTGCTGGCTGAAAATCCTGTGTATCTGACCAGCGCAACAAGGAAACTATGGCTTATCCTCCTCACAGATCTGGTAGTTTCCTTGATTTCCTTCTGGTTAGTCAGAATTACAAGTAATTCGTTTCTTAACTCAGTCCAAAACTGCACGCACCATTTATGGACCTGCACCTTATTGCATTTATTATTTTCTCTTTCAAGAGGATTCAGACCAATTCAAAGGTTACACTCTTTTTAGATAAGTCTTCCAAAACAAATGCTTTTATATATGGCCTCTGATTTATGGCATCAGTCCCTAAATATTGAATCAAAAGCCACTTTAAAATTGATAATCTCAATTGAACCCAAATAATAGGGTCCTGTCCTGAAATTCTAGGACTAATGCTGGAATAAATTGGCTTTAAATTAGCATCACAAGCTCATTTGTTCTTTTGTATATCCTGTTTAGACTGCCTTCTTGCCTTGAAAATATATGTTGAAAGACATGGTAAGGTTTGTTTGTTAAGCAATTGAAATTTCTGAACATCAGAAAGCAGTAATTAACTTAAAGTAAATGTTTCAGTTTTAAAAGAAATAATTGTAAGTAGAATAAATCATACACTGGAATTAAAAATCTTTTTTTAAAGATAAAAATATATTACTTTTACTGTCAAAATACTCTTTCAACTGTTCTATAAATAGTAGTATGGTTTGTAGAATTAAAAATTGAAAATGGTCCCTAATGTTTATGGTGAAAGACAAGAACTGTAATGATACTGTTAGAATAAGAAAAAGGTGGGCATCCTTTTTTTGCAATTGTTTTACTTTAGAAATCTCATTTTGAGTTCATAATCGAAATATCCATTGCAACATTAATAACAATGTTGAGACACAGCATAGAAGCTAAAAATTCTGGGAAATTTTGTCTGGCCAGTAAAACTCTTTTGTATTTATCTTCCTGACAGTTGTAATGACAGATGCGTAGTATCAGATGTAGCTGGATCTTCTCTTACCGTACCTGCCAGCAGGAAGTGAGTGAGCTGTTCCAAAATTTACTAACAGCAGTGTGATCAACATGACATCATAATGAAACTTGGGAGCATATTAGAATAATATGTCAGATGTCAGACCAGGAACCGTCATTTGTGCAGTGGCTCTAAGCAGAATATGGCGTTTTTCTGAGAATACAGCAGGGCTCTTTGTTCCTCCAAGGATTGCTCATGTAACAGTGCAATCTTCTGATTTAAACCCTCACAAGCATGGCTTGTGGAACAGCTTGTGGAATAAAGCACATTGATTAAATAATTCAAAATACTGTAGAGGGAAGTGATGTGTAATCCCTGTTCTTGTAATTACTCTGCTTGAGATCAGGCAAGGTGGAGCATGGCAGCAGATAGAAATGCTCAATCTATTAAGGCCCACTGCTGGGAGGTGCAGAGCTCCTCTTGAAGCTCTCACTGGAGTTGCAGTGCGTGAGCAAGTCCCTGGAACAAGCTTTCATTTGCCAAATATAGACACAGAGCATTTTTGTTCAGGACATTTATATTAGTCTTCTCTGCATTCCATACATAGCTGCTGTTCCTTTTTATGGCTTGTTCTCTGAGGGGGGTATTCACACCATCTAACTTCTGGCATCTAACTTGGGGACCTAAATTAAGATTGTGGGCTTCACACTTAGTGTTGCTTCAACAGGCAATTCAGAGCTAGTCAGCCCTAAATATCTGCAGTTTCAAAAAGGCGACAAGCAACTACAGTAAATTGTAGTAGACAGTCTTTATTATCGTAGCAGAGATTGTATCAAAATACCATACCTCGATGAACATACACATTTTAATCAAGGTATAAAATCACAAATAGCAGGTGTCAAATACTGCAGACAGCTCACTTTGCTAAAGGTAGATTGATGGAAACATATACATGTATATACATGTTTGTATGTGGTATGTCTGTGGTAATTAAGGTTTTACGCACTCACTGCTTAACTTCAAAACACACATTTTATTTCAGAAAATTAAGTTTAAATCATTTGATAGTATTGTCATTATTTTTAGTTATTTTGCTGTGTTTTTTAAGGCTACTCATTTTTAAATGTTGTCTTGTCTGTTTGGCTTTAAAAGTGTGTGGTACACGTCTTTTAACGAAAAAGCATCACTGAGGTCAATGAGAGCTGCTGAAGTGCAGTGTCTCTAAAAATTGGTCCACCTTTATGTGAACCTTTAGATTATGGGGTTTCTCATTACCAGTCTACATGCAGATCTACAGTTTTTAATAAGCAGTGATAGTGAGCTCATGGCATGCATGACAGAATTAGGACACAGGGCTGTCCTCAACAGCAGACAAACAGAGCCCTGGGGTCTACCTACTTCTTCGGTCTGCCAGGTGACAAGTGGCAGCAAAGGGCTGGGTAGACTGTGGGGGGCATGAGAGATGAGAGGGAATTCGGGGGCCGAATGGGAAAGGTAATGCACAAGAAGTTAAAACAAACAAACAAGCAAACCAAACAAACAAAAACCCAACCCAAAAAAAGAAAACAGCCCCACCCTCACCCCCAACTTTTTGTAAATCCTATAAGCTGGGAATATAAAGGATTTTATATAAATATTAAGGTCAAAAGTTATTCTTACTCTAATTTCAGCCTTCTTACATGAGCAGAAGAGGGTCACATATGGGTAAGCTGTAGTTACTAAGGAAAATTCCAGGTCAGACTGGAAGACATCTGGTGAATTTAAGTGGTCTGGGTCCCATCCTTACTACTGAGAGTTTTAAATGCAGAAATGAGAAATGATATGAGGTACTATTCTCACATGGCGTCACAGATGGTTGAGGTCAGAAGGGATCTCTGGAAGTCACTTGGTGCAAGCCACTTTTTAAAAAAAGGCCAGTTGTCTAGAACCATGTCCAGATGGCTTTTTAATTTCTCTGTGGATAAAGACACCGCTATCTCTCTGGGCAAACTCTGCTGGTGCTTGCTCACTCTCACAGATAAAAAGTCTTTGCTGATGTTCAAAGGGAGCTTCCTGTGTTTCAGTTTGTGCCCATTGCCTTTTTTCCTGTCACTGGGCACCACTGGAGAGAGCCTGGCTCCATCTCCTTCACTTCCTTTCTTTGGATATTTGTACATATTTATGAGACCCCCCACCAAGACTTCTTTTCTCCAGGCTAAACAGCCTTTCCAGGTCCCTTAGCCTTTCCTCATACCAGAGGTGCTGCAGTCATCCTTGTGGCCCTTTAGAGGACCTTCTTTAGTATCTTCACATGTCTCTTGTCTTGGGGGGCTCAGAAGTGGACACAGTACTACAGGTGTGTCCCTGCCAGTGCTGAGTAGCAGTTCACAAGAATGCTGTGAAGATAGGAGTCTGAAAGATTATGAAGATATCCAGTACCCCAATGACTGGAAAACAAAATAGATTACAAAAATAAACACAGAAAGAATCTGAGCTAAAGTAGTAAGTTCAGTCTTAATTATGTTGTTACATAAGCCTTGTGTATTTGACTTTCAGAAGACAATAACATTACTTTAAGGGAGCATAAGTTTCTTTTGTCTCAGATTTCGCAAGCTTAAAAACTAAAGTAGAGTTTAAAAAATCCTGTGAGGAATAACACTGGCACACCTATGATTTATTCAGGAGGTTTTGAAGGTGTTCAAGAACATGGGAAAGATGTCATTAGGATTTCTTGTTTCTCTTAAGAATACCGAAAGAGGAATCCTGCCTCAGCAGGGATCTCTGTTGCATCTATTCCCTTATGCTAAAAGCCCTACAACCACTGTTCCTCCTTTATGTTCCTCTCCCAGACTGCTTCATCTGCTCATGCTGTGTATTTTCCCTCTCAAGCTATTCCTCTTGATGCAGGCAATCAGACACAGCACCCATCGTCATGTTTCCACGTATCTGCTCTCCACCTTATATCCCAAGGAGCTGCTTGACTTCCCATCTCTAGTCAACACTTCTTACAAAACGACCTCTCAAACAACCTCTCCCTCTTATTCTTCCCTCCATGTTCCTTCCCTCTTGTTCTTTCAATAACAGTCATTACGAAACAAACATGCAGCATGAAAACTGTTAACCAGTATTTTTGCCTCAAATTTTGTTAAAAAACCACTAGAATCTTAGAAAACTCACTATTATCATTGTACCAGAAACATGTGTTTCTGCATGTAGCCATATAAATTTCTTGTTTAAAATCTACACTGTGATATAATATTTTTTTAATATTCAGAGTATCTGGACAAACATAGGTCACAAATGCAGAGAATAACTTAAAATCATCTAAATTCCATCAGACAGTTACAAAAATGGTTTGCCGTTTTATGGATATATTCTCTTTCTAGAGGCAGATCATGACATATCTATTAAATTGCAAATGGAAATAGAATATGCAGTATTTTTTCACTGTAAAATTTTAAAATTCAGGAAACAACTTCAATACAAGGAATAAAAGTTGCATTCAGTCTTAATTGGTTATTTTCCAGGCTTTGTAGATATTGACTTTGGATTCAAAGGGGGCCCATGCATTTGTTTTCTGGCTTTATTCATTTTTTAATCACAGATGTTCATTTGGGTACATTTGTCTTCTAAAATGCAAGAGGTTTTGTCACATCTGGCTGCCCCAAAAAAGAGCATCCCTAAATGAGAAATAGAAGAGTAGAAGTCATAATGTGATTTAATACCGGTTTAATTATTTCAGATCTATTCAGGGATGTAAGGGCAGGAACTACTATAAAGTGCTAAAATAAGTGTATCCTACAGAAATCTGTCTTAGTCATTGCACAATACTGCCTTGCACAAATCTTCATTATTTGCAATATGCTTAAATAAGGATTGATCAAATACTTAGTCGTTCATAGATCTGTGTGGTCATCTGACTTTGAAATTTGAATGAAACGAAGTTCTGTCCTTGCTACTAACAGAGAGGATTTCATTTGTGGACTTGTGGATGAAAGTGGCTCACTGAATCATCATGGATCAAATATAGGAGGGAAAAACGTCTGCCTAGAAATTTCTGAATCCAGAGTTTTATAATTAAGGTACAATATGCTTGCAATGGGAAAATGTATTTTCCTTTTTATATTTTATCTATATTTTTGATAGACTGGGGAAAGGAGGGTTCATATCAGTCATTTAATGGAATTGACAAAGTAAATTATGGTTTTTTTCATTTGGTTCCTTAGTGCAATGTTCTGTTTTCTGTACTACTGTCATAGTGGTCTAGTGATCACTGAGAGAAGAATGATAGTGAAGTGTTCAGCTCTACATTTACATATGTTAAGAATTTTTATGGTCCAAATTTTTCTCAGTGATGTTTATTTCTAGGGAGAAGCTTCCCACTCAGTAGCTATTATGTAAATCTTCCTGGTTAATCACCACCTGACATTTTGCCTTGACTGATGGGCTAATGCCTTTGCTCAGCTGATATCTGTAACTTGCCTTCTCAGTGTCACTGTGTTTGGACAACTTTTACCATGAACAAAGACACTGCAGGAAGGATGTACACGTTGGAAGAGTATAAACCAGTTATTTTTGGCTATTACGCACAACAGAAAATGTGGACCAAAAAAAAAAAGAAAGAAAGAAAAGAAAGTAGAATAAGTATTAATATGCTTACAATCCCCTGTAAATCATGCAGCAAGTCTGTGGTGGCCAGACAGCCTCCATTGCTAATCCTCAGTGCTGCTGATATGCCATCTTTATGCCTTCTCATGTCAGTCTTTTTGTCTTGGAATCATAGAGACGCCAACTATCCCTGACTCAAACTTACCTCTGCCTATCATTTTACTCTTCTTTTCTAGCTTAGTACTTTTTCACAGCTCTTTCTCACAACTTACCAGTTTTCTCAGAAGTTGGAGGCAAGATTATACAACCATGTTATGTCAAAATGTCCCTGATGAGAGGAACCCTAGGAGAGAGATTATGCACCAGTGACATTAGGAGATGGACACTATTTAGTGAGGAGAGCTTTTGGGACTTTAAGTAGGAAGGATGAAGTGCTAGTCATCCTGAACATACAATAGTCAGGCTTATGTGAAATTAAAATGGCCGAAGCCTCACCTTTGTAGCGGCTAAATTTTAGGTTGAAGCTCCAAAGAAATGGAGGAATAAAAGTAAAAGAGTCTCTCAGCTTCCCCTCAAAACATTTCCCTCAGTGCACCATGTATTTCAGAACCCTCCGTTTTTCTACAAATTCACCTCAAAAAATTTAACTATCACACATTTGAGCCTCCCCTTCCTAGGAGATTAGAAGACCATCTGCTCAGGTTTAGACAACACAGTAGTTAAAATGCTGGCATCCTTTCTGCTCTAGCACTTTCATGGCTGTTGCAATCAAAGGAGGCGAATAAGAGATAACACCTCCACGTGTGTGAGGTGAGGGAGGAATGCTGAACACCGACAACATGGTAATGAGTAGGAGAATGTGTAGATGGAGAAAGGAAAGACTCAATTGCTGTAGCAGAATATCAAGTCAGAGGCAAATGAAAATAGTCTGCCCAAAAATTAAAGAAAAATAATTCAAATTCCATCAAGAAAATGAGAAAGTGGAAAAATGGAATACGTCGAAAAGAAAGGGTCTGAATGCTGTAACTGTACCAAGGATTCTTCTGAGAGGATCCAGAGGGATGAGGGGTGTTCACCTAGAAGAACAGAAATGTCCAGAGAGGTCACAGATTGTGCCTAGAAATTAAAGGGAAAAAAAAAAAAAAAACAACCAGTAAGAAATAAAGTGTCCTAGTATAAATTATTTGTGCTGTATCATCATTATCATGCCAGAAGAGTAGGTCTTTTACATGCAGTATAATTCAAGATATTCAAGATAAGGGTAGATAGGCTAAGATATGTATGTAGAAGCACATAGAAATAGGTATCAGAGATTTAAATAATCAGTGAATATACAGCAGATAAAATTCACATCAGGCAGGCTGGATGCCATCTGTCGCAGTTAGGTTTCCATGAGATGATTGGAAATAGATGTCAACAGCTTCCTGGTTAAAACTATCTATTTGAATATTCAAGAAAAAGTGTTTCTCTGCTATTATAATCACTATTTCTGTTTACATTTTTTGCATGTAGACAGTAGGAATACATCAGTATATCCTTACGAAGCTTTGTGGCAGAGCAATAAAGGATTCTGCTTTATTCTTGAAACTGATTTATTAAGTTTCAAATCCTTCCTAAGGCAATTTCCTTTTTCTGAATAAAGAGTATGTTAATCTACTAGTCTCAAGCTCTGTTTCTTTCTCTGTGCACTAAACCTAATATTGAGGCTATCATTCTCCTTTAGTTCCAGGAGAAACAAAAATTTAAATACAGAGGGTTTTTTAGATAAACTCCTCAACCTTTATGCAGGAAAAAATAAGATAAATACTGGAAAGCACTTTAGTGGACTAATATCACAAATGTTTTATTACATTCATTAAGCATTTAGACAAAACATGTTATTGTTCCTAGCTTTGTGTAGTCAAAAAATATAAACTCAAAAGCCTGTGTTGCTCTAATAGGTTGCTCTCCAGAAAAATCTTTCCCATTAGCAAACAGTGCTTTGATTGATTTATGAATGAGGTGATATGGTGTGATACATGAATTAAATCATAATATACTGCATTATTTTTGTGGCAACTTTTGGTTTCATCCTGTGCTATGTATTTCAATAGGAATTGTGTACACTATTTCAAATAGAATAAAGCAAATTAAAATTAGGAAAGGGTTGTTTCTGATGCATGTGTATTTTTACATTAAATATCAGCCAATACATAAGCCAAACATACTGCATTTTTTTGGTTTTCTGTCAACAACAAAAATTACTAGAGCTTTTAGTTTACTCTTTTACTCAAGCAACAATATATTACAGGATACTTTCTGCAATACAGTAAACACAGAACTCCCCACTGATTGCAATTTTAAGACAGAAGATGTGGTTAGTTTGATTTAAAATTTCATGTTTTCATTTAAAAAGGAAAAAAGAAAATTCTGCAAACCATTGCTACCAGGATAGCAGTGTATATTGAAAAAACTGTTCCATTTTACTTTTTGTGTCTTTTTACTGTTAGTCTGACACTATTGTTTGTTCTGATAACCATAAGTATACACTCATGCCTAAAGATGGCACATCTTAAATATTCTAGCCGACCACCCAGTAATTTGGCTGATCTATTTGTATATGAGAGTATATTTTATATGTATATCATTTTTTATACATTATGTATTCATCAGGTCTAGTGGAAGGTGTTCCTGTCAATGGCAGAGGGGTTGGGACTTCAAGGTGATCTTTAAGGACCCTTCCAAAGCTTAATGTTCTTTGATTCTATGTAAGAATAATACTTAGTGGTGTACTTGGATTCCACATTACTGTTGTAGGATGAACTCTCCAAAACCATGGAAAATTCAAGGTCTTCTGCAGTTATAGTCCAAACTTTTTTTGATCTAGCAAGCAAACTTTAAAAAAGCAAAAGCTGTGCTGTGCTGTAATTCCTGAAATTATAGATACAAGTCAAATTTAATTCCTGTTTGGACTATAGTGTCATATTCAGAATAGAGGCTCAGTATTCTCCATGAGTGTTTGAATGATACCACTGTACTGATATCAAGAACTTTTGGTCTGTTGGCTGTCTTGGAAGGTACAAAATGGGAAAAAAAAGACTAAAATTAAAGTGTGTATGTGTGTGTGTATATATATATATGTGTATATAATTTTTTAAGTCTAAAATTTACCAACTAAATTCAGAGCAGCTATAACATGAAAATGCACAGAAATTACAGCATAGAAGGTGATTCCTGTAATAGTAAAATATTATGAAATGGGACTATAAGACAAAGGAGAATGTTAGCACATCACAGTATTCAGTAAATTCATAAAAGTAGAAATCAACACACATCTAAGTGGAAGAAAATTAAAACTACATGTCTTGATTGACTACAAGATAGATACAAATCCAAATGGTTAACAGTAAACATTATCTTTAATAGGAAAAAGTTAAAATGTAGCTTTAAATTTCGTCCCATTTTTTTACAGTTTAGTACCCAGAAAAATATATAACAGCTATTAATAAGAAAACAGTCTAAGCAAGTGATACACATGGAAGTTTTAGAAAACACAGTTACATTTTATTTTGTGTGGTCAAGGTCTTGTGTGATATGATCTGAAAGATAACTGCTGTAAAAAGAAAACAGTATTTTTTTATTTTCTCATGGAACCTTTAATGCTGACTTTTTATAGACTCATAGGAAGGCCTGGGTTGGAAAGGACCTTAAAGATCATTTATTTCCTACTCCCCTCCCCACAGCTATGACCATCATGGGCAGGGATGACTCCCACTAGACCAGGTTGCTCAGGACCCCATCCGCTCTGGCCTTGAACCTTTCAATGGTTGGAGTGGCTACAGCTCCTCTTCTTCTTGTCCAGCTTTTCGTCCACAAAAACCCCAAAGTCCTTCTCTGCAGGGCTGCTCTCAATGAGTTCTTCTCCCAGTCTGTGCTCATGTCTGGAATTGACATGAGTACATCATTTGTCATCAGGTTCTTGTAGGCCCACTTCTCAAGTGTGTCCATGTTTCTCTGGATGGCATCCCATCCTTCTGTTTTGTCAACTGCACCGCTCAGCTTCATGTCATTTGCAAACTAGCTGATTTTGCACTCAATCTCAATGTCTATGTGATTGATATTAAAGAGCACCATTCCCAAGAAGCACCACTCATCACTGGCCTCCATCTGGGTATAGAGCCATTGGCCACAAATCTCTGGCTGTATTCATCCAGCACATTCCTTATCCACTGAGTAGTCCACCCTTCAAATCCATATCTCTCCAATTTGGAGATAAGGATGTCATGTGGGACCATGCTGAAGGCTGAAGTCCAGGTAGACCATGAGTTGGTCTTACTTTGTCAGTTGACTTTTAACCACTTCACATTGATTTTTCTTCAGGATTCTGGGAAAGTTAGAACAGAAAATGGTAGGACAGACTCTCTAAACATGATTCTTGTTTTCCAGCTGCAGTACATTAGCGCTCTTTGGCAGGTGATTTCTTGATGTCACATAAATACTAATGTTTATGCTGTTATGGAACCAGTATGTACTTTCGATAGTTTGGATCATAAAACTGGTCACACATGTGAGTGTGGACAAGGTCGTCCTATATTCCCTTCATTCTTTCTCCTCAGACTGAGTGAAATTAGTGTTGGGCTATTTCTTCACACTAAAGAAGATTTGAGCTTCTGTCATCTTTTTTAAATCTGAGGATATGTTAGATTGCTAGGATTTGGTGTGGAGATGTCAGTTAAAATATGAGTAGCATCTTGATGATGCACAGTTTTACATCATTGTGTTATATTAAATATTCTACTGACATCAGTCAGGACACTTATGAAAGAAAATTGCTTTTTCATGTCTGAAGGAGATAAAAAGTGAGGAGATAATGATGGCATGTGGGTATTTTGGCAGTCTTCCTGGTCTAGACCATTTGCCAGACATTTGGACAATAAAAAAAAAATAAATTATGCTTCCCTACATTTTCAGGTGTTTTGAGAAAATCTAATGGAAACTTTCCCAAATAAAAAAGATGAAGTCTAAAGTTCTTCTTGTGAAATACCATGCTCTTTGCATATCTTTTCAGATATGAAACTTAGTAGCATAGCCCATGCTTTTGCTATCTTTAGACAAAACTAGTTAAATATTTTATTGTGTGTTAGACTGAAGAGATATTTGGTGAAGAACCCTGTCATGACTTGCTATTGAGAGTATTAGACAGAAAACTCCACAATGCATATATTGAATGATAATGTTGCCTTTGATGACTAAAGAGCTAAATAATCTCTCCTACTTGGAAGAAAACTTCCTTCTTTCTACAATTGCTCTCTCAAATTTAATTTCTTGTTCCTTTCTGCATTACAGGATACAGACAGGTTCCACAGTTAAGGGAATTCTTCTCTAATATGTAAGTAATTGGCTATTACAGTGGTTTTCTTTAAATCCGTTTTAATAAAACAAACATACAGAGAAACAATCTAAACAAAAAAAGTCAATCATAAACCCCCTAAAACATCATCTCCTTAAACGTCACCTACATTCAAGAAAATATTTCTTCCATATAAACAGGATCAATAGTTTTTAATTGCAAAATAGTATAATAAAGAATAGGGCAAGAGGCTCTGAACCATATGAATATCTTTTTCTTTCACAGCTCTTAGGACTCATGTGAGATTTTTTTTCCCCTGTTGTTTAACTCCAGACAGCAATTCCAGGAATTCATCAAAGGAATTGCCAGCTGTGATCCAGTTAAGATGTGTTTGTATGAAATGATCAGTGGAGCCTAGATACTTCATTAGGACCTGTCCATACGTACAGCAATAACCTAGGGAGGAGTCAGTATTAAATGCAGAAAGCCCACAGAAGACACAGATAGAAATTTTGTGAAAACTAATGTTCTTTCTCCTGAACTAAAATATCATACACTAGACAGTCCCATGATAATATCTGCTCTATTATATCTGCTATTTCTTCAAACTAAACACAAACAAAAGTAAACTAAATATACCTAGGCACCTCTAGACTCATAACTGAAGAAGTAAATGGCCACATTCCTGGAGTACTGAACCACACAACTCTGACCTAGCTCATTACTAGAAAAAAAAAATAGTTTAAGTCAAATCCTGACAAACTAAAGCTGTTGAGCAATTTAAACCTGCTTCATACTCCAGTTCAATTGTACCATAAAATCATAGTCACCACTTGCCAAGTCATTTCACCCTATGATAACTGCACAGCATGGGAGAACTGCAATTTCCAGCAATGGGCTGTCATCTGCTGCACTCCACCAAGCACACTCTGCTGTACCATGTCCCTGGCTGGCTGCCAGACTGCTTCAGCACTCCACAACACTCCATGTCCAGCTCATAACTCAGCCTGCTAGTATCAGGACACCATAATGGACATCATTGTGTAAAGAAGGATTTAGCACGGCTGTAACATGATGCAGTTGACACTCATTGTGATACATTACCTTATAAAACCAGGAACATCCACAAGAGGAGAAATAGAATTGGCTGGTCAGATGAGAGTGCAGCCCTATTGTTCTCCAAACCTCTGTATCATATTAAGATACCAGACTTCAAACTGGGTTATGGAAGCAAAATATGTAATGCAACATTTCATATATATAAACACCATAAGATTCCTAGACCAAAGTTTGTCGTATCTTATACCAGTGTAATACTGTTGAATTTACTCTGTGGTTAATGCCCAGCAGGTGTGCTTATTTCAGTAAAATGTTCTGTGTCAGGTTATGCAGCCCTCCACATGGGCTACACTGTCACACTGCATGGGAGGAGACAAAATCCACTATGCACTGAGAAGTCTGTTTTGGTTCTCAATTCAATCTGATGGTCTAAATGAATTCAAAATAGGAGGCCCACAAGAAAGTAAACAGAACCCAACAAAACACATATTTTTTAAATCTGCTTTGTGTGAAGAATGAAAATGGAGAGTTATCAGGTGAAAAAAGCTGAAGACTGCATGAGCGAGTTCATGGCCAATGTGGCTTAACTAAGCAATTGGCACCCAGACAACTAGATGAGGTTTCACAGCCTAATAAATCCAGAATCATCACTAGCAGATGAGCAGCTCCAGCCTCCCTTTGGCATGGGACTAGGTTTTACACTCTGCTCAATCTATGGCACTGGTTGACCTCTAAGGACAGGACTGGATTTTTACTTTTATCATCAGTGGAGGAGGGTAGGATTTTCTTCCTTTCTAAGAGTAAGGCTGGAACCTCCATGAGGTAGGTTGTTTCAAGGTGATGTCTGTGTTTCATACATACCATTGTTTCTGGGTATCCACAGATGGAAGTAGAGATAGAGGAGTCATCGTCCTAAAGGGCAGGAAAAGGTAAAAAATGTTATGATGAATGCAGTTCTGCATTCAGATTAAGAGGATTAAGAGGAACTTGGTGAAGGCTGTGATGTTTTTAGCTGGAATGGAAGATAAGGAACAAATGGGGCATGCTTCTCTTCTTAAGGAAGGACTGTGCAGACATATATTTATTATATCTTTTGAGAGCGTGAGCCTCACTGGATCGAATGAATGTGAGAAGAAAGAGGACATTCTGCACATTCGCCTTAGGACCCTCAGCGAATCTCTACTTGGAGCAGAGATGGTAGCCTCCTGTCATTCTTCTCATACATTAAAGACAATTCTTACCTTTCTTTGACATTTGCTCTCCTATGATCTTCATCTGCTCCAGATTCAGGGTGTGACTGAAAGCTAGAATCTTATTTGGATGGGCAGCAGCATATTCAAGTACCACCCCCATAGACAGGTATATATTATAAAGCTTAGAGAGCACTCAGGAGCCAGGTAGTCTATACAAGAGTAAAAAGCATTTTTATTAACTCAACAAGTGTTCATTTAAAGCAAATGAGTTTTGGCTCTGGGAAACCTCAAAATTATGATTCAAGGAGGTATTTAAGAAGGATACTTAACTCAAAGGCTAGAATTGCATCCTACTGCTGAACAGTCTAAGAGAGTCTTTAATAAGCCAAGAAATGATGTTATAAAATTCTGTCCCTTAGCTAACATATGCATTGAATTAGGGCACAAAATGGGTGTCCCAGAATGTTAACAATATTTGTTGTAATATTGCACTCTTCTACTAACACAGTGCCTCCTCAGTTTACAGTGTGACTATCCTTTCTTGCATAATCTGTCATTTTGTGAGGTTTTTAGGAAGTTTATCAATACTCTGAATGTAGAAACTGAAAATTCTAGATTGTATCTTAAAATAGTGATTTCTAAAAGTACCAAAATCATCTTTCATCCTTCAAGCTCTTCCCAATATTCTCTACATTTTTTACATTTAGAAAGCATAATTTCCCCTTTCAAAATGCAAGTATAAATTTGTAGAAGTTTAAACCTCATTTCTATTTCATGTACAAACTGAAAGTTAGACTGAATGGTGTAATTATAGCTGTCTCTGTATATTTTGTAAGCAGTTAAACATTAGGCTAAGACAATGATGATCAGTGTTGAAATCTAAAGGAATTAGGAAATAATCATCCAGGAAATGATTAGAGGTGGTACATACTTAGCCAGATCCTGCTGTACAACATCTTTGGATTTGCAACTGTTAAAAAAAATAGTAAAAAAAAGTAATAAACTGTGTCTCTTTTGTTGTTGCTGCTGCTTACATTTTCAAACAGTATTTAAACAGCTAAAATAACAAGAAGACATAACATCCCCTCAATGGTCCAGGTAATTACTCTTCTTTATGTGGTCAGAGTTACTTATGTTAAAGTAACTGCTATAACTGCTTTTTCCAGGCAGGATAATGAAAGACAGGAAAGCGAAAATGTGTTTGCAAAGGATGGCTGGAAAGGGTTGTTTTGAAATAAAAGCATTGTATTTGGATGGCAGCTGATCCTGACATTTCACCATACTGGCCCTGGGATATGGAAATCCAAAGCTGCAAGGAAAATAATTCCTCAGTTCTGTTAGGTGACAAGGAAGTCATGCCGATAGATGAGGAGTTGACGGTTTCCACTAAACAAATGATTGTGGAAAAATAGTGAACACTCTAGTTCCTTTAGGTATTTGCTGTCAGGCTGAAGAGATCTTGATAGCAAGAGTCATTGAACATACAGTTCGATTCCCTTCCTCAATAAGGGCAGAGGCACCTTTGTGCAAGAGAAATCTTTGTCAAGGACAAGTAGGAACAGAAAGAGAAAACTTAAAAGAAAAAAAAAAATTAAGTACAAATTTTATTAACCATATTTTATCCTTTCATAGATGTGATATCTGATTGAGTAACAATTTATGATAATCCCTGTCATACTCATGCAACGTTTATATATCAGAACACAGGAAATACTGTGAGATAAAATTGTTCATCCTTAATAAAAATGGAGATATCATTTGATTGTCAGACGTATAAATGGATATTAAATATTATGTTAGGTTATGAATATTAGGAAAATTTAAATAGCTACAGCTCTTGCTTCTTTCATGCAGTTGATTTGACTTTAATCTCCAGGAAATTCAGTTTGTAATACTGAATATGCATTTTTGCAGAAAGTGTATGACAGCAGCATCTGAAAACGGCCATTTAAGTTGTACACAGTATTAACAGGAGGGAAATCTTAGAGTAGAAAAAAATACTGAAAATTTTTTAAATTTTCCTAATGAAAATGTGCACAAAAATACTATATCAATATGAATAATAATCATTATATCCCCACATTATTGTTTGATTTCAACAATTGTTGAAATAGATTGTTTAAATAGATTTTCTTCTGTGTGTTCAGTAGGGATTTCTGCCAGGAACATGATATTTAAGGCAATAATAAATGAGCAGAAAAAAATGAGAAGGCAAAAGAGTAATTGGGAGGTGTTTACACTTTCAACTACTCAAGGTAAGTAAAATTACAACTGAAGAATTGCAGAAGAATTCCAAAACACTGAGTGACTAGACAATAAAAACAAAGATTCAATTATATGATGGTAAGTGCAAAGTGATATATACAGAACTGTCAGTAACCATCTAAGAACAATTATATAGTGATGTGATCTAAATCAACTTTTGCCACTCTGGAAAGAGTTATCATAAACAAATTTCTAAAAATATAACTCAGTGATTAGAAGTCAACAAAAACAAAGTGGCATCATGTATAAATGTAGATGTAATGCTATGCATTTAGGTAGAATTTGTGAAAAAATACATAAGATATCTGTAGTGCGTCTTTATTATGAATACTGCAAGTATCTATATATATCCAAAAGATTGTCACATTAAAATTGACATGTAATTTAACTTGAAATCTTTAGAACAGTCCATAAAAGATATCATGAACTTAGCCTGATATTTTGAGCGGGACACAGAAAAGTCTTGGAGAAGTTCTGGGACCTACTATAAAGAGGGCAGTCCAAAACTACTGGGAGGTCAACAAGTTTTATCAGAGACAAGGAAAATATTTTGAATGGGGTAAGAGAATAGTTTATGGCTATTCATCTTGGAAAAGGGACACAATAGCTGTCTTGAAAATTGTGAATGGCATGATGGTGAGGTAGAAATATTTCTCTAAGTTTCTTGCAATAGAGGAACTAGGGAAAAAATGGTTAAAACATCAAGCAACAGATCTATATTGATCGGAGAAAAAGGGTTGTTTTCATTCAGTATGTGTGATTAGGAGATTGTTCATATATATAAGTTGAAACAATAAATTAATGAAGAATGTGTCTTGGGTTGCATATTAATGCTTTAGATGCAATTTGTGACTCAGGCTATTGCTACTTACTGCAGGAATCTGGAAGGATACACCAGAAGGAACTCAATATTCATAACCTCTTCTTACTGTGTATCTGTTCTTTTACTGAAGCCTTAATTCTTGGCAGCTATCAGAGACAGGCTAATGGGCTAAGAGGGACTTCATGAGAATTTGTATGCCCATCTTAGATCAGGTCTCCTTAGAGTGGCTTGTTTCAAAGAATTTGAAAGGTGCAACCATTAATTTATGTTTAATACTCTAAGTTTCCAAATTCTAGCGTAGCAGAAGAATAGATACACAGACAATAAATTAAGGAATTTTTTTACAATTGCAACACATGACTTGCTGCAGGGCTGTTAAAGATGAAAAATTTTCAATTTACCCTTACAGAAGAAAAAAACTTCTTGTTTGTCCAAAAAAAACATTTTGGATGCCATGTAAATATTTAGACATAGCATAAAAAGCTGCATTTTAATGCAGTTTGAGTGAGTATAGGATACTTACGTGGAAATGGTTACATTCTTACATGGAAACGGTTGCTTCTTAACCTTGTCTCCATTCAGTGCAAATATCCCTTGCAGTTTTGTCAGAACAAGCCTTTTGCCTTCTTACCTCTATAATTTTGAAACCCTACTTTTCAACTATGTCCGCTTTAGCAGAGGACATGTGTTCTCTCAGTAAAGTGCTTACATTCTAATTAGTCAAATTCCATTCAATCCTTTGCTAATTCAGAGTATTAGAGTCTCAGCCATCTCAACTGATCAGCCTCTGATTACCAGGATGTTTGTGCTTTTTGCCTTCTGACAATTGGCAGCAATGCTTTTTGTCAAACATCATTCTTGTTGGGAGGACTTTAGCTGCATTTCCACTGCAAACACAAACATTAAGCAACTGTAAGGAGTTGGTAATCCACAGTTTTGTTGATAGCCTTCACATATTTACATGCTGGGCATCCTGCCAGATGTCTGGCAACCAAGGATGCCTAGCCCTTGCTCTACTCCCTGGGCAGATAAGCAAATGGGCAATCATATTGGGCCAAGAAGTGTTGACACTTTGTTTCCAAACCAAACCAAACCATTATTGGAATACCATACTTTGACAGAAAATGGAGTTTGTGAGCATTTGTTCCAATGCAGGGAAATAGCATTCCCAAGTGAGTCAAATCAAGTCCTCATCACCAAGAGGGGCGTATACTGGGCACTCTTCATGGACAATAGCCTTTCTTCATTAAGCTGATGTTAACCTTCCATCTTCACCTCAGCTTGCACATCTTCTGCACACACTTACACAGCTGTGAATTCTTGACTATAATAGTGATCTATCATGCCCTGAAGAGAGGTTTCCATCATACTTTATACTTACCTCTTTCCTGTCACCCTCCTGGAAATTACCAGCTGTCAAAGAGGAAAAAGAATTCCACAACCTGCAATTTTTTTCTCCTGAAGTCACTTCAACATCTGTCTACTTTATCTTCATTCTGTGTCTAGCTCAGGAAGTTAGGGCAGTGGAGATGTTTTGAAGGGAATTTTCATTTTCAAGCATAGAGAAGACCGATAAGTATTTCCTCTTTCATCGTAGCTCCTTAATACCCATTCCCGCCACCCCTGTGCCCCGCCTCTCCCCAGCCCAGCCCCAGGATATTCAATTACTTTCTCCCACCAATTTCATAATGACTCTTAATATGGATAGAATGCATCTCACCAATTTTGGTATCCATAACATGCATGTTTACATCTAGCTTAGACGTTACTTGTGGTCAAGAGAAAATAGTACTCAGCAATGAATTTCTTTGCTGGTCGCTCTGTCCTGGGTTAGTCACAACTGTACCTCTGGGTAACATTCCTCTCACCACCTACAGGGAGTGTAGATGTCTTGATCTGTTGTAGATCTCCCACATGGTAAATGTATAAATTTAGGTGGGAAGGATCTCACCCTTCCCATCTAAATTATTTAATTCTTTTGAGTCTGGGAAACAGAAAGAAATCATGTAAGTGAACACCTAGTTTTACAGATGCACTATGGGATCTTTTGCTTGCAGTAGACTTACGTATAATCCCTCAATGCCTGAAATGGGGGAAACTTCATTTATGCTGCTAACATGAAAGTTTTCATTGTTACAAAACTGAATTTTTGCACTGGTGGATTTGTTTATTTGCTTAAGATCCCACTTAATCAGTGTTACAATTTTGATAGTGTTGGAAGAGTACAATTTTTTCTCAATAGAATTCCCTAGAGTAGACAGAGACTAGTTCAACATTTAGGGACTGTGTTTTCCATACAACTTTTCTGTTGTATGTATAGTGTTCATGCTATTTTTACTGAAAAGGAGGATGAAGACACAAATGACATGATTTATGACATATGTATGTATAATTTTTTTTTTTTGAGAGAGAATATACTGACAATTCATTTCTGTACTTGGTAGTCAAATGATTTCTATTGGGCTGTGTTCAGCTGTCACCAAAATTCCAGAAAGGCTTTCAAAATTCATGAGCTTTGCTGAAATGATAAACGAACAATTAAATTAATGGGAAACAAGCACAGAAAGAAAAGAAAGGGTCTTAGTCCATTAATGTTATGCTTTGATCACAGAAATTCAAAGAAATTTGATAGTGGGGAGTATTTCAGTCCAGAAGAAAAATTTATAACAGATTATAATCTGAGAAGTGAAGACTCACAAATTTAAATGCCAAATAAGACTGCCTGAGGTTTGGATTTTTTGTTTGTTTGCTTGTTTGTCTCCTTTTGTAATGTGAGTTATGGGGGCTGGTTGGAAGTTCACCTGAAAACTTGCAAAAGCTAAATCAAGACAACTCCTAAGAGGCCTTTTTATTCTCAGTGTGCTGGTGAAGGCACAAAGCCACAGGAGATCTAAGTTCAATCAAAACTTTTAGGTACCAAATTGTAAATGTGACCGTGAGTTGAGTTCATAGGGAGCCAGTCTGGTTATTATTTTAACTTGGTGTTTACTACATGACTTTTCACAGGCATTTTTTCAAATAGTCCAGAAACTAACTTTAGAATTACTTAGCAAAGTGTGTAGTTTATGTAACAAAATTTGAAATAATGAAATGAGATTCTCATTTTTTAAAATGCATCTATTTCCACCATGGCTACTGTAAATACTAGTAATAATAACGACATAATCTAGATTAGTTGTGTCATTATATTAGGCAGGATGTAGGACTAAATGTTCACAGTTTTCTCTTTGCCTTGAATTCTTTGAACTCATGAACATGCAGCAATATTTCTTTATTTTAGCATATTTACCATGTGATTGAAAAAAAGAAAAAAAGCACAGTTGTAAAAATCAGATTAAATCAGAAATTAGGGCTTACTTCCTGGGTGACCTTTCAATTGTATAGTCCCAGTGGTTATTATCAAGGTGCACAGTTAGAAAATCAGTACAGAATTTAATTTGGAATAAGTTAATATTTTAAGCATTTTTAAAGATCTTTAGTGTTCTTTGTTTGGCTCAGAATCTTATACTGCTAACAAATAATCATGCTATTAAGTCAATGATGCTGTAACAAAGAAGATTGCACTATTGTAGCATTGCTGACACGCTCTTGATTCTTTACTAGCTGCTGATTCTTTCTTTGTTGCTGATTCAGCTTCTACTACTTCTGCTGGTATCAAGGAGAAAAAGCTCAACTTTAGTGCCCAAGAGTCACAAATTGTCTAATACTTGACATCCAAAGTGGAATTCTACAAAGAAACACTGATTTCACTTTCTCTGTGGCTGTACAGCAGGCTGAACCTGATCGTGTTAATACTCAGTAATGAAACTAGAAAAAAAACCTAGGAAAACAGGCTGCAGAAAGTGTTTTGAATCCCCTTAGGAAGAGAAGGAACCCATATGTCCCTTAAAGGCTGCTTTAATACAGAAAAGATCACAGGGTTCTTAAAAAGTATAAAGAAATCTCAGCTGGAAGTTGACCTTCTGTAAAGATATCACCTTGGAGATAAAGATGTCACAGTCAGCGAAACAGTGACTCTGAAATTTGCCCTTAACTGCAACCTCCCTTACCAACAGGAAACTTCACGGAAAGGTATTTTGAAATAGTGTGTTTAAAATAGGAATTCATCGTAGCAGTCATAGGCAAATGTATTCTTCTATAAGTAAAGCAAAAAGCAGCAAAGACAGAAATGGAAATCCCATTTCACTATTGAACTTCCATTTGCTTATTACATGCCCAGTGATGTTGTACAGGCATCATATTCTCTAAATCTCTCCAAAATGGTGTAGCAGTCAAGCACTGACTTTCTTGGGTCACCACAACTCACCACTACTCAGATCCCTCCCTACTGCTAACCTTAAGAGTTAAGGGATACTTCCCACCATTTCCCACCCATTATTCATGGTAGAGTGGCCACATCCCACCCGCACTGTCTCAACCACAGCAGCATCCTGTCCATCACACCAGTACATGTGTTGCATCCCACTCCTAAACAGAACGGAGCACCCAAGATTTATAGATGCTCATTATCGAAAAAGAATAGCAAAAGCCAGAAGGATCCAAAACATGTCTCAAAGCTACCCACTTGGCATGGAAATCAATATATGTTTTGTCCTATCTTCTAATAGTGAGAGAAATAAAAGAAGTTTTCCCTGCCCTGGAGCAAGTTGTCTTAACTTCGCATGCAAATGACTTAGCATGCAGAGTTCATTCTCCTGGATCCTTCAGAGAGCCTTGAGAGTGTTTGGTATTCTTGATCCCCCACTAGACTGATCCTCAGCCCACAGTTCATGCCTCTTGACACCACGCCTGCACTGTCCTTTATGCTGGGTGGTTACTATGGACCAGAATGGGGAAGTGGGCCCCAAAAAGGTCCTATCCTACCTCTGTACAGCCATATCCTGTTTTAGCTTAACTATTTGAGTATCTACCAGTGTTTGAGACATAGCAACTCATTAACTAACTGTGCAAACTTCTATACTGGCAAGATGTTGTATCTTCAGATTCTGCTTAATGGTAATAATTTGCTGTTTATCCTCTCTTTTAATGTTTGACAAATGCAAATTCTAATCGTATATTGTTCTTTCTTAACATCTGATATTGATTTTAGACCCTGGTACCTGAGAAACATGCTAGAGATTTTATAGTACAGAAAAACAGCACAACATATCTGTTACAGACTCAGATGCTCAAGTTTATTGCCAGATCTCAAACATGAAGCAGTAACACCTCAGCAAAGGAGTGGGAGTTTGCTATTGCACAAAGGCTCAGTGTATTCTGTAACTGCATCAGCAAAGGTGAATAATGATGATGAATTGGCTTTGCAAGATGGTTCGGTACATGAGTGTGTGATACTGAATACTTTTATACAATAATTTCTTCACCTGGCATGAAATTGTTCATAGCTAGATGTGGTGGATTACCCAACATTGGACACTTTAAAGATTCAGCTTTACAGACTGCTGGGCTATCTTGTCTAGGCCATGCTTTTGCCAGGAAGGGTTGAACCTTGAAGTCCCTTCCAACCTGATATTCTATGGTTCTATGATTCAATATTTTAAACATTTTGGCATCATTTAAGTTCCACTAATTACTAAAGTGAAGGGAAAAGGGAACAAACAAATATGATCAGTACATTTCGGATGAAACAATGAGCTTTACATATAATAAGATATACTATATAATGGTATTATTTCAATTATTTTTGAGTACAATAATTCTGCAATCCTTTTCCAAAGACAGTCATGGTACTTTGACCCAGCTTCAGATCACACGAGATTCAGAACTCCATCTGTACCAAATCTGATGTATTGTATTCTACCTTCTGTAATTATTTGTGTACAAACTTTAAGAGAGAATAGACCACTTTGTTTAAAGAGTACTTCACCAATTTATTTGGCTTTGAGTGATTCTGCACTTCACTCTGTAAATCCTTTAGATGTTGAGCAGGTATAGAGCAGAGAAGTAAACGAATCTTTCATTTGTGGAGCTCAGTGTTTCATCTCTGTCATACCCCTGTTATAAAGAAGACGTGGTTATTAATCTTCAAATAATTTATCAGATGTGTGTTACACACTAAAATACATTAAACTGCTGTATAATCACATTGTGGTTTTGTTATTGCATCAGATGTTTTATTTCAGTTCTGTTAGCAGCTCCTGTAAAATCAGACATCATAATTTCTGTCTTTTTTAAGTACATGATTTGTTAAAGAAAAAGAGCCCAATACAACTCTTCTGAAAGATAATGGCAGTCTTTCACTCAAGGTGTCTCATTAGTTGTCTGATGTGAGGAATGGCTCTCACCACTTCAGGCATTATATACACAGGATTTAATTTATATATGGAACACAGTTCATCAGAGTGCTTCATGGATTTAAAATAAAATAAATTAAATAAAGCAGCACTAGATATTATGTAAATAGCCAAAGTATAAAATAAAATGGTACAAAAATAAGGTGAACCCCTTACAAATAAGTGCACAGCATACAAAAATGTCTTATTTAATGAATATATCTGTGGCAAAGGTTTAATGTTTAATTATATTTATAAATCATAGCTCAATATCTAAATTCAGTTCTATTTTAGAACTTTTTTGCTGCTATTGGAATTTCACAAATGCAATTTTGTATCTTGATCTCCATAAACATACATAGCTGTAGCTGGTTTGGGGTTTTTTACTTACTGTGTTCTATTTAAAAAATATTTATGAAACTGGATGATAGAACAAAAAGCAGACAAACAACAGTATGATACAGCTTTGGAAATGTTAGAAAACTGAATTCTGTTCCCATGTACTACAGAGGTCATTGTCATTCCATTCACCCTAAGGTGCTTCAAGTTAGACATTTATTCAGACAAAATCAATTTGTTGAGTACTGCAAATGTCCAGAGACTCCTGGTTACTATCTGATTTCATGTGAGTTCTGAGTTATATGAAAGTTTTTAACATATCACTAAAATTATTTTCCAAGTCGTAAAATGAAAAATAGAAAGAAGGAAAGGCAGACTAATAAAAACAGCTATGCAATAATTTTTAATTATGTTATTCCAGATCAAAAAACAGACTCCTTTACCAATTTTGCTTTGCTATTTCATCTCAAAACAAGCTAAATCCTCTCTTTCTACTTAGTACTGTTGAAGGATCAATACAGCATGTCAATGCTTCACAATCTTTTATCAATCTACCTGCCATACTCCTGAAAAAAGACATCTTTATTTTCCTGTGACAGTCTGATTTAAAATGAGATAAAGGTATTTGATCTTGGCAGATGGACAAATAAGTGCTATTTTTCTTGACTGGAATAAAAAAATGACATATTAAAAGTGTGGAAAAGTGTTGCTTTAGGGTTTTGGTGGGGCTTGGTTTTTAAGAAGAAGACATCAAAGACAAGGAATGAGGAGAAGGGAGAGAAGGAAAGGAGAAATATTTTGACATGAAATAACAATAATGTTTAGAATCAAGGCATTACCTAGAAGTCTATCAAAATTTCTTTCCTATTCACAGAATGCATAGAAAGTTTTTTAAAAGTCTGAAAACATTTTAGTGAAACATAAGAGGCCATTTTCAGACATTTGTATCAAAAATCTGTAAAAAGATATTACAAGATTTTATCTGGATGTTAAAAAGATAATAATTCTAGTCTGGGTGAGTTTAAAATACAAGATATATACTTTCTCCTTCCTGTGCTTGTGAACTAGGTTTAAAGAGGGCTAAGATTGATCTCAACCATTTGGTACCTCTATCCCTGAGGTTACCCTGCAGAAGGATATGAAATGCAAAGATTGCATTGCAAGACAAAATGCAGAAAAGGCAGCTGCCAGGGTACTCATCTGGAAGCAGCAAGCCACAGATTCTTGTTTCAGATGGGTGAAAAGGGAGATGAAAGGTCCTAATATTTTTTCTCTCAGGAATATTTGTGAAAAATGGACCTTTTGACAACTCTTGGATAACCACGGCTTTGTGGTGCAAATACCTGTTCAAACAAAACCCAGTAGAATTGTTTCTTAAATCCATATTTTATTAGAAAATAAACTGCAATGAGGTAACTGAAATATGGAAAGTTCTAGTAAGTAAGTCTGAAATAAAACGTTTATGACACCTTCCTCCTCTTTAAACCTGTTTAAACACCAACCTTACCCACTGACTGCTTGGACAGCAATATCTTTCACACCACCTCCTTAAAAGCCCAGAGAGACTTTCCTCTTGGATCACCAGAGACTCATGGGGGAACCTGTGCTGTAGGTAATGTGTGCCAGTGAGCGCTACCAAAGCTTCTCATAAGTTGCCTCCAGGAAAAGAACAATTCCTTGCAAGTTTTAGTGTCTTCTTCCTAACCTAGGACAAAGAAAATGGGTAGCTGCCTCCTCCTTGCTGATGGTTCTTTCAGAAAATACTGTTCATGGCGCATGTGCCGTAAGCAGAGAGAAAACTAACACATCTCATCTACCTCATAGTCCCACCTGACTAGAAATATTCCTGACACCTGAAATACAGAAAACAGTTTGGACCTGAGATAGTATAGGTTTCCTCATGCTTATGAAATCTTAAGTTGTACCACTTGGGTCATTGCAAAGCAAATCTTATGAAATTCCATGAACCTCCCAGAATGTGTGATTCAGACTCTGTCCCAGCATAGAACAAATTAGGCAAGACCACAGCACATTCTTGGTTTGTTATATATGCTTACTGATTCCTTCAACTGAAATTGATCAAACCTGTCCACATTCCATTTTGGTTTCTGTTTTCTAGTGACACTTAGAATTAAGGCTTCTTATGGTTATCTTCTTTGAGTTTAAATTTATTGTAACAGAGAAGAAAGATACACAACTCTCACTCCTACAATGAAGCTCTGCAATTATATAATGTAAAAAGCAAAAGGCGAAAACATATTCTTTAAAGATAATGGAAGTTTTTCTATTCGTGCCATAGCCGGAATGTCAATCAGCAATGACTGTGGAAGGAAGTCACATAGACATTCATGTGTTGGACCGCAGCAGAGATGAGTATCACAAGGGTCTTTTTTCCCTGTAAGATTTGCATAGGCCACCTCTTCTTTCAGCTGTAATTGAAATGGTTTTGTAGCAGCAGCTGCAGCAATTAGTGAGGTGGAGGAATAAGCTGTAGAAAAGTATTTAATAAATTTCAAGTGTTTGCTGATGGCTTTGCTCTCCACAGAATGGCCTGTTTATTCTCAGGAAAAGGAGTCTGAATCATAGGGCTGTAAGCATTCCTTTCAATGTTTTAACAGCCGTCTAGGCTTTTTGTTGCAATTCAGAGCCTGAACATCAATAAGCAAGCGCAGTTTGGAAGCCCCTTACATTAACTGGATAGGTGTTTGATCACTGGTGGCAACCACACCACTTTATGACAGTCATCTTTCCCTACCTGCAATGATAGCAGAAAGCAGGATTTTCAAAACAGTTTCTATTTCTTCATCCACGAAAAGAATTATATATGTACCCAGTTTCCTTATTTATATCTAAATGTAGACATTTTGAGTATCTGTTCGTATGTTCTAAAGTCAGAGGGTTGCAAATGGAATATTAGTAAGCATGTAACAATTGTTTTGGATGTAAAAACTATAAATCACTCATTTTTACCTATATATACCACAGATCAACCAGCACAATTTTTCCAGCACTGCATTCACCTGTCTCTGTTTTTCTCTATCATCTAAATTTCTGTCAAATCTCTAAGACTTATGTGCTTTCAACCACGTAGAAGTCGAATACATCTTCACACTTTACCACTTATCGGCCTTCCATTCTGAGGTTTATTTAAAATTTTCACCTCATTGCTCAGCAATACCTTCCCCAATGGAATCAGAGACCTTAGATTAAGTATGCTTGTTGGCCAGTCATCTGACACAATTAGCTCTAATTAGCAGATCTGTTTACTCATAAATATACTTTACAGGTACATCATAACTCACATGACTGGCAGTGCATTTCAGTAAGTCTCATAATCTTTTACCTTTATACTCAGTGTCAGAATAGTTCACTAACACTTAAGAACAAATCACTCTCTTCTACTTCATCTCAATGCTGATTACAGCGTTATGTACTAAAGTTTAAGAGCAAACTCAGGCTAGAGTTCCTGTTTCCCTGCTCCCCTTTTTTTGATTCACTACGCTAACTTTCAAGACCTACCATAAGAATAAGAAGCTTAAACTTTATCATATTGTTCATATAATTTTATTTTAAGTATCATGATGAACAGTGTTCCTTAATGGGATTTGGATAATTAATTGGTATATTCTAGGCAGAATAATAAGATCAAGAATAACGAGATTCGTGTACAGCAATTAGGAATACTGAATGTGCAATGAATTGCACAACACTTCAGTACAAACTGATGCTATTTTCTCCCAGTATAGATTTGTCCATTATGGGATTTCATGCTCTGGGATATCCAGGAGTTTAAATGTACCCAAAATTAAGAGATCACCCTTTAAATGGAAATACTACTTTTTAAAAACTATGTTTATTAAGTTATATAAATTATTCAATTCTTATTTTCCTAAATATTATGGTAAGTATTAAGTATCTGACGTTTTTCCATCCTGTACCTGTGTAGGTACTTCCTAATAAAGACTTCATGAACATCAGCCCAACCTAACTTCTGATGTGAAAGACATGACATTGACATATGAAGTCTTGTATTATGTACACTGTTACCTTACAGTATATGCACAAGAAAGAAATAGTTAACACCTTTGACTTAGAAATTCATAACAATATAGTTTTGGAATTTGTGTCAGTCCTATGTTTGCTGCAGGTTTGAAGCTGCACTGTGGTTCCTTTCTCCTCTGTAGCTCACTTGATCTCTGTAGCACAGGCACAGGTCACTGCAACCAACATGTGCAAATGCTGAGCCATGGAAACCCTCATTCTTGGCTGTGACTTGTAGCCCTGCAACCACTCTTTTCACACAAGCTGAATCTTCAAATGCCCTCTTAAGTTCCCAGCTCAATCAAAGTTTTTGGGAATAGGCAGCTGTTAAATACAGCAGATGTAGAAGTAGAGGTGAGACATTCTCTGATTTTTTGTCTTGAACAAGAACAGACTTCTTGAAATATAGTTCTAGCCAGATGTTCAATAATTTACCTTTTAATTTCATTGACAAGTGTAGTCTGGAGAGAGCGATATATATTGACATTTAGCATCTAGTTACTTTTTTATTCGTGGCAAGGCCAGTTGGCAGATATTATTCCCTTAAGAAATGCTAAGCAAATACAGCAAAACATATTCATGAGCATTTATTTGAACAAAAAAAAAAAAACCAAAAAAAACCAAAAAAACTTGGCTGTGTCTGTGGCCCCAGTGGATTCACTTTCTGAAAATATTCTAGCAAACAATTTTAAGAGGAGGCATGTTCACTGAACAACCCAGCTGAGCAGCTCATGCATATTCAAGAAAATATTTAAGCATATGCTTAACTTTGAACTTCAAATTGTATTGAGTCTCAGAAGGATTCAAGCATGTGCTTAAAATTCTTCCTGTGATTACTTACGTCAAGAAGTTTGCCAAACTGTGTCCTGAGGTAAGACCGTATGAACAGACAGCTATCCAAAATCAGCTGATGCATGGTAATTTGCACAATCAGATCACCTGCGGTCTTGATAAAATCTTTGCATTAGTGTAAATTTGTCTCTTGAGGCTCTTTAGGGCAACTATTGCTTAAAAACTTGACATCAAGCTCTTAACGTGCTTTACCTTAATCCACTTCTAAAGTGTATGGTTATTCCTTGTAAATTAGGGATAAGAACATCTCATGGTTTTATAAGTAGACAGACAACTGAAGCATAGCTATGTCAAATTATATTTCAAAGCAGAAAAGTCCATGGATCTAGAATTTTTCCCATTTAGCTCCATTGAGATACAGTGGAGCCTAGATAGCATAGTCATCTAGGGGTTCCTATGTCTTTCCTTTGGTTAGAAACAGGAAATACATGGAAGATAAGTTTTTCATGTAGTGCAAATAAGGTGAATCTGTTCCTTAGTATTATAACATGAAATAAGAAGGTTCTTTGGTTAGGGACTATACTATGGTATCCATTATTCTTGTCATTGAAAATACATTCCCTGGAGCTTTAGCAAACACTTAAAATCCCAATAAAATTTCTTGATACTTTCAAATGGAGTTCATCTCTTCATGCATAGGTAGTGTTTTGTTTATTCCAAAACTATATGCTTCAAAGTAGTCAATTTAATTATTTTTTATAATGACCATCAAACTTTATTTTTTATTCTGCAGAAGGAGTTACCTAAGACATTATCCAATTTGTCTGTCTGTGATGGCTTGAACTCCGCTATTCCCCATTTTTATATTATCTACCCTGGTATACCTTCTGTCTTGGCTTTGATAGTTTTCTGGAGTATGAGGATGTCACCACTGGATTATAATTCTTTAAAATTTCTAGACAACTTAATTCATCTTCAGCTGTTGTAATAAACACTTGATAATGATCTTTCCTTAATTGCTCAATTTATAGTTCCACTCCCTCTCTTTTGAATTTCCTACTTGATAATCTGTTTTCCCTCAGTGGACTTTACAGAAAGCAGAGAAGGAGAGAACATTTCTTAAATGAATGCAGGCAATATATCTCCAAAAGAAAAAGACACAAAAAATTGATCACTCAGGTTAGTTAAAATCTCCAAGTGTTCCAGTAATAATGAAATAAAAATGATAATAATTTTAAAAAGTTGTTCATGTACATTGCAACTGTTGTTTCTACTGCAAAAATTAAATCATTAGTCAAATGCAAATCTTTAGCCAAAATTGCACTGCTTTCAAGATTTAATTTAAATATGTTTCAATGTTTCACAGAAAAGACAGAATAAGACCCTCATACAAACCCTGAAGTTTAGAAATCCATTCTCCCTACTTAAAAATACAATTTCCCGAAATGAACTCAAAGGAAACCTGAAAATCTGGTTGTTCATTAGAGTGGTTTCTTAACCTGCATGAACTAATGGCAAATCCTTTAGCAGTTCGTTTAGTGGTATTTTCACTTCTTTCTCCCATAGTCACTTGAAAATAAGAAATGGTAGATCATGTTGACAAGTTGTTGATTACAGTTAAATGTTGCTAGCAAATGCCATTAAGTGCCCTAATTAAAACTTCCACAGCTCTTTTAAAAGCTAACAATATGTGTCCTTAAGAGTATGCTAATATTTCTTAGTACAGAAAAAAAATAAAAGAAAGTATGAATCTGTATTTTAAGGACTCACTGTCATGACACATGTATGCATGAAATTCCTTAAGAAAAGAAACCCTGAAACTATAAGTAATTTGGAATAGATAAATCATATTTCACCATGAATTGCGGTTTCTTTCTTTAAACTGTTATGGACAATATAGCTTAAAAGTGATCTCTTTGTGCCCTGTGTTGCCTGTACAGCCAAAAGACATGGAAAAAAGTCACTGTCTTACACTGGCATGGGAAACCTGAACGAGGGGTCCGCAGACTTCAAGCATTCTGTCTAACATGTTCCTGAACAAGTATCACCAATTTTTATTGGAACAATCTGTAAGCTGTCAAGGCAGAGAGATGACTTAGTGAAGAGAATAATTTTCATTTCCCTACATCAATCCAAATTCAGTAGTAGTCTTTGTTCTGGAGAAAGGGAGGAAAAAGTATGTTTAACTCACTACAAGTAATTCCTCAAATAGGACACATTAAGCCAAAATCTTAGTTGTAATGACACTGGAATATATACATCACGACAGCACTGACATATTTTCTTAATGCAGATTGGGGTTTTTCTCTTACAGAAACAGAAGTTCTAAGTCCATCAGGCACCAAAAAAATGGGTAGAGGTTCTACCAGGAGGAAAACACATTGGAAAGGATTGTAAATTGGCTTACATTACCTACATACAGTGAAACAATTCTGAGGTTGATTTTGTGTGGGAAATATGACCTTTAGTTGAATGATGAATTAAGGTTAAATTGAAGTATTTGATTAGTCATTTTTCTTATTTAAATGTTTACTGGTATGTTTACATGGAATTCTTGAAACACAACATCCCACATACACTAACAAGAGATGTAAGAAAAACAACAAATTGAATAAGGCTTCACCGATGGAAAGTGACAACACGCTTATGTATTCATGGTACAGATGGCACCTGAAAAAAAACCTGGAAGGAGTAGCTTCCAGGTCCTGCTGAACTGATAAATCTTCACAATCATGGGGTCTGGCCTTACACTGATTCATACCCCAGTAACAGATATCCATGCTTTCCTGGAGGAATTTTTGCACTAAGATATTTGCAAAAACAATATTGCAGTCATGTAATTCAATTGAGTGTCTATACTGAATGTAATTCAACTCTTATTTTGGTTAACACTTAGGCATCTTTTCAAGTTTGGCTTTGTTATATAGAACAAGCATTTGGGAGACTTACATGGAAATTTTCCTGAGATTGTGTCTAAGTGGAGGAGTTCTTTTTTGGGCAGAGACAGAAAGGGAAAAGAACTAGAGAGACTGTATTTGTTTGTTGCACATACTTGAAGAATAAACACCTAGCTTCTTTTGAGTTTTTCTTCCAGCTTGGGTTCATGTTGTTTTTATTTTGGTAATTAGTTGTTGGTTTCAGTCAGTATGTATTGCCTTCTATTTGTACAATTGGTGTAATTACATAATTAGTGTAAATAGATGCAATCATCATTAGAATGTTTTAGATTCCATGAAACTTTGCAGAAATTATGTAACATATGCTCAGTGATAGCTAAAATACTGCGATGTGATAGTTTCAAACTTTTTTTCTTAAAATTACATTATCTTTCTTTTACATCATAGCACAAAACTGTGTCTGTGTTGCAGGTTGCAGCATGAGAGCAAGCTAAGTGCACTTTTTGCCACACAATGTCCATCGATTTCTAGGTGCATGAAATGAGAAGACTTCCCCCAACTGCCTCTAAAATAGGCAAAAATAGCTGCACAGAAATTCTTACACAGAAATATCCAGAGACATTAAAATTCACATTAAATTCCACGCCTGTTTAATTTCTCACAACTCCCAACATAGTATTATATTACAATCTGCCTCTTAATGAAACAGAAGAATTGAAGGATGGATAGATGGATGGATGGATGGATGGATGGATGGATGGATGGATGGATGGATAGATAGATAGATGGATGAATGGATGGATGGATGTGTAAAAGCACAGGATATTGGAAAGTAGGACTAAATGTCTTTATTTGCCTAATGGAAGCCCTACAACTATAGTACCTTTATGCTTAACAAATTTTTAATATTGCTGGTTGCATGAAAAGTAGAAAGCCACAGTTATTCTGTGCTACAACAGGAGAGCTGGAAAAATTAGCGCTATCAGAATATCCTGAATTCCAAGGAGTTCTGCCTGGAAGCAAAGAGTTTCATAAGCTGCTGTGCTAAGGACATCAGCTGAACCCCAGAGACAAGCAGCATTTTACTCATTTGCAGACATCTCTGAGAATAATGTTTGCATGATAAATTCAAGAACCAGACTGACTACCTTAGAGTAAAAAAATCTACAAATCCATAAAAGGGTTCAAGACTTTTTTTTGCCATCTCACTAGTCATCTTTGCTGTGTGATAGAGACTGAAGTGATAGCAACACTTAGGGTGGTTATTAGTGGGCCACGAGGAAATGATACAGTTGTGAAAAGCTGTGGATACTTTGAGGAGTTTCCTTCAATTTTCTGCTTATTATAAGTCTAATATTTGTCAGTCTGATAGGAACAAACAGATTTTTCCAAGGAATTGTGCATCCTGGCATCTTAGGGGGAACTGAAATCTGAAAATCTTTTCCAAATTGTGACTGCTGAACATTAATATCTGACTTAATGAAATGTTACACTGTATCTATTAGATGGTGACTTCCATATAAGAAGCATCCAATGACATAGCCTCCATCATACTAATACACACAAGAAATTCTATTCACACATCAATGAAATACTAAGCATGCATATAAGCATTATAATGTTCACTTTACCTAAGCATTCTCATCTATAAGGATATAGGAAGGGAAGAAAAACATTTAATTACTATGTCTGAATTGCTATTCTAAATCTTGGAACATTTTAACAGATAAAAGATCTATAAATCAGTGTGAGTTTGTCTCTTCATTTACTACTTTGTGTTAAATAGATGAGTAAAAATGGAAGTCCTTTACCAGTAATATTTTTGTTTCCTTTTAAATGTTTCTGAGATTGTCTTTCTTCTAATTGAATATGATTCCTGTACCAGTCACTTTTCAAGAATATCATAATTAAGGGTAAGGTTCCATTACAGGTTGCAAGATTATTTAGATACTGTGGGGAGAAAAAGAATAGCACACCTCCTGTAGATCATAGTTTAATTTCTGAACACTCTGTAATATTTACCTTTTCAAAATTTTGTTAGTATCATTTCTTGAGTATTTTGAGATGTGCAACTCTTCCAACATCCTAGATAGGAATCAATTCCACCATGAAGGAATTATATTTTTATTATGTGAAGTTCCTCAAACCTGCAACACATACACATACAACACTGGAGATAAAAAATTGACAATGTCTTTTGCCCTTTTTTGTGTTCTTTACATTTCAAAAATGTTGGGGTTAATTCAAAGTTTATGTTGGGATGCTGTGTAACACTAGCTAGGGTTGTCACTTCTGCAGTGAGGCTCAACCAGTGCTCCCTGCTCATCTCTCAGTTCTTCTGAAAGACTGGGAAGGGTAGCAAATTTAGGAAAAGACTAATTCTGGCACATTCATCTATCTTTATTTATGGCTTAAATAGACCAATTGTTTTATATTTAGCTTTACTGGGTTGTTCCGAAGCAATTGCTATTAAGTAGCTAATAGAGGGAATACACTGTAGACATTTGCAAGCACACTAAGCATTTGAAAAAGTGGGGTTGCACTTTACATCTCAGACAGTGTTTTAAAAGTACCTCTAAAGGGAGGTGATTTATGGTCACCCTCTTTTCTCACATATAACAGGTGTATAACTCCCACTCACTTCTAAGTTAAGCTACCGAGAAAAGTAAAGGATAACTTTCAGTGGCAGAGGTCAGTACATTAAAAATTCATGTCTTTTTTCTTCATATAGCTCAGAAGGAAATATCTTCATTACTGTTTTATTTCTTGGATTTGTTCATTTTAGCTTTTATTTGCTGCAGACACCAGCTAGCGTTGTCACCCATCCCTTCCTTGGTCTGTGGCTTTCCTCTTTGACATCTGCGGTTCAGGAATGACACAGAGACTCCTTCAGTCTTCCAATCACTGTCAGATTCTCCAGTCACCATCTGAACAGGGCAAAAGGGGACCATAGCCCACCTCTGTCGTGACTTTGGAATTTCTTCAAATACTGAAACACAAAATACAGGAAATATCTTTTTTGTTAATGTCTGCTACAATGCCAAGAAACCAACTGGCTACCATTGCCTTGAAAAAAATGCTGGCATACATAATTATTGGTATATTTTAACTTTCAACTGCTTCAGAACCATTAAAGTTTTCTTTAGAATCAGCCTTAGCTAAGTATTATCTTATTATTGCAATTCATCCTCTCCTTCTCAACCTTTCCCTTAACACGTGTATTTGCAGCCTGATCCTGCTCTGAGGTTCTATACGAGTACACAGGGAGTCCTTTTGTGTCTGTCTGTCCTCAGTCAGTCATCACTGTGTTCCTGTGCCCAGGAATCAGTCATTGTCCAAAAACAACTTACAGGTGCAGGTCTAGTTTTCTGTTTTCTCTGCTCAGCAGTACAGGGCTTTACAAACAAGATTTTTAAAGGCACTGTGACATCTATCTCCCACTGATTTTGATGAGAGCAAAATGTCTAAATACCTTGAAAAATCTTGTTATAAATGACTAGCAAAATCCAATTTTCCAAAGTGACTTAAGCAGACTTAGGAACTTGGGAACTCAGACACACAATTAGATTACTACCATTCAACATGTAACCATTCATCAGCTTAGCTCGAACTTCAATCATTTCAGGCTAGCCGAAATAATATTAACTGATATTTGCCACTGGCTAAGACTGAGTGAAGAAAAATTTAAAATTGCTCAGCTAATTCAGTATATCTTGTTAAATCATAGTAATATGACAATGTTCCTGGATGAATTTTATTTTTGAAAATCAGTGGGTTATGGAACTTTGATAGAGTAGTGAATTTCTATGGCAATATATTTTATGCTGCATCAGCTTTTTGACATTAACAGTCCCTGTCTTTGCTCCAACCCTTTGGCACAAGGTGGCAGGGTATCCCCTTCACTTTGTTGTAACTTATGCTCATATGAGGCAGCTGTGTTTGCACCAAGAGTTACAGCTTCTGTAACTCATCCCAAAATGTATTTTGTATTCTAACATTAAAGTTCATTATTAATTTGTTCAAGTACATCACAAATATCTAAAGCCATTTCTATACTGAATAACAACTAATGTATGTATAAACCAGCTTTACATTAACTGCAGTAGCAACAATGAAACTGTGGCAACATAATATTCACTGTGAGGCAGCTACATCAATATTTACCCAGCTTCTCAAACAGATGAGTAGTATGTACAGTAAAAACTCTTCCCAAGGCAGAAAGTTAAAAATTCATGTACAAATCCCAAAAATGGCCACACCAAAGTATTCTGACATCTTACATTCATCCATGACTTGGACCAGAGTGTCAGAGTAGGGTCAGTATGCTGTAGCATCTTCCATGGGATGCCTTTCAAAACAGCAGCAGTCTGTCACAGACTTTTAGCTCCAGATTTTCATAGTCTTTGTAACATGTTCCTTACTGGAATTCACCTGGTCAGTTTTTGATCCAGTGTCACCTTCTGCATGCACATTGTCATGCAGCAATGGATTTAATGGCATTCTGCTGAAAAAAAAAATCTGATTTTGTTTATTTTTACCTGTCTAGAAACTATATTTGAGATTCTTCAGCTCTTTACCTTCAACAGTTTGGTTGTAATTCTTTCCTCAAGGTCACAGAGGAAAACTGTGGTAGAGTAAGGTCTGAGTCTATTTTCTTGATTTCTGTCTTGTGACACAGACACAGAACCTGCCTTCTCTTGTATATATCAATTTAAACTATTTGGAATTCAGATGAGTTTGCCTTACTGCATTCCTAATTTGAATCAAGCTGTCTGGCAGTGAATACTTCTTCGCTACTGCAGTATAGATAAGATATAATGTTATGAAGGAAATATTGCAGTGAAGGCATTTAAATGTTCCAGAACACCTCTCATGTAACAGGATCACAGGTTCCTGTTCAGCTTGTATATGTGCTTTATGCATTTGTTTTTACTTTGTGCTATCTCAAAATAAATGCTTTAAGTAGGTGGGCTTTTTTTCCAGACTATCAACTGGTTGGTATTTCTCCAGACAATAACCATGTCATATTGATTACCAGTAACATTGTTCAACTATGCTGCAAAAATCTCTTGTGAAATATTGGCAAATGTTTGGTTGTCATAGGGAAATATGAAGTTTATTACATTCCTGTGTTTTGCACTAACATTCATCTGAATCTACCTTAGTTTCCCTAAGTGAATGAAATGGTTCTTCTTTTGATTTTTTTTAGAACTTGTGATGATTTTTAGCCCTTTCATGTTAATGGCTAAAGTTAAAAAATAGTTTTTCTCTCCAGTCAGACACTTGCCCCCTTAGATATAATTTGCAAGTTCACTCCTTTTCTGTTTTCTGTCATCTTCTGCTCTGAGTGACTCTTATCTTCAACTTTAGAGTCATTTCAAGGAGCCAACAGCTCCTTCCCCAGTACATGATTACAGATTGGCCATTAAACTCTATTTAAGTAACAATTGGTTTTTCCAAGATGACTATTACTACTTACTTATGTCTCTTTATGTCACTGTAGATGTGTTCTTGATTGATAAACTGAGGTGACCTGTGAATTCAGAAATGTGCACAACATATTAGAAGGAAAATTGTTCTTTTATACATTGCATCATTTCATAAATCAATGTCTTTTTATTATTCCTTGTTTTTTCATCAGCTGAAATAATTCTAATTGGTGGACAATTTCTCTTGTAAATCAGAAATAATTTCTCCAGATTGGATTTTTTCTCTTGACTTTTAAGGAAGAAAAACAACAGCAATCAATGAAATATTTTTGTTCTGTTTTGCTTTCAGTATTTTTTTTACCTAAAAACCCACAGTCCTGATATAGAAACATAAAGGCAAAATGCTGTGTAAAGACTGTATCTTGTGCTCAAAAGAAGATAAGAAAATCTTAAAAGAAAAGGCACACAAGAATTTGCCCTAAATGTCCTAAAGTTTTGTCTATTACTAATATTAGACAGTGGGAGCTGGGCCTGTTCAGCCTTGGGAGGAGACAGTGAGAGGGGATGTCATCAATGTCTGTAAGTACCTGAAGGGAGGGTGTCAAGAAGATGGAGCTGGGCTCTGCTTGGTGCCAAGCAATACAACAAGAGGCAAAGGACAGAAACATGGAAAGCATGAGAAGTTACACGTGAATATGAGGAAGAACTTCTTTACTGTGCAGTGACTGAGCACTGGAACAGGTTGCCCAGAGAGGCTGTGGAGTCTCCCTCACTGGAGATTTTCCAGAACTGTCTGGACACAATCCTGTGCCATGAGCTCTGGGATGACCCTGCTTGAGCAGGGAGAGTGGACCAGCAGATCCACTGTGGTGCCTTCCAACCTTGCCCATTCTGTGATTCTGTAACACTTCTAATTATGCCCTAGACTCTGAAGCAGCAGCTGTAAATTTAAGGTCATTTGAACATAATTCCCTCCTTCATGTAGTCAGAAATGATGCACAGATACTTTTGTTAACCAGTACACACATTTCTCCCAAGAATTATTTTTAAAAGTTAAAATACCATTCCAGAGCATTGTGGCAAATTTTGAGTAATTCCTGGCAATATTCCAAATGAGAATTCGTGATTTATTCCTGTGTAGAGGAAGCATTAGTAATACTAGATATTATCAGCAAACATCAGACTATTCATTACAAATGGTTTTTATACATTGCTTGATAAAGAGATAGGCTTGCTTACTTTGACAATTTTTTGAACCGAATCTACATTTTTTTTCCATTCATCCATCTCTGAGTTTTGACATTTGCTGTCTTTCCATGAAGGCTTCAAGAAATGAGATGACCTTGCCACAGATCAAGAGATGTGTCTGGAAGAATTGCATTATCTTGGAAGATGGATTTATGTGATTACTGTGTAAAAGAGTACTTTTTCTGTAGTGATTGATGACAACACTGTCAGTATTGACTGATCATTAGAAATATTTATATGGCAGACCCTTTAAGGTAGTGGAAGATATGAAGGAAAGATTAAATGCATATCAAGAAGACAACAGTTTCTATGTATATGGAATCAGAGCTTATGGTTCTTTGCAACACCTTTAATTATTTTCTTCACATTTTTCTTGTTTCACAGACACAAATGTACTATAAATGCCTCCAAAAAGGCTTGTAGGCCCCACAAAATTAATAGGGCAGATGATGTCATTTACGTATTTTGAAAGCCGTTAAGTTTAATATTTGCAATTATAAATCCTGCCTCATAAATATGTTTTTAGGTAGGGACCATATTCATAAAGATGTACTAGAAAGATAAATATACTCTTTCTCATTGTTTTCTCAAGGTTTGTATCACAAACAGACTTTAAAAGAATATACTTATTTTGTTATTTGTGACCCTGGCATACTTTTAGACATTGGAGTGTTCTACTGCATTATTTACCATGCTGTGTTTAAGTAACCTTTAGTAAATGATATGCTAGTATTTTAACTATTTATAGTCATTAAAAATAGATGGTCATTAAGGTGTTAATTTAAATACAAGGAGGCCTGGCATTATTCTCAGCTTTACCACATCACATATCTCTATTAAAGAGAGAAATTCAGTAGAATTGCTCTGTTTAGGTGCAAGTGAAAGCAAAATCATTTGGCTAGCCTGCTGGTGCATGTAGTAACTGAAGACATACATGCACACTCAAAGCCTCCCTATATATGTATTTAAGTGAAAGTTCGTATATAGTATGAGTAGAATGATAACAGCTTGACAGAGTACATCTAGTATATTTAATTTATGAGCAATTAAATGGGAGCATGTTTAGTTGATTTAAGTTTCCTTTTCTTCTCTTTCTGTTGCATTATGAAAAATTTTGCTTACACTAAAGCAAATTTTTTAATTTTTTTGAGCAATGAAGTAGGTTGTTCAGCAAGATTGTGTAGTTTCCATCCAAAAACTGTCTGGCCATAATCTTGGGCAGCTAACTGTAGGTTAGCTGTTAGGTTCTGTGTGAGCAGAAGGGTTGAACCATCCAAGCCCAACTATTCTGTGGTTGTGTGCCTCTTGACACCAGTCTCTGAAACGTATCCATGTAAAATGCACTGTTACAGTTCTGATAATAGGTTGCCTGTAGCAAAAAATATGGAACAGTTAAGTGCTCATTCAGATGTACTGATTTCATGGTTTTGGTGAGGTGAAGGAAAGAATGAGCCACGTTTTTCAGGTTTTGTCTTAGCATATTTGCATACAGCAGTAGTCACCACAACAGGTATTTTAGCCCATCAGAGGAAAAGTGCTAAAGCTACTTGTAGTATTTAATTAAATTTATCACTCCTTTCCTTGATCTTACATTTTATGGGTGTTAATTATTAGTTCCTTTTAATTTTACTTCATGGCCTTTGTCCTGGAAACTATCCAAAGAGTAGATCATTATGGTATGCAACTCGGTGAAACAGTTTCCAGGCATTAAGCCATCCTCAAGACCATGTGAAACAATCGTTATTAAAATTAGAAAAATATTAGTGTGCATATTTAGATTATAAATAATGGGGGAGAAATGGTTGACATTATTCCATGGAGTGCTATTAATTTGGTTTGGCTTGTACTGTAATTCCTAACCACTTCAAAATTAAGAGAATTGAGAACAGTAGTGTTTCAGTTCTGGTACTCCATTTGCTGACAAAAGGCACAATGGTTTCTTATCTTTCTCAACCTATTTTAAGTTCATATGTAGGTGTAAAAAAAAATCTCACCCCACAGCTTTGGAAGCAGCTGATAGGCAGGATTTGTTCTCAGAACAACATCACTTCTCAGCTGAGTGATTGAAACAGTCGAGGTGAAGTAAAACTGACACAGGGTGTCGCACAGGGTGTCACACAGGGCAGTGACATCAGTGAGGGACTAGTGGTAAAGCCAGACAAATTCTTGAGCTGCTGGACTGTGCTGAAATGCTTGGATAGCCACTGTTACTTGTGCACAGCTACCATGACTACATTCTAACATTTGCTGTTGGAGGTGCTATCAAATTTGTACAAGGGCAATAAATGTCTGTGTAGATACACCCAGATATAACATAAATAAGTTAATTTAAGCCTTTTGGGAACCTTTTATAATTTTACAAGTATGTTTTTGTAGGTATTTTTAAATCTTATTACTTGAAAAATCGGTTATGTAGAGAACGAGAACAACTGACTCAGAGACTGATCCCACAAAGACTTGCTGAATGAATAATTTTAGTTTCCTGAGTTGTCCCATTGCTAGCTTTGTGCAAATTTGTGCTGTAATGGGAAATGATTTAATAGTTTTAATGTTGTTTTTGCTCATGTTAAAATGCATTCAACATAACCACTAGTTGAAACAAAACTATTCTTTTGCTTGTGCAGTACTCTACCACATCATAATCATTGTATTAAAATAAGACAATTTGACCTAGTTGTATCATGGAAACATATTTAAAAATGAACACCAAAGATCTTGTTTCTAATTAATAAAGTCCCATTCCAGCAAACTATAAAGTTATTAACCTAAACCAAGCACTTCTGGTTCTCTCTGCATGTCTGTGACTTATGTACTTTAACAGTCTTTTTCTTCTTCTTTCTCACTAACCTTAGCTGAGATTTAAAAATGAGATTTAAAAACCTTAGCATTGCTCTATTATGTTCAGAAAACAATCTTAACTAAATATATGCTAATTTTTCCTTCAAAAACAAAATCAAAAATTATCTTTGTAATAGGCCTTTAATATAGCAGTCTTGAGCCTGAATTTATCCAGCAGTGTTCATTGGGATTTGGCATTTTGTTACTTATGATAGCTTTTTAACAAATTTGTGATTTTATTTACTACACAATTATTATTTTAAAAGTTAAAACTGCTTGGCTTTTCCTTTTAGAGGTTCTGTATTTTTTCACAGAATCTTCCCTCAGTGCTCTACTTTTTTTAACCGTTTTTAGAAACATTCTCAGATTTAAGAGCTGACTTTATTCTCAGGGATTTCACCTGTTAGAAGTTTATATGGATTTAACAAAGCAGTTAAGCATGGTCTTAAGCCATTCTTACTGAGCTAAATACATATGGAGCGTCTCTGCTTCTCTCTTTTAAAAAGATCCAAACCATCACTTTACAATAACAAGCCCACGAGAAAAACAGCTCAGGGATAGTTTCTCAGTTACTGTTATTCTGTCCTTTGTTTTTTAGTGATCTAGACATGGATCTCATAGGTTTCTCTCTCTTTTGATTGTGACAACACCTCATGGTTTTTCTTTATTTGTCTCTCTTTGACTATACTATTTCCTGCTTCTGTTTTTGAATCTTCATGCATAATTTTCAGGACAGTTTTCCAAGGAATTTTTAGTTGTAGTTAAAAAGTTATTCATATTTTTTCACTCAATTCAGTGGCAACCTTAAGAATCTCTTTGCACCCAATAAATTTCACAGTGAATATAATGTGGATTTGGATCCATGCTATTGAGTAACATCTTTCTAAACGGAAAACCATCTAATCAGAGTTAGTGGTTTAGTGGTTTCAATATTACAAAGAACATCTCCTTCAAACTCAGGTCATTGTTCTAAGGGTTCATGGTAGTTTAAAGTAATAGTTTTTTCTTGATTATAATGATCCTTTCATGAACAGAATCTCATTTGTGTTAGTAGTCAAATGATTTTAATTTGGAAAGTTCATTGCAAAGAAGTTGTGTTCTCTTGATTTGGGTAATTATACTCACTTAGTATGTTAATGGAAAGGACTGCTCAGGCTTTTTAAAAACCTTCCAGCTCTCTATAGAACAGTTATTGAAAGGAGTGGAGAGTATGCGGTTCTCTTTGATCACTTTAATGAACCTCAGTGTTTTTATTGTCTATTCACTTATATGCAAAATGTAGTGCAACTGTGTATTAGCTACTAATTAGAGTTTTATTCAAGAAAAAATAACATAAAAGCAATCTATGTCATAATTAAGGTTTTGAACAGTATTGTTTCTAATGATTTTCAAACAGCAAAACAAATCTTTTTAAATTACTTTTAAAAATGCATATGCCTTATTGAAGAGCTTTTGCTCTAGGTTGTTTTTATGTTTATAAGGACTTAAGTTTTGTCAAAGTTATGACAAGTTAGACCACAGCCATTGTCACAACCTCTGCCAGCCCATGGGCAGCAATAGAAAGGGGAAAACACTGTGAGAACAACATGAAATTTTTATGTTCCTGCTGGTCTTAGTTGCAAAATTTACATTTACATTTCTGTCAGCAAATGTAACAGCATTGTAATAAACATCTCAGGCAATGAATGGCCAGTGGCTACAAGTAAGGACCATAGCTACTGAATGATGTTACACTTAGATGGATCATATTTAGATAATCCTTTACCACTTTTATTCTGTATATTCCTGGGATATAAAATTGTAATATGCATGCGATAAAATTTTCTCATTGTAATTCTGTTCCCAGTGCAGGTCCTTTATTTCCAGAAACGATTCAAGAGAGTGTGTAGGGAAGGAGATGATATTCTTACTAGCTAAACTGTTCCTGGTGAAGTTCAGTATTTGAAAAATAGCAAAATAATATTACAAAGGCATCTGACACAAACAGATATTCAGGAGGTGGGGAAAATAACTGAAAATTTATCTTCAGTCAAAAGAATGAAGAGACAGAGTCATAGTTAAAAAACAAATATATAAGACAGAAGTATGTGAAATAGCTTCCTAGGCAGGGAATTTTTTCCCAGAAGTACCTCACCTCTATGGAAACCTGTTTGGAAACTTTAAGAAATAAGAAGAAAGGCCATAGGAATTGGCTTCATAGATGAGAAAAAGGTATGGAGGCAACCTAAATATCACCCAAGCTTTAGCAAGAATAAAGCATGGAATAGAGGACATAATTTTTAGATGATGAACAAAGCTTACTTTAAAGCTTATATGGGGCTTCAATTATAAATAAATGTATATTTCTATATATTTTAAAAAAAACCTGAAGTTTCCCTTTTAAGAGAAGTGTTCCTCTTCCTTTAAGACATTCATAGCAGAATGAGATTTTTTTATATGTATTTGAAATTAGAAGTGTCTAGTAATAAATCTTTGGTTACTTAGAAGAAGTTGATTGACAACTGGAGGGAAAAATAGAGAGTGATACTTATTCTTAGAAACAGGAGAGAGGTGGGAAATTAGGTTTAATTTTCCATTTAGATTTTTGACTGAAGCAAGCAGTGCAGTGGCTAATTCCTAGCTTCCTGCAGCCAGCAGTGCAGTAGATGCAGGGATGTCTGGAAGCCAAATGCTGTCAGTTGGGTGGCTGTGCCCAAACAAGGGATTTCAATAACCTAAATAAAGCATATACATGGTATAGAGATCTGATTCCTTTGTGTTGCTTATTGATATATTTCTGTTTCATGCTTATCCACTGATAACTTCAGTACTTTCACTGGCAAGTGATCTGAATAAGCTGAGGGCACAGATTTTGGTTAGATGTGTTACTCTGAGAAGCAATTGTTTTGTTCTCTGCACTAATAGTAGGAATAATGTCGTAGTAGGAATAATGTTCCAACTTAGTTTTGGTCAAACAGAACTTCTAATAAAGGTCTATTAATTACTATTGTTACTTTACCAAGTATACTTTCTTTTTCCGTTTCATATATGAAGCAGCTTTGCTTTACTGAAGACATCAGTTTATAGACTGATGTCATGTCAGCAGTTGTACCTGGAGGTTTTTGAAAGAGGGCATTAGAAGAGTGTTGGAAGTGACACTCTGCTCTTTAACCCTGTGAGACTGCTGAATTGCAGAACAGATCGTCTGCAAGTCAAGCTCCTGCCTCACAACTTTGAATTATGGCCAACTGATTGAGATTTTATGTTGCCTCTTTTGCTCCCTCAATTGACTCCCCTATATGCAAACAGAAATGTTGCAGAAGAATCCAATCTTTTGATCCTTACATTTTTCTCTTCCCATACAGAGCTCACTGTAATGAAGTTAAGATTTTCTCTGTCTCTTACTTACTACCTTAGATAATGCCACTTTCCCTTGTCTTATGTGGATTTTGGATCATGCAAAGAAGATGTCAGTGTGTTACCAGGAATGATAATACTGTCTACTGATGCCTTGAAAGCCTTCCTAGAATTGTATGTACAGCAAACACAGCTTTTCTAAGGAAAATTCTTCTTTTGTTAATTGCTTTTAGTGTTATGCATGTTTATCCCCCATTCCTACAAACATCTGTGCAATGTGGTTCTGTCCACTCAGGGGCCTGAGTAATGTCCAGTCCATACCCCTCCCAAGCTGACACATAAATGCTAAAGGGAAGATGAGAAGCTAGAAGAGGCAGGGGGCAGCAGCAGCTGGAAGAGGGAATGACTTATGTCCGAGAATCAAAGCTAGTAGGACACTGTGGGCACAGCAGCAGTTGTGTAGGATCTGAGTGCTTTATCTTCTCTGGCACTCCCAGCTCTCACTTGCTGCTGTCGTAGATTTCCCCAAGACTCACTGTAAAGTACTCTAATGTTTTCTGAGGAACCCATAACAGGACTGCATTCTCAGCTTAGTGAAATCTGCTCTCAGGAGCCACCCCTGCTCTTAGTATATTGTTGACAAAGTTGTTACTTTATCAGGTCTAGTATGCCAACATGGCATAATTGTCTAACCTTCAGAAATTAGAAAAGGTAGCAATTATACCCTCAAAAAGTCACTTTTGAATTGACTAATTAATCATTCATCGCCCGTGGCACTAATAAGTCATTAGTGTGTAGTGGCTCATTATAAGGTGCAATACGTGGAAGGGCTCAATTATGCAACTCCTTGCTGAATGTTGATTAGGTTATTTATAGATAATGCGTGCTTGTTATGATCAATTATGACTTACATTTCTGTGAATGTGATTTTTAGTTGAAATACAGCAAGGCGAAGACTTATTTAAAACATCTTTACAGTTAAATATTGTAAAAGAAGCTATTAATACACTCTCTCTTTCAATACTATATCCTCCAGAGAAAGGAATCTTTTGTCTTGCTACATTGAAATCTGTTCCCATTTGCTCTTTAGTTTTATTTTTCAGTTGCTGTTCTGTCTATTTGAGTTATTCATGCTTCCTGAAGGAACTTTGCAATATAACTAAAGTATAATACATGTTGTAAACAGACTTTAATGCATGAATGCAGTTACGAAGTATTATTCCAGTTTTATATGTTAATGTTCTAAAGGCTTCAAAAATACAATATGAAGTCAAAGTTATTGGATATATTAACCTGTTTTGAAAATGCTTTCTGAATTTAAAAGAGGTTTAATTATACCAAAGAAAGACGAGAGAAAAAAAAGATGGTAGCAGAAATACGATGTCAGTGTTTGTCAATTAGAGTCACTGAAGTAATTTTTAATTGCTCCTTCTTTATTTTTGCCTCAGAAACAGAATTTACAATTAAAAAATTTAAGACATGCATTTCTCTCTAAAATGAACATAAGTAAAATGTAACAACCACCCCAACTCTTCTTTACATTAAAAAGCCTGCGGTAGATTTTACCCCAGTACACACACACACAGAAATCCCCTATCCCTACTGGATTAGATCATCTCTAAAGACAGCATTTTGCATCTCTAGAATAGCTGCTATGGCTTCAGCCAAAATCCCAGTCCTTTTAGCTAGTTGCAGTGAAACACCCTGTTTGATATATCCAGCCTGTTATGATTGAGTGACTTCCACACTCAGGCTGCCACATAGAGGAAAGAAGAGTTGGAAGGAGGGGGAGGAGGCAGAAATCTGAGGGGATTCCAGTTGTCATTCAGGAAGGAAAAAAAAAGGCATGGAAGCAGCTTTGCAAATTGGGAAAGTATTCAGAAGCTAGACAGGAGTAAAAGATACCGGTGCGGAAGTGATATGAAACACCTCTGAGCAGGAATACCAATCATGGAAAAACCAAGGACAATGTTTAATAAATCTGGGACTGCTGCTTTTCATTCAGTCTTCACTGTGCTCAGATCAGAACTGTGGTATCTTGAGAGATTTGAGCCTCATAAGAGCTGTTTGGAACTTGCTAATAAGAATCTGTCCTACAAAGGAGGAGGCATTAATGGTACCCTTCTTGAAAAGGGTAAAAGATAATGCATATCTATGAAAAGAATTCACAGATGCAGCAGAAGAGTGCATTAGCTTTGGATGCTGTCCTAGGAGAGGTTTGCCAGGATGATATATAACTACAAAAAAAGGGTTATATTTTTAAATACAGCTGACAGACACTGAGGGTTATTTGTCCCTTTTCCACTAAAGTGAGGGATAGCCCCTTCAGAAATAAGAAACAGAATGAGGTTCTGCTGTATCTTCAGAAGTGCAATTCCCCACCATGGGTACTCTTGAGAGACCACTCCTGAAGGGTGAAAATTACCTTAGCAAAGAATACAGTCACCCAAATAGTTCTAAAAGGCCGGGTAAGTGAGCCAGACGAGTATTGTAGATGAGTAAATCCCACCCTGATAGCCATATTCTCTCTCTTCAAAGTAGGGAGGGAACAAACTGCCATTTATAACATCAGCATTACTTTACGGGAAGTTCCTATATACCCTGTGACTCTGCTAATGCACATTCAAGGCAGCTGTTGACAGCTTTCTTTGACAGTCACGTAGGGTGAAGGGCCTCAGCTTCTATGAATCAATATCTTACCATTTGTTCAGAGGCATCAAAGCCTTCCATGCCATAGAGGAATTGGCTGGAAATGCTACCAAGAGCTTGCTGCAGCTGGGGTCCAGCAATGTATGAAAGACATACTTAAACCTACCCAATAAAATAAACTGCCTTAAGCATGGAAGAAACATTTAACAGTAAAGTAATCCAGTGAACATAATAATGGCAATTAATCACAAGCTTTAAATATATGTGTTAAAAGGACTTCTGTATTAGGACCTGAGTTAGTTTCTGGGTTACCCCATAGAAGGGAAGATACAGGGGTTTTTGATAATTTCGTAGTAGTCAGCTTCAAATCTCGCGTGTAGAAATGCCCTTGTGAGTATTTATATACGAGTTAATAAAAGAATGAAAACTTGCATGGTCTGTATATAAAATAACTAAATCAAAAGCACTGTTTAAAAATCAAAGGAAAAATATTTCCTACTCCAGTTAAATTAAACTCAATTGGAACCTATTCAGTCACCTTCATAACTATTTAAATGGTGATTGTGCAATACTTACATGATCAAAGTTAATGTAATATTTATGCAATCAAAGTTAATGTTAAGACATATAAGGATTTTACAAGATGAGCTGTGAATATAAATGAAAAATTAACATAATTATTAAAGATCACAATATTTGCATAGAGAAAAAATATTTTTTCAATAGTAATGGTTTGTCTCTTTAAGAGGATTCTATATATTATTTATTTTATGTGAAAGCTTCCGTATGTCAGCTTATGATTTGACTTTTTTGACAGAATTTTTGAAATAACAGCAGTAAAAAAGGTGTGGGTTTATTTTTAATAGAATGATATTTAAGTAGACAATTCTGTCTTCAGTGGTTTCTACTCAAATCTTGAGTCCAATCCACCTGGGTCATTAAACTGAACAGGAACAAAACAGGCTTCTTAAATGTTGCCTTGCCTTTTAGATTTACATTCTATATTGATGCATTTTATGAAGTTGCCTTGTCGGAGTGAAAAAAAAATCGAGCCAAAAAGCCTGAGGGAGCTGTATGCAACTTCCCCAGAGCCAAGGTCCGTGGTGGGTCTTCCTCTCCCTGCTCTGGGTAGACTCTTGCTCAGCTCCTGAGACAGCAGCCATCAGGGAGGACTGAGCTCCTCCAGTCAGGGCCAAGCGTGAAGGTCGCCTGTCACATAGCAAGCAGGGAAGAGATGTCATTGTGCTCAGCTTGTCACACCTGCAGAAAAGGGGAGAAATTTTTCGCATCATTCTCTTCTCTTGCACTCACATGCCAAGGAAATATAATCAGGCTTCACTTGGTTTTGAAATACAAGCAGGGAGAAGCCACAAATTTGAAATCTCACTGAACGAAAACTTTGCAAAGATTTTGTATTCCAAACTGGCATGTGAGATTTAGAATATCAGAAAAGTAAGAGTTTGTGTTCCTTTGTAGGAAGCTCAGAGACTGTTTATCCATTCTCAATTAGTGGTGATAGAAAAACATTTTAAATTTTTCTCATTATTTCTATTAATTATGTTCTAGCTGTTCTAATTGCCTTTTGGATTTGTCCCAAAAGACTACTTCTTAAACATCCCAAACATCCTCCACCATTACTAGAATTATTTAGATCTGAGGTCTCTCAAAACCTCACCAAATATCAAAGAAAGATGTTGCCTGCATTGATGTGGGCTTAACCATTCAGTACAAAGAGGATCTCTGCTCACGTTTCCACATCACAGACAGAAACTATTAGCTGTGAATATTTTAAATCAGGATTTGTGTAGAGCTGGGGTGGCTTTGTGGCTAAACTAAGTGACATGCTTCAAAAGTAGTGGCCATTGAAATAGACTTTGCAATTCATGTTTAGATAATGAATTCTTAACAGCTGGGTTTCCATGAGGTGGACCCATAATGTTGACATATTTAAAGATACTTGGTAATGGTAAGGGTGAAATGGGATTCTTAATTCTGTGGAGATGGTTGATATGGTTTATGCATATGTATAACTGTGTAGATAACATAGTGTATTCTCATCATTTTTACCAATAATACTACCAGCAAACCTTCTGCACATGCATTTGTAATGCTACTTATGAATATTACAGTATTATAAGGACGACAATTCTACTGTGCTCAGACAAAAGAAATAACAAGAGGGTGTTCTATAACTGTGTAAGTTATGAATGCCATAGTTATTTCCAGAGATTATCTTTGTCCTCATGCAAATTATTTATTTCATGCCTACTTATAGTGTAACCTTTAAAATTAAATTGAAATTATGGAATGCCTTAAAGCCTGACTATCATGTACCAGCTGTCTCAGTCAGCTGGCTCGTCAGTCAATATAGACTGCAAATCACAACTATATTTGATCTTGATTGGGAGGCTATTTTGGGAATTGTGCCAGTGTACATTGAACAAGTTGTGCTGAAGAGATCATACCCTTTGTAACTGGTGATGACCACAGAAATAATCTCAGCTACACAAGGATGACTGGTGTTCTGGTGTTTAAAAAAAAAAAAAAAAAAAAGAAGTGCCGGCCGAAAAGCTTTCAAGGAAATTCCTGTAACCAATCTGCAACCTATTTTTCTCCAAACATTCTGTCTTCCTGCTTTCGTTTTCCCTCCTCCTCCCCCCCCCCTTTTTTTTACTGCCTTTCCTAGATGTCTTGAAGCTCTTGCTGGCCAGCCACTGGGCAACCTAGGCCATGTCGACTGGGCGTTGTCTCCTTCCTTTTTAGCCAAAAATCTCTAGCAAAAACGTATTTATTTTTTCTTAGGGAAATAATGCATCACAGGCTGCTGCTCTCTATCACATCAGTGTAAGATTTTAATGTCACACTGGAAGCTTTGTTTTAGGTATAATTTCTTTCTTTTGACTAATTTACTAAACATACACTAAGATTAATTAATGTGCTGATCTCTGTTAAGGTCTATTACTGTAAACTAACTGTTTTTTTGTGGAGAAAATGTTTGGGGGAACTTCTTTTCAAATGAAAACATAAATCATACAGGTGGTTTTTTCTACGCATATATTCACCCCAGTTAAGTGGTTCAATTTATGCCTCAATGGCTAAAACACCCTTTTTCTATAGCTTTGACAAGGACAGTCACCCTATCATACTGTATTTTGTTGCTGGGTCACTTTTTTAATCCCCATAAACATTACAAATATCTCTGTGGCTTTAGTACTGTTCAGATGCACGGAGTCACTCAGACTCATTTATGCCCCAGCTGGTTCCCTCATGCTTTCAGCCGATTTTCCAGTATGCACTTTCATGATTCCATCCATAACCTAAAGGTACATCCTGTAAGTACCTGCCAACCTGCCTTGTTGTTTTCCTTCAAATCACAAATTCTGCCTTTCCTTTGCTGCAATGCTTATACAACCCCTGACAAAACTGTTGTCACTCACGCTGACTAACGCTACCATGGTGTGCCTTTGCACCTACCTCTCTGTCTGCCTGCACTTCGTGATGAGTTATCTTAAATCTAAATTGCCTGCTGCTGTTCTTCTGTTTGCACGGTCCCTAGTGCAGTGCACACAGGAACCCTGCCTGTGCTGCTTTGAGGTTTTATACCTACAATGAAAAACAATAATAAAGAACCTAATACTTGGATTATCTTGCTAATAAGGAAAACAGAAGGTGGTATTATTGTAACAACACCATTTTCTTCTTAAATGCTATGATAGTTATTTCTTTTCTGGGTTTGTTTGAAGAAAATCTCATTTTACCTTGAAGCAAATGAATTATATTTCTACAGAAGTTTGTCTATGGATAGGATTTACCACAAAAATTGTTTTACTTAAATACTTCCATCTTCTGATTTTAATTCAAAATTTAGTGTAGTGCTTTGGGGGGAATGAAATGTAACATAATACATTGTCTTTGATCTCTGTTTTCTCTGAGACAAAAAAAAGGAGGAAAGAGGTAGAGCAGTATTCACTCTGGAGGTGTGCGTGTCTTCCTCGTTTCAAAAATATCATGTACTGAATCTCTGCTCCACATGTCTCTCAGAAAGCTGCTTGTTCATGGCACTTACCCAAGCTGCTTTCCTCATTGCTGAACTCAAAATGCTCTTGCACCTTGGCATGGTTTCAACTATGTCAGTTAAATCAGAAAGAGGGAGAGTCAGGCCAACAACAAAAACACCTTTCCTGGAGAGATATGATATTGACCCAGAAATAGCACTGAGCTGCCAGAACATCATTGCTACATTCAATTCAGTTTTAATAGAGGGAGAATGATCTAGTGGTAGCTGTGCACATTCAGTCATTGTTGTGTCTCCTGCTGTCATGGTGTGTGCTTACTAGAAGATTTAAATAAGGAAAAGGAAAAATAATGTGTAGTATATTAAATGTTCTGCTTGCTACTCTGAAAAATAGTATACTGAAACATTTAATCACTGACAAGCATCATTCTTTTATTATTAATAATCCATATGGAAAGTAGATTGCTCGCAGTAGAATTTTTTCTGAGTTATTTTAACTATGCATTTTAATACATTTGGGTATAATAAAAAATAATGCTTTGGTCTGCAAAAATGCAAATATTGAAGCATATTATAGTCAAGGATTTTACAGCAAAGGTTCAGAATAGATTCAAAAGGCAAAGGACATGCCTTTTTATTCAGGATTTACTTAAAATTCTTCAAGTTGGCAACAAATTTCTCTTGCGTGTTATTTTTTTTTACATTATTATTGTCACAGTTGTGTGAAGTGTCAACAGGCTTTTCATAATATCTATTATATATGAGAAATACACAGAACTTACTTTAAATCCTAAATGTGGTAAACATAAATGAGGTAAGAAAGAAAATTATTCAATTAGCAAGGGTTCATTTTGTTCTTAAGTACCCCAACAGTATTAGGTAGTATTTCAAAAACATTCATCTTTGGCCTAACTTTATTTTCAGTGATATCAGCTCAGCTCATAATCTTGCTGAAGATGCAAATGAGGAGGAAAAATTACAAAGTCAAAGCTCAACAGAGTTTTATCAGCTATTTTGGTATTTGTATCTCCTAATTTTGAGCTGTCAGCTCAAATTTTTATGCTAATCAAAAAGTGCATTTTCCATTTGTTAAATTATTAACCTACACTAAACTTAGATTAATTCAATTTAAATTTACGGCTTGAGAATCCATGTTGTCAGCAGTTAATGTAGAAAAAGATGAAACCATTAAGTTCATATAGAAGTCTGAGTGAAAATCGTTTATGTAAATACATGATTGAATATTCTTGTTCTTCTCAGTCAATGGCCAAAAGTGGAAAATGCTAAGTCCTTCCTAAAGATGGTTGTTGCTTTGTTATTCACAAACTGTATGACACAGTTAAGACAATGTTTGTGTGTTCACATCATGTAAGCATAGTGTTCATTTTAATTTACAAAGCAAGAAAAGGAGTTTCTTTAATTTTCTCTTGAAGTTCCATCTTTGATTGGACAGTGTGACACATCTGACTGCAATGTTCATAAATTGATAAAAGTGTTGCTCTGGGATTTTCATATCACCAGTTAAAATGAAATGTGTACCTGTTCTGTATGTTCATGGAGTTTAAGTTGAACCTGAACAGTAAGAATATATTTAATAGTCTGCTTCAATCATTCTGTGTCGTTATGTATTACTAAAGATCTCAGAATTTGTCAAATACATTCATTAAACATGACACTTGCAAGGACGGAGTACGGTTTTTCTTGTACTAGATTTCCATTGGGAACAGCATATTTCATGGTGAATTTTTCTTGATGAAGTGATAGCAGTGTTGAGCTATTTTAAAATATATTTCCCATTTTTCTACAGTGCTTATAATGATTGGAGGCTAATGTAAATGTCACTCCCCATAAAACCGAACTTTTAATGAGAGGAAATTAACTGATTCAGTATTGTTAGCAATATAATTTTAAAAGTCTTTAAGATGCTGATTCAAAAAATCTTTCATTAGGAGTCTATTAATATGCATAGCTTTAATCTTCCTACCTTAGGTTTCTAGATTGTCTAAGTATACTCTCTAAAAAAAAAAAAAAGACAAAAAGGACTTGTTTATATAGGCTACATCTACAGTATTTTGCTTCGCCTCTGTCAAAGTACATATGTCTACCACACAGTGTGTATAATTAAAGTGAATATTAATATATATTTTTATAGGCTATGCATATGTTGTGCCACATCCAATTTGTGAATTGCAAAATATTTTCACTGATCTGAATACTGGATTATTCACAGTAAGACATTATTAGTGGGGAAAATGCACCAATGTAGTGAAAGCTTGCTGCATAATCATTAAGAATTTTGTCATTTCAGAAATTACACCAGGCAGGGAGGGAGTGAATACGCAGGTGGCTTCATGATGTTTTGTATTGGTTCTATGTAACAGAATAGTATTCAGGGTATACAGCCTTTGAAAGATTGATTTTGTATGTCTGGCTGTCATACTATGTATTGCCACTTTTGTTGTTAGACTTTATCTGAGAGGAGGAAGATAAACGAGACAAATAAGCGTGAATGGCGAGAGAAGAAAGTTCCACAGGAATACTTACAGCAGATAACATATTGTCCTCAGAACCGGTGGTTTATCTAACAGGCTCTGTTTGTGCAAAAACTGCATCTATTTAATGTCCCAAAAATCTTCACACTTTCTGATAAGCATACTGATTCTCCCTGGTAATCAATATACCATTGAGTAATAACAGCCTAGCAAGGGAACATGACTAATCGTGCCCATTCATGGCTGTTGCAGACTGTGAATCCTTCCATAATAGCTGATAATTTGGGGTATCTGGAGACCAAGAATGATGTTTAACAAAACACACTAACTTTTTATGGCATTTTCCTATAGTACATGCATCTCATAATTGTACAGGAAGGAAAAAAACCCTAATTATTAATAACTAATGATAAGAACTAATCAAGTAATATATTAATTAATTTTATTCCATTTCCCATGGTAATATTTCCAGCTCATTTATATTTGATTTACATGAAGTATAAATGAACCTTAAGGGCTGTATTAATTAAATAAGATGAGAAACTTAAAAAAACAGAAAAAACAAAACTACATTATGATTACAAGTAAGAATTTACTTCATCTCAGTCTTTTCCTAATTCCTGTCATACTATTAGGTTTCTGTACATTTGGGGTTAAGACACAGAAATGACAGGCACAAAAATTCAAAATTTGGATCCTCTAATCGTTACTCTCCTGTGAAAGGAAGTTCTGCAGAACCTTCAGTTCTGGTGCTGGACAGGTTTTAAAATTACTGAACACCTTGTTCCTAATACCCAGTGATATTACTACACTGGAAAATCCCCCTGTCTCTTCTTCTAGAATGGTGCCATCAGAAGGATTGTCATGCTGTCTTCCTCTCCCAAGCCCTTCTTATACATAGAATATTTGCCTAGTAATTGGGGTATCTTTTCTCAAATCTTCACTTAGCCCAGGCAAGGAGAAGACCCAGACCAAACCACCCCACATCTGAGTTAGTCTCCATCCACTGGGCTAAAAGGCAGTAGAAGCTGGCACACTTCCAGTTTTCTTTCAAAATGCTATGCACTTTATAATTAAATAGATTTTTGCTGTGTTTTAAGGATGATCCAACCCATCAACACTTGTGAGGTATCATCTAGTCTGTATTTCCACTGGAGCTATTGCCAGACAATGTGGCATGAAAGCCATTTAAACAAGCCCTGTGTAGGGCTTGTAGTCACAGAAACATGGCTGCTCAGGAGTTTTCTTAGTAGATATTTAAGTGCCAGAGCTAGAACAGTGTTTTTAATGTATGCCCTTTGCACTTTGTTGTCAAAATGACATTTGGATTCTAAGCTGCTGTGCAAATCCTAACCTTATAGTGCTAATCTTAACCTGAATCCATTTTTCCATGTCACTGTAAGGTTACAAAGAGCTAATAAAGGAAGCAAGTGAAGTGTCAATATACTAAAGCCCTGTTTGTTCTCTTTAAAGCCCGTTACACTGTTAAAAATCTCCCTATGACAAAAGGAATTATCAGTCTCAATTAGCACTATTTTTTTTTCTTGTCTTTTAAACCACCATGTCTGCTTCTTCTGGATTTAGGTGTTTGCAACAGAGATACACAAAGGAAATTGCTCTGTTTACCAAATTCCTTTGTAGTGCTTCATACAATTCATTTCTCCCTGGAATAAGACAAGACTCCTGGCAGTTATTATCTCAGAAATAAAGCACTTCCATAATATTTCTTATTACTCTTGAAGCGTGCACAACCAAAGTTCTTGAAGCATTCCTGGAATCATGATTTCTGAAAATTCTTCTCAGTCTTCATCAGCCTCGTTAGGTGACTTTAAATGATTCTGAATATAAAAAGCGTATCAACAGTTCCACCTGAATTCAACTGCTATGAAATAAAAACTATCTGTTAGAATACTGACGTGTTTTAAGGGGAAAAAAATTGAATTAGAATTATGCAGAGAGGGTTATCTCAACCTTGTAGTGGAAGCAAGTTAACATTAAGAAAAAGTATGAATAACCAGTAACTTCCTAATATTTTTTAAAATTCTGTAAAGAAGTTTACACCTGAGAAAAATTTTTGCTAAGTTAATAATAGTTTTGATTGGAAGTGTGCAGCCACCTATGCCACAAGGATATGGTGCCATATTTCTAGAAGCAGCTTTGGGCAAACATCATTTTGTAGGATTGTGTCTGTGTCTATAATACTAAAAATTACATACCTGTAACCATTCTGTGGCCCTAAAATTTAAAGGCATGGCGCAGCTCACATTCACACAACTAAATTTTTCTTCTCTTGTAGAGTGGTGGGAAGAATGTGTGGAACTCGTCATTCCCTGCACTGTTGTCTGGCACTCTGTGGGACTGCTTGCACTGGCACAGCCCACAGCTGAGCCAAGAACAATGGTAACAGTTGGACAGCACACATGGTCTGGGGCAGCTTCACCAGGGCCACCTCAGGGCCCCTTATTACTCAGTAGTAGAGATGTCGTTCTGAGGCAAACTTTGTCCTCAAGCTATGCAACAGTAATTCCCTTTTCATTTGGAAAGCTTGATGCAATGTATTTAAAACCTGTATTTCTCAATCCCAACACAGACATAGCACTAGAGTATTCGAGTAACATTAGGGTCCAGTAAATGAGGAGGGAAGAACACATATGGTGCTGATATCCTTTCATTTTACAGTCAGAACACCATCATAAAAAAAATTTCTCATAGCCATGCAGTCCTAAAATTTTATAGACTCAGGATTGCACCATCAGGCTTTGTGCTATTCATTTCCATGAATTTTTTTTCAATGAAAATTTTTGGCGAAGTGGAGTAATGAATTCTAAGACTTTCATGCATTGAGGTCTCGGTGAAGAATTAGACGTAACTATGAACAGTATATATTTATAGTTTTTAATTTTAGACTAAAGTTGATTTTGCCAGTTGTCACTCAGTTAAAATAAATACTCTTAAGCCTTACAAATCTCACAGAGCTCAACAGAGAGCTGGCATGGCTTACATTGGCTAAGTTAGGTCTATAGTGAAACAAATCTGGTTTAAGTTTTACAAATATTCAGATTCTTGCACACTTATTGTCTTTAAACTAGCCTGTTAGATTGTGATCTCAGACTACTCTCTTTCTCACATGGAGTTTTTTTTTTGTTTTTGCAAAGTGTTTAATCGAAAGAAAACAGGAATTTGATCTCTAGTAATTGAAGACAATTTTCTGAAGATGGGAGTTCTATGCAACAGTTTGTTTATTGATAATAAATAAGCACAAGGACTTCAGTGATACATAGGTTCAACATATTCCTCTAGTAGAAATAACAAGAAAGATGAGAATTCATATTTAGGTCTATACATTGATCCACATTTTGGGTTTTTTCCAAATACACCTCCTCACATTGTTATGATGGATCTTCTGAGTATTATGAAATAGTCCAAGCATCTAGCCTGCAGCATAAAGCTGAGTGCAGTTTTGAATTAAGGTAAATTCTAATGACTTTCCTACCATATAGTTACATTCAACACAGACTTAACCAGTGACAGCTACATGTTCGCACAGTTCCCGTCCAAGTTATTTATGGCAGAAGTGTCATGAGAGGGCTAAAAGCTGCCAAAGTCATGACTTTTTCATTCATGTCCTGTGCAGTCACTTTTGAGTGTGTCTTTTAAAATTGATGGAATACTTGGAGAGGGTAATTTTCCTGGCATTTTTTGGAAGATGTTCAGAGGAAGGGAGAAGTGTCTGACAACTGGTCCGTCTGGTCAAAGGTTAGAGACGTGCTCATTCCAGTAATGTGAGAAATTAAATAAAGCATATGAATTAATACCCCTGATTAGGTGGCTGGGCTATAAGGTACAGACCATACAGAGAAAGGGTTGCCTCTAAGAGCAGTATGTAACTATACACGTGTTCAGTCAGGGTAAGTTTTGTTTACATCAAGGTGATGTGAATACCCTGGTGTGTCAAAACTTGTGAAGTGCCTCCCTCATGACACAAAGAAACACTTTCACACATCTTGGAGATTCCTAATCTTTTAGAATTAAGTGGTCTCTTGGGTCACTTAAGCTCAGAGGCAGGTTGGTCTTTTGCCTAAATGTTTAAAGAATTTTCCCCCCTCTGAAGATCATCAATTTTCCAGTCATTCTGATAGTATTTCTTTTCTCCTGAAGCAGATAATTGTTGCTGAGTGTATTAATTTTTGCTTCCTACTTTGAAGAGATGGCATAAGTGTATGAAAAAAAGAAATCAACTGTCTTTGTGGTAGGTTCTTATTCTTTTTCCACTGATTTTCAGTGCTCATATTTTTCTACATGCAAATTTTAAACAAAATACTGGAATATCTCCCAAAACTTAATTTCAGCTTGTGCTGTTGGCAATCTGCTGTGTTTTGGCTAGTTACATAAGTCATATGACACTGTTTATGTTAAGTCATATAGCTTTCTTGGAATCAGGATACATAAAACAGGACTATCAACAGCCTTGTTGTCATAATTTGTGATTACCTCAGAAATTAATCTTAACCAGAAGTAAAGAAGGAATAAAATTCAGAATATAAAAACTGCATTAACTTCAGTGATGTATGTGTTAAATCATTAATCTAAATAAGGTAAGTATCTTAAATGAGCGTATTAATATCCATTCTGCATATAAAATTTGAACAACACGATATTGTGTCTAGATTATTATGGTTGTAAAACATTACTGTGATTGGCACTACTTATCATTCAACTTATTTACTTATAAATATTTCATATTTATATATTGTGGTTTCCTGTAATTTAATTTTGTAGATGTGGGTACTCTTGCCAAAAATCTCCCTTTCACTTGCAATTTCTTACTTCAATTAATGTAATTACTATACAACACAGGGGTTTACACTCTTAAAATTAATTTGAAAAACTTTATACCCCCCAAAAAAGTGCTCAGAAGTTATGTTCTTAACTAGGAAATAGTGTCAATGGAAAAAAAAAGTTGGCTTAGGTTAATAGTCTCCGGCTGCCATATTAATGCTGAGGCAGAGCCAAGGCATTTATTTTCAAAGTTGAAAACATTGATCTTATGTCAGTGTTCTATTATGATGACTTCATTCCTATTATGTCAAGAAATTGATGAAGAGGTAACCATTTTATCAGATGAATTGTGCTGCAAGAAAGTGACAGATGTTCAGTCTAATAGTATTCACTTGCTTCATCCTAAATTGACCTTATTTATCCAATCGGGTGCTAGATTAAATTTTCAAGTAAATCACACTATTTGCAAATGGGACTCTTAATCATAATGTTAAATGAAAGAAAAATTATTGTGGAATAAGAGATGACAATGTTGGTCATCTCTTTCCTATTATAAAGGCATTTGGTGTTATTGCTGCATTATAAAAGTGTTTTAAGGTTTAGGGTTCATTTTATGTGCAATATGTAATTTACATCTAACTTCCACAATTGCACTGAATGTATCAATTTTCTGTGCATCAATGGAGCAGTCAAAAATATCAATATGGTAATTAGAGGAACAGATTATCTTAGATGAATGGTTGTTTTAGACCATTAACTTCCATAACATGACATTATGAAATTATACAGTCAACAAATAGTTTAATGTTGCAAAGTGTTCTAGAGCTTACCACTATGGTACAAGCTAGAAACTGAGGTTATTCAGAAAGGCAAAATACACATACAGTAATTCACTTTTCTTCTTGATGATTATTCCTTTAATTTTTGTGAAAAGAGCATTATTTCTTAATAAAGAAGATAGAAGGTTTTACCCCGGTCAGACTTTTTTTAGTTTTTCAATAGTATTCAGATTTAACTTTGAATGTTTTTTTACAGCCATGACACCCTGGTGCCCTAAAAGTAGGGCTGGTTGTTTACAGTCCCACTGTGGCCAAAGGAGAAAGACTAGCTCCAAAGTGCCAATAAAGAGAAAGCCAGTAAAAGTGTTCTCTATCTTGCTCAAGAGAAGTCTGTTTCTACCTATAGACCATTGAGAAAACTTACAGAGTCTGTCTTCTTAAATGAAGCACCTAAAATAGAATTACTTATGACTTGTTCTTCACATATTTGAATTTTGAAGGATTTTTCCTCAAATGGCCACTTCACTGTAGGAACTTTAGCTCCTACAATGAAATTAGGAATTGGCAACACTCCCAATAGCCCATACCAGGTTTTAACTTCAGAGGTGATGCTGTTCAGAAAACTTTGTAAAGTATAGCTGTTGCAATACTTTTGTCCTTTTAATCCCTTAGGGGAAAGAGTTAATCTAATATACTGAAATTTTAAAACCACATTACATTGTCAGAAGCACGTTTCTATTTCCTCAAGGCATTCTTACTGAGATGTTAAATTCACTGTGAAGTTTAACATTTAGCTATTTGTTCTACATGACAAACGAAGATTGAAGTTGTCATCAGGTCCTCAGAAGAAGCATATTTATAAAAGCACATTTTGAGTTTCTTTAGTGAGTAGACTAAAGAAAGTAAGCAATTTTTTTCTTCTTGGGTCACTTAAAGCTATGGATTTTATGAAGCTGTAAGAGCCTGTTTTGCTTTATCTGTATGAGGATTCCTTAAATCAATATTTATCTTTAAGGGCTCTTTGAGTTGCAATTTCTCTAATGCAAGATCTACTTCAAAAAAATATAATGGTTTTGCTTTCTAATAAAGAAAGAAAAGGAGTGATTTAAAGAAACAGAAAAAGATAACAAACATAAAGCATTCAAAGTAAAAATAAGAAGCAGGAGGAAATCTCTAGAAAAAGGTTAGATAAGGGGTTTAAAACACATTGTTTTGTATGAACAAAAATGAATATACATTTAAGTAACGTCATAATGCAGGAAAAAATTCCAAAACAACACTTAGACAAATAACATTAAAGCCATAGAAAAAATTTAAAGTAGTTTAAAGCTTTCTGTACTGTTATGCCTTTTTAGTACCATTTTAATGTGGTTAAAAGGAACAATATGAAACCCTCCTTCTGTACACCTCAAACCCTTCTTCCATAGACCTCAAGCAGAGTTTGGTTACTAAGTGCTATAAAGTCTGAATTTAAAAACCGATCACAAAGCAGATGTTTTGTTGGAAACAAGTCTTTGGCAACTCAAATAACAAAGAAGAAAGAGGCTGCAAGCTGGAAGTTCTCATTCCCTTAAAAATTTAGGGATCCCTGCATCTTAAAGCTGAGATGAAGTCTCCATATTCTCTCAGCAGCAAGAATGGAGGCAGCTTCTGGAAGCATCAGACCATCTGAAAGGCCTTTTGTTGCTCAAGACTCCTGCTGTTTTCCTGCTGCTGGCTGACTCCCTCTTTCAGAACATCTGTGGGACACCTGTGACCTGCTGTCTGTCACTCCACTTTGTCCCCCGCTAGTGCTGTAAGCTGGACTTTGCTTCACTTAACACCTTTGTCTCTAACATCACTAATGTAGTATGACAACAATAGCAGCTGTAGTATCACAGTTACTGAACTTAGAATTTCTTTAAAGAGAAACAAGAACTTGCAGGTTTGCTCACAGGGAACTCTCCAGTTTTTAGCACATTCAGATTCATTTAGTATTATTTCAGTGCGGTAAAGATCACCCAAGCCCACTCCTACAATCATACCAAAAACCGTACATTAACTACAGTCTGTATTTCTCAAAATTAAAGTGAGATGTATTTGAATATCAACTGTTTCTATTTGACATAGTAATTTGGAGTTTAGCAGTAATTTGATCAAAAGAAAATTTTGCAGGCTCTACAAGAAAAATAGTCCTTTAAAAAAAGCCCGAATAAAGCCACTGTAGATACTGAGACTGCTGTGAAAATGGGCTCTGTACTACGTAATCCACATCTAAAGAAAAAAACTACTGTTAAAATAAAGGGGGAAATTAAGGTGAAAAATACTACTATGGCTTAGGTTTAAATTAATTTTTCATAGTGCATGATTAGACTTGAATATCTGATCCTCTTCTATTAGGAAAATGAAGATATGATTGATGGAAAGCGAACATTTTAATATATACTCCCCAGATCTTGGCAAGATGCTTTTCTGGGTTCTCAGAATTGTCTTCTGCCCCAAAGCATATTCATAAATCATTCCATGTTGATGTAAAAATGGCTGGTTTCCACAGAGGCCCTGGCTGGTTTCAGAGGCCCTGGAATGACACTGTAGAATGTTTTATTTAATAAAACTTGTTACAGATTAATCAATCTGAAAAATTTAGGTCTTCATTCTAAAAGGAACACTGAAATGCTTGCCAGCTTTACACAGACAGTGGAAATTATTATCTATTCACAGGTTTCAAAGAATCGTATGTTTATTACAAAGCTTCATCAACTTATCAATTAAACTTCAAAGAGTTAATAGGAAATAATTTGCTGAAAATCACAGCTATAGCATAATATCTAGACACACTGGGAGAACCATAGTGTAAAGAAAAATCATAAAAACTAGAAGGAAATATTTCTTATTATTGTGATTGTGGTGTTTTAAATGATTGAAATACTTTTGAGTCCTTTTACAGGAAAGAAGTCCTGGAACTTTATTTGTCTATTCCTTTTCCAGAGTTTCCTAACTCCTTACACATTAGTATTAATAGCTCTCTCCCTAGATAGTTTGGATGAAGATCTAGTGAACACTGCCCACAGGGTTTTGTATGGTGTACATTACAAAGCTCTTAGCAACTTATCTATGGAGTTCCAGGAAAATAATCTGAATTCCACAGTTCTACCACAATATGCACTATTGAGATCGGGAGGAATTGTGTCCCAGAATCAGGAAGAAACACTGCAGACTAAGCTCCATTTTCTTACACAGCCAGTACAGTATCACCAATTCCAAAGTGATTTTCAGAGGCATTTAAAAAACCTTAACTTGCTAGTAAGTTTATAAATAATAAGGGGAGTTGACTAAGAGAGAACACCTTCTGGAAGAAAGAGAAATGCTTGTAAAACAGTAGCAAAGGAAAAGAGTAAAAAAGAGTAATAATATGAGGACCAGAGAAGAATAGGGAAATCTAAGAGATGGCAGATAACAGAAAACAGAAATGAATAAAAAAAACAGATCAGGAAAATGCATCATGTCAACAAAACTTTTTTTTATTTCTCCAGTCATTGTATCGACATACAACCACAGAAGAAATGTAGTTCTTATTTTAGTGGTAGATAATGGGAACACAGAGTAACTAAACTCTTCTCAGTTCAGTTTCCTTTATGTGCTGCATAGCATCTAGTGCAGTGTGGCTCCCTGGTGGCAGCTCTTATGTGTTAGGGCAGTGATTAAAGCAATGAAATTTAGCAAATGCCCAGAGGGAATCAGCAAAAGACCCAGTGACTGAAACCTTCTTTCCCAAGCCTTATCCAGTGCTTTATCACAAATCTATTATTCCTATTCTTTTTTTCCCAAGGTATTTTTTCCTACTACAACTAATGGATTTCCAAGTGCTTGACACATCCTACAATAAACTATGCATTCATTTTGCAAATGTGGTTGAGAATCAGTGTGGTAAAACATCATCTGGAGAAAGAGAAATTGTTCCTGATACTTTTTAATAGCAAAAGATGATTTTATTACCCCACATTTCAGCTAACAAATCTTACCAAAATTTAGAGAATCTTTACTTGGTATTTAATTTAAATTGAAATTCTTTTCAGTTAAAGAAATTATTTATCTGCATTCAAAAGCAAAAACAGTTATTTTAAAGTATAAATAGCATTTCTAAATAATTCAAGGTGGTAACAGTTGATTTTAACTGAACAGAAAAGAAGGGGTAGTTTCAGGTCTGTAATTTTATTCTGCAATTATGTCATAAATGATCTTTAATTTCTCTCTAAAATCTTTCTATATATCTAATTTTCTCATAATTTCATCCTATTTATAAACCACATCCAACCACTAACAGTAACCCCTTTTTTTTGAAAGTAGCCTAATTTTACAGCCTGCACCATTTCCTGATGTAATGTGTTAATAATATTCTTCAAATTTTCAACTGCAGGTCTGCACAATCCTTTTTAAAACATCCCAGAAGTAACCAGTTAATTATTTTGAAATTAATTCTATGTGTAGCAGGTACAAAACAGTAGCAGTTTGCTCTAGAAGAGGAACACTTTTAATTCTTTTATATTCATTAGCATTTCAAAACCAAGTGAATCTTTGATATCTTTTCCCCTCTTCCTCCTCTTTCCCCAGTAATTTGCTGGTATGGCATGCTTGCTAAAAGGAAGCAGAGCATTTGAATAAGAGACTTCTTCAGAGTATGGTTTTCTCTCCTGAATGCTGTTGTCTCACCCTTCTGAAAGGCTAAATCACGAGGCAATAAAGGGGACCAAAACTGCAGAAGAAGGAAGTTGCAAATGGTAACGTGGAGTTTTTTCCCCTAGCTGGTGTGGATGTAGTTGGGTGATGGTGAGAAAGAGGCTGGGATGGTAAAAGTCAGAGATGGAAGGACAGGAACAGTTTTCACAAGATCAAGACAATGCCTCCAGTTACAAAACGCTGTGCTACAAGAACTCAAGTCCTTGTCTCTTTAGAGAAAGAAATAATTCATCTGAAGGGAAATTTTATAGCACTTTTTCATTTTAACTAAAATATCAAGTTTCCTTGCCACAATCACATTAAATTTCCATTATAGTGATTTGGCATTAAAAAGAGTGGTGTCCTTGCAGTATTTCCCCAGAAGCAACAAATAGCAAAAGACACCTTGTATGAGTGAACAGAAGCACAAGATAGCAAAACACTAGGTGATATTTTCTGAAAAAATACTGCAAATATTGCCATTTAAAAAGAGGGGAACCCTGACCTCTCCTTAAGTTCAAAGCCAGTTACATGCATTATTACTTTAATATCCAGATGTTTTCTGTTTTAATCAGATTTTGATGATTTGGTGCAATCTCTTTAGTGAAAGTCTGGAGAATTAAAATCTGACACTGAGCTGCTTAAAACCTCAGCCCAGTTACTTGCCAGAAGAGTGACTGGAAACTTTTTAAGATTTTAATTTTGGTTTTTGCATATCAGAAAAAGAATTTTGTAGTTTCATGTCTTGTATATTTGGGGTTTGTAGAAATTTTGAGAACTCAATTTTACAGAGTATTGCTCCACTGAAAAGATGCTGCAATGAAGCAATGAATTTTAATAGCAAAATATATTAAAATATTTTTTACATAAACATGTTATGACATGCATTTCTTGAGCTTGAAAAGAGAACTACCTGTTCTTGGCTTCAGCTGATCTTGAGGACAGCAATAAAAGACAATCTCTGAAATACAATAGATGTTATCATGAAAAGTTATAAATAAACATGTTTCCCTTTCTTTACTAGGCCTTGTATTACACCTTGAATCTAACAGTGAATCAAAAAAGGCAATGAATTTGGAAGTTGATCCTTCCTCAGGGGTAGTTCCACTTGCTTGATAACAGAAGAGGTCTGCTTTCAAAGTCATTTGGGCATACACCATTGTTTGCAACTGATTTAGGATTCCGCTTTGTGAAGGGTACTGCCCTTAAGTTTGACAAAGACTGCATTTACAAAAGACCAGCATAAACGTTTGAAAATTTTAGATACTTGGCTTAGTAAGAAGTATCTGATTAGTGAATGAGAGAGGACCTACATTTAAAAATCAGGTTGTGGATAGAGAAGGGTCAGTAAACAATTTTTTATTTATGGAAGTTCTAAATCTGTATAGTTTTGTGCTGATTTTTTTCTGTTTGTGAGATATCATATTTTCAGTAATAAGGTGTGCAGTAGTATAGAAACTTCCATTCAAGAATCCTCAGTATTCAACAGATTAATTAATGTCACATCTTGATAACACGTAACTGAAATTTCTGAACAGAAAAGCAGAAATCTGGTAAAATCTTAACATTTTATTTGACTCAACATGGGAATAGATCTCAGAATCCTATATGTGAACCCTCTTGAATTTGAACAGCCCTATAAAGAGAACCATTTTCATTTTCCTTCAGCTTCCTGTACAGAAATATGGAAGTTTATTCCTGTTAAATATTTCCAGTGCTAAGAAATTCTGAACAACTTTCCTGCATCTTTTTATGATTTCATTAATTTATTATCTTTAAAATTAGCCTCAAAGAAAATTAGGTTTAAGGGCTTAAATTTTGTTTAATAAAATACAACTCTGTACAGCACCTCTTCTTCCCATGCTCTGTATAATAGTGCATTTCCAAAGGATTTTATATACTGTGTACAGTTCCATGCTTCAGAATTCAGGCACAGAAACAATGGATAAGGGGTTTCCTAATGAATATCATAGGTATGGAAATCCCACTCACTTTCATTCTTTATGTGTCATTAGGGCTGCTAGGAAGACTGACAGCATTATTCAGCTGCAGTTTCAATGGCAGTGTTATTTTTCTGGTTCTGGATTCTTTTTAGCACTGAAGCATATAAGAAGTGTTAGCTGCATTCTTGCTGTATGATGAACCAGCAAACACAGCTTGTCATGTAGTCATGAATGTAGTGTCTAGTACAGCACTTTCTAAATTGCAGTAATTAAGTTTTCACTTAAATTCAGTTGCATTACAGGTACATCACTGCTGCTGTCACAGTTACCTTCTATTGCTTCCTTTTTTTCTATTTATCGTGAGGACAGCCAAGGATCCTTTTGCAGAATTCTGTATTGGGCCCTTTGTGATAAGGAGAATTTAACATGCTTTTCAACATTATGTAAGAGCTCATTCTTCAGTATTTTGGCTGGCAGGAAAATATTTGTATATGAGACAAATGTCTTGTCTACATTATCTCTGTAAAAATTAAAAATAAAAAAAATAAGTACAATAAATAAAGAATTACAGCACTTGATTATGACTGTTTTCCCAACAAAACAACAAAACCCAAGCTGCGTGCTGCTATCAGGTTTTTAAAGGACAGTTCTTGCTTTGTCCTTGCTCAAATAACAGCCTTGCATGACAGCAAAATCACAGCAGCCAGTCTGTAAGCAAGAGCTTAATAATGTGTATTGTCCTGTGGTTTCTAATCTGTCATGGTCCAGATTAGTTTTAAGAACATACCAAAGTAAATTAAAATAGCATTCCTAGAAATGTTTGGGGTTTTTTTTAATTTGTTTGCACACTGTTAAAATGCTTTAATTGGTTTAAGAAATCTGTTTGCATAAATTAATTCAATTTGTTATGCTTCTAAGAATAGACTGAATTACCTTGTACCTTTCTATAGTTAAGCACAGGATGTTGTATAGTGTATGCCTGGAATACCTATTTTGCAGCTTACTAGGCAAAAGCTTTGTATTACAGACACACACACCTTGTCTGTGCACCTTGGAGAGTTGCATGTATTACAAATGATTAAAGAACAGTAAAGACATTTTGCATTGAAATGCTGAGCAATTTGTGGCAAACTGCAAAATAGAAACTAAAACCTATAATGAAAGATCTAGTCTAACTCACACTTTCTGCTACAGTCAAATTGTAGCATAATTTAAGTAGAAAACTGGTGCAATGCATTCAGTGGAATTTTCATTAGATCTCTGCTATGACTGGGAGGTTTTTCTGGTAGGTGACTTCCCAGACAGTGCCTGCTGTAGTGTCCCAAGTTAACAGCTTTAAAAAGAAACCCAGCAACAAAAGATTCTCACTTGTACTGCACATATGTGGTAAAAGTAGCATTGGGACTTCCCTAGGCTATAAAAATAGCTGGAAGATGGCTAGGGATGGCAGAACGCCAGTAAATTTTGCTTCCCTAGTCTCAGAGTACTGGGTTGTGCCATGATGATAATTGAACTAGTACTAAAAAGGAACCTTTCAGATTTTCAGTATCCCTAAATAGAACGCATTCACATCCAAATTAATAACACCAAGCAAAATATTTGTAAAAAAAATGCAAATCCACTTAAGATCTAAGGATATTTTTGCATTTTTTGAGGTTAGTTATTTCTCTTCCAACAGAAACTGCTGCTAAGGCTGCTTATTTCTAAAGCAAAAAATGGGAAAGCTTTTGAAAACATGAAAGCACAATTCTTCAAAAGCATGCTTGTTTTCCCCAGCAAATATGAAAATATAAGCTACTCTCCCTTTCTTCCAGCCAAAAGCCTGCAGCCCTTTTACCAGGGTGCTCTGCACTCTGGTGTTCTTTCAGTCTGTGTGCAGGGTGGGCAGGTGTGATATGACCCTCCCAGGGGCAGACAAATTATTTGGGTTAGAAGGGACCTTAAAGATCATCTAGTTCCAACGCGCCTGTCATGAGCAGGGACACCTTCCACTAGACCAGGCTGCTCAGAGCCCCATCCAACCCAGCCTTGAACACTGCCAGGGCTGGACCAGCCACAACTTCTCTGGGCAGCCTGTCCCAGTACCTCACCGCCCTCACAGCAAAGAATTGCTTCTTAGTATCCAATCTAAAACTACCCTCTGTCAGTTTAAAGCCATTCCCCCTTGTCCTGTCACTACTTGCCCTTGTATCAAGTCCCTCTCCAGCTTTCTTTTAGGCCCTGTTCAGGAACTGAAAGGCTGTCTCCTTGGAGCTTTCCCTTCTCCAGTCTGAATAACCCCAAGTCTCTCAGCATGTCTTCATAGGAGAGGTGCTTCGGCCCTCTGAGCATCTTTATGACCTTCCTTTGGCCTCAGTCTGACAGATCCACATCCTTCTTATGCTGGGGTCCACAGAGCTGGATTCGGTTCTCCAGGTGGGGTTTTATGAGAGCAGAGTAGAGGGGGAGACTCACCTACCTGATCTGCTGGTCCCACTGCATTGATGCAGCCCAGGAAACAGTTGGCTAGCTGAGGACATGATTGGCAAGCAGGTAGGAAAGTCATTCTAAGGAGGATTTCAGATCAGCTAAGACCCTAGACTTCAGGAATGGAACGGAGGAAGAATCCCAGTGAGCTCCAGAGTCACCAGTTTCAGAACCTATTCTGCCATTTATTTCTGGAAGGCGGTTTCCAAGGGTGAATTGAATGGAGGCAACTAACAGCATTGCAAAACAGACAATCCCAGACCTATCTTTCCAGGATAGATGCAGAGGAATAGAAGGCTGCCAGGCTCAGAGCTCACCTGCTCCAGGATGTGAATAGCTGCAACATCCGTGCTGAGGTTTGTGCTGATTGCAGAGGACACAGCAGTCTGCAGCTTGTTGGGCCACACACTGAGCTCAAGGCTTTAATGTATGGTGTATATATAGCTGTCAACTTACTTTTCAAGGAAATTATGAGGGTTAGTCCTTAAAAATGGGTAGAGAAGTCTCCTGCACTGAGGGATAAGGTATGAGGAAGACACCCTGTGAGGATAAGCTCTGCTAGCAGAATAAGCCACTGTAATTTTCAACATGAAATTGAACATGGCATCTTTTTTAATAGCTTGAGCATGAAAAGTCTGGGGGATGAGTACAGGGAGGCTAGTGTGTCACCTGAAGACAGATTATATACTCTGAAGGTCTTCAGAAAGGCTGAATGGTTCCATGAGACAATTTTTGGCACTTCATGGTCTTCACATGCCTTTTACAGTCATCAAAATATTCTAAAGTATGCTGTATTTAGAGAAATGGAGGCTGTTTCAAAGGGACTAATTATCAAATATGCTGTTTTCCCTGAAGCCTGTTTCAGTTCATGATGCTCTTTGGGGAGCAGGAGAACCTACATGTGAGGTTTAAATATAACTGCAACCAAATTCTCCAGGTTCTTCTTTGGGGCGTGGATGAAACTGCTTCAGAGAGACAGGTGTATTCTCTTAGAACGAAACAGAGCATTTGAAGGGGAATAAGTACTTTTGCTGTCCTCTAAGTATATTACAGCCCTGTTTCTTTTGGGTTTAGGCTATTTTATACAGAGGAGCTGATAAGGAAAAATTATTTAAACATTTGTGGAAAGGCTTTAAGGGAGGAGTATTCTTTGTCAGATTTTATTTTGGTCACTAAAATAAGGAATGTCAGGAAAATTAAAGGGAGATTTAGACATTTATCCACACCATCTTATTGTGAGTTTAAGCAGCTTTGGAATAAAAGAAAATATAAAAAAGAAAATATAATGTTGATGGACCCAACTTTGCCATTTTCTTCTAGTTATTCTCAGTTCTTCATGGGTTATCAGTTTCCAAACTAAAGCTGAAATCTTCTATGTAAAATGTACTGGTCTAAAATATCTTAATGGAGAAAATAGGAGTGTGATTTCTAATTGTGTGAAGAAGACAGAGGAAAAATGAAATAAAATCTGTTGCTTTCAGCAAGGTATTCTAATCCAGCTCATTGCTGTGCCTCACAATCTTTATCATGCTCAAGTTTCTACAAGGCAATTAAGAAATTATTGTCAAAAAGAATCATTTGCTGAAGCCATGTTATTTGGGTGTGGAGAACACAGCTTTATAATTAAATGCTGCTTGCACATTATCTATTAAGTGTCCATCCTGCGAAGGCTAACAACTCAGAACAGATTATAGCAAAATGTTTAAATGTATAATTTGAAAGTTCAAATGGTTCCTGAAAAAGCAACTTGAAGTAGTCTTTGGGTTTTTTTCTTTTTTCTTATTCTAATGTTGAAGACACCTATGTATTATTTTGTGATTTTAAGTTTTATAGGAAAAAAGTGAAATGCATCTCAAACTACAAAGTAATTTGGGTTTAATATATATACATTTACAGTAAGTACATTTACATTTTAAAAATGTAAGTGGATGAGCTGATTCTTTTCAATATACAGTGAGGAGAGTTTAGAATATAAGAACTTTATGAAAAGCTTTAATACAAAAAAGTCTTCCTTTTGTGAGGCCCTGATGTGATTTATTCTTGTTTTGAAGGCCCTAAAACAAATCATACTTTGTACTTTTTATCCTTCATGACAGCTCTATGTGCTGGCAGGGCACTGTGCTCATTTCAACTGGAATATTTCATACTGATTGTTCATTTCAAAAGAAGAAAAGCCCTTACCAAAGTATTTCATTCTAAGGAATAATGCAGTAAAAATTAAATTATCTACTCACAGCTAAAAAGAAACTGCTCAAACAAAAGGCAAATTTTGCTGCACTTAGGAATCCTGGTCTTCCTGTGATCTGTGTAAATCAGGAGAAATTTCACTGCCACTGAAGCTACACAATTTTTCAAGTTGTTTCAAGATCAGACTTATTATGATGAACAGTAACACATTAAAGTTAATGATGACATTTCACTTGACATTTGGTGGTTTATAGTTTCTCATTCAGGCTTTTCCAGATAGTCTGTATCAATGGATGTGGTAAAGGGTAAAGAAGACTCTAGGAATAGTGATACTTGTAAAGGTCATCATGATTTCTCTGCATATTGAAGAACATTTGTTTAAATGAAATGCACTGTTATAGAACATCCTTTGGATATTGGGACCTACGTAATTTCTGATGTACTGTTTAGGTTATGCTTTCCAGTGGGATGAACATTTGAGCAATATAGTTTTGCTCCCTAAACTGAGAAGCACTATCTATCTTCTGGCTTACATTTTCCTATCTTTGCATAAGCCATCACTTTCAATGCTAAGTCTCATTAAGTCCACCCTAAAACCTGAAAAAAAACCACTATCTCCTTATTATTATGAAAGCTACATTCAAAGGCATCATGCAATTGAATTCTTGCTTGAAAAACCATATAGGTAGTGTTTAAATCTTAACATATACTGAGCCTGAACAAGATCTTATGTTTGGACTACAGGTAAACTAGTCTGGATACAAATCAATAGTCTATATCCTCTTTCTTATTATGTTTCTAGAGGTCTGACTGGCATAAAACAAAAATGCAGGCATTCCTGCCATGTGCTAGGAGCTCTTCTGGATATGTGACAGCACAAGGTTATGTAATTAAATTTCTTTTTCCATAGTTTTTGTGTGATGGAAGAGAAAGAAAAACAGATAGAGTACCAAAACAACCCATCCAGTTCAACTGTGATAAAGAATATGCCTTAACTAGTTTAGAAAGTGCCCTAGGTGAGTTATTCTCAAGGCAAAGATGTAGCCTGGAGGACAGAGAGTGGGTAAGCCTTAATTAGTTTGCAGTGTTATCACTGAAGTAATTTTGAAGTGAAATCTACTGATAATTCTGAGGGATGAATATGTGTCTCTCCTTTCCAGAGAAGCCCACCTTGAAGACAGTAATGCAGCAATCACAGCTAAGAGAGTTAGCAAGACTCTGACCCTATATTTATGTAAAGTCAATTCCAAATGAATGTATCTTATTAAGGCCTGAGTATACTTAGCCACGGGATGTGGAGTCCCCTCTTTTGAGTAAAAATAAGGTTTTCCTTTCTCTGACAAGATTTCAGTGTCAGCTTGTATTTCTTTTTTCTTAGTTTTTCAGCTCTCCTGCTGATGTTAAAGCTTTCTGTTGAAGCTGCTGACAAGAATTCGGTGTTTAGTTACCCAGCCTTAGCATATGACTTTGCATTGCCTCAGGGCCCATATTGCTGTGTGTAAAATAAAATGTGAATTTCTCTCTTGTTAATATTATCACTAGTAGGAAAGTTCTTAATCTGTTTAAGAACAGCAAAATAACATCATGGAAAAGTCTTATTTTAGGCAGACAGTTTGAACTAGGAAGGGTTGCGTGTATATTTTAATTTCTTATTTTGAAGTTGAAGAACCTTGCAAAAAAAGAAAAAGAAGTGATTGCACTGGCTGAAGTGATTTTTCTAAAGTGAAATGTCAAGACTCTTGGTGGTTGCTCTGTACCAAGAACAAAAAGTTTCTTCTTGTCTCCAAAAGCGCTGGAAATACATTTCCTTAACTTTTTTATGGTTAAATGTTCCACTGAGTGTTGCTTTTTGTTGAAGAAAGACTTGAGGAGTTTAATCATTCTACTAGTACAAGATGATCACTGTAGCCTGTTCACAGAAGTTTTAATATTGTTGTACAAACATGATAATGGTTTACCTCCTCTCCCAGGTTGCTACAATAATTTTCTCTGAATCTAAGTAAGTGTGGTGAGGATTTCTTTTTCCTTTGAGTTATTCCTCTGGTAAGAAGACAATTGCATGCCACAGTAACTGCATGAAGCCTTTAGCTTTCCTGTTGCTTTCACTTGTTCTGATCATTCCTTGAGATGTGTGGGAGGAGGTGTGATGGACCTTTTCTCTAGGATGTTTTACTGAAATGAAAAGAACATTACAGTTGCAGACTATCTAAAGACTTTATGCTCTTCAGTCTTTAATGTCAGACTGAGTTAATTATTGGACATTCATCTCTTCAGCTGTTTATTTGCAGTATCATTTTGATTTTTCAATATTTAGGTTATGGGTAATTCTTCATGTGCTTCATCACATGATACTTCAGACTGTGACAAGCAAGTCATTCTATTACTTCCAAGTGTTCTTGCCAAGAATTCCAACCTGCTTTTTGGCACATATTCCCAGACCTACAGCTGTCTTCCAGCTTTCTTTTGAAATGTCAGTTTTAAACTTCCAATTTTGTTTGCTTCTGGTTTACTTCTATATCATATCTTACTAGTATTTCACTGAATATTGCAAATTTTATTATTCCTCACAGATGCTTTTGTTTATTTAGGAGTTTTAGTTTAGGCAGGACCCAAAAATAATTTTATAATACTTAATGACTTTATCGCATTAGTCACTATCTTTTTATAATATTGTCAATGCCGTTGTTTTGTACTATATTACGGTTTGTGTGCTGTTATACCTCTGAAGCTCTTTCCTCAGAATTCTTAATGTTTGTTCTCCTGATTATATATCTCAGCAAAGAGAAAAATAACTACCAAGCTAATAGATATTTTTGCTATAGATCTATTTACATGGATCTTAAAACAACATAGGTATAGGGTAAGGATCAAAGTAGACTTCTTGCTTGTGGCTTAGGATGTGCAAAAAACTGTGGAAAATCAAATATTTTGTGTGGATATCAGAAATGAAGGCATTCTGGGTCTCAGCAATGGTGCTAATATTGTCTCTGCTTGCATAATATTTATTCATTAGGAATTTGATTGTTGTTACCTGCTATTGGAAGAATTATAATATAAAAATTATTTACTTCCTCTACCAATAAAGACTGTATTTTGAAAAAGAGCCCAAGGCAAGAAGCCTTGGAACTGTATTCTTCTGGGAAACATTGGAGAATTCTGTAGTAGTCTTGATATTAAGTCCTGAGACTCCACTTTTTGTTTAAATACAGTATAGAAAATAAGTGCAACTGAAATAATTGTCAGATTAGCATCTAAAAATCTAAATTTTACTGCAGGTTCCTGACATACATGGATATAGAAAAAAATGCTATTTAGAAGGCAAAAGTAACCGACCATTCCAGCTTAAAGGAAATCTGTCACAAAACAATTATATTTTAACATCTTTTCTAGGATTAGAGAGCACGCTCAAAAACCGTAAATTGCCCTTGCATGATAAGACTGCTTCACTCCATGTAATTACATAACTACACTTCAGTATTTGAAACAGAAATTCCATCTAGTGACAGGTTACGCTGCACACAAATGCACCTTTCCAAATAAAATAATTTAAAAAATATTAATTTCTAGAAGAGACTATTTTTTTTTTACAATTGACCCTAAATATCATACTTCTCTTTGTTTTGTCTGCTTGGGTTTTTCTAAACGTTGCTAAGACAATATGCCTCTTTATTTCTCTCTGGTGACTGAAGCATTTATGGAGACTTATTTATGGGTTAGCTACTGCCCTGAGTTGGTGGATTTGCTGTCCAGCTCAGTAGGGTGAGAACACACATTCTTACAGCCTAAGGGTGGGTTCATGGCTTACAAGAAATTCCACAAGGCTTCCTGAGAAGCATAAATACCATTTTAACATAGGTACAGATAACCACTAACTGACTGGTCACACCTTGAACAGGATGGCTTGTGGCACTCATTTTCATTGATTTTTAGCCTTTTTTGCGGATGAGGTACCATATGTGCATGCAGATGAAAAAAATTGTTGTTTAGTGATCTGAGATTTGTTCAGGTTGAGAACAATTGAAAACACAGTATAGGCATAAAATATTAAAAACACAAATTTCCCCAAATCTCCTAAAGACTTAGTACAAGTGCAAAATAAAGATCTTGTTTCTGGGCAGGACAGTCTGCCATCTAAAGCTTTCTGGAATTTAAATAGTTAGATTTCTTTTGCCCTAAATGATGATGTCATATATGTTTCTGCAAATATGCAAGGAGCTTATCTGGGACTTCTGCCAGTCTGTCTGTTGATAATGGTGACATCAGGCACTGGTGGACACCTTTTGCATAACTTCCCAGAGCAAAAATATATTTCTAACCATCTGGAACATTTGGGTTCTAGACATTCATCATGGGGAACTCGATCTCATTGGTGCCCTGTTGAAGACCAATGTCCCGCTGCTATCTTCTGGCTCAAGAGGAGTTTCAAGAGAGTTTTCTGTTTCCTAGATTCCAAGCTACTGTAGGAGAAGTGGTCAGTTCAACAGGTTCCTGGTTCCTTATACTAGTTTAGCTGTGTTGAAATGGGCAAGTTTAGGATTTTCTACTACTAAATGCAGATGTCCCAGTATCCATTGTACTGGTTGTTGTGTATGAAAAGACTCTCATGCTTCACAATTATCCATGTGGGGACTTTTGGGCAAGGGAGTCTTAAGTACTCCAGTTCTACAGCTGATCTCTGTTCCTTGTGAAAAGCCTTCTGGAAAAACCACTGCCCACAGCACATTTGTGATGACTGATGCATTTACTAGTACCTGGCTGCTGTTGACAGACATGCCTGCCACTCCTTCACCAAGCAGTAGGGAAGCAGGCCTGTCCAACTCCTGGCCAGGGTCTCCAGGGCTGCCTGATTGGGTGCCGCTTCACCTCCTCACCCATCAAGCAGCACTGACCAGTGCAAGAATGTCATGAGTAAGGAGAGAGATTTGGCAAGAGGGGAACAGGGCTTTTTGGAAAGCAGGATGTAGTTGTGTGAGAATGATGTGAAGATGGAGAAAGGAGATCTATGGGCACCAAAAGGCAGTCTACTGAAGGGGTAGAATGGAGGCAGAAAAGAAATTCTGGCAGAAGAAAGAAGAAGATCACTGTCCAAACACACAGCTATCTTTGGTATCCACAAAGTTTTCCAGATCCTTCCCAGCCCATGATTTCTTCGAACCATACACACTCCTCCTTTTCTGTCCCCTACCTGATTCAGACATCCACAGTATCTCCAAAATTTGACAAAAAAACTTTCAGTAACTATATTCCTTCCATGCCTTCTCCATCCCCAGGCCAGGCCCCTCACACCATTTTCACTGTTAGAAAACCTCCAGATCACCCCTGACACCTCTCTTCTTTCCTTTGCCCAGGGCACAGCTGCCCAAACTGCCTTCAAGAATAAGGACACCTGCTCTTTTGGGCAGAAGCAGCCAGTTTGCCTACATCTGTGGGCAACATTGAGCTGCCGCAGCTCTCCCACATATCCCATTTAACCACCCTGTCCTGCCTCCTCCTCCTCGGAGAGGCCTGTCCAGTGAAAAGTCGCCCGGCATTGTTGCCGGCAGGCAACTCCCGGGCCCACAGCACACTCTCCTGGCATCGGGGAGGTCCAACAGCTCAAATAATCTCCTTTGGCCACATGGCACCACAAGCAAGAGATGACTTGTCAGTGGTACCTGGCACACGAGCAAACAGCAATCACACAGCAGGGCTTGACTGTTAGGTTGAAATTTTATATTTCATGTTAACTTAACCCTCATATAAAAGACAGGATCACACAAAATGCTGTCAGAATATTTTAATTTCAAGAGATTTTTGCCTTTTAAAAGTAGTTTGTTTAGTGATCATGGGCATTTTGCAATGACTACATGAGTATCTGTGCTCCTCATCTCTGTGACCCACACTTCAACCCTTGGGTAAAAGGTGAAGATCTTTTTCTGATTGATGGTATATATAATGAGAGTTTTAAAACACTATTTCAGCATGTCATTGTAAAATCGAGGCATATTCACCTTTGCTCAGAGCTCAAATGAAGCAATAATAGATCTTGGTTAAATCCTGAGATTTCTGTCTTTGCATTCAGATTATATTTTTAGTGCTAAGTATACCATGTAAGTAATAGAAAATTAGTCTTCTTCAGAAAATAGGAGCTTGAGATGATAAATGGGGAGCATGCAGACAAATCTTAGGAGTCAAACCAGTACGTCTATGTGGAGAAAAGGTAACTGAAATTTAGAAAGGCTGGGAACTACCTTGAGCAACAATGTCTTTTACTGCCCTTGTGACAAGCTGTCTAAATATTATCAGTGATTCTAAAAAAACACCTCTGTTTACATAAGCTGGATGGAGGCTTTAGTTTATCAGGTGAATTCTCCCCAGACTCTTTGTTTTGAACCAACTCAGTCCAAGTCAGAGCTCCTCTTCTCTGACAATAGTTCCTATATCTTACCCCACCAAAGCATGAGCAGCTCTATCCAGCAGCTCGGACTCCTCTGCGAACGGCTCCATGGTGGCACTGGAGGCTGCCATGGTGAGGACCATGGCATCAGGCAGCAGGAAGACTTTCTCTCTGTGGAGGTGGGATGCACTCTGCTACAGAAGGCAAGAGGAGTCAGATCAAGAAGGGAAAAGAGAGTAGGGAACCATGGAAGAAAACAAGCAAGAGTGAGGAAAGTTCGTAAGCAGACACAGCAGTTTGGGGTGGATGGGGAAGTGAAGGAGCAGAGGCAGGGAAAACAGTAATCAGTAAGAGGGAAAGTGATGAATAAGGTCTGCAGGAAGAGACAGATGTATAGCAAAGTGAAAAATGAGAGGAATCAACATAATCAGAGTGTCCAGAGCAGAAGTTCAAGGTGGAGTTCCAGTGGAGGATGGCAGCACCTGCAGTTAAACACCACAGCCCTATTATTCCACTCTATGTAGTCTGGTGGGTTACAGCTTTTTTTTTTTCTTTTTAGTGAGTACAGAAGATCAGAATGAGCAGGAAAAAAGTGCTCCCCTACACTAAACATGTAACTTCTCCATCTAGTCAGTGACACACTTTGCACCCTGCAGTGTTTTTCGCTCTTACTTTTTCCCCACTCCCACAGTACCATTTATTCCAGCCCTCCATCCCTGCAGACAGGCAGGGAGCATCATTGCATCAAGGTGGGCACAGGATCTCAGTGTGCCTCTTGCTAGAAGGGCCCTAGTTTGTGTTTCATGTCAGCAGCTTCCCTGGACACAACAGTCTGCAAGCTGACCTTGAGAGAGAAGCAGCTTCTTTGAGCTCTTAAACTGCAGACCCTTACTAGGATTTGCCTTACCACAAATTTTTAACTGTATTTGTTGCCCTGAATGTATGGTCACACTCATTCACACTTGCCCAATTCATCTAAATTCTGATTTAATATTGTACTAGCTTAAAGATGCAAAAAACCCCAAATTATAGCCAACAACGAAAGTGTACATTCCTTCTTGCATGAAATGAGAAAGGAATCCAATAATGAACTCCAGCCTTGGAGTGTTCTGGGAATCAGGTTTCTTTCTGAGTTGTCATGTAGGATTTTTGAGGTTTGCCTTTGATGTGAAAGCTGATGGGCTGACTCAGTAGCTTTTCCCTTCCTGATCATTTTTATCTGACATCCACCTGTGCCTGAAGAACTGGTGACCTGCTCAGCTGCCTGAGATAGCCAAAATAGGGAGGTCTCAGCACCTGTTTCCTCCCCACATTATTTCATCAACATGGATCCCTTTTTCCCTCCTGATTCTATTCATGAATGGGTTCAAAATGCTGTTCAATGCAAGTGTAATAAGCAAGTTCTCTTCTGTGCTCCTTATTTAGATTTTTTTCCTAGTTTGCACTCCTGTTGTGTTTTTCACGCGGCATTTTTCATTGGTGTAATCCTCCTGCCTTAAATGGCTTTCCTGTGAGATCACACTGCTCTCAGAATGTAAATGTAAATTGCATGCCATAAAAAGTCTTCATTGTATTACACTTTCTCAAGCACACAAGATTCAGACTGCTTTTAACATTTTAGAGAAACCATGCACCATCTGGGGCAAGGGCGACAGACTGCCTTGTCTGAACCTGCTTCCCTCTTATTTATTCTCAGTTTCATGCAACACTTCCCTGGTGTTTCATATACTGGGAAAACAATCATGATAAAAAATAAAATACTCAGAAGGTATGAAATTCCAAGATTAATTTTCATGTGGCAATTTTAATCTCTTCCCTTTTTCCCTGCATATTTATGAAGTTTGTTAAAAATCTTTGCTAATGCACAGATTAACATTAGGTTGTTCACTGAGTAGTCAAGCTCTCTCATTATGAATGAATAGCTAAACTTAATCCTCTGAAAACCAAGCAGTGCAAAAGTCAACATCCGTGTCATGAATCTATAGCATTGCCTCTTTACACAATGCTTGATGTGTATTCAAGCCTTTACCCTCGTTGATGGCTCAAGACCTCAGACTTCAGGGTGGGTCGAGTACTTTACTAACATAGATTTGTGCTTAGATCAAATATAACGCAAAAGGCTGTCTACAGGTTGTCTGTAATTAAACCTATCCATGTAACACACAAAGCTGTCTACAGTCTGTCTATAATTAAACCTACTCACACAAAGCTTATCACCCCCAGGAAACCATTATATCTTATTTTCTCTCACCCTCATGATTTTTCTCAAGAAATAGTAGAAGGAAGGTGAAGGATAACACTGATGAGTATGCCACAGGCATCTTGATGTTTTCTGTGGCCAGGAGATGCCATATATTTATTTCCTGACCAAACATAAAATAAATGCCAAACATCAATCAACACCAAAACTGTTTATTTCAGTTTCAGTATTATTTACTTGCCAGGCCTTTAATAGAACATGAAGCCTGAGTCTAGCCACAAGAATGAAATTTCTATATGAAAATCAAAGGATGCAAAGCACAAACATAATAACATGAAAGTAGGATTGCTGGAACGCTGAAAAGTGAATGCCTTAGTGTACAATTGTTTAAAAAAAAAAAAGTTTATAGTTTTATCCTGATCATGTGTAGGCAACTCCGAATACAAATGCTATAAATTCCCTTTTCCTGTTTAGGGGTAGAGTTGAGGCACACATAGACCACAACTGTAAATTGCTGACATCACTGTGTACGGGTGGCTTTGAACAGGTTTGGTAAACTTGCTCACAGTGCTACGAGTTTTTCAGGTCTTGTAGACTCAACAGAGGTTATTAGTTCTTGGGAAACTTTCCCACACTACCTTCTCAGTGTACATTTTTCCTCTCCCCAGCCAGCCGTGGTTTTCTACCCAGACTTATAGATACACATTGTTCTCATTTACACACACATCCCCAAAAATAACCCCACAAAAAGAGTCATTTCTGAAGTAAAATTGTAGTAGAAAATTTTCAAGGTAGAAAAAGTCTTTATTTTCTTTCAGATAAATTTATGAATGTATATGTATATGAAAGTATGCAAACACAGAGAGAGAGCAAGTGTTCGTGTGTGGGCAGTGTGTTTACATGTACAGTGTGTTTTGTTCAAGTTTGAGTAAACAATTTAAAGAGTCTAACATATTTTGTATGGCTTTAAAAGTATCTGTTTTGCTATTCTATCCACTCTTCATCCTCACACCAATGAATAATCAACAAGGGATTAAATTAAAATCCAAACAACATCTCCTCCGTGTGCTGGAGGAAGTCAATGCCTCATTCTGCAAGATGTGGATGTGCCCTGTGTATGAACTTGGCACACTGAAAGCCTATGACTTGAATACTGATTTTTTTCCTGTGGTGGGCTCTGTCCAGCTCCTACTAATGTCAGTGGGCACCTTTCTGCTCTAGTCTTTGCAACAAAGTGTATTCTGAAAGAGAAAAGCTATTTCACAACAAGTGAAAAAAGCTTTCACAAAAAAAAAAAATCAAAACAAACATGTATTTATTAATTTATTCATTATGAGTCCATTTAGAGATCTGGAAACAATTTTAAGATTTTTAAGCTTCTCATTTTTTAAAAAAAGTGTTATGCCAACTTAGTCTTGAGATTGTGGGAAATCTGAACACATATGCCCATTTATATCTAGTCACATCTATTAATTTAAAGCTTTAATATATATTTTACAAGGCCAAACTATTTAGGATATAAAGAATCTGAAAAAGAATGTTCATCCTAGTGCCAAGTATCAAGAAATGGGTTAAATCACCTGTTCAGTTGCATGGAAGACTCTGATCCTCTCTCCAGCTGATATCACCGACCTGCAGGGAAATAAAAGTTAAACAATTGCATTGTAATGATTTATTCTCAAGTTTATGTTCAGAGTTTCAGCCATGTGGCTGCCATTAATGCTAATAGGGGTTACACAGCCAAAGCCAATTTAATCAAGAACATTTTCCAGACTTAGAAACCTGTCATATGACAGAACATACATTTTTGTTTTACTAATGAGATTATGGTTTGCAGTAGAAATTCACTGTGTCTTAATGTGAGCAAAAAGAAGTAGGAGGAAGTGTACACAACAGATGCTGGGAAGATTGTTATTGCAAGGAATGAATTTTCACCACCATGCAGGTTTTGGCTGGGTTATTTTCTTCCTAGTAGCTCGTAGAGTACTGTGCTTTGGATTTACAATGAAAATAGTGTTGATAACACAGGATTACAGAATTGCAGATTGGGTAAATTTGGAAGGGACCTACGCACTGATCTTTGAGTCATTGCAGAGCAGCGATTACATTAAGTCAAGGAATTTTCAGCTTCTCACACCACCCCACCAGCGAGAAGGCTGGGGGTGCACAAGGAGCTGTGATGAGGCCCCAAAGATGGAGTCATGGCCCAAACAGGCCAAAGGGATATGGCATCATGCTCAGTATAGTAATTAGGAGGCAAGCTGGCCAGAGACTGCTGCTCAAGGACTGGCTGGGCATTGGTCAAATAGTGGTGAGCAATTGCATTGTGCTTGTTTTGATTATTGTAATTCTTGTATCATTACTATTACTCCTTCCATCTCTGTCCTAACAGGCCTGACTTTTTCTCAACCCACAAATTTTGCTTTTTATTTCCCAATTCCCTCCCCCATCCTACTGCAGGGGGTGGGGAATGAGTGAGCAGCTGTGTAGTGTTCAGCTACCTGCTGGTTAAACCATGACAACCACTAACAGCATGTTCTCCACACTTCACCCACAAAAATGCACTTGATGAGAAACAGGGCTCTGAAGCTGATGATTCAGACAAAGCTTCACACAACTAAGTCTTCTGAGACTGATGTGCCCAAGTTAAAATTGTGCAAGCTCTTCCACCTGTCTGAGGTAGAGTGAGAAACAGTAATTCTTGCAACAGAAGCAATCTTTCTGCTTTGTTTTGTTTTAATTTGCTCTTTTGTACTGTCAAAAAGCGCCTCACTGGGGATGTCTAATACACAGGAAGAGAGGAATTAGCTTTGTGAAGCAATATGAGTTCCTATCTCCTTCTTCCTTCTTGAGCTGCTTAGACTGAAGGAAGACCCATTTTCAACTACAACCCAACAGCTCAGTATGAACCAGCAGCAGCTGTGACTGAAAGGGAACTGACCTGGACCAGAGCTAGGTGCTTTGAAAGGAATGACTGGGTGCTGAGAAGATCCCCAGCTGATCTTTCTCAGCACCTTCTTAGAGCTGGTGCAGACAGGACTAATGGATGTGAGACACGATTCCTCTTTAAAATTATCACCTTGCACAGAAACTTGAGGTGAATTCCTAGCAATGGTACTCTTTCTGTGTGGTGCAAGAAGGGAAAGGCAGAGGAGTGGAGAACATGTGTGTATTCATCACTTAGCAAAGGTCACCCAGCAGCACAGAAAAAGAACTATTGACAGGTCTGCCTCAGGTGGTGGAGTTGGGACTGCAGAATTTATTGATCTCTGTTGCAAACAACTTAAACTACTTTGGGGGAAAGATGGTACCAAAATATAGTCTTGTTTTCCCTGAATTACGTTTTGGAATGAAGTTTCATTGCAAGAATTACTTCTAATCAAAGAGGGAAAAAATAATATCTGTACCAAACAATTATTCCTGTTTCCTTCTGTCCAAACTTCTAGGGGTTTTTTTTATATTTCACCATACAATAGCAACCTTCAAATATGTTTTTGTATGGATGTGGTTTCCAAATTGCTAATGCTGCAAACTCTAAAATATTCCAAAGCAGAAGGCACATAAAATGTATGATACCATGTTTCTAAGATGGTAATCTAACTAATCCAATTAAATCAACCAATAATATTTCCGTAACATTAAAAAATTTACACTGTAGTGCCAATACCCTTATTTCTCAAAGAAAAGAGAAGATTGAATGTAATGTTCCATTAACCTATCTTGGATATATTAAACTATGAAATTAACTGAAAAATGAGTGAATTGTCTTGTAAAGTCAGCAAGAGCTTCTTACAGCGTCAATCATGCTTTAATTCAGAAATCCCTTTACTACATCCTGCAGCTGGTTGAAAACATTCACATGAATTTTAACTAATACAAAGAATTAACTTTCTAAGTTCACTGTAGAAGATTATAGATTATATATAGGGTATAGAAGATTAAACACGAGCTCATTTGATAGATCCAGTCTTTAAAAAAAAGAAAAAGCTTAACAGCTTTTCAGGCTAATTAGAAAAAAAAAGTATGTCTGACAGGCTGGCAGAACTTCCCTGAGTGTTTCTCTGTTTCATTCTTTTCTCCCCAACACCACACAAGTCTTCCAATAATTTTTTCCCCAGGTTATATCCAGATTCGTAAGCAAACCCTTTTTATATGTAGCCGTAATACATGGTTGCAACCTCAAATACTGAAAAAAGGTTGACTACACGTGTAACATTAACCAGGTGGCAATCACTGAACATTATAACAAGGACTCTCCATCAACTGTCTCGCTAGAAAAGCCTTCCAAAAGTTGTTTTTTAAAGATAAAGAGAATTTTAATTGGATCAGCCATCTTTCGCTCTTCAAACCGCTGATGGAGGTCAATAGTGGCAACTATCAGATGTACAATCCTTGCATCAACGAAAAAACAAGCTGTGCTGTGACTCTACAGCTTTCTCCTCTGTGTATATATAAAACATCTCTGCAGGTGTGATAAAACAGGAAAAATCTCCCTGCTCTCTGCATCCTCAGCCATACTTCACACTGGTCTATGTTTCACCAGTTATAATTGTATAATTTTTTATGATTGTAGCTTATCCTGGCATCACGTAGAACATCTCATCAGTGTTCCATTAATGTACGCTGTGGTTTGCTTTGCTGTCCTCTGCAGGTGAATGTCTGAGATAAGTCACATCCTTATATGTCCACAATAGAAGGAATATCTGTTTCTCTTTGCTGGCAGTCCTACAATGAGCAATGTCTTATTTTGTGCATCCACTCAACAGCTCCTGACAGAAGTGCTCTGTTAGCATGTACACTTACTGATACCTAACATATGCTTTAGAGGAAGGTTTAAGTCTCATTAAGTCTACTTGTAAGAAAAAACTGAACTGTACCTTATTAGGTGAAAATGAAATGTTGGCAGCATTATTCTGACAGAACTCATAGCAAGGACTTCATAAGCCAGCCTCCTAGCATATCTGGAAAGGTGAGTGATTTTCTGCCCACTCACTTGCTTTGGCTAACAGCCAGATGACCTGTCCACAAGTCCCCCAGAAGTTGAGGGCCACGCAGCTGCCCATGATGGCCCAAAAGGGTTTCTCAAAGCCAGACAGGGAGATTATTCCACTGCAGGGCTTCATGGCCTTTGTAGGAGAAATAGTGCCAAGTTTAGGACTATGTGGTAATTAAAGCAGTTACCCATAACTACTGATTTTAGGTCTTGCCATTACAACTGTATCATGGCCATGACTGGGGTTTTTTTTTCACCAAAATAATTTACAGTGCAGAACTTCCGCAGGTTGTGAAGGTAGATAATAAGAGTGAGAAATAGAAAGGCACTGAATGGAGTATTCCTCACCTCAGTATGGAGAAAGGCAAATATGCAGATATGTTCATTTTTTTAATTGCTGAGAAGTAAATCTTCAGAAGTATAGCTTGTATCTTAGAACATAATCACTCACTCTCCTCTGCCTATTTTAATGTCAACATAAAGAAAATTGTGCAATAACACAGCAGGTGTTAAACATAATAATGTTCTACACTAGAAAAACCTTTGACTAGTAACTAAGAGGAAATAGATGGAAAAGGTCTGACTGCTCTCCTGAATATCCATATCTGAATGATGATAAAGAATGTTAGTTCACTCCTCCCATTTAGTTTAGGTAAATGAGTTTCTGAGATCTGACCCAATTATTCTATTTCATTTCTGGACATAACTTGGAACATGTCTAGATATGAAGGGATGCTGAAACACCCTAACTGAGACATCCATTTTTAATGCTCAGCTTCTCTGTTGAGTAATTTGGTTTATACAATACAGAGATCAGTAATTATTAGATCTCAGTGAGAAGCTCTCCACTTTTCTTTGAAATTCCCTTTGTGCCCCTTGTTACATTTAGACCAGTACGGATCTTTCTAAGGCTGAAAACTTTTAGATTGTTTTGTGGAATTCATTAACACCCCCAACTGTACTGATTTCGTGGTGCAAATAGGAGCCTTTCCACTGAGTTAAACCCTGCAAAATGTCTGAAACTATCTGAGTTGCATATTGGCATCCCATACTTTCTCCATCTGATGGAGAAATAAGACTGGTAGTATCTTAACATGAAAAAAGAAACACTGTCTCTTTATAATACACCATCTTCCTTTGCCTCAGATTGCCTCAAAGACTGTCCAGGGTCCATCCATTTGAAAAATGCACAAGTAACCATCCAACTACCTTACTGATATGTTCCTGGAAATCTACATTGCTGCAAGATGACTGGAATGAATGCATATGTATTGCTTTTAATTGTATTGTGAAAAGCTTCAAGTAGCTACAGGGGCTTTTTTATTTTTTTAAGATGTATCACCTTAAAATTTCTTTAAGAAAACCTACTGGCTCCGTATTCATGCATCTATCTGTCATTAGATTTACTCCACCATTTTAGTGTGTGGGTGGTAGCTATATACTTGGTGCTGCAGGAATTTACAAGTGACCTCTCATGCATAACATATGTTTGCCATTTTACATGCTAACCTTTAGTATACTGGATGAACATCGATTTGACTGCAAGATAAGATTCTAGTACAACAAATCACTTTAGGAAAACAGCATAATAGGCAAATTAGACATGAAGAATACAAGAATCTTGGTGATTGATTCCACCTTCCTGAACAGTGCAGTATGACTAAATGCTGAATTACTTTCTATCTCCTTTCAGAAGCCTTTGTTTATATTTCTAGACTGTATAGACACTTAGCTGGGGTCCTCCTGGCTGGTGTTTGAGGTCAGCCTGGTTGTCCCAGAGAGCTGTGGACATGAGAGCACAGACTGCCTAAGGAATCTAGGGACTTTCCAAGTGGACTGCAGACTTTACTAGCTTTTAATTTTACACAGTCTCATAAATGTCCTTTCAAAAGGAAACCCTCATTTTATGGTGGTAAATTGTGTTTTAAAAATACATAGATAGAGTTGCAATTATGTAGCAAAATTGATTAGATGGTCATAATTACCAAACAATAAAACATTGGGGTGTGAGCTTATCACCTTTTATTCCATATTTTGTGCTGTGACATGAAATCATGTTCTGTTTTTTCATTTTTGCAGGATCTTACAGATGTCTTTTTAAGTATCTAGTACACAGTACCTTCATTTACTCACAAACCAACCATCTTGCTATTCCAGGAATTGTTTTCTTGTTCTCTACGTCCATAACTTTATAGATTTTGTGCATGACAAAAATATCATGATGAGCTTTTTTCTTTTTTAATGTCTAGTTAATAACTGCATTAGCCTTCATTTGTCATCTGTAGAACTGAGCAGAGTTGCAGTAGTCTCTCAAAGAAATGCTGGAATCCCATTATGAATCAATCTCTGTATTACAAAATGAGGCTCATGTGTATACTTTAGTGAAGAATTCGTGGAAGCAGAAAACTACCTGTTCTCCCCCAGGGTAATGAGTCTCTGGTGCCTCATTTGCTATTGCTTATCACTCAAAGCATGGAATGAGGAAAGAGTAAAAAATATTGAATAGGCTGCAGAAGAAATAAACACGTCAGAAACTATTTCATTGGCACTGTATTGAGATGTTCAGCAGAGCTCTTACTTGGTCTTTCTACTCAGAAAACAGACCACTGCAAAAAAATAATACCAGAGACACAAACTACTGTTTGTTTTCTGTTAGCAAGTGTAAAGAAACCTACAAGCCAAAACAAGTATTTTTAGAAGGAAAAAGGAAAGAACTAATGAATCTCAAAGTTGTATTGATATATGTATATTTATGCATATTTCTTTGTTTATTTATTCCAAATTTATTCCATACATGTGTATACATATGCTTATGTAAATACGCTTGTAATTAGGAGGGGTACTGCTCCACCTCTGATAAATCTGATGTTCCTGGGGGAACATGCATTTTTTAACTGTGTGCCAGGAGACTCAGGAGAATGGGCTGACTTCTACTGAGATGGATATGTGAATTCTCAGAGGGCACACATAGATATATGCAGAATACTTCCTAAAGACTGGCAGGTCTATCCAAGTGTTGCTTTTGACTCAACTGGTGTCATTATAACTGACTGTGATAATCACGACTAAAACAGAGAGCTGTGAACCATAGGCAGTCAATGTCCTTTAACGTGACACTGGAGCGTCCATCCCCAGTGTGGGACAATAATTAACAGTGCAGATGAGGATTTCACAATGCTAGCTATGGACGGATCACTACCTTGATGACGTTTAACATCTTATCTGAGAATCGTTAAAGTTTTTCCCTAATTCAAGCTTCAGAGAGAAAGTAGGAAGCAAGTAGGTATATTAACTCTACCAGAATAAGGTTATGTAAGGGGAAAGAGACACCTTTTATCCATGCATTTTCAGGATACCTTCTTGTGTACAGATAGGAATAAGCAAGTTTTATGTGGCAGTTTGCAGAGAGAGGTTGACACAGATTAAGATGCAGAGAGGGAATTTGCACAGCCATCAGAGCACTCCAGAAATATTAATAGAGAGCTCAAGGCAGTAACAACCAGGCATGGATATCTCAGAGTTTTGCTTGTTTTATACTGGTTATTTTCTTATTTCTGATGTGATTTTATCGACTATGTTTATGCCTATGCCTGAAGTGTGTCAATGGCTCATTCTCATTAGTGTTTCTTATGTCAGCCCACCATAATGTCATGCATGATGGCTTTGTTGTTTAATAAGCCCCACAGTGTGAATACCTTGCCTGCTGTGGAAAGATGGTAAACAATCTTGCATCAAATCTATCTAGCTATGCAAAGCTCAGGCAGTAACCTATATAGGGCACTGCCATTTTCTTTCTTTCATTTTTGGAAAAACAAGCAGGGCTGATGAATAAACAGATGGAACAGAATATCAGAAATAGATATGCAAAATTAGAACCCAGTCAGAAAACTTAAACATTAGTAAATTAATTTATCCAACAGCAGAACCCCCCCAATATTTCCAGACTTTATAAAGATTCTTTATTTTTAACCTATGAAGAATAGATGGAACAACAAAAATAGGTTATCTGGGACTAATCAAGCCTATGAAAATGACCAAGGCAACTAGAAATGAAAGAAAAAGTGGTATTTTCTAGTGTATAGCTCTGCTATTTATGCCTGTTCTTATACAGTACATTTTCTTATCACTTTTTTTAAAAATTCTATTTGTATGTAAATAGATTTTAAAATCCACCTTGGGAACCACTACAGCATCCAGTTGGAAAAAACAGACAAATGTTTTCTATCTGATAGCCTGTAAACTTGTAATACATTAATATATACAAACTTCAGAAAAAATACATGCAATGCATATACACACAATTTAAATCTCCTGTCAGAAAAATATGAAACCACAGGTAAAAATGCTGTGTAAATGTTTGATTCAAATTTGTTGGAATGCAATTATTTTATATTCGAATTCTTGTAAAAAAGAGAAATTCTACAAACAGTGTAGAAATATGGTCCTTAAAGTAACCATTAATGTTTAATCCTTAATATTTAGGTCACTTTATAATTATTGCAGGCTGTCATATAAGGTACAAAGTATGCAGTAACTGTGTCTAATTATATGATGATGCTATTTCAGTATCAAAAATGTGTACAATTCCAAAAAATTACCTTTATGCTAGAAATGTTACAGAAAAGGTAAACCAGACTGAATGTTTAATAAACATTTGGTTTGGCCATATGTATTAGAACATAAATGCACTTTTACTTTATATATGTTTTCAGATATTTGGTGCAATGATGTGTGTCACTTTAACAAGCAGTGCTGTAACACTGGTAAATCTGACTGGTTTTCCTCAAAATATTTAACTGAAAGGATTAAATTTGTTTTCTGTTCTCTTCCAGTAGGGAATCCAGGTGTTTTATTTAATTCTTTAAGTGTATGTGCCCTATTACAGCCTACCAAAGGGTGCTGTGGTTAGTGTTTAATCCAAGGGCTGATGAAGCTCAAGATCACTCAGGTGTGATGTTGACTGTGGTTATTTGACAGTCAGATGGTTTTACAGAAGAGCCCAGAGCACCCCTTAAGAAACACTGGATGAATTGATTATAGGACCCAGTACTTTACTGTCAGATCCAGCCATTATCATAACAAATTAGCCTACAATTTACAGTGGGGGGCTTGGGCTTTGGGCTCGTTTCATATTTTTCTGATTATTCATTCTGATTATTCAGATATTTAGAAACCTGGCTTTAAGACTAGATTGACTCATAGGCAGTTTATATTCATTTGTTGTTTTGCTTACATGATCCTTTTGTTTTAGTAATTATTTACCCCTTCCAGTATTTACCCTATTATGTCTTTAGTGGCATCGTGTTTCCCCTCAGCTGCTTTTCCCTGCTAGAAATAAAAGGAACTGCCTCCTGACCTGTAGGAGGCTCTGGGATCCATCGACCAGCCCAATACTCCAGCTCTAGTTTTGTCTCTGAATTCATCTTTTTTGACATGTGACCATAACTGCACACATGACCATGCCCAAATCACCTATGACAGTGGCACTTCCCATGTTCTACTTCTTTTATTTAAACCAGCTATTGACTGTATTTCAACACACGTGACAGCATTACCCAAATGCCTTTTAAGCAATGGTGGTTTCAGAAATTCTGTGACAGTCACTGCCTGTCATTTGAAGACACATTAGTACTTGGTTTTCAAACAGTACCAATGTCTTGTAATGCATTGGATATGGCTTTCCAAATGCTGGAAGTCATCAGCGAGAGCATTTGTTCAACTCCGCTTACAGTTCTGACAGGGGAGAAACACAAATTTCCCATCCTGCCAAGTCACTCTGTGTCACACCAGGATGTTTTGGCTCATGTTACTGTCTCCTGTGCATCTTATTATTATGGGGAAAGCTTGTCTGGGACAGGGGTCCACTAGATGTAAAATGTAGAAGTCCATCTGTTCATTTAGCCCCTGATTTAGTGCCTTCAAGATTTTTCTTTCTGTTTTGAAATCCTTAAATACATTCAAAATGTGGATATGAATTTTAAAAGGTGAAAATAACAGTGTCATAAGTTCTCATAGTTGGTCCAGGTTTGGTTCTATGAGTCTGGCCTGGGAAGTGTCCCGAACCAGCTTTGCTGTTTCCTGGCTAAGATATGGTCCCATACTACCTAACAAATGCCCGTTAGATAAAGCCCTTAAGAAACATCTTAAATGATGATTGAAATTAACAGACTTGACTCCACTCTTTCCAAGAAATGTAGAAACCTGTTCCTTTCTGTCTACCAGTTGTTAGATATCAGCATTTTCCATGCAGCCCATTTTCAGGCTGCTAACAAGGGTAAGTGAATGCTCGGCTTTGAAAAGCTGATCCCTTCCAGCATTTTGCTGCAGGGTGTCAAACTGTAGCTAACAGGAGTTTAAGATTCAAGTTTTAAATTAGACTCAAGCTTGGAAACAAGCATAGGCCTAACCAACAAGGTCAACATACCTGCTCCATGCAGGAACCTGTGATGGCAACCAGAAAGTTAATTGGAGCTAACAGGAAATGGAGGGATGTCACTCCATCACGTCTATGTTGTACAGCTAGCTGTGATTAAACTATTATACTTACCTTCCTAAACATGCATGTGATCCAGAAGCGTTGTGGGAATTGGACAGCACAGGATCTGTAAGAGGAAAAAGCAATTTAAAGATGAAACATTAAAGCTTAAAATATACATCGAGGGTGTCAGTAAGAAATGTCTGACAGAATGAGATTAGTTTAATCTTTTATCATACAACATCATAGTATCAAATCAAAAGTGATGAGGGGCAAATAAGCAAGAAAGCATTTCAATTTAGACAAAGGAAAAGTGTTGTAGTAAAAATGCATCCTGGCCCAGGCTATTCTGCTCATTATTCAGTACCTTAAATTGAGAAGCGAGAAAGCTCCTTATTGTAGAGCATCATCTTAAGAAGGTATTTTATCTCTTGGATTTTTGAGTGATTTTTTTAATCTTATTACAAGTCTGTTTGCAAAGAATACATATTATTTCATTCTTACGTAGCCGTACAGTTTATTTTTTAGTTTCCTGCTATGCAGCAATCGTTAAAACAGCATTAGTGGGCCATTGTCAGAGTGCCTTTTAGGTGAATGGATTTCTCTTGTGTATCCCTAAGTAGCAGGGTACAACTCCATTGAGTTGCTTTTAGGTATAGAGGAATTTAAAACCAGAGCAGCAGCATCCAGGAAATTTCATTGTTACATAGAAAGAAACAGTTGATAAAAATGCCATAACTTCAGGCATCCCATTGTAAGTTCTAAGCCACTTATAGTTCAAACAAGAAATGTGGCCCTAAGATTCACTAACACTAGGACCTACACACGTAGGTCATGTAGGCTCATTTTGAAATGTCTGTCCTATAAGTACATTATAAGGAATTCTTCTATGACATTTGGCAATCTAAATTTTCTGCTTCTTTCCATAAATTTCTCATTCAGCAGGAGGGCTCTAATTGAGTCATAACTGAAGCATGCAGTAATTAACATTTCTTCAGTCACATCTTTAAGGTGGTTATTACGGTTAGAAACTTGCTTGTGTGAAATCTTATTCATCAGGTGCACTGTTTCTATGCATTTAGTCATATGAGCTTATTCACATTTGCTTCTTTGAGTGGCAACAATCACTGCCAGCGCAAAGTCAATGCAACTATGAGACAGTTATCTGCTTCTATTCTGGCCTGCAAATCATCTGCAAAATTATTAATAGGAAATTCTATTACAGTTTATTTGCCAGACAATAATAAAAGAACTCTGTATTTATTTTCTGGTCAAGTGAAAAATTTTTCCTTCTCTTTGTTTACAGAGCAAAAAACTGGTTTTGCTTACAGCTCAAGGAAACACAAAATTGCACATGCAAAGTAGGAAGGGTTGATTTCAAGAGCTGGAACATATAACTCACTACATTTGCATATCTGCAAATGATATCTGTAGAATTAATCATTCAACAGTAGTGCTAATTTTTTTTTATAAAACCATGCTGATCGTGCTAGAGCATGAAATTCTTATTTAAAAAGCTTTACAGTCATGATAAACATCTTTCTAAGCTCTGTTGCAGAACTTGTGTGTTTCATTATATTACATTAAGTCCTCCCATCCTGCAAATGCAAAGAAAATCCATCTCTATGTAAGGAACAAAATAACAGAAACTAATTTGTCTTACATTTATCTTATTTTTTAGAAAGACTTTTGAATCTATTTTATCTAACCCACATGGTGATGTTAAGATACTTCAAGCAATATTAATTAGTTAATAAACTCAGGAAACATACTAGAGTCTAGTGTATTTTTAAAACCAGTACGGATCATTCTGACTTACCAGGCTGTCTCAACACCTTGTGGTAGTCAGAAGATTGAATTCTGAATGCCAGTGTAACCCTTATGAAATGGATACACATAACTCTTACACTACAAAAGTAACTGCATCTTTCCTCACCTCTTCTCCGTCCTCAGTGTCCAGAGCCAGGAGAAAATGTTAATCTAATCAGAGGTTTGGAGGGGAGATTAGGGAAATGAAGATACCCTGCACCACCAATGCATTTGTGCATAAACATACTGGTCCTTTCTCTCTCCCTTGTGTCAGAATTGCTGGGAGTTTATATATTTGACTATGGCAAGGAACAGAAAGCTCTGTAATCTGTTACCAGTCTCCTCAGTTCCTTCATCCCAAAATTCTGCCTTTTGGGCAGGATGCAGTTCTGTTCTCCATGAGGTTAGCGTGCCCTTCACATACGTTCATTAAGTTATTCAGAAGGATTCTGCATTTTGTAAAGCTCTTGCATGGCAAAATCTCTCAGAGATTGGGTTTTGCACAGCACACAAAGGTGGTAAGCCAGTTCTAGGGGAGTGGTATTTCCTGACAGGGAAATAATACATTCATAATAGGGTTCAATTTTAAGTGTTCACTTGGCTCAGGACCACAAGTCATTGAATGCCATTGTGGTGTATTTCTTAAAACAATCACGTGCATCCTACTTGCTTACAGATGTATGCACTTTAATTTAAATGAAACATGCAGTCCTGAGTAAACAGTGTTATGTATAGGGAGGCTGATTTCTTAAAGAGCCAAAAGACTGTTATTTTAACCACTAATTGATGTTTTCCTGACTTGATAGATTTTAATATTGTAAGAAGATTCCTTTTCTGCCAATATGATGTCAGCTGAATCCATCAAGTACTGTTTTCTGTTTATATAGGGCTTCCACATGGTTCATTTGAACTTATTTTTAAAATATTATATTGTTAATATGTGATAACTTGAAGATATGTCTCCCCTTAAAGAAATTAATTGCCAAAAGTAAATCTGTCCAGTTTCATACATCTTATAATAAATCAAAAATCAATGAAAGTCACATTTTCCAATTTATGAATTATCACTTCATTTACATGAATTGTACAAACAAATATTTTCGAAGTATGAAGAATGGTAATGACAACAAGGGTATTGCCAAATACAGGGAACTGTTTGATCACTTTTAAATTCTGGAAGAGAGATTGATTTCCCTTGCAAGCAAAATGAAGTCTAGCTTTTAAAGGCTGACAATCCATGCCAGAGGTAAGTCCTTAAGAGTAAGGGCTACACTGTGTTTCATTTCTGCACAAGATGAGTAGGAGGAGAGGAGTGTGATAACTTCTTCTTTTCACTTTGTTGCTCTGTGTTAACTGACATGTATTTTGCAAAAAACTGAACAAGGAAGTGGGGCAAAAGGAGTGAATAAAGAGTCTGGCGGAAATGGGGGTCTGGGTTCATCGTGTTTGACTTCACTGAACCTCCTAAATTAGGAGGCAGGTAGCACTAGGTTGCCTTTACAATCAGTGGATGGAGGCAGACGCCTCTAGAAGGCAATTCAACCCTCTTCAATAAGTTATCTGGGACTTGCTCCCTTCACTCCATGTTAATACTGAGCTTGCCTGAACACGCCAAGACTCCGGAAGAGAACTCAAACTTCACCCAGTGCCTTTGTATAGTCATGGTGTTGAAAGTACATTGTGTACCTTCTTAGAAATGAGTTGCAGCCTGGCCTGCAGAAGTGATCCAGTAAATACTGACAGGAAGTAGATTCCATATGGTTTGTTGCAACTGGTACAAATATTCAGTTGCAACTGGTACTAATGCCTATAACACAGAAGCAGTAGCTCATGAAGTTCATTTTATTAAAAATTGAAGGGAAAAGGGAGAAGCTAGGTTTTCTTTTCATTTGCATATTTCTTAGTGTGTTACTTCTCTGCATGGTCTGCGCAAAGAAATGCTTTCATTAACACCAATCATGCTGTAGACAGAAATTATCTTTTTTTTCTTTTGCCAGTAATTTATGGACTAAGTTTATCATCTATGTCCTCAGTCCAGAAATGAGATGAAGGAGTTTTAATTTTTTTTTTTAATTGTAATATTGAACATATATGTGTACCACAGACTATCTGTGCATGATGAGGAAAAGTCTGCACTTTGTACACATGAATAGGTATAACTAAATACAGAGTTTCTTCTTTTTGTCAGTGTGGCATTAGATAGGTTTGATTTTGATGTTTCTCAGGTAACTTCCTGAAATATGGAACTTTCCTAATTTCTGTGTACTAGAAGCTAATGTACAATACAGCCATTAATCAAATTAACATCATGGTGATTAGTACACAGACTTGCACTGTTTTGCTTAAAGTAGGGAAAAGAATGGTATTAATTGCTAACAGCCCACAAAACAGACATGCAAAAATAAATAGAATGTGTTTTGTGAAAGAGTTTAAAAGAATCCTTCTTTTCTCTTCTCCGATGGTCTTGTCGAAGATCTCAGCTTCAGCCATCCTACATACTTGCTGATAACATTGAACCCAGTTGTCCCTGTAGCTCACTTCTTTTTTTATTAGTGTATTTTTACAGTGGCAACTGCGGGAGCTCTGCTTAAGCCCAAAGACCAGTGCTTCCACTGTGCGGCTGATTCATGCTTGACTGGATTGCTGGGTCACAGAAAATGGATTACTGTTAAAAAAAGAGACCAGACCCATGTCAAATATATTTAAATGTGAAGAACATTTCTTCTGTAATATCATTGTTACTTTAGGTCCAATTTGAGAAAATAAATCTCTAAGAACGCTATAAGGCCTTGGAGGGACTGAAAAATCACTTTTCTGTGAGCTTCAAAAGAATCCTCAAAAGAATTTAAGAAATTAGTCCCAACTACTCTGACATGATTTACAGAAAGTTGTCATTAGGATAACTTATGTTTTGTTGAAATCCACCAATATCTGCCAAGGCAATATGAAAGTCTTTGAGAAAACATTAATGAATGCTGCAAAACATTAAAGTCTTGGCACGAAGGAAAGCAGAGGATACTCATTTGTCAGGCTTCAGCTTTGCTCTACATTGAGCGTAATGAAGCATGCAACCTGCAGGAACAAGCCTAGAGAACTTTGAAGCTGTACTCTGTTTCACAAGCTCATCTTCCACACACAGGCTTCCCATTACTACCCACCTGATGCTTCTTGCAATGTCTATGGACCACTACCTCAAAATTTTTAATGTCTTACAAAATTTAAGGCCGGGAGAGATCTCAGATCGCCCAATCTATCTGCCTATATCATAAAGGCAAAATGAAGATTACCTATATTCACATTTTTACTTGAAGGTTTTGCCTAGCTTGTCCTTTGATTTTCCACGCATTCCTCTTCTGTAGTATCTTGCCCAAAGCAAGATTAATTTTTTAATTCAAATTTCCTTTAATGTTAGACCTTGCTCACAAAATAGCCTGATATTAAAGTACCAAATTAGCAGTGGGAAAGACTTGGAAATGTTATATATATTTAAGAACTACAATTATATATCCTAAATTGAAAGGTTCTGAAAGATAAAAGTGAAGTTGCTCTGTAGTAATACTTCTTTGCAGATTGACAGTTGGAAAACTTTCTTACATGTAAATTAGGTTCAAATGTCTTGGTCTGACTAAACTACCCAGCCTGAGATAAGAAAGAAAATACAAGATGACTTTACATTGTGCTCATACTGGGTTGATCTTGAAGCCAGATGAAGACTAGGCAGTATCTAATATAAGAAGCACAATAATGTACAACCATAAGAATATGTTTTATATCTGTCAGCTTTCAATGCTGATTCCTGTAATTCTTTGAGACACCGAACAATAAATTCCTATTCATTAGATCTTACCTGTTGTGCTAGAAATGAAAACATATACCGGCATAATAGAGTACATTTGTGCCCTGAGATCATACCTCTTAGCAAGGTAAAATTCTCAAGAGACAAAGTTGCTGTTTTTAGTGAATCACAAGAGCAAAAAATTGGAAAACATCTTCAACAACCCTGCAGAATCTGCCACTTTTCGTCCTATTCAGCTAAAAACACTGGGTGCAAGAGGAGAAAAGAAGTGTGACTGCTGAGTATTGCCTGTGAAATGATTGATATGTATGACTGTCCTTGTCTGAATAACACATTCCCCCTTAGTAAATGTGGCCGAAAAGTTACAGCATGCAAAGGAATACTGTATCTTTCCCAGCTCCCATGGAGGGGAGTTGCCAACCCGTAAGACTGGCCACTAGTGAGGAGTTTTCCTCCTTCTCCCAGGGTTGAAGCCCTGTTTCCTTGCTTTTTTTTTCCTTGTTCTACATGGTTTATCCCATTTTCTTCATTTCACATCCACAGAATTCCTGTTGCAATTATATAAAAACAATATGGATCTGCCCCGAGGAATTCCATTTTTTCTGGCCTTATATTTTTGTGGATAAGCTATGACAATGTGTCCTGATCTGCCTGGTCTATAAATCAGTGGTGGGTGTTAAGGACTGGCAGAATCCATTGGGCTTGAGGTCCCACAGGGTTTCCCCTTCTGTTTGACCAGGGCAACTCTGGGTCCATAATACTGCCATGGCACCACAAACCAGGCACTCACATACACAACCATACAAATGTATAGGATGCTTTTCCTTGATCCTGCCTCACCTATACGCACTTATTCCTACCTACATTTGCACTGTGCATCTTCACTTTCACATTCCAAGAATCAGCAAGTTTTCTTTTTACAAAGGACGATTTGGGGTGGACTACTGGAAGAGTAAGTTGACAGAAGCAGACAGAAAAATGAGTTACACATGTCTGTGCATATCCCAGAGGAAAATAAATCAAATCCTATTTATAAAATTTTAATTTAGACAAACACTCTGCAGCAATATGTAACAAAATTTGCAGATCTGATAATAGCATTCCTTTAGCAAAATGATCTGAGCAAGATTATTTGAGGTAATGAATGTGAAACAAAGTATTTCAGATCCCTAGCAGGAGGGGCCTGCACATTAAAAGGCAGGTAATATTGTCATCTACAACATCTCGCACTTTAGATCCCTAAAACCTTTCGCATTACTAACACAGAAATGAACCTGTTAGTTCATGACAAATGGAGAGTACTTAATTAGGAATTCTTAAAACTTGCCTTGGTGAGTCATGTTTTAAAATTATTGATTATGCTCTTCTTTAAGTGGAAATGTACTTATGAAAAGTGCTCTGAATACTAGTTTACTAGTTTTACATTTTACACAATATACTCAAGACAAAAAATGTATAGAACAGCTGGTGATGATTAATTTTTTATAGAGGAAAGTGGTACTGCAAACATGTTGAGCTGAGAAAGTAATAGAAATGTTTGGCAAGGAGGCATATACTTAGTTTATTTTAAATGGAAACAAAGGTGAAAAAAAGATGAATGTTTTGGGGTTGATGATGTTATGTTCCCTGCTTCAGTTATAAATTACTGAATGAAAACAGATGGAAGCTGGTCCTCTTTCTTTTATATCTTCCTTATCTGTAGCTAATACAATGATCTTGTTAGCTCCTAAGAAAACATGGCATGTTCCTCGACTGTGCCTTGCCTACTTTTGCGTTCATCTGGCCACCAATAGGACACCTTGCAAGTTTCAGACACTCCTGCATGGAGACTACAACATAAGAAATACAAAAATCTTGAGCATCTATCTCATTGCATTTAGTATCACTCCTTAAAATACTTGTGCTAAAGCTACTTCCATTTTAAGACAGTTATAGAAAAGAATCTTGTTGGGGTTGTTTGTTTTACTAGCTAGCAGAATTCCTTAGTTATCAATCCAGCAGCTGGGAAAGAAGTACCCCTGCATGAAGCTTGGGGACTGCCTGGCTGCGGAGCAGCTCTGCAGACAAGGGTGTGGGGGTCTCAGCAGAGGACAAGCTAAACAGGAGGTAGCAGGGTGCCATGGAAGCTAAGAAAGCCAGCGTTATCCTGGACTGTATTATGAACAGCACAACCGGGAGACTGAGGGAAGTGACTTTCCCTCTGTACTCAGCAACTACAGCACTGTAGTAGTTTTGAGGATTGCATCCAGTTTGGGGAAAGACACTGATAAACTCATGCAAGTTCAGCAGACCAGCCACCTAGCTGGTCAAAGGACAGGAGCATTTGCCCTGTAAAGAGAAACTTCTGAGTGAAAAGTTTCTTCAGCTTCGTGAATAAAAGACTGAATAGCAGTTGTATGATGTAACCTTCCCGATACATGTAGGGAAGTTACCAAAATAGGCAGAAGCAAAAGCTTCCCAGTGATGTATGGTGGGAGAATGAGGGACAGCAGACAAGTGGAGTCAAGGGGGGCTTAGGCTGGATATTAATAACAGTCAAGTCCCATGGGGACAGTCAAGCAGTGAAACAGCATCCTGCTCTTACCACTCAGTGGAGTGTGTTTTCAGCAAGCAGAAGGCCTAGATAGCTGCTGGGGTTTCTTCCAAGCTGAATGGCCCAGAATGGGCTGCACTTGCAGTGGTGGCAGTGCTGTGGTGTTAATTTTACCTGATGTTCTGACTATAATTTTTGACACTAGACAAAAGACTTACCAAGCACATGTTTATGATATTTCATAGCAACAAAATTATAAGATCCTAAGTGGAACACAGTTTCTAATTACACTATGTGAAGTGTTTAACTCTGCTAAGAAATGAAGCTGCTCTAGGAAACATGGTAACCAAACTCTAAAAGCATAAGGAAATTAATTCAGCAATAGAGACTCTTCATGTTCCATTTCAGTGGAAGAGCAGTGCTCAGCACCATTCGCTACTGGATTCCTGTGCATTGAACCAAAGAACCTAGAAGTGAAACAGAATTTATCAGACCAATTTTTCGAACTGAATCAGGTGGGCTGTTTCCTATTTACATTTTCAAACACCAAAAAAGAGACATTTGGTAAGTGCGTCTAAGAACTCAGTGCAGCCTCACGTCTTTTAAACCAAACATAATGACTTTGAACTAACAAAACTTATGCTGACCATACTGAAAAGATTGATTTTTCTTTCTGAATAGGTAATCTTCTGACTTCACATAAAAGGATGCCATTTACATCTTTTAGAATATTTATTTGGCAGTCATTGCTGAAACTCCTGAATATTAATTAAGATGCTGTTTAAGTGCTGGAAACTATTTTCATGGCATCACCTTTGTATTCTATTGATTCCAAAAGAGAAAAGAATGGGAACTAGGCAGACATTGCAAAGTAAAATAGTGGGTACTTATCTAAAACCTATGTAAAGCACAGGTAATACCCCAGTCATTTTCAGCCTTTGCTACCGTCATGCAAGACACAGCAAAAGGAAAATTCAGTACTGATGGAATATGATGAAGATGTGCATCTGTAGATATGAACAATACAAAGACAGAATTAGCAATACCCTAAGTTCTCAGAATAAAAATATTAATTTCCTATTGTAATGGTCACAGAAAGAATTCTCAAGTGTCTTCTTATGTTACCCCTAGTACTTTTGAAATAATAAATTATTAATTTTTATTTCAAATGTTGTTATTCACTCATTTACATTCTTGTGCTGAAAAGTTCATAAGTATTTTTAAAATTAACTGAAGATTTAAATACAAATAGTATTAAAATTTTCTGCTTTTGTCTTTCAAAATTTGGTATCCATCTGAACAAACCTTTTATGTGGATTTCTCTTGCTCTGTGGCAAGACTTCTAACCTGTGAAAAAGAAATTATTCATGTTGCGTTTCTTTTTCATTCCATTATAGCAATAAAATAAATAAACAACCTCAATTTCTAACTGTTGTCCAAGCAAAAAAAATAAACTTATGTTATCAGTACTGTTAATCAGTACTTTTTTAGTACTGAGTATTGTAGAATCTCTTTCATAGTTGAACAGAATTGACCTCTGAATTACTCCAGTTTTTATTTTAGTTCTTTCTATGGGTGCAGAAACATAAAAACCATACAATAAAATACCATTCAGAAAAATAATTAGGTATGATGTGTGAAACTCCCATTGTGAGCCTTGTAAATTGACCCTTTAAAATCAGCCCATTGACCAGGTCTTGGGCCTGTTCTGATGTGAAGTATTAATGCCTTCTTTTAAACAAAGCCAAGAAATATCATCATCATTTAAGAATATAATTCTTAAAGACATGGTTATCTGTTTTTCTTCTGTTTTTTCAAATCTTCATGAAGGCAGCAGTGAGTCATCATATACCAACCTTAAGTAGGGGCAGGAAGTGTCAAGCTGAGAATCACGTTTAAGTTCCCCTTCTTTATTCTTAATATAATTTCAGTCAGTAGTGACTGACTGCAAAGGAAAGGGACAAGATGTTTTAAATACACTTCAGCAATCAATTAAAAACAGGGCATTTAAATATCTCATTCAAAAGGGGAAGTAATTACTCAGAATGTTTAAGAATCTCCTCATTAGGTCGTAATTGTTGAAAAAAGTAAAATATTTATACTGTTTCTGTGATATTATATAGCAATAACATGTAACTGTAGATTATAAATACCTTATCATAGTGCACAGCATCAAACGATTAAACACATCATTTGGACCTGGTGAAATAAATTAAGCTACTGAAGAAACACAAGAAAAACAGCAAAGCAAAGCATTAGGTATTGATAGTAGAATATAATGTCCTTTTTAAACATTCCCAGCAAAAATTACTCAATCTGACATACATTTCCTATGTAGACCTTCTGACTTTATCCACATTCTCCCTTCATCTTAGTACAATATACTCATGTATCCCAAAAAAAAAAAAATAGAGTAATAGGAATCACAATCATAAAATTGAGCTGGCCATCCCTCCTTGGTAAAGTGGTTGGATGTAGGCACCCTCAAAAACCCAGAATTACAGTTCTTGCTGTTGCATCTTAACCTTCTTTCCTTCTGCTCTTTCTCTTAATTATCAGTTTCCCACAGACAAGTGTCTTCCTTGCCTGCCTTAAAATCTAGCTTTCATCTGACTAAACTAGTAGAAGCATGATGAAGGCTATAGTCTTTTGATCTACCTACTCATTGGCATATTTAGGTTAAAGTATGCAAAAAACCTTATCAATTTTACATGCCTGCGCTCTTTCTTTTAGGTAATTGCATCTTACATTTTGATAATCTCCACCATATATATAATCAAAGTTATAAAGTGTTAAGAACCAATAATATTAAGCTTCCTATGATTCAAGTTGTCTCAAGAAATGCTGAAAAAAGACTGTCACGTGATTCACTCAGACTCTTAGATTTACCTGTAAAATGTTTTCCACAGCCCTAGAATTGTCCTTTGAAAGAATAGGGAATGTCCTTGAAGCTCTAATTGCTGCACTACTCTAGGTCTATCTAGACTTAAAACATTTAAGTGTACACTTAGACAAATTTTTCTAAGCAGTACTGTGCTGTTAACACAGAGGAGAAAGCTTAATTAGTCTACAGTGGTTACATACCTACCTACATGCTCATACTGACATTCATTTTATCAGTTCTGAGGTTATCCATCATCACTTCAGTGGGCTTCCAAGCGCCTTCTAATTTAGCAAAACTACAAAACATAGCAACAACTTTAAATTGATTTGAAGACTCTAAAGTGAAAAAAAAAACTCTGGCAGGCTCTTTAACTGGAAGCTGAATAAATCTGCTGAAGCTTTAAAGACAAAAAACACTGCTGTAACATTCTGTTCCACACAACACTCCCACTCCCTCGCATGTGCCTATCAGTAGTATCATTTTTATAGTGATATTTTCTCTGGAGAGAACTAGAAAAGTACCAGCTGTTTCCTCCCTTCTAACGATGTAAGAGTAATTTCCTAACAATAAATCAATCACTGACTGGCAGAAAGCAAATAAACTTGGCAGCTCTAGACCTAATATTTGGACTGAAAAGGCAAAAAATTCTATGTATTTCAAGAAATTTCTAACATTTTCTTTGAAAAGAGTTCCCTCTCCATCAAAATTAGTTCTTGTTCCTTTACATTTTCTAGAAAGGTGGAGGGGGATGGGTGGGTGGTATTTGGTTGGCTGGCTTTTTTTTTTTTGTTTGTTTTATATCTGATTCCATAGCTTTTTTTGGCAAAGATGACTTTTACACTAAGCCAGCATCTGAATGTCATTGCTGGAATTCACTCTAGTGTATGTGTACCTACATATTGTGTCTTCCACCGAAAGTGTTCTGATAGGAACAATACCTCTGTCCACTTCTGTGTTATTTTTGTAATAAGGAGATTTGATATTTCAACAGTGTGACTTCCAGAAGTGTTAGTTAGAATGCAGGAACTGGATTGCTCACTCCATCGAACTATTTCTTTAAGTCTATAAAGTTTTCCGTTTATTGCAAGTTATTATAGTTCATCTGTTTTGTTCTTCACTTCTCTGAAAATAGATTCTGACTACTACACATCAACTTTCCAATTGGCTATCTCCTTTCTTGCATAATCAAAAATAGCTCATGCAGTATAGTAGCTGTATTGGAAACAAGAACCTGAAAACTTCACAGAATCACAGAATGGTTTGGAAGGGACTACTTGACATTATCTAATTTAGTCTTCCCTGTTCAAAGCAGGGTCAACCAGCTAGAGCAGGCTGCTCAGGATGTTGTCTAATCCAGTTTTCAATGTTCACAATGATGGAAACACCACATTTTGACTGTGAAGAGGCTGAATTCTGTTCACTTTAAGCTTTGCCTCCTTCTGGGTCTATAAATGGCAAAAAATGAACAAAACATTAATTCATTAAACTGATTCAAAAATATGGAGAATAAGCACAAATAGTTATGGAGAAATAAATCTCACAGTCTATATCTTCAGGGTAAATAACTTTTTACTCAGCTGCAAAACACCTAAAAGTACCATTTCTGCCTCGTGGCCATGTATGCATTTGTGTGTGCACACGTGCACATGCACATACATAAATGTTGATTTACCTTTCTATATTAATGCATTTAGATACATGTGGTCCATTTATAAGAGTTTTCTAAGAACACACTGGAATTATATGAAAAAATAAAGTTTTAGACCTGAAGAAGATCATGAGTGAGAGAACTCATGGTCATAGGAAAACCTCATTGATTAAGCTGCAGTTGAAATGTTGCACGTTATGTGATTGGGAACTAACCTTTAACAGTGTTGTTAAACCACTTGCCCATTAAATTGACCAAAAAATAAACCCAGTCAACCATCTATGCTCTGTCATTTCTTCCTCAAATGTTTAGGTCAATTATTTTAATGTGTTGTATCAACAGAGAATGCCTAGATGTGTTATCTAGCAGAGGCACACTGATTCTATCTGTTGCCCCAAAACATTTTCAAGAGGGTTTCATCTTGATTATTACATCTGGACTCTAAATACTGTCCTTACAGACTGGACAGTAAAGACACAGACAGTGGGCAAATTAGGAGATACCTAAAGCGTAGATGGACTTTGCAAGTGAACCCAAACCGTCTGAATTGTGTTAATTGTGCAGCTTGTCTCTCCAAAACAAATCCAGTAGCTCTGGACAATGTAAAAAAAAAAAAAAAAAAATCCCTTTTCCTTTAAAAAAATATATTAATATGCTAATTATACTTGCCAGAAGCCGACTTTTAATATGATATCATGTGGCAGAATTTGAAATTAGGTGTGTATGACTCTTAATGATATAAAAGTGCTGCTAATTTCATCTGACAACTAAATCTGTAAATTATAAAATCTTTTGGCTTGGTGATCACATCAGCCCTAAGGAGCTACCATTTAAAAGAGATTATATGTATTGCCAACAACCGTTTCTAAAGCTGTTGACAGAAAGATAATGCATGATCTAATATCCAAAGGTTTATCTCAAAATGTGATCAAGGTAATGTTTTCAATCCATTTTCACCTGGGTAGTGTTACAACTAATGTGGTTGATCAGAAGATGTGGTTAATGCAAGATTAAATAATGATTTCACAAACTTCTTCTACTGAGCCATTCCATATTCAAGGCTACTTAGTGTGCTGATAATGCTTTCTCATCATAGTTAAGAATATTACATTTGTTTCTAAACAGCAGGACTCATCCAACTTTTAAATAGATAGCAAGAACAAATTGAGTAGGGAGCTCAGTAATGTTTGAAGCAAAATAAACTGGATTCTATTTGATAAGATTATTACCTGGAAGGTAGGATATAAAATCTGATGTAATGGAGACATAAACAGGGAAGATTTTAATATCTGCACATAACCTTTAGGAATATTTATACACAATATTAGAGAAGCACCTTAAAGTATGTTTTTCTCTCTAGAGCCTAACCAAATAAATTGAAGCCAGCTACAATTTTCCAGTAACTTGTGTTTCATAACTAGTTCTCCTCTCATAGTGATAACAGGAAATTCTTCTTGACTTGATCTGCTAGTGAGAGGCTACATATCTCCACAAAGTCATAATTCTTCTGGTATAAATTCTGTAGGGTATTGGACCAGACTAATGGTGCCTGACAAAAAGGGATCCCCATAGCTAATCTAGCATGGCATTTAAAGATTCTCCTTGTCAGAAGTCCCCAGACTGTACACCAAAAGCAGAAATGGTGAGGAGGAACAGTAGCTAATCTAATGCTTCTGCATGTTGGCATTGCCCAACTCAGGGATTGCACTCCAGGGCTCTTACAGTAAAGGCACTTCAGAGACCCTCCAATGTGGCTTTTTTGGGCCAGTCTTAAGCCCAAGACCTTTAATCCAAAATAGGTCTGCATATTTTTCTTAATATTTGGAAAGTGCTGGCTGAATTTCCCATCTCTGCTTTTCACTGAATTGAATGCCATCAAGAACAAATGAAACCTGACTTCACAGTAAAGTATATGTATATAGTTTGGCAATGGGATTTTATGCTTAAGTGTTAACCTCCAATTCACATATTTGGTTATTTTTAACAATAAGTGGTAACTACCTAATGCCAAAAGTGACCAAAACAATTTTATTCGATTTTATTCTATTAAAAATCTTCTGTTGCATCTCAGTCTGTATCTCTGACCTAGTATCATTCAGCCTTGCACAGCTGTGAATAGAGAAATACAGTAGAGAGAAATTTAATCTACACAAGTACATGTCCCCTGTTTCTCAGTTCCTCATATTCTTGCTACAAATCTATGGATGGATTTAATTTCAGCTAGGTAGCAGTAGGTAGAAACTGAGAAGCACTTCAGTCAAGGGAATTCTCTTTGTTTTTTGTCAGCCTTTGACCATATTTTACATTACTAAATCATGCTGTACTTCATGTAGGTACTGTGTGCTCAGTAGTCTTTTTTTCCTCTTTTGCCTCTGAAGCAATCGATCCATGTGTAAGAAAAGCAGAAAATGGAACACATTCTTATGTCTAACCTGAAACTGTTGTGCACGTGTCATCCCCCTTTTCAGAAATCAAATTTAAATTACAGATACCGTAAATGTGTTTTCCTAATAACATTCTTTGCTTCTGAAGATTGATTGCTCAGCAGTATTTCCCTTTTGGTACTTTCAGTCTACCCTGTGGACTTTAAAAATTCTAGTAGTACAGTGAGCTTTCAGTAAAATTTATTATCCTTTTTTAGGCTATGTATAAATATCTTAAATAAAACTTTAGAATCAACATCAAAGCACTAAAATATGTCTTCTGTTTTCTCCAGCTTTTCCATATTTTATGTGTTTGATGTTAATATGAATGTGATATTCAAACTTAATAAGTGTATGGCAAAGGGAAAAGTAAATGTCAATAAGCTTCATTGAACCCTTTTATTAAATGCTTGTTATGTAAAAAAATCTCTTAGAGGTAAGAGGTGCTGTAAATCCTCTATGCCACCATTACGTAGTTCTGCAAGTTACAAATATATTTATAATCCTCTATAGAATATGTTAAAGAAAGAAGTTATTCATATATATTAATAAAATCATTAATGTATTAATATTGCCCTTATTGCTGAAAGCTCTTTCAGTTACCTGCTTCTGACAGCCTTAAATAGTACATGCAGTGTGTGCAGAATTAATAAACCTATCCTAAAAGAAAGGATGTTTTACTTTTTCTGTTTTGTTAAATCAAAGTATGCAATAATTGAAACATTTTCTACTTGTTTTTGATATTTCCAGTTAAATTCTAAGAGCTGTCTTAATGAAAGGATATGGTTTCTCTATATTAAACTTCTGCAAAATACACATAAGCTGTGTATTAAGAAAATTTTTCTCTACATCATCTGTATGGAAAAAAAACTAACCCTCATGCAATAACTCTTCCTAGGACTAGGATTCAGTTTTCTCTTCTAGGAGAGACTGCTGCAGCAGACATGAATTATGCCATCAGCCTCTGTAAGTGAGATTCAGATCACTAGGAAAATGATTCCTGGGGCTGTAAACTCCATCCTTATGGTTCCTTCCCTTCATGGTTCTAATTCAAGTCATTTGGTAGGGTAGCATCTGCAGGGAATCAGTTACCCTATTCACAGGATCCAAACTCCTCCAAATGTCAGGTGGCTCTGGCTTAAAGGGTATTGGCCTCACAGCATCCAGAGAAATGTTTCATTTCACACTTTGGAAAGCACTATAAATAGTAACAGTTGAGTAACTCTCACTGCCTGCTGTGAAGTTCGTGGTGACCGTAAGGGTCCCCTCAGCAATAAAGGTAAGAGATACACTAAGAACCAACGCTCGCACATCTGCTCCCCCTCAGTGCTGCTCACCTCAGTGTCGCACTGGGCCCCATCAGCTTCAGTGAATCCAGTCCAAGGTTTGAAATCACAAGCAGTTGGAGGGCTGCTTTGGCAAGCATGCTGGATAACAGTTCCCTCAGTGAGGTACCCCAGATGTACAGATGCTGTAACTTCGAAACAAGAATGTGTACAGTTTCCCCTTCCACACTTCAGCTTAGCTGGTGTAGGGCTTTGTTTTGTGATCAGTCAGTAACTTCTGGAAGCACTAGATTGCCATCTTCCCCACTTCCCTCATCCCCATTTCCCTCATTCCACTTTGCATTACTCATTTATTTCCAGTACCTGCAAAATAAATGCAGGTAATCTAGGGCCCACCTTCTCCAAACTGTCTTATTTCTGTCTATTATATGACCACTTTCTCCTTACAGCTGGAGCTTAAATCTCGAATGGAATTATCTGAGGTCCAAATTAGGGGAAAGTAAAATTTTTTTTAAATGTCATCTATAGATCTGTGTTCTATCCTTCTATAGAAAAGGTTGTCTGTGCATAACCATTCCCTGTAGCGAAGCCAAAACTATGAAACACTCAAATATGGCTCCCCGTTTCAAGAACAGCTAAATTGCTTCAGCTTTACCGAGGGGCACCTCTGCAAACAGCAGTTACCATGGCCAGCTAGCACCCAGGCAATTCAAACCTTCTTAGGTTTCCCTCTCAGTCCTTTTATTGAAAGTAAAAATTCATGGTGTTTTCCCTGGTCTGTTAAAAATCTTATCCTTCAAATCAAAGTGGAACATTAGGAGAGGCCTCTTACACTTCCTAAAGCACCTGACTACTCCTCAAAACAGTCCTTCTATCCTCCATGAGTCTATGCATGAGTAGATTGGCATGATTAGCTGTTCTTAACTGCCAGAGAGAACATTTTAAATTCAGAATTAGCAACAATGCAATAATTAGACTTTGATACCCACGAATTTTAGTAGATATGAAATTTCAGGCCACATATAAGGAAAGAATTAAACACTTAAAGGAGAATTCAGGTGAACTTTAAGTGCACAAAATGGTGATTCTGAAAGCTACCACTGCCTGAGCCCTGAAAACCATCCACACTTTGAACCAGCTGCCTGACTGAAGTCCTGCAGAGCTCAGAGCAGAGCTACAGAGCTGCCTATTCCACTCCCCACCAGCACCTTGATCCTGACGAGACTGAACAGCTTGGTGTCCTTCTCTCAGCTCTGTTAGCTGCGAAGCCAGGTATCCTGCTGCCTTTTTCCAGGAGGGCTTTCCAGGAACAGGGAAGTCACATCTCATAGAATCGTAGAATCATAAAATCATTAAGGTTGGAAAAGACCTCTGAGATCTGCAAGTTCAACCATTAAGCTAACACTGCCAAGTCCACCACTAAACCATGTCCCTAAGCACTACATCCACATTTCTAGGTACAGTGATTCCACCACTTCCCTGGGCAGCCTGCTCCAGTGGTTGACCGCCCCTTTAGTGAAGAAATTTTCCAGTATCAAATTTAAACCTTCCCTGGCAGAAACTGAGGCTGTTTCCATTTATATCACTTGTTACCTGGAAGAAGAGAAGAGCAAGCACGTTCCATAATCACTTTCTTTTAAAACATGACCAAGTTGTGCTCTTTCATTCCTTAACTTCAGTCATGAATGGTTAACACACCCACAGAATTGTAAGCAATGAAGCATTTATTGGTTCTCACCTTTTGGCTGCAGCAATTCTCTCCCACCTCCTGGGAAAGTATGTGAAAGCAGTGGTGGAACACAACACTGTTAGGCCATTCTTTTCAGTTGGTGCAAGAGATTCATTCATACATTCACCTGTGGCGAGGGGAGGATGTGACTAGCACAAAGCACATGAACAACTCTTGGGTCCCGAGCAGAAATCCCAGTTCCCAGGTGAATGCCCAGTTGAATTGCTTCCCTTAGCCTCCTCTGTAAATCTGCATGTTCCAAACAGCTTCCTCAACACGAACAGGAACACTGAATCACATAATTTTATTTCCTTTGTGCATTTCTACTTTTTGTTCACAGTGAATGATTGTGAAAAAAATATAAAAATCCAAACTATAAAATCTGCACCTATATTCAGGAAAAGCTTCTGGGCCATCAGTCCTGCCTGGACAGAGCTACTTACCTGAAAGAGTCTGAAAATCTTCAAGATTCAGGATTTCTCCCCCTGCATTTTTCTAAAATCCATCTCTGGCCTTGGTTGGCTGCCTGGTTTGTGCCAAGTTGGAGTGCATCATTCTCCCTGTGCACACTCTAAGTGTTGGACCTTGGGGCATACTGTCTTCTTGCATGGAACACCATCATGCCAAAATTAGGTTGTGGGAGCTTATATTTCCTTTCTGATTTTAGTCTATAATGCTTACAAACTTCTCTACAGCAAAATCTCAATTTTCCCCCACATTATTCTTCTGTATCCTAGCTAAAGTTTTGGTTCCTGTAACATGTCATAATATCAGCAACTAAGTATAGCTTTTTCAGTCATTGATTGATGATTCTAGAGGTTAACTTGAAGGACTGCACTGGGGCCTGCCTGTCAGAAGCTGAGTTCTGAGCATTTTCTGAAAATCAGATGTCTCAGTCTCTGGCTATATCTCTGCTTTTCCATTTTTTTGAGCTTAGCTTGACTGGCATGGGTGAAACCCCAGACTCCCCAAAGTCAGCAGTAGTTCTGCCATTGGTTTTGAATTGTCATATAAATCTTTGTCACGAGCATACAAACCCCATGGAAAAGTCAGAATATCATGGCTGCCTATCCAACATTCCCAGACTTTCTGTTCCAGTAATGTGTATTGAACTTTTATTCCATTCTGATATTGGACTTCAAACTGAAGGTAACTGTGAAAAACAGTGAAAACTGACAAGTGAGATGGAATCAGGGAGATCAGTTTACATAGGCAAAAAATATAAGCAGAAAAGTCATTTAACCTATTTTCTCTGAGAAGATGTCACTGTTTGCAATTTAGACTGTTTGCCTACTACTTTCTATTAACTTTAAACTAAGTAGGTTTCTAATTTAGCAGATTGCCTTGGAGCCTCCTACTGGCTTTCTAGTAAGCTTGATCTTTTATTAGCTGCAGTACTTTGTGATATTCATTATACATTAATTTAAATTTACATTTTTAGATTTCAGAAGTACATTCATATTAGCGTTCTTTTTCACTAGCAAATGGCAGAATAATTAACATAGAACATTTGATCTCATTAATAGAATTCATGTTTGGTCTTTTGAGGCAAAGCTCATAAAAAAAGCAGTGAAAAAAACAGTAAAATATTACTCTCTTGATATGTTCAAGACACTTTGGTTGGTGTATTGTTTTATGTTGCTTTATGTTCATTTTACCAGAAATGCATCCTTATCTACCCTTTCATGTTAACAGAATTTTTTATTCTACCAGAATTGATAGTTTGAATGTAAAAATGGTAACACTCCATATAGTGTTCTAAAGTTAAAACCCAGGATTTTTTCCTTGCTAAGGTTATACCATGCTTCCTCCTGTAAAATTCTACTAAAGAAGCCAATTTCTTCAACAAAGACCTAGAGGAGTATACTGAGCCAAGTGACTTTTTATAAAACATACACTGTCTCTCTCCCATGCAGGCAATTGCCTTTCATCTGGGAGATGAGCAGAACCTGCTCCTCAGCAGTTAGTGTTTGAATCCAGGAGGGAAATGGACAGCATCCTCACAGTTTCTCAGCAGGCATTGGATAGATGCATAATCTCAGGTTAGGTAAAACAGGCAAAGGAAATCCTCAGTACAATTGCTAAAGCTGGGTTAAATGCAAAAGGTGAAGCAAAGTGCTTTTTGAGGCCATTCACCTGGTGAAGGTGCTGGTGGATATAACCGGGGTGTGCCCAGGACAGTGACCATCTTACACAGGCCATATGCTTGCCAAAAAGCTCTACGGGTACATATGATGTCCCTGTCCCGAGGTGTAGCTCAGGGACTGGCAGTGAAATGACTGCCAGGATGTGCATCTGCGCTCAGCGAGTTCTGTGCAGGGGCTGCCAGGCTAATTCACACTGTGCTGGCAGAAGCCTGGGTGAGCTGCCAGGGAGTGCACTGAGGAGCACTTACGTGCTGCATCCCAGCCTCGGCTTCGGAGACAGTAACCTCTGGCAGCAGAAAGGGAGCAGGGAGCCGCAGGGGAAATAACATCAACTACCAGAGTTGTTTCGGTAGCCCAGGACTGCCTGTGGTCTGACACATTAATTAGTCTTGCTCCTGTATTTTCTGAGTGGTAGATTTTCAAAGAAAATTACATGTGAAAAAGAATCCTTTAGTTTTTAATATAGGGGAATTATTTGGCTGACATGATTCCCCGCTATTGTCTGCAGGAGGAGCTACCACAGCAGGTGGGCAGTTCTAAGAGAGGCTGTAGAGCAAACTAATGGAGCTTGGAGCTGTTCACTGGGCTCACTGGCATGTAAAGCTTCAGCCAGCTACACTGATGGTCAGTGCCTCTAAGAGAAACCACGGATGGAGGGGCACCGGGGGTGTTTTCAGAAATGACTGCAGAAAGAACAACAATTAAAACTTCAAGATAGACTTTGGTATGTGCAGCAGCTCCCTCTTACAGTCTAGGGTGCTTAACTAAGTAAGGATGGATGGGGAATTAGTTTTCCCTTTATTCCTGACTGAAAAATAAAAGGATTTCAACCTTTGCTCTAGGAAGAAACTCTGAATTTATTAAGCGAAAGATCTTCGTAAAGTCCTCCTCTATGGAGGAAACAGATTATTCTCTTGTTAGATCAGCCTATGCTGGTCTGAAAGAATCCAGTTTTTGAGTTTGAGGAATAATACCAAAGGGAATTCACTCTGGAAATCCAGATTCTTCAACCAAGATGCTGTGCCGACTGAATAAGGCACCTCTGTGTTCTGTGAAAGAGCTCTGCTACAAGTTACAGCCTCATATTAGGCTTTCTGTTTTGACAGACCCTGCTAAAGCTAAAACAGAGCTTCACAACTAAACTTTTCCTGATAAAATTCATTATTAATACAGACTTCCAAACATTTTATTATTTGCGATTTGGTCTGAAACGTGATGGTCAAAAGCAGAACAGCTGCTGCTAGTAGTTATATTTGACAATTCGCTTTCCCACCTCCGCTAGTAAAAAGAAGAGTAGAGTATAAAGCCAAAAAACACCCACACTGTTACCTTAGGAAAAGTAGTTGACAAAAAAATATCCAGCTTCACCTGAAACTGGAAAGAGAGGGGTTGAATCACGTGATTACACACTGGAAGCTTGTATTTTTTTGAAAGACTGAATATTCTGGGGGGATGTTTGCTTTAACCTATAAGAAAAATTATCATTTCTTGGTCTTATAAATCTGTGTTTTAATAATGGCTGAAAGACATCTCAGCTCTGCACTGAGACTAAAAGTCGTTGGCTGGGTAGTTGCTTAGCTGGTTACTCAGGTGGCTGCTCTGCTGTTAGGTTTGTTTCCACGCTGCTGTAGAAAAAAGGTGCCTTGAGGGCATCAGTTCTAAACTGTGGAGTGGGTCAGCTTGGTGAAAACCTGTTTCTATTTTCTGGCTCCAGACTCTCCCCATACTGTGCCAAAAGGTGTGTTCCATTGTTAAATGTCAAATGTTAAATGTCCAGGCATGCCCCTGGATTTTTCACGGCATTAAGTGCATTTTAAATTATATTGTTTGTAACCAGGATAAGCAGACAATTGGAGTTTTATTTGTGTTTCACACTCCCATTTAGTATAATTGTCTTTTGAGCCTCTTTTATTGGTCAAACCAGATGCATACTGTAGAATAGATTAAAATAAATAGTTTTTCAGCTAAAATTACTTTATCAGCCATGATTTAAGTTTTGTAAGCTACAGTTTTTGCAGCTGCTTTAAATGAATACTCAATTTCTTCATGAGAAATTATGAACACATATCAGCAATATTTTTTCTAAATGAAGCTAAATAATTGCTTTTTGATGAACAGCAGATTTCCTCCAAAATAAGAAGAGCCTAGACTATTCTCTAAATTAAGTTAAATCCAGAAAAACATACAGGTCAAAAATGTTGGGTGGAGTTTTCAGAAATATCAGGGGGTTTTTTTCACCAGTTCTTAAAAATAAATGCATTCCAACATGAATATTTTAATTGACCTATTATTTGAAAGAATAAAGGTTTCAAAACCTTTTTGTAACACAAACATAAAATTAATTAAATACTTCTATAGAATTTTTTGAGTTTATTTCAAATTATATATTACTTTCTTTTTCATCATATACAACTTTTCATTTCAATCAAACTCAATCTAGTTTTTATCTAGCAGGAAAAGAAATCTACCCCTATTTCTAATTGTAACTTTAGCAACTGTCTCTGAATATATATTTTCTTTCATTTTAAGCATGAATGACCATTAATATCTCTATCTGAGATATTTATATATATTTATGGGGGAAACTATATATATATTTTACAACTATAATCCATAAAACTATATATTTTTTGTTGTACAGTAAGAATACTTTGTGAATTCACTATACTGGTTTTTTTCTGCAGCATGTCATTGAACTGCAACTACTTTATTCCAAAATGAATTGTCAGCTGTTTAAAATAGAAAAATACAAGAGGAATGATTTTTACTTTTGGTGACATGAATGAGGCATCATAATCAAAGTGAAAATTTGTGTGTAAAGAATTTGTGTGAGCAACTGGATCTATGAGACACTAGTCATTTATATACCAACCCTTATTCAGGATTGCATTCCTAACTATGCCTTAGAAATAGATAATTATTATGCCAATGCAATTACTTCTTCCTTGAGAATGTGGTAGAAGCAATAATGATACTAAGGTATTTCATAAAGAAGCACATGCTTCATGGAGAAATACTACATAGTTTTATATATCCTGAAAGAAATTGATGCAAGTAACAGGAGAAATGTTGTAGAGTCCCAGGTTTTAAAATTATGATTATTATTAAAATTTGACCAAGATATAATGAATTTTAATTTTGTGCAAGAAAGGAATCACACTGTTGTGTCTACTGTGTCATCACTATACATTGTTCAAAAAGCATACCAGCATCCATCAGAGATTAGTTAAATGTTTATGTATCCAAAACAAAAATTCCAATATAATTCAAAATGTTCCAGGTTTTAGTAAATTGACTGCAGTGACCAGAGAAGCCAACAGGAAACCACATTTACTCCAGTTCTTTTATTTTGCTTAGCAGGATGAGTGGGATATGTTGGTTATGAGCCTCCAAATGATCATCTGTAGCATTTTCTATGAGCTGAACCACATCACACACTATTCATAAAGGGAAAGAGAGTTCAGAAAAAATGTTTCCTCCCCTTTAAAGTAATGGAGGTCAAAATTTTCCTAAATAACTTCTCAAGAGTTTCTTATCTCTACAATCTCCTGCCTGCCTTCAGTCAAAACATTTGTTAGCTTCCACTGGCAGATACCCGGGGGTAGGTGTGTGGTCTGAAAATCTGCTGGAGTGGAGTTTCCAGCAACATAAACTGCCTGTTGTTTCCTTTCCCTGTAAGGGCTTGAAAAAAGATAGCTTGGCTTGAAAAATTGGACTAGAAGTTCCTGAGTGTACCCTGAGTACAACTGGAGAATCAGAACATGCACAGAAGCGCCTCCCCTGCAGAGCCCTGGCCATGCTGAGAGGTGACCTTTCTCTTAGCATAAGATTGATGAAAAATGTGTTGTACTCTAACCAGAACTCCCAAATTGAAGAGGTCATGCTTAGAGAAGAAGGGGAGATATTCATCTGTTATACTTTAATATATATTAGCTGGATAATATCTGTGCCAGGAATACTCAGTGTAGCTCACATGTTTGTACTGGGTTCTTGGAAAAACACTGATGTTAAATGACCTTAGCTATACTTTAATCCCATAAACGGTTGTGCCTATTACATGCAACTTTCTCAGAAACAGCTTGCATCCCTGAGCCTTGTTTGAGTATGCATTTCTTTTCTTTTTTTTCCCCTTTGTTTTTTGTAGGTCTTTTTCATTCTGTTGCTATTATACTCAAACCTCTTGTTATAAGCATCTTTCTCTAACATATAACACATGCCAAATTTTATCTCATATAAGCTATATATATATAATTATAATAATAATTATATTATTTATATTAGCTGGAATATATTACAACTCAAACAAATGTAATTCCTATTGAAATAACTTGTGACATCTTCAACAGCAACACATTTTCCAATAGGTTTTTTTCAACCACATAAAATTGAAACTTTACTATTCCAGCTCTTATTACAGGAATACTTTCTAGCTACTTAAAAAATGTTAATTTCCTACCAGATTCATGACAGACCATAACTCAGATGAGTTCCTCAAACTGACACTGGCATTTCTGGTTCCAATGGTATATCAATCACAAACACACATTCTCTGATTAACATTATTATAATAAGTGATTACTTTAATACATTCTTATTATTATTTATCTCAAGGTATTATAGGAGAACCTGAAGCCAGGCTAGTATTCAACGAGCTGTTGTACAAAATGGGAGCAAACAAAAACCTTGCCTCTTAAGATTTAAGGCTATAAATCAGAAATGCATTTAAGTGTCTAGGAACATATTTCTCTTCAGAAAAGCACTTAGACAAATAATTTCACTATGTAAAAGTAGGTTCTTATAAAGGAATTTTTTCTGGATTATTTTTATTAAAATAAATCTCTGAAATTATAAACCTTAGATAAAATCTTAATTTTTCTTGCACAGTTGGAATAATTCCTTTATTATTTTACCATGCTCCATGTCTCTGTAAAAGGTACATGCATTTGAAAAAATTTAATGTAAGGGGTTAGTGACATCATGTCTGCCATGTCACTTATTGCTATGAAAGTCCCTGATAATTCACAATGCAGTCTAAAGTACAGATCCCTTCATTTACTTTAACCTATTCAGCTTCTTGATGAATAAAAATTTAAAGGTATAGTTCTGATCCTCTTATTTTATAAGCCACAAAAATTATTTCTTGTTAATTTATTGTCACTTGACATAGTATTTTTATTTTTTGTGTTTTTTCCTGTAAGGTCCATCACTTGATAAATTGTATTCCTTTCATTGAAGATTTAATTATTTTGTATTAATTATTTCATGGCATTATTCTGCTGAAGAACTTCACTGCACATTTATATTTTTATGTGACTAAACATTTGCATTTAATAGCTTTTGAAAGGCAAGTTCACAGCTACTCTAATTAATAACAATGATATAGTGTGGATTTTATAGCAAATTAACTGTCCAGCAACAAGGCTGAACAACAATAACATGAAAGTTATGGTGTGTGCTTCATTCCAAAACTAACTTAGAGAGAAGAAATAGATTACAAATATAGAACATTAAATTATTCCTCCATAAATTAAGCTTGTTCCTCATTTACAAATTTATATCAGAAGTATCTGTCTTAGTTAAAAACCACTCTAAGTATTAGTTACAGAATACAGAAATAGGAGAGCAGAACAGTAGTGTTTGCTTACTTGTTTAAAAATACTAATCATATAATTTACGTCATTTTTATACTTTCATGGAACATGTGCCTATAAACACTCATTGTTCTCAGTTTTCCCAGAAGAGCTTACAACAGTTTGTAATCCCTCTGTGGCACTTCTGCAAACTTGAATTCCTATGTTGACCAAAAATTCAGTACCACAGAATGAGCCTTTCTCAGATTTTCTAGTGTGTTCAGCAAATTTTGACTTCTAAATACCAGTCATTGAAGAGTTAGTTACTTTTGTATTTTGTATTCAAAGTTTTTGGAAGTGGAAACTACTGAATTAAAATGCCTGAACCACCCTAATTCTTACTCACACAGAGGCAGAGACATTCTGAGCATACATCTTCCTTCCTCCTACTCCTTTCCATCTTGTGGTGAGAGAAAATGGAAGTGGTGACTAAGGTCCTGACTAATGGAAAAAGAAACAGGGAAATCCCAGGAAAAATCCCAGTTGCTATGAATAAAGCAAGGAGAAGAGCTCACCTATCAGGTGATGTCAGGGCATTGCCTCCTGACACCTTCATCAGAGAGAGGACTGAGCTGGGACATCCCAAGGGTGACAGGAAATCACAGCTTGAGAAAGCAGTTGTTAAGCAGTTGGTAGATAGATGCAGGCTGTGATGACTTCACACATCTTTGTGTTTTCAAACAGACTTGATCAAATATGTACTTTGAATTTTTTTGCTTCGGTTGCTCTAACAATGCAAAACTCTACTTTACATGATATACCAAGCCATTTTTGTTTTTCTAAATTGATGAAACTCCTCATTAAATAATTTTATTATTATAGACTATTTTGCTGGTGCAACACTAGGAGAAACACAACAGATTTAAGTCATAAAGCTTTCTTCATAATGTTTTTAACAACTTTTGTTCCTTGAGGGCATGAGGATAAGGTGTTGCATATGCATGCAGTTTTGTTGCCAATAAAGATGAAATAAAATTAGTTAAAAACCTAGGGAATTCAGAATTTTTATGGCACACTTACTATTCAAAAAAATACTACAGTAATATAATTTCTGTTCCTGTTTATATTAATTGACTAACAGATTGTTTCATAGGGGTTCTTTAAAAAATTTATTTTTCCAAAATTCATCCAAAGCAAAGAGGGAGGCAGATAGAATATACTATAATTGTATGCTGCTCTGTAGTTTAAAAACAGTCTGTTGACAGAAACCTGGTAGGATTAACACACCCCCCCCTCCCCCACCCCAAATTTGCAGAGACCCCACAAAACTGCTTTAAATGTAAGAGGTCATGGTGGACTAAGCAGTATTTGTGATTTGGTGAGTTGCTCCAAATAAACCAAGAAGCCCATGAAAGCATTCAGATGTTGAGCCTGGCACAGTAGATGTGTTTTTACGAAGTCTGTTCTCCCTAAGGTCCCTCTGGCAGAAGATGGAATAAGAATCTCCTTCCAAGGACTAACCTCAACTACTCGAGATCCTATTCTGAATCCTGTGGCTTCTGACTCTCACAAAGACAGGGATAATGCTCTCTTCCACTGAGAACTGTTCTATATGGAGTTACTTGTCTATTTAATATTTAGATAGGAACTTAGAAAGGGTCATTTGAGCAGAAAAGAACATCCCTGCTCAGAATACATTACCAGAAAGTGCTTTGGTCCCTCAAAGACTAACTCATATTAATTTTAACTACTGAGTGTCCTTAGTAACTTCAGTTGTACTACGTGTGTCCTATTAAGCCATGCACCTTTGCTGCAGGGAATAAGAATCCAAGTTAGCTCTGCACACAGAATGGAGTAAAATATAAAATATTTTTTCAAATCAAATAGAATATAAAGTTTCTTTGTTATAATTTCAAATTATAGGTGGATGTTTCCTCCCATTGTTTTCCCTCTTTCTCTCATAATCATCCTTTGAGGGTGGAGTAGCAGAAACAGACCATGCTGAGACAGTTCAGTTAGAGCCTGGCAGGGAAGGTGCAGATGTGGTAGAGCATGGAAAAACATGAGAAGTGGTTGTGAGCGGAACTTACCATCAGTGGTGGTACCACCACTGAAATACAAGAAGCAGTAACATAACCAGGATTAAGCAAAGGTTAGTGAAATAAACAGATGAGAAAAGAAAAGAGTGTTCTCTCCTGCTGGGGGTTATGGCACGAAGAACACATAGCTCTTGATTCACTGTAGATCAGCTCTATGAAAATGTCATACTTTTTTGTTTTGGTGAAATTTTAAATTTTTAATTTTCAAAATGCTTTTTACTTGCAAAATGTTTTCATGGGAGTATCTGAAAAACATCTTGATTTCCAGCAGGTTCTTCTGCAAGCGTGTTTATCTGAAAATTGATGTTTCTTTGAGTGAGTTAGTGAGGTTTTGGTTTTATTTTTTGCTGGATAATAGTGGGTCTATTTTTGCTTAAAAGATTTGTGTATCTTAACTGAATATTCTTTCATAAGTTATCTCTTTGTGGGTTGTGTAATGAACTGTGAGAAATAAGTGCAATTTCAAGTGAAATATCATAGCTGCATAAATTTTACACATACATATTTTAAAACATCTAAGTATTCATACATGAGTGTTAGTCAAGAAAATAAAATGTGTCCTCAACAAGGTAAAATAAATATTTTAGGAAAGAATTCAGGACTTGTATAATAAAAATGTCCTGAACCCCACCTATGGGAAAATGTATTAACTAAGAATTAATTTTCAACAATAATTTGACCTTTAGGAGTGTTTCTTCTTAAGAGAGTATAATTGTGCTGAAAAAGCAAAAACCCAAACAGAATGAAAAACAGTGCAGTACACAGGAACATTCTCAGATGAATACCTGGTGAAGAAGTAGACGTGTTCAGAATTTTTCTGTGCACCAAGGTTATCCATTTAACGGGTGTCTCTTTTACTACCTCAGAGCATGCATTTTTCCACCATAGAAGATTTCACACATGAATGGCAGTAACACATTCTGTAATTATCCTTCATCCTATGTCTTTGTCACAATGTGTAATGCTGCAGTTTTTCATTATTTGAAACAGGGCAGGAATTTAAAATGCTTCTAATAAATTTTAACCATAACCTGTTTTTTTCCCCAGAATTCTTAAATTCCATAGGATTGTGTTTTAAGTAAGGGACCTGGAAGAGGAGAATTCGTTAATAATACTATTGTTGATTATTATTTTGAGAAGAAGCATAATCAACAAAATTAATTAGTTCAGAATTGTTCTGAATTTTTTCAAACTAAAGACTTCAGATTCATTGGGTTAGTAGACAAAATACAGAATTCACCACTTTGAAAATTTAGACAATAAATTTCAAGCAATTACCAAGAAATAAAGTTCTTAGTGACGCTTAAGCAAAATGCCTCTAGTGATTTTGATGCTCTTATTGGCTCCTCTAGGTGCGCAGAGTGGATGCAAATCAATTTCAGGGATAACACATAGACATTTAATAATCTTTAATAAAATATATTTTCAACATGCCACTTAGAACTGGAACCGATACAGCAAATCAATGAAAATATAGTGCCAATTTCATCACCCATAAAATTATGGTCTTTTCAAAAATATATGATGTCACGAATACCACATCATTTAATTTTATCTTCCACATGAAGTCATTTCTCTGTTATTTCTCTGTAAAACACGATCACCTTCTTGTAGAAATATTCTGTAGCAGCTCAAGATTTCACAACAGCTGTTCAATGGAAGATCTTTTACTGCCCATTTTTTGCAGACAACATACAGGTGTTCCTGCTAAACTATTCTTGTGAGCAACATAAGGCCATTCAAAAACATAATTGCCAGAGGTGAGCAAGACCAGAACTGGTCTTCTGGACCAATTTCATGTGGGATAACTGCATGAGCACTACTTTGCTTATTCCCCTTTTTCAGAACTTTGCCAAATATGGAAGTTACATATACGTGTAGTTTATGTTTCCTATTGGGAGCACCAGGGACGCTCAAGGATGGCCGGGCAGGGTTGCCCAGCCTGGGCCCATCCCTCCACAGGGACTGAGGTATTTAAAGCCAGGATCAAGTAAGTGAGCAGAGAAGTGCATTCTCAGATCTGGTGCATTCTCACCCTAGGACAGACTCTAACACTGGCATCATCTGAAGTATCTGCTGAGCTCCTTTAATCCTTTAACATCTTTCTTTAACATCTGTTCGTTAGATCTACTAGCAAAGGCTATACAAAAATGAACCTACCAAACATGCCAAAGTTTGGTTTCCAGAGCTTCAGCACAACCTTCATCTGAAACAAGAGTGGCCCTTGGGCAGTGGTCCTCCAGCCTGCCAGTGACAGTTCCTTCTCTGATGAAAAAGCATCTATAATTCAGAGGCTGAGGATAAAAGACTTAGCAAAGTAGGGATTTTTTCCAGGTAGTTTCAGGCTGCTGTGTCTGGAAACAGAGAAAGAAAGGGTAATTTTTGCAAGGGAAGCACTATAAGCAGAGGCAGTAGATACAAATGTTCCAGTAACAGAAGACCCTACCATTTAGCAAGAACCTCAGGATGACACTGTGCTGTGTGCCAACATCATTCTTGTCTCAGCAAATTGAAAAGGGCATAAAGTAACGATTTTCAGGATACCTCCTCTCTATTGCTATAGCTCACTAAGGTAGCAGCTGCTAGAGCACTGGCAGCACTTCACCCTGCCTGGCCCTCCTCCCACCCCTGAGAGAAAGGAAGAAAGAAAATAACAGTGCACATAAAATTTGAAACAGGTCACAAAAATCAAAAGAAGGCACATAGATCTTAAATGTGTCCTAAGCCATTCCTTTCAGACATCTGATGAGAATTAAAGAAAAAGAAAACATTAACATTTATCTGCAAAAGAATAGGTTGTAAAAACATGTAGTAAGATACATGGGCTTTGAGAGACTAAATTAAATAATACTTCAGCATAAGCACCATGTCTCATAGGCTTGGGGAGTTATAGAGCCTGAGCACAAAAAATTACTTAAATTGTCCCAAACACATAAATATAGTAAATATTTATCCTAAATATTATCATTTTAATAAATGAATACTACTGCTGTATAGGTATCAATATTTTTACAGTATCAATGCAATGTGATTGCTATTTCCTGGAATACATTTGATTATCTAATACTTTAGGTTCAGTATTGGGTAGAGGTAATGGTCTCCTTGTAATGCTGGCAGCAGGTATTAAATATCAATTCTTGCTCAGTTTTACAATGTTAGAGAAGTTATGTAGAAGATGCACATGTCTCTGGTTAGTATTTTATCCCACCCTTAGGTAAGAAATTTTAGCACAAAACTGCAGCAAAGAAGTGCATGCTTGTACCTGTTCTGTAAATAGCAATACAAAAGCAAGGGTGTCATTAAGAGATTCTTTAACATTTTATAAATTCACTTGAAAGGGAAATAAACCAAGAAAGTTACTCAAGCACAATAAGCCCTGCCCTTCTTCATTACCAAATATTCCAAATACTAATGCATTCTAAGGGAAGTGCCTTGATGCACCTCTTGGAGTTCAATAACAAAAATGCTTTTCAGTTTTACAGTTTCTTAAGCTTCAAAGCTAAGCGGCATGAAAAACAAGTGCGCTTATGAACTAATGAAATATAGAATAGGGTGGGCAGTTAAGAAGAAGAGAGCCTTAAAAAGCACTTACAGAGAAGCCATATTCTGCTCCCATTTTTAATTCTGCGACCCATGTAAGCTTCAGCAAATGAGAAGTGCATGAGTCTGACACGGGCACAATTTGTCCTGCCATCTAAGCAGCAGATTGACTGTTCCTGAGAGCTCTTTTTCCTTTGCATAAATATTTATTGAGGAGGGAGCAAGGATTATTTCTGAAAAACTGTATCACAGCTATGAGTGTTTCAGCAGCCCTGTTTTGAACAGCACAGAGTACAACAAACAATGATGGAGTCCTGTTTTCTTCAGGATGTCCCTTTCCTCTGTATTTTTCTTACAATAAGTACTATTTCAATCCATGAAGAAATTTATATCAATAATTAGATGGGCATCCAGTAGGTCTGTAACACCCTTTTGAAAGACTGTTTCAGTGTGAGCTTTCATTTCCTTTAAGTTTAGTCAAAAAAAGAGATCTTTTCTAAAATCTGCCTAATTGTTGCCATTCAGCATTTTTCAAAACATGGTGTGCAGTAAGGAATGCTTCCTGATCTTTATTATGCCACTGTCAACGCCATGAAAAGTGTGGAACTATGCCAGTATGAACCAGATGCATTGGCTTTTAATTTTATCAAGTAAATAGGAACCGGTTGACCTTTCCTGTGCCATAGTTCTATTAATATCTTCTTTATTTATCTAAGCTTTCTCTGTAGCATTTAATTGCAATTGCACTGTGTTTTTACAGGCCACAGTACTTTCCTTCATAATTTATAGTGTTGCTGAACAATTAAATGAACTCCAGAGATTCTCTATATTTCATTGGGAATACATTCCATTTTTTAGTGAAGAGATACTGGAATGCACTGTACATATCTCACAAAGAAGTTATTGTTAAGAAATATTTTGCCAGAAAATGTGGTTACTTTATAATGTTTTAAGTGTTTATGAGTGCAATTTATTTTGCTGTAAGTAAGACCTGTTCCAAAACATTATAGGTATGTTAAAAAATAAAAAATAACATGTGCCCTGACCAATGGATTACTTTTTTCCATGGTAATGCTAATGCATATATATTTTTTTCCATGGTAACCAGACCATTTTAAATTTCACGTACAGGCCTTTCTTCTCTTTGTTTCTGAATGTTTGAGAATATAATGAACCAGTAGGTTCACAGATGCTGAAGTTTTATAATGAAGATCCTCTAAAAATGATTCCTGCAGTTTAGAACTGTCACAACCTGAAACTTCTCAAAAAATAAAAATGTCTGGAAGCAATTAGTCTGAAACCATTCACTGGTCCCAGATTCAAATGAGAAATCCTGAATGCAGTGGAAAGTCAAGATTCATATGTGTATTTTATCTCTGCTTATAATGGCACCACTCTTGTGCATGTATAATAGGTGATGAGCAGGCAGGGAGCTGGTGTTGTAACACTTTCCATTTAAGTAGTGTGTGGTAGTTTTCATTCCATGTGAAGCAGATTGTCTGAAATGTCCTTTAGATGGTTATGACCAAAACATTGGTGAGTTCTTCCAATTATATAAGTTTTAAAAGATAGTAAAATACAAAATACATCCAATTGCCTTTCATGTAACCTGTATATCTTTGGAAAAATTGGGATTTCACCCTGTCATACAGAAATATTGAGAAGCTTTATTTTTGGGCACATGAAACAAATCAGTCCATATACTTTAAACAGGATTTTTGTGTGTATCTTGTAATGAGAGCATAATCATAAATTTGCTAGGCTTTTTTTTGTTGAACTATCAGTACAATAAATGGCTTTTGTGAACAGAGACCAAGAATCCCCTCAGCTCCGTTTTCTAAAAATAAGCCTTGTCTGTTAAGTGTACTCATTTAAATTTCATTACAATTCCTACATTTTGTTTTGAAACTGTTATCATGATCTGACCATACCTGGAACGCAGCTAAAATTTCCAGTTCTGTTGAAATAAAGTCACTCCACTTACACATAGCATGTAGCTATGCTGAATTCACAGGTAGACATAATTGGATTTATTTCTCTAAGAGTTTCTGTAATTAATCAATAAATGAACTGTCTTTTGAAACCTTCTAAACATATTAGAGGTTGAGCAACTGGAGTACATTTTAAAAAAGAAAAGAAAGAAAAAACAGGAAGACAGTGAATTCAGCCATTTACTGTTGGGGTTTAAAAGCCTACAAATACCTGGAGGTGTGGGTGATTTTTCTGCTGAAGATAATGGGCCTGGGATTCAGGAAAATATGTGTGTACAACCTCTTTATTTTGTAAAGAGTGTATTCCTCTGTTCTACCCTAAAGGTGACAGACAATAATAGCAGTGATACTATGTTTTTTCAAATATTTACTCATCACATAGGTTCAGAAAACACTTTGTAAAATTGTGAAACTTTCTAACTCCTACAATCTTTCTACTTCACATGCACATATCTTCTTCTATTTGATGAAGCTCATCCCATCGCTCAGTAGTTTATTTATTTTTTTTCTGCCCATCCTTCATTGATTGTATGCTCTATTTTCTGTTACTTTGTTTTCCTTTTTTTCTTTTTTTTTTTTTCCCCTCAACACTCTTGCTAAATCTTTGCCACTCAGTTCTTTCAGTTTTTCATTTCCAAATCACAGCTGTCTAGGTCACCCTGCAACAGGCATTAGCATCCTTCAACCTCCTTTAATTATTGTGCTGAAAGCAGGCTAGAAATCTATGGACCAAATTGAGCAGTGTTTCAAATTAGGAAGTGAGAACTGAATCTGTGGATTTAGATCAATGCAATACACCTGCATCATATCTCTTCTATAGCGGTGTGAGAAATTACTGGCTCAAATTAGTGATGAATTAATGTAGCTCACAGCTTTGTTCTTGCTTGGGATTATATAATGCAGCCCAGAGAGAAAGGCAGTTATATTCCTCCCTCCACTGCCAGCTCCTTCCCAGTTGCACATTACAGAAATGAGAATACTTTTTGATTTTTACCACTGTAAACAAGATCTAGGTTGAATTTGTAATTCCCACATCTTCTCAAACTCCCCTTCAGTATTTCATTTTTTTTTTCCCCTCTAAATTTAGAAGGGAATTTTTATTCTAGCAGTATTTAAAGTGTTCATATGGGAGTTAGAATGGATAACAAGTTTAGGGAGTACATATATAAAATTCTCCTTAAGTGATTCCATAGGACGAAAGAGAGTAACTGCATCAAAAGGCACTCCTAACAGAATCTAAACTATTTCAGCTTCACAATTTCAGCTCTGCTTTAAATGTCAAGGATTTGCTCTTCTCTTGTAGAACAAGAGTATGAAAAGTGTGTGATCAAGATTTAGTTTTAATTTCAGTTATGATTTACAATTCCTGCAGCAAGGGAGGATAAATTATTCCTCTGTGCATGTTGCCTTTAATTTCTGGAAGTTGAGAGTTATTATATTACATCCTAGGGAAATAAAGCCATATTTTGAACCTGTTTTTATGAAAATCAGTAGGCAATTTACTTTTTAACTCCTCTGCACATAGCAAAACACAAAACAAAAAACTGGCAAAGGATTGGATCTTGAAATAAAAAAAGAGAGAAAAAATAAATTGCATTGGGTAAAAGGGAGATACATAATGCAAGCAGGAAAAGTTTTGAGAGAGATTCAGGCTTTGACAGCAATTTTGTACAAACGGTATGGAAGGCTCCAATATACAAAAGCTATTTTCCCTAACATTGCCAGATACGAAGTTCTTTAAAAATTATACTTTACAGTGGAAATTACTGAGATAAAGACATTATAGAACTTCTAAGGAAATGATTAAAAACATACGCTGCACTTTTTTTTTGTTTGGTTTTTTTGTTTATGTTTTTGGGTTTTTTTGTTAACAGAACAATAGTTTTATCTTCAAAATCAACTAGAAGGCTAAATTATTATGGTATTTGGCAAGTCTAAAATGTTTTCTGATACTGGCTGTTCTCAATAACATTTCTCAAAAGACACTCAAGCATTCTAATGCCTAAAAGTAAGTTCTTAATTATGCAAGCATCTTAAATATGCACAAAACAGTGCTACATCCAAGAGGCAGTCCTCACCCTAGCCCTTCTTTTCCACCTCCATGCCCCAGCCTCTATTGGGCTGGCAGTAGTATTTGGTCAAACATGGACCAAATTGCTAATTAATCTGGAAATTAAATGTTTGAACCCGAGTCCATTCTCTGAGTCAGTTCACTGTATCTCCACCAAAGTGCCTGAGGAGCTACAGCCCAAGGCAGGAGCACCACTCATTTCAGAAGCTGCAGTGCCAGAAGGGAAGGTGCTTGTAGGGTCTGAAACACACTGGGTGTCAGAGAATCCTGGGAAATAGTTATAAAGAGGAACATCCCAGTAAGTCGGCACTGAATGAATACCAGCCACAAGGGTGGTATGTCAGGTCCTCAGTTTGAACAAGTGTTACCTGTCCATCCTAAGATGATTAGTGTGAAACTATTTGAGTTCCTCTGCATTAAGTTCCACAGCTCTGTAAGAGTTTATGAGCTTTTGCCAAAGAGTGGAGCCAAGCTGGCTGTCAAGTTCCTGCAGCACTGCTCAGTGTGGTAAGAGGCCCCTAACCACAGCACCTGAGTTATCTCCCACATGCATCCAAGGGGATCTGCTCGAACCATAATTTACTTGGTTCGGCTTACAGGTTGTCCTGCACATGCTGGAGCAGGCTGGAGATGTCTTTGGTCCTTTGTATCCTGCCTGGCTGGGTCAGTATGCACTCAGTGAGGCTAATGTATCAACAACGGCACAGAACTGCGCTTGCATGAATAATCCTGCCAGAACTGTGCTGGCCTCCCCCAGTGTCTCTGCATCTGCGGCACAATTAATCTGTCAACTAAATAAACTGTCTGTGGATAACCAGGTGCTGGCAGTGCACAGTAGAAAACGAACATATTTAGAACACTGTACTGTGATAGTGTAAGGACAATTGGTGATTAACAGGTAGGTCTTTGTGTCACTGAAATTCCAAGTACACTTCATTAACAGTGAAAGCAATCATAGCTGAAAGGGTTGGAGAAACTGTTTCCCTAAGCTTAAGTTGTAGTGGAAGTTAGCTAATCAACTGTGTAACAGCGTAGGAAAATTCAGGCTAAAGTAGTGTTTATCACAGGCTTGGTTTAGTAACAGGTGTAGCTGCAATGTCATCTGCAAGTGACAAAATCATGTCTACATTTCTGAGGAGGAGACCTGTACCATAAATCTTGCGAAACCTGGTAGTAAAGTAGCTTAGTACACTGGATACCTCCAGTGTTTCCTCCCCTGGATGTCAGTGAATAGACTGTGCAAACTGTATTTTAGGGGGGACAAAAAGCTTGTCAGAAATATGAAATCACCAACCATTTTTGGCTCGGGCTGGACAATATTGGATTTCTAGAGCAGAATAGTTATTTGCAAAGTGCTGAGTGGGGAGGAGCTAACCAAACAGGGCTGGTCCCAAGAGTGCCTGCAGGTGGCTTTGCAGCTAGAATTAAAAAAATACTCTGATGACAAACACACATGAGGGGCTATTTAGGTATGAACAGAAAATTACCTGCTGTGTTTCAAAGAATAATGAGCTGTATAAGGCAGGGGGTAAATGGTGTTGTCTGTTATCTGGATGACATGCTAATAACTGGGAACATTTCAGATGAATATTTACAAAACCTAGAGGAGTCCTGAAAGAAATTGCAAAGATGTGATTGTAAAGCTAATGAAGTTTAGTGTGCTAATTTTTGTTGAATTTTTCCGCCTCCCATATACCCAAGCCAGGTAGCACATAGACAGAAAATTAAGTCTACATATCTTCCAAAAATTAAAATCCAGTACACATAGAATATAAACAGGCCCTTTAAGATTTCTCCAGGGTTGAGCTTTAGGGCCATGACATGAGCTAGATTTTGTATGCTCAAAGGGGGATAGTGGGAAAAGTCTGTTAGACTGACAAAGTTTTGTACACTCTAGAATACGTCATGGGATTTTACTTTTTAAATTGTGGTTTGTTAACTTTTGTTTCTTAAGAGTGAGGGTTGCTTCAGATGTTAGATGTCCAAGGTACACTTTAGAATATTCTGCTGCTTAGATAGGACTGTGGAATAGTCATTCCAAATGTAACGACTTTGTTTGGTGTGATACCTGTTCTTAAGAATAAAAGCGAAATGGCTTTGGACAGAATAAAATGGGGTTTTGTGGAAGCAAAAAAGAAATGTAATGGTTCAATTTACATTATAATGACACATTATCCACGAAAATAGTATGCAGTTCCTCTCTTCCAGGAACTGAGCCACAGCTTCAGACACATATAAATCTGGGGTTCAAAACATACTAGATTCCTTTCCACAATACTAGCAAAAGGTGGGAGAAATTACTAAGAAAAGTATTCAGACTTGAGATTATTAAACTCCACACAGAAACAGGTTTTTTGAGCTCACAACAAAATCACAAAGAGTTGGTAAAAATACTTCAAAGATGCACATTTCCCATCTGGTGACAGTGAAGAGCCTGGATCTTACCAGATCATTTTAAAGACTGTCAGAGAGATATGCTAATCTGGAGTTTCTGTCCCAGCTTCCATTTTTTCAAGGAAAGTGTTCATTGACAAAGAAATGCTTCACTTACTAAATGACCTCTTTATTGCAGTTATAAATACTGCCCTATAAATAGGAGAAGCCCCTGTACCAGTTAAGAAAATTACTTTTGCATGCTCTGACTAACTTCATCACATAACAAAAGGGAAACTTCATTCTTTCTAATTCAGAAGATCGAATTAACCATGGAAAATGCTATCTGAGGAGTAAATGTAATAATACCAATATATCTACAGAAAGTATGCAAAATAGGCTTAAGCAGGAAATAAAAATGAAGGAAGAAGTTAATTTAGAGAGCAGACATAGACATAGAAATCAATACATGGAAAAGGTAAGGAGCAGGTCTGGCCAGCAATCAGAAGATGACACAGTATTAACAAAACAGTATCCTGTCACCTGTGACAGAAACCAAATGGCTGAATACTGATTCCTCAAGGAAACACTATGCAAAAGTGGCCAGGCAATGGAGACATGATCTCTCAGTGACCAGAACTTGAGGTCTGTGATAACAGCCTTTGTTATTTACACCTGAAAAATGTTTGGAGAGGTGTTTATTCTTATAAATGTCATGTCATAGAAATATCTATGATTTTATTCTGGATGAATTTCAGACATTATCCTAGCAAAATGCAGTAAAGGTCCAGCATTGAATGATTTACCAAAGCAATTTGGGCAGACGCATAAATAAGGTTAGAGGAAAAGTAGCTGGAGAAACCCACAAGGTGGTAGCCCATATTTCTTGTTAGCACCAAGGTTTGCCTTGCCACCTCCAGCTCAAAAGACTTATTCAAAGTTGTTGTTCTACTTTCCATTTCCTAAAAACACGAATCAGCCAAGGTCACTCGAAAGTGGTCAGTGCACCATGTAAATTCACAGCCTTGATTCCACAGCAACACAAAGCAGGGTAGGAGGAATGGAGAAAAGGTTTAGGAAATGTGTGGGTAGACTTCAGTGGTATATTAGGGAAATGGAGAAGATAAAGATGAAAAAAGGCCAGCTGTACAAGATAGTGTCTTAGTTATATGGCATAAATCTGGAAGTAAATTGAAATGATCGGTTTTCGTTGACTGGAGAAAAAGAAGATAATAAGAGAAAGAACACAAAAATCTGAATAAAAAGGAGCAGAAATAATTCCTCTAGGTGAAATCCTAATAAACTGAGAACCTTAAGTTGTATTTGCTTGCCTTGACCATACAGCTCTAATCACAGAAAGCTTTCAGACTTTCATGAGACCAGCAATATATTTTGATTGGTTTTGTATTGAAGTTATTTACAAAATTTGCAAGGAATACTGTTCAGTAGATTTTCTTTTTTAATAATGTGATATGGTTCTTAGTTCCATGGATTTGCCTATTTCCTTTCCTCAGAATTGGGCATTTTAAGTCCATATGTGATTGAGAGGGTTTCAGCTTCAGCTATGATTTAAGCTTCTGCAGTAACACAGGTTATGTTGTTCTTCACTGTTGTTTTCCACTTTCTTGGCAGTGTTTTGCAGATGAAAAATAATGTGCTGTTCGTTATATGCCTTTAGCAAGGAGTGCTGGATTTTTGATTTTATATCCCAGCACACAGCAAAAACATAACACAAAGCTAGAAGGAATACACAGTGCCTCATGCTGCAGTTCTGATGGTAGAGTCACAAAACTATTTTATTCCAAATTAAAAAAAAAAGGTCAAAAGTTTCTTTAAATTGTTCTTGACACAGATCTTATTCAAGGCCTTTAAGGATAAAAGTCAGCTGTGGGGAGCTAAAGCCATGAAAAGCAGCTGTAACCTCACCTTCCTTTGTTGAACCTATTTTGTCCAGCATAAAAAAAAATAATTTGCAACAGAGATTATGGAAAGATCCAGAACCCTCCACTCACATCTTCATGTCTTTTAAACTAAGGGTGTTAGAACAATCCATTCTCTCAGCGTAAAAAATTGCATCCCTCCTTACAAAAAAGAAGCGTCAGACTGGAGCAGGTAAGTGTTACATTACACATCCTTGCATTCACCTCAGTGAACCTCAGCTGTTGTCTACAAGAACAACAATTTTCAGAAAGAAGTGTCTGCCTGTAATTCAACAGCAATTGTTCTTTTTCCCCATAGAAATAGTTCCTGGTTCAAGCAGACAGGCTAACATATACATTCCTTTCACAGAGAAAACATGCTCTCAGTGGTGCTCAGGTAGGCAGGCAGGCAACCAGGCATAAAACTGAAAACTCTCAGGCAGAGCGCAGGCAAGGCAGCCTTGAGTTACTGGTGAAAAAGAAGTTAAAGAGATTGAGGGCCACAGGTCAGATCTCAGATCAGCTCCTACTATTTTTATTTTTTTTTAATATTCTCAAAATGTTTCCAGCAAAAGGAGGAAGATAATTGAGTCATCCCAGTACCAACAGCATTCCTCATGTCCAGAGAAAGGAGTCACAGAATCACTGTATAGCAGTATGCAGCCTGTGACCCCTGCCCCTCAAACGTGTGTGCACACAGGTGGACTGCACAGGCACAGGCTGCAGTGGCACTGACTATCGACCTGGATCTTGCTGAATTGAGCTGCCTCACAAAGGCAGCTGAACGACCCTTCTTCTTCTGAAGATTCATTAAAAAGGAAAAGATTCATTTCAATCTTCTGAAGATTCATTGGAAAGGAAATAGGGTATTTTTCTTTCAATAGGGAGCAGGCAGGGGATGATGGTAGCACCTGGATGGAGGGGAGTAGAATGGCCAAGATGAAAGTAAGGGCATATTTGGGGACCACCAGTGCAGTGCCAGCCTGGGGTCTGCTCAGCCTTGAGCAGTAAGCAGTTTGATACCTCCTGAGTCTTACACATCCCTGACTGGAAATGACTTTTAAGGGGAGAGGGAAGAGGGTGAACCATTGATTTTGGCACCCTCCATGTCCCAAGGTAGTAGAGAGGCTGAATTTTTTCATAATTCCATTTTCTTCAAGAAACCAAGTCTGTTGCAAGAAATTATGGAAGCACCTGCACAGACAGTTTGGGCAGCCTTTCACATATCTAAGGTTTAGAGAGAAAAAAAAAAAGAAATGCCTACTCATGGGCAAACAAACCAAGTATGAGAAAAAAAGAAAAGAGGTCTGCCAAATGAGCTTGTTCATCAACAAATTACACATTTGACTAAATGCCGTGAGAGACCTGTTCTCCTCAGAATGATGCTTTCGTGTCCATGTTTTTCTTTCAAATATATGCTTTCATATCAAGTTAGTTCAGTATATCAGTCAAAAGAAAATATTTATTTCTGGCAGACCTACAAACATATTTTGAGATTTGAAAATCTAGTTGAAATCTCTTTGATTCATATTACATATATATTACATTACCCCTCTCTCTCTTTTGCTTCTCTCTTGAATAATTCTTATCACAGACTTTGTGTGTCCCTCTGGTTTTCTGAGACAGGAAGAAAATAAATATATCTCTTCTTTTCTTCCCAAGCCCCGAGATGAAACTACTTGTCCCGGTTTATTTGCTTGCTTTTGTACATATTTATGTGATAAGGGGTAAATGTGTGTCTCGTGCATGTGTAAACAAATTATTGAGAGAAAATAAGCTAAGTGTTATCTTTTGTTCTGAAAGCTTTTAGAGTAATGTAGATATTCTTATCTTGTGCAGAAGAAGGCATGATAATGTCCATTATCCTCTGCAAGTTTTGTTGCCTGCACACTTCAGCCTGTTCTGTTGTTTCAGAGGACCATGAATGTTATCAAAGACAGCAGATAGCACAGTGCATGCATTTTCTCAGAAGGCATGTTTTGAAATTTAAAAATTTAGTCAAACATCCCAGTGATAATTAATGGGAAGCCAGAACAGAGAACTGAGAAACAAGGCAGCACTTTAATGGATCAGAGGGCCAAAAAAAACAGCTATAGCCCATGCAAACCTGAGGCCAAACCGGAAAGTGTCAGCTCATAGTCAGGGTTGGAGACCATTTCTGCTGGTTCATTTGTGATTGTCTGATCAGTAGGTGAGAGTTTATAGCACCTGTTCTATTTAGCAAGAGCTAATTTAGAGCTGAGCCTGTAATGGCCTTTTGTTGTGATGAGTGGTTATCATCAAATAAGGTGTTGAAAACATTACTGCTATCCTGTTAAGGCAGCTTTCTGAGCCTCTGAAAATGGCCCTGGCTGTTCTCCTGTCTTCCAAGACTAATTTTTATGTGCATTGAATTGGACAGAAAAAAAGTCTGTTTCAGTTCTTTCAGACTTTGTCTTCTTTCAAAACCCAGAGATCGTAAGGCCACCCCATGTGAAGGTGTTGATCTCTGAGCTTTGTTCTCAGGGGCAGGGAAGCAACAAAGAGACAAGCTGTTCAGAAGTATTTGTCAAGCTGTTATTTAGCCAATAGTTTCGGTCATTCTGAATGAGTCTGAAAATAATCTAGACCACTCTTCTATAGCATATTTCTGATCTAGTTTTTATTCATCTTAACCCTTTACATAAATGCTCACAGTTATACCAGTTCAGGGCAAAACTGAATAGAGCACAGTGAGAAGTGTCAGCATGGAGTCAGTCTACTTGCCATCAGCTGCTGTAATGCAGAGCTGTGGTATTCCAGATGCAAATATATCACCTGCTTTAGGGCCCACAGTCACTTCAGTGGCAGCACCGAGTGCTGCCTCAGTGCTGCAGCAAGGTAAGAGTTCAGGTGGGACAATTCACCTGATGCTGGTAAGCTCAGTCCCTATTACACTGATTTCAGGGCTCACCACTCTGTTCCCCTGTGTTGGGTTTACATGGCAAGATTTTGATGGGTTGAAGGATAGCTTCAGGGGTGGCTTCTGTGGGAAGACACCAGAAGCTGCCTCCGTGTCAGGCACAGCCAGTTTCACCTAGCTCCAAAACAGATGCTCTATTGCCAAAAGGTAAGCCCATCAGTGATGCTGGTGATGCCTCTGTGATAATTTCAGAAAGAGTAAAAAATTCTGTGCAGCATCTGTGAGGGACAGGATTGAGAAAAATGTGAGAGAAACAGCCCTGCAGGCACCCAGAACAGTGAAGAAGGAGGGGGAGGAGGTGCTCCAGGCACCAGAGAAGAGATTCCTCTGCAGCCCGTGATGAAGACCGTGATGAAGCAGCTGTGCCCCTGCAGCCCATGGAGGCCCACAGGGGAGCAGAGATTCACCTGCAGCCTGTGGAGAGCCCCAAGCCTGAGCAGATAGAGATGCTCTGAAGGAAGTTGCAGCTCATGTAGAGCCCATGGAGAAGCAGCCTCCTGGCAGCAGCCATGACTTATGGGAGACCCACACTGGAGCAGTCTGTTCCTGGGGGATGTTACCTCATGTGGAAAGAACCCACACTGGGACAGCTCTTGAAGAACTGCAGCCTGTGGGAGAGACCCCATGCTGGAGCAGGGAAAACGTGTGAGGAGGTAGGAGTGGCAGAGACAAAGCATTATGAATTGGCCACAACCATCCCCAATCCTCCTGCACCCCTCTGGGTGAGGGAAGTGAAAAAGTCACGAGTCTGTCTGCCCTATCTTGGCCTATCAGCTTATTCATCATCATTTCATCTGTTGAGGAAAGGGAGCAGACTTCTTTTTGCAAACACTTGCAACATCCAGTAGTGCAGAGATTCTTTAGAGAAAATACACTAAAGCCTTATTTTACACGATGTAAATAAATTGTTATAAAAAAAATATTAAGCTAAAGCAAAGCTGAAAAAGGCTTAAAATTAAATGAAAAGATAAAGTCAAAGGGAATTCAGTAATTCATTTTAAAATGCCACTCATTACTTGAGAACTATTTCACATCATCTGCTTTATTTTAGAATCTCACTAGGAAAGTTAGCCTGGAACAATCAAAAAACAGGGTAAAAATTCACAGATACTATTAGCCCAATCTGTATTTCAGCGATCTCTGACTGCTAAACTGATCGTAATAATGTGGGAGGGGGAAACTGATAATGATGGTGAGTAAAAAGGGAAAGTAAAATAGTGATGTTAAGGGAGCACATTACCTGCCTTGGATTGGTTAGGGTTAGATTTTCTAGAAAAAAAGTCACTTTCATGCACTTTTAAAGAGTTAATGCTACAAATTAATATTTGTACAATGTCTCCAGCAGGCATAAGTAGGTGTTCCATGTTCAGTTTATCAATACAAAACAGTCTTTCTCTAGGGATATTAGGTACTTCATACCTCACAAAAACTCAGAAGTATAAGAGAGGTCAAAGAAAGGGAGGAGAAACGGAAGTACAAAGGACTATATTTAGAATACTTATCTCATGGTTCTTCAGCCCAAGGAGAGTGCTGAGAGTCTACCTGCTGTTAAGAGATACTGCTTCATTATGTAATCACAGAATTGAAGAAAAAATGCTGTTGGAGGTCATCTGGTCCAGTCTGCTCAAAACAGGGCTAACTTTGAAGTCAGGTCACAATGTTCATACCCTTTCCAGACAAATTCCAAACGTATCCAAAGACAGAGGCTCCACGGCCTAGAGATCATGGTGGCCCTGTGCCAGTTTCCCAACATATTCCTTGCAACAGGAAGTCCAAAATCAAACACAGTACACCAGAGGAGATTTCAAAATTGCCCAATATTGGTTCACAGTAATGTTACTCATCCTGATGGCTAAACTCCTGGTGACAAACATATGTGTTTAAGAAGAACATACTGCTGACTCATGTCCAGTTTGCCCTGCCAGATATGCAGGCTTTTCTCTGCAAAGGCCCTTTTGCCTGTAAAGAACACAACAAAAAAGACACAGTAGTCTTTTCCTTGTCCTTTGACACTCAGTTACATACTCGTAATCAGCAGTGTCATCTCATTTCTTTAATGCTCCTTCTTCTGCCAAAGTTCTGATAGAGCAATATAGAGGGAGTTTGGTACCACATTCCCATTGCCTGTTATAATGTCCCATTCGAGTGCTGTTGGGTGGGTTGTTTTCAGTACCTTCCCTGCCACAGTGGACAGCGTGAATATGTCCTAAAGAAGTATGTCCCATTTCACATGGTAATCGCATGGTAGCCCCCCGGTAGAGGCTTGAATAGCACTCTGTCCTCTCATACTTCATATGACTTTTTGATGAAAATGCTGCCTGCATTTCCTAGACTGAAGATGCATTAACAATGTGTCTCTATCCAAGGGATACACGAACCAATCCAATCTGCAGTCTCACCTTCTGCAGAGTTCTGCTTTGCAGACCCTGCTGGACCCAGAAGTCATCATGTCATTCCTTACACCAAAATGGGTGGCACATCTATATTCCTACTGGATATGACAAGAAGCCATTAACGTGCTCCTGAAGTCTCATTTGGTGTCTTTCAGCTCACATCATAGTTTTTCATATTTCAGGGACTGGTTCTGGGTCCTTTTCATCAAATGAGTAGCAGTTACAGAGATTAGCATCTCAGATCATGAAAGAATTCCATTGCATTATATTTGCAGCCTAGAATAATTGTTCTAAAAGCTTAAGAAGTGATATTCGTTTTTACTATGGCATTGTTTGCTGGAAGAAATCATTTGAGGTGAGCACTGATGAGCACACAGGCTGCTCTTGTAAGTGAAGTGGTTCTTTATGCTTTATTCTATTTTAAATGTAATTTTAGCAAGTAGAGGAATGAAGAGAAAGTACTTCAATGTCTGGACAACACGTTACTGACATATATAATTTTCTGTTGACTTTGCTAACATCTGCTAACATCAACTTGCAGAAACATTACTATTTTTTCTGCTTCAGTAAACATTCAGCCCTGGATTTAGTTGTTTTGTGTGGATCGTAGTTATTTGCTCAGGCTAATGGAGATTAGAGACCTGTGAAATGCTTAGTAAGATACCTCACAGTAGAGAGTTTCCAGTCTGGTATGTTAAATAGGTTTGAGCTGTTTCTCTATATTATTTAGCACACACTAATATAAAACAGGAGCATGAACTGATTTACAGATTATCCTTTAGAGCAATATCGTAAAAATGTGTAGAAATATAAAATAAAAAGGAAAGGGAGAAGAAACTGTGTATCTTAATAAACCAAGCACATGAAATATTGAAGTCCATATTCTATTGCTTAAAACAGAGGATTAATAAAGATTGCAATAAAAAAGAAGTAGAATATCTTTAGGCTAGAAATGACCTGTCAACCTCAACTGTAAACCAAAAACAAAGTCAAAAGTATCATTTCAAACACCAAAAACCAAAGATGTTATTTATTATACTCCCTAAAAGTCTGGCCAAATGTGATTAATACAGACACCCTTCCACATGAGCAAGTACACATGTACTGATAGGTAAGTACAGTCAAATAATGAGAAAAAAAGAGCAAGTAAAGTGTTCTGTACATTGTTGCAGTGGGGATTTTTGCAACACGTGTATCAGACAATGAGGCCCATGGAAAAGAATAACATGGACGGATTCTTGGTAGATATTTTCAGAGATGTTTATTTCTCCAGCCGCATGGCCGGGATCTGCCGAGGAACTGCGGCAATCACGGGACCCGAGGGTCCTTCCTGGGCAGGGGAACACAAAACAACCAATGGGGAATGAGGCTGACCAGGGGCAGGGAAACCCCATAGGCCCTGCCTCTACCCCAGGGCCCCTCTCCCAGGACCACATGGCGGGGGGGAGGAACCCCAACAGTGCATCTAAAGAGAAAAGACAGCTTTTATTTGTCTGATTATTTACCGATCTATTGAGAAGAAATGCTTTTGATTTTGACATCTGGAAAGGGAATATGAGGAACTTCTAAAGAACACCATCATTGGACTCTGAGCCTCTTCATTGCTTCTGAGAACATAAATGTATGGGCTGAAATTCATCTCTTCTGCTTTTTAGCTCTCCATAGTTAAAGTACTTAAGTTTACCTAGGCTTTCAGATGATGATGAGAAAGAAGTTACCCTGAAGTCTTTGGAAATGGGTCAACTGTGCACTAAGAACTGAGAGCTCTCTGATTCAGATTCCTCAGCTTTCCACAGGAAGGTGAGATGAATCCAGGAGAAGGACTATGCAACCATATATTGTGTGTCCCACCATTCTTACTACAGAAGGATATTCCTATCACAAAACAACATTCTCAAAACTTGGACAAGCAACAGTATATAATTTAACTTCTATTTCAGTTTCATCTCCTGCCTCTATAAATTCTCCTAAGGTTTTTGGAGCACAGACACTGCCTTCATCTCTGTCTGTAAATACACATTAATAGCATTGCACTGATAAGAAATCCTCATAATCAACAGGGAGCTTTTTTGCTACAGTACTGAAAGACTACCAGTGACAGAGGCTGGCTTTCAGACTTAAGTTCACTACTCCTTTTTTTCTGTGGTACTGCCCATTGATTCCAGTGGGGATTCATTGGAGTGCATGAGGTTAGAATTTAGTCTATGATGTTCACAAAGTGATAGTTCACAGCAAAACTTTTTGTTTCACTACCTCAAAATATGCCTTCATTAAAGACATCTAATTTGGTTCCCTGTCAAAATGATTACAAAACTCTACTTAATAAATGACATGTTTTTATATTAGAAGTCAAAGGAAACTATGTCTCCAGAGCTTAAAGAGCACTCATTACACAAACTTGTAATTGTTGGTCATTACGGAATTCTTCTCCCAGTAAAGTTCAACTCTAAAGTAGTTTCTTGTAATGCTTACAAACCATTTTTTACATTTAAATCCTGAAAACTCATGGGCAGATTGTTTTTGAAGAAAACAGGTTGTTATCAGTAGTTTTAGCCCTAATCCACCTCCTGTCAATTTGAAAGAGTATTATGGGGTCTAATCCTGCTCCTACTAATTCAATGAATAAGCTCAGACAGTACATGCAAGGACGAACACATTGCCTTTATATTAACTTCAGCTGTATCCCTCTCTTTCTTCTTAAGGTCCTCTTTTCCTCCTCAAGTGCTACAGATAAGATCTGGAATGGGGGTTTAAGGCATTATTTATAAAAAATGGACAAAAAAAAATTGTGTTAGGCTTCCGTGACTGCTACCCTGAGACCTTGACAGACTCAGGTGCCAAAAATAGCATCCATGACTCTGTAACAATAGGATTTTTACTCCTACAAAGCAAAACTGCTTGTCTACAGAAGAAAGAGATAAATATTTTAATGAAGTCTCCTCTGCTAAGTGTTCTTTTTTTTATGGTGCCACCCGGCCTTTGGCAAGAGCTACGCTGTAGCCCTAATGCACTTCTTGCATAACAGCTCAGCTTAGTAGAAAGGGCTAGATATAATGCAGTACACAGCCTCCACAAATTCATCCCTTTTATGGGAATAGAATAAAATAAGTATCAATGTAATTACATCTGACATGTCCAAAAGATTTTTGGAAGAACAACAGCATTTATTACACTTGTTGGTTTACGTCACATTCTGATTTATTTTTCAAGTAATATGTTATTTAGGTTTATAAACTACTTAAGGTGGAGGGTTTTTTTAAAGGATTAAGTAAATCTGCTCAATCCCTTATCTACAAGCTAAAATGCATCAATAACTTGGACTGTCACAAAGTTTTGATTGTCTTTAGTGTTTCTCCAGCACTATTTAAGGCTTACTCTTCTTATTGCAGCAAACACTTGTAATAACAGGAATTTGGCACCACTATGTCATAACTACACTTTGACAAACCCTGTATTTCAGGAAATCTATCCCCACTGTCTGCTTTTGTTGCATTGCTCATTTTTACTAGTTGCGTAATTATTATGTCAGAAGGATAGAATGGATGCAGATGAGCTGAGTCACTGTTTTAGAGTCACCAGCAACCACATCCTGGTAAAATCTGGTCCATATTGTCCACTGAGGGTCACAGACTACCCTTTACTCAGAGCAGAAGCAGTGGCCCTCTCCCTGTGGGATACCAGCAGCACTGAGTAGAAATATGCTGGAGCTACAGCCACTGGGTTGCATGTCTCTTCTGCCCACCCTGTGAGCTGGTGGATGAAATCCAGTCCTGGTCTGGGGTCTATGCCAGACAGCATTGAGCTAAAGCTGGTAAATCTCTTGAAAAGGTGACCAACACATCCACATGGTTCCCTCACCTAACCTTCACAGCACTTAATCACTGAGCAGGAGGACCACATGCATGGCTGTGTTATTATACACATGTATAATCCCTGAGGAACAGGAACCCTGTCCCTGGACACCTCTTTCTTCTTTTCCCTCAGACCCTCTGCTCTTCTCTGTGAGGTTATTCTCATGGTACACATATGGTGACACACATATTTTTATGAGCACAGGATCCCAAAGCCTTTAAGGCATGATCCTACAAACTAAAATTTGAGTTCCACTGACTGGACAGTAGTTCTTATGACTGGGAGGATCAGAGGCTAGTAGACAGATGGAGCATTTTTAGGCTGCAGAAGGGAGGGGGAAAACAAAAGTGTCATAATATAAAATCAGAAGGAAAAATACTGTTCAGCTGTGTTCTGAATTATTGGCACAGATGGGAATTGCTGCATTACTCCCTAAGAAGCTTCTATTAATTTGGTCTTTTATTTTCTTTCCTGTGAGAGTTGACCTCCTGTAGACTTTTTCTCCACTCCTTCCCACTCTTTCTGAAGAGGAACAGACCAGTGATATACCTGCATGCCTATTTATTAAAGACTTAATGTTGATAATAGGACATAGAGATCTTCTAGCTCCTAAGGCAAATGCATTTGGTGGTTAATGCTGATGAGCACATTAAGGAAAGAAAGGCCTGGAGAGAGAGAGAGCTTGAATTGCTCTCTGACTTATGAGCCTGTAATAGCACAGTTTTGAGTAAAAAGAAAGGAAATGTCTCCTAATATCTATAACCAAAATTTGCCCTACTTTGAAAGCAATAAAATGTAGTTTAGTGGCTTTTTAGCTTTCTAACACCCAGAACTGATCTATCCTCTCCAGCACAAGTAACTCTGAGATTTCACATTCTGAAGTTTGCCAGTAGGGTGAAAGATGATTTAAATGCGCCAGAGAAAACCCAGAAAATATGACAGGAGTCACAATAAAAGGACCATATGATTAGCCAGTCTCAGATGCTTGAATACTTACACTCTTTCTATGAAAAGTATTATTAGTTCGTTTTTTGTAGTGCTAGAAGGAATCCTAAGTATGGAAATTAAAAGAACGAGAATAGTCTGTCCCATTGCTGTGCATCTTGGCAGTGATTGTCGGAGTGGAGCAGATTCACACTCTTCCCCTAAGAAGAATGCTTGCAACTGAGGGTGAAAGACAGCATCAAGGAGAACCTCTGGTCTGGTGCCAGGTGGAGTTAAGCAGGGCACAAGAGACCAGTACAGCTGTGAGAGCAGAGCATATTCTGTAAAGGCATGGGAGGTCTCTTGCAGAAGATAAACATTAATATGAACCATGCTAATTACCTCATTAAGTAATGTGCCTTATTATCACAAGAAACAGAATTACTATCAGCATTGGTGGGGTCTCCTCTGCAATCAGATATAGATTGTAAGCAGACTGCAAGCATCAGACACTTTGAGCTGAAAGTGGATACTCAAAAAAGCCCTCTGGCATAGGTGAAACTGCAGTTGCAAGTAATGAGGTTAGAATACAGCCCTAATCAGTCACTGGAAACTATACTGCCCTTTTGAAGACATTACTCTTGAAAAAAATTGAACATCTATGATTTTTACTATGTTGAATCTCTGAGCTGTAAGTTGGTTTAAGAGTCCTTGCAATCATGAGACACCAACTCCATCTCCCACAGGAGAACAAAAATCACTTCTGGAGATAAGTGTGTGCAACATGGCACAACATCCACAGCAGGGACATGAAGTCATACCTGTCACGCTTTTGCCTCTGTACCATGTAACAGCTCAAGGCCAACAGGTCATTTCTCCACTCATTCCCTAGACACACAAATTCTGTACAGAGGTGAAAATCAGTGGGAACCCAGGGGACAGTTGTCAGGCAGTTCATGGAGAAGTAGTGCTTTGAGGTGTGTAATTGGTTTGCATCAGGAGTGCAGCATTAGCTCTCTTCTCCCAGGATTCCTGCTCAAGCCCCAAAGCTGTGCAGTTATAAAGTGGGCACAAACAAGAAAGTACCTATAATAAGAAAGTCAAGGAGAAAAGGAAGGAAAACAATGCTCAACACACTGAAAACAACAAACCTGACAGCAGAAAAGAAGACTTGTTATATAAAGGTCTCTAGAAAGTGATTTATACTGGGTGAGAAGCAAAACTAATTGAAAATGCATAAAAGGGAGAGGGTTTGGCATTCCTCATTAAACCATGTCTGTTGTTGTAAAGATAAAAGAAACACAGTTTGAACCAAAAGGTTGAGTAGAAATTTTAAGTCCAAGGACAAAATTTTCAGTGAATGGCACAGGCAAAATTAAGCATGAGAACTGCCAGATATTGGTTAGAGTTCCAAATGGATTTTGACATACAGAAAGATAAATACATCAAATACAGTTATACTTAAAGTGGAGGCAGGTAAAGACTCATAGATTATGCTTTGATGCCGCTGTGGATGTTGAGGTCAAGCTGGAGAGAGTGGCTCAGGAAATAATCTTTCAGCTAAGGTGAGAGCGCTGGTCAGGAGGAGCTTTACTTGCTTGTTATTGTTTACATGAAGGGGTCCAAAAATACAGCCTGCAGGGCCAAGATAAATGATCTGTAGTACATTGCTTTTATAGTGTTCTCAATTAACCATGCAATTCTAAAGGTTCGCAGTAGTTCAAAGCAAGCTAGTGTATAGTTCAAAATGTTCAGGAATCACTGATCTGGGGAATTCATTGCAGAGGGTGGATAAGCAGAAGGACCCCTTTTTGCAGCACAGGAATCTCTACTGAAAAAGCAACTTTTGTAGTGCTTTCAGGTCGATGTCTGACACACCACAGCCTTTCTCTGAGCATGACACACAACCTTTGGAAGGGGAAAGAATTACAGTGGAGGCATAATACTAATGATTCAGAAAGTCTGGTGTCACAACCCTGAGCACTGCAGTATCTAATTACTAGGCATAACGGTTTGCACACAGGCTGTGCCAAATAATGATGAGAGAATTAGACACCTAAAAATGGAGTTTGCCCTCTGGGGAAGGTCAGCGTAAGCCAATTGGTGGGAAAAAAGCCAAAGTAGTGCTGTGAGACTGAATTCGTAGTCCGTTACAGAATTGGGATCCATGCTACACGGAGGGCTACATTCTGCAGAAAAATACACTGAGCCATCAGCTTAAGTGAAACAGGTTTGTCTTTCAAAACCTGAAGAAGGAGGAGGATAGAATAAGGCTTTCCTTCCAAAAGCTGGGGAAGAAGTGCAGGTGCTCCTTCTGAGTTCCAGCCTTGGTGTTCAGTGCAGTCAAACCATCTGTTGGATAGCTGGGATCAAAAAGTTTTCATACATGAGGGATTTGACCCTTCGTAAAAGCTGTAGCCTCTAAAGACCTTACTCACCCTTGATGGATAGTTTTCTTCATGATGAAATTCAAAAATGAAAATTAATTAGGAAAAAAATTACAAGACTTCTTGTAGCTATGGTTTGATTATTCACTTAAACCAGGCTTATAAGCATTTTATGAAATTCAGGCTGCACAGGAAGAGATTGAGAAAATCCCTTTCCAGCATTCCCTATTGCATGATTTCTCGGCAACACATGTAGGGAATATATATTTGCATCACTCTGGGAAAAGAAGTCTCATGCGACCTTCCAAAATCCTTCTGTTTACCATTGGCATCTGACAAATTTTCTACCAAGCTTCAGACTTTTTAATGAACACTGAAACTCTACAGAATTTGCATTTTAAAATGTAATGAAATTACATTTAGGCGTGGTCAAGAAGCTCCATTTCTGAGCAATCCATTAGAAAATTCAAGGTTTATCAGCAATCTCTAAAAAGTTACATTTTGAAAACAAAGTTTTTAAATGTTGTATACAAGAAAGAGGTAAACATTTCTTTAAAATAGAAGAAAAAAACATGGAAAATTTATTTCTTTGCTACCTGTGAAAAGAATAGTAGTGGTCAGTATTATGAAGCTTTATGCCTGAAAGACTGAGAGGATTGGTAGTGAAATACAGAACCTCAGTCATGGGACATGAATTCAAGTAGGAATAGGGTTAGTAGTGACAGAAAGTCATTACTGTGTCATTGCAGTGTGCTAATGTTCAGAGATTCATTGGTGGCTTGAGTCCAATTACTAGCACACAAGAGGTCACATTACAAAATGCACCATCAAAACTGGCAGAGGCAGACCCAGTTCTACTCTTTGTAACATGCTGCTACATTGCCATATCCAAAGATATCCATTCAAATTTGTGTCAAGACTCAGAGCCAGTGTGGTTAACCAGTCAAGCTCCACACTCCACAGATTGATGAAGAGAGGACATCTGAAACCATTGATTCAATAATTCAATTTGTAATTGTAGTTGTTGCAAATTTCCCTATTTAAATTACATAAACTACACAGCACCAAGCTTTTACAGCCTGCAGAGGCAGTGCCTGGTGGCTGGGAGGGTGAGGGTTAAGCTGTCCCTGGGCAGAGTAGCTCATACAGGCTCTTGGTTTCTTTGCAAGAAAACAATGCTCAGCTGAAGCTGATTACTCTGCCAGGCTACAGCATCACCTCCTTCTTTCAAGGTTTGGAGTGATTTAGCACTGATGGAAAGCCAAATTGTGCAGAGCCTTGAGTGAACTCAGAAGAGGCTTTTGTTTTGCTAGACTAGAAGTACATGAGTTGTTTTGATTCTCCTGGACTTACCTGAGCAAGTTCAGAAATCTCTGAGAATTGGAAAAGAGCAAAAAAGATTATTACACCAAGCGAAAAATTAGTAAATGGTCCATTGCAGCTGATATGTTTTCTTAAATATATTCTAAATTGAAAAGCATGAAAAATGTCATGAAAAGGAAGAACCTGGATTTCTGATACAAAATAACAGTAGATGTTCTCAGAAAAATTACTCTCCTGACTACTAGCTAGAAAGGGACACTAAGACGCTAGATTGTGATAAATCTTTTAATGCACAAAAGATTTACAATGGAATTATTATTACTTTACAGGGAAAGTTCTTAGTCTTACCTAAGTGTGTATATGTAATGTAGAAAGTCTCGTATATAATTATAATAATATAGATAACATATCATATATTGTGTGTGTGTATAAAAATATATGAGTACCTTTTACACTTGGTTGAACAGATTTCAAGTAGGCATTAGAGAAAACAATAAGTGAAGTATTCAATATTTGGCAGAGATCCCTAGAGACTTAGGCCTACTACACTAGTAGCTGTGTCACACTGACAAAAGCTATTTCATGTTTTTCAGCTCTGCCTGAAGGAATATAAAAATAATAGAGGTCCATTGGTGGTTGTGTTGGCAAGCAAAAAATTAGCTTGGCCTAATTGGCCAGTGCTGAATGTGACACAAAAGCCTATTTTCAAGGGAGGTGAGAATATGTGAAGCAAAACAAGTAATAAATAGAAAGTTGGGAGGATGATTATTTTTAAAGAGAAGGCAATAATTCTATTTAGTATTTCAAGAACATTTTAAAGATATTTATACTATCAGTATTTTAACATACTAAAGTTGTGTTGTCTAATGGAACTAAATATATGGAAGAAGAACCAGGATGTTTTTAAGTTGGAAGGTGTGCCAATGGGCAAAAGCAAACCTGCATTGTAGTCTGGGAACTTTACAGAATCACCAAGGTTGGAAGAGACCTTCAAGACCATCTAGTCTGACCATCAACCTGGCACCACTGTAACCACCCCTAAACCGTATCCCCAAATGCCACATCCAGACACTACCCAAACACTTCCACAGATGGTGACTCTACCACCTCCCTGGGCAACTTATTCCAATGTCCAACCACTCTTTCAGCAATTTTTTTTTTTGATATCTAATCTGAACCTCCCACAGTGCAATGTGAGGCCATTTCCTCTCACCCTTTCACTTGAGACATGGCAGAAGAGGCCAACCCCCATCTGGCTACCACTTCCTTTCAGGTAGTTGTAGAGAGAAATGAGGTCCCCTCTGAGCCTCCTCTCTCTAGACTAAGCAACCCCAGCTCCCTCAGCCCCTCCTCATAAGACTTGTGCTCCAGCCCCTTCACGAGCTTCTTTGTTCCATCTCTGACTTGCTCCAGCACCTCAATGTCATTCCTGAATTGAGAGGCTAAGAACTGGACACAGGACTTGAGGTGTAGCTTCACCAGTGCCAAGTACAGATAGACAATCCTTTCCCTGCTGGCCACACTGTTTCTGATACAAGCCAAGATGCCACTGGCCTTCTTGGCAACCTGGGCACAAGCTGGCTCGTTTTCAGCCAGCTGTAACCACCAGGTGCAAGTCCTTTCCTGCTGGGCGACTTTCCAGCCACTCTGCCCCTAGCCTGTAGCTCTGCATGGGATTGTTGTGACCCAAGGGCAGGACCCTGCACTTGGCATTGTTGAACCACACTCCTTGCATACATACTCCTTTGATCAAGTGCCCCAGTGCCCTGAAGTCCATTTCGATTGCTTCAGGACTCATTTCTTCAATCTCATCACTACGGACCTGACAACTAATAGAGGCTAATAGTCAGAGGGTTGTAACAGATCAGGGAGTTTCCAAGTAAAATCCCTTACCCAGGCCCCAAGGAGGCAGCAGACCTCCCTGTGGGATGGGTCCTGCTGAAAAAAAAGCAGGAGTTGCAAATTTGCTGGGAATCATCCCTAGATCTTGATCTGCCCATTAGAGTGCTGAACAGCATGAAGGCCAGCAGTGGTGAAAACCTCTTGTCAGTCAGAGTTTTACTTGAACATGGGAGCAGCTGGATTTGATTCCCAGGTGAAATCAGCTCACAGATCTCAGTGCTGTGCCCAGTAGCTGTCACAAAAAGAGGCATGGCTGTCCTTGCAAACTTTCACAGTGCTTTTTAGTGTTAATGTGATTTATACTTGGAGCAGTTTTACCTGATGGCTAATATATACTCAAGAGAAATTTAGGAATGGATTGGCAGATAAATGCTTTATTTTGAATTTGCTGCTATTTAGCACAAGTATTGCAACTAAAAGGAAAAAGGTAGAAGAAATAAATGACATAAAATTTTCAGCAATATTTCTGGGATGAGCACTGGAATATACCTAATCACACAACTAATAGGAAAACTCTCTCTCCACTGGAACATCAAAACATACCCCTGGGCTTCAGAAAGTGTGTTTGAATCTGCACCAAAATTGTGCTTCACAGCTCAATCCTAATTTTAGTCACAATGCTGAAAAGCTTTACCAAATAGCACGTTCCTAGAATGACACAGAATTGTGTGGGATTGTCGTCTTCCATGTGCTCATGAGGTGTCTGAGGGAACAGAGAGTGCCCATGAACCAAGGCCAGGTGGGGGAGATTAGATGGGTGGTATTTAGCAGTTGCCTTTGGAACCATTTCCCAGGAAGAATGTGTCAAACTCTTGCCCATCCTGCTGGGAATCGATGGAGCCTGGAACTGGGCTCTCTTTACAGCAACCCTTGGTGTAGTCAGTACATCTCACACTGCTCCTGTTTACCACCAGCACTGCGGTGTCTTTGTTCAGTCATTACTGGGCACCATGGCCAGACCCTCACTTGAAGGCATTGCTCATCTTTTACCTCTAACCTTTGATGTGAAGAATGGCTGGAGATGGTCCTGCTTTTGAAGGTGAGGCCTTTTATAGCCAGATGTTCATGTTGCTTCCGGTTAATGTCTCACACAGGAACTGATAGAAATTCTTTATACTCTATTTTATTTGCATCCATTTATTTAAAATACTGAGTCTTTGGGATTGGTGTGCATTCATCCTGGTTCATATTTGTTCATTTCTCCATGAGATATAAAACATTGTCTCTTAACATTATATTGCTTTTTAATCCAGTTCTCCCAAGAAAGAATTTTCTGAAAGAACAAAGTGGGAAGAAAAAAACACCACAAAAGGAAAAAGTCATATCCATAGGACAAACAAAGATTCATTCCTTTTAACCTAAATGCTGGTACAAATCTAGGGGTGAGTTTTCTTTGTCTGGCTGGCACAGGTGCTGGCTGAGCTATGCCATTTCACTGATTATTTTGTACAAATTATGTGATGACAGTCATCAAAACACCCGTGCTATGCCAGAAGCCCAACAGCTCCTTTTCCTCTGTCAGTGATAGATATCTGGGAAGCAAGGCAAATTTTATCAGCTCCCACTAATAAAGATTTGGACAGAGAAATAGCAAGAGTAAGAAATCATGCATTAACAGGGTGAGTAATAATGGCTCACTGTCCAAGTTGGGATCAGAAATATAAGCTATCCTGAACTGGTCTATACCTCTTCTTAGAAAACTGTGCGCAGGTCTTGTTTTCCCGCAAATAGTGTAAAAAAAAATTAGTGGAGATTCCAAAAAGGGCAAAAAGTATGATCAAATATAGGGAGCAGATTCTGTATGAACACAGTAGGACTTGTCAGCCTAGGAAAGAGATAAGGTAAGTAGGTATGAAAACAAGAGGCAGGAGGAGGCTGGCTACAGAATATCACCAGATGCTTTTTTGAATACAAGAACCTGGCTGGGGGCATCACACGGAAGAAGGATCTGCAGCCAGAACAGTCAAAAGGACACTGACCAAGGAACTACAAAACAGTGTTGTGAATGCCAGAAACGTGCATGAATTTAAAGGGTCAAAATAAAGCCCATGGAAGTCCAACCCACCAAGAATCACTAATTACAAAAAAAAATATTGTAGCTCTGGTACTTCTTCAGTTATTTGTAAGTGGTTGAAGGATGGAATGATATTCATTCAATGATATTATCATGTATAGTTAGCTGATTCTTTTCCCTATATGTTTGTTTGCTTCAGGTTCAATTTTGGAGACTGAATATTAGGGTAGATGAAGTTTCAGTCTGAACTATTATTGGCATTTTTTTGTTGATTTATAAGCTATGAAAGAGCTGGACAGTTCATCCTATATATGTGTTTCTGTGTGGGTGCATGCTCTGACAAAAGAACTGTTAGAAAATTAGGTCCTAACTAAGTAATACAAGTCATTGATTTTTAGCAGCAAAGACCTTGGAACATTTTCTCTTTGTGAAGTAAACCAGAATTACAGGAGCAAAGATCAAATTGTCTTTTTTTTTTTCTCTCTCTTAGTTACTTTTGGCTTTACTTATAATAGGATGAAAAAAATTGTATGTCTGCATCAGACCCCAGAAAATACAAAGTATTTGAGTAACAGTGGAAAAGTATATTCTTCCTGTAAGCATTTGTACCATTTTATGAAATATCATCTAGCCAGGCGTTTATTCTCTGTCCATCACCATGGTATCTTAAAGACTTAAAATTTTAAAGTAATACAACAAAATAATAAATTAATTCAATGTTTACCTGATATCATATTCTTGGGATAAAGATGATTTTAAGAAATTAAGTCATTTTTACTTACATCTGACTCATTCTTTCAAAGCTGGTTCATTTCACATGCACATACAGAAGTGTTTTTAAAACAGAATTAGCTCCCAAACAGCAACTTAGATACTTTTCAAATTATAACTCTACAGGCTGACTCCTTAAGGCAACACAGTTGAAATGCTTATTTAGAAATTCCACTTAAAATTATTACCAGTAGCAATTTATATTATCTGTTGTTGGATGTAATGTTGAAATAAATGGCTAATTAGTGTCAACTTGCCAGCATTTAGTTACCAAGCAGCTTGCAGGCTCTAGGGAACAGCTTTATAACCATCTACAGCACTCTCTTTAGACAAGAACCCCATTTAGCAATTGTCACATGTAATTTGACATGCCTGTAGTATTGCTTTATCCATAGAACTTCTTTTTGTACTCGCAGAATGGTTAGTTTCTATATTTCTAGTAATGGTCTTTTTTTAAGTGATCTCCAAGTTAAAGTGGTTAACTGATATTTTCTCCCTTGCAATATATCTGCTTAGTCCCAGAGCTAGTCTACTACTTCTGAAGGCAGTTAATTGAGATTGGTTTATTCATATGCCCATGAGAGCCCAAAGGCAGGGCTTAAGCAGTCACTCATCCCTTGCAGAGTGTGTGGCAGTCTAGCTGATAAATTTTATTGCTGACATACAGTCCTCCATCCAGTAAACTAAGCAAAAAATCCCACCGAATAAGATGGCAGATCTCTCAGGAGAGCATCTCCATCACAAAAACCACTGCTGGAAGACTCAATTCTGAGTTACTCCATAATGGGACGTGAGCTCTACATCACTTTAAACAAAAATGGGGTTTGGAAGCACAAGCTTCCACTGCAGAGATGTTCTGCAGTGATTGTCACAGTGTCAGTGTCACCTTCGGTCAGGACATGGCTTGGGCAATGGCAGGACCGCATAGACTGAGAGCTCCTGCACTTGCCACAGAATTCGGGTTCTGTGTGAAGGGTTGTGCAAACCTTTGCCTACAAACTCTAAAGAAGGCACATTTTCACCTGTGTGTGTGGGTGATGGCCAGTGTATTGTGAGAACCACCATGATTTAGGGAACACTTGGAAAGGCAGCTTGCAAGTTTTACATCAAGAACAGTTTTACTGCTATGTTGCTTTTCTTATCAATATGAAGTGTTGGATCCATTCAGAAACATTCTCTTTTTCCTAAAAACAAACATGCTTATTTCTGCTTCTGAAGTCTGGGGGAAAAAACCAAACAGAAATGCCACCTCAGTAGTATGTCTCTGACTGTAATGCTGCTGTTGGGAGTCAGCTGAGCTGTACCTCTGGTAGCTTAAAAATCCCCCATGCAGCATGGACCAGAGATCATACTTCTGTGATGATTTGCTCAGGAACAGGTAGGATATTAAGTTTTCCTATTCAGTGAGGGAGAGATGACAACAAAAGATATCTTTTACCTCTTTGAATTTAATATTTTATGGTAAATGAAGACAGAAGGAATTTGGTTATCTGAAACTTGGTCTGGATTGCAAGAAGCTGGGAGTGTTTCCTTGATCAAGCCTAAAAGCTTTTGCTTTTAACAAAGCAAAAGTTCCTGTGTTTTGACCTCCGAGTACTAAAGTCCTACCTGTGCAAATCTGTTTAAGTGAAAACCCTGGTGCACATACAAACAAAACAAAACAAAAACACAACCTCCCTCCCCCTCAAATCCCCTGACTTTTGTTAGAAATTCTGTATTTCAGGAACTGCTAACCCAGCCAGGTGCAGGGGCACTAGTTTAATTCTCTTGCACAGCAGGCTGGAAAACCCAGGGAGCACTACCACTTTTGAGAAGCAGATGTGGTTTTCATCATTCATGAATGATGATTCTGGCCAGCGCTTGAAGGAACATTTGTGGGCCCAGAGGGGACCATGTCCATCACTATTAGGCAGAAGAGAGGGCTATTGCAGCAGAGGGCCCTGCACAGCAGTAAAAGCATCCAGGAAGATTATTTGCAATTCCATGCAGAATCTTCCTAGGCTGGAATAAAATTTGAAGTAATCTGTGTAATGTTGTTCTGCATCTCACACAACCAGCAATCTTTTGCATTAGTAGAAATTGTTTTTCCAAAATCGTTAGGCTATTTTCAGAGCTGGCCAAAAACAGGACAGTAAGGCTGCAGATTCCTCATGGTTATTGTTTGTTAATGTCAGAGAGGATGGGAATGTCTTTTCCTGCCTACTCTCCTATACCGGGATGTAAGCGTGTGCCCAAGTGGGTGGCTGGCAGCCTAAACTCATGGGCCAATGAGCAACTGTATAATCTTCTCACCAGAGCAGCCTCAGAAGAGGAAAGAGCCATTAGCTGAGGCAGGAGATAAGAGCAGATGCATCATCATCCCACCCAAGTGGATAAAGAGCCAACCCTGCACAGAGCAAGCGAGCAGCTGGAGGGCAGGAGGATAGCCCTGGCCCTGGGATGGCAGGGCACTGTTCTTTTCATCAACTCCAGTGCAAAAATCTTGATCTCTGCCTGGATGACCTGCTAAATCTACTGGGAAGTGTCATTTGTCTCCCACACATGAAGGAATATGAGCTGTGCTGGCTTCTACAAAGATTGTTTAGTTTCCATGGATCTCATACTATTTCAGTTATTCTTTGATCATAAATTGCCTTGCTTTTAAAATAAGTATTACCAAGTTAATTTTAATGTCTATCTATTTTACAACTCCATTATTTTCTGACATGTTTTACATGTTCGAAAACAAAAAATGTTACTAGCCTTCCTTTTCAGCAAACAATATGGGAGCAGACAACAGACATCAATCAATGTAATAATTCTTTAAAGAATGTAAATTAATTCGAACGAGGTGGAGGAGGGCATATGTACCTGTAACACGCATTTTAAAATGTTTCAGCAGTTGCATTTGGTTTTAATGGCGTTTACGCCCTCTAGTGTCAGAAAGCCTTATCGTAGCGAGGGTTTTTTTATCCTTTACTGTGTCTGCCAGTCTCAGCCTTGAGTATTTAGGCTTGGCAAAAATGCAAATGCTGGATTTATTCTTCCTATATATGTCCTCCAATTCTGCAGATTTGGTACAGAGGTCACTTGGGGTTGTTTTGACCCAAAGTGAGCTATTTCAAATACTAATTTCTGATGTAACAGACACAAAATAAATTACAAATTCTGTCATTATTTTGACATCCACAATACACTTATTTTTCAATTGGAAAAAAAAAGTTACTCCTGTGTTAAAACAAACAAACAAGCAAAGAGGAGTTAAATAAGCAGCATTGTCCTTCTCATTTTTTAAGATTATTAAAGAAAATACATTGTCTCTCACATCAAGGAAAAATGCCCAAAACGTATGATTAATTTCAGTTATAATTTGGACCTTTGACTTACGAAATATTTCATCTTACAGCCATCAAAAACTGGGTTTCATTAGATTCAGGAATAAGATGAATAGCTGATGATGCCACAAATAGAGCCTGTGTTGCCTGAGATTTCTTGAATTATGGGTATGCAACATCAGATATATTCCACTCATCAGTTAGAAAAGCAGTAGTATGTTGGCAAGTGGATGTCCATGGGTGAGATCTGACATGGCAATGCTGAGATTACTGGCTGGGCATTAGTAACCCTAAATGCATTTGTGTTTCCCAAGATCCTGCAAGAGCTCCATCTTCTGTGTGTGATTCAAGCTGCATTTCATTCCCCCCAGTCTATCATGGAAAGTGCTACATCACACCCACGTTACTCACATCAACACTCTGAAAGATCCACTATTTGCAAAATGAAGGAATCCACTGGCTTGCTGTCTTGTCTTGCAGTAAGGAGTTAAATATGCAAAAATTATCTGTCACCTGATGAATACAAACAACTGAGACAAACATACATGCCTTTAAATCCATCCATCCATCCATCCATCCATCCATCCATCCATCCATCCATCCATCCCTGTACAGTGTCACTTAGTGAACAGATATCCATGGACTGCAAGCAACAGCCCATCTGGCCTGTCTGGACTACATCTAGTAAAACCTAAGCATTAGTTTGATATGTTGTTTCTCACTTGTAATTTGATAAAACTTGATTGACACATCTAGTTTGTAATAGCCTTTTCTCTTCCCTTTCTTAGGGCTACTGAAGTAGAATGCACCTGACTGATATCAGGGATCAGTATGAAGCCTCTTTTTCTTCATTCATCCAGCACATAAAATATTGGGATGACACTTCTGACATTACAAAATTAGATTGTCAGTACAAATCATGAATGCCCAAAGACTGGCTTGAGCTTTGGCTACAATAATAGACATATGCAGAACAGACGATATAGAAAGCTATGGAAAGACCACAATTAGGGAAAAAAAAACAAATGAAGGAGAATATGTTTGCAGTTCCAGCCTGAGGAAAAGGGAGACAAGCAGAGTAGCACTAGATAAAACCTTAAAATAGTTCTCTTTTGAAAAGGGAGTCCGTGAAAATTGCTTAATAAGATTCTACATTTGTTGTGTCTCTATGGCTGAAGAAATCAGATTTTCTGCAGAATTTAGAATTTGTTTTAGAGGTCAAGTATGAATTTTCCACCTTGAAATAGTAACACCTCGAAGCTTCCCTGCCATCTGAAAATGGAGTTACAATGTTTTTTTAGTTTAGAGCTTCCAAAGGTTAAAACAATTGCAGTTAGGGTTATAGAAGGAATTTTCCCTTCATTTTATGTCCTCCATTTTCATTGTTGGTGTTCAGTGACATATGAGGTATAATTAAAGTTAATGTTTAATCCAGGAGGAGGAACTTCAGTAACAATTCTGACTACACACTAGACTAAAATCTGTGTCACCGTCCCAGAGGAGGGCAAGGCTAACCAGGGTAAATGTAGCAAAACCTCTGTTTTGTCACAAAAGTAACCAAATATGTTTCTCTCCCTGTGAGAATTGGGAAGACTAATTTCTTTGAAGTAATTTTTTCTGACCATAATTTTATTTAAACATCTCCAACACAGTGGTTAGCAGCAGAAGAAAACCCAATTATGTAAGAATTATTAATGATGTGAAAGGTATTACTAGCACTAAATAACAGACAAGCAGAATTACCTTTGGAAAATGTCACTGTATTGAAACTGATGCAAACTAAGAAAGAAAAGTAACCAAAAGCAAGTTATTTTAAAGTAAGCAGTATATGCATCTGCATGACATTTTGTCCAGAAGGTAAGAAAAACATTGCAAAGTACCTTCTTGTGTCAAACAATCTTAAATTTTTTATTTCACTCTGTAACACTAAAACATTTTGAAAAGACATCTGCTTATGTCACTGGTTAGGTCCACACATAAATACAGAAATGCTAGAGATAGATGAGCTTGTGGTTCCTGTCACAACTCCTAAAGCTTCAGTCTGCTCTTGATTCATATAATTATAGTGTCACATTATCAGCAGGATGAACTATATCCCTGAGCAATTTCAAGCCAAATTAATTAGAGCTAGCAATGCCGTCTGTCCACAGCTGCCATCAGTGACAATGTAAGCTTATGGAGGTCCAGCAGTTCAGCATTTCAAGTTATGAGCATCTAAACATAGGTTTAGGAATCTCATTTAAGAGATCTAATTTAAGAGCTCTAGCACTGGGCATGTGTAAATTTTGCATTTCAAAATCCGGTTGTGTCAGGTTTCTGTTGACACAGTTTGATGCAAGATATGAAAATACTTGGATTGTATCTGTAACAATGAAGTAAAACTAATGAATACTGTAAAGGAGAAATGTTTACCAGTGATTTGATCCTAGGAGTTCTCCACAAAGCCCACCACCCTGGCCCTATGCCCACTGCTTTTTCTATTCTGCCTGGAAAAAAAATGGGGTTAGTGAGGTGTTGGGGATCCCATTTGTCAAAGAGACCTTGAAAGGTCATTTTTCCACTTCCTTGCCCAAAGAAAAGAAAAGTGGGGCATGCATACTGTTGATAGTCAGCTCTGGCTTTAGGAAGAATAAGCACCAAAAATGTCTGTGTTGTAGGGTGCAAATGTTGATGTGAATGAAAGCATGATTCTCTTTCTGGTATTTTTCCAGTTTTTAGTTATCTTTAATTAAGACCACCTATATTATTTATTTAAAAGATGGATTCTATTAAATTATGTATTTTTCATGCAATCCTGCATGTCGCAAAATGAGAAACTAATAGCATTCAAATTCTGGGGGGGGGGCGGTATTGGCAGAAATATTGATTATATTATTCATGTGAATATTTTATCTTGGACATGCTTGGTAAAGCAACCAAATATTTATTTAACACAACATAATCTGTGTCAATAGTCTAAGACTTGGTCATCTGTATTATATCTGCCTGGATGACGATTTATTTGAATATTTATGTTCAACACTTTCCTCATATCTTACGAAATACAAACCATTCATCTTCACCTCCTTTTGACATGAGCTGAGCTCTCATTGCTAGAAGGTGTCCTCTAGCTTCATATAGTTTCTCCATCATCCCATATCCTCACCCTTTTAGCCACTCCTTGTGATTAGGTACACAATTCGGACACTGACTTGAAGACTTCTTCCCTCTTCTCTTTTATTTTTCCAGCTCCTACTAAACAGACAGGTTTTGTTTTCCAGATAGTATTTTCTAAATACTGTCCCTCCTGCAGTTTTACTTCTTTCCTTGTGTTAAGAGTTTATAAATTTTTTGTAATAGGGAATGTGCTATCTCTCTGTTCACAAGCATACTAAAGTCACAAGCTAAAATCAATGTTTAATAATAACTTAAAACCAAATGGTACTTGAAAGTAATTCATCTTTTTATTAAACTCTGTAGTATGTAATTACATGCTTCTCCCCTACAGAATATAGCAAAATGCAAAGAGCTAATAGCTCTTAATAAGTTTTCACTGGAGTGCCTTTACATACATCAGTAGTACTTTGTTCTTACTTGCTGGACAAAACAATATCCAACATCATAAAGAAAGGTGGTAACTTTAGTAATTCTGAGCACTGCCAGGATGGCAGTTACAATTTATTTGGTTGCTTGCTTGTGGCTTGAGTTTTTCATGTTTGCTTTCACCTAGACCATAGAAGGGACATCTGGAGCTCAGCTACTCCAGCTTCTCATGTCAACAACAAGAAGTTAGGTCAGCCATGCTTCTGTCCGGCCAAGATGAAAAAATACAATGATAGAAAGTCCATGATCTCCTGGGAAACCTGTTGCAAAAATGTGTCACCCTGCTAAATGAAAGTACTATATCAGCTTAAGTGAGACAACAGATTATTCAGTTTAGCATCTAATTTGCCAAGTGTTCTCTCTCAGATCTTGCCAGTGAAACCGATGAGTTCTTTCAACAAGTGAACAGTGTAAGACTGAACTTCAACACTGATTTTTTTTTTTTCTTAGCAAGGTCATTCTCTCTCCATTGCAATCCAGGCAGCCAGGGAAGAGTATAGCAGGTAAAATGTGATGTACCTGCCCAGTTTGATAGACAGGAGACCCAAAATTTTTTTCAAATTAAAATTATTTGTGCACAACAATGGGCATGCTGCATATATAAGCATATGTGTATAAAGCATTATCTATATGTAAGTATTATTTGCAAGAGAAGTAAAAGCTATTGTGCAATTAATTCATTGTGAAATTAAATAATTAGAAGAGATTTTGTCTTTACTAAGCCTTTTGTTTTCTTTAACCCAGGTATGGTGATATGGTGCCAAAGACAATAGCTGGCAAGATTTTTGGTTCAATATGCTCCCTGAGTGGGGTCTTGGTCATTGCTCTGCCAGTTCCTGTAATTGTCTCCAACTTCAGCCGTATATACCACCAGAATCAACGAGCAGACAAGCGCAGGGCACAGAAGGTGAGCTTCTAATTTTTCATCCTTATGTTGTTGAACAATAGATAAATATGATTTTCTATATGTTGTGTGTAATTATAGTGCATATTTCTTAGCAAGAGGACCACTATATGTATGTGCTACATGCCTAACCCACATCCTAGATGCAAATACTGTCTTATTTTTAGTGAGGAAAAAAAACCCAACACAAACCAAAGGTGGTTCATTTGTCTTTTTTGTCAAAATGTACAGGCCTATTATTTTGGTAATTCATCCTACTTGTTAGACTAGATCTAGTATTTTTAGGCAATAGCTGCAGTCTCACCCACTGAAGATTTGTCTGCATTTTTTCAGGCAGACTTTCTTTCTACCACAATGTTCTGAGGAAAAAAAAAAAAAAACAACAAAACAACCAACCAAACAAGCAAAACCCCCAAACCTAATAATGATTTCTAACATCTCTGCTAACAGATTGCTTCACTAATCCAGGTTTAGTTTAAGTTCCAGATTCAGTCTCTGAGGGAATCTGATTGTTGGGCAACTTGTCTCTTCAGCTCTGTTTTGTTTAAAAGGCTTCAGATAAACAGCTCAATCAGGTAAAAATGAAAGTAAAAGTCTGTTTTTCCAGCTACCTTGATTTGCTGAGTCTCTCACTAAAATATCCACTCAATCTACAAGAAGACTGTTTCCTTCCCTGACACATATGGACAAGGTCAGGGGCTGGGAAGAGAAGTTTTTATCAGGAGTGATGCAGCCAAGCCTGGACAGTCACTTTCATCTCCACATCACTGCCAATGCACTAGTTCCAATCCACTTCTCTGAATTCTGAAGTGCCAGGCAGCTCAGAGAACATCCATTGTCACCTGAAGCCATGTTCTGGGAGCTGAGATCCCTTCTTTCCACTCCTCTGCGGATGGCAGTCAGAAGGCTTTGGATGCCACACAGGTTGCATGATTGTCAAGGCTGGGGTGTCACCACTTGGGCTTTTTGTGGACCCATGGCCTCTCTTGAGAGGTCCTGAGTCTACAGTGGTCTCAGGAGAGCAGGATCATTGCTGGGGGAAGCGTGCAGGCAGACCGTGCCTGGGGACTGCATATATAGACCAGGGAGCACAGGCAGTTGCAGGCTGCATCTGCTTCATATCGACAACAGCACCAGGGTCAAAGATAAAAAATGTTTGTGTGTTTCTTTCTGGCCACCTTTTTGACTGATTTCTTCATTACAAAAAAATAAAAACAGTGAAATAAATGTATGCATTCTCAGAATATCTTAAAATCAGGAGGAACAAAGGTACATGGCCAAGAAAGTCATAGGCCCAGGAGGAAGATACAGCACCCTTCAATGGCCACATCTTGGAAAAATGCTGTCAGATGAGGAAAATGGCTATAAAAAGAAACCAGGCATATCACAAGAATTTCATACCTCTCTAGAAACCTGATCTAAAATATAGGCTACTTCAGGGATCCAAATAATGTACTTTATCTATCTACTAATTCCACCCACCCAACAAAGCATGTTGTTTTGTCCCACAGCCTAGTTCCAGCTGTGTGTTCCTCTTTTTCACAGCTGACTTCATGTCACTTCTACACTACCTTGTTTTTGTCAAGAATTTTTCTACTTCTGTTTGTGGAATGGCAGCAGAGAAACCACTGTATCTCAGCCAGAACACAGTGCTCCTGACTGTGCCCCTGATCACTGTGGCAGTCATGGGTAATAGATCTGCTTGATCCCAGCAATCACTGTGCCTATTCTGAGCTTTCATAATAGCTGCAGACACAACCTTTTCAGACAGAAACTGTCTCCTACTGCATGCCACAAAACAGAGTTTTCTAGGCCTGCTTTACATTTGTGTCATGGTCTAAACCCAGCCAGCATCCAAGCCCCATGAAGCTGCTCACTCATTCCCCCACCAGCAGGACCAGGAAGAGAACTGGAAGGATAAAAACACAGCCCCACATGAGCCACTGTGAAGAAAATTAACACTACCCCAGCCAAAACCCCAGCACAGTTTGTCAGTGAAAAAAAGATGGACACTAGAAAATATCTCACAAAAGTGAGATTGGTAGACTGGCTGCTATTCCCCATAATCTCTTCCTGAATAGAAACTGCTTAAGTTAATCACTGACTTTTTCTCCTTGCAAAACAGTGAGCTCATTGTATGTTTGAAGCAGGAACATGAAGTGATGAATGGCAATCCTGCCAAGTGTTTTTTCCTCTGCTCCCCAGAACCATGCCAACAGTAAGGATGAGAGATCTCCTCTGACTGTGTTTATGCCCTTTTTGCTTTGGAGAAAATGGCTTTGAGGTCTGATTAACTTAGCACTGGATGTGTGTTTCATTGATATCTTCTATTGCAAAGCTAATCTATTTCAATCTAAAACGACTGAGATGTTGAACTGAATATTGCTCTGATGGACTAAAAAAGAAAAATCAACAAAAAGCACTTCATGGGTACTGTATGGTCCATATTTAGCTATGAAATATAGCCCTGCATTTCACAGGGGGTTTCTACTGCATTGCAAAAGAATATTCAAGCAAAAAGGTCACATTATTGAAGTTTGAAATTCCTTCTTCATTCAATACAATAGAGGCTTTACACTATTTTCTGAAATAAATGTTACCCTAGGCACCGAACCTATTTCTGTTCTCTGAGGCTGAAGAACATAAGCTAAAAAGAAGGTGCTGTTTCATGGAGAGCAGCACAAACCCCTGCAGGCAGTGGTACCTCCTGCTGGCTACAACAGCTTCAATTGGACTGAGACAGTTGTGCCTTTGAATTGTGCAACTTTATCAATATCTCACACAGAAGTTTAATCAAGATAGACTTCAGAAATGGCAAAACACTTGGGCTGGAAGGAAACTCAAGAGAAAGTTCTTTGCTGAAGCGTTGAAGTCTAGTTCCAGGAGCACTGGCAATTTACAGTAGAAAAATTTTGTCATTAGGATTGTTCAAGAGCCATGTGACCATCATTTTATGCATTTACTGAGTTCTGCACAGTTACTGAAGATTAGACAACTCCATTTGTTTCTTTTTGGCAAAAAGACACTGCACATTAATACTTGGGAGAAGATGGAAGAGAGAAATTTATTTATATACCATTGCATTTTGAATGCATTTTAAAGGAAGCTCTTGATAAAAATACATTGTTGTAATTACCATGAAATCCCACTCTGTAATACAGACAATGTTGGCAGGATAGGCCAGCTTTCTGCTGCAGTACAGGAAACCCCTTGCAATCATTATAAACAAAAAACAGAGAGAAAAAAAAAAGAAAAAAGGAAAACAAAAAGGAAAAATCAGCTATGCTTATCAAAATGTTGTTTTCTATCAAGTATTAAGGTCCAAGGATCTGCCCTATCCTGACAAGAAATGAATGAATAAATAATCCAAACTAGACATTGAAATTCAGGGCATAACTAATTATGCCCTGGAGTATTACTGTGCCTTCTTCTCAAGCAGTTTTATCAGTACTGAGACAGTTTTGAAGAATGCTATTTGTGGAGATTTTGTCAGCTAGAGACAACTTCAAGAAGCTGTTATTTTGGTTGCCCATTAACTTTGGGCAACGTTAATGACAGTTGTGTTGTCATGCACAAAGGCAAGAAAAGGAGGGGAAATGAAAAGGGAAGGGAGAAGGGAGAAGGGAGAAGGGAAGGGAAGGGAAGGGAGAAGGGAAGGGAGAAGGGAAGGGAGAAGGGAAGGGAGAAGGGAAGGGAGAAAAAAGGTTTAGGCAAGGTTGGATATCATTTCCTATTCTGTATGTAATAGGTAGCAAGGGCTAAGATTTGGCAGGACCCTTACAGTGGCATATTCACTGGGATGACTACCAGGCCAGGGAAGAGACAGAAGGAGGCACAGCTTCTCTCTTGGAATGGGTATCTGGCCACTCCATAGCAGCTTGGACCTGAAGGTCCTTTCCAGCATACTGCAGCAGCAATTATGATTATAAAGTCCTCCACACCCTGAATAAAGTATCCCTTGCTATATGCCTTTTCTGTTTTCCATACATGTCTTTGGGAGGCAAGAGCCTTGTGTCCTTTTGGCCAGCAAGTGCCTGAGTGCAGGTACATCTGCCCAGTGTTGTTCATTATCTGAGGAATGAAAGACCCTTAATATTAGTTGCCCAAGTACTTCCTGCCTAGAGTGACTTTGCATGGTGCCTTAACAGAACAGCCAAATAACCATCATCAGTTCCAAAACTTGATTTTAGAAATAAAATTCAACCTGAATCTTTCATGCAAGTATGTTCTTCTACCTTCACATAGCAAAATATATCCTGAAGATTGGCTTGGCTTTATTAATTGTACATGATGCACTTTTCTGTCAAGTTATGAATAATCAGTTACTAGATAATTATAAGTAGCTCTAGGATAAACTGCAACAACAATTGCTTAACAGCATCTGGCAGTCAGAGTGTTTGCAGTAGGAAACCCTGCTAGCCATTTCGAATTCTTTATATGAGATAGGCTGTTAATATCAGGGGCATTGCAGAAATATAACTAACAGTAACTTATCCAGGATTTTTGAGTTTAGCAAAAAAAAAGCATGTAGAACTCATGTTTACTGAACAATAATTTGAATAGATTGTGAAAGTAAGGCACCACTCAAGAAATGTATGAACCTTATTTCATTCCATATCCATTAATGTGCAAAGTAAACAGCATTTTCTTCTCTATTGATGTCATGTAAATTATTGCCAGCTAATATGAATTCAATCATTTGCAATTACTGAAAATTAGAAAATCAGAGAATGAACTGTGGGTGTGATTTTTCACTTAAACACACAGGGTGGATTTATAAAAGACCAAACAAAAAAATTATATAAACAAAAATGTAACTGATTTTTTGGACAATTTTCGCCCTTGCTCTAGGAGCCACAGTGTTGTGGTTCAGTGCAGGCAGGCAACTAAACCCCATCCTTCTGCTCACTCTCTCCCTTCTCCCGAGAAGAATGGGGTGAAAATCAGAAAGGTAAAACTGCAAAACTTTGTGGGTGGGGATAAAGACAGTCTAATCTTTTTTATAAGGAAGGGAAACAAATGCAGGGGAAAAAAGTGATATAAAAGAACACATTTGCTCAGCACCAAGCCTGTCGCAGAGGAAGAGCAGGCCCTGCCAGCGCCCACAGCATCCAGTTTTATTGCAGAGCATGATGCCCTAGGGTGTGCAATAACCATCTGGTCAGCTGGGGTCAGCTGTCCCATACATGTCCCCCCTAACTCTTTGTCCACCCCCAGCCTCCTCAGTGGGACAGTCGGAGGAGCAGAAAAGGCCTTGGCTCTGTGCAAGCACTGTGCAGCAGTAACTAAAACATCCCTGAGTTATAGACACTGTTTTCAGCACAAATCCAAAATACAGCCCCATAACAGCTACTGTGGAGAAAACCACCTCTGTCCTGACCAAAATCTGTGCACACAGAATGACTGGGAAGGAATTTTAGTATTTTAAATGTACAAAATTATTAAACAATAATTACTATAAGGTAAGTAATTAATAACTTTTGAGTTTTCATAGTAAGATAATTATGTAGCCTGGAGAGCAGCAGGAAACAACAGGAGCTAAGTACTAAATTACCTGGGCTACCCTGGCTTCTTGCGTAGCCAATTGAAGAGAATCTTGCCAGAAATGATTCCCAGTACTGCAGTTAAGCCCTGTCCTAAAGTCTTCCTGATAAAATTATTCTCTTAAAATAGCTGGACAGCTGAGGGCATCTGAGTGTTAAAAGCTGGACGTTGTAAATATCCCAAAGTGCTACATTTAGCACTACTTAAAACCTTGTGAAAATAAATGTTTATATTTCTAAAAGTGACAGAGCTAACTGTTGTTGAATAACAGTGAATTCCCTTTGTGAGGTTTCTATGAATGCAGCCATAGATAAGGATCCAACTCTATGTTGTAAAATTTGAAAAAAGACATACATTTAAAAGAGAAGTTTGGTGCAAATACAAGGGATGTGGCAAGAATTAGAACTGGTCATCAACTTCTTTAGGAAGATGGAGATGAGATGATTATGGTGGAATTTCATTAGAATACGTAAAAGAACTGTATTTCAGCTACATTTGTTTAGTCCTAGACCATGTAAAAATTACCAAAATCGAAGTTGCATACTTAGGAAAACTTCATAGCAAAGATATCATCTATTTCAGGAGAACTTAATATTTTCTTTTTTTTTTTTTTCCTAGATATTCCATGAAAGAGGAGGATTAGAAAGGGCTTTGCAGTGGTTGAAGGGGGCAGTTGTCACTCCCATTCTGTTATACATGACAGAAAATGCAGACTAAAGGAAAATGCAGTACTTCTGTAACCACAGTTTTCCTGATGTCATTATATAATTTTGATGCCTTTCATGGGAATTCCATCCCCAGTGCATAGCCCTTAAAATCCTGTGGATGACATGAACTTCTAATGATGCCTCAAAAGGAAATGTGAGAAGTCTCTAGACTGACTGCTCATACTACAGGCTCATATATAAATCAGGCAGAAGCACTGAAAATAAATCTTATCACTTTAACAGATTTGTAAACACCTCCAGTTTCAGCAGTATTTTCTGTAAGCTGAAGTATAAACATGGAAGCCACAATATCTAGTTCCTCTCTTGGTAATAGAGTTACTGTCTTCTCTTTGGTAAATGATATAAATTCAGGCCCTCTGAATGAATCTCAGCTGGAAAGATGTAAGCTATTACTTTCTAGCTCACAAAAGCTTTCTAAGATGCAATAAATTCATACTTGCAAAGCAATTTTAAATCTTCACATAGAAAGTAGAGCCTTCATATTACATGTGTCGTAGCACTTTGATATATTAAGATAGTCTGATGGACTGTTATGTTTTTCATATTTCTTTATTAAACAGTGCTGCACCGTAATTATTACTTCAATCACTAAAGAGAAAATGAATATGCATGCTAAAAGGAAAAGCAGAACTAATGTATGTTAAATGTCCGCTCATTAAATCTAATGAATCTCCCTGTATTAAGAGCAGACTGAAAAGTACCACATCAAAAACATTTGTGACTGAAATCACTTATTTATGGGACTCCAAGCTGCATCCTCTAAAGGCATTTCCAAGGTATCTTGAGCTCCTAAGACTAAACTTTTATATATTTATGAACATAACCAAGTGCACTTGTCCCAGCCCATGACAATTCTGTGGTGCAGGTAAAACTCCCCTACCCTTCAACCCAGCATGCTGGGGTTGCATCACAGGAGCACCACTTTGAAAACAACCTATTTTCTGCCTGCCCAAGCAGCTTTTTAATTGCTAACCCTGAGGACTGAGCCCTAACCGTGCTGGTAGCCTTGGATGTGCCACCTAAGAGTCCAAGTGAGCCAGGGGGGTGGGAGCTGTGACAGTTCCCCACATTGGTTGCTCCTGGGGACCCCAAGGCACATCATCGGGGATCTTTTCTCTCACCACTAGAATAAGATGCATTAACTGCATTGCTGGAAAAGCTGTTTGCACCGAGGAAGTTGATAAACCAATGTGTTATTCTAAAATGGGCAATATATCACAAAATCAGTCAATAGCTTCTCCTGTGAGATTTTTGGCTCAAGGATGCACGCATGCAGAGCATTACTTTATTTTCTTTCAGAACAATTAAATGATAATAAATGCATGACATAGCATAATCCAGATTTCAGCCATGTTAGCTGTTAGCTGTCATAAATTTCTTGGCTTGCTGTTGCGACAATCTGTGAGTTTGAGGCTGTAAATGCGAAGAAAGGTGGTGTTGAGCCATTCCTCTAAGTCAGTTAATTATTAGTCATGCCAGAGAGATCTGGTGGCTGCAGTGACCAGGCTGCTTCCCTCTGTAAGTGCATGCTGACATTTAATGTCCCAGAAATTTGGGGAAGGGAGGAAAATACTCCCTCTGTTTTTTGAACATATCAACTGAGTAAGTATCAGATATGAAAATCCCTACTAATATATCAAAGTTGGATTTTCAAGTTCTTCACTGTATCTCCTTCTGTGCTTCAGCAGCCATTTAATTCCAGATGCTGCTTGGCATTTCAGAATCAGAAATCTAACCACGAAGATAAACCTAGATTCCTTCTTATACATGTAACCAGCCACAGAAAATACGGAACCAGGATGCCATCCTAGTAATCCCACAAAAGCTTTTGTTTTCCACATCAACGGTTGAGAGATTCCATTCTTAATGCCTTCCCCTACTTCTGGGTTCTAGGTGCTGTACAAAATTCAGTGGATGCAAAATGTCCCTCACTCATGAGCCTCCTACTCTGGATGAAAGTCACCTTCACAAGCGATGAGGCTCACCTGAGAAAGCACAAATTTCTCCCAGCAATTTAATACCTGCAGTCTGTGAAAAATCAAGTTGTGAACAGTCTATGACCAAAGATGTTAAGTATTAAGTCTGGTTATACCAACAGATGTGAAGCGGTAGGTGGAGGCTGGTGAGGAGTGATGTCTCTCAGGGCTTTGTCTTGGGACCAGTGCCCTTCAATATGTCCATCAATGAAGCCAACAGTGAGATCAGGTGACCCTCAGCAAGTTTGCAGATGACACAAAGGTGAGCAATGCAGTTGATACAACAGAAGGAAGAGCTGCCAACCAGAGGGACCTGGAAAAACTTGAGAAGTAGGCCCATGAGAACTTCATGAAGATCAAAAATTCAAGTGCAAGGTGCTTGCACCTGGGTCAGGACAATTCCACATATGAGTACACGCTGGCAGAGGAAGTCATTGAGAGCAGCCCTGTGGAGAAGAACCTGGGAGTTCTCATGGATGAAAAGCTGAACATGAGCCAGCACTGTGCACTCACAGCCCAGAAAGCCAACCACATCCTGGGCTGAATCAAAAAGCAACGTGGCCAGGAGGGTGAGGGAGGGGATTCTCTCACTCTTCTCTGCCCTGGTGAGACCTCACCTGGAGTGCCACATCCAGCTCTGGAGTCCTCAACACAAGAAAGACATGAGCCTGTCAGAGCAGGTCCAGAGGAGGGCCACAGAGATAATCCAAGGGCTGGAGCATCTCTCCTATGAAGACAAGGCTGAGAGAGCTGTTCAGCCTGGAGAAGAGATGTCTCCAGCGAGACTTTAGAGCAGCCTTCCAGCACCTAAGAGACGTATAAAAAAGAGGGAAAGAGACATTATACAGGCAGATAGGGACAGAACAAAGTGCAATGGTTTTAAACTGAAAGAGGGCAGGTTTATATTAGATGTTGGAAACAAATTCTTTATTAAGAGGGTGGTGAGGCACAGGAACAGGTTGCCAGACAAGTTGTGTATGCCCCATCCCTGGAGTGTTCTAGGCCAGGCTGGATGGGGCCCTGAGCAACCTGATGTAGCATGTGGCATCTCTGCCCATGGTGGGGAGTTGGAGCTAGATGACCTTTAAGGCCCCTTCCAATGCAAACCATTCTGTGATTCTAAAATGGCCTGGCAAAAATTCAGGAACTTAGCTGGGAGACAGCATAAAAGCACTACCATGTTTTGGTACTCCAAAAACCCAGAAGGGTCTGAGAAACCCACTCATAGATGTTGCAACATTATGTTTTTTCTGAACCGTTTATTTCCCTTTAAAGAGATTTTCACTGCAATAGCAACTGAAATGGATGTCCATGTTTCTGCCCCACAAGACATAAGCAGTGGCAGTTGCAACAATGCAGAAAAAAACTGCAGCACTTCCATACTGATCTGTCTAATCCCGTCTCCAAAGTCATTGTCCTTAGCAGCTGATACACACAAACAAATAAAAACTTCTATCATGCATTTTAAATGGGAAGACACTTGTGATTTGCTCCACCTGGAGGACAGATGCAGTGCAGTCTGTCAGTCTCTGTGAGATTGGTATTCATAAGCAACTGATTCCAATTAGCAGTTTTAGATAAACAGGATAAAGGATATGAGTACAAATGACACTCTTCCTTTTGTGTGTTTACACAGAAAGCCAGGCTTGCTCGAATCCGCGCAGCAAAGAGTGGGAGTGCTAATGCCTACATGCAGAGCAAACGAAATGGCTTGCTGAGTAACCAGCTGCAGCAGGTAATGTTTGTGTTCCCTCCACCTCTGGAGTAACCACTTAATGACAGCCGAGCAGTAGTTTATTGAGCTTATCACCAGGGCAAGTCACCTTGGGGCTTTGGGCAATGTTATCTTTAGAGGTAGATTAAGGAAGGATAAACTGGACAATTACTATTGTTAAAGGAAGCTTATGAGAGTCGATGGTGGGGTATTAAGAGATGAGGGAAATGTCCAGATAGAAATGCTGGAACCCACATTTTTAGAGTTAGATCCTGTAGAAGAACTCATTAAGGAAAGTACAGAGCATTTGCCTCTTAGGAGGTGAGTTGGATTTATCTCACTTGGCTTTAAACAGGTAGAACATGGGTGACAAAATCAGGTTTCATCATCAATAAAGGAAAAGGCAGCTCTTGAGTACAGTTTGCCCAGAGGGGTGTTGCAGGGTAAAGTGTTCCCTCAAAGCACCTACTTTGGTTTAAGGAGAATCTTGGTGATTACCTCAAATGAATTGTAATCTAATGTTATCTGAAGCAAATTCCCTGCTTACCCCTGCCAAGGAAGCCAGGACCAGCAGCTGGGACTGGGATCCACAGTGACCCATGCTGCTGGGAGACAGCCCCTTGGCTGCTCAAAGCTGTACCCAGCTGAGAAAGACTGCAGACAGAGTGGTTTTTAATCCCTGCCATTTTCTGGCATTTAGGCTGTTCCCTGAGGGATACAGGAAGGCTTTTATTCCTCTATGCCCTTTCTGTTCAATACATGTTAAACTGCCGGATACTTTAACCTATAGCCAGAAGAGGAGGAAGTGGCTGTCTGTCCATCCGTCCTGTCTAGCACAAAAGATGAGCAGTCAGAGCCCTTGTTTCCTCTTCTGCTTGAAAGAACCCAAATATTTGAACTAAAAAGACACCAAGTAGCTTAATTACCATGCAGATTTCAAATATCCCAAGGTTGAATTGTAATCTTCTCTATTATCCTACTTCCTTCCCCATTAAGTTTTTTGCTTTCTAGTGAATAATTAAGAAAGCAATTAATAAGCAGTGGATGCTTTCCACTTAATTCTTCATTCTGTGTCAGTAACATTTTTATGCACTTTCTAAACCCATTAGATTGGGATCACTAACATGAATTTTTGTGTAAGCAGAAATACCACAAATTCTTTAGTGCTATGAAATGATCCTGGGAGGACAACTATTTTTAATTTTCTTCAAATGAGGCACATTCCCAGGAAAAACAAACATTTTACTGCCACTTAAACTGATTATAATTTTAAGCATGCGTTGATCCAACATTCAAAGCTTATGTGTTTATTGCACTTGTAAATTGTACTATTTTATCTATGTGTAAAAGACCTAAGATGAAAACATTTAAAAGGAGGTGCTAGGGAAGGAAGGGAAATAGTTTGATTTAAAAACAAGCAGAAAAAAATTAAGGTGCAAAATAATTTTTGTTATACTTTGTAGACGAAAAATTGCAGTTATGCTACCATGTACAATCCAGATTAGTTCTGATCAAATATTTGGATAAGAAATACTGTTGAAAACTGAGAATAATACTGAGTTCTATGTATCAGCAGTCCTCCAATGAAGAAGAACAGGCCTTTGTTGGCAAATCTGGCTCTTCCTTTGAAACACAGCACCACCACCTGCTTCACTGCCTGGAAAAAACTACGGTAAGAAAAGAGAACTGTGTTTTCCTGTGAATTGCAACACCAGCCTAGCTTTGAATGTTTTCAGTTATCTCTTCTAATTAATAAGCCTTTATATTAAAAGAGTTACCTGGGAAGAAAAGCCATTTTATCTTATTTTAAGGCGTTATACCCAAGGCATATAAATAACAGAGAAACACAGCTTCTGCTATATTTGATGGAGATCACTGTGAAAATCTTCCTGCTTTTTCCTCAAAAAAACCCCAAAAACAACCTCCCCACAAACAAACAAACAAACAAACAAGAGTAAAAGGTTTCCCCACAACAAAAATTGCTAAATTTTGATAAATTAAAACTTGATATATGTATGTGTGGAATTTAATGTTCTCCTTCTGACAGCATTTCTTTGAAATAAAAGGGCCCAGTTATGACACTTAGCCAGCAATATGTCACCCATATGCTTGTTGTGCTTGTGTCTCCTCCACTCTTACTTTAGAAGTATTAATCTTATAAAATGTGCTGTAGCCTAGAATGTCTTACTTCCTATTCAGAGCATGGTTTCTTTTGCTAAGATTCTTGCCGGGTCCTTTTGAAACATTTTTGAGACATTTTGTACCAGAACCTGATAATAGCAATTTGCCTTTAAAATTTTTCCACAGTTGAGTATTACAAACATATTTTAAAAACTTGAGTAATAACCACAGGTCTTATCAAATTGTCATAGAAATCATGGAAAAAAACTTCTATTCATTTGGTATGAGCTGAATTCAGCTCCCAAAGTTTCACCTTTCCTCTAATCATAATGGTGGAATCTGTAAAACTTAATTTCTTTTTTATTTTTCTTTAGAAAAAGAAGTCTATAAAGCAAGTGGTATTTTGTTTCTAGAATCTACATTCTTTTCTCCTTCTGTTGGGTCCTACTACTGCCCCAGTTCATATGACATATTAACGCAAAAATATATGCAGCAGTTCTAAGTTGTATTCTGGAGATGTTGCATTCCTAAAATTTTAGTGGGAACTTGACATTTTGGGCCATCAGCATTTGGAATCTGGCAAGTTTCTGGTTCACTGTATAACAGGAAGTGTGGTGTGTCTTCTTAGACTCTCACCATCCTGTGTGCTATAAGCATCATGATACTGAGAAAAGGCATATTCTCTTTTCTGTCACTGAAAAGTCAATCGGATAAGATCTCATCCACTCTCAGAAATGCAGAGTGGGCAATGTCATGGAATTCTGTGAAGATTACAAGAAACTAATTGCACTAAAAATTATATTATACAAATGACTTTTAGCTAATTTAAGAACAGTTAATTAATAAGTATAATCAAATCAATTAGCTTGTGCCATTATAGCATTTCAAAATGTTTCCACTCTATATTAAAAGTTCAGTGAATAAAACTCTTTAATTGTTGCTCCATAAAAGTTTTAGGAAGCACAAAATTACTTTTAATCAGTAAAATAGCAGAGTTCATGCCAAACATACTGTAAGCCCCTGAACGTAATCTCACAAGAGAAATTAGGTTATTTTTCTCTCTGAGTTTTATGTCTACTGTGTGATCATGTTCAAAATCTTGATTGTGACTGACACATGCCTTATAAAAGTCATTTGTCGAGGAAGTTCTTTTTTTCCTTATCACTTGAAATTTGCATTCTTCAACACCTCTTAATTCACACAAACTTATGTCTGAGTGAAGAAGAACCGAAGAAATGGAAATAAAAATGTTATGCCTACAAAGGTATTTCCATTTGCCGCAAACACTTGGCCAGAGTTGTTATTCTCTTTACTTTGTTCACATATTATATTGGCCCCATATGGCAATTCTGAAAAACATCAGCACCTTTCCAATTACAGCAAATTTTTTTATGGGAAAAATAATTTACCTCATTCTAATACACAAAAATGTAACAGGCGGGCAAATTTGATGTGAGACTGAGTAGAGGGTAAAACAATCCAGAAAATGCTCCTTAAACAATTCCCCTAAAACATTCTTGCGGGATACATGGACTAAGTCTAGCAGTAAAAGGAAAGAGTTTTCTTGAAAAAGGAGGCTTTCCCAAACTGCATGCAAACATAGCTCAATCTCTGCATAGTTTGGCCTTATAGTTTTAAATGAGTACAAAAGTTTCTCCCACTCCCCTGCATCTCCTCCCCTCCCTTGACACCATGAGTAACACCACTATTTCATGCTCTTTTGCACACATAGAATATATGGAAATTGTGGGTGGGTGTGATATACCCCCGAATCACTTGACAAATTAATGTAAACTGGCTGTTTGAGTGAATTTGGATTCATCTTTGTGACCACCCTATAAAACTACTGTCTTTGCTGGGATTAAGCAAAGACTGCATGAATAAAGAGGACTTCATTTAATTTAAATGGTCAGTCATCTAAACTGCATTTGACACATCCATCTACAGTAATTAGGAACTTTTAGGATGCTTTTAAATAACTATCTCATCTCCTCTAATCAAAATTTCTACTTGTTTAAATATTTTTTTTAGATAGATGCATACCTCAAAAAATGTTGTTTCAGGTCCTGATTTCTAACATGTAATTCAAAAGAAAGCCTTATAAACTTATCTGGAAAATATTTACGAATTTTATTATATTATAGTTGAATATAATAAATCTTATTTATTTTCAACTGATATTTAGAGTATTTATGTAAGCACCACTTGCATTTTATTAATAAACATAATTCTCTATTTTGTGGCACTTCAAAGATTATACAGATATTTATAATGCAAACTACATTACAACCACATGCTATTTTGCAAAATAATTTGGATTAACATCTTCTTGTTAATTTTGTTCCAGTGTTTACATTTGTATTGGTATTCAGCCCAGACTAATACGGGCTAAACACTATAATCAAGAATAAGCTGTCTAACTTTCCCAGTTGATTCAGTTGTGTCAATTTAAGCCATTAAACAATCATGATTAATACGTTCACTTCAATTATCCTTCTGTGTGTGCTTTGTCCCTTTGTTGGATTCCTCTGGGCTAGAACCACGAGTTTGTGGATGAGCAAGTCTATGAAGAGAGCTGCATGGAGGTTTCTACAGTGAATAGACCCTCGAGCCACAGCCCCTCTCTTTCGTCCCAACAAGGCGTGACCAGCACTTGCTGCTCCCGAAGACATAAAAAGACGTACCGCATCCCAAACGCCACCATCACCGGCAGCCGCCCCGGCAGCGTGCAGGAGCTCAGCACCATCCAGATCAGATGTGTGGAGAGGACAGCCCTGTCTAACAGGTACTTCATGTGCATCAGCACACCGAGAGCTGAGCCCCCCGGCTTTGTTAGGGAAGAGATGTAAACCTGTCGTGGCCGCCACAGGCAGGCGGTGAGGCTTAAGATGAGAGTCCAATACTCATCTAAAAATGGGTACTGGTACTGAAATATTCTGTGCTTCATTTGCTTCAAGCTTAATACAAAATAATAGAATAGTCTCTCTCTATCCATTTCTGCCCTCTCAGACCCTCCTCACAAACTACTGTGCACTATTGGCAGCAAGCACCATCCAGGAACCCCAAATAAAATAGAGCACCAAAGATTATATGCTGTGGACAAGTGCATAAGGAGAAAAATTTCACACTGAAAAATGTCCAATTCAGATATATGAGATGAGCAAGTGCTCTGTCTGCCCCTTCTTGGTTCAGAGGCATAGGAAATGAGACTTCCTTGCATTTCTGCAAAGCAGAGAAATAAAACTGATTTCCAAAGTCCTAACTGTAATAGTCATAAGGAAGACTCTTCTAAATAAAAAATATGAAACAGATAAGAAAAATGTATTTGCTAGTTTGAGGAGTTATTACAAAAGTGAGGAAAGTACAGTTTAAAAGTCTGTAATTTACTGAATGTCCCTCTACTCTCAAAAGTAAAGTATTTGGCTTTCACATATATCCAAATATCACCTCTGAAAAAACAGCAGAGGTCTCAGGAGACCCAGAAGTGTTTTCTACTGATCTCATACACGTCACCTGTTAATAAAGAAGCATTTTCAGCACAAGTTGCTAGAGATTGTTTTGTTAAGCTACATTTTGAGTAGCTTCCTTTGTATAGTTACTAGCTTTGGATTTCAAGTCCATTAACAATCCAACAGCTTAGAAGTACTGAAGTTTTTCAGCTGTTATGCAATGAAACCTCCTGGCCAGCACAAAGCTCCAATCTATCTTAGATTTTCAGGAAATATTCTGCCTGGATCCGTTCTTTTTCTGCTAGAGGACTTGCCTGCACCATACTTCCAGACACTATGTATATAAAACCAAAAAGCACCAGCTTTGTGCTAGAAGACAAAAACACAAGCACAAAATGCCAGTTTCATGTTGAAATAGTCTGAGTTTTACAAGTTTTTTACAATGGGGAGGTACTGCAGCAACTCCATGAACATATTAACACAAACTTAATTAGTGCATATAATAGAGTGCCTTACTATTGAGGAAACAGAATATACACAGAATCACAAGGGTTGGAAAAGACCTCCAAGACCATTGAGGCCAATTATTAACCTGGCACCACCATGTTCACCACTAAAAGACCTTCCCAGTCCTCCCACATCCACATACCTTTTGAACATTTCCAGGGGTGGTGATTCAACCACTTCCCTTGGCAGCCTGTTCCAATGTCTGACCATTTCAGTGAAGAAACTATTCCTAATACCTAAATGTTCTTAAATAAGCATGCCATTGAGGAATATGCAGGAGACTTGGACTGGCCCTTAGTCTCCACTTTCCTGCATAGTAAGCAAATTTGCTATGCTAAGTTTGCAATGCTTCCCCTGTTCAGAAACACAGGTGGTTGGCTGAGAAGTGCTGAAATGGTGGGAAGGAAGGGAGAAAGGGACAGGGACGTGCGCATAGCCATGGACCACCAGCTGCTGGGGTACAGGGCAGTGGGGTGGTGCTGCTCTGTACTTAGAGCTCTCCAGTGGGGCAGGATGGAGATGGCTGGCTGAGGGAATAGAATCAGGCACGAGAGGTTTGTGGTAAAGTGGACTTTCATTCTTCATGGATTTTTGTTTCTTCCTCCAGCCGTTCCAGCTTAAATGCCAAAGTGGATGAGTGCGTTAAACTAAACTGTGAGCAGCCTTACGTCACTACAGCAATAATCAGCATCCCAACACCTCCAGTCACCACACCTGAAGGAGACGATAGGCCAGACTCTCCTGAGTATTCGGGAGGAAACATTGTCAGAGTATCTGCATTATAAAACAAGGAATTATTTATAAATTAGCATAAAGACCACTTGAAAGCTGAGCTCGAGCAGTGAAAAACGAGTCGTGAGGAATGAGAGAGCTGACAAAGACAACGCCCCTTGACGAGTGTGCCAGTGGCTGCAGAGCAAGAGGTTCAGGAGAAACAAAACACTTTGAGGGTTTTGGTGTCGTAGGGTGTGAACCAAAAGGAATTTCTTACCCCCTGTCCGAACTGATGCGCAGTGGAATCTTCTGTGACCATTCTGACTTACTATATGAGCACAATGAAATGTCCCCATTGATGCTTCTTCTTATCATGAAAGCTCTTTTTAGAAAAAAACACAAATGAAAAAATAGAAACGTATGTTCCTGCTGAATGCAAAACAACGAGAAACATTTTGATAACATGTCTTTTTTTTCCCTGTTAATAAACCACAAACTTGCTGAAGAACTGTCAAAAAATGAACAAAAAAATGCTCATATGAAATATGTTTGTACTGACTGAAAGAACTACAACCATAATGCATGCTGAAATTATTTGGAGCTGTGATCTCAGTTTACTTCTGTTGTTTTTCAGATTAGGCATGATAAAATAATACTGTAGAAAGGGGCATTTCCGTGCACTTACAACAAGCTGATTGTTAATGTTCCATGGTAGTTGTACAACATAACTTCCCTTGAAAAATGCAGTATTTCTTACTCAAACACTCATTAGTGAACTAAAGGTGTTCAGTTAGTTCAATATTTACTATTGTTTTATCTTGCTTCCTAGGTACTGTTACAACTGCAATAAGTCATTGTACAACTGTTGTATCAGGAATCAGGATTTTTTTTTTTAAGGTATTTTACACAACTTCATCTACACTATAAACTTCTAATGGCAAACATTTAAATAATCTTACAGCCAAACTGTGTACCACAAACTTGTATTCAGTCATTGTTCTTTTTGTTCACTGTTCTCTATTTCTCTGACAGTTCATTGCCCACTCCATCATAACTGCACAATTTGGGATTTCAAGGATACTGATGAATCAACAGTCCTTTCCACAGACAACTTGTCAACTTCTGTATTTTCAGAACAAACCTCTTGTCACAGTTTACTGCTACAGGAGTAATCCTATTTGAATTCAAATTACCACAAAGGTGTTTTGGGGATCAGGTAACACTTATCTCCAAATGTCCCTTGCTTACATTCTGGAGCATCCAGAGTATTAGCTACACCGGAAGACACTGAAAGACATTCAGTAAAAATGATGGCTAAATTCTTTTTGTAATTATCTGTAAACTTGCATCTTAAAACTTGTTTGAAAATTTATATTGTGTGAAAAATATTTAATTACCTAAGAACAATGACAGAATAATGGATTGAGTCCCAAAGCTATAAAAATATAATTTATTACAATTGGAATTTGCCTACATGGGCAGGCCTAAAAGCTAATATGAAGATTTTACAAGTTAAGGCTTCTTGGCTTCATTTATAAAAGACATTGATATTATCAGAACCCTTTCCGATAAAAAAGTGTAATTTTTCTTCATGAGAGTACATTAGATGTATCATAATGCTTCTTACATTCATGACATACCATACATCATATACATCAAATATACATGGAATATGTGCATATCAATACATACATATATACATCCAAAACACTGGATCAGAAATAATTGCATGTCTGCAAAATAAAATATGCATATAAATCAAAAGGCTCAGTGCATTAGATGCCATTACAATAAAAGATTAACACAGTTATTTAATAGTTTGAGTAGTGTATGTTTCAGTATAGTATTTTCTAGCATTCTACTGACCTGAAAATTTACATTAAAATACCCACTAAAACTGAAACTTGCTGATGATACACTTCTTCTTGCACACAAACTCGTCTTTCTCTCTACCTGTCAACAGTGAAGAGTAGATGATAGACTATCATGCTACAGTATATACACCAAAATACAGCATCACATATTAGAAATAAACTGCAAGTAAAAAGAGTAGATAATGCCATTCATTACTCTTTTATCTTACCATTTACTTACTCTGAAGTTAATGCATTCTTGGTTAATTTGCAATTAACTTCCCAATTTTTTTTCAAATCAGAATGATTTACTCATTGTAAACTGAGCTTCTCCATTTCTTTAAAACATCAGAGAGCAGAAGCACAGGCTGTCCTCTGAGCCAGAGGAGGGGCACTCCTTCTAAGCAACCCTGCCCAAGTCCATTACCCAGTGCTGCTCTCTCTTCCACCCTGTTAGAAAACTGCAGCAGATCTGCTGAAGCTGGTAGGTTACATAAACTTCAATGGATTTAAAGGAGAGGCAGAACACATCAAAGTTTTTACTTGCATCCTACTTCTACACATGGTTACTCATACATGGTCCCCACCTTTTGACAAACAGTTATTGACATAAAAACTGCCTTGATGTCAGCCAACTGCAGCAACTTCTTTACATCACGTGGTACTTCATGACTAGTTATATCAGCTAAATAATGCAAAGAGGCAGTTACTAAACCTACTTTGGTACAGACTACACACAACCCAGGAAACCTACTGACTCCATCAGGTCATGTGTCTTTTAAAAGCTCTTTATTCTCCTGCTCATAGGCACTAGAAAGAACGCACTACAGCAATACACTTGCATAATAATTATACCCCTGAAGCAACTTGTACTTTCATTTTTAAAATGCAGCTTAAGAGATAATTTAGAAGATTTTTCAGAATTTCAGTCCTGTCTCCTATTTCCATATGTCACATGCAAAACCATGAATTTATTCTGAATTTGGGAAATACACATTTTTTTGGTGTTTTAGGTGATTTAAATGCTGTTTTGGTAGTGAATGACTGTTGATGACTGTGTAAAATGCATCTGTACTGTACATGAAATGTAATTATTTCTGTGTATCATACAAAGAAACCAAGGTTGTTGTTTTGACAATTTTGTTTGACAGTCATATATCGTATTTCAGAAGGCAGCATAATACATGTGTTATGCTGAATAAATAGACATTTGAGGAATATTTAAATAAAACATCTGCATGCTTGAATGGGTCAACCTGGTTTTGCAATAACTTATTCATGAAACTTTTTTTTTCCCCTCTAATAATTTGGAAGGAACACTAAATCTGAAGTCAGCAAATGTCCTAGACAGTAATTCCAGGCAAGCTGTGAGTGTATCTGAATGATACTAGACCCATCAAGACCAGGATACCACAGCTCCACTACACGGAGTTGGCCTTCTCTTGAGACACCAGCCATCACATTTCCCTTCCCAGCCTGCAGCAGCAGAGAAAATTGGAGCATTATTTCCAGCAGTATGAACTCCACTTCTTTATCTGTACTTTAAAAAATGTCCCCTATGTACATCTCAAAACCAAACGGCTCTGCTGAACTTCTCAGCCTACAGAGTCTCCTCATACCTGGTATCAAATTCCCTTGATAAAATACTAGTGCACAGAGATCAAACTTTTTGTAGCGTAAGAGTGGGTAACAACGTACCATGGATCACTAATAAAGGGCAACCAGCTGCAGGTGATGCCGATCACCACTGGCACATGTGATAGCCACCTCTGGGAAGAGCTCTCTGCTCTGTGCAGTGGGGAAAGATAAAATTAATACCTGTCTGAACCATCCCAGAGCATTTTTGAGAACAACTGTCCTCTCATAAAATACTCACAGGAGACAAACTGAAAATGTACACTTTACATTTTGAAGTTGTGGATATACTCTTGGTGGAAGCACACTGGCTACCAAGAGAAGGCATTCACAGCAGAGAACATGATGCAGCCTCAGCTGCTGCAGAGAGAAGGGGGGCCTTTAGAGAGGAAGCTGATGTGGAGGAGGACAAATTACTAAAGCCACAGAATCATTAAATTTTGGGCAGGGAGGGTGCTTAGGAGGTTGTAAGCTCTCTTTGCTGCATCTGGGGCCCACCAGGGCTTTATTTTCCCATTGACCATAGGAATATTTTAAGATTATCGCCTGTTCTGGAAGAGCCATCAGCTGATGGGATATGTAAACATGTGGCTAAAAGAGGAGTGTCTGGAGTGAACACTACATATGGGTTGGCAATATCCAGAAGATATATGAAAGCCAGACAGCTTAATTTCTTACCTGCCTATATTATCTAGTTGTCTACTTTTTAGAGTATCTCTGCACAAGGAACACCTGAAGTTGGGGAGTGCTGAATAAAAAGGAGGTAGATGTACAAAAATTCTCAAAAGTTTAGGGCATCACATTTTCTTTTTAACAGGAAGCAGTCAATCATACACAAGTTGGAAAGTTCTAGATACAACCTCACTTTGACAATAATTAAATGCAATGCTTGTGTGGGTTGACAATGCTGGCAGGATGCCAGATGCCCACCAAAGCCACTCTATCACTTCCCTTCACAGCTAGGCAGGGAAGAGAAAATATAACAAAAAAATATATCTTGGGTTGGGATAAAGTCAGGGAGAGATCACTCACCAACTGTTTTCATAGGAAAAACAGACTTAATTTGGGGCAATTAATTTATTACCAATCAAATCCAAATAGGGTAATAAAAAATAAAACACCTTTCCCTCATCCTTCCCTTCTTCCCAAGCTCAGCTTTATTCCTGAATTCTCTACTTCCTCCTCAGAGGTGCAGGGAGCAGGGAATGGGGTCTGTGGTCAGTTCATCACATGTTTTTTTCTGATGCTCCTGCCTCCTCCCAGCAAGGACTCCTCACACTCTTTACCTGCTCCAGTATGGGGTCCCTACCATGGGAGATGGTTCTTCACAGACTTCTCCAACACAAGTCCTTCCCATGGGCTGCAGTTCTTCATGAACTGCTCCAGCATGGGTCCCCCACGGGAACCACACAAACCTGCCAGGAAACCTGCTCCAGCATGGGTCCCCCACAGGAACCACACAAACCTGCCAGGAAACCTGCTCCAGCATGAGTTCCTCTCTCCACAGGTCCTGCCAGGAGTCTGTTCCAGTGGGAGCTATGCACAGTGTCACAGCTTCCTTCAGGCATCCACCTGCTCTGGTGCGGGGCTCTCCATGGGCTGCAGATGGATCTCTGCTCCACCATGGACCTCCATGGGCTGCAGGGACCTGCACCATGGGCTGCACCAGGGGCTGCAGGGGAATCTCTGCTCTGGTGCCTGGAGCACATCCTGCCCTTTCTTCTTCACTGACCTTGGTGTCTGCAGAGCAGTTCCTCTCACTCCTCTCTCCAGCTGCAGTTGCTGTTGCCAAAACCATTTTTTCTGCTTCCTAAATACTTATCCCAGACGTGTTACCACTGTCACTGAAGGGATCAGCCTTGGCCAGCAGTAGGACCATGATGGAGCTGGTTGGCTCTGGCTCTGTCAGACATGGGGGAAGCTTCTCAGCTTCTCACAGAAATCAACCCTGCAGTATCCACACTACAGTGCCATGAAAACCCTAAGTATTTAAATGTTGTAAGACTAATAATCTGTGTTTTTCTGCATAGTTTACAGAATCACAGAATATTCTGAGCTGGAAAGGACACACAAGGATCAAGTCCAACTCTTAAGTGAATGGCCCTTATGGGGACAGACCCTGCAACCTTAGCACCGTGCTCTGAGACCAAATACAATACTTTTGCAGTAAAAACTTTAAAAGCTATTTATAAATCCCTTCCTCCATCATGTTTAACTGTATAATTGCTGTGACCAACAGCCTCTCTTTCTACTATTCATTCTTTATATATTCCCTTATTTTCATATATGCTTTTACAAAACACAAAGTTATGAAGAAGAAAATATAGCTCTTTCCTTCCAAAAATCTTGTCATACAACCTGTTGGCAGATGAATCAGTACCTTATCCGAGGACTAGAAATAGTGATTTTTGCCTCCTAAAAGCATCCACTTAATCTAATGACTGCTCAGCCCCACAGCAACACGCACAGTCCCATGGACTCAGTATAGTCACTGGGCTGAAGAGAAAACTTGGCTCTGGCAGGGAGTGACCCCCCCCCCCCCCTTTTTCTGATACAGTTGCTCCTGGAGCACTCTGTGAAAAATGTTAAGGAGCATCTCTGTAGCTGTTTGTTGCAACAAGAAAGATTTACTTCATTACACTTTATGCTGCAGAGAACAAAAAACACACCGTTCTTCTCCAAGTACCCCTGTAAAACTGAGGGAAAAAGAAAGTAAGAGGAAGTAGTTTTCACTGCCTCAAGTATCTCTAAATGTTCCTGTCTTGCCAAGCAGCCTCTCTCCTACATATATTCTAAAGCTCTACAGGAAAAGAGCAGGCTCACTGCAGTTGAGTCAATCAATTTTAAGGCTCTTTGAAGAAGCCCTAGAAAAACAGACACCTCACAGCCTGAGCAGTCAAAGAAAAGATTCTTAAAGTGTTCCAATTTACAGCTGAGACCTACATCTGCATATGTGGTTAAATACTCAGAAAGATTCTCTGCCAGAACGCAGACTGGCTCAGGAGTTGGGTAGCCAAGCCCAAGTGAGGTTTCCCTGACTGCCTATGTTCGTTGTTGTGGAGGTCCATAAACACTGCTTTGGGAGGCTGGTTCTGTATCAAAGGAGGCCTCCCCAAAGCAATCCCTCTGCTGTTAAAAAAAACCTGACTACATCTGAAAGCAGTGGTTCCTCAGCACCCAGACAGCCTAAAACCAAATGACCCGGGCTGTAAGTATCTCTGAATTCCAATACATCCCCCTACCTTGGCTTGCCATATTTGCTCCTTCATGAGCTCTAACCTGGACACAAGATACACAGGCAACCCCCACTGATAGTCTGAGCAGTCCTCGCATGGAAAGACCAGGGATATTTGAAGCACGGCTAAGGGAGCTTCCACAGACACTCCCTGGGTAAAGCTTTAAGGGCTGAGGTTCCTGGAAAAGGGAATTTTGTATTTCTTTTTACGTCACTTTTTTTACATTACTTAAGTGAAATTCCCTACATTCAGCAGTAACTCACTGCCAAATGCAGCAGTGTTCATGTAATCCATAATCAAGATTCCACAAATTGTGGTTTGTACAGACTTTTTTTTGTTGGTTTTAAACAGGAGCGAATGACAACTCAGCCCGCTGTGCAGCACCACTGGTCTCTGTGGCACTCCGAAGCCCGGAGTTGCTCTACAGCCAGACTTTGTGAGACACCTGCTCCTCATCCACACAGGAACCTCACCCTTAGCTACAGCAACACTACCCAGGCTGAGCAGTGGGAGGGGTTGGAACTCGGCTGTATCTGTGCAGTAACACCAGGCCAAGGCTTTCCAAAACAGAACATAAGAAAGTACTCCTGACAAAGATACTCCAAGCAAAATTTTGGGATGGTCTCTCCACTCTTCTTTTTACCTCCCAAAATAAGCATCAGCATCTATAGAAGTACAAAAGCAGAAAGGTAATCTTGCTTGCAATAGTACCCTTGAAATAATTACACCCACATGCAGACTGCTGAAAAGCAAACAACAGCCCACACAATGGAAGAGCTTAATTTCACAAGCCCTTAAGAAGTTTTCTCAGAAGCAATAAAAAAAAAAAGAAAAATACACTTACATTGCACTGGAATATTACTCCACAACAGAGTAAGTGGAATGGGTAAAGACACATCCAATTAATTCACACTAGGCAGGAAGACGCTCCCAATGCCCCTCCAAAGCATTCCCACTCTAGGACTTAAAAATAAAAAAGCCATTTTGGAATTTAAGAGAAAAGCAATTTTATTGTTTACAAATCACACCTTGCTTTTTTTTCTTTTACAAATTCCAAAACAAATGGAAGAACTTTTTAAATGTAATATTTTGTAAAAAGCCCATTTGCCACAAACTACTATACTCAGTGGAACAAATACATATTTCAAGAGCGTGGCCAATTGTAAAAATAATCCTATGACATAGACATTGTTCATAAAAATACAGTAAAATGCACTTTCCCCACCTCAATAAATACATTTTAATCTTGTTTCCGGCTGGCATTTTAAGCCACCAGAGAGCTCTTAATGAAACAGTCACCAAAGTAAAATTTTTCCTCATGTACTTTTACAATTATTGCAATAGCATCCAGACCTGTAAGCATTTTTCTTGCAGTCTTTTGTTTCTAGCTTCAGGGGAATCACGGACAGGAGAAAAGATTTATCTATAAAAATGTGCTACTCCCATATTGATTCCCATTTCAGAAAGAATGCTTAAGGTTTTCTCCTAAGAAACAGTCCACAGAACAAACTGTTTGAAAGAAGAATTTTCCAGAAAACTGAAGTCTACTGTCTGGAGCTACAGTTTTGTTTTCAATCCCTGTTTAATACATTTAAAATTAAAAAATCGTTATGTTAGATAAAAATAGAAGTTTTAGAACATCTTTAACAACGAAAGCTAAGATAAAGGTTTTGTTAGAAAAAAGAAAGTCTCGCCCTTTTTAAAAATCTTGCAAATTTTAAATCCAAGTATTAACTTGAATTGTAGCTCTGCTTTCCATGCACACATGAAAATGCACAATTATACATACATAGATCCCTGATTAAGACATTTTCCAAATGGCTTATTAAAAGTCAATTTCAGCTGAAGTCACATTTTGTTTGCTTAAAGCACAGCTGCTTCTTCAGAAGACGAATATTTCCTCTTCCCTTCCCATCATGCTTCCCTACAGGTTCAGTCTACCTGTGAATGAGTCAGTGTTTTACACTTCACACAGCTTGTGACAATAAGTAGAGTATTACTGTGTCCAACTGAATGGGTGCCTTTTATAAAACAACCCCCCAAATCAACTGTTTCACGGCTGAGGCCATGGCTCCGAGGCTGATGAGAGGCTCATCTCTCTTTGCTGGTCTCCTTCACTTCCATTCATTAACTGGCTTCTGATGCATAAGAAGACATATATTTGGCATATTTGATGAACAGAACAAAATTAACAACAAAACAATTAAAATCCTCTGTGACTTCACAGATTCATTGCATCACTTATAGCTCTTCCATTTCAAAGTGTGTATTGAAGCTGTTTGCCATGGATGTATGTTCAAAGATCCTGGTCAGGCTTGGTTTCAGTAGCTCCATGGAATGACATGACAGCTCCTGCGAGGTATCACTCTTCAGTGCCATGATCTGATCTGCTCTGGGATCTCTTCTGTCATAGTACAGAGCCCATAGCAAAGTAATAGTGAGGATCATAGCCAGGATCTGCGTTACTCCAATAGAGATTCCTAGAAATCTCAGCACTTGCCAATTGCTTCGTCCCTCTCAAAAAAGTGTACAATTTTTTTACCGCATCCCTATAAAACAAAAATAGATTAAAAAAAACCAGTCAGTAATATTTGATTTGCAGTTCCCAAGGCTTAGCTCATCCTACCCACTGCTATCTTTTCTGGCTCCCAAGAATCTCTCTCTCAGCTCCTTCAAACAATACTTTGAAAATTATTTTGCCTAGTTTTTAAGTGCTTCCATAATGCAAACTTTAAATTTTCTCATACACAGACTACTGGAAGAGATTTGTGCTACTTTTCAATTCAGAAATCACTCACAGTGGATCTGAGTTCCTATCAACTCTCACTAATGGTTAAAGAAACTCAACTGGTTTTGTGAAGGCTTAAAAGCCATTGAAGTCCTCTTTATCATCTTTTTTCTCTCCTCAAATTGAAGATCTTCAGGGTTGTCAATTATTTTAAACTCTTTTAGACTTTTTCTACAGATAATACCACACTCTGGAGCTAAAACAGTACTGTAGGAGGGATCTACGGACCTGCGTAACCTCATCAGAAAACATCTGATGAAAACTACGTTAAAATGTTTTAAGTTGATGATGTTCACAAAAAGGGAATTTAGCTCTTTCCAAACCTTCAATGCAGGCTCTACAGTTTGCTTACACGGCCAACTAACTACCACACAAGGCTTCAGAAAAGCTCCCAAGCCCTTATAAGGCAGCAAGGATCCAGGGAGAGGCAGCAGCTCTGGGAACTACTGGCTAACAGTGCAAAACACAAGTGACAATGTTCATTGCTCAGTAAGGGCAATGCCCAGTCTTAAGAGAAGATAAAACCATGAAGAGAGGGGCCTTTGCTATTCTGCATGATGCTTATTCTCTATTCTAAACTTTGCAGGGTTTCACAGCACAATTAACAAAGCAATATACATATCAAGGGAAAATGCAGAATAACAACCTGTCTGGGCACTGGTCCCAGAAGCTGACATAAGGAACCCATCAAAATGGACACTGTCTTGAGAATGTTATTTTTCGCATTTATATCCTCACTTCATATTTCTTACCACTTTTCTAAGAAAATAAAGCAATCAATCAAAATGATGGAATTTGAAGACAGGACATGATAAATAAGGCTTTTCAATCACACTGAAATTCCCCAAAGCCAATTTCCCCAAAGACAATTTCAAATGCTACAGTCCTAAATATATTTGATGAAAGGCCCCATTTTTGCCACACACACAAAATTCATACTGTAGTCAACAGATTTTCATTCAGGATCTAAATAAAATTAATGTACTCTATGATAATTGTACCAGAGTAAATTAAAAGATCTCAATGTCTTTGCTCATTTCACTGTTTCATTTTCTAAACAGCAGCAAACACACAGAAAACGAAGCAAGTATGCATTCTATGAAATTTCAAAAAAAACCACAAACAACAAAATGTAACGTAATTGGACTTGGTGGGGGGCAGGACAACAAAACCTGTCACGTTGGCATCTTCTTTTGTTCAACTGGAAGGCAGTTTAGTTATACTATTTCCCAAATTTGTTTTTAATTACAGAGAAACTGGATGCATTTTAATACTTTTGATAACTTAAAGAGATGAAGGTGGATGCTGGTCACAATTTAAAAATGCTCCACCATAGCAATATTCAAACTCAGTTCATTTGTTGCCTAGAGAAAACACCCACTAATGGAGAGCAATAACATTAATTCCTACATCTCCTGCAGTACACAGACACATAACTGAGATAAATTATGCCCAATCTAGATAGACTGTTTTCCTCCATTTAATGATGTTTTTATAGTTCTAATACACGTTCGAAATCAGTTTCAAAACTGAGAAACACCCAGCCAGCCCTGTTAACTTCACATTCATGCATTTTATTTCTGCTTATGTAACACTTTCATAGTTGATAGCCTGCAATTAAGCAGTACATAAATATACTTTCCTCAGCAAAAGTAGAAGTTTGTCCACTAAGTGGGGAGCTCTTGTTGACAAGTCATATGTAGTATAAAACTTTGCAGCAATCATTCAGAAGAATCAGCTTCAGATTCCTACAAAGCTACGGATTAAAGGCTTGATTCATATGTATTAAACAGGCTATTTTATACTTTCAGTCTAGAAATAGAAAAAGCATGTATTTCTTATTTAGCATATATTACTAATTTACTATATCATAGAATAAGAACCTGAACTGAAGTAAGGCACTTCTCTGAGGAGAAAAGGTAAGCCATCAGCAAACTCAACCAATCTTTTGTACAACCAAATTTTGAGTATACTCAGAAGTATATTAAAGCAAATTTTAAAATTAAAAACTAAAGCAAACTAAAATTAAAACAAAATTCATTTAATTACAATGAATTTTGAGTATACTAAAAATTATGCCAGAAAATGAAAGAAAATATTGAACATTCAAGTTTGGTTTTTTTTTTAAGGTATCAACTCCTACCAATCATTTTATCTAGGCTGCAGTTCCCAATCACAAGATGGGCAGAGCTCCTCTTGTCCTCAGACCACAACAAACCTCCAAAGCCACATCATCATCTTCACACTTCCCTCACAACCATGCTCTTTCTAAGGTCAGTCTGTTCATGAAACTGCACCAAAGGTGAAGCTCACCAGAATAAAAGCAATTTGGGAAGACTAGGACAATTGAAAAATAGCTTTCAATATTCAGCAGGGACAACATGATTCCTGCCAAAAATACTTTCAAGCAGAACTGTAAGCCACCTTCCTTTCTGCAAAAATTAAATTGCGAAGGATTCCAGTTTAATACTATAGAAAGTTCTGAGTTCCCAGCAAAAAATCACAGCACAGCTACAACAAAACAAGTTATCAGTCCCAGACAAACCAAACTCCAGTTTTCTGAAGTACTACAAAGAATTTTTCTGAAGTACCAGAAAGGACTGGCCAAATATTTACATAAACCAATTTTAGGCTAGCGAGGCTAATCTTATCAGGCTCCCTCTCAAACCACCAGACTATGCAAGTTTGGTTTGAATCACTTTCTAAAAAAGCTTTTTCCCTTCAGTTCTCCAAAGCAGAAGTTAGGCAGATTAGTCTTGGAAGTGTATGTTGGTTTTGCATGATACTGATAAACTTATTAGCAAGCGTACTGTAAGAATCTGTGAAACGCCCCACAGGCAAGAGCCATGAAAAGAAACATTTTGCCAACAAAATATTGTATGTATCTCAAAGAGAAATTAAGTCTTTTTGTGGCTGATACAACCGAACAAAGCCTGTCCCTTTTTGAAATGGATTCCGCAAAAACAAATTTTTGCTAAGTGCTGAATCCATCCAAAATGCTCTGCGGTACAGTAGGGGAAGAACCATAAATATGCCCCCTTCAGATTTCTTTTAAAAAAAAGCGCCAAGCAGCCTTTGTTTTATCAAGTGGGTCTTAACACAGCCCTTATGTCCTACACAATAATCATCTTTAGCTATTAATTTTCTACAAATAGAACCAAAAGAACTTGAACATATGAAGTGCCCAGAGAACCACTTTCCTGGAATATGGCATGGGCATGAAATGTTACCAAAAGAGATGACAGAAGAAAACCTTGCACTTTAGACACTGCATTCCAATGACTAATACTTCTCAGAAATTTTTGAGCTTCCTGGGCTCAAAGAGCAATTTTTCATTGAGTGACACTGCTTACATAATCCTGCCTTTTCACCTAAGAATGAAGCAGGGGGCAAATGAATGTTCTACTGCTTCCATACACTCCTTGAAGGCTCTCTACGACAGACTTCTATGGTATTAACAGTAGCAACAGTATTACAAAAAGCAACCTTTATTGCAGAGTGAGCCACAATTTTTAGTTTTTCAAAATGTGTAAGAGACTGACAGGCCCCAGAAGAAGCCTGAATGGCTTTCTCGTTCAGGGACTGACACTTCTAAAGCATAATCAGTGCTGTCAGTGCTGTGAGCCTTGCCAGAAGGCAGGAAAGCATCTACAAGTAGCTGTTGAAAAAACAACAGCCTCTGCCACTGTCTTTAAGTTCCTTAGCACAGACTGGCCTCCTGAGGCACCGGCCTTTTGGCAGCTCTATCTTCTCTCTTCCTAGTGGAAGAACACAGCCTTCTAGGATGGATGTCAGAAACTCCAGATTAGATTAAATAATTTCTGTTCGTAGAGCCAATACCATACAAATTAATTTCCCCGAAACTTGATTGTTTACTGGCAATAGCCAATATTCATTTTGGCTTGTTTATACAGCGAATCTCCTCCGCTTCAGAGGTGTTGCTCCATAGCTCTTGAACAAGAGCCATGCAACACATTCTTGTAAGAACAGGTCTTAAACAGCCTTAAAGAGACTAGGTGAAAATAAAATGGTTCTTTGGGTACTCTTCCATAATGTAGAGCTACACCATCCACTGGAGAAATGTTCATGCTGCAGCATCTGAAAGCATGATTCTCAGGCCCATCCTCCTTCCTATACACCCTGTATTACTCTAAAAGCAATCCAGTGAAGAATGCACCTCTTCTCAGGTCCTCATAACTACATAACTGAGACATGCTTTCTGTTGCTGTTGGACTACCTGGACTGTTGGTCATTCTGCTGTTACTGAATGGACAATTATAGGTCTTCAGAGGTCTGTCAGCATAAAAAAATGGCAGCTAACAAAGTTTCCAGACAAAAGTGACTTTAGACAATATTTGTGAGAACAGAGTTTTTGCAAAGAACATATTTACTTGTTTTTATAATTTTCACCCTAAAAACAGTAATGTCTTGTTATCGTGAGGACCTCCCTTATCCACTTTGAGTTCAAACAGGTTCTCGCCTTGTTTTAAGGCTTTTTTTGTAACTCTTCAAATAATCATACTGTAATGTAGAGAGAAAGAGTATTTTCACAAGAAGCTTCTATGCATGCTCAGAGTACAACAACTGAATTAGCTGCCTCCTAGCATGAGACCTGTTAACAAGAGAGCTCTCATCCTCCAAAGGGATTCTCAAAAGCATCCTTCACTGTACATTTCACCAAAGTATTCTTCCACTTACCCTGCAGTAGCTTGATGGTATGGTGCCTAATTTATAACTAGTCTTAAATTATTTCATACATAATTTTAAAATTTTGGATTGGAACAAATTTGAACTCCAACCTCACTGATATAAAATAAACACTCCAAAGTTTAAGCACATCTCAGATTTTAACTGCACTGCCACTAACCCATCTCACTTCCAGATAAGGGTGGGTGGATGGCTTCATTCTTCCTTCTTTCCTCCCCCTGTTTCAGCATTAACAAATAATATTCATAAACACTTTCCAAAAACACAACTACTCTACAAACAAATTACTCCATTGCACTGCAAATGATGAATTTGGAAAATTATTGGATCAGGAAGAATGTACAAAACCTTCCAATATATCCACAGTTTTCTCCTTACCTCCTGATAAAGGTCACTGAGATCCTCATGATGTGCCTGCTTAGAGCATCCTGGGAATTCTCTGACACAACAGGAGTCAGGCGGCCAGTCCAATTCTGTCATTTCTAGCCAGTCTGTGAAGTACACCACGCCACAACATTTAAACTGCAAAGGAAGGATTAGCCAAGATCAGTAATAATTATGCTACTTCTTCAGTAGGTAAAGTAGGTCATCAAAAAACCTAAGTTCCTAATACCAACTTCCAAAACATTTACATAGAACTAAAAACATCTACAAGTGCTTCCGTGTATCTTGTTTTGCTGTACTTTGACATAAAAGTCACATGAAAAATGTAATGTAGTGACCAATGAATACTTCAGAAACAGCCAATGATACTGCTCTGTGCTTTAAATCCCAATTGCTTCCTCAAAGGATGCTTCACAGAAATTGTCCTATCTCGGGATTCTCCTGTCCTTACTATAGGGAACTAACACAATTTCATGTCAAAATGGGGACTAACGAACAAGTATACTGGTGGCTAAAAGGAGTAGCTGAAAAAGGTCTTACTAGTGGACTATTCTTGCAAGGCTACAACTACAGACATATTTGTTGAAAACAGAAAAGCACAGATTTACCTGAATATAGAAAAAAAAAGTTAAAAGAGTAAGCAAAAATGTATAGAAATCACAAACGCTGAAAGGAAAACTGAAACGGGAAGGAAGGGGTATCACATTAAAATAAATACTGCAACAGAATCAACCTTAAAAAAAAGAAGTTTGGCTGCAAAGCAGATGAGCTGTAATTGGCTATAAAACCCACCAGGACTAACAACCTCCTCTGCAAAGCACACCCTGAGATTTAAAGCCAAATGACCAGTCTACCACATTAGCAGCTGCTTTCACATAGAAAAGGGATGAAGCTGCTACATTAGATTTGGTTTGGCACTGGATGTGGACTTGACATGACTGAAAACATGCTTTGCTGCAGAAACAAGATGCTACTTTTTTCTGCCTGGATGTCCTCCAGGACCAGCCTGAGTGTAAGTCATTCCCTGGTTCCTTTGATCCACAAGCTTGGAACATATTTGCCCCTCTTAACCAGCTTCAGAGCCAGAGTCCTGTACTCCACACCACTCATTGTTCACCATCAAGCAGATCAGTGCCCAGACATGTTGGCACACACTGTGCCTTTAATTCATCAGTCCTCTTAAAAATCTCACTTCTTCCTTCTTTACCACAGCTCTCATGTCTCAGTTTTTAGTGGTTTGTTACTCAGTCAAAATCCTCCCCCCGCTGGACTTTACGGAAAGCTCAAGCTTTGGCTTCTCATTGCAATTGCAAAGACCATCTCATTAAATATCCTTTTCTTACTCTTGGATCTTTTCTTCCCCAGCCCAGTTCTTGCTTCCTGACTTCAGCTGACCCTTTCCATCTTTCTTAGCATGGTCACAACTCTGATATTAAACCAGCAAGAGGACTGGGGGAGAACACATTTCCCATCTATCTCAGCTGTTAAAAGATACAGAAGAAAGAATACCAAGCTGATCAGGGCTGAATCTCTGGTAACAGAATTGTAATTACAATTCTGCTGACTGAAGAAGGGCCACAAGTAAAGTGCTTATTCAGACATAAAGCACATACCAGGCTCATACATCCAGCATCTGAACTATAAGTAGATGGAGTATGAATGAGAGTCCACCAATTAAGTAGAAACTGTAAAAGAGCTTTCTCAGTTCTCCAAATCATTCATCACGGTCACAGATGCCATATGGAAAATCTAACTTCTAAAACTTCTTCTAACAACTAAAAGGAAGTTCTTCTTCCCTAGAAAAATTAAGGCTTAGTTGAAGTTTTACTATTAATATTCATATTTTAACCAGCCATTATGATGAAACTACAACAACTAGGAGGATAAGAGGCAGTATTTAATTTAATCAACCTATACATTTAAACCAGGATACAGTACCAGCTCTATTCAATGAAAACTGATTGAGACCACTTGATTATATTATCTCAGGTACAGAACAGACATAAACACTCTACCTGCATATGAAGAATTACTCAGTTTCACAGAGCAGTCGTATGGCCAGAGCAGGGACTGGGGGTGGGGGGGGGGGGGGGCCGGTGCGGGTGGGTAACCTCTTTCTTTCAGGTTTTAGTATAAATACAGACTAACCAAGTGCTGCCAGGAAATGTTTAAATAAACAGGAAATCTGTACAACAATGATAGATTTCAACATTTCAACAAGGGCAGCACAATGACAGGCATTTAAAGAGTTCTGTTCCTGCACGTGAGTTATATTTGGAGTTAATGGGTTTTACCTTGGGCAATTTCATGTTTCTGTAACATAATACTTCATTCTATAAAAACAGTTCTGAATTTTAGTAGGCTAGAGGGCAAAGCTGTGAATATAAGGAAGCTTTTTGGTTTGTTTCCCACCCCCCAGTCAAAGGAAATAAAAACCCTCATCACTTTCACAAACCTCGGCCAAAGAGACAGTGTTGGCATCTTTTTGGAAACTTCCTTTCCCATTCCTTTCCAGCTAAACATATCTTAACCATGACAGCTCCATGAAAGGAAACTAACAGAGCCTATGGGAAGGGGAGCACAGTTTAATATTAAAACAACATATAGACACATTCATTTTACTTTACCTGCAGATTTTTAATTTTATATATATCATATCCTTCAACATTATAGTAATCCTAAAAGGTAATGGTGTCCTAACCTTACTGAAAAAGGATATGAGAATGTTAGCAATTTAAATGAATTTATTAACATTCTGGTTTTGGTGTTTAATTACCTTTAGGGCCTACAAACTAAAGAATTGGATACCAAGTGATGTCAAAAGACAACATCACTACACAGTGTTTCATACCAAATGAACTTGCATTTATTTGCCTATTCACTTAAAACCAAACCTTTTTCCTTAGCAGATAAATAACACTCACTGAGCAGGTATTACTTTAGTTCATGAATTAACTGTCATCTTACCTCCCTCTGGAAGAAATTCCAAGCATGGGTCAGCCACTGGTACCTAGGTAGGCCATAATTGGTCATCCTGGCTTTCAGTGTGATCATATCGGACCACTGCACTGGAACCTGGAGCAAGGAGAGACAGGTGACTCACACAATGGATCAGAAGGCTTGTGGCTCCAAACCCACAGGTTCCATCTATACTGAGATCTTTCCAGTGCAATGACTAAAATAACTTTGTATACAAATAAAACAGGAAACCAAGTGTTGCAATTTTTATGATACTAATACTTTACAAGACCTTCTTAAAATATCAAGGAAAAGTTATTTGTTTCCTTTGCTTACAAATTAATGTAAACTGAAAAGCAGTTACATTTTGGAGAGATTATGGGATGATTTGGTACAATTTATTTGTATCATTACCAGATTGTTTACCTGGCATAAAACTTGGACTGAGTTCCATCCAAGTTATCAGGGATGGTATCTGTTTGACCCATTTTAGATATTCCCATGGTGTTGCCTTAGATAATAGAAATAAACAGGCAGCCAAATGGGGAAATTCATCTCAAGATAAATAACTTAAACAGAGCAGATGAATCATTCTCTTTAAGTCTGAAATCCACTTCACTAAGGTGAAGAACTTTGATTTAAATGTCTAATTTCTACATATATAAAATTAATTGAGATGAATTCTACCCCAGGAGTTTTTTTCAGCCATTTTCTGGCTTTGTCTGGAGTCCTGCATGCAGGTATCCTGAATGTGCTCCATTTCAGTAACTTGCTCAAAAACTGTAACAAGGAAGAGTAGACAAGGCCCAATGACCTTTTTTTTCCAAACACACTCACAGCCTTGTGAAAATTTTTCTTCTGAAAGGATTCTGAAAGATTTTTCTTACAAATGTGACAACTCAGAAGTGAGGTGCTGGTGCACTCCATTGTCTGAATACAACACCTCAGTTAGCAATTTATTGCAGAGGCAAGCGCTGTGGCACCTGACATACAGTGAAGTTACGAGTAAAGATCAAAACCTCACTTCAATTCAGCAGCACAAATTTCAGTGTGCCAAAACAAAACAAGGATCTGAAGACTGCAGGCACCATTCTAGGAGCACATACCATCCATGCTGAGTTTTACCTTGTTTCCATCAGCCTTAACAGTCAAGGTAAAAGAAACCACAACTGCAGTATCAGCTGTCACTTGAATGGGAGGGGAGCCCAGCCCCTCTAGCAGCGGTGACTTTGCTCTCCTGTTTAATTTGAAGCTAACAGTAAGGGCATTCTGTAAGTAGCAACAAATGTTATCTAAGGAAAGAAAATTTGTACAATACTTCCCAAGGAAGCTGGTCTTCATTGTGCTAGATGCTCTACAAAAATATAGGGACTACCACTGCCTGCCTGAACCCACAATACAAATAGGAACAATTGATAACATTTCATTACCACTGCTAAGTTATGGTACATTTTAGATGCCCTAGCAAAGCTTCATATCATCAATATATTAATAAGGTCCCAGAAATTTAACATGCCTTTCACTTAGCAGATTTTTGCATTGAACTCACTATTGTTCACATGAAAAATATGTTATCAGTAGCGTACTAAAGATACGTAAAAGCATGATCACAGAATATTTCTGTCACGAACATTTACACTGGTCACTATAATAAATTGATTTATTTTTGTACTCAATGCATTTATCTTTCCTCTGCATTGCAAGCTAGCACTCTGCTTTTTTTGGATAATAGTTGACAGTGCTGCAATTAAGCTCCTACTTGCTAGACTGTTTTTTATTAACTTATTTGAGTTAAACACAGTCCAAGGTTATGCCTGCAACACAATACATCCAACTTCTTCACGAAATCAATGCAAGGCAGGGGAAAAAAACCCTCAAGAGGTGAGAGAAGGAAATTAAAAGCAAAGCAAAACAATCTAAACCCCACTGTAGGAAAGCAATATGAATGCTGGAGCTAAGGAGGCATTTCAGAATCTGTGTGTTTTGACTGCTGCAAGAATGCCAACAGGTAAAACTGGACAGGTAATAGGTATATTGATGTACCTACTAAATATCTTTCTGTCAGCTCATATACATGGTAGTGCACAATAATACATGATTAAGATACATTTGTATCTTAATATATATACCAATACTCATGTGTAGACAAACAAAAACTAGAGATGCTGGTTTGACTTTAACCTAAGTTCTATAAAGTTCAGTCTGCCACTGAGATCTAATTACTCATTATTATTTCTCTAATGACTATCAAAGCTTGATCAACACCTAAATAAACCAAGAACCCACACTGGCTTTTCAATCTTGTGGGTGGAATAAATTAGTCATGAGGCACACTACATGCTGAGAGCTATCATGAGCTGGAAGGAAAGCTGTTTATGCCAGGACTCTTAGAGCAAGTTGTCCACACACCAAGGAATGCCCATACTGGATCAGCAGAGGCAGTTATGCCTCAGTAACATTTTTGACAATATCACCCACACTACACTACACACCCACCTACACTAATGCCAACTGATCTCTGAAACCCACCAGGGGCTCATGTGATTTCATGCTACACTGAAACCAGTATGACATCAAGATACCCCTATGGTTATAAGAGGGAATCATCTTATCTTTATCAAGTAGGAGGAAGCACATTCTGGGGAATGACCTGCACAGGTATGGAAGAACCACTGAAAAATAACTGTTCTCTTCCAGACTGCCACATTCCCTATGGTTCTCAGCAGCAAGAAACCCACACCATCACACAAAGAGCAGCAGTGTTAGGACAAAGGGAGTAATAGTAAGAAATCAAGAAAGAGAATACAACAACAACAACAAAAAACGAAAAGACCCAAGCCAACACAGTATTTCAGGAGATAAGGAATAAAAAAAAATGCACATAAATAGGGAGAGAAAAAAACAGACAAAGAAAAGCAAGAAAAAAGGCATCTGGGTTTGCTGTGACCCACTGCAGAAGATGCAGGCATGGAATCCAGTGCTGCTTACTTTAGCAAAGGGCTGAAGGGACAGCAGTATTTTCGTCTGGAGGGAAACAGCATGACCAGTGACATAACATATAGTACGGCTTTGCCAGCCTTTATCAAACTGTCCCAGGTTTGGGTTTCAGTAGAACAGCAGATAAACAAAAGCTTGGGGGTCAGACTAAAACACAGCGTAACTTCAGGGTTTCTAACTGAATAGTGAAGGCTGAAAAAGCATGTTCCAGAGCTGTGAAGGCTATGCAATTTCAGGAGGTTTCCACTGACAAGATTTCTGTGGAAAGATGGATGTTAGCTGTAACAGTCATCCTTGGCAAAACCCCTGCAGAGGGCAGCTGTGCCCATAACATGAAGAATGCCTCGTCTGTATTCCCAATTTCAAAATGAATCAATGGAAGCTGACATTTAAAGCAAAGAAATAGCTTTAATTGTTATTATATTAGAACACCTCTCTGGAATCTGTGCTGCTAGGGAATGAATTCTGATGCAAAGTCCTGCTATGTAACTTCAGACTTCAAATCTGCCAGAAATTCCTTTGGTCCAAGTACTGTGTAAATATCAAGAAAGCTCCCTCACATCTTACTACAATATAATTGTCATTCACTGTTGGAAAGACCATTATATTGGGCATATCTTGGCAGTTGAGAGAAAAATATTTGTCCCTCTACTCATAAAAATGTACCAGACTCAGTACAAGATGTAAGGATATAGCAGCCAGCAGTTACATTTCAGTTTAATTTGTTCAACACTTACCTATTTTCTTACATGATGGTTACAAGTCCTCAGTTTGAAAATTAAAGGTTGGTGCAGTTATAAAAACCAGACAGAGATAAAAGCCTCTTCACAAGTTTACAGAAGAGTGTTTTATAGTCAAGACATGTTTTGCTTAAAACTGGCATTTATAGCTTGTGGAGGCAGTGTGCAGAATTTAGCAGACAGCAAGTCCTCTATTGAAAGAATATGCTGTCTGTTTACAATGTAGTACATTCTTTAAAACACAAAGAACTTTTGGGGCAAAATCCTTTCAAATTCTCTCATCTCCTCTCTCAAAATCCTTATTTAAGCTTGAAGTTCATGATTTATCCTCAAAAATATCAAAGGCTTCAGTGAGAACCTGCCTAAGCAAGAATTAACATAAAATTAAGTTCTTAAAAGGGGGAATGACTGATTTGGCTCTCAAATATAGAGGGGTTAAGGAGAAACCCAGACAGGGCCTTCCAGACAGACAAGCTCTCCCAGGAGAATTCTCTGTTTAAAATGAAGGCAGTCACTTGAAATTAAACTGTCAGAATAATGAACAGAGATAAACACTACAGCAATTAGAAAACAGCTAGCTAATGGAAAACTTAGTTTTCTTCTGCTGAAAAAATGCAGCCTCCTTTTCTGACTCACCGTTATTTCCTGCTCGTAGGTCCAAACACCACAGGCCAGTTCAATGCAGAATATTACAAGCAAGCTTCCAAAATACTGCAGAAAACAGAATGGTCTTAGCTATTTTTTATCTCTTCAAAATAAAGAAGTTTTCAAAGTTAGATATTGTTAAGTCTTTTTTTCAAAGTTGAAGAACTTTGAAAATATTATTAAAATTTCATGACTGAAGACATAGATATAGAAATGCATTTTTGTAACCAAAATATGAAAGATTCAGGCAGCAAACTTTATGCAAGCTAAGATCATGGGACATTTCTTTCTTGAAAAGTACATTCTTATCAAAGTGATTTAGGTATTTGAGGTCAGGTCTAACTGTACTAACTGTAATATTTAGAGATTAATTGAAGTATCTTTTTTTTATTACAAGGTATAACCCTTGAACTATTTAAAAATAGGAAATACAAGTATAAATTAAGAAGTAGAGACCTTGGTAATGATGCTTAAAAAAACCTGGCCGCTCTAACTAGAAGGAGCGAGAGTTTCTTCTATATAGCATCAACAAACCCTTTCTGAACTGCAGGATAAAGCTACATGGACTTTAAAGCTATTTTAACTGGTGTTCTCTATTAAAAGTGTCCTATTTATCCTTTATTTAAAGCAGAAGTATAGTCTCATTTATTCTTGACTCCAAATTTACTTCCATGTCAGTGGACTGAGCTTCCCTTTGCTCTCGGTATTCAAGACTTTAGGGTCACAATCTTCACGGATTTTAATCTAATTTGAAAATCAAAGAAACACTATCACAATATAAAATAGAATAAATATACAATTCCATTGGTAGGATACAAATGGCTTCTAATTTAGTTATTTCATTCAGGAATCTATTTAGGACACAAAACATGAACTGATGATACGAGTTTTTTTTTAAAGGGTTAATAAGATGTATTGTTTAAAACAGAGTATAAATCCACAAATATTAGGCTTTAACAGTCATCTATATAACACCTTTTTCATTCATCTGGTCTGGAACTGAGTAATTCAGATACCTTGGCAGCCACTGGTCTTGGCTTATCTCTACTTGCTCAACAAATCTAACTCCCTGAATTAGAGATGTAGATGCACACAGAGACATATAAGAAGTGCATGTAAAAATACTCATGTTAATTTTAAGAGAAATCTGTACCCATACCCTCCCTCTGCAAAAGTCTATCCAATAAATATGGTACTGAAAGAAGGACTCCTGTTTTACTAGTCTTCATCATGTTACATTGCATCTTAACAGTCATTCCAGCTGAACAACACACTGCATTTCCTTACATATCAACACTGTAAGCACACACAGATCCAGTACAAGTCTTCAATAACCAATATGTTCATCCTCCAAAGATCCAAAAGAGGAAAAACATGAATCACACCTTCCAAGAACAATGGTGCTCTCTCTAAGAAATAAAGTCATAAGCTTCTACGCAATGTATCTACTATCACTGCAGCGCCTAGTAGCTATGCAAAGGGTTCTTTTAAAAAAACCAAACATGGAAATCTACTTCTAAGTATTCACTTTGAAAGCAGGAAAGAATACCACATACTTTAGTGCCACATGCTCTTTTAATTAATAATTATAATAAAAAATGTTTAAGGGCATTATGACTAATCCCCTTAAATATTATGACTGATACTCTTAAACCAACATTTTTGAGAGGGAGAACAGCTTAATGTTTCAATGAAAAGTGCCTTTCACTTCTTGGCTGTCAAAAGAAATTTCAGTGGGCTTATACTCTAACTGAATAACAAGACTGGAACTGTCTGCTATCCCTGAATCTTATACAAAAATCACTGATTGTGGTGAAAGCAATATATCTGGGAGTGTACATATGGCATTCTCTGCAAAACTCTAAATTTGCAGTTCTTTGCAACATTTAATTCATTCATCAAGCTTAACATTTGAAACTTCCTCATCTTTCTCAGGATGTAAGTTAAGAATGTTTGTGGTAGTAGTAGGAGACAGAAAAGCCAAACCCAAGATTTTCGTCCCATTACTGAATACAGCCCAAGATAGAAAACTACTTAGCCAGACTCACTCATAAACCCCTTTTGGGTCTGCCAGGGACTGAGCACTCCTGACTAGCTACATCTAGACACATCAGGGCACTGCAGAATCAAGCTTTCTGTCCTCAGAAAGACCATATCTGTCCATAACACAAAAGAGAAAATACACAATGAGTTTACACACAGGAAAGGCCGTGCTCGGAGGTTGTTTCTCTCTGCTGCTGAAGGAGAATATTATACCTCTCTCTTTGTAATCGTTTGCAAAACAAATACTTACATAGTAAGTTTTGTGGGGAAGAAAAAAATCCTCTAACCATTATTTAGATTTATTACCCCTAATTTCCATCTTCCAAATCTAGAAATTATTACTGGCTTCAATGCTTATTCCTTGTCCCCAATTAAATTCCCACAAGAGTCTGAATGCTAAATGCATCTTCCTGCATTTCCATGCTTCTGGTTCTTGCCAAAAACAGGGACTTTGTTTTAGAGCAGGCTTAACATTTCTTCCTGTGAGTTGAGTGGCTACATGTCGTAAAGATGAGTAACTCACTGAGGAGCACGGTTGTACATCACACTCAAACTGCACCAGGAGGTCACTGATATAACCTTCTACAGAACACCTCCCTCAGAGTACTCTTGGCCATTGCTGAGATTTTTTTTTACTGTTTCTTTGTTTCTCTTTTTCTTTTTTTGGCAGAGAGAGGGTAAGACGGGGAAGGCACACAAGGGAGCGAACAGTTTTGCAAAGACATCTACAAGCTATGGTGAAATAAAGCCACAGTTGTGACCACTTTAAGAACTGGAGACCCTTTACAGGGCAAATCCCACAGACTTATAACACCACCCTTTTGTAGGCAATTGCTAATCACTATCATTCTCTCCTTACTGTGACTATGCAAAATAATCAGAAAATTGAAGTGGTGCCTTGATCCTGTTACGAACCCATCTGTTTCACTGAAGGATTTCCTCCAGCAAAACTGTGAAAAACCTAAAATGTTGCTTCCTTGAGAGAAGCTGAACGACTGAAATGCTGGCAGAAAACACTCTTTAGAGAGTAATAAAGTAAAATTATTTGCCAACTTAAAAATAAATAAAGCGTTAGACATTTACTACTCCATACATCATGCTTGTGGCCAAGATACTAAACTTCAGTATACGTAAACTGGATGTTTTCAGTCAGCAGGAGCTGGTTCTCCTGCAACCTCCTTGTTAAGCTTCCTCTAGCACAGGTCACATGGTGGAAGGGAAGGAGAGAGAAGAGAGGCAGGCAGCAGCTCTGTAAAGCAGTCATTTTCCAACAGGAACATTACATCTAATACCTGGAACATTGCACAAGCACTTGGATTTGCAGCACTGACAGACTGCAGGGGCTTACACAACTCTTTTTCCAGCACATCAGTCCTGAAAGAGAGGTGAAGGACCTGGGGGCTCAGGAGAATCCTGTTCTCCTTCCTTTCTTGTGCAAGAGACTAAACATTTAAGAAGTGGGAATTACTGAAGTCATTACTGTGAAAACCAGTTTCAGAGATACAGAGGCATGAAGGACCAAGGAAAGATAGTAAAGATATCCCCTACGTAATCACCGGGCCGTGTTCTGCTGGAATACTCTTCATGTGGTACAGGTGCAGAAGTGACCACAGTCAATATTCAAATCCTGAAACCTCCAATACCCACACGCAACAACAGCATGGAATACCACCACTGAAATACTACCTACTAGTGCAGAGATGCTACCAGCTTGTAACACCTACTGCAACTTGCAACAGCCTCCACAGAGCTCTTGCTCCTGTGCAAGTCAAACAACCCCAAGCTCACATCTACAGGGAATTCATATATAAGACGGAAAGGACAGGGGGATAGTGAATGCAAATCCCATTACCATAATTTCAGCCACAGAAGGGAGGTAACCATCAAGTAAATAAAGACAAAAACCAAACCAAACCAAAACCAACACCTACCAAACAAAAAAAAAAAAAAAACAGGGACTAGTACTGAATAGGTTTTGTCCTAATTCAAATAGTTATCTGCATAAAGGCTATCAGACCATGATAAAGCACTAAAAACCATACATGGTATTTTCAGATAGGCATTAAAAAATCAATGTAATTAAAACCTATTTTTATAAAGATCTGTATAGACTGTGTAAATATAATCAAAAATTTTAGTGTGAATAAAATTTCTGCACACTACAGTGGCACCCCCCACAAGAGGGTTCAAGCTCCCTATATGCCAGTGTACACCAGCGCTCCATACATGGAGCATATATGCTCTGGCATAGGCCCAAAATGTCTTCCTATCTCTCCATCTAAGGCTAAAAACTAAGCTACAAAATTAGTTAATCCTAAATAAATTACAACAGGCTTTTTTGCTATTACATTTTTTCTACCAAACTAAGCTGATGTCCACCACCACCAAATACATTCCAGGACTGTATTTCTTTCTTGATCATCTCAACCACTTAGATGAAAACACGAATAAAAATACTAAATGCAAGCACAAAATCACTCTTACTGAATCTAAGGCATTTTAAATTTGTTTAAAAGGTGTTTGTTCCAACAACTCCCATTCTGTTCAGAGAGTAATAGCAAAGAGCACACACATGAAGTGTCTCCCAACATAAAATCTCTCCCTCATGGCCTTCCATCCTGCAGAGTACAGGATTTTTTTGTTGCAATTGTGGGCAACTTAGGGAAGGATGTAAAGCATGAAGCACAATGTCTTATGTCTTTTGCAGAGATGCAATATAAAACTCTTACTGTAGTTCTTCTAGAGATTTTGTGTTGAACACACCACGTGATTTCTGCAGTTAATAACCTAATGTAATTTGTCTATGCTTTTCAGGCAACAGGTGAAAAAGAACGGGTGACAAATAATCTGTCACCAACATAGCAACAGGATGACAGAGGAAACTGAGACTTCACAAAACACAGTACATGGAGAGAGATTTTCAGTTCTTCTCAGAGATTTTTTCACAGCAGAAATACTGAATTCTAACTACATTTAGCAAAGGAAAACTTGAGTTAAAACTCTAGTGCCCTACAGTAGTTTCCTTCAGCACAACAGCCAGGGCAATTATCAACAGCCAGTGCCCTCCTTCAGCCACCATGATGATCCCACAAATCATCATGATACAAAATCAGCATGACTGTCCTCTGAGAATGCCCTTCTGAACCCTGTGTAAACATTATGTCAGAAACAAAGCTAAGACCAGGAACTCTTACAGAAATTTGGTGACTTTTGGCATTTAGTGACCAAGTCACTATGGCACTCTGCTGCCGAGCAGCCCAAGCAGATAAGGGCTGCCATCCTACAAAGCTGAGTGCACCCAAGTATATTCTGGAAGTGATGGGTTTTTTCCACACGTGATTTTTTTACTCTGCCACTGATGGCTTCAGTAATTTGTTGCCAATGACCTACAAAATGCTTCATCAGCAAGCAGCTTCTATAACCAGTAAAACTGGGCTGTTAGCCTATGCACAAGGAGAATGAAAGACCTGAACACATCTGCAGTCATGCTCCCTCGAGCCTGCTCATACCAGTGATCATTTTGTTTGCAGTTTGCAAGTGCGACTTAGAAGCAAGAGCCATGAATGTGAACAGAGACAGGGTTCTGTGTCAACTCAAATTTCATCAGAAGTAGGAAGGCACAAGAATGGTTTAATTTATCTTTTTCCTTGCTCAGACCTTATTGTTTTTACGTTGCATCATGCGCTTTTCTGTTCTGACAGCTTCCTAGTTAACTACTGTCAACCTGAGGAGACTTCAGAATCTATTTAAATAATGCATAGAGAATAAATATATCCCATCACACAACACAGTCAGAATACTGACTTGTTAAGCCCACTTCCAGACAGTGAAGCAAGAGTGCGTTCTGTGTATGAAAGCAAATAGCAATGGCAGGCAGGGGCTAACTACTGGAGTCAGAAGTTGCAAGAAAGTGAAGAAAAGCAAGAGCATGGAGAGCTTTTGGAGAACTTGTTCTACAAGACTGTAGAAATCCTTCATTTTCTGACCAAATACGCCTTTCTTTGAAGGATGGGTGTACTTATTAATGAATCATTATTCACATCACCTGTATTTTATTTCATAAACATCTTTTTTTTCAAGCTTTTTCTCCCAGAAGACATAAAACCTTTTTTTTCCCCCCATCAGACTCAAGAAAAAACCCAGTCCTTATGCCAGAGCAAACAAAGAGTAGCTGATGAACAACTCCAGCCTCCTCAGACTTGCTGTCTCACACTGCTTTCTTGAGCAACATGTTCCATATGGCATTAGAGGTGAAGAAAGCTCTGGAAAGGGCAGCGGCTGAAGGAACTTGCAAGAGGGCAACTGCAGAATGAAACCTTACCATAACCTCTAAAAGACCAGAGTATCTGGTATGTAAAGTGAATGCCAGCAGATTTAAGAGTTATGCATAGCATTTCCCAATGGCTAACAGCCCAAGTGCATCAGCCTTGATCTTCTGAGATGCAAGCCATCCAAACATCTCTCTGCCCTCACCAGGGAAACCTCAGATGACCATCACCACTGGATCACCAACAGGAACCAGAATCTTTCTGTGTAAAATCTACCAAGTCCCTCCTCCTTCGATAACGTGTAAGCTATGGTTCCCTTTATCTTTGTCAGTTTACAAACTAACAAGATTATTTTACTGATTAATCCAGCTATCTTTTTCAAAAATGGAGCAAACACTCACTAAACCTAGTCAGACAAGCTGCATGGAAAACTGATATCCTGTTTATCCACTTCAGCAGCACAAATTTTCCCCTGCACCCTCAGCCCTGCCCTGTAGGAATTAACAGTCCATTCAGTAATTTTGATTTTAAATTCAGTTTATGTGCTTGACAACACAGAAATTTGTGAGAGATGCAGCCAGAAGTCAACACGGAAATGAGCTGAAACCATCGACTTGCAACACAAGCTACTGAATATGTCATCCAGTTCTTCAAAATAAATACATTTCACACAAAAATAATCAAATATCTCTATTATCTTAAATTTTGTTTCTGAGATCACAAAATTTTATCAAAATGTCTTAAAGTCTATGATCTTCACAAAGTCCACTGCTTTTTTGTAAAACTTTTTAAGTAAGTTTTAAATTAATTTTTTTTATGGCAATGAACTTTCTAGTTTTTGAAGCTACGTATCCAAGTTATTTTATTAAGCCATTTGTTTTTTTAAAAACTGAATAAAATTATTTATGAATAATTAGATTTTTGTTCACAGCCTTGATTCTTCTGTGGGATATTCTTCACCTGTTGTAAATTTTTACTTTAATGGTTATCTTTGCTTATATAAGTAAACTGGCATTACTTTGGAAATAAGCAAATGCACACTTCATACAGTTATTAGGATTTACTTGCTAAGGGTTCAATTACCTCAAGTCAGTGAACTTCCAGAAATAGGGTTATTGCAAGGTCATGGTAAAGTACTAAACAGGATATAGGTAAAGATAGACATTAGACCACAATTTTCATATGGGTTGTCATATTCTCTTTTCCTTTTTTCTTCTCCTATTTCATAGGATTTAAATCAAAACCTAAAGTTTCCTTTTTCTGCACAGATTTTTCAAAACACAGCTTCCTTCATTTGTCTACCTGCTCTTTATTTTCTACCAAGGAAATTACACACCATAAAAATGTTTCCTTAGTCAAGAAAACCCTTTTTGCTTGTAAAATAGACCCATTTGGTGCTATACACGACTGCTTCAGCATGCCCCAAGACACTTCAAACAATCACCATTTTGAGTGAAGAAATGATCTTATGATATAAAACCCACACTGCAGCCCCCGTACACAAAGCAAACTGCCTTTGTGGTTTAACAGTCAAAAGGGTATGCTTCAACAAGAAAAAGATTAATTTACCTGACAGGATATCCACTCCATACACAGCTTGTGGCAACAAGAATGCAGCTGAACCACAGCATCAGCAGACCCCATCAGTGAGCTGGGCTGTGTCTCAGACAGGACACAGAGATTTGGCTGGGCTTTGTGGATTCATACACTTCTTCCTTGCTCTTAGGAACTTCCCCCATTCCCTTTTCATTTCAGCAAATAAAAAAAACCTGGGCAAACAAGCAATGAGAAAAGAAGAGCTGGAAAGGACAGAGGGGAGAAAAAAAACCTAACTACAGCAGAAAGACCACATATCTCAGCAGCTCCCCATCTTTTCTCAGTCAAGATGCAGCAGCCCTCATTCCCATCCTGGTATCACTCACAACTCTCTACCCTCAACAACCCCAGTGCCTGGAACCTACTCTCATATTAGTCCGTCTTTTCAATAGTTTTGGGGTACCCACATCCATCACTTCACCAACCTTTTTTTTGCTATCTTCCCTCCTCTTTTGACCTGAGAGCATTATTCCAGAGCCCTTTTCAGTTCTGGTGCTGTTTCATTCTCTTCTACTGCCCTGGGTATCAACGATTTGTAAGACTTGGAGGGAAGAAGCAGTACTGACAGTGTAACAAGTGGGAATGAGGGAAAACAGGAACAAGGAAGGTAAGAGCAACAAGGCTTGCTCCAAAAGGATCATGAGGCCAAACACAGTGACACCCAATCAAACGAACATTCAGGATATAAGTCCCCAAGAACAAAGTAGACAGCTCCCATCAGGCGCGCCTAAAAGTACAGCATGCAGTAAACATACTGGAATCATGAAATGACTACTGTCAATAGATATCTAACTTCCGTCTCAACACTGTGCCTCTTTCCTAAAGCATTATTGAAGATATATACACAAAAGAATTAAAATTTATGGCCTCCTAACGGCACTATCCAATCTCACTGTCCTAAGTCAAAGGCGTTGCCCTCAAGAGGCCAGGCAGTTCTTGCTACTTGGAGCTGCTGGATAACTGCACCAAATTGTGCTGTGTAGCCTCTGCAACACTGCCAAGCATTCAAGGCAGCTGCTCAGTGCCTGGATGAAAGCAGCAGATCATCACCATGATCACAGCAAATATTTGGATTTAAGTCAAGTACTTGGAAGAAGACCTGGACACTCCCAGCAGTTCAATTCTTGTCATGCTCCCCCACGCTGCTCAAATACACAGCTGCTCTTGCTTGCTGTGTGTTCTGCAGGCAGCACCTTCATCACTGCACAATTCCCAATATGCCACATGGCCAAGCAACTCATGTCTCCTCTGCGAGCTCCCTCTCCTACTTAAGGAAATTCGGCACTGTTTCAAAGCACTTGCCTTAGAAAAAGTCTTTTAAGGACATACACAGCAAGGATTTATTTATGTTGGGGAAGGCAAGGTCAACAAAATGCACCATGCTTCCACAGGCAGACAGAGAGGCTGGCACTGAACCCCAGGACCAATGTACTCCGCTCCACAGAGCTGGGAGCCTGCAGAGTGCACATGTTCCTGCAAAGCTTGGCTTAGCACTGCGGTGGCATTGTGGCATCACCAAAATCCATCTCAAAATCGAACAACTTGTTTGAACCTTAAAAATCCTGATCTAAACAGGAAAGAATCTTGCTCTCCATTTCAAGGCAAAAAAATGCATAATAGTTAGTACAGGCATCATCTCCAGCAGTTTACCTTTGAATTCAAAATTAGAAATATAGCAAGAACAAAAATACTCTATTTTTCTGAGAAAGTTACTCATATTTGAAACTACTGGGGTATAATAAAAATTGGTGAACTTTAAGTGTATTTACTCTTACCAGTGGAACATCAAACCAGCAGTACCTCAGAATGTAAGCTAAATGTCCAGCCCTTAGTTACCCACTGACTATCTGAAACTGAGCTTTAGCAGAGTACTAGCTTCTCATCAAACCTGAACTACAGTATTATAAACACATTTAAACCAGTCTTTCAAACAAGGCAGGTGTCGGTTCTTTTGGGGTTCAGTCTGGACTGGGCGTAGACGGAGACGGTGACGAGAGATCTCTATAGGCAGATCTCGGAACATGCGGTTTATTGCAAAGGGCGTGGGTATAGGGGCACTGCTTAGAGCTGCAGCTGGCAGCTCTGAGCAGGCCCAAGAGAGCAAGAGAGTAAGCGGGTAAGAGAGAGAGAGAGCGAGAGGAATGAGAGTGAAGAAGTGTGTGTGAAGAGAGAGTAAGAGTGTGTAAGAGTAAGAGAGAGAGTGAGAGTCTGCGAAGAGTGTCTGAAGTTCTGGTTACAATACAATAAATCATCTTCTGTACTGAATATTCTAATTGTCACTAACCAATCTAATACAAGATACAAATCCTATAGCATTTACATACAGCCTATAAGAGTTCTTATATTACCATAGAGTGTTACATCTTAACTTCTAAAAACTACTCTTTGGACCCCTTCTGCTGAGCTAGTAGGGTCTGCTCTGACCCTTGGACCTGCCTGCAAGCAGAGGGTATTGTTCAATCAAGAGGGGATTACCTTCAGTCGGCCATACCATTGTTTTCCAGTTGTTCAGTAACTAAGATTTGGTATTTCAAAAGTGGCTTTCATTTTGATGTCGCCTGTAGTTTTCATACTCCCAAAGTCTTTTGTCAGGCAATCATATTTATAAAGCTTTCCTGTTTCATCTTCCCCAACAGGCAGGCTAACCTGTCTTGTGACTCACTGTCCTCCTCCCACTCATACCACATTTGTAAATGGGCTGTTGATAAAAGCCACTAAATACAAACTCAGTCTGTCCAGCTTAATACGAAACTGCACGGGTTTACACCAAGTATGCCTGTTAGTTACTTCTTCCCTTCAATGCTTGGTATCTAAATAATGAAGAAATACTTTTGGTTGGTAAATAACAATTCCAGTGCCAAATGTTAGTACAAGGTATTGGAGCAGCTGTAACTGTGCTAAGAGTCCACATGGATAGGAACAAATATTCTTTATTACTACAGAGCAAACAAACTATACAACTGCTGCCACAAAAACGAAAAGAAAACAGACAACAAAATTTATTATCACTGAAGGCTCATATTAATTCCTGCCAACTGTAGTCATAAGTACTACAGAATAGTTGATGGCTGTGGTACTGTAGAGCAGCTAACATTTCACACAGAGTAAGAATGCTTTCTAGGAAGAAGACATTAGCAGTTATTGGTATCTTGCAACATAGCAGATGTCCAAATTTAATCACCCTTATCACCTCTGCATCCACACGGACTGAAGTGGGTGAATGCAGACAGAAGAATTTGCCTCAAGTGTTGATACGGTCAACAGTATCTCATCATTCTTTAGACAGACTTCACAGAAACCACTAGTTTAATGATGGTTTGTCTGGTTGTGTTTCAACGCAATACATGGCTTAGTCTGCCAGGGTCCAATTTATAACCAGGTTCCGCCATAACTGAATTAATAAGCTGTTTGACCACACACCAACAGGGTCTAACAATGTTTAGCTCTGAGAAATATTTATTACTCTGTCAACTTTATGATAAAAATCAGTAACAGGATTTGTTCTACTGACCATCAAGTATTTCTAACAGTTTTCCCTTTGTGAAAACATATGCAGACGAATTTGAATCCTGTGCTGTTTGAATGCTGCAGTTACAGAAAAGTCATGATTATAAACACAAGAACTTGCAATGAAAACGCCAGCCAGGAAGTATTTTCCAGTGGGATTTTCATTAAGCTCTTCTTGTCAAGCAACAGAGCTTACTCTTCTTATTTTCATAAAACACGAACTTAAAAAAAACCAAAAAAAACCCAAAAACATACTTAAGGTTACTATTCTTAAAGAATATATTGGGTTATTTTTTGTTAGGCAATGTGCACAGCAGACTTCGAAAACAATCCAAAATGTACAGGGCCTCAGAAGAAGAGAGGCAAAGTATTTTTTTTCCAAACCCAGAACGAATCTTTTTGAAAGAACTGTACCAACCACCATAAAACCTGGACTCTACTTTCCCATCCTTGGACTTTCATGCATCCAAGTCAGTGACTTGGAAGAGCCCAGATCTTCCACTTTAGGCTGGCATCACAGCTACTTCTACGTGAGGAGGTTGGTCAATCACACAAAAAAAATATAGGAACTCAAGGTACACACGGACTCTTCAGACCAACTACCCTTCAGGACATATTTCTGAAGTGATTGAAATTAAATGATCATAGCTTTAAAAGGCTGGTTCTACAAAAACTCCAGAGTATGTACATCAGAAGACTGTGGTTTTACATTTTCCTTCTATTAAGCTGAGCAAACATGAGTTTGATTTATACTTATGCCCCCATGTGAAGACAGAAAGGTTTCAAGCATTTAATTGCAAGACAAAATTTCAAAAACAAATGAAAATGATTATGTATTCAAATGTATTAAAACCTAACACTATCTCTATTTTATTGTCCTTACACTTTATTACATTTTATAAAAATCCATTTCAATTAACATCAGCACTAGCAATGAGCACGCTGCCAGGATGTCAAGACTTGTATCCAAATATCTGTGCATGCCATCATTATGGCTTTCATGTACTTCAAAAAGAAGATTAAAAGCATGATTGAAGAGGTTGTTAATGTTTAACATGAAGGTTCTTTTCTTTTAGTTCATCTGGTTGAACAAAAGCTCATTTTGTTGATCCATCAGTTTTCGGATTAGTCTGATGAATGAAGCATTGACTTATGTCTGCATACTTCTCTATGGTATAACATAACTGCATTCATTTAACAATCAATCAAAGACAATGACATACTTAGGAAGATATCATTTAGTTTTGCTTATCAGTTTTTTTAGCAAGAGCAAATCTCAAGCTGCTGAAAATGAAATATTGCAACATAAAATGATAGAAATGTCTTGTTTTGATTTAGTATAACTTGACTGCCTAAACACACTTCAGTTGATTTATTCCCAGATGGCACTAAAGGCTATAAATGATTTTTTCTTTCCACTTGCAGTGTAAATAAACTGAAGGCCAAAACTAGTTTTAACTTCATTTTCTCTTGAAATAGTTAGGTGGGCTTTTTCAAAGCTTATACTGAAAATGACGTTTTCTTTCCCCAGATACTACATGGCATTGATCTACATCATATAGTTGTTTTTACCTGTTAATTAGTTTAATTAATATTAAAAACTATCACAACTATAAAATAAAGAACAGATTATGAAAGTAATCTTATAACCTTACGAAAACCCGCTAAGGCTTAGTAAGTTTATCATATTTTATTACTTTCACTATTTAGATGAAACAGAAATATGTACAAAGCCCTTTTAAGGTATGTAAGAAATATTACTAAAGAAATAATTACATGGTATTAAATTACATTAATCCATTACTCTGAAGCATGTGCCCATAATTAAGTAATTGTCTTAGAACTTGTTCCCATTGACTTTAACATTGCAAGGTTAAGATCCAGAAATAAAAAATGCATGACTATTCTGTTACTCTAACACATTCAGATTTAAATGAGAGTTTTCCCCAACAATACAGTTTTGAAAGAATAATCTTCACATTGCATACAGGCTTAACAAAATATCTGAAAGGAGAAACAGCACTGCCCTCTTGCAACCGAGGAAAACTTCTGCTGCAGATGTTCAGCTGGAGATACAAAATAAAGCTCTCTCCAACCCTCTCAAAATTAAAAAAAAAAAAGACATTTTAATACAAAACCCCAATACAGTTTTGTAACTGTTTATTCTGCAGTTAGAATATTTCTGTTAGAGAAAAGCTAAGGTTGAATAAACCTGTCAATTTCTCATGGTGTTTTATGGTCATTTCGTGCAAAATCCATGAGATTTAGGTGTCACATACTTAAGCCTAAACAGATCCACAAGAAAAATTCAACTGAATGCACTTTGTGAGAACCCAACTCAGTGAAAAACACACACTGCAGTGAAAAAACAGCAGGAGCCCAACTCTGCTTGCATAGGACCCTGGATAGCCTCAAGAGGTGAAGGGTCATATCTGCCCACTTTCTCTTACTGTAATTAGAGTAGTCAAGTCTGATACACCTCTTTCACATCCATTGCTCCTGCTCTCTTGGACTTACAGACTGCTTGGAATCCTGCTTATCCTCATGTTAAAAAACAGAGTCCAATTCTGCAAAGAGCTACAGCTACACTTTTAAGAAGCATACAGGTATGTGGCACTCTTGGATTTCAGTACTGCCAACAGGCTAAAAATTTTAACTCTAAACCTTTAAAATTTGTGTGAACTTGATGGGCTTTTGCTGGAATGGCGTTTTTTTTGTTTGTTTTTGGTTGACTGTTTCTTTTATTGTCCTCAAATTCACTGACTTCCAGATGAAGAAAATAGTTGGCTCCCTTGACGGTCAAAGCCACGTCACAGTTAAACTGTACACAGAGCCATGCGCAGGAAAGACTACTACACTTCAGCTGCTTCCAGCTCAGTTATATACTCTCCAAACAAAGGAAAAAGATGAGTACTTGGAATTTATTTTAAAACTTGCTTGCAACCAAATGCAACTGAAAAATTCCACATCCATGTAAGAGAAGACAAAGTTTCTGAACACACTCAGAATTAACTTTTGTCAGCTACAAGTGCTGTTACTTTACACACACAGTCAATTGTGGAATAAAGCAAAGCCTAGGTTAGGTAGCTATTGCACAGCTAAGAGTCAAAACAGTAGCATATGGGTTTATTTCAGAGTACTGAGACTCATGTCCCTATAATTATTAGTACTTAAGAGTTTGAGTTATTTTTCCCTTCACCAACTCCTCTACTAAATGAAGTGGATTTTTGCAGTTGAGACACTGCTTGTCTTTCAGTCACAGCGTAATGCAGTCTAGGCAATAAATTATTTCCTACTGTGTGCTTTGCAATTACAATTCCTCACCAATACCATAACTCAACATGGTAATAAAAAATAATCAGTATTTATCAAGTGCCTGTGGATTAAAACCTTTCTAACTCCTGAAACAAAAGAGAAGTTATGAAACATACCCAGACAAGGAGCAATAGATTTCTTTTTACCGTTCCACAGTACCCCAGCATTCCAACTATGATGAGGAAACAGCAGACTGCAATCATAACCGGGTGAACCACAGGAAAGTAAGTCAAAATGACAGCCTCCTCCACCCTAAAACCAATCAGAACAATAATCAAAAAAAGCACAATCACACAAAAATGATACATAGGAAAAAAAATACAGCCATTAAAAAGAAAATGGTTGATTAGCAGATGTGTTCTTTCCAGCACCTTACACATTTCACAGAAATCTCTTCAACGTGGTTTTAAGGTCAAATGGTGCATTTGAGTACCAAAAAGTAATGCATTGTCCAAAACCCCTCTGGAGCAAAGGCAATCTTCCTGTCCTGCACTTGCACAGTAAGTAGCACAGTGAGGCCTTGTTTTATCACTAGGGCTCATAAACACTGGTGCAATAAAATTAACAGAATTCCTAAATCTCTGGACTGAATAAAGTATTCAAAACTAAATAGTAATATAATATGATTACAAGTTGTCAAAGGGCCAAAAATTGAACCCTGTCAGAAGAGAAAGGCACAGGATTGAAACCCTATCCTTTCCCCGTTTCTAATTTCAACTGATGCCTGAAATTGTGGCAAAAAAATGCACCTTTAAATAAAAAAATTATTAGTTTAACTGAAGGATTCTTAATTCTACAAATCCTAATTAGGAAGCTTGCCATACAGAATGAACAACATCTACCACAATCAGTCACTCACACAGATTAAAAGTTTAACTAAAGCTTTACCTTGTTTCTGCAGTTAAAGTGAGAACATTATTCAAGTAGTCTCTCAGCCAAGCAGAAACACCTAATATGCAGATGGACATCAACTAAAAAAAAAACATTAAGTTATTTATCATGTGTTTAAAGCAAATTGCAAGATCATTCATAATTTAAGTAGAGGATCAATCATCACTAATATTTTTCATGCATTCATTTATTTGAACAGTGTCCCCAAAACTGTACTTCTGTGTGCTTAGAATTGGTTTGTTGCCCAAGTATTAGGCAGCCAGTGAAAATAATCTTCTTTTCCACCTAGGATGCTACTGCTGGCTCCTATCCCACCACTGCACAACATACCATAGAAACAACAAAAATCAGAGACTCTTTCAGGGCTCAGAAGTGATACACATCAGTCTGCATGAAATCATGAAGCTATGCTCAGGTACACAGCTAGTGAAGAAAAATCTGACAGAACAGTACTGATACATTGACACACAGAAGAGATTTAGCTTTGGGTTAAATTTAGAAGAATCTGATTGTCTTGCTCATGCAGATAGAGTGACACCATGAACACTATGTCTCAGTTTCCTGAACCATAAAATGAAAATAAAACTAACTGCGTTTCAATTATAAACCATATAAAGCATTTGGGTACCTAACCTGTCAGGCATTTCAGAGGCATAAAGCCACTACCCTTTTACCAGGACTGCTCCCACAGCAAGCAAATCTCCAAGACTGAGCCCACCTAGAATTGCCACCACCTCAGCAGATGGATTTTGGTCACCTGATGCCATCATACACTTCAGTACACCTGGAACTTACCAGGAGAAGCTCTGCCCTCTGATTCTGTTGAGAAGTCAAACCTGAACGACATGTTCAGAACCTGCCATGCTGTGACAGCACAGCTCTGCTGCTGCTGTAGCAGAGGTACTGCCAGAGGACAAGGCATTCCTCACGCAGTTTCACGGGGGCACCTAGACCTGAACCACAGAACACACAGGACCTCAGAAGCACCACTGTCTAGCTGAGGGAGGGACACCTAAGCATACTGACTCTCCTGAATACTACTGTCTTCATGCGCTGTATAGGGGTATGGCAGGACACATCAGCATTATACTTACAGTTTCTTAAATCAGTAAGAAGTGCTAATCTCCTGTTTTCCTCAACATCTAGCTTCTCATATGCCCTCATATTCCCCCGAAGTTGTTTTGAAGAACAAGTTAAGTGGTTCAAATCTAACAGGAGAAGTCACTCTGTGTCCTTACTGGCTCCCCTGCCTGCAGCATGCCCACAGCAGACTATTTCTGCCTTTAAAGTTTCACAGAACTCCCAGTACCTATCCCAGAGCTTCTTCCTAGTTTTCAGATCTGATGCACAAAGTACAGGCACTGCCCTGGGTCTCGGTGCTGCCAGCAAGGGCTGGGTGCTTGGCATGCTGCAAGCATACCCTGAAAGCTAGTGCATGCTACAGCTCAACTATGTTCACTCATGTTCTTTACACTCTGTGGGATCTGTTTTGGCTGGCAAAACAGTAAAGAACATTTTCTATTGTCTTATTTGCAGGAAGCTGCAGGAACAAGGACAACAAGATGACTGGAATCTCCTAAATAAATTCCTATCTACTTGGAAGAAAGCATCAGGCAAACATACCACACATGCAGTCAAAACACTAGAGAGGTAAAGCAGACTACAAACAGCCAGCCTACTTTCTTGTAGTCAAAAGGCAATAAAAATGTTTTTAACCTTCCACATTTCCCTGAAAGACCTGTTGATACACACAGAAAAGCATTAGCTCAGATGACCACTCTCTTTATGGTAAAATATTGCAGATAAAGTGGGTTGCTTCATGTTACCACAGTGGTGTTCAGAAGTGAGAAGTCCATCAAAACACTCCTCAGTAACTTTAGTAAGAGCCACATAGTCCTGCTACAAAAACAGTACCAGAAAAATGATCGCTTTCTAAATAATATTCTTCCTCAAACACCAGACTGGTGGACTGCCTACTCCTTGCTGTCCATTAGGAACTCTCAGACTGCACGAATTTTCTTTCGGCCTTCAGCATGCGGCAACACATTGTACACAGCAGTGAGAGGAGGTGGATTTCGAGGAAGGCAAGATTGCTCCTTCAGCAGAGGTTAAGATTTGGCAGCATATTGAAGCATGCAGGTTATTCACAGACAACAGGGAGATCACAGAGCAACCAGGTTAAAGGCAGAGGGGACAGAAAGGACCCCCTGGAGACCAAAAGTACTGAGCAGAGACCTGTCACTAAGAGAATCATTCAGCTTGCTAGAAGAAAGGACTTGCATGCAAAGGCAAATCAGGAAGGACAAGAACTTTTATTTCTGTTCTGCCTGCCTAAATTGAGTCTTCTCTACCTAGATATGTATTTTTACCCACATAAAATCTGTGGAAAATCTAGGCAGATACATTACTAAGCTGAGGCCAACACATGGCTGTGTGACTTCTACAGAAATGCTCAATGACCACATCAGAGAACGTGACTCCCTCTTCACTTATGAACAAGAAGAGAAGGACTGCTCCCTTTAACCTAGGAAACATAACCTTCACAAATAATGTAACTACATGAACACCATTTCAGTTTGTAAGAACAACCTCTCTATGAAAGGCCTCTTGCATCATTCAGAAAGATTTTAGCCATTTAGATTCCCCTGGGTGCTCTCACTTAGTGTAAATAGCTAACAGACAATTACTACTGTTTCTTGCTGATGAAAATTACATGCAAAAACATTCCACCTATAGAGCCTGTGAGACCCAGGCTGCAGCTCACCCACCCACCTCTCCTGTGCCTGGCATGATCTCACCACCATTAACTGCTTCAGGTGTTACTGATTTCTGCTACTCTTACAATGCACAAGAGCTCAGTCAGCATTGCTCTGAGCAAGTACAATGCCTTACCTCACCGCTACACAGATGTTACACACAGATCACCTGTGCAACACCCTCCTGCCAATCAAACTCCTAGTGAGGCACCTTTGGGCACTGTATTTTCAAGAAAGTCCAAAAGCGAATTATTACTCTGAATGACCTGAAAGCCAGAGTGCTGTGACACACTCGATTCACAGGCATGAAAGTTAGTAACAGTGTCCAGCTGGGGCAGCAGAAAGGCATGGGTCAGAAAGTGAAGGCAAATACAACAGGCTCCTCTTGAAAAAAAGGAGGCCTGTGAAAGAAACTGATAAAAAAGCAATTCAGCAATAAGTTGATTACAAAAGGTGTATTTCACAGCACATAAGCCAGCAAGTGCTTGGCAGCTCTTCACTAACAGAAGGAAGTGATGGGGAAAAAGTTGCATCCCTTCTGATCAGCAGAAGTGAGCCTCAGGGCAGGAACACGCTGACAGATGAAAGATGCCTTTGCAACACCGGACTGCCCTGCATAATGACTGATGTTTATTTTAGTGACAAAAGATTATCAAGCACTAGCTCCCATCCATCAGTCCACTTGCTCACCTGCTCCACAGCCACAAGGGAATCACAATAAGAACACAACACACATGTCTGACCTCCACAGCCTCCTGCTGACTCAACATGCAGATGTGCTGCCCTGTAAAAGCACTAAACATCCTCAAGTGCCAGATGACATCAAAAAAGCTCCAGGCACCCACCACTTCACACTACCTACAGCACATGCAGATCTTCAGCCAGCAGCACAGGAAGTCCATCAACACCAACACTACAACTCAGCTCAGGCACTCAGTAGGCAGGAACAGTAACAGCCTCCCCAAAAACCTTGGTGTGCATCCAAACCCACCAGCAAGTATCAGCAGGCACATCACTGCAATTCACTGCCAAGTGATTTTCAAGAAGTCATGGGCAGGGACAAGGTCCTCATTACAGCTATTGTTGATTCATTTGAAGGATGGTAAAAAGGTCACCCCAAAAAACTGGCAGTCCCTACTTCAGCCATTGTTTTGTAACTAATTTATATGTAAAATACAGTTAAAATCTGTACCAAGCAATCAGATGAAAGAACACAAGTTTACGACAAATAAAACTGCTACGATAATTCTCACATTAGCAGTAACATCATTTCACCAAAAAGTTTTCATTCAAGCTTCTCTGATGACAGCCAGTCTGCTGTGCTGTAAATATAATGTGATAGTATGCAGTAAAACATGTTCATTTGTTGCAGCTGGCTGCACAAGTCACTATGGGTTTAATTCTGAACTGTCACAGTATGTTGCATAGCCATCAACACGACACTGACGAGTCCACAACGATGCCTGCTGTCATACTCTATTTTAAATATATTTTCACACTGATTAAACCAAGGTAATAAATTCAATTTTTATATATGAGCAATATGCACACAATAACACATTAAATCTGCAAATGAATTTCTAACAAAGTTTCTAAAGCTACTAAGGTTTTCTCAGACAACTGAATTACACCATCCAACAACAGACTTCAGCTATTAGGAGCAATCATTTCCAAGCATAGTTTAAATTGCCTTTGGAACTCTTACATAAATTAGATAGCAAAATGAAAATATAAAATCATCTGTAATTCATTAAGTATATATTTTTAGCTGTTATTTGGAAAGTTCTACTCCCACTGTCTTTGAGGCCATACCTAAACTGGAAAATAAATCTGCATTTTTAATTAATAAATGAACATGGATTTCTGTCTTTAAGGGAACAAGTCCAATTGATATTGCTATTTGCACACCTGTGTTCACCCCCTCATCATTTTTTTTCATTCAAACATTCTAACATGTTCATTTTACTATGCTCAAATTTGAGAAAGGGTTTTTCTTACCTATTAAACTGGAGAAAGATTAAAAGTATCTTCCATACCAAAAATCACACATGATCGTTTTTATTTTAACAGATGGGGTAAACAACTTCAGGCCATGCTTTGATATCCATAATGAAATGCTGACTAGCAGCATTACAGAGCAACCTGCTTTGCATGAAAAGGTTTCTGGCTCCAAGGAAATGACTTCCAACATATGACAACATTCATCAGAATATGTCCTCTAATTTTAGTTAAAAATAAAAAAACAAACCAAACTAAACCACAAACAAACAAACACACAAACCAAACCTTGTGAAAATCTTCCTGTTAAAATTGGTTTGGGTAATCTGAGCTATGATTTACCCTTACCAAGGGGGCAGGGGGATACATCATTACAAGGTCGTGAACAGAGTATGCTGCAATGCTTTTCACAGGATTTTCACTATTAGATTCAACATTCAGATCACTGAACAAACACAGATAACTCATGTCCATGGATAAACAGACAGCTACATTTTTTGGGTCAGAGGGACATAAGGGTGGAGGAGGGGGGACAAGAGGCATTGTGTTTCTGTAGTACCTAGCAAAACCATTGAAATGTTTTGAGAAAGAAGAATTGCCTACAAAAAAGGGAAATCCCCTATTTCCTAAAAAAGGACCTTTAATTCGATAGATATTCCAATATTTTGTTTTCGCTAAGCTTCCTACAAGGTTATGCCTTGGTCCACTCCCACCTCAGTAAACAGCTGAAGCACGTTCATATTTGCACTTTCAATCTGCGTTTGCTTGCACAGCTGCAACAGTGAGTTAGCAACCTGCTCCACATTTGGCACGGGCTGGAACTCGCACACTTCGCAATAAGGCAACTGCTGGAGCACTGACAGGCTGCTGAGAGGTCACCCTCCCAGGGAACACGAGCAAGTTTTCCAGCAGGTGGCTGTTCAAGGCGCCCAGAGAAAGCACAGCAAGAGCCCAACCACGCAAACAATGCTGAGGTACAGTTCTACTGTGTCAGACCCACATCAGCCTCTGGCCTGTGTAGCACAAGGGTACATTAAAAGCAAAGAGGGATGAGGAAGTCCATGCATTTCTTTAACCACCCTCTCTATGACTACTCAAGCACTGCACTTCTTGTCAGGACATGACTTGTGCCACTTTTCCCTCAAAAGTAACCATCTCACTGTCAGGATGTCTTTTGCTCTGCAGAAGTGCAGGCATGTGCTGTTCATCGCAGGTAATCCAGAGCAATGATCACAGCTCAAGCATCCCAGCTCAAGCATCTCAATCCATATCACAATCATCAAGATGATATGCCTTCACATATACACAATATACTCTTAATTTTGTTTCTCTAAGAGTTTGCTTTTATTCATGGACAGTAGTCAATCTCAGAGATACAGGCAAATTATTTTTAAATTCACCATATATATATATTTATTTAACTGGAAGAGCAACACAAAGAAAAGAGCATGTATTTCCTATGATCCACAGGACTACATCTTAGCCGTTTGTGGGTTTATCACCTAACTTTCCTGTTTTACACATGAATACCCATGAGCACACAAAGATGATCAAAATGAACCTGCATTTTTATTTAAATCACATATTCCTATAAAAATGCACAAAATTAAACTGTCCCCTATACCTTGTGAAATAGCTACAAGATATTTTAAAAATTGTTATTCCTATGAGCCTTGTCTAGAGCCTACCACAGATTCAAGATGATAGAGAAGCTTCAGGGTACAGAATTGTACTGGGTACAGGGTATTGGAGATTCACGAATAATTGGATAGCTACCTTCTACAAAAGGAGATGTGAATTTAAAGGAAGGAAAAATGTACAAGTACCTACAAGTCAGATGGACCTTTCCAGTTTGCTGCAGATTGTGGTTTACCAGTATAAGCACATAGTTTCGAAGATTTCCTTCCCCTTGAGCTACGGGCTCAAATCTTATCAGCACAGGTTCGTGATTCATCAAGGTTGATGCAACAAATCCCACAAGTTAATTGTGAGTATTACCCAAAAAATGTCTGTGGTTCACTTATTCCTGAATGCCAACTAAAAAGCATATTAATGCAATTTCTAACATTGGGGTGGGATCTTGGGTTTGGTTTTTTTCCTTTCCATCACCACATCCAACCACTGTTTTTCAGGACAGTTTTCCAGAAACTCATCCAGCAATCCATAGCTGACATGCCACTCAGGGTGAGACACATCACGTACAAAGATACTTGGGATAAAAGGTTATGTAGAGGTAGACAAAGTTGATTTAGGGCTAAACTCTACTTTGTTAGGACATAGTCTGGTAATGTAACAATGTTGTATAAATAATACAGCCTAAAGACACCAAAAAGTAAAAGATTTCTCCAATACCAGAATTAGAAGTACTTCTGGTCTTTTAAAACTCCTCCTATAGCTTCCTCTACTGAATGCATTCCTTTAAAAAGACAGCATATTCCCACAGAAGCCACAGTTATTTTCTTTATACAAAGAATGCTAAGAAAATAAGGTTTTAATTACGCATGTCTAAAGTGCAGTCTCTAAAATCAGAGTATATTAGCCTAGAATAATTTACAGTGCTACAGGTACCTGGCCAGGCAGTGTTCATTTCAATGGATATTATTTGCCATTTAAACTTAAAACATTGACCCAAACTTTTCATTCCAAGTATCTACAAATACCACCAACAAGAGTGGAAGTCAAAACACAGCAGAAACAACCTCTGTGCAGAATATGGTTTCACAGAAGGCAGGATAGACTGATTTCTTTCTCATGTCACAACAGACTTGAAAAATAAAGCAAAAAAAATTACAAGATTCAACACATGCATTTGAAGTTGGAGAAAACAGGAAATAAAATACCACTGTTTCCAACCATCCTTAGTTACTTCCTAGCACAACGCTCATATTCACTTGCTCTGAATTCTCAAGTAGTACACATAGGCAAAACTAGATGTAAGCGTGCAAAGCACTCAAATGGAAAACTAATTGGAAATTTGCTCCACTTTCATTTTACGTGATTTTTTTTTCTAACTTTGCTCACAAACACAAGCTCGAGATAGATGCAAACAATTTCCACTACCTGCCAGAAGTGTTTATTGGCTGCAACTGCACAAGTGAAATTAGATGGTACTGTTGAAGGAAATCTTAAACATTGCTCAACAGAAACAGCATATCCCTAGGCAAAAAAAGCTCGCAAGGTGAAAGAAAAGTGGCAACATCGCTGTCTTGGCTCAAACATCCACTGACACTATTAATCATCAGTTAAGAGATCCTTACCACCTGTGACACAGTCAACTACAACTTACAACCTTGATTTGTCCGCAGCACTAGAGTACAGTCATCCTCAATTACAAGCAACAGAACGGCAGCTGCTCCTGCCTCACATGCTCACCAGAAGAAAAAAAAAATATTTTGGCAGTTTTCTCAAGACAGAAAGTCTATACAGACTTTTTCCTGCACCCTTCCTTCCAAGTTATACTTTGCTTTTCTTTAAAAAAATTGAGAAAATTAATAAAACTACTGTGTTGCTTTTAGTTGCATTTACTATCACTATCTAGTTAATCTATTTCGACTATTAATAACTTTTTTAAAGAACATACATGGCTAAGCAGCAAAGGAAAGTAGAACAGCCTTGTATGTCTCAAAACTATTGCTTTGCTTAATCCCCTACAATTGTAAGCAGCCAGGAGGCGGAATTTTCCCTGTATTCAGCACCATTTGCTGGTTCCTGTTCTAGCACAACCCACAGGGGATACTTGCACTCCGGTATCTCCTGTGTTACGCCTGTGCCACGCCTGTGCCATTATTACAGGCTGACAATGTTCTGTGACTGAAGGTCTGCCTAGTATAAATGCTTGCAAAGGTGGTTTAACTGGGAAAATGACCACAGCAAAATATAGAACAATGGCAGCATCCCAAAGTGTGGCAAAGAGGGATTCTGTGAGGACAAGTTATAAAGTGCTCAAAATGAATGAAGATACTCGTTACACCCAGGAATGCTACTGAGCTGGGACAGTGTCATGAGCTTGCCAATTCAGTAAAGCCCCACCAGAAGGAAAAACCCTGTAGTCTCATAAGCTGCATAAAATATATTTGCAAAGCTCAAAACTAAATTTCTCCAAGACCTGACACACAAACTATCTAGATATAACAAAGACCAGTATTGTCACTGAGAACAGAAAAATAGTAATCAGTAGGAATACATATTCCCTCAAGAACCACTAAGATAGGCTGCTTAGCTAAGCACTAAGTCTTGACCACAAAACACCAAATCATGCATTTTTGGAAGTCTTCTCTTTTATTGGCTGTCCAGAATTTAATATACTGGAAATAGCAGTGTTACAGAACACAGAATCAAGTTGGATCCCTCAGTCTTGCAAATTACACTAAAAAGTGATGCCCATTCATGTATGTATGAGGATTGCAGAAGAATGAAACCAAATGTTAACTGCAGGGTTTAGTCTGAAGGATATCCTTGTACAGGACACTGTCAAAAAAAATACTGTCAAAAAAGTTAGAAGACTGAGGAAGTCCTGAATTTGCAACTTCCACTCTATGAAAGAGACATCTTGCAGTCAGATGCATGATTCAATTGACCATGGAAAAAGCTTCCAGATCAGGTCTATCACCAGCGTCAGTCACTTAATCAACAACAGTTAGAGCACTGAAAACAAATTTATGTCCATCTTGTAAGAAGAAAGGCTTTCTGCAAGTTGCAGCTCCTGAAGTACCAATCCACTCACTTCCACAAAACCAGTGTTTTTCTGGAGCACTAAAGGCAGTACATTTACTGGTCCATTACAAAAAATGATGAACCACTAAAACAGAGCCTTGGGCTTTCAGGTGACTGCTTATGGATTATTTACAGCTAAACAGACTTTAGGTCAAAAGTGACAAAGTATTATGAACCACACTTCCTGCTTGCCTCCCTCTCATGCACACACAGGTACATCACAGCTCATCAGCTGAGCCCAGTAAAAAAAGTTTATTTTCAAACAGAGCACACAGCTGTACACTTAATACTCTGGAGAACCTACAAGGATAGCAGCAGAGTGACTGATAAAAGCTCTCTCACCTCTCACTTCTCTGCTTCCATAGGCACTGAAAACAACCAAATAATGCAGACAGCAGTGTTTTGCAACCACCATCTGCACCTTCAGTTTTTCAGCAGTATTCATGATCAGACTAGCCAGTTCTGTTACCTTAAGGAGCTTCATATGCACTAGTCTATCCTCACCAAGCTGGCAATGACAAATGCTGAAGTCACACACACTGGGACAGCTGCACACTGAACACACTTCGAAGCTTACTTCAGATGTTCTCTTCTAAGAGCTTGACAGTCAGACCTTACCAGACAGTGACTACTGACTCTTGCAGAGTTTTATTCAGGACTTCAAAAGCTTCGTGCTCTCAGCTTGAAGAAAGCAATCCTTTTAGCACAATGTGTGGTTATACCTACTGCTGAACACCATCACAGTGAAACAAGAAGAGAATATCTCCTTATTCCAGCCAGGACCTGTAATCAAACCATGATTTTAAAAAGCCAACACACGCCGTTTGCACATCTTCACAGTTTTCAGCTGAACACTGATAATTGACACAGCCACTGGGCACATTATCAACAAGCTGGAAGTAATTGGGAGACAATGGCCCTTGGGAAGGAAGAAAGCACGAGAAAGCAGAAATCCCTTCAAGATCAAGCTTGGAGAGAATTACATGTCTATGTCGCAAATCAGGAGGTCCATACAGACCTTGGAATCACAGCAGCACTCTTGTCTTTACCTGTCGGGACAGAACCCACTGTTCTCAGGAGGAACACGGCTGTATCTAATCTAATCTAATCTAAACTTCCTGACATCCAGCCCATAACCTAGGTTGGTATTTATTTGCAACCAGCAAACTAAAGCTTTGCAGATGGAAGGACGGGCAACAGCAAGTGAAAACCACAAATGCCATGCCCATTCCAGTGGAGAAGCACCTGCTGCTAGGGGAACTTTCCACAGGAGAACTGTACACTGTAGGTCATGCTATGACACTCAAAAATGGCAGCAGCAAAACTTCCACTAATACGAACAGAAGAAAAGTCAAGCTCTGACAGAGGAAAAGATATGGGAGATTTCACTACAACAAGCAGCTGACAGAAGATTTATATTTAGCTGTTAAATACACATCTGAACAGAACCAGATAGGGAGTGGAAAGAGGTTCATGTTCATTCGTCCAAAGAAGTCTGATGTAACTGCTATACATTTAACTACCCACCCACCACACGTACTCCTCCTTAACACACAGTTCTGGAAGACTCAAGGGTTTTCTTGCTTATTTGTTTATTTGGTTTCAGCCAAAACAATGCATTCATCTGCTTTGCAAAATCCCAAGGACTCTAAATGGACTGGCCAATTTTTCATTCGAGTTCCAACACCTGTAATTTTATACACATTATGGAAAACAGCTTTAATTCTTTGCAATATCCGTGGTGCAAGTCATCTGCTATGCTAGCATGTATTATTTATTATTTACTTTTAATATTTTTATTATTTATTATTATATTAATAACATCTTGACATGCTTCAGCACCATACAGATTTCACTTAACTGTTTGGGTGTATTTTCCAGTGTCCAGGCCACAGCTAGAAAGATAAATTAAAGACAACTTTTGTACTTTGGAGACAAGATTAAGAACTTGCCATTTTATTTACCATCACTTGTTATACCATAACAGACTCAAAAGACCTTTTATCCTATTATGACTAAGGAAAAAAAAATCGCATTTGCTAAGTAAGGGGGACATTGTTATTAAAAGGGCAACAAAATCAAAAGAATGGGAAATTGTTTCTAGCAATTAATGCCTTAAACCAAATCTAGACATAACTTAAAAAGGGACAAAGCCAACAACAGGACCACTTGATAGATGCAGTTAGTGCTGTTCCCCTGACAAGCTCAAAGACGCTGCACAGCTCCATGCCTGAGGTCCACAAAAGAAACATGTGAACGAAACAATGAAAAGTGAGAAGGAGCAATCTGACATGGAAAGGAACTTAAAATTTGAGCGAAGTGGCCAGACACATTTAAATCTCCTAGGTGAGACCTTGATTTCCCTAGAGAGGTACTGCAGCATCACACACCAGCCCCCTCCAAAGAGAAGGGCAGGCCTTCCTACACAAAGAAAGCATTTCAGGATTGAAAAACGAAGCACTCAGCTCCAGCAACAAGCCTCCCACTGCCACATGACATGTAACTGACACGGCATGAAGGCATAGCCTCACGTGCAATGTGGGTACCACCTAAATGTCCACTTGAACTACAAAGAGCTGTAGTATAATAAATCTGATTGTGACATAGTAGGCAACAAGAACTGAGAGCAAGGGAAAAGAGCAGAGGAAGCTTAAGGGGACAAAGCAGTGAGTTAAGGTGCAAGTAGGAACTGTTGAGGACAGCTCAAAGCAGGAATTATGGAAACCAGAGGAAAACAGCCAACAGGCAAACAGCAGGACATAATATTTTCAACCATGTCAATGTTCACGTGAATACAAGTGAACAAGTCTCATAGCACGTGTATAAAAATCCGAAGCTGAACTCAGGGCAGCTGAGGCCAGGCAACCTTCATCTTAAAAGAAAACACAGGAGTTTATATTTTGTACAGAGTCCAGCAAAAATCATGATAATGCTAGAAACAATTACATTTTTTTTTCTTCAGAAAGTTTTCCTCATCTTCTATTAAAAGATTTTATTCCTACACAGACTAAGGAAATAATTTATTTTTCATCTCTACTAAATACAATATACAAAGTTACATACTTTCAACAGATTTTCAGATCACTTTCATTACACAAAAAGTACCATTCTGTTCCAAATGATGTTGAAGAGTTTTCTCTGATTTTCACTTAGTTTTCTGTAATCATGGAACTTTATCTCAATTCCAAACCCCCTGCTTTACAGGGACACCTTTCACTAGAACAGGTGGGTTGCTCAAAGCTTGAACACTTCCAGGGATGGCCAGACAACATTTCTCTGGGCAACCTGTCCCAGTGACTCACTACTATCACACTAAAGAATTTCTTCCTTTGTAATATGTAATGTAAACCTACTCTCTTCCAGTTTGAAGCCATCCCCCCTTGTCCTGTCACTACATGCTCTAGTAAATAGTCCCTCTTCATCTTCCTTGTAGACTCCCTTCAGGCCCTGGAAGGCCACAATTAGGCAACCTCAAAGCCTTCTCTCTTCCAGGCTGAAAAATCCCAATCCTCTCTGCCTTTCCTCCCAGGATGAGTGCTCCACCCTTCTAAACATCTTGGTGGCCCTCCTCAGGACCCACTCCAACAGGTCAATGTCCTTCCTGTCCATCCAGAGCTGAATACAGGTGGAAAAAAAAAAAAAAACAGATATAAACTAGGTTTGGTCCCAGCCCATGTATTATCCCTGCATCAGTCAAGTCTACAGACCTCAGGAGCCAGCCCTTATGAACAGGTATGGGACATCATCCCTTTTGTTGTCTTACCCTTATCATGCACAAATCTCATCTATTCACGTCAAAGAGATTTCATTTGTTGTGAGTCAGGACTCTGAAAATATCTACCCTGCTGTTTCTCCAGAGCTCCGAAAGTTTAAGCAACAAGAGTTCATCACACTCACTTGTGCTGAGAGTGAGAAACCCTGCTGCTATAAACACAGCCTTTACTGAAATCCTCAAAACAAAAGGGCCCTTGCCTGCCAGTTAGGATCTGGCCACCGAACGCACAAAAAACTCTGGGCAGACTACTCAAATACCTGAGAGAGACTGGAGTTCATCTTGGGTCACAGGATGCTCTGAAACTCACCCAGTCAAGAACCCGCCCGTGAATATTCCCCTCTCTACATATAACAAGTACACAAATTCCCACGTGTAACCCTAATTCAATTTCACTTCCCACTGGTTTCCAAAGGCATTTTTTTCCCCCCAGTAAACAGTACTCCCTTGCGGGAGCTGTCTGGCACGGGGCCAAGGGCACCAGGGCGGTACCTCCTGCCCCCCGGCACCGTGCGGGCAGCCCGCGGCCGTGCCCGCCCTGCGCCTCCGGGACGGCACCTGCCCGCGCCGCTGCACTCACCCAGAAGAGCAGGTTGAGGGCGTAGAGCAGGCAGCGCAGGCACTTCACCGAGTCCTCCCTGGCCATGGCGAGCCCCCGCGGGACACAGCCCCATCCTCTCACCACATCCTCCCTCCCGAGGCCGGGCCGCCGGCGCCCTGCAGGGGAAGAGGGATGGGCGAGTCCGCCTTGTAGAAGGACCAACGCGCAGGTGGAGGCGGCGGAGCCGCGCCGACCCCGGACCGGCCGCGCCCCGCGGAGACCCTCGGAAGCCTCCCTTCCCCTCCCGCCCCGCCCGGAGACAGCGATGGGCCAGCTGTTCTCATAAAAATAACAAATCCCCGGGCAAGGAGAAGCCGCGGGCTACCCCAGAGGCACAGCGGAGCTGAGCCGAGGGCAAGGGAGGCACGGCCCGGGGGCGCCGGGTCCCTCCCAGACCAGGATGGACGCGCTGCCTTGGGGAGGGAGGGCGGCCGGGGGACAGCTACCACTTACCGCCCGGGCACCTCCCGCACTCACTTGCTCCGGCAAGGACTCATGGGGCCGGGGCGCGGCAGCGCAGCACGGAGCCGCGGCGCCCATGCCCTGCGGCGGGCGCGGGGGAAGGTCCGGTCCGGGGGAAGGTCCGGCCCGGCCCCGCGCCTGCCCCGGCCCCTCCGCCCCGCCCGCAGCGCTCCGCTGGCCCGCGGCCCTGCACCCCGCGCATGCGCCGCTGCCTGCCCGGTCCTAGCGCCGCCGCCAGCGCGATCCCGGAGCGGGCAACCTCCGGCAGGGCCGTGCCGCTGGTTCCCGGGCAGGGCTGTACCCCCGGCAGGGCCGTGCCGCTGGTTCCCGGGCAGGGCTGTACCCCCGGCAGGGCCGTGCCGCTGGTTCCCGGGCAGGGCTCTGCCTCGGCAGGGCCGTGCCGCTGGTTCCCGGGCAGGGCTCTACCCCCGGCAGGGCCGTGCCGCTGGTTCCCGGGCAGGGCTCTGCCTCGGCAGGGCCGTGCCGCTGGTTCCCGGGCAGGGCTCTACCCCCGGCAGGGCCGTGCCGCTGGCACACAGCCTTCTGCCCGGTACCCTCGTTGTGGCGGGCCGTCGGGGCTGGTGGCCTTTTTTCCTTCAGGAGAGATGTTAAGCAATGGAGTTGAATGTCACGAAACCCCCTCTCTTGTGGCATGCTGGCCCAGGGCGGCAAATGCCACACGAAACACGATCGCAACCTTTTAGAGGCGTCTCACAGGGTCTCAGGGTCTTTGCACCGGAAATTAAACTTTGCCAACATCAAACCTGAATCTCGTCATTAACAACCCAGCAGCCAGTCCCACTGCTAAACAGGAAATTTAGAAAAGCAACCGTATTGGAGATATATTATTCCAGCAACGGTCAAAATCTGCAATTACTACTTAGGAAAAACGGCCGTTGATTTGCCCCATAATGTGCATGGTACTTACAGATGCCACAACTGAGCTGGAAAAAGTCATCCTTCCTCTGAAATGCATTAGTGTGTGTGCATCTGGTGATCAGGGTAGAAATTGTGTAGAATCACAGGATGGGTTGGGTTGAAAGGGACCTTGCAGCTCATCTAGTTCCAACCCCCCTGCCATGGGCAGCAAACACCTTCTACCAGGTTGCTCAGAGCTCCATCCAGCCTGGCCTTGAACACCTCCAGGGATGGGATATCCACAGCTTCTCTGGCAACCTATTCCAGTGCCTCACTGCCTTCATAGTAATGAATTTTTTTGCTAATATCCAATCTAAACCTTCTCTCTTTATTTGTTACTGATGTCAGTATTGTTACAATGTGTGTATATATAGGCATATTTCAAAATTAAGAATTACAGTTTAAAACACAAGAGTTACATGCAGATTAGCAGCAAATTTTCCATTAATACATATAAAGGTGTTGCAGTGCCACCATCACAAAAATTAGAAGAAAATATACTGAAAAATATTTTGTAACCAGAACAGGAAAATACTCTTGAGTTCATGTTAAATAAAGATTGTTTTAACAACTGCTAGTGAAAGCTGAGAAATAGGAAAAAGGATGTAATGGATAAAATCTAGCTCTTGTAAGGCCAAAGAAAAATCTGTTTCTTGAAGAAACAATGACTTGGAAAAAACCACACAAAGTCCAGATATTCAAATGCTCATCATTGAAGTTGCTGGTGGAATCCTAATTCAGTTTTAATTTCACTGTTTCATGCCATTAGTAGTGAACTGGAGCAGACAGACTCTTCAGGTGTATTTGCTCCTCCTTAAAAAGAAAGTAAAATGGACATGGAAGGACATAAAATCCCATGCAACAAGGATTTTATGACAAATTTATAGAAGTGAAAATGGTAGTAAAGATAAAAATAGTTTAGAATATTACAGAAATGTGTGTGAAGATTTTTCTTCCTTGAAATTTGCTAAGTTTTAACTGCTATTTTGATCCTCTGTGAAATCAAGAGCCTCTCTGGGAAGTGTAGTATCCACATTTAAAATCTTCAGTGAATGTTGATAATTCCATACCTAAATACGGCAAATTGAGCTGCAACAGATACAGTTAAAAGGTGACATTGTACATTCATTCTGCTGTTTACATACCATTCATTCTTTTTGTTACTAAAGACTTCACATGAACACAGTCAGTTAGATCTTGAACAGGTATGGTATTTTCAGTGAACCTATGCCACTTTACAAAAACAGTGTCAGTTTACAACAAAGCTCCAGCCTTGGCTGAGAACAATCCAATCTGATCTAAACCAACATAAAAATAACTGAGGTTGTGTTTGTGTTATTGATTGTTCCTGGGAAGACAGCAATTGCATGAGCAAAATTTTATAAAATATGCACTACAAAAATATTTATTTATCTTACACTAAGTGATTTTTCTTTAAACATGCCTAAAATAGCATACAAGAATTTCTCTTACTTGTTTCATATATTTTTGGCTTAATGTGAAACTATTCCTCAAGTGTGATAAGGAAATTAAGGAAAAAGAAAAACAGTCTCTTAGACATCTTACATGTTAAAAATTCTGCTAAAAATTAAATGCTAAAACTTCAAGATTTTGTGTCTCTGAGTCTTCATTCTTTGAGGTCTTTGGTCATAAAACACTCTCAGACTAATTTTTAAAAATTCTGTTGCAACAACTTCATCACAAATATAAAGAGGGTCCCCTAGTTGGTTCAACAATTTTTCTGTCATTCTGTTGTTAGCTAAATCGTTAGCTGTCCAAAAGAGATTTTGCTCAAAACCGAAGGAAAACAGGTCCTATTTATGAATGTCTGCTAAACACTATAGGGGCAAGAGCAAGGTCTCTTTGGAATACTGCTTTCTACCAGGCCGTCAAGCTTTGTGACATTTCCTTGACGTCAACACCGGGAAAGAAATACAGAGGCAGTTCCCATACATTCTAAAAAGTAACCTGTTTATTTAAGGCAAGACAAGAGAGCATTTTTTACAAACAGAAGTGTAATGGTGAAGCTCTTTACAACTTCTTGAAATAAGTGTTTGCTGTTAGCAAGTAATGCTTATTTAAAGCACAGAGACTTATGAACATGGAAAGCCTTGTTGACTGGTATTTTTTGCTTGGATTCTCTGATGCCTAATAAACTACAGTCTGAGAAGCTTTCTTTTCTGTCACAGGGCATCCACAATAGCTTTCTAATATGAATTCTCTAGATTTAAATAAAATGTTAATGATACAGTCTTTCCGTCAATGACAGAGGAGGGGAATGGAAATTCAATTAGGTCCAATAATCTCTTTTTCCTCTGCTTATCTGCCTATTTTAATTCGATGTATGGAAACTCAGTATCTGTAAGTTAGCTCCTCTTTGTCAAATGTGCTTGAAATTGGCCAACAAGTTCAAAAGCTACTAGAAGAGTGTGGATTGGCAGATACTAAGTGTGCATGAATACAACAGTATGGTCTTGTAAGCCCTTCCTCATGAGGAAAACTGAATAAAAGAGAAGTGGGTATTAAAGACACCCATCCAGCACATAGCTGAAAGTGTCTTTAATTTAAACTATGTGATCAAGTGGGATAGCATTAGGCATACATGTAAATTTATAGCTGATAATTACCTGTTAATATTTGGCAGGAAACTTCATCACTGAAAAAGCAACGAGTTAAAGTAATGACCTTTTATATGCCACCATAACATTTAAAATTACTCAGATGAGCATTGAATGGAGGACCATGCACATGTGAATGTGATGCACATTCTGTGATATATCTACTCAACTTGGTCTACTCCAATGAGCGAATTGTTCATGGACAAATTTATTTCCAAGATTTTAGTATAAGCTAGAAATATCTTTGGTAACACCATGGCAGTTCTTAATGAGTTAATATTTTTTTTCCAGACACACTGTCTGTTAGATGTCTGAAAATTCTGTGAACACTTTAATTTTCATTATATTTGCAAAGTTTCAAGGATGCTTAAGTCATTCCTTTTTACATATAGCTTTTAAATTCCAAGCCCCCGCCAGGTATAGCCTGGGCAGGCAAGTTCTAAACTGCCCTCTGTCTGCAGTGAGTAATTGGTGTGACTGACTGTGCCAACACTGAGCTCAGGATGGATTTCTGAAGCTAGCTGGTGGCTTGTCAGTGTCTCAGGTAGGCATCTCATCACTTGGTCTTGCTTTCTCAGTCCTTTACGTGATTATAATGATACTGTGTACTTTGGTCCTATGTGCTTAGCTTAGCTCTTTCTCAGCTTTGCTCCTTAGCCTAGACTCAGACTTACTTAATTTCCTTTCCTTTGTTCCTTGAGCTGTTTTCTCTAGAACACTTCTCTGTATGCTTCCCTTCTTCTGCTCTTTGCTTGGTACCTTTCTTAACTTTTCCAGGGCCCGGTTTACCTTGTTTTTAAACTTGGTTCTTGTCTGGTCATCAGCACTGGTTATGACTGTATGCCCAATGAATATCCCTCTCTAATGACACGTTTAATATCAAGGGCAGGATGGAGGTTTGTTTAGGAGCAAAATTATCAGATACACAAACGTCTTTTAAACTGAAGGTGTTCTAGTTGGCTCAGGAATTACCTGTCTTGTAAATGCATGTTTGTAACAGGACCCAGCATTGCTACCATGAGGTAAAAGTTCCCTTCTTTCTTTTGAAATAAGGACATCAAAAGGCACCAACTTCTTCCTGTCTCTAGAGCTTGGTTTTACTTGAACATGTAACCAACAGTCTGGAATAAGGCAGCACTTGAAATAAATAAAATACAGAAGATTAACAAGATTAAGCAATTAAAATCATAGTCTTGAGAACATTGGCTTAATGGGCTCTTGCAAATGGTCTTCCCTGCTTTCTAGCTCAGCAACTTTCCTGGGCTCTCTGAATTGAAATAACACCTCAGCAGGCTTTTTTCTGGGATCTAGATGAATAAAACCCTGAGCAACATGACCTCACAGCTGGTCCCTGCAAACCTAGGTTACTCTCTAAACCTATGTTTCTGCCTATTTCCTTTCTTTCTCCTGTCCTGGCCATTGGTATCCCTCGAGAATCACCTCTGGGTCACACTTTGACTGGGGAGCAATATCCTCCTTCTTACTTAACTAGAGAACTTAGCAGTGACAAGGCAAACAAGTGTCCTTATGATGGGGACCCCAGATCTGCATGTGATACTATGGATGGGGTCTCACCAGAGCAGAGCAGAGGGGCAGAATCCCCTTCCTCAGCCTGCTGCCCACACTGCTGATGCAGCCCAGGATACATTTGGCTTTCTGGGCTGTGAGCGTACCAGGTCATGTTGAGCTTCTTGTCCATCAGCACCCCAAAGTCCTTCTTTTCAGGGCTGCTCTCAATTCATTCTCTTCCCAGCCTCTATTTATGCTTGTGATTTCCCCAACCGACGTGCAGGACCTTGCACTTGGCCTTGTTGAACTTCATGAGGTTTGCACAGGCCCACCTCTGAAGTCTCCTAAATTTCAGTTCCTTGCCAGAGATCTTCAGAGTCCTGTGGATTATAGTCCACACTTCCTTTTCGGGCACAACAGAGGATTTTATGTGAGCAAAGAGCACATTTTATTATCTGTGATGTGTCAACAGCACTGCTAGTTATCAAGGTTGCTGACACTTCTTATCATAGAGCCCTGGTGCTGTAGGGAAATACAAAGGAGATCCCATCACTTGACAGTAGCCGCTTTGGAGAACTATAGTCAGTCTCCACTGCAAAGTTCCTGTGTGGCAAATTTCTTTAATCACATTTTTCCCCAGGTGGTTATTTTGTTCTCTCTTTTCATTGTCCGGCTTGAGATCTCACAGGCTGGTTCAGAGAAATGCTTAAACATTCACAACTATATCTGAAGCTACTGGGAACTGCCCTTTAAAAATAGGAAATGTAACTCATTGTGAACTACTCAGATGGATTAGCTTGAATTCTCAGATACTTGTGTTGTGAATCTTGAATTTCCCAGCTATAGGGGAAGAGATGATGAAACTTTGTTCTTTCAGAGAAACGTGGAGGAATGTTTGTGAAATGTGTGCTATGAAAGTCACAGAACAGGTCAGCAGGAAATGTATAGCTGTCCTAACAGCTAAACACGTAATAGTGGAAAGTATATAGACCTCATGCTGAATGAAGCTAAAGCAATATACTATAGGAATATACTAAAAAGCTCATTCTTTGCACATAATGAAGCAGGGGTCAACGAGAAAAATGTGTATGATTGTATAAAGCTGGTGTCATAATTTAATAAGGGAATAAAGATTCACAAACATCTTTAACTCTGACACTTACTTATTTTTCAGTGTTTGATGAATTATCTCTTAGGGCAGTTTTTCTTTGGGAAGGTGCATATGAAATAGGTTTTTATAGCAGAGTCTCTTGCCAGCTAAAGTGAATATGCTGCTCTGCACATAGCTGCTCTTCGGTACACCTTTTACACCTTGTTATTCCATCTAACTACACTGGAATTCAGAGCTAACAGGATTCAGAACTCAAGTCTGATTAAGAAGTAGCAGAGAACTTACTAGTTGTGATGAAATCAAATCTGGTGTTACTTAAGTAATCATCAGTTTCTTTGCAGCCTTACAAGGAAGGGGTAAGTCTCCCCTTCTTTGCATTTGTTTCTCCTTCTTCCTTTTTCTTCTTGTCCTTCTTTTAATCTCCACTTTTTTCCTTCTCCTCTTCTAAATATCCTCTACTGCTATATGTTTTTCCTTTTTAGTTTTAGTATCTTGTCCAGATTCTTCTCTGCATTGAGATTGTTAGTCAGGATACATTTTAAAAAATGTCTGAGGTGAGGCTGTTTCTGGATCACTTGCATGGTTTAGGAAAGTTATTCTCCAGTTCAGTACTCCTCCTAAAAAGACCACACACTGCTCCTCTCCCTCCCTCCAAAGGCAGGTCCAAAAGCCAAAGATCATAGGCTGAGATAAGAACAATTTACTGGAAACGGCAATGAGATAAGAAAATGAACAGTAGCAGCAACAATATCAGTAACAGAAAGTACAGGACAAAGAAACAAAAACACAGAGAAACCCCTGACAGTAAATGAGTACTGGACCATTGCACCCATCGGCCATATTTTCTCCACCAGAAGGAATGCCCTTCTGGGAAGTCAGAGTCCCTTTCCCCCACCCCGGCAATGACAGGGGGTGGTATGGAATAACAGTAGGGTCTGGCCACGCACCTTCCCGGCTATCGCAAAAACTTAACCCTGTCCTGGCTGAAACCATGACAATCACTTGCACCAAAGTCTTCTGATGACAAACCTGGAGCGACAATGCCTGAGATGCCTTAACACAAATGATGTGCTTTTCTCCTTGGATCTAAAAGTCCCCCTGGCTGGCTCACAGTTCCTATGAAAATTGCTGCTGAAACTGTAATTGGAGGCTTGAGTGAGATGCCAGTGAAAGCAGGACACAAAAATGACATAAATAAGTAGAGATTAAAGTAGAAATAAGTAGAGATTAAAAGACATTAAGAATAGGTAAGACAAAGGAGAATAAAAATCTGGAGAATGATGGAGGGATGCTGAGGTTTGAAAAAGAAAACAAGAAGACATCTCTTATGAAGAACTATCTATTACTTTGTTATTATTACAAAGTTTGGCAGGAAGTATGAAGCGAAAATGCTTTAGACTGAAGTCCTTCATAGAAGGAAAGAAAAGTAAGTTGTCTGTCTACAATTTTGTTCTAATTCTAATGAAGCTCTTTTCCATATCACAAGACACAGATTTTACCATGGCTTTTTAACTCTGATGTGTGATAACTGGATCTCTGTGGGAGAAAAGGTATACTCCTGCCAAGATGCTTATCTAAGCAAAAAACTTATAAAAGGCATGTAAAATCTTTATGAGAAGGATGCCTGTCAATTCATCTTTTCCTTTATGGAGTATCTTAAACTGTGAAATGGCAGGTTTTAATTGCTTTGAACTTATGTGTGGAAGATAGTTAGGTATCTAAGCTCAAACTGTTTTTCTCCACAGAATGATGAGTGAGACCAGGGTTACTACCATATTTTTCCTTCACATTATAATCAGTCTCACATTTCTGCAATATGAAGGACTGTACAAATGAGTTATTAGGCTACTGCCACGAGAGTCAGCAAGTAACTAGCTTTCATTACAGTTGGAATCAGAAATTATCTTTAACAGGACAGTGGATGACTGTGACTTCCTTGACATTTCCTTCTACTTCCTGCAAGTTATCTGAAGTAGGTGGCTTGTGCCCTAAATCTGAGCCATCTCTGTGCTAGTGTTTTTTAAGTAGTTTTGCATAGGTTCTGATTTTTCCGTGAAGCCTCTATACCCTTGCTGCAAGACAAACAGCATTACTTAATAAATAGATACAGCAGCAATATTGTACAGCTTCAAATGAACACAAAACCTCATTATATTCTCAAGTACTTGTAATTCTCAAGTATTTTGAATTTTAAATAGGCAGCTGAGAATGTATGGCATTTTTTGGTTAAAATTCCACCACAACGAGTCTCTTTATATTACCTTTCCTAAATGTAGCCCATTTTTCAAGGGTCAGTTGGCTGCTTGTCGTGTAAACAATGTGTTATTGAAATGTTGATGGATTACTCCCATGGACGACACCCCGGTGAGGGACTGAGGAATGGTCCTGGATTTGCAATGCAGACATAAGCATGCAGAACTGGACTGCCACTCAGTGGTGCAGGACATCATCCGTTCTTGTGCCACCACCCTTTGGCACTGACATGGTTGATCACAGCTACATCATCCACCACACAGATATACTGGGCACAAACAGGGCTACAGAACTGCTGTAAAACTTTAGTATAACATCCGAGCAATGCCAGAATGAGTATAAATCAACTTTGTAGGCAATTCTGAAAAATACAGTTAGAGAGCCAAACGCCTTAAAGCTCAATTTTGTGCAACACTAGAACACCATTATTAAAGAGAATTGTCTGCTTTGAGCTAATGTATCAGTGACTTGGACACTTACCCACTGTCATTTATCCATGATTTTCTATGGAAGATATTAAAATGGCATTTCAGTCCCAGGGGATTGCTTATCAAAGAACTATTACTTCGCTACTACACCATTGCGATGCTTTTGATAGCTATGACATGCTTTAATTTGAATTGTCTTCTCTGTTTGCACCGCACTAGTATGTATCAGATCTTTCAGGATCAAAGGATATCTTACTGTGCTTCAGAAACTCATTAAATCTATATTTGTAAATAAAGCATTTGTTCCACAGCACTAGGTGTCCTTGAACCACTAAAATGAACAGCTCTGCAGGACGTGTCCTAAATGTACTCAAGGCTCCAGTGAGTAATGAAAATGTGACTCGTCTATTAAGTGTCTTGGGAACAACTTGTTATGGCCTATAAAGCTGTAGAAAAAGTGCACACAGTGGTATTCCCAGAGCTGAAACACAGATCTAATTAGACTCCCATAAAATGTCTTATTCAAGACTGAAAAATTGCTAACTGATCACAAAGTTTGCTTTATAGATTAATAGGCTAGTTTAATAGCTATATAGCTGTGTATGAACTACTTCTTTATGCACTTCGTTGTACAGATATAAATTGCTTTGGCTTTTATGTAATATATTTAATATATTTATGTTTATATTGCTGCTATTTTTGCAAATGAGACCTGCCTCAGGTAACCTTTTTAGCCCGTGTTTTCTTTCTTTTTTTTTTAAATGAACGAAAAAGAAGTCAATCTGTTTTCCAAGTCAGAATTCATTTTCAGGTTTATCAGCAGCTGAATACCTAGACTGGTATTCATGCTTCCTAATTATTGAAAAATATTTAATTCAATCTAGTAATACATTAAATTCAGAAGCAGAACAAATTTTATACGCAGCAGTATTTTAGACACAAAACTGATTAAAATAGTAATAGACCTTTCCGGGACACTTCTGGGGACATCTCGATTTCTAAGGAGTTACAGGATCTGGGAGATAGGCAAAAAGAACTTCATCTGTGTCTCATCATAACAACACCTTCTTTGTACTGGTGCTACAATGATTAGGGCTGGCCACAGCCTTGCACTGAGCATCAAGAATATGCTTTCCAGTTTCTGGAACTTGGGATGGCAGTTTCATTGCAGCATGTTCAACTCTGTTGTCATAAAAAATCCTCTGTTGCCTATAAAATCCATGTCCTAAATAGTAACTAACTACAGGACAATGAAATTTTTTTATATGGCTCTATAAACTAATGAGTCCACACCCATGTCAAAATCTAATGCCAGATGTTATGTTTGACTATTAGCAAGCCAAGAGAAGCACAGAACATTTTCTTGAGAGGGAAAAGCTGCACTGGCAACAAATTTTGAGAAGACTAGAGGTAAAGGGGAGTGGAAGTACAATTTCAACAGTAGAGTAACACATTTTAATCTTTTAAGTATGAAGGAAGAGAGCAATCACTTCAGAAAAAAAAGAATCTGAAAAAACATGTTAAAGCTAGTCATCGCATTTCTTGCCAAAACATCCATTCAGTTTCTCTTCATTAAAACTCTGATCAGTCTAGGAGATGACCATTCAAACTATTTTTGACCAGTCACTGCTGTTTCCAACATGCTTACTGGCTTTATGTTGGCTTTTCATGAGTGACCATGACTTTTCAGTACTCTCTTTCAGTCTTCTTTCATGTCTACTTGTGTTATTCTGTGCCATGTTTCCCCTCTTCTCTTTCATACCTATAAATCTATTTTTATTCTTCCCCCAGTGTTATAATCAACAATTTCCTTTCATTTTCTGTATCCTGAATTCCACTAGACAAATCTTACGGCAACTTAGGGATCCTCAATGTACGCTTTTCCATTCTTCTTTTATTTCTCATATTGACAGTTTTTATGTTATCTGTCTTTATTTTTTCAGAAGGTTAAATAATTCTTTAATTTTCCAGTAAGCACTCCTCAGTAAAACTTTGCTTCTACCACTACATGCTTCTTCATGTAAGAGGAATCATCTCCTAAAAACTCCTCTCTTTCTATATTTGCCCATTTGCAGTCCACACTGGTGCCTTCCTTCTCTGAAGTCATGAGATGATTAACTTGCAGCTGGAACTGAGCAGGATTTTTCAAACCATTATATATAAACTGTTAAGAACGTACTTTACTTAGCTACATGGGAAGAAGGAAACCTTCCCGGCTGTCCAAATAACAAAATAAAAATTTAGGTGGCTGAACAACAAAGAGGGAGTTATGTTAGACATGATCCCAGTTTAAATGTATATCTGATTATTTACAGTTGTGTTGGTGTTTTTTCATGCTGTTGTCAGTCTTATATATAACCTATATACTTACATGGTCTACTCTTACACATTGACACTTTGTCACCATTGTTTGTTACTCTTTCCTAAACCTGAGAGCATGAAGGTTTAAGAATTTTTTGTTAATGCTGTTAGCTGGTCACTAAGATTGAATGATAAAATTTTATGAAAATTATAATCTGAATTGTTACAAGGTTTATGTTCTTTATGAACAGCACTATATCTTGCACATTTTTCTTTCAAGAAAATTTTATAATACAAAGAATGAAATAAAAGCTCTTTCATATGATGAAATTTATGTTCACTGAAGGAAGCATCATTTGATAGCAGTCTGAATGCAACAGAGTAGTGGCCATGCTCAAATGACAAGTAACAGGTTCTGTGCTACCTTGGGTCCCCTCTCAAACTAACCATTTTCTACAGTAGCTTTCTTCCATAAAACACAGTGTGGCATCAGTGATGGACCTTTTATGGGATTACCATTATTTATGCAGTCTTAAGTAGTAAAGTCTCCACTGGAAGATATTTGCCTCACATTATCTTCTGAAGATATGTAGAAAAAGTACATACATACTTTGTGTCTTACTTTACTTTTTTCTATACAAGTAATGATAGGAATGAAAGAGTTTTATTACTAAAACAGGATGGAAATGATTGAAAAGTTGTGCAAGTGAAGCTTATCATCCTTCAGTCCACAGATGTTATGCTTCATGTTCACTGCATGCTGTAAAATACTTGGAACATATGGGAAAATTGAAGGTGATTAAGATAAAGCTATTACAAAGCCTGATTTTGCCATTCAATGTTGTGTCCATAGTAACTCCTTGCATCATATGGCACCTGTGTATATGATGCAAAGACATTTCTTACAGTTGCACAAATACTAATTAACATGAGAGGCAAACTTGTGTATCTTTTATCAGTGTGAAGTGAGTTTTTTATTTCTATTATACTAACAGAATTTTCCATAATTCACTGGGTATTTAAGATGTGACATTGTAAACAAACTATAATTCACAAGGGGAAAACATGTAATTTAAAGATGGGGAAAAAAGGTTTTGTGAGAAAGGAGGAGAGCAGTGGGTTAAAGGGACAGCTGGTGTGTGTATGTTACCTGATATGGGAGTTCTGCTCTCTGTTACTATTTTGTCACTGCTGTAGTAAGGCAGTAAATGATAGCTACCAGTAATTCACTGAATAAGGGATGTGTCTTATCCATCTGTATCCATGCGTTCAGCCTTCCTGTGAACATACTATGGAGCAGTCTCTACAGAAAATCCCTCAGAACTTGCCAGAGGTGAGGAGATTAGCAGGGTTCTACAGAAATTACTTTAAAACTAACAGAACTTATATGAGTATGTGTGTTTTTTATTTTTTGACACTATCTCACAAGATTACATAGTGTGACTATTACTTCCTCATGTAATCTCTAAGATAAATTAAAAAACTACAACAAAGTTATAACATTCCATTAAATTCTATAGCTTACCTCTTTGATGTTCTCTTTGTTCTTTTTCAACTCAGTCATATAAAAATTTTGTACAAAACCACACAGATGTCTTCACTGAAAATAAGCGTTCTTTTCTTTTCCTATCCCTTTCAATTTCTGAATCTGTAAGTCTATATTGTGTCAACTGAAATGAATTATGCAGGGACAGATAATGAAAAATAGTATTATGAACAAGTGCTGAGTACCACTGCCACAACAGCACATGTACATATACATGTGCATTCACACACACATATATATACATATATAGAGTGGATGTGTGTTTGAAAGAGGGTCATTAAAATTCAGTTCTGAATGAGTGATTAAAGCTGAACTCAACATCAGATGACAACAGCTGTCCTTGATTCGTATGTGCTGAACTAAAAATCCATAAAATATATTTATTCTTAATAGTGAATAAGTTCTTACATCTCTGAAACAGGCAACAGACACAAAATACCACCAAACTGTACTTTAATTGCATGTGACACTACATACAAAGACATTTAGCTCTGGCTACTATGAATTTTTGCAGGACCGTGTAAAGTCTTTGAAGACTGATGTGACCTGCACTTGTCTTCTTTTAAACGGTTTGATGTGACCATATCACTTGCTGCCTATTTAAGAAAATGGGCCTGTATTTTTGAAAGGAAATACCAAGGAATGACTATGCATTAGCTTTATGCAGCTAACACTGATTGAAAATAGAAAAGGGAGAACATTCACAGTAAACAAATACCTGTATAGGTGTATTTTAGTTTTAGGTATCTATATAATAACTTTCAGTCCTAGCATGATAATTTAATCTTCTTTCCATTCTGTTCTAGCTTGTTCCAAACATTGTCCCATTTGGCACAGAAACTTTTACTTCAGAAAGTTCTCTGTTGGAAACCAAATATTTTTCTTTCCAGGGGCAGACATTCCTCAGTCAAGTTCAACAAAGTGGACCACAAGAGACCTGTCTCTGTTGTCCAAGCTAGCAAGATACATTTATGAGCCAGCATCAGTAAATAAAGAAGGCAGGCTACAGCTGTCCTCCAGCACTTGAGGTCACTGAGCAATTCCAGAACCACAAGTCAGTGATTTAATGGAATTCCCCATTCAGACAATTATGGCACATTTGACCATACCACAACATAAAATGCTGGATTCTTAGTGCAATCACACACCACCACCACCACCAACAGAAAAACCCCAAACAAACAAACTGCCGTGAATCAGGTTTTTCTGTCTGGCATCTCTTACATAATTTTTTTTTTGCAGTTGTGTAATTGAGCACAGAAAGATTCAGAAATTCTTTGAATATGAATTATCATGTGCCTTTTAATGAGCTCCACAGCCTACCATAAACCATGTATCTGATATGAGCCAAGGCCGTTTTCTGAAAGGGGGGCATGCAGCAGTGGCAAGGAGAGGTGCTGGGAAGTGCCCATGAGAAAACAGGCCCCTGTAAGGGCATGCTGACAAGAGACCAGAAAGTAATTCCTGTGAGCAGTCAGAATGTGCTCTAACCTGAAGGGCTAGCTGTGAACCCTGCCAGTCACATGGCTGAGTAGAGATAAAGAAATAAAAGTAGAAAATGAGTGCTTCTTGGTGGGAGGAGTGTGCTTTTATTCTGGTACTACTTATAGGGTACCACACCATATGAGAAATGTAATAGAGGTCATTTTAGCTAAAAAAAAAAAGGTATAATTGATTACCCAGCCATTGCATGTCACTACACAGAAAATTAATGCATTGCTCTGAGATCTAATATTTATTCAAATGTAAGACCATATGAATTTTAAAAAGCAATTATAAAACACTACAATCTATTCCTGCAAATTACCTGTTGTAATTTTAGCACTAGACAACAATGACAAATTACAATCCTCATTTCAAGGATATGAGATGCATTACATAATGCAGATCTATAGTGTTTTGAACCATTAATCATCATTGTCTGGCAGCACTGTTTGTGTTGATCCTGTTTACAAAAGAAAAGAACTGCTAAGACATACTATTTTTAGGCTTTTCTTTATCCAGTAAGTATTCTTTAGAAGGAATCATTTATAATCTGAATTTGCATTTAGCCTCAAAACGGAAAAACAGCCCAGACATAATTGCAGCAAAGAAAGGTTGACATCCACAATAAAAAAAATTAAGACCTATTTCTACCTTCACCAAACATTTATCTGCTACTATGTTAATTAGCAGCTAAAAGTTGTTATTAAATTACAACATTGTATGACCTGATAGTTTTAAAATTACAGTTTAGGCACATAATCTAGGAGCCACTGGACTTTTCTCAAAAATGTATAGAACATTGTCTTGCAAGATATATGAAGTTCTTCACATTTTCTGTCAATTTTTTCAAGAGAGATTCTTCCTTTTTATGTAGAGAACACTGTCAATCATGGAGTACCAGATTTCACTACTAACAAAAGTAATTCTTATTGTTAATTGTATCAGAATATAAATATAATCACAGTTAAACTGAAATGAGTTTTTAATTATTTATAAGATTTTTTTAATTAAATCTGTTCCCTGTCGAGGAAAGATACTCAGTATCAGGGTTAGACTAGGAAATGAGGTTTGTTGATCCTGTAAAACTTTTTAAGGTTTCTTAAATGTTCCTTGTCTTTACTGAATATCACTAAACACTTTCAATTTAATGAATGCACAGATAATAGCTTGGCAATTAGAGGAATTTACCTAGGATGTGAAAGGCTCAGATTCAGTCTGCAGGTCTGCCATTTCTTCCTGTCCCAGAAATATGCTCCAGACACCAGGAAATAAACCCTACAGTGGTTTTCCTAAAGATTGATTATGACTTTCTGTATTTGTGTATTTTGCTCAAATTCTCTGCAACAAAGCTGTGAAGCTGAGTACCCAGCATCACAACTAGACAGAATATTGGACTAGCTCCATAGTGGTTTCTCTCACACCTGGCAGTAACATCCAGGCAGATCAAGAAGAAAAAAATCTCAGGGCCAACACCTAAACCAGACAGAAGACACTCGTGAGTTTGTTGCTTAACTCCCAAGAGTTTCATGACCACAAGGCTATTACCTATTATACCTCTCACTCTCTAGGGTATTGCATTTCAGTAAAAGCCCTGTTGGAGCACTTAGGTTCTTGCAAGTGTGTTAGTCTACACTGAGTATTTTCCAGCTAAAAAAACTGTTTCACTGAAGAGTTCCCAGTCAGCTGCATTCCCAAGTGTTTTGCATTAATCTTTAAGGGCCGAGACACATAGAAGAGCCAAGAAGATCTGAGGTCCTAACTAAGTGGAATACAGGGTTTTTATTAACAGGAAAAAAGACTAACTCTTTGTTTTCAAATTGAATTGGTATAAAACATTGCAGTGACTTTATTACTTTCCTTATAAATTATTGACAGATAATTATCAATAGGGAGTTTTTTCCTTTAAAAACTATGTTCCCCTGCCACGTTAGCTTAGAGTTTCTGTAAAATCAACTTGCGGCCTCCTGCAAAGTAGCTCTCTTTTCTGGTAAAACGCTCATTTCTTATAATTTCTGGGATACAAACAAATTTAATAGATATAATGTATGCAAATATAAAAAACCAGACAGTTCTGCAACAACATGCATGAAAATGAGAGGTGAAAAATGTCTCAATTAGAACCTCTTCACCAAAATTAACTCTTTTGTTAGTAAGATTTTCTGTTCATTTTAGAAAAGCTGTGGCATTCCTGTCACTTGCTACCCTGAAAGTAGGCTGTTCATTGCAACTATTATTATGCCAGTGAAGTCCAAAGTGACTGTGTAATTCTCTTCAGATTTTGTTGAAATACAATACTGACACAAGTGAGATGTCTAACAGGCAAACTCTCCGTGTGCACTAAAAAAATATTGAAAGCTTAGGATTTAGATCTCTTTTTTGGAAAGAAATACATCAGAATAGTGGAGATGTTTGAAAACTTGAAACAAGAGCAATCCGTCTAAAGTGCACTGAAATGGCACTTACTGCCTCTTCTGCTTTCACAGTGCATTTTCAAGTAACTTTGTGCATGCTTACATTAGGGATTTTTGCATATATGCAAAAATGAGGCAATTTGTTACATCATTACGGTACGTGCTGATTGCAAACCTTTAGAACTCATCTAAAAAGATGGTAAGGTCACTCCCCCAGCGCATGAGATGAAAAACAAATTAGGTATTAACTTAGCCTGCCACTACATTTTATTATTTATTTCTGAGGGAACTAACACGACAGGGCTCACCACATGTGGGACCATGAATTTGCATTTCAGAACAAAAATAATAAACAATAACAACTTTAAAGTATGCTGATGCAAGCCAGTAAGGAATAGGATTAGTTAATTTGTAAGTTAATACATACGCCTAATTGTAATGCAAATTTCACCAAGGATATATAAAATAGGTACATTTAGATCACGTGAAATATTTGTGAAAGTTAAAAAAGAATCACACAACAAAAGCCAGTAAGTCACTTGGAGAACTTCTGTGCTCTCCACGTTGTCTGTATTTTCATCAATTGTATACATCTTAATGAAATAATTATCATCTAAGTTAGCTTCCCCAGAAAGAGCACTTGCCTGTATCTTTGAGAGTATCATAGCTACAATGTGATTACTACCTTGATTATATACGGTAATAAAATTTCAAGGAACTCAGTTGTTCTCCTTTTTTTTCCCCCCCATGTTTCACCTTACATTATCAAAACCAAAGAGGTAGACTCATTCTTATGCTAGATTGCAGTACATCTCTCCCTGGTAAGAAGTTACGGTATTTGCTTTCTGTCACAATGACTGTTCTATCCTGCAACTCCTCTGAGTCTCAACTCCAGTTTCTTGGGTGCCTCAATCTCTCCACAGCTCTTGAGATCGTGAAAGAGGTGATTCCTGGGTTATCCTCACGTATCTGACAGCGTAAGCACAGAGGCAGTGAAGATTCATGCCTGCCCTCAAAGTCTGTATCCTCTCCTGGGTCAGCCGTGCTCCCTCAGTCAATCATAATGTCATTACTTTGGCAAATTTCTCAGTTACTTCCTTCCCCTGCTGCCACTTTCAACTTCTGTAAATTTGCTCCAGGGACAAAGAAGGCTACAAGAGCACAAATTCAAGTGGAGAGTAATACAACTGCATTGTCATCTCCAAGTTTTCAGCTGTTTTATTTTTTTACCTGCTCCATCTATAGACCTCAATTCTCAGAGGACACATCTTCTGAGCAGCACAGGGCATAGATGGTGTCATATCCCACATTCTTCTCTGCTACTGGTGGCATAGCAGACATTTATAGCATTTCTTGTTGGAAACTAGTAGCTATGAGCCAATTCCAGGCATGAAAATGTACTGGCCTCATTGAAAAAATACGTGTATAAATCTGAAAAGAAAAAGGCAAAAAATGTCTTTCACAGATAAATACTTAAAGGCATTTGAAACTTCAACTTTTACTGAAAGTGTTTAAATAATCACTAAGATAATTACTTTCCAACTTATTGCCATGTGATCCAGCATTCAGGACAGCAAAAAAATCAAGCAAACAAACCTGGACGTTCTGTGAGCAGCAAAACTGCTTTATGTTCGTTCTTTGTGCGTAAGTTATGTTCATCAGCAGAAGATTTTTTTATGGCTTGGGTACTCATTGCTTTTGAGTGTAGATTTTCTTGAATCTAATACATGGAAGGTTCACATTTCAACCTTCTCCTCTGTGAAAGGGAGAAAATCCAAAACTATTAGCAGCAGCAAGCATCTAATAAGTACACAATCTCTGAAGAACAACTTTTTTTTTCCAGTAAGGTAGAAATTAGTCAATTATTTAGAGACAGGGCAGAGTGAAAAAACAGATAAAGTATGCACACAAACATATGGATTGCTCATGTAAGCTTTATTTCCTTAGGAAGTCAGGATAAAACATTTCAGTGATTAATACATAAACAGCAATTGCTCATATCCTGCAGATTTTCAGGAAATAACTGAAATCTGCAAGCAGATTTAACTGAGTCTGTAGCAGATAAAATTAACTAAAAGATGGAAATATAATTGCCTGAGTTTGTACACAAAGTCAAGCTGAAAGATAAATGGCAGTTCCATTTTCCTGTTGACTGTTAAAGCAAATTAATTATCTGGGGTCATGGATTTGCTTCCAGAAAAAAGAATGTGAATCTCCGAATCCAAGAGAGTTCGTAATACGCAGAAAAGGAAACTGATTTCTCAAGAGATATTACCATGCAGACACAATAGTCCTGGGCCAAATTTGCCCTTTTGAGGATTGTTTCAAGGAAGTGTGAAGTTCCTGCACAGTGCTGCACGAGACTAGGGTAACATTATGTACTTAAAACTCTGACACAGTTTTTTCCGAGGATCCAACTTTGGATGGAGTTTCCCATTACATAAAGTTGATTGCTCAGAAAAAATACGATCATGCTGTAACCCTTACATGGTGCTCAGTCTCAAGACAATTCAGTTATTTAACTAATGTCCTCCAATAGCCATGGTGTGCAGTATAGCAGGAATGATAGTTATTTCCTGCAGAGGGAGAGTGAGGCTGTGGGTGATGCCCCTGCAGCAGCAGAAAGGGTGGAATCTGGGAGATGGTGGAGTCCATGGCAGCTGGGAGGGACAGCTGGACTGCGAAACTGGGAGGACTGGAAAGAATGGAAAAAACAGCTGCAACAGCAGAAAAATAGCAGGCAACAAACAGGATATGAGGAGGAATTACAATAAAATAGTTGGAAGCATGTGAGGAGACCAGCAGGCCTGATACTGACACTGGCAGCCAGAACTGCTGGGAACGCTGTGATCCACAACACATGCTCGCAGCAGTGCACCGTGGTGAATGGATTCCGGCCTGCCACACAGGACTGCTGTAGTGCAGCAAGAGCAGGTGCCAAAGAAAAGCAAACTGCTCATTTCTAGTAGTCTAAGAGCTACCCCAGGCTTGCAGTTTTGTGTAGGCTCTTAGTGGATGCTACTTAGCTGTCACTCTGTCTTGAAGTTCTTCTGTGAGAGCCCTCAGAAACATACAGGTGTACATCTGCAACCTCTGTGTGCCACAGGCAGGGAGGCTCCCATATGAGAAACCAAAGCACAGGAACCTACTAGCAGTAGCTGAGACCTGGAATATCAGTCTAGGGATGGGCTAGGTAGGTCTTTCCTGTTTTTTTTCAAATCAAATCATTAGAAATGTGTCCTCGAAAATGAAGAAGCCAAACATACGGACTCTAAGTCCAGAAACACTGGATTAGAAAAGAGTTAAATATTAGAGTACTGAAGTAAATACAGAATTGTGACAGTCGTAAATGGATACAGAAAGCCCAGCAATCACACAGCTCAGAAGATAGAACGGATTTGGAAGGAAGAAAGAAAGGGAGGTATCAACAGATAGACAGCAGGTGAAACACAAAGATGGAAATGATGGAGTTAGATGTGTCAAACAGCCCTACACATGGGAGGATATAGAAGAAATTGTAATAGAAAAAGGACGTTACAGAGATATGGAGTGGGTAAGTGCAGAAGAGAGGGAGATTTGAAAATCTTAACCCCCATCTGAGAAGCATACATCAGAACATAAATTCATGTTTTTAATCAGCTTTTTTCCCTATCAGTTGAAAACTAATGAAACCTAAGGAAGCAATTAGCTTTAGGTAGATCATAGGGCATCTGTAATATTCCTTTATGCCATCACTCCATCACAGTGATGAAACATGATTTATGTGAAACATTTCCTGGAGAAATGCCATCAACATTAATAACATTATATAAACAGGAGAAAACAGCAGCTCCTGTGGCCTCCCTTCGCTTCCTGTGCTAAGCAGCTCTGTCATTGCAAAGGAGGTTTTTTGAGCAATGCTGATTGTAATTCACAAATTGAATTTCTTTTTACCTTGAGTTCACAGCTGGTGTTTTGTTCTTTTTCACTGTATTTGCATTCCAATAAACGGTCATTAATCTGTGTTTCCTTATCAGGAGCTGTTCTAATCAGGCTGTTCTAAAAGTTAAGTTAATCAATAGAGTTAATTCTTTGCATTTATAAACAACAGGAAGTTTTCTATTGTAAAAACAGTTTCTTTTTTATGGTCTGTTCAGGCTTATCACTTCTTAAATGTCAGTTTAAACTCAGTGCCATTAGTATGTCATGAACAGCAACACTTACACAAGCAATCCTACTGAAGTTGGTGTGGGTACTCATTTGACTATACAACATGAATTAATATGGGCAGAAATGAAAAATATGAGCTTCTTCATTTGTCTAAAAAATACTAAAGAAGATTACAGGTAGATAAACAAGTTTTCTTTTCAATAGATTGCGAACAAAGTGAATTGTATTTTCATTTGTATTCTACCTCACAATCCCCTACCACCCCTTACTGTAAAGCACTACAGCGAACAGTTTTTTGATCAGGTCTGTATTTCTATAAGAGCCTCTTACATGTTACAATAAACCAGAAAACATAAATAGGGGGAACTTACACCTTGAAGAGAGCAGCTAGCCCCACTAGTACTTTGTCATTCTGTTGGCATAGCCGAGTTTCATTTTCCTGTTTCACTAATACACACAGGGCACATGCCATTATTAATGGAAATGACAGAGACACAGCCCCAGGAGCTGTGTTCCTCGGTTTCCTTGGTCTGGGCACTACAACACACAGAAAATACCCTTGCGCAGTAGTCCTCATTGAGAATTTTGCTGGCTATCCCCAAGCTTGCAAAGATGAGAACAGGAGAAGTCACAATGTCCCAATGTCTGTGCTGTCCTGGGATTTTGGTCATGAAGCAAATGGTAAGGACTTACTGTATGACCGTATTTCAGTCGTGGTTCTAATAGTGGTGTCTTTGTTTACAATATGTTCTCTTACACTTCTGCTGCATGAAATGAGCTCCCAAGCATGCCTACAACATTTTTTTTTCTTTAAAAATCATTAAAGCCACAACTAAGCATAAAAGTAAGTGATGCCAACAATTCAGATTTTCTCTAAATTCACCTAGCTTTTCTCCTAATGAATATAGGATGTCATTACTTTGCTGTGTTTTTGCATGGGTTAATTTCTCTTGCTGCATCAAACCCTTTCCCTTCAGTAAGTGCAGGCATTTCTCTTCCCATGAAGGGTCAATCTTGTCTTTTACACATCAAAATAGAGCCAAGCAATTTCTCACACAAAACTTTAAAAATACTGTTATGCCTACACCAGGGTGTCAGTTGTGCATCAAAGTATGAGCAATAGTATAGAGATTATTTCAACTAAGGCTAACTGAGTTTAATGGCCATCTAAACTCTGTTCATTTGTATTTATGAGTATGGTATTTCTGGTTTGGGAGTGCAGACTACATGGCTAATGATGGAGTGAGTATGGAAAGCGACTTTGGCGCAGCACTTTTTTCACAAAGTTGAAAAGTTACTGAGAGTTTATTGTTATACCCTTTTCATTCTCCCCCATCTTTAATAACACAGGAATTAACCCAACCCCCAACTTGCTTGCTATACCGTGTGTATTCAACACATTACTACCGTCGGTCTCCATAAAGGCTACACACAAAATTTATGCTTCACTTCCCAAAATCCAGTCATCTTTAACTAACTACTCACAATACATGAACTTCAGACTACCACTTTCCATTGGTCTTGACACTCAGAAACATCGCATTCAAGTCTTACTCACACTTGTCTGAAGCATACACTTCCTCTTTGCTTGGATACATCTGGCACAGATGAAGACACGGAAACAAAAAGCATGGTGGAGAGCAAACCTGATGTGCTACCACAATTCTTATGCCTGTACTTACACCTGACATCCTGCAAGCCCCAGAAGTTTCTTTCTCCAGGCAAAAACCACATCTGGATAATTGCATCACTCCAGCCTTAAAGCAGTAAGTAACAGCAATACAAGAGTGATGAAATAGACTATTTGGGGGAATGAAACTGTGCGAAAAACCTCAGCCCCAAACATGTAGAAGTGAATTACTGCAAAGAATACTGTAACTGGGTGGCAATCAATGTTGTCAGCCAATTTTGGTTTCGTACTCTGAACAGCAATTCTAAAGTCCACGTACGTTTCTGCTCTCGTAAGGCTGGCTGTGCCTGTGACCTGTGCTTAACGGAGCAGCTTTTTCACCTTGCGCCGTGAGAGGTCACGCACTGAAGCAATCTCGTTAGTTTTGCCATTTCTTACGCTTTTAATGAACTATTGCCGGCTGCGAGCATTTAAAACAACAACGGACAAACAAAAGCCTCGAGTTTGGTCAAGAAGCTGCAAGTTTCCCCTTTCCATTCTCCTGACTTGCGGCGCTACGCTCGCTCCGGGAACGCTCCGGAGGGCCGGCAGCCGAAGGGGGCCGAAAGCTGCTCCCGGAGGAGAGTCCCGCGGCCCGAGCAAGGCGGGAGTGCCCCCAGGATCGCGGGAGTGCCCCCAGGATCGCGGGAATGCCCCCAGGATCGCGGGAATGCCCGCGGACCAGCCAGAACGACAAAGCCTGGCGGGACGCGCAGTCTCCCGCCGACTCGCCCAGCGCAGACTACGTTTCCCATGAGGCCGTGCGGCAGAGCGCGGTGTGCGTCAGCGGCACGGGCAGCCAATCGCGGCGCGGCCGGGGCGAGCGCCGTCCGCCGCCAATGTTGTTTTCGCTGAGTCGAGGCGCTGGTGTTGTTGGCGGCGGCGCCATATTGGAAGGGACGAGCGCCCGCTCTCGAGCAGCCCCTGGGCGCGGGCCCGGCCGCCGCCATGCTGTACCTGGAGGACTATCTGGAGAGTGAGTGTGTGCGCGGCGGGGGCGCCGGGCGGCCGGGCACGGCCGGTGCGGGGGAGCCGGGGGAAGCCGCGGCGAGGAGGCGGCGCCCCCCCTCCCCCACGGCAGCGAGTGACTGACTGGCTCCCTCCCTCCCCCCTCTCTCCCGCTCCCCCGTGTCCCCGCAGTGATCGAGCAGCTTCCCATGGATCTGCGCGACAGGTTCACCGAGATGCGCGAGATGGACCTGCAGGTGCAGAGTACGTGAGTCCCGCCCCCTCCGCCTCCGCCCGCCCCCTCTGCGCCCGCCCCGCTCCGCCCCGCGGGCACCGGCCCCACCGCCGCGCCGCCGCGCCCCCACCGCAGGGCGGGAGGGGCGAGAAGGCCGACCGGGGACGGAAGGAAGGAGGGGAAGCGGCGCCGCTCCGGCCCGCGCCGGCAGCTCCGCCCGCTCCCCCGCGCTGCTGTGGGGCGGTCGCGCCCCTTCCGCAGCCCTGCCCCGGCTCTCCGGCACCGCCGCTCGGGCCCGGGGGCGTCTCGTCGTCTCTCGCGGGCGAAGGCGCTGCGGAGGCGACGAGGCGAGGAGCGGGGCGCACGCCCCTGGCGTTGTCGCAGCAGCCCCCGCCCCAGCCCCCGCCCGCAGGGCCTCGGCGCAAGAAGGGTCTTGGCGGAGCTGTGTTCATGGGCTTGTGCTGCTCCCAAAGGCATTTTCGGTGGCACGTCCCAAACTCTTTAGATTTTTGATCCCTAAGAGCAGTGATGGTGGTTTGGAACATAAGTTATGTCCCACTCCTTCCAGTAGGCAGCGGCATGCTCTCCCTGAAACTTTCCAGCCAGCTCCCTCATAACAGAATTTGGGAAGGTGCTATTTGCTGGGCCCCTTGTGCCCTAGCTGACAAGCAACCAAATATCCTTTATAAAAATACTTCAGGTTTTATACAAATTACATTTTGTATAAATGTCTACTCTTGTGTAAATATATATGTTATGTTATACGAAATATATTTGTAAATACGCTTCAGGTTTGTTTGTACATCACTTTTTGTATCTCTGCTTATATGCTGATGTAATAGACTGCCTTAGGCTGTTTTCAGGATGCACTGTCATTTCATCTTTTCTAATGCAATCTCATCTGGGACTTAGGTGTCCTGTAACACCCTGGATAGCTGTTGCAGTCATTTACCACACAATGAATATGGTTATCCATAACTGTGATCCAAAAGTGAAACTGTACTGCACAAAAGATGAGAGCAATCATCGATATGGAAGGGCTGGGCTATTGTAAATGGGAATAAGAAAAAGAGCAGAGATTGAAATAAAAAGGGAGTACTGTATAGGAATACAAAATGCGACACTAAGTGGGAACAGTTCTTGAAAACAGTTAAACCTATAATACTTTGAAGTGCAGTCTCTGGCTTTCCCTTGGATATTTACTTTATTTGACTTAGCAGGTCTGTTTAACAGGCCTTATTGACTCATGTAGAACCGTCTATAGAATTTTTTTGTATATTATGGCCTAAGTGCTGTCTTGGGTTCAGCGCTTAAAGTTCTGGGAACAGTCATGGCTCCTTCTGGGAGATAACACCTCTGCAGTTGCTATCACCAGGGAGCACCATGAGAGGGAGTGAGCAGCTGCCTGACTTGATAGTTTGGAGTAAGTGCACAAATTTCATTTCTGTTCCCTAAGAAGGCAAAGAAGATAGTAGGGGGTTTTTTTAGGTGTGTTCGAGAACTGAGGCAGCTAGCAATGCCAAGGTAGCAGGAATGTCATTTCCTCTGCTTTAACTGAAAATGACAAGTAACAACTCCACATTGTATTACTGGAAGTAGTAAATGACACTGAATATTGTATACTAGGACTAACCTTAGGTGTAGTGAAAAATTCTCTCAGACCTTGGTACTTCCGTAATTCTTGTGCAATGATTGGCAGGGTATCCAAAGACATTTATGAAACTTCTGGACCAGCACCTCTTCAGCATCACTTGCCTAACTGCCTGATGAACGCTACATGCGAACCTGGAGGTTGTTTGGTGTCTCAGAAGTACTTGAAAACAATACTTTGATGAGTGATGCTGTCCCAGAAATCTACATGATTTTTAATTCAGAGATATCTCTGCTGCTCTGTTTTAGTGAAATTGTTGACTTTGTATTCTGTCCTGTTTGGACCACATTGACTCCTAATGAGGCATGTGCTGCTGTTTGTTGTTGGAAGAAATAATAAACTGGGTCTATCTGTTATATATTCTGATAAGATTGCCGTGGGAAAAGCAAAGACCATCTGAGTTGGGACTTGACTTTTGAGCTTTAACTGAGCTCCAGATGAAGCATAAAATGTGTTTCTCTGTTTAAGTTAAAATCATGGATTACCAGGTTTTCATGGTAAAATGTCAGAATCTGGAAAAAGGACTCTCTTCTCATAGAAGTTTTGGCAGTTCTCTTGGGGAAATTTGATCTAAGAAATTAGTATCTCAGAATACAGTATCATGAGAAAAAGTGGAGGAACTTGAGTGTAGCAGAGAGAGAACTTTCCATATAATTTGATAGCTCTGACCTGTACTCCCCTTTGCCTTTTCTGCCCTTTCAGGAGAGACCAAATTTCTGTGGATATTTTCCCCTAGGAAGTTTCACACAGACTGTTAGCATGTCCTTAATAAAACGTGAAGAGGAAAGATACTTTTTGTCATTTCTTGTTTATGGAACCTCTAGAGTAACAATCGCTTAAGGAGTTTGTGCTCTGAGGATAGGAGATAGAACATTTTGTCTGTTGGCTTTATGGACCGAATTACAGTCATCTGGTCAAAGAGCAAAGATTTTAGAAGCCTCCATACAAAGTGTGTGCTTCTTGCTTGCCTCTCAGGCTTCTTAATCTCTACATGGTGCAAGTGGAAAATGCTCATTGTACAGGTTCTCTCCCTTTAGCCTGTTCTACTCCTAAACTGTTCAACTACTTTGTTTGTCTGGGTCTAAATAAATAAATAAAGTTGATGTGAACTTGTGTCACAACTGTTACGGCTTGGGATTAATGGTGCTCTGTCCAGTCAGTTGTTAGGTTCCTGTTGGGTTTGATGCTGAATGTTCCCAGCATAAGGACAACTGATAAATGTTTTTGACCATTTAGTATGAATGATTTTTGGTTATTTATGTAAACAGTTCTAGCTGTGAATTTTCACAGAGTTAAGAAGACCCTTGGCCTCTTGGATTTTAAGAGTAAATCATACTTAGGGATTCATGAGCTTCTTGAACTAATTAATTAATTTTCATTTTGTTTTGGCAAGATGTGATCCAATTTTAATGGTGGTTTCTGGAAAGTTTCTTAGGTGTTTTGCACCCAGAGCCTGAAGTTTGTAGGTGACTCGTGCATTGTCGCATTTAATTTAAAACTGATAGCTGGGCAGTGTCACTAAGAATGCTGTGAAAAAAAACCTCACTACTGTCATCTATCCTGACACTAGAAAGGCTGTCAAATCTAGTTTGACTGAAGCAGCTGCATGTTTTTGGAAATCTGCAAGCTGTTGAGTGCACTAGTGTCCAGCTGTTGAAATAGTAAACTCAGTGGGAGAAGGGTGGAGGGGAAAGGGAAGGGAATCCCTGTTCCTGTCTCAGTAAACAATGAAAAAAATAACTTGTGGTTGACATTTTCCTTTCTAGAGACAGTTAATGTTAGAAAATGGGTGGTTTTATTTTTTTCCCCCTTACGATATTTCTCAACTTCACGAAAGTGAGAATCCTGTCCAAATAATTTTTCATCAGTGCATTTTCTCCTGTGGGGGTGGAGGGAATAATTTGTGAGTGCTTTCAATTTGCCCTGGCCCTTCCTAGCAAACAACGGAGAGGGCCTGGACTTAAAGGCAGTGACTTTACTCTTCAGTTGGTCTACCTTTTTGAGACACTAATTTTTTTCAATTATTTGGTTTTGTATTTGACTGTTTCTCTTAGGAGAACATTTTGTTTCCTGCTCAGTTTGTAACTGGCTAGAATGTTCCAAAGTCAGCAGTCTAGAGCCCTGGGTGAGGAGTTTGGGGCATGCTTTAAGTCACTACCACTGCTCTTAGGGACAAAAAACCTTTAGAACTTGGAGTCCTGCCTGTCCCATGCTGGAGAGCACAAGAACCTTGATGAGAATCCTACCAGAATGCAATTCTGCTTCTTGGAAATTAAGGTAAATATTTCCCTCCGCTGTCCACTGTCGCTTGGTTGTTTTGGTTTTTTCTTTTTTTTCCTCTCTAATAGTTTGCACCTCAGTCCTGTCAACTTTGTTTGAGAAAAAAACTTCCCCTTATTTCCTAATGTTTATGGACATGAGAAGATAACATTTGTCTCAATCTTTTCCTATGCTACAGATGCAATGGATCAGCTTGAGCAGAGGGTAAATGAATTTTTTATGAATGCAAAGAAAAACAAACCTGAATGGAGAGAAGAACAAATGACGTCAATCAAAAAAGTAAGGATATCACAGGAGAAGGTCAGATTTTTCTTTTGCAAACTAAGACAACCTTAGAAAAAAATAGTTTATGATTGATGGGAGATTTAAGTGTTCACAACTGTGCCTTCCCTTGGGCTTTCATAAAAGGTGGATAGAACTACCTTGGAGGAGAAAAGTGAGTGAAAAGTTTCTTTCATCAAGGATTTCTCTCAAGTTTTACTGAGCACTTCTGGCATTTAAAAAAATGTAATCCTGAAATGGTGAGGAAACCTAGTACTAAATTTTGAGCTCGGATTTTTTTGTTTCTGTTTGTGTGACATGAAGTTACCCAAGTTAATTTGCTTTCTTTTAGAGGATATATTTCAAGCTTAGATTCAGCATTTCTCTTGATCTTCTGCCTGTGTCCTTTTACACGTTACACATGTGGTACATGTAGCTTGAGAGAGGGAAGAGTAAGAAGATTAATGTGTTCTGTGTTATCCTTCAACACTTGAACAGTGGTGGTGGTATTGATAGCAATGTAGTCCATCATTTTGTCAGGAGAAACTCCTTTGTAGTCTCCTACACTGGCTGCTTCAGTCACTTATTTGGGTAGGGGTTATTTTCTTTTTTAATTAATGCAAAAAGATTTTTAAATTTTTAAAAAAGAAAAAAAATAAGAGCTCTGACTTCACTAGAGTAAATGAAAAATTTGCTTTTGACTTTAGTTGAACCAAAATTTGAAGTAGTTTTCACATAAGATACTATTCAGTGGAAATTGAGAATTGAAAGGCAGTAAAATCTGTTCGAATCTAAAGTCAAAGCATTTGAAAACACACTTGTTTTTAAAAGAAAGTTTTGTCTGTGAATTTTCATTGGCTAGAGGAGACTTTTGGATTGCTTTAGTCAAATTATTTAGAATACACTTAGAGAAACTTACTTTAAAGCAATGTAAATTATATACAATATTATCTCTGTTTAACTAGCGTGCCAGAAAGGCACAGAGTATTTCAGCATCGTTTTGAAGAGCAGTAGGATTTGTGGTGGTCCTGAAGTAAAGGACATAACCTTGTTTTAAGCCCATAACATGATGCTGTGTAATATAAAATAAATCCAAGATTGTTTCATTTCGTGTAGCATTTCTTGCGGAAATCTAAATATCACTCTAGGAAGAAGTGTCCCCATCTTGTAGTTTGGCTTTTTCTAACACAGAGAAAATAAATTGATATATATATATATATAGTATCTCTCATTCAAAATTCAGATGATTGTTGTTAACAGTAAAATTTCACAGCCTTTCTGAAAACTGACTTAAAATTTGTCCTTTTGACTAATATTTTGTGCTTCATAACAGTAGCTTAAACTTACTGAAATTAGATCAGTTACATTCATAATTTTAAAAAATTCTATTCATGACAGGATTATTATAAGGCTTTGGAAGATGCAGATGAAAAAGTGCAACTGGCTAATCAAATATATGATCTGGTAAGTGGACACAAGACTTGTGGTCAATTACCTAAATTTATACCCTAAGGAGTTCTAAGCATTTTGATAAGCACTGCAGCTGTGCTACTTGTATTTTTATGTCATCTACATACAGATGTTTTGCTGGTGAAAAAAAATTTAATATCTTACTGACTTAAGAATTTTGGTTTTTTAGGTAGTAAGTGTCACTTAAATATAAAACAAAGCAATAGTATTAGAAATCATGAGGTTTTAATGCATGTTTTTGGCTTGTTTAGGAGATTGGTTTAGAGAATCCCTTGGGATGCAGTGTTGAGGAGTCCAGGAAGGCTGGACATTCTTCAGGAAGAAAATCTTAAATGTATAGGAGCAGGCCATCCCCATGTGCCAAAAGAGAAGCCAGCAGGGAAGAAGACGAGCCTGGCTAAATACAGAGCTTTGGCTTCAACTCAGGAAAAAAAAAGAAAGTGTATCACCTTTGGAAGAATGGGCAGGCAGCTTGAGAGGGCTACAAGAATTTTGTGAGGTTATTGCAGGGAGGTAATTAGAAGGGCCAGGGTCCAAGCAGAACTGAATCTGGTTACTGCTGTAAAAGACTAACAATATTTTTAAAAATATATCAGCAGTAAAAGAAGGGCTGTGAAAAATCTCCATCCTTTATTGGATACAGAGGTAAACAGTGATGGAGGATGAAGAAAAGGCAGAGGTACTTAATGCCTTCATTGCCTCAATCTGTAATAACAAGACTGGTTGTTCTCAGGGTACCCAGCCTGCTGAGCTGGAAGAAGTGGGTGGGGAGCAGAATGAAGTCCCTGTAATCCAAGGGAAAAGGTCAGCAACCTGCTGTGCCACTTAGACACACACAGGTCTAGGGCCCTAATGGGATCCACCCCACAGCACTGAGGGACATGGTGGAAGAGGTCACTAAGCCACTTTCAGGCACTTACCAGACATCCCAAATGACTGGGAATTAGCAAATGTAATGGCCACGTACAAGAAGGATCAGAAAGAGCATCCAGGGAAGTACGGGCCTGTCAGCCTGACTTCAGTGCTGGGGAAGGTCATGGAGCAGATCATCTTGAGTGTCATGACACAGCACAAGCAGGACAACCAGGTGATTAGGCCCAGGCAGCATGGGTTTAGGAAGGCAGGTCTTGCTTGAGTGACCTGATCTTCAGTGATGAAGTGACCTGTGTAGTGAATGAGGAAGAGGCTGTGGATGTTGCCTACCTGGACTTTAGTAAAGCCTTTGACGCTGTTTCCTACAGCACTCTCCTGGAGAAACTGGCTGCTCATGCCTTGGACAGGTGCACTATTCATTGGGTAAAAAACTGGATGGATGGCCAGACCCAGAGAGGGGTGGCACATGATTTAAAGTATAAAGTTTATTTATTTTACATTTTCTCAGACAATAGAACTTGCAAGTCAGACTACACTCAAATGTAGAAGACAACTGATTTAGTTTCACTTCAACTAAGCAAAAGTTAGTTTAGAAGTTGGAACTTGCCCCTTCTCTTTTGCTTAGCTAGTAACTGGGAAAATCTCCCAGGTTTTAATAAAGACAGGTAAATTTTGCTGTATGAATACAGATCTAGAAAGCATTTGGAGCGTCATGGTTTTTTTCATGATAGTGAGTTGAGAATTTTTTTTGTTAATTTTTAGTACCCAAGAGCACATCATAGTTTGCTGAAACACACAGGAGTCTCCACTTTTCAGTTAAGATTCAATACACACCAAGTTTACTGATGTTGATAGTGGCACACAAATTGCACACAAGTTTCAGTTCAGAACTTGCAATTTCCCCAAAGCAGCCCAATCTCTACTAAAGTCCGTGTCATGTACTGTTCTTTCTCTTCCCCTTTCTGTTTGCATAACCAGAGCACTTCCAAGTCTTCTTCTTCTTTATTTCTGAAAAGAAGTGTCTTGGAGCTTAGCCTACACTGTTTTGGTGTTAACAGCAGTGTCTCTGCTGAGTGAGGGAAGTGGAGGTGACCAAGAAGATGCACTTCTGTGCATTATTGTGCTTAGTGCTGCGTGTCACAAAACTGCTGGAAGGGAAATACTTAGCAAGCTTGAGATTAAGGACTTAGATATTCATGTTCCAGAACTGGATGCTATTTATTTTTGCTTCATCTAACAAACAGGTAGACCGTCATTTGAGAAAATTGGACCAGGAACTCGCTAAATTTAAAATGGAACTTGAAGCAGATAATGCTGGAATTACAGAAATATTAGAGAGACGTAAGTATGCATGATTTTCTTTTAAGAAACTGACAGACCTTCTGTCAATTTGCAAAATTAATGTATCATACACTTGTTAGTGGCTGCCAGTATTTTCACCTGTGTTTTAACCCACTTTTCATCAGTGATTCTCAAATTCTAGTTTCAACCTCAATTTAGAATAGTGAAATCAAAATACAACTGAGTAATTTTTTCATAGAACTCTTGTCCTTGTGGATTGCTACAGTAAGATACATAATTCTTTAAACCTGGTTTTAGTGATTTTAGGTATTCAGCCAAGTACTTTGGCCTAAGCCTGCGACCTACCCAGTTGCAGGTGTAACATTTATTCCTTGAATTGATTGCCACCAAACTGTGGAGGCTCATTATTTTTGTTTTCCATGTACTTGGTGGTTTTCTTTTTTTAAAGGGGTGAGAATGGGTTGTTCTGTAATGGGCTAGTGAAGAAAAAGCATTTTAGGTAAGAAACCTGCATGTTAAATACAACCCTGCTGGTATTTAGAATGTGAATAAAAATGTAAAGTGTCAGCTTTTTGCCAGCTTGGTGTAGAAGAAGCTGGCTTTTCTGCACTCATCAGCATGTAGACATCAAATTCAAATGTGATTGTGATAAATTTCTAAGTTGATTTAACTACTGTGAGGGAGTGGCTGTCCTCATAGCCAAAAATAGTGAAAAGTGACTTAAGTCACTTGGGGATATTAAGAATAAGTATCCTTTCTTGGAACTTTTTTGTGGCTGTGTTGTTTAAGCTGGGAGTTTGGGGCTATTTTATTTTCAACTGCTATTACAAGTAACAGGCACAAAAAAAAGAAAACTGTAAATTAAGTGCTATTAATTAACTAGCAATTACAGAAAAGGAATAGTTTCTTTTAGTTTAAATCCCAGCTGGTTTTTGGATGTGATGCTACCTTCTGTTGAACTGTGTGTTTGGAGAAGTTGCTAGACAGGATTTCAAGAACTCAAAATACAGAAGTACTAGACTGCATGTTGCATCTTTAAGGTTTGTTTGGTTTGAGGGTTTTCTTTCTTTGTTTTTAAATAAAGCTAAAGGTAGAAGACTCTAAAATTTTTAGCTTTCAGAGTAAATACATATGGTTGAAGTCCCGCCAGAGGGCAGCCTTTGGGCAAGTTCATAATGTGGTAGAAGTTCGCTCAGCCAAAATAGCTCCTTATGCTTTGAACCTCTTCTAGAATAATTAAACTTTTGTAATACACTTAGGTATTACTCATATACTCTTGCATTTCAGTGCTTTTTGAAAGCAGTGGAAGAGGTAAAGAAACGTTGAAGCCACAGATTTTGAAAAATGAATGTGAATTGCTTTCTTGTTTTGTGTTCTGTGTAAATGTAAGTTGGTAGGTATTGCAGCTACTTCAAAATCTTTTTGTTAGAGATTGATGCACAAAATACTGTATATTGTTCTAAATTCATAGTCAGTCTCTCTTATGCTGTGATTATTTAGTCTCATATTGCAATAAATGTTATTAGATGTAGACTTGGATTTGTGCCCGTCCGACTTTTTCCTTTTTTTGGGGGGGGGATGGGGGTGGAGTTTGTTGTTGTCGTTGTTTTGTTGGTTTTGTGGAGTTTTTTTGTTTGTTTTGTTTTTATTTGTATTGTTGCTCTGTGTATTTTGAATGTTAACAAAATCTGGATAATGATCTGCAGCCCTTTCTTTTGAATGTTAAATCCTCTTGAAAGACACTGCTATTTCTTGAGTTTGGACTGAATGTGACAAGGTGGACTCAGTGGGACAAGATGCCTTATTTATACAGTTTACATGTCTTCAGTTCATATTGGTGTAGATTGTCAGTACTTTTGGCGCAGCCATTCTGCAATTCATTTGAGTAAGTGGCATGTTGAGGGCAGTGTTGTTGGTTCTTCTTATTTGCCTTGATTTTAAGTGCTTGATTTCAAGAGTCGAAGAGTAGCAGTCACCACTTTTTATTTGAAAGCTAATCTCACTGGCTTCTGTTTGTACTGTAGAATGGCTTTCAACTTGAGCAAAAATTCTTCCGATAAAATAAATATAACTGCACTGTAATTTGGTTAATATTTTAAAGAATCATTTAGTATGTAAAAGTCAAAACAGTGCCAACTCCGAAATTTTCCTGTCCTTCTTACCTCCCTCTTAGGGTCTCTGGAGCTGGATACACCAGCACAGCCTGTGAATAACCATCACTCCCATTCTCACACTCCAGTAGAGAGTAAGTATTTGAAACTTATGAAGATGCCCACTTTTTATGTTTCCTTTGGGTTTTTTTGTTGATTAGTATCAGGAGAAAAAGGTTCAGAACTTTTTTCCTCCATCATTGCAGGAAGAAAAAAAGGCATAATAAATGCTAATAATGTTTGTTAAGAAGAAGTTCAAGAATGAAATAGATTTTGCTGGTGGGAATTAGTTGAAAGTGCTAGCATAGTTTGACTTTCAAGCTGAATAGGTTTTACATTTAAGTTCCCTTCATTTGTTTCATTTAGAAAGGAAACACAATCCATCTTCTCACCATAGTACAACAGATCATGTTCCTGAAAAGAAGTTTAAATCTGAAGCTCTTCTATCTACCCTGACTTCAGATGCTTCTAAAGAAAATACACCAGGTAATCCTAATTGTCTTTCATTTCATTGCTTTTTAATCAGAAGAAGAGAAACTTAATTATATTTGAGTTAGTCTTTTGAAAGCACAAAAGCATGGAATAGGTAAGGTTGGAAGGGACCCCAGTGGGTCATCTGGTGCAGCCTGCCTGCTCAAGCAGGGTCATCGCAGAGCACGTGGGACAGAATTGTGTCCATACAGTTCTTGAGTATCTCCAGTGCAGGAGACTCCACAGCTTCTCTGGGCAACCTGTTCTGTGCGTGGCCACCTGCGCAGTAAAGAAGTTCTTCCTCATGTTCAGGTGGGACTTCTGTGCATCAGGTTCTGCTCATTGTCTCTTGTCTTATTGCTCAGACCACTGAGCAGAGCCCGACTCCATCCCCTGACACCCTCCCTTCAGATAGTCTTAGACAGTGATGAGGTCCCCTCACAGTCTTCTTGAGGCTGAGCAGGTTCAGCTTCCCTCAACTTTTCCTAAGTGAGATGCTCAAGTACCGTAATCATCTTTTTTTCAACTCCACTGGACCCACTCCAGGAGCTCTATGTCTCTCCTGTCTTGAGGAGCCCAGAACTGGACACAGCACTCCAGATGCAGCTTTGCTAGGGCTGAGTAGAGGGTCAGGATCACCTCCCTCAACCTGCTGGCAATGCTCCTCCTAATGCATCCCAGGACACCAGTGGCCTTCTTGGCCCCCAGGACACACTGCTGGCTCACAGAGTTTTTTGTCCACCGGGGCCCTGAGGTCCTTCTCCACAGGGCGGCTTTTCAGCAGGTCAGACCACAGCCTGTGCTGGTGCATGGGGTTATTCCTCCCAGGTGCACTGCACTTCCCTTTGTGGAATTTCTAGACCCTGTGCCATGGATAATGACCTTCTGGGATCTGCCATTCAGCCAGTCCTCAGTCAGAGGCTCATACCCTTTCCCCTGGGATTTTCAGTCAGTTGAAACATGAGAAATTGCAGGCATTGTTACTCATCTGTGTTGTCCATGAAGCGGGTCTGATTTGTTGTCATTTAACAGCTGTATGTTGGCTGTTTCTTTTTATTTACAGTTTGAAGAAGATAACAGTACAGTTTCATTCACCCAGTAGTAGAAATATAAAAGGTCAATGCATTATTTTGGGAAAAAAACGTATACAACAATTTCCAAAGTAAGGGAAAAGAATTTTCACACCTTTTTTTTTTTAAGAGTTGGTCTCAAAATAAAATTCTTTCATGTGTTATCTATGTCAAAAGAGGAGAGAAGTCTTTTTGAATAGGGACTAAAAAAACCTAAACCTTTCTGCCTATTCTCAGTATTAAGGTGTTCCATAGTTTCTTTTCTGAAAATAAAAGACTAGGGAGTTACAGTAAGTCAACTACCTTATGTTTTGGAATTCAGTAATGTTTGTCAGTTTTAAGTAGTTTCAGTCATGTCTATTTCAATTTTCTTTTGAAGAAACTTCACATGAGGCTGCAAATAAAATGTAGTATATTTGAGCAGCTGACATTCTGCAGATGACACTGGAAATTGTGTTGCATTAAAACTGATCTGTAGTTTTTAGAATTAAGATTGTTGAAAGTTCTACTTCAGAAACAGTATAGGTACATAGTCAAATTCTTACCCTCTTCTTGATGGTTATAGTAGTGAGCATTGTTTCAATATAGGCATAGGTATAGCAGCTGCATCTGTTCTTCGATAGCTGAGTATGATAGTGAGAGCTGTCTTTCTAAAAGGACTCCTTGCACATGAGGATAGGGAACAAACTTCTTTTTTTTTCCCCCATAAACAAATACTGGCTGTATCTAAATACTTTTAAAACCTTTTTTCCAAATGATTAGACTACTCTGATGCATAAACAGGGTTCCTACTCTTTCACTGGTTGTCATATAACTCTTCTTAAAATGCAAAGGAATTTAGTTTCATTTTGAATTTCATAAATGTGTTCTATTCATCAAGGGTGTCGAAACAGTAATTCATCATCCTCTTCAAACAATGCATACAATACAAACTCTTCTCAACCATTGGCATCATATAACCTGGGCTCATTATCTTCAGGATCCGGGGCCGGTGCAATTACCATGGCAGCAGCTCAAGCAGTGCAAGCCACGGCACAGGTAATGTCAAAATATTCTTGTCACTCTGCCATCCACTTAAGATTACGAAGAAAGGCTAGTGACTGCTATACAGTTCCTATATTAGAATTTTATTTATATGCCACAGTTTTATCCTCTATAACTTGCCTAAAGGGACAGCTTGTTTTCTGGCCTTTCCTGGAGGATATTCTCACACATTTAACTGCTTTCTATCCGTAAGTTCATTAACAAGGTGACGAGTGAACCTGTGCAAATCATTAGCAGTTAGCAGCCTGGTATTTCTTACGTAGGAGCTTTACTGTGTAATCTGATACAATATCAGTATTCCTTTCAGATGAAGGAGGGAAGACGAACATCCAGTCTAAAAGCCAGCTATGAAGCATTTAAGAACAATGATTTTCAGCTTGGAAGAGAATTTTCATTGTCCAGAGATTCAGCTGGATATTCGTCATCAGCTCTGGCATCTACATTAACTCAGACGTTAAGTTCGTCAACCACAGATTCACGAAGTGGCAGAAAAAGCAAGTAGGTTTTCTTACTTGTTGACTGCAATTACAACTTTTAAGGCAGCTAAACTTTCTTTTAAAAGGTCATGGGCCATATTAGAAATACATTGTATTTAATATCTGTGAGGGGGAACAGGAGAAGGTAGTTACTGCCCGTTGGCCCTTTTTTGTTCAGGGCTGTGTTCTTTAGGCCTCCCACTTCTTTTTCTTTAGGCAGACTCACTCCATTTTTAAGTAAATGTCTTGATTTCCTTTTTTATCTGAGATACGGTCAAGTTTCTTCCCTTATTTTTCTGTATTTTGGAGAGATTTGATCTAACAGTAAATGTTGGGAATTATTGTGCATTGGTTAGTAGATGATTTTGAAATAAACTGGAGATCTGTTTGATGCCAGTTTCAAGTAAACATGACATTTTCTAATGGCTGATCATCTACAACAGGGAATGAATTTTATTTCTGATTGAAATGAAGTTTTAAAACATTTTAAACAACACAATGTCACAACACATAGTGACAGCAGTCAGAACTTGTACTTGAAAGAATTTGTCTCAAAATGCCTATCCTTTTAAATTGACTTGAGTTTTTTCTTCATTCAAATTTGTGTGTGTTCACAGCTCAGTTAATAATGCTGTTTTAGAAGCATTTTTCATCTATGAATATCTTGGGTGCTAGGTCTGACCTGTAAGCAAAAGCAGATAATTTTTATTCCGGCACCATTCCTATGGAGTGATTGCTGATGCTTGAGTGGAGATTAACAGAGAGTCAGTCATCTTCAAAACAGTTATCTGTTGGCCATGATGTATGACATTACTTATATGTAAATTCCTGTTTTATTGGTAGCATAATTTTTATAAGGACTTGACACCAAGGCTGTTGATGGAAAATTTTGTGAAGAAAAGCATTTGTTAAAGCCACTAGACAGTTTAGAGCTGTTACATTCCATTGATTGGAACAGCATGTCTTGCACTTGTTAGCTGGTATGACTTGTTTCCTTTTCTAAGAGCATTCAGTGGGTGCATTCCAGTGCTTGCAGTGGTTGAATGAAATGTGATAGTGAATGATAGCTTTGGGATTTACATACTGCAGTATTTCAGAGTAAACGAAGTACTTGTTCAGTGATTCTTTCACTTGGCAGGAAATAAATAATGTATGCTATTTTTTTCCTTTTTTTTTTTTCTCTTCCTCAGAAACAACAACAAATCCTCAAGTCAGCAGTCCTCATCATCATCTTCTTCTTCCTCTCTATCATCATGTTCTTCTTCATCTGCACTGGCACAGGAACTGTCTCAGCAAACAACAGTAATACCAGAGTCTGATTCTAATAGCCAGGTTGATTGGACCTATGATCCAAATGAGCCACGTTACTGTATTTGTAATCAGGTAAGGATGGCCTCCAAATTGAAATACAACTACAGTTGCTGTTTTGATATAGCTGAACTTCCTTCTCTGAATGCTAATTTTAAAAAACTATTTTTACTCTTGAAGTTCTGATCTGTTTTTATTTGCTTACTGTTGATGTGAATAATGAACTCAACTGTTGAAACTAAAACCAGTCAATTTTTGAGTGATATGATATCCTTGGAGAGTTTTAAATCTGGTAATGGAGACTTCAGGAATAATTAAATTAAAAATTGAGGGGGTTCACAATGAATTTAGTTTTTTATCCAATCTGAAATATGCAGATGTATCTTCTTTTGCATAAACAATTTTTGAAAATCAATCCACTACGAACATGATGGTGTTTGGGTTGTGTAACAAAAGTAAAATGAAAATGTTGTTACTGCTATTAATGGAAAAACTCCTCAAAGGAAGAAATTTGAATGTTGGCCCTTTCAAAATGTTGATTGCTTTTAACTAGTAATATGAATATTAATAAGGGTGGTTTTTTCCCTTATTTTACTAGGTGTCCTATGGTGAGATGGTAGGCTGTGATAACCAAGATGTAAGTAACAAAATCAGAAGATTCATGAGAGGCTTGTGCATATAACTATTGCTTGCAGGACTTACTTTTATTTTACAGTTTGTTTTTGAGTAGAATTTTTTAGATTAAAGTGCATGTGATTTGAACCATCCTTCAGGAGACTTCTCCTCACCTCTCCACACAGCTCAGGTTCTTTTCGAAACCTTCAGCCTTTGCTAGGTTCAAAAATGCCCTGCTTCAAAATATCCTTTATTTCTGTGAATGTTTAGCTATGTCACTACTAACAACAGTTGTCCTTTTCAAATAAAAAGTTTTAAAAGAACAGTTGAATGTAGTCACATATTTACTGAGATACTACATTTAAACAGAAGTGAGTAATAAGATTACTTCATCAAACTAAGTATTTCAAAGCATAACATACTTACTTTGCTCTGAGTCCATATATGACTCCTAGAATTTTTATAATTTTCCTTAGTGTACTGAGTGTATGTTTCAGATCCCTCTCTCTCCTCGTTTTGTCCTATGACTTGTATGAAACGCAGAATCTATGCTTTCCATTCATTTTTCATAGAATTGTATTTGTGATAGGCATTTTGAAAAAAGCCCAAGTCCCAAACCCTCTGTTTTAACTCTGTTTTTACAGTGCCCTATTGAGTGGTTCCACTATGGATGTGTTGGACTGACAGAAGCACCAAAAGGGAAATGGTACTGTCCACAGTGTACAGCTGCAATGAAGAGAAGAGGCAGTAGACATAAATAAGTTTCTTCATCTGGAAAACAAATTGCATACTAAAGGTTTTATAAAGGACTTGGGAGGAGAGGGGCAGCTCTCACCACACTTCCTTGTAACCACTGAAGGGTAACATAGCAATCATAGAATGGTATGGTTGGAAAGGACCGTAAAGATTGTCTGGTTCCAGCCCCCAGTCATGAGATCTTGAACTATTGGTTTTGCTAAGTTGTGTTTTAATATTGTAGGTAAATTATTTACGCACCTTGATGTGCTACAGATACTACTCCAGTGAGCCTTGGATTGTGCCAGTGGCCAACATATGCAGACATTTGTACTACCAAACCATTTTCTCTAAGCAGTGGGCATTCTACAATTACTCAATCTTCCAAAAACTCTGATAAGTCAAGATTTTAAATGTATGTTTTATATACAACAGGTATATTCTGCTGCATGTACTGTACTCAAGAGCTGTTATGTAACACTATGTATATTAATAGTGCAAAAAGTCAGTGCTTCTGAAAGGAAAAACAGACAGTGGTTTTTAAAATGCCTTTATAGCTTTGGTTCTTTATGAAACTTAATTCAGCAGGCTGAAGAAAATGGTTCTTGTATACAGCGGGCTGTCATCCTTTAGGGTACTTGAGTATGTAAAAACAAAAAAAATGCTGTAGAATAAAACAAACTTGTGCCATTAGTCTTTATATGTTTCTGCTCCAGAGAAGGCAGGGGCCATAAGAAGAAAAAAAGGTGTTAAAGTGATGATAAATTTTTATACCAAATGTGTTTATTTTTTTGTGCAAGTAATCCTTTAAATCTGAATTGTATTAGGTGTAAAATAAAAGAATCTCAACTCCTCAGATTAATGTTTTCTGTATATTTGTCAAAACAGGTCTGTCCCTGGAATGGTTTCACAAACAAATTTCCTTTTTTATTTTTTTCTGTGTCTCTTTAATGCAACAGAAATATGAGGTTTATGCCTATTTTTTCCTTCCTTCTTCTTTCCACCATTAAAAAAATATGCTTTCCCTTTGGAATAAAGATTTTGCTTCAGCCCTGGGTTAGGCTGAAAGACTCTGTGACTGTCATGTGGTAGCTTTCCAGACCCATGAAGATGAGGAGAAGAGAGAGAGAGAAGCAGTGTTCCATTGCATGACCATGCAAATAACGTCAAGGGAATAGAAACAGGTCCATTAGTAGTAAGAGTATGTGCAGAGAATGAAACCAGGCTTCTGTCACAGCATGGGTTTTTTTCAGAATGAAAAAAGCAGGCTTTTAAAGTCCATGGACTCAGGAAAAGTAGATATGTAAGAAGGAAAATGTGATTATGGATGATAAATAGACTTTGGTAAAAGAATAGGATAGAAGTTGGTGAAAATAAACAGCAAGGAGCAGTAACTAAGGTTCCCTTGAAACTTGGAACTGAACCCACTGTGTATATATTTCTGTGGAAATCTCAGTCTAAAAAACCCACTTGAAGACTAGAATATCTGGTTTTAAGTGAAGCTGTTGAGACAGTGGAGATAACAAAGTGTTTGTTCTGTGGGGAGCTGGTGCCATGCTATAAACTGAAATTAAATAAGCAAGCAGTAATCTGAACTCTCCTTACACTGAATGTCTATCTCAACAGCTATGAACTAAGTCTCTTGAGAATTAAGACTGTATACAGCAAAATCTCTCACGCTGCTGGTAAACATACCTAAGATAGTACCAAGACTACAAATCCAAATTAAAATTTCAATTTTTAGTGTGAACATTGGATCGCTGTTTCATTGGAGAATATAAATTATTTTTTCATTGAGAAATTAGAGAACTCACAAGAGGAGAAAACTTATCCTTGTCCTTACTAGCAAATTATTATTTTGTGTCAAGAAAACAGAAATGGACATATGGGAAAACGTGGGAAAAAATGCAATACCTAAGTCAAAGATGTAGAACAATAAAACCTGTACATACTCTTGTTTTGTTTTCTAAATAGGAAGCCTGCAAGAGAAGCTTACAGGTCAGGACGTGATTAGCCCCAAGCAGTGTGAGTGGTTATGTATGGAGAGAGTTCGTGCCTCATGGTCAGTAGAGTTGCTGGACACTTCCCTGAGTAGACAAGTACAGGTGCAAAGTCTCTCATTAGAGCTTCTTTAAAAAAGAGTGAGGCACTGGTTGAAGAGTGGGCATCCCTTAACTGGGACATCCACACTGCTATTTGCAAAATAGGGTAATAAAGAGTAAAGGAATAAATTGGCAGTATCCCCAACGCATGCTGCTAAAGAAGAGCAGCTCAAGAGGTACGTAAGGGATCAGTTAAAGAAACCTAAATAGTAGCATAGTGTTTGTGTGTATGGTTTTTTCTCAAAAATAATAAAAACAGAAAGCACTAAAAGCATCAGACCAATCTCATGACACTGACTGACTGATAAAGTGGAAAATGTATTTCAACATTTTGCTAAACTAATATAAAATAATATATAAAATAATACTTAGATCTCACCTTACCTGCAGCTGAGTCCTCTGAAGTAGCTATTGCTATATAGGAAAGTGATTTTGAAGTTACCTAGTAATTTTATGGAAACCTCAGCTCACTGTTCAGCAGCAGGTCACGTAAGTGCTGAGAATGACTCAGTAGGAGACAAAGAATAAAACAGAAAACAGTTTTACACTGTGTAAATTGATGGTGCAGTTAGTTCAATGTGGTGTAAAAATCTGGTCTGCTCTTAAGAAAAGGCAGCAAAGCTAGGAAAAGGCTCAAATTGAAGGGTCAAAGCTGTATAATGACAACACAGCTGAGAAGCAGATGAATTGTCTGGGACTCTTCTGGGTGGGAAAGAGGCAGCTCCATGAGGATGTTAATAGGGATCTGTAAATTCAGTAGTGATGTGGAAAAGGTGTGTGGTTTTGATAGAAGTAGTGGTATGGAGGTAGCCACTCCAAAATGAAAAAAATGAGCAACATTTTTTCACATGTGGCATGCTTACATTACAAAATGGGACATATAGCTAAGATACTTGGATCAGGAACTCACTGAAGACTGATCACTAGAAGTCAAGAGAGTTTGTAATGAGGCAAGTGTTCCAGGTTGCCTCTGACAGTCCTAAAATCCTCTGGCATTCACTGAATGCTATTTGCTACCAGAGAGTAGGTTAGGCAACATTCAGCATTAGGCACTGCAGTTTCTTTTAGTTTCACATCAATGTTCCAGCATTTGGGTGAATTTTTGGGATGAGGGGTATTTGTAGTACCACAAACTGAGAACCAATGTGCTAAGTGCTGTAATGGAACAAAACATTGTCTATTCTTCATAAACAATATTGTCTGTTTGCACTGGGGAGCTGTAGGTTTTGTTTATTCTAGATCTAAAATGAAAAAGGGAGAGGAAATATATTAATGGATACTAATCTGAAAATCCCACTAGGTTGTCTCTCTGAAGAGCACAGGATAATCTGCATTCTTCTTTACCAAACTTTGCAAAATGTTATTCAACCACACTCAGTAAAGATCAGAAATTCTGAAGTTTGTTTCACTTTTCTCCCTCACCAGGGAGGTACTTTCCACTGTGAGTTGGCTTTTCTTGGCAAGTTTTTTCATCTCCCTCCTCATTCTGCTGGAATGTTTGGACTATACACTTCTTTTTCTGCAACAGAGGTGGCCTTCACCTTGACAGCAAAGAGTTCAATTTTTTTAGACTAAAAATCTCTGAGAAGCAGAATTGCAAGAGGAATAAGGCTCTGCGTTTTTACACTCTCTTCAGGTTATAGACAAATAAACTTAGGCCACACTGTATGAACACAGTCTCTTCAGTTTTGTTACTCCTCCCTGGTTTGACTAAAATGCTCTGAGAATAATGTAACTAAAAGAAGAAAAATGCCACACTTCAATGTATCTATAGCAATTTACAGTAATATTCCTCTTAGCACTTTCAAATCCATATCTTGCTTTTATATTCATATAGTATTCAATAAAGACAAACAGCAGCTTTTCCCTCTAGATAAATCTTGTATTTCAGAGCTATTTGAGCATGAAAAAGTTGTCAACAAGTTGCATGACTACTACTTTCAGGCTTGTCCTTCCATACATCTTATATTTTTAAAAACCCAGTAATTTCCTACATTAGTTCATAATAAAGTCTTTATTATAAACATGACTTTAACTGCATGCTAACTGCATTCTCTTTTTATAGAGATAGGAATAATTCCCTTATTCCTATTCAGTCCCCAAAAAAAATCCTAAAGGTATTGAAAAGAAAAACCCTACATATTACAGCTAGACTAGAGAAATACTTGCCTCATGACTGTACAAGAAATCTACCTAATGCAGTAGAAAATGATGAACAATGTTAGGATTCATAACTCTGTTCATATTTTTAAAGACCTAATACCTATTTGTGCCTTCTTCTGATTGGCTACTGACAATTAGAAGAAGTTTTATTCAAGTTAAAGAGAAGAATGAGGGGATTAAATGCAGCTGTTCAGCTACAATTTATATCTATTTCTTTTAAAATGTCAAATTTTTGAGGAATCTTTGTTGCTGAACAGATTTATTTAGTTAGTTAGTTGACAGTTAGCTTGGTCTACCTAGTTAAGGTGGTAGTAAGCCTATTTTTCTAGAAGAATAAGTAACAGTTATACTGTATTTGCACACATGAGGATTAGTGAAAGAAACAGGGAGCAATGTGAAGATAATTTTACATTTCTTCTGCCTGCAAAGTCGTAGCCTTATAATTTCAAAGCAAGTTTTACGATTTGTTTTCAGAAAAGGACATGTGGGATAGATGTTTGGACAAACTTTCCAAGCGTAAGTGTAGTTAAGTGCTGCAAGGGGTCAGTCAGGGAAGTGCTATGGAATTAGGGAATCCTTTTTTGTTAGATATACAGGAATAGTTTTCCCTGTGTTAATAAAAGCAATTTTGTTTACAGATCTGTTATCTTCTTTTTTTGTGAGATTAAAATTACATTGTTACTAGGGGTTGGTGTGTAAAAATAAGTGCTCATCATACTTAAAAATTGTTCTAATAAATGTTCAATTACGTAGCTTGCTTGAAAAGATGATAAGCTGGAGTGTTTCTGCTGTGATGGATTCAGTTGGATATGCTCATCTTGACTTAAATTATTTAGAAGTGTGTTTAATCTCTGTGTCATGTTATTTGGGGCTAAATTAATCTCATGCTTTTAAAGAAAGCACATTCTATAGATTAATGGATAAGCCAATAGTTGAACAAACTGGCCATAAAAACATGTGTTCCTTAGTCAAGTCTGGAAAATGAAACAGTGCTACAGTCAGCAGTATTGACCAATCCCTTCTTTTAATTTAGGAAGGTATCCCATACGTTTCCCAGGGATCTTGTTGATAGCCTAATGCTACTGGAATGGCTAAGGAACTGAGGAATAAGCAGAAGTTAAGGTAGGAGTTACTTTAACATTGCCCTAAAAAAAATAAAATTATGTATTATTCATTTTAATCCAGAGCAGAAATTTTCTTACACAAAGACTTAGAGTTTACATGCTTTTGCACACAGAGGTGATGATTTCAGAAGTAATGATTACCTTTGAGAGTGTCACTTACAACAGTTCTGCCTGTCTCTTCTATAACATTGTTGGTTCTTCCTGTAAGACATAAATACAACCTAAAATACACACTGGGAAAACATCTCAGTGAAGTTTTAGCCCAGGACAGGAAAATGAAAGAGGATTCTCAAAAACAGAAAAGAGATGAAAAACCAACTTTAAGGTGTTTTGGTTAGTATCTGCATTAATGTTCAAGATTTTTCAATGCTGAAGTACTTTTCACTTTGAAAGTGCTTTCCAAACACTCACTCACAGCTATTTACTTAAAGATTTCTGTTAAGAGAGTGAAAGGAATGTACTGAAAATGCCTCTCTCTGGAGGCTGACAAGCCATATAATAGAAAAGATTCAGTTTTCCCTGTTGTTTGAGTCTTAAGCAGTCATATTTAAACTCATGAAGGAAGGAGACACCTAAACATATTGTTCATAATTACATCATCACATAATAAAACTGTAAACTGATTTCCTATTTAGCTAATGATAGTGTGATTTTAAATCAGTCCCAAAAATTGTCTGTAATTCTCTCTCCAAAGACTGTTTTAAAACAAGCAAATTAGTTATCAGCCTTATATACATTTTATTAATCTTCAGTGTTGGCACTACCTGGTTTTACATTTTCCAAAGCAAAGAGTCTTTTAATATGCTTTAGTTTTAAAAGTTCATCAAAACATAGTTACACAGAAATAGTGATTAAATTTTAAAAATTATTCAGCTACTTCATGCTGTATTTCAGAGCAATTCTGATTTAGTTATATTTTGGCTATATTTTAATTTTTTTCAAAATCAAATCCTGAGTATATCTACATCTACCTCTAGTCATAGAACATAACTCCATAATTAAAAAATATAACAAAACAACCCACAAAAGAGACAGACTCCAAGAAACCAGTAATGAGACAATGAACAAAAGCACTTTTATCACTTTTCATCTCCTCTAGACAATTCAAATCATGCGTGAAGTATAGAAAAATGACAGCAAAACATTTAAGATCTCTCAGACCTGAGAAATATCTTCCTTAAACCTTGAGTTTTCAACAGACCCTTGCCTGGAATGCTAGTTTTACACACGACCTGTTTAATCAAAGTGGTCAAGATCACCCACTGACAGTGTGATGTTCAGCTTCCTCCCAGCTGTACCACGGCGGTTCCGCCTGCCGTGTCACAGCGGTTCCGCATGAAGTCCTTCCCCAGTTTCAGCTTTCAAGCCCATCAGGCGCGTTTTGAGCAAGCTGTGCAGCCCATGAGGCCAGAACTGAGAGGCAGTGTAGTGACCCTGCATGGGGCAGGACACAAAGAACTCATCAGACCTCATGCCAGCTGCAATGCAGATGTTCTGTGTGGCCTCCTTCACTCCGTTTATTCACACCACCTGGCTTTGTAAGATATAAAAATGGTTAAATCTAATTTTCAGCTTTACTTCCAGAAATATGTTGAGTAGGTTGTCAAAAGTCAGTGCTTAAAAGATGTAATGTACTTAAGGGTATTTCTAAAGTAACTTCTGTGCCCCAGTGGTTGCTGTTATCTTGTTCTGCAGCAATCATGCTGTGGCAGCTGGACTTGTGAGAGAAGCTGTACAGTTATAATCAGATCGATAAGTTCAGAAGTATACTGTTATCTCTTCCTGCCTAGCCATAAGAACAACAAAATAGCATGTCTTGCATCTTCCCGTATTCTATTTGCTTGTACAATAAGTTCTCATATACGTTCACAATATGTGACATGCCCCAGGTGACATATTTCTGTGCTGGCTTACTGTATATTCTGGTAGCACCATGAGAATGCAACAAACTGCTACAAACTGTTACATACTCTGCTATATACAATAATGTCTGGCCTTGATGGGGTTAGTAAAATCCATGGGTGCCATGAGAGGCACAGTTGAGCATTTAGTCAACATTTCTGTGTAATGTGGTTGTCTTAAAACTCTCCTTTCTAACAGAAGAGCTCTGTTAAACAAATACCCATCAGCACAAAGCCTTTTGATAGGAAAAAATCAAGTTCTTGTTCCCTTGTGCCTAAAACATCCACACATATGAACTCATCCGCTGAACTCAGTGGAGGCCATGATGTGGTTTAACTTTTATGTTTGCATGGATATTTACTGTACTGGGATGAACTAAATGTAATGACCAAAATATCTGAAATGATTGGCACCTGGAAAAATTGGTCCAAAACTACAGAGCTTGTTTGTCAAGCCTGCTGGTGGCAGGCACCCCATCTGCACCAGCACAGACTAAATCATCTAGAGGACAGCACAAACAGCTTAAGTACCTGAGAGCCTTACACCTTTGTGTAATGGACACAAGAGAGGTGACAAAATTTGCTTGTAGGAGACTTTCATTTGTTTCCTTGCTTCAAAGGAGCATCAGAGGACCACTGAACCTGGAAGACACTGGGATAGTCCTGTAAAACTCTGTGAGTGATCTCAGCAAAGCAATGACTTTGCTAAAGAAAGAGAGGATGTTCCTTATCATATAAGCAGTGAAAAGGAAGAAAGGCAGCCAAAGGTAAGGAGACAGAATCAAACACAGTTTAAGGAACTTAGGGGATGAATTGGAAGATGAGTGTTTATGGAATGAGGAGTCTAATTGTATTTTTCTATTGCATCTTCTTAAAGTGAGTTTATTTGAAACCAACACTGCTTCTGAGGGGCAACTGTATAAAAAAACAGTGCTTGGGGATGACTGACATGAATTTCTGGGTGACCTTGGCTTTCTTAATTTTTGGACTGGTTTGGATCCACTTAATGCATAGAACAGGAGAAAAAAGTAAGCACACCACTAGTCTTGGCTACCTGTATAATAAGGTCAGGCTAAAGTGAAAAGGGAACATGGCAATGAAATTACTTAGTTTACACAGAAGAGGAAAGATCTTGTGACAGGACCTGGAGGACTATGACATTTCAATTCTATATTTGGAGTTTATTGAAACAGAAACTAGAACAATTAACCTTAAAAACAAACAAACAAAATGCAGACTGTTAAACATTAGCATTTAAAAAGATTGTAAATGCTTCTCCTCCCTATGCAAAATGCCCTTACAGAATGATCCTTTTCTTTTTTGTTGCTGTTGTAAAAACAACTCCATGGCTGGCTTGCAAGCATCATACCTTCCCACTGCGCAGGCCGCTATTTAGGGTTTGTCCTGCCCTCACTCTGGAGGTCTGACTGAGGAATTGATCTTTCCCCTTTGCAGTAGCCTCCCAACTGGTATACTTACCTCTTGCTCTCCCTCTGCCCATCTCCTTCTCATGGGAGCTTTTCTGACCTGGTGCTAAGGGTGGAGGGCACAGGCCTGGTGTGGGGCAGGTGTTCCCATACATGGAACAGTTGGTGAGGAGTACGGACACCCTCATTGCAGACATCATTTGAGCAGGCATGGAGTGGCTAGGACAGAGTCAATGACAATGGTATTCTCGTGTTCTTTGCACTCCCGTTGGTCATTTTGATAACATTTTCATCTGAATATATGCAGCTAGGAAGAACTGCAAGGAAAATACTACTCTGCAGCACTCAAAGTGCATTCAGAGCCCTTCTGCAGGTACAAGGCAGTGAAGAGCTCTGCTTGCAACTTAAGTGCATGAGAAAGTAGAAAAGTATTTGTGCAAATGCCTTTCGTATGATAAACCCAGAAAATGTAACTGAAAAACAATAAGAAGGATCTTGATCACCTAAAAAAAGAGATTATTCACTGTGTTAAAATAAGAGAATGATCTTGAGAGACAACAGAGATACAATTAGAAAAAGTTGGTAGGAAGAGGAAGACCTGAGACTGGAAGTTCAAATGCTTTAATCTGAAGCATGAAGAAGAGGGAGACCAGCAAGATGCCAGAGAAATTATGTGAAGCATCAAAAAATAAAATAATTACTTGAAGTAAAAAGGAACACAGATGCTGTCAGAGGTCACGAGGTATTTCACTTTGTTCCTGTTCAGCATACCCAAAGACAAATGTCCGTGTTCTTGCAGCCTATCTGGGCACTTTTTGATTACTGCTGATTCTTATCCATTTCTCAGCAGTAACCAGTGAGTCTGAGCAATCAAACTGGCTACAAAATCCATAAATCCCTGTTATCGCTGAATAACTGCTGCAAGGGGGTTATGTCAGCAAATAACTGTAGACAGGAAGAAGCAGAGAATTTGCTGATCGATTTCTTCCTCATGACATTCAAATTTGCCTTTTAAGCAGGAACCAGTATATTTACAAGACTTTGGTCTTCAAATGCTTTCCTGTATCCTCATGTCAAGCAACCTGCTGTATTATTAACAATATTAATAAATTAATATCTTCATAAATAGATACCTCTGTTTCACTGTAACACTTCTGCCAAAACACAGTAGTGAAGAACATGGCTGAGATACAAATGGTTGAACAAATGGTTGAATACATGGCTGAACAAATAACCCAATTGGCCCAGATTCTACCTAAACTTTAGGGAAGCTGGCTGGTTTGGTAATCTGGTGAGCTGAGTATCAAGATTTGCCACTGCCTAAAAGGTCCTGTTCCTTTCCTCTGTTTGCATTCTCTTTCACTAATGTTCTCCTGCTGCTTAACCTGTACCAGCACAAGGGCCTGCTGGACCTCTCCAAGAGTCAATTTAATTCCCTCACGTGGCAGAAAACAACCCAGCAGTGCACTTTCTCGTGAAAGATCTAACGAGCAGCACCACCAACTAGGAAGAGAGGAAAGAGCAGAAGCAGAGGTGAGGAAAGTGCCGGATTCTGCACCTGGGATGGGGCAACCCTGGATGCACGGACAGACTGGGGAATGAGATACTGGAAAGCAGCACCACAGAAAGGGATCTGGGGGTCCTGGCCAGTGGCAAGTTGAATTTGAGTCAGCAGTGCCCTGGCAGCCAGGAGGGCCACCCGTGTCCTGGGGTGCATCAGGCACAGCATCACCAGCCAGGCAAGGGAGGGGATTGTCCCTCTCTGTTCTGCTCTCGGGCGGCCTCACCTCGAGTGCTGGGGGCAGGTTTGGGTGCCACAGTATAAGAAAAATATTAAACTATTAGAGAGCATCCAAAGGAGGGCAACAAAGATGGTGAAGGGCCTTGAGGGGAAGCTGTATGAGGAGCAGCTGAGGTCACTTGGTCTGTTCAGCCTGGAGGAGACTGAGGGGGGACCTCATTACAGTTACAACTTCCTCATGAGGGGAAGAGGAGGGGCAGACACTGATCTCTTCTCTGTGGTGACCAGTGACAGGACCTCAGGAAATGGCCTGAAGTTCTGTCAGGGAGGTTTAGGTTGGATATTAGAAAAAGGTTCTTCACCCAGAGGGTGGTCGGGCACTGGAACAGGCTCCCCAGGGAAGTGGTCACAGCACCAGCCTGACAGAGTTCAAGAAGCGTTTGGACAATGCTCTCAGGCACATGGTGTGACTCCTGAGTATGATGCTGTGCAGGAGTTGGATTCGATGACCCTTATGGGTCCCTTCCAATACTGTTCTGTGATTCTCTGCTTGCCTGCTTTCACTGTGAGCCAAAATCAGAGACCTGAGCTAAAATGGGATTAAGACATGAACCTTTGTTCTCTGGAGTGGAGCAAAATCACAATAGCACTAATGCTTACAGGGTTCTGTGAATGGGACAAGGAGAGAGAGTCTGGGCTTTTACTATTCTGGGATTGATTTTAACTTCAGTGGTATCAAATCTTCTAATGTGCAGAACAGTAATGTATTTTTCCTGTTTTCTTCATTTTGTGCCATTCTTCCCCATTCACTGCTTATAATGGGACCACGCAGAGGATTAAAGACACTACAGATCTAATTGCAGACTGGATTAAATTCAAGGAAAAGTAAAAAATCATGGAGGGTGCAGCTGAGCTGGCTTTCTCCAACACAGTTTAACAAGATGCTTTGCTTGAATATTTACGGTGCTATTGAGGCATATACTTCCTGAAGCTTTTAACTAATTTTTGAAGTGAGTGAGGATTTATGGCCCTTGGCACAATATTTAGCATGCTAGAAAATAATAAATTGGAGAGTTGAGCATAAACAATGAAAATTGCATGTAGGTTTGCACCGTGAAGATGACAGATGATCACAGGCACTTGACTATCAGTTAATTTAGAAATTATCAGTTTGTGCTTATTTTTCATGTGATCTCATTTATCACAGAAATGGTTGCTAGGATGCTATGCTTTGAAATTTGAAACTTTCTCCAGAAAAAGGGCAATTGTAAAAAGGTTTTTTGAACATATTTTCTTTTTGGCAGCCTCTCTATAGTGACATTATTGATGCTAAATGGTTTTCTTATATCAAGACTTCATCTTACAAGCACTTATACCTAGACTTAATTTATGATTTTTGTTAGATCTCTGAGTGAAGTTAAGCATGCATAAGATGTATGTATTCAGCTGATCCTAAACTCCTGTTAACTGTCCTAATATTTTCTCCTTGCTCCTGGCAATTACGTTTCCAAGTTACTGTTTAGATCATGGAAATAATTTTTCAGTGGTCACTAGCTTCCACCACTGAACAAACATGGAGACTCATGTAAAATGGAAGCTGTGTGTGTATGAGCTGAGTTGCTTAAAACCCCAGGGAGCTGATGAATAGTGAACATTACATGCCTGCACGGAACCTTGGGTAAGTCCTTTCAAATCCCAGTCCATGGCAATTTTGAGCAAGTCTTGTGACTTTCCTCTCACGTTTTCTGTGTCAGGGTAGCTGTAAACACTTTTAGTCTATTCCAGGTGATGCAGATGGAACTGGGATTCAGGCTGCAAGCACTGAAGATCACTCCTGACAGTCATGGCTTGCTACTTTTGGCAGACGCAATCCCTGCGTGGCCTTGCCTCATGCTCAGCAGGACAGTAGCTGGCTGCTGTAGGGAGCAGCCAGTTAAGAATACCTGAGTGAGAGGGAGGAGTAGGAAGAGGTAAGCAGAGTAGAGAGCCCTTAATTCATGCAATGGGAGCAGCCACTTGAAGGAACAGGTCAGGGAATCTCAAACAGGAAATCAATACTAAACTTGTATTTCAGAAAGAGGAGATTTATACCTTTCTGCTAGAAATTCTGAAATACGCACGTATACCTGTGAATATAAATACTTAGCTGGATGTTTCTGATCCTACCAATAGTTATTTGAATATTATATACTGAAGAATCTTTCTTGTGAATTTGAGACCCAGGATACCTGACACTTTATCCACCTATATCCTTTTCCTAAATGACTAGTTAATGAGAGAGGAATTAGTCCCCATATGCAATAGTCCTGACTTAATTTCTGAAGTGTCAGAATGTGACCAGGTAAGTCAGTAGACCTGTAAGCCCAGAAATGTAGTGGGATCCTGATTCAAAAGATAACAGGAATCATGTTCATTGCACTCTAGCTGTGATTGAAGAAAGTATTTACATCCTAAGAAATGGGCATTACATCCTATAGTCATGAAAAGAAGCCACAAATTGTAGAGAAAAATCCAGCTCACTCCTCAGAACATCTGGGGAAAGCAGATGGACAGAAGGCTTATTCCCAGGACTACACAGGAGGCAGAGTGATCTGCCTGCCCTCTGCTGATACCCCCCTTCATCTGTTGCCCACTTGTCCTGAAGTCTTGGGACCCATGGATGGTTTTGGGGTTGCAGGAAGGATGAACTGACTCTGAGACACTGGGGAAAATGTGAGGATAAAGACCCCACTTAAATGCCTGAAAGGAGAACATGATGTTGGGCTGGAGGGAGAGCATGATTACTTGCTGTGCTGAAGGTAACTGAGGGAGCAGGGGGTGGGGACAGAGGAGATTACTTTGTTCTAGTATGGGATTCTCCAAGGAGGTATGAGCTCCACATTATGATGCAACCATTAAGCCAGATCTTTATAAAATTGTTTTAATCAAGTCTTCTAGGAATAGCACATAAAACTCTGACTAAAATACCCTCACTAGGAATCTGAGAGAAGTTGATAACCATGCAAATGCCACCAACACAGCTGGTGGTTGTGGGCCCAGAAATCAGGGCATGCCAAAATCCACAGGACAATACCTTATAACAGTAAAGCAAGTCTCCTCTTCTGTTGTTGGCATCACTGTGGCTCCCAGGCTGGTGGTAGTGTCTCTGCAATCCTCCTTTGAATGTACCAGCTCCCTGAGTATCCCTCTTCATCGGATGGAAGAGACCTACCCCACAGACAGCTGCAGGGAGTACCCATGGTTTTCTGACATCCTCTAGCCAGATTTGTTGGCTTGCTAGAGGTTTTGCAGCACAGGCTGGCTGGAGCAGGGCCTGAGGATGTAAACTGGTATGCTGGGAAGGAGGGGGCACAAGCAGCATGTCTCCAGAGCGCAAAGATGGGAGTTCCTCTGTGGTTGATAAGCATCTATCACAGCAGGGTACAGGCAGTTGGAGTACTCTTTTCTTGCTCAGGATAACCCAGGAGTCTAATTTAGGCAACTACAATCCTAGACATAAAACTAAAATGCAGTGTGTGTGACCACTGAGGTCCTGCATGAGGTATTCAATCACTTTGACGGCATTTTTCTTTGTCTGCAAACTGATAGGTTTAGTTTGGGAAAAAAAAAAAAATTAAAGCTGAATAAAAACCAGCAGTTCAAAAAATATATACTCTACCCTTCCTTGCTGTTTATAGGCCTCTAATTTGGTAGTGCTGCTGCAGCTGCCAAACTGTGTAGATTGGCTCAAAGTTGTTGTAACAACATTCATTTCTTATACATGAGTCAGTGTAGGAAGAACTGTCTTTTCAAAAATAGCTAACTAAGGATGGAAGATAAAATAGATGATTTATAAACAGATATTTTTAGCTAAAAAAACTTGATTATATTAGAAGTTCTAGTCTATAAAGATAACAGAGTTTGTCAACTGTTCCCATCTGTCTTGTCCCTGTCCTGTGTCAGTAGGGGGAAGTAGTAACTAAGACCTTCCGTGGTTTAGATACTAAGTGCTTTCATTGGAGTATTTTTGTCCACCCTCCTTTCTATCCCTCTTTGACATCAGCAAGAAGTTTTATTTATATTCTGGTATGAGCTATTATATCTACTACGGAAAATTACTGACAACTGCTTTGTCAGTGACACTTATGTCCAAGTAAATCTACTTATTTTACAACATTTTTTGTTAATCTGGATTAAAATATTGCAGGTGCTTCTCTCTGAAAGATATTAATGTTGTTTCAATTAGGCTAATCTCTGTAACAGCAGTTTTCTAAAAATTGCAGTGATGGTGGCTTCGAGGCATGCAGTGTGAGCAAGGACACCTCTCGCTCCCCATCCAGACCTCAGGCTGTGTCTCCAAATCCTGTGCCTGCTCCGAGCAGAGCCAGTTTAGCTCCACCCTCTCAGCAGTCCAGCCCTTATTTATATGAAGTCTGTGGTCCAACTGGCTTCAGATGTCGTGTGTATGTGCGTGTGCCTGCCTCCTGAGTGTGTGAGACGAGCTGGGATCATGAGCCAGGGTTGTTCCAAGTGGTTTTAATCAGCAGCCCATTAGAGGGGAACGGAAAACTTCAAACAGGGTAAGAACCAAGTAAGTAAACCTAACTTTGAACTTGCAATCTGGACAAAACAAATGCAAATGAAAATCTTCATAGTCTGTCAGTTTTCAGATAAATTATCACTTTTAGAGAGAAAGCTGTGCATTTTAACAGGAAGGAGGAAATTTAAAAGGACTGGAATGAAGGAAACTGTAAAAACAAAGTGGGAATTGAGAATGCAAGAGAGACAAAACAGCAAACGACTGTTCACAAAGTTGGTACACTCTCTTACTTTTTTCAGCTGTGGACAGGACATGTTAAGCTTTAACCTCTTGCTTTCTTGAATACTATTGTCTGGCTGAGTAAGTAGTTCCTTTTGCAAAGGGGGTGAAGATTTCTGCTCCTCACCTGTCTGCTGGCAGGTTTGTTTTCCTGAGAGCATGGAGTGGAAGAGCTCTCCACAGCTCCTTGCAGGATGCCACATGGCATGCTGCAGTTTGCTGCTGCTCACTTGCTGTTTTTTTGCAGGTCATTCCAGTACCTCCATGGGAAGGTGTTCCCCAAACCTGTGCTCCTCTGGAATTTGTGACTTCTTGCTTGGCACCAGGAAAATACCCAGCAGCAGAAATGGGAAAATGCATGCTAGTTTTGGGTAAAGCGTGCCTTTGACTTATTTTACTCTGGCAAGACGTGGCTACTTGGACTGCATCTGCAATGTGGCAAAGGGCAAAGTGAGGTTGGCAAAGAGGCCATGCTTTGTGGGCACATCCCCAGATGCCGCAGGCTTTGTCGCCCTCGTCCCTTCCTTCTGGCCTTAGTGGTGGCCCTCTGTCTGTTCTGCCAGACCCTGACTCCTCTCATGACCAGCAGCATCCTTTCAGCAGTCGTTAATGGGATTGCACCCAACAAACTGACTAAAACACAGCAAGGAAGATACAAGGAGATCTCCCCAAGCACTGTTCACTGCTTCCTCCCTGGCAGCAATTCAGAGACAGTGAAAAAGGTAAGTCAGCTGAAGCAGAGTGCTGAGCAATAATTAGCAAAGCGAGGGATAGCAAGTCTGGCAGGATCATCTGAGTCCAGCTAAAATTAGCCTAAGGTTGGAAGTCTGGGATCTGTATACAAACAAATGGGTGATCTAATGACAGCGGCATATGCGCAAGCACATTCCCATTACCAGCTCCTCAGTGTGCTGTTATTAACACAGGAATCCTGAAATCTTCAACTGAAATGTGGCATTGCTCTGTGACTCCAGCAAGATTTCAGTTTGCTGCACAGACCATACTTTATTTTGGCTTTGGGAATTGGTTTAGAGGCTTTACAGTACAGGCACGTAAATCAGGAGCCAGTGGGGTTTCATGGAAGTGACTGAGGCTGTTAATTGGCCCAGGGACTGCAGCTGCCCTGTATTAAAGTTATCTGCTTGTCAGCTCTGAAATTTATTTCGATTCTGCTGAGAAGCTAAATTTAACTGCATTTGAGAAATAAAAGAAACATTTTTTATATTTTCAAATCACACTATATACTTCGGAATCTCTGTCTCACAAATTTTGCTTTGTCCATAGGTTACCTGACTTCATGTTTATTTTGTATAGGGGTCCTAGGATGGGTATTAAAACCTAACAAATGGAGACACTGTTATTTTTGTTGGGCAATGTAGTTTGTTAAATGGTCTCCAGACTGAGGTAGTTATTTTTACTCTGGAGTCTGTGATCAGCACTAGCACAAATGTTTCAAGTTTCCTTCAGTCCTACAGAGGAGCTGCTAACAGTGCAGCAAATACCACACTGTCAAATTATCATTATGCTAACATTTTATATACAACTGTAGCAGAACTGTAAAAAATCTGTGACCTCACAGATTATGGACAGCAACCACATAAAGCAGTTCATATTAAAAAAAAAAAAAAAAAAAAGGCTGCTTCTTTGATTAGACAGAGTTCACAGTCTAAAAGGTCAGCAATATTGATTTTAGGAGAGCAGCTGTAAAGTGCATCTTCTGCAACAATCAAAAACAGATATGTGGAATAACTGTGGCATGAACTCTTTAACCTTAACTCTTAAAATACCGTTTTTTTTCTTATAGCACATGCTGCATTTGTCATAATTTTATATTTTAATGAACTTTTAGTACACTAGGTACCCAGATTCAGATTTGATCTGCAATATGACATAAATAATTTCATCTTAAAGGGAGATAAGCACAGCTGACATATGTGGGTTGCATTGTTTTACGTCTATAGGTACACTGCATTCCTTTTTACTCATTGCTATTGTAATGACAAAGAACATTTCATACCCTGGGTTACTTAATGTCTGCAAGAACTGGGGAAATAATGGCAGAGTTTTGCTAGTATGCTGTTTGGCTGAAAATATCTGTAATATCTTCTTTTCCAAATTGCCTGAGAAAAAAATGCAGATTGACATCAAACTTGGTGTGCTGGCCATTTGAAATGAGAAGAAAGCTTTTGTTTTTACAACATGCTGTACTTACTGCTCTCCAGCATATGTGGTTGGATGTGACTATCACATGCACATGCTGGACCTGGACCTGTAGTACAGATGTGGGTATATTAACCCTTAGAGGTATATTTTCCAGGGCTGTGCTACCTTAACACATTCCTTTTCAAGTTCTTAGGACCACCCATAACTGGCTCTCTATTTGTCTTGAATTTTTCCTCTACAGCATGATGAACAAAATGTCTTGCACATGTTGGGACGTTACTCTAAGTTGCTCTCTGTTTCCCAACTTTCTCTGCTGGTTGTGTGGGCTGAATAATAATCTCAGAGAACAGAAAAGACAAACAACACCAAAAATATCTGCTACTTTGCTTTGAAAGTGTGTTCTTGAACTGTGTGTTTTCATCCACTGCTGATATTCAGATAGCTGAACTGTTATCTGGCTTGATTTTATTGGGCACTCAGTAACATCTAAGACAGATGTCACAGTTGAAACTTTACACTGTTTTATTTTACAGTCACATGCCCACGACGGTAGCTAGTTTGGAAACAACTTTTCATTAAAGCTCCGGTTAAAATCTTCATTTATGAATCTGGGAAAATACTTTAAAATACAGTTATTCACATTGGTAATTAACTAGTCATACATGTATTCTTATTCTACAAATAGTCCAGCAAGAAAATTTAAATGCATTAAAAAAGAATCTATTATACAGTTAAACAGTGACTTAAAGCAAACACTGCATCATGTCTGATTAAATTAAAGTTCATGAATAAATTTAAAGGAAAATAAGACCCTGCTGGAGATAATATTCTTTAGGTAACGCATAGTGTTTATGGGTTTTGAGCCATAGCATGTCACACTGCAGATTCTCTTCTGGGTAGGGGCAGGTTTTGTTCTTGCTTCCTTCAGAAAAACAACCAGTATTATGTTGAGTCTGTTGTGAGAATTTGGTTCTGATTGTTATTAGAGGGGCAAAATCCCCTTTCAAAGCCCAATAATTTCTTACTTCAGAGTATGCATAGCACTAAGTGCCTCAAAAAAACCCCATAAAACTAAACAAAAAAAAAAAAAAAAAAAACCCTGGCATCTTTTATGAGTCATTTTTTGGAAGCAAAGGAAGAGATCTGAGGAAAAGTCCAGCTTTGCCAATGCATCTCTGATATCAACATTTTGGACAGTTACAGACAAGTGTGGAAGAAGCATGGGGATGGACATTGCCAATTACGTCTGTAAAAGTGTCTTTAACTACATCCAGGATGCTCTGGGATGGAGCCCTTCCTGTTGGGTACATAGTGCAAGCTGTCTTCTTTAAATTGCAAAAATTCAGATTTCATTCATAGCCTGGGAAACCAGACAGAGCTCCTAGTACTCCTCTCTCAGGTATCACACGTTACAGGAGTTTTAAAAGCTGCTGGGGATCTTATCCTGTGGCTTTAAATTCACAGGAATAGAGGTCAACATTTTCTAGTACAAAATTAAATGTTAATATCTGAAGCATGAAAAATAGAAGGCTCATTTCTGAATTTTGAGCATTAAAGGCATTAGAGAGTGATATCACATCTAGCAGCAAGCTGTCTGCAGGTTTAGCAGGGCCCTCTTACCTCCCAAATGATAAAATACTTGTGAATATATATAGTAAGGAGAAGAGCTGGTGCTGTAGCACCAAAACTGGAATAGGTATCAACAAAAAACCCCAAAACCATACAAGCCCTCTGTGTTGTTTGCCTGGCACGGTATTGTGCCAGAAATACTTTTGGTACCAGCCAGCTGTAATACTGTTACACTTCTCTTAAGTAATTTAGCTCTGCTTCTCAGCCAGTTTTGAGAAGAGCTAATTATCTGGTTAAGCTGTGTTTCCACTCTCAGAATTAAGTCAGCCAGAGGCAATTTAGATGTCTCTGCACATGAGTAATTTTGCCCAGGGAGATGGTGAACCTCTGCTGAGTAGAAGGAATATGGACCATATTGCTATTAGGAGGGCAGATACCTGGTGTTCAGTTGCTTTCCCAGTAAGAGAAGAGCCACAACCACTTTTCCTTTTTTCTTAAAAGACCCAGTCCCCAAGCCATTAGGCTTTACATCCAGGTTGAAATTGTGAGCCTGGTTCACCATATTGGCAATGGGATTTTCTGTTTCATCCTGGAAAGCAAATTCTCTCTTTAGTTCTTCCACAGCTGGAGAGAAAAGAGGAGGAAATTATTAATCACCTTTCATAGTTTTTACTCCTGTGATAGGCACTTTTTTGGCATACTAGCTCTCCAGCCACTGCAAATGTATTAAAAAAAAAGAAATTCAGATTTTAAATTGGGTTTTGAAGGAGATTAATTATTTCATGGATACACACAAGACTCTTGCTTCACATCCCCACACCATTTAGGGCCAGCTGAGAACAAGAAAACAAAGAAGATACACAGCTGATTATATGAGAACTTGATGAGTAGGTTAGGCTGGCATCCAAATAATGAAATACCACAGGTGTGGTGAAAAAAAGCTGTCTTCCTTTTAAGGCCCTGAACCTGCCACTTATGCTTTGTCTAAAAGATGTATCTCAAAGAGGAATTATATTGAAGTGAGCAAACAGGAAGGGAATAAAAGGGTTTTTATGGCTTCATTCTGAAGAAACAGGAGAGGATATAATTTCCTAGGAGTGGACAGTGTGAAAGATCCAAGATAATGACAGCTTAATGTGGCCATATCTCAAATATACTATTTTTATAGAAAAATAAAGGAAAAAAAGAAAGAAAAAAAAAAGAGAAACATCACAATTTAGTCTTAACCAACATCTAGAGGAAGATACAGTTGAGCATCTTGCATAGGTTACTGGCCCAGGCATCTATATTTGAAAATTGGCAGTCAAATTACTGAAAAGCTGAGAAAATGTTACTAGAACATTAGAACTCTGGACATCCAGAGTGGAATTATCCTCTCTTTACTTGAGTGCTCCACTCTGTCAGAGGCAGAAAGCTGGACTTCATAATCAATGGAAATTACTACCTCTAATGCAAAATTCATCGTGAATTAATGCAGACATTTAAAACAAATCTAGTGAAGTTCATCCTCTAAAGACTTCTTTTCTATTGATTTTTTTTTTTTTGATGGAATATGCCTGCTTCAGACAGAATAAGCAGGGAACAAAGTAGATAGGAGCAGAGTCTGTTATGGAAGAAGGCATGAGGAAAGAAAGCAGATGTGGGAAGAGAGTAGGGAACTACAGTTGCAAAGTAATAGTAACCTCAGAAGGTACAGAAGAGATTGTGTGCAGGGACGGTCAAATATGTGCAAGGGAAGAGAAAGGGAGATGAGAATGGAAATGGAAAGAAAAGAAGACAAAGCTAATGAGAACTTTTGAAATGTAAATATGTGAAAAAGGAGAATTGAAGCTTGATGATAGAATGAGAAGGGATGATTTTTGCTATTATGCAGGATGGAGCGTGGTGAGAGCTCTGGATAGAAAAGATTACATTATGCATAATAAGGTTTAATACATTTTTAAGTATATGTAACTTAAAAACTGTATTTATTTTATAGAATAAGTAGGGGGATGAGAACTTTTCACAAAAGGATAAAGAACTTTGCTGGTATGAAACCTGCTGTTACTAGAAAGCAATCAACATAGGGTATGGTATCAGTGACTGGTTTCCTTGGAATCATACCACATTCACATTGCACCCTATGAAAGCAGGACATGTAAGTGTAAAATGCAAACAGCACTGAGGAAACAACTATTTTTACTGAGCAGATAGCTAGAGATATTCTGGTGATAAAGGGCAAGGCTATTGTGGTAGCAGTCAGGAAAGAGGGGCAGGGTGGAGACTTTGCAGGAAGGGGACTTTGAGAGGGACACATGAAGAGCAAATGGAGGCAGAATCTTACTCATATACTTCACTGGAACTTCCTTCAAAATGTGGTGTTTTGATAAGATGGTGGGATTGGCTCATTGTCTGTTCTCAAGACAGGGCAGTTGACACCACGTACTACATGCAGGCATAAAACAAAAAGCATTTTGATAAAATAGCTCTGTGCTTCCTGCTCACAGTGTTGGTGAAGACTGTGCAAATAATTCCAGTTTTGCTCTTGGATTTATAGTCATCAGAAGACAGCCATCAAAGTAATGCCAATAATCTAATTGCTTGTTCTGTATTTATCCAACAAACAATTCAAAGCAGAATTACATTTCAGCCGTTTCATTCTACAACCCAGTCCTTTCTGATTAGGAAATCCAACAGAACATAAAGCTAACACATTTAAATATCCTCCAGAAAGTGAAACAGGAAATTAACTTCTCTCTTACTTCTTGATACAGGAGCTATGCACACTTTAAATATAATGGTAGCATGAACAACTTACTATTTCTATGAAGTTTTATGCAAACACAAAAAGGAATTTAGAAGTCACATTTGGAGCTAATAAACATCTGCATAGTCCCATAAATGAATGGCTTGGGGCATTAGAACCACATGCTAAGTTTTTATTATCACTCTTCTGATTGATGCTGTTTAATAATAGTGCAGTATTTTCTAGGAGTCCCATTCACGTATTTTTTTGTAATGTTGTTTTGCTAGGTGGTATGTAGTAGCAAAGATAGATGCTGAATTCCTTTGCTAGGTAAATGGGAATTCAGGCTGTTCACTGCCTGTGAATATTGCTAATAGTGCCGGCCTTGTTTTTATAAGGCTGGTTCTATTTTGTGGTATTTTTGTTGCACTCCACTTTCATGCAAAGGCCTTTTGGTTTACATTGTGGCTCATACACCTCTTTTGCAGCTGCTCAGTACCTACAGGAAGCAGTGGGGTTAAAGTAAGCTGCAGTCAAGTTATTTGAAGCTACTGCACCAAGTCTCTGACAGTCTTGGCTAGCTCAGTGTGAAAAGTGGCTGCTTGTAATCAACACAGGGACTAATGACACCAGAAATGCGTAGCTGAAAAGATGATTCACAGTTTTTGAGTTCTTTCCTGAGAGAAGCTTAGGCTGACATGAGTTGGGCCATTATGTTAGGATGAAGAATTTTGTTCCTGCAGTTGAAGTGATGGTCAGTGAAATTCTATGGCAACAGTTCAAACTGTATATTTGCATCTTTTCCAGGCATAGACAATGCATCAATATTTATGGAATTATGTAATCTTGGAATCTGAAAGAACTTCCGAGGAACTGTTTTGCTCTCTTCAACTTGAAATATCTTCACTATTTTCTTACAAAAGCAGTAATTATACATCATAAGATTCAGTTACTGACCAAATTCTAGGTTTTTGGAACAACCCAGAAATTCTGTGCAAGGGAGGAAAGATTAGAGACTAGTAGAATCAATTATATACTTACACATTCATGACCTAGAATTGGATATACTGGTTTCAAGGGAAACGTGAAAACATTTTCTTTTTAACAGAGAACTTCACAGCTATGTGGAAGTTGCAGACAGACAGAACTAAGACTTGCAACTCTGATAATGGGTGTCTATTTTCAGTTGCACAAGGATGATTACATAATTCTTCAGCTTTCATATTATATAAACTGGGCCTTTTATCTTGTTTGCTAAAACATCAAAGGAATATACATTTGATACAATATTTTTTAAAGAATCTTTAATTTTAATGGAACTCAATTTGTTTTCTTTTGTGTTTTTCATGTTATTTTGTAAACTGAAAACAAAATTACAAAATCCTTTTTTATGCATTTTTATTTACTTTACAGCCCATTCTGGTTTGTTTGGACCAGTTGTTCAGGCTGTGGATCATCTGTGTAACAGCCAATTGCACTAAAATGAGGTCAGTGACTCAGCTAAGTGCAGTGTTTTGTAAGCTGTAAGAGCAGGTATATCATGTCAAAGCTGACATAGGTCTCATCCAAAATCATATGGGAAATCTCAGTCTTGCTGTAAAGCCTCATTAATTTCTGTGGAGACAAACACACAATTTTCTAGGTATGACATGGGCTGCAGATGTTCTTTACCAATCCCTTTCACATAAGATACACTGAATCTGTAATAAACTGAGCCTGCTAACAAATAGTCTGAGCCTTCAAACTGAGAAAGAGCTACAAAAAATGGTTGGGACATGGGAACACTTGACCACTTACCAATTATTCTCAAATTTTCAAAATGTTATGGATCCATTTTTTTTGTGTCTGAGTCTGTTGTACATTAAAATCACAGGGATGCCAAAAAAATCAGAACCATAAAACGTGGAAATATGTGAACAGCTTATTTTCATCTATTGGACGCTGCTTCTCTTGTACCAACTCTCTGCCCAGACCTCATTTTTATGATTGAGAAACATTTTATGAAAACCAGCAGACTCTTTAAATATATAAACATGACTGCTATTGCTATAATATTGGAAATTCTGAAAAACATCCAGTAGTAACTAGATCAGCATGTCCAGTGATGCAAGGCATTTTGTATAGAGCTTTGGAAAAAAGTATGGAATCACTTGCTACAAGCATGCAGTTGGCCAGATTTTTTTTAAATTCTGTGTAGCTGACAACCCACCCTACACTGCACTGACTTGGCAAACAGAGAGGACACGTTGCATCTTGTAACCTGGCCTGCAAATAGCTATTAAAGGACAGGGCAGAGAAAATAAATTTGGCATCACTATGCATGGATCTCAAGCAAGTACCCTAAAAGGTGTGGAGATACTTAATATTATTTAATAGTACCAGATTAGACATCATGTCAAGCTGTTAAATTTAGGCCCTTGAATTGCCTCTGTGTCCCAGAGACGCCGTTGCTCTTCGGGAAGCTGGTGGATGGAAGTGCCGGTACCCGGCTGCCGGGCGGGGGCGAGGGCCGCGGCACGGCCGAGTGTGTGTGGCCCTGCTCGGTCCCTCTCGGCGCTGCGGCAGCAGGCTTGGGACTCAGGGGCTTTTGTGTGTCTCTGGAGTGAGCAGTGAGCGTCCCAAGAAGAGCCCTCCGCAGAAGCTGGTGCTGTGCTGTCTGTGAGGGCTGCCGCAAGCCCTCTGATGACCCATGCCGGGGACGGCGCCCGCTGGGAGCCGGTCCTTGCGTGGGCCCCGTGGAGCCGCTCGGGGCCATTTCCTTTGTGTTTTGTGGAAATGACCCAGGCCACTGCCACTGCCTGAACTTCCTCTTTTTTTTTTTTTTCTTTTTTCTTTTTTTTTTTTTTTTATGCCGCTATCGATGTTCTGTTGAACATTCGTCACTGCCAAACCAGAGCGCTGTAAACATTTCAGCCCTTCCCCAGGGACCTGAGGAAGATGCCTTCTGCATCAAGGCTGACGGGTTGCGGCGGGATCTTCCCTGGCAGATCCCGCTGCCGGCGGGCGGGCTGAGCCCCTGGGGCCGCCCCGGGGCTGGTTGGTCCCCGTCCCTTTGCCTCGTCCCTGTTGCAGCAGATGTGCGAGTGGGGGAGCCCTGGGATGCTGACCTTGGAGTATTGACCGTAGGGGAATGGAGTCATTGATGGGTGCCTGAGGCAGGACCTCTTAATGATTGAAGCAAAATACTTCAGAGGTGGCACTGCAGGAGGCTTTGCTTCCACGAAGAAAGGTGTGTTTTCCTGGCATAACAGAAGTGTGGTAATTGTTAGTGAAGAGGGGGGCACACAAAGTGACCCCACATCCAAGGCAGGACCCTCGCCCTAGGCCGCGCTGGGAGGGACAGGAGTGGGAGAAGCCGTAATCTCCTGCAGAAGTGGAACAGGATCAGGGATGTGCCCTGGTCTGCAGCCCCTCTGTACTCCTCATGTGTCCTCAGTTCACCCCACAGCGCTGGCCCCTGCAGCACACGAGGGATGGGAAATGGAATTTTCTTGCAAAATAAAGCAAGAGGTGTCTCTATTTTCTGGGTTTTTTCCACGATGCAAGTGAAATGGAAAGTAGGAAGTATCTGGCTGGAATGCCTGGAAGAGAAGGGAGAGAGCAGAAGAGGGGGGCTGGGACAAGGGCTGGATTTAGGAACAGGGAGGGAGGGAGGGAAATGAAGAGGAAGGGCTGCCAGCAGCTGCTGGCACTGAAAGAGAACAGGAAATACAGAAGATAAGAGTAGAGAAAGGAGGGGCAAAGGCAGAAGGGGGACAAGAGTGATGTTGCTGTGGTGGGCAAGGGCCATCGGAGGCTCTAACACTGTGCTTGCCACCTGATTAATGTGTTTTAAAAATTCTGGGACGTCAGGAACACTATCAAACAGGTGACCTAACACGATTCTGATTACTTCACCCTGTGCTGTTTGTGCTTATTCTGGCCAGCAACCTTTACTTGAATGTCTCAGTTTCTAAACTAGTTTTGGGTTGCACACTTAGCAAATATGTGTGGAATACTCTGATAGTGTTGTATTGAGATTTTTTCATGGTCCCTTCATCAATGATGATAACATTTTCCAAGTGCTCTGGAGCAAAAGAAGATGTGGTGTTAGAAGCTAAGGTCTCTGAAATAGTTTGTGCTCTTTACTGCTGCAGAGAAGCTTACACTTCAGCCAAGCACAATGTAAAACTGCATCCCACACTCAGGGGACACACTGCTGAGAAGAGTGACTTTAGCACTAGATCCCAGGCCTGTAAACAACTGGACACATCTTGAATGACATTTCTTTGTATCAAAGTATCTGTCTCTTTTCAGTCTAGTCTACTGTGCAAAAAATGGTGGTGACTTGTTTGTGTAGTGCTTCCTATCTTCAGTGATAAGCCTACTAAAATTAGAAGTTATGGAATAACTTAGTTTTTAAACTGCTGACAACTGTCAGGTTGAAATTCACAAACTTGCGAAGAACTAATTTCATGTCCTGAATTTAATCCCTGCTGGTATGTTTCAATCCTAAAGACAACTATGTTTCGCCAAAAGAAAGTCTTGTGTTTTAGCGGTGTTTTTATTGCAAAAGAACAGCTAGACTGGCAGTGATTGAAACATGGACCAAGCAGTGATACTATAAGGACATGTATTAGTAAAAGGCACTGATATTTATACTGTTTTAGCTTCTGCATAACAATTTTCACTTGTTTTGTCTACCTGCTAGCTAATGCAGGAAGCCACAATGTTGCTTCTTCTTTTACGCAATTGCTTACCACAGCAGGATGTTCCATAATCTTCAGCAGAGTGTTCTATCCTTTGCAGAAGGATGTGATTTCTGCAGTTCTTATTTCTCATGACTCCTGCTGGACCAGCTTCAGTAAGTCAGCTATGCTGTTCATGTCGTTTAACTCATTCTGCTCTGCAACACTAGACTGTTGCAGATATTCGTGTCCTAATTCCCACATGGACCATCCTATTTTTATGCTTTATTTTATTGGGGTTTGAACAGCAACGTTTTGGTATTGGGGGGATGGCTACCATGGTGGCTTCTGTGAGAAGCTGCCAGAAGCTTCCCTCATGTCCCACAGAGTCAATGCCAGCCAATTCCAAGACAGACCTGCCACTGGCCAAGGCTGAGCCCATCAGTGATGGTGGTAGCAGCTCTGGAACAACAGATTTAAAAAGGGGAAAAAAGCGACTGTGCAACCGCAACCAGAGGGAGGAGTGAGGATGCATGGGAGGAACAACTCTGCAGACACCAGGTCAGTGAAGAAGGAGGCGGAGGAGGTGCTTCAGGCACCAGAGCAGAGAGTCCACTTCAGAATGTGTTGAAGACTGTGGTGGGGCAGGCTGTCCACTGCAGTCCACGGCGGTCCACAGTGGAGTAGGGATCCACTAGCAGGCCATGGAGTACCCATGCTGTTCCTGATGGATTGGGCCCCATGGAAGAGGCCCACGCTGCAACAGTTTGAAGAACTGCAGCCTGTAGGAAGACCTCATGTTGGAGAAGTTAATGAAGGACTGTCTTCCATGGGTGGTACCCCACACTGGAGCAGGGGAAGAGTGTGAGGAGTCCTCCTCCTGAGGAGGAAGGAGCAGCAGAGACAGTGCATGATGAGCTGAGAAAGCCCCTGATCCCAGCCCCCCTGCTCCACTGAGGGAGAGGTAGAGAATTTGGGAGGGAAGTTGAACCTGGGAAGAAGGGGGGTGGGGGAAAAGTGTTTTAAGGTTTGGTTTTATTTCTGATTATCTCACTCTAATTCCATTTATTATCAATAAAAATCAGTTTTCCCAAGCTGAGTCTGTTTTGCCTGTGACAGTAATCAATGAATGATCTCTCCCTGTTCTGATCTCTACCCGCAAGATTTCACTCTACTTTTTCCTGCTGTCCAGTTGAAAAGGGGAATGATAGGCTGGCTTTGGTGGGCACCTGACTTCCAGACAGGGTCAACCCACCACACTTATTTCAGACATAAAATATCCCCCTTACCCAAAGATCTGATGGTAATGGCCCAGTAATTTGTCCTTTTCAGCAATTAATGTTATGCTTGCTCTATGACTGTGTGTTTGGGGTGCCTCTTCTCCATTTTTCTCTTTCAAGAAACTCATGCCCCAGGGTAGCTATAGAGGATGGATTTTCTCTAGATGCCATTGTGCCTAGGCACCATATGGGAAGACAGTAAGTGGTAGATAATGCAAATGTTCCTTGGGATTCATTGGCGACATCAGATACCTTTCCACTTGCTCCTATATACAAGTCTCTCTGCCAGTCCTCCTATGGGCTAGATCATGTTGGACTGATAAGGCAATAAGGTACTGACAAGGTTACATTTAACTTTCTAGAGCACAGTAATCTCCAGTACTGTTTAGGATTCCTGTGTATGATTTTACCCCCGGACTCTTCTTACTTTTCTTAATAATGCTGCATAGCCCAACTCAGATTCCTGCACTTACTATCTGCATAGGACCCACATTCCATGGAACAGTTCACATGGGACCTAGCAAGCCCTCTCTGTTTAGGTGACTGCAGCCACGAAGTCAAAGTCAGACGGCAATTGCTGTTACCAGCTCACCAGGGCAGCCCAGTTTTCAGGAAAAGTTGTTTCCAGGAAGGGAAGCCCATGGTTTAAAGATCCTTCAGTGCTACCCAGAGCTTTCAAACCTTTATAGTATCAGTCCAAAATGAAGATAGAAAAAACGGAGAGGCAGACAAAATAGAATTTGTGGTCTGAAGTCCCTGATATAAAGAGAATTCTTAATTATACTAGAACTATTTCCCATGTTGTCACAGTAAGTTACTAGCTTCTTTTTGTGAAAAACAACTTTATTTTATACTGTTGAGGAGTCCTATCTTTACAACCATTGTCTTTGCACTGTGTTTGCTGTAGATCCATGACTCCATTCTCCAGTACTTTGGAAGCCACACGAGAAGAGCAGTTCTCTATGCACCTCCTGCTCACCATGAAACTGACCGCCAGCTCTGTCAGCGCATCCTGGCAAAACATGGATATACAGTCACAGTTCTTGAAAACAGGAGACTGGCGGAAGATCTGGGACATGAGGGCCCTTATCACAGTAAGAATAATTAGACTCAGTTGATTTGTTAATTACTAAGAGTGATCACTAAATGTAGAATTGATCCAGTGTTCTTCCACAAACATAAAGTGCATAAACTCTGATAAAAGTAAGGATAGCAACTAAATTCTAGCCCTTCTCAGCTGTGTGGATAATCTTCCACAATTAGGTGATTCTTCTATTAGGTAGAGTTCTATTAGGTATCCTTCTGTAAAAAGAATGCAGCAGAGTAGTTCATCATAGTCTTAACAACTAAACCAGATCAGTTTGGCTCCTGATAACTTCTCAAATGAACTTCATCAATATAACGGAGGGATTTTCAATAGAATGTTTCATAAGAAAACACATACCTGCTACATTTGTTTCCTTATCATTTTCTTTCCTAAAGAAAAGTTGTATGTGTGAAGGTACTTTTTCCTCTAGTAATGTTTTGATTGTTCTGTAAACTTGTTGAAGAACACAATATAGGACAAGTAAATTTTGCACTTGCTGTTGAATCTGGGATAGATTACTGTTGGTTCTCGGTTCCTCTTGAAATTTGATCCACAGTTAAAGCAGACTACTGAAGAATCCTGATCTCTTGCACAAAGGACTGTAGCTTTATTGTGTAGAGTTACAGTGTGCTTGATAGAGAAGCTTGGGCACCAATTATATATGTAATGACCATGTTTGAGTGTTCTTAGACACCTCTGAGGTATGAACTGAAACTGTGATGCCAATTTGGTCTTGGAAGTCAATTTGGGAACTGGAAGGCTTTGAAAAAAATACACAGGCTGCACTTCCATCAGAGGAAAAATGGTGTAGTTAGATATTTCTCGTGCTAAAGGGAGTACTGTTTGTGTCATTCAGGCTTGCAATACACTTCTGGGGCTACCAGAGAGCTCAGGTTTGCTTCAGCTTTAAGCAAACCAGATAATTTCATAGATGAAAACTACAATTACTTAGCATGCTTGAGATTGCTCAAAATTCCATTGCTAATTTCAAGTTTCTTTAAGAAACTTTCTTGAAAATGAGGTACATGTGGTTTTCTTTGGCAGGCTGTACTAAGAAGTAGTAAATTGTCTTCATCTCACTCTTACTTTAATCTAGTTTTATAGTCACCTTTTAGCCATTCCTTGCCTTGAGTACTTTCCGTCTGAAAGTGACAAAACACACCATGTCTGCAGGCTTTGCTAATGTCAGATGGGCTGCAGAGAAAAGATGGTGTCTCTGGGGACCGTGTGCACCATCTCTGTGAAATACTTCTGTTTCAAATGGCCAAGGAAGTGGGTATGCTAAAATCAGTTGAAACCTGTAAAAAAAAAGAAAAAAAAGACTGTACTAGATTTTCCTACAGTGCTGAGTTCAGATTGAAGTTCTCCTGTACAGTTTTTACACTCCAAATATTACCTCTGCAGAAATGAGCTGAACTGTGGATATTTATATTTTACAGGCTAGAACCAGTACTTCCTGTAGTATTTTCCCAGTAATAATAAAAAAAAGTAATGAAAAGGCCTTAGGTATTTTCCAGGAACATCCTACAGCTTTCAGCAGATGTTGGAGTATGTAAAAAAGTCAAATGCTTGCCAACTTAAAGCTAAGAGTAAGACTCTACTAATTCTATTTCATGGCAGCATAAATCTGCCTTTAACTATTCTCTGTTATGTAAGTGCTTAGCTTTAATGTTATGTTTTAAAAACAAGAAGAAAGTAAAAGAGGATGTCTACATACCAACCCAATGATCTTTTCTTACAGCTAAGCAAATTACATTCAAAGTTAATTTTCTTCCCCAGTAGATGATGGAGTTTAATCTTCTGGAAGGGACGGTACTCCTTATTTTGGAGAAGGGTATTTTGAGCTATGCTTTGGCATAATATTTTTCTAATAGGAGTGTCATAACTTATTAAAAATATGCTCCTTTGGCCTCAATTAAAAATATATAGATAATGAACTGAGAAACACAGAATGTGAGTGCTGCGAAAAATCTATAAAAAGAGTAATTCCTTATTACTTGGTACTATTTAGCAGCTCTATCGGGTGCTTTTATTTTTTTGTGCAGACTGTCTTACTCGTGTAGCTTTCAAAGTTCATTCTAAATTTGAAAGGATTTTTTGTTTTGAATGGCTGAGAGCCAAGACTCTAGCTGAAGTCATATATGGAAAAAAATTCACCACAAAACATTCCTAACTGGTTTTTTTTGTGCTGGCCTGCTAAGAATTTTGGGACCCATTCTGCTGGTGTTTGAAACCCAAATGTGACAGCTCTGCACACTGATCTTCCAGAAAGGTCCTCAACACCTGGGCTGCAGCACTATGTTGAATTCATTGCTGTCAGGGAGAAACATCAGGGGAATAGTTTTCTTCAGTGGAAATTTTTCACTTACAAACCAACCAAAACCATTTTGAGTTTTGGTAACTGGAAAACAGTTGGCTAAAAAGGAAAAACATAGGGTTTTTTTTTATCATGGCAAAGTGACTGTGGTTTATGGGTTTACTATGAAAAATGCATACAGATGTGTTCTGCAGTAAAACATAAATTATTCAAACCCCTAATTTTTCACTGAAAAATAGCTTTGTCAGTAAATTCTGAAGCAGCTTTGCTTGAACAAAAAGTAGTTGTGCTTTCACCATTCCTTAGCAATTAAACCCACATGGAGGCAAAAGTCCATGGACTGATACCTGTGTCTGCTCTGAGCTGTGAGAGACTTCCTTTTGCAGCAGCCCTAAATGGGCCAGTTTTGCTGTAAATTTAACATGTCTCTTAGTCTGCTGTTGGGATGGAGATAGAGAGGTGGAACTGTGTTAGAACTACGTTAGTAGCAGACGATGGAATAGTCAGATTTTGCAGAGAGCTGGGATTACCACCTTGGGCAATGTTTTAACATGGTCATTATCTCTAGTAAGTATCTGTGGTAAATCCATTTTGAAGTAAGCAGTTCAAAAGAAGTTGCTGATGAGCAAACAGCTCATCATAACAGCTGATAAGAAAGATATCAGGTTGTATTGGCCAGCACATCTGCAAATGGCACATTGTTTTCCAGCTAGTGTGACTGGTGTGTGTCCTTCCTTCCTTCCTTCCTTGCTTCCGAATTCCTTCCGAATTCCTTCCTTCCTTCCGAATTCCTTCCTTCCTTCCGAATTCCTTCCTTCCTTCCTTCCGAATTCCTTCCTTCCGAATTCCTTCCTTCCGAATTCCTTCCGAATTCCTTCCGAATTCCTTCCTTCCTTCCTTCCTTCCTTCCTTCCTTCCGAATTCCTTCCTTCCTTCCGAATTCCTTCCTTCCGAATTCCTTCCTTCCTTCCTTCCGAATTCCTTCCTTCCGAATTCCTTCCTTCCTTCCGAATTCCTTCCTTCCTTCCTTCCTTCCGAATTCCTTCCTTCCGAATTCCTTCCTTCCGAATTCCTTCCTTCCTTCCTTCCTTCCTTCCTAAAATGTGAAAATCTGCTCAGAGAGGCATAGCCTCTGGAACAAGTTATGCATTCACCACAGCCTTGGAGGGGGTTGAAATGGGTGTCATAATCTCATTGAAAATAATAAAAGGATCAGGAGAAGTGAGAAAGCCCCACACTTCCAGGCTTTCTCCTGGGAGATTTGCCATACTGAGCTGTACAAGCCTCTGGGCTTCCTTCCCTCAGCCCAGGACAGAGCTGTGCTGCTCTATTGGAGATGAGTGTGATGGGCCACCTGGCTTCAGAGCCCCCTTAGATCCTCCCAGAGTGGCAAATACCAGAGAAGAACTTGCCAAATGTTTTCCAGGGTCTTCTGCCTTCTTCCCTGTTTTTCCAGTCTGAGAAGCTCTCATCTCTGTTACCACAGTAAAGATTTAACAGGATCTGTGTGTCCCTATGACTCTGTGCTACCCTGCCAATATTTTCACATTTTTTAAAAGGATGGTTTTATCTCAGAAACTTGTTTCACTAATAGGCATTTCTGCCCTCCAAAAATAATGTTCCCTAGTTACTGCCTGCTGCCTGAATCTTTCCTGAATTCCATACTTTGCCCAGATGATATCTTCAAAGATACATAAACTACGTACGTCTTTCCTTACAGAGCCATCAGTTTTTGTGTCCTTTGCTGAATGTGCCTGCCTCATTAGTCATTGGTGACCCTCCCTTAATAGGCGTTTCCTTCATTTCTCAATTCTTCACCTTTACCAATAGTTAAGCAAATCTCAGCAAACTGCAGGCTCCAAGAAATGTGTGCAGTTGTATGTTACACATCTGACTGGCCAATTTTAATTCATTCTGCAGTAACATGCAAAATTCTGTCATTACCACTAGCTCTTGGAGTGGAAAAGATTGTGCATAAGCTCAATGATAGCCCATCAGCTTGGCCATGGAAAAAAGCTCATGTATTCAGGCTCCTGACTGAATGCAGTGTAACATTATATGCTCCCTGCTGCCTTAGAATGTTAGTAATTTGGTGGAAGTTTTTGCAATTGCAATGAGAGACTTTAAAAAAACAATCATAAACCATTTTCATAGTATTGCTTTTACATGATCATTTCCTATTTTTAGAATACTGTAGTTAAGTATTTAAACTTTACTATTGCCTCTTTTTGCAGTTTGAGTGACATCCATTGGAGATTAGCTATTTCCTCTTTTCTGAGATTATCAATATACACTGAATTCTGGTCTGTTTTCTTCCATTTTAAGAGCATGCTGCGTTTAAATACTTGGCTGTGTAAACTAAGCCCTGGTTCCAGCAACTATGAGGATGACCTAGCTTTTTGCAGATGTGGGAGTGGTGCTTGGGTGGAGCTGCACCAGGAACAGGAAGGGCTGGTTGAGACAACAGACCCATGGGAGCAAATCTTAGCGAATCTTGGCCTTTCTCTTTATGTGCCTGGGTTAAGAGATCTGTCTGGTATTTAAAGTGGCACTACTTATGTATTACAGCAAGGAGTAAATACCCCCTCACTGATAAAGCCACCTGACTATATTCAGGCATAACTCATTTTGCTGTGAAATGATGGTTTGAGACTTGTATTGTTACGGAAGATAAGCCCTCTGCTGTCCCCCTCTTGGCTCTCTATAGAGAGTTCTTTTGCTTCTTTGTACCCAGTGGTGGTCACTCCCTGTAAAAGCTGGTGCTTGGGGAATGTCAGGGAACATGAGGCTGCAGGAGCAAGAACAGGTGTCCACAGATGTGAAGTGATGCTAGCTGCAAAGTTTTCTGTCTCTCTATATATTTACATGACTGAAGAAGCAGTTGGGGACAGATGAAAGAAAATTCTCATTTGATTTTCCCCAAAAGGAATTTTCCGTGTCAGCCTTTGTCAGTTTTTCGTTTTGGTTTTCTTGGTATCCTTTGGGAAAAGTACTTTTTAAAGAAAATTTACATTTTTCATGGAAGAAAATTACTCAGTTTACTTTGCTTCACAGGTGGAGTTACAAGGCTGGAAAATGTTGCCACATCAGTTAGAGATGGAGAAAACTAGGATAGAACCTGTATGAGTCACTGTCAGGATGAAATGCATGCTCTTTGCTGTATATCTTCATGTTATTCCTTTAGCATTTTGTACCACCTCTACTACTCCTCACTGTTCATACTTTTGACCAGAGGCTAAATAGGAAAAGTATCAGCTTGATTGCTGACATCTGGCCAGCAGCAAGGTAGGAACTCTCAGAAGTGCTACTTCGTAAGTGCAGCCAGTAATAGTTTCCTCAGAGTTGCTAATTAGTGTAGAGAATAAACTACAGCCATGGGTTTTGGAGGCCTTCAGGGCCACATCTGTTGACTGTCAGACATCCGTTTTGCATTTTCCAAGACATATCATATCAGCAAAATTAGTGCAAATGAGACAAGGTGCTAGAGACAGGAGGACACAGTGATGCTCTTTCTTCAATGACTGTGAAGACTGGTATATTTGGGTGAACAGAGGTACTTGCTAACACAAAGGGCTAACAAATTCTGCTGCCAAGGAAAATAGAACAATCTGTTCATCATGTCTGTAGTAATCAGGGCATGATGTACTACAACAGAGTTGTTATTAGGAAATCTGTTTTGGGAGTAAAGCTAGTGAAGTAATCAAATGGATTCCCTGGAGCTCTGGAGCAGTCAATCTTAGATGTCTTGAATGATTAGGTAAAGAGATTTTATTGTGTGTAGTGAGTCCCCTGGTGGGGTAACAAGATGGTCTCACAGACTTCTTGAAGTACATGACTAGCCTTGAGAAAATCAAGCAGACAAGAAACTGAAGAGGAAAAATGGTGATTTCTAAAGAAGGTGGAGAGATTTCAGGTATGATTCAGCTATGGTGACTTAGGGCTTGGAGGAACAAACAGTATGTAGTTTACAGCATATTCTTAAAATGCAAAATATTTTCAAACCCCCCAAAATTTATGAGAATATATTCCTGATGGGAGTGGGGAAAGAGAAGGGAGCAAAAATCAGTAATGTATAGATAACAGCCAGATGAACTTTGAGAAAGTAGAAAGCAAATAATGTATTGTGAAATAGGTATATTTTTCATGGGATGGCATGTAAAAATAAGTACTAATAGAACCAAATTTCCTCCCTTACTGAATGACTTTTTGTGGAGCTAGAAACACATTAACAAGAGTAGGAAACTTTAGTTTTAACTTTTCTTTCTGTTTTGTTTTTTTTTAATTGTTCAGAGTACAGTTAGGAGGAGCCCCTACTTGCTGTTTGTTGCAGCCTCAGACAAGTTTTGCTGAAATCCAACTAACTTAGCAAACAATTATAAAGAATAAAAGCCTCAAGGAAAATTTCTTGTGTGTTCTGTAAACATCTGGTTGCCATTTTCAATTACAAGGACCAACCCACTGAAGGAAGCACTTTAGGTTTTTTGGAACAGAAATGGGACACTGGGGTTTTTGTTCTTTTTCATAGTGGAGAGTAAAGGAAATGTCAGGAATAGAGAGGTCACTAGATGCTCAGCTTTTATAAATACAAAAGTCTCTGAGAAAATTAAAGTAAATTGAAATCAGGTTCTGAAAGTGTAAACAACCCTGTGGAGGTAAGGTTAAATAAGCAGGACTGGAGATCCTAGCATGCCAGCAGAAGCACAAGATCATTCTATCATAAGTAAGTAATTTAAAATACTGTGCAAAATAATAATGGTGAAGGTAGCCACAGAAAGATATTTTTTAAGTTACCATACAAATACATATGTATATTCAAATCTAGCAGATGTAAGTTCTCTTCCCAAAATTCTTTTGGTTAATTGTTGGTACAAATAACCATCTACAAAACTGGTTGGTTTCCTAGTGCAAAATATATGTCATGTGAGTCCTGAGCTAAGTTTTGACAAATAAAACACACATTTTAGAAACACTTTTTGTGTGTTGTTAAACAAGGAGCTTCCTAAACAAGCTAAATAGGTAGAAATGTGATCCTCAGAGCATGCTGAGTTACAAGCATGTAACAGACTTAATCTGCTTCCATAACATGGAATTTCATTTAGTTTTGGGAAGGTAATGCATACCAGAAACATACATTGTCTTGTTCACTTTTTAGTTTTGCTTTTAGCAATTAATGTCATGCCCACACATATTATTGGATTCAGTACAAGAGAGAAGTTTCTGACATAAACAAATGAATGCCGCTCTCTAATGTGATGCTGTGGTTTCATGTTAGAAAATCTAAATGCATCATATATTTTTCTGAACAATATGTATTCTTCTTACTAATTACTAGCAGAACATGTTCATGCTTTGTAGAAGAAGAGCACACAAATGATTTCTTTGTATTACTAAAATAAACCCTCTATAAGACTGTACAGAATCTTCTGTTTCAAATGCACTCTTTTCCTTTAGAAAGGGAAATTCTTTATTTGTTTATAACAAAAGTATAAGGACATTGAGCTTTGCCAGGTAAACCCAAAATATAGCATTTAGTCCTAAATGTAACAAACATATCTTTCTCTGAGTGTTCTTTTCAGTTTTATAAACAGAACATACAGTCCAGTGGTATTTAAGGGGCTGACTTAGAGATTACAATAATTAAAATTATACACACTGATTACACAGTGAGCTAAAATTAAAACTTTACTGGAATAAATTATGTCATGTTAACAGAATCTGAAAAACACCAGTGTCCAGGAAGATCCACATATCAGCCAAAGGAAGGCAACAATGTGCAAGGCTACTGAAATTAAATAAATGCAAGGGATTTAGGCATCAGTATACAAGCTTTGTAGTATGCTGGTAACATGCAAATCCTGAAAAAGAGTTTGAGGCAATTTTTTATAACTGTAGCCTGTCGGATAAGAAGGTAACAGCATACAATTGCTTTCTCAAGTATTTTAAAAATGCTTCCCTATAAGAAATGAATCCTGGCTCTGATAGGGTTCAAGCAGAGACTCTGGTTTATAAATATATATGTCTGTTCCTAAATGTCAGATAATTGTCTGCTAATATAGGTGCTGGGAGAATGTCAGTCAGTTTAGCCAGAAGCCTGTCACCATCCTGCCAGAGCACTCTCTCTAAGGGATTGTTGGTTAGGATTGCTCAGTGATTTGGCTGCTGGAAGCTGTGCACCCTTTTTGATGCAGTCACTGGCTCTGAGCCCTGGTCAGCTGTGAGAAGTGTGCTGCTGCCTTTCATCACTGTGCTCCCATTTTAGGTAGTGGCGTTATATACCACTGAAACAAAAACCTTTTTTTTTTTTTCTTTTTTACTTTGGCTACCATGACTTTTATTGGTTCAGGCAGCAAAAACCTTTTACACTGTATAGGCCTTCATTGTAATTTGCAGCCAGCCCACGCCATTCCTAGGTTCAGATTCCAACTTTCTCCAGCTGCATCCACTTTCAGCTGACAGCTCCTTTGAATGCTGCATCCCAAAACCACCCCAGACATCAAAAGTGCATTAGCCACCCACAGTTTAGAACATGTTTCTGAAAATTTCACACAACGTATTGTTGTTACACTGGCTTATCTTACATCAAAAAGGAAACTTTTCTTCATGAGGGGAATGAGTACAGTTCACTGTACTCCCTCAGAATTGATTTTTCAATGTAATATTGAATTTTTTTTTACTGAGCCCCTGAGGTTGTCCATTTGGAGGTAATCCTAGTTTGCACAGATGTCAAAGAGAATAGAGGGTCCTCTGACATAGTCAGAAATTGGAACTATATCTCAGTTTCAAATTAGTCATGAGAACTTTCAAATTCTGGAAAAAATTATTTCATACAGGAAAGTATTACGAAAAGTGACACCCTCTCTTCGATTAAAAAGGAAAAACCCCACATATCATGCATTTCTATCATTTTTGGCAGGCATGTTTCCTTAAAAAACAATGTCCATTTTTCACAAGAGAAAGGCAAAACATTGAAGGGGTTTGGTTTAAAAAGTAACAAAGGAATAGGATTTGAGCAACTTTAACTGGTAGCAAGATTAAAAAAAATATAGTCGGAACATATTTTCTCAATGGTGCCTCACATAAATGAAATACGATCATGCTCTGATAGAGGGAAGGACAGAGGAGCTGAGTGGTACACATTTTGGAAAATTTGAACCAAATTATTCAAGTCATAAAGTGTTTCTGTAACAAGACATTGTTGTAATGACTTTGTTTCTGACGTTTGTGGTAATGCTTTCAAAAATAAATATTTAGCTATAAAAAGGATTTTCAGTATTAATTTATAGCACCTACTAGAAGTGTATATATAGAGAGAGCTTACAGAGTGTTCTTCTGTGTTTTGTAAATGCAAGACGAATCTGGCAGAACCACAGTTATTTTAGATCTGACATAATACAGCTCAGTTGATCTGTTTATTGAAAAAGTATTTTTAGTGTAAAATGCAGAAGTAAGAAAAGATAATTTTTTCTTTATTTGAAAGAAAACCATTTAACTACAATTTTTTTGTTGCAATAGGTAAAATAGAAAACATATCAGCCTACCAAAGTACTGTTCAACAGCTGATAGACAAAATAAGAACAAGACCTAGCTATTTTGGAGCAAATCAAGAAGCATTTGTCTGTCTCAATGGGAATTAGGCATTTAAATATTTTTTTCCCATTTGACTTCAGCAAGTGTATCAAAAAAACTCTCTCACTTCAGGTTTCACAGCCACAGTGAGGCCAAGTATCAGTGGAGGCTGTCTAAAAGTCCTTCTTCAACGAAAAATAATTGAGGTAATTTTGTATAAAGATGAGGCTGAAGTCAAGGACTTTAAATACATAGAGTTTGACATGTTAGCCCTATTTTCCCTAGGAATGTAGTGTTAGGCCTTTAAAAAAAACTCTGAGAGTAGAAAAAAAAGAAGTATTCAAGAAAGTACTAGCCCAGAAGGTAACTGTAGACTAGTTGGGTTGCCTTCTTTATGACGGGATGATGTGTGAAGTAGGAGAAAGCATCAGGTTTTCTTCCTATACCCAGCTCCATGACACTTATGATTTACACCCCAGATGTTACAGTACGCATTTTTTTGCAAATCTAACAATGTAAGGATGTCTGTTGACCTTTAAAAGTGAGGTCTGACCCTACGTTTCTTTAAAATGTTTGCAGAGATAATTTTAAGGTCTTTGGAGTCCATGTTTTATGGATGCTCTACATGGCAGTCCAAATATCTATCATGGACTTCTACTACCCCCTGGCATGCCAGGTGAATAGAGATGAAAGGCAGCATAGAGTGGTACATAGAAAACAGTATCTGTAAAGTACAGCTGAAAATCTTACATTTGGCATGACTTAATTATTGCATCACTGTCTTCTGCAGTTTTGTCTTACTCATAAACAAAATGGGTCAATTCCCTAGTCCTAGCTGCAAGCGATGCAGTATGGCTCAAGTCCATGTATCTAAACTCTTTTCCCCTGACTGAGGGTGGCCTGCTTTTTGCTGAGTTTTAGGAGCTGTCACTGGCTTAGGCTGTCTCCTGGGGCATTGCATGGCCACCCAGGGAGAAGAAAACAAACACAGTAGATGATTGCAGGCCAGTGATTGAGTCTGTGTCCTGACACTGTTTGGTTTAGTCATTGCCTTTATTCCCAAGCTTCTTTTTTTCAGTACTGTTTCATGTCTCCTGGGTATTATGGAATCTGATATGTTAATAAGGATTGGTATAGGATACCTGAGTGCTGTAATTGCAGTGATCAAGTTTGGCCATTTGGACCTTAAAAGATGTGTCTTAGTTTCTTGCATGTGATCAAACATCATTATTTTAATATTGTAATTGGTATCCTCATTCATTGTAATTAGAGTGAGACAGGACATCAAGACAAAAAAATCCATTTACTCCTTGGCTGCCTATCCTGAGGCTCCTATATTCATAGAAGGGAAGAGGCTGTTTTCTCAGTTCTAGCACAGTTTCTGCCTTTTAAAGTCAGTGATGAATTCCCATTGGTGCCATCATTCAGAGACCTTCTCAGCTCAGGTACCTTATGTTCTGTTGCAAAGAGTGGGAGTGGTAGAAAGGTTGGCGTGAAATGCAGGATGGAAGATATACACAAGCTGGCAAGTTGGCTTCCTTGGGAGGAACTTCTCTTCCCTAGGAACTGCTTTCCAATTGAATCTTCTTTCCAGTCACCAGCTCTTCCTGTTTGTTGTATGTGCCTTTCTAAAAGCTCAGACTCTTCCTTATAAAAGTAGCAGGATCCGGAGGTTTTGCAACAGTCTAGTGGGGAGGGTGCCTCAGTACCACTTGGTGTTAAGGTCTAGGTACAAACTCATCCAAGTTAGTGTGTACTTCCACAGTTCCTCAGGTCCACAAGGTACTTTGGGCCTCCCGTTCACTCACCATGATAGGCACTGTGGCGGAGTCTCCCCAGGGACATCTTGGGGGTACCAGGGCAGGGGCTCGTGTCTCTCTGACAGGGTTTCTGGGGTCACCCCACCCAGCACTGTGCCTCTGTGCTCCTTCCTGTGTGTGTGCGTGCATATGCATGAGAGAAGAGTATTTTGTGGGCAGATCCCCCTCCTGCTATGTCCCTGCTGGAGCAGGGTGCTATTTGAATTCTCCCACCTGCTGCAGTTCCTCTGGGCTCCACTGTGCAGCCTCCTCCCTGCATGTCTCAGCTGCATGACCCTTCTTCCCACATGCACATTCTCTTCTTCCAGTTTTCACCTGGTTCTTCATGCCAGTCCACTCTCAGTAGCCTGTCTCTAATATCTCTCAGTCTGTCTTTTCTGTCAGGTGGTTTCCTTCTCCACCTTCACAGAAGGTAAGGAAACACCTACATAGATGGATTTAGCTGAGCTTTGGTGGCTCTGTGACGTCTGTGCTTTAACTAGGTACCAAATACTTCCATCCCTCTGAAGGTTAGGTCCAAGTCCCACAATGTGTGAGTGAGAAACATATAGCAGTTTTGACTGTCGTAGCTTATGTTGTGTATTAAATACCTATAAAGTAAGAATTCCAGCATTTGGTAGCAGTTGGGGTTGTAAGTTATTTTAGCATGCTTACAAGAAGAGCATACCATATTGGATTATTAGGAGCTTTGGGTTGCACTGAGACTTGCTGTGCAGAAAATACCCATGTGTGGAGAACATACCAGAGTAATCTGAATATTCATCCAAAGCACGGTGTGTAAGCACAGAAGTGGAATGACAGGCTTGAGTGTTTGAATTGCCTCAATGTGTTTGTCATTGGGTCAGAACTGCATATTTTCCTTTTATTTGCTACTAAAGCTCTGAAAGTATTTTGACAGCATATTTTCATACCTTGAGTTGACAGGTTATGCCATGATAAAACCTATAGGTTTTTAGAGTTACAATCTGTAATACAACTCAGTGGAGAATTATTCTTAGCCTGACAGTCTTTCCTGGAGAGACTGGGAACTATCTATTGCACCTGCCTTACAATACTGCAGTGCTCTTCTCCCCATGTCAGACTAATACAACTTTTGAATGCATTTTCATTTCCAGTATTCTGCCCATTCTTTGGTTGCACAGAAAAATATAGGGATATAGTTTAATAATACTGCAATTTAATTTTTTTATTACCTTTTGTTGTCTTACTGACACTCATCTGCAAATTGAAAACCCAACTTTAAAACATTTGCTGCAGGTCTGAAAATTCTTTTTTGCTTGTCTCTTATAGTATGGTAATTTGTTGATTGAAGAAAAGATTGTTGATCTATTGCATGACTAAATGTGATATAAATGGAGAAGGGATTCTCCTGTCTGTTCTCCATTCTTGTACTTATGCCTGCAATAGATTTCTTTTGCTTCTTTTAGAGAAAGTAATCTGCCTTGTATTGTCAGTTGCTCCAGTAAGGAAGTCGATAACTCTGACTTGGTAGCTAGGTCTAAGGTAGTTTTACAGTTTGAGACCAGGCAGAGAAATTAAAATATCTTTCCACGTTTGAGAATATTTCTGATAGAAACAGGTAGCTCTTGGCTTGTTACGCTCATTTTTTTACTTTTAAAGTTCGCCTTCGGATTGACAAGAAAAGGAGGCTTGAAAACTGTTCCTGATATAAATAAACAGTAATAAAATAATTCTTTCTTTCAGACAAGAGTGGAAGTGTTATGCCTCTCCATTTGTAGTTAGACCCAGTATCCCTCCACAGCACTTGCAGAAGAGATACAGGATAGTCAAGCATTACTCTGTTTTTATGAGAGGCACTGCAATAGAACTTAAAATGCCTATTTCACTGCCCAAATTCTGAACTCAGATGTGACTGTGCATTAATTCTTGAGCACAGGGCAATCTTTTGTGCTAAGCTGTTCAGGGACAGATGAACTGCTTTTGGAATTACACTGATTCCATTTGGTTCACACCAGCCTTTCCTCTACAAAGAATGGTTGCCTTGGCACTTCATATCCTCTTAGTTAGGGAGTAGTTGAGCCAAAAAAAAATCCTGATCGTCCTCAAGGGAAGTGAATAGTGACTGTCCTCAGGATTCCTTCAGCCTTTCCCTGGCAGCCATACAGCAAATGCACAAAGTATTTTGTGAATGAATTGACTGTGTCCAACAATCTCAGCCTCATACATAGGGTGGGGTATTTTTTTACACGTAAAATACTCCGCTGTGATTAATGTGACAATAGATTTTAGCCTAATTTGTCCAGCTAAGATAGAGGTTATGGGGCTGTGTGTTATGACAGAGTATAGTCAGTCTGAACACACTGTGTGAAACAGTGAAAGCTTTGCATATGGGCAGGTGAACAGCTGCTTTCCAGAATAGTTCAGAAAATATCAGAAACCTCTTCATCTTATCCTGTGCTATCACTCAGTGGAGTGATCATTTCTTCATTGTTGTTGAAATGAGTTCATATTGGTGATCGTTTATGACCATCAAGGGCTACACCACAAGAGAAATTAAAATGCTTCCAATAACTGCTTTTTAAGGAGAAAATTCCTGAACAACTAGGTGTGAGACATTCCTTTAGACAAAGTCTTACAAATAGGACAGTGATATCAAAAACTTGTAAGAGGAGGCATTATTAACAAAGAAAAGCTCAACAAGTGGCATTCTGATATTTGCATAATGAGACAGCCAAGCTGCTGTAACCAGAAATAGGCTTCAAAGGCTATTTTCCCCTGGAGTGTTATCAGTGAAGCTCAGATCTTCAGAGGTGTAGAATTCCCACAACCCCAGACCCCGTCACGCAGCCTGCCTGATGCTGCTGCCCTCTGACATGCTGAAGGGCATAAAATTCTGCCTAGAATTGAAAGGCAGTGAGGCAGAAGTTCTGTCTTTCAGACATCTGTTAGTGCTTCCACTTTAAACTCCTGGCTAGCAAACTATTGGCTCTTATAGAGTGACTACATTGTAGGGTTGAAGCCCAACATATTCCTCTGTCCAGTTTAAAGTAGGATTTGTGCACAAACAGCTACTTCCATAAATAGGCACCTCCTCACCAAACTCGGTAAAATCTGTGCTCACTCCGTTACCGTGCAGGAGAAGAGGAGGTTGACTTTTTTTTTTCCTTGTATACTGTGACAACTCATGATTCATGAAGCTAAAACCTATATTCATCATATTTATTTTTTTACAGATCAGGGTTACAACATGCCATAAGTATAACTGAATACAGTTGAATGCATCAGTATATAAAAAACAACTTTTCCTGAAAATCTTCTCTTTACACCCATACAGCTCAAAGGTGCCTTAAAATATATTTCAAGTACAGCTGACAGGAATTTCTCTTAAAAAAGGATCCTGTACAAATCTCAGGATCTCCCTTAGCAGGGGTTCTATAGCCTCCTTAGAGTAAGGCATTCTGGTACTTGATACCTGTGTTTAGAAATTGTTTTATATGTACCCCTTGCTGCAAATTAGAATGCTTACATTGTATCCTGTCTCCAGTGATTAAAGAGACAATTGATTTTGGAGGGGTGAAAATTTATTCTGTGGTGGTGTGGTTTAACCCCAGCCAGCAGCATAGCACCACCGAGCAGCTTGCCCATCTCCCCCTGGTGGGATGAGGGAGAGAATCAGAAGGGTGAAAGAGAAAACTCATGAACTGAGATAAAGACAGTTAAATAGGGAACGCAAAAGCCGTGTCTGCAAGCAAAGAAAAACAAGGTGTTGGAACCCTGAGTTCAGAGAATTTCAGCCTTTCAGTGCTGACAGACAATGATCTTCAAAAACACACTGCATTTGACCTGAAGCCTTGGGAAAACTTCCCAAATTGTGTGATAACACTGAGGTTGTTGCTGTGTAATTAAAGTTATATCACAGGGTGGAATATGTAGAGGTGTAGAAAAATCAGGTTTATGGGATTTAGTAACAAGATGGAGGATTTTGGGTGTGGATTAGTTCTTCTTTTTCCTCCTTCTTCTTCACAAATCTGGGTGGTCTGGTATTGGTTCAAAAAACCCGCAGTGCGGATCATAAATGAATAATTACTGGGTTATAAGTAAAAATAAATTAGTTGGCATTCCATAATTGGACAGTTTGGACTTTGAAAGGTCTTGGAAGTTAGAACTCAGGGCCATTTTCACCTTGTTAACTCAGAGGCACCTTCTGTGCAGCTATGTTTTAGATAGAAATAATAAACATTTGAGTCAGAAGATAAACCTCATGTCTCTTGCGTTTCAATCCGAACTCTGAGTAAAAGAACTCACGAAACAGAGGCAAAGAAGAAAAGAAATTAAACAGAGAAAATTAATAACAAGGAATTAATTCACCACTTCCCATGAGCAGACAGGTGTTCAGCCATCCCCGGGACAGGAGCTTCATCATGGATGGAACTGACAATGTTAGTTGGGCAGACAGATGTCATCACTCTGAATGTGTGTGTCTTCCCCCCCGCCCCGGCCCCTTCTTCCTTCAGCTTTTGTTGTTGAGCACAGCATCATATGGTAAGGAGTATCCTTTTGGCCAGTTGGGGTCAGCTGTCCTGGCTGTGTCCCCGTCCAGCCTCATGGCCAACCCAGCCTCCTTGCTGCAGGTCAGAGTGAGACACCAAGAAGGCACTGACACTCATAAATAGTTAAAAACAATGGTGTTTTATAAACTGGTTTGGTAACAAATCAAAAAGACATGACTCCATCCCAGTTAGACCCTGTACAAGGTCTTCCAAAATCTACCTCCGTTTTCTAACCCTCTACTGTGAAACCATGTTTTCCAAACCTGGGAAACAGTGTTGCTGGAGAGGTATGACCAACACAAACTGAAGCAGAAGGATTACCCCCCAATCATTTTTACCACCATAACCCTCATAAACAGTTTTGGTTACAATTCTCGATATCTACAGGGCTATTATTTAGAATTCTCTGGGGAACTGGCATGGAGTAAATTAAAACTGAAATTTTAAAGGAGGGGATTAAACTCTTTCAGCATTAATAAATACTTGCCAACATCTGAAAAGTTGTTTATATTTGCTTTGTTGGATTTTTTTTTGGCAACAATATTGTATTGTTAGTTCATATGCAGTTTATGAATTTGATCCTTTTCTGCAGTAGTTCTCTATGACAAGTTGTACCTCTCCATTTGATTTGTGCTCATGAACTATGGCACTTTTAACTTGTTTTGAATTTCCTTGGATTGAATTTGGACCAATTATCAGAATTATATTGAATTCTGACCATGCTTCGTGTGACCTTATACTTCTTTTCAACTTGGTGTCACTTGCTATTTATAAATGCATTTATTATTCCAGCATTCAATTTGTTACTCAAAACTTTGATCAGAGCTGATTGTACATTTGGGTATCTTTTGCGGTTCTGCTCCAAAAAATTCCACTTTGATAGTGGAGTAGACTTCATTTTTTCAAATAGCTGTGCAATCACCTCATAGGTGTGTTACATGGAAACAATGTCTAAAGACTCACTAAAGTCAAATTATTTCATTGCTGGTATTTTCTTTGTTCACTAAATCAGTTACTCTGATTTCTGTTTACAAGAATAGTTACTCTGTCAGAAGAAAGGAGACTACTACTTTTATGTAATATGTTCTTGACAAACAAATTCCAGCTGTTTCTTGTTGTCTTTTCCTCTAGTGCTCATAAACTGATTAATTTCAAGGTAGTGGTGTAAGCAAATGCAAAATTGAAAATTGACTTGAGATTAAAATAAAAATAAATCCAAGTGGGTTTTTTTGGGTTTTTTTGTTTGTTTGTTTGTTTGTTTGTTTTGGTGGTGGTGGTGGGTTTTTGTTTTTTTTTTTTTAGTTTGGCTTGGTTTGGTTTTTTTTATTTCCCATAATGAATGAAATACAGGAAGATAAACATGAAAGATGAAAATTTTATTTATTTTTCAAAGTTCTTTCATTTCAAGATTCAGGATAGAAAGCTTAACATTGCAAAATGAAATTTCAGTCTATGGTAATGAAATGAAACTTAGTCATTTGATTAAATTAAATAATATACACCTAAGAGATTAAAAATTCCAGAGGTGCATGCATCTAACAGTGTTTCTGAAAAATTTAGCCTCCAATGCCATAGCTCATGGGAAGCATGTGGTCATTTGAAAGACTGGAATAAGATCACTTTACTTTAGAAATCACCTTCAGAAATTCTTGAGGTTTATCTGTAAACTTGAAACCCCACTAAATCCTACAGTTCTCATTTGGTTTCTGTTAACTTTGGTCTATGATATCAGAATACAAAAACTCTCTGCAGAATATTATTATAGAAAAAGTTAAATGTTTTTATTGGTATCTGCATTGCTATTTCCTCTGCTGCTAAAAAATGTTTGTTTTTTTGCCTAGACTATTATCTTTTAAATTATTTTTTCCGCATTAGCTATTTAAATTATTTCAAATGACAACTCAGAGTCAAAGCCAATGAAAACAGGGCTCTCGTTGAAAATTATAATTTGTACATTATATCAATTTTCAGTTGAAAGGTATTGCTCTCTAAATTGAATAGCAGGTACTTTGACTCATTCAGAATAAAAGTAAATAAAGCTGATGACATCAGATTTCAATCAAATTATGCTGTACTACTACTAGTTGAAGTAGAAACTTGGGTTGATGTTCTTAGGTAAACCTGAGATACACATTGCAGGTACAAATACTTTTTGAGATGGGACTGGATGACAGCTACAATGCCTGCAGGAGAGGAGAGGCTAAGACCTGGCAAAAGACTGGTGAATAAAAGCATCATGCTGCCAGCATGTATCACTTTGCCTGCATAATTAGGTGTAATTCTGCAGATGAGCACTCCTTGTGTATGCAAGGCCTTAATTAACAGGCTGAACTAAAAACCTTGATTTGAAAAGATATTTGGAGAGCAGATGAACTTGCTCTCATATATTCTCATCTTGTTACCACTTTTCTATTTGTCCAAAATAATGCGAACAGTAGAGAGTATCTCCATGAGGTGTGATTTCATGCTGTCTAACTGATCTGTGGCTCCTGTGTGCTGAACTCCACTGGTTTGCTGAATAAAGCAAACAGAATTTCCATAACTAGAGACAAAGTTCCTTCTGTGGAAAAAGCTTCATGCAAATTGCTAGTAATTAAATTGTTCAGATATGAAGCATTCTTTTTAACCTTCCACCTCAAATGTCCTGTAAAAGCCTGCTTTTGGTTTGAAGTCTGCAGGAAACCAGCAAAACAGTGTGTACATTGAATATCGAATATTATGGACATTATTAATGCTTCTTCATTAAAATCTCTAAAAACATTTTCAAACATGAGTCCTTCCATGTAGATGGCTTTTATTATCACTGTCACTTTTGTTCTTTCTCTTTTATTGTAGAATGTTTTAGCTCACATGTGTCTTGCTTTAGTTTAAAAATAAGTTCTGTGAAAGGGATCTTCTATGTTAAAACACAGAACCTGGGGTCCTTTGCGTGGTCCATGTGATGTTGATGAATACTAGTAACAGTAGGACTTTTTTTTTTCCTGAGATATAGTTCTGTAATTATTAAATATGCAGAAGGAAGACAGATTGTTTGTTTCATGATCACAGATGTTAATTTTCCACAAAAAGTTAAGCTGTGAAAGGAATGACATGGGCAAATTTGAGGTAATATCTATTCTTAGAGGAGCCTGTTCTAGGACTAAATAGCTTTTGTAACACATGCTTCTTTTGTTTTTGTTTTCCAAGAATGTTTTTTCAGGTATAGTTTATGAGGAATATATTCACACACTTAAATAGAAGTCCCACTGCTCTGTCAGCCGGAATCTGAGAGACAGCACTAGGTGCACGCTGTTTTTCTAATAGGAAATCTCCTGACTTCTATAAATAGACATGTTTCAGTTCTGATTGTTCTGTACTGAAATAACTGGCTAGAGGTTTAATTACTCTGAATAGAAAACACAAGTAATGGCAGGCATTCAAGCTCTCCTGAGCTGTTCTACTTCCTGGGCACTGGCTCAGAAGCCCATCAGACCTGAGGGTACATTTTCCTTTTCTTCTCTTAGGTACATTCATATTGATCACTCTGATGTATCCTAAAGGCAAATACAGAGTGCTGCATATCCTCTGGAGTCAGGGATCACATTCTTCCCAGGGCAGGATGTGTCACAATAAAGGGAAGGAAATGAACTGTTTCTGAGAAATGGAGTTCCCTCCAGCTCCCTTTCAATTTGCACACAACTAGGCATTGTGATTTATATGTAATTATAATGATTTATTCAAAGGTGTTTACTAGTCAGAGGCATAACCTCTTGCTTATCTGATAATTACATAGCTGGTGAGGACATTGAGGAGGTTGTTAGCACTGCCAAATTTTTGCGCTAAAATGAGATATTTGTTTGTACATTTCTTTAATGCTTCGTTTGTTTGTTATCTGTGGCATTTTTATCTACCTGCAGGGGTTTTTTTGTTTTCTTCCACAAAGAAGCATGTAGTGAATCTGTCTTGCCTAGATTTCATATACCCTAATTACTTTTATACCATAATACTGGTTCTCATAATGTGAAATTGAAAAACTTTTTACAGTAGTAAATGCAGTATAACTGAAAATTGATCTCTACAGCTTTGTCACACTGCTAATAAACATAAAAAAGTGATAGTTACTTTCGTAGTCCTGGATCCATTCTACACAATCAGTTCATTACTGTACTTAACGTAAATTGAGTGTTAAATCTCCTTAAGTGGAATCTTTACCCTGCTTGACATTTGTAATCATGATTGGGATAGGAAAAAAATACATTCTGGAGAAAGAAAGAAAGGAAATAAATAAAATAAATACCTCTGTGGGCCATCGGTGGGACTAAATTAAGGGGGTAATCTAAAAAAATTAAGATGGTATCACAGATGGATAGTACAGAATGGAACAAAATACATGTAATCTTCCCAACCTTGGGAAAAAGAACCAACCAGTCCCTGAAATGGCTGTTCTGCAGGTAGCTTTGAGACCTGATTCTACACCCTGCCTTGGATGCTGTACAGCTTCTATGACTGCCCTTTCTGTTTGAAGTTCATTATTACTGGTTGTCTTCCTGTCAAGGAAATAATTTACCCTTTATTGAACATATTCATGGTGTCCTCAACAGATGTAATATTTCTGTTGTAGACTGACACTATCTCTAACTGGTCCAGATAGCGAAGGCTGTATACAGAAGAAAGAAAATGACCACGTGAGGGAGCTGACCAAGGTTACTTGAAGCAACACTGGCATTTCTACACCACATCACATGCTGAGATGTGGGCAACTTCAAGACCTATTTGTATCTTCAGGTCACTTTGCCCCAGGAAGGAAGCATCACATTAGCTCGAAAGCTAGCAATCTAATTCCCATTTGTACACCAGTTCTAGATCTGGCAGTCTGGTGTCTAATATTTAGGAATCCACTACACCAAAATTCCTGCTGTATTCAATAGCATGACCAGTAATACTTCCTGTAAAATTTGCTTCTCATTAAAGAAACACCTCAGAAGATCACACTGCATGTACTGGATACGTGTTATAAGCGTTCATGTTGAGGAGTTCAGAAATAAAGGAACAATGTAAAGCAGCATCCTGTTAGTGAACTTTTTAATTTCTGAGTGTTAAACAGGTCAAACAGCAGGGTTCGGACAACAGCAGGCAATGCCAACTGTGAAACACCTAAATGTAGTTCCAAAGCATGAACTGTGATAGCAAATATGTCTTTCATCCTTCTGCCACCTGTAGCTGTTCATGTAATTAGCTCTCCAACAGTTTGCTGTTCTTCAGGATTTCACTCTAAGTACTTTTTATGCAAATAAGAATGGCATGATATTTTCTTTCTCAAAGTGCTTCTTTTCTTTCCGGATAGGTGGAATGAACCCTTGGGATCTTTTGATCTGCTTATCTTCCAGAAAAAATGGTGGTACTGGCTGCTTTCAAACAGAAGATTTGCATAATCTAGAGCTTTTCCAGAAGGTATGAGATTTTTGTGCTTTGTGGGAATGAAAGGACAGGCTAGCCCAGATTTTCAGCCCTCACTCATAAAAGGAAAAGTATCTAATGTTTATTCTCTACTGCAGCAGCATAGTTTAGCAGGAATGAAGTTTGTTCATGTTTTCTATTTACTGAAAAATACTTGTCAAGTAACAACATTTCATTCTTCTCTATATCACACCCAGTTATCAAAAGCAATTTCTCATTTGAACATAGTATGTTAGTTCAGATGTAAGTATTTCAGTGTAAATACTGAAAACTGTTACAAACCAGTGTCAGATTTCCCTTTTCTCTTCTTTAGCTTGAACTTTTGCATTCTTGGTGACCCTTACCAGCATGTCTGGCTGCAAAAGTGTCTTCAAGGGAAACTTAAGCAGTTTACCCCATCAGAAAAGATAATTTAGAAATGGTGAGAAACAATTAGAAAATGCATGCAATATTTCAGAGTAACAGTATGGGCAGAAGATAAAGATGAAAGAATTTAGGCTTCACGTCTTATATTACTACTGAGTTTCACCTAATGTAATTCCTCCTTTGTAAACATAATTTAGGCACTTCTCCAAACAGTGGTAGTGGTCCTACAATCGATAATGTGTAATCTGGATCAGGGCCTTCAAGGGAGTTCTTTGCTCTGGCACTGCAAGCTGCTTACTCATGGTCCAAGGCATCAATAGTGCAAATTATCTTGGTATTTTCAGGATTGCTTTTTGGGTTTTTTTTTTCACTTGAGCATGTTATGGGCACAGTTTAGGTTACTTAGATATGTAACGTCTATGTAAACACCTGACCTGTTGATAAAAATATTTAAGTGGTATAAACTGAAGTCTTTGATAAAATGTGACCAAGCTGCGGGTACAGTTTGACTTCTATTTCAAGTAAAATAGCACAGGTAATTATGGAAAGACTCTAAATTATAGAATCCAGCTTGAGGGTCTGAGAGAAATGGAGCTGCTTTTAAAAGGTGATACAAAAAAATCATTGGTGTCCATAGAAGTTGGCGCTAGGAGTATGTACTGGGGTTGCCCGGGACGAGATGCCATATCTGAGTGTATTCAAAGTGAAATTTTCATGGCAGACATAGTTTGCTAGAAATATACATGCTTTGAATATGCTCAGATAATAGAACATCCCATGTTTCTGCAAACTGCTTTTGCTCATTCTGAGCCTCTAATGCTGTGCAATATAATAATCCTTACAGTATGCTGCAATGTTCAGATGTGTCACACAAGGTGATCAAAAGAATTGTCCAAGTTCTCTCAGGAAGTCTACAGCAGAGCAGGGACTTAAACCAGATGGCCCATTCCTCTGGAAAATTTTAAATATTGAAGTAACATTGCTTGCTGCTGGCATGTCCATACCACAGTGCAACACAGTGTTTTGCTGCAGAACCTGCCTGTGATTTCGCTACATTAACTTACTACTGATCCCAAGCACAGCAATTCAAGAAGCAATGGGTATTTCCATGCAGGGAGAGACAGTATTTGGTAACTGGACAGAATAGAGAAGCTGCAGAGACTGAAAAGGGGACAGGGAACAAGTCAAGACTCAGCAGCCAGAAGGAGAGATATAGGCCTAAAATTTTAGATTTTATGGACACAGAGGAAGAGTCCACACCTTAACTTCATTATCCCCACACTGCAACGAGAGCAAAGTTGTCATTTCCTCTAGACTGTGACGGGAGTTTTGCACAGGAGGTGTCTCTGATAAATTGAGCACAAACCAATTGAAGGTGTTTTCCATTGAAGAAAAAAGAATATTTTTTTGAATGAAATCATTAAAGCTTCTTTTTTTATGTACAGGTAAACCTGCTTCCAGAAATCCAGCATTTTCTTTGCAGAAAAGAGGGATTATGCCAGATAACAAAAGCCTTTTCAGGTAATCTAACCCCTTCAAATCTGCGTATGTGATGATGTTCTTTTAATAGTTGTCACAGGAAGTTTCTGAAATGAGACTGTCAAGCTTACAATTCCATTTTATTTTTAGTCATGAATGCATAGAGGGGAAAAATGAAAGATTGATAATCCATTTTAGACACACTTAAATATAGATTACAATTATACAATATCTTTCCAGGTAAAGATATTGCATTGTTTAGCTGTTGCGTATTGCAGAAATAATTTGTCTAGAAGTGCCTTATTTTTGGACTGTTTTGTGTTAATATAGTGTATTGGTGTTTACACTTCTGTGCCCTGGGTTTGGTGTAATATGTTTGTTCAGCTTTACAAAAATGTTGTGGCATGGAGAAGGAGTAGGAGTCAGAGTTTGGTTCCCATCCAGACATAATTAACTGATAAAAAGCCTTTGTGTATTAAGATCATCTACCAGAAAAGTTTAAAGGTTATGGGCAAGTTTCCAAAGAATTCTAATTTACCATGGGTAAAATTCAGCTTTGAATAGAAACTGGAAAGAAACTGTTGTGCACTGTATTAGGTCTATTTAAACCTCCCTCTCTTTTCACTTGTATATATATATGCTAAGTCTAACACAAAAGGAAAGGATTCATTACATCTCATTTAACCATTTAGGAGTTAGGTATCTTCTGAAAGCAGTATTCTGGTCTTCCATTTAAGTCAGTGGAGAGAGAGGCATACCTACAAATGCTACTTCTTTTTATCCTAAAACACGTATTTAAAATAGATGTGTTGAATTAGTCTGTGCAGGTACTTGCTACCCAATTATATCTCACCACTGCCTTGAGAAATGGGTCAGTCCTACTCATATTGTAACAGATTGCCTTTAAAAACATTGGTTTGCCCTGCTACTCGAAGAAAGGTCAGTTGCAGTGGTTTTATTATTTTACTACCACAAAACCACAAACACAAGAGGCACTTACTACACACAGAACTTTCTCTTTAAAACATGCATGTTTTCACTGCTGTCTGTAAACATGGCACAAGCCACTTCCTATATGACACTTTTATTTAGCTGCTCAGGGTTTTCTCCTGTACTGGATTTGCATGGCAAGCTTTTGGTAGTGGGGGGCCACAGGAGTGGCTTTTGTGAGAAGCTGCCAGAAGCTTCCCATAAATCCAGCAGAGCCAATGCCAGCCAGCTCCAAGATGGATTTGCTGCTGGCTAAGGCCGAGCCCATCAACAGTGGTGGTAGCACCTCTGGGATAACATATATAAAAAGGGAAATAAAACAATTGCACAACAGCAGCTGGAGAGATTAGTGAAGAAGGAGGGGGGAGGAGGTTCTCCAGGCACCAGAGCAGAGATTTTCCAGTAGCCCATGGTGCAACCCATGGTGTGACAGCTGTGCCCCTGTGGCCCATGGAAGTACATGGTAGAGCAGAGATCCACCTGCAACCCATGGAGCACCCAGTGCCAGCAGAGGTGGATGCCTCAAGGAAGCTCTGACCCTCTGAGAAGGCTCCTGGCAGGACCTGTGCAGAAAGGAGCCCATGCTGGAGCAGTCTGTTCCTGAAGGACTGCACCCCATGGGAGGGACTCACGCTGGAGCAGTTCATGAAGAACTGCAGTCTGTGGGAAGGACTGTCCTTGGAGAAATTCACAGAGGGTTGTCTCCTGGGGGAAGGGAACCCAGGAGACTCCCATGCTGGAATTTGAAAAGTCCTCCCCCTGAGGAGGAAGAGGCTGCAGAGGCAATGTGTGATGAACTGACCACAGCTCCCATTCCCGTCTCCCTTCATCACTGAAGGAAGGAGGTATTGATTCAGGAGTCAAATTGTGCCTGGTAAGAAGGGAGGAATGGAGGGAAAGTGTTTAAGATTTGGTTTCTTACTGTCCTACTCTGATTTGATTGGTAATAAATTCAGTTAATATCTACACAATTTTTTGCCCATGATGGTAATTAATGAGTGATCTCTCCCTGTCTTTATCTTGACTCACAAGCATTTCATAACAGTCTCTCTTACCTATCCAGCTGAGTGATAGAGAGGCTTTGGTGGGCACCTGGCATATAACCCACCACATCTTGTCTTCAGGGAAGGGCCATTTGAAAGCATCTTATTCCTTACTTCTATTTTTAGTGCTTTTCTGGCAAAGAGAAAAGGCCTTGTGACTGATGTTGAAATCGCATTGAAATTGAGGTAATACATGTGCTTTGCAGCAGGGCTCTGAACCTTACCCACACAGCAAAGGAGGATTATTCTGGCACTCTGCTGAAGAACTGTCATACAGAAAAAGGCCACCCCTCACTCTTCTGTTACCAATAAGAAACCTAAACTAGCTGGAGTGTTTTAAAGTAAAAATTTAAAAATTCCATCTCTTAAATCTAGGTATCTCCAAATCAGCATGTAGCCTAGGGCTGAGATAGCTATTTCAAAACAAGGTTCTCATGACATTTAAGATGCCATGGAGAGTCCAGCATGCCCAGTAGAATAGGCAGAATCGGCACAGGACCCCTGTCCTTTTGGTCGAGCAGCTAGAGGTTCAGAGGGATATCCTGTGGTATCCTAGGTGGCAACAGATGTCTATTTGTGGACACTGAATTTAACACTTGGTATTTAGAGTGAGCAAGCCCAAAAGAGCATTTATTTTCAGCATAATTCAGGGTTAGCTGAATTGCTCTGTACTGACTTGTACGGACTACACTGATGTACACTGACAGGAATGGAAACTTAGACTGTGGTACACAGCGGGGTCATCTCTGTATAGACCAGACCTCAAAGTGTTTCAACCCGTGAATTAATCCCATTCAGTATCACTGAGTATGTGACATGTTATTTACAATGAGTGGAACTTGTCCATAAAAAGTGAAATTAGAATCAGAAGGGTAAATTATTTGATTTCAGGTTCAGTGGACAAAAAGGTGTAAGTTAGAGCAAAGTAGTCTAAAATGGGACTTCAGTTACTCCCCCTTCCATTCATCTGATAAAGCCAGCTCTTTCCACTTTCTTTTGCTTGCATTCTCCAATAGATCTCTCTTTCCAACAACAGCAGAGTTGCCAATTTTTTGATCCTCAATTTTAAAATTATTCAGAGAAAGAACAATTCTCATCAGTGTTTCCTTCACAGAGCAGTTTGTTTCCTTTCAAATCAGTCTACGTACTTTCACTCTTGTGTCTTTGAGTCAACAGGATTTCTCTGCAATTCCTATTAGAGAGGATCAGTTGGTTTGTTATTACTGTCGTTTAGTCAGCCTCCAAGGAGCCAAGCAATTTCCTGTAAAAGTGAAAACACAAAGAATTATGTTTTCTAATTAAAGACGTAGTAAGTTGTAGGAAGAAACATCAGGCAACAAGGCTGAGAAAATGGGATTACTGGATTTACTATGCCTATGACAGTGTTGATGTTGATAAGCAGTGGTAAAGAGGTTTGGGTTTTTTTAATGTTACTTTATTTGTTGTGCAACTCTTAAACTGCTAGGCTTTGTATTTAAGACAGCATGCCCATTCTCACATGCCTGTTGTATAGGAAAGAAAATTATTTGTACAAAATATTGGGCCAGTTCCTCCTGGAACTACTACTCCCAGCCAAGAGATGGAGAGTACTAAGGTCCACAATGTGAGCAGAGTTGCCCAGCTTCAGTACAGGGCACAGGAAAGGCATCCTGATGCATGCACAACAAATACTATATTTTACAGGTTTTGCCTGGGAAAGTGGTGGAACTGCTTCTAGCATTGCCTGCCTAATTTTCCTATTCTCTACGAAATCCAAACTAGTCTGTCTTTCCATGTAAGCATTTGTCTCACTTCACTACTTCCAGAGCCCAGCCTGTGCCATGCATAGCAGTTTTCTCTACCCATGCAGATCACTGATCCTTTTTTTTAAGTAATACTTTTGCTGTATGCCTTCCTTCTGTGTTTCAGTTTATTGGTGCCACTAGTGCAGAGACTTTATGAGTGTCTGCCAGCCTTGTGTGCACCCGTGATCTCCTGCTGGGCTGGCCAGCAGCGTTAATCACACAGAAGGTCTTGGGATAGGCATGAGCCTAATGAAATTGTTCAGGAGGGAGAGCCAAAATAGTCCAGCTGTGTGACTGTGCTTCTACTCGGTGATACGTTTATTGTCTGGTGCTAACCCCGTGCTAGCTTTCTTCTCTGCTGCCTATCCCCAGTGTCCTTGAGTTACTCTGGAGTCAATATGAGAGGTTATGATCTGAGGGTAGGAAGCAAGACTCAGTGGAGCCACCTGTGGAAGACAGAAATTACAGATTAAAGTTCTTTTCTGTTGTAGCAATTCAGTATCTCTGAGATAAGAACTTGATTTTTTATAGGGGGATGCATTTCTTTTGCCAGCTGGCCCTTACAAATATTTGCACACCAGTTTTGATCAGGTTTGTGCCTATTGCCTTTCTGCTACTGAAGTTACTAAGAGCCTCAAGAGTGGCCAATAAAACCAGCATCTGATTTTTTACAGTTAATTTTATTATAAACTATGTGGGGCAGGAATTTCATTGGTTTTACAACAGTGTCAAATCTCAGCTAGGATAAGAGCAGCAACATAACAGCAATTATTAGTAGTTTGAAAAGAAGTAAAGCAGCTAAATTAATTTAATTACTTGGCTTATACTCTTCTATATTCTACCCTGTCACTAGTACAGAATTGTGGCTCTAATCATGAACAGTCAGCCAGCATTTTCACTGAGTTTCTTTTTCCAAAGTTTTATAGCTTATCTGTGTAATTAAGTTCTAGTATGAAGGGTGCATACAAAAGAAGCAGCCCTTCTGAAAAATATTGGAAAAAACCCCACACCTCTAACTTTTAACTCTTAGGATGCTTTAGGAATGAAGACACAAACACTGTACTTAACACTGTAAATACTGGTTTTTATGCACCTGCCAAAACAGAGAGTCAAAAAACATGGTAAGTGATTAATCTAAACTGAAGCTGTATTTGCTGATGTTTCTAAAGGGAAAAATAAACATCATCATACAAATGATGCACTGTCATAATTTTATCTTTTTAACTCTGAAACTTCACAATGAATTTCAGTGCATTTCAACCCACAGTATAAATTAATTTACCTCTAGATCTGTTTTACTATAAAGTTGTTTGGTTTTTAATACTATAATTATTTAGGACAATTTAAACTTCCAGAAATGACAAGTAGTTTGACATTTCTCCAGTCTAAATATCCAGGGTGTGTTGCTTTGAGATTAAGTGTATTACAGCGTGTGAGATCACTGTATTTTTTAATGTGTTCTTTTAAGGACAGCTGAATCAGTAGTCAGCAGTGGGTGGAATATTGAGCTTGCAGCAATGTTGACATCACAAATAAAGCTTGTAATGCACATCAAGGCCATCACATATTAAATCTCAAGCAAGAAACCATATTCCAGTGAAATCAATGGAAATTTTTCCAGGACTTCACTGAGGGCCAGGATTGGCCCTAGTTTTTCTAGTTTCTTTCAAATATTCATCATCTACTTTGAGTTTCTCAGCCACGCTTTTCTAAATGCATAGGTTATAAAATTGAGTGCTAAAGGTTCTCTCTTTTCTTTAGCAACCTCAGGGCATAATGTGTAAGCCATAGTACATTACCAATCCTTGTTTCAGAGTCTTTTCATCCAAAAGTCAAATGGGTAACAGCAAGTGATTAAATGGGATAGATCTGCTTTCTGTGACAAATCTCAAGGCATGAAGTGGCAGTAGTTCAGGTGAAATTGTCCATCCTCCAAAATCAACACCAAAAAGTGGAAAAAAATTGTACTTTCAATGCTTATTGCTTTCACAGTTATGCAGCTTAGAGCAGGCTGCTATAACTGGTTGAACCAAAGGTTACTAGGCTTTATTTTGATCAAAACTCCTTGTCCTGGAGGACTCAGAAGTCTGCCTAAGAATCTATGAAATCTTTGTAGGCATCTCCTGCTGTGAAGCAATCTTTGCAGCTGTTAAACACACCTTTCCAACCTACGGAGGCTCAAAATTGCCCAGCTGTAAATTCTAGAAGAGGACCAGGTCGTAGCAATACAATTTGCCTGGTCGGTATCACAAATTAGCTCTTTGTGCTCCAGCAGCCCATACCAGTAAGGAAAATGGATGATCCCAGAACAGGATGCAGTATGGAGTTCTAACTCATTTAGGTGCCCTGTCAGAACACAAACCTGCAAGGCTGACAGAGAGGATCTGTTATCAGTAGTTCCTGAATATTATACTGTAGAAAATGCTGATAAATGACATGAGGTGCCTATCATTCTCTTTTTTTTTTTGGTTTTTTTTTCATGCGAGAGAATTCAGACTCCTGCTAGAAACAGACTACCACTATGAAAATCTAGGAAGACGTTCATAAGGCTTCTAAGCAGATGGAAAGGCTGATGTACAGTTCCAGGATTAATGTACTTTAATGTTCTAAAGTAATGTTTTTCCTGCTAAAAAGAAAAGCAATTGGAGGAAGACCTTGCAAGTACAAATGTGCTGAGCTTACAATTTCATTTCATGAAAGAAATTAACAATGTGCTGGGCTCAGAACAAAACACAGCACTTCAGTGACATTTCATTCCATCTCTAGCTTTGTGCTTCATTAAACAACCAGGAGCTCCCAAGGTGACTCAATCAGTCTTGAAATGTTTGTAACAGATCTGACAGTTGATGGGCACTTTAGAAACAAAATGACTTTTTTCTCACAGACAATAGTCTTAATTGTTCCTTGCTCCATGTTTGAAGTGTGTAAAATATATTCTATTTGATCTTGCACAAAGTAAGAAATCAACTAACAAACCCACATCATAACCTTCCTTGTAACATCAAAGGATACTGTAGAAGAAAAGATAAAGAAGAGGGCACATCCTCATTCATCTTCTGTTTCCTTTTCTTTCAACCAAATGTTATTTAGGTCAACCAGTAGGGTATTCTCCTGCTGAATTCCTTGCCTTTGCAGATCTCCAGATGTTCTTGTTAACCTAAGTGTTCATTTACCACCAGTCCAGGTGGCCGCAACCTGGATTTTCTCCAGGAGTTCTTAATTTGTCCAAATGTACTTCTAGCTATTGGTAAACCTTTTTGCTCAGCCACACGTTGTAACTCTTAAATCAGCTAATCTTTATTGTGTATGTGTTGAATCTCATGTTACACTTCAGAACTCTGAGCCAAAGACAAGTAAATAACTTGTGAGCTGAAAATGGGGGGAGAAGGAACAAGAAGTCATAGCTGTGTAAAACACTTGAAAGGCCTCATTAGGTGTCAGCGAGGCTGCTGCATTAGGTATCAGTTGTCACTGTCAACTGATCTGTTTGACTGTTGTACTTTGAGAGATAGCAGTTGACAGAACAGTATCTGCCACGTGTTTGTGTGACAAAGAGGTGCTTAATTTTTTTGATCTAGAGGTGTTGACTTGCTTTGATGGATTTTATACCTCCTCTTTACATGTGCCATGCAGCTGTTCTTATGTCTCAGGTCTGTGTTTTACCTGTTGCTGTGGTTAATGTGTGAATTCAAGAACATATAGTGGCCTCCTTGCTCATCAGCATGGCCTCATGTGAACACCCTAGGCAGAGGTAAAGTGTGTTGTTTGTCAAGTGTTTTCAATGGTACTATTCCAGAGATGTCAGCATCAGAAACCTTCTTCAAGCCAGAATTTCAAGGAAATGAAGCTTTGTGGTTTTTTCAAAGTGAAAGCAGGTATCGAGCCATATTTGCTTTACACTCTAGCATCAAAAACGGCAGCAGCTAAAAGTACTTGTGGCAAAGCCTGCAGCCACTCCTTAGGAAAAACAGCACTTTGTGTAACATTTCCATTACTACATAGTCACTATAAAAAGAAAAATGATCTTTTTGTGTTTAATTTTTTTTCCTTTGATCTTTAGAGTCTGCTACAAAAATTACGATTTACAAATTACAAATATTAAGATTTGGATTTTTTTAAAGAGGGGATGTAGTCTGGACATGCTATTAGGATGCTGGGACTCTTTCTAACTTGGTTTCCCAAGCTGTCTGACACATCAGCTGCTGAGCCTGCTTCACCTCTTCCACTATAAAATGTTGATGTTGTTTGCGTACTCCAAGAGGACTGGTTAATTAACAAGAGTTTGTAGAGTGATTTCAAGATGGAAAAACATGGGAATTACTGCAAACAGTAAAGGCTCTGAAGGCTAATTTTCATTGATGATAAAGTTGATTAACAAATACACAGATCTAATAAACACTGTTACTGCTTTTGAGTGCAGGAGCAGGTGAAGAGTTGCCACAAGAACTGAAGAAGCTGAGTGTGCTCAGTTCAGCACTAATGATGTTTCTTCATTATTATGATTATTGTGTTCATTGATTACTAGCAGTAGATTTACTATAGTGAGGGACTGTCACTCCCTCTGAGCTCTGCCTGATGGTGTACATTCTCTGTGTCATCTCAAAGGAGTAAGCACCTAGCGACAGTCTCACTTCTTACAGCCCCCTTGTGATGGGCTCTCTCCCAGGGGCATGCCAACACAAATCCAATAAAGGCGTGTAAGGCACTGTACAAACAGGATGCTCTATAGAATGAGGCCTAATTTATGAGCATTGCCCTTTTTTAGTTTTCAATGCTAATCATCAGCACCCTGAAATTTGTTTAACCTTCTCTTCCTTGAGATGTGGCAGTTGGTTTTTTTGGAGGGGTGTTTTTGTTTGGGTTTTTTTTTGTTTTGTTTTGTGGTTTGTTGTTTTTTTGTTTGGGTCTTTTTGTTTTGTTTTGTTTTGTTTTGTTTTAAGTTGAGGCATTTTGCAATGACTTAGGGCAATACTAAGGATCTTCTACCCAGTAGTTTGAGAATTCCAGGACATTTCTGTTTTTCATCTGTCCCTACTCAATTGTTTTACTTTGTTATATCCAGCTCCAGTAAATGGTCCACTGGGTAGTAATAAATGAATTAATGTCAAAGTAATCTTTTTCCTTTCCCTGAAACAGCTAAAACTCTCATTTAAGAGGGATAAATACAGGTACGCAAACCTCATCTCATTATTTTCAAACTCTGTCTTGTTACTTAATATGATACTGGTTACTTGTTGCTTTAGCAACACAATTAGAAACATGTTTTTAAGAGGAAAAGACACATTGCTTTCTCTTAAGTAATGATCTGTACAGCCCTTCGCTGCTGTTCTTATTTTCAGTAAAATGTTTACTTTCTTTTAAATAGCTAAAGTGATGCGTAGGAGTAGTTACATGGGACCACCGTTAATTGCCGTGGTGAAATGCTATTGGCCTTCTACAGGGTAGAAGTTGCCATAGTAAAATGCCCTTGTGTCTTTACATCAAGTCAGATATGGAAAAAAATACAACTTGATTGTGCAGATCTGGTTCCTGTGCATATTCAGAAGCAAGTCTGCTCAATGAATGACTTAATGGGAGTTTATTGGCTTACTCCTGTTGTCACTACACAGTCAAGTAGGCGGAGCAGTCTGCTTTTGTCACTGTACTTCAAAAAGCAGGTAGTCACTTACAAAGTTCAAATCAGTTATAAAGCTTAACACAACGGAAATATGTCAGTGTGAATGTAACTTGAGCATGACGTGCTCTATTAAATAATGGCCTGGTTTTGGTTATTAGAGCCTTTAGTCTGCTAAATGGTGCATGTAAGGCAGAGGACCAGATTAATTCTAGATCCCAGGAGACTGGAAGGCTGAACCGAGCTGATCTAATGAACAGCCAATAAACACAGACAATCACAATGTCATTTTAATAGGATGTCTCGGAAAATGGATAGTTTTTTTCCTTAAATATCTGTTTACAGCTCATCAACAGGAACACAACATCAGTTTTATTTTTCGTTTCATGTACCAAAGTTGAGAGTGCATGCTTTAAAAAAGATGCTCTACCAATAAATTCATAACATAACACAATGCTGTATGTCATTAAAAAGAAAAGTAATAAGGTTTGGGAATAATGCAAACAACTTGATTTTTCCTGACCATTACTTAAGAACTCAAAATGTGAGGCGTATTAGAGTTAATGAAAACTACCCTACATGAAATAATGACACAACATAAGGGCTTTGTGCCTTTTTTACCAAGCATAGTAAAAGCAGAAAATACATGCCACCCCTTGACTGATCTCTCATCACAATATTTTGATTACTATTAATAGTCACATGCCTCAATAATTTTGAGAACTGTGGTGCATCAGTCCTGCTCCCACTGTGTTTGGTGGCAGAACTAAGCCTCCCATAGATTTCAGTACCTGCAAATTGTAGCCTTAAATGGTGAACATAGAAACAAGGGTATGTGCTTGTTAATTGAGCTATTATTACAGTGGCAAAGTCCCTTGGTCCTTAGACAAATAAATTCTTTATCCCTATTAATTGTAATTAGTGCTCCATGAGAAACTAAGTTTTGGTATTCTATATTTATAAATCAAGGATTTCAATTTTTAGGAAGGAAGAAGGGGATGCTTTTTGTAAGCAATACTCCTGCACTCACCTCTGAAGTGGAAGTTGCAGCTAAGCCTTTCAGCCTGCAGCTTGCAGCTGGAAGGGGGTGCTTGGTGGAGGTGAAAATCTCTGCTAGCAGATCCAAAAAGGTTTATTGTCTCAGCATTTATTATTTTACATTTTCATCTGATGGTGGTGTTGTGTTTTATACATTTTGTCCTTAGCAGCAGTAGTCCACACCTGCTTTCAATGCTCTGCTGACTTCCTTTCTCATCCTCTTGGTACTTTTTCAGACCTGCAGCTCCCACTTGTCACCCCAGACTGTTCTGGCCAGCCTGGACTGTCAAGGGCCAGCGCCCCAAGAAATGTGTCCCAGGGCAGCGCAATCACTGGGCAGGCACGTGCCTCCCATGTGCAGCACTGGTGGAAGCAGAGCACGAGCACACAGCTGTAAGTTAATGATAACCCACCCTCAGAAACTGCCAGTGCTTCAGCATGCAGTTATTTGGGAGTCAAGGATGCAGAATGCAGCAAAAGAGAAGACCACAGCAGATGGAGCACTTGGATGTATTGCATCTCATACTTGCATTATGTTTGTTTCTGTATTAGCCAAGTTTGCACGTTTTGAGTATAAACGTCTAAGTCTTTATGTTGAGGCAGTGAAGCACCTAGACAGATAAATACAGACCCAGAGACACCCCTGAACCTTTAGGTCTCATGGTGGCTGAGCTGTTTCCTGCTCCATTATTGTAATGCTAGGCAGATCCCACACTCCATCCCTGCCTTGCCCCTACCACAGACACACATAGTAGTCCTTTGCACAGAGGTCCTCCCTTAAGTGAAGAACCAAGAAGTTCTTGATAATTTGTCTGTTATCAAGTGCTGTTTCCTCCATCACAGTATATCACAAATGTTATGTTCTGAGGACACTTTCTGCAGAGTGGAGAAAAAGTTCTCTGTAAAATAGATGTTGTTAGACTTACTTAACAGGTAGCAAAATTGAGGTCTGGAAAGGCCACATATTGCCAAAAATTACACAGAAATGGAAGGAGAGCCCCTTGTCTTTTACCAGTAATCATTCTTAGAGATCCACAATTTCTATCATCATCTTCCCATTGAATTTTCTATGAGGTAAATTGATACTCAAGAGATTTTTAACAGACTGATTAATAACACCATTGTGAATATGCACAAGTATAGCTCAGATTTCCCCAAGTAATGAGCTTTTAAATAATAGGTTTTTTTCTTGGGTTCGCTTTTTTTCTGTTCTGCTTCTATGGCTGACTCTTTTTGTGTGTACTATGGCAGCTGTAGGCCAGTTTTAGAGAGCTGTGTCACTTCTTAAACAAAGCTAGCTTGCAGAATTCTTAGGTTTAACTGATTTATTATGGGTTATTTCTAGGTATCCTAGTCTTTCATAATATTTGGAATGATTGTATATGGCTTTCATTAGGGGAAGTATGCAGCACCACATGTTTCTGTCCCTTTATTACAGAAGAAAGTGCTAACAATAGTGCAGCTTTTCCATAGGGTTGGGTGGGGGTGTTTTTCTGAATTCACTGCAAATCAGTGTTAAATAGGGTACCTTGGCTATGCATTTCTGTTATTTAAGATGCTTGGATTTCTTTAATGTTTAATTTAATCTTGATCTAATCTTTCACTCTGAATGTCCTGGATTTCTAACACTTACATTATTCCCACAATGCATTTACCCATATGTACTCTCAAACATTACTCCCTCCAAATATAGTTGCTTCCTGTGTTTGGTAATTAAGAGTTAAAAATGCTGAAAGCAATAATATGACGATGCAAAGCTTTGTTTACTTGATTTAATCTACTGTGCTGCTTAACTTGGGGGAAAAGAGGCTAATTTACTATTTCCGCTAAGTTCACTGTTTTTTATAGCTCATTTGCAGAAGAACTGCATTAATGCTACATATTATTACATTCCAGGAATCAAGTATCAACTTTGTCAGACCACAAGGACGTCCTTAAAGCTCAAGACCTTTCTGTCATCATCAAAGCATATGTGCTTGTGACATCCTTAACACCCCTGCGGGCATTCATTCATTCAACCACCACTGTCTGGCATCCACCCAAGAAGAAGCATTTTACCATAAAGGTAAAACATTTCATTTCCTCAGTTTTCCATCTTTCAGGCAAAGTACATAGACAGAAAACTGGAGAATATCTTCCTTCTCTTTTACCCCTTACTTATTAGCAGTCCACAGCCTACAGTGAATATTCTCCTAATGTACAGTTTTCATTTCTCAGAACAAGCAGGGTTTGCTTCATGAAGCAGGAAAGCCTTGCCCTGTGCACTGGGGGCCTGGGATTTGCATGTCTCCAAGCCCATTTTTATTGGTGACATTTGACAGCAATTGCAAGGTCAGAGTTTTCTCTAAAGTGTGAGTGCTGCCATGCAGTAGCAACTTTTGCTGGGATATTGACAGTGTTGTGAAAAAGGAAAGTAAATATTTAAAACAGCTTATTTAGGTTTCCTTTTTAGGTACACTAAAGCAGACTAGAGGAGGGTCAGGGCACTTCTAAATAAGGGGAAGGAAGTATACCATGGGTAGAGTGGGCCCCCCATGGTCTCAATTTTTTGAAGAAGGATGTTTCATATGTGCCTTAGATTAATTCTGGACATCTCCAAGTGCCTGGAGATACCCCTCTCTCCACATCTTTCTTGCTCAGCAGTCCCATGGATTTGCAAATATGCCTTGCCATTCCTTTCTTCTCCTAGCAGGTGACTGTGCTTGCAATACATCAGCTCTTTGTGAAGAAGCTACAGTTGTGCCTCTGCTTCTTCCCTTTTGAAGAATTAAGGTCACAATGTGACAGTGGTTTTTTGAGGTCACAGCTCAGCTCCTGCAGGAGCTGTTAGAAGATGGGTGCACTTTGCCCATGTAACCTTCTCGGGGTAGGAGCAGGTCTCAGCTTTGGATCAGTCTGAGAGTTGTGGTGTCACTGTCAGGACTGTAGATGATGTCAGCTATTTGGTATGTTCTACAATTTTAGCCCTCACCAAGTGCAGTGCCTAGTTTAAGCTCATTATCTAATTCTAGTCATTGGAGAAACAGACACCTCTAGAGAACAAATCATGCCACCTAATTTAGACACCAGTTTTGGAATAAGTTTCCTGGTAAAAGTGTTTGCTTCCTTCTATGGGCTATGACTTTCTTAGAGAACATGTCAAATTCTGGATTGCCAAAATTAGGTGAGCTGAATCTACTTCTCCCTTCCCCCCACATAAGCTATGGAAGCCCATGAAGATATATTACTTTGCTATGTATTTTCCTCCATTTTCATTTATGAAGAGTGATGGTCACTCACTTTCAAACCCTGGGATACAGTTTTTGTTTATGTTTATTAAAATAACACAATATCCAGCAGCATCAATGTTGCAGCTGAAGTAGGGACTACTTTAAAGGCTAGTAGTCATTAGTAATTTTGATATGGCTCTGTAAAACAATTCCCACTGAGGGAAGTCTGCTGAACAGGGTGCCAGCCACCATTTACAGAGCACTTTGGCAGCTGAAGAAGCAATAAAAATGATAGATGGAAGCAGCAGCACATCTACAGTGGTTCCAGTCTGTTTACTGTTGTTGTGGTGTTATGCCTTCCATAGCTTTAGACAAACTCATCAAAATAGTGAAAAAGACACAAAAGATAGGCACGTTTTGTGAAAGAAAGCACATTTGTAGTGATGTAGATTGAAATGCAAATTAAGAAAATGATGAAAAATGGTGTGTGTAAGGCTGCCTCTCAGCACAGTGTGCCCTGTAAAGAATATGGAATGGGGCAGGGAGCTTCCAGGAGAAGTGAGACACTGGGAATTCATAGAGTGGCTAGAAAGCGCTGCTAGGAAAATCATATAGAGGGTCTGTGCTTGATGCAGAGGCAACAGGCAGGTCACCCATCAGAAAATACTTGGGAGAAGGTGTGAATTCAACCACTGATATCCTTTGTTAAGAGATTTTTTTCAAGTTTCTTAAAAACTTCGTGTAGCCCTCCATCAGTTGCCAGTGAGACATCCAAGGCCAGGAGAGTCATCTCTCCCAAAGTAGCCAGTAGAGCTATACATGCTTGTACCAGCCAAGGAGCCTAGTCCAGAAAGCTCCTAAGCTTTAAGTTTCTGCCAGCTCTATTGTGCAGGATGGAAATCGTCACGTTTTGAAGCTTCAACCGGTCAATAGTCCATACAGAGAATCTCCAAGACCTGTTTTTCCACTGATTGCCAGAATGCCCACTGGGGACTCAACATGCCTAGAGGGGAGATTTTGGTCTGGAAAAATTTGCCAGTGTTTTTCCCCAAGAGCAGGTGACTGAGTTTTATTTTTTATTTTTTTTTATGAAGCGATGAGAATCATTTTGATTATCTTCTTTCAGTAATGTTATACCATAATTTAGAGACCTCCTCAGTGAGTACAGACCTCCGGTCAAGACATTTTTTCTCATACCAGTATATTTACAACATTTTTAATGAGAAATTCATCCACATTTGTGGTCAACTTAGTTTTGCTATCACAAATTCAGTATGTTAAGTACATTTAAAATTTGATCTCCCATGTACAACAATAACAATGCCTTATTAAAAAAGTGGAGATGGGGTAGATATATGATATCAATGATTAAGAGAAATTGTGTAAAGAAAAAACAGGAGTTTTCATTAATTAAATAATACTGCATTCCTCACTGCCTTTTTGTTAGTAAACTATTGTAAATGAGTTTTGCAATGCATATTTGCTTTTTATAGTCATAGTGGCATGGCTTCAGAATGATTCCTTGAATATTGGTCAAATGGCAGTTCAGGAAGAGTTCAAGTGTGTTTTGCTCACCAGCTGCCAGGTTTTCTCTGGATTATACATATTTTAGTATTTCATTTCAGAAAGCAAAAGAAGGTAAATCCTGAGCTGGCATGAGGATTTTGTGTGCAGTCAAGGGGTAAAAAAGTGCGACTCCAGATTTGGGCCCAGCATGGGAAGATGCAAGAGATGCAGGGGAGAGAATGGCTTTCTGCCACACAGATGTTTAGATATGAGGCTTGTTTAATAGCCCTATTTCTTTGAGGAGGGCTGGAAACTGCTTATTTAGTCCATCTGTGTGTGCAAAAGTTATTAATAAAATAGAAGCTTTCTATTTTGCATATTGTAGCAATTAAGGGAAGGGTCTCTGTCAATGTATGCAATAATTCCTTTTGTGTAAATCGACATTATGCATGTGCATTGAGAAGAATGCTGACCCCTGAATAATTTTCTGTTTTATAGAAACCAGTGTGCAAACCAGTAATTTATGATTAATTATTTCAAGGCTTAACACACTGTGAACTGCTTCCTTTGCCCTGCCATTAACCTTTCCCAACCTGATCCCAGTTCTTTATGAAGGGATACACTTTTGTAGACAGAAGTGCCACATCCTGCATCATCAGGGGAGGCTCTTCTGTGCTGTCAGCAACTTCCCGTGGCCCCTGCTGTGGCTCATCATCCTTTTGCTCATCCAAAATAGACAGGTGCCTCCTGGACTTGAATTCGTTGACTGGTGTTCTTGTGTAACCCTTGATGCTCAGATGAAACTCTGTTCTTAAGTGATTTTCCAGTTGTGAAGTACTTATAATATATTACAGCAGTTTGCTGTTAAGCTTGCTGTGGTGTGAGTCACTAAAAATGTCGCTGAAACTCTCCCTGTGTATTAAGCATTTGGAAACTTGAGTAAAGGAATTTTTATTTTTTTTTTCTACTTAACATACATGCAAATAAATCTGGACCCTCACCTATACAGGAAATCCATATTTTAATATGACGTGGCGGTCTGGTTTATAGCCGAGCATGGTGGAAACTAGGTTGCAGTATTGCCCTCAAGTGGCCAGTTTTGGTACCACTTGAAGTATTAGCCACACGTATTTAAAGTGAGGTGGAATGCAAACATACATACAGATACAGAGCAAAGTGTTGCAAACAGCAGAAAGGCTTGGGTTTTTTTCCTTTGTTTTACGTTTACTTCGTTTGTTTTTGTTTTTGTTTTTGTTTTTAATTTAATATTGTTGCCCTGACACTTACAGGACAAAAAAACACAAAAGAAAAATTACCATCGATTCTTAATCAATAAGATTGCAGGGTTATTTGGGACTAAAATTATATTTGTTCATTAGGTTCTGTTAGAATGCTGTAATGCTCTTCTTTCTGTGAGAATGAGCATAATATAAATGCCATCTCTGTTTTCTTTCCTTGTGGTATCTAGAGCCCTATAATTTCTTTTTTCACTGATATAAGAACAGAACTTCTAGGCTCGGGGAGATCAAAGACATGCTTAGTCTGACACTCATTTGTGGCAGCAACCAGGCAAGAGAGCATCATGAAACTGTGCAACAGGACAAACATAAAGCAGTAGTGGTCCCTAGGCAGGCTGTATCTATTTCTGGTAACCTGCAGGGTGAGAAACACAAAACTGGGAGTGGAATATATGTCTTGATGTTTAATAAGCTCCAGTGGGCTTTTATGCATGCAATTGTCTCATAGATTTTTAAATTCATGAGTGCTTTTGGTCTTACCAATGTCTTTGAGCAATGATACTATACAGATTACTTACTTGTTGCTTGAGAAAGAGTATTTGTTTGCTTTAAAACCTCAGCAAAATCAAATATAGCTTGATTTCATATCCTTAATTATTATCTTAAAAGGAAGAATAAGAAATCCTTCCTTATTTGTCTTCTTCATCTATGTCAACCTGTCATGCAGTGCACAAATAAAATCCTTTCTGAAGTTCTTTTCTGCTTTTCTCATTCTGAACATCCTTATTTAGCTAAGCAAGAGTTCAGACTGATTGTTCTCTACAATATGTGAATATGCCATAGGTTTTATACAATTACTCTGGCCCTTAGCTCTCTGGTTTTTTTCTAGTTCATTGGTCTTCTTGCTTGGGCTGTTCAATCCAGTCAGCTCTGTAAGCATGCCCTTCTGTGGCTTCCAGCTTTCCTAGACCTGCCTCCCATTATCCTGATTCTTCTCATCTTTCCTTTTTTTGATTTCCGGCTTCCCTTAGTCAAACGGATACATTTTTGTTTCTCACAGCAACCTGGGAAATGCTGTTAGTAAATCACCTTTAATTTCCCACTAAGAAGTCAGTGCTGAGTTGGGAAACCACTCTTAGTTCAGTCTCTTCAAAAGGCCTAATTTTGTGGTTGCTGAAGCTGGTGAGTGGCTTTTTGCTTTTGGACTTAGTCTTAAGAGCAAGGAGCTTTACAGGAAAGAAAAGGCCCACTCAGATGGCTTTTTCTCCTCCGTGTAATTAAGTTATGAAAGTGTTAAGGGACAAGATGTTGGGGTGTTTTGTGAACAACTCTTTTTCTGAACAATTTAATTTCATCTTTTTAAAAATCTTACGTAATGAAAAATATATACAGAAGTGGGACGTTTACTGTAAAAAAAAGTTGAGTACTAATGTAATTTCCCCTTTCATCTAGTGCCATGTTAGATCTGCAGAGAAAGGGCACATCATAACACTAAATCAGGAGTGGAATAAACAGATCTACCTGAAGCTAATGCAATAAACTTATGATAAACTGCTGAACTGTTTTCTCTGTGTTTTATTCTGGAACTAACGTTACATGATTCATGGCTACATTTTTCTCCCATTACATGGCCTTTGACTATTTCTATATACTCCAATCAGTGGAAAGGTCCACCTGTGCTAGCAGAAAATATGGAAAATAGATTCCTTGCTAAGTATGTTTCCTCCTGGCCTTATGTGTGGAATTAGTTTTTATTCTTGCAGACATGTTAGCTATTTAGATACTTCCATACATATAATCAAAGAAATTCTTGGTTTTGTGTAAAACATATTTTTGTACCTAAAAACAACTACTTATGCCCAAAAGTATTTGGACCTGGTGAAGAAATTTCACCAAAGACATCCAGTAAGAAGAATGAATGTACAAAAGTGAACTGAGAGAATAGAGCCTATGCTGAAAGTTTTTAAAGATTTATTGAATTTATTCAAGCTATTTTCAAGAAGAGGCAATTACTGTTAGTCTTTGAGACCCTGCAGATCCAGATGATCAGAAGGAGTGCAACAGCTCCAGTGCATAGCAGAACAATCTGGAGAGGATGCCCTTTGCTACTTCAAAAAGGGTAATTTCTTGAAACCAAAGGTCATGCTTTCATTCCTCAGCCATAAACCTTACTTTCAACTCTTATCCTGATAACTTTGTCATTTTGAAGGCTACTACTGGGAACGAGTATCGTCTTTCAAAATCGATTCATACAAAACTGTAAAGTAGGATGTTCTAAATCCCAAAATGTAAACTTCAAAATTGCACTGAATTACTCAGTAGCCTCAGTGGTCTCTTTTCTTCTACCTCCTTGCTTCTGAGGTAGATTCAGAGCTCATCTATGCCTCCGAAGGAGTTACTGTTACAGGAAAAAACGTAGGAGTTCACCTTGTTTAACCAAACCCAGAAGTGTCTAACTGATGATATACAATCAACTGGCAATGGGTAATTATAATATACCTTCTATCAATTTCAGTAACAGAAGTGATAAATCATGATATCAGACACTTGAAACACTTCAATGAACATTGCACATTTCTAAACATCCTTCTATAAATACCCTCTGAAACTCTAGTGACATCTGCTTATTCACCCATGTTTATCCAGCCTCTATCTCAAAGGCAACACAGGTTACAAACACAGTCCTGCTCTTCTTCCATGCACCTCTACTTGGAGAAGTGGGGGCCCCTGCTCTGTGTGTGCCTGTTTCACACATACCCATACAGGACCTGTGTCCATCCTTACATCCCAGTATTCCCTGAAATCTAGGCAGGAGCTGTGGTGCCAACAGGCTGACTTGTGGCAGTGCCTGACCAGGTTTTGGCTGCTGCTTTCTCCACCCAAAGTCTCTCCCCTGCTGCTTTTCTATTATTTCCCAAGCTGACTACTTCTTTGTTTCAAAAGTCACTTTGCAATTTCCTCGTTACTGTTTAACCTTGCTGATGGTTGCATTCCTCTTTATCAGGGTAAGTTTGGTCAAACGTCATCCCAGACAGTTCTGCATATTCCAGGCACACAGGGGGTGTTGTCTGTGGGCAGGCTGTATGAGCATTCCAGTGATAGATCTCCTACCTGTCTTCAGTGTCTCACTTAGATTCCCCAGGCGAACCAAACAATTTTAGATCGCAATTAATGTCACTGTTTTGAGACATCTACTTTAGGATAGCATAAATTATGCTCTGTCAAGCATCTGTGCTCTGCAGTGTGGTGTAAAGGGAACCTAGATGTTTAACTTGTACATAGACATAAGCCATGATGTCTTGTGGTGTGGGATTCCTCTACAATATTGGCACCCGAGTGAATAGTCTTCATGAGAGCTGTGTCTCTGAACATCTGTTACAATCAACAGAGAGCTAATCAGTGCAGTCAGTGAAGGAATGTGTTCTAAGTTAGCATTTATTGCCATTCCCAAAGTTAGCTAAGGAAAATCTTTCTTGTTTGTTTCATCAGGAGGCAAGATTTTCTAGGATTGAGCTAAAGGCAGTCTCAGAAAGATCACTACATTTTGATTTTATACTCTTTCCCAGGGCAATCCTCAGCTGACCACTCAGCTAGCTGCCCCAGGCTGCCCCAGCAGCTCTTCTGAGAAATTAATTTGCAGAAAAATTGCCCAAGGAAAATCCTGAGGGAATTACTACAGTCATCATAACATCCAGCCCTGTGAGTGCCACACTCTTCCACTCTTCTTCAGGCTCCATGGCTCTGTGCATGAAGTCTGAAAATCAGAATTCCTTTGTCAATTAAATTGCATTTTTTCTATGTGTCAGACCTTTACGTGATGACTCAGTGTATTTTTGAGGAGCCAGAGGGATCCATGTCATTGAGATTATAAAGCTAATTTTAATGACTGCAGATTTTAAAAACTGGATGTCAAAATGGGTGAAGAAAAAGCATCATAAAAGTAATATTGACTTGGCCTTTTTTTCCCAGTGGCTTTTCCTAAAGCAAAGAGAAGTTACTGGGGAATGAAAGGTCAATGAGTTTAAATTAATTGAAAGAGTATTTCTTGTTCATTCTGCCTTTACAGAAAATGTGTGCTTGATCCATGTAACTTGACTGCATTTGCACACTTCTCTAAGGCATTACATAAATATTTGGAACATACCTCCAACTGTATGAGTCTAGCATTTGGATGAACACCTTCATGCTTCTGAGAAGCCTTGCAATTCTCTGTATAATGGCATCATTGTATAAAATATATGTACATGGCTGCATTAAGTCTTACAGCCTACTAAAATTTAATCCCTATTCCTCTGCTTAAAAAATCACCAGCTAGAGGTCAGCTTTCTCCCAGAATAGATTCCTGTAACTGCCAGCAGTAGTTCCTACTCTGTCCTCTTTAAATTGTTCAATGCTTCTGTTAATCGCACTCAATCAATGGTGAGGTTGCATTTTGCTGGACAGACAGTTTGTTTCCTCTGAAGGTGAGAGGGTCAGCATCAGTGGTGGTCACTTGAAGAAACCTTCATCTCTTTAGTATCTTGCAGTTGAACACAGATATCTGTATACTTTTATTCACTCAGAAGAACCTGAGGTTTCTGGAGATTTTCACACTTTATCACCCTTAATCCATACAGTTTAAATTTTTCCTATCTGTTGCTGTAAATCCTGTGGAATCTGTTGGAGTCAAACCTAACCTGAACTTCTTTAAATAGGATTTTTTTTTTATGAATTGAAATTTAAGCTGAAGTACTCATCTCATCTCCATTGGTCCTGAACCAGCCTGACTAAATATTTATTTTCAGCTATTGGCTTAGAATAAACATTGGTCTAAAACCTGATATCCTCCAATGAGAACCTGTTGAGCAATGTTTCTTTTCTAGGCTGGCTAAGGAGAGCTGTAACTAAAATGCAGTTTCTTGGAGATGCCAGTATTATTTTAATGCCTGTTCTGATGGCAGCAGTTGACTAGTATAGCCAACAGCATGCTCTGAGTACTAGTAGGGCAAACCAGCCTGTCTTTCATCAATTGTTACTAGAAATGTATGCATTATGTATCCTTTGCATTAAAGTGCTTGGGAATTGATTGATGGTGAGGGAGAAGATGAGCTAATGGTGCTCGTGCTTTTCCTCCCAGTAATCCCCATCTCTCCTTATAAAACTCTTCAACTCCGTATGTTCCCTGTGCAGCAAAATAGCACATCTCCTCGCTTAGTCCTTCAATATGCACTGGAGATTTAGGAAGTTAGAGAAAAGGTGCAAGCCAGAGTAGCAGAAATGGAAGTTGTGTACTGAATCTGGCAGAGGTGCTGGTAATAATTGCAGTAGAAAAATTCCCAGAAATAATGAGAAAATTTTCCTTTCTTAATGTTAATGCAAGATGTGTTCTACATGTACTGTACCTGCTTTATTTCCAAAGATAGCATTTTTTTTGCCATGTAAAAGTGTCTCTTTGGTGATATAGTGCTACTAAATTATCTAACAGTTTTGCATGGTTCAGACCTTAACTGGGTTCTGTGCTGTATGATAACTCTAATGGAAATATGGTTCAAAGGCAGCCCCTTTCTTAGTACAAGGGACTCATATTACAAAACCTGCCTGCGTTCCACTCTTCACTGGGTCTCTGTATTGCTCCAGTTGTTTCACTGAATCTCTGTCTGAAGTGACATGGGGTGAATTTGCATGAGCGATGAAAGCACTTGAGGACAGTGTTGTGCAGGCCAGTAAATATGCCGCTGGGAGGATTCACGAGTCTGAAAGCCACAGAATATGCAGAGTTCGGTAAAAACACAGGCTGTGGCTGATCATTTTTCCAACATCTTTCTTTTTTATTCTATTTAAAGCTTGTTGACCAGGGTAAGGAATTGTAGTCAAGGTCAAGTGGGATAGCCCTTGGCACAGTATGTTAAGAAAAGAGAGTGTGCTATTACCCACTGATGAAAATAGAAGCATTTGTGAGTTTGTTTGCCTAGAACCAGTGACAGCAAAAGGCTTTATCAAAGTAAGCTTAGATTCTGAGCAATATTTTTTAAAACTGTTAATACAGATTTTGGTTTCGATATACTTATTTGTAAATAATAAGTCGTTCTCTATTAGTATGCTGTCTGAAGCTTTTCATTCCACTTTATTGTACAAATGAATAAGAACTGAAGTTGATATTCCAAAGCAATTTTTATTTCTACCAGCCTTTTAATTTATGATTTTAAGCAGTGATTTACTGTAAATGCTCAAAAATAAATGTATTCTCTTTCACAGCTGCAAAAGTTTTTTGAGATATTCTTCAGAAACAGTTCTCCCCAACAAGCCTTCAACAACATGAAGGAGGCTATAAACAAACTTCTACTTATAACTGAGGTCTTCAGCAAATCATCCGCCTCAGGACCAAGTTCTTTCAATCAGTAAGTGACTTGCAGTAGTCATTGTAATGCTAGTGTCAAGATAGCTCCTTAAAACAGAATAAAAATTGTAGAGGATACAAGATTCTTAAAATAAAAAATTCCCATCTATTTCACACTTCTTTATAAAGTAAGGACATACTGCATTTAAGGAGTACGACTCTTCAATATCCACAGGGTTTCTGGTTTGTGAAAAGGTTCTGATGAATACTTAGGACCAGATGCTAATTCCTAATGAAGTGTTTCAGGCAGCACAAATGAACAGAAATCACTCACGATTGGGCTAGTCCTAACATACATAAAGCTGTATTTCCTTTCAGTGAGTATTCTGTCATATGTCAAATATTTAATGCTAGAGTAGCCCAGATTGTTCAGAGCTGGTTCTGGTAGGCAATCTGAACAAGAGACACTGTAAAACTCTTTATGAAATGTACATTATGAAATATACCTAGGCACCAACAGTCACATTTCTGTGTGTAATCACTTCTATTAATGTTATAATTCTTACACATAAATCAACCTTTATCATGTAATATTTTTACTAAATAAAATTAATATTTGTTCTATATATGTTATGCCCCATCCCTGACATTTTTATGGTAAGTACTAAATAAGTTACTATTTATTACATTTATGTGTTTTATAAAGCTATTTTGAGAACCAGGTGTTTTAGTAGCAGTAATGTAAAGCTCATTATTTGACTTACACAAGTTGGGAATAAAGCTTATATTGTGAGTGGAGAGGGTAGCAAGGAGGGGAGGAGTGTAATGGGGATGAAGCTATTTTGACAGTGGTCCAAACGCTCTTTTTTACCAATGAAATGGACTCTCTTGTTTGTGTAACACAAGGCTTGCTTGTAACTCCTGACTCGTGCCTCCAAACATACCCATAGCTGCAGCAGAGCTCTTTGGCTTCAGTGAGTCTGGAGCCTTTCACCATCTCTTGCCCTCCAAATGTCTTCAAAGCTTTTGCCAGGCCTCATTCATTCTCTTCAAAAGGCATTTCTTCCTTCAGCATAATTCACCTCCCTCTCTGTCAAGCATTAAAAACACGTTTATATAGCACTATTTTCATCACCTCACAATCTGACTCCTTCCATGTTTAATGCTGCTGGCTCTTCCTAGAAATTTATTTAGTCTGTATCACATGTTGTCTCTTGGCCTGTGTGTGTATGTTTTCTTGCATGTGTTCTCTGGACCTGTGTGTGTATGGAATTTTACTGTATACAGGGATGTGGTTCAGTGGTGGACTTGGCAGTGCTAGGTTTATGATTGGGCACAATGATCTTAAGGGTCTTTTCCAACCTAAATTATTCTATGATTCTATATTTCACAACAGTACCTAACCTCACTGAAACTGATTCCTTTTATATTGTGTTTCAGATGCAGCCAGTGTTTTCAAATGCTAACCTTTGACATTGGATTTGGCATGTCCATACACCCAGTAGTTCTTAAGGTGAGAAAATTGCACAAATTATTGCTTGACTCAAAAAAATTACACCAAGAAGAACACAGCAGGAAACTCTCTTTGATAGGTACCCTCAAATCTCTAAGTGTACCAATACTCTAATATTAATTTTGCCTGATTGTGGAGATTTGCTGTAAAAGAAACCCGTTTTTAAGAGTCTGAGTTACTGTGATGAAGTTCACCACACCATTAAAGTGTGCAAACTTTTCAGTTTATATTAAAAGGCTAGCTATTACCTCAAATGAATATCAGTGGAACAAAATCCATAGGAAGCATTGCATGAAAGTGGAGTTAGGTTTTAAATGTGGCAGAACAAAGATGAAGGGAGGAAGTTAAGAAACCGCAATTGGCTTTAAATACAAATTAAAGTTCTCCATAAATTGGATTGTACTTCTTCATTTCATTACCTGCTTTGACCTCCACTGTGCTGCCTTCTTCCTGGATGATCCACAAGGCCCTTAAAACCATGGAAATGGGAGCTGTGCCAGTTTTTGTACCACTCCTGCCTCAGAACAGTCTGTCCTGAAACAAATATTGTACTGCTTTCCAGCTGTTCTCATTACCTCATGTGCATGCATATAAATAGGTATATAAAACGTTTCTTCATATTTATGATATACAAATATTAACAATAATTAGCTAATATATCCCCACTTAAAATCTGTTCAAGTTTCTAGTAACAGCAGTGCAGTCAATCTCTCCATCTCCCAGAATAAAAATCCTTTAAACATAGGAAAAATGCACGTATGAAAGGAAGTTTGCACAATTGAAAAAGTCCATGAAGACCATATCCTTAATTAGTCTGAGAAGACTTATTTAGCTACTATAAGAAATGTGGTATGTCATAACAATTCAATAATTGTATATCAGACTGTAAAAAAATTATCTCAGAAGTGCTTAAAAAGCTAAACATAAAACAAAATGTTTACCTCCCTGTATAGAAGTTTCAACCATTAGCCATTATCCATAAATTTACAGTATGAAAAAATAAATGGCTCTAAAAAATAGCAGTTGATAATTAATGCAACATTGAATTTGAATATTATCACTTGGAAACTGTAGCATGCACACAACCTATTCATGTTGATGCTATATTTGTGTTTATGTTAAAATAATGATTTAGTCAAATTTTATAGCCATGAATTTGTTCATTGTGTTTATATATTGTAAAACTTACACATTCATCTGTAGTAAGAGATGTTCTGTATTAACTCTAAACACATGAGTTTTGCAAGAGCTGTATTAACATAGACTGTGACATAATATTTTTTTAATCAAATTTCAAATCAAGCATGGAAAAAAAAGCTTTCACTTGTGTCTGCAATACTGCACTCTGTCCACTGGAGGACAGCAAACATTGTGGTGTGGACTTGTGACAGAAAATGTGGCACAGCATTCGTTGTTTTATAATCCTGTCAGTTTGTGTTATTATTACCTTTTTTAAAGTTCCAGTTTAGTATTTATTGCTATGAGAAGACTGGAATTCTTCTGTAGTTATTCAAACTATACATTCTTATATTATTTTCCAACAGGTGCATGAACACTTTGACTTTCAAGATGAGAATGAATTGACTATTCAGGACCAAATTTCGAAAGAACTTCTTTTGGAAGATACATTTAAATTTCTCTTATCTAATGAATCCTCAACATCCAGTTTTATAGAAGCTCTGCAAAAAATATATGGATCATCTGTGAGCAAGGTAGTTCATTCCAACCTTTTCTTATTATTAACTATTTGAAAATACTTAATTTTAAATTGTATGCTTCTGAAATTCTTGGTGCCAACTTATAGAATGAAGGATTTATTTAAAAACAATCTTTTATTGTATGCTGGGGAATAAAACTGTAATTATATTAAACAATTGAATATTCTTTTGTAAAAATTCCTCTCTCAAATTATTTCATTTTCCAAAATACTTGAAAGACATATTTGAAGTTTTAACGAAGTAATTTTCCCACTGTTCTTTAAATGGTCTTTTCTTGATATACAGATCTGAGTGTTTTCACAATTTCATCCAGAATTGATTAACTTGTGCATGGAGATCCATGAGCATCAAAATTAAATTTTGGTTCTTACAACTTTGTGTCTTATTCTCAATGCAAGATCCAGTTCCAATATTCTTTTTGCATTTATAGAATCTGTATAAATTTTGCTTCACTAGTGAAAACCATTTCTGACAAGCTGAGATCTCATTTAGCAGTATTTCTCTCAGTCCGGGCACTTTTAAGAACTCATTTCTGAGGAGTCCCCTTCTTGAAAGACTTACAGGGACTAATTTATCCAGGTAACTTCTGCCTCTCGGACAGATGTGGCTAAAACAGAGTCATGGGTTCTAAATTTATGACAGGATGAAGTAGAAGCTGTAGACATACAGACATGTAGTGATATGATTACCCAGCCCGTGCTCCAGAGACCCGTAGTTTCTATGGGTTTGTCTCCACACAAAGCTAATGCATAGTGTGCTTTATTCTAGACTGAAAAACAGGATGAGCTGTCAAGGAGCTGGCTGGCTGAGGTAACAGCTAGTTGAGAGCTGCTGTAACTTGTTCCTATGATCAGCAAAGGGATTGGGGTCTACTGAAAGCACACTGCTTTCCATGTGATTTCACCAGAACATGCTGCTGTTTCCTTCACAGGATGGAACATACAACAGAGAAGAAGAGCAATGTTTCTCTTTAGAAGAGATAAATTCAATGATTACTTTCATAAAAGAGCTGAAGAATCTTGGACAATTTGAGCTGGTAAAATAAATAGGGTTTTGTTTCATTGCATATATATTTTATGTAACTCTTAACATTTCTCCTTCATTACCATTCTCTGCTGTCTCTGGCATACGTAATTAGGCTGGATGGGCAGGAAAGCAAGGAGATAGAGGTAACACTGATTTTATTTTGGTGGATCATTTGAGTTTATTTTAAAAGAGAGAAAGAAATACACCAGAGAATTTGAGATGAGTTTCCACTGAAAAGGACAGCTAAAGCAGAAACAGAGACATGAAAATAGAAGGAAAGGAAAAGAAGGAAAATAACATAAGTGACTAATGAGGTGGTAAGGAAATAGAATGATAACAAAGCAAAGCAGGAGTGAGTGGAAGGACTAGACAAAGTACAACACTGAGATCATGACCAGAGTGTAGAAATAGATTAAAAAGTGGCAAAAAAAAAAAAAAGGCAGGTGGAATATGTTATGTTTCTTCATGCTTTGAATTCATTTTTGGAGAAGAACACAGATGGAGGAATAACAATCACTGTCTGTGAATAGGCATAGTTAGTGAGGGAAATGGTGAGTGTTGGGAAAATAAAGGATCTGCAACTGAATCTGTTGTTCAGAAAGTCTGCATGATATCAGGATTTCTTTGAGACTCCCTGGATGAGTATTAGGGATGGAGACTGATGACACTTTCTGAAGAAGCATTGAGTCTAATACATCTGGAATTCACAGAGTTGTCTGAGTTGGAATTGGTCCAGAAGGATCATCAAGTCCAACTCTTGGCCAATACAGGGGTTGAACCTGTAACCTCAGCATTATTAGCTCCATGCTCTGACCAACTGAGCTAATCTCAGGGTCAAGTCAGGGGCAAAGGAGATCAACTTCCACATCAGTACTGGTAATCATCATTCACAAGGCTGGGCATGATACTCAGTTTGTAAGCATGTGGGAAAGAGCATTAATATATGACCAGCCCTATGCTGTACATACTGTCTTCTGATAATTTCTCATGTCTTTGCACTCTACAGATATCATACTGTGTTATCTCTAATCAGTGTCTCTCTTCTCAGCTTTTCCCTTCTTCTGCACCCAAGATCCAAATGTTGCTGCGTGACCTTTATCGAATGGTAGACCCAATGAGGCGTCTTAGTTCAGTCCTGACTGTGCATTGGTTGCTTTCCAGTTTACTTCAACAATTCCAGTTCATGAATAAAGAGGCACATACAAATCTTTTTGAGTGGTAAGATAACTCTTATATATGTTGAGGGTAGTTTCTCAAATTATGTAATTGCAATATGTCCAGTGAGCATCATAAAACTTAATCCTTCAGTAGATGTAGGTGGACTTGCAATGCTTGAGGTGAAGGTCTGTCATCCCATATGAAGCCCTGTCAGTCATTCTGCCATTGGAACTGTAGCTAGGTTTCTAAATAGAACAGGATTTGCTTCTCTGTCTAATGTGAAGGACTCTGGATTAAAAATTAATTGGAACTACAGTAAATTTTTTTTAAGAAAAGGTTTATTGGGTATGTTTTTTTCTAAACAACTGTAAACTCTGAATTAGTAGCATTTCCCAGGGTTAAGACTGTCTTAATTTATGTACCAATTAAAAGCAAAACTGTAAAGAAGATATAAAATTTCAGGTGAAGATTTTTCCAAAAGAATTAATAATTTTGGTTGGCTCCAAATTTTCTGTCCAACAAATACAGGTCAGAGAGCATAATACTCTGAGAACCTCATTTTAACTGTTTGTGAAAATATGGGAAAAATGCTGCAATGTTAAGGGTAGATGTATTGAACTTCTGGCAAGAAGTTTTAACTTTCACAAAGAGAGGAAGAGGAAAGGAAGGACAGAACAAGGGAGGGAGGGAGGGAGAGGAAGTAAGGAAGCAAGCAAGGAGGGAAGGAAGGAAGGAGAAAACTTATAGTATACTGTATGTTTTCTATAAAATTTGTTAAAATGTGGTTTCTGTTTTCATTATCTCTTAGTTAATGATGTTTCATATATGTGTGCCATACTGACTACTGACATTTGTGATTTTACAAACAAGGACTTGGGAACAGGCACATTAGACAATGTGTATGCTCTATTCCACTGAGTCTCAAGATGAATGTGTAAATGATATTATTTTGTACATTTTTCTGGGAGAATGCTGTAGTCAGTGTATGAGGCATCTGTAAGATTTCTTAAGTTTTAATTTTGTTCCTCATTGAACTGGGCGTGGCTTTCAGCAAATCAATAATTATCTGTATCTTTGCTTTACTGTAAAGGGGAGCTTATACTTTATCACTGTACTAGGTAACTGTTTATTAGTGTTTTGAAAATACACAGTTCCATGAAAGTGCTAAGTTATTGTTGTTACTGCCGACCACTCTGATCCCTCCATGAGAAGTGATTCAAAGATGCAGCTGCTTGCATTCATATGTAAGCCCTTGCCCTTTTGCAGAAATATTTAGGTTTGCATATCAAAGCATACCAGCCTTTAGCAGCTTTCTGTTCTAATCTAAGCTGTGCCACTCACTCATTTTGAGCAAGCCCCTTGGCCTCTTCTTTTCCTTCAAGCTCAACATTATTGTATGTGTATAAATATGTGGAAGTACCATGACCTTTCTCCAGGGCATAGGCCAGTCTGCTTCTTTGCACTGTATTTTTCTGCAGTGGCTAAGCTAATAACACCATTCTCTTCATTCAGTGTATAAAAAACCATGTCCTTTGACATTGCTAAATCAGAATCTTCCGCTCCTTTAGCTACATGCATGTGATGGTGATGTATGTGTCAGATATGCATGTAATTATACTTAATTGCAAGGAAGAAAGAGCTTAGCTGTATTTACTCCCCAAATAACTCAAGTATGCATTCTCTTTGAGCTTTGATTAATCTTTTTTTTTCTCCCAGCTTTGATGAGTTTGTGTATCAGAACACTTTTCCTGAATTTCTTTAGTTAAGGCCAGGTTGTTCAGTCAATTTATTTAACAGTTTTTATTTCTCTGACTGTGGAAAACTGGTATTTCCATTTATCAAATCTAGTGATTGCATAACTGACTGTCCAAGCAGACAAGAAATTTATGGGAGAAATAGTGACTTTTGACTGAGGTCTTGTGCAGTTACTTTGTTCACTGATCATGACTCCGTAGGATGAAGACAGGATATAAAGATGTTTCCTAGTCTACGTATTTTAACTCATTTCATCTATATGACTAGTGTTGAAACCTTAAATGGTATTAGTGAACTCCCTGAATTCCTTCCACACAAGAAATAAGAAGAACTCTAGAAACTCATCTCAAACTATAATGAAACAATTACAGCCTAGGTGAAAATGACCACTTCAGATGTATGGGTATAAAATATTACACCTAACATGTACTCTGAAAAAAATTTTTGGCATTTTTTATGAACTGTTTTCAGCTCTATGAAGTTTATACTCATGATATGACTAGGACATACATAACCACTGTCTTCTAGATTAGGGGCTATGAAGTGTCATGGAAAGTATATTTGGCTATGTCAGACAGCATGGAAGAATCAGATTAGTGAGTAAAGCTAATGCTTCTGTATCTGTAAAAGATAGAAGCCTAAGCAGGTCTAAAAGCTGCAAATGTTTTTTGAAATCAACTGATGTATTTGGGAAAGTGGTTTTAGCTTCTCATATGCAAGCCCTTTTTTAGTTCAAACTAGAAGCATCAGCCCTCAGACTGAATCTGGGCTGAAAATACTTTTTTGGAATTTAACTTGGTCATGTCAATTACCTGGAAAGTCTGAGAAATTAACAGGTTTTGGACTATGGGACAGAAAAAAGCAATGACAAGGAAGACAAGGATAAGATCACTGGCCTGGAATGGGAGGAGTGAGAGACAGAAGGAAGGAGGAAAGGAGAGAGACAGTTGGGATTAAGTGCCAGGAAATTAATCCCACTCTTGAGTCTGAACTTTTTTATTTCACTTCTGAAGATCAGTGCAAGGTATTTCATTTAAGGAGCCAAATGCCCCCATGGAAACTCTGTGACTGAAGCCAAACAAACACTCTACAAAATAGAGAGCTTATTTTGAAGAGAGACCTACATAACATCATCTAAAGAAAGAAAATTCATAACTCTACTGAATATTGAAATATGGTCTCAATGTTGAGTTTATGACCTGTTAAAAGTTGCACCATTCACAACTAACATATTCATCAGAGACACCAAAAGAGACTAGTTTTTTCCTTTTTATGTTTTAGTTTACGAAATATTCTATTTCTACATGTCCTTAATCGCTTATGTCTTGTTGCATAGACCATCAGAGCTATATTATTATTGCTGCTGTCAATCCTTTGCTTTTCTTGTTTGCTGAATCAGAGAGATTCCTAAAGGACAGGTTCATAGTCAATAGTTTGTGATGTACACATTGGGAATCTTTTGAAAGGTTCATTCACAAGCATGCACTCATCAAGGGTGCTGACATACAGCCATTAGTTTCATTAGAAACTGCAAACTGTGTAGGCAAAGTGCACATCTGTACTAGACACCTCCAAGATATTTAAGTAGGAGGCCACTCAAACAGATGGAGGTCCTTTCTTAAGGAAAGGGATGTGCAGAGTGCTCTGTATTAGGAAGAGCTTCATAACTGCATTGTTACCTCAGTCTGCTTATTGCAAGGAGCTTGAACAAATGAAAGCTTCATGGTGCTGATGATTAAAAAGCTCAGGCTGCAGCAGAGATAAATCATTGAACCATAGAGTCATTTATGTTGGAAAGGTTCCTCTCATCCTATCACTTATTACGTGGGAGAATGACTCCACCTGGCTACAGCCTCATTTCACTGACTTGTAGAGAGCGATAAGGTCTCCCCTGAGCCTCCCTTTCTCCAGACTAAATACCCCCAGCTCTCTGAGCCACTTCTCATAAGGCTTGTGCTCCAGCCCCTTCCCCAGCTTCATTACCCTTCTCTGGACATGCTCCAGCACCTCAATGTCTTTCATGTAGTGAGAAGCCAAAACTGAACACAAGATTCAAGGTGTGGCCTCACCAGTGCTATGTGCAGGGGGACAATCACTGCCCCAGTCCCGCTGGCCATATTGTAATCTGAGTATTTTTCTCTAATATGATTTCTAAATAATCAGATATAGTTATTATATGTCTCTTAATGCTGTCTGATGTTAATTGCAGTCTACAGATTTGAAATTCATACAGGTCATGCTGTTCCTTTGTGAGCAGGGACCTTGCAGTTGTGGCGTTGTCGCACTCCTCACGTGTTCTCTGACTAAACAAAAGTCTGTCATTTTATAGAGTTAAGACATGTTGCTTCCACCTTAAAACAGGGTTTGGGACCAGGCAAGCAAATAGGAACAGCGGAGAGAAAAAGTGTATTTGACAGATGTTAGCTGTTACTTCCTTGACAAGCAGAAAGAAGGGTGCAAAATAACTTACAACTTGGAAAGCAAACTCCAATAGTGTGTTAAGTGCCTCCTTTGAAGTAGGTCATGAATGTGAATAAAATTAGGGTGGTGTCTAGACACTGCAAGCTCAGAACTACATTTTCCTGCGCACGCAAAGACACACAGATCTGCCAGCTGCTTCTTTCCTTATCTCATTGAGTTAATGCAGAAATCTGTTTTATCACTGGACAGTTTTTTATCGCTGGGCAGTTTACCTTTTCCCATGATTGACCTCAATACTGCTTTCAGAAGCTACTCTTGAAACATCAGTGATGGATGCTTGCACAGAGCAATATTGCCACCTCCCTTCCTTGGCACAGAGAGTGACTTTATGTCCTTCAAAACCCAAACTGCAGTATCCAGGAAGAAGTTGTGTTATGAGAACTTCTAAAGGAAACACTAGGAGGAAAACCAGTGAAAGCTTCAAGAAATGCTAATGGACCTCCAAAAAGGTCTTATCAACCAGAGGGTTGGATTGAAGAGAAGCCTACTCCCTTTTTTTCTACCATGCTACCAAAATTCTACTTGAAAGGAAAAATCTGCAGAGTTCACAATATGGACACCACTGACATGTTGATTAATTGTCACAATTGACTTGTCTTTTTTTCACAGAGATTTTACATACATATATATATATATATATATATGCATATATATCCACTCCCTGGATTTGTTTTTAATTTGCAAACAAAGCAAAACACATAGAAGTTCCATTTTAGGAATTCGTGATAATCTCAGTACAGATATTCCCCTGGAGGCATGCCTTCATTTTTATTTAAATGTTTTTGAACGAAGTCTAACTTTAATCTCAAGTATATGCAAAAAAACCCATCATAGAAGCAGTTAAGAGATATAGTGTGGGTTATTTCATTCTTGGCTATATCCACCCTTCCTTTTCCTAGCAATGCAACTATGTTTTGGAATTTATTTCTTTTTTTTTCTGTTGCTGTGATGTGCTGCCATGTATTATTTGTGTTTTCTGTTATGTTCACTCAGGTAATATTGCTAATGCTGGGAATATGAATGCAGGAGGTTCATCTTTCCACAGAAAATACTGAAATACCATGTGCCCTGGGATACCATATAGAAATTTTTGCAAAATATTTCATTGTTTCTGTTCCTTCCATTCATGTAGAAATATGTCTGCTATTGAATTGACAGGCAACCTTCTCAAGAAAATATGAATCCAAAGCAGAATGTTCCTTCTGACTTCAGGAAGAATCATGGAGGTAAGGGTTCAGAGTAAGATCTTTTATATACAGTACGTTTTTCCTATTTGTATTATTTCTGATAACATGTGGATTTAGATTGCATTGTCTTGCATTCCAACTGAAAAATCTTAGCTTACTCCATATAAAAGACTAATCACTTCTTTATCTTATGTAAGTTGCTACACTGAGCCCATGAGCAGCATTCACAAGCCTAAAGTAAAAATTTCACACTGTAAAGAATAAAAGTACAATGCGTCTCTTATAAGTAAAAGATGGTTCCTTCTCCAATGGGACTGTAATCAGGCTTAGAGTAGAGAATTATTAGCTGTTTCTGTTTATCTTTCAGCATTGCATTATTCCAGTAAGACTGAAGAAAGACGATGCAGTTATGGTAAGTCAAGGTCTTTCTAGATCACGGAGGGGGATGAAGAAAGATTTCTTGAAAATTTTTCTTGGGTTTCTCTACATAACCTCTAAGCGAAGAGAATCTGCAGGCTTTTACTAAAAAAAAAAGGATTTTTCAGTAGCAAGAACATTGATTAAACACTCAGTAAATGGGCTATTATATTAAATAAGCTCAAAACCAAAATTAAACATTGCTGTATGTGCATATTAATGTGAGTATTCCAGCACTCATTGATCCCTTGTCACACTTCAACAGACTTTTGCCCCCCTTTTTCCAATAACCTCAGCATACATTTGTTCTTGTGGAAAAACCTTTAAACTTGTCTGGAGTTTAATCAGCTTTGTTTAAAGCTTTGTCTTCAGCTCAATAATGAAGTATTGAGGAGCTGTTTAAGAGATGAGGAGTTTTTCTAAAATATATGCTTACAGGAATATTTAAAGTATTTTTAAAGATCTGTAAAGATGTAAAATATGTTTTTCTTTGGTGGTAGCAATGTTTTCTGCTGCCTTCCTCATTCCCAAATTATCTGAGGGGCCCATTTGTAAACATGAAGCCATTGCTCCATGGTGGATAGGCTTTGTTACACACTGAGCCTCATGTCCCCTCTGTTGATGATCTCATGCTGCCTCCAGGAACAATTCTTGTGTCAGATAGAGGCCAGAGATACTCGTGGGCTGGCTGATGGGCATCACCATTCTAACTGCATGATATTTTATTTTAAAAATACCTCGATTAATGTTATTTTGAAATTCCTCCTCATTTTTAAGCTAGTAGTAAGAAAACATTTCTAAGTCATACAGGATATGGAGAAGTGTTTATATTCATCTCTCAGGGGTTTTTTAATACCTTCTGTGTGTCTGTGTGTAAGACTCTATTCCCCTACAAATGTAGCCCAAATTCTGTTCTTCCACTGGAATATTTTCCCTTAAATTTTAATCCATGCAAGAGGGTTCTGACATTGCCCTGTTTTGTTTCTCAGAGCAGATGTTTCAAGGTAGAAAAGGTTCACATAAAAGTATTTGCATAATTTTTGACCCTTTTAAGCCACAAGATTTTTCAGATATTATAGTAAAAGAGTTTCCTATGTGGAATATTTTCTGAAGTACCCAGTTTAAAACATGTACTAGTGAATATATGTGTAAAGCAGTTTTGAATGTGTAATTATACTGTAAATCTGAATCCAATAGGCTGGTTAAAATATTTGTCATAAGTAGGTTGCCAACAAATAATTATTCGCATGAGTAATTTGGCAAACACTATGAAATAAAGGACACATTTGAGCAAATAGGATTTGATTGTGGAGATTTCATACACAGGAAAGGAGCTGGAATTTGTTGATATAGGAATTTTAATAAAACATTCTTCCAGCTGTACTGCAAATGACCCCATGGGTCTTGATATCTCCACGTGACTTGTTCTTATGAACAGTAAGAGTATGTCTAACTTATTTTGATTTTTATTGGAAATTACACTTGTGCATAAACCCTGTACACAGCCTGGTACCTAAGTAGGTTATGAATTTTGGCCTACCTCTTCTTTAGGTTTCAGTTAACTAACTAGAGACAGATCTCCCAGACTTAATCCTTCCATTTTCAAAGGCTTACACAGGCTTTGAGTTTTTGACTAGGACTAAAGTGATTGGACACTGAATGTTTAAAATCCCTCCGAGGCCTACAAATTTCTCAAGTGCCATTACAAACTCCATTAAAATTTTGCAGCAGGATTATGAGTCTCTGAGTCACTAGGCATTAAATATCTTGCCACTGTACATGTTATCAATCTGCCAGAAGTTGCATGTAGTTCCAAAATGTTCGTACATTTCATAGTTTTTTTTCTTTGATGCCTTCTTGGAACAGATAAAGATACCCTATCTCATATCAGACAGCTCTTCACCAGTCCACAGCTGGACTTGAATCCTCAGTTTAACCCAAAGATCAGAGAATACTATGCAGAAGTGCCATTCGACATGGTGACAGTGAAAATAGGAGCAGAACCCTCTAACTGTCAGTGCCACGTACACCTCGATGACAAGAAAGGGCCAAGGTACGAGAAAAAAAATATGAGTGTAAAAACTTAATTTTGGAAATATGTCATCATGTTCCACATTTTTTTTTGTTTCCAAAAACCCAGGACACAAATAGATTAGTCATGGGAACGTCAGAGGGAGTTCAATGCTGAGAAACTTGTGTTTATTTTCAGTATCCTGAAGGCAATGGTCTGTATGTTGTTCTCAAGCCATAATTAACTCTAGCTTAATGGAGTGTACAATTGCAGTATCTCACCCATCTTCTGCAGTCACTGACAACATCAAAGCTGGGTGGGAACAGACCATCACTACACTGCACACAGAAGATGACAGAGAATTTGAGCTTTTGTATCCAGGTGTTAATTTTGCACAGTGCCCTAATCTTCTGCCCTGCTGGACTTGGTCTGCTTACATGGGTCAGAGTAGGGCAGCTGTCTTCAAAGGAAGAAGTAAGTTCAAGTTTACTAACTGAGAATAATCCATTTTTGTCATAGTTGTATTATAAGGAATTGTCGTAGAATCATAGAATAAGTCACATTGAAAAAGACCCTTAAGGTCAAGTCCAACTGTTAATCCAGCATTGCCAAGTCCACCACTAAACCACATCCCTAAGCAGCACATCTACACAACTTTTAAATACCTCCAGGCATGGTGACTCACCACTTCCCTGGGCAGCCTGTTCCAATACCTGACAACCGTTTCAGTGAAGACATTCTTCCCAATATCCAACCTAAACCTCCCCTGATGAAACTTAAAGCCATTTCCGTTTGTCCTGTCACTTGGGAGAAGAGACTGACCCCTACCTTGCTACAACCTCCTGTTATCTGCAAACAGACTGAGGGTGCCCTCAATCTCCATGTCCAGATCATTGCCCTGGCCATCCAGCCAGTTTTTTACCCAGCAAAATGTATGTGAATGTAAGGTGTGAGCAGCCAGTTTCTCCAGAAGAATGCTGTGGGAAACAGTGCCAAAGGCTTCATTAAAGTCTAGGTAGGCAACAATCACAGCCTTTCTCTCATCCACTAAGTGGGTCACCTTGTCATCCACAAGAGTCCCAGCTTATCTGATCTCTTAGAGAACTATAAAGCTGAACGATAGAGGAGAGAGCAGAGTCATCACTAAACATCATGTTTGAGCACTGACCCACAATAAACCATGATGTTTAATTGCTACTGTGATCCCTGGCACACTTTTGGCTTTCCCAACCAGCTCTGAGAAAACAGCATGTACCAGGGACAAAACCAATAGGTATTTTGGGTATGGCCTAGTTTTTAATGTTGGGAAGGACAAAAAGTGTTTATTTATCTGGGTCAGGTACCTCAGAACCAGAGAACTGGCCTATTTGCATACTAGCCATTAGTGAGTGGATAAAAGGGAGAACAGGGACAGTGATTTACTTGGGAAGAAAAATTCTTAACTATTTCAGAGGTAACTTTCCTTCATGACATGAAGTGCTTAGCAAACCTAGCATCTTTTGACTGACTGTGAAGCAGATGCTTTGAACTAGAATGTCTGTTACTAACCAGAAAGTCTGTGCAGTTGTTACTGATCTAATGCCCAATATGTTTCCTTGTTTTTTCAATAAAAAAGCAGTCTCAATTTATCTTTTCAAAAGAAACTGTCATTAAATTCTTCCACCCAATATTTTGGTGTTTCAGTGTTAGCTGCCTTGGCAGTCAGCATAGATATATGTGAAAACCTCAAAGATTGCTTCCTTGTAGAATGAAAAAGAATAGCAAGATGGTCTTAGCACTGAAAAGTAAAAGCCCTGCATGTGCAGGTTCTGTGCCTTTCAGCATTTATTTCCCTGCTGAAGGAAGAAGAGCACAACTCAGCTTTTCTCTGGTTTGTCACTCTGAGTAGTTTGACTGGGAATCCATCACATTTGGCTAGTGGACAATTTCAGCAGCTAACTACACTTCTGATTGTATTTATCTCCCTGATGACTTCATCACAAATTTGGGCCTGCTGGGAATTATTGTCCCTAATGATTTCATTCACAGATTTCATGTCAGAATATTTGCCACTGCCACTGCTTTCACTAAGGTTTACTCTCAGTATTTTTTCTTCTTGAAAGAACTACAAATACTTACAAATCTTATTTTACACTGTTTTTATTTAAAATCCCATGTATTTTGTAATACAAAGAAAATGTTAGAAATAGCAACCTCTAGGAGCAAGCGGAATTCAGCAGCCATAGATAAAGGAGTGTAAATCTTTGTGTCTTTAGTGTTTATTCCACTTCTTTCCTATTTTGTCATGCAGCATTGCTAACTATCCCCTTGGCCTTGGATTGAACAAAGTCATCATTCTCTTAACGGATGATTCGCAGCCCAGCCCTGAGGTCGTGAGCAGCTACAAAATCACAATTTATCGAGAGGACCGCCCCAGTCTCCCTTTGTTTGATGACTATATGATGTGTGGGTTTGTGCAGGTATTGTCTCTTCATTTTTTTGCTATACACATTAATAGGAATAGCTGGTTTCTGTTCATTCAGTGGTATAAATTAGGGTACATGAGCCATGTAGAGCCAGTTTTTGTTGAGATTAGAATCTGAGTTCTAAGCACTTTAATTGTATGAAATTGAGCATTTACACAACATTTTGGATATAAAAGGTAAGTCCAGCATAAGTACCTGTTACCATGTATTTGAGAGCTCCAGGTTAATTAATCCTTACCTTGGTCAGCTAAACCTTCTCAAAACTTTTCATAAGTGTCTCTCTCTGACACTGGAGCCATGGAATTCCTTTTACCAGGGAAGATATTTATGATGACAGTCTATTTATCAGTGTTCAAGACAGATGCTGCTACATAATTTATTAATGAAAACTGTTTATTCTAGATCAATAAACACAATAAAAAAGACTCACTCATAATTCCAAAGGAAGGGATTATTGTTGCTTACATCACATTTATCCAAATACAAATTTGAGAATGCATGTAATTTACTCCCAGCAAATAGCAATCCTTAGGAAGGAATGGGTCTGTTGAATGAAAAAAGGACCAGAGTCTGTCCAATAGGGCTTAATAAGGGCTGGGAAAGGGGAGCTCAGACTAAATTAGACACAGAAATGGAAGAAAGGTAATGAAATTAACAGTGTAGATTTCAGTTAGTGAAACTATAATGATAAAAATATTATGCATGAGAGAGAAAACCTGGGACACATGCTGGATCAGAATTACTTGTATTCAAAAGTTTGTCATTTCAACTAAATGTTGGTTGCTACTTGATATGGTGGGCAAAGATAAGCCAGCCAGTTCAAAGAAGGAAGTGACATTGTAAATGGTAATCATGGGCAGTGCTTTTATCTGTGGAATTTTAGGCAGATTAAAAGGATTGGTGGGTTCATTCCAGAGCATCCGGGAGTAATATATTTTGTCACAATTCTACAACCAGGAAGCAGAATTTTCAAAACTATTGTGTTGAAACTGTCATCCATGTTCATGTCAAATATCTAATGCTATCTTTATTTATCTTCTTTATGAAGATCTTAATACATCCTTTAGCAAAACTTGCTTCCTTTCCCTGGTTTCTATGTAGTGCAGAAGAGGTCAGGAGACCAGGATCATAGAAGGCAGAGCATTTTATATGATGGGGCATATCAAGAGGGATTTTGTTTTTCTTGCGGAGATATGAGCACTAGAGCTTAAAACAGGAGCCAAAGAGATTATAAGTGTTGATAGCAAATTCGGTGTTGACAAAAATTATCTCAATCTTCAAATCAGGACTGCCAGAAAAAATGTATGTAGTAGTCATAGTATACTGACTGCTGACCTGAGTACCTGATTATGGTGTTGTCTGGCCCACCACCTAGTCTTTCTCTTCTCTTAGACTTCTCTTACAAGCTCAAAAGGTCAAGGACCGTATTCTTACTATTTGTACTGACTCAACACTACATCTAGTAGTTGCTACAGTAAAATAAAAATAAACACATTTAATACCTGAGATTTCGGTTCAGGTGTACAGCAACCTGCTTGACATCTTAAGTATGACTTAATATGAAAAGGAGAACAGCAGTAAGTTGAACTAGAGTTATATTACTGGAATACACTGGCTGGAATGATGTGAGAAAAGCTCTTTTTGTTTCCTTATTTGGGGCATGTATCTGAGTGTAGGAACAGGAATTCAACCTCAAAAATGTCTTCCCACACCAGAGTTTACACTGTTGTTAATGTTTTATGATAGCATTTATGAGACTGAGTATGAATCTTTGAAGCACTGTGAAGGCAAAGAGATCTAGACTGATAAAAATGAAAAGTGATTTAGAAATTTTTTTTGATTGAGCTTGGTTTTCTGCTCCTCTGTGAATAACTGCTCTCTAATTAATACAGTTGTTCAGAGCTAGGGATGACTTAGGGAGTTCAGAGTAAAAATGAGATGAAAAGCATTCTTGTGGTATCTAATAAGTGCTGTGAAGATACAGTGTGAGATTCTAAAACAAGTTTTAGATATGTTAGAGGCAAACTTATCAGAGAGTGCCTTTAAAAAACAAACAAAGGCTGGAGCTGGAGATAGAAATGGCATTCTAAAACATTTAGAAGCTTGAATTTTTTCCTATTTGCTAGAATAGAATGTGTTGTCTTTTGCTTAGAATTATGTTTTTTTATCAATAGAAAACTCAGGTCTTAAACAACATCATTACATTTTGCTCTTCATACCAGAAAAATTATGCACTCTTGCAGAGTGAGTTGATACACTCCCATCAGTGGCATGAATACTTGTTCTCTTAGTAATGAGACACCTGTTTTAGGAGCAAAAGGATAAATACAGCGTGAACTGATGGAGACTACTTTGGACACTTGACTAGGCACAAGTGGGATCACACACAAGGAGAGCAAGGCCACTGATAGTGGTGTGGTCTTTCTCATAGAAGGCTTCAGTTAAAATTCTAATCCAGCAACTTTTTTTCCCAACTTTCTTTTATGTTTAATCCCAGTAGGATATTCAGGTTTCACTGCAAGATGATACTATAAGGAAGCTTACAATAAAAAGAAAGAGTGTGGGATGTGGTTTCCAGCAGTCTAACAATTCTCATGAAGTTGAATAATCCTGGATTAATTTCAAGGTATTGAGTTGAGAAGTGTGTGGTTCCAAGCCTTGCAAGCCCTAAAAAGGGAAAAAATATTGTCTCCTGTACTTTTTGATACCAGGTATAATATCCCCATTAAAACCAAATTAGTATAGGATAAACTGCCATCTCACAATAGCACCTTCAGCAGATTTCGTTGCCTTCCATTCTGTGTTCCACATTTTGCAGTATTGTTTGGACTGCAAATGGAGAGGTTATTGATTTGTGCTTGAACTTAATTTTGTGCAATTGCTGACAATATTCAAATTAAGTATCCTTGAAAGAAGTGGTGCCATTTCATTATCACCTCTGAAGCTGTGATATGAAGATAGTCAGAATCCAAGGCAGTCAGCAGAAAAAACAGTGAGCTCTTAAGACAGTTATCAGCATCACTGTCAAGTGAAAGATCCCAGACTATGTACATACTAGTGTAAAGGACAAAATATTTTATACATTCTTACACTGCCCATTATCTTTAAAATGCAAACAGATTTATCTATGACTCACTTGAAATGTGTGGATGCTACCTCTTTGATTGTTAATATTTATCTAGTTGCAATCATGGAGAGTAACTGCTGATGTGCTTAGGGAACCTTTTGACCCGGTGGACTTCTGTACCTGTTTGTACCTACAGTGTCCTGTTGCCACATGGCTTGTTTTGTTTGGCTGGTTGGTTGGTTGTTGGTTGGTTGGTTGGTTGTGGGTGGGTTTGGGTTTGGTTTGTTGTTGATGTTGTGTTTTAATAATACAGTTATTTATTTGGGTTTGCATTTATATTGTGAACAATGGACAGCTAATGCTATTTTTATAGCATAGTGTGTTTCATTCTCTGTCATTTTCTTTTGTGCATTTGTACATTTGATTCCAAAATCAGTGCAGTGCAGTGGGCTGATGTTCAGGCTGTCCTATACCTTTCTGATGTCTGAGAGAATGAACTTTCCTGATTTTTGTAGAACATCTTATTCTTATGTACTATTATCTCTTGTATTTTTGCAAATCCTTTTATCATATTCTTTTCCTAGAGCCCAGATAGCTTAAGAAGCCCAAGAGAGCTTATGAGATGAGATGAGATACTGGCATTGCATTGCTGACTGTGTAACACTAAATGGCCACAATGCAGCTGGAATCAAGATGCCAGCAACAACATGTTGATTTCTCTGTCTACTCAACTTCCATTGATCGAAAAGCAATTAAGACCTAAGCCTAGCTTATTAACTGTATTTAACTTTACTATAGACTTTTTGAGGTAGAGATGAAAAAACTCTTTCAAAAGGAAGAAGCCTTAAAAAAAAAAAAAAAAAAAAAAAAAAAGAAGTAATTTCATTCATATCCTCAGGAAGATATGAGAATACTTATTTTTTTTTTTCAGCTCAAGTTACACATTTCCAAAGGAAAATAAAATGGTTTTACTTCATTTTAATCTGTGTGCTGTTGCCATTGCAAAGCTTTTCATACCAGACAGTAGAAGTAAAAACTGTCAGTTATAGGAACGGGTATTAAGTCTTTGCCTAATACTTTCATGCAAAGATTTCTAAGAACCTCACAAATATTAAATAATGTCAAGAAAACCCCCCAACAACTTAGGAGAAAAACAAAGAACTTGTCCTGTAGTAGGACAAGCTGGAAGTACATTAGTCTCTTCTGGATTTCTCATTAGCTTTATTAGATTCAGTGTGACCCTATTACAAACCACCCATCTCTTCTGTCCTAAGGACATTGTGGATGCTGTGAAAGAATCCTAGGTTTTTCAGTGGTTATTGTAGCAGCAACTGACCCTTTTGGCAGTTCTGAGCTTGAGTGTCTTGCTTCAAAAGGCATGGCAAGTGCATATCTGGAACTGAATGTACATTCTAATTATATCAGCAACCAGACTGTATCTTATTTGCAAAGTTAGCTTACTTCCCTTTCAGAGAAAAAAAAAGAATATCCATTATAGGAGCAATCATGCATTGCATTCTTCCACCTTCTCAGATATAGAGCTGGTGAGAATTTTTTTCAGTGGTTTTGAATTTTTCAGAAAAAAACATAAAAATCCCCCAGACTTCAAAAAAATAGTTTGAGTTCTTTTTTGTTATTGTTGTTGTTGTTATTCAGAAGAGGAAGTTTTGATTCAGTGAGGACTATTTGATTTAAAGATTTTAGCATTTGAAATTTGTATTGGTATAACTGTTAGATATTTTGACTATTGTGCAATCCAGAATGCTAACTCATTTCAAGACGGGAGTGGCTGGGACAACCAAAAAGCTCACTCATTCTATTTGAAAGAGCCAAATCTAAATTTTCCTCAGAAACACTGGTGAGAGCACAGTATGACAATCATGTTTTCCAGGAGCAATGCCAACTTAAGCATCCCTTTCCCTGCCTGCAGCTACTCATGAACCAGATGGGAAAACCCTTTTTTTTAAACAAACTAGTTTCTGGGATAAGGTTCTCTTTCTCTCTGTGTCAGCACAAGGGAGTGGGTAAGTGCAGGGGCAGAAATGAGCAGCTGAGCACAGAAGGAGGGTTAGTGGGTGCTGTTTCAGGCAGCTTTTTCTTTCTTCATGAAAGAAATTCACATTGAAATTGGGTTTAAAGCTCTTGCTGGTTTTGAATGAGCAGGAGCTTCATGTTCAAAAATTGTGGAAGTGATTTATGGGTGGAAACACACAAAAAACACTAGAAGTACTTTGCATTGCTATTAATCTATAAATTATTTTGGTTCTGTGTGACTGCAACCCACTTCCCAGGAAAAACAAAGCGAGGCTCGCATAGCCTTGAGGAACAAATATGTAGCAAACTGAGCACATGTTAAATTGTCAGCAGTTCAGGTGAAAACCACAAAATAGAGAGCTAGGAGAGAGAGACTGCCATAAAAAGAAGGTTGAGGTCTTACATCTTCAACTGCTGTATGTCAGCATGGTTCAGTTAATTTCAGGGGAGCAATTCCAGATTATAGAGATTGAGTACCTCTCCTGACAGATTCTTACAGATGAATTCTCTTTCATTATATATGCCAGGCAATGCTTATGAATTCACTTGCATAAAACTGCTGAATTTGTTAGTAATTTTCCTAAACATCTGGGTTAAACAACATCTTAGAATAATCTAAAAAACTGCTTGAAGGTGCTTTAAAGTATTTAAAAATCAAGGGATGTATGATCACCATTCACTGTAAGTATAAACTGAACAAACACCTAAGTTGAATAACACAACTTGGTGCTTCTAAAAAAGTATATTTAAGATGATATAGAAGGGAGAGAGGTATAATAAATATACTTAGCTAATTTTCAAGTAGAGGGTTAATTTGTGTGTGATCTCAGAGAAAACTTTGTAGAGTCAGCATGTTCTGTCTTTGTCAACATCTATACGACTGGGAAGAGAAAGCTTACCACATTTTCTTAATTATACCAAAGATTTCTGTGGCGATTTAAAGCATTGCTCTGTAGATGAGTCAGAGGAACAATTAACCATTGTGATGGATATTCTTTATATTTATGCAGTTCTGTGCTGACCTCCTTTTGGATCTCAGAATCAGGATGTGGCTGCTAGGCTGACATCTTCATCAGTGGCCAGTATCTGCTGCTTTAAGGAAAGCTCTCAAAAATTCAGCAGAGCATAGATCCATCATTTGAAGGAATTAGTATAATGCTCTGGGCTTTCTATAGAAGTCAGGCCCATCTTTCACCTACAAAGTTAACTTCATAGACAGTCTGCACTATCATCTGGTGGTCATGAGTTCCCATCATCAGTGCTCACTGTGAGACATCTGCTGGACTCTGAAGAGGCCACAGAGAGCAAATGGGCACAACTACAGCATAAAATGGGAAGAAACAGCAAAACAATGAGTTTTTGTGTGCTTCTATTTAGGCATCTCGTGCTCTGAGCATGGAATAAAAATTTATCATTTTATTCTCTGTCTCCAGTAGGCTGTGCCTGACTAGGACCATCATCCTACTCTCCAATACTTTGGGGATGCCACATTACAGAGCCCAAACTTTAAGGATCAAGTTCATGTTGGCTCCAGCTGCCCAGAGAAAAGTTTATAGTCTTCCAGTTTACAGTATTTTGCTTAAGCTTTGCTGATTTTATATTAGTTGTGCTTAGTCTTCTCTATGTAGCTAAGTTTCCTGTTAAGCATATGATTCAAGATTAATACCGGATATCCTCCAGGAAATGTTTCCAGAAGTTTCAGGCAGAGACTGAAGAGAGCGGATGTTTCCATGTAGCAGCAGCTACATTTGTCATTATTACGATGCACTGTACTTAGGAAATTGTGTGTGACACAGATCACCGGCAGATAAATTGTCACCAGTGCTTTGAATCCATATGAATACTGAGTCAAAGATTCAACAGTTATAAGCCAATAGTGACTGGGATGACACCAACAAACAAATTTGGTTCATAATCATTAGCCAGAAGAAGTTTTAAGTTGCTATAATAATTAGCCCTTGAGGATTGAGAATTTTATAGGCAGCTTTCTTTCCTTGCTTGGCACTCTTGTGGATAAGAACTTTTTAAGTCAGGAGTGATATCATTCTTCAGCACCACTGAATTTATTGACAGAACTAGAGTTGTTTGTAGCATCTCTTACCTCAGCAGTGGAAAATTTAGTATCTCCTACCATTCTTTTCTTCTTTTATGTGTTTGCAATTTAGCACAGTCTTACTAGGAATATCCCACCCTCCTAGATACTCAGTTACGTGACTCCTGACTTGAATGGAGATTTTGCTATTATGCTGCCACAGAAAAATGTCGTTAGTATATAATTATGTGATGAACAAAACCGTAAAAGATAAAATTCAATCACCTGACAGAGCAATTCCATTCTTTTGTGTGCTCAGGTCATTCTCCCCTTTCATACAATTACTGATGTCATCCCATGAGTGTGCATGACACATGAAAGATAGAGAAGATGAAGAGCTGCCCATAAACTCTCCAAGGAGAAACTCATAATTGCATGACTAAAAAGGTCAGGGAATTAAATTGTGACCTGTATGATTGCAAATGGTGAACAAAATCCCACTGGTGCTATTGGGGTGTATGGTTGGACATTCAGCTGCTCCCTGCTGTGCTGCAGGACAGGGAGATACTGAGGCAGATACAGTGCTGTGGGTGCAGATTCTGTAGATACACTGCTATCTCTGAGCCCATGACAGACTGTTAGTACAGACTGGAAGAGATCCAGGTTTTTCTGATTCCTTGCCTTTAACTAAAGGATTAAAATGTCTTTTTAAATAATAGCAGCAAATCATTGTGGGTGGCTGTGAAAGGAGACAGATGACAGTAAATGCTGGGTAGGCAATTCTGCTCCTGGGAGAACACTGTTCTCTGGAAAAGTTTATCAGAAAACCTATTTTATATAATTTGTGTCAGCTATGTGGTTTTTTGTTTGTGCTAAGTTATCAGGCAATCATCCCACATATTTAGATTTTCAGTTATGTCCTTCTTTGCTCTTATTTTTGATGTTTTTAAGATAATACAGGTCCAGTAACACCACTGGAATCAATTACATTTTGCTAGAGAACTGGTAGCAGTAACTTTTGCAAAAGATTCCTCGTAGCATAGACTTTTTTTCTGCTTATTCTTGCTTCCTCTCTCTGCCCTACACAGTAATTCCTCCATGCATTGCTGCACTGTGGTGCAGTTCAGGCAGAGAGCTACAGCTTGATGGTCCTTTAGGGGAAGGAGGGAGCCACACGCTCGAATCACCTCAGCCTGAGGCCAGCCAAGAGAGAAGGTGTTCGGGGGTTCCTGGCCCAGCCTGACTAGATGAGTTGCTTCCTTCTGGCTGCTCCTACCTACAGAAGGGCACTGCTGGAGCTGGATGCTGGGCAGGCAGAGGCAGATCCTCTTGAGTCGTGCCCTCTGTTGTACTGATGATATTACCTTGTGAAGGCATCTGAGATCTCTGGAGAGGAACAGAAGATGTACTTGAGGACTCTGCCTCCCTCTACCAGCTGTTGTTTTTCCATGATTACACAGGGAACCTAGCTTAGCTGTCTCAATCACCATGCTGGGTCAGGATTTGCGTTCCCTACATTAACTAGGCTAAATTAGCAAGGTAGGGTGAAGCCCATAATTTTTTGATGCTTCCATTTTCAACTATACAATGTCAGGATTTAAAAATTAACTCCTCAGTAAAGCATAAAGCCTTACAGGTCTTTGAATGAACCACGTAAGTATGAAAACGTCAAAGTTTGAGTTAAGCAGTTCTCCTTTACAAGTTCCAGAAAATCCAATAACATTTAAAAGTACAATAATTGAAGAGGGAGGGGAAGAAGAAGGGGTCAACCAAAGTTTCTGAAGCCTCACTGAAATATGTAGTTTATGTTTTGGGTAAATAGCTGTGTCAGTGTTTGCATTCTGTCAATGTACCTGATTCATGAAGAGAAAGTTCATTAATTAGAAATAACTTGCACTGTATGACAGCACACAAAGTATTACAACCATGATCAGACTGGCAGTTTATAAATCACAGACAAATCAGTACAGGCATGTGGGTGAAGTATTTGCAGAGTATGTTGAGGGTAAATCTGTGGGGTTTTCATAAGTGGTCACTGCAGTTTTTACTGAAGCAAAAGTTATTGTTAAGGTTAAACTTCAATAGGTTTGTGTGATACACCAGGGCTCTGTGGTGCCTTGTTAACATTTTTTGGTGAATGGTGGCACTTGTTAAAAGGCTAGTGTGACAGTAGAGTGAAGGGGCTGTTTGTGCTGACTGTGTGCAAGCTGGTCTAAGTACAAGGAGCAAACAAGGTGCCTCTGCTACATGGCACCCAGGCCATTCCAGCAACGTGTTAATGGAATATCACAGTTTCTGGTACATGAGCTTATTACTCTGCAAGGCTTTCAGTCATGCTCATAGACATATCATGAGGGGTGTATGGTAAAACTGTCTAGAGTCACGTTTGGGGCACACAGAAGTTGCATGTTCCTTAGTTATACAGTTGTACACCTCAGCTCTTCCAGTTCTGGGACTCTCCAAGTAGACTGTCATTTGGATTTAGTAAAAGCTTCTGTGCCCAGTTTTGTGGTGTGTATAACAGTAGAGAAAAATATCCTTAATTCAAGCCCATTGAACCGGGAAAAGACTCCCTTTGACTTCCATGTGATTTTTATCTAACCTAACTAGACTTATCTTCAGATATAGGATCAAAAAATGAGTCTGCAGAAAAGAGCATGCCTCCTATTGCATCTCCAGAAACAATAGCTGGTCTTTGATGATCTCAGTTTTTGGTGCTAGTGGAAATTATTGGTGGCATTTAGGCATTGAAAATCTGTAAAGTGAAGTAGAGGGTATAGGTTGTTATGAAGATATAAAAGGAAGTCTAATGAGTCATAGTAATGACATCATAAGTCTTCATAGCAATTTGTCTGGACTTTTAATGACAGTCTTAAAATTCTAATTTGGTAAAGTTAAGCAAAAGGATAATTCTGCAATTCAGCCAAATGGTGCAATAGAACAATGAAGAGTGAAGTGATTTATTGCTGCACAGCATAAAGGCTGTCACCTCTTCCAGCTATACAGTCACAATGCATATTTGAAATGCAGATTGTTTTCCCTGTGTGCTATTTTGGTAAAGAAGATGTGACATGACCAAAATCCTGCTGTGGGTCTCATGATCTGGTATAGAGGTTTGACCATTTTTGTTCTCTTTGAAAGAGCTGTGGATCCTGTGGCTCTAAGAGTCAGTAACTTACTCAGGCTACCACACAAAAGATAGGAAATGGGATAATTCCATATCTCAGTGAATACAAAACTGAATACAAACCTGAAGATTTTATCGCAATATGGGGCAGTCCTTGACTTCTAGGCCTGTCTGTGATAAAAGTGGGAAATTTGGCCACCCTTGATAAGAAGTTTGAGAAATGGCATACTTCATGGACTGTAGAATTATAGAAGTATTTAACTTAATTCGTGTATGTCTCTAACATCAGTCAGAAGTGGTTATACCTAGGTCACAGAAATCTAGATGCTTTGTAGTTTCATCTCGAAAAACTTACGGAAACTCAGAATCCAACTTCTTTTCTTAAAGTTCAAGAGATAAATAAGGAAGTCAGTGTTCTACATTATTTTACTTTGTTCCTCAGTAGTTTCTTCTTGTAGAATGTTCTTAATTGAGATCCAAAATAGAATCCTAGCTGGCTTGTCAGATTCTTTTCCATATAGAGCTGTAAATGTATGAAGAAGGTTCTACTGTTCTAAAGACTGCTGGTTTTGGCCTGTGTTCCTCCCAAGTAAGATGGTACAAGTTTCTTGCAGGGATAATAATAGTTTAATTGGTCTGATTTTGTGCTTATTTAACAGCTTGATAAAGAGCAGTAAAATGAGTCGTTGAAAAGTATTTACTATGTAAGATAAGTCCAACACCTGAAGGAAAAACTTCTGCCAAAGTCAGGAAGCCAATCCACCACTGCTCTTGTTCCTTTTGGAATCAGGGTAGGTATAAAACACAATCACTTATATAAAACACAATCTCCAATATATGACAAAGAAGAGACTCAGATTTTATATACTTTTCTTTGCTGAGAAAAGCAGGTTCACAGTATAGATCCGTTGCTATTTCTGTGGTTGTAAAATTGTCTGTATCCTACAGAGAACTGTTATTCTCTTTACCTGGCCCTCTACAGTTTGTGTTTCAAAGCTGAAATCCAGGGCATTCATTACTGACAGTTCAATTGGTGTATTCTTTTTGGTTCACCTCATACACTGCTCTCAAATTCATCTGAAAATGTGAAATAGCCTGTTGAACTTTCCCCTTGATGATACCACAATGGATTTGAAAGAAGAGCCTCGAGCATAAGGCTTCCTGAGTGTTAACAGATCATGAAAATTGGCAACAACTGTTGTGCCGAGTATCATAACCTGCAAGAGGAGGGCCAGCAATTCCACTGTGATGAGAAGAGAGTGCTTGGTGTTTGAGCTGTGGTCACATTTGCCTTTCAAGTCATTTGGGCCTCCATGCCACACTTTTCACGAGAAGAAAGCTAATGCAGCTGCCTTTGTTAATCAGTCAGTATGACCCAGGCCCTCGGGGAGGCAGGCAAAGGCAGATACATACTGAGACACACAATCCTTGCTGATTAACAGTGAAAGCTGGTAAAGTTACTCTCTAAGCCTGTCTGGCCCATCAGCTGCAGAAACGTAATTTAGATGATTATCTACATGCCCATTAAACCTTGTGACCCATCACTAGTCTGTTTGAAGTTTGCCTGGTTAAACTCGCTAATAGGAAGAATAGAAGGATTAACTCAGAGGTCATGAAATAAGAGAGCAGCAAAGAAGATGACAAAAGAGCAGAGGAAAACTTCCTACTGCATGCATTTGGTAAGGAGAAAGAACTACAGTACCATGATCATCTCAGCAGATACTGTTACTTTATGGAGAAAGGAAGCCATCTGGAATCCAGGCCATTTAATACTTGTGTGCTTTCAACCTATTTTGTTTAGCTGCACAAATAAAACAAACTGCCTGTGTGATGAATGTTGTCAAGTTAGGTGTTTACTAAACATAATGCAACATAAAAGAGTGTGGAATGTTGGTGGACAATAAGTGTTTCTGATTTTGTTCAGGGCTAGAGTGTGTAGATGCAAACAAGGAAGGAATTTAAATGAGTCTCATCAGAGTAGTTGCAGTCAGGTCAGCATCAAGTCCAGCCTTGTTCCTTTTAGGATAAGAACCTCCAGCCATTACAGATGCTTGTTAACTTAGGAATTATGAATGAAAATCTTACCCAGTGATCTATTTTTTTTTTTATCAAATTGAAATAAGTATAAACATTTATAATCATCTGCCTAAATTAGTTGCAGGATGTTGCAATGAAAATGGTGACCAGTTAAAGCTGAATTCATAGAGAAAAGGTGGGATGCATTGCAGAAAACAGGATGGAATACATGAGTACCTCAGCAAGGGTGTCCTGGGGTCTGACTAGTTACTGGAAGAAAATGAGCTTGAACTTTAAATGGAGTCTTGACGGTCATTTACCTGCTTTTACATATACTACCACTCTTGAAATGAGTCCTTGCCTTTTTGCTAAAGACAGTCAACTTATTTGCTGAGAAACATTGGTTAGGAGCATATTTCACTGTGTATCAAAGAAGACAAAACCATTTCTCTCATGCTATGTCTGGATTCCTAGGTTTTGCAGTATTAGATCTCTTTATAAAGAATTATTGTGATCTATTTTGCAATACTTTTGGTATATTTATTTACTTAGATTTTTGTTCATATAGTTATGATTAAACATTCTTCTGTTTCTCATTTAATTCTGTTGAATTAAGCATATTTTCCAGTTATCTCAGTTATCTGTTCATTTACACGTACTGCTCTGTATGAAGTGCAGCAATCTGTTACTTACTGGCAGTATTCAGTGCTGTAGCTTTTCATTTTACAACCTGAGATTTTTCCCCTGGTGCTTTTAGTATTTTTCTTTTTGTGACTGATACTGCAAACTCAGATACCTGATGCTCTGAAGCTAATGCCTGTACTTTGTAATAAAATGCATAAATTTTAAAACTCCTCTTTAAGCATCACCTGAAGATGCGTTGCACATTAATCTGGTCAAAAATTTTCCAAATTAGTGTCAACCACAGTTGGATCTTCAGTGTAAAACTGTCAGTCTTCATGTGTTGGTCACATTAGCAGTGATTCTCACCTTGAAAAATATAGAAGTTTTAGGAGAGAAACAAACTTCTGTTGCTGATCATAAGTCTTCCATTGAGTGGCATGTACTCAGCTGTTTGCAACCAGAATGCTTCAGACAGAAGTTATTCATAAATCTCATTCCATTGGTGTTGTCTGAAAAATAAAGTAGATGCCAATATCTGCTGGGAAGCCTTGTAGAAAACAGATCAAAGGCTTCTGGAGTTTATTTAAGAAGGAGCAGTTGTGAGTGGCTTAGTGTCTGAGCATGGCATGAAAAGTGAAACAGCCATGACAATGAGCCACCATATGCAGAAGTCCTGTGGACTTCAGTAGAGAATTTGAGTAATATGTGGTACAGGTGGACTGTAGTCTCAGCCTGTCATTCTGTTATTCCTTTGTCTCTAAGGAATGCATTGCCTCCTCTGTCTAATCCCATTAAAAAGGGGGAAATTCTGAAAGTCATTGCAGAATGAGCCACCTTCCCTTACACAACGTTGAGCCTGATGAAGAGATGCTGTCTTCTCTAGGGCATTTGGTTTAAAGGTCTGTGATTATGTGTAATTCACTTAACCTGTGGCCAGTGTTCTGGCCAGCATTTTTCCTTTGATGGCATGAAGCTGTGTCAGACAGGATTTGGGCTAGATATTAGGAACAGGTTTTTCACCCAGGGGGTGGTTGGTCACTGGAGCAGGCTCCCCGGGGAAGTGGTCACAGCACCAGCCTGACGGAGTTCAAGGAGTGTTTGGATGATGCTCTCAGACGTATGGTGTGACTCTTGGGGCTGTCCTGTGCCAGTAGCTGAACTTGATAATCCTTATGTGTATCTTCCAACTCTGGACATTCTATGAATCTATGATTTGAGAGTTTCTGAATGAAACTGTTATCTCTGTTCCAGATGTGAGAAACTGTCTTATTTTCCATTAGAATTGTCTATTTTATTTATGTCTGCTCCTCGTATGTCTTTGTGGTGGGTTGACCCAGGCCCACCAAAGCCACCCTATCACTCCCCTCCTCAATTTGGCAGGGGAGAAAAAAGTCTAATGAAAGGCTTGTGGGTCAAGATAAGGTCAGGGAGAGGTCACTCGCTGATAACTGCCATTGGCAAAACAGACTTGACTTAGGGAAATTAGTTGAATTTATTACCAATCAAAATCAGAGTAGGATAATAAGTAAAATAAACCTTAAAAACACACTTCTTCCCATTCTTCCCTCTTTCCCTGGGTTTAACTTTGTTCTTGATTTTCTACCTCCTCCCCAGTGGTGCACGGAGATGGGGAATGGGGGTTTCTTCCAGTTCATCACATGTTATTTCTGCTACTGCTTCCTCTTCAGGGAGAGGAGTCCTTATTACTGCTCCAGCATGACATCTCTCCCACAGGAGACAGTCATCATCAAACTTCTCCAGTGTGAGTCCTTCCCCAGACTGCAGTTTTTTGTTAACTGCTCTGGCATGCGCCCCTTTCCACAGGGTGCAATCCTTCCAGAACAGACTGCTCCAGTGTGGGTCGCCTGTGGAGTCACAAGTCCTGCCAACAACCTACTCCCACACGGACTCCCCTCTCCAGAGGTTCGCAGGGCCTGCCAGAAGCCTGTTCCAGCACAAGCTTCCCGTGGTTTCACAGCCTCCTCTCAGGCGTCCAGCTGCTCCAGCATGGGGTTCCCCCATGGGCTGTGGATGGATATCTGCTCCACCATGGACCTCCATAGTCTGCAGGGGCACAGCCTGTCACACCATGGTCTGCACCATGGTGTGCATGGGAATCTCTGCTCTAGCACCTGGAGCACCTTCTCTCCCTCCTTCTGCACTGACGTTGGTGTCTGCACAGTTGTTCATCTCACATATTCTCACTCTGCTCTTCTCTGGTCACAATTACTTCTGCACAATAAGTTTTTTAAATTCTTCTTTACCCTGTTATCCCAGAGGCACTACCACCATCTCTGATTGGTTCAGTCTTGACCAGTGGCTGGTCCATCTTGGATCTGGCTGGCATTGGTTCTGTTGGACATGGAGGAACCTTCTGGCAGCATCTCACAGAAACCATCCCTATAGCTCCCCCCAGTACTAAAACTTTGAAATGCAAACTCAGTACAGTCCTGTAGGATGCCTTGATTTATAAAATTCCTTGGGACAGCTGCAACATCTTCAGTTCATACCACTAATAGATTGCAATAAAAATAGTGCCTATGCTTCCCTCTGGAATCATTCCTCCTGTGTTTTAGGGATTTCCCATTATTTTCTTCTTCCTTCAGACATTCCCTGTGAGGCTCTGTTTTCTTCATGGATGGCACATACAACAGCAAAAAAAAACCCCAAAAAACCAAAACCTAAGAAGAACCTGAAAAGGCTTAAAAATTTAAATAAGTGGCTGTCTTGATATCTCAAGGTGGTCCCTACCCCTTAGTCAGCTTTCTCTTTATTGACCTCAGTGGGGTACAAAGGCACAAGCCTTTTCCTGGCCATACCAGGCTCTGCTGGGAGAATAGCTGAGGAATGCTTCCACTCACTCTGACCTCTTAGTTTGAGTTCCTCCAAGGAAAGGAAAAACTTCAGCAGGGAAGTTCCCAACTACTGCATCTTTAGCAATGAAATCACTTTAGAAAAGGATCAAGGAACCTACTAGGAACTGCCACATGAAAAGGATACAAAGAGAAAGGGAGCAGGTATCAATTGCCTCAATATTAACTTCTTATCACATCAGAAGCTCAGTATCACACCTTCCTTCAAGCTGCTGATCCCAAAGAGACTGGGACTGTGCATACTGCACCTTCATGCATCCAAGCGGCCCTAGATACCTGTGTTTCAGTACCTGTACCAAACCCCGAATTCCCTGAGTGTTGCTGGCTGGTCACCTGATCAGATGAGGTAATTTCCATGACCTCTTGTTGCTATATGATTTTTTTTCTAGGAAGTATGTTGTTACAACTCAAAAACCCTCCTGATACTCCTGATAACTGTCACCATTGTGCTATATCTTTCCTGATCCAATAGCCTAGTGTTTTTCATAATATTGAGCTACAGATAAAAATCAAAAAAAGATATTGGAAAAAAACTTCTTGAGCGATTGTCTTCTTTTAATCAAAATTAAAACATTCCTAAGTAAATTTTTTGTGCAATATGCCATAATATCTTTTTCAAGAGATGAAATACTTGACAGAAAAGTTGCACAATTTTAATTTAGTGGTACTTTTGGGGGGCTTTTTTTGAGGCAGATGTTTAAGACTTCAGAATTTTATTGTGAGAGAGTGTAGATGTGCTGGAAATTGGTTATGATAGTAACAAAAATCTCTACGAGCTGCCAAGCAAATTCTAGACAAAAGGGAACACTATATAGAATGTGTGAACTAAACAACAATATAGTAACAGCAAAAAGACAGAAAATACTTCAGAGACCTCTAATCCCCATGGCTTGTTGAGGTTTCAGAGGGAGAACATGAAGATCTAGTGCATTTTTCCTCAAAGTTGTATGCATGCTTGACTTCCCACATTGGACATTTCCACTGAAGTCAGTGGGATAACTTGTTCTGAATAATACCATATGTCTCCATCTTTTCAGGCCCAAAGTCCTAAGATATATTTATTAGGTCTGGGATATGTATAGTTTTATCCACGTTCACATTTGTCCAGGACAGTCATCATTTATTTACTCCTAAAACAGAAGAATATTTGTAGTGTCTATCAGTGCTCCTGACCTTTGTCTTCTAAATCTTTTTGCTCTTTTGCATGGTGATGTGCTTTGATATTTATGAAAAATGCAAACAGGGTTCAGCCCTCTTAAATATTGCACCAAATCACTGAGCATTTTAGAGGCTGTTGGTGAACAGTACTTTGAGATCCAGGATGTAAGGACATGGTCTGTGAATCCTTGGCTGAGCAGATACATTAGCTGCCCAGTTTTCTGGATGATGTAGAAAATACTCAGAAGGAGCCACTCTGTTTCTTTTTACCTGACCCCAGGGAAGGCTTCTCCACAGTTTATTTGGCAGGATGCTAAGGCTCAGGCCCACTGTTTCCTGATAGAGAAAGTGGACTGTAGGCTTTTATAAATGGCAATTCCCAGTATTGCCAACACTTACATACAGTTAGTGTGATAAGCAATGCTACCCGGCAAAAAACCTTTAAGAAGAAAAGACATCCCTAATAAAGGCATCATGTAAACAGCTAAAAACCATTGTAGATCACAGTGGGAGAAACTTGCATTATGTCTCACTATTAGCAGTTCTTAACTTGCAGTAATAAAGATAAAATGGGCACCTTTCTTTTTATTTATTTTAAGGAATTTTTGATTTTTGCCAAGGGATGGAAAGGTTGCTGGCTCACAGAACCCCAGCCATCTTTAGTTCTGTGATGAAAAATACACTTCTGCACATACTGATCTCAATTGTGCACACAGCTTTGGCCACACATTTCAAGATTTGGACACATGACTAGGATGCATTTTCAAAACTAATAATAAATATTCAGAAGTCTTTTAAATTATGTGTGATGACTAACACATATTCAAAATGACCTGAAAGCAAATTCAAGCTGTGAGACCCAGGGTCTTCAAATGTCCAGCAGAGAAGTCAACATTAACTGCATGAAATTGTTTTGTGTAAAAGGGAAAGATTATTCTCTTTATTTTACTTACATTCATGCATTTCTTTTCAGATATATTGCATATTTTATGTTGACATTATGAAGCAGTTTACTGTAATCCATAATAAACTTGGATTTTTTTCTTAAGCTGTGTTATATTTTTTGCATTTTATTGTAGCAAATGAGGACTGAGCCTGCATTCAGCTGTTGCTGTGCCAGCCTGGCATAACCCCACCAAAGTAACTGAAGCTTTGTAACTGAGTCCAGACTGTAGGTTTGTACATTTTGCAAAGCATCTGGAAACTTTGGTGGACCAGAGCCAAACCCATAACTCATTGTTATTACTTTCATTATGTGATGATTTTATGACATACAATATCCCATTTTCTTAACAGCAGTCTTTTAAATGCAAACCTCTGGGAACTGATACGTTTTTGTCCCTAACTTTTGTTCATTGCTTGCTTGGGTAAGGGTGTTTTATTGGAGACCGGCTAAGATGTATTTGTTTGAATCTAGTGCTTGAACATGACAAACTTTTAGCACCTTACATAAACAGTTTGGATATCTGAGCCAGCTTCCAAGACAGGACTGAGGGCATCATGACAAATATGATCTTAAATCAGAAAATGACATGAAGGACCAAACCATTCATTCACTGTCTGAAAGACTGATATAGTCCCCTTAATAATATAATTTGCCTGGGAACATCAGAGTTCCCGTTTGAAATGAGCACTCAGAAAAATGGAATGAAACAAGTTTAATTACTTTATTTATACCTCTGGCTGTCTTTAGGAGTATAAAGAAACTTAACAGATATTTGCTGCTTTGGATATTTGCAGTGCTAACCCTAGGTCTGAGACAGAATCATTTATTTTAATTTGACAGGTGAGTTTTTGTACTTAGGGTTTCAGAAATAATCAAATTTCACCTTTGAATTATTGCATATAACTAAACATTCTATTTTAAAGAATTGGCTAAAGCATAAGTCGTTCAATAGAAGCATGAAAATACTTTTGTTATCATCTTGGAAAGTTCTACAATAAAATGGGAATAATCCCTTTGAAAGTTAGTTGATGCATGTGTTAATTAGGTTCAGAAATACTGATGCATTGTCTGTTCAGGCTTTCAGTTTTTCTACCCCTTCTTTGATCATCTGATGTCCAAATAGGTTTCTTTTGAAGGCTGGTTCAGCATATTGGAATTGAAGCAATTTGGTGAGTTTTTCCTAAAACAAACTTTCAATGCAGAGCATCCTTCTGCTTCCTCCAGTCTTACCCCAAAATAAAAAAGAACATAGCTCCTAGTCTATTTTTCTTCTGCCTCCAGCTCAGTTGTGTCCTGTCTTCCTCATTCTTAATGACCTCCTCCAGTTGTTCTCAATCTGCTCCAGGTTCTTCTGTGTATATAACAAAGTAGGTAAATTATTTCTCAGAAAGCTCTTTTCTCTGATGGCAGAGAATAATCTGTTTCCTGGCCAATAGTTTCATTGGTGATATGTCATTACTGAGATGAGGTTCAGAGGAATGCAAGATGAGTACTGCTGTGCCCTCCTCTTGACTGGCTTTGTCCTTTATAAGAAGTGTGACAGCACCTTAAATAATTGTCCTGCTGGTGGTCTTAATGGTTCCTTCTGAATCATATTCCAGTGATCATCCTGGATTAAAATGTCTGACTAGTCAGTTTTCAGAGAAGCTTTCTGTTACTGGTTTATGGAATTCTCCACAGTTCCAAATCAGTATAGTTGTCCTAAGGCAACTGTTTCCACAGTTTGATCTCTTATATAGCTTGATGATGGATTGATGTACAAAAAGATGGTTCTCTGTCACCTTAAATACCATGCAAACCTAATTTTCCAATCAAGAAAAAAATCCACTCATTTGGGATTTTATCCAAGACAAAATATTTGCACCTGGAAGGTTGTGTTTTGGTCCCCACTACACGAGAAAGGACATGGAGAGGCTGGAGAGGGTCCCGCACAAAGATGATCAAAGGACTGGGAAGCCAGCCAGATGAGGAAAGGCTGAGACTGCTGGCTTTGTTGAATCTTGAGAAAAGAAGACTTTGGGGAGACTTTAGGGCTGTGTTACAGTATTTGAAGGGTGGCTGCAAAGAAGATGGAGGCTCCCTTTTTACAAGGAGTTACATGGAAAAGATGAGGGGTAATGATATAAGTTACTCTGGGGGAGATTCCAGTTGGACCCAGAAGGAAAATTTTTCACAATTATGTCAGCCATTGAAACAAACTGCAAAGAAAAGTGGTGGATTACCCAACGTTGGACACCTAAGCTTCAGTGGACAGGGCACTGGGTCATTATGTCTACGCTATGCTTTTGACAAAGGAGTTGGACCGGATTATTCTTGAGGTCCCTTGCAACCTGGTATTCTATGTTTTTATGGTTCTATGGCAATTCAGATTGAGACTCCAAGAAGGAGCATAAGCAAAACTGGATTGAGAAGGTTCATTCTGGAATAGGTTAAAACCTTTGACTGGGACATCTTTGGCTAGAGGTTTGTTAACCAACTGATGGGATCCACCAGGTCTCTGCTGTATTGCTTTCAGTTGCTGCTGGTCAGCTGTTTGGTACTGCTTCCTCAGCAAACATGCAGTCACTTCTTGTAGAAATTCTCCTACACTGTTTCAAAATAAAATTAACCGGGTTTGCTAGACTGAAGTATGTGGAAGTTGAAATACTTTGGAGCCCTCAATAAATGAGTTATCACATTTCTGCCTGCTTTCAGCCTCATAAAGTCTGTTTCAACCTAAATTATTCTATGAGTCTGAGAGTCCATGAAAATTAGTTGAGTGTGAAGACTGTTGGGAATGCCTCAGCTCCATGGATTACTTCACAGTAATAGTAACTCTATCCCATAGTATAATGTCTTTTCTGTAATTCCTGTACACAGGAATCACAGGTGAGCTTTCCTCACCTCCTTTGTATATGTGTCCCATGAAGGAAAACAGAATATTTCCACTGCATCTAGCAAAAATTCACCTATCTTTGAAGGTCTGAGTTGACTGTAGCCCTTCCAATTTGCTAAATCTCACAAATAAGACTCTGTGCCTGCCAGCTGGCAATCAGACCTACAAGTGGATAGAACTCATTAGCAGGGACTGGTTCTATTTGGAGATTGGACTTGCAGTGTACATATCCCACACATAGTTGCAACTAGATTCCAACCTCTGGACCTTTGGCAATGTAAGGCAGGAGCATCGTCTGCCAAGTCAGACTGCAACTCCCCACTCAGCAAGTTAGAAGCTGTGCAAAATTGCCTACTCTGAAGCTGAGACATGTCCTAGTACTCTCATACAAGTTAGTCCACTTGAGAAAGGAGAACACATTCACCAATATTGTTTTTCTCCACAGTCATACTTAGAGTTTTGCAAACCACTGTTTATTTTCATCACATTCAAATAAAAAAAAACCCTAATCTTTTTTCTCTAGTATTACTCTGACATTTTGAAGGAGAAAGTTAAGGTCCAAAGGATGCAATGCACTCCTTCATGTCACATTTAATCAAAAATTTCACTCAGAAGAATTTGTCTCTTGATCATATTCACATAAAAATAACCAGGGTTAGTAATTAGTATCTTAGATGAATTCATATTTTTAATATTTTTAACTGAAATGAGCATAAATAACCTGGAGTTTTCTGTTAGCAGGTCTTTTGGTTAAATATCTTTTTTGGTTTAGAACTCTGGATTCACTTTTTTCTGAACCCTTCTTGTGCTCGAAGGAAAATTTGTTCATACCAGAGTCTCTTCTATATTGCACTGTTTTAAATTAACTTTGTAGTTGCAAATCTCTAGAGAATTGCTTTTTGTCCTGTGAATTAATTCCTCTCTACTAATGGTTAGTTAAAGATTCATCTATGAAACGAGGGAAGGTCCTATAAAGAAGAAATAATAGATGTGAAACAGATATTTGGCAAAGAACATTACTGCTTATTCCTTTTGCCAATTGCTTTTTCTCAGCATTTCATGAGTGATAGATTATGTGGCTTCTCACAGACATTTTAGCTATGTTGTGGAATGCCCTTTACTGGAAGACTTTAGGTGAGCTTAGTAAAACTTCTGGTACATTTGATCTTGCCTCAGTATGGGAGGATGAACTAAATGACCCTGTGGATTTCTTTGCTGAGGGGTTTCTATCCTGCTTTATGTGTCCAGGATTCTCACAACTCAGATTTTTTTTAAAAAAAGCTGTGCTATGCTACATTTAGTTAGTCTAAACTGGAAATAAAGTAGAACTGCCAATGATTTTATCCATTTCTATTTCTCATATCTGAGCTTAAGAACTTCTCTTTCCATTCAGTTTTAAAGAAGTGAAACAAGAGAGCAGTATAATTTAGAGACTTCTTATTGGCAGAAATCTTGCTCACAAATGCTTTGCTCTGTAAATAAAAGTTCGAGAGGGTTTTAAACCAGGATGTTCCTTGCCAACAGTGCAATTTAGGAAGCAATTACTTGTAGCTAATATGGTTTGGGATGGATGCCATCATTGGAACAATGAGATTTTTCCCTTGTTTTTGACCCAGTAAACATTCTGTTATGAAGCTATGTAACCATACATATGGACATTAGGGAAATGAAAGAAGAGTTTGAAAAAAGAAATCTCTGAATTGAAGGTAAACTTATGATGATACAGATTTCAACTCAAATTCAAGCTGGGATTGAGAATAAAGACTTCATTTATGATTACTGAAGACTTATGAGGTTGTTGGAGGTCAACAGAACTGTGGTGTTATGATTTACATAAAAGTATAAAAGCAAAGCAATTACTTTAGTCCATTGTTCAAAGCAAGCTATTATGTCTACCTAGTTTAAATTAATAAACTGTGATGTAGTAGAAAACAAAGACATTTTCAGACATGTTTTACTTGCTAGCAATCTCCAACTATATATTGCTGCTCTAATGCTTTTCCAGAAATTCAGCCTAATCACTAATAATTGAATTTTTCAGAAAACTTTTTCTACATATTGGCTTCATAAAACCAAATTGAAAAGGTAGACAAAATCATTTTGTTTGAAATGCCTTTTTTTATCTGAAGAAAGCAGCTTTGCACAATTATGAGAAGCGATATATGGTCACAAGATGTAAAGTTCTAATACAACATCATTTTTACAGCATAATCAAAGGAAACTTTTAACATTTTTTTCTGCATTTCTGGTCAACTGTGCACAAGTGAGAAAAATCATTAATATTTTCCCTATTTTGTCCTCTGATATTGGTGGTAATTTCAAATGAAAGGAAGATGCATTTGCTAAACAAACCATGTTTTAACCACACAGTTCCTATTGTATCTCCTGTTAGAGTGCTGTGGAATGGCCAGTGTCCAAGGACACAAAAAGACGTAAAACATCTGTTCCAACATAAATATGGAAAACTACTTTAGGAGACATTTGTGTCTATTAGCATCAACTGTGTTACATTTGTTAAACTTATACTAAGTTCTAGTGTTCTGAACAAAGCCAGAGTATCTAAAAACCCGTTCTTTTGAAAAAGCAGGACACAAATAGGACAGAAATGAAACAGTGAAAAAAACAGCTGCAAAAAGAAGACCTGTGGTCACCTGCAAATACTGAAATAATGACTTTTTAAAAAATTTTAACAATGCTACACTTAGATAGCAGAAGAGCTGAACATATCTTGTCAAAAAGTATAATGATTTATTAGCTGTGGGATCTGTCTGGGTGTTTCTGAAAATAAAATTTGGACTGTGATTGTGTACACATCATTAAGCAGGAGTAGGTTAAGCTGCCTTTTTTCCTCATAACACTGTGTTACAGATTTTACCTAAACACACTCCACTCTACTGATGCTTTAATCCAGTGAAGGAAGGCTCGAGGCTTCCATATTTTCAATAAGGGAAAGAACAAACCATCTCAACTATTGAGATTATTCTTAATCTGTCCAGCAAAAATGCTGACTTTAATTACAAAAATTGGCATGTGCCATATTTTAATCCTAGATAAGACTGGAGAAATAGCCGTAGAAATCTAAAAATGTTAACTTTGTCCCTCTGTGTGGGTAGATTCTGCTGGATAACAGTATGGAAGGAAAAAATAGCTGTAAGCTTTATTGTGTAAATTTGGTGTTTGGTCCAGGCAGGTGAAATCGTGATGTCCTTAGCCAAGGGACATTTTCAATGATCTCTTCTAGGCACAAACCCAGAAAAGCAGAGTCAATACATCATCCACACCTTCTTTATTAATTCTTTCCACCGGGTATTATGTTAAGTGTTAAATTATGTTAAATAAATTCTTTATTCCCTGTTGTTTAGATTTGACAGAGTTTGAATGCCTGACTGGCCAAATTAAGATAAGGCATTGTAGACCAGGCTCTGTCTGAAAGGTTAATCAATAAAAACAGAGGCCTCTGATAGAAAAAATACTGTTTCAGAAAAAGAAAATGGAGTATTGGAATTGTTTTGTTCTACTTCAATAATTCTGTGTTTCGTAGCTGTTTTCAGCGAAGAGCACATGGAAAACTGAGTCGTGGATCAAAAAACTCTGTAGGAATTTAATTTTTCTGTTTTACAAGAAATTAAACTAATAATCATAAACTTTAGACAGAAGCACAGAAAAATGTGTAAATCCACCGAAAAAGAAATGTGAAAGTGTATTTTCTCCTCAAAATGCATTTCACTGTTCCCTCTGAAAGCAAGATATTGAAAATAGCTTAGCTTCAAAGCCCTGTTTTTCATTATTGTGGCTTATTGCCCACTATTAGCTGTTTCCAAAGCCCGTTAGAAGCTCTTGTGTTCTTTGACTCCTTCTCCTACAGATTGTGAAAGAAATTTCTGCCTGTTGTGGAGCATTAAGTTTTATATTTGTATTGCTATAGAAAAAAATATTAACAGTATCTTCTGCTGACTACTCTTCTTACAGTGGGAAAGATGGAGACGGATGTGTGGGTTTCCTCTGTGCTTTGTAGAAGCCTTAAAAGGCATTTGTTTGATGATGAGTTGCCAGAGAACTGATATGGTACCTGCAGAGCTGCCATGGGCATTTCTGATAGCTGCTGTTGTAGCTGACAGCTTACACTGACCTTCTGTACCAAATATTTTGCTTGGTCCCTGCTCTCTGCAGAAATGAAAATAGGACAGGAGGATGGAAGCGAAAGTCTTCTGTGGCCCAAGTATTTTTTCAGTCTGTGCACTGTGCATGGGATCCGTCTTACCTGACTTCTGTTTTCAGCAATGAGACCTAGTTCCTTTGGATGCCTGGGTGAATTCCAGTTTTAAGGCACAGTTCAGCTGATCTTTTTGAATATCTATTTTAGTTGTCTGAGTGACTTAGCTATAAAGTTGTAGTGTCTGTGTTTCATCTCCTAGTATCTGATCAGATTAAACCTATCTTCTGTAACTTATATCCTGAGCAATCTGGATAAAATATATTTGACTAAAACAAGTCATGCAAGCAAAGTTACATGAGTCTCCTGTGCAGAGGAGGTAGGGAATGTGGTACAAACTCCTTTAGCAGGATGTTGGTTGTATTCACTAGCACATGAAATTCGTGTAGTTCAAACCTGATTCTGTAACTCGTGGTACCACTTTGTGACTAGTGAGTATCTGATGATGGATATCCAGGGCTTGAAGACTTGTGGGGTGCTGAATAGTCTGTATACATGTACTTGAGCAGAATGAAAACATTTGATCCTAAGAGATTGGACCTGTCTTGGATCTGGCTCTTCACCCACTGAAAATTCCTAAAACTCTTATAAATACAGGGTCAAGTCATTATAGAGGTAACATGATTTTTGCATGAGGTTTGTTTTGGAAAAGGAAGTGAAAGAAGAGAAAATGGGGCAGGGAGTGGGAAAGGACTGGTGATGGAGGAAATTGAGCAGAGAAACCACTTTTCCCGTAATCATTTTATTTGAAAGTATAATTTCATAACCTTTTTTAACTTTTTCTTTATAGGGCTTGAGGTTTTACCCTTCATCCAGGGTTTTATCATCTGTTATGAATTTAATGTATAATTTAAATAAATGATAGAAAAATGAACCCGCTAGTGATAAGAATGAAGGCTCTGTCTCTATGAAATAAAAATTCAAATTGTTCATTTCTCACCTTATAAAGTTATGAAGCTTTGCTCCAGTCACATACTTTTGTGATTGTTCCCTACCTTTAGGTGTGAAAGTCATTATTAGTTGTCAAAAGCTGTTGAAATATAAAATCTGACCTGTAAATATTATTTGCTCTTATTATTTTGCAATAGAATAATATGAACAGCACAGCAAATTAACATACAGCATACAAGTTCAAAAATGCAGTTTTTATTCTTTTGAGATTTTAAGTTCCAGCCTGCCAAAAAGGCTCCTTCAAAAGTGTCCCTTAATCTTAAATAACAACCTAGAGGTAGTAAGGACCATATGGAAAGTCTCTTTTGTGGGAAGAACAAAGAAATGTATGGTGTCTAAGTCTTGGTGTAGATATCTGTCAAGATGAAAAGAGCACATCATATACCATATTTGGGATGTGGTTTTGACCCTCTCACTTGCTGAGCAAATGTTGGACTTTAAGAAGCTTGGAAACTTAATTTATAGTAATAAGCACCTGGATCAAGTTCATTCCTCTTGATAGAAGCATTCTTTTTGCATCAACTCTTCATGGGAGCATTTCTGTTAGGGGCATACTTACAGTAAGTTCCCTCTGTAGCAGATGGGCACTATCCTGGTTCCTCCAGAAGGCTATTAATTTTGGCACAATCCTAATCAACTTCTGAAGCTACTACTCTCTGTTCTTTGACTCAAAATGGCTTCAGCTGTTGTGTCATAACTTACAGAACATCGTTAAGCCAGAATCAAAGAATCAACTCACATGCCAAGATATGAATGATACAATGCTCTTGTGTCGATAGCTTATCTCTGTCATAAAATATTATAGTTAAAAAATTAAGACAACTTGGGGTTTCATAACCATCCTAAATATTTCCAGATTTGCTTCAATTCCCTATGTCTCTTCTGTGTTTGAAAACCCCCTGAAGAAAATGGAGGTGTTTATCCCTGTTTAAATCTGAGCATCTCTTTCAGATGCCTGAGCCAGAGCATTTATCCTTCAGAGTCCTCTCAGCCCACCCAGTAAAGCAAATGGAGAAAATTATCCTTCAGGGAGTGAGTTGGAGAACCTAACAGATGCTATCACAACATTACAGAAAACAGCTCTTAAGTCAGTAGCAACCCTATCCTTGTCCTTCTCAAAGATCAGAGATAAGGATCACTTTTTAAGCCAGAATTATAGTTTAGGTGATGGTGGTAAAAAAGACATTCACTGAGCTTGTACTCTGCCTTTCCATAATTTTTGCGAACTGTCTTGCAGCTTCAGAAAAGACCTGTGAGTTTCCTGCATGCAATCTGGGGACTCTTACAATGAAGATGCTACAGAAAGAAGGCTCTGTGCCTGTAACACCATCTCCTGTAACCAGGAACTGTAGCAGTCATTCCTATGAAGTGCTCAGTATTTTGTTCTTAGCCCAGCAAAGTACTAATATGAGTGCTCAACCTCAATCATGTGACCTTAATCAGGAAAATGTGAATGGGAAACTATGTCCATTCCCCTAATGATGCAAACAGGAGCTGATATAAATGAATACATATTTTGAGCTTTGTATTGCTGAAAATATCTTGTCTTTAAAAACTAGACCAGATAACCAGTGACTGATAACCAGTTAATTGTGAACTCCAAGTGCTGAGTTACAGATCCTTTTTCAGTTGAAGCTGCATCTAAGTAGGATCTAAAATAGTAGTAACAACAAATAGAGGACTTGACAATCTTTCAATCACTCAAATAAAACTTCATTGCAACAAGTATAGTGTAGCTGATTAAACTAGGGGTGCGATTTTCATCTCATAGAAAAAATATTTTTATTGTTTTGTGTTTGGGTTTTTTAAATATATGAAACCTCAAGTGGAGCAGAATTCCCAGATGGACCCCTACCTTAGAGTTAGTCACTTCTTATCCCATTGGAGATTTTTACTTAAACCACTAACTGAACTCACATCAATCAGTACATAAAGGATTTGAACTTGCATCTCCTACATCACAGCACTTCTCATGAGAATTATAGAACCATTGCATTATTAAATTTGGAACAGACCTCTAAGATTATCAAGTCCAGCTATCAACCTAGCATCACCACTATGCTCACCAATAAACTGTGCCCTCCAGTGCCATATGCACACATTTCTTTGAACACTTCCAGGGATGGTGACTCCATCACTTCCCTGGGCAGCCTGCTCCAATGTTTGGCAACTCGTTCTGTGAAAAAATTTTTCCTAATACCTAATCTAAACCTTCCCTGGTGCAACTTGAGCCCATTTCCATTAGGCTCTTAGAGATTACAGAGGTGTTTTAGTTGTGTTTTCTACTGGACATGGTCTGGTATATCCGTTCCCAGGTTATTTACTAATCAGCCTTTCCTGACAAAACTAGAGGAACGCCTGCTTCTAACTTGAATCTCAGCACCATCAGGTCTCCAATGGCTGTGTGAATGACAAGCTGCACCATAGGAAGCCCTCAGGGCACTTCTGGCCTGCAGCAGTTGCCTTAGGAGGGAAGGCTGAGGGAGATGGTCTATTTTAAGCTAGAATACACAAGGTTTCTGTGAGAGTTCATAGCAGCTTTCCTGTGCAAGAAGAGGTTGACAAGAGGGAGCCAGGCTCTTTATGGAAGAGGTTCACAGCAGAATAAAAGCTGATAGTCATGAATTGAAACAGGGCAGTTTCTGCCTGGAAGCATATAAGGGAACATTTCTTTCTTTGTGATTCAGGCTGCCCAGGGGGGTTGGGCAGGCTCCATTCTTGGAGGTTTTCAAGACCAGAATAGCAAAGCAATCTGAACAACCTGGTCTGATTTAATAGCTGAGTCTGCATGAAGCAGGAGGTTAGATTAGAGACCTCCTGAGGTTCTTTCCAAGTGGAATGATTTTGTGAGTCAGTGATCCTGTAACTGTATGAAGGAAGCACATTTTTGAGGGATGTAAAACAAATCCGATATGCTCTTTGACTGTAGCAAATTGTTGTGATGTGAAAGATTCAAAGCTATATATGTTTGCTTTTATTAATGATTAGAAGTGCCTTTTCATTTTGAAATTCTATGATTTGACATTTGAAGTACATAATCTAATGTATAAAATATGAAGAGTGTTACAACTGTAACATATAAAACACAGATGAACATATCACAGCCTCAAGGTAACCCATTTCTTGCTTTATAAGCCAGAAATACTTGTGGAAGTATCATAGTTTTCCAGAGTGCTACACTGTGCAAACAGATCTCTACTCCTAGCTTACAGATGTGGAGCAAAAATATGTGGTTAGACAGGCCCTTAAACACTGCACATGTGGGGGTTGCAGGCAGCAAGTTATTCCAGATAAAATCATGATAAAGCTGTGATTGGCATGCTTCCACTTTGTCATTTTTCTGACAGTGTATCACGATTTGACACGTTTTGGTTTTTTTATACCATTACATCTGTATGAGGAAAGCTTCGTATTAAGGACCTTGTACTTCAGAAAAGAAGGACAAGCAGGCCTGAAGAGCTGCTCTGTTGGAAAAAAACCTATATATGAGTTGTATCTAGTAGGGTGCAAACGTAAGTATTTGGGGAATTTACACTTTGCTTTAGCTCCTGGCATTTGTGACATTCACTATTAAGCACGGTGAAACAATCAAAATTACTTTTGTAACTTGCTATATTTGCTGTGGAGAGGTACTCATTAGTCTCGTGGACTTTTGAAATAATTGCACTCAACAGCTGACGCTGAGGTCAATCAGAAGACAGGGAAAAAATATCTTGGGAAATGTCCAACTTCTTGTAAAAACTGGTTATGAGCAGCACACTGCCAGTGGACCACCAGCACTCATAAATAATGATAGCACAGCTTTTGTTTGACTTTAACTCAGAACTAACTGCACAGCTTCAGTCAATTACTGGAGGGTGAGAAAGGCAGAACAGGACTGAAAGAGCTATTTTTGCTTTACATTAAATGCCTTACAGGACATTCAAGATTCATTTAATCGTAGAACCATTAAGGTAGAAAAAGATCTCCAAGATCATCAAATCCAACCTTCATTATGGTTTTGCATTCTGATACAGTGAAGGGGTTTATGCTGTTTTACCAGGAGGAAGTGGGATCATTGAACTTGGCAATGTGAAGGCCATTTGGAGCCTCTGCATGTCTGGGATTTCATAGCTGCATTGAAGTCCTTTGTTGGATCTGTGTACATTTCCATTCCCCACTATGCTAGATGATGAAGTTTATCAACCTAGAAGGAGCTTATTTAATCACATAATCACTGTGGGGTGTTCTATTAATATCAGTCTTTATATGGACATTTTGTAGTGCAAAATGGTAAGCTAGATTTTATCTACTACATGTTTTCTTTTATATATGTATATATATATATAAAGTTTACTCTTTAGTATGAAAATAGTAATGCAGTGCTTTCAGACTAGCAGCCAATCTTGAGCTGTTTTCCTCCTACATTATTCTTTCAACAGAGTAGGATAGTAGGTTTAATATTGAAAAATAGAGGCATCATTTCCAAATATTTTTTAGGAATTGCAAATAATTATTTAAGCAATTCTGTTCAATTGCCATAGCACGGCACATCTAGACAGCTGTGTGTCCTAAGAAAACAATTTACGGTTTATTTAGGCCATATCCTTCTCTTTCATCTTTCCCCTTTCTGGCCTTCCCTCAAGATTTCTTATTGTCTTTCTCATGTTGGTAATATGAAAAAATTATTGGGCAGAGACAAGAATTTCTCAAACATTAATACTTTTCTGTAAGTATCCTCCTCTGATTCAGTCATGCAGAGCTGCCATTTTTATGAGAGAAAGGGTTATTAACAGATTGGGGGAGGATCAGCACAGCAAAATTACTCCACATCTGTGTATTCCTATAAAAAAAGACTGTAAATTTTATACAATCTCTACTGTTGTCAGATGATAAAAAGGCTGTAAAAAGGATGTGGAAGGAAGGAATTAAAATGAAGTAAAAGCAAGATGACAACATCCTTGTGTTAATACTTAATTTAACTTTTCTTAAATTACTATCATGTATCTAATACAGATTACAGTATACAGTACATAATGGAATCTAATGTATGCTTTATCATAATACACTGTAATCTAATATTTGCTGGAATAGATCCTTTCCATTATCTCAGTCCTTTTGTCTGTGGTAAATCCTCTGATTCAAACTTGAAATATTTCAGTTTTCTGCAGCAGCTTAGTCTGCTGCAAGGCCAGGGTCTCAATGTCCACACTAAGTTCTTGCAGCTCTTTGCCACATGGAAAAGAGCTAGAACTGGAGACAATCTGGTCTGTGGGATTGGTTCAAGATTTGTAGGGCTTTTTGTAGAGCCTTTTTACTACTGGGCAGACACTCTGAATAAAATTCCTGTTCAAGGTAGCCAGTATCTTCCTGAGGAAGAGTAGGAAGATGAAAAATAGATGGTTAAAAACTAAGAGCATGGGCAGGTTGAGGGAGATGCCTCAGCCAGACTGTCTGTCTAAGGCAAAAAGATTGAGACAATAATATTCAATCCATTATTTTAGAGCTGCTTCAGGGAGCATTGCTTGTAATCAAAAAATCCTTTCAGTCAGAAACACAATGTGAGTCATAATGTATGAGAGTTTGCTACAAGATGTGAATATATCCATGCCTATTCTGCTGAAAAAAAACTTGTTCCGTGTTTCCAGAAACTTGAATTTACAGTAATTAGTTTTATTAGTGGACACAAGAAAGTTAAATACTAAACACCTCACAGGCTGACTCAAAATACATGTGAAAGGTAGAGGAGTCCCTAGGTCTACAGAGAATTATTTCTTTGAAGTGCTGAATCTTGGTTTCACCTGGCCTGGGAACATTGCCCAGATCCAGGTGTAGCCTCTGTCCTTACAAGAAAAAGAGTAGTTAACATGTTTCTGACATTTCAGTGGAAACAACCTGAGTCACTTTGATTTAATTATGTTTGTTGTGCTACACTGGCTGCATTTTCTGCCTCCTCTTTGCTCCCCAGACCTGAAGTAAATCACAGAAATCTTCCAGATGTCTTCCTATAAGGGAGAGAGAATTTCTGTATGGAAGTATTTATGTAGGTCGGGGGAAATTCAGTGTCTAATAAGATGTAATTAACTGCCTTAATACCTCGTTGAGGAAGCCTAAATTTTGATTTTTTAAGGGGTTTTTTTTTCTATTCCCACTGTGTCCCTTCTCTGGGCTAATGTGATCTCAATATTTATCAAAACAAGACTTCAGCTCAGCGTCACTTACCATGCCTTGCCTATAAATATAGTCATTAAGCACATTATTTGGTTTTCAGAAATAGTTGGGGTTTTTTGAGGAAGGCCTTGTTCGACTAGTGGCTGCTTGATTACTTTACCCAAATGAAAAGTACAAGTAGTAAATTACTGCAAGAAGGATGTTGGAGAAAGCAGGGCAAATTCTTACTTCAGCCTGCTCATTTGGTGCTAACTGCATGCAATCTGTTTCTGTCCATGTGTGAGAGCTACCTGCACACAGTCTGCTGTTCAGTGAGCCATCAAGCTGTAAGCCTGCATTTTCAGTCTGCTGTGCACCAGGAGGCAAACCTTTAATCAGTATCTTTTGAAAGAGATCATGGTTAATAAAAATCAGTTAAGTTCACTTCTGTGATTCTAGCAGCCAGTGTGCTGCAAATTCACTAGAGTCAATTTCGACCCCATTATAGTTTAGAAAATAAATCACTACGTGGCTAGATTTTTAGGTGTTCTAGGAAAACAAACTTACTCGTCTTACTCCTGTCTCCCAGCTGTGTATATTAAATGAGTGTCTGGGGGTATGTGAAATTTAGTGCTGCTCATAGCTATTAGACGTCAATGAAAATATTCTAACTCAAAGACTCTTTTGAATGAAATACGTAATGATTTTGAAAGTCAAATCAGTCCTTCATTACATCATTTTTTTAATGGTTAGCCACAGTGCGGTGTAAGGGAAGCATAAATGATAACCAGATTCTGTCTGTAAATGTATTTATCTTTTTTGTTTTGATACAGTCTCCATTATGAGTGTTTTCCAAGAAACTTTAGTCTCAAATGATGTCAATTTCTTTCCTTTTGAGTAATTTTATTTTTATCAAAGCTTTTAACTGAAGAGAAAGAAAGGAGAAAAAACCCCATCACTTCTTAAATCTTCCCATTTATGACTCTCTTTCATATATAAAGTCACTGTCATCCTTTCTGTACTACCATGGGCTTATACAGCACATCCTGAATATAAGTAGCTGTGGCTGGAGTTATGGATAGTGTTGAATGGAGACCTATCCATGCACTGCCCATGTGTCCTGGACATTTGCATAGATACTTTCTCTAGTGTCATTTACACATTCTTAGTTTTAGCCCTCACATTTTGTTGTGTAGGCAACAACACTCTGAACTTTACATCAGTAATAGGTTTCTCATAATGTATTTGCTGGTTACAGTTAGAAAGATTTGTGTAAATGCACTCTGTCTAAAAATATACTTTCTCAAGGTCTCTTGACTCACTTAAGCAAACGGCCTAATGTTGTAATAAGAGAAGGGTCTGATCTTTGGCCAGAAAAGCCTCAGAGATTGATTCTTTATCAGAGATGGATCCTTTGTCGAAGGTCACTTTAAAAACAGAGCCAAATACAGAAGGGTAAGTCAGCTGCTTGCAAGACTGCCAGGCACTACGGCCTGCCTCCCACAGAGCTTCTGGGAAAGCTCAAGATACAGGGATCACCCCTGTCCAGAGTAGGGGCATTGCAATGAGCACACACCTATTTCAGGTGCCTCTTTTCTTCTTGGCACCTTTTGGATGAGAAGCAGTAGTGGATGAGATGGCTTACCAAAGAAAATCTCTAAACTTTAAACTGTGTTTGTTGTATCACAAGGAAGTGTTCTACCAGGGAAATACCTATTGATGCACTGCACACTCCCAGTAATATGTCCTGAGAACAGCTATTAGACCAAGCATTATTGGCAAAGCGATTTTTAAACTCTGTTACTGCTGAAGGGGCTGACTTACATATTGCATGAGCTATGGGTGGCTTTGCCTATGCTCAATACTAGAAAATTAGGCACTTAGGAGGATGGTGGTAATGGAGTGAGAGTTTTGAGATGAGGGTGAATAGTGTTGGATGGAGCTCCAACATACAGAAAATAAGAGGCAGAGTTGTGAATTGGGCTCAAACATCCTAAATCTCTCATTGGAATCCTAACCCTCAATATGCCCCAGCCCCTAAATAAAAAGTTAATAGATGTATTTCATCATCTAAAGGATTTTGTTCTAGAAAGAGAAAGAAGTGTTTTTGGTATGGTATACCCCAAAACACAGAGTGTTTTGCAAGCCTTGCTTACTGTGAAAAGCAGTTTTAACAGTAGTGTTGGCAGATGTATAGCTCATTGGACTAGGTCCTTGGCTATCATGTTTTTTCAATGCATTGCATTCACTGTCAGAGTATTTCAGTTTCAGAATTCATGAAGGAACAGTAATGCTTTTCAACTCATTCTTTCTCTCATCCCTCTTCATACTTTCTGAATGCAGTGGTAATTGTGCAGTCTGAGAAGTTCTGCTGTGTTTGTCAGAGAAGTACTGCTGTGCTTGTCATGGCTGTGATATAAAGGTCTCAGCCTAAAAGCAAAGGGACAGGGCTAGAGCTTGAGTGCCTCTTGCACACAGGAGGCTTAGGGTATAGATCTCTCTGCAGTGTGATCTGTGAATATCATATACCCTGAGCATGGGAGAGTAGAAATAAATGCTCCTTAAAAAAAGTCATGAGGCTGTGGGATTTCCCAGCTAGTATAGGACATTTTTTTACCTAATTACCAGGGAAAACAGTCAGGGTCACATCAGCACTTTATTGAGAGAACCATAAATACGTAATAATTCCTCTGTTTATTCCTTAAAACATTTACTTTTTGCACTGTCAAAGCACATGGTTTTCTCAAGCTATTCTCTATTTTCAGATAGTGGACTTGGCAAAATTCAAGTCAGTTCACATTCAGAGCTTGCACTTAAAACGAAGGATGTAAAGAAGAGGACTAAATAGGAATAGAAAACTGAAGCAGCTCTTAAGAGTCTCCAGGTCAACATTACCGTATCACTTTTTAAACTAAAAAACACCAGAACATAAACAGCAAAATGCTCCTCTTTATCTGCTATTCCTTGTTCCTGTTTTATCTTCCTTTTTAGGGAGGAAGAAATACTAAATTCTTTTAATTCCTTTTTTTTTCTTCCTTGTGTACTTTGTTTATAAAGCATATGAGCTGGAAATCGTCACTGTTCTTGCTTGGGAGAAACATCATTAGCTTCATGAGGAAAACATGTTTGCTAAGAAAGCATGTGAAAAATTCATAGAGATGTTAACTACAAATACTGAAAAAACCCCTTCTGTAATTACCATTAGGTAAATTTTGAAATGTTTTCCAAAATTTATGCTTATAATATTCTGTTCTTAGTGGAGTTGGAGTTGGACTTCACATTCAATTGTCTTTGTTCAACTAATTCTGCTGGATCTCTGAGCTGTTCAGAATGATAATTCACAAGACTTTGCTAGATTAAGAGTCATACATTTTAGGTCTCATGAGTATTTTTGTTCCATGGCTCACAAATGCAGCACTTTGAACTGTTTGGGAGCAGGAAGGCAGATAGTGTCTAACTGATGTCATGTGCATATAAAATGGAATTCAATCAAAATCATTCATAGATTAAAAGGATTATTTTATATTCCCCATGCACATAAAAGATACTAAACTAGTGTTATGAAACTTGCAATATTTTCTCAAAACAGTTTCATAGCTTTCTGTGAGGTTAGCATTCTCAGTGCAGAGGAAGACACAGCATCTGCTGTAATGTTGGGATGAAATTTATTTGTCCATATAAACAGTAAGTGCTTTAATGCTCTCTTTGTGGAGAGGCACCTACTGGGATTTTCAAAAGTTCTTTAGCAGTTGGTAAAGGTACTGTATATTTATGACAATCTTCAGTCACTGGTTAAAGCATGTGACATTATTCTCAAATAAATTTTATATGCATAAATTTGTGATTGGGAAAAATCATGCAATTTCAGGTATGCTTCTATTCTTAAGAAACAGTAATATTAATTATAGCAAGAACATGATTAGCACAATTAAGAACTTAAAAGCAATTTAGACTGATGGCTGTACTTTGTCCACATACCAAACTGTTCTACCCTGACAACATGATCAGTATCTCAGCTTTTCATATCATTCCCAGTCTCTTACTGATGTCTGGGTGTTGCGTTTTCCAACCCAGGAGTGCCCAGACTCCTTTTCTAAAGTGTTTTTATGGTCCCTACTAGATCTGTGTGGAACTGAACATCTCACAGTCTTTTAATGTGTTATTTGTGACAGTCTTTGGGGTTGTTGGGGAACTATTATCCCATATTTGCCGGTAGATCTTATTAGGTTTCTTAAAAGATACTGTGGTGACAGTTTCCTTTAAAACATAGCTGCTGCACAAGGACACGTTACTCCATCAGTTCATCCCGTTACTCCTATATTCTCTGTTTAATGGCTTTGTGTGTCTTTTGGTGTAGACAATGTTTTATCTATGCCTTCGACAGTGCTTGATGGCTAATAATCGTCATTGTTTCCCATCCAACAGCAGTAGCAAACTGAAATTTCTTGGGCGAATGCCTCTCCTTATGGCAGGTCTCCATACTTATTTTGTACACACACATGTTTCATTTCAATCTAGTCAATTTGGGTGCTGAACTGAACTGGCCTGAACCTCTGGATCTTCAGAGGTTCATCTATCACTGAATACTGCAGCTGGACAGAGGGAGACAGTTGAAATGAGGTCAATATGCCAGCTGTTCCTTCATTTATCCCTGCCATATTAAGAAAGTTGATAGAGTGGAGCTAATCCATCTGCTCATAATTTATTACCTAGCAATAATATACAGTTTCACTATTTCATGAGCTCACTCTTTGACTAATTTTATTAAAAGTCCTTCCATAGCATCATTTTTAATCACTTTTCATGCAGTTTTAGTTATGTATAAAATAGAAGAAAAAGATGGACTAAAGAGACGTGAAAGTATTTAATGAGAAACTCAGGTCAGCTTAAATAGAACCAGATCAAATAAAGTTCAGTCAGTGAGCCTACAAAGACCAACAGAAAAGTGTTCTAAATTACCTCTTTCACATGAAGCTTTATTCTGTCATGTCTAAAGTGCAGTCAGAAGGAATAAGACAGCCCTGGCAGCACCATGAGAGGAGGCAGGGCTGCAGTGCCTGGAGGAGGTGGCTGGGTGACCTGCCAGGCTGATGGGCAGTGCTGGCCAAGGGACCACAGGGTCAGAGCTGGCAGGGGGAGGGGTCTCCTGCCTTCTTTACCAAGAATGCTCAGTGGGGTTTATCTCATCCACTAGTTCTCAGCCATGCATGGGTTCTGGATGTTAAAAGGATGCAGAATTTTGCCTGCGTGTTGGTTGTATGCAACACTAAAAGGAATTCCTGTGATCTTAATTATATTTCTCTTGTTATTTAGTTTAAAACATTCTGATCCTTTATTAGACTGGTAGGGGTAGTCTTCAGTGAATTGGGCTGGATATAATTTCAGAAATGAGTACTGAAGCAGAAATTGCCTGTTTTTCAGTGTTGAGCCCACCACTCCCATCGACTGTTAGAGGTTTTCATATAAATACAAGAAGGACTTTTACTGAGCAAGCTGACTGTAGAGCCTGTATACAGGCATCCTGGATGGGAGTTTCCAAAGCATTCAATTCATTAACATAAGTCTACTTCCACCAAAAATTATGGCTTTAGCCGCAGCTTTGAATGAACAGAGTTGGGTTATTCCAGAAAAATACTGAAAATCATGCCTTTCTATTTGAAAATGCCTTTTTGAGCTGATAGGTAGCCGCAGCTGTAGATGTTAAAAGTAACTTGATTTTTGTTTTGGTGTTGTGTCACTGCTGGAGCACCAAGTGTTAAAATGAACACAGATGGACATTTTTTCCCTATTGGGATGACTTCTCCCAGGAGAGTCAAGGGCTTCTTACCTTCTTTCCTTTTGCTGCAATTTCACAGTGATCATTTTTTCATTAGGGTGGAGGCGGTGAAAAGGTACAACAACAATAAAAAATCCATTAAAAAAATCCATCCATACTTGTTAGACTCCTTAATCAAAAGCATCACTGCATCTGCAATGGTCTTTGCTATATGACATTCATCCCGTGACATCAGCTGCATGAGTGTGTTATGTGTGTAATGCTTTGTTTGTCTGTCTCTCTCTCTGTCTCCACCTGTGAGATTTTAAAACTGGTTGTAATTTTTTTTTTGCTATTTATATATATCTGAGTGAAACTATGTATGTATATGTATATGCATAAGTATATAATTGAGAGGAAATATAGTGTGGTTATTGAAAGGTGAACTAAACAAGCAACATTCTTATTAAATTAGGCACCCAGACTATAAATAAACAAAATACCATGAACTAATAGCCCCAAATATTTTTAAGGTAATCATTAAGAAAACTTACTAAAGTAACAGACTTGAAAATCTGTTTCATCTCTTAAAGGCTTAAATGTTATGAAGAATCAGGTTCACTATAGTGTGATCTGAAAGAGACAAGGAAATTGTCATTTCACATAGCAGATGGACTCCAGGAATGTTCACTCTCTAAGTATCAACTGATGTTGATTAAAAGCTAGGTAGATATACAGAAGACAGCTTTATTCCTCTTTTATTTGCTAGTGTCCAGAAAATCTTCCATAAAGATTAAAGTTTACTAGCAAAATACCACACCAATCTTATAGTCAATGCTAAATGCAGGGGAAATTTTCTTTTGATTCTAATCCAGACATTACAAGGGCCTTTTTATGTCTCCCTTCTAAAAATGAAGGTTTGCAGGAAGAACAGACACAGAGCATCAACTATCATTTAAGTTTACATGTCTGGCTCTCATCTTTGCCATGAGTGATCTTTTGTAAAGATGCTTAAGATCACAAGATGTTTCATCTTTGGGCAAGGCAAAGAGGATGTCATGTCACCACGGCACCTGAAGAAAACAATAAAAAATCTACATGCAGTTAGAAAAACCCTCAATGTGCCATACATTTATGGAACTGCAGTAAATCTGTAGCTGCCACAGATTCATTTTGCATATTATATTCAATATGTCAAGGATGGTAAAGGATTGGTCTCCTACAAAGGTAAAAAGGAAACAAATAAATCTTGTTCAGGGATTCACAACCTCTCATGACATGATAGTTTAGATGTGAATTACAAGTTAAATGCAAGCAGTGTCCTTTACTTTGGAAACACAACAAAGGCAAAGGGAATCAGTTACATAGTTCCCTGCATATTGGTTGTAATTAATAATAAACCAGAAACATGAAATTGTTGTTAATGGTTTTGCCCAAGAAATGTGATTAAAATAAAATTTTGTTTGCTTAAACACGTACCCTGGGCAGAATGAACAAGAAAATCCCTGGTGAGTTATTTTATGGCACTGTGTTGAGGGCAATGGCAGCACATTCAGGAATTTGGGGCTTTCTTGTGAAGTCCTGTGCAAATTGTTTTACTGCAGGGTAGGAACTTTCTGATGTTGATGTTAGTTGAAGTTATACTGTCAAATAGCTGTACAGTGTGTCCAGACCCAGAGACTCCAAACACCATTTAATACTAGAAGATACTGTGCCATTCATTTTGTCATAACAGTTTTCCCTAGGTAGACAGATTAAGCAGAGAACAGGACAACCCACACATAACCACTGTTTTGTTGCCTATTTATGCACAGATATTATCATAACCCTTTGAAGTCACTGGGAAGATTTTTTTTTAGGTTTTTTTTTCACCACCATGGAGTTTAATGAGATCAGAGTAATTGTGAGACAATGGTTTCACTTTGCTTTTTGATTGCATAATCAAGAACCACCAGTATTGACAAAATTCCAAGATGTGTTCGTATTGCTATCCACATCAGTGGCACATATTCTATTAACTGTCAGCACCTTGACCCTGTTAGGACTTAATTGTCTTTTGCTCATTGGTGCAATTTAAGCATAGCGTCCTAGATGTAGCATAATCTCATGGCAACAGTGAATGATATTATATAACAGTGGTGAAATTAATTTTAATATCATTTTAAAAAATAGAAATTTTTTTCCTTTAAGCACCTGTATCTCCTGAAGCTAATTTGGGGCATTTCATCACAGAAATGGATCCCATATGACTACAAATAGGCATACAAAATTCCTAAGGGCAAATAGGTAGAGATTATACAATATGTAGAGACCTCATGATGTTACATGAATGTTATGTATGTTAGCCTTAATAAATTTTCTTGTATCTTTAGCAAATGTAGTATCTTGTATGTTTACTGTGGACTGGGATAATTTATTGCAAAACCTTTGTCTGAATGGAAAAAGGATTCTAAATTTCATATTAAACTATATATTGAAGAGCTAAGGACGAATTAATTGCAGAACCACCCCAAATAACTTTTTTACTCTTGAAGAGGATTTCAAGGTGATGTGGATGGGTGCAGTGATGTCATTTTCACAGATTCTATTTTAATTCAGGACTGTGGTTCCAAAATTCACCCAGAGGAGTCCTGTGGCTTGCAGCCTCTCTCTCATGAATACCTCTCAGCAATTTCACAGACGGTGTTTAAGACCTGTGAAGCTGGAGACACAAAAGGTTTGTACTTTATCCCCCTTTTTTCTGAAAATTAACTCATTCACCTCTTCAAAGAAAAACTAGAAACACTATTAACTCTTTGCTATAGACATGCACTAACCTACGCACCATAAAGGGAACTGATCACTTGTAATAGTTACTGGTTTTTAAAATCAGGCTAATTTGTTTATCTGAGAATTTTTTGTTTAATAATTTTCTAATCAGTGACCACCACTGCATGTGCTATTTTCATATAGTCTTTAAAATGCATTGAAATATTCCATCAAAACCACTTAAAATAAAAATGCTTTATCCTAAATAGAAGGGTTTTTCTACTCCAAATAAAAATTAACTCTAGAAGAGGAACACAGCACTTAGATCCATTTGGATTTTATATTTCCACTGCTATATTAGAAACCCAAAACTAGTTTTTAATTTTACATATATTTATACCTTAAAAAACAAGGGGGACAAATAAAGAATTATACAATAACCAATACAATCCAGACATGTCTTTGGTTTAGTGAGAACTCAGATTACAACAGATTGTCAAACATGTACTCATGTGAAAGTCACAGCTTCATGAAGATTTATTCCAGTGTACTTTAACTACTCAGGCATGGGGTCTTTTTCATATTTAAGTTGTTGCTGTATTAGACAGTAAGTAATTCTGTTCGGTTCTTGGTTAGAGAAATGGAAAATAAACCAACAGTCCTCTATGGTCTACTGACACAACTGTATTCTTTATCTTGCCATAGACAGGAGCAGCCCCCCACAGCAGTAAATCTGCACAAACTCGTTGAATAATCAATAAAAAGTAACAGGAATGTGGGAACTGCCTGAATGCATCACTTCATGTGAAACAGAGGCATGTAATAAATTTGTGTTATATGAAGGGAATGCACAAAAGAGACATTGCTGTTCCTAGCAGCATATTTTAATCACACAAATTGTGAATCATTCTATGCAACAATATCAGGACATAAAGTTCGAAACTAGAAAGCCCAAACCAAATCCACTGAATCCTTTCTCAGGCAGACCATCTCCTTCTCCTGATATACAGCATACTCTTTTTGAATACTGAATCTAGCTAAGTGTGGCTGCATATAATATCTTTTGCAGCCATATTGTGAATAATATACAAAATTAAAGTTCAAACAAACTTCAGGAGATGTATACTCAAAGGACAAGTATACTAAACAGGGAAGAATAATTTGTGCTTATAAAGTGAATATTGCCAACAGGTGTTTAGTGAGCCTAGAAGTGGGGTTTGCAGTATCTGGCAACAAGAAACTGTATAGAGTTAATGTGTGTCTCAGCTCCCACCTGGAACTGGAAAGCATCATTCCGAATTCGTAACCAACAAATGATATACCAATCCTGGCAATGAACAATGGCAAATGGCAAATTCCCTGCTAAAGCAGGAACATCTCTTAAATAAGTTAATTTTTCAGAGAAGCCAAGCAATGTCATTTCCCCTCAGAAATCAACTCAAAACTTCTGCAGAGGTAAGGTGGTGTCATACACTGTTCTCATGCTAGGAAACAGTTTCATAGGGATACTGAGGTACTACTACAGTAAAATATATCTGTGCTGAGAAAAGCTTGTGTTTGAGCGTTCACAGACAGAGGCTGAGGTGGAGCATCAGAGATAGAGATGAAACCTTACTTCTTCTGACATTAATGGTAGAATTTAGAAGGCTGCTTTATAGCTCAGTACAACCAAGATTTCACAACTCATTTCTAACCTTTTGAGGTAGAGCAGAGGCAGTAATTCAGGGTCTAACCGTGACAGAAGTGACTTCCTCTTCTCCTAGTCACCCTGGCACTATTCTTTGAAGGAAATTTAACACTTTTCCAAATATACACTTAATTTGCACTATTTCTCTCTCTCTCTCTCTCTCTCCCCATCCCTCTTTTAATCAATAAATGCAAATATACAACAGGGGAAGTTTCTTTCCTTTGTGTTTACATCGTGGAATGAAATTACAATTTTTCTACCAAAAAAATCTTTTTCTTTCAGAAGTTCTCCTTTGATTCATGTGGTTTGAGCCAGGCTATCATATGAAAATTAGCTCGTTGTTCATTTTTGCATTATCAATAATACAGAAGTAAGCAAATATTAACTGTGTGTTTGGCTTCTAAGAAGGAGAGAGGGAGAGAGAACTGAAAGACACCATGAGAACTTGTGCTAAATTCCTGCAGGTGGATTAGATTGCTGCAGTCTGTAGAAATGTGGTTTGTAGACAATTACAAAATCTGGTGGGTAAGATATCACAAATTCCCTTTTAATTTTCTGTTGCTGTGACATGTATGTTTTAGTTATATCCCACTTTCTATTCTTCCTACAATTGTACCCAGTCTAAAATAATTCTGTGTGGTCTCTCTCTGCATTCAACAGCTGTCTGAATCTGGATCCAGCAGAGACATAAATTGAAGTCCAACAAAATGAATGTGTCCTTTGGTTACAAGGAGTAAATCTCAGTTTGGACATAAGTCCATAGGCCTAAGGCTATTTATTCTGTAGTAAATCATGTCCTTTTAAAAACAGTTTTTACTTTTGTTTTTCATAGATGCAGCTAGAATGAAAAGAAAAATATTTCCATAGCCTATTCACAGAGAGAAACCTTTCTAAAGGCCTTAGGGTACCAAATAAAGACCAAATGCAAAAGTAAACTAGTAATAAATTAACAAATTAACATCAGTGTAGGTTAAACATTTAGATTTTGAATTATCAAGCTAGAATAATATTTTCTCTTTCTATGGATGATTGTTCAGCACTATAGGAAAACCTTGATTTTAAATTTGAAAGCAAAATATGTGTAATTGTGACTATGACAATGTAAAAGGATGAATAAAAATAAAAGAGACTGAAAGAAAAAGCAAAACTATCAAGTGTACAGCCGTTATTGGTTAAAACTTTCAATTTTAGGCTAATATTTTTTAAATAGAAAGTAAACAATCCCAACTAATTATTTTGAAAGTCTGTTTATTTTCATGTGATTTTATGAGAACAGTATTAAGGAGTACTGGCAATGTTTTATCTCGTATCTTCAGCAGAAGATTTATGTATGCAACTGATAACTACCCTAATGAGCCAAAAATCCAGCTTTCGCTCTTCCTGTGGAAACCTCCTGCTTACTGGTTTTCATAAAACTTTGATTATGCCAATTTTTATTTTGTGAAGAAACTAACAGTGTGTCTTTCTTTCTTGCTCTCATTCACTTAATTATTGGTAAACTTGCCCGTTCCTGGTAGAGCCAATGTTAGTGCTTTTGCCTGAAGCACCACAAAATGCTGCCTGATTGAAATGGTGCTGAAAGCTGGATTATGTGCTGCTAACTTATATAAGTGAGGGAAGAGCAACTTAAAATTGCCATAGAATATAAGCCTAATTTCCAAGCTAATAATGTTTGCAATTTTTCACTGTTGTCTTCTTTTTTGTGAGATTCATCTTATCTTTTAACACAATCCTATTTCTGAAGGTTAAGAATTCATTGACCAATTGCTGTGAAATTGCAACAGGAAAAGTTCACAATAGTTGGATTTAAAATGCATAAACTTACACGCATCATTTAAAAACTCTATGTAAATATAAAACCAGGAAGTATTCTGTTAGCATTAAATGTTTAGTGCTTCCTATAAATATGAATTTATCTCCATATATGTGTGTTCTCAAATCTTTTTACATTTGCCACTAACCTTTAACATATGCCAGAAATTGATCTTTTTTTTCATTAATATACCTAGGGAATTATTGAACATAAACCAAACTATTTAAAAGAAGCTAGTCAAAAGTTACTTATCACTTTCAGTTGCCAAAGTTTAAACTTTTATTTTTCAGATATTTTGGCTCCTCAATATTCATTTTATATAGTTCTACTTTTCTAGTTTATTACATAAGACCAGATCAGCTCATAAAAGTGTGGGATGTTAAAAAGAAAATTCCATGAAATGAGGGATCTCGTATGTTGTAGACATTGCCAGAACTTTTATGTATTTGGGTTGAAAGAAAAATTACAACATCAGGAAAAAAATACTGAGTTTTCATATAATTTTAAAATATAGGTCACTGCCTGAAACACCTCTTGGGTCATTTATTAAGACCTCTATAGTAGTGGCAGGGTCTGAGTCCAGACTTCAAACCAACCAACCATTCTGTCCCTGCTCTCAAAAGGTACAAAGCAGTAAAAGGTGTTTGCATGGCACCTATTGCTGGGTTATGAGAGTCCTGGCATTTTCAATCTCCTGAAGAGAAGGCTGTGAAGCTGGGAATGACCATTTAGTCATAGATTGCAAAGTGGAAGCCAATGGCAAGATCCACAAGTGGCAATAGAAATCTTGGAGGGTCAAAGTATTCCTGGCCCCAGTGATGGCCACGGGACCACAGCCTGGAACAGGGCACCACAAAGCCAAGGGAGGGCCAGCATGAGTAAGGGATTCACAACAGGCAGCGCTGGGAGGCTACAGTAAGAGAAAAAGTCGAAATTCAGCCTCTGGTGTCCCAGCTGAGCAGGGTATTCATTTGGAAGAGGACTCCCTGCTCTAGAACCTGATTATCCCCTTTGTAACTTGATAAAGATTCAATTTAACCCCTTGATAAAAATTCTACATAGGATCTTGCTCAGGGATCAAAGTTCAGATCTCTCTTTTCACAAAAAATTACCAGGTTACAAGCATGCTGTTTGCCTGTCCTAATGAATTTTGAACTTTAGAGTGGTCCTTAACTGAGTGGGGAATATTTCTTCTAACTGCTGAGTGATTAGGATGCAGAAAATGCAAGTTTGAAACTCCTCTGAGCAAGAAGCGTGGGGTATCTCTGTCTTTCTGTTTGCACCCTCCCACCATGGTCCTGAGTTTCCCTCCTTCTCTCCTTCCTCCGTCCATGCTGTGAACTGGGCTGCTTGCCCAGCACAGCTTCCATGAGGCACCCATGCCCATGGGAACAGGGGAAGTTGGGTTATGCTCACTGAACCACACTGTGCTCAAAGCCAGAGTCCAAGGTTTTGTTTAGGTTCAGTCTGCTATAATTTGCTCCAAATCATCTACAAGTGCTTCTGAGGGTGGTGTGAGCATGTTCTGCACAGGGCAGAAAGAAGGGCAGCTGTGCAGTGTACGCAGCCACTGGTACTGCATGGTCATGGCACTGTGGGATGTATTCGTCCTTTAAATGTACCTGTGTGGGCTCCCATACAAAAAATTCTTGATGCTTTTATTTAGAAGGACTTCTTTATCTGCTAAGACAACTCACCCTGCTACTTACCAAAATATAGTCACTTGGACTTTTGCCTAAGTGCAAGCACAAACTGCCTCCCTGGAAACTCCCTCGCTCCTGAGGTAGCAGCTGACTCTCCCAAGGCCGCTGGGATCTTGCAGGGTTTCTTCACTCAGCCTCCCCCTCAGTCCCTGGCCAGATGAAATATCAAAAGGCAGTATTGTACTTTTTGTTGTTGCTTCCTGTGCAGCAGCAATCCATCACACACAGCTGGCTGCTGAGCTGCTGCCTGGCAGCAGTGGTGGGGACAAACTCTAAGGCCAGGTCTGATCTCCAGGCATTTGACTTTGGCTCGGTTTTCTGGGCTTTGGTGAGAAACTCATCTGTGGTAGCAAGGCCCAATAACACTGACACAAGGATGTCAGGCCTCTGTGCCCTTCTTTGTGTAATGCCTTCAATAAGAACAGAAGTAGGTTTTGCTGGCAGTTACATAGGCACTGGGAGATACTGTCAGCACCGTGTACTTCTAACAGCAAGAAAAAGTTTCTTTTGTTCATCCGAATACAAAGGCAACTCAAAAGTTTTCTGTCTTCCTTCAGAAATTAAATCCCTCAAGTTTCCAGTAGGATTTTGGAAAGGAATAGTTTTAGAAAATCAAAATAACAAAACCATTTAACCTTAGATAAGGGATTACTAAAACCCACTGATTTTTAGTAATCCTACTTTATGCTCCTAATCTTCAAAATAATTTTTGTAAATAAGATCAGGCTGTCATAAATCACGTATATTATTCATTTCACTTTACTGTCATCTTCTGAAGTGTATTTGTGCAGTCTGGGACAATCCTCTGAATTCTCACAAGTTAAAAAAAATAGTGTTTTGGAAGGAAAGTCTTAATCTTGCTTCATTTTTATATCAAGTGCTCTCAACCGTACACCCAACCTTTAGATGTTTCATTGTAGATGAGAATGAATCTTCAGACATGTCTGAATGTGCATATTTTCTTTTTGCATCCAGCCTCCTCACCCGTTTTCTCTTTTGCATACCCCTTCTGTTGAGAAAGGATAAGCTGCTACAAGAAAGGCAACATGGACTGAGAAATGAACCCACAACTGGCTGTCAAATTTGAGCATTCGCAGCTCTTTCAGGAAAGGAAGAAACTCCCACCCTAGCTAAAGGAAAAGGGCATAACACAGTGAAACGAAATAGTCTCTTCAAAGGATTGGAGGGCATTTAATTTACAGGCAACTCCCATATGAGGTTTTTTTACTCATATGTGAATAAAATACTCAAAAATATCTTACTTACTTCCTGTGTAATAAAACTACTCAGAAGAATACAGAGGAGGTGCTGACATTCATTGCTGTTTTCCAGGGCAATGGATTGTCCCTTGCCTCAGCTGCTCTGACAACAGAACCTGCGACTGGAGAGAAATAACATGGCAGCCCCACGGCTGCCAATACTCTGTGCTGGCCAAGCCCGAGCTCCAGCGCTGTGTGGAGGGCAGAAGGGTATGTAAAAGGCTTTACATTTTAATTCATTCTTATTTACCTGGATATTTAGTGTCCTGAAGCTTTCAAAATATTTTTAAGATTGATATGTGAGAAAAATCCCTTTTTATTGTAACTAGAAAAATATTTGGGTGAAAAATTCACAGGGATGAAAACCAACCGCTGTCTGTAATTTAGCCTCATATGCAGACGCAGTTGTCTGCTGCTGTTTCACAGAGGATCTTAGGTCACAGCACTGGAGTTTCAAGACTTATGGTGTATGTGGTTGTCAGTCTGACGTGCAGTGAGTACACAAGGACAGCGAATGGACATATTTGCATTGTTGTACCAGTTTTGTCTCACATGCAAGTTGGTTTTCTTCTGCTGCATACCTAATGCATGGCATTGCTTGTGCACACTAATCTTACCAAGTCTTCTTGCACATTCTTTTCTTTTAGTGAAGCTTCTAAAGTGATTGCTTGGAAACACAAGGTCTCCTTAATAAGCATGCTATGACTGTTAAACTGTTGAGAGAGAGCTCTGATCTGAGGCTCAGGTACCTTACTGAGGATACAAATATCCAGAAAGTAAGTAATTAATTGTTATAAAGCTCTTTAAAGTGTATTGCCTAGGTAAGAAAACAGTAACTAAAAGTGGCATTTTGATAAAATCCAAGAGCATTTCCATATAGACAAATACAAAAATAATAGTCTTTCAATTAATATTTTCTCCTTCATTTCTGATAAATTTCTTGCCCTGCACAAAGGACTTTATTGCAATTTTGCTTTATTTCTGCTAGTGGTTTTCTCTGTTACTATAGAGCTGTAGGTTACTCCTAGAATATTTAAAAAAAAAAAAATATATTGCTTTTTATGACTGAGGAGAAGCTTGATTTGCTTCTCATGTACAAAGCAAGCTCTTCTGGATTGACCACAGAGAAGAATATTCAAGAATATGATTGCTTTGCTTTGGTCTTTGATTTCCATGGTCATAAGGCTGCTTTGACAAGAAACCACCCTTTGGTCAGGCAATTGAAGGACGGTGGAGGAACAGTATGCCACTATGGAAGTGGATTGCCAGGGAATTGCTGAGAGGATTTGCTGACATTTCCACATCCCATATCTGACCACTCTCATTCATGAGTGTCAAAAACAGGACAGCATTTGTAAAGACTCCATTAAAACCAAGTGTATGAAATGAGTGTCTGTTTAATTTTGTAATTCAAATTCCATCATATTCTAACTCTGAGGTCGCTGATCTATTCTAGTGTCAGATGACAGCCAGATCCTATGTGACCTACATTAACACCTTGAGAGAAAAATCTCTGTAAAACTAATAGCACTTGTTTCCCATTCTGCACCTTTTACAGGAGTCTCCTGACATTGTCTGATAACCTTTGCTGCTCTGTGGAAATCTGCTGAATTACTCCTGTTACCTTTGCACAGATGTCCATTTACCTGGTTTATTCTTTTAAAGTCATCACTCTAAAGCATGCTCCCCTTTTAGTATATTTCTCCTATCTCTTTCCTTCAGATGTTATTTTATCATAACTTTGTAGTGATTTTAATTTTGTGTGACATTTTGCAATTGCATTTTTACTTCTTTTACCAAATAAATAAATAAATTGGATCAACTCCTTTGTGTCAATGCAACTTAAGAACTAAGAGTGACTTTCTTCATACCAAAGTCAGATGAAAAAAAATGGTTCCCTTCGTGGCTGATAAGATCCTGATTCTGCCTTTGATAAGTCAAACGTTGAAATTACTTTACGCTGTCCAAGCGATGTAGTAGAAAAAGAATTTTTTTTCATTTGCTTACTGAAAAAGACTTTTGTCTGCGTTATTTAGGTTTAAGCAACCTGGACTTTTTATAAAGGAGCTATTGAGAAGCAGGAAGATACAATTCTTGTGAACAAATACATGTTTATTTCAAAAGAGATTTTGATAACCATCTATAAATGTTTATATTTCCTCAATTGTGATTTTAGTTTTGATTTATTATATACCTTGTCTCTAAGTACTACAGAGATCACTGACATCTCAAACTGAAGATATCATAATTTCCTTAATAAAATAAGCAGGAGGTTTCAATGCTGGAAACAAAAGCAGATGTCAAAAAATAGCATGAGTGCCAAATGAAAGGGAAAAAGTCATCAACCCAAGTGAGGACACTGAGGTGATCTGGAATGCTGTTTGATTTACATTTTTGTTTGCTGAAGTTCACTAAGAACTTCATTCATGTGTCCACTCAAAATGGGCTCAACTAACCTGGGTGCCACTCTATGCAGGGGTTTCGAATATTCAGCTTGTGTAACTTTGGTCTCTGGAGTTCAAAATCCCTTACAAAGGACATCTTTGCTGTTGACATGGACAGAGGAATTGAGTGCACCCTAGGCAAGTTTGCTGGCAACACCAACCTGTGTGGTGCAGTTGACTTGCTGAAGGGAAGGGATGCCATCCAGAGGGACCTTGACAGGCTTGGAAGATGAGCCTCTGTGAACCTCAAGAAGTTCAAAAGGCCAAGTGCAATGTCCTGCACCTCTGTTAAGGGAATCCCAATCACAAATTCAGGCTGGGCAGAGAATGGACTGAAAGCAGTGAGAGGGACTTGGAGGTGTTTGTGGACAAAAAGCTCAACGGGAGCCAGCAGTGTGCACTCACAGTACAGAAAGCCAACCACACCCTGGGCTACATCAGAAGCAGTGTGGGCAGCAGGCTGAAGGAAGTGATTTTCTCCCTCTGCTCTGGCTGGAGTACTGTGTCCAGCTCTGGGGTCCTCAGCAAAAGAAAAAATGCTGACTGTTGGAATGAGTCCAGAGGAGGGCCTGTGAGTGGTCACTGGGCTGGGGCACCTCTCCTATGAAGACAGGCTCCAAAAATTGGGCCTGTTTAGTCTGGAGTACAGAAGGTTTTGGGGGAGACCTTAGGGCAATCTTCCAGTATCTGAAGGGGGTCTACGAGAGAGATTGAGAGGGACTTTTTACCAGGGCATGTAGTGATAGGACAAGGGGGAATGGCCAGAAAGAGGGTAGGTTTAAATATTAGGAAGAAATCTTTAAGGATTGTGAAGCTCTGGCAGAGGTTACCCAGAGCAGTTGTGAACTTGCCATCCTTACAGGTCTTCAAGACCGGGCTGGATGGGGCTCTGAGCAACCTGGACTAGTGGAAGGTTCCCTGCCCATGACAGGGGGTTGGAACCAAATGATCTTTAAGGTCCCTTGCAACACAAACCATTCCATGATTCTATGATCATGCTAAGACATAAACAGCATAAGTGTGTGATTACATCTTTTAATTTGAATAGGAGGTGTTAATCTCTATACCACTGTCAGATTTCAACTTTGGTAGCTGGAGGCTGTTTTCATGTGCTTCTCTATTAGTTTTATATGGGGAAAAAAAAAAAGATAAAAAAAACCTACTTATCTTTCTACTTTTAATGAATGTGAAGGGAGACATGCAACAATTAACCAGTGCTGTGCTGTGTCCCTGATTTGTGTTCACTTCAGCAAGTGATGAATTGAGATGTAAAGTGAATGCTCTTTTTGGCTGAAATGCAGCGCATGGAAGATGAACTGTGTTTATAAGTGCAATCCTTCTATTGTTCTCGAGTTTCATAGAACAATGGCAAAATGCAGCAGATATCTCTTGGTCACTAACTTGTATTCATTTGTCAGTGCTTCTGAAATATATTTGTGGTCACCCAAACAGAGCACTTTTTTCCTGCCTGCATCATAATTAAGCTTTCAAAAATGCTTTCTAATTTGCTTTCTGACTCCAGGCTAATTTTATTTCTTACATTAAAATTGATTTGTTTTCCAAAGCACGTCTGTAAAATTATAATCTTTCTCTATAAGAGAAATCCATTTCCCTGGCTGAGTTCCAATTGATTTCACATCATCATTAACTGCTATTTTAGTTTGTGTCCATATAAAACTGTTTGAATTAAGTTGTTTCTGTGTGTTGTGGTTTAACCTGGCAGGCAGCTGAACACCACGCAGCCATTCACTCGCCCGCAGGGATGAGGGAAAGAATCAGAAAATAGGTAAAACTTGTGGGTTCAGAAAAAGACAGTTTAGCAGAATGGAAGAGGAAGGGAAAAGAAGAAGAAGAAGAAGAAGAAGAAGTAGTATACAAAGGAAGTAATGCACAATGCAATTTCTCAACACCCACTGACTGATGCCAATCCCATCCCAGAGCAGCAGCCGCTGCCCCCCAACCAATTCCCCCCACCTTTATTGTTTAGCATGATGCCATATGGTTTGACATATCCCTCTGGCCAGTTGGGGTCAGCTGTCATGGCTGTGTCCACTCAGCTTCTTGTGCCATCATCCTCTCTGGCACGGAGGAAGGAGAAGCTAAAAAGTCCTTGACTTAGTGTGAGTGCTGCTCAGCAACAACGAAACCATCAGTTACCATAATATTGGTAACCAGTGTGTTACCAATATTATTCTTATCCTGAACCCAAACCACAGCACTGTACCATCTACTAGGAAGAAAATTAATTCTATCCCACCCAAAACCAGGACACTTGGTTTCATAAAAACATAAGACCACCTGTAGTGAAACAATAACACTCAAGCTGGTGGAGACATGAGAATGTATGTACATGCACAAAAACAGTTTTATGAGGCCTTATTTTGCTTTATGATGTGTTAGCAAGAATAGTCAGTCATATGTTTGTATTTCATACACAGTAAACAGGAAAATTTTGAAGTGCTGGGGTTAAGGTTTTTCTGGCTGAGTAGATTTTCTTTCAGTCCACTTATAATATCAGCAGGCTTTTTTCTCCACTTTAAGGGAAATGAGATGCAGACTGTCTCATTCTTAGGCAGCTCCATATATATGTCCTAATTGAATCAAATAAATTTTTCATCATAATAAAATACTATATCTCTATTATGTTGGCTCAACAAGATTCTCTGTAGCTGTGGTTAATGACTTTTTACAGTAAGACATACACAAATGTATTAAGACAATTCTTTGATTTTTGTACAAGATTGACTTTTTACTTTTAAAAATGGGTGAAGGGAAAAGGGTTCTAGCAGGTTGTTATTTATCCAATTAGCAGTATATAGAAAGTTGGCCTCAATAGCAGGAGGGATATATATTTTGCTTATCATTGAGAAATACTACCCAGAGTTTAGTTGTATAATAAGGTACCATTGAGTCATGTGTAATTAAGAGCAGGAAATATTAAAAGGTAATATTTGCTGAAGTACTTAAAATTCAGCTGTTAAAACAGGAATTTTAACTTATAATTTCTTAATAATATTTTAGAGTTAAGTAGTGTTTTGAACTTTCAGGTGTTTAAATTTCCCAAGTGTAGTTAATTTTTAATGATAGGTCTTGTTAAGAAGTGAATTCCTCTATGCTTACACAATCTTTCAAAGCCTTTAAGCTATAATGGAATTTTTCACACAAAATATTTGCAACAGAAGACAGTGAAAACATCTGTCTGTGTGGAAGCGTTGTTCTTTGTCTGGTAAAATTATAATCCGTGTATGTCTGATTGTTTAGTCATCCTGCAGACAAATGCCCCATCAACTTGAACAGTATATGACTAAGTCTTGTGCCAGACTTGTAAAAAAAATGAGGTATGTTTTACTCTACACACCTAAGCCATCATGTTCCTCATTATTTCATAGAGATAAATACAGAATCATCCCTGGAGCCTTTTGTTCAAATCATATTAAATACTACATGGCACATGCAACTACAATGAGTTCATCTAATTGTATAGAAATAAATGTGTCTGTAGTTACCATACATTCAATTACACTGAAAGATTATTTTCATTCATTAGAACTCTTGGGTTAGTTGAAGGACATAGGTTTTCTTCCTGGGGCTAAACACCACTTATTTTAACATTTGAGTCCTCCAAGCATTTGCTGAAAATGAAGCTGACTTGCAAAAGGTGGACTTTGAAAGATGCTTTCTGATGGCTTGCATACCACAACAAAATGTGTTTGGCCAACTCTCCACAAGGGCAGTTTGAAAAGAGGGTAGGATACCTACAGATATCCTCTTCCTCCACTTCAATTTTTTTTTCTTTCGAGGAGAAGAAAAAGAAGAATTTGGGGTTTTTTTCCAGGATTTACACGTCTCACATCATGGTTGAACCAATGGTTTGAAGCAGATTGTTGGATGCAGACAAGATCTTAATGAATGGATGTGTGTGTTCAGATGTGTTGGTGATGTGCTAAGCATCCACCAGCCTGGGGTGCATCAAATTACAAGAAATGCACACCTATCTTGCTATCTGAGATCTTCTTCAGATGCATGAGAGAGCATTCCCTTCAAAATCCCAGCACACAGTCTCCAGAGGGTGACTGCTGATACTGTCCCGTGATGACTGCAAACAGACTTCAGAGCTCCCTCTGAGAGCTAGAGGGCAGGAGCCATAGGTTTCACATACTGCAGTCCTAGTTTTCATACCTTTCAACAAAGCCATGATTTCACTGTGGAAGACAAAAACAAAGTTAAACAAATTTGTCTGATTCCAGTGATACAGTCCTGATGTGGCTCATACCTACTTGAACAATCAAAGATTTCTTGACTGAACGCTAATATGGGTACTATAATTGACTGACACCTTTAAGAATAACCTCCCCTTTTGATCTTTCTGTACAACTACAAGTCCACTTTGGCCCATTTCTTTCTTTCCCACTTGCAGCAAGCATTGACTATTCTCTTAGCAGACCTGTTTCTAAAAGTCTATGTTAATTTCCTTAGAGGAACAACATGTATTCTTCCCCAGTGTGATGTTGCTATCTTTCTCATTCCTGATTTGGAAATGGGCTGAGCGCAGTCTCATTGGTCTTGTGATAGTATTTGAAGAAGTATGTCAGGGCCTTAACAGTTGCCTGTTTCATGATGCTGATTGCTCTAAAGGAATCTGCTCTGACTCCTGTCAGCTACTTCACATTTTCCGAACATCAGGACAAAAACAATAGGAGTATGCTAAGGCCCACCTGATATTTTCATATGGCACCCAGCATCATGGCATTTCCAGACTAGAGCTGCCACTTTAAGACATGATCATATCTAACTTCTTTCTTCTGATAGGGGTTTACTAAATGACTGCACATAGTTCCCCTCCATCTCCAGACCTGGCCAGCAAGGTACCCCAGGGCAGACTTGAAAATTCTGTCACGGGTCCACTGTTCATGTGTATGTACCTGTGTAGGTATAGAAAAATTGCAAAGCCCTAAAATGCTAAATCGTTTAACGATGTAGATTGGGGTGTGTGTATGTGTTTTGCTCTAATTTTGACATAACAAAAACATGGGAAAGGGATCTTAATCTTTGGTGCTCTGCAGTCTTTGAGACTTTGGACATGTTTGCATGATTCTTCACACCTAAATTGCTGGTGAATGCAAAGTGTTGGCAAAAAAGACATCTGTGCATCATGTTCATTGGCATTGGACATGGTTCTTTTCTCCTTTTTTCCCATGAAAGTTGTTGTCCTGCTATTTGAAATCAGTAGTAGATGAGATTAGATCAAATATAGTTAGGAGAAAACAGCTATGAGAATTCTAGTCACACTAGAATGAGATAAAAACGTCCCATCTGCCAAATTAGTGTAATTAATAGCTGAATATTCTCCTTAGCAATTCCCATGTGCTGTGATAACAAAATGGTGTCATATGTTACTAGAAGTAGACAAGAAGCAGTCTGTATTTTCTACCAACTGCTGTACGTGTGTAACTCGGTAGGGCCTGTTTGTTATTCTGCTAATAATGTGTTAGGTTTTTACAGAAGTGTTCTCACCCACATTAGAAGCTAATGATGGCCTTGTCTGTGAATATCTGAGAACTGCTTTTTAAATACATATGCATCAAGATACTACAGTGATGGGCTTATGAAATGGAGATTAAAGAGACAAAGGATATAGACAGGCTGGAGAGATTAAGAGATTTTGCAACCTAAAAGAATTGTTGCATAAAACCTCAAGTTAACCTATTTTAAAATTAGGACGTATTCTAAGCATGAACTGTCTTCCTAATTGTAAATAATGTGTGTGTCTGTCAGAGAGGGAAAGAAAGAATATGCAACCAGTCCTTCCATGGATCCAAGGATCCTTGACTTCTGTGAGTCATGTTATGCTTGATTTAAAGAGGTTTCTTTTGACACGATGTGAAAAGCTGGAAACCCCCTTGCGTGTGAGAGAAATGCTTATGCAATACAAGCATGAAGAGCAGCTGTTAAAGAATTTCCTCAATGAAGCAGCTTTGAGGAGTCCAGGACAGGAGTTAGAAGAGCCTCTGTGGGCTCAGTGCTAGTTGAAATTTGTTTGCTACCATACATAATCTATCAAGGGCTTCTCTGCAGCCCACAACGGGCAAGGCATAGGAAGTTAAAGGCATTGTCATGCCCGTTTTTGGCCCTAACCAAGAGGGATAAGGGTATGCTCATCTGAAATTCCTTCTCTCCTGTGGAAAGTATCATTGGTACACTGTTGTGGCTTATTTTTAATCACAATGGGTTAAAAGTGAGAAGTGGAATCAATTTTCAAAACTGTGACATTCCTGATGGGAATAGACAAACAGATAAATAGATAAATAGATGTGTTAGATGAGTGTAGTCCAAAATGCCTCTACCACATAAAATCTCTAAGAAAAGCTTTGGAAATATATCCTTAAACATATCATCTTGTGCAGTCTCAATTTTATTTGCATCATCAAATATTCAAGGTGGAAGTGGTAAAACATCAAACTCCAAATCAAATTAAGAAATGAAACAACAAAATCCCAGTTTACAGGATGCCAACTACCCCGAGTGCCAGAGGAGATAGGAGAAGCTGAGTATTTCTGTGCAGAGAACAGGGCTGTTACTGTGTAATGGCTCTATGGGTTTCTTAATCCCAGTTTTACATTTTTGCTCCTCATTGCGGATTGCTGGCTGAGGTGATTGGGGTAATGGATTCTGCACACAGTTTCACTGGTAAACCACAGTGAACTGGATTCTCCTACTCTTTGGACTTTTCTTCTATTACGTGCTTCATCAGAAGGAAATGCTAGTCCTATTCACTCAAAATAGGGCAATAACATTTTAAAAAATCCCACAACACTTTAAGTTCTGTAGTCTCCCCATACAGAGACGTCTGTTTTTTCAGAGGAATCTACGGAATGAGTAGGAGCAAACCCAAATTTACTTTATTCATTTTCAAGTTCAGGGTAGCCCAGCAGAGACTGCTATGCTTACAGCATTTTTGTCATCCTGGGAGGGTTTCTAGAACCCTTTCAGGCCATGGTGCTTCCTGGTGGTCACATCACACACAGCAGGACTCTATTCAGATTATCCTCCACCCAAATAAGACCCTTTTCTTTCCCCTCTGAAACTGCAGAAAGGCCATCTCTCTACAAATAAGGTAGCAGCTGCATCCTTCATGGGGGTTGTGTGTGCATGTGTGTGTGTGTGTGTGTTACTTTGGTGTAAATTCTAATGAATCCCATTTGTTTAAGAGCAATACATGCTGTGTAGGAACAAACCACATGAAAAACTGAAGGAAAAACTGCAGGAAGCTGCAAGCAATCATGAGAGCAAGTGTGTACTAGAAAATGGAAGTAAATATAAGCTTAAGCAGAAGAAATTATCACCAAGGATGGAAAATGCAGGGCTAATTTTGCAGCTATAGCCATCTATAACCTGTACTTTTTGCCTTCAAAATATACAAAACAGCTTTTTATTAATCAAATGACACAGATTTTGCTAAAGGAGAAATTTAGTATTAAGATGCCAGGGTACTGGCGGTTCATAAAGATATTTCTGGAACATTATGAGAAGCATTTAAAAACCTCCCGACTAGCCGTATGCTTTTCTTAGCTTTGGTTTCTGGATTGTACTTCTAAGTCATATCTTTTTTTCCATCTGAAGATTCTTTTTATAGGTGACTCAACTAACAGAGGGATGATGTATTATCTAATAGAAAGAGTGAATAAGACTCTTCAGGAATGGCAGAAGACCCATGATGTTAAATGTTATCACAATATCAACGAGGGGAAAACATTTATCAGTTACTCCTACTACCCCCAGTTCTGGATGAATGCAAACCAGAGACCGACTTTTGAAAAAGCACTGGAACAGCTGCTGCAGAGGTATGGTACAAACTTTGTATCTCCCTTGTTTGTATCATCATTCTATTCCCAAATGTGTTTAACACATTTTACAATTAAAATCAGTAAACAATAAAACATAACCTGCACAGACCATATTGTGTGGTTAAAAAATAGCTGAAATTACATCAGGCCTCTGATCAGGGTGCCAGATACAGTTCAGTGAAATGCAAAGCAGTGTAGTTAAAATGTTTGCCATCTGTTTAAAGCAACGTGTGTTGTTTTTCTTTTCTGGATTTCAGGTCACGTCCCCTGGAGAACACAGACCAGACCGTATTAATTGTAGGTGGTGTTCAGTGGCTTAATTCCAATCACCTGCTAATTATCCAAAAGGTGTTGAACAGGTAATGTTATGTACTTGGTGTTATTCCAGTTTTTGATATGAAAAACTATGAGAAACAACAAAAAATTATAAAAATACAAACTTTTAATTTGTTTTTTTCATAGACGTGTACTTAAATGACTTTGAAAAAAATAAAGTATGCATTGTCTTTTGATGTGTCTGTTAAGAAAAAAGTGTGTCCTTGTTCTTTTTTTCAATTTGCAAAACAGGGAGAATTTATCAAATATCCTGGTAATTGTCAAATCCATAGGGATGGGCTTTCACCTTCCAGTGGATGGAATCCATTCTCTGTCACAGGTAAGATACAGTACATTTTGAGTGCATTTTCATGGAAGACTTGTAATTTCAGCACTAATTTGCTGTCTGGTCAAAATATGTTACAACCTCTGCTGAGCACATTTTAAGTGGATCCAAGAAGGTTAATGTTTGTATGTGCTTATACTGCTTACTAATAGGGATTCAAACCAATTTCCTTATTTCATGGATTGTGCTGCAATCAGAGAGCCATTTGAGATGCCATACTTGGTCAGCTGTCCCAAGAACCAGAAGAAGCTCCAATATTAATCCAGCTGCCAAAATTGAGAGATCGTGCTGGGGATGAGCAGATTGCTCCTCATGCCACACTGTGCATAGGCCCTCCCCAGGCTTCCTCCACGGTTACTGCTGGATCCGACTCACTCGTCTGGCTTGCACAACTCAATAAATCCATCTTAACCCACCTATGAAGCCAGAACATTACAGAGCAGCTGGAATGTACTGATGAATCCAGCCTGTTATTTGCATGTTAATCGGATGTTACAGTCAGTTTAAATCATATCCAAGCCTCTCAGAGTAACAAATGTGCTCATTTCAATGCGCTGTGTAATTCACTCAATTCACTATTTTTATTTACAATTTGGACAGTGATTCGCTATTGAACACACATAAAATGCATGGATGAGAAGCACTGGAAGGCAGAATGGAGTAAATGATGCCTACCAGTGCTGTGTGTCATGCTCCAGCTATTGCCAGGTGTTGAAAAGAGAAAATTATTACCTTTCACAGATTATGTACAGCACTCCCTGTGCACTGGGGACTGGCGCCCACGTCTTTTTGCAACCATAACACACTGCTGTATTCAGCATGTGGCTTCCTGCTACTCTCACCCTTCCCTTTGCTACAGAGACTGCCCTGTCTGATTTTGCCCATTCTTTCTAAGTTAGTACTGCCTATCTGCCTTGTCTCTATTGAATGTCTCCTTATTGATTCAAACCATTTTCTTAATTTACCTGCATGACCTAAATAGAATGAATTAAGGAAACTGTTGTCATCAACATGAAGAATCATTTTCATGGCTCCTGTCATAGTTTTCAGCAAAATTCAGTCCTAGAATGAAGAACTTCAATCCAGGGTACGTGAGGCAAGGATAAAGTATTAAAGGCTTCCCAGGTTTACCTTTTTCTTTTTCTTATTTAATAAATTTTAAAAGCTCCAGAAATCAACTACAGTGCATAACCAACATTCATTTCCCTTTCAATATTGGAATCATATGCCAAATTACCCGTGTGGTTTGTATGCTTCAGGATTACCCCAGCTACTCTCACAGGCCTTTCATCTGCTGTGTCGAATCCACTGCCTTGCCAACTTTATAGCTAACTTTTTTTCTATTCTTGGTCTTCCTGAAGTATATTCAGAAACAATAATCTGTTCTTCAGTATAACCATATTTAAGATACCCATGGTCCTGTACTCCCTTTTAAATAGCTGCCTCAATGAATTTGATTAGAAGCTGAGTTTTTCTTTAAAGGAGCAGTTTCACTATTTGTTACAGACAACTTTATAATTGGAATTTTTTTCTGGATTACACCTCATTAGCTAAATACAAGTTAAAAACCATTACCCAGGAATTATATTTTAAACTATCATGAAATCTTCCTATAAAGGAAGCTGCACGTGTACTGAAAAGTAATTATAATTTCTGAAGAAACCCTATATCAGTCTTGGAGTAGTAGCTATTTTCAAGAGTGAATTTATAGTAATTCATGTCTGTAGTATAACATAATTGCTTATTCAAAATGCAGTTTTGCTATTTATTTTCATGACACAGTAACCTTTAAACAGTCCTTCTGACAAGACATTGCAACATTTTATCTGGAATGCAGGCAGAAGTGCAAAACTTGTGGAATGAAAACTTGGTTATTCTGGATACAGCAAAAAATTTGGGCTATGAAGTGGTTGACACCTTTGTCATCACCATGGGACGTTACAAAGAATTCCTGCAAGGGAAGTGTGGCTGCCATTTCCATGAGGTAATGGTTTACACTTATATCATTCCCAGGTATTTAAGAAATTTTGACTTTCAGGTCTTAGAAACAAAAAGGCATGTGGTGAGGTTAGCATCTGTCACTCAAAGTTAGGCCTGAATACAAATCGTGGGGAAAGCAGTTTGTACGGTGGCACTTGTCCCTCACTGCTCAGAGTGCAAGGCCACCCAAGGACATGCTGAACTGCTGGCCTGGTGATACCTTGAAATAAAAATAAACGTGCCCTTCTGCAAAGGTAACTCATATAAAACGATGTTGCACAGTTTCCAGGTTCTTGTTTTATTTATTACGTGTTATGTATCTCTGCTGCTTCTGCATGGACTCAGTGTCTCTTTTTACTCAGTCTCACAGGTTTTTGACTGATGCCTCCATAACTGAGCAGCTCAGCACACTCACATCAAACCATAAGTACAATTAAAATGGAGCTTAAAATTGAAGGACCTATCTTAATGCTATGTATCTGTTTTCCTATGTCTGAGAAAAAATAATCTGGAATAGTTACAGTGATCCACTGTACAAACAGAAGTGTAAATTGCTGATTCCCGCTCACACCTGTAGTCCTGCTTTCTTGACTAAAACCTACAGAATTTTCTTGGGAGTGTTATCAGACTCACATGAGCTCACGTGCCATGCATCAACCTCCCAGCTGGTTTCCGCCTCAGGCTCCACAGCAGCTCACATGTTTTCAGGCCCGTGCCAGGGCCTCTATCCTGCTTTGGGGCCAACATCAGCAGGTGTGGTTAGTTAACCAGTCCTTTAATCTACTCTGCTCAATACTTGAGAGGCACAAACACAGCTCAGTCCAAATGAAGCCAGAAAAGAGGGAGTAAGTCACAGAGTAGAAATTTATGTGATTGATAAATAGTCCCATGGAGCAAATGCCTCCGTCCATTTTACCCAGACAGCTGTATTGATCCTTTTTTATCTAGAACACAGATGCTGGTGTTTCTGTGGGTCATTGCTGATGGTTGCAATTTCCACAGATCTTTTGAGTGAAGCAGTGAGTGTCGAAACTGAATATTTCAAATGTTTTTTATGGAACTGGGTGGAAAAACAGGGCGTGATCGGTCATCAGCATTTTTCATGTACTCCTCCATTATTTTCTATGAGCTCATGTGCACATTTGGTCTTGCTTCTCTGCCCAAGGAATCTCCCTGTGTTTCTGGGGAGGATCAGGGGAGAATTTGGCTCACAGAGCTGTTATTAATGAGGCTTGAGAGGTCATTGTGCCTGAAAGAGCCATAGATATGCCCAGTAGAATCCATCATGCACCAAAAATCAGACTTGATCCTTGAGGAAAGCAAAAAGAAAGTCCTTGAGTTCTTTTGATACTTCATTAGTTTTAATAGTTTTGTCATCAGCTTATTTCTGCATCCTGGCAAGTGGAGTTTCATTAGGTGCTGAAGCAGTTTGCACCAGGAAAATGGCATTTTGCCCCCACGGACAGAGCCGAGAACACTGTGTAAAACCCCAGCACTTTTCATGTTTTCTGAAACCAGACGAGACAGATTAAATCTTGTGCTTTGTACTTTCACTTTCTTTCTCTTAAAAACTGGCATTCCCAAAGTCTCAGAAGATGGCACCCCTCTGTAAATGCCATCTGAGCTCAAGTACGGCTGTGCAGGAATGGAGGACTGGCCATTCTGTGCAGTCAGGAAACAAGAACAGAAATGCCTTGAGCAGTTCTCATTTAGTTCCCACTAGCTGGCTGAAGAGAAAGCTATTTCCCCTGAATGGCCTGAAAAATTGAGTTCCCACCAACTCATTTCAGAGGGTCTCAGGTGACCCTGATAGCATAGAAATCTCTACCTCTGTAGACTCTACAATCTTTGCTCAGAATTCTGAGGAATCTGGACTTTCAAAGGGATTGTACTGAGCTAGGACAAAATATCTTGCATAACCCTGGCACTTAGTGCCCAAACATATTTCTGGTTTTATGTACACATGAAATTTGATTTTTTATTTACCTCATTCTTTGAAAATGCTTATGGAGATTGTTCAGCACTATAAAATTATTATAGAAGCCATTTTTTAATTCAGATTTATTTCATATTTTAATGGCAGTGAAATCATAATCACATCATAGGAATGAGCAACCCTGGGATTTTTGTATCTTAATCAGTGGCTGGCTGCTGGGCGAACATTAGATTGCATTCCTGGGAGATTATGCCTAACAGGAATGCAGTTTGGGTGATTGGTTCAAGGTGGCATCATTTTGAAATAGTTGTAAGATCTAAGACACTAATTAAGAAAAATGAACCTACAGTAATTGCATGAAAACAAATAATAGCCCTTGGCTTAGCTGTATGAAATTGATCAGAGGATATATTAATTTTCTACATGGGTAATTCCTAGTCTGTTTTCAGTTCAGCCAGCTCCCTCATAGTCTCTCTGCTCAGTCTTTCAAGCCTTTGCACATGTTATTTCTTCACTCACATTTAATTTTATATGATTTATTTCATTTATTATGACCTTCACTGCATATGAACATTTATTCTGATTGTTCGGTGACAGTACATATACATTATGTTTTTAAAAGCTAACATGCTTCTGCATAAATATGTGCATCAGTAAATGAATTCTGCATTTTCAAGTGTCTGCTGTGATTGATATAGCAGGATAACTAATGGGCATCAGAACTATCAAGTCAGCATATATATACTATTTTCGAAATAAGTTAACCGCCTTTTCTGCTTTCTCTGGGTTTGCCACTTCCTGGGCTGAGGTCCTCTGTCCTGTATATGTGCAAGGTTCTAAAGTTTTGTCTCTCCCAAAGCTGCTTCATTATTCATCAGTGATTGAGTATTCACTGAGACAAGACGTTCAGCATTTCACAGGAGACCACCCACCCCCCCACCCCCCAGTTATTAAGTTCCTGACAACCATACCTTTCACTTTCTCACTTGTTAGTCCCATGAGCATGGTATTTTTCCATACGAGTTGAACACGATAATCCCAGAGCTTTATACATATTTCAGGGGCCAAGGTGGAGCATTCTTTGGCACTAAGTTACTGAATCATGTTGTGTTTATGTCAGTGTGGTGTCCTGGGGAGAGGGATGTTAAATTGCACCGTCACTCCCTTCTTGGAGAAACACAACACATGAGGGTTTTCATCTCAACATGGGGCTGGGCCAGGTTTGCATCAAGGCCTCAGAGTGAGGCATTCTCACTGGGCTCATAGCTGAGACATGTTATATGTGCCTCAAGTGCTTGGTATCAGAGCAAGATTTAAACCTTTCTGCAATTTGAAGCAGTCATGAGTTTGTTTTTTCACATGCTAAAAATACAGGGACAAGCTGTTGAGTATGAATTTTATTGTTTAAGGTAAATTGTCTCTAGTGAAGAGAACAGAGTCTAATACACAAAGGCATTACAGTCAAGCAACCGAGTATAATGGGCCTATGCATGTAGATTTCAAAACTTATGTTCTTGCACTTTAATTCGTAACATAACAAGTTTGCTATTAAAATACTCTTTATGAGCAACTTGCACCTCAAGGTAAGAGTATCAGTACCTGTGTCATGGACAACTGCCTCAGCATTTCTGCACACACAGCTGTGTATCTGTCTTTCTAGGTGCAGGCAGAAAGCACTCACATATGTCATTTCTTTTGCAGGTGGTGAAATCCAATCCCTCTGAAGAAAGGCCACACATAACAATGACGTTATCGAGGCGCTATACACGGGGGAAATATTTCGGCAGTCAAAGCAAACCATCACAACTGCAGGACTATGCAACAAATTCTCGGTCCCCATATCATGTCCGAGGTCCAATAAATCAAGTTTATTCTGAAATCCTTCTCAGCAGGCTCTGTGCAAGTAAGAGGGAGGTTGTCAGCACATAGCCTCTCTTGGATATAGCACTGAGACTAGAGAAGTGCCACTGCCTGAGTGACAATTGAAGGATCATGGTGGATTTGTGATATGCTTCCTTGATTGATTGCACGCACACAAAGAGAGTTTGGGACATGTGGTGTTTTTCCAAAAACCTTATGAAATTAAGTTATGCCCTGGTGACCCTGCTGTGTGAAAATGGAAGATGGAGGGTTGCAAAGGAGAGAAGAGGGGAAGTTACTTGAACTGTTGCCAAAGACTAGAACAGCTGTAGTTCAAGCAAGTGTGTATTATTGATAGCAAAAAGAGACCTATATATTCACTTGAACATTTGGAAAGGGCTGCTTTAGGTCTTCAGCACTATCTAGTTTTCTATTTATAGAGACACTGTACTATTTGAATGTATTTAGAAACTGACTACATTCCATTTTAAAGAGTTTAATTTATGTGGACAGGTTTCTCTTCCATATCAAACCTTTTCTGTTTAGACACTTGGTTTATAGAATCTGAAAATGTCTATTAGCATTTTACTGGTGACGTCGAGTTTTGGACTCTAGTGGTTTTAGTGAAAACACATCTCTTCTCTATTTTTTTATATACCTACTCTAGTTTTTTGCATGTTCTGAAGGTAATAGGGAGATAGGTTACCTACACTTGAGACTGTAAATGTCTCAGTGTAACATGTAAATATAGTGAATTTGTTAACATAACTTTATTTATGGTCCCAGTTTAGGAGAGTGCCCATATGCAGGAAGAATGCTTAGATAAGCACTTCAGTGTCTACCTTGGCCTGTAAGCCAAGCAAGTATTCTTCCTGGATGGAAGTGCCGTTTCTGTCATAATTTTTTATAAAATACTTGCCAGTGTGTGAAGTCAGTACCACAAACATAAGAAAAACCCCTCTTGCAAGCACACATAAGGATTTCAGGATCTGATAATTAATCTGTCATAGGAAGTGTGATGTGATGTGATGTGATGATGTGATGTGATGTGATGTGATGGCAGCAGAATATACTGCCAGCATCTCTTGCTTGGCAGGGAGAAGACCTTCTCTGAGTGCCAGTTTCAGTTCAAACCTTCTCTGAGCTGCAGTTTCATGCTGTCGCCCAGCTACATCCCCAGGGTTTGCAGACCTTCTGTGGGTGACACCCCAGGGAGAGGCTGTGTGTCACTCTTTCACAGCTGTGGTGCCCGATGGGAAACCACACATGGTCCAGGATTAGCAGCTGGGTGACAGGTTAGTGGCAACCCGTAAGACTGTTGTCCCTACAAATCACCCAGTTACGGATTTTTATTCATCCAGTCACGCAGCAGGCAATCAAGGCCACTCTCCCACCATGCATTAGAGAAGGGAGTTTTAACCAGGCAAGTGCAAGTCTAACAAAGGGTCTGCTGAGTTCTGTGTCATGCTTCCCTGTCGCAATTTTACATACAATCCTCCACTAGCTTCTGCTTTGTTAAAGGAAGCCACAAACAATGTCAGGGAATAAACAAATTATAGCAAGGAACTAATCATCATCTTATTGGCCTTAGTAGCACACAGAGGGGCTACTCTATATAGAAGTCGGGCTAGAAATTCGTGACACAACATTTAGTATTTGCCTAAGATCCTTAACAGTCTGTATGCCCAGCTATAGTTTTGTGAATTTGTGCTCCTTCAGGTAAAATATGTAAAGATATAACAGGAATTTGTCATGCAATATGGAGTTTGGCATTCTAGGTGATAGAGAGTATCCTCCAAAATAGGATCTGGCATACCTAATTTAAGACACCTTTCACTATGTTGAAAAAGTTCTGGATTTAAACAGTGACTTAAAATTAGTGAGATGGTATGATTACCTCTGTTTCTGTATAGTATGCTGCTGGTTGCTTACAGCAAATATCCCCAAATTTCAGTGTAAGATTTTCCCTGGCATGGAGATCTACATGAAAGATGGGTCAGGAGCTGTGCATAAATACTGAAAATATCAGCATTTGGTTTTGAGCAATATGATTATCTAAAGAATATAATTGTATGCAAATGATATATTCTCTTGGGTCTGGAAATCCAGGGCTGCACAACCTTAAAGCTGAAGGATAGAGTATCATCATTAATACTAGCAGATGCAAAATACAGCCAGATGTCTTTGGTATTAAGATGATCGATGAGAGGTGTATTACAGTTCTGCTTTTGATAAGATTTTTTTGTAGCTCGTTTAAATCCACATGCTGTTACTGTTATTGTTTCATACACAAATGTTTTTAAGGCATTAACTGGGTTTTTATGTTTGGGTTTTTTAGCCAAAACCTATTGCTGAAGCATCAGTTTAGTGATGAAAAGGAAAGAGCTGACTTTGTTATACTGTAGTGGATATCAGTGAATGTGCAATTCATCAGTTCTGGTTTCACCATGAAATGGTTTACATGTGCTGTACACCCAGATGTCTTAATGTTTTCCAAACCTTAATATTTTTCAAATGTATTAAGTGTATATTTTCCTGTGTGTTTTCTATTTTTTACGTGTCTATGTACATTAATATGTCTGTACAAAGTCATTGGTACAATTTGCAAATTGATTTTTATTTAAATGAATTCTTTGAATAAGCTTTTTCCAACACTATGTATGATACATGTAGTCTTAGGAATAAACAAAGAATACTAAGCTACATTTTTGTTATTTAACTTTAAAATATATCTAGTATCTAGGTATGTGAAAGGCGAGAGTTTAGATTGACATGCAAGGATTGCTTGTTCATATGCATTAAGATTTATGGATTGAGACAATAAAAGAATTACTGTGTTTGAATTCCAGTGAGAGCACGTGTTGCTATCTACAGTTTACTCCAGAATTATTGTATCTGCTGTGACATTTTGCCTGAATAAATATTAAAGTGTTCCTATAGTCCATATATTTACCTTAGTCCCCTTACTTACCATTAAAATAGCCAAGGACTGAGTTGTCAAGTTAAGTTCCACCTCGTAATACAGACATGAGTGGCCCTGGAATTAGTGGTAGGATTGAAATATTCAGGCTGGGAAACAAGTACTCTGAGAAGTGGAGTTTCCTGCTCAATGTCTGCCCGGCGGCATGTGGAGCTTAGAACAGAACTAGGGTATACTTTAAGCTACAGGTAGAGAAAGAATGGGACTGTGTTGCAAAATAAATACTCTGATATACAGAGCAGTAGTCTCAGTTATTCTTGCATCCCTTTAGCTGAAGCTGGAGCACAATTTACAGTGTCCAATGAGTTGCAACTCCTCACCTCTCATATAACTCTATAGATGTTGAACAGTGAATTGGGTTAGTGAATTGGCACCTGGCCACCATAACCAAGTCCGTCCTAAAAAATATCTTCAGAATAAGTGACTGACTTTGGAATAAAAAATATTTCCCTTTTTGTAGGTAAAGGCCTTGATAAGTCATCTTTGTCATCAGAGTTGCCAGATTTCAGGGTGCTGAAAGAATGGACTACAAATACAATATTTAGTCTTAGTATTAATTTGAAAATGATAATCTTTAGAATAATCTCTTTCACACTGTTAAATACAAAGCCTTTATTTTTCTCTTCTGTGACACATTAAAGGGACATCAAAGTAACTTTATTTGCTTAGTGGGTGGGTTAGCGAGGCATCAAATTACCTCAAGGTTGAAACAACCACTAATAGTTATGCTTCTGTTGCTATGTTGAGCCAAAGAGAATGCTTTGAAGATGCAGATATGTGTGATATTAAGTTGACTGCAGTCCAGGGATCTTTCAGATTATTCTTTTAGAGTAAAGCAATTTTTAGAGGTGCAGTGAACTATTTGCTGTAGACTCAAACTGCTGAACAAGTCTCTGTAGGGTCACATGAAAAATATGGTGTTACCTTCTTGTTTGCCTGCTCGCTTTGCATCTGGCTTGTTTTACCTCCCGATCTGTACCTGCTCTACTCCACATCAGCCTTTCTTTCAGATGACCTTAGAAATTTGTGTTTTTTCAGACTAGCAGCTCCTGGAAATCTGAGACATAATTGTTGCAAATTCAGTCTGAGTCTTGAAAATATGTTTTTGTCAATCCCAACAGCGCGCAGCAGGGGTAGAACAAGCCTCTTACCTAGGGCAGTGATTTTCTCTGATGAATTTAAAACAGCTGTGTTGTGTTAAGCAGTTAGTTTGCATTAGCACTTAGCTCTTCATGGAGCTTGCCTTTACCAAGCAAAAATCCATCTTTCAAACTCCACTGCCATCTTTACCTGTGTAAATTTTCAAAACACCAGACCAGTCTGTGTAAAATGCAGGCATACCTATTTATTGGTGCTGGTACATAAACTGAAGTATTTACTGGTGCCTTCACACTATCCATTGAACAGAAAATCTCTGACTACACAATAAAAAGACACTGTGCATTTTAGGCTTACTCACCTGTGATTAGATTGTACTAAAAATAGTGCTACATCTCAGCCTAGACCAGAACCTGGAGCTAAGCATTCTAGAAAACTACTCAAGTCATTAACTTCAATGGTCAAGTTGAGCCTGTAGGGTCATAACAGAGTCTTCTGCAGCACAAGTTTCTGTTGTGATGGACTTCTCCCTTTTCTGTGTTTTTCCATCTGACTGTTTGGCCAGCTCTCAGCACCTGTGGGCAGCCCTTTCTGCAATCCCTCAAGCATGTTCAACAGCCTTGGCAAGTGACACCACATTAAGCAGCCCTGAACTGAAAATCAAGCATATGTTTAAATGAAATCTGAACTAAGGTCTTTATGAAACACAGCATCTACTAAGCATCACCTTCATTTCCTCTAGTACTGAACTTCCCTAATGAGGAGCAGGATTCACTCCCTTTCAGCTGAAACTCAAGTACAAAGACGTTTTCCCAGCTTTTGACAAACTTTTCCCACTGCTTGCTGGCATGAAATGAAGGGCGGGAACTGCTCTGCATGCTCCTGCCTAACACAGTGAGGTGTGTTCACACAGTCACTGCAGTGGGCATTTCCCTCCCATACCTCACTGTGGGGACAACATTTCCACAGCAGAAGGTGTTTTCAATATTGTGACTTTTTTATCTGTTTTGAGCAGTGACAGTCTATGTGGTTCAAACAGACAGCTCAGTGTCTGCCAGCACCACCTGCCCCAGTGCTGCTCTAAGGATGCTGGGTAGATTCTGGGTGAAGACAAGAACTGCAGAACTAAAATCCTTGAGTGAGGAATAAAAATTACTCAGACCTCTGGACAAAGTCAGGGCGGTTATGAAGAGCTCACTGCAGATCAAGCAGGTGCAATTAAAGTCATCAGGAGCCCTTTAAAGTTAATAAATTATATGGGTTATTGTCAGGGTTTGAAGACCAGATCTGTCTTTGGCAGAGTTTCTCACTTGCCATGTTTCAAAAACATATTCTGTATTTTCTTTTGTTCTTGTCATTATCAACTTCCATATTTCTGTTTTTATACTGTGGGACTAAGAAGTTTGAAGTAGTATTTCTACTCTGCCTGATAATGATTGTGTAGCCTCCCCAGACAGCTGTCAAATCATCTAACAGATCATCTAACAGAGTTTTATTACTTCGGAATGGTATTTTTCCTTTACTTCCATATGCCAGCTCCAAAGTTTCTTTACATTTACAGAAAGCTTTAGGTATGATAGCTCTAATGCCTTCAATGTATTCAAAGAAACCTGCCAACCCCTATTTATCTTAACAGGACGGAAAACACTTTAAGCCGTGAAAACCTGACCTTGCAAGCCATTAGACAATGCAGCACCCAGCATGATCTAGCCCACAAATGGCTTCCTTTGAAATAAAGAATCACAGTTGTGTTCTACTAAAGTTTTCACTGGGGTGATTACAATTTAAACATGATTTGTGTGGACTGATAGGTGTGGTTTTTTTTCAGCTCAGGGCCTTTGTTGAGCTCTCTTTACAGCAAATGGTATCTATTAGCTACTGTAAAATCCTGTTTCAACATCCTTTGACACTGTGTCCTGCCCAGTTCTTATAAAACCCATACATACAAGGGGATTCGCTGTTGATGGTAAAAGGTTAAATCGTAACAGGTCTTACTGCTCCACCCATTACTGTTCCCTAAATTCTACATTGCATCATTTCTGTGCAATAACAAGGAATCAGGGTCTAGTAACCTCTTAATGCATGCCTCCTCAGTCCCTAGAACAGTTCAGCACTGTAGCTCTGATGGAGTTATCAAAATAACACACCTTCAGCTGTGAAATGCATACAGCAGAGCCTGCAGACATACTCAAAGCTCGCCTGTTAGATCAAGGCCAGCCTGAAAGTCAAGGTCAACAGCTTCTAGAGACTGTTTTCAGGCACCAAGACCTGGTTTCCTCCTTAACTCTACATATTTAACAGAGGCATTGTAATTATGATTGTGGTCATACTAGGGTTCTTTGTAATCATCACAGAAAGACCAAAATCTGAATTTTTCTCTAGAGGTGTCTATTATTTCTACAATATTGCTTTCTGTAAAGGGAACCGAAAGCAACTCAGATTTTTCTGATTGGTACATAAAATTTTGAGAGAAGAATGTCAATGTTCCACAGAGATGTGGCTGTGGGATTCATTATGCAGGTAAGAGAGGTTTTTACATCTCCCTCCTGCTCCTTCACTGCAGGATCTTGATCACAAGGCCACCGTTACCATCACCAGGACATGCTTTCCAGCATGGATAATGTGAACCATTCTCAGCATCTGTTCCTGGAGCTGCTTGTGCGTTTAACAGTGCACTGGGTCAGAGGGAAGCCAGTCCTGCAGGTGAGCAGAACATTTCATGGTAGTATAGGATATACAGGTTTAAGACCCTTCATCTGGGTAAATGAAGAACAAATCTCCACCTGTTGCCTTACAAGAGGGCTAGGTGAATGCCTCTGTTTCTGTGAGAAAAGCCAAGCTGACAGGCACCAAAAAACAGTAGAAAACAATAGAGATTCTTTTTCAAGTTTAGAGGTCATATTCAGAGATAGGTACCTGGCTGGTGTTGAGGGCCCCAGCTTCTAGCACTTACTTCTGTACAAGAAGTGCATGGCGAACCCAAGTAACGTAGGACCTGCTGACCTCTATGCAGGAAAAATGTCTAATAGGCATCAAAAAATTAGTCTAACCTTGGCTACATTCCCAATTTTGGCTCTATGCAGGATTTAGTGCCCTGAGCATCTCTCTGCACCTCACACACAAATACACCCCCAACGCTACCGCTCTGTGCGTGGCTTATAGCTGTTCGTGTAATTGCTCTCTACCTCACTTAGTTCAAAACAAAACAGTATAGAAGAGACCTCTGTGAATTGTAGCATGTAAACTAACTTGTGCAATTTCAGATGGTTTGAGTGGGGTAGCTGTGAGATAGCAGTTATGACAGGGGGTGAGTGGTAGCATCCTTGAAGACATAGAGGGGAAAAGCAAATGGAGAGCTGGAGCCAGGAGGGAGCTGGCAACACCTCCACAAGTTAGATGCAGACAAACCACATCCTTCCCCACTGAAGTGCTGTTGGTGAACTTGTCCTCAGCTCCTGCAGTTTAAATGCCTGGCTTCAAAGTAATATCCCTAATGTGAATAAATACCTGCTACAAGTACAACTACGTAAATGAGATGAAAAGGGTAAGAAGCAGGAACTTCTAAATGTTTGGTAACTATATCTAACTGTGTCTAGGGAGCCCGAGGGACTATAATGAATCTATAAAACAAGTTAACACCTGCCTCCTCACACTTCTGTTAATTAAAACTCAGTAGAGATGCAAGTAATTGAAATGAGTGATCTGTCACTCCACAGGAGCCAGTCTGGAGCAGAGCGTCTGTCTAGACAATGCTGCAATTACCACATTTTGTATCTGGTATGCCATCTTCCATGCTCCTCCAGCCTGGGCACTTGAGTTATTTCCTAGGGTGTGAAGGACTGAATATCAGCCTTCAGGTTCACAGTCATTTCTAGTTTTGACTAGACAAACTCTAGACAATAATTTGATTGTGGAGAGGTCTGACTGTGGTTCAGAGCTGCCTGTAAGCTCTCAATCCCCAAATAACAGCACCACCATCTCCACACTACAGAATATGTCCTGCAGATACTGGAAGAGAGTCAGTGCAGTAGCACAGTCCAATTTTTGGCAAGCAAAGTGACTGCCATATGCCAGACAAGGGCAGCACTTGTACATCTAGCAAGACTTCTCTTGTTCAAAGAGATGCTACCTGACGTAGATTTGCTTCAGTTTATTCCACCTGGGAATGTAAGATTTAGCCTTGCTCTGTCAGCCATAACGAGGTCTGTGCCCCTTTTGGGGCTTGGGGAAACTGGGATCATCCTGTCCCTCTCCATCATCCTGACCACACATTTTCTGGGATATTTGTAAGTGAAAACACCACACTGATTATTTGTTGCCTGGTTAAGGTCGCTGTTGCCTCTGCTGAGCAAAGGCTTTCTACACAGAGCATAGAAGATCTGAGGAGAAAAGTCCTATGGAACATTTAAGGGTTTGACAGTAATTCAGCCACAGTCAAGTTGCTGAAGTGAAAAGTACGGCTAATGTCCAAGTGGCAGCACACTGCACTATAAAATGAAAGAAAAATCAAGGCCTGATTTACAAGGGCTCTGGTAAAAATGTTATGACACAACACTAGTGGATTTCAAATAGCGATTTGTGTCTTCAAATCTTTCACCAAGTAACATTGAAGGACCTGGACTTTTTTGTTGTTGTTTCAGATGGGGTATTTGTGGTTTTTTTCTCACCACACAACAATATTGATGGCAGTGCAAGCTGAAATAGGAATCTAAAATCCAATCCTGGCTTGTTCATGCATGATATCTTACTACTTTTGAAGAAAATACAGATACCCAGCAGAAATTCTCGGTATCCTTCCAGGTTATTTTTGACAGATTTAGAGACAACTGCTATAAAAGTACCTAAGAAAATGCCCTGTTACAGTCACATATCCAACTACAATCAATGCATCTGCTTCCTGGATCCATGGATAATTTACAGCCATCTAGCCAAGGATGCAGATAATGCTGTGTCTTGCACATAGGTACCATATGTGGACCTTCTCATGTCTAGACTCCTTTCTCCAACTGGTTATATTTTTGTTTGAAAAGATCCCCAAAAAGGTCCTCCAGATGGCCAGAAAATGACAAGCCTCTGAAGCCCAAAGCTCTCCAGATTTTCTCGTGCTTTACCTAGGCGCACATGCTTTATGAACATGACTGCATGCAAGGAATTCTTGGGTTCTCCAGGCACATCTTGACAAGTCCTGCAAACAAGTGATTGTCATCCTCTTACAAAAACAATCCCAGTCTTTTCCTTTTCCTGACTTTCTTTGAATATTCCTTACTAAAATCTTCCAGCCTTTCTTTTCCACTTCCATCATTTTTCCTTACTTCTTCATCTCCCCTTCCACCTCCCCTGTCTATGAACAAGTGACCGACTTCATTTTTCCAATCTCCACACGTCACCTTAGCCTGCTGACTAGTGTCCAGTTCTCAGCTTTATTTTGGGCAAGTGGTGAAGGCTTTGTGAGCAAGACAACGTGCCTATGTTTATACAGGCCCACTGCATAAATAAAACCTGTTAGAAGTAAAAGTTACAAGAAGTCAAAAATTAAAATAAGGTGGGAATGCATTTCAGTTTTTCATTTTCTCTTACGAGATCCATCTCTTCCTTCATCTCCCTCATTTTATTCTCTAGCGAATTAATTTCATCAAATTCCTATTTTCACAGAAATGTGTCCCACCTATTTATCTTCCTCCCCCTGCGTTTGTATAAGCAAAATTAAACGGTGTATTTACACAGCCATGTCCTCCTTTTTAGCTGCTTCTAATACAGGGACAGTGTAATAAAGGAAGGAAAGTTTTGTTTTGTTGAGGTGGAGACCCCTGATTTAAATAGGTGGAGCTGTATTCCCGTAACATGGCAGATTTGGGATTTGGTCAGTAAATTGCACCAACTCTCACACTCACACATGCATAAGTGGTCTCAAGAGTCATACTGTAAAGCAGTCCCCCTTGTAACACATCACCTCAGCATACAGCTTTAAGGGTCTTAAAGCTTACCTCTATAAAAAAGTTGTTTCCATAGTTCCTGGCCACTTTCTGAAAGTGACAGATTCTGCAGCTAGGGAGTAGTTTTACATCCGATTATATATATATATATATTTTTTAAGCTCATTTGCTTATTTTTGTAAGGCAGGTAAATTCAAAGTTAATATACAGCCCTTCTATAGCCACAAGTAATACAATGAATCCTTGTCCTCCAAAATTACAGCAGGGAACTGATCCAGTAGACACTTACTGTTAAGTTTATATGATGTAAATACAGTCTGATACAGCTTGATTCAGCAGACATTTATTTTTCTGCTTTATTTATACTGTACACATAGTGCCATTTATTCCTTGAAAGTAGCAACAGATACAAAATAGAGATCATTTGGAATGTTTGCAAGCTCTGAAGATTTTTATCATCAGATATGAGAATATGTTTCTTTCCATTTTTAATACATATGATTCACTTAACATTTTGTATTTAGTCTTCCCTTTGAGCTATGCTGCATTAGTTTTTGCCACCACAGTACTTGTTCATAACAGTACAAGTAATTCTAATTGGTAAAGGTAAGTGATCACTATTTACTCTCTGTCCTTAAGTTCAGCTTATATTTTTGTTTTGCCTTCTCAGTATATTTTTAACTCTCAATTTCTGCATTTACCACAAGGAGACATTAGTGTTGACACTGCTAACAGTATCATCTTCAATCTCAAATGTAAAAATAAAAATAGTACATCAAGTTCTTCATAACTGTGATAATATAAAATTTGTGACAGCTGCAATAAAACAATTTATATTGGGTTCTCTTTCATGTATTTTTGCACCTGAATCACACACTCAAGCTCCATCTACAATCATGAAAGCTTTTAATCACATGTGCCCATTAAGTTGTACTTCAAAGTACAAGTCAAGTATCACCAAGTCAGTCTAAAAATCTTTCCTGTTGAATCCCCTACATTATTGGCCAGCATGCTGTGATACCCTGTATAGCCTGAGGATGAGATAAACAGGAAGTGCACAGAGATACTGGATTTGCATGCTAACCAAGTCATCTGTGCGATAATAAAAATAGAAAGCCCCTATGGCTTTCTTCCCCTTTGTTCCAACAGATATTGAAGTGTAACAAGCCTTGGAAAACACAAGATGATGTAAAGATCTAAAGATAGCCATTTCTGGAAAACAGGCTTATTATCCCTTTTTTTTGGTGTGGACCAGGCCTGCTGTATATCATCATGATGTTTGTCCATGACCAAATGGACTCTCTTGGATCCTTGCAGATAACACCTCTCAGAGTGCAGCTGAAGAGGATGTATGTTCCATTAAAACACAGATAATGGGATGTCTGGCACTGGAAAACAATTTTGAGGAGTAACATATAGCTTACGCTCCAAGTTCATTATCCAAAAATATTTCCTAATCACTTCTGTAGAAATAGCCACAGATACTAAAAAACAAAATCAGTGACAGCAATGAAGCACCTGTCAGACTCTCACATGCAAAAGTACCAAGCACAGCTGGGGCAGAGTGATGATCCTGAGCACATTCTAATGCCATTGCTGAGGATAATTACAAAATAAAACAGATTATATTTAAAAAAATGAGAAATTAAAGGACTTGATAGTCCTGCCTGTTGTCCTTCACTACCTAAAAGGGACAAAAATTTTGAATCACAACATAATTAAATTTTCTGAGCAATAACAAAGGTTGAAAACATTTGCTGTGAGTGTATTGAAACTATAGAAATATGCTTATTTCTAGACAGAAGATGTCATTAACTTGGTTTTCAGGCTGTAAATAATTGGTTCATTCAGGACAGAAACTTAATACTGTGTGCACTATTAAAAACAGATATTTATGGCACCGTGGCACTTTATTTTACAGCTGTGTTTGTGAGCTCCTTTACACTTTTTCTGGGGAATCTTTCACATACCCTAGGAACTGCAACAAGCAAGAGATTCCAGGCATCTGGGCAGCAGCCCTGTCTCTGCAGGACAGTGAGGAAAGGCAGAGGGAGTGATAAATGGCCCAGCTCCTCTCTCAGAGTCAGGATTAACCGCTGCACTTTTAAGGCACAGAGATGCTTCCATCAGAGGTGTTTATGGAGTCCTGGCATCACCTGGATTCTCCAGGGAAATACTGGGCCATGTACCTCCCACCTGCCTCTTCCAGCAAAGACTACCTGGCTGTACTATCTCCTGAAAAGGGTTGGAGTGGAGACTGCCTTGCCCCACTCTGCAGGATGAATCCCAAGGTATGATTATACTGCCTGTGCCATACTAAGGAATGCTGATCTCTCCTCACAGGAGTAGGGGAAATTGTAGATGCTCAAGCTCCACACTGACCTCACTTTCACTGGTGGTCACTGGAGGTTTTTGTGGTTGTTGAGCTGCTCAAACATCTCAGAACACAGGAGTAAAAGGAAGTTTTCAAACAAGTAATTATAAGCACAATAGGAAACTACCAGTGGGAAAGGCATAAAAATACAAAAAAAATCCCCAAATAACTCAAAACTATTCCCTTTTATGCCCATGGCCTTAACTTTTGCATGATTTACATCAATGCTATTACGAGGTTGCTGAGATGTCAAACCCCAGTTACTCTGATAACTTGCCAGTTTAGCAGAGTTCAATTAGCTGGGGACAGCCTAAACCCTGTAGATTTTGGCATCTTGCCCACGGCTACACACATTTTAAACCACATTTTAAACCACGGTGCCTTATGCAACAGTGGAGAAATATCACAGCTGCAGGAATATAATAAGGGTAGGGTTTCCAAAGCTGAAAGACTTGCTTTGACAACGGTGTTAAAAAGTTTAAGTGGGTTCAGATACTCCAGTGCCAGGCCCAGTCAAAAAAAAAATTGTTAGAAAGAGAGAAGAAAGCAATCACTGAGGAGAGGAAATAAGGAAGTGGCTCAGGAAACAGGTAACATGTAACACTGACTGAGCAAGATATAGTAAGATTCAAAGAAGGATTTGATGTTTGTCATCTAACCCAATCAAACTTTTTGACTGTCTTATAAAACCTGCTAGTGCAAGGCATCCTGTAGTCATTTGACATTAAAATGAACATTTATGAAGGGGCAGATTGCCTTCTTACTAGGGAGTTTCTTGCATCTTGATTTTTAAGATCTGTTGTGCTCATTACCAGTGAAGAGATATAATTTTACATGGGCCTTGGATTATCCACAATGTAGCCATATAAGTTTTTAATTTTTTAATATTTTTCCTTTTTATCAGTCAAAAAGTGCTAAGTGGGAATGGGGCAAGACATGAAGCAAGGATTATTGGGGATATAAAGAAAAAAAGATGAGACACAAAAGATTAAGTTGATGCACTGAAATGGGAGAGATCATTGAAATTGGGGGGGGGGGGAAGCGTTTAATGAATTATTTGAATTTGGAATGTTTTAAATGTTGTCCTATAACTTAAATGGGTCTTAACTTGAAAAAGTAGGCAATTTATTTTTTCCCATTACCACCACACCACAGGTAGAAAGGGACGACTTCTGTGATTTTTGACACAATATCATTCTTTCACATTTCTTCCTAAACTTCCTCTGTTTAAACTGGCCTTGGAGGTAAATCCATATGTGTGGTGCTAGTCTGATCACTGGACCAAATGCTTTGCAAATTAGGCACACATCCATACCTCGATTAATGAGAAGATAACAAATACAGCTTTGTATTATGACAGTTACAGAATAGATTCTTCTGCTTCTATCATTATCGTCACTCAAATGACAAGCAGCTCATTAGAAATTTAATTAGCAATGAGAAACCAAGGACCTGATCACAGTTTTGATGATGATGCCCCATCTGACACCAGAAAATTAAATAGGTCTCTGAATGTCAGTTGTCTCATCACAGGATGGCAACAGTTCTGTGCATGTGAATCATGTCTATTAGGAGATGTAATAACATTGTCTATGAAAGAGTCCTGTGGAAAGTGTTAATGCAAATTATCAGTTGGGGCGGGAATATAAATTGTGTTGTAGACAGCACTGCTCCTAGGGGAGCAGTTCCTCCTCCTTCCTCTACCTGTACTATACCTACAATTCCGCGACCTCCGTGGGAGCAAGCATGCTGCTTCTGTGCACACCAGGGACACGCATGAGCACACACACAGCATCTTATCCTGCTTATCCCACGAACTTCTGTATAAAGCTTACACATACATCAACAAAGCAGTGGTGTTACATCCTCAGGGGAGTGTGATTTAAAACTAAATAAGGAATATCTCCAGATGTCCCCTCTGCACTGAAGTAATTTGGATTCTTCCATGCACTTGAGCTAGTCTTTTCACCAAACTCCACAATTACCTCCCAGAAGTTCTGTAACACCAGCCAGCAGCACCAACTCTAATCTCATACACTTTATCTAAAAAACAAAAAATAAAAATTTTAAATGATTTTGCTTTCAGTATGAAGAAAACATTAAGCAAATTTTAAGTCAGTGAAAAATTCCTTTTTTTCATTATATCCTGTCTCCAAGAGTGTTTCTCACCATCCTCAAAACAACCAGGGAAATTAATTGATGGCATAAAGGTGCACTGTTATCAAATACAATTTTACTACTAATTTTAGCTTTTACTGGTAAGTAAGGTCTGGGTGAAATCAGAATTAATAAGTGAACTTTATTCCCACGTCTTTCACACTAGGCTTTGAAGTCTTTACAGCATTCCCTTAAAGAATTTTACTTAATACTGGCATACTGAAAGTATTTCTCTGGAGTAACTCTAGTAAATACCTACACTTAGTCCATGTCAGAGAACAGAATTTGCCCGCAGCACTTCAGAAGAAACCCATACGTGCTTCCAGGATCCCCCCAAAAATGAGCAATTCTCAAGCACTTGTGTAAATTTTGGTAAGCTTAGGACACTACCTCCAGATTTGTGACCACAGGAAACAGCAGACTGAAGTCAGACTGAGTCCTCTCTTTCTAAGCCCCAGCTTTCTGGCAGCACATCACCAGTAGATGTAGATTGCCAGAAGACCTGCTCAGCAATTGTTTCAGCAACTATCTGGAGTTATGGGCTCCAGAAAGCTTAGTTTTCTTCTGGATCCTTTGGCAAAGACAGAAGGGATTGTGAGAAGCATGCATGCTCTTTCCTCACCTTCTGGGTACTACTCCCTTTTTTTTATATATCCATGCACATACAAAATGTGGTTCTGTATACGTGTTGTGCAGTTACTATAAACAATATTCAGGGGTATCTTTGGAATCATCACATGTTTGTGAGGTCTGTTTGTGAAGTTTCCATCTGACATCATGCTGCTACAGGATGCACTTCAACTGCTGTCCCAGTCATTTGTAAACTCAGCATGCTAGGTCTGAATCAGCAGCAGTGTGTACTTCCAGGTATAAGTATCAAAATGAATAATACACTGATAACAGCAATAACGTTCAACCTCTGGACAAGAGGCAGAGGGGTCTTGGAGGGCTATGTAGGGGAGAAGGGCCATCTCTGTTTTCCTCTCCTAACTTCCCTTCTACCTCCAGCCTGACCTTATTGAACTCCTGAGACTTGTCTACAGACATGCCCCGACAGAGAGATGCTGCACTGTGAGGCAGCACTGCACCAAGAGCATGAGGACCCCTGCCCCGAAGTCCAGGGAGTCACTGCACATCTCTCATGTCCCTTCTCACTGAGGGTACAGTAGTCTCACAACCCCTGTGGTGCAATGGCTCTGCTTGGGTACCACTATTTTGCTAACAAGGTTCCAGTTCCTTCAGTGCAAAGACTCGGCACATCTGCAGTTCCCAGAGTGATGGCACATCATGCAGCCAAGAGCTGAGGGGGATTGAAAGCACGCTTTTTGTGTTAGAAGTACAGATTTTGAGCTTGGTCACCACACGTGACAAATGTCATAGCTGAAGAGATAACATGATATAGGTTTTCTTCTGCTCATTTTTATATGATAAGGGGATAATGACCCCATTGTATGGACGGGTAGGATAGTGCAATTTGTTCTGTCATACTCATGTCTCTGATGGGCATAAGAAGTTCCAGGAGAAGGAAAATATTTTGAACAAAGCTTTCAAAAGTGGTGATTTCTTTAGGAGAAGTTGACTTTGTATGTACTTATATCTAATAAGATTACAAACCTTGATTAGAGTGAAAGCACGAGCCACCATCATTTTAAAGAGAAAATTGGCCTATCTCTGAAGCACATTATCTGTGAAGTGAAACTTACTCACACAGATTCTGTGCAAGAGTACTTCTTTATGTAACAGTGAGTCATACATCTTTTTTATATGTATATATATGTATATGCAATTGACTCTGTCAGGATCACATTAATGTTCATTAAATATTAAATTAATAAATATCTAGCCAGGAAATACAAATCTGCTTAGAAACATTTCCTTTCTTTTTTTTTTTTGTCAACATTTGATTATCTTCTTTTTAAAATAAAAAAATGTGGGCATTTTAGTATGAAGGGCCACAGATAGCCCCACCATGGCCAAAGAAAGCAATCTAAGCAGTAAGTCAAATTTATCTTCCCTGATTTATAGTAAATTTTGTTCACTGAAGCTCGGCACTTGACCTTGGCTTGGATTCCTCTTCACTGTCTCTGAATCCCATTCATGTTGCTGTTTGTGATGGAGTGAATGGTCTTCCAGCACAGAAGGCTCTGAAGCATCAGTGAATTAGAATTGCAGACTTCAGAAACATTTGCCAAATTACAATAAATTTTGGTAGATCAGCAAGGCATTTCTAAACTGCTCCCCTTTGCAGCTTTGTAAAGCACGTAATGTGCGAAGTGCTTGCCCTTCCATTCTCAGTAGCCAACTGACCTACACAGACACAGAGCTCTAGACTAACAGAAGTAGTGCTGTATGTGCTGCCTTTGCCTGGGGAAGATAGTATTGCTGGAGGGAACAAAGCACAGGGATGGTGTAAATAGAAGGCAGGAAGCTAAAAGGCAGGAGAAGGGGAGAGGATGGGGATCCAGTGGGAAATCTGGCTGTGACAGCAACAGGGGAGTGGTTGTAAGGGAAACAGATGGGAAGAAATGCAGATGGGAGATTAGGATTCAAACACATAGTAACCCAAACTTCTTTAAATCAGATGGTCATGGAAAAATGTAGTTTGCTTCCAGTCACTGCTAGAGATTGAACTGAATGATCTCAAGAAGTCCCTTAAAATTAATATTATTTTTTGTTTAGCATCAGCCCTGCAAATTTCAAGTGCTTCACCTTACAGTGTATGCAATCAAATGGTTTCCCTAACTAGATAAAGATGATTGTACCAAAAAATGTACACAAAATCAGATCCCCATGGGAACCCAACAGAGGGGTAATTTATTTATTTATGGCCCTATGCATGAAATGCTACAAATAGGACTGAAATTTTTGAAATCAATATTTTTCTAGTATAAATCTTACATTGCTATTAGCATATAAGATTCTGTATCTACTATAGAAAAATTCACATATAAGAATTTAGAACCAAAAGATCCATATTAACTTTAAAAAGTTAAAAATAAAAAAAACCCTGCAACGACAAAATCAAAACAAACAAACAAACACAGAGAAGAAGTTTAAAGAACCTGCAGGAAAAAACAGCTCCAGAGTGGATGATAAATGCATAGAGCAGATAAAGGAGCACATAAGGAATCCACGTCTGCTAGACCAAGGCTTTGAATTAACTTTAGAAGATGGAGGCAGGAAACAGCAATGAGGATAAAACGAACCATGTGTCCTGGAATAATTAGATAATTCTCTGACACAGCCCACACATTTTGGCTGGTTCAGGCCTGTTTCATGGCTGGTACCCTGTGTTCCAATGTCCTTTGTCCATTTCCCTCACTCTGGTCTTAAGTTCCTCTGCAACCACAAGCAGATGTTCTCTAAACTAAAATTCAGAACAGAGAAAACAAGTTATATTGAAAGGTTTAAATAACTAGTGGGGTCGTTAGCAATCTGACCAGAGTCGGTGATGCTTTGGAGACCCTTTGAGAGCAGATACATGAGCATGAAGTAGGAAGGAAACATAATTTTATAGATCTAAATATACCACAGACTGTGCTCTTAAAATATCTCAGCACATTCATGGGGAAGAAAGGCAGGGAGAACAGCACATGATGACTTCCCAACATGTTGTACTCTTAAAAATGTTCATTTGTCATTGAGATGATTTATTGTGCTCTTCACTTGGAGCTATTGTCAGTCAACAAGAGCTATTTCACTAATTTACAACTTCGTCAAATCAAAGTTTTAAAGATCTGCCTTTTTATCCAGATTATTTTTAGTGCAGGTGTTTTGCTTACACAGAAGGAAGCAGCGATATATTGTGATCAAAGAGGACTTGAAAGTCCAGAGTGCCAACACCAGCTCTCCATCAGGTGCTAGCTGACTCATTGGCTTTCAATGTGTAACTAACGACTAACAATCGAGGTAGCAGTTGATAAAACTGTCTCACTGAAGTTAACAGGAATGAACAAACGCTGTCCTAATGAATACTGATGCTGACTCAGCTAATACTGCTAAAGCATTATAAAATTTGAATTAAAAGTGTGGGGAATGTTATGATCTATTACCATCATTTCTCTCATTTGTGTGGATTAAATCACTGCAGACCTACGGGTTCCTCTGCCCGCAGTTCCGCTCTGCCGCACCCGGACCCCGCTACACCCCTCGCAGCCGCTCTCGGTGCCTCACAGCCCGAGAGGCAGCACCGCAGGGGCGCGGCCGGGCGCAGCGGTGCGGAGCCGTGCGGAGCCGTGCGGAGCCGTGCGGAGCCGTGCGGAGGGGTGCTTTGTGCAGAGGAGCCCCCGCCGCGCCCCCGCCCAGCCCGCGCCGGCCCGCCCCGGCCCCCGGGCGGCCAATGCACGGGCGGGGAGGCACGGCCGGGGAAGGAGTCGGGGAAAGCATCAATCCCAACTTTCTCACCTTGAAGGGAACCGAGCGCTCCCGATGTGTCCCCTCCTGCCGCCCTCCCTGCCAGCCCAGCCTCCCCAGGAGGGCCGTCCGACGGCCCGGGCTCGCCGCGCCAGCTGCCCGCTGTCCCTCGAGGGGGGGAAACCCGAGTAGGGAGGTGCCCCTGGGTGCAGTCCCCTCGGTCCCTGCTGCCGGGGCCGGGCCGCGGGCAGGGGCGGCTGCGCGGCGGGGCTTGATGCGGCTGCCATGGGGCGCGGGGCTCCCCTCGGACCGTGCCTGCTGCGGACACTGCTGCTGCTCGCCCTCTGCCCCGCCGCCGGCAGCACCTGGATGTGAGTAGCCGGGCGCGGGGTCGGGGTGGGAGGGCTGCGCGGAGCCCGTCCCCTCGTGTCCGTCGGGGCCCGGCGCTGACGGGGGGCTGCCTCTGCAGTTGGCTGGGCATCGCCGCGGCCGGCGGGCCCGAGAAGCCGGGCTGCGCCAGCCCTCCGCTGAGCCGCCGGCAGCAGGACCTGTGCGAGCAGAAGCCGGAGCTGGTGCCCGCGATCCGGGAGGGAGCGCGCCTGGGCCTCCAGGAGTGCCGCAGCCAGTTCCGACACGAGCGCTGGGACTGCCGCTCGCCGCCCGCCGCCCGCCGCGGGACCGCCGCCCCCACCGCCTTCGGGCAGCAGCTCAGCAGCGGTGAGTGACCGCCCGGCGGGGCCGCTGCCGGCACGGCGGGGCGGGGGACCGGGGCTGCCCAGCTGCTCTGGGTGTGCGTGGCCACGGAGCCCCGCGGGGCGGCGACGGGCACCGTCCATGCGTCCCGTCGGCAGAGCCGGGCACAGCCGGGACGGGCGGGCACCGCAGCCGTCCTGGGAGGTACCGCAGGCACACGGAACGCACCCAGCAATCGAAACCTGCCCTTGTGCTTGCAACGTTGTTGTTGCTTCTTGTGATTTTTGCATCGTTCGTCCGTGGATGATACTGCCCTAGGTAGATCCACTTAACTATGTTGAAATGTTGCTCTTAGACTTACTTAGGCTGGGTTTATGCCCTTGTGTCATAGTTACTAAATGAGTGGGCTTACAACATAGATATTTCGAAAAGGTCACTTGCAGGTAAAAAGTCTGCTCAAGGCACCAAATACAATGTAAAATGCCTTAAAATGTATCATATGTGCCAACTTACGTGGTATTGATCGGCACAGCAAAACCAAAGCTGCTCTTTTTTTGCATAGAATAATTATGGGATTGCTGGAATTTCCACTGAAACAAGGATGGGTTTTTTGTATCAAATGTCACACCAAAAGCTTTCCTGCAAGTTGCAAGGATTCTGCAACTTTATTTAGCTCCCTGGTCATGATTGTGTGATGAATGTGACTTTAAGTATTGTGGTACTTCACTTGGTGTTCACACAATCTTCACTTTGTACTAAAACTGTGTAAAACCCTCAAGCATTAATCGTGAAAAGATAAAGTAAGGAATAAAAAGTGATGCATATTCCAAAAAGGAAAGGGAAAAAAAGAAAACGAGAGAAGTTTTCCCCACTGTATGGAGCTATATGTATCGTATGTTAGTCCTTCTGTTCAACAGGAAGGACTGTTCCTGAAGACCCATAAATGAGTGGCACCGCTGACCTACAAAGCTTCACTAGTGTGTGCTGTGGAAGCCTTTTATGATGGTACCAGCACCACAGACTAAGAAACAAACAGGAATTTTCCTGTTCATGAGCAGGAACTTGAGAGACTGGAAATGGTTTTTACAACAGTGAAAATTGGCCCATTTCAGCAAAAATTCAGCTACATTTATTAACCACTCACTGACTTTCAATTTTCTTAGAGTATGCCTTGCTTAACACAGTTTAAAGCTCTGTGCCACATTATACCAGAAGTTTCAGAGAATGGGACAGGTGTAAGAAGCTCAGGCAGGTCCCTCCGTGATTCTTCTGAGATATAGTCTAACAAGTAAAGGCCTTTCATGCTGCTGTCTTTCCCATGGCCAGCTTATTCTAGGAAAAGCACATGGCCTCAATCTTTGTACTAGCCTGATTTCTGCCTGGCTTAAGATTTTTGGGGCTCTTTGCAACCTTTGTGAATTATAACAACATCAATGTTTACTAAATTTAGCATGAGGTAAGTTTTGGCCCTATACCAAAGTAACCTGGGATCATGACAACTTCTCTGAGATTTAAACTAACCTTTTCTTCTTCAAATCAATATGAATAGTGAAAAGCAGAGTGGAGAGTAAGGGGTTTGGAATGTGGTTAGTTTGGGATTTGATTTTTTTTATTTGTTACTAAAACTTAATTGACTTGAAAATTTCTGTGGCAAATAAAGTTCCTAATCAGATTTAGAAAGAAGTTACCAAAAATTGCACGGTATAAGTAGCAAGAAACAGCACCATTAATAGCATGGTCTTATGAGGAGGCCCTGAAGTCATTTTGGGATGTGAACATTCACTGCTTTGAACAAGTTAACGCTACAGACTAAGCTGTGATGACTTTAAACTTGTAACTGTTCTCCTTTAATAATCATCTGTCTTGTAAAGTCCCTGTCTACGGCCCACCCAGGAAGGTAGTCGGAGGGAGTTAGGGAGTAACATTCCCACGCCTTGCTGTGTAGGCACGAAGGAGACCGCGTTCATCTCGGCGGTGACGGCGGCGGGGCTCGTGCACTCAGTGACGCGCTCGTGCAGCGCGGGCAACATGACCGAGTGCTCCTGCGACGTGACCCTGCGGCACGGCGGCTCGGCCACCGAGGGCTGGCACTGGGGCGGCTGCTCGGACGATATCCACTATGGAATGGCCTTCAGCAGGAAGTTCCTGGACGTGCCTTTCAAGAACATCACAGGCAAGAGCGGGAGCGGGCTGGTGGCGATGAACCTGCACAACAACGAGGCTGGAAGGCAGGTAGGTGTCATTCAGATATGGCAGCAGCTGCTTGATCACCTTCATTGGCAAAATGGCATCAGCCAAAGGAGGCGGGTCCTTGGCTGCAGGTATTCATGGGGCCAGTGGCAAGAACAGCAGTAACATCACCAAAGAAAGCATGCGCAAACTCTGAATCAGAGCTGGTTTTAACCAACTAATCTCTGTAGGTTAAAATAAAATCCACAAAGTAAGTAATAGATCTACAGTGCTTAAATAATATATTTATCTTAATTAGATATTTGATATTCAGTTGCAAAATTGAAATAGTACTGTTATTAGCATAATACAATATGATTTTTGTCACTGATTATTCTGTTACTATCATGACCTGCATTTTTAATTCTCTCTAACACTAAAGAAGAAGGCCAGCTGGACACAAGGCCTCATTACTTATCCTCAGTCTGCAGTCCACACCTGAGAGTGCAAGTTTAACATTGTCAGAGGGGAAATCAAGAGTTAATATTTTCTTTAAGAACATGGGATAGAAATGACACCTCCAAAGTAGCTCATTGGTTAGGACATGCATCAAAGTGAAAGGAGACTGACTTTAGATGGTTTTTCTTCAGCCCAAAGGACTTCCAACCCAGGGTTGCTGATGAAAAGCGTGTGTTTTGCTGTGTGGCATTGGATTCTCCTTCCTGTCCTGCAGAGGATTTAAAATGGGGGCAGAAATAGCCTATACAGGGAGATGTGAACCTGTAATCTAGTGCTTGGAGCTTACATCTGGAATGGCAGAGATTTGGATTCTGATTTTTCCTTTAAAATAACTTTCTTTGCTTTACCTTGGAGATTTTAACTTTAATGGCTCTCTCTGGGCCCATAATACTTTTAATCTGTTCTATTTAGTGACACAGCTTTAACTAAAGGGAAAAAAAGAAAGGGAAAACCTCTGGTTTTGACTGCACATATTGATGGACTCCATTGTAACTCCAAAATTTCCTGTAGCTAGAAGCAGCACCAGTGGGTTTAACTGTAATCAACTTTCCTCTTTGCATAGACAAGGAATAGCCATAGTAAGTCATCGTAAGAATGATACTGGTATAATTGAAAATTACTTTAATTTGAATTTTTACAGGTAATATGTGTTATTTCTTTTAAGCTAAGTAACTGGAAAAGCAGAAAATCTTTCAGATCTCTTCCAACCCAAACCATTCCTTGATTCTGTGGTACTATGACATAGACCCTTTTCATAACTGAAGTAGATGAAGCAAGCTTTAAACCTAAGTAAATGCTGAGAACAGTTACTGTGAGTTTAATCAGATGCCAGTCAGCTAAATCATCTCCAAGGAAAGGTGACTGGTATCTTGTAGTAGGAAATGTTAATAAGAGGAACAGAAGATTAAATTATTATTTCCTTAAAGAAAGACCAAAGTGTTGTTTATCATGTTTGTAGAGCGAGATAGTTAAGGCAGAAATATATAGTCAGCTTCCATGCATAAATACTTTGTAATTTAATGGCAAAATGTAGGATAAAGCAAATATTTTGATCACTGTCCAGAATGAAAAAGAATGTTTATTGTTGGTACTTGGGATTTCTAGAAACAATATTATCTGAAGTTTTAGCATAACTCTTCCTTTTTGTATTTTCAAATTTTAACTAGGAGATGCGAAAAATGTTGACCTTCATGTTTTGGGGCTTACAAGAAGGATGTTTTGATATCTTATGACCTTTTATAATAAACACTATCATGTATCATTTGGTGTCTTGCAAGAGCAGTCTAACAGGGACAATGCTTCTGTGTTTGTTTGGAGTTAGTAACAGAACTGGTATGTGCAGAATTCTCTTGTTTGTCTCCTGTTTCAGTACAAAATGTTATTTTACACTTCCACATCTCATACGTATCATATCAACATATAAAAATTTTAAAACTGTGTGTCTTTTGAGTTGTCCACCTATCTGACTCTCAGAAGATTCAGATTGCATCCTTATTCTGCTACAAGATAAACATTCATCATCTTAGCACAGCAATTTTCAGTACTTAGATGTGCATATGTGATTTGGGCTCTTCTGCTCCTCATACAAAAGGATGTGGGGAGTCAGGCACTATGGTTTCACTATCATTGTATTAGTATTATTTTACTGCTGGAAAAATTGCTCACTTTTCCACTTGTGGAAATTTATTTGATGTGGGACTTGTGTTCTCACATTGAAAAAGCCTGGCTCATTGGAAAGTTTGTTTTTACTGACATTTGTGGATTGGTAAGAGACTCACCAACAGTTTGGAACTGTTCTTAAGTGCTGCACCTCTGGTAGGACATGCTTGTCTTCATGAATAATCACATTAGTTCTACCAGTGGCTGAAATTGGGACGTTTGATTACACGCATCGGTTCCTATTACAAAACAAATATTGGCAGTCCTTGTCTCACAGCTGAGAACAGTGCCTGCAAACAGAAAGCTTAACTTGGAGATATTAAGCATTAACTGCCATTAGAGGGTATGCAAACCGTGATTCCATTGACACTCTTCTTTGCTGCAAATCAGTCTCTGCTTTCTGCCCATCTGTCTGTTGTAGCCACAGATCCCCACCCTGTGCTGCTCTTTCTGTTAATTGCATTGGATCAGTGAAAGGAAGACAGTTTAAAAATTATCTTTCTCTCAGGTTTATTTTTAAAAAAGAGCAGTGTTCATCCCTGTTCATCACTTAACCCTGCACTCTTGTTGTGCTTGTACCACCAAGACTGAGTGGCAATAGGGCCAAGAGGAATGGCTCAGATGGACTTGTGGATGACCACAGCGTTTGTGGACCCAGATCAGTTCCACACTGATCATTTCTCACAAGCTATCAGTCAGTTCTATAACCCACCTAAGAAAGCCTGTCCCAGCTTGCTCAGAACGACACATCTATCCACTAGGTTTCTGCAACAGTGCTCCTCTGAAGTTCTCCATGAAATTTTGTTTTACAGGGAGAATCCTCTCACTATTTCATGAATAACTGAACAGATTCACCCTATGCATCGAAAGTGTGAAACAGAACACTGGTTGTGGAGTCAGCCTGGAAGTCGTGGTCCCAGTAACTGTGCACCCCAGTCCCTGTGCACTGCTGAGACACAGGTGTGTGCTGCAGCTGTGTCCCACCAGAAGGCCACATTGACTCTACAGGCACCATCTTAGGTTTCCTTGCAACATCAGGAGAAGATGCCTAGTCCCTAAATTTTGCCAGATGTTCAGTTATGGGAGTTTTTTCATTGAAGTTCACATGGCAGACTGAGATCCAACAGCATGTTCTATGGTCAGACAAAGCAAAGTCTCACTTCCCTGTGCTGGCAACCCAAAGTATATTGGAGTCCAGGCTGAAAATTTGCCCAACCTAGCAGCTGGGAAGCAACACACTGAATCACATTTGTAGTTCTTGCATTCATCTGATCATCCGTACACTGCTAATGTATGCTGCATTTTTGTATTTTGATATCAGTCTAAGACTTCAACATCAGTTTCTGCTCCTGTTTCAAAACTCTGTCTCCCTCTATTTTTGTTTAATTCATCCTCAGAGAAAGACTCTGAGTATCATCTGCTGGGCTACTTGCCCACATGGAAGTAACTCACCCTTAGCACCTTAGCAGACATGTCCAGAGCTTCCTCTGACAGTTTCTGGATCCTTCTGCCCTTAGTAAGTACCTTATTGTACTGCAGTGAAAACAAGGATTACATACGCACGATATGATTTAAAACTAATTTGAAATTCTAGTTACTTGATGAAAATAGCCAATCATTCAAAACTGGAAAAATACTGTCAAATTCTCTCTAAGTTGTGTGTAAAATTTATCTTTTGATATTGTGTTTCTCTTTTGCTTCACATTTTCATTAGGTCATCTGTCTTCTGACAGACTTTCTGTCCGTGGATTTTAAAATCTCATCTGCCTCAATCACTGTTACATCTTAATGATTAATATTCTGACTATGCAGTGATTTCCTTATTGACAGATTCTTGAGATATGAGCACAAGGTCAAGTCTGTCTATTAAAGAGAAACTAGTCTGTGTAGAAGAGATGGTAAGTATCTACCAGTATTAACTAGCAGTTGATTTGCCATTGAAAGAGTCTGTGTGCTCTGGGGTGAGAGTTTGCTTGTTGCAATGTTCTTATTTCTTCCAGTAGTGCAGAAAAATCTCCAACTGCAAAAGCAGCCCACAGCATGTGGAAGTATCTCCTGTGCAGGTGCATCTCTTCGCCAGGTGTAGTTTGCAAAGGCTAATGGCTGTCCTAGGTCAGGGCATATGCCTGCTCTTTATTGCTAACGTTTTTTGTGAATGTCTTGCGTGTTTGGCTTCCTTAGTAACCTCCACCAACAAATAGGTCCTGTTTATTCACCAGAGATGTGACTCCAAGCAAACATTTTGGTCATGTGTTTAATATTTGTAGAGATTTATGCAAATGCCAGCTCAGGCTTGTGTCAATTGGGGCAGAATGTGCCAGGAGGCCTCAATGCCCACTGAAATCAATGGAGTAACCATGCTGGACTCATCCCAAACTTCGGTGACCACAGTCACCACGATGGAAAGTCCCAGTTTAGCACATAGGTTAGAAATAGCTCATTTGATTTACCCTGTGCCTTGACTGGTTTTGGAACTTTTGAGGACGGCATTTGTGCTGCCTGAGCTACCAATATGGAGTCTGGGACTAGAGTTTATTTCTGGTCCTGCAGAGGGCCAGTGGGGCTCGGTAGGATTTCCAGTCTCAGATCTCACTGCAGAATCAAATCTTAGGAACTGGCATAAATGACACTACTTTCTCAGGGGCAACCAGAGGAGGGTGATAGATTTGTCTTCTGTTTTTTTAATTCAGTTTGAGAAAGACGGAAATTGACAGCAGTTAATATTTGTGAAGGCTGTGGGATAAGCGAAGGTTTAGGATGAAATTTAACAAATATTGTGTCATTGGGGTGCTGGGGGTTTTTGTTTCCCCCATGTTTTGCTAAATAGTTGTTCCTCCAAAGAGGATTAATTTGAATATGCATTGGCCTTGATGCACGAGAAGTTTCAAGACAAACTTATTACTAAAATCCACACTCACTGTTTAATTTCCCAATTGCTTTTGATTTGCTTTCCTTTGGGAAAGGTCAGTAAAATGGAAGATTTTGGGCTTTCCACGCTATTAACCAATGGCCCATATGAGTCTACAGGATGGCTCCAGAAGGTACAGTAATGGAAATGTAAAACAAACCAAAAATTATGATATCTTGTCCTTGTGCTACATCTGTACATGTGTGATTTTTCAGTGCCTTTTTCAAACTCTAATGTGAGAGCTGTCACAAGACTAATTGTATGATTTTATACTATGACTATTACATGTTAGAGAAGTAAGTATTGTACTGATTGCTGAGTGTTTGAATCAGTCTCAGATAAAGAAAGTTACTGCTTGTTTTCGGATTTCAGTTATTTGAGGCTTGATCTCCTATAAACTGAGCCAAAATTGTTGTGTGTTACAAAAGCTTAACACAGGCTTCAGATTCCCATTGTTGGTCAGACAGTTACTGTTCAGCCCAGCCCTTGGTTCTGCATGGGCATGGAAAAGTAACTCATCTAAAAGTATTTTAGTGTTGGTAATAACTGTGGAAACCTTGCTAAAACATTGACAATTATAAAAGTAATATGAATGCAACTATCTAACTGTGTTAAATAGAGCCATTATGAAACTGGAAACACTAGGAACCCATACTAGAACTAGTATGCCTAAATTAAAAGAAGAGGGCTTAAGACTATAAGTGAGAAGCACACAAGATTTACTACAGAATATCTGAGTTGAAGACACCTCTGCTAAGCCATGGCGGGTCTTTTGACAGACTTTCTGTGAAGCTCAGAGACGTGGCCATCCTCCTGCTCCTCCAACAGAGTTTGTCCTGAGGTGCCTCCAGGATGTGCTGCTTTGGGTTCTGAGCCACAGTGGTTGCCCAGCCACTGTTGTGTGACCTCAGCCATTCCTGTGGCCTTAGTTACAAACTGGGTTGTGAATGTTTAGTGATCTTCTTGGTAGCTGTAAGGTACCCTTAAAAGGCAACGCAACTGGGCACTTACTTGCCCAGTAAGTGTTTTCCGGCATAGGAGGGGTGCCGTGACCTGCCCTATCCCTGCTTTCCCCTTCTGCTATTCCCCGCTAGACCCTTTCACCCATAAGAGCCTTCTGCATTCCAGCAGTGGGAGGAGCAACACAGGACATGTCACTTCAGGTATTTAGGATCCTCCAGAATGAAAAGCCATCCAGAAATCACAGCTTTCATTGTTGTGATTCAATGTTGCTACATTATGGCCATTGCAAACTGCAAATGAAGAGCACGTCTGAAGATCATGCCTCTCGTAGTGGGGGTCCAGGATTGGAAACCTGGTTCCTAACATGTGGTCTGACTTCCCTGTTATGGAAATGGCAATGGCAGCTGTAATATCAAATACTTTGAGACCTCTGTGTTACCGATGTCAGGCAGCATTACTAATGAAAGACCGCATCCAAATGTTGTTCTCCCTTTACTTTCAGGCTGTAGCAAAGCTGATGTCTGTGGATTGCCGTTGTCATGGTGTTTCTGGATCCTGTGCTGTGAAAACTTGTTGGAAAACCATGTCCTCCTTTGAAAAGGTTGGCCGGTTTTTAAAGGATAAGTATGAAAACAGCATACAAATATCAGACAGACTGAAAAAAAAGCTACGCAGAAAAGAGAAAAGCCAGAGAAAAATACCAATTGGGAAAGAGGACCTGCTTTATGTGAACAAATCACCCAATTACTGTGTCGAAGACCAAAAATTGGGGATCCCTGGAACTCAGGGAAGAGAATGTAACCGCACCTCGCAGGGACCTGATGGCTGTAACCTGCTGTGCTGTGGGCGCGGGTACAACACCCACGTTGTCAGGCACGTGGAAAGGTGCGAGTGCAAGTTCGTCTGGTGCTGCTACGTGCGCTGCAGGAGGTGTGAGACCATGACTGACGTGCACACCTGCAAGTAAGATGAAGTACAGGAAACATGGCCAAACCATCCACCCTGTGTGGTGCACACAGCTCCCGCAGGCGCAGCAATCACAGTTACCATGTGAGATTTCAGAGGGATCAGCCTCAGGGGGAACAGGTACTGCTGGACAACGGGTAGTCCAAGCATGCGGCGACTGAAACAACAGCTGAGTAAACATCAGGCTGCATGAGGGGACAGCTTAAAGAGCAAAAAGGACTCCTGATGACATGTTTGAACGTGTCACTCCATGAGCAGGGACAGATGCTAAACTTTTCAAGTATTTAAGAGCCACAACATCCTGAAGATCCATGTGGTGGGTAGGTACAGTGGAGAAATCTCAAGATCTCATTAGCCAGAGACTGAAGAGTTAAGAGAGTCCGTAAGACACATTAGATATAGTCCTTATGTCTGTGCTTTTAAAACTGGGACGAGATGGATCCACTAGATAGTTCATTTCTGCTGACTTCAGAAAAACCCACAAAGATAGGGAAAGAGTTCAGCTGTTGACCACGAAGCATTTGCTTTGCAGGCGTTCGGCAATCTGCGTCTGGAACTGAGGAACATGTGTGACTGCAGAGAGCTCAGCAGTGTCTGCCTGGAAAGGGAAGGTCAAGCTGTGCCCAGGGGAGAGAGGCAGAAGCACAGCTTGGTGAATGTGAATGGGGTGCCAAATAGCAACCTTGGGATTTTTAACAGGCTGTCCTTCAAATACACAAGGGTCAGGCCTGAGAAGGGACAGAAACAGAGTTTGATATTTGAAGGAAATAAAACCCCCTGCAGGCATTTCCTCAGTATGTGAGCACACATTTTGTGAGTCAGCTGGTCATCACCCCACTCTTGAATTCTATGCAATAACCTGCCACATTCAACCATCTCACTGGTGGTTCACCATCATTATCAAAATTAACCACATGAGATTTAGCCCAAAGGAATCTGCCATAAAGCAAAGGATTTTTTAAAACATATTTTCTTTATAGAATCAGCAGCTAGAATTTTTCATTAGGTTGCATCCTCAGTAAGTTCAATGCACAATGTAATTTATGGATTGGCTCACAACACTAAAATATTTAAACTGTTAATGATAACATTTTCTCTGCCTCCATATGTTGGCTTGATTTTATTTTACATCTGTGAAAGGTTGTTTATTTTTATGCAGTGATTTAATGCCTGGCTTAAAAAGCATCATGTGAAAGGATTACTGTTGTTTAATTGTGCAAAGAACTATTTTTGATAAGACAAGAAAGTTTATATTTTGTAAATATTTAAATTATGGAAGCTATGTTAAAGGTTTCCAAAACTAATGTGATAAGACTACAGCTCTTGAGATTTGTTGGTTAGATATTTGTTAATATTGTAGTAGCCTTTAATTGATTTTTATTTGCATGTGCTGGGGGAAATTAGTCAGAGAACTGCATAAATGTTGGGGTTTTTTACCATCAGGGTGGTTATAACTGATGCAGTTACTATACACTGATGAGAAACTTACTGTGATTTTCTAAATGGTCAGTTAATTAGTATTCTGCATACTTTCTTTTTTGATTATTCTCTTAAATGCATTTTACAAACACTGAAATCCCAGCTCCAGCAGTAAGTACTCCCACTGAAATCAAGGGAACCTGGAAGGGTTTGCAACCCCTTAACTTCTTCCATACTAACAGCCAGTTTTTAGAAACTTGGATAGTTTGGCTGAGGCTTTCAAAGTTACTTTGAAGAATCAATTTCCTAGTTGTCAATTATTTTCCCAGGAAAGATGGTGACCAGATTCTGAACTGTCTTTATTGAATGTGTAGGTCAGGAAGAAGGAAATCCTTCTGTGTTGTGGTATTTCACCGCCTTATGTGGATTATTTTAGGAACATCAGTTCAGCAACAATGAAGTCCTTTATCTGCTGGTTCTATTTGGACCTTTACTCCACATTTGGCCAGTCCATACCCATTGGTCTGACCAAATTATTACCTTGAGACCACAAAAGCTGCTGTCTGTGGGAAAGGTGCTCAGCATGCCAGTAAGGCACTGTCACAGGATGTTTCAACACCTTCTCTGTGAAAACTTGGATAGGGAGGACACATTATGGTGGAAAACCCTGAAGAGACAGTTGTGACCCCAGGTTGTTTCAGTCTTCCAGCAGTGAAAGTAAACCTACAAGTTCTTCAGGCTGTGCCACAGGACTGATTGGCAGCATGGATGGGAGATGACTAAACAGCACTAAGTTCAGACAGAATGGTATCATACTCTCTGCTGGGATAATACAATTTTGACCATTTAAATAACCTTGAAATATTACTTGAGCTCAGCAGTTTGTTGGCTTTTGGGTTTTTTTTTCCTGTTTGCTGATTGTTTCATAAATACAATGCTAAGAAACACTCTAAACCTCTTGCACTGTAGTGCAAGATCAGCAAGAGGAACAGAATTAATTAGCTGCTTTGGCTGCCTTCAGGGATCAGAAACTTCCCAGAGGATGGAGTGATTTCTGTGCATTTTACATAGTAGACAATTAGTTGGACTATTACAGTGCTCTGTACTGATGCCTACTGATCTTTCCAACGCCCTGAAACAAAGTTTTCATATCTGCATTCTTCAAATGATAATAAAGAGACTGTGTTAATTTTATTAACTAATATACTACAAAACTTAACACAAGGTGCAGTTATCTACATGGTGGGTTAGGTCCTTTTGAGGCATCTATGAGGACTAAGATATAAAAGTAATAAATCAAGACCTCCACCAAGTTTTTCAATGGGATGATTCAGCTGCCAAGATCTGGGAACTTGAGGCTGTACTGATAAAAACAATGCTGAAATATTCAAGGCTGAAAAGGATAACTAGAGAAGACTGCTGGAGCATTTGGTAGGAAAAAAACATTTGCAAGCTATGTTCCACAGAAGATAGCACTCTCTTCCACTACCATCCATCAAGCTCAAAGAGGAAACACAATTCCTCCTCAGCTTGGAGTGCCTTTTTTCATGGTTTTGCATGAGCCTGTAGCTATATCATGCTATGGACAACACCATAAGCAAGGAACAGACCTTTGAGGCAACAGGTGATTACAGATTTAGAGATTATAGCAATTGAAATGCAAGATTAAATGAACTGGTTTGCATGTTCTAGAGAGGGGAACGTAAGGCTAGGAAGAATGTAAAAAGATACCCAAGTGGAGAGTCATCCATTTTTAACTTGCAGAAAAGTAATTGTTAATTTTCAGCTAAGAAGATTTGGATGGCACATGAGCCAATCTAGCTAGATGGACAGTTAAGCATAGGAAGAGATATCTGAGGAATCTGTTTCAACCTGAGTCTATGAAGGATGCCTTAGATCTTTGTAAAGTTGAAAGGGCTAACTACAGAGGCAGCAAGGAGGAATTAAAAGTGGCTTTAAACTAATGTTATCAGAAATGCAAAGAAACATTTCAAGTAGAGCATGTTCTCTCTTGCCATTCTTCACTTTTTCACCCCCAGGGAGGCAGGAGCAGGACACAGCTGAGCTCAGGTGTTTGTGCCCTGTTGGCCTGTTGCTCAGATGGTGAGAAACAGGGTCCCTTGTATTCCTTGTACAGCATCAGGAGCCACTGACACGCCACGATATCACTGAACAGGTCAAGAGCTATTCTCACACCTGAGGCTGAAGCAGGAAAAGTTCCCATCTAGCCTCAAAGGTTTCTTCAAGTTTCTTTTGCAGGCCACTTGTATTAAGATTAGGCTATGGCCTTACAGCCTTAAAACTGAAGAGGATTTCATCAATAAAAAGTCCTTTGCTTAGTCTCCACCTTAGCCATGACCCAAGTCAGGTAGGGAGGGACTGCAGCCCTTCCCATCCTTACACAGGAAAGTCAGTCAGCACTTATGATGGCAATTTCCCCTTCTGAAATTACCCACCTGGCCTCTAATTTTATTAATACACCTATTCTTGAAAAACACTCAGACTGCAGAAAACCCAAACAGTTCAGGAGACATTACATACACATCAAGCATTTAGCAGTCACTTCAATGTTTGAGGAAACTAAGTGCCACAGTAAGACCTCTGGAAAGCAAAACATGCTGAGCAAAATAAAAGCTTTTTCCAAACTGGCAACCAGGAAACTAAGGCTGTAAAGGGGTCTGTTTTTTCCAGAGGAAAAAAGAAGAAGTTGGATCATGAAAGACACTAGGAAAAACTGAAGACACATGAAAAACTGAAGAGACCCCCTTCAGTTTCTTTCTCAGGACTCCTGTTAATTCATATAAAGCACCACTAATAAAGCAGTTGAGAGCTGTGGTTTACACCGAAGTCATCTTCAGCTGCCTTGAATCCCAGCTGGGGGCTCCTTGGTCAAAATTTAGTTGAAACCTTCTTGTGTCCTTCCCCCTTCTCTTCTCACAGGTTGTGGGGTATGTCTACCTCAAAACATAAAGCTTTCTCTTCCCTTCCCTTGCTGCTCGGTTCTTAACAAGTCTGCAAGATGCTACAAATGTTCCCATCACCTTATATAGGAAAATATGGATCCTGGAGCTTTGTCACACACAGGTATTCATGTACAAACACCTTCATTGTTGCAACTGATTTCCTACCACCAGCTGGAGAGGCCAGAATAGTCATCTTTGTGCTTGGCAACTCAAATGAAATGCAGATAGATTACCAGAAAGCCTCGCTGATAAAATTCAGAGAGTTCACCTCAGCAGCAGGATACTGTAACCTGCCCACTCAAGGCAGAGAGGGCATGGCCAGATCTTGCAGCAAGTGAATAGGTCATGACGATGGACAACAGCAAGGATACCCCATTTGTGTGGCCACTCCAGTACAACTTTTAAATATCTGACAAGAGTCCTATTTAATATGATAGCATACAGCTGTGAGGACATGCCTTAGAGAGTAAGAGGAATATTTCCATCAAAATTTTAAGAATCAAGTTATTTAAGGTGTAACAAAAATAATCCTACCATTTTATTGTTTTAAAATTGTTTAAAAAGTTTTTTGCAGACTTTAAAAGGTTTTTGCAACTTTAAGGGGTTAAGAGAATCATGATATATTTACTCAACTGGGATAGCTAATAAAGGCACATATTCTCCATTTAATTTTGTAGAGGAACTCTGAACTTTTTGATTTGAAGATGAAATATTCATTGGCGTTCAAAGCCAAAAGAATGAAGACAAGTGTAGTCCAGGGAAACTACTAATGCAGCCAAATAGGGTTTCTTCCTCTTAAGACCCTGCTGAGTAACTTCAAAATTATTTTGATGTTATTCTGGATAGCAGCGTAGCCAATACTGGCATATACACCAACGGAACTGTATTTCTGTGAAAATTCCAGGACTTACACTGTTAGTTTTTCACAACAGCCTTAAGTAATGAAATAGAATTTCAAACTGATTAGAAAAGGGGATTTTACTTCAATGAAAAAATACATACAATTTTAACACATTCTCCTACACAGGAAAATCTGGAAGATTTAACAAAAGCAGTTTCACTGTGTCAGGTGCATTTTACGGAAGTTTTACATGAATATTGACGGAAACCCACATTATTTAAAAAGCTAGTTAAACATAGAGAACAACACAGAATCCAGTCTTACTCTGGTATCAGAGATTATTTATTTTCCTAACAAGGTAATTCTCAATATTGCTTGAAATTTTTAGTGCACAGAATTTGTCTCAGAAAACATCAACAATAATACCATTCCTAACACCTCTGTGTTAAACTCACTGTGGGCTCCTGAAAAATCCTTTTTGGCTTTTGCCCCATAGTACTACCTTGAAGTTTTTTAAGACTATACCAGAATTCATGACACAAAGCTCCAAGAGATTACAGCCAGTTCTATGTCAGCCCTAATTTTGTGAATATGGACACAGTCAGTTACACCATACTAACTTAGTTTCAGGAAAAGTTCAAGCTGGCCCTACTTAGAAGAAATACAAGTTTAGGAATAAAGCAAGGTCTTCTCATAGCTCTGATATAAACTAAAGAATAAGGCCACTTAAACTTGGTCCTTTTTTTTCCCCATTAATAAAAAGGATGAAGGAAACATCATCAGTTAGGTTTACAAGTCACACACTGCATAACCCAGGACACAACACTCTCTCTAACATTCCACTGAAGAAGAGATTGCCTCGGCTCATGAGAAGTAATGTTGCAGTAAAGGTGCACAACTGTGTACCCTGAAACAACCCTCACTAGAAGGCAGACTGCTTTCTAACAGGCTCTTTGTGATGAGAAATTTATTCCTGATGTTAGACCTAAAAGAGGAAGCTCTTCCATTAGGCACATTCACTGCGTGACCAGCCACTGCAGCTGAACAGCCACAGGGAGAATCAACAGTTAAGCAGTGGTACAAAAACTGCAATAAAAAAGGAACAAATTAGCCATATTAGCCATAGTACTGCTGCTTAATGTGCCAAGCCCCTTCTATAAACACTTTCAAGTTACGTACAAGTTCTTCCAAGCCGCTTTTAAATATCACACACATTATTCATATATTTATCTCAGTTCATCCCCAAAAGATTAAAAAAAAAAAAAATCTATTGTGCTTTTCATGGCATATTATCATGTCTTCCTTTCATTCAGTTATATCATTATTCAGTTTTGATGGGGGACTACAAAATAAATTTTTGGAGCACTTGGTATTAGAATAACCAAATAGATTTAATAAAAATTGATGCTGCCATTAAAAAGGCAGAGGATAAAAAAAAATTAAAGCTCCTTATTAACGCATCACTAAAATCTACAATATTCCATAAAGTTTACGTAGTCACAGCAACATTGCACTGTTAAGAGGACAGTACATTTGTCAGGATCTGTTTATTGTCCACATACGTAAATCATTAGCCAGTTATCTACAAGTATCATTTACCACAGGCAAACTAAATACTGTGCTTTTAAGAAACCGGCGTAGAAATGATTGGATGTTTATTTTATTTTGGACATATTTACAAAAAGAATTTCTATGTGTTAGCAATAAATAATCCCAATATTCAAAATGTCAGTGCTCATGCACACACTGACAAGATGGCTGCATGCTTCAAAAATAATTTTTACAGTACAATCTCCTTCATAGCCCTCTCTCTAATAATAGCAGAAAGTGCATTTTCTTTCATATTATTTCTCCTTTTCCTCTGTTTTCATTTAGTCTTGCTTCTGAGGGATACAGCCTTCCATCTCAACAACTTCTGGCCAGCCTTCATACTTGTTTGTGTCCTTGTTATTCTTTATATGCTATAAATGGAAAATATCAATCTGCCATTAATGTGGAGTCCTTTATCCTTTTGCTTTAACTCACAGCTTTAAGACATGTACTTATTTTCAGGCCATAGACAAAGAAAAAACATCATGATTAACTTCTTGTGCTTTGAATCAAATATAACAATCTGTCAGTATTCACCATTTAAAGAAACTTGCTCAGACAAGTGTATGGTAAAAACAGTTACGCCATACTGGGAAAACATTTTTAAATTTTATTATGGATGTTTGCTTAGGAAGAGAGAAGCAAGGAAATGACCAACTGCATTAAAGCATGACCCACTAGGTAAAAATAAATAAGGCTACTAAATTTACAAGGCAATGAAAGCAAATAGTGAGATTTTAAGGAACATTTTATTTTTCCACCAAGGAACCATCTGCAGTCAGGTAAGACATTATCGCCTCCAAGAGTCTGACACTGTTTCTGCACTTAGTTTCCCCTCCCTTGCAAAGCTGGCCGAAGAAAACACATCTTCCTTACTCTCCTTACTCAGTAATTAAAGGCAACATTGACACATGCTGAATTGTAACAGCTAAAGTATGGGAATATATTCTATTTCAAAATTTGGCTATGGCAGCAATTTGAGAGAAGATCAAAGCCAACAGCTGGGAACACGAACACCTTAACTATTCACTTATGTCTTGGAAGTTCACCATTATTAGTGCATCTAAAATACAACTCGGGGAGAAAGTTTTGAATTCTTCAGTTTAATTTAATCCATTAAAAAGATAAATGGTCTAGTTACGGGCATAATAAGATCTATACCATATAAGATTTTTTTTCTTATTTATGAGTCACCAAAGAGTCCTTTGTGTGTTTAAAAGGAGGAGGCTACTCAAGGAAAAAGCCTGAAAGTAACTGCGTGCCAGTACTGCAATAGATACCCATCTTGAACAAATGCATGGCATTTATAAAACATGCTATGCCTCTATTAATGCAAGCTGTTAAATTCCAGGAAGCTACAGAATCACAAACCTGTTCAAATGGACTTTTGGTCTTAATTCCTTTTCCACCGCAGAAGACCCAGTTGTCTCTGAAGCCAAGGTTAGTAACGGATGTGCTTCCTAATTCAGCAATCAGTTTCCGTGCTTCCTCATTAAGCCTTGAAAAACCAGAGAAATTCAGTGTGTCAATAAAATACATGCCCTAAGAGCTTGCATTGCTCAGTGCACCAGTCTGCTTTGATCTTATTTAATATAGTTTAAGTCAGTCAATATTGGGGAAGATCTATCTTTCAGAATCAGGTAAGGTTAGTTCTGAAATCACCCAATGCAATGAGTGCTGCTTTTCATACTATAATCTCAAAGAACCAGGATATAAACCTATCACTGCATCAACAAAAGCCAAGAACCCTCTGTGGGAATTTATACATATATCTCCAGTCCTGTTAGCAATTCTCCAAGCAACTAAAAAACTCAGCCTTTAAGTAAACCTTGTTTGCAGGCTCAAGCTGAAGTCTAGATAAAGTAAAAGCTATATTTTAGATTAGAAGAATGAAATGACTATCTGAAAGAAGTTCTCATCTGCTTGGGGCAGTTAATTCAAAATTCAGAATGCTGCCTCACGGCATGGTTCAGTGCCTGTAAACCCAAGTAGGATAATTTTAGTATCAAAAGGAAAACAATTCTGTAGGATAAGTTATCATTCCAAAATCTCCACATAGCAGCTCTTAATTTCTTCCTTTAAGTTACTAAATGCGCCAAAGTTACTAAATGATTACCAAACAAGACACAGACTTCTGATTACTACCCCCTATTGAGATATAGCTGTATGACTATACACTTTAGCCAAATCTATGAAAATTATTAAATACTGTGGAGGTTATTTGCCTAACCCATACTCCAACTTCCTCAAGCATTAGGGCAGCTTGATTCTTGACAATTTTGTTTCCAAGAACAGGCCTTTATATTTACAATCAACTACCAGTGGTAGTTGTAGTATTTCCAGCAGGCAGTAGTTCCTGTCAGCATGAGAGGGCCAAATACAACTTCTTGTTTAGCTGTATTCTATCTACATACAAACTTTCAAAAACATCAGCTGTAACAAGATTACTGAAGCAAAACTAACCCTACTTATTATCTAAAACATCAAAGAAGAAAGAGAAAAGGGTAAAATGTAAAGTAACAAAACAAGTGAACAGAACAACAGAGAGAAGATCCAACCTTGGTTAAAGCCCCAGTAAATTACTTCTTTCCTAAAAGCAGTGAATGTAAACACATCGACTATTTACTGTAAAGCTTGCACACTGCGAAGTCAGGACTTAGTCACAGGGAAGCTGCTTCTATATCAAAAATACAAATAAGTTGAGGATAACAAATTGAACTAAAAGAGGAAAAAAAAAATGTACAGACCACATTAACAAAAAAGTTAATTATTAGCAAAACAATAGAGGAAAAGGAAAGAAGTTTCAATTTTCACTGTGAAAGCAATCCTTTGGATACGATGACTTAAGTGAGGAGTAGATTACAATACATATTCTACAGTAATTTTTAGTATCTATCGAAACTGACCCAAGTTGTGAAAGTTAGAAGATAATGCTTCAAGAGACCTAAACCCTCTTAGTCTACATCTAGATTAATAAATTGAAGAGCTTTAGGGTGGAACAGTAAAACACTGAGGCCAAAAGTACAAGGCTCACACAAGTAACCTCTGAGACTTTAAATGTAAGGATACAGGCAAGGCTTGTTGGGAATGGTCTCTGCCATGCTGTAAGCACCAAACTCCATCTTAGAGTTGATCTGAAGAAAGTGCTGGATGGAACAGACTACTTTCCACCAGAGTATGTTCTCACAATCACGTTCCTATGTCTGGACCTATCTGAACTTACTAGCCTAAGACAGAGAGCTATCAGCAATAGAAAAATCAGTACACCTATATCTGCTTAGTTTTAGTTGATCTTTATTGTGCCCAAATCACATCTGCATTAAAAAACTAATAAACTGGAAGTATAGTTTCAAATCTGTCACCTTGGAAGAACAAAACCTTATTAAAAGTGATTGTGTGGTAATGTATTTTTTTCAGTATACAACAGCATGTAAAAGTTTAAGCAACATTTGCTGTTTACAATCAATTACATACTTGGTTGCACCATCATCGTATGTTGCCATTAACACAATCGTTCCATCCTGGATGGTCTTCAGAAATTCAATAAGTGGTGCCACATCTGAGAAAAAAGAGAACACAAAACTGTTTAATAATAAGCAACAATTCTGTATTTAAACATCTCCAATGCCCTTCTGCAATGACATTATTTTTAAGAATATTTGTAACGCTAATATATATATAATATTTATATATATAAAATATATATAATATTTTTAAATATATCTTTATAAAAAGATGTTGAGTGGGAGAAAGCTAAAACACATCAGAGAACTCTTATTTTATAGAGAGAATTTAATCCATATTGTGTAAAGACATAACCACTAGTGAGAACTACTCTGGGGAACAAGTCTGTTTGATTAACCACACCATTCCCTCCCACCTCAGCTACTTGTGTTTCTTTAAAGTTCGACTCTCCTCACAACTACAAAGGTAGAGGTGAAGCACTCCCTTAACTATCACCTTAAATCTCCACAGCAAAGGGTGTCTGGACAAGAAAGAAGAAAAAAAGACCAGTGTAAGTGCACCTACCTCCTGCCCACATGTCAAAGAACTTAGTATCTAATAATTCTCCCGTTTTACCTGAAGAGAAAAAGAAACATTTGGTACCATCAAATATAGCCAAAATTATTTTACAGAAAACATGTCCAATTCCTCTTACACTCTTTCAGACAAAGTACTGCAGAAGACACTAGATAAATGAATTATGGTAACTTTTTTTTTATGAAAACAGTGTGGTGGTTTGTGAAAAAGTGCAGGAAAAGGTAAGAAGAAAAAAGTGAGAAGATCCATGAAAGTGCTGGAGGCCAGGCCGGATGCGGCTTTAAGCAAACTGGTCTAGTACAAGGTGTCCCTGCCCATGGCAGCAGGGCTGGATCTGGGTGATCTTTAAGGTTCCTTCAAGCACAGACCATTCTATGATTCTAGGCAGAATTCTGATTTTGCTTCAAGTAGAATCTAAAATAAATGAAAACACCCACAGGCTCTAAAACCAACACAGTATTCAGTTCATATATCTGCCTTTTTCAAAAGCTGGTTTTGCAAAAATAGACAGTACAGCTATAGACTGCCTTTCGTGCCACATGGAAAATCAGAAAGATTAAAATTAGACTGCATGTTTTGCTATAGACTGGAAATTGTAAGTAGATTTGAACATTCAGAATAAATAGAACAAAGTGGACAATATATTATGTCTCATTACCTTTTTTTATTATGCTGTCTACAAAGGAGTATTTGATGGAAGGTGAAGTTTTTTTAATATACACATCATTTAAAGTTTGGAAGACAGAAAGAAAGACTGGAGCTATAAAATACAAAGATAGGTATTTTGGTTTTGAACAGATTGAGACAATTTAGGAAACCAACATAGGATTAGGAAGCATTGTTCAAGTTATGCCTTAGATGATGTAAATCTGAGTACAATCCACAAAAAACAAGAATTTATATTGCAGTGAAATGACAAAGTGCTATCTCAGTGCTACAAGGAATAGTTTCCTACACATTAAGGACAAAAGTGCCAGTGCTTACATTCAGTTCAGCTTTCAAGGTAACACACAGTTAAATTAGTTTGGTGTTAATGAAAATTACAAACCCTGAACACAATTACCTAACATGATGTATTTACAGACAAGATCTATAGACCAAATACACTGATTCAAGCGAGGAAATAATGAACTGGTCTTTCTGTATACTAACAAAACTGTTAAAGAAGCTAAAAAAGTTTCACTGTAAACAGAGCAACAGAAGAATACAGTCTACAGTTTAATTAGTGGCAGCAAACACACAAGGTCAAAAGAAGTAGCATGCATCTCATCTTTTTCCATTTTTCGGTGCATTAGGAATTTACATGATGTATCAACAAGACAGTCATCACAGCACTCCACACTACTATTTTTACAACTCATTTTTAGAAACAAAAATGCACTGAGTTTTCCTTCTTTGTAACAACAAGGTGTCAGTGCCAATATCTGACATTACCTCAGTATAAATAAGCTGAATACTTCCTTTTCTCCTTGGTGCTTGCCTTTTACCACCCCATAGTATTTCACCTTAAATTTCAGAAACAATTTGAAAATGAAGACCACAATCTGTTTCACTTAAAATGTCACTTACCATGACCAAGGCCACATTTAATTCCTCTGCCAACATTATTTTTAACTCCACTCATTAACTGAAACAAAATAAATATTTTTATTTTTAATAGGACAATCTTCTGACGTGAAATATTTCTGGTTTTTTAATAGGACCAAATTCTAAGAGATATATAGTTAAAAGACTGCATGTTCATGAGAACTTAAATTAAATCTTCTTGATCTGTGTTCTTAAAGCACCACTGAATTAAGAATACTACATCAAGTATCCCCAGTTGTATTGATTAATTTGATTGCTTAATCAGAGTTTCAAAGTAGTCTGTATATTAAAACTGTCACAAAAAATAGTGTTATGTCATTATGTTATTAATGTATTAAAAATAACCAAATATTAATTTGCGGAGCTCAGCACAGTCACATAACCAAAATTTTAAGCCTTTTGTTGTAAGCACACAATGAACAAAAATGTGTTAACAAATTTAAAAGCTAACTGAACAGAAGCACTTAAAATCTACATGAAGAAACAAGAAAGGCAAAGCACTTAGCTATTCATACACACAACAGGAAGTCTAACCGCAAGAAAAATAGTTAGCACACTGATGGGACTTCAAGCAAAAGTTGCATACAGTCTTGGACTACAATCACACATCCCCAAAATAATGTCACAATCTATGAGAGTAGTTTATTGACCAAACTCAGAGGGGCAAAGGGGGCTGGAAAGAAGAGTCCGTTATGAAATGGAAACCCTTCAGAGAGGTAAAGAAGAGGTAACAGGAACGTTAAGATTTAGGTAGGATGCTGTACTGCCTTAGACCATGGTGGCTGTACCACTCCAGTGAGAGGAAGCTTCCAGACCTCCTCATCCCTGTTCACTGGCTCTGTGTGAAGAACTCTGTTCTGCCTTCCAGACCTCAACTATCCCAGCATCAACACTTTGAAGCTAGGATTAAAAGAGGCCAACATAAACATGACAAATAGAAGTTTGGACACAATTACATAATTTAAGATAATGAAGAAGCCTTCAGTTGAGATTAAAGAAAGCATCTGAGCAAAAGCATATAAGTGCACACATGTCCTTAGTTACAAACACACTCTAACAGATGCTTTAATTTCATCCTGATCAGGATTTCTCTAACCTCTTTAGCTGGCTTTAGGAAGGGGCTGCACGTGTGTACAATCCTGTTATGTTCAAAACTTTTTTCACATTTTTTCTGCAGCAAATATGATTTTCAGGTCATGTCTGAAGAGCTGTTCTAAGCAATGCCTCTTTACCACACACAGCTTCCATGTCAGCTTTCTCATGCCGACCCTCCTAGTGAGAGGCTAGAACAAGAAATGGTCTATCATAGAAGTATGTCAAAAATCTTCCTCTCTGGTGCTATCTTTTGCACCCAGGATGAAGACAGAAGCCAACATTTAGAGGAATGTCAAACTGAATAAACAAGTATCAGAAAGACTCAGTATTCAGAGAGGCCATGAAAGACTACCAGATTAACGGCAAACTCTTGGCACAATGAATTTAAAAGGTTTTAAAGGAACTAGTAATCAGAGATGATAGAGTTCATATTCTTCTGTTAGTCCCTTAAGTTATACTATCTGCCAAAAACTGTGATTTAAATTAAAACTCTAAATCAGTAAATTCTGAAAGAAAATACTTGAGATTTCTGCTGAAAGTGCAGAATTAGTTCTGGTTAGTAGGGAACTCTAGAAGTATTATAGGCCCCTGGAGGATCATTTCTGCTCTGATCATCTGATTGTTCATGTCATGTCTGAGCATCCATTCTAAACAAGAAAAACATACGGCAAATAAGACTGGAACATAAATGAATAAAGGCAATGAAGTTCTGAACAAATTCCTTCCTCCTGCAAAATTTAGTGAGCAATTTCTTTTACCAAAAAGAAAAGAGCTTCCTTTCATTTTAACTACAAAATTATCTGTAAATAAATACCAGTCCAAAAATATCTAATACTGAGATGACTAGACACTGAAATTCCACACATGCATAAAGTTATAATGGATTCAGATAACAAAAGCTGCAACCATGAATACAAGAATTACTTGTTACTCAAGGAATGTAGTACGACATTCTGCTATTTGGTCACTGTGGCACAATCATGCAATTGGCTTCTTAATAAAGTAAAACCGCAGGGAGAAGTTGCTGGCAAAGAAGTAAATATAGCCCCTTCTAAAAAGCCCATGAAGTAGCAACTACAATATTTAATATTTTGATGGTAAGTCCAGCACGTTCTTTTTTAATTCTGATTATGGCCTCCCAATATAGAGCAAGGCTACAAATGAACTTGTATACAGCAGAAATCATGTTTCACATTAAAATATCTATATAATTAAAAAGAAAAAATTGAGAAATTACTTGCAATTCTGAATTGTATCAGCACCTTCAGTGCTTTTCATAAGTCAAGTGACATCCTTACATTTAATACATAAGAAAAAAATACGCTACTCTGTAAATATCATTTACAAATTACGAAACTTGTTCCTGCTATCCTGTCTTGGAAGTATGAGGAACACAGAGTAATCAGAAAACAAAAAATCAACCTTTTTTCAGGTGTGAGTTCACAAAATATCGCTAAAAAAAGAGCTACTTGAGAGGAAATGAGGTTGTTTCAGGACTGGTATTCTACTTTATACGCTTGAGACAGCTTGTGCACCATCACAAACACAACAGGCTGCAATGCAACAGCTTCTCACAGGAGGGCAGCCCTTCATCAGTTTTAGAATTCTTCCAAGCATTTATAGTCAACAAGTTGAGAGCTTTTGAAGAGAATAAAACCTCTTGTGAGCAAAGCAGGAGATCGTATAAAATCAATCAAATATTCTGGTGGACCTTAAACAGACATGACCAGTTCCCCTCTGAAGGGATTCAGAAAAGATGTTTGCCAAGGAAAAGCTGGATTTTAGAATCCAATAGCTGTGCACCAAAGTGCCCACTTAGAGGGACTTTTTCAGCAACTACTTTCTTTTCATCACTTTCTTCAGCAAAATATCTAGTAGAGGATTTTCTTTTTTTTTTTTGGACAGAAATAACAAAACTTTCTTAGTTAATCAGTCAGCAAGAACAAAAAACAGTCAAAAATCCCAAACTAAACAACCCTACAATCCTTAAATTAAAATATTACTTGCATTCCCAAAACTTTTAAATCACTGAATCAGCTCTAAGTCTTCACAGACGTTAAGCTTCCTATATTAGGCAACCAGAATGAGACAGTTGCACGTTTTAGAACACCTGCAGAAACACCGTGCTGAGAGATTAGACAAGCCTGCCCAAGGTCACCAAGCAAGTCACCAGCAAGAATGGAAAGCGGAAGGAGCAGCCTGTAGTCCCCACATGCCAAGGTGAGCTCCTGCTGAGCACATGGTTCCCCAAACTACACCTGGGATGCTCTTGCTGCAAACTGACTCCCACACAAGCCAGCAAGCTTGAGCTAAGCCAGCCTTACAGAGGAATGCTAGCTAGTGCTAAAAATAGTCTTCTCTTTTAAGATCACTTGAGACTAGTCTTACAATTAAAGTGATGGAAAATGCTACCAATACATTTTTTTCTCTTGTACATGAATTATCCTATTTACTCTATTATGTGGGGTTCTGTTGTTCACAGAGAAGTTGCCATTGGCTCTAGAATTCATTAGCACCAGCTGCTGTACGTGCTGTCTGTACTAATATAGTGTGAGCTGAGAAACAGCTGAACTGGAGTAGTTTAAATGCAAGTGGAAAGCAAAGGCATTAAGTGAGACTGATACTAAAAACATTCTCCTTCTAATACTAACATTTATGTCTTTTCTGACATGTCACCTGCAAAATCAAGTGGATAGATTATGTTATAGAAAGCTGCACACTCTAGGTGACAATGAGCAGGAAGAACCTAAGAGGAAAAATAGAGTCTAAAAATATTAATATTATGGGCATTACTGAAAAGTATTCAGTTAAATACACACAGTATTATTGATAATACTGTGTCAAAAGTATTATTATTAAAAAAAAGGACTTAAAACCAAACTGTGTCTCAAGCAGTTCCTTTTCCCTCATTTCACAATTATTTGAAGTTTATTAACTTAAGTTACCACCAGCACAGTTAAATAACTACTGATAGTTAAAATACTATTTTTCCCTTTTGAAGTCAACCTTCGAAGTAGAAAATGTGTTCTGACATTGGTACTGAGGAAATACAGTTTAAAAGATTACTTGCAAAAGACAATACAATTCTTCACTGAATTACTACTAGAGGCACAAGGACAAGTTACTTAGAGACACATGTGCATCTGACTTGACAAAGTCTAACTAACCCTTCAGTCTGTAAACCTGAAACAAAGTGCAAGCTATCTTGCATGCATTAAAATAACATACGTTTCTGCATTTACTGCAGAGCATTAGGTGTGCTTCCCCAGAGACAAGGTTATAATGCAACGTGACTTTTTCATGGAGTCAAACTGTTTGCAAAAAACCCCTAATTTAAACTGCTGATTTTATGTGCAAAGTGATCTAAGTATTGAAGAGACACTTAGAAATAACAGGTGAAAATACTTACACATTATCCTCTACACAAATTTAGGTCCAACAACATTTGCTTGCTCCACTTGACATTTTGAATGCAAATGCTTTTCAGGACAAGCTTTAGAGATCCCACACTTGTATCTTGGAGGTTTTGTAGCTTTCAAAAGGAAATAAAACAAGATTTTAGAGAGAACACCACAGTTAGGCTAACAGACAAATATCAGTTACTTTTCTGAAGGAATGCAAGGAAGAGAGCAAACACAAACACTATCGCCTCTGTAGTTACACAGCAGCTTAAAATAAACTAAGTTCCTGAAGCACCTCATTATTCCAACTTCTTGCTGTCACCCTGCTGCTTGTTCTGGCACTGTCATCAAAAGCCACAAGCCAAAACTACAAAACAGACTTTACCAGAAATTTAGGAAAATCAGGAGAAGAGGAAAATTAGTTTCTGATTGCATTTGAAGTGTAATTAAGACTTTCTTAACTACGAAAATTCATCAGTCTTTCTGTTATTAGTAAAAGCAAGTCACAGCAGTAATACATGCATATGAATACTCACAGTGTGCAGCTGCATCTAATGCTGATCTAGCTAAAATGAAAACAAAGTTTTACAAGATGTTACTAATAAAGTGTCATTTGCTATATAATATCCTATAAATGTAAAATCTTTCTGTACCCCTATATAAACAGGGTGGTTGAAATGAAGTATCAAACACACCTGAATATCACGGTCCAATAAAAAAAAACTTTTATGCATTAGAAGAATGCAAGTGATCAGGAATCCCACTCAGAAGCACTGCCTTAATTTATGACTGAGAGCCATTCAGAGTCACAGAGTCAAAAACCCATGGAGATCCAAAACCTCTGAGAATTTATGGAGTTCTGGGCATTAAAGTGAAATTAATTCCCTCCTGACAGCTTCACTGGGATGGGGTTCCTTTCACCTAAACTGGAAGCCTGCAGCTCAGGTGTACTTCAACCCAACCATTCATGACTCCCTTTTTTGGGCTACGAAGAGACTCGAGTGCCCCATCATGCCCACATCTGAATGACACCTCTGTCTCCTCACTGATTACTAAAGATGTCTCTGCAGACTGGTTCAGATGGCAGCTCACACTGCAGTAATCTGGAATTAAAGAACACAAACTCCACCCATGCACCAAAAATTGTTGGGTTTTTTTGGTAATGAAAAGCACCTTGAAAGACAATTCTGATTCGAAATAGACTCTGAATTTTGAGACACCTCGACTGCTGATCTTTCTCTGTGTAGAACCTGGCCACATCTGAAATGTTTTGACTACTGCACATTCAACTTAACATGGTCCCTGCAGACGAGCAAAAGCCCACCCAGAACAAATCCTGAATCTCTTTAGCAGTACTAAGGCAGAGCATAGACCTCCAGAAACACAATTCAAGTCGCCTAGTTTATTACTCAACACTAAGAATGCATTTCCAGTAAACAAAGAGAAAGCAGGCAAAACTATGTATCTCTGGCAGACAAAAGAATCACTCATTAAGAGAGTAGGTTAAATATTTCATACAGAAAATAATTTAATACACATATCATATATAAAAAATAACAAGCACACATATTAAACACAGAATTCTTAGGTTGAAGAGCCTAAGGCAAAATAAATGCGATATTTTTTATAAAGGCTCAAGTAAATATTAATAGGTGTCCAGAGGAAACAAAGTCATCACTTACCAAATATGTGTCCTAAGTTTGCATCCATTTTTTATTTCAAACACTTGAGATATGACATAAAACGTCAATAAAAATATTGCTATGACTACTACCAACTTTGCAGCACCTGTTAAGAAACAAAAAAAAGTTTCAAAAAATTATCTGGAAATGGTAACATTAGTTTACCAAAATAAGCAACAAGAGAAATGTATCAGATTACATTCTGGGGAACTCAGAAATAGGATGATCATTTGCAGACTTATTGAACAGAACAAATCTGAAAAAGGTATCGGTATTATGGATGGATATTATAACGTAGGATGGATATTATAATGTAGGATGTAATGCACTGATCCATCAGGTTATCATACCAAATGCACACTTTGGTCTTAACTTTCTCCACCTTCATGCTTCTCTGACACCATAGTACACCAACTCAGCTGAGCAAGCCAGGAGAAACCAGACTTTTCCATGAAAATCCAGCTTAACCAAATGAATGAAGATGATCTACCTGACTGTTGTCCAAAAGCAAAATTCCCTCCTTCCCCATGCCACTTCCCTGTTCTTAGCCATGAGGACCTGGTTCCTCACTGTTCACAAATACTGTGTTTTCCCCTGCCCTCAACTTGAGCTACCTCTGTTTTAACGTATGGCCCAGACTGAGTGATTAGGGATCTGTTTATATACTGCAGCTTGGCTGCTATGGTCAGTCAACTCTGAGTATTAAATTAAAAAACAAACAAACAACAAAAGACCCCAAACCCCAACCACCAGCCAACCAGAAACAAGCATTCTCACCTACTTTTCAAGAAATTCATATTAATGACATTCAAAAAGCAAGTTTGATGACTCAAAGGCTATTTTAAAATAAGTAAGAAAAAGCAGTACCTCTACCCTCCCCCTTTTAATATATTGAGGTCTCAGGTAGCTTGAAGCTTTACAAGCCTAAGTTCCTCCAGTGCTGAGTGGCCAATCTACTTCTTGGGAGAAGAGCTGTAAGCACACAACCACAGCAACTTACATCTGAAATGGAAACGCATGTGATACTGCCACAAACCTCACCATTTTTTAGCACAATTTGCAATACATTTTCACAGAATACTCCACTCTTAACTGATGGTAAAATACTGACAGAGTAGAAGTTGGGTGAGGAGGCATCTGATCAACATCCTGCCTTCCTATCTCATTGCAGTATGTCAAACTGGTTGGAAGAATCAACCTTAAAGCATGCTTCTTTTTCTCAGATTGCCAGCCAAATACATCCTCTAGAAAAAACCAAACTTATATACTCCTGCAGATCTCAGACGGCTGCTGTGATAGGCTGTTCAGAAAAATCTTAAAATAGACAGATTACTCAGCCCTCAGGATGAGAGATGCTAATCAATCCTCCCAAAAGGCTAAAAAAAGATAAGGGGATAGAAAAAGAAAAGGAAGATGAAGAAAGATACAAGGGTTTTTTGTTTGTAGTTTGGTCTTTTTCATGTGTGAGCACATACATACTATGATGTAAGAAAACACAGGTGCAAACTTAAATTAAAAATATTATGCTGGAACTCCAAAGATCACTGCACTTGAAAGAAAGGGAACCATGCACTAGCACTGGAGAAACAGATGATCTGAACATATGGTAAAAAGTGAGGTAAAGGTTTTCCAAGCAACACTGCTTAAAACCACAAGATGGTACCAGATTTTGGAATGTGTCATCTAGCAAGTGGCATTTAGAGACCATGTTGTTTTAGTATATAGTATGTGAGATGAACAAGAACTCAGTCTGAGGACTAACCATCCCCTCTACTCTCTATTCTGAGCTCTCCAACTGAATGGCAAGTGCTCCCTTCAAAGAAAGAGTAAGAAATCTCCTAGAAGGTTCTCCAAGCATTTGAACCAAAACTGGCATGTTTGCTACAGGTGAAACATTCTATAGGAACTGCCATATCTTCTTTGTGGGCTTTTAGCAAAAAAAACCCAGTTAGACAGAACGGGAAAAAAAACCCGAAACATGTTTGGAAAACAATTTTCCAAGTGAATCAGGCACCTAAAAATTGGAGCATTTTCCAGTTCTTTATCAGATTTACTTTAGCAAGTTGCTCCCAGTTATACATACTGTAGTTAATAAAGCAAATTTAAGAGTAGTGACAGAAATTGACTAATTTCATGCATTAACAAGGTCTTGGAAAACGTGTCATTTTCTCCTAGAAGAGGCAACAATTTCTCCTTCTGCAAAATAACACTGCAACTATCGATAAAAGTACAGTGCACTCAACTGAACTCAAAACTGTTCCATTGCTACACAGGCTATTCTACTGTGACAAAATGCCTAAATAATGTTTTCTTTTAATGTTGTATTGGCAAAGATCTTATTTTTACAATCACTATACCTTCTGTCAGGTAGAATTAGTTTCTCAAAGCCTGTACCACAGTAACTTACCTCTATGAAAAGGCTTTTATAGTTTTCAAACTCCCAGCAACCATTCAGGAAGTTTCAGGCACTTAAAACAGCAGATAGCAATTTTAGTTAGGGTGCAAGGCAGGGAAGAAATGGCTTAAGACAACCATTTGCCATCTCCTTATTCCCTCATCATCTTACAGAAATAGCAGCTGAAATACGTCAAGTCATGGCACCTTAAGCAGTCACTGCAGATCAGCTACAGCATTTTAACAAGGTGATTGCTCCTTGACCATCCCAAATTCCAAAATGAGTTTCATTAAACATCAATAAAGTAAAACAGCAGTGCCTGTTACGCCAGTTAAGTGAAGCATACCCTGACAAAGTTTGATGAGGATACCAAACTGAGTGAGGAAGTGGACACGTCTAAAGGGAGAGCCAACCTGCAGGAACACCTGGATAGGCTGGAAGAGTGGGCTAACACTAATAGTGAACTTCAACAAGGACAAGTGTAAGGTCTTCCACTCCAGAAATCACCAGGAGTAAAGAACAGACTGGAATCTACCCAGCTGGGGAGCAGCTCTGTGGAAAGGGACCAGGGCATCCTGGTGGACAACAAGCTCAATACAAATGGAGGGTGCTGGCAAAGAAGCCAACAGGATGCTGAGCTGCATCAACAAGGGCATCACCAGCACAGAGATAAGTCATATCCCTCTCTGCCACAGCACTTGCCAGGCCACACCTGTTATACTCCCTTCAGTTTTGGGCCCTGCTATTAAAAAAAGAAAAAAAAAAAAAAAAAAAAAAAAAAGGACACACATGGACAACCTAGAAAGAGTCCAATACAAAGATGATCAAAGGACTGGGAAGCCTGCCAGATGAGGAAAGGCTAAGACTGCTGGCTTTGTTTAGCCTTGAGAAAAGACTTACAGGAGAACTTAGTACCATGTTCCAGTATTTCAAGGGTGGCTACCCTTCAAGGGATGGAGGTTGCCTTTCTGCAAGGAGTCACATTGAAAACAAGAGGCACAGTGGGTACAAGTTATTCTGGGGAAGATTCCAGTTGGACAAGGAAAAATTTTCACAATAAGAACAATCAGACATTGGAATAATCTCCCCAGGGAAGTGGTGGACTCCCCAACACTGGCCATTTTAAAGTTTGGCTGGACAAAATGCTGGGCCATTGTATAAAGATGGCTAGGGTCCAAACTAGAGGAAGTTATAGCAGCACAAAAATTATAGGGTAAAATACAGCTGCTACTCCCTGGATGGAATGCTGTGAGCACACTCCAAACCTATCCCACAATGATTCCCCACACACAGTCTGCAACCTCAAGCACATGCTAACGGGGAACAGAGGGTGGAGAAGAGTAGAAACACCTTGGCCAGGCTCTGTTGAAATCAGATGGAATTTTGTAGCTGATAAACCCGCACAGCACCTGTCAACCAAGGGAGATAAGAGCAGGTATCTTGCTGCTGAACCAGTAACTGTGGTGAAATCACTCTCCTGAGATGAACTTGGTTCTTTGTAACTTAATTGTAATATTAACTCACACCATCATTCCAAAGTTACCTCCCTCCAAGGTACAACCACCCCTCACTGAGCATGCACTCTATATTTTATTGACTATACCTGTAACAGCGAAGCAAGACAATTTTCCACCAATGAGTAACAAAAATATGTATTACTAGAGTCATTCAAGATCCACCCAGTGAATAGGAAGTTCATTGAAGGGTCCCCATAATAGGACACTGACAGACTAGTTAGGCACAAGGGCCTTGGCTTTCCTGGTATGCTGACAGACTAATCAGAAATCAAAGGTTTGAGGAAATCTCCACTTTTCACAAGACAACCATCTTGTCTAGACCATGCTCCTGCCAAGAAATGTCGGACCAGATGATTCTTCAGATCCCTTTTAACCTGGTATTCTATGATTCTATGACTTTAAAACCTTATTGTCACAACTTGCTATTGTTGTCTACAGCAGTTGTTTCACAAATGACCAAAGTGTGATTTTTACTGAGCATACTTACCTGCTATTCTCATGTTTAGTCTTCAGCCAGCTAATGACACTATTGCATTAAAACAGCCACCTATGAAGAAAGAAACAAAACAAAGCAAAACAAAAACTAAGAACCACTTCACCATAATTACAGCCAAAACCCCACTTTTGTGATGAATAAAAAAAACCCATAGATTTTCTAGTTAATAAAATCAATGATGATTGTTCTGAATACCTATTTCTTAATGCTCACAGTTAAGGAAAGATTTAAGATAGATTTCTGATGTCTTGCTTTCATTTGTTTCTCCCCAAAGAAGTGTTCTGAAAAACACTAATTTCATCTAATCCACTACAAATTCAGTTTAACTTTCAATCCTTCAATCTGTGACCTAAGTACTTACCAGTGTTCTATCTAAGCAGTCTTTAGTTTCCTAAAGCTATGTGGTAGAAGTCAACAACTCCAACTGCACTCCTTCAAAACCCTATCTGCTTCTGGGTGCAAGTTGTTATTTGGCAACATAGCATAGCCAACCATGCTTTGGAGAGAAAAGATTTAAGCATTTTGGTCTTTAGGATACTACGTAAACTGCATTCAATGGAACTGAAAGAAGGCCAACACTTTAACCTATGCATTACAGAAATGTAACAACACATTTGTCATTCACAGGTACAGCCAGAGGAATAACATGGTCAGTAATGACAGAAGCACCAACCCTAATACTCCAATTATTTCAGAATAAACTGAAAACCATTCTAAGCAAGCAGCACCTAAGCAACCACAAGCTTCACCACACAGAGTCAAAGTGGGCCACAAACTCCACAGGCTCTGCACAAAAGCTCCCACCTCCTCCTCCTCAAGCAATGCAGGGTCCAGGGGCCATACCAAATCTTCTGCCCTCTACCTGCAGAGCCAGGGCTGCTCCTGGCTCTGCACCATGCTCATGCTCAGTCCTGGTGGGCCCATGCTGCACTGAGTCTGGCCATTTGGCATGACTTTCCCCCGATTCAGGGATCTTGTTGAATCATCTACACTAAGGCCACATCTGTAAACATGTAATCAGCTATCACCCTAATCCAAGTAGCTGTCCCCGACCCCCATCACAAAAGCATCCCTAACCCTCTGCACTCCTATGCCATGATTTTGAAAACCATCAAAAACATTATCTTTAGGAATTATTAGAAAAAATGCTGTTATTAGAAATACAAATTATTTCGAGACAAGCACCAAAACACCCACATAGTTCTCATGGTCTATGCTAAGGAGAAAAAATTGGTATTATGTAGACAACCTTTTGCCTTCACTTAGTTCAGTATCTTCAAGTTCAGTGATTTGTGTCCAGATCCTCTTTGCCAAAGACTCAGTCATTCTGCTTTATCCCTTCAAGTTTACAAGAAAATTGTCAGCAGAGAAATAAACAGGGAAAAAAATTGCAAATACAGAAATACTTATTTCTATTTATTGGAATTTGAAAATACTTATCACCAAAGCTTAAAAGCAGACAAATGTTTCTGAGTGCTAATGTTGTACTGTAAAGGAAACCTCACAGCATATTATAGACCATAATATATCCATTTAGTTGTAGCCACATATATTATATCCTCATATAATAACTTCTTTCAGTGAAAGGCCAGTATTCATCTGTCTTGTAAAAAGGCAAAAAAGAATTCGTTACGGCAGATAAACCCAGTTTATTTCAAAGTCTGTGAACAGAATTATTCTAGGCTTCTTCCTCTCCACACACCCAGAAATATACCAATGTTACAATAAACACTGTCTGTACTTGGAACAACTACAAGCTTCTTTTAAGTCTGCACTGAAAAAAAGAAGTTTCTTTTTTTGTTTTACTCTAAACAAAAACACACCACAAATTCAAAGCATGAAAAGAAGAATATGAACAAAACCAGAAAAAGAATCTAAGTGAAACAATGGTATGATCTAACCTTGACTACTTTCATCCCAAAATCCCCTTTCACCCATCTCAGGGAACATTATTTGTTGCAATCAACGAATAAGAGTATGCATCCTTTTTTAGGTGTGGAATGTTTGTTTTATTTAGAAAAAGGAAAAATGAGTGTGCTATGCCTCAACTTGAGAGGAATTTACAAAATGTAGTGATTATTTTTCTAAATTACAGTATCCTGAAAAATCATGGGGTTTGATTTACAGAATAATACAGTAGTGCTACAGTACAGACAAGTCTTGCACAGCGCTTTCCAGCTGCGAGAAAATAATTTATGGACATCAAGTCCTTTTCCTACACTGCATTATCTTAGATTTTTTTTAAAAAAATCTTTCAAGACAGAACAGGAATAAAACAGGGCAAGCCATGAACCCTTATGAGTGCTTAGAGACCATTACTCCACATCTTTGGTATTAAACCTCGTAACTGAAATTAGAGAACTGACTAAAAAATTTATTCGGAATTTTTAATAGTGCACATTTTAGGATCATTTAAAAACAAACAAGGAACACAGGACCACAACTAAGCTTGCTTATTCAGATGCACAAAACCAGTACCAACAACCTTCATTTGATTGCTTTAGAAATGGGCCAAAATAACCCAAACACTATTTTTCTCTTCTTTGATATAAGATTCCATCAAGCAGAGGCAGCAGAATTAGAACCTTAGTATCCTCCTGACTTATGAATGTCAAGTAATGCAAATAATGATTTATTACTACATCGTTCTCTGTCAGGCAGTACAAAAAGGCTCCCAAGTATCACTTATTAGAGGCTGAGGCAGGAGGTGCAGTCCATAGCAGGGTTGAGAGGCAGTGTCCCGATGAGTACAGCAGAACCCTACAGAGATGCAAAGGCCAAGGAAAACACAAAACAGAAGTGATCAACATCTCCAAGTTGCAAAGTAAAATGGCTGGGTTTGGGAAGCATTATATGACTCAAACACAGATTTTCTTTTACTTCAGAGTTTTCTTAGCACAAAACTTAGGAAGTTTATCAGTCAAGGTCAGCAGAAAGAAACCAGAAATTCTGTTGTGCAGCAGTGCCTTGAAATAAAAAGCTATCCACGAAAGAACCTGAACAGGAGAAGAAAAGAAGTTACAGGTTATAAATCCTTCTTGAATGCTGGCATGTCATTACCCAGTTCCCTGCATGGAGTTGCACATCTATTCGTGCAAAAAAGATTATTTATTCTGGATAGAAACTACTAGGGAGAGGCTATACGGAAAGACAGTTGAGAGCTGAGGTTACTGGTTGCTTCTTTTCTGCATCCTTGTGCATCCCAAACAACCCCCATAGCAGTCTGAAACGCTCTGCACAGAAAACAGTATCTTACAATTTAAAAAAAAAAAAAAAGTAAGAGAAAAACAACGGGCTTTCCTCCACCCTGCTCCACTTGTTGATTAACTTGTGTGCTATGGCATACTCAACACAAATACAAAAAATTTAATATATTAATCCACAGAACTACTGCATGTATTTTTATTCATACCTAAACTAACTTCAGTAAGTAGACCAGCAGATCCTTGCTTTTAAAAGTAACATGTGTCTCTTGAGGGAACCCTGCTAGGTCCTTCCCGGAGGAAGCTTATAATATGACTTCATTTAGGAAAATTACAAGCCTATAATCCTTCCAAGCAAATCATCATCATATTTTGTTAGATGATATCAAGTTTCTAACACACCAAGACTGAGTTCTTTCTACATTAATGTGTTAGACAGAGTGGTCATCAAGCAAGTTTTCCTCCTAGAATCATTGTGCAAGAGGAAACTGCACTGAGATAATTGACAAATTAACAGTTCTTATTAATACAGCCTCACTGACATAACAGTGAATGAAGTGCAGATTTCAGTCCCAAGCTGAATGCAATTCAATTTGGTTAATTCTTTATCAGGCTTTTCTTGACACTAGTCCAGAGATGGTGCCATGGGGTACACATCACTAGGGCAGGAGTTCAACCTCTGCCCTATTTACTGTGCAGAAAGCTGTGGCCACTTGCCACAAACTTCGGTTTAAAAGAGGTTTCAAACACGATTGTAACTAATGTTTCGAAGGATAATAATGAAACATGTAGTCTATTTCATTCTCAGGATAATAGTATTTCCATTAGCAACTTGATAACGTGAGTGGATTACACTTACAAAACGGGTACACAAAAGCAAGCAAAGATGACACGCCAGAATTTAGAAGGTCAAGAAAATTTTGAATTCTGACCTTAGCTGATTAGGAGGAGGTTCCAAAATCAACAACGACACTTAATAAAACAGAAAGTAATACACTTCAAAATGGACATCAAGCACAGCAAAACAAGCAGCAGAAATGGAGAAAGAGATTACAGCAGCACTCTAATATTGGGGTCAACAATGTCGTACTGCCACAAAAGTAACTGTTGTGAACTGCACCGACAGGACTGCTGTGTACGGAAAAAAAAAAGCAATTACTCTGCTCTGCCTAAATAAACAAAAAATACCCTGCTATCTTGACTTTTAACTGAGACCCACATGCAGTTTTTTTCTAAGTCTATCTTAATGCATAATCCCCAAATGGAAGAATCTAGATAAGAATTACATGACCTATAAACCAACCAAGGGATAAAAGAATCAAGTCTGATTTGCAGGAACTGTGAATAAGAGAAGTAAGGATCAGACATCTTTATCTCTTATCTTCAAGGTGCCATTTTAAAATTATTTAGAAATACATTTTATTTTTTAAAAATACTATTATTTATAACAAATCTAAAACATATATTAAATACATTATTATTTTAAATATGCATTTTTAAAACATTTTTTTTTCTAAAAAACTGCTGAGAATAACCATTCTCAGTATTCCCTGGCTGCTGCTTACCTATTTGCAGTTATAATATTGAAGAAAAACAACCTTCCAGTTACAAGGATAAACAAAAAATTTAAAAGGAGGCTGTAAACCATCACAGAAGTCTGGAAACAGAGACAGTTTTTCTTAACACAGATAGCCTACAAGGTGTGAGCTAATGTCCCCCTCAATATTAAGCCCACATTTCTATACTATTATACGCAAATCTGTACCCAGGTTATAGAATATTAAATCTGTGGCAGCCTGAGATGCTTTGCATTCAATTCAGGGGGAAATTTTTCCCCCAGACCAGGACTTAAGTGTTTGTATACTTTCTAGCAAGGTCAAATAATGTTATACCTGTTTTTGTATATATATGTTATTGTTAATATGAATAGCATACACTGTACTAGAATTAAACAAGTATTCAAAATTACTTAGTAAAAAAAAAAAAAAGAGAAAAAGGCATGAGCTTTTATTTTTATTTCCAAGACTTTAGTAGATTAGGATGTTGTCTTTTGTTTTTTTGGCAGCACAAACTGCATTCCTCAATGATTAGCAGATGCATTTTATTCCTATCAGAGAACAGCAAAAAATCTTCTAAACAAACAAAAAAATTAACTTTTCATCCCTGGTAAAATATAATCAATGAAACAACGTTGTGTTTAATCCAGCCTCTGTTGATAAGATATTTCAGTGCGTTGTGTTAAAGCAGCTCAGAGCAGTGGTGGTTTACTCAAAATTATACAGTGAATTAGATATGTCAAGGACAGCATTAGCTATTTTTATGTAATTTCTGGTTTTAAACCAGTGGTTGTGCCAACCTGAATTATATGCCATGGACAAAACAGCAGACACATTCAAAATCATTCAAGACTATTTCATTAAAATGCAGGATGCATTTTCTTATCCAGATGATTGCTTACTTTTCTGCTAGGCTACGAATTGTTTTTCCAGCATGTTTACAAAATTAATTTAATTTGAAATTAGTGAAGGACACACATAGAAAAGAATTATATCTTTAAAAAAGTAAACAGTATAACTCAATTTTATTGTACAATCATGTGCCATTTGTGTCTTCTGGAAACACAGGCTATGACCCCAGTAGTTGCTCCCTACAGGCAGCACTCCTACACCCCTATAAATTCTTTGAGGCTCTGGCAGAAATCCACAGAGGCAAAAGGTGTGTCCACACAGAACAATTTAGAGACTCAGGAATACATATTTTCGCTTCTCCTTTGTGACAAATGGTACCATGAAGTAAAATTACTAATTTCTTATAAAAAAGATAACACCCAAATTGTGTTCTTCCATATACATATTAAGGTTCACCTTGGCATTCCACACAACTGAATCAGACCCAAAGTGTTTGCTTGTAAAAACAAGATTTTATTTTACTTCTATCAAATTATATCTACAACAAATAAATGCAGATAAATTTAGGAAATGAAACCCAAGCTTATTCCAAAATTAAAAATAGATAATTCAGTTACTGTTGCATATCCTATGTTGTGAATACCACTATGTGGTTTCACTTTTAAGAAAGGAAATACAAATGAGAAGCAGCACTGAGCCTCAGTGTTTTGATACTTGATGTGCAAAACAAACCTTTCCCAAATGGCATGTCAAATCACTGACCATGCAAGCTTTTGCTAGTGGCATCAAGCCGGTACTTTCACCTTAGGCAACACACAAACCAGCCAGTCTCAAACGCTGAAAAATTCTTCTGACTCCTGAGAGGCTGAGATAAAAGTACTAAGGCATTCATTCTTCCTACAGAGAATGAAACTCAACCCACATTCCTTTTGCAATTAAAACAACAAAACCAAACCAATCCAAGAAAAAAAAAAAAAAGCAACACAACCAATCAACAACAACAAAAAGAATTTAGTCTTATAAGCACTCAATCCATACTTTGAAGACTCTTCTCAATTATTACACAAAATTTACTGGTCCATATAGTTAAGAATGTGATTAATGCTCCCTAAAACTCACACTATTTATACATGATAAAGTAAATCATACCACTGCTGCTGACATACCTATTGAAGAGAATCTTAGCTCTGTGTTTCATGGGGTTGGATAATATCACGTATTGCAGATCAGATAGATAAAATCCTCAAGGACAAATTGCTGAACCTCATTCATCAACTTACTTCCCCACTTCATCACAGCAAACTACATAAATCTCACAATAAGGATTTTAAGAGAATGAGGTACCTCAAACTATTTTGTAAATGAAACACTGCTGTAATTACCACCTGTTCAAAAGTTCAAAACTAATTATTTGTTTTCTGTCATACTTTTAAGAAACAAATTACCACCTTGACTTCGTAAGACAGCAAAGTCCGTTCAGTTTTTCTACAACAGGAAGTAAATAAAGCTTTGCAACATATTTATCTATGGGATCACCAGGTCTCACTTGAAGGTGTTACCAGAATCTAGTAGATGTTTCAAATATACAACAGCTTTCACATCTTTATATCAATAAAAAATACCAAGCCTCTTGCTATAATATTGCATCACTATCAACAATATTATCCTGCCCTATAGAGCAATTCTCAACAGAACTACCATAGCAAAGGATATGTGCATGAAGAAAAATAAATGTACACATAATTACTGCGACTTCACAGAATGGCTCAGGTTGGAAGGGACTCCAGCGGGTCATCTGGTCCACTCTCCTTGCTCGAGCTGGGTCATCCCAGAGCACATTGCACAGGATCATGTCCAGAGAGTTCTTGAATATCTCCAGTGAGGGAGACTCCACAGCCTCTCTGTGTGACCTGTTACAGTGCTCTATCACTGCACAGCAAAGAAGTTCTTCCTCAGAAGAACTTTATTTAGGTGGAACTTCCCATGCATCAATTGCTGTCCGTTGCCTTGTGTCTTACTGCTCAGCCCCACTGAGCAGAGCCTGGCTCCATCCTCTTGACACCCTTCCTTCAGATACTGACAGACATTTATGAGGTCCTCTCTCAGCCATCTCTTCTCAAGGCTTAACAGGCCCAGTTCTCTCAGCCTTCCCTTCTAAGAAAGATACTCCATGCCTTAACTATCACTGCTGGACCTGCCCCAGGAGCTCCATACATCTCATGTACTGAGGACTTGATAGAACAACATACGACCACCACATAAATTTACCTGAGAGTATGGTTACAGAACATCATTTTATACTGAGGCCCATTTAAAATAAAGTTATCAAGCAAGCAAGGAGAAGAGGAAAGAAGCATTACAAATATTTCCTCTATAGCTCCAGATTTATTGCAGGAAAACCGATCGGCTCCTCTGCACTGTTCTTCTCCCAACCACAATAAGACTCTAGATAGTAGCTTTAAGGTGACAGAATGAGATGATCATCCTTTGAATGAGATTCATTTACTGCACAGACCACCACAACAACCTCATCCCAGAGATGCATACCAAGACTACAAACATGGCAAGCCATGGAGTTTGTATATACTTTGCAAGGCAGAGAGGATGAAGACTACTAATAGTAACAAGGGACATCTCCACACGCTGTTGGAAATAAAACCAAATCTGTACTACCTACCAAGCATTTAAGCTTCTTTATCAAAAGCTCAGCATGATCTGAGGCTGCATGTTGGAGTTTTAACCTTTTCTCAGTAGCAAGCTGATCTCACTACAAAGCTGGGGGAAAGTACTCTCCAGTGACAGACACTGCTCACAGCACTGTTGGCATCCTAGTTCCTCTTGTTCCTAGGGGCACTGAAATCTATGCTCCACTGCAGTGCCCCTTGTCATCTACTCATCTCCCATGTGAGGTAGCATTTGGATAGGCTTTGGCCCTTTGCAGGATTAAAAGAGCATGTCACTGGCTGAGCAGAGCACCCAGCAGAGAAAGCACTGTACATCAGCTCTGGGAAGAAGGGCAGCAGCAGGCTCAACACACAGAAGGGCCATGCTATGCCTACAGGATAATGGGATCACACTGCATATATGAGACTGCTGCTGGTGCCTGATAACCTCCATGTGCATGAGGCACCCAGAAACAAAGCGCTTCTGTGGTACAGGCAAGTCATTGCTACTGGTCCATATTAGCACAGGACAGGCCATCATTTGTGAGTGATGAGATGAAAGACGCTTGAAAACGGAGAGGAAGTCAGTCAGTGACATGATTCTCAACAGCTCTAAAGTGACTCACTTCTTCCTACTGAAGATGCACAAGTCAGTCCCAAAATCTGTAGTTTCTAGACTGGTTTCTGAGCATCAAGATATCAAAACAAAGATCCACAACCTACATCTTGGCTAGGTGCAATCTTACAGCAACCACTATCAAAACCATAAGCCATATCTGAGAGGAATAATTTCACAGAAAAAAATATCTAGGGACAATGTATTCTTTTTATATTTTATATATTTACATAATTTGTACACTTAAATATTTAGTTAACAACTGGTATACATCCACTAACTAAAATCCAACACAGCCATTTTCTATCCTTTGATGTGTAATAATCTAAGCATCATCATGGATGGGGAAATCTAAAGTTATGCTGCATAGGAATTTACTGTATGTCATTACCTATGTAGAAATTTGCCACATCAGGAACATATAAATTCCTTTGAGGAACAGCATCCCTCAGTGATAGGCTCTATGCACAGCTGACACAAAGATGCTGATATTTAACCACTGCATACTCTAACAACTCCTGATGCAATCCCCTCTGAATCAAGCTGTTCTAAGAGAAATTCCCTGTTACAGGAACTCCTTTAATAAACTTCTGCCTGAATCAACTCAAATGCAATTCCAAAACCATTCACATGCCACTGATATTCAGCTGACCAGCAAGCACACGAGCAGCCACGGCAGTTCTGTCAACCACCTCCCTAGAAAGTACAAGAGATCAAGGCTGATCCAAAAGCAGAATCAAGTGTCTGGGAACAGGTCAGCAGCTTTCTAGCAGCAGCAATACTAGCAAACACCAGGTTAAACACTTGTGAAGTGATAACTCAACTAACTGGTGATACCACAACAGATCAAAACAAAAAACCAAATAAAAAAAATTTTTGCTACTAGGAGATGGTTACTTTCTCCTCAGACAAAAGACAGCTGAAGAGAGGGTGGGAGAAGGGAAGGAAGCCAGCCAGTCACAAGAAAGCAAGTCTTATGAATGGGGGGGAGACTGTCATGTATTTCAATGTAAAGATGTTAACTGGACTGTCATGAGAACTAGCATGTGTTTGTACATATAAACACGTTGTGAAACTTTCTGCCACTAATACTGACTCAACAGTCACATTGAATGCAGCGCAGAGTTTACTCCAGCAGCTCCTCCTGTCCTGATAATCTTCCAAAGTTCTCCTCTCTTCTACTAAGTCTGTTCCACACTCTTGGCACTGAGGATATATGAGGCCAAGGCTGGAAAATTCTAAGGTGCAGCTCAGTCTACAAATGAAGATACAAACTATTTTTGTATTACAAAGATACAGTACTGTATATGGGGAGCAAAAATAGTTGAACAATTCCAAAAGAGTAACTATTGTTAATGCCCTGTGAAAACTCTAATGTGATTGAATTTCAGGAACCCTGGGTGAAATACCATTTAATACAGTCATCCACCATTTATTATAAACATCAATGAAATACTGAGGAAGGATAAGGTTTTTAAATTTGTGGATAACACCGAAAGGCAAGCAGATGGAAACAAATTATAGGGGGGAATTAGAGCTACAAATTACCCAGAAAAATATTTATTTATTTTCACCAAAAAATTCCTCTCAGGATGCATATACCCTTAACAAAAGTATTAGGAAGCTATGCTTGAATCCATGGTTAGACAGAGAATTTTAGATGATTAAGCAGGAAGCCAGGAACACCTATTTATAGGTTACAGATGCTTAAGCTAAGAAATGAAATTTCAAGCAGCAATACCAGCTTAAAGTCACTTCCTCGTCACACTTCTGCTGTGTTCTCGTGTCACTACCTCAGGCCTACATAGTATTAGGAAGCATTGAAAATTGATGAGATAGGTGAGCTCACCTGCCAGGCTGCTCCAACCCATGTGATTTTGCTCACTAAGGAAACTTAATGTAGCAACAGAATGCAACTTACGATAGATTAGAGGACAACTTTCAAGAGTGTTGAGATGCCAAGCACAGCAGCATTGGGCTGCTAGTTTTGCTCACCCATGTCATGGTCTCACTTCAAGACTATCAGACTTCTGACATTAACAAAAATTACACATTTTCTAAGAATTTATGTACAATCTTGGTTGCAGACCAATGTGAGACTTCTCAGGAAGATCCTTCCAAACTGCAAAACGATTACAATATTTCCAGTACTGTTGACAGCAAAACAATTGTCACAGGGTTATACAGCTGGACACTGGCAGGTAAAACATAGAGGTTTACAATAATCATGCCTCAAGTCCTACACAGTCTCAGGAAATTTTAGTGAAAAACTCAGAACTGAACATACATATCACTTATATGACTCATGGACACACTGATTACCAATATAAGTAGAAAGACCTGCAGCCGTTACACTCACATGTCAACCCCCTGACTTCACTGGAACCACAGGTTCAAAAACCAGAACTTAAGTTCTATTTGAAGAACAAGTTCTCTTTGATCAATTTAAAATTTTAAGAACAAGTTCTCTGTGTCTGCTGGGGATTCATTTTATGGACACCTAATCTTTACACTACAAAAAAATCTGTAAGCAGACAGGTATTTTTGCATAGCACCAATCCACCTTATGATCTTATTAAAAAAAAAAAAAAAAAATCAGTTTCTTGTATGTTAGTATTTTTCCCCAAAACCTGAAAACTAAACATTTAGGAATTCACTTTTTAAATATTAATTTTCCAAAGTTCCACTAAAATTTTAAATTCTTTCTACATTATCACTCTCTCCTTAAAGCACTAAGAGTTCACATTAAATGTGGGTGGTCACTGGATGGCTGCACTCAAGAGCTGTGGCCAGTGGCCCAATGTCCAAGAGAGTAGAGCAGTGACAAGTGGTGTGCCTCAGAGGTTGGTATTGGGATGGTGATTAGACACTGACACAGGTTTGCCAGAGAGGTGGTATGTAACCCACTCCTGGAAGCACTCAAGGCCAGGTCTGGATGGGGCTTTAAGCAACCTGGTCTAGTGGAGGGTGTCCCTGCCCATGGCACGGGGGCTGGAAATAGATTGTCTTTAAGGTCCCTTCCAACCCAAACCATTCTATGGTTCTATGTAGAGCACATATGCCCTGAAGCACTCGGGCCGCACTTAGAGAGGCTGGTTCCGTGAAGCAACTATTATTATTTACTCTGCACTCTTACTGGGTGAAATGGTCAGGACTTCTGCAGAAAGATGGAAGCAACGGCCTGCAACAAACAGGTGCTTCCTCCATCCTGAAGTGATTAGATGTCATCACATGACAACAGCAAGCTATTAGCTTGTGAACAGCATACCTGCAGGCTTAAAGCAAGTCACAAAACTTGTTATGCCACACAAACAACTATGCAAATCAACAGCTGAAAAAGATTTCTTCATACTTAAAAGAAACCCTGTTGGGAAAACATGTGCTGATTAAGACACTCACACCTTGAGAAGTTTCAAAAGCTCTAAAAGAGAGAAAACAACACGACTGTTGTACAGTCATTAACTAGCCATTTCTGGTGTGGGTTTGTGGTTTTGATTCTTTTTCTAAATAACTCCCCAGTCAGTATTAAATTAATACTTTGATAAAAGAGAGGAGCAGTCAGCTGGCTTCACCAGCAAAGCCATCATGGGCTCCAAGCCTGGGCAGCATTATAGGCCATGCAAAACATTAAAAATATCTGGAATATGCAAAGATCTTCACTCAAGTCTGGAGTTATTACGTTGCCATTTAACCTCTTTTAAATGTGAGAAAATGGGAAGATAAACAAGACAGGTGAGTTACACAGCCCCTTAGTGGCTCAAGCAAACACGTGGCTTAACATATGATAGCATTTACCTAAGAGGAAAAAACCGTAAATGTAATTTCTGTATTTTTTCCTACTTCAGCAACTCAGAGGAGCCAGTAACCAAAGGCACACAGGCTGGTTCGACAAGTATCTCTCTGCAAACAGCACATTCAACTTCCTTAGGAGTTCACGGCTGCTCTCCGTAACGATGCATTTAGCGCTTTAGTTAAACAAGGGCTGAGCCCTATAACCCATCTGCCAACAGGGTTCGCGGCCCCGTACTCCACCGAGAAAGCCAAGGGAGCACCACCACCGAGCAGCAGCACCATCTCGTTTTCACCGAGCTGACTTTGTTTCAGCAGGAATGGGCTGCCACGCTGCCAGCGTTTCACGCATTTCCCTGGACCGGGGCGCCCTGCCGGCCCGACCGCCGCCACCCGGAGCCTCCTCCTCCTCTTCCTCCTCCTCCCCCTGCGCGGCCACCGCCGGCAGCTCCGGGCGCTCGCTCCCTGCCCCACCGCCGCCTCCAGGCTGGTCCTGACCCCCTTGCCGGGCCAGGACGGCGGCGGAGCGGAGCACGGGCGGGAGACCCCCGCCCAGCGCACCGCACGGCTCTGACCCGCGGCCCCGGCCCGCCTCACCGCGCCCGGGGCGGGAGGGGATGGGGGAAGGGCCGGGCGGCCCTGGGAAGGGCACCGCGGGGGAAAGCCAGCAGCAGAGGCAGGGGCTGGCGACCAGCAGCTGCCCCGCGCAGAGGAGAGAGATGCCCGCCCGGGCGGCGGAGCCAGCGGCGGGAGACGGGCAGGGGCCGCCCCCCGCGCAGCCCCGCGGAGAACGCGAGCACCTACCGGGGCTGTAGGGCGCGGACACTCGCGCAGCGTCCCCTCGGCGACCCCGCCGCGAAGTCTGCCCCGGCCCGAGCAGAAACCGAGCGGAGCCGCCGCCGCTGCGCAGCCGGAGGGAGGAAGGCGCGGAGGGCGCACCCGCCCCCTGCCGGTGGCGGACCGGGGCTGCTCCGCCCCGCCCCGCGCCGCCCCGCCCCGCCCCGCCCCGCCCCGCGCCGCTCCGCCCCGCCCCGCGCCGCCCCGCCCCGCCCCGCCCCGCTCCGCCCCGCCCCGCCCCGCCCCGCCCCGCCCCGCCCCGCCCCGCCCCGCCCCGCCCCGCTCCGCCCCGCCCCGCCCCGCCCCGCCCCGCCCCGCCCCGCGCCGCCCCGCCCCGCTCCGCCCCGCCCCGCTCCGCCCCGCCCCGCCCCGCCCCGCCCCGCCCCGCCCCGCCCCGCCCCGCGCCGCTCCGCCCCGCCCCGCCCCGCGCCGCCCCGCGCCGCTCCGCCCCGCGCCGCCCCGCCCCGCTCCGCCCCGCCCCGCCCCGCTCCGCCCCGCGCCGCCCCGCGCCGCCCCGCCCCGCGCCGCCCCGCCCCGCCCCGGGACTCGGCCCGCCAGCGCCGCGGGGGCTGCGCTCTGCCCTGCGCGGGAGCGGCGTCTCCGCACTGAGCGTGCCAGCGTGCCCCAGACAGGCTGGTGCCCGGGCCTGGAGGCACTTGGGCGCCAAGATCTTTCTGCTTGTTTTCTGTTATATTTTACATGCCTTTGATTTTTTTTTACTCAAACATACCAGAAGTTCTCTTCTGTTACCGAACAGAAATGACATTTTTTGTTTTAAAATAAAGTCCAACCTTTTTCTTTTACAAACATTATGATTAGCAGGACTGAGCCACTCTGTGTTATTGAATAAGAAGAAAATATAATCCTGTCTCTTTGTCCTTTTTTTTGGCGCTGATTTTCCTCTAACCCTGCCACGAGTTGGGGTAGGTGGGGACGAAAGCAGGAAGAACAGCATTTTATTGTGTGGAAGATTTCTACTGGCCTAACTCCCTCCGCTGGACTATTGCTGGGGTGGGTATGGAAAGTGCTGGGGAAGCAGAGCTCTGTAAATTCCACTATTGTCAAACCAGCAAAAGAGCATTTTTACAAAATCAGCGTGGCACTGCTCTTAGCAGAGAACAAAGCCACAGCCAAAATGTAGGGCATATCACACATCACTAGTGTCAGGTAGACAAAAGGAAGTTTCCATGTCTTATTTTAACGACTTCTGGTTAATAGGTCTCTCTTTTATTTGTTTTAAAATAGTGTACTTTGAAACATCCTTGGTATGGGATGGTTATTTGAACATCAATCAAGTAATTTCTTTAGTAAATTTTCACAACACAATGAGGTTTCAGGCATACTGTAACATCAAAATAAGCAAAGGAGTACCCAGTGGGAGCACTGCACAAGGAAAGAAGGTATTTATAGCTTTTAGTTCTAAATGGTAGTATAGATATATCCTGGTTTGACAGTTATCATGATATTAATATATTAATATATGAAATATAATATAATAATTAATATATGAAATTTAACCATGTTCCCCTAATTACTAGTTAGTGGCACTGTCTACAGTAACAGATTAGTAAGGTCATTATGCTAACAGAGGCTGACTCCTTTGATAAGCAAATGTTTGCAATAGAAACAAACATTTTTAAAAGATTACATAAGTAGCAGTATCAAATTATTAAAAGAAGAAATAATATTATCTGCACAATAACCAACACCTCAGAATACATCTGTATCAAAGTCAAAGAAATAAGTTAGACTTGAGAATGGCTGCAGCTGAATCCCGTTGATAATTTACTTGGCTGAAAAGGTGCCACAACACACAGAAGGTGTAGAGTCACACTTCCCTGAAAACGTGGCAGCTGATAGAACCAAAGGAGAAGGGGTATGCCAGCCCTCCCAGTATCTCAAGAAGGCTCACAGGTCCTCTTTTCCTTTTTTCTTTCTAATTTGTCATGTAATTGTACCTTTTTCATATATTAAAATTGCTATGCCCATTAAGGTGTTCCATAAGAAATACCTACAGGAGTAAAATCTATACCTACAGGAGTTTGCTTTTTATTATTGTCTATGATGAACTGATCATTTTTTCTTCTGTAGATTAAGTTTGTCATGAAACAGAATGTGTTTCATAGCCACATATATTCTAAATGTTTAATTGTGACCTAACATATTCTAAATTTACAAGTTTTAGTTCCAAAATGTTTACATTTATTTAAAAATAAATCAACAAAATAACTTGGTTTTATTATTACACTGTTTAGGAAAAATATATCCTATACCTATTTATTTTGCAAACATCAGAAACCAAAGTATCCTAAGAATTTGGGCGCATTGGGCCTGAACAGAGATGACCTTGCTGGCCTTATTCACATCTTTGACAAATTTCTTTGCTAGTGTCTCTAGCATTTGACCTGAACTTTCTTGTCTCTCTCATAACTACATCATTTTACTAAGTGAAATAATCACATTGTAGTATGATTTTGGGTTTTATCGAGAATGAAAAGATTTCCTTCATGTAGTTACAGGAAAACTAGATGTACTGTGTGTTTCATTTAGCATCCTAGGGATAACAGGGATAAATGAAAATAAAGTAAAATACAGAAGCAGACCCTTTCAGGTGCTTTACCTCTGTTCTGTTGATTATTGCCTCTGGCAATAGATGTTCTGCTAATTAGTCATCAGTCTTGATGGTCATCAGTCATGGTATCAAAGCAATTTCTGGTGACTTTTAAAAGTACTATTTCCCTGTAAGCCTAAACTTCATGTTCATATACTATAAACTAATACTTCTGCCCTAGCAAATCTGTCCATGGCACTTTTGAATGAACCAGCCTCAGATTACTGGCAGTGACCCAGCTCTCCAAAATTTGGAATATCTGTGGCATAGAAGTTACTTTTCTCAACACAGTAGGCCAGGCATAGGAAACACTTTGCATTTTATAACACAAGTATTACAGTGCTGTGATAAATAAGATGCAACCCCAAGCCATATTTTAAATATTACAGAGAGGAAAATAAAAGAAAGAAAAGAGAAAACAGCTCCTTAGAGAATGCTGCAGGCAGTTTGACTTGAAGAAATTGGAAAATGTGATTTTCACCAAATTGTGAGCCTTTTAACTGTAAATAGAAACTAAAATGTATAAGTACAACATGAAGCTCATTCCTCTCTTCTCTCCTGCGTCTTCCAAACATGTGAGAACATGTATGAAAAAATCTTCCTTAAAATGACATCCTCTGTTGGCTTTCTGATTGGTGTTATCAAGTTTTGTATAAGCAGTAGGGGTGTGTGTCTGAAAGAGAATGTAATATTTAGCGTTTGTCCAATGATGTGCTAAAATTTAAAATATATACATTCAGTATATATTTTTGTGACTTCTCACCCCATTGCAATCAAAAGTTAATTTTCAAGCAGCCAAAATAGCAGATCTGATATGAGATGTCTGGGTAACAATGAGTATGGAATTAAAATCAGTGCTCCAGTTTTAGATAAGAAGCATCTGAGGAACATTTCCAACTGAGTTTGTACTCATTTAGATCAAGAACAAGCATCACTAGCTGGAAATTGTAGATGTCCTGGGAGAGACAGACTACAGATTGTACTGTTCATGAGCTGCATTGTAAAAGGTCACGAGCACCACTCTGAACATCTTGTGACAGCATGAGAATTCTTCCACGCAATAAACCTCCTCCAAATGTAACTCTTTGTCATAGAAAACATATGGAGTCCGCCTCCAAGTTTATTAATGTTTCATTTTAGCAGGATATTTTTCCTCATCCACAGGCTCTTAACCAGATCCTACCTTTCCCGAGGCAGAGCTCCATGCATCGCTGCTGCTCTCACAAAAGTTCAGTTCCTCCCCTCCCTCCCAAGTCCTCGCTAAACTGCCTGTATCCATCAGTTGCACCACCCCATATGTGAACTAGGCCATGACATCACAGCTATCCCAATGAGATTTTGTGGCTCTGCAACTGCATTCAGACCTCTAATCCCCCCTATTGATTCTCCCTGCTGCATGCATTCATGTACAAGCACGTCAGATAAGGCACCAGGTTGAGCTGATGTCAGAAAAAGAAAAAGATAAGAGGGCGTTTTCCCTTATTGCTGTGTATTTGCTTAAGTTGACCTCTTTCACCATGTTCTGTTTATTACATCTCATCCCACACTGCTTCCTTACTTGATTGTAGGCCATTATCTCCCTCCCTGTTGGTTTGTCATTCCTAAATTACAGCTCTCCTATGTTTGCCAGTCATATGGCGGAACTGCTTTATCTCCCCTTTGTCAGGAACACCCTGTTTGTTCCTAGCCGTTGTTGACACTCAGATAAGATCTTATAATCATAAAAACTAGATCCCTGTTATTGATGCCAGTTGCACGATGCCAGTTGATGATCTGTGGTGTCTCTCCACTCCTCCTCAAGACTTGTCTTTCCTTTCTCTGGCAGGATCAACCAGAAAACTGCTTGGGCCACTGTGTCCTTGACCCTCGCTACCAGAGTCATAGAGTTATGCCTAATATGTTCACAGCTTCCCGTGGCCAATATCAGTACTGCCCATGCGGAAGAGTAACAAAGGATGATAGTCTAAGGCCCCATAAGTCTTTCTTCAGTATCTGAGATACAAGCCCAAGCAAGAAGAAAATGCCCTTTGCCAGCAGGTGAGGTCAGCCTGTGGGGACCTTCTTCCCCATAGCAGGGAGTCTGCCCCTGCTATCACTTGCAGGTTCCACCTGGTATTGTTGTAGGTTCTGGCTTAGCTGGTGCAACTGTTTTCCTGGACCGAGCTCCTGGACCCTGCTGCCAGGACACTCAGTATTTTGTAGCGGCAGGTCTGCAGATAAGAGTGGGAGCCTTCCTCTTGTTGCTAGAAGCTGCAAGTTTCCAGACTTCTTTCCCCTCACCTGTGTGAATGTGTGAGGAATGTGCTCTGTTTTTTACAACACATCCCAAATGATGAGAGAGGAATTGATGGACAGTCTTTCCATGTCCACCCACATCTTAGTGCTTAATCAGGATAACCACTCCTCCATCTTACCAACATATAAACCATTGTCAGTAGTTATCATGTCTGTGTTTTTTGAGTGGAAAGGAAAGAATTCCATCTTCCAAGAAAACTCTCAGTGTGATGGAGCAGGACAGGGCAGCTCAGCAAATAGCTGCAGGGTAGAAACTGTACTCAGTTAGGCCTTTAGGTGTTACTATAATAAAAAATATTAAATCCTGTGTATCCAGAAATAGGAAGCAGCCTGTATAACTAAGGATTCTGCCAGCTTACACATTTTTCACCAGGATGGAATGACTGGACCTCATCCATCTAAGCTTCAAGTGATGAGTAAGATAAAAAGTGCAGAGGCGGTGGTGATCACTCCGTCCCTACTGTCATGCTTGGCTAGACCACAGAAAAGAAATTGCATCCTTAGCTAGGATAGATAGGCACAGCCCTGAAAAGGGGATTCTAGCTCTAATCACAGAGTTACAAAACTGGTACTGGAGGCATCTGACTGACCTTGAAAGTGAAAAAGAGAACTTGGACAGCAAACACACTTTGGGTGCAGCAGACCAAAATGCAGAAGGTTTCAGGTCAAAGGGATTTATCTAGAGACCAGACTAGGCTCGAGCTAGTACAGGCAGCTCAAATCTAATGAAAGGATCCCTGGCAACTGTGGAAACTCCAGGAACAGATACATGGCGATGCAGCAGAGCTTATGGCTCACCAGCCATAAGATCACACTGTAAAAATGATCTTTTCAAGGGCCAGAAGATACAGTACTCTGAGACTAAAATACTGAAGCTATGGCAGTTAGGATGCTGAGGTTAGAAAGCATTGCTTTGCAGTTGTGGGCAAAAGAATCAGAAACATGAGAACTTCTGGGATGACTTGGAAGTTGTCGGCTCCTCTTTTAACCCATATGCCCTCTGATACTGTTCACTGGCTATCTTCACACTGGTGTTATGCCTCTATATATCTATGTAGCAATGGTATTGCTGAGCATCTCTAAGTAGCACAAATTTTCACAGTTAAATGCAAGCAGACTCTGGCTTCGCCTGTGGCTGACCAACTCCTGTCTCAAAAGGTCCTCTGCCTGGGACAGAGGTTCAGCCTTTCTGAACAGTAAAACAAATGCAATTGAGACTCTATTCACCACAGGCATGGTGGTTTTCTGGGCACAGCAGTTTAGGAGGAAAAAATATTTCTCATTGGTTACTTCCTTCTACTACAGCGTTGATGTGGTCACTTAAACTCAGATGTCTTTGAAGGAGACTTATCTCAATAGCTAAAGTGTTATGGTATGAGAACCAGCCAATTTTAATAGTAGTCTCATTAAGCACAGTACCTTGTCAGAACTGACACCTCCTTTTTGCAGCAGGACAGTCCCTCCTTATACATATTTATCTGTTTCTCATGCTGCTGGCTTCAATAGTGTACAAGCCTAATACCACAGATTTTCTGACAAAAGAATAGTATTACTTTCACTGAATTTTAAAAACATATATATCCCATATGATACAACTACAGATGACTTTTATTTTTGTTCAAATAATGACACTGGAAGAATGTTTGCTTTGTTTTGCAGCAATGTGCTGTACAAACATCAAAGGAAAAAAAGAGCTCATAAGGTACAAGAAGATGCAGCTTGTAAGTTATTCCAAGGCAGGCATCCTTTTGTGCTGTGGTGTTTTGTGCTGTGCTTTTGCTGGGTCTTTTCACCCAGTTTGTTAAACTTGTGTTCAAGTTTCAATTTGAATACTAGTTTGTAGATTGTCCAGACAGGAAAAATCTCCTAGAGCCCCGCCTCAAAATGCAGGGGTGCGCACATCCAGAGGAAGGCAAACTTCTCCTAAGAAGCATGAACTTCTTCCATCAGCTCTGCACAGCAGGCCACGGCCTGTCTTTTGACCCTGTGTCTCTGTAGGAAATTTCACTAGTTCTACAGAGTGTGACGTTGCACATGTGCCTCACAGCATATGTGCACAAAATATCTTGCACTTCTTAAATAAAGTGCTAACAGCCCCTTCTAGAAACACTCCTAAAAAAACCCAGCAATTTTGGGTTTTGGCACTTGTATTTGCCTGAATGTGGTCTTTCTTTTTCTTCTTTGTTCGTTGGTTTGTGGGATTGTTTGGGGGGTTCTGTTCTGTTTTGTTTTTCTTCTTTTTTTTGTTTTTTAATTTTCAGCAATAAATCTTGTCAAAAGGAAAATCTATTAACTACTTAAAAGTAATCTAGGCAAGACTTGAATTCTAAACTTTTGTTTCTTGCAATCAGTCTTTTATCCTGCAAACAGAGCATAAAGGAAAGGAAAATACTGGAGGAGAGAAAGTCTGTTATGCTGTTGCACGGTTAGTTTCTAGGCAGGACGTATTGAAATTAAAGTCGCATGACTTAGACTAGACAGAGTTGTTACTGTAACAGATTTTTGTTACAAAGCATCCTTCTTATGTACTTTCTTTCTCAAAGTGCTGTGTTTCTGTTAAAAAATCACTGAAGATATTTCTCTGAGTAAAATGGCTTAAATTATCCCTAAATCTGTTCCTTTTAGAATTTGCTAGAACTGACTGGTTGATCAGATAAAGACACACATAGTTTTCGTAGCTGTCAGGAAGAAGCTGGTGGTCTCCTAATTCACCTTTCTACTTCCCATCAGAACCTCAAAACTTTCTTTTACACTCCATCTGGTGAGGGAAAGTCTAGTCTCTGTAAATCACCCATGCCATTACCTATCTATGCTTATGATCCCAACATCTGACCTAAACCTACCTTGTTGTAGTGCATGCTCATTTCTTCCTCTCATCTACAGTGATGATGTACAGAGAACCACCTATTTGCTTTGCCTGTGCTATTTTTGTTTGTGCTATTCTTGTTTGAAGACTTTTTTGTTTTCTCTCAGCCTTCCCTAAACAAAGCAGTCTCACTCCCTCTAATCCTTACTCACCAATCATGTTTCACAGACTTTCAGTCTCCTTCTCTGGATTACAATTTCTTTGTAACATGGTAGCCAAACCTCAACACGCCTCTCCTATTTAGGCATCACCAACATAAAATTATCTATGGCACACAGTACTCTTACATGATGTTTTCTTCCATTTTTGCCACAGCAATTTCTTTGACTGATGCTTGTCTGTGGCTGTGTATGACCCCTACATCCTCACCTGTGGATCTGCCACCCTGCTGAGAGTTTCCGGTCCTATATTTATGCAGCTGATTTTTTGAACTCTAAGTTGTAGCTTTTTTTATATCATTTCTGCTCTCTGTCAAGATCTTTCTGAAGACATTCCTGTTCTCTAAAACCCTCACAGGCTCCTACAGATTGGTTGTAGCTGCTTATTTAGCAATTCAATGCTCCATCACAGTGGGAGCAGTGTTCTTTACTAGAACAGGACAGGATAAACCACTGGGAGTAGCACAGGGATTTTGGCAATACATAGCTGAGTGCATTTTTCTTCCAGCAGTATTGCATACATGTCATGGAAGTTTCTTCCAGGTCTTGAGTGCCAAGATTGCACCTGAAAATCTCAAAAAAGGCAGAGTCCACAATCCCCCTACCATATTACAGCCACTGCATTTCTCCTTCCGCATGGCCTCTTTACTTGGTTAGATCACTCACCTAAATAATTTTATTTTTCTTTAGCATAATAGGGCCTCTGATGATTACCTGAGGGAAGATAATTAGTCTTTGTGGCGTTTGAAGAAACATTTCTTCTTTATTAACAGAATTCTCATTGATATCACAGCAAAAAATGTCATTAATCTGACATTTGCCCACCTACCCAAAAAATATGTTTGCAGTCACAGAGTGGTTTTTTACTTACTACCATTTTAGAATTGGAATAACTGGAAAATCCTACACTTTTTGAACCTGCTTTTGGAGCTACAAGATTTTATTTCTTGTAGCACTATTAGAAGCTGTTTAAGTGAATAAAAACTGCTTACAGAGAGATATACCAGGATTTCCATAGGAAATATCCCTTTCCAGTATTTAGGACTAATCTGGTATTAATGCCTGTCTTTGATCAGAAGCAGGCTTCCAGTTCAATTAATTGTTCTGAACTTAAGAGCATTTGTGGACATATAAGAAATGTGGAAGTAGAGAGCAATTAATTACTTTCTGGTATCAGCTTCACTTGGTAACAATTTCCCTAACTGAAGCCTGAATGATGGAACTGGAACTTAGATTTCAGCTAGAGGGTGGGGTTCCTGGAGCAAACCCGCAGAATCAAATGCCACTGAATGTTCAGAGTGCTTTGCTCATTAACCTGATCCGACCAAACCATGTGGGAGTGGAGAAAAAACCAAACAAACCACAATCTAAAAAACCCCCATAAAAAATAACTTTATCTACTTCCAACAGAGAACAATCTGGCTACAAAATTTCTGATGAAACACTTCTTCATTAGGGTATGCCATTCATTGAAATCAAAATGTTCCACAGAAGAATTTCCATTTTTGACCAATTTCCAATGGAATCTAGGCGGGTTTCCAAGACAGATGATCCTGCCAGTTCTCTTCTTAACAGCCATTTGGCTGGTTCTAGGACATCTTGAGCTTACAGACTGCTTTGCCTCGGTTTTGATGGAGTGCTGAGAGCTGGGAAGGAAGGACCCTCCACTTTGTGGCTTCTTGGCAATCCCGATTCCCCAGACATGTGGGGGCGAGGCTGACAGGCTTCCCCAGAGCTGAGGCATCATGCCATGAAAAGACTCAACACTCCTTGGTTTCATTCCAAATTTTGAAATATTAAAATCTTCTATTGTGTTAAAAAAAATTGCATTTCTTGCTGATACTCTAATGAGTCTATATTCCAGATCAGAGCCTAATCCTGTAAGTATGTGCATATCCATTTATTACAAGCTGTGGTATAAAATTACACAGATATTAATGAAGTTCTGGCAGGCTGGCTATACATAGGCATGTAAATAACAAAGGCCACACCTGAACATAAGACAGTAGTGCCCATGGTGATGTGGTCATATAGCACTGCTGTTGCCAATGCTTTCTTCACAGTACTTGACAACTCACTACTTCTTTCAATATATATTCGAAGTACTAATATGTGATATTCCATTTTAGAAGCAAAAATCTGACATGGAAATGTTACTGGTTTTTCAGAACCACAAAACACATTTGTATAATTAGGTTTACTATTTCAAAGTCCAGCATATTCTATTAAGAGTCTTATTAAGAGTCTTAGATAATCATCCAATTCTGTCTTCAGCCAATGAAAACAACTTCCTTGCCTGTTCTTTTTTTAGCTTTCACTTCTCACATGCTAGTCTTGCACTCAAGGGATTTACAGCCCTTACAGCTCAGCTCACAGAGCAAGTATGTGTCTGTTTCTTTTCCATTCCTGTGTGATGCCATTGCTCCTGTCTCAAACTTGGCCTAAGATGGCAACATGGCCTATGTACTGATGCTACTTTGTCTTGGTGATCTACACAAACAGGAGAGTAGCAAACAGCTATGGAGATGGCAGTGACTTCAAAGCCACAGCAGATTTTTCAAAAAAAGGCTATTTGCTCTTCATGTGTTTCATGGTTGTTTGGCATTCTCACACTAAAATGTTTTGAGAAAAGCTCCAATACCCATTTTGTGATGCACAATGTCAAATATACAATTAGAGTCACTAAATGTGATGAAAACTACTAACAATCCACTAAATCAGGGTAACGAGTGGCCCACCAAAGAGTAGAGCTTCAGTCCAGGATGCCTTTTGGAAGCTTGATGATTGGGCTAACAGAAACTTCATATAGTTGTAAGAGCCGAGGTGCAAAGTTCTGCACTCAGAGCAGGATTACCCCATGGGCTGAGAATTAACTGGCTGAGTAGCAGCACTGATGAGAAGGGCTTGTGATGGAGCTCACAGTGAATGTGAAGCTGCATATGAGCCACTAACGTGGTGATGGGGGTAGGAGCATGTCAGGGAGTTTGTCTAGCCTGAACAAAAGCCAAGAGAATAATACAATTACTGTTTTCACCTGTATAATGAGGGAGAGAGAGAGGGTTTAAAGGTGAGACACGCTGTAGTCCTGTGTTGAGTGGGAATGGACCAGTCAACCTCCACATTTCTATGATTCCATTAAAACTGTGTTTTCTAAAATTTTATTTGATTAACATTCAACACAATTGTCTAGCTGAAACCAAGACCCTGGAAGTTTCTTTATTGCAAATAACCAGGATATTATGGGAGGATATACCATGAAAAAATATGTTTTGTTCTAGTCATGGTTTTTCCTGACCTTTTTTCACAAATATATAGTATTAGCCACTGTCAAATACAGAGCTAAAGGGACCATTGACCTATCTACTAAGGAAAATACTGGTTCTAGATTCCTAAGGGAAATTACAACAGCTCATACACATTTGTAGAATGTAAACATTTGCTGAAGGTAATAAAAAGTCTGACTGTCTTCCAGTCAACAGTCACAACTGATAGACACAGTATGTTCAGATACTGCCTCTGAGGCAGCATGAAATCCTGGCACTATTCGACGTCCAGGAAAGTTTTTGTATCAATTTCAGTGGAGCAGCATTTCAAGCATATAGTTTTAATCTATCGATTTATGAGAGTATAAAACCATGCTAATTTACCACTCACTTGACTAAAATAGAGAAGTATGAGCATTTTAGAAACCAAACTAAGCAAAAGAGTGTGCCTTCTGAAGGATAGATATGTGCTGGCAAAGATGAGGCATTGGTTGGATTCTCCATTGACCTAATACTGCTTGCACATATTAAATGAGTTTTAAAGGATCCCTGCTTTTGCTATCATGCCAAATATACTGCCACATGATGAATATGGGGGAGATCCTGACTCCTTTGAAGTCATGGCAAACTTCCCATTCCCTCTATTGCCCAACACCTTGTATGGACACGACTGTAGGAACCACATGAGGCGAAATTTTGACAAATGTGAGCAAGAGCTGCTGGCTGTATCTAGTATCAAATTATCTGTTTTGTGGTGATTAAACTTTATTTCTTGCTTAGTCAAACATCCAGTCATGTTATGGGATAACAACTACTGTGCCATAGATGGAAAACACAGAGTGACTGGGAAGCAGATGAAAAGCTGGTGACTGTGCCCACCTCAAAACCGAGGCTTTTCTCTCTGTTACAGCATTCTTAGGCTAATCTACACTCAAGGATGATCTTATTTCTTGATTTTCTTTCCAAAATACTGGGTCCCTAATTTTCCTCTCTTTGATTTCAAAGTAAGCTGAATCAGTCCCTCTGTGGATACATTTTCATGTTATTCTGTTGCAACATTTTGTATTTAATGGGCTGCTTTTAAATAAAACTCCAGTTTATTTGTTAAGCAAAACCTCTGTGTGGTTTTGACTCAATCTGAAATTGTATGTGTCTTTAGGCTCCTGCCTAAATTTGTCTTGGCTTACTTCAACAGGTCTCATTTCTCTGTATGTTGCAGTGATTGGGAACTCACTGGTGACTTTTCTTGCTCTTTGATAGGATTTTTCAGTCTTAGAACTTAACACTTCTCCAGGATACAAACAGAAAATACTGGGTTCAAGAACAGGACAGGGAGTTATTTTTCATAAGTCAACTACTTCACTCAGTTGACTACCTGGCCAGACAGAAAAACACAGCTGAAAAGGCACTTAATAGGTATAAAGTTAAGTTCAGGTCGATTTGGCACAGAGTGGAGAACCCCACCCAGATGAGTCAGAGATATCAGTGGAAGATTAGTTGTGCCTATCCTCATAATTTCTTACATGGGTTTCCAGCCCAATATATCCCCTCAGACTTCCTATTCTCAGTTTAGTGTATACAATGTTTAAACTGTTTCCAAGCTCTCTTAAATAATCTAAGAACCTAAATTGGTTTGATTGTAATGTAAATGGTTATCATTCCCTGATTACACTGCAGTCTGGCATTATGACTGAACTTGCATTGGGACCACAATGGAAAACTAGTCTGCAGCACAGCTCTACCAGGCATTGCACACTCTTGCTTTACCAACTTTGGCAGTTGGTTACTGCTTTTATGAATCACCTTTTGAACTACTGGGGTTGTTGCCATTTGTCAAGGATTTCTACATATCTCAGTGTCTTCATGTCCACATGTCCAGGACATACAGCCACTCACCTAGTGCTTACTTGTGCTATAGTGTGTAGGCACAGCCTGAGAGGTTTATAGCATATGGGATCCACTGTGCAACTGATTTTGCATGCACTGGAAGTAAGACACATTTTGAGCACTGGTTTTGCAGTACATGCCTTTAAGTTCACTCTGCACAGGCAAAACAGCTCTGTTGTGCCTGGGGTACATCAGGCTCCATACATATGCAGATACATATGATCTGTGTCAGTCTGAAAGAAGATTGCAGGGCTAGTAGACAGGGTTGAAAAGATGACTGTCTGCCTCTGACTTCTTTGACTTCACCAGCAGAATGACATGCTGCCCAACACATGCCTGCAACATCACTGGTTTCAGGCAGTGTAGATCCTTTCCCAAAGGCTACAAGATAGTTTGAAATCGGAGGGCCAGGGTACTCATCACTAAGGAAAATTCTCATCTTAGAATTCATTCTTATTTATTCTTAAGTATTCTCATCTTAGTCTCATACCCTGGTAAAACCTATGTAAAACTTCGCAATCACAGATTCAGAATAAATGACTATGCATGATTTGTTGCTTCTCTAAGTCCTGAGGTAGTACAGCATGACCTCCCTCTCAAACCTGTGTGACCAAGGTGGACATTTGCCACATAATCAGAATAGAGAATGTGTCGCATGAAGAGACATCACCGTGGCTATCTGCCTTACATGCTTGATAGCCAGTGTGTGGGACACTTTCTCAGATGTAAGACTCAGCTTCCTGTAAGGACACAGTGCTGTCCTTTTATCCCAGTGCTTTGAGAGCTCTCTCACGCAACACAAAGCAAGGAACAAAATGCAAATCTGTATATCAGACAAAACCAAAACATTAGGCTTCAATACTGAAAGAAACGAAGGGACAGCTAGTGATGCCATAGCTGCTAAAAACTAATTTTGTTTTCTTCATATGCAAGCAAACCACCAAACCTGCCCACGAGAGCTTCCTCAGTTTTAACAAACTGCACATGTATGAGCATGGTACAGTATATTTCTACTGTAATAATTTCCATTGCATAGAAGGGCTAGTTTTTGAGTAAGCTAAGCAATAGGAGAATCATGTAATGGTTTGGATTGGGTTTGGGTTGACAGGGACCTTTAAAGTTCATCTAGTTCTAACCCCCCTGTCACTGGCAGGGACACCTTCCTCTAGACCACATGGCTCAAAGCCCCATTCAACCTGGCCTTGAGCACTTGCAGGGATTGGGCATCCAAGACTTGTCTGGACAACCTGTTCCAGTATCTCACCACCCTGAAAGTAATCCTTTACTAATTTACTTCTTCCTAATATCTAACCTAAACCTACCCTCTTTCTGTATAAAGCTGCTCTCTCTAGTCCTATCACTACTTGTCATTGTATAAAGTCCATCAGAGGGTCTTACCAGAAACTAATATAATTACTGCTTATTTCTCCCTTTTACTGACACACATTTGTACTTGGAGATAAATTCTGTTGCAAGACATAGCTGTTGCAACACTGGTAAATACCACATGATTTTTTCCATTAGACTTGTAAGGAAAACTATGAAGCAATATCAATTCAACCCTAGCTGCAGTGGCTTGAGATATGAAAGTCTATACATATACAGGTTTTTCCACTTTGTTTTGCCAAAGTACTCCAGTCTTGGAGGATGTAGAGCTTGTAAGTTGTTCTGATCCCCAGCATGGGCCAAACTGAAAGTGTCAGCCTGGATGATTATTGTGGTGTAAACATAGGCCTGTGTGAGATAACTGACTCAGTTTTCACTTTAAAATACAGAATAAAAAATAAATTAGTTCAAATCATACTGTGCCTTTTCGATCTTCAGGCTAAGACCTTGAAAAAAAAGATATCTAGTTAATTTTTTGCAACTGTTGCTTGATGAAAGGAGTATTAATATGGTGGTAGTAGGTTACAACATTTAACACTGTAGCCTTGACATTTCTTATTAAATATTTAACTGCTGGAAATGGTATACTTGACAAGCATCTGTGGAAATGAAACCTGGTTTTGAGAACACAAGGTTGATACTGTAAAAACAAGGATGAGGATATGGATAAAAGAAATATTATAAAGTTGGCACATTATTTTTTGTCTCCAAGACAAGATTTTGATTTTTTGATATTTATTTGAATGCATATTTTTGCTGTGGGGGAAAAGGTTTGTATACTCACTAAAATAAGTGCCTTTAGTACACAAACTGGTTTGGCTGGGGGGGGGGGGAGTTGGATTGTATGTAAAACACTCCTTGTGTTTTTAAAGCAGACTACTTTTGAAACATGGTGATGTAAAAAAGGCAAACAGATGAAAAGATGGAGAACCTCACAAAGATAGCAGTTCTTTTGTCCTTTGTACATGACCTCAGTATAATTTCTTTTTGCAATGATGCTATTACACTAGGAAACATCTCAGTCATTTTGCTTTTGAGAGTTAAAAGCTGGTGCTGATCTAAGTCTCTGTCGGAATTTTACCCTGACAAGTAGAGAAACATGGCAATTTAAGTATTATTCTTCTAGTTCTTGTATTAAAGTGCTATTTTTTCCTTGGAAATAATAAGAAATATGATAAATCAAGTAAATTGCCTAAGCACCTTTAGCTCTTTTTTATTATGTATTTGTTATACACTGCATTTCTCTATCCATATTTTACTGCAGCATATGGAAGCATTTAAACTTTGATTGCAGCAAGGCCTAGTAATACCTAGGTTTGGGAAAGGAATGCTCTAAGCTTCTGAGGAAGAACCTTGGCAGAGACTGCTTCTCAGAGACAGCCTACACAAATCTGTCTCTAATTGTTTCTGAGGACAGCAGTTAATTATTTTCTGTTCATTATATTCAATCATTTTAATTAGCGATCCCATGAATTTTCCTAGTAAGGGCAGAAATACCTATTTAAAGGCTAATTAAAAGGACTGTAGTCATCTTGAATGAAATCAAAAGCATAAAAAGTGGATGAACAATAAGCTGATCACAAATAATGACAGCATTGGTACCATACTTGGTATTGTCATATTTAAACAGTAGAATGAGGTTCCTGCCTACCTGCCTAGAATATACTAAGCAATTTATACTCTGTCTTATTCTTTCTTAAAAATTAATACATGCAGAATATCAAATCTATAAAATATATCACACCAACAGGTCTGCAATTTGAAGACCTCTGTTCACCCGAGATAGAAGTCAATCATTCCTGAAACAAGTCCCAGGAAACTGGCTTTGTGCCCAGTGACTGTGGTGGAAGCAAAAATAACTTTTTTTATATGTGCTGGTAAGTCATTTAGCATGTTCACCTCATTTCTTAATCCATTTGAAAGAAAAAGGGAAGGAATGCTTTGGTACTTCAAAAAACATGAGGCAAACACATACACACTCTGCTCAAAGTAATTGAGAGATGAAAGCTGTCTAGGGACAGATGACAGCCATGAGGCCATAAGGTGGAGTTAGTGGTGAGCTGCAGGATCTCAGGCAGCACATGCAGACACTCTTTGTTCCCTGCTACTGAGCGTGTCTCGTGCCTGTCCCAAATGAGAGCCCTAAGGAGCAGTAAGGATTTCATTCTCTATCTGCTGGCAGTGCCTTCAGCTCTTCTGCTGAAAATACCAGCACAGATGCTTGTTAGTTGCAGAAGCTTTATTTTGGGATGAAGACATGTCTCTCTTGGAAGCTGGATGAAATCCACCTAACTTATTTTGCAGAACTAATTTCAGCAGACTGTATTACAACCTCTTTTGGTCACTATGAGCCTTACTTGACTCAGATGAGCAAGAGATTCAGATAAGAAAGAGAGACTTAACTGCACTTCTGAAGTTCCATTGCCATATCTATTCCTATAGGTATATTTCTATATTTGCTTTTAGCACCATTTCTGAGCCATAGTGATTTTTAACAGCTAGTTGCCTAATTTAACTCCCCAAAAAGAAACACAAAATTTTATGGTGTATGAGATGCAAAAGCATATCATTAGACATTTTTATTAGACCTACGTCCATCAATGTACTGGAAAGGATGAAGCAATCAGTTCTGCCTTGCCCTTGACCTTCCAGCACATCACTGATAATGGCCACAGTCATGAAGCAGCCTATGTGAGTCAATAGTTGATTTGTCCATCTCTCCATTGCTCTTTGGATGAGTTTGGATTGCTTTTGGATGAGTATTCTCTTTGTGTTCCTCCATATACAGACACCACAGAAAGTTTTAGATTGTGGTCTGCCCTTCTTGTTTCACACCAAAGTTGATGAGGAGTTCTATGTACATGCACTGATTTACTGTAACTACAGTGTTGCCTCCTATTTTTTATTATTTTCTTATAGAGTTGTGAAGGCTTTTAGCCTGCCGAAAAGCCATGGTGAACAAGCAAATCTCCAGGTGTGCAAAAGATATCTGTGTCACACAGTCCATAGGAAGAAAATAACAAAAAGTTCAGTGTCCGTTTCTCGTGCTTTCACGTGTCGGAGGAAAATAACTTTAAGGGATGGGACTATGCAACTACACGAATTTATTGTTTAAAATAACAAATGCATCAGTCGAGGCGTGAGGTTTTACAACACCTCCGAGTAATGGCGACTAGTCACAAGATTTAGGGTTACATCGTAATTTATAACTTTCTAATCCAATAGATACTTAAAATGACACTTTGTTTTAGATTAATGACCTATCACCTGTGGCGATTCTCACTGCAATGCAGCCATGTCTTGACCAATAACTTCTCATGTCACGTACACACAGTTGTCTTTCTTATACCATCTACATTCTTAACTTAAACTTTATAAAACCACACTATTATATTTTAAAACCCTTCACCAAAACACCCAGTGTACAATTTTACTTATGATGATAGGAACACAAGTTTGTAATCCTTTTGCTTAAAGTCCACAAATCTCTGTCAATTAAGCCAGACCTAGTCTCTTCCAGGGTTGTAAATCAAAGCCTCCTTTAATTGCAGGAGTTTCTACTCTGTCTCCCGCAGTTCAGAATAAAGAAGACCTCATTTCCACAGTAAATACCTCAGCACTTCAATTTGTCCCTTAAAATAGAGGGAGATATTATGGTTTCTGAGATTGTATTGAACAGCAACTACAAACTAAGAAAGACTTTTTAGTGGCAACTTTTATGCACACTAAGTCATATCATGGCGTGTCATAACTGTATTATGGAACATAGTCAATTTTTCATATAAGATAGGGGTATGAAATGAAATGAGTTCATGTCCTGCTTTGCTGGTGGTCTCTTAAGCTTTTGAAATTCCTTGACTATATTTACTATTTTGCAAGCAAATGAATGGAATGCTTATGAAGCACTCAGAGTTGAACCAGTGGTGCATTTGGTCCTGTACAGATGGCCAGAAAATATCAAACCACTTTCTAAATGTTCAGTATGATGCATGATTCTGGAGTATATTTTAGATAACTAATCTTACACAGCATGTTTGTCTTTAGTTTAAAGCAAAATGCCAATATTCTATGTGCATCTGTAATTTCTGGGTATATGACTTGCTACACAAAATAACTAACACAGAGTTGCAGCATCTAAAAGAATAATGCTTAGTGCTATGAGACTGGATGAAATGGCACAGAATAGCAAAGCTACAGTCAATCTGTTTTATGTACTATTAACATAATATAATGTAATAATTTTTGTTTGTATTATTGCTTCAGGACCAAGAATAGGCTGTCCTATATCCTTGGAAAAGTGCTACTATGCAAAATAATAAGAAGAGGTGTGGTCGGATTATTTGAGGGCTCAATGTACTTACAAAACCCTCATCTATCTGTGTGAATAATATGAAGTTCCATCAGCCCTGGGACACTTCTGGAAATAATAAATGTGTTAAAAAAATTTCTTTGGACCCTTAGCTGAATTGTCCAACAAACCTTCTCAAATCAATAAATAGAAATAGGCATTTGCAGTTGGCTTGGCTGAATCACTGTTCAAAGATATTTCTCCCTCTTGTTGTAAAATGACCCTAAGCAACAGGCACTTCAGTTAGGAGACTAAAATAACTGAGATGAAATGTCTGAGTGGCCATCCAAAATTTGTAACATCCAAGAAAATGTTTGCACTGTTATACTTGAACAGGGCATTTTTTTCTTTTTGTTCTGTATCCTTCTGTGATTGCAAAAGGTGTGCTAGCAGGGGTGCCCAGTTCTGCCCTGCTAGAACAGAGCTGATCACTTTCTCAAGAGGTAACAAACACTGGGACTGCAATCATTTCAGAGGCAGAGTAAAAAGGGATGTCCTCTGATACCATTTCACCCTCGCAGATACCTAGAGAAAAAAAATTCCTGATCTTGCTCTTAATTACTGCTCCTTCATTGATTTCAAAACCAAGCAGCACTCCAGGAAAAGCATTTCTGAAGGCTACTTTCCTGTCTCTAGCAGTCAGTCACTTAGCGTGCAGAATCGTGGCTTACAACCTCCACTACCTGAAGTGTGATAATAATTACTCAGAAAAAGATTTGTTTGTTTGCTTGAGAGAAAGCCTTTATTCTTGAAGTTGTCTTGATAGGAATGTCAAGAAAAGCCACAGGCTTCCAAGGTTGGACTGAATCCTTTTTTTTAATATCAGTATAAACAAGCTCCACATAATTCAATTTCTAATTGAATCTCTCATCTCAGACATAGCTGCTTGGCTAATTACTCTGGAAAACTATTTTTTTTACTTGACCAGCTATTAAAAATGGTTACTTCTGTGATATTGCAACTTAAAAGTAATGTTATTTGGGAACTGAGGTGTCTTTATGATCTAATGACTATGAGAAAAGTGAAACCTCCGTGCTAGTAAAGTTTATTTTTAGTGCTATGATTTCTATGTTTACTGTAAGATAAATGCAAGCTTGGCATATCACATTTGGAAACATTTTAGATCACTTATGCTAATTTATGTGATGTGGGGATTAATCTCTGTCAGCTCTCAGTCAAAACCAGGTTGTCTGTCATTGCTTTTATTTATTGGAATGCAAAAATCTGACTGCAGAAAGCAGAAGGATTTCATGTGGGTGCTATCAAGAGAAGACAGATTGGTGGAGCTGTGGTTTTTCAAGAGAAGGAGGAATATGGTGGAACTCTGAAGTTGACAGAGGCCAAAGGTTGACTCCAGCTCTAGGGCATGACTTCAGCTAGCAACAAATGAATGGGCTTTTGGGGGGGGAGGGGAGGGAAGCAGGGTGTAGACCAAAAGAAAACTCAAAATGGATGAATAGCCCATTTCTATTTCTTTCCTGTTCCTCAATGCAAAGATATGGAACTTGATGCCTGATTGGAAAGAATGAGAACAATAACAAAGAAACACATTGCCAACCACTTTTGCTTCTACGAAGAATGGCTCATAACTCCACCAATTTTGGCTAGCTGCTCAGGAGGAGGGGATAGCAGTATTACATAAAAATGCTTCTTTTTCAAGAATATTTTGACTGATTAGGTTAGAACATTATGGTTTCAGGAGTTACCAGTCCCAACGGAAGTCCAAAGCAAATGTTTCTTGTGTAAAATTTCACTACCTGCCACTTACAGGCTGAAACCATTCAGATGCCTTTAGTGCAGCATGACAGGGGGGAACATAGGTGCAAGCACATCAGCAGATCAGTACTTGTGCAGGTGCAGGGAGGGAGCATTCCTTGCAGCATGCTGTGGGGACAGAAGCTCAGCAGGGCTATGCATCCACTGCAGCTGTGGATCCCAGCAGGCAGAGCTCCTTCAGCTTCTTGTGCCATTTTATGTGGCTTCAGGCATGGATGCTAGTATCAGCTATGTAGATTATACAGCATTTTTACTGGTTTTTCAGGTGGTTTTTTTTTTTTAATTTTAGTTGCTCGTGGCTCATGGTTGCATTTGTTGGGAAACATGGCTAAATGAGGGAAGAATCTGACAGGGAAGTTAATTAGAGTAGGGAAAGCACCATTTGCTGTGTTTGCCAAAGATTGACTGCCTTTTAAATCTCAGAATATTCTTAGCTCTGCAAGCCCCATTTCTTCTGTAATGCAGCAAAACAAACTGCTGCTGTGTGTAAGTTCACTGAGAGTCCTTGGAAGCTAGAAAGGAATTAGGAAGTAGAAGATTGATAATCTGAATGGCAGAAAAGTATTGGAAGGATGGCAAAAGAAATTAGAAGGAAAGACATTGCAATAACTAACATACATGTCTTGGTATCAGAAAACAACTTCCAAATTTGTGACTCTTCCTAGCATAGCATCTTATTATTACTATCTGCTTTTCCAGAGCTTCAAGTGATTAAATGAGCACTAGGAATGAAAGTTAAAAATTAGGTCTAGAGTTGGAGAATTAAAAAAGATAAAATAATTTAAATTCACATTTGGAACCTATAGGATGACAGAATTGAGGATCTCTGTGCAATTTTAATTTGCTCAATTCAATGTATAGACATTGTGATTGTCTTTAATAATATGAAACTGTAGCTATATTTTTCAGTAATTTCCCACCTCAGACCATGGTTTGGATTAAAAAGAAATTGCATTTTCTTTACAGAATTCTCATGATTGCTGTTAATAGAATAAGCTAATTCAAAAGCATTATTATAGTTACCTCCACAAAGTGACTATTACATTAGGTAGTATCATTATTCTTATTCTATAAGCAGAGGCAGAAAAATGAAAACCAAAATTATCAATACACAATATATGCCAATTTCTATTAAAAAAAAAAAAAAATATCAGGGCCCTAAATTTTGAAAGCATGAGGCTCACTTATTGGCCAAGACAGCAGGTTAAATGTAAAAAAAAGTCTAGAATCACAAAAGCAGTCTGTAGTTGAGGAAGGTTCAGTTTCCCAGAAAAGCACTCAACTATGAAGTCTTAAAGTCATCACTTGCCATCCTGCTTTTCCCTGGCTTATCCAATGCATGTCTCCTTATGTCTTTGGAAGCAGCCTATAGTCTCTACCCTTACAGGCTCCAGATTTGTCCCAGAGCATCATCCATTCCCTTTGTGAATCTGGAATATCTTGCTATTAACCTAAAATTAAACATGATATCATAACACACAGAAGGAAGAAAAAACTGAGATTGAATGAAGACCCCTCACTGGGACATCTTACAAGCTTATGAATGCTTGGCTTTACTGTCTCATTTTTTTCAATGGCTGTATAAGAAAGAAGGAAGCTAAATTGAAACAGGTTTCCAGAGAGAGCATGATCATCAGAATACTGAAGTTGCACTGATCTTCAGTGTTAGTAATAAAGCAATCATCAATTTAAATAATCTTACAGTGATTTCTGCATCTTACAATAACTGCTGCATACTCAGATGTTCAAATGAGTAAAAAGAGAAGAAGTAATTACAATTTTCAAAGCACAGTGCTTTTTATTAATGGTACAGGATAGTAGGCTACAAATTAATTCTTTAGCACAGTGTGATAAATACCTGTCATATTTGACATGGCCAAGTCTAATCCACCTCATACTGAAATGTATGAAAATTTTTTCACCATCTTCAGCAAGTGCAATGGCATCTCTGGATGGCTGTAAGGTTTTTTGGCATTTCACCTGAACAATGCAGATTCAGCACCTGCAGTTTCATATTACTATTGTTAGCTCTTTTGTCCTAAACACAGTAGTTTCACAGAGCTAAATCATTCTTTCATTCGTTTGTTTGAAGTGATGCTTTGCAGCCATTGTATTTTCATGTATTTTTAAGCCTATGTCCTGTAGTAGCTGAACAGACTCTGCAGAATTGTGAAGAGAATGTCCCGACCTAACTGCAGCTTTTCAAGGAGCTCATTGTTGTTCTTATTACAGCTGCACACAGAGAAAATTAGAAAGAGAGGGAAACAGCATAGGCTTATAACTAACAAGCCCCTACCATACCCACAACTACAAGGAAAGTACAACTGCAACAAACCCTTCTGTTGGAAAAATGCCAAGTGTGACTTAGACTGAGTCCAAGATGTCTGCAAACCATGTAATAATAAAGTTATTGCTTGAATAAAGAACTCTGTAAGGTAAAGAAAACCCCACCTCTTTGTCAAACATTCCTACTCTGTGTTTTCAGGGCCATGCGGACTGTGTCTGATACACTCTCCTCTGAACACTTACAGAGGGACTCTTACATCAACGTGCAGGAACAAGGATTTACTGCATCCCAGGGCTCCCATGTCCATCTATTAGATGCAGACCCCTATAAACTTGCCAGCCCATTCCTGGTTCTCCCCAGGGAAACCTGTCCATCACTGCTGCAGGGTAGGTGCCCCAGCAGATGAATCTGACTGCAGGTATGAGTGTAAGGAGTGGGAAGAGAGAGGCAGTGCACAGTGCTGCTGCTGGCAGTTCCCATGTCCATGACTAGGGATGATACTTTACATCACCTTCTTTTCTAAATAAAATCTTATGTCTTCTTGTTTGTTATCTGATACAGACTGACCAACTCTATATTTCTTGTAATTTCTTGCTGCATTTCTCTGTGCTTTTTACACCATCACCATATTTTTTGCTGATTGTCAGATTTCTAGAAATGTGGCTAGGTCCTACTGCTCTGATTGTTCCCTGGACACTGGACGGCAGCCCTGAGAAATCACAGAATCACAGAATGGTTTGGGTTGAAAGTGGTCATTAAAGATCATCTAGTTTCAACCCCTCTGCATTGGGAAGGCACACCTTCCACTAGAGCAGGAAGAATCACCTCTCCTGACCTGCTGGCCACGCTTCCGTTGATGCAGCCTGGGGTACAATGGCCCTTCTGGGCTGTCAGCACACACTACCAGCTCATTTTGAACTTTTTATCAACTAAATGAGTACTCTGTACTTCTTCTTTGTATGTGCAATGAGTTACTTGCACAATATTGTTTCTGTGATTCATGGAATATCATTACTGTAACTGAATAATTGACCTTGGCTGGCTGCCAGACACCTACCCAGCTGCTCGTTTCTTCCTCCTCCTCAGCATGACAGAAGAAGAAAATGCGAGAAAGCTCATGGATAAAGACAGGGAGATCCCTTGCAGTCACTGTCGCAGGCAAAAGAGTCTTGATTTGGAGAAGATTGATTTCATTTATTACCCATTAAAAAAGAAAGAATAAAAAAGTAGAGCAATGAGAAAGAAAGACAAAACCAAAGCACCACTATAGGCCTTCCTCCCAGGTTCAACTTCAATCCTTTTTTCCAAAATCTTCTAACTCTTCTACTTCGTCCTACCCCAAGTGGGACAGGTGAATAGAGAATGGGGGAGTTGCCATCTGTGCACAACTGCTCTTTTCTGCTGCTTCTTCCTCCTCCTCACACTTTCCTGTTGCTCCAGTGAGAGTCCTTCCCATAGGGTATAGTCCTTCAAAAACAGACTGGTCCATCATGGGTGCTGCAGCTCCTTCTGGGAAGTCTGCTCCTGTGTGGACTCTCCATGAGCCGCATGTTTCTTCAAGGGTTTCTTCACCAGCTGTGGCATAGGGAACGCCATGGGCTGCGCTGTGAATATCTGTTCCATTATATTCTACGGGCTGTAGGGGAATCACTGCACCTCCTTCCTCTCCTTTTCTGATCTAGGTGTCTCCAGGGCTGTTTCGCATTTTCTCAATCCTCTCTCTCTGCTGCTCTGCAGGTTTCTAACCCCTTTTTAAATGTTTTCACAGAGGTGCCACCAGCTTGGCTAACAGGCTCAGCTGTGCATCATGTGGTGCCTCAGTTTTGGAACTATTTGGAACTGTCTGGCCAGTCAGGGGCAGGTCCTGGTTTCTTCTCAAAAAGACCACCCTCACAGCCCCTTGCTGCCAGTACTAGGGCATGGACACCCAAGACAGTTGCTGTGCAAGTGTGCAGTAAACCCATGTTGTCCAAAATGCACCAGGTTTCAGCATTCATCCAGCTCAACTCTGCAATCAATCTGTGACTGCATCTATCCCACCTGTAGTGAGTCAGTGTGCTGGTCGGGTGTAGTCTGGCCATGGCTCATTGCCTCCCAGAGGACTGCTCCTGCCCTTTCTTCCCACACTTGCAGCTGCATAACTCTCTTGCCTCCAGCATGCCCTCACAGCACAATACACTTTTGGATATGATTAAGTTTCTTAATCCAATGAAAAACTGTGCCCCTTTTCATTTGCAGAGTTAGCTTTCTGACAAGTTTCTTCCTGACAGATAGGTAACATCTAACTTAGTTCAGCTGCAAGTTTAACTGTGGGTAAATAACCCATGATCGGCAGTGTTCATAGTGTGCATGCACCATTTTTTTTGTTCCCAGAAAACTCAAGTGAAAATACAGGATGCTTTTTGAATGTGGAATGAGGACAGGTATGTATGATTTAAAAGAGTTGCAAATGCCAGCCAGAGTCTGTTACAAACTTAGAGCTCTGGGGAAATAAACAAGGTTGCAGGATTGCCCAACTTTCCAACATTATATTCTCAGAAAAATTATCCCAAATTGCACAACACAATTCAACCAGGCAAAGGCATAATATGATAAGGAAGCCAAAAATCTCCAACTGAAGGCCCAGAGAAGGATAAGAGCTCTCAAGTATATGAAAGAAAAGGATTTGCTTTCTAGAAAAGGCTATTCAGCCAGGAGAGTTCCCCTGAGATACGATATGATAGTTACCTATGAAATCATGAGTGTCACAGTGAATAGGTATAAAATGAATATTATCTTAGACCCCAGCCAAGGTGATAATACCAGTGTTTCCAAAACTTGAACATTTACAGGGAGAAGAGAGCATCCCAGAAGGTGCTGTATATCTTACTCCTGGATGTCTACTAGCCCTATCCAGACAAGCAAGAAGCCTGGGTGGAAAATGGTGGGACTGTCTGAGGACTGGAAATAAGGAGCAACTGGGAGCAAAAGAGCCAACAAGGAAACTCAGTAGATTCTTGGCTTCAGTATTGGTAAGATTCCCATAAGCTGTAACTTTTATAGCAGAGAGATGAGATAGTTTGATTTGGAGTAGGCATACCCAAAGTACTTAGACTAATCAGAATAATATGTTAATGGGGTCACCAAGACCGATAACATTCACCCAAGAGTTCAGAAGGAAATGAGATATAATACTGCAGAACTATTGGCTATCCACAGCACGCGCTGGAGGGGAAACCTGGGAGCTACTGAGCAGTGAGTATGACTCATGAGAAAATTGTAAAACAGGTCTATAGAAAGGAAAGAGATTGCTGAATACATGAATAAACACTGTCTATTGAAAAAGTGTCAGCAGGGCTGGAGTGAAAGGGTGTCCTATCTCCCTGGCCTGCTGGAATTATATCTTGGGCAAAGGGAATAGTACATTTGAATTTCCAAAAAGCCTTTGACTAGATTACATGCCAAAGGTTACAAAAAACCCACCTTACATAGGCCATAGGATTACAGATAAAGACCTTTAATCTATTGGAGGATGGAATAAAGGTTTGAAAATAAAGGCTAATGCTGTACAAAGTGGAAAAATATTGGCAGTGGACTTCAGTAGGGACTAGTATGAGGACTAGACTTATTCATATTCTTCACCAGTGATCTGGAAAGGGAAATGCAGCAAAATCATCACATTTCAAAATAATACCAAGGTCTTACAATAGGCAGTGAGGAATTCCAGAAGTTCACAAAACTGAATGGGAAAAAAGATACCTAATTCATTTCACCAATCTAAAAGAAAAGCAGTGCATCTAGAGAAAAAGAATCTAAAAGTCACCTATGTGGAGAATTCAGGACTCTCAGGATTCCAGCTCAGGAAAGTGATCTTGGAAATATCACAGTCATTTTACAAAAATTATTGACATAGTGTTCAGTATCAGCCCCCTAAAAAGCCAGCAAAATGCAGATCATTGGCAGGAAAGGTGTTGAAAATAACACAAGGAGCATAATTGTGCCACTATGTAAACTTCTCATCTTGCAAGCTTAAAACTCCTGGGTCCTCAAGAAAAACACAGTGGAGCTAGACAAGGTACAGAGAAAGGCAGCTAAAATGATTGAGGGGATGTCACAGCAGTCTTATAAGGAAAGATTCAAAAGATTGAAGCTGTTTAAAGGGAAATGAGGAAAAAATGGATAAGGAAAAAGGACTAAAATTTACAAAATTATGAGGGTGTGGAAAGGTCAAGCAGGAAAGGTAATTACTACATCTTTGCAATGCTAGGGCTAGAGAGCACTTGGTGTAGCTAATTTTAAAAAGGCAAAACGGAGATACTATGCACAGCCTTAAAAGGGAGTAGATAAATTCCTTAAAGGAACAGGCAGTGAAGTGCCATACCTTCTGACACCTTTTAACCAAGCCTTGGGACAGTAGGCAATGGTCTCTTCTGCTTTCTCCGAGTGGCATTTTCTAATGCCACTGTACAAGACAGTATGGCCACTGATGTTATCCCACTGATCCTGAAATGGGAAGTTTCATGGTATTCTTACCCCCAGCCTAAATGGGCTGGGCTAAATGAAGCATAAGGAGAAATTTGTCTTGTCATAGAAAACACATGCTAAAGCCACTGCTGTAATTTTTTCAAACCTCTCAAAAAAAAAAAAAAAAAAGGAAAAATAGGAATTAAAAAGTAATTTCACTAATTTCATGCTGCCCCTCAAAAGTGTCCTATTTCTGTCCTTTCCTTAGAATTTTATTCAGCATTAACCACAATGCAAGTTGTGTAATATACTCATATTGAATACTAATACAAAAAAACAGGAAGTACAATTAACATAAGAACATGACAACATTAATTAAATACTGCATCGTGCTCTTAAAGTCCCTTGTCCAATAAAATGGAATATTTTAGTTTTATTCTGTGCCCCACACAATAATGATCAAATGAAGTGAAACTAGGTATCAAGTTTTCATAGCTCTCTTCATCTCAGAAATGTACAGAAAGTTTTACTGTCCTCCCACTCTGCCCACTGCTGCTCCAGCTGATATGCAAATCAAATCTGCTCTGCTCCCTCACCAACTCTCTTCCCCCCACGAGAACTGATAAAGAATAAAGCTAGAGTTGCTTTCCTTGCTTCTGATTCTGTTGCTGAGCAAGCCTGAAACTTAACTTCTCACTTCTCTCTCCTATTCATGACCATGGAGAAAAGAAGGGAATACTGCATTATTTCCTGCTGGTACCCCTAAAACAAAGGAAATCAAAGCTTTCCTTTTTTCCTGCTCTCTCCTCTCTCCCACATGCTGGTTTACTTGCTGTCCTCCTATTAACCCCAACGAGATGGCACAGGTATCTTTAGTTGTTTCATTATCTTCAGGTGTCTCTGTCCTTCTGTAATCCTCATCTATTCAGGGCTCATTCATCCTCTTACCTTAGTTGAATGGTTAGTTATGGCGTGTATCCCCCACCCGCACCTGAAGTCCTGATCGTCCTGCCCACGCTGAGTTGCCCTCAAAGCTGATACTGTGACTTGTGTTGCCTCTTACCACATCGCCAATCCAGTGTGGCCATGCAGCAGCAGACTCCACAAGCCCGGCCCCGGAACACCCCGCCCCTGGCGCTCGCACAGACAAAGCGCAAGCGAGACGCAAGACCCTTTGTCCCCAGTGAATATTTAGTGTTATTCTTGTTGAGCTGAGCTGAGTAAGGGCAAGTGACTGGAAATGCAAAGTCCCGCCACTCCTGTGCTCAGGAGATTTAGACCACTCCGCTGGATGATGTTGGTTTAATTGTGCTGAAGCAGAATGGTTCTTTGAGTTCAGACAATGCCCAGCCCCGCGGAGAGCCCTAACCAAAGGTTATCTGTCAAGAGGAAGTTCACCCATCCTTGGTTCTTGGTTTCCTTGGTCCTGCAGAATGCAGCTTCTCGTATCAGACATTCCATTTACTCTAAAACTAGTCATTCATTCATCTGAATGCAAAAAAACCACCCCAGTATTCCAGGTGACTGAACTGCACTTTATTGAAGGATTTGTATTCTGCTGCTGAATGGAATGAGCAGTTAGTCATAGAGGCTTCACCCAGCAGATCACTTAAACAGCTGAGAGAGTCACAGCAAAAGGTGTCCCATCTGGAGGGACCCCGTTGTTTTAGAAGAGTAACTGTGTAAAATTTTTGTAATTTGATGTTAAAATCAACTTTCTATAGCAATTAGAGATTTTTGTTCCTATTCCTTATAGTTTATTATCTTTTATATTTATTAAGAAGTTTAAATGGGTATGTGGTATGTGAGGAGATGTGACCTTTATACTTTAAAGACTGTGAAACATTCCAAACCTTTAGGTAGAAAAGTAAATCAATTTAGAAGGTGATGTAAGGAAAAAGATCTTTATTTTAAGGAGGTAGTATAGGACATTTATTATTATCTTTATTTTTTAATGAAGGACCTGAGCACATATGTCTCTGAGACAGAAATAAATGACAAAACTTTCCAGAAGCAAGAAATTCTCTCTGAATTTTCAGCATTTCAGTGCAGGTACCTTCAGACATTCCAGTGTGTTGTGTTCCACATTTCATTCTGTACCTCCAGTCTGTGTCCCATGTATTTGCCTCAGTACAAATGTTCATAGCAGAACAACTGCATAGAATCTTTTCCAATAGCAGTCATACCACCACAACTGTGGGAAAAATGTTCTTTTCATTTATTGCTCTGAGTGAGCAAAATGTACCTTTCCCTTTACTATTGTGTGTTGCACTGTTTATTTCAAAAAGAATCAGTGCTCAGCAATTCATGGCAATATGGTCATACTCCTCAAACAAATAATTTCTATGTTGCCGAGGGAAAAGTCTGAACAACTTCCAACACATCAGAGACAAAGCTGGCAAATCTGATATCACTCTAACACGTCTGTATGATGCTCAATACAATTCAAACAGTGGGCAGATCTTGCCCAGTAGAACCCAGGAAAGCAACTACTTTTTGTCTGTGTACAAAATTCTCATTGCAGCTAGTGAAACAGCTACAGCAAATTTCAGCTAGTTTTTGGTAGTATTTTGTGAAGCACAATACTGGTGTGAGCAGAAAATCATACTAGAATTAAATAATGGATTTTATTCCCCAGCTCCTAATTTTTGAGAGAAGTCTTCAAAACTTCTTTTAATTGAAAATAATATTTTTCAGTTTCTTCTAGTTTGAGTAATGTATGATGATAAAAATGAGCAGAATGATACTTAAAAAAACTGTACCATTAAAATAGCTGTGAAATTTAGGCCTTCTCTTGTAATTATGCAGTGTACACCTAACATACAATGGTTTATGTATGTAATTAGGAAATTGAACTCCCATGGGAGCAGAAATGCAGATGATGTATAGTGGCATTCTTAGGAAATAGAAACACTTCAACAGAAGTTTCTTGGTCAGGAAGACTGTCCAACAGACTGAACTGGTGGTATTTTAAAGACAGAGACTTACACTAATGCTTGCCAGAGTTAAAAACATAGATGAAATTTTGATTGTCTGGGCATACAAACTTTTGACAAGCATTTATCATGTATGTTGAACAAAAAATGTCTTCTATGCACATGTCAGAAAGACAAGAAAGGACATGAAAAAGGTCAATAACAATTTAGAAAAAAAACCCTGAGTCCTTGGTGTTATCATTATAGTAATTTAATAGTTTTTCAGGTGATTTTTGCCTGGTTTTTGTTGTCCAGTGCATCAGGGTGTGGAACAGCAACTGCAAAGACAGGAGTACAGAGAACTACTGTTCAGAAGAAAAATAAACCCTACTTCCATTTTCAGCCACATCATAAGAGAGTTGAGCTAGATAAAGAATTCAGAGTGTGAGGTTTTGGTCTAGTACTTTCCTGCACTGTATGCAGTTGCTCAGACATATTTATTATTACATTGCATTAATACACTCACATATATTATTTTTAAAATAAGAATTGGGAAGATGATTACAAACGCAGCTGATATTCCTAGAATTCTGATAACACTTACTGTTCTCCGTTAACTATGTCTAACCAAGAGTGAAACACAAAGATGGGACAGATAAATAAAAAGGGATTTCTCACTCTGGGACAGAATTTATAATGAATGCATTAAACTCTGTTAGGCAGCTGGAGAAACCTTGGGTTATAACAGAGGACCCATAAACGTCAGTGTTCTTAGAGGATCTGGGCACCTTGAAGTGGGGCTTACCACTTCCAGGCGTTAGGCAAGCTGTTCAGCACTTTGAAGAATGAAGTTTTACTTACTTGTACAAAAAACTCCAATTAGTGTGCATCAGATTCACAGGCTTGACAAAAAAAACCCCAGAGTAATTATCATTTGCCTACTTAGATATTGCTAAAGGTGTTCTTATAGTGCAGAAGAGCTCCTATCTTTTGAAAGAGAAAATTTGTTGGTTTAAATAAAATGGATTTAGTGTATGGTTTATAATTCATAAATCTAGCAGGAATATGGAATTTGCCTATGAATTATATTTTAAATAAAAACTGAAGCAACAGAACAAACTAATTATTCATTTAATATGAATGATCTCCATAGAGGTAAAGATGTTTCTTCAGGTGTGCAAGGAATTAAACAGACACTGTCAAAGCTATGGACAAAGTATAATGAGTTTACAAAATCCATTCTATTTTCTTTATCTGTTCCCTGAAGCCACAGTGTTAATAACCACTTTCATTCAAATTTGTCTCAGGCCTATTTTCCCAGACTACCTCATTTTATAGATAGATAGATTTTTTTTTTTTTTTTTTTTTTTTTTTTGGCGCAATTTACAAATCAGGAAGATCCTTATACAGTTTAAAAAGGAGGATATGCATTCCTCATGCCCCTGAGAGTCCATTTCTGGGAGCTATCTGCAGTCATTTTTACAGTAATAAAGGGTTGTATTCAGAACTGCTGGTAAGTGGTGCAGGAAGACAGTCAAGAATAAAGCCTGTTTGTTGGCACTATTCATTTTAAGAGAGACCAAGCTTTATCTTGGAAGCTCATAAAACCTGTGACTCCTGACCACACTCACTAAGGTTCTGATAGATTTTATATTGGCACGTTGTGTACAAATTAAGAAGCAAACTATATCCTCTTCCTAAGGTATACCCTGTGATAAGCACATTTGGCTGAGAGAGAGAATGTGGAGTTTAAGTAGAGCCAATTTCATTTAACTTATTAACAGCTGTGTCAGTCACCCATCTTTTTGGGCTGCATTCACTACCACTATGCTCCATACACCCATTATTTTTCTCAGGTCTGAAATGAATGCAAATTGACTTGCTAGCAGTTAACCTCACTGGTGTCAGTGGGTGCCTAAGCTGCAGGAAAAGGGTGAATCAAATGTGCTGCACGTGTCTGGGGCAGACACGACAGAGCTTCCTCCTTGCTCTTGTCAGAGGGATCTCTTTGGCACTCTGTCACACCGCACTGCACAAAGCAGTTTTATTCTTTCACAGCCTCAGCAAGGAAGGTAGGCTCAGTGACCTCTGTCAAACAGGCAAATGTGGTTTTCTTCCCCATAGCTGAAAATTAAATGTATTATTTTGTCCTCCTACTGAGTCATAAAAAAATCAATTTTGTGTCAGCAGCAAAGCTGCTCACCGAAGTGTTGTCTTCCCTGGCCGGCTGGGAGCCCTGAGGCTGAGCAAATCCCCCTCTCTGCAAGGATATCTCATGTATCTGCTGCCTCCGTGCCTGGACGCAGTAAGTACCTGCCCCCCTTTTCCCTCCCATCTCCTGTGCCAAGCCCTACCCAGGCGACACCACGCGACTGACCAGGGGCAAGGTGAGACAAGGTAGTGCTCTCCACCCCGGGGTCTCCTCTTTGCTCTCGCCTCTGTGCTTGGGACGGTGTCCCAGCCCTGCTAGTGGGGTTTCTCTCCAGAAGGGGCAGAGGTAGACGGGAGCGGGCAGGGGTGCAGGCTGTGTACTACACGGGCTGTGGGGCTGACTTGTTCTCTACTCTCTGAACCGGTCGGTGCAAATGGGGCCACTTTGTCACTGTTACTGAGCCAGTGTGGATTTTTCTAAAATTACCACTTCACCTCTTTTCAAAGCCAGTCCTACTTATGAATGAGCTGGTGCTTATTTAGATCCTTGTTGTCAAAATGTAAACCGTGGGGATTGATCATATTCCTGGGACATCAGTGGAATTTAGCATATGGAAAATTTCTGGGGCTCAAAAACTTTTTTGTTTCCCAAATTATTTGTCCATAGTAGGCTGTGTAAAAAAATTCTTCACTAGATAATTTTTATCATTGTGATTGCTAGAGCAGGAACTGACAGGGGAAGTGGCTTGCTGAAAACTGTAAATATTGTTAAAGTTAGAATATAGTGTGATTAGACTCCATGTGTTCTGTAATCCTACAGCTAATTTATCTGTTAGTATTAAACCAAAAGATATTATTGACAGCAATGGACATCCCATATCAGGTCAGCACTATCTCCACAGGGAATAAGATGAATCACATACCTACAAGGCTAAGTGGCAGACAAGGTATAGTTGCCTGTACATCAGTAGTGTCAATCCTTGAGAATTTAGCTCTAGTGTATTAATAAAAACAGAGGGCACTTTTATGTAGTATCTACTTTTCCTATTTTTAAAGTGCTCCATAAGTCAGTTCTGTAAGCTAATGGAATGGTAATGGATCAATAGTAATAGCATGAGAAAATGCCACTCTAGCACACAGAAGCCAGCAGATAAGCTGATTAATGCTCCACCAGTCATCTGGTACAACAGAAATAGCCATCATGAAAGAACTCCAGTACATGATATCTCTAGAAAATAAACACTTGATTCTGTTGGGCTTTGTTTGTTTGTTTGGGGTATTTTGTGGGCCTTTTTTTGTGTGTTTTTTTTTTCTCCCACAAATGTTGGAATGTTCCCTAAAAGTATTTATGAAGCAGTCAGATGCATTGACCACACACAAGGCTAGAAAAGCAATTCTCCAGACATAACTGTTCTTCAGCCAGTGAGGGGCTTTGCTGAGAAATGCAGAAAGTGAGTCTTTCCCGTTTCCCTTGTCTCTTTGGTGTCAATAAGACAAATGAAATGTCCTTTCAGGAGTTACCTAGAGAGGAATTCTTTTGCTTATCATTGGGGCATGTATGAAAGGGCCATTCTGTCCCTTACTTTATGACCAACTGACTAATCTGTGAATTATACCCAGGAGTGTGAAGAAGAACACAAGGACATAAGGATATGAATAATTATTGTCGGCAATCTTAGACTTTGGAAAACCAAACTGAGAGCAGGATTGAAAACCTCATTAAACATGTAAACCAAAACTGAGTCAAGAACTATTCTGAAACCTGAGAAAGCCAAATGACTCTCCAGCCAAATTTAATGGACAACACATTATCACTGACAAATGCTGAATGCTTTGCTAAGGGGACAGGAAAACCTTCATTACCTGAGGAAAGTTTAGGAAGAGTTGAATAATGATCATATGTGAATAGTGAATTACACAGTCCTACCAGTTAGAGTTCCTTACACCCTTCAGTTTTTCTTCCTTTTGCCCTCAGATGGCTGTCAATATTTAGTACAGTTTTTGGGCTCAGGGCTGTTTTCAGGCAGACCCCTTTCAAGCTGCCTGCTTTCTGTAAGGGACCCTTGGTGATTGTCCTGGCATTTCCTCCTGGTACTGTACCCTGTAGCTCCAGCATTGCCAGCTGCATCACAGTGTTTCTGCCTTATCATTTATCTGGGTGTGTCATACTGCCTCTGTGCTCAGTCTGTTTAGTATCAAGACTCTCTTATCTAACCCCATAGCTCTGGGGCAGAGCTGTTTCTGTTCTTCATTTCTCCAGGCAGTGCCTGGCTGAGGTATGTTGGCTCCACAGCCAAGATGGTCTCTGAGCAGCAGAGTCCAGGCAAAGGAAAGAGCATGTCCTCAGTCCAAAGACTGGGTTTCAGCTCTGTAAAGACACTTCAGAAGTGTCTGGGTGCCAGGGATATATCCTTCTGCTTAAAAATACATCTCAAATCTTGCCCTGGCCCTTGTGTCTGAACAGGGATAAGGCAAAGTGTTCACTCAGGTGTTTTAAAATAACTTACTTTTTTTGGCACCCTTCTTTTCATTTTTTTCACCAGCAACTCTCACCTCCTGGAAACTGTTGCTGCCTCAATTTCTTACCATCAAGAGCAGTAACAGCTGCACCCCCTGACTGCCTCAAGGAGATCCGCTGTTGCTGTAGGCAGTGAGGAGAAATTGGAAGAAGGTAGTTATGGCTGGAAGGTCTGTCTCTGTGTCCTACCCTCATCTGCCAGAGGCAGCAGCAGCAGTACTGTGGCAGCTCATTCATAGCCTCTGGAAGAGGCATCTGTCTCTTCAAGTGTCATTCATACTTGAATGACTATTGCATCTCTTCCAGGGAAGACACCAGATGGAAGTTTTCTGAATGCCAGATTTGACTACAGGTTGCCAACGGGACCACACTGGGTCAGACATGAGGGCTCACTAGTTTATACCAGAAATCCAAAGGATTCCTGGCCAAACCTCATGCTGCTTGGCCTGAAACCACGCAGAAGATGCCTGCCTATTTCATTCCCTCCTGTGTTTTCTCTGTAGATGGCATCAGAGCTCTCTCCATCTGTGAGCTGAAGCCTTCAGGGCTAATGATGCTTTTGTCATTTTCAGTATCAGGTAATTCTCAAGTGTTCGACTTTTACAATTGCCACAAACTGCTCTTTGCTGAAGTGGAACCAGTTGATTCACACAGCAATAAACAGAGAATGTCACTGGTCATCAGGATGCTCCAGCAGAGTCTAGATGTTACAATGGAGACCTGTGGTATGAGGCACATTATCTCCCATGAAATACTAGAGTTAAACAAACAGGTAATGCCTACAAAAATATGAAGTGTAAGAAGATGCTGTGAACTAATTTAGTCTTAAGCATGATGCAAAATTATGCTTACAGAATCAAAAATTAGCAGTCAATGTTAGAGTGCCTTTGGGTGTTCTCACTGCAGAAGAGTGTGAGGAATTAGTATCTTACTAACTCATTTTTGGTTTTATAAAAGTTATTTCCCATTAAAAATATCCCTTGAGGGCATGACCTACTAAACCACATTCTCTCATGCAGCCTGAAGTATTATCTGCACAATAACAATTCTGTCATTGGAATGCAAGACACCACACTATTTTGGATGATTAGTATCTACAATCATTCAGCCACAAGACAAGGATTCCTGATGAGAAAACCCATGAGCTTGATCATCCTTTTATTACCTGCTAAAATGTTCTCATTTGCCTTCCCTTTGCAAAATTTGGTTCTCAGTACTCAAAGAGATTAAATTTCAGAAAATATATTTTCACAAAAATAAATCTCTGCATTTGTAAGAAAGGGAATGATTTGGAGGGTAATATGGGGCTGTATCCAGATGAAACTGACTCTAGGACAGACTGACAGGCTTGATTACTTACCTGATCAAGACAAGGTTGTGGCAAAAGACAGAGCAAGATGAACCCACTGTTGTAATGTGTTGCAATCCCATGTAACCACCTAATACAGAGTGGATACCTCAGTCCTTCCTGAGCAGGGAGCGAAGGAAGCTGTGTGGAGTACCCACCTGGAAACACCTTTTGAAGGTCTGAACAATTGCCTTCTCTGTGAATTTTCAGGACTGACTGTGTGTAGGCAAGGGGACAACTTCCTAAATAATGTTTTCTAAGACAGAAATGAGAAGTAATCTCTGCCAGCTGCCACAAGACTGGTGGTGGCAAAATTGTGAGCTAACCTATCTGGCTTTTTATGGTGACATTTCCCAGACAAGGCATCTCTGTGTCTTGTAGACAGAGAGCTGAGAATGTCTGCATTGCAGGGAGAAAGAGCGGAATGTTGTATCACCTTTCTTGTCTCTTCCCAGGAAACAACTCTGGCTCATGGATATTCCAGAAGGAACAGACTGGAACTGGCTGCTTCAAACATTGCTTAGGGTAAAGCTATGTCCTGATGATGCAAATCAGGCCAGATTTTATTTGAAAACCTGCTTTTCCAGAGTGGTCTGGCTGACATACTATTATTCCCTACTCTTGGCACTTTCTTGCTCTGACTTTATGTCCTTTTGAAAGCTCTGACTTTATGTCCTTTTGAAAGACCTACACACCACCCAGCAGAGCCTGGGCTGCACACTGATCTATGCATACAAAGTATTCTTTGCTGAAGTTCACAGTATGCGCTGTGGGTGCTGGACAAAAGAACTAGCTGTAAATATAAACCAGGAATAATTGTTGTTGGCACCACTGCAGCTCACAGGGTGAAATTCATTTCACAGATCATCCACAGAGAGGAAGCCCCAGAAAATCCTTGGATATTTTATTTGCAAAGATTCCTCTGACATTCAGTCATTTTAGGCAGTGCAACCTTATTGAAGACTTTTGACAGTTGTCAAGAGAGGTTGTTCTCTGGATTTAAGTCAGATGTTGTAGTACTTGATGTCTTGTCTTCCCCTTTCCTTAGGAAACATTCTTAGGCTGCCACTGTTTTTACTGTCCCCATTCTGAATTTAAAATAACTCTTTATGCAAGGAAATGCAGGTGCAACTGTTCTGCCATTATAGGAACATTCTGCCAATGTAGGAACCCTGGGAGAAGCAGAGGTTTTGAAATGGAAGAAGAATGTCTTCACAGGACTGTTCCTTTCCTTGTTCCTGTGGCTGCTTTTCTGCTTATTTTCACATATGAGACATCACTACAAGCTGTTTTCCTGTTAGTGAATTTTCCACACAATATTATCTCTGAATAGAGATTATTTTAAAAGCATCCATTAAAATTCAGAGTGCATTTCAGTGTTTCATCTGCTTCTTCATGCTTCTAGTTCAAGGATAGTTCTGAAATCTGTTACAGGATGTTTATCTTCATTTTGCTTGTGAGTGCTATATGTTCTCAGTACCATATTATTCAATAGGGAAGAGGGAAAAAATGAATGGAGTAAGGTAGTGGCTAGTAATCATTTTAATTTTTTCCTTAAAAGAATGGAGTTCTGACAACTGCTGACTTTAATCTGCTTCTGGCATTTTAAATTACATTGTTTTTCAATTAGAGTCCAAGAATGGAATGAAGCAGATTGCTGTCAGAAAGCTCTGACGAATGATTGGTAAACTTTGTGGTAATACTTCAAAAATAATCAATTTTATAGAGAAAATCATCACCTCCAGAAAATCCCCCAAATGGAGAAAAAACATAAGTTGAATAGAAAGATTTTGCAAAGTGCTTCAGATGGATTTCTTGAGCCTCTGTATATTATTGGCTGTGCAATATCCTGAGGATCACATCAGGATGCAGCCTGCTTGCGCTTCCCTCTACAGCACCCATCCTGCAAGCACAGAAAGCAAAAGGAAGTTGTTATGCAGTATGAGGCCACTTCAAAATTGGCTTTTAGTTGTAAGGTTGCAATTACTCAACATGTTTTCCTTCCCAAAGATTCCTGATCCCCTTCTGCTTACATAAGAAAATTTCTGTAGATTTATATAGGATAAAGGTGGAGCCATTATTTATCATTTATTGCAGTGTTTAGTGTTTGCCTTTGCTCTCTGGTTTCTTAGGTACTTATTCAGAGCCACTTGTCCTGCAGCAACCCCCTCAGCTCAGGACACTGTGCTCTCCCCCTGACAGCAGCAAGAGCAGTAGGTGGCCTGGCTTCCCAGTTCTTGTCTGGGCAAGGTGGCTTCCAGGCTGTGACACTCCTTCCTTCTCCCCTTCCTTCCCTGCAGTCCTGCACTCTCTCCAGCTGCCTGTTCACCTCTGTCTCAAAGCATCCTAAAAAAATAGTGGTGCACAGGTGACCCTGTGCCAACCCAACGCCAGGGCTTGTTTCCTGAAGAAAAACACAATTACAAAATAAAAGTGATGTAAGTTCTTATAATTCTTTATAGTAGATACAGCCAAATGTAGAAAAAAAATGACATTAAAAATGTCCACTAAGAATAAACCCATTTAGTACCTAGCGAGCTTTTATTCAACACTGGCAGTATAATCTCTTATTCTGAAAGGAAAGCTTTGCACATGCTTCTCCGTTTTCAAGAGCTCCTTCATTAATATTACTCCCTCATCTATAAAGTGAACTCATGACTTTGCATAATCACTCTCCCTCCTGTATGAGACAGAATCAAGCCAGCACTGCACATTCCATTACTCCTGAAGGGCAGCTTCCAGAGCTGCATTTTAATTAGGGTGATAGGTTGTTTATCTCTAAAGGTTCAAGTAGACTAGTAGGTTTCTGAACTTTAATAAGTTACTGCATGTCAGCCAAGACAGGTGACTGCCAATGTGCTTGCTCCTTCCCTGATACTTGTCAGGGAAAACATTTTTTCTTTCATTAACCTATACCGAAGTCTGAGCTAATGTGTTTTGCACCACATTTGTAGTGAGAACCTCCAGTCAGTTACCAGTAGCTTGTTAAACTGCAGGTGAAATAATCTTACCTCTTAGACCAGAGTGCTTAGGCACAGCTGCGACACGGCCCATCTCATTCATCTTCCTTAGGAGAGCTTGGTTAATGGGAAAGAGCAAAGTCCATCTTATCTGCCTTCTATTTCTTAAAAATGCATGAACCCCAGGTTAATTACATTGGTTTTCTGTCTTTAGGAGGAAAGATAGTTCTGTATATTAAAGATGAATCCACAGACAAGTAATTTCAAACACTTTGACTGTGAAATAGCATTGGAATTTTGACCCCTTTATCTAGTAATGCAGATACTGCAGTAATTTGGGATTGAAGCTTTCCTGCGCTACCTGGTGCTATTTAACCTTGCTTGAGCTTGTTTATTTATACAGAAAGTGTGGAAAGTAATGCTTGTCTTTCTCACAAGTCTGTGAGGAAGCTTGTACTGAATAATAGATGCAAAAAGCCCTGTGAATGTTGGCTAGAAGAAATAACATAAACGTGGGCTCATGTTAATTGGGGATTTATTTTTTAATGTCAGTCTACTGGAGTAGAACTTCCAGGATCATTTAGTTTTTCCGAGAAGACACCCAGCAATATAGCTGGAAGTGCTGCGCACACTTAGCTTGCAGTAAACCAAAACATATTTCAGGTTTCTTATGCTTGAATTCTAGAAACACAGGTGATGTCCAGCTCAGGTGTTGATTCACTGCATGACTCATGGTCTGAAGGTGTAGCTGTCTCTTGGAACAGATGCTGGGTGCACATGTTTTTTCTGCCCGCTTTGGAGATGTGTCTGCAAATGTGTTGGACTGCAGCTCAGACCAAGGTGTTTTCTGTGTGTGCTTCAAAGCCTATATTTAGACTGCAAAGATAAGAACCAGAGAACCCATCAGGGTGGCTAGGTAGACACACAACAAATGTACATGCCAGATAGCCTTTATGAGTACAGAAGGATAGGCTGTCTCAATCACTTAGTTTCAAATTCCCATTGTAGGTAGACATCCAAAATCTGGCTCTTAACATCTTGCCATCTAATCCTCAAGGAATTTTAAGTCCACAGGTACTCATGTTTCCTATGTATAGTATTCCCCAGATATTTGAAGTTTTTTCCTCATAAGTTTAGGCCTCTATAAAAGTTCAAGAACTTTTAACATTGACCCCCATAATGAGTTGTACAGAACTGTTTCTCAGATGGGGACTCAGTCCCATAGGCATCTATGTTATAATGGCTACATAGAGCTCTTCCAAATACATGTCTGGAGCATGTGTTGGCAGTGCTATTTTCCTTCTTTATGTGCAGATGTTCAAGGATTAACATTCAAGAGGAAAGAAGGTGCTGCCTCTTTCTGGCCTCTTCTTCCTCTTCTTAGCTGCAAGCCTGAACTCTTGGGAAAGCATCTAGACTCTAGATGTATTTTGGAGATGGCGGGTTCATCAAAGCAGTGGAGCGACAGATGAGGATTGTGAGGATGAGTCAGCGATTTGATGATTCAGGCACCTGGAAGAAGACCTGGCCTCCAGTTTGTGCTCTAACCTGCACATAAAGCACTGAAGAGCACACACTGTTATACCTACCTGTAAAGACCTGATGGCACCGCAGGATTTAAAATCAGGATCCCTGCTGTTAGGTGGATGTTTTATCTGGCATTGCCATGCTGCCAGAAGACCCAGGTTCCTCTTGGGTGATAGCAAGGTTCACCTAAGAGCAAGGCCATTGACTAATGCTCACTTTAGCCTAGTGACTGATGATCTCTGTGCAAAGTGGGACTTCTACACTATCTGATTTAAAGCTAATATTCATAGACATGAAGGAGTAGGGGAGCAATGCAAGGCAGAGGAACCCAGTAACCTAATCAGTGCCAGCCAAGCACATCTACTCTCCAAGCTACCGGCCCCACTGCCTAGGAGGCTCTCCCTGGTTCGCCTTACAGACTGGGAGTCTAGGGGGATTCCTGCCTCCAAGGGTGTGGAATCCATTATGGAATGCTGGCAACAGCATTTTTGGCATACAAGAGACTTAATGTGGGATGTTTAGGAGAGGAACCAAAAGTGGAGCACAGGGAGGAATCGAGGTCATTTGAGGAGAAACAAATGTGGAAAAATAGAGGTGAAAAGGGATAAAATGTATAAACAGGTTGTGGTGTCTGGCAGTGCCCTGTGCCTGATCCCCACAACAGGTGGGTGTTTTGGGGAGGGGGGTGGGGAGGTGGGTGTGGCAGGTCAGAGCACAAGCAACCAGACCGTAGTGGCAGCCTGGGGGTGCCTTTGTCCCAGTGACAGCAGCAGGGGAGACTGGGATCCAGAGGCAACTGCTGGTCACGTGTATATTTTTACATGTTTTCCACTAATGGGTTTTATCCTAATCAGAGAGAGAGGGGAAGAGTATGAGGCCTTTTGTGCTCTTCTTGCTTGAGTGCTGTGTTTTCTGTTGGTGTGGCCAGCCATGTGTAGACATCTGTCTCTCTATGCAGATATGTGCACATGTATTTTGTGCATGTGTGTGTGCCCATGGCACATGCTCAGCCTCACTACTTGCTGGACCTGGAACTAGGAAGTTGTGGCCTCACCTCGAATGGGCCACTGGATCTGAGAGCTTCTGAGAAGTACAATCCAAACCATGAGCTCAGAATGTGAGGATCCAGGAGGGATTATGAATCCCCTCACAGAGAACTAAAGACACCAGCATCTCCTTTCCAGTCACAACTCTAGAAGAAAGCTGTGAAGCTAGGACAGATTTAAGCTCTTCAGTGGTGCCCTGATTAAGGCAGCTAAAATTCAGAAGGAAGTTTTGGGGATGTTTCATTTTTCTGTAAGGGTTAGTCTAGGTGGCTACCCTTTCACTGAGCTCATTTCTCCAGACTGTAAGCTGCTCACTTGCTTTGAGGCAATTGATTCAGCCCAAAGGAAGCTCTTACCTCTTGGCTCACATTACAACAGGCAATGCTATGATATTCTTTCTAAATGCCTCAATTAAGAAAAATTCAGACTTGTTTAGACATGTAAAAACAGGGGAGGAAGAAAGGGACACATGCTGATAATTTTTTGAGTGAAAGAACTCAAAAGTATAAATATATATGAAAGTATATATATATAAATACACATATACAATATATATTATATTATATTGTATATATATAAAAGTAGAAGCAACTTTTCTCAGGACTGTAAAATAACATTCCAACAGATGCTTGTGCTTATTGGCTGCTGCCATCTCTATGAAAGTCTAGCCCTGCAGAAAGAACATACTATATATAAAATAAACAAACATATGCTAGTGCCCCAAACAAGTCACATGGAATTTTATTGCTTTACTGAAATAGTGAATTAACCAGAAATTTTGTTAAAATATGCAGGAAAACAAAATATACTGTATAGTATCTTGGTCTTGAAGGTAGTGGGAAAAGTTCCACCAAATTGTACCAGAGAAAAATTTCTTGATGAACAGAACAAGCCTTAGCTATCAAAAAGTACAAATAAAATACTGTTGGGAGTTGCTGCTAGTCCTTAGCATTCCATTAATGGAAAGGTTAACAAAATGTTTTGATTCAGTAACTAAATTAAATACAGTTATAAATAGCATGAGTGCTAGGGATTAACTGAATTATATATGGAGATTGGGAGTAGGGACCCATGGAGAAGAAGAAATTTCTAAACATTTCATTGGCTGATATTTGATTGTACTCTTACAGTCCTCCAAAATACAGTGGTCAGACTTTGCCTTTGCATGCAATATTTGTGGCTTGTAGTAAAAATTATAAGATTCGAATAAGCATTTGTTAATTTTTCCTGATAAAAGCAGGAGAGTCCATCTTTGTTGGTACAAGTGAAATCTTTCTAGCAAATGCTGGGAAGAATTTAAGAATTATACAAGGAGAAGACAAGCAGAAACAGTAGCTCATAGCATCTGGGAACATGGGGTTTTTTCATGTCTGGTTTGTGTTTGTGGTGTTTTTTGGTTATTAATATAAACTCACTAATAGACGTTGCTTTGAATGTTTACACAAAAGTGTAATTATGGGAGAGAAAGTCTGACAGGGAAAAACTTTCCCAAAACAAACATCAAGATTCAAGATTTTCATGTGATTACACATATAATTTTCCTTTAATTCAGAGAATTTAAATTGCTTCCATAATATAGTTAGGGTCAGCACTGCAAGTCTGGTTCAAGAACTGCCCCATGCACATTCCAAACTGATTACATCCACTTGCATTTTTTCTAATTACACCCACTTTAGGTGATAAGATCTAGATAGAATGAAAGGCAATATTTCCTTTAGAGATTGCAATCACTGGTGATTTTGTCTATTCATATGGAGTATCAGGCTCAGCCAGGTGCTGTCCTGAAACATGCTGAGCATTTCAGAATGCCAAATTGACTCAGCTCCTGCAGGAACCAGCATTGCAGAGCTGGCAGGTGTTTGGCATGGTACAGGGCAAGGAGTGAAATTACATTTTAGGGCTTTTCCTTGTAATTACTTTGGCTCGTGGGAATCCCAAATCTTCTTTTTTCTTTTTCTTTTTGCAGAGGTCACAGCCACGTGAGGGCTAAGTGTAAACAGGCTGTTCTCATTTTATGAATGCCACACTTGTGGCCAATAATCACCAATAATGTGATACTGGCAGTTAGGTACATGGTTGTGAAAGTAGTAGGTACTGTAGCTCTACTTACCTTGAAATTAATTTAAACTTGAAGGGCTTCTCAGTAATTCCCTCTGCAGAAGAGATATAACAGAGACAGAGCCGATTAGTTTATCCTCTGTGGGGGAAGGCAGTGTCATTTATCCAAGGTGCTGAGAATTATCTCCTTGCACTCCACACTGCAAAACATGCCCTTCATTATTCAGAGAGACTAAAATCCTCCTAGACCCTGTCATATTCACAGCTTAGAGTGAATCCCTACTGGGTCTATACTATTCAGCAGCACTTTCCAGTGCAAAGTCACTTATTCACTTTAGAATGCTAATTACTCTCATATAACAAACATAAATAATTTGATGTAGTTTCTACTGGATACCTGGCAAGAGTTTTGGTATAAGTTAAATTTTCCACCAAAATTCTACTTTGGAACCAGGCTATTTTCCATAGATAATAGTTTTCCTGAAGGATATACGTTGAAATCCTTATCAAGATGTATCATCCTCCCTCTTCTGCTTCCAACCCTTCCTGTCCCCTCAGAACCCTGCCACTGAGATTTGTGAGGCTACTTGGCAGCTGTGACCAGATGGATCTGGCTGTGGCCATGGGGAAGGGGATTCTGAGCTCAGTTACACCACTGGAGCATCAGTATGATGTGTTCTTTCACATTTACACCCATGGGGAATAAAGAAAAAATTTTTAAAATAATGATAAAGGGACAGCTTTTTTAACACTTTTTTTGAAAGTAAGAAATCCTACATTATCTATTTTATATCATCAAAGTCAAGATATTCTCGTGATTTTTGAGCCATGTTTTAGTCATCCCAGTTTGGAGGACGTGGAGATAGAGAGTTTTAGCAAAAGGGAATCTTGTTTCATTTATGAGGGAGAAATTATTATTACCAAAAACGGCTCCTAGAGTTGCATTATAATAATTTTATATTATTATCTATAGTGAGTGAAAGGAGGAGCAGAGGCTTAAAAGAGATCTTCAAAGCTTGCACCTTGAAATGGCAGGTAATCATTCAATGACACCAATCATAAAGGTCCCCAAACAGTGACAGTAGATTTGGAGAGGTCAGAAAAGGTGACCACGCCTAGCACCGTATCAGAAAGAGCACAACACTTCCTGCAACAAACAAATTTCAAATATTGTGTCTGGTAAGCCAGAAGCATAAAAAATACACAGAAACAGAGAAGGAGATAGGAAAGCTATGACATCAGGGCATTTGGTAGCATCTTACTAAAGGTTTCACGTTTCCCTCATGGTGTGGTTTAAGAAATAATTTTCCTTTCCTTCCTGAAATCCTGTGACAGTTTAAATTGCAAGAATATTTCCCAGACACACTTCTTAGTTACTCACAAGTTTCTCTGAACACTAGTTGATCTTTCAAAAAAATTTTAAAACTGGCTATTGACAAGTGTTTTCCAAACACCTTTATTTATACTAGTCCCCAGCTGTTTTGTGAAACCTGCCTCAAAAAGTCCATGTTTCTTACTATTTACCAGACAGAAGTCAACATGAATTGTATACCTCAAGTCAGCAAAATTCTGGAGAGTAATTTGCTAGAGATGAGCCAAAAATTAGTGAACTTCTGGCTTGTGAAAATTGGAAGATGATGAAAAAGGAGCCTGTATCTTAGTTTCAGCTTATCTGAATTCTGCAGCTATGGAGAGATTCAGATAAAAGTGTCCAAGGTCACATCGGTTTCTTTGGGGACAGGGGGTCTGGATTTTGATCAGACTCTCCTCACAAGGCCCTTGGCAGCTGGCACACTCAGTACAGGAATAGCTTTGAAAAATGCCATTTATTTCTGTCCTCAGCATTTTCTTTACTTCTATTTAAGTATGATCCCGTCTGTGTTAAACTATTCTATTACTCAAACTACCATGTTACTACATACCACAATTATTAATCAAATTTATAATCCGAGAACCCTAGGGATGCACTTGAAAGCTACAGCCCACTTTCAGTAAGTGCAAGGATGATACATATCCTTTCAGCATATGAATTTTTTATTTACTACAGTGATATTTGAGAAAATTAGGAATCAGTATATGTCAGAACATATGTAAATGTATTCAAAATGGTTTGCTTTTTGTAAAAAAATCTTATAAATCTTAAGGAAACATTAATTCAATAGAGCCTAAATCATTTGTTTTAATGACTGCATCTTGTGACCAAGAATTGTTGGGACTCTCAGTGCCATCTAGTGATGTCTGGATGGAATTGAAATATAGCTATTTTCACAGTATTACATACATGTATGAATATATTCTATAATAAAAAACTCTTTTAGATTAGCAATAATATACTTTAAAAAATATAAATAACTCCTTAAATTCTGTTGAGCATGAATAACAGCAGAAATCATGCATATATGATGAAGCAGGAGACAGCACCCACCTGCTAACTTTGGCTCCTGCAGTTCCGTCCCTGCATCTTTCCTGGATCCCTGATTTTTCCTCCCACCTCCTTTTCTACTCTGTAACATCTATGCATTGCTTCGTCTTCACAGACACCTTGAAAATGTTAGTTTGCTAAAAAAACCCCAAAGAATAAAGTCAACAGAGAAACTTTTCAGATCCAAACATAGGTAAGGAATTCACCTTCCACTCAGAACCCAAGAATCACCCTAAGGTTACAGTCTTTATTGGTGACATTCACATGATGTGTTCAAGGTCTGTATTTAAAATATACAATAGCTGGTCTTGCTGTATAATCATATGTATTTCTCTGGATTTTCTTGCAAACTGCTGAAAGTCCGCAATTTTAGTGTTTGAAAAAGAATTTTTTTCTTAGAATATGAAGACCTTTTATTGGTCTGTAATGTTATAGTGTCTGAATTTAAACCAGGGTTTTTTTAAACAATAATAGTATTCCAGTCTTATTTTCAAACCCTAGTCAGATGTAAATAATTCTTTGTTAACTTAGAATAAAGAATATGTGAAATGCAGATTCCTGTCACAACAGTCCACACAATCCAAATCCAGAGTGCAACTAATCAAATTGAAAAACTGGGTTTTGGCAGACTGATAAAAAATTCTAAAAGTGGATCTCTCTGGATGGTGAGTGCAGGTTTGCCCTGCCCCTGCTCAGAACTGGTGGAGCTCTTGCCTGAACACCAGGGGCTGAGCTGGGCTAGCCTGCCTCAGCACCATGCTCTATTTGCTGGAATATGTGACTTCTGCAGGGCAGGAGAAGTGTTTGGTGGTGTCTGAACCCCTTTGTGAAGAGATACCCTCTGTAAAATCTGTGCAAATGCTACAGTTTTGGCTCTTGGTAAAGAAAAAATAAACATACTAGCAAGAGCTTACTTTCACTATTACATTTAAACCATATTTCAGCACAATCACCTTAAATGTGACAGTGAAAGGGAACTCATCTCATAAATACTGGATGGGAGAAGAGACTGCTTAATATAGAAAACTTGCTGGAAAGATCATAAATTTTCCTCTGGAACACCTAAACCTCACTGATGGGCCAGGGATACAGCACTGAGGAAGGCAAACTGAAAACAGGAAGAATTTACCAGCTGTTTTCACATCCGCCAGACAAACTGACAAGAGAAGCAGAACCGCAGCCTGAGTCAATGTTCAACAAAGCAAGCTGTATGGAGGGGTTTTTTTGTAAAAAATTGCTCTATGTCATCATTCCCATTTTGCCTTTGGAGACTGCCTTTGACAGGAATGTGTTTTATGATTTAGAGTAATTATTCATGCTGAGAATTTATATCTCATCCACAGCACTGCATGCTGAGACAAGCTGAGTATTAGATAAATTTGGGCTCTGAGTCGCAAAGTATATAAAAGCAGAATTTCAGATCATTTGGAAAATCTGCCCTATGAAAACAGGACAAAAAAAACACTGATGACTTTCTATTTCTAGCTTCCAAGACAAATAGCATGACTGAAAAAAGCTTCTTTTATCTCTGATGTGAAGGGATTTTATTCCTCCCTCTCAGATGTGTTCCTCTGATTTCCAACGTGCTAAATTATTGCAATTCCCAGCTGATTTTCAAGACCAAATGAAAATTAAAATAAAATTTAGTGTCTGAATTGCACAGCCTTGAGGCAGTGCAGGTCAGCAGTGGTATTGACATCAGATGAATCCAGTCCTGTTCAGTGTTAAAAAGGGTCTATCTTGACCTTTAAAGCTAGCAAAAATCTAGGTCAGGCTTTTAGAAATGTTGGCTCATCTTTTTTGACCTCTGAAGCAAGTTCAATATCTCTGATTCAAGAGGAGAGAGACAGTATGGGGGAGGAGACCATTTCAGCTTCTTCCCTAAAACATGATCAGTGACAAAATGTTCCTGCAGCTGTGACAGGCAGAATCAGCAGGCTCTGCCACAGCACACAATACCAAAGAGGATCATGCTTAGCACCAAGCATAACACAAGTGTTAACATCTGCGGAGAGGAGACGCAGTGGGATTTCTGGGGGCTGTAGATGGGGAGATCTGCTCACCTCCCTGATCCTGCAAGCTCCCTGTGGGGAACTTCACCTCCTGATGCAGAGGAAGGTATTGAGACCTCCTATGGTAAGGGAGGTTCTCCTCCCTCCTCACCTCATTTCCACTCAAGGTGCTCTGCTCTCATTTATGACAACTCCGCATTTCTCTTCTGAACAGAGAAACATGATGAAAAGAGCAAAATGGACTGTGCTAAACATGGCATAGGACTGGATATGGGGAGCATGACATTGTGTGCCTTCCATTTCCACGTTCCCTGCTGTTGGCTGGTGGTGGTCTAGCAATGGGGTAGCACAGCATCATCTCTGCTGCCTTTCTCTGACTTCAGGGTGTGCCTTGGGTGGTGTGACACAGGTATCAACTTTATACAAGTGTGTCAGAAGAGTCAGGAATGCAGATGTAGCTCATTCTCTTGTCACAGGTGATGCAAGAAGAATGGGAACAAGCACTGAGGGCAACCCCATTTCTTGTGCAGTGCTCCTGAACACTCGTGAACACCTGAGACAAGCACCCAAAATGAGTTTGTTAGATACAGGTGGCTCTGAGAATGCACATGTAGTGGCAGCAACAGTAATGTGCTGTCATGTGCATGACTTGGTAGTAGACTTGGTTTACACATCAATGTTTCATCTGCATTAACCACTGTGAAAAGCAGACATTTATCAAATCCAGTTAAGCTTTCTAATTAACTTTGAACCTATCACAGCTAATCACAGCCACCAAGATAAGCCTTGTATCGCTTGCATTATGTAGATGTTTTTCAAAAGTTCATGAAAAAGTAAACATTTCAGAAGTAATTTCAGAAGGAAAATCATTAAAGTTATCCCATTGAATTTGATTGCTTTCTGAAATGACCAACATCTCAGCTAAGACCTTTTGTGAGTCTGTTGTTGGAAATTAATTAAATTTCATTAGTCTTGCATGTTTTCTGAAATCCATGGTAAACATCTATGATGTTCATATTCAGAAGATGAAGTTGCTCTCTTGGACCAGATTAGAGTTTCCTATAAATCCAGTATCCTGTTGCTGACACTGGCCAAAAGCTGATGCTCAGGAAAGACTAATAAGAGTGGGAGGAGCAATGTAATGTGTTTCTTGAGCACCCTCTAATCTCTAACCATCTAGCTGCTATATTGGAAGAGAAAGTCCTCTTTTCATGCCATTCATCACTGAACAGACCATGGCCAACAATCATCAAAATTTGTATTTTCTCTATTTCCATGACCTCTAAGTCATCTGTATTCTCTGTGCGCTCTTCCCATCAGTCTTCCCATGTCCCCTTGATGCAGGTGCCTTCATAGCCTGGTTGTATCTCTCTGTCTCAGAGACCCCATTGGTGCTTTTTTGCTGATTTCCTAATATGGATTTTGCACTGATGGACCCCCTTTGACCTCGAGGAACAGAAAGACATCCTCCTACTGCTGTCACATTCTATCTGTCAGTGTACTGTCGCCCATGTCGTGTTGCCCCTCTTGACAGTCAGCATCTGTTTCACAGGATACGTGACAGCAATACCACATGACTGTTTTTCAGTATTCCCTGGGCCCACTAGCAAAGCATGAGATACTTTCCAGCTTGCAGTGTCTAAAGTCAAGGGGAACAGATAAAACATAACAACAGAAATGGCTGTTATGATTAGAGCAAATTCTTTCAATGATGTCAAGTTCTGGATAATGTAATCAAGTTTACCCGGGAAAGAAAAACACTCCATGCCATTTTTCTTTTGCACTAAGAAATCTAGCAGGCAGAGCACATAATGGGATCCTTACCTAAAAATCCTAGTATTTAAAGAATAAGAAACCCCATGATTATAGCCATGATCTGAGTCAGACAGGGAATATGTCTTTTTGACAGCCCTGAAGGTGGCTGCCATTTCTGTACATAAAAATTAATGCAGCACAGGAATTTTACAGGTCTCAAGAAAACAAACAAAAGTCAGATGTCTTCGAAAAGCAGATATCTTGACGAAACCTTGCTGAGGGGCCGAGAGCATTTTGGGCTGTAAGTCACAGGAAAAACTAAAGCAGATGTTCTGACAAATCTTGCCGTTAATCAGAGCAGAAATGAGGCTAGTACTGTATTTCAGTTAAATCTATGCCTCCTCCATTTGATTTAATAACTTCTTGCCTGGCAAAGTGCCTGCTGTACAGTGGTTCCTTCCATATTTTAATAAAGGATAACTTGAGATAGAAAATTGAATATTGGATGGTAATACAATGTAGGGAATTTTGATGACCTGGTAATACAGTGAATTCAACTTTAATGGTTTGTGAATGACAACAAACTCCTCATATTAAATTAAAACAGAGCATATGTTTTCAATCTTGCACTCTCTACTGCAGTTTATAGCAAGAAAAGAAAATCCAAAATACAAATACTACAGAGGACATGGATTCCTCTGCATTAGGACAAACCAGGTATTTTGGAATGTTAATAACAGAGAAACCTAGCTCTGGTTAATTCAAATGAAAATAAACATGTTTGCACTTTGATCTGTTTTGCTTGGAGCTGCTCCAACTGATAAAAATGAAATGTGGGCTGCAGAGTTAACCTGTGCCACAGCTGCCAGGAGGTTTCTTTGTATTAGAGATGGAGCTGGTGGGGGAAGGTAGTTGTGTCCTAGCAGTAGCACAGCATTTTGGTATCTAATATAGAAGTAGGATTATATTTGATAAAGTGAAAAAAGGATTACAGTGCATCTGACAGTAGAGGGGGCTTGAAGGAAAATTGTTTGCCATGGATTATAGGGACATAATCTTTTAATGTCACCAGTAAATGTTGATTTTGGAGGAAAGATAGATCAAGTGCATATCAGCCTTTAGGGGGAGAGGGATTGTGTATGTAGGTTTCTGTCCTAAGGACCTAATATTATTTTTGTTTGCTTACTCTTGAGAAGGATGTTCCATCTCACAATGCTGTGTATAGGGTGTGGTACATGTAAAAATATCACAGCTGTAAATAATAGGCATGGAAACAAAAAATGCTTTATCTCTTTAGCTAATTCATTATTGATGTAGGCTTCCTACCAGAACAACATATTTTGGAGTCATTCTCTAATGTCTGTCAAGAGAAAAAAGATCATTCTGAGGCTTTTTTTTCTTGTTTTTAGATTTAAACCTTGCAAACATCAGGTAAGCAAAATACCTGATGAATATGTGAATAATCTGGTGGTTCATATTCTCTAGTCTTTAAAGGAAAATTAAGCAGAAGTGCATTTAAATAACCAGTATTGTTGCTCTCCTTCACCTCTGAAAACTCATTTATCCTCTAAAGCTTGTGTGAACAAGTCTTTATTATAGGGATAAAAAGTATTAGGTAGCAAATCCAGTAAAAGAAGGTGCAAATCCCATTGAAAATCTTGCCATTTATCTCTCACCTCCACTTTCTCAAGTTTTCTTCCATGCACACCTGCTGACAAGGAGCTCTGGCAGTCCTGATGTGCAGTCTGAGCACCTACCAGATTGCTGGGTGTCCCTTGGATCTCACACCTGAACAACAAAATTTGGCCCACCTTTGGTTATTACTTGATGCTGATGAAGATAGAAATAGCACACATATTGAGATGTTAAAAGCATAGCTAAGACCAGGTCAGAAGCTCAGGGCTCAGGCTGTTTTATCTTGGCTTTCTGACAACTGAGGCAATTGACCTAATTTTTGTGAGTGGCATCCATGGGACCAGGATTTTGCTCTGGAATTATCTGTTACTATGTAATTATACACAAGAGGATTGTAGGAAAAGTGTTTGAGGCTTAACTGGGAACTTCAGAACAAACAAATAAATAAATAGAGAACAAAGCACTCAGTAAAACCATGGTACCTACCACAGGAATCTAATTAATGCTTTCCATGCACAATCTACATATCTATATTTTGGCACTTAGAAAATGTGGACATTACATTACCATATAACCTGGCTGCATTATTTTATTTTTCAGCAGAACAATCCTTCTCATAAGGATGGGAATTAATAATACTGAGCAGGTAGTGACAGAGAGTCATGATGCCCTGTGTAAGGTCCCATTAGAGGCTGTTCTCATCTAAGCTGTAGGACTTGTTCAAGCACAATTTCATGGTTAGCAGAAAAATGGCCTTTGTGGAATTGTGCAGGACCATCAAAATCCATAAAGAACAAATTGGAAGAAGGGTTGGGTAATTCCTGCAGGACAGATGCACTTTTTTATTATACTCCATCCAGGGACTTCATTTACTAACAAAAATTGAGGGCAAGACTTCGAGAATCAAACCTTACTTCCAAGCAAAACTGCTCTACTCAGGTGTAGATGCTGAGGAGGCTAGCAGAGAAAAAATTCTCCACTTTTTACTGTCCCGTAAAAGTCTCCATTCTCACACAAGCTAGCTGTCTGATGGTTTGCTAGTTGGTAAACGTTTGCAGGTGCAAGGCTGTTGGGAGAACATAGTGGAATTGTTTTAGTTTACTGGGAATAATATTTTGAAATGGGTGGTTATACCTCTTAGCCTATCACCTTGGTAGATGGTTGACCGATGGGACAATCATGTAATTTCTCTTTTGCGATCCATGCTACAAAAAGATGGGTTTTTGGCATTAAAAGGTCAGCTTCAACTATCTTCTCTGATCTGAGTGCATATCGTTTTTCGCTGTCCCTGCGTGCAACAGCAACACTCAGGTTCTTGTTCATCACTACTGAAACCAAGAGCAAACCTCATGCTGACTTTTAGAAGAAAGGGGTTAAGATTACCTCATTTTGCAGATTACAGTTGTATTTAGTGTTAGTTTTGAGTAGTAAACATCATTAGGAAAAGCAGCGAAATAATTATCCCAAAAATTTCAGGTTTTACCTAAAATATTTTACTTTTCACCTTCCAAAAAATTTCTGCACTTAATTAATCTAAAAAACCTAAAAAAATATTCAAGTGCATACATATTCTTCTCAAGTAGTCTTCTGTGGTTATCCAAAACTTATAAGAAAAAATTATGCTGGCTGCTCATGATCAAGGCAACATTTTGCTATTCAGGAAATTTTTACTACAATAGCTAGACCATGAAAAATTGCTGTCAGGGTTAATTGGATTCCACTTAAGCAATCAGAACATAAATAGCTTTGATTGTCCCAGTGTTTTATATGGCAGAACGAGTATGACTAAGGTAATATGTAAAACACAACATTGATTCATTTTTCCTCTGGCAAAAAATGACTTTATGCTATTGCATAAGAGGTCATGGTAGTCTGTGTCTTGAGCAGATGTGATCCTCAGAACAGAAAAAAATTCCTGTTTAATATAATAAAAAAAAAGTGGACTCAAAAACTATCCATTTTCATTGACCACATTGCGTTTCTGGGATGTAAAGACCCTGCTGAATACTCAATAGGATTTATCAGTTCCTGTGTACCTGAAAATATTGTGGCTTTTGTTATAGAACTAATAGAAATATTTTTTAAGTAGAAGCTCTTCTTTCTAGTTTCTATTCTAGTAGTTCCTCATTCTTGTATGGCAGTACAACCCACCAATACAACAAAATGTTCAAACGTAATAATATCTAAATTACATTATAGTTTTTATAACTGAATCATGTATAACATGCTTTCTTTAGAAGCTAAATGAAGGTATGAAGACTGTCTGGAATTAGGTCAAATATGGGTGATTGACAATAGATGCAATGGAAATTGCTTGCTGTACGTCACCCAAACACATCCAACCACAAAAGGCATTTTCCATAGCAATATACTGATCACTTAAAACCTAAAAAAATCCCAACTGTATTTCTTATATACATCCCAAAGACCAAGAATATTTATTTCCAACAACTAAAAAATATTTTGCATTTTGTGTTGTGGAGTGCAGGAGGTGACAGGTAAAACACAGAACTAGAATGTAGAAAAATACAAAAGACATTTTTCTTTGTAAGCACACACATGGAATTCCTCTGGCTCTTGGAAAAATTGAGCCATTCTACTCTTAGGAACAGATTTTTCTGCTCTGGTTTAGCCATCTAGAATTTAGGTGTTAAGGCTGAGCAAGGTGGTAAGACATTCCTTTCACAGCTACTGGAGAAAAACCGTCACCTTTGTAAAGTAACTTATTCTCTTCCTGCAATGGGCAGGGGAATCTCATTCTACGTGCTATAAACTTCCTGGGCTTTGGAAAAATGTAATAGAGTGTGGATCATATTCGTTCTGGGCAGACATTGTGATCTTACTGACAATAAAGAGAATTCCTGTTTTTTCCTAGGTTGTCAACAAATTACCACCAAATTTAGAAAATAAAATGCTACTGTTTTATGAATTACATATTAAAAATAATCCAAAATGCAATTTCTGTCAAATGCTTCTGGGTGCTATGAGGACTAGATTAATTTTCCACAGAAGTTAATACCTAGATTCAGGAATCATAATATTACTAAAATAAAATGTCTATTTTCCCTGCTATACTTTTAAACATTCAATAAGTCCTTGAATTAATTATACAGTGAACAGAAGACCTGAAAAATTATTGTGGAAGTAAAAGAAAGAGTTCAGCATATAAGGCAAGATTATAGAATTTAGCATTTGGTACACATACTCCCCCAAAAGGTAAAAGAGTACAAAAGCAGAAATATCTTGAATACAAGTATCTAGACATGGACTGGAAGATTGCCTATAGAAATTAATATCTCCAGGCACTCAATAACTGCAGTATTTGGTTACCAGACTAGATAAGGTGCTAAAGTATCTGCATGTCATAGGTACATCTCACTGCTTCAGATTAGTCTGCAATAGAGTTTTTAGTGAAATTGGTTTTCTGCAAGAAGGCAGAACTTCTGATAGTTCTTTTGAGCTATGAAATAAAATTTTATATTTATGCTAGGAGCAACTGATTGCAAACCATGTTGTCCTGGTTTGTGATCTTGTCATGGTCACAAGAAGAACTGTACCAACACCTGCCAGCAGTGAGGCCCTGCTCTTTCCTTTGTGACGTGAAGCCATCTTCACTTCACTTGAATTTCTATTGTCGGGACTTTCCTGAGATTTGGTACAAAAATATTTAGTTAGTCAGCACGTGATTTACCAGTAGCTTGGTATTAGGGAATACATAGTGTGAGGAATTTCAACAGATTGTGGTGTTTTTTTCCTTCCCTAATTACCTTTGTGTATGGATTTTGGGTCATGATGCTGTATGATAAAATGCTGTTCTGGATAGTACCTCAGGAATCATTCTTACTTTTCCTGTTCCTGAAGTTAAAAAAGTAAGTGAGAGACACCCTAGGAGTATGCAGAGCAGCACTACAGATGCCATGATGTCAGTCAGAATCATGAAGATGTGGGAAGGATCAGATTTGCATGCCTCAGCAGGGCAGGAGAAGAGCTGGCTGCCACAATGTCACTTTGCAATAGCAGCTTCAGCAGCATTTGGCCACAGGAGTGACCACGGCACCATTCAGCAGCAGCACCTGAATGCACAGCACCTTTGATAGCAACAGAAATGCAACGGGTGTGGTTTGATCTCAGCGGGGGGGGCTGGTTTATTGTATCTCTTCTGATGCACTGTTTTTAGGACAGGGGGCAAGGGGACAGCTCAGGGCACTGTGAGGTTGGGAGCCAGCAAAGCAGTTGGTAGAAGAAAGAAATGCTGGAGGTCTCCAGGGATGGCAGGGCTGCTTCCATCCTCCATTTCAACGCAACAGGCTCTCTGGTGAACAGAGCTCATCCACAAGGCTATTTCCATGACATTTAAGGGTTTCTGACTGGTTAGAGAGCTCCCAAGCAGGCAATTACATCAAAACGCTCACAGAAAATGAAGATATGCCTAAAGCAGTGGGGTCTGAAATGAGAGGTACACTTAAACATAAAGGATGTAAAGAGAAACAAACCCAGGGATTTAAACATAGAAAAATTGTAGAGAAGGTGAAATGAACCCATTGGATTAGACTTGTGTGTTGAGCTCTAGGCAAAAGCAAGATTAACTTTATTGAGGTCAATAAATAAACCTCCCATTCAGAAACAAATTACTTAATTTAGCTCTTTGGTGAGACAGAGCCATCTGTAATGCCCATCCATCACCAGAGCGGTTCTATAAATAACTGCCACTGTTGCACTAAAGCAGAAGAGGATTAAAGCTCCCATTTAGCTCCCTTGCAGAGACAAAATAGAAGGTTTCTACTGCATGTGAGCAGTATAAGTTGTTGCTTAATGCTGGGTGAATGATGGCCATCACAAAAACCATCCCAGGACACAGTAAGACACACTTACTTTTTTCCTTTGGAGCTAATATTTCCAGATTGGTAATTTAAAAAGAAAACCTTCCTCCTTTTCCATTCTTTTTTAATCCACTTAACTACAACAAGCCCTGCTGCCTATTGCCCTCTGGCTCTTCAACCTATGGTTTGTCCCTCTGTTAAAGAATATTTCTGCCAGATCCATGTTATGAGTAATTGATGTAAAACATTTCTATCAAAAAAAATAATTTGGAAGATTAGGGGACCAAGAATTATATTTGTTTCAAAACTACTGCCTGGAAGCATTGAGATATGTTCTAAAGGCAGTAGATTTTAACAATCTTAGCAACAAGATGCTGATGAAAGCATATATGGCAAAGAAAAGACAATAAAATACTTATGTACATTCTGATTTAAACAGTTTCAACTCAGTGGTCCTCAATTTTTACCATTCAAATATCTGAATAAAATGAGGTTTTCACCAAGCTTCTTATCCCCTGTACCTTGTACTTGGTCTTGTTAAACCTCATGACACCAGCCCACTTCTTGAGCTTGTCCAGGTCCCTCTGGATGGCATCCCATCCTTCAGGTGTGTCGACTGCACCACTCAGCTTGGTGTCACCTGCAAGTTTACTGAGGGTGTACTCAAGCCCTTTGTCATTAATGAAGATAATAAACAACAATTGTTCCCAATGAGAACCACTGTGGGACACCACTTGTCACAGAATGGTTTGTGATAACTGATTTGCTGAATTTATACAACACAGTCTGCTTGTGTAAAATGCATTTTGTTCACCATTCACATGGCAATAAAGAACACTGAAATAATGAATTTTTCTTCAGCAAATAAATCTGTTTAAATGGTGTTAAAGTGAGAATTTTTCATTACAGAGAAAAGAATCCGAAAATTCTTTAAGCCCATAGTATCCAAATTGCAGTCCTGGGGAGCTAGGAGCCATTCTTTGGCTCCAAGATCAAGGTCTGCTTAAATTCACACATCTAAACAGTTGTCCCCTCTCCTTCCATAGCCAATGTGGTCTTTTTCACACTTCTCCTTAGCAAAAATTTCTGGCCCATCTTAGTGGCGTGCACAGCACCTTAAATGGATTGCAATTGCTCCCAGGAACACCAAGTAACTAAATTGTGAGCAAGCATAAATAGACTTTTTGCTTTAATATCTAATTCAGATATGGGTTATTCAGAAATACAGTTCTTGAGTCAACTGGCTTTAAGTCTTGACCATATCTTGAATATTAACATTAAAAGTATTTCATTTGATTTGATTTAATATAAATATTAATAAAATCTGCTAATATTTAATACTGGGGGAAAGTGTCTCCCTAATTCAGAGAGACATCAAATAATATATTTTATCTCTTTTTCATTAATTTTTAGTTATATCTTTCTTAGGACTGTTAAGTTCTACCTAGTTTTTGATCAACATTTTTATGGTGATAAAAAATAAAGCCCTTTTATTTCTATTTTAAGTGGTTTCCATCCTCCTTTTCCCTCTGCAACTTGTTTCTGTCCATCAGCTAGAACAGGGACATTTGATTTAGAACAGCTGAGAGGGTAGAGATTTCTGGAAAGCAGTGCAGAACAAGGGCAGGGAAATCTTATCAGTGACTCTCAGATCCCCAAGATGTGCGGATGAATGTCAAATCAACTGGCTGCCTGGCTGCCTTTTAATCTCTGGTGAATGGTTAGTAGCAAGAAGACGGTTTTAATCTTTTTATTCCGTATCACTTTGCAGCTGAGCTCTGTGGGCAAAATGAATAGTCAACATTTCAAATCACAGATGGAATTGTTGCTCTGAAGCTTTGGCTTAAGTAGAGACCAGTTTTGATAACAAGTTGGTAAAGCTTTCACTGGGAGAAAGTCGGGGTTGGCATCCTGCCTGGATCACACCATCGTCAGCAGAAAGATTTCCATTCACACCAGCTGCACTAAAGCTCCCCACAGAATCCTAAAGATTTTTTGGTCTGAAAGTGATTATATACTTCTTTATTGAAGAACTTCAGAGTTTACTCAGCCTTCAAACACAAGAGTACCTAAGAGGTAGGTGGGACTTTAAGGCTTCAGGACTATAATTTTGTACCACTAAAAGTTTTGTACGACTACTTGAGTAGAAGTGGCAACGTAATCTTGCATCTCAGGAAGTTGGGATAGACAGGAGTGTTACATTAATTGATGATAATGGTTACCAGTTTTCACTGCAGAATTTAAATGCAGCAAATGCATCTCAGTTTCTGCCAGTATTTGAATGCCAACAACAGTATTGTGCTAAAGCAGTTGAGAGATTAATAATTTCCCTTTCCACACAGCACCTAACCTCTAATACATTTGCTCCATCTACCAGTGGTGCAACATTTATGAGAGTCTTAAGGAGCAGTCCAAGGTGTAGTCCACAGTGGCAGCATATTCCTGCTCTCAAACAGGTGGTGTTGCAGAAGTTTTTAAGTAATTTTTCTCTAAATCAAGAGAAGTAAGTCCCAAAGAAACCAGTGGCCTCTCAAAAGGGTGCTCTATTGCTGCCTGCCACTTTTGGGGGCCTGTATGACCACTTGTGCTGGTGTCCATAGCAAGAATAGCTGCTAAAAGTGGGAAGAAGCAAGTCCTGATGACAGTAGTTTGCTGATTGCCGTGGTAACTAGGGGCAATATTTTGTCTATAAATGGTCAAGGTGTAGGTTGCCATCCAGTGCTCCTCAGAGCAATGTTCTTATCATAACCATAACAGGAATTATCTAGCACATCCCAGAATCAGACACATTATCATAGACAACAAATGGGTAGAATTAGACACGTCCATGCTGTATTCCAGACACATTCCAGAACATGTGCCCTCAGCCTATCCCCTAGGAGCTTTTGCTGCCCCTGGTGAAACATTTCTAGCATTTCCACCACTGCTGACTTGCTGCAGCTTCTACACCCTGTTACTTTAACTTGCTGTTGCAATTGAGGGTTTGTACTCAGCACTGCAGCTCAGTGCCTACCACAATCCCTCTGTGCTGCTGTAACATGCTCTGATTTATGATACTGAGGACATTATGAGGGAAAAAATGCATTTTGTTTTGAGAGGAAAAATATGCTATTTCCATTAAAACAAAAACCAAAATTGTTACTAGCAGATGATGAAAGAAGGCAACCAAAACCAAATTTCTAACTTTTCTATTAAACTATATAATGAAACAAGAAACATTTCTGATCCTTTGAATTTAAGACTGCTACTGTTTGCATATAGCTATGGACACTTATTTCTGAACATCCTCATGGATTCTAGAACTTCTCTAATAGAATTTTTAAAAATAGCTGAATGAGGGGAAAGAAAATGTCTCTAATCTATACAAAAAAATGAAGATGTGTAGTGGTTTTTGCAGGACAAATTAGATAAAGCATGAGAAAATTACCCATTGCTCTGAAAGACACATTTGAAATATAAATGTCTTATTATGTTATGAGTAAGTTCTGGGAGGTATTGAGTAATACTATTAGTATTGAGTAATAGTAATAACAAATCAGGTTTGGGGTGGGATAAAGCCTTCCATAGTGATGTCAAGTTAGATGAACCTTCTTCAACATGTTGTTTAAATAAACACTGGCAAATTGGCAGTATCATAGTAGTCTGGAACAACTAAGAAAACATACTCCAATGCAAGTGAAGGAAGGTAGTAGCAAGCAAAACATACTTGAGTTAACTGCTGAATTTGGTCCCTCTACAAGGGTAAGAGGTTTGAACATTATGGGCAGTCGTTTTTACCTTTTTTAGTTTTTTCCAAACAAGATTCTAGATTAATTTAACAGAGATACAGAAAGTTTTTTACAATGCTGTTCCATTTTAGTTTGCAGGGAAATTCAGTATGTTGAATTATCAGTGACTGGATGTTGGCACAAAGAAAGATGAAATAAATTATTCATAACAGCACAGAAGTGTAAAATTTCACAGGAGGGATTAAACTGGAGTGACTCATTCAATCTATCTTGCTGTTTACAGAGGTTTCAATAACCTACTGAGGGTGGAAAAATTTGCCATGAGACTCAGGTCTCAGGTCAGGTAAAGAGATGTTTTGAACGAGTTAATTGTGAAAGCTGTGTTTGAGTAATGTGTTGTCTAAAATAGGGTTGAAAGGTACTAACAGCTTCCATGCAGTGGGTCTTTGGCTAAATACAGAATAACAGGCTCATTCACAGATGGTGGATGTGTTAGGTCAACGGAACTAGCAATCAAGTCTGTCCACAGAGAGTAACTCAAAACACCACTCAAAGTAATGGGATCACAATCAGAAGCTAGGACACGACACTGCTGGATATCCATATGCATTTGAAGCTGAAGGCAATGGTACAATCCTTCAGAAAATAAAAAGATTTCAAGAAGCAGCAAAAAATTAGAGTTTCTCTGTCCCAGAACTGACAGAAGATTCAGATGTGGCATTTGAAAGCAAAGAAATTTCCTGTTTAATATATGCAAGAAAACACCTTCATGTACATCCCCTGTAAACAAGCAGAACTTCAACAAAACAAATCCAGGTCTTGACATTTGTCCCTCTACCACAATTAATCTCACAAGTGCCTGATCATGAACTAATAACTCTGATTAATGGGGCAATATATATTCAGAAGCAAAAAGATGATAAGAAAGACGGCATTTTTATAGTTCCATAAGGTCTTAAACATGTGTCTGTATCTGACCACGATAGTTTGAGGTCCTTTCCGAGGTCATCTAATATATTTCTGTGACATCACAGATTTTTTTAGAAGAATTTGAAAGGATGGTGAGATTTTGACTGGAAGATCGTTGTGAAAGAACATTCTGGCACAAACATCAAGCTGAAGAATAAAGTTAAAAGAGAATTCGTATGACTAGGAGGCTATAGCAGGATGAAACTGCTAGTAAGTAATCGCAATTTGTCATGGGGCTTGAAGAGAATTCTCCCTGGAGCTGTGAAAATGTTCATAGTTAAAGCTCAGACTAAGTAAGATGTGACAAGAAAAATTCAATTTCTCTGTAAACATATGCCCATGATTTGAATAAGCATGATTAGTTGGAAGGATGTTTTGTGCAAGACAAATGTTTTGGCCCAATTCTTCAAAACCTAGCAGGTAATTTAAAATTAGTTGAATGTCTATGCTGTATCCTCAGTACTCACTCGTCTTGGATGATTCCTGATGCTTGCAATGATGTTGAACTGTCAGTTTTATAAATAACAGCAGAGTAGCAGTCTCTGTGTAAGCAGGTCTATTCGGCACAGTATTTGCAGGTCTCGAAGTATGGTGAGATTCAGGTAAAATCTCCCAAGGCATGATTTTTCTATGAAGGGCAACAGTCAGAGGAAAACTTTGATGGATAACAAGTTAATGATTGACAAGACAGGGCCAAGTTCAGGTATTCAGCACCAATTCTGAGAGCCCAGCAGCCTGCTGGGATTTTTTACCAGGATATTAACAGAAATAACTGCCATTTTTGGTTATCAGACTACCTCAAAAACCCCTTAGTTGATTCTGATAACGAGAAAAATTACAAGGAAGTTTGTTTAGTAATGTTTTCACTAACTTCATTTCTGCTCCACCTGCAGTCTGCAGAATCACGGACAGTCAAAGTTTCTGGGAAGAAGCTTCAGGATTTAATAAGTGCAATAATTTTTAAGACTGGTTTCCTTGGTGTCTCCTGACCTTTTCTTTTACAGAATCATTTTAGTATCTTTTAAGAATTTCTGCATATCTTTGTGCAAAAAGTGAGACTCACAAATGGACATATATCTGATTTTCCAAAGAAGCTTGATTTCTATGACATGGAAGGATTATTCATTTCTATGGTCTTCTATTTTAAGCCCTACCTTTCTGTGAATTATTTCAACAACTACTGTCTTTCTCAGTTTGATGGTTCAAGTTGTGACCTCATGAATCAGTATTTTGCTGTTACTTATTTAGTAAGACAGTGCTGTTTTATGAACACACGATGCCCATGTAACTATACTTGTGTTTCCACACTATTTAAAAACAAGAAAACAAAAAAATGCTTCAAATACAGTACAAGCACTTTAATCTTATAAATGAAGGAGAACAAGAAAAGAAGCACAACTGTGATGGGAGAACAGAATAGAAGTAAAAAATCATTAAGATGCATTAGCCTCTGATTTCAGTAAGGATCATGATGTTAAAAACAGAATCATTAAATATTTGCAGTTGAAATGCACCTCCAGAGGTCATCGTCCACTGTTCACTCCCTGCTCCACCTACTCAAAGCAAATCGAATCAGAGCAAATTGCTCAGGGCCATGTTTTCTTGATTCTTGAGCATCTCCAAGGATGAAGAGTACACAGCAACTCTGACCAACCAGTTTTGGACCAACCTCATATTTAAAAAATAATAACATTGTATTGCTGTGTTACAATGAATCACAATTTGCCATGTTCCAACTTGTTTTCCTCTGTTCCTAGGGACAAAGGTAATCTAGTCATTGAAGATGAGGATATGAACATGGAAATAATCATAATTAAGAAGGAAACAAAGGGGCTAATGATCTGAAGATTGTTATTTAATTAAGGTGAGTAGAAACTCATCTAATAGTTTGGAACACTGTGAGTCATGCTGAAGAAGGAATTGTTGAGATTAGTAACAAAGGCTTCTAAAGATAATCACTGGCAGTGTGTTCTTAACGTTTACATTAATAATCTGGGCAGCAAAACAGCACTTTGTTAATGTAATTTGCTGACAACATAAACTTGGAAGATAAGAACAGTACAGAGAGAAATCAGAACTGTGTAGACACATAAATAGATAACCTTAACCTGAACAAAAAGCATAAATGCATCAGATTTAATAATATAAAATGCACATAAATAACGCAGCCATATGCGTCTCCCAAGTTCACACTTTTTGACACATCTGTGGGTCTTGGGCTAAGGCTCAGCCCACTCCCTTGGTTAGGGTTAGGAGAGAGACAAATTTTAGAAAACTGACAAACCATCGTGATCAAAATAATGCCTAGGCCATTTATAGCTGTTCGGGAGCAAGGTTCAGTCCAAGACTAAGGTTCATGCTAGATTTTGGGGTTAGTGTTCAAAGACACAAAGGTTAGAGCATCTCTCATAATCTGTTTTTAATTAGAAGTACCACTGCAGTGGGCATGTGTGACAAGGTTTAGGTTGTGGGGTGGGTAAGGGGTGGCTTCTGTGAGAAGTTGCCAGAAGTTTTCCTCATGTCCAGCAGAGCCAATGTCAGCCAGCTCCAGGATGGATCTGCCTTTGGCTAAGGCCAAGCCCATCAGTGATGATGGGATAACAGATACAAGAAATGGAAAATCTGCTGTGTAACAGTGGAGTGGAGTGGAGAGAGGAGTGAAACTACATAGAGAAACAGAAGTGTGTGAGGACTCCTCCTGAGGGGGAAGGAGCAGCAGAGGCAATGTATGATGAGCAGGTCACAGCCCCCATCCCCCACCCCCTACCCCTCTGCATCACTGTGGGAAGGAGATAGAGAATTTGGGAGTCAGGTTGAGCACAAGAAGAAGGAAAAGATGGGGGAAAGGTGTTCTGAAATTTGGGGGTTTTTCTCATTTTCTTGTTCTGATTTGATTGGCAATAGATTCAAATAATTTCTTCAAGCTGAGTCTGTTTTGCCTGTGATAGTAATTGGCGCGTGATCTTCCCTGTCATTATCCCAAACCAAAAGACTTTCATTATTTTTTTTTCCCCTGAGGAGGGGAGTGGTAGAGCAGCTCTGATGGGCACCTGGTGTCCTACCAGGGTCAATCTACCACAACCACTAAACAATTTCTAAGCATTTTCTGAAGTGAGGAAACAAACCTTAATCTCCAGACCAGTGGGTTCATCCAGCCATGAAAGCACTAGTCCTAACATAATTAATATCTGTCACAGCAAATATAGTCTACAAGGGAACAATACAGCTTTTAATTTCCTCCGTACACTATTTGTCTCATCCTGGTGTCAAACATTATCTTGCTCAAATACCACAGAAGAAAACGAAACCTATGTATGGCTAGTTTTGAGCATTCAGCATTGGATTGTACTGATGTGTGAACATAAGAACTGATACTAGTATGTATTAACAGTTTGAGGACTTATTTAAATCTCTTAGCACTGCTGAATTGAATTCACTTATATATATGAGTCTCCTTTTGCTGTACACGCAGGTTCTCCCGACACCCTTGTATGAAGAGCTGAAATATTGAAAGTAGGATCAGGGTAGTGCCAGAAATGTCATGTGATAGTGAAGTCACTTGTCTGAAAAAGGCTACAGCAGAAGCAGGATGGGTAGAAAAGGCTTCTAATAGCATCCAGATTGAATGGATTATTGAGTGCACACTGTGGAAATGGAACTAATTAAGAGGTTGCATAGTATGCTTCTAACATCTATAATCTGATAAGGGACCCTCGCTACTTATTTTCTTTCAGCCATGTAAACAGAGAAAATGAGGTTTGGGAAGATTTTTGAAGAGCACATTACCAGTGTGCAGAAGGGATAATTTCAGTGGTGACTGGGGAATGTCCTGCTCACTTGTACACTTTCGGTGTCTGGGAGTCCTGAATGCACTATTCAGCTTTGACTCCCCTGGGGTCCTACGCTGTCTTACAGTAGAAATGCACACACACGAAATATTAACCTCATTAATTAGGTTAATTAATAACTTAATTAACTCTCTTGTTAGTAATGTGCTAAGTAGTGCAGAGCAGTTTAGATATTGGAAGGTACAGAATAATATTATTGTTCTAGTTATTAAGGGTCACGGCATTCTTACTATTAAAAATCCAGTTTAATACAAATAAATCATGTCATCTGGCTCATGAGATTGGAGAGAAACAGAATTTTTCCCACTGCTGAAGGACTCCCTTAATCAGTTACAGAGAAGTTGTGTACCTGAATATTTTATCAGAGAGCCTTACTCCCTCAGATATTCCTGGCAAGAGGAGAACAGCTGAGAAAGAAAGGGTGTTAAAGTGCCTCAGCACTGCTCAGTGTTAGAGGATAAGGAGGTGGCTTTTTGGTATTGCTTACCTGTGTCCTCTTCTCACCTAACACCTCAACCGTACCCCTACGTGCACACTGTCATCACGTTGTGTAGGCAATTCACCTGGCTGCGAACTTCTGTTCATATGAAAAATTAGTCTCTGGTAATTATGAATATGTTGGGAAAGTCAACACTGCTTTCCAGCTCTCAAGGTTATGTGTACCTGTAGGAAGATTTTCACCAGAATTTCATGGGCACATTCACAAGAATAAGTGAACTGCTAATTGTAATTATTTTTCCCGAAGAACTGGGATGCAGGAGTTTTTTCAGGTTAAAATGACACATTATAATTTTCTTTTCTTTTTGGAAACAACTGGATCACTGAACTTGAAATTACAACAAATTGCTTTAGGTTACCATCAGGCCTGGACATATGCTTAAATACTTCAGATTTGGCAACTGAAGAAAGCAAAAGCAGTAGTGTGAATTACAGGCATCATTAAGAGTGTTGCCTGTAGTAAAATAGGACTGTTCATTAAACTATAGTTCTTAGCCAGTTAGACCTTTAAATATGGTGTATTATAAAAATTATAGCAATCACCATAATAATTAAATGAGTCATCTATGATTACACCTGTGCTTAATGTCATGCTTAAGGCAAGAGGTGGACAGGCTTTAAAATGTTAATTGGCCTTTAGGAAAGAAGAATTAGATTGATGCAATATGAAGGACTACATGGTACCTTGTTCCTAAGTAATAGAGTGTGGGATAATAGGAACCTTCCCTATGTTTCTCCGCGACCTCCTTGGACTTCCATGAAGAAATTTTACCTGCAGGCCTAAAAATTAATTGATTTTAAGACTTTTTGTATTAAGCAAGACAATTGTTCCTCTCTTTTTTGCTCAAATTTTAACGAATTTAAACATTTTGTTAATACTGTTATTAAGAAGAACTTTGTTAGTGGACAGTCCTGCAGACATCATCCATTATTGACTGGCATTTGAACCTGTGGTATTTAACATTTTAAGTTAGCAGTAAAACCAAGTGAATAAAACACTGAGCTTTCAGGAAACATCTGATACTAGCTAGTACTTGGGAGTGACATAGTATTCCTGCATTATACAGGTTGTATAGGGTGAGGCTACCTATATTTACAAGGCTTGAACAGGCTGCAGAAGCCTGAAACAGCCTTAACAGGACTCACAAAGCAATTTTCAGACTAACATTGCACTTATCTGCCAATCAAAGGTAACTGAGATGTTTCTTTTCATTTCTCCTCCTTCTGATGGTTCATGACTGCCACAATAACATTACCTCAGTGTTCCATACTCACCACCTGTGACATTCCTATATGTCACTTCCACCTCCTTTTTTCTCTTCAACTCCCTGTGCAGGCAGAACTAATGCTGTGGCTAAAATGACTGTGTTACAACTACAAGTATCTTCACCTGTGGAACCTTTCATTCCTTTTTCTGTTTGTCTGCTTATACTTTTCTTTTACTTTTTGTTATTTCACCCTAAAAATCAGATTGAAATAAAGTCTTTGGTCTCAGCCCTGAGTGAAGATGCGAGAGCTAAAAGAATTCTGATTTTTGTCAGAGAGCTCTGTAAATCTATAAGCAAATAAAAGAAACTAATAAAACTAATTTACATGAGGGACTCCCCTATGCTCTCTGCCCTGGGAGTAGGAAGATGACAAACTCCATTAGTTTGCCATCAGATGCCCATTCCAATAAAAATCAAAAGCTATTTGAGATGCTCTATGGTATCTCACATTGCCACTAGCCAGTGATCCAGAAAGGCATGGGCCTTTCACAGGTTTTCAGCAGCTGTGTTTTGTTCAGTCTATTAAGCACCTCTCATCTGTTCCAGAGACAAGTATGTTACTGGTAATTTCAGGTTAAAATCTGTGTTAGTTTTTTCCTCATGCACTCATTTGCTTCTCTGATGGCAGAGAAATTCTGTGCTTCTGTGATGAGACCAGAATTTCCCTAAGAACTCCCTTAAAATAGGACCTGCTGCCATACCCCTCAGGGGCATCTGAATAGGTCTGCTCCAAAATGCAGTCTTCTTCCTACAGAATGAGGTGGGGACAGTACAGGGTTAGTGTTTGTAGGATTAGGAATCTTCAGAAATGTGAATATGCTTCCCTACCTCTGGAAAAGGCTATTTAGATCTATATTGTCTGAGGACCCAAATGAAGGCATTAATACTCAGATGACCCCAGAAAACTTGGAATCTAGATGAAAACCCTCTGCCAAGCGGAACTAAAGATTGCTCCCACATCCCCCTGTTTTACGTGGGGAATTCTGTTAGACAATGCCCTCATTTTAAGCCCAGCTGGAGATGAAACACCACACAGCAATTCAGTGGGATCGGGGAGAAAATTGGAAGATGAGGGGTACATTTGGAGTGATGCAATTACAAAGAGACAGGATGCCTATACGGTTGGCAACCCTGAACATCTCACAAATAAATCACCATTTTAGCACCCATTTCCTTTCTATGATTTTTTTGGTTTGTAATTTAAGTAGCTCTTTAGGAAAGACTTCAGGCTCAAAAAGGCGGGTCACTCAAGGGGATGTCCTCTAGGTTTACTCCCCGGCTTACTCTGAGCCAAAGTTACTTTGTACACTAGTGTTGTTCTATGTTTCCCCCGGACACAAAAAAAAAAAAAAAAAAGAACAAAAAAACCCCAAAAACCAACAAACAAACAAACCCACAAAAAAAAAAACCCCAACCGAAAAACCAAAACCAACCCAAAACAAAACCAAACCAAAACAAAAAAAACCAAAAAAAAAAAATCCAAAAAAGCATAGTCAAAGAGGCAGAACATTAGTAAAAGAGAGATGGCTGACAAAACCCCTTTGGCAGACACTCTCCTGGTATCCACAGAAGTTTGTGGACTAAGAAAGTGACAGCAGCATTCACATTAGGTGCTTTCAGGGTCAGGAAGCTTAGACAACTGATAAACAACACAAACATGGGTAATTTAGTCTGCACAGCATGAGCCAGAACCTCTGGGGAACAATAAAGCTAAACACGAATTTGTTCTCTGCTTCTAAGACATGCTACAAGTAGGCATGCACAAGACTATGACTATTTTTGCCTTCAGTCTTCAGACCCTTTGTCTTACCTCTCTTAGGATCCCTGATCCTATACAATCAATGATGATCTGAAACTGTGATTATGTAGGAGCCAAGAAAAACACATGGCACATAACAGTGGAAGGTACAAAGGTCCACTTTAGCATCCTGATACAAGACTGTATCATAATACAAACATCAGCTCTCACTGAGGCCATTTGGAAGCTGCTCACAGGTAAAGTTAAGCGAGGAAACACATTTTCTGTGTTTCCTTGCTTAACTTTCCTTTTGTTTCCCTGTTACAATCTCTTGAGGGAATATAACCGGTTAATAGATCGGCTGCCTCAGTTTCTGCCTCTTTCTTTCTTTTCTCCCATGGATTTCTGGTCTCAGAAACCCAACATGCTGTACAGTACAGGCTACAACGCTCTGTAAGCCCCACATCTGATTCTGGTGCCTTGACAGTCACAGAAACATTGTTGTCACAGCTCACAAGGCTGGACTAGTGCCAGCTAAATATAGTTTTAATAGGACCGCACTCCCTGGTGACTGAGGAGGCTTAACTGCCATATGGTCTCTTCAGGATTCTTTCCCACTATGACCACGAAAGTGAATTGCCCTTCCACAAGCTGTACAAGGGGAGATCAAGAAGTAATATTAAGAGAGAGAATATGAAAGTACAAGGTGTCTGGCAGTTTTATAGGCTAGCATAGGAGTAATTCATCGTGCAGACTAAGTCCTACTGAAAGAATGGCAGCAAATAAAGGGACAGAAGACACAAAATTCACTCTCCTATAGCACATTTTGCTTCTAATGTGGAAGGTTATTTATCTGTGTTTCTTCAGCGTTTTCAAAACTTCTAAGAACCAAACCTTCAATATAACAGAAATGATCCAGCAGTTTTCAGAGAGCAAGCTTTGGCAATTTCCACAGGAATACAGGGGAAAATAATACCAGCAAGGAGCAGGGATGTCCTGATGAAAGTAGCTATTGACTTTTCATCAAATCCTTGAACTGATAATTAAACGAAGTGAGATAAAGAACAAAGTAGGTGGTATTAAAATGTAATCAGTGATAAATGCAAATGTCAATAATCTAATTAGTGCTATTCTTCCTTGAGAGGCAGTAAATAATAAAACCACAGAGGATTACAGTCTAAGATGAAGACTACACTTCCTGCTGTATAGCAGAAACTCTATTGCAAAACTAGTTAAGCATTCATACTTGTCCTTCCATCAGCATGGCTATTTCTTCATGGGAGACATAGTTTTACTCTACCAATCCAGAGCTTACAAAGTACTGAGGCTACTAGACAAATGAACTGGCAAACACCTTCATGACTTCACACTAATGTTAGATTTACCCTGACTTCACAAACACAGTCCGAGCAATTGAGTGCCTCAGTTTTACTTCTTTGTTGTTCAGAGTCAGTATCCATACATCAGAGTTCTTTCTAGCTGATGTCCCTGAGGGAAGCACAGACACTCCCTCAAGAAAGCTGCTTTCCCTTGTTGAGACAGACACACCAACAAACCACCATAGCTTAGTGATGTTATCTTTGCCAATGAAAGCACTCCTCCATCAGCCTGTTTCCACCTACATAAGCAATTTTGCTGGCATAAAGATGTAAAACAGAAGACATGATTTGTTCACACTCCTATGATGGCAGTATGTAGTACCACTGAACTCTCTCAGCTTACATTGAAGACCCTAACCCAAAAGCATGTAAGTTCTAGCCAGGACAGCAAGTGTTGGCTAAGCCAGCATCCCCCCTAGGCGATTTGGTTACATCACCAAATTCCCCTCATTGACCTGTCAAATGAAGAGTGGGCGTTTTCTGAATTTTGTTTAGCTCTTTCAGGCAAACTGTGTGGGCTGCTTGGTCAGGAAAACCCCCTCGTGCTGCTGCTCCTCTTGGCGTCTCCACGAGAGGGCTCTGCTGGCATGCCGACATAGGCACGGCTCCGTGGGACGGGGCACCTCCCGCAGGCTCCCCTGAGCCCTCGGGACTGCCGGCTCTCTCCGGGGCAGGCCCTAGAGAGACAATTCAGTCAGATTGGCTGAAAAAAATTTAATACATAAAACTCAAATCTGGGAAGAAAAAAAGAAAGAGAGAAAGAGAGAGAGAGAAAGAGAGAGAGAAAGAGAGAAAGAGAGAGAGAAAGAGAGAGAGAGAAAGAGAGAGAGAAAGAGAGAAAGAGAGAGAGAAAGAGAGAGAGAAAGAGAGAGAGAAAGAGAGAGAGAAAGAGAGAGAGAAAGAGAGAGAGAGAGAGAGATAGAATGAAAGAGAGAAAGAGAGAGAGAAAGAGAGAAAGAAAGAGAGAAAGAAAGAGAGAAAGAGAGAGAGAAAGAATGAAAGAGAGAAAGAGAGAGAGAAAGAGAGAGAGAAAGAGAGAGAGAGAGAGAGAGAAAGAGAAAGAGAGAGAGAGAGAAAGAGAGAGAGAGAGAAAGAGAGAACAGCAAAATCAAATGTCCACCATTTTTCAGCCAAAAATATTGGTCTTGACCCAATAAGGAGGTGTGCCATGGGGCCTCTACAAAATAAGGGCCAAAGTTTGCGGTGAAAAGTCAAAACCTGCCATAGAAAAAAACCACAGATAATATGTCACTAACTTTATTCTCCAATGACTTTGGTTTCTCTTATGTCTGAGAGCTTCATTAGGGTTGATCCTCACTCCATGGCTGCTGTGTCTCCTTCAGCAGTGTAAATCCAGGTGAACAATGTCCATCTCTCTCCTGTCCAAGGGCGTGTAGTGTTTACTTACTTCACAGGAGAAGCTAAATAGTGAGATCACTTTGCTTCTTGTTTGTCCCTGTACAAGTGGCCTCATATTCCCTCATAAGTGAAAAGTACAATCTGTGTAACAGCATAGGTGAAAGGAAAACTGAGGCAAGGGCCTTCATCAGTGTACTCTGCATAAAATCTTTCTGCACTGAATAATGAGATTCTGAAACAGAAGTCAACTGTGATGCACACAGCATCAGGAAAGCAGAACTAGGTCACTGTCATGTCTAGAAATATATTGTATGCTTCACCATAGCAAGGGGTTGGCTTTATACATTGGAAAGTTGTAGAATATTATTAGTTTTCTAAAAATATAAGTAATTCTTACTTTTCTCTCAAATAATTACAGAGGTTTTGCGTGCCTAAAGGTGACTACATGTGAGGTTTTTTTCTATTTTTGTATATATATGAAATAGTGCTGTACTCTGCAAACAGCTTTCAAGATATTCTTATAAAAACAGCTTCAGCAACCTGAAATAACTGTAAACCTAATATCAAAATAACTGTAAGCCTAATGTTACCTTTTTTCAATGTGTCTTATGAATTTGAGACCTCTGGAAATTTATTTAAATCTCACAGACATCACTCAGGTGACGAAAACTGTGACATTCCTGCAGGGATTAGGAGCAATAATGAATGTAAAAGACTCAACCCTGGTCAAGCTCACTACAATCATCTTAGTTCATAGCCTGAGCTGTCATGTGAGCACAGAGCCCACACACCTGCTCACACTCTGACTCACATCTGGAATGAGACAACTGACTTTCCAGGCGAGAAAACTCATGCCCAGGCTAGATCTGTCTCACACACTGCTTTTGCCCTGGTAGGCAGAATGGGTGCATCCATCTTAAGCCCTAACCCAGCAGACAGAGTCAGAATGAAATGAAATTTGGTAACCACCAAATGTCTCTTATGCTTTAAGTACAGAGGGGAACAAAGCTGTGTATGTGCCAGTCTGTGTCATCCTGGTGCAATGGCAGCATTGTGCTTTGAACTGAATTTGAAGACACAACCAGAAATTTTAGCTGGTTCAAATGCAGGAGGCAGCTGCCTACTGCCTGCTCAGCACATCTCCAATGATGTGCAGCACAGAGCACCATGCAGAGCACCCTGGCTCCCCGGTCATCTGTAACCTATGGCCAGCTGTAGCTCGTGGAGTAACACTTGCCTTTGTCTTTGGCAGAGAATATTTTGCTACTTGCTCTGAGGGTAACAATGAAGCTCATTTTGGCATCACTGGTAGAATAATAGTTCTGAAAGAATAACTGCTACATGAACTCAAACGGTGGTACAAAAGTCTCACATAAAATTGGATCAAAAGTCTAGAACTCCTTTAAACTACACACTCCACCCCCCTCCCCACCTACATATGCCATTTTGGACTCTATCACAACTACTGAATTCACCTGAGAGCCCTAATTGAACCCTACCTCAGCTGAAATGCCTGAATCTTAGTGGCATAGTGGTCTCAAGGAAGGGCATTTAACTAACACTTGCATTAACCCATGGTGAGTGGCCTGCAGCTCTTAATTTCCAGACCATGCTGAAACACCTTCCAGTTAATTTGGCTTCTGGTGAAGAACGTTGATGATGAAGAGCAGCATTTTGGACAAAAAGATGTTAAAATCTGATGTTTGGCTTCTTGAATTTTATGTTGTGTCGTTCTGGGTTTGATTGACTTTTAATATGTGTTTCATCCCAAATGCTAAGAGACATAATTTAATGAACTGGAAAATAAAATTGTTGATTTTCAGCATGACTGCTTAGAGATTGGAGTGCTTAGTCATTCTTGAGTCTGTGACATTTTTAAATGTTGCACAAGGTTTTCATCACATCCATTCTGCTACAATCCTATCAAATCAGAAACCTTACCTCTCCCCTCTCAGCAACTGATAGGAGGAGAACAGTCATTAGAATCAAAAGACCATGCAGTAGGCTGGAAAGGTAGTGCATAAAGGTTTTTTAGAAAACCTAGAATGGATTAAAATCTTGGTAGTCAGTCTGAAACTGTGAAGTATTTTCCATTTGGCAGGCAACATTCCAGCACATTTGCGGCTAGAAGTGAGTCTAGTCAAGGTATCTATCAGTCCAGGTGTATGTTTTGATTACTTCTGGTGCAAGGGGAATACATGGTATGGAGTAAACCCTGTCTTGGTATCCATATAGTTATTTTAAAAATAAAGGAGATAAGCAGAAGAAGAAACGTCAGCATCCATGGCAGTCAAGCACACTACACTCTCTTCTGAGTAAGCAGTCTATGCATCCAGGGGCAGACCCAATGCTGACTCAAATGGAAGCTCTGCTGCTACAAGGATGGTCTGTGGCAAACACCAAGTTGTGGCTTACCTAACCCTTATTCCTTTCCTTAAAATACTAGGCAGGAATTGCAACAGTTGTCGCAAAAGCACAATATATACCTGTAGGGTATGCCCAGCCACTGCCCTGGAGGGATGCCTGCTGAGATAAGGAGGTTACTCAATCTCCCACCAGAACTTCCCTGGAAAGGCAACAACTTTGCAGTTACGGCAAGAAGAAGACAAACCCAGAATCCTCTGGGAGACCCTGTGCAGAACCTTTGTAGCTCATTGGCCTTTACCCTCTGATACCCACCCCCTGTATCCCTATAACCTAGCCCCCTGCCCCTGCGAGGGCAGAGAGATGCTTGTCCCTGGCTCCCCTTCGCCAGACCAATAAAGCCACCTCGTGTGGAACAGCTACACGGGCCTCTCGTCTCTCCCTGGTCTGGCCTGGAGGCTGCCCTGCAGAGCTGAGCTGGAATCATGAGCTGACAATCACTAAAGAGCTGACAGCCTCTGCAAGGGCCCTCCTGCCATCAGCTGAGGGAAGACACCGGGCCTCGGGAAGACGATCTCTTTTGGGACCATCTCTCCGGACCGGTCACCTCTTCCTCGGTCAGAGCTACTAACCCTACACCAGCTGCCATATATACCTATTCCCTTTTTGTTCGAAAATGCAATCTGAAGTCTATTTTTTCAATATTTCAAATTCGAAACAGCTTTCTACAACCAGATTCACTAGAGCAGTGTCCTTTGTTTTGAAAATACTATCATGTGGGGAGTTGCCTGCTCTCTGAAATTCCTAGGATAATTCTGCTATGGGTGTTGCTATAAAATTCAGTGTTGAGGATTGTGTTCCATTGTCTTAATGACATGCTTTTCATATTCTTCTGCACCTAATTAGATTCAGATCAAATGAAGTTGTAAGTGCCTGGGGATAAAGAAAAACTCTTAAAGGGCAATTGGCTCAGTCAATGCAAGCCTCTAAGGGGAGTTTGAAGCAAATGCAGTGATTAATTGGTTATTTGAACTTCTTGGGATGAACTGTTCTGACAGGACAGGTATTTTTATGCTGCCTGACTCAATTGCAAAAGCTATTTGTGTAAGAAAAGTGCAACATCGAAGAAATAATCATTTAATGTGCACATGGGGACTGTATCATCAAAATAACTATATGGAAGCTGTGAATATGTAGTAATTAGTGTGGAGAGGCCAAGAGCCTATTTCTAAGATCTAGGATATGCTGAATAACTCCTCCAAAAGGGGTGATGTTAGTAATGGTATGACAAGTAATAAATATTTAGCTGAAATAAACGGACATCAGTAATTTAGAAGCAACTCTTGGAAAATGTAAATTCTTCTGTATTATTGTGTAGTCTTAGGTAACATGCACCAAGCCAGCACGGCAATGGCTGGGAACAAATGAAAGATTCATAATTGAGAATCCATGCCCTAGCACTGGTACCTGTTGCCTCCAATTCTTCTTGGGAATGACAGGGTTAGGATAACCTTCTAAAATTTCAGTCTGACCCTATTAGCTGGTGTTGAAAAGAAACTTCATACCCTACAGGTTCCAATCAGTCTAACAATGCAAACCCTCAACTTCTGTTTAATTTACTAATTTGGGAGCAAAACACCTTCAGCAAGAGAAGGGATTTCACAACTTTGGCTAAGGGAGTTCAGGGTGTTCAGCCTGGAGAAGAGGAGGCTCAGGGGTGACCTATCTCTACAACTCCCTGAAAGGAGGTTGTAGCCAGGTAGACATTGGCCTCTTCTCTCAGGCAACCAATCAGGATGACAGGACATAGTCTCAAGCAGCACCAGGGGAGATTTTGGAGGAATTTCTTTACAGAAAGAATGATTGAACACTGGAATGGTCTGCCCAGGGAGGTGGTGGAGTCACTGTCCCTGGAGGTGTTTAAGTAAAGACTGAATGTGGCACTTTGTGCCATGGTCTAGTTGACATGGTGGTGTTCAGTCATAGGTTGGACTTTACGACCTCAGAAGTCTTTTCCAACCTAATTGATTCTGTCACTCAGTAAGTTGGTCCCTTCCAGGCTGTAACTGTACATCATCTTCTCTGGTATAACTTTGACCTTCCATGTCTGTTATTTGGGTCACGTCATTAAAGTACAGATTGTTTGGAGCTAAGCAACTACCAATCACCTTTGGAGTCTCTCTGGGCTCTGGTATTGGAAGTACTTGCATAAGAGACTGTCTTGTAACTGACCTTTCCCCATCATCCCTCTTATGGCCTCATCTTTTTTACAGTCTGACTTACATCCTGGCACCAGTTCCTTCACCTTTCCTTGTTTTCTTCATTGCTCTCACTTTATTTTCATTTTTCTTTGCCATCCCTTTTCCCTACTGTATGTACTCTGTACAGACACATGCCCTCCCACCCTACACTGGGTTTTGTTCTATTTTTATCTCAATTTTTTTTTTCTTTTTAACAAAACACACACAGAGGCATGTACGATGCTCAAACTAGTAAGACTCCTGAAGCAAAAGAAAAAGAAACACATTGGCACATTATGTTTTGGTCTTGCTTCCCTTTGTTCTTCCCATTTTTTTGATATTTGGCTTGATCTCTTGTGAATAATCAGGCTACATAAATACTTTGCAGTAGGAACTGTATCTTTTATCGGTACCTAACACACTTCTGGATGATATGTAAAAACTACAATCTGTGGTTAAAAATACTTGCCTTAAGAACTCAGTGATACAGGTACTTAACATTCAGACTAGATTATCTTCCTTTTGTTAGGCAACTGGCTCTGAAATAAGAAGAGCAATAGCAACATAAGGAATTAGTCAGCTTGTATCAGTCAAGGGACTGCACTTGGTCCATTTATATCATGTTTGCATGGAAAAAAAAAACAAGGTACCTTTACTGCATCTATAACTTCTGTCTGAGAAAAGAATACTCCTACACTCAAGGTAATACTTAATTTAGAGAGGAAGATGAACAAAGGATTTTAAGGTGCAAATATTGCTCAAATTGCATTCTATAACATGGTTCAGTGCTTTGAATTGTCCTGTTTTAAGATAAGATTTTACTGCTATGCACACCGAGTGATAAGTTACAGGAGTGTCCCAGTCACCAGATTGCTTCCCAGACAATCCCGTTACATTCACAGGGCTTGTGCTCCATTTCAGCATTTCACCTGCTCAGCACGGGAGACACCAGCTCTGTCCACAACTCAGTGGTTAGCCAAATTGTCCAGGATGTTTGTTATGCGGGTCTGAGCCTGTGGCAGGCCTGAAAGACAAGTTTTTTGCCATGCTTGCCAGGGTGCTGTGACCACTCAAGTATTTGCAAGGCATGAACGGTGTTACAGAGACAGGAATGAGGCACTGAATTGTGCTGAGAGGAAAATCAGAGCCCATACAACTGCAGTTTCTAGTGCATACAAAAGAGAGGCAGAACTTAAATCATAAGTTTCCCTCTGTCTTTTCATATGCTATCCACCTACCTTACAGCAGCTAAATCTTGATTTCTCTACCACTAGCTCTCCTTTCATTGCGCATAAAATTCAGACAGGACTAAACACTGCCAAAAGAACTAGATACCTAAGTGTTAGCATGGCAAAATCAGAATCCTTGAAGCAGACCTATAACTTTGTAACTGGAACAATTAGGCAGTGCATTAGAAAATTCAGAACGATTTCTTTGATTAGTTGTCAGCTAATAATGGCTTATTTCAATTATTTTTTAATTAAAAATATTAAGGTGCTAGAATAAACAAACCTGATCTTTTAATTTTGTTTCATACTTTTAACGTGTATGTTTTAAGAATGTTCAGTGCAAAATTAGCTTTAATGCATAACCTTTGCAGCATTATGAATAATGCTACCTTATTAAAAGTGAATAAGTCTGAAAAAAACCCCAGTATTGCACTCTTGCTCCTGGCAATGTTTTAGTATTTTATTCATCTGTTGTGATGAGCATAGACCTTCAGGTTATCATTTTCTTCACTCTGGTCTTACATTTCATATTGCAGACAGGATCAAGTTTTAGCAAGCACTGAAGGGAATGTGGTTAAACTCCCTTTTACTATTTTTTCAATATAATTGAAACATGTAAATGAACTTACAGCTCTGTCATTTTTTTCTGATGCTAGACAACAGAGCAAATCTAGGAAAAAGAACCATCTCCTCCTCAGATATGAGGGCTTTGGATCTAAAATTGGGTCATGAAACTTTTCAATTAGGTTGATGCTCCAAGAGTGCTTCAGGACAGGACAGGTTAGCCATGATACCAAATATCTGTACTACAGCACCTCTCTCACTGTGTTACTGTGGAGTGAATACACAGGGTCGGGGAATCCAGCTGATTAGAACCAAAGTAGAAACAAACAATCCAAATAATCAAACAAAACCCCATCTTTCTATGTTGTGTGTCCCACTCATCCCCCCTGACACACACGCCACCACAACCCTACCGCATAATTCCCCCCCTCCCCAAGCAAACAGTGTGTACAAAATCCTAGTTAGTTTTAATCCAGTTCAGCCATCACATAGCAACATAGGAGAGGTTTCAATTTAGGCTCCTAAATGCACTTGTCTCCAGTGTTAAAATTTAAAGGTGAACCCCTCACAGGGTGTCTGACCCTCCACTACAACCAAGAGAGATGTAGGCAAGAATTCAGGGGGTATCAGCTAATATCCCAGATGCCCTAGGTTATCTAAGGTACTTCCACAGAGCTGGCCTGTCTCTTGGAAGATCTAAGGGACACCTATGCCCTTCCAGGTGGGTAGCTGGACAGCAGGTTAGTTCGTGTAGGGACATGCACAGCATTAGATACTAATTTATGATTAGCCAATTGAATATGAATGTAGACATTTAAAAAATCCACCTGAGTTACTCTCAAGCTGAATCCCAACCCTAAACTCACTTAACCTAAAGCACACTCACAAACATGCCAACCAAGGAGAAAGGCAGTGCAGGATGTAGGTATTGCTCAAATGCAGCAGAAGTGAAAACCTTTCTTACAGCAAAAATACTTTCTTTTGAATGGAAATATCTTGTGTACTAGAACACAGTTTTTATAATTACCATGTTATTAGTAAAAGCAACAGCAATAATCTTTTACTTTTGCAATAGAAGAGGCCATTAATTCCCCTTTACCCCTACAAAGACCTCTCAGGAAAGAGGTCCAGCTCAAGATGCATCTTCTCTTGACCTGTAATCTCTATCTGAAAGCATATTAACTTATCCTGGAGTATTTTCTGTAATTAATTTGTATTCCTTTGTCCACAGGTTAGAGATCAGCTCAAAGTGCTTCTGGACTCAGCCTGGGGTGAGCACAGCCCTGAAGGCTTAGGATCCACTGGGGCCATTCTGTCTGGTGGTGGAGTGAACTCTGATGAACCAGACAGGAAGAAAGTTGAGGTGAAGTCCCCTCCAATTTAAAGTTCTAAAATAGCAGAAGTTTAAATATGTGTGATCAAGGAAGAACACTGTATTTCAAGAATAAAAACAGTTGCTGCAACCAAGTAAGTGGATAACATGAGCTGAGCAAGAATGAGAAGTCTAATTCCCCTGAAATTCATGAGTTTAACCTCAATGCATTTTTCTGCTGATTTGATCTGATTTCCTCACCTACTCTTCTGTAATATATGTGGGCAATACCTTTGATATGAATATTTCACTTCTAATGAAAACTAGTTTTCATACATCTTCCTGCTTAGGTGGGATTTCTGTGAGCACCTCCCTACCATGGAGAAAGGGGAAAAAACCGTTCATTCTCTATTGCCATTTGGACCTTTCTTTTTCAGAGGTTACTGCCTTTCCCTCTTATCATTCCCCTGAATAGACATTAAAAAAGGAGGCAAACTGAAAAAAAAAAAGAACCAAAGAACATTTAGGGAACACAAAACCCTCCTTCAATATTAAATTTACCAGTAAATCTCATTGCTTAATTTTTACATATATGAATACATACATAGAGCAGCATGTGACAGAAGAGAAACATCATAAAGAGAGATCATCATTACTTAGAGAGATGGATTCAGGAGTTGGGAACAGCCAGCCCATCTCAGCTGGCATGGGAAGAACTTCCTGGGAAAAGTTGTTCCAGCTCAGAAAGTCTACGACTCGGCTAAAACTAAACCTGGAAGCAAGGACGTGCCTGCAGGGAGACCTCTAGGGTAGAACAAAAATTGGATGTAACTCCCTTTTTTTTATTCTATTCTTCTTGACCCATTCATTTTGTATTTTCTCTGTGTAGAAAATTAGATTTACTTGTGTAATAAATACTGCCTTTTATATTTGAAAGTCCCTTTGGTCTTCTTTGGGAAAGTTCAAGTCAAGTTTCCACCCATATTTTGCTGTAGCTACAGAAATTTGCTGAACCTGAAAATTCTTACTATGAGGAAAAGCTCTAGGTTTATTTTAAAGTAGGAAAAGAAAACTTGAAAGGATGAACCTTAATGCTATGGAAGAGCTTGCAAGCCTAAGCATTAATACTCTGACAAGAGATTACAGCATTAAAACATGTTTCTAAGTCAATGCTCAATTTATTTCCTTGGAGCCCTTTATGTTCATGTCTAGAAGTGGACTTAGCTCATGATTTCTAATGTTAGTTCGACAGCACCCAGTGATTATGTTAAACTTGGCATTAAAAGGACCACTTTTAAAATAAATCAAATACTTAGTGCATATGTGAAGACAGAATAGGATTTAAGGAAATCAAGAATGAACACTTGAATGCTGCCAATCAGTCAGAAAACTCTTAAAAGGCCCTTATTCTTCAGATATTTCCTTTGCTTAGTTTGATTAGTCATGTTGAAAGTAACAGGACCTTTTGTGTGCATCGGTGTCTGAAAGACATGCTACAAAATTGGCAGGAGCTACCATATATCTGTTCTTAGTTAAATAGGCTGAAAAACTCCAATTCTACTTTGAATCCTTGACGGTTTAAATTTTTTTTTTCCTCTTTACAGGTAGCTCAGTTCTCTGCTAATTCAGTTGTTTTGGTTGGTTGTCTCTGCCAAATGGAAAACAGCAATTTTCCTTAATTTGCAGCTTTTAAAATGTATTTTCCATTATTATCTGATGTACGGTATTCCTTCCTGCAGTATCTGCTTTGTAATTTGCAATGGATTTCTAGCTTCTTTAGAGTGATCTGCAATAGCAATCCATTAAAATATTTTTGATGAATCTCCATGAATATCTGATTTGATAGTAAGGCTATAGATTTTTTCAAGAAAATGTATCTGACCATAATCAATTCTATATTACTTCTTTATTATATTATTTTAGCTCTATCTTTCATGGACAACTTATACCTGCAGCAGTTACATGTCTTCCCCTAGAAATATTTTTGAAAAACAATACATTGAAGTATCACAAAGAGGAAAATGCATCACAATATTCTAGATTTCTAACTATTAAAATTTCAGTAGTTTACAAAGGCTCTGTAATAAACTGGTTCTATTTCCAGATGGAAATCAAAGCAATATGTGTTCGGGAATCTAACAAAATTCCTGAGAGAAAGGTTTCAGCCTGACAATATCCAGCTACTTTACACCATCACTTTTCTACATTTGGAGGAGCTTAACTTCATTGTATACCTCATTATTTAGCACAAAATCTCTTAGACGCTCTAATACCTGCTCCTGGAGGGGGAATGCTTATTTTACACCTGAAGCTCTACCGCCTGCTAGTTTGTTCATTCAGATGGGCAGCATTTAAGTCCTGACAGCAGCCTGGAAAGTTAGTTGTGCTCAAAGCTATGAGCTGTCTTCTCCTGACCTGCTGCTGCTCTTTTCCTTTTCACCACCTATCTTTATCAAGATCACAGAATCATCAAGGCTGCAAGAGACCTTCAAGATCATATAGTCCAACCATCAACCTGGCACCACCATAATTACCCCTAAACCATATTCCCAAATGCCATATCCAGACATCTCTTGAACATTAACAGAGATGGTGATTCCACCACCTCTCTGGGCAATTTATTCCAATGCCTAACCACTCTTTCAGTGAAAAGTTATTTTCTAATATCTAATCTGAATTTTCCTTGGTGCAATTTAAGGCTATTTGTCTCAACTTTAAAGAGGACTGCTGATGGGTGAATACAAAACCAAGGCGGAAGATAAGGTTAGGCATGTTCCTGAAGCATCATCCAGTCTTTCCTTTTCTTTTGCTCCCAGAAGCTTAGTCCTCAGCTTTGACCAAGGGATGTAGGATGCCCTAATTTTTAGACCATGGAATGCCATGAACCCAGGCATTCTTAGAGGATCCATACTTTTTAGACTGGGCGAGCACAGACCCATCACCTAACTCACCCTGTCTTCTGAGCAGTTTTGTTAATAACAAGGCTATTACACTGAAGATAACAATCAGTGCTACCACAAAGCTCTGTTAAAGTTACCAGCCTCAAAAGAGCAGGGGTAGACTGCAACATGAGTGACAGAAAATATCAGCGATCTGAATCGTCCCTTAAACTTGCCTACAGATTCAGAGAGAATTACTTTAATTAAGCATACAGCATTCAACCAGCATGGAATTCATGTAACTTTTTTAATGGCATAGATTCTGAACCTGGAGGAAGCAAGTTCCCATTTGGCCATGGAATAACAGAATTTACTAAGAAAGAACTGAAATGCCTATGTTGCAATACACATCATGATAAAACTATTCTTGTGATAGTGAGAAATGAGGTAACTTATCCCAATGAAAAGATACTTTTTGGATACCTGTTGTTCTTTGGGTGTAGGAACCCAGAGTGCCAAGAATATTTCTCTGCCTGTTTTTAAGGGTTCTTACCCCCCTGAACAACACTGTTTTAGCCTCCAACCTTGGAAAAAATTACCAACGATCAGACAGGAACTAGAAAATACAGTGGCGTGAATTAGGTGATAGACTACTGTGTAAGATTGTCACAGGGTGAAAATTTAGAGATTTTGGGCTTCTCTTTGTAGTAAATAGATAAGAGTAAAAAATATCAAAATGGAGGATTGTTGTTGTTCTCTAAACCTTCTTCTCCTTCTTCTACTACTCCATGTTCTGCAGTAAAAGTAGCTTGGAATGACTGGATAGAGAATTCCGCAGTTCCTGGCCATGTTACTGTATAATTGGTAGGAAAGTGAAAATAATATATGTTTTTAGTAACTATTGGTTAAATTAACTTTAAAAGGCCATGTAAATCTTGATAATTAGAGACTTCTGTCCTGCTTTCTGTGCTCTGTGCTGTGTCTGGGTCACGCTAGTGGCTCTGTTCCTCTAATAAGACTCAATAAACAACTATCCGGCAGCATTGAAACTCCAGGAAAGGTCTCGGTTTATCTTTGAAACTCCTTGCAAAGACTTTCAGAAAATTCTCTCCCATCAGGAGGGATTTGATTTATGGCATGGTTCAGTGTCATTCGGGCATCATTTTATCTTGATTTTCTACATCTTCTTGCCTTCCTTTCAATTAAGACAGAGAAGAAGAAAGCATCACAACTGTTGTGGCTTGGCTTAACTCCATGGCTAACATGATTACAACAACATAGTTGTAATCTAGAAGTTCTCTGATGTTTGACCTGCAAATGGTGGGTATCACTCTGATTACGGTGCTACTAATCTCGTAGAAATGGAGCTGAATAGATTGTGAGAAGCTCAGGCATCTATTTGGACAACACAGCCTGTAACTGGATTTCATTAGTGCTGCACTAATAACTCAGTGCATTAGCAAAAAGAAAATCATATAGGAAACGGGATAGAAGCTGTTATCAGGGTACCTGTATGTTTCCACTCTGGTGCAACAGAGCACAAGAGTTGATGTCTCAGTTAGTGAAGCTGATGTGCAAGAGTAAAACAGCAAATAAATTCAAACCTTTCTTTTTTCCTGATTCATGATGAAAGTATATTAATCCGTTTTTGAATTCTGCAAAGCTATGCGTTGTCCACTCACTCAGTGTAGATAAGTGAACAAAATGGAACCTGATTCATGTTATTTGCAAAATTACATTTTTACGTTGAAGCTAGAATGCCATGAAATGCAGGACTAGTCACGATTGTCATGACAAAATAATTTCCTTTTCTCTTAAAAGGTAGGTAACAGGAAAGAAAGAAGGAAAGAAATTATTTTACAAGAAGGATTTTTCAAACAGCCACAGGGCTTACTGTTGCATGCTCTCACTCTGAGTGGCCCCTTTACCTTAATAGAAAGATTATGGAAAAATGCAAGAGAAGTTTACTCACTGGTGGATCCTTCTCGTGTTTTGGGTTTTCTTGTTTTTTTTGTTTCTTTTTACTCTTCTTAATGCTCTTTGCTCATGCAAAGATAATGGGGAAAATTGGTACAGCTGTGGCTGGACTGTTGCTGGGACAATGTTAATTCAGTGAAAAGGAAACCTGTTCTTTGCAGATGCAAAAAGTTCACTTGGCCTCTAGGGGAGAGACAAGCACTTGAAGAGAGGTCTGTTACAGACTACAAAAATCTACTCAGGGAGCCTCCTGGACTAAAGATGGTCAGAGGCCAAGGATGCCAGGAGAAGAGTATAGTTCTGCCTTATAATTAGGCAGAAGATCAGAAAAAATGTGGGTATCTCTAACAAATACTCGAAATTCATTTACAAAAAAATGTCAGTTAAACAAATTTTAACTCTAAAAAACTTATTAAGGAAGTCTTCCTCATCTCTGACTTTAACATTGCAATATGTGCCTACATATCTGAAAGTCAGATCCCTCCTAAAACATTTTCCCCTAGAAAGTTTCATGTATTCCTTTTGTTTTCACTTCAGAGATTTCAGAAGCTCAGTTATGTACTTACCGCGTGAAACAATTAAGCAGTTATACATACAGTTATACGAGCATTAACAACTAAAACTACTACATTCATTTTGTATACAACCTTTTCTATAGTGTGTGAGTGGACAAAATTGTAATGCTTTGCAAATGAATATGAATAGTCAGCAGAGAGACTGGGCTGTTACATCACACCCAGAGAATTATAATTTAGTATGTACATAATATTTTCATCCTGAAAGAGTTTCATGAGCAGCCACACATTCATCTCCTAAAGATGCCTCAAGCAAAGGAGGTAAATATACCATATCTATTTCTAAACATGAAAGACCAAAAGACAGAAAGGGTAAGGAAGCTAAGTGACTCACCCAAAGGCAATCAATAACAGAAAGTCAGTCATTATCAGAGACATAATTATAAGCCAAGCACACCTAATTATATCTAGAATACATTTAGAGGAGGAGCCGGAGGCCATGCAAGTCAACATGCTTTTGTCAGCATTTCAAACATGAGGTTGTGGTGACCTTTGGAAAAAGCCAGAGTAAGAACTTCTAGATAATATTATCCCTTAGTGCAGCATGCCTGATCCAAACACCTCTATAAATAATTTCAGAAATGTTTCCACCACTTCTTGCAGTATAAAGAACATGCATAGAATTATTCTGAGATATCTCACCAACTCTGCCCTATCAGTGAGTGGAATTTGTTGACAAAATAAAAACTTCTGCTGTCAGCAGTATGGCTTGATCAGATCAGTTAATAATGCAGAGCATGCTGGGCTGAACTTGGTAATTTCCTATCCTGAAAGCATAACGTGGGTGTGGATGCCACCTCTAGTGCTCATAATTCAACTATAAGACTCCATTTTCCCATCCCTGCCCCTTTTATCCTGTCACTTTCATCATTTGGAATCTCTCTCAAAAGTGCAGTCTTTCTTTGAAGCTCACTCTTCCCTGCCCACCCCACAGAAAAAAAACCCCTTTTGCTCATGACCTTATGAAGTGTGGTTTTGACTGTTCCTCATGATGAGGGGGATTCATCTTATTCTCTTAACACTATTCTCATCTCTTATCTCTAGTCCCCATTCACTTCATCACACAAAATTTTTGTAGGCATTGTACATTTTTCACAGCCCTTCTGTATAGCAACACAGTTCTACCTCATGTCTCTCAAACTTCACTAGCCAATTTTTTTAACTTTTTCTATGCCTTCTAGCTCCAATCACACCTGTCCACTTACATTGCCTCTCTCTTCTTTTTACACACACTTTTCTACAGAACAGCTAAAAAAAGTCTTAGTTTCTCCTTTCAGCCTCATTCGTTACGCGCAAACCCTCTACATTCCAAAAGAACTTCCATCTCAGTACTATTTCCCTGCTCACCAAAAGCTAAATCCGCACCAAGGATATTAGCATAATTGAGCAACTCAGATGACTGAAACCAGCTGAAGATTTGAGGTTTTGAAAAAAACTGACCCTATTCTGTTTTCTCCGAACCTCAGCCCATCGTCCTCCACCCACATATGAACAACTCCTCAATGATTTAGATCCTTGGTTTTTACATATATCAAACAACATAAGCTGGACTGCTGATGCTATAGAGCAGAGTGCTTGCCTTACTTATTTTTTTAGCACAGTCATTGACTACACAAATAAGAGGTGCACCATCCTTTATAATTCTGTTCCTTTTAATTTACCATCCAAAGGTGGTAGAGTCCAGAGCATCCAGTGAACTAAGTGAAGGAAGGATCTCCTTACCTTGTGGACAAATATACGGAGCTTAGGAATCTCTTTTCTACAGGCAAGAAACACAAGGATTACTAAACTGTGCCAGGTTACTTATTCACATAAAAACATAAGATTTCAGATTCTATTTCTTCTGTTTTTTCTGTACTTGTAGTCAGTACATGTACAACAGTGCACAAATTTACAGTCATCCTCTTTAACCATTAGCAAGCACATTTTAATTAATTTATACTGGGGAGTTTATGGAAAAAATTACAAAGTAAGCTTAAATGGTTGAATTCTCTAGTCTTCAGAAGCACTCTGGTTTTGTTTGCTCTTCCTTTATTGTATAGCTTCTCCTTTTTTAGTTAATGAGGAATAGTGCAGACTGGAAAGCTGAGCTTATCTTTGCTTTCAATGAGGAAACCTTGTCAGTAGAATTTCTTGATGATCGAAAAAAGTGAGCCCACAGAGACCAACTGGTGGGATTATTTTCTGAGATGAATCTTTTCTGTTTGCAGATATTTGCAACAGTTAAAAGAATTCAGTACTGAGAGCCAGTCTGAATGGCTGAAAAACTCTTTGCAACCCTTCAGAAACATACAGGAGACAGTATCTCTAGTATTGTAAATGAATGTATCACTCTCAACTTCAAAGGAACTAAGATGTTTCACACCAGATGAAAACCCAATCCCATCGGAATTTCCTGTTGTGCCAGAGTTTGGTTGCTGTTGCATGTCTGGGTTCGGTTGATCTGGATCAAAAAGGTTCCTAGTCCCATGTGCTTCTCACTGTATTCTCTGCAGGTTAACTCCCCTGTTTCCCAAGCTCCCCCTCTGATAAGTGTACATAATTGTTCTCTAACCCTATTCAATCAAAATGAAACAGGTTAGGAAAAAAACCCTACTATTTAAAGTGTATGAGCTAACCTGGATCATTTTGACTGAACTGGGTCAGGGAGTGATTATACGTGCCATTCTACCAGCTGAATAAAAAGGAAGAGAGAAAATCTATTTGCTTGGCTTAGTCAAAACAAGCCATAGGACTGCAGCTTTGTATAAACTTTTATGGTATAAACTGGCATGTGGTCTAAGAGATGTCTCACCATGCACAGCAACCTTCCTTTTGATGTGGTTTCTGCATACCTGAAATGCCCCAACAAATCCTCTTGAAACCATAGTGGGCAGGTCAAGTGAGCATTTCAGGTCTCCCAACATGCTGATGCCTTGGGAAGTTCTGCCATACACTAAGTACTGGCAAAACCCAGCAACCAAAATGGACAGTGCTGAGGGAGATTCAGGGCAAGAGCTAACATGTATGTCTTTTGAAATCGGCCTGATGGTTTCTTTCTGACAGATAGAGGCAGCCCTCTTCTATTTACTCTGAAAAGAAGAAAGGATTTGCTATCACTATCAACATGCAAATGTTACTGCACCCTGTCTAACAGATTTAAGCATTCTTCAAGTGAAGACATTTAATGTCGACATTTGGGCTTAACAGTCTTTGTCAACAGCTCATTTTATGTAATAAGCCTGTACTCTGCCTGATCTTTTGTTGAGCAGAAGGGAAAACCATAGCAGACTCTGCGTGGCCTTGGATGTGTGCTTTTTGGACACACAGAAAGCTCAGTCTTTCCAGTGCTGGGGCCAGTATTATTACTCTGAAGCCTATTCCCTCCTTAAAAGAAAAACAAACAAAAAAACCTCAAATTTTTTAGCTTGTTTGGTCTGCTACACAGTGAAATTCTTCACTACAACTCCTCTTTCTCAGTTCTCCAACTGCTGGCAGGAGTACAATAGCACAGGAAACACTGTCCAAAATAAAATGACCCTCTAGGAACCATCCACTTAACCACAAAATTCACCCTGGTGTCCCCACCTTTTTTATAGGATCCCATTAAGTACTGGTAGGCTGTGCTAAGGTCTTCCTGGAGCCCTCTCTTCTTCAGGCTGAACAACCCCAGTTCTTTCACCCTGTCTCCATAGGAGAGGCGCTCCAGCCCTCTGATCACCTTTGTGGCCTCCTCTGGACTCACTCCAACAGGCTCACATCCTTCTTATGTTGCAGACCCCAGCGGTAAAGCAATACTGGAAATGGGGCCTCATAAAAGCAGAGGAGAAGGACGGAATCACCTCCCTCAACCTGCTGGTCATGCTGCCTTTGATGCAGCCTAGGCTGCAGGTATACATTGCTGTCATATGTCCAGCTCTTTATTCACCAGTATCCCCTAATCCTGCTCAGCAGGGTTGCTCTCAACCCTTTCACCCCTGCCACCTGTATCACCTGGGTTGCCCCAACCCAGGTGCAGGACCTTGCACTTGGCCTTGTTAAACCTCATGGAGTTCACATGGGCCCCACTTCTCATGGTCTCAGGTGTACGAAGAGGCTGAACTACAACCTTTAGTACTGATGCCCAGAAAATATTAGTAAACATTAAGGGCAGCTGTCAGTTAGTAGTATTTGAAAATCCCATCTAAGAGCTGTGGTTCACAATACTCTCAAATTCAACACCTCTTCAGAAATGAGGGTTAACTCCAGTTGATGGTGGGTACAACTCTGCCAGAAGCAGACACGCTGCGTGCTGTACCCACTCTGCAGTGGGTTGTTAATCTTCCCCACAGGAAAAGGGTGGACAGCTGGAGGCAGTAACCTCTTTTGCCATTGTAGTTAAATCCATCAGAGACTGTGAATCAGAGATCATATTATTTTCCACATGAGTGTTTTCCATTTATGCTCTGATGAAATGATGCATTCAACAGAAAACAAAATGAAGTGTTGAAACCATTAAATTCTTTAACAGTAGGAGACACTGCAAATTTTTGTCATTAATCTGCCATAATTAGGAACTACTGTTAATGTCTTTCATAGTAAATAATATTGAAATGTTATTACTGAAAATGTTACCATGGCATGATATGGTGGGATGCGTAATTTCATCTACACCCAATTTTTCATTGCTGATGGAGAATGATAGTGTGGTGGATTAATATAGGAATAACACAAACATAAACTTAAAGCAATATGATCTGAAATTAAAACTTATCTTAGAGAATTCTCGTGGGCTTTTTCCCCAAAAGAAAATTTTCAAAATATAGAAGGTGTGAGGGGAAGATCACCTGTTTAACCAATACAGAAACAAAGCCTGGTTTAACTCCAAATTGAGATGAAGTGAGATTTCAAAGCTCATCACAAGCCAAAACTTTGGAGTTTCAGCTGCACTTGAAATCACAGAAGAAAAGGGATGGGAAATGTGATATCTTTAAATGGAAAGAGGATGTGATTTTCAGGTAACCTGATTTTAGGCCCTACAAGCTGGACAGACTTGTCTATCTCTATCACAACAAACAATTTATTTAGAGAGTCAAGAACAACAACACAATAAAGAGAAGTAATATATAGAAGTTAAATATACGTATATAGTACATTTATTGTCTGTAGGATAGACAGTAAAAGATCTCTTCTTTGCAGAGTCTGTTATATTTAACAGGAAAATGCAAAGCCAATCCTGATTTGCACAGGGATTAAATTTTTTTTTTTTCAATCCAGTCTGAAGAGAATGCCAATAAACCTCCCCAATATTTTTCATGATTTCAAAAAAAAACCCCACCACACAGCACTTAAAAACAAAACTATTTCTCATTTTCTACATATAGGGTCAAATTGAAAGGCCAAGAAATCTGACTTTCCCTTCTTTTCCCTTACCAACAGAAGCTGCTGGCTCCTTTTGGAGCCATGATATTCAAATTCCCTCCCATACACACAAGAAACAGACAAAGGAGAGGTAGGAAGGGCACTGAGGTTTCCCTTCTTCCTGCTAAGTCTGCCTGTGGGTTACCAAGTGGAAGACTCTTTTCAGCTCTGTTTTATTACTGGGTAAAAGCACAAGTGGCAAGGTCCTGCCAGACTGAAAGCTGTGACTTTAGTTTTCTGAGATGAAAATATTGATGATTATGCAAAAGAATGAAAAATTTCTTTTTACCCTATTTCTGTTTACCCTATTGCAACTGGTTTTCATATGTGTCACAAGAAATGGGACTAGTAAATACTGTGAGGAGAGGAAACAAAGTGAACACAATCTCATGGTTATTTGAAATTTTGCACATCTTGATATTTCCTTTCAAGCTGATTTTTTAATGGCAAATTCAAGTTTCTTCTTGTAGACAGAGTGGAAGTAGCATTAGGCGTATGTTATCTTCTATTTTATTGCAAGATCTGTTTCATTCTGCAAGAAAATAAGACCATTCACAACTAATTATCCTGTAAAATCACATTTAAGCACAGAACCTGGCAGCCACAGCAAAACTCTGGGAGATTGTCATTTGTCATTTTTATTATGGAAGCCTTTGGTATTCTTGGCACTGTACGAAACAGAAAAAGCCAGAAACCTCTTTCCTATGGAGTCTACAACCTGTGGGTTATGCTGTGCAATTTAAGACTAGCCTGAGTCTAGAGTAGTGAAGAACTGCACCATGTCCTGGTGTGGGAGCACGCCAGCTACCTACTCTTCTTGCAAAGATAAAGTTTGCACATCTGTATGCTAAGCCAGCTTTGCTCTTTGCTTTGATGCAGTACCATCCCCAGGGATCCTATAAAAATGTGGGATCCAGCAAACCTTTGAGTGAGAAGCAAAGCCACCTGAGGCACAGGTTTTGTGGGTAGTTGTCAAGAGCAGCAGATTGCTAGTCTTGCAAAATGGTCAAGATTTTGTCTACTATGTGCAGGGCAGTCTAGGTTTGGTGCTGCTGGTACCATTGCTCAGAAAGGGGTCAAGGTGGGTGAAGTAATAGTTGCTGCAATGTGAAGCAACTCCAGCGCAACAACTTTTTCCAAATCACTCATTCCAGCAGCAGTGTTGGCCTGTCTCTGGCCACCCACCTTCTGAACAAGAAAACTTGTATTTCCCTAAGATGGCCCAGAAATGGAGAGTACTCTATATATCTGTACAATTTATGCAGTGCTGTGTAGAGAGCTCCTCACCAGGGCTAGATAAACAAATATATTTAAATAGTACAGTGCACTGTCTTGCAGAGATATTAGCTTGGCTCCCAGAAGCATTAATTAATAGTTTTACACTGGGGCAAGTTGGGATGATGCATCGTTCTGACACTGCTATAACCCTGGCAGTTTTTGAGTCAGTTCATTTGCAGACAGTTTGGATATGCTGCACTGCCTGATGTGGATTTATCCTTTGTGATCTCCCTGCCCTCACAGCCTCAGTACTCAAGTAATGACCCACCCCAGGCAGGTCCTAATTTTGCTAGAGCAGTCCAGACAATGAATATACTGAGTAAGCAGATGGTGTACTCAACTCAGAATGCTTTAGATGTCATTTTGTGATTAAAAACTGTGTAGTGAGCATAATTCTTGCATCAGGCTACTCCAGGTAGGCCTTTATAAAACTGAATATAAGGAGAAGATGTAATGCATGTGGGTGGTCACTACTGATAGGTAACCTCGGAGGATATGGGAAGACAGACTGGGAGATCGTGTGTCACTTAGAACTGGCATCAAATGGTGGAAGAGTAGGCAGTGATAAAGGATTTGCACACAGAATGAGGAATCTGATGAGTACTCAGAACAGGTTTGAATGTGTAGTTAGTGTAGGAATTTAGATCTTTCAAAGAGGGAGGGAGGACATCTGCCCCTGATGAGAATGCTGCTATGACTTGTCCACTCTACCAGAGATGATTTGGTCACACACTTCCTGGATTTGTTTGCTAAGAAGGTAGACAGCAGAAAAGAAGCCAAAATAATTTTGTGTTTATTACTTTTCCTAAAAGATAGAATGTTAAGTAATTTTTAATAGTTTTTTGACAAAAAATTCATGGAGAGAAAAAAAATAGTCTTGTTCTGCATATTTAGCATGTTTTTTTCCATTCTTCCTACTGGAGAAATAGAGGACTAAAGAGGGAAAACAGGATTCTTCCACACTCGTCCCATCCTTGCTGGCACAGATCACATTCCCAGCCATATAACGGGGAACCGCAGCAGCAGCACGTGTGTCCTCACTACCTCTTCTCCTCAACTTTCTGGAGCAAGCCATCAGTCTCCTCTCCCAGCCAAGAAGGAGAAGCTATCAGTTAATCAATTGGAAGGGAAGATTTGAAGTTACCCTGTTACTGGTGTTTTAACTGCTGCATATTGACTGCATGGGAAACAGGAAGATTCTTCTCTATAGCAACAGAGAGCATGGGAAGATACCTACTTTTGTCATATTGAAGTAGTCCCACACATACAGCTATATATCCCACGCTGCATACTGCACAGAAAGAGTTGTTCAGCATCTATCTAGCTCGTGTTTTATACAGAAGTTTATCAAACTCAAAAACCCCACTGGTCTTTCAGGAGCTGTGTACGGGAAAGTGGATCAACAGTAATGGTTCACACTACACGTATGTTTATATGTACTGATACATATCTTGCCCTATCCTCATGAAATTTTATTTTATTTATAGGAAATCATAGTAAATAGAAACAACAAAGTCCAATGTCTCAGTCCCTGTGAGGATGTGCCAGCTTTCTACACATGACAAGGTGTTATGGCAAAGAGAAATTCTGTCTCAGTTCCTAGATTCTTCAGTGACTCAGAGTATCTAAGCTGGAACCTCCAGGAGCTCAGCTTTTTCTGAAAGATGAAATTCAACCTAAAACTGACATAGCCTTAATCTCTAAGAAGTTCTCAAAATATCCTTGGTCTTTATTTTCTCTGCTTTCAGAATGTTTTGATAAGTGTCCTCTAACATAGGTATCCTTCAGGATCCTCTCCACAGTGAGCACATCTAAAGTAGATATTATTCAAACAAATGCATAATTAGTATCATTTAATATGCCTTGGGCTGCCCTATATAGATATATCTCATTTTTCAGGGACTCATCTACAGATGTTTTATATTTCCCTTGCCTTGAGAGCTGTCAAAACTACAGAGCCCAGTTCCAAGAAAAGGGCCATGAGACTACTAGTATCTTTCATCCTTTTTTATTTGAAGAAAGAGTATTAAAGAAAAAATACATAAATTTTAGGATGAGAGAAGATAGGAAGTCAAATTCTGTACAGTTTTCTTCATACAAAAAAATTCAATAAATCAAAGAAACAAACAAGATTATTTAAGGAATTTTGATGTTGAAAATTCATTAGTATATGTAAAAATCATACTACCATTAATTATGTAACTGTCTCAGAGATGCTGGATTTTTCTTCATACAATGAAATTCAATAAATCAGAGAAACAAACAAGATTATTTAAGGAATTCTGATGTTGAAAATTCATTAGTATATGTAAAAATCTTACTACCATTTATTATGTAACTGTCTCAGATGCTGTTTTAGAGCAGCAGAGATGCTCATTACTTTCATGTGTTTTCTCTTTCATATTCACTACAGAAATTATTATTAAATCGTATGCTGATGAATGAGCACAAAACTATTAATGGCACATAATTTGCAGTGTACATGTCCACTGGAGTATTTAGCAATCCATGCAGATCTTATAGTATGCCCTGTGTGCTTTGATTTTCTCTGTTAGATGATTGAAAAATATTCATTAAGAGATTTCTCTAATGAGCTGTGTTCAAGCATAAAATAGGCCATTCCTTTTATAATTTAAGTGTGGTTTTTGGAATATAAATATCCTCCAATTCCCTATAGGTACCGACTTCAAATAGTAGTTTTGTCTTAACACAGATTTCAGGATCTTTGAAGGGTCTTTGAAGTTTATAATTGAGTCCAAGCTGAAATGTGATGTCATTCACTCAAACATTGGCATTTGCACTGCTTATGTTTGGTAGAAAACATAAACTTTTTTTTTTTGAGATATATGCCCAAAATTCTTTGCATAAATACTTAGATAGAAACCTGAGAGAATATTCACATTATAAAGTCAGTACAACACCCCTGATCCTCTGCTCAGTTAATCCTGGATCCCATTCATACAGTTACATCTGACTTACTCTTTTTGGTTTCCATTAAGCTATTAGAGAGAAAGCTTTTTTGTGCTTTAATTTAGTGTTTTCATTTGCAAGGAACTGAGAATGCTTAGGCAGTGAAATAGGCAGCTTTTAAGAATGCATATAAAGGCCAAATATTATGAAAACCAAAATAGTGTTTTCTCATCCATACAGGTGAAAAGCACAGAGTGGAACTGCCCTCTGAAATAATGAATGTATTGCTGTTGTGCCTGTCCAAAGACTGTTAAAAGTAAGAAGCTTTGTAACATGTCCTGAGAGTGTAAACAGATCTGAACTTCTGGCCTCCTGGGGAGGTAAGCCTAGCTGAGGACATCACTTGTCAGAAGTGGCATTTTTGAGCTGGATGAGCTCACTGTGATTTGTTGTCCCTTGCAGAGTTGAACAGTGGCAGACCAGGAGCATTCTGATTCAGTGAAGTTAAATAGCTAGTTATGCGATGAAGTGAGGGGACTGAAGCTCCTTTCCTTTGCTATTTCCTCTTTAGTCATGTACAGTTCATAGCTGGTGCTAAACTGAAAATTCACTTTATCTTCAAGCTCCACCACAGATATTCAACTAGACTTCAAGCTGTATTGCTGCACTCATCCCTGCTTTGGCTTTGTCAAGTAGAGACAAAGAAGCCTTCACATGTTGGCAAATAAAAAAAAACCCCAGCCAAACAAAAACCAGACACAAAGACTGGACTTTTTCACAGAAGTCTGGCAGATGTGACACTGGGTGATGGTGCATTATAAGCAAAAAAACCAAATTAGAACAAACAACACTTTGTAACCTGCTGTGTCTATCAGGAATAAGCACAGAACAAGGGTCCCATCGGAAATAGACTGTAATTTTGGAATGAGTGGAAGGTAGATACACTGTCCACTCCAGCTACCAAGACACCTAACAGAGCTAAAGAGAATCTGGTTTCAGGATAAGGATTGCTCTTGAGGAACAAGTGCCTAAGGGCTCTGCTCCCATAGGAGTACTCCGAGCATTAGGTTATAACTGCATTTCTTCATGCCTCATCTTCCTTGGTTCTGTGATCACTGGTGTCCAGGTGCACATTCTCAGCCTCCTCTTGGACGTATGAGTTCAAACTACTCTTCAGCTCAGAAGTCAGAGCAAGATTTCTTCCTTCTCAGGCAAGCACCTGAGAAGGTAGACTTTATGTTAAAGAATAAAACTGCTGTCACCAAATTTGAGTCAGCAATGATTCCAGGTAGCCACTCAAACGAGAAAGAAAAATACCCCCACATTTCTGTAATACGTGCAAGGTTTCAAGATGATTGAAGTCTAGTATCAAGCTCGGTAACTTTCTTCTTTTTCTCAGCTGAAAGACTCTGGGGACACTGAATGTACTGCCACATCATAATTTAATCACTTCTTCCTTTTCCTTTCCTGAAAAGTCATTTTGGAGGTTGTCATCTGTGCTAAATGCTACACAATCAAAACCCCATTCGTTATACTGTCAACATGAAATTCACTAAACTTCCCAACCAAACGAAGGCAATTGTTCTTCAATGTCACTGGTGTGGTCAAAATACTTTTTCAATTAATTTTCACTAAGGAAAAATTTCAGGGTTGGGACTGAGCAGTAAATTCTGCTCCTGTAAGTCGTATTTGTTTTTTCATTGCCTCAGTTTATTGTAAAGGTTCAAAGACATAGTTTTCAAATGCTGTAAAGTGGCAGTCTGTTCACTGAGACATATGAATACATCAGGCAATTAGGCTAATCTCAACAGGCATAAATCATTTGTGCCTTTAAACCTGAAATCATGAAAGCTTGCTCCTCGGACCAGAATTCAGAGAAACAAAACTGCCATTTTCAATGTGATAACCGGCTCATTTCCTTTTGAAGACACTTTTGATGACTGCCTTCTATTTTTCTCACATCACTGAAAACATGCATGAATTCGGTGCTCCTACCTTAATAAAACTGACAGTTTTACAGCCTGACTAATCCACAGCCGTTCCCAAGATAAGCAGCAATTTTAAAGATGTAGTTTGCTGCAGTAAATACCATGGTGACTGAACTTCTGCTTGTTCTTTAATTCTCATCACTCAGCCAGGGCTTTCCAGTTCCTGCTCACAGACCTGTGTGGTTTACCAACATCCACCATTCATTGTGAAAAATTCAGTGTACTTTAGCCATTGTTCATCCTGGCAGAGATTTATGCTTTGAGAATACTCCATGAATAATCCACTTGGATACAAGCCTTTCTACGGCTGAAAGATACTGATTAAATGAGTACTTCTAACTGAAGAGACCTAAACATTTTTTGAGCTTTTCCAATGCTTGAGAAACCATGCTGCAAATAATTTTTTACAAATATCTGTCTAATATAGAAATAATGGCATTTGGCAGCATTATCACATAAGCCTTATATCACAAGTGTTAGATGGAGGAACAAAACTGTGGAGTGTGATTGGACAAACATGCCATAAAAGAAGCAGCAGCCTGTGTTTGAGGGCTCCTTTTAGCTGTTACACCTATGATCTAGAGAGATATGAACTCAAGTCACTACTAATCAGCCACTGTCAGTTTATATCTCAATAGGAAGAAGCACATGCAACAAGGTTAGAAGGATTCAGTCCTCCTCTAGTTATAAGGATTTTATATATATGCTGTTGAACCGATGGCTTGGGGTTAATACATGAAGAGTAGATAAAACCAATGTGTGAAAAGATGACTGGGGAGCCCATGGAAAGATGGCTGGGAATAAAATTAGAAGAAATTGAGATGTTATATTCACATCCTAACAGAAGTTATCAGGGTATGGAAATAATAGGGTAAAATAGAGTTGCTGCTCCCTCAATGGAATGCAGTTGACATGCACCACAGTGATTCCCCACACAACCGTGAGCACCTGCTAAGGGAGATGGAATGGAGTTGAGTGAGTGTGGCCTGGCTCTGTTTAAATCTGTGTAGGAGGGGAACTCCATGGTACTTTGCAGCTGAGAAACCACATAACACCTGGAGAGAGGGGAAGATGTCCTGCTGCTGAGCCAACAACTGTGGTGAAATCATTCTCCTCAAATGAACTTGGTTCATTAAAGCCATTCCTTAATGGTAATATAAACACACCCCTCCATCCCAAAGTTACCCATCTCCAATGTACAACCACCCCTCACCGGGCATGTGCTCTATATTCTTTTTGACTGTATGTTTAAAAGTGAAGGGAAAGAATTTTCCACCAATCAGTAACAAAGGAATGCATGACTAGAGTCACTCAAGCTCCACCTAAACAAAAAGAAATAGTCAGAAAGAAAGTCAAGAATGGGGGAAAGGTCAGGGAAGACCCCATCATAACTGCTGAATCAGTCGATGGGCTGAACCTGTCTTCCCCCACAGGGATGCCTGTCGGGTGAGACCCATACTCTATGTGTGCTGAATACTCTTACTGGGGATTAAAGCTTCTCTGTATATTGTTTTGAATATGTTTTTGCAGTCAGATACTATCACTGACAATCCTCAAACCTTAACCTGTCACAATTTTATATTAATAAAGGGTGCTTTTCCATATACCACTGGTGTGAGTCCTTCACAAGTGCCGGCAATTGCTGGCAGCAGAAAACATAATTAAAGAGGAAGACCTTCTGAGGGGTCATAAAGTGAGAAGATCCACTGAAGGGTCTCCCTTATGCTGTTGGTGCATTTCCCTGAACGAGTCAGTCAAGCCACCCTCTAATACAGCAGGACTGCTCAGTGAAGGGTCAGACAGGCTGGTCAGGCACAAGGGTCTTGGCTTTCCTGAGGCACTGACAGACAAATCAAATATTAAGGGTGGAGGAAATCTCCCCTTTTCACATGACAGTTCTCCCTTTTGATAACTTTTGATACCATAGTGAATTACTGAATTACTAAGATGTCATGTCTCTGTACTGGCTGAATTGGGTTTATATGGTTTCTGCCCCAAACATGAGAATCTTATCCATTTTTTGAGGCTTTCAAGTCTGGCTAATCTTTCTCCAGCAATGCTTAAGCGTCTCTGGCACGTCTACACATTTTTTCCATTCTCCTCAGAACTCAAAGACAGTTCACAAGACAAGTGGTATGGGGTTGCACCTCCTAATGAATCAGCAGAATTTATTGCTTACCACAGCGAGTGTACTTAGTGCTTCTTAGCACCTAAAAGCTGCCCAAGCTCTTCTGCTCAAGCCTATGACTTGACTGACAACACTGTCACTGTGCTACTTACTCTCTTTTGAAGACAATTTTTTATCTGTGACTGACGATAAAGTCACACAGAATCACGGAATGCTAAAGGTTGGACCTAAATATGGGACCATATTCACAAGTGTAAACCATGTCCTACACACCTAAATCAGGGACAAGAGAAGGTTCCTAAAGGTATGTGAAGTCCAGTGTTGAATCAGGACATGGGAACTTCCCCTCAGTCTCATGTAGGTGTGAAGAGCTGTTAAAAATGATGTGGTTGGTAAAGATCTTCCTGTGACAAATTCAGTAAGAGCAGGGCTTGGTAGAGTGAGTCCAAATTGGGAAGTAAAGAGATTTGAGGTATGATAAGGGATTTTCTGATCCAAATGTGGGAGGGGTTTAATGGTTTTCATCTGTGTACAGCAATTCTATGGGCAGGAGCAGACCACTAGGGAAAATACACAAATTCGAATAGTGTATCAAGTAACTTCAGCTCCTGCAGGCTCTCTCCTTCTCACCAGCTGTGGAGAATTACCAACTGATGGGCAAATTGCACAAGGACTATAGAGAGGCTTCAGCTGCAGTCAGACACGCACACTCTCCATTGGACCTCACCAGTCAATGAGTCTATTGCTCCCTGAGAACTGGACAGGGTCCATTGTGTTCCCCTGCTGCTGGATAATAAAGATTTCTGTTGGGCTGGCAGTGCAAAGGTAGTGTATGTACTGCAGCTATGTGCTGTGTAGATGCTCTGTGATCTGAAATGACCTGGAAAATGCATTTTGCTTTTCAGATATGTTCTGGCATGCTCCAAAGCATATACAGTCTCTCTCGCAAACTGGAAGGCGTTCTGGCGTACCACTTCAAACAAGCTTATCAAAGAAATACCTGTGGTAGATAGGTCTCTGTGAAAAACCCCCACAGCACAGACAATTAAAGTAATGACCATCCTCTGCATTCCCATGTACTTTATACCACCTTGGAGTTCACAGTGTTTTAGGAATTCTGAGTCGTTAACACTCAAGCAAGACAGGGAAGTATTATTCTCTACTTTGATAGATGAAGAAGCTGAAGCTCAGAGTGACCTGATGACTCACCAGTGTACCTAGGAGTACAACACATCCCTAAAGTTAGTGAGATGAGTTACAAAGCAAGCCTAAAAAGAGTTTCATATACACATATAAGGTGTATCCTGCCAGTCACTTCCACCTGAAAGAACATTTCTCCTTTCGCCCTTTTTATTGTTGTCATTCATCCAGTACTTTTTCTGTACGAATTGTTCAAACCAGATATTTGCCAATTTTGTCACACATAATATTTTGTACCTGAGGAATCCCAGTTGAATTCACAGCTGAATCTTGTTGTAGATAGTCTTGCAGAGGGCATCTCATAAATTCTTCTACTCTTCTATTGCAAAGAAGCCAAGTACACTAGGAAAACCTAGGTTTCTGGTTCTTTCATATTCTGTGTGGGATTCTCCCTGAATAGTCTACCAGTCCAACTGTTTTCAAAGAAATGCTGTGTTATGGATCTATTTCATTTGCAGCTTCCTGAACACCTTTGTGGCTAAGCAGAATACAAAACCTGTATCTTGATTCATTAAAATTTCCCATGGCAGTCCAGCTCTGAAAAAAACCTTTTTTTTAAAGGCTAATACAATACATTAAGTGTCCAAAGAGTTCAATGCTGTTGCCTTTGGATACCACATAATATGGTTACGAAAATATGAGAAAGATATAGAACCAGAAATCTTGCACAGAGATGCACTAATTAGATCATTGCTTATTCAAGAGAAGAGATCTTTCATCTCCAGGAACTCAAGCAATTAGGTGAGGTCTGTCACAGTACACCACAGGGGCAGCCAGCTGATACTAATGAGTTCTGTGCTGTAGTTGAGTAAACAACTGGTCATCACAGTCTCATTAGGGCTCTTCCATTTCCATGTTTTCTTCCCATTTGCTGGGCTCTGTGGTCGGGTAATGTGTTAAGGCCCTGTCATTACTTTGTGTCTGCATGTATTACTGCTGCTTGTTCCTCCTACTCTCTGTCCACACTGTTTTGTCTGCAGTGTGGGACTGGTGCTGACCCTGCCCACTCAGGCCTCACCCCATCCGTATCATTCATTTCATGTCCTAATACAGCTGCCACTGGATGCTCTGACCTGCTGAGATATGTGCCTCCTTTTTGAGGTTAATTTACTAGTAATGAAAATTCCAGTTACAGAGAATAATTCTATCCATTCTGGTCAGGACAGCAGTTGTCACAACAGGATGAGTTTTAGTCTATCTTATAATTATCATTTACAACAAAATATCAAGTTTTTAAGTTACCCTGACAGGACTGTAGCTTCAAGCTATTCAAATACTGCAACATAACTAATTTTCTTTATACCCCTTGAAAGTCTTGATTTTAAAAACATATTAATTAATAATTTATCAATATATAAATAAAATTATCTGCACACGAGAAATAACTAAAGTCTGAATATAAATCAGCTTTGACATTTGCATTCGTAGAGATAGTAAAGACTGGCTAGTAAAGACTGGCTTTAAAAGTAGATACACAAAGTAATTTGTGGACTCTTGGCCAGACTGCTCTCCCCAGAGTATATCAACTGTAACTTTATATTCAAGGCAATGAAAACAGACATGTGGTCTGAGAAGCTGTAAGAGGCCAGAAACTGAAAAGTAGAGCTTTTGGGTAGCAGTCAAAAGCCACTCAGAGACTGATGGAATCACCCATTCTGCTGAAATCTAAGACCATGTCAAACTGGATCAGTGTCACTTGTATTTTATTTCCAAATAAACTAGACTACATTGATTATATAATTCCTTAATCAGAATATGACAACATAGCTTCCTTTATGTAGAAAGAGATTCCATCACTTAAACAGAGGTAGCTATTGTCATTTGAGATGCACTGGCTACCAGCTGCTGCTCCAGATAGGACTCCCACAGTTCTGTGTACAATAAATATTACATAGGCAAATAGATATAGTTACAAATATATGCATCAGATGCTTGTATTTAGGTGACTAAATCCCAGCAGCAGTGATTGTCAATAAGTGGGTTTAATGAGTGGATACATTTCAGCATCAGGGTTAACATCCTTATGCTTCCCTTGCAATTAAAGATAAAAACAAATTTTCATGTTTTTTGATCCTTGAACTTACCCCATAACATCTTTCTTAAAACACATTTGCTCCACCTTCTGTATTTACTGCTCACTCTGGTACTTCTTGAGCTGTAGTGCATAATATTCTATTGTTTTTAATCAAGAAAAATTTATTTTCACAAACAGGTATCTATAATATCTGTCCTTGTAGACTTCTTTTGTGATTGCTTACCTTAAAAAGAATCCAAATTAACACATTATTCCAAGAGGAAAGTGTTTTGGAAGTAGGTAATGCCAGGAAAATGTGCTGTCTTTCTGTGTAGGATCTGTGCTTACACTTAGACTGAATTCATTTGTCCTGAAAAGATTTTTTTTTTTAATTACTTTTTATATAATAGATCTATAGAGACATATAGATGTGTATGTGCATCCTATCTCAAACCAGGGCAGTTTTAAGATGCATGAAAAGCCTTAGCAATTTGCACTTAGTTATATGCAACAAGCTTTTTCTTGTCAAATTCTTTTCTTTCCCAACCTTTTCTTACCTGAAGTAACCTAACCCTTTCCAAACAGGAGCCTGCCAGACCACAGACTTTGTTGTCACAGAGAGAACCCTGGGGTATCACTGAATAGGCACAAAGAACCTAACAGTGCCCAAAAAGTAAAGTATGCTTTATTTAAGCATATTTAAGCAGCAGAACCTGTCTCATCTCTCAGCTTGAACATATTTCACAATAACTGCAGAAAAACTTGAAAGGGTGGGAAAAGAAAATACTGCCTGTTTTAATGCCTTCTGAAATGGTAATCTGCTATGAAATTAACATGAAGGTGAACAGAGATACTCACAAATTGCATGGTAAAAGTACTGAACCACCAAAGTTTTTAAAAAGAGGGGGTTTTGGATTATATATATTCTTTTAATGAAAGATGGGCCTCATGAAGTGGAGCAAAATTATGAATTTTGAATGCAGATTAAGCTCATAACTTAAGTTTCTGCTTTACCAGGAGCTTTTTAAATAATTAGAGAAGTCACCCAGGGACTAAACCCATATGAGGCCTTTAAATTGACCCTGAGGCTTCTGTAACCCATGGATGTGTGCTGAATGTTGATGCAGGTCTCGTGGCTGCAGATGCACAGAGGAGATTCCCGGGTCTCTCTCTCTGAAGAGATGGATTCTGGAGGATCAATTAAAGCAGGCCTGGACTTGACTAACAAATGAAACCCATTATAAAGTGCTGAACTAGCTGATTTCTGGCATGGGAACTCCCAGTCAGCTGAACTCCTCTGCACTTACAATGTGTAACCACACACAGAGAAAGGGATGGATGACTACATGGCTGCATCACCATCCTTGGCTCATATCATCTCTGTAGCCAAAAGTGTTATACTCAGTGCTACACTCATGAACTAGGAGTTTTCTATGCCAGTTTTAACAGAGTACACACTGCAATGTCGGAGTCAAGCTACTCTTCTGTATGTGACTGAGACCACCAATTAATTTTTCCCAGATAATCAAAAATCTGTTGTGGTAAAGATATGCTGTTTCCTACTGAGGAGGGCTACCACAAAAATCACTGACCTGGAACTGGGATAGCCACACAGCTTTATTCATCCTTAGATAAATCATGTGGGTTTAACATATCTTTTCCTAAATAGTGACCAGGAGTTGATATTCAGTTTTTGAAAATCGTTAAATATAATTCCATTCTCATTTACACCAGTGTGAATAAGACTATTGAAGAATCTGATCCACAAAGTAATGATAAATATTTTCTCTGACATGAACACAAAACATTCTTATGTTATGTAATTTGAACTGACTTTTAGCTTTGTCTTTCTTTGTGTTTATTTTTTTGGGTTTTTTTTTCCTATAGCTTTAACATGAAAAAGAAAGGGAATTATGGTCAATATAGATATTCCCAAGAGGGAGAGAGAAATTTAATGTTGTGGTTCAGCTAGTACATAAGAAAGTGTTCTCTTTCTGTTCTTTGTCTTTTGGATATTTTTGGGTTTGCCTGTGGTTTAAAAATGAGCTCTTTTTTCTTCAGTGGAAAAGGTCATTGTTCTCCTGTAATTTTCATGCCACATTTATGAAGCACATCCATTTTCTTATATCCAGTCACCCTTAACACAAGCACCAAAAATTTAAAATACAGCACTGCCTTATGCTTATGTGGAACACAATGAGAAACAATCCAACTACACTCTGAGAATACTGATTTCACAATGGCAAGAAACTTACATATTAATTAGAATAAATGTATTCAAGAAGGACATTTAGATTCTTTAGCTTATATAAAGGAAAATACTTATCCAATTACAGTTAAGATACTATTACAATCATGTGGCTTCCTTAAGAGCCTTGTTTGGCATGCAATGTCTAAATAGACATTGTAACTTTCTATTGAATAGCACTCTAAGATGAAACATGGAATAAAATAAAACCCCACTGTCTTTTTAATAGAAAAAGACCTACAAAGAAAAAAAGACATTTTACAGTGAATATTCCACCTATAAACATTCTTTGAAATGCCACCATTTCTTTAGCTATACTTAAGTTTCCAAAGTGATTTACATGTTAACCTCATTCCTAATTGTTTGTAATATTCTGAAATATTCTATTTTCAGACTCAATGCCTCTGTGTTTTGCCTTAAGTAAATAATATAAGGTTTGTCTTCCTTGTGACCTGTTTTCATTGTAATACTTATGTCTCCAAATTCGTTCTTTCTCTTTTCTGAGTTAAGCTGAAGTGAATATTAGTACTATGACCTAAAATTATATTCAACAACAAATCTTTGTGCAGCAAAACTCTAAATATGTGCACTGACCTTTAAAGATCATACTAACGAATTTTAAACACACCTGCAATGTTCTGTAAGCCACAAATAAAGAGCAGCTTTTATGAAAAACTGTATGCAGTGATGGGTGTACTTCCTCTGTGAAGGCAAAGCCTCTAACTCCAAATAGTGTTACAATTGTCAAGCTGAAAAATAATGCTTTTATATATACAGAAGGGAATACTTTCTATATTTCAGGGTTATTACTCTACCTCCCATTCTGGTGTCTGGACCTGCATCTTCTTGGTCCCGTTCTTGGGCCTTGAGGGCAAATTGCACCATACAGATCATATCTGTACAGTCAAATTATATTTCAATTACTTGCCTCTGTGTCTTTATCTTCTAATATGTCTTTTCAGAAAACAGATTTATCTAGATATGTCTGTGTTCAGAGTTAACTCGTGCTTTGAAAGAGAGTGTAGACCTTCAGGGAAGGATGTGACACTTCTTCCCTGCATGTCTTGGGTACAAGAGAAAAAGACTGTGTAATAGCTCACACCAGCTCCACCTTCCTGTTTGACTCAGTCTGCACATCGTCTGGAGCAAGGATTAAGGTCTTGAATCATCTTTTACCCCCCACTCTCAGACCTGAGTAAATCTTCTCTTATACCAAAAGAATAGCACTGAAGAACATTTGAATCATTTTCTTTCCCTTTTTCATCTTTTTGCCAACTGTTAGTTATCAATGATGTTAAAAATAACTAATCATCAGTATGCAGTAAGCAATGCAGTGACATTTAAATGTGATTCTGAAGGGCCATGAAGCAAATGACTTTTGATTGCTACCATGATATAGTTATGTTCTCATGTAATGTGTTTTTTATAATGGGAAATAAAAAGCATTTTCTATACAATATAACAATTGCTGCCACTAGAATTAATGTCCAAAGCTACATAGACTTAACTCTAGGGGTAGGAGGAAAACAAAACCTTCTTCCCTAGAGTCTCTAATGGAGGTCTGATTCTGAAATTTTTACACCAACATCAATCACCTTACACAACGTATTTTCTGGCTTTATTCTTCCCTGATTGTAGTGCTGGATAAGTGAGATTGGTTTGGTGTTGTTCTCATAAATCAGATTTTATACTTTTCTGCCTAGATAACTCAGGAGTCCACAAGCATCAAAATCTACCAATGTATTTTCATGGCTCAGTGTGGAATGTTGCCATCACATAGAATTGCAACCTGGGAACAATTCCTTTAATTAGATAATATATCAATGTTAAATGTAGGTCATGAGTGCTCTTAAGCTTTCTTGGTATAAAGAGAAGGAAGCATTTTGCTATTCCTTATCCAAGATTCCCACTCTGGGTTTATTATCAGTAAGCAGATACAAGACTTTACAGTGTTCCCAAAAAATAAATATATATCCCATGTATTGGAAGCATTCACAGATCTAGAAAAAATAATAACACATCTGTCAGAATCCCCCCACCTGGATTGCCTTCTCTTCAACACTCATTCAATATGCTTCAGTGTCCTCTGAGAAAACCAAGATCTTTCATGATTAATGTGCAAGCTCCCGCCACACTCATGGCCTCTTTCCTACTCTCAAGCAAGGAATGGTATTTCTTCTCTGGATTCTCTCACCTGCTGTGGCTAACTACATGAGTGCAGTTTAGTGATGTGATATAAACTTTGGGGATTGAAAATTTACTAATGGCAAACTCACCTGAAGCATATCTGGCTGCACTATCAGGGGTTTTATAAAAGCATCTTATGAATCACTTCAGTGGGAGCTGCAAAACCTGAATCAGAGAAAGAAATTAAATCCACGCAGTTCATGCTGCATGAGAATGATTTTGAATACAACAGTAGGCATAAATTTGTGTTGTAAGAATTCATGCCCTTCCCTGCTGTCCAGCATTCCTCTGTCAGTGTTAGTGTTCCTCTTGTTCACCACTTTTCACTTATGGTAGTTATCAGTGGCAGCTGTTCTGCCCTTGGAGAAATCCAGCAGTCTCAAATGCTGGTTTGCTGCAGAGCAGTTAGAGATAAGATATTTTTCTCTTTAATTCATCTATCTCAGGCCAAAGAGTTTTCTTTTACCTATATGACCAACCCTTTGGGTACTGCTCTGGTACATAAGCAGAAAAAGACTCACATTCAAGCCAAGGTTCAGTCTGGACATGGCACACATGGGTAGTCCCAAATTCACATCAGTGTTATGATCTGCATTTAGACATGGTTCTTATGTGTGGATTAGCATATGATTATAGTTTTTAGATACTTTAACACAGCAGTTTCTTCTGAATAATTAAACACAAGGTGTTTTCATTACAATAAACACAGACAGTGATTGTTTTCCTATTTATCACAAGATTTATGACAAGACCTCTTGATAACCACATTCAATTTAATTCTTTGAGAAACAGTAAGGAAGTGTAACCCTGTTACATTCTTTTCCAAAATTTTTCACAATACACCAACATTCCTATTAACACCTTTGCTATCAACTACCACTCTATGATTTTTCATACATATAAGCCTTTTCTGTCTGTTTCTGTGATAGACAGCCCTTTTTTTAAAGAAATTAATAGTGTGAAACTCTGCACTGGTTTTAGAATATCTGTTAAAAAACTCCATTGCCCATGTGTCTAGATTAGGTCACAGGCAGCTACATAGATGTGGCTGTGAGTTTCTAACTCATCATAGATTCATTTGCCAAATATGGAAATCTTTTTCAATTTCTTCATTTCATTTTACCGTGGTTTAAAAATTTGTGGCTATCAGAAAACAAAAATTGGAATTGTCAATTTTGCCACCATTTTGTATCAAACTATTTGCTGAATTGTAATTACTTCACATATAGACATCAAATTCTTCACAGGTATTATAGCATTATAGTTGAATTGCTCAGGGAGTCATCTGGGAGGAATGGGAAAAACCACAAAAATAACAGGGTTTCATGTATTTCCATTTATACAACAAAAATCATCAGCTTCCCTTTCAGAAAATACTAGTTGACTTCTTCTTATTGGCTTCTATTGACATTGCTTTAAAAAAATGTAGTGGGGATTTTTAAGGCAGATTTTTTATGTTCTTACTTAATCTTCTACATTATTATATTCTACTTCAAAACTGGTTAAGAACAGTAGATATGCCCATACTGAGGAAATACAGTCTCACTGGCAGGAAGGACTTACAGCATCCTCTGTGGTAGTTTTATACTAGAAGGTAATTAGAGACAGGTTGAAAACTGTCATTTAACATCTATTTTTTTTAGTAAACATGCCTATTCTGTGTGATGAAAGGCAGTCCAGCTATTAGAAACACAATACAGAAATAGGTCAGTGTTGGATTACTGCGATGCTGTGGGAGAGCACGGGTTTGCAAATATCAGTCTTTATGGGTCCTTTGAGAAGGTAGCATGAGAGTGATTTTCTGAGCCAAACTGGACGCACAGATTTTCTTGATTCAATGTTTTATAGTAAACATACCCCAGAAACAGCAGCAATTAATCTGAGTGACTAAAGTCCACATGAATGTAATGTACTGGCAGCTTCTTTCACTGCTGTCTTTCACTGGTTTTGGCTGAATCCAGGTGCAAGAACTGAACAACGATGCACATGCACTATTTTACATATTTATTAAAAACGTCAGATTGAAGATGCTTTGCCTAATTTTTCTTTTATTTATTTCCTGTTACAGTGGATTTCCCACTGGATACAGTTTCAAACAAGAATGACCAGTTAAACTATGGATTTCTAACGAAGAATTAGCACATACATGTATGTTTTTCTCCTTGTGAAAAAGTTATTTCTATGTTTTACTCATTCAGCTTGGGCAAGAAGAGAACATCACATGATAAGCATGTTCTAGCACTGCTCAGATTTAGTATATTCCTGCCAGCAGTCTACATATAAAAATTATTTACAAGAAGTATCTGATGAATAAATTTGAATTGCAAAAAGCTTTCATTTTAAATTTAAAATAGAAAAAAAGGCTCATGAATCATTTTTGGGTGATTTGACCATAAGAAAAAGCTAAAATAACCAAATTATTAACTCAGGAATACCTACTCAGATTTATCTGAGATATTTTTATAAGTAATTCTCAGGACTGCAGTTCACTTTTTGTAGATTTCACAGACTGTCACTGGAAAAAGTCCGTATTTGCAGATTGTCAAACGATAGCATTGATTGGTTTCCCAACAAAATACAAGTGTGTAAGTAAAACTAAAATCTCGTTGCACTGTTTTAGGTACTTACACCTTTACTATGAGGATGATCACTTTACAGAAGTCAATGTTTGTATTAAAAGGTAAATAATTGCTTATAAGACCTGCTGGGAGGACAGGGTTAAAATCAGAAAATTTGGTGAGGAGGAGGGAAAAGTTTTGCTCAAAGTGCCATTGCAGCTGGGAACGCTAAAAACGTTGGTGTGGGGAAACTGCATTTTTTATGCCTCCTGTTTGGAGGAGAAAAATTCCTGAGGAGAGATAACAAACACACTCTCACAGATCGTGTGAAGCCTTTTGCTATGGTGAGGTGGCAGGGAGCCCTCCCTGCTGCCCGCTAGGATAGACTGAGGGGAACAGAGCCTGTGTCCCCCCCTTGTGGTTCTGCCACCCAGCATTTCTAGCAAGGTAATGAAATAAATCTACTCTTAGCATTTTGGCTGTGGTTTGATGGTTGCCCTCGCTTACCTGTATGTGCCAATTCACACAAGATCCTTTCCTACAAGACAATTGCTTTTTTTGTGTAAGCCCAGGCAGGCTATACTGATAAACAGCACACCCGTAACTTGCCCAAGCAACTTTCTTGTTTTGCTTCTATAGGATGAGCAACAGGTTTTCCTGGGTTGGGCTGGTTGTGTTTCAGCCTGTCCTGTATAAAGAGTTGATTTCTGTCTCACATAATGTGCTTGAGTGGTTCTTTTTCTCCAACATGCAAATCTTGCAATACCACACGATAAACCAGCTGATCAAAATTAGTAATTCATATCACAACTTGTATAGCGTGAAATGTTACAGCTGTGGTACTTTTATGAATTATTTGAAACACTTTACTAGTCACTATGAAAGAAAATATATTTCTTCTTTGAAAACTGTACTGCTTGTACCTGGGATAGATTTCATTCTTTTCTTAGTAGCTGGTGCAGTGCTTTTTTTTGGATTTAGTATGAGAATAATGCTAATAACGCACTGATGTTATTAACATCAATGCTAAGTGATCATCCTAAATAGTTTCCTGTGCTTTGCCAGTGAGGAGCTGCACAAGAAGCTGGGAGGTAACACAGCCAGGACAGCTGACCAGAAATGGCCAAAGAGATGTTCCACACCATACAACATAATGTCCAGTATATAAATTGGGGGGAGTGGGCCAGGACCCACATTTTTTCCTTTACTTATCCTCCTTCCCATTGGGGGAGTACAAGGTAGTGAACAAACTGGTATTCACTCACCATCTGGGGTTAAACCATGACAAAACCCTCACTTTTCTTACTTCTGTGGGGTTTATGGATAATTATTCCAACCAGTAACAATTTATCTCTTCCTTTCTAGAAATGACTCTCAAATCTTTCCAGAATCTGATCATATTTCAGTGCAGTGACTGTCTTGTGTTTTGCCCTCCTTTCACCCAATAATATGGCCCTGCTGTAAAATTTCAGCAATGTTTGACACTGAACGCAGGTAATACTAAGAAAGCATTAAAGTAGTGTTAGCTGCCTTTTCAAATTTTTCAGAGAATGAAAAAAAGTCATTAACTCAAATGAGCACTCATACAGAAATGTACATTCATTTTCAGCATTCAGAAAAAATTCCAGTAATATACTTTACTCTATGCATGCACACTTAGGAAGGGAGTGACACCAGTGTAAGCTTTCTGGCCCAAGCATTCAATATGTTCTCTTCGCTGAGGCCTTGTTATTTTTTCACAGTGTCTCTCAGCATTCATGTAGGATTATTGGCCTTGATTACTTGAATGCTTCCAAGAAAAAATTGAGAGTTAACTCTCCTAATTTCATATATTTAAATATTATATGTGCAGTGAGTATAGCACATGTATAACACACATATAGACGTCATATTATGAATGAATGAATCCCACCCAAGATATTTAAATATTAAATATCAAAAAATAAATATTTAAAATGAACATTTTAAATATGTGCTATAAACACATATAGACATGTAATCCAAATTTGTCTGAAGAGATCACTGAATGAGTCTAAACAGGACTCCAGCTGTTGAATACTTGTGCAAGTGACATCTTAAAACAGTTTGTTTTCAATACAGAAATACACTGTCTGTCTTAATGGTGCCTATTTCACTCCATTCCTCTTTAAAAATGTGTTAACTTGCTTCTGAAAATTAAGATTTGTCTCCCTTAACTAGAAACATAGTCTAAACAAACTTCTGCTAGCACTGATTGTCAGGATCTTAGAGGTCAAATAATTTGCTCTAACTTCCATGCCTAGGGCCATTTGAGACTCTTTGGTATGTATGAGAGTATACATATATAGCTTGGCAGATGTGGCACAGGATCGATGAGAAACTTTCTGGAGCTGCAGCTGGGAGCCAGGCAGGGCATCTTTGGGCCGCTCAGATGGCAGAAGACAGTAGAACCAAGATCTTGACTTTTACACATATATATAAATATGTGAGAAGAACTCATCCTAAATGTGATTGCTGATTTGAGTCCATCATTTAGTTTTACATTATTTTGTGGCATCTAACACTTGCACAGGGTAAAACCATTGGCTTAGCACGTTAAATTGACTGACTGTTGGATTGTAGGACCTTGGTGGCAGCTGTGGCAGCCTGGACATCATCATGTTCTAACGCTGTGAGTTACTTGCATCGTCTCAGAAAACAAAATATTTAAAGATGCTTCTTTAATGGTAAACAACTCCTGATGGAAGTGCCATTAAAACCACTTAAACTTGGATACCTTTAGTATGTACCACCTATATCTTAAGACTGCTACCACAAGGAAAAGATTTTTCATCTTTTTCTCTCTTTTTTTTTTTTTTGGAGGGGGGGCGGATGTGTGTTTGTTTGTTTTTGTTTTTGTTTTTTAATTATGCAAGATTGGTTCCCTTTTCAGTTTTCAGATGTCTGAAAGTGGAGTGTAAGGAGGAACAGAGAAATAGAAATTGATGTGGACTTCCTAGGCCCGCTGCAGCCAGCTTTTTTTTGCAGTCATGAAGTATATGTATTGACATATATGAAGAAGAAGACTGGAAGGCACATCTATGAGCATACATGCGCATCTTCACTTTGAAATGCAACACACAAGAGAAGAGTTGCTGCACTGTCTCAGAAAAAAAAAAAGTTCAGCTGAGGATTGCACTGGTCCTCTTGCTTTTTCAGGAATAAACCCCAAATGGTTTGCAGAGCCTCTGAATAAAATCCATGATCACAGGTCCTCACAATTACCACTCCCCTTAATTGTTGTTATCTTCTCCCTTCTCTGTCTCACACACCTTCTCACCTCACAGCCTATGTTTTTAGCTCTGAAAAAGAACAAATAAAAATATTTAACCACATTAGCTTGATGAAGTTATCATCAAGTTGAATAAGGAAAAAAAGCATCTTCTCTACGTTGGTGCACATGTAATCATTCTTATATGCAGTGAAGAGCAAGAAGAGGTAACATGCTGGAGACTTTACATTTGGAAAGTGTTTTGTTAGTTTTCACATAGGTTACACTGTTGCTGCCTGTTCCGAGCTTCTCTTCCCCCTCCCCAAGACAAGCCAGGACTTGCCTCTGCCACGTGCTCCTCAACTCTTTCATTCCAAGCAGGGGCAAAACCAAATGTAACTCAAACTCTTTAGCAGTGTCTGATTGGCCGGTCACCCCGGGTCCGCCCCCAGTCCTCCCCTTTCCCCTTCTCCCAATAAAAGAAGGGCCCAAGAGCATGCCCGCCCTCTTTGGCTTTGCAATCCTTCTGAGAGCATCTGTGTGCTTCTGTCTCTGTTTGAAAGCTTCTAATTGCAGGAATTGGGCAACCAAAAGCTATGTTTCTCCCTCTTTGCTTCTACTGGTGGTATCAGCTTTGCAGCTACCATTTGCCGCTTTCAGAGCTACTGAAATGCTGGATTGCCTGTGCTACCTCTAGACTGCGCGAGGCTTTTGAAGGCATTGAACTACGAGCCTAGCCGGTAAAAAGCTGTGAGTATATTTCCACATTACACCTCATGTGATTTGGTGGAATTACTTTCCCTCTTTCCCTTTCCATTCTGGGTAACAGTAAAGATTTCAACACTATAAAACATACATGCTACAGCAAGTAGGTTAGAGGAATTCTCTGGTTATAGGAGTTCAACTAACTTTTCTCTTTAATTCATTTTCAAAGCTTTTCAACAACCACTGCTGGCTTGTAAATTCTTATTTACCCTGCCCTGCATTAAAACCTGCAGTATTTGTAGACACTCTAATATACTCGGCTGCCGTCCCATCTCAGCTGAATGAGTCTCTTGCCAGCGATTTTGGTGGAGCTGTCCTTCTTTCAAGCCAGTGAATAGAAATCAAACCTTTGTATACAGGATATTTGAACAAAAGTCCATACATGAGTGAACAGGGCAATGCATTAACAGCTGATAGCTTTCTAGTACTTTTGCTTTCCCATTGATCACAGTGACAGCAAAGCAGATGGACATCTTGTTCAGGTACACTTGTTGCAAGGCTGGAAGGTTCTGGAGTGGGTAGAAATGGAGCTCTGATACACAACCTGGTCCAGATATTTCCTCCTACACACTTGAGTTACAGTCTTCAGCACAGAGATTTAAAAAGAAATGTTTTTATTTTGGTGCTTTATCATAGTTACCTGGATTTAGAATTACACATTAGCGTAATTTTCTTACCTGTATGGATAAAGGATTTTCCTGATTCCCAGGTATTCTTCTAACTAAAGATCCTTTTTCTCCCCCTCAGTGTCCCTGCGCTGTTGTTTATTTTAATATAAAATAACAGTAAAGTATTCCTTTTGTAAACAGGCATCTCTAGCATGTATATTACTTATCTTTTTATAGTTGGATTTCTTTACTAGCACTAAAATTTGCTAAAAATAATACAAGCATTCATCTTATCAGCATCTTTATACTCAAAGCTTTTTAGAGAGGTGAGGACCTCAATTTTCAAGCAAAAGACAGATTTTCATGTCATTTCAAGCTTAGCACTTCTGCTTACCAACCTCTTACCTGAAGCCTCCACTTAACTTTAAGCCATGAAACATGCTTTGGGAAATTCTAGTGCATTCAAAAAACTTTTACCTTTACAGAGCATCTGAAATAGGATATCTGAATTACTTTCTAAAGGTTTGTTTCCAAAGAATCTGGGTTTTGTACTAGTACAAAATAGATTGTGTACCTAACACAATCTATTTTTAACACTAAAGTTACCTGCTACAAAGCTGAAGCCCCAGGCTCTCAGGAAATCATATTTGTCATCAATAAACAGCTTTAGGATGCCAAATTTGGCAAAGGGCAGTTTTAGCCCACCAAGACAGTTTCTCAACCCAGCCAAATTCTAATCTGAGGCAGGGGGTAGCAGTTTTCCCTGAAATCACTCACCAAGATGACCAGTGAGCCACCAGGCTCATTTAATGCAGTTTTGGTGCATATCCATGAGAAAATTTAATAGCTTTTCCAGCACAGAAAGGGACATACAACAAACATTTGCAGAAAGCCAGAGGCTATGTGGCTTTTGGAGTAGCAGGGAGAAGTTAAATAGACTGGGAGCTGGCTGTAGAAAGAGAGATCAGTTCTTGGATATTGGGATGAAAGGCTCAGAGCTGGCACGAGAAACTATATGTTTCTGGCACAGGGGTCTATAACAGCCATGAAAGAGCCTTGTGGGTGGCCCACTAAAAAGAGGGGCTACAGCTGTGTCTGAAGGAGGCTGGCAGAAGACTGTTCCTGGCTGTTAAATTTGCCAGCCTGTGTATGCTTGCAGCAAGGCAATGACCTAGAGGGAGTTGTCTGGACAAACTCCATGTCTATACCCAGCGGGTACTGCGATGTCTTTAGGGCTGAATGAAGCATGATGATCTTACATTGGTTGCTAACCATTTGTATACACAGAACATGAAAAGAATTTTCCTCAGAAACAAAGGTTGAGAAAGGATACCTTCATTACAGCATGATCAAGTGAACAGAGAGAATTCTTCAGAAATGTTTATCTAAACACACCTGTAATCCTCTAGGTATTAAAATTGCACAATGACTATACACTATCTTTTCTAATTCTTTACTCACCTTAAAATTCTAAAGTATTTCCAAAAAAAAGAAAAAAAAAAAGGAGTAAGTTAATCTATTTACTTTTTGCCCTACCCTCTGTGGACTTGGAGTGCAAACCAGAATTATTCTGCTAAAAAAACAAATCAACACAGAGAACTGTTAGATGATTGGAAGGCTTTTCATGTCCTTTCTCCCTTGTTTAGTTTGCTCATATGTATGCTAAATATGACCATATCTTTCCAAACTTTTTATGGGTCCTCTTTTATAAAATTCTTTTTTTTTCCTGGCTTTCTCTAGATTTTCTTCAAGCCCATCTTTCTTAAAATATGATGGCCCACCTAAATATAATATTCCAGGTAAGTCCTCACCAGTGGCAGACACAGCAGAACAGTGACCTTCCTGGCAACACAAAATATGTCTTTTTACAACAGCGTGTTACAGTTGATCCAGAACTAGCCTATTAAGCCTTCTAACTTCTAGGCCCTTACTGTTACTGCTGCCAATCAGTTAATGCTCTTTTCTGCATGAAAACCCTGCAATATATTGAATTTCACCTTTATTGAATTTCTCTTTTTTACATCAAATGATTCTTCAACTGGTCAAGATCATATTCAGTGAACCTTGCCTACCATCTTCACTCATTCAGTTTTTAATGAAAGTTCTTTCCAAACTACCTAAAAACTATTCATCCAAGCTATTAAAAAATACTGAAGAATACTGAGCACAGGACAGAGCCCTAGGGAGTGTGACATAATAAGAAATGGTTGACAAATAGCTCTAGAGCAGATGTGTGCTTTTAGCTGTGAACCTGCCAAAGCCATCATGTATACATGACTTCCTTCAGAGAAAGTGCCATATGGAAAGACCTCAAAAGCCAAAAGTCAAGGCATATCCTGCTGTTGCCCCTTTTTCTGTATGTGACATGATTTTCTCTGGAGAAGAAAGAAACTGCAGTGGATTAATGTTTAATTATTTAAAAATCAGTTGTCTTTTTTCTCATTTCATAGTATCCTTTAAATACTCAAAAACTGCTTTTAATAATTTGATTCTGATTCTTCCAGGCATGTTTTTATAATTCTACCATTCTACCCTTTTCAAAATTGGAAATATCTTTGCCATCAGGTTTCCTTGGATGCTGTGATTTCTGGAAGAAAATCACTGCAGGTTTGGGAGTCGCTATAATACACTTCATCAGGAGCTCCCAAATTTGAGAATAACTAAATAATTCTCAAGGGTTTTTGAGCCTAGATTTTTACATCTGTTTTTCATTTTACTTATTTTAACCATATAGAAGAACTAATTTTTTGTGATACCTGAAATAAAAAAACCCTGAATTTCTCTACTCATTACTTCCTTCCCTTTCCTGGTAAGTACACAGCAAATTCTTTCATTTTCCTTTCATTTACTCCTAAGATATAATTAAAGGGTTTTCTTCTTGTCTGTTTTCTCATGTTAGTCACCTAAAGTTAAGCATTCCATTGTATACTCTGAATCAGTTGGTTTTTAAGAACAATTTTTAACAGTAATAATGTGTCTCAGCTAGCTCAGCCTCCTGGCTCAATTGCATCATTACAGCTTGCTTCTACTTTTATCCATCCCCATGGACTTTCAGTAGATTGGCCTTCGGTTTCTTGGAAGCCAACACATTAAGCCTATTCATTTTTGATATATCACATTGTTATATATTATGTGTTTTCAGACTTTACTATTTAGCCTGTTGCTCAGGTATTTACATGAACAAGGTCAGGAGAGCAGGAGATTCTTGTGTCATAAGAAGGTGGTCTCGTAGATTATGGTGATTAATCATAAATATCATAAGCATCCTGAAAATGAAAATCAAAAATGTGTACTGCTTTGCAACTTACTCCTCATATGAAAAGAGAAGCTATCTTGAACATCTCTTGGCACACACTGGAGAATTACTTTCACTGTAAGCTAAAGTAACTTCCTCCACAGTGAACTGGTCCTCTTTCTCTTCTGTTGAGATTTCCATTCCCATGAGGAAGGAAAGCTGAGTGTCTTTTGTATTCTCCTGTGCCCTGAACAGAAAGCCTAAGGTCTTGCCTGGCATAAAGGAATTGAAATAAGTAGACCGTGTATGCAATGGTGGCCTCTGGGAATGGTTTCAGGACTTTGTATTTCCTAGTGATTTTGTGCTTTTTTGTCAAAGGGTAAACATTTTGAGCTAAATTATTCAGACAGGATTTAGGAGGTGTTTTCTTTAAGTTCTGTGGAATACAAATGTGTGGAGAGAAAGAAAAATCAAGCATTCTGCTTTGGTTTTGTGTTTTTGTTCACTGGTTACACTGAGATCTTTGAGGAGAAGGATTGTATAGATGTCTGGGGTAATCCAGTTCCCCTTCTTCCTGAGTAGGGCTTTCATAGGAAGCCACTCCAAACCACTACTGGAAGAAGTCTATCTCAAGCCTAGTAAAGGAGAGAAAAGAAAAATCCTGGCAAATGAGGAGCCATGATAAAATCTGAGAGGACTTTGCTACCAAGACCAGTGCGTTAGTGGTATTGGTCCAGATAAGAGAAGACACTGAGTACTTTCCAGGAGATGGCATTATGGAAATGTATGGCATATTTTAGCAGTGCAATACCAACACAAGGCCTCAGAGTGCAGAGTGAATTCACTTTACTGAAAAAAATACCTTCTTTACATGAAGGTGGAGGAATATAACTCCTTAAAGGTAGAAATTGAGGTAGAAGCTGTCTGCTTCTGAATTATCACACTGACAATACTATATTTTCATACACATTGATGTTTGTTATTCAAATAAAAACAGGTAATTACTAGAACCGTGGTATGCCCCAGTACACATAATCTGCATGAAGCCAGAAAAAAATTGTTTGACCCCAATATAGCGAAGCCTCCCCCAAGGACTGCTGGAAATGCCATTTTCCAGACTTCTGCTTCCTGTAGTACACAGCAGCAGATGGCCAGTCAGCACCCTGGGATATGACTGACTATAAAACAGTGCCTTGACTTTATTCTGTTATTTTAAAGACTCAACATTTTAAATGCATGCATTTTGACAAAGTTGTGAGACTGCTTATATGGGAGGTAAGAGAGGAATAAAAGTTGTTTCTTTGCAAGATATTGTGCTCTCTAGAGAAACTAGGAGCTTCAGGCTTGTTTATGCTAAATAACCTGCTGAGCCCATGTGTCTTGGTTAGGTTAAATAACACTGAATGGCCTCAGTGGGGTGACCATCTTTCTTCAATGTTCCCACAGTGTAGTTTTAGTAGTGAAAGAAACAGTAACCCCAGAAAGCTCTGACCCTCATGGCATACTGTCCCCAGGAGAGCAGAGGCTGCCTCTTCTGAGACTGGGAATTTTGGTACTCTGGCATCCATCCATGTCGAGCATTATTCCACTTATCTGTTGTTATGGATTTAGCATAATTCTGTGTGATACAGGAACATGTATTCATATTTAAATATTATGCTGACTGCAGTACAATTACTCTTAATAACTGATCCCAGAACAACAACTCTATTTCAAAGCATTGCTCCAGATACTTTTATAATGATATTGTTTCATGGTCCACAAAGTTGTTGGTGACAAGGTGCGGGCAAGGTACCAGAAGTTGTGAAGGCACTGACTTCCTATACATGAGGTCCAAGGGTACATCCTTGTCCTCTGTCCTCTGTCTCAGCATGATCTGTGACATTTTGTGGAACATTTTTCAAGCTAGGACATCTATTTCTGTGTAGGTTTCAGCTACATAAGTGTGAGAGACTAGTTTGAAAACTTTTTGACATTTACTCTATGAAAATAAAGTACTGCAAGGTAGCACTACTCTTCTTGGGCTTAAAATTGAGTACTTGCTTAAGAATCTCACTTACCTGGAGCTTGTGAACAAGGTCCTCCAAACCCAAATTAACAGTAAAGTACTTATGACAGAGCTCCAAGACAAAACATGGCATTGAAATATAAGGATGAACTTGGTGTATAGAGATGTAAATACATTTAATTCTGTTTATGATATAACATTTGTATGTTTTTATCGTAGGCTTGACATGCTGTAGCAACGTTTTAAAAACTGGAAGAATGTTAGGGATGTCCTCAACAAAGCAATGAATTCCTAATTTTCATAGAAAGGGATGAAGGTAAGGAGAGAGGAAGACCCTGCTGCTATGCATGACTTTTGAACCTTGAAATTCTTCTCCAGAAGTCAGTGGGGAGGGATATGAGATATGAAAGCTTGGTTGGAGGTGAGTTAGTATCACATTTTGCTGTTTCATTTTTTACCTTTGACATTTTTTTTCCAACCATGATATTAAGAATTTAAGATTTTCTTTTGCTCAAATAAGCTGGCATTAATCTTCCCCATCATCTTTCCAGTGCTGCAGTTGAGGCCAAGGGAAGGTGGCTCACATTCTGTCTCTGGAGGTAAAGTCTACAAGCATCAGTCTAATACTCCCCCGATGAGGTGCACTCTGACGGTGCTAAATGCTCTCAGCCAGGCTGGAAGGGTCAGCCAGGGCCTGGGAGTGCCAAGCTCTCTATTGAAAAAGTTGTTCCTGGCAGACACAGAGAACACCCCTTCTTCCAGGATCAGGTAACAAAGAAAGACCCCTCACAGCAGACTCCTGGGGAACCTTTCAAATCAGTCCATGATTTCAAGGGGAAATGTAGCAGCTTCCAGCACAGGAGAGAGGGCTGAAACTAAATTAACCAAGAGAAAATATTGGATAGTACTGATTTGTGAGAGTATGTTTGAAAAAAATATTTATAAACATTTTCTGCAAAGTTGCTACTACCGTAAAATATGCAATAGAAGGTGTCTTCATGAGAATTAAGAAAAGAGGCAGCTCTTTTCATCTAATAAATTCCAGGAAATCAGTTCTCTAGTCAATCCTCTGACCTGAGATGCTGTAAAATACTGGTTTATTCTACCTATTCTGAAAGGTATTGGGAGTTATCTAGTAGTTTCCTCACTCCTGTAGGCATTGCAACTATGCTGTTTTTATCACTTCAGTCCATAAGGCTTCTCTCTGTGCCATCAGGCTCATGCCTCAGGAAAGTCACTGGCAAAAACTACTTGAACCTCTGCTTATAGCCCAGACTCAGGCTTTGGAGAAGCTCATTAATGCTAAGAAGCTGGCTACCAGGGTAAAATGTTTTCATGGAGATTTCATGGAAACTGCAGTCTAAAACCTGATACTCATTCTTTGCAGAGTTAAAAGCTAAACAGGATGTGGGGAGAGTTTCTATTTTATCATCCAAAATAAGTGACAACTGCATTGATGTTATTTTATAGCTATTGTTGGATTCTTTTTTTTAGGTTGATAATAAAATAACAGATGCAAAAAATAAGAACATACTGGAAGAGACTGATACAGGGATGCATATCTCCTCACATTCCCATGTCCTTAAAAATGTTTGTATTCACTCTAATAGGGAGTAAATGTAAAGGAGAGTGCATTTCATTACAAATAACTCAAAGGAACTGTCAGGGTATTCAGTCCCAAGTCAGTGTTAAAATAGAAACATGAACTCTATATTTTCTAAATGTAATGATATGAAATGTTTTCATTTAGGGTGGTCATAAACCAGATATCACCAATACTATCAAAAGGAGATTCTCTTTATGAGCTTATCTGATATTTTGTGTGGTACTATGAAAAAGTGCACATTGTGCAGTAAGATAAACACTATTGCCATTCTAAATCATAGGGACAAAAGTGGAAACCAGGCTGCAGAAAACTGCAGAGTGCATTGAAAGTACTTTTAAGTAAAGCCTTTCAGAGATTCTGAGAACTGCCAAAACAAGCAACCCAACTTCATTTAGAAGAAACGGAAAGCAACTGTGCAGAAAGAAAACCCATGCTATGTAGAAGAGATTTGAGTGCAGAACACAGATCCAAAGTGATGGTAATTCCATCTTGGAATGGTAAATATCACAAATGAAAAGGCTTAGCTAAAAACAATAGTTCTCCAGGTACAGGTCTTCCAAAAGGTCCTAATTAAGCAAAAGAGATTGCCCAAGAATATTAGCATCAGAAAACAACTCCAGTAACCTGAGGACCCTGGCAATGTAATTGATAAAATATTAAACTGATATTTTTAATCCAGCAGCATCCCAGGCTAAGTCATGAACTTGTGAGTTAAGCATGTGTTAATGAAACATCAGAAGCTAAGTTTTTACTCATGAAATATACACTCACAGAGAGGTTATCATCCACAGAGAAGGCACACACCTACTGAAAGTAGGCAGCCGTGCATGCAAAATTACCTCCTGTCTGTGCAGCGGAAAGGAGCTACTTAGAGCCCTTCTGTGTCTATTAATGGGGCTCAAAGGAGAGACAGCTTGGATACTGTGTATTGCTAATAACTGCAAAAGGTGCACTGGAGCCTGCATAAATAACTGTAACATAAAGGGTTATAGCAATGCCTGTGAGGAATACAGAAACAAAAAGAGAACACTGAGCTGTGAAAAATAGTTCATACCCCACTTCTTTAAGGCTTTTTTGTAAAATCCTAATTACACGTGTGCAAATAATTCATTTATCAGTTTGGTTGCTGAACATAAAAAATACTTTCTAATATGTTTCAGATCAACCTGAACTGATTTCTTTTCTTTTTGCTAACACAAAAAGCAGCATTAACAATATTTAGTGTTCAAGCACTTCTACATTTACAAAAATTATTTTGTAGCTGCATTTTTGTTGCTATTTTGTTTATTTGGTTTTTCTCTTAATAAATGAAGGAGAATTTGACTTCTGCAAGGAATGATCAATAAATTTTTATTTAAAAAAATAATTGAAATTTGATCCTAAAGTTCACGAATTACTTTGGTAGACCTAAAACTTTTCTTCTCATACAAAATTCTATTTTGAATGCAGGCACAATCTCCATTATTGAAAGCCTTTACTTTTTTTCCTCCTAATTTCACATCAGTAGAATTAATTCTTCTCTCATATAAGTGGAGCAATGTAGCTCTCACAGCCACAGGGTCCTGAATCAGTAAAGAACCTGATAAGGAATAATGATAAGGAACCTGAGAAGATATTTGTATTTCTGCTTGAAAATTAGGTCAACTTAAAAAAAATTAAATTTGCTAAACATCATTTCAGCAGCTTACTCCTGCCTCCTTTTTCCTCTTATAACTGTGCAGTAGCTTCCATATTTTTCCAAAATCCTCTCTGTCCTGTTGAGATTCCCTTAACACACACTGAAGGAGAAGCAATTGAGGGCAGTCTGCAAACTCCCAATCCACACTGCTGGCTCCTAAACTGAGAAGTCCTCAGGCTGCTTCTGATCTCCAAGGCCTAGACTGATGCTTTTGCCACAAGCTCTTTTTATCTTAGGCTTATCCCTGGCTGTCTAGAGCTCTCCCCACACTAATTATTGTGTGCATGAGATCCAGCAATATGGGCTAGATGAGACCCAAGGAGGACTTCGGTGAAGCTTGTAGCTCCTCTAGCTGGGTGAACCAGGATTTCTGAGCATTCCCATAGTGCAAACCTGCAGTTTGAGGAGTTGTGGACCATTCACATCCCACCACCACCCCAGTAGTTAACTCCCTACCAAAAAGTAACTACAGGAGATACATAATAAGACAGTGATTGATGGTATCAACAATTGAGGAAAATTGACTTTGTCACTTGGGCAAAATGTATTAACTGGAGAACAGGAAGAAAAAAGTATATAAAATAAATAGTTCCTTAGCAATCTTGGCTGCCACTGGTATCAACAGTTCCCAGGACTTTTTAAAAGGGATCGTGATTGCCATACTGTTTCAAGCTGTCCAAATTACTTTATATTCTTCCAGTTTCTTTACATTTTTCCTGATTTGAATTGCACATTAATTGTAGCTAAAGACAAGAGTAAAAACGTTTCCCTTTACTTAGGGTGTGCTGGAGGAACCTCGGTTCAGGACACTGAAATCACAGCCAGATCCAGAGTCCTTTGTTAAAACCTGTTTTGGGAGAATCCTGTCCCCTGCTGCTGCCTCTTTTATGTGCTGTTGCCTCTTTTCTGTGCTGTTGCTCTTGGCAAACTGGGCCTTCTCTCCCCTTCAGAGGGATACTCATCATATTCAATCTGGGAAATTCCTGTTCCTGGGAAAGGGAGGATGCAGTCCTTGCTATTTGCTCTGCCAGCTCTGTGGGTAGTTCCTATTTCTCCTCTCTGTCTATTCAAGTTCAGGTATAGAAGACCCTTCTAAGCAGAGATGGTTCCTGCCTAAGTGCAGGTCAGTTTAAAACCACTCTAGTCTCTAGAGCTGTTGACTGAAATTTCACTGACTCTTTTGGGAGCTTCAACACCTAGCAAAGTTTTTTACATGTGAACACACAGGTTTAAGTGTCTTAATCTGAGAGTTGTGACTTGACCTTATGAATCTATGGCCTGTTATTTCACAACAGCTTTACTCTGGCAGGTAGGACAGCCCAAGAATTTAGACCCTGTGACTGAAACTACTTTGCACCTGGAATTTAGAGCCATATAGGCTTAGATCTGAAGACTAGCTAGTTTAGGTAAGAATCTAGACATTATTTCTGGATGCTACAAAATCTAAAATTGTGTATTAGAGTTATAGTAAGTAGGATCAGATGAGTTTAGAGCAAACAGAGCTGTCTGTGAGACTTCTGACTGAGCAAAAGTCTGGGTGCCAACATTCAACTGAAGTTTCTTGCAGAGATAAAAAGACTTGTATTTGTATCAAAGCCACTCATTCAAAACTACCCCATGCTGCCATGGCCATTCGGTAGTGCCCATGTATAATGATCCCAGTCTAGCTGCTGCACAAGGAGGTTCTATCACTGCAAAGGAGCCATTCAGCTTTCTCACACATAGTTTTTGAAAGGATGTCCAGGAGACACCTGTCACTGATGCTTTTACTCACCCTTGCAAGTAAGGTCTGAGTTACATTCACCAGAGATTGTGTGAGGACAACAAATTGTATCTTCCCAAGGTGTTTAATACATTTCTCCAACTTCTAGATTATCAGTCTGATAATCTTCACTGGAAAATCAATGCACGTAAAATGAATACATGCAGAAATGGCAGCAGCATTAAAAGAAACAGAGTGAAAAGACTTTGAAAGAAATAGTACATTATATCTGACAAAAACATCTGTGAGTTCTAAAATGACATTTGAAAAGACATCAGAGGGGCAGGGAAAATGAGGTCTTTTCTGTCTGTTCTGACTACAACTCTAGTGAGAAAATTTTCCCTAACACATAATAATCCTAGCAAAAAATCAGCTCTACAGAGCTGATCAGCCGCACCTTGAATTCCTTCAGTATGATGGCAAGCATTTTTTGCAGGTGAAGATGCAAGTTAGAAAGGTAAAGACCTTTAGTATGAAAACCTGTGGCTTGTTGCAAACAGACTGACATTTTGGTGGGAGAAAAGTATAATTAAGTTGCAAGATTCTTTTCCAAAAGAGAAAGATCTTATTCTAAAAGTGAAATTTACATAAACCAAGTGGTTCATCATGTTACCTTTTAAATCAACTATCAGTAAATTCAACTCCCACTCCCTCCTCAAAGAGTTTAAATCTGAAAAATAAAGAACTGAAACTAACACACAAAAAAACTGTGGTAGGAAAAAGGGCAGCGTCATTACAAGGGTAAATGAAACCATGCAAATCATCAGTGAAATCCAGTGTCCTAAATTTACCTAGACTGTTGTACAAGATTTGGGGAGTTCACTGTAGGGCAGGCTTAGCCTCGTGCTGTCCGCCAGAGTGAGGAGGTAACTGCTGATGTTCAAGGCCTGCTGAGAGCAGTGGCAGCACCTACACAAGCTTGGACTCCAGGATTCCAGGTGGTGATGGCCCAGGCTAATTGCTGCCAGACGCCCCCATCCGGAGTCTGTGTCTGCCAGAAAGGATCCCCCTGGTCCAGCAGAGATCCTCTGCACTGAAGCAGTCAGAAGTTTTGAGCTCCAGGGAAAAAATGCAAGGGTGACAAAAGGATTTAAAAATTTTAGTGAAAGTACATCTATGAGCCAGGCAAAGTGCAGAGGAGAAAGGAGTTGGGAGAAGAATGATAATGGATAATGAGTAATAAAGAAGAGACAATTTAACTGCACAATACTAAAAGACAAGCATCAACTTAAGAGGAAAAAGACACTTTGAGGACAGGAACATTCCTGCAAGTCATGGGTCAGTGCTGCATGTGACAGGAAAGAAGAATGATTCTTGTTTTGAAACCTTGTTCTTGCCCCTGTCTGAGTCCTCTTCACAGCATAACAGTAGGAAAAAGTTGTTAAATGTTCAAAACAGCTGCTGCTGAGCTCTCCGCTGTCTCACAGCATCCTCTGATCACTAAAATATATAAGCAGAAGCCCAGGTTCATTGCTAAGCAACAGACTGCTTAAACATATACCGAAATTCAAGCATGTAACAAAATTCTGTTCATGTTAGTATCACAGAGGCTTGTAACTCAGTTTTAAATTCACATGAGTGTCTTGCTGAAGAGCAGTGGGGTACGAGGGTGTTGTGTCCTTCCTGTGCTGGGGACCCCAGAGCTGAACGCAGTACAGTTCTTCAGCTCTCCCTCTTCTGTAAGAAATGGGACACAACTTTTATATATAAGTATATATGTATGTGTGTATGTATACAAGTAACATATGCCATGTATACACAAATGTATGCATTTACACAGCTACTTACTTTTGAACAAGACACCTGAGAAAAGGAAAATTAAGGGATCTTGCTGCTGTAGGACTTACTCTTCCTTACCCAGTGTTCTCCCTACTATTTGTTACGTTCAATTCTCACCAGACCATGAAAATGAGTTTGTAAGCATTTGGAACCTGACAAGTGTGGTTCTGTTCAATCTCTCAAATGAATAAATAGTTTTTGTTGATGCTGAGAATCTGCAAAGAAATTAGTTGCTATAACAGACACTGACACTGTGTTAGAAATTTTGGGAGAAACTGATTCATGATATAAAAGTATCACATGCATTCGAAGTTATTCTGTTCATGTGTACTAAAGTCTACTAAGGAAATTTATAAAAAATCTCAAGAGCCAGTAAAATGATGGCAGTGACAACCAGCTGGCCTCTGGGCAAACACCTTGATGACTGAGAGTGGCACCAAGGCTTTGCCAGCTCCTCTGCAAGAGACAGGAAGAACAGCAAGAAATACAAAATTTCCACAGATGGGTTCCTCTGCACCTCACTTCAGATGTCTGTAATGTTTGAGGTAGCCATCCCCAGGTAATTTTACCTGGAGGTAAGACATCTTTCCATTGCCAGATCTAGGGATCAGCCTGACTCATCAGATGCAAGCAATGTGTAATTATATAGCCTAATTGTGGTTGCAGTTTTTCTGGTTTAACTTTGTTGTTTTAAAGTTTGGAGATCAGTTCACTTGAACCACACCTGCTCAAGGTGCAGTTTTAAAATTTTTCCTCATGCTTTTATTTATTGACATAATGGTTATAATTATCACCCCACTTCAGTTAGCAATGGTTTTGATGTGGCTTCTGAGGGCTCGAAGTTGAGTGTACAGGGAACAATAATCTTTCCAAAAAAATGCTGATTTTGGCTTATGTAAAATATTTCACACAAACATGAATGTCTTTCTGGAATAATCACTCTCTTCTCGTCTTGCAAGTAAAAGATACATCCAAGGAACCTCAATAAGAACAACAGTGTAGCTCTGATCAAAGCTAATCACAATGTAGTAGAAGTGATTAATTTTTTCCCTCTATTTTCAGTGCAATTCCAAAATTATCTAATACTCACTTCAACAGATCTGAAATATATTTCATCTTGATCAAAGGCAAAAAAAAAAAAAAGCATTTTCATGTCATCATTTCAATTGTTATCTTATACTAAATATTAATGTGTATTCTATCATAAAGTCCAATCATTTGGTTTTATTAGTGGACATAGCATAGGAATTAGCAGTTTAACCTTATCCACACAAATCATTTCCCATGTATAAAGATGAAACATCTAAAGGAGATCAATTCAAATTTTTCTTTTTTCAAGAATTCTGCAATATTTGGCTTCTTATCCCATTTCATCTCTCAGAATTCCTTGAGAAATGGAAATTCAGATCAAGCCTGGTGAAGTTTTATGAGGGAAAGTAATATTCAGGTTCTCTGAAGTCTACTGAAATTCAGCTACAATCATTTGGATGAATCATGAACAATTATTCTTTCTAAAAACTGGATGAATTTTTTAAGTTTTGTGACTGTGTCACTCCACTAAAAAATCCATATGATTCAAAATAAACAAACTCCTTGAATAATTGTTTCTTCTGAGAAGGTGTAAAAATGCAGTGTTATTTGCACAGAAGTAAAGGAAGTGATGATGCTTCATTCACATCTTCCATCTGAGTGTCTCAATATGACTTGGAAAGATAATAAATTTAAGTCTCAGAAAGATCAACCCATTATTCGTATTTTCAGTAATTTTAGAAAATGGGAGTGAAAAATCAGTTAAAGGGAAGCACTCAGAACAAAGTACTTAGATGTTATCTCAGACACCAATTACAAAGACCAAAGAGCAAAACCTTCCAGCTATCATTAGCACCACATGAGATCTTTTTACTAAGCTCATTTAAAACATAGACGTGCACCTAAATCCCTTCTCATGAAAAACATCTTCTTCTGCCTAAAATTTCCCTGAAGTATAGATGTTGAGGCACTGGTGTGCAAATGGAGCAATTAAAAGGAAGATTAAAAGAAATTTAAAGAATATATTTCCTTCCTAGCTACTCATAACTATTCTGAAGTTCCTCAGAGTCTCATTTAATTTCCCCAATGGATTTTTAGTCTTTTTCTAGTATCAATATCAGTCACAATCTCTCCCTGCAGAGTAACACGTCTGTTCTCAGGGAAAAGAAGGGCAGATGGATACAGAGTTTCTTCTAAATCAAGCCAGAACTCGTTATGCATTTTGTTTTCCTTCTTGCATTCCCACAGCCATAGGAAAGACATAGCAGGTAAAGAAGTACTCACTATGGAGAAGAAAATTACCAAGATTTTAAACTACAGTGTAGCTGCGTAGTTCTCATGAAAGTCTGGTGTATGTAAATAGCAGAACTCACATTTACTGGGGGAAAAAAAATACTTTTTTGCAATGGTAATTTAGGACTTTGCCTTTTTTTCACTGAAAGTAACAAAATAAATAATTGCTTTTAAGATTGAAGTGATCCCAAGCAGCCTACAGAGTTAGGGAATTTTGCAGAAGCAAAAGTTTTATGAAGAAAAATAGCTTTATATGCCCAAAAGAATGGCTTTATTTATTTGAAAATGTAATGGCTTTAATCCTTGAGGGGTTACCTGAGCTCTCACCTTCCTAAAAAGCAAGCTATATGCAAGAAACCCAGAACTGATCTATTTTTACTTTAAAAGTTCTTTACAGCTCTAGCTTTTAACTGAACATCTCTGTTGCTGCTGAAACAGCTTGATCAGTATGATCTCTACAGTTGTCTCAAATACAAGTTGCAGCTAATGGAAATAGAAGAGTCAACAGTTAGGATTTTACTGCGAAAAGCTTTCCCAGCTGGATTAGCCAATAATAAAAGGTAGCACAACACTTTCTACCATCTTTGCTGGACAAACCTCTACATCCTACCTCCTAGAAAAAGATACAGTCAAAGCCATACTTGTTTGATTTCTCCTACTTGGGTCCAGATGCTGAGGCAAAGTGAAACCTTCACCTCACGTGGGGTGCAGAAACTCATGTCTCACAGGTGCAAATTTTGAGAACACCTGAGGTTCAAGACTTAGAATCTGTAGTTGTGTCCCTTCACTTAAAGACATACTGATACTGTGGGATGCCAAATATTTGATTTTATATTCAGCAGCCTTATTTAATTGCCTTTAACAACTCCTATATGAGCAATTGTATAGTCATTCTCCTCTTAGACAATGCAACGTATGGTGCCTAGGGAGTGCAGGGGAAAAGAGAGTTCTCCAGCTGTGAACCAGCAAAATAGAAAGAAATATAAGGAAAAAACCAGACCATTCTTGGAATAGACTACAAAATGTGTGTAAAATACTTAACAGGATTTAAGAAATAAGGAAAAGACTGGAAAAATAAACTACAGAATAATGTACAAAAACCTTTCCAAGAAAAAACCCAGAGAAGCAAAGATCAGTTTACCATTGACACTGCTAAGAAATCCATGGCTGGAACATGGAGTGAAATCACTTTATCCCTTTGTCGCTTCTTGAATTGCTACACTTCAACTTATGCTTGCTAATCTGCTACTCTTCATCAAAAGGTTACAAAACATTGTCTTACCTGACTTGGAACTCAAAATTAGTCCGTGCAGTTTGAAAATTTGGGAGCCTGTTTTCTGCCCAAAAGTAAGCGATATAATGATGGTTATCTTGCTAAGTATATGGTACCTTTCATGTACCAGAAAGAAAGAAAGAAAAGTAGAAGAGGCATTTACCCCAAATTGCTGGATGAAAAATTGACCTCAACACTGTTTTAGTTTCAAGACTGGACTAAATCACATTTTATGCTCTCCTACCTTCTATATAGTTTATTTAAAACTTTCAAGAGTTTGTACTTTGTTTCCAAGATCTTAAAGTTCCAAACTGCAGCTGTATGAATGGAGTGCACCTCTTTACTGAGCTGTACTTCTGTCCCATTGCCAGCTGTAGATGGAGCAATAGGCAGTTTCTTCTCAGGCACTTCTAACTGCTCAGGATGGGAGAAGAGAAATACCATGCTCATGATAACATTGTTGTGAATAGTAGTAATTTGCAAGGTGAAACATGACATCTTGTATGTCCTTCACTTCAAGTCGTTTGTGGGTTTGTGGATACTGCTTAGCACCAGACCTGACAGTTTTGGGCTTTAAGCAGTCCATTCAGATGACTGTATTGCTTTAACCTTTGAAGGAAGCACTCAAGGTAGGTGGCTTCATGTCCTGGATAATAACTTCCAGTTACAGTAAGCTGAAAATGAAGGTGATGTGGTTAACATTTACAGAGCTCATAATAAGGGCATTCTCTAAGAGTCATTATGAGACACTGAAATAATCCTCCCTCTTTCCCAATCAGCAGCACAGCTCTCAACCATCCAGCTTTCACTAGCTCCCCATTGTTCTTCTGACATTGTAGCTCATGCTCTCAGTATACATGGCTCAGTCAGTTTCCCCATTTAAGTTCCATGGAACAAAAAATTCTCACTTCCTTATCAGAGCAAAAATCCAGGTAAATTTGGATTTCAGGGTACACAACCAGCGAATGAAATGAGACATATGTTAATCATCACCACTACTCGGGAGCAATCTTCAGAATGTCTTCTTCCCTGTACTCCACTCCTGCATCTTGGCATCATAGAATCACAGAAGGACCTGACTTGGAAGGGACATCAAAGACCATCTCATTCCAATATATTCCAATTTAATCTAATGGATGATATATAATCCCTTACTCTAGAACCAAGAGAGACAACAGATCACTAACCCCTGTGTAGTGAACAGATCTGTCTCAAGCATACCACCAAGGCTTAAAGTTTGAATCAGGCATCATTTCCTTAGGAGTCTTGTTCCAACTAGCACATAAAAATGTTAAAAATTTATACCCTCTACCTAATTATCTGGTTTCACTTCTAGACACTGCCTTTGCCTGCTACTTTTTTGTATACATATATATGTGTATATTTATATAAATATCTAAGTTGTATCTTGATTTTCTTTTGATCATGTAAATAAATTATGGACAAGTCCTTCACTGTAACATATGAACGCTTCATAAACTCTTACTTTTTTGATAAGAGGTGGCAAGTGCAATCTGCTTTAATGTAATGTCTTCACTGTGAGAAAATAAAAATAGAAGTATCATACCCTATTCATTGCAATGAAAGTTTTAGTGTTTACATCTAGCTTAAGTGGTAGCAATTAAAACTCTAGAAAACAGCCCTTAGTAGCATTAAAAGATCTTTTTAGTTTCATTCCTTCAAATGTACATCAAACCCTCCAACTCCCTGTATAGTGCTGTTAAGCTGCTCTATAAATATGTGCTCTGTTGTCTGACAGTAAGGAAGGAAGAATTTTAGGCCAAATAAAAGTTGAGCTGCAATGTGACCATTGCAAAACACAGTACTGTGTGTAGGGGAAGGAGAAAGTTTTACTGTGAAGGCATCATGAAACTCAGCTGAAGCAAATCAGCTGAAGAATCACCGTCCTGGTTTTAACAAGTCAGGTATCCAAACACGTCTTTTGACCCATAGAATATGAGCGTGAAAACTTATCCCACAGTTTAGCAGCCCAAAAAAGCCTCCCACAATGTCACCTAAAAGCAGAATTGGATCATATTTCTGCTCATAACTGTTGGAGACAGTCAGATCTGTCAAGTAACAAAGAACGCACTGCTCTTCTAGTCCATGGAGATCCTGTGAACCTCTTTTTGAACCTACCTACATCCCCTGAAAGGCTGGACTTACAGTGAAGTGCAGATCTGAAAGGGAGAATTTTTGCTGGTTCTTCTACTTAAAAGGAAGTATTAATTCCATGTTGCTTGATCTTTAGCTGTGGCCTCTTCAGGATTTGAGACATACTGACTTCCTTAAATCCATAAGATTTATGTAAAACTTGAGTGAGGTAAAACATAGATGCTATTATTCTCTAAAAGAACACCAAATAGGAGTACACATTGCCCTGGTCAGGCAGTACTGCCTGGTGCATGAAGGGCAATAAATAATTCTGCACTTGACATACCTTTTCCAAAGAGCACAGAATATCTGGTGTTAAACAAGCAATGGCAAATTATGCTGTACTACACTACACACAGATATGAACAGATGGTTTCATACATTAAAACAAAGGACAACTAATTGTTTGCATAAATTAAGATTTCATCTGGAGACATTACCTTCATTCCTTTTTCTTTCCAAGCACCACCATGATATACCAACTCCTATCACTTGAGGAAAAACAGATTGTTAAAGACTAACATAACATTGTTTCAGACCTCAGCAGAAGCTTAATCACACAATCAGCTTGGAGGTGCCTTTCCCTTTATGGGTAAATCAGGTCATGGATTTCTACATTCTTTGAGGAGCTGTATAGAACTTTGAAACTACTGGTCATTACCAAAGTTTTCATTTATTTGAATGTAATTTATGAGGTGCATACCAATATCTAGATATCCAAATAGTATCTTTCTCTCTAGTGGAGTAAGAGAACAACTGGCTACAGGGTGTATAACCCTTTCGTTGCAAATTGAAAAGCATCTGAGAGCAGGAAAAAAGGGCAAACTCAACTGACCTCTGGACTCCAGACACTGGATTAGAAATATCAAATATCCTAATCTATGTCTCTGTTGTCCTGACTAGTTATTGCCACAGAATTTAACATATCATGCAAGAACTCCCAAAGAAATGAAGTCTTCTGTGATCTGAAGAGTTTTTTCTCCTTTCTCATATACTACATTGCAAAGAAGAATTAGGGATTATTATCATGAGGTCTTCACAGTGTATAGCTCCAATAGCAAAATGCACCCTTCAGCACAATATAAAAGCCCAGGATAGATTGATTCCTGTAAAGCTGGAAGGAATTATCATTGCTTAAGGTAAAATCTTCAGAAGTGCCTAAATTAGGCTGTTGAAGTCCCATTTTGAAAAATGACATAAGTACTTAGAAACATAACTCCAATTGAAGCCTTATGATTACTGTAGCCTAATAGTTACTTCATTGCAGGTGAGCAGCAATAACTGCTACACTTAACCTGCTAAGCTCTGCAAATGAGGCTTAGGTGGCTCTTCCTTTTGCAGGTTAAGTACAGTCAAATTTTTATTACTTCCCATGTAGCATGCATGCTGCCTGTTATGAAGGCCTACTTGACACGTGGCAGAAGATTAAGTTATAGTAATTCACCATTAGCAAATGAAATCATGGGACTTCAGAGCTTATGAATATGTAAATTCAGCTCATGAGAGGCTTTGACTCATAGCCTAAACAGAGCTTCACCCAGAAGTTCCTCCAACAATCCCACAGCAGCTCACTGAATAGATATCTGAATGCATTCTCTTGAAAGCTTGCTTTATCCTAAAAAATAGCTACAGATTTTTCAATTCTCTGAAATATTATTCCAAATGTTCTTACACACAGGCATGTATTTTAATATACTTCCAAAGAGTATATTTACTGTGAGCCTGTGATTCTTTGTATTCCTTCATTTCTTCTACCTATGTCAGGCTACCCAAGTTTTCAAGTAGCTGTGTCTCTTCTTTGTGTGCATGCACACACACGTGTGTGTGTGTTAAAGCTACAAATTGTGAAGAGTGCACAAAGAAAAGACACATTAATGGGTTAATCATCCATCTAGAACCGTGTGTGGGTGGCTAAACAATTCATTTGAAATATAGCTCACTTCTCACCCACTCACAAAGGTGTTACTGAAGGCATGAATTCTCTTTCATATTTGGGAACAAAACAAGGCTTATTTTTTGGCTTTAATAAGAAATGCTAAAACCAGTGTGAGAACCCATCTTCTCAAATACACACAGAGTTCCCACAAGCATTTATGCAACATCTGCTGCTGTGGGCTGAGCTAGTAAACAGCAATGTTAATATGAACTAAAAATATAGTATTGTTAATAATACAAAGTAATAATGTGTTTCTACTGCTTAGGGCATCACAAGTCTATAACCTAAGGCAAAGGCTGGTTTTCATCTGGAGATGCAGAAAGAAGATAGCCACCTTTCTACAGCAGTAAATGTCATGCTTTGTAGAATTTTGGCTTCTCTGCTGCAGTGTGATTTTGTAAGTATGATGTATTCATTTGTTCTACATGTACTGCTCTACACCTCAGAATGGATGCTGTGATCCAAAAGACGTGTGTGAAGAATCACTGGACTGATTGCAGAATCACATTACTTAAGTGAGAATATGCTGGGTGTAAAGACTTGGTTTTCATTAACATGGTGAGCTTTTCTGAAAAACTAGCTGCAACTGAATATCCTGCTTTAATAAGAAGTACACAGTATTCTCTATTTACAGAATTTAATTGTTTCCAAATTGCTGCTGCTAGATAACAAAAGCTTATGAATCTTTTCTACTCCTCTGTAATAAAGTTCTCATTCAAACAGGCTTGAAAGGGAGCATCTTATATTGGTTTTGCTTTTCAGGTAAATATATATCACATATGATATAAAGCATGATTATCATCCTTTTTTTTTCCACCCTCTTTTATGGTTTTTAGGTATTTTTAGTTTTAAAAAAGCCATGATATTCAGAAAATACAGAAAATTTTCAGAAAAGGATTCTAAACCTGGTGGTTTTACCATTTGCATTGATAAATTAAGGAGAATACTTCTGACACAGGGGAGGTATGCTTAGCCTTCAAAGTCAGGGAAGTACTGATTTAACTACATGGAGAAGCAACCCTAAGGCATTCTTTTTCAACAAGACACTGTCTTCCTGGAAGTCACTGCATGATAAAAACAAGCTCAAAGTGGTTTTGTGCACAAGGGTTGACATAATACAACTCTCCTCTATACTTTATTATGGTATCTTGATCATCTGTTCATAAAGTGGATACTGTGCACAACAGCAAAACTGTCTTTCAGGAAATCCTTTTCTGGTTGACTCTTTCTTTACTCAGACATTCAGTTCTCCCCTACCTATGCTAATAAACAAGGAAACCCACTGAAACTATGTATCTAAATGCAGCCCTGACCCTTCATTTTTATAAGTCCATCTACAGCACAGATCCAGTTCAAATTCAACTGGATTGAAAGGGAGTCTTTCCACTGTGATTTAGATCAGGGTATGTATCCTGGCTTGGACACCTCATCTTTCTGTATAAAAGCCCTTCCAATTCCTTTCAAGTTTCCCTCTAAAAACATCTTTCTCTTCTATGAGAAGATATTCTGAAATATTCTCATTTTCTTCACGCTGCGAAATTACAGTATGTGGTCTTTATGAGCAGTGCATGATGCAACTGGCAAGTGTTAAATAGCTGGCCACCCACTGTGGAGTAATAGTGGATGGTAGCAAAAGCACAGTAAAAGTCCATCAAATAAAGGGCCAGAATTCCTTAGACAACAGTTAAAACCCCAGGGATAAAGCAGTCGAGCATCACTTCCTGCTTAAGATAGATGACATTAGTGTCCAATGAAAACAGGCCAAGACACATGGGGAAAATGCAGACCAGATCCTGAGATCTAGATGTGAAGGCACCCCACGAGCTGCACTTGTTATCTGTCCACAAAACAATACATAAATCTGTAGTGCTGCCTGTTTGGGGGGAAAAAAAGCACTATATAAAGCAGTTTATAATTTTTTACAGTTCCTCATTGCAGCTGGCGATTGCTAAAATAGATGATCTCATAGTCTGCTGTGTGGCTGCCAGATAGCTTGCATGCAGATAGATCCCTTTGTGCTGCAGACCATAGAAACCTGCATAAAATTGGCCTTCTTTCCTTAATAGAGCTGCATGAACAAAGATGAGTTTGTTGCTGACCAAGAACTGAAAGCTTTGTTTTATAAGACTCTCTGAATGTATTGCACTTTGCCAAAGGAAAAGGTTCTCTATCAAAAAGGAGAAAGAAAGGGGGGAGAGAGAAGGAAAGAGAGAAAGAGAGAAGGAAGGAAAGAAAGAGATAGAAAGAAAGAAAGAAAGGAGAAAGAAAAAGATAAAAAGCAGAAACCAGACAAAGAAACACAGAAGTGTGCACTTCTGTGATGAATATTTGTGAGTAAAATGGGCTGAAACCTTTTTTTTTTTTTGAATAGTGGTCACATTTCTTGAGCTGAATAAAAATGAAAGCAAAAGGAACTTTAATTAATGGGATGCCTTTTGATTTGTAGAGCAAAACTGCCAGAGCAGATGTACCAGCAAAGAGGATTAGATTGTCCCTTCTCTGACGCACTGAAAATTTCTTTTTCCCCTTGTAGTAACCCCCATTGAGGAGAGGCTCTCTTTAGTGTCTAAAATTCAGCACTGCTAAAGAAACTGTTGTATTTGGGTACAATGGGCAGCTCTCACAAGACTAGACAGAATATGTGAGGAGAGAGCTAATATTCCTTTAAATCCAAGGTTGATTCTGCTTCAGTATTTAGAAAAGCCTAAATAAAAGAGAATTTCTAAGTCTGAGTTTTTTCAAACCTCATCAAATATGTATTAAAGTGAACACTGAAGCAGTCATGATGAACGTTCATCCTTTTTAAAGGCTGAAGTAAGTTAAAGAAAGAATCTTGAACGTTTTTGTTTTTAATTTATATTAGTCTGTCAATTCACCTACTTCTGAGATCTTTGGCTGAAGTTCACCTTTAAGCAAGGTGGAATGATGAAGCATGAATGTAAGTGATGAATTTTATACACACAGATTAGGCCTGATTAACAAATTCCTTAGGTATTTGATTTTTAAATGTTTAAAATGGTGTATTTAAAACTCTAGTTTGAAGAAAAGCAGACCTCCACTTTACTTCTATTTATTTAACTTCCTTTGCACTAGCTGTGAGATAAGGTGTATATTAAAAATCTTTTTATATAGTGCTTGCTTAGGTTCGTTTTGAATTTCTTCTGCATTGAGAAAAAGCAAAAAAATCCAAACAGATTGCATTGGAAATACATAAGTGGCTCAGCAGTTGACATGCTAAGGTGGTGCATGTACAAAAGCCTAATTTATCCAAAGAGAAGCTAAATGGCTGCAGGAATCAAAATAAATACTTTTTTTTTTTTTCATATATTATATTCCACCTATAAATAACACTCATTTAGTAAAGCAAATGTGTGCACAAGAAAGACGGGCAATTACGCATTTTTCAGGCTACAGAGCTTATTTCTCGTCTTTTTGTATCACTCCTGAAATGGAACAGGCACACAGGCCTTCAGTTTACATTTTTCTTCCTTTCCAAGGATAGTAACTCTGGCCTACATCTATTCCTGCCTTAGTCAAAGGCTAACCTTGATGCAACCTTTTGTGAGGATGTGTCCCAAGTCATGATCTTATTGCTTACTGGTTCAGTAAGTGATAAAAATTACCATTTCCATCATGTTTACTTGCCCAGAACAATTTCTATTGCCAAATATCAAACAAAAATCAAAGCCCCAGTGTTTCCTTTTGTTAAAAAAGGCTTCTTCTGGTGCAGAACTTGGCCATGCATTGCTCTCCCACTGGGTAAGTTACTACATTGTTTAGGCTATGATCCTGACAAGTTCAAGTCCTAAGGAAACGTTTTAAATGTGTTTTTTCTTCTTGCAAATCACAGCATAGATTATACTTGGCATAACACTCCTGCTGCTAATGTAGTGTCAGAAGCTTTATATTGGCATCAGAAGTATGTACAGCACCAGAAACCTATACCTCAACAGTGCGCTTATCATTGCCAAGGAATCAGGACTTTTATTTAGCTAACTGTAAATCTTGTAGAACACAAATCAAAACTCAATAAAGTAAACTGGCAAATCAAGTCACCAACTTTATAAAGGTATTAAGTTCTTTTACCAAATTCTCCCACATCAAGCCTCTGGATGGGATCCTGTGATGGTACGACCAGCATACCATTAGACAGCTTACCTCAAGGAAAGTGTTTACCAACATCAGCTGTTTCCCCTGTGTGCCTAGTTAATCGACAGTCCTTTTTTCCACACTTATTTTATATAAAAACAGTGGGTAAAAATAAGAACGTGGCTATTTACCAGGGGTGCACTGCTCTTCCCTTCCCAGCAGGAAATTGCTTGGTTGTGTATTCAACTGTTGACCCTTACACCCACCTTTGATATGCAGGGGAAAAAAAAAGGGGGGGGGGAGGTGGGGCAGGACCTTAACAGTGTTACCTTTCAGAAAAAAAAAGATGGGTATTCTATGAAATTTTTATGTCCTCTGGACAACTGGTCCCTAAACGGTCCATTCTAAAACTAATCAGGTCATTACAGCACAGACATTTCACCACCCTGTAACAAAAATCCAAGATTGGCAGAGATAGGGATTGCAGTTCATATAGCACACAGAAGCAAAGAACTAATATGTAGACTCATTTTATGTTAATAGCATTGCAATTAGCAACAAAATTGTGGTTGTGAAGTGATGGTGTACTAAAACTGTGATAATGATGAGAAGCAGAAGGTTCAGGCAGGGACTAAATTTTCTTTTTCCATAGAATTTGCTAGGTGTCACTAAGATTCTCTTCTAGTTTATTCCTCTTTCATTTTCAGCATGAATTTTCATGTACAATTTTATGGTGGATGCTTCAAATTTTATTTTAATGCAGTACAATTCACGGACATAGATTGGCTATAAAATCATGCTTTTGTTTGTTTAACTCTAAGTATAATATTTATTAGGAAGGACAATATAGCTTTTTAATATCCAGCTACTGAAAGACCGACAAAACATGTCCTCCTTTATACTGGTTTTGTTATATGTGCAGTGACAGAACTAAACCCAGTATTTTGGGCTTGTGCATGGAAATTTAATTAGAAACAGAATGTAATGTGAACGAGTTTATCACAGTCAGATTTCCATAACAGCATTACAAACACTTTACTTGCACTTGCTGTGTAATTAAATTCATGATTCAGCCTGTTTCGTTAAATTGCATTCATGTCTTCATATGCAAAGACCTGATTCTTTTCCTTTTTTTTTAAATTCAGGGGCAGGGTTAAGATGGAGCCAGTTAAATCAATGCTTACCTGTGAAGAATTACACTAATTTTTTTTCCTTGTACTTTTTACTTTTTTAACTGTATCTTCCTTGGTTTGTAATAAATACACTTCTATACTCCAATACCTTAGCTTCACTACCATGATTTTTTTAAATTTTTTTTTTAATGTACGGCATTATTGGCTATATTTAGAGAAGGTGAGATAAGGTAATGAATTATCTTTCTACTGATAAACTAATGCAGTATCTACTGATAGAGTAATGCAGCCCCTTTACGTTCCCATGTGTGTTTCTCCAATTAATGTTGCTCACTTGTTGTAGTCTAAGTACTAAGCAAGATTTCTTCTCCTTTAAACATCCCTCAAAAACTTGCCTTATTTGGTTTCTTTATATTCAGCCTCATCCCAGTCTTACTGCCAGCACATCTCTATTAAACAAATTCCAGGGATTTCAATTCACTCTTAAGTCCAAACCCCATACAGTTGTAGTTCCACCATTTATCTAAACTTCAGAATATTCTAATTGATTCTGAAATTATTCATTCTGCAATTCATACCGTAGCTGCTAAAATATACTTTTTCTGTGATATATCCTATTGTTTTTCTTTTGATGCTCCCATCAAACACAGCTTTGCAGGTTTTGTGTTTATAGCCTGGGAACTAAGAGGGAGGCAATTTGTGTGTTACATTATTTGATTCTATCCTTGATAACTCATGTGTCATGCCAGGAATCAGAAAAACGTTGACCATTAGACCTGTACCAGAGGTGTTCTTGCCTCCTTACTCATGTGTGACATGAGAATGATTAGCAAACTAAGACTACCCCTCTCCAGCTGCATAGTCTCAGCATGACCGCTGGTAAGTGAAGAGACATCAAACAGACATGGAAATGTGCATTCATGGAAAAAAATTCACAGTGGCTCTGGCTATGACTTTCAAATCAATTTGCAAAGCACAGAGCTGGGTTGTTAGTCAAATGTTATCCCATGAACAGCAAGGTATCTGAGGCAGGGCTACAAAAGCAGCTCTTGAAGGCTGCTGTCCTCAGTTGCTTAGGGTGAGTAGGACAAACAACAAGTGTTCTATCAAGAAGAAGAGAAGATGTGGGCAGAAATTCCCAGGTAAAGGCTGAGGCAGAAGTAATAAGTGAGAGAGTGAAGGTGTTTTCCCTCAAGAAAGATAAACAAAACAGATGGGAGAAAGATCAGAGATCCACTTGTGTGGCTATGAGATGGCAAGACACAGAGGAAGAGCGTGTAGCCCTTTGCCATGCACAGCTCCTCTCAAATACTGCAATATGAGGGCTAATATACTGTTTGCATACAGAATGTATTCCATTCTCCCTTTTAATGGACAACAAACCTAATTGAGGCATGTAATTCAAGCATAGATCCACTCCACTTTGGGCACCTGCCAACAGTAGAAGGGAAGAGAAGAGGAACTCCTGAAAGGGGAAGGGTTCTGTCCCTCTACCCAGAGAACTTCATTTTCGCTTGCGTTCTGCACACTGCACAGCCCTTTGCACCGTGCACCCTCGAGGGAGCAGAGTACACTGGTATCCAGGACACCACAGCACTGGGGGGCTGGTCGCCCTGCATGGTCTGAATGAAATCAAATCTTCCTCAGATAGAGAAGACCTGGATCCAGGGTTTCCTGTTTCCAAGAATAAATGGCAGTGTATGATACAGACTGCTGGTGGGAAATAGTTGTCTGTCACCTCAGCATGAGGGTAAGTGAGTGTCAAGAAGGTTTTTACAAGCTTTCCTTCGATGACATGTCTATGAAGATCAGTGTAAGGCTCTAGGTAGCTAGCTAAGCTGAAAAGATGTTACCCTGTTTCATCTGTCTTTCACAAATAAAGCTTTATTTCTATTTATCACAAGATCCAATTCTGACAACTTAAGCATCATTGAATAAGCACCTCGAATTGTGAACGAATCCATCAAAATCAACTGAATTTTCTCACATGATGAGGTTGAATTCAATATAACCCAGAGTAACAGAGTCATGATCTTCAAGAAAATGAGTCAGTGTTACCCCCCTCCCAAATAAAAACAAACAAACAAACAAAACCAAAACAAATAAACCCCACTTATCAAAGACTTTCTGTTATTGAATCTTCCTCTTTTTAAGGGTCAATTATTCCGTAAAATGTGTCTTAAAAGAACTCTGCCATTTTCAAAATTTGCAGTTGCCATAAGCATACTTTATACCCCCGCATGAAAGGTCAGGACAGATTCTAAATTGGTATCAACTGGCAAAAATCCATGTGCTTCCATGGAGCTGAATCTATTTACATCAAATGCTTTCCTGGCCTTTTGAGAACAAGATTTTATTGTTGTTATTATTATTACCATTTTAAAGGCTACCAAGACAGCAACATTTACACTATTTGTTTCTTGAAACTTGCATTTGTAAAAAGAAAGCACCCTACTTTCTCTTCAGTAATTTTCTAATTAAATCCACTTGGAGATAATTGCCACTTTAAGAATAATTGGGTATATATTCTTGTTCTTGGAAGCATGAAAAATTTTTCAGTAAATACGATGCAATGAAATGTCCTTTATAACAGGCTCAGTGGCTCTCACAACTAATTGTGACATTATGTCATAGGGAAAAGTCCATAATGCTCCTCCAGCAGTGAATCAAAGAAACAAACATATTAATATATACACAAAACTCATCCTCAAGCTGAACCCCTGCCTCATGATCAGAGCCTGAATTTGCTGCTATGCCCACGTTGAAAGGAACAGAATTCAGAGTAGCGTTACAACATCCATTCTGGAATGGATCAGGAGCATGTATTGTGTTTCCTTGGCTCCCACATATAGAGATTTTGGGATTTACCCCTGCACTGCAGCCTCATGGTGAGCAGTAAAATGCCATTTACTCTGTCCAGGTGACCCTGCCTGTGGAGTGAGGAGACCCTCACTGCCATGGCCGAGTTCCTCCTGATAACAAACGAGTGTCTTGCTCTTGGGTTGAATTCCCATGTCTGTTCCTGCTCAAAAGCAGGACAAATTAACACTGGTCTGCAATTGCAGGTGCTCAGTTTTACACAGGCTACCTGTTTCCAGGCAACACAGTGACCCTTTTTGTTCAGGGGTATTGCTTTGTTAGGTGTAATTGTATATACTGTCTCCACTTTAATCAGAGACACCTAGTAAATTATACAGGGAAGCATTTCACAGAGGGGAACACTGGCACCCTGAGAAACGCCAGCTGTTACTCAGCAATATTTATTATTCATATGCCATCCCTGTTTTTTGTATGGGGCACTTCACATTGCAACAAAGCAGAAAGAAAAGATGCTATCAGCTGACACCTTGCAACTCTGGATATAAAAGTTTAACTGTTCAATCCCATGCCCTTCAGACAGGTTGCTCTTGGCTTAATGGTGTTTTTGCTGCCTGGTGAATAGTTTACAATACAGGATTAAATGAGCACAAGAAATTCTCTAGTCTAATATTAGGCTACATTTTTCTAATGGATAGCATAACACCTACGCAGTAAATTCTCCCTTGTTCTAGAAAAGGGTATATGAGGTCGAGAAGAGTGTTACTTTCCATTGACAGCCAAAAGCAGGTACCCACGTGTCTGATCCAGTTGTGTTGTTAACTGAGGGTATTGGCAGGAGAAATGGGAGATCATTACAGCTCACTGCTATTTTTGTACATGCAGCAAGCATGGAGAGAACAATAACACAAAGGTAGAAGAATGAGGGAAAAAAAAAATCAAATTCCCCTTTCTTTCATTCTCATCTCTGGCTGACTTCTGCTCTGGGTGCTGTGGTACTAGAGAAAAGCTTGAAAGCCCAGAGACAGATCAACCCATCCACCTGCCCACAGCACCCTGATATCACAGGTTTTAAACAGAAAAATAGATAGACAGAAATATGAGCCCAGGTGACCTCCAGCCGGTTTGATTTCATGGCACAGCATATTGAATGAACATTCCCAGCCCAGTTAAATCATCTCTGATATTTTTCTAGGATATGCTTTATTGAAAACTGCACTTTTCGAAGATTGCACATTTGGTGACATCTTTTTGCTCAGTGATAAGAGCTCTGCAGTCCAGGTAAGGATGGGTGTAAAGAGGAATATTTCCCACCTGCTGCAGAAAATGAGTAATGATTGATTAAATATAATTTGCATCACTTTAATTAAGCCTTCAGGTCTGTGGAATAAAACCATTGAATTCATGATTAATGGCCAAAACACACAACATTCTCTTCAAAGAACAAAGTGATGTACTATTCTGTGGAACACTGTGGATATAAGAGTGGGCAGGGCTGTGGTAAGTAAGTGAGAATTACAGTGCCATATGGCAGCAAAGCCCACACAGAAACAGCAGCTGCAAATCCACAACAGCTGCAGCAGCTGCTGGAAGGGTCTGAGGAATATAAGGAATACCCTTATAAAAGCCCTAGAATAGAAATACATTATGATGTTGGGAGGGCCCACGCAGCTATAATTCTTCCTAGAGTTCTGAACATGGATTAATCATTCCTGCAGTGGAGTGCTGCAGGGTTGTAGTAGCAGTTTCCTAGTAAGGACTCTTTTGACCCACAAGAACCTCTCATCTCTCTTGGCCATGTTTCTGTCCTCTGCCCATCCATCCTTCTTAAGATGTCTCCTGTGCTCTTATGACAGGAAAATAACCTTGTAAAACCAGTTCTGTACTTAATCTGAAAGTTCCCTATATAGCTCTGCAATTAGGAGGTGGTTTAGGTGTGGCATACAACCAGCAGTAGAGCAAAGGAGCCTTGAGTCAGCTCTCAACCTCCACTCTTCAGTCTCTCCTGGCTGCACCTACTTGTGGTGAAGGGGAAAGAGAGATACATGCAGATCAAACATTAAAGAACATCATTTTACCAGAGAATTGCTCAACCCAAATAAAAGTTGCAATAGCTTCTGTTATAAGTACATAAAAACCTATTACATTTCTAGCACCATAGAAGGAAAAAACCAGAAGGAAACACTACAGTAATTAAAACACAACCCTTTACAAAAGGAGCATTTTAGATATGGTTTCCTATCTGTACATTTCCAAACCTTTTAGAAAAGGAGCTTAACTTCAAGAAAATTCCCATCAAAGGCAAATCCATTGAAACACTGAATAACTTGTTCCTCTGCATAATTAGCCTCATCATAATATGCTAATCAATAGTAAATAATTGGTTTTTAATGGTTACCACTCTATAAAGCCTTTAATCATCCACAAACTTCCTATAAATCATCACCATCTCCAACCAAGCAGTAATATACTCAGTAATAGCTCTAAAGCTTCATAAAAATCTTTGGTGATTTGAGCATCTAATCCAAGAAGCTCAACCCTGTCCCACCAAAGTCAGGTACTCAAAGCCTATTAGCATATTTGGATAATCAGTGTAGAGATGGGGATAAAGGCAGGTTTCACCCAAATTTACCAGCAGAGTTTGTCTTTTACATAGTTGTTTTTTTCTTTTGCTTAAAAAACACATTTCATTTGTGTTGAAAAAATTTATATCCCCATTTCATTTTGTATGTAGTACATAGGAGAAAAGGGTTCCATGTGGCAGCAGCGATCTTAACAGATGCTCCTCTTTGGGCAAATGGGCTTTAATGGAAAAAGTGCTGAGCAAGATGCCAGTACCTTGTTTTGATGGAGCAAAATCATTCTGAAATGAAAGTTTAGTTTGTCTCCAGTGTACCTTATTTATGATGTCAGCTGTTAAACATTATCCTGCATAATGAGCAATGTTTAATTTTAAATATTCATATCAGATACAAAAACAGAAAACTGGAACTTAAATCAGTTAATAAGTACAGTCCATTAAATTGCCAGCCTAACCCATGAAACAGCAGATTATGACTGCAGCTTATTCTTCATCTGTCACTCATTTCTCTTAAGGGAAATGATGGTTGCTTTCTACATGGAGTCATCACTCAGACTCATGAGTGCCTGATGAACTGTGATGATTTGAACCTAGGAAACATAAAGAGCCAAGTCATTCATTACTTTCTCTCGTACACCACTTGTAGACAAGGTGCCAGCTGCAGGAAAATCTCTCTCTGCCCCACACTTGAGTTGCAATAGGCCTATTATTCAATGCCAGGCTATGGTTTCCTAACTTTTCCAGCATCAGCTTAATAGTAGCATCAGCTGGGCATCATGCCATGTACATCAGCTATGCCTCATTTACCCTCCTGCTCCCAATTAGCTTGATCATGATGATAAAACCAGGAGAAAGACCTTTGGATAGAAGGCACATATTTATTTGGCCAACAGTCTAGTAAAAGGAAGGAAGGATGGGAAACTCATAAAGGGGAGGAAGCGTGGATTGTGATCTTGGCTGTTCAGCAAATGCTCTGCGTGACTGCCACTTCTCTCAGCCTTCTCTTATTCTTCCTCCCACAACTGGGATTATTTCTTTGCTTTGCTCATGGGAGTTTTCTGAGCCACTCAGATAGCACAGTGGCAAGACACAGAAATGACTATAAATAAAGGAGTCCAAGAACTTTAAATAACCCTGGTATTCACAGATCTACAGTTGCATGCTGATGTCTCTTAATCAAAAATCTTTGCTGAATTTCACGTGATCAGCAGCCATCTCAGCTGTAATCCAAAAAGCTGACTGTGGTTATTTTGGATAAAGGAGAGAAGCCTTCTACTTTAAGACCTTTGTGCTAGATAGAAGCCACAGCAATATAGCTGTGAGAGAGAAAGCTCTTTGATTCACCCAGCAAGTAATGTTTGTGCTAGTACACAGGAGCAGACACCCCTTCATCTGGGATGCAAGCAGGGCTTACTATATGCTGGACAGGAAAGGAGAATTTGCAATTCTGTGCTGTTGACTCCATGGCATTATCTGGCAGAGGAAGAACAGATCTTTTAAATTAGAAGATCCTATATCTCCCTGTGATCCCAGTTCCAAGGCAGACAAATTGAGGAAGAGATGCTAAATACCTCTCCAACAAGTACAAAGAAAATCTTCACCTAGAAATCTCTGTAAAGTTTAAGATTTCCTTCATTTTGGTCTTTTGGCCCATTTTCTTTAAGGTGTTTCCCATCCTCTAAAAAATACTTTCACCTACATGATTCATAGTCTTCTGAAGTGAGATGTTCCTTTTGAAGACAATGGAATTGAATTAATAATGTGTGAAGTTGTTCAGGAAATCTGTACCCAGTATAGTTGTGATGAACATTCAAGGCTAGCATAAGCACTCTGGAAATGCCAGCACCCAACACAGGAGATATTGCAGCCTCAGAGTATGGAGACACAGGAAGAGACAAGGTAAAAGTCCTGTCAAGATCAAATGTCAGAAAATTATAGGTCAGGGAAGGAGTGAAAGTCAGCTGCTTATCCCATCTGATCAGGTATAGTTCCTGTCTCTTCCCACCATCATGAAAATGGTCAAGTTCAGACCTGAAACAAGTCTTGTTTCCTCATTTGGGCCTCAGGCATTTGTCATGTGTGTGTCATTTTGGCTGTGACCCTCTATTCATCAAAATGAGTGACAGCGGAAGTGAAAGAGAATAAGAGAGAGATCAACATGTGATGCCATTTCATGCCATCTGGTGCTAAGTATGGGCATGCATACGGGAAAACCCTATTTAGAAGGCTTCTTAAAATGTTTGCCTACAAAGATCTACCAGTTCACTGCTGCAATCTTTCCTAGCAAGAATAATTCTCAGAATGATTGTATCTTCTAAAGCTCATGGTAGCATTTACACCTACATTATTTAAAAGCAATGTCCATATTCCACCTAAACAGGCTTTCTGTGGGAGGTACTGAATAGAGTGTAAATCGCTTACAATGCCTACATATTTGTACGTGACTATCATTCTCCTGATTCAAAGACTTTGAATTTGTTGTGCACAGGAAGAAGATATTCTACTGTTTCACTTCACTGAAAATTTTCAGCTATTTCTTAGAGACTAAATGTAAATCAAAATCAAGTCTGTAGAAATTAATTTCATCTGCAATGTAATAAGCATCTTTGCCTATGTTCACTTTCACGTTTCTTTGCAAATTGGAAAAATAGCATATTTGTTTCTTTCTAGTAATCATAATTCCAGCCACATTTAAAATTAACCCCTGCTTTCTTTGGGAGTTTTAGGTTCTTATCCAGAAGACTGATTTTTCCTGTTTGGAGAGTGCTTAGAAGCACCCTATCTCATTCTAGGAGTCATGTGATCCCATCCCTCTTTAAAGCAACTATCCAAAATTTATACCCTGTGATGCCTTGAACATGTTCCTAACTTTTATCGCACAAATTAATAGCATTCACAGTTTATAGAACTGGGCACTGATTTTCTACATGACTACGTAATTTAAGTATATAACCTGCAGCAAACCATGAAAATGAATAGATTTACTCTGCTAAAGATAAAAAAAACTACTCCTCTTATTAATGTCCCAAATCTTTATTTCACTACTGTGTGTAAGATAGTATGTCAGTGGAAAAAAAAATATTTCAGTTTCACCACTATTTTGAGTGCTTTTCATTTTTCCATCTGTAGACTTTCTACCAGGGCACTGCAGCTCAAGAACTCTGTCATAATTCCTCAAATAATTAACAAGGAGATCATTTAAGCTGAGCAAGTCTCTGAATACACCCATTGCTCTCTAACATGGGAACATCTACAAAATGGGATGGTTGTGCAATGGCATTTGTACACAATATCAAGTAATCTGAAACACCATATGAAGAATATACCAAAAGTCACTGACAGGATGTCTCCTTTGCAGCCAAAAGAAAATGCTCGTTTTCAACTGAAATACAAAATGGAAGAAATGCTTGCTTTCTTAAAAAAAAAAGTACTTTGGTGCCAAATATTTTAGAGATATTGTTGAAGAACAGTCCTTCCTCACATAGAGGTTATCCCTGTGATGCTGCCAAGTTCAGTGCCTGAGTGGATGATGTGCCAAGTAAGTGCCAGTTGTGTAATATATGCTGTAGCAGGCATGGAAGCAGATTTCACTTTCACACTCGCCTTCTGAATTGGCATTCTTTGACTCTTTTGTGCCAATGTTGCTTCTCTTTCCCATTCTGTGCCCCCTTTTTTTCACTGGAATGCCCTTTCCCCTCACATATAAGCTGAATGTCCCATTGTTTGCTACAAAGCAAGAGTTGCTGAAGATGGATTTTATGAAAGTCACTCAGGAAAGACAGACTGTATTAATTTCTACATACCTTATTCACATGGTAACCCTACCAGGAGTACATTATTTTAAAAAACCCACTTATATTTTGTCACATGTAGTTGTCTTCCTTATATAATGAGGAAAAAAATAGCTCTTCATTCCTCTGGAGCTTTTCTTTATCATACACGCTTTCTGTCTGCATGACTGTCTAAATTTTGCTTCAATTTTTTCTCTCCCAAATCTTGATTGTCTTCATATGTATTCCTCTTAGTTTGCAAATTTCTATGGTTTAGATAAATATTTTCTTACTCTTCAGCTCTTAACCATATGTTTTGAGTCAAGCCTCTTAACAACTCCACACAGAGTTTAAGCACTTCTTTCCAAATGCTGACACGTGTGTCCTCTCAAGTAGTAAAACTGGATTTACCAAAGGCTTTACAATCAAGTCTTAGTAAGCAGGTTTATGCAATCAAATGATAGAAACTGTTGCACAGTATTAGAAAGTTTCTGCAAGTTAAATGCAACTTCTAGCTCAACTGGAGCATGAGATTCCCGTTTTGTATGCTGCTTTAAGTCCAGGTCCACTGTAGATGTTCTTCTTCTTTGCTATGGGAATAGGAAGGATAAGCAGGCTGAACAGGGACATATCTTTAATGTCCCTCACCTACCTGTCAGATGCCAGAGTAGGATATTAGCCTTGCATCCTTTGAAGTCTCAGAGGACTCCTTCCAAGAACCAAGAAGGGACTGGAGGACAATAATCACTCTGAGAGTTTGGATTTACATAGAGGTTGCATCACCTGCACAGGTCTTCACTTGTCAGCGAAGCAGTTGCATTAGTGAGGATGAGTGCTCTGATCCTGGGGTAATCATTAGGTGTTTCAACTTAGATTGCATCTTTTTCTTTGTGGCCTAATCAAACTCAAGTTTCTTTTCCCTATTATTTCAGGATATGTATATAGGCAACTACTGCCACTCAGCCAGTGCTTGGTCAAATGTTAAATACAATGACATGATGGGTTGTGGCATCTCTGAGTCATAATACCTTTACTGAATGTCTCTAAGCTGGACCATTTAAACTGTTCCCTAGCTCAGGAAAAACCCCAAATGTTAAGTCAACCGAGCGAGTATCAAAGTCTTTTACGTATCTTTTAGCCAGAAGAAACAGAAGGGACCTCACTGTGTAGGACCCATCAAACCTCCAGGGACTGGTGAGATCCAATTAATACATGCTCTCAAGGGTGGCTGAGGCCACTGCAGAGTGACCGCTCAGCAGTCTTATACCTGGCACATGCAGAGTTCTTTGGAATGCAATGAATTGGTCATGAGGAATTCTACTTAGGAGAATTTTTCTTTGGAGGCAAGTATTAGTTACTCATTTATTAATGTCTACTGACAATCAGATGCAACAATAAAGACACCCTGCTGAAAAAAAGGGGGGAAAGACTTATTGAAATGTCTGGACAATGTTCTTTTTTGTTTCTACTGAGAGCAATGGCTTCATCTAAGCGTATGTCAAAGTAAGCTGTAAAGATAAAGTGGTTAACACTCAGTTTAGATTCCCTTTCAAATTTCTCCATTTCAGGGTTCATGAACACACACAAACATAGGAACACCGTGTACAGCATTCATATGGGGAGAGAAGGGGAATGAATTGAATCTCATTATTTTCTTTGGAAATGCTATTAATAAATAGGTCACCTCCTTTAAAAGGGAGGAGAAAGTCTGCAGATGCTAAACTTTGGTGTGCTTTGAATCACACTTTCCGTTGTGAAACACTGATAACTGCACTTTTCCATAACTTAAATCAGAAGAATTGCAGATGTAGCCATCTTCTATTCTTTTCAGGACTCTAAGAGACAAACAGAGACCTTGCACAAGCTTCCCAATATTACTCTGTAGAATTTGAATGTACAACAGAACATTTAGAAGTTGAACTAGGAGAAAAAAACCAAACCAAACCAAACCAAAGCTTACAGGACACATGAGAATGTATTCTTGCCTATGGAAAAATATATTTTATTCTGATATAAAATAAAAGTTTGTGACTCAATTTCTTAGTGAGAGATTTTATTTCTCTAGCTCTTCCTCCAATAAATCAGTTTTTCTTTTTTAATAACCATTGTTTGTTAACTTCTTTACTATTAGAGATTGTAACAGGATGCTCAAATTATTTTATTCTTCCAGAGACTGTACTTAATCAGACACTTCACTGTATCTCGTTATTTCAACAGTTATATTGCTCAATGTATTTAACATCAATATCTAATTTGTTAAAGCATGGTGTCATGCATTGGTGGTTCTTCATAAGGAAAAAAATAAGAACACAGCCAGATTTGTACATTTTCTTTATTTCTTAAATGAATTTTCCTAAATTCATGGGATGAACTAAAACATAAACGTTTAAGTATTTGTAAAACAGGTTTTTCACTGCTAAGCAATCCATCATCTTTCCTGTAACTTTTCATAGCCAAACTTCATTAGAACAAATAACCAGCTCCTTCTCTCTTCCTCTCTTTCTCTTTCTCTCTCTTTCTATCTCTTTCTTTTCCTCTTCCTTGTTCGTGCTATTATCCTCACCATCTTCCTTGTTCTTGTCCTCATCACCCTCTTTCTCTCCCTCTCCCTCTTTGACATCTCCCTTGCCTTCTTTTCTCAACACAAGTTAGACTCAATTTATGTCTAGGACCCATGAAGTTCTCCCAGATCTTTAAGGAGCTAAAAAGAGACTCAACCTGAGCCAAATTATGCAATAGGCTAAATGACACAAAAGGAGGTAACTCTCCACAAGGCTTCTGTGTGCTGACTCTTTCAATGCTACAACCCATGCCTGGAGATGACACTGACTTCCATCTTACTACATGCCAATACTGAAAGGGAAACTGCGCTTGCAGCTGGACTATTATTCTCAAAACCAGAAGAAAATTATGATAGGATAAATCTAGGTTTTTCTCCACCTAATAAGTGCAATGATTTTTTTTAGGAGTTTGAAAGTCACATAAAGTAAAATTAACTGGGATGTTAAATACAGAAGAAAAATTTTAGAAAAATTATGAGAAAAACTATTTGATCTAATGCTTGCTGTTGTTGCAGCTGTGCTGTAAGTAGCTTTCTTCATAAAAAGAAGAATTTATTTTTGCATGCCTGGAGTCTGCTCATGTTATTATCTGAAATGCAATAGTTGAAGCATAGGGGAGTGCAAATGTGAGGTGAAAAACTCCTAATACAATTCGTTAGAGTATCTAAGCAACCAAGTGGAGGACTGGATGTGCTGTCTCATGGCCTTCTGAAACTTTATAGTACCTGCCACTCACCAGTGTGGCCCACTCTGACAACAGGTGAAAAAATAGAAAGTTGATAAATCTAACTTCAGTACAAGCAATACAATTAAGCTGTGCTTTAGCAAAATAGACCCATCATATAAAGTATTCATAAGAACGGCTACAGGCTGAGAAGAATAAACTTTCCATCTCTGCTTCGTTCACCAAGATGTGCCTCTCACTGCTTTCTTCTCTTCTTCACCCCTAATTTCCCCTCCTCCTTCCCTTTTCAACTCCTAATTCTTTCACTGCTTCCCATTCAGGCCTTGCCCTCTGCATTCAGTTTCTGCTTCTCATTCCCCTTTGCCCACTACCCGCCCTGCCTGGTTCTTTTTGGGTTCAGTTCTTCTTACTTCAGGCTTTTATTTCTCTGAGGGATTTGAATAATCACTCCTTCTTTTTTGATCTCATTGTCGTCTCAAAAGGTTTTGCTGCCTTCCACCCTCTCCTCAAAAGGTAGGTTTCCAAAGAATGTATTCACTCCAGAAATGAGGAAAGGGACCTCTGAAACTTACTGACCCTTCCTAAATTGGGTGCCCCATTGTGTATCACAAAATTAGGAATTTTTCTATTGTATGACAGTGTTAACTTTGTTAGAGAATTTCTTTTTTAATGAGCACATTAAAATCCTCCTTAGCCTTAAAAAGACATAGCTCTGTCTACTAGTCTATCATGATTAATTTCTGTGTCCACTCGGCTGAGGGTCAGCTTTAACAAGGCCAATTTAGTCATACATTAAATTTTATGTAAAACATCAGGTGAAGGAGTAGTCTTACTAAAGGCCAAATAAATACTTTTGTAGTATGGGAACTGGGAATCCAAAACAAGGCTGATACATAGTTTGTACCCTTGACTATGTTTTTAAAATGCCCCTCAAATCTAAAATCTGCAACCGAATGCCCTCAAATGCAACTATGCACAGCTGAGCATCTGATCACACTGCTTGAGCAGAGAAGTCTTTCATATATGTGCCTGTTCTTTGTAATAGGTCAGACCAAAGAACCAGACACAAACATCAGGTATTCCAGGAAAAAAATTGCTGTGGTACTTCAGAGTCATAACTACTGCAATAAATTAGAGAACAAGTCAAAAAATAAAATAAACAATTTTTTCAGCTACTATCAAACACTGCCTCTTTTCACCATATGTAAAAAAAAGAAATAAAAGAAAATTCTCAGTAACATAGCAAAGGCCACAAAACAAGAAGACCTTGAGTCAAACTTCTTCAAAGGTCAACCACACAGGCTTAATATATTTAGTCAAGATTTTTTCTCCTTATGTATTCTTTCAATGGCAAACCACTGCAAGTTTTCTACAGACCTCGTAGCTAGGCAAGGAAATGTTAAAACATCCCTTTTTTTCCTGCAGCACCCAATCACCAGGGTACTAAACAAGCATTCCAAAATAAAATGAATGCAGAACCATATGGTGAGTTTTGCAGAAAAAGAATCGCTCATGCTTCTGCTCTGTACTACAGATGGTCTGATGGACAGCACATTTTTACTGCCTAGAAAAATGTGAAGACAATTCTGAAAATCTATTTATGGAACACTGTGCTTCTATTAGACACAGGCATAGGTAGCCAGAGGGCACCTTTAAAGAGTTGCCATTTCTATTTTATATTCTGCTGCACATGTATTATCTGATCATGCAAACACCTTAGGAAATGGATAAGATATCTTTTGAACAATGCATTGCTGCATCCAGTCTTAAGACTACATTTGCTTCTATTACTTGCATCTCAGTTCCCAGAATTCTCATTTCTACCTGCAACACTGAGCCTATTGTTACTTGACCTTTTTGTGCATCAGTATGGCTATTTTGTCTTCTAAACTTGGTAAGCATGACTGCCTGGTCTTTTGAAGCAACAGTGGTCTTTAGTAGTTGCATAGTAGACACTTCTAACTCATCACCATAACTGTGGGATGTTAACTAGACTAAAAAAAAAAACAAAAAACAGCAACAAAAGTTAGTCCAAGATCTCTTTTCCTTTACATTTGCAATTTCCATCCATCTCAACAGTTTTCTCATTAATGGATAATGTAAACCAACAAGTACTTCTAACTTTTAGGTTTTCATTTATAGTTTTTTTAACTACAGGACAGTAATGTCCAAAACATTAAAACTACAGATACCACAATATTGACAAATAGAATTCTACTGCAAAACATACATATTTAGATAAAATGTCTCAAAATTATCTCTTCACAAAACATAGGAACATTCATTTAACAACATAAAAGAATCACTCTCATGTAATCTGCCTGTGACCATAGTATTATGAATTTCAGTCTGCTCTCCATGAACTCAGAGGAAGAGAAATCCAGCCCATTCTCCCTCCTCCTCCTCCTCTTTGCCCTTTGCAAGAATTTAAATAAGATTTCCATATTACTTTTACCACTTAAATTCTGTTTCACAAATAAGTGGGTTTGTGTAAATGCAGATAGCACGCAGTCACAGGCATTCCTGTTCTACATTATGTTTCAAATATTTTGCATAATTTTCTCTTTAGGGATTCTTACAAAAAGAGACAGGGGGATGGAAGTCTGTTTTTTTACTCCTCAGCCATGAATTCCATCTGTTGTCATGGCACTGAATCCAGTGTTGAATAGCAGCCAGCATTGCTTTTGATGTTCTGTAGGATTAGTAGAGATGTCTGAAGTTATTGTTCAACATAATTCATTGGAATAGCTCTACCTGAGCTTTATGCAAATGTTAATTTGCTAAATTAATAAATAAATATGGTATGCCACCAAAGTTGACATTCTGGGGGCAGTTCCTTGGACTGGTACTATTTCTGTAATGACTCACATAAATTTTTTTGCAGTTAATCTCATTTCTACAAACACAAGTGAAAAGTCTGTAGCATTTTGTTAGAGGCAGTTCAAAAATAATATGGCCAATGAAATAGAACTGATGATCTGTAGCTGGTGAACTGATGAGGCAAGTTTTAGTTTTGTAATTTTCTAATAAAAATATTTATGATTTGGCTCTGCTTTTTACTCTGATATTTTCTATTGAGCTATTGAGAAAGTTACTATTGATACTATTGAAGTCAAATATTCAATAATTAGAGATATTATTCAATGCTCAGAACATGCAGGTTGTCCTATTTCAGATCTTCAAATCTCTTGACACATATGAGTCAGAACTTCAGAAAAGCCCATAGAGTAGAAGAGTGGTTTTATTTGTTTGTTTTTGTTTTCTTCAAAAGGTAAGTATCAGTGCTGCATAGGAGCTTTTTCTGACATTTCTTTTCCAAAGAAAAACCAAAGGTTGTCAGTCTAACAATACCTTGTCCTGTTATGCACACACTTCGTAAAGATTTCCAAGTTGCAAAATGGAGCTTCTGGTGAAAACAAAGTACATTTCACCTCGGTGTGAATTTGGGAAAAGGACATGTAAACCGCTTTCTGCAACAGATAATTACAAAGGGTAGCATGTGAACAGAACTCTGCTGCTTCTTTTCTGTCTCTAAGAAACCAAGTTTGCTTCTGCTTCTCAGGAAGTGGCCAGGTAATACTGGGCCAGGGCAGTGGCTGGGGAAGAAGAGGTAGCAGTTGTCATCTCCTGTCCTCAATGGTCCTTCCCAGCAGGAGCAGCAAGCCTGTTTACTGTGCTGTTTCCTGAGGAGAAGCAGTCTAGCACTTCATCCTTGGAAAAGAAGCCTTCAGTTTTGCCTCTGCAGGTGAGAGGTTCTATCTCAGCTCTGTCCAGGAGAGTAGCCTGGTGGGTGGGTCTTTCTAACAGAAGTAGAAGATAAAGGTCTAGGATGCAGAGCAGACTGTGTGGAGTTGGTATCCCACTACAAAGGCCAGTACTGCTGGCCAGCGCTACTGACTGTGCTTCAATAAAATGTTTTAGGGAGAGCTATCTTCCAATCTCTGCATCCTGAGAGGACAAATAGGAACTAGGTATGCATTTTCTTTTCTAACTTCTGCAATGTTACTGTTTCGAAGCCCCTCAGGTTTATGCTGTTTCTAAACAAAAATAGCTCTTTTTTCCTTAAATTAATTATTTTCATATCAACTGTTTGCACAGACTGTATGGTATCTGAGAGTGGTATTGGACTCTTATGAGTGTTTGGAAATAACCCTGGCTTTTTCACATGAGACCCTCTTTAAATAAAACCATGCAGCCAGCTCAGGTAGTGTTTATGTAGAGTAAATCCACTTATTTCAGTAGTACCATCCTGAAGATACTTCAGTGCAAATTAATATGTTATTAAAGTAATTAATCAGCTTCTTATTTGAAATTCAAATACCTAGTTTTTGGTATTTGGTATGGGTTGGAAAAAGTTAAGGATGACTGGACTTCTTGGGATAGGGGATGGAACACAGAATGACAGTATGCTCTGCTGTGCGGGTGGGTTTCACCTGCAGATGTCTTGCCCTGACCGGTGAGCCAGTAAGGCTAAACTTTGTTAAATTTAGTGAAGTGAGGGAGCTTTAAAACTGCAGCCACAAATACACAAAAAAGCACCTGCTGCAGAGTGAATATAGGCAATTTCTTGTTTATTTTGAGAAAAAAATTAGCATGATTTAGTCTTTTGTGTGTGAACTGGCAGAAAGTGTCTGTTTTAAAAGAAGAAATCATCATGGCTCACAGTATTTTTTCACATTTCTGTAAAGGCTTTCCACCTATATCTTCATTTTAGCCTATTAAATGCATGTTTCTTTTGTATCTGGTGTATCAATGTCTGCACATACGCAGCACAACACAAAAATGATTGGGAGAGGGCTGGACACTAAATTGGTTTGGAAGAAGCACAGCTTAGCCACTGGTGAGACAGAGTCCAGACAGTTACTTTACCAATACTTAAATCTCATTTCTTTGTGACGCTTCCATCCCCAGCAGTGACAAACTGCAGAAGTTGTGTGTCATGGGAATGGCATCAGCCTGGAAACTCTGCTGAGCATCAGCTGCAGCCCTGTTCATCTCTCTCTTCATCCTCTGGCAGATGCAATATGCTCAAATATTTGCTTTATGGGCTCTGTGTCCCCAGGGCTTGACCATCCTTCAGCAGGACAGAGAGATGACCGTGGCTGGAGAGAGGGGTGTTAACTGCACCCTTGCTTTTCAGTGAGGAAATGCTGAAGCAAACACAAATTACCGTATCTGGAGATGCTCTGCTCTGTTCTGCTGTGGGAGTCCCTTCTGCTGCTCCATAGTATGAAGAGAGTGGTAGAGGACTGACAGTGACAGCATTACAGTGACCCTGGTCCACAGTTAGCCAAGGCTGGTTTTCTGGTTTTCATGCGCACAAAGGAAGGGGAGAAACAGAGAGGCCAAGAATCCAGAGTTCATTTGCATGTTAGATTGAACATCATTGAGGTGAAAAATCTTTTCCTGATATGACAAATACCTGCATTAAGCATTCTGTGCAGAGCATACAATACAGACATATTTCATCTGTAGCCTGTAAAATTAAAGATTGCCTTTTCACTGATAATTTGGTTTATAAAACACATCCATTGTAGGCTCCTGGTGCACAGGTGCAGCATTGCTAGCTGAATTTGAGCCCATGAGCAGCGTGGTAAGGAGGGATGCATATGTATTAGCAGCAGGCTGTATCAGTGAAATTGCTTTCATTTTTCACTGTCGTAGTCCTGTGTGTTATACTGAGCTACCCTTCAGGAAACAGAATTCTCTTGGTTCCCTTGGTGCCCAAAGGAAAAAGTCTCTAGTAAATAAGTGTCATGCTATTTAGTTGTGTGAATTTTACTCAGTTTCATTTTTTAAGTTATTATTATCTCAGGTATCCATAGATAAGATATCACTGCAGGAGAAACATTAGGTCCAAGGCCAGAATGATCCTTTCTTTTAAGGACCCTCTTTGGCCACTAAAACCTTTATCCTCCTTAAGGAGATCTAAGTCTCTTTGTTGAAAAAACACACAAAAGAGATGTTGAAGCACTATTTTTTCAGGGTTTTAGTAGACTACACTGTATTGTTTGCATTTTATTTGGCTTTACACTGCACTGAGAGTGTCTTCAGAGACAGAAATCTTGTTGATAAAAAGCACAATTGTCTAATCTGTCAGTCATGCTGATGGATGCTGTAGATATCTTGATATCATGGTTCTTATTATTGTCAGATGGAACTTGAATATCAGCATAAAATTATATTTATAATGAAGTTGGGAGCAAACAGCAATTAATACGTACTATTAACAGGTTTTCAAAAAGTGGCAGGAAGCCTACTGAGCTCTCTTTTCACAATATATCACCAGAAAAAGTTTTATAGATAACCTGTTTTCAAAAGACAGAGAGACAGCAAGACAACAAGACAGATCTATCAAAGAAAAAGCATTTAGGGCAAGATTATGAAGTTGTTGAGCACTTACATGTCAAATCCCATTGACTTCAACTCCTCATTAGCATGAGAATGAGTTGCACAGTTTGGCCTTTAGTGAGACAGTAGGCTTAAAAAATACACATTTGTCAACTTCCAGCTGAAGCATCTCACTAATACTAATTCTATTCAGATTACCCAGCTAAAATAAAATGGAATAAAATACCTACATGGGAGGTTTTTTCCTATGCATTTGTGTACACAGGAGTGAAATTCTGTTCAATTTATAGAATATAACTTCTACTCTAAGATTTTCAAAAATAGAATCACCATCTGCTGTATTTTACTCCTCAAAAGCTGAACCAATCTTTCTAAAACTCATAACAATTTGGAATCCATTTCTGAAATGTGCACAGATTTCACAGGTATCTTGAAATATTTCTTTCCTGTATAGAGAAACAGTGCAAGTATTACCAATAACTGAATATTCTTGGATGAAAACTGCCTTTAGTAAGTTTGCACTAGGAGAAAAATCTGTTCCTTGACATAAAAATAAATTACAGAGCGCTTTCCTTTACTTTCTAAGAATTAGTTCTTTCCTAAACTTCTGAGGATTTTAGAATTACATGATGCAGATATGTTTTTTAAAGTTACTCAGGCAGTGAGAGGGAATATGTTGATTCAAGAGCTCCTTTTTTGAGAGAATATCCTTCCTAATATCCTTGAAGCTATTATGTATGTGAGACAAACTAGACACCAAGGCCTGAATGTGTACTGGGGTAGTCAAACATTTCAGGGTAAACTTTCAGGGACCTCATCTCTTTCAGTAATCCTGTGTTTTAATACACGATCCCAGTTCAAGACTATTATTTCCTTTGAGGATTTGCATAAATGTTTTGGAAGGTCAGCATACACTTCCAGTTGTTTGTAGATAGAATCCAATTGTAGCTAAAGACACAATAATAGAGGCATGGCTTTAGATTAAAACAAACAAACAAAAAAAAACCCCACAAACAAACAAAAAACCACAAACAAAAAACCAAACAAACTTTACAGAATTGTTTGTGTATGGTATTTAAGAGATAGTGAAAGAAAAAAACAGGCACATATGGCAGGGGGGGCGTGGGTTAGGTTATGGTTGATGATACACTTTTTAATCATTCCACCAGTGTTTTTCCTAATCTTTCTTGCTTGTCACTGTTAAGAAAGAACAACATATCCCACTATGTATTATTTCTCTGCATTTACTGTTTGCCTTTCTAAAACATTTGTTGCCCACTTGGACTCCAAAGGCAGTAGGAAGTGGCAGCATTTAAAAGCATAAGGACAGCACCTATTCTACTAACAATTTCAAAGCTCAACAGGACTCTCCAAGTACTAAAGAAATTTAACCTGTAGCACACAAATGTATTTTATGAAGTACAGGGGATTAGATTAAACCATGAACTCTTGGAAACAAGGGAGCTGTACCACTGGCTCTACTAGAGGCCAGGCTTTCATCCTCATTGCATCCCATAAAAGATGTATAAATACAATCTGAGCCTGAATTGTCCCTCTGTAAGGACTCAGTATTCTTATTCGAATGGAAATGAAGACAGTTTTGGAGTGGAGAGATGTAGTGCAACAGCACTGTCAATCCCATAACTAAAACTTGTCGTGCATTTTTACAGGTTTACCCTGGGACCAGACAAGGACTGTCTTATCCACACAGCTCCTGCTCTTGTCATTGTCCTACCTGAACCTTGTGAGAGCATTCCTCACAAGGAAATGGGTACATGGGGGTTACGTAGATAATGTAGGAAATATTAGGAAGAGAAAGGTCATCTGTATTTTCAGAGGCCTTCCTATTCCAGGCTCGACCTAGAGAAAGCATTATAAAGCCTATGCCAGAAGGGTAAAACCCATTGCTGGGTTTTACAGCAGCCATCTAGCACTTGTGGAAGAGAGGTATAGGGGCAATGGCATTTGAGCCCAGGCTTTTTAATTTTGCACAGTACAGTTCAGAAAAATCCATCTGTACTGAGGAAGAGTAATTTTTGTGCCTCTCAGTATAATTTTTAGCAGGTCCTAAGGTAGGGCAGGTACAGTCCAATACTACAAGTATGAATAAAATAATGTTTTGAATTTGAACTGGCCAATATTACAAAGGCCATGTGTAGAAGTGCTGCATTATAAAGCATCACAGTTTATGTTACTGCAGTGCTTCACAGCCAGCCAGCTGACTAGTACAGCAGTCATGTATGCCCTAGAAAAGTGGTGAGGACAAAACAGCTATAAGATGAAAACCCTCCATTATTTAATGCTTTGCGTACAAAGAAACTGAATGCAAAATGTTTCAAATTCAGTCATTTACTTACAGTGTATACCAAGAAAATCTGAAACTTATTTTAGTAAAAAGCCAAGGTGTTTTACAGCTACTGCACCTTTGTTACCTGTGTCAATTGGACTTAATCCAGCCCGTCCAGGTGTGAGTTACAAAAATTCATTAATTCTATGACAAATGTACTTGTCTGTATCATAAACTGGTGGTGAGACTTACCTGCATCTTAATAAAAAATATTGGAGGTGTGACCCTGTTTTCTGATATTCTGAGTTCTGGTATCTGCACAATGTAAATTGTGCCTTTTCAGTTGATTTGAGCAGTTTACAGAGTAAACCACAGATTTTATTCCATCTTTGGTTTAACTGGAAGTTTTCAGCACATACTCTGAAAGTATGGAAAAGGGACCTGTTTTCACAGTCATACCTACTCTAGCTATGCAATTTTTCACACTGCAAGTCCTTTAAGGCTACTTCCAACTTCAGGACAGCTAGAAGATAGGGGAAGTATTCTCAAGACTGACTGCCCAGCTCAGCATCCTGCAGGGTGAACTGCAGCGCAAAGGCAGCTCACACCACTCTGGTGACATTGGTCACAGGGGAAGAAATGTTCAATTTTGTCCAAATATTTTAATTTTTTTCCATATTCCTGACTGTTTCTGGAGTCTGAAATCTAGTTTGAGATGACAAAATTCAAAAACAAATAAATAGTGTGGGAGCTTGCTGCACTATGCACACATACACACATGTACACATGCAAACTTCCACCCTTCTCTCCACCCTCCCCAGTTAAAGTAGCTACCTTGCACATCAAAGATTGAAGGGTATTTTTGGTATATTCAAAAATCACTCAGGAGATGAACAAGCTTATTTGTTCCAAATGATGAAAGTTCAAAGTATTTCATTTATGCTAACAGTTCATTAGTGTAGCCACTCATGTGTGCTAATCCCACTTATTAAGCCTCCCTGTCTCCTATTAATAATAATTTAGCTAAATGGGAGATGTTTCAGCAAGAGTATTCCTACACTCATATATAATTATACTAGATACGGGTATAAAATCTTGATAATAATCTTCCTTTTCACAAAACCTTTAATCTAAACAGAGCTTGGAGTTGCCACAAACTACAGTAAGTGCTGCACAGGCTACGTTTGTCTGAAACACTGCTACTGAGCTATCTGTAGAGTGCTCATCTCCAAAAATCCCCATGAGAGCAAATTAGCACTGGTATCTTTCCTGAGCAGATAGAAACCTGTACAGCAGAAAAACACTGGAATAGAACCCACAAAACCACTCATGCAGCTTAGTGGGTCTCAGGACCCTCAGGCAAACTCTGGCAATGAAAAAGAGGGAGTGAACTTTGCAAAAGCAACCGAGAGAGGACCTGAGTGTCCTGTTACTTCCTTTGTAGGAGCTTCAGCTACTTTACAAAAAGTGGCCATTTCCTTCTTCAGCTGTTTCCAGAAGTGAGCTAATTGTCTGTACCTTGAGAGATGATTTAGACAAGACAGTTAAGCCTTGGCACCCATGGTTGCCAGATCTGTTTTTAGGACCTGCTACACCTTTGTTCACCTCTACTGTAAGTAGACAGCTTTATGCTTCTCTGCTCCAAGGCAAAGAATAGCCCGTTTCTTCCTCCTTTTCCATTAAAGTGTGGCATCTTTCCTTTTTCCCCAGCACATTTCTGTCATCTTGTTGACATCTGTTTCCCACTCTCATACAGGGTAGCCCACCTTCACCATATCAATCCTCAAACCACACAGTGCAAAAAGCCTGCCTTTCTCTCCATCCTCCTAAATCAGCCTACATGCTTTCTCTCCCAGCTGTCTCACAAGTGCCCAAATCCTGTTCTGCCAAGCACCACAGCAGGATGATAGATATCTCTGCATCTCCACTGGTGAAGAAGGAGGAGGCCAAAGAGAATAGAACAGAACATGCACGTTCCTAAGCACACAGAAGGACTGTGTCCTTGACTGGTGCATGGGCAACAGTCACTCCTGCAGGGAGGATAGATACTGATCTGGAGAAAGAGGGAATGTCTGCCCATCCCTAACCTCTAAGAGGCACAGAACTTACCTCAGCTCATTAATCTTTCTCCAACAGCCAGATATCTGAAGGCAATGTGGAATGAAACTCAACACCCATGCACTAACACCCCTTTGGAGATTTAGCTCCTAGCAGTTCCCTGAAGGTGACAAACCAGGGAAAAGATTCAGCTTGAAGATGATGCTTGAGCGCATGTACCCATGTATTGGCATCTGGTGACACTCAAGATGAATTAATTTCATGCAACCCCTTACTGCCATAAGTCTCATCAAACTCCTGAGGCAGATCTAACATCACAGCATGCAGGTCATTGAGGTTCTGAAATAGCACTAAATGCCTATATTTAGGAACTTGAATTGAGCCCTTAAACGTCTCCAAGTATGTGAGTTTTCTAAGTTCTCACGGTAAAATCCCAATTGAGGCATGCGATGGCATTCAGAGAGATATTCAACATGTCCTGCAAAGCAGACACTGGTATTTGGTCAGCAAACACTGGCCAGTTCTCCATGACCTATATGGGGGCATAGTCATATTGGAGGCTCTTATATTTACATGTACTTATTTGCAAACTGTATCCTCCTCATCGAGATAATATAAAACAGAACCAGGAATTTGGCATGGGCTTTTCAAGGATAACCACAAAACAAGGAAGCTTACTGATTCTGGTGAGATGAAATCATGTACTCTGACATTAAGAATTCACTCTAAGTATTTGCCCAATATCATACAATATTTCAAAACAGTGAAAGATCACAGTAGAAATTATAATACAGGCAATCACATGGGTCTTCACACACTACTGCTGATTCATAATGTCAACTGGGAATGTTTCAGTCAGCTTGATTAAAGTAAAAAATACTTATTGACCAACTACCTGCTCACACATGCAAGTCCCTTTATGCTCCTCATCAACATTTTCCCAAGTGTCTTCTCCCATCGTTCTTGATCCTTCCCTTTCTTCTCTGGTCTTCCTCTAGATAATCAACCAACCCTCATTTATTTTTCCCCATTTGTCCCAGTTTTACTAAATACGTATTCAAATTTGGAATTTTTGGTAGTTACCTAGGTAATCTTGACCTTACATGAGTTTACTGATACTGTTACCTAGGCACTGCTCACATTAAGAGTTCCTCTCCCCAAAAGACGCCACTATTGCCCTCCAACTATTGTGAATTTTGGTCAGCCCTCAACTCACGTAACCCTTAACCAGCTGTGAAATACAGCCAACCTTCACAGTACTATTTCTAACTTTCGACAGCTTTCCACTCTGCTATTCATTATGTCCCACAAGAAAATGTCTCGTGCCATGTTCAGTTAGCTGAACCTCAAGCCAGGGCTCTGTCATCTCCCTGCATACCTTTCACTTAATTGGTCCCTAACCTTCACCTTAATGATGAAACTTACTTAAGGATTTAGCTTTCTCCTGAAATTTAGTTCCATGGACATGTTTGCATTTTTTCCAGCTGCATTTTAAAATAAGCAAATGACATTTGATAAAAGCATAACCTAATGGCTCACTCATTTATTGCAGGCAGAATTTTTTGATGGTCTGATGGTAAACACCACTGCTACCTTTTTTATCCTGGCACATTTAAATATGCCATAGTTTCTGTCATCAGCCAGCACCATACCTGTCATTGACAAGACGTCTAAACATTTCAGCTGTCTGTGAAGAATGAACCTATAACAATGTAAGCCAAAAGTGTCATTTGGCTCAGAAAAAGCATCCATTATTTCCCCAGTGGTTAACAGGTCCCCACAAAACAGAAAAAGGGGACTGGTACACAATACTTCACCCAAGTAACCTGGAACCACTGACTAATCCTGAGTTCAGATTTACTAAGACTGATGGTACATGTGCATTTAGCAATCTTCTAAACTCTTTTTGGACAGTCCTTGAAGTCTCATAAATACACTGAATCCAGAACACCACTGCCAAGGATTTTCCCAAGCCTGGATCTAATCACAGAAAGAACTTTGGGGTTGGAGTCTTTTCAAACTTGGCTTTGATGCCAGCAGTTCTTCCTGTTGGACAAGACAGCAGTCCCCATCTATGCTCTCCATGGTCTGATCTGGTTCTACAGACCTTGGTCGTGGTATGTTTCTCTTCCAGACTGAGGAATCTCAGACTCTCTTTTTCTTCCTCAAATATATTCCTTCTTGTTCCCTAAACATAGAAGCCATCTCACCTAATCCTTGAGGTGTTCTTTGGAGAAGGTTGTCGATCTTTGGAGAAGAAAATTTTGGTATTTGAAGGTGTGTGGTGAGGAAAAAACCCCAAACAAGAGAACCTAAGGAATAATTTTCTTTCGGTTGTAATTAGAAATGTCAAGAAAGGAGAGGATTTATAGAGTGGGATAAGTAATGATATTGTCTATTTTGTTCTCTATTAAGAATTTTTTTGCCATTTTTTGACGTCTACCATGTACTGAGCAAGACTTTTCATTCAACTGTCTATCATAACCCCAAATACCAAATAGTGAGTGGCAAAAGTAATCTCAGATGTCATAATTTTCCTTTAGAATATAGAATTCTTTTCTATACATGCGTCACATATTTCTTTGTATGTATTAAATTTGATATACCTCAGTTACCACAGTTGATAGGCAGCTCTGGAGTTTTAGTAACAAACTAAGATATATCTATGTTTTCTATATAAATTTTGTTCAAATTTCAGAAGTTACTCTTTCTAACAGCAGATGTTCTGAAATCTTAAAAGCCTTTACAATGGAATGACTGCCAGAAATTCTTAATTCCTTCTTAGAATTAAGAAGGAACATTGTTTTATTTAGTTATTTCTTTCCCTACTTGGGAAATTTGGGCATTTTGTTTCTATTAGTAATAGTAAATTGGGCACTTACTAGAATCCAACATGTCTGCCTCTATTTTTCCTATCAATGAACCAACAACATGTGGTACTGTCAAAAGAAGGAGGACTTGTGAATTTATTTTGTGGATACCTTGAATGCTGACAAATAGCTGCTATTTTTGATATGAGCTATGGCATATCAGCATACTTTTGCTGTTGTTTTGTTACTGTGTACTTTTATCCCCAGTTGAATAATAGATTTCAAAAATACTTATATATTTAAAAACTATGAGAATAATAGCAGTCATAATATGCAAATTCATTTCCATAATCTAAATAGCTTTTTACTCCAGTTAAATTGAAACATATATTGTAAATGTGCTACAATTTGCTATAAGAAAAAAAAAAATAAAAAGGGGAAGAAATAAAATTAAAAACATGTATTTAAGAAAAAAACCCCATACTTCATTTTCCAGCAGTGAAGTATTCCTACCATTCCATATGCATTATTTGAAAACTCCTCTGTGCAGCATCATCAACAATGTTTACCCAAGCATGATGATTATGGTAAATTGTTCCAGGGAGTTCGTATCTATTGTGCTTGTAGGTCAGCACTTGCTGTAAGAAGAATGCCACCAAACTCACAAATAAAAGAGAAAAAAAATTACAAATGTGACCTCAGCATAGGAAAAACTGTTTTATAAGATCTGTGAATGTGCCAAAACAACTTGCTTTTGACTGGAATTGACCTAGTATATCTTGGTTTAATGGCTTGTTCCGGAGAGATGCATTTATTTATTTATTTATTATTTACTATTAAATGGGCTATTGTTAAAGCCTGCTGCATATGTAGGAATGGGGTTTATTCTGCATGACCAACTGTTTGGGTCTATGCATGCCTTTAATCCATAGCTTAAGCATGCACTGCAGTTTTCCATTTTGGATTGATGTTTTTGAAAGTATACGTTTTGGTTTTATTTGTCCAAATTTCCTGTCAGGATGTACACTATCTTTAAAAGAAGGCAGGAGAAAAGGAGCCTTTTAATCATCAACACCACTGAAAACAGTGCCTTATTCTGCAGTAACTGACTGAAAGAATTTTCTTCACTGGCACAGAAAATGCCTCTTTGCACTCCTTAATGAGACCTTTACCAGCGGTAAGAGCAGGAGGGGAAGGGGACGTGAAATTGTAGGCACAGCTCACTGCATGGGTGACATGAAAGACAGTAGGTGCCTTATGTGTCTCAAAGGGAAGGACCAAATTCAGTGCCTGGGTAGGCTGCAGAGGAGCTGGGAGTGGCTCTGCATGCTGCCACTGTCCCCAGCAGTAAGGCAGACCTGCTTCCATCTGGCCTTTCATAGAAAGCTGAGCAAAAGTCAAACCTCCCAGGAGGTCACACTACCCTGTGTTTGGAGACTTGGGGGGGGAATTGGACACTAAATAATTCACTCCTGCCCACTCTTCATTTATCATTTCAGGAGTTAGCCTTATCTGCCTCTGCGGGAAACTACTGTGTTGCTAACAGGTAACCAGGCAGTGGGATGATGTGCTAGTGTGGTCAAAGCTGTGCTTTGTGTTCCCAGGTTTACCTTTAATAATCCAAACAGAAACGAACAGGAGTGTTAAACAGGACTATGAAACCTTATTTTCATTTCCTCCTTTCATTTCTTTGCTGCATAGCAGGATGGAAAATAACCATATGCCCCTAGAGGCATATCCATTTGTCTAGAACATAGGAAGGGATTTGCAACTGGAGTAAGAACATTTTACAACATGGTCATGGTTCTCACAGAGATGAAAACATAGTCAGAAACTCAGCCAGTGGTGTATCTTTTTTCACAGAAAGGGTTCATGTAGAAAAAATAGAACCAACCTTCATGAAATATGTTGGAAACACTTGTTCACAACAGGTGCTGAGTAGTAGCAGTGGGCGTCATGTAGTAGTGTTGAGTGCTACATAGCAGAGAGGTAAATTGTGATCAAACAGCCAAAAATAAGTATGAAGGAAATGCAGATAAATTTGACTCAGTGCTCATGCATGTATGAATGTGTGTGTATATATATATACATATAAATATATATATATACATAGATATAGACATATGACATGTTCAAAATTTGCTTTTCAGTCCATCATTGCTTACTTCTCATACTCTATAAGCACTCTGCTCTGGTACATAGTCGGGTTACAAGATCATTCTTCAGCAGACTTAACGAGGGGCACCTGTTTTGACACTTAAAGAATCAGCTAGGCACAGACTGGTTTTGCCAAAAAAGACAGGATTGGTAGGGAGATGTGGAGTTTATTTCAGAATCACCTGGTAAAGCTGGGAGAAACAGATATATAAGGTTTCTAGCCCACAAACCTTTCATTTGCTTTGCCAGAAGGCGTGGTGCTGAAGGCTTTTCCACGGCTAGGCCAGACAGCTATCTAAAAAAACAGGTTTAACCCCTGCTTTCTTTAGTGCATCCAACAATTCAGCTTTCTTCAACTGGTTCTTACAGGGAAGTAAAATAAAACCGGATTATGTGAATAGACTTTGTCTCTCACACAGCCCTTCCAAGAGTCTGATGGCACCTGGCTGCTATCAAACTGTCGAGTTTTGATCTTTTTGTGAGAGGAAAACATATACATGTACTGCCATTTGGTTTAGCTTTGAAAATCCATTGTGTTACATCTTCTCTATAGGAAAGGGCCAAAAAAAGAGGTTCAAAGTCATAATTTTCTTGTCTTTTTGTATTCTTGGAGGCAGATGAATTGGGAAAGTAATGCTTCAGACATTTTAAAAAAAGAAAGTAACACTAGATAGAGTGCAAAAAATGGAATTCATTTAAAATATGGAAAAAATATCTTTATTTACCTGCTCATTGGTTTTTAATGATCTTGAAACTCTAACATGCCGAACAAAATTGAGGCAGACAAAAACAGTCAGTTTACTTTCATTTTGTATCTTACTATTACCAAAACAAAAGTTTGAGATCCCTTGCTAACACTTTAGGGGGCATTTAATATTAAGCACCCCTGGGAATAAGTAAATGCTCTGAAGAAAACCAGTATTTTAACCTGGCAGATCTGACACATTTGATTTCAGCATGACTCCTAATGAATTTGGGTTTTGTATGATGTATCTGAATGATATTCCTAATGATGGTAGTGACAGTAATTGCCAGGACGACATGTGTTTTGCACACACCTTTTAAATGTTTTGGGTTTACATGTGGATTTGTCCAGCAAACTAGAAACTAAAGATGGAAGCCCACAAAATTCTACTGTACCATAAATATCAAGACATACTGGTGGTGTAGTGAAGGAAAGGGAAGGGAAAGGGAAAGGAAAGAGAGAAGAAAAGAAAAGAAAAGAAAAGAAAAGAAAAGAAAAGAAAAGAAAAGAAAAGAAAAGAAAAGAAAAGAAAAGAAAAGAAAAGAAAAGAAAAGAAAAGAAAAGAGAAAAGAAAAGAAGAAAGAGCTGCATGTAAACGCAAAAATGGATTTGACAAATATGAAAGACATTGAAAATGAAAACAAGAGAAGAAGATAAATGCCACAAGAATTTGACATTATTGTGAAAAAAAACCCATTAAGCACTCAAAGCTAGAAAAAAATTAAAAGCTCACAGAACCATGGAATGAATCACCCTGGAAATTAACAAGGTTGTCACAATACAAAGGGAAATACAGTATCAACACTGAGAAAAAGTTCATTTAGATTGATAAAAAATGTTGCAATTGATAAAAAGAGCAGATTTGAGGAAAATATTTAACATCAGGTGGGAAAAGTAAGCTGAACATAAAAGAAATTTTAAAACAAAAGGAAAGGCTTTTCAAAAGGAGAAAAGTTTTAAACAGTAACTAAACAGGGACCAGTTTCTCATCAAGATTTGCTAATGATTCATAAAAGTACAAGTAGAAACATCGTGTACTGAAAAAAAAGCTTTATGCAAATCCACAAAATATTTACTATACAGTATAGTGAGGAAAGTAAGCCACATTTTCATTGAGAAGTCATCAATAAGAGTAGTAAGCTTTAAAGAAACAGAAATCTGAAATGTTAACTACACGTCCATTTCACATCTGCTTGCTCCTGTCTCATGTTCTTCATACAGAAGAGAGAGGAAGCAGTAATACAAATCATGATTTGAGCTAGTGAATTGTATTCTTTACACATTTGTTTACTTCCAAATTAATTGCTGTGAACTTGGCTTGTCACAGTACAAGCTAAAACATCATGAACATCTTTGCTGAAGGCAAAGATGAAGTGTCACACTGTCACAGCCAAGTGTTTCCTATACCACAGAAAGCTTTCTCCCCCGCCATTCCTCAGTTCAAGAACCAGAAGGGAATTGTAGCACTTGGCCTCTGTCCTGTGTCTTTTCTAAATACTGACACCTATTCAAAGCAGCTGTAAAGTATTATCACACCAAGATATTATAATTTAATTCTTATTCTGACCAGCTATGCGTATTCACTGAAAGGCCAGAGATGAACCTTCTAATCCATCCTAATTATCTCTGTATTATAGGCAATAAAAAGCAGATGAGTTGCTTAGTGCAGGCATCTGTGGTCATGTTTTAAGGAGACCAAATTTTTGATGTAAAGGTTTGAAATGAAGGAGAGTCTTAACACATTCACTGGTGATCTGTCTTAAATGTTAATCATTCACCTTGTAAAATATTATAGTGTATTACCTACTGAAAGTGAAAGTTAACTATCAGCATAATGGCCATGTCAGTCCAGAGTCTCCCTGTGTAGTAACTACTATGGAAAACTAGGAAATAATAGTCCCCTCTGTGAATGCTGTGCTCACCCTTCAATGTGGATGTGTTCACAATGGGTAACTTATTCGTGGCACAAATAAAAAGGAATTATTAAAGAAACCCTGTAAGGAATACAGTGACCTATCTAAAGCTTTTCCAGCATGTACCTGGGGCAGTTAATGAGGTTAGCAGCTGTTAAGAGGAGGTCCTTTAGTCTTCTCAGACAGTCACAAACCTTTGGCCACAGCTGAGCACCTGGAGATTAGAAAGTCACCAAACTGCTCAAAAGCTGGTTCCAACATGGATAGAGGGGAAGCCTGGAAGTTGTTGCAAGCTCATGTGTACTTAGAAGCAACACAATTGAGTTATGTCTACCTATCATGTCGAGAGGAAAGCCAAGCAGAGGTACAGCCTGAGAGTCAGGTATCATTGCAGGCTCTGGCTTTACACTGTACATTACAATGATACCTCCATATGTTACAGTAATACCTACACATACTGCTATGCAATATTGTATTATTCTCATTCCTACTGAGAAACTAAGCCATATTAGTTAATATAACACAAATATATTAACTATTTGTATTAGTATCTTGTCTTCCATATGTGTATCAGTGTGTTTGTGCATGCTTGTCTGTGCATGGGTTTGGAAATCACAATCATTTTTTCCTGGTATTTAGGTTCTTTTAATAACATGAAAATCAGCTGACGAAAATGTTTAACATTTCCCCTTAGGATAATCCTAAAATAGTTTTTTATTAGTGAAGCTCAGCATATGGAGCTTGTTTCTTCCCATGATACCAAAAGTCCATTTAACAAGAACTGTCACTCAAGTTAAGCTTTCTCCTAATGAATCAACCTCTATTGTATTTAAACTCTGTAGTACCCTGAAAGATGCTGACCTTGCATGAGAAGACATATCTACAGTCTGCTTTCCAAATACAATTGACTGCTTGAGCATCTTGGCACTCTCTCCTCTAACTTTTGTTCACTCTGGAATTTCTATTTTGCTTAGTGTCAAGATAGCTCATAACATCCCAAACAGCCAGGTAAAGCAGGAGGACATTGAAATGAGAAACACACAGGAGGGGTTTTTGCTTTCTTTGAATGAGAAACTGCAGATGCAGCTCCTGTGCCTGAAGACTGAGAGGCTCAGTAGAGCAGGGTACCTATAAAGCACCAAGTGTTTTTACACTTAAGTTGCCCACCATTAAAAGTCACATCACATCCGTGCAGAATAGACCGTTTCACTCGGATGCAAAGAGTATCACAAACACAGGGACCATTCACACGGCTCCTGGGCTGCACTTCGGCGAGCCTGGGATGAAGCCGAGGACCGTGTGTACCATCCAACGCTCTCAAAATCTCTTACGTTTGTCAGGGGTGTTTCCAGCCCCCACTTATCTTTTCCCATGAGGGCTCAGCTCGGCGTGGGAAGGCAGGTGCTGCCCAGAGGGCAGGATGCCCACTCCCACCGGGTCGGGGTGCGCGCAGGGCAGGGGGAGTTCAGTCGGGGCCCCGCACCGGGCCCACGCGTGCTGCTCTGCATCCCCCCGGCCCGGTGTCCGCCCCGCCGCCCCGCACTTGCGAATACGCGGGACCTGGTGTTTGTTCGCCTTCATTTTTCACTTCTGATTTGGGTGGTTTGGGTGGGTTTTGCTTTCTTTTTTTCTGGTCTTCTTTTGACTTCCCGCAGAAACCGTGCCAGTGCCTGCGCCCTGACCCACTTCTCCGTCGGGTAATTATATTCCGCGGCTCCAGCCCCTTCCCCCGCTGCCACTCCAGTTCCCAGGGAACACGCAACTCCTCCGGTTCCCGGGGCAGGGAGCAGCCGGCAAATGGCACCTCCTTAGAGGCGGCTGCGCTCCCAGCGTCGCCGGTGCCCCGCGCCCGTTCCCACGACTGCCCCCATCGCGGTGCGCGCCCGCAACCGGGCCCCGACCCACGGCAGGGCGCTGGCCCGGGGCGATCGCTTCCAGACGGGGCCCTTCCCCTGGCTGCGGGCCCCGCGTGCCCCAGGTCGCATTGCCCGGCCGCGCACCTCGCTGACCTCGGAGAACCCGACAGCCCCCTCCCCTTCTCCGCCTCGAAATAAACTTTTCTTCCCACGCCGAGGGGAGGCTGGCGGTGTCTGGGGGGCCGCTCCCCCCCCGCCAACGCCGGAGCTGCGTCCCAGTCCTCGACCCCGGGGCTACGCTCTGCCCGCGGCGGCGTGAACCCCTCTCGGTCCCCAGGCCCCCGTTCACTCCCTCCTGCCTTTTGGGAGGGGCGGGGGGGGGTCTGCTCCTCCCGCCCGCGGATGCGCGCCACCGCACTCGCCGCGCACAACGCCCCCCCCCCACGCATCCCCCACCCCCGCACCCCCCCAGCCACATCCACACTCCCACGCACACCCTCACACGCACACACGCAGCCACCTCACGCACACCCTCACACACACACTCTCACACGCGCGCACACGTGCGCGCCCGCCCAGCCGAGCGCGGTCTCCGCCCCCCCGCGCGCACACACATACACGGCACACACACACGCACACACACACACGATACGTGCACACACTCGCGACAGACACATCAAGCGGACACCCGCGTACACGCACCCGCCCGGGCACACCGCGCTCCCCCGCAGCCACTCGCAGCCCCCGCCATGCGCTGAGCAGAGCCGCGGCCCCGCAGCTCCCAGCGCCGCTGATCCCGCCCGCCCGCGGCGTGGGGGCGGCCGCCGGGCGCGGCCGCGGCGCGGAGCCGGATTCCCGCGGGGAAGAGGTGCAGCAGCCCGCGGAGGCAGGCGGGCGGGCAGGAGGCTGAGACAGCCGGACAGGCAGGCAGGCAGTCGGAAGGAGGCGAGGAACGATTTGGACATGCTCATTCTCGGGCGCTTGGTTGCCTGCATCCAGCTCATCTGTATCCTCAGAGTGGGTGAGTGATCTCTGCATGAATTCATCTTCGGGCTTCGGAACAACTTTTCTCCCCGGGCTCCGGTGGGTTTTGGTGTCTCTGATCCCTTTTGATTAGGTATTGCAGGCGCAGTCCCTGTCTGTTCCACGCCGCGAAAACACGCTGCCAACACCACGGGTGGGAGCGTTTCTCCTACCCTTTTTACCTCAGCCGCCGGCCTCCGAGGATGCGCGGTACCCCACGCCACCCCCGGCACCGGCGGGCTGCTCCGGGCGGGGCTCGCCAGCCCACCTTGCCTCTCTGCTCCCCCAGCGCGCCCCGCCAAGCCCTCTCAGGGGTCCGGCCCCGCTGGGCTGCCTGCACCCGGGGGGGAGGGACCGGGCGTGGGCCGGTGACAGGGGGAGAGAGAAAATCCGTGCCCGGCAATGCTGATATCGAGCTTCTTTGGGGACATGGGATGTGAGATGTTACTTTAGGCTCTCGCATGAGCTGTTCCGAAGAGAAGGGGATGGTGCAAAATTTCACTTCAAAAAAGGATTCGTTCTCCCCGAACGGGTAACGTCAGTGGTTGCCCTAGACCATGCAAAATACCAGTCGTTTATTCACGTGGGACCCCACATACAGAATATGGATTCATATATAGATTTAGTAGGACTGCTTACATAACTAAATTCATTTTCAGCTCATGCAGACCTGTGCAACTGGAGTGCATTCTACAAATCATGCAGTGCCCTGTTACACGAGACGATGTTTATTATAACCAGCGTGAGTCACTTGATGCTGTTAGAAGTGCTCTCTTCAGTACGTCGTCAAATAAATTCTAGCAGCTTACGTGGTAGGGTTCGTATCTTGTTGGATAATCGGTTTGAATTTATAAGCTTTTATCAAATAGATCACTAGAAAATACCAGTTGGCTGCTTTTATTTCAGTATGAGGAACTTGGGAGCCTCACCTCCGTGTGTACAAAACCAGTCTTACAATAGGTCTGTGGTGACAAAGTAGTCACTAACCTACATTCGTCACCCAATAGGTGGTGCTGCTTCTGAAACCATGCAGCTCTATAAACAAAGATCGGGGTTAGGTTACTCGCAGTGAAAGCAATTTCGTAGCAAGTTCTGCTAGTTAGAGAAAACTACTTTTTAAAATTTTATGGGGAAAAGTATTTTTGCCTCTTTTCAGAAAATACTGTGGAATGATTCAGCTATATACGTGATGAATGTAACTGACGTTCAGTTAAAACGTGTGATCTTTGTAATGGCATTAATAACATTTTAATGTCACTTTTAAACTAACCTATTCCTAAAAATAGGGTGTTTACTACAATTCTCTTACTTCTAATAATTTTCTTGTACTATGGCAAAGAATGGCCTATTATAAAACTTTTGATAAGTTTTCATAATGTCTTTCTTACATTGCCAACCTGTTTCCTAAAATCAGATGTACTCCCGAGACTATTTAAAGGAAAAAAATTAGCAGATGTTTTTACATTTGTGTGGAGGTATATGAAAATGGTTGAGAACAGATCAAGTATACAGTGATATGATCATAATGTAATACAACTCTATTCAGTTTTGGAAAGAACTTCCCTATTCAGGTGATCCTACCACATTGGAATCAATGAAAGACAAACATAACTTCTGTAACCTTTTGTTTTGTTTTGTTTTAAATAATTTCATCTAGCATCTTACTAGAAGTAAGCTGGTTTTATATAATGTAGTGTTTAGGTACTTGTTGTGCATATGGATGTTATATTCATGAATTTGCAAGATCTGACAGGATGGGAAAAGATTTTCTACTCATACATAAGGTGTAAGTGCATCTACTTTTTGTTTCTCTAGACTGATACACTGTTGTTTTCAAACCTGACCTGAAGAGGACCCCCTTTCTAGATGTGATGGATTGATTTGGTCTCAATGGTGCATCATTCTGAAGACTCATGGGCTAGACTTCTCAGTGTGTTCAACAGTATGATTGTTCCCAAGAATGAATACCCTGTACAAGCTATTAGATAGATTTAATCAGATTTGATTTGAATATGTTCCTGTTTGAGTACCTCTCCATAACAAATATGCTATAATCTGATAGCATTAGTTCATAGAAACAAATACTTAGTCAGAATCCTGATATTATTTTCTTCTGTGGTTTTTGTTTGTTTGGGGTTTTTTTCATAAAAAATAATATCAATTATTGCATACCACCAATGTATGGTTCCAAGGGTTTGGTGAGAGAGAAGAGCTGGATGGGACTATCTGGCTCTTACCATTAAATATTTCTGGTGCAGAAGAAACCAGACCCACAGCTCTGTGAACGAATTGGTGCTGGAGAGCATGGCAATCTGCCTCTGTGGAGCCTACGCTTATTAGTGTGAGGCTAGGCAATGTGTAGATCACAGCCTCATTTGCTTGCAGTTTCAAAAAACGTACCAGACCTCAGGTGGTCTGGTACAGAGCTTTTTAAGTGGTCCTTCCTAGTGAATCTGACTGGGATATTTGCTGTTGACTTTGGGAGATTCATCAGGGAAATCTGTCTCATATGTGTCCAAAAAAGAAAAGGCAGCCAAGACACCCTCACTGAGGAATAAACTATTAGAGCAGATGTAGGCAAAAAGTTCTTCTGGGAATGGCAAGACAGTGACAGTTCATTCTCTGTCTAACTGAAGAAATGCTTAGGAGCTTAGTTCTAACTTATCTGCTGAGTTATGAACAGCACCTTCCTTCACAGTGTTACTGAAGCCAAGGAACTTGATTACATCAAGTACTGATGTAATTTTTTATGGAGCAGGGTACTGTGTGAGTAATCTCAGTGAGTGCCATTCAGTGAAACTTGTGGAGTGAGATGCTCTTCAGTCACAAGTAAGAGCTCATAAGAAATCCTATGCAATTGTTTGTGAGCACTACCGTGTAGAGATTTCCTATTGAGTTTTTTCTTTTACTAAGATTAAAGGGAAAAAACCCCAACCCTACATGGACAATTCACTTGGATTTTTACATTTTTATTTTAAATGAGAAATTTATGAATCTGTAATCTTCAGCCTGTATATGTCTCAGACTGAAGATATTTGAAAATCTGCCCTGGCTTACTGATGTGTTCCATGTAACCTGAAAGTCAATGAGGTGTGCCCTTTTTGTGCCTTTTGTGGCATTGTTCCTATGGAAATAATATCTGGAGTCTTTTCAATAAGTAGATTATTTATGAATCTGTGTAGGCAAGAAAATGTTCATAGAAAAAGGAACATGTTTTAACAAATTACACTGTAATTGTGGTTAAATTTGAGTCAAAGAAGTGTAAATATTTAGGCAAGAGTTAAAAATATTCCATGCTCTCACTAGAAAAATGTATGGGTAGTTTCCCCAAATAAGGTAAAAAATTTCTCTAGAATTAGCTGATCTGCATCTTACTGCTATCACTGTCTGACCTCAACCAGTCTTTTGTGTTTCAAAATGCAACTAATTAATCTATAAATTTAATTAGTTGTGTCTCAGTTTAATTTCTCACTATCTAGAAAATACCTCTCTCTCGTTTTTAATTTTTTTCTGGCATCCCTGTGCCATGACTTTATTTGCACAAAGCTGGTAACAGTTCCCTAAATATTCTTGTTTTTCTTATACAGCTGACATCAGGACAGTATTTCCAAGCTGTCAGGCAGCATGCACCTCACTATCAACATGAAAGCAACTTCTCTGCACTCTTTACTGGATGGTCACAACTAAAAATAGTGAGAATCTAAAGCACAGCACACTTTGGCCTCCTAGATCCAATCACACTGTGTGTTCATTCTCATGTCCATGTGTTTAGACTCAGTAAGCCCTTAGACTGCTAGAGGACTGTGGGATCAGATCCTTCTTTTTTGCACTAACCTCTTATTTTGACAATGTTTTTGTAGGCCAGTTATTTGGCACGCTTCAAACTGAATTGCATCACAGTAATAGTAATGTATACTACTGCTAATGCTTGAGCACATTTTACACTTAAGATTGTATGTTCCTATGGATGATGATACATAGCTCCTATGGAGAAATTTAATCCTGCCGTATCTAAAACATAAGAGCTAAAACAAAAAAAATAAGAATTTTAGAACTGATTTATTTTATACTTTAACCATCTATATTATGACCATATATATGTTATGCATTTTTGTACCATAGAGATTTATATATATCAAAATCTAAATATACAGTATGGATTTCTTTTAGGTTCAAATACTAGCAGGTATGAAAAGTGATGAAATGAATGGCATTTTAAAATTAATGTCAGTGTAGCCAAGTATTTACTCAGCACACTAGTCGTCTGTAGGACATATCTAAAATAGTTATGTAACTTCCAACATTGAATCAATACAATTCATAAGGAGAGTTTTCTAAAGTGCATTTGGCCTTACTTCATCTCTGAATTTACCCTTCTATCTGGATTCCTGGAGAGAAACTAAATACTATATATAAAAATAAGATGGTAATTTGAAAACATTATAATTATAATCTGTCTTGTAAATTAGGATGTTAATTTATTAAAATAGGCACTTGCCCATTTCTAAAGGAAGGCTATTTCCTAGATTTTCAGTGCTCATCATTTAAGTGGCCACTTTCCACTATGAGATCTCTAATTAGGAATTTAAGGGTGAACAGATTCTGTTCTTTCCCTGACAATTTCAATTCCTCTTCAAATGTGCTGTGCTTCTCAGTATTCCCCGTAGGGCCTAGAAGTCTGTGGCAGTTCCGGAGCCCCCAGCTCCCATTTAACAGCTCAGTTCTCACAGCTTCGTGCACCATTTATGTGGCTTTCCTGTTCAAGACATCCTTTGGCTATTCAATAAGCTTCTTTTCCCATAAAGACAAAAGTTACCTTTTTGAATACATGTCAAGCCTTCTGTATTAGAAAGATGAATCTACAGGAAGAAAAGGACTTACAGTATTAAATAAACAAAATCCACTAAATGAAAGATAGCAAATATTTCAAAGAGGCTGGGACTATAAATGAGACTTGGCTCCTGCAGATTGTTGAGGAACTGTTGGCAGCAGAATACTTTGGTAGGAAGGTATGGTGCAGGTTGCTTGTTGAATACAAATTACAAATAGAAATTAGATGTTGGTCCACCAGTTCAGTCTTGAGGCTAAAGTGGAAATAACTGGAGATTTTAGAAACAGGGGGAGGGTTTATTTTGCTTACTTTGCATCACTGGCTAGTAATTGTGGCACTATCTGATAGAGGTGAAATAGTAGACTTTTTAAGTAAAGCAGACACTGTGAAGTGTCACAGCTTATTCTAGATGAGGCATGCCTCTCAAAAGCTCCTATTGCCTTCTACATCTTGCCCATAGGAGACTTTGGTTTCCTTTGATCCACTGGAAGTAGCCTATTGCGCCCTACAAATCAGTATTTTTCATTACTATTTGAAGACCCCAGGAGCTATTGTTTGAGTTAGTTAATTTCAGAAATCATTATTGTGGTGGAAGTCACGAGGATGATGAAAGTCCTATCCTACATCTGATGAGGAAACCTTGGCAATGAAAGTAGGATGCCTGTGGAACTTAGGTGTTTGAACACAAATTTTTAATCAAAAGGTTCCCAGACTCAGCTCGTACTTTGATGGCTTCCAGGGAAGCTTTCAGGCAGCTATAGTTTCTCTCCTGCATGTGCCCTAACCTGGCCTTATCGTGTGCATCTCAGTGCCTCTTTAAGTCCAAAGTTTCCTTGGATCCAAACCCAAATATCCTTTCAGATGACATTCCTGAGCCTTAAGTCAGTAAGGTTCCCTAAATACATACTGACAGAATCATGATCTGGCTGCTGCTGCTTCTGTTTGGGACAAAGGACAAGAGGGTGGCTGTGCCACCTTCTCATGTTGTAGCCCAGTCACTGAAGCATTTTACCAAGACAGTCTAGAGAGAAGGACTGGTCTGAGATAAAGGGATTTGAACCTCCATCTTCTGTCTCCAAACATTGGGTTTTGTCAAATGAGAAGACTTTTCATACTTCTTGTGTAATATGAAACAATTTAGCTTATTTTTAAAATTTTTGTTAGAACAATATTTTGAGAGGATTCTGGACAATATCTTGAAAGAGGGTTGCTAAGCAGTTGGAAACCACATCTATTTCAGGAATTTTTGGAGCTGGAAATGGAACCTGGGAGAGTTTGCAAGAAAATTTGCCAGCATGTAAGTTTGCCTTTTTCTCACTGTCCAATTCAGGCTTCTGAAGCAAGGACTCTGAATTAGTAAGATACCACAGCAAGATAGAAAATATGAGGTCTTAGGACTGCTCCTACTCCTATTTCATTATCTACTTGCTGGATACAATGCATAAATCACTACCCCTGCATTTTCTCTGGTTGAGCAGATTTTGCTTGTTTCTTTAATAGTTCCAGATACTTATTTAAAGAAGGGAATTCTAGGTTGCACTTCTGAAAGACTAACCTCTCAAAGGTGGGCAAAGCTCAAATATATTTCCACCAATTCAGCATTTGACATCAGCTCTCCTGGTCAGCTGAGTACCATTTGGGCAAGCCAGTTGCTTGTTACTGCACTAAGCGGCTTAGATCACCTAAAGACGGGGGAGCAGCCTGAACTTCAGGGCTCTGGAGCCTACTGCTGTTGCGTGACAGGTGGATGATTCTGCTAAAGCCATCTTGCACTTGAGTTTTTTTCTAATTCAAGGCTATTAAATACATCCTTTGCACCACAGTTTCAGATTCAGCAGCTAAAAAATAGGCTAGATGTGGTTTGGCTACTTGCCGTATAAAAAGCACTATTTCCTTGTCTAGATTTTTACAGCATCCAGTTAGACATACAAGGTGACGTGTTTGGTTTTTTCCTATTCCCCTTTATGTTTCACTAAACATAAAGAATGTAGTTACTTTGAAATTTTCTCTGTGATATTGAAATACTAAAGATCCTACTGTGCAGGTAGCATTCAGCAATTTGTATTTCTCTATGAAGATACTAGGACTTCACCTGAGCAGTGAGAGATTTTATTAAGAGTTTTTGGGAGCAGTATATCCATTAGTAATTTGGCTGTGAATTGTCATCCTCATTGCCAAAAAACTTCTGCTAAATATTGGATTACCTGGAGCCTGAAATACAAAGTAGGTAACATTTGAAAAGGTATCCATCTTCACTGCCTGATTTATCTATTTGCTGAGATACGATAAGAGTAAAGCAGTGAAGAGGTGGTTAAACGGTGACATGGAAAGGACAAAATAAGAGATGTCCAGAGTACTTTTACTGTGTTAAAATCGTGTTACCAAAATTGGTGTTCAAAATCCTGTAAATTAAGGATGTTGCATAAAAATAAATCACATCAAATATATCTTAGTGAAAGGTATGCTTATGTAAATTCCCTAACAGAATGTGACAAAGAATTCCTGACTCATTTAAAATTTTCTTGGAAGTCATGGTAAGCTCTTTAATGAGGACAGATTTTTTTCTTGGTTTTTGATAAGCTATCCACACCAAATGAAATATTTTCCTGAAGAAAATTGAAGGATTTACTGAATTCATTGAGATTTAGACTGGTTTGTATCATAATTCTTCAGAATACATTTTTCCAAAAATAATGCTATTTTTCAAAGCTGTCAGATCCTTAAAAAAGATAAATCTGTAATGTTCTGCATGGGCAGCATATACCGAAGAAACTAAAAGCTTTTTGAAAGCTAAAGCAAATATTTTGAGGAAAAATGAAGCCTTTAAAATCAGCGTTTAAAAAAAGACTTGATTCTTCAATTGCTTTATATGCTGAACTCCATGATTTCAGCAGAAATTCCCAAAAAGAAAAACACCTGCTTGCTGAGACTAAATAGCTAATGATCAGAGTAACAGCTGGCTTTATAAAAGGGACCTAATATTACTCCAGGCAATTTGTCTTCTGGCTCCATCCCCAAACTGACCAACTGGGTTTGATCTATTTCTAGCCATTTAGAAAAGTCATTTGGTTCCAAGTGTATGCCAGTTATTTCTGTCACTTCCTTTTGTAACTCTTATTCTGATAGGCATGTCTAAGTATGATAACTAACAAATTTGTCAGGCTGGGACTTCCTGGGAGGCCCAGGAGCCTTCTTCCAGCTTCTTAGAGCATTCCAGCTAGGTGTCTGTGACATGTCATTCTAAATCGGTGCACTCACCACACGACCCATCTGCCTGTCATTTGCACAGAGTTTGGGGCAAGTCTTGTGTGGTCTGTGCCTACCTCCTTCTTTATTAACTTTGAGTTTTGGTCACCACCTTTGCATTTCATGTATCTTGCAATGTTGCAGAAAAACTTGCTTTGGGTTGTTTTGTTGGGTTTTTTTTCTAACACACCTTGGGTTTGTGTTAAAAAAAAAAAAACCTGTGTATCACTGTAGATCCACAGATCAGAGTAGTTACTTCTGGCTTATGTGCACAAATAAATCCTGGATGAGCACCAAGGGGAAAAAGTTTCAGAAGACCTCTTTAAGTTTCAGGATAGCGCTAACACAAACCCAAATGACTGTAAACTGGCAATGTGCAAATTTATACTGAAAATTCAAAGAAAGTTCCTAACCATTACAACAGTGGAATTCTGAAAAGTGTGTCCAATGTTAACAGTGGGAGCAAAAAGCCAACCTGATTTTTTTTTTTGTAATTGTAGAGTACTATGTTTTTTATGAGAGCCTGTGGCACCTGAAGCAGGAGAGAACCCTGACAGTGATCTAGGAGTTCCTGTCAGTGAGTAGCATGGCACAAACTGTGCTAAATAAGAAAACTGAGCAGTGTGTAGCTGGCTGTGCCAGCCAGCTGCCCACCAAAACCACATAAAGGAGTCGTTGCTCATGATGGACTGGAGCACTTGTAAGCTGAGGTACTAAGGAGCGAGTGCTTACTTAGCATCTCAAGTACCCCTCAGCATTTCAAAATGCATACAGAAAAAGAAAGAAATTTATAAATAGGAGACTATATATATCATAAACACAATGTAAAGTCATGACACTTAAAAACTTGCATTTTGTGTTTGTTTATTGTATTTTGGGGCTGTTGACCACTTGCTTTTTTAAATAAGATTACTCGTACAGGTACAAGGTAAGAAACCTCCTTTAAAGAAAGGGTTTTGAAATTGTGTTGTATGACTTCAGGGGCTAGTAGTAGAGTTAAAATACTAGCCAACTGAAAATCCTAGGGAACTAGCTATCAGTGTTCTCACTCTCTCACCTGATACAACTGTAGGAGATTTCAATTCATTTTATTTCAGTGTCAAATTTTGCACTGGCTGAATTCTGAAAGTATTCTCTGGATCATCTGCCCATTTCTCATCAAACCTCTCCACGTCCACCTGTCATATTCTCATATAAATGGTTTGGCATCTCTGTCAGCCCCATTTCTCACTACATGCACATTTCTGCAAAGACACAGGCAGTTATGTGGTAGTTTACTCATGTAAAATTACTCCAACTTTGTGAGGGTTCTCATTGATTGGCTTCTGCACTCCTTTTAAAGTGTAATTCATACATATCTGATACAATTATTTCTCCCTGATTGTTCCTCCTCTTTTATTTGGGATGAAGAAAAAGGGATTTTTGTTTTGCTTACTGCTTTATCTGTAAAAAATCAAACAAACATAAATCAATTTGTATTAGAACGAGCAAAACACTGGGTAAAAAAATGTAAATTCCTTATTTTTTTTCTCTACAGGTTTTATTTTCTGCACTGCTGCCTAATCAATTTCAAAGGTTTATTTTTTGGTATGTCTTGATGAGAGACATAAAATATTTCTGTATTTAGAATATATATATATATTTGACCAGAGATCAGGACAGTATTACATTCGACATAATTCGTTCAGAAATACTTAGACTAGAAATTTTTCTTTTAATCCATTTGTGAAAAATTGATCCATTAAAAATTCCTGAGGATTATGCAAAAATATCCTTTAATCTGAATCTTTTTTTCAGCATTTTCTGGTTTGTGCTATCCGCTGTGGGATTTGTAATGCATAAATCAGCAGACAAAGTATGTTTCGATGTGGCAGTAGTCATCTTTGTCTGTATGGGAAGTTCCAAACTTTTTGTGTGAGGTGATAAGATTGTGACACAAAATCTTCTAAAGATTTGTCTGAGCAGTGGCTGTACTCATGAAAAAGGAGGTTTAGATTAGATACTAGAAAGAAATTCTTCACTGAAGGGGTGGTCAGGCATTGAAACAGGCTGCCCAGCGTAGTGGTGGAGTCACTGTTCCTGGAAGTGCTTAAAAAAGCCATGTGGAGGTGGCACTTGGGGATATGATAAAGTGGTGGACTTCGTGGTTGGACTTGATGAACTTAGAGGTCTTTTCCAACCTTAAAGATTCTATGATTCCATGAAAAATGACAAAAGGAACAGATATGCCCTGTTGTTAGGAATACGTGCACATCTTTTATGATCCGATTAGCTTTTGCAACTATTTGAGTGTTTACTGTAGAGGAGATTCGTCATAGTAAAACATTTTGCAAGTGCAATTTAGAGCAGATTAAAAATGTCCTTATTGCCCTGCTGAATGGGAGAAGACGGGTTCATCTAAATCTGGTAAAGCTAATAAGGCAGTGATGCATAAAAAATAGTTTCAGGTTACATGCAGTCAAGCGAAATACAGGAAAATGTATATGGAGCAACCAGAAAATCTAGTCCTGTTTTTGGTGAATAAGGTAATATGAGTTAATCAGCTTTTTCTAATATGATCTACTCATTCTATCACAATTGTAAAGAGTGCATTTGAACAAAACTATAATACAAGTTTTCATGGTTTGCTTCATTAGTTAAATAAATCCTTGGATATGCAAGAGCTTTTTGAAAGACATGTAACCCTGAAATCTGCTGTTCCCTTGAAAGCAACAGGAAATTCAACCTGCTCAGAGCATGATTAAATCAAAGGGATTTCATCCTCTTTTAGTGGAACTCAGAATGCTGGGTGTGCATAGACTGGGAGTCACAACAGCCAGCATGCCCTGTGCTGGGACATGCAAGCTTGGCTGGTAAAATAAAGATCAGTGTAGATAAAAAAGTGTGAAAAAATAACAAACTGGGACATGCCTCTCAGGGCCACATATTGGACATAACTATGCTGAAACATCTTGTTTAGATGGCTAGACTTGGGAAGTTCAGAATTGTTGATCTTACTAACCCTAAACCAGCTATACAATGCTAATACTGGACACTTCCCATCATCACCTAATAATACAACGTTTGCCAAAGGAGCAGGAGGTGGCAATCCTAAACCTTTCCCCTGTACCGGGGTTTGAACCACAGCTGTGGAGTGCAGTATGATCCACAGTATGACAGAGCACAGCAGCTGAGGATGGGCAACACTGTTAATCTGTACCAGGCTGAAGATGGGAATTGTAGATTGAAATAGAAAACCTAAATATTCAGTCCAATGAGTGGGATAAGGTGGTTCAGTGCAGCATTTCCAGGTGCTAGACTAGATTTTTGCCCCCTCTTCTTCACTGCACCCCTGCTACCTTGCTCCAGAGCAGCAGCTGCTGTGGTGTGGGAGCAGCAAATCCCTGGTCTCCGCCTTCTGCTGTGGCTTCCTACCACCTTCCCCTGCTACACCCCCACAACACTGTCACTCTGTGGCTGCAGTAGAGATCTCTCTGCTGGGATGGACACAAATGTGCATTTGGCAGCCTGTACTGCTGGAAGGGCCTCTCTGTCTGTGATGGGCAGTGGGCAAGAAAATACGTTCTGTAGGTTGGTTTAAAGCCTTGAGTCAGCAGTTGGACCATACTGGGTTATATCTGTCATAAAAGGAGTGACATGGGATTCCAGTCCTGCTATCCAATGTAAAACACACCAGGATTTCTATTGTCTCCTGTAGTTTTGAAACCTGATGAAGAATGCTGCTCTATCTCCTGGTCTGGTCCATCTAGTGCTTATCTAGGTCTTCTGGGCATCTCTGAATGGTCACCTGCTTACCCTGCACCCGTGAAGTCTCTGTATCTTTCAGTCTTTGACCAGTTGCTGATTTTTTTGTGTTGCAGAAGGTGAACCAGTTAGATACAAAAGTGGATTGTAACTCTCCCAGAAAAGTGTGTAGCTGTACCGTTAGTCTGTGTAAAAAATGTGTGCATTTGCATCACGCCTGTTGGAATAGCAGGAGGTTTTCTGCCACAGGCAGGTATGGCAATGGAGTGAGCAACTGCTGCAGTGCCCTGGAAGAAAATACAGCATGTGCTCCTTTTTGTAGCAAATCAAATGCTTTAGATGGCATAGAGACAACAGATGCGTTTCCCTGGTGAGTCACTGAGCTTCCCTAAAGCCCTGTATCTCCAAGGCTTTCTGCTGAGGTGAAGCATATTACTCTGCTCCCAGTACAGGCAAGACCTTAAAGGCTTAGTCAAACCTGTAATTAATTAATGCTTATGTAAGATTTAGAAGAAATTTCACTAGATGAGCACTAAGTCTGTTGCTAATGATTTCAAATATACGAAGCAACTTCCTAAAACCCTTTGAAATTGGCAATTATAATGTTCTGTCTTACACGGGAAAGCTTTGATCACTTCAGAGCAGGAAATAAATGCATGACTTAAACTGGAGAGATACAGTGACAGAACAGCAGCAAACTGTGAAATACAGTGGCATGGCAGAGAGCCAGGGGAAGATTTGCTGTTGCTCCTTCCAAAACCGATTTGAAGTCATTTCAGTATTTCTGTCTTGCATAAATGACTGTGAAAGTCCTAGGAGGTCTGCAGTTGCATGTGCTTACAGTCTGAAGATAAGACTTGATTGAAGAATTTTTGCCTTCATGTCCTCTTCTTTTTTTTTTTTTTTTTTTAATTCCTATGCAATTACGAGGGTACATTCTGCCAGAGCTCTGGAAGCAAACCTAATGAAAATCTGACTAGTTCTATCACAGGTACTTAAATGTGATTCTTTAAAAAAAATGTTAAAGTATGTCTGAAAGCTTATTGTTTTCTGTTCAATGGTAGGAATACTTTGCAGAGAAACTAACCAGCTACAGTCTAGAAGCTTCATTTTTGCCACGGTGTTTTCTGAGAGCAAAACGTGTGAAGATATCTTCTGTGCTTGACTAATGCATGTTGTGGGTTTAGCAATGCCATCCACCAAATTGTTTCCCTAACTCATTCAATTTTTCATGAGGTCATTAAAATTAAGAAGGTTCTTAGGTATAAAGCAGTGTGGTATTTGCTTGTGAACTTTTTACAGTTCCTCAAATAACTTTCAGTTATTAATGTGTAGAAGAGAGAAAATAAGAACATTTTAAGAAAATAAAAATGCGTTCTAAAAAGACTCTGCTTTTAAGGATGTATTGGGTTTTTTTAAACTATTGTAGTGCTGTCACCTGCATATAATATGCACCTGCTGGAGGCATCTTCAGAAACAGTTATTTGCTTTGATTAATTGCATAATAAATTCTCCCTTGTGGCTGATTAAGTGAAAAATACTAGAAGTTGCTTCTTGAAGGAGCAAATACTATTGTAATGGTTTTATATCTTAATAAAATAAAGTTACATCCAAGTAAAATGAGGGGAAAAAGGTCTCTCTCTCTAATTGTCTATAAGCTTTCCACTGAGGGATTAGATGTTAGCAATGTGCCTATAGATGCAGTTCTAGTACACTTCAGATATTTTACAAAAAATTGGGAAACTTATAACTGGTTACTGGAAATACAACCATTTAAAATACACAATATATTTATTTCATTGTGTACACAGATTAATCCTTTAACTGGCCTTTTACATGTGTTGGATATTTATACAAAAATGAGATCTGAGGTTATACTGACATGTGGAGATGCTGTATAATCAGGGAATTGCTACATTAATTACTTATGTATTGACAACATTTAAGTGCATCTGGCAGTGACCAGGGTTTCATTTTATAAGGTACCATGTGAACAGAGAGCAGGAATATGACACCTACTCTACAGAATTTAGAAATAAAATAACATACAGAACGAGAAGCTGATAGGACAGAGAAGGCAGGAGTAAGTGCTAAGAAAAAGTCATATATTAGTCAGTATAAAAAGCAGATGAGTTGGTGAAGCAGCAATTTGTCATATCTTTTCTAGCTATTCCTGTGAGTACCCATTTTCAAAGAGGGATTTAAGAGGTCTGTCTCAGTTCTACATCTGAAAGGTAGAGGTAGTAATACTTCACTCAAAGGTATTTTGTGTGAACAAGAATACGTTCACATTTCTGAAGCTCTTTCAAGAGTGAAAAGGTTGGCTCCAAGTCATAGGTTATAGGGCAGTGTCCCTCTGTGAGGACATGGTGCAGGGAACCTTTGCAACCTCTGAGGACCCAACCTGTGTGTGAAGGCAGCTCCATTTGCAGTCCCTTGGAGTCCCTGGTGCAGCTCTTTGCATCTCCAGGTAACACTTTGAGATGAGGAGAAACGTTAACCTGGAGACCTGCTGTATCCTGATGATTCAATAGGAAACTGAAATCATGAGACCTTGGAACTGCACCTGGCAGTTTCAGCTCGAGCATGTCATTTTACCTTTGCTTGTTTGCTTCCTGCAAAGCTGAGATGATATACCCATGCTTTCTGACATCAGTTCAGGAACAAAAGTACTACATACACATGAGGGTGCAGACATATTACAGAGTGCACGTGGGCGTGTCAGCAGCTGAAGTGTTCTGCTTTGTGTGAAAAAGGGAGCCCTTTCAGCCTGAGAACAGCCTTCCTAATGCTGTGTGACTTCACTTAGGGTAGACTGCATGTATATTTACACCTGAAAACATGAGTCAAAACAGCTGATCTGAACATTTAGCTTGTGGTGGATCCTCTCTGATCATAATCATAAATGGAGGTTCTCACCCTGTGTGACCCACTGCTACTCAGAAACTATGGGCTGCAACAAGATCTTGTACCTCATGGTCCCTGAATGTCAACATGGAGAAATGTGGCAGTATCAGGTAGGCATTTGGTGTGTAAAACAAAGCTCTAACATCTCACAAAAGGAGTAATTATACTGCATGGGGATACCACTGATGTTATTTTATCTAATTGCTGTAATTTACTGTTCATGTGAGGTGTGGTAGTACAGTCATAACATACTGAAAAGTTAGGTTTTCCTCAGGTGTAGCAGTCAGTAAAGCTTGTGTCCATGTGTCATGTTTGATGATAATAAAAATAATGATACTATTTATCCTGTCTCATTTTTCTTCATTTATCATTTTTCTTCATGCTACAAAGGTAGCATGGGAGCACAGCTATAGGGGTGGTGGCTGTTGGCAGCTGCTTTCCATTAGCTGCTATCTCAGTTCCACAAGGTCTTGCAACACACATTTTCTAGGTGGTCCCTAGTGCTGAATGAATGGGTACAGCTTTTCTGTCTTATGCCCTCCATACTGCCACTTCATGGATCACCCTGCATGCTTCAGTGTTTGCTGCCAGTTACTACTCTGCAGTGTCCTGATCCATTCTTGTCTGCAGTTCTGACTTCAGGGATGTGATGCTCTGTGTCTGTTCATTACTTGTACTTCAGAAATAAGTGTTGATTTCTAAGCTGTGACCATAAGGCCAAGTACTGACATGGACAAAAGTTCTAAATTTCACAGGTGCAGTGGATAAAACCCTACATTGCTTTGCGTTCTCTCTTTAAAAAAGTAGCAAATGTTAAAAAATTAATTGAAGGACCATTCCAGATTTCTGTTGTCTCCTGGCAAGTGATAACTTATGGGGGAAAAACAGTAAGGAAAGTGGTGGGCCCTGCTAACAAGAGGAAGAGACTTAATGGTAGTTTCCAGAGTCCTTGCTCTAGAGTTCATAGAAGTCCCAGAGAGATTGAGAAAGTAAATGAAAGACAAGAACAGCAAAAAAAGAGAAAGGGAGAAACAGGAAGGAGGGAGTGAAGAAGGGAGGGAGAAAGGAAGGAGTAAGTTTAAAAATGAGACACGTTTGCCACTTGTGCAGCTTCTGTTTCTCTTGTGTTCTTTAATTGTGGTGCTGCTGCATTCTGCAACTACTCATCATTTGTGACTACTAGAAAAGGAGACTGGGGGAGTCCAATTACGCCTGCTGTGCCTTGTACAGCCATCACATCACCAAACCCAGAGTGAAATGAAATGAAATAAGTGAACCCAAGCTTTCAATCTCAGGTTTTTTCCACAACTCTTTTCTAGGTAGTGAGGAAGATGAAGAGGGTAATGCTACCAATTTCTTCTTCTTTTTTAATGAATGCATACAAGTGGAGTTTACTACAGAGCAATTTCTGAGGTGCTCATTCATCACAACAGAGAAAAAAAGTTCAGAGCAAGAGCTGAGGAGTCTTGATTTGCTTCTAGCAGGAACTGTTTATGTAACTTCCTCAGCATCATCACCACAGTGAACTCTAAAGACATGTAGGTGTGTAATACTTCCAGCCAGCATATGATGAATGAATTATAAAAGATGCTTGTTGACATTTGCAAGGAGAGACTAAGTGATGAAACAAGAGCAGTGATGGATTTGGGGAAGAAAGAGACACCACCCCCTGCCCCCTTACCCACACTTCCACACTGCCTTCGCCTTTGAGGGTGACCTTCAACCCCTCCTCCTTTCTCCCTCCTCATAGGGAACCTTATGCACTCCCCTTCCCTTCCTTCTCTTTCTGAGCCCCACATCTGGATGTTAAGCAGATTCCCTTCAGAAAATCCTACTCATCTAGAAGCATGAACTGTTCTTGTTTTAGGGTAGGAGGGAGTACTGCAAAGCAGATTCTGGCTAATTGTCACTCACTGCCTGTGGCAAGCATCCATATCTGAGATTATCATATAAATTCTATTTATACAACATACAGTCTCAATGCAGCTCAAATTCTATGGATTTGTTGGCAGTACTACAAGTAAATCATTATAATAGTTGCTAAAAAGTGAGCATTGACAGTGATATTCAGGCTGTAATGACCACTGTAACCTAAAAAACTCCAAGGAGCTTTATTGTTTTCAAAAGGGAAATGTATGTTCTTAGCTTGAAATGTAATTTGGTTGGAATAGTACATTTCCTTTATAATGAATACATCCCAAACTAATGCTGCCTCCTTGAACAATTTGCAAACCCAGGATTTGATGGTAAAACTCACTGCTCCTAAGCATGGCACACTGCTGCCTCTATGGAGTGGAAATAGGTGTGTGTTACAGATTAAACAGGGACGCTGGTTTTCACCAAAATGTACAGACATTTGGTAGTAACTCTTTGTGAGGAAATATTTGAAGGGCAGTTAAAAAGCCTTGGACATGTAAGGACCATGGCAGTAAGTTCTGTAAGTTTAAGTTTTTTTCAGGGAAACAATATTTAGAAATAAGTTTCAGCTAAATTTCACAATTATTTTAATTGGAGAAAACAACTCTGAATTCTTTTTGATGCAATAACTATAATGAATACTATTTTAAGAATCCACCCAAGGCTCTAGTCATGAAAGAACACGTGCTTGACTGAGTTGCATTCACTCTATAAAATAAAACTGATGTTCTGCTTGCAGCTCTAAAGAGAAGATCTCCATTCTTTTACCTCCATGCCAGAATTCCACGATGGGTGTGATGAGTATCCTAGTTTTCTGTGGGGAAAAAAATCTAAAGAGAAGCAAGCTGTAATTTCTTATGGAAAAACAAAAATAAGTAAAGAAAGAAATTGACAGGGAAAAAAAGGCATACTAGTGCAAACCTTTATCAAAAAAGAAAATTCTTCTGCTCAGTTCTAAAGTGTGTCCATAACATTTTTGATGTACATCTACTAGGCGTTACACTTTTCTAGTCTACATTGTACAACAAGTAAGTTTCTAAGAGCAGGGTAATATTAGGGTGTTGTGGTTTAACCCCAGCCAGCACTAAGCCCCATGCAGCCACTTGCTCACTTCCCCCATCAGCAGGATCATGGAGAGAATCAGAAGGATGAAAGTGAGAAAACTCATGGGTTGAGATAAAGACAGTTTAATAAGGAAAGCAAAAGCCCCAAACACAAGCAAGTCAAAACAAGGAATTTTTCCTGCCTTTCCTGTGGGCGGGCATATGTTCGGCCATCCTCAGGAGAGCAGGACTCCATCACACATAAAGGTAACTTGGGAAAACAAATGCCATCACTCCAAATATTCCTCCCTTCTTTCCTCATCCCTCCACTTTGTATACAGAGCATGATGTCAGAGGGTCTGGAATATCCCTTGGTCAGTTGGGATCACCTTCTCTGGCTGTCTCCTCCCAGCCTCCCATGCCCCCCCAACTTCCTTACCAGCCTGGAAGTACAAATAGCAGAAGAGGCCTTGGTTCTGCACAAGCCCTGCCCAGCAACAACAAAAACATCTTTGTATTATCAAACCTGTGTTCAGCACAAATCCAAAACACAGCCCCATACCAGCCACTGTGAAGAAAATTAACTCTACCCCAGCCAAAACCAGGACATAGGGTAGGAACTAGTATCCAAGAGCTACTTCTGCATTTAAGTGGCTCGCATGCTCAGAAAGAAATCAGAAAAAAGTTATTTCTAATGCAAGTGACCATATAGCAAACTAAATTTCAAGAAGAGGATTGATTCCAATTACATATGGTCATCTGCTTTCTTTGATATATCCAAAACACAGCAAAAACTGTGGAGTAGTCAGCCCTTGCATGAGAATGACCTATTCAGCATACACCAGTGTAGCCTCTCAAGAACCATAAACATAAAAGTAGATATTAAGATACCAATAAAATAAAAAAACCCTTTTTTCCTACAATTATATTCTGTCATTGCCTTTCCTTTGAGTGCTAATACGGAGTTCATAAGAAACTAGACACATTTTACTGAACTAATAAAATTTAATCCTAACATAAATGTACTAGTATATTGCCTATATAAGAGCAGTGAGCCAATTGTTTGGCAATAAGCCAGGCACTGCTGGATAAATTGAAATGCAACCCTTTCATCACTGCTTGATTTAGCAATTAGTTGACATCAAACTAGGAAACATGCACTAGACAGAAAGTACAGAATGTGATTTCTCCATAGTAATATTCTAAACTCTTTTATTGCATATCTATATAGTAGGCAGAATTAATACTGATGGGATTTCCTCTGTTTACTAAAAAAAAAAAAAATCCCTAGTTATCTTAAAGTGTTATTTTGCAGTTACCTGGCACTCAGCATAGATAAAATATTCCTTCACCTTTCATCTAATTATGATGCTATTAATAATGACAAGCCTTGAGAAAATAAGTGCATGACAATTAATAAAAAAAGTGGGTTAGATATGAGGGAATTTGTGTTTCTGATGATGACAGGGCTCAGCCTATAAATCACCAGTATAAGAGGAGCATGCTGAGAAAAGACAACCATAAAGGTAAATTACGAAATCTAAATGAGACCCTGGGGACTAGGAAGATAATGATGTAAACCGAATCCGAGATGTGGGTTGAGGCACAAATGCATAGGTGAAAAGCAGAGCTTCAGTTTGATACAAGAAAAAGGAAATGTTTGAGAAATTATCTGTGTGTTATATGTGGCCTCAGAGAACAATTAATCCATCATTCAGCTAACTGCTGACAGCTTGCTTTCGCTGGGGAGTTAATTTGATGGCAACCGCCTGCCTTTAGCTGTCATTCTTATAGGAGCTGAGAAGCTTATTCCTGTCACAATCGGGCTTATTGAGCTCACCTAACGCCCAGCATGCACACCAATAGGGGTCTGCCACTCTGAGACAGAGAGAGCCATCAAGAGTGGACCAGAGAAATCAATGTGGCCATTAAAGAGGCTCTTGGTCAGCTCCCAAGATGGCCCCGGGAAGGGGATCTGAATGCTTTGACAGCTGAGCCACCGCTAGCATCGATTTGTCAGTGACACAGGAGCTTGCGCTAGCGGCACGTGGAGGGATGGGCTCCTGCACCGGGCTGGCCTTTGTGTGGTAAGTGTATGGGAACAGGTTATATAGAGCAATTAAAACATTAGAAATCTGGAAATAGGTGCATATGAAGTGAAAGTTGGCCGGAAGGCTAAATGGACAGCTTAAACTTTCCAGCTGTAAAATAAAGCAAAATGAAAAGGAAAAATTAGGAATGAAAGGAAGGAAAGAAGAAGGGAAATAAACTAGAAGACAGCAGAGTGAAGTTTGGGTCCTATCCTGAATTAACAAAGAACTTCTTCCAGAAGATTTTTGGGGTTTTTTTCAAAAGCTCTGGGGGTTTTTTGCACTTTGAGCTTCACATACATGCTATAGTTTTGATTCCCTTTTCTCTGGAAAGAGATATGAAACACTTGTGTCATGTTTTGGAAAGGTATGATGCTTTTGTTTTGGTCTTCAGCCAGGAAGTAAGCTTTACCAATGAAGAAATAAAAATGATCGGATACACACACTCTCTGGTCTTCTGCATGTTGGCCTCAAAAGTGAATGGGTTCAGGTATTCATAAAAAGCCACGATCCTTTCACAATGCTACAATCTCTTATGAAAGCCTAGACACATTTACATAAAATTTGGAATTTACAGTAGAAGAATAGACCATTCTTTTTTTTTCTTTCTAATCTCAGTTGTATGATGTGTTTGATTGATTCTGCCATGGGCCCTTTCCCCTGTTGCACCTCAGAGTACAAAAAAGGGGAGAGTTAATGCTGATCTGCATATTCTAACCATTCAAGGACCAAAGATGCTCCTTTGGGATGAAGATTAGAACTTTTTTCTAATGCAGACTTTGATACGGCTATCTATTTCTTGTTGAATTCAATTACCTATAATACATGCCTCCTGAGAATTTTAAAAAGGCACTGTTTGCACAAGTTGTGTGTAGCCAGCACAGCCCCAAGAGATGTGCCTTACTGTTCTAGAGAGAGCATTTACTTCCTGCTACTTTCATATGCCAGTGTCTTAAAGTGGGTAGGGAGTGGGGGAAGTTTAATTTCTCATTTTCTTTTCAAAACCCATGCTTTGGAAAGAGACAGTACACTTCATCACAGATTATATATAACTTCAAATAATCAACATTTGGAGCTTGGAAAATTTGCATTTCCTATAAATGAAACTATATATAATTTATATAATGCTTTTTCACAGAAAAACTATTTTCTTTCTATGGAAAGACTTACTTTGATGTAAGTACCTTGAAGCTCATGGTAAAACTGAAGTAACAAGTTAATGAAATGAAGTATCAGGGAATACTGTGTGAAGTACTGAATGCTGAATTGCAGAAAGCTATGTGGATATATGAAATATATTTATTATTATTGATATGGTATTTATGGACTGAAGAAAGATTTTTCCATTTTCTTCTCACAATTATCGTCTATTCTGTTCATGTCCTTGCACAACAATCACTTAGAAACTCAGTACTTAGGTCTTTTTCAGATGAGTGTCAAGATACTTGATTTCTTTCCAAATTCGTTTTCAGAGTAGAACTTAAGGTACAAGTTCAAGATTACCTTTGAAGTCCCAGACAGAGGTTACCACATTACATGCACATATGATTATTGATGTCAGTTTCAGAATTCTAGAATTCTCTCATACACAGAATAAATTGTTGAACAATATACTTAGAATAACCAATGGCTCTTACTAAATTCATTATTTTCCTTTACTAATAAATGTATTTTATCATTTGGAAATCATTCTTAAACCCTGTACTGGGATGAGCAGATAATTTAGAGCATAAGAGGTACTTTGCTTTAAAGGAGAACAGGGTAAGAGAAAAATTTCTTTCAGTTCATTTGTGGAAATTGTCTTCAGTTCCAATATGTTGAACACATTTTAGATAATGAATTTTTTGTACTCTCAGATCATACCTGAACTTAATGATCTCATCAAAATCAGTGGCAACACTTCCTGTTTCTTTAATGAAGCTACAGTTTCTTGTGGAGAGGCTTGGGTGTATAAGGGAGACAAGAAGGAACTTTACAGTTAAAACTATTATATGGTAGTCTGACTTAAAAATAATTCAGGCCTTGTCAAAGAAACCAGCAATCAGCTGTGAGCTCTGTAAAATTTCTGCCCTTAAGTATAAAAGAGAGAGCTCTTCGGTTTGTAATTATCTTTATGGGCTATAAAAAATAGGGTCCAGAGAAAGAAAAGCATTTACTTTCATTAAACCTTATGAGTACTGTTAGATGGACAGGGTTTAACTATGAAAATATCAGTCAACTTAAAATCTCAGTGTGATTCTCACAGATACGTATTTCATTACTGAAAATTCCTCCACTTGTACACAGCAGAGTCATAGGGAAGGTTTTGTAGGAGCAGAGGCTGATGAATAAGATTTGGAAACCAGCAGAGGGAGGGTTTTGTGGAGGGAAGACATGATGTCAATTAGCCATAGATGGACTCAGAGGGGTGGAAGACTGATAATTAGATGACAATAAACTCAGAAATATAAACTGAAGCATTTTGGACAGACTGTGCATTGCTCAGTGCCTTTGGAGTAAGAGATTGTTCAGGTAAGACACTGACCTTCATGCTGTAACATACCCTTGACCAGAAGGTTAGCCCACCAGGACTAATCCAGATTCCTCATAAAGATCTGGTTTTCTCTTCCAGTGGCATGTGGTACCAGCAGTTGTATTCCTGCTTCTCAGGGAAACGTTTTGAAAAGGATTCATGGCATTTAGGTGCACAATATCCTACAGTAGGAGCATTTTAATTTGGAAGTATTGAATGTCCCAAGGCCTTTTTCTTAAAATTAATTCCTTGTTATGATATATAAACATAGTTACAGTAAATTGAGTAGCTGGGAGACCTTTTCCTGGCCTCTCCTCTGATTTCAGAGTCCTTGAATGCAAAATTGCAGTGATGTCTTATAAACTGATTTCAGCGATATATTTCAAACAAAAAAAATGGGACTGAGGAGAACAGAAGTACCCTCTTTATGTTTGTAAGTCTAGTCATGGCAAGGTCAGCAAAGCCAGACTGCGTTGAGTTAGTCAAGTGAAGGTATTACATGTTCGTTTTATTTTATGTGTGACAGATGGACTCCTGTGACTTGCAGAGTAACTTTTTGACATAAAAAGTTCACTATTATGGTATAGCAGAGTGGCATTTTTATTGCACATAGGATATTCCCAAACTGTTTTAATTTTGCAGCTACTTAGTCTAAGGTAGTTGGATAGTGACTATTTCTTTTAAAAGATCATTTCAAACTGTTACCTAAAATATTTTTTCCTTGCTGTTTAACTAATTTGCAGTTTTTTTACTCTAAACTGTATTTTAGGAGGAAAAAGTATGTTTGAAATGTTCATTGCAATAGCCATGTCAGTGAAAGCTTGGCTGCCTGTTTTCTCTGCAGACTTATGTAAATTTTCAGGGACCTTGTGTGAATGGAAGGAGTCTGAATTTGTGTCCATGGTAATCTGTTCAATGTGTAGAGGAAGTTACAATGGCCTTAACCCATGAAAAGGATCAGTTGTTTTCATGGAAAGCAGTCAAGACATGCTTTGAATTCAGATAGTCAACTTAATCAGAGCTGGACTTTGTTTTGTAAGGGTTTCTCTTTGAAAAAGCTGAATGCTGGTCACCTGCTACAATCAAAATACATCATTCATCTGTAAAGGGGCATAAAAATTTAACAGTTAGCTGAAGAATGGATACATCCCTGAAACAAAGGAAAAAATGTCCTGCAGTTATTTACAATCTCTGCTTGGACATGTAGAAGCATGAAAATGCCACAGTCATCCGGGCTCATTACCTGCCTTCAGCCATGGGCAGCTGAGTTAGTTCATACTGTGCTTCTTTAGGACTGGGAATTCAGCAGCACTTGTCCTCGCTGCCTTCCTGCGTGTGGTGAAAGTCCTGCCTGGGCAGGAGTGATCAGCACACCTGATAGGCAAGACACAGATGGGTTTGAGCAAATGTGGGAATTCAGAGTCGTGTGTCAGCCATCAGAGAACATAACAAGAATTCAAGTCTAGTCCTCCACCTCATCTTGATTTTCCGCAGACAAAATGGTTTTGCTGGTACAGCTTATAGCCCTGGTAAGAATAAAGTGATTGAAACTATATTCCTCTTTTGTCTTTACTAAAAGAAATCATATATAGCATTTGGGGTTTTTTTCCTGCATTTAAATGAAACTACAGTACAAATATTAGGAGAAGTATTGTTAGGCAACCTATGTTTATTTGGCTATTCAGCAGAGATTTAATTTGGAAGACTGAATAATCCTTGTCTCAGTTTAATCTGTTTCAACTAGTGAAAGTAAAGATCTTTCTGCTCCATATCTTAATTAATCTGTTGCAGAATATTTCCAGAGATTAATGGTAGATTTGTATTAGGGACGGCTCGCTTTCAATGATAAGGATGACAGAGTTGAAAATAGTAAATACAATAATGGAAGAAAATAAACAGTTCAGTGTATATAATTCATGCAAGGTTTTTATTTTGCAGTATCTATCAAGTGCTGCTTGAACATTTTTCACATTACCAGTGTTAGCTAAATAAATTTGCCCTATTGTTGCATGAAGCTGCATTTAGAGAGCATTGTAACTACATTTCTTGGCCTTCCTTGAAAATGGCATTACCCAACAACTTCACAGTGGGAAGAGGCAGATCTTTCAATGCAGAGCACTGAATTAAGACAGCAAGGATAGCTGGTACTTACCCCTTATCAATTTAAGAGCTGTAAATTCCTGGAATTATTCTCATAAGAACTACTGTGCCCTATGCTTGTCCACCAGTGGAGATGTTTGGACATAAAACCTGTAATGGGAAACTTGGTAACTGCTCAAGGCATAAGAGAGAAGACTATTGGTGGACAATCACAGTGTAAGCAACAACAAAATCTCATCCAGGCAGAGGAAAAACACTTAAGTACTGTAGTGGCTGGCATTCTTACTGGACATTTAAGTTTTCTTTCTCCACGGGAGCAGACAGTAGCAACAAGGATTTCCTTAAAAATTGCAACAAAAGATAAGAGCATAGGCAGAGCTATACTGTTAGGGAATATCTCAGATGTCTTTACAGGAGGCATAGGGATCAATGGCCAGATCAGGCTATTCTCTTGCTTCTCCACGTCAAACACAATTGGATAAAGCAGAATGTCTATAAATTGTTTAGGGGAAAAAGCAATATTAACAATAGTAGTCACTTAAATAAAACTTCGTAGAGTAATTGGGTTTTGAGAATGAACTGTACAGTGAGGAATCATGGAATTGGAGCATTTGAAAATGCTATTGCCCACAATATAAAGGGTGTACTCTGCAGTGTTGGGTTAGGCCAAAATCTGCTCTACCCTACTCTCTTACAAGGGCAGTGAAAGACAGTACTGTCTAAAACCAGCATTTTGCTCCTTGAACAAGGTGGATATTGCAACACAAAAGTAAGCATCATGTGATCCCGGTTCTATAAGGTAGCTGCAACTGATGGATCTGAGATTTTTCCTTTTATTAGGAATATCACTTCACAGTCATGTTTTGTGTCCCTGATGGAATTTCAGAGTCCTAAGGGGGACATTGCTTAACAGCATCTGGGGACACACTCCTGTGAATTGAAGCAAGGGAAGAGTCAGTCATATCGCTTTCTCCCGCTGGCTTCTCAAACGTAACTTTGTTGTTTACCTGGATATAAAAGTAGAATAGTAAGTGATATTTATTTTAAGTTTAAATAGTAGTTGTGTTTCATCTAGGACAAATGCTGCCGCTGTTTCAAACACCATGGATCATTCACGTGCAGTATGCAAGTAGTAGGAATAGCCATGTTGGGTCATCCCTGAATTCAGTATTGTGTGACAGGCTAGTGCAGATATTTCAGTAAAATGGGTATGATATCATACAGTCGGTAGAAGTGAAAAACTCCCCAATCTTTTCTTGTATTTCTCATCTATGCCAAGTACCTTTCAAAATGTACTGTGATAAGACCAAGTATTCCTGATATCCTTATAGTTATTTCAGTCTTCATTTAGCTGTTATTCTGAACAGTTTCTTGCAGTGATAATTGCCTAGACAGATGTGAATAAAGTGAATCCTTTCACTGCTTTTCTTACTTTCAGCCTCCTCGTTAATGCCCCTAGGTGTTCTTGTTCTTCCAAAGAGATGGGAACAAAAGTTCACAGTCTTCATCTTAGCAACATTCATTATTCTTTATAATTGTTTTCTTTCCAAAACAAGCATTCTTAACTTATTCCATCTCCTTGATCTAGAACTTTTCCATGGCCACTTTCATCAATGTTCCCTCTCACCCATGTTATTGTGCTTAATTGTTTTCAAGAAGGCAAGTTCAGTATAGAATGCAGTTTTCCAGATGAAGCTACACTGCTGATTTGTTCTAAAGGGGCAATAATATTTTTTCGTCACCATTTCTCAAATATTTCCAAATTTCTGCTTGGACTTCAGCTATACACTGAATTAAGATTGGTTTCACTGTCCAGGGATGCCCTGGTCTATGCTATCAGCTGATAAAGTTAATTGGAAACCCCACAAAGTAAAAGCAGGGGGTTTTTTCAGTGACTTTTTTTCAATTACTTTTTGCTGCTATATCTGTCAAAGCTAATCATCATTTGGCCTTATTACACATTTACCTTGCCTGTTACAGCTCTTTGAACTTCTTGAAACCATAGTTTTACCCAATCTGATTAAATTGCAAAAAATTTAATTAAAATTGATTAAATGTTGTGCATCACAACATTTTGCCATATCCTCTTGGATCTTGTAACTGTTTCTCTTTCTGGAAAATTATTAGACATTTCAAAGAAATGTTGTATTGCTATTTTGGAGAACTTTTTAAAAAGCTTGTGCTTTTAATTACTAAAGGTAGGTGTCAATATACTATTTTGCCGCCCTTGCTGTCCCTTGAACGTTAATTCGAATTTTGGTGCCATCATCACCCTTTAATGGCTCATCTGCTGTTCACTGGGTGACTTGTGTGCTGTACATATTAGAATAAAAGCCTTGGCTTGTTTGTGTTCAAGAGGTACTTTTCAGATTTGCAACATCAGTGTTACTCTAAGCTTTGTCCTGCTGGGCCATTTGCCCATTTTACATAGGCCCATTGAGGTCGTACTGGTTTGTTACATTGTGCTGGTTATTTCATCCTGCTCCCCCTTAGGAATTCAATTTGCTTTTCTTTGCTAGCCTTTGTGACATAGTCACATGTGTGCATAGTTATATATAAAATATATATTTCTATTTATATGTATTTTATGTAAATATGTATATAGTATATCTATTATTAGGGCTCCAATTTGTTCTTATAGAGTCATGTTCCTCTCCTCTCAGCAGTTTTATTTTCCCCTAGGCAGTCTCCAGTGCCTAGAAGTTTAAACCTTCCTTGCTCACTCAAAGAAGAGAGTTTTAGCACTCTGTTCGTTTTGTCTGTTTGGGCCTGCACCCTCAAATTGAAGCATTTATAAGAGGCAGTGAGAGAGCTTCTTCTAAGACCATATGTAAACTTCCAGGCCGTTCCCTATTTATAACTCTGCATTACTAGGCATGATATGTAAGTCAGGCTTCCTCCCTAGCACAATGGCAGAAGTGTCTAAATGGCTCCAGGACAAAGCGCCCTAATTATGTGCCCAGCGAGTATTCACAGAAGACACTCTGAATCCAGCCTATTGAAGTTTTTCCCCGTACCATAAAACCTTTATATAAATATTCATAAGAGAGAGGGGGACAGGCAGACAGGCTTCACAAGCTGCTAATTAATGCCTTTACCCACGGTTTTATTGCTCTACACCTAAACTAAGGACAGGCTGTGTTTATGAAGGGCTTTGAGGATTTGGGGAGCCTGCAGTGGGAGTTCAGTGTTAAAATTCCTTTCTGGTCCTAATTGTTATCCCTGAAGAGCCAAAACTTCTTACCTCTGTTGGAAGTCGAGATCTGACCCAGCAAAGAGTTTAGGCAGGTGAATTCCCAATGTGGGAATGACTTTATCAGTCCTGGTGTAAATTCACAAGCTGCTTTAGTGCATTGAAACCTAAGTACAAGATTCAAGCATGCTCATGCTACTAACTTACTATTCCTTTTTAGAAAATGTTTTCCTGATTCTCGTTGCTGTTAATTAATGGAGCAGTTAATTAATTCATTAGTTGGCTATAAAAATAATTCAATCCTGGTACATGAGTCATTGCAAGTTTTTCTAGTTAGGTACGTTGTATTTTATTTCCTCACGTTTCAGTGTTTAGTTTGTAATACAAATTTGCCTATGAATCACAGTAACATTTCCAGGCTAACAGATTTTCATTTCAAAGATTTAATTTCTCACTATTAGAAAGTCGCAGTCAATTTGCAGTTGGTTATTGAGTGTTGACAGCTGACTGCCACAAATATGAACTTTCAGTTGTATTGAACTAATGGGAGCCTAGGAGGAGTGCTGCAACAGGATTCTCAGTTCAGGCTGTGTTACACACTCAGTGTAGGATTGCAAGTAATAAGAGGTCAGAACCTCCATTTTGTGGTTCAGTGCACGAATTAAGGCTTTTCATGGAGTGCCACCACCACCTGACACCTGTGAAAATGCTTTTTACTGCCTTAGCTAAAGATTGGATTATATGGGAAAATGGTTATTGCAGGAAGGTGAAATTTCATGTTTACAGTGATTTTTCAAACCATGTTTCTGTCATCTTATGGGGCTATTATTTCCACATTTTGGGTCAAATCTTGCTCAACTCAGTTTATCTCCCCTGACAGAATTCAACAGGCATTAAAACTGAAAGAATTTAAACTAACAATGTTGTGGGTTTGTTTTTCTGAAATCACGAATCTGCATCGTCTGCTATTACTGTTAGGTGAAATGGGCGTAAAGTAGACATTAGGAGGATGGGTAGGTGATGGTTGTGTGCCACTGTATAGTAGTTTTGTGTTCTGTCTGCATTCATGTGGGCCTTATATAGCTTCCCAGTAAGATTTACCACCCCACCCCAAGGTGAAGAGCATATTGATTAAATACAAATGAGCAAGATACATGACTATGTAGATCACGCAAAACATCTGATCAAAACATCTCATTCTCTACTTCCAAATATTATTAGTATCTGAATTCCAAAATTGTCATTGAAGTTCCAGTTTTGTGGATGATTGGTACAGGACTAGAATGAGATTCCCATTTCCTTCCTGGTGCTTTCTTGGACATACATAAACCATGAGACAGACTTTGGCCCTAAGACTATATCAAATGGTAGCTACAGAGTAGAAAACAAGTTACTGAAGAGAATTAAAAATGAAATCAAGAAAAGAAATGTGAAGAAAATAGATTTTTAATCGACCTGACCTTTTTTTGTTTGATATCAGCCCCCCCTTTTTTTTTTTCAATTAAATCAGTATCAGAAGAGAAAAAAATCAAGTGTCAATATTGCTGTAGTTAGCTACAATAAACAATCACCTCCAGGAACAATCACCTCCAGGAACACCATGTTGTTTTCAGCAGTCTGTGAAAGTAAAAATATTGTTCTGTAGGACAATACAGCCTATTTGTGTATGTTTGATGAAGTAGAGGACCAGATACTGAGCATTTGCTTTTTAAAACATGAGTAAAACATGCTGGTCAGCAAAAGTCTAGTGTGAGCTCTAAGTGCCTGGATTGTATGAAAATACAGCAGTGGTGTGGCACTCTACCTACACGGTGCAGGAGATGGCCTAACAGAAGAAAGCTTAGATCATCCTCTGGAATTTCAAGCTATGCCCCTTTTTTGGTACTCTTTTATTTTTATTTGACTTCCCAAAGTAATAAAAAGAGTCTAAACCAATGTCATTTAATCTGTCCATATTGACTTACAAATTTTTGAAATTAACTTCTGAATAGCTGAAGTGAAATGATAAAATGATATCCCACCAAAACTTATTTAAACTTGGGACTGTGTGTCCTTGGTAGCTCTAAGATCTGGACAAGGATTATGGGAACCTCAGCCCCATCCAACAGCACCAGACCCTCATCAAACAGTCAGCCCCTTCCAGCTGCCACTTTCTCTGAGCAAAGCTCGAGAATCTGGGAAAAACTCTTGCTGAGTGCACTAAATTTTTTTTCTGACCTATGTAACATGTACTTCTTTTTCCAGTAATTTCCTGGGTTTTGTGGTGCCATAGAGGTTAAATTCAATATACATTTCAAATACACTGTGGTGTAATCTCACTTAGAGATTGTACTTAGACTGTACTTAGAGTCAACAGGTAGGGTTCGGCCTATTCAGCAGTGAGTTTCCAAAGGCTTTTGTAATTTTATACAGCAGGAGTCAGACTGAAAAGTGCCTCTTAGGCAAAAGACAGACACCCAAGTCCAAAGTTACCCAAGTCCTGAAAACGCTGAGAAATAGATGCCTGACTTTACAGATACTTCGCTTCTTCCCCTGAAAGTCTCCTGAATGCTTAAAATTCTGCTTTAGAGTTTGCTGAGAATTTCTTAGTCTGGATAGCATGGAGCAGCCTGGAGTTTAGTTCATGTCTAACACATATTTCTAATTTTAAAAATTAATGATGTTTCAGAAATCCTTTACAAATTAAACGTTATCAGAATAGGTTAAAAGACACATTTGTAGTGTTAAACTCCATGTAAAGTATTACTGACACTAAATCTCCTTTTCACTACATCCTGCTGGCTTGAAAACTCCATGAACATCAGGAGACACGTTCTTCTTCCTCTTACTGGGGAGAGGTGAATCTATGGGGCAATTGCTCCTTAAGACCACCCAAAAGGCACCGGCAGGGACAGAGGGAAGGTACTGCCCTGTGCTCATGGCGAGGGGAACAGAGGTCCTGTGGGGTAAAAGGCAGCATAGATTTTGGTTCCTCACCTCAGTGTATTGTTAAATACAATATTGTGAATGAGTTTTAAAGTAATTGCATTATTGTGATTATTTTCTCTGTGATCTCCCTTATGCCACTATATTAATAATTCTGCTGCATTCTAGGAAAAAAAGAAAATTATTAAAAAATCATAACACAAACCCATAAATTGTATGTCTTTGTTTTGACTTTGGTTTGTGTTTCTAGTATGCCAGTGTTTGCCACATTTTTCTCTGTTGTCTCTATCGGTCATGAGACACTGTTTTCTTTTGCAAATGATGTGTTTCTGTGATGAATTGCAATAAGGAAATGGCTAAAGGAAAAGAATAAACACGAAATTTAAAACATGATGTTGTCGTGAGGAAGAGCAGTATGTGTGCGTATGTATTTATTTACCCCTTTTTGACAAATCCTTATAGATATATCCAGACATACTGGTGCACGTATATAATATAACTGTTAGGATTTTTCAAAAAATGGCAGGTTGTGTATTTGATTACGTGTTTTATTTTCATTATGTTCATATATTTGTTATGAAATAGAGACAGATAATTTTAGACATATGCAGTTGCTATTGGGTTTTCATGATGGGCTTTGGGATTTTTCAGTCTCCATGTTGTGGTGTGTAGTTTCCTTAAGGGAGTAGAATGATGCTGGTGTTGTTTTATAACAGGTATGTGGCATTATCCCCAGACTTATTTGAGTACTTATAAGAAAATCATCCAGGGCAACATCTCTCTTCTCATTTCATTGAGACTGTAATATGACTGGAGGGATGAGGGTTGAGTAGAATTTACAAATCCAACATGAAATAAATGGGAAAAGAAAATACGTAATAATTAAAGACTTCCTCCTGTAAGGAATATCTTTCTCTTAATACTCCCTCCACCAACATCTTCAAAGGGTCCAGTCTAAGGCTGTTCATTCAGGTCCCCAAGATGATTTTAGCTATTTAAATATTCTGCAAAAGACAAAATTTCTAACAGTTTGACTTCACAGTCCCCACTGAGCTAAAAAAAGCATTTGGTTCAGTAAATGCCCCTTTGAGGTGATTTGCGTAAGGTCTACTCTCAAGAGTTTTAAATAAATATTGCCAAAGATTTAGAGATTTACTGGTTAGTAGCTGCTAATATTAACAGGCAGAGAGGCATTGAAGAAATGTAGTAATATAAAAAAAACAACTTTCCAAAAGCCAGTTAAATGTGAACCCTGGGATTTTGGATATAGGAGTTAAATTTGTTTTATTTTTCATTGCACTTTTATTGCAATGTTTCTTGTCTTCCGTAAAGGGAATTGTGAATGTTTTTACACTTTGGTGTGAAATGTAAGAAGCAAAGCACATATTCTTCATCCCTAATTATATTTATTGCAGTACTTGACACGTACTTTTCTTAGATATTGGGATCATTGAAGTTATTGGAATACCTAGAATGTTGAAGAGGATTATGCAAATAAAATTAATTTACCTTTGCTATTTATGTTTAAACAAAGTTCAGTTATATTTATCTCTTTCTTTCTTCTCTGGTACTGCTGTAAGAGAAATAAATTAATTTTGAAATCAAATGCTTATGGTTTCCCTGACTTGATTCAATTCTTGTTTGTTCATGTCTGGTCTGGATTTTCTTTTTATTTGTATGATTCCATGAATTTACATGTGTTGCATTAAAAGACTCTCTAGGTATGGGGAAAAGAATCTGGGTAGCAGCTGACTTATAGAAAAGTGTGTCTTAGGAATCACTCCTTGGTACCTGCTTTTTTTGAATATCATTTCCAATTTCTATCATAAACACCACCTTGCCTCAGCTCATACATGGGACAATGGTGTAACACTTCTGCGGGAATTACAGTCCTCTTAAGTCCTTCCTGGTTTTGGCTTTGGACATGTTTTTAGGTGCTTCAGCAGCAATCAGTTCCTGTAGTTTTGCAGTGCTATCTCATTCTGTAGGTCCTTAAATTATTGATAAATCTTTGTGTTTAGCCCAAGGGCTTCACAGGCACTTAATTTCACTCACGTGTGCCTGTTCAGAGATAAACACTGGTAAGTACCACTCTCCCATCTAAAAGCTGTCCTCTTACCCTGGTCTCAGTGGGCAGACGCTTGAATGCTACATCAGTGATGAGAGAAGCCTTAAAGCTTGCTGTAGATAATGCCTCAGCTGTTGGCCAATGGCTATGTGGGAGGCTGAACGCTGTCAGACCGTTTGGGTGTACAAGATCCCAAGTGGAAGGACACATCTGACATTTCCTACTACTTTGCCTGTAGTCAGAGTGAAGGTGGCAGTCCATAATTTAACCATGTTGAATCATACCCTAGAGTATCCCTCCCAATTTCCACTGACTGATTAGGAATTTCAGGGCCCCTCTAAACCTCAGCAAGTAAAATTCCAGAGTAGAACCTAAATTGGTCAAACTGGAGTCCTTGTTATGTTTGCATATAGAAATGCACTGGAAAATTGTGATTAAATGTGATTTATAAACCTTAGTGGATGCCATAGGTATTATATTTGTAATTTCTGGCAGTATTCACTGTAAAGCTGTGACAGGTGAAGTAAGCAGTGTGCCTATTAATACTCTGGTGCTTAATAATAGCTACTTTTAAATTAAAACAGTCAATCTTTTTCTTCTATTTTTTTTTTTTAATTACAATTTGTGTTAGTAAATAAACACAACAATGGCCAAGTTGTAAGAAGAGTTTTATTTTGGCTTTATATTGAGTGCAGGAAAAGTCTCACTTGTCAATCTGTATTGGAATGAACAGCCTACACTCAAGTGTGACGGAGGGGACTGACTCTCTTTATGTATACCCAATCATGTACCAAAGCCTGAAATAAGCCTACAAAGAAGAAACTGTGGGTAAAAAAAGATTTTTAAATTTCACTAAGGGCGTGAGAGTTCTCAGACAGGTCTTGACAGAAGACTTAGACACTTTGACATTCAGGGAGAAAGAATATGTGAAATTGTAGAGGTGGGTTATTAAAGTATTTTTTGTGTTTTTAAGAATTTTGCAAATGGCTTTAGAGAATTAAATACATTCATAAGAAGAGACCTTACTCAGGCAAATGTAGATAATTCTGTTAAAGGGATTTATAGTTAGCTACTGTCTTTTAAAACATCAAGACTGTTAACAGGTTGTGCTCTGAATCTTTTCATTTCCTCTGTCAGTATAAATCAAGAGTTATTTCAGTTGAGGCAATGAAGCTACGCCATCATGAGATCAATGAAAGATACAGAAGTGGATCCTGTGACCTTCCTGTCAATGAAAGAGGCTAAAATAAGTAAATTAAAATTGTTGAAGAAGCAATCCATTTATCATCAGATGTGATTTTGCAGTTTTGCTCTGTTTAACATTCTCAGAAGCAGAACATGCATAATGAAACCCTATCCAATCGTTTTAATTGTATTCTTTTCATATTTGACAAGCACCAAGGATCTCTTTTGTTAATTACATGTAGCTTCTTTTTTAAAATTTATTGTTATGCCACTTTTGCAGTTTGTCTTCCTTTCTTTGATGTCTTAGCAGCAATTTTGTCTGGTGTCCCCCTTCTTAACCACTAGCCATGCAGAGATTCTCTTTCAGCTACCCTGTATAAGCATTGCTATTACTGTACCATTTCAGTTTGTTCTACAATTCCTAATTCTTCTCCAGTGAAGATGTGTGTATCTTAATCTACAAATAAGCCACTTGCCTGGTAACCTGTCTGATAATAACCAATGCCAACTGATGAGGCAAGTGGATTAAAAGAGGGCAAATATGCAATGAGAACTTCCCAGTATAATCCTCCCAATTTCAGCAATGGACTTAGTGAGCCAAAAGTGGTGTCACTGGGTTTAAGAAGTGTTTGTGGATTTCTCCTTCACAGATTTTTAAATCATTTCCAAACCTGTGTAATCCTGTGTAATTCATAGCTTCCCTCTCTGCAGTCAGTAATACCAGTGTACATAGCTGAGCTCTCATGAGACACAATTTGCTTGAAACAAGAACTCCTGTATTTCTCAAAGAGAAAATTATCACGTTTTTCAGTGACTGCTCATCCTGGCTGGTATTCTGAGAATTCCTGTGCACTTCCTTGGCCTAAGAACCATGCATTGAATCTTCCCCATGTAAATTGGAATTTTAATAACAACAAAACCTTTATCTCCATGACTGTAATACATTGCTATTATCCACTTATACAGATGAATGCTTATACTTTAGAATCTATCCTCTTTGCTCTCAAATTAGATTTTAGGAGGAAAGTATTGAATGGACGATGTATTCCAGGACCAAATCGTGTTTGCAATCTAAATGCATAGTTGATAGTGTCTACACATACTGTACATGCAGAACATCAATGTCCCATTTGTAGATCTCACTAATGCTGACATTACTTAATGTGTCCCAGTTCCCATAAATAAGTCATTCTGGTGTCAGAATCTCATAAATGCCAGCTCCACTGCAGGTGCAACTCACAAGTTCAGGCTGAGTGGAGGTAAAACCACAAGAAGGTCGTCCCTTTTTCCTCTTGAGTCTGGCAGCTGGTATGTCTTGACACTACTGTGGCACAAAGGACATAAGGGGTAAAATTGCAGCATCCTGGTACAAATCTCAGTCCCAGATTATGCCTGAGCTTGTGTCCTTTGTAGCAAAGCAGCACGTTGAGTGCAGCATCCCCAGTCTCTTGAGCACTGTCCTTGAAAAGCCCTTTTTACCAAGGCTTAGGAGAGGGATCTCTAGTGGATACGTGGGGCTTGTTGCCTCAGCATCTCTGAGAGGAATTTCCCCAACAGCATTCAGAGGTTTAAGGTCCCATTTCCTCTTCTCTGACTCATTTTTCTGGCACAGAGTGTCAAATCAAGAGGATCTCCCTCACAGACAATTCTTTCTGTTAATCATTAAAGGTATTAATTTTTCACCTTTAGATAAGCATAAAAATATTGAGGATTAGAATGTTTCATTCACAGCACTAAATCAAAAGCAACTCAACTGAGGCCAGTAAGTACAAAAGGAGTATCAGACTCATGTCAGAAAGAAAATCTGGTTATTTATATGTTTTAAACAGGAAAACGTATCTACAAGATCTTATTACTCCTAGCACTATGCTTTAACCAGAGATCATGTTCTCTCTTTGCCCTTGAGACTGAACATGAGACAGGGTTAGACACAAATCAGTCAGTCCTGCTACCCATGAATAGCAGGGAAGCATTTGCCACCATTATTTCTGATTTCATGGGCCTTGAGCACTGGGGCACATACTGTTTCAACTGAATATAAAAAAGAAACAAGTCTTACAGCCTCACACAGAAATATTTGACTTTGAAGGAGGGTAGTAAAAGGGGGGTGTGGGGGGGAAGCACTTAATGATATCTTGCATGTCTCCTTAATAGGCATAGAAAGATAACCATAAAACTGTTTAAAACCTGATCCTGAAACCAAGCTGCCCTGTTCTGTGGATAAATCAACAATTTATGGAAACATTTTCAATTGCTTCCTGGAAAAAAAAGAATATTTAGTATTTTTTGCTTCACAAAGCAGCACCTCATCCAATAAAATTCAAACTATTTTAGGCACTGTCTGGAGATGTCAGGCAGTGTCTCAGGAGTCATGCAGACTGTCAAGCTGATCAAGCTCAATCACTATCATAGATTTATGTATAAAACCACAAACTTGACATCAGTTTTGCCTTCTTTTTTTTGTGAAGATGTTCTTCCCATCTTCATTTAAATTAAATGCAAGAAATTTAAATACAGTATTTAAACAGAAGTACCTGCTGTCATATATCATCAGCAAAAGGGATGTAAATTTGTTAACTTTAAACAAAATAAAACAAACTAAAAAATAAAATCATTTCTTTCCAGCTGGTCTCTACACTGTTAGCTGTTTAGCACTGACAGTTTACACAGCAGTGGAATGCATGGTTGTGTTTCCCAGGGCAATTTACACCAGCAGCTCAAGGAACAATTGCTGCATGGCTTGTCCTCACACTCACACAGCACTTTCCTCTGCCACTCATGCTAGCTATGATTCTTCAGTCATTTCCCAGATGAAATTTGGTTTTCTTCCCCAGTTTTGCCACATATTTAAAGTGTAAAGAGACAAGACCAAAACCATAGAGAGTCCCTGCAGATGCAAGAAGGTTCATGGCTGTGAGTGTGCTGTGGAGGGGCTGTGGGCAGACGGTTGGCAAATAACAGAGGAAAGAAGGTGTATGAACACCTCCTGGAATCTTTAAAGATTTTCTGTAAGATTTTCTGGGTCTATAAGTGTGTAATGCACCAAACAAAGTGAACCTTGCCCTATTTTTTTTCTTCTCCATTGAAACCATCACTCTTTGTTCATCAGAATTCCCTGTGAAATTTGAAAAGCAGTGGGAAGTTCTCTTGCCCAGCCCCTGCTTAATTTGCATGTGAGTGATCAACTGATTGTGGGAAGTAACAATTAGGAGGACAATGGATAAAGGAGGAAACTGGAGATGTCAACTAACAGCTGTGAATCACAGCTTACACAGCTTTCTTTTCCGTAATTAATTGAAGGAGCAGTCACAATGCACATTGACTTGGAAATGTGGTCCGAATACAACTTTGGTGCATATAAGTCCTTTTCCACTGCCCTTACTTACCTGTGAGGTTTGCTCTTAGTCATGGGTGAATCTTGTGAATTGTTACAAGGGATAGTTCAGGGGTTTTTGGCAGGGAGGGAGAAGGAGAAGAGAAAAATATTAAAGGGCAGCCACATAACATGGAGGAGGCAGAAGTCTGGTGAAGTTTATGAAACATGGACTTCAGATAGGTAGCAGAAAGTCACTGTAAGACACACAAACACGTGTAAACTTGCAAATAACAATTATGATTTAACATCCTGTAATCAGTACTACCTTTCTGCATGAAATGAAAAGAAATGGATATTATGTAACTGTTTCATTAAATTATTTATTGCAGAGTATGAGCAGAATTCTATGGCATTTTCTCAAGGAAGCAATCCATATATGTGTTTAACATGCTCGAGGGCAAATACTTCTTGGATAATTTGTATTGTACTTCTCTAGAACAGTAATGAGGTTGGTTAACATTATGGCTCTTGAAATGACAGCCTCAAAAAACCTGTATCTGCAATTTACATGCTTTAGTGATTATTCGGGGGCATAGTCATCTATTTGCCCATATCACTGTGTTGCTAGAATTGCCCTAGAACTGGCATAAAAAGAATGACAGTGAAGGTTATTCAGTAGTCAGTCAGTGACCATTTATACAGTTAGATATTTCTTTCTAGAAAAATATAACATCATTTAAAAGTAACTAGTATCTAACCTTCTCTCTCCATCAAATTTATGGACATATAAGTAACCTCAATTACTTTATCTATAATTATGCCAATGATAGAGCACAATGAAATGATATTTTAGAATATTTTCTTCATTATCTTTATCATTTATCTTGTATCAGCAGTATGAAGTTACAGAAAACATGTAAAGTCATGACCACACTGAAGCAAAAGTTTAACTCTCATTGACATCCTAGTTATCTAGAAAGGTTCTTTCTAAAGGACATCACGAAAGAGGATTTCTTTGTGGGAGAGTTGCATTAATTTTAAAAGAGGAGGAATGGCTGTGGGAAGGAATTGGAAGGAAGGAAGGAAGGAATTCGGAAGGAAGGAATTCGGAAGGAAGGAAGGAAGGAAGGAAGGAAGGAAGGAAGGAAGGAAGGAAGGAATTCGGAAGGAAGGAAGGAAGGAAGGAAGGAAGGAAGGAATTCGGAAGGAAGGAAGGAAGGAATTCGGAAGGAAGGAAGGAATTCGGAAGGAAGGAAGGAAGGAAGGAAGGGAGGATTGGAAATCCTCTGTTTGCTTTGCTTGTGTCCTTAACATGCTACAGTGTTAATGATATTTATATTCTGTTTAACGAGTATTTATCATTTGAGGTCCAAGATAAAGACAAAGTAAATTATTAATTGGTAATTAAAACAGTGATTGTCTTGTTGGAGGGGGGTGTGTCATCAACACTTCAAGGTCCTGTCAGGCTTCTGGTTTTAATACTGTAATTTCATTACTATTTTGCAGATTTGGTGTACGGATACTATAGACAACAGCGGAAATTGATTGAAGAGATTGATTGGTCATATACAGGTAAGCAGAACTGTCTATTGAATAACTTAAATTTGATATTTTCATATTCGTTGTTGCAACTTTAAGAGCCTCATGTGTCTGTGTACTGCTTACCATATGCCTAAACAATTGCTAAAGTGCAGGAAATGGAATATTAAAAATACGGGAACTTTACAATAGGAGAGTACTTTCATCTATTTAGATTAGTATTTTAATCTACTTAGGAATAGATTACATCCGTTACTTTTGGAAAGAGAAAGTCCTCATCGTTAAAACCTCAACCTGAGACCTGACTTATTTGAAGGCTGTGCCAGTAAATTGTTAGGTGCTCATTTGTCATCTGAACATTACTGTTCTAGCAAACCTGAAAAATAGACAGAGGCTGAAACAAGGCACTGCACATTATGTGGGAAAGAACCTATCCATATACTGCATGTGAACTTCTACTCTGTGCTTCTGAGCACTTGAGCATCCTTTCCAAGTCCCACCCTGACTCTCCTAAAAACTCAGTCACTTGGTCTCTCTTATTTGCATGAGTAAGAAAGATATACCCTGAAATTCTGCATGACCGTTGCCTCATTAAAGAAGAACAATGGGAAATTCACAATTAGCCTCTTACATTCTTATATGTAAGTCGAGTACTTTCAGTAATACTGAAAAAGGTAATTTTGTCGTAGGTGTCTTTTGCCCAACATGTAGGAAGTGTGTTCTTATGGATGTGTGTAGACACATTTTAAATTGCTTAACTGTTAAGTTTCAAAAACACCAAACTATGAAAAATAAGGACTGTCAAATTTCAGTCTTTCATAAATTGGATTCAATACATGTTCCTGTAGTTAAGGAAAATTAAACTATTCTTCTTATTTCTCTCACTCTCTTTCTCATTTTCAAGACAGTTTTTATCTTCTAGTGTAAAGCTTATCTAACAAGTTTTAAGCCTAGAGAGAATTGAAACAGGCTAGTCATAAACCCTTCAAAATGAGATTTATAATGAAAACTCTCACTTACACAGATTGTAGTGACAAAATTCAAGCATAAGATCAATCAATACAGTATTTCATGTTTAAAATTGATCCATTTTTTAATATTGTAGTTAGAGGACTGCAGGGATAAACATCCTGAATTCCTGGTTACCAGAGGGCAATCTTTAAAGGATAGCAAATGGGGTCTGTTTAGGATATCAGAGGATATAGCTCTTCCCTAGGTTGCACAGAGCACCCATGCACTTTACAGCTGCTGCAGCATCCACAGGTCACCCTTGATGGATATTTTGTATGGAAAAATAGCACAGACTTGGCATGTCAGATAGTCCATACCTGTTGTTTCTCTCCCTTAACATGTGAGATACCTGTGTGTAGTCATCTCAATTCATGTGCTTTGATCTAATCACTCCACTGTTGGCAAAGCCCTTCTTCCTATTCAGACCCGTACAGGAGCCCTGCTTAGCACTGTGAGCCCTGCCCAGCATCCTGCTGCTCCTGCAGCCTCCTGCCCAAGGTGCATCCTGCCCTGCTCCTGCTGCCTCACCAGGCCCTCTGCTGCATAAGGTCTGTGTGCCCCCAGCATTCTTAACACAGCTGACTCCATTCCTGGCCCAAAGCTTTTGGGGAAGGCTGCGTGTAAATCAGGCACTCAGAGCTTAGGGCTAGCAACTGTGTGGCAAGCTGAGTGTTATGGGATGCTTTGCTGAAGTACCAGGTAATTGGTTCATGGCATAAGGCAGAATACACAAACTCAGCTCTCACTAATAAAAAAGTCTTCCAGAATGTGAATAAAAATTACAGATTTTAACATTGTGTTTTGGAGGCATAGAAGTCTAGAGACTGAAGCACATAGGTTTTGATCTCCTTCATTTATAATAAATTATTTTATTCCTGAGGCAGGCAGTGTGAGGTACTGCATGCATAACCTCCATACCTAGCGCAGGCTTATGGTTGTGAGGCACAGACCAACAAGCACATTTCTGAATGGATGAACTACACTTTGCCAGTACATTTTTCCTCAGACACCAGTTACATTCTTCTGTCTTACAACCTGCTCACTGAAAGACTGAATGTGAAAAATTTCACTGAAAGTGAAAAATTAGACTCAATGTGCCAATGAAGTGTTTTGAATGAGCCTGGGGATCCTGCAACCGTAGAGTCTAATCCACCATGGGTAAGAGTAATCCAACTGGCTTGGTAAATTAAACTGAGTTTGCGCAGATGTAATTCTCTATATCTCTATATCAAATTCTCTATATCTCTATATCAAATAAGAAATTTCAGGGGGTCAATACACTCCTTTGCTGGGATGGTGCTGTGAGATCAAACTAAAATGGAACTAGAGAGTCTTACCTGTTAAAACCATCCAATTTCTTAGGGTGAAGTTTCATAATAAAGCAATTTCACACACTGGAAATTAATGTGAGTCATCATCAGATTTTGACTCTTGGGTGAACATATAATGAAATCATAAATGCTACTGGAAACGTTTTGTAATACTTCTAAGGGCTCTGTTTTAAGCCATGGACAAAGCCTGCATTTGCAAGCATTAATTTAATTTTTTGTGTCCTGACTTTGCATGTATTTGCATAAACAAATACAATGTTTAAGAACTGGAAGGTGGAAGTTCTTGTTACAGATGCATCCATTTTTTTCTGGAACAAGGGGATCCTGAAGCTAGCCTATTTGTAAAAATTATTTTAAGAACCTTTCATTGTATTTTTCATTAAAACAGTCATAGAAATTTTTATAAATATCATGAATATTTTCAAAGGATGTCATATGGCAAAAAGTGAATCCAGCCATTTTTTGTTGTACAAAAACCCAGTGTACTGTGAAATTTTGATTTCCTTAAATCAGTTACATACTAATTGCTAAGCAAAGGTCATTTAGACAGTATTTAACAGTACCAATAAGTTTGGTCATTCACATATTATTTCAAAGCATAAAGCAAGTAATAGGAGCTTCAGTTCCTTTCTGTCATAGAGGTGAAAGTTTGATTTTTTTTTTTTGATGCTTTGCTTATCTGCATTGGTTTTGGCAGAAGGAATGATATAATGCTCTTTTCTGGTTCTGATGTTTGTTTTTGTTTTTAACATGGCTGTTTGATAGTAGTCTCTGCAAGGTCCAAGTCTAAAAGCTCACATGTAAAACTGGCAAGTGATACCACAAATTAAGATTTTGGTTTTTTCCCCAGTGAAATGTTTTTCTGTTGGGTTTCACTCTTGGGATTTTGGTTCTTGTTCACAACAAACAAGTTATGTGCTTTAGGGGAAAAAAACCACAGCTGAAATTTGTTAAAAGCAAGAGATTCTAAACAGTCTTCCAGGAATTACCAAAGCCAAGGGTTTTAAACATTTTTAAAAATTGAATGTACTACGTAAATGAATACCATAGTTGGATCAGTGTTCTTTGTCTCACCATGTAGGAGTGTTATGTTCAGCCTGTGCTGCCATTTATTATGTGATACGCTGTTACACAATTGCCTTGTAAATATTGGCAACTCTCATCTTGAGGAAAGGGTAATTTTGGTATAAACTGATTGGTCTCCAGGTATTCAAAGAACATTTTTTTATGTGCAAGCAACATCTGAATAATATTTCCTTTTTCTCTGGGGAGAAGCATCATGAATCACAGAATCACAGTATAATTTAGGTTTGAAGGGGCCCTTGGAGATCATGTGGTTCCAGCCTCAGCTCAAAGAGGAACGAACTTCACAACTGAAACAGGGGAAGTATTCAAAATCTCCAAAGAAGGAGATGCTGCAATTTGGTCAATGTGTTCCACTGTTACTTTGAAGACATTTTTTATTTAGTCAGCTGCAATATGTCTTATTGCAACTTGTGGCCATTGCCTCTCATCCTTTCCTTGAGCACTCTTCTGTAGATTGCCTTTGCACAGCAGGAGAACTTCAGCTAAGTTCCCTCTCTCAGCTTAAGCTTCAGCAAACTCAGGTGCCTCAGCCTCTCCTCATACATGATGTACTCCAGCCCCCAGACCATCTCAGCGGCCCTTAGTTTGTAAATATCCATCTCATACTGGGTTCAGGAGGAAACCAAAACTGGACTCTGCATTCTCGATGTCACCTCACTGGTGTGCCATAGAGGGAAAAAGTCACTTCCCTCATCCTGCTGGCTGCACTCTTGCTAAGGTAGCCCAGGACAACGTTTGTCTTCCTGACTGCAAAGGCACCCTGCTGACACAAACACAACTCATTGCCCATCAGGATTATTAATTATGATATTCCCAGGTAATTTTTACTATCTGGTGTTTCTCAGCAGTAATGTATAGTTATGATGCTCTTCTGGTGCTTGCACCAATACTTCCTTCAGTAACAATGCCTAAATGTAATGATTTCTTTGTTTTGTTCCTCTGTTGAACTAACTGAACTAATCTTGTTAAACCTGAAATTGTTACATTTTTGTGTCTGTTTCAACAGCTTCCTGGGGATATTCCCCTACTTTATGGTTCCCATTACTATTGCTACACAGACAAAATTTCAGTTGTTTTTTGAAAGGCTGGGTTTGCCACTCCAAGTGCCATAAATTTGTGGTGATTGCTTTAAATCTTCATGCCTGTAGTTTGGCTCAGAAATTAAAATGGCCTTTGTTTTCAGTGCAGGTACTTAAACAAGGTCTAATATTTTAATTTTAAATGTTCTATCATATTTAAATACTGAGGAGATTCTTTTTCAAAGTCACTGCTCATGAAGTTTATGGAAAAGTATGTTGCTGCTTATATCTGTAACAACGTATGTGTGTATTTCGGTTTTCACTCAGCCTAAAAAGTGAGGAAGAATCTGCACCATCTCAGCTGTGGCTCAACAAAATGATTTTAACATTGATAGCTAATTCTGCTTATTCTATAAAATGTCTGCTGCTTCTGCTACCCCCCAGTTTGGTCCAGGTAAAGTGAAAAATTTGAGGCTTTCCCCTCATCCTCCCCATGTCTCCATGTTCAGCAGCCATCTGCTGGGAGCATGGACAAGGTCAGGCGTGCAGGTGCTGCTCCCTGCCCTGCAGCTACAGTGAAGGAGAGGCTGTGCTGATGAGTTTGTGTGAGCGTGGGCATGGTGCATGCTCCTGTGAGACTGCTCCAGGAAAAGGGCAAAGGGAGTCAGGAGGGAAGGGCAGGGGTCTGGGTCCTGGCCATCACCTTCCAGGGTGCAGCATGATAGGTGAGCCATTTTGTGAGCCAAATCCTGACAGTCGGCCTGTGTGGGAGAGTGGGATGTACCAGCAGGAGCCTGCTGGAGGTGGGATCCAGGAGCTGCCTGCTGAACCAACTGCTTTAATGGACAGTTCTATGAGACCAGACCAAAACGTCTCCAACAGAGGCTGGGCCAAGAGCTGATTAAACCTTCTGCTTTCAGTGGCTTGATAAAACTGTGTTCTGGGGAGATGCTGCACACCAAATGAAGTTCAGTTTTTTCCTTGCTAAGTAATTACCAGGGCAGTATCAGCATAACTTCATGAGAAGATCCAGTCTTTTTATGACCTCCTGCAAAATACATGGTTTTGTGCTTTGTATATATAACCAGGTATAATCATGACTGGTGTACTGTACCCATTGTGGCTAATAAAGAAAAGCCTATGATCTTGGGCTGTGTGGATTCCTTCAATAAAAGGTGCAGCATAAGAAATGAAAATAACATTCTTTTATTAATTCATAAAAGTAGTTCTGCAGAGGGTTTAATAGACCTTATGCTTCAGAGGATGTCATACCTTTTCTTGCATGATAGCTCATTACATGTATTTATAACTCCCAGATCACACAGTCACTCGTGCTTCCAGTCTTTTGTCACTAAATTCATAGGACTGCTAATTAAAAAGCCTATTACACTGTTATTGTTTTTGGAAGCTGATGATTCCACAGCAGAAATGACATAGTTAAGCATCTGTTTGCATCAAAGGGACAAGGTGTCCTCAAGTGAAAAGCCACATGCTGGCATTTCTGGCCATCAAGAAATTTCTTTTAAGATATCTCAGTGTACTGAATCAACAGCACAAAGCACGTTATTCAACACAAAGATGTCTATTCAGTATATTTGTGGATTTTGAATTCATATAAGATTATATGGTTCAGAAGTCTGTTTACAAGAAGCTTTCTTTTCAATGAAGAAAGCTGATCTTTGAGCAGTAGAAAGCTATTAGCAGCAAAGTGGAATTCATTTCACTTTCATTCAGTAATATTTCCAGGATAAACTGAGTGGAAAACTTCTCAAGGGATTTTAGGGGAGGAAGTAGGGCCCCAAATTCACGGAATTTTCAAAGTTGGATGCTTGTAGGACAGGTGTGAAGAACTGCATATTGGTATTCATATTTGCCTCATCACTGCTAAATTATAGCATTTTTTATTTTACTTAATACTGAAGTATCACTTTGACAAAGTTTCCTAGTAAGAAACTCAGATAAGACTGTTCCTTCCTCCATCTCAATCCTTTAATGGTATAAACAAAGGAAACCACTGGGTCATTTTCACAGAGTGCAAAGCAACTTTTTCTGAGCATCATCTAGATTTTTCAAACACAAGGTTGGTTTCTGAAGTACAGAAGTCGTAAGTGTGAGGTATTTGCATAGTGTGGCACTGCTGTTATGCCAAGGTCTGTCCAGGGGTCAGAAAGATGTAGAAACTTCCCATTAAGTAAATGCATTTGGAAATGAAAAGCTTTTTCAGGACTGCTGTCTTTGGGAATATACCAAAGTAAAATGGAAAAAGCAAATTTTGAATATCTCACAGTAGACTGCAGCCTCTGGCTAAGCCTCTTTGCCCTTCAAAATGATTGTAAAAGTATCCTTATGCACATACTACCGAATTATTTCTCATTTACAAGTGCATTCAATCTATGCTGCAGTAGGAAGGTTATGTTCTTGGGGACTACTTGCTTACCAAATGCACAGATGATTACTTTGAGATCATCACCTCCATATCAAGATGATCTATGGATTTGTGAAGTTTAGAGTCAGCAAATAATTCTCACATTGCTTACGTTTACAGAAGGCCTTGTTTAATTATCTGCTACCTGCAGTTTGTTTAGGACTTCCTTCCTGACATTTTTACTCAAAGGCTATTCTGCTGTATTTATAACAGGTTTTGGTTTTTTCCTGATGAATTCAAACCCCACTCATTTCAGCATGCACAGTCTGATAATACCTAATAAATAATTCTTTGCCATTTACTGAAAAATTTGAAGCCATTCCTGACCTTGCCATATCTCATTAATTCAACAGATATCAAACCCTTCTAGATAGATTTTCCATGTAATGTTCTTTAACCCATAAGCGTTAAAGCAGTCCCCCAAAAGGCTTGTTTAGACAGGTCTGTGAGAGAAGGAAGATGAAGTGGACAAGGAAGGATCCTGAGCAGGAGGGGCAGTGCAGTTTGACTTCTCTCTTGACACCACAAGGACCTCCTGTAGGCTCAGGTGCCCTGAGCACTGGAACGGGCTCCTCAGGGAAGTGGTCACAGCACCAAGCCTGTCTGAATTTGAGAAGCATCTGGACAACACTCTCGGGCACATGATGTGATTCTTGAGGTGTCCTGCACAGTGCAAGGATTTGGTCTCAATGATCCTGATGGGTCCCTTCCAACTCAGCATATTCTATGGTTCTCTGAATCCACAGCCTCCACCAGCTCAGGGAGTGATGTGGGCTTGGCATGTTGCAAGTGTACTTGATGTAGCTGAGGGAAGCATAGGAGGAGCAGAACATTCTATTTCAGTTTCTAAATTTTGAATGCTAAATTACTGCAAATTACTGTTAACAAACTTAAATTTTTGTGCTGTACTATGGAATTTCATATTCAAATGTTAAAACTTTTTTCCCACAAAAAAAAAGAAAAATTCCAAAACTTTTCAATTTGGGAAACTAGGGACACCTATCAGCATTTGTGTCTTGGAAAATTCTGCATTTGCCACTAGATTTATCAGCTGAACTGTTCCTTCAGTCATTCAATTGCCAAGATCACAGAATTTCAGTTCTGAGCATCTCTTCCAGCTGAGAAAAATGCACAAGTCCTTTTTGTGAGAAGCCAGGTCTCTCTGCATACATATTTAGCTATGCTTCAACAGTTGTGCTTGCAACAAACTCCATAAACAAGCTGTGGTGGCCTCTTTCTGCTCTCTTCCAAGAGCTTTCTATCTAAGAGAGTAAACTGTGGCTTGATCTGATATTGCCTGGCATTGATCCTGTTTTAGGAGCCACAGAAACAGTTGACTGTCTTCTTTCATCCTTAATCGTAGATGCTGCATTTGAAACCTAAGCTGTTTTCCCTCTGTCAGTGCACTTTATCTGATGAAAACTGTGTTAACAAGAGGCATTTTCAAAGGGTAGTTAAGAAAATTAAGGTATTAAAAATGTAAAAGCAAAGAGAGGGATAATGTGTTGAATGCTAGGAAGAAGAATCATTTACATGTAAGGACTTGGAAGTTTGTTTCCCAGCTTCTGGCATTTCCCTAGCTGTGTAAGGAGTCAATTCAGGGTTTGGGTGCGTGGCTATAGCCTGATTATAATTATTTTTACTGGGTTAGTGGCATAAACAACTCCACAACAACAAATACACAATTTTATATTACCCTGCATGATTAACTGAAAGGAAAAACTGAAAAAAATACTGTTGCTGGAGTATTTAGGAATATTGGGTCTATGATTCATAAATTCTTTTCTCCTGTTCCAGAACAGAGTGGATTTTCTGCCTGCTTGTACATGTTTTGACCACTTTGCATATACACAGCACAGTATGATCAAGTTCTGTTACATTTTTTCCTGTTGTTTTTCAGGAAAGCAAATATTTATGGCCAGAGTTCTAGTCAGTGAAAAATCACAACTAAGAGGTTTTTTATTATTATTATTATTATTCAAATGTAATTTCTTGAATGCTAGCTTTACAGTAGGGCTATGGTGTGTGTGAACAGAGGAACACTAGCACAATACCTGTTTAATCTGTATTTCACTTGCTTTCTGAGTATCCAAAACAGATGGATGGTGACCAGCACAAACAAGCAATAGATATTGTGTAACATACATTCTTAAGGAGCAGGAACATACTTTCAAAACGGCAAGCATTCATTTTTTTCAGCTGTAAGTACCCACTTCAAACAGATTCAGTACATTATCGTGGCTAAGCTTTACCAACACATTTAGCCACCAAGATGAGACCTGTACACCTGCCAGTCCTAATGTGATGTGTATCTGATCAAAATGAGAGCAGTACTTGTTCTCCTCTGTGTGAAAGCAACTGATGATAATCCGTTGCAGTGGCTTGATCACACACCTGAAACTCCCTTTGAAATCATTTGTTTTTTTCTTAGAGAAGCTGTGGAGCATGTGCTAAAAAGAGCTTTTCTGGATGACTTCCTGTGTCTCCTCACTTCATCCCATTCTCAAAAAAAATCTTCCTATCCTTTCCATTTGACACTTTTTGTCATATTGCTTTATTTCTTCTCTTTGAGTGCAGCCATGACTTGTTTCCCTTTTGCATAATAAAATTCATCTTTTTCCCGCTGTCAAATAATCATGTAGGGTTTTGTTGCCTACTTCTCCCTGGCGTTCTTAATGGCTCCATGAAGTAACTGTCAGTTTGCCACTGTCTCCCGTGTTTCTGAAAAAAGTTTTCTCCCAAGTAACTAATGGAGAAAGAGCTGGCTGAGTGTTTCCATGGCTATCTTGCAGTCTCTCCAAGCCGCCTTTTCCTAGATGCCAGAGCCACCCTCCAGCGTGGTTACCGTGGTGCGTTCAGCCGGCACGCCTGCAGGGCTTCAGCAGAGCCTGCACACCCACTGCACGTTTTATAGGAACATACAAGGAGGGAAGGCTCTTACCTGCTGTGTCACAGTTAAATAGAACATATCAAACAGTACTTCTTGGTGCATATTCTGTGTAAGACTTGCTTCAATTTAGCAGCATACAATCCATTCAGTCAATTAAGGATATTCTCTTTGCCCCTCCATTTGTGACAGTAGTGGTACATCTATAGATGTGTTACAAGTCACATACATAAACCTGCTGGTGAGCTTGCCAGCTCAACAGGTCATAAATGTAGGTGCCGATGGAAAACAGTGAAGTTTATACTGTGCTGTATTCATTAACTACCTTCTATAAGAAGATTTTAAGGTGTTTTCTCTTTCCTTATAATTTATCATTCAATCTGAAATACTGTTATTAGCAAAAGAAACTTTTCATCAATATGGTTTCCTGATATGAAAGTCAATATAAATAAAGTACATCCTGCATCCATCCATTGGAAAACATGATTTTTTAAACCTCAGGTTTTCACCTAGTAATCTGTAGATAGATTTGTAGCTGAAATAATAAAATCCTTTTTAAAATGCCAACAGATATTAAAGTTTACCTTGAAATTCCATGCAACTGAGCAATAATGTTGTTTCTAAAATACATCATTGACTTCAAAAACAGGTTTCAAACATAAATATGAATAAATGCCTTTGTTCCAAATAATAAGTTACTAGTAAGTTTTGTTCCAGCCAGTCACTTGTTTCAGGTTAAGTTGGTCATATTCTCTTAAACAAATGGTTAGGTAGACTGTAAACACATTGCAGCAGATTCAGTGATCATACAAAGAGCTCTGAACTACAGTGTACTTTGATCTGTCTTCTTGATAAATGTTTTATATAAACAAAATATTCTTCTCCCAGTTGCTCAGCTTTATGCTCAGCGAATGAAGTGTGATTAGCTCCTTTAATTGAATGTTCAGGTTTTTGTTATTGGTACCATGTATGAACTCCCCAACTCCAACACTCCTGCTACAGGCAATCATGTCATCTAACTCTTCCATAAAATTAATTGAAATCTTTTTTTAAAATAGGTGAAATATTTTGCTTCATAGTTTCACTGAAAGACTATCTCAGAAACCCCTTCTTGACTTTTCATGGAATCATAGAACCAGTTAGATTGGAAAAGTCCTTTAAGATCATTGAGACCAGCTATTAACCTAACACTGCCAAGTCCCCCACTAAACCATGTCCCTAAGTGACACATCTTTTAAATACGTCCAGGAGTGGTAACACAGCCACTTCCTTGGATAGCCTTTTCCAGCACTTGAAGTTTTTTCTAATACCTGATCTGAACCTCCCCTGATGCAACTTGAGGCCATTTCATCTTGTCCTGTCACTTGTTACCTCAGAGAAGAGACTGACCCCCACCTGGCTGCAACCTCCTTTCAGGGACTTGTAGAGTGGTAAGTTCTACCTTCAGCCTCCTTTTCTCCAGAATTAACATGCCCAGCTCCCTCAACCCCTTCTCATTAGACTTGTGCTCCGGACCCCTTAGCAGCTTTGTCGCCCTTCTCTGGAGACACTCCAGCACCTCAATGATTTTTTTGTAGTGAGGGGCCCAAAACTGGACACAGGATTCAAGGTGTGGCCTCTCCAGTGTCCAGTACAGGGGGCCACTCCCTCCCCTGGTCCTGGCTACACTATTTCTGATATAGGCCAAGATTCCATTGCCCTTCTTGGCCACCTGGGCACAGGCTGGATCATGTTCGGATGGCTGTCAGCACCCCCAGGTCCTTTTCCACTGGGCCACTGTCCAGCCACTCTTCTCCCAAGCTGGAACATTGCATGGGGTTGTTGTGACCCAAGGGCAGGACTTGGCACTTTGCCTTGTTGAACCTCATCCAGTTGCCCTTGGCCCATTGATGCAGCCTGTCCAGATCCCTCTGCAGAACCTTCCTGCCCCTCAGCAGATCGACAGTCTGGCCCAGCTTGGTGTCATCTGCAAACTGACTGAGGGTGCACTTGATCCCTTCATTCAGATGATCGGTTAAGATATTAAACACTGAACTGAACCCTGGGGAACCCCACTTGTGACTGGCTGCCAACTGGGTTTTACTCCTTTCACCACCACTCTTTGCACTTGGCCATCCAGCCAAACTGATTTGGATTTCCAAGCTAGCTGTATTAGTGGACCACTGAGATAATCTGGTTCTTCTGGTAGAATTGATTGGTTGGTTGGTTTTTTGTTCTTTAGGGAGTTTTTTTCTATTGGCAAAATTTACCTGCACTGATATCCCTTTCCTGTTTTTTAAGTTAAATCACAATAATCTGGTCTCTTGTCCCCCTTTGATCATTGCACTAGCTTTATCTGCTCATTCAGGTTTCAGCTAAAATTATTTTGTCTTCAGCAGGGTGACTAGCATCTCATCCACTTATCCTAGATGAACTGTCTGCAGGACTTTTTGCAGAGACATTAGTACATTATTATCTTTATTAGGAGTTGCATGGTTAGAGCTTCAGTACACACTTGCCCTTCTGTCATACTGTTTACAGCCCTCTGAGACTGTCAGACATGGTCTGATTCTCCTCCTCCCCCATGCTTTTCCTATGTTGAGATTCTTATTAGTAACAAAAACTCCCACTACTGGTCTAAATATATCATTTTACAAATTGCATTGTTGAATTTCATGCCATATTTAATGCTGTTTTTCCCATATGTTATGGTGTGTTTTCACATGTCGTGTCATCAGTAGGTGAAATTAGCAGAACTGAGAATCTCCAGAGCTTCCTGCACACACACAGCCTAGTACTTCCTGTTTAGTGCTGCTTACTGTTTTTCTTCTTTTCTCATAGGGAAAGTACTGAGTTATTAGTACTGGGTGGTAACAATAACAAGATACTATGGTAACAATTTGGTGTATTTACTGATCTGTTCAGCACAATTAAAGAATTACAGATTTTCTGGTTTTGCAGACACTTTTAGTTATCCCTCCTTTCCTTCCTTCCTTCCTTCCTTCCTTCCTTCCTTCCTTCCTTCCTTCCTTCCTTCCTTCCTTCCTTCCTTCCTTCCTTCCTTCCGAATTCCTTCCGAATTCCTTCCGAATTCCTTCCTTCCTTCCTTCCGAATTCCTTCCTTCCTTCCTTCCGAATTCCTTCCTTCCTTCCTTCCTTCCTTCCTTCCTTCCTTCCTTCCTTCCTTCCTTCCTTCCTTCCTTCATTCCTTCCTTCCTTCCTTCCTTCCTTCTTTCCTTCCTTCCTTCCTTCCTTCCTTCCTTCCTTCCTTCCTTCCTTCCTTCCTTCCTTCCTTCCTTCCTTCCTTCCTTCCTTCCTTCCCTTTCTTTATTTCCTTTCTTTCTTCCATGATATCTCCATTTAGAAATCACCTAAATAGTCATCTGTGTTCTCATTCAAATTCTACAGGAAAATTCAGCCTCACTCTAGCTCCACCACCTTTATGATCATGAGCCAATATAAAGAAGTTGGCTTATAAATGTTCTATATCCTAGGTGAAATATCACTTATGTTGTAAGTTTATTTCCTGTTCAAGCATCATTAGTTGCAATGACTTATACTCTAAAAAAAAGTATCCACTTAGTAGCTTTATTATGCTATCACCCATAGATAAATCTCTTTGATAAATTCCTGTGTAAATTATGTTTAAATTGTTGCTATGTAGGTACACAATTTTACAACTGCTACTCATTAGCTATAGTGTAATTTCAAACTTCAGTCTTACAACTTGAACTAAAGCCAACTGAAATCAGTGAAAAATATATCCTTTAACTTAAAATTAAACTTCAAATCAGTCCTACCTTATAGTTATGACCAATTTATATCACATTAACAGTGGAGTGTGTTTCTAAACAAAATTTATATGTGTGGATCTTAGCAGTGATGGAGCAGGCAGGAAAAATACTGAGAAATTGAGTGCAAATATTTATTCTACTTTCCATGTGTAAAAATTATCGAATTACTTTAAAAATTATCACAGCAAAACTAGGAGTATTTGGCAGTTAGGTGAGGAATTGCTCCATAATACGAATGGCAATTAGCTGTTGCCATGCAGATTCCTCATTATTTTGCATTCTAAGAGAAATTACAAGCATATTCGCTTTATTCTGCAAAGTTGATTATCAGTGAAAATTAATGTTGATGTTTAATTGTCATTCAACTTCATATTTAATACTTCTCTAAGATGAATGGCTAACTTTATACTTTCCAGAGCTACTGTTTGAGTCTATGGCAGTACCAGATTCAAATTAATGCAAGCAAATACAGCTTTTTCTACACAAAGAATGATGGAGATTTTTACAAAATTAATGGTAATATGAGAATAGAAAATAGTTTCATAAAGTCTTTCAAAACATGTGCAAGAAACATCCCTAAATGTGATACTAGATGTGATATTCTTCACTATTTTCATTAGTATCTCAGATAACAGAAGGGAGGGCATTTGCAAATTCATGGAAGACACCATGTTGGAAGTTGCGAGAATTTTGGGTGACATAGTAAGAATTCAAAATTAACTTGAGAAATGTTCTGAAATTAATCACAAAGAATTTGTAAATAAAATGGTAACAGCAAGCACAAATTAATCCCACCAGGAAAGAAAATCAAACATGTAAATGCAAAATGGGTACTGGCTGGTTAGGTGGCTGTATGATAGTTAGCCATAATTGTGTCTGAATTAACAATATGTTGTCGTTGCAGAAAAGGCAGTCCCATTTTGAGGTGAATTAACAGGAATGATGTATAAGGCATGGGAGGCAATTATTCTGCTCTACTTGTCACTAGAAAGATCTCAGCTGTACTTTGTGTTTATCCTTGGGCTGCACACTTGTAGAAAAGACAGTGACAAATTGAGAGAAAGTGCAGAGAAGAACCAGAAAGAATGATTGGTGTCTAAGAAAGCCCAAAGTCCTTGGAAGATAACTGAAGGAAATACGTTAGTGTAGAAAAGGGGGTTAGGATAATATTTTTCAAATATTTAAAAGTTGTCAGTTGCTCTCAATTCCACTGAAGTGACAAGGTTGAATCAGTTTAATCTGTAGATGAAAAGGCCGAGGTGCAATAATAGGAAAATCTAACTCTGAGAATAACTCTGTTCAGGCTGCTTAGGAAGGCTGTGGAATCGCTCTTATTGAAGTTCTTTCAAAAAAATGGGAAAGTCAAGCATTAGTGAGAGATTATTAAATCTGATTATACTTGATACTGTAATGAAGGAAAGGACTCAGATGACCTTTCAGTCTTGCACATCTGTGATGCTTTGGGGCAATGTAAGACCCAATTTAATCATCTTTCAAACAGCACCTCTTGTATATGTCGTTTCTTAGACAAAGAGAATACTACCAACCATTCCTGAAATTACCCATATTTTTAAACCTTCACTACTTTGTTAATCATTAAACATTTGTCTGAGAAAATTATTTTCTATGCTAGGTCATTTCCTCAATTTTGACATTTTGAGGCTGTGGGAGGAAGGACTGCAGGGAGCATTCCAGACAAAAATATGGGGTTTTTATAAGGAGACGCAGAAAAATGTGCAAGTTCTCACTTCTGGGGGAAAAAAGGCACAAAATTTTCTCTGAAAGCCTGATATGTCCTTATTTTGGATCTAGACTCTGGAAGGATGAGGTAGCTTTTGTTTTATCAACTCGGTTTCTGTATAAGGCAAGTGTTTCTTGGGCGAGCTTTTGACACTCTGCCCTTACGTGAAATATTTGTTGAAATAATTTAATGTTATCTGAGTGATTTAGATTACTGTAATTATTTTGAATGGAATTGCAGTAGGATCCAGTAGGATGGAAACCTCTGTCTGAGAAATTAAATTCTTAAGTCACTCTGACTTGTTTCTGGGGCTTGTCTGATTTGCATACAGTTCAAATTTAACATTGAAGATTTCTTCTAACTCTAAGTTCATAACTTTTTGTGGGTTTTATCAATCACTTACTCTTCCAAAACTTCTGGATGCCTTTTTAAAATCCAAAATAATTTGCTTTTCTTTGGACATTTGTTGCAGACAATTTGAGATTGAATTGATTTAATTTAATTTGATTTCATTTTCTATCTCTTGGACTACTGCAAGCCTGCAGTCAGAATGCTGAAGTCAGGCAGCATTTTCTTTCTTGTGCCACTGAGCAGCTCAGATCATCTGGACTGTCAGCAGCTGGAATATACTGACTTCACTGTCAGAGGAGCCCAAGGGTTGACTAGTCTGCATTTGCACTGCTTTTATCCTGTTCTGCATTCATGGGCTCTGTGGACTAGCAGGGCCCTAGTCCACAGAGCCCACAGATAGTTGAGTCAACTATTCACTCAGCTAGAAGTTTCTAGTGGCTGCTTTGTGTTTGTTCTAGCACTCACATTTTATGTTAATGAGATAATATCAGAAATCAGCTTTTCCAGCCTGCTGTCTCAGAACACCTCCAACAGCTTCCTTCAGCAGCATTGCTGTGCATCACTGGTGCTCACACATTTGTTGTTGATGAATCACTTTCTTTTATGTCACACTTTTTTCCTTTCTGCCTAGCTGAAACAATCCTTACAATATTCCCCGAAGTAACTGCACTGTGGCATATAATGAATCCATATCCCTATGAGGATAATGCTAGGTTTCTTTCTTGTGTCATAATGATACCACATAATGGAGCCAGAACCTATGCCTAGAGATGGAACAGTTAAAAACAAAACCCACCCAACAATGGCAGATCTCGAAAAAACAATTGTAGTCACTTTTTAAAATGTCAGGCTTGCATCCACCTATCCTCACAAACTTTTTGTATATGTTCTTTAAAAACACAAACTACTTTCTGTTTTCTGAGCAGCCCAGATCAGTAACGTGACCCTGTAAACTTTTTGCATGTTTTTATTGTATATTATAAGAGTACGTTTAAGCAGATGCTCTTTTAGCCTAAGATACATTTATACACGCATTTAGGATCTGATTCTAGCTATGCAGTCCCTTGGGGTTACTGGAAATTTGAGACACTGCAAGTTACAGGCCTATGCACTTTGCTGATTTGAAGGCAGAGGTGAAGTCAGGAAAAAAATTTATCTGTCACTTCTAAAACATCTTTCTTCTTCTCTCTGACATATTTCTATAACCCATGGAGTGACTATTCTAGCTGTCAGGAACCACTGGGGTATTTTCTGGCAGCAGAGCACAGAAGTGCTGGTGTGTATGAGGAGCAGGGCTGTCTATCTCTGCATAAGGGCATCATGTTCATCAGGCTCAAGTATCACTTGTCCTCTTTTTTATTTTCAAACGAAGCATCCACTGGTATTAATTAGTTAAAGCGAAATTAAATACACAATCAAGCAGTACTTTTCCATTAAAAATGCCCTTTGGGGATACATTCGGTTTTCTTTTCTCGTTTGTGCTCTCCATGTTACACATTCCACATAAATTTGCAGCTTAGAGTCTACAGAGTTGCCGGCTCTTACATGGACTGTATCTAGTCTTATCTAACCTTGTACAGCTCCTTTCTTCTTCCCACTGTATGCTGAAATTTTCCTGCAAATTAGCACAGCTCACTGGAATCGAGGTTCCAGATGAAGCTTCCCCACCTCTCAGATTAGATTATGTCTGAGTAAAAGGCAAAAACAAGACCTAAAAGGAGAGACAAAACTTCAGACTTTTCCCTTGTCCTCCATTCCCTACCCTAAATGCTGAAACCACAAGGTGAAGTCAGGCTTCTTTTCACCTTGAGACCCGAGGTCTCTTGCTGCCCAGAGGCTACAGCAGCCCAGCCTTTTTGGAAAGGATGGACACTTCTCTCTTTTACTCGTTAGGCCTTTTCTCAGTATCTTGGTGTAACTCTTTCAGGAGGAATAAACCTGAGAATTCAAGTCACTGCTTCCTCAGCCAGTGCTCTAATAACTAGTGCAGATGCAGTGGAATATGATCTGTGGCCACCATCCCCACTGCCATTAAGAGAAAATTGGTTGGACATTTTGGACTGACCTTTAAAAGGTGCCAGCCTTCAATATAGCCAGTGAAGAGAAAAAGGCAATTAATTTATGAACACTGGCTGTCCCCCTTCAAGTCCTTTTGCCTTCGGCTGCGTAGCGTATTTTGCCAGATGCATTAGATACATTGCATTGAGCCTGTGCACTGCTGCAGAAAGATGGCCAGAAACTTCTGTACATGTTCCCCCTCAGTTTCTTCTTTTTGTTTGAGTAAAACAATGTCATATGGGTGTTCATGAGAAAGCATCCTCTAAAAATAGACAATGTGATGTCGAATGATTTTCTTGAAAATGACTGACCAGGTTTTGATTTGGCAATGAGCATCCTTTAAATTATATGCAGGGCAGCAAACCTGCAGTTTAAAAGCCAAAATCTTAAGCAGAAATGCAGCTTAAGAAATGTTTAAATTACTAAATATTTCTCAAAAGTTATTTATATATCCACTTTTTGGTTTTCCTTCTCTGCTGCAGTAAAGGTTGTTTTTACATTCCACAGCTCACATAGGAGGCTACGCAAGAAGTTAATAATAAAATATTGATGTTGTCGTCCCACAGGACATATTGTTTATACCATCACAGATGCAGTTAACGTCTCAGATCAATAGAGCAATTTTAAAAAAACCTCTTTTTAAAGCAGCAATTGGAGTATGATTATAGTTGTCCACAGTAGTTATATCATACGGCAAATTAGGAAATATATGTCAGGACCCATTATTCTAATGGGAGTCTTGTAAGATTTTTAAACAATATAAGTAGATGCAGATTTGCAAACTGATGACCCTTTTTGAAAAAATACCCTCAGTGGGGAGGAGAGAACAAAAATATTGTTGGCTTGAACATGGCTGTCAAGTTAATACTTCACAGGAACCCACAATACTAATCACCCTTCTTGAATGCAAGTTCTTCCTTTCTTTAGCTCCCTCATAAGTTATCCCTTAAGCACTCATTAGACCACTGCAGCTGAAAATTGGGAAATTTGCTTTCAATGTCAGCTACCACCATTTCAGTCCTTTCAAGATACAAAGAGACAACAGTATACTGTCAATGACACTTTGTTTCCTGCAGTATTTGTAAAGAAGCATTTTGTTTTCAAAACCAATTAAAATGGAGTAAGATCTTACATATTTATGCTCCAGAAAATGCCCAGTGTGTACAGGGGTTAGAACTATTAAAATTATAAAGCACAGGATTGGAAATTCTCTATCCTAAATGGCCATTTAAGTAGCACATCTGGAGAAAGACAACTGCCAAATTTTTAGCAATCAGCAGCAGCATCATTAACAAGGGAACCATTGTGATATGTGTAATGGCAATATTTATTTTATGCAACTAAGAGTTTGTCCTAATATCAAATTGAATTATGTACTATATTTAAGGTAAGATCAAGCTTTACAGTCTTCTAATGGGCTCTACTTATTATCAAAGAGGGAGTTGTCAGACCTAATCTGAAGGAGTGAGTTTATGCAGACATACAGCTGCAGTCAAGTCAAAGGACATGGGAATGCAGAGTGGGCAAGGGCAGGGAGTAAAGCTCCCTTAGTGCTCTGTGACTGCAAGCTGAGGATTATTTGAACAGTCATCAAGTGTTCTCAGGAGATGTATTTTAATTAAATTCTGCTCAGCTAAGAAGTTGGACAAGGACACAGTTGTCAACAAAAATCCCTCCATGATGAGAGACTGAATGCCAGCATCATGAGACCCTCACAGTGTCCCTCAGTATTTCACTTTGGTGGAATAGCAGTAATATTACGGGTATTAATTAATATTACAGGTATTGCAGAAGCAAGAACAATACGTGCCTACTGATGTTGCCAATGTGCTCATGGAATATGATTTTCCAAGCTGTGGAGTCGTGTGCTTGACTCATCTCACAAATGAGAGGGGCCCAGGATGGCCATGTAGAATACTTGTAATACCTCAGGAGCTCTTAGCTCTGATAGAGTTATGTAGTTTCTGGTGAAGACATTTCTTTCTGACTTGATTTAACAAGTCCATGTAATTTTTTTCTTTACAAGGTTCAGCATAATGGGAAAAGACTAATGCTGTCTATCTTTGTCAGTGATTTAGAAGATGGGGCAGAGTGGACCCTCAGCAAGATTGCTGATGTTGTAAAACTCTGAGGAGTGCTGAGGGACCTCATCGGACTAGAGAAATGGGCTGACAGGAACCTCATGAAGTTGAACACAGGAAGTGCAAAGTCCTGCAGCTGGGAAGGAAGATCCTCAGGCATCAGCATGTGCTGGGGGACAACCAGCTGGAAAGCAGCTTTGCAGAAAAGGACGTGGGAGTCCTGGTGGTCATGAGTCAACAATGTGCCCTTGCAGAAAAAAAAAGGTTAATGTTGACCTGGGCTGCATCAGGAAGAGTGATGCCAGCAGGAAGGGGGAGGTGATCCTTCCCCTGTACTCATCCCTGGTGAGGCCACACCTGGAGTACTGTTCTGGACTCCTCAGTAGAGGAGTCGTAGAGGTATTGATGGTGCTCTGAGCAACGTGGTCTAGTGAAAGGTGCCCCAGCCCATAGCAGAGGGGTTGGAACTAGATGATTCTGAGGTTCCTTCTAACCCAAGCCACTCTGTGATTCTGTGATTAGAGAAAGTCCAGAGAAGACAACAGGCAGAAGCTGAAACACAGGAGGTTCCCTTTAAACTTTGGGAAACACTTTTTTCCTGTGACAGGGACTGAGCACTGGCACAGATTGTCCAGAGTTGTGGAGTCTCCATGCCTGAAGATATTCAAAAGCCATCTGGACATGGTCCTGGGTAACTGGCTTTAGATGACCTGGTTTAAGCAGGGGAGTTGTACAATGAGCCCCCAAGATCCATGCCACCCTCAACCATTCTATGGTTCTGTGATTCCAAGTGAGATTCTCACACAAAAGACAGATTATTAAACCAGAGAAGGAAGGAAGTAGAAGAACATGGCAAGCTAAGAGATGATAAGGGTGAGTGAGTTTCAATACAAGTTTGCAATGGTAAATCTCCACAGAATAAGGGTTTCAAAGACAACAGTGAGTCAAGGAACTCTTTATCAGAACTGCAGTGTGACAGGATATTAGCAAAAGTACAGGCAATATAGAAAAGAAATCATTTTCAGCTGATCTCCTGTGACTCACAGTCAGAAACTGGCAGTATTTTCTGGGAAGTCAAAAACATATTTTCTTTGCAGAAACTCCACTCACTGAGTCTTCTAGATTTGATGTTACCCCTCAGGGAGGTAGGCTGTACTGAAAATAAAAGATTCTGGGTATTATTCCAAGATAGAGCTTGTTCTCATGAAGGGAAAAGTTGTTGTTGCTTACAGCAGAGAGAAATTATTTTCAAAGACTTCACAATTACATATGCAAGAATCTGTCTCTGCATTTTCTCACAAACTTTCATTTACATAGTTCTTTTGCCTTGCTTTCCCACCCCCAAGCTCCCACCTTCTTCTAAGGTGATATGTTATTCACTATTTTAGAATTGATGCAGAAGAATCATATAATTTACCTATAGGGTTTTCGATAAGTCCCTCAGACTGAAATCTCTGTGTAAATGTTGTGCAAGTTGTTCAAGAATGAGATTAACCTTTTCATATCTTCAAAATTCAGCACTTTGGCTTTACTATGTCTTGCCTGTGTGATATGTCTTAGCTAGAAACTCAGGTCTTTTATCTTGCTTTAAAGATTATAACCTTTTTGCCACATTTTCAACCTCAATTGTAATCAATGCCTACATTAGTCATCCACAGCTACCCTAATTAGGGAGAAGTCATACACAGGTCCTCAAAGAGTTAGAGAGAGGAGAAACTGATATACTGTGGTGTAGAGTACACATGGTAAGCAAAAGAGAAATTCTTACAGAAAAATAGTATTTCAAAACAGTAAGAGGTTGGCTTACACTTTGCATAAACGTTTGAGGTTTTCTTCTCTGATTTTCCTGGTTATTTTTCGTGTGTCCTGGTTTTGGCTTGGATGCAGTTAATTTTCTGCTTAGTAGCTGCTACAGTGCTGTGTTTTGAATTTATTATGAGAGTACTGTTAATAACACACTGATGTTTTAGTTGTTGCAGAGTAGTGCTTACCTTAAGTCAAGGGTTTTTCAATTTCCCATGCTCTGCCAGTGAGGAGGTGCAAAGAAGCTGTGAGGAAGCACAGCTAGGAGAGGTGACCCAAACTGGCCAAAGTGGTATTCCCTACCACAGACCATCAGGCTCAGTCTATAAGCTATGGGGAGTTGGCTGGGAGACAATTGCTGCTGGGGAACAGGGTCAGTGGGTGATAGCAGGTTTATTGTGCATCATTTGTTTCTCTTGGCTTTTGTTCCTCTCTTTCTCTCCTTTTTCATTACTATTATCATTAGTATTACTAATATTACTCTTGCAATTTACCATAATTTCCAATTAAACTGTTCCTATCTCAACTCATGAGTTTTACTGTTTTTCTGATTATCTTTTCCATCCCACTGGGGTGTGGCAAGTGAACAAACATCTGCGTGGTATTTAGTTGTTGGTTGGGGTTAAATCATGACAATGCAATCTGAGTTTCTTGTTTGAGAATATAGTAATTAGGCATCATAATCTGATGCAGACTTAGGTCAATAGAGATTTTGTGACTTTGATCACAAAGAGGAAAATTTTTCTACAATGAAAACAGTCAGAAATGAAATAATGTCCCCAGGGAAGTGGTGGATTTCCCATCATGGACACTTGTAAGATTCAGTTGGACAAGGTGCTGGACCATCTTTTCTAGACTGTGCTTTTGCTAAGAAAAGTTGAACCAGATGATCACTGAGGTCCCTTCAAACCTAACATTCTATGGTTCTATGATTAAATAGTTATGGAACTATGTCAGAAAGCTCTAAATGCAGGCAGTGCTATTTGTTGCCATATTAAATGCACTAGCCATTGAGCTGCAATAGCAAATGTAAACCAGCTAGAAACTGATTATACTTAATAATTTTTAACAATTACCTGCTCTAATTGCTTTAGTAATAGTGGAGTTTGATTTGCTACAGACATATGATCTATTTATATGAACAGACTAATGATTCACAAGGTGTTTTGTGGCCATCAGTATGTTCTGTGACCATAGCAGCTGAAGGTGCACATCGATCTGGTTGTGAGGCTGAGACCTAATTCAAATGGGAACCAAAACACCAGAGAAATACTACAGAAGAAATAGACTCTGATTTAGGGGTTATATGTGCCAGTGGAAGCTACATGAGGAATTTTGCAGTAAGTTGCTGCAGATTTCTTAAGTGCACAAAGGTTTAATGTGTCCCATTGTAATAGTGCTGATGGTAGGGAAGATATATCTTCTTTAAGTTCACAATTCAAGGTTAGGCACCTACATTAGGCACATAAATAGCACAAGGGGGAGTTATTTCCTTCAGAATACACCAGTTAGCAGAAAGGTGCCTGCCTCAGCCCATTTGTGTCATCCCTGCTCTTTCCCTGCTGAATGCTCCTGCTGCTGGGATACAAAATCAGCCATCCCTCTCCTTATCTTCTTAAGGCCCAATGACGCTTGAATTTTTAGCCTTACCATGTCGTAGCACTGGCAGAATGAGTAAAGATGACTTGCTCTCCTTCCCTTTTAACTATTTCCAGGCCTTGTCATGGAAAATGGAAAATGGAAAATATGGATGGTGAATAATTTTCTTTTGGCTGAGGAGCGTACTCAACCCACATTGTGCCAAATACGCTGCCTGGCTGTAACTGCTGGGATATTGTATTAAAATGGGCATCGCCTTGAATGTCCTTGAAGGGCAGGAGGTGCAGCTGCAGGACTTTGCTTTCCTCCTGGTGCTGTTGGCTGTGTGCTCTGAGGGTCACTAGGCCCATACCAGCTGGATCTGTGCCTTGGGAGACTGTGGCAAGGGATGATGAGTCTGTGTATCCAAAATGGGCTTTGATTTTGGTTCCTCAGCTTAGTCAAATTGGCAGTGTCTTAGGGCACAAACAGTAATAGAATATTTAGGGGAGCTTTTGGTGAAATTTGGATATCTATGAACTCTAATGTGACTTGGTCTCTTGAGCTTTATTACCTGCAATTCAGTTACGTGCACAGTAGACATCTACTGGGGAGATTTTGTCCTAACAGCTTACAGACCTGCCTCAGTTGTGGCTGTCCAACTCTTTGCAGACTGAATGGACAAGATTCTTGCCTGAAAATTTGTAGTCTGGAGTAATTCAGTATATGTAAATGTGTTTTCAAAATATCATTTACATTCAAGATAACATGTTTCAGGTAGTATAATTTTTTTCCTGAGTGTAAAATTGATACTTTCCAACAAGAGTGAAAATGAAAGGACAAGCAACACTAGATAAAATTTCATTAAAATTTAATCTGCCCCTACAAATCAAGAAGTGTTTGGATTCTTCAGTATTGGCGATTACTTGGTACTGAAGTCACCTGTGTGCATTCAGTCCCCTCTGAGGACTTGCTAATATCCTTTATGTGAGTGATAGCATAATTCTGTGCAGAAGAAAATTACTGCTCTGCACTGGGGAGACACTTTATGATTAGTTGATGTTAGTCAGGAATACCTCGTGTTACTCGTGCCATAGTAACTTCTTGGTTAAAGTATATAAAGGGACCAAGAACCATTCCATTAATTTATTCCACTGTGATAAAGTATGCTAGATCTCTTCCTGCTTAAACGGTTTATTTAGGAAAAAGAAAAAAATGCAATATTTTCAGGGGTAAAAAGTGTGCTCTATATTCCTGGCTAATAATGTGACAAAAATAAGAAACGTGATCTTTAGATCGTCTTCTACTTTCCTATGTGTGTATATGAAAAAATATTTTCTTTCTCCATGGAAAAATGACAAAGAAAAATTATTATACCAACCTTCATGGAAGAAGATTGTATATTAGATTGTCTAATTATGTGTATTATCTGTGGATTTAAAAAAAAGTACTAAACTGTTTAAGAGTTTAGTGAATTTAAATTTTATATTGATCTGAAAACTTCCCCACTCTGAACTTTTCTCTTAGGTGGAGTAGGTAGGCAAGAGTTTGTATTTGTTTCTCAACACAAGCAATGCAATGAATTCTTCATTTCAGAAAATAGGAAGTAAAAAGCTCTGCTCCTAAGAGCAGCAAGACATTTTAAGCAAGTTTTATTACAATGAGGTTAAGAAGGTACAAGAACTTACAGGCTGATTGAGATAGAAGTGAGACTGCAACTGCCCAAAGATGCATGAATTGTGTACCTCTGTCACAGTCAATGCTGCTTCCATCCTCATTTCAAACATTTTCCATTATAGGAGAGAATGGAAAAGCTGTAAAGGAAAATCCTGCCAATGGCAGCAAGTTCCCAATCTGAGGTGGATTGCACCTACTGCTCAATAGCTTTTAGCTCTGTGCTCTTGAGAATAACTACTCAGCATTGAAAGTGACTTTGAGAGTTCTTAATACTGAAAGGTTTTAAAAGCTGGTTAGGATTTTTTATACATTTGTGAAGGAAAAAGAGAGATTTGCACAACTTGTTTTTGCAAAAAGTACTTGAAAGAAATACTTACTGTGTAATTTACATAATGCTGTTATCATGTCAAGACAGGGTAAAACATCTCTCAGTGGAAGAGTGTTTTTGAGGATATGATAATCTCAAAAAAGTCTTATCAGATAATAGTATTATTTAAACTTAACATGGAATATTATCAGAGCAACAGTTATGTACATCCACTGACATTGCTATGGCAGTTCTGAAAGTATCTATTACAAAGTTTTTGAACAAAATGTAAACATAATGGTAATGCTGAAATTATACTCAGTCCAAATAAAATAATGCCATTAGTGAAGGAAGGTTTGTGTAATGTTAGGAGGGGGTTATTTTTTAACATTTTTCTAAGGATTTTCTTTTATTTTGGGGAGATAAGGGAAAGAGAATTAAAGTTTTTAGCTATTGTAGTCAAAAATCCTTGGCAAAAGGGCATTTTATGAACTAGAATTGTCTTTCCAAAATAGAAAATAAAATATGATAAGCAATTGTGTAGATAAGCACACATAAGCTATGGCTCTGTGTAAGAAATCCATATGGCTCAATATCATATTGTATAACACATTCCTGCCCATCATCTCCTCTTATCCTTACCATTATGCAAACAGAATGTGTATTGAAATTCCCACAGAAGTGTGATACAAAATCCTGCTAAAATATGCTAAAAGTAATCCAAATTTCCTATGGTATTGTGTTCTTCTGGAGACATGTAGGAGCTTCATTTTATAAAAATTGAAACTGTGAAAATGAGAACCTGGGGAGCAAAAAATCAGAGTTACTGGTATGTCCTTTTGGACATTAGGGAAATTTGTCTTCAGGCAGCCTCTGGGGCTCACTGGCCAGTGATGTAATCCAGTAGTCTTTTATACTTACATTTGTCTTGCTTTGGTTTATATCTATCTAGTCCTTGCTTTTTATGATCTTTATGTTATTCTTTACAGTTGAAATAAATGCCTTTTTGCTATTCACAGTTAAATGCTGATCTTTTTCATAGCTATTTGTGGGACTTCTGCATTCAAAGTTCCACTACTGTTGTTCAATACTGATTTTTTATATATTCAGAGCTAATCTGACTCAAAGCCCAGAGAACCTGCTTCTGGATTATTTATATAATTCAGCAGGCTTTGGATCGGAATTCATGACTGTGGCCTTTATGAAATGTATTATTCTTCTGACAGGCTAGTGCTGACCAAAGTTATTTTCCTAGGTAATAGCAACATAGTAATCCATGTGTTTGATAACAGGAAAAAGTGTCCCTATGCTATACCACAACAGGACTTCTCATGGAACTAAACAGACTGCCTGCTAACATTTAATGGTCCCAGAGGGAGGGAGAATAGAGGGAAGAAAGCAGGGGAAAGGACAGAAGAAAGAAAGAGAAAAGGAGAGAGGTCATACCACAATAGAAAAGGAAACTATATTGATTTTCCCAGTGAAAGCCAATATTATTGGATGTGCTGAGTTGAGAAGGAGATTATATACTCTTTTCTAAAATTCACCATTGCTTCTTTACAGAGTGCCTGGCTCTGTCACCCAAGATAATTTCTAAAATACAGTCAAGTCTACTTTGTAGTAATGAGGAGAGAAAAGTGAAGACTGACTTAGTGCCGTAATGCAAGTCATTAGACTTAAATGGTGATCTGTACTCTAGCAAAAATGAGGTTTCTTGCCACTGAAGATGAGTTTCATTGTGCTCATCTCCTGGGACTGCATGAACTATCACTTATCAACAGGTGCTAAATGTTGTACTTGAAGTAGATTATAGCTTCCTCTTTCTTTGCTCCAGCTGAGAGTCCTTTAAAGTGCTTTTTTTTTTTTGTCCTGTTTAAAATTGGTGCTACCTTTGCATCTACACAATTTCTTTCATATGCAGCCATTCCACTTCTCATAAAATGGTACTTGCATGATATGGGGAAGAGGGAGATACCACCATAAACTTCGTTTATGCCCATGTTCACCAACAAAAAGACAATAAACATCCACTTGTTCTATGCACAGTAGTCATATGTTTGGGAGTAAGCTCTGCTTCTAGGAAGTACAGATGAACTGCTCATGCACCATGTTTGAAAAATGTTGCTTTTATGTTGCAAATCAGGGGTGGCTTTAAGGGACAAAGTCTGTGACTGCCCCATTTTATTTTTCCTTCCCTGCTAGCAGCATGTGAAACAGCTGAAAAACAGGTGGGGAGTCCTATTCTTGTGGGAGACCAGACACTCTCAGGTGGGAGACCAAACGTTGCCATGACACATTGACAGCTAATTAAAATATGTGTACATTATATGAAAATAAGCCATAGGCCATGTTTCTTGGTACTTATTTCTTAGTCTAAAAATGAGTCAGCCATGTATTCCAGTTCTGTTCTCAGCTCTGGTTATTTGTGATCTTGGAATGATCTTTGTCACTGTCCTGGGTTGCAGTGTATTCTATTACCATCCCCATCAGCTGTTGAAATCAGGTGGGGCAGTGTTTCCTTGCCTCCTCCCCCCAGACTATCTTTCTGTTAATTGCCCATCATTGTCCTGCCTCATGACTCGTTACCCCATTGTGAGATGCTCCACCCAGAGGGAGGAACCAAGCATCCCATCGTGGATATAAGCTGAGGCTGAACACCAGAGAGACGGGCTTCCCACTGGATTTCCAGAGGACAGGAGCTACACAGCCACCACTGGACTTCCAGAGGAAGAGCAGACTGTTTCACTACAGGATCACTGCTTCAGAGGACTGCAGCCACCATTCTACCAGACTGCTACCACCACCCTGCCTAACAGGGTGTCAGGTTGTACCTTGACTCTGTCAGTTTGATAGTGTTTTCTTTTACCTTTTTTTTCTCCTTTTCTTTAATTTCCATTAAATTGTTATTCTGACTTGGTGCCTCCCACTGGTTTGTTTTCAAACTAGCACATAATTTGGCGCCCAACGTGGGGCAGCTCTGAGAGAAAGTCAGAATTACAATTTTGTGTTAACGGAAACCTATTCACCATGGTGCTCAGCTTGTCTATGTGGGTACTGTATCTTGCTCTCTATATTTTTTCCTCACATGGGGAACTACCTGCCTGTAGTATTACTCCTGTTAAAACCAGGGAATGGTATGAGAATTGCTTTAATGGTTTATTATGTCTACAGCATAATAACCTGTGAGGCGATGAATACTATTCGGAGTATATACTCAGTTTTGTTTGGCTGTCCTAGTCTGGGCTCCTATGTCTGGGATCTCCTCAACAATCGCACCCAGCCTCTGGTGGGAGGAGTAGAGAGTGGTTTCTTCCAGCCTTTCAGGCCAGGCACAGCAGTTTTTGAAAATATTGAATTCCCTCTGGATGTCAAAGACGGCATAAACTTGCTGTCAGTTCTGCTTTGTCTTCTCTGTACAGCCTGCACCATGTACACCATGCTTAGAATCAGAGCTATGGCACAGCATCCTCAGGATGAGGGAGGGAAAAAGAGCAGAGCAACAAACACCATGTCTACGCAGACTGTCACCGAGGAGAAAGAACCCAGATGCAAGACAACAGCGTCCATGTCTACGCAGACTGACACAGAGGAGAAAGAAACCAAATGCAAAACAACAGCGTCCATGTCCACGCAGACTGACACAGAGGAGAAAGAACCCAGACACAAGACAACAGCGTCCATGTCCACGCAGACTGACACAGAGGAGAAAGAACCCAGACGCAAGAAAACAGCGTCCATGTCCACGCAGACTGACACAGAGGAGAAGGGAACCAAAAGCACTGTCAGCGTCCCCACGCAAACCATCACTGAACCAGAACAGCCTAAACCGATTGCAGTTGCCCCCGTGCAGAAGAAGAAATCAAAAAGCAAATCAGTCCGCATAGTGACTGACGAGGATGCAGCAGGACCTTCGCACCCAGCAGAAGAGGCAGAGCCAGAGATCATCACTCGGTCGCTATCCCTGGGTGAGCTGCGAGACCTGCGGAGGGAATTCACCCGCCAGACGAACGAGTCTATCCTGACCTGGCTGCTCCGCATCTGGGACGCTGCAGCCAATGACACCATTCTGGACGGAAGTGAGGCCAGGCAACTGGGATCTCTGTCCCGGGATGTGGTCATTGACCAGGGGATCGGGAGAACCCAAGAAACCCTCAGCCTCTGGCGGCGACTGCTTACAAGTGTAAGGGACAGGTACCTTTGTAAAGAAGACCTCCAGGTGCACCAAGGAAAATGGAGCACAATGGAACAAGGTATCCGGTGCCTGAGGGAATTGGCTGTGCTGGAGATCATTTTCTCAGAAGATGAGAGATTTCCTAAGAGCCCAGATGGTGTCCAGTGCACGTCACAGATGTGGCTGAGGTTCGCACGCCTTGGACCAGAGATATACTCCCGTTACCTGGCAACACTGCAATGGAGGGAAGGCGAGGACAGGGTGGGCGTCTTGGTGAACAAACTGAGGATTTACGAGGACACCGTCACAGCCCCGTTTCGCACCCATGTCTCATCCGTGGAAACAAGTCTTTTGGCTGAGCAAGTCCGGAGCTTGATTGAAGAAGGCCATCAGAAACTGAAAAAGGAACTTAAGGAAGAGATTTACCACATCCCACCAGAACCAACAAGAGTCTCTGCCATTAGGAGCCGGCGACCCCCAACCAGGGAGAGAGGATACACCCCACGAGGTAATCTCTGGTTTTTCCTTCGGGAACATGGAGAAGACATGAGTAAGTGGGATGGAAAACCCACCTCCTCCTTAGCAGCTCGGGTACGTGAACTAAAAAGAGGGACAACTACCACAAGAAGCGCATCTAGAGTCAACATTGCTCCGGTCTCCCGCACACAGAACTCCAGACGGTACCGGAATGATACTATGACCGATCCTCTTGAAGGGACCTCAGGAACGTATTCACCGGAAGGGAGCAACATGCAACATGACCAGGAATAGAGGGGCCCTGCCTCTAGCCAGGTAGAGGAAAGGGAGAATCGGGTCTTTTGGACTGTGTGGGTCCGATGGCCTGGCACATCTGACCCACAAAGATACACGGCTTTGGTTGACACCGGTGCTCAATGTACTCTGATGCCATCAAGGTATGTGGGAGCAGAACCCATTTCTATTTCTGGGGTGACAGGAGGATCCCAGCAGCTGACTGTACTGGAAGCTGAAGTGAGTTTAACTGGGAACGAGTGGCAGAAACACCCCATCGTGACTGGCCCGGAGGCCCCGTGCATTCTCGGCATAGACTATCTCAGAAATGGATATTTCAAGGACCCAAAAGGACATCGTTGGGCTTTTGGGATAGCTGCTGTGGAGACAGAAGATATCAGACAACTGAGTACATTGCCTGGCCTCTCTGATGACCCCTCTGCCGTGGGACTGCTAAGAGTTGCAGAACAACAGGTGCCAATCGCCACAGCAACAGTGCACCGTCGGCAATACCGCACCGACAGAGACTCTATGGTTCCCATCCATGAGATGATTCGCAAACTGGAGAGCCAAGGGGTGGTCAGCAAGGCCCATTCACCTTTCAACAGCCCTATATGGCCAGTGCGTAAGTCCAGTGGAGAATGGAGGCTGACGGTGGACTACCGTGGCCTGAATGAGGTCACGCCACCACTGAGCGCCGCTGTGCCAGACATGTTGGAACTTCAGTACGAGCTGGAGTCCAAAGCAGCGAAGTGGTACGCCACTATTGACATTGCCAATGCCTTCTTCTCCATTCCTTTGGCAGCAGAATGCAGGCCCCAGTTTGCTTTTACCTGGAAGGGTGTGCAATACACCTGGAACCGACTGCCCCAGGGGTGGAAGCACAGTCCCACCATTTGCCATGGACTGATCCAGACTGCATTGGAAAAGGGTGAGGCTCCAGAACATCTGCAATACATCGATGACATCATCGTGTGGGGAAACACAGCAAAGGAAGTGTTTGAGAAAGGAGAGAAAATCATCCAGATTCTCCTGGAAGCTGGCTTTGCCATCAAAAGGAGCAAAGTCAAGGGACCTGCCCAAGAGATCCAGTTCCTGGGAGTAAAGTGGCAAGATGGACGACGTCAGATTCCCACTGAGGTCATCAATAAGATCACTGCGATGTCTCCACCGACCAGCAAGAAGGAAACACAAGCTTTCCTAGGCGCCATAGGTTTCTGGAGGATGCACATTCCCGAATACAGCCAGATCGTGAGCCCTCTCTACCTGGTTACCCGCAAGAAGAATGATTTCCACTGGGGCCCCGAACAGCAGCAAGCCTTTGCCCAGATCAAGCAGGAAATCGCTCATGCGGTAGCCCTTGGCCCAGTCAGGACAGGACCAGAGGTGAAGAACGTGCTCTACTCTGCAGCCGGGAGCAATGGTCTGTCCTGGAGCCTCTGGCAGAAGGTGCCTGGTGAGACTCGTGGCCGACCACTGGGATTCTGGAGCCGAAGCTACAGAGGGTCTGAAGCTAACTACACTCCCACAGAGAAGGAAATCTTGGCAGCCTATGAAGGAGTCCAAGCTGCCTCAGAGGTAATTGGCACTGAAGCACAGTTGCTTCTGGCACCCCGACTACCGGTGCTGGGTTGGATGTTCAAGGGAAAGGTTCCTTCTACGCATCATGCCACCGACACCACATGGAGCAAGTGGATCGCCCTCATCACACAGCGTGCCCGTATTGGAAACCCGAATCGCCCTGGGATTCTAGAAATTATAACAAACTGGCCTGAAGGTGAGACTTTTGGATTATCCTCTGAAGAAGAGGAAGAGCAAGTGACTCGTGCTGAGGAAGCCCCACCATATAATGAGCTACCGGAGACTGAAAGACGTTATGCCCTCTTCACTGATGGTTCCTGCCGAATTGTAGGCGCTAACCGGAAGTGGAAAGCTGCAGTATGGAGCCCCACACGACGAGTTGCACAAGCTACCGAGGGACAAGGTGGATCGAGTCAGGTTGCAGAGCTTAAAGCCGTCCAGCTGGCTTTGGATATTGCTGAACGAGAGAAGTGGCCGAGGCTCTATCTCTACACCGACTCATGGATGGTAGCTAATGCTCTGTGGGGATGGCTGGATCGCTGGAGAAAAGCCAACTGGCAGCGCAGAGGGAAACCCATCTGGGCCGCTGAGATTTGGCAGGACATCGCCGCCCGAGTAGAGAAGCTGACCGTGAAGGTTCGACACGTGGATGCGCACGTACCCAAGAGTCGGGCTAATGAAGAGCATCGCAACAACGAGCAGGTGGACCGAGCTGCCAAGGTGAAAGTATCACAGGTGGATCTGGACTGGCAGCACAAGGGAGAATTATTCCTAGCTCGTTGGGCCCATGATGCCTCTGGTCATCAGGGGAGAGATGCAACATACCGATGGGCCCGTGACCGAGGGGTGGACCTTTCCATGGACAGCATCTCACAGGTCATCCACAGTTGTGAGACCTGTGCTGCAATCAAACAGGCCAAGCGGGTGAAGCCTCTGTGGTATGGTGGACGATGGTCAAAGTACAGGTATGGTGAAGCCTGGCAAGTTGACTACATCACCCTTCCCCAAACCCGCCAAGGCAAGCACTACGTGTTGACCATGGTTGAAGCAACCACTGGATGGCTGGAGACCTACCCTGTGCCTCATGCTACAGCCCGGAACACCATCCTGGGCCTGGAAAAGCAAGTCCTGTGGAGACATGGCACCCCTGACAGGATCGAGTCAGACAACGGGACTCATTTTAAGAACAGCCTCATCAACACCTGGGCCAGAGAACACGGTATCGAATGGATATATCATATTCCTTATCATGCACCAGCTGCTGGAAAAGTTGAACGCTGCAATGGACTACTTAAAACTACCCTAAAGGCACTTGGTGGGGGGACCTTCAAAAATTGGGAAGTGAACTTAGCAAAGGCCACCTGGATAGTCAATACCCGAGGGTCCATCAATCGAGCTGGTCCTGCCGAGTCTGAACCCTTGCACACAGTGGATGGAGATAGAGTCCCTGCGGTACACCTGAGAGGTATTTTAGGAAAGACTGTTTGGATTAATCCCACCTCAGGCAAAGACAAACCCATCCGTGGGATTGTCTTTGCTCAAGGACCTGGTTGCACTTGGTGGGTAATGCAGAAAGATGGGGAAACCCGTTGTGTACCACAAGGAGACCTAATCTTAGGTGAGAACGGTGTGTAGGTTTCACTGTGTATATATATATATATATATGTATGTGTGTTTTAGAGTTTAAGAAGGTATTGATTTGGGATAATGTAGATGGTAATAGAATAAGGGGTGGATAATGTCCTGGGTTGCAGTGTATTCTATTACCATCCCCATCAGCTGTTGAAATCAGGTGGGGCAGTGTTTCCTTGCCTCCTCCCCCCAGACTATCTTTCTGTTAATTGCCCATCATTGTCCTGCCTCATGACTCGTTACCCCATTGTGAGATGCTCCACCCAGAGGGAGGAACCAAGCATCCCATCGTGGATATAAGCTGAGGCTGAACACCAGAGAGACGGGCTTCCCACTGGATTTCCAGAGGACAGGAGCTACACAGCCACCACTGGACTTCCAGAGGAAGAGCAGACTGTTTCACTACAGGATCACTGCTTCAGAGGACTGCAGCCACCATTCTACCAGACTGCTACCACCACCCTGCCTAACAGGGTGTCAGGTTGTACCTTGACTCTGTCAGTTTGATAGTGTTTTCTTTTACCTTTTTTTTCTCCTTTTCTTTAATTTCCATTAAATTGTTATTCTGACTTGGTGCCTCCCACTGGTTTGTTTTCAAACTAGCACAGTCACTCAACACTGTTGTATTCAGTTTCACGCTTTAAAGTATTACTGAAATTTCAGTAACTTTAAAGTTACTGAAGGTAAAGGAAGTAACTGCTACAACCTGAATTCCTTGGAACAAGGTTAGAAGTATTCAGGACTTCCAATTAGGGCTTCATAAATTGTCAAGAATTAAATAAACCAGGAAGAATAATGTGTTACTTTTTATTGGACATTTTCTCATTTGTCACTGTACCAAACTTCCTTCCTTAATACCTAGTTGAAAAATATTGCTTAGATCATAACACTACAGTAATTATAAAAAATTATGTGGCAAGTTTTCGTTATATATAACTACATGATTCTCTGTATGCAGATTCAGCAGCAATGAGATGAGAATAATGGAAAAGAGTTACCTTAAAAGGCTAACTGAATTTCTCCCATAATCCTTTTCTTAGTCTGGACAGCTATCCTATTGAGTTCCCTGCAGATGGAGCATCTCTGATAATCTGTATTTCTCTAGCACCGAAGTATTTGATTGTGTATTTTCTAACTAGCTTGAAATGGCCATATCTTTTAGGTAATGAAAGAAGAGGAACAGCAAACAGTTTCTATTATGAAAGAAAGCTGTCCACTGGCATTCATCCTCCTATGCATTATGCTCAGTAATTCACTTAGTCTGACTATGAATCATCAGACTGACTCCCAGGAAGAAAAAATACCAAATAGCCACTGTATTAATACTGATTACAGTTTTCCACTGTATTTCAACAACTATTGCTTATTCTATCTGGGGATAAAGTGAAAAAAACAAAACATTTTTTCTCACTTGGTTGTTTTTTGACTACTTTATTGAGCAATGTCTCCATGACTGTAGATATGAAGAAAGCATAAATTTTATATTCAAAAAATAAGCAAACAAAAAATAGAAGAAAGAGCCATAGTCTGAAGATAGCAAAATGTTTCATCAGTATTTTTCTGACACATCTCCTATGACAGATTTTAATAAGTGGTGAGTGGTCTAGGACATTTTAAATGAGGAACAGGAAAGATTAACATAATAGGGCTCAGCTGAATACAGGTTAGTGCTGTGCAATCTTTCAGGTATTCTCGTAGATAATCCATGTTTGCGTGTACGTAGGCACAATGCACAAGATACAGTTTAGGTAAGCTGATATTTAGACACAAAAATGACAAATAAGGTGTTAAATGGAATAATAGATTAGATGTTTTGGCTTACATGAATGCATCTGGTTGCAAAGCAGCTAGAATTTTCTGTTGGTTCTGCTTGCTTTATTTGAGATATTACACCCCACACTAAGAATATATGTTGAATTAATTTGTCACTGTATGAGTGCCAGAAAGGTCCATGGGATAAATATTATTTGACTTGTGCTCATTTAAAAGCAAGTTACTTTATTTGTGTTGAATTTTGAGGGTTTAAGTACTATTAAATGCTTCTGGATTTATTCTGTGGGCTGCCTCTCTTTAACCAAACCAGTACAATTTTATTTTTGAAAACTTGACCAAGATGTTGGCAAGAAATCCAGTCTTGGAAAACCTCCAAGCAACTACATCACTGAGACAGGCATAATAAATGGCTAAGCCCAAACCTGGAAGCCGAAACTCCTTCTTTGTAGTTACAAATCTGTCTGGACAAGTAATTTCATCCATTAAATTCAGGGCTTTTCCAATCTTAAGAATTTTTATAAAATTACAAGGCTGATTGTGGTCAGGGCCTTGGAGGATTAGAGACTGAGTTGTGCAACTTTTGGTATAATAACTGAGACATCTGTATTTTAAAGTTCAGAGCAGTATTGATTCGGCATCTAATTTTAAGCTTTGTCCCAGTACAAGTATGCATATCTTTTTGTGGCCTTATTTCTGGTTTTTCATATCTTAGCTAAAATATGTTTGCTAAAAAAAATAATGGAAATCACTTAACACTCAGAAGTGATAAGTCAATAACATTTTTTGGTAAGGCAAATCCATTATAAACAGTCCACACAGAAAGGTTGTCTTTAATCTCCTATGTGTGTCCAATCTATGTTTATAGAAGTAATTTTAACATCATGAAAGCATAAGCTGATGAAAAATGGAGAGGAAGAAATTAAGTAGAGGTGAAGAATCCATTTCTCTTTTCTGCTTTCTTTCATCTATAAAATAAACCCTAGGATTCACATCAAATTAATTAAAGGTCTTCCTTGACCTTCTTTTCTCCAGGCTAAACAGTCCCACCTCCCTCAGCTGCTCCTAGTAAGACTTGGACTCCAGACCCTTCACCGGCTCTGTTGCCCTTCTCTGGACACACTCCAGTACTTCTATTTCTTTCTTTCAGGGAGAGCTGAAGTGGAAGCCAAAAGGAGAACTGGATGCTTGTTGTAGGGATGGGATCATAGGGACCAAGGTTGAGGAGCAGAGTTAGATGTGAACATTTCCTAGAAAGAAAGGCTAGGAAAATTTTCTTCAGATATTCTGCCCTGGACAAGAGTGGTAAAGGTTATGGTATAGGCAGGCCTCCATTTAACATACTTTGTTCAGGCTTATTTCCATTCTTTGTGAATTGCCAGTTACTTCTTCAGATCTGACACCTTTGACAAACGTTCTTCCTCTGTGCACTCTTCAAGATTCATTGTGCATATTTTTGTTCTCCTCAGATTTCCAAAGCACAGTTTCGGAGAATTCATTTTCAAACAATATTTTTCAAAATGGTTGGCACAGCTTTGATTTATGATTTCCATCATAGCACCTATAGTAAAACAATCTGCTCTTGTTTAAAAACATTCTGTTCTTTCACTTTTACTTTGGCTTTCAGCAAGATATGTAAAATGCAGCAGTTTCACCACCTGCTGCCTACACCAGGTGAATTTATGTTAACATTTTAGTTCAGATCAGGAGTGGACTTTTGAAGCAAATCTGTCTACACCCCACTTACTAGGCTTTGGTTTGCAAGATAGAGTTGTCTCACAGTGTGTGGCATGGGTTCATCTTAACTGGTACCAAACAGGAGTTGTGTTGCAGGAAAGTACCTTATACCCGTCAGCAGCAATGGGCATTCAGCCCATAGAACCAGACAGAGCTAGACTGAGGTAAAAACCTTCTGAAAAACATATGGTATGGACATCTGGTCCTCAGCCTCAACTGTTTCACTTTATAAAGCCGCTCGTATTGTTCAGCACTGTTTGCTAATATAGACACAACCAGTATCTGCTCCAGCATTTGCAGCATTCATGCACAGACATGTATTTTGCTGCTCAAATGTAATTTGGGTCATCATGAGCAGACTCCAGTTCTCCAGTCCTTCTCAGACTCCATTCCTTATGGGATTCCCCTTGCTCCTGCCCCAGATCAAACCCTGCCATTGATTTCCTGTACATTTTACTCCATAATTTTTATCAATGCTACAACTACATACTGTCTTCTGGGATGAGAAAAGATTATAATTTTTATCACTAAGTGCATGTTAGGACTTTGTTTATTACACACTGAGCCACAGGTAATGACTATCAAATTGAAGAACTTAAGTTCTGCATAAAAACCAGAAAATACAAAACTATGGAAGTTGGAAGGAGATTATAGTTTCTCTAATTTTAATTTACTTGTTTTTATTGAACATGATCACACATAGTAAAGAATTTAAAGACAAGGAAAAATGCAATAATGGCATTCATCAAAAGAAGCATGGAAGGAGGTTCCCAAAAGCATTGTAGAGGGAAAAAGAAAAGAGTAGTGTTTTCAGTCAGTTCTAATGTCAGTGACGGAAAGAGCAGAATGACAGAAATGCATGTTGGAAAAAGATTTTTGATGGTGTTCTGAAGGAGAGACTGCAGGTGAGCTGGGGGATTGGGTATGTCAGTGGAAAGCATGGAGATTTCTACTGCCTTGGGGCAACTGCAGGTGTCTGGGGAAGTATTTGGCTTTGGCAAAAGGAGAAAAAGAAATAGAGCATGGAGTGGGGAGTGCAGCTTAACTCCAAGGGATGGCCATGGGCAGCCATCTCAGACCAAGCTGGCAGAAATGTGGCAGGGAGAGCTTTAAAGAGTTTACTGCAGCTTGGAAAATCACTGAGCTGTCTAAAGTCAGAGTTGCAAACAGGAGCCTGTTTGCAGTGATGTACAGGCCAAGCTGAGAATTGTTGTTTCTGTGCTTTCTGACCCTGTTTGGAGGCTTTTCTGTTTGAAAGTTAATTATTCTAATTTAGATATTTTTTTCATTGTCTTTCATGGTATTAAAAGCCTTCAATATTTGTCTGAAAATTCACTGTAGAAGATCTGAACAGATTAATCTCCAAGTATTGGTTGACTTGAGCTCAGAATTTCTTAAGGGAAGCTTTTGAAAGAGATGAAATATTAGCCACTCTTTTCTTGTGAAAGTACATTACAAATCAGGATATTGCATTATTTTTCCAGGTGATAAATTATAACTGACAACTAAAGTCCAGGACAAGTCTGACTTGAGGAGATGAAAGCTTACCCAGTGTGCCATTTCCAGTGAGACCAGTGCTTGCTTGGTACAGGGCCCTAGTTCCCACCTGTAGGTTACTCCCATTCATAAGCCTGTGACTTGAACTCACTTTAGGTCGTTTGACTGTTGTGCCTGACAGTTTCTTCTGTTGCTGTTTGCAAGCAGTAAATGTGTTTGTATACCATCTGCAGTAATTCTGATGCAGCAAGGTGATACTGGTAACTCACTTGACTTGTACTTGCTCAATAATTTAGTTCAGGTGTCTTTCTAGCTAGCTGGCTATCCAAGTGAGCATCTCATATTACTGCCTATTGTCATGGTTACAGCACTGGCTGTATATCTTCTCCCCTCTCTGAGTTTTCTGAGTGCAATATGAGAGCTGTCCTTGCCTGGAGTACAAGATAGCAAGTCTTTGCTGACAGACTTGTATGTGCCACACTGGCCTGTAAATGAGTGTTGGTTTATTTCAACATACCTAATAGAATTCAAATATATGCACTGCATACACTAATATTAGTTCTTAACTATTAGCAAGTGGGAAGTTAACTGAAGTAATTCCATTTTCTTACATCTGTGCAGTTAACTCTTGGTTTTAATTAGCATTTTGAAATGTTACCAGAATTCCCTGTCAGGAAAAAATCTATATTTACAAACACATTAACACACACAAAATATTGTGCTATTTATGTTAGTATGTTATATAAACAAAAGATTGTCATAGCCGCTGCTAATGCATCATACTGATTGTGGAGTACTTGTTCATTTCTTGAAAGTAATCAAAGTCTTTGGTGAAGGATATGCTGTCCTGTGTCCCTACTTTGTGGCTGGAGTGGCCCCAGTGAAATGCCACGCAGCCCCTGTGCCCTGGGAGAAGGCCCTTGCTGCAGCACAGGAGCTCCTCTCTGCCAGAGGGAGACAGATGGCTGGAGTGGGAGTGCACAGCCCTCCACGAGCACAGGCGGGCCATACAGCCGGGCTCTCAGACACAGCATCACTCATTTTTTTTCCCTTTCCAGAGTAAATTCAGTTTACCCCTCTGTGTAAGGAATTCTTAAAACATCTTACTCCTTCTTTATATTTAAAAACCTTACTGAATAGATGACTTCATTGGGTGAAAGGAACACTAACATTGGTATGATTAAAAGTTATTTGGAAAGGATAGTTTTCCACAATTTCCATAGTTTTTTGCATGCTGATTCCTTTTGTCTAAAGCTTTTTTTCATTTTATGTTACATTGTTCATGAAGGTTTTGTTGTTGTTTTATTCTTTCTTAGAGATTCATAAGAATGTATGTGTTGGTGTCTAGAGTGTTCAGAGTGTGACTTAACTGTTGAAGGTAGGAATCAGTGGTAGGTGTGTTAAATATTGCTACAGACAAAGTCTAAAAGAAGGGCAGGTACTCTGATCTCAGACTGCAAACTGTGTTTTAACATTATCACAATAAAAAATATATGGATGCCAGTTTGGGTTTAAATGTATTTACCCCAAATGTTTTGATTTCTAGGAACTTTGAACCAAAAGAACTGGGGCAAGAAATACTCTGCCTGTAATGGTGCCAAACAATCACCTATTAATATAGACGGAGACCTTACCCAAGTTAATGTGAATCTGAAGAAACTTAAATTCCATGGATGGGAAAAGGAAACTTTGGAAGATACTTTCATTCGCAACACTGGCAAAACAGGTAAAAAAGTCAGATTTCATGTTTGGAGTTAAGAAGTCAGAAAAGTGATATAGGACAAAGAACCAACCAAAGACTTTTGATGGATCGTTTTCATTTCACTTAGCTGGTGCGTTCTGAATTTATCTATTAAATAAGTAAGCAACACAAAAGCTATGACAGTAGCTAAATGAAACAGAAATCACACAAACAAAAATTAGGTGCATGTACAGATACAGCCAAAGCAATCACATCGTGACTATCATCCCATCATGGGCATATCATTGAAGGTAAACAGTAAGTTGGCATTTGCTGTGAAATTATGGTAATTATTACTACATATCCAGAGTCTGTACTGGGTAGGCAAAAATTATTTTTTAAAAGTATGAGTAAATTACCCACTCATCTGAAAGCACTTAATGGATGAGTTGAAGTTACAAAAAACTCAGGTTGGGATTCATCTCACCTACATATAGACACATATAATACAGAAATGTTCATCTGACTTACTCACATAGACACCTTCTAACAGTCAAAGAAGAGAAATAGGTGCTTTCGTGGTCTGATTTGTCTTACCAATCTTAGAAATGTATTTTAGAAAGAAGTGATCTATACCTACAAGTGCCTATTTCTCCCAGCCATGAAAAAAGCTAACTGTGTCATCTGAATTGTCAGACAAATCTTTTTACAACCACTTATAAATCCAGGAAAGCAGTAACTAAAAGCTGCTTGTTAGAAGTATAGTACTGTTCCTTGGTTTGGGCATAGGTGTGGGAAGGTATCGCTCAACAACTGTCTTTGACCTTCTACCAGTTCCAGGGGGACCCCTAGATCAGCCTTTTTGGTTTAGTTTAGTTTGGCTTAGTTCAGTTCAGTTCAGTTCAGTTTAGCATCATTGTTCCTAATTTCCGTGCTTAGCTCTGTCATGTACTTCCTGCATACACAGATCACTTACTTCCCTCTTGCCCTACTAGCAGAGATAAATAGTCCTTTGTCTTTTCAAGATGCCCCTGAGAAAACGTTCTTTAAAGTCCTTAAAAGTGAACTGAGCTCTTTCTCATCTGCAGCAATTCAGATATTATATGAGGGACTGCTAAGCTTGTTTAAATGGTCTTTAAGGTTTTGAGGAAAGGAATGCAGTGAAACTGAACTCCATTAGTGCTCTTTTATCAAGAAGTCAAGTTCACAGTCGCTGGAGGTGGGAAAGCCAAAATGTGGGGCTTCAGTCTATCCCACCCTGCTCATTCTCTCCAGAAGACAAATGCTCTGTCCCATCTACAGGTTGTGTATAGCTATGTCTAGCTGAAAACCTGTCATTGCTTTTTCCCATGGGAGACAGCTCCACAGCTAAGGAGTCTTATGTCAGGACAGTCCACCTAGGAACTGGCTGAAATACTCTTCTGTCATGTTGCCTCATGATTTGTATATAGAATTATGGTAGAAATTGGGGGCAGGTGTGTATTTTCCTTTTTGTTAAAAACACAGGTGCTTTCAGGAAAGTATGTATTTCAGGAATTTATTTTCTTAGACAGCCAGTTGGTGTCTAGACCAGCTTTTTAGTGTAGTTCTGTGTTTAGTTTCAGATAACAGGAGACAAGTGCACTTCATTAAATTATTATTTTATAAATTATAGCATGAAATTAAACATACTTCTCCATGCTAGTAGTGAATTACCACACTTACTACTTAGTTTAAATAATCAATTTCCTGTCAAAATTGCTATGAAATACAGAGAAATAAGTGTATCATGTTTATCTTCTAGCACCTAATACTGAAATATGAGAGTTATAGATGCCTTGGCTGGCTTTTATGTTGACACTCCTTTTTTTTCCCCTCTTTCTCAATTTGTTCAGTGGAAATTAATCTGACAAGCGATTATTATGTGAGTGGAGGTGGATTAGACACCATATTCAAAGCAAGCAAGATCACTTTTCACTGGGGAAAATGCAACGCGTCATCAGATGGATCGGAACATAGTTTAGAAGGACAAAAATTTCCTCTTGAGGTAAAGTACAGAATTAATTTTGATGATTTCAACAATTTGGTGTTCTGCAACATTAATACTCTACAAAATTCCTTTGTTTATCTCTTAAGTCTATTTGCAAATATAACCATTCACTTAAATTCAAATTAATAATAAATGATGCATTTTAGAAGAGCAGTTTAAGGTGTTAGTGGCATGTTGAGAATGTCTAAACTGCATTTTTGCACATCTTCTAAGATGATATTAGATGTCAGTTCTACTAATCTGACAAAGCTCCCACTAAAAGTTAAGCTCCTACAAGTTTGGCCCATTGTATTCCTCATCAGTTCATTGTTTAAGGTGTAGATGGACTTCTCAAAGTCAGGGCTTTGCTGAGAGCCCATGGAAGCTGCTGGGCCTCGCAGAGACGAAGCGTGGCCCATGTTGCTGGGCTGGAAAGAGCTGGCAGTGGTGTGCCAAGAGCCAGGTGAGCAGGTCCTGGGTGCAGCCACACTGACAGGCAGCCAGGCCAGTGTTCCCCTGGCTGGTTTGGCAGAATGGGTTGCAGCAGCATGGGAGTGGGGTGGAGGAGAGGAGCAACTCTTGCTGGGATGCACAAAGGCCAAACTTTCTTCCCTCGACATGGCATTGTTTCATTTTCCAGTTAAAAGGAGGTAGTTGTGGCAGGCAACTGTCCTGTTCCTCATTCCAAGGATTTTTAACTTCTATGTGAAAGCAAAGCAACAGTGCCAGGGCTGGCCTATACATGGGGGAGAGTGGTAAACCAGGAGCAATCCCTGGACAGTGTCATTTCTTTTACCTCATTAGCCACTTAAAAATTCCCAGTCACACTCCATCTGTCCTGACAAGGCATCAGAGAGTACTCTCTTCCATCATCATCTGAGGGAAAGCTAGTAGGAGCAGGTCACTCCCCCATATATGTTGGTCACCCAGCACTGGAGAAGATTTCCCACCCGTATTTGGAGAAAGAGAGAAAGGGGTGCAACAAAATCAATGCTCATGACAGCAGACGGATGTGGGCTCAAAATGCCTGGTAATGTTATATTACCAATGCTTCTCCACACTTGCAGCAAGGCAGATGCAGTAGGGACATATTATTCATGTTTTATCACTGATGTCAAGATTCATGTCACCAAGTACTCTAGATCAGGTGTCCCATTATCTCAGCTTACTTTATTATCTATGGAAAGCATTGTGCTCCTTGAAAGGGTAATTGCTGCATCCTTAATAGTTTTCCAGGAGAGGTTGTTTTTATGTAGCTAAATGTTGATGAGTTCTGTTCTGTATCCTCAGATAACGCAAATGAGATAGGTAAAAAATCCCTATATTTGTATTCAATTCTTTTGTTTGGATGGGTTTTTTCCTCAAAATGGGAATATAAATAATTGCTTAATTTTTAAAAAATTTTGTATATGTAACATTTGAATATATTTTTAATTGCAGATGCAAATCTACTGCTATGATGCAGATCAGTTTACAGATTTTGAAGAGGCAGTTAAAGGAAGTGGAAAGTTAAGAGCTTTATCAATTTTGTTTGAGGTAAACAAAATATATCTTTGTGTCATTTAATAGCCTTGAAACACAGCAGATGTTCAAACTGAATTTAACTGGTTCCAGTATGTGATCACTGAGTTAAAAAATCACATGTATCTTTCTAATTGATTCTTGCAGAAAAGCAAATGGGCAAAATACATTTGTTTGGCTTTAAATAATCCATAATTTTGGTGGTAACTTTCAGTTTTGTTTTTGTGAAGCCTGTACTGTTAAAATATGCAATTTCTTTTTAACAGATTGGACTAGAAGATAATCCAGATTATAATCCAATCATTAATGGAGTAGATAGTGTTAGTCGTTTTGGTAAGTTTGTTTCCATGTTTTATTGTTTACTGATTATTTAAATTCCACTTCAGTGTGATTATGAAACCTTTAAGACATTGAGGAGCATGGTTGTATATTGCTCAGTCATGTCTATTTTGTTAGAAATTATAGAAGTCATCTGGATAGACTGGAGTACTGGAAAATCACCAACCACATGAAATCTAACATAAGCAAGTGCCAGATTCTGCTCCTGGGAAAGGGTAATCCTGGTTATATAAATAAACTGGGGAATGAGAGCCTGAAGAACAAAACAACCCTTTAGAAAAAGATTTGGGGTTTGGTTTAATGGGAAATTGAATTTGAGTCAGCAGTGCCCTGGCATCCAGGAGGGCCAGCTGTGTCATGGGGTGCATCAGGCACAGCATGGCCAGCTGGGCAAGGGAGGGGATTGTCCCACTCTGCTCTGCACTGGGGCGGCCTCATGGTGAGTGCTGGGGGCAGCTTTGGGTGCCTCCGTGTAAGAAGGACATCAGCCTCTTGGAGTGCATCCAGAGGAGGGCAACCAAGACTGTGAAAGATCTTGAAGACTTATAAGGAGTGTCTGAGGTCACTTTGTTCAGCTTGGAGAAGGGTGCCTCATCACTGTCAATGACTCCTTTAAGTGGGGCAACAGAGAGGCATTTGCTGATCTCTGTGGTGACCAGTGATAGGACATGAAGAAATGGCATGAAGCTGTGCCAGAAGTTCAGACTGGGCATTAGAAAAGGCCCTTCACTGAGAGGGTGATCTGTGACTGGAACAGTCTCCCCAGAGAAGTAAGTGGTCATGACACCAAGCATCTGGATAATGCTCTTAGTCATATCATTTAGTTTTAGGTAGTCCTGTGAGGAGCAAGGAGTTGGACGTGATGATCCCCATACTTATCTTCCAACATGAGATAGTTCATGTTTCTCTGATTTATTTACCCCAAGACTATTTGTTACAGTGGAAGTGTAAATGAATACATATAACTTACAATGAGAAATTTGTAACTATTTAAATTCTAAATCCAGATAAATCTGATTTATTATGTAAATCTTCTTAATCGTACATCTTAGGATTTTTATATCTGGTTGGAAGCCAGATAAGACTGTTGTAACTATCCAAGAAAGGTGTTAGAAGAGTGAGACTGTCAGGATATCAGTAGACTCAGAGGAGACATATTTTTTTTTCAGTAGGTCCTGTGTAAGTCAAAAAAAATCCAAATGTATTTTATTGGTAGTGATTGCTTATCAGGACACATGAAGTTCAGTGTGGTACATGAAGAGATCTGGGCTGTGTTTCTAATCCAGTTTTATGGTGTCTTTGCAGAAGAAAAATATGAATGAGCACTGTCTTGAACAGGGATATGTTCTTACGTCATGTCCATGACTTTAAGGAAACCTTGTCTCAGTTTTCCTTTAAGTAATGGTGCTTGAATTTTGTAAAGCTCCTTTAGATTGGTAGGTTGAAAATGTAAAAAGCTGTTTTAAAAGCTCTCAAAAGTATGACACTAAAATCAATATTTTTTCCTCTGGAAAACAGGCACTATTCAAAAAATTTAAAAGGGAGCACCTTTCATAAGTTAGAAAGAGGAGGTGGAAATATAAAGTAGTAGATTCATTACTTTTGTGTGTCATCTTCTGTGAAACAAAGAGGAGAACTAGTAATACATCAAGACAGATGCTGTCCTACAGCCTTGGAAGGAGCTGTAAAACTGTCAGCAGCAAGATGCAAGATGAAGTCACTACATGGCACTTCAACAATGCTTAGAATACAATTTTCCTGAATAAAATGCAAATGACCTCAGGAAATTCAGGTCATGACTAAATCAAGTTGTTTCTTCTGAAGAAAAGTGAATAGCACACAATCTGTCCTTGTCTGTGATGTACATAAATTGTCCTTGTCAGTCATATCTGTATTGTGCTTATCTGAATCACAGTTGCTGAGTTCCCAAGCTCTGCAGAGGAGCACTCCTGTTCCTTATAGACAAATTTTCTGGTTTTCATCATTCTTTGTAGGTGTTTGATTTTAGAATCTAGGCTGTCAGTCTCATTAAAGGGTATTCTAAAATCCAAAGTTGCAAAATGTATGGCAGGATTCTTGTTATGAATGAGAAGTTTCATGTTCCCAGCCATCTATATAAAATGGATTTCATTTTTACTGAGGGAGGAATGGGTTAACTAGACATACCAGATAGCAACGATAGCTCTGTCTGAAGGTTGATTAACATTTTGACAGGAGAAATGGAAGGAGGTTCTTTGATCAACACTGCTAAATGTTCCCTCGTCATGATACATGAATGAGAGAGAGGGGAAAAGTCAGTTCTTAAACCCTAACTCAGTAGAAAAGTCAACTGTAGAGAAAAACATCACTCGGAGTAAACTGTTAATGCAATTTGCTGCTCTCACCAAATTTGTAAGGAATTATGAAGACAAAGCCAGGTCAGAAATCTATACAGGGCTGAAGAAGTGAGATACCTGTAAAAGCATAAGTTTATGCACAGTCTGGAAATTTATTAGATATTCAGAAATGAATACTTACCAATTAGGGAGAAACTTGAAATGAGTAACTTTAGACTGAAATAAGGTGTATAAGGATCTACACTATTCCAAGGTGTGAAAGGCAGCATTATTTTGGATGCACCAGACAATAAAGCAGAAAATTGTCACAGACTGAAAAAGTCTGCCTTGCTGAAGTTGTTACCATTTATGCCAATTTTTGTTGCTGGACCCTACTGCCATACCAGTACCATACCATACTTAGCTTTCTGTGGAAGGACTTCCAGCAATCCCGCATGCTTCCTTCCAGCTGACAAGGTACCAGGTAAACTGCTGACTGAAAGATGCGATATTATTTTCACAGAACAATAAACAGAGCAGTCATACTCTCTTGGAAGAGGTCTTTGCATTGTTTGCTGATTTGTGTAAAGCTGTTACAGGTTTTCATTATATTATCAGCATTTAAAAAAGAACCCTGATCCACAGAAATTCTGCTTCTGCAATCATGAGTAATATTAACTTTCACATCTAACATGGCAACAGTTCCCCTGGCCGTGATTTTCTGCAGCACTTTGGATCCTGCAAAAAACTCAACAAATTGATTAAATTCAGGGAGAGTTTGAAGCCCTGTCATGAGACCTAGAACAAAGATTTAACTAACTTTTTTTCTTCAAATTTGAGAGTGAGACAAAGGTTTGGCACCTTGCAGGTAAGCTTATGGTGAGAAAATTCTTGTGAACCAATTAAAATTACTCTATTTGTTACTGGAGTAACTCACTACACCTTCCCAAGTAAAGGAAGTTGGGATTGAGCTGTACTTTTTCAAACTAAATAGAAAACTTCATGATTTATTTGTCTGCTAGTCTCTCTGGAGATTAAATTTTGAAAAGCCGCAAAAGTAGCGTTATCCTATAATGGTAGCTCTTTTGGAGAGTGTGATTTCTATTTATTAATTGCTTCTGTAGTATTTTGACTATCTGACTCTATTTTTCTTTTTTATTTTTTAGGAAAACAGGCTGCCTTAGAACCGTTTATTTTGCTGAATCTTTTGCCAAATGCAACAGACAAATATTACACTTATAATGGGTCTCTATCAGCTCCTCCATGCTCTGAAACAGTTGAATGGATTGTGTTTAAAGATACCATAAGTATTTCTGAAAACCAGGTAATTTGTTTAATGTAGTAAAACAAAAAAATTATATATATACCAAAGAAAAGCATTTGCCATGTATATGGTAGAAGCATTCATTGCCAGCCCAACAACAAAGCTTTTCTTTTATCTAGTTAGAAGTCTTTTGTGATGCCATTAAATTAGAAAACATGTATATTAATTGTGTTATCTTTTTACCTTTTTTTTAGTTTAGTAGTAGAATCTGATCTTGTCTTAAAATAGGGTAAGAACATATTCCAGGCTGTCTGGACTTTGAGCTCAGATAAAGAGGAGTATGAAACACTTTTTGGATATTCCCTCAGCCAAATGGTGGTGCTGGGCAGAGCATAGCTCCAACAGCAGAGTGGTTGAAAAACATTTGTGGAGTAAACCATTAGATATGCCGATAGTACAGAAGAACAGAAGTTCAGTGCCATGCAGGATAACTCACCTGTGAGACTTTATCCAACATCTTTTCCCCAGAGTTTTTTCCTATTAGCAGAATCTGGTCAATTTTTATGACTTCTAACTTCTTTTTTTCATCTCCTCTTCTAGTTAGCTGTATTCTGTGAAGTGCTTACAATGCAGCAGTCTGGCTATGTTATGCTGATGGACTACCTGCAAAACAACTTCAGGGAACAGCAATATAAGTTCTTTGGGCAAGTGTTTTCCTCTTACACTGGACAAGAAGAAATTCATGAAGCAGGTACTTACTGAACAGTCATTCCTTTCTTCACAAGTTAAAAGACGATTTTCAGTAAAAGATTCATCCAAGTATGAAGTTACTCATTTTAAATTGTGTAGAAAGTAGCACACTGTGCTATTAGTCATAAATCTATCACTTCAGAGGAAAAAACAGCAATCATAAAACATGTCAGATTAAATGGAGTGGAAAATTAAATGCTTTGTCTTGACCAAGCATTCAGTGAAGATCACATCAGTTCAAGCTTCCTTAGATTGCCATTTTAATGTGTTTCAGACTTCAACAAAGCTGCCTTTTCAGAGACTGCAAGAGAATTTTGTTTTACAAACCCATTTGGTTCTTTATCATGTAGTGTGGATGCTTTTCCAACAGAGACTGAAGTGATGTCACCAAATTAATTCCGTGTAGTTTGCTTAGGAAGTGATAGATGGAGAGAATTCCAGAAGCCAGATTCTGTTCTTAGTCTTACCTAAAACTTCGGGGAAGTTTGTGGAGGTTATGTGACCAAAACAGTACATTGTATAATGGGAAACAAGTTCTAGAACTGAATATGGAAGTAACGATTCCTATACTAACAAGCACAAAGGAATATATAGGAAACATCTAAACTGGAAGCACTATGTTGCTACTTGCATAGGAATTCCTGTAGATTCTTTAACTCAATTGCACTGAACTGTGTTTAATCAGACATAAACAGATGACTTAAGCATGTACTATAGGTGTAGTCCAGATTAGAAGTGTGGTTTCACACACATACTTTTATTTATTTATGCATACACACACGTGTATAGATGCACACAAATGCAACTATAGGATTTGTTTAATGCAGAACATTAGGGAAGTGTTTATGTTTTCACCTCCATTTTAAAATAAATTAAATTTAAAAAGCTTAGGAATCATTAAACGGAAATGCTCAGATGTAGGATCTGTAACATGAATGCCAAAGTCTACAGGAGTCAATAGACTTACAGACTTATTCATGTTAAATATTGCATAGTAATCAACAGAAAAAAAGTAATCTTTTTAATCCCATTAGAGGACACATGAGAAATGCCAAGACTGGTTATTACTCAGGTAGATAACTGAAAAATTATTTTGTGTTGTGAAACCTAGAATCCCAATTTTCTCCCATTGCATTCAGTGTAGATTCTATTAGGCAGTAGGATTAAATGCTTGATTAATTGCTATTGTTGGGACATGACATTCCTTAAGTAGAACTAAGTTTTCTTAGAAAAGCTAGAAGAATCTTTCTATTCCATTATAAACTAATTTCGGCAAAATATTTTCAGGAATTTTCTCACAGTGACATCCCCAACATTTTTGGTGTACAAACACGGTCCTCTTAAGGGCATGGGAGATGCTTCATTCCCCATGCCTGCCTAGTAATGTATGTAATTTCCCTATGTGATACGTATGTATCAATTTAAGAAGATTAAAATAGCTAATCCTTACAGCCATACTTGAGGATTCACCTAAAAAAAAGTGTTTTGAAATTGTAATACTTAATCTCACCAACCTCAGCTGGCATGCAAATTTATTTATAATAGAAATCGTTGTTTATTCCTGTAAACCTAAGAACCAAACCTGGCTGCTGGGCACATTGGGTGACTTTCCATCTGCTCCACCCTTCTGGTAAGGCCCTGGGAGTAAGGGCAGAAACCTAACTCTTGTTTATCTTCCTGGATTTAGTAAAGGTATAAACAATAATGGGTTCTTAAAATTCAAGACTGACAATATATATTGATAAAAAGTATTAGTCAACCTGTTTTCCCATGAGAAATACAACTATGTAAAGTTCAGCAGCTTAGTTAAATTGTCTTGTGAGACATGGGGTCAGGACTTGTGCATTTGCCCTTTCACATTCTTCAGTCAACATGACTTCATTATAAATTCTCAGATCCTCTGATTCTATCCAGACGTGTGTGTGGGACAGTTCCACTGGCACAGTGTGCAGGGTGCAGGTGCCCAGGCATTGGCAGTGGTGGGTACAGGGGTGGCCTCTGTGAGGAGAGCCCGGGGCTGCCCCGAGTCAGACACAGACGGTTCCAGCTGGCACCAACCCACCCATCTCAGGGCACTGAGAGCCATGGTGGAGACACCTCTGGGAAAGCAAAGCTGCATAGCAGTGAGAAGTGAGGGAAACCTGTGAGAAACGGCTCTGTGACACCCAGGTGAGAGAAGGAAGAAGGGGAGGAGGTGCTCCACTAGCAGAGCAGAGATTCCCCTGCAGCCCATGGTGAAACTGTGGTGAAGCAGTCTATCCTGCAGCAGACTATGGAACCCCCATGCAGGAGCAGGTTCCTGTCTGGAGGTGTGGTTTGTGGAGAGGAGCCCATGCAGGAGCAGGTTATCTGTCAGGTCTCTGACCCCGAGAGGACCCACAGTGTAGCAGTCTGTTCCTGAAAGACTGTGTGGAGGCTGGAAAAAGTCATGAAAGACTATCCTGTGGATGGATGCTGGATGGATACACTGGAGCAGAGGAATAGCATGAGGAAGGAGCAGCAGAGTCAAAGTGTTACAAGTTGACCACAATTCCCCTTCCTTATTCTCCTGTACCACTGGGAGTGGAGAGGTGGAAGAGTCAGGAGTGAAGTTCTGCCTGGGAAGAAGGAAAGAGTGGAGAGGTGTTTGTGGTTTTGTTTTTGTTTCTCACTATCCTAATCTATTTTTATTGGTGATAAATTTCCTCAAGTCGAGCCTGTTTTGCCCATGATGGTGGTTGGCAAGAGACCTCTGTCTTTATCTTGACCCATCAGCTTTTCCATCTTACTTTCTTCCACTGCCCTGCTGAGGAGGTGGAGTGGGCGAGTGACTGGGTGGGCACCTGGTGGCCAGCCAAGGTCAGCCCAGCACATGTCTACTGTGCTGCTCCACCTCTATCCCAAAGAGTAGATTGGGAATATTAAAAAATTGCTTATTGTCACACACTGCCAGTGATGCTCAAAGCCCCTGAATATCCTAATGCAAACGACATGATTTCATGGCTTCAACAATTGAAAAGTTGCATTTAAAATATAATCTCAAACCCAGATTTAGCTAAAAGTAGAAGAAAGCAACAAATGTGGTGGGGGGGAAAGGCCAAATTTGGGCAGCTTGTAAAGGTCTTCTGGTCACAAAAACAGCCCAGGCAGTTTTTGGCAATGATCTGGGTGATGTACCCCAGTGGTTCCCCATGATGCAATTACCTTTAGTTGAAAATTTCTTAAGTTACATGGGTAGCATTTTATTCCACAGAAGAATAAGCAAAGTTAGGTGCATTACCATGACATATGATATGCAAAACCAGAATCTAAGTATTAACATGGAGAAAGCAAAGACTTGGATTCAAGTCCAGCAGGGGTTTGAGTAGGCCTCTGACTTCCTGTGAATTTTCTGCTATTTTGTATTTTGCTGCTTATTACCTGTAATCCAGTTTAATATTTGTGGCTTCAGACTAGTAACAGACTTAAGAACTCCCTTTCTTGCAGTTTCTTTGCTCAGATTTTCTAAAAGTCAGTATCAAAGCAGAAGTAATTAGGTAAGTTGTCATGTGGTCTCCTTTCTTCTTCTAGTCTCTGGAGTAGGAAAATGGGAAAAGGCAGAAGCAAAGTACTTCTGTGTTACTAACTAGTAGAAAAGAAAAGGGAACAGCAGGATGATTTATGAAGTGACATCAGAAGAAGGGCAAGAGACAACATTTTGGGAAGAAATGGAGGTGAAATAATATGTAGATGATTGTCATGTAGCAATATCGTTGGTCATTGCTGAGATGAACATCAAAAGGAGAACAAAAAGGAAGACTATTTTCTTGGGAAAAAATAGAAGAACCATCTGGAAAACGAAAAAAGAAAACAAAGAAAAAACACTGGAAGCACCAGCCTTGTACCTTTAAAAGTTTTATAATACTGCTCTGTAAGTCTGAATACAGACACAGATTTCAGAACCAAATACACTCATAAGCAAAAAAGATGAAGGGAGGAAAAAGGACTGTAGAGAAGAGTTTGGAATACAGAGAACCTTGGTGCTTATATTATAAAAAAGTGTTTTGACAAGAATTTTAAACACCTTTGAAAAGAAATATCTGAGGAGTCCTGAGGTTCATTGAAAAAGAATGAAATCTGTTTAAATTGTCTCTCTCAATGCTCAGAATTGAGAAGGGAATCATCTTTGCTGGTCTAATGATTTCTTTTTGCCATCTGGTGGAAATGGGGAGGAATGATCAATTTTTGGAATGGAATGGAATGTACACAACATGAGGGTTTTTTTTTTAATTTGCTCTTCCTTTGCATCAATTAAAATAATTAAGTGTAATTAATAAAATGGTGTATCCATTGTATAGCACAATAGATTCAAAACCGGGCAACAGAATTCAACTAAACTACACAGACTAACACTGCCTCTACTATTAGCTTGCTCACACAAACACAAAAATTAAAAAAGCCTTGCTGCTTATTTTCCATTGACTATCTCAGACCGAAGCTGCTCCGAACTGCCCACCTTCCCTGCAGAATGGGAGAAATGCTTTTTACAAATATTTTGGAGGGGCTTGACTTCCCCCTTGTGTTCAAAAGGCAAAATGCAAAGCTACAGGACTTCACTTTCAAAATGCAGCATTGTCCCCCAAAGCGTTGAGGCATCTTGGTGTTTGCTTCCTTTTAGAGAGCTCCAAAGGATCTGCACTGGTTTTCTTAGTTAGCTAAATAGATTTTTGTTACTTGCTTTGTCTGGATACTCATATCTTGCTCTAAAGAGATTATGAGATACAAAAAATGTCTCCTCATTTATTCCAAATGGGGAATGACTATGTAATTGCTTGTGCAAAAGTCAAGCTAAAAATATAATAACAAGCCTTGAAATATAATAACATGAAATCACTACTGCTTATGTAACAATTAACTTCTTCCTATTTGCCTTTTTTCTCTTCTTTAAGTACTATAAAAGATTCCCTTGAGGGGAAAATTAGGTGTGATAGCTTCACCTTTAACCATTAAAAACAATCTACTATAGATTAGACTATTATAGCTAGTGAGAGAGTATGCAGCTCTTCTACTTTGATAGAGCTATAAAGACAGAATTTTTGAGATTTTTTTCTTGCCCAGGACATATATAAGAATCTTTATGTTTTATCATTTTTATTTTATTTCTTAGCAACTGGATAGTAATATTTCACAAAATATGGTATAAGAGGCAGGGAGAGGAGACTCAGTCCTCAAATTTACTTGCTTTTGGAAATCTAGTGTTAAAACACTGGTTCTGTTTATAGTGGAATGGCATCTCAAATATTTTAGTAGACAGCTAAAAATGAGGCACACGAAAGATTTTCATTAGTTTTCCCAGGAGGTAGCTCAAGATTTTAGTAGAGTCACTTGTACCATTTAATAAATACCATATTCTTTCCTCTTTTCTTTCTTCCAGTTTGCAGCTCAGAACCTGAAAATGTTCAATCTGATCCAAAGAATTATACTAGTCTTCTTGTAACGTGGGAAAGACCTCGTGTTGTATACGACACCACAATTGAGAGATTTGCTGTCTTTTATCAACAGCTGGATGGAGAAGACCAGACTAAGCACGAGTTTCTGACAGATGGGTATCAGGACTTGGTAACTGTAAACTTTTCAAGTTTCATAAAAAGGGATGGTGGCATAACAACTCACTGTTAATTTTCTTGAGGGACTAAACTGTAGCTGGGACCCAATTGAAGAGAAATTTTCTCATTTTTTGGCTGTAAAGCCACGAAGACAATTTAAAATAAAATTAAAAGTTTCTCTTGTCCAGAACAGGGAAAAACTCTACAGCTTGCTGCTTTGATTTGCCTGTACGTGCCATGATCATGTCAATCACAGAGCTCCTTGGCCATAAAACCCTTTGTCAGTTAACAGTGATCTGTACTTCATTGCTCATGGATGTGAAAGAATGACCTGCGCAAGCAACTAATGAGATTCAATTCAATCATACTGCTATAAATATTAAGTTACTGATTACAGCTTCGTGGTATTTTACTAATGAGATCTGTTCCTCTAACCCTCTTTAAAGACTCATAACTTATCAGACATAATGTTACCTAACTTGTGTCCAGCACTAAATAGTTATTTGGTTTGGTATCCTCCATGTAAAAACTCACGAGATTTTTTTTTTTAAGTTGACTGAAAACCATTTGTGACAGTAAAATATAAAAAGCACACATTATAATACTAGAAGAAAGGAGCTTTATGGTTCATAAGAAAATTGTGTTATGAAAAAATTAACATTTTCAAATACTTGATACTTATTTGCAAGTAAATGGTTAAATGGTTTTTTTTTTGTTTTAGGGGGCTATTCTAAATAATTTGCTGCCCAATACAAGTTATGTTCTTCAGATAGTTGCTGTTTGCTCTAATGGTCTATATGGAAAATACAGTGACCAAGTCATTGTTGATATGCCTTTAGAGGACACAGGTAAGTGCTCTTTTGAGTTTAACAATCACTTTTAGATAAAAAATCTGTATTTGAAGAAGTAGTTTGTTTGCAAACCAGATAAATGCGTGACTTTCAAATTATGCTAAAATGAAATTTCAAAATCGCTGCAGTTAACCTTCAGCATGTTCCTTGCTAATGATATTTTACATTATGTAATTCCTTGTAAGCATTGCCTATAAAAACTGCATGTTAATTTGTTTAATTCTAAGAATATTCTGAAAATCACCTACTTGATTTCAAATCTCACAAGTGTATCTTTTAGATATGGAGGGAAATAAAACCATGTTTGGATTATTTCTCTATGGTTCAAGCATCCTCTCAAAATTAATCCACACAGCCAAAGTCTTAAGGAATCAAGTAATACAACCACAATATATGATTTATAAGTCTATATTAATGATTTTGAAATTTGATTTCTTATGAATACTTGGAGTTTGATTTCAAAAGACTTGTGATGATGGAATTCCCTTGCTTCTTAATGCTGCCTCGCAAAAAAATCAAAAGACCTAACAAACAAATCTTAATGATTTCACAGCCAGATTTGCTTCTTCTGCCTATGAAATAATTTGAAACTATAGCATGAAGCTTGATCTTGTCCTTAATAATTCCTTAAATTTGGTGTAAGCTTTAGCATCAGATCCAATTCTTCTGAAAGTGAGTGAGGGCTGTGTCTTTAATTAAGCGCCCTGTAATTAATCATAGAAAAAATCAAATGCTTTTTGATCATGCTAGGAGCTATTTTTTTATCTAAGGGCCTGGATTTTGTTGTTTGTGTATGTAGTCTGTAAATTCAGTTTTACACTTATGTATGTCTGTTTAGCCACAGCAAGGTCATTAGTGATGTTGTGGTGAACTTGGGAAAACTGGACAGTTTTTCATTTCAAGGGAGCCACATTCCTTTACAATGAGAGAGAGTGTGATTCTCAACAATCTCTACCACATGAATTCTGGACTAATAAGGGTAATAGGCTTGTAATAGAGTGGGTTTATCTGTAGGAGGACGGCACAGCATCAGGTATAGTACATATACACTTTTAATAAAGATTTAACTTGTCTTTCAAACACAGTGTATTAAGAATAATGGGGTTTGGGGTCTTAGGCTAATATATACCAGAATTTTCCTATTTCTCTTTAGTTTTCTAAAATGTCCACAACAAGGTTCTGACATTCTGCCTGACATTTCACTCTTCTGTCTACCTTTTATCCATCTCTTAGATAGTATATTCTTCCACTTACTTTCCAGAATTTGCTGGATTGCTGTTTGAAGAATTTTCTCAGATGAGAGTTCATCTACACACCCCACATCCATTTCTACATGGAATGACAAATAAGCAGCATAGTGTTATCATCATTAAACAATAGTTCAACAAACCAAGTCAATACAGTGCTGCTATCACAGCTGTAAAACCTCTGAAAATACATTTTGCAAAACAAAACCCAGTATAGGTGATATCCAGAGGACAAACCTCCCTCCTACTGCTACTGCTGTATCCCTGCTGAAAAGATGAGTTGCATATCACCCTTCTGTGTTCCATGACTCCCTTTGGAAGGAACCGTGGGTGCAGAGGCAGGGAGAGAGACAGGAGAACTGGGGCTGGGCAGGCACTGTCAGTGCACCTGTGGTGCAAGCAGATGCTGCTGGGGAACAGGCTCAGCAAGAGGATGATGAGGCATTGGGCAGCCTGGGGTAGGTCAGCAGTGCAGATCCAGCCACCCAGCACAGCATCCCTGCTGTATTTCTGCTGAAGTCATGCAAAACAGGGGCTTTGCATTCATTCTGGTAGAAGGAAGAGTGAGGGAAATACATACTGGAAAATTAATTTCACCTTCCAGTATCAGCAGAAATTTCTCTCATATTCATTTGCTCAGACAAGAGAATTTGGTACAGTAAATGCTATAGTTCAGAATGTGTTATATTTGTTATAATAAATGTTGTATATCAGACTGAAGGTCTGATACTCTCAAGACTTTTTACACAGAAAAACCATTAATTTCTACTTCGATACTTTAAATTTTAAACAATACAAATAAAAAGAGAGCAAAGGTTTTAAATAAAAATTAAATGCCAAAATGAATATTTGCCTGTTTCACAAAAAACCCCAAAAGTTTCATTGACATGCTTCCTGTCTGAAGCAGACACAAAGTTTTTAAATCTACTTTGGTTCTTTTATTTTGGCACTTCCACAGTGGTACCAATGAAAGCACCGAATAAAGAAAATTCAGGGAAAAATTCCTCTCATGTAATTAGTATGATTCCTAAGAGTGTACATTGCTCTATAAATAAGTTGTTTACCTGCTGTGTCAACTCTGGATACAATTTTAAAATATGCAAAAAACTTCCATTAATTTCTAATATTAATGTTTATTTGCATACTTACTTTTACTAATTATTTACTTCTGAATTAACTGTTGCAAATATTTCAAATATTTTCACATTTAATTTTAATATACCTAATATTAAACAACAGACATATGAGAATGTAGATATCTGATAAGAAAGATTTGTTCAGAGCAGCTTGCTGATTACAACTATAACATCAAATTGGTTTTGTGATCTGCTTTATAGATCTTGAGGCAAAAGGGGATTTCTTGGAGCTCCTGCTTGGGAATTTATGAAAGAAAAGTTATCTTCACCGTGAAGACATGAAATAAAGTTGACACACATAAAGCATAAATTGAATCTTTCCTTTTCAAGAATTATGCTGAGTAATCCAGTTTAATTAAGATGAAATTCACTACAGTCACCTCCAGATCAATTAGTCTTCATGTTAAGAACTAAAGCAAGGCATGAGTCATGCAGAGCCATTAGATGGGCCCTTTTCCAGGAAAATTCTATCCTTGGAATGGCCACTTCTAATGAGATCTGGTATTCAAAAAGCTCAAGACCATTGTTTTAGGTTTTCATTTTTGAGATACTCACAAATGTGTCTCTCATGCCTTCTCCCCACCCAGTCTAGTGCCTCCCATATGCAGTTAGTGAGGGCTCTGCAGTCTCTGGTCATCCACAGACCCGAGACTCTTGTTCTCAGCAATGCTTTGTAAGAGGAAGGACCTCTTTGGGGCCATGCTCTGCCTCAGTTTGTGGAAGCCTCAGGAGCCGTAGTGTAATGACATTGGGCAGGCTACCATAGTGGAGACCTCTGCTCTTTGGGTTTTTCCTGAACTCTTCAGAATGGCAGCCCTTCACCTTGTAATACAGTGTGTGTGCACACTAAAATTTTTTCCAGTTAGTCTCCACTTAGTAAAAGCAAACAAATGCATGTAGTGATGTAGCGACAAAATCTCCGTTGAAAATTTAGGGAATCATGCCCAGAGTACTTTAGTCAGCTTTGATAAAAATCCAACCTTTATTTACAAGCTTTTCACCTGCTGATAGAATTGGATTTCAAATAACTATGTAAATGTGTGCTTTGACTCTCTAGATAACGTCTGTATAGAACTGAAGGTTATGCAATACTTTGTTGTGTAGCTAATACTGGTGGTACTTACATGCTTTTGCTGACACAGGAAAGGAAAAATAAGAATATAACTCCCCACTTCTATTCCTTTGTGTAGACTTCAGTTGGTGTTTGTCAAAAAATACCCAATGTGTTGGGATACAGCTCTCAAATGCCGTCTCCTGCCTGGCAGCTCGTGCTGTCAACAATGCTTTGTGAGAGTCTAACTATGCAACTTCTTTGTAACTCGTCTTTGTGATTTTTGTCCTAAAAAAGCACTAAACATATATTAAATGTCTGATCTAGGGATGATTTTTTCTAATTTTTTCTGATAAAAGTAGAAATCTGAAAACTGATTTAATCAAAAGAAACAGGCTTTACTTTTGTTCTTGCCATGCCATTTATTACATAAGTCAGTACAGAAATGAAAAGAGTTTATGCTGTGCACATTATTCTACGATTATAAATCACATTGTTAAAGAGATTTTTCAAATATTTGCATTGAACATCCAAATGTAGGGAAATAGTTACCTTTTCTGTATTTGTTCTATCGTTTCTCCATCTGTCATTAAAATGAACTATGAAAAGACCTCTACAGAACTCTCTAACTAATTATTTAATTATTTTATTTTAAAATGTATACTATAGAATAATCAATATGTGGTTCCAGAAAAAATAAACAAGCTTGTTCATCAACCTACATCAATGGGTTGTTTTTTGGAGGGTGCGGCTCTTCACCTTGGATGGGGGATGTTATTGTATTTCTGTAATCTCCTGTCAAATCAAAAGTTCATCAACAGAATTAACAGAACTCCTGTAAGTGTGTGTCTCTCATACTTTTGACAAATAAATTTTCTATTACCATCCAAATTTAAATAGTCTTTATAAAGTTCCTGAAGATTTACTGTTTTTGTTAATATACAGTTTATATATATATGTGTATATATATATGTATGTTAATGTCTCTCCATTGAGATAACAGTAAGAAACTGTAGTTTCCTGCTGGTGGAATTTGAGAGCATATGCCCTTCTGTATACTCTAGCACAATCAGTACAGTTTGTTTTTCTGACTGAGTCTGATTAAAGCTCAACTCAAGAATAGTGACCACAAAAAGAATGGATAGAATTTCTCTGGATTAAAAAAAATTTTCAGAGAAGTCTGTTGAGTACATAGTACATGGTATGGGTCTATTGTGGGAAGGAATTCAAACTAATGTCAATATTTGATTCATATCATTGAGAAGCCAGGGAATATCATTATCTCGTCCACCCCTTCCTCCCCTCCGCTCCCCTCCCCACCCTGCCCCAGAGCCTCGTAGGCCTCAGAAGTCAGAGGTAAGATAATTTTTTATCTATCTAGCTAATGAAAGGTCAGTTCTGTACTTGGTAATTTATAGATGTTTGTTACTAAAGGAAAATTTGTGAGGATTTTGTGCAGCATTGCTTAGTCAAAATTTGTTTGCATGTATAATCTACAAATACAACTGTGTGAGCTTATTAGTTTGATAAACTTCATCTAGTGTACAGTGCATATAGGACATCTCAATTTGTTTTGGAGGGTAGACATGGACAGACCAAAGAGAATACAAATTTAGATCCACATGTTACACTGCAAAAATGAGAAATGCAGAGATGACATATTTATTTAAGTGTATTGAAAAAACTACATTTGGGAATTGTGGAGGACATGCAGACATGGGGCTGTGTGTGATGCTGTTGTTAGAATCCCTCTCCAGGGCAAGAGATTGGCATTTTGACCTAGTGCAAATCAGCCCTCAGAATATGTGTTAGCACTTGTGTGCAGACAGAGTGCTAGAACATGGCTTAGGAGAAAGCCTTAGAAAGACTCAGAATGGGAATGGGCCTTTTTATGGACCAAAGGAGCGATAAGATGCTCTTAGTGCTGTGGAAGCAGTGTTAGATTTCCTCACTGAAGACCTTTGTCAGTTCCTACCAGAGAGTTGGATGTTTCTTTCAACCTGCTTTGAAGCCTCTCTTGCTGACCACTGTCAGAAGTACGACACTGGATTTGGCCAAAAAGAGAGAAAGAAGGCAAGAGACTACCTCTAAATTTGGAGAGAAGGATTTTCAACTGGGTTGTAGGAGATTCATTTCTTCAACCCAATTCAACTGGTTTTTATTTATGAAAATTGGGAATCCCTCAAAAGCCTCTAGAGCAGTTCTTCACAGAGCATGCAGTACCTATTTATTAGGGACTTTTTCTGGGATGTGATACAACTGGCTTCATGTCTTTACATTAAGTCAAATAGGTTGGTATTTTGAAGAAGGCTGTAAGGACTGGAAGGGTGGGTCTCTTTGGTCTGCCCTGATGGAGGCATGCAGCCTGCTGCATATTGAGTATGATGGCATTGCTGTTGCTCTAGTACCTAAGCCCAAGCCTGGGTGCACAAACAGGGAATTTTCTATATGACAATTATAGAACAGATTGTTTTACAAGGGTATCTTCAGAGCTTTCAGGTTTAATGTAGAGAAATAGTTGATCCCCGACTTACTGTTTTTCTCTCATCTGTGTTTCTGCATTAAACTGTACTTCTCATTGAAAATGTTCTTGTAAACTTGGCTTTCCCCAGCCAACATGTGGCTCCTCCAAAAGTGCAAGTCCTATGGCATCAAAATAGAGCCAGATGAAACTGTTGTGGCTGAATGTGTCCTGTCTAGATGAGTGAGCATTGCTACCCTTATTCCTCAGTCCAGGGGGTTGGCCACTTCTCCAAGCACAATCCTACAAAAAAATCTTAGACATGGTCTCAATAAACTTATTAATTAATTAATTAACCAGTTGAGTCATTGCAGAATTAAGAATTCTCTCTGTCTAAAATTGTGGATGATACGGTGTGTATTTTTGTCTTATAGAGGCTGACCTCATTCCTGAACTGAGTGAAGCTGAAGAATATGAGGTATAACATTCATTTATTTTTTAAAAGAGCATTTAAAATAAATACATTTCAACTAGATTGAAATTGTATTCTGTGAAAGTTTACAAAACTATGTCACCAATTGAGTGTATTATCTGCATTTATGTATACATATATGTATGTGCATATATAGCTTTTGAGCTATATTCCTCCCTAGATAACTCTGGAGATAGCTCAGTATTTCTCTGGGGCTGGAGATACATGGTGAATAAAGGATATCAGAGAATATTCCTAAATACTTTTTTTAATGGGGCATTAGTTTAAAATCACCTTTCTGTGAAGTGTGACAGAATTGTTCATTTAGCAGAATCAAAGCTGCCATCCAGTGTTAGGTTTTTTAGTTAAAGAGAAGTTTGATTTGTCCTTGATTGTGATGGTCTTATCATGTAGTAAATTAAAGTAAGGGAGGACGATGGTTGTGCTGGAGAGTGAGATTCAACGGTGTCTGTTATCAGTGTGCTGTGAACTCAAAAATTCTTGGAGGTTCATTTGCTTCTTGAACTTCAGGTTGAACTTTTTGTTAAAGTATAGCTCTGTTTTACAAATTTTTTGATGATTTTATGATAACCTTTGGAGGCTTTATATTCAGTAACTAGGTTTCTGGTGTCCCAGCAAGAAGAGATGTAAACATACCATAATTAAGTTTTTAACAGTCTCTAGTACCAATTTTGCAACATGAACAGTTACTTCAGTAAGACATTTGTCAAGTAATATCAAGTAATCCCCCAGAAGTTTTAATTTATAGTTTCATTTTAATTTATGTTTTTAAGTTTTAATTTATAGTCTATGACCGCAGTATTCTCACTGCATGACAAGTCCTTTCAGTTAAATAGACAGCCTGTGGTTACCTGTGTATTTACCCTCTCTTGCATTTGTAGACACCGAGTAACCAGTAATACAGTCATTTCTCTGTTGTTGTAAGCTATGTATCTAGATTATGATATTGCATCTGTTAGGTGCCAGAGAATATCAACTGATTTTTACTTGAACCAAGAAAGTTTAAGAGTGCATACATTGCCTTGCAGAAATTAGATCTTTAGAAACAAGGGTCTGTCCAGTCCAGCCCAGGTTTAAAGACACACAGTCTTGGTGCTGCTGTCCCTATATTTTAGGTATCTAGTCCTTAGAAGGAAATCCAAACCTGAGAGTCATGTCTGAAGTACCTTATGTTTTGTGAGTGCTTGAGAGGTTTCTGGTTCAAAGAGGGACTGCAGTGTGAAGCCCAGCTCTAGCCCTTGCTCTGGTGAGACTGGGTAAAAGCTCACAACTCCTGTTTGCTGAGTGCCTCAGTCAATAATGTATTCAGCAGCTCTTTATCTTGGGCATGTTCCTTCAAAGGCTGTTCATTTTTTATTTTCTTCTCCCTGCTGTGCCCTGTTCCATGCAGGAACGTAAACTATAGTTTATAAACTATAGTGGAAACTGAGGAGTTGTTAGATTGATAACTGTGCCTATCTCCTATCTACTGGGAGTTTTCTCTCAGCATTATGCTTTTGAATAAAAACCAGTGGCATTTCTACCACATCACCAAGCCAGATCTTCAAATAAGGAAAAGAAACTATTTTGCAAGAGGCTCTGTGCTGCTCTGACTCTTAGGGCTATGTGTGCCTGTCAAATCAAGTCCCTTCAGGAACTGAAAGTGTCCCTCAATATAGATTGCAGATTGTGCTGGGACAGGTTCACTTCTGGTGCAGCCCTAGATGGGGGAACAGCCCAGAGCTGCAGGGGCTGCTGTGTCTAGGTCAAAACAAAAATGCTTGCTGAGCAAGTTAGGTGTTTCAATGTTGTCTTTTGATTTGATGCAGGAAAAGCTGGAGAGGGGACAAAAAGGTTTGACTTTAGATCCTCAAGCACTGCCTAAATCCTGATTGCATTCAGGCATGTAATTTTTTTTTCTTTTGGATACATCCTTAAAAGGCAAAACTCTAACACAGATTTTGCACAAAACATTGTTATTCATCATCATTCATGTTCAGAAAACAAAGGGTCATTTTGTCACAGGACTAGGGAATACGACTCACAACACTTGTGAAACTCTTACAGTCATGCTGAAGATCCTGAAATCTTCTTTTCCGGAAAACTCTGAAGATTCAGCAGCATTGAGGTCATAAAATATATTTTACAAATTCTGTTCTTATTATTACAATTTAATTGCTATCAGGATATTAGTGCAAACTTCTGGGACACTGTGATAGCAAAACTGTTTTTTCATTGCTGTGTATACAGTACATACTATATATTGCATATACAATTGCATTTTATTAGGAAAGAGTTAGAGCTTTTTTAATAAAGTAAATAAATACTGTGAGTGATTTTTTGCCTGTCAAATACAATTAAAGTTACACAATATTGAAGAAGTTGTTGGGACACAGTATTTTTCTGTTTTTATTGCCAATATGTAATATTTTTCAAGATAGAAGAGGATACCTGTTCTTGCAGTTAATATTTTGGTTTAAGACCAAAGTGTCTTCTCAAGTGTTGTCTTGTTTTATGGATGCAGGAAGGCGTATTATTACAGTTTTAGTTTTCATTCATGTACAGAGTCTATAAACATTTTTAATTGTCTTCGGCAATGATATTTTTTTCAAAGGATGAAGTTGATGAAAAGCAAACAGAGGTGGATGAAGAAACTGCAGTGGTTCCTAGCACTGACAGTACAGTGAACCAGTTGAGGAGAGATTTTCAGGTGATTACATCCAGCTACAGTCAAGAAATAATGGGAACAAAACCCAGTGAAGCTAAAGCAAATAGATACTTAACAAGAGAAGAATTGCATGGTAAGGATAATGTTTTCAAAGCAGTTTATTATGCTACTTCTCCACCTATTGGTGAAATTTCTGAAGAGGAAGATCCTTTTTTGGAATCCCAAACAATTGCTGGAAGTCCTCCTCAACTCATTGACTCTACCAAAGGCAGAGAAGAAGAGTATATATATCTTTCTTCAGGCACCGAGCCAACAAGAATAACCACTACTGGCCACAGTGATGAAGATTTCTTATTGTCTCCTTTTAAACCTCATCAGGAATCTGATGACTTTTGGAGTTCAGTTCCTACCACTTCTTCATCACAGCTGGTTACAGAGGAGACCTCCCAAGAAGATGCCCTTCCTTCAGGAAGTCCAGACATAAGTGTGCGTGATGTTCTTTCCCCAGGCTCCATTAAATATGTTTCAGAAGGTGTAGCACCCTCAAGCTCTGATGAGCCTCCAAAGCATACTTCCACTGATGGAAATTTGTGGTTTCGTAAAGCTACAGCTCCAACAACTCAGTCTGTTGATGCGTCGCCTAGCAGGCAGTTGTCTCAGACCAGTTACACTGATGCTTATGTAGAGGGATTAAAGCCAACTACAGTGCCCTATTCAAGCAGCCCAGTCGTTTCACGAGACACTTCAGATGCGGATTTAGAATTGCCACATTATTCTACTTTTGCTTTCTCCTCTGCTGAATTATCACCTCACTCTATCTCTTCAAGCTCTGGAGAATATGGTTCTGCTTCTGCTGCCAGTGAGGTACTCTCTCAGACAACTCAGCCAGTCTATAATGGTGAGATACCTCTTCAACCTTCCTACAGTAGTGAAGTGTTTCCTCTAGTCACCCCTTTATTGTTTGACTCTCAGATGCTCGACACTACCCCTGCTACATCAGATAGTGATGTGACCTTGCATGCCACACCTGTATTTCCCAGTGTTGATGTGTCATTTGAACCCACCCTGTCTTCCTATGATGATGTACCTTTGCTTACATTTTCCTCTGCTTCCTCCAGTAGTAAAATGTTTCACCGTTTGTATACAGTTTCTCAAATGTTTCCACAAAGTGCTACTCCAGCTGTTGCAAGTGATAAGGTGTCCCTGCATGCTTCTTTGACGTTGGCAGAGGGTGATCCATTAATACAGCCAAGCCTTGCTCAATATGCTGATGTGGTGTCACATCAGACCACTCATGCTGCTTCAGAGACACTGATATTTGGTCATGATAGAACTCACATATTTTCTCAAGTTGAACCATCCAGCAGTGATTTAAATATGCATGTACTATCTACAATGTCTGAACTTCCTTATGCTTTGTCTGGTAATGTGGGCTCCCTCCAAAGCTTTACTGTTTCCTATGACTCTGCAGAATTTGTGCATGATTCTGTTGGCATATTTCGTCAAGATCCTTTATTTAGCAGCTATAACAATGTACTGGTGCATAAACCTTCTTCTGTAATATCACAAGCTGATACTTTGCTGCAGCCTACGCGCTCTGTATCTAGTGACACGGATTGGTCTGAAGCATACTCTGGTAGTGAGTCCCTTTTGCCTGATACAGATACTTTGACAGTACTTAACGTTTCCTCCTCTGATTCTGTTGATGAGATTCCATATGAATCATCTGGGTTTAGTGATGTTAATAGGATGCTTCAAAAAGGTGATGTTATATATGGAGATGAGAGAGAACTGAAAATTTCCTCCTCTTTAAGTGAAATGGCTTCCAGTGCTGAAAGTAAAGTGGTACATAAACTTTCTACATCTGTTTCTAACAATGTTGTAATTGAGCAGAATATGTCTCTGCAAGAAAGCCCACTTCCTGTTTCTAGCACAAAGGGAATCCTTCCAGTCTCTCTTGCTTTTCCCACTACTAAGATATTTGATCATGATATTAGTAAACTTACAGAAAAGCACCTTTCTGTTAAGCCTTTGCATGTTACAACTCCGGCCTTTGATGACACTTTGCTTAAACCTATGCTTAGTGCAAGCTCAGATCAAGCTCTCTCTGCCCCTGCTTATAGCAAAATGTTATCCTCGACTCAGCTGTACTTTTATGAGACCTCAGCTACATTAAATAACGAAGCATTACTGCAGTCCTCCTTCCAATCTTCTGGCTATGGCACTCTGCTTAGCACAGTTGCAGTTGTGCCTAGTGATCCAATATTGGCTGAAAGCTCAAGGGTTCAAAAAGATAGTTCTACATTTGACCAAATATTGCATCAAATGGCACCAGGTTCTGCTACAACTGAAAGCAAGCTGCATTCTACATCTGCACCTTCTGTTGCTGATATGATGTCAAACACTTTTAGTAAGCCCACAGCGTCACTTCAAAGTTTATCTGTTTCTTATGGAAGTGAGAAATATGTTTCCTCCAGTTTATTTAACAGTGAAGATGTTGAGAAGGTTATGCCTTCGTTGTACAGTAGCGATGTTTCATTCCAGCTGACCAGTTTAGAAAACACAAATGCCTTCCTCCCCCAGGCAGCAAATGCTGTAACAACTCCCTTCCTACCAGGTGACACATCATCACATGTAGCTACTCCTACAGACAGCCATATGTCTTCAAGTGTTTTTGAAAGAAGTGAGGCTGCCAGTGCCTCTTCAAGTTCCTCACTTGGTTTTGATCCTGTTCATATGCCTGCAGTTGTTTCTGGTTCTGATGTGTCCGTTCATCACAGTCTTCCTTTACCAAATATACTTACTTCAGTTACGGCTGTTCCTCCTAAAAGTGAGATCCCTGTAACTTTGCGTAGGTTGCTGGTTCCTTCTAGAGAATCCTCTGGGTTGTCTCCCAGTGTCATGTCCAGTACTGATTTGTGGTCTTCTGTAGTTGAAGATGACTACGATGAATATGATGATGGTTTCCCTGTAAGTAACTGCATCTCATGCAGTTCCCATAGAGAAGATCAGGATATGTCAGTAGAGGATCAAAATACAAAGGTAAACAACGACAAGTCTCAGAGTAACCTAATTATAAGTTCATATTCTGAGAAACCTGAAGAAGAGAAGCTTTCTACTGCTGCATCTGACAGTCAGATAAACCGTGCCATCAACAGACATAATTATACATCCATGCCAACTTTGACAGCAAGTGTGATACCCAAGAAGCACAACGACCTGAAAATTTTGGAGAACCACATTCAGACTTCTAGCGTCCAATTCCAAAACACATCAGAATCTAAGTCTTGGGCTGTTTTGACAAGTGATGAAGAAAGTGGTTCTGGCCAAGGTACCTCAGATAGCCTTAACGATAATGAAACTTCAACAGATTTCAGTTTTCCTGACCATAACGAGAGAGACACTGAAGCGGCAATTGAAGCAGGTAACTCAGAATTAACTCCTGGATCATCACAGTCATCAACCTCATCTGTTACTAGTGATCACTCATCAGTATTCAACATCTCTGAGGCAGGTTAGTTATGGATAAGATTAATGAATACCATGGGAAGCTGTGAGGGGATACTTTCGTGCCATAGAGAAAAAGCAGGTTTATCTACAGCTAATAACAGGAGAAAGTAACAGTGCCAATGGGTGTGATTAAGGAAGCATTGGGGAACAGGGGTGCATACTGAGCTGGTTATCTTGTGAATGCTACTTCTGGCTACTTAAAACTGCACCTGAAATACTCTTCATTAAAATGATTGATGCTCTGCTTTTGGATAGATGCATACTGTCAGCAGAAGTTGAGTGGTGCAAAACCTAAAACCAGAATCAGTACTAATTGTTTAATTTTTGTTTTAAAGGTTTGAGAGAGACTTAGGTTCTCTGTTAAGTTCTCTGTACAAAGACAAGTGCTGCCCTTATGGAAATAACACCAGAGGAAATCATGCCTCTGCCAGAGGAAACATACCCCTGATATTCTCTTTTAAACTTAGAGCAGCACTTTTTTTTGTGTGTTTTCTAAGAGGTTGAACAAGGAAGAAGATGCTGCTTTGATTCTGATTCATATGTACTCATAAAAACATTAATTTTTATTCTGTGTATGCCACTTTCAGATGCAGAACTTTTGTGCCAGATTTGCATATTCCCAAAGTAAAGCCAGATTCTCCTCTACCTGTTTATATTTAATGCTATTTTCCTATTTATTCCTCTTAAAGTCAGTGAGAGTATTTGTGACGCATGATTCCAAGGATGAAGTCAGAAATCAGAATTGATAACCCATTTCCTTTGTATTTGAAAATGCACTGTGGAAAATCTGAAGTATTCAGACACATAATCTTCATTGCTTCTTGTGTTAAAGAATTAAAATCAAAGAATCAAGTCAAAAATAATCTATGATCTTTGGAAAAAAAAAACAAACAAACAACAAACAAGGTTGAATTGGTATTTTAGAAAATAAATTGAACTTCTGTTATGTACTTGCAGCATCTGTAGAGGGCAGTATCATTCAACTAAACCCACTAAGGAATGGAATCCACAAAGCGTGGGAAGGTTTCGGCCCAGTCCTACAAATAAATACACAGTTGAATTATATAAGGTTGTATACCTCATGAGTAACAGAATACTAATATGAAAAGGTGGTAAATTGGTACTCAGTATAGTTTGGGCTAGTAGAATGTGAAAAATAGAAAATAAAAATTAAAAGAAAATAGAAAACATTGAAATTACTAGGAGTCCTAACAAGGTAGGTGTTACAAAATTGGATCAGTAAGTCGATTAGTTCACTGGTAAGTAGTTACCACTTTGTGTAAAATACATAAAATACATAAAATTCGAATTTTTACCAATAGTAACTCAAAAAGGATTATAGAGTACTGGAGAAGGAGGAGTACAACAGACTTAGTTTGTCTTCTAGATATTATTGAAAGACACTCTATAGTATCATTTCATGTGCATTATATTTTTTCCAACACATGATGCTAAATACTGGCTTTTAATAAACTGAAAATTCAATTTCAACATGTCTGACATGGACTCCTGTAAATCAAAGACATATTTGCTAAATTAAATTATAAACAAATGAAACAAAAAAAAATAATCTCTCACCTGAGAACTTACTTATACATTGCAGTGGATTTTGCAGAAATTGGTGAAATACCTTCTTGCTGTGACCATTACAGAAAAAAATCATCATTTAAACTTTTCCCAGTCTTGTAGTTGTTGATGCATAATTATGCTTGTTCTGAACTAGGATTTTCTCCTTAAGACCTCTATGACTACCTAAGCCTTTCAGCGTCTTTTGAGAAACTAAGGCAAATTAATAGAAAGAAATACGCGAAGAATTCAAACACATCAGTTATTAGAAATCAAAGAAATCTACTATAGCTGAGACTGCCTCTTCAGCTGCCATCATTGGAGTGATGGCCAAGTAGGCAAGAAACCTCCTGTTACAGAAGTCTTGCACTTCATTCACCATAGGAGGAATCCTAATAGAATATGGTCATGAAGTTTGAAGGAGCCCTGTCATCGCACAGCTAGCATTGGATTTTATGCTGTGGATTAGTCCAGAGTTGGATAAGCAAGTCTGACTGTTTCAAAGGGATCATACTGTGTTTTCTCATGCATACACATAGTTTTTCTCTGAAATCAATAGGAAGTATCAACCAAGAGAAACTTGGAGATTTTTCAGGAGCAACTTTGTGCCTTCAATTACTTTGCCCATTGAGCTGCAGAATTTAAAGCAAAGTGATTGATATGGGTGTTAAAGAGTATTTTGAATTAAAACCAAGAAGACATCTGCAAAATCAGAGCCTAGACCTTTTTGCACATAAAGTTCTGAAAGCCTCTAAACTCAAGAAAATGGAAGCAAATAGAGCTGCCTAGAAATCTGTACTGTGTGAAGCCATTTGTTTTTTGACATCTTATTTAGAGCATGTAATTTGCTGTCTTTTTTCCTTTCCAGATCCAACTCCATTCCTTCCTTTCTTTGTGTACAAGCTTTTTTTTCATGTAGAATTGGTCTCTTGAAATCCCAATGGAGTGCAGATGTTTTCTATACAGCAAAATTCTGCTCTTATACAGAAAATTCATTGAAGTAGGACTGTTCACAAAAGCAGAAAACATTCTAGGGGTTTCATTCTGACAAGTGCAGAAGTGCTTATTTCTGCATTTTAACTCAATTAAAGCTCACAGGAGACTGCACAGACTGAAATAAATCCATTTTTTATGTTAACATCACAGCTTTAAAATGTTTACTTCTTGAGGTACAACCAAAGCTAAAAATACAGTGTTGATGTTGTCCACCATTGTGTTTCCTTCTTTAATAAAATTAGAAAATATATTGTTTTAATTTTCATACAGATTCCTATGTCTAAATATTTCTGTCGTCTAGCATTATATGACTCACAGAAATATGAAACTAAAGCAATATCTAAATAATAATTTGATCACCTGTAAAGATGGAGGTGGGAAATTTAACTGTGGCTCCAGTAGAGTTGAGAGAGGCAATTGGATTCAAAGGAAGCAGAATGTATCCATAAAGCAATTTATAGAATGGGCAATGGATAAAAATACAGAAAGCTAAACTGCAATACAGCAAGCACATAAGGACTGTTGCAAGATAGTTTTCATATTAACCTGTTAGCCAGAGAAGTGATTTCCATTATATGACTAGCAGTTTAATATCAATTCCAGTGCACATTCCAATATTATGTATTCAGATTTCTTAACTCATTTGGCTTTCAGCTAATAAAACAGATTAAAATAAAAAAAACTTTCTTCTGGATTTTAACAACAGTCTACTATTCTTACAAAGAGAAGTCTCCACTGCTGGAAGGCTGAGTCACATAAGCTTGAACACTTTGCTTTACCCTCTATCTGCTTATCTTCTGTAAGCTGGTTTGCAAATGTATAAACTTTCTGCAGTACATAGTAAAAAATAGAGGTAAGTGATATTAAGTAGGCCCATTATAAGACACATTCACTTGTGCTGTGCATTTCTCAGAATTTAAACATGGACTGTTTCAATTTTCTCTGACTGCAGAGGCAAGTAATATTAGCCATGAGTCTCGTATTGGTCTAGCTGAGAGTCTGGAATCAGAGAAGAAGACAGTTATACCACTTGTGGTCGTATCAGCCCTGACTTTTATCTGTCTAGTGATTCTTGTGGGTATTCTCATTTACTGGAGGTAAGTTGTTTTTTGGTTGACCTTTTTTTCAGTTCTAAAGAGCTCTGATTTCAAAAATGTGATTGGCATTATTGAGCTAGTTTAGGAAGGAGACTGGATCTTGTCTCTTACCATGTCTTCATATTGCTCTGTGTCATAAAGAGGACAAAATGAGGTGATTTCTGTTCAAAATACTCAACTGCAATTTTTTTTTTTTTGGTGAGAGTTTAACCACTTCAAATAGTTTATATTGGGAGACTGTAGTAAACAATAACTTGTGATTGATGCCTAGAAACCAAGTAACTCAACAGAGCACTGGGAAATGCAAGAGGGAGAAGGAAAATAAATATCATGGCATGGGGCAATTTACTATCTTTCCAATCCTTTAACCATTGAAAAAGGTAGATACCAATTTAGAATGAGAATCTATGGTCTTCAACAGGAGTATGTAGATAAGCAATTCATATGGCACTGTAGGAGTGTGCTGTAGCTGACACTGTGTAGAAGACAGAAAGGGGATGATGATACTGTAATAGTGCAACTGTTTGAAGGTCACTTACTGAGTAGCTCTTAGGATGTCCTGTGGTTAAAAAGTCATTCTCCTTTGTGATTCTGCCAAACCAAAATTAGCCCTCCAGCCCTTCAAAGCTTTAGTGGATAACTATGGATGTGTTTCATGTGCACACATGTGCTGAGGTTTCCTCATGGACATGTTTCTCTGTGGCTTGATAAATTGATAAGCCAGTAAAAATATACTATAAAGAGAATTGATGGTTAAAAGAAGCCGTAATAACATAATCAGGAAGAGCAAAAAACTGTATCCACACTGTGCAATAAAACAGACCAGCTAGCATGGCACAGGTAGCTTCCATACAGCTGAAGTCACTTCTCTCACAGAGGATAAAAACAGAGTAGCTGCATTCACATCGCTTACTGGGGATGGCCTCTGCCCTGTGCTAACCCCAAACTGTGTCAAGCGTTGTGTGAAATACTGCAAGTTGGCCTGAACTAAAAATGTACCAGGAACCTCGTCAGCCACATGACAGTATGTGGCAATGCTCAAGGCTTTGTCACTCTTCCACTGGTTCTGGTTAAAGACAGTCTTCCTAGGGGCATGTCTGCTCTCAAAACCTTTGCACAGTCCTAAGACTTTCTCAAGTGTGCAGGTTGTCAGGGAGGAAATGCTGTGGTGGGCCGGAAACGCTGTGTGGGGAAATAAGCTGCAAAAACTTCTGCTGCTTTAGTGATTGGCTGGAAGCTGATCCTGCTTCTGCTGTGCTAACACATAAACTAGCAGCCAGAAACAGGACCTTGCTCTTACAGGGACTGTATAAAGAAGTGGGAAGTCTTCCAAACATCTCCTTCCAGATGCCTCCAGAGCCTGTTTCTTCTTCCTTCAGCCCAAATAATCCTGCTTAATCTAAAATGAAAAAAAGCTAGAGAACCAGTAACTTTGGCCCTTTCCAAACTACTGACTACTGTTATCTCTAGGCTGTAGTGTCAGGGTTGTGCTTACTGACTTTTCTTCTAGTCTCCTGACACTGGTTTTCTGTCAGCCTATGAGGGTGTGTTCCACATGGGTACAGAACACATTCCATTCCTGAACAGACTAGGCTGGAGAATTTGAGTTCAAGCTTCTTTGGTTTCAGGCAAATGTGCTAGTGAGTTAGACAGCCTTTGCCATGGCTAAAGACACTTGAACAATGAACCTTGAGAAAGATTTCTTCCGCTTTTCAAAGTAGTAGTTAATTGCCACAATAATTGCACAACTCATTTCTTAGTTTATGCTTAGTTGTATAACTATATTCTCCATCCCAGGATTTCCAGCTAACCACTTGCATACTGAGAATCTTTCCCTGTCATTCATGTTATGCAACATGATTGTTCATATTCATCTTCCAAAGGGTTTCATCCCTGATGCTGAACAGTATTTGAAATCTCTTCTATCTGCCAAAGGCGGCCATGCATTTAAAGACCCAGATTGTACAATGCAGTTCTAGTAATCCTACATGTTACAAGCTTGTTTTTGTCAAATAACATTGTGTTCATTTTGTATTCTTTCTCTGGGAATGAACAATTCTGTAAAACAAGTCTTTCAAAATAAAACAAAAATCCCGTTAGCAATAATATCTTCTTGACTTGAATCTAATCTTTTGTGTATTTCTTGTGCACTACAAAATAAAATATGGAGCTCTTTTATTGTTAATCCTCAAAATTCTCTTGGCATTATGATAACACCAGTAACTATTTCTTACTTCAGAGGAATGCAACATAAAGACTATGCATTGTAGGTAGGACTTTGCAGCCCTCTCTCAAAGTTGCCAAAACACACACCTCTTTTTAAAGTCTGGAAAAAAATCAGAATATTAACTTCATTGCTATGCAGATTTTATTAAGCCTGGGAAATACTAGTAGAAAGTCTGTAAGATTTTTCTAATAGTTTGTTTTGAAATAATTGCTGTTAGATGTTAATGTTTCTTTTTATAATGCACCTTTTTTTTTCCTAATTCGGGCCAATTATTTTCATTTATTAAAGTTCATAAAAACATTTAGGTTTATGAGGAGTTATTCTATATTCCTTTTGCAACAGAAGTCCACAAAAAGCATTGGTCATAGCTGGTCATTTGAGTGTATAGTATTTAGGGTTGTTTCCACTATTAGCTCTTTATTTGAATGTGCAAAAGTTGTGTTATTTGGTTGAAAACCAAATGACTACCAAGAGCAACAAGTTCCAGTCTCCCAAGGTTAAAGAAAGGCAAAATTATTTATTTCTTCATTTTAACGACTTGTATCAGAAAAATAATTCTGTACCATCTGTTGTTTGGGTTTGGGTTTTGGGGTTTTTTTTTAAATGAAATTGTTAATCAGCACTTGAGGAAATTCCTCAATCTCTTCACTATCTCATTAGGCATAATTTCAATCTTTTTTTGATAGGTATTTATTTCTCTGACAAGGATGAAAACTTCTAATGGCAATATTGTCTAAAGATTGAATAATTACCAGTAGGAAAATGCACAATTTTTAACTACTCTGGTTTCATGTATCTTTTGTAATTCAAGCAATTTTCAAGCAATGTCATTTTCCTTTCATTTCTTCAGCGGAATTAAGATTACAGTAGAATAAACAAGGAGATTCTTTGCCCTGTTTAGTGGCCTTGCTGTCCAGATAGACTTTTTTTAATAGCTTTAGAGAGAATTTTCTGTCCAAATCTAGAGTCTATCCATTGCTTTCAGTATCTGTCTACTTTCCAAGTTCTTGCAGCAGAGATGTGGCAGGAATACCTGAATGTGCTTGCTCTGTTCTTTTCTTGGTGGCTTCATTATTACCATTTTGCTTAATTATTCGTGTTTGTGCAGATCAATTTTTACAATGTTTATTGTAAGAAGAGCACGGAGAATAGTGGCATGGTAAGAGTTATCAGTAGGAGTTGTACCATTCAAAATTCTTTCTCAACAAACATCATAGTAAATCGTAGTAAAAGACCATAATAACATGAACCACAAACTACTAATGCACTTGCAGGTCCATTTGCATCTACAGACATACTGAGTATCAGCTGCCTGTCATGCAGCCTGTTAGACATTTCATGATAGCAACACTTCAGAAGTTACCAACCTGATGACAGACAACACCCTAGCAGTTATTTGAATTTTAGTTTTCCTCTACTACCCTATATCTTTGAAACATACCTGTCAGAGAATGCTCATTTTCTTATCCAAGATTTGAGCTCATGCCTTGAGTCCTGTGATAAGTTTATAGAAACAGAGTTGAGAGTCCTCTCTAAGGATCATTAAACTTGCACATGCAGAAACACTAAAACCAGATTTCAATATACAGAGGCCACACTCATCCATCTGTAAAGGAGAAACTTCTCAACAGTGTGGCATCTCATAAATAAAAGTTTTAATAAAATCTGGCAATTAAAATTCCAGTTGACAAACACATAAAGATTAATTGCAGCTATTTAAAAATGGAATAATTGGCGTCCATTAAGGATCCCCTAAAAGATCATTGGGCTCCATCAGATCTTTAAATTATCTGAACATTAAAAAAAAAAATCTAATAAGTGTTTGAGACCTACTGGCAGATAATGCTGTGAGCACAAAAGAACTGAAGTTTTCAGAGAAAGATGGAATCATGCCTCTAAGACCATTCTGCATGAGCAGCAGAAGTGCAAACACATCCTCTCACAGATGCCTCTGCCTTTCAGAGTTCAGCTCCCTTCCTGAGTCCCTGGGGCAGGAGCACTGCACACACGCACAGTCCCATGTGCACGGGGCTCTTTGCCTGCCTCGGTGACAGTCCCAGCCAAGCTCTGAGCTGTGCCTGTCCCAGGGCAGAAGTAAGCACACATTCTCAGCCACGGTCCAGGGCCTGAATGATAGAAAATCTATGTCCCCCACAGTCTGAGGCTTAGTCTTGTAGTCCCAAGTCGCTCCCATTGAAGTGTTCATTCAGGTCTAGTATCCCTCCTGTCAGACAGAAGTGCTGCTGCTGCTGCTGTGCAGATCCAGACACTGTAATTAATTCAGTGGTTTAGCACTGCCCCCATATATAAAGTGTGTTTTTGAACAAGTGCAGTGTCTAAATTACAAATTACAGTTTTAGGTTGGAGATCTAAATGCTGTGATGAAAGGTGTAAATTAAATAATCAGGTTATTGAGTGATGGGACCTTTGTCTGGAAGTTTGAAATAGTCATCACTTTTTTCATTAACAACAAGTGATAATTAACAAGATGTGAGTATTAACATTAGATTTAGTCATGAAGGCTTTCAGTGCTGATGCAGAAGCAGATGGAGTGCCTATTTATGAGTCTCAGTACAGGTTAAGTCAACTGCTATGAATTTGTCTCCCAAATGCGCTAAGGGTGTAATTTATTTTGAGCCATAATTAACTTGTTAAAGATTAAAAATACATTGGCTCAGTGAGGGATAATGAGTGTATGGCATAATATGAGGACATTTTAAGTACAGCTTTAGATGTGAAAGTCATTATGCTAATTAAATTCTTTATAGCTCAATCTTTTCTCAAGCAAATAGGTGACAACATTAGTCCATAAACCTTGTGTATGATGGGTGTTCACAAGCAGTAGACATTTGGGGGGAGGACACTTTTTGGGTTTGGAGCTTTAGCATCAGACTGGTTGGCATGTTTGGTTGGTGCAGTTTTTAATAAACACAATACAGCATTCACTGTGCCCAGCAGACAGGGCCAGACTTTCCAAAGTATGTAATGATTTGAAGACTTTGGTACCTGCCTGTCTCAGAAACATTTCACACAGAGTTCTGATACTAACTCTTGAGTCTTATGCTAGCATTGAGACAGCCTCTCTCACCTCAGCAGCCACTAATTCTAATGCTAGAGATGCCTTAAAATTCAGCAGGGTGTTCCCAGGTACCTTGGTGTCCTTGGTCTGCATCTGAAATTGCCATTTCTAAGTAAAACCAAGTACATAACAGATAGTATTGCTGCAAATTTCTCTTGCAAAGCCAAAGCTTCTCTGTGAACATCACAAATACGCTTTTAGAGAATTCTAGCTGGACTTCAGGTTTAATTGTCATGTGAATCACTGGAACTATTTTGCATGCCTCAGTTTTCCGTTTTAGGCAGCTGTCTGCTTTTTCTTGTGTTTTAAGAGAATCTGTATTGTACACTGATAGAAAATTCCCAACACATTCTGAGAATATGGGCATGTTTCCCAGAGGCTTAATTCAAATAAGCTTACCAAAGTCTTTATTATCTATATTAATGGTTCTGGAAAGAATGACAACAGCCACATATTCCCTATATATTTCTCAAAGTATCTTCAGATTTTATTTCTGCTTGTAACAATTATATGAGGGGTTTTATGACTGCAGTGATACAGGAATGCTACAGAATTTATAGTAACAGTGATTATACAAAGTAGCAAACAATCATACAATAGTTTCAGCCAACAGCTTTGAAGAAGCAGAATCTTGTAAATATAAAATGAGATTAGTATTTTCATGGTGCATATATTTCTTTTTGAATTTAATGACAAGCAAATAATAATATCTATCTATATATAATATATATATAATATATACATATTATATAATAATCTTAACAAAGTTAAGATTGTTATTAGCATGTCTAATCATATGGAGATTTTTTTAATTAAAGAGGCTTTGCAATGCTTACAGCAACAGTTGGTTATTCATTCCTTTGAATAGCTTGGATTTTTAACAGATGCTATTCCTATAATCTTCACATCTGGATTACAGCACAGATACAAATAACATTGTGGGTCATAGTTAAGATTGATTCCATTTGTATTCATACTTCAATGTTTTTGCAACAAACCTGGCATGTCCTGGAGTTAGAAATTCCCCTGTTTCGGTCTGTCAGCTTTGGGAAGCCCTCCTTAGTTAAGGTGTCCCTCAGTGTTGTGATTATATTATGGAAAGTTGTTTAGCCCCAGTCATAGTAGTTCTAGAGCCACTGTTTTGGCTGTTACAGGGCGTGTTGTCTTTTATTGCTCTTCCGTGTCTGTGGTAGCATCTATTGATGAATTTCCAGATCTGGTCTCCTACACTGCTCCATTTTCAGGCTAGCATCATTACATGAAAGGGAACAGTAATTATTTAAGTGAATTTAGATAAGTAAGGAAGAAAGTCGCATTTTTTTGTACTTGGAGCTGTGCAGCATCTACAGTAGCTCCTGGTGCAGAGTTTCTCTTTCAGCTGTCACTATGATGTGTGCTCTATCTTCTGCTTCTGGTATAGGTAAAGATGCATGAACTATAATTTGCTGAGGTAATGTAGTATCTTCCTGTTGTATGCATAATTTGGTGATGTGCTGGGGGAATATTTATATTATAGCAGTAATATTAGACATTCCATGAAAATTGGTTTTCAAAATCATGATTTTGCTTTCTGACTCAATAATGCCAGAATTCTAAATCATCTCAGAAAATGTTTTGGTGGGGTTTTGTTGTTTCTTTTTTATTTTCTTTGTTTTTTCAATATTTTTTTATTTTTATTCCTCTCTAGGAAATGTTTCCAGACTGCTCATTTTTATTTAGAAGATAATACATCACCTCGAGTGATTTCTGCTCCCCCAGCTCCAATCTTCCCAGTCTCAGGTATTTCTGGCAACTGTTCTGTGGATTGGTGTTAGCTGTTGGAAGATGCTGCTTTATATGTGTCAATATGAATTCTTCATATATTGTAACATCTGTAAACCAGAGATTTGTAACCTCTTGTACAAGTCTGTGTAAACAGGTACACCTGACATTGGCAGACTGATGTTATTAATAATCTCTTCTGTAGGTAACACAGAAGACAAATATCCTCAGCTTACAGAGTTGCCTCAAGGATACTCTGCCTTGTAACCATTTGAAGTGTAGCCTCACTAGAGTGGCTGCTCATGTAGCCATCTGAGCCACCCTAAATAGCTCTAGAGGATAACACCAGCAACATATTCTGTTGTGTTTCTGCCTTTAATTGGATTTGTCACCTGTGTATAGAACATGTCCTATTCTTTTTACCAGGGAGATGAGGATATGCCTCATCTGTCTGCATTTCACTTGCAGTTACAGCGTGTTCTTACACTTATGTATTTTACTAGCATAATTACGATGGTAAAGTTCTGTGAACCTCTCATGAAAATAATACAGAAGTTCAGAATATTATTAGCATCTTCTGATTCTATATCCACCACCTTTATTTGGAGAAACTGTTTCCTTTCTTTCCTCAAAGAGTATCAGAGGAGCACGTGCAGCCTCACAGCTTTTTCAGTCTGTGTAGAATGAAATAGATTAATTTCATTCATCTATTTAAACCCTAAATAGATTTATCCTGAAGCAGATCCTAAGTCACATTCTCACCTATGAGACAAGGATATCTTGTTCCACAAGTAATGTTTTTGCAAACTGTGCTATTACACATGGAGATGGATTTCCATGGAATGACTAAAGGAAGAAAATCAGCCCTTGTGTGAATAACTAGTAAACAGATCTAGTTAAATAAATCCCAAACATTAGGCTTCCATTGTAACTGAATTGTAGATATCTTCAAATGCATCTTGTATGGGTTGCTGTTGTTAGGAGATGCATAAACTTTAACTAAATGGTTGAAAAGCAGAGATTTCAGCTTGATTTCAGAAAACATGATTATATATGAATGTCAAACAATCATTATAGGAAATGTCTGCTTTAATTCTCCATCATTAACTATATTGCATTACAACTGCATAATTTTTTTACAATTTTTCCTGACCATGTCACCTCAGGGAGAAAGTGTTTTCCATTGTCATAATTGCACTTACAGTTTTTCTGAGTGCCTAAAATACATGTTTTGAAGCTGGAGGTTTTCCTTCCGAAATGCTGATAAATATTAAAGAGAAATTTTTTTCTAAGTGACTGAAAATACACAAAATATTTTATGGAAAAAGCTGCAAGCACTGAGGAAATAGTTTTATTTTGCGTGCAGCAGATGTCAAGTGAACAGTCACTATGTTTTCTATTGCACAAGTGTTTCAACAGTGTAATTTTACAATTGCATCTAATTACAATGTAATACTAGAAAAGACTGTAGGGCAGGAAGAGTGTTTTGCAACTGCTAAGTTCAATTCTTATGGCTATCACCAAAAGCACACTCCACAGATCTCATTATATATTAAGTTTTCCTTCCATGGAGTTTCATTGGCAGAGATAGGAGAGCCGCAGTTATTCACAGAAAATGCCATGGCACTTCACAGCACAATTCAAAGAAGCATTCAAATAATAATGAATTAGAGGGTAGTATTCAGATCCACTATCAAACTCTCAGTAGTTTGAAGTGATACCTGACATCCAGATATAAAATACATTCCTGGATTCAGAAGTGATTGAATTGGGAGATTTGCATGGGCAAAGAAACAGAACCTGTTTCTCCATTATTGTGCTCACTCTTTGGGTCATTTGCTTTCCCTTCTGGTTTTGCATTTGCATATCATTAGGATAAACCCTTCATGCAAGGTTTCATTTCCAAAGTGTGAAGATTGTGTTACACATTTGTTCAGCTTCTCTTAGGCTTGACTGGATAAATTCACTTTTTGTATTCAGATCCAGTCATGTAAGTGGAAGATCAGCTGGATCTTGGTACAAATCAACAAATTCTTGGTAACTGAAAGATAAAATTATTAGGTAGGATAAATGCTGAACATCTGTTGATGTGAATAACAGGTCCTTGTTCAATGTTTCTGACGTTTTGTTCGCATATGAAATAGTGATGAAATTACAGATTGTGAAATAAACATATTTTTAAACCATGAAAGGCTTTAAAAAAAAACCCAACAAAATTATTTTTCAGTACCAAAACTAAGTGAAATAATGCCATCCTTTAGCAGATAATTAGCAAACAGATGACTTTGTTTACACAGCATATTTGCAGTAAAGAGAAGACTGAAAGTCCCAAAGGTTTTTGATGTGATTCCTGATGCATATTCTACACAAGCGGTTTTTTGTATTTGTCTAAAGTAAAATGGAGATGTTACATTAATCACACTTATTCCTTGAGAATGTAGATTTGTTCTTTTTGGGTAGCCAAGAAGTGTTAAACATAAATCTTGCATTTAAAACTTGAAATATGAAGCCTGATGTGAAAATCTGCGGTCAGTACTGCCATGATCAGACATAAGATTATTATCAATTTGTAATCATAGAATCATAAGGAGAACAGGGAGAAATTTCTGTACTGAAGGTAGTCACTAATGCAGTAAAAGATGAAAATTATTGCTGTTTACTTTGGATGCCAGTGCAAACATGCAACTGTAAATTAATATGAAACTACTGGCATAATGCTGCTTTAATTTAGCAGGCTTGGGACTATGCATCTTGTCCATGTACTGCATCTGAGTTCCAGTGCAACACTAATCAGTGTGAAGTACCCAGACAACTCTGCCTAATCATTCCTACTTTATCAGTATTATTCAGAGCTCTGCTCTCTGCCTTTGAGAGCAAAGAGCTAATCCTCCCATATCTCCATGACTTCACAGGGAATTTTGTATGTTCTTCTATTTAACAGAAAAACTCAGCATCTTGCAGAATCAGCACCTTGATTTGGGGAGCTTACAGACAGAGCAAAACCTAGCAAGGCATTTTCTTTATCTTCTTTCCAAATAATAATTTAGAAATGTTCAAGTGTTAGGCAACTATTTTAGAAATGTTAATGGCATAAAAGAATGTTGTAATTTTTTGGGAGTTGTATATCCAAAGTTCATGCCAAGAATTTTATTTCAGGATGTTTTGTGGATTGCCTACATATAAACTTCATTATATGTCACTGGTTTTTTATTCTACATAAATATACTTTTTGTCTTTTCCCACCCCTAAGATGATGTTGGAGCAATTCCAATAAAGCATTTTCCAAAACATGTTGCAGATTTACATGCAAGTAATGGTTTTTCTGAAGAATTTGAGGTATGGCTCTATGATGTCGTCTTTTACTTAGCATGTACAAATAATGTTAAGTTTAAATGCCTGGAAACAAAAATGGGGGCATTACATTCTGACTTGGGCACCAATTTCATGAATGCATGAAATAACACAATAAATGTGAGTGCTTTGAGACCAGTATGGAGTTTATGCATAAAGCCTAGGGAGATTCCTAAAAGCTACCAGGACTGGTACAAATGGCAATGTTTATTATTGTGCTAAAATACTGAACAATTGTGTGAATAAACTATGCAAAGATAATGCAATGTATATGGTTTATCAGACACAGTGATAGATCTAAAGCTTTTCCAATACTAATGACAATTGAATTTTGCAGAAGCTACCCACATTTGCTTGTTCCATTTACAGAGAAAATAAAAGGGAAGTAATAATGAGTACACGTGGCAAGACTTCTGATTAACAGGGGAGCTAATGTAGTCTTCCTATGTGGTAGTGAAAGCTTTACAGTTCCTTTCCTAAAGTATATGGTTCATAAGAGGTATTTGAAAATGTTGAAAGATATGCTCTAATCATGTAATGTTACTATCACCATATGTAACTAATGATCTTCATTGTTTTTCACACTCATGTATTGCAATCAATTTAAAGATGGATATGTTCTAACTTAATTGACATAAACATTAAAACCCCAAATACCGTAATGAAAGCTGTACCATCAGCAATTTTACAAGAGATTTGAAACAAAATCAGTCAGTGGGGATGGGAACAAGTTTTTTAACTGGTCTGTGTTAATTTAAAATACAATTGTAATATTCCTGTTGCAAAAACAATAACGAAAGTAAAAAAATCAGAGTTTTGCATCTTTAGGTTTTGCTTTTGTTTCCCCAGCCAATGTATTGTGATCTAGTTGACCAAAAATTCCATGTCCTTCACATAACCTTCTTCATCAGCATTTTTTCTTCAATTCATTTAACATTCAGAATATCCATTTGATTGTGGGACCAAATTTGTAAATACTTGTGAATGTCCAGTATATATTCATATACTACACATGTGCATATGCACTGATGGGACTGGGCTCCAGCTCAGCTAGCTATGAATAAGAGCAGGTCTTGAAGGACTGTGTGTTAATACAATGGATACAAAGTTCTGTCACCATTAGTGAGTACAGCAATACAGAAATCAGATTGTTCATTCTAAATTGATCTTGTCCTACAATTTTACTTTTCCTTAATTACAGAAGTGATCTAAAGACAAAATACTGTGCATGTCACCGAACTACAGCAGCACCATCTGACATATTTCATGCTAGTTTTAACTATTGCAAAGAAAAGTCAGTGTCCTCATCATTTCTTGGTGATCCTTTTTCTGCTTTGTGGACTACTCCAGAATTAGTGTCCAGTTCTTTTCTCTACTGATAGAAAACTTAGAAGATTGGGAAAAACTGAAATACAGTAATTGTCTTTGCAGAGTTAGCATACATTTGAAGAGTACAAAGGTGGTTCAGATTTTTTGGGGGGTGGAGGGTAGCAAGTTTTTTTATATTACTACAAAATAACATTTAAAATCTAATTTTTAGACTGACAACCACTTTTTATACATATATTTAAGTAGATTAAGGTCACTGACATTAAAATGAATTACAAAAAGTGTTGGGAAGCATCATTAGTACTTTTAGTGATGGCAATATATTTGCTATTTAACAGTGTGGGCCTTATAAATGCTTGAGTTTCCTGTCAACTAAAGTAATCAATAAAATGAATTAATTTTGCGAGTCTTAGAGAGTTTGTGCCTGTCTTCTCAAGCCTGTCTCTCTTTATAAAATCGTTGAAATTGCTGGCAGCCAAAGTGAGGGCTGTAACTCTGTCTTTCCCCAGAGTGCTCTGAGGCTGGCTGGACAGCACACAGTCCTGCTTCAGTGGAGGTTTTGCAGCTGAATGCAAAGAGAGCAAAAGCATTCCCCAGAGAAACTGATGCATTTATAAGGACCAATAAAAATTCCAATGAACTGTTAAATTTACAGATAATCTGGCTAAAGTCTGTAGTGTTGCTCATATGTACAAGCTTTCACTGGCCTAAGATCTAACATTAAAGATAGGAAAAGAGATGCCATAATTTTAACTGGGAAAATTACCTGTTGTTTCCTTTAGGAGTTTTGTCAAAATACACAGTTTTGTTGTTATTATGGATATATTGCATGACCATAACTGTTTTCCATATAGTAATTGTAATTTATATAAACACTTATCCATTTGTTCTGTGCTGTGGAATTTGATTTTTTTTACTTTTTTTGCATTCATTCCCTCATTAGACACTGAAAGAGTTTTATCAGGTAAGGAATTATTTCACTGCATTTTTTTTTAGCAATGAAGTAGTTGTAAAATATCATAGATAATTGGGTGTAAGGTTGTGGTTCTTTTCATGCTTACTTACTGTATTTAAAGACATTTTATGTATGTTAATACTTACTAAAGAATGGCATACTTTTTTTTCAGGAAATCCAGAGCTGTACTGTAGATCTAGGTATTACATCAGACAGCTCTAATCACCCTGACAACAAGAATAAGAATAGATACATAAACATTGTTGCTTGTAAGTAAAAGCATCACTTGTTGTTTTGTGCAAGAAATAATTACAGACAAGTATAGATTTATATGTTATTAGTGGGAGCAAAAATACTTCTACACTGAAACCTCCAGCTACTGTTCAGCAAAGTGCTCCTTGGAGAGGAGTTAGCATGAGATTTCACATCTCTTCAAGTTAGGCCTCTGACATTCTGCTGCTTTGATGAGCATGTGTCAGCAAGACATATTCGTGTCTTCTGCGATGACCCAAAGGGAGTTGGGAGATTTCATTATAATGCCATTAGAAAGCCTAAGAAGCTGTGTTTTGATTGTCAAAATTAATCCATCTTTGATTTGGAGTAATGGTGATTTATTGTCTCTATGAGCTTCAAAATCCCTGGATATATTTACTGTCACATACAAACATGAATGTTCTGGTTTTATGTGCCTGGCAACAATGTAGTACAGCATCTTCATTAGCCAGTACACTTGTTTTCCCACTGCATCACTCTCCCAGATTTTTCTGCTCTGAAACACTATTCAGTTTTGTTAATATCTCTTTCAAGCTATTGCCTCTGGGTTTTTGATCATTTGTTGGCGCAATAATTTTTTTAACTCTCCATAGCATTTCGACTTTGTTCTGATTACAAGAAAGCTCTAAATAAATCTAAATCTTCGGCATTCAGCATCACTAAAGCTTAATAGAAAAAGTGACAGAGTCAGCTGTCTGGCAGAAGACAATGTAAACCAGCAACAGGAAATGACAATCCCCCTGGCTAAAGATGTCTCTAAAGGGACAAAAACTCAGGGATTTTCCTCTGTCACTCTGTGTTTGTAGCTGGTCATACGAAATGTGCCAGCCCAGGGGCTGTTTTATTAAAGAGCAGTACAGAGGCAGCTTAGGGCAGCTGAAGTAGCAAGAATCCTCTGTAAGCGACTCGAGTGTAGTTCTTGCAATTGGTGCAGCCTACAGAACGCTTCAGCTCACCCTGATGTAGCCACTGCTGATGCTTCAGATGACCAGCATTTTCAAAGTCTCATTGCTCTCCAGTGTTCTTTTAACTTGGAATTAAAGCTCCTCAACAACGGTGCCTGCTGTCATTTTGAGACATCCCACTGTGCAGATCTGGCAGTCATGACACAGGACTTATGGAAGACCCATACACATTTACAAGCAGCAGCTAGAGGCCATAGGGGAAATATGTCATAGTGCCTAAAATGATCCGAGGTGCTGCTACTCAGGCCACTAGATTCTGAATCCCTTCAAACTTTGGAGTCATTACTTTATTTTTCTGCAAATTAGAATTTTGAATCTGATTCATACCTAAGGAAAGGATGTTGGCATATGTGATTGTATTGGTCTTATGCATTGTAAAAATACACCTCATTATTTTTACGAGAAAGAATATATTTCTTACCAAAAATTGCTTATTTTCTCCCTTGTTTTACTGCAGATGATCATACTAGGGTTAAATTAGCCCAGCTTGCAGAAAAGGATGGAAAACTGACTGATTACATTAACGCCAACTATGTCGATGTAAGTGCCTTTTCCTATCTACTGGCCTATTGATCTGTCAGTCTTTTCTGTAAAAAAAAATATGAATGGACATGAATAGGTTTAATGCAAAAGAAGTATCACAATATTACAGATTTTGTTAAAAAAACTTTCGTGGTCTAAGTTAAGCCTACGAAGTTAAAGCAAAGGTAAAATGCCAATTCTTTCTTGGAATCCATCTTCATATTGTAGCAACTGCAGCTTAATGAAGGGCATTTTTTAAGAAAAAATATCCTGTCACATCTGAGTCATTTTAGAGGTATATCTCATCTGAGTGGTTAATTCTCCCCTCTGAGGTAATCTCATGAGAGGAAGAGTCTATTTAGCTGAGAGCCTCACCAAGGCACCATTACCGGTTTTCATTACATAGTTATTTACACATGAGTGATCATGATTCATTTTTTAAACCACTTCTGTAACACATCTCATAATCACTATCATATCAATGTTCTTCCTGAACACGGGCATTTGAACATACATATCCTATTTGCTGGAATGATAAATATTGACATAACAGTTGTATTCATATGTTATCTGATACCACAGGGTTTCTGCAATTTCAATAGTTAAAAACATAAAAGTGCTTAAAAGGTTTTCAAAGTCTTTAAAAATAAATACATTAAATGTCATGTACACCTCCCAACCTCCTTTTGCTCATGGACAGTGATTTGACAAGTGTCATTTCTTATATTTCAATTTAGGGCTACAACAAGCCAAAAGCCTACATTGCAGCTCAAGGGCCACTAAAATCAACAGCAGAAGATTTCTGGAGAATGATATGGGAACATAACGTAGAAGTTATTGTGATGATAACTAATCTCATTGAGAAAGGAAGGGTATGAGTACCTTTGTCTGTTTTTTATTTCTCTGATGTTGGTAGATCTACCTGTAGCAAACTCCTGTCTTTTAAAAATCCGGTTTTGTCATTTATTGAACAAAAATCAATAGTTTGTAGTAGTTGCTTGTACTAGGACTGGCTACAGAAGTATAAAGTTGAGGATTTGTAGAATGAAACTAAAGAAAATATTCAATAAGTCTTGAAAATACCATGTTCTAACCACAAAAAAAATCTTATCCTGAAAAAAAGACTTCTTCTATATAATAGAAGTGGACAGACTGTGGACCTTGTGCCACATTCTGCTACCAGTCTGCTTGCCATCATGCTCTTTGTCAGGGTTGCCTTTGACCATGGAAAGGAGAAGAACATATTTCAGGTGAACTTTTCTGGATATTCACTGTTAACATCCTGTACTCCCAGTTCCTTTCCTACTACATGACTAGACACACATTTGTCCAGTGAGACAAAAAGAGGTCAAACCCCATCACAGGGTGTGTGTTTCTCTGATTATGTGGTGCGAGTATACATGTACCCTGGGGTCACATGAGGACACATTGCATCACACTTGCTGCACACTGGCAGCAGTGCCTAAAATGAATGTAAATCTTACCATACAACCTAAAAAGCATCTCTCAGATGATACAGACACAGCAATTGCAGATGAGGGTTGCCCTAGGAGTACCACTTCATTCATAACACCATGCTATAAACAAACACTCTTCTAATACTCTTAGAGAAGGCTATATGACTACCCAGCCAAAAGGCTGGACACATCACAGCTCTCTGCTGTACATTCTAGCCATACACAGGCTCACTCTTACCCTGGCTACCAGTTATAAATATTCTCTGCCCATACTATAAACTAATCAAAAGCCACATACAATTCTACTAACTTGGATGTATTCCTATTTTTCCTATAGATCGTGTTGTTTTCTTTAGTTTTTAGAGTGTCTATAGAATGGAAAGTTCCACAACATTAGACCCCTTCAACTCTGATAGTATGATTTAAACCTCTTTTTTGGAGTATTCCAAATGAAGAGCATCTTTGCACAGCCAAAATAACTGTTACTTGTTCTCCTGCACAGAAGATCATGTCTATTTATAAACTGGGTGTATTGACAGTCGCTGTACAGTTTTGTGCTTTACTATGCTCTTAAATGTGAATATTTTGGCTTACTAGTTTGACATTTTAGGAGGTTTTTTCCTCTATTTTTTATTTTCTTTTTAACAGAGAAAATGTGACCAGTACTGGCCTGCCGAAGGTAGTGAAGAATATGGGAACTTCTTGGTTACTCAGAAGAGTGTTCATGTACTTGCCTATTACACTGTGAGGAATTTTACTCTTAGAAACACCAAGATCAAAAAGGTTTGTAGCATCCTGAAAACAGAGGTGGGCAAAAGGAAGAGTTAAAAGATGCTCAGAATATTTTTAAAGCAGTTGACAACTCTTTCTGCTGTATATGTAAAGCCGAATCCTGTAGGTCTCAGCCAGCCAAGATGCTTGTCAACTTCAGTTAATTTGACCAGATGAATAAACTCAGAAAACTGTAGGACCATCAGAGAAAAAGCACTGACCACATTGGAGAGCTGACGTGGATTTTGCCTGCCTGGGTAGCAGGACGATACATTTTCAGAAAGAGAGCAACTTGAAGAAAACATGGTATGAGTTAAATTATCCACCTCAGCTCTCCATTTTCCTTTCTAAAGACAGGTGAATCCACACTTACTTTATTGTAACCAGAACCAGCATGCTCTCTCAGCAGGGTGATGTTAGTTACTTTGAGGAGGATTCTGAAAACTTAATTTATTCCAGCCACATAAATGTCCGAGACATCTAGTCTCTCACCCTCCCTGCATAATTAATACATAACATGCAGCATTTACTCTCAATTAATTTATTCTGCCTATTTTAGGAATGAATCTTTGAATGAGATTACCTGCTTTCTGAAGGAATCCCTGCCTCTGAGTTGCCATGGAGGAAGGGAGCTTAGAAAAGCAGCCTAGACAAGGCTACTTACCTTGTAGACCACTAAAGCTGGGTGAGATGAATCCTACTCTTTCTGTTCACTCAACAGAGGAGCAGAGTGGCAGGAAGAGCTGGTGACTCTTGAGAGCAGTTGTAATATGTTATCTCTCCAGTGCTTGTAGTCTTTCTCTATGGCTTCCTAAGAGACAGTGTCAGGTCATTTTTCCACTCAATGGGCAACCTGGTGAGACAGAAGCACTGGCCCTTCCCCTTCTCTTTGAAGGCTGGAATATTCAGAGCCAGTTCAACAGCTATTAGGTACAGAAAGAAAATAAAGGAAGATATGGGCTGCTTACATGTGGAATTATGTTTCTGTTGCAGGGTTCCCAGAAGGGGAGGTCTAGTGGACGCATAGTGACTCAGTACCATTATACCCAGTGGCCTGACATGGGTGTTCCAGAATACACACTGCCCGTTCTCACCTTTGTGCGGAAGGCATCGCATGCGAAGCGCCACGCTGTTGGGCCTGTTGTGGTTCATTGCAGGTGTGGTTTTTAGTCCTGTAAGGTTCACTCCACTTTTGTTTTGCAGAAAAAAATAATTTCTCTGTGGGTTAAGCAAAATTTCACTCTTGCATTTAACAATTCCTGATGGAATAAGATTAATTTCTTAGCTGATATTCTTATCTGATATTTCTCTCCTTCGTAAGGCCAACTAATCAACTGTCTGTGCCACTTCTGTAAATCCGTCAATCTCCATAAACAAGATGATGCTGCTCTGCACTATGTTCTTTTTCTTTTTTTGCAAAAGTGCTTTTACTTCTTTTTTTTTTCCCACATTTCTGTACTGCTCTCCTGAATGCTATGAGCTTACCAGATACATGTGTGGGGATAAATGTTTCATTTCTGCAAATATATCATTAGGATGCTTTTGGCTCATGCTTTCTTTGGTGCAGGGATACTCTGTAATCCTAAGAGGACCTCTGTGCACAAGAGAAGACTCACTCTATTCCTGGCTGAACTACAACTCTGCTGTTTTTAACATTACTCTGGGCTCTAGCAGTCATTTGCAACGGAGGAGCATTCTGGGGAACAGTTGAGGTCTGCATGTGCCGCAGTGTGCAGGCAGGTGTTCTGTCAGTGCTCACTAAAACTGGCAGTTCAGGGAAAATTGGTTAAAAAGGGCTTGTAGGACCTGGAATGACTTCACAATGCCCATGAAGGACTGGGTTGTTGTAAAATATATAAGCAGGTTCTGGTTTTCCGCTGTAGTACCTCACCTTTGATGGAACATTTGGAAAGAGAACCTCCTCATGAATTCTGTCCTTCTGGAGCTGACTCTGAGAAAGCGAACAGGTAAAGTCACCTCACAAATGCTGCAAATGAAGATATTTTATTTGTGGGATGATCTAATCTGACTGACATCTGTTTTTAGCTTGGAAAATGAAAATGCCGTATCTTATTGTTCTGCTGCTATTTACATCCTGCCTGTTCTTGGGAAATTCAAAATGTCAAGCCTGAGATTGCTGAGATATCAGCAATACATTAGGAGTCAATTCAGTTGAGTTTTTAAAAAGTGAGTAGTGGTAAGTCATGTGGCTTCAGTCAGACCTCTCCCTTGGGTCATAGGTATTAACTCACCTCTGTCTGTAGGCAGTTTTGTACATTTTTTAGCTAACCTGACCCCATGCACTATGGAATTTTAAAGGAATCATCTCATGTTGGAAATGTAACTTTTATTTATATTTACAGGCTATATGGAAGACACAAATGATGAGATGTATGAAACTTATTTTAGCTACTTTTATTTGGTACTTTTCATGTTTTTTCTTTCATAACAAGTACAGATGGCATCTGGTAATCTTTGGACTTCTTTGTGTCTAACAGGGTGTTAACAACCTGGACCTTTGAATTTCATATCATACTTATTTAGACAGTTTATTACAGCAATCTAAGCTCACACTACCTATGCTCTGTGCCCTCTCTGTGGCAGAAATGAGATGACTGAATTAGCATGTATGGACTGAGCTGGATCTGCCCAGAGGGGACCATGCAGGCCCAGCACGGTGCTGCTCTCAAGTTACATGTACATACACATAATGTTCCTTCATATCTTAGAGGGGAATTACAAGTGACTATTTTATAAAAGAAATTTTTTCTTTAATTTTGTGATACAACTGGTTTTATACTACATTAATCAGAGTTCATAACAGGAATGAGCTGATTAACCCTTACTTCTCCATTTTCTATTTTTAAAAAGGTTTTCAACAATTGCTTGCCATCTTAGCTTTGTTTAAAGAGTGTTAAGCTTTTTTCTCTTACAGATATACTCTCAAGAGTTCTGCCATTTCCTGGGGTTTATCTTTGAAATCTCCTATAATGTAGTGGGTGGAATAATGCAACTTTTGCTTTAAAGTGCCGTTTTGACATAGAGGAATTTGAACACATTAAGTGTGCCCAAATGCTGACATATACCACCTTTTCTAGATATACTTGGCAAAGTATCCTAAGGAGTATCAGAAGCCTGAAAATGGCAGACCTGCAGGAAACCCCTTAGTTCTATTTCAGCCAATAGTTTAAAAATCATTTGAGAAAATAGTGTTTAGGTCTATTCTTGCACAAAGAAAAAGATTACTATCGGCCTCAAACCTTTAGCAAAGTATATTGTATAATAAATTCATTTGCAGAGGGAAATATTACCTATGCAGCAGTTTGTTGAAAAAACTGTGTATGGAACAGTTCTTTCCATTAGCGTTTTACTTCAGGCTCAAGACTGTTTTTTTGTTTTATAGTGCTGGTGTTGGAAGGACAGGCACATACATAGTGTTAGACAGCATGCTACAGCAAATTCAGCATGAAGGGACAGTCAACATATTTGGATTCTTAAAACACATACGTACCCAAAGGAACTACTTGGTGCAGACTGAGGTAAGAATAAAATATAAATAGCATGAGACTATTACAAACTATTTCTGATTGCAGGAGGAGAGATGATGCAGTGCTCTTTTTGGCACCACCAGACAGACAGAAACCAGTCACCAGACTGGGTGGGATTTTCCCTTTTGCTTGCCTTGGTTTTTTAGAGACATCCTTCTAGGCATGCTTAGAGCAGTGCACTAGAAATTACCTTTCTGTGGGCTCTTGTCTGTTTATTAAGGAGGACTCAGAAGGAAGCCTGTATAAATCATGTTTCCCACAGTAGGGCTTTCTTGGCAGGACTTGTATTTTTGTCACGGAGCTTTTTGAGGAAGCACCATTATCAGGTGTTCAGATCTTCACTGAACCTCATCAAACAGTTTATATTAGGCAATAAAATATGGGGAAAAAAGCTGTTTCAGACAGAAAATTAGATATAGATGCTTTAAACTGAAGATTATATATAAAATATTGAAAGACCAAGAGAAAACAGTAAGGGCAACAGCAGGGCATTTGAAAGTCTATTTCAGGTTTCAGGAACAGGTGTTTAGATTCCCCAGTGCCTTTCAACAGAAAAGAAGTTAATCAACAGCTAGGGCACTTGTTCCAAAGGATATGAGGGAGAAAATAGAGGATAGCAGTAAGAACTAGAGGCAGGACTGGCTTGAAAATTTGACTTAAGGCTGTGCTTGCATTTTTAACTCTATTCTGTTAATGTGAGATATCACAAGTAGTGAGGATTTGGTATTATATCATATATATATGTGTATGTATGTATTGCAAGTATAATTGTCAATTGTGCTTGTAAATGCGTACTGTCACTGCAGAGGGACAGCCTTTGTTGTAGAAGATCACATTTGAGAAAACCTCTGAAAAAATACTGACCACATCAGAAGTGGCAGCTTAACCAGAGGTATCTAGGGGAATCTGAAAATCATGAGAGCTCAGAGGTTTGGTTTTGTTTTCCTAGGAGCAATACATCTTCATTCATGATGCACTGGTCGAAGCAATACTCAGTAAAGAAACAGAAGTCCTTGAGACTCACATTCATGCCTATGTTAATGCTCTCTTGATACCTGGACCAACAGGAAAGACCAGACTGGAGAAACAATTCAAGGTGAGCTCTCTGAGATAGTAGTGTGAAAATCTTTAGGTTTTTAAGCCCTGAATGACTTAAAAGTATCTCAACATAACTTTCATCAGCTTTCTCTACCTAAAATTTAACTGCTGAGCCTAAATTCAGATTAAACGTACTGAACGAATGCAGTCAGTTGGGACAAAAGAATTATTTTCATATTCTTAAAAAAGGGATTCAGCAAAAAAAATCCACAAAAAAGAGATAATGAGAAATAGGACAGTAAATAGATTTTGGAAACTCTTAACTGCATGCCTTTGAAGAAAGATCTCAAAGGTAAAAATGTCCGGAAAGATACTATTCTGGCAAATACATCATGAACTATATTGATCAATCAGTGTACTCCCCTCAGTGTACAGCACTGGCTAGATGACAGACTTCACCTTCAAAGATACACTTATTGATCTAGGATTCAAGAATAATTTGAACTGCTAAGAACAGTGAAGAAAAAATATTCTGGTGACTTGCTAAGTAGTTTAGACAGATAACTAGATAACTACAGTTAAGGGAGACAGCAAACCTGCAATATATGCACCCTTCTGTTTAATGCAGCTTATGAAGGAATGGCTTTTCTACAGTTACCTGACTTTTTTTAACTTCATTGTTTCAGTTGCTGAGCCAGTCTAACACACAGCAGTGTGATTATTCGACTGCACTCAAACAGTGTAACAGAGAAAAGAACCGAACCTCATCTATCATTCCTGGTAAGCTTGATCAAATCCTCATCAAGAACTGAAGGCATCTGCATTGGTTTGAAGCAATGTTTTGTAAAGTATTTGTAGTGAAGAAGTGCTTTAAGAATTATGCACAGGAAAATAAAATAGATGGCTGGATAGCACTTTATTCTGATTGATAGAGCTCAGGGTTATCATTACTGTGAGATGTGAGATAATTGCTATAGTATTATAAGAGTCATTGCAACATGTTTATGAATTCATAATTTTTTACAGTGGAAAGATCTAGAGTGGGTATCTCATCACTATCTGGTGAAGGCACAGACTACATCAATGCTTCCTATATTATGGTAAGTCAGTTAATATACTGGTGAAAAACAATGCACAGCTGTTTCCAGAGCTGCCATGCAGCTGAGTTAGGGTGGCACAATCCTGATTTTGAAAGCTGCTTTCTTCCATTATTCACTCTGCCTGAAAGAGTTACTTCCCCCAGGAAGTACTATTACCATTATTACTGGTCTTAAATTTGGTAAAAGTGCATTGCATTTTAACAATCTGTAGAAACATAAATCACATCATAGTTTCAAAAACTGTTAAAGCTAAATGCCACTTACGGGAAGATCTTTTGAGATGAACTGTGTTAAATAACTAGTTAGTTTTCAATGTCTGTACTGTGGTTTGCCTTCCTACCTGCTCATCCTACAGAGCTTTTGCAACTGGCATAGCCTTGGATACCACAGTTCATCAGCTTTCCATTATCTTTTTGCTCTCTGGGTTTTGTTCAACTCTTTCCCCCTTCAATAGCTGAGAGGGAGGAGTAAATGCCTCCTGGACATTCAGGAAAGAAATGGGAAAGCTCTCTGCCATGATATGTGTACATGATCTTTCAGGTACATTACTGCATAGGAACTCTCTTTTCTGGTAGGAGTTTGATCTGAGATATCTGTGTAAATTAAGAAACTGATTGGGATTTTTGCAGCTCTTTCAAGTATTCTTTTATTTGGTTCAGGTAGTCAGTCATTTTTATTATGAGTTGCCTCTTTGAGTCTTCTCTGATCTCTTTTGTCCTTTTTTTATCTTTTTTTTTTAAGTTTCAAAAATTGTTTCAGTGTAATTGAATTTATTCTTTTCCCATGGAAAATACTTCCATGGAAGTTTTATATTTTTCTAATATTTGCAGGAAACTAAAGAAGGAACAAGTGTGCAATGTATTTTCTAGGTTCTCGCGTTGTCCACTAGAAGCTTCCTTTAAGCATTAATACTTGGGTAGCAATTCTGAGTCTGTCTTTTTTTTTTTTTTTGTAGGGTTATTATCAAAGTAATGAATTCATTATTACTCAGCATCCCTTACTACACACTATCAAGGATTTCTGGAGAATGATATGGGACCATAACGCCCAGTTAATAGTCATGCTTCCTGATAGCCAGAATATGGTGAGTTCTGTGTCTGATTGTTATGGGTTTATGTATGAATTTTATTAGTATTACCATTTTGAAATATGCAGGATATGAGAAAATATCTTGCATTCTACAAAACACAGTTAAAAATTAATAACACCAAACTGAGTGTAAAATCCCCAAGTCATCTAGCATAAATCTAGAAATCCTTGTCTAGACAGATTGTGATTGGATTGAAAAAGTATTAAATCAGTCCTGTACAATTTATAAAAGGAGCCAAACAGCACAAGTAACCATTATGCAAGGTTAGGTTTTGCTCCACAACTTAGTTGTAATATGGCTTCTTAGCCATTATTAGGTAAGGGCAGAAGTGTGAGGTTGTTTCTCGCAGGACAGCAGCTGGTGGGACCTGGGCAGGGCCAGGACCACCAGTGGCCAAGCATTTCTCACATGTGAAAGAAGCCCTTGGGGTGCACAAGTGGCCAGGAGCACTGCCAGCAGGGTGGGCACACAGGGCATGGGGCAGCAGTTCCTGCAGAAGGGTGGGCAGGAAGGGCACTGAAGGGCTGCCAGCTTGACCAGGGAGCAGTAGCACCCACCCAGCAGACAGCCATGGCCTCTCTGCGCTCTGCATCCACCACAACCAGAACCCACCCCAATTTCCCTGAAACACACACAACAGGCAGACAGGATACATGACAAGGAGCATTCCCTATCCATCTGACCATTTTGGTTATTCAAACTATTAGAGGATTTTCTTTAAAAAGCCCATCTCTCTTTGTTTCTGTTGTCAAACAGAAAGGATGCTTCCATGAGAACCTTTTTCTGCACTTTCAGATAAACCCAGGACCACACATACATTACAACACACCAGTTAAGTTTATCCTGTGACCATGGACTATGCGCAGCACAGCACAGCCTGAAGGCCAGGCTGGATGTGTGGCACAAGGTAGCACTGCAGGTTCCTTGCTGTATGGGTCCACAGGGTACATTGGTCTTCTGGTCAGGATCACCGCAGAGGTGTTTGAAAACCATCATTTTGCCATTGTTAAACCACTCAAAATTTGATTTGTCAATTTAAATCTAGATGGCTGGATTGATTATATACGTGACACATTATTTATTATATTAGATTTTGTGTTGTAAAAGCTCAACATTACTTACTTTTATGACTTCATTTCTTTTTCCTGGAGGCTGAAGATGAATTTGTGTACTGGCCAAACAAAGATGAGCCTATAAACTGTGAGAGTTTCAAAGTCACTATGATTGCTGAAGAACACAAATGTCTGTCTAACGAGGAGAAGCTCATAATCCAAGACTTCATTTTAGAAGCTACACAGGTAACACTGTCATAAATGTGACTCAGGACTTGATTTGTTAAAGGTAATGCCCACATCTTCTTACATTTTTGATGTTAAATGACGGATAAAAAATCCATACTCTAGAAACATCCATGGAGGGAGTAACGTCTATAAGGTAATATGATGACAAAGGGAATAGTCCAACCTCCACTGCAGTGGGGTTCTGCATCTGGAGACTGGAGCTGGAACAAGGTGACGGAAAAGAATAAAGAAAGTCAATCTTTTACAAAATTGACTTACGGAGGTTTTTGTTTGGTTTTTTTTAATCATTTAGGATGACTATGTACTTGAAGTGAGGCATTTTCAGTGTCCAAAATGGCCAAATCCTGATAGTCCTATTAGTAAAACTTTTGAACTGATCAGCATCATCAAAGAGGAAGCTTCCAACCGTGATGGGCCCATGATTGTACATGATGAGTAAGAACTGCACTTTTCTGTTTGTTTTGATGCTTTTCTGTAGAACCATCCTTTCACTGAGTAAAAGCTGCTGAAACAAGGCACAGTCTGCACTTAACAATAGTGGTAATGCTTCTGTTCCAGCTGCATCAAAAAGAGAAACATTTTTATTTTATCATACTTCATTTCAGTTTTATCATTTTGATACTCTGGATGGTTATCAGATAAGTCACTGGAGAGGAAATCAGTTAAGGCTCCATTGTCTTTTACTGAAAGAATTAACAGTTTAGATGAGGCACCTTGCCCTTCTCCAGCTGTCCAATAATGGCAAAAAATAACAAAATCTTGAAACACTGAAGGTCCCAAGGCCTTCAGGATTTGGTTAGTAGAGGGTTGTAGAGAAATAACTCTAAGAAGCTGTAGCCAGGTGCCGTGAAAGTTGTTTTAAGCCAGTGCTGGGCAGACCAGCATGACAGAAATTCATCTTACCAGTTTGCCCCAGAATTTGTAATTTCTCCAGCTGTAAAACCTGACCCAGTTTCTAGAGCTTTGTTTTGTTTTACTTTACAAAGGCATGGAGGGGTGACAGCAGGCACTTTCTGTGCATTAACAACTCTGATGCATCAACTGGAAAATGAGAATTCAGTGGATGTTTACCACGTAGCAAAGATGATAAATCTGATGAGGCCTGGAGTCTTTACCGACATTGTAAGTAATAATGTGCACCTTTTTTTCCTATGTGTGACATTATTAGCATGCTTGGATCCTAGGGCAACATTACTGAACTATTCACATCTTAATTTCTGCATGAATTAATGAAAATTGTCTTCCAGGGGTGCTGTAGAAAAAGAAATCTTCTGGATTCTGGAAAGAATTCAGATGAAGAAAAAGAAGAAGAAAAAAGCCAGCAGACAAATAGCAACCCTAATCCTGTCCCCAAATTTGCAATTGAATTTAACAAGGATCAGATTCAGCATGTATTTCTTTTAAAATACAGCTTTCTATCCTACCTGTACTGTGGTCCCTAATGACATGCTTTACATTGTATACAGGGGGAGCCATTAGTCAGAAAATAATAAAGCTGCTAAGTAATGCAATAAATCCTGGAGCACAGTAGATTAACAGACTGACACATCAGCTGTTAATTAATTTTGAGTAACAGTGTCACAAAATAACTCTTTCTGCCAACATCCTGAGTGTATTCTCTTTTCTTCTCCAGGAACAGTACCAGTTTCTCTACAAAGCTATTCTCAGCCTTGTCAGCACAAGACAAGAAGAAAACCCCTCAGCATCTATGGACAGTAATGGCTCAGCTTTACCTGATGGAAATGCAGCTGAAAGTTTAGAATCTTTAGTTTAATTAACACATCAGATTAAACATAAACATCACTGCATCACACCAATCACACCTGGAGTTTTACCATTATTATTTTCAGTTTTGTACCTTGGGTGGGAAAAATCTGTCCAGTCAGTATATATATATAATCAGATCCCAACCATTGGTCAAACCAAGTTATTTCTGTTATATATGACTTTACTGTGGAACTTTTATCATCAACAATGCGTGCCTTTTCTCGAAAGATTTATTGTAATACGTTGTTACATCTGGACTAACTTGATTGACTTTTACAGTGTTTCTAATAATTGAATTGTGGTATTTTTTTCAGTATTAGTTTTTTTGATTTATCTGGCTTTACTTTTAACTTAAAATTACCATATTTATAGATGTTAGGGAATCCTCAATTACAAACATGTCATGGGTTTAGTATTTGGTTTATTTGCTGTATTTATAACAATTTACATTTGCTAGAAATGCAACTTTTAATATAGTAGAATGTAAATAAAATCCTGCTCTACATAACATTCAACATTTTAAGACTCCAATTAGACATTTAGAATAGTAATCTGATACTTACTGTAAATACTGCTACTTCTGTAGTGATCCATGGACCAAATTTATATTTATAATTGTAGATTTTTATATTTTACTACAGAGTCAGTTTTCTAGTTCTGTGTAATTGCCTTGTTAAAATGATGTAGTCAGTATGGTTTTATTTTAACAAAGACTTCTGATATATAACTGTGCATCTTAAGCAATTTACCTTCATATAGCTGCATGTGATTTTAACTTTTGTGGGAACTAGAAATCATTTGTTTTGAAATGAAAAGTTTTTATGAGAATAACACTGTACTTGGCATTGTTAAATTGTTTTTACCCTGGTATTGCAAAAATAAATATAAATATTCCAGTCTGTGCTTAGTATTCTTCCACATACAGTATACAGTCTTCACTGCCATGCAGGAGAGCTTTTACTTACAAGAGCAAGGACTTAAGGCTGATCTGCAGACAGCTGCTCTTCCCATGGAATCTGCAAGTTCAGGAGACACTTATAGAAAACTTTTCTGTTTTTTAATATCTGCTCCACTCCTACCCGTACCTATAGCGTCCACATTAGCTCCTTTTTTAGTGTCTCCTCCCACATCTTGCAGTCTGGTCACCCACGGGTTAATGGGCTGTTGCAGGTGTCCCAATTGCCTTAGCTGGCCCCTCCCAAGACACCTCCCTGCTGGCTTGGCTTCAGATCATTGATTTGGCTGCTGAGCTCTTTGCTGCGGCCTCCTTTGGCAAGGCAACAGCCAAACTTTGGGAAGCAATAAAGCAAGCAATCTCTGCAGAAACGAAAGCAAATTGTTTCAAGTTGGCCTCAATCATTTTCTGTAACCTTCAGAACTGGCAAGAAAAGAGACTGCTTGTACTGAAGATTGCACCACGAGGGGCTGGAGGAGCCCGGAACAGAGTAAGACACTTGTTTAAAACTAGCATGGGCAGTGAGACCAACTATTTTCTCACTTTATACAGTTTATACAGTAGCTATGTAGAAATATTGAGAGCAGAAATACTGTTCTGGAGTAAAATGTACAGAAAATAATGGACCTTTTCTGAGATGAAAACTAAGCATGGAAAAAGACAGGCCTGATGTGGGCTTGGAGATTTTAGCTGATTGATTCCTAGAGTAGGCATGTGTAAGGGAGCTCAGTGTGTCAGCAGATGGATCTAGACCCCCTCAGCAGTGTGTGATTGAGGATAGGTGGAGCTGCAACAAAGCCAAAATGAATTTAGATTTGGAAGAATCTAAAGAGCAGAATCTTTAAAGAATCCTCATACTGTTGATACATGAGTGTGAAGGTCCTAGACAAGGAGACAGACTGGCACAGAATGTCAAAATAGCTAGCAGTAAGGCAGACTTTTTCATGCTCTTGTCCTCTTTCATTACAAGAAAAATAATCATATAGACAAAACAATGTATCAGAGAACCGCAGGGATGGTGTAAGTTTGGAAGGGACCACTGGAGGTCATCTAGCCCATGTAACATAGGGAGGTTTTGTAAAACTGTGTTATAATATTAATGTGCTTAAATTCTCTTTTACTTTTGACACTTTCTAACCACAGTTCAGTCCAAGAGGTTAGGGAGTGGTTGAATCCATTGGACTTGGGACCCTCGACATTTCCCCTTCCCCATCCACTGCATGCAGGATGATTCTCCTGTAAGCCCAAAGGCCCTGTGCAGGTCCAGCCAGGGAATATGCAGTGCACATGTACCACACAGGGAGACACGTGCATACATGCACACAGGATGGTAGAAATAGGATTCATGACACAGAGAATAGGACTAGGATTTTAAAAGGAGGCAGGACAGAGGGCCATGGTCAGGCACATGGCATGAATGGGTAAAGGGACTGGCCAGCAGCCAGCACATATATGTAAGCACCTTTTACCCCTCTTCTCTCCTTGTTCCTGTGCTTAGAACGGCTCTCCTTAGTGCCTCTGTTTCTCCAACCTTTTCTATCCCTTTGCAGATGAAAAAAATTCTTACCTAATTACTCTCACGGGTCTTAACTTTGTTACGCCATACCCAACTGTGAAACCTCAGATGCTGCTGCTTAGATATCTCAGCTATAATGGTGTTATCAAGTTCCCTGGTATTTCTCACTTCACAAGCTTTTCTTTCCAAGAGGTCTCTAATACTGTCCCTGCCCGGCTCCGTGGGGTCCCGCGTGCCCCCACAGCCGCACGGGTGGGCTCAGTGTTACAGTCGGTAGCACAGAGCCGAGAAGGGCATTTGTGTGCGTTCTGCCAGGAGCATTTATTGCTGCTACACTGCCGAAGGGTGCAGAGGCAAACACCAACATGATCCCAAAACTCACAGTTTTATCTGGGGGTGGGGAAAAGGCGGGACCAGGGAACGGGGACCAATGGGGAAGCTCTGGGGGAGGGACGAGGGGTAGAGGCTGACAGCCGGCCGGGGAATCCAAACTGGGATAGGTTAACAGAACAGAACACGCATCCTGGGAGAAGCTTTTTTGGTCACCCTAACATAAAGTGGTTCTTGTGGTACTAGGGACTTGTCTTACTGAAAACTCTCTGTCCCTTGTAATGTATGTTCACCGGCCACCACAGGTCTCCACCAGAGCTTGGCCTTCCCTCACATAACTCCCCTTTAACTGCCTGTGTAGCACCACAAGACTTTATGGCCCTCTTCCTCATTCCTGTTAGCTGCTCACTCTTGCTCTCTCCAGCAAGTTTCTCAGAATTTGTGCAGGTAGTTTAGCCTTGGGCCAGGGGTGCCAGCCATGTGCCCGTAGATACAAGTATTCATCTCTAGTTCAAAGCCATAATTAGTTCATTAAATAATTCAGAGGCAACCTACTTTTCTGGGCCAAAACTTCTTTATTCAGGTTTTGCACCTTTTTTTTTTTTTTTTTTTTTTTTTTTTAATCCTGTGGTCCTTGCCATGGTTGCATATTGGCTACTACTGAAGTTCAGGAAGAACAGGACTGAGATAGGACTCTTACTAAGTGCAAGCAAACATGCAATGTATCCTTGGTGGAGTTAAATGCCGTCAAGAATAGGATCTAGAACTATTTTCTTATTACATTTGTGGAGTTGGGGGGTTGACAGGAGTTAAAAATGTACATAACGGGCTCATTGCCCCAAGTGATGCACATTTTTGTAAGAATTGCACATACATATTTTTCGGAGTGTTCAGGCACAAATTTGGTGCATACAAATGTGTGTAATGGTTGTGCTTTGAGAAAGGGATTATCCTCTTTTTCAGGTGGCCTGAGGGTTCCTTACTACTTCCTCTGAAGCACTCAGATTTGCTGACAACGCTCCATTTGCACATCTAGGCTAATAAGGACAGCAATATTATATACTTCCCCCTTCTCATTCAAAAAATTATAGAAAGAGTTTTTGATATCCTAATCTCTAGGGGTGTACATACCAGAGAGGTTAACTGTGATCTTATGGCCATTTGCAAACCATATTCCATAACCTTATTATATAATTCTGCACTTCACCCTATTAGCACAACAAGAGAAACTGTAGTGCTCATGTGCTACTTATTCAGCCTTTTCTTCTGGAAAACTGGCTTGTTGCCTCACATATCAAATAAAAAGCATGAAGGTGACTTCTGCTAATATATTTACAGGTTCATATAGTTGTAGATACAAAGTAATTTTTAGGCTAATTAATTCTGTTTTTTCAAGCATCTGTGGACCAAAAGCAAAAATGGAATCCCTCCTTTCTAAATTCCCATCTTGATATAACTGTTCCTTTCAACCTAAATGTTTTGCAGACATTTTAGAATTGTAATCCAAGGAATCAGCTGTCATTCAAGGTTTCTTCCAGAGATGTTTGTAATCACATTCATCATCTTAGCATGCTGACAAGTTATTTAAAACATAAGTGCTTAAGATAATCTCTTTACTCACACATATTGGTTCTGATCTAGAAAAAAAATAAGAATCATAAAAAAAATATTCTATAATCTTCAACTGTGATGGATTACAGATTTTAATAAATGCGTGTCAGTTCCTCTCAGACAAAGTCCATATTCTAATTAATTTTTTTCTTGTAATCCAAGCTACAGACTCAAAAGACATATAGCCTGCCTTTTCAAACTGGGTCAAGTGTGGAGAAGATGTTATGTATCTCTGGCAAGAAGTAAGATATTAATAAACAACATCAGGTTAAGCTTTTCTCTTTACATAGCTGTAAGTTATGTGTGACAAGGAAAACTTCATTAGTGATCTTCCTCCTAAGAAATCAGAAAAGAGTTGAGAGTTTAAAAAAAAGAAGAAAACAAGTAATTTACTATCACCAACTTTTTTGTGATTGTGATGTGGAGATTTAATACCTATGGAAAAGCTTTACAAAAATCAGCAGTAAGCAAGGAACAAAAGTCATAAAAACTCATCACTATCAGCACCACAACAAATTAGCTCAAGACCTTAGTATGGACTTCAAAAATCAGTTGACAAAACTTGTTAGCAATGTTTTATCACAGTGCTTTACCTAGCTTTACAGTTCTTTGCTATGTCCTAGGATAATGTGTGTAATTTCAGAAAGGTTGAAATTCTCTGTGGTAAATGCTTACTTCAAGATGAGTTTAGCAAAGTTAAACGCATTTCTCTCTCATTCTGGAGCATAAACAAAGCAGGGCTGGGGATGAGAGGAGCACTGTTGTCTTGTTGGGGTTAAAAACAGAAATAAAGGCCCCACTGCTACCCTGAGTCTGAGGTATCATAGGTTACAGTCCTGGTTTTCACTCCTTCCCTGCAGCAAGGCCCATGTCTGACCATCCACTTGTCACAGGTTTGTGCTTTGGTGGATTAGGATTTCAAAGGGACAAGAAAGAAGGGAAGTCTCTCTCACAATATTTGGCCACATTATGTCTGACTCCCCTCCATTTCCGAATTGAATTCTTTCCTTTCGAAGCCAAAACAAGTGAGGGGAAAAAAAAACCCTTCTTATGGAATGGAATTCTTATGGCTTATGGAATTAATTCCTTTGTTTCAGGAAAGTCACAACCTGTGCACAGTAGTTTAGAAAGAATATATTTGAGATGGTATGATTTGCCTTGATAAATTCTGCTAGACACTCATAGCTAAATTTCTTTTTTTCTCCCCCTCCTGTTTGTAGTTTTCCAGCCTAATCACAACCACTAGAGTCCATTTTTTTCCCCCCTTAAGCAGCTATTTTGCTATGAGCTTACAGCCTTTTCTGGCAGTGTCACTTTTGTACTCCAGTCCCTCCAAGGGATATAATTCTCACTTGTAGGAATATCTGGGGCTGAGAGCATGCAAAACACAGAGGCAGAGAAGCCAGTCTGAGTGTAATGGGGCTCAAGCACCTCCATCTCAGAAAGACACTGTGATCTTACATGTCATGAAGGTCTGTCAATAGCATAAATTCCAAAATGAAAAAATGAGAGACACCCAGTGAAACAATCTGTTCCTTGAAGCCCCGTGTGAACAAAGAGTTTAAGAGCCTGTCAGCACAGGCAGTGGTAGCAGAAGCCATGTATTCAGCTGACCAAAGCCCTCAAGCTGAGACAGGCTGTGAGACACCAAGGTTTCATGCCTTCCTGAGGCACAGGAGATATCATACATCTGCTATTCTGTAGCTTACCACTTCAGTAGTTGTCCTTATGCCCAAGAAAAAAAAAGTGCTAAAAAACCACAAATCTCTTAAGATTATAGCTGAAAATTATCTAGATACAGATATACAGATAGATAGATAGATAGATAGATATGGGCATGTTTAAACAATCCTTGAAGTCCTCTCCTGTGAGTCTAGCAAGCAGTATGCAAAGGTATTTCATGCACATAGAAAAGTCCATGTGTAGGCATCCTTTCAATATAACCATCTATGCCAAATCCCATTCAGGTACATCTTATTATTGGACTGTAAAGATGACGTGACAACAAAACAGAGGATTTCAGATTTATTTTTCAAGCAATATTGTGTATAAGATACAATTATCTTTCCAGTAATATGCAAAGAGAACTGAGAAGTATAATCTTCATAAAAAAAGATAGGCAATAAACTCATTTAAGTCTAAACATAGAAAACAAAATGCAGCATTGCACTGGGAAATAGAAATGTATTCCAATATAAAGTGTTTCAAAAATAGTACCAGTGTTTCTTAAAGAAAACACTGCACTGCTCATTCTTTAATGGTCAAAAAATATTAGATACTTTTTTAAAATTCTGATTTTCATCTCATACTGCATTTCCAAGGCAGAAAAGCAAGTATGGTGCATGCATATATACAGAGGCACAACTCTGTGGTTGTGTATTTGTGGGCTAAGGAAGGGAACAGAGAATTCCCAAGTAAAATCCTGGTCTCACCAAACACTGTACTGGAAGGAACCAGCAGAGACAAGTATAACTTTAAACCTTAGTTGTAGGCCATTAATGTACCTGGAGAAGGAGGAGGCAGCAGAGAGCAGAACATTCATTGCAGGCTCCATCCTTACCCCAGCTGCATATACCAGCCAGACAACAGACCAACAGCCTGTAAGGTCAGTGGGAAGCAAAACAACTTTGTGGAGACAGAATTTTGTGTGATATATGCATGGCACTGTAACAGAATCCAAATTTGGCATTACATTACAAAAGCAGTGGTTCAGTACAAAAAGTCCTTCTCTTTCACAGTAACATTCTCCCTTCATTCTCCATTCTCCCTTTGGCTCCTTTCACTTAACTCTGTTGCAGTTGCTACTTCATTGCATGTGCACAAAGAAAATCCAAATCCTGAGTAGCAAAACTTCGAGATCAAAACTTGAATTATTGTTATGGCTGCTTTTCCTACCATGCAAAACGACACCTGGAATTCCAGCCTCTCAGAACTGTGATTACAGCACTGCTTTTCAGGAAGAGAACCTTTGCGTTTATCAGCAAAGTGCACTTGTGAGCAAAGCTGAAAGCAGACAGCTTCCTGCATCAGTATTCAGCTTTAGAAAAGGGAAGCTCTAGGCAGCTGCACAGGTACCAGTGCAAATACAACCTGCCCACAGCATTACACCTCACAGACCTGACTGGTGAAGTCTAAGCCATGCTTTAATTGAAAGGTAGTGCAGAAATCCCTAAGCAAAAGCCAGAGAAGCAGCCCTGAAACGAAAGGAGGCAGCTGGTGCTATGTTGCAGAGAGGCTGCACTAGGGCTAAAGGTCAGTTCTGGACTGATGTGGCTAAACTGCAGCTAGAGCAGGGCTGACACATCTGTCAGCACAGCACTCAGCAGCAAATGAGCTGTTATACTCCATCAGTCTAAAGTGGCACTGTACTGAGTAGTAAGCATAGGTTCCCAAGTGAACGCTTCAAAGCCTTGAAGCTAACTCAAAAAGTGGCAATTTAAACCTCTAAACCTAGTGCATTTCAAAGCTGCATATACTACACAATGTATTCCCTTTGTAACAGTACTTGAACTGGATGAGGCATGCAGTAGAAGTGGAAAGAGTAAACATGTCATTTGGAGCATCTTCTAGGCACATTAACTGTGTTGTATTTCAGATTGCCCTTCCTAGCTGCAGAGCTCAATGCTAATGTGCTCTCTCCACAGCACAAGGCAACATGTAACAGCAGGTATTTCAATATATTGCAACCAGCTTCCACTCTGTAATAAGAAAGGGTGTGGGGGGAAGCTTGCTCTAATCTTCCTCCCTCCTCCAATTAATTTAAATTTACATTCATTATAAAGTGATTAAAAAATATTAAGATAGGTTTCAAATGTTTAAGAACTGAACATTTTCAAGATTTAAAAGGATCTTATTTGTTAGTAGTGCAGAATTTCTAAACTATTTTTTGCATATTGTTATTGTGAAAACGCTCATTAATATTGCTAAAGTGAAAGGGACGACCAGACTTAAATTTTAAGTATCATTTTCATCTCCATTTTTTGGAAAAATTATTTTTACCACATGAACAATTAAACTTCATCAATAGAGTTCATTACCCAGACTTTTCCACCACAAAATAATCCACTGTTAGATTTTTTTCAGCTTAAATTTGTCACAATAATAACCCTATACACTTAGAAGATAAACTCTAAAAAAAAAAAAGCCCTTCTGAGATATTTTAGAAGAAATAAAAGGAAAGATCCGATTGATGCTGAAACATGTACATGAAAGATTAACAATTTTAAGAGGAAAACATCACCATTTGTGAGTATCTATGGTTTCTACATTAAAGCCGGGTGGCAGGTTTTATGGAAGGCAACATTTGCATATGAAATGGCAAGTGCTGCCTTTAGCTGGTCCAAACTGAGATTCCAGAAGGAGGTGGGGGAACCAAAAAAAGCCAAAACTTGATTAAATCCACTGCTTTCAGTTACTGTCTGATAACGCTGTGAGTACTGTACAGAATGCCTTCTGCCCGAACACGTTCAAGTATTGGCCCATAAACATTCTTTGTCAGAGGTATGACCATGCCTTTGGCAGTTATTTCACCTGAAATAAAGGTATTAAAAAACAGTGTTAGTGCTCCGCTGGGTTTATTGGAATGGCTTTGGTAGCTGCACAGTGGGGCTTCTGTGGGCAAGGTGGGAGCTGCTGTGCTGGACACGGCCAGATCCAGGCACAGGGAACCAATGAGTCCCTCAGCCATGGGTGGGGCACCTCAGGGAATATTTATTTAAGAAAGGGCAAGGTGCTGAACAGCAGTGAGGAAAGAAGTGTGAGAAACAGCCCTGCAACCCCACTCTCAGAGAAGGGGAGGGTGGAAGTGCATCAGGCACTGGGGCAGAGATTTCCCTGCAGCCCCTGGTGGAGATCCAGCTGGAGGAGAGGAAAAGCATGAGGAAGGAGCAGCAGAGAGACTGATCACAGGCCCCTGTTGCCCAGCCCCCTGCGCTGCTCAGGAGAGAGGCAAGAGGCTGAGAAGTGAACAGAGAGTGAATTTGAGCCTGGGAGAGCAAAGCAGGGCGAAGGATGTTGGTTTAGTTTATCTCTTTTTTTGCATTATTCAAACCTGTTTTAATTGGAAATAAAGTAAAATAATTTTTCTTTCAAGCTGAGCCTGTTTTGCCTATTACAGTAACTGGTGAGTGATCTCCCTATCTTTATCTCAAATTAGGAGCTTTTACATCTTGTTTTCTCCCCCTGTTGAGGAGGAGTGAAAGAATAGCTGAGTGGACATCTGGCAACCAGCCAAGGGGAACCCAGAACAAATGCAAAGATCAATATGCAAATTATATAAATTTTCATTTTAAAAAAATTTTGCATATATTTACATATGCAGATTTAAAAATCCTAGCATTGTGTTCTCACACAGCATCAGTACTGTATCAAAGAATATGGAAAACAAGTTTGAAACACATAGTGGTATACACAGCTTGAACTTAATTCACAGAACTGTGAAACTGCAGTTTGATGAAAAGTATCTAAACTTCAAAAGTGTGAGTTGGTTTTTTTTTAAAAAGAACAACAACAAAAAAAACCCCAGTTTTGCTCATTTCAGTTAGCCAGGAGAAGAAAGTTCTAAAGATTAAGAGCAAGGAAGGGGAAATCACAGTATTTCTTTCAACAGTGGTGACTAGGAGGAGTTTGACTGCTTATAACAACATGCTTAGGTAATATGCCCCAAACCTCAAATTTCATCAATCCAGAAAGTAGCAGTGGAAGTTGCTAGTTTATTCAGCACAGGTATATGTTCACTGTAGCATAATCAATTATAATTTATCATGCTAAAGGTTTCCTCTACACTAGTGTAACATTTAATATTAAAAGACTTTAAAATCTTTGTGGATTAAGCAGTAAATTAAGAGTTGTCACTGAACATATGAACATCCAAACATGCAGATTAAAAATTCCGGTAAAGAAGACAGTCAGAGTCTGACAAATTTTTAAAAATATACATAAATATACTTCAGAAACACTACATATTTACTTTCTAGAAGCAGGAAGATACAGAGGATTGCAATACAGTTACTGAAGTTGGAATAGCCACTTACCATCTAGAACCATTTTAGCAGCAATAGCCGCGGGGTATCCTACTGTTTTAGCCATTGCAGAATATCCTTTGTTATCCCCATAGACAACCAGATCAATAAATTTGTCTTCCAAATGACCAGAAGGATGCCTGAGACCTATTTCACTTCTCATAACAATCATATCTCTCTCTCCAGTGCCTAAGAGAAAAGCACACAAACTATTCGTTACTTGTATTTCAGCCACATCAAGACAAGGTTCCTGAGGAGCCAGGCAATACACATTCACAGCATGGATATCAGGGAAGTGACTGAAGGCAAGGACTATCAAGGAGCACAAAATACTAGGATCAAACTAAAAGTGTAACAGGGAAAGAAAAGGATAGATTGGGGAAGTAGGGGACATCACAATACATTAAAAAATGTATCATGAAGGTTTATTAATGAAGGTGAGCAAACAAATCCAATTAAGGCTTATAAAAGATATTGCCTTGTTCCATTCAAACCCATGAAAAAGAACACATACCAAAGGGCAGCTTCATCTCCATGTGCTTTGCAAGAGCCCCTACAATGGAATCTGCTGCTGGAACTGGTTCATCTCCCAATAAACCTAACCTGGCAGAAGAAATGAGAAAGTCTTTTATCATTGCCTATCAACAGTTTCATCATAGTTTTTTTAATTTCCACTTGTTCAGCATACCAGTTTAACAGTCTCAACATGAACCAAAATGGCTGGAATTGCAAACATTTCTTCTTTTTTTAACTTTAAAAATCATTGGAACATTTTACCATTCCACTGCTTCCAGCTGATTTTTGTCCTTTTCCAGTTTGCTAAATACAGCTTCTTTAAGAACATGGTGCTCAGCAGGTGACTTAATTCCAACCAGTTTGCACATGAGCTCTTTCTGTGTTAAAACAAAAAAGGTTCATGAAGGCCTGACATCTGTTCCCACTCCATCTCATTCAAGGTTGTTGAGAACCAGCTGCTCCACTAAGATCTGTTAAAATTCAGGACTTCAGAGAAGACAGGTTACGTGTACAGGGAAAGTGAGAAAGTTTGAGAATTTTAATCACAGCAGGTGAAAATAGGGCTCATCTTTTCCTAAAAGACTTTGTACCCCACCCCTCAGCTGCTTCCCCCTACATTTTAGTTTTATCCCTTCCTCTGGCAGCAAAGAAAGAACATAGAAACCTGCATAAACAAGGGACACTAGGAGAATGGTGGGATGAAAGAGAAGCCTGACAGAGAGACTGGAGACTGACAGAGTCAAAAACTTAAGAGATTGGATATCTTTCAGTTGGTCTACAAATGGAGAATGTCCCTTTCAGAAGGAAGGCAACAGACTGATGAGATGAACAAGTCTCTAGCAATCCTGGGAGTATTACCAAAGAACTTTCTCATTATATTTGTGCATATGTGAAGGCCATTTTGTGCTACCTAAATGCTAATTATTTCTTGCTTCATTCACAGCAAAGTGGATAATAAAGAGAACTACAAGCAAGATATGAAACAAGCAAGAACTCCAGAGTCCATTTGGAGCTCAGGTTAGCCCATATCTTCTACTTTCCTGGCAGAGTTGATAAAGGGAAAATAAAAAGATGTAAAAACATCACTAACAAAATCTTTGCTGTGAGAATAATACATTTATAGCTATTTCTACAGATTACCTAACACTGTATACTTATCACTGAGGCTTGAAGAACTGGAAATTCCAGCCATCTTTACAAAGAAAACTTGAAAATATCAACCCTAAAATTGAAAGTAGACCAAAATAATCTCAAAAAAAAAAAAAAAAAAAAAAAGTAATTCCCAAGTAATTCCCATATGGCCACCCAAAAACTCCTGGAGTTTGCTCATCTTCCCAATACTGTATGTTAGTCAGAGACAAGCAAGACTGTGCCCTCTTCACCTTCTAGCTTCTTGGCTCTGAGAATACTCAAGACACTCTTAACTGGAAATAATGACATCATCAGAAAAATACTGTGTTGTTCTCAGACCATCACACAGCACAAGCCTGCTGGTTTTCTCCAGATAAATGCTTAAAAAAAGCACAAATATGAAGACAGATCTGAATTTTGCTCATCTGAGTAATAAACAGTTATTCTCTCTTTCTTCCCTTTTGTGTTTGCAAAAGGGAAGAAAATTTTCTCAGAAGACAGAGAAACAGACCTGACAAGTGTAAGTCATTTGTCACTGCAGCTCTGTTCACCCCATACTGAAATATGAAATTCCCTGTTGTCCACAGAGACAACCAAAATGTCGATTGTCAAATGTAACATCAGTCATGCCTTGGCTGAGATAAAGTGAGGCACACAAAATCAAGACAGAAAAGCAACATAATAGAAGATCAAAAAAATGCTTGTACAGAATTTTAATAGAAAAAAAGATTTTAATATGCACAATCTCTTACTTCTTGATGCCCTAAAAAAAATCTTTTACACTGAAGATCATGAGACAGCAGCAATATGGACACTGCAAACTCAGAGCACTGAGTTGACTGTGACTAACAAAAAATGTAAGACAATTCATAAAAATATGGCCATGGCTTTGTCTGAGTCCTGAAAGCGTCCAGTGACAAACACTCCAGAATCTATCAGGGAACCTGTTCCAGCACCTTATTACAACCCTGCTGAAGAAAACTTGCATAATTTCCAGGGGAAAAAAATCAAAGATCAGGATGCAAAACAAGATTCCCATTGCTAAGTACAGCCAAGTCTAGCAATAAGAAAACCATCAATAAAACAGAGGAAAGAAGGCAGAGTAATCAGAGTAACTCACCCAGGTTAGAGGTGGTGTAGTTGACCTTAGTAAAGGATAAGGATCTGGGTTAATTAACCCTAGTTTTACAAAGCCTCCCATAGTTCTGGAGTATCCCTGAAATAAAAGAATAACACCATTAAATACAATAATCACTTGAAACTGAGGTATTTTTCCTTGGTTTGAATGTAGTGATAGACACAACCATGGCAGTTTTAAGTCTTACTCTCTTGGGAAGTCAGCCACAATAACCTGATGCCAGTGAGGTGCCACAGAGTGGTGTCTTCCCCAGCCCCTCTCCACCCCTTCACTACTTTTCAATCTTTTTTAATGGCTTATTCTCTTATCAATACTTCCATGGCAAGTACCATTGGTTCCTGAGATCAAAGGGCTCAGCTGGCCAGCAGTAGTTGACACCTCAGCCCATCACTACAGACAGGGCTCTATCAGCCAGCTGGCCCATAAACGAACCACTGAATACAGACAGCACAAAGCAGAACTCTGCTCACCCAGTTTCACACCATTGGGATTGCGTGGACATCACATTTGCTGATTTTAAAGATAAGAACCCTGGGTGTTTGATTCTCATCTTCAGGAATATCAGACAGACAAACAGCGGTAAAATGGTATTTAAAAGTAACTGCAAAGCTTGCACAACAAAAGAAGTCTCAACTGATTTCTGCTTACTTTGGTTTGTATCCCATTAACATTCCCACACAGCTGCTGGACACCTGAGAGCACTTACATGCAAAGTGACTAGAAACATTAAAAAAGCAGAATGGAGGAAATAAAGCACCCTGAAAGAAGACTAATTAAATTAGGAGCCACTTCCACAAGCACTAGGTTATCAGCTCAGATGGCCTTGCAGTGAGATTCTTCTGGGTGATACCTCTTTTTAAACTGACTCCATTAGCTATCTAAACTTAATCTCCAAAAAGGCACTTTCAGGAGATGACTGCCTCCTCAGTGAACAGATTGCTTTCTGGTCTGCAGCACAGCAGCATGTGCAAAGGGCCAACACTAACTTCTGCCCTGCTCAGCACTCTGTGCTGGCATGGCAAACCCTGCCCAACAACCCTACCAACATCACCCCAGCCCAAAGTGCTGGCCCTGCTTTGGGGGTTAAGAAAACAGCACTAACCACAGAAACAGCATTCTTGCAGCACACTGACAACCCCTTGGCTTGTCACCCTGACCTTTTGCAGTTCCTTGTGTTAACACATACAAAACAAGAAAGTTTTACCAGGCATCAAATGGAAGAATAGATATTGTCATATTAAGATTTCATGATGAGATAGACGCCTCCCACATGTTTCTACATTCTGAAAAAGAGATTGTATCTAGACTGACAAAAAGAGAGCTATTACAGTTTATAACCCTTTTCCCCCCATCTGGCCCTCCATCTTCTTCCATGCTTTCATCTAAGCAAGCCTCCCTCCCTCCCAGAAGTAGACAAAAAATTCTGTTGTATTGCAACAGAGGAATTAAGACAAAAAGGACATACACTTCCTCAAGTTATGGATAAATAACAATAACTTAAACCCTGACATAAACTTAACAGACATAATACAACATCCATAAATGCTTTTTCAAGCCTTCAATATGATTTTAGGTTTATTACTCCTTAATGCATATTGACTGAAAAAATAAAAGAAAAGAAAATTTGAAAGAAAAAAATGTTTTGTTTTGATTCTGCTTTGTACACCTAACGAAAGGAAAAGAGTTGATCAGTTAGAAGGAAAACACATTTATCTCTTAACATTTTACTTAGCTGACCAAAATTATAAAGCTTCTCAAATTAAAGATTTCTAGTTACTTAATGAGAAACAGATTGATGGAAAATAATAATTTTCTGTAAAATTTTTACATTATGTTTTTCACGGGAATATAAGAAAATGGAATTATTTCATTTTTAAAAATCCTCTATTGATCTGACACCAGGTACAGAGCCAGAATAAAAAGAAGAAACAATGCAAGAAACAATGAAGAAACTATGCAAGACAACTGGCCAACTGTCTAAAAACAAATAAAAGTCTTTTTCCATTTTGCAACAAAAACCTGTTAAATACAGCAAGTAAAGCTACATTTAAAAATAATTAGATAAGTGCTTTCTGTTATCTCTCAGCTGGGATAACGGGGAGCTCATAAATAGCAAGTGCAGAGCCATAAAAGGCTGAGATTTAAATATACAGTTTTCTTGAATTTTACAACATTCATCTCTTGAGGAAAACAATAATTACTAATGATAAAGCCAAGAACTTACTTTGTATCTTAAGGTACCCCTCAGTAAAGTGCGAGCTGTCTGAATACCATATGGCTCAGCATATTTTGTGCTGTCTCTGTTAGGAAAACCTTCAAGGTTTAACCCTGGGAAAAAGTCCATTGGAGTAACAGAATCCAGTAACGCTCCTCCAGGTGGAATATTGATAATCTAAAGTTTGTGAAAGAACAGCAAATATTATTTTGGTGCAGTCTTATTCAACTTATTTCAGAACAGAAAAGATAAAGTATGCTCAAAACCAGGAAAAACATGTTTGGTCTTGCAAGTGCAAATAAAGACCCAATCTAAATAAAGCAGTTGCCCAAGCCATTTAATCATATGTGTGCAGGAAGAGCATGCATTGTGTCAGCCATTATTAATCAAAGGTCTAAAACAAGCCATGTTCTTCTCACACACACTGTTAATTCCTGTTGTACTTATATTAAAGTGGCAGGTTCCCATTTCACTTACATTAATGTCATTTTGGAGCATGCCCCAAACTCCACCAGTGTGAAGCGAGATTCTGCCCATGAGCTCCCTGCATTTTTGTCAAATTATTTATTACCTTGTTTAGGTTTTGCTTGGGTTTTTATATATGGGAGAGAAGGAAAATAAAAACAGAACAATGGGTGTTTGTTCATTCTTTTAAAAATTAAAATAAATCAAGTTATATTACACAGATATAACATTACTGCCCATGTGTATCTTTACTTGAGGCTACAAAGCACAGAGAGAATTCACCACCGAAGGAAAACAAAAAAATGGGTGACTAGTTCTATTATCACTCCCAGCCACAGCCTTGAACCCTGCTTCCTTCAAGCAGCTAAAGCCTAGATCTGCTATGCAGCATCAATACAAACTCATTTTCCGATTTCTAAGCAAGGGGAAGAGGTTTACTTATAGAAGAAATACTAAAGCAGTGAAGCCTGCAGAAATGCTGAAAGGCAAGACATTGTGTGAAAGAATCCTACACAATGGTCAAAGACATAAATATTTAGTGGCAAGGAGGAAAAATTGCAGAATTTACTGACCAGCTCACCTAGTCCTCTCATAATAAATCATTCATATGCATGCTCTAGTTTTTTGTAGCAATGGCTGATCCAGCTCAGAATTAAGTAAGAAATATTTTAACATTTTCCAAGAACACTTTTCATCTGAAACTTTGCTGCTTTTTAAGTAAAATTCCTGAATTTCTCCTTTCTTACTTCCATAAGAACAGTAGAGCACCAAAATGTCATGACAAAATATTTCGGAAGATTACATTTCAAAAGATTTCTAAGTTTTGGAGATCGAAGAGTTTTAGGTAATTACCTAAACTTTACAGTGGTTATACAAGGCAGTCTCCTTGATAATTGCAGTAACTACTCTGAGCAAGTTAGAATGGAAATAGATAGGAAAGAAGAAATGTGATAGTGGCTTGCAATAGCCTTGCACAAATCAATTATAAAGTTTCCATAAAACAGAAGCAGTGACATTTGTGAGGTTAAGCCTAATGACTCGTGCACAAACAGCAAAACAGAGCTTGTATAAAATACACCAAAAAGCATTTCATAAAACCCACTCAGTGGGTTACTGGTATTACACACTTCACCAAAAGAAAAAGGAATCAAGGGTTCTGCTATGCACTGTGCAAGTATAAAATGAAGCTATTTGGGTTATGAACACAACTAGATAGAAAAGCACTCTCACCTTTGTTTCACAGGGCCAAAGACAGGGCAATCAAGTGGCAAAAGCAACACCCAAGGAATGGAAACTGAACCCAGAAAAATCAACTCCAATCCAGTGCTTTAGCCATTAGAACAAATTCCTTCCTGACAATCAGTTTCCACACAGTAAGTAAGAATTAAGGTGGCAGTGACCAGGGATCATCATGCTCCAAACATAGGACTAAGTGATTTATGCTGCTGGCTTAGGCAACTGACTGCCACTGGCTTGAAAGTAAACACAGCATCTTACAAGTCCCAACTCCTTCCTTAGCCAAATACCACCTTTTTGTCCGGTTTTAAATGAAAATGTTCGCATTACTTCACCTCTCCATCTTTTAAATACGTAGCAGGCTGAACTGTATTCAGCAACACTCCTTGTGGACTCCAGCTGAACTTGTATCTCAGAGGATTGTCAGAGTGCTCTGGAGCTGGTAGGCCACCGCAGAAAGAAGTGTACGATATAACCTGTTAGATTTATCCACAGGAAAGAAACAGTGAAGAGAAGACAGATCAGGATGCATACAGATCTACCCTGCAGAATCCCCATCAGTTCTGAAAATTTCTGTTGACATTATCCCCCAGATAATGGGGGCCAGATCAGAAGAAACTACAGGGGAGAGGGGAAAACTACAGGCACTGCCTGTAAAGGAAAGGAAACCAAAAGATACACTGGGGCAAGGCCATCTTAGTTGGTCTCACCAAGTGAATCAGTAGCTATGAAACTCAATGCATCAGAAAAAGTAAGATGTCCAGAGTCTGTTATACATCAGTGATGTGCTCAGTACCTGCATGGTGTTAAAAGAACAACTTTACTAATATAATCTTGGCAGAACTACACGCTACCAGCTAACCTTACCGTAGCACCAACTTCCTTCGCCTTGTCAATACATTCCATTGCCAACATATGGTCAAGACCAGGATCCAAACCCATTTCACTGACCACTGTAATACCAGCAGCTTCTACACTAAAAATAACAGAAATACAGAGCCATCAGAATATCCACTATTACTGGCCTTTTATTCTGTAAATCTGTCCAACAAAGGCCCAGTGAACCTTCCCCAATGCAGTAAATTCTGAGCTCTGCCCGCAGCTTGTGGGAAAAAAGAAACAGAAGCAGATGTTAAAACCTGGACAGTGACAACGGACTAATAGCCTTTTAACCTTTGTTTCTCTTATTTCTCTGCAACACCTAGATGTTGGTGGAAAACAAAATTTCTACCAGATACTCCATATCCCACAATCTCCTGGACAGCATTATAAAGCACGAAGGTAGTAATGCAGAGGGCAGCACAGAGCTAGTCATAACTGCCCTAAAGAGCTCCTACAAGGAAGAGAGATTAAAAGGTCTACTTCCCCAATTACAAGTATTTGGAGTTTTTTTTTTCCTAATAGTTGCCTACAGTACCAGAGAAGTTCACTTATCACCACAAATTTATTTTATTTTCAAAATCAGTTTGTCTTTTGACAAATGAGAAGTGCCCTTTCAAAATTTCTTTTTTCCTGAGAAAAAATTACCTCAGTAAGAATGGTAGGAGAGGCCCCCAAATATCCCTCACTTTCTGCAACACTGTTTCTCTACCTGTCTAGCTTTTTCTGTTTTATATTTTGTAAAGACACAGCATGTACAATTCTCACTTCACTTGAATGCACTTCAGATTTTCCAGTACTGTGACTGAGAGGAGCACCTAGATGAAGCTCCATGCTCAAAACAACTTCCAAGCATATAATAAGTACAACAACAGAAACATTAGAGTAGTTAGAGTTGTTATCTGAAAATAATAGAGTGGGCATATCCAAAAGAAAGAGCATGAAGGAGGAGATTACTGTAGATCCAACAAGCCAAGAATAAGTTTTTATTAGGGAAAGGCACGGGATGACAAACAAGCTTGCTGTTAGAGTAGGACAGCCCAACTTGAAATCAGCTTGAAATCAGCCCAGATCAAACATCTTAACAGGTGTGAGGGAAAAGGAAAAGGCACATTTACATCAAGTAGTTGGATGCAGGCAGAAAAATACATTCCATTATTTAGAGCATTAGTCTCACCAGGAATGCACTCATTCCTCCACTCTGCCACATGCACCTTTGGGAAAGTTACTTGGTCCTCCGTCACAGAAAGGGAAGCAGAAGGAATGCAGACAGCAGTAATTCACAGTAAGTGTTGCAGGTGTAACAGACTGAAAAATATTCAGATAATGCACTAAAGAAGGAAGCAACACCAGGGAGATGCTACTTTCACACCTACCTCTCCTGAAGTTCTTTCATGGCTGGTGTTAAGTAGCTGGCTGTTACCAAGTTCACTTTGTTGTCAATACATTTCTTAGCAACAAAAGGATGTGCTGAATAAGGCAGCAAACTACAAATGAAGGAGAATCACGCAACATCAAAATACAACCAGTTACTTATCCTGTCACTGGGAAGATGCTCAAACATTTGTTGAATGCCTACAAAAGAGCTCAAGTAATAGCTCAAAACCACAGTCATACCTGCCTTGCCCTGAGCAGTTTCATACCTATGAAAGTGAAACACTACCCTATCGGGACAGCATTGTTGTATGCACTCAGAAAAGGGCACTGAACAATAGGGGAGTCATTCTTGAGACAGCATCTTTTGTCACACTTCTCTGTAAACCACAAACCACTGACCTCTTTCCAAAGACATCTAAACAAGCATGCTAGAGGTTTAGAAGATGCAAAACTGCAAAACCATCCTTGAGAAAGCTTGCATTACAAAGATCTTGGTGAAGTACTTTGTGAAAAGCATGCTCTACCTGGAATGGAAACAACATTCATAATAGCCGTGGCAAAAGAAACAAAATGGCAAAGACTATGAAGTTCCTTCCCTGTATCAGTATCTGGAATGAGTTCTTTCTTAATGGGATATTCAGGAGAAAATACCAAGATGTCAGAATTTTGCCTCCTCTTGTGAACATGCAAATTTGACCCCAAGGACACATATGTTTGTGGATGCAACTGACCCTTCACACTAACAAGGGAGTCCATTTAACTGGTAAAGACTTCTGAAGAAATCAAAATCCCTTTTAAAGTTCTGATGCCCCACTACATGAGAAGGCAGTAGCCAGTTACAACTACTTACATGTACAAATATGACCCCACTTCTTGGCCATTAGAAAAAAAGTTACCATGTAATCAACTAGGAGAAAGAAGCAGCATGATTTAGGGTTGAGCCTTGTAGGAACCCAGAGTGCCGAGAATATTTCTCTGCCTGTTTTTAAGGGTTCTTACCCCCCTGAACAACACTGTTTTAGCCTCCAACCTTGGAAAAAATTACCAACGATCAGACAGGAACTAGAAAATACAGTGGCGTGAATTAGGTGATAGACTACTGTGTAAGATTGTCACAGGGTGAAAATTTAGAGATTTTGGGCTTCTCTTTGTAGTAAATAGATAAGAGTAAAAGGTATCAAAATGGAGGATTGTTGTTGTTCTCTAAACCTTCTTCTCCTTCTTCTACTACTCCATGTTCTGCAGTAAAAGTAGTTTGGAATGACTGGATAGAGAATTCCGCAGTTCCTGGCCATGTTACTGTATAATTGGTAGGGAAGTGAAAATAATATATGTTTTTAGTAACTATTGGTTAAATTAACTTTAAAAGGCTGTGTAAATCTTGATAATTAGAGACTTCTGTCCTGCTTTCTGTGCTCTGTGCTGTACCTGGGTCACGCTAGTGGCTCTGTTCCTCTGATAAGACTTAATAAACAACTATCCAGCAACACTGAAACTCCAGGAAAAGTCTTGGTTTATCTTTGAAACTCCTTGCAAGGACTTTTAGAAAATTCTCTCCCATCAGGAGGGATTTGATTTTTGGCACGGTTCAGTGTCAAGCCTATCATGTTTTACACAGAATTCTGACCTGATCACAAGGTTTTGTTTCTTCACCAAAGTGGACAGCTCTTCCTCATTCTTAAGGACATCCATATGAACTGGAGTAATATTTCTGTACTTTTTTGTCAGTTGTTCAAGTTGCTCCTTCATGACAGATACTGTTTTAAAAGTAAAACAATAAACTGTTACCTAAAGATGAAGCTAAGTCCAAAGCACACCCATGTATAATTGTGCTATATTTCCCAAAGAGAAACAGTTGCACGCATGTTTTCCTTCACTAACAGTTGAGAAAAAATCAGGCATTTAGTAAACAACATGTTCAAAAAAACTTACTTGATCCCTCATTCCACACAGCTATGCATTTATAGATAAATCTGGTTTAAAAAGAAATATTTCAAAACTCAGTACACTTTAACAGAATTCCTATTTACAGTCAAGAACAGCTTAATAGTTTAAAGCAAAACCAATTCACATCAACCACCATTTTTAACATGACAATGATAGAAACATTAAGCTTTAACTTAGGTCAAGTGTAAAAGGTCCAGATTCAAGCAGACTAGTTTCAATATTTACCTATGGTTTAGTCCTACCAATCTCAAATATGATATTATAACTAAAAGGGATAAACCCAGTCTCTGCCTGCCTTCACTTCACTACCATTGTAAAGAAAACAGGACTGAAAAAGACCCATGAGAACACAACCAGTATTTACCGCCTCTAACTGGTTTCCTGTCCCAGCTCACCATGCTGCCAGCACAAGCCACAGAGAACAAAAAAGGAGTGGCCAAAGAAGACAGCAGGTGGGGCACAGACTTCTGGGGAATTAAAAGCCATCTGCACTTCCCATTATAAGGAAAGCAGAACTGAAAAAGAGAACCACAGTAATACAACCAGTATTTGCTACATCTGACTAATTTCCTTTCCCAGCTCACCATGCTGCCAGCACAAACCAGAGAACACAGCCAGGAAAAAGGAATGGTCGAAGAAGGCAGCAGGTGGGGCACAAGCTTATGGAGAATTAAAAGCATCTGTGCCTCTAAGTTAGGGCCTTATTTCCTTATGCCCTTTCCACAGTCAGTGGGAAATAAACATTACCAGAGGGTGATTGTACCCTACTAATCAAAGTGTACTGAGGGAAAGGGGCTAGGCAAAATCATCTACAAATTCAAACTAAAAAAAGTTGATTGCATTAAGGTTTCCCAATTTAAATTTTCATCGTTTGGATTTAAAGTGATGTAGCCTAAAAGTAGGAAACCAAGCATGGCACAGTGTTTTGTGTTCTCACACACACTTTGTGTTTTCTGCACCTACTTGCCTGCTGTCAAATATCAAACAAGTAATATCTTCATGTCTCTTTCCTTCTGTGGTATTTGTGTGTGTGCGCTGTAGAAACTGCATGTTTTTAAGCTACCCAGGTAAGAGGCAATGTTTGCTCAGTGCTTGGCAACACAGATCTTCCAGTTCACCTGGTTTCCCTTCCTGCCACTGCACTGCAGGGAGTGGAGGCAACCTCTATAGTAATGAGGGGATGGGCACTGCATACTGTTGTAATCCTTCTCTCTTCACTACTCCAGGCAGTGCTCACAACAAGGGTGCAGCTTTTCTAGATTTCCCCTCTTCTTCATAGTAAATCTTTTTTCCAGGGGTTAAAAATACTATGTTTATCACCATGAAGGGTAGCAAAAGCAGCCAAGTATGAAAGTAGCATGAAGGAAAAAAAAAAAAAAAAAAAAAATCGAAGCAATAACAACAACAATCAACAGCAACAAAACTGTAAGTTTTAAGGGAAACCACCTCCCGCAATGTATCTTTCAGGCAATAAGGCAATACAGCCTGAGTTTTAAATCTGAAGTCACAGAATCAGGGTAAAGTCATCATTAAGGGTACAGAAAAGGATTACTGAGATGCCCAACCTGAAATATGCTACAGATAAAACCAAAAGAGAGGAATAAACAAGTAAGCATTTAGTGCTTATGGAAGAATCAGGGTCTGAAGTTTTATTACCATGACACTGGTTATAAGAACAGCTGTTACTTCACTCATACAGATGTCTATAGAAACATTTTCATCTTTTTGTTGTGTGAGGCTGAAAACAGAGCAAAATACCAAGAAAGTGACTGACTATCTACAAAACCAATCCCCAGCCCAAAGCAGGTTAGAAGGAAAAATACTTCTTATTTCCCTACAGGTTACACATGCAAACATTTAACTTTTAACATGGCTATGTCCTTTTCAAATCAATTATATAAATTCAAAATGCTCACAAAGCTACAAAATCCTTTTCTGCTGTGGATAATAACAAAGATTTTCTTTATCTGTTCTCAAAACCACATCCATTTAATATTTATGAGAAAGGTTCTGCCACAGACATAATATTGAAATTACAATAAACAAATTCTTACATACCAACTGTGATGTCAATGTTGGAATCTCTAGTGAGATATTCAAGCACAGGCCCAGAAACATAGCCAGATCCAAGCAACAAAACCCTCTTCTCATCACCCATCTTCAGTGACTGAGCCTGTTCCCTAGAAGGTGTTACAGGCAAAATTTAAAATGACACAGAAGGAAACTGTAAGCAGCCAAGGTTAACAGAAGAAGTATTATTTTAGTAAGTCTACAAACCAAGAGCTCTATTCAGACCAAGAGTCAAGTTCCTAGCTATGTGATCCAGGACTGTCTAGCACTGCTTCCATTCTTCTGCTGCTTAATTTCCAGCTTGTTTCTTGTAACATAAACACAACCAAGTCCATCGACACTCCCACTGCTTCTCCAATTGCTTCTAGCTGTTCATCAAAGCTTTCCTCAGTTGTATTTTTCCCAATGGCCAAATTACTGTAACTTGACCACTTGAGAACTACCAATGTCATGTCAGGCTGTCAGAAAGGGATTCCAGGCTCTGCCTTGCTCCCTTTCCATCACAGGTAACTGCTAAAGTACACAAAATCATGCTGGTGAAAGCATATTTTGTGTAAGTTATACTAGGTTCATACTAGTCCATCACAGGAATGTGATAGTCAATAAAAGTCAAATAAATTTAATGCCCAACTAAGAAATCAACATTGCAGACAAGGACTCAGATTTCAAAACCATCACAGAGTGTTTCAACCTAACTACTACTACTCTCATAAATAAATTTAAGTAGATCTTCTGTTGACTTTCAATATAAAATGCATTCATATCAGATTCTGCATTTCTTTCTGCCAACCAGAATAATGCACTTAACAGTTGTTGAAATATGCCCTCAGAAATGCATAAATTATAGTAGGAATGCACATTTTGGTTGTTTATAGTTATTTTTCCTTTTAGCTTAAATTTGCATTAAGTTGTAAAGTCAGAATTGTGAAACTCTAACATATGATGACCACATAGATAAAAACTATTTAGCAAATGTTCCGGTTGGGCAAATTTAGAAATATATCCTCTGAGAGAAGGCACAACCACCCCTCCCCCACCAGGTTCGGGAAAAAATAAATTTTCCTCGAAGGAAAGTGAAAGAGATAAAAACTATTTATTTAACAAACACATGGGAAAAGGAAAATAATGCTAAATAATAAAATCTCTCGCTGTGGAGAAAAAACCTGGGAAAAAGTGTCAGAGTCCTCCCTTTGGTCTCCTGGGAGCTGGGGCTTGGCCCAGGGCCAGGCCCTCTGTGGCCGGTGGAAAGTCCTCCTGATGTGCTCTGAGGTTGAAGCAGTCCAGTAGAAAAGGGAGAAAATCCGAAATTCCAGGGAAGGAAAAGCAAAGTTCAACTCTCAGTCTCTCTCCGGAGAAAAGGAAACTGAAACAACTGGCCAAAAGCTGACTGGAAAGCAGCAAGCCGGGTGCTTCCTCCCTCCCCTGCTGCAGCTGGGAAAAATTGCTATCTCTGTGTGACCTTGAACAAGCTGCAAACTGCTTTGAAAAAGTTTTGCTCAGTTTTTCCTTCCCCCTCTCAGGCTCAGTTTAGAGGCATAGAAAGGCACAAAGTTAATTTCTGGGCATAGAGCAGCGACATGGGATACACATCATAAAGTCACCCCAGGACAGCAAATAAAAAGAATTCTTAGAGCACTTCTTATTTTTGAAGAAAGCTGTTCACTGCCCTATCATTTAATTTAATTAATGGAGAATGAGGTTTGGCTTTATTTATCCCATACCTTGAAAATAAATTTCAATAAATAGATAGGACTTTCAAAGATACAGTCTCATGGGAATCTTCATAAACATATAAGCAAGATCCTCGTTTCCCCTTTGTCCACTAAGAGTTTATACCAGCATTGCAGATTATGCCTCAGAAAGAATCCTGACCTCTAGCTGATAAGACGATGTCCACTCTGCTGAAACCTGCTGACCTTAGAAGAGGACCAACCATATGTCTGCTAAATAATATTTGGTTCAAATGTTTTTGAGGCTTCTCATGGCATCCAAAAGTCAATGTTGTGTTTTTTCATTTCAAAAATTGCCATAACAATGATAGACAATGTTGAAGCTTCCCAGGGCAATCCCTAACAGCAAGACAAGACCGCTGTTGTCCAACCTAAAGCATGGCAGGAAGTATCTGAGTACATTTAGGGGCACAAGGCCTCGAACAATAGCACTGAAAGACTACTCTGAGTGAAGAGAGTTAAATCAATACCAAATACATCTGTATCACCTGTCTGAAGCACATTCCAGCCTACTGTATCAGTACTGTCAAGTTTGAATTAAATCCCAAAAATTTCAGATGTTCCATCCTCCTTCCCTGCTATTTCAGAGACTTTTTTTAAAGTCATTCTTTTCAGATCATTAAATCTGTATTGTATGTATCAATGTATCAACTCTCCAATCAAAATTATTACTATAGATTACTGGAAATTTTTACTTTCATAAAAACTTTACAGATCTGATTTTTTGAAAAAATTAAATCATTATTTAATACAGTCACAGAAAGCCTTCTAAGCCCATCATATACTTTCATATGGCAACTCCAAGGACTTTCCTCCTCCTCCTATCAATTCTAATAGAACACCTTCCACAGCTGTACCTTTATGGGCAGGGGAAGAGAAGAATTCCTCTCCATGCTTTAGGGAGCAGAAGAGGTAGGGAGTGTTGATGAAGGGAAGATTCCTATATGAAAGCAAGCTGGATTTTGCAATCCAACTTGTAGTATTTATTAAAAACTTTTCTAGTGTCTAGAATGAAGTCACGCTTGAATCAAACACAGCATGTTTACTCTAGGACAGGCAAAAACATGAGGTGCCAAATGACCCATCAAGTATGGGAACAGAATCTACACAGCTCCAGATTATGCCTATTCTCTATAAATGAGTTTAAATAATTCAGTTACGTTAATCTATGTACAAATAACAATAACATTGTTAATGTGATGTGCCTTTGCAGCTGTGGGTGGGAAAGCAGTAGCAGCCAAGAAACCAGTAAGGGTGCAAAGATGTAGATGAGTTTGTTTGGTAAATCTAATGGCACCCAAGAGAGAACAGCCAGACTGTATGAGCTGAACTATGTCTGAAGTACTCACAGACTTGAAGGACTATTGGCAATTAGTCTAAGTAGAACCCTCCAAAACTAAACTGGACACCACACAGTACTTTGTTAGAGTGAAAACAAGCCACATTACTCCTACAGGCTCTCAACGAGAGCTAAACCATCACACCCTAAGCAGTAAAACCCTGCTTTCATTTGCATCACCTCTGAAGGTGGCAAAATAAAGGAGGGTATTAATAGCAGGTTCTGCTTTTCTGACAGCTAAGTGAACACCACCAATGGACAAATGAATATCACATGCAACACACAGATCTGCAGAAGTATCAAAAATCTACCCACAAAAACACCCTTGGGAATGAAGTCTCCAGATTCTCATGGTAGTTCACACAAGACCATGCAAGTGATTATGGAGGAAGCTAAAAAAAAAATCAGATCATCGCACTGTGTGAGGAAAAAAAAAATTTGTTATTGAGATGGCCTCTTGAGGGGGTCTATCAAAGAGCACAGAACAAAAATCACTACGAGCTGGAGCTTCTGAGAAGCAAATAGAACATTACTTAGTGCGGAAAATGCACCCATAGTTCATCATGCACAAGTTCATAACCAGAAGTCCCAAAGTTCCCAAAGGAAATTGGAGGGGTTTGAAATGCTGAAGTTAACACACTATGTTTTTAGTGCATAGTCCATGCAGTGCTTATGGTCAGACCAATTTAAGTTTTTATATGATATACAGTGCAGCTGTCACTGACCATGAACCTGAACCCACTTATTGTGAAATTAGCATTTTTCGTATGTAAACTATAGATGTTTGTTAATAGTAAGGGGCAAGGGGAAGGGAAAGGATTTCCAAGTTATTTATACTTTTGTTAGCTTAATTCACTCAAGTCTACCACTGGCACGTAACTGCTGTGACAGGGTGTGGATGAAGTGGTAGCTGAAGCTGTAGGTACATGAATATAACAAAAATCTGAGAGTCTCAGAGTCTCCCCAATACATCCAGTCACAGAACAGTGCTACCCAGCACAGTACTTGAGCCATACAAGAAGTAACTAGATTCAAGGTATATTCAAGAGCCTTTGCTTTCAGCCATTCCTTTCAAATGACTGTATATTACATCCATTTCAAAAGGGCAAGGAGTAACAGAGTAATACGAGCATGTGGCTGTTTTCTGCCTCTGGTAAAACAGTTTTCATAATGCAAGAAAGAGAAAAATGACCACTTTCTCAGCTTCAATATAAGTTACTAACATGTTAATGATTTAGGCAATGTGCAATAAAGAAATAAGGAGATCATCAAGCTAGAAGACACTTAGACACAGTGCAATATAGATGCATTCCAGCAAGACACAACAATAAATGAATGCAAAAGGGGAGACAGAATGCAGACAAGGTGACTTTTTAAATCCTGAACCAAATAAACTTTAAGAACCTATATTACCTGCTCTCTCTCAGTTTCTGGATATATTGATACTTAGGTGTCAGTGCGCCATTGGATGCAATCACAGCCTGGAAACATATGAAACAAATTTTGAGGGCTTTATGTATCTCTATGTTTCAAAGCAGGGGAAGACAAGAAGAGTGCCAAACTGCAAAACTTACATCTCGAACAACAGTTGAGTAATTCTGTTTTTCAAGAGGTTCTGAGCCTTCTGATAACAGCTGTAGAGACGAGTTATTTCAAATCAGGTCATTTTATTACCAAATAATTTTCAAAGTAAAATGTTAAGATTTTAAGTAACATTTAAATGCATGCAACAATGCCAATAACTTGTACATTTGAAATACTTCTGGCCGCAACCAGCATCTCTTGACTTTTAGGAAAATACAGGCATTCAAACAGGAGTCTGACTGTGAGGGATTGTTGAGTGCCCAAGAAAATCAGACGTATACATGTACTGCAGGGTCCAGAAGCAATGAACTACCTGCCAGAGCCTGTTTCCTGCCTACAGAAAGTGTCCTTGACAAATCTCTAAGACATCCAGGTCACTCATGTCTCATTCACATGTTGCCTTTTCAGAGGATTGCCTCAAGACTTCAAAAGTTTTTTCTTGTTTTGAAGTACAAAGTCAGTTATGTTCTACAGCAGATTCCTTTTGAATGTATACAGGAGACCAGAAAAGCAATAAACAAGCACACCAAATTCTGAGCCTTTTACCTTCTTGTCAGATACATAAGACCTTACCATCTCTTCAATATAAGGGAAAAGCATATCCCCAAAATACTCTGTTGCTTCTATAGGAAGCTGAGCTGGCAGATTGTCAATGGAACACATCAGAATCCCTGAGCCTTCAACACTGAAAGAGAGAAAATAGCTTTTCTCAACTACTTCTTAATACCTGAAAGGTAGCACCTTTCAGAAGTGTTTTAAGTGCATGATTTTTTCAATATAACGTTTCACTCTAAAAGTTACAATGGAAAACAATAAAAAGTAAGGGCTCTCCCACCTGTCATGAGTAATATGCTGGTCAGCATCATACATACAAAATGGGTTGTCAATTGTTGTACACTCAGTCATAAATTCTATAGATCCTCCAGTATCTGCCGAAATGTCACATATCGCCAGAAGTCTAAAGCAATTAAAATAAAAAGACTGTGGAACAGAGCATTATACAAATTACTAAGAAACACAGGTATAAAAGGACAAAAGTGAACAGGAAATAAAAGAAATGTGAGAAGATCTATCCGACTTGTAGTCTCCTTCATCTCAACCCATTTAGAAGTCAACAAAACACAAACAATGGTATCCAGAAATACAATGGAAATCTGGTGCTAGGTTTGCATTCATATCAACAGCATCCAGCTTCATGGAGAGAAAGACTGACAGAATCCATTCACCCATGATCTTTTTTCTCCATCCCATGTGCTGCTAACACCTCCCGTTCATTTTCCATCTACCAATTCCCTCAAGCTGTGCCTGGGCAGTCCTGCATGAAACTAACTTCCCCATCATAAAGGGAAGCCTGAAGAAGTAGCTGCCTCCTACCAGTTCAGAGACAGCAGGCGCAGGTGGAGCATTCATTAGCCTAATGCACAACCTCTGGCTCCACTGAAGGTTAACTCTTCAATTCTTTATTTGTCATGTGAGAGAAAGAAAGGTGTCAAGAGCTAGCAGAGAAGAGACCTGATTCCTCACCAGGATACATTTTCATGTCCTCCTCAAATCTCTGACAGGGCTATTAGAGAAAGGGTGGCTCCCACCCACACTGAGAGGAGACTAACCCTTGATTTGCACCCCACGTTCTATCCTTAAAACTATTTAGGGTTGTGAAGCATTTCCACTACTTGCTGCAGAAATAAGAGGTGCTAAGGAACAGTTACTGAACTTGTACAAGCCAAATGACAGGGTAGGAAGAAGTTTCCCATAAACTCTGCTCAGGCATAGAAACTTCTACCAATACTGGTGCTGTAGGTACATTCCCAGATATCACACTTTTGTTTGTATTGGATTCTGTATGAAGATCAGTGGCAGAACTACCTCTGCAGAAAGACAGCTGATTCCTATCAGTCATTTGTACTGAGATGTTTTCAAAAACTACAAACTGTGAAAACAAGACTGCAAAGCATAAAACAACAAGAGCAAAATCAACGGGGCACTGTAAAACATGCAAGAAGGAACAATGTAAAAGAAACAGAATCATTTACTAGATACTGTGGTGAAACTGCCTAACATTACACGTTAATCATGGTGCTGCAAAATTGTTACAAGTGAAATGAGGTGTCTTATCTTACTTGTGTGGTAGTTCAGGACAGCCGTCCGTTGCCGCAGCAGCAGATTTAACTGGCACCAGCAGCTTCTGAGTGTCCTGCCGACTCAGTAAGCGAGGAGTATTCTGTTCCCAGTATATGCCATTAATTAAACAAGTTGTGTAGGGTGCAACCTGCAAAGAAAGTAACAGATGCCTGATGTTCTCACCTATAACTTTAAGAAGCTGAAAGCACCTGGTCTAGCATTTTAAGTTAATGCCCTCTCAGTGAATATGCAAAAGTGTAGTGACTACAAACACTCTGTGGAAAACCTTTCATAAAAGAACAGAAGAAATGCTCACATCAATGTGAAAGCGAGAAATGTAATTTTCTGGATTTTTATCATAGTCTGCTGGATCATACAGTCCATCACGTTTCCTTACAAGATGATGGTGACGACTTAACACTGTTCCATAGACTTTCCTGAGGTCTGAAGTTCAAAAAAAAAAAAAAAAAAATTAGCTCTTATACTTCAACAAAAAGGGTTCCAATGTTTTCAATCACTATTGCCACTGCATACCTCCAGATCTGGAAACTTCCTTTAACTCATGTGGTTCCACAAACTCACATGGGAGAGCACTGAACATTTCTTGAGCACCCTAAAACCATGAAGTAGGATTTAGAATAAGTAGACCATAAATGGAATGTAACACTGCTCATTTGGTGTTTGAAAACAAATATAAAAATGCCACAAACAATCTGACAGCCCTGCCAGAGAACATCTTCAGAGATGTACACACTATTTCACACATACTCCTGCTTACCCAAAACTAAGCTGCCTGAGCATTATGTGCAAGGAATTTACATCATTCCCCACTACTGCAGAATGCCTAAACCACAATCCAATGCCTGGTTCTTATTTCTAATGGCTGAGCTGGAAGGCCTCAACTCAGCCACAATAGAGAGTTTTGCTGCCACTCTGAGCAGCTTCTCTTTAGGAAAGATCCCTGAAGCCACTCCTCATCAACCAGGCTGTTCTAAAGGCCAAGAACTAGAAGATTACTTCCCCAATGAGCTGTGATCACAACCAAAAGCTTTTCAGACACACAATCCTTTTGGCTAGAAAGAACATATTTATGCAGGCAATGATTTCACTTTATAGCTGGAGCCTTGTTAACTGATCTTTGTTGCCTAAAACAGGGGTAAGTCTTTTCCCTGTGTCACAGAAAATAGCCCTGAAGTCCACTACTTGTAAGCCAAGACAATTCTATACAGATATAAAAACTCAGCAAGTGTTGGAAAAAATTATTCTTTCCCCCATGCTTTAATGAAATGATTCAACATACCTTGTGAGCACAGAGTCAAGAGGGGGGAGAGAATGGGACAGAAATCATGCAGGTTGGAAAGGAGACAGGAACAGTAAGATTTAATCCATGTTTCATGATAAGAAGTTACCATGTCAGCCTTGGCAGGCATGATCTCATATTAAACATTTTAGTTTATGGTACTTAAAAATAGTTACTGGCAAAGGAAAATGTGAAGTCCAGGCAAACAAAATGAAACCATCAACCCATTTAACCTGATACAGATCAAATGCCAAGAATTTCTATTAACAATAATATAACATTTCATCTTGAAGACAATTCTTACCTTAGAAACATTACCAGTGCCTGTAAACACAAATGTTAAGGGCCCCACTGACTTTGGCATCAGTCCCAGTGAAATTTCATACCCGGCATCCCGTACTGCCTGCACAGCCTGACTGCTATTCCTGTAGTTATGTGCCATCCCAATGTGCTGAAATCAAAGGCACAGAACCATCAAGATATTTTCCATATTCAAATACAGATAATTAGCAGATGCCAAAAGGTTATTTAGCTAAAGAAAAATACATACACACATACTCTTACCATGAAAGGAGTGTGATGACCCAGGGCTAAAAATCGTAAACCCAACCCATGCAGAATGTTGATCATTCCTGTTGTTAAAAAAAAAAAAAAAAAAATCGGACCATCAGTCTTAACTACAAATATGCACAGTTAGAAACTGCAGAGACAGACTGAAGCCTCAAATCATCCCGGATATTTTTTCCCATGTTTTTATATCAATACTTTACTTCTAAAGAAAATCTACATAAAACCAGAGAAGGAGAAACTTAATAGCAGTCCATGACCTTAAACTTGCTCTTGGCCCATTATGCATTTAAGCAGTATTTAACATTCAGATATCCTTTTATGAGGTGTATCCACATCACCAGATTCCAAAGAAGGAAACAGAAGAGTCTCCTGAAGAAACAGCATTGAAGCTCAGTAGAAAGAAATGAGAGCCACGCCTCACAAAAAAGAGATTTAATGCGTAACAGTGACAAACAGATGTTGTTCAAGCTCTCGGGATGGACAGCAGCCCTTTTTTGTTATCAAAAGCCTAATCAGTTGATCTCTTGATCTTTAGTCTGCTCCAGATTAGTTCAATGGACAAACAGGACTTCAAGACGACAACAAAAAATATTAGATTTGTCAGGAATCCACATGACTGTTTGACATGCCATCTCATAAAAGTAGGAGGCACAAACTGGAATGGAAAAAGGCTGTTAAAAGCAATAATTAAAAATGCAGTTAAAAACACATCGCAAGCCTCAACTTTCAGGAAGCACAGACAACCAGAAGTATTACAGGAAGTCACTTGTTGGAAGCCTGCCTTTACTTTATACACTATACCTGCTACACCAGCCCACTTTCCAAAGGCCACAACTCGCATTCCTTTATGATCAACCATTTTTTCATAGTCAAACAGTCGAATTTCCTGAAAATACACAGCAAACTGAGTATTAACATTTTCAGTGGATGCAGTTTGTGGCACGTTGTTCTCCCAGGAGCTACCTTTTCACGCACCTTTGTCATTCTTCATGATAGAGTCTGATGGATAAGATAAGATAGGCAAATATATCATAACAGGAGTTAAGTATAAAAACATAACAGTTGCACTGAATTCTTGTTTTGAAGACTCTCTGCACTGCCCATGCCCTCTTTGCACAGAGCTCCCCAGCGTGCCACTCCAGCAGCTGCAGGCCCATTCACATCCTCTGCCAAAAGTTGCTCATTTCTGAGTGAACTGGCTGCCTTCCTCTGAAATGACCAATATGCACTCCAGCTTAGTAACTTTCCAAGAACTCCTCATGCTCAGAGAGAAAGAGCCTTTCTTGAGCACACCATGCTCACAATTCGTCTGCCTTACACACATGAAGAGAATAACACTGCAAACACAAGATCCTCTGAGCAAGAAATACTCAGTTTCAGGAAAGGGTACTGGAAACTGTCCTCATCAGCCATCCACAAGTACGTTTGCTGGAAGTAACTATACTAGGCAGCAAGCTTTTGACCACACTTAAGCATTCAGTTTCCACCCAATGTTAACTGACAATGGCCTTCAAAATGACACAATTTACCTGTCTTAAAATCTCATCCAAAAGGGGCATGTTTGCCTCTTGGGCTTTAATAGTGTGAGAGAAGAAGGCATAGTTCTTTTTGGGGATTAATTTGTCCTCCGGAGGTCTCTTCACACCTATTATCAGAGAAGCCTCAGAAATATCTTCTTGAATAATGGCACCTGCTTTGACGTACTCCTATGAAATAGAAAAATCAAAGAAAATTTCTCTGTTTTTTCAGATTCAGATCTCAGCATATTAGCAACTAGAACAGAGGAAAATTAAATAATTCTTCCAAGCAGAAACAAGTTACTGCATGTGATACATTCACAAAATTCTTCGATAAAGAGGTATCAAGTATTAAATTGAATTACCATGCTATTATCCTATTGTATGAGGCCAAATTATAATTATGTGTTAGTAAAATACTTCATCTTAAATTTACAGACTACAAAAAGGATATTTTACTAAATTTAAAGTACCCTGTAGTATTGCAATAATGAATAGTCCTTTGTAAGGTGTTCAAATACTTGGAAATACATTTAGAGAAATATGAAAAATTCAAAAATATGAAGACTGATGACATGTGATTTTATAAAATTGTATAAGCCTAAATCCAAGCTGAAGAATGATTTCTAAGGAAATATGTTTACATAGGATGATCTGTGCTCTGATGAAAAAAGCACTGTGCCTTAATTAAAAGGTGGTATGTGCAAGTAATCACTAATTCCCCATTTTTGTTTCAATTTCTGTTTTATCAGTTATCTTACAGCACAGCATTAATGCTGCTACAAGAACAGTAAAAGCTCTCTGTCCTGAAACTCACAGAATTAAAGAAAAAAAATCTCTCTTCATTTCACATGAGGAAAGGGATTGAAGCAAGAGTGGAATTCACCAGATTCGTCTTTCCTGTTCTTTTAAGAAATACAGGGGGTTTTTAGAGCTCTTGCCTTCATACAATCAGAAGACAAAAACAACAATGTTAAAGGAATTCCCAAGTTTCCACTTCAAGAGAACCTAGAACTTCTAGGGAGAGTAATGACAGGACAATAAATAAATAAAAACAACTCCAAAAACCCACCATGGTGCCAACATTACGTTAAAAGGCTAAACAAACTATTCTTTTTCCTTTCCACTAGCAAATGACTCCTTATTTAGCAACAAAATTTAATGTTTCTGGGAGGTTTTTTTTAGTATGTTTTCTCATAAATAGCCTTTGAATATTATTTCTCCTATGTACTGTGGTTAACAACTGAACTATGGTTTTGCTTTTGTCTCTCAAAAGGGGACCTTACCCTTTCATGGATGGCTCTCCGGTTTGACGGCTGCACCAAGACCTTGTATCCCATCTTTGTCAACTCCTTAACATGCTTTGGTGCTAGAGGTGCTCTTCTTTCCCATGCATTGACATCTTCCCTCCTGATTGCCAGCACAGACTTACGATGATGCCAACACTTAGCATGGTGGAACACACACCTACCATTCGTGTGACTAAAGGCTCGGAGCATGGTAAAGCCTGATGGCAGCAAAGACAAAGTAATAAAATAATACAGGTACGTGTACAATTCAGACAATGTTTGTGCAAAAGTTCTGGTCTCCTTTGGCATCTGCTGTAAAACACAATCCAGATACTTCATACTCTAGTTACACCTTACTTTTGTGAGACATTAATTCAATTTCCATTAACTTTGTTGCATCTTGATCTGATGAGGTGTCCTTACAAATTTTCAATTTTACTAGTTGTTTTGATTACTGAAAAGGAAGGCTTTTAATGTGTCCTATTCAGCAAATTTTTAACTACAAGGCTTTAAAAGAATTCTGGAAACTTAAAATTACCAATTATATTCATTTGCCACCATAAACATGCAAAGACCATCAAAACTTGCATCAAGAACAGTCAGAAGTAACAAACACACAGAAAAAAAGCAGAATACAGGCTATATGGCAAGCAGTTGATTAAAAGAGAAAGCCCAACACTAAGTATTTTTACACAGCTAATTCTTACACAGGCAAAAAATGGAAGATAAGGCCAAGACCTTAGCTACCGCCTAGCAGTCAGCATATGTGTGGCCAGGAACAACAGGTTTCTCCCTAATACAAATTTTCTGCAAAGTGGAAAAGCTTCACTTGGACAGATTCCTAGGACCTGCAGAGGAAAACCCCTTTATTTTCTGTCTCATCCTCTTCACTCCCAGTGAAGCCTACTGTTTACTTCTGCGGGGACGCTGTCAGGTCCAGCATCAAGTACCCAGGAGCCTAAGGCCTTCAGATACTTATGCAATTAAAAGATGTGAATCTCAGAGATAAGCTTCAGAGATGTGAACTTTGTTTCCAACACAATTTTAATTGATAATACATGAATCTCTGTATCTGAATCACTTGGAAAATCCTGTTTGTCCTCATGCCTCAAACTTGTAGTATCTCTATACTCCTAAAGACTCCAGAGGTCCTGTTTAACTCCAGGGTTGCTGAAACAGAGGGACTAGCACAAGAAGGAAAGCATGAACAGAAGCACACAGTCATCTACAATAGCTCGAAGTGTGGTCTTCCTACCATTGCTACATTTTTCCACCAGCAGAGGTTACTGTACTGAAGTTGGAGGTATTTTGTGACACTTCTCTTCAGCATGCTAAGAGGGTTCTCAAAGAGCATGATGATGCCACTCAGAAAAGAAGCCTTGTCACACTATCTCACTATCTCTGCACGCTAAAATATAACCATGAGAGCAGTTCATACTAAAACACTGCACCTCATACCCAAGCCTGCAGTGAAGCTAATTTCCCTCTCACAGAAGACTTGCACAAGGAGAGAAGTGACGCCTTCCAGCAGAAGTGCACTGCCCTGCACTGGGATCGTGGGAGTCCGGGCAAGGAGCAAACAGTCGGGTGACCTCTGGCAGGCTAGAAGTTGGTCTGTATGCCTCGCTGTGTATGCTGAGGCTCAGCCACAGAGATACCCATATCCCCTTGTAAAAGTGAAACTAGCTTTAGCATTGCAAGCCTGCAGAGCTGGGAACCCTTCCCGGCCTCCCCAACACGTCGAGTGACCGCGGGGCCGCACCGCGCCGGTCCCTGCTGGCCCGTGCTGGGAGCGGGTGACCGCACCCCGAGCATCACCGGGGCTAAGACAGTGCCAAGCAGCACAGCAAGGGGCCTCCCGCAAGCAGGGGCGACGCGCGGGAGGGGAAAAAATCCCTGGGGAGCGTCAGGGAAAGGCAGAGAGGCGGCGGGCAGGGGGAGAAGCGGTGTGAGCGGGGGCGGAGGGCACCGGGCAGTGCTTGCTGGCACCCGGAGCGCCGGGCAGCGCCGAACCTACCTCGGGCAGCGGGGCGGCGGCAGGCACGGCCGGGCGGCCCCGGTCCCTCCTCCGGCCGATGTCCGGCGGCGCCGCCGCCCCGCGCCGCAGCCAACCGCGAGCCGGGCGCGGGATACACCTCCCTGGCCGCCAATGGCGCGGCCCCGGCACGCCCGCCCGCGCCCCCCGCTCCGGGAAGGCCAGCTTCTAGGAAATGCACGGAGGAACCTATTTATGGGAACTGGGCAGGAAACATCCCGGCAAGCCAGCGGAGCGAGCTAGGAGGAGGCACTTGCCTGAACTTAATGCTGTTCGGAGAGGACTTCCTTCACCAAGAGCTGTCAGCTGTGAATATTCCCTGGGAGTTTGAAACTTTTACTAGGACACAAGCCTTTCCAATGGACATGTTACACAGATAACATACGTGCCCCTATGTTGCCTCCTATGTGGTATGTTCTGCTTTGGCCACGAGCCAAATGCTTAGAGCACTACTCAAAAATTGAGAGCTGTCTTCCAAGTTGCAGGGTCATTTGAAACGCTGACTGAAAAACGTGTTGGAAGCATAAGCATGAGCAAATTGGGGTTTCTAGGGAAAGTCTCCTTCAGCTTTTTACATTGGAAGATACTATCTGTAAATTACTCCTTATATCTGAAGGGTCTCATATCTGAGCCACCACTGAATGCTCTAACTACTGTGATCGTGATGAAAAACTTTTAAAAAGTTACCACTGTCCTTTGTGAGGCCTGTGACATTATCTAGACATCTACAGGATTGACTTCTGTCGATGAGAAGGATAGGTTGATTCCTAATTATAGAGTGTTGCTTGGATATATGCAGCATTGCAGCTCCGGTCAGCTCTGCAAACACAGAACTGGATTTTACAAAACAGTGGCTAAAACCATTTTTTAACACCAAGGCATTTCACTTTCAACATATTTCTGTTTGCAAGAACATTTAGAGACTCCTTCATGTCTATATAAAAGAGACTTTGCTTTAAGCTAAAACTCTATACACATGACTTTGCTTGGGGTCAAAGTATTTTTTGTGTCATTTGAAAATTATTGAGGTTTGTACATTTTGGGTTACTGATGCTTTTGAATGTTCTTCTAGGGTAAGGAAGTTCCAGGCTGGGCCAAAACAGTCAGCAAACCAAAGATCATCCTTCTTTAGTCACAGAGATATACTTGGTGACTCTGGCTTTATCCAGCAGCAAAACTAAGTGCAAACAGGAAGAGCAGAACAAGTAAGGACGCGACTGAGATACTGCCAAAAAATGCCATTTGGAGAGTTGATTTCTGCCACATATTTGCCATCCCTCTGAAGGGAGATTGAAAATTTTATCAGCACCATTTGAGTCTCTTCCTGCATCCAAAACAGACCAGGAGAACTGCACTCTAAAAGTGCCCATTATGTTTCAAAGAGAAAAAGGCAGCCTAAGCAAAGAGCATGAACTCATGCTGTTGCAATGTAAAGCCAGGTAAGGGGAATTCCACTGGCACTGTACTGTGCTCTGGATAGGGAAGATGGAATGGCTTAAAAGGAATAAAACAAATCTGAAACTCAGACTTTACAAAAACATGGTAATATGGAATTAGAGCTGTTTTCTGTAATAAATACCTTCTGGTCTGTGTAGATTGTGATTCCATCTGTCTGAAAAACCCTAATTATAAGGTCTAATTCTTACTCAGCTGGAATGCTTTTTACTCAGCACTGTGGGGGAAGTGCTGACTTCCATTATGGTAACAATAAACTCCCAGAACACACAGAGAGATGTGGACTTCATAGATTTTATTCTTAAACTGTCAAGTATAAATCTTGAATCTCTTGAAGTCAATGAAAAACTCACACCAACTTCTGCTGGGATAGGGTTTCTCCCCAGGTCTCAAGTGAACAGGGGATTTGATGTCCTGAAGAGATTATTGCAGACTGTGTATCTACCTCTCAAACTCTTGTTTCTCCTTTAATTCTGGTTTTATACTGCAGAGATCAAGAAGTTCCAAGAAGCTTTCAGGCTTTCAGTCAGAATGAGGCTATTGAAAAACATGACCTTTTATTCAAAAGCCACTACCTGCAGTGGCTGTTGACTGCCACTGTGAATACTGACCTCACAGCAGAGTACTAGACATCACTGAACAGCACAGTGTTGTGCTCTCTACAATCATGTAGAGGGTATTTTTACATGCCTATTGCCCAGTGGGGAAAACTGCCTTCTCAGCGTCCCCAAAGAATGACCTTCTAATTTTAGTAACACCTAAGATGTAGGATGTATCTGTTCACGTTCACAAACACTAGAATTCACAGTAGCATCATTTATATTCCTGTTCACTTTGAAGCTTTGCCTTTCACATTCATACTGCATACTGAGATTGCTGCATCAAATTGAGATGCCTTTTTAAGTCATTCTCATAATCCTTAAGACATCATGTAAGTATTTTTAAATGGCTGTGTAAATAAACCTAAATACAGAAAATAACAGCCTGTGATATCAGGTTAGTCAGTAAATTAGTGAATTGACTCATTAGAAGACAACCACCAGGTTCATTGCAAGAAACCACAGCAGCTCAGCTAAAATAATCTGACATACTTTCATAAAAATCTTCATTGAGTCTATTAATTAGATTTACCAATGCTCATGCCAGTAGGGCTTTCAAGTCAATAACAATCTACCACTAAGTATGGATCCATGGCATGAATAAAATCAAAACTGGGACCCCATTTTGAGAGAATCAGGGGTTGCTGCTTAAAGAGTCCATTAAAGCAGTTGTGCTGTAGCTGCATTAAAAGCGCCACCTTGCTCTTGGGCTCCTTCAGCAAATAATGGCAGTTACTGCCTTAGCTCCTGCAAGTGAGGTTTGTTAGGAAGACCTGAACTTCTCCTGAAAAAAAATTGCAACAAAACTCAACACTTTTTTCTATTTCTGTGCCATTAGTGTCTTTCTTTATCTGTTTGGCAGTAGGAGAATGTATATTGTTCACATTTTAATGCTGATAAAAATGGCACAAAATTGTGGTCCAGCCCACAATTCACATTCAGATCAGTGCCAGACCAGATGTCCAAGACTTCTTCACTAATACTTTTTTGCAAGATTTCTTGATTCTTTATGGACCTTTAAAATTAGAGATATAAAAGTTATTTTAACAAAACCATTAAAATAGTAGGAAGTATGTAACATGTATAATGACAGGTTCTAGACCAGCACAACTATCTTTAAACCAAGAAATAAAAGAGAACTACTCTGTCTAAAAACAAAAAATAGCTATTTCTTTCATAAGGCTGCTTCTCATTCTTCAGTACAAGTCAGCAGACTTAAACAACTGGTGGAGTGTGCAGGCACAAGACCGAAGTGGGACGGGGACAGGAAGAGGAAAAGGAGATGTCTGCTTAGGCCACAATTGCTGATGTAAAAAAAAAAAAAAAAAAAAAAAAAAAAAAAAAAAGCATGTTAGGCTATTGTCTCAGTATGGTGGGTTTTGAAATCCATTGAGAAGGATGTCCCAAACTAGATTCTCAATGTACTCCTGCATGTGATCAGAGTATATCCAAGGGCCAGCTGGCTTTCAAATCACTTCTGGGTGACTTCTGGGTGTGATAATAATGTTCTGGGCATTATAATAGCAATGACATGATTGTTAACTGTAAACTAATATACACTAGGGATCCTGAATAGTCATGTAAGTGCGACAAAGCTTGCCTTGCCGTCCCATCAATGTATCAATGTATCTATACAGATTCCTTTCACTCCACCAACTGGAAGAGTGCAGTGGAGATGAAAAACAGCCTTCCATAGAGGGAATATGAGGGCCATAAACAGGAACTATACTAAAAAATATAATGCCATGAAGATTTTCCTACCTTGGTAACCCACCTGTTTTACTACATGAATTTTACAACCTTGCAGCCAATTCCACCTGCCCAGGAATCTGCCCAGGAGCCTGAGACAAAAACTGCTTCTTTTGTGCTACCCTTTAAAAATTACTTTTGTATGACATAAATACATCATAAACCACACCATTAACCAAGGGACATTATCTTTCTATGCATTTTCAGTATTTAGATCTTAAATCTGGTGTGGATAAAAACACTATAGAAAAAAGAATAAACCCACCACACGACTGTATGCAAACACATTTATATGCACATACAACCACATTTATATGCACATACAACCACATGCATTTATACACACTCAGTGTCTTCATCTTCTTTGGGAAAACATTTAAACTACAACCAGTGGACACATTTGAGAATAAAAAATGTACTGAAAGCTAGTGTGCAACTTAAGTTCTTTAGTATGAATGAAAGAATTAAAAGCTTTATATTGTGTTTATAAAATCAAATCTTTGTATCTTGGCTCTGTACATCCCATATCACAAGATAACAACTAGGTCCATAGCAATAAAAGTCTACCATTAAAACATTACCTTGATTTCAATTCCTGGACAGAATAACAAAAACAAAAGCAAAAACAAAAACAAAAGCAAAAACAAAACAAGAAAAAAACCCAGCCCTTGAGGTAGTAGCAGTGACTTAAATAGGTTGGTTCTGAGTAGCTCTTTCACAAGAAAATGTAAATACTTATCATTTTATCATTTAAAATAAGGGTATGATAGTGAATCAAATAAGGCTGCCTTTGAGTTCCGAAATTAAATATTGTTTATGCAATTATAAAATCTTTGACTGACCTTAGAAATTTTTAGTGATCGGGGTATTGTTTCAGTATTGATATAGAATTCAAATTACTAATGTCTCTGACTTTATTTGGCAAAATAGAAGAAAACATTCATCTATTAGGAAAATCAAGATGGAGAAGAGAAGCATGAATTAACTGACTTAAAAGGAAATGGTTTTGCCACTAAAAGAGATTCTACCAAACCATCAAAATCAAGGTGCAGGATGCAACTCCACTTGTAAATGGACAATAACAAAGCAATAAAAATCTCAAGAATCTTTTTCTCTCTCTCTTTCAAATATTAGAAACCAAACGACATTTCCAAAGAATTAAACAGCAAACTCCATGATCCTTTTAACAAGAGTGCATTGTTCTTCTGATGTGAGGACTTACAGTTTACATATATATTACAGTATGCATAAAAAGACCCTACATGCTTTCCTTTCAGCAATGTTCCTGGAGACTTCAAATCCGTAAGACGCTGAAGAAGAGGATATATAACAGAGTTAAACATACTTCATATGAGCTCTTTGAAGCATTTAACCATGTCCTATCTGCTCTTTTTCCTGAAATACCTAAAGACATACTATAGTTAGTCTCTCCTCCAGATACGACACTCAAAAATTGTTAAGTAAATCAGGGTTTCAAGTACAGTCATACTGTTCCCTTGAGATCCAAGGGACCCAATTCTCAGTTATATCTGCATCCTTTTAACCACTTTGCAATGTAGTGGGCTTCTAAAACCCTTCAAATATATAGAAATAGCCCTCTGAAAATAACCTTTCTTTAAGGAGTTTCCTTTTCTGATACATTACTGCAATAGGGCTCCAGAGCATCCCTCTCCCCAGAGCCCTGTGCCAGGAGACAGAGCAGCAGGTGGTAGCTGGCACAGGAGCATGCCAGGATCTTATTTGGCATCTGGTGATCTAGAACTCTGCTCTGGTCCAGGCCTCATGCAGTGTGCTTTATACATTTACATAATGTTGATGGAGAATTTGTTCGTTTCTCCATAGTGATCATGGAGGGAAAAAAAAAGCAGGAGCCAAATCTTACGGTGACAAAAGCATCCGTGACACCTTATTCATCAGTGGGACCCTTTCACTATGTACCTGAAGGAATGAAAACGTGGCATGACACACTAGAATTTGTTTTCCAAAACAGAGTATAATATAGCATTTTGGTCTGCATCTGACTGAATATTATAATGCTTTAGGAGAGTACTTTGCCAGACTTGAGAAACTGTGGAGAGAACTTTTTTTATAAACACGTGCATATGTGTAGATATGTATAGTGCGTGCATACAGAGAGACCATCTTCTGAATTTGATTAAAGTAACACAACCCAATTTTGCTTTCCTGGAGGAAATCATGGTAGTTGATAACAGAATCAAAGAATCAGTTGGTTGGAAAAGACCATTAAGATCTTCAAATTCATCATAAATGCATTATACTCTATATGTGATAACTGCCAAGAGTGGTTGTCAGAGTCCTGAATATAACAGAAAGAACATACTTTGGTGTAATAACTGTTCAGAAATGGAAAGGAAAAAAAGAAATTACCAAAGTGAAGTGTTTTCCAATATTTTTTTCCAATGTTTCTCAACAAAATAGTTCAAAGATTTTGATCATTCAATTTGGAATAATATTGCATCAGCAAAAATTAATCTTGCCTTTTTATTTTGAATTATTATTACCTTTCCAAAATAAAATTACTTAATTTGATAAATAAAAGGTTATACAATAATAAACATCCAAATGTTTGGGTTTTGAAAAATTTGGGATAGCCATGGAAAAACTCAGTCAAAATAACAGTTATTCAGGTTAATCCAAACATCTTAATATTGAAAAGGGAGTCTCCAGAGGGCAGGAAATGTACTATTTAAATGACAGGTCTCAGAAACCTCCAACTGTGACGAACTGAAGTTTATTCCATGCAATTCCTCCCTAACATAAAGCCAAGGGATTTAACTGACATTCAGTGAACAAGCAGCTGAGGCAGTGTCAAGCATTACCCATCTCCAAGGGATGTTATGCTCTGCCAGCTCTAGTGTGAAAGCAGGATATTGCCAGAACAGTGGTAAAACACGAAGGACCACTGCAAGGAAACTTGTCAGAGTGAGTTTCAATTCTGTCAGGTTATCCCGCCTTAAAAAAAAAAAAATTGCTTGAGAAATTTAGAAATACAAAGGAATGTGATTTTTAATCCCCTCACATTGGAACAAATTCAATGCATAGCATTGGCTGCTGTCTGGCTCTGGTGAAGACCTCCCTCAGAGGTCCTCAGAGGAATGAGGATCTGGCAATAGGCAAAATTCTTGCCAGCAGCACACAGCTATATCGCCAGCAGGGTAATTACAAAACCAGAGAGGAATAGTCTTTAGTGACAGCCATAAATGAGGTTCGTCAAAAATCAAGAAATTTTTGCCATGTGTAAGAAAGAAGGATGCTCATTCTCAAAACATGTGAACAGATGAGATTTCTTGCCAGTTTTCAAACAGGAAATAATGTGTGTGATGGGGAAAACATTTCCATTGCAATAGTTTAAAGTTCTGGTATGTATATCTAATGAAATCTATGTGCTGCCACTTTGCCAGCTCTTCTCAGCAATACTGAATACTTCCACTTGATGGCACCAATTTTTTTTTTTTTTTAACCTTAGCTCAAAATAATTCTCTAACGAGATTCTGAATTCTGAGGAGATAATCAGGAAAAAATATTTATTTTATGCTTTCTTCTGAGCACATTTCTTTTCTTAAAAATCTGGACTTGTTTGTAAGAATTGCAGAGAATTTCTTACATTGTCTTTGTCTCTTCTATTTGACCATGACAGTTATTCAAACTACCTATTTTTTTTTCCCAGTGCTTAGAGAGTATCTTCTTTAAGTGACGAAAAGGTTATGTTATCATATTGTTATGAGCCAGCTCCTGAATGTGGATGAAAGATGTATTTTAAGATAAATTTTGTTTCTGGCCCTATCCTGGAAGCTCCATATGCATTTGCGTGTTTTAAAAAAGAAAGACACCGATACAGATCATATCAAAATAAGAGGCGATTTTTTAAGGGCTGAGTACCAACTTTGATTCTTAACCTAAATTACCTGTTTATTACCTATTAATTACTGACTAGTGATTCTCCAATAGCTTTAAGTACTTTAAAAACAACTTTTAGACACTGCTTTGTTGTTCTGTTTAGGCACTAGGAGTGTAAACAAACAAAACTGTAGTTTCGATAGTTGTCCAGTTATTGGGGATTTCACAAGCTTCAGACAATGTCGGAATCATGTACAATGTACCAGATAATAATAGATGGGATACTGGATAACATTAGGTTACAGTAAACATCCATTTCTTGTTCCTCATCTCCTCTTGTGACAGTAAGGTGGGTATGGCAGGGCTGAGTCCTGTGTCTGTGCAACACCTGCATGGGGAGGGGAGGATGACGTGGTTCATGACTAAACCTCCCAGGTACTACAGTGACATGAGTGATGTACAGAACCATCCATTCCGGTTCTACAACTGCAAACAAGCATTTTAGCCACATATAATGATATCTCTAATGTTTCTGTCTATGAAACAGAGAATGTGGTGCAGCATTGGGGTTTGGAAGGATGAGGGGCACAGTTCTCTATAGGGAGAGGATTGGGAAGCAGGGACAGAACAGCTTTGTGCATGTCTTCATCCAAAATTAGGGTACTAGTTAAGGGGTTTCTAGGCAAAAGGTAATACCAGAATTCTTCTTCCAGAGGCTGCATTTTTAGGTCTTGTAGGAATAGACTCTGCAATGTGTGGTCTGCACAGACATTGTGTGCATGTGCAGTAGAAGAGCCCTTAGGATGTGCTGTATTTATTGTGCAGGTGCAAATCAGCTGCTTAGTGTGTAAAGCAGGGCTGACACTTGCCAGATACATCTGATTCACCGAGTGCCAGTGGCAGAGCTTCTCTGTGCATACACACGTATGTACTGTCACTTAGATGTTCAGACACACAGCATGATTGAAGCCACTGTCACTGCCATGAACAGGCTGCTAGATATCCAAAGTTATCCTTAACTTATAGGAAAGAGTGCTTCTATGTAAAAGCCTGGATAGAGGTTGCTTTCATCTACAAATCTCCCTTCCCTTCTGCCACCTGTTTTCTTTCCCTGCTCTCAAGGTCCAAACTTCTCACCTGAGTCCCGAGTCAGCCTCTAAAGGACTCTTCTGATCTATAAGATTTAAAGGATTATCCAATACTACTTGTTTATCTACTGCCAGTTCACAAATCTATAATGAGACTAATTTCTTATTTTCTTTGGAAGTATCTTTCAACTCTAATTTCCACAAGATTTCTTTCTCTACTGTGAGAAAGTAAGCCACTTGCCCAGTCCTGGATGTTAAGATTTCCACACAATCTTAGCTCCATTTGAGACCTACTTTTGAGGTCAAACCCCTGTCTTTGAGGATATGAACATTTCAACTAACTGGGGTTCTTGGACCAGGAACTGAACCCAGTCACTAAAACAGGTATCTGTCATGGGCTGGTTTTCCTCCTTTCCATTCTAGAAGAACAGTATGGAAGAAAGCTCAGTCCTACAAACATGTAAGAGCAGCACTATTCATAACATTCAGTTATTATTTTAAGCAAGTGATCTTTCGTTATTTCTGTCTAATGACATCAGTCATTGCAACTAACTATAAAAAACCCCAAGCTTTTCACTTTTTCATTTTACTTCATGCTCTTCTGTCATTTCTTACCTACCTGCACATTACTGTTATTCAATTACTACATGATATTTCTAGTGTTTCATATTCTGTTAGAACCTGAAAAAAATTGGTGAGGAAATCCAAGAGCCTGTGAAAAGAGCACAAGCCTCCTTTCTGGCTCTGGAAAATACAAAGAGTAATCATTACTAGCTAAAGCTTTATTAGAGATGAAAAATAGCAGCTGGGAGCAATATTTTTCTTTTCCTCACCTAGAGGAAGAAAACTCCTGGCACCATAGCATCCTTCCAAGGCACTTCAGCTATCTAGCATCCAGCTCAAAGCAGCTTCTCTGGGAGCAGAGATCCTGCAAAGGAGTGTCAGCCCCAGCACGCACTCCAGTGCTGCTGTTCTGATGCACTATGTGGGATTTAATTGAGAGATGTACTTCCTCTAGGACAGAGGTCTGACAGCCAAGCTCATTTTCTATGGGCAAATTAATCTCACTTAAACCCCTCATTTTCCCTGTTTCATAGAGGCTGGTCATGTTAGTCTTAACTCACAATTAAACCAGAAGTTATTAACGTCACACAGAAAGAAACCAAACTCAAAAGTACTCTTTTTCCTCCAGTATTCCAACAGCTACATTTGTCTGAGTAGTATCCTGATCACATACCCATGATTCACCTCTCATGTGTTAGCAATCATTTACTTCTGTTCCACACAAATTCTGCATTATGTAATTTTTATTACTAAAAATTATTTTAAATTAGAAATGGAGTCATGGAGCAAAGAGAAAAGTTGCATGCCAATGCCAAATAATTTTGCAAGCATCCTATGCATAAACCTCCATAGCCTCTGGTTTTTGTCACGCATACTTTAATTGTGGTTATGAAGTTACTAGGAAATTACTGTCTCTGCTTAGATTCTGTACTATTCTGGGTGTAAGACACTGTTTTGTACGCTTTTTGATAAAGGATATTTCTGATATAGTTTTAATAACCACACTCAAATCTAGGTGCCACATGCTAGTCTAAGTTTAGAGACATGATCTGGGCCATTTTGCATCCATATTAACTATAGTGGAAAAGCTCAATAACGACCAGGAACCCCCCATGTTTTACCTTTCCCAGATGGGAAGCTAGCTGACCCTCTCCAAGGCAGGTGTAGAAGATGCCCGACATGTGGGCAGTAGGGATAAGCTCAGACTTTGGGCTTCAGTAGGAGTTTAAGCCCTGAAGTACCATGGGCATGAACCAAGGTCCAAGAAAACATATTTTTAACTTTTGGACTCAGTGATCTTACAGGTCTTTCCAACCTTAATGAAACTACAGTTCTATGGTATTCAAATTCCTGATTATTCACAGGTTTTTCAGAGTATCCATCCATAATTCTCCGTTGCTCTAAGTGATCTCATCAAGATGTCATAGTATCACTAGAAAAAAAATTATCTGACCATGGTTCTTGTAGAGATTAGTGCCAGAAATGTGTTCTTCAAGGACTTAAGAAAACAGAAGCTGCTGAAGAGAGATGAAGTGGAATGAGTTAATGATGTTAATCTGTGCAGGATCTAACTGTCTGCAATCCAGGAAGCTGCTCATTTCTGAAGAGTATTGGGCAAAAAGACAGAGATGTTGGCATAGCAAGGGTCTCAAGTGGCAAGCGCACTGAAGGAGAGAGGGAAAAAATCAGATAGGTTGTTTATGCCATTTGAGTCTTATTGTTTTGTCAGGAAAAAGGCCCTTCATACAAAGAAATGTGTTCTGTGAGAGAAACAGGAGCCCACAGAGGCAGCTAGTGAGTGGGTAACCCAGTTATACCTACTAATACAGGACAGCTATTTCACTGCTAAATGTGACAATGATGATAAAGATCACAGGAGGATGACACTCGAAATACAAAAGAAATCAGTATCATAGGAGAACTTCATATTAGAAAAAATAATCATTGGAAAGCCATAAAAAGCTATTCAGAACAGCAGAGAGAAATACTCACTAGCACCAGATGAATACATAGTACAAAACAGAAAGGTAGTACCTGCAAATAATTATGCACACGCAAAATGCAGCAGTATGGCACCAGACATTTTAATGTAGAAACATAACCAAGTAGCAAAGGCAAAGACGTTGCAGATTTTCAGCAGATGTGGATTACATCATGCAGGAAAGCAACATGTATCATCAGGGAAGCTATGTACAAAGTGATACAAAGCAAAACATATTACATTAGAACCCGGCACAAACAAACAGAAAAACAGGTCATACAGGACACAAAGCTGAAGAACATTTCCAAAAAAAAAAGGAGTGTAGAAGCAGTGCAACTATCTTCCTTTTGGCTACTATACAAACTAGGAACTGGTTTGTAGTAAAGCATATGCAAATATCTAAACAGATCTAGCAGGGGGAAAAAGACATTTAAAATAGATGTTGAAATGAAAATAAGATGAATCTGTTGAGAAATAAGGTAGGTAAAGTTTAGTTCATACCATGAGATTATTATATTTTGGAAAGTTTGATTAAGAGGATATATAACACAGAAGGCACAGAAAGAAAATTCTACCAACAGAAAAGTCTGGTTTTCCGCGCAAGAAGACATGCTTGCAAACAGAGAACATGAAGGATGATGTGTTTGCTAAAACACCTACTGGTAAAGGACATCTCGCAGCTGGAAGTAAAAAAAATTTAAAACAGAGGGTATTGTTGTTGTTATTAGCAAGAATAATTAGTCACAGCATTTCTGAGTGTCATCTATTTTCTGAAGAATGCTTAGTAGGTGGGTGGAATTAGGTAATTGGTGCTTGTGATTGTGTGCCTACCACAAAGGCATAGGAAGGTGTTACTCAGCCAGTTCAGCACTGGCTTCTTTCAACTGTAGGCATATAACCCAAGTGATTATCACTAATCCTTCCACACACAATTTTAAAAAAAGAAAGAAAAAAGAAAAATCACATCTAAAGCAAAGTTCATGAAATCAGTTTTAGAGGAGATGGATCATGCTCTGGAAATGTTTATTTCTCTTCAGTGACTTTAAGAGGAGTCTGGAAAATTAGACTCTGAACAGTTTCTGTTAGGAAATATTAAAGTCAGACAAAACACCAGAAGAAATGCTTTCAAATAATTTTATGTATCTGTTGGACAAAATATCTGAAACAAATTTATGTATTTTGAATTCCTGCTTGTAACACTAGTTTGGTTTGAATATTTCTAAGTTGTTTGCCCTTGCTGCAAGCACTTTGACCCAGGACAGTATGTTAAGTCAGGTCCATCACTTTTTATAGAATTAGTGACACTAAATACTGAGAAGTGAAGACACTAAAAAATAATGTAACAGTTTTCTAGAAGTTGCTTCAGGCCTGTGTTATCACACCAGACAGCAGCAAGAACATGGTCCCGTGTCTGAGTGGACCATATTGTTGAAGATGTCTGCTACTCGCAACTTCTTTAAGTTTCCATCCAGTCTTCCCTTCAGCACTCCTCAGAAAAATAGGGAGTGGACTGCAGCCTTGGGCATGCTCTATATGCCCAGCACAGGATTTTTTCCTGTAGTTGTACAATACATCCAACCCCTCCATTCAAACGCCACCTGAATTGCATAAGCACAAGCTGCTTTTTTATTAGTAAATAAAACATGCACTGGACATCTTTGCAAGCACTTAACCTAGTTGGCAAGAAAAACGCAGAAAACAACCTGTATTTATATTACTAAATTTTCTTACTCGCCAAAAATAGAGTAGCTGCATCCAACCTGCCCAGTAGGAATGGTCCCTGATCAATACTAATCCTTAACGGTGTTTGGGAATTATTTGTCTGGCCCTCACTAACCCATGCTAGTGACTGGACTAACAGCTGAGTTTCAGTGCCCAAGAGGGTTCCCCCAGATCCATACATCTCTTTTGGAACTAGCCAGTCAGTATTCATGGTTGTGTGCAAAACCTGTACAGAGTTTTCCTTTTGCTAAAGGAGGGTCTGTGGCTCCATGACAGTGTTATTTATGACAGTTTCCATTCGGATACTGCATTGAGAAGGAGAACTTCACGCAAACTGAGGGCTCATGTGCAAGGGTACCTGACAGAACCAGGGACTCAGGCTGGGTGGTAAGACACAGGTCTCTACAGGAATGCACAAAGCTCCAGACCAAAATGACTGTATGGCTACAGACTTGACTGAGTATACACAAAGTACTTTTTTCCTCCATATGCGTGTGTGAGGGAGAAAGGGGGTGGGGAGTAAAAATTACCTACTTATGTAAATGGAAATTATGAGAAAAACAAGTTTGTAATCTTGGGTTTTCCCAAAAACCTCCCGCTGAATTTCCACTGTTTGCTTTCAATTACCAGCCGCAGAAAACAATTGCTTAAATCTCTGCCCTTCACATCTAAATCATCAAGAAAAGATTTAGCTCAATTGGATTTCACAGAGATGACAGAATCTGTCAGTAACTTTAACAATGAAGATTTTCTCCTATGTCTAGTTTTACATGCCAAGTTTCTTTCTGCTTAGCTACGGTCTTAGACATGATCAGTGTAATTCCAGTGCAAAAGCCTTACACAGACTTCAAAGCAGGGAGGGGTCTGTTTTGTCTTACAGTTTTATAACTAGAACAGGTGTTCTAGTCACCCAGCTCATCATCATGAGGAGCATGCTCCTCTTAATTAAGAGACTCTATCATTCAAGGATATCTTATTATGACCCACTTTTGGCTTTAATATGGACAAATAGAAAATGATAGCATTAGTGGTCAGATTGGGATTTAAAAATCAACCCACAGTTTAGGATTCCATCTGTCTTCCTTGACAACAGGTTCCTTCACTGGTGTGATGAAGGTTAAGGTTAGAAGGAGCCAATAATAAAATATTTTCTCAACTCATAGGTACTGAATCCTTGCATATTTCTATATGTCAACAACTGGGAAAATCTCCTAGCTTGGAAAAGCAAAGGAACAAAACAAATGGAATTGATACTCACTGCCAAGGATCACACAGGGGCTCAGTCTTGACAGTGCACACCAAAAAACTTGAATATTGAGGAATCTATCAGCAAAAAGCTCAAAGACAACCTGAGTTAGATTCCTAAGAATCAACTCACATTTCAAACACTCCCTTTTACTGGATGATAGCATGTACAATATGTCCCAGGAAAATTAGCAATTCTTTTACAGTGTTATTAGTGTTAATAGCTAATGAACTACAAAAGCAACAGACACCTGTGGAATTGGGATTTTTTTCTGATTGATTCATTTAAGTTTAATCTTAATTTGTTTCTGTTTCACTGAGAAGCTGCTACTTTATTCTGAGCTACAACTGTGGCAATTAGAAGCAGTATCCCACTGTGAGTAGGAGGCTGATGGCAAGGTACGTCTGCAGTGGAATGACACTACCAGACATCTGTTGAAGAGATCAGACTACTAACCCCAAAAATGCAGGATTATCCATAAATATTTATTTGGCAGCACATTCTGAAATAGACTATAGCATGGTAACATTTTATGGGTGGGAAACACCGTGTCCCTCACTTATTATACCCACAATTGTTGATGCCCAAATATTTTAGCTCAGTTGGTCAGAGCACAGTGCTAATAACGCCAAGGTTGTGGGTTCAACCCCCTTATGGGCCATTTATTGAAGAGCTGGACTTGGTGATCCTTGTGGATCCCTTCCAACTCAAATTATTCTCTGATTCTGTGATTTTTACCAGTATAAATGAAATATTTGGATTTTTGGGGCACACGTTCATTTTTTCCTCTTTCTGTCTTCAGAGTGCTTATATTTGGATTTTAACATAACATTTTCCCAAAACAATTACATACCAAAGTGGACAATATTTCAGCATATCCATATAATCGTCTTTCAAATACCCATGTCTCACACTGATTCAACTGAAGTTGGTGGCAAAATGTAAGTTCCATGAAGCTTCTGTCTGAACTTTTAATAAAAGTAAGTTATTTTATTAAAAACTGCACAGCAGTTTTCAGTATTATATAAAATTTGAGATGTGGATTAAAAAAATCTATATCTAAATTGTGAAGATTTTCTACTGGATATACTGAATAATTCATTTTACAATAACACAGAATACGATGGTGTGTCACCAGATTTTTTTAGAAAGAGTAACAGAATAAAACTATAAGATACTTGAGAACATCCAGATCGGTTTGGATATGGTATTCCTGACAATTGGAAAGCCCTTTGGAAATGGAAAATTATTAGTTGCAAACTGAGGTACCATAAACCAATTTTTACTTCTGTAGATTGCTGATAACACAGGATAATTGTCTTTCAAAAATTTTTTATTTGATTGGTTTGGCTTGAAGGAGAGAAGGGTTGTTTTTTTTCATTCCATTTAATAGGATTTAAATTCCAATCTCAGGAAAAAAACAAAAGCCAATTTTCAACACAAAAAAAATCTGTCTCCCAAGTTCCAGAAACCTTCAGTGGGATCAGCACAATATAATTTTACATTGCCTTCTCAGTACCACAGCCTGGCAGAAGCCTCAGTGCTTGACATCAAGAGTCTCCAAATACAGTTCTTCACTAAGAGAGGAGCACGCAGCCTACAAGTGCAGCTGCCACACTGAGGAGGTGTCAGATGACTTACAATGAGTTTACCCTGGCACATGGGCTGCCAGTTAATGCAGGTCCCCAGGGTGGGGAAGAGACAAAAAAACAGGAGTGTGTCTGAAGTCATTGCCACCAGCTCATCTCACTCTCAGGTTCATATCTGATCCAGCCCTAGCAGTCTTGAGACCACCATGAGACTCCTCTTGGCTTCCCAGGGATGGGTATAAGGGTAGGGTGGCTCTCAAACATTTGAAGAAAGTGATAGGTATCCAAGTGTCAAGAAGGTTCTCTTCACGTGTTGCATATGTTTGATGTATAAAGCAAGAAGCATTCCTTTTTATGTGAATTCATAAAATCCAAAGTGAGCAATATGGGGAAGTTTATATAGCCACATTTTCTTATGCTAGCCTTTGCTAAGTAAATACACTTACACTCCACTGCTATTATTTTCAAATACTAATTTTTGTTGGAAAGGTACGGGTATCCAAAAGAAATTCCTCTCCAAGGAAGATACTTTTTCAAAAGCAAACCAAGAACAGGTTTCCTGATTATCCCAAACAGTTGTAAAGTTTTAACAATTCAATAAAATCAAATTAATTTGGGAATATTTCTTAAAGAGATGGAAAAAGTCTCTTATGCATTTAATTTTTCTGCACTGAAGAATCTGGAACTTTTCTGCTACCTCAGCTGTGCTATTAGAAATGACAACTGCTTTGACATTACCTGCAGCAGGTACAGCCTATCTGCCCAGGCACTTTGCTAGGCTGGAAAGTCTTCACAGTTGAACACAGCCACAGCCATGGGCTCCAGAAAGAGTCATTCCAGCCTGCGTTGATGAGAGCTGAAGGTTTCTTAAAATCTACCAGGTGCAAGCAAGAGTGGCGTTTGACAATGAAATCTATCAATTGTCAAAATTCAGCTCATCCAGCAGGAAAATGTCCTTAATCTGCACAACACAAGATGGACTATACTCAGATCCAAGGGAAAAGCTGAAAACAAGAAAGCCACACAATATTCTACATGACAGTATTTTTCAGTTCTCTTTAAAATGAGACATTGTACAGCCAGGAATGCCAGACACAGAGCTGCCAGTGATTACACCACATACTGACTAGGCAGCAGGACTGGGATTTCATCTGTGCTTCCAAAGCTGCTTGAAAACTGTATGCATGCTCAACAGCTAGAACAACAGCTAGAACAACCCAGCTAGAACAACAGCTCTGTTCCCTCTGATTACCTGACCCAGGAGGGCCGGGGAAGGAGTCCTTTTTGGTCACTGTCCTGCTGGCCACATCAATGTTTTCATGTCAGAAGCACAGCAAACTAGGAGGCTTGGAGAGTCCTTTCACTCAACATACTCCGTGACCAAAGGACTAGGATGGTCTCCTGCAATGCAGATGTTGGTGTTGTGACTCAGCCAAGCAAAGCAGGGCACAGATTCAGGCTATGTGCATAAGTAACCTTGCCACCAAATTGTGCAAAATGTAGTCACTATCACCATATACTGGAATTTCATCTTGTTCACCCAGAAGGCATAATAGAGAATAATGCTTCAGCAACTGGATTGCTTCAGGAGGCTGCTAGAACTGCAGACTATCTGCACTAAAGTTAGCACCTAACAAGGTAGGGACTGAGTCTCTTTTTCACGCTGCTAGAGGCACCTATATCTCTCCCTTGATGGTAGAGAAAATACAAACATTTATGTTCGTTTACTTCCTGGTAAGTAAGATGCCCAAAGTCATAAGCACTGCGCAAGGTAGACAGGCTGGTTTGACTCATACCTTGAGTAAGATTTTTCTGAATTGAACTTTGCTAACAAGGAAACAAAAATCTGGAAAACAAAATTATTCATAACCAAATTACTCCATGTGGCATATAGCAACCACTTTATTATAAAAAGGGGTGAGGGAGTAACTATATCTAAATATTGGATAAGACAGTGGGACGCATTACAAGTTGGTGCTTCATGCTCCATAGGAAATGAAAACAAAAAGCCAAAAAGATCTGTAAAAGAAGCAGATGGCTTGTAGGAAGAACATGACCAACAAAGGCTGGCTGGGAAAGCAGGAATGCTGGCTAACGAACAATCTCATAATTCCAGAAATTATCTTCATTTGTACACTAGGGTGAACCCAAGATCTTTCAAAAGTATTGCAGCCCCACTCTGAGTAACCAACTGTCCTTTTCTGACACTTAATTCCCAGAATCTGGAGTATCAGAAACCTAGGGACTGGCTTCTGAGATGTTTGACACCCAATTAAATTAAATTATTTATATCTTCCTATGAGTTGCTTAAGCCATAGTAGGATAGTTTTTAATTAAGCCACTTCTAAAAAGGCATTTCTCTTGTAAACTAGGTACTGAACACCCTGTCACAGGACCAAATCATGTGCTGCAGATTTGGGACCCCCATCCAATCTCCCACTCCCATCCCTGATCCTATGGCTTTTTGACATTCATCCAAAGAGAAAGCAGTCCAAGGAAAGCAGAGTAGATACTCCGATTTTATAATACCGACAGGTGCTCCTAAAGTGCTTGAAAGCACGTGAAGCAGAAGGGGCGTTTGAATGTGAGCATGACCCCCACAGGCAAGAACCCAACCCAGCAGACTCTTCCTTGCCCTTAAGCTGGTTATCTCTGGTTTGAAGAAAATTGCTCCCAATAGAGCAAGTTTTCATATTAATGTTTCATCAACATCTACTTATAAACTCCTACAGTGATTTATAAATGTTGATTTGTCAAAGAAATTTCTACAAAAAATGATTCAGAAAAAAGATCTTATAAGGTTACACCCTCCGTAATTAGTATAGAGAGATGTAAGTTTAGTAAATGCAACTTGGCTGTGTTGTATTCCTTTTCTTACATAAATTAAAGTAGCTCTTTGCACACTGTAACTTTCACAAGTCAGTATACAGTGCAATAACATTCAGCAACAGGCAGGATTTAGAACAATTGTTGATTGCTTTCTCAAGAAACATGAGTTTTGCATTGATGAGGACTCAGCTGCCTGTCTTGTGGCAGTTTTGTTTTGGGGTAACTCAGTCTCTGTTCTAGTTATAATACTTATCTAGTTCACTATTTTCACAAAGAAAACGTAACTGTACACTGCATTTCTAAAGGTATGTGAGAAGCAGCACACTCCACAAGAAGAGAAGGAACACTGTTTGTAGGGAAGGGTGTCTCTGCTTCTCAGAATTTGCAGATCAAAACAGTCCATGACTTAATTATATGAAATCATAATAATTACACGTTGCCCACAAAAGTAATTATGAATTTGTTTTGGTATTTACCTGGAAGTTCTAGCCAGTGCTACTGCAGCTTTTCAAACTGGATAAATTTGAAATGTATGCCATGAAAATGTCATCTAAATTAAACTCGCTGTATCTCTTGCGCTGCTTCATGCAATGCAGTAGCATTACTGGACATAAGCGACCATTGGCCCTCAGCTTTTAGTGTTCAGTTAAAGCAGCCCAAAGTGGTTTTAAAAAACATATTCTTGTTTATGATATGCAGATTGATGTATTTGCTGGCAAACAAAAGAGCAAATGGTTATGATTCCTGCATTCCTCAATTTAGCACGAAATATATTGTTCCTTTTAAAATATAGTCAGTTAAAAAATAAGATTTCCATTTCTTTTTTATTTTCTGGTGAACACAGGAAAAAAGCATGATTTATTGAGGTGTTTCTTACATAGCGCTAAATATTTTTCTAAAAATATTGAGGTTCAGATTTTGTTTAACTTCTTCAGCACACATTGCTTTACAAATTTTTGCTTGTTCAGAAAAAAAAAATCACCTGAACTTATTATTGTCCAAGAGTTTTCCATTATTATTGTTTAGAAAGAAAGTTCTTGTTCAAGGTTATTTTTATAAAATCTGAGTTAGGCAAGGTTTTTATGTGGAGGTATACACTCTTCAGATGCTTCATGGTAATATCAAGAGGTTAACAGGTGGTTTAGAAATATTTTGAAAGGTTTCTTTTTGGTGTCATCTGTTGTATTTAATCCTATAAGCTAAAGTACTGTGAATCAAGGTTTCTCTTGCATGTCATGTCAGTCTGCAACTGAATCTTATAGTCCCATCCCTGAAAATAAATACTTAAACTTACCTGTACTGTTGGCAGATAAGTTGCTCGTGCTTACATTTGCAAAGTATCGCTCTTCCATTTTGCACAAAAAATAAAACTTACTGCGTATTAATTTGTCATATAATTATTCAGGAAAAAAAAAAACAAAAACAAAAACAGAAAAGCAGCTTCTCTATGTATTTTAATTCATTGGAAACTGAAGATGATTTTTTAGAATTCACACAATAATGGTGCTGAAATATTAACTATCTCAAACACAGAAAGGGAGGAGTTTTCATATTTCCATGGGCATGGTTATTGGATTTAATACTGTGCCTGATCAAATAGGCAAGGATTTGACTACAACGGAGTGATCAAACAGTGGAGCCATTAAATAATTTCCATGGAAGCTTCAAAGGAGGACCAAAGATAGACACACCTTGTACTTCTTAATACAACCAGAAGTTTTAAAAAGAGAAGTCTTGTATTATTTCCAGGGTTGCAGATTACCGAAGCAAAAGGATTTTCTGCAAACTCACGGGACTAAGGGTGAGTCCAGCCATCTGTTGCAGAGGGTCACAGTGTGCTTGCAGCCCCTAAGTGGTCATTCAGAAGTCATCCAGCCTGTAGCCTCGGGCCAGGAAGAGAAGGGGGACCCAGCACAGAGTGGAGCTGTAGCTGCCACTACTTTTGCTGGAGAGGTGGGAGTTATTACTAAACAGTTACTACTACAGTGGCTAGCAGGGTACAACACAATTCTTCCTCCGTAAGGGTGGTACCTGATCAGACCAGTAGCTAAACAGCCAGTGGGTGGAAAGATTTACATAATTTAAGAGTTATAACTATTTGATATCAGCATGTCAAAATCCCAGGAGCAAATTGGTTCCTTTTCTCTTTACCAAGCTCTAAAGAAGAAAATGGTGACTGTCCTATTCTAACTATGGCAGAGGAGGTACAGAGTAGGAGCATTTCCTAATTGCTAGTTTTCAAGCACTGTAGAAATAAAATGTCCTGCTACTGAGCTGCGGCCAACATGTCTTCATTTGAGATGGCTCCAAGTGAACTTACTGAACTTTGTTTAATCTCTCCTTTTTCACCACTGTATTTATAAAGACTGGGAGTAAAAAAGTGATTAAAAATCATAACAAAAATTATTTTAAAAACACTTCCTTGACTAAATATTGTCTAATATTCATTTTGGGTACCTTGAGATATGCTGGATTTCTATATAACTTCCCATGAAGCACAGAATGATTTTGGAAGCTATTAAAGAGCTGTGGATTTAGTTTACATTTTGGCATGCATGGGTTTTTAAAAAAAAAAAAAACCACCAAAAAAAACCAAAACACCACCCCCCCTCCACCACCACCACCCCACAACCAACAAAAAAAGCCCCAAACATTATTACTAATATCTTTGGGGTTTTTTTCCTTTTTTGGGGGAGCCGGGGTGCTGGGGAGGGTGGGGGGGGGGGGGGGGGGGGCAAGGGAGAGGATTTTTTTTCTGTTGTTGAGGACTGTCTGGTCATGAATAAAGCACTAGCAAAACTAAGTCAGTACCATTTCAGCTTCAGAAGGAGCTTTGATGCTGTGAGAAGATCCTGCTGTGCTGTATTTTATTTCTACAGCAATATACAAACAGGCTTTGGTAATTCTGGTAGCCCTTTCAGATACATGACAGTTTCAGTATTGACACGTTAACAAAACTGTAGCATCTGACAAGCACAGAAGAAATTCAGTCCCATCTGAGAACTCCTGGGTGGGAATGAGAGTAGAGGGCAGCAGCTCCTCCTTTAAAAGGGCTCTCTGCTGCAGGGTCCCATAGGCACCAGACTTGTCTCCCTTTCATTCAGCACTGAAGTAAAGCTGTTGTGATTGGTGGGGGGGGTGGGCTACACTGCAGTCAGGATGCTAATGCTCAGCTCTGCTGCTCCGGATTTTAGCACATCCAGACACACCAAGGCTCTTCTCCTCCCAGCATCCATGAAGGACTGGTAGAATGAGGCTAAGCAGTTGTCACACAGAATATGGGTGATATGGCAGTGATGCTGTTTGGCACACAGAAATGAGTACATATAACCTTTCCTTTAGGTACAGATGGCTCCATTTCTCCTATAAAAATTATTCCCATTAAAAAAAAATTAAAATTATTAAATCTTGTCTGTAGTAAGGGGAGCTGATAATAGTTATGCCAAATATAGCTACATCAAATTACAGCTTTTGTCTCTCATGATGATTTCAATAGCTTTGAATTGCCTCAGACCATTAACTAGAAATTCACTTGACCTGAGATTATTCTTGAAAGAGAGGAAATGAAAGGTAATTCTGTGCAGGCCTTCCAAGACATGAATTAGTACCGGTCTTTGACACAAACATGGTTTTATATAGTGAAATAACAAATGAGCTATCCTCACCTCCCTGTTAAGTCCCACATCTGTAGTGTTTACCCGAAGAAATCTAGGAAGATAAATGCTTATCCATGCTCATCACTGAGTTTCTCTGCTTCACCTTGGAATAAAGCTAGAGTACCTCTTTTCCACTCCATATCAAAACATGGTCACCCCTGCATGCACATTCCTTAGCAAAATATTGTTCTTCATCAGGAAGACATAGAAGAATCCAGATTATGCAGCGACTGCAGGTCTTTTACAGGAGAAAAGGCAAAAAAAAATTACTGTTGATAAACCTGTAAATGGTCTGTGGTCAAGCAACATTGGAAATTCTTTCTTCTCTACCATGAAAAAGGGAGAAATTACAGCTTCTTCACGGGGAGGACTGAGCCCTCATTTTTCCTGACACTTAGAAAACAATCTGAAGGAATAAAATTGAGCGCAGGATTGCCAGACATCTGGGTAACCAGTGCACATAATCTCCAGTAGTATCATCAGGCCTCCTGTATGTGTTTGATTTGAAACTGATGTTATGTGCTCATCACAAAATTACCAGATTATATTGCCCTTTTGTTTCACCATATATTTACATTCACATCCCTTTGTCATTATATAAAATACTTTTGGGACTGTTCCAGTGTTCCTGCAGTGTTTGAATAATTTTGAACTGGTTAAAAAAGTTGTAAAATTAAGATACTTAGCAAGGCCAAGTATAGCTGCAGTACCTTGTAGTATCACACTTGCTCAGCAATAAGAAATTTGGACTTCTTCAATAAGAAAGCAAGCTGGGCTTCTGTTTTGAATTATTTCCTTCAAGGAGAGGCTCAGAGGAATGGCACACCCGCATCAATTCAGTGGAATCTTTTGGACATCTTACCTTTCATTATATGTTGCAAAAGTTTTCCTCTTAAATAGCAACACACTGCAGCCACCTGATTAGGGAGAAATTTATCTGTGTTCAAACCAGAATGACACTCTTCTAGTCCCAGGATCCGAGCAGAGCTGAAGAGAAGTGCCCATAGGGACGGATCCTCAAAGGACACCTGCTCTGTCACAGCTCTACAGGAGCCTCTCCTCCCTACCCCGCTTCATCCCGACTTCCAGCTTACCCGGGGTCACTTTGAGGGGTGTCTCACCTCCCCTTCTTGATGCCCCTGCTCCCACAGTCCCCGGGAAAAAGTGGGGGAGCGGGTCCCGGTTTCCCCAAGGTCTCCGAAGGGGAGACCCGCTCCAGAGGGAGGCCGCACGCCGCTGCACAACCAGCGTGTCAGCGTGTGCACTGAGGTCCCTCCGTCCAAATCATCGGCAGCTCTTCCCCTGGAGCAGGGGAAAAGCGGCCCCCGGAGGGGCTGAGCCCTGCCGGGGTGCCGCGGGGTCTGCCCGAGCTGTGGATCTGACCTGTTGCTTTGCTTTTTACGCGCGGAGCCGCCTGCTAAAGAGATTGCCGCGGTAATCTGAGATGTGCGAAAGGAGAGAGATGCTCTTCCCCTCTCAGCCGCTTTCAAAGGAGCATAGTGGAGACTAGAGCCGCCAGCGCCAGCTTTGAGGACCACACCTGCTGGTTGCGGGCACCCCCGGGGGTGGTGTCCCAGGCGGGGCGGCGGGAGCGCCGGCTGCAAGGCGATACCCCTTGGGTGTATCGCGTTAGCTACGACTGTAAACCTCGGCGCCTCGCTCCTCACCAAAAGCCAGAACCTTGGGAGGGCTCCAGGTGCTACAAAATCTGGGCGGGACCTGATGCCACATCACCCTTTCTTGCAGGGCTTACTCTGGGGCAGACCCGCAGGCGCTCCTTACAGGTTCCCCGACTGGGCCAACCCCCCAGCGCCTGTGGGGCACCCTTCGCTTCTCCCCGGACCGCCACGCTTCCCCGCCTTCGGCCCCTACCCCGGAGTGAAGCACGGCCCGGCTCCCTGTCCGGGAAGAACCCTCGAGCTTCAGGGGGGCCTGCGGGCACAGCCCTGAGGGAGCAGAGGGAGGTGGAGCGGGCCCCGCCTGCCCTTCCCAGGGGGTATCACCCGTTTTCCATGCCTGGTTCTGTTGCCCCGGGAGCGGTATAATCCCAGACACCCCCTCCCGCCGCTCGTCAGGCGGCCACCGACGGGCGGGCTTCGCTTTCAAGGCTCGGCTTGGCAGAGTCTGCTGAGCAGCTAATAACATAACAACCCTGCTTTGATCAATTCGAACTAATTACCCCTCTTAATTAAAGTCTTTAGCGGTTGTTTCAGTGTTTTGGCAAGGACGAGGAAGAGCTTTGCCGTGCGGCAGCGCCAAAGCCGCGCTCCCCGCCCGCCCGTCCGCGCCGCAGCCCCCGCCGTCGCAGTCACTCCTTGGCAAAGGTTTATTTCCACCAGGTCAACGAATTCTTTTTTTTTTTTTCTCCACGTGCAAGAATCAATGAGAAATTCAAATCAGTACATAGAGAACAGTTCTGTCCATATAGATACGATATTCAGGGAGAGAGGGAGAGGAGGAAACCAAGAAGGTTGGGATAACCAGCAGGCAGCGGAGGCAGGGCAGGATCAACACAAGGGGAATATATATACATCGAAATAATTAAAGTAGTGCAGCGTTTCCGGCTCGGGTAATACAGATTCCCAAATAAATACAGCAGAAATTGACTTGGCGCTTTTTCGTTTTTTTTTTTTTTTTTAACCATCTCTTCACCTGAGATGCAACGGCAACCACAAAAAAAATAGTCTTTAAAGAACAAAGGAAAAAATTTAAAAAAAAATAGGAAACAACCTGTCCCATTAACGTTAGTGGCGATATAGACCATAATACACAAAACCGCTTAACAGGTGCATGCAAAGAGGCGGTGGGGCTCGCACCGGCCGAGCCGGCGGCCGCCCCTCACGGCTGGAGCGGCGGCGGGCCCTGCAGCAGCGGCCCGGGCGGGGGCAGCGGGTCCGGCCCCCCCAGCTCGGCGGGGGGCCGGGGCAGTCCCAGGGCGCTGTCATGCAGCTTACGGACGTGCTTCTTGAGGTCAAAGTTCCTGCAGAAGCCTTTGCCGCAGGTGGGGCAGGTGAAGGGCTTCTTGTCGTTGTGGGTGTGCATGTGGAAGGTCAGATTGTACACCTGGTGAAAAGCCTTGTTGCAGATATTGCACTTGAACTGCTTCTCCCCGCTGTGAGTCAGCTTGTGGTTTTTGTAATTGCCTGGGAATGAGACAAGAAGGGCAAATGCACCTGGGTTTGAAAGACGGACACTGAAAAGACGAGGAAAATATAAAAAAATCCCCAAACTCTGTCCCATCACCAGAGCTCAGTTTTAGGATAAAACGACCGCAGACACCCACCTTCTCCCCATCCTCCCCGCGGCTGTTAACAGACAAGGCAAGATTTACAGATGTTAACAGACAAGATCGAATAAACCGAAGTCAGGACAGTTGCAGAAATAAAACCCCTGCGTTTAGACTTCACAGCAACGCGTGAGGAAAAAGCAGCTAAATTCTTGTATTTTGAGGGGGGGAATAAGAGGCAAATTCGTTTGCCGAACCGCGCTGGAAGCTGTATGTTGCGGTGCGGGGAGAACAGGCGATTCCCGCGGAACGACTGTTCCCCGGGAACGAGACCTCTGCCCCGCTCCGTGGGCCAGGACATGTGCCGGGGCTAGCCATACTTAAAATTAACCTAAACATCTAACAATAAAACTTGGAAACAAAATTAACTCCCCACCACCCTCCCTGTCGCAAATTGTCCCGACACTTGACCTGGCTTGGGGAGAGGGAAGCCAGGAAAGAGAGTGGGTGCTGGAAACCGGTACCTTTCTGGTGAAATCCTTTGCCACAAAATTCACAGACAAATGGTTTGTAGCCGGCATGTATTCGCGTGTGCGTGTTCAGGGTCGAGCTCCGGTTAAAAGCTTTGCCGCACTGGTTGCACTTGTGCGGCTTTTCCTGGAGGGAAACAAACACCAAGTCACGGCTTGTTGGCCGTCTTGCGGGGTCTGTGTTCTGTTTCGCGGGGTTTATGAGCTGGTTAGTGGAGTCTGTGTTTCACTGACGGCTCGCAGCTGCCGGTGCGGGGCACCCCGCGGTACCTACTGCGCTTGGGGCAAACGAAATCTCCCCGTGGCTGCGGATTGGCCGCCCCCCACGCCGCTGTCTCGGAGCGGCCGGACAACGCCGAGCTCCCCAAAAAAGGTGAGCGGACGGTCGGGCAGGGAGGAAGGGACAGAGGATGGGCTCACCTGGGTGTGGATGATCTTGTGCCGGCAGAGCGTGCTCGCCTGTCTGAAGCCCTTTCCGCAAACTTTGCAAACAAAGGGTCTGGCTCCCGTGTGCACCGGCATATGGCGCGTTAAGTTATAATGTGCATTAAATACCTTGGAAGAGAAAGCAGACAATAAAATAAAATTGCGATTAGAAGGTAAGAGTGCGGAGGGGGAGCCGTCGTTTAAAAATCAAGCAAGAAAGCGACCGACAACCGGCGGACAGACGGACGGGGACAGGAGGCTGGGGAAGGGAGGCGGGGTACGGCGCTACTTGCCTTTCCACAAACTTCACACGTGAAAACTTTGGGTTTGCTGCTCGGGGAGCCGCGGCTGAACTCCGACGTCTTATAGGCGATTTTTTCCGAAAGGATCTGAGCACTTTCTTTCATGTAGTGCTGCAACTGAGCCTGCGATAAGTCCTTGAAGGCCAGCCCCGCCGGGTACTTGTCCACGGTCGGCAGCACCAGCTTGTTCCGCTCCGCCAGGTAAGCCTTGGGCTGCGGGTGCAAGGGAGAGCTGAGGAAATAAGAAGCCACCGGGTGGATGTTGACACTGGAGGACGGGTGACAGGGGCTGTCGCCTCGGTTGAAATAGCACAGGGCTCCCATGGCGTGGAAGGAGGAGTGATTGACCACTCGGGGTCTTACCAGTTTGTACTGCTGCAAGGGCAGGGCATCGCGGGGGAAATCTCCTTTCAAGCTCAGGGCACAGTTCAAGAGATCGCCGCAGCTAAAGGAGGGCGAGGAAGAGGAATCTAACTGAGCCTTCCTGGGTTCCTCTCCGGCCACCGCCGCTTTGGGCAGGGTGTCGTACGCCACCGGGACAAAGGGGATCATGCAGGGGATGGAGGAGTTGAGGTGCAGCGGGTGCTTGGGGTCGCCTTTGGCCACGGAGCCATGGAGGAGCTGCGGGACGGGGATGGAGCGGGGCTCTGGAGTCCGCGCCATGATGCGCTCAATGGAGAAGGCGAGTGGCTTGGGCGTGCTGATCATGTTGCTCCTGGCAGACAGGCTTTCTCTGGACGGAGGTGTCGCTAGGATTTTGGTCGCCGTGTGGTTGCCACTATTGTCCATGGCTGAATTGCATTTGTTCTCCCGGTTTGAGCCGCTCTGGTAGACGCCTCTTTTTTTTTTTTTTTTTTCCTTTCTTTTTTTTTTTTTTTTTTTTCCTCCCTCTCCTCTCTCTCTCTCTTTCACTTTCTCTGCCCCTTTTCTTGTTACTGATCTGCGACGAGGGAGACCAGCATCGCCGCCGCCACCATCACCACAGCCTCCGCCGCCGGCGGAACCAGCCTTCTCAGTCCAGTGGACTCATGCCAGCCCATCACAGTTTACTTTGGCGCACCAATGACTCGGGACAATCGCTACTTATTTCTATCAATAGAAAGTGTTGTGTCAATAACGCAGCCAAGATCTCGCCAATCGTTAACTTCCAAGAGGAGAAGGTAAACTAGATAATTGCTCAATTCGCTTCCAACAGTCAACAGGAAAAGTTTTCCCCCCCCTCCCAGCAAGCGGCTACTTTTCATTGGCGCCCGCACCTCCCCCGCCCAGGGAAGGAGGCGGCTCTCCCTCCTTCTCGCCTCTCTCCCCTCTGCCTCCCTCCCTCTCTCTTTATTATTATTATTTGCAATCTGCTTAGCCAGGCTTTAGAGGCCAAGCAAATCCGAGATCAATTTTCTTGTTCGGCTTTAAATGACATCATCTAAAATCATTGTCCAAGTGCTAAATAGGGATGTGAAACTCAATTCAAGGGCAAGCGCCAGGGTGTTTGTCAAACAAGGTGCTGCAGAAGAAGCGGCTGGAGGGGAAGCTGTTTGTTTCCTTGCCACTTTCCAGCCCTAGCTCTTTGTGCGTGCATACGTGTGTGTGTGTCTGAGGGAGGGAGGGAAATGGCTGCTCTGCTCCTGGGACTGCTCACTGCTTTAAAGAACAAGGTCAGGTGGCGGCGAGCTTTTGGAAAACACAGTAGACAAATAAACGGGGGACTTGCAACAAGCAGACGGCGAGACCAGCGCGTGGGGATGCAGGAACCTCCTGGGCCAAATGGAACGAGTGCTTGGGAGCAAAAGGATGATTCAAAACCTGGGGCAGGGGAAGAGAAGAAAAAGGAGGTAGGAAGAAGGAGTGCCTTTTAAATCTGAAGCATTATTTATATTTCTTTTTATATATATACATATGCAGCCTGCATATGCACTAAGTATAGCTTCCGTGTCCTTATATAATACATGCACAACACAAATACCAAGAACTCAGGGTTGGCATAGATACGTGAAGGAATATACAGTTCACACACTGTGTACAGGTGTATATGCGCGTAAACAGAGGCAATCCCCATGTATTTAATAGAAGCTTGACGGCCCTGTTCGGGGCCGGCAGCGCCAGCGGGTGTTCGTCCTTACAGCGAAGCGGGGGTGGTCGGGGAGATGAGAGGGCCTGCGGTGGGTACAGGACTTTCTGTGTTCCCGCCCACCCCACAGTTCGGGCTCAGGACAAGGTCCCGTTCCTTCCGCAGGCCTGCGGATCACTCGACTGGTGACTGAGAGGCCGCTACCGAAATTACCCAGGAGAAGCCAAGGGTTTCTCCATCCCTGCCACCCCCGAGAGCGAGCAGCCAGGCCGCGTTCCTCGGAGGAGGGATCCATGCAGCAGCTTCCATTTCAGAGGTCCAGCATTGCCCTTCTTCGAGGCAGGGGGAGAGAGGCAGGAGGTCTGGGGTTTGTTAATGGAGAGAAGCCTCCACCGAGGCAGGGAGGCCCGACCCCCGCTGCTCGGGTACCAGCCCAGGAACCGGCAAATGGCAGTGTCTCCCCCCGCAGCCACCGGCCCAGGACAACCCTCTTGCGGGGAAGTAAGAGCAGGGAGGAAGGGCTTGGGGCCCAGGGAGAAAGGGAGGGAGAGCTGGGGAGAAGGAATGAGGGATGTAGGGAGGCATCCTTGCCCCCGGCGCTGTGACCTGGCCGATGCGGCCTGAAGCCACCGCGGCTCCATTTGAGGAGAGCAAGGCAGCGGCTGTTCCACGACGGTACCTCCGCAGCCGGGAGCTGCGGGGCACGGAGGAAGAGAATGTCCTGCGGTCCCCAGAACGGACGTCGAACGACGGGCCGTGGCCCGGGCACCACCCTCTGCACACCCTGCGACCCCCGTGTCCGCCCCGTCCCTCCAGTGTCCCGTAGCGCAGGCGGGCGACAAGACCGGGGCTGGCTTCGGGACGTGTCGGGATGGACACAGCCGTGAGGGCTAGCACGAGGTGGAGGAAGGACGGGATACGTGCTGGGCCCTGTTGGGCTGTGCGGGGACTCCGTGTGCGATGCCTCGCTCCAGCCCTGCTCCCTGTTTTCCCCTGATCTAGGTGGGAGGCCGCTGACTGGGGCTGTACCGCTCACCTGCTTCTCCCCCGCAATTGCCCGTGGCAGATGGGTCGGGACGTTAAGACCGTAATTGCTGCCTCGGATCGGGTTGCTGCAGCCGCCCCCCTCTTACCCGGAGGAAGGAGGGATCGTGGACTTGCGAGGGTCCGGAGCCGTGGCCCCCCCAGCGCCGTGAGAGGCAGCTGCCCCGGGCTGCCCGCTTCTTCGGAGTGTCGGTGTCTCTCTCGTACTTTGTGTCCGCCGGAGGAGAATTTCCTCCTTCAGAGCAATTTACATTTAATTCAATCTAGGCAAATTTCCTCTTGATTGGTGCTGAAGAAGGGAATTATTGTTGAGTGGGTTTTAGAGGCTTCAAATCCCATATACTTAATATGTTAACAGCTTGTTCTTAACTGGTCTTTTTGGGATTGACTTTTTGACATGTGTTTGAAAGTAAAATACGTAGTGTCATTTGAGCAGGGTAAATATCCCAAAGCAGCAATTACAGCCCTGCCATTGCAATTATACTGGTCTCAATGTTGAGATACACTTTTGGAGAAGCGGTAGCTTTATTATCCGCTACTTCCTTACGGATATACCTCCCTTTCTTTCAGTACCTCTCATGAAAACTTATGTTAATGCCTGATTTTTCAGTAGCGATCTAAAAGCAGCATTTTTTGGGGGGGTGGAGAGGGGGCTTCCGCCTGTTCTGTCTCCGAGATGGAGCCTTGCTAGATGCTGGTGTTGCTCGCAATATAGATAGAGTTACTAAAATCAACCTTGACATATCCTTTTAGTCCTGTCCTGAGCTTTGCCTTGCTCTCTCGGACCACATCTTTTTATGTTTTACGTATTTGCCGAGCCGCAAATATCCTGCAGTCGTGCTGGTGCAAGGTTGTTTTTCCCGAGGCAGAGAGATTTACAGGCTCTGAAGGTGGCAGTAAGGAACCTCTCGGCCGGTTTCTTTTGGGGGGCACGGCGGGCCCGGGCTCCCTCCAGTCTGGCAGCACGTACCGAGTCCCAGCAGGAGGGGTCGGGCAGGGAAGGAGCAGGCCGGCCGGCCTCCCAGAGTTACAAACCGTCTCAGGAATTAAGGGCAAAAGTTTTGTCTCGAGTTGATTTCGTGCTCTGCCCAGGAAAGCTGCTGTTCTCTTTTTCCCCGTAATCGGCTTTGTGTTTCATTCGTTCCTAAGCTATGTTCTTGATATTGCTCACTTGCATTATTATCATAACGTATCTCTACATGCACTCAAAATCCGAGTCACCGGCGAATTCATCTCGTGGTCAGGATTACTCCAATCCGATCCCAGAAGCGATTAGAAGGAGGTAAAATACCGCCTTAGAGCCTAATCTTTAATTTCTTCCTCCTTAATAAAATGAATAATTCCATTGCGTTTTTAAGCAAAAAATGAATTGAAAAGGATAATAACTCCGCTAACCTCCTGTTGCGTGTATTAATATTTTCCTGGGAGTATTCTACCGCAACTCTGCTGCCCGAGGGGGCTGCTCCCTCCGTGCGCCCGGAGCCGGCACCTCACGACCGGGTAAGGGCAGGGACGGCAACGTCCCGCCTGGCTCCGGGACGCCTCTGGGCACCCCGAGCGTGGAGGGAACCAGGGAGGTTACAAAACACCCTTCTGGCCACGACATCAGCGGACCCGACGGCGGCTGGACAGACCCCGATTACTATTATTAGTGTTGTAATAGTTGTCATTAATAGTGACACTGCCGGGACTCGCTGCTAGAGCTCCGGTTTGCTCTCGCTGCGCCTCAGCCCGAGACGTTCCCTCCCGGGCCGCCGGATTTGTGAAGAGGCGATTTACCCCGACACGGAGCAGGGGCGCCGTGCTCCCCTCAGCCGCACCGCCGCCGAGCGCTGCGCGCACGTCCCCGCTGCCCGCCCGCCCGCAGACCCCGCCGCGGCGGAACGCTTGGCCGTGGTTTGTTAAAATTGGGAATTAGTGCCTGGCTGCTGCGGTGCTGGAGGGTTCGCTGTTCATTCCTACTCAGGACTTGTTGTTTACTGTCTTTTGAAGGGAAGTAAAAATATAAACGGCGGAGTTACAGCGGGGGGGGGGGGAAGTGGACCAGCCACCGTCACAGTTTATCAGCCGGTGCTGGGGGAGATCCCGCGCCGCCGTCCTTTTCGGTGGGGATCTGCTGCTACCGCCACCCGCCCGGCTGCTGGGGTGGCGGACGCAGCTCCCTGGCCCACCCGACCCCGACCCCGGCCATGGCCGCCGCCCCGGCTCCGGTTCTGCTCGGCGGCAGAGCCCGGGTACACCTCGCAGCAGCCTCGGGCTCTGCTGTTTCTGGAGCGTGGGCAAAGGCGCTTGGCCTTTCCCAGCTTTTAAGTTGTAACATTCGCGTTTTCTCCACTGATAATTTCTCCGGTGGAAGAAAATAATATAAATGTGTGTGTGCGTGTGTACACACCTTCGGAGACTACGTCTAATCTTCCCATACGGTGAGTGTGTGTTGGCATCCTTCTGTAGCAGTTCCACGGCAAGCAAAAGAATAAAGTATTGCTATTTGTAACCGAATCCATCACAGAAGAAAAACAGTTGACACTGACCCGCAAAATACAAGTGTTCCCGGAGGTAAAAAAAAGTTTGGCAGTACAGTACATTTTGTACAGACCTTCCTAAACCGAAAACCAAACTGGTGCAAATTAAGCCTTTTCACGTATAAAGCCTTTAATCACATATAAACGAAATTACAAGTGACCCTCTAAAGTAGCGCTTCCGGTCCTCCCGTAATTCACGCGAGCGATTTGGCTAAGTGTGCCAGCTCCGAACGTGGACTGCAGCTATCACGTCTAATCTAATCAGTCCGCCTGTGAGGGGACCCAGCGGTGTCATCAACTCCAAAGGGCCCTTGGTGGAAGTGGCTGGGAGAGGCCAGCGGCAGCTGGAGCCATGAATGACACTTTCTCATTTGTTCCTTTCCCAGTTCAACAAATGTTTAGCCCCGTTACTGCTAAATGAACGCCTTGCGCTCTTTGGCTGGGGGAAGCTATTTATTTTTAAGATTCCTGAATAGGATCAGGAGCAATTAACTTATTTTTTGTTTCCGTTTTCTGTCAGTGTATTGGGAGGTAACCTGGAGCAAAGCAAAGAGTTGGTCGCTGTGTGGGCGCCTGTGTGCTGTATTCCCGGCACCGGGGTGCGCCGGGCTCGTCATGGCGACAGGAAGGTGTCCGCCGGACACGGAGCGGGACAAAACCCTGCTCGTTTACGGCGGGACCTGTTTCGATGTGCCGGTGCTGAGAGAAGGGGAGAAGCCAAGTGAGAAACGTGAAAATAAGAACGAAAGTAGGAGTCGTGCCCTGTTGCAGCCGCTGCTGGATGGAGCCCGGGGAGGGTTGCCTACCTTCTCGGCTGCTCGCTCGGAGCCCCTACCCGGGCACAGACACAGGGGACAACTGAGCAACTCGGAACGGAGAGGGGAGGAAGAGAAGGGGGGGCACGACACGACAATACACCTGCTAAGGCAAAAACCATAAACTTTTTCTGTGTGTGTGATTGATTTTTCATGTTTGTTTGTTTGTTTAGCTGCGTTTTCTTCCCCCAGTCTCTGTTAAAACAACCAGCGCCCGTGCCGGAGGGAGGCCGGCCGTGGTGTCTCTGCGGGTCTCACGGGCGTCCCGGGTTCCGTCCGTTTCGCACAGAAGAAGTCCCGGTCCCCCCTGGCTGCCTCGCCGCTGCCGCGCGGCTTCCGCCGTCTGCACCGTGCTCCTTTGCTGGCAGTCAAACGCCCGATTGAACCCCCTTCGGTAGGCGCCTAAGAGCACTCTCTGTGCAGGAACCCTCCTCACAGCCTTATACTCCCTCCCCAGCCCGCCGCGCTCATCGCCGTGTCCCTCGTGGAGCCGCATTTGATGCCCACTCCAAAGTTGACACTGGTACCCGCCCCCCGGCCTCTGCCCTGGGAGTCTGGTGTGTCCCAGGAGGAGTTTCCCAAAAACTTGGAAACATCCGGCACCTGACCCGAGATCCCCCCGGGAGCCCAGGAAGCGTTGCGTGGGTGCCGTGTCCACAGGGCCACGGAGGGAGGGAGGCCGCTCCGCTGGGCGCCTTCGATGAGCACCGGTGTCCCGGGACCCACTCGCCCTCTGGGTCTGGCTGTTCCTCCAAAGCTGCGCCGGTTCCTGCGCCGGGGGCTGCCCGCCCTCCGCTCCCGGTCGGGATTAAAGGGAGGGGCGGCTCTACAAGCACCAGTCTCGGTGGCGGGACCCGCCGGTGCGGGCTCAAAGGGCGCGGCCTGAGCTGGCCGGGGCGGAGGCTTTGCTTGCCTGGAGGTGAGAGGCTCAGTGCTCCAAAGTCGCCCGGCCGCCGCGGTGGTTTCCCCCAGCCGCTGCCTTGCCTATCGCCTCCTTGTCCGGGCTAAGCGACAGGCGAGAGGAGCGGGCTCTTGGCCCCAGGCACCCTTTGCCCGGCTGCGGGACACCTGCGAGCATCGCTTTCCTACCCCGGCTCATCGCTCGCGGCGCGGGGCACGCACCTGGTCGCGGCTTCTTCTGGTTCGGCTTCTAAAGCCTCTTTTATGCCATTAAGACTCACGGGGAATGAATTAAACGAGACCGCTCCTGCCCCCTTCCTGAGGGCTCCCTGCACTCCGCACCTGCTTAAGGAAGAGTGGCTGTGCCCCCGGAGACCCCCGCAGCCCCGGGAGAGCGCGGCGGGCGCGCCGCTGGCTGCCTCGCACAAAGGCGTACAGCGAGCGGCGATGCCGTTCCCTCGGGACGGGCACACAGCTCCATTGAAACACCTCAGATGTAGAGGCGGCCCCTGCGCCCTTCCAGGGCACTGCCCTGGCTGCAGGAGGCGACGGTGCCTAACGCCGGGAGCTGTCACGCAGGTACTCACTGGCCTTCTCAAGCTTCACGTTGGTTCACGGTTTCACAAATCTAGATACTAAAAATATCCTTGAATTTGAAATAAATTGAAGGACCTTTGAAGCACTGCCTTTTCTGTACCTGTCTTCCACCGATGTCTGCTGTGCTGTGTCTTCAACAATAACTTATCCCAGGCTTAGTGTCTGAGTTAACTTATCTTTCCCAAACATCTTGTAACTTCTTCACGCTTATATCATCAGTGTCCTTTGGGGTTTTTTTTTTGTTTGGTTGTTTTTTTGTTTGGGGATTTTTTTTGGTTTTGTTTTTTACTATTTCCTTATTATCATCATCTTTCTTTTAGGTTTTTGTTTGTTTGTTTAGCATTTCCTTACTCATCTCCATCTTACTGACAAATATATCTTGCAAGTACTGCATGCAGAAGAAACCGTATAGCAAAATGCTTGACGAGGGGTGTACGTGTATAATGCTTTGTGAAATTTGAGTAACTCAGGCCCACTTCAAGTCACAAAAAGTCATAGCCTTGTTCAGGTGGGTTTTTTCTTAATTTGTTTTTTTAAGTTATGTCAGGATGTAGACAGGGTTAACTGCTCCCTAAGGCAAAGGGAGCTGAGAGGGACTCCCCCCATCTGCCTGGACAAGGCCCCACCAGTCAGGGTCAGTTCCACCACACCCACCTAAGGGAGCAAGGCAGGGGAAGAGGTGGTGGCAGCCCCGAGATCAGATCACTAACATGTTTGTGATGGTCACAAGGGTCTGAAGTCAATCTGTGGGTCAGGTTCTGGACAAAGAGTGCCCATAAACAAGCACAGGTGGGGCTGTAGCTGAGGTGACAATCCAGCACTCCTCTCCCATCACTGGGGCAGAGGCTGGCAGCCCTGGACAGAGCTGAGGTTGAGTCCCTGGGCAAAAGCTGTGGGTGGGTGTCCCAGGTGATGCCCATCAGGACCATGATGGCCTATAATCTCTCGAGGACCTAACAGGTGAAATTACTACAATCTACTCTGTAATTTTCCAAACTGATAAGGGAGAGTTGTTTGCCTAATCAGGAAATCCTTCTTGGCATGGGGGCAGCTTGGGACAGAGGAAAAGCCCAAAGAGGAGGTGAGTGCAAACCACTATATCCCACAGCGCTTTCAGACAGCAGGGCTGGGCGGAGATGCTAATGCCAGGTCTCTGTTGAAGGAGATAGACCCATCACTTATCTCCTAGGCTGTGCTGGCGACAGGCACTTCTGTCCTGGTGTTTCCAGGTCCCACTCCAGCTCCCTATGATGTTAGTGGCTTGCTAGGGATAGTGTTCTATTATATATATATATATATTATATACTGCTTCCTACTCTTGTGTCACCTTGGAACTTTAAAAATCTAATGCTTTCTAGTGAAAGCCCTGCACAGACCTGGCACAACCCTGCACTAGGAGGCCTTGGCAAGCACTGCAGGGCCACTGCAGTGATACCTGCCTTCACCTCTTTACACCTGGCTTCTCCACAGGCACCTCTGCAGGGTCTCAGGAATGTAAAGATGGGGAGAGGGGAAGCAGGGAGACTTGCAGAGACACAGCTCCCTCTGTGCCTGACACTGATCTCTCTGCCTCGTTGGGTTTGGGAGATGGGTGTTACATTGGACAGCCTGGCTTCCTCTGCACCCTGCCACAGCCAGACTGGGGCTGAGGCTGCAGCTCCTGCCCAGACAGGTTATCCCTTACCAAGTCTGGGTCTCAGCCAGAGTCCCAAATGGCCCTTCAAGCATTGTCAGCTTCCACACACCAGCACAACTAGGATAAATGACAGGAAAGGAATATGCAATTCTTTAACTGCTATGAAAACCTAAATCAGCAAACCCATCTAGGGGCCTGGTAATAGGGGAAAATACTGCTGGGGCTCCAGCCCAGCAGAGATGGTGACGAAAAGCTGAGCAGAATGGTCTTCCTTACCAGCTCCCAGTTCTTCGTTTTAGCTGAATTCACCTCAGCTCATGTGATGATTAGGCTGGTTTGCCACAGAAAAAAATTGCCACTTAGGATTTCTCCCTATACACCTAGGAGAAGTGTAACTTGCCCTTCCCTGCTTGGCTGAGCTTCCAAGTGTGCTGAAAGCCACTTTCCCTGCAGCTCTCATTCTCGGTTCCTGCAGCCCTGAATGCTTGCAATAGATCCCTGAAGTCCTACAGACTGTTCTTGCAGGGAAACCCCACATCACCCTTGCAAACTCTCACCAGTCCCTCAGTAAAGCCCCTCAGGTGTAATGCTATGGCTCAACAAGGATCTCAGCAACCTGTATTACTTCTTTGGGTGTCATCTGTGTTCTGATTTTGTGTACATAAACTCAGGAATCAGTCATGTTCCCACCAAAAAAAAAAAAAAAAAGCTGCTGTATTTTTTGTAAGCTGTGTGAGTTTTGACTGATGAAAATTTGAATTCTTTCCAGTTCATACTGAGGGCATCAAAAAACAGGCAGTGGGCCCTGTCTATTTATCTGCTATTGAGAGGTTTTTGTTTGCTTTTTTCATTTATCAAGGCATTGTGTCCTTGGGTACTTGTTTGCTATATATATCTGCTCTATAAAAGAAACATATTTGCTATAAATCACTACATAAATGAAATAATCTTTCAAAAAACTCGTTCTCATGAGGAATCATACAATGGTTCAAATTGTTTGAAATACTGAAAACATCTTTTAATTGTAGAATTCTATACAAACTTGGGTAGATATGTAAATGGCCACGACAAAATGTGTTCTTATTGCCTGAAAATTTTCACAGAAATACAAACATAGATGGCAAGCTTACTGACATCCAACAGGATGAGATATCTTTAAACTTGCAAAATGAATAGACATAACACTCCTAAGCAGTTTGTGTTTGACTGTCCTTGAAGTTCTTTGTACTTACATACCAACCTCAATATACAAAGAACCAAGATTAAAATTTTTAATGCACATCACATAGTAATGTAAAATTAAGCACAAAAAAAGGTAAACAAATCGTAATCCTGAAAATACACTATTTTTTTACCTAGGGCATCGACTCATTCCAAGAATGGTTTCCTGTATAGCTGTATTTTAAGTAAGACACACATCTTGTTTCTGCACAGGACATCAATATCAGATGGAGATAAAAGAACGAATGGTAGCAAACAAAAGGGAAAGAAACATAATCACAAGTGAAACTCAAACTCCATGCCAGTGTTCTTGCAGCCCTAAGCAAAGCTATACATAAAAATATGCTACAACCATTATTCTCAAAAAGTCCTTGGCACTTTTCCTCTGATAATCTTACTTTCTTTTTTAATGGAGCAAATTATATTTCTGCATCGATATCATAAGGCAAAACTATAAATGCATTAACAAGGACAAGTTTCCAAAAAACCCCAAGGCAAAGATAAACCCCACCCTCAGACCATCACCCCCCATCTCTGAATGCTTTGTGGAATAAAATCATCCTTCCTCCTCATCACTGTCTTTCATTGTAATGCCCTGAAGTCCTCCCGCATCAGTGACTGAGACTGTGGCTTCCTCCACGGTCAGACGGCTGTGCACGGTGTCGTAGGTTTTGCTGTTCAGCGTCCCCTCCAGCACTCCTTGCAACCTGAAGTCTCGGTAGGTTTTCTGTGGCAAAAGTAAAACATCCTGAATTGGACTCCCAGCAAGCCTGAGTACTGCTAGCATGGCAGCGGCCAGCTTTAGTCCTCCTGCAGGTTAGGGACTTACCGCCTTGATAAGGATTTTGCGGTCTTAGTTTTTGGGCTGCATGAGATTTCTACAAACTCTAGAGATTCTAATTTGCTGGTCATTCTATTAAGAGATTGTATTTTGTGCTACAGCTTACTCTAACTGCTGATTTCTCAGTAACTTCCATTTGTTACATTTATTCAATAAGAAACCAGCTGAGAATTTTTCTAAATACCTATTGAAATGTGAATTTGACTACAGGTAGTCTAGTTCTGTCATTTCACAGAAAATGTAAATGCCAGACCTTTTCTTCATAGGGGAATTTTATTTATCTTTATCTTTACATTTATATGTCAAATGTGGAAAAATAATGATTATATCATATATTATAATATATACTCTATGAATGAATATAGATTATGATCTATACTACACAGTGTCACAATTTCTCAGGTGACTACTTAGTTGATTTACATTCCAAGTCTCTGTGACTTAGAATGTAAATCATTTTGACTTACATTCTAAGTCATTTTGATTCACATCTACTTTTTTTTTTCACTTCAGAAGATTTTGTTTCCCTTGTATTCATCCTTGCTATGAACCAGCAGATACCACTTTCTTCTTTGATTTTCCATCATGTAAGAATTTTGAGTGCTATTGTTTTATTCATCAACGCTATGTTCAAGTAAGCACATGGAAAAATCACCTGCATACTTTATTTTTAAGCTGTAACACATTTGAAATAATCTTCCCTGATGTTACCCTTAAAGGCTTAAAAAGGACAAGTTGATCTAGGTAGTTTCTTATTTTATGTACACTATCACTACAAATTCTGAATGTTTTGGAGGAGAATATGGGGAAAAGAAAATGGAAGATAATTAAGGGCTATCAGGCCCATTCCTCTGCCTGAGGAGGAGACTATGTACAACCCTTAGAGAAAGAAAAGGTTTGATCTTGTTTCACTCAATACTTCAGAGAACTGCAAAAGACCACTCTTAAAATGGGTAACATTCAGTTGGGAGGTTTTTTTCCGCCACTATGATGATTATTTAAACCTTGCTTGAATCACTGCAACTGAGATTTATTTGACTTTCACAGGTCAACGTCAGAGTCAATGGATGCAGCTTATATTTTGCTCACGCACTCCTGCGAGTATCCCGCGTGGTCTTTTTCAAGTGTCACCATTGCATTCCCTTTTTGTAACACTGTGCATTCAATTTGCTTTGATGCCGTTAATGGGTCCTACAGCAATTTCCTTCAGTTTTACATTGTATTCTTCCCATTCTCAGACCAGCACTCTGGGGTTCAGACATTGCTCTTCTCTTGACATAGTTTTGCAGGATAATAATGTTCACTTCCAAGCTTAATTTTTCATTTCTCCCTAACTTTCTTGGTCCTTGACCCTTCTTTAGTCACATCCCTCTGCACGTGTCTCAGACATCTAATGAAACCCTTATGCCATCATAAGCCTTTAAAGAGAATAAAGGGAACAATCTTTCTTCTTCTAGTCTTTCTTAATAATGCCACTACTCTTGTTGCATCCAAATCTGAAAGAATGATATTTCTCTTACTCATCCTGTGTCCTTCAAAAATGACCTCCTACTTATTTGGGTTTGTTTTTTATTTATTTATTTATTTTTAATTTTTAAAATTTATTTTGTATTTTTTCTTTAAATGTTTTCAAGCAGTGACAGGAACAATACAGCTTCCTAGGTTTTTTTTTTTTTTTCTTTTTTTTTTTTCTTTTTCCTAAAGCAAACAGAAAAGTGCCTTCATTCACTCTAGTTTGGAGGAACTGTGCCTCCCCACATGTCTCTCCCCAGCTTGGCTGCAGCAGGAAAAGTTTCTTATGATACTCTACTTGAATGATTGTTTCGTATTTCCCAGCAGCCTCCTGTCTGCTAAGTTCCTATTTTACTGGTTCTATCTTCTTCACCCACCAAAACCAAAGCCCGCACAATGTTCTGTTTTCCAGAACCAACATGATTGACATAATCTTCAGTCTTTAATATCCACAGAAGGTGCCATGGAATAACACAGTTGAGCACAGCAAATCAGGTATATGGGCACAGAAAGGCCACTGCCAGAAGCAGTATTCCCACCTCCAGCAGGAGCCTCCTGCTTTTGAACAAGGCTAACCAGTGTGCCAGGTGGCAGAGGGAAGGTGGATTGGCAGTGCTGCTCATTCACCTGAAATTCGGTTTTGTAAGAGCTTCCTTTAATCTGCCTGATGATATTTCTCTCGTACAACTTAGTCCACCCATTCTTAGATCTCATGGGGCACTGGTTTTAGACCCCGTAACACCCATCTTTTTCCTCAGAGGATGACAACTACCTTGGACTTTTTACAAGGGCATGTAGTGATAGAACAAGAGGGAATGGATTCAAACTGAAAGTATGATTAGATTAGGTATTCATAAAAGTCTTTACTGTGAGGGTGGTGAGGCACTGGAACAGGTTGCCCAGGTAAGTTGTGGATACCCCATCCCCGGAAGTCTTCAAGGCCAGGCTGCATGGAGTTCTGAGCAGCCTGGTCTAGTGAGAGGTGTCCCTGTCCATGGCAGAGGGGTTGGAACTATATGATCTTTCAGGTCCCTTCCAACCCAAACCATTTTATCATTCTATGATTCACTTGAGAATAGCTTTAAACCTTTCACAAGAGCCATTAATTTCAACAAGGAATAGCAAACTGCTTTTGCCGTTTGGACACACAACCCAGTGAAGAGCCAAATCCTGCTTCCAGAGAAATTAGTTAAGGTCAAAAAGAGCAAAGCTAAGCTTGGGTGTTTCAGGGAGCCGTGATGCCATCGTTATTATGACTGTTTTCTTGCATTTCTCTCTGTTCTGTTCCTTTTTGGCTAGTGAATCCTGAACGTTGAAGTTGCAATTCTGGTGACCACAAGTTAAAATGCTTCTGACTTTACAGTCTTGCATGAACTTCATGAGAAAATATTTTCAAAAAATCCAAGTCACCACTGACAACAGGTGTTTCTTACTCCACATTTGTACAGATAACAAGAATGTCCAAAGTTAAACAAGACAGAATTAAAAGAAAAAAAATCTGAAATGGTTTTCTGTCTCTTGCCTAAAGGTATCAACTAAGATCTGAAAGGGAGCTAGGAGGAAACTTTCTTTTATGGAAGGTTAACCCAAAATTGCCTATTTCAAGGCATATTAAACTTTGCTCAGAAGCATTTGACATTGGCCAATGTAAATGACTGAGGACTGAACTGGAGGGATTGGTATTTCTATTGATACTTATCCCTGAGTATGAAAGACTAGAAAATGTTATCTAATAAACGAAATACTGTTTTCAATTAAACCTAGTAATTAGATGTGCATAAAAAAGAAAATAGTTCATTTTTTTTAGGAGAAGGGGAAAAATGGAGAAGGAACATTATTGAAATTATTCAGTAAACAAAAATTAAAAGTTTTGGTAAACCAAAAAATCAGCAACAAGACAAACAACAATTTAGTAAGAATAATCATATAAGAATGCTGTACATCTAGTTGTAAAATTTCTTGGAATGATCTTAATTGTCCCCAAGTCCAGAATTTATGACAAATAATAGTGCACATATAATTAACATGAAAGGTTTTATTAAGCTATTTTACTCCCGGAATTTGCTACAACTGTGGGAAAAAAAATCCCAACATAAAACTACATAAGTTTACAAATTTATTCCACATTTTCTAACTCTTGGGGTGATCCTCCATGTTATTACTTTATTACTTTTCTCTCTTAACTATGCAGTCTAATGCAAACAGCATTTTATTTACCTTCACTATCTTGATGAGAGTCTTCAGCTGGTAGATGTGAAGCTGAACATCTAATCTATCAGCCAACCACATACATATGACTTTCATGGAGTTGCTATACCATTGCTGAAAAGAAGGATAAAAAAAACCAACAACAAACACCACCAAATAACACTGCAGTATTCATTTAACAGATTTGGTAATGAGAGGTAATGAAACACTTTGAAATGATCACAGATCAGCACTTGAAGTCAACAATGATATGATTTCCTGTTACGAGAATTGCATGGGTCAGTAGGAAATCAAATAACTTGACCTAGACCGTTCTTTACATGAATTAGCACCTGCCATTTTATCTTTCAGTTACAACATGTTCAAGCAAAATAGTGTTATGCACTTTGTTATCTGTCAGTGAGAATGGATATTAAAGATACAATTACAGGAGAGAATTGACAGCTGAAACAGCAAGGATAAAAACAGGTAGGGTATCTTGAGAGAGAATTTACAATGACTAGATTTTTCAATTCAAACAGGAAAACAGTATCAGAGAATAAGGAATTTGTCTTTTCTTTTTTCTTTACTCACTTCATCTTTAAGTAAAAAAAAGCAGAAATTAATGGAAACTGTATTTAAGTAAGATCAAAACACCACTCCACCCTTCCCAAAATAATCATATTAAGGTTTTGATTTACAGTAATTACTAATTATAATGACAGCCTACCTTATTTCCTTTTTATGTCTTAGGCAGGGGTATGTTTTCACTCAACACTTCACAAATGGATGGGTTAAGAATAAGCCCTCTGCTGTTGGTGTCTATGTAAAAAAATGCTCAGTTCCAAATAGCTACTGTAATAGTTCTTTCACATTAACTGGATTAGAAGAGATTTTACTAAATATAGTTGTAGCATTTTCCTTCCCCCTCCTGTAAAATCACAACCAGATGTCATTTAGTCAGACTGTAAAAAGGAAGGGATTTCTTTTTTTAATTTTAACAGTGAGAGATTAAAAGAGTTTGTGTCATAGCTCTGTTTCTAGTCTCTTTTCCCACAGGAAAGAGGCTTAAATTCTTTTCTAATAAAATTTCCTGTGTCTTCACAAAATACAGCGATATGCAAAGAGAGGAAATCGTGTGTATTTTAAAACGCAGCATGTTAGGCAAGGTATATTTTGTGAAAGTAATTCAAAGAAAGTATCTAACGTCTCATTAGCCACCTCCACATTAACAAATAAAATAAAATATATACTGAAAATATGAAGACAAATTACTTGCTACTGGATGTAACAAAAGAAAGAAATAGAATTCTTCCATCAAAATGTAAGGTCTCTGTTAAAAGCTTGAAAGACATACAGTAAATAACTACAAATACCTTTTCCTTACAGGTAACGGTCTCATCACATTATAACTATCAGTTTTAAGATGTTTGAAATTAGATATTCATATAATAATTCTTCTGTTTATTTTTTTGAATGTGTTAAATTGTATTTTAATTATAAATCACTGGAAATAAATTACTTTTACCTTTTTAGAGTTTCTCCTATTAATTTACTATTTTGCAGAAATGAAAAAACGCACCACAAAAAAGGCAGATAGCTACATATTTCGTAAAAGTAGTTTAATTTATTCACTAAAATGTGGGACTGATTGGATATCCATAAAATACTGTTTTTTAAATCACTGAATGACATTCTTATCCTATTTACATTATTTAATCCAAAACATTCATGCTGATATTGATTTCCTTTGTAAGTAGCTGCAAAATATTTTTAATGTGACAGAGCTGTTACTAAGTGGTAGCTGTAAACTAGATGACGGGTCTTTTATGTATACAGATGTCTAGAAAATAAAATATGATTGTGCTTATTAATTGGGGAACTCTATTGATCTAAATAAACATAAAAATTCCTACATCAAACATTCTACCCAAATGCAATAAGATAAGCCAAAAAACGGTATTATCACTCAGACTCTACTGTTTGAAAATGGATATTCTTCCATAAGAGAAATCCAGTAATGCATCCATGATGTATCCTTTTGTATCAAGTAGAAAGCAGAATGGGCTCAAACTTGCTCAGACAAACAAACTACAGACAGGATTGAAAATTCTGAGACTGATTTTCCCATGCAACAATACTGAACAGTGACAGATTACTGACAATAGACTGTTCCAGTTTTCTGGCAAAATGTGTTTTAAAGCCCAGCCAAGTAACTTACTTAGGATGGACGCAGTAAAACTTCGACCCTCCCTGCATACCTGTGATATTCTTACATACACTGAAAACAAAGCTAAGACATTGGAGGAAATTAATTTTCTATTCAACTTTATTAATGAAACCAATACAATATGTTTTCCTGACTAGCTTCGATGCATTAAACTTCCAGTACAAATGTTTAATTTGGTGACTGTGAAATGATACTAGAGTACTTGCTCTTCTGTCAACATACCTTGCTCAGAAAAAATATAACTGCTATTTTATTAGAAAAAAATGCATTTTTATTTTTAATTGTCACAGTATTTTTAAAAAAAATCACATCCAGTATATTTTTAGAATCCTCCCAGAGGTACTTGTGGGTAGGATTTTTGTTCAGGACTGGTCTTATATCCACTAGTTTTGAGGACTTAGTATAGGCTGAAGCTGTACAAACATAAATCTGCAAGACTTCATAACAAGAAAAAAAATACTTCCCTATAACTTCTTTCTGGAGTCTGTTAAAAAGCACAGCATTGCAAATTCCTCTCAGAGAATCCAAGGCCACATGTTTTGACAACCATGAGCATGTTATAGAGGCAGGGATGGATCTACTGTGGCTGATGGGAATCTATTGCAAACCCCAAAAACTTGAGTGATTAGATAATTGTCCTGAGATTATCCAGTTAAAACAACAACCAATTGCTTCTAACTGGTTTTAAGAAAAAGTAATTTTCCCGTTAGTAACAACAGCAGTGAAAGGACAATGCATCTCTTGCAGATGTTCATTATATGGTACTACTGCCACACTCTTTGCTGTTCTCTATGCAAGAGTAAAGCAGTAAGTGCTTATGTATTTTTTCCAAATCAGCAAATAACAGCAGCCAACCACTTTAACAAAAATGTTTGCCTCGCTATTTCCTCCTCTCTCCTTATTCATAGCCCATCCAGCTCCTGTAAGGGCATGCATTACTCACTTCATTTTCCTGAGATACCTCTTTCAAAGTAAAAAATAAGAGAAAAGGAAAGGCTAGGGTTGACTCTGTGAGACCCTTGTATTTATTCACACTTATTGTGCATGACTGTACACTGGTAAATCATATTAGCAGCCCGTCTCCCCATCAAGCTGCTACTTGCTTTCCAGCCCTGGGAAGGTTCAACAAATCAACAGGAGCACGGAAAACAGAACATCAGTCTAATCTAGTGTTTAAGGTGAAGTTTTCAAACCCAATCTAAGAAGATCTTTAGAGCAAGCAACAAGCTGAAGGGCTCAGAAGGTGGTATTGACAATGAAAGAGTGTTGAAATATTGAGAAGCGCAGCACTTGTGCATTTTTAATAACAAGAGGGTCAACAAGGACACAGCTCCCTCAGTGCCAATAGTTGCCACACCAGGGCTATAAACGCTCTCAGTTCATCAGATTTCTTAAACAGTTCATCAGCTTTCTTAAACACCCTAAACCCCTTCAGCAGACCTTTAGTCTTAAATTAACAAACCAAAGCAATGAAAGAGGGTGCAGCTTGAATGGCCAGCATTGATCCCCAACGGGGCTCGGCGCAGCTACAGGCACTGAAAAACTCGTTCCATTGTCAGGAGGAATTGACAAACCTCCTCGCCTAAATAGTCCAGCTCAGGCGGGCTGGAGGCACGCAGCTGTAAAGGGCTCCCCTCGCCCCGCTCCCAGCGCTCACAATGCGCCAGGCATGAGCTCTTTGTCAGGCCCAGACTCTGCAATTTTCTAACAAGGATTAAAGTTGTTTCTCGGCAGGGCTAGTGAAAAGCGATTTAGCAACATACCGTGCTTTCTTCAGGCAAGTTAAAGAGAAGTAGTTAAGGAATTTCATTATTCTGCTGATGGGTGGAAATACAAAACAAATATATTAAATATTCACCATCTTTCTGGGTGCCTGAGCTATAACATTTGCAGAACGGTTCAATTAAATATAACACTTATCGGCTGAAAGCAAGCACTTCAAATTTATTTTAGAAGTTTTATAAAAAGGTGCAGCTGTTTGCCACCTGGAAGGAGGCTCAATACATAGCAATACACAATGGTTTAGTCCTTCTAGGGCTGGTATCCCTAACGCCTAAGACACAAGACCCCGTTGAGTTTCTATACCTTGACTGCTCTTGATAAATGGGCATCGTCATAATGCTTTCTCTGCTGAGTATGGCAGGGGGAACAGCTTTTCTAGGAACTGCATTTTATGTTCCTGCAGAAGCCTTTATTGCACTATTGATCAGGAATTTAGTCACTCAGACAGCAACTGGATGTTTGTACTTCCTTCGGCTTTACTTGCCCTACCAGAAACAGTAACAAAAAGTATATTTCTCACTGAAGACATTGTACACCAAATGCAGCACAAGCTAAAATGAGAAAATAACAATGAGTTAAATAAGACATAACATGAGCATGTTAAAATTTAAGGACAAAAATGCCTAGTTTTTATTAAAGGGCAGTGCTATTATATTGCTTCAAGTTTATGATAGAAAGCACCAGTAGCATACCAAGGAACTTTCAGGACATTAAAAAAAATGTTAAATGGTGAAAAAATAAGTAAGTTATTCCTTAAAAACACGAAGAGCAAAAGCTGAAAAAAGGTCCTGATTTAAGTTTCTAATTTATTACCCTTTTTGCAAAATATGAATAGTCATACTGACTTCCTTTGTTGAGTGTTAAAGATAATGAGGGACACAAATGTAATTTGTAAGGCTTTTGAAAATACTCTGAAGTTTAGAAGGTATAGATGTATTTCCAAGTTTAGTTACAGATATCATCCACTTAAATGAGAATTTTACCTGAGCAATGATGAGTTCACGCTCTTCTGAAAGCTGTAAAGTCTTGGCAACCCTGAAAGCAGCCCCCCCCCGCCGCCCGTCTCTTCCCCTTCCAACTTGGGGAAGGATTTTCCAGCCTGTGGGCCACCATAATACATCAGAAGGTATGCATACACAGGAATACCAAAACAGGAAATGAAGTAAGATGTAATTAATATTCAAAATATCTAGCTTGCAACTAAATATTTTTCATTTCTGAAAAACATATAAAGCAACCAGGAAGCAACTTTGGAAAAGGCATTTGTGCTTTTCCCTCAGGCTTAGGTAGTCTTTTGATTAAGAAAGTCTGAGAAACCTTCGAAGAATGAAGTAAGTGCAGGTAGAAAGAAAATTCAGTGTATCAAAATGTAGAAATTTTGTTTGTTCTCTCTTTCCAGCCTATCAATTCTGATTCCTGACATGCACAATTTATGAACTGTTTAAAATATCAATTTCTTCTAATGGAGGGAGACCAGAAGTCTGACTAGTGAGGTACTGCCCTCCCACCAATTCCCTGGGAGGAACTAATTATCTCCTCAGTGTCTTTTCTTTTCTGGATTGCACTGGTCATAGATGTGCACCAGTCTGTGAGGCACTTCCAGTCACATTTCCAGTGAAAAACTCTGTCAGTGACCAGGAAAATTAAAGAACAGAAGCTGGGAAACCTGAGAGAAGAGAATGCTTTTATGTCAGAGCTTTCCCATCCTGCTATCAGCTCCACATGGCTTCCCAGTGACAGCCACTGCCATTCTGCAACACGTTATCCAGCCCCACAAGGATGTGGTTTCTCATTATACCTGGCATCACAGTGCCAAAACATAAAATGTTGAGCCAGGTTTCACTCTCTGAGAACCCAAGCTTACAGTGCCAGCCCTGGAAAAACATTCTCACCAAAATCCAGAATTTTGCCTTCATGAGAAGTCCATGCAAAGGTGATTTTCTTTTTCTTTTTTTTTTTTTTTGGTGTGTCTGTGAGTTTTATCTTTATTGTTCTCAATCAACAGAGATTTCTATGTTATTGAGATGTTCTTCTACAGTAGTGCCAGTAAGAGACAGCTGGCAGAAATGGTCAGTTAGCTGGCCTCTGACTGCAGAAATAAAAATTTTGATCATCTCCAGATACAACAGAATTTTCAAGTACACTTGTAGCCTGGTTATTCTTACAGCTACCCTAATGTTACTGGCTTTTTTTTTTTTTTTTTTTTTTTTTTTTGTGAGACCAGTCTTCCTGTTTAAGACATCAAAGAAGTTTGTATTATTTCTCTGAAACATGAAAAAATTCTCCGCCTTTTGATTCAATGCACAGCTATGACTGAAGAAAAAGAATTATGTGGCATAAATTTTATAGCAAAGGGACTGACTATTGGGGAAAGAGCTGACATGGTAACTGTGCTGAGACAGAACTGTAACTCCTTTTAATGGGCACTGATCAAGCACTGCTTCACATGCACATTCACTTCATGTATATTTCCACAGGATACCTTACTTTTACTGTTATTTAAAACATAAAAATACAATCAATACAACTATTAAAGCTGAAACTGTCCTTTAATATACTTCAGCATCTATCCAGTAATAATGTAAATCCTTTAGTAGGCAGATATCAGACCTGGAAAGCTTGGGAAGCTTACTTTTCCTTGAAAGCAAATGTCCACAAAGGAGAACACTACTGGTTTGTGGGGGTCATCATGATGCCACCACATTTATTCCTTTTGCACCATTTTTTCCCCTAGGAACTTGCATTTAAGATAAATTGAAAGAAATTAAGATTAAACTAGCATGATTGGAAAACCCACAGAGTTGGCCTTGTTGGAACCATGGGACTAGCAGGCAGGACAAACAAATGAATCTTTTTCTCTATATAAAAAAAATCAGATATTTAAAAGCCCTTGATCTGGAAAATGCAAATGACTAAATCAATATTGTGTCAAATGCAAAAACTCTATTCCCCATTTCGCTACAGTCCCTTCCTACATTTTCATTCAAGGATTTGTCCAGAAGTCCTCCCATTGCTGTGTCACTTATTTCTGCTGTAATGCTCCTGGTTTGCCTCATGAGCTCCTACTTTGCACAGAGCCTCTGACACATTCCTCTTTCACCTCACCAGTGTATTACATTCCTAATGCTTGGCACCATTTATCTAGGCATCTTCCTGGAAACATCTCAGGCTTTCATCCAGCTTCCGTGTTTTGCTTTCTGCTCTGGGCCTGGAACACTAAGCCAAGTTTTGAACTTTGTCTTAGGAATGTGCAAAAATGTTGATAGCCTAAATTACAGGTACATGTATCAGGAAAGGAGAGGTGAGAAAGGAATCAGACACCACCGTCTGCTTCAACACTCATACTTCTTCTGATACAGGGATCAGGACCAAGATTTACAAACTCTGTTTGGGTACATCCCCCCTGCCTTTTTTTTTATTTTTTCCTACCCTCCCCACACTACAGCCCCCCGGGTTTTGGTTTTTTTTTTAAAACATTATAGCAGATTTAAGAACTTGCCTCACGCACTCTTCTCGGCCAAGGAAGAAAATTTTTCTTTCTTCCAGTGGGATGCTTCCTTTGGCTTTCTTCTGCCTTTCCTTTTTTTTATGCTATTACTGCAGCCTTCCAGGAAGCTCAGAAAGCATTTTCTTTTTCTTAAGAAGAAATACTTTAGTCTCTAGTCAGTCTCTTTTCTGCCTATTTGAATGAAGGATTCCCACTGCCACTCCCAAAGCAATCAGGAGAAAAGGGAAAGGAGCTCAACAGAAAAAGGAACCCAAACCTTGACAGAAAAATGTTGTTCAGAAAGACTTAAGATGACAAACAAGTGAACAGTTGTTGGATGGGATATTTTGGTGATACAAGGAAATAAAATTAGTTTTCATAAATCAGTAAGGAGAAGAAATGAAAAACCATGGCTCATTTAAAAGCATATTAAGCATCTTTGAAATTCCTGACCAAAAAGGATATAGTTCTGAAATAACAAAGAGCATCTAACATATGAGAAGCTTGTCTTTTAGAAGGAAAGTTATTTTCTTTGTATTTTTGGCTTCTAATTAGAAAATGGATAGTTGCTATGGAACTGCTGCCAATTTACAAATAAATATACACTTTTAATGCAAAATATACTGTACTCATCTTCCCCTGAATTACATATTGGTTGTTAAACACCAATTCACAATATTTATGCTACTGTATAATGTTTGTGACCTTCATTTTTTTCTGGCTTCTTCACATACGGCAGATAAGCTGGGAAACCGGAAGTTTGCAAAATTAGACAGACATAACTTCCTTCCATTTCTGGACATATGTAATGTTACTGTTCTGACTTTGAACAGTAGGTACTAACATGATGCTCATGACTGCGAGAGTAACAGTATAAACAGTTTCTCTGCTCCACTCTGGATATGCACTGCATCTGTGAACAAAACTTCCACAGGTTATTCTGGTGCTAAAATTCTGTGGAGCAAACAGTGTCAGTCTTGCTACACTGTGTTGTGCTGCAATTTGGGTATATCCACAAGCATCCTCCAAGGCACAGAACAGGGAACATCACTTGAGTGACCCTGAAATGAAAGCCAGCTTGGATCCTCAAAATAAACAAACTAACATAATACAAAATGACCAAGTTGTTACTCATTATAACACTTGCCTCTTGCTATCAGGCTCTAGTGCTAAAAGCCCTACAAATGTACTTAGCTGTACAAATGCTAAGCAGTCTTCCTAAGTGCACGTCTAACGTTATAGAACCATTGAATGGTTTGAGTTGGAAGGGACATTAAATATCATCCAGTTCCAGTCTTCCTACCATGGGCAGGGATGCCACCCACCAGATCAGGTTGCTCAAGGTCCCATCCAACCTGACCTTCAACACTTTTGGGGATGTGGCATTTCCAGCCTCTTCCAGGCAACTTGTTCCAGTGCCTCACCACCCTCTGAGTAAGTACTTTCTAACATCTAATCTAAACCTGCACTCTCCGACCTTAAAACCATTGTCCCTTGTCGTGTCACTACATATCCATATAAAAATTCCCTCTCCCTCCCTTTTATAAGCCCCCTTATGGTACTGGAAGGCTGCTCTAAGGTCGCCCTGGAGCCTTCTCTTCTCCAGACTGAACAACCCCAGCTCTCCCAGCCTGTCTTCACAGGAGAAGTGCTCCAGCCCTTGTATTATCTTTGTGGCCCTCAGTAAGGTTAAAGGTCTGGGTTCACCCTGCCTGTAAAGTATGTAATCCAGACACCCATCTCTGCTTTTTCCCACTCATCCAGAACTCCCTGGGGAGTTCTCACTCCCTGGAGTGAGATATCATCAAAGGGACCACAGGAGGAGACCTCCTGTTAGCTGTATCCCTCCCCTGAAGTAAGAATATTCTTCATCTCAGTACCAAAAGGAAGATAGGCTGAAATTGGATCAGCATCTGTGCTGTAGCTTTTACACTCACATTAGTTGCTTTTGTCCTAGAATTTTTTGCTTAGACTCCCTGCTCCCTGTGGAGTGAGTCCAAGTACATATTTTACAGTATTTAAACCATTCTGAGTTCTGAGTGAATATTTACAGGCAGCTCATTTCTTTCCACCTCATCAATCCTGACTCATCCATTTACTCTTTATGTTACTGCAGTGCCATGTGCTGGATGTAGCTGCGAAGCTGACAGGGATATGCACACTGCTGGAGCTACTCCTCTCTTACACCACATCGATTGGGCACTACACTAAGTTGCCCTAATGTGAAGCAGATGTCCAGCCTCCTGCCTCCCTCTTGCTTCTCTCCTCCCCTTTCTCTTTGGACGAAATGTCCTTGGACTAGGCAGGTGCCTGGTTTGCTCCTTTCCATCCCTGACCCTGTTGCCTGTGAACACTCTTTCAGCTATGTAGATTCTACAGCTGTGTTGGGGTTTTTGAGATGAATTTTCTGTGCATTATTTTTACTTTTTTTCCTTGCTCTTTGAGTGCACTATAATGCAAAAGAAAGTCAATGCAATGTGAAATAAGAAAATATACAGTGAAACACCTGAAAATTGTTTAAAGGAAATCATCTCTATATAGTTCAATACTTCTGCAAATTTAAATCAGTGCTAAAGCTTCAGTTTCCCATGATCAAATATGTGAAGAAGCTCTTTCCACTGACAAATCTGTCAGAGCACTCTGCAGCATCCTTACCTATTCTGATTTGCAGCATAGCAACCTTTTTCTGTTATGCCTGACTCATTTTAGTAAAACTAGATTATTCTTATGGTTTCTGGCACTATTTTTCTTGTAATATGATCAACAATATGGTTGTGTGTCTATTTGTGAACACTTAGGCAGAGTTTTGTTTTATTTTCCTTTTTCAACTAAGCTTGACCCAAATGAAATACAAGCATAAACATCAAACCTGCAAGTAAGGTTTGAGAAGCCACAAGGTCCTCCTGCTGTTTATATGTGTGTGAATTACAGTACATCAAGAAATCAATATTCCCTAGATGGTGCTTGTGCCTGGCACTTCATGGTGAACAAACATTAGGTAAGACAATATAAATGGTACAATCCTTATTGATTTCTCTTGACTGTGTAGAATGTGAAAGCTGCAGCCACAGTTAACACTTACTGACAGACTCATCTAAAGTTTCAGTGCTATTTTATATTTTTATAGTTGTCCACGCTCAATTGATTCTATTAAGTTGCTGGACACATTTCAAGCCATCTAGATAAGAAGAAAAAGTGCAGTGCCTGGAATGAGATGCTGCTACTTTATGCCTAGCAGGATAAAAAGGTTAAAGGACTAAATTGTGCCTGGGTGTTGGAAGGAGTTCTTTTTCATTAGATAGAATTGTTATTGTTTTTAGTGAATGGATATTGTGAGTGATGGATAGATGCATTTAACTAAGCTAATAAGTGAATGAATAGTATATACCAGAAATGCATATGAGGGAATTGTACTGGAAGCTCCCAATATTATAGCCCCTCCCCAAACAAACATGCAAAACCCCCTTGTAGTTCTATTTGATTGAAAAAATCCCCTCAGGGAAAAAAAAATCAGATAGGCTTTAAAATATTAAGTTTGGGCTTTTTTTCCTCCCCATTTTTCCTCTTGTGACTCGTAACACTCATTTAAAATTTCTTTTTAAGAGCAATTTATACATTGTTCTTTTTTTCTTTCCAAAAAGTGAGCTTCTCACACAAGCCAGGGAAACTAGGGAGCAGGACAGTGTAAGGAATTCTGAGTATCAGGCTATGGGTTTTAGTGCCCTAAAAATAATCTTCTATTTCCCTTTTATACCCATGCACATTGAGCAAGGTATCAGAATATCTATTTCATAGTTTCTTACTCACCTGCTGGAAAAATTTAAGTAATATGACTGAATTGGTGTGAAAAAGGTGTCAGACATCCATTCCATTAATATTAAATGCACACTGGACTATGAGATACTTAATGTCTTGAGAAAGTAATTTTTATATCTTTTTGGGTTGTGTGCACCAAACAACAACAACAAAATGGAAATTCAGGAACTAAAAACGGCATAAAAAATGAAGATGTGAAAGCGTATCATATCAAAACCATATAAAATACAGTCATTGTGGTATGCCATTGTGTTTCTCTAGAGAAAACACTATCAGCTACAGTATAAAATACCCTACAAAGTGCTGGATATTCTGATTCTGAAGCAATGAACTCTTTAGCACATGCTTTACTTTAAGTGTGTTGTGGTCCTATTGATTTCAACAGTAGTGAGCTTTGCTGCAGTTATAGCAGCATAATCAGCACCCTCCAAGAGCGGGCACTCTTTCTCTCAGCATAATCCAGAAAAAAAAAAAAATCAAAGAAAACTTCTACACTACATGAAATCCGATAGAGGTTACATTTTTCAGATTTCAAATGAATTATTTTTCTTTTATAGAGATTGTTACCTTGAAAAATGAGGCAAGTCTATTTGAAAACATCAGGAACAATTTAGTGAACTTTAAAAAGACTTTGAACAGTAAATTTGCAAGATGTTGCTTCCATCTTGCAGAAGAGTTTCCTATATTTGAGCATGTCAATATAATTCACTTTTTCAGTGACATTGCCTACAGTCTTCTTTAAAATTCTTTTACCAAAAAAGAAACAACTGTTTCAAAATTACAAAAAATTCTGTTAGATCATGAGACGACTGCAGAGTGGTTCTCATATCACGAGCTTTCTATTTTCCCAATAAAATAAGAGACGTAATTAAAGATGAGTTAAGACTTTGGTGAAAATCTAAAGAGCATCGGCAAATCTGAGCACTGCTCAGCTTTTCAATTGCTTTTCTACTTCTCAGTTCTTTTAAATGGTTTTCTACGGCAGGAACATTTTTCTTAATTAGTCACAGCTAATTACTGTTCTGGCATAGACAAGTAATCAGAAATGTCAGAGCTGCAAGGCTACATCTCCCTAATCCTTTGATAATAATTTAGCCTCCTGGGAGGGCCTCAAGCTGCGGTAAGTAGTGGCTGACAATAAGGCAAAATTAGGTGGGCAGCAGACCATTAGGATAGAAAAATAAAAAGCACTACCAAATCCTGCTGAGCACCATCAGGCAACTAACTACACTGCCAGATGAGGTGCCTGTTTAAGCCTGTGTTGTTAATTAGCTGATTCTACCAGACCTGCCACATATGTCCAGGTGCATCATGCAAAGATGTGTATTTCTGGGTTTGTGCCAAAGGACAATTTTGCACTGTGATCAAATTTCAAGAATCTGAGAAAGAAGCCCACATATTTCTTGAAGATTACTCTGAGTTATCAAAGAAATAAGAAGATCAACAAGCTACAATCCATTTTTTTTAGTATTTTTTTAAGTAATTAGGCACGGTCCTCTCACGTTTCTGAGAGGTTAATACAAACACAGCTTTTGATTCAAATGTGGCCTTTAACCAAGTAGACCTTTTGTCAAATCACACACTTGCAAATAATTACATAACAACAAAAGTGAAGATTACTTATTAAAATTAGCGTGACAGGAAGTAATTTGAGAATAAGGAAAAAAATCACAATTGAAGTTTTCTAGAAAAACATTGTTGAATACTAAATACTACAAAAATGGTGCTTTTGAAGTAGACACAAACAGCACAAGGAGTCGGTGCTACTGAAAACTCAAATTAAGTGTTCCTCTTGGCTGTGTAACACCATGATTTGCACATTTTTAAACACTTTTTTTTTGGTAAGAGGTCAGAAAACCTGTAGAAATTAGGCAACTGAATAAAGCATTTACTAAATATATGCTTGTAGATATGATGGCAAACAGAAATTAGTCTAATTAGTACTTCATATCTCCCTTTAGCCATAGAGCAGAGTACATGACACAATAATCTTTGAAGAATAATTAAGACCTCAAATTATCTCAAGTACATCATTGAATTTGAATTGTCCATCCCTGCTGCTAATGGAAAATGAAAATAATGGTTGGAATATGGGAACACCACTAGCCTTTAATAAACATTCCAGACAAAATACAAGCAGTTTTTCAACAGAAAAAGAATATCACATTACATTTGAACCTTTGAAATACAAAAGCCAAAGCCAGCTATGTAAATCTGGAGTGCTTAAGCTTTTAAACTGCTCATAAAGACATTCAGTCTTTCTGCACTCCAAAGACAGTTGTATTAGTTCCCTGCCATTTACATCTCTTACACAGCTTGTTGAATTGTTACCATGCATGAGGCCACAGCCTCCAGGAAGTCCTCCCACATGGGCAGTCCCTCCAAAGTCAACAGGAATACTGCATCAAACCACAAGAGGAGATGGGCAACCAGGGCCAAAGCCAATATCTCCTCACAGGTGCCATCTTGTACAAGATAACTAAGGGCACCTCTTTGCCAGTCCTGACCTTTTCAAGATGTGCACTCTGACTATTTTATGTGTTTATGGTACACTTGGGAAGAGCTTTCCCAGAAATTAAATCCTAAAAAAATTGGAAACCCTTCCAGTTGTATCAATGGCTGAACACTGATGCATTAAAGCTGGTCTCTGAACCCAATCTTTATTTCTCAGAGCAGCAACCATTTATTGCATAAAGATTTCATTGTATATATAGTCTTAATAAAACTGGAATTTTTATTTGTCCACAACAGACACAAATATAACCTGTTTTATAGTGCTCTCAAGGGCAAATACACCAAGAAGGAATCTGAAGCAAAAATGTCCGGAATGATTTTTTCTGTGTTCAAACAGGAATATCCATACTTCATGTGCAATTCACAGGTACAAGAAAGTGAGAATCTACCCAGGTGGCACTTAGGAACTACACATTACTACAGAAAGTAAGTATTGCATCAATGTTTTAACAGAGCTCTATGTGAAATTAAAAAAATGCTTTTCAAAGAGGTTTGTCAACAAAATCCAATTTTGTTTAAAGGAAATAGTTTTTAATTTACAAGTCTAATGTATATTAAAATTCTCAGGAGTTCAAGATTTACTAGTCCCATCTTAAAAATTCTAGTAGAAACATGAATCTAAGTCTAGTCAATGGGAATAACCTGGCATGTTTATGGACACAGCACTGCATTTATCAAAGTTAATGGTAAAACACTTATTGATTTTGAGAAGGTAGAACCAGATCCCATGGGAATTCCATAGTTGGATATTTTTAAAATATAATAACTTTTTGATCAATATACAGCACTGTTTTTTGATAGACTACACAGATGCTCTTGCATCATCCATGAAACAGATTATAAATAAGAGGCATTAATAATACTTAGTAATATTTTCTATTTAGTCTAGGTTTGTGTAATTATATTCTAAATATTTAATTTTTTCATTGACCAACTTGATTTACTGTCTTTTCTGAAAACAAGTATTTTTAAAATTACTTACAAAAAAATAAAATTCAAGTAATATACTGTTTCTAAAACATTAACCCAGAGCTACTGCAGAGCTTAATCATGTGCAACAGACTACAAAAATTTCAAGTGCTCTTTAAGAAATGTGATGTCAAAAACAAACACTTCTCTCCATTGCCCCCGTCAACCATAAGCTGTAACTGCATGAGAGTAGGAGATAAATGTCCTGAGTCCCTGTGACAGAAGGAATTTGACAAGCAAAATTCCCAGCTGATTTCAGGAAGAAGACCATGTCCCATACTGCAAAGGAAGGTAAAAATTCCCATGTCTCTGATAAACTGACCAAGTGAAAAATCTTTGTGACTTCAGACCTGGTGACCACTTTTGAGAACAAGAAGGTGGCACACTGACCTGGGAGAGATCAATGCTACCAGGAGCACCCGGACATATTGCTGTGCCTACTGTCTATAGCCCTTCTGGAGGAGGTAGTAACGAAATGTATCAAGAAGCTGAGTTTTCCAGAGGAAATGAAGGAAAAAAAATTTCACCTTGGTTCTGCTGCATGATCATAAAATGGACTGAAGCACAAGACTTTAATGGTTTAAAAGTGTTGCAGAAGAAACTACCAGCCCAGTCTTTTTTCAAAGTCACTGGAGATTTGAACCTCTTTCATCTTTAAGGGTTCATATCACAAGCTTAAATTCCATTCTCCTTATTTTTGTATTTTGTATAGCACGGCACTGCTTTTCCAGGCTTACCAAGCACCACATAAAACACCACTTATTTTTTTGTCTTCTCTCCAGTTTGAGACTTCTCAGGTAGAACAAAAACAGTACAACTCCTAGCCTTAACATATTGTGACTCACTGGCAGGAATTTGTACTTGTATCAATGCTGTTCTTGAATTTAAATGATCTTTGTTATGTACAAAACTTCGTGTGATATACATGCTGTTTGCTTGGTCACTGTTAACAGCTGCTAGCATCTAGCAGCCCTGGATCAAGCCAGTAAAATCTGTGCAAAAATAGTTCACAATTATACATTTTTGGGGGATTAAAATAGTGTCTGAGGCCTGATCCTGTCTATGTTTGTAATTAAGACCTCTAGCACACAGAACAGTCAGGTTTTTCATTATTCTGGATGAGGTTTTTCCCCGGCTGAAGCACAGGAAAGTGTACTTTTCATCTTTCACTTAGCTGATGATTACTTAGCTGACACTAATTGAGTGTGTTTTAAGAGGAAATCAACTGTGATCTACAACTCTAGCCAGTCCAATGGCTTCAAGTATATTTGCATAAAAATGTGAATATATTTTATTCTTTCTATTGAAATATAACTTGATAGATTTGAATTTATAAAAAGAGTACATAGGTTTTCTTAAAGCAATAATTTTAGAAAACCCTTTCAAAAATCATGTGCAAAATATTGCTCAGTCATAATGTTCTAAATCTGAATTAATGTCAGGAAAGGTGAATTAACAGAGGGAGATGACTTTGTTTTAAATTTCTGCATCCTATGAGCTTCCTTACTTGTTAATGCTTTTATCTGCATCTGTCCAGTCAGTTATATCTCCCACTGTGATGTTACATAGAAATGTGATACCACCATGCAGAAAGAAAAATAAAGACACAAATAGCTATTTGATACACAAAATACAAATCATGTACCTCTTTTTTCTTTTCTTACAGATACAAGCACTGGTCACGGCAGCATACAATGTATACTACTGAGTAAAAGAGGACAGAAATGGGTTTGCAAACTCAAAGGAAAGTGCTGTATCAGAACTTGCATCCATACAGGAGATGCCTTCTTGTGCTGAAAAGATTAATTGCTGAAATCAAATTCGGAAGAGGTCCTTAACCCATGTTAACCCAGCCCTGCTGAAGCCCTGTCCTTGTGTAAGTGGTAAGCCAAAATCATGCCAGGAACTGTGCTGGTGACTCAGTGGTGTGCAGGATCCCTTGACAGTTCTCAGGCCTGTGCCCAGGCGCTGGCCAGTGCCCCCTGAGGACACAGTCTGAGACTCAGACCCATCCCACTACATCAAAAAAGTCAATGGGGTTTCTCCAGTGAGAGTTAGACTTGGCCTTAGGCAGATAATTTTATTAACATGCAGAAAATGACAACATAAGCAAAAATAACCCCAAAGAAAAACAAAAAAATAGAAACTTGAAAATGAAACATATGCTTGCAGATTCACTGCAAAAGCAAACTGAAGCAGAAGTTGCTAATACGGTTTTAGTACTTTGTGAAGGTGCCAGCTGGATGGATGATAATTTTTCTACCCCTGCAGGGCATCAAAGCTTTTATAAAATCATTCTTTTCACACATATTAGCACTTAGCTTATTAAAACAGATGATACTTTTTTTTTTTTGTAAAGATGCCTGGGAGTGTCTGGAAATACAAAATCTGAGAGTTAAGTCTTATTTTGACCACCCAGTCTAACAAACAACAAACACTGACATGACATACCATGGCTGAGAGTCTATGTTATGGGACATTCTGTGACTGCCACAACTGTAGTGTCACAGTAAAGGCTGTGAATTGCTGTTATGAAAACATTTGCTGTAACTTGCATAATTAAATGAAACTGCAAGCAAAGCTTTCTAAAATACTTAGGAGATGACACAAATAAATACATTTCAAAGTCTATAATCCGTTCCAGAATTAGTTTTGTAATAAATTCCATTTCACAGTGCTAGAGATGACTTCTTTCCATGTTCAAATTCCTATATAATTGTGACTGAGACAATTGTCACGTAAACTGATCCAAACTTATCATTAAATAACTTTTATTTTACATATATTTTACATGTGTAGGGTTTTAAATTTATACAGAAGGTACTATTTCAGCTGCCTACAGCTTCTCCTTCAGGCAATTAAGGAAACGACATACTAGACATAAATTAGTGGTCAGAACTTGAGTGAACTGAAATGTGATCATTTCTAACAAAAAGATGAGGAATCAGGGCAAAGGAATGAATGGAAGAAGGCTGCAGAAGTTATTATCAAAACTGAGGGAAATTATTGCATGCACCTTGAGGATGAAGATTACTCTGAACTTGCAGAAGTCAGATCAGAATTTTGAAAATGAGTTTGAAAATTTAATAAATGGTTATAAAGTCAACTTTAAGAAATAGAAGTCTTAAACTAGAAATCCATAGAACAAAATTATAAAAGTCATTCCACAGAAGGACCAGTCTAACCCACAGATGTACCTGGCATCTGTATACTCTTTCTGTACACAAGCAGGCAGTGATATGCAAAAGTTCTTAATTCAGGGAAAGTAGTTCTACAATGGAATTCACAAACCACACCAATCCAATTCTCTCCATTAATGAATTCAAAATCAAAAGATGGAATATAATTCAACTACTCACATTGCAAAAATTACTATTTCAAATAATAGTCTTCTACCAATTTTATTTCTGCCTTCTAGCACTTAAAAGTTTCATGCAGAATTTAAAGAAAGGCCACCCTTGACAGCTGAAGCTTGTAAATAATGAGCAAAAGAAAAAATTATCAACAGAGAATGTCTAAACAGCTTGTTGAACATCAAAGTCCAGCTTATCCCTTCTGATGTAGTAGTGATACCAGAAAACTTTGCAAGTGTAGTTACTTACATCAAATAACTTCTCTATGTACATTTCCTCATTGACCTTTTCTCGAAGGATATCCTGGTTTTGCCGAACAAACATAATGTAGGTGTCTGCTAGATCCATTCCTGGTTTCTGTGAAGACAAAAAGTGAGGGGAGAAAGTAACAGGAAGGGAAAGACAGACCCTTCAACAACTGAGACTCAGAAGATGCTAAACATAATGAAAACAAATGCTACAATGTTCACAAATTTATAAACTGTATTAACAAAACCTGCTGGGAATTCTGGTTACTTAACATGTTCAGGAGGTTTCACTATCAATATAGTTCTATGCATTTTAATTTATGGATGCTTTGAGTCATAAATCCACATTGCCACATGCAATTGAAGGAAGTCTTGGCTATGGCAACATCAATGGTAAACGTGGACATCTTCCCCTTTTTTTGTTGGTGAGGCTTTCATAGATAGCCACTCCAGCCTGAGTGTGGAGATCCAAATCCTGCTATCACATTCAGAAAATGCTTTAAAATAGCATTCAGTTCCTTTTTCATTGACTAAGATTTCTTGTAATTATTACTTCCAATCTACAGCTGAATTTTGTGTTTGAGCTCAGCTTCAACTAACTGCAATCCAAACTAAGTTCAAGCACATCCCTGAGAGCAACAGCATAAAAAGGCTGTTTTGAGAGTAGTCCTGTACCCTTATATTTTGTAAACTGTTGCAGTGGTGCAGTCAGCCCAGAGGATGGCTAGGGCAGGAGAAAGGACCAACATTTTTCCCTTCTTGTACCGATTTATGTTCTGTATGAATAGCAGAGTAGGCATAATTTTTATACCACACCCGCAAACATGAGCCAGGCTAGGACATGTTGTGTGTATGTGATAGTACATCTGGACAGGCACAGTGGTGGCTGAAACTGCTCTCTGCTGTCCAGCTGTGACTTCTGGATGTCCGTATTCACGAGAAGTTGTTCCACACTAACACTCCTAACAGCCTGCAACATGCCCTTTACTGGCAGTGTACACAGAGCTGGTAAGGAGTTCACTTTTTTCTAACAGGAACCAAGAATGCACATAGGCACTTTGGAAAGTCTTCTGCAAATGCCCTCTGTGTGAGCAAGCTTGTAGAAGTATTACTCCCAAATAACAGCTTATAATGTTCCTGGCATGCAAAAGAATGCTAAGTTTTATAATACTTTATAGCAAGCCCTAACATAGGCCTTAACACTTATAAAGGATCCAGATTTTGCTAAGACTCCATACAGAATAATTAATAGTTCTAGGGAAGGAGGACAAAAGCATTTATACGCATGCCCTGAATTCCCAAGCATAAGACATGTCTATTTCTCAGAAACTGTTGTCTGAAAACAGCATACAAACAACACTGTAAAATATCTAGCCTATTTTAAAAGCCTGTATGCATGAACATGCTCATATGGTTAAAATATTAAATATAATTTTATATTAAGGCTTCCTTTCTAGTCTGCAAGTGAATATTCAACTTCAAATTTTCCTTATTTCTTATTACCTTGTATGTAATATTTTGTAATGTATATGAACAAGTCTGAGCACAAGAAGGAAGGAGAGGTGCAACGTGTCCATACTATACCTTGTCCTGAAACTGCTGTCATCCTATTACAGTAATTGGATGACAGCATTCTCTCCTCAAAGCTTCAGTGAATGAAACCTCCTGGATTATGAGGTTCAAGTCTTTTTATCCTGAATCTACCACAGACATTTAGAGGAATATGCTCCAAAATAAAAAGATTTTAATTTATAGGTGTGCATATATGGCAGTTTCATTTTTAAAAAGTAACCATTAAATATAGAATGATGGCCAGCTTTAATACTTGTAGCATCTCCAAAACTCACAGTGAAAAACTGAAATATCTCCTGCACACTTGGATTGGTCATTCCAGAGGCAATGAAATCTCATTGCAAAAACTTATCCCATCTATATATGCTTAGATGAAACTCTCAAGAGGAAAGCAGGACCATTGATATTTACATCTGCATCGCACACCTCAATCCTAAGCATAGAATAAAAATGTAAGATTTCAATAGACAAAATATTTTTCTGTTGGAAAACCTGACTGACAGAAATCAATAGATTTCCTTCATAAAAAAGTACCTTCACTAAAATGTGACGGAAATACTTTTATATTAAGACAAATCACAAAGTGAAGCAGATTTAAAACAGAAAACTCCATATTTTACCTTAGTATACTCATTTGTGATAGCACAAGAGAATACAATCGGCAGTGAAACCATATATACTTTCTAAAACCTGATACAGAATTTACAGGAATTGGACTAGAGTTAAGTTGGATGAATAATGGAAAAATATTTTGAAATCTTCAGAGATGGGTGAAGGAGATAATCTAGCAAATGAAAGGCTGATTATAGTTCCTGAAAATATATAGTGAAATGCATTAATGAATCTTCCACTGAATTCTCAAACCTAGTGGTTCTCCAATTAACAGAACTTTTTCTTTTACTAAGTTCAATAAAAATGTTCATCTTGCAGATAGCCAAAGCAAGAAAAGTAACATTTCCCATCAGCATTAACTCTCCCTTATCTTTGAGATGTTTACCTAGTCTTGAAGCTGTGACATATGGGAATTTCCTAGTGAATATATTTTCATGTAGCTTGTGGCACAGGAGTGTAATCATTAAAAGAATATACACAAGTAAGAGTAACTGCAACAGCTGGTGACATTTACCAATTAGAATTACAGTTCTTTAAAACACTTCATCCTTCTTAATGTGTGCAGGATAATTATCTTTGAAATTGCTGTAGAAAAAAAAATTAATTTTCCGTTTAAACAGTGTCTGACTACAGTAGAAGTAAGTCTGGGTAAGGCAGATTATCAATACCCCGAGGCATAACTCTGTTTTAAACCTCACCAAAATCACTGAAGGTTAACCATCTTTGCTTGTGGTGGGCAAAGTACACATTAAACATTGAATGAACCAACAGTATATCAAATACTTCATTATCTCTTCATATTACATGCATTGAATTTATTTGTTTTCTCCAAACATGTGGAAGAAGAAGAAAAAAGCTATTATAAGCATCAAAATAGCTTTATTGCTGTACATTTAATGTATTAACTTTTTTTTTATAGGGTTTATATATTATTTAGAAACCTCTGATTACATGATCCTCTATTGATCTGTTTTAAATTATTAAGCATCAGAAAAAACCCAAGTTAACACAGAATTAAACAAACAAACAACAACTAAGAAATTTAATGTACCTTAGAAGACAAACAAATAGAAACTGAGATAAAGTTTAAGTAACTGTCACAGGGGGCATTTAATTGCAAAGACTAAAGCATTCCAGTCTCCACATCTATACTCAATATGAAAAAAATCTCTGAATCTCAGGCAGAACATCTGCTGAAGTTAGTAAGAGTTATTTGCACATCTCTGGGAGAAAATTTTAACCTGGTATATTATCCAGATAAGTATAAAAAAGATTGTCTGAAAGTTTCCCCAAGAAAAAAGGTGAGCTTTTATATAATAGATAGAAAGTTATTATAAGTTTGTTTTATTCAGAACAGCAGACAAGATGTTTTGCCTATCTGAAAATGAAAGAGAAGCAGACAAAGAGATGAATAGAGAAACTGGAAACACAAAGACATCAAATAAAATACCAGGAAATTAGGAGTTGTAAATAGGGTTACTTTGTCACTGGTTACACAAGTAACTGAATACACTGGCGAGTGAATGAGTTTAAACAAGGGTATAGGCTTCAGCACATTCTTTTTTAGGGTTAATCACTAGTTAACCTGGCAAGATGAACATGCTGTTTGGGAAAAAAAAAAATTTAAAAATCCTTGTTAATTATATACTGAAGTGCTCTTACTTCCTGCTGCTGCACCTAATCCCACAGGTGCAGGTTGTCTCTTACTATTCACTGGTAGATGGGTCCTGACTGCCAGGCACTTTTTCTTAGCAATAAATTCAGATAAAGAAGAAATAGCTTAATTTTCTCCATTTGAACAGGAAAACAGTATCATAGTGTCTATGTAACAAGGAGGCAAAAGTTAAAATACATTTTTTCACTTTCCACGATGTAGTAGAAGCTGTTCTATGATTGACAAGCATGCCTCCTACTCACAATATTTGCCTGAAGCACCTAGCGAGAAGTAATGCTGCATTTCCTTAGTTTCCAGGCATTCCAATATTTTGCTGCTGAAAGATTGTAATGGGTTTAATGCTGCCACTAAGCCATTTTCCTACAGGAGAGCTACAGCTATGTTTCTGAACAACATTTTGCAATGCAACAGTCTGGCATAATTCTCAGTGAAAATCATGTACATTTGTAATGCTTGAGTTATGTTTATTCTCACTTTGACATTTGTCACAGAACATTTCTTAGCATCAGAAAGTATTAAATGAACTTGTGTTACCAAAACCCAAGAAACTAGTTTTACTGATTGCTATCCTGCTAAAGCATTAATGTTTCAAAGAGGAGAACAGATGCTAGAGACTAACTATACAAGAAAAAACTTCATCCAGTTTTGTGTTTGCTCTTCTCTCCACCTCTTTCCCCTCCCCTGCATCCTGGAGGGAGTAATTTTAACTACGGCATGGATGTAACAATGAAATGAAAAGGAGTGATGAGCTGGAGGGGGCTATTGTGAGGAACACTGGAGCTCCTTATTCAGTGTCCACCACTAAATGAAAGAGCATGTTGGAAAATTTTATTGTCTGAAGGTCCTCTATGTACTGCAAGGCTCATCACTTGGGCTTTGGAATAACAGAATTAAAATATCATTAAAATATTTTTGGAATAAAAACTACCAGTATTCATGGCTAGATCGTCATCCCCTTCATTTCTTACAAAATTAAATACATAAGCTAGGCAGGAAGGTGCACAATTTGCATAATCAGTCTATTATAAAGGTAACATTTTAATTTCACATGGTTACGAAAGAAATTGTTTTGTTTAAACGAAAAAATGCAACGCATTTTCCTCTCTCTCAAAAACATCTTGAAAAGAAAAAGGAACTTTGGCAAAGAGGAAATGTCTGTATTTTGAGAAGTGTCATGGAAAATTTAAACTATCACTCTGCAAGCATTTACACAAACATCTTTTCATACACATATAGTTTCATTACATTCATGGGGCAACACAGGCATGCAAATGTCTGCACCAGGATTTTGATTTTTAGTGCAAAAGGTCTTCAAAAGATACCACAGCCCCTATGACACATTTGGATATTAGAATATGTTTCCCCCCCGCCACCAAAAGTTGTATTTTACTATGTTATTTTAGCTTTCCTACTCATTAATAGTCATCCTTCTGATTGCTGTTTAAGAGGTATCAAAAATACTGCTGACTTACAACAGATGCTGCAAGGATTTCCCTCCAATTCTACAATAGCTTGTTTTCACAGATCAGAAAACAGAAGGGCCAGTTCCCAGGTCTGGGTATACTGAGGAGGAGGAAGCCAAGAGAAGCCCTAAGCTAAGGATAATGACTCATCTGTGGTCTTTATTTCTAAATAGAGTTCTCCAAGCAAATATAGCTTAAAAATGACTAGCACAGTATGGCCACACCCGAATAAACACTTATTTCCCTCAAAAAGACTTTCGCTTCTTAAAACCAGCTAAATGAGGCCATGCCGTACAAGTGTGATATTTGAAAATGAAGGTATCTGGAAGGTCCCCATGTGCATCTGCCTGGTAGGAGGCAGAGTTCCTTCTTTGGCCTCTACAAGACCCCATAAGTCAAATGCTGGCACATGTGTGAGGCCCCTTTTCATACCTTTGATCCCCACATAAAGGCAAGAGTGGAGCAAGAGGGCTGGCATTGTGCGAGCTGTGCACTGCTGTCAGCCCTGGCTCCTTCAAATGGCCTCTCTGCACTTGGTATGACAGGTGGCCCATATGAAGAGAGGGAGGATTAGGTTCCTTCTGTGCCCTTTAAGTAACTGGCATAGATTACCGGCTCCTACAAAGGGATTTAAACATACCTTTCTGAACAAAAATCAGTATATACATAAGCATGTAACTGGATGCTCAATTTGTATGAGTAATTGCTCTGGTTGTATTTGTCAATGCAGCAAATGTGTGTAGAAATGACCAGCTAAAGACACAATTATTTGTATGCAAAACTGACTTACATGATGAGAAATTGAACACAATGAAATTATCTACATGATTAAGGAATAATAATCATTTGAGATTAACAACATACTTTTTTTTTACCTCAATTTTACTGCATTTTTTCCCTATTCTCATTAATTAACTTGCTTTGTGAACAGAATATTAAAAAAAAGGAAAAATATTAGGCTGTACTTCTACATCTCCTATAGATTGCATGGACTTTAAGAGAAACTACTGAAGGGTTATAGTGGATTTGGATGAGCTGTGCATTCAAATCAGCTTCTGCATTCCCAGTTACCAAAACAGCTTTAAGAAGAGAACCAATGTCATCCTCCATGCACTACTTGCAACATTTATGTTATTTTCCTCAAACATTTGGTTTCTTTTACGTGCACATCAGCCACATTTTTTTCCACTGCAGAGCCTTGTGTACCGTGACAATTACCAATAAGAAGAGCATAACAGCAACTAGATTTTTTCAGTATTATTTTTAGGAAATCACAAGACATCACTGTTATTCTTCTTAGTCTGGGTAGTCTTGCATAGTTGGGGAAAACAATGAGAGCTCCTTGGGACTGCATACGTCCCACTTCTTAAAGGGCATTCTGAAAAATTAAGGGTTATGTTGCATGTTTTCTTAAACAGTCAAAAAATCCACAAAACCACCTTTTTTTTTTTCTTCTTTTGGATGTAATTAATCATAATTCTCTGGCAAGATTAATGAATGGAAGGGTACACAGCAAAGATAGGTAGCACTTTTACTAATCTATCTGCTAAACGGACCACAAGTCTGGGTCTATCTTTCCCACCCTGGTCCTGAGAAATGGAGGGATGCAGTCTAGGGAGTGTGCACCTTCATGTCCAACTATTTATTGTCTAAACCCTTTCTCAATATTAATAGAATTAACCCTTTCCTCAAAATGACCAAGAATCATCCAGGAATGTCTTCCTTCTTTTTGAATAATTTACTATTTTTATTTATCTTTTATTTAACTTTTTTATCTCCTTTACCTCTTATCCTCTCTCTGAAACATTTTGCTCAGTACTACCTTCATTTTCTTCTAACATATTTTTTGTCTAGTTATTTTTATTTCACTAGCATCCAGCATATTTTTCACTGTTTCCCAAATCCTGGTAATCAAAGATCAAAAACTCTGTCAAATCCACACACTCAAAAAAACACCCCCAAACTCCCTGCCCCTCCTTCTCCCCTAGATGCACCAAGTGATCTCATTCAGATGGAGGTGGGTCACAGGGGCAGAATGCCATTGTCTAACACACTGCAAGTCTGCACATATTTGTAACTACATCAAAAGAAAGAGCTGACTGTGGTCACTTTTAAGTAACTTTCACATATGCAGCTATATGGAAAGGCAGGACAAGAAGAGATTTTATAACATATTAGGTCAAAATAAAACCACAAGGCATTTAATTAGCTTCAGTGCAGGCTTGCTAGGTTACCATCACGCTACCAAGAGCTCAATGTACATTCCTCCCTGTGTGCTGCCCCTCACTCCACTTCTCACTTCAGCTGTGAGCTAAGGTGATGACCTTGTGATGTGAGGACTTTCAGCCTCCTCTTGCAGCTGGAAGTTTTCACTTTAACCTGACTGTGATGTCAGGGCATATTCAGACTGGACAGCTGCTGTCAGTTGTGACAGTAAGGGCAGAAAAATATTTTTATTAGAGTATGATAGTAGATTTTCCATATTACCTGAAAGAAGTCAATGAATTTCTAGTTTGTCCACTTCTTGGCCTCAACTGCATCTTCACAACAAGAGAAAGAATGTGAAGAAGCAAAATCAAATCCCCGCAAATGAAAACCTTTCAATCCAGGTAAAAAGCCCTACAGAATTTGGAAAACCTTTGTCTGGTCAGATCCACAGCCTCTCTCAAGTACAGTTTACATTTGTAGTTTATAGTTGTGGCCCTACAGTCCAGTTTAAATGTTGGGCTGCGAGAAAGGTGTGTGAGAAAGCTGCAAAGTGAAGACAGGATAATAATGCAAGGATCCTGACAGCCTGTCTATAATTTGGTCCTTTCTTCAAGCCAAGCACCATCATTCAGTGAATGTGAGAAGGGCAGTGGGACTCCAGCAACCATCTCCCTGCTCTGCCTCCCTCTTTCTCTGGAACAGTAAGTGCATTCCTGTGTGACCCTATTTGCAATATTCCCCCGAACTTGTGGCAAAGGTTTCAGTCTCATTTTTATTGTGAACTTCAACATCAATGTATCCAGGCCAATAGTAGAAGACTTTGATGTCTCCTCCTCACACATATCCTATGTAATTTGGAGAGTTTTCCATATTACCTGAAAGAAGTCAATGAATTTCTAGTTTGTCCACTAATTTTTTCTTTAGGCCTTTGGGTCTTAAGTGCCTCACCAAGGACCTTTTGTGGCTGCTCTACAGCACAATAGATTAACAAGAGGTAAATTAAATTAACTGGATTTGATATGAGGTCATTCCTTTGAATGAAAGATTGAGCCTACTTTTTTCTTTTTTTATAAAACAAAAGAGCACTTATAAAGGTAAAAAAAATCCAGGCAACAAAATAAGAAAAAAGTCTGAAAACATCATCTGAAAACAACAGAAATATTACAATTATGAATAACACAAATATAGACAGCAAAATAACAAATTCCAGAAACAGAAGTTTTTCCTTTAATTTAACATGCACAGATTGGAAAAAAAAAAATCATTTAAGCTTGTATTTTTCAGGATAGAACTGCTGAAGGTTTTGCTGGCCACCACACAGTTTAGCATATGTGGCATTCATCTGTATTTTAATTTAATATTTTTCATTTACATAGTAATTGTCACGTACGTAGTAATTGTGGTCTTTTTTTGCTATGCTTGGAAAATAAGACTTTTTTAGAACTGCATTAAAAAGGGATGAGAATGCAGACTTATGAGAGAACAAGGGATATTGACAGTGAAAATGACAATATTACGCAACTTCTTCGCTTATTTAAAGAAAAGATATTCTACTATCATACTCAAATAAAAATATTTTAACAGCTGAATTTTGACTTTATGTATAAAAGAACTCCAGCAGTTACCCCTTTGTTTTTTACTTATAGCACACAAACACTGCACAAGCAATGGTAAATCAAATGGAAATTGAGCAAGCAAGGGGTCAAATAAGCAAAGTCGAGTCCTGAAATAAGAAATCAAGAAATAATAGATATTCAAGTATGAATCTTTTACTTGTTGCCAATACTGCACATTTGAACAATTTATCCAAATTATGGAAAGACCCCCACAAAAGAGTATTTAAGTTACAATCCTCACTCTTCCACAACTGAAAAAGTGCATTGAGAATACGCTTTCCATGGCTTGCTTTGAGAGTTTTGCACAAGGGAAATGAAATGTCCTCTCAAGGTTGTAGTGTCTGTTTAAATATTCTATGTAAAGCTATAACGAATCTCTGTAGGAAAGCAAAATGTCAACAATAAGAAAGTGAGCTAAAGCCCCCCTAATTTCTGAATTATTATGAACACTAAAATAAATAAATCTAAAAGGGTTATACTTACCGGAACATCAACATATTTGGCAGCTGCTTTTACCTTTAGAAAATTAAGCATAAAACACACAGTAAGTACTTATTACTAAAAATTGCACATAATTTCAGAATTATGCACAGAAAGAAGAACAGAACCCTTGAGAATCCAAACACTTACAGTGAACGAAACTAATGATGAGAAGAAAGTACCTTCATCATATCTTGACAATTTAGACAGCACACCTTCTAACACTGAAACAACCTGGAGGAAAAGCACAGAGAAAAATCTAAATGCACAGTGTTAAAACTAAATATTTGGAATGAGAATGTGAATTTTTCTTTCTCATATTTGTATTGATCAGCAGGGCAACATGAACTCTAAATCTGACCACTTTCTCCATCTCACAAAGTGCTGAAATCAAAGACAACCTTCTTTTTGCAGCTTCACTTATTGATCAAGCAGATGGAAACTGCTGAGCCACTGTAGAAATAGAAACCCAATGCAGAGTTTCTCCTGAGGTGGGCCTGCTTCCAACACAACATTGCTGCCTCTAGAAAGTGGTTGAATATAGCAGTGTGTGTACCCAGCAGGTATTTTGGGTAGAAATCACATGCTACTTTCTAGGACCACAGCTTCAAAGATGATGGAGCACAGTTGCTAAAGGTGGTTATCTTGATATCATGTTTCTCTTATCTTTGCTATTAAATCGAAAACCAGCTCTGATTTCCCCTGAAAGTGTAATAGCACTGGTTTTCTGTCAGCAGCATGAGCTGTTGAGCTGCAACATGGCCAAGAAGGAGGCAAGAAAATGTATGCCCGAAGTCTCTGCTGTGGTGTGGTTTCTCTCCCCTGTACTTTCACCTGCTATTCTCTGAGTAGTGTGACTCCTTAGTAAGAGGAATGAATAGGTGTTTTTGCCAAAATTTCTTTCTGACCAAAATAAAAAATCTTATTAACAGCATTACATACAGCTTTAATGTTTGAACTCCCCCAAATTTGCCTTAAAGCAAATTCCCTTCTCACATCCCTCTGTGATGTTGCTCAAGTAATTCACAGTATATAACATAAAATACCTGTCAGCCATTGTATTCATGCACATTTATTTTACACATATAAATTGCGCTCCACTTTATATAAAGATTGTTTTAAAAGTCATCCCTTGCTCCCAACACAGTCATTCCCACAACTAAGAGTATCATTTTATGAGTGTGAGGACAGAACAAAATTCCATCTGGCATGCTGTTAATGGGCCCTGTAACAGTGTCACAACAGTGTCACCTCCAGAGGAACTGAGATCATCACTTTGCAATAAGCCCTGCTTTTAACAGTTCAAGGAGCAGGAGCAAGTGCAAACCTACATTTGTCATTTATCAATCTAACCTGTCATATTTACAGTGATTAATTAAGACACCGGTGCATAGGCGCCAATCAAAAAATAAATCCACATCACAAAAGAGTGGCAGTTGTTTCTGCACCCCCTTTATTAGACCAAATACCAGCTCTCTGCTTTGCAGTTGCATTCCTATAAGAAGCTGCTGTTCATACTTTAAGTCATTTTATCTTATTGACAAGGATTCTTTCTGCAGAAAAGTGTTCAACTTTATTGTGCAAAGGTCTACTATGGAAAAGGCTGATCTCATAAACAACATGGTGTCCACAGTGCCAACATATGAATCTGACACAAGTGGGACACAAAATAACAGAGAGCAAAACGCTTCAGTGTCAAGGATGTCTGTTTAAACAAAAGGCTAAGTTATGTAGCTGGAAACTTGTTTTCCGAGATGTCAGTGTATGGACTTGTGAAACTCTAAGAGCATTTCTGCGCATACCTCACATTCTATGAATTGGTTACCCTGACACACACTGTGCTTTGTTTCAATGTTTTGTGCTATTCCTGTGATTTTTTAAATGCTTTAGACTGGTACGCAGCTAAAAACAATGACTGAAATGCTTATTCCACTTGGACACAAAGGAGACATACAGAGGTAAAGGCTAAAAAATTATGAAAATACATTAGATGCAAAAGATGAATGCATATGGCTATCATGCACACTGAAGGGCTTTTTTCTTGGCTAAAACCAAGAGTTAAACATTAGCCTTCCTCTGTACCTCAGAATCAGGATGTCACTGGTATTTCACGTCTCAAGTGAGGAGACACTGGTTAAGCTTCCAGTGATCAGCCAATGACATGGAATATTTGCTTCCTATGTTAAGATTTCAATCTCTGTTGTTACTGTGATAACTAATAATGCAAATCCCTCTGTATTGACAGCAATTGTCTCTAAAATTTCTTGTACATAAATCCAGAAGGAATATGACTATTTTCTTCCTTTTTTATAATCTCAGATATTAAGAAAAAAAAATCAAAAAGTTTAACCTTTAATAGTATGATTTGTTCTGATTAAATTTCCCTTTCTTCCTCTTCCTTTCCAATAACATTAAAACCATAAACTGGAGCCATGGTAGGCAACATGTAAAACTTGAAACTGTTGAGCTGAATTGCTTGTAGCTATGTTTATGTCAAAACTTCCCTTTAGACCAAAAATGTGTGGTTTCTACACAGTTATTAATAAATGGACTCATTTTGTTTAAACTTCTGTAATGATCCTACAAAGCCTTCCTCTTCAACTGATGGGTGCCAATCCAAAAGCAGATTCCCACCCCCCAACCCCCCCAGCAAGCCACGACAAGCAAAAATGAAGGCATGATGAAAATATGACCTGAGTCTTACTTTTTGTCACTAACTCACAAATTGTAAATATATGGCTCATTTATCCTACTTTGAAAAACAGGTATTTCTGGGTAGTTTGCCATGCATAGATAACAAAACTTCTTATAAAATCTTTCTTTTCTGTCATTATTTTCTGTGTTCTTCAAACCATTGGGGACGGAAACCTTAAGACTTTTACTGGAGTAGAGGTGCTAGAGAAAGACAAGACGACGAAGTTTTCTTCACTTATTCTCCAAGTCCTTATATCATGTCAAAACATTTTCTTTTTAAATATAAAAGCCTACAAAATCAATTTTAAGAAACAACAACTTATAAAACATTTTTAATTAAACAGTTTGTGGACCAAAATATCATTAAAAAGTTAAACTAACTGAAACTCTGGATATTGTCCACCTCTAAATACAAAATTTAAATACTAAGTGATAGGAAGAAAGTTCTTATGTAAGAAACTTAAAAAAAATAACACATGGTATTATGTGAGACAATATTGACAAAATTTAGTCCTACCAGTTCTAATAGCTGCTAGCATTTCATATCTACAAAAGAAAAAGAGTGCAACCTTATCTCAGTAGTAGATTGCATAGAAATTGTTCACTCAATTGTTATAAAATTTAATTTTGTAAATTCAGTACTATTTGCACAAGTTGTGTTTACAAATCATGTTGTCCTCCACAATTTTCCTGTGTATAGAAAAACTGTGTGATATTTGAAGACATCTCCAAAGTTCAACCATTTTCTGCTGTATTAGAAATTAAAATGTAAATAATTTTACCTTTGAAACAAGAAGTGAAATAATTTCTTTAACAGTTTCTTCAATCAAGTCATCTATTTTTGAGTGGTATTGTTGCTGTATTTCAAGAGATAAAAAAGCATTAGCATGTATATGAACACACACTTTTGTCGTAAGTCATAAATGGTGCAAAGCTGATAACCCTGCCAGATCAGATTTACTTAAAATTATCATTTTGAACATCAGAAGAACAAACCCTTGAAAATGATCCACCCAATCAACAGTTTCTTACATTCTGTGTTGAAAATTTTCCCATGTACACTGTTGAGTTAAGCAGCTAATGGGGTTATTATTTAGATGAATTGAGTTCCTATACTTATTCAGGCGAAGGAATGTGAAGGATACTTTTTGTCTTCTCCTATATAATTAAGGTGGCCATGTATTTTTTTCTAAAGGGTTGGTTTAGCTGGAGAAGCAAAAAGACTAGAATAAGATTTAATTAATACAGCATTTCATGTCTGACAACTCTCATTCATAAGTTATTTTAAATGTCCTCTAGAAATAAAATGAGCTCCAATTGTTCATCCTGAAAGAGCCTTTTGGTTAGCACAGTGAGCTTCAGTTTATACAAATCTTACAATATGCTCAAGCGAGGGCAAAATTAAAATTTCATCAACAAAGCAGAATAGATGGTAACAAATTAATAGGCCATAGAAGGCATAATAAAACAGACTTCATTCTCCATAGACTTTTTCTTTAGTTTTTTCATAAAGAAGGTACCTTTAAGTAAATGCTTTTAAAATAAATCTGAAAGACTTTTTAGATAATCCTACTGAGTTCCCTTCTGAAATTAATAGGAACTAGGGATCCCATTCTGTCAATGAGGCACATCAATTTAAACAGTAATTCTTCCTTTAGAAACATTTATGTGACAGCAAAGACTGTCCCCAATAGCCACTTCACAGAAAATGTGACTTGTAAAGACTAACCCTGTCTTCCTAGTTCAAGACTACTTGGAACAGCTAACAGTATAATGCTTGGAGTAAAAGTACTGAGGTCAGTGTAAACATTAGCCTAACTTAGCAGCTGCCACCTGCATAGTTTTCGGAGTCCTAAGTTTTTAAAGGCTATTTTTCATCCATTTCAGAGTTGCCATACAAACCAAAACATTAAATCTGATATGCTGAATATTTTTAGGAATGGTTTTCTAAAGAGCACAGGTATTGAACTTGGGTTTAAATTAAGAGAAAATAAAACCATGAGACGTGTTTGTTCACATATACGTGTCTGCTACAGGTACCAACACCAAACGTTAATTTTTGCTTTTTATTTCTTTTAAAGTTTAAAAACACTTGGAAAATGTAAATACACAACTCAGGCAAACAACTGTGATCACACTAGAACAGTAAAAGAGCATATTAGAAATACATCAAAGAACTTTCTACATTTTCATATATATTATATTCCAACCACATTAATGTCTTGACCAATATAATATTGTCTTGATCTGCTAAGGAGTCTAATCACCCCAAAGAGTGTGTGATATCTGTTGCTTACAAGTCTTCACAAGGCAATGGTTTCTTACTCTCTGGAAACTATAAACAATTATTCTCCCACTGATGAATGACGAAACTATACATACTCCTATGATCTATGAAAAACAGTTGTCTCTCCCAGAACGTGTCTGCAGCTTTATCTCCACAGTACATTAAATTAATGGATTTATGTATGTAAGATCAGTTCCTATATTTTTTGGTTTTTTTCTTCTATTTTTTTCTCTTTTTTTTCTCACAACAAAGCAAATACAATTTTGTAGAATTGAAGTATAAACAGTAACTTCACTTCTGAACAAGGAATAAAAAGAACTGAACCAAGCTTTTCAAAAACCACAAGGTTCCAAAATCATGACATTTCTTTAGAAATAATTTTTAAATTACACTAATCTGACTTTTTTTCATGATTTATTTTGAAAACCATGGGATCATAAATATTCTAACCCACTCCTCTCCAGTGCTAACTTCCACTAAAACAGTAACCCTCAGCAAAACAAAACTTCAGATCTTCGTGGAAGATGATTTGACTCCAGGCTTTAAGAACGTGGCTAAACTTTGGCTCCTAGTGGACAGGCAGACAGTGCAGGGGGATAATCCAGAGCAGGCAGGAAGAATGGCATATCCTGGAGAAGGGGGTTATGCCATCTGTCTGCAGGTCACTAGAGGTACTGATATTGCCTGTCCCCAAAGCAGCATGTGCAAGTGTGTGTTTGCAAGTTACTGCCTGCACACACATGAAAGGTGAAATGGCAGCATCAGCTCAGACAAAGAGTTTCTAGCTGTGGTTTACTTCTGATGAGCCTCACTGAGAGGTGAAAGAATTCAAAACTTTGGGACCTGGTAAGACAGGACACTGGGTATGAAAAGCAGAAAAGTGAAGACTTCATCTGGAATCATCTTGGAGGGTGAACAAGGAAAGAACTGAGAAGCTGATGATCAGTTTGTTGCACGGTCAGACTGTAAACGAATTTTGAGGGCCTGGCTAGCAAATTAACATGAAAAGCAATATTACCATTTAAAATAAAAAGTGGCTGTTAATATTAAACAAAAAAGATATAAATTAAAAAACAATGAAAAGACACTTACCCATTGACTAGCAAACTGGTTCATGTCATGGAAAATCAAAAGGAAAAATAAAGACGACAGGGTATAACAGGAAAATGATGAATGTCTCATTGAATTAGAAAAAAAAAGACAATTACATCGAACATGCTAACTTGAAAACATCAGTCAATGAAATGAAGAACACAGTATAGAAATGCAAAAATCAACTGAGAAAAATATGCCCAAAAAATGTAATTGTGAAGGTGCCTAAAGCAGACATACATTTTCTATTGCCAAATTCTGAAAAATGTTTTTACCATCTCTCCAAAACCAAATCAAACAAATTACAAACCAAATTACTTGCTATTGCATTAGCACAGAAAGAACAGTTTTAATTTTTTGCTGGTGGTCTCACCAATCTACATAGCATACCGTTTTAATTTCACAGATTATTCCTTCTGAGAGTGACAACAGAAGTCAGTGAAGTTTACATATCCTTCAAAAGCACATCAGTGCTCCACTGTGGAGTATCTGGCAGCAGACTACTGCCAAAATGGTCCCCGTCCTTGGAGACCAAATAAAAAAACCCTATTAAATTACCTGATTCTTTCTTTCCTCTATTTTCAGCATATTCCTAGGCATGAATGCTGTGTCTATAACCCATTTAAAACCAAACCGTACTCATTTAAAACCTGTCTGCAAAGCACAATATTTTGGCTGTATTTTACTATTACAAAAGAGTTCTGAAGTGGGCTCTTTTCCTGTTGCAACCCGAGAGAAATTCCTGGAGGGGTTGTGAGTCAAGAAATCCTCTGAATGTTCAACAGACTCACAGGTCAAAGCAAACAAATTACAGAAGCACTCTGTGTGTTCTCTGGTGGAAGATGAGGGGTTGTGTCTTGCATGACACTTCTAGGGATGAGCTGATGCACGCTTCTGTCCAAACAGAGCTATGTGACACATCTCAGTTTAGTTTGAAATAAATCCAAGGACAGTCTGCAGTGTGAGATGTTTCAGATCAACCAAACACAGGAATTAAACATATTAAATTCCACTTACCTCTTGCCCCGCATCCAGTATGCAGAGTTTAGCTGTCTGCTTTTTGGCGTCAACTAAGACGTTAAACATTGTACACAGAGAAGAAGGGATACGCAAGTCTGTTGATTTGTTTATCTTTTGCAGCTTCACTTCAAATGCAATTCTTGTTCTGTTTATTAAGACACAATTTGTAATATGAGTATCTCTGATAATTCTGAACAACCACTGTAAACGTGTATGAATCTTACTGAACATGTTGGCTTAACAATGTACCTATGCACGAGAACATTTTAGAATTAAAATTCTGTAAATCCAGAAGATCAACCTTTCAATAAACAATTGCATTGATGGTTTCAAGGTTCTGTCCTTCTTCAGTGAATTCAGTTGAACAATAAAAGTATTATCTTCTTGCTTTCTAGATAACAATATGTTTCCTTGTGTGATGACTGAGAACAATTTAAAGCAATGAAAATACCCCTCATTTTCCAGATTTTTTATGCTAAAATGCAGTTTATTGTATAAAATGCTTACTTCTAAGAAATATAATGAAAAAGTCATCTTCTGGCTTTAATGGAAATAGAATTTTAATAAAGAAAATGAGTTTACTATTAAGAAAATATTAATATGTATATTGAAAATTAAGACATATCAGGAGATACATAACATAAATACCCTATTTTCTTCTCACATCAGTGTAAATAACGAGCAATGTCACTGAAATAAACTATAATTCAGCATACCTAACCATAAAAATATTTTATTTCCATCATTATTCTTAAATGTGGGTACCAGAAATTCAACAGTATTTTTAGAAGATGGGAAGAGAAGAATCCTATTTTCCATTTTAAAAATTCTTAAGATCATATAAATATCACAAGAGGAGCTGTAATAGAAGAATTCCATCATTTTTTTCTGAGTTGCTACTCTAATCTTTATTACCTGACATACAGTATCTTTGACCACACTAAAACATCATTAGTGTATTAAAATTGGTATGTTATATATTGTCTAAAATATTAAAATATTTTATAGTCCTGTTGATAAGACTGTAAAGATTTTTTTTAGGCTCAAAATCAATATAATCCACGTATTATTAACACTGAATCTCTTTGCTACTCCGTCCATGGTTTTTTTAGACTAAGATTATACTAATAATCTTCCAGCCCTTTAACATTTCACCATTTTTCTAAGATTTCTTAGATAACCATAACTGACTGAGCTTCTACGCCAAATTCTTTAGATGGATTGCTTTAATGTTAGTGTTTCCTATCTTTCTTTGTTAGAACTTTAACTTTTATTCCACTCCCTGTATCATTCCCCTTTCATAATCAAATAGAAATGTTCTTTTAAATGTTTCTGGTTTTTTAATAATGATTTCTGCAGCTCTAGCAACAGGCTCATACTGTAAGCCTGAGTCTGTCCTTTTTCCTACTGTGTTTAGAAAAAGTAATGCAACACTGTGCCATCTATAAAGGTTCTCTGTTTCTTTAGACTTACTTATCAGTATTGTAAATTTTATGATTAACACAATGAAATTACAAAATTTATTTTCCCCTATTCTATTATTTTTTTTTAAATCTGTGTTTTTATGCATCCAGATTAAGCTTTCTGAAGCACCTAATTGTAGGTCTCCGTAAATTTTCTAGACATACAGATACTTCTTCTAAACTCAGTGATATTTACTGAAAGCTATAGCAGAGATCTTTTCAGATCACCTGTATTAAATTTAAAAGAATATACCAACAATGCTAAGATACAGCTCAAGAAGAAACAGCACTATATTTTCTGTAATTTCCAGAAGCTTAGCACTATAAAACTTAGTTTCGGTTGGATGATTTTCAGCCAGCCTTCTTCTGTTTGTTGTATAAATGCCGAAATACTGTACACTTTACAGTTTGTAATATATTTCTTAGGGACAGTGCTCTAAAATTGACAAATAAAATAATATTATTAAATGAACATGAAGAATAATGTAGTAAGGGGGGAGAGAAATGTGCAAAAAGTTTTCTTCTAGCAGAATTCTGAGTTTTGTTAATATTTGCCACAAATATGGAATAGAAAAAAACCCAACTTGGTTTATTCACTTCCAAGGGTCTATTCACAACAGATACAGAAATTCTCCTTGCTATTTCCTAGATGTTGCCAAATTGCTGATTGCCAGATGCTGGGAAAGAAACACAAGTCATGATCTCTTTTAGAGTTGCCCTGATTCCTGTGACAGGACTCTGGTATAGATAAACCTTTGCAAGCCAGCATGACCCCTCCTGTGTTAATTTTCAAATCTCTCCCAATTTTTAAGTGGTCATTTCCACTATACCTTTTAACGCAGGCTTCTATCATGTCAGTGGCCATGAGTTTAAGTCTCTGCTCTAAATGGTGGGCAAATTCTGGTTCTGGCCAGTGAAGATCAAAAACAAACATCTGCAGAGCATCCAGTTTCCAGAAAAGATCTTCGGATGTAGCTGATCCATTGCTATAAGAAACAACAAAAAAAAAAGCCCCCCAGAAACAGAAGATAAATGTATGGATGTCTGACCCAGTTGCCACATAATTAAGGTAATAAGATTTCCTTATCACACATCCTTCACCTCCCTGTTTCTTTTAGCACAGTTGCTCTTATTTCAAAAATGGAAAATGGTAGTGGGAAACTTAAAATAATTCCCCTTAGGGTGAAAAAAGGAAAGTATTTCTCGTTTATTAACTGAGAAATATGGCAGGCTAGAGAGGTAGATGGGATGTTAGGGAGCATGGAAAATGAAGTAGCTCAAGTTTCAGATCAAGATAGGAAAAATACAGGGTACAGGAATAGTAAGGATCTTTTCAACATACTGAAGACTTTGTGCATGTATTTTCTTGCCTTCATAACTCTGGTAGATAAGTCTACCAAATAAATGAGGACGCTAGTAGTAATACTGTAAAAGAGACAACCAGACAAATAGTCCCTTGATAAATGCTCATGAATTCTAACTGAGGGGATAGCATCAGATCTGGGTGGAAAAAAAAAGGAGAAGAGAAACTCCTTAAAGAAACTTGTGTACAAACAAAACCAGGGGATTAATATGGCTCTGTGCCATCTCAGATCATCCATAATGTTTCAAAGTGATTCTTCAATTGATTGCTAAATTTAAATACATTTGTTTGCGATAAAATACAACTTAAAGCTAAACTTGGCAGTAAGTTCATTAACACTTCCACTGTAAATGCAGATTCATTACATTTATTATTTATTACATTAATTACATACACAACGTGTTGTACTTCAATGCCTGAATTACTGTTTAAGGTCAATGCATACTATGCAACACTGAATTCCAGGATGTGAGTGACACAATCAACCAAAAATCAGCCTGACAGTCCCAATTCAGATCCAAATAGTTTAAATACATCACTACTATCATTTTGTTTCTTCTGCCTCATGACAAAAGAACACAATTATCAAAGTGTTACGTGACCCCCAGCTCTCATGGAAGGAATCAGTGAGCACTGTATGTGCTCAGGACAGAGGAGAGTCAGATTCAAAACCAAAGGAAGCAACCAGAAAGGACCTCTAATATCTGACCAGCTAATGCACCCCTCAGACAGCAGCACCACCACTGGCTCACACCGGGTTAGCTGAGGCAGTGGGCAGTGAGGTGAATTAAAGCACAGCTCACGTTCAGGGCTCTGAAGCGGCAGCAGGGATGCAGCAGGAGCACTGCTTCAGTCTCACACCTGCACCCACCACCTTCCAGACACACCCACGTGCCCCTTGCTCCACTGCCTTAATGCCACCAGAGCCACTTTCATACATCACTAATTTTAATTAAGGAATAGAAAGAAAAACAACCAAAACTTCTGGAAAATTTATAATCCTGTTAGACTGGTTTTTAAGTTATGTGGCAAGCGAATATTGAAGATATCATTGCATCTGCTGTGTACACTGGCAGTGTGTGAAGCTGTAGATGCTTTGTTATAGACCTTATCTGATTCAAAAGTGGCTAAATTGATTTTTGAGATGATTGGGGTAAAAGAATGAGACAAATCATATGGGGACAGAAATGGGGCAACCTCAGTATTTATATAACTGTTGATAGAAACACATATTTTCTAGAAAAGAAACCAAACTTTCTCAAAAAACAAAACTAACCATTTCCATTATCAGATTATACAATTTAATCTTTTTTTATTCTCCCATAGTTTCTTTTTCATCTGATGGAATTCCAAAGGAAATTCTTTAAGATTCAGGAAGACTAATGTATTCATAATAACATAAATGCATTCTTATACACATTTACTACTTTGTTTACTACTAAATTGTAGTAGCTACTTAATTTTGTTTAATTAGACTACCAAAGTTTTGCAATTATAATAAATGTAATAACAGGCACAGGTTCATGGAAGAATTAATTCAGTGAGAAACACTAATTAATTTGTTCTCTTTTAATATAATTTTGAGCTTTCATTCTTAAATTTTTTATTCAGCATTGTTCAATGACACTTGAATTTGATTAACATATATTAATAAGACGAGGAAAGAAAATAAAGTGCTACAACAGAAATTGTTTGTTCCTGGTTCACACATTCAAACACAAATGTCTAATTTATTTGCTAAATGCTGCAAAAGAAGAGCTAAACTCAGAGTTTAACTCCTCCTGGCACAAGAGTAATTCCTACATTCAAATCAAGCCTGAATCTATATCCATAACTTCAGAACCATTTTTTTTTTGTGAAGGGACATGACACATTCTTGGCTATTGAAAAGTTTTTATTTTCATGTGTATGGTAAAGCTACTTCAGTCTAAAGAAGGGAATAAACTGCTCTACCAGGAAACTGAAGTGACACTCTTTGTTTAAAAACTGTATTTAATAGTTTCCACAGTTTTAAAATTAAGCACAAACTCTACTTCTTTGCTGGCCAAAATTTAACCTTTCAGATGCTGTCTAGTTGTCCATTCTTATTAATCGGGTTATGGCAGTAAGAGAAGGTTACCAGTGATTAAAAGAGGCAAATATTATGCACATCCTGTTAAATTCCCATTTTTTCTAATGGGAACTTAACTTTGCATTTGGTCACACTTTGACTGGGAGAGTGGACCAGGTATTTCCAGAGGTCACTTTTAAATTATTTTATGGCTTTATGCCTTGCATCATACTGAACACAGCAAAAAAAGATCCAAGACAATGTTTCTCCAAGAACCTGCAGCATATCAAATTCAAGAGTTGCATGCAGCCTCCTAGGCATGCAGCCTTAATTCACCTCTTATACATTGACAGCTGAAAGAGGCAGCTTCTCACTGGGCTTGCCAGGCACCTAAGAAGTAGCAATTAGTCAAACAGTCCACTAATAAAGTACACTGGTTGTAAGATATACCCACACATCACTCCTGAATAGATGCAGAATAAATAATTTCTTGCCTACATATGAAACTCCATAGGGTGGCTTGGGATATGAAAATATAAACATTAAATATCTAAGAATATTATCAATCAACCAAAAGATTCAAAAGCAGCTGGCTTCATTTCTTCTATAATTTACCAAGGGCAGTGATGGTCATTTTACAAATTACTGCAATTATTATTTTTTTAAAGTTACTACTGAGATACTACCCACTAGCGTTTTGTGAGGACCACTTACAAAACACAGCACAAGCTCTACATCCCTTGTGAGCCCCCAGCTTGTGAACTCCAGCTTTACATTCTTTATGCTGCTTCAAGATATATATGTTCAGGGCTCAGAAGGTTAATTGAGAATTTCTTCAACAGAACAGGATTTTCAATAATTCCAGCATCAGTTGCACTCAGCCCCATCTCTCTACTTTCCACCAGCAGATGAGGGGGAAGGATGGAACAGAACTTTTTCAAGTATCAGTTAGTGTAAATTCCCTCAAAGATATTGGAAAAAGAGCTACCCCATGACTTCTCTTAGCTCAGGAGTGAGGCAACCTAAGGATCAAGCAACAAAAACCAAGTTCCTTGAGTCTTTGTTCTTACTGCATAGTAAGAAGGAAAGAAACATTTGGAAATGTTTGGAAGGAAAGAAATTTGCCCCACAATACACATTTGTCTTCCAGAATGCTCAACAGGACCAAGCTATATTCAAAACTCCTTATTCCATTGAAAGCATATCAGTCAGATTTCACTATGCCATCAGTCTTATGGCTATACTTTTAAATATCCATCCTTAAAAATGCAGGCCATGGTCTCCAACCACTTTACTGGAGGTAAGCTCTATGACAGGAATGTATGTGGCACTGCAGACACAACCCCTCAGAACAGAGATGAAACATGGCCTCCTGACTCATTCAGCACTCACAAACACACAGAGAGCTCAGACACATTCACACCAGCTCCCTTTATATCACTATTGGAGCACTGTGACTACTCCAGCCTTGTCTCTCTCATCACTCATTATAGCTGAGCCATAGCAGGAACAACATAAATGACACATTTCCTTTGATGTTGCCTCTTCTGGGTGGAAGACAAGACAGGACTATTCTGCTGTAAGAATATATCTTATTCCAGGTTTCCCCAGCCTCAAGTTTTCCTGAAGCTGATGTTTTAGACTGGCACCAGATAGCAACAGGCAACCTCAGGTCTGTATCTACAATATCTCTGGTCAGTGACACTATGTCATGTCTGCACTGAAAAGAACAATCTATAAATTAAACCAAAAACAATTAAAATCACCCACAAATCTAACTTAAAATGATATTTAAAATACGAAGAGCAATTTAAGATAGTATATTTGAATTAATGAATAAGTAAGGAAAAGCTAGTTGTGGCTGATTGAAAGCTATTACAGAATATTCAAACATTTTTGCTCGTTAAGATTATCTTCAGCCAAATGGAAGAGTAATTCACAGTGCTCTGCATGTCTAGCCAATGTGTCCTCTGAGTTGTCTTCTCCAGGGACCAATCAAGAAAAACAGACTATTCCTCGTAACAATTTTCCCTTTTCATATCTCACTTTCCAATGCCCAAAAAGAACTGGAAAAAAGGCAATGATCTTTCTAAATGCTGTTATAAGTAGCTTATATTTACTGCTTCAACACATATGATGAAGGAGGAAAAAAGAAACAATTAATTAAAAAATATAAACAATTGTTGCTAGTAATGTTCAAGAGAATTGTAGCAACTTTAAAGTGAAAATGGGAAAAATCTATTTTCATCAAAAAAGCACAAAAAGGGATGCCCAACTGTGAATATATTTTCACTTCTTTCTCTTCAGCAAAAGTTCTTAGGTAGGCACATAACACCTCTATTGAATATGAAGGTTCTTAAACATGAACTTGAGAGCATGGACACAAACCTTAGTAAAGTTTGGAGAATATTAAATCTCTTTGTATTACAGATCAAAGAGACACATGACTTCAGCAAACCTTTAACGCAGTTGGCTCACAGACTGCTCATTCTCATTCTTTTTGACTCTAGATTCTTCATTGTGTAATTCAGATGGATAATGATTAATTGGCCAAAATCATCACTTTCAAAGAGAAAGAGGAAAGTCCCACAGAACTCTGTGACAGACATTGTCATCTTCTTGCCAAATCATCAGTTTTGTGGCCAGGAGGAGGGAGCACAGTGAAATGGGAAAGAAAGACTTGGGGGAGTCAGTGAAAAGAAGGAGTCTACCTGGGCTCCTGAATTTAGATGCCTCTGCCGACTATATGTGTAACTCACTGTACCCCTCCAGTCCATCTACGCTGGGGTGTGCATCACACTGAAAGGGAAAACTGTCAGGAAACTCCAGGTTTTGCTTAGCCGGTATTGGGCTACTCCCTGTTGAAGAACTTAACTAGTAAATGTGTTCTCCCTGAAAAAGATGGGATGGGAGAAGAGGGAGAAAATAAAACCCTCCTCCTTTCTTTCACATAATAGTGAAAGTAAATCACTTCCTCTGCCAGGAACTGAGCCACTGTTACCGGCAGGAAAAAGGAAATTCCTTAGCATGAGAGGAGGAACAAGTGGCTTGAAGTGGCTTTGCCTTTTTTTTTTTACCCAAATACATGACTATTCTAAAAATTGACTTGGCTCTTCCATAGAATGCAGATAGGCTGATTCTTAAAATAGTGCCTGAATACCAGAGTGTTACAAAGCTAACTTAATGCTACCTGCAATCGAGACTGTAAATTCATACACATTTTATAAAATATAACCTCAAAGCTCTATGTTTTGGGGAAAGAACATGAAGAGGTGCCTCCACCAGAGCCAGCACCATGGCAGACCTCTTCTTGAATGCTGTGAGGGGTGGCTGAAAGGGCATGATGGCCTTACAAAGGTCACAGCTGCAGTGAAGACACTGCTCATCCCCACTTCTCTTGAAAAGCAGCAGAATGACAGCTACTTCTGGCAAGTGTTTACAGCATGTCAACCTCACTGCTCACCAAATTCTAGGAAAACCTCCCTGCTTAGTTTAGGATTTTATGCATACTGTCTCATACATACCATGAAACTAAATACAAGAACGTGTGCAAGGGGGATGAGCCCATGGCTGAATTTCACTATACTTGTACGTGTTTTGACAACACAGTCTAGGAATATATTGCTTCACCAAACCCTTCATTTTGGAAAGATCTATTACTATAATCCTCCAACCAGAATCTGTATTAATTATAAATTCAATTTTCCTCTATACAAGTTATTTTTACTGGATGAGGCTGCTAGAAATCAGACTGCAAGAAGAGCACTTCCAAGATTAGCAAATCTTAACTCTGAAAGCTATTCTTTAAAAAAAAAGTGACCTTTGAAAACCTGGGGATAACAGAAAGGAATTTGAGTTGCAGAAAGCCAATTAGTTTGTGTTCAAAGCTGAAATGACTTACATAAGCACATCAGAAGAAACCTAGCATTACCATAGTAAACACAAAAGGTACCAAAGCCAAGGATTAAGAGGAATTCTGTCACTTTTTAGGGGAATTAACAGCAGAACAACAATCATAGTACTCCCTTTTTACAAGGAGTCACATGGAAAAGACAAGAGATAATGGGTTCGAGTTACTTCTGGGGAGTTCCTGATTAGAAAGAATAGGAAATTTTTCACAATGAGGACAATCAGCCATTGGAATCATCTCCCCCAGAAGAAATGGTGGATTCCCAACATTGGACATTTTAAAAATTTGTCTGGACAGGGTGCTGGGCCATCCTAGACCATGCTTTTGCCAGGAAGAGTTGGATGAGATGATCCTTGAGGTCCCCTTTAACATGGTATTCTACAATTGTATGAACTCTTGCAGAAATAGATGCAATGCTATTTAGGAGTCTGTCATAAAACTTGAAAAGACAACACTTGTCTTGAAATAATATTATCAACCTATGTGTTTTGAATGTGTGTTTTTTGAAATCTTTCTCATTCATGCTTTCCAATATAACTTTTGCTAAAATAAGGTTCTTCTTGAGCCTTTCCCTAACATATATTAATATGTCCTCACACAGGAATCTGACCTGTAACTATGGGAATCTTTCACAGAGCAGGCTACATATACTCTATATTTTTTTTAAGAAAAGAGCACTGAAATATTGGGCAAAAATCAGAAAGAAATATTTTTTTTTTCTCAAGCAGACAAAGAAATGGATGTACTTCTATTCTTGTACTTATTAACATGTTACCATTTTCCTGTAACATGGATACTTAATCTAATGACAATATTTGCAATCAATGATTTTCAGAACCAATACAAAATGAGCTAATCAAACCCATGCAAAAATATAATGGGCTGCCTTATTTTACAAAACCACAATGTAAAATCAATTATCCTAAAGGTTCCCCACTGCTTATTAATTCAGAAGAGTCATTAGGTTGTTTAGAGTAGTAAACACCATTCCTGCTATGACAGACCTTTGCCAAGTTGATTTTCTACATTATCAGGTTTAAGACTGCTACATTTTAATGCACTAGAAAGCGCAACTCACTAACAGTCCATGCTTGGCTCACTCCCAAGAAACAACAGTTTCCAACTAAGAGATGATAAACACCATGCAATCCAAATACAGCTGCACAGAACACTAGCAAGGCCATGCAGAGCTGACATACAGTCAGAAAGTTATTGAAGAATACACACGTGGAGTCATACAAAGAAGTCATCCAGGTTGGTGTAGTAAAGCTAGGTATTTGTGGAAGATTAAGAGGCAAACTTGGAACTTTTGGAAGAGCTACATTAGGAAGACTGTTGGTGATGCTCCTGTGAAGAAATAAACAATGTAGGAATACAATAAAAAATAGAATATTTAGAGGACAACAGGGGAGAACCCCTTATTAGACAGAAAGCTATAGGCAGGTGCTTTGTTCAGATTTTGTAAAAAGGACTTACTTGACAGGTTGCCATGACTCTTGCTCAAGACCTCTGTGAATGGACTGAGCAATTGATGATTCCATGAGATCAATGTAGCGGACGACCATGGGAACAAAAATTTCTTGCAAGTGCTTGTGAAACTTTCCATTGCACAAAAGTGCTTTAAAAAAACAAAAAGACAAATAAAAATGTCAGACCTTTTGTTATAGGAAGAAGTATATCTTAAAATGTTTTAGTACACAAAAGCATTATAAGAAAAAAATCCAGCTTGTGTAGGATATACAGTTCAGAAGAGATACATGAAGTGTTCCATCAGGACAGTGCAGTACATTTCAAACTGTCAGTGTAATGAAAACTAGGTACTTACTGAAGTTCTTTACTGAACCAGAACCTTTTTGCATCTTCTTAAAATTAACAATAAGCTTTGCTGAATCTAAGCATTAGCAATTTATTTTCATCACTTATACACCAAGACAGGACAAAAAATACCCAAAGCAAAAAAACCCAAACCTATTTGAATGTCATTCATAAGCAGTAGAGTATTACCTACTTCACAGATGGGACTTACTAGATGAAAAACTGTATACACATGCAAACTGAACATGCTCAAAACATGAAAATTAGTTTGCCACCACCACTGCTTGTCCCTGTATTCCCTGAAGTCTTCTCTCAGCAAATGCGAACTCTTAGCACACTAATATCCGGTCCCACCAAGGGAATATATGTTTCATGTTTCCAATGTGTCTGTGTTCACCCATTAATCTAGCACTGTTGCTAGGACCTGTAAGAATATTCCCATGTGCGTATGGAAATCATAGAAGCTCAGCCACAGAGAGAAATTTTCATGACCTTGGCAACCCTTGTTTTGTCTCGTCCGTATTCTGTTGTTTTAAATTCTTTTGTGGGTTTCTCCTCCCACCAATTCTGGCATACAGGCTTCTTGTATGACTGGATGAGCACCAAAATTACATCTTGAGGAGGTTTCCTCCTCTTTCTAAGAAGAACAGCCTGGGTCACAGGGCTCACTCTGGACATCATCCTTTAAAATTACAATCCCTTTTGTTCTACTACCAATGCCACTCCATGTCTAACATGTCAAAATAGTTTCTATAACTTCCAAAAAACTGTTTTGCCTTCCATTCCTGAATGATGTTCAGCCCAAACTGAACCTAGGAGAGAGGATGACTATGGGGAAAACGTGCCATCAAGCTTCAGTGCCCTATTTCTACTTGTATTGCAAGAAGTGCCCTTGTTGCTGAATGTCTGGACACTATGTTACTTCTTTTTCTTGAATACGATGATCTGGAAGCAAAAATTATTTTCTTGAAAACACCCTTGTAGAGTAATAGCAAATTTTGTATCAATCACCTTTACCTAAGGAAACAATATTATGTGATCAACTCTCTCTGCTTTGTGTAACTGCCTTTCTTGCTAAGAATTTTGAAACTTTCAGCTAATTTCAACCACTTTAGAGACAGGGGTAGAGATATCAGATATCAGATATATGAAGTTTTATAAAAACAGGCAGCTAGGTAGCAGGCAGAGATTATTAGGGTTTCCACTGAGAAAAAGGCAGAGGTGTAGGATCATCTCTTTATTAAACACTTGAGAATCCACCCTTGAGAGCACCTGTGAGTCCGTTACAAACATGATCCATTATTTACACTGCTCCTCAAAATAATTGTTAACTAGTTAGTTCTGGCTTATTATTTATATATCAGGAATTCAAAACAGTGCCATTTTTCTCTATTTATTATTATCTTCTACATCTGAAAACTACAGCACCTTTTACCAGCAACAAAGGACTGAGGAGGATTTGGATATTAGTACAAAAGTTGCACAGTAAACAGCTGATGAGCATTGCCTCTGAGAAACAAAAGGTTGCTGGCATCCATTTGCATATTAGACTGAGTTTTCAAGGCAACTTTGAGCCGAAAAATAACAACAAGAATACAACTGTGCCAACTAAATCAATCTTGCTGCTTTATAGTGAACCAATGAAGGACTGTAACTAATCAGGCAATCACAGTTACTTGAAGGGATAAGCTTGTAGTTTAGTATTTTCTGAGCACACCACAGAAATGCTCTGCTCTAAGCCCTGCTCTGGCAATTACAGTAATGAAGCCTCATGGGCAGGAGGCTGACTCTTGTTATTTCGAAGTCAGCATGAAATTTTAAGAAGTTACAGGCAAAAAGGTGTTCAACTTAAAAAGCTGAATCATTTTCCTAACATCATGACACCAGTCTTTACAGGGAAGTGAAATTTTCTAAAATTATGCCAAGACTTATTGTTATTTCACCTCCACAGAAATCCCTCTGTGTATGTGGGTACACTCACAAGAGAACTGTCTTGGATCAACAACTCTGTGAGCATTCTGTTTTCCCAGGGTTCAGGACATGGCAGCTCTGATTTACCCATCTGGAGATCTCCATCAAGGATTAATTCAGGGCAGAGAAAGAACTCAGAGCACGGGGATAAGTGATATAGCTGAGTATCATCATCAGACTCATGGTACTCTACCCTCTGATTAAAATTGATCTTGCCAAAAGGTACCACCTGTGCATCAAAGCAGATGGGAAACAAGAGATCCTTCAGGAAAATGCTGTACTTCAAATCCCTCAACTACCACTTGTCTTCAAAGACTTGTAGCTTAATTCTCCATTGTCTTTTCAATATAGACACCCCACATCCTCTTCATATGAGCCATCTCATATTCACATAAGCAACAATAAAATGAAAGCCTATGCCAGAGCAAGGTAATGCACAGGGAACGTTAAAGGAAAACACATTACAGGAACAGAAACAGAACCCCAAAGCAGATATTCTTGAAATATTGAAGTTGAAGAAGAAAACTATTATTTTTTTTCCATATTAGGAAATAAATTAGCTGAAAGATATTAAAATATGACAAGAACATATTAGAGATGAAAACTAAAGTCTAGTTATCCAGTATTGGAATGAGGTTTCCTCTCTAACAGTAGGAAACAAATCTACTGTGCCTGTGTACAACAGAAGCTGTGAGGCTTCTATTCCTTTTACTTAAACAGGCACATCTTAGGAGTTATCCTGGAGTGAGCATGTTAGGCTGTGCTCAAGATCTGCAGAATCAAAGGCAAGGAGGAATGATACAGATTAACGAGTGTCTTTTTCCCTGACAAAATTAGCACTCTGTCAGACTGTCTATAATTATCTTGCTTTTCATAGGATTCTCTGGAAAACATCACTTGAATTTTCTGGCATATTTTAAATCCAAAATAAGAAAGAGTGAATTTCAAGAAGGAAATATCCTTGAGGGTCCAGATTATATTTGTAGCAATTAAAACTTAACCAATGACACGTGAAAAGAAAGTTTATATTCCCATTCATTTGCTGTTTATATTACATTCTGCCTCCACAGAGAATTTCTTAATCAGCTGGTTAAATTGCAGTGAAAATTGCAAGTGTCCCAATTTATATAGAAATTATCTTGTACTTTTTACACATAAGACACATTTTAAAACTGAATTTTAGAGGTTTACTTTGTGACATCAAGGTTAAAATTTATTTAATCTTTAAAAGATAGAGTGACATAAACAGGTTATTGCACAGTTTACCCTTGTGTAGAAGTCCCATTAGGAAAAAAAGATTATTGGATATTCTGGTAAGGAATAATGCAGCTTGACTTAACTCTCAGTATCAGTAACTGAGACATGTAGCTCTTATCTGAACGCAGATTATGATTTCAAAGCAGCTCCTAATAGGACTGAGTCCCTGATCTACGAAAAGATTCCCACTCCAACGAATGAGAAGTGTAAGACTTGAGGTGAGATATTGGTGTGGGTATAAATTTTGCTCTGATTACCTTAAATCCAAGTTGTTTTCTAACTTTACCCTTTAGTTTAGGATAGGGTACAATGTTATCCATAAATTCTAGTACAAAAGTGGTACACAGTCTGTAACAAAGCAGGAAGATGATGATTCTGTCTTTGGTCGTGTTTGCCACTCTGCTACTACCAACAGCAATAGTGGAAAAAACTCATCAGAGAATTCCTGTTTGAAGTCAATAACCATAATTATGGCAATGGCTTTCAAAAGGCTAACACTCAACATGCTGTTTTTCCTAAATCAGCTTCATCAGACTATGTGCCCATTAGAGCAGACTGTGGCAGAGTTAGAGCAGGTGCACATTCCACTGAGTAACACTTGATGGAGAATGAAGATTACGAGTTAACTTTATAATACTCCTAGTTTTGACTGGTTCGTGCCAAAGTAGCAATGCAATAGTGCTGAGAAATAGCACAGTCAGTAAGTGACACTTGGAGAGAAAACTTGGCAAGGAAAGCATCAGAATACTGAATGTAGAGTTGGAAAACCTCTAATATAAGCAAAATATATAGACACTTCATCTAACCAGGCATATGCCATTAAAAGATATCTCTCACACCATGTTAAATGAAGAGGAATGTGTCTGTCTTTTGGCACTAAAAACCAGATTAATCTGGATAATTAAACAACTACAGAAAGTAAACTGCCCTCTAAAGCAGGCCCCTTAATGACACAATTTATAAGCTCTGTGGACAAAAATTAACATGGTCACTACAGAAAATGAGACACAATCCTGGGTCAACTATGTTCTTCTTCCCTCTATGAATAGCTAATTCTGGAAAAAAAAAAGGCTATCATAGAGAGAGAGATATATAAAATATATACAAATTATATGTATATGTGTATATATAATACATATAAGTCTCTCTCTATATAGACATATCTATATACATGCTATCACTGTACAATCTGCAAAGCTTTACAGAATCAGGGATAATTGAGTATGAACAATAGCAACTCTGGACAGCATTAAAATGTATATTATAAAACCAGCTACAATATTTTTTTCAAATATTTACAATTTGAAAAATCACAACAGATTTATCTTCAATCTATTATTCATCTCCACAGTGAACGTAATTTTTTAAGTCACTTTTTGTAGTTAGGTCTCATGAGAAAAGCAGAAATATTTTACAAGATGGGAAGATCATCCTCCTCCCTCCCTCTATTTCTTAAAGTTCTTCAGTTAGACTAAACGGGAATGCAATCACTGAAGTACTCTTCCTTGTGGAATAAGGTCAGAAAAAAAATGGAGACTCTTCGGGTGACACAAAATGGAGTCCTTCATGAAAGAAATGAGACACTTCATTTAGGACTTCCCCATCCTCCCCTCTCTTCATGAAAAATCATACACAATACTGGAAAATGCATTTTTTTCTCATTGTTAATTGAATATTGACTTTGAAGTATTCACCTGGAATCTTGCACAGTGTTTTTTACACTGTGTAAAATAGCACATTCACTATTTTTTGAATAGCCATGAATATCAATTTTCATTATCTCAGAGTTTTTCTAATATTATACTTTAGCGACAAAGTTATAAAAATAGTTTTACATTTAAATTTTCTTTAATGCTGTAAGTGTAAGATTGTTTCTTTATTGTTAGGAGTTCTCTCATATCAGGTTTATGTGAAAACTGATTCATGCACCAAAGATTTAGAGCTCATTTAATGCTCTTGATATAGAATAACATGCAAGTGTCAGTCCTCCAAATTTCAGTGAAGATTAACCTAATATGCAACATGGTGACCTAACAGTTCTTCATTTGAAAGAAGTCTGAAAAGTAATCTCTGATATAGCCAGAGAGTGAGAGTAACCCAGTGGGATTTCCACCTCTTCATTTCCTAATGAGTTTTTTGATAATGAGAGGTGACTTTGCCAGTCACTGTGGGCTCTATTATGGCTAATTTACTCCACTTCACTCTCCTTGTTAATTATTAACACTAGCCTTTTTATCCTCATGAGACCACATTCCAGTTTTTCCCTTTTTAGATTTTTTTTTCTAAATATATCTTTATGAAGGTGATAGTTTTCAGGAAAAGATTTTCACTTAGGGTGAAGTCAGAATTATTGATTTTACCTTGGAAGACTGTAAAATTAATTATATAAGCATGGGAAGCTCTTGCTAATGCTTTTAATGCAGTTACAAGGTGAAAAGGCTGTTAATTAAAGAATAAGCACTGAGGTATGTTCCACCTGGGAATCAGTTCTTGGTAGAACGGTCACTTGCCACTTGCTAGCATGTCCCCTGATTAATAGGTGACTAATTTCCATGGTGGCTTTCCAGTAGTTCTGGGGAAAAAAAAAAGTGTGTAATTTTCCAGATGGCTTTCACTTGCCAGAAACTGTCATTTAATATATCTATTACCATTAGGGAATTACTGAAATTGGTATACAGGTGTGATATTTCATACAACAGTTGTTTCATATCCTTCAGTTAAAGTTTTACAATATTTGTAATAATTGCTTTAACATGAAAGTTTTCATAAAATGTCTTTCGTAAGCCTATTCTAATAATTTAGCATTACTATCCACTTAATCTTTTAAGGAAAGAAAAATCAGTAGCCTATCAGCAATCTCTTGCATGTGAGGACAGCCCTTTTTTGTTTCTAACATTTCTCTCAGGTTTGAACCAAAGCTCAAAGGAACACAAATGACACAAAAATACAGTTAAAACTGATGTCACAAATCCTTCTTGTAAGACTACTGTAAAATACCTACACAGCTTGCAGAAATCAAAGAATTGTCTTAAGTGCATGTAACATCACAACTAGAGACATGCTTCCTAAACTGAAAATGTATGATAGTAGGGAAATAGGCTGAATATCACATCTGAAGATAGGCTTCACACTGTTAATCTGGATTTTAGATGATCAGGCACCACTTGAAGTAGTGCACAGTCTAAGGAGTCTAGCTCTTCTGAGATCTGCATAAGATTGAAAAATTCCTGCACCCTTTTGGGCAACCTTCTGAATTGTCATCATGGCAATTTTAATAAGTTTCTGAAGTTGCAGTTGGCCCAACAAAGGACCCAAACAGAACATTCGTTCTGTGTATTCTGTTCCATTCATGCTAAGACTACTATACCTTTAATAGACATAACTAGTCTGAAAGCAGTTTAGAAGGCTTAGAAGGAAATATAAACTACAACCTTATTTAAGCAGTATAGAATAAATGCAGAGTATCAATACCTCTTACACTACTTGTACATTATTGATTCAAAATTGAGTAATTTGTGAATACCAAACGGTTAATGCATTGCCAGAATAAGGGCTGAAATGGTGCAAGGATAGAGAGAAACTGCTCAGCTTGCAGGAAATGGAGCACCAGGATATGCATCATAAAAACAGGCATTGTCACTTTTATTTTGAGCATTATATTATTTAGAAACACATTGCTAAGGTGTGGGTGCATTGAACAATCTTATGCAAGCCGTATGTAAAAAAAAAATTAAGATCTTACTGTCATTTCTGAGGGCATTATTCAGCAGCTGGAAAAGTGGGAAGCTGTCCCAGGAGTCCTGTGGCTGTGCCTGAAGTGCTGAATCCATATCAACAGAATACAGAGACAAAAACTTCTCTGCATGCTCAGCCAACAATTCTGGCCACCAAGCAAATGCCTGAAAACATGACAAAATAGAATTACTGAACGAGTCAAAGCAAAGAGATGTGTTCTATCTATGGCAGAATACATCTGGGTGTGTCACGTCATGTCCTGTCGCATTTGGGGTAGAAGAATGGGCCAAGTGAAAAATAAGAAAATATTTTATAAAAATTTGCATGGAAAAATTTAAGAAATCAAGCAGATTTTTCTGGGAAAGGTGATATGAGAAGAATAAACATATAACGCCAAAAAAATCAAAAAAGGGAGTATAAATACCTGCAACTTTTTGTGAGAGAGCAAAGAAAAGCAAGAAGGCCTCATCCTTGAAAAAATGACTGTATATGTTTCTTTTGATTTCATTAAATTCTAAAGCAGATGGATTTATTTTTAAAATAAATCTTTATGAATACATTTTGCATTCATTTGGTAATCAGAAAGGATGGTTTTAGTGTGAAATTTTATTACTTGAGTCTGAGGGGGTTTTTTTAACAGCTAGAGCTTGATGTTAATTCCTATTTTTTGCCTTTAAAGAGATTGGCTTGTTCTGAGGAAGACATCCAGTTTTCCTTCTGCAAATGTTATAAATCTTTAGAAGTTCACTAATGTCTGTACTCATTTTCAGTAATTTAACATGTTTTCTCTGGCAAAAATTTATATTCTTAGGTAATCCTAGCCTTAAAGAAGATAAATAATCTGTGAAAAATATTGTCAGCAAGTAAAGCCAGCTCTGCATTAAAAACATATAACAATTGTACCTTTTTACCATCACATAAATCTAGGCTTTTAAAGGTCAGTATTGGAGCTGAGCATTGGATCAAGGGGAGCTCTGTGATCCTGGAGTTAAAGATGAAGATGAAGGGAGTTTATGAAATAGGATGAATATCAAATCCTGCTAAGAGAGTTTTGCTCAGAGTTTATAAAAAAGTCCGACAGTGAAAAATACCCACACATGCAACACAGGAAGATGTAATTGCTTTCAAACTTATTCTACTCATTTTGAATATATAATTTTGAATATTTTTGAGCTGCCAGCATGGAACATATGTAGCTTGATCTACACAAGAGCTGAGTCCCTATAACTTCAAAAAAATTCACAGAAATCTTCACTTGCATTTATGAAATGTAGGCCCTGGGTAGTGCAGAATTATGTACTCAGGTTTGAAAGGCACCAAATAAAAGACAACTTCTCTAAAGTGGTCTACAAATGTGTTCTTGCATTGTGGACTTTCTGATGACTGCCTGTAGTTCTTTTTGACATAGGGCAAAAGGAGAAATGATGAATTGACAAAGGGTTTTGAAGAAATGCTGAGTATCCTCTGCTATTACTAAAAGGTACTTAGTGTGTTGCAGTGACAGGACTGAAGGATGACAACTGGCACCATAGTAAGGAGGACAGATGAGGCTTCAAAAACTTTGGCAAGAGTTTGAAATGGAGTCTTTTTCATCAAACTGATAGAAATTTCTTATTAATAAACCCTGTTTAAATAGGAGTTCATTAAAGGAACAGAATCCTTATTCTAGAAAATAACTATATGAAAATAGAAAATGTATATAGGTGCTGGCAGGTGACCCTTCTAAGCAAGCAAATATTGCCAAAATTTCAAAACAAAGCAAAACCAAAACTAGAAAATGAGCACATTTTCTCTCCATTTCTTTCCTCTTTGTAAACAACACTTTGAACCCAGACAGAAATTCTTCTGACTCTCTCAAGAGCTATGCATCATTACTCAGGCAGAAAGAAAGAAGAATAGAAAAAGTTACAGATAAATGTAACAGCACAGTTGTTAGGGACAATAACAGGCTAAAAGCAATTAGCAATTGGTGACAAACATTCTAGAACAAAAACATTGACTGGATTAAAGGAAGAATGGAGGTCTTAGATTCTAGAAAGACACACAAATGTGACTATGCAACACCAGAAAACATCACAACATTTTATGCTACATGTTCAGTGCACAGTTCCATGCTATAAGCAGAGAAAAACAATGCTTAGCTCATCAGGAATCACATACCTCTCTTCCCTTTGGGAATCCCCGAAATTTGTAAATGTTATGAATTTTTAAAAAAGAAAAAAAAATCTAGTATTAAAAAGTGTGATATATTATTTTACAGATTACTGATCCTTTTCGTCAGCTGTAGCATCAAGCACTGAGCATTTCCATAACATTATGATGTGAAGTCACCATACTTAATATTCACTTTTGAGTAGGGAATGTATAATTCAGCAATCTTTTTCTCAGATATATTTTAATACAGAAATTCTGTATGCTCTATAAATTTCAGTGAAATTGAACACTTATTACACGAACAAAGGAAGGGGAAAATAGTCTTAGCATTATCTTTATTCTTTTCAAGGTACCTTAGATAAGATTGCAAACTTTTGCTGAATAAATTTTTCTGAAGGCACATGCAATCTATTTACCTTCTGAAAAATGGCACATCTCTGACTGCAAATAAGTAGTACAGAAAGTAATCTTTGAACAGAGATATTTATCATATGTGTATGACTTGATCTGGGTTTTGTTTCTGTGTTCTTTTCCACAGAAGTCCAATATTCTTACATTCATGCAGGTCCTCAAAAGACAAAGACCACAATATATACATTTTATTAAGTAATCATTACACTGTAACACAGTGGCAACAGTAGTGTAGAACAGGACCTCCAGGGAATTAATTTCAAATCATCAAAACAGCTGTTTCTTCAGTATAAGATAAAACAACTATAACAAGTTCACACATGACAGATGTAAGCTAAAAATCAGATTCCATAGTGTGATATAAAACCAGATGTTTTGAATGATCATATTTTATAACTGTATATACTAAATAACGTTTATCCCTTGGCATATTTTCCAAAAAAATATTTATTGAGTTTTTTGAGAACATTTTAAAAACAATTTCCTGAACCTTAGAAAACTGTATTTATTAATTAAATTTCAATAATATATACAAGTGTATCCGGGCAAGTTAAATGTTGTAATTTCTTGATATAAGAGGTGCCAGAATTCTAGCTATTACGGTTTCTGTATCATGAAGCAAAAGATGTGAAAGTAAGAAACATAAAACTGTTCTATTTCATTTCTTCTACCTTACAATGACATTTTTAGAAGCACAAGTTTACAAGCGTACTTTTCCAGTCAGCAGAAGAGCAATGGGAATGAGATTATGATAACTATAATTATTTTTATACCTATAACCTAGATTTATACAGCATGATGAAAACCAACATTCAGTCATATTTTCTTTCTATTTTGAACAAGAGGTGAAAAGTTGGAAGGAACGGCTGTATAAGGCTATGAATGTTTTCCATACCATTTCACCACCTCCAGCACAAAGATGCTTTATCTTTTTTATGCTCTTTAATTTTCATTTCTAAACCTACAGTTCATTCAAGCGAATTCAAGTAGAGTTTTATTTCACTTCACTTTTCATAAGCTTCAAGTTTCTTATTCCTCTGTAAATGTGAACTGCCTTAAACATATGTCAGATAATAAAACTAAAATGTTTCTTGACAGACTTGCTTCGCATCAGGGGAGAGAAAATCTAGGAACAAACCATTCTCTACAGCAAATGCAATTACAGCCTCACCTCTGAATGATGCTCTTCATTTTGCTGCAATACTTCGATACAGAGTTCTGCAAGGTGAAGAACCTCTTCCAGTTTTCTAGCAGGTGTTGCTTGATTCATGGTCTCTGTATGAATATAAAATATAAACCAAAATTGCTTTAGTTACAAATATGATTTTTACAGTAAGAGAAAATGATGTCAGAAACTAATGGGAATGGTGCAAACTGACAAGTTTCTAAAGTATAAGAAATTTCAAGTGTTAAGGATAATAATTTTATACACATAAACAGTGCTGAATGTCCGGACCACTAAAAAGAGAAAATAATTCACAAAAGCATCACTGGTCATTGTAAACATTATCTGATTTAGTATGAGAGAAATAACAGGTGCATCAGTGTATTAGATGCTCAACTTTTGCAATAAGGAAGTTCTTTTTCTCTCCAAGGCCATATATACAAAGACAGCACATAGTGGGGATGTTTTTTGTTATTGTCAGTACAATGTCATTCTCACCAGATGACTCATTACTGTCATCAGCAATATTCATACCTTTTGCAGCAGTCAAAAATTCCAAATATTTCATCAAAAGAAGACATTCAATTTTAGACATATTTAAAAATAAGAAAAGTGAAAACCACAATAATTCATACAACTAATTTCTAATAACTAATTATTCAAATAACTAATTTTCTCCCTGTTGTTCATCAGTAACGGTGAATCTGCATTCTTTTCAGCACCATAGTGAAAAGTAGCATTATGAAATAAGGATCTTATAACAGAATTAACACAAGCCTACTAAAAATTCCACCTAAAAGAAGCACAAATGCAAAAGTTACAAATGACATGAGGCTCACTCATTTTACCCAGTAGACTTCAAAAAGAAAGGAAATAACAAAGGTAAACCAAATGTAACTAAAATACTTACAGGGAAATTAAACAACCATTAGTTTGAAATTAAAAAAAAAAAATCATAGCAGTAGATTTCACAAAGAATCACAGGAGATAAGGGAAGAGTCCAACAGAATTTTTTTACAAACATATTTTAATCAGTAAAAGTAATTTGTCCAACTACATATTGAATAAATTTGAATCGTTAGGGATAACTTCAGCATTAGCTTGTTTACCCAAAAAAGCTCTTGTTGCTAAGCATAAATCATGAGATGGTGAAAATGATGTACAATATAATCAGATACAAAGTATCACATTAACCAGGTTTGCAGAGGACTTATAAAGCTGATAACAAGGTCAGTGAGGGCTTCAGGAATTCTATTTCTCATTTTTTGTGCATTTTTATGGATCAAGTGGATAGCCAATCATGTGAATACACATTTTCATATGCAGAAAATTCTGCTGACATTTCTTTCCCACGTTGCATTCATCATGACAAAGAACATTATCAGATTAATTAAACAATAATCTCCTTGGTGTTAGTAAGAATGTCAATCCGCATGCAACAAATATTTTTAACACTTAACATTTCTAGCAAGTCAAAGCAACGTTCCAGAACTTGTCCAGTTCTCCAGCACTAGCACACTAATGCATATTACAGTGATGAAATACATAGCTTTGATGCAATTTTTGAAGAAACACTAGATTAGAATCTCCAAAAAACATCATCTTCTTCACTTCCAAGTGACTAAAACCCCACACTGTTTTCATGCAAAAACCAAGCAGGCAAATTAGTTACTGAAGCAGCTACAAAGAATTTTTTCAAATCTTATTAAAAGAGACCACATAACCAAATTTGTTGGAATAGGTTTTTTTTTTTCCAAAATCAGGATTTAACTCAAGAAAGAGTTAGTGTAGGAACATGGTTCAAGCACAAAGCACAGACCAGACACAAAACTACATTCATAATGCCAAGATCACTGTTACCAATGCTGTACTGTATTGCATTTACAATTTTTATACTGTACAATGATTATATGAATACAACAACAACCATATTGAATCAAGTGAGATTAGAAAGGATCGGCCAAGTGCCTATTATTTAGGTTATATTATAAAGACTGCTATTGGATTCAGAACAAACCAGTGGTTTCTACACTTACCCTGGACTGAAATCACACTTTCTTCTAGCAGTCAGCATACTCTCCTCCCTGAACACACAGCAAGTACAATTCATATAGGTAATATATATCACTAACAGTGTCACTGATGTTAATGAGTCTTAGGAATAAACCAGTGATATTAATACAGAGCATGACTGGAACATCTGACTTCAGCATAAACAACTCATTTTATTACAAACTTGGTCTGATATTCATTACCTCACCACTAACCAAGCAAACAAAATAATTGCATTCATAATTGCATATATTCCTAATGAAATGAAATAAGCTGTAAAATATTCAAAAATTATATCCTAGAAGGGCTCCTCTAAATTATTAAGAAAGTAATTCTAATAATTATATTGAATTTCATGTTGCATTTTTGCACTGGAGTAAATTCACTTATTCCACACCTGCAATTAGCTCAAGATGGTCTAAAAATGGCTATTGAACACGTATCATTATCACCAGGGAGAGCAGGAGAAAAAAGATTTACCACCTGTGAGATTATCCTGCTCCACCACTGTGATAAGATCACCATGAAGAGAAATATGGTCTCAGGCAAGTACCAATTGCCAAGAACAAGGCATTAAGGAAATGCAGTTCTGGTCATCTATGCTGAAGTGATGGATTTTGATCAGGAATGGAAAGGAAAGGAGTTTTTTTTCGTTGTGTGTGTCTCAAAGGCATCATAAGCCTAATAAAATGATGGATGAAAGAGAGGATCAGAAATGTTCACAGGCAATGTGGGAATACAGTGTTCCCAAAGTGGAACCACTTGGGAAGAAGAAGACCTACCTATGACCAGGGATGATGCTGGCAGATGAATAAATCAGTCATGATAAATTATTTAAACTAGACATTTTAAAGTTTTCAGTCATTTTGGGACTAGTGTTCAGGAACATTTTTTTTTCAATAGGATTATCATGTTTAGGAGGAAAAGTAGTAGGAAAACTATAAATACAGCTTTAAATTGAGTATGGCAGGTCTCCAATTGATGTTTCATGGCAGGAATGAGTAAAAATGTGGGACATATTAGTCTGAATGAATTCCAATTTCAGATTTCCATGAAACTCACCATGTTATTGACTAGTTTACACTGAAGCTATTTATTACTAGCTAAAAACATGCAAATTACTCTTAATGTTTCTACCTTTTGACAATATTTTAAAAATCATTATTTTTGTAGAAGACTTGTTCAGAAGAAAAGGTGGCAGAGAATTGCACTCAGTCTGCATCCTCGGATAAATCTCTCTAATTTTTTTTACTTATTCACAGAATAAATCAGTACATGCAATTTCTTTTCCATGATATAGACTTCCCTACATTTCACTTAAGCTTCATCTAAAGCTCTCTTTCCCATCTGTAAGTTACCACATCAGCTAGCCATTTTTCTCTGTAACTAAGGACCTTTCACATTCTAGGGAATATGTCTTATGGATATCCACCATTTACATGTGTATATACACAAGGGGCTATGAAGTAATTTGAGAAATAAAGAATGAAATACTAACTTTTTTTTTTTTACCAAGCAAGTAGTGTATATGAAATATGAGTAGCAATAAATTCCTATTTGGAAATTTTAGAACCTTCAAAACACCTGAGCAAAATACTGTGCTTGTCTTTGTAAGCATAAAAGAATTACAGGAATGGAAATCAGTACTGTCAGCTTTCATTATATTCATGATGTCTTTCTTCCCACAATTGCTAAAGGTTGTTAAGATGTGTTTACACTGCTCAAACTTACAAGTTGCAGCAGGAGTTGAGTCAGTAAATATGCTGCTTGACATCTTTTAGAAAATAAACAGAAAAAGCCATCAATCATCTGTTTTCAGCTTCATGTTCTGCCAAAATGAAAAAGCAAGCCAGGCTTTGCAAATAATGGATGTTTTCTCAAGTATGCATTACCAGTGAGTCACATAGGTGCCGAGAAAATATTGTTAAATGAGCTAAGTTAACTGAGTGAACTGCTACTGAAATGAAAAAGTGACTGCTTCATGAACACCAATGGAGCCTCGGGCCACAAGGGACTGTCAGATCATCCAGTCTCACCTCCTGCGTCACACAGGTCAGGGAACTTCTCCCCAGTCCTCCTTTCTCGAGACAATCAGGATGTCTAAAACCTGACAACAGTGTGTCTAAAACCTAACTTAAGCTTGCTTTCCACAAGAGAGTTTATCCTTGAAGAGAAATGCACAATTTACCTCTTCCATTTTCTCCCCAGCATGTAAGCTGTTGAACATGTGTGATTAATTTCTCATTGACATTTGCCGAGCACAGGAATCTGCTGATTAAAGAGGCATTTTTTTCTTGGTTACAAACACAGTGCAACTAGGAGAGACTCCTGTCTCTGGCCTGCCAGCCTCCAGTGACACAGCATATAGCCCTTACTTGTTTTCTCTGCCTCATATTTCATCCTTCCCCCTTTTCTTCAAACAAGCATGTCCAGAACAAGACACTCAGGAAAGCCAACCTGCCTCCAGTCAGAGGTATTGGAAAAAAGGCAAGTATGCTGAGAAGCCCCCAAGTTCACAGCCTCAGTGGGCTTACAGTAAAGCAGGACATAGTGTAACTGATAATACAGACACATCATAATCTGAGCTTTACGGATCCAACTCTGGTCCAGCAGGGCCCATTCATTTGGTCTTTTTAACAAGTGAAACCCCTAAGATACTCACTCTGAAGAGTTAACCCCAAACTGGTATAATCTACCCACGGATAATTTAGATTTGACTGTGCTGAATTTTTGTGCAATTTCTCCCTGAATTAAGCCTGCATGAAAAAGTAAGGAGGTAGATCTGGAAGGCCATTCTGTATTTTTCTGATTTAAAAAAAAAAATCTGACCTTATATGAATAGTGGGATTTAGCTTTAATTATGAAGCTGAAACCAGGCTTTCCATAATTGCTTTCTATGATTTCAATAGCATTTTAAATTCTAGGGGGAAAAAAAATTAGAATTAATTACAATTATTAGCTAAGTACAGAAAGATTATGAGATTTCTAAGAAGTTAGAGTTTACATCTCCTAGTCCACAATCTACCATATTACTGAGCCACACTACAGTATTTCCAGGTTTTTAAAATTTATCATAGTATTCAATGAAATTACCATCACAGGTGGGGTTTTTTGGTTGGGTTTTTTTGTGGTTTTTTTTTTTTTTTTTTTTTTTTTTTTTTAAAAAAAGGGAATCTTGGCTTATGGAAAAGCATAGAAATAACAAAATTTAAAAGGTAAATGCAGAAGAAAAATCTCATTTTTTACTGCTGACCATCAAAGCACTTAATATATGATTCTTTGTATTCTGATTTTGGCAACACAGACACAAGCAGTCAGTATTTTCCTTCTTTTCCTCACTTCTAATTTCACTTCAAAGGGGGAAAGAACTAATATTCTCAGCACTTCCTGATACTGTAGAATAAAAGAGATAACAAACATGGCAAACTGCAAGGCTTCATGAATAACAATAACTGAATAGGTGAATAACTCACCTATTAGATGGAGAGAAAACTGGCACTTGAAAATGCAGACTTAGTAAAAAGTATTTTTAAAAAACCAGAATATTCTAAGACAAAATTTTAGAGACTTACTGAAAAATGACAACAAGAAATCTAATGCTGGCATGTAAGGAGAAGGGAAAAGAGATGTTAAAAATTATTAACTGAAACAAAAAGTGAAGAAATCACTAATTGAGGACATAAAATGAACAGAAAATAGAATAAAATGTAACACAGATTTGCAAAGGTAGGTTGAACTAGACTTGTGCAGTAGCTTTTCTAGATAGGATATTTTTGTATAAAAGAAATTCAGTAGATCTCATCTATTCTAATAAAGCATTTGATACTGTGCCTCATGGGAAAACTACCAGTTAAGCTGAAGAAAATGAGGATTCAAAAAGAAACTGTATGTGGGATAAAGAAGATGCCTCAAGTGAAAGGCAATAGGCAGTGCTGAGAAAGAGCAAAAAAAGGGTTCTTGAGAGATTCCTTGAAGATTAATCTTAGCTTCCTTAATATTTTCACCAGGGACTTTAGAGTAAATATTAGGAGGACAATGACAACACAAATGTGTAAAACATGGGAAATAGATGCAGTAAAAAGAATTGGATAATTCCAAAGAATGGAAGAGAGAAACATATTAAAATACCTTCAAGAGTTAAAGGAAAACATATTAAAATACTTTAAGAAGGGGCAATACATTTTGACACAAGAACAGCAATAAACATTTCCTATAAACTGGGAATGTGTCAGCTCAAAATGATGAAAACTCTGAAGACTGGGTTGAATTAACTTTTCACATAAGGGCTGCGTGACACAAGCATGATACAGACATCAGAACTCATGTTCCTTGACTATATTCGATAAAATGTTTCTGGTATAACAGTACTGCTACTACTGTACAAGGCATCTCACAGGGATGACTTTGCACAGTTCTTGTCACCAGTGTTCAAGAAGGGGGAATTCAAACTTTAATAGAGAAGGACTCCTGAAATGATAAAAATGAAGAATAGGAGGCTACTTAGAGATAATGTGATGAAAGCCTAAGCCGCATGAGTATGAAACTCTTGTCTAGAAATGTATCATAGGGTGTGGAAGAAACGGAGATGATGAAATGCTAATGAAGGATGGAACTATCCCTCCCTCATCTGGGATACAGGACAAGGTTAGCACGCTAATTTTTGGGAACTAATTTTACTGTAAAGGTGATGATACACCTGTAGATCAAATAGGACTTGAAATGATCTTCACATGGGTGAAACAGGGGACTGGAAAGGAGAAGCACAGTGACAAAGACCGGCTCAGCCCTACTGTTAAAGGAGGATGTAGGTATATTTACAAAGGAGTACCAGGATACGGACCTAAAAAAACAGAGATTCTTTTACAGACCTCTGCTCCAAAACTGAAATCAGGGATGTTTATGCATATCCTCCTTTCCATTTAGTTGCACAACAGAGACCAAGAACGTTCTATGCTGCTGTGCAACTCATCCACTTTTCTTTGTTCAGTGAAATGAACATGCATGGAGAGCTTTAATCAAGTCCTCTCCAGGTAAATGACTCTCTCCACTTGCCTTCTCAGCTTCAATAATGTTTGTAGTGTTCTTCTTTTTAAGCCAGACAGATCCTTCTGAGACTTGAGGGCATTTACATACTACCCTTCCTTTAGAAACTTGTATGTAATGAGTACATTAGCCATCCTTGTCTTAAAACCCAGCAAACTTTTGAGTTCCTCCTGACATTCTCTTGTATGGAGTTAATATTTATTCAGCCTCCAGCAGTCTTTCTGATAGAAACAAATTTTGGGATGACAACTGATTTGTCTTTGAGCAATTGTACACTACACAGTAACTATTCGCTCCAATTTTAATGCAATTTATTCTTACTCCTTTTATTCAACCTATTTGGCAGAAAGAGCCCATTATACTGAGTTACCACAGTCTTTTAAAAAGAGTGAGTTATAAGACAACTGCCCTGTAATTCAAATCTTTATGATCTGTCTATTGCCTCAGAAATTACTATCCATGGACAATGACAGATACTGCCCTGTTTGCTTTACAGACATTTACCACTTTAATCCCCAGCCCATCCTTTTATATCTACACAGCAAGATAAAGCCCCTCTGCTGAAAAATGTATTTATGTGTAAGTTTCTGTCTTTTCTCAGGCCATAACAGCAGTAATAGCAGAGTTAATTAGTCCTCAGCCATTCAGATTTCAATGGGGCAAAATACTAACTTCTGAGATGGAATAAATAATGCATTTTAGTACTCTGTGTGCACAGATGTGTATAAAATATAAGTAAAAAATAAGAAGTCTGTATAAGGAAGGCCATCTTTTTTGAAGGAGAGAAAACAGGTGAGGGAGCCATGCAAATTTCTATAGGCTCTTCATAGGAAGTATGCCAAATGCTTATGAAGAATGGTGTTGGTCTCTGGTCTCAGAATCTGGCAGGTCCATTTATGTTCAACATTGTCTATAGGAAGAGTTAATGTAAGTTAAATAGTGAATAAGACATGCCATACACAAAATGATTTAAAAAGTACTTTCAGCTAGTGAAGTCTCAAACGCAGCATATGCTGAAATGAAAATGGCTCATACTTAAAAAGAGGTTTTCATATATTGATGCTGTGATTCATATCCTTGACAAATTATAAACCCTTGCTGCAAACTACCAGGGCATTGTATGAGCGTTCTTAGATATAGTTCAAAATTATAATAGTAGGTTTCCTGTTACTCTCTTTATAATGGTAATGGCACTCACTGAGCAGATTAGATACTCCATGAGAAATTCAGCTGTACATGTAATAAGGAATGACATGCTGAACCCTGTATAATTGCCACGGCAAATGTAATTTTATTTAAAAAATCTGTTTCATGTTCATAACAGTACAATGACAGGGGGATGCTAAATAAAATGTCATCCTGACTGTAAACAAATACTGTTGATGGAAGTGCTGCTTACACCACTATGTTTGCCATTAAGAAAGTAACCACTGTTTTTGGGAAACATTCAGAGTCTTGTTCAATTGAGACTGTGAAAATGAGAGCACTTGGGGAATAGACCTGGGAACTTGGCAACCACACTGCTGAGAAAGGATTCTCATAACAAAAAGAATTTGCATATTCACCTCCGTATTACCTAACAAGGACACTCCTGCAATTCAAGATTCATTATCAGTATCTAGTGCACAAGTTAAAGCGTAAATAATAGTTATCTAGAAATAGTCTTCCCTTATTTTCCACAAAAGCACAATATATGGTATTAGGGCTAAGCATACTGTACATCAAGTCCATTATGAAATCTGTAGGAGTGCAGCTAGAGACACCAACAGGAGTAGGATTTGGCACTAAAATGTCATTTTATTGGGATTCCTCTCAGTGGCTTTGTCTTTTGCATTAGAGAAATGTGTTCAATGCTACAAAAAATTCTGGTGGACACAGTCTATCTGCTCCTTTCAATAAAATTATTTTTTTTCCGAGTTTCCGAGTTTCTGCACTTTTAGTCAGAACTGTGTTACAGCGGGGATTCTGTAACACGATGTATCAAAACAGGAGGCCCGTAGAAAAAAATATATATGGACAGATTCTTGATAGATGTTTCAGAGAGATGTTTATTTCTCCAGCCGCATGGCCGGGGCTCTGCTCAGGAACTCTGCAGTCACGGGACCCGAGGGTCCTTGGCCACACCGGGAAACACAAACCAACCAATGGGGAATGAGGCTGACCAGGGGCAGGGAAACCCCGTGTCTCCCCCCCAGGGCTCCTCTCCCAGGGCTCCATGGCAGGGGGAGGAGACCCCGACAGAACTGGTATTTAATTAAGCAACTAAATTATAAACACAGCCTATAAACCTCTAGCTTCAGCCAACTCATACAGTGAACTTCCATTTACTCACTGTATGTGATTGGCTTTTCTCTCATCCATTCTCTAATCTAGTTATTTGCCAAGTCGCTTAAGGGACAACTTCGCTATCCTATCTTAAGACGGGCAATGGTTTCTTTCAAAGTATGGAGAAACCTAATGTAAAATGACTAAAATCAGGTACAGCCCTTTCTCTTTTTCTTTTTTTTTTTTTTCCCCTATGCCTGTAACTATGTCATCTGTGCTTAATGGTGTGGGTTTCTGACATAAAGAGCCTGAGAAAAACTAAGATTAGCAATGGCACAAGGAGTATTTGTACTTGAGGTGATAAACATTGTATAAAAGTGTATATATTGTATAAAAGTGCACAGGCGAGGTTTTAGAGTGCAAAGGTGAAAGGAAACAAGTCTAACATTTTCTCATTTCACGAATTGTTTTCAATTAATTGTTTGTGAATTTCTAATTTGAAGAGATATTTTCTTTAATACCTACAGGCATAAAAACTTTAAATGGGATATTTGTGCTATCTAGTTTTAGGTATCTTACCTAGAAGGGAAACTGTCTTTAGGGTATTGTGCAATTGATGGTATGAGATAGGTCCTTTCACAGAGAAATTGTTGAAGGACCCTCAGAGCACTCTGAGTCCCCTGCCTCAGGAACCTCTCCCTGTTGATTGGAGGGGTCAGCAGATTGTCTGAGCAATGTGAGCTCCCATCAACTCATCCTAACAGACTGTGGCACGAATATTCGTCCCACTAGTGCATTCCCTGCTCTCTTTTTTAAAAGTTACAAATGCCCTATTTACAGGGCATTTAAAGCTTTTAAACAAAAAACAGTGGAAGTCTTGGAAATCTGTGGAATTTTTTGACTCTTCAGTTACAGACACAGTTGTTAAAAAATGTAGTTTTAGTAATTTGCTGGTAATTTTCAAGCCCCTCATTGGCAAGGAGCTCCTCTTTGAACTACATTCATGCGAATTTGTAGTCATCAGGCCACTCTGTCCTTCCAGATGGAAAATTAGTTCATCACCAGCTCAATGCCCCTTCCCATAACTGTGGTTGATATTATTTGTGAAACCCAACAAAGCACCACAATCAATCCTCCTTTGGGTAAGTATGTCAGGTAAGACAAAGCAGTGCACAGCTCTATCTCACAGAACAGATACGCACAATCCCTCATACTTCTACGCTCAACTGCAAATACTACCTCAGCCGTGCTCTTTGTATGATGATTTTTAAATATTGGGATATAAGGACTCAAAACCCACTCCCTGTACTATAGGAGAACATACACCATATCATCATCACGAAATTAGGAACACAAAGAACTACCATCCTTGTAACCCTCAGCTGTAACTAGAAAAAGAAACTTATCACTAAAGAAAGCTGTATCAGAGAAATATAAAACCAGTTTTACAAGATTTTTTTTCCTATGAAGACTTACATTAAAAAATTGAGCAATCCTGTTATGAAACAGATACAATTTTTGCAGAGGACTATGAAATTACATTTCTCTAAATACCCAAACTGATTGTGAATTTAACAAAATTAAACTTTTCTGCATCATTTAGTTATACTTTCACAGAAAATACAATTTCATCATATTCCAAAACACAAAGTTAGCTAAACTGCAAATAAATATGTACATCATAATTAAGTATCAGTGTAAATACATGGGCTATACTACACCAAAATTAATTTTAATGTTCACAATGTTCTGGTCAGTATCTTGATATTGTTCAAATCAAGAAAAAGAATAACAACAGACACAACACACCACATCTGTAATTCATGCAGACACGCACACAAATAGTAATCACCTGAGTCCTTTTCTGCTGTTGCTAAATTAAAAAAAAAAAATAGGGAAAGAAAAAAACATCATTACAGAAATAAAACTCATATAATTAGGGAAGAATAAATATCATATAAGGAGTTAAAATATTCTTAAAATCTTTAGTACATTAAACAAGTGATGGGTTTTGTCATGTGAGGGAGAAATGGTGCATGTTTTTGAGTAATATATTTGCATTTACTAGTCCTATATAGTCTTTATTTCAAACTCAGGCACTGAGCTTGCAGCCATATTGTGCCTGGGAATTTAGAAACATATATGATATTAAAAGAATATAAGAAAGTAAAAATATGAGAATATTATTTGTATTAGAACCTTCTTTGTATCTCTACTTTTTAGGTATTTGCCATTGGTCGATAGCTGATATTATCTTGTAATAATTACATTTTGACTAACTGATATGATGTTGTTCACTGAAGAAATATTCAAAGGACAAAAATCTCCAAAATGGCTGCCAGCCATATTTGAGGACATAAATATGATAAAGATAAGGACTATATGCTTTCTGTATGCAATTTGAGGAGTAAGCATCTAATGCAAACACTAACATAAATTACTTTCAAGAGAAGAATGCAACTTCAGTGCACAGATACAATAATGCTCCTATAAACCTAAAGAAGCAGAATGGAACCTACTGCTGAAAAATGTTACTTTTATATTGGTACAAAAGTAGGATGTTTGTAACGACCAGAGTATCAAAAGAGACCAATACAGGACTCACTGCTACTGAAATCCAGTGCATTGAATTTTCTGATGTTATGATGCTGGAGTCCTTCAGTTTCAAACAGTACTTTATTCTCAGAAAAGTACTTCACCTATTTATCTTTATATATGCAATAATCTATTGTGCTTCGAGTTTACAACTACTTGAGTGTAAAACTATTTAAATAAATCTAGTTGTGTTCCAACCAAAAGGCAATAAATCCAAAAAGAAATCTGCAAGTAGAAATATGGGAGTCAGTTTCATGTGCTGCTCCAGCTTACTCAGTGTTAACAATGTGAATATTCTGAAGTGCAAACTTTGCCTGCCTCAGGGGAAGTCCCACAATCCTCTAGGATATAGTAAAAAATCTTGGGAAAAGATGTATTTACATCATGGCAAAAAATTTTCCAATCCATTTTACTGTCAATGAGTTTAGATATCTTTTGCAAGCTTTTGTCATATTACGAAAATGTTTCTAGTTTTATATTCATTGTTTTAACAGGTTTGATACACGATTTAAATACTGAACATTAAAAATTCCCTCTATGAATATAGAAAGATAAAAACTAAGGAAAAAAGTTCTTTTTTATCTTTCCATTTTCCAGAATAGATTTAATATTCATCCTTTCTTTCTTTAACACAACATGATATCATAATTAATTATGATAAACTGGTTACTAGGATGGCTTCATGTTGTTACTTCCACGATATAATACTGGTTTCTATAGTGACGAGATGTATCTTTTGTTAATCACTTGTGAGATCGGTTAACTCATGTTTTTCAGAGAATTTGAGCAGAGACAAAAAATGGGAAAAAAGTTGGCTTTATAATATTGCTAAATACATGAGGCTTCTTCAATTTGCTCCTATGCTAACTCTGTTTCTCCTGGTGCATTGCTAGAAATACATGCTATTAAAAAAATTAATATGCATAAAATTTGTATTTTTTAAAAATAGGATTCATCCTTCAATATTTCATTGTAATTAACTCTAGCTCCAAAAATCCAGAGCACACAGATTTATGCTCTTGAATATATATGGACAGAAGCATCTCAAGCTTTTTGTACTTCAGGAGAATTAAAGTCTGTCTAGACAAGGCATTTGACTATTATGACTTCCTTTTTGTTCTACATAAGGTTTACAAATAGTAAAATGACACTGTGCATCCTGGCCATTATTTTTAGCAAAATTTTCCTTAATTTCATGATATACTTTATAGAACATACCAAACTTTCAGAAAAACTCCTGATTACCTTCAAACCTAGTATTTTGTCCCATTAATTCATTCAATCAGGATGCAATTAAGGTTTTAATCGTCAGATTATTATTATACATCTGATAACACAGCAGCAAAAATAAATAGCAATTATCTATTTGTCTGCCTTATAAATACTTCAGAAAAGAATCTATACAAAGAGTTTTTAAATTTCAAGGCAGTGACACTGGTGTTAAGGAAAGAATTTTCTGTCAGTAGTTTAATCACTAGAAATAGCTAGAGAAATAAAAAATAACCCATAAACAACCTCTTAGATTTACGAAGAACTCAAAAGTAAGAACAAAGGGCGACTTAAATTAGGAAGTCCTAGTCTTTCATTCAAACAGGGTCCCAGGAGGCATATTAAAGCAATGAATAGGAAAAAGCTCCACAGTTCACCAGCTGAGATTTTAATGAGACATTTCCCCTTGCTGTGGAAGGGGTTTGTTCTGGAAAGGGAAAAGGCTGCTCACGGAATATGCAGCTAATAGGCACTGTTGGCTTTTACAGCCACTTTGGCAGTTGATTGCTGTACTAACCTTCTATTTTGGCATATTCTGTAAGTCGAGTGTAATTGATCAAGGCAGCCTTCTCCAGACATTTTCTAACCACTTTCTTCACCTCTTCTGCTGGTATGGGAGTGGCAATATCTTTCATTAAAACCTGTGTCAGAGACAATTATACCACTTCATTACAATTATTACCCAAACCCCACAGGAAAAAGGATAAAAGTATCCTGAAGTTACTACAGATCTGATAATGATTGAAGGCAGAAGTCAAAAAGGAACTATTTCAGGGGGTGGAGCTGGATCTTCATCTTTGAAGGTTTCTGTTCAACCCTGGTTTGAGTGCCTTTACGGTATTTATCCCTCCTGTTTCGCATCTTGCAGCCTGCCAGTCAGTCTTTGGGTGATGTCAAGACCAGTAGAACAAGAGCGTTCTGTGGATGGGCTGGGTCATGGTTACCACTAAAGATGCGGTTGTGGAAATTTGCTTGGTTCTCACCTGTGGAAAAGCTTCCACCATTGCATAACCATGGACTCTAAAACAGGGTAAAGTTATTCAAATTCAACATGTTCTTGCTGTGAAAAAAATGCCGCCTATAGTGGGCAGGGAAAACGTTGAACTTCCAGCAGAATATTTTATTATGGACAAGTAGAAGAACAGTCCATATGAAGGTTTTCAAAACATGTGAGTTGTTACCTCACCTACTGCAAGTGAGGTAAACCAAGAATCCATACCTCTTTATATGAATGCAACATAATATACTCTGGATTACTATATTTAAAAAAAAAAAAAAAGTTGATTCACTTGCATTTTTACTTTAATTCTGCACTCCATTAACTTTCAACTGGTAGGTGTAAACAAAACTCAGTATGTTTTCATCACATTTTCATGTAAATAATAAAATTTCAGATAACACATAACCTTTAAAAAATGCTTCTCAAGTGGATCCCCGGACAAGCTACACCCTTATATATCTAAAAATTACTGTTAAAAGGAGGAAGCGAGAGATACTGTCTGGGGAAGGATGTGGTAGAAAAGAAACAGGTTCAGCAACAGAGAAGCTATTAGGAAGACATTGCTGTAAAGCAGACTTCTAGAATACTTGCACACAAATACGACTTATCTACCTGTGTTACCTTGCTTTTTTTAATTAATAACTTCTGGGTTATAAACAAGTGAATATTCAGTATTCAAAACCTTTTGTTCTTGCTCTGATTTTTTTTCACATTTTTCAAAGACAGGTAAAATAAAATGTTTCTAACCCATTCTGCATCCACAAATGTAGGAAAGCACATTTATTCCTAGTCAAGACTGACAGCAGTGTTGCTTGAGCACCAGTTAGAGCACCATTGCCATTTGAAACAGCAGGAACGGGGAGAGGAAATGGATGTTTCATAAAGCACAAAGGAACCGACACAGCATTACAATCACTGAGATGGTAAGTGAAACAAAACATATCTACTCAGACTCCCTGTGTGTTTTCTGAACATTGCAGAGGTTTCCTAAGAGAGAATCTCTATCCATGAAGTGTTCTGCAGTGCAGAATAACTAATATTTGCCAGGATCAAACCTCTCAGATTTTGGCAAAGCAACATAGCCTGAGATCTAAGCTTTTTTTAAATACATACCTTCATCAGACTCCTGCTGGTACAATTCCCTTGGAATCTCTGCTGGAATTTAAAGTCCTCTTTCCACAGAGATGACTGAGATGCTTTTATCATTATAAGGTATTCTCCTTTCCAGTCAATTCAAGAGGATTTGCTGGGCAGGAGTTCACATTCAAAGCTGCCCATATCAGATTTACTGCGTATAGCTTTTTCTTCTTAAATTTACTCAGATTATGCATTTAAGGAATATTATTTGAATTATATAGAAGGCTCTTAATATTACATATGAGTATAGACAATATCAGCAGCATAGAAGGCATAAACAGCAGGAAAGAGGGGCTATAGAGTAGACTTGTACTACTTTAGAGGTAATGCTGCGTAAGTGTTAAATTAAAAAGGAGCATAGTCACTGACTACAGTTCAGTGGCTTGAAGTGAAAGTAAATAAGCCCTACAGAAAACAGCTGTTTGCCTCTGTGGAAGATAATGAGAGAAAAACAAAAACAACCAACTTTCCAGTGAGCAGTTAAAACCAGTAGTAAAACACCTGAGAAGACATGAGTCTGCTTTCAGCAGCCTGAAGGCAAAAGAAAAATGCAGGCTCAGTAGTCATGCAGAATTTAAATTATGTTCTCAAACTTACCCTTTCAAGTAATGAAAGTGTGGCTTTCAAAGCTCCTTCAGGACGTCCAAAAGGGAAACAGTATCTTAAAAAGTAAAAGCAAAAAAAAAAATAATAAAAGAAGAATATAAAATTACCAGAATTATAAAAGCTGCTTTACGAGTTTACTTTAATATGTGTCTGCATACAATTTGCATTAAATTATGTTAGCAGAAGACTACCATACCCAGAGTATTAATAAAAGCAGAAAGCCTCTTCAGTAGTCTACCATGGAGTATATTCATATCACAGCAGTATCAGCCTATCAGCATTTTAGGCCTAAATGCAGAAAAACCCCTAAAAGGCAGAAAGCATAACTTCCAATTTATCAACCATGAAGGATATTTAAAGGTCTCTGATGAGTTTAATTGTCATCTTCCTGGAAAGAGATACTATTTTTCATGTAGCCATGACTGCTGTTGGACCTGTGAAGCAGCATTCTGTATATTGTATTTTATTTTAAAATTGGATTAAGACAAGGATAAAATGCCAGATATTTTCATTTCTAGAGATATAAATGCCGGCAGATATTCCATATTTTTTCTATTTTATTAAAAATACCTTGGAAAAGCACTTACCTTAAATTTTATCAGCTCCAACTTAAAACATAGCTGCTTCTAAAATTATGTAAATTAAAAAGTGATTGCATTCACAGCTTTGTTTTTTATTTTTGTCTGCTGAATGATGCAATATAGCAGGTCAATGAGAGTACAATGCTTAAGTGACTGTAATCTCTTTTAATCCTGTCTATAAAATCTTACTGGGATATCCCCAATTGGAAGAAGGATTTTTTTTACTTTGCTGATATTATTTTTTTCTTATTATTACTCAGAATGAGAATGGTAGCCTCCTATTCTAATGTTTTCCACTAGTCAAATATTTTCTAATGATAAAAGGATTCAGACCAATGAATTTTAGATCTACATTCTGGTCAGCCAAAATAAAGCCTTATAAATGAGGTCAAAACAGGATTTCCTGCAGTGAGAATTCCAGTATTTGCTTTTATCTCTGGAAAGACTCCAGAGATAAAATTCACACAGCCAGGCAAGGGGTTAAAGTCCAAGGCCTTCATGATAGCTTTCTCAGAAATACTGTCTCTTCCACATTTGATGCCTGAGAGGCAGGCAGAGATCTGAAGTCTCAGTGGGTGGACAAGGTGATGGAGAGGAAAGGTGTAAGTACCTTAAGAACTACTTTAGATGACAGCCACTAGCACGGGATGGGCTGACTGCATCTTAATCATAATGGAACCAGGCTGATAGCAGTGAAAATGAAATTAAAAAGGCCATAGGGGAGTACTAAAACTGGAAGCTGCAGGTCAGCTGGCAGGCAAGGAAGAGCGTCTTTTTCAGATGGGTGTGACCTAGTGACGTAGGTGGACACAGCAAATGTTCAGAGCTGCTCTGAAAAGGCAAGAAGAGACATGCACTCTTCACAGTGCATGTCTGACCAGTGCACACAACAGTAAGCAATGGAGAGAGGGCAAAGCTTGGAAAAGTACCAACATATTACAGGGGAAAAAAAGTGCTGACGATTCTTGGAAGTCTGTACCACTGATCCCCTAGTTATAATGATCAGCGTGATTACAAAATGTTAAGTGAGATTAGAGGAGCTGCAAGTTCAAGATTTCAACTCTAGATACATACACTTGACTGATATTTCAGTAGGACAAGGCATAATGTTTTGAGACACAGGTTTGAATTGCTCTCCTGAGCAGCTAATTTAGGACCCACAAAAAAAGATGCTATTCTGTATTTGGTCTCAAATCTGAAGAGGACATAGCTTGAGAGGTGCAGAGCAGAAGAGGTGCTCTGTAGTAATAATCTTAAGGCAATACAATTCAATAATGTAGCAAAAGAGAGCAGGCCAAAATTTAGGACATGTACATTTAGTACATGTATATACAATTTCAAAAATGGGATCTATGAAAAAATGAAGAACTTGAAAAATGAAAGCAAAAACCTTAAAGATGCAATCAAAAAAAGCAAGAAACCTACAAGCAGCCTGAGGTAAAATTCAAAAATTAGGAGCCAAATGCATGCCACAATTAAGAAACCAAAGTGGTAACAATCAAACACCCTCTCTGTGATTCCATGAGGAAGATAAAGAGGTTACTGTAGAGAATCTGGCATTTAAAAATGATAAAACTTATCTGAACATGGAGGACATGAAAGTCTTTGAAATATTCTAGGAAATATAACAAATAAACAGCATGGATGCCCACACTGACAGTATAAAGGACAATGGAAGTAGGAAACTAGCCTGGGAGATGGCGGCAATGCCTGATGACAGGGAATACAGGGCATTCAAGGACAGTAAGGCCAAAGCAGAGAAATTCAGTGCATACTCTGCATAAATCTTTACTGTTGAATGTATTTTTCAAAACATTCTGCATTTCACAGGTATCATAACAATTTTGAAGGACTGAAATACGGAGCTGCTTTAATACCATGTTTTCCTAAGAAAGCAATCTGACAGCCAAGGTTATTCTTTGTTAATCGCTAGCGGTGATCTTTACACATATCTTGAGTCAAGGTTTTATTTAAAATGTTACTTCCCATGCTTTGTCACTATGTCCTACATTGTGACTTTATATGCTTTATAAATTCAGATTCTAAGGCAGTATCTTTTTTCTTTCTTCCAGTATTATGCCAGTATTCTTGCTTAAATCCAGACATTTCACCTATTTTTTTCTTTTTTATTTCTAATTGTTCGCAGTAAAAGACAGTAACCACTCCTCACCTGGCAGAGCACATTTTGTCTGTATTGATTAAATAGGATTTTAAGGCAAACCTCAGAGTCCTCTAAAGGATGAAGTCATTCATGTTTGAATGACACATTCAATTGCTCTCAAGAAGGAGTTTCTAATGCTGTTTAAATTTGCTCAAAATCCACCAAGACTGAGGCAGAAAGATTCTACGGTCAGTGATGTAGCCCAAGCTCATTGACGTAACTCTGAAGTGTAGGTTAGCAGATATGATGGGGATTTTTATTTGTTTCACCTCAAAAGATTATTTGTACATTTATACAAAACTTCATTATACATCTTGTAATTAGTCTCATGCATGTGAAGGCCTGAAGGTAGGGAGCACTCTGTCCTATACTGTTCTGTATCATTTCTCCTGTAAGAGGTCTTTATCCCCACAGAAGGGAGGAAAGAGGAAATGTGTTAGGGAGGATTCTTTAAAGGAAAGGAAGGATCATTGTTTTTCCCTGAAAGGAACACTCTCCAAGGAGAACCCTAACTCTCTTTAGTTAAATATAAATATGAAGTCCCAAGTGAAGGCTGCTATGTCCTCTATGTTCAAAAAAATCCCCAGTGACCTATGATGCCAGTGAATACTAGATATTTACCTCATCGAACCAGAGAGGCATTCAACAAACTCATACTCAACCCTGCCAAACAAAAGTTCTGTTTCACAAAGAACTGTTTAAATGGTGGAACTGGTTGTTATGATGTGATACAGAGACAAAAAAATTCTATAAATACAGTCCAAAAGGATTAGATTGACAGAATAGTGGCAGATGGGTTGGCTTAGTGTGACGAAGTAACAGGTTTGGTGTCGACATGCAATTTTTATACTAAGTTTCATAAACCAATTGCCACAAAACAGCAGGAAATCCCACGTTTCCTGTTTCTTGCACTCCTTCTCTAAACATCTTCTGCTGGTATTGACAGTCCTTAATATGACAAACTCTTTATTGAGCATGATGATCCTTACCTTAGGAAAGATAAGTATATCATGAAACCAGGAAAATTACATTAGACATCAAGAAGAGTTTTAGCTGCCATCTATCAAAGATGTCCTCTACTCATATGATTTACTGACCCCTAGTAATCCAGAAATAGTCATGGCACAGTCGCTTTCATTCAGACAGATTTCTTGGTTAGAGTTATACAAAGCTTGAACTTTAAAAAATAAACAAAACCAAGGCATATATTTTTGCACAATCTTTTCTATCACAGAAAAATAAACTCACATACTACACAAATAAATTTCAAGTACCACCACTTGTGTAAATAAATTATTCCATATTTAAGCTATTCCTTTGTGGGTAGACTATTTTATTTTCACTCCACTTGTTCAAGACTAAAATTAAACACCACAAGAAAATTCTTCCAGAAAAAATGTAGCATTCATTGAATAAATGTTACACTTACCTGAAATGGCTTATTTGGTTTTCTAAAAGGGAGGAAAGTCTGTCCTTAATTTCCTCAAACCTTTCCTTCTCTTCCACAGATACTGTTCCAATTCCATCCGGCCTGTAATATTAAATATTTAATAATTGTTGATATGCCTTCATGTGGATTTGTCTTTGGACAATGATCTTTATTTCTAAAGTTTTTATTTAACATCAGTGTTAACTCCCCTTTCCCTTTTCTCATTGTCTCAAAGGATAAGCAATTACTTGTGAATATAGTTAAAGAACAGGCTGCAACTGGACAAAGATTTTAACTTTTGAGCTGAACTTTTGAATTCAAGTCCTAAGTTTCTACATCATCTCTATATGAACACAAGGTAACATATAACTCTTGCAAATCCTTCCAAAAGACAATTTTCTCAAGAAAATTAGTACTATTGTCACAGTAAAGAGGCCTACTCAAATCTTGTTAAATTTCAACTCCTCGAATCTTCTGTTTCTTTTTCTAGAGGCACAATACAGCTAAAAGTGATTTTAAAGTAAAGGTGGGAGGGAAACTACAGTGAGAAAAGCCACAGCAGGCAACACCTAGGAATCCTACATAGTGGGGATAGTTTGAGTCCTCATCCTATATTGACAAATAGCATCATGTGTTCAAGACTTCCACATAGGCACAGCATCAAAGATGCAACAAAAAGGTCTTTAAAAAACAAAAGCACTCGCATTTTTTTGAACATCAAATTTAAGTCACAATAATTAAAAAATAAGGTTATATTTATTTATATTATATTTTATATATAATTATATATATTATATATATTTATATTTATATTTATTATGTTAAGCATTGTACTCTTATTGACCTGCTATATTGCATCATTCAGCAGACAAAAATAAAAAAGAATAAAAAACTTAGGCTAAAGTCTTAGCCTAAATGTGTTACTGATGTACTTATATTAAAATGGTGACAGAAGTAAAAAAAAAAAAAATTAAATACACAGTTCCCAAATATTATTTTTGTCATGCAGTCACAACTTCCCCACATACAGCATACTTGAAAAAGAAGTATCTGAAAACTTCCTGTTACATTCTTAACTTCCAGCTCCAAGGTAACAAATCAGCTACTGCTTCTCACCTGAGTTTCTGAACCTGACACTATGTGTGGATCTGCCCTGTATTTGCTCCGGATCCTCCAAAACTATCTCAGTGTTTGTAGAACTGAGAAAATTGTAGTAAAATGTCATGAAGAAAGACAACATTCTTTCTTGGAACATTCTGATTGTTCCAAGAATCATTCTAGGATTCTACGAGTATCTTTTTCCTTTAACTTTCTGCACTATACTCAAATCTAGGAGGGATAAGTTGCTACCTGGTCATGACATAAACAATTCTCTCACCCTTTAAATCACTTATATTTGTGACCTGTCAAGTCAAGGTGGAAAGAATGCCTGAATTCCTTAAATTATTGTGAAGACAACAATAAAAAATCAGATGTGGTAGATATAGTAGTAGTCAGGCACATCAATATACCATTGTATAAATTTGATGTGAAAGAGCAAAAAACTTATCTTCTCTCTTTTGATAGATGCCAGGATACTTCACCTCAGCATTCTGACAGATGGAATGAGCTCAAATTTAAGTAAATTGCACTGTCTGATTTCATTGTCAGGAGAGATTGCGCTCTGGACTGATAAAGTAAATAGTTCTGTCATATTAGGCCTCGCTGAGGCATGTCATATATATGTCAGAAAAGACCTAGGGGTCCAGATAACAGTAAGTGAAAAAGGTGAGCCAGCAGGATGTCATATCTGTCATCCTGCTCTAAGGCTAGGATCACTATGTACCAGAGACCTGTCACTTCACCGAGTTTGTTGTCACAAGGAACCTTGATGACAACAACTAAAATTTTCCGAACTGCTAAATATATGTTTGCACAGAAGCAGATATCCCAGAAGGAGTACACAAAAAGGCGTTGGAAAAGTACCATCTATAGCACTGAAAAACTCATCTATTGAAAACACGCTTTTAGAAAATAGCATGAAGTCTGAATCACAATTTTGTTTCTTCTTGTTGCAAGCCTTATTGCAACAAGAACATAAAAAGGCATTCTGCAACACAATTCTGAGACATATTGTGCTGGTGGTAATTTTTCTACTTATGGGAATATATACCTACTACTGATTAGAAAAGAATCCATGGAAAAAAGAATCTGACTCTGAGATGAGCTGAAATATTAAAAATAGATGAATACTTCAAAATTCCCACTCATTTAATCTTTGAGATATTTTTTCTCTTTTTACTTTGAAGATTGAATAAAAAAAATAACACTGTTTGAGCTGGTTATTTTTATTTATGAATTACTGTGCTTGCAAAGAAAATCAGACTCACACAGTCATTTAGTTTTCAAAGGTTTAGGTCATCCGTAAACTATGCAAGAACTATTTTGCAACTAAAAGCAACAACAAATGTGTCTTTCCTACTGTCTTAAATACGTGGTTGGGACTCGATTGTTTTCAATTCAAAACGAATACTAAGCTTTGTTATTGCAGCCTGGGACCTCTCTTATAAGAACTCGGCCAAGAAAAGTGATGGACTGTCTTAAGAAGAGTTTTCATTTTAACATCATCTTCTCAAGAAGGTGATGGAGAGTGAATTTTCCTTTCCTCCACGCTCTTTTTCCTCCTTATTGTTCACAACATTTTTTAGAATTAGAGAACTAGGTGAAACAGTGAACACTCAAAACCTGAGTAGCCTTTTCTCTCTCACTTAGATTAGTTTTCCACTTTTTGAGAACTCTGTAAATTGGATTTGGATTGGCCTGTCTTATCTGCTTAGATCACAGTCTAACTGGCACAGACGTAATGTTATCTCTGGTCACAAGGCAAATTGTTTAATTCACTCAGACTTAAGTATCAAAAAATATTTGAAATGAATACCTCACAAACTAGAGCTAGTAAACTCAAGCAAAAAAGTAGCTGTTGGACCATAAACCACTTAAATAATGAACCAAAAATAAAGGTTGACCAGAATTTTAAAACTTATTTTTACTGCAAAAATCTTGCAAGATCGTTGGCCTGACAGCAGTTACTCCAGAGAAGCTGACTGATTAGCTGGTGGATTTCAGTTTTCCTGTTGCAATGGACTGTTTTTCCTCACTTGATATAATCCTTTAAGGATTGGAGTACGCTCTAGAATTATTTTGATCTCTAGACATCTTAAAACCTGCAATAATTTGCAGAGGTCACTTGATGAATTGTAGGATTAAGATTATTGTGAATACCTACAGCACAGAAGATAAAATTGTATTCCAGTTCCAATGGGAATTAGATATGATGGACACTGGGTTGACCGTAGATTGTTTCCAGCTCTCAACTTTGGAAACAGCTTCTCCTAGTGGCCTGTTGGAGAGTGAATTGTTACTTCAAGCAAGACTACTTTGTTAAGACAGCCTTGGAAATACCAACTGAATATGCCCGACTTTATGCCTCTGGAACATCATTGATACTGGTGCTTTTTTGCATCTTTATTTTAAAAGTGTTAAAAGTCTTTTTAATGAGCTTTCCTCATCAAAAACATAGACCATGACTTTGGTCTGTCATGAAAACAAAGAGTATGAGGAGAGTAATGCACAGAATGTATAGAATGTATTCTAACATACACACAGGTATGAAAAGTAAGGCTGACCAAAAAGAATTTACCAGAGCAAGAAGAGAAATCATTATGAAAAGCAAAATAAAAGAAAAATACTTCAGCTAAGGTCTTTAAGACATTTCTGTAATGGACTACATTTAAAGGACATAGAAAAAACAAAACCAAACTTAAATGGCATCCTTTCTCCTAGAAACAAAGTGTTTTAGAAGAGTTCAGTGCTTTCTAAGAGAACTTGTTTTTATATTCAGCAGCATGTACAATCAAATAAAAGAACAGTGACAAGTTTCAAATTAGCAAGATAAGAATTTGACTGCTCATTTCTTAGAAAACCAAAGATTAAATTTTTTAGAATTTGATGTAGAATTTTTATTATCTATTTATAGGACTTAATATTCAAACTTAAATATCAAAATTTTCCTTTAAAATGCAACTGTATTAAGGCTTTTGCAGAGTCCACTGTTTGTGTTACAGAAACCTAAGAACGATGATTTCCACTATCAGCATAGAAGCAGACAGAGCAGACGTCTTTTTGTTACAGAAAAAGAAGACAGTGCATTACCACATGGCATTCAAACACAGCTTTAATCAGCAGATACTTGAAGACTGAGCATTTTGTTTTTTATATTAACTATTCTTCAAATATTCTGACATAAAACTGGCACAGTGGAGCCTTCTGCTGTATGCAGTTCTCAGTCTGCTCTGACATCTGCTTAGAGGTCATGCCCTTTTTTCACAACTGAATGAAAAATACCAATTCTGAAGGTCACAACAGCAGATTAAGATCATAAATTGGGTTATTTTTAATAATATTTCATGCAGTTATATTTTAGGTGGGATTTTTTAATTCCCTTCTACTGAAAAGCAAAGCATGTAATAATATAATATCATTTTACCCAATGTACAAGGGTATGTAAAGGCAGTAATCAGTTGAAATTAATGACAAAATATTGCATAATGTTTAGAGATGGTAAGTGTATGTAACAGCAATCCTTCATTGGCTAAGATGGCAAATATAACCTTAAACAGGCAGAACTTTTTTCTGATATTTCTTAATAATGTTTGAATTATGTTTACTTTTCTATTGACATTTTCTCTGAGGCTTTTCAGCACAGATTTGTTTTGAGACATTGAAAAATGTGCCTCTGTTAATAATGTAGTGAGGACATGTTTTGTTATAACACTTTTATAGCTAGGAACACTTTCCAACACAGGACAGTAGCCTTCCTTTAAACAAAGGTGAAGTCAACATGGCTTCAGCTGGCACCTGCAACAAGGTGAAGTGTTTTGCTTCTAGCTTTGAATACAAGAGAACCCCACTGATAACTTTTTTCTAGCCACTTACAAGAGTAATACATAGAAAACTGTGCCACTAGTTGAATGACATACATTTAAAAAAAAAAAAAAAAAATATATATATACATACACGAAACCAGTTACTCCAAATGTAACTACTTAGAGAGGTCTCCCATCAGAGGCTTGGGGCTGTGATGCTCATAAGCAGTTTAAGCGTTACTACATATTGTTTATGAAAGACACCAAATGAAGGAGAAACCATCAAGATATAGACAACCTTAAAGTTAAGTTAGTCAGAGAAGAAAATACCTATTCAGAAGTTCCAGAAAAAAATTCAGAAGAGACAGAGCAATGTAATGATATTATTTGCTTTATTTTTATGAAGTTACTTGTCCCAGATTTAAACGAGATGATTTCTCTGAACATTCTTTTATGACTTGACACAAAGTGTAAAATTGCAATAAACGTTTCTTATCACAAAACACTGAAAAATTAAAAGAAATATATGAATGCATAGCACTCTCCAAAGTTTCCATAGTTTCACTTCTATTGTACGTCCCTTTATTCCACTCTAAGATATTTCCACTAAGCATAACTAAAGCAAGAAGCCTGTCAGAGAGTCTACACTGACAAATGATGGCAAGGACCTAAAAGTAGCTCTCAGAGAGGGCAAGGCTATTACAGACATAGAAAATGATTTTTTTGTACCAGCGTATTGTTATGAAGCAAGTTATTATGAAGAAGACTTCTGTGCTGGAACCCTTCTTTTCTCATAGAAAAAGAATTCTTAATTTTCAGCACAGAATGTTTTAAAAATGAAAGCAACTTTAAAAAGCCCTTATGGAACAAATCAGAAAAACAGACAGCAGAAAGTTGCTAGGACCACCTGGCAACCTGAATTATCTGTGGTTATGTGAAAGTTCTCATCGAGAACTGCCATCCTCCTGGGGCATGGGAGATCAGAATCAGAATGGGAGGATAAAAATCAGAAAGTCTCCAAGGAGCTGAGGGAACTACAAGCCAGTAAGTATTACATACATCCCAGAAAATTAGAAGGAACTATAATATAAGGATATTTAAGGATAAAAGTAAGGATATTTGGGTAAATATTATCTATTGTCAAGTGTGTATGGCTTTGAAGCCATAAGACATAGAAGTCTTACCTTGTGATCATGAAGTTCTCTGAAAGGATTGAAAACACGTGGATGAGTGTGACCTGGCTCATATGAGGTACCTGGATTTCCAAAGCTCTTTTTCCAGAGTCCCTAACCAAAAGCTTTTAAGGCAATTAAGCAGTGTCTGAGTAAAAGTCCCTACATTTACATTTAAAATTAGTGGTGAGTAGGCGTTGTGAAGGTATGTTATCAGTAGAGTTCTGCAGAGATCTGTTCTAAGACTTGTGTTGTTTTACAGTATTCATAAATGACCTGGCTAACAGCTGAGAACTGAGGTGACAGTAAAGGTAATTTTAATGATAGTTATGTGGCATAGCGTGGAATTCCAGAAAGACCTCATGAAATCGGGTAGCAATACAACAGCAAACAATGATAAACATAGATAAATGTAAGGAAAACACAGTAGAATGGAGATCCCGATTTTATGATGGTTAATTCCATGAAATTATCCCTGTTCAGCAGCAATCAAAGGAGCAAATTAACACTGGGAAACACCAGAAAAGGACAAGGAACTAGCAGAAAACTTCCATCCAATGCAATCAGTGCAATGCTCCCTTCTAATTCTTGAATCTTAAATAGCAAAGAGACAGAATAGGATTTTTCATTTTTCTTCTTTGTCTTTCCAACAGCAACAGAGCATGAAATGAGATGTGTAGGAGTCAAGTTCAAAGCAAGAGTTCTTCAAGCAAGAGGAGGCTGAGTTGTGGAACTCGCTGCCAGAGGTGTTGAGGGTGAAAAGGGCTTACAGAGGTTCAGGGGTGCAATAGACAAGTACCTGAAATAAAGACTCACTCCAGGTTACCAAACAGGGCATATTCTGAGCTGCAAAGAGTCGGGAGTCGGAAAGAGGAAATATTGCACATGCTCGCCCTTCTTTTACTCCAAGCAGGTCAATGCTGGAGAGAGATGACTGACTGGCTCAGAAGAACCCTGACTCAGTATGACTGTTCTTCTATGGAAACACACACGTGCTGAAGCTCTTAAAACAAAGACAACCCCCCACCCCCCACATCCATCTTCAGTTATATACTGATTTTTGTAGCATTACTTTCACATTCACTTCTTGTATCTGAATTTCCAATACATCAGATATCTTTCTGAATACAAAAAGGTGTAACAAGGGAATATGCTCGAATTTTGAATTTTTCAATTCAGTCTGTAACTCAGCAGGTGGAAAGAAGTCACTTCACACTTCATGTGATACCCACCAGCATTCATTTCAGACAAGAGGGCCTGAATAGAAGTCACAGCATGAAAAGTAGACAAGAGTGAACATGATGGGGAAGAAAACAATAGCTCCTACCTGGACTGTTTAGACTGAAATGTCAGCATTCAGGAATGTCCTATAGTTCCCTGTTCTGCCCATTTCACTTTCACCAGCAATAAGTTTATGCATAAGTGCCGAGCAAAAAGTTTACTTGGGAACTAACGATATTGATGAGGACTATATAGAATATGTCATATAAGTGACCATGGAATATTTCAAAAGAAAACCATTGTGATGGGAAGCCAAAGGAGATGCTACTGTAAAGACACATAGCACGAGAAGTGCAGACAATGAAAGATGATTTTATTTATGGAGAAAAGAAGAAAAGAAAACAGTTGACTCAAACCCAAGGATGTATATTTGTTTAAAGACAGCACATCTATTCTTTTAGTGAAGTATTTTCCTTTTTGGCTATTCAGGAAGAGAATGTCTTAAGACTGTCATCTACAAAAGCAGAAATACCTTTTACTACATAAGCAGTTTGTTAGCCCAGTTGTAATGGACTAACTTATGAACGGGAAAGGAAAAGGAAAAATAAGCTTTGAATTTCTCAGTCTAGGACTCCGCACATTGTGTTTGACCCTGAGTAAACATTTCTGTTCCCAAACCAACAGCACTGGCATAAAACACACAAAGTACCAGTACACTTGATAAATCTAGCAGAAGCTGTTGCCTATATCTTAGGAAAGAAAAAAAAGAAGCTGGGGGATGTTCTCTGGTCCTGAGATCAGGAGACAAGGGTTGCTGCATACAGCCTACACTGGAGCACAGCTCAGGTCTCCTCTGTGCTCCAAATGTCCATGAAGCTCTAAGACGATAAAACTTCTACATGTTTACTCCAGGTGTTTTGAAATAAACCCATGGTAACATGTTAAAGTCTGCAAGAGCACTGCAGCCTGCAGCGTGAAACATGTTTCAAGTCCTAGGGTGCAGCAAAACAGCACAGGAAATACCTGAAGGTTCAAAAATATGTTGGAAGAGGTTTGAAAACCTATGCGGGGGTGGAAAGAACCAAAGCTGATTCAGACTGAGTTTCTCCTCACCAGAAATGAAGGTGAGAGACACTTGTATCTGATCGTTTGACTGCTGTCACTAGATTGCCTGTTATTTTAAAATTCATACATAAAGGAAATGGACAGTATGAACTACAGATGCGGCTGCATTTCTACATGCTCCTCCACCACCTGACTTCAAGATCAATTTTGATGATCTTTCTCAGGCTAGGGGAGGGTCTAAGATCCCTCTGTGAAGCAAAGGTGACATATAAATTAAATACATCATGCCCGGAGTAAAAAGCCCTTTGTTCTGTGGTCTTTCTGATTCACAGCCTGACTTACAAAACAAAGATGAATAACGCCAGGAACCAGCCTAGAACTTTGGCCTGTTGTGCATTGTCTGTGAAATTCTCTTATACCTCTTACTTAGTGCTGCAGTGAATGAATGAGTGGGTATATTATGCGCCCATAGATGTGTGTCTGTCATTCTGAGTGAGTGTATCTGCCTCTGTCCTTGACTTACTTTTTTTCTTTCTTCATGTTTCTTTCTCTTCCTTTTTACAATATCTCAGTTCTAGTCAGACCCTCTCTGTTCAACAATTCTTTTATTCCTAAAACACTCATAATGCTATTCAGAGAATATCTGTACAGTAGGAATAGACAGAATACAGAGTGCTTACCACTGTGTAAATGATGTGCTCCCTGAGATATTTTCTTGCACTGCGTGCATGATTGTCCTTCACTCAAATTATGAAATAAAAAGAAATGTATCTACCTTTCTTTTGAATTCTTGAAGTAAGTTTGAGCAATTATCACATATGTTTGTCTTCTTAGGTTGAAACCAATAATAAAAAGGCGAGAAACAACGAAGACTTAGACTCAATAGCAAATACGAATGTGTCAGCTTCTTGAGGAATTGACAAAGAAGCATGCTTTTACAGAAAATAGGTTACCAAATAAAAGCCAGAAATCTCCTACCTCACCAGTATGAATGTTAAGATTCTTGACAGCATTTCAAGCACATTCAAAAACATTTCAATTTTGGATATTATTATCATGTATTATACATTGTTAATCTACCACTGTGAAATCACTCAGGTCACAAATGCCCAGCTCCAGATGAGACTGACTGAGCCAGTGAAGGAAACAATATCCTTCCTAAGGATTGCCTCTTCTCTGGCTTGAGGACAAAAAAACAGCCTCTATTGCTGACTGGTTGCAAAGCAACATAAGCATACATCTTGGGCAGAAAATATCTCTCTTCCAATCCCTACCAAGAATCAGTTTGGGGATTTACTGACAGCAACACAGTAATTTCTTCTTGGGACTGTGATTTTTTTCCCTAGTGGCAGGATTGGATCAGTTGGGAGCATCTATTGGGTTTCTCCTTGCTATTTTGGGACTTCTTAAACACATTCCACATAGCAGCCTACAACTCTAGTGCACAAAACAGGTATAAATGCATGTTCTCCTATAATTTGATAGATTGCCTGCCCCACTCCCCACTCAAGCACAAGGAAGACAGGGAGCAAGTTCACTGAATTGTCACTGTGATAGTCAGAGACCAGAGCACGTGCTCTGAGGTGAGGCTGAGGGAGCTGGGCTTGCTCAGCCTGGAGAATAGGAGGTGTTGAAGTGGACTGAATGACAGCCCTCCAGGTGTACTGGGTGGTAGACAAGAGGCAGTAGATATAACTACACTGAAATTAGACAGGTTCAAACTGGGTAAAGCCCTGACTGGAAAAAGCCCTGAGCAACCAGGTCTGACCTTGTAACTGACCCTGCTTCATGCAGGAGGTTTGCCTAGAGATCTCCTGTGGTCCCTCCTGAGCTGAGCTATCCTATGATTTGATCTGCAATAGCTGCTCTCCAGCAGCAGAGCTAGTCCCCTCCCATCTGGAATAAGACATAGATGAAGCAGTGCTTCTTTTAAAGAATGTGCAAAAATAGCAAAGCAACAACTTAGTTTCTTTCTAAGTCTTTCACTTGCAAGTGGAATGAAGATATCATCCCAAGACAACCACTGTGGCCAAAAGCTCCTGAAATCGTCTACCTGTCTAGTGGAAAGGATTCCAGAAGTGTCCTAGCTCTTCCTGGCTGGAGGTTACACCTAATTCCCAATATATATTATTTCAATCTGTGATAGCACAGACAGAAGAACTCAGTATAGTATGATTAGTTGCCAAGCTACAGACTGCAGAAAAAGAGTCATAATTTCCCTTAAACTGCAAAATTGTTCAAAATGTTTACTGGAAACACCATTTAGTACCACAACATAAATGCAGAATGAAGAAAATTACTCTTTTAACAGGATGAGATCCTTTTATCTTGAAAACACATTGCATTAAGACAGTACACACTGAAAAGAGATTTTTTTAAACAGTAATCTGTATGGGACCTCCAGTGCCCCTGAAGAAACTTTCATGAACTGATTTCTGTTGCGTGCGGTTCCTTACCTGGTGAACGCAAGAGCCTATGAATACTTTTACTCAGACTATGCATTTAAATACTTCGGATTAAAAAATATATCGTCAAATTACCTGTTACCATGAACATGAGAAGCACAAAATGCAAAGCTGTAGTGGAGCAAGGTTGGATCAATGACAGAACCATTTTCTGAATATTCAATCAGTTCATCGAGATAGCAGAGATGGCGGTGACAGCCTCTCACTCCGTAGCGAGCACAGTATTCATCTAATACGAAGACCTGACCTGGGCTAAACCAGCCCTGAAAGGCAAAAAACCACACGGCATTTTGAGATTTATTTTCCCACTCTCAGCTTTAAATCAAACAAAGAATAGAAACATAGATTTTTATGTCCATTACATAAACTTTTTATATTAGAATGATTTACATCTGACTAAGGCTGACAGCACTGGAAACTAGATCCCACAATAGCCCTCATACTGAAAGGATTAAATGTCAGGAAACTATTTGCAGTTATGAGTTACCACTACTACGAAATACATAGTTTACAAAAAACATGCTAATACATCCAAAGTCTGGTACAGATTAAGTTATATATCAAAACCTAATATAAACTAACACTTTAAACCAATTAATTTTGCTTTAGTAATCAATTTTAAGATACAAACTAACATTTGGGTAATGCTGAGGGACATTAACATGGACATTAAAACAAGCTTTCTGGATGTTCAGTGGCTGCAACTTTAATTTTGACCACAATTCAACCCTTTACCCATGTAACATGCATACACTTTTAACAACTTTTAAACAACATTTACGAGGAAAGAGATACAAAGCTAGGTAGTTTGTTAAAAGCCACCTGAGTAAGATGAGTAAGATTTGACCTTAAATGGTAATTAGATACTCTCAGGCTTACTGAGAGCTTTCTTGGTCAGAGTTTCGATGAGACTAGAACAGCTTATCCCTGACACAGACATGAGCATACAGACTCCTTCACACCACAAAAACAGTTCTTGAATGAATCCATAGTGTAAAAAATATAATTGAGTCTTGATGCAGAAATATGATAAAAAGTAGCACAGTGAGCTTCCAAAAAGCAGCATGGAGAAAAACCTCAGAAAACTACAACTACTGCATAGCAGTTCTACATGAGCATTTTTCCTTGTTCTTGTTTCAATTGTAGTAATATTTACCTCTCATCATCTCTCATCATTCCATCTCATCAAATGGTTAAGAGAGATTGAGGAATACCTGAACTCAAATATACAAATAACTTGGATAAGCAAAATGATTTTGCAAAGCCATGAATTTATAGCATCAATATAGCAGCTGAAGACCGATATTTACCTAACGCTTGTGAATACTTCTGCAAAATCAGATGTTTAATACTTGTACAAAATATCATCAAAAATAATATTGAACAATACTTAAAAATACATTCACATCAGTTTTAAAATATGTGTTCTAACTTTACTAAAAAACTTGTATGAGACAGGAATTTAAGCTTTATATCCTCCCCAAACTCTTAAATTTAATGTATTATCTGCAAACAAGAACACCTCAAAGGTATTTCATATTTAATAAATTTGTTTCCTCCTAATTAATTTCTTCGAAGTCAATCTTTCCACTGCCTTTAAGGAGCTTCATCTGTTTCTGGAGAACACTTAGCTTTATTACAGAACCCAGAGCTGTACTCAGCATTTTAATCTAGTATCTGATCATGTTGCAATGCCTCATGTAGCTTACACAGTGTTTGATAGAAAACATGGTATTCTATTGAAAGAAAGGAAAGGGATTTTAACTGCATTTCTGCAATAATATGTGTCCTAGCCCTAGATATAATCAACAGTGGTTATTGTGATTGATATTCTCCCAATATGTTGTCATTGTCACAGATCTCTCCCTACATTTTTATGGAAAACATAACAAAATGTCGCATTTCATTTCCTAGCAGTACAAAAGCAAACTATTAAAATTTCTGCTCATTCTCATCGGATATAATTGTGACAAGAATACAAAATTTTAAAGAACTCATTAATTTAACTTCACTCTCTCTTAAAAGATGTGTTTGTGTGGTCATTTTTCATATAAAGGTGTGCTTTCCTTGCCCTTGTCCATATCATGCACAAGACTCTCAAACACATAACAACTTTATCCTACAAAGTATTGGTATTAGATAACCACATATTTTTTATTTTATAATTGACAAAGCCTCCCAAACCCCCCAGCCTCCTCAATACTCTCCCTATACCAAGAAGAATGTAGAATTGAAGAAACTGAGGTTATATAGTAATTTAATATAGAACTTTGTATAATATTAATTCTTACATGTTACTTTTTTTTTTACAAGTTGTATGTGTGGTTACACTGTATTTGTTAAAATAAAGGGATGAATTAATTATAAAAATTATGGGAAATGAGCTGTTAGAGAAAAGAAAAATCACACTCATATGTCCATGTATTTTATTGTTACCTTGACATTCCCAATATTTTAAAAATCAAAAAATATAGTTAAATATGCAATTAAAAAAAATTATCACCCATTCCACTTATTAAAAGCTGAATTTAAAAAAGAATGGTAAGAAATACATCTGCTTTATGGTTGCTATAGCACTGTGCATTTCACCTAACCTCTTCTAAAAGTTCCTGATTTCAAGGTTATATTAAGTGTCTTACTATATTATTATTATAAAAAAGATTTTGACCCCAATGCACTGGTAGAAAGCTAACCATTTTCTCTTTGAGTTCCAATTACTTTGTACAGATGTACCTTCAGGCCTCTTTGATTCAGTGTGCAACCCACAGACAGAAAATGACTCTTTTAACTTTTCTATATGTACGTATCTGGCAATATTTTAAAAGGGAGACAACTGTCATCAAATAATAATTTTTCACCTTTTTAAAAACTGCAAACAAACCTAAAAACTCCAATTATTATCTTTGTATTACAAGACTAGTCAGAAAAATGGAAAAAAGAAGTATAAATACCTATTATCTTTTTTGTTGCTGTTGGGACAGTAAAGTGAAAAAAAATTATGTGCTGTGAGGCATTTTAGATCTTTAGTGAGAGATCACTCTTTCAGACATGATATCAGGTGAAAAATAAAGCCTCAGGAAGTTATGAGGTCTGACCCACACAAACCTGTTTAACGAGTGTGTATAATCTGATAAACTTCCACAAGATTGTTGCTGGTTTTCTTCCCTAATGAAAACGAAACCCGAAGCAGCCCCATCCTCAACTAGTTCACAAAGCACAGAATAGAAAATGATTGTAGGAAAAGGAAACTGCAGCCAACATCTTACCTTTAATGATGGTAATTATGGTATTCGAATGTGGAAAACATTCATTTTGATACAGAGATCACATTCTATTTGCTTTTGTTTAATAATTATACTCCCCTTTGTTACTTCCAATTCAGGTAGTACATATAACCCCATATATCTATATTTCTTACGGATCTGCCTCCCTTCGTTGGTGTTCCTCCTTCACACCAGAGTGGAATGAAGCATTTCAAGACAGATGAAAATGTCTGCAATGAGGCAACTACATTTGGACCTTAAAATGTCTGTACAGGTGTCAGTAAATCCTATCACAGGAGTTCTTACCATTGTCAAAACCTTCTGTTTTTATCCAAACCTCCCCAGAGGACATGATAAATTTCAGCCGACAAAACTGAAGACAGTTTGTGTCTCTTTGCTTCCTATTGAGTGGCACAGCAGCCGCTTTCAAGTATATAATTTTCAAATTTAAAACCAATCGATTGGAGCCTTTATTCCACCTACAACTGCAGCTGTTGAATGAACAAGGAAGAAAGGACTACTTTGTTATAACTATTTCGCACTTCTTTATATCTATGTTCCAGCCAGTACTCACCAAACAAGAATAGGAGTCATTCAATCTGTGATCCAAGGTCTGTCTCTGAAGCAGTCTAAAGAGGGAAGCATGGTCAAATTTGCAGGGATTAGCAGAAATAAACTCATCCATGCCATGTTTCTGGCCACGGTCTGTATCTGTTATACAAAGGAAAAACGTGCAGAGCAATACACGTGAGTGTGTGTTCAGACTTATAAACACCAGTATATGCATGGCATATGAGTCTCAATATCTAAGCTTTCTTGAAAGTATCTCAAAAAAATAACTCATATAGAGACATGCTTGCAGGTGAATTATTACAGAATCTTGATCTTTTAATCTGAAAATATTACTGTATTACTTTTCTATCATACCAATCTACAGAGTGCAACAGTGAAAAAAAAATTGCTACTCACTGACAGATAAACCAAAATTTAGAAAGGTTGCCAGAAAACACAACATAGTACATTAAAAAGGTCTTAAAGCATTGTTTTCTAGTGGGCTTTGCAAATGTTTCAACTTAAAAACAATGCTATAAGTAGAAAAGAAAAATATTCTGTAATTTCCTGGTTTAGTATGGCTCTTTTTCTAATTTTAGCAAAATAAGCACAAAATATGAGGGAAAAAAAAAGAAAAAAACTGAAAAAAACCCCCCAACAGGTTTATGCATTTATTTCTTCAAAAATGAAAGAGCATCTTTACTGCAGTTCAAAGTACCATTTAATAGAAATATTCATCATGGCTTGAAGCCTACTTCTCAAATGGCAAACTGGAGCAGAAATGAACACACTGGCTTGAGCTAGGTCATTTCCAGCCTTCTTTTTGTACTCGGCTTTTAATGAGACAAACCTTAATGTAGTAATGGCAAAGAGCTCCTTCAACCTTCCAGCAAAGTGTACTGAAAAAGGGAGCAGCATTTTTGTGTAAATAAATTGAGAAAACATACCATCCCAAATGGCACTTCAATCAAAGACCCAAATTTATTGTTCTTCACAGATTGCATCTTTCAACGCCTTTAAACCCCGCGGGTTTATCAAAAGAGAAGCTCTAGTGATTGCTTTCATTAATGCTATGTTTTGTCAAAGTCTTCAATGTGAATTATCTATCTAGTATGGACAGAAAAAGCCTTACAGTGCCCAAAAGGACTAGTTATGTATTAGCACATTAGCTGTCTTAGATTCTATAGACTGTATTGGGGTGAACAGTCCTATCAACTTAAAAATTGACTTCCCCTTTCAATAGGGTCTTAGCTCTTTGTTCCTTTAAATTCAAACCTAGGTCTTTTTATATTAGTTACCAGAAAAGTATAGACCTAAGTGTATCCTAAATGCAATTTTGAAAACCTGCATAGTAGAAATCTAAAATTTCTAAAGAAAGGAGACAAAAGTTTATTGATTAAACCCAATTATAGAGTCAGGTTCATAATAAAACTCAATATTGATCTGTGGGCATGATGCTAACATAATCAGTCACATTTAGAAATTTAGCCCCAGATCATATTGATCCATGTCAAGTCCAACTTTCAGCTGTATTTGTGGATGGGAGAATTATTTAATTCAAGCTGAAGGATTTGCAACATCAAATCCTAGAAAGATGCAGAAACTAATTCATATCACTTGGCTTTGCATTGTCAAAGCAAGAGTCACATCCATGTGACAGATTTCACCAAGGTGGATGTAGCAAATAAACAGTATGACAATAGGTCGATGGTGTAAGGTATGAGACCATCATCCCAGAGAAACAGCAGCATGTATTTTAAATGATTGAAAGATCTGTAGCATATGTGATTACATAGATTAGCAATATTTCAATGAGCATTAGGCTAGCCTATCATTAATGACAAACCTAGCTCATATTTTTGACACAGGTACAGGAAATGCTCTCTCTTAATTACTGCAATTTAACTGTATTTAAACATATTAATTCAAAGATATACAACTGATATCAACACAGCTGCATTACCAAAAGTACTGAGCAACATACGAAGTTATCTATACCTTCCAAAATGTCCAAACACAGATAAAATTATTTCAAACCCATTATATTTAATGTACAAGTGACTGATTTCAACATTTCTTGTGAGTTTTCCTTCTTATAAGAATATCAGGTTTATCATATACTATAAACATTATTTATAGTAAGATATATGACAAGAAAGAAAAAGTATTAATATTTCTTTTTGCCATCATGTTGAAAATTATACACAGCCGAATCATTCTTAAACTAACCTTTTGGTTTTTTCTCTGGTTAACCACACCAATATAAAAGATGCCCCTTTTTTAAGAGAGAAAGTGTAAGTACTGACAAGTAATTTAAGTATTTTGAAATCAGGAGACTGGATGTTGCAAATGAAACAGATCCAGCATACTGATGATCAGAATGATGACGTCCAGATGATCATAATGAGTAAGGTGACCCATTGAACACAATATGACTTGTGAAAGCAGAATTTGCTGTTACATAATTTGGGCAAGATAAGCAAAAGTATGGATTTAAGTGTATAAATATTTGCTAGATTTAATTCTAAAAGGAAGATCCATGACTGATCATCTTTTTGAGTGAATCAAGCAGTACAAGTAACATTGTCAAACAGTAACATAAGATCTGTTACCAAATATATTTTAGCTACAGAAAAACAACTAAAAACTTACCTTTGCTAGCTGTAGGCAAGCAGGAAATAACAGAAAAATAGATCTAGTGTAATACATTATATTTTTGTTTATTGCTATGATATACATACAAGATAGCTGATAAATACTTTGACATTAAAAGGAATTTAAAAATTTAAGAACTTGAGCAAAGATTATGAGGAATTCATAAATGGTGTATGACCACGACTAAAAAAATTACTCAAGACCCTACTTTTAAAAATTGTTAGAGAGATTGATTTTTTCAAATTCTTACACAAATGAGCTTTAGCTGTCCTGTTCAAACAACACGCAAATGCAAAAGGCATATAAAGTGCTATATTGTCATATAGTTAAGAATAAAATACAAATCCATTTATCTCTCCCATTTCTCAATCTTGGAAAATATTCGGAAGACATTTGGGGAGAGCTTTGAAGCAGTAATATTTCTCTTGCTTTTTCACAAATAGTTTTTCTTCCCTTCTTAATAGAATTTGTTGCCACGCTCTCCATGTTGCCTTTAACTCAAAATCACTGGTTGCTACTTCCATGTTGCACTGACTGTTTCAGGTTGTGTATGTCATCCTTTGGAAACTGTTAACCAAAAAACTATCCATTTATTTTTGATCAAGATAGGACAAACAAATGTATTTTCAAACGATGTTAAAAACTAACAAAAGCTATTGCAGGAGTTTTAGCATATTCTTTGGGTGCTCTTTTAGACAAAGATATTAATTTTGGCAGAATAGCATTCTAAGTATGCCATTTGCCACCTTTGCAAGAAACTTTAAATTTTAGTTAAGCTGTAAAGGCTATAAAAATCATCACATCCTCAATGACTCAGCAGAGTTGACTGAATTAAGACTACCAAGAATTTCATGTTTATGGCACATTCTCAAGGGGTTCTAGCATCCCTACAGAGCATCTCTGCCCTGTTCCAGCCCAGAAGCAAATACACATTTCCTGCATCATCTACTCTGTGCTAGGGTGAACTACAGGTACTGGCCTTGCTGAGTGGTGACCTACTCTTTTTTGTGGCTCTCAGTGACAGCTCTGCTTGTGTTTAAGCATCATGAAAGCAATCTGAACTAGCTCAGGCAAGCAGGAAAGAAGAGCAGCTAGAGGCAAGCAATATAGTATTGTAGGGATTAAAAAGATTTAAAGACTAAGACTAGTAGGGTAAGAACTATGACTCTGTTACAGAAGGGGATGGAACTGGTCAGAAAAGACAGTGGCAAGACATGCATTACATTCCTTCAAGTGCCACTCCAGACAGATGGTGACAGCTTACATTGGGAACATTTTGACTCCTGATCATTGACCAGGACTCCAAAGTGTTCCATGCTTAGAAACACAGGCCAAAGAGACAATCTATGACCCCAGAACTTTATAATTTAAGTATCAGGCCATGAAATAACTTTGCAGAGAAAGTGGCAGAGAATGAGAAAGCTGCTGGCCCATATGGCCCAACTGTTAGGCTGGGAATACCACACTGACTGATTGCCAGTATTTTGTTGAAGGGCAAATTTGAAGAGGATAGTAGATAGTTTTTACATGGTCCTGACTAGTACAGAAGAGAGCACACAGGTGACTTACTGACTGCCTAAGGTGGTGGAGGCCAGTGTAAACATTTTCCCTCTAAAAGGGAGACAGGAGTGGATGGAGGCAAGCATGAAATGGACATGAAGGGGAATGGGAAAACATGCAGGGAGAGTGGAGTTAGTCCAGTCTTCTAAAAGGCAGACGAGTATGGTGGACGACATAAAGCTGCAAAACCTGCCGAGAAAACTATGTCAAATGAAAAAATATCTTTTACTTGTTTTTTTCTAAAAATGTAATTAATTGAAAGAGATTGTCTCAGAACTCATGAGGGTATAGGTTCAGAATGATATTTGGCTTTGCATTTCTTCATTAAGAAGTGACTATCCCCTCATGTCCTGCTTTTAACTCCTGTGTTATGAACAAATTATTAGCAGTGCTCAGCACTCCAGCAGCCTTTTCAATTGCATGAATATATCCCCTAATACACCGCTTATTAAGAAAGGGATCACTTCCTGAACCTTTATGTGATTCAGATTAATCTGTTTTTCATTGGTGCTTTCCCTGAAACATTAACGTCCTTGGGAAACTTACGGCTATTCTACAATCATGCATCTCTAAATACTATGTTCTTTCATTCAATATGCTCATGCAGAACAGTGGAACTGAAGGTCACTCTCCTTTTCTTGATCATTGCCGACATTAGCCTGTCTTCACTTTTGTTTTGGAGTCACCTAATACCACAAAACTGCAATACCAAGTTACTTAGAGATGAAAAAATTGGGTGGTATTCTACATTTTAGAAGTTGGACAGGTACGACAGCAGTTTGATTCTGTTTAATGACCACTTTCAGATACTTCTCATAACTATCAAGAAAATTTCAGGATGAAAGAAGATATTTTATAAAAACGATACAGAAAAACATCGAAACATTTCTCCTCAAGTTGACTTTTTTCTACATCCTGCAGTTTAAAGATATTTAATTTTCTCCAAATAATTGAAAATTCTTTTTGACCATTTCATCAGGGTGAGTTGATTTTTCATCTTAGAGGATAAAGAAGATGGGGACAAACTTCAAAGGTTTGAATGCCATTAACTGACATTTTTCTTGCAAAGCCCAAGATGGTTTTCCGCTTTCTGTAAGTGGAGATGGCATTGCATAAGATACTGTAGAAACTAAAACAATGTGATCTTCTATTGGCTGGAAATGCTTAAATTATGTACTAATAGGAAAATAAAAATCATAAAAATAGTAATTGCCAAATTTTCTGGTCAAAACTGTATTTCCTAGTAGTAAAAATGCATCATAGTAAAGACAAAAAAAAATGGAAATTAATTTCATTTAATATATATGCCAGCTATCAAGTACTTGGTGTTATATCTTGATTAAAAATAAAAGAAACTTAGCTTCATGCAAACATTTTTCTAGGGGAAAGGAAAATGAACTTCTCATGAAACTGAATCTATTAAAATGTGACAAACGGTCATCTATAGATTCTTCTTAGGAGTAAAACTATGCCTCAAGAAATTCAGCACAGGAAGTAGGAGTCTTACATAATTATTTAAGGTTATATCTGAAAACCCTAGCTCTTGAAGTTTCTTAAAAACGGAATAATTTGATTATGCCCATTTCTACCTCAAGTGCAAGAGACAGAATAAAAAAAATTTCCTCATGTAGAGAGAACTGGGGTATTATAGAAATCAGTCAAACAATGGTTCTAAATCTCACATTAAATTAGATTCCACATAGTTACTCTAGTTACTAGTTCCTATAGTTACTCTATTGCAAAGAAATCTATGAATTATAAGTTATGAATTACTTTATGAATTATTACATAATATCAACTTTGAAGTACATTAAACCCAAAGGCAAATAATAATAATAAATATGGATTTTTGATTTATATACAGCTCATTCATATGAGTTTGTGTAAGTAGATACATAAGCATGACAGAAAAATACATATTTGAGGCTTTTGAGCTTCCCTTAAAACGTCTTTACAATAATCCTCACTTCTTCTATGGTTTCCACCCAAAAAACTGTAGTCTCTCTAAAATAATGCCTAAAATAATATCAAGATGTGACAATCTTGCTGTTTAATTCTTTCACATTTTCAGTAATTTTATCTCTGAAAACAATTTCAGTACATCCAAACTTGTGGTTGCTTTTTGTACCTTTTTCTTTCTATAATTTTTAGTGCCCTGTGGTCAGCGTGTTCTAGTTGCTTTCACTTCCAGGTAAACACTGTGTCCAAATCCAGGAGCAATTCCTTGCCCACTGCTGACAGTGGTCACTTCTTTTGTGCTTTCTAACTGATGCACATGAAGTAGAGACATTAGGTGGGAACACAGTGAACTCCCACCACCCAGCACAAATCCAGGGAACTGGGAGGAGGTGAGCAGAAGCACTCCTTGGCTGTTGCCCCACCTTTGCTTTTGCAACATTACTTCCATCCTACTTCACCTTAATGGCCCCAAAATGAAAGATTACTTCACGAAGTGTTTCAGATTAATTCCCTTCCAAATTGCTTCAGACGAAAAGCAGATGTCAGTGCTTTCGTGAGACTAAACTTTTTTCAATTATCTTGACATTGAAAAGCTCAGTGACATTGACAGCTCAGTCAGGATTTTAGATAAATATTACTAAGTTTAACGAGCACATTTTACTGTTTTCTAAAAGCAAACTGATATACGATTACAGGATGACTAGAAGGTTGTGAGACTGAGTGATAACAGGACTGAGGGAGGAGAATGGGTTTGGGACAACCTGCTACAGACTTCAGACACTAAACCAAGTTTAGTCTAAAACATGCATCTCCCTTCTATGACTATACATGTACGATTATATGATAATGAAGAAGAATTATTGCGTAATAATCATATGATGTTCCAGAAATTTGGTGGCTACTACAAAGATCCTCAGATTGCACTCAGCCTCTGTAATACCATCAAAAAAAATCAAACATATGCTTCCTTCATGCAGCTATCTACACAACAGAATACTTTCAAAGAGATAATATGAAGATTTAAAGGTATGTTTAACACGTTATCTACATTGATTTCTCTGAAATGATACTTTCCTCAAAGAGAGGTGATGAAAATTTAAACCTGAATAATTTTAAGAATTTTTTATACGCAATTTAATATTACACTATGTGCCAAAAACATCCAGGAGCCCATCTATTGCCTTTCAACTCACAACATACTGTCTGCATAGAAATTTTTTGGTAACTAATACATATAGTGTATGATAAAGCTGGCCTAAATCTATAAAAATTCTGAGAATAGATTGATGCTTTTCTATTCAACACTACACTGACTGGCTTATGAAAAATATAATGCAAACCAAACACCGTCTCCATGGCAATATGTGGGTCAATTGTAAGGGATATGAAGCTAATTGCTGTATTTTCATGGATTATAATAAAAATAATGACCTGCAAGTCAGGATTTCCCCTGTTATTACTAATAATCTGAGTTAAAGACCTTCTGGCTAACAATGAACTGCTAGACACATTTGCCTAGTGAATAAGTTCTGCTTAATTAAATTTCATTGAGGGAGCTGCTACATATTTTACCAGCTAAAATCAAAACCAAAGCCACAAAAGAAAACAAAAGCCAACTTACAAAGTGGGGATATATCTGTGTTGGCATTGCCTCCTTTAAGATTCATCTTCTGAGCTTGACTTGCAGGAACAGGCTTGTAAGATTGACCTGTGGCTCTGTACATAGCTTGAACCCAGAGTATTCTATCCTGCTCATCATCACTGGCAAATATCACGGTATCGCCTTCTTTAACAGCATTGAAAAACATTCGACCACCCTGAAGACCTGAAGCAGCAAATAAGAAAGTAATCTTGATAAATGCAGGTTACTTCTAAATCACCATTTATGTTTATTACATTACTGGTCTTAGTCTGAGTAAGTGTGTGTGGAGGGGTGTGCTAAAACATTTTATAGGTATTTGTGACCTAGAAATAAGATAAATCTGGAGCTATAAGGATCAAATGGTAATACATGGAAGTAACATAAGTAAAATAAATATAGATGTCACAGGAGAAAATATTTACGTGACTCCACTTTCAATTCAGCTCCAACTTATTTCTTACTAATTTTCTCTGTGTCATATGCTATTTTGCATTTTTTTAACATATTCTCCTTCCTGGTTATTATTTTATTAGCTGGCACTTCCTGTCAACTGTATCTCTTATTGAACAGAGACAGCTCCATACACTTTATCAATGCTGCTCTTCCTTCCTTAGTCCTTTTTCTCGTTCCAGTGTTTTTTGCTCAGAGCATGTAATGAGAACAGCACACAACAGTCAATGTGGCTGTGCTGGGGATTTCTTTACGACAGAATTGTTTTGGTTTTCCAAATGCCTTCTAAGCACTGTTTGCCTTCTCAGTTGTTCTAAACATTGACCCAACATTTTCAAAGATTAATTTTCAATGTCTCAGAAGTCTTTCAATTTTCTAACCCTCCACTGCACAGGTAGAATTGTTTTCCTCTGCATGAGATTTCCCTCTGCCATTTTAATATTAACTTGTGGAGATTTCTCTGATATCTCCAAACTTACTTTTGATGACTATGAGTAATTTTTCTTTCACAAGCATTGTCATCATTCACCTTATTTTCTAAATTACTTACGAATATACATCACAGTATACTGACACTTGCCACCACCATCAAAAAGAGGAAAGGAGAAGACCGACTAGAATTCACAATTTTTTCCTTGTATTATATGTGGTCTTACAATGTTTCAGGAAACTTTAGTGTAAAGTTTATTTTTCATTAGTCATACAACAAGCTTCTTTCTAAAAGCATGATTTTTCACACCAGAATGTCCTAGTGCAATAATTACCAAAGAACCTTGGGATTTTTTGCTGCTAGATCAAACTGAGCAAATTGAATCAGCTAATTTACACAAACATATTGTGCTTCAGTATCCTACTTCAAAATCATGAAAAGTACCTGTGTGAGGAGCTGTGTAATCCACCGTGTATCCTTCCAGTTGCATCAGTTCCTGAGGCTCAGACTTCTTTTCTCTGTAACTGCACATTGCAAATGTGTATTGGCTAACCTGAATAAGAAAGGACTTCTTAATTATTGAATTCATTTCAGAACTGTATAAAAAATGTACCATAGTTTAAATTAGCTTTCATTTGCACTGAATAAATAAATACCCCCTTTTTTTTTTGTTTCTTTTCCGGAAGTATTTACAGCGTAAAACTCATTCCTTCCCCTTTCTGCCAAAATGAAGGAAAAAAGCCTCCAAACAAAATAACCCATAAATGCACCTCTCTGCAGTTTCCTGAAATACATTTTGGGATGTTGCTTTACGAAAAAATGAAGGGAAGCCATTTAGATTCTGGTAGGGAAAATACACAGTACTGTGGTACTGACCAAATTGCTCAGTATACTGTAAGAGAAAAAAAGAACTATATTCCAAGAAACTGAGACAACAAGGACTTTTATGTATAAAAGTACTGTTTGCAGAAGGAGTGGCACAATTATCGTGAAACTGGAAAAAAGAACATATAATCTGGCCAATTCTAGCTAATGATGGCAAGCATCAGAACCTTCAGTATGATTTTGTATTCCAATTTCTGTACCTTTTGCGTCTGTGTTCTCACCCACCCCTGGGTTGTTTGGCTCACTAGATAAAGTACTGTGTAGGCCAAGCTGCTTGCAGGTGGCATGAAAAATACTAGTTACTTGTCATCAAGTACAATTATCAAAAAAATAATACAGCAGTGAGAATCTGTCACCAGGAGGTTTTTGACTCTGTAGACAGAACAGAAAATTTTAAGGAGAGGTGAGGAAAAACTGGCTGGAAAGACAAAGAATGACAAAGAAAGAAATGCAGTATCTGGGAGGGAAAAGCAATCACTGAAGCAAAACTGAGGTGTTCCCAGCCTTAGATGAAGAGCTGGGAAGATTATAAAAGATGACCAGAAGAAAGAGCATATGAGTTTGTGAACACCTGAAACTTAAGGGAACTGAATGTATAGGCACCTCTGAAACTCTCATCTCCAAGGACTGTAGCATACCTGACCAACAGACTTGTTTTGAACTATAATATAGTTTCTTAGATCTGTAAAATTATGCAAGGATTTACAGATAGGTAAGGAACTCATCTATGATGGATCATCTTTATTTTAACTGCTGACTGCTCAGCTAACTCAGCTGTTTTGGCTACAACTTCAGGAATGATCCTTTTCGAAGTAAAATTTGGACAGCTGTCAGCTTCATTCATGTATTTGCTGGTGCTGTGCCTTTACTCTTTGTAAAAGATTGATGTTTTTTGAAAATAAGGATGGAATGTGTGATTATTAGCTGGGTAATGGTCTAAAAAGATTTCATTATTTTATATATTGGGGCATTTTTGAAACAGGACTATGCTATCTATGTGTATGCAGCTCATGGTGACTGAACATTCCCTGGCACAGCCTGTACAAGCAAAAGGAGCAGGTGTAATAGCTCTCTGCAAAAAGGCCATCGGGGCTCAAATGCCAAACTGATGTCTCCAGAACCACAGCAGGAGTCTACAGGGGAGAGAAACTAAACACAGCTCTTCTAGTTTAATTATTTCATTAGTTAAGCAAAGGCAGTTTTACAGGAGATAAGAATTTGAGAGACACTGTTAGATCACTGAAACTGTGTGTCAGCTTTCCACATCAGATTTGGTACAAACGTTTAAAGGGGCAAACCAAGACCAGCTCAAATATACATAAACACAAAAGACAATCTAGTTCACACAGAAATTCAGATTTACAGGCCAGAAAGGGACTATTACAAGCAGCCAGCCCATCCTCCAGCATGACAGGCACAGCAGAATTTCACCTCCCTGTTTGTGCACTGAGCCCACAGTTTTGCTTCATTCACAGTATATATTTTAGAAAATTACCATATTTTGGTTTAAACATTTTAAGTTATTCCTGGGCTGACAAGCAGGGCCTTGCACACAGGGTCCAGCTGGGAGCAGGACAACCAGCCCCATCGCCAGCCCTGGGCACAGGCCAAGGATGGCCTGGGATATGAGGAACTGGAGACCAGCCCTGCTGTGGCATCTCTGGGGCTGGGGATGATGGCCCCAGGAGGCTGAAACGGGGGTCTGGGCTGTGGGCAGGGACAGTCAGGGTTGGTGGTCCCCTTTGGGATGGGAGCCTGACATGGGGCTCATCCCTGCGCTGTGCCCTCTGCTCTAGGTGGGGCAGCAGCACCACCTCCGTCACTGCTTATAGTCCCAAAACCACATTTGCCCTCATGGACAAGCATGGAGGGAGCTGTTGGTTAGTCACACAACTCTAAATCCTTTGCAATTAGAATTATATTTCATGAGTACTTCCTCCTTTTCTTTTCCTTGTAAACTGAACCTACAGTTTTAATTTTTGATCTTTGCACTGTAGTGAAAACATTTTTCAGTTTATTCCATTTGGTTGAATGAAATAACCTGGTAGGACCCACATTCAGCTCTCACATTTTCATGTCAACAATTCCACATAACCACACTGTATAGGCAGTCTGAGCCATCAGAAGGGAAGCTAGCAGACACTAATAATGGAAATGCACAGGACGCCCATATTTTTCAGAATTCTTCAGCCACTGAATGTTTCTGAAGATAAACTTGCGGAAGATCTGGGTGATGTATCTTTATTAATTTTTAACATTACCTCTGTAACAAGACAGACATTATAATGCTGCTGATTTTACTTTTTCAAACATACTGCAAACGCGTTCTCTTATTTTAAAGGAACAATAAGTCACAATCAGTGACTTCTTCTTTTTGTTGAAAATGAGACATTTTAAAGTTTTGTCACCAAAGAGATAGATAGAAAAACTCCAGGAGACTTTGTTGGGGAATAAAAGTCTCAACAAAATAATGAAATACAGAACTTGCCTCATTTATTTATGCTTGCAGTTTCTTAAACCCTTTTCCTTATGGTCATCAGTGGCTGCTATCATTTGCTACAGAGAGAATCACCAGCACAGTCTGAAATAACACTTTTTAATATAGATCTGTGACGGGTTTAAGTGTATTATTAGTGGTTAATGGAGCTGTAATTAGCTTTGCCTAAGAATTCAGCAAATTAGCATAAATACTTCATAGAATAATGGGTACTCAAAAGTCAGGAATATGTACAACACATTCTCAGATAAAAACAGAATCAAGCCATCCTCTTGAATAGTTATCTTGGCAGAATAAAAGGCAATCCTCTTCCTACAACTGCATTTACTTGAATTCTGTTATTTTCCAGATGTCCAAACACCTGACTACCAGCTGTTCTATTTTGTAACAAGGTGCAAAACCAACAATCTATGCAGATATGACAGACAGGTACAGAAATGTGAATGGGACTTATGAGGAGTGTCACTAAGGGACGTCCCCATGGGCACACAGACACTGTTCAATGTGCTGGGAGGAAGTGTTACTGCACACCTGGCAGCTGATCCTGTGGTGTCTGCTACAGGCTACCACCGGGCAGCCCACTCCAGCAGCAAGAATTAGCCTGTGTGATTGGTGTGTTTAGAAAACAATTATCCATGAATCAAATGAATGCCTTTTCAAACATTAGACCAGGTGAAATTGAAATGACAGAAGTGGATCTGCATTCCGATTACTGGAGGAAGATATCAGACAGTAAATGAAGTAAAACATATCAGGTCTACCTGAGGCTTTTTACTTAATATTTTACATCCCTGTCATTTTCTGGTTTTAAATTAATGACCTTTTAGAAAAGTGACTGGATAGTAAAGGATAAAAAACAAATATAATGAAGAGATTAAAATTTCCAGCTACTGTAACCTTTCTACAACATTGATCTGTTCTTTCAGAAATCACTAACAACTTGTAATATGTGCAGCAATAATAAAGGTGCACATTACTCACATCACACTCCGAAAAAATCAACATTATTCATCCAATGTCGCAACTGAGTTAAGTTTTCAAAGTATGCGTAAATCTTACTGATAGCCTCTGTCTTAGCACTGAATTTCATGTCCTTGGTATTTTACCACTGTAAGCTAAAAGTTAATCTATAGAGGAAGACTTGTCAATGTGTCAATAATACATCAATACAACAGACTGGTTCATTACTGAATGCTTATTTCACATGTATTGAGTTCAGCTTATTGCCAGTGAATGTATCACAGCAGGACTACATAAATGAGCCACAGCTGTCTGGACAGTAAATATTGATTTAACATTGTATTTTTTATATAGCTTTATTGAATTGATAGCTGTTTTAAAATGAAATAGATGACTAAATCCCATCACAGTACAAAATTCCTGTAATATTCTCCTCCAGTATCTCAATTTCAGCATAGAGAGTAGAAAATAGTTAAAGTTAACTTGACTGGAATAAACCGGTCTCCCAGATGATGGCTCCATATTGCATGCATATAAAGACCATGTGTCTCCTAGATGTACAATTTAAAAATCAGATGACACCTGTGGCTTAGAGGAAAAGAACAAATTCATTCTTTTTGTGAAAGGAGTGACAAGTAGGGTGAGTGTTAAAGAAAAGGATGAAGGACGAGGGAGCACGTAGTCTTACTGGTTTTCTTTGCAACTTGAAATTATTTTCTGTTCACATCCATGCCTTGACAGCTATCCTATATAGAGGTCTTCCCAACAAATATTAATAGTCACAAAATGTCCTCATCTCATCACAAAGGACTTTGGTAAATTCAGAACCTGAATGAATTCTGTAGACTTTCCAGAATCTCCTTCAAATACTCTTGGCTTTTAACATTAATAAAGAACTTGTTCAGTAATTTTCTTTTTCACAACCTTATGATTTTAATCACTTAGGAGTAGGAGGAGACCAGGTGAGTGTGACTGACAGCGTGATAAAGAAATCAGGCTTTCTGTAAAGTAGTTTTAGAAGATTTTGTTCTTAAAAAAGCCTCGTTAATAGGCTTCAACCTTTGTATGATACTTATGGAGACTCAGAGTTTAAGAGTTTTCTGTCAATAAAACAAAGGAGACAAAACAGCGTTTTCTCAACTGAGTGTGAGGAACATTAAATGTAATCTGTAGACAAACACAAACAGAAACCAATAATTTTTTTTCCAAAGACTCCCAAAAATAATTAATTTCTCTGTTTTGATGACTCAAAATCTACTATTCTATTAATCTCAAATCAATATCACCATTCACTAGCATGCGAAAATACTAACAGTTCCAGGTTTGGACAAAAAGTTATAAAATACGAGCCTAGCACATCTTTGTTTGCTACACCACATTTTCTATAATAATTTTTTAATTTTACCCAATTTCATGTTGAAATGAAGGAAAAAAAAAGGCATTATTAAAAAAAATCAGAAAAAGTTCTTAATAGTAACTATTGTTGCTTTAATTTCAAAGGCAGGAAATATTTGTTGAGATAGAATAAATTATACAGTAGGCACAATCCATTTTGTGAAATATGACTTTATTTTAAATTAGTGCTGGTAAAAAGCGAGGTCACAAAAATTTCATCCAGAAATTTTTATGTTTCAGTTGAAACATTGCTCTGCGTAGGGATCCACTTATATATATCTCTAAAACTTGGTAACATTTCTGTTTACTAGGTATATAAATTTTTAAAAAATAAGCGGGATGTCTCTGTGCTGCAAGAAGCTTGGAGCAATACTGCACATGTTGCTCGAAGATACTGATTTACAAATGGCTCCAGAAATCATACATAATTTATCGTCCAAGAACTATTTTATTTAAATTTCACGGCTGGCTACTAACCTGAACAAGCACAAAGTAGCGTTTTTTCCACCGCTTCCAAACCTTCTGTCCTAGAGCATACAAATACCTGCAAAAGAAATAATAAAGGGAGTGGTTTTCCATCATTAAGAAGCATGACATGAGGAGGACCAAACACAAATATGTGCATTAATTTACACTAATGAGTTGCTTCTTCAGTGTTGTCATATGCAAAAAGTGTTTTTATTCTATTCACTCATATCATAAAAAGGCAGAAACATTCCTTTTCACTCAAAATAAGAAAAAAATCCAGAAACAAAAGGCTTTTTATTTCACCAATTTTATCTGAAAAATAGAAAAAGTAGCTTAAAGTAGAACACTTTTGACTACACAGAAATACTGAATGTTAGAAAAGCTGAAGTCCCCAACAGTTTTTATTCCATTTAGTTTCCACAGATTTTCTAGTGTTTATTTAGTCTGTGAGAAGTCAGTCCCAGTGATAGTGTGATAAAATGCCCACATAACACGTCAGCAGACACACAAGATTAAATTTTTTTCAGAGTAAACTAGAATCTAATTTCCAAACAGAAGCACTTCACTATAAAGACTCTAGGATTACAAAAACTCCTTGCCACCTTAGCAATTTCCAGGCTTTGAATCAGAGGATATAATCAGGAGTATCAACCACTGAGATGAGAAATCACAGATGCTGATACTGTTTGGTGGTAGAGAAAGCATACTCATTACCCAAGAATTTGCAGTGAGTTTTCTGGCATTATAGCGACATTTTTTCTGTCACTGTGGTCATGTTGCACTGTTGTTAACAAAGACAGCAAGAAAAGGATGAGCAGTGTGATTGTAAGCAAGAGCCTATGAGTGGTAAGGATATGCTGCTTAAAACCTGACAGGAGAGCAAAATATTATGCATGAGATGTCCCTTCTGGCTGGCCAGCTTCTGTCAAGGACATCTGGTACAGCTAGGCTGGCCAAAGGCAGAGCAATGATTGTTCAGACCAATGAATGCTGGCTTCACAGGGCACTCTCCAGAGGATGCTGGTACATACGTTACGAAGTAGCTATAATGACTAGGATGGGAGATGGTTGGTCAGATGACTGACAGATGAACATGGGCCTCTTTGGTAACAGAACATGCTCTGCTGCCCTCTCCTCACTTCTGTGGCTTTGCTGCCCAGTAGTTTGCAACTCAGTCTAAAAACAGAGCAATGAACCAACATCTTATGTGAAATGAGTAAGCAAGATACAGGCAAAACCTTTTTCATACTTGGTGTTTTCATACTTCATACCTGGGTGTACTTTCAAGCACATTTTCTCCATATTAGGCATCACAAAGGGCAAATTTATGTCTAAAATAAACGTTGAGCATCCTGCTTATTAATTGTTTGTCAGATTATGTAGTGGCTCCCTTATTATTATGATGCCAGTGTTTGTCCTTCTTCAAATCCTGCTACACCTGTATTGAAGCTCTACCTTACTTGGTGACTCTGCTTTTTATTTGTATGAAAGGGAAGAAAATTGGCTCTGTGTACACAATTACCAGCTGATGTGGCCTTCTTTGAATAGTCCAGATCTTGCCACAGTCTTTTTAACATCTTAATTCTGTGACTATTATAAATTAAATGAAAAGAAAGGAGTAAGGGTTATGACAGAAAGGGTACAAAAAAAAGGGCCTACTAGTGTTTATTCAGAAATTTATAATATTTTGCAAATAAGGAAGAATTTACCTCACAGACTGATGGTCACACATTCCCCCACAAAATACGAATTGTTTTCCTTTTCAGACATGTTTCAGAGCATTCACTTTCCCCAAAGCACACAACATTGATATTGCCATGCTAATCTCTTTACTATTGTCATAGGGTGGAGGGGAAACAAATTATGAATTTCACATAGCCTCGAAGCTTAATGACCTGAGGGAGAAAAGTAAAAAACTCCACAGGTGGCCTTTGGTCTCTCTCAGTCCTAAGACTGCCTTGTTCTTCATGGTGATTCTGCCACTGCATTCCCCTGCATCCCTTGGAGTATCATGAAGGTTTTTGTGATATGTGTCAGAAGGCAACTGCCCCACAGACTGTTGAAAATATAGTTGAAAATACACAGTACTCCAAAGCTACAGTACAAAGATGTCCTGACCACGTTCCCACCCTCTTGTCTTAAATGTCTACAAAGAAGCCATAGATTAACAAAGGCTTCTGGCTTATCGTAAAATGAGTAACCCAACCTTAGAAACTCTCTGCTAGCTCTTTTTCATTATTAACCAAGCCTGCTGTAGAAATGTGTTTGTAAAATAAGAGGTCTTAAAAGAACATTTGTTATCAGAGAAAAGGTGATCTTTTTATATTACTTGGCTGCCTTTTAAATTACTTTTCATGTAAGATGTACCACCTATAGTTCTGCAGTACAGGCAGAAATAATACAAGATATAGTAAATTCAAAAGTATAAAATAAGAAAGCATACAAAAAGAAATTAAATAGCAATGTGCATTTTTATTCCTCCTAAAAATCACTTCCAACTACGCTGCTAAAAAAGAGCTTCCTTGGGAAACGAAGGAGTGGAACATTAACTACCTAACTTTAAAATTCACAGGTCTTACATAGGACTAGGTAACAAAGAAAATAATATTCATAACACAAAGCTGGGATTTAATATAGAAATGCAAAAACTTATGCTGTCTGGTTTTACAAATCACTATAAACACACGGTTATAATCTCATGTTATTAATCCCTCTCTAATTAAACCATCTCTAATGGTACCAATTTTTTTCTAATGTACAAAGTTTCAGCCATTTACAAGGGGTATATCCTGTGCTCATCTTAAGTGTGCCTGCTCCTCAAAGATAAGAGATTAATTCTTACTCAAGACTCTAACATTTATAGTGGAAGAACCCAAACTTCCTAGGCTTCTAGAGTCTTCTTTGAGCTCCTCTTTCTCATTCATTTTCTGTTTGGGGGGAAAAAAAAAAAAAAAAAGAAGCAAAGGACCTCAGAACCTTCTTATATTTAGACAGTAATATCTAGGATCTGTAGACACTGTAGTTGAGGTCTAGAACAGAAAAAATCTACAAGAGCCAGTTTTCACAATTAAATGACACTTTGGTTTCACAACTGGAGCAGAAAATCAATAGGTTAACAGATTCAGAAGTGAGCTAAGTCCTAGAGCTAAGTGGAAGAATGTTTTATTTTTAAGGTGGGCAATTGCATCATTTTTCATGAATCTCAGGTAAATGCCAGTACTGCAAACCGGAACAGAACCTCACAGTCACGAACTCAGAGAGCTGCAGCCTGCTATTTCTTTACCCATGAGTGTATCTGCATTCACCCAGAAGCCACAGTCACTCTCTCCATCCAAAATAATGTACACAAAATGCACAGCATCAGTTGTTCAGACTATTTTAAACATCCTCAGCAGCCACAAGAAACACAGAACAGCAATTTATTCAACCACTGTGCCTTTCCTTAGGTAAAAGATTTAGATTTTGTGCAATACAAACAAGAAACTGATATTCAGAAGTAGCCAGTTCCATATTTCTAAACACTAACCACACCATTTGCTTCAATTTTTCTTGCTCTAATTTGGGTTCCAAAGTTGGGATAATCTAAAATAATTCTTGAATTATTAAAGTTCAGCCATATACAGGGAAGGAAGACACTGAAATACTTCCCCTGTATCTGAACACTATAATAGTAACTGCTTAGATTTATTTGACTTTTCTTTAAGATCATGTTTTGAGAATGTTTAATAAATATTCTGACAAGACTGGTGTTTTCATGGATATTGACACATGTATAGACGACAGACTTTTATTCTGTAAAAATATATAATTTAATAAATGAGATATGTACACGTAACATCTATGTCTGTACAAATGTACATTAGAAAGCATATTTATAGTTAATATGCATTTATAATATTTATAATAATATTTATAGTTAATATAGTTAAACTGCCTTCTTCAGTTTTCTTATATTACTCACATAATTTCCAGTAACTTAAGACTAATACACCTGCTTTTATTCAGCACACAGAAAGTGATCAAATACATTGAGTCATTGAATGTGACCCCAATGTGAAGATTTTCTAACATGTTTTGTACTAATATGAAAATGCAACTAAATGTACAAACCCTGCAATCAATTTTCTGAGACTTTTTCTTTTAAAAACAGTCTGCAATCTTCTTTTCTTCAAAATTATTTAATACTGCTGTCTTGCTCTTCACTCGCTCCCAAATGAAAAGATAAAAATTGGATTTGTATGAAGTCACAGAATTACATGATTATACCTTACAATGCTTACAATATGATACAAAAAATTCCCATTTAATACTTATAGTTAATTTTCCTGGAAAACAAATAAAATTACAAGAAATTACATTTCCACTACAAAACATAGAAACACCTGGATAAAAATGTTTTATATATCATCTCATCTCAGTCAGAAATAGAACAAATAAAATGAACAACCATTATCTTTAAAAAGTCTGGGCATAACCATGTTGTAATTACATAAAGTAATTATATAAAGTTTGAATATCTCTTGAAGTGCATTTCATTGTGCTACTAAAATGCAAAATCATATTGCTAAATATTATAGTTCAGCCTCAGTTATGTGATGACATATGCAGGAAGGAAGACGGCAGCTTATTTGCTCTAAGTCCTCACCTCACTGTGAGAGTGCAGGGTTCTACTTTTTGATGAAAAAAATCAGCACTAATGAATAGCTGAAAAACATAATTGTGTGCAGAATACCGGAGCTATTCACTGAGGGAGAAATGAGAATGGACTTACTCCTTCTACAGAGATCATTTTTAGACCAGCCTTTTTATTCTACGGAATGAAGCAATCTATCTACATCTCGAATGATAAATTCTCTACTTGTAAAAGGCTTCATTTATCACAAACAATGAAAAAAATACAGAAAGAAAAATCAATACATGTAGCAGTTTAGTCCAGCAAAGGCCTTTCTTAAAGAGAAACCTCAGTCAAGGTTGAAAGAGCAATTAATGCAGTCTCAAAAATCTGGGCCACTCTGATAGAGTTCGGTTAACATGTGGCAGAAGTAATCATCCACTTGTGAAAATGATTTTCAGTTCATTCTCAAACACCTTTCAGACACTCATGATCCCATTTAACTGACAACAATACAGGCTATCCGTGGGCATCACTGCATTCGCTGAGAGAGCCAATGGGGACCAAATGCCCACAGGCACTTTCAGTCATCCCTGCGCCTTGCATAAAAGGAATCTTCCTTGCACTGCATTCCTCCTTTTATTTAACCCTGCAAGATTAAGAAATTTTTTTGTTTTCAGTAGAGGACGAGAGAGAAAACTGATTCAAGACAACAATATGACCTGGGTCGTAAGAAATCTAGCTGTAAACATTCTCAGATTCATTTTAGTACTTTCTGTGCTCTTGAGAAAGAGAACTAAATAAGCCTTCAACAGATGGAATGAAAAAAATCAGCCTAAACTACTGTAATTATGCCTGCTAAGGATAAAGAAATGTTGAAGAATGTCAAGAAAAAAACCATCACAGCCACAGAAAACAGTTCCATTTATTCCAATAAGCAAGATACTCATTGTATGAGCAGGAAAACGTGTGGCTTTTCTTCCTGCTAAACACTTTTCACTTACAGTATAAATGGTTATAGGAATGCTGGACGATCTGATATCCCTAGATTCTTTAACAGTGATGTCTTACTACACTCTAGAGCGCTTCACCATTTGTGAATATGCATGCCAGTACTTAGGGAACCTGTGAAGTGAGTACAGTGGCAACTTGAGAATTATTAATCTAATTTACGTCATATCACGAAACCTATTTGGCGTGTAAATGTGAGTGTTTGTCAAGACAGAAAAACATCCTTTGGCCTTGAGAGAATTCCAGGCAATAAAAGAATGAATCCTTCATCCAACATAAATGTAGAAAGCACTCTGATTCTAATGTAATCTAAATGCAATGTAAACAGGTAATGCAGCAAAACAGCCGGGGCTGAGGAACTGGCATCCACCCTCTGTGCTTTTTGATGCAGCTTACGGACTAGCTCTAAACTGAACCCATGAGCAAAACAGCTACCTGTGTTTTGCAGCATATATGGGTGCACTCCTGAAGGTCATCTCTTAGTTTAACTTAATCTAAAAGGATAACAGTCTATGACCGCAAAAGCACAGAAAGCAGGAGCTAAGAGAAAAGGAAAAAAGAGAAAGCTGGTTTTCAAAGTGAAAATCTAAATTTAAATTCTGATGTTGAAGTAGTCGAAGAAATCTAAATTGCACTGCCCTCCCTTGAGGATTGACTTTAGCTGTGGAAACAGTTCTTAATATTGACAGACTTTAAATAACTTGCAAGCATCTCGAGGACCCAGAAGCAGCTGGGTGTCCAGCCTAGACATCTCTCCATGTCACTGGAAGCACATGGAACTACAGTTAGATAAAAAAAAAAACCTGATGACCTTTTTTCCAGCCTGGCAGTGATATTATTTGTGATCTAGAAAGCCTAAATGGCTGGGAACCTGTTTGCATGAAAAATTTACTTTTGTTTCTTGGTCATACACATCCACTGACGGAAACAGTCAAAAGGTATTGAAAACTTTGGTGGTAGAGGCCAGAAAGAGCAGTGATCTCTTTCAGACATGATACTTGGCTTTGATTATCTCTGACTGGTTATATACTTTTCACTGCCATTTTTGTATTGACATAATACAAAATTCATTCAGAATACAATATTCATAAAGAATACAGACCTCAGCAGAGCTATTTTTTCTTGTAATAAAACATATTAAAAGAATGAGATAAATACATTTTCATTCCAAAAACTAAATTCTAAGTATTTTCATAACATTTGTTGTCATTATCATGAGTAGGTATTTTAAAGTACTTATGAATTAGTATAAAGTGGTATGTCTAAACTAGCAAAGGAATGAGGAGGCATGTTACACTTGGTATCCCTATTTGTGATTTGACATGACAGACAGAAATTATGATAATGAATTAGTCTAGCACTTTCCTTTAATTTGTGCACACAGAAGATGTTTATTCAGAATGATATGATGTTTTAAAAATATTTTTTAAAATTCTTGATAGCTGGATTTTTAAAAAAACCCCTAAAATAATTCGATTAAAACCACCACTTAAAAATATCACCAAGCCTTTGAAACAAATCAGTTTAAAAAGTCCTCACTTACACAGCATTGTTCTCTTAATAGGAACATTACTTGACACTTGAGTAGTGCTTTATAAACCAAGCAATTACTCCTCACAACATGTCCAGTGCAGGAGGTTAGTACTTCCACATTAATTCCTATGGGAGAGAAACCAAAGTGGAAAAGAGCAAGACTGTTCAGAACTTGAGTTCCTAGTGCACCCTCACAACAGCCCTCACTTTCCAGAAGTTGGAAAATACACTTCAGAAGCTTGTAAAGCTGTTCAGCCTTTTAACTGTGCGTCAAAACATGCAACTCACGATTTTTAAAAAAAGTGAAAATAAAATGTTCCAAAGGGAAACAGCAAATTAAATATGTTTGTCTTTGCAACTCCACTTTCAGTGATCCTGTTTCCCTTGTATTTTGTATAGATCCAGTGTAAAGTGCTTGGGGGGTATTTCTTCTTCAGAACTTTGCAGATTACCCTTTGGAAGCACCCTTCTGTCTCCCTGTGCTCTACCAGATCCCTACAGTGCAAAGATTCCTAACTTAGCTGTTGTAATTAGTTGCCTGAAAAGAGATGCTAGGAAGGAGGTTTTCTGTACCTAGGAATCATAAAATGTCAACAATGTGACATGCATGGAAAATGTTTGGTATTTGCAGTCTGACAAAATTACTCATTCTAAGCATAATTCAGAGTAATAAACCTGTTTGCTCTTTTCAGCCAATGCTATGAGGTAAAACTTTTGTGGATGAAATGGCTGAACTCAGCGAATAAAGAACAGAGATGACATTGACTGTAGAGATTTCAAAATGTTCGCCATGCTTGGCAGAAAACAATTCTTTTTAGCTGTGCCACTACAGAACCATCAAGAATGAAAAGCACTAGAGTACAATTTAAGCAGCAATGGCAAAAATGCAGTTACCTTTTTGGAATTCATACAGAATCTTTGAAATAGCAGTCTCTCGCCACGCTGCAGAAATAAAAAGCTTTTTATTGGGAACTATACAATTTTCTTCTGGATTAAAATTTTGACACTTCATGCTCTCATACATTGGAAAAGTCCCTTTGAATCTAGCAGACTTCATGTAAACATTGGATCCAATGAATACCACTTTTCTTTCCACCCAACATACAACAGCAAGAAAACACAATGGTGCCTGTATATCAGTGGTGCAGATTGTCTCCATCATGTCTTGAGCACCTCTAAGGAATGTAGGAACAGCGCCAGACATTAATTTCCACTCACACAGCAGTGCAACTGTTGAGGCTTGTTTCCATGAAGTCAAATTAGTTACATTTCATTGTGCATTTTAGGCATTCCTGGACAGGTTGTGAAAGAGAAATTTAATTGCAAGGAATGCTTGCATATGCAAAGAGTCATACCTGGCTCAGAAAGTCCTTCGTCTGCAGATGGGTGGAGTCTGAAAGAATACTCTTTAAGAAGATTAATAAGAAATTACTTATAAATTTTCCTAGTCATCTGCAGCTGGCCACAGTGGAAGACGGTTAGATGAATATTTGGTTCAAGACAGTAAGGCTAATCTAATATTCTAATAGTCAATCTGCCTCAAAAAACCTACTGGTGCAGAATGATACCTGTAGGTGATGCTTTCATCAAAAACTAGATTCAAAAAAGTACTTTTACACTCCTGGCCATCTTTTGATGACAATACAAGGGTAAAAACAAGGAAGAAAGCTTTCATAGTATGACCCAACAAATCAGTTTATGGTATTAAAAAGTATCAATTTTTAAAAAACTTTCCTATACAGGACACATGCAGAATTTTAAAGATGCCAGGGAAACAAATAGACTTCTGACTCCATGTCACTTTGGAAGAAACTTCTCCAAAAGAATGTAGAAGCAGCCACTCAAAAGTACTTTCAGGCCTGTGCCTTGTTCTCAACAGGATATGGAGGGAAGCTTGCAGGTATACATCCCCACAGGTTCCTCATATACTCATAATACTGTCCCTAGATTTCTTTGTCTAGAAATGGTGTCTGTGTGTTTTTAACTTTTTAATGGATTTTTGCTTCAATTAATTTCCATAACGGTTTTCTCAACCATTTTAAACTTTTAAAATCTACACCCAGTAAGCAGCACAGTTCCACATCTCAAGTACCTGTGCCTGAAAGCAGCTTGTATGCTTCACACTGAAACTGGCACCCACTAGTACTATTCAGCAATTGTCTTGTGGCACTGGAAGAGAGAGCTTTCAGTGTACAGTAATTTGTATCAGAACCATTAATGTGATTGGATATTTATCTTTGGAAATGCCACACAGAAGCAGACAATCTAAAACTGAATTCCACAGGACTTATACCAGAATACAACAGAAATGCATCACTGAAAAATGTATCCCCTTTGAGAAAGTTCCTCGTGTATTTCTTCATGGCATTCAGGATTTTTAACATTCATTAATGTAATTAGGAAAAAAATTCCTAAGATGGTTTCAGTTTGGATGGTAGTGGGGGAAAAAAAAAGCTATGCAAGAAAGATATAAGCCTATAAAAACAGCACAGATTTGCTCTTGGTCAAAGCTCTTTATAATAACAAATATGTAGAAAATAAAACATTCAAATGCTGTTCCCCCACTGGAGTTACTAAACTGGAACTGATTTGGGATTGGAGCTGTAGAAGTAGGAGTTTAGGAATACAGAATCTACTAACTGTGAGGGAGCATCAGAGCCATCTACTGGGGTCAGTCCATTCCTGCTGCACACGCTTGTCTGATAAGTAACTATCTCCTCAAAATTGAAATACTACAGTGATATTCACCTGTAAAATTGCTGTTAAATAAAAATTTTTTTAAAAATCCATAAAATCTAAGAGAAAATAGAAGCTGTATCGCTGATGAATTGGATGCGAGGAGAGGTTTCAGTAGTTTCTCCTTACTTCAAGTTCTAGAAATACCTTTTTAAAAATGGTATTTACTTGTAAATAACACAAAGGAATGTCTTCTATGAGTGTTTGGATGATCAATTTAAATGTAAAAAATATATAATTAATATTTTTATTATTACTCATTAATTATTGTTCAAATCTGAGATTGAGATTTTTAGATGTCTTTCCCCAAACACAACTTTATATGTGTGCATATATTTATATATATATATATATTTAGACACACATATATAAAAGGAATAATTTCCTGCTATAACTCAGTCAAGCATTAGAGAAGAGAGCAGGTCCTGTGTCCTGTAAACATATCAGAATAGCCACCTCCACTCTCCAAATATTTGATTTACCACAATACTGTAACAGAATTTATTGGAATTTGCAGAGCTAAATTTTCAACTAGGCTTTAATAACTCCCACCCTAAATATTTTAAAGCCTTCTTCCAAAATAGATTGTGTATATACAGAGAAAAACTTCATATTTGTAGGTACTAAGAAGCTACACTTTGAAACTTCTAAAATCAACATGCAGTTCCTTTACCTGTATTGGCCAGGAGAACATGCACTTTTTCAATTATAAACACTTTCACAAGACAATATAAACAATCAAAAGTGAGATTAATTTATCTGCATTATAATCATACTCCCATCTTCTCCCTTAATTTGACCATGCTGCCCTCCTGTGGATGTCAGGACATGTATAATGCCACGGCCCAGACGAAGAAAATCTGGTTCAAATCGATCCCTGTTACCTGATTGTTACAGACTGAGGAGGATAGAAAATGCCACTGTGTAATCACAAAAAGTGGTTAAATTAAACTTCAGGACGAGGACTGTGAAACTGATATTTCAAATAGTTTTTAAAAGACTATTTTAAATTAGTAGAATTTCTTATTGTTCCACAAATCATGAATCTGTGGGAGCACAGAGTCATACATATTAATAAATACATTTATTCTCAAATTAGGAGGGAACATTCATCGCAAAATGATGAGTTATTTCATCTATTGAAGTGCGAACACAGTTGAACGCATCTATTATAAAGATTATCCAACAACTCAAAAAGCATAGAAATAGTTTGCAGAAGTATCAGTATTTGGTAAACCAAATGATGTTAATTAGTTAAACTGCAATCGTTTTTGCCTGGTACAGAGATACCACACACATCTTGAGAAATTATTGAGTAAAAAATATGTTACATCTTTAATGAAAAATATAAAAGATGGTTTGGAACTGAAGAACCTAAAATTAGGGGGAGCTCTATAACCAATTATTCAAAGAAATTATCTCATGCAGAAAAAAATTATTTGTTTATCAATTACATTTACATTAAGTCTCTGTCGTTAGAAGGTGTGTTAATAATCAACTGGAAATTAATATTATGCACTAAAAAGTTTGTATAACTTGAGCTCATCTATACTCAAGAGTTGTCAGATTTGTCAAATCACTGGTTTAAAACAGAACAGTGCAAAACAGATCCCTACACCCCTAAAGTACAACTGCTGGAGTGGCACAGCACTGTTGGTTTTCTTCAGACTTCCAGAAATCTTAAGTGCTGACATACTGTGCTTAAAGTCTTAATGAAAAAAAATGTTTTAAATACTTTTCTCTCTAAAGAAAGACTAAAATTTTTAAAAGCTAAAAAATGTAGTGTTATTTTCTGATGCTAAAATATGTTAGGAAGTAAACACTTTTTCTTTAGAAACTTCTTTAACTCAGAAACAAAAATGAAAAGTGAAATGTTAAATTTTAAATCAAGCCACTCTGTCAAAATATTTTTTATATTGTTGAAAAGACTGTGAAATAAATAAAAAGTCTCAGGAATGTGAAAAAATATAAGAAATTCTTTTGGACCAAACTACACAAGACATTTAGTTTAGTCATATGCCATTTAGTGCCAATTAGTGAAGTTGCTGACATGCCATTTCAATAAAAAACAAATGACCTAAGTAGTGGGAATAATTAAATGAAATAAGATAATTAAAGGCTTCTCAATATATAATAAAAAATATGGCTGAAAGTGTTCTATAGTGTTGTCTTTTTATTTTCCCATTATCTGTCATTTTCTGCTGAGTTTTAATCAGTGTATCTATATGCACAAAACATAGTGTCCAGATGTTAATGTGCTGATGGCAAGAATCAGGTGTTCAATTAAAATATATTGAGTGTGCAAGGAAAAAAATGAAGCCTTCTATTAAGGAGACTATACACAGCTCAATTAAAAATGAATGTAACATTAGGTTGAACACCGACATTCTGTAATGACAATAAAATTTTACATTACATGATTATTTTATTAACTTAATAATCCAATTCTAATCTAAGGATCCCAGTTATTTTCTTCTAGAAAATGGATCCATTGCTTCTCAATATACAAAACAATGGTAAAGCTGCATTTACAGTTGTTGGTTTCCCTCCTCTGAAGCTTTTTCAATTTTCACCAGTAGTGAATGAAAAAAAACCAATTGTAACATCTGTACCATTTGTAGAGATCTTAGCCTAGCAAGTATTCTCAGCTTCTGGCAATATTTGTCACATTTTATAACTGTCCCAGATGTGTTGCTTGAATAACTCCAATTTCATTTGGATGTTTTCATTACTCAGAATGTGTTTCTAAAGGGCTTGACTAAAAGATCTGTAAAATGACGTCTCATGCCCAGCCTATTGCCCTTAATCTAAAAGGAATCATTCCATACTCTTAAATCTTTAGACCTTTGCTTCAGATCTTACCTTGCCCTTTGAAACTAAGACTTTAAACCAGATGAAAAAGGTTAGAGAGCTAAAAACATTCAGTTTTAGAAAAGAGAATTGCTGTCAGCTGTCCAGCTGTGAGGGGAGTACATTTTTAGGCACACTTTTTCACACCAGCACTACTAAAAACTGAACCAAGTTTCTTACTTTTCCTTGGTCTATGACATGGTGCCTTCTACTTAAGACTTTGAACTTAAAATGATCTCAAAATTTAAATTGGCAGTTAAAATCACAAAGGTAGTAACCCATGATAAAAACAGTAACTTCTAAGCCACTGATTTACTGAGCAAGGTAACTAGTTGTGTATTTAGGATTAGGTACACTTCTCTGATCGCAACCATATAGATTTTCATCTCTGGAAAAAACTATGAAGAAAAGCAGACAGCAGTTTTGGGCTGGCAATCTTCTAACACTATCAGAGAAGCTCTCCATGTGGTAAAAAAAGGGAAGCTGGTCTGACCCCGATGGAGACTTAGCTGTGGATCTCAAACCTACCCCTACCAGAACACTTCCCGTGCCAATCTGTCTGCAGATTACTCCATACAAACAGCATCTTGAGAGGCAATCTTAGAGGTCTTTGCTGTCTGCTGCTCCAAAGACAAACCACAGGATTTAACACACATGTGCAGGAATTAACATAACTTTTCTTGAGACCCAACCCAGAGCACTGCATCCAGCCCCAGGGCTGCCAACATAAGAACAAGGACCTGATGGAGTGAGTCCAGAGGAGGGTCACAAAGATGCTCAGAGGTATGGAGGACCTCTCCTATGAAGAAAAGCTGAGAGAGCTGGGGTTGTTCAGCCAGGAGAGGAGAAGGCTTTGAGGAGACCTTAGAGCAACTTTCCAGAACCTAAAGCGAACCTACAAGAAAACTGGAGAGAGACTTTTTGCAACGGTACGTAGTGATGGGACAAGGGGGAATGGCTTTAAGCTAAAGGAGGGTAGGTTTAGATTAGATGTTAAGAAGAAATTCTTTCCTATGGGGGTGGTGAGACACTGAAAAAGGTTTCCCAGAGAAGTTGTGGATGCCCCATCCCTGGAAATGTTCAAGGCCAGGTTAGACAAGGCTTTGAGCTACATTGCTGAACAGGCACAAAGTTAATTTAAAATGGGATTAAATTAAAACAGGTTTGTGATGGTAAGCACACAAAAAAGACCATTTGTAGTGTGGGATGGGCTCTTTACAGTTTTTATTTAAATAAAAAGACAGAATGAGCTAATAGTGCAGAACTCTGTATGAAAGCATCACCACACTGATGACATTGCAGAAACTGCCAGGCTACCACGGTGAAGCCTATTTGGGGATGAGACATACTCAAGGCCCCCGACAAAACAGTATTGATCTGCCAACACAATTGTGTTGACATTTAGCAGGACATGGACTATTTAAAGAGAGCCAACTATGACAAACATACTGTTTGAATAAAACAGGAGTAGTGCAGGACCATGGGGCTCTGCTATTATGTCAAAATTAAATGCAATATTTTAATAATTGAAATTATACTACTGTGGAGAAAAAACAAAACCAACAAACCACTTAATTGAATTCATAAAGAGTTACCTCTGTCTTTACATTCAGTATTGTGTTAGAATTGTTTTTGCCCATAAAGAATAGTGTATTATGAATTGAAATCCACCCTCAGACCTACGATAGCACAACTGACCCTACAGTTTCTGAGGCAGCATTCTGACACATGGGGTGGATTAGATTGGTTACATACTTTTAGTTTCTGAAAAAATTTTGCTGCCACAAGTACCTTTGATTTTGTAAAGGTTTATATTCCAAAAGACAAAAATTAGGTGAATTTTACCTTCCTACAAGTAACAGATGGACAGCACAAGAGACAGAAGGACATAAGAGGTAGGTGGCACACCCCCATCCTTGCAGTTAATAGGACTGGCACTCTCGGTATTGAAATAATGCCAGGCCAGGCCAGACCATATGCAGTGTCAACGTACGTCAGGTGAAAAGAACTCTCTTAAATTTGATGTCACAGATTAGTGTATGGTATCAAGAAACAACTCAGATCACCTGACGAGAAAGGCTAATAAATAAACTGCATCTTTCACCTGCATTATATGGGTGCTATGCTTATTTGTAATGGAATAAAGCAATACAAACCAAATCTAAAACAATTATTGAAATGATGTTTGGTTCTGCAGACTGGGAAAATAAGAATATTGCTTAGGTGACTATGTACAGCATAATCTTATGAATCTCATAATCAATTACATCTTCATTACTACAGACTCATGCATGTAAGGGAAGTTTCTGGACAACTTTCAAAAGAAATTTGGATGGCAAAAGTTAAAACATTTTAATCTGAAATAAATAAAAATATAATACAAAATAACACATAGAGTCTACCATATATAATTCTGGAATAGGCTAAGAAGCAGGAATACTTGCACGCAATTTCATTCTAATGATACTGTCAGCATATTTTGGGTGCATTTACAGAGCAGCAAATTCAAGCAAAACTAAAAGTCAGATTTTGCTGTGAATTACACTTTTCCAAAGCTATGGGAACTGTGTAAAGATAGCATACAGAAATTTCAGGAGAAGCCAACCTGAACTTTCCAGTCAAACCAGAGTCTCCTCAACTACGCTGTAGAGTTACTCTGAAGTTCCTGATACTCTGAACTTATCACTGCAAATTTTAGAACACCTCTGATAGGATAAATTTCTTCATCATTTATGGCATTAAAAAAAGCAGCCTACTTCATGCTTTCATTTCAGTAAGACAAATGATGCATAGTCAAAAAAAAAGTCCTGCCTGTATTTCACCTCACGTCCATGAAATTACTCAGATCATGATCTTCCCTGCAAGACCCCAATAAGGCATATGTTTTGCTACAGCATGACAACGTTTAATTTTTTAATACTACCTTCAACCCACATAGCACTGACCCACATAGCCCACCTAGTCTACTTACTTGGAAGAAAAAACACATGCAAATGAAACTTAAAATGTATTACTTGGTGTTTTAGAAAAGAACCCCAGCTACAGATCAAAGTATTTTCTCAATTCCTCCCCTAAAATTTAAAGAACTTAAAGTCTATTTTCAGTAAAATATTACTGCATCATTTCACCTTCTAAGTTACCACCAGGTTTGCTCTTTTTAATGAAAATACAGAAAAAAAAATTTTTTTGCACATTAGTAACTTTCCAAAGTTCTGATTTGAGCATATCCAAAACCAGGAAAGACTGTTTAGATTGCATTCTTTTTATTTTTCAAAAATCCAATAAAGCAAATATTTACAAGCACAAATGCAAGATTTCACACTATACCATGTATTTCATGTACTTTCAGGATTGAAGCCTTAATGGAACCCTTGACATGGGCATCAGTAGAAGATGTTGCCCAGTTTGGCCCAACCACTCTCACGTACTTAAATCAAGTACCTAAAGAAAAAATGATTTATCTACATTGGTAAATCAGTCTGAGTAAGGAGCATGCTTTTGAAGAAAATCCCTTCATTGCCCCAAAGTTGCAGCACTTGGTTCACACTGCAGAATTGATTCAGAGCAGGTGAAAAAGGCTCCTCTTGAATTAAATAAAATCAGCTGTGGTGCTCAGCTAGTGTACCTCACATATTCCAGCCACTAGGGTGCTGTAAGTCTAGGACAAGACATGACAGAGACTAAACTAAATCCCCAGAAATGCATATGAGGTGATTACCAGATCCTCAGCAATCACTCAGTCTCTGTACAGATCTGTTTGGGCACACATCACACTTGGCTCCCTTTGTAGTCAAGGAGACAAATGCCAAACAGAGTTCAGGTCTTCCAGATTACCATCTCTTTCTATTGAGTAACAATTTTGGTGGCCATCAGCGGCTAAAAATCCTTCATAGGTGCCTCAGAAAAGTCCAATTTACTGCTCTTTGAACCATTTGTTCTTTAATTCTTCTCTCTGCATGGTAGGATTATCACATGCAATTAGCCCTCTTAGTACAGGGCTGAATCTCACCCCACTGTTTCAACAAGTGGCTGTTGCTAGAAGGTACTCAGTCGACCAGGCTCTCTCAGCAGTGATGCTGCATTCGAATTTGCCCAAGTGGAGAAGATATGAATTAGGAGTCAGTCACATAAAATATGAGGACAAGTTCTAAGTGATGCTGCAGCACAGCTCAACACCATCTTTATGGCCTCTTCTCTAATGTGCAGAGGTTTTTCACTTATTTTTTTTCCTCGCACATGCACACAAAGACCAGTAAGTTGAGACGGGAAGAGCTTTAAAATTAAGAATTTAAAGAGCTTAAAAGTTAATTGATAGTACAGACTAGAAAAGTCTACCTAGGTGTTCTATGGGTCACTGAGATGTTTGGTCATAGGTTCTGAGATATTACAGAGACAAGAATAAAAAGAATTGGCATTTACATATGAATGCAAGGCACCATTAAGGTAAACCGTAAGGGATAATCCATGCCAAAAGAAGAGTTTAGGACAGTGAGACTGTGAGTAACTGCATTAAAGGCTGAGAAGAGAATAAGGTACAAAACCCAGTAGGCAGGAAATGGACAGGTACCAGGCATGACCACTCATTCCAACTGCTTATTTTGTAAGGTTGAATAAGGACTTTAGCAAAGACAAACCAAAGAAGAATTTGACACACATGCAGTACTGATTACGGGGAGTTTCTATACCTAATCAATTACGCATATTCCATCCTAGTGAAGGCAAGAGGATATTGAACAAGTGTTGCTACAGTTACGATCTAAAGACAATACATATACAACTGAACCTGCATCACTCTGCCCATCACAGAGCTGAAGAAAGCCCATCTTAACATTTCAGAAGCATGGAGCTTTAAGATGAAATATGAAAAAAGAAACACCCTATATAAACAGTTGTAATGATTTTTTAATGCGAGACTACAATCACAATTTAAATATAAATTACATATTAATAAGAACAGATTCTTAAATCTATTCTCAATTCCTTTACTTCATTTTTTAAAAAAGTTGTGAGCAAAAGCAAACCAAAATTTTTCATAAGAAAAGAAGTATTGTAAGTTTTACTATCAACCTTACCTAATCCATAGATATTTTTCACATGAAATCTGTTGTGATTAAGCTAAGTGAGTTTGGATCTAAATTTATATCTCAGCTTTTACAAATATTTCAGATTAATTACTATGGAATAAATGAAGAATGACACCTTAATTAGTAATGCTTCTCTTAGCAATTAGGATTCTCTTGGCTTCTTTTAGCAATTAAAGTGGCAGTGACATATCATTAAGGTCTTCAAAGATTCCCTGTGCCTCTCAGAAGTAATTACTGTGTGAAGCACTGAAAATCAGGCTCATAGCTATAATCTGTTCTCTAAGGATCTAGCAGCAGGATAAACACTTTGGCTTCTTCCTTCCATAGTAATTTTGCATTAACCCATTATCATTATCCAATCAATCATTAATGTAATTTTAATGTGTCATTTTTCATGAAGTTCAATTTCATTTTTAAAAAGTAACTGATTATAGTAAATTGATTTTGCAAAAATGTGTAATAGTAAAATCATTTAAATGAAAACAGTTATCACATTAGCACTTTTCTCCATGGCAAGATGCTAACATTCATTTAGCACAATGAAATACCAGCATTAAGCACAAAGTAGCATAACAGAAAATACTTACATGAGACACCTTGGTATAATAATAGTAACACCTTCATGCATCACTAAACGTGCAGCTTATAACGTATATAGGAAATTTTGGCCTTAATATATACATGTTCCTTTATGAATGTACAAATGAGGACAGGTTTGTCAGAATTTAGCAAGATAGGATAGCTACAGCTACATGAATGGCATTTTTGACTCCAGACAAAATAAACAAAAAATATACACCACTGCTTTTGAATCCAATTTAAATTTGCTTTTTCATGATGGGCCAAAATTTGACCAATATTTCTGCAGAAAATAAATCCACTGTTCTAGTTTTTTAGTTTTCCTTTACTTTCTCAGTAGTCTCATTCCACATGTCAGAAGTCTTTGAAGTACTTGGGTTTACTCTGTGCTGGGATTTATGAGTTTTATTTTGCAAAAAGGGATTCTCACACGCTTGTCTTCAGGGGCCCAGGGTCTTGGATCTTCAGAGTCAGCAACTGTCTGGGACTTACTCTTGAAAAGAAAGATATTATCCTCTTCGTAAATTTTATTGAAAAGCTCTTATGGCTTCAAAGGAATCACGTTAACTTCATGCAGTAGTTAACTTACAGATCAGTCATACCAGCCCTTTCCAGTACAAGGTGTTTAGCAATGACTACATTTAATGAAGTATTCTGAAGTTTGCAGCCAGGATACTTTTTATAGCAGTTTGTGACATATTCTTCTTCAGGATTTTTCACTGAGTAGAGAAAATATGATCTACACATACAGATTTGTGGTGCTGGATGTTAGATGACACTTTGGCACACCCTGATGTAAAGTAAGGAGCAGGCATTCCTGAATGGTAGTTCCTGAGTGGTATTTGCTGTGCTGTATACTTCAGGTGCTGATCACACTTTTTTACCAACCCCCCTTTTTTTCTTAAACAGTCCACTGTCTGCAATTCAAACAAAGCCTATTTCATCAGCCACAAAACATATCTTCCGTGAGTGGTAAAGACCTGGCCTTAATACAGTTTGCTTCAGCACTACAGAACCACCCTACCGCTACCGTGCTTGTCTTGATCAAACCTGAGACTGTCATGCTAGGTCTAGACTGAACATGGATTGGGAAACGAAACTTTGTAGTTCACACCTCTTTTGTCTCTGAAGTCAAATAAACTCACCTGAAACTCTGGTACTTCTTTACACCTTCCTGTCAGAAATTACAATGAAATCTTTTGCCCAGTGTCTCAAAGGTATATGGCAAGCAAATACAAGGTCACATTGTCCATGCATTGAGTCTGAACATGAGCCAACTCTAATTCAAAAGTGTTGTGAACATGTGAGTGACCCCAACAGTTCTGTAGTGCAGGTGCTGGCATCACAGTGTCAATTTTTTGGTTTTGTGTTGGGTTTTGGCCAAATACTATGTCTCCCTCTCTCTGCTACCAAGCCCCATGACCTCTTCAATTACAGTAAAAGCAATCTCCAACTCACTTTTGCTTCGTAAATAAGTTTCTTTATGAGAGAATTCCCTTCAGAGATATATGCTTTTGTTCATTTTCTGTATTCCAGACATCCTCATTAGTTTAAAAGGTACTCTTTGGAAAAGAGTTGCTCTGTGTGGGTAGATGAGAATGAGGTTCTTTGGACACCCTGGGCACTACAGAGGCCAGCTAGACCAGGCAAACATTGTTGCATCCCATTTGCCGGTAACAAATGGAGAGACAAAAAAAAACTGTGCACAACATAAAATCATAGTGAGAGGGAGTGACTAAGTTTTACTTAGACGCAGCTGAGATGAATACACACAATTCCTGTGACAGGATCATCTTACAGCAGACTGCTGCATCCCACAGTGTTTCAACATGTTGTAGCAAGATTTCACAAGGCAATGACTGTGACAGACAGGAATCAGGAGTATTTTTGTTATTTGGTTAGTGAATCAAGAACAAATCTTCACTTTGAGGTAGGCATCCCTTTCCCAAACATGAAGACTGGCTGAGGATTATCTTTTCACAGAGGAGTTTCAAATGGCACAAAGCTAGTCGAAAAATCTCTCATTTGTATATGGATTGCTGGTCATCTCAAAGAAACTGGAAGGCCTGATGCTGGCAGTGGGCAATCTCTCAGGCATTTTTAGAAAGATTTACCTTCTAAATGTATTTGAGACTAATTAGGAGTAATTGTAGAAGAAATGACAAAGATATTAACTACTGTTCTTAGGATAAGAAATTTTTTTGAACAAAACCAGAGGTATTAAAAATACAAATGGAGCACGTCTGCTGCCAAACAGAACAAGCTGTATGTGTTAGAGGACAACACAAATCCTAAAAAGTCACCAGTGTAGACATAAAATTCTCACAGGAATTAATATAAGTGATGTTTATTTAATATAAAATATTTATTGAATTTTGTAAGATTTGAATAAGGATGAATTTATTCATCTTCATAACTATATAAATAGAAACTACTATATAAAGATCAGTATAGTAGGAAACCCCAGAAATACCAGTAGAAATGAAGTTATTTCTCCTAATTGTATTGTTACTTGTAGCAAAAATGTCTTACTATCTATCAAATTAGTCTGAGTTTCATTTAAAATAAAAGGAGACCAGGGCACTTTCACTTGGGCAGCTATGCAGTTTATCTTTTACCTGAATTTAGATTTCAGAAACTGTGAAATAGGCAGAAGAAAAAGACGACATGCCTGAAGCACACCTCTTGTTCTGGTAGTTCACCTTTTCAAAGCTTTGCATCTGGTCACAGGGCATTTATTTTAATTTAGGAGATATTTTAATTTAGGAGATATTTCTGAGTGCAATATATATAGAGAGAAGTTTACCTTACTACCCCCAGTGTACCTTTCCTGTTTTTCAATAGCCAGTGTCTTAGGCCAACCACTTAAATAAACCAACGTGTCAAGGTATCCCACCCTACATAGCAGTTGCTTTGAGAAAACTCAGAGAACTCTTACAAAGCCTAAACACCTAAATTTTTTGGCTGCTATAGTGAGGCCATATGATTAAATGATCAGAAAAGAATTCCAAATTATCTGATGCTATATAAAGCTTGCAAAATTCAAACAAACTCAACAGTTTCTTCCATCGGACTTCTCCTATGCTTCTTGGTCTTGACATCCACAAAGCAAAAAATAAGCATTCTGCCAAGGGACAGGGAGAACTTTGCTCTTCGAGGCAGTAGCTGAAGTCATTGCTCTGCTACCCTTTTCCAAGAAGAAATGCAATAGCAGCAAACAGAAAGCTAGATGGTGCTACTATGCTGACTTTATGGTTACAACCAGATAGGCAGCACACGAGCTTGGAAAGACAAATCAAATACTATAAAGGGATCCAGAGGAGTTTACATATGTAGATAAAGAAATGCTGTAGTTAGGTAAGCATTTGAGTATTTTAACATTTGGTTCATGCTATGTTTATAAGAAATGAAAGACCAACAGGAATCTCTAAGATAATCAGCTCTTGCTTTTGAAAGAGGAAAACATTAAGGAGAAACATATTTTCAGTAACTGTTGAAAAATAATAACCAAGTTTTATCTCATAGAAAGCAGTACTAATTGAAGAAGTCTATGCTTCGTATTAACATATAATAACAAGCATTAGTAAGAATTTTCTAAGATGTTGCAAACATCTTAGGTATTATTGTAGGTTTCTAACACTTTCCTTCACTTTGAAGCAATTCTACACCTATTCATTTAAGAAAAATTAAACTTGAAGTTTAAATGAGCCAAAAATTTCTTTCTATTTCATCTTTTTACTGTTGGTAAAACAGATTTTTTAGAGTTATTCTGACATATTTGTGTGTTTTGGCTCAGAGACTAAGGACTGACACATTTCAAATTACAAAGGCTTATCTGTGACAGGGAGCTTGCAGTACTTGCTAAGAGAAGTGTGATTGTATTCCTGACATCTTACATTATCTGCATAAGTAACCCATAATTACAATAGAGTAATTGCAATGTATTCACCTTGCATATTTTTCTGAAATCATGATTGTGGGAGGAGATCTCATCTTCAGATCAAACCCAGATTACACATCTTCAAATTGTAAAGGTAATTCTGTTTCTTGTCCTGCTCTTCTTTGCCAGGTGACCATGAACAAACATGTTGCCTGTAAGAGCTGGCACCAGCCTCCTTCTGGCTGACTTCAGTGCCCCCGTGGCTCTTCTCAGCTGAGCTGTGAGCTCAGTAGCAGCAGTGACTGCAGTTTATCCAGGCAACAGGCACGCACGGCAGCCCTACCACTGAGAAGCCAGCAGACCCCAGTGCTACCCTCAGCTTTGTCACCAAATTGCCCATGACCTTGGGTGATCTCTGTTTATTCCCGTGTTTCATTTCACTCAGCTGCAAACCAGATTATACTCATCTTTCTCTCTAAGGATAGGTGACAAATATCATAAAAATGAGAGGAAAAAATTACTTATCTTCTAATTCGGCATCTTAGAAGACTGCTAACCAGAGCATTTGTCTCACAGATATCCTTTAGTTCTGAAACTACAGCAGAAGGAGGAGAAATGTGATTCTTCTGTCACATTCAGGAACCAGTAGCTATATTTACTGTTCATAAATACTGTCCTAAGAGCACTTCAGCCAATTGCAAGTGCAAAAGAGAAAAAACTTAGGAGTTAGCAAATTAATGGTGATCTTATATTCTCAGAAAATACAACCATAAAAAAACCCCAAAAACAAAAACAAAGCAAAACCCAAAACCATCAAGTTTTGAGAGCAATATGATTTCACACAGATTCCTTACTATTATGGAGACCACAAATTTAAAGAAGTCACCAAAATACTTTCTTTATAGATGAGAGACAGAGAGAAAATTCTAAGTGCTTGCAGAATGTTTATTCCAAATGCAAAAGTTTAAGAAATTAAAGATACATTATTTACATATGAAACGTGCCATAGCAGAAAGCAGAACGGAACATAAAAGAATGAATTTTGCCCTTCAAATCTTGGAAAAAGTTCAGGACAAGAGCTAGGCTGAAATGTTTCACTTTGGAAGTCAAACCCAAATAATACCACTTTGTAATATTGTCCTGTTCAGGCTGTTCAATTTGCAAGAATTTAATTTTATTTTATTATTTATTTCCTTTTTTTTTTCTTTTTTTTGTAAGACCACTGAGCATTACTAATCCTTTAAAAGCAAGCTTTAAAAAAAAATCCCAGTATTCCTTTTTTTATTTCTAGATTGGAAGCAATAGAATAATACCCTTTAGTAACCACTAGGCTATGCTAAGATACAACTAAACAGGCACACAATCTACTTTTTAAAATAATGCATGATTTAAATGCACACAGATGTGCAAAGGCACATCAAAAAACCCCCATGCATTAGAGAAGGGATTTAGAGTAACCCACCTATCTTGAGTCAATTAACCGGTCCTGCTGGGGTTTTCAACCCTAAAATAATTAGGAATTAAGGAGATCCAATTGAGCTTTCCTGAAGCAAACAGTACCTCCCTAATGCTGCTATTCTAACAAATAGACCTTTCAACAGAAATAAACAGGTTTTTAGTATTTTATAGAGGAAGTTTTTAGCTCAAATTTTACTCCTTTCCTTTGATGGTTTGTTTTAGATTCAAGATTGCAACAGAAAAAAATATTAGAAATGCTAAAAAATCTCCTTTTGTATGGATATTTGCTTTACTAAATAAAGGAGATTTAAAAAATATCTCATATGTGCTCTTCATTTTAGATAAGGGAAAGGTTACTGCTTTCTATGAGAAGACAAATGCAATACAAATTATGAGAAAGGAATCTAAAATATCATGAATTGTCAATAATTGGAACTGTTCTACAAATCCCCCTTAATGAGCAATATTTACCTTGTCACTACTCAGACTAGCTGTGTATGCTTTGCCTTGTAATATACTGACAGGATTCAGATACAAAAGGATATTTATATACCTTTTCAGATTAATTACTACTTTGAGAGCCTTTCATGTAAGAATAAAAATAAAACTGTAAAATAAGTAATAGGATTATGTTTACTGTAAGATGTATAATAGTGTTCAATTTTTTTAAAGCATGTAACAGAATACATTGAAAAAACATGAATTGCTGCCTTCAGCAAGTGTTTTTTTGAAATCATATTTGTGGAGTAACACTAGATTAACTGTATGAATGTGTCAACATAAACATAAACCTCTTTGTTGGAGAAGTACAAATGAACTGCAATTGAGATTCACAGTAGTGTTGAGTCATAAAGACTTTTATTTCTTGCTCTTAGAAAGGTTAAAATTCATAATTAAAAATCCCAAGTTTATAATCTAATTTAAAATATAATTTTTGGTTATGACTGTGGAAATCAGAGAGAACATGATCTGAAGGTGATGCAGTCCAGAATACTATTTGTGACTGAAGTACACGGCAGTAAAATTTGTAGAATTCAGTATTCTTGAAGCATAAATGCAAGACAAGTTTTGAAGTCTTCCAGCATATCCTCTGTGTCAGTAAGTAAAGTCAGTCTTAAAAAGGAAAAACTTTTCTGAAGAGATAAAATTGAAAATCCACCATTTGACTGGGCCTGTGGGTTTTCCCAACCCTGCAGAACCTGAAATATTTGGGCACAGTTCCCATATCTAAAAAAACTGTGTCTTATTGTAATTAGATAGAGTATTAATCTACTAAAACCCATCCCTCTGCAATTGGCTGTGGGATAAAATTGGAATTCAACTCGGAAGCACTTTTGAGACTCTCAACTGAAAATAATTACGTAATACTAACAGATTGCCTTCTTTTCCTAAGAGACATAAGAATCTTGTACATTAGTTTGTTAACTCAGACTGACACACAGAAAACATTACGTTGTCTAGTTCAAACTTTGGTTAAGGATAAAGCTTCTGAAAAATACAATGAAGAATTAGAACTTAGCTGGGTTGAACACACTAACTACACTAGAACTCTGTTACAAAGCTTGTAAAATTCAACTTGCTGACATGAAATTCCAGGAGAAAGGATGATCACATTCTGTCATCCTTCTATATCCCTTTCTTTTGTGTACTCTATGACACGGTACTTAAATATATGACCACATTCTAACAATCAAATAAAATCAAATAAAACATAAATAACATAGACAAAAACCTCCCAGTTGTTTTCACTATTCAGGATAGCAGCAGCTGCCTTTGAGCTGTTCAGCACTTTATTTTGTCCTATGGCCTCCTTCATTATGTTTTATGCAAACACTGCTTTACAGAGAGACTTGATATTTGCATTTCCACATTGTACAGGTTTTCCAGGGAATTGCAGAGCCCGGCACTGTTATAACCCTGCCCAGCAGAGCACAAGCCTTTGGCTGAGCGAAGTGACGATGCTTCCACTCCCCCAGCTCCTCTGGAGTGTGGGAACCTTTTCTACCAGATGCTTCCAAAGATTTATCTTCATATATGTATGATCCTGGGAGGTGGTACTACTGTCCCTTGATAACAGGACAATTGAAATACTAAAAATTTTAGGCTTCAGAGATTAATTTTTAGGATACCTGGACTTGTACAGCACAATGAGTATTTAAAGTCCCATTTCCACTGACTTCAGCTAACAGCTGAGTGTTGACCACCTCTATAAAATCAGATTCCAGTTTATCAAACTGGACACAGGAAACAAGTAACATCAGTTACTGTAGGTGGAAACATTTCAGTCTCTTATAGGAAACTTCTGTGCAGAACAAATGGGGATAAAAGCCAGTTTCTTCCAAGCAACCCTCAACTATTTTAACTGCAAAATATTCCTTTGCCTTTCTGATGATAAGGTCCATCATCCATCACATATATCCAGTCTCTTCACAAATGCAGATTTCCCTGATAACACACTATCAGTTCAGAACCAGAGCAGCTTTAATATGTGTATTAAAGCAAGTGGGAATCGCTCTTGAAAAAAACCAGCAAATGACCACTTAATACTTATACTCACCCAGGAAGTCAAGAGAAGGCTGCAGAGAGTGCCTGGGTGATGGCTCTTTGTAATATTAATAGTTCCTGACTGTATATACTAAGAATTCTACTAGCAGGTGTTCTTTTCCCTCCAAACAAATACCCTCTTCCTTCCTCTTCACTGCAACTCCAGTGTTTTCTACAATACTTCATCAATCTCTTCAACAGTTATTGAAGGAATTATTAAGTTTTTATTTCATTTCACATATATTAATGGGGGACAAGTCCATACATCCCTTCGTGCCCTAACTTTTCTTAACAAGTATGCAGGTAATAATCATTACAGCTAATAGCTATAAGGAAGTGGAAATGATGACTGACCTAGAGCATTTTTGGTGGGAAGAACTACAATATCTGCCTGGAGAATAGTGACAGTAGTGATCCTGAAATAAAATGCAGAAGTAAACAACTGTGCCAGGAGATTAGTATTCAAAATCAATCTGAGGAAGTAACCATCAGCAGCAGATGAAATGGATAACGATTAAATTAAATTACTGACAACAATATTTGATGGGGTTCTTTAATGGTCAGACAAGACTACTGATATAAACCAGCAAGGTTAACTGAATTGGGGGGGCTAGAAGACCCTCTGAAGACCCCAGAAGAACATCTTCTTGCCAAGACAGCCTCTGGGGAAATAGAGGAGCATGATGAGAGGAAGTGTTGGAGCCTTCTCCTTGTTGCTGGATCCAGTTGCATGTTACACTCTAATTGGGGGTGCAGAGAGCATGACCCCAACATTATCAGTGACCTGATCAAAAATGGGAACTTCTCCTAGTCATTGCTTAGGATAGGGGCATGGCAGCACAACACCCCTGATGTGTGTAGGGTGAAGTTTGCAATTGAACCAGGTCATGTGCAGATGAAAATGCTACACATCATTCCTTGCTGATGTGGTTTAAGTCAGGCTGCCTCCATGCTGCCTTTTGACAAGCCTGCTGAAGAGGGCAGGTAGCACCGTGCCTCCCTGCATCCTGCACTACTGCCAACGGGCTGAAAACCTTTCAGCAGCAGGAAACTGAATCCATGCTAGTGGGCTGGATCTAGATAAAGATGTGCCACCATCACCAAACCCTTTCACTGGTGTTTGGTGAGTGCAAACGAACGGGCCAGGAGGTGGGACTCACAGGAGAGCTTTATGCTTTATCATGCTTTAGTACAAACACTGTTCTCTCCTCTCCAGCTCCTCTCTACTCCAGCTTATTCATGTCAGCTGAGTCTTCCTGCTCTCTCCTGCTACATTATCCCATTTCCCTTATGTATTTGCTGCCCTGCTTTGAAGTTTTCTCATCTCAGTTCCAGTCTCCAAGCACAGTAGCTCCAGTTCCCCCCTGACTCTATGACTAGTTTCCCTCTCTTTCCTCGTAACTCCTGGTCACCAGTCACAGGTCTCCATCTAGCAAGTCTCATTGTTACAGTCCTAATCATAAGTGTCTAAGTTTCACAAAACCAAAATGAAGGACAAGATTGATACATGGGAAATCTGAGCCCAACTAATTAACACTTTGACAAAACTTCAGTCAGTTTGGTAGTTTTTTTAAAGAAAGTATCATATATAGGAAACTTTGGCAATTACTGCCTGTATACAATGAGCAGAACACAAACAGGAGGAGACCAAAAAGAAATCTAAATAGCATGGACAGTATATTGGTTCTTTGCGATTGCTTTATAAAAAAGATACAGACTTGCTTTAGCAACACTACCTGTTCTTGCAGCTGGGCTGAGGAATAGCGGTGGCAGTCGATTAAAGGAGCTGTCTTTATGAATAATCTATTCCACATAGTTTCAGTGTTAGACAGAAAAACACCCTTAAAATGGCATTCATACATATTATTTTTTCAAGAGAAAGACCATACAACAGACAGAGAAAGAAAGGGGAGACTATGTGGCAAATATCACTCCATTCAGGTATATGATTAATCCTATTTTAATGGAAAAACATTTTTCTCCTAAATATTTAGCAAAGTCCCATAAAATGTAACATTCAAAACCAGTATCTAAATGAGACTGTAGTCTTAGTTCTCCATTTCAGACCTAGCTCAGCATCTGTCTTTACACATCACTGAACATCTGAAATGAATGTTATTCCTGACTAGTCCAAACTTCATGTATAAAATGCAGATGTAACACAAAACCATACTATAGGAAATGTTTTACAAATTTATAAGGTTTTAAAAACTTTATGGTTTTAGATACACTTCGTAAAAACACAGGCACAGTGAGACAAAATAATAAAATAGAGACAGCCAGGAAATGGACACTTACCCACAGTGCTTCATGTGAGGTGGTTTGTCCATTCTCACTGCCAGTTTAATTTTCAGGTCACTGTCCTGACTGTTTTTGGGAACTATCATTTTATGCAGATCAGGGGACTTTGGGCTATTGGACGTTGGATATAACACTACCTGCAAGTCATGAAAAGATAAACTTCAGCAAGCTAATAAAAAACACCCCTGGTAGTCTTTAATGGAAACATCTAAGCAGTGAAGATTCTTGTTGCATCTCCTCCAATATGAAAGATGACTAAAAAAGATTTCATAAATCTAATAAACCAGCAGAATCAATCTTATTGTAACAGACGAATTTCAAAAATTAACTCCTTCCTTCTCTTATAAATGGGTATTTTCATATTTTGAGTTAATAAAATTTCCTCCTGTTAATACATTCTGAATTAAGAGCTTTTTTAAAAAAAAAAAGAACAGTTGGCATTTCAAAAGGGTCATGTAGAATTAAACAGGAACCTAAACTTTTACATTAGTCAATGCTCTGCTGGAAACACCTTTTGAAGCAATTTTTTGTAGCATTATGTAACAGATCAGCCCTCAGTAGTGGCACTGCTTGAGAGAAGATAACCAAAGCATATGTCTTGTTACTGTCTCCAGTTTTTGATCAATAGCATTAATAAAAGTCAATTTTAGTAAAAAACCACAGAAATTGTAGATGAATTCCAAAGCATCTTTGCTGCAAATGGAATATAATAAATGTAAGATGCTATGTACAATTCACATGTGATATGACACAAACCTTTTGTTTAATCTACAGTGATAGACATAAAAAACCCCAAACCATTGAATTTTAAAGATTTATTTTTTAAAACATTTATATAAATTTCTTGAATTTTCTAACAATTAATTTTAGACTAATAGTCACAAGTTGTTAAATATTTATTTACCACCCAAAAAGTTTATCAATGTATAGCCAGTACAATTAAAAATTACTGCTTCATCAAATCCTTACCCACAGCGACATGTTCAGCAGTTAAATGCTGCTGGAACATAATTTCCTTTCATTCTTATTATAAGTACTACTTTTGAACCACTTTAGACTCTAAAGTATTAACATATTACTTGGGAGTCTGTCATAACATTCAGGGAGTTCTGAATTATCATTATCATTTCAAAAATAACAACACTCTAAAAAGTACCATTCTTCACATCTTTCATTTCCTGAAAAACAGAATTAATTATTATGTTAACCATCAAGTTATGTTCTTACACATAGTACTTGTGTCTTGTGTCATATATCTAAAACACAATATATTGTCCCCCATGTTACTATGAAGGTTAAATCAAGTATTTGAGCAAAACTGTCCAAACAGGTATAAATCTAACAGACGTTATTAAGCCAAAAATATTACAACAGTGTCATTCAGATCTAATCATCTGAAAGATGGCCTAAGTGGAAGGCCTTCAGCTTCTCATCTCAATAATTTGCAGAAGCACATCCCTGCATCCCGTTAATATCAGGAGCTCCAAGCTCCTCTCAAGCAGAGAAATATGATGCATCACTCCTAATCAAATATGCAACCTTTGTAAAACCAGTGGAAGAAATAACCTGTCAGATTTATTGAGTACATTCAGTACCTTTTAAAGAGATAGCAGAAGAATCATTATATTCTGATTTTAGCAAACCAGGAGTTTACTTTTTTCTTTTCTTGCAAATGCACAGAAACCACTGTCTATAACAGAGTTTATTCCTTTGTTCTGATTTTCATTCTGAGTAAAAGGCACTCGTTAAAAAAACATTTAAAAATATTATGAGCATGGCAACCTTTGCGTTCTGATGTATCAAAGGGAAAATTATTTTTGGTTATCCCTTTAACTGCAAGATTATATAAACAGAACTATTATACATTCCTTGCATTTAATCACTAGGTATTTACATAGAACTGCAGGTGATGCTAAGAATTTTTCCTTTTCTACAGGTTGCAGTTCCTGTTGTCCTGTAAAAGCTTATTACTGCTCAAGCATCTCAAGTGACATCTTTCTCCTGTCAACTTCCTGAGATTTTAGAATGCTGATGAAATTAAAAGCAGACAAGAGTATAACTAATTTATGTCTGCAGTACTGACAATTCCTTTCCTGAATTTTTAAAGAAGTATTATGGGGCTTCAATTTCAAATCTCTCACTAAGAATAAGTATCTGTCAGACTGTTTAAGTATGCACTGTGTTAGGTTATACTTTGTCAGGCCTTCCAGCTTTAAACAATGAGAGCTTGAGAGAACTTTGTAATCAAACTTTTTGTTACACACAAACACATGTATGCACATGCACACAAAGCATTTGACAGGCATTAATTACTTTGCAATAACCTTCATACTAATATTGCCCTTAGGGGCAATGATAACTACTGTGTACCATACCATCAGCACAACCTGTAAGCTCCCACAAAATCGCTGAAACCAAAACACTTGGCAACTGCTCCTTGATAAGAAAAGTAAAAAATTGCTGAAATTTCTATTAAAAGCATTCTCTCCACTATGGAACACTGTAATGTGAGGTCACTGCCATTGTCCATTGAGAAGCTTTCTAGGGTTATTCTGTCTCAGATTTCCTTTCAGCACGCTTAAGGGGTTTTAATCTTCTGGTTGTTTCATAATCTACTTTAAAAAAATGAAATGGTATCAACTCACATGTTTTCTCTGGCAGGTATAATAATCACCTAGAGGATACCCTCACTGTGCCTAAAACTTCCATAAATTTCATAAAATTTCTGCTGCATCATATATTTTTGTACTATATCATATATTTCTGAACTTTTAATTTATTTTATTTTGGTTTATTTTATTGTTCATATACCTGTGGATATCACCATGGTAAGTTGTGCAGCAGCAGCACAGAGAGTTTGGACAGTGTTTACCATAATTATACTAACAGATAATCTATGTTAAAAAGTACAATGAACTGTTAATGACCAGAAAGCTACACAGTGAACATAGTTGCTGTGAATTGGATTGCTTCAACTCATGTAAAGCAAATTAATACTATCAGAACAGTGTGGGTTGAGATAATTAAGTAAATTCAATCATCTCATAAACATTAAAAAATACTTGACCACGTGTTCCAATTCTATCTAGCATTACATTTCCTCACACCACACTGTAACTGAAAAACTGTCAAGTTCACTTTATGCCTCTACTCACCTGGATGTAAAATAAACACAGAAATCTTAAATACTATAGAGCAACATTGTAGGCATTTGTGCAAGTGATGTTCTCAAAATACTGTTTGTTAGCTGTGAATGACTGAAAATGTTTCTCTCTTCGGCTTAAAAGATGACAGGTTGAAAGACGCTGAAGCTAATATCATTTGACAACTTAAGTAACCATCATTTTTGTGATTCCATTGTGTATTTAGGTCCCCAGGTGGGTCACAATGGAAGAAGTTAATTTAAGTACACCTGAGCCAAACAGTCAATCCAGACAAGCAACTATTAATTCTATTTTTGGCCCATTGATCATATCTTCTTTTAAAGGTATGAAAGACTGAGTTGCCTAAAGTACTCTAAAAGCTTAAACAAACCAAACTGGGGGCAGTCTTGTTTTCTCAGAGAAGATAATTGAGCAAAAGGTTCAGATTGAACAGCCTGTTCAGAAATATCTCCAACAGGTACTCCCATGTTGAGATAAAACTCTCAGGCTAACCATTAATGGCTGTAGTTGTCCTGCTGTCAAAAGAATAGGCAGCCTTCAAAAGGGACTAATGAAGGCAAGCAGACTGGCAAGTTGTAAGCACCTCAAGAAAAATCAAGAGTCAAGATATTCTCTACTTTTTCCCCCCTCTGACACTTGTGGCTGAGTTTCAGCCAACTTGTGTCCCCACTTTCTGGATGCTCCCCATCCCCTACTTCCACCAAAACTCATGATATTCAAGAGTTGAACCTCAGTGATAGATTTACCCACTCTTTTGACCCAAGTATTTGAGATGAGATAGATTTTATAAGTTGGGATGATCTAAGACACATTTTGAAATTTCAGATCCTGGGCACCAGACCTTGGTAATCATGGTAATTCTGAGCTGACTGTGCTGAATTTTGGCTCACTGTCACAAGCAAAAATGATGAAAGTGAAGAAGATCTGCATCTTAATGCCCTGGCTGAAGAGGCAGGTGATGTTTAGCATGCTATTACAAAAAATAGTTATCTGGCCTTCAGTACAGACCATACCACACAACCTTAAAAAAAAAGGAAGATGCAGCTTATCCACAGTCTGCTCTTCATAACACAGCCTGTGTCATCTTCAGAAAGCAAACCAAACCTCAGCCCAGCCCCAGCCCCATCCCCAGGGAGGCTCCCGATGCATGGAGGTGCTCTGGTGTCTCCCAATCCTGCCCCATGCCCCGATACCCCAGGGAGTTGCTCCTGCTTCTGGCATCCAGCTTCCTATCCTTTCTTCAAACTCTATGGTCTCCAAAAGGAAAGCTAGAAAATTTTATGAGACAAAAGTTCTCATGCCTGATGTGCTCTTTCAGAACACAAATGGTGTTAAAAATGTTTGGTTTTTTGCTGCTGGCCAAAAGGGCATTTTCTTTTTTATCTTATACCATACATAGAATGAAAACTTTCAAACTCGTATCTTAAGGTCTGGCTAAGTTACAAACAGTTGAGAACTCAATATACATCACACAGCCTTAATCATAAGCAGCTTTGTGAGGTCTGTTCAGAATAAACAACACACTCCTAGTCATGCAACAAATCCCACAACGAACTAGAGAAACCAAACTCTCTAACTCCCATGCTCTACCAGAGACATTTCTAACTCAATTTGTGATTATTTAAAGCTATGAAAAACAGCCAGTGCTTGACACGTAAGATCACATAGTCCCTCAACTCCATTTGTTGAAGCTTTCATCATGCCACAGGACTAATTAATACAATGTAAGGATTTTCTTTCATGTTTTAAAACACAGCAATTTGAAAAGACGCCAGTGCAAGCAGAGAGGACAGGCAAAATTTAAGTTATAAAACAAGTACCCATTATTATTAGGCATATGTAAACTTATGCTGCTGGTCATCCTCTGAACAAATATGATAGAAAAATCTAGTTAAATATGTGCTGTTTCACTGATCTGAAAATAGTTATAGACCAAAAATTATTGAAGGTGGTTTGGGATATGAAATAGATGACTAGAGAAACCCTTTAACGTTATGTAGTTTGTGTAACTCTGGCCCCAGCCTCACTTATGGGACACCTGGTTTTGATAGAAATGTCTACTGACTCCTCTCAAGATACCTTCTACCCTAACTTGAAAGTTTGGAGCTGTTCTGTGTTATGTCAGCCCCTTGCCCAAAGACTGGCTAATGTCAGAAAGCCAGAAGCTGCTGTCAGTGTGACAAGAAGTTCTCTCGAATGCCCTAGCAGCAGCCTGCCAAGCACAGCACTGCACTTGCTTTCCCTGAACATTAAGTCATGACAACCTGCTACCAGGTGATTGCAGAAAAAGAAGCTCAAGAAGAGGCTCAAATTTGGAGGTAGAAAGGGGAAAAGGAGATGTCTCTCTTGAGAGTAATTCCCTTAGAAAAGTTATCACCTTGGGAACCCCTAAAGGATGGGTTAATAAAAGCTCGATCACCAAGGGACTTGATGAGTTTTCTCTGCATGCTCCATCACCTCACCTATTGAGTAATCTCTTGCTGTTTGGCTATGATTGCATTACAGCTGAAACACCAAGGCAAGGCTTTGGGTAACAGGTGGTTAAAAAGAAACAAAATACAACAGAAAAACTGAATAGGCACATGGTGAGAGGGCTATCTAGAATACTGCTGATTATAAAGAACTGTTTATACAATCAACCTCTGTTGATGGTGCTGGCTGAACACTTACTCTGGTAGGTCTTAGCAATTGATAAAAGTAGTCTTTGAGTCCTGCCTAAAGAGCCTCTCCCCCATATCTAAGAGAGAGAATACCTGAATACAAAATATCTCAAGCATTTCCAATGAGAGGCACTCTCAAAGAAGCTACTGAGAACCCCGTTAGAATGGAAACAATAACACTTGGACAGACATCACAGAGTGCTGACAGGCAGACTGCTTGGGGGACAAGAGACAAAGTGGGAGTGGAAGCAATCTCTTATCATTTTCCATACTCAAAAAAGACAGACAGAAGAACTCAGACCTGAGAAACCTCAGTAATTTCAAAGTGCCATGGAGAAAGACAATCCCCAGGATGGCAGGCTTTAAATTAACAGTCACAGAATGAAACTGTCTCTGCTCAGGGGCTCTTTGAATGCGGCACAGAAGATAAACAACATGCCCAGTGCAGTCGACATTCAGAAACCCAGCAATCCTGTGAGTATAGGTACCTAGCCAGCACTGCTATTTTATAATTTTAAATCAAACACAGAGTAACAGTATTAAAGGAAAAAACCCAAAAAAGCATAGCTGCACAGCTAATTATTACTGGCTGCAGCTGACTGTGACAAGCAGGCTGTGAGACAATAGCTGTCTTTTAATTGAATAGTTAGAGTGACAAGGCTGAAATATTCTTATATTCAAAAAGTATCAGCAATCAAACAGCACCTGCTGCTCTCACATTGTATCCACATGTGTGCTAAGCACGCACAATGGCTGTCACTTTGAATTACTAGGTTTGAACATCTTTATACACAAAGTACTGAACAAGCAAAAGTGGTGTCAGATCCCTGTGTTTCAGAAACCACCAGGCTGATTTTGCAGAAGTATTTACACCAAACCCTGAAGGCTTCTTCACACTTTCTCAATTGTTGCAAGTACAAATCAAACATCAATTCTGCCTTCTGTATGCATATACAAAAATTATTCAAGTGGCCAGATAAGTTTCAGTCATATAAAATCTGTACCACAAATTATAAAGATATTTGACTAAAGTAAGTTCTTAACATTTCCTCATTAGAATAAGTTTAGCTTCAAAGATACAGCCTGTCTCACTTTCTAGAAGTTAAAGTCAGGGGTTCAAGTCACTGTATGTAGAGGTCTGTACAAACACAGACACAGACCACTCCAAAAGCTCATGTTCTGCAGAACCCAAATCCAAATAACATCCTTTCCCCTCCTGTGCAGCATACATCTCTGCTTTTAATTTCAGTGGAAAACTGAATTTGTACAACTGTTCTCCACTTTGTGTAGAACAGAGAATACAGTTTAAGATTTATTTTCACTTGAAAGTGGTCAGCAGGAAGCCAGAAGAATATCCTGCAGCAAGGAAAATCTTCTCTTGAGATTCACAACTGGATTTACTGGTATTTTTGGAGGAAGACAGCCATATCAGACAAGTGACATAGGAAGTATTACTTCCTTTCAGTTAACCACATCTTAAATGCTTTGAAGGGAGAAGTTGTTAAATAAGACAACATCCCTTCTATCATTTGGTGCTGACCTGGTGACTTCTGCAGCAGAGGTTGTGAGGCCTCAGCCTGAGCTTCCAAACATGGAGTATATACAGCTGTAAGTATGATCTGTTCTCTCTACTGAAAGCACAGGCCTGCACCCCTTCTGCTCCTCAGTGAGCTGGTTACTTCTGGAAATAAGCGGTGTCTTCTCTGGAAATGAGGGACCTGCTGATACCAGGGTCTACATCTTAAGTTCCTAAGTGAGAGAAATCACTATGCACAGATGGGTTTAATGGAAATACCTCCTCCTCTACAGCTCTGGGGAAACCTTTGCTGGCTCCATATTTCTCTTTTCCTAAAAAACTGATGCCTTGGTGGCAGAAGAAACCTTTTAGTATGTGATAGAAGCTCAAAATTCAAACCATGTAGCTTGATGCTGCCTTCTATTACTAATTATAGATTAAACAGAACAAAACCTTCAGAATAACCGCAAGTTATTGAAAATGCAAGCTTCAGTAATGTAGAAAAGTGGTATCAGGTCAAGACACACACTGTCAAGAAAGTACTTGATAGATGAGAATTAACGTCCACAGTAAGCTTACCTCAGAAGGGGTAGGTTTGAGTTGAATTTTTAAGTACAGGAAAAATACCAGTAGGAAGTATCTTCAGACCTTTTCCAAGGATAACAAATCTAGCTTGATCAGATGAACTCCTGCAAGTCACTGCATTGTAATGACCCAGCATAAAGTTGCCAATATAAAAATTAAGCTTATCCAGTGGGATTCTGCATCTTTTCAAATGCTATTTGAATTTAAATCTCTCAGACCTGAAAACAAAGACATCACCAACAAAAGAAGACTTTGAAAGCTAAAATGTGTACCGTAAGAGTACATAGTACTGCCAATTATTTTGTAAGAATTCTGTCAGATCTTCTCCCACTCTCCCCTGAAACTAGCAACCACCACTCACAAATACTCTGGTTAAACCAGAGGAGTAAGTTGGAGGATTCTTTCTTCTCCTGAATTAAGTGTCTACCCCCACAAGCTGGAAGGTGTCTGTCAGCAACCCTAGGTTTTACCAGACCGGGGAGGTGCAGAAGGACAGACACCCAAACAGGCTAATGCACAGCCAACATGCCCTTTTTATGTTATTTTCCACTGCGAAGGACCATGTGCACTACATAGGGTCATTGTGGGAGGTTTATCTTTTGCTGACTTATCCTTCTCAGAAGGTATTCTTTGGCAAGGATGTGGGCTGGACATTTTTGGTAAATCAGGAGTGGATTATAAAATGGAAAAGCAGTGTCCAGGCATCTCTTGGGTACTTCTGTTTGCTATTCCCAATCTCAGCACAAGCTTTAATGTGAGGGGGAAAAAAGGTGATGGCCTTTATCCTTTTCACAAGGGAAAAAGAAAAACAGCAAAAAGGAATTATTTTAATAGGCTTATTCTGGTAGAAACTGCCAAATCTCAGAGCATCTGATAAAAACAAACAGACTCTCTGCCAAAGAATACCAGGAGAGTAAGAATCAACAACAGAAAGAGAAGATTGCTCTTCCCTACCTCATCTTTAGTATAACTTGCTTTGTCTCTGGGAAAGCTGGGTCAGACTCCAACAGAGCACTGAGCTCTCTATACCCTCTCAGTTACCTATTTTCTTCCCTTTTCCCTCACCCCTCCCAACCAAGAAACCTTCAAACTTGTTCAACCAGCTGACAAACACAGATGTGTCAGAAGGCAGCCAGGAGTGTGCAGGGAGAGGAGGCAGTGAAAAACCCACAAACCGATCATCTGTGGCCACAGGATACAAGTAAGGCAAAAGCTATATTCAATATTTTATATTTGAAGTGTTTTCATTCTTTAAAACTAAATTTTTAGTATTAACTTCCTGTCCTAGAAACTCAGACAAGCTGCAGCATAAGAAAGCAGGCCAGGGCTGGTACCTGAACTTTGGATATTTGAGGTTGCAGACAGACACAGAGGATCCTGCTAAAACTGTGATACTTAGCCTCTTTATACTGATGATACTTCTTTTCTTCTCTGACTCCTTGGCAATGAGTATGCTGGCTACTGTTCACAATGGCCACATAGTCCCTCCTCCACTGTCCTTCACCTTGGCACTGACTTACCCTTTGCTTCTTTGAAAGGACTGATCAAGAAGGGACAGAGACAAAACTTCTCTGCATTTAGTAACACTACGCAGCTCCTGCAAGTTCACCCTTTCAGTGTCTCTTTTATTGTTCTGAATCCAGATATTGGTGACTCTGGCTTGTTCAGCTGCACAGCTGTGGCTCCTTCGTACCGGTCACACTACCTGCCTGGCTCTTGCCAGGGTGTACCCCCGTGGGAACCTTCCCCATGCAGATCCCACCTACACCTTGACCAAGTGGCCTTGGAAGCCCTTTAGAAGGATATGAGATGAGGCAAGAAGTAATCCTGAAGACACAGTCCTGACCTTAACAAGTGACACAATGCATGGGAGAATGTGTCTTTGCATAACCACCTGTGCTCAGAGGACACAAAGCGGAGAAGAGCTCTGCTCTTTCCAACAAGTTGTGCTTGCTTGAATCAGAAACAGCCAGGACTCTGATTGTAGAACTGAGCATTAAAATGTGAGCTATTTTCCATGTGCTACATGTCAGAGGGGAAAATTTCAACAGGAGAGGAGGGGGGAGATTTGCAGACCCTCTCCACCTAATTCATCCTACCTCTTCTTTCTATAATACATTGCACTCTCTAGTTCTTGACTTTGGCCTAAGAAGGATAAATTTACAGAATTTGCAGAACAGTCTGAGTTGGAAGGGACCCAGAATGATCATTGAGTCCAGCTATTAAGTGGATGGTCCATGTGGTGATTGAACCCATGACCTTGGCATTATTAGCACCGTCCTCTCACTAACTCAGCCAGTCTCAGAGTATCCCGTCAAGAAAAACATGAAAACGGAGGAGAAGCTCATTGAGTACAAGAATAAGCTCTTATTTTACCCTGACAGATTATCTCCCTCACTCCTCTCCCATTCTGCTTCATCCTTCTACCACTTAAGTCCTTCCTTTCCTTTTTCCAATTTTTTGCTACATTTATTACATGCCAAGTCTTACCTCTCTCCCTTTCACACCTAATTTGAGTAATTAAAAGCATTGATATATCATGTAGAAATTGATGTTTTAAACAAGACAAAGAGAACCACCATGGATGCCTGATGTAAGTTTCTGAAAGGTAATTTAAGTCAACCTATCATGTTTTGAACACCAGGAAAAGTCACCCTTATATAAAAAAAGCACTGTTTGCTAGAGGCACAGCAGAGCAGGCTGGTATTGAAGGCCTTATAGCATTTTATGGTATGTTTTATCAATATTCACACTTCCACCCATCATTTCTCACATATTTCTCTTGTATACACATAATACTCACTCTTCCCAGTTCTTTATCTTCAAGTGCCAGCACCCCGGTGCTTTCTGTAAAGAGTTTTACTTTGACAACAGGCCGAGGATGAGTAGTGGTGAAATCCCCTTGGGTTCCCCATCTGCAATAAACAAAACAACAGAATTTAACTGGGGCTGAGCACAGGCCTGAGGGTGACAGGACTGTAATCTTTTCTACAGAATATTTATCAATGCACTCCTAGAACTTAATTTTAAAGCTTTTGGAGGAGGGGGAGGGGAGAGAAAATGGAGATACATTTTTGAACATCTAAGATCAAATATTGACATAGAAGAATGGCTTTTCTCTGTGATAAAACAAATCAGAGTTTTTCTGTATGACTTTTGTCATAAAACATCAATCCAAAAATTTTTAATGGCAAAACTCAAAGAACAGAAATTACATCTTCATAGAGAAAAAAGAACCAAGCAAGAAAGCAAATAGGGATCTATTTTCTATGAAACATATTCACTATCTCCTGCATACAAATCAAATTAATTTAGCAAAGAATCATGTCTCAATTCACTTCAGGCAACCACACTATGAATAAATTAAGAGACTTATGCAGAGAAAATCTTATATTTTATGAGATGTTACAACTTAATATGAGAATGTAGGAAAAATGTAAACACAAATGCAAATAATAGGAAAAAATATTATCAGAGTGACTATAGCTCTGCAAGATAATTACTGCCACAAGGCTGCATGCTTTTAGAGAACTTTAATTAGGCAGACAGACTTCTAGTTGTTAATCTATTATCTCAGTTAAGACACTTGGTTTGTGAGCCTTCCCCCCTCCTCCCTGTGTGCCAGTGGTACAAAAAACAATAGTTATACAAATTCGATTGCAACTTCCTTCAATGATCTATTCCATATTTCTGAACAACCACATGCAGGCCACTGCATAGATTAAAATGACTGTGATTATGCTACTAGACACAAACAAAATGCAAAAATTAAGCACAGCTCCAATTTCTCTTGATTTTGTCTACTGTGTGAGATACTACAAATATCAGAAACTAATAAAATAAATAAAACAAATGACCTTAAGAGTGTGCTCTATAAAAGGATGTATTACACAAGCCAAAATCTTAGGCCCTCATTTCGAAAAAGAAGTTATTTTTATTTACATTCAAGAATACACAATCTCTCCAGTATTGCAACATGAACATAGAGTAGCAATTTTCCAGCAAAGGGATTTATTAGGGAAAAAGAAAATGCTTCAACTAGCATGAGTTACAGACTTCAAGACCAAGTCTAGAAAGTAATATGCAATCAAAACCAATAAAGCTTCAAGGAAGCAGCAGTTCTGTATAAACCAGTCCTACAGGTGGCTGAGCATGCCTGACTCCGAAAGTGAAGTTCACCACAAATTAACTGAATCTTGCATTAAATTCTGTCTTCTTTGCTTCGTCTAGGTTAGATAGATGCTTATTCTGTCTGTGGTGTGCATAGCTTTAGCCTCCACAAAGTGGTAATTGAAATAGAAACTCAGACAAACTACCTTCCTGAGTGGGAGAAAACCTGTTTATGATCGAATGATAGATGCTGCAGCTGCAGGATAAGACAATGCCTAGCACTACTGCTTTTCCCAGTGGCAGTGCCAGGGGTATGTTTTGTCACAATAAAGAAATGAAATTTCCAAGGAGAAAGCACCTTTATAAAAGATGGGACAGTTTTATCTTCACTTTAGCTTCCAGATCCTGGTATTCAGGAAGAATGCTGCCTTGAATTTGGAAACACAATCTAAGCACTTTGATAGCTACACCCTCTCTCTCAGCTGTCAGGTTTGTTTGTCCCTGAGCTTCCAGAAGCATTAAACTGTGCATGCCATAATGGACAGGACCACACAAAAAACCCAAGAGAAACTCCCATTAAAATAACAAAACAAACCCAAACCCTCTTACAAAGGTCTAGTGCCAGCATCAGTTCATACAAAAGAGAAGAGAAATAAGTGGTCTCGCTGACTGAAGGGAAGAGACCCAGCCTGTTCAATGAAGTGAACATCACTTGCAGCAACTCAGCTTCTGCAAGCTGAGCAGTAGGTGTGTGCTTCAACATTTGCTGGGGTTTGAGCACCCTAGCATCAGGTTCAAAGAACTTCCTGGAATGTGGTGCAGCTTTCTTTGGAGACCCAGACTCCATCTCTGCAGGACACAGCAGGCAGGGATGGGGCACACATGAGCCTTGCCCAGGGAGCCTGAAAGAATTTGCTCCTTTTTCAATTTAGATGCACAGTGAGATACCGATGAGAATGGGAGTAACATGGGGTCATCCATCTGTTGGATCTGTTGGCACTCACGTAGTACTAGGAATCACCTTTAACATTGAATCTGATTACCAGCCTTGACTGACATCTTTCTCCCATCCCCTGTTTCATCTGCAGCAGTAAGTGAAAATCCTGGGCTGAACAAGAATGGTCTGAATCAATTCTTAAATCTTAATGTTTATGGTAGAAATATTCCATGCACTGATCTGCATGCTCCTGGATGATTAGGACTTCAGCTGACTCTCATAGCCTCTTAGGGACACGTATTTGAAAGTGACTTATCTGGAAGAGCAGATGATCACAGATTTTATGGACTTTAGGTTTTACTATCATTCCTCATGAAAGAGTTCATGAGAAATCATGTTCTGTTAGAAAAGGCAAATCCAAGATTCTATCCTTTACTATCACACTTAATTGTGGCCATCTGATGTTCCTGTCTGCCAATGTAACAGCAAAGTACACACAGCTCATCTTTTTGTTCCTTGTGTATTACTGGAACACAAGTCCTGTTTCTTTGAGGCTTTGTGTTGTTGCAGAGGTATCAATTCATACCATTTGAAACCAGCAGCCAAAATAGTGGTATCATGTTCATTTTAGTTTGCTCCTTCCAAGAAAGAACATAAGAGACCAATAATCCAGACAAATTGAGTTTATCTAGATAGATTGAGTTCATCTACATGCTGTACATTTAAAAGCACATAATGGTATCATGCATACTATTAATACATCAGGCAACAACTGAAGCAGAAGTCAGAAATGACAGCCTAATCAAAACTCCCACCTGTAGTCTAACCCATATGAATGTTCATGCTAATAACAATTTGCAATTTGAATTTTTCATTTTGTCGGTATGAAATGAGGTGTAACAATAAGAATGGCCTTTCTGGCTGTAGTTTGCACTGTCATCACCTCCTAATAAACTTCAGTTCTGTTAGAAATAAAATTCTGATCTGTAAAGGTTGTGCCATGAATGTAACAAGATACCAGGAACTCAGCATTTATTAAGGACGGCCCAAAATAAGGGATAGAACGAATAAAGCGTGCAGGTGTACACAAGCCAGCCTATTTTGAAATATTCTTTACTGTTCTGAAATTATATAGGTGCTCAAGATCTGACAGATTTCAACTTTATTTTCTCCCCTGGCTATTTCTTTTATGACACCTAGTACGACTCCAGTCAACAAATCAATGATTTGTTTATTCTTCCTGTTTATGAATAATACTTCATTTCAACCAAATTCCATTTAAATGGATATCACACTTTCAGCTTCTGTATTTGAGACGATAAAAAATGACATCAGATTTTCAGCATACAGATCAATTTAAAATTTATTACAATGTACATGCAAACAATAACTTTGAATAAGGTATTGTCCCATCATCATCTGTGACTAAGAACTGCGTAATTAAATTAGATCAATCTTACCTATAATGACAAGATTGTAAATATAGCCTTCCTATCCAATAAATAAGATTTTACTGAATCACTTCTTATTTCCACTGTAAAATTCCATCAATTTTTTCCATACTTTTGGGTATTTATTCTAGATCTATATACCTGTTCAAAGAGCTGGTGAGTTTAATGGTGGATTTTAATTACCTAGTAATTCATGGAATCAATACCGTAATTATCATGATGCGAATCTTGATCACCATTACTGCAATTTCTTTTTCAACTTATAGATTTTATATGCTAGTACAATTACATCCACTTTTTTTCTCAAAAATTTAATTATTTTTCTTCCAAAACACATTTGTAGTCTGTCAAATGCATTTTTTGACACCGATTAAAGCATTAATATTTCTGGTTCTCACATTTGCTTAATCTCTCTGGAGTGTATATTTTAGCAGAACAACTCCTTTAAATTTAGCAGCTAAGCTGCTAGGTATAGGTCAGACAAATTGATGTTTTTCTTTTAAGTTTGGAGTTGCAATCTGATATTTTTTCTACAGAAAATACAGTACTTCCCAGAAATGTTTTTGTTTCTGAACCACAGACATTGAAGTCAACCAATATACAAAAGATTGTTCACATTAGTTCGTAAGACAAAAACTTTTAAATTGTTTAATCAAACTACTTTCTGTATTAAATAGGAACCGACAATGTGGTCTCCAGAACATGAATGCCAAATAAAGAAAAGTTGCTCTTCTTTATATTTTAACTTTCAACATCAATAACTGAAATATTTTCTGCATGAAAATAAATCTTACAGCTGACTTTTACTTTTCATGCAGGTGAACCTGTAGGTCGAAACCTGGTTTTCTGTGAAAAGAGACGCAATTCCTTTGTGCCATTTTGATATTGAGTCAAAGTATATTGCAGATAATTTATTTAAAGCTTGCTTTGCTACGGAGCTCTTGAAGGAAGGATGGAAGGAAGGATGAGAAGGAAGAACATGCAAACTAATTCATCTATCTTCTGAAATTGTTATTTACAAACAGTATATTTTTAGTAAAACTTAACTACAAAGAAAAATGCAATGCTTCATATTTGTAATAGCATATGTTTTAACTATCAAACGTATGCAAGCAATGGAAACAAAAAATAAATCACCTCCACACCTTTGGAGGAGCCATTGATTTTTGAGTATTGGTCCAATGACTTTTGTTAATGTGAAAAATTTTGGTGCTGAAAGTGTCCAGACGGGAAGTGCAAAATTTTAGACAAAACAAGTATGGATCCATGCAATATTTATATTAAGCTAAATAACTACCATTATAGCATGGTTGTTTGTTTGTTTGTTTTTTTAAATCTTGCTAGAAAAAGTAACAATAACTTCAGCACTAACTGCTGCAGTGTCCTCACAGCACTGTCAACGGCAGCCCATGTAGCATAATGGACACCTCTAAAGCTACCAAATTTAAGTCTGAAAAAAACCCCTAATTTTGCCTCTTCAGGCTCTCATTTTGCCATATAATTTTCCTTTGTTTACATAATTTTTCTGCTTTTACCTACTCATTCTCTTTACTATAGAAACTGCAGTGATTTGATGTTTGTTCATCTTTAACCACAAGCCACAGTCTTTTCACCATATTTCTCTGCTGCTGTCAGAGGTATGTGGGCTGATACAGTAATTAGTAATAAAATCAATTGCCAAAGTTTATTTCCCTTCACTGCAAAAGTACCTACTTCCAGGAAGAAGGTGAATGTTTATTTCAGCTAAAGATTTATCATTGTGTCACAGAAACCCCTCTAAGTGAATTTATTTTTCTACTTCAGTTTGGAACACATTTCATACACTGGAAACAGCAGCAAATTTCTCTCGGGTTTCATTCAACTTATGGTATCTGTTAGTCAAAACTTTTTTAATGAGATCATGGGAGCGAATGTAATAAAATTTATTATTCTAAGCGAAGATCCAGACTTTTATTTTAGCCCTTATTATTGGAATACTTTATTTCTGATAAAATATTAACTCTACAGAATTTTTACACCATTTTTTGTCCTCAGCAATAAGGAAACCTCATTTTTGAAACCACTACCAGAGTGTATTGGTTTCCTTGGTGCCATCTTTCTGGGTTTGATTCTTAAGTCTTCTTCATAACTGCAACGTGTTTCTTAACTATTAATTAAACTATCTTAAGAGGCCTTCTGGAAGAGTTTTCTTATTTGCTATCCAAACAGGGATGTGGACATGAGCTGGAATGAGCAGGAAGACTCACCCAAGCCAGTTTGTTAGGCATCTTACTGCTCCACAGGAGTAAGAGATTTACCAGCACTTCATCTTTGCACATCTTGGAGATGGACTGGAAATACAATGTTGAGGTCTCTGCAATATCTTTGTGTTTCAACTATTTCAAGATACCAACTCTGCTGTTTCTACTTTGTTTAGAAACAAACTTTTAACTGTACAAAACCAGGTATTTATAACCCTCAGAGTAGAAACCATACTCACAATGCAAGTTGTGAGATGAAAGGCCAGGAAACTAAAGGACAGAGGAGGTTCAGCACCTCCTGACACATCCAACTACACTGATGCATTAAAATACTTCAAACCCATGTCTGACAAACCTTCTGTTATTAGTGAAGGATTGTGTGAATGTGGAATTCATGAAGTGTTGCATATCACTACATCCAACTGCACGGATACAGAGAGAGAGAAAATGTGAGACCACGAGCCAGGTGCTGTACCAGCAGTGCAAGTCACCCCACACCAATCTGACAATAAATCTATAATTTGACGAGGAGGCTCCACTCAGCCAAACAAAAGTAGAGTTAAATCCATACTTATTTGATTATGGTGGTTTTACTGAGACTCCTGAAGAGAGTATTAGTTGGTGCTAATTGCTACTAGTTCTTCCCCACTGATACTTGGAAAAATATCATAAACATTTCATTTTCTCTTAGGAGCACAAAAATACCCAGCCATTTGTTAATGATTGACACCAGGATGCTACACTAGAAAACATAGATTTAACTCTAACAGACATCTCATACAACCCAAAAGCATGTTTATTTTTTCTTTTGACCACTGTACCAAATAATATGAACATTGCAGCTTCTTCCTTTGAAAAGGGATGTTGCAAGTTACTGCACATGCAACAGAAGTTTATTATGCAACACTAAGGATTTGATAGGGTAGAGATTACTCCTTATATGCAACATTACAACCACTATTTATACATATATATATATATTAATTTATTTATGTGTGCATTCTCCAGTACATCAGTGAGATCTGGAATTAAAGTTTAGAATCACAAGGGAAAGAGCTTGTATGCTTGTACCTTTCTATAATGCTTATAATGCATTTGCATTGTAAATGTTTTCCTTGGGAAATATTTTTTTATTTCTCTATTTTAGAATTACTCATTTATTTTAATGGAAGAACGAAGAGCATAATTTCCTCGCTCAGAGCAAGCACATTAAACTGCAACTGAAAAGCAAAGCATAAAGGAAGTTCTAAACAAATCATAACATCCTTTCACAGTAGAAGCACAGACAAATCCCATGCTCAGGCAAACTGAACCATGAGGTTGGTTTTGTGTCTTGGTCTTTCATCACTGATCTCAGCTAATCTTTCTTGACTCTCTTCTTCCCTGTGTTACTGTGATTCCACCATTTTATGTGCAAATCTTGAGAATTACAAATGCATTGTTTCACAATCCCTATCAAAGAAACACTGATATAATGGGCTGTCAGCTATTGAAAGAGCATGACAATGGTCCCTGAGATTCCCATCAAAACATTCCTAAAGCTACAAAATATAGAAAGGGAAAAATAATTTGTTCTACAGAGATGAGTGACAGGAGGAAGGGAAAGTACAGAAAAAAGGTAAGTCTTGGTATATGCATGGAAAAGTCATGCAATGACCTTTAAAGGTCACCTTTGAGTCCACCTAAGCCAAGTCTACACTATTGTGTTTTACCATTTATCATTTATTTCTGTCTATATGGGAACTTTAGAGCCGACACACTAATGGTTTGAAATGCAGACTAACAAACCATCTCTTCAGCACTTCCCTTACAGGAAATTTGTGTTCAGCACCTGTAGCTGCACACACTAAGCAGACCACCATGTAATTTCTGAACTCATTGTTGAGTCACTATCTAGCATAGTCACTCAAAAAAAAAAAAAAGGTTTGGGTAATTTTTTCTTTTTCTGTGGATTCAGCAGCAAAATTAAGGGGTTTTAGGGTGACTGTTACAGAACAACAGGAATCCCTTCTTGGAACTTTTTTCTCAAGGAACAGAAAGCTCCAAATTGTATCCTTACTTCGGCAACAGCAAGGATACAGTGTTTTGATCGATATGCTATATTGTAAAGCTCCTTTATACAACTAGACTAATATGACAGGAAAAAAAGAATAATCTGATAATATGCACATTTTTTCAGGATTTGCTTTTGGTAAAATAACAACTGTTTTAAATAAAGGAATTAACAGAGCTCAAAATTACTATTTATCTCAGAGGTAACAATGATCTACAGACAACCATGTATTTATTTTTAAGCATAAAAAACTATTAATACATGAAAAAAATTACTTGTAAAAAAACCACTACAAAACTCTGAGCAGTTTTCCTTTAAAACAAAAAGGTATCTCATAGAAACCAGAAAGGCAAACCAGAAGAGGGGTTCAGTGCGTAATAAGCAACTAAGTAAAAACACTCATTTAGGCTTCCTACACTGAAAAGGAGAAAAGTGCACTCTAACAGTACAGAATGCTATTATGACAAGTAATGTCATTACAAACATAAAACAGTATGAATAAATTATTAGTCTTGCTTTCACATCTCACTTTCAATACAGGCAACCAAGACAAGCCAGGGTGAAAATTTTCATGGGTATGTATCTAGACTGACACACTACCAGGTGATGGCAACCACTGATACATATTAAGTGAACAATTCATGAGAGGCATTACCTCCAAGGTTCAAACCCACCTAGAGACTGGTGATGGACACAAAGGCAAGACATGGTCATTTATGCTCTCGAAATTTCTATATGCATATTTATTTCACTTTTTCCTTGAAAAAGATAATTATGAATCCATCACAACACTGTTAAAAGTTGTAACCCCTATTTCTTCATGTTACTTTGTATTTCTGTGGCACTTTAAACCTTCAAAAACCTTGTACAAACATTGATAAACTCATTGTACTTTGAATAAGCAGGTATATGCTGTCATGTCAGTCTAAAGATGGGGGAAAATTAATCACAAACCACTGACCTATCTGAGCCCGCAGGGTCTATCAGGGAAGAGCCAGGAATCAAATCAGAAAACATCAGTATTATAGCCGGCATACGACCAGTAGGTGTGTTTTATTCTGAAACTCCTTTTACTGCTCTGAGTCCTACTGCTCTTATCAGCTTTCCACACTACCCCGCCTTTGTTTTTGCTGTCCTCCTACTCTCAACTTGCTGGTATTGCTTTCAAAGAGGCACACTAACCTGCAGACTCACACCTTAAATGATGTGTAGTTATTAAGAAATTTCAGGATCTCTAAATATATTTTCTTCATCTGTTCAGTGGACTATTCTGTATTCTGAAAGTACTGGACCTCTTGACACTTCTGAGAATCAATGAACATGCTAACAAAGTGACAGCAAAGAAGAGTGCCCATAGTGGGGTGAAAAACAGCTTTCTGAATGTCATGAGCACTTGGGATGTATAAAGTATCCTTAGCCTGAACAGGACTCAAAAGCAGAAACTTCTTTCTTTCAAATCCTTTTTTTCAAGATTTATCTTTACCCAAAAAACAAACCTAAATTAAATTAGGCTGTAAAATTTGTTCCAATTCAAACACTATATCTAGCAAAATTTTTAGCAATTACTTTGAATGTACCTGTGTCATATTGCTTACAAGACATATAATAAGCAAATCTTTGAAAGGTCTCTTCAAACCAAGATAAAAGAATAGGGTACTTTTAAAATGCAAAATAGGGCGTTTAGGTCATATCAAAATTTAAGAAGAATCCAAAGGAATTTTCTCATGCCAACTATTGCCCACAAACAGTAATTAAGCCTCTCAAAGATAAGACAGGTGCAAACCACTCTGAAACACAAATTTCAAATTCACTCTACCAAAATATTCCAGGAGGAGATTGGAGGTAAAATTTGAGGTAATGCTTCTCAACCCCACCTTTTATTTGACAGACAGACCACATCCCTCTAGAAGATACTTTACAGGCTGCCTTTGCCTTCAGCTTGACCCAGCCAGAGGCCAGGTAGCTATATTAGAATAAGGCTTAGCCTGATCAAAACTGTTTTGCTTATAAGCAAGATTTAATTAGCTTTGGCTCCACCATGTTATTCATAGCCAAATGGCTTCCAGTTTTAAGCTGGATCACACATCTGTATATGCTTTAGCACAGTGTTGTATCTGTCTGCAAGATATTGCATTTGTTGTGGATCAGGTGGGAATGAGCATGGAAACAGATACAACTTGTGCATTAAGCAGTGTGTAACCAGTCTTCCTCCAAGCTCTGATTGTTATAGTGAAAGGCATGGGTGGGACACGCATCTTCAAACCCAAAGACTTCCAAAATGCACTGTGAAATAAAACTGGTTTCAGTCTTGCAGGAGACATGTAATGTAATACTACATTTTAAAAGAAGACAGATATGCAGCTATTCTTTACAGTGGTGCCACTAGATGAGGAGGGTTAATACTCTCTATATATGTATTATATAGGGTATATATATATTTTATACCTTAACATATGCCTTGGTGACATAAGGATTATGTTCATTGTTAACTATCCAAATAGAGCAGGGAATACAACCAGCCTTAATTATCTCCTTTCATCCCAATTTCTTCCATGCTACGCTTCTTTATCTGAAAACTGAATATTCCCTTCTAACAGTAGTGGCTTTCACAAGTCCCTTAGACTTAGAATATTTTGGGAGCTAATCATAGAATCACCATAAAATTTAGGCTGAAAGGAACCTCTGGAGGTCATCTAGTTCAAACCCTGTGCAGAGCAAGAACAGTTAAAGTTAGGTTGCTCAGGTTATTATCCAGTGGAGTTTCAAATGTCTTTTAATATTAAGACTCGGTATGAAATTCGTATTTCTCTGCAATAAGAGATGAAAAATTTCTTAGACAATATAAAATAGTAATCAATGACAGAACATAGCACCAAGGCACCAAGTGAATAAAACTATCAAGTGTATTTTCAGCTGAATTCGTATTTCTTCTGTGAAACTCTTCCATCATTAATCCAGAACATAGGCTGGGATAAATGCATATTCTTTTTCTTCTCCATCATTTTCTTTGCAGAACCAAGGAAACATCAGATCATTTCCTACTGTTAATTTCTTTTTTTGCCTCTTAACAGCTGGATAATCAACATATATGGTATTTAATCACAGCACCCAATTTTTTGAAAGATAGTTTCTTCCACCCTATTTTGTGAATTGCTCCAAAAAGAAACACATACTGACATATGACGAGATGAACACCATGATGGAATTTATCCTTTAGAGAAATAAAGATGAATCTCAGAGAAAATGATAACACAACTCAGTCAAGCCTTGTTCATGAAAGCAGACACACTTAGTTTCCTGTCATGATACCCAGTTGTCGCCCTAAAATTACAAAATACTATTAAAGGATCATGCTCATCTTGACCAAGTTTTCAGCATTGTGTACATCAACATAATTATGTCTCTCAAGCTTTAGCCTGTGAAATGATCCTCATAAAAATACACAGAGGATCTCTAACATATAACCTTGTTTTTGTACATGTTGTCTAAAATGTATTTATGTCTTAAAGAAAATAACTCTGTATGCCAAAAGTAGGAAGAACTACTTTGTTATCCTCTGTGAGATCAACACCAGATTTTGCTACACCTAGCTTCAAGCAAAAATCTTTCAAAGGTAACAGTTAAAAGAACAGGTGAAAGTAAAAGACCCTGATCAAGAAGCTAAATCCTAAAGAGAATTTATCCTCAGAAGATACAATAAGAAGCATATGAACAGCAAGCTCAGCACAGTTAAATCAGGCACCATGAAAATACAGTCTCATTATCCCCATATAAAAATTCCCATGTGTAAATATATTCATTTCAATAAAAAAGGCACCCAGACAAAGAACAGAAAAAAACCCCAAAATGTAAGGAGAGTTAGTCAGCTTGCCAGAAACAGATGAGCTTGATTATTGCCTCTCTGATCAGCCAAAACTTGTGTTTCTGTCCCTCCTTTCTTCCTGTGTGTATATTCTCTCATTTTCTATTTAAGAATCAAAGCAATATGAGGCAGGTACAACTTTTTCATTCTACCTTTTCCCTTGTGCAAAAGCAAGAACATGAATTCCTACACAGGAAAGCAATATGAGGAATGACTTCAGAAAACCAGCAGTATATTTAAAGCATTACTGAATGAAACAAACTTCATTTATGCAGATCTATCGGACAGAGAGCAGCAGCACATGGGAAAAGAAGATTAGGTGTGCTTTCCTTACACACTGTACATCTGTGTTGTCAACCACAAGTTAGGTGACAGCTTTAAGTGTTACTATCCCCTTGTTTCCCTTAATCAAAAATAAAAGATTAGACAGTTGCAGGAACTATGATGAAGATGAAGAAAGAAAACTTTCTGATGTTTGGAACGTGACTGTCATATTATAAATGTTATCATACTTTCTCCCTTCAGAAATGCTGTCTTAGACCACATCCTTAAAACATCCTATTAAAAAACTACTATTTTTTTCATGGGCGAACATGTCATTTATGAAAGTTTTAAATTGTAGAAATTAGGCCCTTTTTTTCCTTTTTTTAAAAACTGCTCTATGGAAGTTTTGCTATGCAAGCCTCACTTAATGTATCTACAAGTTCTCATACTTCAAATACTTTATGGAATTAATGATGGTAGAATATGGCATAAAAATAATGTGAGCAGCATTTACTCCATTTGTGCAGCACTGACCCAGGTTCCCTGCCTCCTCTAGTCACATTTAATCATACATTCTTCACATACTTCTAACATATAATAACCCTTTTAACAGGATTCTGCAACCACTGGCAGTAAAATATGATCATCTTATTTGTTTTGTTCACATGAAGAATATCCTGTCTCTATTAAAAGTTTTCTCAGCATCAAGATATGATCTTTTCCTATTGTATGTCACAAGAGAATGTCATGTGTAGTACTAAATGACAGCATGTTCCCATTTTTTATTTTTAGGCATGATTATTCATGCCTAAAACATGACACTTTCAAGAAATCACATTATTTAATATTCAGAATGAATAAAAATCAGTAAGAAAAAATTGTGGATGCTAGGCTTCACAAGACTAAAAACAAGGCTACTTCAGTAACGTTTGAAAAATGAAATTAGCACTGGATTTTTGCAGATGGCCCCCTGTGGCATCACGGCAACAAAGTTATGAAAAGCTTCACACAACTAAAAGGGCCCTCTGAGGGCTCTGCTTACTGATCTCTGGTAGAAAAGGTCACAGGCTATGTTGGAGGGATTGTCAGCATGGCTAAAAGGCAGGAAACAGTTGGAAGGAATGGAGAAATACTTCAGGCAGTTATAAAAATTTTATAGGGTTTGCGTGTGAAGCTGTGTAACTCATCTGTTTGTAAAACTGTCCAAGACATAAGCTCAGTAAAACTGCATTATTCTATAGCATTTGCATTTTAGAATGATCATTAGTTACTCAGTAAGATACATATAAGCAGTACTTCATTTAGCTTGCTAAAGAAGAGAATGAAGCACTTAAACATAAACTCACAAAGTTATTATTCAACAAGAGAGAAAGCAGGGGTTAAATGCATTAACAAACCAGAAAATATTTATTACTGATCAAAACTGTGCTCTCCTTCCAGGGACTTGAATCAGGCATCTTCCCTTTAAGAAAGAATATTGCTTCTAATTTTCTTATTACTCTTATGGTGGCACTCAGGGATTTAGAGGAATACTTCCATACATTTATAAAAATAACTGAGAAAATATTCAGCATTTTGGAATAGTGGTTAAATTGTGAATTAAGTATTCACTTGGCTCATGTTTCCATTAATCTCTCCTCTAAGATCGCACTGGCTTGCAGTGGCATTTTGAAACATTCATCTGAGTATCTCATTTTCTCCTTTCCCCTGTCAAAGCTTTTGAATTTTCTGAGTACTAGCATTGCACTGCATACACTGATGTTTCACAGATGAAAAAAATAGGCATAAATAATTCTTTATACTGCTTTTTTTCACAAATGTAGCTACCAGTTCAAAATGATAAACTGACTACAGAAAAATGTGTGTGACAAGCACATGATTTGGAGCTCCTGACAGCAGTCTCCCACAGCAGGCTGGTGGTAATCATTCACTTTTCATCACTGTCTCATTCTATGCTTAGTATGTGAGCTTTGGTACCCTTTTCTAGCTGCACATCCTACATAAAATCTGAAGTTATGATCTCCTCCAGCCTCACTGATACTTTTCCTTCGTATCAGAAAGAGAGCACTAAAAATTATACAAGTAAGAAGACAGCTCCAGCAGCAGGCAAAGCAGGCAGGCAGTAGCCCCGGGCATCTGACAGCTGTTTTTTCTGTATCAGAAAAGAGATGGTCTGGCTGTGCTTGCCCACCAGCGCTCTTCCACCAGCTTAATTTCTGATTAAACTCTGCTAAGCCCACTTAGTTGCCTCTGCCACCAATCAATAAAAGCAATATCGCTACTGCCAAGAAAACCTGGTTTGCCTCTAACAGAAAAACTAAACTATGGAAGAAAGCATGTCCCATTCCATAGGCAGCTTTCTCCATCTTCTTACTGTTTGCTCATAATTTGCTAATTTCATGCTTGTCTAATTTAATATCCTCCCCATTGCCTCAAACGATATCTCTATCTGTGCTCAAGAGCTGTGTCTCTAAATGCTCATAATCATACTGCATGCCAATGTCTCATAATCACTCTTGCCAGAAATGGAAAACAGCACAACTCAGAGGAGCACAAGAACTAGATACTTTTCAGAGCACTAAAATCCTTGCCCCTTTAAGTTACACTGTTTTACAGGACAGCAGGTCAACAGCACCAGTAACTCCCATTCCTGCGCCTCCAGAGTACAGTTCAGGGCACCTCTCAAAAATCCACCTTCTAAAGATGCATAATTTTTTCCAAACAAATCCATATAAGTTTGTACAACATCACTTAGATGGAATATCCCATAATCTGTCTTTCATATTCAATCAACTCATACCTTTTGAGCCTGAAGTTCATGAACTCAGTTTACAAGCTTGGAGCAGGTCCCAACATTACACCTTTTCCTACAAACATTTCAGTTGTTCTTGTATTGACTCCATCTTTCCTGGAACTTCCCTTTCCCAAAGCTTCTACTTTTACAAGTAGGAAAATCAGTTAATCTGTAACTTTTACTTGATGCATCTATACACTTCTGATTGATTCTACAGCCTTTACCTTAACCTGCAGTATGAAGTAAGTAAGCAAGCCATGAACTGATCGTGAACCATCCCTCTCATGTTTTGTTCAACATATCTGGAAATAGCTAGGGAAAACAAAACCCTTAACATCCACAGACTGTTCTCTGAAAGGAAGATAAACATGCCCAAAATTCAAAAACTTGTGCATTCTAGGTAATTTAAATACTCATACCAGTGATATCAGAGGTTAACCAAGTGTTTAAAACAGACCCTAACAAGTTCAAGGGTGAGGAAAAAGAGCAATACACCATCAGAAGAAACAAAAACCTTGGCTGTGTCAGCCGGCAAAGGCTGTAGGCACATGTTGCAGGGAACAATATGAGAGCAACTCCGGGTTTGAAGACAAAAGACAGTTTGGAGATGTGCCCTCCATGAATAAGCCTTGTGGGTCTCAGGGGACCCTGAGCCACCAGAAAACATCCCACAAGGTCAAGAAACAAGCAGATGATGTTGAATACCCATTTACGACCTTGCTTCAATGTGTAAATCTGGGTGTCTTTTGCATTGTCGTTCCTTTTAGAAGGCCCTCACGTAGTACATGGAAATGGGAATAAGCATTCCCATACCCTGGAGAAGGAACACAGCCAGGGACCATGACAAATGAATTTCACATCTTGTCCCACATACTTAAGTGTTCCGCAAAGCTGTTGGAATATGCTCCTGGCTTACTTGCCAAGGAAATTTGCTGCAGCTAGAAGGAAGTCCACCAAATTATATCTCCTTCTACTCCCAACCATAGAAGAGACAGATAAAATTGTGCTTCTAATTTTGCCTAAAAAAATTCAGTCTTTGTGGTCCAAATGGAAGAGAAACTACCATACCAATTCCATAGAAGATATTTTATGACATATTGTAACAACAGTAACTTTCAAATTGTCTTTCACAAGGCACACTGTGGTGCCAGTAAAACCCCAACATTCTGTCTGGAAAGTTATCTACAAAAGATTCCAAATGACATTTTAACAGAGTGAAAAGTGTCTGAAGACAGCGTGTAGGTCAAACAAATCAACCAATTTAATTTCTTACTCTCGGCTACACTAACTGGTTCAACTACAGACGGCATGATGTTATCCCCCTCCAAGTCAGTTTGCTAACCGCCCCATCAAAAATTAATTGAAAGAAGTGGATCCTATAATTTAAAATGAAATAGGCTCAGCAGGTGATCAAGCTTTGTCAAGACTGATTACTGAGTATTGATTTCCCTCAGGTTGTACAAGTTGCACTCCACAAGGCCACCTGCACATTAACCTAGAATACATAAAATCACCTCAGGCTAACATCTATCAAGAGGTTTGTATTTTTGGAGAATGCAGTCTCTAGTTCTTTTCCTCACCCATACATTCAATGGCTTTCATTTGGACAGCATCCACACTTTGTACTTACTTTACCCTAAATAACTATTATTTGTATTTTAACTGTTCAGAGAGAATTCAAGATAACTACTTAGGAAAAAATTCACACAACCTAGCACTAAGCTAATTGTAAAAATTGTAAGGAAAATCAGACAAGTTCTCCCATGACAGAAAAGAGATACTGATGCAGCAAGAGCAGAGTGGCTTACTGTGGCCTGGAAGCTTCTGCTTGGTCCGTCTGAAGCTTCTCGCCCCCTTCCACTTCCATGGTGCAGTAGACAATCCGATTGGGAGCGACTGATTTTAAACCTTGTACCTCCATTATAACAATCTGAGGAAAAGAAGCAAATAGTTTATCCTTCAGAAAAAATCACACAGCACAGTTACTGTAGTACTAAGTTCCATGAAGGTAAAAAAATAGAAAAGGAAAAATCCCCAAAGTCCCAAAGTGCACTCACTCAAATCTTAACAGACAGAGGGTAGTTTTGAATTTATCTTCTTTTTCCACTTTCAACAACATCTGGAAGGAATTGAAATTTTTGCTTTGTTTTCACTTGGACAGTGACCAAAAACTCACTCCAATCATAATTTAAATGCCAATAGTAGAATTTGAGGCTAATGTCTGAATATAATTCTAAATCTTTATACATGAGAAAACGTATATTTTAATCAGTTATCTAAGTGAATATTTATAGAAGAAATAGGTTACTAAGTCTGAATGTAAACAAGTAAGTACACTGACCATATCTAGAAAGGCAAATTATGGTGCTGTGTCCCTGGAGGTTGCAACCCTTGAACCTCAGAAGGGATTTTTTGTTGTGCTGAGCAAGAGGCAGGTCAGAGCACTGGTATCAGCTCCTGTAATTTTCTGACCTCACTATGCACATCTTTTCCTTCTCCCAGTGCAGTACTTGCAGTCAGGTTCAGTATGCATATGGGGAAGGGGGAGAAGAGAAAAAGAAAAAGTCACCGCTACCAGCTGTGCCCTGAAAGTTTTCCTCACCGGGGAAATTACGAGCTTGGCAGATCCAATAGATTTTCACCTCCTCTAGACTACTCTGCATTAGCTCAGAAAAGCCAAATGCAGCTCTACTTTAAATGCTCTCTGCCTTTTATAAATCTTGTCACAGTGTGAACTTACTGGAATTTTTGCATTTCAGATGTTTCTAATTTAGAAGACTTGAGAAGACAGTCAGGTTCCCCTGCTTTCTTTGGAAAAGCTGCTTTTCTTGCCAGGTCCATTTGGGCCCATGCAAAGAAACTGGGAAAAATGTACTCCATCAGAAAGAGATGCTGTCCTCAACTGAACCTTACATGTAAACCGATATTTGTTTAATTTGTTTAAAAGTGCCAGAAGTAATGACTACTTTTGGTCTCATTAGAGGCTATTGGTTTCTTAGGTCAGCAAGCAACTACTAAAATATGTTGCTATTAAACTTCTTTGCACATGTGCCACTTTGCTCCAATTCAAGTAAATTTAACCAGACTTCACCCCCAGCTGTAAAATCCTTTGTACTTTAAAACTTCTAGAACCTCAGTAATAGTTGTATGTTTTGCAAAATTGCTGGTTTGTAAATATTACAGTGAGATGACAGCCACTGATCATTTATACCATTTTTATATTACCCATAAATTATCAACACCGCCTATTATGCTTTATAAATAATAACAGCATTTCAGGGAGAATGATCAAGTTATCCCTCTTTTCCATCTATTGTTGTCCAGGAATTCAAGTAGTTAGATCGCTGAGAGACAACACTAAAGATCCTTCTAGGTAATACCACCTACATGGTCTTTCCACATACAAAATGTATGACCTTGCCGAATACTGACTTATTGTTTATTCATTTTTATGTTGATACCGCTTTTCCTGAGTTTCTAACTTAATTGCACAGTACATTTTTCTTTGGTAGCAATTCTGGATTCCAGCAATGGAAAAAAGTTGCATTTCATTCTTTCCAAAGAAACTGTCACTACTGGAAGTACTAGCTCATTAGCTGATAAACAGCTTCTTAAATGCTTGTCTATTTTTGAAACTGTCTAACAGCTGAAGAGTATGAATAAGTCTTCTCCTACTACTATGGTTTTGATTTTTTTCTAGATTGCTACAAACAGGATATTTAAGGAAACATCTAACTTATAAAAACAGTGGCTGCTGCTTGCAGTGATGCTCAGGGATGTCTCTGACCTTAGTCAGCAAGGTTCACTCCCACTAGAACACTTAATATTACTAGCAAGTTTCACTGTTTATAATAATAACGTGCAGTGACAGCAAGAACTCTGGCCACTTTACCTCCATCTAGAAATTTTGGGGTTCTTCCACTCTGTCCTACATGATGTAGATTTCCTATTCATTCATGTGCCAGTTCAGCAGCCCTAAATGGGGATTTTGGTGGTTACCCTACAACTGAGTCCCCACACAAGATGTGATGTATATGTTTACATGTTATTCAAAAAATGTGAAATTGTGTACATTTGACCTCATATTTTCAAAAAAAGGAAGTACTCTGTCTTCAAGGAAATGCAACAGCATTTCTTAGTTGGCCATTTGCATAGAAAAAGACCACATCTTCCATATCTCAGTCTTCATTAATATCAATTCTCCTGTTTCCTTTTGCCCTTACATCTTCTGAGATTTTGCTTCCCAAGAGCAAAATATGCACGTACTGTTTGACAAGAGAGTCACCTTATGTGGTTACTACCATGTTTAAAATGAAAATCTGCCCTACTAAGAACTATCACATGTAGAGTAATACTTTAATTCTTGCCTTGCACAGGATGAACTGTAGATTACTTATCTTGCAGTAAATCTCTTCATTGCTGATGGCGAAAAAGAAAAAAAAAACTTAGTTCACCTGACCTAATAGTTTGCATTTCTGGTGGAAGAGCAGAGGGGCTATAAAGAAAGCAAAACTGCTATGAATTTACCAGAAATTGTATCTCCCATAATTTCTCTTTTCATGATTGTTTCAAACTTTTACTGTGCTTTTCCTCTAAATATCACATCATTTCTAGTGTGTAATAGTTCTGTCTAGAGGGACAGAGAAGCCTTTTCTTCCTCTTACATCTATCACCAAGCACACTCTCTTGAAGACCAGAAATATTATTGCCAAAATTTTTAAGGTACTTTTTAGATTCTTCAGAACTCCTCTTGTAAATGCTATTTATGGGCCATTCCAAGCTTGGTATTCCCCTTGAGGCAGACATGACACAGGATTCAGCACAGGAGTTATAAATCATCTCATGTACTTCAATGCTAAGGCCTGCACTCCAGTTTTACATGCTTGATGAACTAATACTTTTTGGCATACAGAATGATGGATCTTACTACTCTTTGAAAGCTGATGTTGGGCTTTTACATAATTAGTTAGCAATATTAAAATTGCATATAGTAGGATTTCTCTGTTAGACAAAGAATTGAAACTTTTTCATTGTCCATATTTGATGTTTTTAATTATACATCTTTAATGATGACATGGGAAAAAATTATCTGACTTTTCAACACATAAAAAACCTGATGCTCGTTTCACTTCAGAAAAAAAAATGTTCAAAAGATATGCAATTTTTATTTATTTTAAACTCTTGAACAACTGAGATATTTATTGTGTAACATTATCTGCTGTCTTAAATAAGCTAAAGCCACTTCAAGTGCATTACACAAGTGTGGCACCTTCTGACCAACAAATACACAATGCACACTGTGATAATGTTTTGATTCTATTATTATTGAAAGAGAAATAAGCATTTCTTGGTATCCACATTTGTAGAACTGGACCTGAGTTATGATGCTGGAAGTCTTCAAGGCAAGGCTGGACGGGGCTTTAACCAATCATGTCTAGTGGAAGGTGCCCATGGCAGGGGGGCTGGAACCAGATATCTTTAAGGTCCCTTCCAACCCAAACCATTCTATGATTCTGTATTGTCATCAGAATTGTTTAAAACCAAATGTATTTTTGGCTTCCTCATGAAGTCAGTTGACCTCTGTATGGATTAGGACTGCATCCCTGCAGGCCAGACTTCCTGCATAATCCCAGAAACACAAGATAGCTTCTGGAGGAAAATGCAGAAATTTATAAAAATCTGCTATGATCATCAGTAAAGAAAAATCACTGTGTTTTCTCTAAATGCTTCCAGTGAGAAAATGTTATTTGTTTATAAAATTCTATAAATGCATTCCTGATAACAACAGTGTTTCATTATTACATTTAAAATTATACTTAGCTATATAATGAACTGGAATTCATTTAAAGTTACATTTGTGTGGGGGATTCAACTTCCCACACTGCTGTGTTGGCCCAAATGCAACTACTGCTGCAAGAGGAAAATGCGCTGTACAGCTGTATTCTAAATCCTAATTACCAAAGATACAAAGCATAATTTACTTCTTTACCATAACATTTTAAAATTACCAAGAAAGGACTAATAACAAAAAAATATCAAGGCAGATATTCTATCAATTTAAACCATCAACAAGTGAAATCTGTGATTACCTCTAACGTGAAGGAGAGAACCACATCAGACTTTGACAGCTGAACTTCATTTTCATCTCCTATGTCCAAGAATGCAGAATTCTGTGATCGCTTTAGCTTCTGCAGTTTGAATTCTGGCCCACCTTTAGACACTGGCAGACTTTCCAAATTTGCCATCAGCAAATTCACCGAAGACCGCAACTCTTCTATGTACATGTTCTCCATTTCCCTTGCTACAAATTTTGGGAATTTTCTTTCCTTGGAAAATATATTTTAAAAGTTAGGGAGGAAAAAAAACTTCCCACATTATACATCATGTTAATTTACCGACTTGGTTTCGGTTAAGGGACAATAAACATAGATAAGTCATAATTTCAGTGTCTATCTATTTTTATGTCTTCAAAACAGTAATGGAAAGGCTAATCCTGACCCATAAATGCAGTTAATTTTGAAAAGAAGAAATAAAGTACAAATGGAACCTTGCACACCTCCCTGAATCATTTAACCATAAACCCAAGTTGAAGATCCACACATTACCTATTTCCAATTACAGGTGTTTTAAGCATAGTAACTAATAATATACCTTTAATGCTACCTTCAATGTTTTATAAATTGACATTTATAAAATGACCTGTCCACTAATAGTTTTGTTACTTCTTCTATTTCCCATGTTACCAAAAAAAAGTCATGCTTCTAGTATGAAGCTAATAAACTACAATCATGACAAGAAATTGCTATCATTGTTTAGCTTTATTTTTAAAAATGGGTCATTCCTTTTGAAAGTAATGTTTAATTACTATGCACTGGTTTATTTTAAATAGTAATCTCTCTCTTAAACATTAGAGATAGCATAAATATCAATTTTTTTCCTCTGTAGAAGCTAGACAATATTATTTAAATATTGTGTTTGTAACAATAAACACAAAAAAGAAACATATGTAGACGTATAGTGCATATATGAACACATACAGAGTCAATTTTATGCACAGTTTCTCCAAATATTGAATACTGGATGCTTGGGAGAGTGTCATTCAAGATTAAACAAAAATGCAAATTATGCTAAAATATATGTTTTACATATAAATGAGAAACAAACACCACTCCCAATGTATTGTCTGCAAAGACAGGCACCTTGCTCCTAAACCAGACAATTTTTATCATTATGTGTTATAAGGCCTATCATAAGATGTTTTATATCCTTTATAGTTGATTTTGTTTCAGTAATAAAGACCAAGCAAGCTGACTGTGACCAAAAATTCCTGCAGCAAGTCGTGTGGACTGGCTCATCACAGCATGACAGAGCCAGTAAATTACATATTAAAAAAACCCCTACAAATAAAAACAATTTATAGTTAGAGACTAAAAAATGCAGGCCAAGGTTCAAGGTTGCCTAGCAAAAAACCCCAAACCCTTAGTGTTTTTCAAACTGTACCAACTATATCCTGTGAGGTTCGTTCAAATAATAACATGCCGACACAGAAGACAAATAAAACAGACTGTTGTTGTGTTGTTAAAAGATCTTTTCTCTTGTTAAGATGCTTTTTCCATCCAATGTGAAAAATGAGGAAAATTGGACTTGCTGTTGACGGAAATGTAGGATCACACAGCATATGACTTTTCAAAACCAGGTTTTGCTTTCTCCCTGCCCCAGTTGACAGACATTCTTCAGAGCAGAAAGAACCTGACAGACTGTTCTCAAACAATCTTCTGCTTAATTTTAGAATCAGAAACAGGAAACACACATTATGGATCAACCCACTCAATCTCAGATGAAGATATGTTTTTGGTACAAGAAAGCAAACACATACCCTTGCCATTTGTTCTGCCAGTTGCAGTCGTCCATCTAGTTCACGTCTTATCTGGGCTGCTTGCTCATCTCCATTATCCAACTTGGATAGAGAACAAAAATCCAACTGTGAGAAACGCACTATATTTTAACTTTATAGCAAGCAATGTAGCTAAAAAACAAGAGAAATGAATTTTCATCCTAAAATCAGTGAAACACTAAGCAAATACACAGCTTTGAGGCTTATCAAGATGAAAGAAATATAATGGCCACCAGTTAGTCACAGCACTCAGGGTTTCTGAAGGGTAACCAGTGCTCCCTTGCAGTCATAATGCTCGGGCTACATAGACGAGGTATTATTTCTCTATAAAAATAGCAGCTAAAATAATTTCTTCACGAAGCAGAAAACTGGAATGACAGACTGGCTTAGAAAATGTTTGCAAGGAAATTTACTCTTTGGTGCCCTGAGTTCCTGTATAGGCATATATAGGTATAGGGAAAGAAAACTGTGTGACTGTGCCTTCTAAGAATGGTATTATTTCACTTGCAAAGTTCTTTTCTCCCAGTATTGCCAAACTGCTCACATCAGGGCAAATCCAATTTTTGACCTTCCAATATTTTCATACCTACAGAAGTCAGGACTAAATGTCTAACTTCTGTCAGGGAGGTAAAGGGGAAGGACATATCTCTTCACCTCAACGGAACAGCTGGGTCTCAAGAGAAATGAGATTCCCCAACTCATTTTTCACTTGTTTACTTTTTAAGGGCAGTGGAGGGGAGGAGGGGTGAGGTGGGACTTCACCTCCGTGCATGGACCTCCACAGCTGGTTAAGAAGAAAAAAGAGTGATACATCTGGAAAAGATCAGTCACACCTTGCCATCCTACCTGAATAATTGCCAAAGAAGGACAAAGACAGAGTTGCTAAGGAGGGCTCTCTGTCCCTAGGGCTAAACACAGACATGATGTGACATGTTGAAACGACTCTAGTGCATTTAGTGTATAGCTAAGGTTTAAGGACACCTGAATCACTCTTGACTAAAATAAATCTTAAAATGATTAGGGGTGCAAACTGGCAAAAACTGGTTCTTTAATTAAATGAGATCTCCAGCTAATGAACACACAGTTAATTTGACAAATAATTCATTGCATTAAACTAAGGATTTTTCAGTGTTTTTTCACTGAGACTGCTAGTTAGTGCATTGGGCCAAATACATAACACCACCTCCTTTACAATGCTCTTCAGTTAAATCTGATACCTCTTAAGCCAAAGCACTCATGAAAATTAGCCATTCCAATTAAAAAAAAAACCCCAGAACAATTAAAAATGCATTATCCAGTGCTTACAGGCCAATTAGAGCAATATGCTTAATGCAAATCTGACCACATTTAGCAACAGGATGAAAAGTGTTTCAATGCTAGTACACAAGTGGTAACAGAACGTGGAATCTGCCACCTGTGCAATCTGGCATCTCACAAGATCCTTGTAGGAACTGATCCAGGCTACCAGAAAGAAAGAGAACAAAAGAAGCTCAACTTTATACCAGAGAGTAGAAGATGGATCATGTTCCAGGCTGGAAGGGTTCTCCTACTAAGCCTGCCAATAAATCTGCTCCCGACTTGACTGTGAGCATAAATGGCAAGACTGTTCTTCAGGAAAGCAAATGTTTTAGGTTTTCAGAACACAATTACAGTATTCCAAATAAATTCCCAGGCTTGTATTCTTCAGTATTCTTAAAAGAATAATACTGAACTTGTCACCAAGAATATTTCTAATTTCTATTTTCCTTTGTACTATAACCACATACTTTTGTAATTAGTTTTGTTTACTCAGTATGAAAGCCTGTCAAATATGAAAAAAAATGTTGTTTTTCTTTTTTTGGCTAAGAGAAGGTCAAAATTATTTTAATAATATATCCCATGACAGGTAATTGCTTGAAAAATATCTGCTTGAAGGTAATTTCAATTACTGAATTTTGATTTCTGCAAAAAGGAGGGTGTGGGAGAACAGAACAAAGCTATAACCTTTTCCTGTGTCAAGGCACAACTTAAATGACTGCCTCCATCATTAACTCATTTGAAGAAGTAACAGATTTTACTTAAAGACTGATATTTAGCTATTTTTCCATTTAAAAAATATGACCATTTAAGTTAACAAATATGTAACCTAGTTTTGCAAATCTTACTATTTTTTCCTTAACTCTGCATTGCTTTCCATCAAATCTTTGTACTTGAGTACTTAAAAATGTGATTTCCCTACTTACTTATTTTAAAACTTCAGTCTTCTTCCTGAAATACTTACACATTCTAATGGGTTTGCTGTTTGTTCGTAATGATGTTTTGTAAAGTATGGGAAGAAGCTGAGGAGGTGAAAAGCAAAGTTGCTTTACTTAGAGAAAAGAGCCAAGGCAATAATGACTGGTAGGTCATTCACATCTGTCTCAGTAAGAAATAAAGCTGCCAATATTATTGTTTTTGCAGTACACAAAACGAAGTAATAATCAGAAAAACCGTAACCTTGATATCCCATTCTGTGAGAGGTCATTCTACCTGTTTTTATTCCAAACTCAAAAAAAATCATGAAAAAACAACTTTGCAAGCAATGCACTTAGTGATTATGAATGTGTACTCAATCATAGTTTATTTTTCTACTGAAAATGAAGTGAAACAGCAGAAGGATTGAGAAAATTCTGAAAATACAACCGGTACTTGGAATTTTTGAGCTGTGTCCACTTTTTTACATAGGGAGACACTTTATAGAACCCATAATGTGAGTGGGGAGAAGTGACAATCATTAACATCAAGTGTACTCTTTTCCTCAATTCCTTATTTGTGGATCAAATCCATACCCAAGACATCTGTGGATATCGAGTTATGACAACCATTAAAGTAATTTTCAAACTGTTAAATAAAAACTAGAAAAGCATATGACACTGCATAGAAATTAACATAAACGTAACAGTGCAGAACAGCTACTCAGATTCTTCTCAGTATTGCAATTGAAATTTGGTTAAAAGAAACCACTAATTTGAAAGGATTTAAAATAGAGGCTTTGCAAAAAAGGTTTCATTTGCTTTTTCTTTCAAGAATAATTCACATTTACATGGGCATCACACATAATGCTTCCCACTCTTAAATATGAAGTAATGTTTTTTAAAAGTTACAGCCTTAGAGATTATTGAAAAAGAGGGTACACTGAAATTTCATCTAACAAAAAGCTTTTCAGCTTGCTGCAATAGTAATTGCATAGCTATTCAGTGATGGCACCAACACTAGAGATGCTTCCCATGCCACTTAAACCTCACATAACCAGTTTGTATTTTAGCAGCAGGGGACCTCACTACAGAACACTCTACAGACACCAGAGACCTGTTTTCAGTACATCAGATACATTAGAATTCCTGACCAAACAAATCAATGTTTCCCCTAAATGCCACACATATGGCAATGGCAACTTGTAAAACCTAGGCACAGTCATGGACTCCTCTTTTGAGGGCTAGTTAATTCAGATTCCCAGCTGAGCAAAAGCATGAGTAAGACAGTTTTTCTTTCTGCAAAGATGATTATGGCTTTTAAAGCTTCTTCAGAAGAATCAGTACTTATGAGTGACTAGACTTGGGTGAATAAAAAGTTACTTTATATATTTTTTTAAAGTGACAGATCATCGTCTCTTTTTTCCCCCAATGGTGTTACATTAAAACAGCTTTCTAAAATAAACCTACCACCATCAGACATCAAGCTATTAATTTAAAAATGTTTTTACTCCTTAATGCTTGAAGTCACTTTTATTTTTTCTCACTCTGAAAGGGGCAATCATCTTTGGAGATGGAGTGGGAACATCCTCAAAATGCAAGTTGCCCAACAATTTTTATTAAGAAAATTTCAGTTGCTTATATAAGTGTCCACTTCTGAAAGACAGACTGAAGTTTTCTACTCCAAATTTCTGCTTTAATGATTTCAGCCAAAACACTCCCTTGCTTCTGAAGAGACCAGGGTAGACAATAGACAATACCCTGCTTTACCCATAATAGGAAAAGTAGTGACCCTCTTGTCACGGAGTTCAAGGAATATCTTGCTTTGAAGTAAGGATCTGAAATTTAGCAGGACCCCAACTGTGAAAATCAGCTCAACTCTGGTCACATTATGAACCTTTGAAAAATCACCTTTGCAGTAGTCAAGCTACAAGCAGCCACTACCAGAGCCTAAATCTCACTCTGCATTCAGACACATCTTCAGGTTGTGCTGCCCTGTCTTGAATCTGCATGAAGTCAATGCTCCTCAGATTATCTGCTCATTTAAGAAAGACTGTAAACTTATCAGAGGTAAAAATTCCAATTCAGAAACATCATGCTATCTTGCTTGACAAACTGTGATGCCTGAACAACACAGAACAGAAATACATCTGAAAAAATGAACGTTTCTGTATTTCAACAGGTTGGAAAATGATGGCATACTTTGTGATTCCTACTGAAGTTTTTTTTTTTGGTTTTAAATTATTTACAAGGCTGTAATGTAGCAGTGTATTTTGGTCCAAAAGAAAAATTGTATACTGGAAAAAATCTGGTTAACGTGCAACTCAAGGCAACAAAGGTACCAATGCTGCCAGGAGGTGCTGCGCTAAAGCCCCTGGCACACATCTACATTACTCTACGAACAAACTAAGTCAGATACCCTATGCCCAAGAAATGAGATCAGCTTGTATACAGATGAACATAGAACTGCTGCAAGTTTTTTTTCTTTACATTCACAATGCTCAAACTGATAGTTCCTCCACATGACTATTTTATTAATGCTGTGTTAGCTTCCCTGCAGCTTTCTAATTCTCAGTAACATGAACATGAAAAAACATATATACGCCCATAGCATTATAAATTTCTCTACATTTAACGACTAAAATGATGGTACACATACCTAAGTACTTGCTCTTCTTTCTGCAACATGGAATCCAAAGTCTTTTTTCACTCTGTGTGACAGCAATGCTTGTTTTTCTTTTATAGCTACCTTTTGCCACACAGAACCAAGTCTGAGCCCTGCTGAGCTGAAAGGTTTGCAGATGCCCTTCTGAGGTAACCTGCAGGGTCCATCCCTGACTACTGCCACACAGCCAAGGCAAAAACTTTCAACATAAACCAAACAGATTAAAGGACTTGGAACTAAATTGTCGAGATAATACAATAGTGAAAAAATGGTTTTCTGGAAGCAACTAATGGCATCCAGGAGCAAGGCTGGAAGAGGACAGAGAAGTCCTAGTGCTCAATTTTGGTCATCAATCAAGTAAGCAGCAGGCAGGTAATGGGTGTAGTAGATGCAAATACTGGCAGGTTTCAGATAATTGTCCTTGCTCCTCTTATCTCTGACTCAAAAAAAAAGAGTTTTGCTTTAGACAGACCTGGCACTTCTCAGGCCCGCAGGATGTGCTCCTGTGCTTATCTTTAGACAGAGAGAGTTGCTTGAAAGGAACAGACTGGGAAGAGATTAAAGGTGTCTGCAGTAAGGAGCCACTGTGCACTGAACACAAACAGCCTGTGGAGATTCCCAAAGTTTCCCAAGTTTATGAAGCAAGACTAGTAACTAAATACAGGACACTGGAAGGATCAACAAATTTCAAGTCAGGCCAAAAACAGAGCTGCCAAACCCAGTCTTCAACTACAATCATTTTTGGACATGAATTCAACAGGACTTTCCTTCTGAAGGACAAAACTGCCATAGAAGTAAATTGCTTCCACTTCACAGAGAAGGTAAAAACCAGATTTAATTAAAGGGCAGGATGTGTGGAGCTTTCTTAAGCTACTGCTGGACCTTTTGATAAATCTCCGGCCTCCTGTTTCACAGCAAGAAAGACACAGCTGTAAAAGTAAAGGAAATGTCATCACTCCTCTATTTCAGAGAAGGCTGCGCCATTTAGCTTTAGTTTTAAGGTATTTCTCTTCCTTGTCTAAAGATTATACAGAGGATTAATTGAGATTCATAAAAGAGATCAATAAAATGATATTTTAAAACTCTCTCATATTCTCTGCATGCTGTAAAGCCCCTATCATGTATCACACAAATGGCTATGCTGACAGATGACCCAGACTGTGACTGTGAAATCCTGTGGATTTCCCACAGAACTCTGCAAATCACAAATTTAAAAAACTCATTTCTCAAATCCTGCTCTTCCCAACTCATTCCTTTTCCCAGTCAACATACAAAACCCCCCAAAAATCACTAGTTTTGGCAAATAAAGGTAGAAATATGTTTTAGAGTATGTGCAACACAAAATCAAGCGAAATGCAAGAGAAATGATGTCAGAGACAGAAAATCTTAACAGTTAAAATAAAGAGGAAGAAAAGGCACCTACTTTTGAAATTACTTCTCTTGTGGAATGCAGTAGACATGTTTTCAGCAAATTCTATGTCAAAAGAAAAACCCAGCAACCACCGAAAACATTTCTACTTTCAATTTGTCTGCAGCAAGTAGACCTATAAAAGCTGCACAAGTCCAAAACCCATATTAGGTGTTCAGACAAGTTCTCCCAATGCACCATCAGGCCTCACAGGCTTTTTGTATTGATTTTGCTCTAGTAGAGCACAAGATTGCCTCTCAGACAACTGGCCAAGCCAATCACTCAGTTTTCTGGCAACGCAGTGCCCACAACAAAATGCTCAAACGTCTGCTAAAATTAGTTTTAGTAAGAAGTCTTACTGACTGCTAATATTTTTTTTTTTTTTTTTGGGGGGGGAGGGTAAGCAGCAGTTTTATAATCGTATAAATATTGAAATTAGGATGGAAGGTCTTTAGATGAACAGAGAAAGCATATAGCATATCACCCTCTCCAGTATGTCAATATTCTTAAAAACAAGTAATAATGTAGGTAAAAAGCAAGGCCAGTCAACAGTCAAATACTCTACACTGGCTTCAGCTGGATTAAAAAAAAAAAATCTAACCAAATCTATGTTTTCAACAACTGTGCCTGAGTCCCTTCAATGTGTCCATTAGATATAGGAACTCACTTGGAATTTTTTTACAAGCTTGGTGCTACCAAAAAAGCTCAAAAAAATCATGTACAATCTCAGATGCTGAGAATCTTCTCTGAAATATTTTTATAAAGTCCTGAACCTGCTTATTCGATTTCAATATTGATTTGTTAGATATCACTTATACTAATTGCTTGTACTCATTAATTACACCTATAATATACTGATTTGTAAAATATGATTATCATAAAAATATTAAAACCAACCCAAAGTGTAGAGTCATGATTAACTGAGTTAAAAAATAATTCAAATTTGCCAAAAACAACACTAAAAACTATACAATTTTAAAATATAGACTTTTTTTTTAATCAACCATTGGATGGAAACTTTGGCAGTTTCCAAAATAATCAAAGCTGAGAATTTAATATGGCCTTTCCTTACATTCAAGCTTGGAAAATAAATTATATGCAGTTTTGAGTTTTCAGCACTGGTTAAAATGTCTCTCATGATTCATTTTATTCAGGGACTTCCAGTACCAAAATCCCAAGTAAAACCTACAATAAAACTTGAAAATAAACAGGAAAAGAAGTACATACAATATTCAAGCTAATCACAATGTATGCAGTGGGAAGGGCTAACATAAGTCCACTCAGGGTAGGTGCATAGGTCAAACTTTCACTGTACATTGCCAATACTGTAAATCATAAGACACTTGAAGAATTAAATACACACCATGTATTAATGAAGAAATCTCTATCAAGAAAGAGTTTATTTAATACTGTGATGTGCAGCTGTACAATGCAACTTCAGTCAATGACTGCTTCCCTATGAATCTTCTTTCCTACTTGACTGCTACTAACCCTTCAGAGAAACTGTAAATAGTTAAAAACCTTTTATTAACAGTGAACTTGATTAACCTTGCCAGACAACCTTAGCCTTTATGGTATGTCCCAAATGTCATGTAACATGTATCTTCTACTTAGTATTACCATTACTGAGGAAAATTAAAAAATAAATTAACAGTTCAAAATTTATTCTACACTAAACTAAAATGTAGTCTTCAATATTTTATTGCATATTTTGATCTACAGACTTGAACTGATACTTTGTAAAGAGGACACTTGGAAAAGTAATACAAATGTCTTTGCACAGTTAAGAATGAGGCTTTTGTTGGTCTATTTGGATTTCAACAGACCCTGGCACCACTTTTATCTATGTGAACTGAAAAGAAACTATAGCTTCCAACCAGGATTTTCACTAATTTATAGGCATGGTCCTTTCCACAACACTGTCAAATAATTGCTCTGCATTGATTGCCCAAATAAAACATTTCATGCATTTTACTTTAAAAAACTCTTGATGTTCTGATAACCTAAATTCCAAGAGTTGAGATCTGTTCCTTGTCTTGAAAAAAATCTTGACAAGCAGTATGTAAACAAATAAACAGAATTCAATAATGCACACATATCACCATTTTGGCTAGGTATTTGGCTAATAACATTTGAAGGAAGTCTGCTAATACCTCATATTTACAAAGAAAATCACTATCTCCATACTGAGTCTGCTACTAGTTTTAACTCTGACTTAATGCAAAGATAAAAGTTAATGCTTTATTTGGTTCACAGAAGCTGTTAATTATGCAATGTGGGCATTCAGTGATGAAGATACTCTGACCTAGATACAGATATTTTTAATATTTATTTATTCACAGCAGTCTGTTTACGCTAAAAGGAGAGAAAAATCAGACAGCATGTACTTAGACACTTAATGGTTTGTCTTTAGCTAGCATTTCTGTAAGTATTACAGACTCTTTACTTAGCCTTGGAATCACTTTAATACTTGGATATTACTACCAGCAGATTCTGAAAGGGGGAAAAAATCCCAAATAAAAACAAATTTGAAAAAGAAAATGACAACATTAGCTCCCCCTGAATTTGGTCCATATAGACCAGAATTGTGGATGTGACAGGGACAGCAGAAGAGATTATTTGGGTAAAATGTTGAGGCCTGGCTGTTCTCCAAAGCAAACATCTCTAATGATAGTTGTGGAGCCTGAGGGAAATGTGTGGCTTGATATAAGGTGCACCCAGGCAAAATCCTATTAATGTCAAATTACAGACCTGCTCTCCAGCAACTTGTCCAAACCTTTTTGAACCTCTGCCCTCATCACTCCCTATGACAAAAGTTCTGGAAGTTTTCCAAAAGTCATATACAGAAGCAGTGCTGCCATTTTCAATCTCCTACAAATTTCCTTGAGTGTCCCAGTTTCTAGTGATGTGGCATTTACTGAGTGAAGGTACATATTCACCTTACCCATTACCCTCATAACTTTGTAAGCTTCAACCATACTCCTCCTCCCTGTCAACCTTCTCAGCTGCAGACTGAAGAGTTTCAGCCCTTTCAGTCTCTCTGCAAAAGGCTGCTGTTCTGCGATTTTCAATGCCACCCTCTAGTCCTCACTGACCTCCCCTATATCCTTCAGAGAGGGAGACCAAAGCTGCACACAGTACTGAATGTAAGGGCATAAGAAGGTTATATACAGCAGGAAAATGATGGTACTGTTGTACAAAGAACTAATGATTTCACCACAGGGAACCCAAAGTGTCTTTCTGAGCTGTAATTGCCCGTGCACAGTTCAGCATCTTCCGGATGTGCACTGGTTTATTTCTCCTCTGATGTATCACCTTAACTTAGCCACACTAGAGCTACATGAAATGACATCTGTCACACTTCTGCCTATGCAGTTTTGTGAGATCCTCCTAGAGTTCCCTGCAGCTCAAGCAACATTAGAGTAGACATAACAGTTTCATACCATCTGTTAAGTCAGAGATTTCCCCTACAGTGCCTTTTCCGGGACACAATATATTCAATAAACATGCAACAATTCTCCTAAACAGAGTGAACCAGATAGAAACAACACCTAAACTCCCCAGGAACTAACCAAAAGGAAAACATAAGAAACCTTTATCCAAAACCTCATTTGAAAACATCAAGACATAAAAATACTGCTACCCAGACTTGGATATTTACAACAGAGTCTGTCATTCAGAAAAAAGTGTCATGGGGTGATGAGGAGTCAGACTCTAGACACTGGGTGTCTAGAGAAGCACTGTTTTTAAATAACAAATATAAATATTAAACTGCAGACTTAGATGTGATTAGAATCACATTAGGAATCAAATTAGTGGATCAGTAGGGGATTACAGAGGAGAAAAAAGACGCTAGCACAGGTCAGAAGTGCTACTGCAAACAGTTGAATTTTCTGCCTCTCTCTTGGCATTTGCAATGCAACAGATTAATTGACAAAACGCAGGTTTGCCCTTCTGACTGGTAGAAACTCCAATGCTTGGCCACCACTGCTAGACAGGATGAAAACCCAAGGAAAACACAGTACGCTGTGACAAAAGGAAGGACAATAATGACAGACTCTTACTACTTACAGATTTAGTCGCAATAAATATTAAGAATACGTCCTACAGATAAATCCAGGACATGGATGCAAAGCATAACTTTTTTTATTAACAGAAATGAAAAAAGTAAGTCTGTAATATGCCATACTGTAAACATTTTTTATCTAACTGTATCTTGGTTTTCACATCTGCATACTGGAGTTCTGGGATACCATCAAGACAGACTCTTCACACTCATCACAGCACTGTCTTCCACACTGTAAAGGTCAAACTCTTCAGTTGTTGCCAACTATGAAAATGTCTTCCACCCCAACTTTGCCACCACAAAATTATGAATATCCACACATAAAATAGCTTAACTTTTACTTTGTTTTTTTTCACTCAAGTCTTTGTCTTCTTATTTGTATAGGTGTTCCTCCTACAGCAGGGAAAAAAATTCAGAGCTATTCACAGAGCTATTGAACCATCTAAATAAAGTATCTTTTAAAGTCAGAAATGTACGGTCCCTAGGTAATCAACAGAGAGACAGAGAAGCCTCCAGAGTTATTTAAAGTGCTTAAGCAGTTATCTGTACGCCTACCATGAATACTGTGGAAGTGCCAGCTGCACTGGTAATCTCTGGTGAGTAAGATGATCAAAGAAATGGGCGTTTTTATTCTCTCTCTCACCTTCCCCCGGACCCCGCTGAAATAGATACTGGCTGTCACCTTAAATACAACTTAAGTTTCAGGTTCTGCCTAGGGAATACCCTCCCACACCCACCCTAGCAGGAAGTGATGGGCCTTAAATGAATTATGACTCATTTCCTGATCCTCCTTAGGAAAAGTCTCCCACCCTCCTCCTCTCCCACCACCTGCACAGAGATTACCATATCCAAGACAACCGAAAGATTAGCATGCAAACCTTGTTGGTATATGCATATTTATGTCCTAAAGTGGCTCACAGTGTTTTCTATTTTCCTGAAGTCATCCTTGCTTCATAAGGAAATCCCCTCTCCTTTTGCTTACCCTACTCACTCTCCAAAAATATCATGCAGAATGTTTTCTTGCCTTATTAATCACTGGTAAGAATTTCTTGGGAGTGTTGAAACCAAAGGGAATATACACAATTAGGGCAATAAATGTTAATGAGAATTGCATTAAGTAAGCAAAACCAGCTTGAATGTCATGTCAATGTTTTTTCCAAATAATTAAATATCGCTGACTTAACTAGACAGAATTCAGGCTGACAACTTTCTGTAAATAGGATGTGGAGAAGCTAGAAGATAACAGAAATGGAATCCAATTTTCTCCCTTTCTGTTCCATTCTATAGCATAAACTGGAGAATGTTCTGTATTTCCACCTGTTTCTAGGAGTCAGTGGTGGTGTGATGTATAGATACCCATCCACAAAATAGAACTTCCAGCTTCTATTCTCCTGGAAACATGGAAATTGCCAACATTAAACATGTGTGAAAACACCAGTTACATAAAGTCTGCTATCTATCTTTAAGGCAAAACAGTTGCTCCAGTACGGTAAAAATGGAGTATCATTCACAGAAGTTTCCCTAAGGAGGAACAGGTGTTTCAGGAAAGATTCTGATGTCTCCAGTCCCTGAGAAAAGACACAGTACAGTGAGAAGACTGTGCCAGATTGACTGGAACATGAGTTTATAGCGCTCCTAGGAGTAAAACAAAGCTTCTCCAGAAATTGTGTATACCTTGGAGGCTCTCTCAGGCATGGTTCAGTACTATTTTCCCTTACTTACAGAAGTTTAGTGTTCCTACATTAAAAAAAAACTTGGCACTGCATAACCAGTTAGGAAGACAGCTTATTCAGAGGTGATACAGGGAGTGACTCTTCCCTTACATCGTTTGCAAAGGGATATTTCTCCTGCCATAGCCCCAGGGTGCTTACCATACAACACCTCCTTTCAACATCAGCTAGAAGTTGACACTTCTACTAAATATGTAGCCTCAATTTTATTTCAGATTTTTCCTGTTTATAGCTAAAATGTCTGGAAGTCAATTTATTTATCCATTATCTCAAGAAACAGATTCCTATAAGGAAAAAGTACAGAGGAGTACTATTTTTACTCTCCTCTTACTTTTCCCCAGTAGGCTGTAAACTTTTAGTCTGAGGGTTACATTTTGTTTTTTTTTATGTCTACTCATGTTACTGACCAAGGTTATTTTAGCTGGCCTGAGAATTTTTATATAATGCCTATAGCACTAAAATGAAGATAATTCACCTACCTATAGAAGGAAGACCTGGAGAGAGAAATAGGCACTTCCTTGTAAACATTTCAGAAGTTTGCAATTATGAACATCTAATCACAAATCAGACAGCTTCAGCACAGACACCAGACTGAATCCGAACAACTGTCTCTGAGGTTTGTAATATAAAGTAGGGGAATAAATGAAAGGACAAGCAGCATCTCCCTGCATGATGGCTCTTCTATTGAGAATCAATCCTCTTTCAAAGTGAGAGGGTACCTGGGATGGACAGCCTGAAAGCTTAAGAGACTGAGAGATTAGATCCTAGAGATCAGGACAGCCTCAGCAGAGGAGACAGCCAAAAAGGTGTCCTGAGAGTTCTCTCATTTTTAGGACAGGCACAAAAATACCTTCCTAGAGGATGAAAAAATAAACACACAAATTACAGCTCATTCAAAGAGAGCTGTAGATTTCGCAGCCATTTCACATAAACAATTACTCTCATACATGGCAGTCCATCCTGTATCATGGAGATGCTATTATATTTCTATTTAAAATACCACAGAATCACAGAACAGGAAGGGCTAGTCCAACCTCCCTGCCAAGGCAGGGTCAAACCTAAAGCATCCAGATGGAACCTCCTTGAGCAGCCTTCTCCAATGCTCTGCCACCCTTAACATAAAGGCATAAAGGGTTGGTTCTTCCTGACATTGAGTTTATGGCCAAAACATGTATCTATGATATATACATATATAGAGAGAGAGAGGGAGAGAGAGACTGAAAGAGACAGCTCATTTCCACATTCACCTGCATCTTTGCCTCTGGAATGACTGGGGTGCAGGAACCCCTAGGGACCTTGTCCTGGCAGCCAGTTGCAAAGAAACTTCCTCTGAATCAGGAAGAGCTAAGAGGGTTCTCCCTCAAAAACTTAAATAATGGGGGATAAAAGCAGATAAATTTCAGAACAAAAAATTCAGTACCAGTGAGCCAGACAGATACAAGAAACAGGGTCATTCTTTTCCTGTGGCTTTTACACAGGAGCAGCCGCACACTGGCTGCTGAAGACACCTCAGGATGAAAAACGCTGCAGAGAAACGATTGTCTAAGCAAAACTGTTTTAATTTGAATTGATAAAGAGGAAATATAGAATATTATCATGTCATAAGATGAACAGGTGACAAATTCATGCTAAGGGTCATTAACTTCTTCGGCTTGCTCACAACGATTCATTCAAATGCATATATAAGCTAGTAGTCAGACACATTAATAAGCTTAATCATCAGTCTGGAAATGTGGCTGTAAAAATGATTTGTTTTGTATTCATCTACCTGAAGACATAGAATCTTTCTCCTTAAAAAAGATTAAAAAATAAAAAAATTAATAATACAAAAGCCTTTGGTAGAAAAGATTTATTTTTATTGCTTAATACCAGAGAAGACAAATTTTATTCTCATCTGGTAATATAAAACATGATGAGTCAAATGCACTGGTGATTTTAATATAAATGCAAGTTAAATGCTGGATATATTTAGCTTTAAGTGCTCAGGCAAGCTTAACTCCCTTGGATCTAGAACTCAAGAGAATGTCAAAACACCATTAATTACTTCATTAAAGCGCCAAGAGAGTATTTAGGGGAAGAAACACAGGGAAGGTAATAATAAAAGCTTAACTCCTAAAAGCTTAACTATCTCCTTTAACAAAGCCCAAAACAACTTCCTTATTTCTTTGTGCTACAACAACCATTTTGCTGCTGTTCCTGCACTCACAGAATGCCAAAGGCAGTCCTAGAAAACAAAGCAGCTTGAAAGAAAGAGCTGCAGCCAAAATCCCAGTGTCTATGATTTCCATCCTCAGAGAAGGCATAAGACAGAGCAGGGGAGATGGGTGATTCTCAGCTTCTCTCTGCTGATTCCCAGTCAGGCCTCTCATGACAAGAAAGGTGATACACAGGAGATCAGGCCTACAAGGATGCCAACTCAGACAACACAAGTAAATCCACTAGTCTTTGAGTGCTGATAGTCTCTCAGCCTACTAGAGACCCTAAATGTCCAATTCCCTCCTGCAGATGCAAAACAGAAGTCACATATACATAAAGAGCTCTATGATAGAAAAATCCACATGAAAATTTCATCTTAAAAGTAATTAAATGTGCAAAACTATCCTTCAGAGTTTTTTCTTAACACTTACACTGGACAAATAAAGCTTTGAATAGTTTCATGGTTTTCAGAAGATGCACTTGTTTATCTTTTAAATGTATATTTCAAAGCCAATTTTCCTCATCCAACAGCTGAATAAGAAGGATACTGCAATACCTCCAGGACCAAAATGTATTAATGTTGCCAACACACCATTTCTCCCTGGTATTTTCTCAGTATTCCTTTAACTACAAACAGAAATAGTTCAAAGAATTTCATTATGTAGCTTGCATGGCTTCTAAACATTGTTCGTCAGATACTTATGCATGGTAAAAAGGTAACTTGCTTTTCTGAGGATGTTTTAATATTCTTTCCATCACTCTTCTATCATTAGAGTAAACGAGAACAAGTCAACAACCTTTGGGGCAATCAGAGACTTTTTTTCCAAAGTAAACTCTGCCATTATAGAAAAACCCATTTGTTTACAGGAGCTAAAATCCTCTCCCCCCAGCCTATTTAAATACCATCACTGCATGCTGACAGAACTGAAGCACTTGGGGTTACAAGGCTTCCTTTTTCACCAGAACTCACGTTATTAAGCTGAAAATCCAAACTGGCCTTACAAACACCACTCATTTTAGCTCTGAATTTCTCACAATCTTATTACAGAAGTAATCTTGGGAGGAATAGTTGAGGTTGCAGCACTATTCCCCAAAGCACTGAAATTTTTGTCAGGAGCAATACCTTTCCAATCCTCTTGAATAGAGGTAAAATACCAATGAAGCACCTCAGAAAAAAAAAAAAAGAAAATAAGAAAATATAACTACTGAAATAACTTCATATTAAAATCCTATATGCATCTAATCAAGAATGACATCTTATGAATAAAAGGCAACATCCTAAATCCTGTAAGAAATCACAATTTATTTCTTCATTGAAATATTTGGTTTGAATTATTTTGTTCAAGAACAAACAGTGGGAGATCTTTTTTCCCTTCGAAGAGGGTAAAATCAATCAGAACGCAAGCTCTTTTTTTTTGGGGGGGGGAGGGGGCAGGGAGGAAGGCATGGAGGAAGACATATTCAGGTATTTACAGGCACTAGAAACAAAAAGTAGATGTGTGAATAAACCTGAAGTGTGGTTATTTGAATTTTTCTGCTATAAAAGGCATGAAACACATTTCAGGTTGACAGACACATAGGACAATTTTAAAGGACTGACCCGTTCTGTAAGGAAGGACATCACTATTATGACAGTGTGCAGAAACTTTCTAGACTCTCATTTAGCATATAAAAATGCAGTCAACACTTGAATACTAACTATAACTCTACAGCCTCCCACAGTCCCACAAAATTACTGCTTTTCTTCTCCCCAGACATTTCTCATACCACTGCAGTCCTTTGTGCCCACTGAGAGGCCTGACAGCTTCTAGCCTCACTCCTGCCCTGTCTGCAGTGTCTGCAAAACTGTCTTTTATCCAGAGAGCAAAAAACCTGCCCCATGCTGGGGTGTGCACCAGCTACCCAGCAGAGTAAACTCTTAGCAGGTAAGGCCTGAAAATAGCAGATCTCCAGTACAAAGCAGATGGTGAGCAAAAGAGTATGGTATGGGTTTTGGTTTGTGGCTTTTTGCTCGTTAGTTTTGTTTTGTTTTTAAAAAGGGCAATCTTGGGCCAGGTGAAAGCACATTTTGAGCCCTATGGGATGTTTAAGACATCAGTGGATATCTTAGCTAATGCCTGATGTTACCTAGAAAATACAGCAATGGACCTTGCCAATATTTTTCACAGGTTACTTTGTTGTATACGGTATAATTTTTCATGAAGTAAGTAATGACAGTCATTGGTGACCATCAGAAATACACTGGCTTAACTGAAGCCCTGCTCACATTGCAACATCTCACAGAGTCAGCCTCTTTTCTTGTGACTGTAAGACCTGCAGATATACATATTTATGTGTTCTAGAATACACAGCCCAAACCATTTTTTCTTTTCCTGTGCCAGACCTGAACTTAAAAAATTAATGAATCTGTGTAAGTTTTGGTCTATAGACTAAACGGAATCTTAGTACTTGTTTAATTACTGCAAGAAGAGGATTATCAACACTACACTGAAACTTTCTGTACAAAGATACCATTATTCTTTGTGCTTCATAAACTCACATTTGTCCTCATAACTTATATAGGGTATGGAAGTTTCTACAGAAAATATCCATAAGCATGGGAAATTCTGTGCTCTGTGAAATAACTGCACTATTTTCATCATTTTACCAAGGAAAGGATCAGAACTAAAAACATGCAAAAGTCATGAAGGCCTTGCTGCAAATTAAATTGTCCTTAATCTGACTTATTTCCAAAACTGCGTAATTAATTGGACTTCAGTAAAGTGCTGGGTGAAAGACTGCAATTGCATTGAGCATCATAAGCAGACTTCAGTCAGATGAAATTCTTGACAGAAACTACTCTTAGAATTAAAACCAGAAATATTTATTATGGAAGATACAATATAATTCATCATTCTCAATATTAGACACTTAGAGAGTTGTATCTTGCAAAAGCTAATCAAGGATCAGACACAATACAAGGATTTTAAGCAGAAAATTATATCTTGCAGCAAAGTACCATCTAAACCTATTTCCAAAAGAATTAGTTTGTGGTTGATTCCCAAAAATGTCAAGACTAAAACACTTAGCAAATAATACTTCTTAAAAATTGTTACATTATACTGAAAATTATTTACTGCTTGTTAGAAAACAAAATGTGACTTGCAAAAGTTCTTTCATTATGAAAAGTATTGTTCTCTCCTCTGGGCACCCAAGAAGGGGATTTAGATCAGCCAAAAAAGGTAACCCTATAAAGGCACTTTCAAAAGGAAATAAACTCCTCTGTGGAGTTACAATTTACCTGACAAAGAAATTCTGGTACTGATGAAGTGGTATAATAATAGTGTATGACCACAAATCAGTTTGAGTTTGACTTTCAGTTTGACTCACTGCAAAGTTATTTTCTACACCAGTGAATAATTAAAGATATAAAAAGAAAAAAAAAATAGAAAAAAAGCACATCATATTTGATCTCTGTAAATCAAAGAAATTGTAACAGTTTGGCCAGGCATCTCAAATGCAAGTCAAGGAGCTCATTAAGTCCCAGCTAACTGACAATAATATCTTTATCATGTAACACACCTTGAGGCAACACAATGTAAATAAAAATCAGGTCAAAGTCTTAAAATTTACAAAATTGAACCTTTTAATCACAAAAGGGATGTGGGTGGTTGGCAGCAGTTGCTGGCCTTTCTCTAAATAGTGAAGTTGAAAACAAGATCACAGAAGTCTTCAACATCCTAATGTGAACATCTTGTTAATGTTCACTACCTAAGTACAAGCTTAGGCATTTAGAGTATGTTAAAAGATTGTGAAAATGAGTTATTCTTCAAAGAAAAATGTATAAAATTCTCACAGCTACATGGACTATGTCTGACAGTGTTAGAGAATTGGTCTTTTATTTTTCACTTCGTTTTTGATTAAGTTAGTCTGCTGGTTGAATGAAAGCTGCTTCTCACTGCTATCACACAAAGGATGGAGACTGGCACCGGTGTGGACGCGCAGGAACCCACACCCCAACAGAACTGTCTGTTGGGCTGAGATACCAAGATACCAATGGTTTAAGAGTTGAAGGGAATGCTCCATTTAGAACAGGCTGGGGAGCAGAAGCTGCTGAAATCCAATAAAAAGTTTCTACATGCTGAGAAAGCCACAAGGAGGAGGCTGGCAGACAATACCTCCTACGGTTAATACAGAGCACCCTTGTCTGCTTAGCAGACCTTTAGGAGCAGGATAATTTACCCTTATCATCGACATTGTAAGACATTTTTCTGTTTCCTATTTCCAAAGGACTGGAAGGTATAAAAAAAATGGGGGAAAGAAAAAAGTTTTCTGCACAAATTATAACTGTACAGATTTGCTGTTAAGGGCAGCTGTTTCTCAGAGCTGGAAAATATACAGAATTTCATATATCTGATTCTCTGCTAGAAGCACAGGCTAGAAGCCAAACTAATCAAAACCTCTATCAAAAATACAATTTTAACATCTGCTTGGACTTGGACTTATTTCACTGCTCCCAGACACTATTGATTATCATTATCTGCAAGTCTCTAGTATTCTAAACAGCAGCAGCAAAGGGAAATGAAAGTGAGCATTTCCATACAAAGACAGATAGAGGCTTCTAGGGCAGAATGAAAACTGCTGGTGCTGACTGAAATCTGAGTCTAACTTCATCTCATCTTTTGTAAATAAATTGTCAATAAAAAGGAATAAGAGGCTAAACTAAAATATTATTAAAACTATAATGAGAAATAAGGGATTTCACCAAAGGAGAAAAGGTATTACATTATCAGACACTGGTTGCTGTCTGTACCGCACTTCTTGGCAAGGCTAGGTATGATTGTTTTCTTTTTCTTTGCAACAGACTTCTCCTCATACCTTTGGTCTATTATGTGCTTGACTGGACCACAGGAACAGGATATGAAAGTCGTTGTTGGTAGCAACTCTGCTGGAGTACATAATGAAAGTTTTTCCTTTAGCAAAGTAACCTCATCCTTGCCTCAGAAAACTAAAATCTGCAGAAAGCTAGAACCCCAAATAAGGGTATAGCCTTGAAGCCTTTCCTTCTCCATTCTTTCCAGCTTGAAGTACATAGGTGCTCATGTATCTGCTCCTGAGGAAGTAGATTTTCATTTCTTCCCATCCTCCAATAATTACATGAATCCAGGGTAACTGTGTACTTCGGAGACCTGCATGGGGGACTTTTCAACCTTCAGTGCTCGAAAGCAGGAAGAGCAAGAGAAGCACCTTCTCTTAATCCCACTGAGTCATCTCTGCACACATCAGGGTGGTCAATCTTTCTCCTTTCTTACCCCAACAAGATTATTTTCTCTTTAATTTGCAAGTAAAAAATAAGAAATCATTCCATGTTCGTCATTCTACCATGTTAGAAGACAAAAATGAGCCACTGGGATGTTTCAGTCTCTCCATAGAAGAATTTAAGACAGAAACTTGCTGATATTTGCCAGTTTTGGTCCATCAAATTTTATACAGACATGAACCAAAACAAAGAAGCCTTCAAGTATACAAATACAATAACCTAGTGGATGTATCATCAAAACCACTTCTAGACTAAGGGAACAATTTTCTTGTTTAATTGTTCAAAGTCCTACAAGTCACACTTTTTTTGTGCTCTTCTAGCCCAGTGCAGACTAACAGCAGATTTTGAGCACCCACAGCAATGTACAAAGCAAGACTTAGCAATCACCAGGCACCAGAGAATAGAGGAATCCATATAGAGTTTCTACTATAAGTAACAAGTATCTACTTGGTGAAAAATAGTGGTTTTTTCATGTTTTCAGATATTGGAACAGGTTGCCCAGAAGGTTTGCACGGTCTGTCTCCATTCTTAGAAATTTTAAGACCTGCCTGGTAAAGCCCTCAGTAACCTAGTCTGTCCTCACAGCTGACCCTGCTTTGAGCAGGAAGGTGGACTGAATGACCTCCTGAGGACTTACCCAAACTGAACTACCTCATGCCTCTATGTTCTGTTGTATATAAAACCCTCCCAAAAATAAGCAGAATTATCCCCCCAGATTTCAATGCTTCTTCATCACCAACCCTCATATCACAGAGGGTTAGTGATTTACATCAATGTGAATTTAGAGGCAAAAGGAAAAAGAGGGGACAAACAGGAAAAAAAAGAAGGAATACTTTGCACTTCTTTTAATTCAAAACTGCTCATAATTTGATGCAGCATTGAATATTACACTTTCTCATTATGGAAGTTGGTCTGTGACACTGAGAAGTCTTAAATACTGCAGATGTTTCGATCATGTAACAGTTACACGACTTCATGCCACGCTAATCCATATATTTGTTCCTATATTAAGATGGCCTGTAACTACAGACCAGCCTTCAGCATAATATATGAAAAACATTTTATCTGTAATCTGGTTGACTATTTTACAGACAGTGTAAGAAGTTGTGTGATCTCAGTTTAAATGCTTCATCTATGCTGCTTGGTTGTGAGACTTACATAAATACCTTCTTTTTCTTCAGGTTTTCCCTCCTTAAGTAACTGCTAATTTACACTTCCATCACTATGAAGACTGGTTAATAAAATATTTTTACATACCAATTATATTACAGATTAGTGAGAGTAATTAGTGAGTAATTTACAGGCAACATCACTTATCCAACAAAACAACAATGCAGAAATATGAAAATTAGTTTTGTAGAGGATGTTTGAAATGAAGCACATTTAGGTCCAACACGTGAACCTTCGAGACACTGGATGTCCAACAGAATCCTGAATCACCTGTCATCTATTTACAGCAGAAAATTTCTTTTTGATGAACACATGCTCAGAAATGTATGTGCATGCATATGTAATTATCAGAGGGTACGCAGGTGTACAGACCATGGAACATTCCTAAGAATGACTCAAATCGCGTGAGCTGTGACACTGTAAAAGGAGATCCCTGTAGCCTAAGTACCATATACTCTGCACAGGCTTTATCCAAGTGCTTAGCAGCAATCAAATCATGCAAAGATTCCTTGCTGAGTAGCCTCATCTCCTTGGACTGCAGAAATGTACCTAAAATTGAAGGATTCTACAGACAAGGAGGAAGCACTGGACCTGCAGGCAGAAGGGAGATGTTCTGGACACAACAAAACCAAATGATATCAATACTTACTTGGCAGGCATTATAAATCAACTGGTGTTCCAATTTTTTGATCCCTAGAATCTGCTGAAACATTTCATAAAGCTGTTCCTTGCTCAGAATCAGCTCTGATACAGCACTTATGGCCATTCTATTTGGCTGTTTGCAGAAGTCCTCTTCTCCCCTGTATATGGCATCGTATTTGGCTAGCCAAGAACTTAACACTGTCTCTTTGCTTAATCCATCAATTTCTGGCAGACTTCGGACTCTCTTTTCTATGTTTTTCTTAAAAACATCTCTAAAGTCACTTGCAGAACATCCTCCACTGTGGACCATTCTTGCAACCCGGTCACTCTTGAGAAATACCTTTTAAAGTAAAACAAGAGAAAAAAAAAAGAAACACAAAAAGTTAGGCATGGACATAAATACAAAACAATCCCTGTATAAGGGAATACAAGCTAGTATTTTGCTTCTATGCAAGACAGCTTAATATGAAAGAGTTATACTGGCCAAGTTTGCTATGTTTTACATAAAGAAACAAGTGACCATGTTTAAACAATTTTTGCACTGAATAAGTACTTAAACTAAGTAGTCTTACATGTATTTATGCATACATTTACGAAAGCTAGACTAGAATGAACTTTGAATTACCAATAGCTAATTTAAAATTCACCCACAATGAGACACAAATCCAGGAGGAAAAAAAGAAAAAAAAAACCCCAAAAAACTAAAGAAACACCACAATCAATATTAACAATTGAGAGGATAGACTCAAAGACACAGAGCTGTTTCTACTACTGTCGGTACAATACTGGAGACACAATATGGGATTCTCTGTGTAAAATCACCAAAGACCAACATAAAAAAGCTCCTCCCAACTACTCATACTCTAAGATATGACAAAGCAAACTACAGCAAACCAATTAAATCAGCTTCAGCATTCTGTGAAAACTTTGCAGTGTTCAAGAATGGTTGTATTCATCTCTTCATTTAGAAGGGCCTTGGCAAGGTCGATCTTTCCAGACAATGTATGTGGCCGGCATGTAGCTAATTTCTAGTACCAAGTCTCATGACGCTGTTCCTCTACAAGATGCAACCAACAAAAAGCTGATGATGCAGCACAATCAGCTGTGTAAACAATGGATGTGTGCCTTGGGCAGGGATTAAACTACATCACGCCATTGAAAGGATAACTCGGAGAGAACCACCTGGCTTTCTGCAGCAGAGGGAGATGAATCAAGGCCCTCCACCCTGCACGGCTCAGCTGCTGGGGGCTGCTTGGGTGCCACCCAACATCCCAAACACAGCCGAAATGCAAGGCACAGATGAGAAACCACAAAGTCGAAACAAAACCACCACTCTTCTGACTGTCTGCTCTCTTCAGTCAGATGAACTGTATGAACCAGGAATTATGCATGCATTTTCAGACAGTCATTATAGTCACCACGAGCTATGAAATCACGTATGATTTTGTGAGTGGAGATGATAGCACAGTAGAGCTCTGACTCCAGGTATTGTCTCGTGTTAGAAGACAGTGCACCTAACAACCAACCTAAAACACTTCTGTGCTTCATTTGTAAAATACAGAAAAGTGGAGTAGGAGAGGAGCTAAAAAGCTGAGCAGAGGAGTACACAGATGCAAGCAGACCAAGAAAAATTAATTCTAAAATTTTTAGCGCTAGTCAATGCACGTTTTCGTGTAGCATACTTTAAAATGCAGTTACTTACAAAATATATTTTTCAACAGATATCCTAATTGATATTGTACCGAAACGCTGCAGATTAAGCACAGAAGTATTTGCCCAAAGAGATTATTTAAAAAAACCCCATCAGCAATATATGCTAATCACATATTATGCTCTATCTGTACCACAATACATTTCCTTTTATGGAAACATAAGTATCTAAGGTTAAATTCTTACCCATAGTGGGACCTGACATAGTTACTGTCAATTAATGCTTATATTAATTTCCTCAAAAGGCTACACAAATATTGAATCTCATTTCAAAGCAAATAATAGTTAGAAATTCCATTCAGCAATAAAACTTATCAACACAAACAGGTGCAAGGATATTAAGTCTTTCCTTGTTTTAACAGTCTGCAATTACAAATGATTCATCCCTCTAACAGCTTCACTGGTAAAAAAGATGACTTCAAACTTATTTCAGCTACTTTGTACTGTTCATAAACAATATTTAATCTTCCATCACATTAGCTTGCATACCCAACGAGAAAACGCAGATGCAGAAGACAGTGAGAAATTAAGAGTATTTATAGACTCTTCTCACCCAAAATCTCATATTCTTGCAAGATTACACAACTCGATGTATTGCTATTATAACTGGATCGGTCTTATTAAAAATAAAACAAACCCACAAAAAAACCCAACCCCAAACCTGCAAAATACACACTGTAAAAACATCAGCATATCATTCACCTTCATCATCTTCTTTCAGTCTTATTATTTCAAATTATCATTCCTGAATGAAAGGGCTGAAAAGCTGCTAGCACTTTCTTTGATTTATGAACCATACTAATTCAGAATTTATTTGTGATTCTGAAGCTCATTTTCCAAGAGACTGCAGGAAAAACCCATTCCATTTTTTACCCATGGAAGGGAAGCCCTATTGTAACACTTGGTGCACGTAATATTCACAAAATAATGGCATGTTCATGTTGGACAAAGCAACAGGTATGTGCAAAAAGCAAATACAATCTGCATGCGCCCTTGACCGTAAAATGTTCCCTTCTGATGTGTTTTGGGTCACAAACTGTACTTTTATTAAATTTTTAAAAAGTATTCCAAGGTAATTCTTTTACAAGATACAGTGGCTATAGAAGGAAGAGATAAACCCAAGATATAAACCCAAAGTGTGAATAACAGACTATGAAAAACATGGTTTGTTATGCAAAGGAATCCACTGGACCTAAAGCTCTTATTGTACTACTCCTATTTGAGTGGAAATGTACCTTTTTTTTTTTCCTGAGGGGGAAAAAAACATTAACATAATCTTTAAAATGAACTAATTGCATTCAAGATAATTAAAAAGCCATAACATTTTAACAAAACTATTCCATATGCAAGACTTTGTTTGCAACAGAAAACCATAAGAGAATAGAAATTCTTTTAGGAATGTATCATATGTGTCACAAATTTAAAACACTAAGATGCATTTGTCTCATTAATCCTGTTCCTGAAATACATATGGTACACTCCATGTTGAATGTAAAATCCTTTGCTTCAGTTAGACTTCTTGAGATTAATCTCCTTGGTTTCAGAGCTTTCAAAGATTATATGAGCAGCACAATCATTCCCATGAGGGAAAATATTTTTATTGATATTTATCTTTAAAGCAAAATACTAATTAAGTACATCCACTAAATCTCTGTTCTTACTCCCTTTATTCCTGTATTTCAATTGATCATTAGACTTAGTTCTAATTAAATTACTATTCGAAAACTTACAATGTTAAAATGTTATCTCAAGTCTCTCAGCAGTAGGGGGGAACTGGAGAGGAAAAATATTAAGAGGTTTGAATGTAATATATAAAATAGCAGAAAAAGTTATTGTGGGGACAAAGAAATCTAATTCTGCATGGAACTAGACTTGGCAGATAAGCCATGATCTTTTGGAAATCCTCACATTATTTAGAAATAATTTGATAAGACTCAAAGCTTTTAATGAAGCATTTCCTGTTACTACCAACATTTTCCAGATTTCCTCAAAGACATCCTGGATTGACACTGTTGTCAGTCAGCATTTGAACTTTTAGTATCATTACTGGTTTATTGAATCCACAAATCAACATCAACTGTCTGTGTTACCCACTGCTAACAAATTATCAAACACTAAAAAGGAATGCTCTATTAACAAATAAAATGCATTCTGGAGAAAACAGATAGTTCAAACACAGGTTTTGATGGGCCATATATATCTACTTTGAGGAACTTTTTCAATTCAAGTTTTTTAGAGTCCTTCTAAACACTTTTGCACTGAATCACACCTTCAGTTTCTGATGGATAAAGTTCAACTCACTCAAAGGTGAGATAACATGTTTTAAAAAAACCCCAATAACAATTTTAATCTACTGAAGCGCTGTTTAAATTCACTTTCTACCTATCATTACATATATGCAACTTCATCTGCTGCAAATGCTAATAAAAAAGCTTAATTCAAATAGTCTTTAGCACTAGATAGTTACATTGAAAGTACAGTTTTGCTTAAAAATGAAAAATCATTATTGAGCAGTGCCTACAACTTGAGAAAATGTTGGAAATATTACAAAAAGAACTGATTTTCACTTCTAGAACACACCCCTTAAATAACTTTTCTACTTATTGGACATCATACCGAATTTAACTAATTACATAATCAGGCAACACAAGCATGATTATCTTATTCTCTACTGTAAAGCTTAGGAAAAAAAAATTCAAGCAAATGCAGTAGGTGGACTACAGGTGGACTACAAGGATGATTTCTCAACCTCTGATAAGAAAACTTCTTGCTCATCTGACCTCTGTACACCTTCTAGTACTGCAACAGCACCAATGTTCTCCTCCTCTTTAAGCAATGCAGCACTTGGAGTTTCATTTGCCACAAGAGCCGCTAGAGACTTTTCTTTATTTTTGATGGTCACTTCTGTTCTTGCAGCTTTGAGGAGATCACATTTACACTTTAGACACATCCTATGTCTTAACAGTCAGGGCTCAATGCATCATCTTTCATGGAAAATATGATGGCAGCTCAAAATGCACACTACACGTCTCTGGGACAGCAAACTGGTAGACATACTAGACACCATCTGAATCAGTTTATTACCTTTCTTTACAATACATATTTCAACCTCCATAACAGCTTTTTCCATTTCTGTTAAATTCTGGCATTCTGGATGCAAACTCTTAGGTTCCCTGCACACTCCAGCACAGTAATAGGTGTGTGACAGGTGCACTCAGCCACATGACCAAACCAGCAGTACTTTGGTACAGGCTCCAAAGGAGGTCATGGCCTGGGCCATAGCTTGGCCAAGAGCTCCTCTAGTTCCCATCTCTTCTCTGAAAACCCACAAAGGAGCACAGTGACCCAAGTGACCACTGGTGCATATGACCTTGAAACACTGATCAGGCCACTCACACATGAATAGTGGGTGGCTTTTCCAAGACTTGTTTATCAAGGAACCAAGAAGGCTGTGGGCACAAGAAATCTCATGCATACCTCTCCCATTGCATGTAATTTCACTAAAAGCCAATCACTGTGTTCCATATACATGACAGATGAAATGAGTTTTCTTTGAGCTCTACCACCTAAACAGCCTGGCTGCATAGGGGTGATCTTCCCTTGAGCGTCTCAAGGCTGAGACCCTTTACCAATGGCAGATCTTTGGTAAGCAACCCATATTGTGTGTAATCTTTTAGTATGATAACTTTGACTTGTGCCTTGGTAGCTTTACTTGTGCCTCTGTAGTTTTCAATCACTGTTTAAATGACTGCGCCACATAGTAACAGAGTGAGCATTCATATTAAAAATGCTTTTGCTAGTACCATTCACAAGGCTTCTTTAAGGAATCTAAATCACCCATTCATGACAAGGGGGAACGAATAAAAAACACAGCTCTTACACAAAGAGAGGGCCTCTAAGTAATGGGTCACCCAGGAGTTCTGGTACCTTCCTCCTTCTATTACTATGATTACTTGTACACCGTTCCGAATTAAGCAAAAACCAATCTTTACTTCCAGACTACCAACCACAGCTGTAACAGGAATCTCTGCACTGATGCAGACCATAGGAAATGCTTCATTACCTACACTTGAGCATTCATAAATGGTTGCAACAACTGCTCCAACTGATGCTGCACATTATTTTGCCTGTTGAAGTACATATGTCCTTCTAATTAGGACTATGCAGGTCTCTGTTGGCCTCCTGAAGCTTGCTAAGGGGCTGCAAGCACTACGGTGTGGCCATTGCGCTAGCACCACCAATCCAAACACATTCTTTAATGGTGATGTTCTTGCAAAGACTCCACCAGAGGCTGACCCAACTGTAAATGTATTGCTGCATGAGGGCCAAACACTGCCCTCCTACACCAGCACAATGACTGATGAACCAGAGTTACCTACCTAGATCTCCAATGAGCTCATTCAGGACAATGTACTGCAACTGATGTTTGGGGCATCCTTAAACCTCACTAATGTTAAAACAGAACCTTTTCAGATCACTTAGAGAAAAGACTGTCATATAAGGCCTAAAGATACGTCTCTTTGGATATTTTTTTCAGAAGAACCCTATCAACCAGAAACAGATACACAGCTATGGAGGGCAACATTTTGTTCTTATGGAATTGTTCTTGTTTTAAAGGAATTTTCTTCTCCTTTAAGCTTACCAGAAGCAAAGCTGGAACTATATTACAATTAATGGCAACTATGTCATATCAGAAATTGTCAATTAAAATAAAAAAATAAAAATGAACAGAAGTACCTTTTTGATAAAGACTGAACAAGGGCAAAAAGGACTTCGATGGAAGTCCAAGGAACATTCAAGTCCGTGAATGCTTTTCAGGTTTCTGATATACTTTTCTGATGTGTTCTGTACTCAAGCTCCTGCTGTGCTTTGTACAATTACCAGAAATCTTAAGTTTATGACATACAGAATACTTTTTTTTAAAGAGAGCAATTTTCAGGGCTAAACTGAGCTCTAAAATTTCTGCAAAAGACAATAATTCTGTTCTTGCAAGCTAGAAGGAATTGAAATAAGTTTCTTATTTAAAAATTGGATGTGACATGCATCATCATGTTGTGCTAGAAGCATTACTTGAGGCAAAACAAAGCAGAGGACATTTACTGTGTAATATTAAACAGCCCCTTTGCAGCTACTGCAGCAGCTCTTCAAAGCCTTTCATACCACAGCTCATTAGCAACGCTTGTCACTGTCAACAGGACCAGCTGACACACCCCTCAGTAGTTCTACTCTAGACTGAAACCACTACAATGCATCACACCAAGAGCTGGGGCTAGTTTGATGAAGGAGCAAAACTTTCTGACAGTTTGGAGAACAGCTTCCACAACTACACATTTTAAGAACAAAGGCTTATTCCTAGTAGCAATTAACGTATATCATGACCAGCGCTATCTGCTTCTATACCTTGGAGCTGCTGACAAAAATATTGTTTCAGATATGATGTTCTCACTGCACTTATAAAACACGACACTAAAAAAACACACCAAAAATTATTAGGTTGATGCTTAGATTAGTTCAACTAAGCACATTACAAGAACAAGATCATTTTGGGTCAAAAGTAAATAGCTAATGTAGCAGCATCATCCATCTAAGAGTAATATTAATTATTTTTACGCTACTTGAATAAAATTACTGCATCGGCTACTGAAATAGCATTTATATTGAAAAAGACATTAATAGTTATCAATGCATTTTAATAGCTACTTCTAATAACTTTTGGCTCTTGAACATGAGTGGAAATTGAGCTAGTTAGTGAGATTTGCTCAGTATTTTGAAACCAGAAGCACTTTTCACAATTTTAGAAAAAAAAATAAATGGGGCATTGCTTGCAGGTCTTCTTCCTCCCTTGTTCCCTTTCATACCTGAGAAATATCCTCCAGGCATTATTTTGATTTTTTTACAATGAAATTATCAGACTTAAAGGGTCATATTTTTCAATCTATGTAAGTCTTCAGAACAGAGTCCTCACCTTCAGGTAAAAGCAAAAGATTGATATTTTAAGAAATCACACTTATAAACTCTGATTACTCTATTTCAGAATTCCCATCATTATTTTGTTAATGAAAGGTTACTTCTCTTAGAAGTATACTACATCATATAGTTTTCCCAAATTTTAGGGGGGTGGGAAATCTGAAATTAAAAAAAACCTTTAATTTTGGCTAACAGTGAGGTTGTGGCTTTTTGTTTGTTTTTAAAACCTCTTTAGAGCATCACATTACATAAAGGTGAAAAAAGGAAACAAAATTTAAAGTAATAAACCATCATCATCCAAAGAGCCATAATAATTTAATATTTTTCCTTTTTTTTTTTAATATATCTACTACCCTTCCTGAGCATATTAAGCTATGATTTCTTCTTACTAAGTTTAATGGTTCAGAAACCATCACAAGTTGAAATCTTCAGGTGATTTACTTTGCTTTCTTCAGCTCTTTTGGGCACTACAGCTGCGCACTGGACATTTACCACAGCTTAGCAACCAGCTATCTGTAAAAAAAACCCACCAAAACTCAAACTCTTGAAAATTAAAATGTGCGCTACTGCTCCAGGGTTACATGCTTGTAAGCGTACTACACAACACTGTGCACTGGGATTTGTTCTTTGGCAGCTTTTTCAAAATGCACAAGCAATTGTCAGTGTCTACCCAAATTGCTGTTCCTGATGGCTACACATTTCACAGACTCGTGTACTGCAGTGTTCGTGCTTTGGGCATAAGAACAAACAGAGGTATAGGGACAATCCATAAAAAAACCACAGAACTGTTTCACCCAGAAGCAGTGTTTTCTCCTGGATTCATTTATTAAAGTTAACCAGATACCCTGTTGGAACAAGCATATTTATCCTCCTTTCACGGCTGACAACTGCAACAATAGTTTTTGCACCCTAGTGAGACATAGTATATAGATTGCTGCCTACGTGAGAGTGGGTGTGGATTACTTTTGCTATTCCTCCACCTGGACTAGGCATTGTGATCTTCACTTTAACAGTACAGCTTCCCCTTTGACCAAGCCCCATTGCTCAGGCTAAAGCATGTTGGGGGACTTCGTGCCTCATGGTACTGGCCCTCAGGTGGTACCAAGATTCTGGGGAAGTTGTTCTCCAGATATCACCAGGATGTATTCCCTCCTGAGTGAATTTGCTCACACAGGCAATGAAATGTTCACATAATTTTAGATCTCTGCAGGCTGATCCGCAGCCACATATTCAACTCTAGCAGCCACAAAGATGCAAATCTTCCCCAAAGATGATGCCTGAAAACGCTCATGCTAGACCCTGCATGGGGGCAATTACAAGCAAGCAATTACCAAAATGACTTTTCATCTTTCAGTTGTCTATGCCAGGGAGAAATTAGCTGATAAATAGGTAAAACAACAGCAGAAATAGATCTGTATATTTAAAAATGTTGTGATGCTTGGTTTGTTGAAACATAAGGAGCAGCCAGCTGTTAAAAGAAATCTTTATAATTCTTTGTCCAGTAATGGCACTGTTTCCTCTGCGTATCGCTTTTCTCCTTGCTAGGATATTGTACAAATGCTGTAGGCAATGCCATGAGGTCTGAAATCACACCTAAATGGTCAACTCACCTTTCCTATTTAATTGTGGAAACAAAGCTTATGTCATTGGAGACTGAGCAGCTTCCGTACAGGCCTAGGCTCTTCTATCCATTAACTCTCTCCTGATAAAAAAGCTGTATTATCCCTGTAGATGTTTCTCAAGACCATTAGATATAGGAGGAAGAACAGACCACACACAGTGGATCTAGAATAAATCATGAAGTTCAATAGTTCCACAGCAGAAATGGCACTTCAGCTGTCATCCTGCCCAGGGGAAGATGTTAATTAGCATCACAGCAAGAAAAACCCAACTCCATGCTAGATGTGAGATGTTCTCAACATCTTTTTAATATATTGACTGATACAGACCATAAGCACAAGGAGAAATATATTTTATACTGAGCAACACACAATCCCAAAGGGAGGGAGAAGAGTTTTATGCTTTGATGAACACATTTGTTTGCTTGCAAGTTAAATGCAGGGCTTGTCTTGTCACCAAGCCAGATAAGTTACCAGAACTTGTTCTTCTGCTATTTTCCCAATTTACTCAAGAATTGGCAATCAAAGCAGACATGAAACTGCTACAGCAGAGAAATACAAAGCAGAGGTTTTCCTTGTCCACGTAAGGAATTTCTTCCTCCACTGTGTAGGGTTTCAACGTGCTCACTGTCTTTGGTTATATGCATCACCATCTACCTTACAAATTACAAAGAAGTAATTTGCAAAGCCTCTTTTTGCCAAAGTGCGTTTTCTTGGTTAGTAAAGTGAAATTTAATGAAAGCATTAGGAGCTGATCAGCACATTGTTTCCAGAGTTTCTTTCCTCTTTATAAGAGAGCTAACAGCTTGTTCTCCAGTAAGCTGATCCTGCCTGACCAGAACTCCTCCCTTTGGTGATCAATGGAAAGTTCCAGGTGATGAGAATTTCAAAGGGTCTACTTTAGATAGCATAAGCCTGAAAAAGGCTGTTAAATTGAATGTGTAATACAGCATGCCTTGGCAATGTCACTGTAAAAAGGCTTACTCTCACTTCACTATTGGTCCCTATTTTCCAGCAGGAAAGTGTAGGTGTCCAACGTAAGGAAGGTGTCCAACCCTGACTATGAGGGAAGAAGATGAAGGACAACAAAAGCAGATTAAAAAAAAACAAAGCAGAAAGAAAAAAAACAAAGATTGAAAAAAACCAGACTTCAAAAAGGAAACATATTTACACAGAAATAATGGGTATCAAACAGAGCCTTGCTAAAAAGGATCAGGAAAAAAAAATTACTTAGCATATTTATCTATTTCACAATCAACAGATGATGACTAGTTTACACGTAACTACCTCTGGTACCTGCAAACTTGAGAAAAACACACATCTGCTTAAAATCAGTAACTCACATTTTCATTTGCCTTGCTAAAAAACTCCTCAATTCTCCGACTTTTTGGTGTTTACTCAGGGCTGTACAGAACACAGTAAGCCCCAGCACTTCATCTCTTATCATAGTGCTACCTCTTAGGATGCAATCTTACTAAATATAAAATCCAATTTCTTGCATTAACTTTGAAAAAAATTGAAGTAAATGGGCAAGTACAATCAGGAAGGGGGAAAACAGTCCTTCACTTCTCTAAATTTTCCTCTGGAGTCACTTGTGGTTCTAGTTTTTATTCCACTTGACTGAAAGTGGAAGTTATGTAAGTGACAGTTTTCATCACTGGTATTACACTGGGTTCCTTCTGTCAGAGATGGAAAGAATTGGTTATTTCAATTCCCTATTACCATTAATGTGCTTTTGCATTAACCATTTTTACCTGAGTATAGATTAACAGCTTTTAGTTCAAATGAGCATACTACTATATCTCTATTTTTAAACATAGTACCAGGCACTCTGTAGACAGACCAGGTCTGCTGAGATCCTTTCAGTCCCGATCACCCACCACCACCCTAAATACTTTCATGCTGTTTCAGAACATAATTTTTTTACTGATCAATGCCTCTTTTTCATTTCCATTTTATATATTCTGTCACTGCAGCTGAATGCTCAAAAAGGACGTGAGCAAATAGAAATTGGGCTGAAGCCACCTGAAATGTCGTCTCATAACATTATGTTTTTTCTGTTTTAGCAACTGAAAAAGTGCCAGCAAACTGACAACTTAAGTAAATAACCTGCCACTTTCTTCCCCTGTAATGATTAGTTCTAGTGGCTTATTTTTTTGGCAGAATAGAAAGGGCACTGTTGGGCGGGGAGAAAGGTTAAAGCACTGACTTCACTCTGTGGCCTAAGGAAACTGGAAAAGAACTCACACATCATGAATACTGCAGAACTCGAGTAGTCACTGGAAAACAAAGACAAGAATAGAACCTCTTAAGCCTTTGAAGGCTTATTGGTGATGTCCTATCTGTCAATATGGCACCTTTCTCCTACTGTGATCCCCAGGATTTAAGGCAACAACAGACACATGGGAAAATGCAGCCACTTTGCATCTAAGAAAAAACTTCTTTTGCAACCTGTGAAAGGCGACATCGTTTTAACGGTATTCTTGAGAATTAGATGCAGTGTGCAGAAGTGACAGCACAAAAGATCTATGACCAAGAACCACAGCTGTGTACTTCCCATTCCAAACCAAACAGAAAAGGCTGCTTGCACCTGTTGCCTCCTGCATGACCCAACAGCTGCTAGGATAGTTCACCACCACTGTTTAAAAATAATTCCAACATTACTAAAATAAGGGAAGTAAGAACAAATAGGCTGAACAGGAGAAAAGAAGGTAACAACTGCCACAGGTAACTAGAACTGCATGACTGGAGGCAAGTAAATAAAAAGACTCAAACTAGAAGATTAGAGGAGTACAAACCATCCTGCAATCCATGTTTAGCTGTGCAATTCACCCGTTTTAGACCCCATTCCATATTCTGGGCCATGCTACACCCCTCCAGAGGACAACCCGGAGCTCCTGAATGCAGGCTCTACTTTGAAGCACTCCCTAGAGGAACCTCTCTTGCCACAATAAGGACAGAGAAGCTTGCAAAGATTAGTGTCCAGACTGTCACAAAACATCCCAAGGCAAGTGGCACAAATACCTTCCAGGAGTTCTAAATTGTCACAACAGAAGACTTTGAATCATTTGGGGAGAAACAGGATGGAACAAACCAGCTGAGTTTAATTGCAAGCTGATGTGATAGATAATAGTAGTTCTGTGATGCGAATGTATCTGGTGCCACAAAAATTTCTTCCTTGCTTCTCCTAAAAGACAATCTGTACTTCAAAGTGTTTCTGTTTTAAGAGGAAGATAAGAACAATGGAATATGAGTGCAGATGCAGGCAGGGACAATGCATCATGAAAATGGGAGTGCTTGGGGAATTGTCTGTTATATCTTTGCACTTAGAATGCATTATTATTTGTGTGGACGTTTCTCAACAGCAATACCATCTCATCACTCATTAGAATGCATTTCTATTCTGGAAAGTTATAAAGGATAATCAGAGCTGGCAGACACTAAGCCATTGGCATGTAGGATTTAGCTGCTAACTGTAGTCTTACAAATATTTTTATTCCGATACCACTTTCTTTAAAAGTCAACCTTTATCATAAATACATTCCCTCTCTCCCCTTTTATTAAGTGTAATCTTTGTGTGTCAAAAAACAACAATACATTTTCCTTGATTAATTTTTTGCACGGGTGATCAATTCATGGTGTCGGCAGGAATGTTATAATACACAAAAAAGCTTCAAAATGTATTTTAAATCTTAAATCCTTCCTTAGATTTAATAATCACCCAGCTGGCTGCACTTCAGACAGAAATGCTTCAATGGGAAGATTAATGAACAGTTGGTCTGCAGTTTAATCCCTCTAGATTTCAGCATGCAGAATGCAAACTTTTACAAGCTGGACTATTTTTATGCATTCCAATTATATGTCAAGGTCCAAATAGCTTTTATGGTAACTTTGAGGCTTCTTAGTCATAGTTTTCTCTCTCTTTAGAGTACTTAAGTTTTAGAAAATATTAATTCACGACACTTCAACATTCTCTAGACCATTTTAAAGATTACTTTTCAAAATATCAAGTCAGAAACACCTTCAATTTCTTATTTATTTATTTTATACAATCATCAGCTATTTTGCCTTGCTAGCAGTATATTCTATGGCAAAGATTTAACTGATCAAACAATTTAAGACACGAAAAGTGAACAGTTAACAACTTCTTCTCTACAGCCACTCTCTACAGCCACACCAGCCAGGTATAGCCTCTACCTCCTACAGGAACAACTGCTGCCCGTCAAGCTCCCACTGCCCCTGACCTCCATGGTGTCCATACTGCTCAGGCAATGCCTGAAGTCCAAAAGAATGGCAAGCTGAGGTAAGAAAATTTGTACCCAGGCTGGGATGATGGGGAAGACATTGTCCATATGCCTTTATCCTCCTCCCTCAACATTTCCACAAACATGCCTTTCCTTTCCTGGGTTTCCAGAGGGAGATGCTGATAATAGCAGAACAACCCATGAAACTTCTTTTGTAGTTAATGGGGCAGCCCAAAATTATTACAGTCAGAGGAACCTCTTTCCTAGAGATAACTATAGTTGTGTACCAAGGGACAAAACCTAGTTATCTATCTAGTGTAATTCAAGATCTTGCAGAGTTTTGTTGGACAGTTACACATAGAAGCAAGAAAAAAAAAATCTTCACAGAGCTCTTATAATTGAGGGCCCCTCCAAAAAAACACCCAAAGCCCTGAACTTTTTTGCTTCACAACTCCCAGCAACAAGTACAGTGTGGAGAACTGAGGATGGAAAAAGAAATAAAAACCAACACCACCATGATGTTGAAAGGTTCTCCTTCTCCAGTTTGCTCCCAGTCTGGTTTCAAATTCACCCTAACAAGGCTTCACCTCCTTTCTCTTTTCTCCAATTATGGGCACCAGTTTCAATAAACTAGAAAGGTACAGGAATGTATGCTTACTGTTTAGCTTTGTCTCTCAAATAAGAGTAGCACCTACATTCCAAAATGTTTTCAAGCTAATCCAGTGAAGAACTTTGGCAAGAAATGCAAATGGTTTACAAATCAAATGTAATAAGCAAACCAACATTACCCTCCTGCTGTAAAAACTGCTTACACTGCTTACACCAAGATAAAGCTTAAGTTATTTGGTTATTGTGACTAGCCTATTAGTCATAATGCATCATAATGCATTTTTAATGCCCAGAGAGAAGACCACGTATCTCTTGTCACCCATAAGGTTAAATCCTGACCACTGCAAAGCCAAAGTCTGATTGCAGATTCTTCTAATTTTAGTCTTTGTACTGTTATTCCACTCAATTTCTAGTCATAATTCCACTAATGCATAAGATTTTTCATTTTTTATTACAGCTTCTTTTAGACTATCCTCAAAACATATTTCCCACTTACTTATCTAATAAACAGACTTACACTGATCTAAGTAGTTTTTATAAAAAAGTAATTCAATTTTGCATCAGGCTATTTGGAAACATTTGCACTATTCATCTGCCAACTTCTGAAACACATTACTCATACCAAGAGCCTTCTGTCATCTTCTAACACAGATTTTCTAGTTTGATGGTCCAAAGAGCCCAGAATAATCCCTCAAGGCTTTTTATTTTAATCATAAATTTTATGACAGCCAGAAACAACCTCCTTATCATGGTCACTTCTACAAATGATAATACCTTTCAACACACTTATTACTACAGACAGGCTAATTTACTGTAGAGAATTTGCATATTTATCATGATCACTATTTAAATACTAAAAAAAATTCAGTTACAATAGAAGCCATAAGCATGTATTTAGAATTTGTATTGTGGTGTCGTTTCAGAATTCATGGCTCCATTCAGTGAAATAATTCAGATTATCTCACCTTCACACTAGGAACTTAGCCCATAAAACATGAAACAGGCAAAAGGCTAGAGAATTCAAACATGTCAGAGGTAAAGACTAAGAAAAGGAAAAGAACTATAACAAGAAACACACTATTGGAAGGTAATTCTAATACTTGCTGCAGTCACAAAGTCAGTACGCAGCTGCCCAACAAGACAAAAAAAGTGAATATTGGAACTGTGAAGCCCGGCACATTGGAGCAAAGCTGTGCAGCAGCTATGCCATGTCCCAGAGCACGTGCTTGTGGAGCAGTCACAGCTAGGAAGAGGCACACACCTACAAGACGCATGCAAGCTGCAGCAAATACGAGAATGCTGCCTTGGCACTACCTGGAGCTGCCCTCGTTCTCACCTAGCACATCCAATTGGTTTTGGCAGGCACTTCTTCACATGCTGACAGAGCCAAGCTCAACATCTCAAGATACTATACATTTTGGCAGGTTGCATTTGGAATCTGTCTGCATTAAATTACAGCATTAAACTATACCAGGCACAGAGCAAGGTTCATCTTCAGCCATGCAATCTTCAGGAAGCAATTAGAGCTGCAATGCCATCAAGTAAGAAACTGGCAGTGAAACCATCATGGCAGTGAAACCATCATAGAGGCAGTTCATAAACACATTGTCAAAAGGCAGGAAAACTTCACTGTCACACTCAGCCTTTGATGGTTTGGGATGCAAAGAACAACTGACATCAAGAATGAAACAGCCACTGCTAGACTTGAATAAACCCTAAATTGAAAGTTAAAAAAAAGCAGTTATGTCTCAATGCCAGCAACAGAAATAAATTTACATTGGAATTTGACAAGATTTAAGCTTTACTTTGAAAAAAGATCCATGCTAGCTTTCCAGCAAGACTTCCCTGTACTTAATTAAAAGCAAGATTCAACCTTTTTAACAGCTGTCTTTATCTATGCCATTTTAGTTAAGCTTCAGTCTAAATTGAACACATAAGAAAATACCAGTATTTCCAGATGCTAAGGTTATATTTAAAAAATATTTTTAAAAAAGAAATAGTAATCTAGGAGGAGGAAACTTTGAATATCAAGAACTTAGATCCATTGGGTAATCCAGATAAACAGTCCTTGAACTCAACAATTAATCTCCTGTGCATCAGCCCTTCAAGGTTTCCACGGTTTCGTTTTCTAGTCAAGAAACTTTCAGTGGCTTCCCAGCCCCCACAAAGTAATCTTCCTCTATAGCCTGTAAGACTGGGTATGCTCCCTGCTGAAATATTCCTAGGAGGTCTTTCATCCTGGAAGATACAGCCTCCCCTCATCCAAGGTCTGCCCTGACTCCATGTGCAGCACCCACTGAAACATGGCCTGGGTGTCTCTCTCATGGCTACCCAGACATACTCAGAAGTAACACTAAACTCAGCAAAGGCATGAAACTGGATGCACTGTTTTTTCCATCAAAAACACCGTTTACGAACAGTGCCCATTTTTTAACATTATGCCCACGGAGTTAACAGGTAAGGAAGTCATAAGGTGAGAAAAAAAGGAAGTTTTGTTGCATATTGTCATATATAGCATGGTTCCAGCCCAAAAGTAACGTAGGAACTCTAATTTGCTAGTACTTTCTGGATATTATGCTACATTTCATTTAGTGGTTTTTGTTTGGTTGGTTTTAGTTTTAAGAGTAAACCTGAGGCTGGGCTTTCACTCCGCAGCTTTACTTAGAGAAGAGAAATTGAATGACTGGAGACAGCTTCAAAATAACCCATAATACCATAGAGACTTTATCTAAATGCTACATAAGCAATATGAACTTCTGACTCCAACACAGTCATAGAGATCAATGTCATCAATCTAAAACCCAACAGAACTGTTATTGACTTCCTCATCTTTCTAGATAACACCTTCTGATATTTCAGTTGAGAATGGAAGACAGTAATTCAGTTTTTCTCATATTATCTAGTTAAGAACACTGCCAACAGTGTCGGAAAAAAGTTACATTTTCTGATTTGTGCAAATAGGAGTAGGAAAGAAATGTACCACAGATGCGTATCCCAAGCACACAAAGGTGGCTTCTCTCCTGACTTATCCTATTTTACTCCTGAAGGTGTTTAATTGGGTGCACTTCACTTTGTGTTTTTATGTAAGAATTATGAGCAACACACTACATGAAAAAAATACTTTTAAAGCTTCTTCATATGTCACAACGGAATCATGATTATCTGTATCTAAAAGTGAAAAAGTATGGAGAGGGCTTGAACAGGGGCAGCATTATCTTTTATTAAAAAAGAAAACTGCTATCTGTGGACAAAGTTTTAATCTGCTACAGAATTCTGGAAAAAAGGTGAAAAAGCATTGTCCAATTATTTTCCATATAACCATTAAACTTAAGGTTCTTTCATTGATGAAATTTGAATTATTGTGTGTGCATGCATTAGCACCAGCTCTGTCACCTAAATACTGACATCTAACAACCAATAATATTATAATTCAGTTTTCCCTGCACATCATTAAAATGCTATGAAAAAGAAGTAGTCTTGAGCAGAAACACTTATGACAGTCTGAGACTGGCAGCCACCAAAAGGCAGCCAATACCTCTTGCCCAAGTTCCTCATCAAGTGTTCAGTGGCTATCTGGCAGCTGACTCAAATCTGCTGATTATCTCAATTCCATGAATCAGTCATATAAATGGAGGAGCTGATCCAGCTGAAAATTAACAAAAAATGGGTAATTGAAATAACCTGCTCCATCTCTCTGTGAGTTGACAGACCTGGCTCACAGCTTGGCTATGCAGTGGGGACAGCGAGATGGGGGGGACAGAAATTTTCCCACTGGCAGTTTTCACTAAGGTCGCTTTAAATGAATTCTCAAACCACTGCATTTGAAAGCATTTACACACACATCCTAAAAACCATTTCACTCTTTCCATTTATTTAAGCCATCAAATATTTAAGTACTTGTGGCATGCAGACATCAGAAGCCCTTTATAATGCAACAAGCTGGGAAAACTCAGGGACAGACCTCAGAAGGACCCTGCAGCTCTGACGGCAGGAATTTACCATGCAGCAGAAGTTCCAGGCCTGGGTGCCTCCACATGCTAAAAGTATTGTACTAGGAGGCTTGGCATAACATTACAGGGTTCACAGATGTCTAAACACAGACAAAGGGATGATATCTAAAGCTCTTATTTCTCTTCAGAGCTCCAGTGTCAAGCATCAAGCTCTCTGACCTAATGTGCCTCACAGTCCTGGAGAGAAATGGTCAAATAATTTCACTGAGACACAGGCAAGAAGCTACTTCCTTCAAAATGTGAGGTAATGGAGGTCGGAATAATGAAAACTGTATCTCCTGTTTTCGAAAGAATGAATTCTGTATCAATGAGGAGACTGACTTTCCTCAGTCAAGGACCCTTCTCCATCTTCCTAATAGAGCTGAGACATGGGAAGTCAGCTCTCTGGATTAATGATATTACAAAGTTCACCTGGGAGGAACCAGTATTTATTCTTATTCCCTCCTTTTAGGCATGGTAATCTGTTTTAACCAGCAACAAATTAATCTAAAATACATAAACATGAACATGAACAAATCACTGGAGAGAAGCCCCAGAGAAGATAAAATGCCAGTAGAGTAGACAGAAAAATAGATAAAAGCTCTGAAGAAGCCATTGCTATTACAGTTCCTAAAGTCAGAAACTGCTCACAATCTTAACATGACTTTGTTTACATCTTTAGAAAATAAATATTTAACCTTCTGAGCAAGGAATCTGACTCAGTTACCATATGTGAAGTCTGATAAGGGAAACCTAGCTTATATTTAACTAATATAGCAAGGCCATAGCTATTCTGATCTTAAAGGTTCCAAGCAACCATCTTCATCATATGAAGGTCTACCTAAAGAGTTAATGACTGTCATATTAATTACTATGATACTATTTTTTCCTTGCATTAACAAGACATATAGCTAAAACTGTGTCTCCTTTTGCCAGACTAAAACTGGTTTAATAGCAGTTTCAGGTATCAGTTAGAAAAGATGCTAACACCCATGGCATTTTCATTTATAGCACTTTTTTTTTCTACAAAAAGTGCCAAATCAGAGGCAGAGAACATGCATCTTTGTCTTGATAACTACAAAATTTCTCCTCTCCTCTTCCCCCTATGAATATTTCTCTTATAAATCTCCTACATTTAATGTGTTCTCAGTTATACCGATTGTAGCCAGTCACAGTTGTTTTTACTCGGTGTAATTGCAGGCTCGCCTTCCTTGTGGATGTGGTTGCTTTTATCCACCACATTTGCAACTACAGTTTGTGGGTAATCATCTTGTATTAAACTGCTCCTAATTTTTCACACCCATTTCCCCCCTCCCATCCAGTCAATCTTAACAGTTTCTTAAGCTTCAGGAACTTTAGCAATCCTTCTATGCCTCGGAAACTGCAAGAGTAGTCACATTTACTCCAGCAGCCTTGCTGAAGAGTCTGTATAATCTGCACTCTGGTTTACAAATAAATATAAAATATATACATAGAAATATATATATACACACACAGACACATATGATGTCCTTTCCTATAGCTCTTTTACTTCTGCTGAAGTAAGAGGAGACGGAACAAACATAGCAGTTGACAGCAATTAAAGTCATTAAAATCATTACAGTTTGATATCCTGGGGTACATTGGGAAGAGTGTGGCCAGCAGGTTGAGGGAAGTGATCCTGCCCCTCTACACAGCCCTGGTGAGGCCACACCTGGAGTTCTGTGCCCAGTTCTGGGCTCCTCAGTACAAGAGAGAGAAGAAGCTACTGGAGAGAGTTCAGAGGAAGCCACAAAGATGAACTGGGGACTGGAGCATCTCTCTTATGCATAAAGACTTGTGGGAGCAGGGCTTGTTTCGACTAGAGAAGAGAAGACTGTGACAGGATCCCATCAATGCATATAAGTATCTCAAAGGCAAGTGCCAAGACGATGGTGCTAGGCTCTTTTCACCAGTGCCCTGTGACATAAGGAGCAAAGGCCATAAACTAAAACACAAGTTCCACCTCAACATAAGGCTTCACGCTGAGGATGACAGAGCACTGGAACAGGCTGCCCAGGAAGGTCATGGAGCCTCCCAGTCTGGAGACATCCAAAATCCACCTATACAAGTTCCTCTGTCCCATGCTATAGGGGACTCTACCTTGGCAGGAGGTTTAGACTAGACGATCACCAGAGGTCCCTTCCAACCCTATCTATTCCGTGATTCATGCAGAATACTTACGGGGGGTTTTTTCTTTCTTGAGTAGTCTTCCTTCTGCAGAGCTATCACTTGCTCTCTACAGACCATAGTTTGGTTCCTGCCATCTGAAAATGTGCTGCACCTGAAGATATCTGTCCCCTTCAAATGAGAACCATTTGTACAACTACTCACTTGGATTACTGGAAATTATTTTCAGCTTTTAATATACATGCTCTGCTTAACATTTCTTTAGATTGCTTTTTCCTATTTATTGGGCGTTTTTACAGACTTTTTCCTATTTTGTCTAAGATAGGATCTTATGATTTCATTTACAAACAATGCATTATCTTCAAGTTATTGCTTTCTCTTAATAGTTTATTTTTAAAAATCTGGTACAATCTTTTCCCAATTTTCATCAACCTAGTTCTCTTCTGTCTTAGGTAATGCCCATCTTTTTCATACCGCCCTCTGGCTGTCTAAACTTTAGCTAGTTCTTAAGAAACCTCCTCCTCCTCACAACATTTTCCTCAAGAACATACTGAAATGCTCCCAGCACAAGGCACAGGGCCAGCTAAACAGGCAGGATGAGCTTCAGAATGCTGCCATGGAAATTCTACTCTTTAAGTCCTATTTTTACATGACCCAAAAGATATTCCTTAGAAGTCCTATTTGAAAATCCATTGCAAGAAGCCTTAAAAAGATCTGATGGTATTTTACAACCAGCTACATGAAATCTCCAATCAAAGCCACCTAAAAATAATTTTTCCTTAACTTTTCCTCTCCTTGTAAGAGAAATCAAGAAACAAGTTTCTCCCACTCTCAAACACAAATCAGTGGACTGCATTAAGAGCCTTCTCTTCTATCTCTAAAGCTACTTTTTCTGTATTTCTTAAGACTGTTGTTTTCATCATGGCCACAAGACATATCTGATTAGAACTATTTTAATATAATTAGCACTTTTTAAATTTTAAGGTGTTTGAGGTAGATGTTTTGGCAGGCAAGGCTGTTTGCTCTTTATATGTTTTCTTTGAGGCTGGATACATCCTTTCATTCTCCACACATGGTTATCCAGTTTGTCAACCAGTGCAATACAGCCATCACTGCCCTCACCGAAGTTTCTCTTCCAGACGTGTGGTTCAGGATGCTGTGGGCAGACAGAGGAGCCCTGGGAAGCAGCACTGGATGCCTTGCACATGGTAGTCTCAGAGCAGCTACGAAACTCACAGCCCAGCCAGCAGCACCCCATATGGTCAGCATTCTTGCCTGTCAGGCCCCATGCAGGTGAACAGTGCAGCCATCCAGCATGGAATGGAGATGCAGAAACAGGATAACTGGAGCACTCAGAGAAGAAAACCAGAACAAGCAACAAGATTTATTGTTGCTCTGGCCATGGTTGTAGCAGTCAGGCAGTGTGCTGCAGAAGCACAGCCACTGGATGAAAAGAGTGGCAACACCAACACACTCAGCTGAAAGTTACTCCTGAGGCCTCCTGACAGACTGCTCCATCTGCCCTCATGAAGAATAATTTTTTAATGTGGTTTAAATGTCCCTGGTACCCAAAAGCTGTAACAATAATTTTCCTCTGCTATACCCAATTTGTTTTCCTGCCTCTAGCTTTCAGCTTTCCTAATAAGCTGTCAATTAGTTACGCAAATTTGAAAAACAAACATTCAGCGCTGCTTATAGAAACCTCTTGCTTGCTGCTATCCATCACTGAGTCTGTATTGCAGATGATGACTTTGATTATCAAGCCCAGCTCCTACAGAAGGGAAGGCAGCACCAGCAGTTTCTTTTTAAAACACAGACTTATATGCTAGATCTGTAAATAACTGTGTGCAGTTTTGGGTGATATTAGAAAGATATTAGATACTGGAGAGCATCCAAAGGACAGCAATGAAGACGGTGAAGGGCCTTGAGGGGAAGCCATATGGGCACTTGGTCTGTTCAGCCTGGAGAAGAGGAGACTGAGGGGGGACCTCATTGCAGTTACAACTTCTTCATGAGGGGAAGAGGAGGGGCAGACACTGATCTCTTCTCTGAGGTGACCAGCGACAGGACCCAAGGGAATGCCTGAAGTTGTGTCAGGGGGGTTTAGGTTGGATATTAGAAAAAGATTCTTCACCCAGAGGGTGGTTGGGCACTGGAACAGACTCCCCAGGGAAGTGGTCACAGCACCAGCCTGCCAGAGTTCAAGATGTGATTGGACAAAGCTCGGCACGTGGTGTGACTCTTAGGGATGCTCTATGCAGGTCTGGGAGTTGGACTCAATAATCTGTGTAGTTCCCTTCCAACTCAGCATATTCTATGCACACAGAATTCCTGCCAAATTTTGGTCCATTATTTACCCTTCATCTGAACAGATAACCACTGGAATAATCTGTCTTAAATCCTGCTTTTTAAAACACCACATCTCCTTATTATTCAGGAACTCCAAACAAATTTCAACCAACTTCTGTGTAAGGCAGAAAGCTGTTCCTGGGCCTTGGGCTGGATGTGTTGAAACTTGGCACAGATGTAACAAATTGAGGGGGATTTCTAATTTAAACAGACCTATCAATCCAAATGCGAGCACCAGAACCTTAGCATTTCTACAAAATGTAGCCTGATACGCTGCTCTAGTCCAGAATAAATAAATTTCTGAAGGCTGTAATGTGATGAATCCCTTGCTGAGGCTCTATTAATTAGCTAAATGTGTGCTAAATTTTAAATGTAAACAGCCTCCCTTGTAGTTGTTTTTCATGAATGCATTTTTTTTTGCTAATGGGCCATGCTTAGGCCATCTGTCTGACCCCTGACCAGGCTGACAGGTAGCAGCTGGATCTCGTCACACAGCAACATGTGAACTACAAGCACACCAAGAACATTTTACAGAAATCACCTTTAGAAATGTCATTTTGTCACTTTTTCAGACTTCCATTTTAAGTTTCAGTATATTCCAGACACACTTTACCTTCTTTCACCATAAAGCTTACTCAGTTAACGAACAAAGTAAAGAGAAAAAACCACCCAAAAACCCAATGCACTCCCACACACACACACACTCTCACCCCCCATCATAGTAGCTCAGGTATTCTGTACTCATTCTGAATCTCTGAATTGCAGCAGGCTTCTGCCTCCAGTTGATTTCAACCAAAACAGCAACTGTTTCATGTTTGCAGATTTGCAAAATTTAGAAATATGTTTTAAAGGTAAACAAATAAATGTTTTAAAGAATCAACAAAGACTGAGCTAAATGCTTCCATTAGTTCAAATAGTCTAATAAATATTAGTCAGTGTTACACTGCTGTCCAGTAGAAGAATGCTGGACACTGAAATCCTGGCAATTTCCTCAAACAAAGCAATGGACTTGAGCATGCACCAGGTGCATGAGACCTTTCTGCTACCTGCTCTGTGCAGAGAACAGGGGGATAAAATGTAGCAATGCTGCTTTGGTGTGAGTATCAAAAGTCTTTGGGTGCTTTTGGTGCTGAAGGTAACGAACTCCAACTCAGAGACTGGCATCAGGCTAGCTATAATGCTACTTCAGCAGGAAAAGTAGACTTCTCTTTCAAATCACCAACTCCTGTGTTAAAGTTTGTTGAGTGGAAAGGAAACATTGTCTTTAACAAAAGTTGTGAATGTGTCCACACTGCTGTTTAACCACAACCTTTTCTGACAGTTTAACAGCATGAACTTAACATTCATTAACATCTCATTAACATCATTAATATTCATTAACAAATTAGGCTAACAAGCAAATTAAGACCATCACCAAAAATTAAATTTGCAGACTATTTTATAAGTAATGTTTTCTACATCGTTAACCTCAGCATATTTTAAGAGGTTTCAGTAAAAAAGTTTTTCCCCCTCTATCAACAAACAGTAGTAAGAAGAACATCTTATTACTGCTTACACCACACACAGCTTTCAGTCTATGCCTGCTCATGCTTTGCAGACTCCCCTGCTGCCTGTATTCCCTGTCATTATTACTTTTTCAGGTCTGGGTTCAGAAACACAGGGCTCATATACTTCTAAAAGAAATGTCTTGTTCCTTGACTACTGAAATTATGCCAGTCCCTGTACCACATGTTATTTACCTACACATTTTTAAGTCCTTCAGGATAACTTACTCAACTTCTTAATGGTTAAATATGAACATTTTGGAAGCAGCATTTGCCTCCTGTCTCTTTTTAGGAAAAGACAGATGCACCTTTCCTTTCAGTAGAGGAAATCTGGTTTAAAGAAACAATTATTGTGAAGCCTACAGCCCCTGCAAGTCTTCATATTTAAGTCAGGAGAAATTACTATGCATATTCAGATCAAGAGCCATAAAACAATGCTAAACCTGAAGACACCCACAGTGATCAATCTGATTCTGAAGTGATACACACAGTCCTTCTCAGAGTTAATGGCAGAACAGAAATCTGCATTTCACAAGTTAAATCATCTTCCCCTCAACTGCTTGGAAATTTCTCAGTGACTCCTGTTCAAAGAGGCCTTATCTTTGTTCCACAGGCTGTCTTAAAATAGTTCTAGCAGCTCTCACATGTAAATTTTTCTTTTCTTGCTGCCATTTTCTGGTCACAGAAGTCTGACCTCTGCATCATTGAACTGTCTTATAATGCTGGCAGACAATTCAGTCTCCTCAGACCTGCAGAATGCAGCTAGATGCAAGCTGCACACCTGTTGGGTCATGATGATCAGGCTGGCACATGGGAAGGATGCAGCCCACCTGCAGTTCTCAGACCCATCTTTGTAATATTGCCAAGGAAACAGAAGCTGCATACTCCTTCTGGGTTTATCCTCAAATGCAGAAGATATTCAAATGTAGAGCTCTCAGAAAGAGCCCTCCTTGCTTAATGTCAGAAACAAGACATCCTTCCAGAAGAGTACTTTTCAAGTAGATCCTGGGGTGACATCTCAACTTTTGTTTCAGAGGTGTCCAAAAAAAGGACTTTGGCATCCATACATATCTGGGCCAACGGCCACTACCATGGGTCCTGTGTGTTTAAAGCTCACTCCTCAAACAGTGATAAACTTGTTACTCACATGAAGGTGATGACTCATCTCGGTCTTTTATTCATGTTCTCTTCAGGGCCTGTGATTGGTGTGGACTTGGATCTGTCCTTCCTTTCAGTCTTAGCTTTGAAGTTCAACACCAGTGTTGAATGTGTTGAATTATAACTACATTCAGAGTAGCATAATGGTGGCATCAGGAGAATCCAAGTAGGGAAGAAGGACATTTTACCTTTTCCTTTTTGATCAGTTCATCATCATCAGAAACTGACTTTCTGAAGCAGTACTCACTGCTAGTTGGATTAGAAAAGTGGTAAATCTCTTTCATGTGGAAGGATGAAAGCTTTAGCTTACTTCCCAGTGAGCCTTGATGGATGTGCTCAGTAGCCCAAGAGGGAAAGAGAGCTAAAAGCATCACAGTGAGCTGCACAGCCACGGTGGGGCTGTGGGCTCCCAGCACACTTTGAGGCACACTCATTCTTCTTCGCCTCTGAGCCCCTTGCCAGAATTAAGGCACAGAAGACTCATCAGCACAAAGCATGCAGTGAAACAGAGGCAGATAAATGGAATGCATCTCTTCTTTATGTTCCCTTGTTTCATTTTCTCAATTGTATTTGCAGCATATCTGAAGCACAATTTGAAGGCTGAGAGTAGGAATAAGGCAACAGAGATCATTTACAATTAATCACTGATTGCTGCTGTAAGTCTCAGATCAGAATTGGTGCTCTAAAAGAACCAATTTTTTCCCCAGTTAGACAACTTATATCAGTTACTGGAGACCCAAGGACCAGCTTACTTGGTCTTTTCACAATTGAACATGTGTATAATTATTAGGACAGTATGCCACTGTGAGAAAAAAAGTCTGTAGTTTAAGATTACTTTTCTAAGTCCATTATTCCCTCCACATCCATCAACACAAGCAGAGAAAGAATGGCCAGACAGCAACTAAAACCACCTTTACCACATCGGAGGAATTAATTGATTATGGAGATAAGACAACAGGGCTTCTAAAACTTCACCCATATGCCCTCCCAAAAACAAACTTCTAAGAAATGAGAAAAAGTAACATTTTAACAACTGATGTAAGGCTAGTTTTCCAAACACAGAAGTGCCTGCACAGAATACAAATACAGTAACCACAAGCTCTTCCTGTTGTTGAAAGACAAAATTGAAGAATTGGTTAACATGCTATTACCAGTAATGGAAACGTGGACAGGTAAAGCACCTCCCTGAGCCCTGATGACTGGAATTGAAGAAGACACTCCTGGAAATCCTTGCATGAACTTCCCCTGCCCTGGTATTTTTTCATCAGAAATCTCCTTTGATTTGGCAATATCTGACAAAGGATACTGAATATATTGGATTTTGATCTGACACAATATTGCTGCTTAAATGTTACTAAGTTTGGGAAACCTGTTCATTGCTTTTTTTCAAAATAAAGTTTTTTAAATGATTTGGCTGTTTTGTTTTGGTGGTTTTCTCATAGCTTTCTGCTAAGTTTTATTAAGCTACAAATGCTCAAAAGCCAAGAAAAGAAGGTAACTTGCTTTCTATTATGAAAGATTAGACTTTAAAATGACAAAATTCCTTAACTGAAGGCAAAAATGAAGGATATTTTCTCATTTGCAGATTTACCTCAAATAAAAGACATATGCACTACTGCCCTGGGGGAAGGTGTAAGAGATGACAAGAGAGTAAAGCCAAAGAGGTTTCAGTGGGCACTTCAGTACTACTGATCACATTGCACGTGTCACAGCTCATTACAACACTGAAAAAAACCAGTACAGAACTAGACACCTAGATTTGCTTTGTTTCCTTTTGCTTCCATGTAATTTAACTACTTATATGGGAAATACTCTTGAAAGCATTAAAAACTGAATTGCATTCAGAGACAACTAGTAAAGTAGTGAAGGGGTAGTGTTAGGATACTGACTCTTTTAATTTGTCCACAGATTTCTACCACAGCATTCCAGATTGTCTGGACATAAACAAAACGAGGAGAACAAATAAACCAAAAAAGAAAGACCAAATAAACAAGCTGTAATTTAATATATAAGCTGACAAAGGTGTACTCCTTTTATTGTTAATGTTCAAAGAAAGATTATAGGAAACTTGCAAGTGAATAGACTCAAAACAGGGAGATAAGTGTTTATTTGTGACTAATTTTATGCTGATCAGGAATATAGATTTGAGAAAAACTTGGATTTCCTTGAAATGGAAACCTCATATCTGATTAATATACTTCTTACTCTTAGACTTGGAAGGCTCTGCTGCAGTAGTACCTGCATGCAAGGAGTAGAATAACGTATTATTTACGAAGCGTATTTATCACAGTGAAAATTGCAGAGACACAAACACACAGAAAGAAAGGATCCCTGCTGCTCTCAAAGGAAAACGTTTCCTAGTTTATGAAAAGTATACCAAGAATGGAAAACTTAAATGTAACAAAAATATCAAGGTCTCATCCCCAGGAGATTATTCATTTTCTCATGCTGGGCTGCGAACCAGCACGCTGACATTCAAGCTGAGGGGAAATGCTGAAAGTAATGATGCTTTTAAGTTCCAAGCACCTGCTTGCAGCTTTCTAGCTGGGCAGTGCTGCCCTAGTAGCATGGTGAGCATCTTAACAGTTACTTTGGCATCAGTTCTGAAGATACCAGGAAGCACAAAGATGTCCAGAGAAGCCAAATCATATGCACATCTAGGACCATATCGACCTCTAAGTACAGATGCAGAACTACATCTTTTGACTATTTCATAAGAAAAAAGAAAAAAAACAACCAACCAGCAGCACGGTCTTTAATCATCTTGCCAGTCACAGGCAACTGTGCAAGCAGGTGGGCTCTGTGGGACTCGGCTCTGAATGCTGGAGCACATCTCTGAGACCACACGCTGACAAGCAGACAGACAGAAGCCAGTTCTGGACAAGCTAACTGAGTTACAGACAGGGTAGCTCTGGGTACAGCTGCCCTAGACACGTGCTCAAAACACCTGCAGATATATTCTCCTTCCTTTACATTATTCTTAAAATTTGAATCCCTTCTGATCACTCACTTCTGTAAGGATCATCACTAGCTGGGTGAGAGGAATTACAGAGTAAAATATAAAGCAGTACAAAGTATCAGAACCACACCAGGATTTGGGGCTGTGTTCAGAACCCTAAGAACTGAGAGTGTGAAAGGTCCAAAGAGGAACCATAATAAATGCCTGATATCAAATAATATACTACAGATTAAGAATATGTAATTTGCTCAGTATTTCTGCTTTGCTAAGGAGGCACAGGACAGACACATTTATACAAAGGATAATTCAATAAAAGAAGGGATTGTACAATTCACATTTAAAACAAAGCAAGCTAAGCAATGACCTTAAATTAATGCAAAGACCTTAAGTTAATAGGAAAAACTGAATGAGGAAATTAGGAGAAATGGTTTAATGTCAAGGCCAAGTGGAAAGGAAATTTCCTTAATGAGGTAGTTACTGTTCACTAGCAACGCCTGAAGAAGGCATTTAGTAACTGGAACAGACTCGGTAATCTGTTTCTCCGAGTATGCTCTGTTTAAGATAATGTTTCTTGTTGAGAATCCTGGGTGGATAGAAACTTTATGCCTGCATTTAACTTTGAAGAAACCTCTTGCTTGCTCAGTGAGGAGTATAGCTTTTTTAAGGCAACATGAAGTAGAAAAAGACATCTCTACAGTACTTGAGAAAATAAAAGCTTGAGAACATTCTTGTTTTCCAATGTGGCTTTTCAGAAATACCCCACGGTGGGAAGTCTAGATCAAGTAAAACTTGAAAAAAAATCACTGAGAATATATTTACATCATCACTGTCTGTGTTGTGCCTTTACGTTTCCCAGGATATAAGAATTTGTTGTTGTCTTTTGAAATTAGTATCAGAACAGATTTGAAATGGAGTTGAGAGAGATCAGTGAGAATTTAAAAACTCACTTTTCATTTACTGATTTCTGGATTTCAGCCATGCATTTGCTGACTTTTTTTATCTGTTACTGCCACATCTTCTCTAGCTTGGTTTATTCAGAGATAAAGAATTCACCATTAACAGCACTTTTTAAAGACATTACTTTTAAGCTTAAAAGATTTTGAGAAGTCACACATCTCTAAGGATTTGACAGCTAAAGCTTTCCAACACAAAGTAAAACAGTGACAGAGAGGTTCAATCAAAACATGCAAACAAAAGTCATCTATCCCACCATCTAGAAATCCAAGAGTAAGCGCAATAATATACAGAGTATATTCAATTTGATAGTATATGAAAATGTGAGGTTTTCTCCTTTATTGCTTGTTTCTTGATTGGGTTGGGTTTGGGGTGTTTGGTTGGTTGATTGGTATGGTTTGGGTTTTTTTGTTTGGGTTTTGGGGGTTTTTCTGTGTGTTTAAGATCACAAAATCATTTAGATAGTAGTTGTTTGCAATTCAGTGAAATGGTTAATTAGATGAATATAGCAACTTTTCACAGTGGATTGCTAATCAAAATCTGAAGCCTAAAGAAATTACATGAGAAAATTCTAGAACCTAAAGAGTCAGGAGACAGAGAGACCTTGTTTGGACTAACTTTGGCTCAAATGGAGTCCATAGGCATCTTGTAGGAATTTTCACTTCTCTTGTATTGTACACACCTTCCTCTGGTCACACAGAGACAGCAATTCAGTCATGGCTGAATATCTGTTTGACTGCTAAAAGAATAAAAAAGTGTCCTGTTGTTCCACATTGATTTGGAGAGTCCCTGAGATACTGCTGAATGGAACACACAGACATCACAATATGAAGGAACAAAAGAAAATTCAATGGCATTAACATAACTCTGAATGAAATATTTTATGATAATATTTCCACATCCAAAGGACTTTAAGGGCTGGCTCTGTGCTGAGACATGGAAAAGGTAGCAGGAATGATTAACTTAAATATATCATGAGTTCTCATCCTTTCATCATGAAGTTAAAGAAAAGTCCTTCCACATAATGATTTTCAGATTAAAAAAAGCGCAGAATAAAATGTTAGTATCGCCTGCAAGATTTTGGCAAATAGGATTTTAAACTGCCACATTTTTTCCTAATATCAGGCTAACTGACAAAAATCCCCACTGCCTTTAGTTGCCCAGAAGACAGCATCAACAAAAACGTGCATAGTCTGTGTCTCAGTGTGACATGCTGTTAATTGCAAAACCAAGGTTCAGGTAAGTTTTCTCTGAGACTGAGTAAAACAGCACTGAGATTAGGGAAAAAATAATTAAGCAAACCAAACCAAATTCACTGTTGTGTAACAATGTGTGCCATTGCTGATTTTCTAATTGGTTTGTTCAGATTAACAGGCATTCAGAATTTATCTAATAAACAAGTAGCTAACATCACATAATGCTTACTACAGTAGAGACATACCTCACTACCCAACACTAATTACCTCTGCAGTGCAATGTCAGACCTACAAGGCATCCTTTTCTGCCTGGGACAACAACAGTCACAAAACGAACAAAGAAGGATACCATTACTGGAAATTTTTTTGATCTACATTTTATGAGCCATTCCTTTCTCTCTTTCTATCTGCACACACCACTTCAAATCAAAGGACTGGTATAAGTAATGAGCTTAGCCATCTAAGATGCAACTCTAGCCATCAACCACCTACCTCATTTAAAAGTTTGAAATACAGATCTTTTACAACAATGCTAATATAGAAACCTTATGGCATCCTCAAATGAACAGTGATCATCTACAAACATCAGTGTCCAGAGAGACTGGACAAACACAGTGTCAACAGTAGCAGTATGTTTCTGTGCAGATGTATAGCCTCTCTGACACCATACAGGTGGGAGTGAAAAGGGGAGTTCCAGTCTGAAAATGCAAAGAATATTTACATCTAGTTATGTGTAAAGCAAGAGACTTTGTGGGTTTCAGCACTGATACACTTTCCATGCAACAGCAATACAACAGCAGTCTCAAGAGAAAGCTGTACATCACAAACACTGCAGTTCCACTCTGTCAGGTCTCTCCTTCGCGTGGAAGAGGTCAAGATCATGCAAAGCATGCTTTAATTTGTTGGATCTGATGTCCTCCTCACTTCTTTCAGGAAAATAATTAGACTGCTAACAGTGAGACAATCTCCATTACATGCCAAATTGTGGTTGGTGATCCAAAACACTGAAGACATTAGAGCTTCCTCAGCAAAACACATGACCTAAATAACCCCGTGTTGTGCATCTTTCCTGGGGGTGGCCTAAAAACTTTTATGAAAAGAACTGGCCTAAAGCAGACATCTAAAATAACAGACCCCATGGAATATTACATTGACCTTGAGTCTGCCAATGTTTTCAAGCAACTGGAAGGAAACATGTAAGTGCTAATAGGTTGCAACTACAAATTTATCTGGTGCAGAAAGGCATCCTCACAAGGCAAACCACAAGATTATCCTAAAGTTAATATAAAAACCCATCCTTTAGAAACAGCTTCTCCAAATGAGCCTGTACCAACCAAAAATTCAACACTGGTGTAGTACTCAGGTTTTTGAAGAGAACCTGAACAGAGCAAAAAGCCCATATCCTTAAATACATGCATATGCCAATTATGACTTTTGAAAAAAATGAAAGCAGAAATCAGTGAATTTATGCCCTGAAACCCTGTTAGCTTCTACACTCACTAGCCTAATGTATTTAAATAAATGGTTAATCTACTGATTCCATTATTTTATCTCAATAATATAAAACCAGAATGTTCCAACATTTAATTACTATTTATTTTGTGTGTACTATGTTTTGATTCTAATGAATGCTTTTTGGTTCCTTTAGGTGTCATCTTCATCTCTGAAACATTCATCAGGATCAATTATGCCTTTTGTTGCCTTGAATAAAAATGGTGTGCCTAAAATAGCTGATAGTAAAAACAAAACTGTAAAAGCAACCAAAGCACCACTTACTCCAGAAAGCTGGTTCCTTTTTCTCATTTCATCAGTGAGATCCTTTTGCCCTCACGTCCATGCAAAAAATTTTCAGACCAAGTTTTCGATAATCACAGGCAGAAATAGCATCACTGTTTCACTCCTTTCTTTACAGAAATATCTCAACTTTCAGACAGTAACACAACATTTAATATCTTCATATAAAAAACCTCCCATAAACACAATTCATCTTTTTCTAAGGATAAGTGCAAGGGCTTGCCTTAGCAGTTCAGGATTTGGTACCAAACAAGCTTGGTAATTGTAGGGCACTTGGCCTACTTACTGCAGAAGCTGAAAGGTGCCACCTATGCACACTGGTATGCAGGAGGAGATACCCTTCCTTTTACCATTTAGAAAGCTGCCAAGGGTAGATTTGGGTTGGATGTAAGGAAGAAATTTTTATAATAAGTGTGGTAAAATACAAGAACAGATTATCCAGAGAATTTTTAGGTGCCTCATTGCTGGAAATCCTCAAAGTCAGGTTGGATGGGTCTTTGAGCAACTTATCTAGTGAAAGATGTCCCTGCCTGTAGCAGGCAGATTGGACTACACGACCTTTAGAGTCTCTTTCCACTCAAATCATTCTATGATTCTATGACATGGGTCCTCTGCTCTTTCTTATTTTTAATTTTCTTTGTTTTCTACTTCTAGTTCATTTTTTGCAGCCTGGAAGTGCCAAACTATTACATAGGTTTGTGTACACAAATCACCTCAATTTGAACAGAAAGTACATTCAATACGATCTTTGTATCACAGGCAAACTGGGACAGTCAAACTAAGTCTGATTTTAAATTCTCAAAACACCCCACAGTACTAACTGTTACAGATCCTGCATTTAACATTCAGATTTAAGCAGCATGAGGTAATCATGGCTTAGAACCACACATTTAAAATGAAGCAGTAAGAAAAACAGGAAAAACACCAGTACGTAGCACTTCTTGCACCTTCACATTGCTTTAAGCAGAGCTGAAAACCCGAGAACTTGCAATCATTACAATATTGAAAAAGTTTTCACAGTATTTCAAATATTCATTACAGTTCTTTGCACTCATTTTACTGATATCTAAACCTAAATCCAAGACTAAAGGATTAGCACTGTGAGTTTAGCCCAAGGTATATGCATACCTATTAAAGGTAAGTATATTAAAGGCGGCAAATGAACCTCTTAGGGCTCTGCACAATAGCAATTTCCAACCTCAATGAAAGAGCATGCACAAACTGATGAATAAAAGATTATCTACTATTTCACAAACAATTCAACACAGGGTTGAATTAAGCAAAAAAAAGACTTTATTTTGTAAGTCACTTTCTCACTTAATTTTACACTTACCAGTGTGTCTAATATAATTACTCATAAAAAACTGCCACATGATTGAATTTTTCTCTATCTGAAAAGCAGCACCACCATCTGATGCTCTAACGATTAGAATCTGGCTCAGTGTCTGTAGTGGAATTTTCCACACACAAAAAAAATAAAATCCTATGCTAATTCTGAGAGAATGACTTCAGAAAGAGAACTGTAAACATTTCCATACCTTCTCTAAAACTGAGATTGAAGAGGAAAACAAGACAATCATATTTACATGTATACAAAAATGAAACACGCTAAATTTCAGAGAGACTTTCAGAAAGTGTGGTGGGATGCTAAGGTGAGATTACACAGACCATGAAAAAAACCTTTTCTGAGAATTAGAGTTTATGTAACTTTTCCTATGAATATGAATTATTTTCTTTCTACTGCATTTTTAAGATAAATGAAAACCAATGCCAGATTATTCATAGACATGCTGAAAAACCACAGCAGCATTGGAAAAGACATAGCAGTGGAACTAAGGCAAAAAACTTGACTGGTGTAAACTTCCCAAGTGGTTCTGACACAGGAGCATGACTTACAGCACAGTGAAATGAATGCTGAAATCCTATTTATTTATTTAGCAAATAAATTGCTCTTTCTGCAAATATTTACAAAAAAGTAAATCAAAGACTGAGCACAGTAAGTTCCCAAATCCATGGAGCTTGCTCTTAAGATTCTTAAGAGGACACATTCTGAACAAACTCAGTAATTAAAGATTACAGTAAAAACACCTGCAACTACTGATACAGAAGTTATGTCACATTCCCCAAAACAGATCTTCTCTTTTACATTCAAAGTTAAAGTGGAAAATCAACTACAATAATGAATATACCCTGGATTTGCAAACAATATTATAACAACTCTCAAACCATGACTACTGCATAGGATTAAAGGCAAGTTAGTAATTTTCAGAATAAAATAATTACTGAGCAGACGACATATTTGTTTCCTTCCCCGTCAGGTAAAACTGAACCGTAGGTCAGCAACTAAAGTATAACGAAATTAACACTGAAGTTTGTAAGATGCTGTATGACAGAAACAAGGAAGATGCCCATAATTCAAACTACTAACACACATCACCCCATGAAAGATGTGATGGACCACATGTGGTAGACATAGAGAGGAGAAAGCATCAAAGCCCAGCAGCTACAAACACACAAAGAAGTAATACAGATTAGTATTTTCAACCAAAGGGCAGCAAAGGAAAAAGGTGCAAGAGACACATACAAGTAATGATGAGAATATGTGATCAGATGCATAAAATTTGATTAAAATGCATTAAAGAGGAGCAGTATCTTGAACTAAGTCTCCAGCTGGATTCCACCACTGTACTGTTCATTAAATCTACTGGTGACTACATCCTACAACCCTGAAAAGAAATTAAAAATGACTAGCAAATGCTGACTCAAACTGCACACCTGGAAAGGGCTGTACAAGTCTGGAAGGAAGTCTGTGGAAAGAATGCAAAATGGAATTGGGAGGCTGGGATAAACAAATAAATAAAAGACTGAAATTACAGCTGATATATGAGCTCATGGTATATTAACATAGGATGAAGCCCTTGGTGACATTATATCCTTGACAGAAATGCTGAGAGTTTTGGAATTTGAAACCGGACACCCAGAACACTTGTACACTAATTCAAAATAGTGAATGCCTGAAAATAGCTGGAAAAGTTGAGCTTTTCATTTTATAAGGCTATCTTAGATTACTATGCACAGCCTTTCACTGTAAGAGCAGATATGCTAAACACCAGTTCTCAATGTGTCTAAAAAATTTCATTAAAAAAAGGCATGAAGTAAATCTTAACAGAACAGTTACTGTTTAGACACTTATTTTACAATCATTTTTATTCACTATCACATCATTTCCAAAGAGCAGACTACTTTCTCTAACACATCAAGCTTTTTACACAGTGTGCTAAAAGAATGAAGTATAATCATTAAGTCCTTTTTCAGTTCTACCCCAAGTTCAGCGTCTTTAGACATCCCCCTACTCTGAAACCTACTGCTGGGCCACTAACTAGCTCAGCCTTGCCCTGCACCATCTTCCAAACTGTTTTTCCTCCCAGCCTTAACTTCTTTATCAGAAGAAATGATATATCAGAAAAATTGATTATTTTCTAACCATTTCTGTTGCGTTCTCACACACCTAAAATAGTACCTCGAGAATGTTCATATTCTAGTTTCACCTGCAGACATATCCCCATGTTTTCACAGGTGTTTTTGTGAGAATTCCTTAATTTCAAATACCACTTCATTGATCAGACCATAATTTGGAAAAACTCACACTGAGTTTTATGGTTTCTACATAAATTTCTATTTCTACACACTGAGTCCATGATTTCAGAACAACAGGAAAACCATTTTCCCATCCCTCTTTTTTTTTTTCTGTTGTGCAGTGTAATTTATTGTAGATAAAACCAAGCTAGGACATAAATCACATCATTTTCTGCTCAAAGAAAAAGTTACTCACCAGCAAAGAACAGCTGACAGGAAAAACGAACAAATAAAATACCAAAAATAAAGTTAATTTTGAAAAAAAAAAAATGTGGTAGACTGAAATATGAAGAAAGACCCCTCAAAAGAAGGTTAACATCCAGCCCTTGTGATTCATTGAGCAGGTTAGAAGTTAGATGAAGGAAAAACAGAGGAGTATTTACTAAGAGTAAGAAGTTAATTTACTAGCCCTATGCTACTCATGGACAGAGAACTGCCCTCTAGTTTGGAATGGGACCTGCTCCTCAGGCAATTAAAACTACACCTACAGATCTGCACTGGGGCTGTAGGCACTGAACACGCCTGGGAGGTCACAGCAGATTGTGAGAGCTGGCCCATCTGCATGGAAAGCCTCTGTTCTTTTGGAAGGGAACAGGCAGGTCCTCACAAAACCTTCTGCATGGTAACTAAAAATCAGAAGACATATTTCTCAGGATGGTGACTTACAAAGAGCTGATTAAAAGAGGTACCTTGGACATATGGAGATAAAGATAACAGTGCCTAGTTGTATCAAGTGCTGCCAGGAAGATTTTTAGCACCAGGGGTTTTTCATTTTATCTTCTCTTTTTAATTTTTTTCCCTTCTTAAAAAAGGGTGAATATTTCCCAGTTCAGTTTCTCTCTTGTGCCCAGGCAGTAGATTTCAGCTTTTAAAACAGCAAAGCCGGTTTAGGAGGAAACTGTTTCTAGAAGGTTTGGAAGTTCACAGCCTTTGAAACTTAAAATTACTTTCCTTGTACCTGCATTAAAAGGCATACTATGAACACAATACAGAGAACAAAGCACACAGCTCACCTCATAGTAACTTCGCACAGCATTGCAAAACGCTTCATCTGCTACAATTTGCGTCTCCCCATTCAAAAAGGCCTGGAAACGTTCCTTCAGTACCTGCAGCTGCTGCTTGTTGAGCTATGCAAGAAAGAAACAAGGAGAGGGGAGAGAACAAAAATAAATGCAGTTAGTCTCAAAGTAAAAGTGTACAGCACTGTACACACTTGGAAACTGTGAACGGGGGAAAAAAAGACGATGGCCACCTGGCTCCCTGGTGAGCGGCAGCTCTTCGAAGTCCCAGCTGGACAAGCCACACCGTGGCATCCAGACATGCACGCAGGCGCAGCATGCAAGTAAACTTCTGTGCTTTCCCTGGTGTCCTTGGGATGCCAGAGGTTAAGTCTGCATGGATACTTCTGTGCACTATTTTATATGCATATGCTGAATATAATGGTTGACCTTCTCCATGGCAGCAGCACCAGTTAATAAAACTTAGCTCCTAGCTTGTTTTCAAATACATCATTTTTTTTTCAGCCTTCAAATAACTGAATATAAACAACTGAGATGCCTCCATCTTTTGGAGTAATCTAGGCACTATGATTGGAATGTTTCAACAAGCATGTGTACTGTGAAGAAAATGGACTTCTAGCCACTGATGCTGTAACACTATGAATGACATGAAACAACTGGATCTTAGGGAACAGCAGACGAATGCTCCAAGATTAACACCCAATAACATTTGGTGGGCTTCATGTCAAAGTTGAGTACATTTTGAAAACAAACTCCTAGAAGAGCACATTACACAATTAAATCTTCCAATCAACCCATTTTTATTGATGTTTAATGTTATGGGAAAAAGCAAAGTTTGGAAGCTCCCCAGGGATCCAGACACAGGTCTTCCGTCAAAGTTTCTATCAACTCTTGAGATATTTAGTAAGATATTTATCCTTATCAAATCTGTAGAAGTTTGAATATCACATCATATTCTTGAACTTTAAATTCAGTACTAAAAATATTCAAACACAACTGACTGAAAGGTTCTTTCATCCTTCCTGTACTTTGCTTAAGTAAAACAAACAAATAAATGTATAGCCAGAAATGGTAAATATTTTTTCCAGAGGGCACAAAGTTGTATTTGTAATGGCTAACCTGCAGCAAATAACACTGCCCCCAATGGCATAATCATTTCTTCTTGAAGAATTTTTTGGCTTCTGCAGTAAATGTGGTCACCTTAGACTTTCACGTCTCTTATGTCAACACCTGGAAGTCATTTAAGCTACAACACTGTTAAAAATCTCTGCTATCCTGATAATGTGCCTACCTTGGACAACTTCTACTTTCTTAGTATCACAGGAAGATTTTCATCCCATACAAAGTTTGCAAACTCATGAGCTTCTTTGAAAAATGTAACAGTTTTCTGCAAAACTCTCCAAATTGATTGCAAACCTGAAAGCTGTTTTATTGTGACAGGAAACAATAGTATAGATTCCATCTATAAACTCAGTATTAGAAATCCTCTAAAAATAATCAAATGTAGGCAGTAGAGATGCAAAGCCAAAAAACCTGTGCCTCTGAAAAAAAATCCAAGTTAGTTAAAAATACATGATAATTCTGTTCCTCATCTTAACAGAACAATTAATGATACAGAACAAGCCCCAGGAGACCCCTAAGGAAAAAAGTCCTCCTGTTGAGGCAAGCAGACTTCAACAGAGGTTGCTGTGACGTGGATAAATTTCCTGCATGAACTCCTGAAAGCAGCAGCCTGACACTGACACCCCATCCTGTACCACTGCTAATTAAAAACCAATGGGAGAAAAGTACTCATATTGTGACTGCACATCCACCCAAAACAGCACCTATCCACCTGTCTGCCAAACATCCACTCCTTGCACAGAATCCAATCCACTCCTTGCACAGAATCTTCACGACACTGGATAGCTGTTTCTAACAGAAATCAAATCTTACTGCACTTATTTGATTCCTCTTATTCTTCTCTCATTTTCTAAATATTTTGGACAAGTTGAGATATCAGAAAATGCAAATCATGATGGATGGTTTGAGGGTTTTTTTCCAGCATACACATGTTCTTCTGGGGGACTTAGATGAGCACTCACACAGACAGTGCCCCTCTGCTGAGCAAGCAGCTCCTTCATCCCATGGAATATTCACAGCTCTGCTATGAGAACATGCAGGCTTCCTGCCAAGGCAATTATGAAAATGTGTTTTTATGCTTGCAGACTTCATTCTTTAGGTGATTTGCTTGTCTATTACCCACATATCAAACAAAAACATTATGAATAAGGCAATGAAATATAAATTTAATTCTGACTTTCTCATTTCTAACCATCATAGTTCAGCAAACCTAAATGTGTTTAAAATATTTATATATGGCTTTCATATTCACTGCTTTAAGTAGTAATAATTTCTAAGGGTTGAGTGGCATTTTAGGATTACTGTACATTTCTTAAAATACTTTTGTTTCAGTGCAAAATCTGAATGTGCAGAATAAAGTTCTCCTGCAAAGCTAAATATAATAGTATTTACAATGGAAAATATGAAAAGCTACAACTTGCACTAAGGATGATCTGAAGTCTATTTTACATGTCCCAAGTACTGTCACATATAGAGACGCAGTTAACTATCAAGACATAGAATAATTTATAGTAGTCTACTGCAGCATACAGCTCCTCTGGGTTTTTTACTTGTCAGAATATTGAGCGTACAGTGAATTCTCTCTCATCTCTTTTTTTTTATGTTGGTCATTTTTAATGAATTCATTAACACTCTTCAATTTGCAGCACTTAAAAATGAAACAAAACTAACAGTAAAAGTAATAGCCTAGAAATGGAGAGAAAAAGGAAGTCTAATCGCACTGGAATGCTGTAGTAGCAAAAGCAGAGAAACAGGTGTTTGTATAGGACATTAGCTCTTGGATACTGCCAAGCAGCTCAACCTGCCAAAGTCTGGGCTACCTTTGAATTTGGTCAACATGGAACAAGAGAAGACATCAGGCATAACCAGAATCCCAAGAAAAATGCTTAAACTTAAGGGCAGTAAGCCTGGGCAGATTCTCTCTGGTAGGAGTTCCCATAATGGAGCTCAAAGTCCTTCTGCAGGAGCACTGCCTTTCAATCACACAAGCCCTTTCCTCCTCTACTCTGTGCAAGACCCATACACATCAGACCTTTGCTTTCAGCCTGCTCTCATCTTCGCTGTCAGTGCCTCTGTTCCCACATTTTAATTTCAGTAGAAAAAACCAAAACCAGGAAATTTAAAATTTAAAAAATTACATTATTACATGTACCCCCAAATGTAAACTAAACCTGGAATACCACCAAAAGTGTACAGCAAAGCCTCACTGATTCTGTTGCTCTCCATTAACCTGCTTCAGTTTTGTATTGCTTGTTTGGATTTTGCATTCTCACCGGTATAGAATCTGTTGCTATAACCCTGTGTGATACTTCATAAACAATTACTGCTGCTTCATGGGAGAATGTATAACTAAATTCCAGCGACTGAGAATATCAGATTTGATTGCATTCTGCAAAATGACTGAAGATAAGCAATGACAAATTTAAGGGAAAACAAGATTAACTGCGCTTGGATTTGTTTTTTTCTTTACTGCAGTCACACAACAGATAAAAATTTTTCTTCCCTTCCATCCCTCTGTCTTTCAAAAAAGGTAACTTCTTTTTTTCACTTTACATTTGCTAACCTTAGTAAGCTATCAAAGAATGAAAACATTTATTTAAGACAGAGTAAACTTCTCAAAGAGCTATTTAATTAAGAATAACTTTTTCAAGATGCAGTAGCAATTTAACTAGAGTAATATAAAGGCATGAAAGAGCCTCAAGCACTTAACTATTAAAAAAATTTCTCACCTTGCATTTAACATGTCAAACAAGTCATATATCCAAATATATTCCTCTTTGAGCATTAAAGATTTTCTTTTTCCCTTCTAAAGTGAAGTTGGGTATGAAAACCTAGAGGCACTTCTGGTTTACCTCCCCTCATACCTTTAAACAATTTCAACAAATGGATTTTACACAGACTTTAAATTCCTATTTTTATAAGAAGTCGGATTTCAAACAGATCTCGAAGTTTAGGAAGTTATTCCAATGTCACAGGTTTTGCTTCCTTAAATAATAAACTCCAGCGAAGGAAAAATGAAGCATGTATGCATTTGCAAGAGTACTACTGCTTATTTCTCTTTGCAAGACATAAGGAGAAAGTAAAGCTGCAGCCTCACTGTGCTTGATGCTTCATTAAGAGCATCTTCATCTGCCTCTCACTGGCGAAGTTCACAGAGCGCTCACTACTGCCCTGATCCCATGCAGCCAACAGCAGCTGGCAAAGACATAACTCCCAGCAGCTAGAGTCCCTAGAAAACTTTGGCCTTAAAAATGCACAAGTGTAGGACGTGGCCTGTGCGTGGGCCGCGGCCAGGCTGCCCCAGAGCCCCCAGCAGCGCGGACGGCGGCGGGCAGCATTCCCGCAGCATTCCCGCAGCATTCCCACAGCATTCCCGCAGCATTCCCGCAGCCTCTGAGCCATTGCCACCTTGCGGCGATCCCAGAGCACCGCGGGCTGCAGCTCCGCACGCTCCGAGCTGGCATCTGTGCCAGCATCAGCAAGCCCCCGACGTTAACACAAGGAACAGCACTGGGTTTTGTCTCCTCCCACACTGTAGTGTGCTACTATCCTTTTCAGGCTATATGGGTATTTTAGGGAAATAGCAGGAGGTGATGACTGCAACTACAGACAGAGCAAGATAAAATATTTTGTACACAGGATGCAAAACCACAGGGGTAGGGAGGAGCCAATCAAAGAGCCAGTTCCTGAACCCTCAAGGCTGAGATGTGTATTGTCGGTAGCAAAAAAACTGACTTAAGTTCCTGAACACTTCCAAAAAATAGGAAGCATTTTTTTTTCGGAATTATGCCATTTTGTATAATGTCTTTGACAGCAGCAGTTGGTTTTGAAAAACTTTAGTCAGAGCTGTAATTTTTGAGAGCAGAGTGGAAAAAGAGCCCCATGACGGTTCCCTCAAACAACTGTCCCTCTCTTCCACTTCAGTCAGGAGATAAATTTTCATCTCCTGAATCAAGAGAACCGAAGGTACAAATAAATCTCTTTCCACTCAACTTCTCACACACATCTTTGAACACAACTGTTTCTTGTCCTGACAACCTCTTTGTCAAGGGAAAAACCAAAAAAACCCGAAAAATGACTCGAAATTGTGTCAAGGACTAACTCATCCCACTTGCCACAGAGCATGCTCAAGGATGTTGAGCTCAGCATCTCCCTCCCTTGTGTCTCCTCTGCAGGGTCTCCCAATTCAGCTGGGAGGTGATACCAGTCAGCCCATTACAGCAGTTTTCCTCTTCCCAAAACAGCTTTAGGAATAGCAGGACTGCATCTAACAACACCTGAAAAATCTCTCACTCTGTTGCTGAGTGAGACTCAAGAGCCACCCAAGCCTTCACCCTACACCAACTCTGCTGTAATTCCAGCTTCCCACCACCCTCCGTAGTGGTGGAGAGGGCTTTATCCACAGGGTCAGACTGCAAAGCCACACACAGCTCCTCTGAGAGAGCCAAGAGCAAGGCATGGAGCCTTAGGCTGAACCCATCATTATCCTCTCCTTCCAGAAAAACAAAACACATCATTGCCTCTTAGTGAGCTGCATCTCACTTTGGTGATGAGAATAAGCCTGCAAAGCAAATAGCCAGTTATAAACAATGATTCTCACTCTATTTCCTCTCTCTGTCTCCCATCTTGCCTCCTCTTCCAGTATCTGCCTACACAACAATAATACTTGTATTTCACAGCAGAGATAGAGAGTATTCATTTATAATGGATTACTTGACAGATTTTCTTCTGAGGAAGAAGACTAAATAAACAGTATTAGAAAATATCAGTACTAAGACAGAGGTGATAGCTGTGGTTACTGTGGTGAATTATGCAGGTCTTAATTATGTGCAATAATGGCCCTATACAGCATGTGGGCAGCAAACAATATATGCTGTCCCCTACTATTTCTTGATTTTCTAAAAAAAGGATAAATATTTTGCTGTCACTTAGCAACCTCAGCTGTTCTTTGATTTTCTTAAAGTTGAAGTTATTCCAAGTAAAACAGTGTCTGTAAGGATTCTGTTTGCTGTCACTCTCTGCACACTACACTGTGTACATAATCCTGGTGCAACAAGTCAGTGCCTTGTAGCATCAAATATTAGAGTATCAGAATCAGCCAATTCATTTACGTAACTTTATAATCTAACAAGCACAACATCACATTTACCTTTCAGTGGCTTGTTTAAAAACCAGAAACATTACCAATTACATATTGGCCATTCAATACCACTTACAGGGTGCTTATGCAACATTAAGTTAAATATTTTCATTGTCCAGAGCGGCATATTCAAGATTCTTTGACAGAATTGCAAAATATCTCAGAAGGACCAGAGGGTTTGGGAGTTGGTTTCCTTCAGGGAGTAGAGGTGATGGCGTAAAACTCACAGGCAGTGAGCAAAGCAAATCCTGATTTATGTGAAGGCATTCAAGTGTACCTCACTGACCTTCAAAATACAGAACTGAAGACAGATTCCAGCAAGGTCAGATTGGCACCTGAGAGGAAAAGAAAAATAGGTATTTTGAGAATGAAGAGGAACAAGTACTTTGTGGGGGAAAAGAAGAAATAAAAATCAGACTTCCCTAATTTTTTGGCAGAAGAGTGAAAATATAAAAATACAGAATAATTTAACTGCTTAAAACATACTCATAGGAATGATAGCTTTCTTTCTTGTTGAAAAAAAAGTCAAACTTTTAGACTATGCCACACTAGAAAAGAAAGAATCTGCTATGTGTTTTTCCTAAATGCAGTAAATATCACACCCCAATAAAAGCTATCTCCACTGAGATGTTGTTGTCAGTACAGTTGCAATCATTTTCTTTGTACCTACTCCTACTACTTGAGATTTGCTGTAGAATTTAGCTGACAATCATCAGCTAGATTTATAATATTGTATTTATTTCCTCTGTGCTGTGCTTCACCGATCTTCTCTTAGTCAGGAGTGGCTGCCAAAACTCTACAGCTAGGGCAGCTGTGTTCTGCTGTCCCTTGTCACAGCACTCTTTGAGACCATGTCCCTTGCAGAGTACACAGTGGCACTGCAGCCTTACTTCCTTGAGACTGCCAGAGTTCCAAGGAGAACAGTCATGCTTGAAAGCTATGCAAAAAAAGCTTCCAGCCACAAAAAATGATGATGACTCATGACCATGAAAATTATGCCCAGTGGTACGTGCCATAGAGGGAACCTCAGCTACCAGTGCCCTTCATAGAAATCGGGCCTGGGAAGAGACCTTCAAGATCACCCAGTTCCAACCCCTGCACCGTGAAAAGAGAACCTTCCACTAGACTAGGCAGCTCAAAGCCCTGTCCAACCCGAACACTTCGAGGAATGAGGCAGCCACAACTTCTCTGGGCAACCTGTTCCAGTGTCTCATCACACTCACAGTGAAGAATTTATTCTGCATATCTCATCTAAACCTATGCTCTTTCTGCTTAAAGCCATTACCCCTGGTCCTAGAACTAGGTGCCTTTCTGAAAAGTCCCTCTCTATCCTTGTTTCTGAAAAATCCATCTCTATCCTCTCAACCCTCATTAGGTACTGGAAGACCCCAATAAGATCTCCCTAAAGCATTCTCTTCTCCAGGCTGCATAACCCCAACTTTCCCAATCTGTCTTCACAGGAGAGGTGCTCCAGCCCTCTGAGCATCTTTGCAGCCCTCTTCTGGACTTGCTCCAGCAGCTCCATGTCCTTCTTATATAGGCGGCCCCATAGCTGGATGCAGCATCTCACCGAACACAGGGGCAGAATCATATCCCTCGACCTCCTGCCCACACTGTTTTTGATGCAGCCCAGAATACAGCTGGCTTTCAGGGCTGCCAGGGCACATTGCTGGGTCATGCTGAGCTTCTTGTCCACCAGCGCCCCCAAGTCTTTCTCCTCAGGGCTGCTCTCAGTCTGTTCTCCACTCAGCCTATACTTGTGCTCGGGATTTCCCTGACCCATGTTCAGGATCTTGCACTTGGCCGTGTTGGACTTCATGAGGTTTACACAGGCCCACCTCTCAAGCCTGTCAAGGTTCCTCTGGATGACATCCTGTCCTTCCTCCTTGGTGACCACACCACATAGCTTGGTGTCCTGAGAGAACAGCTGTCTGCTGTTTAGCCGGCTGCTGCATTAAACCACAGCACTAGGAGACTGTGTGTGTCATCTGGCAAATAAAGAGTTATATTCTCATCACACTCTGGTGACAGACCTTGTCCAGACAAGTTCCATATCTCCAATGCTAAAGATACTGCAGATTCTGTGTTTAACCTGTTCCAGTGCTTTTACTGAAGTTCTCACCCAAACCCCTAAAATTTAGCCAGAAGCTCCATGCTGTGTCTTGTGACTATTCCTAACTGTTCTTTTCTTACGCACCTCTGTAAAGAGCCTGGTCAATCTTCTCTATAGCCCTGTGTCCCCCTCAAGAACTACAAGACGGCAGTTAAATCTTAACCTGCTCCAGACTAAACCATCCCAGAACTCCTCACCTCCCCTTGTTTATCTTGTCTTCCACCTCTCTAATCATTTCAGGGGACCCTGATGGACTTCTTCCTCCAGCTTGCTAATTCCACTCTTCTACTTGGGGACCCAAAAATGGACAGAATATTCCAGATGTGACAACACCAATGTCAGGCAGATGGGCAAATAAAGGTACTTCCCTGACCTGCTAGCTGGACTCCTGTTAATGCAGCTGAACATGCTGCCAGACTTCATTCCCCCAACTCACATTCTACTTGCTCTCCATCAGGATCTCCAGGTCCTTTATTGCAGAAAACCTACCCAGCCAGAGCCACACCTGTAAAGGCACATGGGTCTCTGGCCTGCAAGTGTGGCATGGCTTTTCTCTGTGCTGAACTGGAAATTTTTGTTAACTCTTCTCTTCGGGAAGTCAGGAGTTCCCTAAGTAGCAGCCCTGCTCTACTACTATCAAGTGCTCCTCTCAATCTGCTGTCATCTGATCATAGGTCAAGGCTGCATTCAGTTTTCTTTTCCAAGCTAATCTATAGAATCATTTAGGTTGAAAAAGACCTTTAAGATCATCAAGCCCGACACTTGATTATTATACTTGTACACCAGCATGTTTTGAACAACACATTTATCGTCCTCCAGTTCATCATCCCAAGAGAAACATGAAAATACCAGTTCTTTATGGAGAAGGGAAACATAAATTGATAATACGTAAACTCTAAGCGGTTATTTTCAAGTAAAGCTTTTTTACTTTCCTAGAACTAGGTAAGTGTAGGCAGTCCATTGTTGGGGTCTCCCCCCCTGCCATGGAGCCCTGGGAGAGGGGCCCTGGGGGCACAGACACAGGGATTCCCTGCCCCTGCTCAGCCTCGTTCCCATGGGTTGGTTTGTGTTCCCCTGCGCGGGCAGAAGGACCCTTGGTCCCGTGACTGGAACAGTTCCTCGGCAGAGCCCCGGCCATGCGGCTGGAGAAATAAACATCTCTGAAACATCTATCAAGAATCTGTCCACATATATATTTCTTTTCCATGGGACTCCTGGTTTGATATATGCGTGTTACAGTAATCCCCGCCGTAACAGTTCGTGTCGCTGAATCCCTTCTCAGGTTAAGGGCAATAAACTCAGATCTAACAGTTATCTCCTTAATTACATGCCTTCAGTTCCAAAAAGCAAATTAATGTACAAAAAAAATTTAACAAGATTAGTGGGTAACACAGATACGTATCAACACTTTGCTGAAGTATATTGTAGGTACCAAAAATTGTCTTGGGAGACTAGGAGAGAAATTGACTGCAGATATGCACAGAAATGCTAATGAACACTAAATACAACCCCCAACCCCCCCCCCATTTGGTATAGGAAATCCCTAATACTAACATAATTATGGGAATGACAACATAAACTTGTTCCCTGTCTAGGCACCTGATTAAGGCCACTGTAAGACATAGCCTAGTTGGCTAGATCGACTGGTTTTCTGATCAATTAACAAACAGAAGAAATTAAAGAAACAGAGTCTGGCCTGTAAGGTCATTAACAGTTAAGTTGTCACATCATACAGACATACATACTTCACACATGACAATACACAACCCAATTTAGCTATGGTATGGTAGAACTAGGATGCTCAAAGACCCTTAATATTAGAGACTACACAAAAAAAATAAACACTGTGCTAAGCCAGTTACCAGACCTTCAGTTTTGCCAAGCATAACCCCTGCTTGTGAAAGAGGGCTTCAGCTCTGAATGAGCTGTCCAGGTATCATCTCATCTTGTACACTTCTGTTTGTAATACACTTCTACCTTGGAAACCTGCAGTGGGAAAAATTTATACTTCGAAATCCTTTCCTAGCTTCACAAGATGAGCCTTCAAACATTCTCATCTCCTACTTTTCTAGGAGCCTCAGGAATACACTTATCGCAAACAAAATCTAGACACTATCTGAACAATAAATACAAACATCTGCATAGCCATCACAATAAACATCCTCCATGAGAGACACATCCAAGTCCCTGAATACATTTATTTCTCAGCATGTAATATGAATTTGAACCAGCACAGCACACAGTCTCATGAAAACTACAGGGATGAAACTAAGCAACTGCACATGGCAACCAATCTGCACTTAACATTTCCTGAACCACAAAGAGAGCACTTCTCATGGAAGTGCTCTTCCCTTTCTGTCTTCTCAGCCCCATTTCCCAGAACTCTCTGAGAACTAATTTTCATTAACCTAGAGGATTTCAATACTCATGAACCCATGAAAGTTTAGTGTTGCATTATAAGATTCTACCAGTGTTCAATAAGTAAAAGTTTTATCGTGTCCCCTGCCAATACCATGTACACCTTCCACAAACTACCTATTCTCTAACATAAGTAACTCTGAAACTTTTTGCTTTTCTTGCAGACTTTAATATCTCACGTACCTAGAACTCCCTCTCGTTTCCCCACCTTCCCCAGTCATAGAGACCAATCTAACAGAAGGCATTTATTTTTCCCCACAAATCTTGTTCTCCTCACATCAAAAGAGCCATGACTGCCACAGGATTATTCAACACTGGCAATCGATCTAATACACTCAAATGGACATTCTTAATACACCACTAGGCTTGCTCATCAAGATATGTAGGAGACTCTCCACCATTTGAAGACTTAAGTATAAACGAACATCTCCCTGAACCAAATATTCTAGCAGAGAGAAAGGATTTGAAAAAAGGAACAAGATGTATTTTTACATGCATATCAGGAAGTCAGACTACATCATCACAGCCCTCCTGGTCAGTTTGCAGAAAGTTCTCAAGGCTTAATTTACGCAGCTGAAACTACTGGGGAGAGCAATACAGATCTTTTAATGACATCTGATTGCAGCTTTAAGCAGCACTCCACTTAGTTTCAAATTCTCAAGCTGAAATTAGTTTTAAATTATCAAGCTGAAAAAAACCAAAGCTTTCCAGAAGGGATGCAGAGGTAACATACAATCCTTGAGCATATTACAATCAAATCTGTTTTCTCAGATGTCTAGGTACACTGGACTCAATTAATCCTTTCCATACCAAAATACATACACATACTATCCAAATTTACATATTTAGTCATATTGAACCATATATCTGAAACACAAGATGAAGCATTCCACAATCTGTCTCATTTTGGCTGTACATACGTATACCATACATGACTGCACTGTCCTCTTTTGTCGAAGTGTTATTTTAGTCTGCAAAACGTTTAACGCAGCACTCAAATATCTGCAGATATCTTTTTTCCACAGCAGATTTAATAATGGGAGAATTCATCAATTCTTGCAAAATCACTCACCTCTCTGGAAAAATGAGCTTGTCTCAGAACTGTATGCTATAACATTTAAGTGTAGAAGGAAAACACAGCACATAAATCTAAATGTACCGTGTTCACACTCAAAATAAATCTGTCAGACTTCACACAAGAGACTGGTACAATAATGCTATCCAAAGCTATATTTTGCTGGGTAATCTTTATGTAATTAAGAGCCTCAAGAAGATACTTGATTAAAATTCCCTTAAAAGGAGAAATACTCACATACACTCCCACACTGAATATCACAAATACATTGAGCTGTACCTTCTGTTTCAGAGATTTCAAGCACAGGGATCCTCATAATTGTTAAATAGGAATTTATAACAGCAGCTAACAGATTTTATTTTCAGGCTTTTCCTGATAGTGATTCAGAACTTTCTCCTTTTTTGGTGCCTTTTAACCCTATTTCTAGTGCTGCCTTTTGTTATGACAAGTGATTTCCTCTGCATGGTATGTATTTGTATCATCCAAACACTTTAGAATTTATTTCTGTTTATCAGCACATTTTCCCCATCTCATCATTGTTCCTGTGGGGTTTCTTTGGAGGGAGGAAGCCGCTTCATACTTTAAAAAGAAACCATTCGTTGTCTTTTTTCTTTCACAATCAAGATTCTGGATTCATTTTCCTTTTCTACTTAATTAAGTAGTTCCCTCTTCTTAACCATTTGAAATGAACCTGCAGTATTTGCTATCACACCACCTACTAATTATAACCTACAAATTTCATTCCTGGTGTTATTTCTGTCTTCCCTTCTAAAAATGCTCCTTGGTTCACATCAAGTCTTTCTGCAACCTGATGTGCACAATTTAGGCCACCACAATTTTCATAACTGATGAGCTTTAATTTGGTCTGCAGCACATATATTGCTCATACAACAGAGAACCTGAATAATGGACAATATCAGTATTTTAACATTTCTGAGTAAAATAACTGTGTTTGTCCTCTCTGCTGTATTATGTGCTGGACGAGTTAAGAGATCAGTCCCTTCACTGCAGGTTGTGGTGAAGGGCAGCAGAGAGGTCCTGAGCCTCTCGCCTTGGGAGTTGCTTTTCTCTGGCCCCTGTGGTGGCTACATGGCATGCATCAGCATCTCATCTCCCACCTACCTGATCCTCAACCCAAAAATCACCTACTGACACATCTCCTTGGCTTGGTTTTCAACCTGCCTCATCGCCATGGCCTTCCCAGAGGAACACTGGATGGAGGCTGACCTTGAACACTGTCTCAAGACATGATTGGGACTCTGGCCCCCCATCAGCATCCCAGCTTGGTGCCCTTAGTGGTGAATCCACCCCTATTGTCCCCTGACATCCCCTTCATTTCTCTTTATCACCCTCAAAATTATCCCCTTCCTAGCAAGAGCCAAGGGTCTTCACATCTTCTCTCCCCTCTTTCCTTACTTCTGCCTCCAGCGTCAGTGATCACAGAGCTTCTAGCATGCTGCTCCCCATGTTCCCTCTCCTCCTGCTCCTGTCAGGTATGCTCCAGCAGAAAGGCAGAACAACACCCTTAAAAACAACCAACCCTCACCCCCACGAATAAAAACGTACCTTTAACACTTGAATCTACATTACTCAAATAGAAGCAGAAACACATGACATCTCCATGTAAATTTCCACATCTACACTGCATAAATTGTATAAGCTTGTCCCTGATGTTATCAGAATAGCTTTCATCAAGATTTCCAATGATTTATTTTCAAATATAAACCATGTTGTATCTTTGTCTTCCCCATTTCTTTACCATTTTCAAAATTTTGCAGTCTTTCAGGTTTCATAAATTTTCTCTTTTATGTATCTTCTTTCCTCACAGATGCTTCAGAGAGAATCCTAAAGATTTAATCTTTGTATTCATCCCAGCTCATTTGCACAAGTGGATCTCATTCAACAGGGTTATCTAAGCAGATGACCCACAGGTCTTTTTGCTTATTCCCTAATAAGGTTTAATTTAGAAAAAGGGACTGGTGTCATTCTGGTACCTCTCCCATGGTACCCAGGTGTCAACTTGGGTCCAGTACCCCTCCTCAGATATTCACAGTGTTGTCCATGTTCGACTCCTTTCCTTCCTTCTCTCACTGCTGATGGAGAGACTGCAATTCTCAACCAGGACTAGAAATGGAAATCATCTTCGGCTCAGTCCTCCTTTCAGGCAGATTTTTTGCTTCTCCCTACATAATCTCTGTGATCCAGATTTTCCAACATTCAACACAAGCTGCTTATACTCGAGTTATTTTCTCAATTTCTACCTAAGCCCAATACCACTGCCTTCCAAAGACATAATTATTCACCACTGCAAATACCCGTTCCTTTCTTTGGCATGAAAAGAAGGTTGATAGTTAAGCTATAATCCAGGCATATCACCAGCTTTACACAGATTCATTTATCTAAATCAATTAATTGAGAAATTTTGGGGTTTAGGTTCTTAATATTCTTGCATTATAATGTTTTAAGTGTTCAATACAATGTTTAACTAAAGACTTTATGTCCTTCAGAGCTGTATCCCAGCACCCCATTTCTCATCAGTCCTTCAGTGCAAGCAGCAGGGACCATCAGACACATTGCAATGTACAATACAGCACTGAGATAAATTTAATTCTGTGAAAACAGAGCATAAAAGTCTGCAGAAGTGTGGTCTTAACCTTATCACTTATCCTACTTAAAAATAAGGAGGAATAAAATCACAGAAAATTCTACTTTCTCACAAGAAATTGTACTGGAAAAAAACACCTTCCAATTGAAATTTCAATTAAAAAAAAAATCTCATCTCCAATTATAAATCAGAGGTTAGATTAACATAGGATTTCAGTATCAGTAATAGAGTCTTACAGGAAGCAAAAAAAAAAGAAGGCAAGTTTAATTAAGGAGTTTTCCACTCTGTAATAATGTTAGTACTAATTAAAAAACTTATTAAGCTACTCTTATTTCCATAGGAAGTTACTGGCAAAATGTATTTCTTTTATTGTAGTCTTTGATGCCTTGAGGGAGCAGAGTTAAATGGCTGAGTCAGTCAGTAAAACAGCAAACCAATTCCCTTCCATCACATTCTCCTCCATGCTCTGAATACTAATCAGGACAGAATAATGACAACAAAAGCTGAGTGTCTGCCAGCTGAAACATGACTCTATACCATGCCTGATGTATTGATAACTTGCTCCCTCTTCAATGAATAAACCAAATGAATCACAACAAACAGCAAGGTTGTATAGTATAATACTACAGATTTGTTTACTCTATACATGCATATTCAACTCAACAGTAAATACAGGCTGTTACTGAAACTCATTCTACAGGAAAGTTTTGGGTTTTTATTTGCAAAATAACAAAGAAAATCCAGCGGTCATGTTACCTCTAAGATCTTCACTTTTACTCTGCACAGCATACAGCATATGTATTCTTTCTCTCCTCTTTTTTATAGCCTCCATATGTCAAATACTGGAGAGCAAAGGCTTCAAGATATTCTCCAATCAAACAATCCAAATAATCATGCTAGGCAAGAAGTTACTTCAAACAAAAGTTCTTTCATTACAAAAACACGTGAATCTGAAGATTTACCTATGATCAATTTTTTATAAAGACGTTCCTTTCTGTACTCATGGAAAGGTTCATAGGTTTTTGCCAAAACAGCCCATGCCAGTGAAACCTCACTATTTCTTTCTTATATCAAGAGTCCATGCTTCCCTGCTAGGAAATAAAAGTGCAGTACACTGTGGGAATGCAGCTGGACAGAGAAGAGTGGCAGAAAACCTGACAGTTTTATACTATGGATGTAGACTGCAATAATTTCTAGTGGAAATTATTATTTCCACACTGTGGAATCAGCTTCGATAAAACACAAGAGATCAGAAGGAAAAGGCAGCAGCATCAGATGCAACCTGGGTGGAGCAGGACAGATGGCAGGAGATCTAAGTGAGGGAGCCAAGTTTGAGCCAAGTTCAGGAGTTTGTCACTAGCATTTTCAATAGAAGAAACAATGGTGCTTTGACTTGATAAAGTAGTCCAAATGTGGAAATCATTGTATAGTAACAGTATTTTGCTGACCCTCAGCTCAACGCAGGAAACTAGGCAACAAGTGATCATGTTCCTTTCCTCTCTTCATATGTTTGCTAGAGACTTCAACCAGTGCCAGGGTTTCTTCTGGAATTGCAGGACACAGCAATAGATAAACTCCATTTTTACCACCTCCATATTTTAACCCAAACAAGATAAATTTCTATGTTCAGAGGACAATACAGCATCTAATAACTTTTTCAGATAAACATATTACTAAGTCTGGAATTGTTATAAATATCCCTAATAAGCTTATCACAGACTGTTCACTAAGGTTTGAAAGGGAACTGGATTGACATAGTATTTTGGGATACATGCATTTTTTTAAACTCAGTGCAGAGTAAAAAAAATAGATCAAGATTAAAAAATATTGTAGAAGTCTTACAATTCTGACTAGGAGCTAGCTAAAGAAAATAGACAAGGAGACATACCACACAGCTACAGGGAATCTACTTGTGAGAAACACTATTAAATGTTGAGCTTTCGATGGGATACCCTTCCTACTCGGACCAGGATAAGAGAGCAGAGGAGGCTGCTGTTCTGCTAAGTTCTTTATTTCATTGTCTCACAGCTTTCTTGAAGGCAGAGTTCAAGGGGGTTACATGATAAGGCCAAGCAGCAACAGCAAACAGCAGGCAGAAAACAGCTTCTTCTTCTAATTCCAGTTTCCTCCATTACATTTTTTTCTTAGAGAAGTGTGGATTATATTTGTTAATTGACCAATAAGATTAACACGGGATTCTAGTTTTCCTTTTCTTAACCTATCCTAATCTAAGTCTAACAGTCGTAAGTCTTACACAAGTGTTACATAGGTATTACACAGATTTGTGTATACAGTTTCTATCAGCTTATTGCTTATGTGAACACTCTATCTAAAAAATGTGAGCAGTATAGTTCTATCTATATTTTGTCTAAAGTAAAAGAATTCTGTGAAGAGGTAACACTGCTGCAGTAAGAACTGTGTTTTAAGGTCTCTGCTGCAGCTTTTTAATGTTTAAGGCACTTAGCATATATTTCTACAAAAAGTTAAAAATCTATATTTCTATTTCACTTTGGTGTGACTTCATGTATCTCAGCCTGTCCAAAGGTTTTAATTCAACCCCTGTGCTTTGGCTTCCCTCTGGGCCTGAATCCAGAGAAGCTTTCACTGCAACAATTAGAATTCAACAAATATTTATTTACAAAACAGCATTCAAAGGAACAGAATTGAGAAAAAGAATATAATAAATAGAGTTTGGTAACTGCTTGGATACTAAACTGTTAGGATTTTATGTACACAGTAAACAATTTAGAAGGAACAACTGGTTTTAAAAACTTCTTCTGGGGATATGAATGAGAGGATGGAGTCTGTCAGTTTTTACACTTCCTGAAATCCCTGCATTACTGACATCCTAACACAAGATAATATAACTCTTAATCACATATTGTGTTCAGTTTCTACTTAAATTAGAACAATTTATTTTATAATGTTAAGAAATAGAGGGGAAAAAAGACATACACAAACAAAATTGGTTAGCCACGAGAGCGAACAGCCCAAGTCTGAAGTATCAGATTCACCAGGAATCTGAAAACTGGCCAGCTGCAATTCAAGGACAAAGCTCAGTGTGACAGAAGCACCAAGTGGCAATGTCCTGTGCCAGACTTTAATAAAGGTGTGCAATAAAGAAGCAAAGAGGGAGCAAAGAACTTTAAGAAAAACCCCAAGTACAACAGCAATCAGAGAGTGGACCTCAGAGCAAGATGGGCTGCAGATAAGTGAGAGGAGATACAGCTTCCAATTTACTTCGTACTGAACGCTCACTAAAAATCTACTGGGAACACTTTCATTTTGTCCTCTCGGAATCAATTCCCAAACTTACGAAGTGTAGAAAAAACAGTGAACTCCTCTCAATTTTTCTTCTACGCTGACAAGTACTTGCAGTATGATGTGTTTGATTAACCTTTCATGAGTTAAGGTTCCAAGAGTTCTTTCACTCCTTTAAATTGCTACTATCCTAACATATAAAAATTAGGTCTCCAAGTAATATAGGAAGATAAGTAAGAAAGCCATCACCCCTCTTTATTACTAAAGACCAAACAATTGATCATAAATTTTGCAATATGCACACAATAGAGTGAAAAGGGGATTCCATGCACATTTTATTGCCCTAATCTTCTACAAATCTTCCTATTTTGCCACCCTCACAAGAAGTACTTTTCCCCTTAACAAAGGGGAGTGGAGGGCGGAAGAATGAAATAACGTTAACTGTTTTCACTGTAGTTAAAAGAACAGAGAGAGATGATGAAAACAAGCAAGCATAGACATAACAAAATTGCATAGTTGATTATCAACAGCTAAAACTGCTGGTTAAACTAAACACTGTTTTTGCCTCCAAAACGCTAAGCTTTTAAGCAAAAATTTAAGCCTTCAAGGGCTTCTTAAAGATCACAAATAAACCAACTCATGATCTATCTCAGCTCTTCCAGAGGTATAGCTTTTGCTCTTTATTCTTTCAGAATATTTTCTAAAAGAATGCTCAAAGCCCATGTAGTTTCCTATACGGTTACAATTACTTCACATGAAGCAAACAGGGTATATTTCAATGAAAATATATAGTAATTAGGTTAAATTGCACCCAGTGCATTTACTGGATTAATACACAAGGAAGCAGGCAGAGATTAACTAGGGAGGGTAGTCTGACATTACCAAAAGTCAACTCTGCCCCCATGAGTAGCTCTTATAGTACAGGATTATTTCCAATATCATTTACAGAACTAGCAGCATGTTTGCAACTCCAGCTGTGGCAAGAGCCCATATGTTCCAGCACACTGGTGTGTGACAATGCTACAGTCAGCTCACAGTTCTAAATCATATCACGAAGTAAGCTTCCCCAACCCTCCCTAAGCATAGCTCTTTCTAGGATTTTCCTAACAGTTTCTTATTTTTGGGCAATGCCACCAAAGCTCAGTGTATCCCATGCTTTTGAGACACATCTGTTTTCCTGTCCGTGTCTGAATACATCATGCAGTTGGTACACATATGGCCAAATAAATCAGTCCAAAATTTCTTGGAAGAATCAAGCATGCTAGGCAAGTACACATCATTTGTTTATTTCTCATGCACAAAAATCAAAGAAAATTTTAGGATGGGTGGGATACGTAGAGAACATACAGTCCGAACTCTTATTCAAAGCAAAGTCAGCAATCAAAGTTGCTGTATTGCAACTCCCACAGTGCTCAGGGCCTTGGCCAGTCCAGGCCTGCACAACTCCAGTAATACAGATTCTGCAAAATCTCTGAGCAACTTGTTCGAACACTTAACCACATTCACCATCAGAAATTAATTTCCTGATACCCAGCTGGAGTTTCCTTTGTTGCAGTTCACAGCTTTTGCATCTTAGCCTTTTGCTGTCCATCTCTCAGAAGAATCTCCATTTCTTCTATTCCACTGATCCTACCTCTTCAAAAGCTGACAAAAAATTGCTTTTGAGACCATTTTTCATTATTTCTTTACACATCAATAGCAAAGTTACTCATAAAAAAAAGATTAACACTGGAAGGTATCTGTAAGAAAAGAGGAAGACACATCAGGAAATAGCTAGATGTATCTTCTGCACGTACAATTGGTAAAACCAGGAACACTTGCCTAATTAAAAAAAAAAAAAAAAGCACCCTTAAGTACTTAGTTGTCTGAGAGAGATACCACACACATTCACATTTCTCTGGGTACCTTACCTTGCAAACATCTCTGCAATCTTTAAAGGTTCCCTCATCTCCAGACCATGCTGGTAAAAGCAGAAAATGTGGAATACACATTCAAGGTGCCACAGACAGAAGATTATGTGCTAAGGTCCCTAGAAGTGCATACATTGAATCTGAAATCTTGTATTTCCTGCCTATACCAGAAAATGAATTCTGATACAGTGCTTCTCTATGCAAAGTATTTTAATGAGATTTTTCAAACCAGAAAGAGTCACAGTACATTGAAATTATATGTGCCAGAACAAAGTTTTTAGCTTACAGATTGCAGTCACCCTCCAGAACTATGCCTTAGAAATAGCTGAAATTCGGAGTTAATTATGCTGAAATCCAAACTTAAGACTAAAAGCAAAAAGTATATGCAAGGTGTTTAAACACAGCTAGTTATTCCTCCAGCATCATCCAGGGAAGAAAAAACCATGATGAATCTCCTACATCTGCTAGAGTCAGATCAAATTCACCAGGGAGCAAATGTCAAAGCATGTCTGAAAACACCAGTTATTGCCTGATTTGAAGCAGAACAAGGCAATGGCTCTACAGATGACTTAACTGTGTTTCTAAGAATTATTCTAATCCAATTCGACTTTACAGCACTGGTTTGGTTTTTCTTCCTAAAGGGAAAAAATCCAGCAATACTTCATGAATATTTTAGAAATAATGTTCTGACTGACAAATCATGGTCTTTACAATATGTATGAGAAGGTATCTGTGGAGGACTTACTTCTTGCAGGAGCTGTTCTGCTTGGGGGACAAGGTGGGGGGATGCTGTTTCAGAAGGGCTGCATGCATAGCCCAGTTATCCTGAAGTGTGAGTTACCTGGATTGCTACATATGGAGTTGCCAGGCTCCAGTGACTCTAGAATATTCCTATTTATTATTTCATTAATTTCATATTTTTATTCAAAATTAATTACATCCAAACTGCAAAGGAACTGAAGGAAAGACTCCCTAATGATTTAGATGGGTCTAAAGACACAACCTTACATAGTGCTTCTCTATCACTAGACATGATGGCATTAAGCGTTAAATTTTTACTTATTTTTCAAGGACTTAAGTTTCACATTCTGCTTCTGAGGGTAAGATAAACAGGTAAATATATTTTCTTGCAGTATTTTTGAGCATCAGTTTCCTTAAAGATCTTCATATGGACTCTTTCATTGACAACAGAGCATGGTTTAGCTCATACTCTGTATACACATCTGAAATTTATCATCCTGACCAGAGAAACAGATATGTTCACAGCCACAAATTACTTTAAGTCATACATCTGCTGCACAGTGAGCGTATGTCAACTACGGCAAGAAATGTGCCAAGAAATGCCAAGACTCTGCATACCGATTTTTTTTTCTGGTTCATCAATATGTAATTCCTTATTGCCTTCTCCACTTATTCTGCAAGAAAATGTAGGAAGGAGGACTGTGAGTTCTTGAATGGTATCGTCCAAGTGAGTTTTAACTCAGAGGCTGAATACAACAGGCAAGCAGGCAAGCTTCTTATGGAGCAATTGGATCTTTCAGGTGTGCTTAAAAAACTATCAAAAGAGAACTCATTAGAGTCTTCCAGTTCCCTTAAAATGACTTTCCACCCTAAAACGATCCTTCCTGTCCCAAGCAGAGTTCTGCCTCATGACATTTGTCTTTACTCTGTTCCACTGCCCTCACATCGAGTTTCTCCCTGACTTCAAAGGTCAAACATCCATCTATCCATCAGGAACAAGGCTTTCCAGCATCCACAAGTAACAGAAGAGTGTACTCCCAACTATTTCAACACTGGCAGAATCTATCCGTGAGAGAGGAGAAGAAAGGGTTTCCTTACACAAGTCCAGCCAGGTCTGTGCCAGCACAAAGGGTACTGATTTCAGCAGAAGAACGAAGATAGATGCATAATAAGAGGACTGCAGTGATATGGAGAGCAGAAATAGCCCTCACACAAAATGGTGTATTTTTGTGCTTTGAAACACTGTCTCAGCTACTTACGCCTTATCAGCAAGACAGCAGTGTCCAGAAAATGACCAGATGACAGCACTGGCTCATGTTGCCTTGCCAGAGAGAAACAACAGGCAGAGGCAGCAATACTTGCCTCTGAAAGGCCCTCTGAGCTCAGCAGTGCAAGCAAGCACAAAACATCCAATTCAAACGAACTTGCAGAAAGGAGGAAAGGCAAAAAGCAGAAGCACCAGCAAGGTACTATAGCCACTTACCAGTTGAGAGCTCTTTATCAACTACTACCACTTCCACCCCAACATTAACCCCAAAAAGCAACAATTTGAATACTAACAGAGAAAATAAATCTCAAAGTTCAAGGGGTTGCTTAACTTTTGCTTGGAGAGAGAAGTTAGACAAAAAGGCATGATTATTTGGAAGTGCATACACAGGGTTTTAGTCTAGTGTGTTGGTTTTGTTAAGAGCTTTTGTGGTTTTTATTTTTCCCCCCTTTCCTGTTTTTCTCCTCAGCATCTGATACTTTTCATTGGAAAGAAAGAAAAAACCACATTGCACTATATCAAGTAATTAAATATTTTTATGATTTTTGGCCAAAACTCTCTCCAACAAAGCTGAATTACACCTATTTTAAGCACTCTCACTTTGGATGAAAAAACTGATGCCCACTAGCTAGATTGTAAGCTGTCGGGATTCCAGGATTTAGCTCTTTCCATAAATAACATATCCAATCTAGCTTTGTCTCATTTCAGTAAATACTTGCTACTTCTAAAAATAAGCAAAGAAGAAGCTGGTAATGATCTCTAATTTTCACTGTCTAACACTTGGTCCTTTTAGATAAGATGCATGCAGCATCCCAGAGAAGCTCTAAATCTTTACCTCATTTGCAGTAAATCCTTGAGGTTAAATCAACACCCTAGACTAATTTTGTGCTGTCCCTGAAGCTTTGTTTAGATTCATACATATATATAGATAGATAGATATAGATGTAGGTATATGAAAGTCTCCTGGTTTCCCGTGTAGAAACTAAAAAACTTTGTTTGTATCAAGAGGTTTGACCGTACAGAGGACCAAGTACAGTCAATATATTAATAGCACTGCTAGCCCATCTTTCCTTCTGTAGCAACAGACATTTGCAGGAAGTTCATAAGATGGTCTCATGAAGAGGAATTCTTGTTCTGAGGTTTAAAATGGAGTGACAATGGAATATGATTTTATTAGTTAAAAGATAAGGAACTGTATACTCAAGCTGTGTTTAAATTACCCATTCAAGCTGCAAAAACCAAGAGGTCAAAATAAACCAGAATTGAAGTCTCCACCTTAACTTGCCTCTAATATATCTATACAAACTAGTGTTTGATGCAACAAAAATAATCACAAAATAATTTTCTCATATGACATTCATCTTTATAAACAGCATATACACAGATGCATGCACATTTGTCCTCCCTGCATGTCAGGTAATGCTCTAGAAGGCAGCTTCCACCCTGAGGTACCCCACTGCCCCAATGCCAAACTCAGCTGTTGACTACAGACATTTAAGCTGTTTGATTAAAAGCTCCATAAATTTGTATGAAAGTAGCAGTTAGTTTAATTAAGTCAGGGAAAATGCAATCAATCGACACAACTCTAGTTCCACAGACAGAGAACTTGTTGAGACAGAGGCAATGGGCTGACAATCCCAAAACCCTATTACCTCAGTGAGGATGAGGTTAAGAACGCTCATTGTATACCACTTGTTGCTGTAAAATCAGGCATTTAAATAACTGATTGAAACCCAGACTTAATTCTTTGCTGCTATAGAGTGATCTCATTTACACAAAAAAAGCTGAATCTCAAGAGAAAGTTTAAAAAAATAAGCAGTTGTGAAAAAGAATTGAACCAAGAAGTTGAACCAAGTATGTTCAGATCTGTCTTATTAACCAAAAGACTTCAATTAAATCTATTATGCAAGACTGCTTCACAGATTTCTTGGCAGGAAATTCCGGGGGGAAATAGGATAATTAGTATTCTAATTAATGAAAGGAAAGGATGATGGTTAATAAATTTGGTCAAGCACATTGACTCTAAAGGATACATATTAACATTGAAAAAAGCAGAACAACTAGTTAACAAATTCCCTATACCCCATCAGTCCAGAGGGGACAAGAAATGAATCCAAGTGACAAATTCTAAATCTTAGAAACCTTGCTTAGAGTTCAGATTTAAAACAGCAGCAGATGTTATCAACAGTTAGAAAAAATTGCTTTTATTTCAAAGTAGTAAAATTGTCTTTTCTAAACCTACATGAAGCATGAATTCCTAACAGATTTTAACAAACTATTACCTAATCTGCAGTCACACATGTAATCAGCCATGTTTGCAGTCCTCAAACTTTAAATTTGAAAAATCAGTTGAATCTAATTATGTAACCATCCGTTGTTCCAATATAATCATAGAGAATTTAAGGTAGGCAGGAATGCCTGGAAGTCATTTAGTGGAAACCCAGAATCAGAACAAAGCTGACTTCAAATAAATCAAGCTGCCTAGAGCACTAAAAGGGATATGGTTATCGAGGATAATTTAGAAATTCTTCATTTTTAAGTACCATGTTGATGAATTGGTATAAGAAAAGTTTAAAGAAAAAAACCACAATAAATTACTCCAAAGTTATCAAAAGAAATGAAATTTTGTCTGTCTCGTGAGTAATCTTAGACTGCATTTCCCAGAGAGGCTGTGGATTCTCCTTCTCTGGAGAAACTCAAAATCTGTCTGGACACAACTTGGAGCGATGTGCTTTAGGGGACCCTGCTTGAGCAGGGAAGCTGGACTAGGTTGTTTCCAGCGCTCCCTTCCAACTCTACCTGTTCTGTGATATTTCGAAGTCTCCTGAGACAATCAGACTGAGCTAGTATTTACCCCTGCAGATGAGTCTCAAGACACTTTCTTTCAGTCTTTCCACTGTTCTAATTTGTCAAATGCACTGGAATAATGGTATTTGGCAGCTTTGGTGCTTTCATAGCCTTTACTGTATGACATGGTAAACAAACACAGAACTGCCTGTTTTTACAAACTAACATAAATTGGTCCCCTCCCCAATCCCCTTCTTCCTTAGACACTGAAAAACTGTGACAAATCAGCTGATCATATCTTATTAATTAAAACTGGGAAATGCTTAAGGAAACACTTCTTCGTACACCATTTCCTCCACTCCTGCCTCCACAAACAAAAAATGTTGAAAAGAAGGCTTAATCTTGCAGTTAAAACACATTAAATTGTTGGATTTGGGAGTTCAGCTATTGAGAGTCAATATAAACTTTCAAAAAGCCCCCCAAATCCAATATATACCAGCAATTATAATCAAATTGTAAATTCCCTAATATTTTCCCCAGGGTTTTTGGAAAATCTCAGTTTATGCCTTCCTTCTAAGATTTCACAGAAGCATTTAGGGCAGAGAAATGGGAAAGGAAAAGGCAGGAAGAAAGGTACAGAAACCATACAAGCTGTACACATAGGTGAAAGAGGTGAAACAATTAGCTGTGCCTTGAAAGAAGACAAAACTGAGAGCTAAAATCAGAAGATGTACCTACAGAACACATACATAGTGCATCGTACAAGTAACAAACATGAATGATATAAATATGGGTCACTTCTCCTTGTTCCACATGGGGACGAAGACCAGGGTTCAATTCATTCTTTTTCTTTATTGACAGAGTTGGGGGGGGTCTGCTGCTTCTATTTGCCTAAAGAGGAAAAGCTTTGAAACATAGTGAGGGGAAACAAAAAAAATAGCTTCATAATTTTTAAGCCTTAGTGTTATCATCAGCACGGGTAATAGTCAGTTTTATTTACCTTTGCACAGGAAAGCTTCACTGAACCCAAAATTTAGGAATTGCCATCTTCTCCCACCTTATTAACACACTGCTTAGAAGGACTAGTCTCTATTCCAGCTTCTACCCCTCATTTTATTCCTGCAGCAGGGTAGTATTACTACGCAAGACCCTAAAAAGTGCTTAGTGAAGACAGACTTTCTCTAGCAATTTAGGATGCTGATCAAAACACCATAGCTCCTGGGAAAAATTCAGACTCTTTAGTCACTGAAGAGAAATTTCCTGAGATGGAGAAATCAGTTTTAATAGATCTGTTGTACTGGAAAGAGCTTCTTTCCAAAAGCATCCTTCCTCTAGAAGGCAACTTACAGATAAGAGGCTGCATAATTTCCCAGGCAAGATGTATAAGCAACACACAGAGAACAAAAAGTGATACAATCTTTCTTCACTGCGGTGGAGTGAACTGAGTAAGTGATCATCCAGCTCCAGGATGCAGCAGGAACAGACCACAGTTAGGAACTGGTGAAAATCCAGACTCCACCAAGCAAGTCGCAAAAATCTCAGGTTTATTTCTTTGTTAACAGTACAAAGGCTGGCAAGTCACAGTGCAACCACAGCCAGAATAAAAGGCTTGTATGATAACTAATTTGATTTGAGATTAATCATTAATTCCTCAGTATGGCAAAAACAATGAAACTGAAAAAAGCAGAGGTAATACACACAGTGCATAATCATCTTGCTGGTTCAGAGGGAGTTGGGAAGAACCGTACACAATTTGCATCAGTTCAGTCAGAGTAGCCCAGTACATAAAAATTATGATTTTCCCAATCAGCGTCATACTTTTTCATTTACAAGTGTTTTTCTCACAAAGATGTGCAGAGGGGGCTCTCAGAAATGGGCTTTTTTGCCTTACATTGCTAACACAGATTACGAGTTAGCACATAGAACATTATGATAATAGCAGAGCCGAGTGCTAAGTCTTCTCTCAAGAATCCTTTATGCTGATGATTTCTACCTTTTGGAAAAAAGATTTAATTCTCTCACTTAAAAATATCCCACACAATCACAAATATGTGCATCAACAAGGGGAACTGCAAAATGTTTTTGGAATGATTGTATTTTAACAGCTTTTAAACTAGATACAAATAGTATTACTCTTTTTTTTTCCTTTTTAAAGATTTGCAGGACCCCAAGCATGCACACGTGCTAATGGTAATACGACAGGTTTTAATACAGCGTCTCATGTTAGCAGATGGCCCTTTGGTGCTGTGTTTTATTAGTTTGTTTTGCCCAAGAAATATTTGGCTACAGAACTCCAGCATGTCACTGATTTTATTATATTGGTGAATTATCTCAGAGTCTTGTAATACAAACTGCTTAGGCAGTTATTAATTTAATTTATGTTTTGTTATTACTGAAGAAACCTCTTTGTTATTCCCCACTGCTATCACTGCCTTTCCATCAATCCCAACTGATGGTTTTCAACACATATCACTCTTGCCATCAATTCATTTGCCTTGTTTCCTTTCCTTTTGGTGCTCTGGGTGGATTCAGCAGCCAGCCCAGCTCCCATTTCAGCCCGTGCCCTGGCTCTCCCTTCCTCCGGCCAGCACTAGTGACAGACTCCCTGCCAGCCACTGGGCTCTGGGACAGGCTCATAGGCTCCAGTGCCTCTCCAGCTCGCCGTACCGCACGCGGCTCGTGCGCGCCCCGAGCGCGGGAGGGGAGCGCTGGTGTGAGAGCATCCTGTGCTCCTCGCAGAGGCACCTGGCACACCGGCAGCTCTCTCAGCCCTTCTGTCAGCTGCCAGGAGCATAGAGCAAACCTCCCTGCTCTGAGAAAACAAACACCACCAACCCAAAGATCACGAGGCAAATGTTTTGCACAAAGCCGAATGTGATCTATTTACTTCTAAATAGAACTTATTCTTAACACTTTCAACAGCTGAACCAAAATAATTATAGTGGCTAAAAAAATAAAAAAGGCTACTTTTCAGCCATACGTAGGTCATCCAGTGTTGGAACTTAAAACCCTCAGATCCACAACACAGTTGATAGGAATGACTGGAGGGGAAGCAGCATGTAGAGCAGCCCATATGGGCAACATATGCTCCACCAGGAAACCACTAACTTTGTGACAGCAGCAGAATATTCAGGGTAAGAGATGTTTATACATGGCTCCAGGAACAAGAGTGCAGTCCAAAGATGGAAGGCAATATATCCAACTGTAAAACATCCCATTAGAGTTATCTGTGGGACGAGTACAGGCATGATCTCCTGCTACAATATCAAGCAGTGAAATGGGCTACAATGCACAGGCACCTAATACAGACAAGGGTTTCTTGCATTAATTCAGTCTAGAGGCAATGCACTACAGCAATTTCTGTCTAAAAGACCACATAAATTATAAAAGATAATCATAAAAAAAAGGCATGGCACATTAAAAAAATATTAGCCAAGTAGCCACAATTTGTGTATTACCATATGCAATGATAAGGTTGTACAAGTCCTTTCCAAGAAAGCTAAAAAGCAGAAAACTTTTAGCCATTAGCTCAGAAAGTGCTCAAAACCATCAGCCAAGAAAAGACCCAGTGAGCTTGGAAAAACTGGGTGTTTAGGACAGAGGAGTTATAATAATCTTCTATTCTTCCCTTCAGCGGTGATAAACCCTACTTGCATCACATTTAAATATGGACAGCCTTAAAATAGAAAAAAAATTAAAATCCAGTTTTCACAAATTCTTCAGGACCTAAAAAAAAAAAAAAAAGGAAAGCAGGTTAACACTGTTCATGTCTGTCCTAGTTCAGATAGGAACTAATTAATAAAAACAAAGCAAAAAAATGCTAGCAGGCGGAAAAATGTTTATGTGAACTGCTGCAACAGCCAAAGCTGTTTGTCAAAGTTTGTCAGCTCTAGGTAAAGACTCACTGGTGGCTATTAAATCCAAATGTGAATCATAGATTTTGAGTCTGCTACCAGTTTTCATTTGATGTGCAGAAGTCGCCTCACTTCCTACGTGGGATAATCACTGTAAGTAACAGACATAAATGCTATTCAGAACTCAGCTTGAATCCATGTGTAAACCTGCAACTTTCAACTGTAAAATGAGTGACTAACAGCTGCATCCCACAAGATAATAACACAAAAAGTATTTAACAGTTCTGAAAGTGTCTAAAACCCAAAAAATATAGCTACAGTGTTTGAATGAGCTGTGTTGTTTTGAGCAGATAAAATAACATTTATTATTTTTTCTGTGTTCTACTTTGACTAGACATTCAAAGTTTTTCAAGGAAGCCTATGATTTTCTATGAGCAGAAATGAAAACTGAAGTTAGAATCTTTGGGGCAGGGAGAATCAGAAGATAGTCTAAGGTAGCAATTTATTATTTCCTTCATATTTCTCAACTTCTTGAATTGAAAGACTATGAACATGAGAAACTCATGATCTCCCAGTTTACAGATGATTCCCCGGAGACAGAGGACAGTGTGTGGTTATCTTCTCTTCTTACATTTCTATTTTGTTTGTCTCCTTTTTCCCCCTTACCTCTCTTGTAAAACCACACACTTCATAGCAGAGTTCCTGTAGGGTATATTACTACCATATTTTATAGATGTATACTATTTTAACTATTCAGAGCTACACTGTTTGCCATTCCATTCACACACATACAGATACACTCTTACTGCATGTGTCAAACTTATTTACATTGCTGAGGTGACTCCACAAGTGCATGTAAGTGAATGCAACAGTCATTTCCCCCCTCCTTTGCTTATTCTTACAAAATGCACTTGAGGGGGTGATGGTGTAGCTTGAGTTCTAATCTAAGTGTTAACATAATGGAAAAGCAGAGGAAACAGAGGAAGGGGAAACCCAGCAATTTGCTAAATGCTGTCTTGCTTAAACAATACATTCTCTATGCATTCTTTATGTATATATACACAATCTCACAGATCTCTGCTCCCTCTTTTATAGACTAGAGAGTATGAAGGTCAATTATCCCATAAAACTCTTGCATGCCAGTAGAAAGGATTCCTGGTTTGAACTTCAGGGTGTGCAATGAATGCATTACAGAAGAAAAGTGTATCGGAGAATCAACACAACACTATCAATTTCTTTTCCTTTCCCCTCACATATCTTAGTAGTAAGCAGTTATAAACCCTTAAAGAAAAGTGCTACCTAATTATGTCTTTATCAGCATTTCTTTATATTTTAGCTGCACAAAAGACCAAAGTCATAATTTAAATGCAAATTAATGAAGATATGCCAAATACTCAGAATTTTTAAGATAACCCATTTTCTAAAGAAAGAGAACCACAAGAAGTTTAAGTATTAAGAAGTATAGGACAATTAACTTTGTTTTCAAACAAACAGATCTCAATTCAGAATGATGTAGTATTTCATTTTCTGACAAGAACTTGTGATTTTAAGTCATAGTTAATTACACGGCAACTTGTCTGGCAATAAAATCCCTGTGGCAGAAATCTTAAAGCTCAAAGACACTTTCCAGTGACGATTTCCCTCCACAGATTCAGGAGCATATGTTATGTCAAGACACAGATTTCTGAGTTTATGAAGTTCTGCAAGAGCTTTCAGGGATTCAAACAGACATCCTATATCCTACAAATTTTCTAGGCTCAGCCTTTTAATTTGAGCTAGAAAGGTAGGAGGAAAAATATAATATATTGATATTGGACTGGAAAAATGAAGGAACTCATTTAAATTCACAAGTAGAAAACCTCTGGCCCACTCCAGTAAAGCAAAATAAGACAACTCAGTAGGAAAACGAGACAGTAACAAGTGTTTAAATAGGTGAGTTTAAATATGTTATTGTCTTCTTTAGACTGCAGAAAGATTTTGTATACTTTTACAAGCATTGTAGAAAAAAAATTGTAATGGAGCAAATGCATTGACAAAAACATTGACAAACTAGGAGCACAAGAATCATTATTAACAAGGTACTACTTTTTTCAATAAATGCAGCCTAAGCTTCTATAACAAAAAGTCCAAAGTACTCTGGTCCTGTCAGCATTGAATAGTGGGGGGCTCCTTCTTCTTTGTATCCTCACATGAGATGTCTTTGAATACACATTATATATAATATATATTTATGCTGACAGCTGAACCATCAGCTTAGGCCCCTTCCAGACCGTGCAGATAAACAGGCATAGCACAGTCTGCTCATCCTAAGGGAAATACCTAGAGATGAGACTCTGCAGCCCTGGGAACACCTGCCTTACCTCTGCCAACGATGGAAAGTGACCTGCAAGACACAGCCAGACATTTCCATTAGCCAGGCTCTTCTCAGTGGTTCTGACCAACAGGACAAGAGGCAATGGGCTGAAACTGATGCACAGAAGTTCCACCTGAACATGAGGAAGAACTTCTTTACTGTGCAGTGACCATGCACTGGAACAGGTTGCCCAGAGAGGCTGTGGAGTCTCCCTCACTGGAGATACTCAAGAACTGTCTGGACACAGTCCTGTGCCATGAGCTCTGGTATTGCCCTGCTTGAGCAGGGAGGGTAGACCTGATGATTCACCGTGATCCCTTCCAACCTGACCCATGCTGTGATTCTGTGGCTCTGTGATGAATTCCACTTGTTTTGACATATAGGGTCCAATTTCCTCATCCTTGCCATAACTACTAAAACCTAAAAACGAAAATAAAGTAAAATAAATCTGTTCTTTTAGAAGCAAATGCAATTTGTACATAAAAAAAATCCTCCTGCTCACAAACTATCAGAAATGCATTAAAAATTATTTTGCTTAAAGAGACCATTAAAAATGGCCATACTGTAAGTATCAAATAAAGTCTTAACCAAATTATAAAGAGAACTTTTCCCTATACACTTAAAAAAGGTACAGTTGAAATTAGTGCATTCAAAAAGGAAACTGTGATATCATTTGCAGCAGTAACCAATAATGGAACAATGATTCAACTCCTGATTTAGAAAGACAAACCTAATTTAAAAGGGTTTTCTTGGTTAAAATTCATCAACAATTTCAACTTAACGTCAAGTTGAACTACTGTATGTAACTGGATGCTACTCAGATTTTAGCTGTAGGCTACCAGTATGTTTCTAACTGCATTTCTTTGGCTTCCTGATTATTTCTGAAGACGTTTTACCTTGTCTTACAGAGGCTTCTCACAGATAATTTTTCCAGGTTTTTTTTTGTATTTCAAGTGATCATCTACACTAGAAAAGTCAACGTGACTTCTCCAGCAAGAGGAACAATGTAAAGTCAGTTCGTGCACCTATGCATTGCACTACCACAGTTAAAGCCCAGGAGCTTCTGAGGAGCAGTGACGAGTTACTAGAAGGGTACAAGAGGTTACTGCTGGGAAGTATTAAGTCCTGTGCTTCTACATCACATGAATTCTTAACTGCCTTCTACTAGACACCTACATATAGTAACTACAGTTAAACTTGCCAAAAGACTTTGGCATTTGTAGGGTTTGTGGTTTTGTTTGGCAAACCTAAAGCATTAAGACTCAATAATATGAAGTAAGTTACAATAATTCTTAGAATTTGTATTGTTTCAGAACAAGATCTCTCGGTGCTAAAGTGAGCTATTAAGAGACAATAAAACTGACTTTAGAGCAAAATTACATGTACTTCAGTATAGCTTTTCCTTCAAGCATATCAACAATCTCAAAGTCAACTGGACTATTCAGATAGCAGAGTAAAACACTAATTCCACTCCTTGACAGCATTTCAGCATGATTTTCATCAAAGGAATTTAATTCCTCTTTTCTGCAGGAAAGGATAAGCATACGTGTAAATGTGAATAGAATTCGGCTCACATGCAAATATTTCTGTATGCTTGAATAACAAACTATTGGACACACCTAGATGTTCTTCTCTGCTATTCTGAACATTAAAAAGTGTCTTGCCACCCAGAAATACAGCCTAGCTGCCAATATACCCCACAGCAGTCATGGGATGCAGGACTTCATGTTACCTGGAACCTTATAAAAGTAACATTGAGGTTAGCTCTCCATCTTTCCCCGATTCTCATGCGTCTCAAGTGCTGAGCTCTCCTCTACCTGCTGCAGTCCAAATAGCCAGCCTTCTCCATACAAGCTTATCTATTAGTTCTCAATGCCAGCTCAAAACTAAACATTCCTTCAAGTGCATCAAGTGGGAGAGGAAAGAACAGAAAAAGCAAGAACTTCTGCTGTGCAATAAAATGCAAAACATTTTGCAAAGAGGTTTGATCCGCTGTTCTTCCTTCCCTGGCACATTAAAAGCTAGGAGGGATGAAAGTCAATCTCTGATCTTCAACAGTGGTAGAGGGTCACCTTTACAGACAGGGTGCATCAACACAGCTCTTCCTTCCTTCCTGGAACAGATCAAAGCCACAATGGACAGAAACCTCTATATTCATGTTTTCTTTGTTTGTCTCCTTCAAGTAATAGATAAAACTTGAGAGAGACAAAAAGAGAAAATAAGTAAGCCTCCCAAGACACTTCCAACTGAAACAGCTCTTTCATGTTCCAGCCTTAAAATTACATCCAGTTTGGGCATGAATACATGCGGCAAAAATATTGTAACATTGAAAAAACTCACCAATGCCTCTGGTGTGCAAAGGGAGCAGAGGCTGCTTTGCACCTCTGAGGGTCCACCCACCTCACACAAAGGGAGGCCAAGTTTGACTCACCTTCCCTCTCACTTTTTAAAGACAAATCGCAGAGAACAGTAATAATCACCATGAAGCAGTAACATTTAATACACGGGGGGTTTAAGTAACTCCCACATGTCCTTTTATCATATTTCTATCAAGAATAGAAATTAAATATTTGTAAAGTCGACTGTTTTTCCTCCTGCATTATTTAAAAAAATTGTTTTGTTTTAAATAAAAAGGAGAACTATGACAATGGACTGTGCAGCTCTTGATTGAAGACTATCTCTTCTCTGGCTGCCATGGCAGATAAATAAAAAAGAGCACAATATCCAGTCCACCTAGACCTAAAAAACACCCCCAAAAAGTTAATTATAAAAGAAAGCAGAATGGAAGATGGATTTAAACGTTACCAGAAGAAAGCAATCAAGATTATTATTCTACTAGAAAATATCCAAAATGCATAGGGAAGGACAAAACCCACAAATAAATAAGCAATCACTGTGCTGTGCAAACACAGTTCACTTCTAAATGAATCTCACTCTTCCTATGCATGATTTAACATACTTAGATAGATGCTTTGCTTGGGTAAGCAAGACTGACAGCACTCAACTGGAAACCCCATAACTGGATCACACAGCAAAAGTTTCAGTTTTAGGCTGTAACTTTGTTTTTATGCGCCCGAAGTGATCCCCCCCTTTCACCACAGCCCACCCCAGTGCCGCACAGGGACAGCCCAATGACCGAGGTGATCAGTATAGGGGTGTATCTCAGAAAAGCTCCTGGAAATACCTCTGTAGGCCAAGGGAGGATTTGAAAGCATGACAGAAGAATGTTCCCTGTGTCCAGAAAAGGTATTTTGCCATCTACATAAAATCAACCTCTTCTTTTAGACAAGTTACTGCACTGGGTGTCATTGCCCAGGCACTGACCCTGAGAGGGTGCAGGTGTGGACTCCATGAGGGGAGGCCAGGGCTGCCCTGGGATGGACACAGCCAGTTCCAGACAGCTGCAACCCACCATCCACAGGGCACATCTGAACCCCTCGGGCACGGCGACAGCACCTCTGGGAAAAGACACCTGAGAAAGCACAAAATATTGCACAGCAGTGAGGAGGGAGGGAAAAAGTGTGAGAACCAACCCTGTGACACTCAGGTGAGAGAAGGGGAGGAGGTGCTTTGGGCACCGAGCAGAGAGACCATGGTGAAGCAGGTTGTGCCCCAACAGCCCATGGAGACCACTCTGGAGCATGTGATATTTCATGAAGGACTGCAGAGCCTGGGGAAGACCCATGCTGAAACAGGGGAAAAAGTGTGAGGAGGAAAGAGCAGCAGGAAGAAGCTGTCCTGTACTGGTCACAGCCCTCATTACCTTTCCCAGTGTGCCACTCAGGGTCGGGGGGAAGAGGCAGATGAGCTGGAAATGAAGGAGTGATAACGAGCCTGGGAAAAAGATGAGGTGTGATGGGAGTGGAAGGCATTTTAGTTTTGACCCGTTTCTTACCATCCAACTCTTGCGATTGACCACAAATTAAATTAGTTCTCCCCAGTCAAGTCTGTTTTGCCTGTGATGGCAACTGTTAAGTGATATCCCTGTCTACCTTGACACACGAACTTTTCCATCTTCTTTTCTTCTCCTGTCCTATTAAGAAAGGGAATGACAGAGCAGCTGGTTGTACGTTTGGCAGCTGGCCAAGGTCAACCCAGCAGAGCTATAAAATTCTAATTTCTGTCTAGTCAATCAAGTCTTCTGCAGCTGTGTACCCTGAAAAACCTCCAGAAGCTAAAACCTCCCTCTGCAGCCAAAACCACAAGGTGCTGGCCTGCCCTCTGAGACAGCTAACAAGCAAACACAGGTTACAAAGAAAAACTACAAATAGCCATGCTGCCTTTGCCGGTGTCATCACACTGTCTGTTTCCCACCCAAATCAATGAGACCATCCTACTCAGCTCAGGGTACCACAGAACCATAGAATAATTTGGGTTGGAAGTGACCTTAAAGATGATCTAGTTCCAGCCTCCTGCCATGGGCAGAGAACTTTCCACTAAACCAGATTACTCGAAGTCCCCTCTGACCTGGCCTTGAACACCTCCAGGGATGGGAAGTCCAAAACTTCTCTGGGTAATCTGTTCAAGTGCCTCATCAACCACACAGTGAAGAATTTCTTCCTAATGCCTAATTTAAATCTACCCTCCTTCAGCTTAAGGTCATGCCCCCTTCTACTATCACTACATGCCCTTGTGAAAAGTCCCTCCCCACCCTTTAGGTACTGGACACCAGATATGTAAAGATGGCAAAATAGAAGGTGATACGATGAATGAAGAAAGAGAGTGAGAGGGTGGTGAATGGCTGGAAGATGAAAACTGGGAAAAACAGAAAAACAGGAAACTAGAGCTGGGTCAGGTTGCACAAGGCTGGGACAGAAAAACAGAAAAAGCACAGAGAAACGGAAAAAGGCCAGTGCAAGGAGACAAGACTGGCAGGAGAGCTCCATTACAGAGTGATTTTTGGCAGAAAACCAAAATTAGTTGGGAAAATGATCAAGAACTGGGTTGAAAAGCCCTCACAAGTCAATTCACTGAAGTAAGTCGGGCTGCTGTCTGTGTGATGCCTGCCCAATGGCATATCCTTCAACATGTTCAGGAAAAGCAGCAAGGCTGTCCATCATGGCTAAATCAAAGTCAAATCCCAGCCCGTGCTCACTGGCAGCAAACTCCTCCCTCGCAGGCCCGTGGACAGTTAGGATGTTTTTGCACAGTGCTCTTACTACTGTTAAATCCCCTCTGACAGGGAGCGGCCGGGCAAGGGGCAGAAAAAGGGGCCCAGCAGCTGTGGAGCAGCCCCAGAGCACGGCAGCCTGGCTGATGCTGCCCCCACTGCAGCCACTGGCTGCGGCACACAGTGCTCCCAGCATGGCACCGCATGGAGGGCACCAGCCGTGTCCTCCAGCAATGACCTCCTCTCACCTGCAACCCCTTCCTAAAGCTTCTCATATGCTTTTTCACTGGCATTCAGGTCTGATGCAAGCCTGGACTTCAAGAAATATTAATTTACTTATTCCTCTGCCAAGCTTTCTACACCATCTGAAGTACTTTAGATCACTGTATTACAAGAAGTAATTATTTGAAAGACAACATCTCAACAATACTTTTGTTTATCCCTCTGCAACAGTTAATTCTTTTCCATCCCCTATCAAAGTGAACTCTTTGATAGCAAAGAGTTTGCAGAGCAGACTACTAGGCAAGCTACACGGAAGGGAGAGCTCTTACGAGTTCTCAAGTGCCAGGTCTTAGAAGGATGTTACACTTGAACACAGATTTGCAGTAAACAAAAAGAAAAATCAATACAAATGCTACATTATGCCCATGGCATTCTTGTTCACACTTTGTAAGAATTTTCTCTAAGTAACTGCTGAAGTTCATATTCCAGCTAACAAGCCAACAAAAGGCTCCAAAGAAACCAAGCAGGAAGACCTATTAAACCTAGAGCCAAAACTGCTTTTCCTCATAGTTGAGACAATTTAGAATAAAATACTAAACAAACTAGTCTTTGCCCCAAAAGCTCTGTGAATAATGTTAAGGTTTTGTTTCGGTTTTTAAACAAACACCCATAAGATGACCCATGAATATGGTTTAAGACTACACAAATGTAGGCTTGAAGTTCTGACTTTTCTGTTCTTTTTTATTAAGAAAAGCCTTTTATACTTTGGCTCCAAAATAAGCTCATCAAGCTGACCAACTTGTAGTAACAGTGGTAGAAAAAGAAACACACAATGACAAAAAAAAAAAGGAAGAAAAAGAAAAAAGCTATATACTATAAATGACAAAAGCTCCAGGACATCAGCTACATTTAGATTCTACAATGGAAGACAGTCTTCTATCAATGCAGGAAGAAGTTAGCCAAGAACTCAATGCAAAAGCTTTCCAGAGCCTTTCTAACCAGAAATTTCAGCATCAGAATGGTGCATAGCTATGAGAGTGCCTCATGGGTGATATAAATGAGCAAAGTTCCCAGAGAAAAGAGACATTGTGAACTCCATAGCAACACAAAGATAACAGAACACAACTGGTCATTGAAAGAGTTATTAGAAGAATACTGAATATATATTCCATTATATTTTTGGTCTTGCAAATTAAGCTCCTGATCTCTAAAGGCAGCACATTACTTAACTTTGTATTTTAGTTTTCATGTTCCTTAGATATTTCTTATGTACCTTCAGCTACATTCATTAAATAATTCACATTTACAGATGTGCCTCTCTCAGCAATTTGAAACTTCTTGGTAATCCAATCTGGTTTTACAAGCTAGCCAGCTGAAAACCAAACATAGCAAAAACTACCCAAAATGAGTAAGTTTTTAATGACAATTCTGCTTTAATGTTACTGCCATACAGAAATCCCATATCATGACCTTTCCTCATATTAGAATTCACTGTAATCTGCATGTCTGTTACTTCAAATGGAACACTGATTCCCCAAGGCATTGTCTCTGATCTATAAGAAGTCAAAGCCCGCAAGGAAGCAAAGCAGTCTCAAAAAGGCACTAAGTCTTCCTTTGAAAAAAACTTGAAACTTGATCTTTTAATTTTAAAAGCCCATATGCCAAGTAAGTTTTCCTTTAAAAACTGCAGAAGGGAGGTAGAACTTCTGTTCTTATTTTAAAGGCAAACATATGATAGGATGTTGTGAAGCATGAAGTTAGTATGAAAGTTTTCAGAGGCAGCAAGCTACCTTGAAAGGTCCTTCTCTCCAGAAAATAAGATTAATACTCTTGAGAAAGGAGAAAGCAAACAAACTGTATAAAGCATAAGATTCTATTTTTCAAATTACCATAGGCAGAACAAGTGCTACCATCTCCTGAGATCCAACTTCATAAAGTTAAGAACTAGACAGACCGATAGCCAATGCCAAAGCTGAAACAGCAGCGCTGCAGTAGCCGCTTCTTTTCAGTCGGAACATTAAAGGGGAAAGCATCTTTTCTAGGACCAGTCAATCCAGCAGAGGGGAAGAAAAGGAAGGGAAACTCATCATGAGAGAGTGCTTCTTCCTTCAAAGCAATGTTTCTGATCCTAAAAGTATGAACAGGCAAGCAACCAACACTGAACAACCAACCAAAACAAAAAAGACGACACACCAAAAAAACCCTAAGCCAATAAGCTAGTTGCTTTAAATGAAGTAAGGCCCTTCTTCAGGGGAAAATAACTTTCAAACAATTGTTTAGGGAAAAAAGTAAAGGTATTTTGCTAAATAAGGTTGAATAAAATTTCATATCATATTAAAAACACAACCGCTTTTTTCTTCAAATAAGACAGAGCAAGTTGCAAGAGGTATGTAAGAGGTACAGGGAAAAAAAAACTGGAACAGGTAATTAGCAACATTAAACACAATACAAGTTACAAAAAGAAATAACCAGAGTTCTTAACCAAATAAATATACTTTCTGATTCTATCTATGATAGAAAATCATATGTGATTCTATCCAATTGATAGAATATTCATCTTTATTAGTCAAGTGCACTGGGATAAAATTGTCGTGACTTCTGTAGCACAGTATGCCTTCAAATTTAAGGCCTAATTGTATTTCAGGACCCTGGAGCATCCCAGCCCACCAGGTGAGAACCATTTGTCTACAGCACTGTACTACAGCTACACTGAAGCAGGCACAAAGCCTCACAGAATATTTTGAGTTGGAAGGGACTCATAAGTATCGCTGAAGTCCAGCTCCTGGCCTGACACAGGACACCCACACCATGTATCTGACAGCATTATCCAAAAGCTTCCTGTACTCTGTCAGGGTTGGTGTTATGATCACTTTCCTGGGAAGCCCATTCCAGTGCCCAGACGCCCTCTGGGTGGAGAATCTTTTCTTAATATCCAACCTACTTCACATTGATAGAGAGAGATTCATCTTCACAGAAAAGTCCTTAGATCAGAAACTTTGAAATCCCGTCATCTGGCCAAAATTAAATGGGGTAGCTTGTTCCTGTTGCTTGTTTCAGTGAGTAAGAGGACATGATTTCAGAAAGTGATGCTGTTTTAACAAAAGAAAGCAGAGGTTTCTTACAGCCTCCCCCCCACTTTCCCCTCTATGTGCAAGCAATATAATGTTGTGTGAGCCCTACTCATTCTGGATTTGATGAATTCTGGTCTCAAGGAAGCAACTCCATGCAAAACTCAATGCAGCAATGATGCAGCACACCAGAAAAATAAATTAAACACCTACATACAACTCTAGATACAGTCTATACTGTGAACAGTGTGGCAACACTTCAGGATGCAGGATATATTTCCTTATAAGAGAGTCGTATGTTCCTTACCACAACCTGAGTGACACCCTAGGTCAACACTTCCCACTAGCCAGAGACCCAGGCAGCTGTGTCCCACCTACACTGCCTACAGCTGGAGAACTCCACTCATGGGGAATTCTTCTCTAGACCTACGGAAATTTTTTTCCCTCGTAAGAGTGTTCAATCCCCTGAACAGATGTTCAGAGAGGTCAGTCCTCACTGTTGGAGATGTTCAAATTCCTCCATGTGCTCAGTGGAGATCTCACCCATGCAGTCAATGTACCCAAGCGAGCGAGTCGCCTGTCACTTTTACAGCATGCGCCTCATAAATGTCCCAAATGAGTGGGATGCCCTAATGAATGAACTGATGCACACTAGTCTGCGCTGACCAAATTACCATTAACTAAATGGGAGTGCAGACAAGTGTGCCCAAATTTACGTGTCGCCTCCCTAAGCATTTCTTCTTGCATGTGCAAACTCCAGTTAAATACAAAACTGAAAATCAGCTAACTCATTTCTGAGTCACTGACTACATCCATGACAATACTGCCACTTTGACATTACAGCACTTGAGAATAAAGCCTCTTCATGCACAAAGTGAGGGAAGTAATCCTACTATATGGAAGAATTTTTATTTTACAATAATTAGTATATTCCCTGCAAATTTTTCATTCTTTTATTTGTAAAATATATGAAGAGTGGTTGCAGTGCACGATAGCATAAAGCACACAGATTCATTTATTGCATGTAGGACACAAGAATTGTACAGTTGCTAAAAAGGCTGACGCAAAACTTTTCATCTGTCAGTTTCCATCCTGATACAGCATCACAGGTTACAAAATGCTGTGAAAGTGGAACATTTTATTACCCAAAAATACCAGATGTTTCTGGCATCATAACAAGACAGCAGCATGCTCACAAGATCCACAATAACCCAGATGTTGTGGAAAATCCACACTTAAAGGGGGCTAACACTTAAGGACCAATGCTTCTCTTACTTTAGAAAATAATATTCTGTTTAAGTGAAAAAACAGACCTTTTTCATAACAATGTATAATGAATTACTTAATCATAAACAGTATCAAACAACAGAAAAATAAGAAAAATAAATCAGTATTCTGTGAGCCTTTTGTAAACACTACCTCATCTTTTGACAACTGAATTTCCCCCCAGAATTTGATCTCCATTTCTGCTAAATTTCAGAGCTACGCAAATAATGCAAATTCAGCCCAAATTTCTAACTTCTAACAACAAGGACTTTCAGGCATATCTACCCTTATCATATTGATTCTACAAACAACTGCTACAAAGTAATCTAAAATAAATTTAAAAAATTATTGATGACTATGTTGCTTATATAGGGTGAAATCCCAGAGTCACATGTTAAAGAATAAATTTACACTCTCCATGAGCCATCTGGTTTAAAGGCAACTATTTTTCTCCTCCACCCAGAAATCTTGTATAAACATAAGAATAGTACATTATTGTTCTTTCAAGATGAACATACCTAGGAAAAATCCACAATTCCCTCTAAGGCTGATTTACAAACACACCACTTTCTGAACAGGAGGCTGAAAGAAATATCAAAAAAAGAAGATATTTTACAAAATGGCTATGAGTTGCTATTGCCACACACCTAATCTTCAGCACAGTAGTACCATTCATATTGGTATGACTTCACTCAAAGAACACTAAAGTCCCTTCATCACCTCCAGGTGCTCCTAAGTCACAGAACAATTAGTAATTGCTAAGCTGAGCTGCGTATTAGCTCAACAGGCATTTTTAAGTCAAATAACATCAGATTTGCCTCAGACAACTAATGTTTGATAGCACTGTATAAATCATCCAAGTCTTTTAGATGCCTGTCCCTCCTCTAACAATGAATTTTATTTTTACAGTCATAAACAGTAGGCTCCCAACCACCAACAGTTTTGTAATTCCCATTCATTTTACTAAATTGGTATCTTGAAAGCAGAAAAGCTAAAAGAGTGAACAGTTTGAGGTGTTCCTTTTATTCATGTCTGACCTTCAGAGGCACCGTTGTCAAAACAAGTAAAACCATTTAAATTAATTCTGGAAAAAATACCAATCACTAGGAAACACTATACTACCCAAACTAAAAGTATGTTCAGCTCTGGAAAATTTTGCCAAATGAGTGTTTTCTTCTGCTAACCCTTCGGATGTTTTCTTCGAAGTCAAAACATTCAAGTAAGGGTGTTCATCACCACCAGTAAGGGAAATCCAGACCGCCTCCCTTAGAACAAATTATTCCCCCTCTCATCTGCCTATCCTTAAGCCATTTATTGACTCCTCTGCCAATATTTAGACTCCTGAAAAATAGTTATAAAAACTACAGTATTCGGATTATATGATCTCAATTATCTCATTAAAAAACAGAAGTGAGTGTGGGAGTTGTACTAATGCAAAGCATATAATGAAGCTTCTTAGTTGCAGTTGCATCCTATGATCTCACTTTGAAGAAAGCTGTAAAGAGAGTTGTAAAGATAAGAAAGACAAGGGACACAAACTTTTATCAGAAGTGCTTCCCACTGTCATCAGCAGGTCTTTGAAAAGTACCTCCCTTCCTGGGAGACGCAAACCACTGAAACAAAGGGGGGTGTGGAAACCTCTCAGTCTAGAAACAAACCCAGAAATATAGACCCAACAGCTGACTAGAAACAGTCAAAAATTATTTTAATACAATGCTTGGCTCCATGACCATACCATGTTACGTTCCTCTGGACAACTTTGTGGAGCTAGCATTTGGTATTTGCACAGTCTTAAAGACAGAAGCCCATAGTGAAAGGGAACACAACACTGTTCAGCCATTATTCAGATCAGATTAGGAAAATCTATATAATTATATATTTTTAATTCTGCACCAATTAGAATTTAATTTCTTGACTTCTGCTTAAAGGAAATGGCCAAGAAAATTTTCTTGCTCTGCCTGATGCTGGCAAACCTATTCAAGAATGAGGTATTTAAATTAAAATGTTAAAGTTTACCAGCCTGTTCTTTCTTCTTTTTTTTTCTAATTCCTACTGCCTTATCATTGCAGAGTGGTATGATTTTTCTCAAAGTCTAGCACTTAAAAGGAACAATCTCAGAAATGTTTATTTCAAAGTGTTGCATAATGTCATTTTTAGCATTTTATTTCAAATCATGACTCATGGACATTCAGTCTGAAAAGCTACAAAATAAAAGCACTAGGAAGCACGCAGTGAGAGACTAGGACAAAAATTAAAATCAGAATGGAAATCAATAAAGAGAAAAGAACTAGAGCAACAGGACCTGGACCATATCACAGACCATAATTCACTGGTGACTAACTCAGACTGAATGCTAAAAACTGAATGCTGGCAGGAACGCATTTGATCAAAACCTACCTGACAGAGCACAGAGCTCAAAAGGCAAATCAAGCAGGTCTCTCTAAAGCTACTGTAATTAGAGCTTAGCGGTGTGACCATTTTTTTTGTTCCCTTCTTAAAGATAAGAAGAGAAAAAAAAAAGAAAAAAGAAAAGAAGAAAATAGTCTTAAAGCTATTACTCTCTGTTAATGCTTAGTTATAACTTCACAATTTATCCATAAAGCATCTACTTGTGCAAAATCCCACTGAATCACAAAAGCTTCCCCGCTCCAGTCCCCTGAAGGCCAGGATCTGAGCAGGGCATAGCACATGGGTGAAGGGAAAGAGGTTAAGTGACTCCAGGACAGCACACATATTTAATAACATGACAGCAGGCCAGATAACATCAGATGCTTGAAGGCAACAATGAAAGGAAGTTGGCTGAAAGCCTCCCAGCCTTCCTTGATGACAACAACCTCACTCCAAAGTGTAAGAAAAACAGGCCAACAGCGGAATTACTGGAGTAGGACAAAAGCTGTAAAATTCAAACCCAATGGATAATAGACACTTTCAACAGTGGCCACTACAGGTCTGCATTTATAGAGCAATCCCTCCAGGCAACAGGGAGTGCTACTAGGGAGCCCAGGGAAAGAGACTGGCAAATCATCTTGGCACTACAAAGCAGGAGTACAAATGTAGACAGCAAGGACAAAATCCCAGATTGGTACGTTAGTATGCTTCACTGCTCAGTCAAAATGCCCTGTTCATGTCCAGCCTATGGACAAAAAAATGTAACCAATTATTCTCCCTCTCTAGTGTGTGAGTTACAGTGACTCTCTTTCCATCATATTGAAACATGGTGGGGAAGCTGCAGCTTTCTCCTCCGAACAGCTTAGGACCTATTTCAGTACAGTGAGAACCCACTGATTGGCCACAGTTTATGTTCAGAGTTTACTTTCTGTCCTCAGGTCTTTCACTTAAGTTTATACATAAGAAAAAAACACTGCACTACCTTGGAAAAAATTCACCACTAAGTTCTTTGCAGGTGGTCTTACAAGTTTAGGAGGAAGCTGGACTGTGGCTTTCTGCTTATGAATAGAGCAATAAGCTGTAGGAAGAAAATGCAGTGTTTCCTGGTGTCTTTTCAAACCTCTAGTGAGTTCTCTCAAGTGAAGTACTCAGTCAACTCATCAGCATCTGAAGTGACACCAAAAGTTTACTCCAACTAGTAGGAGTGGAAAATGTATATTCTTTTTCCTCACAAGAACACTGTATAATCTAGAGGTTGGCTTTTTTGTTTGTTGTTTTTTATAATATCTACTTGCTTTAAAGGGAATTTTTCTAACAGTAACAATTCAGCTTTGGAAAAAAGAAAATGGACTAACCCTGTCACATACAATTATCAAGAACACTTGCCTCTCAGATCACAGGATACGGCTGAGCAACAGATCTTTAGATGCTCAGCACAGGCCTTTCTTGTCTAAGTCAGGAGCAAATTCTTATCTTTAAGCTTGCAAAAGCTGCCTAAAAAAACTTTGGTACATACTGTGCTGGTAATTTATGTATCTAACCAAAAGGCAACAGAACAGGATTCCTGATCTCCATCTCTCCCATTGCCACAAAAAAAAAAAGGCACAGTGACTAGGTACGTGCCAGAGGAATAGAGCTGACACACTACACAGCTATTGCACTGTCAGGTAGGGGATAGTCAGATACCTGGGAGATGCAATTTCCTTTCAAAACTTCAGATAAAACTCAACTTTTCTATTTCTATTATTTTCAAAGTTACAGTAGAGGAACGTTACTTCAGTATTCTTCCTGTTCTGTACAGAAGGCATAACAATGAAGGACCAAAGCATACAAAAATCAGAGCTTCCAGAGAGAGAGAGCTTATTCCTTCCTCTGACTCCCAGTTCTCCACTCTTTTACCGAGACTACCAACTTAATTTGACAGGATGCCTCTTTTCCCCTTTCTAAAACTCTTCTTCCTTCTAGTGCAAAGGACCAGACAACACAAGCCTAAACCAAAAGACCTATTTGCCATTCCACAAAATCCAGTATACTTGAGGAGTGTGAGAAGTGGAAGAGTTGTGGTGAGTGAGGTTTGCTTAACTTTGTGCAATTAAACCTTCCGGGAGCAAGAACCAGACTTGCAAAGTGATTCACTTGGTCCCCAGCATAAGCACAAACACCGCTCTCAAGAAGTAGAGAAAAAATGACTGACCTTCAGAATTGTTTATTATATTCTTCATAACAGCTTTTCCTAAAATTATTACTTAGAAGCGCTGAGTAGGAGTAAGGCAGACAGGCCAAGGTTCCTTGCAACTTTCCAGTGCTGGGAGATGCCTGAATCACCACACTACAGGCAAAATAAAAGATGATGTAGGGCCGTAAGTCACTCATTCTTGTGCTGTATTCAACCACAAAGCTGTGGTGTCAAAGGAAGGAAAGTTAGGAAGGAAGCACAAGTCTATGTGTTTTGCTGCACAGAAAACTTGTGTACATACATGTCAATGGGTTTCAAAACAAAAACACTGGCTCAGCATTTTAGAGGGAAGGATTAATTCCAAATGCTGCTGTTATACATGTTATTCATGTTATACATGACTGCTACAAGCATTCAAGTCATATGCAAAAGTATAGTGAAAATTCACAAGTCTGGACATATTCTACAGAGAAATCATTATGACCTAACCATTTAATCTCCTGTGGTCAACAAAAAGCTTGACCTAACAGATGTTTTGTACACTCTGCTCTGCAGTGTGCCAAACGTGGCCAGGGCAGAATGCCAGAAACAGCCTTTTTAGAAGCTTACTGGACAACCAGGAACTCAAGACTACTGATGGCAGTTAGGCTAAAAACAAATTAGAAGGAAGGCACACAGCAACACTGCAAGGGAATTAATACAAATTGTGTCACTGAACACGTTTTGCTCTTTATCACCACAGCACTTAATTATTTTGAGAGCTTGCTGATAGGTGTGGTTATTGAACACAAACCTGGTCTCTGCAGTTTGCATTTTGTCAGGAAGATCTTTTTAGCCTGGAAACTGAGAAGTGATAATTTATTCTCTATGTCAAGGAATTAAGAGGAGTTAGTCAATTCAGTCATCTGAAGAGTTGAGAGACCTGAATGAGGCAGTATGCAAACTCTTTAGAAGAGTCTGAAAGTTGTCTAGCATCGACCAAAGAATCCTCCTTCCCAAAAGAGGGCAGCAGGTCTCTATATTCAGAGGAGCATAGACTCCTCAGGACAAGGATGCAAAAATAAGGTTAGAATCAGGGTAAAAGTAATGGAGCAGTATCTGACCCAGAATAGGAAGGATTACAAAGTCACCCATTTACCATAATTATTCAAAAGATGATAAAAATCAAGTAATGTGTTTTCTTTTTTATTCTTGCTTTCTGGCTAAAAGAATGCTGTAGATCTTATCTAGACAACAGTTATGCAGCAGAGATACTACCACAAAGTGGAAAAAGACTCAAAAAAATGTGAGGGTAACTGTTAAAGGAGAAATAGAAATTTAGCTGAAAATTGACCATAAATACAGTGTTTCCATGTTGTTATGACACAGAGAACAGGAACACGACTATAAATATTCTAAGTCTGAAGACTGATACTGACATTCAGGGCTGGGATGCAGTAGCACATAGAGCGGATAAAAAAAAACCTTATTGGATAAAAAGATGTACTGGAAAAGATGTACTGGAGTTGTGGTAACAGAAAGGGGTGAAATTCAGCATCCCAAACTTCAGGCCAGGACTCACAAGAACTTCTGCAAGGTTTTTGTTCTCCTTGTCTGCTCTGAGCTGAAGGCTCAGATGCACTGCCTTAGCACACTCCAGGCACCATGCTAACGTGACAAGAGAACAAGAGTGCATTAATTCCAGCTGCGAAACCTACAGATAAAGGCAGTTAGGGTAGTCAGAGAAGAAGGGAGACTACTGCCTGAAGGATGGTTCAGACCTTGGATTGTTTCGTATAGCAGAATGAGACACCATCCTCTACTAAATCCTTCAGGAAGGAAAAGCTGTTATTAAAGGGCAGAGCTGACAGAACAGGAAGTATAAACCAAACCTGCAAACACATTTGTCTGGGAAACAAAGTTCTCACACCTATCAGAGTAAGGAAAAACAGCGGCAATACTACTAAGTGAAATTTCACCTGCTTATAAAAGAGACAAGATGTCTTATTTTTGGCCACGAGACTGACTCAACCTAGGAGGCCCCTTCCATTTGCAGTACAAGTATGATACACAGTAACTTGTCTGTGTGTTGAATACATTCATCAGCTTTGCAATAATTTGCAGTATAATCTTGCCATCCCACAGCAAATCCACAATATCCTTCAGCCAGGATATTTGCCAGCACGTTTACTTGGTGTACCTGAGGCCCAGCAGCTTTGTTAGCCCGGGCACAAATACAGTAGCAGAGCTGTTTGGCAGCAGATGTGTCCCCTGGTAACTATCTGGAGATTCAAAAAGAATCTTGTGAACTGGCAGGGGGATAAAATACCTGGTTTCACTCAACATACTGAGGGAAAATCTACAGCTCCCCTATTTGTGCCACCTTTCAGAAAAAGCCCTTATTTTGGTTTCCTAAGTTGTATCCACACAATTTGCAAATACACACATGAAACTGTTCAGAAGCTACTGCTTCTAAATGGTGTCCCTAACTCAGACTATCCAATCCTCTTCAAAACTGGATTAGTTTAGTCAATTCTGATCTTTCTCACTCTTCTGTATTGATTGCACAAATTTATTTACATGAAAAAATAAAAAAACCACCAAACCTAAATCATTTCAGTGACTTACTTTGCTTAAAATTATTAGCCTCAAAATTAGCAAGCAACTTACAAGTATTTTGAGACACTTTTCAATTTTGGTAGTACCTTAAGTACTATTTTTTTCTTACTTATTCATATGGATGGCTGTGGTGAGTACATACTACCTGACACCTGCCTGACACACACAAATGCACATCCTGTCTGAGGATGGGTTCACCCCTTTGACAAAATGACTGAGTTTCTCACTGAATCCTTCAGCCTTTCAGAAAGGAAAGGTTAGAGGCTACCTATCTTCTTCTGATGTTATTATGCAATTCTGTTCATTTTCCGGGCCTCCAGCACTACAGATTGAAATGGATTTGCATCACCGACCATCTGTATTGCTCAGAGCTTCAGCTCCTCATACCTCTTGACTCAATCTCTCAGATGATGTTATTACTGCAGCTATTATGGTCAGTATGCATTACTCCATTTATCTTATTAGCACTGACTGAGGCAGTGTTAGTCTGACCACTGATACAAAGCAACTGCTCCACCCTAAGCCCATCACTACTAAAAATAAAATCAACCAACTTCTTTTTTTCCCCAAAAAGTGACTTATGACAGCTGTGTTGGCTGCTCTGTAGCCTCACTAAAGTCAGACTGAGAAAAAGGTAAGCACTATCCATACAGTTGTGCAGTGCAGGAGAATTTTTTCTTACTGTTTTTTTTTTTTTACCACATAATCAGGATAGCTGTTTTCCTGTTGGAATAATTATTTTTCCACTATAGGAAAAAAACCCACAAATTCAATCAAATTAGGAAAATAAATTATCCTTCACACTGAGAACACACATGCTTTGAGAGCAAATGTCTGCAGCCAAGGTATAAATCCATCCTAAATAGAAAATCAAGCAAGATATTTAAGTCTTATGCCTGTAAAACTTAACGAGCAGAACTAGAATACTAGGAATTCAGTGCACTCATTTCAACAGGGCACACTCTGACCTAGCCCTAAGGAATCAGATCAATTCTAAAAGCTCAATATTAATAAAATATAAAATCTTTACTATTTACATAATTCATATTAATGTATTTTTTTCTTTATCACAAGGTTTAGGAGTTTCGTTTTACAAGAAGCATCCACAAAAGCTGAGGCAGAAATACAGATCTGCAGGGTTTGGGATGTCGGGTTTGTTGATTTGGTTTGGGGGGTTGGAAATGTGTGATATTTGTTTTTAAAGAAATTAAATGGCAATTTACAACTTCTACTACAATAAAGAGAATAAAATGACATTTCTGAAAAAGTAGTAGTATTAAGTAACTTGTATTTCAGTATTTTATGCTTAATGCGTAACTTTAAAACCAATGAGATCATAACATGCAGTGCAGCACTCATTCTAGTCCCCTCCTATAGTACCTACAGCTTTTTTCCCTGCCTCTCATGCATACACACATACTCTCTCTCTCCTCCCTTTTTTACATACATATGTACATGAAACCCCACACAAATGCACGCTTTTCACATCCCATAAAGAATCTGGCAGAACCACAGCATGCAGGGAAGCAGGAATGCGCCACCAGTAGCAGGACTCTGCCTCTGCCATGGATCATGGTCTCACTTTGAGCACACAGGAGCTGACTGTTTCCCTCCTTCCAGGATGTGAACACATTCAGAGTTACAGCATACAACCTTATGGGACCAAACAGATACCAATCAGTTCATTACAACACACAACCTTATGGGACCAAGGAGATGCAGATGAATTTACCAAAGCTCAGAACAAAGGACATGGGTATTCCAGTTCTGGATTTGGTCCCACTATGAACGTGAATCCCACACAAAGAGGGGCTCACTACAATGATCACCGATCGATCCGTGAGAATTAAATGTCACGCCTGTCTTAAAGTGACATCACTCAGCAGTGGGTTGATCTCACAGCCTAATTACTTCAAGACCCATGTCCCCCTTCCTGTGCACCCTAGCACTCTGGGGTACCTCCAGCCTCCCACCTCGGCCTCCAGAAGAGACTTAGAACCAGTATAGAAAATTACTCCTAGGGTTCAATGCTTCCAAGCATTTATTTTTATTTATTCCTAATATAAGTTTCTATATATATGTCAATGTAATTGAGAATTAAGGCTATTAAAAACAGTTCAAATTAATAAATTAAGGAGTGCCAAATAGGCGGGAACACCCAAACAGATGCCTGGATAAAACTTCACCCCTGATGAGCCACTTTACCCCTGATTAGCCCCTTTAAAGAACTGCTTAGGATAAAAAAGCCTTATTAATTTACAGGTTTTTTAAAAGAAGATAAATCTTTAAACTTTCAATTTTTATTCTGTCAGATATAATTTCCATATTGCTGTTTTTTCAATAACATGTAAAAATCACAGTCCATTTGGTGGCCCATACACTTGACAGCCAACAGCTGCGACAGATACACATGCTACTAATCAACACAGAGGATGCTACCCAGAGGCCCTCTGCAAGCATCAAAGACCTCTCCCAGGTCTATGAGTAGCAGACTATTGCAAAGCCAACTATTAAAACAAAATACACTATGTCAGCATTGCTATTTCATAAGCAGGTTCTACTAGAGTCATACATTAAAAAAATACTTGAAGAGAGCATCTGATATTGAAATGGAAATACTATTCCTATTTTACCTGTCATTCTGCCCCTATTAGTCCCTGTCTCATCACTGGAAAGCACAGGCACAGCAAACTTGCAAATCAGTTCAGGTCTATCTGCAGGATTAGATTCAGTGGATGGCTCAGGGTGTCACAATATTTTCCAAGGGCACTTTATTTGCTCTCTGAAGATACTCTTGAAAATGATTTCTTAGTCATTAACTATTCATTCTATTTCTTATAATCAGTTCTTTTAATTAGTATTCCAGGCAGCTTTGCTGAGGATCCCACACTTTCAGTAATTAGGGGCAGTTTGTTGCCCCTAATTAACTTCAGACATAGAAAGGCTCTTATTACTTCATTATTTCAGCTGTTTTTATGTTTGCATTGCATATGCTGTCCTGCTTTAATAGCTCAGAAAGGAGATGCCCTGTTGTGCTATTTATCTCGTTTAGGTTCCATCTCTCTTTCTTGACTCTGTGTTAGTTGCTGCATTTAAATCTCTCTGACTCTCTGAGGTCACATCTACACTGGTAAGCAGTGTGACACCACAAAAGTGCATCTGTACAATGAAACAGAACCCTGCCAGCCTGTAGTCTCCTCCCTTTTGTGCTGCTCTGCATAGTTAAGTGCATTTGTAACAGACACAGCTTGTAGTACAGCAAGAGGGTCGTGTATGGAGGCTTTAACCAGTTTACTGATTTTATCACACCTCTGTGACCTCCTGAAGGCCATTCCAGACTGAGTTCTGACTAACTGTTGTTAGCAATTATTGTTTTAATAAACCATTAGAGTTTAAATATCCAGAACACATAAAACAGCTGGAGATTTAGTAATAATCTGAATAATTTTACTGTTATTTTAAATAAATGAAACTTCTCTTTCTTACATGGTGTTTTTCACCTACAACAGCAAGGTGTATTAAAGTAGCAGAAAGACTGTTGTAATCCAGTTGCTCCAATTAAAGTTTGAGGAAGAGTCAAGCAAAGACAACAGCAGCTCTGTTCAAAGCATGCCACTGACCTTCCGGGCGATTCAGAAAGTAGAGGTTTTAAAAATCCCCCACCCATCCCAGGCTATGGGTGATGGGGGCAAAGAGGAGACAAACAAATTTTCATCTGGCTCTAACAGAAGTCCCGTAAGGTACATCCTACACTCAGGGTGTCTGAGAGAGAGCTACACAAAAAAATACTCACATAGTCTGGTATCAGTGGGTGACTGCAGAACAAACAGATTACCTTTACATTACACAGCTAAGAATGACACTTCCTTTTCAGAAACACATGAGCAAAATACATTTATACATGCACACGCTGCTGGATCTTGTAATTTTCATCTTACCACTGTAGGATATTTGTTTTTTTATATTCCAGGTAGTAAAACAAAAGGCTTATATTCCTAAAACATAGCTAGTCATTTTATAACATTTATTATCACAGAAAAATGCTTGGGAACATTAAGTAAGTTATTAAGTACCTAAACATTAAGTACCTAAAAACTTGGGTGGCAGAGAAAGACAACTTTAAAAGCTGGCATTAATCTCAAGTGGTGTTTTTAAAGTAAATTAATCTGGGAGACAAAGTATGCTGAAAAAAACACAAACTCACATAAACAAGATTGTCAGAACTTGTATGACAGAATATTTAAGCTAAAACATGCCTAGCTACTTCATAACCATGTAGTAGTATACTCAGAACCTCTACCGTGTGTAGCACATGTGTGGCTATGACAATGACACTGCACTTGGAGTTGAGTTACCACAAGCTGAATCTAAGCGTCCATTCAGACAAATACTCCAACTGCTAGCTGGAGATTGCTACCAAAAAAAAAAAAAAAAACACTAAAGGAGTTTGTTAACTTCCATCTCCAAAAAATACCACTATTTACTCTTAAATCCCTACTGGTAAGAGACTGAAAAATCCTCTGCCTTTTAATGACACTGTAGGAAGGAAGAGAAAGTGAAAGGGGAACTGATTTCTAAGATGATTTAATATCAGATCTATACCAAACAACTTCTTATTTATTTTTAATTCTTCTCTTTATTTATGCTCCATCCATAAGGAGGTCAAAAATAATTAAAAAAATCAAATGGTCAATATTAATATTTTAGCAATAATACGTATTTGATGTATTAAACAGTTGCAGTGGAGAAACATTTGTAGAACACTTCTGAATAAGAAATAACCTTGCTACAAGGCCTCAGAATACATAATTTAGAAATAAATCAAGGAATTTATGAGCAATAGGCACAAACTGGGGATGTTTCCCAGCAAAAGCCACAAAGATAAACATTCGGCAGAGACTGCCTGAAGGTGAATTTTTTCTTAGAAAAAGAAAACTTATGAATTCACCATTAGAAAAACCTAAACATATAAAACAACTCCAACTTTCTGCAGAAAAAAACCCACTGTTTTCCTCAGTGCACTATATGCCACTGCTTTGGTTTTCATGGAGTCCAGCTTCTCACCAGCTCTTTGCCCTTGCTATTCTGTATTACGCTGACACGGATTTTGAGACTATTCCCGTATTTACCAGTTTAACCATCATCCTTTTTTCTAGACCAGTATCTTTCCTGCAAACTCACCCCAAAGATATTCCTCCTTCATTTCTGTTTAATACTGAAAAGCATAACTCTCATGACCAATGGATTTCTCTGCTACAAATTCATTACTCTCTAACTTTGTCACTGTCCTTGCTGAACTGTTCCTCTACTCCAAAATTAATTTCCATACACTTTCTCAACACCTTCAACTCAGTCCATGAAACTCTCCATCACGGATGGCTATTTCTCCTCTAATTTTTTTAGATGTACACCATCTCTTCAGAGACCTCATTTAAACCCATATAATAGATTTGTCCTTTCTTCCACATCCTTGTCTATGGCCCAAACAAGTCTACTCAAAGTATTATCCTAAGGATTCATTTTGTGTCTATACCATCACTCTGAGTATCCCTCCAGCACTTTCATTACACAGAAGCTGCCAGCCTCTATTTCTAAAACCCCACAGACAAGACAACTAAACATAAATGAATAATTAATGGTTGAGAGAAAAATGGAAACAGAGTTGCAGAAAAATTATTGTATAATCACCTCCTCTTTTTCTAATTTTGATTCACCAGGTCACGTATTTAAAGAAGTACTCACTGTAGCTCTGTTTATTCTTCACAATGCTGTTAATTAATGCTTTTCCCTTTCCTGACAGGAAAAACACTCAAGAACATTCTTGAACTCATGCATACAAGTAATCATACTTGAAGAGAAGCATATGCTTTATCTCCTCACTGCAAAATAAATAAGAACCAGAAAGAAATTCTATTGAGCAAGTACCATCAACTTCTAGAGAATTTTAAACACAAAATGAAGAGCCTTCAATGCTTATGGCTGAGAAAATAACCTTCAAAATGCAAGCTTAAGCTGATGCAGCCTGGTACCGACATGCAAACACTCCATCTCTCCTGCTGCTCAGAGTTTCCCACACACAGCAACAAATTGAAAACTGCCTTTTCACAGCTGCTATTCTGAAACCTGGGGGAATCAGCTGCAACACACAAGAACAGGGCTGCTTTCAATTCAGTGCCAGCACTTCTAGGCAGAAATGGGCACTGGAGATAGGCACTAGGCAAATGAGTAGGACTCCAGCAGATGCTGTTCCTCTCCCTGCCTCCCATCCTGAATGGCAACAGCCAGAAGTTGCAGAGAAGTCTGAGTGCCAGACCTGCACATGCCACTGCCATCAGCTGGCAGCAAGGGGAGTAACTTGGAAAGAAATACAGGAGGCATGTTTGCAGCTAATGCGCCAAAAAAACCCTACATGAAAACTGACTTCAAAATGAAACATTTAGAAACCTTAGAGACTGGCACCTGGTTCAGAGTAACATACTAACTGGGGCTCAGTACAACTAAATAGAGAACCAGAGTCGAGGCATAAAGACAAACACCCCAAAATACACCCCTCAATGAGCAGAGGTGAGGAGGCGAGCCAAGCACTCTCCTAGCAGACAACACATCATCCCATCTTCCTCTAAGGATACCTCTTGGGTCGATAAGGCAAGTCTTGTCCCTGACCTATTAGCTTTCCATTTGCAGCAAGGGAAGCAGCAGGAGACAGGGATATGTTAAGCTAGCAAAGTAGGAGACATCTACACACAAGGAAAAAACAAGGGTAACGGGAGAGTAGAACACAAATACAGAGGTATATTAAAAAACCAAACCAATACATACCGAAAGCAACTTCAGGATGATATCAACATGAAGTTAATATCATTATGATATTATTATCATTTACGGGAAAAAAAAAAAATGGTACAAAGCCAGAAAGAGAAAAACCAACTCTAATAACCAGCATGAAAATGGAAAGGCACTTGGTTAGTAGTGTCCCCAAACATGAACTGGTGACAACAGGTTTGCCTGGGGGAACAAAGGGGAAAACTTGAAAATTTACTTTTGCAGAAATACACTGCTCAATGAATAGTCAACTAGCAACCAAACAGTATTTTCTGGTCTGGCAATACTGTACAGTTAAAGACAGTATGCGGAAGTTGATATTTTGATATATTGTGCCTAAGGCAGGCAAAGGAGTGTGGTTCAGAGAGGAAGAAAGCGTTTACCCCAGCTTTGTTATTCCACAGCATCGATGAGTATATTTCACAGATGATGTCAGAGAAAGTATTAAAGACAAGATGAGCTGATTTGGTATCTCTGCCTCTCAATCACCAATTACAGCAGTTCAGATACACAAAATACAATGTGAGAATAACAACTGCAAAGGGTTAAAAATGCAAGGCAGCCCAGCCAGACAATTCCCCCATACAGTCCCTGCAGAGACGGTGGCAATCAACTGATCCTTCAAACTTTCCTCCTCTCAGCTCCGCTGTAGAAAAAACTAGTAACTAGTCTTCCACAGCCACTTTAAATGGGGTATTTGGCAACAGAGTTAACACATTTGTCAAACTATGTGGGTGACAGAAAAAAAAAAACAACCTGAGGTCACATATTCAGAAAAAAAATTTTAATTGTCCCATCAAATAACAGTGACTAATCAAATTTCAAAGGCAAGTAAAGGCAAAATAGGCAGTGAAAACAAAAAAAAGCCGGCAAAAGAAGAGAGTGATAAATTTTTCATCATAGTAGACCAGGTTTGCAGACTGTCCAATCATGATCACTTCATTACACAGCTGTTTACCAACACGTGGCTTTCCCAGCACATTGCCAGCTTCTGGCCAAGCCACATCAATCAATTCTGAGCTGGTAGGCCAGAAGAAGAATTTAAGATTAAAACAGAACGCTGATAGGTTACTAGGGCTGATTACAAGAAGGCTTTGATTCTCTCATCACCCTTCAGTATTTCTTCAGCCATGGCTGATTCAATTGCCCATGGTGAGCAACTTTCCTACTGCAGGCAAAACCAACTTCTTCCCCAAAGAGCCACTTCTGACAGGGGTAAAAAGATCTATTTGTGAATAATCTTGTCTCAACATGTACAGAGATCTATCTGTAGGCTACCATATTATGGGCTTTGGCAGGATTTACCTGAACTCTCTATACTCACTTGACTAAAAACTACACACAACTTACAGCATGATGACAAGGTATTATGGGGAAAAATAAGGCAATAAAATTGATTTAAAATTACTTTCTAAACACCACAAAAAGAATTGAAATTTGTAAAGGAAACAATGAAGGTAGAATTGGAAGACATGTTCCTAGAAAGCTCTTTAGTACAATTTTGACCAGATGAACAAGTTTTATAGCTATGCTTTTTCTCTGAAATGTATCTAGAGTTTCTGAAAACAATGGCTTTGGATGTACTCTCCCCATTACTTTAGCAGTGCAGAAAACAACATCTTATGAAGCATGTTCAGAGCCCAAGAGACATTTTTTCTTTCCCAAAACATGCTTAGCCAACAAATAAGGAGATACACATCACCAGCTCAAAAGTAAGGAAATACAGGGCTTTAGACAAAAGAAATAAAAACATTGGGAGTAAAACTGCAATCCAGAGAATGAAGTCTATCCCCATAAACAACATTTTCCTGAAAGTGTTATTTAGTGGACACGTATCATTGTAAACCTCTCCTTTACAGATAAAGTCCAAGAAAGAGGAAAGAATGAATGCACAAAATTCAGAGGAAAATAAATTATTGATTATTACTGCTTCTACTGTCAAGAATTAGATGCAAGTCAATGGTTTTGATCTACTTGTGATTTAGTAGCTGGACGGGAGAGAAGGAATGGAAGGAAAATAGGTAATCAAGTATTCAGGAAGTAAATTCACTCACTTATGAATTCTACATAGCCAGATCAATTACTTCTAATACCTATCACCTATGAAAGCAAGACCTGAATTATCAGCTTTGATGTACTAAGCCTTTCATGCATTACAAAATCTTATTTAGCCCAGGAGTGCTACTTCTCCCTTAGCCTTGGATTTCTGTGTGGCCACTTCATTACTAGAGTAAATTTTAAATGTTGAGGAAGAAAAAACATAAGAAGAACACCTTTTTTTTTGGTAGTTAACTGTAGCACTTTGCTGTCCCTTCCTTCCCCAGGAACTTTAATTCATCTCCCAGATATAGAACCTGCCTTTGGCACACACTCCTTGAGTAAAATTGGGTAGGCACATATGAATGTACAATTGGTTGGTATAAACAGCAGTTACCAGGGTCATCATCTAATCCCTGACTCAGTATATGTTCACATTCACCACCTTCCCCTGATGGAAGACAGTCACAAGTGAATTTCTTTCACCACCTAAATCTCATTCTATGGACAAATCCAATCTGGTGGTTTGAGATTCAGTTTGGCTGGGGTAGGAGAACAGAAGAAAGAGGAATGGAATTAGCTGATGATTGTTTTCTCTTTTTGTTGGGACTAGAAACGAGGAAGAGTGAAGAGGCAGAAGAGAAAAATGGTGAAATATGTTTGAGAGGACTCATAAAAACGTGGTAACTACAAAAAAGTGACAGTCTCTTTAAACCAGGGACAGACAAACTTTGCTTTATAAAAGAACAATATGTAATGCATTGATGCATTAATATTTCTCTACAAGTTGGAAAATACATGACTAAATGTTCACAAATATCTATTGAAAATATGTTACTAAATACATACTAGCTCTACTCTGTAGAGCTAACTCCATCTTCATCAGGATCTGCTACCCCACCTCGAAAAATAATACCATGCTTCAGTTCCACACCTCCAATATTAGATTATTCCCCCTTCTCTATCAAAAATCTACCAGCAACCAAAGCAGGGTAGGATACAACAGCAGGTCATCAACTAACTGAACACTTTTAAAAAGAGTATTTCTATCACATATCCTCGAGACCGAAAAAAAAAAAAGGCAGCCATATTATAAAAGTATGTGATTCAGCAAACCCTGGGCTAAATTACATTGAATTTGTCATTAAAAGCAAGTTAGAGGAACTGATGGACTCTGGTGAATTATGCTAGTTCTTTTTTTTTTCCTTAAGTTTGATTTTCTTTTTTAGTTAATCTTATCTATCACAATACAGCAGAGCTAATTTTACTTTGCAAGAAGAAAGAAGGAAGAAGAAAGGACAACAGAGGAGTGAAACACTGCCTGCATTCAAAATTCTTTAATTAGTATAACACAGTCCATTAAGTATGGTGGTTTCAAGATACCACAGAGTACATTTTAATCTGATACTAATGCAAGAACATAAGAAGCCAGCCATACAGTAACCCATTTCCTTATTGATATTACAATGCAGTTGAAGATATTTGATATATGAATTCCATCTCATTCCCTTACTGGATAATATGTTCCACATTAAAAAGAAAGCAAACTGCATTCCTCAATATTTGCTCAGCAATATGCCAAATGAACTGGCAGAAAGAAGAAATTACTTCTGCTTTTAAGCAGGGTGGATACTGGTATCTTTCAGGTATCTGAAAGACTGCAAAAGCACTACAAGGAGTTCACAAGCAGAAAGAGGCAGGGGGCTGAAACCACAGAACATCACAGGTTCTCATTTAAAACCATACCTTGGATCACTGTTGATGGACAGGGCATGCAGTAGCTAACAGTGCCAGTTAACACAGGTAAGGAACCACAGTCCAGCTTGCAATGGACACCCAGCCACATGCTGTCACACAAGTCAGAACTGAGGCAAAAGAGCAAGAGGTCAAGAAATAGTCCATATCCATACCCTACCTTGGCAGATAGAAAATTTATTCAGAAAGTAAGACAGACTTTTATTCCACTGAATATGAGTCATAGAATCACACAACGGGTAAGGGTGGAAGGGGCAACAGTGGGCCATCTGGTCCAACCTCGCTGTTTAAGCAGGGTCATCCCAGAGCACATGGCACAGGATTGTGTCCAGATAGCTCCTGACTATCTCCAGTGAGGAAGACTCCAAAACCTTTCTGGGCAATTTGTTCCAGTGGTCGATCACCCACACAGTAAAGAAATTCTTCCTCATATTCAGGTGGAACTTCCTGTGCATCAGTTTCTCCCCGTTGTCTCTTGTCTCACTACTCTGCACCACGAAGAAGAGCATCCTCTTGACATCCTCCCTTCAGGCACTTATATACATTAATAAGGTCCCTTCTCAGTCATCTCTTCTCCACAGCAGCTGTCACACCTCCAGAAGCATCTTCCCTTAGGACACAGAGTAAGACAGGTGGTTGTACTCCCATTCCCAAAGCGGACATGGGGCCACCGTGCAGCACGAACGACAGAAATTACACATAATAGAGGGCTCCTTCATACAGCTTTCGGCAAACCCAAACTACCAAAGCAGGTTTTCTGAATTCTCAAAACTCATGACCAGTTCTATTACCCTACAGGAAATAATTTACTAGGTAATATTTACAAAATTGTCAAATAATAAGAAGGATGGCTATGTGCATTTCATTACTTCTAGACAGAAGTGCAACTCCTAGAAAAAATTATTTTTTGTGTTATTTCTTATTTAAAAACACTATTTCCTGACCAGGAAAACACAAGACATCCTTGTTCTGCAGCTAAATTCCTAAATATGACAAAAGTCTCTTTGTACGTACAGTAATTAATGAAAAATCCAGAATTCACTTAAAAATAGTAATTAGCGGGAGAAACATTTAATTTTAGGTATCAAGTCAATTTTGTCTATCAGTCTGTTCATTGCTCATATGTTAAATCCACAACAGTTTTATTTCTGCATTTGCAGCACATCAGTAATCTCTTTTCATACATTTAATAAAAATAATTAATACAGTAGTTATTTTTAAAACAGTCTCTATACTTACTGACTTAGATCAGTGAGAACTTCTAAGTGCTCAGTATCTTCTGCAACTGATGGCCACAAGCTGCAACTTGGAAGCTGATTAGGAAAATTTAATCAAGAGGAGGGCAATGCAGCACTAGAGCATGTCACACAGACAGGTTGTGGGATGGATCTCATCCCCTGAGGCTTCTCAGTCTCCTGCTTGAACCTAGACTGATACCAACACTACATCAAGTCTGCTTTGGCTTTGTCTGGTGGAAAGTCACATCTAGAGGGATCCAGATGTCTTTTCAAAATATCATTTCTATGATGATTCAGTTTTGGGGTAGGGGATTTCCAGTGGGGTGAAAATTTTTATTTCAGATTTTCTTTGGCTTTCTGCTTACAAGATGTCTCTATTCAGGCTCCAGAGTTTAAGTACCTAACCCTTAATAAAAACAAAATAGTCTTCCAGAAACAGTCTTATCATTACTGCCATGTTGCCACGTTAACTTGTCTGAGAATTCACTAAACACAATTACCTATAGCAGGCATACCTCAGACACCCCAAAACATTCAGTATCGGATTTTACAAACCCTTAGACATATGGAAGTATCAAGATCATAAAAGCCAAGAGGAACTAAATCATTTTTGTGTCCTATCACTATCCTTCTGAAAAGTGAGGTAGAATGAGGGTTTTGTTTGTTTCTTTTGTTTTGGATTAGTTTGTTTGCTTACAGAACTGAAAGTAAGAAAGATACAATTTTTTAGACCAAACATTTCAAGAACTGAGCTTTTAAGTAGTTACCTGGAAATGTAGTGCCTTAATCCAAAACTTTAAGTATTCTACCTATTCAATACCTCAAAAGTAAGAGAGAATAAGCGTAAATACCGACCACGCACCTGCCAGGTCTCAAAAGCCTGCCTTTCATGGACAAGACACAGAGAATAACTTTGGTCAACCTTCATTAGAAGGTCATTCTCACCACAGACATGCACGTTGATTGTTTCTATGTACAGGGAGCGCAGTTAATTCATGAAACAAAATAGTTTTGTCATTCACCTGTGTTTTATGGCTTAATTTGTTCGGGTTGGGTATAGACGGTGAGAACGCGACTCGCAGGAGGCACCTCTGGAAGGTTTAATTCAATCCATCAGGCAGCGCCGAGAAGCAGGAACGTATCGTCCACCGCAGAACGGCCCCCGCGCCCGCGCCCTGCGCCCCTGTGCCCTTCGCACGGCGACTTTGAGCGCAACTCTAAAAACTTAAACCACTTCACCCCTGGTGACTGACGGATTTCTAGATAAAGGGTGCGCTTTGGGCAAGGCGCGCTGACACCGAGCCCCGCAGCAGCCGCTCCGGCAGGCGCTCCCCGTGCCGTGCCCGGCCGGTGCCGCGGCCCCGCTCAACCTGTTGCGGGCCGGAGCGCCGCGGCGGCGGCAGCGCGGCACCGGCGAGCGGCACGGAGCGCGCGGGATGGCCCGCGGGGGACGAGCGCGAACGGCGGGGCAGGGCAGCGGGGAGGCGGGGGCTCACCTTCTGCTGCCGGCGGGCCATGTCCGTGGGCTGCCTGGCGTTGAAGGGGTGCGCGATGCACCTCGCGATGAACACGTAGAGCTGCAGCCGGAGCCGCTTCTCCCGCTCCTCTCGCTGCAGGCGCTCCTGCTCCTCCCGGCCCTCGCTCAGCACCGAGGGGCTGGGGCTGGCTGCCCGTGCCGCCCCGGCCTCCCTGCCCCGCGAGTCCCGGGGCGGCGGCGGCAGCGAGCGCGGCGAGCCGCCGCCCGCCGCCACCAGCACGTCCCGCCGCTCCTCTTCCAGCAGCTCATCGGACTCCTCCTCGCTGGAGGAAGGGTCCAGCATCGCGCTCGGCGGGCGCGCCCCGCGGCCGGGCTCGGAGCGAGGCGGGGAACACCGCGCACCTTTCCGGACACGTCGAGTTTACACACGGACTGTTTCCGACCGGCGGCGGCCGCCGGGCGGGAGCGGCGGGGCGGGGAGCAGAGGCGGGGTTTGGGAAGGGGGTCGAGCCTAGGTTGCCGTGGGAATTGCTCCGAGCGGCTCCCGGCGGAGGCAGAGGCGGGACCGGGGCCGGGCTAAAATCTCCGCCCGCTCCGGCGAGGGCAGCGGCCCGCGAGTGCCCGGGACGGGGTCGGGCAGGCGCGTGTGAGTGCCATAACTGCGCACCCGCCCCCGCACCCCAGCGCACGGCTCGGCACGGCTCGGCACGGCTCGGTCCCAACGACAGGGGCAGCCCGGGCCAGGGGAGCCCTGGCTCCGCTCGGGCCCTGCCGGCCCTGGCAGCGGCTGGTGCGGTGCTCCCTGCCCCGCGTCCCGGCCGGCGTGGGAAGCGCGCCCGCCGCTCGCCAGCCGGCTCGGACACACGGCGGGACTCCCTGCTGGAAGGGGAGAGGGGGGGCTGTGCTCGCCGCCGACCCCGAGCCTCGCTGGCATCCTCTGCCAAGTGTTGGCAGGGGAACGAGAGGCATCTCAAATGACCCCAGAAAAAGAAGCCACCAAAACCGTGCGTTTCTGAGGTCGCGGGCGGGCTGATGCTGAAGTGTACATTGCTCTCGCAGGTTACTTCTGTTGAAAGCCTGCAGCCACATCTCTCTGAAATCGTTTTTCCAGACTGTCTGAGGATCCAGACAGGTGCATAATCACAGTGGTTGTTGTCACAGTTAAGGCTGTGCAAACATACAAAAGCCTACCACTAGCACTCTCTAAACAAGAAGGACTTCACCATGTCAGAGCCAAATTTCTGGAGTCTGATCAGGTCCTCCTGGGAAGGGAGGCCTGGGGAAGGAAGGGACATCAGATTTCCTGTGGATCAACAAATCCTTCTCTCACTCCCTACACATCCACACTCTGGGAGGGCAAGGGAAACTACTGAATAGGGAAGTATCAGGGACTAGGAGAACAAAGGCTGGAGGGATGGACTGGTACACAGAAAGGCCATGACTCTTTATGCTGCTCTAAAACGATGGCAGCTGAGGCTGTGTCTGCACTGCTCTGGGCCCTGCTCATTAGCAGTGGCAAGTTTTCAAAGCCCTGGATGAAAACACAACAAACTCAGGCAGCCAACCCAATTCTCACTGTATGAGCTGGACTGGGTTTAGAGTGGTGAAGTACTCTAGTCCTTTATCAATATTTTGAAGTGCCCAGTACTGCAAATTTAGGAAAGGATCTTTAAAGCTGTCAGTTATCTCTCTAGTGAACCAGCTCTCAGAAGGTGGAATTCCTCCTGCTGTGGGCAGCAGCTATTAGCTAGATGGCAGCATTAGGCATTAAGAGTCTGAGTTCTTCTGCCTCTGGATCTCTACCAGGGGAACTAGGAGAACACTGAGGGAGAGTCCTGCTAACAAACACACAGGCTTTCTTCACAGTTTGGGTGCAAAGGTAGCAGTCATACAGAAATAGGTGGGCTACTTATATAGGTGGCTTGTGTCCTTAACATTAACTGACAATAGCAGGCAAAATCTGTGAAATGCAGAAAGGTAGTCAGGGAAAAGCATAAATGTCAACTGACTGAACATTTCTGATCACATTTCCTCAGCGCAGTAATTGCTAAAGCCAGCTTTTGTGGGACCACCATCACCAATCACGTGCCAGTGCTTGTGTCTCCATTGCAAGTAGTGCTTGTCCTGTAGTAGATAAGAGGTAATTCCATAAAAAATATGGTTACTGTAAATGACTTTTTCACTAAGAGGAATACAATGTCCACTCAGATTTGTGGATGCCTTTTGCAAAAACTTGTTCTCGTTCTAATAGCAAGTAAAATTAAAGTAACACTACAAAAACCTTGCCACTAAAGATGTGCAAAGCACAGTTTGGGATATGAATTCTATGAAACTTTAAAGCAGTCAGGCCCCAAAAAATTTGAAATGTAGTGGCTCAGTCCAGCAGTGTCATCTCTCAACTACTGCTGCATTAAGGCCAGGATGATCACATTGTCATACATAAGATTATATAACTCTTTAGAAAGGGTTATGGTTGCTCCAGTAGCTGCCTGAACCTTTATGGAGGGAAGATGTCTCTGTCTCGCTTTCTTTCACACTATGTATCAAAATCAGAGTTGTTAAGATGGACAGGAACTTTCTGAGCTTATCTAGTCCAACTAGCAGAGCAGGGTCACCTCGAGCAGATTGTCCAGGGCTGAGCTCAATCAGGTTTTGAACAGCTTCAAGGATGGGAGACTCCACGATCTCCCTGAGCAATTCATGCCCGTGTTTGACCACTCTCACAGTAAAAAGGTTTTTCCTTTGTTTAAACAGAATTAATTTCCTGTATTTCATTTTGTGCCCATTACTTTTTATCCTTTCCAGGGCATCACTTAGAAGTGTCTGGCTCTCTGTTCTTTATTCCCCTCCATCAGGTATTTATAATTTGATAAGATTCCCCTGAGCCTCCTCTTTTCCAGGTTGAACTATCCCACCTTTCTCAGCCTCTCCACATAGCTCACATGCTCCAAATCATTAATCACTTTCCTGACCCTTTTCTTGCTCCAGTATGTTCATGTTCCTCTTGTACTATTGATACGTGGAAAAGACTCTACAACTCGAAAGTTGTAAAGTAGGTATGTTTGTTGCAGCGCCCAGATGCATGGAGGGTAGCCCAAAACAACCATGCATGCCGACTGTGGTACTCAGCTTGAAATATATCTGGTTACAAATTACATATGCATCAAGTTATACAATACACCTATACATATTCATCGTCTGTCTCCACTTCGTATTATAATTAACTTGGCATCTTATTACACCTGCATAATGCCACCTGGTGGTCGTGGGCCGGGTACTCTGGGATGAAGTAAAGTCATCCTCTGATGAAGTAAACACTCTACCTCAGACCTGAACTTTTCATCTTGCTTCCTTGCGCATGCTCTCTGAGGTCCTGATCCAAGTCCAAGCCCCAAAGCTGGTTTGAGCCAGTTCCAAAGTCCGAAAGCAGGAATTCTGGTCATGGTTTCTTCTTCTTATCAATGGTCCGGCATCTTATCCTTTTCCTCTCATACATCTTTCCCCTTTGCCTGGCCGGTATAGCAAATGTTCAGCAAGCAGTACGTTATTTAGCAAGCACCTGCAAAGTTTTGCAATACTAGCAGTACCCACAGCAATTAACCCTTAAAATCTAAGTCCCTTGTATCACTATGGAGCCCAGCACTCTGGATGTGGCCTCTCCCATGCTGAGGAGAGAAGGATCATACCCTTGACCTGCTGGTGGCACTCATTCTAATGCAGCCGAGTGCATTGCTGGCTCATGTTCAGCTTGGTGTCCACAGCTTTCTTAAAAGCTGCCTTCAGAAGCCATCCCCCAGCCTGCACTGATGCATGGGGGTTTTCATCCTTTACGTGCTGGTCTTCGCAATTCCCTTTGTTGAACTTCTTGAGATTTCTGTTTGCCATTTTCTCCAGCTTGTTGATTCACACAACCTGAATAGTTCCACAAGCATGTGGTGTATCAACTACTCCTCCCAAGTTTTGTGTCTGCAAACTGCCAGAGGGTGTGCTGTGTCCCGTTGTCCAGGTCATTAATGGAGATGTTAAATGGCATTGATCACAGTATCAATGCCTGGGTGCAGCACTACTAGTTGGCTTTCAGGTCATCTTTGTGCCACTGATCACAAATCTTTAGGCCAGGCAACTTAGTGTTCCCATCTAGCCAGCCTGCACTTCATCAGTTTGTCTATGAGAATGCTGTGGGAGGGAGGCAGTGTTGAAAGCCTGGTTGTAGTCAAGGCAAACAACGTCCACTGCTCTCTGCTTATCCACCAAGCTAGTTGCTCAGTCATGGAAGTCTATCAGGTTGCTCAAGCATTTCTCCTCCATAGATCCATGTTGGCTATTCCATCCCTTTTTTGCTTTGAGTATGTTTGGAAACAGTTTCCAGAGTTATTTGCTCCATCATCTTCCCAGGGATCAAAATGAGGCTGACTTGTTCATAGTTCTTTTATTCTTTATTCTTTTCTTCTAGTCTTTACTGAAGATAGAAGTGCTATCTACTTTCTTCCACTACTCAAAACGTACATGTCTCCCCTACAGCTGCATGCAAAGGACCTCTAGCAAGTCAGCAAAAGTCTCATGCATTGCTTTCAGGCCTCAGCTTTTTCCCTGTATCTCCTTATTTGGGGAAAAAGATGAAAACAAGAACAATTCAGATTTTTTTTTCCATCAGACCAGGCTCAAAATAGAATGTTCTCAGCTTGGAATTGGGTACATTGGTAAAATGAATTGACAATATCTATCAGCATATCTAACATCTTAGGATGAACACCCTTGCCTTCTGCAGCTACTTGTATCACAACCCATTATTTGATCTTGTGTATTTCTATTCTTTAAAGCTACGCTTGTCTAATAAAAATTATTTGCATTTTTGGTTCTGATCTCTTGTTGATTCTTGGTGCTACTTTTCATCTGGTGCATTTAAATGTAGAGTATATTTTTCAAATATGTATTTTAAACGTTTTTACAGAGCACAAAAGCTACCTCTCTGGAGCCCTTTTTGTACCTTACTGATAATGCTACCATCAAACAATGGTGGTATCAGTCTTACAGGAATCAGTCAGAACTTGTCCCTGAATTCCTCAGATGCTTGTGTTCAAATGCTGCTCAGTCAGTTAAGTGCACAAATGTCAATGCATAATATTTATATTCAAATACCTATAAGCTGAAAAAAATTCAACCACAACAATGAAAAGTCCATCATTAGTTCTCATTAAGAAAATCTAACCAAAACTATTTTATTTATGTTTACTCTTCAATTTGTCAAACCTCATCACAGATTTATGTACAATTGCACTCATTCAAATGTAACTTTTTCTGCCTAGATATTATATTCCGCCTTACTTAGTTTTTAGAATATATTAGTCTAAACAAAATGGTGTTAAGAACTGGATTGTTCTTTTTTATATGGCAATGAAATGAGGATATTGTTGGTAAGGTTTGCTATTTAGGGGATAAAAGAAGCAATAACATAGCTAGTGGTGAAAAAATCAGTTTTGAACTGATTTAAATTTTTTTTCCTAAGACATAAAAATTATAGCTATGTTTTTGAATCCTTCATTTGAGAAAATATGTGGCTAAAATTAAGGTATATAAGAACATATTTATGCTCAGTAAAGATTTCCTAGTAGAGAATCAGTGCTTTGTAATTCACTTGTAACTGTCTTTTGGTCATGAAATTCGTATAATTTTGAGGCTTAGTAGTTCACAGTAAGGAGTTTTAGCTTCATGCATTGCATTGTCATTTTAGACACTTCTTGTACTATTTTCCTCTAATGTTTTGGATTACCAAACCGTGTGATTAAGCATGAATCTCACCTTTTGTTATTTGTAACCAGGTTATAGCCAAAGCCAGACATGACAGTGATGTTTCTAGGATGCTTTGTAATTGCTTTTTCATGAGAATATAGCACACCAGACAGTACTGAGTGGTGGGTGAAGTACTGCCTCATGCTTTCCCTTACCCACTGTGACTGCCTTTGTTTTTATACCATGAGCTCGTGGAGAAAAACTGGAAAGCATGACAGAATACTTCCTCAGAAGTACAAAACCTAAAAGTAAAGTAGAAAAACATATCTTTTATGATACTTATGGTGTTTCTTTTTTTAATAATAAGATGGTTAAGTTGGGCATGTATTGTTTTTGTAGCCTTGCTTACTGCTTCTGAAGGCATTTGCTGACACTGTTGTCCATTTGTATTTATGGGTTTTGCCTAGGCAAAAACACATAATAAAGATGCTCTAGGGGCCTATGGTATTGTTAATGTGGATTTACAATCTGCTTGGAAGAATATAAGTTTGAAAGTTCAAAAGAACTTACATTCTTTTCCTGATGATCTGTGTACATTAGATTTTTAGAAAAAGAAATTTAGCAGCATTCATGTACTACTACCACTGTAGTGCTCACCTTTAAGGTGTGAAAAGTTTGTGCATAGCTGATACATTTTCCAGTCCTCCAGCTTTTCCATAGAAGATTAATTTAATCCTTTGTGAAGAGTTTGCAGGAGGTGGCTAAAATTTCTGCTGGTTTCATTTCTGGAATATAATAAAAATTAATTTTATTTCAGGAATGCATTTCTCCCAAAGGCATGTCAGATGGTACCTCTCCATTAATTTTGGGTGTTCTGTGCAGATTCAAGTATTTGAATGGGAGTTTGTAGAAAGAAATCACTGGACATTGTGGTGTTGACCACACATAAAATGAGTAGTAGTAATAATTGACTTGCAATGAACAGGGCTCTTCAGCTTGTGTTCACAAAATAGAGATTTCCTTGAAAACCAGGCTTGCCACCTGTTTACTTCATTGTGGGTCTCACTGTAGCACTATACAGGTTGCGGGACTCTCTGCATAAATATTCAGACAGCTTCTTTATGTCTGCCTGAAAAGATGGGATTTATTTCTTTGGTCCTCTCAACCAGGCAAGCAAGTGGCAGAGCATTCAGAGGCTTAGAAGATGGAGAGGTTGTACTCTTGCAGCCACCATCACACTGTTACTCTGCTTCAAAGTCTTTCTTGTTCATCGCAGCTTGCATTTGCAGACAATGTGTAATATATTTCTCTTCTCCTGCTTAAACTTACCTTTGCTCCACCGATGTATACCAGAATTGCAGTTTGGGACAGCATTCCTCCCAAACTGTTCCATTTGATCTGACTCCCTGTGAGTAATCATTAAACAAAGTGGCTTTTATGTCCTGATATTTCCTTTTGGCATGCCAGAATTCAGTGCTGGTATTCATGAGTTAGGTAAATCTCAGATAAGAGCATAAGGGAGGATCAAAGAGCATCCACATGCTTGATTCCTAACTAGTTTTCCTAGCCCTTAAGAGAAATTCCTGTTGTCTCCTCAGTTCACAGAATCACAGAATCACAGAATATGCTGGGTTGGAAGGGACCTACAAGGATCATCCAACTCCTGGCCCTGCACAGCACCACCCCCAAGCGTCACACTAAGTGCCTGAGAGCATTGTCCAAATGCTTCCTAAACTCTGTCAGGCTGGTGCTGTGACCACTTCCCTGGGAAGCCTGTTCCAGTGCCCAACCACCCTCTGTATGAAGAATCTCTTCGTACTATCTAACCCAAAACTCCACAGTTGAGTCCCCAGGGGCAGCTGACCAGCATAAGTGATGGCAGCAGCTCATCCATATAAAGAAAAAAACTTAGGTTAGATGCAAGTATTTCCACACTTAGGTCCCAGTTTTGTAGCTCATGTGTAGCTTGTGCATACGTATGTAAATGTACAGAAATATATGAGAAAATGCTAACTGTATGCCCTGCTCTGACATTTTGGTGGCACTGCATTTACTCACAAGCTGTGCAGCAGCAATGTTAAGAGTAGGTTATCACTAAAAGGACATATTAAAATTTGTGTCACATCATCACTTAGTACTAACAGCTATTCTATAAAATTGAGATTTTTGAATTAATTTGTTTCAGGATAGCCTTATGTCTGAAAGGTAGTGTTCTCTACACCTTAGTCTTGAATACTTAAGGCAATTTGATTTTTATGTGTGGGGTTGAAAAAGTGACGCAAATATCTCTTTTAAAATCCTAACGAAATAGCCAAATTCATTTTTTTAAAGGAATGCTTCTATCCACAGGAAACCTCTCTACCTCACAACCTGTCTTTATTGGCAAGGATGTTAGGGCCATGTACACCACAGAGTCTATTGTCCTGTTAGCTTAATAATGCCAGTGAAAATCTAAAAATTATTCTCGTTATAGGCTAATGACCTTCTGGATTAGCAACATCAAGGAATGTACAGAGCCATTAAGTAGCTATTGCGTAGCCATAATGCACTAATACTTTCATGTGGCTGTTATCATCAGCACGCAGGTAGCATTACCAGGGGCTGTTACTTCTCTCTGAAATACCTGGTTTCTTAGCAAGCCCAGATGACACAGGACTCACTGCTGTGAGTGGTGTGGGGTCTTTCCAGCTATATTATATGACATGCTGCACATGTGGTGCCACCAGACATAGCTAGTGGGTTCCATGGAATCCTGTTCCATGGAATCCTCTGGAATTTTGAGAAGAATGTGCTTCCTTAAGCCCTGGTCAGTTCTAAAATCAATAATAGAAAATAGACTTGGAAAGGAATTTAAGAAATTATTGGGATTGTATTTCTGCTCCAAAATAAGATCTGCTACACCTAAGTAATTTGTGACTGATGCTTGTCTAACCTTTTTCTGAGTACCTTCTAGTATTTTATCTTCCTAGGCAAATAGTTCCAACACTGAACTTTTTCAATTCAGAGAGCTTGTCTTCATGTTACCCCAAGCCTCCCATTCTCGAGACTTGTGCCATGCAGCCTAGACTGTTATTGATTTTCCAAAGATCCCAAACTCTGTCTCTGCTCACCCTGCACTGTGTTTACTTAATCTTAGGCATGTGGGGGGACAAAACCTCTTTGCCTCCACTCCCTTCCTTATTGCTCAGTCAAGACCAGGGGGACCTTAAGAACTCTCCCTGTGTTGGAGGGAAAGACCCGGAGAGGAATCTGTCTGGTGCAAAATGGGCTCATCTGAAAAAACCAACACAGTGCCCATCTTTTTATGCTGAAAAAAACAGGCACTTGCAAAGGAGTCATGACCTTGTTCTCCACTTGATACATGGGCATGGAGAAGGAAACACAGGGTGGATTTTCAGTAGGGCAAGTCATCCAGGCCCCGTCCCTCTTCCAGGAAGCACTGCAGGGTATGATCCTGCTGAGAACTTGTGGCGCTTTTTGGACTTGAGCAGAGGAAACCAAGTGCCTCATTTTTCTACTCCCTTCAGCATTGCCTTGGAGCTTGGCTCCAGTCCTGCAATGAGGAGAACGGGAACAAGAGGGGACAATGACTGGGAGATGCTGTGAGCAAGAGCAGTTTTCAGCCTCTTGCCAGTAATGAGCCACCAAAATCTGCACCATTTCCATGAGCAATTTAAACGTATTAGTCTCACCTGTCTGCAGTGAACATGGAAAACCATTTATTCCTTCCCTATTTATAAAATGAGTTTTTTTGTAAAAAGCAATTCTCTTCCTCCTGCTCAGCTTTCTGTGGGCTACCTGACCCCTTGGTCTTCCTGCACAGGCAATGGATACACTCAAAGTACACTTTTCCCAAACTGGCACTGTCAGATGTAAACCAGTTTTACCCCGTCATTCTGAACAGATAGAATTTATGAGCTTACATATGATTGTCCCTTTAGTATGTCCAATGGCAGAGCTGCCTCATTTTCCTAACACTATGAACTGAACAGCCACCAATGTCGTTCTGCATGTGTTAGAAATGTGGCCCCGCTCTAGTCAAAGCAGGGGTTTGGTGCAGTGATACTGCCAGTGAGAACAGCTCTGTGGTCATAAGAGGAGTAGGGCTGAGGAGGGAAGCGGGATAACAGGGATGCAGAAGGGGCTCAGCCTTTCTAATTCTTTCCACTCTCACTATGCAAGCCTGCAGTTTTGCATATCATCTACTTGAAAATATTTTGAGAGTATTATTATCCTGTTAATTTTGTTTCCTGGGTGAGCTCAGGTCCCTGGCTGTGTACATAATTAATCAAAATTATCCAAAAATGCAGTTTGTAGGGACTCTTACCAGGAACTGGGCCTGTAACTGAATATCATGATGCATGACTGCCTGCATAGTTCAGGAAAATTATTTCTTTTTTGTTCTGAACTCTGGAATTCAGTCTCAGTCTAGTCACAATGAATTTGTCTTCCTTTAAGGTGTGTGTTGGAGCTCAGGTGGATTGACAATGTCCTTTTCATATCTTCCATTCCATTTGTTATGGAAATGACCTGTCATTTAATATGGCCCTATTCTGCACTGCACTGACCGATGAGATGAGAATCATTGTTCTGGAAAAGAAAATAGATTAGCTTTAAGCTATCATGCCCTAATGTTTAGAACAACAGTCAGAGTCAATGTTTGTTTTGTCAGATTCTGGATAATGAAATAAATGGTACAGAGGGTCATTAACTCAGTGATTTATGTAAAGAAAATACTCCTAGGTGGCAAAGCATGACTAACTGTTTAATCAAACCATTCTGAAAGGATGATGAGACAGTATGGAAATCTCTTCAAGAGTTTGAAATGATATCAAGAGAACCTTGTAGTTCTGACCACATCTTTCCACTGCATGTGAAGAAACCAGCTTGATTCAAACCCTTATGGAGTGATATATGTGGTCATTTTCTGTTTGGTAATGAAGAGCGTTTTTTAACCCATTGTCAGGCCTTTCACAGGATATGGTCAAAACAAAAAGAATCCCTCCTCTCAGGGTTGAAATCTGCATTTTGAGTACTCAGACAATCGTAATCTGCTCAGATGCCTATGTATGAGTTTGAATTTGATATATCTCCCAGAAGAATTCCTTGCAAACAACTTACATACTTTATTGCACAGAAAAATGTTGCAGAGAATGCAGATAGGGGCAGCTGTACCAAGCATACCCAAGGGCTGTGCTCTGGAAAGGGCAAAAAGCTTGTCACTGTGATTATGCCTCTTTGAAAAGTATTCTAATCATAACTGTTGTTCATGTTTTGAATGTAAATCTTGACAAGTAAGGACTTGATTCAAAGTCCACTGCTGACAGAAATAGCCCCTTTTTTTCCCTTCAGTGGACTTTTGTTTTCCAAAGGCTCCTAAACTCTGCCCTGCCTTTGAACTTTAAGGAAGTTTCTAGTTGGATATGACAGAATATAATCATTTTTAATCCAGGGATAAGATTTTAGTGTCTCGATTTATCCTTTAGAAGACCTTTCTGAAGGGGGATATCTTTAGATAGCCTTTTTGAAGGGGAATATTTTTAGACCTAGCAAGCTGGAACCATTTCTTAATCACTTATTTTTTAATTACTATTCTGTGGCTAGACATGGATGAAATATTTCTTTACATTTATTTTGAACCAGCATAATAATTTAAACCACATAGATGGAAGTGACATGGCACATTTTTCTCCCTATCACCTTTTCAAAATTTTCTGCTTTCTCATGCTCTCAGCCTCTTGGTCTTCTAACAGATCACCTTGGGTTAGATGAAGATGTGATTTCAATATTGTTGTTTTAGTACAGTTTCAGTGCAATTTTATTACAGTTCAAGTCATTCCTCTCACAGGTGAACTAATGATGCTTTTTCCAGGAAATTTTTGGTTACAACGTGAAGTTGCATTGTCCATGTAATTTTCTACAATCATAGCATCTGGATATGTTATCCTTAAATTCATCACCTGCAGTTAGTATATTGACAATTCAGCTTTTATATTCCCCCACCCCCTCCCAAAACCCCCTGTCGTTCTGCTTGTGGAGGGAAGTTGAGGTGGTTGTGCTCTAATGCCTTGTCATAGTTAAAAGGAGTGCAGTGTGAGTCTGGCTTTGCCCAGATTTGATGACTTCAAAGGGAATGTTACGATTTGGGATCCTGGATTCCCAAGGACTTGAGCTTGGTACTGCTGCCTTTGGCTGTGTGCATCTTTTTATAATGTCACATTGGCTCTTCATCATTTCATCATCTTCTGTCATCTGGTGACTCTGACAGGGAGGCTGCCATAAAATCACTAAAAAATCAAGACGGGTAAGACTTTCATTTGATTTGAATGAAGCCCTGACATGATTTTTCTGAAACTACCAAATTTCTGCTTGACAGTAAGCTGAAAGGAGTGTTGGAAACCTTTGCCAGATAAGTAATTCTTGCATTTGCTTCTAAAGTAGGAACATATTTATAGAACCATAGAATATGCTGAGTTGGAAGGGACCTCTCAGGATCATCAAGTCCAACTCCTGGTCCTGCACAGGACACCCCATGGGCAATACTAATATTTTATTTTATTTTTTTGCAACTTTTCATATATCTAATTAAAATTTTAAGTAAAGTGGGCGTTTACTAAGTACATTTTTAAACTTAATTATGTTTTTTAGTTCTATTTTTTTCACAAAAAATTTATTTGAAGGCAGTAGATGAAAACATGTGCTTCAGTGCAAGTTTACTGAAACATATTTGTTCCCACAATAGATAAACAAGTAGAAGGTGACACTTTCTTCATACAGAATGTGTTTAAATATTTGTGTTAAGCTAATTCCAAAGGCAAACAACAAATACAAATATAATTTCTTCTTGCTGTCCTGCATCTTGCAATCAGTTCTTTGGATTACAACCTTTGGGGAATGGTCCTGCATCTTGCAATCAGTTCTTTGGATTACAACCTTTGGGGAATGGTCCTGCATCTTGCAATCAGTTCTTTGGATTACAACCTTTGGGGAATGGTTGCTAAATCATGGCATGAGATTAGTGTTAAAGGGAAAGTTAACAAAATGAATGGCAGAAATTATGTCAAATTCACCTGCCATTTATTCCTACTAAGTTTTGCGACTGGGTTTTTGATCTCCAGCAGCACCTGCCTGATCTTTTGATTACAAAGGTCATACAGGTGAAGGTGTAATCATACTGCTTCAATGTAAAGCCTCACCACTGTTATCAGGACATTGCACTGGCTGTCCCTTGGTTTCTAGAGGAGTTTAAGACATTTATTTCAAATCAGAAGTCTATAAGAGGCCTGCAATAGGACAGTGTGGGAGAAGGCAGCAGCATACTCTTAATGACCTAAGACAAAGAAAACCTTTCTCCTATGGCCCTCAATGGTGATGTTTCAGGAAGGTTGCAAACATACAGTCTAATGGGATTTTTGAAACCTATGCTTCCTAGAGAATCAAAATGCCAGACAAAAGTTATTCTAGAAATCAATTAATGTTCCAAAGCTCCTAGGATTTCACTGTATGCACTGTATTGTTGACAGGGTACCTAGAATTTTACACTGTATTTTAGATAACAATCATGTAATTTAAAATACTTGTGTGCAATACACACACATCTATCCATCTATCCCTTCTACATACACTTTTTTTTCACCATTCAGGAAGGTACTTCATTTTACCTTCAAACTTAACCCTAGTCAAGGAAGTACCCACAAAACTTTTAAGGCTGTTGAGTTTGATGAGACTAATACTTGTATTTATGGTTAAACACATATGGGCTCCCAAAGAGGTGGAGTTTTATTGTAGGTTGTTCTTTTTTAAGTGATAATGTGTTTTTTCCTATAATCAGATCTGAATTAGCAGAGAGAATCAGGGTTTTGTAGTTAGTCACTGCTGATGATTTGAAGCATTCAGTGGTTCCATGCCTAATTTAATATTTTAAAACCCAAAGCATTAAACTCAGCTAATGCTTTGCTTGCTAAGTGATAAATGGCAAAAGTACATTTAATTAGTTTAATTTTTTTTTTTTTGTAATGCTGATTGAAGGAAAAAAAAAGGTAAGGTCTGGCTTTTACTTTCACAAAAGAGTCTATTTGACATTTATGACTAAGAATGCATGAAATGACAGTGAACATTTACACCTCCTTTAATTAAATGATCTCTTAAATAGCGGGCTGGTAAATTGGAAAACAGAATTGCTGGTCCTTGCTATTTGAATGTGGTTTGGTTTTGTTCTGTTGGGTTTTTTTCTGGAGCTTCTAGAACCATCAAAATAGGAATGAATTTGAACTTTCATGGAAAGAAAACTTACAAAGATAGTCAGTATTATTTAAAATTGAGGTGAAAAATTTGAAAATTTGACCCTACTTCATATGAATGTCCCTGAAACAAAGAGACAAATAAAATGAGATTTAAATGTATGTATTATCATGACTAAGAAATTTATTTCTAGTATTTTGATATCTCTTACATGAAATTTTAGTATTTGTTGAAAGCTGTGATGCTACAGTAGTGGGAATACTTGGCATCCGGAGCACAGACTTCGTCGATAAATGTAAGATTTGCCAAAGTGAGTGTGTCAGAACAATGTCCTTTCCCATTTCCAGAGCTCATTCTGGCTTTTCCCAATACAAAAAATGCAGTAATGGATAATTCTGTCTTGCTACATTTTGTTTGCAAAGAAACATTTTTGCCAGCAGATAACCAGTTGCACTCATTAATCTATAAAGAAAGATCCATAAGATGGTGCTGTATCTTAAATCTGACCAGAGTAATTTGCATTGAAAAATAAAAATTATGCTGCAATTGTAGCTTAGAACACTTGTTGTAAGCTGAATGTTGGTAACAATTTCTTTGGCAAACATATTGCAAATGTTAGTTTCCAGTCACTCCAATATGTTAATTTACATGTATTAAAATATTAGTCACAGCATTTTTGTTCAAACCTGAAAAGTATAAAACCAGCTGGAAGGTAGTATCAGTCATGCTCAGGTTATGAGCAGTCAGTACCTTGCTTTCACAGCTGAGTTTCATTCCATCCTTTTTTGCTAAAGCCAAGTGATGGTCTGAAGGACTCCTCCAGACATTGCTTTAATGGGAAAAAAACAAAAAACCCCAGTGCACTGGGGTTTCTACTTAAAGGGGTAAGTTGGCTATTAAAGATAATGGCCAAATCTGGCCAGCAAATGAAAAGGCTGTGGGAGAAATGAATTTGAGACATTATAGCCACCCACACATGCAACAAGAGCAGAAATTTCATGTGCAGCCAACACATAGTTTTGTGGGATTTTGGTAATAACAATGGTGTCAAATGAAGGACTGGCTGGAGAGCAAGCAATTACAGCATTATCCCACTGGAGCCTGGGCAGGGGATCATAGCTCAGTAATAGCCTTTCACCACACCTCGTGGCTGCAGTAATGCAGAGCCAGGGCTGAGCTGCCAGGCCAGCCAGGCTGCTGACAGGAGGAGGGAAAAGAGGCTGTCAGAGAGGGAATCGGCTGTCACATCTCCCAAGGTCTGTTCAATTCCAAGTGTGTTTCAGCTAGGAGGCTACTGTACTTCAAAGACCTGGTTGCACTGGGAATTTTACCTTCTTGAATCACCCAGGTTTGCCCCTACATTTTTCTCCCTGTTCGTTTCTCTGAAGGGGTGTGATGACAAGGGCACCTGATCAGTTGATAAATCTCTGTTTTTCTATACAGTGTATTTCAGTTACTCATTTACTTCTGGAGTTATTTGTACATAGTCTCAGTTTTTCTCCATGAAAAGAAGAATCAGGAAAAACACAATATGCAAAATGTCTAACGCAGAAGTAGGGGAAGAAGGAAAGTTGGGTTCAGTGCAGCGTAATGCTGTGGGCAGTAAGGAAAAAAGGAAATGGTGAATGATTTTTCAATGGTCGAGAGAGAGAGAGAGCACTTAGTGTCAGCAATGTACCTAAGCTGATCCAGCATGGTGTAGGAGATGGAATATGCCAGTAAGAAACTCATAGCATCTTCCCTCTCTTTTTGAGGGACTTGAATGATAGTATCTGCAGACTGCATCCTCCTTTGCCTTTTTGGATAAACCTGTCACCCTGTTGATTCCAGACCTGGTGAAACTCCAATTACCTCATTGGGTAATGAAGGTAAGACGGACTAAGTAAAGAAGGATAGAAACTTTTTTTTCAGATGGCTAATGGATTTAATTCACAGGTAAATGTTATGGAGAAAAACCTGTGTTCTTATACTCCTATCATAGTCCCTAGATGGAAAAAAAATCACTACTTTTGGTGAGAGATACAACACAAACTAGAAAGATATTTTTCATTTTTTCTGCTTGTTATTTAACTGTTGAGCAAAACCTGAAATGTCATTCTTAATGCAGGTAAATTGATTGTTGAACCAGTTCAGAGGATCAAGAAAGAAAAGAGGTAAGCATAAGCTACTTTAATAGAGCTAACATAAACTGGAGGCTAAAAGTATGCATATATAAAGCAAATGTAGTGTATGCCTGATTATTCATGGAATGCTCTAGGATTGGTTGCAAAAGATTACATGACAGTGTAAGGCTAGAACTTCTACCTTGTATCATGTAAAAGATATCAGTATACTCTGGTTTAATTTAATTCTGTGAATTCTTGTTAAAGATGCTTCCGAATTTTTTCTTCCTTCCTATAGTGCCATGTTTCAAGCAGCTTTTTGATTGCTTTCTTGTGTAATGATGCACGACCTGATCACAGAGACAGCTAACTCTGCTGATGTGCTGTGTTATTATAATGCCACCTGGTACCTCATTTGTTTGATACATTAGGTAGCATACCACATCAACAAAGCAAAGTGCTCACATCATTTCTAAAAAGATGGAATGTTTCAGTGGCAAGCAGGGTAAAAGCTATAGCTATGAAACAGTGCCAAAATGCCCCTTGGCTTTTTCTTTTTCACTTTATGAAACTTGTGAGATAATTCAAGACCAAGAAGACCTATTAAAAAATATGAACTGATGAACTGATCCATTTTAATCTCAACATGACAGAATCCTTGGTTTATTTTGTATATGTACCATCATCAAAATAAGAAAACAAAAAAAGTAAACTGTTTCTGGAATGTAATTATTTTATGTTTTTATAAAGCAGCTATCTCCAGGAGATCTGATGACTAAATGCTGCGTTTTCAGTAGGTATATAAATGACATACAAAGAGAAGTAACTTCTAAAATGAATTCTAAGATAATTCATAAAAGCCATAGATGCTTGTAGTTAACACATTCTTGCTACACAGTCTTTGTGACAGGTAAAGACATCAGAGTGCCTCATGAGGAATAGGTTCCCTGAGCAAAGGCCACCTCCTGAGAGACTAAGTCCCATGAAACAGCAACAGCACAAACAAATCACTTCTCTGGTTCTGTGACAGGACATAAAAGGGAGGTAATGAATCAAGCAACCAGGTTCCATACTATTAAGAATATTTAGGTGTTGTCCCCCATTCCTGACATAGGGATTCCTGAGGGCATCCCAGGCTGGAGTACAGTCTGCATCTATTTTACACACTTTCACAGTGCCTCTGTAAATCCCTTGGTATCCACTGTGACCAGAGCTGAGAGACACCTCTCAGCGTTTCCATGAGGTTCCGTCACTTGCACCATTCCCCTCCTGGACTGCAGTGTTGTGTCTATGCTGGGCCCTGCCTTAAAGACAGACTGCATCTGCCTGTGGGACAGGGACAGAGCAAGCTCCATTCCTGCAGGTTCATTGCTGTGGCTGTGCAACCCCTGGGCCAGACTGCAGTTCTGATGGGTGCCCTGAGCAGCAGAGAGAGCAGGTGTCTGGGAGAGGTGGGACAGCCTCAGAACTGAGGTGCACACAGTGTGTCTGCAGGTACACAACACACCTTTCACACACTATTACTTCTTTTTCCCAACAGGTTCCTGCTTCACATTTGTTATCCATCATGTCCTGGCTTACTGATCAAGCTTGTCCAGCTATGCCCTTTCTTCTGCAGGCCCCAGTGATCTGGTGCATGTGGAGGTCACTGTCTGCCTGCTGCTCCCTGCTTGGCATCCTTAGCAGGCTGCCTGTAGAAAGCAGAGACTTGGAGCCACATAAAGACGTATGCTCTTGGACTCTCATTCTCTCTGGAAGTAAACTAAGGGCTGAAGTTGGGACATCCTTTACAGCATCCCTTCCATGCACATATATGTGAGTGCTCTGTCACAGTCCTTCTGGAACAGGTAATTTCTGAGGTACATTTGCTTCCTCTGCAAGTGGAACTCTGCAATGGAGAATTGCTGTTCATGGTCTGACCATGGGCCTTCTCAATTTTTTTCCTTCTTTCCCTACCATCACATCCAATTGCAGTACTTTCCCTGCAAGGTCATTGATGGTCCCCTATGTGACATTTGTGGTCCAGTTTCCTGAACATGGTTTCTCAGAGGCACTTTTTCCAGTTGGATGGAAAGTCACTGTCACTGTCATCTCCAAGGAGCACTCTGGGCAAGCAACAGGATGAACAGCCCTGAGCCTTTCCTCTTCTTCATGCCTTCACACCTGAGTATTTCCAGTATGTTTTTCAGGTGGCTAGATTGTGAGGATGATGAGGGAATTTACCTTTCAAAAGGTTTTAAACTGACACCTACAAATGTGGATGAAGCTTTGAGATGAAGTCCTTCCACTCAGAGTTGAGACCATCCAGCAGAGGTGGCTGCTGATCTGCTTGTCCCTGTAACTTTAGCAGTCAGGGCTGCTCAGATTGGGAAAGTTCCTATTATTCCCAACCAACAGCAGAGGAGATGAATCTCTGTCTCTAAAATACTTTTTTTTTAATGTCTGTTGTTATGTGAGGTCTTCAAATTTTAAAGGCCTTTTCCAGCCTAAATGATTCTATGATTCTGTGTGTCATGAAGACTGATCTCAGCCCAAAGCCACTGGATCCTGCAGTTCCAGTTTCATGTTGCTAGTCTTTATGCACTAGTTCAGAAGTTTTTGGCAAGCTGTGGGTTGGTGGTCTGGTGGGGAATTGTCCTGTCTTGTGCACAGAAGGCTCACTAGGAGTGGCAAAGAGTGTCTCTGTTCACAAAGAGCAACCAACAACTACAGGCTCCCCTGTATTGTGACAGAGTGGAAGAAATGCAGGTGATCAATCAGTTGTGAAAAACCTGCTTAAGATTAGAAATACTACAGTGGTGTTTTTCAAAGCATGGATAGACCTCCTTAAGGAGGTGGGGGAACATAGCTTAATTCCCGTGTCACGTTATCTTCAAGGAAATGCAATCCTCAACTGAGATAAGGCCTGCATCCTATTTTTGAAGCAAAATCTGCCAGAACAAGATTTACAGAACACTCGGTAGGCAGGCTTTGCACTATGATTTCAGTAGAGAACTTCAAAATCTCTCTAGCAGATTCAGTGCTGTGAAGGCTCTGTGAGATTTAGTGTGGGCCTGGGACGCTACAGAAGTGTTGCAGCGGGGATTACTGCAACAAGCATATTTCAAACCAGGAGTCCCGTGGAAACGAAGTATATATGGACAGATTCGTGGTAGATGTTTCAGGGATGTTTATTTCTCCAGCTGCATGGCCGGGGCTCCGCTCAGGAATCCCGCACTCACAGGACCCGAGGGTCCTTGGCGTTATCAGGGAACCCAAACCAACCAATGGGGAATGAATCTGAGCAGGGGCACGGAAACCCCGTGTCTCCCCCCCCAGGGCCCATCTCCCAGGGCTCCATGGCAGGGGAGGGACCCCAACACAGAAGGACTCTTTTGAGGCAAGGGTACACCAGGCCAAGGGAGACACATCTCCAAGGAGCAAATCCTGGTTTGGGCTGTGGTCAAAATGTTCTTGTTCCATCTGTTTCAGTGTCACAGCCAATAAGTGTTAAAGCATGGCTAGTGCTGAGAGGCTCAGAGGGGTTTAGTGCACAGAAAGGAAGTGCTGAGCACAGCGCAGGGTTGGAAGGGGGTCTGGAAGCTTCTCTTCAAATGTTTTCAATATATTTCATCTCATGACCCCAGCTGAGAACTAATTTACATGGATTTTAGCCTTACAAGGGAAAAATACAGTGAAAAGCAAATTTTGTGAATTGCTGCTTAGAGAGCACACTTGAGCAGAACTTACTGTGCTCATTTATCAGCTAATTCATTAGGGTTCACATCAGACTGTCAGGGTGCTTGGCTGTGTTCTGTAATGGCATTTTTTTCCACTGCTGAACAGCAATTTTGCAATCGCTGCATCAATTATTACAATGTAAAATATTTGATATGCCATTAGATGAAAAGTAAATTTATCTTGTGCTAGGAACTGCATCAGAATGTGATAAATGCACTTGGTACTCTTTGGGCTTTACAGAGAGAGGCACTCGAAAGAGCAGATTGTCTAGAATGAAACTACCATCTGGAAATTTTGTCTGAAGCCTGATTACAATTAGGGTTTAAAGGACCACTTAAAAAAAAAAAAAAAAAGCTCATTTGAAGGAAATCTACTTGTACGGGTAATTTAAAAAACGAACTAAATTTTAATAAATTTTGATTAAGCGGAGGTGTAAATAAACCAATATTTAATTTCTGTGTCTTGAATCTAAACAAGTTTAAGAAATGCTCCACAGTATATCAGGTAACTGTGTTTGCATGTAAAGAACAGTGATCCATGCTATTTGAAGATTTTTGCTTGTGACAGCAAGAGACATGCTTTGTATATTTTTGGGGGTTTGGTTTTTTTCTTGAAAAAACTCATGCAAATTAGGTTCTTCAAAAATACAGTCATAATCTTCCTGAAAAGCTGTGAGCTTGAAGAAATTTGGTTTAGAAATAAACAACGCACAAAGATTCAAGAAATTATGTGATGTGCTATTACTTAGGAGCCAAGGTCTGTCACAAATGTGTGTTTTTTCATTATGAGATTTTAACAGAAAAATGTGAGTCACAGCCAAGCTCTCCCAGTTATTTTGGCAGTAATTCTTTAAATGACCCAAATGGCCAAAATTATATGTGTTTCATTCTCTTCATCTCTTCTCTAAGGAGGAGAAATTTGTGAAGAGCAGTGCTTGGCTTTGATGGAATGATTGTCTAAGTTTATATGTTTTTTATTTAATTTTTATTATATTAGCTGGTTTTTATTTTAGAACAAAATAAATTTGAAGTTGTTTTCTTTGAAGTTGACTCAAGAGGGTGAAGTTTGCAGCTGAGCTTAGCACCTATGTGAATTCTTATCACATTTTCATGTGCCTGAAAAATCTGAGTTCTCTGTAATAATTTAGAAATTAAATTGTTTTGTTCCTGAGGTATAAACTGTGATATTCATCCTTGATTTTCCAGCTGGTTAGGGCCTGTTCCATGGGGCATCTTTAAGAAAAGCATAGCCCCTGTGGACCTGAATGGTACTCTCTGGGAAATCTGTGCTGACAGGTATGCAGTGGTGTTGTTCTGCAGTTCCTGAGACTGTTGGAGGGATGGGCAAGGGCACTTTCTGCCACTCACCTGACAGCTTTGTGCTGAGGCAGGTTGCTGGAGCTCAGCAGAGACCCCGTGAAGGTGTGCAAAAGGGAGGCCAGCTGCTGCTCGCCAGGATGGAGCAGGGTCTCCCAGGCAACTGAAACCATTTGGAGATGCTGGCTGTGAGAGTTTAGTGACACGGAGAGATGAGAGAGCATGCCTTAGCAACAGGCTCAACTGGCTGTAATGAATACGTACCTCTAACCACAGATGGCTGCGCAGAAAATTCTTCAGAGTGATTTCATCTACCTGCTAACACTGTCCTCCCTCCGCGGGACTCAGAGCCAACCTGCTGGTCCTTGTGTGGGAGAGAACACACCTGAGGATGAGGCAATTTGTGACACTGACATGATCAAACATTTTGAAGGATAGCCAGAGTTGTGTGTGATCTGCATAGGAGTGCCACGCACGCCCGTGCCATCGCTCACATACTGCTAGCATGGAGGAGCTGAATTGCATTCTCAGTAACCATTATTTTCAGCTGCATCAATAGGCCTCATTAGGGACAGGGAACAGGTCACAGGAAAATGTAGAAGACAGATTAAAGAGGAAGATGTTTACAGGGCTGGCTTCATGAAAATTTTTAATATGCAATTCTTCATACTACTGTTATCACTTAGAAAGTAGGTGAGACTCATCTGTAGTATGTATAGTACTGACACCATCAGGACTGGTTGCAACACAGTACAGATGCCTTAGAAAGACGGACAATCTTAAAAAAAAAAATTAAGAGATTTTTCATTCAGTATTGTGCATATCTATTTCAATTATTCTCTGAAAATAGTACCATTCTCTCTTTTCTGTACCTAATTATTCTCTTCATTGAACTTATTCTCTTAATCTAGCTCTGAGCTCTTTACTTTTCTACATTGTCTTTTGTGGGGATAGGGAGTCTGGAGCCAAATACATCATTCTGTCAATTCAGAGAATGGCATTATTATACTTTTTGTATTACTTTCCCACCTGCTCCTTTTAAATTCTAGCAATTTGTTTGCTTCTTAACTACTCTCACAGAGAGATCAGAGATTTCTATTGCACTGTCCAGGATGATACCTAAGTCCATTTTGTGAATGGTTACAGTTAATTTAGAACCAAGTAGTGTGGCTGCATGGTTCAAATTGCTCCTTCCACTGCTCATTAACCTCACATTTATCAACTTCTAAGAAAAGCTTAATCTTTTTCCTTTCTAAATTAGATTACTTAAACATAAGAATGGAGAAAATGTATATATTTGTATCATTTTAAGAAAGAAGGCATTGAAAACTCAAGTTTAAATGAATCCTCTACCAAATCAGGATGAAACCCTGGTACTTTGTGAAAGCCAATTACTTCTCTTCATCAGCCTTCTGAAGGTCTTTGATTGCCACAAAAAAAACCCCCAAAAACAAACAAACCCAAACAAGAATTATCAGGTAAAATTCCAGAGACTATTTGTATAGTCCTAGGAAGGGCTGACAAACAATCACACATTCAAAATATAATGTCTGAGTTAAGTACAAATATTCTTAAGGTAATATACGTAATTTGGGTCATATTCCCTAATGACTGTCTCTAGTTCTCCAAGATCAATGTGCTTTCAAATTTCTTTTTCCTGATTCACATTCCAAATTCTTCTCTCCGTCACCATTAAAATTCCTGCCCAAGGCAACTTAGCTGTTTACCCTTGCTCTCTCTATCCACATCAGCAGAACCAAAAGGGTGCTCCAAAATTAATCTCTATCATCAGTCTCTCTGGTCACATAATTCCTAAATTACTATCTTTTCTCTCGTTATACAAAGCTGAACCTTTCCTTTGGAGCCCAGTTTACTGTTGACTTTCCAGGGGCAGCCTAGCCTGTAAAAGAACGTGTAATGTAGAAGCTGCTGAGATGCTGTCATATTATTTTCACCAGAGTAAAATTATATGTAAAAACGTAATTAGCTGTGTGAGCTTTCCCTACCTAATCTTTACTCATTTGAGCTGACTTTACCCATTTGATTTGACTGAATTCTTACAGACTGCATTAGACTTCTTTCATTTCCTAGGAACAAAAAAGCAATCATGAAAACTATGTCATTATAACTTCAGTAGACTCTGGTATTAAGATAATAATATAAAAAAAAAAAGTAGTGAAAATTCTGTGCTGCTAGAGCTAACAAAGGGTTTGCCAAATTTTAAAAGTTTTATGCCTAGAAAAAAAAAACAGTTTAATTTTTAATAATACAGGAAAGAAATTATGAATACTTTTATTTGTTAAAGTTTCTTTATATTTTTAAATGTAAAAATGTCTTACTTTGACATGTATGGTATTCTTGATATATCATCTATCATCGTGTTCTCCACTGGTAAAAATTAAGATCATTGACTGTAGCAGGTCTGCATTTTTTCATCTTAGTTGTTGTATAACTTACCCAGAACAAGAACATGAATGTAGAAGGAAGACAAAATTTTGTTATTTTTATTATCACAGTTTTGATATAGCTGTTACTTTATGAGCCAAACACTAGCTCTAAGCCATGGAGGGAAGACTAGAGCCTTCAAAGCCCCTGTTCTTTGAAAAGGTGAACCTGGAATCTGTTGGTTTAAGTAAATTCTGGATTCCTATTGTAGTAGCTGCAGCAGTGGCATTAAGCCGCTGAGAGTGTTGCAGGCTTTCCATGTGAGATACTGAGCTGGTTTCTGTGAATTTACATAGTTTCCCTAGGATTTTTTCTGAAGTCTCTGTAGCTTCTGAGGTGAGCCCTCAGAAGAATGTCACTAAGCAAGAGGGCTTTGTAGGACAGCAAGAAGACAGAGGAGCTCAGTTCTGAGAAGAAAACACTGCTATGGACGCATGTTTGCTGTCCTGCAGGGAAGGCTCAGATGTCCATATTGTCTAAGGACTGGAGCAGCATTCAACTGATTGCTTTTTCTTTTGATATATCACTCAGCTCATTATTTTCCTGGAAGGATTAGGAGAAAGTCTTCCCCAGGAAACCTCACAGGTTTTGTTTTCCTAACCCCTTCTTTATTCACACAGGCTATCCCCTAAGTAAGCATAGGGACTGTAAACCTCCCTGCAGACCTATCCTTAAAGTAAACAAATAAAAATGAACAATATTGTTAAACAGGCAGCTAGGAATTGGACAGATGATATTGGAATCACCTAACAGCCGTCTGTCTCTGAAAGGAGGAATTGGCTGACAGTTCAGCTCTAAAAGAAACAAATGACACTGGCAATTTCTCCTTGACCTTTTATTTTTTATTTGGAAACAGAGAAAAAAATAATAATTAGTATATAGTGACTATATTGAAGAAATCTGTCTCTCACGGTATTTCAAGGAAATAAATGACCGTAAAAAGACTAAATTCAGACTGAAGCATCCTGGTTTATTTGTAGTTTTTTCCATGATTGATTGTGAGCTAAACAAGCCTCTTTCTATTATATATCAGTGGTGTGCTCTCAGGCCTGCACTGTCCCCTTCTTCCCAGGGAAGTGGATGAAAATCACTGTAAGACTCTCCTCTTCTAGAGGAAAATTCCCAACTATTGAATGAGAGCTTCGGTGGATCGATGCCGTGTCTGTCCCTACAGGTCCCTCATGCACCGCTCAGGCAGCGCTCTGCCAGCACCCACGCGTGCCCCCGATCTCACCTTCGCAGGTGGCTGTGAACAGCCGCTCACACCCACAGGCTGTGCACGAACAGGAGACAGAGAGGCGAGAGGGGCTCTCTGCCTGCAGCTGCGAGGCGTTTAATGGCAACACCGCCAAGGGAACAGAGGCAAGAAGAGCACAAAACCGAAAGCCCGAGCCTGTTTTATCCCAAAGTCTCCCAAAGGCGGGCAGAGCATCCAAAACCAATGGTCTGAGGGCTCGGGGGCAGAGGCAAGGTTGAGTGATATAACAGGGGCCAATGGGAAACGGGATGGGAAGGAGGAGAAGGCCAGTGGCCAGCAGAATCTAGACAAAGGGAGAACTTCCTAAGTGTTGTAAGGAGAGACCACTTTTAGGGCAACTTGGGGGGTGTAAAGTGGACTTAGCTACCGCAGCCCCCAACTTTTCTGTGCAGAGCGAGCAGCCATGCAGAGCAGCAGCTCCACTCAGCCCATGGCCTGTACTGTCCATTGAGGTGGCTGGCCTTGGCCACTGGTGCCCATCAGGCTGCCTCTGAGGTGTGCTGTCTGTGGGCTGAGAACTTGCCCTTCTGTCTTCCTCCTGATGATTCTTGACAAATCTTCTGACATTTGATAAAGAATACAAACTCATACCTCTGTATCCACCTTTTATGATCGTACACTAGGTTCACACAATGGGCTTCAGACACTGGGCCTTACTCAGGGATTAAAGAAGTCTAAATCCTTTTTACTAACTTCACTGGTTTAAGGCTGGGCTCCTTGCTTTGCTTAAAAGGACTTCAGATGAAATGTGGAAATGATAAGGCCTTCAGTGCTCTGTGTAGTAATTTCTCCTTCTTCATGTGTGGCATTTTTTCAGTGATGCTTTTCTATTTGCTCAACCTACCTGTCACTTAGATTCCTTGAAGCCATTAGACTTGACGATTTCTTTGCAAAATGAAGTGGAAAAACATATTCAGTCAAGGCCGGTCCCTGGAGAAAACCATTGTTTGCAGTGATTCAATTTAATTTCAAACATATCACATCAGTTTCTATTGTTAAGTTTAGCATTTCAGCACTATGGAACCTGATGAGACAAAATTGCATTTTCACTGTAAAATCAGATTTAGCTTTCTGAGTGATGAACTGGTGAGTGATTGTATTTCATTATGTATATTGCAAAGATAAGAACATGCTCTGCCACACTATAGCTTATATGCAACCAGTTTTGGGTTGGGTTTTTTGTTTCTTTTTTCCTTTTTATTTTAATAGATGTTTGTGTGTGAGAGTTATTTGGGTCAGAAACTGCCAGGGCTTCTAAGTTTTAAGACTCCCAGCTTTGCCAGTGAGCTTGAATCTACAAATGTGTTAGGGTGTTCCTTTAAAGTGTAATGTTGTTTCCATAGCCTTGGACTTTCTGACACTGTGCAGCTGAATATTGTTGTTTGCTTAAGTGCAGTGTGATTAGCTGTCCTTGAAAATATCATCTATGGCAGTTTGATCGTGTAGCAAAATGCCAGGAGTCAAAGGACACAAGAACATCCTCTACCCCCACCAGATATACTTGCACATTCTGCAGCAGGTATATTATTTTAGGCTTTGATTTGGGAAAGTATTCCTAAGAAAGGCAACTCAGAAAGATCTATCTAGTTAAAAGACACTGCCCTGAGGAGATGTATGAGTTCATATCTTGGCATTTCCAGAAAAAGATGTTTAAGTGTGTATATTTTCCAGAATCATGGCCTTAGATTTATTCCCTCTGGAGTCCATCAACTAAACCAATGTTAGACACTTAGACTTGGAAGGCCCAGTAGTACCTTTAATAATTTGAGTCTGTCCTTTAATTAGGTTTGCAAACTCCTTGAAATGTGGCATGACTTTAAAACTGCAGAATTCTCAGAGCTTCCAACACAAACATGCTTTCAGTTTAAAAAAAAGATAGCAATTTATTTGTTTACATACAATTTAAAATTTAGGTTTTACAGTTTTGAATGCAGAAGATGCTTTTCTATAGGCAAAACTTCTGAAGGGTTGAGAAATCATTTGCTCTACATGGGGAATCCATATTTTAAATTTTTTAAAAATGTAACTACATGAGTCAGAAAATCTATTCAGATATGAGCAACATGGTTCTTCTGAAATATTAATGCTTTTTTATCTGCAAGAATTTAAAAAAGCGGCCTGGAAGAAGTCAGTGTTTTGATCTGATGGGAAAAAATGAAGCAGGGAAAGCTCATGCAGTGTAAGACTGATTAAATTAGCAATTACTTTTTGTGTTCCTGTTGCATGAAGGCCTTGTTGCCTTTGTAAAATCATGGCTCAGGCCTGTTACTTCAGCTGAGTAGAAAAGGACTGTGGGAAAGAGACACAGGTGAATTAAGGGTAGGAAATATGCTGCATGACTGTCGAGTGCTCACATCGTGGTGTATGGTGGGTGGTTGAATTATGTTTGTTATGCTTTAAAACTGTGTAAACTGATAACTGGCTAAGTGCTTAAAAAGGCCAGGTTTTTCAATAAAGGGCTCTCCTTGGCACCTGCCTGGGGAGCGCGTCATTTCTTTTCGCAACATGTTCCTACTTGAAATTTTTGGGAGGATTTTTTTTTTATGTTACAATTGCCAAAAAGTCTTTAAAGACTAGAATGAGCATCAGAAAGCTTTCTCAGGTGAATGAAATTAGATGCTACAGATTTATGGCTGTTTTCCTTAGACTATTAGCAAGTTTGTAAAATGCAATGCTGTTAAGCAGACTGAGAAATTTACAGCTTGGAAGCCTGTTTGAGAACACCGTGAAGTCTAACAGCTATGTGCACCCTCAAGCCAGCTAGTTTGGTTTGATTTATTCCTCCTTTCTCTCCTGTAGCTGAGAGTCTCTGGATTCTTGTAACACACAACTTGCACAATTATTTAAGTACATAGCAACATGCTGTGGGCAAAAGTATAAATTAATAGAACACTTTGATTTAAGCACATCATCATCATTTTGCACAGCTTGTATCGTCAGAGAAGAAGAAAAGTACTTGGAAAATCTGCTGCCAGGTATAACCTGCTTTCTGCATGGTCCAGTCCTTTGCTTCAGCGTCTACCCCATCTCTCTCAAAGTCTTGTGACTCCAGCCACTGTTCCTATCATCCCATCATCACCAGAACAGAGGAGTTGTTTTATTTCATATTTATGCCATTGTATATAGTACATAACTATTTTGATTTACACTTAGAGACCATAATCTTCTCTCTCTGCAACCAGGAACTGATCTCACTCAGTTTTGATGCAAACATCTGTTTTTTTCTCAAGTACCTTTGAGCAACAAACTGACTGAATGGTGGGCTGTCAGGGAATTTGATTTGTAAGTTTTGACTAGTTATATAAACCTATGTCGTGACTTCTAACTAAATTGTTTTCTTTTTACCCGATTTCCTATCCTTGTATTGATTGCTGCTGCTTTGCTTTTTATTCCCCTTAGTTTCTTCTCAATAGCATTTTCTACACTGTAATGATACTCCTCAGTGCTGAAAAAAAACATATATGGAGAAACTCATCATTAAAATATTAAAAAGAACTAAATAAAATATATAGACTGCATTTTTATTCATAGAATTGCCATGCTTATTATCTTGGGATGTTACTCAAAATGGTAAAATTTAATCAGAAAAGGCAGACAGGTTTCTTATCTGAGTCTGTATATCCTTCTGTCTAACTTTCACATCTGGACTGTCATTTTGTTCTATATAATTGTGATACAATTCATGTATTACACAGGCATAAAATGATGGTGACAGGTACAACTGCTACTCGACAACCTGTCCCAGACATTAATTTCCTTCTGCATTAAAAAAAAAAGTCACCTGAATATCCTCAGGACTTGCTCTTGCAAAGATTAATGTTTATAGTGGCTGGTCCAGAGAAATTCATGCCAATCAATCATGGTTCTTAAAATAGTTTAATATAGAAGTCATTTCACAAAAAGTCTTTCTTCCAAGACTGTTTCCTAACCCTCACCCAAATGGCATTCCTTAAGGAATAGCTTTGAGAGAATAAAGCAATCATGTTCAGGCATGAGGATTCACTGTCAGATCAGAAAATAATTAAGAAAATTTGAAAAGTGACTACAAGCAAACAGGATGTCCTATAGAACTATAATTTGAGATAAAAACCTGTATTTCCTAAGTATGACTATTTTATTTCAGGAAACCAAGGGCTTCTCAAGCCTGATTTTTCCACAGCAGGGATTTCTCTGCTAGCTGCTCTTACTCCTGTATTGCAGCATCTTACATATCTGATGGTTTCTATATTTGTCACACCATTTGCAAGCAGCTGTACTTTTTGCACCACGACTTTGAGTTAGCTAAGAGTCAGAGACAACTTTAACACAGAATTGCTGTGCAAGAAGAGACCAGATATGGTTATTATTAAGCAATTACAGGTCTGGATGTCTCAGCAAATCACAATGATCACAGCCGTGTTCTGTCTATTGATGGCAATCATGCTACCTCATGCTGTGATCTTGTTAGAGCTCATAAGCAACACAGAGTGGGGCTGGTAAGGCAGCAAGATGGATTTACTTTGGAAATAAGGCAGAAAAAATAACACAAAATGAATTGGTAATTGAAGAGGTAGTGTCTCATACAGTCAGCATTGCCAATATCCAGAATTTTATCCTGAAGCTTCTGGTAGTGGAATTTTTATTGTCTCCTGATTTTCTAGGCTACTAAGGAAAAATAGGTTTAAATTTAATTAAGGAGAGTCTAGATAGTAAAAATAGGTTTGAAAGATATCCCATGTGTACATGGTAAGATGGTAAACAGTGCCTTCCTATATTACTCTTTTAAATACTCTCTGTCTTGATGTTTGGCTTGCAATCTTTGAATACCTGGGCAGAAATGGAGCACTCCCCAGCAGCACCCTTCTGACAAGACACAGCTGCACATAGCTCACCCCCTTGTGGCAGTTGTATTTCTGACCTTAGAACCCCCACCTCTGCCAGGAGTGAAACACCTGACCATCCTATGCTTCAGGAGGACCCTGGGCAACAGACTCTCTGTGCTGAGTACAAAGGCTGTGTTTTTCTACAATATCAATGAAAATATTCATTTTTCATTGCCATAGGAAAAGCGATCCCTGCACTTTTTCCCATGCCTGCTGCTTCTTATTCTCATATCATTAGTTCTCTTGTGCTAAGTCAACCTCCTGTCAGCTGCACGACAAAGGATTTAAGATCTGAAGTGGGTTAGAACACACCACATTTGAGGGGAAAAAAAAAAGAGACCAAAAAAAAATCATAATTGAAAAGGAGATTAATTAATTTTAAAACAGTTAAATAGTCCCAGAAACCTTACAGATTTTAAAAATCATCCTCAAAAACTTCTTGAACAGTGATAACAGAAATGACTTGTCTTAACTGAAGCTGTGTATAACAGAACTGCAATGAAAGAAAAAAAAGCAATAAATGAATGTTCCTTGGAACACCCAGGAGTGACCCATCATCTAACTGGGTCTGACATGTGGGATCAGAGATTGGGAAAGAGGCTGCTCTGCGTAAATTGTGTGTGCACCAGCCGGAAGGCAGTGTGAGTGGGTCGCCTGGTTTACCCGTGCCAGACCTGATGGGCCTGCTTAGAAATGCTTTCCTCTCAGGCAAAGTGCTGGAAGGGTTCTATCAATTTTATTGAATTTATTTTAAAGGTCTTTGAGACATAATTTCTCTCTCTTTTCTGCAAGGCAATTCATTCTGTGGTTAATTGTGAGCATAGCTGAATAGTTTACATTAGGCCTATAGCAATATTAGGGCAAAGGTTTGTCAAAGAACAATGCAGCCACTAGAAACTGAAGGTGCCTTATTGTAAACACTGGAGGCAAAAAAAGTCCCAAGGCAAAAGATTTGATGAACTAGACAAATCCTTTGTCACATAACAGTATGCAGCATTATTTCATGTAGTCGAAAAAAATACTTCAGAAATCTGGGTAAATATAAGATACGAAGCCCTCTGTCACAGTTTTGGCTTTTCTATTCCAGATTAAAAGATTGAAGTTTTAGAATGATCACATAAAAGTTTTCTATTTGGCATGTGGCAGATTATCCCTTTGCCAAACAAAAATGCATAAAGATTTCTGCAAAGACTTCATCACAGTTTGGCAGTAAAGAAAAGCTGAGTCTTTGAGGCGAGAGATACATGAAATTATTGCATGGAGTGACAGAAGCAAACCAGGAAAGGATGTGATACTTATCAAGATTTTCTGTACTTCCCCTTTGCAATCTAAATTACATTAGGTCTTCTCCAGCCCTTGCGCAGACAAACTCTATAAAGGAATAAAGATGTCAAGCATAGACCTTATCTTTGAAAAAAGCTGCAATGATTTAAGAAGTTCTTAACCCAGAGGTGTTTCTTGGAACCTTTCTTTTAGGGGCACTTGCTTCCCAAGCTCTTCTGCTGAACAGATGGGATCACAGAAGCATTCTCTTTGGAGCATTTAAAGAGGTGATTTGAGTTAATTTGCCTGATTTTGCCTGAATTGGATGATGAAAAATTCACCTCTTATTCCACCAGAGCTGAAAATCCTCTCAGCTCCAGCTGGTGCATCCGTGCAGGCCTGAGGCTCCAGCTGGCTCTGCAGGGGCAGGTCAGCTCTGAGTTTTAAAGTGCAGTTCACAAATTCACCCTAGGTCATTAGCAAAGCAGAATAAACCTCTGATTTTGTTAATCAGAGATTATTATCTTGGTTCAAACACTGCACTGATAAATATCATCATTTAACTGTTAACAGTTTCGTCCTTTGGGTCTGTCCCTTGAGATCCTCTGTTTCACACATGCAATTACTTTCCATATATATAATTGGCTTTGAATCTCCTCAAATGACAGTGAATATTGTTTCCCTCTTAGACCATCAGTCATACTAAAATTAGCTTGTCTTAAAACCATTGACACTCACATGAAAAATATGTTTTTAATATAGCTGTCATTGCTCACTGCAGCTTGATTTTAACTTGGGGTCTATAATGATTAAAGCATTTAGCTAATGAGAGCATGTCCAAAATTACCAGGATAATGTAAAATGCAATGCTTGATTATATATTTTTAATGCTTAGGGTTTTTTTCAGTACCCTTACAATTTAATAAGGACCTCAAGAAAAAAAGAATAAAATGTATTTCACTCACATAAAAAGATACTAAGATTGCCTTTTCTTTCTTTTGTGTTCAGACTGATTATGAAAGCGACATCAGTCAGGTCTTTGGGTGTTTCAGTAGCCAAGCAAACAAGTTTCTGTTTGCAGCTGTGCCAAGCAGAACAGTGCCATCTAGTCGTCTGCAAGGCGGTGATTCCCAGCGCTGTGCTGTGACCTGTCCAAGTGCGGGCTGTAGCTCTCCAACAGGTCAGTTCATTGCTGTTATGACTTGGTTTTAAGGAGGGCTTTTTCTAAATTGCTCTTATATCAGCAGCATTGAGGTTGTTTCAGACTAACTTTTTTTGCACTGTTTGTGGAATACCCTGAACACAAGGGAAATAGAGCTGAAAAACAGTTCACGGAGTTTTAAATAGGTGATTTGAGTTATAATCAAGTATCCTCATGGTCCTGCCTCTAGATTTGCTCCTATGAGCTTATGTAAAATCCAAATTTTTTTTCACCTTATTGGATAAATGACATTCCTTTAGGTAGCAGTTTCCCACAAAACAATTTATTATCCTAGCACAGAAATTAGGAAAACACTATTACAGAAGTATAGAGCACTAAGTGAACTTAACTGGTAACTCTAAAAGGCTGGAGAAGTTTCTGTGAAAAAGCCCAAAAGCTGGAATCACTTATGTTGACATGAGTACAGATATTTATTCTTAATTACGGAAGGTGCAATACATCATAACAAAATTTTATATATAATTTGTAGTGAGGATGTGACCCTGTGATTAAGTGTCAACACTTCATTTTTTGTCAACTAGAGATGAACATGGTAGGAAATAAATGTCCCTTGCGTGTTGCAAAACCATATTCAGGTTGGAACTCTGTATAGAGATTAATACAGAACCTACAATGCACAAAGTGATTTCTGCTCTCCTTTCACCTGGTTTAAGTTCAGAGAATCTACTGGGACCATCAAATTCAGGAACAATGCAGTTAGTACTCAGATCCTGAAGCATTCATATTGCTTCCATCATCATTGTGCGCAGGACCCTGAAGTCCTTGTTCAGACTTGTTTATCCCAACAAACATTATGTAATAAACAGCAGTTTTGACACAAGGTGGGGCAGTGCTGACTGCCATTGCTGAGGGTGTCCAATGAGAGCTTTGTGCTAGTCTTGGGAGGAGGGAACCCAAAGGCCTCCTTGAAAAATTAGAAAGTGCACAGTGGAAGTGGTATTATGGGAATGGGAGATGTGAGTCAACTCATGACACTGAATAAGAGGTGGAATAGACAGAGGCTGTGAGGAATCCAAGACACATGGTGTGCAGCTGGAGAGCAAAGAAAAGGAGAGTCTATGGAGAGACAGAGCAACATTGCTATAGGCACAAGCCAAGAAGGTGCTCCTTGAATAAAAATTTTGATAGATACAATTGGGCAAGAAGACACATGTCAGAAACAGCAAAAAAAATTGTAAGAGCCGTCACATATTGAATCATAAAAATCTGGCCAAATATTTAGCTGCAAGATAGTAAGAAATATCATAATTTAGAAATATTGTTTAGAAAAACTGTTGGTGATTTGGAGTTCTTGCCAAAGGTGCCAGATGTGCTGTGGACTTGACTGACAGGCTAGATGGAGGTGGTTTCCATGGTCATGACCAAAGGTGCAGGAGACATAAACATAGACAGGACCAACTGCACACAAGCAAAGTAAAGGGCAGGCAGAGTGGGAGGGAAATGAGAGCTGTTGGGAAGTCAGGCTCACAGAATTAAAGTCATAGAGAGGTAGAAAAAGTTGATAAGCCCAGGACAGGCAGTGACACTGAAGTGATGTGAGTGATGGAGAAGAATCTGGTCACAAGGGGGTCATTCTCTGAGAACAAAGGCAGATGTGTGGCCTCCACGACAGCTGAGGAAGTTGTAATCAAAGCCATGGGCTGAGCGAGGAGCTAAAGATAAAACATGGACCATGTGGGAGTCGGGTCAGCAATGGAAATCTCCCAGGTGAATTTGTCAGATTTTTAAAAGGGGTGAAAAACATATCAAGATTGTGGTAAGTTCATGAAGTTCAGTAAGGGGTGTAGACTGGTTTTTTAATTAAAGTGGGGAGAACTTTAACAAAAGAGCTGGTTTAACAAATGAGCATGGGAATCCATGGTATTCCCTCTAATGGACTGGAGGACAAGGTGGGAAGGTCCCTGGGTATCAGGTAATAGTTGGCAGGCGGATAGAGCAGAGCACTTAACCATGGAAGCAGGTGGATGAGACTGCTCTGACATTTCTGCTCAAGTAGAGATGTTATGGCAGAAAGAATAGAAAGGATTTTGAAAGAAATTTCAACTTAGGCTCCAGACAGACTGAAGACTCTCTGTATGTAACTGAAACTCCTCTGTGAAGGCCTCAGATACAAAAGTAAACAGAATTGCAGCCCTGCACCTTGTTCAGGATTGATGGGTAGGTAAGTATCAGTGACTGCAATAGGGCTTTCTTGTCCAAAGCGCTTTTTGGGCTATGAAAACGCAAATTTCCTAGAAGTCATTTTTCCCTACAGGTCTCCAAAAGATGAAAACCTCTTAAGACTAAGTGGAAAGGGGAAAGACAAATAAAATCTGCCTTAGTCTCTGTAAAGACCATACAATAGCTAAAGAGCATGGAAACAGCAAGACAGTAATAGCAGTGATGAGAAAGTATGGGTGTACTAGTTTTACATATATATCTAGCCAGCTCAGTTTGGGCACAAAGAGTTAGAGTGAATAGGGTGACATCAGATTGGTGACCTGTCACTAGCGGGGTTTTGCAGGCCTGCATCCTTGGCCCTGTGCTCTTCATCATCTTCATAAATGACTCGGAAGCAGGACAGGAAGGGATACTGAGCAAGTTTGCACATGATACAAAGCTGTTGACTCCTTTGAAGGCAGGGAGGCCCTGCAGATAGACCTCAGCAAATTAGAGAACAGGGCAATCACCAACCATGTAAAGTCAAAGAGAGACAAGTGCTGGATTCTGCACCTGGGATGGGGCAACCCTGGATGCACAGACAGACTGAGGAATGATATACTGGGAAGCAGCACCATGGAAAAGGGCCTGGGGGTCCTGGTCAATGGCAAGTTGAATTTGAGCAGCAGTGCCCTGGCAGCCAGGAGGGCCACCCGTGTCCTGGGGTTCATCAGGCACAGCATCTCCAGCCGGGCAAGGGAGGGGATTGTCCCTCTCTGTTCTGCTCTCGGGCGGCCTCACCTCGAGTGCTGGGGGCAGGTTTGGGTGCCACAGTATAAGAAAAATATTAAACTATTAGAGAGCATCCAAAGGAGGGCAACAAAGATGGTGAAGGGCCCTGAGGGGAAGCCGTATGAGGAGCAGCTGAGGTCACTTGGTCTGTTCAGCCTGGAGGAGACTGAGGGGAGACCTCATCACAGTCTACAATTTCCTCATGAGGGGAAGAGGAGGGGCAGGCACTGATCTCTTTTTTGTGGTCACCAGTGACAGGACCCAAGGGAATGGCCTGAAGTTCTGTCAGGGAGGTTTAGGTTGGATATTAGAAAAAGGTTCTTCACCCAGAGGGTGGTTGGTCACTGAACAGGCTTCCCAGGGAAGTGGTCACAGCACCAGCCTGACAGAGTTCAAGAAGCGTTTGGACAATGCTCTCAGGTGCATGGTGTGACTCTTGGAGATGGTACTGTGCTGAGCAGGAGTTGGACTTGATGATTCTGGTGTGTCCCTTCCAATTCACCATGCTAAGAATCCTGAGATTATGCAGTCCTGTGCGTATAAGGGACCAAATCATCAGCTAGTGCAACTCTATTAATACCCATCAAGCAACATGTAATTATATGCAGAGTGTATGAATCTTGTTCTTAGTTTTTTGTTGTTCATTTTGAGGTGAGGAATCTATTATTTTTAGTGGGGACTATCATTTCATTAGGAAAACAAGTAAAGTACAGATAAGTCACTAATGTTAATGGAATCTGCCTGTGTGGATTCACCATTCATAAAACACTCCCACTCCTTAACTCAGTTGTACTTGTTTTGTAATCCTTTATATTGTGTGCTCTCAAAGTATGTTTTGGAACAGTTGTTCACATAATTGTTCTAAGCCAGAACAACACAGACATGTTACATTCATAAATCTGTTTTGCATTTACACAGAAGTTCATTTATTTCACCTTGGGTGCCTTATACTGGGAGGAAAAAATCAAAAATTGTATTTTCAGGTACATAGTTATTCTCTTCTAGTATGTTCTTTTGCAGATGGTGAAAATATTTCTCACAAAGATTTAGTAACACAATGAGATTAAATACATTCTTAGTTCTGAGATGGGCCAAGCACAATAAAAATTCAGGAGATCTGAGGCTTTGCAGCCATGTGTTACTGTAAAGCCGTAGTGTGGTAGCCATGCCTAGTCTGACCACGTGCAGATTTTATATAAGGGTAAGCCTGATCCACATCGCTCTTCAGTGCACTCTGGTTTTCTTGGAAAGGAATGGGAGTGACCAGTCAGGGCTCTCCGGTGGCTCTTTCAATCTTATCCTCTAGGTAGCTGTGTAACAAGGACCTATGTGTGTGTTCAGTTCACATTGGAGAGTTCACATGTCCAGCAAGAGATTAAATTCACCAGTAACCTGTCAATGTTCCTTTATCTTACAAACCTGTGGCTGTAGATCTAATTAGGTCATGCTTCTTGTTTTGCTCTGTAAAAGCAAGTGGTCTCTTGGTCAGACTATATCTGTGATACATTTTATTGCTTGGTTTTCTTGCTGCTGTATTATTTATGGTCATGATCTTACTAGATATAGTAAATTCAGATGGAAAAATTTAAGGAACACAGATTTGATAGAGGAAAAAGTACTAAAAATTTCATGAGTAGCCATATTCTGCACTGAACCAGTGCCCTGTCATGGGCTTGCCTCCTGGAAATGCTGCTTCTTCAATTATAGATTAAGTTGAAGGTTTACTACTTGCAAGAACAGTGCTGTACAAACATTCTCTGATTTAGTCTGAAAGCAAGTTTATGCCTTTGATCCCAGATATGCAGACTTAAAGGTGAGGGTTATCTTGTGCTAAGAACTGGGGGCAATGTAGGCAGTCCTGGTTTCATTTCCTGTCTGTGCCTCAGACTTCCTATGTAACTCAAGATAAGCTACTAAGCTCTTTGTTCATTATTTCATGCTCTGTAAAACTGGGATACTAATACTTCCTTTCCCTTTGTATGCTCTTATTCTTGCCTAATAAAATATTATGCTTTCTTCCTCAGCGTAGCTGGTGTTGCATTTGTGTCATGAATACAGAACTCCCTTTCTTCATATCTATGCATATTCAGGACTTGCTCATAAATGCAAATTTGTCTTGAATGTGAGTACTTGCACAGTTTGCCTTGTATATTCAACTCTGGTTACTGATCCAGAATAGTTTCCAACTGGACTTGATAAATAAGCTATCAGTTCAATCAGAATTAAGCTAGGTTGTTTTTTTTTTTATATATAGTGTTCATTATCAAATAATGAGGAAGGTTCATTTTTACATATACTTCTATTACTCAGGTTATTAGCTTGAAGTCCTTAGAATCTATTTCTTCCAGATTTCTAGTACATTGTACTGGAGATCCAGTAACTTTGTACATCAAGAAGTTACTCCTCTCTCTTTGCTTTCCTGGGAAGAATAAATTTTTAATGTAACTAACAATCAGCTTGGCATTCTTAACTGGTATTTTCATGACAAACTGTGCCAGCTGTGAATGGCCAGGCTGCCCTTTATGATTTTTCTCAGACAATTTCCTTACAGCCTTAGAATGCTGAATAAAAGATTTATGGCCTATGTTAGTGGAAAACTCATAACAAATATCACTATCAGTTAATGAATAGAAATACATCTGGATCTAAGGTTGATAATGGGACTAAGCTGAGAAATGTAGTAGTGTTATTTACACCTCTTTACAAAAAACAACAGAAATGAAGATCTTTATCATGTATCCGGACTAATCCAAACTTGAGTAAATATATTTATTATCTCCCCAAAGTCTTCCTGCAGTCTCAGTGGCTAGGCCTTTTTTCTTTATGTGCTTTAATCCCAAACATCCATGTGATGTTCATTTGTGCTAAACCATGCTGTATCTTAGAACTTAGCTGTAGATAGAGGGATTGATGCAAAGTGTTGCCATTAGGGCAAATTATCCCTATCAGCTGTGTCAGTGACAAACTATCAGCTTGTGCCAAAGACTGTGAGACAAACAGGGCTATGCAATCCCACTGTAGTTTTATTTTGGAACCAAAAGGTTCTTGTTAGCTCTGATCATAAAAACAACGAAACTTTTTCCTATGGTTAGGATTGAAGACATATTGATCCACAAAAAATGCAGTATGTTGTTCTTTTATTAAGCACAGGCCTGATCTGTTGGTGGCATATAAAAATAAAAGTGTCTAAATTTCTCAGCTCTTGAACCCAAGAAATGAAATCAATAGCTGTTGATCTTCTTTATAGCTTGCCTTTAAGGCTTATATATTAGATTTTTATAATTTTATTTGCTTAGATGTTTTAAGGCTTTGTTAATACCTACCTGCTTTGTTTGGCAGATCTCAAGCAGCAGCTAGTGTCATGCAGGCTGCCAGTAAAGCTCAGTTCAAAGTGAGTACTCTGTGCTGCAAGTATTGTTAAAAATTTCCTAAATCCAAAGTGCAGGATGCATCTTGTGGTTTTACATGCAATAGAACTGCAATTCCATTTGCTTCAGATTGACGCAGCCAATAACCTTTGTCCAATTCTTTATCACATTTAGAATCCTAGTCCATGAAAGCTGCCAGTATAGGTTTAGATACTGTTGTTTTCAGTTTTCTGTAGTGCAGGTAACCTCCCTGAACTCAGGTGCCTCCAACAGCAGAATTGTGGTGGGGAGGAGGCAAAGGGCACATCTCTAAGACACTACAAATGTAGTCATCCCTCTTGGTGCAAAAAGGCACTAGATCAAGGTAAAGAGATTATGCCATAGCAGATTTTGGATTGGGCTGACTCTGTGCAGCTGTTTATGAGGGGGAGCAGTTAAGACATCGGGTAGTGAAAAATGGTGATTATCAGATGCCTGATGGGAACCAGTGCTGGGGAGACGCCTTCAGCCAGACAGCCAATAAATCAAAATAATAGAAAAGTCCTTTTCCTCTCAAGTCACAGCCTTGTCTTGTCTCTTGTAAAACCACATTAAAAAAATTCTGATTTAATGTTACAACTCAATATATACAAAACATAGCAATGAAATAATCCAGGAAATCCCCAAGAGGCCCTTTTACCAAAATTAAAAGCAAATTTCTGTATGAGAGTATTTTTTCTGGGAAGTTGTTTCATTGTTTTGGGTTTTTTTTGCCTGAGGGTCTAGTAAGTATTCCTTCCTGTGTATAAAGCAAAAGCATCTCTTTCTGTAGAAAGTGTGAGACTTCCTGGACTACCCCTCAGAACTTTGCATCTCCACTACTCCATCTAAGACCACTTCAGTATTTGGAGCCCGTCCATTTCTAAGTTACTCACGATAGCTGTATGCTGGATGAGGAATGGGCATTATATTGTCAGAAGTTCTATTTAGCTTTGCTGTGATGTCCTTTCTGGTAGCCTTACCATCTGCAGGTATATAAAAGTAACACCTGTTCAGTGAATTCAGTATAAGGACAGTTTATGGAGGCAGCCGCACAGAACATTACCGAAACTATCTAGTCGCCTGGAATATTAAAAAGGACATCAAGAGATAAAATACTAATCTTATTCAAAACTCCTACAGTACTGAAAAGCAGACAATAGCACTCAGGGTTTAGGAAAAAGATTGATCTTTCTGATAAAGGACAGACATCATTAAAAATGCTAGAAGTTTGGACCAGCTCCACAGAAATTTAGGGAGTTTCTTTGAGTTTGCACAGACAAAAGTGAAGAAAGAAATTAGCCTTCAGTTTCTAAATTTTTTAAATAGTCTGGTAAACAGATGCCTGTTCCCTTCTTCTTTACCAGAGGGTTTTCTTTCTATTTAACTCACATTTCATTTCTTAATGAATCAGGTGCTTCTTGAAGAGACAGAGCTTTATCTTCTGCTATCCTTTGATTCACTTTGCTTGAATTAAATGTTTATGCCCATTAAATGCCCATTAATATTGTATTCTAAGACACATCTATTTTATGCATTCTAATTCCTTATGTTTACATGGGCACATATGTTGAAACTTGCTACTCTACTGTAAGTCTGTAAACTGTCCCCATGTAGTCTCCTGAGACTTTTTTTCTCCCTTAGTTTTTAATAAATTTTAATGCGCTCATTATTAAAAGTTTTCATTGTATGAAGACCTTTGCTGCAGAGATGCATTACATATGGAGAGGCACAGGTCTCCATTTACCATGGTCAAGCAGGTCAAAAGAATCAGTGTGTAGATAAGTGTTTGTGCTAAGCAGGACAAACTCTGTGTTGACTGAGCTTTGTCACACTAAAGCCTTATAAACATTATACATAAATACAGTCTTAGATCATTTAGCTGGCTAATAGCTTTATTATTTTGGTTCTGTGGAATAGCTGAACTAAAGGAAGGCTATACCTCCTCTGCTACTGTTTTTTACCACTCTTTTCTGTAAAATGACAATTTTTCTTTTGAAGGACTGGAAGAGGCACATAGACCAGCCAACATGCGTCATTCAGGGGACCTCCTCTGCCAGAGTCCTTATGATTCTCACATTCCTGGTGTTGTTGATGTTGAAATGTTCAGTTTCCAGCTTAGGAACAGGGTATGGAAGAAACTTATCAGTTCGCTTTATAAGATGCTGTCCCTCTTTGTGTTGGCTGATCTGTATCACTGGACTTTGGCTGCAGGCATGACAATTAAAAATAGAAGGTGTGATTAATTTCACACTCATGCCACTGTAGAAGGCAGCCACAGTAAATGGAGATAATGTTCAGATTGGTTTCAGGCTTTTGTTACAGTGCTGAGGTTAGACTGTGGATCTTCATTTCCCCACAAAGAAGGATGGAAACTTAAAATATTGGCTAAGTCCTTTCTCTCTTGAAAAGTGGGTATTTAACCACTCGGGGAACAGTGGCAGAGCAGCTTAAAATTAGCCACAGCCTTGGTCTTGGGCAGTGATCACAGAGCCGTTGAGTAATTCAGCCTGGCAGGGACCTGGGAGGTCATCTAGTCCTAGAGTACAGTTGCAGAAAAACAAAGCACAATTCAGTTATACTGCTTTAGTACTGCTGCCTGAGTCAATAAAAGAAAAGGAAAAGAAAAGAAGTATTTAGAAGTTTTTATCTAAAAGGAATTACTTCTGTCATTTTAGTCTAAAATACTAATAATTTGTCAGTAAGTTTTTTCTGTGTGCTCTGTACATGTTGTAAAAATACGTACCAACGAATGATGCTGACATAGTGGAAAAAAGAAAAGCCGGAGCAAATTCTGACATTTAATCATTTAATTTTCTATATGACTGTAGGTTGTTGTGAAATACCACAGTCTATAAAAGGAAGATACCCCTAAAGATTTCTGCTTTTCTGACATTATGCACATATAATTTTTGTATTATGAAGCATAATTATGGTACCTTCAGGAGTTTTCCATTGTCTTTACAAACAACCTGACAAGGAATTAAAAAACTGCAGGAAATAATCCAATAAAACAATTTGCATCCATTTTAACTCACTATATAAACTTAAATACAAAACTCTTAAAATATAATTGTAATGCTCTTATAACAAATTATTTTACAATGTGCTCCTTAAGACATGTGTAGTAACAAATACATTTATTCCTCCCTGGGGAGGTGGTCCTCTAAAGACTGAGAGAACATAGAGATATCTAGTATAAGAGCAAATTTTGTTGCCTGGAAATAGTTTTTTTAAAGCTCATCTTTTTTAGATATGTAAAGTAAGGAGTGCTTATTTTCATCACATCTCTTAAATTACCTACACTGAATTTCCTCTGCCATTTTTTTCATCCTGTGCCATAAGGTGTCTTTGCATCTCCTTACAGTGGTGGTTGTCTGTGTTCTCTTTTGTACCCTCATTAATCTCCACAATTATCATTGTCTTATATGGATCTCATTACAAAAAGACATGTATGGGATGATACAACATATGCATATTGAAGGACCTGCATAGGAGGCAAAAAGAATTGTGATCAACATCTGCAAAAATGGAGTTCATACTTGGTGGACCTGGGAAATAGGAAGCTCTTCTCTCTCTCGTGCCTTTCCCCTATCCTAGTGTGAAGTTGCACTGAGTGACCTGGATTGAGCTGGGTTTGCACAAATTGCACTGCAGTGTGGATGGAAAAATAAAGAGGTAGGGGCAAACACATACATACTGGTGTGATTCTAGGCTGCAGCTGCACCCAGCTGCTGTGCTGTGCTGATTGATCTGTGTGAGATCTTTGAGAGAAAGGCTGTGCTTGAGCCTCCTGTGGTCCATACGCTTCTGCCATGAGTGCTGAGTGTCCACAAGCAGATGCTGTAGCCTAAGAGCTGGATCTTCCTCTTGAAGCTGTAAGGCCACAGTGGATGTAAGGAAGAGACTATTACCTGTAGCAACCCCAAGGATTTGTGGGCAATTGGACATCTCTGGAGTGGTGCAGGACCAATGGTTCACAGTGTCTTCGTGTGGCTAATGATACTGGACATGAAGAAGGACAGGAAGAGGACATCTTGAGGGGTGCACATATTGTGCTAGGGACTTCAGTTAATGCAGTTGAGTGCCCTTGGCAGCTAGAAGACATGCATTGATAAGGTGGGGAGAACGACCCAGCACCATCCTATTTCTTTCTGCCCTACCCAACCTGTATAGGTGGGTGTGTGTTACTGTTTATTCATGAGAGAGCTTCTCACCCTGTTTCAGTAAAAATCACTTCTACTGCAAAGACTGCTGGTCCCTAATCAGAGCACATACCTTACTTTGTGTTCCCTCATCTATTCCAGCTCCCCAAATACTGCTGTTACTGGAACAGGTACCGTGTGAGCTCATTCAGAAAACATCCTGGGACCCACAGTGCTGAACAAGGGTCTTGTTATTAACAGAGCAAACCACAGGCTCACTCCCACAAACTTGTGCTCATTCTTGCCTTAATTCACCAAAGACTATAAGCATGTGCTTATTTTGAAGAGCATAAAGTACTCTTGAGTTTCTGTCAGACCACTAATATGGTTCCTATTTAACTTAGCTTTAATTTTTTTGCTGAATCAGGGTCAGAAGACACTTGTAGGGGCTGAACCCATAATGCCCAATGTTTTTCCATTCCTGTTAGCTGTCCCGGATGTGACAATATGAAATATTGCTCAGCTAAACAAGAACATCCTCATTGTTCAATTGTTCAAACTGAAACATAAGGTGACCTGCAGGTGGATCAATGTGAGAAGTGTGTCATTTTGGCAGGACAGTGATATCTTCTAAGAATGGAACTTCTCATCTTCAGATTAAAGCCAAATTACCAGCTGAGCAAAACTAAGGGCTGAGCCACCATCCTTGTCCGGCTGAAAAGATTACTTCATCCTCTAAGGGCGTCATGCAAGCTGCTTTAATGATGGGCTAATTTAAATTTCTTATGCTTTAGCTAAGATTAGTTCATCCAGTGACATTTAAATTTCATTTGCTTGCAGTAATTTTGTTGTGCAGAGTGTTGCAGATAACAGAAATGGCAGATTATTTAAATAGCCATTTATAAACAGCAGCTTTTTTCAAGCCATTGTTCTGAACATCCTACCCAAATTGCCTCGTACATGTCCCTCATTTTAAGTATGTGTGTCTGTGACCAGACATTGTGCTTCAACAAACATTTTAAGTTTCACCTGTCTCCCAAAGGATACATTAGTTAAATTAAAATTGCTGTTGAAAGCCAGTAATTTCATCAAACAATAGCAAAAACATTCCTGTGCTAAGGGCAAAAGATATAACCCAGCCATCTGCTACAGTCAGCAGCAGCACTGCCAAGTGTAAGAAAGAACTGGTAGTACTTGAAGTGAGATTGCCAAACAATTCACAGAAAACCATACACATACCTTTATTTTTCATTATGATATTTGGAAGCCTTTTCTGATTGTAGAAAAGGGTTTGAGATGTATATTTAAGCTGAATATTCATACAAATCCTAGTGCTAAACTCTGCATCTTTCCATGTCTCTGATTCATGCAAGGACAGTGCTGTCACCAGTCAGCAGCGCTGTTCAGTAGGGACTTTGTTGGGGTGGCATAAGCACTTGCTGCCAAGCACAGGGCTTTGCAAATCCTCCTTGAAGAAGAACGCAAGGAGGAATTGCTAAGCATGGTTTCTGTTTAACTACTAAAATTTGAAGTGAAAATTAAAAAAGAAAAAAAGAGAGAAAGCAAACGAGAGGATGGATTTGCTGAAAAGAGATGATACAAGCTGAAGGCCAAACATAAATCCTACTGCTAAATGTCAGAGGGAAAACACGAAGAAAAAAGCATTTCCAGTTGTATTGCTGAGGGTAGATAAGGGATTGAATTAAGCCCTGCTTCTCCAGTGGTGGTGAAGGTGTCTTAAGCTGATGTGGCTTGTGTGAATGCTTGATGGACCCCTCCCAGCAGCATCAGGTCACACCAGCCCTGCCAGGTATGAAGACTGCTTTCCTCCTGGAGCTGCACCCACAGGTTGTGCCAGTGGGTTGGGCTTTTCAGCAATTACAGCAATTCTCTGTATTGCTCCTCTCTGTGTCTTTCCTTTCAGGATTTGTGAGTGATTTTCAGAAATACCAAGATTCAAACAGGAACCAGAAGGAAATAATTTTTATGAGAATGGGATTCTTCTGGCCTTTATTTTGGTGAATTAATTATATTCAGCTTGATTTAGTTTTTCTGTATTAGGTCTTTCAGTGTCTGACCTAGACAGAATCAAATGAAAGATATTTGAAAAATGCAGAAAAGTGGCTGAAAAGTGTTGTGGAAGTTTTTCATAAATGATACAAAGTATATACTGCATAAATAAATGGTAAGAAAAAGAAGACAAAGTTGCATGGAGGGTGAACATGCAATTAATATTGAAGTCATTTAAACCCAGTGGTCACTGATGAATATATAAGTATACCCACAAACAACAAAAACTTTTAATTGTGTAATGGTTGTTAGTAACTATTATTGATGTATCTCTAAGGTATTTATTATAATCAGACTGTTTAATTTATTAATAGCTACTATCTTAAAAATTGCTATAATCTAAGTACCTGTTTATCCCTTTTTTCAAGATAATGTCTGCTATGTGCTTTCATTACAGCTCAAATATAAATAAATGGTTTCTGGCACATTTATTAAATGTTGCATAACTACTCCAATAAATTCTTTTATATTTATGTTTGAGGTAACAGAATTGCATGAACACTGTTTAATGGCAGATGCAGGACAACAAATTCAGCTATGTATAAAACTGTAATGAAGTATAATATACAGCTGTATACATAAGACAGACCAATTAGGGGGACATTGCGTTATTTGGGGGGAAGGGGGGAAGGGAAGAAAAAAACACGTTGTAATGTATAAACTGTGACTATCCACTTTACATGGATCTGACAAGCATGACCAAAGAAGAAAGTGTGAACATGGAGAGAGAGAGAGATAGAAAGAGTTAGTTTGAGAGGCATATAATTTTCTCTGAGTTCCATTGAGATAAGGACGTGGATGGAGTACACTCCATAGAAGAGAGCAGTTCAACAGCAGCACTAGAAGCTTCCTCCATACTGCATTTATTAGCATGAAAACTGGCTTTCTACCATCGTGACTGTGAGTCATGGCTGTTTGAAAACAGCCCTGTGGACTGTTTTGGTCAAGTCCTGGGGCAGCACAAGCTCTCAGCACAAATCTCATGAGCTATTTGGAGGCTGCAGTTCTTGCAGAAAAAACACAGGGGAGGCTGCCAGCCTCACAGTCTGCCCCTTGCATGTGGGATAAACACACAGAAGGGAACCTGCTACACACAGTTTCTGGTTTTCGTCTCTCCAGCCAGGGAGAAGAGATGGTCTTATTGCCTCAGATACTCTGAAGGCTTAAGTGGACTGATACAAGGATGAGTAGAGGTGTTTTTTCATGGCACATGTGGTCAAAGTGGGCCAGCAAGGATTAGCAAAAACGCATTGCAATATAAAGGGGGCGGTCTTCTCGCTCTCTCATCCAACAGAAGGAGATACAAGGATGTTTTAGACACTGTCCAGCTCTCAGTTGGACAAACGTATCTTGAGGAACTGAAGAGAGGGATAACTCCCAGATAAGGGAGCTTTCAGGGGTGATAGCTGATGGCAAAGGAAAATCCCCAATTTTTGAGAAATTGAGGGATGTAATAGCAAGGTCACATGCTGTGCCTGCAGCTTTTGTGCTGCCCGCTGCCTGGACCTCCTCAGATCATTGAGAGGACAATGTCCATCCTGTTTTAGAGAAGAACATGTAAACAGGTACATGTGTACCTCCTTTTTTAGGGCTTTTTTAGGGTGACCAAAAGAGGTAAGCCAGTGACAGGTGTGATTGGGTGGCTGGTTCATGACTGTGTTGAAGTCATCAGCTAATATCTATTAGAGCCAAAAGATGGCTCTGACTTTGAGCTACTTCTAGTGTAATAGCTAACTCCTAGTTTTGATCTCATGGGTCCCTACTTTCCTAATATCATTTCCAAGAAGGTATTTATCATACAATTTCAGAAAAACATAGAGTTAATTATGAATTCTATTCAGTTAGTTAAACCATTTAAATAAATTTCCACTATAGTGTAATTTCTTATTTTCAGAAAAATATAAAACAAAGTTCAAAATGTTTTTTAAAAGTAAGCAGAAATACTTAATCATAATTTATTTTAAAAACTTTTCAAAATTTGGGTAGTCTGGGATGAGCTGTTTTATGTAAATTGCATGATATTTTCTCTCTTTTGATAGAATTTGAAAGAAAAGGGCTGAAGTTGAAAGCTGTATTCAATATCAGAAGCATATTCTGGTACTGAATAATAATATTCTATATTCAGTATTAACTTTGGAGAGGCTATCTGCATTCCACACACATTCCTGAGATTTTGTTAGATTGTTAAATAAATAATTGCATATATATACACCTTTAAAAGGTCTTTTGCAATCAAATCCTCTATAGCTCCATTCAAACACATCTATGGTCTTCAAAATTTGCTTTTTTTCCTTCTTTGAGGTTAAGTACAAAACTGGATCCTGCTTGTCTGAAAAACTGCAGAAAATCTCTTTCCTAACTTACCTCAAAACTTCTTTAATCTTCCTCTCCCCACTTCTTTCTCAAGTCTCTTTCAGAGGGTATTTTTTCATGTTCTCAACATGATAGGAATACAAAATTCAGTTTGGGGATCTCAATTATAAGTTGGTAGTCTAGGTGCCTCACCAAGAGAAAAAAGCAGAGAACTCCAGAGAATAATGCAGTCCTCTACATAAGGCTGTAAATTAGTTGGTTAACCTAACTGGTTAACCTAAGTTGGTTCTGTAAGTGCTCTACCCTGGTGACTCCCTGACTTTTAGCTGAATAAAAAATGTTATGAATACTTATGGAGCAAACTTTTAACTGCAGTATCCTTTTTGATGCTCGTGATTTGAAGTTTACAGGCAGGTTTTTATTCATGTCCTGTGCACAACAGGTGTTATATGAAAAATAACTGGGAGCATTATGCAATTTAGGACATTAAAACTTTTGATCAGAACTAAAATAAGTAAAATCTTTAAATATTATCATTTCTTAACTCTCTGTTGTCTGCATCACTTTATCCACTTTGCTTTCACCAAGATAAATTGTTTTCTAAGTTCTTATGTTATTATTTAATGGAAAGATGAGATCTGAACTGCAGTATCAGAGTACTTTCAAAGTAGAATTGGTTATTAGTGAAACAATTTTCTTGATAATTTGCAACCGTTTTGTCTGTAGTCTATGTATATTGCTAACATCCCTAAGCTTTGTTGGCAATTTATAGATTTTCAGTTGTAGAGAGACATGGTGATCAAGTAATTTAACCACTTGTCTTACTAGAACATATAAAAATTTTAAAAATCAGCAAGAAATTTTGACACTAAATCAGTTATTTTCTCTTTAAGTTATAGTGTCTCTTTTTGAATGATAATTCTAATGTAAAGATATCAAATAATGGAAAATCCACTACAATAGCTTCATAGGCTGCATAATTTCCTCCTTCTTACTACAATGATTTTCTAAAATGGAATGTGTCTAGTCCCTCTGAAAGTATAATTTAATGATTACTGGGAAAACTTGCATTTACTTTCAGCTGATTGTATATGCTTTATTTCCAAAGTTAAGTTTACTTAAAAAACCCCACTTATATAGTGTGTAATTCCAACCAATTGCCAACCATTGCTGTTCTAGTTAATTCTGATACTATTTAAGTGAACCTGTCACTCCTACATTGTATTATTTAGGAGATCACCAGCAGAAGTCTGGCAGTCATGTCAGTCAGTTCCCAAGGCAGAGTACTCTCGTAAGTTTTAGTGAAAAAAACATAAAGAAGGAGTTACTTGATAGTTTGGGGACAACATTAATTAGCTGTGTAGACCTATAACAATTCTTTGAAAATTAAAAATTCTTTCAAAGTAGTACATGTTGCCTGCAGCTGCATGAGCTTGGAGCCTGCTCTCCCTTTCTGCACTGATACTGGATAGCATCCCACCACTGCACTTGGGATGAGGAAGGGTGTCCCCCTGCACTGGTGAGCTGGGGTTTTTCAGCAGAATATGAAAGTACAGTGTAAGTGCCAGCTACAGCTGAGACACTGTGGCTCCCACTTGCCCTCTAAACCTGTGGCCCATGACCAGCCACTGGGATTCAGATGTCACCTCCACAATTCCATTACCTGCGGTTGATGCTGGAAGTCACAATGTGCCAGGTATGCAAAAGCAGCTGCCATCCTTGAAGGCTATTAGGTATAATTGGCAAGTTTTCTCATTCTTTCTATTCTAAGGGTGCTAAACTCCCTATTCTTCCAAATAATCACTGAAGCAATGACACAAGGGCAATCTCTTGTCTCTGTGAACCAAAACAGCACTTTCTCTGTGCAATGCATCTTAGTTCTGAATCTCAAGGTCTATTCTTTCCACTTTATGTTTCACTAAAAATACATTTTCTGCTAGTTGAATCCAGTGATGAATTTTACTGATACACAAGCCAAAGTGAACTTACGTCTCTACTATATTATCTATATGGTCTATCAGGCTGTCTATAAAAGCTATTTGCTTGTATGGTCCCTGTCACACAATGTTGTCAGCAGAAAAAAATTGAGGGCAGGATTTCTTTTACTATTGGGAACTATAACATAGGATAATTCAGAAGTCACAATAAAACGTCATGGATGTTCTCTGAAATATACTGGTGGTTTATTGCTGTCTAAAGAATGTCAATTTCTCCTGTCCCCTGAGTAAGCAGATGGGACTCTGAATACTGAAAGAAATGGATTATTTCGATTTAAAGGAGACTATAGTGAATAAAAGGGTATTACAGCACAGCTTGAAAGAGCTCCAAGCTGAAAGGGAAGGGAGAATGTGGTCGTCCTATGAGTATTTCTGACTTATACAGCCCCTTAGGCAGTGCTAACAGGGAGGAAAATGGGTACAGCTCTCTTTCGTTCACCCCTTTCAGAGTAAGAAATGCAAAGGCAGCGCAGCATACCCATGACAAAGCCTCAGTGGTGGTTACAGAGTTAAGGACAGAAATGCTGTTCCCAGGACGGAGTTGTCTAGTCTAACCTCTTGGTACCTCCTGGTGTGAATGTTTCATTAGAGCTGGTAAAACTACAATGACTTCCTTTCCCCTCAGCCTCATTATTGTTTGAGAGATGTGGTGGGAGGAAATGCGAACAGAAGCAATCTTGTTTTCATGCTTCTAACTTGACACAAGTGCTGTTCCACAAGGTCTGGCTGGTGAAACATTGGCATCATCTTTAAATGACAGTTCTTATCTCTAATACCAGAGGGCAGGGTTTTTCTCTCTCTCATTCTCTCTCATCTGTAATTTCTGAATTGATTTGCCACAGAGCGTAGTAATCCAGGACGCCTCCCTACTTTCTGATAACATCTTCAGGATCAGTCCTTGGATATCTCTTTTGTTATGACAATCTACATATTAGATCAACCAGCTGCTTTTGCTGTGGTTTAATGACAGTAACAAAAAGCAGCATCTGTTTTCTGCTGGGGATGTGCTGTGGTGTCTCTTGGCATGCAGATCCCATCAGCAATCCCACAGGGCTGCCCAGCAAATCCTCTCCAGCTAAATTGAGGAGCTTGAAAAACATCCAGTAGGGAAGCCTGAGCCTGTTTTTCAGGCAGGAGCACCCTGGGTTTCACTTTGTCACAGAGCGGGGACATAGTTGGTGTGTGCCAGGAACTCCTGGGCTCTCTGCTCTGGATGTAGGCAAGAAGCCTGTGATCAGATGAGTGATTGGCACTTCAGACAAGAAAAACTGAGAGGATTTTGAGTGTGTATTTCTCTAGCCTATATTTCTTTTAAACTTTGTTTTTAAATGATTAATTTATATTGCATAACATGACTCATTCTCTTTCTCAGTGCAAGGTTAGACCATCTGATTTTCAAGCTTATTACTATGTGGGACTCTAGATTCCTGAGGGTCTTCATCTGCCAATAATCTTAATTGCAATTCACTGTAATTGACATATTATCTATTTTCTCTACTTCTTTCCACTTAGAAAATTCAAAATGCTGGCAAGTTAGCTCTAGTATTTGGTGAATGTAATAATTAAGGAGGAATTGGCAGTGAATAACACTATTCTCCTGTGAATTTTAGTTGATCTATCACTAAAATTAATGACATCTTGGTTGTGCCAGCCTCTGCTCGGTTGAACCTTTGTGCCAATCATTTGGAGCAGCATGCTAGCTATGATTTAGTACTCCCCTTTTCTTCACTGTGAATTCACACACAGTAGCACTGAACATACAGTCCAAAAACCATACACTTTGAAATTGTGTGATAGAGATATGCACAAGATAAACAAAAGTACGGGGTGCTTCACGCCATGCCTAATTGGACCAGAACTCCTTGCTCTGGAATATTATGGGTGTTTGAAAAGGATTCAAGGTTGAGTGTGTGTTGGTTCATGGTAGAAAAGCACAGCGAGAGTTATTAGACATTGGGAAATTGCCTTTAGTGAGCTACAGAAAATTTCCATTCTCTCTAATGAAGTTTGGCAGGATATTCTGCTATATACTTTTCCCTAGGCTTTTTCTTTCAGGCATTCTTGCAGGCTCCTCAAACCCTGGGTAAACCCTCAATTCCCTATGGAGTTACAAAGAGTCCAGAAAAAAATAAGGAAGAAGACTGGGAATGATCAGTGAAACAGTATTCTGTTACAGGGCTTTTTTTACAAGGAGTCATGGTAGATCACTGCACCAAACTAACTTTGAAGTTTTATGCCGTAATTTTTGCTAATGTTACAGCAACAGATAAAATCCCACACATGACTGAAGGAGAGGAATGCAAATGAGGAATACACTGGTCGGGACAGGGAAGTAAAGAGGAAGCTGACTCAGAAGCAGCCATATTTTGATGTTATTCTGAGGAGGGGAGGAGGGGTGGGCTTTGCTCCTTTTCTGAGAAGGGATGGTTGTTTTTCTTCCTAGGGGCATAGAGAAGAGGAAAACTTAATATTTTAAGAGGATGTTAAGGGAATTGTAAGCTTGTGCTTAAGGGAAGCTTAAGTTTAATCTATAAACATGCCTTATTACTGTAGAAAGGCTGGGGTGAGAAAAGGGATCTGTACTGCCTCATGGTAGTTTGTGCAGTGCAGGTGCACGTGTGTTTGTATATTTACATTTATTACTTATCTACTGTGACAGCATATGCATTCATAGAGATATATGTATGCTCGTGTGTGTGTTGTATTGCACCCGATATACAAAATCAAGTGCCATGAGAAAATATCCAAGATGGACTGGATCTGAGGTGAAGCACGGTGGCTTGTCTCTGACATGAGCCATGCAACAGGCTTGAGAGAGAGGCCAAGGCACAAAGTGTTGGCAGGAAGAGGATTATGTTCCTTCCATCATGCCAAGGCCTGTCCGATCTGTGGGAAAATAGAGACTGGACAAGCCTTCAGGGAGAAAGTTTTACATCCCTTCTTACATTTCTATTTTTTTTGTGATGACATTTCTGGATATTATTGTAAATAATGTCTACCGTGTATTTAAATGCTTTTCCCTACAGTCTGATTGGGAGATGGTTTCAGTGCAGGGCTTGAAAAGGCTGCAAAATGAGAATAACCTGTCCTTGATAAGGGAGGGTCAGAGGGATAGGGCACAACAGTCTTGTAAAATGGAAAATTCTTGCTAGTTCCTAAGGATGAAAAACATTGGCTCTGTAACCATAGAAACATGATGGGCCAAGGATGATGCTGAACTTCTGATGAATTTCTTTTGTTTAGAACAAAATGCTGTTTGGAGGAAGAGATATAGTGTAGATAAGGAGAAGTAATAACAGTATTTTGCTGTCTGTACTTCCTTCCCTCTTAGGTTTTGGAATACTTTATATTGTTCTTATTATTCCACCTTACAGGAAAGGAAAGACATACCCAGGGAAGCAAAGATCAGTTCTCTGAAGTCACAATGCAGAAACAGGAATAAATCCCAACTCTTCTCATGTTAGTCAGGGATGAATTAATAGAAATAAATAAAATGCTTGCAAACAGCTTTTTGAGGGATCCAATAAAATTTACTTGAGATGTGACAAGATTTCCTGCCAGAAAGACAATATACTCAGCCCTGCTTGGCTACATCTGTACAATTGGAGATGTGTTATACACCTCCAAACTATAGTCAAACTCTGGGCTACTGCTTTGATTTGTTGCCTAAGCTAAAGGCTTCACTTTCTACTTCTGTGACTTTTTTGCTTGTGATATCCCACATATATAGATATACTTGGGCTAGTTTGATGTAGACCCTGCTTCAGTCACACCATTAATAGCATGGAGATGTAGCTTGAATCTTTCACTGTCCATGACAAAAAAAAAGGACAGGCTATAAAATCCAAACATGCAACTTTCCAACAGTATTTTGGGTATTAACACCTAAACACTCACTGAAAATTTAGGATAATGTTCTGCTCTCCCATAAAAATAATAAACTCTATTTACTTGGGGGTTTTTTGATATAAATAAGGAAAAAAATTTCAATAGAAAATTGGCAAGATAACAGGAGCACAATGAGTTAGTCTGAGCAAGAAGGGGAGATTTGTAGAAATCTGGCCAATCTTGTTAAATGTCAGTTGTCCTACATGTTGATGTGAAGTAAAAGTCTCACCAATATGAAAAAATGGATGTCAGTGCTAGTGAGCACTGGAGATCATGTACTGCAATTGCAGAAAATAAATGGAAGGTAAATGTGTTGCTTGAAATTATTTGCCAGGAATTTGATCTATATCCAGTTTCTGAAAATACCAGCAGTGCAAAGGCATTTGGTTTCTAAACCCATAATAACTGCACTTAATCTGTTAAGAAATTCCTTCTGTGAAAGAAAATGTTGATCAATGTAAGACTGTAAACAGTCCCCCTCCCAAGATGAAAGAATATGTGCATATGCATTAATGTTAAGGGTACACACCAAGCATCCACAGATATGACATAGGATATGATAGCAATTAATGATACGGCAATTAGAGAAGTAAACAACAAGCTTAAATCCCACAGTAAGTAGCCTTTCTGTCAGTGAAGGAACTCATTTTTCATGTATTCAGATTAAAAGAGAGATTTTTTTGTGTTGGAGTCATGCTGACTTGAAAGAGTAACACTGGATAGTAGTTTGTACTCCTGACAAATTGAGGCACCCTCTCGGTCCTTAGCTCTGGGAAGGCAGCAGACCTTTCCTGTCTGCAGGTGGAGAGAGTCACCCAGTACAAGCACTCCATGAGATAAGGGTCAGGTGCCAAAGGCAAGAGAACTTTCAGAGCCAAAACAGAAGTGTGTGGTGAATTTTAGATTCAGTAGCAGCTCACATCGGATCATTTGATCTTAGTACTGGACTGCACCTCATGGCCATTTTAAACACTCTCCTGCAGGAGTGTGCGGTTTTTATCTCATACTTAACCTCTGTGGTTTTGTTACTTCTTTCTCAGATTCTCTTGAGGTGTTGCAGTTACAGAAATGATTAATAGCTAAAGAATCAAATAGCATTTAATGCATTTTTTCATATCCAGTCTTTCAGTAGGGATCAGGGGTGTCAGGCCATTTGGATTATATGCGGTACTCTCTGGGGTTTTTTTGGTCCTAGTTTCAAACAGCTGGATTCTGCATCTGGGAGGAAATAGATTCATTATTTTTTTAAAACTAAATATGCCTGTCACACTCTCTTTGAAGTGCTAATGGCAATAGAACTGAGAATTCATGTTCTATTCTGATAGGCACATGATTAAATCAGCCTGTCTATCCCCCTTCAGCTTCTGAGCTGTCCAGTAGCCATGATGCTTTGGCAATGAAATGTGATTTTAGAAGAGACATATGATCTTGGGGGAGTTTCCCTTTGTACAGACACACATGTGAATCTTTACGTAGCAAAGAGAATTGATTCTGAGTACTGCACGTAGCTAAGTGGCTGATTAGTTCTTTCGTGATAAAAGAGTTAAACTTCTGTAAATAAAGTGTTTATTTTCAGTCAGGCATGAATATATCACTCTGTCTTTTCTTTATCAGGTCTGTGAATGTGTATTTCCCGGTGTACATCAGATGTTCACTCTGACCCAGCATCATGGCTCACAGGTGATATTTGCTCAAGATAGTGAACCTTTTCTACTGCTTTCTAGGAGACTTTCCTTGCTTTTGCCTTAAGCCCAAAGTTTTGGCAACAGTTATTGAAAACAAATTCTTCTTTTTTTTTTTTATGAGGAACATTGGAAGTTGATGCCAAATTTCAAAGAGAATATTGAAAAATTAACTGTTCATAAAAATATGAATGAGTTTCACCTATGGAGTGCCACGTGAGACAATTTAAATTCTGAGCTTAACTGCAGAACTGGACTTTGAATTGTGCCAGAGCAGGGAATTCCCCTTCCTTTGAAGACACTGCAAGGGTAAAGAAGGAGCTTGTTTGAAAAACTGTGTCTTTCAATTATAAGAGTTACTGCCCCTTGAAAATGTAAATTAATTTAAGATAGTTTCTATGATCTTAGAAATGATCAGCAACAAGACGTGTGTGTGTCTGTGTGTATGTGTGGGAGGCAGGCAGAAAGGGGACAACGAGGTGTAATTCACACTCAGAAGTATAGGTCTGGAGGGGTCCAATTACACTAATGAGTCTGACTCTCCCCCATCTTTTTTACTTCATCTTACTCAGTGCAAGCACACAAAAAATCTTAAACTGTATAACAAATTTAAGGCTTCTAGTATAAAAGCTATAAAATATCAAAAATATTGACTGTGCCATGGAAAGAGTGCAGGGGAGCTCAAGTAGGCTTCCAGTGTCATGCATCCCATCATCACTGTTTACTTGGTATATATCTGTTGGAAATATGAGGAACTATAGTTTAATAGACCAGTAAGCATTTCTATACATTTCCTGTATATTAGCACTCTGAAGATTAACATCTACAAAAAGTCATGCTTTGAGGTTTATAGGAATAATCTCAGCTATGGCACTGATAATTTTCTACAGAAAATTTTTGCAGAAGGTCTTTTGGCTTGCTGACTTATTTTGCATGAATTTTCAGATGCTTGAAATTTCTGTTCAGTTGTGTCTCCTTGTAGTTTGCAAACATATGAAGTATTATGTCTGGATTATTCAGTATCTGATGCATCGTGCTTCCGCCAGTCCATCAGTGCTTTCATTTTCCAGTGCATTGGCTAGTTTCACACAACGTTTCCCAGTAAAAGGATAACCCATTAAAAATGTTTTTAATGTTTGTAGCAGACTCTCTTACCTAATTTCATCAACCTCGTTAATTCTGCCTACCTTCTTAACCCAATCAGCATGTGGCCCTGTTTTTTCTCCTCTTCCCTCTTTTCTCCTCTTAACTGTAAATATTAGTAAGGAAAGTGTATAGTTGGTTCAGTTTTGCTCTGAAATTTTTGAACTCCAAAAATATTTATATATAGTTAATCTGTTATAACTCTCCTCTTGATTCCAGACCTTGGCATTTAGAATCAATTTGATGTTTAATGCTCTTGAAAAGAGCAGCATTTCTTTCAAAAAGAACAGTATTATGAAGCAAGGCGATGGCTTCAAAGCTATTATGACAGCATCCATAATCCAGGGGCAGTTTCAGTTTGCTTATATTGGAAGCATTTTAGTACACTGGGAGTTGTAATAAAACTCTTGCATTTGTGATTAATCATATCTAGAGCTACATGAAGATCTAATAATTTCTGCAGAGATGAGTAAGTAGTATACACAGCTGTGTTTAACCAGCACCATGAGTTAAGCATGTACACGAGAGGGACACTTTGAACCATCATAATAATTGGAGAAAGGTATTGTCATCTTGGTCATATCTGCTCTCAAAATAAAACAAACACACCTGAGAAATTGTCTGGTTTTACTTAGGTGACCAAACCTTAGACTTCTAAGATGGGTATCCTACACTGCCTTAATAATCTACATGGCAAACATGCAACCAGAGCAATTCAGCATATTCTGAGATAACATCTCTGGTATAAACCTGATAAATCCTCAACAGGACTTCTGCCTTTGAACCCCTTAATTAGAAACAGAGCACAAATTGGTAAAGGCTTAGGCATCTAATGTAGACATGTCACAAACAAATGAAATAAACTTTACCCCTATTGAACGGATTTATGAAAACTGCTTTTTGCATCTAGGTCTCCGATATACCAGAGAATAAACTTTTAAATTTAGAACCAACTAATTCTTAAATTGTAAATGCATTAATGCTTTGTCTGGCATTCCTATTCCTAGTCCGTTTGTCCTATGTCATGTTTTTGAGAAAAAGTACTGCCAGGCTTTTCTTGCACCTCTTCTGGGAAGTAAGATTTTTCATCCCAAGAATGTTTTTATGCAATTAAAAGAATTTCTTTTCCAAGCTTAGGATAAACATTTGACTTTTAAAATGGTTTTGGCACAATAATGATCATATTTGTGTTTGTTAGTTTGTTTGCATCAATCGAGATATACTGTTCCAATTGACTTTGAATGGTTTTGCGAATTAGATAATTTTTAATATCTGTCTCATTATCTTAAATTATGAAGCTAAATATAATTTCAAACTGGAAAACTGGAATTTTTATTTTCACATAAGAAATTGGATCAAAAAGGGCCAATGCTGTTCCTCTTCTATGTTTCAATTTCAATAAATTGTTACGTTTTTTGGAGAATGAAGCAAATCATTCCCAAAACACCTAACAAGTTTCACTGAATATCTTGTTTTCCAGTACACAGGTGTGTGATGTCCATTTCTGAGCCAGAGATTATAAGAAAACTCTGTTCTACAACCCTGTCTTTGACACTCCAAAAAAGGGCTATGTGACAGGAACAGACACCATCTCTTTTCATGACATAATGTACCCTGTGGGGATGTACTGCCTACTAATGAAGGGCAGAAAGGAAAAGTAGGCAAGAGAACAGCAGAAAAAGTTTTCACTGGATGCAGAAATGGAATCACACCGCAGAAACATGCAGAGATCAAGGATCTCACAATCACATAGACAGAAAATCTTGCTTTCACAACTTCAGGTTATTGCTTCTCCCATAATCAAACAGGCAGATATGTAAAAGAGACCTAGAGGAGCCATACATAAAGGATAAATCTAAACAAATCTAGCTAGGCTTGATTACATAAGCAAGGAGACAGATGTTCTTACAGTCTCTGTTTTCCTGAGGTTTTTATAGGCAAAAACGACTTGGGCAGTAACTCACACTCATAGCATTGGTAGCCATGGGCTAAATTGTGGTCTCATGGCTATCTAGAGTGCATTTTCATGGCCTGACTCTGGTACTTCACTGTACAACCTTCAGTTATCTAACAGCCCAACCCTTAAAGAGAAATTAATTTGATCCCTTATATGCTACTCTGTGGGAAGTTTGCAAGAAATTTAGCAAAACATAGTGATAAAGGCCTTATAAATGGATTTAGAGATATGTAGATGAGATAGACTGGATTTAACTTTAGCTGATGCAATAAGAGATTTTCAAGGACTGAAATAATATTTGTTAAGCAATATTTGTGATCACCCATTCTGAGAGAAAAAGGATCAAGGCATGACAGGGAAAATATTCTGTGAAGGCTCTTACCATAATTGACTCTGAACAGTCAAAGTGAAGGTTGTGCCCCATGTCTTTGCAGTGATGAGTAGGTGACAGAAATCTTGGGAAACCAGGCACCTACCTGAAAGGTAGCTCGGTGCATTCAGGCTCAGATATCTTTTCAGGATGAGTATCATTTGGGGAAAAATCTTCTGAACACAAACATCTCTTGCTAGTATTTCACAGGGGAACAAAGCCTTCTTTAGTTCAGTAATTTGGTAATTTCCTCCCTCTTATCTCCTGGCAAATTTTAGAAGACCAAAATCTGTAAAAAACCTGGAAAACTCCCAAAATGAAACCCCTTGCTACTTGTTTCCTGGCTTGTGCAAATTTTGTGGTTTGTTAATCATTAGCAAAGGTTAAGTATGCTTTTGTTGCGTAGCAACCATGATGGGTTTTTAAAAGTTTTGTTTCAAAATGTATCTTTATCCATGTTTTTGTCTGCTCTTCTTCTTCATGTAATTCAAACTCAAGAAGGTTTGAGTGCAGTAAGACATCTGGACTCATGATCTTTGCTCCTACCTGCTTGCAATAAACACGCAAAATGAGAACTAAAATGCAAACCAGAGCAAGAGAGCCATTTCTACACATTCTACACAAGGATCTTAGCTGGTTTTCAGTTTGCGCTGTGATGGCTTTTAAAATTTATTTTCCTTTTCAGCGTCTTGGTTGTGGTGGACCTTTGTGGTTTATCAGTTTCAACCCAAAAATGGAAGCCTAAATTTAGTTCTGAAAAGTGCGAATAATTTGGGTACTAGTTAAAATATAAGCCCTGCTGTATTTAGATTATATTCATGTACATTTTAACTTCAAATGAATATTTAACCCAGTGCAATATGAATATAAAGCTTGTAAGCCCAAAAGCTTACCTGGTTTTTACCAAGTATGTCAGTTACTGCAATAAAAGATGTTACTTGTCTCTAAAACATTTGCTTTGCTTCCCCATTTTGTCATATTAAGTAGACATCCGAGCTTAACTAAAATCAAGGGCAACTTTCCTACTGAGTTTCCCGGGGTCAAAATTTCACTCTGTAAGTGAAAAAACAAAGAGAATTGTAAAAAAAGAGTAAAAATCTTAGCCTGGAGGTATGAAATGCTAAAGCAGCCAGCTATCAGGGCTGCTAAGCTCTTGTTTCTCCCTGGGAGCTGTGGAGCAGAGCACACATGTGAACAGAAACCACTGAGGCCTCTGGCTGCTCGGGAGCTCCATTCCTGGGAGCTGGTAGAGCAGAAGTTACCTGGACGTCTCTGGCAGCCAACATTAAGGTGGATTCCACTTATCAGGGCAAGAAAACCAGCCTGTTTCAACCCTCTGCAGATATCTGGAAAGCTTTGGAATGGTGAGTTTATATTCACAGGATGAGGAATGTACAAACGCTACAACTGGAAGGATAGGAGGAACTTTTGCCAAACTCTATTTCCCCCTCTTTGGGAGAAGGCTTCTGTACTTAATCTCCTAGAAGCAAAACCAGAAACTACCTGAGGGTGGTGACATGGGAAGCAATGGTGAAAATCAACAAATGCTGGTGCGGGCTCTAATAATTCTGACTTCAACATTCCAGCTCTGGAAATTGCCTTGAACTCTCTGCTCTGATTTGACTGAGAGCAAAGGCAGTGTGATTGCTCTTCAGAGGGAAGGGTTCTAGATAAAGCTCAGTGCACAAGCACAGAGAAGCAGCAGCATCAGCCTCCAGGAGAGCACTGGCCACGGCCCTTTGGGCAGTAGCCAGCAGCAGCATGGATGGTGTGGGAGCCTCTCTGCCTCGCAGAGATGTGCACTCGCGCCTGTGTGCTATTGAAAACCAACTGCTGTCCTGCATCTCTTCTCAAAGCCTGAGGAGCTTCAGGCAGGTGTCCAGACTTCTCATTCCTCCATGAATAGGACTTTACCTCCAGGAAAACAGAAATGTCTGAGGAAGTTTCTTAGTTAATTCCATGAGTGTTCTACAGGTATGTCCCCAGATGGGAACAAACCTGCAGCATAAGCCACTCTGATTTGTCCATCAATTTTTTTATGACTGTATTAAGTGCATGGTCTGTGGGTTATTCAGACTTATCAAACTGACTTCGTCCTTTTAATGTGCTTGTGTTTTTCTTCTACACAAAAAATAACAACATTTTCTAGATTTGAACACCAGATTAAGTGCATTTCAAGACTTCCCCAAATTTACTTTCAGAAACAGAAATTGACATTTCTTTAAAAAAATAATAAGAGGGGAGGAGAAAGAAAACCATCCCCGAGCTGACAGAATGCAGCAGTAGGAGGCAAGCGTTCAGCTGGCAGTTACTTACTTCCTGGCATGCAATTTTAATTAAGGAGTCAGCATGTCTGCTACACAAGCCCACAGGAGGCAGTAACTAAAAATGACTGGGAAAACGTCCATGGATATAAAGGTAGGAGAATTAAATAATGACACTGTATTTTAGAAAGCTAATTGAATATGTTCATCCCTACTTTTTTCTAGATAAGACCTATTACCAAAGGAAAAGCAAGCACAAATTGCTGTATCACAGTATGCCCAATAATACCTATTTTGCAGTGTTTAGTCAGAGATTCACTATTGATCTAAGATAAATCAAAGACAAAATCTTTTTTTTTCTGTTCAGAAGTCATGTTCTGAGATATCAATTCATATTTTTAAACTGGGCCAGAAATCTTTCTTTCCTTAGACCGTAGCTGTAGTGATTACCTAGCTAAGTAAGTCAGCAAGTAGATTGCTTTAAATAATTTTATAAACACTTTTTCCCCCTGGTGCGGTGATTTTTTCTTTTTCTTACAGAGCCAATCATTAGGACATAGAGGCTGATTCATATCCTGTACTTTCAACAACCGTTATTAATCATCTTTCCAAAGGAGTGCTGTGAAATCCTGCATTGAAATTTCATTGTTGGCTCTTACTTTCTACACTAGGAAATATTCAAATGGAATGCTAAGGAATAATAAGGAGGAAGCTCATGCATCTGCCTTGTTTTATATCTGTACAGATCAAGCTGAAAGAGCTGGGATTAAAAATAAATTGTGAAGGAAAAACAAATCCAAAAAGTATGGTATGACTTAAAATTAGAATTACGTGTTCTGTGGAGAAAAGAACTGGTCAGATAATCTGAGTCCTTCTATCTTTCTGTCACCTGCATTTATTAAGAGCTCTTCAGTGAGCAGGTTCATAGTTTATGCTTACGGCTAAATAAATTGCTGGGAGAATATTACAGAATACAATGAAGTCAGGTGACAGAATCAAAAAATATTTCAAACATTTATTTTTAATTTTTATAAATATAATTTCATGGGATCCTTGTCATAGAATCATAGAATGGTTTGAATTGGAAGGCATATTAAATGTCATGTAGTTCCAATCCCTCTGCCGTGGGCAGGGATGTCACCCCCTAGTTCAGGTTGCCCTAGTCCCCATCCAAACTGGTTTTGAATGCTTCCAGGGATGGGACACGTGTTGTAACCACTGGACTCTGCCTAGCAGGCTGCTGCTCCCTGAGAGCTCAGTGAGGGTTTCCTAGGGCCGTGCGATTGATCGCATCCCGGAGTCCATTTGGGACAGCCCTGCGATCTGGCTCCGGCAGCCAGCAGCGTTACAATGCAGTGGTGGTAAAGGAGGTAGAGAAGGGTCTCTCATGAGGGTTTGAGATAGCTTTAATCACATCTTGTCCCCATGATGTTCAGAGGTAGAGAGACAGCATGTTCTGAGTGCAGGATGGTTTTGTCAGGGGCCCAGGGGTGATCCCTGGGCAGGGTTGGGGTACAGGAGCAAATAGGGAGAAACTGAGGAAGTGGCCAAGGCTGGGGGGGGAGAACAGGGGGAACATACAGAATTAGGGGGTTAATTGGCCACCACAGACATGCACAACTTCTCCTGGCAGCCTGGTACAATGCATCATCACCCTCACAGTGAACAATTTCTTCCTCATGTTTAATCTAAATCTACCTCCTTCAGGATAAAAGTGTTGCCCCTTGTCCTGTCACTACAGATCTTGGTAAAAAGTTTCTCTTCATGTTTCTCATAAGCCCTCTTTCTATACTGAGATGCCGCAGCTTCTCAAATGTGATGGATAGTAGCTTAGCCACTTTCTCTGTCCGTTCTCTCAAGACTCATGGATGCATCTCATCAGGTCTCATGGACTTGCATGCCTTCAGATTCCTTAGATGGTCTCAGATTTGATCTTCGTACACAGTGGAAGGTTCTTAATTTTCTCAGTCCCTTTTTTTACCTTCTGTGACTTGGGCAGCATGGCTGGAGCATTTGCCAGTGAAGACTGTAGCAAAAACTCTCAGTACTTCAGCCTTTTCTGTATCCCAGGTAACCCTGTTTCCCATTTCCTTCCAGACAGGACCTGTATTTTCCCTAGTCTTCCCTTAACCACCAATGTGCCTATTGAAGCTTTTCTTGTTGCCCTTGTCATCCATGATCTGTTTTAATTCTGTAAGGGCTTTAACTTAATCTGATCCCTAGCTGCTTGGACAGTTTCTCTTTATTCCTCCCAGGCTGCCTGATCTTCCTTCAACCCTCTGTAGGCTTCCTTTTGGTGTTTGAGTTTGATCAGGAGATCACTGTCTATGTAGGCCTGCTGGCATTTCTACCCAATTTCCTCTTTGCTGGGATGCATCATTCCTGAATTTGGAAGAGGTGATCCTTGAATATCAGCCAGTTTTCTTGGACCCTTCATCCCTCCAGGGTTTTATCCCATGGTACTCTGCCAAGGAGATCCCTTCAGAGGCAAAAGTCTGCTCTCCTAAAGTCCAGGGTAGGGACCTTGCTGTGCACACTCCCTGCTTTCCCAAGTATCTTAGGATGGACCTCTGCTATCTGCTATTTTGGTCACTGCAGCCCAGTCTGCCCTTGATCTTCACATTCCCCACCAGCCGCTCCCTCCGTGTTGGTGAGAACAAGGTCCAGCATAGCACCTCTCCTTGTAGGCTCTTCTGTCACTTGGAAAAGGATAAGTTATGTCCTGCTGTGTTCTCCCTTCAACAAGTATTGTTGAAGTCCCCCATGGGGACCAGGGCTTGTGGGTGTGGGGCCACTCCTACCTGTCCATAGAGGGCCTCATCCACTCAGCCTTCCTGGTCGGGCAGCCCGCAGCCTGTAGCAGACTCCCCTACAATGTCACCTGTCCCTGCTCTCCCTTTAATCGTCACTCACAAACTCTCAATCATCTCTTCTATTCCCACGTGAAGCTCAAGGCCCTCCAGCTGCTCACTACCCCTGCCTGTCCTTCCTAAATAGCTGTATCCTTCCATTCCAACACTACAATCGTAGGAGTCATCCCACCATGTCTTCATGTTCTCAGTAATGTTATAGCCCTCCTATGGGTTAAAAACTTGAGATGAAACACTGAAAAATCAGTAACAAATTTCGGATTCCTCTGTTGGACTGTCTTTGTGAATCAGGATTGGTGGGATAGTGTTCAGAGCAAGCTGAGACCTTGGTGTGAATTGTATGAGGCCATACACATCTCTGTCTCTTCTGTTTCTCCACAGCCCTGGAGACCACATCTAAAAGATTCTAACATCATTAATTAGGATTTTGATGTCTTTCTCATATGAACAAAATTAATGAGAAAGTTGTTTTGGTTTTATTCCTTTTTTTCCCTTGTCTTAACCTAACCTACAGGGATAAATTTTCCTTTTCTTTTGCTGAGCAGAGGAGAAAATAGCCATGATTTTTTTCTCATAACCCAAGAAATCCAGATACTGACAGAATAGCCTGAAGATTTCTGTAATTTAAACCAACTGACAATGATCACTTCAGGAGTCACAGACTCCCTGAAAATTGCCATAGTTTACTGACTGTCAGTTGCTTCTTCAACCTGTCTTAAGGTACAAAATGCCCTAAAGGAATTTCTAAAAGGGATTAATAAAGACCCAGTAATAAGCTCTGTATCACTGTACCACTGCGGCATTCCTAGGAGCATACGTGTGGCATTCCTTCAGAGCAAAAAAATGGAGAAGGCAATAACCAGTAAGTCTAGAGGTATTAGTTTTGCTTCCAGACCACAGCCATATCTGATAGTATTGAGGGGTAGGGGTCTGCACTGCACAGCCATCCTCTGCACCTGCCAGCAGCTGGGGGGAACCCTGACATTTGTCACCAGGTTTAACCAGTTGATGTTTTGTGGAGGTTTTTGATAAATAGCTTGAGGAAATAGTTGGAAGTAGGCTAAACTTTTAGGAATTTTACTGTTAAACATCTTGTACAAAGCATCCTCTAGTGGATCTCTCTCCCTTGCCTCTAGAAGGAGTCATTTCAGAGGGCAGAAGCTGTGCTTTGTAGGATAGCTGCTAAGTCAAATGAATCTTTTTCTAGGGGCATCTCTCTCTCTCTCTCCCTTGCAACTAGGAAGGAGCTCCAGGAAAGAGGATTAATTCAAAGACCTCTACTGTAGATGGCTAAAACATAGGGCAAAGACTTTCATGCCAAGAAAAGTATCTCTCTATTTCAATACCAGAATTTTAAATGTCTCAGCTCCTACTTAAGCCTATACTTTAACTTGGTGAACCTCAGATTTTAATTTCCTTTGATCAGCAGCTCTGGATTTAAAGGTGAATTATTTACTTTGTACATGTAAATAAGGGGCCAATGTCCAAATGATGCTACAAGACTGCTTTAAATAAACTCAGTTAAAACCAGTAGCATGCCTATAGTCTCTCTCTATAATTTTTCTATCTTTTTATATGAAGACATTAAAAAGTTATTAAGATGAAATAAAGCTGCCTTCAGGCAGTTTTAATTTTCAACAGAACTGATTCGACTGATCACTGTATTGCAGACAGCATGGTTCCTGGCTGCATGGCAGGGATAACATTTTTATATGGTTGAGCTGTTCTTGATTAATTTATTTGTGATAGAAAGGTCAGGTGGACCTCTATAACACCAGTGTGGTTACACTGCAACGGTCTAAACATGTACTCACATATCTGTTCATTTATTATGTGTCATTGGTAGCAGCTCATGGAAAATGTTTCCTCCTGCCCATGCAAAAGCTGAGTGATCTCTCCAAGGCCACATTAGGAGTCTCAGGAAGCCTGGGAGCAGGAAGGCTGTCCTATTGAATGCATCACTGCTGATGGACATCAGCAGGACTTGGAGATGGCATCCCAATTGTCTGTGTACATTATTTTTTTCTTCAAGGCATATCACAAGTATTAATGAACTTTTAAGGAAAATACTCCTTGGCAAACATTAATGGTCTTTTGAACTTTTCTAATGGAAAAGCAATCTTGATTTTTAAATTTATAAAATTTAAATTAAATGTGCAAGAACTATTTGCTTCTATTCCAATTCTGGTATCATCCTTTCCTCGAATTTGACTCTACCAGAACATCGTTTTCAAGGATAGTCCATGATATTACCCAAACTCCCCTGTTTATTTAAAATTTATCTCTCAAGCTCCCTACCATGAAATGCATTGTTTTGGGGGTTATGTAGCAGAAACTCATATGTGCCTCTGGATCCAGGTCATTAAACATTTAAATATCAGTTCGGGTTAATTTTGGTTTAGTGTATTGTTTGCATGAAGCATGCAAGCAGCTCAGAGGTTGGCCAAGCCAAAAAAAAAATCTGAAGACACATGAGGGATAGAGAGTCAAAGAAAAGGGAAAACAGGAAAATAATTGCCTCTGGCATAATTTTAGAGATTTTAGATAAGTTTTGAAAAAGTATTACCTCATTTTTCCACTCATTTATGTAACTGCACTCTCCATGGCCATGAAGGAAAGCAGAAAACAACCCAAAAAAACCCCTGAGTTAGATGGTCTTGGAGCTTAAAAATATCATCACTACTACTGAAAGAGAATATCTATTTTTGCAGATATCTAGGCTTGTTATTTTTAAAGCACTGATCCTGTCAGACAGCTGGATCCCCTACAGGACAGGTGGAATTTAAATAAATAAATATCATGGTGTTCAGAGTAAATCTATTCATAACAGAGAGAAAGAAAAACACTTGGGTAGGTTCCCAAATATGATGGATGAATTAAGATACTCTTGGGTATATCCAGCTGATGTTATCTTTAAATTTTATCTATACAAATGCAACATTAAAAGGTCAATGGACCTTATCTTGCCTGGTATAATTGGCCACTATCCAGCAAAGCACTTACACATTGGTAATTTTAAGGACATGGTGTCCTGGTTTCAAGCCAGAATACCCAGCAGCGTAGTGGAACAAGACAGCGATAAGCAGTTTGACAAGCTTTGCAACAAATACTATCCTGCTGCTTCTCAAAGACACCTGTATGAAGTTTATTCAAACATATCATTTTACCAATATGTATTGAAGATATACATAGATTATACTGTTTTCCCCTTTTTTTTCAGTGCTAAACAGATAGCAAAATTGTTTTGCTCTCTACAGTCTAACATTTGGATAATAATTCACTTTTGAATATGTATTTGATAAAGACAACAGAACAAAAGGGAGTTCTAATGTGCACTTCTGTTATGGAAATTTTTCATTGCCATAATTTTTCAGAATAGGATTCCTGGAGATGCTGTCTGTGAATATATCTTTAGTTCTTCCATCTTGTTAGGAACACTTTATTAGATTTTCACATTTGTCATTTGCTTACCATAAATTCCAGCAGATACATTTTTTCCCTTACCTTTTATGAAGTGAAAGAATACTTTTCTCATCCAGCTTCAACCCAAATGAGTAGGATAACAAGAATGCACTCTACCACAACATTTTAATTCATCCCAGGAAAATTCACATTTTAGAATATCTTCCCTTAGGTGAACAGAGAACAATGAAAGAGCCATGATCTTTCCAACCAGCATCCAGTCCATGGATGGCAAGAATTGTTTGTGTTAAATGTATTAAAGGGAAAATTTATATGCCTAGAGTCTTTAAGGGCAGACAAGACATATTGTTGGGTCTGAAGTCACCATTAGGCTTTAAGTTCTGTAAGTCACATAAATTGTACTTCTATTTAGTGACTAACAAATAGCACAATCTTAAATTCCCAGGAAGCAGTAATTCTTCCCATGGTAAAAAGACAGTGACTTGTCACAAAATGTGACTATTAAATTAAATTATATTCTGTGAATAAACAGGTATGTGTCTTAGTCTGCTGCATATTAGACCCTTTTAGATATTTATTTTTACAATGGCCAGGTTCTCTTGCTGCTGTGTCTTCAATGGATGTTTCAAGAAGAGAGGGTCTTAAATAAGTCATAACTCTTTCTTTTGATCTCTGCATACTAGCACTCCTGTCTGTGTGGGGGATTTGCCGTGATGCCAGCTGGCAAAGGAAAAGCAACGTTGACCAAACAGCTGTTAGGGCTATTGGAAATTTGGGATTTATTCACTATGTGGCATTTCTGTACAACAGAACATTCCTGGTGTTTTGTGAACATCTGTACCAGTTCAGCCAAAACCTAATCCAGTCTCCTGAGGGCTCTCTAGACATTTGCCACCTCTTTGTGCATGTGCTCGAACACTTCTTTCTGGATAAAAAGAGATTGATGAAACAGAGGAGAAGATTGTTTTTGTAAAAAGTAGCTGGAATGAGCTGGGAAAGACATCCATTAGGGAAGCTTACAAAGTTCCTTGGTTTAGATGATGAAAAGAATTTGATGTTTTCTTCAACTGTTTGAGGTTTTCTTTAACTTCTTTAGCTTTAAACTGTGAGTTCTAAGGATCATGTCTATTTTCACTGGGCTCTACTGTCTCAAGAAGAGGCTCTCTCACCTATAACTATTTCTCAGTCTGGGAAACAATTAACCTTATTTGACTTTGCTATTGATACACTGGGAAATATGCAGTATTATGACATCATCTTCAACTTGAGTATGCACAGTTTAACAAAAGAATATGGTGAAAATTTCAACACACCATGCATTTTCTCTGGGTTTTTCACCTTGTTCCAATAAAAAGATTAATTCTATCTTGGATTTTATTGAGCAACTTCTTTTGAAAGTCAGCAATCTCCTAGAAGAATGTGAGGGTGTTTTTATTCCATAATCTTCAATAGTACTGGTAAAAAAAGTGCACGAAGGTTGAGCTACTAGTTAGAATGAGGCAGCAGTGAAGAGAAGCCCATGGCCCCTATCTTATGGTCCTCTCTTAGACACTGCACTCAAATTCTATACACAAACTCTTTCCTAGTGAGAGTTGAGTGGTGATTATTATGTTGCTACATGAATATCAGTTATTATTTTTTCATAGATCCATGGAAAGCCTCTGATGCAAATATATTTATAGCTGAGTATGTAATGTTGCATATTAGCTTCGCTTAACTGTAATTAGCTGAGGCAATGCCAATTAAAACTGAAACTAGAGAAAGTCTGTGTATGATTATTTAGTATTATCTTTCTTGTGTTTTTCTAACTGCTACCTGTGGTCTAATTAATGGCATAGGCCGTTAATAAATTCCAGGTCAAATTCTATTACCTTTCTTAAAAATAATAAGGAAATTAGTTAGAGGAATAGGAAATATCATCAAGGCAAAGCTCAAGGACCCTGATAGATTTACTGACCTTTATTCTTGAGATAGGTTAGTACTCATTATGGTGCTGTGAATGTTTTCTTAAATAATTTAGATGCCATTGTTTGCTTCTTGGAGGCACTTCAGCAAGGTTGTGTGAAGTCAGCAAAGCCTGGATACATACAGACACTTCTCAGAAATAAAAGAGACAAAACTGCTACTCCATTACATCCTATGTAGATGCCTTCAATTTTCTGCTCAGATATTTAAAGAACTTCCAACGTGCTCCTGAATATTTAGCTCAATAAGGTACATCCTGAAGCAGAAAAACATGAAGTGACAAAAAGCCCATTTATGTGTCTCTTTACACTGATAAGGTTTCTTCTATTTCCATTTTAGCAAGATTCCTTTATCATGGGTGGCCCAATAAGAAAGAAATTAGATAAAGAAAAGCCATAGCTTATTACATGTGGCTGCCATATTTGGAGTAAAAACAAAAGCATAGAGCTTAATGTAAAATATTAAACATGAAGTAATCCAGAGAATAATTTATTTTTTCTCAGCTGAATTGAATGTAGGCACCTTCTGTCTGCCTTGAAAAATTAGTGACAAATCACACCCATTCCATTTTTGTGCACATCTGTGGAACAGACTCATAAAGGGCACAATGTCTGAGCTCCCATGCTTTTTGCAATTACAGGGTGCTGAAGTTTAGTTATCTGATAATGGACACATTTCTGCTGCCTGACACGCACAAAGACAGCAAGCTGAGCAGAAGCCGTGAACTAGGACTGCTTACTGGTAGCTGCTTATTGGTTCTTGTCTTTCCAGAATCCTCCACAGCCAGTATTCAAAATGCATTTTAAGTAGTCAAGAACATAAAAGATACAACAGAATATTGTTTAACAAAGGAACTTGAAGGAATATAAAGTCTAGGCCATAGCTTATGGGGTAAGAGGTGTAATTCATTACGTCACCAAGAAGACAAAATCTTCTGACCTTTTACTTCTGTTTCAATTTTCATATAAAAGGTCAGTTGCAACCAAATGCTCAATAAATGGAAATTATTAAGGGTATGGGAAGCAATCCAGAATAGTAAAAGAACAGGTGAAGGACATTTGGATAGGTACCATGTACTCAGACCAGGGATAATTGATTGTATTTTCCCTCTTGAATACTTCAGGAATTTACATGAAACAATTTCTAAATAATCATCACTTCTTTGTGAGAAGATGGCACACAGCAAGGTCTGACATGAGTAAAGAACGAACAAATGTGTCAAACTCACTTAGATACACAGAATGCTATTTTAGCAATTAAATAACCAATTTTACATATTTAGAGGACAGTAACTTGGTAAGAAACAGCCAACACTAGTTTGTCAAAAGCCAGTCATGCCAGGACAAGCAATGCCTTCTCTGACTACACAACAAGACTGGTTTAGTAGATGAAGAAGGAATAAAAGTAAAGTAAATCTTAGGTTTAGTAAGGCTTTTGTTTCACTGCATTCTCCGAATTAATTTAGAGTGATATGACCTACAAGAAAATTACATAGTGTTGGTATAACACATATAAAGGGTGTTCAAAATCTGTGCTTGAAAAACAAGGGTCATTTGCCAAAAACAGTGGAGGCATATATGTAGTGCGCATACATCTACTAGGTTACCTTGGAGAAAATTTTGGTTCTGGGTTCCTGTAGCATTAGTTTAACCTGTGATTTAGATAACATGGAAGGGAATGATATAATAAAATCTACAGTCTCCAAAGACAGATTTAGAATTCAAAACTGTATTGCTAAATTGAGTAAATATTCTGAAATACGATCAAAGTCCCATCCAGCCTGGTCTTGAACATTTTCAGGGATGGGACATCCACAGCTTCTGTGGGCAACCTGTTCCAGTGCCTCACCACCCTCTTCATAAAGCCTTTCTTCCTTATATCCAATCTAAATCTCAATCTGCCTTCCTTCAATTAAAATCATTGCCCTTTGTCAGCAAGCTTGCTCTAAATCCCCTGCTCTGTATTGATATTGAGGTTTGCTCCAATCCAGGTGCAGCACCTTGCTCTTGACCTTGATGAACTTGGTGAGGATAAAGATTTCAGGAAGGTTCCTCATGAAGGATTCCAGTGAAGTTAACTTCACGAAGTTAAGGACTTTTTACCTGGACAGCAGTAGGACTGAAAAAGTCCAAGGTTTGTAGCAGTTCATAAGCAGAGAAAGATGCTTCTCTAAAAGTAATTAAAAAATTACACAACCTTCATTTTGGGATGAAGAAAAGGAGAAAAGGAGTGTGTGTTACCGAACTCAGAGCTGATGGGGCTTTATCTAGATTTATCAGGAATACCTGCCTATATAAGATTGAACCCACAGAGGTCCCCACCTCTGTGGGCACCTGGGTTCACAAGGTATGTGAATATACCACAAACTGTCCAGAAAAGCACAAACAAACAAACAAAAAAAAGTTTAAAAAATAATGATTATTTTATTATTATAAAATACTCAGATGATTTAGAAATGGAAAACTGTCTAATGATGAAGAACCCACTAGCCAGACATGCCAGTGAAAGCATTCCTTTGTCAGTTAAATATTTACACTTTGCTTAAAACATACATTACCTTTTCCATACCTAATTTTGTCAATTTTTCCGGGCATCTGGGAACTCAGGATACTGAACTTCACAAAGGAAATACTGCTGCTATATACAGATAATTACATGAGCAGTACAACTTATCAGACTCATGTAGTGGGTGAAGTATAAGTTGTCTCAGTGCTTATCTACCCATGACTCAGGAATTATGCTCAGGAACTTACAGAAACGTGTTAGTTGTTTCAGTCTAGAGAGCTAAAGTCTGAGTAAGTGACAGAATAGCAGCTCAACGTCTTAAAAACAGACACAACATAAACCTTTACAGGGAGAACTGATCAATTGGTCACCATGCCCTCTGGTTCCAGTTGAGACATGGCTAATTCATGTGAGAAAAATTTAAATTATATGTCATGGATTGGAATCTGTATTATACAACTTTCTCTGCTACCAGAGTCTACTTTCTTGAAACTCCTGTAGATGAACTTGGCATTCATCTGAGTGGAGTTCTCTTTTCTCACTAGCTTTTTTTTTTTCTAGATGGAGTAGTATCTCCAGAAATTAAAAGCTACATTATCACCTGCAAATGCTAATATGTTAACCAAATTCAAAATGTTTAATTATTTTGCTGTGCTTTTTGCATTTACAAGTATTGTTAATACAAGTTCCTTACTGTCTTGGCTATAATCAAAATTACAAAGACTATTTATTTTAGTAATAAGTACCTACAAAAACATTTTGCTATTGCTAAGCTTTGAGGTATTAGTAGCCACAGGAAAATATGAAAAATTGCCCACACCACTTCCACATTCCAACTGATATTTAGTTACTTTCACAATTAAGACAGAAAATATAATGCTGGAAATTTATTGCTTGGTCCTGCTGAGAGTCATCATTTTATCATAGGGGAGCACATATCTTGGGAAACAGTTCTATTTAATTTGCAACCAATAATCAAGTGATGTCATTTTATTTATGCATGGATTTTATTTACAAATGGATTTCAGCAGGATGTGGCTCACAACCTTGGGTAATCACACTGCTAGGGACTGCAGCTATTCTTAAGAGTAAAATGAGCGGGATTTTCTATACCTCTGATCCACTGCTAAATAGCTCAAACCTTCCATTAATGTTGTCTGTCACCAGTCTCTGAAAAGGTTTTTTACTTTTGTTTGCTTTGCTGGGCTAAAATAACCCTCACAATTTTACTAGGGCCCTGCACAGTACAGTAGCTAGCAGTAACTAGCATTATTGTTTTCTTTTAGTATTTTTTGCTTTTCTGCTAACCCTATTTACTTTTCAGGAAAACAGCTCAGTGGCATCAAATCAGAGATAGCTTGACATTTCCCAGATGTGGACAAGGAAGAAGACCCAAGATGTGCTATGGGGATATGCATTCTGGAGGTTGTTGTAGAAGCTGAACCAAGCTGAGGATGCCTCCTTGGACTGTAAGGTTCTTGTATGGGTATCTACTGTCAGAAGACAACCTCGAGAGCAATCCCAGGAGCTGTGCTCCCAGGTGACAATGCAAGGTAGAATACATGGGAAGAGGTTGGATTAGGGTCCAACTAACATTTATCTGCCTTTGGCTGTGACATAGTTTGAGGGAGCATTATAGACACAAGACCTGTTTGGCTGGACCAAGTTCAGCTGTCTACTACTGTAGTTTTCTGCCTTTGAAGGGAATCAGAGCAGATGGAAGTTTCCATCTTGGATTAGCTAGGAGGAGATTTAGGTTTCCTGTGATGTAGTCCAATGACAGCTGTGTAGCAGAAGCAGAAAAGTCCTAAGCTCCTGGCAGCATCATATAATAACCTTCATTGACCTTGTCGACATCATGTATAACACAATCTATTTTCCCCCTTGTGGTCTGTAAAATCATACTGTAAGTGCAATACAACTTGAGAGTAAGAGGGTAAGTGGCTGCAAAAGGGCACTAGAAGTTCAGCTTTAGTTATAAGGCTTTAGTCATATTCCACTATTACATGAAGAGGACTCCACACCTAAGAATTTCAAGAGTGGTGTTCAAAAATGTCACCCACAAGATACTGCCTAAGCCATGTATTCAGTAATTGTTACACTGAAAATATGCAGTGTAACTAGGAAAGGGTTAAAGGCTTATTGAAATTGAAGAATTGTTCTTAATAGGTGCAAAACTCCATCTGCTTTCACAGTGAGAACAGGGAAAATTATAGTACTATCTATGCCATCCATTTCCTTCTCCTCTGATGCATTATAATAGCATCTAAAGAAAGAACTAGCCACCACATGGTTTTCTATATTATGCAAACTGAACTTTTCAAATCCATGAAAAATGTCAGGAGAAGTTGTCAGTCTTGTACACTGATCATTACCAGTTTTGAAAGGTGAGACTCAGAACTGAAGATTGTAGGTTAGCTTCTTTCTTTCTCTCTCTCTCTCTCTCCCTCTCTCTCTTTCTCTCTCTTCCTTCCTCTCCTTCTTCCCTGCTCCCTTGCTCTTCTCATTTATTTTCTTTTCCTCTCTCTTTTCTTCTTTTTATTTCTTTGCAGTAAGAGGCAGAGCTTTTCAAGATAACGTAAGGGGACAGTTGTTCAGAGAAATCATCTAGGAGAGAAGAAAATGCTTTTCCCATTTGAAAATGCCTTTCCCATTTGTTATGCATTCAGTCAAGTGCTATAAAAAACAAGAGACTTTAACATTGTTTACTTCTGCTGAGCCAAGAAGTGAAAACTATCAAATTATTGTGACTTAGTTATTCCAGACTTAGCCTGGGATGCTAATGTTTTGTAGATTTAGTGCATATGCTTGCTTTGCTATCTACATTCATGATAAGCACAGGTGAAAATGGACATCATATAACATGAATTACAATGTTCAGGATGAAGAACAACTTGCCTCGATGATGCTCTGTGTACTGTAAAGGTTGAGCCTCTAACTCTGTTGAATTATATTGGTTTAAATATAATAAAAAGACTTTGTTTTTAAAGAAAACATCTGGCTTGAAAAACCAACTGTCTGTATTTTAGCATAGGCTTTGAATTATTTTTTTCATGATTACTTACCTAAAGAGCTATAATCAAAGAAAAATCTGTCAATCTGCCTGTCTGCTTAGTCCTGGAAATATTAAATTACTCTCTCAGATTTTTCAAATTGATTCCTAATTTAGGTATCTATGAATGTCATGTGCCTGTATCTCTCTGTGGGGTATGAGACCATAATCCAGCTACAGCAGAACATTCTTATCGTCAGCTTCTCAGGGTGAAAGTCTCTCCCTGTGCCTTGGAGGGGGTACCAATGTGAGACAGCACAGGTGTGACTGTGGTCCCAGCTGCCAGACTCAGAACTTCCCCTCACAGCTCATGGCCCAGGCTATTTGCATAAAGCTCTCTTTTTGGGGCTCAGGAATTTTCCTCTGTTGGCTTCAATGTCTGTCAGAAGAAGGCTTAAACAGGTAACACTGGTCTCTCTTGAGGTGTAAAAGCTGTGGGTTCAAATTAGTCAGCATTTGAGGAAGGATCACAAAAGAAGTTTTCATGCTTCCTGTGTTGTTAGAGGATGTTAGAGGATGAAAATGGAAATCTCTAAGGGAAGGAAGCAAGATGCACAAAAATGCCCTGCAACATTCTTGAATTGATGCCTGAGAACAAGAGTTTCAGGCCCATGCTTTTAACTAGAATTTTATTTTGGATGGTTTGGGTGTATCAGCTAGGTTTTTAAACTTCTTGTGGTACCTTTTATCCTACATCTTGTACAGATACTTTGCAAGATTAGGTCAGCAATCTGAAATTTGCACTCAAGTTTCCACATTTGCTACAACTGAACACAGCAGAATCTGATGCCCTCCACTGAAAGATGACCAAATGAAATGCTTGGAAATTACTCTTCCAGCTATCTTCATGGGTATGCTCCAGCATCCTGACCTAAAATGATTATTCCTGAATCAGAAACCAGGCAGTAAAGAGCTATTTTGCATAGGTATATGCATTGCTTTCTGATTTTCTAATTTCTGATTAATCCTGAAACAGTTTGAGACTGTGATATATTTATTCTGTGTTTGTACAGGAACAGGGAGGAGGACAGATTTTTTACTATAACTGCTTTTCAAAGCTAAAAGATCTTTTTCTGCTTTTAAAATTACTTAAAAAGTGGACTTTTTCAATATCCAGAAAATTTAAATTATTCTCAGCAGGTAATTTTCTCTGCCATGTGTATCAAGTGTTGAGATATAACAATAAAAACAGTTTAAGAAATCTCAGGCACTTTTATTGACAAATAGCTTTTCTTTGCAGATCACAATTTTAGCTCTTGTTAGTTTATCACTAATACATGTTGGACTGTACAGCATTCAGAAAACACTTATTTTTAAAATAGTAGATTTTTATTGCAAAGGAAAGTTGTGCAGAAATTGAACATTGTGCAGGTAAAATAACATATATCAGCTGCCAGAAACAAAAGGCAAAAGCGTTAAGGAATAACACTGACAAGAGTTCAGTTCAAGTGATTGTTAAAACCATAAATCATCAAATGAACTTTGCAGAGACAGAGAACTAAACTGATAACTGAAGTTATAATTTCTAACTAATAGCTGCAAAATGATCTAATAGATGTGCAGGCCTGACCACTGGGGAATATCCTCAGGTGCTCTGGGGCAGCAGGGTGTCACCATCAGAACTAGCGGCATCCTGCTGTGGGCTGCCAAGGGCAGGTCAAGAGAGGGGGCAGGACTAGACTGCTAGACATCTAAGGGGTCTCGAGAAGCCTTCCAGTCCTGCCAGCAGCTGCACATAACATACAAGAGTATTTTTGTTGTTTTTATTCATATGCGAGGTGGTTTGATATCTACACCTAATCAAAGAATTGTAAGATCCAGGATTTTTTTTGCTACACTCTTCCTGAGGTGCTGTGCTGCACTGCTCCTCAGTGAGCCCTTGAGCTATAGGCTGGTTGATTTTGAACAAGCTAGACCCTGGCAGTAAACAAACACAGTAATTTAATTTTAAAAGTACATAAGGGGATTTATGGTGCAAGACTGAGCTGGCTACCTGATTGTAAAATAGAAAAGTCAAGAAGACTTTTCCAGGGTACACCTGGTTTGTGGTTTCTGGTAATCTAAATGCACATCTTCCAAAACAAAGTGAAAATACATTAAATATAGCATGACCATAGAAAAGGAGAACAAAGACCTGGCACATATCCCCAGTGAAGTATAGGGAAAAAGCTCTTTTTAATTCATCAGGAATGGGACCACAAATAAATAGAAAGTCATAAATATTACTCATGTACTATTACAGTAAACTAATTAGATTCATCTGCTTCAAAGAAAAAACCTCACCTTTTATATGGAAATTATGAACAAAGCAATTTACAAATAGTTAATGTCATCATATATTAATCAACTCTTAAAATAATTACAGGTGCATTTCCACCATTTGTCCTAATACAAATTCTGGTCAAAGCAAGGAATATAATAGCAACATATGAAGAGTGTGTTTCTGCTGATGATCAGCATGGTGATCCACGCCTGCAGTCAGAGCTAAATCCACTCGTTGGGTACACAGATCACCACACTCTGAAATTCTTTTTCCTCCATTTGAACACTCTCAGGTGAGGAATATAATATCAGTATTAATCCCTGCACTGCAGAGTTGTTAATTTTTACTTAAAATGTTCCTAAAAGCTTTAAAATAAATTAGTAATAATAACAAATAATCTCAAACATTGCGTCTGACCCATTCCCTAATCTTCTGGCAAAACAAGTTAAAATCCCGGTGAGACCCTACTTTCCCAGTACTACCACTTGATTATTCACAACTGCTTTCTTCGTAAATAGGGTCTCCAAAAACATCATGCTTAATCATTTACTTTTGTCACTAATTTGGTGCATTATGACACAAGATGCTGGTCACTGAAAGTGAATTTATGTTTAATTCTGTGTTTCATTTCAACACATTGTAAAAACACAAGGTCCAAGAGATGATCAACTTTACTCAACAAATCTCTTCCTTCTCTCTTTGTGTCTTATCCATCGCATATGCCAATTTTAGTGAAAATAGTTTTTGAAAATGCATCCTTCATTAAACAATTGACTCTTTTTTCTTGTTTACTAAGATACTTAACCAAAATTTCTGCCCTGAAAAAATAGTTTAGGGAAATTCTGTGGTCTGTGAGGGTTCAGATATGACGAGGCCTTAGTTGTCATATTATCTATGATTTTATGAATAAGCTGGAAAGTAAAGAAAATGAACAGCTGAAAATCAACTGGCACAAACAGCTTCAGCTTTACTGATAACTGTATCACTTGTTATGGTCGGCAGCTTCTGAAGCATTCTCTTAAATGGTGAAAAATGGTTATTTTCTTCCATGAAGATATGCAACTTGAAGAGAGAATACTGGTGTCAAAGGCTGATTTAATGGATAAGTGCATTCATGGACCCCTGTAGACCTCATTGTCATTTTCAAGGCTGAGGTTACAACAGCCAATTCTGTATTGTGAACATTAATAAAACTCGGGGGCAGCTCAGAAGCAGTTAACAGATTTCCTTTGGCTGAACAACAGTTGCCACATGATTATAAGGCTTTGCAGAGCAGACCTGTGGAGATTGAAAGTATCACATCCAGTGGGAGTGGTAACCATAAGGCCACAAAGAGGACTGTCTTCCCTCTTTCATGGTTCATGAAAAAGTAAAAAAAATCCCAACTAAAAGGAAAATAATGAGTCTGTTATCCTAAAATTAATATGTTTGCTCATTTGTTTAAAGAAAAAATATTTTGCCATAAGGACAGTAAAGCACTGGAGAATATTAATCATGGAAATTGTGCATGTTGGGTTTCATGTTGGAGAGCTTCAAGATGACTAGACAAATCCCTGAGCAACCTGGTCTGAATAGAGTAATAACCTTGCTTTGAGCAAGATTGGATACTTCTGAGATCCCTTCCACTTGAAATACTGTGATTCACTGTTTCCACTGTCCTTGAATAATCGGGAAATTATTGACAGAATTGGAAGGTAATACCTTAAAGTAAGAGCACTCTGCTGGTCTTCCTCTCTACCCTGCAGGACCAAAGGCCTGAACAAGCCATGAGCTCCTGCACTGCACATGCTTCTGGGAAAATACCATATGATATAATCCAAAATTTGTATCTTGGATTAGTTACTTGTATAAGAATTTCCCTCTGGTACCTGACTTCATTTAGCGAAGTGTTGTGTACCTGTAATGATAACCATTACTGCAGGGGTTCAGTTAACATTATTTGTATACTGGCAGCTCCTGATTGCCCCAGTGATGGTCATAGCCCTATTTTGCCACTGTATAAAAAATTGTGATAGCAGCCTCCATCCAGCTTAAAAGCATGGTGTCATGCACCAATACTTACACTAATACTTATAGAGAACCATTCATTAAGAAAAAGTGCTTCTTTAATAATTCACTGCAGCTGAACCTGCAACTAATAGCTACAGGAAACAAACTACATCTACAACAGTGCTATACACTGCGCTCTGGCATTACAGAAGTCATGACTGACATCTCTAAACATGCACTACCTAAAATAAATGTAAACCATTAATGAAAAAACAAAAGCATTTTTTGGTTGTTGTTGTTTTTAAGAAAAACGGACACTATCTTTAAAAGACAAATTGATGTTTACAGCTATCATACAGATGTCCCAAGGCATGATCCAGTTTAAATACATGCAGCTTTCATTCAGACGACTAATTACATGCTCTTTACAAATTATCGTGGATCTTCACAACAGGTAAGGCTATAGTCTTCATGGTGAAAAATGTGTAACAACCAAATAGAACATATTTGAAGAGATCTTTGAACTCCAACTTACATTCTGACCACATTGCACTGTTTTGTGTTTAGAACATTACAATATTAACACAGTCTAGTAACCTTAAACTGCCACCTGTCCTGCAGAGATCATGAGCCTCCTGGTGAAGACGCACTTGATTGACAGATTGACTGTTAAATCTTCAGCACTGTCTTACGGTTTCATTCCTCAAGGGGATATATCTCTACTTTTGGCAGAGAGGTATGATGATAATTTAGTCTCCATTCGTACAGATCAACTCAGATCTATCAATGTATGTATATCCAGAGAAATATATATTTTTTTTTTTTACAAGAGCAACAACATATTTTAGTGAGGTCCTGGGAGGACGTAGACTAAACATGTGCTTAAGTACGCATTCTCCTTCCAGGTTACAAGGTGCTTAATAGATAAAGTGCTGTGTAAGTGGTCATTCTGCTCTTCTCCATTTTTTTGTACATTTTTGACAGGTCTGTAAACTATGGGTTCAAGACAGTCCCCTGCCTGATCTTTTGTTTGTGATCAACACTGTCTCAAACAGTTTGAATCTAGAAAACAGAAAACCGATATTCTCTCTGACAATCCCCAAACAAGTAATAACAAGGATTTGTATTTGAAATAATAAAATCTAAATTTCATTGTTCTGCTACCCTGAGAATGGGGGAAAGTTGTCAGTGATAATGCCTATGCACTTTTTTCTTTTTCCTTCATAACATGAAGATATAAAAATTCAGACTAGCTGAAGTAGATTAGAAATCTGATCTAACTATGATCTTTAAAAAGTCTAGCACTCTTCCTGATTAGACTCTCAGACTGGATCATCAGTCTCTGGGACTGTGAAATACAGCATTTATAGTAATGTAGATCCTTATTGTTGTGGTGACTGAAAAGCATTTTAAGTGACTCACCACATATGAGAAAAAAAAGAAACAATTTTTTTTTTTTACAGCCCAGTGCCATTTGTAGATGGAATGTTGGGTGCCCAACTTGGGTAAGTATAGAGATCAAATATAGGCACAATCCATGTCATGATTGCAAGCATAACTACAGCAACTCCGATGATGTTAATGCCCAAGCCAGCTTTCACCTGAAGAAGAGGAAAAAGAAAGCAGAAACATGCATCAAGACATGGAAGAAAGTTTTTAAAATGCCAAATATCCCCTTTAGGACTTTTGCTTAAAACTCACCATGTCCATAATATTTAAATGACCATATGAAAATACAATGGCATTGGCTGGGTTTGCTACAGGAAGCAGGAATGCAAAGGAAGTACACAAGGTAGCAGGTATCAAAATGAAAAGTGGGTTCACATGAATGGCTTCGGCCTACCAAAAAATGAAAGAGAATACAGCTGTCAAGGGATACATTTGCCAAATTAAATACAGAAATACAAACTTCTTGTATTAACACAAGTGAAACATAAATAGAACTGCCATTTTAAACAATGAGCAATCACCTTTTCCTGTAACTCATTTTTTAAGAATATTAAACAGGCACAAAAAGCAAAAGCATTGAATTTGTATATAATACATTATTGATGATTCAGATGAAGGGATTGAGCGTACCCTCAGTAAAGTTGCGAATAACACTACGTTGGGTGGGAGTGTTGATCTCCTGGGGAGTAGGAAGGCTCTGCTGAGGGATCTGGACAGGCTGGATGGATAAGGTTCAACAAGACCAAATGCCAGGTCCTGCCCTTGGGTCACAACAATGCCAGGCAGCGCCAGAGGCTGAGGGCAGACTGGCTGCAAAGATGCCCACTGGAAAAGGACCTGGTGGTGCTGGTCAACAGCAGCTGAACATGAGCCAGCCTGTGCCGAGGTGACCAAGAAGGCCAATGACATACTGGCCTGGATCAGCAATGATTTGGCCAGGGCAGTGATTGTCCCTCTGTACTTAACACTGTTGTGGCCACACTTTGAGTGCTTTGTCCAGTTCTGGGCCCCTCACTACAAGAAAGACATGGAGGTGCTGGAGCATGTCCAGAGAAGGGAAATGGATCAGGGGAAGGGTCTGAAGCACAAGTCCTTATGAGGAGCAGCTGAAGGGGCTGGGGGTGTTCAGCCTGGAGAAAGGAGGCTCAGGGGAAACCTTATCACTTTCTACAACTCCCTGAAAGGAGGCTGGTGGGGGTTGGTCTCTTCTCCCAGACAACTAGTGATAGGACAAGAGGAAATGGCCTCCAGCTGCACCAAGGGAGGTTCAGGTCATCAGGTAATGTCATTCAGGTCATAAATTCCTGGACATCAGGAAGAATTTATTTAGTGAAAGGGTTGTTAAACATTGGAATGGACTGCCCATGGTGGTGGTGGAGTCATCATCTGTGGAAGTGTCCAAAAAACAACTAGACAGAGCACTTAGTGTCATGGTTTAGTTGGCAAAGGTTGGATATGATGATCTCAGAAATCTTTTCCAACCTAAATGATTCTGTAATTACGTGAAAAGAGGAGTAAAATTTCTTTGAAAGAGAAAATACATTAGTATATGTCAAGGCTGGCCAATAGGAAAATTTACAGGCTAGAAGACAATCAGTAAGTTTTGACGAAGAAAGAATCAGATGTTTTGATAAAGATGATAAGAAAGGACAGAATTGATCTAAGGACAGAAGAAATGAGAAGTACATACAAAGCACATCTATTAGCCCTCTCTCCTCTTTGTGACAACCTGCAATGTTAACCATTTTTGCTGAAGATGCAGTCCTGAAGAAGCCCTAAGAGAATTGTCCTTTTAAGAGCTTCAAATATTCACAAATAGTAATAACAGCATCAATTTTCACATGTTGAACTGTACTAGATTTTTCTGAGATAATTTTCTTCACAGTGGTTTGTATGTTTTGGATTTGTGCTGAACACAGTGTTGACAGTATAGGGATGTTTTTCTTCTGGCTGAGCAGTACTTACACAGAGAAAAACCCATTTCTACTTTTGTCACTGCCATGCTGATGAGGAGGCTGGGGTGAAACTGGTAGGAGTCACAGTCAGGACAGGTGACCCCAACAGATCAAGATCCATACCATATAGCAACATGCTCATATATATAAAGTATATATATATGTATATAAAGTGGGGGGAGTTTGGAGTGGTGGCATTTCTTACCTCAAGTAACTGTTACATGTGATGTGGCCCTGCTCTCCTGGAGATGACTGAACACCAGCCTGCCCATGGGAAGCAGTGAATTAATTACTTGTTTAGCTTTGCTTACACGTGGGGCTTTTGCCTTCCTTGTTAAATTGTCTTTATCTCAACCCATGAGTTTTCTAGCTTTTCTCTTTCTAATTCTGTGCAAGACCCCACTGGTGCGGGATTGAGTGAGTGTGGAGCTTGATTGCTGTCTGGGTTTAAATAATGAAATGAACTTTTATGTAATTTTACTAAATTTTCAGCATCTCTTGTTAGAAATACCTAAAGCAACCAAGTATCCAATGCACAATAGAGGACAGCAAAAAACCTGCATGAAGTATTTTATTGAGACTTTTTAAAACTCCTTCTTTTAGCCGCTGCATTATTATATGGATGATAGAATAGATTCTGATTAAAAATAAGCTTGTTATACTCACCAAAGGAGACAGTATGGGCAAAAAGATTGTAATGGTAGCTGGATTGCTGGCAACTTCTGTTACTGAAGTGACAATAAGGCAGGATATCAGGATAATCAGCCACAAGGGTAATGATCCTAGAGGGGTCAATTTACTTGCTACCCACTCAGAAAGTTTTGAAACCTGCATGAGGAATGTGAGAACATGATTTTTTTTAGCAAGTCACTGAAAGGAATATTTAGCAAATGGTGTATAACAGGACTTTACTCATCTGCTAATTGTGAAGTATTTTTGTAAAAGAGAAAAATCGGAAATATTTTCCATATTCCTACCAAATGTTTTTAAGACCATTTTTGTAATTCAATGGTGCCCTATAGGAGCCCATGCAAACTATATTCCATTTATTTATATTTGCATCTCTGAGATGGTTAGAGGAGTCTTAATCAGAGAATGGTATTATGAGTATATTAGGCTTCATAACCAGAGTCTAGGTCCAAACCTGCTTGATTTATTGGAGTAGCCATCAGTAATTCCACATGGGAATTATCTCAGTGACATTAAGTCTGAGGCTTTGGAAACAGTGTGTCTTCACAACTCCTGCCCCCATCAGATTTAAATTAAATAAGAAACAGGAGTCATCATTGTGCATAATCTTGGAAGACATAGGGAACTTCTTTTTCTCTAAACCTGCTTTCTGAACAGCTTGAATATTTGTCTCATTTATCCAGTTCAATATTGCTACAGAATAACTTGCTAAAACAAGAGAATAGCTGTGAATTCACTGCATGTCTGAATTGCTCCTGATTGGGTCATGCTATTTGTTCAGTATCTTCTATAAATTGCATTACCTCGCAGCCGTCTGCCAGCGCAAACCCGCCACCAACAAGAATAGCTATTTCCCAGGGCATGCATGACTGAAATTCCTTCCAAGTAATCAGTGGCATGTAACCAAAAACAGCTAGAGAAAAAAAAAATTAAATGAGAAAAAAAATTAAATAAGAAAAAGATATAGTCCCCCAACCAACATTTAAAAACATATTGACAAGCTCTTGAAATAATCTCCCTGAGGAAGTACTTGGGAAAAATTCAAAGACAAAAACCTCATTGTAACAGGAACAAAGTCTCTGACAGAAACAACCTGCACTTCCTGGGGCAGACCTTTAGCTGGGGAAAACTGTCATGGCTTGGGGACATTAGAGCTGCGACAGTTTCTACTAGTGGAGCATTGGCCCCTTTCCCCTCCTTCCCTATGTGGAAGACAGCTGTAGAATAGCAATGAGTTTAATTTACTCAATAAAACTTCTCTATTCAAACAGATTACTGAGCAAATGCTGTTTCACTTAGATGTTTCACTTAGACTCATTTAGGTTCTGACCTTGCTTTCTCTGTGAACCCCTAGATCCCATTTTTTTCAGCAGCACAGCTGAATACATAAAGAGGACAAGCCAGAGGTATACTTTAAACAAAAATTCCATTTTGAAGAGGAAAAATTACATGACAATGAATTCATGTAGTTTTGAATTTTATAGGGTACTATAATTAAGCAGTAACATTTTCAAAACATAAGCCTAGCCCTGCTCCATGCAGCCCCATTTCAAAGCCCATTGCAGTCAGTGGAAAGGTGGTTTCCATTGGTGTCCATGGGCTGCAGGTAGCAGCTTCCTGCCCAGCACTAGCTCCTGCTGCTCACGTTGCATAATTGTTGGCACTGATTTCCAGGCCAGGGATGCTTTATAGCCCAGTGGTTTATATCCTCTACTAAGACTTTAGCATTAGTATTTAACAACTTTCCTCTAAACAATGCAATAAGTTACATTTACAGTAGCAACTTGGATACCTTACTGTTGTAAAATCTACATCAAAATATACTCAACTGTTTTCTCCATTTGACGTCCTAGACAATGTTTTTGCTGGAATAATAAAGAACAGGAGGCCTATCACTAAGGCAGCTGTTGAATCCGTAATATAGCCTTTATACCTAAGGAGAAGTTAACAAGAAAAAACCATATAAATATATATAGTCAGGAGAAGGAGGGGAGGAGAGAGGAGAAAGACAGATTAGCAGAGAAGACCTGCTGTGGACTGACCATAACCCTCTATTCCCCATCCGTTGCACCACTAGGTGTGGTGGAAAGAGGTAGAGGAGTAAGGAATGAAGGAGTCAAATTGAGCCCGGGAAAAAAGAGGATGGGGGAAAAGGGTTTTAGTTTTTGTCTTTGTTTCTCACCATCCAACTCTATTTTTAATTGGTAATTAAAATAATTTTTCCCATATCAGGTTTGCCCATGATGGTAACTAATAAGCAATCAGTTATCCCTGTCATTATCCTGACCCACAAACTTTTTGACCTTATTTTCTCCTCTGTCCTGTTGAGGAGAGGCAGTGAGAAAGTGGCTGGGTGGGCACCTGGCAGACAGTCAAGGTGAGCTCCTCACATCTATAGAAATATTTGGTGCAGACCCTAAAAACTCATAAATAAACATCTTGAGTAAGCATGTGTTATTTTGCCACACAGAAATAAGCTGGGGGAAGGGGGATTTTTTGGAGTAGCTGATGCTTAATAAACTAGTTTTCACAGTTCAGTCATAAATTTAATAATTTAAATTAAATTATGCTCTGCAATAGATTCAGTTTAAGAGGCCTTAAAAAGCACAGTGCATACCCACAAAGGGTGATGCTTTTGTAGCTGAGGAAAGGCAGCAGAGCTTTATTAACATCTTCCTATGGCTGTTATTACTAGGGTCACAGTCAAAAAGGTCATGTTTGTTTTGGTCATTTCCAGTGCCTAAGAACTGTTTGCACTACTGTTTCTTAAACTGCTTCAATATCCTTCTAACTTGTAAAGAGTAGCCCCAAGATCAGGCAAGGTGCAAAGCTGAGCTGTTAAGGCCATTTTAACACATCCAATCTGTTACACAATGTTAGCTGGTGACATATCCCAGTCTGTCTCATTTCAGTCAAGATGGTCATTAAAATGAATAGAAATTTTACTGAAGAAAGCTAAGCAAACATTTTCTTAACCTTGTCATTTTTTTCTGTTTTCTGCAAGTTCTTCTGTAAGATTTTTCTGAACCAATACACCAATATATTTGTTCTCTCAGCCTCAGACCATATGTTTTTCTAAATATTCAGCTACAGTAGGTCCAATAATAACTTCCCATCGGATCTTCCCAGCAGCTTAATGTTTTGTACTGAACCAGAACTTTTCACTGAAAGGAAAAAAAATTCTCTGTTATATGCTCCAAACTCTGATGGAGTCCTTTGCTTTGTTAGGTGAAATTAAAAAAAAAAAGAAGCACAATATGCATAGCTGATTTACACCAAAACCAGCATAATTTTAGCTAGCACTGTCACAAAATGAAGATGTCAAAGAAGTTGAAGTGATTCTCTAATATTTTCTGTCTCTTGCTTCCTAGTGTTTGCCTGTATAGAAAATACATTTTGAAAGAAAGTTACTATATTTTTATGGTTTCCTAAGGCAGAGGATTCTGCCTATATATTACCTTTAGCCTAGGACCAGATGCACCAGGTCTAGGGATAGAAAATATTTTCCTCTCAGATCCTATCCTACATTCTTTTAAGACTTGCTAGAAGTTTTGAAGGAAAGCAAGATCTAGATACAGAAACACTTCATGCTGTCACTTTCCTCTAGGCTGCTGCATTTTCATGTAATGGTTGAGTTTGAAAGGGGCCTCAGGAGGTTATCTGGTCCAACACCCTCTGCTCAGGCAGAGTCACGCAGAGCCAGCTGCCCAGGACTATGTTCAGACAGTTTTTTTAATATCTCAAGGGTGGAAAATCCACGACCTCTCTGGGTCACCATCACAGGTAAAAAACATTTCCTGATGTTCGGGAGGGATCTCGTAAGTTTCATTTTGTGCCCATTGTCTCTCATCCTGCTACTGAGGCTCCACTAGGAGCCTGACTCTTTCCTCTTTGCTCCCTCCCACGTAGTTTTAAACATTGTAAAGGTGATCCTGCAGTCCCCTTCCTGCAGGGATTGTCCTCCCCAGGTGCAGGACTTCACACTTACACTTGTTGAAGTAGGGGGTGCAATTTTTCTCACAAAACTTAGTATTCCTGATGCAAAACACCATTCTCAAAAAACCTGCTTGGGACACACGTAACATCCTACCATCAGTCAGACTATTATCAGGACACACACACGATGCCATTCCAAACAGAAGCTTTTCAATTATTATCAAATTTTGAGATAAACATCTTTCAAAGCCTATTTATCCAAGTTGTAATACAATTGCATATACAACATCTACCTGCTTATAAAACTGCAAATCTGATTGTGCTATAAGGAAGCAAAAAACTTGTTGATTCAGGAGATCTCACAATGACTCCAGCTGAGATCATTGTAGAGAACAGGGCTGTGGACAAAAATACATAGTGGTCTTGTGTTAGGAGTAAAGAAAGCAATAACCCATGATGAAAAAAAAATACAGTTAATTCAGGCAATAATCTGAGGAAGAGTGAGGGAAGCCAACCCAGCCTACATCAGCTGTTATCAGCTGCAGCCCAGTGTTGAACTTTCTGTTTCTTATGAGGCTCATAAACCCCTGGCCAAAGGCCAACCTGGAGCTGCTCTAATTGAAGCTAATATCCTACAGCCTGGAATTAGGCCAGGACATAGAAGGAAACTGCTGTAGCAGAAATGACGTGTGATCCTGTGCTGTCAACAGATGGGGAGGAAACAGGCATTTTTACCCTGTGCTGCTCTCTGTAGTGTTATACAATATTTATTAAAACATCCTGCTGTCAACTCACAGAAGGAGGTCATGGGTGCAGGCAGGACAGCAAAGAAAGGATTAGTCTTTAATAGATATACAATTTTTTTTTTAAGAAAAATTAACTGATAGAAGTAATGTATTTTTTAAAGGGATCTGATAAAGCTAGAAATAATGGGCTCTACTCAATACTGCTACAGCAGAAATGTGGATTAAAAATTTGCTGACAGTACAAAAAGTAGCTCTTAAGAAAGTATGAAGGTAACATAAATAAATGGCAGTATTTCTGCTGGGATTTCAGATATATCAGTGTTTGCATATTAAAGGAGTATTCAGTAATATGTGAGGATGCACACAAGGGTCTGAGAACATGAACATGGGTGGTGAGAGTGATGGGAAATTTTGTTTGAATCAAAGCTTTAAGCATTCCATTTAGTTCATCAAGCAAAGCTTATAAGGTGATATAATCACAAGATACACATACTTTTAAAGCACCTATCACAGAAGAGTTTTTAATCCAACAGAGAAAGACAAAATGACATAGCTGGAAGCTATATTCAGACAGAAAGCAATATATGAGTTTGTCTTTTTTAGCTTGACAACAGACATGACTATCAAGAAAAGTAGCAAATTCCAAAATCTGAGGAACCTGGGTGTCATGGTTTGCATAGTTTGGGTTTTTAGTTAAGGAGGGCTCCATCAGCCACGGAAGTGATTCTCTTGCAAAGAGGTGCTTACAGCTTCCTCTAGACCCGACAGAACCAATCAACTGGCTAGTTTGAATATTAGCAACTTTTTTAATCCACTTAAGAAGCTTGACACACCTCTTTGGTCCACATTTAAGAGCCAACAAAACCGGGAAAGCTCTCTTGCTTCCGGCTTTCGGACAGGTAACTGGGGGGCCTGTGATGCGGCCCAGCGGGGCCGGGCCGGGCCCTGCTCGGCGCGGCCCGGCCGGGTCAGCCACGGCACGGCTTGGCTGAGATCTCAGCCGCTTCTGCTCGCCGGACACCCGGCACAGCCCCCTCAGTGCAGGCTGGGCCCACCAGGAGACAGCCACCCCGGAGCCGCATGGCCCTGTTCCATCCGCGGCCCTGCTCCATGCAGGCCAGCCCCCACAGCCCTGCTCCGTGCAGGCAGCTGCACAGCGTGGCTCGGCCAGGCCAGCCCTTGCCTAGTGTGGCCGAAATTCATCTGAGGCCGCTGCCCGGCAGAGATTAGGTGTGACCAACAGCGATAAGTGAATTCTAGCTGCAAGGCCCAGGTGAGATTAACCCTTTTAGTGTTGCAAGTTTCCTCCAGAACAGATGTAACCTGCAGACATCAATCCTCTCCCAAGTCAAAGGAAAGGGAAAGGTGAAGGCACGTGAAGAAAACACCACAGAGACACCAAAGTCAGTGAAGAAGGAAGAGCTGAAATCCCAAGAGAGGAGAAAGAGGAGATGCTTCAAACCTAGAAGCTGAAATTCTGTTGTAAAGCTATGGTGATGAACTATGATACATCAGAGTACCTGTTGTAATTTCATGAAAGCATGGGGGGGTGGAGCGTTCAAACCACAGCCATGAACAAAAGTACCTGCGCTGAAATAAGCAAATGTTGAAGTAGCTGTGATCTGGTGAGAAGCTTGAACAGAGAGAGATGAAAGTGATGAAGACCCTTGCTCCCAGGGAAGAAGAAGACCTCTGTTCCTAGAGATGAAGATGATCCCAGAGACAGGCGAAGAGAACCTTTTGCTTTTGAACAGCTCATCCTTAAAATGGTATCCCATTAGCTCAAGATTGGACCCTCAAAAGCAGTTTTGGGGAAAGCTGTAAGTCGAGGGAAGGGACTTTCACATTTGAGCAGAGAACCAACGCAGGCGGCTGTCTCGCTGTGACATTGAAGCCATGAGAGAACTGTTTCTTGTGGAGATGTCTCCATAGCATGAGCAAGAGAGACTCCTCTCCCTAAGTGAACTGAGAGAGAGATTATTATAGAGGTGGTAAACTGACTGAAAAAATCTCAAGGGTTGTCTTTTTACGTTGTCAGCGGGAGAAGGGAGAAAGGTGGGGGGAAGAGAAGTGTTCTGAAGGTTTAGTCTCACCTTTTTTCTTTCTTCTAGTTCTGTTAATAAACTTCTTTGTATTCTTTTGAGTTTTGTGCCTTCTTTGCTTTCTCCTAATTCTTATCTCAGTAGGAAAATAAGTAAGTAATGGATATTTTGAACCAAACCACTATACTGGACTTGTCACCCTAACATCAACCCTGGTTTCTTTCTGGAAATTCAGGTTCTAATAAAATAAATTCTCACTGGGTTTAACACAGAGAACAGTATAACTCTTATGATCTTCAGAAAGTTAGAATAAAGGATCAGACAGCCTTTTCCGGTTTAAGATCCTGAGGGTGGTGCATTTCCCACCTAATAGGACTCACTCACTAGTTTGGGAGTGACATTGTGGCTTTTCATAAGGTCAAAGCTCTTTTCAGGTGGCAGAATTTCCCTTAGGCCTTCTGTGGGATAAGGCCCTGTGGAAGCAAGTGCTATCGGATTTCTGTAAGGGTGGAGAATATTTCCTTATAGTTGTTTCCTGAACCATGAACTTAAGGAAGTTGTGCACGCACATGCCTATCTCTGTACTTAAATCCAAAACACTGAGTAATTTTATAGGCAGGGGCCTTAGGGAACAAATGTATAAGAGATGTAATCTGCAGTTCAGTGCACTGTTGGAAGCCTCTTGGACATCATAGTGAAAGAAACACAGTTCCTAAGATCTGAGGGTTTTTTCCCAGTTCTTTGTTGTTGCTCTTCTTTGGTTTGGGGCTTTTTTCTAAGTATATGCCTTGCTCACAGCTGTACCTCTGCTGACCCTATGCCCCTCTCATGTATTTTCACTGATAAGTTTATGTTGCTCAGAAACTATTAACCTGATTTACTGGTTTTATGCCTTTTAATATAATTGATTCATAAATTAAAGCTATCTAGAAATAGGCAAAGTATGAATAGTAAGAAATGCTTTCTTTCCTCTTAAAGTACATAAGGAAAGCTTTGTTTCTCTTTGTTCCAAATTACAACAGTATTCGGCCTAATGTCATATGACACATGCTTGCAGTTCCTTCCAAGGACAACATTAGAGGCCATCCACAAAGTAACATCCCTGTGCAGAACCTGGAACCATGCTTATTTTTGAGAATGTTCTATTTTTCTCTGCCACTGTACAAAATCCTCAGATAATGATAACTTCAGCTTCAAATAGGAATATGGGGCTCTCTGAATTGAAAAAGTCATTTGAGCCTAAGTCCTGTATTTGAAAGGTTGTTTACAGTTCCTGTTTTTCAGTTTAATATGTAGCTCTTGAAACAATGCTCAGTGAGCACTGGGTGTTAACAGGAAGCAGGAAGAGAAACCAACCCAGCCTGATTGCTTAGCTAGCTGATTCCTTAATTAGGTCACCACTCCAAAACCCTTTCAAGAGTATAGTGTTTCATATGAGACAATGATCATCAGCTCAGCTGTTGTTATAAGGAAAAAACAAATATTCTTTTTCAATTTTTTCTGATGATTAAAAGTAAATAATTTTAAAACAATCTTAGTTATTAATACACTTTTTAATGGTATTTTTTTCGACAAAATAATTTTGTGTTACATTTTAAATCTTTGAAGTGCTACAATTATTCCTTGTGACATCCTCTCTTGGACTTTCTGGAAGAGCACTGGGAAGGTGTGTAAGTGGTGGAAATATATTTAAAGAGAGAAGGCATGATGTCTGTGTGCCTTCACATGTCATTTATCACAAACACACAGGAAAACAAAATGGAAAATTACCCTCCTGGTCCAGCACTGGCCTTTGGGCTATCCAGTAGTAAATGTTAAATCCATGAGGACCTATCCTACAACTACTTCCCATCACTCCAGAGCAAAACTCAAACCTTCATCACAGAAAAACAGAACTGAAATAACAGTAATTACAGCAAGAGAAAAGGAGATATCACAGTAATATAAATTGCTGCAAGACTGAGTGATTACAAAGGGAAAAGAATCCAGGTGATCCTGGGGAAGTTGCAGCAGAAGGCAAAAAAACACAATAGTTTTTGACTTTTTGGTGTTAGGTAAACTATGATGTTAAGGGAGTTACGTAGGAATGGACAGAATTTATATCCATAATTTCAGCTGTCCAAGCAGGGGATGTTGGCTACCCTGCATACAAGTGTTCTGTCACTAAGGGCAGTAGATCAAAAAATTCTAACCAGATTTATTCTTTAAATTTCACATTTGACGAGAAAGTGGAGTACTTATGCATTTTCCCTCACCAGATTAAGCCTAAAACCTAGTCACAATGCCTCTTAAGACACACTTTATTTTATCCTTTAACACATTTCAGCTATTTCACACATACATCTGTGAAATGGCTGGAGTTTATCTTCTGTATACACTACAAAGGTCTGCAACAACTTGGGCCTGGCATATTTCTGAAAGAAATATTTTTCAATAGAAAATATTTTAATGTTTGAAAATTGGTAAGAAAAGAAGGTATGTAGTCAAGGCACAGTACAGTTCTTGTTGGTTTATCAAAAGAAATCACTTACTTTGGGAAAAGTGAAGACCATCCTGGGATGAAGCCAGGATCTCTGCTGAACCACAGAACGGTCATTAGAATGAACAGGACAAGTGTAACAGTTTCTGGGTAGCTATAGCAGAAGTAGAATGAATTATAAATTTTCCTGAATTCACATTTGGATTTACCTGCTCTTGTTTGCAGATTTATAGTTTGAAATACCTAATTGGTCCAAGTTTCTTGTACTCCTGTAGAATCACCCGTGATGAGGCCTCTTCTCTAGCTGTTTTCTTCTTGCCACACTTGAACATGTTTTTAAAACTGGAATGTAAAGCAGCAACATTGATGATGAGTTAATAGTGTATATAGAAAAAAGTGTCCAACCTTTCCAGTTACCAATAGCACTTGACAAATCTAAAACTGTCACTTTACAATGCAGTATCTCCCATCTACTTATCACACACCAAACCGAGCATATTGGAATTCATTGACAATGCCCAGTGGGAGACTGACAGGCAGAAACAAAATGTGTCCTCTTAGTGATCAGCTCATTTGCCCAGGAAGGGTGAAACTTAAATCATGTGAACTAATTGAAACAATCAAATATATAACCTGTCTCTTTAATAAAAGTCATCTGTGGCTTTGCTTTACTTTGTTTTGGAATGAAAAAGTTTGTATCACATGAGTAGCCTACATATTGATAAGCAGAGTATTTGCTACAAGCCATGGCTTAATTCTTGGACAAGACTCTTACACAATGTTAAAAAGAACATTATCAAAACAATAAAGAAAAATGAAACAATAGATGTTCACATATAGAGTGGTAAACATGGGGTGATTCTGTCTGCTTAAAACTAGTCTCACTTTTCATGTCTTGCACCATAAGTAGCCACGTAACTGTGGAAGATTGGTGTCCCACCTATCTCTCCAGATGTTAGTGAACCCATGGAGAAAAAGGCTTTGAAGAATCATCCCAAAAGAAGTACTGTCCTCTCCAGAACTATAAAAGCCCAAGCTCTGTGGAGAAACAGAAACCCTACCATACCACCACATACAAATTTAGGAGAAGCAGAAGTTTTTTACCTCACATTTACAAATACAGTCATCCAGTTTATAACACAGACATTGCTCAAGTATTCAAACCAATGCCTCACTCCAACAAAGTGCATACACCTATTACTCTTCCAGTCAGAAAAAATGTGTAAGATTTCAGTATTCTTCTGTCTTGCACACATGCACTGATTCATGATGATGTGTGTATATTATAACGGAGTGAGTACACCCATTTGTGATACGGACTTTTCACACTGGGCTGAATAGTCCAGGATCCTTATTTTAGAAAATTCTTGTCCCATCCAGAGATTAAGCCATACTAATCAAGGTTGCAAAATCACTGTTGCTGCATTTTTTTCCTATTGAGCCTATTAAACTAAGATGCAATATTTACTCCTGGTACAAATTATCTTTTATATCAGTAACCTTTAGTTTTATTGATTATACCATTCACTTACTCAAACCCAAGGAAAAGCCACTGGAGCCAAACCCAGGAGAGGAGTAGAATAATAACTGTGATGGGGATGGAAAGGATAAACCAGGATCCAAAATTGATGCACTGGCAATCTGGGTAACGTCTGGATGAAAAAAAAAAAAAAAAAAAAAAATTCAGTTGAGCTTTGCAAAGGAATGAAGACTTGTGAGAATTGCCAGAAAGCACTGCTGCAGGAGAGTTCTTCTGGCTGGCAGTGGACTTCAGCATGAGGTGGCCTCTGGCATCCTTTTACCTCACCCTCCCATCCTGTTCCTGGTCATCATGACCACTACAGGAACCAGCTGTGCCAGTTATCTGAGCACTGGATCAGCAGCAGGTCTGGGGATCTGACACTGACTGAGGTGTGTCTAAAGTGAGTTCAGTAAGCAAGGGAGGGCCATGCACAGCCTAAGGACTGTTAGAACTATAAGAAACAGAATTTGAAAGAAAGGAGTTTTTTGAGATGAGACCTTAGCACAAGAAAATATACTCAAATGAAAAAGTTCCAATGAATGTAGAAGGCAACAGTGGAACCAACAATGAGACTTGTATTGTTTAGACTTCCATAAGTGATTCAAAACTGATTAAAATCAAAATTATTATTACTAATTTCATGACTGTTCATTGGCTAGGTGGATTGTCTCTCCACTCACCTTGTCTCTTTGAGGTTGTCTTAATCTACTGTTTATAGATGTGGGTTATTCAAGCAGAGATCTCCCTTCCATGTGCATATAAGAAAAGGAGAAAGGCTTTGTTTTTCTGAAAGAAATTGCTTTACTGTTGAATGTTTTTGATGCCAGATAGGCAAAAAGGCAGGGTAAAAAAAGCCTGCTTTCCAATTTACTTTGTGAACAGAAGTTACTCTTCCTTTGAGCTCTCCCAGCTCTACTGAGAGAGCTTTTAATGCTAAAAATGAGAAAATTCAAGTCTCCTTGAGCAGCCCTCCTTCTTGATGCAAAAATGAGTTGGAAGGGAAAGAAAAATGTCCAGATAGAGATGCTAATGACTATTTCCAATTATTAGACAATCTATTGTATTTCAGGTTCTTGCTAGAAGGAAAATAATTTTGATGAGTCCATAGGGTTTTGATGCTGTAAATGCTTGTTATAAATGCTCTCTCAAGTATTGTACAAATTTTAAGTTTGATCTATATTTACTATGATGCTTACATATATCACAAATATAGTCTAGCAGAGACCAAACCTAACCCCCTACCCTCTGTTTGGGGTGATGTTCTGAGTTGCAACTGTAAATAATGATGAGACAGTGAAACTGGAACAATATAGAGCATTGTGCTGTTAAATAGTTTATTGATTACATGGCTATGTACCTTTTATTACATGGTTAGCCACATCCATTTTTGAACGTAAAAATTCCAAGACAGGAAAGAACTGATATCAGCATAGTAATGATTTAACATTTCATCACTTGCTCAAGTGTTTATGATCTTTCCTAAAATATGTGTGATAATTTCTTTATGAGCAACAAAACAAGCTCTTAAAAACTTTATGCTAAAGACCCAATTCTGTTACAAAATGATAGTTTATTGTGGTCAAGTTCTACAATAAGTTTGTACAGGGCTGAATATTTGTGTAAGTATTTCTAGTAATCTGAATATTGAAGTTACGTATTCTTCATCTACAGAGCAAATATTCCTCAGGTAGAATGGGTGATAAATTTAAATGATTTTTAAAAACAATCTATTACACAGTTCTGGTTGGATTTTCTGCTGCTGTTGGTTTATCCACTACAGGTTTTGCCTGAAGCAAGGATGGACAGGACACACTGATTTATTTTCTAGACCTATCTCCTCTGGAAAATGAAAAAGTGTGACTGATTTTAATAATTCTCTTTCTACAGTGATTCAGTGTCAATATCAGTAAACTCTTTGCAGGCAAACACTACAAATATTATCAATAACTGGTCTTCAACAATTTTACCATGTGCAAAAGGGAATAGTGGGGGGAGGACAACAAAAGGATTGTGCTTTATTTTGTTCTATTTCAAAATTGGAGTAGGAATGTTTCTGAAAATAAGTAGTTAGAAAAAAAATGTTCAGTGAGAACTACTGGATTTCAAGGGGTTTGGAATGAAATTTGCCAATTTTCTTTTCAAACCATTCTACTTAAATATAACAAGGAATATTAAAAAATGCTTTAGAATACCTTAAAACATTGTTCCATTGAATGCAAAGTTTCAGACTGGTTTGAAATTACTTGCTTTTTTGTTGATTAATGGACCCAGATTTCCCATTTCAACAGTGCTTAGCCTCTTGAAAGTCTCCTGATGCTCTTTGCTAAGCAGACTGAACTTACCTCCTGGTGTACTTAGAAATTAATTAACAGGTCTTTATGGCCAGATAGTGCCTGCCCTATTCATGCTAAGTAGTGTTTTCCTTCTCAGAAAAATCTATCTTTTTCCATGCAGCTACCAAAACAGTAAAGTACTACTTAACCAAACAATGGTCATCTTGCTGCATGCGTTGGCAGATCACTTATAGACTTTCTCTGTGTAAGGCAAATACAACCATGCAATTTCACTTTGTCACCTTAACAAACATTTAAGAAAAGCAATAGAATCAAACAATATCAAATCAAAGGGCAAGGTTTCTAACGTGTTTTAGAGGAGCCATGTGAGAACTCAAGAAAGAAAGTTAAAATTCTGGACCAAGAAGAATACAAATAATATAATATAGTCTCTTACGAATTGAAGTGCTCAGTAAAAATCAGATTAGTTGATGTTCCTGTGATTGTGGTCAGTCCTCCAATGGTAGCAGAATAAGCAACACATAAACACATCACTTTGAAAATCCCACTGTATTTGTCCTTTTTGCTTTTTCTCTCTGCTTCAGCAGGTGGTAGGTTCTGCTTAGAAAGTATATACACCAATTAATATATAAGAAGGGCTCATCAGCAGGCATAAAAATAGAACTCAAGGATATCTCAGAAGAGCCTCACAATTTACTGGCAGTGTAATTGTCTGCAGTGTGGTTTGGTTCACAGTTACACTGGTAGTACAATTATTCGTGTAAAGGAAAAGGAGGCAGAGTCAAATCCTGAAGTCCTTTCTGTGATCTGTCTTTATAGAAGAACTGCCTTTGTATAGACTGATACATATACACACACCTGATATATAGAGTTTTTACTCTGGTGAGGTTGCTTTAATTTGTGTAAAATAGACTGAGAGGACCAAACCAATGAAATAATATACAAGCAAAGTGTGTATGTGTGTGTGACAACACGTATATCTCTTATTCACATGTAACCAGCTTGATTGCTACCTGTGCCATGTTAGGTGTGGCATAGAAGTGAGATTTAGATTAAAACTAAGTTTCATTGCTTAATAAAAAGACACTTTATGTACCTGTTCCTTTCCTTTTTCATTTTCCTTTTCAACCGTGCTTACAGTACTACCCACACTGTTGTTATATCTAGAAAAAAAAGGCATGTATTGTAACAAACAGATATTCTATTTAGATGAATTCTTAGAACAGAATTTAGTAAATTAACAACAATTACCCATTAGCTTGTTTTTCTTTCTCTTTCCAGTCTGGGTTATCATATTCTCCTATATTTTCTGTAAGACAGTGATGCAAAGACAGATAAGAATTTAAGGGAGTAAAACTCGACGGGCTCCATCTGCATGTCTCATCCCAGGCAATCACTTCACATCATCCCATCAATACATTTGAAGGCACCAATCTCAGAAACAGTTGGTTTGTGTCCAACTCCTTCATGACTCCTATGCCCCCGAATCTGAATCTTCTAATGAGGAGAAATATTTTTAATTTACAATCCAGCTGTGTAGGCTTAGATTCAGTGTTCTTCCAACATTACCCTATGGCTTAAAGAGCTCCTTTCTTACGCTAACATTTAAGCCTTAGCGCATCTATAGCCATCATATTTCTTTCCAGCCGTTTTATGAGCCTGGTAAGCCAGCCTCTTCCCTTCTCCCCTCCTCTCATCCAACTGCCACCTTCTGCACCTGTTCAGTTTTAATTGATCTTTGTGATCATTACAGAGCTCACACACAGTAATCCAAGAGAAGTCTCACAGTGAAGCACATAATGGTGCCAATACTTCTCTAGCCATTTAATTGTACTTGCTGTGTACTTGTTGTAATTGTTACTGCTGAGTGAGGGTGGCAAAGATAGAACCGCTCCGTGCGCCTACCGTCCAGCTCCAGTGCTGGGTTGATGGAGCCATTAGAGCAGGACAGCTCCAGCTCATCAGCTTCTGCTTCAGCTCTGATGATCTGCTGAGCTACAGCTTCTACAATTGGCATCACCATGGCAGCAGCAGAAGTGTTGCTGAGCCACATTGACAAGAAAGCACAGCTAACCATGAAACCCAGCATAAGCCTGGAATAGGAGAGAAGAGTCTGTGACTGCTACAGTAGCACCTCCTATCATCAGTCTATTTAATATAAATAGAGAACTTTGTCAACAGAGAAGCTGAAACACTGAAAATTTAAAGCTTGTAATTCTGAGAACGTTTTTGAATTAATCTCGATCTAAGACACTGAAATTATCTTATTTTAGAGGTTCAAATATGTTATAAAGGGAAGCAGAAGCAATGATGTTTATTTACAGAATTATACTCTGTTTGAACCATCTTTGAACAAAGAGCACCATGCATGTCACAAATTCAAACGAGCTAAAATGGCTACACTGATGATGTTATTAATCTCATACTGTACAGTCTAGGTCAAAACCCTGGAGTTATCACTTAGGCTGTAAAGTCCTCTAGATAGACCAGTTCATTTGTTATAGGAAGAAATATTAACAATTCAGTAAATGGTTGTTAACTTAGTTCTTAATCAGAGCATCGAGGCAAATCTAGGCATTATTTGGGCTTCAGTAAACATCATCTTTGATATTAAATGGGAAAGGCAAGGTCATTAAATTCCTTAATCTGGTCTTGGCTCAACTTTTTAGAAGTTTATTACAAATAGATATGCAATACACTGAATTGCATCAGTGACTGAAAAAATCAAACATTCCATTTAATATCTGGTGAAGTTGGACTGCAAATTTAGAATACAGGTCACAATGTCCTTTTTAATGCATTTCTTGGAGTTGGAAGGTGCTGTCATTGTCATTAAACACCTGCCATACATCATCACAACGAGAGAATTGAGTGGAGGAATGGTGGCATTGCACCTTCCTCTCAGAAGACATCTATGCAATTTGTAAAGTTCTTTGCCCAGCCTTGATCAGAAGCTTCACAAAAAATGTCAAGCTTACTTAGTACATGAAGCCAATATAGAAATTATATAAAAATCATGTAAACATTATATGATGATATAAAAATACCATCAAAATGTCTCTCATAGCCTTTCATTTCAGCTAATAGCAACAACGTTTCAAACAGGATTTTTTCTCAGTAGGGGAACCTTGTCTTTCCCTGTGCATTTTAATTGCATAGTGATGAAATGATCTGTAGACCAGCAAGTAACAGACTTGACTCAGCATAAATTGTCATCAGTAAGTAGTGCAAAACCCATCAATTTAGGCAGTTTTTTATTAGGTCCTCAGACAGAAGTTGAGGAAGAATTGTGTTTCTTATGCAGAAAATACGGGTCAGAATAAGCATACTGAATATGAATTTTCACACTGTAGAGAAATGCCATTTTAGTAGAACTTGTAAAGGTATTTAAAAATAAAAACAGATGACACTCACTAATGTATTTTAAAACTATTCATCATAAATTTCTAGCATTAGATAGATTGATGGTCAGGTGACCGTTTGGTACAATGTGGTGGGCTGTATTGAGGGACTCTAAAAGTGATTACAAAATAATAAAATATATCCTATCCTATTCAGCCCCAGTTTTTCTGCATTATTTTCCATGTGGTATAGTTAAAAAAATATTATGCATGGAACCTTGGATAATTATTTCGTTATATCCAGCTATAAAGTCACTCTTTGCTTTGCAGTGCACACTCAGTATTTTATCACCCTTTGTAGTCCTTGCCGGTTGCACAGATACATTCACCTTTCTCTGCTAGTCTGCAGATTACACTGCATGGCTCAAGTGACAGGAGGCCTTTACAGGCTCATAGAATAATCTGGGCTGTAAAAGACCTTTAAGATCACCAAGTCCAACAATAAACATAACACCACCAGGTTCACCATTAAACTATGTTCTTAAGTGCTACATCTTCAAATACCTCCAGGGATGATGACTTAATCACCTCCCGTGGCATTCAGTTCCAATACCTGACCAACCACTCACTGAAGAAATTTTTCCTATTATGTAATCCTCCTCTGGCTCCACTTGAAGCCATTTCCTCTTGTCCTGTCACTTTTCACGTGGGAGAAGAGGCTAACCTTCCCCTGGCTACAGCCTCCTTTTCAGGGAGTTGTAGACAGTGATAAAGGCCCCCCTGAGACTAAACAACCCCAGCTCCCTCAGCTGCTCCTCATAAGACTCGTGCTTCAGACCCTTCACAAGCTTCACTGCCCTTCTCTGGACTTGCACCAGCATGCCAATGTCTTTCTTTTTTTGGGCAAGGGGCCCAAAACTGAATACAGGATTTGAGGTGTAGCCTCACCCATGTTGTACTGGGGGATTATCACCATCCTGGTCCTGCTGGCCACATATTCCTGATACACATCAGTTTCTCCAGAAGAATACATAATGCAGAATCCAGAAGTCTCCTGCTATTTTACTTTCACTTCTACACCCTTTATGGCCTCTAATGCGGAGGTCTCCTGCAGTGATGTCTCTGCCTTGGGCTGGATGAGGCTCCAGTGTGCACAGGCTGCCCAGGGTCTGCTGCGAGTGGCTGAGGAGGGCACAGAGAGCACCACCATCCCTGCCATGGACACAGCTGGTGAGCAGCAGATGCTGAGAGGTGGTAGATCCTCTCCTTCACAGATCATCTCATCATAGTCTTATGATCCCTTTGCCATGATTGAAATGTGATAGAGATGAGCTAGTTATGAAGGATGCTTCCCCAGGGTCACAACTCTGTCTGCGGAGTTGCTCTTGGTATCATCAGCAGCTGGCTGCAGGTTTGACTGTCCACAGCAAGTTCCCCAGCAGTGTTCAGCTTAGCACTGCACACCATCCATTTGTGTTCTCCCTTTCAACTTTTCAGCTAAAAGTTGAGAATTAGGAGTGATCAAAAGAGAAGCTGAAATGACTAAACTTGCATAGCACAAGAATACAACTTAAGATAATGGGAAGCAGTAGAACCAGAATGTAAGGAGAATTTTTCCAAACAGGAAGCTACCAGCTATCAGAAGAGACAGAACTAAATCAAATACATGTGATACTTAAAATTAGGTCAGTCAAATTACTGAGGAATAGAAATAATTCAGCATTCCCATGACGTTTCATTAGTTAAATCACCTAAGAGGCATCTTATTTTTCAGACCTGGGGTTTCTGGTTTCCTGACCATTTTCTTCCTTTCTGCTTCCTGGCAAGAAGTCATGAGCATGATGTATTCTGGGAAGCTAAACTTGCTCTGTAGATCTTATCTGCAGCCTTACTGGTACGCTGACAGATACATCTGTCAGCCTAAACCTTTTCTGCAAGTTTGTAAAGCAAGCAAAGAAAAATTTTTCACTTTGTAAGACATATGTTGATAATGAGTAAGCAGAGAGTGTGATTTCTTTTCCCTTATCACCTCATCCAGCTGAGGAAGTTCCTATCCTTTGATATTTTTTTCATATGTAGACAAAGGAAAACACCACAAGTAAATATATTGTGTTCATGTGTTTTTCCCTCCCCACCATCTGCTTAGTTTTATGATTTTTTGCCCCCTCATTGTGTATTTGAACTCTTTTTGCAGGTTTGGGAATGTCCAGAATTTTGAAAACACTATTGAAAGAAAAATAATCAGCATAGAACAGATTTTATGTTGTAGGCATTAGGTGGGAATGTTCCAATGACCATCAAGGAACTGGACCCCAACATTATTCACAAATTAATCATACTTTTTGTTCAGAAGGATCGATCCTTATTATGAACAGAATCACTGCAGGGAACTTCCAGTTAGGATTTCCGCAAAATAATAAAGTGTCTCCTACCAACCAGTCATATCAATTTAAGTATCTACTTTGTTTGAGTAGAAAAGAAAGGCTGGATTTCTACTGTAGAAAAATCAGTAGGCAATTATTTCTGCAATACATAGCTTTTCACAAGTATTATTGTCCTTCAAGACATAGTTTAGCACATACCATGCAGGGTTGACACCCACCAGCATCACCATTTTTAAAGCCACTCTTTTGTGGAGATTCCATTTTTCTATTGACGTTGCCAAACAAATTACTCCAATTAGCAGTAGATGAAAGTCTTTAAAATAAGCAGATGCTACCTGAAATAAAAGAAAAAACAAAGAATAAAAAGGAAAGTAAATCCTTTGTTTTAAATTGTGAATTTTTCTTAACATTTGGTGTCATCATTTTTAATGAAAAAAATACAGTAAGATTATACTATGAAATAAATAAAGAAAAAAAATTTTTGGCTTAAAATTAAATTATTAAGTTCATTGGAACTGTTAAATTCATTTAACCAAATGATTCAAGAATAAAAGCACAAAAGTGCATATGGTTAAAATAAAATAAAAAATAAAGCTTAGGATAGAACAACCTAAAATCATCAGTCACATCTCACATACATATTAAATCACCAATGAAATGTTGTTTTTGTTACTTTTTTATCTATCCAACAGATAAAATAACAATTTTAAGCATAGACTTAGAGTATGATTATCTATGAAGTCATCTCTTTGGCATGAGGTGTTGCACTCAGCAGTTTGCACATGGGGTAATGATTGTGACATTCTGCCTCTATAATATTAAGGATATTTCATAACTATCTAGCATTTTCTTACTGACTGGCATCTAAGAACTAAATCACTATGTAGAAAAAATTATTGAAGAGATGTGAACAAGTCCTGAAGACAAAGCACGTGAGCAAGTCTTGAGTCAGAAGTATTGTGATTGGCACTCAGCAAATCCATAGATTTGCCTGACAGTTTTCAACATTAAGCATTTCATTCTTTGGAGTTTTGGTTCCTGATATGCACAATATAAAAGAGAGAAAAACAAAGGTTACCTGCTTGGATCCCATTATACCAAACAACGGGAACATAAAGGCAGGGAGCAAAGCCGAAACAGCCAGTGGCAAAGCTTCTGTGAGCCAAAAGATGGCAACTACAAACAATGTGTATGCACATTCTGCTTCCTAGAATACAAAAGGCACCAATAAAAACATGAGTTGATCATCTAGGGCAAAAAGAAAAATCACAATTCAAAAACTACAGCTACATCAGTAGAGAACTTCCCTACACCTGGAAAAAGTATGAGTCCAAGGACCGGCATTTAGGCTACTTATTGTGTGCTATTGACAATCCTGCTAAGATATGAAATGTAGTCAGTGAAATAGTTCTAGTGAGTTTTTTTTCTAAGAGATAGTAAAATTATTTAAATTCTACTACTCAGGAAAGGTGGGAAAAAAAGTCAGCTGCCTATTCCTTCAAGGACAATTAATCATCTAGGTCATCTGGAGCATTCTCAGGCCATGAAATCCCTGTAAATCAAAACCATTCTGCCTGTGTAAGCAAACCTTTAAGCCTCTAGGAGTACTCACAGTTAATAATAGGTCAAATTTTTTCTCTCCTAAAGTTTTGTCATCAGTATCAATAAGGCAAGGATATAATCTAACAAAAAAAGGTGTCGTGCAAGACTCACAAGAAACACCACTATTGTTTTTAAGGCTTGTAATTTTAGCAAGTGTTTTTTGTTTCAGCTCCTGAAAAGCAGGAGTTTTTTATTTTTTTCTCCTTTTTTTTTCCCCCCTGGGAGAATAACTTTCAAGGCTGCCTGTAAAATGCAGCCCCAGACAAACATAATGAGATGGAGTAAACCTAGTTTCTTCCAGAGTATTAGAAATCTCTTTTTTGTAGTTTTAAATTTATATTTCTGCTTTTAAGGAAAATGATTTGGAACCCTCAGTGCCCCTGGTTAGGGTATGAAATTACTCAACAGCAGCATAAATGGTTTGTACTGGGAAAGGAACAGCTTAATTATGTGGCTCTTGGAATCTTTGACTGGAAAACAACAATATTAAATCATAGTCAGCAGTGGCTATCATTTATTATGGGGAAGAAGTCTGTGTTATGTATGAAACAATTTGAGAATATCCATTCACCTAGCAAATGTTCATCTCACTTAAGTCCTACCACATTAAGAGTTTCCTCTCAGAAAGGAAACCGAAATACTGGAACTGTGATGTGAGAGCATGAAGCACATTGCTCTGTAACCACCACCTATCTGTGATGCAAGGACTTCTGAACCAAACTTTCACATATTGTCATATATGGGATGTATAATGCACAGATGATAACACATCACAGAATTCCATTTCGTTATACTGGCATCAGAGCTGTACCAAATACAGTCACTAGCAACACTGTTAGATAGCGGTTTCATCAGCTTGGAGCTGTCACAAGAGTTAGTGAATGCCAGAATTTATTTTAAGTTAAATAAGACTATGATGTCCTGTCATAGATTTTTCTCTATTTAGGAACCAGAGGGAATTTATCAGGTCATTGTTTTCAGTCATTTCCTATCAGACAACACAAAATGTGATGAACTTAAAATCCTTCATTAAACAAAAAAGTAATTGCAGCTCTTTTCCTGACAATTCATCTTCATTGCCAATCATACAGAGCTGTTTAAAAGTGTCCAAAAAGTAATAATGAGAACAAGATTTTCAGTATAGTCCAGATGTTGTTAGAACACAAATACATGATTCAGATCTTCATGCATCCAGTACATAATTTTATGTTGAAGCTGTCTTCTCTACATTTCTGTGCAAATACACTGAGTTGACCAAAAAAAAAAAAAATCACAATGCAAACACCATTATTCATTCAAGGTCCCTTCCAACTCAAACTATCTGTGATTCTGGTAATCTGAAAAGGTCTGGGAATCTCAGTCTTTACATACAGGTGCAAAATAATTATCTCTCCAAGCAGGTCACTTACTTTGGTTTTGATGATAAGTGGAAGTGGAAGTAAAAGCAGTGGGGTGAGGACAATGAGCAGGAACCTTCGGTAAACCAGGAGGTAGCTAAGAATCTTCATGGTTGATGTCTGTTTAGATGAACTTTCCTGAAGAAACTGCCAAAAAACATGTTGGACTTTAAATAGCTGACTCTGATTAATATTTTTCCAAGCTATCACCTTTAGCCATTGCTAAAGCAGGCCAGTAAAGCAAGTTAAAATTAAATCTGGGTCTTTATTGTTTTAGTGAGTTTATTAACAGTAGGTTGATAAGATAAGTGTTAGCCTTAAACCAAAGCTAGATGTCAGCTCTCTCAGGACTTTCTCTCCCTGCCCTTCCTCATAACAAGTTTATGTAATTACAACAGGTTTTAGACAGCTAATAAATAAAAACTTCAGGTGGTCTCCCAGTCACTGTTGACTTACGTAGGAAGTCAAAACATATAACACACATAGAATATATGTTCAAAACCAGTTGGGGCATTTATGAGAAATCATATGCAAGATTATTTTATTGAACAGAATTAAAAACTCTTCATCGTCATCTCCATCTGTGGAGATATTCAGAACTTGATGGGACAAGATCCTGAGCAACCTGACCTGAACTTTGCTCTGCTTTCAGTAAAAGGTTGGACTAGATGACTTGCAGAAGTGCCTTCCAGCCTCAGCCTTCTTGTTGCTTTTATCTGTCTAGAATCTAAAGTATATAGGGAAAACAGGGACTTTTTTTCTGTCTTGCCAGGCAGGGAATAGTTCATTTTCTCTTCTCATGCAGAAACAGGATAAGGTTTTTTATGTATATCATTTAAAGTTTTGAGGAAGTCTAAGAGTGGGAGACTTTTTGAAACAGAAGTCAAAAATAAATAAATTCTTCTGTCCTCTTTTTCAATAAAAAGAAAACTTGGTGCTGTCTTTGTAATACAAAAAAATAGCATCAAATAAAGAACAGGAAAAGATAGGAAAGAAGCTTGTACACTATCTGTGGGTGAAGATTAAAAGGGGGAAGAACACATTGTTTTGTGCTTGAGATCTTACATAAAGAAGAAAATTGGAAGAGGAGACAGATGAAGGACTGTTTGAACTGCCATCAGATCCATCCAAAGGACAGGTAATAAAGACAGATTTTTGCTATTCATATAACCTTTTGATTATAAGAATCCTATGTGTCAGGGTGCAGGCAAAAGAAGTGATCAGATTGTCATTTTGAGTACACACTTCTGGGTTCAGGAAGGTAGGACTTTGGCTACGGGAAAGCAGTGCCTCATAACTAACGCTCAAAAAGCAATTGCCTGAAAACCCAAAGGTGGGAAATGAACTGGGAAAGTATAATGAAGTAACAGCCTTGCTACTGGGGAACTGGGAAAACAGCTTTGACGCTACCTAGGGAGCTGAGACTGAGACTTCCTGGGAAGATAATGTAAGGGATTAAAGATGTTCAAGTGAACTGGTAACTTTTGAAAGGGGCTGTTCTAAATATATAACTTGTTTAAAGAATTCAGAGACAGCATTAGGAAATCTTCAAATATCCAAAAATCAAAAAAGAATTGTGTGTGGTCTGGAAAAATCTGTGCTATAAAGGAATAACAAACATTTAGACTGATAAATTCAGAAGGACTGTGATATGAAATATATTTCCGTTGGAGAAGTCACAGAAAACTTCTGTTAAAGTATCAGAACTAAGAGGAAATGAGAGGAGAGTAGAGAGATTTAGTAAACAAAAAGGAAGACAAACTGCAGACAGTGCTGGAGTATTCAACACTTTCTTTTCTTGAGTCTTCACGAAGGTAAATGGCAGTCAATTAAATGAATTTTAATATGAAAAAGAGAATGCACTATGGGGACAGTGCAGGTGGGATTAGTGGATATTTAGATTTAATATATGTATTCAAGTCAACAGTTCCAGATGAAATTCAACCATAATTCATGGGTGATAATTCACGCAGTAATCTGAGAACTATTTTAGAATATATTTGAATATATTTTGTCATGCCAAATATCTGAAAAACTGTGGAGTATTACAAGTTTCTAGAAAACTGGTCAGACATAAATGGAAATTAAATATGTCACATGAACTCAATTTAGTTTTCTGCTTTTACGGGGCAACTAACTTAGTGACCAAAGATGTAAATTATATGCATTTCATTTTACTTCAATAAATTTTTAGATAAACTAAAAGCAAGTCAGAGGTAAGCATAAAAGAAATGCTCTAGGGGAAATTATGCCTGTATGTACAAATTATTTCTTAAAAATTGTTCTTGAAGAGCAGTTGCAATTGTTTTTACATCATACTTTGAAGATATTTCAAATGGGATCCTTAAGAGGTCTATTCTGCTTAGTTTTCTAGACATATTTTTGATAATGGTTTTGAATCATAAACTAGTAATCAGCAGGACAAAGATAATACCCTCTAGCTGATACTAGACCATTAAATCTGCTTTTTCAACATTCTTAGACAATCACGGCTATAGCAAAATGCCGTGTGGAGATAGGAGTCCAGAACAAAAGAGAAAAGGGAAAGAGACTTCCAGTCCTGATTCAATTAAATATTGCTAATGAAGAGTAGAAATTGTCCTGCATAATTAACACTGAAATTCTAAAGCCTGTCTGCAGGTCCCTGGTCAGCTATCAGAGACGGTCAGGGCAGAACAAGGAGTTACACCGAGGAGGTTTCCTTCCAAACTTACGCTGAGATGTTTCTGGAGCAGTCAAGCTTCTACAGGTAGCCTGAGAATGGACTAACAGACAGATGCTCAGGGAGAGATTGAATTTGCAGTGGATAAGTTTAGTGGAGGAGGGCTGAAGGTTTTCTGAAAAAATGGAATTTGGGACAAAACTTTTCTTACAGGCAGGAAGCTGGAACAAGAGAGAATATGCAATCCTGCTTATGAGAACTTTAAACACCCAGCTCTCCATGTGAAGACAAAAGTGGTTTTAATGTGATCTGAGGTGTTATGGAACAATTATGAAAAAAATTACAAATTCAGTTTGAAAAATAAATAAGGATGTAGATGCAACACTGGAAAAAATTTAAAAAGAGACTTGAGTTTCTAGAAAGAAAGAATATTTCTAGTTATGCTACCCAGTGCTAGCTGATCTGGGTCAGTATTGATCCCTTAATCCCAAGCCTTCTTGGAATGCTTTATTTAGTTTTGTTATTTCTTGTGTTAACTGTGCACAACCCTTGTGTATTTTCTCAGCAGCTGAATTGAGTTTTCTGGTTCATTTTTTTCAGCCCTCAGGAAAGCCTGTGGGAATGGTCCTTTTATGCTGAAGTTTTGTGTAGATAGCTGTATTTGCAGCTTGGTTGAGGACTGCTATTTCTCTTTCATACTTGAAGAAGGCCTTGTGTGCTCAAAAACATAGTGTGGGACAACAAAGCAGAAGGGTTTGAGAAAGAGAAAAGAAAACCTCAGGTTCTTCCAAAAGCTGATTTTCAATAAAACAAAGGAAGACTCAAAGACTCATATGAGAGATCCAGTTACGGGGAATGAGATGGCAAGAGGAGCATCATCACACTCCAGTAAATACAATCAATGAGACAGCAGTCGTGTCCCCACTTTCTCTTAGCAGAGAAAGAAAAACAAGTTCAAACTTTCCTGGGCACTACGAGATTCTGTAGAATGCATATTCCAGGACTCATAGTCAGCTTGTGAGTTCTCTCTCGAGTGATCCAAAAGAACTGTTTTGACTGAAGCCCTGAGCAATAAGCTGTTGCACAGACCAAGCAGCATATAGTTCATGCAGTCCCTATGGGCCACTCCAGACAGGTCAAGAAGAGAGAAATGTTCTCTATGCTACTGAGGAAGCATGACTCCACTGGAGTCTCTGGCAGGAGGCACCTGCAGACACCCCAGGTCAGCAGCATCAAGGATGTTGGAGCCAGGGCCATAGGGCAATTTGCTCAAAGACGTGGGCACAACTCATGGGTAATGTGGAAGAATGGGGATATCTATTTTATGTCCCAAGGACATTAAACCCCGGGGAAAAATAAAGTGTGATTTGATTTGCATATTATAGGAAGTACTATGTCTAGAATCACCTGAACCAATGGAGAATGAGCCTTGCAAGAAGAGAGGCAAGCACAGCGATGACCTAGTGTGAGCCAACAATTTAACACAATATGCCATCTCTCCTGTCGGGAGCAACCACCATAACACATGAAGGCAAAGTCATGCATCAAACAACTCAATGGACATTTTAAGAATGTTTTACAGGGATGATCCATAGACTGCAGGAATCATATCTGTGTATATATGTATCACATGATAGGAAAGAGAGTGGTGCTTATTGGTAAGGTTGTATTGGATAGTGTAAGACTCGAGCATGACATACATTGTATGGACTCAAGGGCAGAGATTGAGCGGGGATGGATGGATTTTGTTCATGGCAGTCTGTATGGTGCTGGTTTGGACCATGTGATGTTTTGAAAATGTGACTAAAAATGTAGATAACACACCCGTGTTTTGGTTATTGCTGAGAAGTCTTTCTACGGCATTAAGATATTCCCACTCTGCCCTCCCAGTGAGTAGCTGGGGGTGTGCAAGAAGTTAGGAGGGGACACAACAAAGGCAATTGACACAAACTGATTAAAAGGGACATTTCCTGCCATATAAAACCATGTTTAGTGACAAAAACTGAGGGGAGGAGGTATTCTGGGATGAGAGACATTGCTCAGAGACTGGCTAGGCATTGACCTATTTCCGGGAGGTAGTTAGTCTTTATTTTTGTACTAATTATTCCATGTTATTATTCCTCTTTATTTTGCTTATTAAATGTTTTTAACCCACAGGTTTCTCACCTTTGCTCTTCCTATTGTCTCCTCTGTCCCACTGGAGTCAGAGCAGCTGAGTAGCTGGGCGGTGCTTAGCTGGTGAACCGAATCAACCCTTGTCAATGGCCTTGTATATTACAGTACCACTCTCTATCTTAACACACACTTTAAAACATTTTGATCATCACAGACACAATGGTAATATTACCAAACCAAGAAGAACGTTTCAGTTAAGCAATTCTTCCTGAGAATTTCAAAACATGCAGAATTTAGTACAACATGCAGCAGGGCAGGATCCACAGATACATGAAGGAAGGGGGAAAAAAAAAATTTCCTTGTCAAAGGTTGATCATGCAGGATTAGCAGGACACCTTTACAGAGTGAGATAACCACTATTTTAGAGCAGCACTCAAATCTATAAGGAAAGGTTTTTTTACACCAATTTATGACTAATTATAGTAACAGAAATATCACTACAAGAACTGTAAGATGAATAAAGTGTTACCCAAAGGGAAGAAATCGGTGGAAAAACAGTCAGGGCAAAGGAATGTTATAAAAGCAGCTTCCCAAAGACATTTAAAGGATCTATGCTTCTACAACATTATATTAATGATTCTCAAAATGATACTTATTGATAAAAATGAGAAGCATTACCAAAAATATTAAGTTTTTATATAAGAAGAACTTGAATTCTGAAGTTACTATGTTCTACTATGTAGAGGACAGAGAGGAAAGCTCCAGAAATGGCCTGGGTGAGCACTGTGGTGGGATTTACTTCTGATTTTACACATCCATATCTAAATTGATCACCATAACCTTTGTTTCACAATCTACAGATAGATGTAAGTACTCCCATCCTGCTCAGCTGAGGTGCTTTAACCAGGCTGAGGTGAATTACAGAGTGTTTCTCTTCACTGACTACAAAGCCTTACGCAAGACATCTAACTTTTAGATGTCTGTGGTAGGACAGACTTGTTTTAGCCTCTGCTTGTTTGGGAAAAAGTCTTAAGAAGCTCTCTGAAGTCAAGAATAGCTGCAAAACACTGAACAAAGAAACAATCTTCTTTCCTTTGGTCTTAGGGTTTAAGCAAATGGATATAGCATGTACCCATCACTAAACAAGATTTTATCAGAATTTCAAAGTCCATTATTGTTGTTGAATAAGTAGCTTTCACTCCTTATCATTGAAAAAAAAATGGAAACCACCTCTTTTTCTGTATTAACTTGCCAGTGGTTGGGATCAAAGGGGTTCATTATTGCCAGAGAAAAATTAAGTATCTTTAGTACAAACCCAATACTGATCTCCACCTTTAGAAAGATGCCATTGAGAATAAATTTTCACTAAATAGAAAGCATGGAAATTAAGTCACAAGCACTAATTCCCCAAGATCTGGCATATTCTGCAAGGCTTTTAACAAGCACAGGAAATTTTGCCCGTTTCCCATTGTTGCTGCTCATTATTTTTCTTTAAAAACACAAAAGCTTTTGGGACTGAAAATTCTATTAACATCCCCCTAAAACACAGAGAGAGAATTAAACTCTCCTTCTCCTTCACTTTTTCTTATTGCAGAAGTGAAAGCGGAACTGCACTGAGTGCAGTTCCACAGTGGTGGAATTGGATGTGTGGTCACATGTGTCCCATCCTGAAGTTTTCCAATTTCTAAGTACATATCCAAGACGATAACAACAACTCTAAATGCTCCAAAAACTAGGTTAGTAAATCTTAATGGAAACGCAATTGTATTTTAAACTGTGTTTTTTCTTTTTCAAAAGTATCTCCTAAGGAACAGTCTCTTCTAAGCTTAGCAGAATGCTATCACAGACAATGAGATTTGTACAGAAAAGGAGGTGAACAATCAAAACAAAAGTACCTTTCTGGAATTACAATAGCATGAAATTCTGAGCAGTATGTGAATTTACAGATTGAAGGTGGAGACTTCTGAAATAATTCAGGTGTTTTATTCCTATGTTCTTGGCCTGGCACGCTAAACAGCTGTAGTTAAAAAAACTACTGAACTCCATTTATTTTCATAAGATTCCTTGCATTTCCATTTCTACACTACAGAACAGCTGAGAAAGTTCTCTCTGAAAGAGATCATTGATACCTTTTGGAGAAGCAGTTCACAGAAACCAGATTAAATCAATTTTGATCATGTGATGAGAGAGGAAACACATTTTATACCTACATTCAGACTGTATTTCTGAATGGAAGAAATCTGACATGTTGAATACACTTCCACACTCCTTACTGCATAAAAGCAAACAAACTGAAAAGAAACAAAATCCAATTCCTTTACATTGAGAAGTTCACTATGCATTGTAAACATGATCCTTTTCATTTTGAATAGAAACCCACTGTACCTAAAGGCCATTAGTGTAATGATTTTTCATGATGACCTGTACTTAGAGCCATTTTCTTTGAATCAGTTCAAGTGCTTCAGAAGGAGCTGCCCTGCTTGGAACTTGCCCAATGATTTGCTCCACCCTTATTCCAGAGGCTTCACTGAATGCCTTGACTCCTGTACATGGTTGCCTAGTGTGTTCCTTTTAGGGACAACAGACTTACGCCTTTTGGCAACTGACCCTTGTCATAATCTGGCAAACTTCCCTCGCCAATAATAAATTCTCTCAATGTTTACATTTCCCCTGCCCAAAGGCCTACTGCTGTCATGTTGAAGAAAGGCAGCTCAATTTTGAAGAGTAAATTCTGTTTGATAAGGATGCATTTTCATGGATTACTTCTTTTATTATCACAGGAAATCTCTGAGGGAGCAGGAAAAAAAAATCACCTGAGAAGTTATTATTTTTGAAAAGGTTAATGCTTGTGTGATGAAAACTGACCAAGTGCAAATTCTCTCATTTCCACAGAATTAATCTGCACGAATTAGCATGCATCTTTCTTAGTTTAGATGAGGAGCTTTCATTGAGTTGGGGAGCAATCCCCTTAATGTCTCATAATTTAGCAACATGAGACTTATATGCCATGCTGCGAATGTTTTTTTTCTTGCAAAAAATTGATTTCTTCTGGGATGCAAGATCAACCTCTTAACAAGAGAGCATATTGATAGCTGTCATTTAATCAACAGTAAAGGAAAACATGTATTTCAAGGAAAATATATTCCAGCGAACAAAGACTAAAATTCAGATGTGAAATCACACTATAAGCCCCACTTTGATTCCCACAATGTGTTTATTAAAGTAATACAGGAGAGAAAAATATTCATCAGTAATTGCTTTACCATTAATAATTTGTTTTAAAACAGACCAAGCTCAGAGATCAGGTCCAGAGTTGCACTGAACCATATTTTAGGGCTCTTCTAATTTGTTTCATTTGAATGTGATTCAGTATTAAAGTCTAACAGCATGGAAGATCAGGGAGCACTAATGATTAGGCTTGACTAGCACCATCCCCTTCTCCCTTATTTTAAAATAATTACTTATTTCAGGTTCAAAGCAAGCTCTAAATGAATATTGTACAGCCATGCCATTTTTGTGGAAAGAATCAGAATTCCTCTTAATTGAACTTAAGAGGATATATAGAAAAATGCATAAAGATGCTATTACTTTGTTATTAGATGTAATTCTGAGCCTCCCACAGATCCCGGGAACACCCCGGTTCCAAGCTGGCCAGCTCAGTCCCACGAGGCTGAGACCCCAGTCTCCAGGGTTAATGGGCTCATGCAAGTTTACATCAGTGGTGGGCAAGGCCTCTTCACCAAGAGATTGCAACAAAAATTTAGGAGATGGATTTACAATATGTCAACTATTAGCCTTGTGTGGCAGATATGAAGCAGAAATACATGGCCATAGATCATGTTGTATCAGTGATAGCAAAGTCACTTGAAACAAAGACACTTGTTCATGGGGCCAGCCTACACTCCCAGCAGCTGCTGCCAGAGCCAAGACCAGCTGAGCAATTTAATTTTGGAAACAGCTCATGCCTTAGAAATATGGGTTCCCCCTCTCTTAAATTTCTAACATGCAAGATTTTTTTGCTTTTAATCTCGTTTCAATCTGATTAAAAACAAACACAAGTTTGTATATTAACAGCTCCTGCAACCTGGAAACACAGAGCCTTTGCCAGCTCTACTGACCCACTTGCCTGAAGGATCCGCTTACATCTGGGAGGTCAAATCACCAGATACAGTGGGTGTAAATCAGGAAGAAAGTGGCAAAATCATACTTTATGGGTCAATAAACTGAAACATCTTTTATGTCTTACAAATCAACAGTATTTCTTTTCAATTACATGGAAGGCCTCATTAGCTGTACATTTCCAATTCCCAAGAAAATATGAAGGACAAAGAGGGTAGAGATGCAACACCACAAATATGTAAAGTATGGCAATCTGGAATTCCTTACTGAAATTCATTATGGAGAGATATCAGTCACTGTTTCCTCTAACCTGGCTTCAGGTCACTACCTTTTTTCTTAATCTTTACAAGGATTAACAATCAGCCATATATAGCTCTGTAAAAGATTTACAGATTTACAGGTTCAAATGGCAGGAATGAGCTTCAGATATCCAGCCAAACTTCCTATCCTCATGGTTCTTCCAAATTAAATCCTAGTATATGTTCTCTTCCCCACCACCCCTCTTTCCCAAAGTAAAATTAAATTCATCCAACCACAGTGGAACAATAACTAAAAATAATACAAAAAAATTGTATTTTGTTCTGACTTTTTCAGAACAGGGTCTGGGTTTTTTTTCTAAAACATATCCAGAGTGATTATAACTTTACTTATGAAGAAGGCAGAAGAATACAGTTCAGGGGTAAAGATGTTTTTGTGTCCTGCTGGGTAGCACAGCACAGCAGCACTGGGCTCCCAAGGGATGGATTCTTAACAGAGCAAACTCAATAGCAGTAGTGCAAATTAGCTTCTGGGCCAACTCTTGGACACACTTTAAACAAATTGTCAACATTTCAACAAAATTATCCTTTCCTTTACATTCCTGATGTGTGACACAGCAGCTTTCATGGAAAAAAACCCCCCATAACACTCCTGGTCAGCTTCCCTTATGCTATGAAAATTGTTGTTTTCCACCTAATTCATCAGTTTAAGATCTCTTTAGAACACAATTATTTATCAATACAAAGGAAATACTTCTTGAAAACAAATTACATTCCCAGCTGTGGTACTCAAGGCCAGATTGATACAGAACCAACTGTTTGGGCTCTCTCTGTTCTAACCCTTGATGAGGGCAATACAACGCCCTTCTTCTGTCTCCAGTAATAAGACTGGCACAACTCGATGCTGGCTCATCCCACACATCAGCTTTTCCTATGGGACAACGTCACCGGGCTTGCTGCTTTCCCCCGAGAAGAGGCAGCTGCTGGTTAACAGCAACCATTGGTGAGCAGGCACATTGCTCCTGCCTGCCCAGAGCTGCCAGCAGGGCGCAGAGGCCGGCTCTGCAGCCCTGGTCCACAGCAGGGCTGATAGCTTGACCTTCAAAATCAGACCAGTCTCTTCTGGCTGCTGAGGTCAAGACAGCTGGGAATAGAGATCTCTGCCATGTGTGCTAACAGCCCCATCAAGGGGCTCCCATTTCACTTCGGGTCCTTGTGCAGTAGCTGTGTGCAGATAGTAAGTACTGCTAACCCACTGCAGCCAAGTCGGCAGAGTGGTCATGATGTCTCTTAAAAGATAAATATGTTGTGTGGCTATGCAGAGAAACACCACTTTCCCCAGGTATTCTAAGCAATTGACAATGGGAGGCTAATGAGAATTTCTGTCAGATTCTGAAAACTCTCCTGGCTACTCAAGCAGTCTGCAAATTCCTCTGTCACAAGGTTCAATGCCTCCACATTCCTTTGCAGAGTGTCAGGGTGATCTAACAACAGGAAACCTGCTGTTGCTGGTTGCAGAGCAACCAAGGAGAGAAATAATCTGTATTATAACAATTTGGTCTTCAACCAGGCTCAAGTTAGTAGTGGTGGGGCCAGGGAATAGCTGATCACAGCTGTGTGATGAGACTGCAAGCTTTCTACAGTGTTTAAGTATCCTTGGTAAACCACTTTCTTACAAGTCTCCTCAAAAACAACTGAGTGACTTGAAAGCTTTAAAAAACAAACAAACAAACAAACAAACAACCCCCTAAACCAAACAGGCTTTATTATAATATAAAGTGAGTCAACTAACATTTTAAACAGAAAAAAATCAACTACTTAATATGCTAAGAAAATTAAATAAATCAATATTACCTTTTTATACAGACCTCTCCCACTCCAAAACAGTCCTTTATTCTGATGTTGGTTTAGGTAGTTTTCTGGCTTCCTGACCAGAGAAAATTCTGCACAGCCCCCCCTGATGTGGACAGTTTTCCCTCTGTGCCTGTCAGGGCTGGCCAGCTGCTCTCTGCTCCTTGCAGCGGTTCCCATCTTTGAGCTAAAGGTTCCCACCTCTATGCCCTGATCCCTCCCTGACAGCTTTTGAACCTGCCCAGTCCCTCAGCATGCTCCCTCATGAGCAAGTTCCCCCATCTTGCCTTCTGTCCAGATGGCTGCAGCCAATTAACTTTTTATTTAAGTGATCAGCATAAATACATCTGTAGCAACAAATCAAGTGTTAAATTTGCCTGGGTCAAAATTTCTCAATTGCATGGACCAACCGGCTTTTTGGTGGCCAGCACTCAGGGTTAGATTACTTAGGCCCTGCTGCTCCGCCCTGGGGGCAAAGGGAACTGTGCTGTCCACAGCCTTGTTAAAAGCCATTAATTCTGTTTATATCTTCCGCACCTGTCTTGTCTCTTGACAGGCCACACAGTAAATTCAGCAACCTCAGACATTTGTGCAGAAAGATCTGGCAGCATCACCAGGGCTGTGCTGTTACTGCCACATTTTGGTCACCTCAGCAGCCTGCTTTGCACCCTGGCTGCCTTCTCTGAGACCAAGGTGACACACATCAGCCCTGTTCCCTGCAATCAGACTGCAAAAGCGCTGATAGGATCCCCTGAATCTCAGTGGCATCATCACACTTTGAGAGAGGCACATGCAGACCAGTGGAGGAAGTCAGGGGTATCACGGAAATGGCCATTGCAATTAAGGCCCATCTCTTAAAAAAAAAACCCAACAAAAACCAAAAACCAAAAAACCACCAAAAACCACCCCAATTAAAACTCACAATCAGAATAGACTAAGCTGCAAAACAACGTTCTTGCTAAGTCCATACCATCTCTATTATTGATACTGCAAGCAATGGGACTATAAACATAGTAATTAGTGAGGAATCTCCTAACCTAATTCAATTTAACATTGACTAATCTCTATAGCTGAACACACTTGGTTTACAGCTAGTGACTGATGTGTTGCAAACAGTGGTTGTGTCAAATTCAGGCAGGGGTGAGTTATAGCTGAGTATAACCCAAAACACACATTGTGCTCTTCTTCTGAGTTTCAAAAGTCTGTATACATGATTCCCTAATTTCCTACTTCATTCACTTAATTCACTATGCATTTACATTATTTTTTGGCAAGGTTTCTTTTTGCAGTGGTTCTCCATTGTTTTCTGTAGCATGATTTGACAAAAGTTTCTCACAGAAAACAGGCCATTAATACATTGCAGTAAAACTATATTTTATAGAAAGCACATGCAGTATTTGTAACTTAAGTGTGTGCCAAATTCAAATTTACAACAAAGCAACAAGAGCAACTATTTTTAATACTTAACGTTTCTCATAAGCTCTGTTGTTGCAAAGGTCAGTAGAATTCTAAAGGCAATAAACCTTTATAAGCATAAAACATTTATCACTTAGGGAGGATTTGCTAGGATTATTGAGGGGCTACACAGTGCACTGTTAGTACATAAAAGGAAAGATTTCTTTGCTAAGAATTCTCAGTAATCTTCACTAATACATATTTTTGTGTGTCTTATCACACCCCAAAGGAAAGAAAGAAGAAAGAATTTTTTTTTGGGCGGGGGGGGGGAAGTACCTTATGTTTGTTTATATCTCTTTTGATAAAGATTCTGAATTATTAGTACTATATTGTTAAAGCTCATATGTATGTCCAAGGAGTTTACATTAATCAACTGCTAGCCACTGTTTAGCACAATCTCAACAGAATATCCACCAAAACAAAACAAAAAAGATGACATAAATACAATCAAAGCAAATCCATTTAGAATGTGAATGACTATCCATGGTATTCATCCAGCTGTAATTATTACATATTTCAGCTTTCCTGCCTCTGGACAGTGGAGCTGAGCCTTGTTTGCTGTATCAGAAGCAACTTTTTCACAGGAAGAATGAAATTTTCCAGTGTTTCCTTTTTTTCATCTCGCTTTTGGTATGTCCTGTCATTTCTGTCTCTCTGCTCCCTTTCTTTTCTCTGCTCCTCAGTGGACTTGCTGGCAGGCTAAACTACAGAAAAATTTTAATTAAAAATGGTTCCTTTCCCGCTTAACAGGACAGAATCCTTACAATTCATTTCACCACAGTGAGAATTTTGTCACAGTCAGGCAAAGAGTATTACCTCAGGAGAAAGGGAGAAGTTTTCAATACTGGCTTTTCAAAGGACTCTGCTTCACTGACTTGTTGAAAATATCCAGGCTTCACAAAAATTGAATGCTCTATGTCATTTGTCTCTAATCTAGCTACAAAAATGCCCTAATAACTTTTATTCATTCTTCAGATAATGAAATATAACAACAAGTACTGTGGTCCTGAGATTCTAATGTTTACCAGGCTTGAGGGATTACTTGTATAAAGGGTGAAGAAGGACAAACTTCTCCTGAAGAAAGAGTAATGGATTAAATGTGTCTGACCTTTTCCACTTTGAACTATAAAAAAAATCTTTTGAATACAGGACTGTTTACAGAGCTTCTCCTAATTTTTTTCAGTTCATATACAATTAAAAAGAGAATGTTTCATCTCAGCAAATTGTATAAGGAAACAATATTAGATGTTTAAGGATCTGATTTTCTTACTGCCAAGGAAAACCACACTGAAAGCTTTGAAGAAAATAAAATGTTCTGAACGTGTGGAATTATGAATTGTTCCTAACACAGAAACTAATGTGATAGTAGGGCAGATATTCAGGGAAGTTCATGGGAGTGCTAGGTAGAAGCAAGGTCTGAGGACACTCTAAATGGTGATAAGAATCCTTACAAGAGATGATGACACCTGGAGCTTTTGCTGTGGCTCTGTGTGTGTCTGGGTGCAGCAATGGCAAAGCAGAGGTGGTGTTTCTGTGTCTAAGCAACAACAAGGTGTGTGGGTGGAAGTTCTACCTGAATATGAAATAGAACTTCTTTACTGTGCAGTGACCGAGCATTGGAACAGGTTGCCCAGAGAGGCTGTGGAGTCTCCCTTGCTGGAGATAGTCAAGAACCATCTGGACACAGTCCTGTGCCATGAGCTCTGGGATGATCCTGCCTGAGCAGGGAGGCTGGACCAGATGACCCACTGGGGTTCCTTCCAACCTGACCCACTCTGTGATTCTGTGAGATATATAGATGTATAGATAGATAGAACATTTCATGTTGTTTGCTGAGCCAGTGACTTCTATAGCAGCCTTTGTTTCACCAAAAAATTGTGTAAAGTAGCCTACATATTTAACTGAAAGAATATAATTGAGAGAGTAGTTTTCAAGAACACCTTGTTTTCAGTCCAAAATCCAGGATTTTATGCAGCTACCTTATGGCCAAATAGTCCTTAATAGGACTACAACAGTATTGTGGGGTTTCTGCTCTAAAACTGGATTCTTTTTTAGCTCTCAACACTAACTGTGTTTAAAAAATTACCACATTATCTGAAAGCATAAACAACATGAGATTATGAATTTGGTACTTTATGTTCTTACCATCTTGATGCAATCATTAGGCAAAATAGGGTCCAATGATAAAATAAGAAGATAAAATATCAGCATTTGCCCATGATTTGAATATCAGGAGACTTGTCCTTCCTGGATGCTTTCTAGGAATACTGGGCACAAACACCCATGAGCAAAAGGAGGCTCATAAAAGAATTATAATTTTGTGAAGATCTATTGAGGCTTAGCTCTGCTTCTCAAGAACCAGTTAAAAAAATCGGGGGAGAGGACAATAAAAAGGCCAAATCAACCATGTTCCATTACTTCCATTACTACTTTCATATTTTTTCATATTTAATCACAAACATGGATGTATGTGTTTGTACAGATTCCTTTGACTTCTGGGAATAGATGGAAAAATTCCAGTACCATTGAACTAGGCCATAATTTCTAAATGTTATGCCCCTTAAATACAGTAATCATTGCAAGGCACCTGCCGGATTGTGTGGGCAGAGGAGGGAAGGGGGCACCACACTGCGCTGGCACATCCCCAGTCATTACAAAAACAAGGGATGCCTGACAACAGAAAGAAATCAATGCCAATTTGCTCATAACTGGTTAGCAAAATAGCCATTACTTCACTGATTAAATCATCAGCTAACTAACAGGTAAAATTCAAAAGTTAATGGAAACTTCATATTGTTGCTATGTAAAATTTTCTCTATTCTGTTTTCAAGCTGCTGTGTGCTCTGGTGAAGATCTGCTTTGTCTCTCGGAGCCTGTTGCTATGGAAGTGACTGAAATATCGCTAGTTAAGCAATAGCCTCTATTTTCTAAACAAATAAGCAACTTCCCTCTGCAAAGGGCTGTAAGCAGGCTTTGTGCTACTCTCAGGTGTGCACTGCACCTGCCAAATGCATTTAAGCACAGAGCTCAGCTCTAAGCAATCAGGTCACCTAACAGGAAGGACCAGCTAGAAGGTGTTGCCTCATGTGGACAGAAGGGATCTCAAATTTCACACTTCACAGTTATTTCCAAATCAGATCAGGTCAACCCTCACTTCTGTTGCTTACTGGCAAAGAAGGTTCATTGCAAACATTGAGAAGTAGAGAAACTATGTAAGTTTCAGCTCAGGCAAAGCTTAAAGCCAGATGTCCAGATCGATGGCATAGCCCCACGAACAAAAATGATGAAGCAAAAGAAGGTGCAATATTTAAATGCCAAACCACTTCTGCCTGTTAGGTAGCATGATAATACTTTGTCTGTTTGGAGAAGACATGGCAGGAGCACCACACTGCAGAGGAGGAAGACGTAAATCTGTATAATCTCTGCATTAACCCCTAGGGTTTGGGGGGACAACTGCTAATATTATGGTCTTGGACAAACGATAGGGTCTACACAACCAGTGTTATCTCAGGTATAAGCTGTAGCTTATACATGCTTATATATGACAACATGCTGTAGCACACCAGAAAAAAGAGGCTGTATTCTGACAAAAAGCTGCAGATTTTACGTATACATGAACTGATTTCCATTAATAAATCTTGATTTGGAGACCTCTTCTGTATCAGAATCTTGTATTAGTATCTGGTATGAAATGACTACCAACACAGCACCACCAGTAGAGTGAAGATACGAGGTTCCTTAAAAGAAGTATCCAATAAGAAATTAACATTGGCCTTAGTGATTAAAGCAGACAGATCATCCTCCTTCCAAATACACTAAACCAATAATTTCTAATGACAATAATGAAATTATTTCACTTAGAACACTAATGGCAGGCATTATCTCCTCTGTTGCAAGTGCCCTTTAGGGTGCAAAGTGCTGGAGCACAGATTCTATAGCAGTTGAACTGTGCTGATGCTTTGAGACAGGAGGCCCTACATTATTACACTATTGGAGGAGCACACAAGCTGTAATTTTGATCATTATGTAATTTCCAGATACAATACATAAAGCACTTCTGGAACAAGAGTCCCATTGCAGAACAGCTGAATCTGGCCCTGGATTTGCAGCAGATGCATACACTCCTGATTAGACAAGGGGCAGATTTACTTAATGAGGAACATGCAATCCTACTGAATCTTTGAAGTGAAACCACCAGCTATTCCAAATGAAAACAGTGATCCTACTGAAGGAGGCCCTCAGCTTTCTGATAAAGTAAGGTGATAAAATTAACTAGATCAAGTGTTAACCAAGAGTTTCATAACAAACAGAAGATAGTAATTCATTAGGCAAAAACCTATGTCTTTCTTAATTCTTAGACACCAGTTTTATACAGAGGAGAGTTTCATATTTTACAATTCAGAAAAGTCATCATTAATCTTTAGCTCATTTACCCATTGCCAGAAGCGTGCTTACCCCAAAAAACCCTTTCTGATGCCTCGAACTTCAGAGTGCTATAAAAGCACTTATAGCAGAAAAGGGTTCAAATTATGTCAAAACATGAGTGAACTATAAACTCCCTGATATATCCAGTAAAGAATTTTTGTGTTATTTAAGGGGGAAAAAAAAAAAACCCAGACAAAAACCCTACCATACCAATTTACCTCCATTTAGGTTTCTATTAATCACTGTTAGACCACAGAAACTGGTAGCAGTAAGCCATTAAGGTGTAAATTCTGATGTCAAAACTAATCAGTACACAGGCAAAAACTCCTGTGAAAACCTAAATCACTGAAAACTGATGGAACCGCACCACTCTTGCAGTATAAGTACATATCCATGAAAGTTCTACAAGCAAAAGCACGCTATTTTGGTATTGTAATACTAATTAGTTATAAAAAGCTAGATGAAATATCAGATTTTTCTAGTCGGGAGTTAACTTTCTGTTTCAAGCACTCTGGGGTACAATTCTGATGCTTCATGAAGGTGATAAGATAAATGCAATATAGCTGCACAGTACCCTCCTTATACCCCCTTTCAGCTACCTCAGGGTTTCTGGAGGGCAGCCAAAGCAGTGACTCCTGCCTCAGTTTGCAGACAGCCCCAAAGAGTGGCTCTGGGAGAGAAAGCTGAAGACTTGAGCAATGTTCCAAGACAGCCCAGCATCACCATGTGCACACCTCCACTGGAACGGGCTGGGTCCTTTGTTTTTAGCCTTTCTTTTCCAGGCAAGGACTCTGGAAATCACTCAGAAGTGCAAGGATTCTCACTACCAAGGAAAAGATGATGATCTGTACTGCCCCTCCTCTCCCACATTTGTCTTTCCTCTTTTTTACTAAGGAGAAGGGTTGAAACTTGTTGGGGGCCTGGGCCATCCCTGTTCAGTTGCAGACTGAAGATACAGAATGAGAGAAGGTGTCCACAGCTGGATCTTGGTGCTCTCTAGCTCTCTTCTGCCATAGACAGCCTTTAGGGGTCTTCATAGCAGGATATGGAACAGAGCACTCCTGAACTTGCCCTGACATAGGTTATTAGCTGAAGTGTGTTGAGGCATGTGGAGACAGAAAACACATTCCCTGAACTGGAGCTGGTCCTGCCTCTCAGGCTATCAGTAATGTTGCTCCTGCCAAGCCACTTGGCTATTTGAATCCTTTATATTTCCCCTTTTGACAACTATAGTAAAAATCTTTCCCCAGTATTGCTATAATATGTTAAGACATCAATGTTTGCAGCTATCCGCTTTGCTCCTCTGCCAGAATTTTATTACTCAGCAGCAAGAATGGCAGACCCAGACAAGAACCTGCATCTCTGCTACTCTAGTGCAAAATCTGATACATTACATCTTTGGTGGAAAAGGAGAGCGCAGCAGTGTGTGCTTAACAGGCAGCTGAGGCACAGATACACATGAATGAAAGGCAGGGTAGGCAGGGACAGCAGTATCTTAAATCATGCCGGTACACTTCAGTGAAAGATATCTGTTAAATAACTCAATTGATCACTCTGCTATCTATATGCATCCATATTTACCCACAGTAAATAGGATACACAAAGTTATAATTCAAATATTACATCAGAAAGTCCTTAACTTATCCACCTTCCTAAATTACTTTTATAAAAACATTTGTTAGGGGTTTGTTTTTATGTTACAAACATTATTTTTGCAGTTTTCATTAACTAAGTTAGTTGCATATGATGTTGTGGTGACTGTGCACCATTCATTTTATGTCACTTGTACGCATTTAGTTAAAGAAATACTAGGAAAGACTAAAAATGGGTTTCTCAGTCTTCTACTGGACACTTACATTGCTCTTTGCAAAGCAGAAAAAACACAACCATTCAGTAAACTATCTTCTATTAAGGCAACGATGAATGATACAAAAACCAGTCTAAAACAAAGCTCAACTATAATAATTCAAGAACATACCAGCTCCAGGGGTTATATAGAAATCCAGATAATCTGGAGCAGGGAACCTGTGTTCCCACAGGAGGCATACAAAAAGCTGTGGTAGAGAGAAGGAAGCCACTTCATTTGTGGGAAGTCAGTAGCAGCTGATTTGCTCTTGGGCTCAGTCACTGTTTTAAGTCCCCTTTCCACCTACACAAGTAGGAAGATTAAGATACTGGCCCACATTCAGGCAAGCAGAGACTACTTGTTTAAGGAACCACCCCTTGGTAAGGTCTCTCTCTTTTTTTCCCTTTGCCCCACCCCCTTGTACTTCAAAAATTTTTAAGCCTTTAGAAATCTGAGTTCTGGAAAAACTGTTCTTTTCTCCTTGATTTTGCATTACTTTTTGATAGCTAATGGACTAACCTGAGAACAAAATCTTTATCAGCAAACTGAAGATCAGGGTTTTTTACTGAAGGTATTAGACACCATGGGATTTTCTGGCATTTGTGCAGACTGAAGGCGTTGTTTTAGTTTTGTTTTGGTTTCTTACTACCCAACCTATTTCAACTGGAAATAAATTAATCTTCCATAAATCTGTTTAGCCCATAACGGTAACTGCTAAATGGTATCACTGTCTTTACCTTGATCCACAAGATTCTCCATCGTATTTTCTTCCCTTGTACTGTTGAGGAGGAGGAGGGAGAGAGTAGCCAAGTGGGTGTCTGGCAGCCAACCAAGGTCAACCCATGACAGAATGCAAGATTGAAAAACAGCCTTCAGGAAAAGGAGTTCCCTACCCTCCTTGTGTGTGTTGTCTCTTCCTCTTGTTTGGTGTAACAGTAAAATTGTCACCACACTTGCCCCGAAAGTCATCACCACTACTGCTAATTTTTTTGCCAGCAGTGACCAGTATCCAACATTCAGACTTCTTCTTGTGTCTCTGATTATCTTAGGAATTAGCTTTTTGAAGTCACTCCTTGTTTTCAGCCTCTACAGCTTCTCCTGTTTGACCTCAGTTTATGCTGAAATCAGTACAGAACTCTTTAATGCCTGGGCACTGCCTAATAATTCAGCTGATTTAGATTTGCATGTAATTTATTAGTCACACAGAAAGAAAGGTGGAGCTAATTACTTCACTGAGTTTTTCCTTGCAGATAGAATAACCTATTTTCCTTTACTGCCTCCATAAAAATACTATCATTGGACTATTTCTATTATAATTCTGTGTCATTATAAGTCATTGCTGGGTTTCTATATGATTTTTGAAATGAGTAATTTTACAGGCAGAGAAACCAACAGACCAGGACACAAATCAGGAGGTTCAGATTCTAGCTCCATCTCATTTATCCCTTCCAACAAATGATTATTACTGAATTTTGTGATGAAATACCATATTTCTTCAGAATATTTGTGTTTAGTTTTAGGGTTTCTCTGGTTTTAATCTTGATTCTTCAGACTTAAATTGATTTTTTTTTTAGTTTTGCCACAGTTTTTTTAAAGATCCTGATTCTTTTTCACAAAATTTAATTTATATATGTGTGTATATATATATATATGTGAAAAAAAAGCTCTTTCTTTTCTAACTATACTCTTACCCATCATCATCTTTACTACATATTTTTTAAATTGGTAGAGAAATGAGCTAACACACACAGAAGTCAGTACTTCTGATGAATTCAGAGAACTCTGGTAGAAGTCCTAAAGACTCACACTCTTCCAGACAGAGCTAATAGTCTGTCTGGAACAGCTCCCAAAACAGGCATGTTTTAACAAGTACATTTATGATTAAGCTGAATTGTGGAATCAGAAGTACGCAGAACTGGAAGGCCCCTGACAGGGTTTTAACTTTATTCAGAAAGAGAAACAAACACAGACAGGTGCAAAATCCTCCTAGAATTTCCTGAGGCACAGTCTTAGGCACAGTCTTATATACAAAGAATGAAGTTCCCTGCTGAACTAAGTGATCAGTTGTCTTTGTCTCCAGCCACAGGGCAGTGTGATGTGCAGCTGCAAGGGCTTCTGAGGGCGTGGGGACTCCAGCAGCCTACATGGCCCTCTGAGGAGGGGTTTTGGATGTCTGCGTCCAGGTGTTGTCAGCAGGGGTGGCCCCTGTGAGAAGAGGCCCAAGCACGAAGGTGAACCCATCCCATGTGGACAGAGAGCAGTTCCTTTCCACAACAGACCGGCCACTGTCCCTGGAGCCCAGTCCACCTGGCCCCCAGGACAGCTAGAGCTGTAGATAGTTCCTTTCTTTTCATGATGTGTTTCCCAGCACAGACGTCACAAGGATAAGCTTGTGGTTTGATCTCCCCATTACAAAGATATCCCAAGTCGCTATAGAAACAGACTACCTGCCCCCACAGGCCCTACTTGCCAAAGCATGGTATCACTGCTGTGAGAGAAGGTGGAAAGGAAAAGCTTTTCTCTGTTAAAAATGCCTTCGCCTTCACCCTGGAATGTGTAATACCAAACACAGCAAACAGCTCTTCTGGAAGAGGCTTATCTTTTCCTCGTGAGACTGTTTCCTCTCCCTCTTCTCCAGAGTCCATCCTGGGCAAGCAAGAGAGGATACAAGCATTCCCAGTACCGTACTATAATCAGGACACTGTGAGCTGTAGGAGAGCCCACAGGCTCAAGAGGAGGCCAGATAAATTCATGGGCTATAACTATACCCAGAGTTATTAAATACAAAGGCAACACTTCTAGTTGAGGAAGTACCTGAGCTAAATGGTGGAGAATGGGAGAACATCTGCAGGGAGCACTACTAGATGCTCACCATACTCATACCACTGCTGGAGATAGAATGCTAAGCTAGGTGGCCTGGTAAAGCTGTTCTTCAGTTCTTTTCATCACCACTGTTGAACAAAATCTACTCCAAATTTTATTGAAACTAGATAAAAGTCCTAAGAAAGCTGTCTTCTACGAAGCAAGTCCTTTGTAATAGCCTTTCCCTCTCCTAGCGACAGTTACATGACTATTATGTCAATTTTCCGTTGTCACATTCATACAACCTGCTTTGAAGGGAGAATTAATAAAACAAGTCCAGTTGTCTCCTGGCAACTAATTGTGCAAAGAAAATACGCCTTTCTAACACAGAGGCTTTGTGTAGATTAAATGCATTCTCTGAGGTTCTGAAAAGCATTTGGGAAAAATATTACAGCACAGGAGACACCTCTGCTAGTTATATGACACTTTCCTTTTGTTTTCTAGGTCAGGGTTGACTGATTCAGAAGGAATAGCTTCAGACAGCATTTAATTTACTTTTTGGACTGCATAATAAAAGTGTGACACCCAGAAATGATGAATAGAAACTATTGTCTGTCTAGTTAAATAGTTGATTCCAACTGTCTTTCCTCTGTTTCATTGTACAGGATCAGAAAAGTTACATTTTTTCTCATTTCACAAATGTAATTTTGTCCAAATGCCTTTTTTTTTTTTAACTACTAATTGAACATGCCCAGTCAAAACAAAACATACCAGAAGAAAGAAGAAAAGCCTTATTTTTACCTTTTTTTGCGATTTTACCATTGCTCTTTTACTGTTTCCTTGTTCTTAATAAAATTTAGTAATTCACTCCATAATCAGATTACCCAATTAGAAGATATAGTGTTTCTATTAATTGCAGAAGAACACAGCACACTGTGAATGTTTTCAGGCTTCTAGAAGCACTGAGATGACCATAAAATGCTCGGACTTAAACAGTACATTATCACAGTGCTTCTAACAATTTTATGTACTAGTTTTCCTTTTTTTTTTGTATGAACTTCATAACTTCTCCAAAGATGCCTGGAAAATGGAGGAGGCTAAGAAAATGACCTTATCTCTGTTAGATGCTCTCTGCACCGGCACATTGAATCATAATAGGTTCTGAACCTGAAATTTGCATTCATTGCCATGACACCAAATCTCATTTTGTGATCTGTTTGGACAAGGACCTATCTTGCCTAGAACCCCATCAGCTGTCCATGGCTAAAGCAAACACAAGTCAGCGTTACTCAATCTAATTCTCACAAGCATAAGATAACATTAGATGGAAGCCAAACTTTAATCTAACCCTTCTCCTTCATGATACCACATCTGAACAAAGTAATGTATTTTGAAAGGACTTCTCAGGACCATCTATTTAGTGACTTACACTTTATTACTTCTGTACATTTCTGGATGTTTTACTCAAGAGATAAAATTTCAAAACACAGTTAAAATTTCTTAAGTTGTAGCATCATCATGACATATTTACTGAAGAGCCTTTAGAGATACCAGTATTTTCAATATATAGCTTCCCATCAACAATATTTTATCCTTCCCAGTTATCTATGTTGTGGTATGCTTTCTTTGTCAATAAAAGTTAATCTGAAGGAAGTTTTGAATGGCCTTTCTAATAGCCAGAGACAGTAATAACCTCTACAGTCTCACTTCAGAACCTTAACACAAAAAGCTGTTAACAAATGATCGTAATAACAAATAGAATTATTATTGTTGCCAAACATAAGGATCACTTTTATATGTAGGTTAATTATCTGATTTTCCTATGGTATCTTTTCAAGTTATATATATATGAAGTAAAAAGGTTATAAAAATCATAAACATCAGACCAGGAAAAGCCACAGTGTCATTAAGTCAATCCATGGCTATTCTGTCTGAGGAACTGACAGAGCTGGACCTTTGGGATCATCAAATCTGTTGTTTGTTGTGAGCTGCATGATCATATGGATTCCATAGGTCAGGATCCATAGTAAAATTATAGATGTTACCAAGCCCATCCAGATTGCAGGAGTGAAGAAACCTGTACAGTCACTTGCGTAGGAAAACTGGTTGTTTATAATGTTGAAGCCTTGAATCTGAAAATGAAGAAAGGTAGACAGATGAGTGCAATTAAGCATGGGGCGTAGTCCCTACTTTCAGGATATACGTGGTAATTACAAAAACCCACACCTTTTAACTATTATACTCTGCCCATTAAAAAAAGAGTGAGAACAAAATCCTCTGCAAAACAATCTCCTTTTCACCCAGGAAATTAAAGATGCAGAATCCATTTCTTTGGTAAGAAGTAGGTTTCCCACTTCAGAAATTTGTATTACTTTTAGAAGTAAAGTCCCACAGGGGACATGTGATCAGTATTCTGCAGTCACATAATCAGCATATCAGTATTCATTGATCATCGGCTCAATGACCACTTCAGAACCAGGAAACTCAAAGCACTCAAAGGCATGAGAGTTAAGGCTGCTCAGATCATGACATTTGTTGAAATAATCTGACAGTTTTAGCTCATAGCTCCTTGACAAACAAAACTCCTGGAACATACTTTAAAATGCATCTAATAAAGATGACCTTTTTTGGCTGAGTTTTAGTGAAAGTTCAAGGAGAAAAAAGTTGTGAAATCTTTCTTCCTCCCTCCTTAGACATCAAAGACTCAGAGCAGAAGGGAAGGCTTGCTTTATTGAGGTATGGGATATGTGTTGTGTATTAACTTACAAAACCTATATAAACTTTTCAAAAGCAGTTAGAGAAGTTTGTAATATCTCTGCTTTGACTGAATTCTCAATGTTTGCCACTGACTGACCTCCAACCATGTAATTCTTCTCAGAAAAATCAACAAATTTGGAGATATATTCTCTGCCTAGATCCCAATTGTACAAAAATAGCAACAAACTGAATGCCTTTGAGACCACTAACTTTCTAGAAATTTTGTTCAAACCAGTCAAAGGATTAGAAAACTATGAAGAAAGGGAAGACAATCCCCACCTCTACAAACACGCGCATAATGGCATAAGCACCGATTCCTTCAGAAGGAAGGGAACATAACTGGTGGAGGAAGAGGAAGGAAAGAATTCATCTGATCTCATTTTGATTCATTCTTAAAAGTTTTATAAAGAAAAATGAAGACTGGGATTCTTATGCATTTACAGAATCTTTGAAATGGATGTGTAAGGAAAGCAAATATCACAAACCCACTGGTAAAGAAACAACACGTTAAAAATTACTATTTTCTATACATATTATCAAATAAAAATTTTAAAAAATGATTGTTTTACTTCAATCACTTCTACCACCAGGCAATAAGCAAGAAAGCAGAAGATCATGGATTTCCTTTATGTGTTCCCACTCCATGATTATTCTATGGTTTACAATAAAATAAATGGAAAGCTTTAGTTTATTTGTGGTAATAAAAGAGTTTGTATTTCCTAGGAAAGGTGTTGGTACAAACTGAACAAATCCACCATGCTACACCAGTAAACACTCTGGGTTTGCATTCAGTCATGGCTCAGGTGCCTAAAATTAATGTTTATGTAATATGTGTTTTATGAGCAATGTCTGTACCTTCCAGAATGATGATTAATAAAACTCTTACTGTATGAAGAACTAAGGGCTCTTTAGATAATGTGAAGACAATTTTAGCAATTCAATGTTTTCTAGGCCTTGTAGAAGAATCTTTACAAGTCAGATCATGGTAGCTAACTCACAAAGACTGTCAGCTTTCATCAAAGGTTCTCGGACTTCTGATTAAAGCAGGATTAGTGAAAGTAAGCTGCAGGGCTGGACAACTGTTTGCACAGTTTTAGAGAATACATGTGATTGCAAAAGCCTTCTCTTGTTAAGCCACTGCTTTGACCACAAGTGAGAATGTAAATAGGAGTCATGAAATGTAGCTTGAAAGACTTACTGGCAATAAAAACAGAAAGCAGGTGACGATTTAAGTCATTTGTGTTCAAAAAACCGGATTGAAATTCTAGAAGACAATACACACTTCTTACCACATTTACAAGAACTCTCTGAAGTACTTAACAAGTACTTTATTCCATTTAGAAGAGCTTTGCCACTCCTGATTTAGAGCCAGAAATACTGAAATTTATTATTTTCATTCTAGTGGTCCTCTCCTTTTATTTTATTTTTTTTTTTTAAAACAGCATTATGCTTCTTGAACCGCCTAGGTGAAAGATTCAATTCTACATTCCTAAAACGCTATGTCTACTTTTAGGCAGGAGATGAAGAATATGCAGAGTTATTTTATTGTTTTTCTGAAGCTTTATCCTTTCTGTGGGGGTGTTAAGACACCAGGCAGGAGATAATAACGAGACTCTTAGCAGCATATATAGAGAAGTTAAAAATACTTACGCGTGGTTCTCTAGTATTTAAGAATGCAAAAGCCTTTTGTATATAGGCCTCTGCACCGTGGGAGTCTTAATTTTAGTGTTTGGACCAGTCATTTGTCTTTGTTATACAAGTCTGTATTTACTGTTTTTAAATATTTTTGAATGGACATTTCTCATCATATGACCTTTGACAAAAAGTTCAAGCAAAATATGCTGGGTTTATGGCTCTTAAATGCACACCAAACTTCTGATTTTTGAACTTTGAGATATTTTAGCTACAAAGAATCCAAATATTCTTGATTTTAAAGTTTTTGGCAGTTTTTCATAGGTTTCAGAGTGCTTCTAAACCACACATACTAAAGAAAAGCAGTGCTTTTGGTGGCAGCCTCCTCTTTAAGCTCTTTGACAAATATGAGATCCTCAAAAGGACAAAAGGTATCGTGGTAGAACAACCATTCCTGTAGCAACAACAACCAACAAAACCCCCACTAAACCCAGAGCAGTTTTGGTGCTCTGTACAGGTATGGTGAGACAGGAGTAGTGACATCCTACGCTGTGAGCACGCCTGGACAGCATCCCACAGAGCTTCTTCAGTGGTAGTGAATGAGGCAGCTCCAGAACTGAAGTAAAAGGCTACACCAGTTCAACCTTGCCTTGGAACAAGCTGTGCAAAGCTTCCCTCTGTAGCTGTGACTGTCCCTCTATTACTGTGATCTAGCTTCCAGCAGCCAGCACTGCAAAGTGCAATTGTGCCAGTTTGATTGGCACTGGATCCTGGTTTCTAATTCATTGCGTAACATTGACATGAAAATCGTGTTCTTCAGTTTCAGCAACAAGATTTTGTGCTGGCTGCAACTACTGAGCACATCCCACATGCTTTTTTCCATGCAACAGTGTTCAGGGGTTTCTAAACCTTATGCAATAACAAGACTGATGTTGAGATCACCTTTCAGTATGTATCAGTGGAAGGCACCTGGAAAAGTATGATCTAGGTCAGATAGAACTTGGAAATGAGCCCAGAATCATGACCTTCTGTTTTCTCACACAACAGAAAAAAATCAGACTGGGAGTTTTTACGTTGTGTTCCATCTTTAGGAAATGATCAGAGAAAAAGCTCTTTCTCAAGAGGAATTGGAAGTTCTATTGTCTGGACAGTGGAAGCAGCTGCTGTTCCAGATCAATAAGGAAGATGAGAAACCTATTACTTCTACTCTTGGTTAAGACCACAATGAAAGGATGCCTACTAAAGTTGGAGCAAGGCTTATTTAAGAAGGCAGTAATATAGAAATTCAAGGAAAAGACAGATGGTAAGTGAACACTTTGTAATTCCACAGGCCATGTCCTTTCATATCTTAGTGATGCAAAAGCCTAACTCCAAAGAGTTAACTAGGCAAAGTACAGTTGCATGGACAATGGTATTTTCAGTCCTTTACAAGAAAAATTCCATCATAAGGAACCTTCACAACATTAGTATGTATTGCAACATGGTTTCTCAAAAAATGGTGAGACTTGATACTGGAATTTGTGTAAAATAAATCTAAGCACCAATGCTCTTTCTTTGAGATTGCCATTGTTTAAGCAGAAATGTTAAGTCTAGAGTCAGATTATTGAGATTTGGTTTGTTATCAGAATTATAAATACAATTATATCAGCATTTGTATCCAGTTATCATGAGGTTAGCTCATGTTTGACAAATAGAGTACAGTTTGGAATTATTCCTATTATCTTCATGATCTCTTTCATCAAAGAGATCCTTTAGTGCAATACTGTTTTAAGATATAAATGTTGTTGTTTCTCTGAAGTCAAGAACAAAGTTCAAAATAGTAAAGGTGTAATCATCTACACCTCACATATGTAGTCTGTACTACTGTAATAAATATGCAGAAAAGCTTTGTTTTCATTCAAAAAAAGCCAGCTGCTTTCCTTCTGGGCCACGCAGGACCTAGTACCATTCCTGATTGAAGTCCATGGCAAACCTCCCATTAAATTTAGTTGCACTGGGCTTTGTTTCTAGCTGCAGGAGTACCGACAGTCCATGTCACTGAAAACAGCAGCCACACTGAGCTGTACTTTCCTGGGTAAACAAAGTGCCAAGAAATCAAATAAAAACAAAGTAAGCAGCATAAAGCCACCCACCTAAGAGGCCCCTGTTTCCAAGAGCAGCCCAATTCATTAAACAGGCATGAGGACTTAGTCATTCTTTGCCTGATTAAGCGCATTTGGTTTAATTGGTTTTTCTTTCCTGTGGACAACTTCATAGTTTTGTTTTTCAAAGCTGTGCTTTCATGTTCTCCTTGTTCAGCAACTGGCATCTTTTGTACCCCTCTACCAAATAGCTCACCTAGAGGAACAGCTTTTCTTTTACGTTTCCCCCCAGGCTGAAATGAAGGTAAGGGCATTTTGAATGTGTGTCATTCAACACCTACAATAGTAAGTAAAAGTTCTTGGAGTTGTCTCTGAAATGGCAATGCATACTCACTTGCAACTTGGAAATGAAAACATCCCAATTTTTTGCCTCATCATTGGATGGAACTAGCCTTGCAGGATAGAGATTGCTTGTTCCCACCAGCTGACAATGAAATGAATACTCTGCAGGGGCAGAGATAGCAGAAACATTAAATTTAGCAAGCTTTTCTCCATCTTGTACAATCTCAACTGAATCTAAAGTGGACCATTTTCTGGCGGAGCCTTCATAGAACTTGTTGTTCATTAAAAACCTAGGAACAGAGGACAAAAAAAAAAAGAAGTCAAAAGGTTAGAAGGAAAAAAATTAATATACATTTGATAAAGTACTGGTGGCAGATAAAGGTTCACTACTGCTGGCTGCAAACATCACAGCTGATGATGACATGGCCTCCCATGTCATTAAGATGGTTGAGAAGTGAAGACATTCTGTGAATGTGTTTACTACTGAGAGTTTCATCTCACAAGCACAGCTTTCTTACAACTGTGGCAGGCAAGAAGCAAACGCAATTTCATTCTTCAAGGGCCTCTGCCAGCGCCATATTTCATCAGTTACCAACAGTTTATAACCAGAGGAGGAGAAGCTGAGAAAGTGTCAGTAAGACTGCAGTGCCTCTGAATAAACACTTCATGGGATTTTTGGAAAATTGCTTTTATGATAGGTACAAGCATGATAGCCATTCTAATTTATCACTGCAATTCTTTCTTAGCTCAAATGCCTAAATGGCAATTTCCTTTGCAAAGGTCTGAATTTGATGTAGAAGACAGTTTTGCCTAACTGGAGGGTTGGGAGGGATTGTCAGCTCTAGTTTCACAATTGGAAGTAGGCTAGGCGCAAAAAAGTATTTTCTTATTTTGAAAGCGTCTGTGTATGTGTGGTATTGCAGCAGTATCCAGCAGTTTATAATCATGGAATTTATGTGTGTGTTACTACCAATGCAGTCTGAACAGCTCCCAACAGAAACAATTGAGAATTAAACAATACAGACATCCAGAAGTATATCCTGATCCTTTACAGATCAGGACTATGTGCTAATCTTTGCCACTTTTTATACTGTTACTTTTAGGCATTCAAGCTATTTCATAAGGAAATTATAAACCTTTCTCCTTAGTGTACATTTTTTAATACTTTAACCCTACTTGGTCAATGCAAGTGTACCTCTATATAGTTTGCTGATGATTTCTTTCGATTATTGATAGCCACAAAAGATTTAGAAGAGAAATCTATTTAGCAATAAATGAGACTTGCTACAAAATTAAGTTTTCTAATATGTCTATCCACAATGGGTAACACTGTATGTTGACTTTAAAATACGAAGTAATAACTTAGATGCAATTATGATTGGTTTGAAAAAAAAGTACAGTCATCTTAAATGTGTCACAATATAGACTATTTTATGTTCTATAGGGTATATGTATATAGAAAGAATACTCCCTCTGTAGAGTATTGCTTGTTTGCTCAAATTAGTTACTTTCAATATTGTGTCAACCACACAACATAGAATCTAACCACAAATTATACTTTTTTTTTTTTTAAATATTAATAATCTGTGGCCATTCATATAACTTCAGAATCCTCAAGAATTTCAAAATGCTCGGAAGGAATTCTAGAACACAGTGTCATTGAAGTGAGCAAAGGATGTTTTGTCTTATGGCATTCCTTATGTTTTAAGCCTGAGCCATTCTATCCATAAAACATTCAGCTGCAAGCATCAGTGAAAAAGAAAAAAAAATTTGAATTCCATCCAGTCCACATTCACAAATATATATAGAAAATATTCTATTCTTACACAGTTACAAAATTAAAACTTTGATATTATTGCTAGAAGAAAGAAACCTTTTCCTGATTTACAGTACAATCTGAACAGAATTTCCATGGTGTCCCAGTAGCAATGCTAGAGGCACTAGCTGAAAGCCAGCTGTAAACACAGAGAAGCTTACTTAAATGTTTATGCCAACCACAGAGGCCGGGTTTGGTCTGTACATTTGCTGGTAAGATGAGAAAAGTGGTGAAGAAGGAAATTCCTTGTAAACTGACCATATGAACAAAAAGTTTTATAAGGCCATGTACGTGAGTGAAAGGGAATACTATCTCTCCACATTACACCAGACTAAAATGTTGTGTTACTTGCAGACTTACGGGAATTAATATTCTAATTGGTTAACTAGTTGAGCACAGTTAACTTAGTAATACAGGCTCTTATCTTTAGCATTTTCCCAAACAACTAACAGTGAATAGCCTCCAACAAGCACACACTTAACTGATAACTGATGTAACTATAGTTCATTAAATTACAAGAAAAAAAGACATTCAAAAAACAAAAATCTATAGAATTACTTCATTAACATTTTCTCAAATGAGTGGATAGCAAATAGAAGGAGCACATTATAGCAAATTAATCATACAGAGCAGAGAGAGAACAAAGGTTTTATCTGCAGAACTGAAAGTACTTTGGCTTTTTAAGGAAATGTTACGTTCGTGTTAAACATTAGAGACAATTATGTACATTAGAGACATTATGTACTTTATGTATGGTGGCACAGAAAACTCCTGGTCATGGGCCAGGTTCCCTTTGTGCCAGATAACTGTATGAACTCTGAATGCCACCACCACTGATCATGTCTCATGTGGCTAATCATTACAAGCAGAGGTATTTCTGAAGCAGAAGATAGCTAGTATTACTGTTTCAAAGATTCAAAGAGAAACACAACTGTTAAGCAAAAGAATTTAAAACATGTTTTTTTGGGTCAGCTCTATTCTGTTCTATACACTGAGCAACAACAGCAGTCAAGTATGTATCAATGTAAGTTTGGAATACTAATGCTCTACACTTCCATTCACTTGGACACTTTTTCCCAGAGAAAATGACAGACAAGTGCTCAAACAGCTGGATCAGTTTATGACAGAGCTGAGATGGTGCTTCTTCCAGCAAAGAACTACTTCCCACTGCTCCCACTCCTGCTGCAGCAGCAGCTTCCTTTTCTAAAACTATCACAACACTCTACAGCCACTCCCTAACAGCTCATCTCCCAGTGCAAGAGCAGGAGGATGAATAAAACTGTAACTTTTGCTACAGAGAGGGAGAGGGAGGTGACAGCTGTGTGTGTGCACAGGCTGAAGCAGCAGTTGCAGCTGTTAGTGGGAGGTGGGATATGACCAGCTGCTCGTACGTGGGCATGGACTGGTGTTGATAAGGGGGGCAGAGTCTGGATCCCACTCATGCTGCTGAAGTTAGAACCTCTTTTATTGATTAATAAACTGAGCTACCTGAACATGGTCCTCTCTGGCCTCACTTTCTGTCTTCAAGATAAGCTCTCCTACACTTAAGTAAATGGCCTTCACAGAGGCAAAAAGTGAAGTCATGGCTCTCAGCTCTGTTCCTTCCACCCCTTTGCCCTGCTTGTGTCCTGTTTGTGAAGGCAGACCATGATCTTACCAAGGAGTAATCTTGATCAAGAAATGTAATCAAAATGAACCAAAAGGGGAAAACAGAGGTTGTAATGTATGTCTATCGAAGCTCTTGACAAGAGACATACTGAGATACAGAAGGTGAATAAAGTGTTAGCAAATCATGAAAAAAGTCAATAGCTTGTTCTGGTTCTGTTCCATGTATCCTATTATTTGCATTATATAGCATGCAATACTGTATTATGGTAGCTAACAGAGGCCTAAAATGACACTATTGTCCCATCAAGTGACAATCCAACAGAAAACTACAAATAAACAGGTGAGTCTTTAGAACTATTTTTAATTTATAAAGGCTCTGAGGTGTTAGAGGTTGATACCAGCCAGCAGCCAAGCACACATTTAGCTGTTTGCTCATTTCCCATCGTCGACAGGACAGGGGGGAGAACAGAAAGAGCAAACATGAGGAAACTTGTAGGTCAAGATAAAGACAGCTTAATAAGCAAAGGGAAGAGGGGAAAAAAGCAATACAGAAGCAGTCACTCTCTACCTCCCACACCCAGGCCAATGCATGGTGAAGGTTCACGAAATGGTTACCCTGGAAGCTACTCCCTACATTCTTCCTCTATTCCATTTTACATTTCTAAGCACCTGTGTCATACATAAAAATTCATCGGTTTAGACATATTTGTGTTTAAATGCCCTGAAGGTCTATTAAAAACCTGGATCACACATGGACCAATGGAATAAATCAAATTCTGCAAAACACAGCCAGCCTATGCTACTCTTACTTGCTGGGCATGACAACGTTCAGGACCTTACCTGAGCTATCTTTTCAAATCCTCACCTATTGTGGAGCCTGAGTTTCTTATTCCAGCTTCAATGGCTGTTTATGCATTTTGGTATTTAGTTATAATGTGTTCAAGTAGAAGCACAGGTCAAGAAAGACTTTGTGAGTATTTCTACTTCTACTACAACAGGCTTAAAGGATAGAAAAATTTTTCCTGAAAAAGAAAGAAAATGTGAACCATTCACCTTTTGTACTATTTTTCTTTAATTACAGTTAGTCTGTCTGCAGAGTTGCTTCAAATTTCTTCTCTCCAGATGCAACTCAGATTCATGACCACATTAAATTTTTCATCCAATAACTAATTAAAATCATAATTCTTTTAATAAACAGATGGCTAAACGTAAATAATCCTCACTAAATCCATGTGTGTACTAACATCACATTTGATCTTCTGCCAGCTGCAGCAAACAAAATCTAAGATAAATGTTTCAGAGGATTTTGTTTCTATAGTAGTGTCTCAAGGTTTGCAATTTGCTGTTGTACAGTTAAGTGAAGCCTTTTGACTGCTGAAGAAACAACACCTTTAAGATCTAGCAGTAAACTAGTTTTGAAGCACAGTGCCATGCTCCATAGGATGCTTTGTGAATTACACTATTTTGTTGGAACTCTAATTTTACTAGAAAGGATGATATTATGCTGAGGACAGCCATACTCAGGACAAAGGTAGGAAACAACCAGATTCATTCATAGAGAAAGAAATTACAGCAGACCAGCTAAGATTTGTGCTAGGATATGTAAAGATGAAGAATGAGAATCAGAGCAGTGTTTTGGAGGGTCTGTCTCTATCAGAGTGGGACAGGAGCAGTAAAGAGCAGACACAAGTGCATCATGGCAGCACCAGAGAAAGTGATATTTTGGGATTTGTAGTAAAAGGAAAAATACAACTTGGGTATAGTCTTGGTTTGAGATCAGTATTTTTTGAATGGGATCCAAGGAAAATATTTTTTTAATTCCCCATGGTGTTTAGGGAACATGTCCCTTTGATAATTCACAATATTGAGACCAAGGCATGCTTGACACCATCACCAAGGACAAGTCTCTGGGATCCTATACTCAGCTAACTTTAATAGTAAAAAAAGTAAAAATACTATACTAACAGCAATCTTATCTGTACATTATGTTCTTCCACGAAGCTCTAGATGTTTGAGGGAGAAGGGAGATGCTAAATAACAGTTTAAGTCTGGTTTTTTGCCACCTGTCATGATCTCTGATAATGACTGCAAGTGTCTCTATGCACTCTGAATACTACTTCAAACACATCACTGACTCTCCTCTACACAAGTTCTTCTGGGGTCCTTTTACCTAAACACAGGATGTCCTTCTGTCTCAGTGTGAATAATGGCATTTATTCACTTGAGCATTCATCTGGACAGGCTGGATTGATGTGCCAGGGCCAATGGTATCAGGTTCAACAAGGCCAAGTGCCAGGTCCTGCCCTTGGGTCACAACAAACCCAGGCAGCGCTACAGGCTCAGGGCAAAGTGGCTGCAAAGATGCCCACTGGAAAAGGACATGGGGGTGCTGGTCAACAGCAGCTGAACATGACTCAGCCTGTGCCCAAGTGGTCAAGAAGGCCAATGGCATCCTGGCCTGGATCAGCAACAGTGCGGCCAGCAGGACCAGGACAGTGATTGTCCCTCTGTACTTGGCACTGGTGAGGTCACACCTCAAATCCTGTGTCCAGTTCTGGGCCCCCTCACTCCAAGAAAGACATTGAGGCGCTGGAGCTTGTCCAGAGAAGGGCGATGGAGCTGGGGAGGCATCTGGAGCACAAGTCCTATGAGGAGGGGCTGAGGGAGCTGGGGGTGTTTAGCCTGGAGATGAGGAAGCTTATGGCGGGCCTTATCACTCTCTACAACGTGACAGGAGGTTGTAGTGAGGTGGGGGTTCGTTTTGTCTCCCCAGTAAGAAGCCACAGGACAAGAGGAAATGGCTTCAAATTGCACCAGGGAGGTTTAGGTTGAATATTAGATAAAATTTCTTCAGCTAAAGGGTTGCCAAGCCTTGGAATAGGTTGCCCAGGGAAGTGGCTTTGTCTCCATCCCTGAAGATATCTAAAAGATGTCGCACTTAGGACATAGTTTAGTGGTGGACTTGGCAGCACTGGGTTAAAGGTTGGATTCAATGATCACAGAGATATTTTTCAACACAAATGATTCCATGATTCTCCCTTTGATTTTTCTTCACAGGTCTTCCAATTCCCTAGCTTTTCTTCCCTCTTGTCATGGTAGGAGAAATACAGTCTTGTATTGCATCCATGGAGCAAAAAGGACTTTTTAAGACTTTTTGCACCCCTCATTAACCACAAGCTAGCACTAATAGAGTGCACTGGCAGTCCACATTAGTACTCAATACAGCCCTGGCTATGCAGGTAGACTTCAGCTGCTAGAGGTTCTTACAAATCACAATTAGATTCACCTGAGAGAGGACTGTGGCCCGATCCTATCAGTAAAACAGGAAGCTGCATATACCAGTACTTACAGTATGGATGTTTGCCTACAATATTTTTTCAGAACTTTGCCTGAGCACATGAATATATTCTCTGTATAAAGACTGTATTATTGTTTTCCTGCATAGTGACTCCTCAGAAGAGAAAGAAAATAACAAATTCAAAAATATCTTCATGTAACTCCTCCCCTTTTTTTTTGCTCCTAATTTATTAACAGGCATTGTAAACCACAAAAGATCTATTTAAAATAAATCGTAAGTTACCTTATCTCTAGGCTGCTGATTCCATTCACTGGTTTTGTGTATTTTAATGACAGTCTAAGAATAAGAAACAGATTTTTAATGTTAGAGTAGTCAGCTTAAATTAGATCATTGTGACATTTCAATTTGAGGGAATATTCTAAATCAGTAAGCAATTACAGAAGTCATATAGCAAAGGTTCAGTACACAGAAAAATATGACTAAATATTTCTAGGGTTTTATTTACCCAAGAGCAGGTGCTTCAAAGTAAAGGAAAACAGAGATCATGTTTCACTAATGTACTTCTAGCTGAATTACTACCTCCTAACTGGCAATACTCCCCTTCAAGAGAATGAAGTTATGATCTCATTAATGCCAGTGGAGATTTTTGTGACTGTGAGATCAGACACAGGGAAACCTGTCTGGATCAAATACAAACAAACAAGGAAGTAAGGAACATAAGAAGAAAAAGACTGAAACTAAGAGGCCTCTTCTGAACAATTTTTGTGGTCTTGACTTAACTTTTTTCTTCTAAGAATACAATTTTTTTTTTAAATTTTGGATGCTTTAGAAGAAGAAAATTAAAATAGCACTAATTTTACATTGTAACACTTCTGATAGTTTTCAGAATCGCACGCATAATGATGTGAAATTTCTTGTGCTACTCACGTTGTGTTGCTGTCTGAGCACTCAGAGGCAGAAATATCCACATTCTGTGTTACAAATGTTGCATTTGTCAAATCTATTAAAACTGAACTGCTGGCTTTGAGGCTGAAATTACTGGCATAAAAAAGGATGCATGTATAGTTTCCAGTGGTCACATTCAGAGGAGGATATGATAAACTGTCTTCTTCCTCAGCAGCCATTAATTGTCGTCTTAATTCTGTCACCACATCAGTTCTTCTAGAAATCTGGAATAACAGCACATTAACAATTCATCCCTTTGTAAGAGTAATTTCAATTGAAAACAGCCCTTCACCATTCTGTACCATGAGCACCCAGTCTTAAACCCCCAGTCAACCTCAATACTTATTATTGTCTGTTTGTTTAACTGGTGGTGTGAAGGCTAATGAGGTAATGTTAACCTAGGTTCCTATGGCCAAGTATCCACACGTGAAAACAAGCACCACGGAATTCAGGCAAATGAATGTAAACCATGTTGGTAGTGTTGCCTTAAGATAGTAGTATTCATTTGTGCTAACAGGTAGAAGAATTATTTTTTTTCCCCAGAAGAATAAACTGAAAGAAATTTAAGGTTTTTTTCTGCAATACAATCATAAGAAAATTTCAACTTGCTAGTTCAGTGACACTCTTCCCTTAAGCAACAATAATGGTTTTTGCAGTCTTCCATTTTAACAAGCATGAGAGCAGTCTACTTAGCTACAGCAAACTTATTTTTAGACTCTTCTGATGGCTTCTGGAAAAAGAAGACCTTTCCTCATTTGGCTGATGTGTTGAACTCCTACAACAGACACATCTGCTTTTAGGATATTTCCAGGAATTACATTTAGTAGGTAATGCTTTTAAAAAATGTGCCCAGGGCGTCCTTGGTAAAGCAGCCCCACGGATATCAACAGTTAAAGCAACCTTACCTGTTCTTATCTTACTCCTCATTTCTTATTCAATTCATATCTGGGATATTCCACCTATTTTTGAGTCCCATGTCAGCTTTACAACTTTGTATGCTACAAGTGGCCTCTACCCTTGTATAACTTTAGGGTACAAGAAATGAAAGGCATCACAACGGTTACAAGAACTGTAATTAGGTGGAGCTATTGCCCAGAACTACTTTCCATGGGTTTAAAGACAGTCAAGGACCATTTTCTGGTCTGAAATAGAGACTATAATATCACTTTATAACCTGGATGTGGAGAGGAGCCCCAGAAGGTTCTGTCACCTTAATGGCTGCTCTGTAAACACCACTGGCCATCTGTTACTTACAGCTCGTCTTTGCAGGTACCTCATTCTATCAGTTAAGCAGAATGGGCTGCATTAAAACCCTCTGACTACATGCTCCAGTAAAGAATGCAATCGTCCCCTCCCATACATGCATACTTTATGAATTTCTTTTCAATTCAGAGTAGTGCCTTTTCAAATACATCAGAACAAGCATTATTTTAAATGAATACCATTTTCTTAAAAAGAACAGGGTACAACAAAAGAAAATATTCAACTTTTGATATAAAACTTTAAATCTTGCCTTAGGCTTTCCTGAAATGTAATCATTTTATTTCAAACTGAGAGGAAAAGCTGAAGTCTAAATTATATCCTGTCTAACTATTGACTTCACTATGTGGGCCCCATGTATCATCTAAAGAGGGCTTTAAAAACCACCTGCTAACAGCTGAAAAGAATGCTACATTGGATACTGTGATTGGGATAACTTGGGGGATTAGGCTGAAGTACCTTAAAATAAAAAGAATGCTATTAAAATATTATCATAAGACTACAGCTTTATTTCTGTTGCTCTCTGAGCAGTACTTTGCCATGAGGCTCTTACATAGAGATTCCCTTCTCTCTCTCAGAAAGCATATGAATCAAAAGATTGTAAACCTGGAAAGAAGGGCTTTCAGGAACAAAAAAATCCACTAGTTTGATAGGAATAGGCAGGTCCATCAGGTCAATGCAGGGCTCTGAAGCTGGAGTCAGTGGAGAAATTTTGTGTTTGTTGACCACGGGCTGATCTACTCAACACGTGGTCCACTGACACCTGCCAGGATGCACCTGTCTCAGAGGGGAAAAGGAGCTCTAGCACGGGAGCTACTGGGGCTTGACAACAAAGCTTTAAATGAGCTTGGAAGGGAGAAAGGCATAAAACCAGGGTGTCCAGTGATGAGCAATGAGATAGTGTGCCAAAATTTGGGGAAATGAGCACTAATGGGATCCCTCAATCTGCTTCCAACTCAGCATATTCTGTGATTCTGTGAATTAAGCACACTCGAAGTCAGAGATTTTAAAAAATTTAGTCTTCAGGCTGGAAGGAGGATCTCTGAAACAGCCCAGCCTGGGACCCACTGGAGACCAGAGGGCAGCAGTTGCTCCTTCCAGGTGACTGCAATCCACTATGTCCCTGCTTTGCTGTTCAAGGAACATTTTCTTTTTCTTTTGTTGCTGCACAAACATGAGCTTACTGAATTAAAATCATTCTCTGATGACATATATTTCGTGCTAAACTATAAATTACAAGACACTTCCTTGACAAATGGATTACATTTACACTGAATTACTGTAAATCAAATTAGATTATTTAGGAACAATACATCGTGGAAGCATTGCCAATCATTAAACCATATTTAATTCTGTTATTTAGTGTGCCCTTCTCCTTCACCTAATCTGAACTGAGGGATGTGTGAGTCACTGTCTGTTCTCTGAATTTATCAATGGCATTTTTGATCTCAGTCATGCAGTGAACAACAGCAAGACCTGATTAAATAATGTACAGAAAAGAAAAAGAAAGGGTGCCACTTGTATTTTCCTAGACCAGAACTGAATGCTGTAATTACTAACTGAACCTGCATTAGAGGTAGCCTGAACAAAATTCTTCCCTTTGATCTGTTTTTCAAGCCTCCTAATTCAGAATCATTTCTCTTGGAAAGGAGGAAGGAAGCAGATCTGGCAACATTTTGGTACACAAACATACTAATCCTTTTCAAAGCAAACAGACCTCACATCCAAAATTATTCATTTGTTTTGTTGTTGTTGCCACAGTTTTGCTGGCTCTTCCAACACAGAGTGGCTAGAGACAAGAAAAAAGATTTGGGGCCATTTTATACATTTGAAATTACAGTTGAAAACAAATATAAATCAAATAGTTGTAAACACATATGAGAACCATACAAAATACTGCGAAAATGAAACTTTCATTTGCTGAAATGATGAATGGTAATGAACAACAGAAACAGACTAAATTTTACACTGGTTACAACTTGGGATTTTTGAATATCAGTTCAACAGGTGATTATGTCTTCTGTTTCAATCTTGTGTTTCTTGACCTCTTATTGCTGTGTTAAGGTGTGCACATCAAGAATAAGAAAATGTCCTGGTGGTGCTTGCTGCTCCTTTTAATTTCTAACAGCATAGATTTATGACCACATCCTCTCTGTGGGATTACTGCTCTTACTGAAAAGATACTTCTGTACTTTTCAAGGAGGGAGGTGAGTAGGCAGAAGGGTCCATCCCCTTTCTCTTTTAAGGCTGTATCTTAGTTTAATCCATACATCCATACTGCATTGTGCACTACAGTGCATTCTCTGTATATACCCGACTTAGATGGCAAATGGTAATTTTTCCAGTTTTAGTCATAACATGATTAAATCAGTTGTTAGTATGGCAAAACTACATAAGAATCCTAGCTTCTACTTAAAAAAAAAGAAGTGCAGTATCAGAACCAGATATTGCTTATTAGCATTGCACAGCATAGCACAAATGAAGAAAAGCACCTGAAAATATTTAGGGACTCCATGTAGAGACAAGCTCAAAATACATTGTAAAAATGAGGACAAAGAATCTTCCTGAGTCACATATGATGGCCTAAATCATGAGGTGCAAGGTCCACGGAGGGGAGGGCAGGCACTGCAACTGCTACAATAACACCTCAAAGACAAATACCTTTTATCTGAACTGGATTTTGGGTTTGGTAGATGGAACTGCATCTACATATTGTGTACCAATTGTAATTCTTTTGACAGGATACCAAAAGAACTGTATGCTTGCATTTTCTCAATTTGCTTTAACAGGGACCATCAAAATCTTCTTTTTCCAAGATGACCTTTAAAAAATGACACTTGGAGGCTGCCATGTGCTCAGTGCAGGGCAGATCATGCTTCTTTCTGGGGTTTGGCTGTGCCATATCAGAAGCCACTCAGCACTCACACCCCAGCCAAGTATCCGCACATTTCAAATGCTTTTTCTGAAACTGTCATTTCATATTCCTTCCCACAAAAACAGATCAGTTTTCCTCCATGTTTTCTACTTGATGTGGCATCATGGTCTCACTATGGATAGTATCACCACCATCCCTGCTAATATATCCATTTTCCTGAAGGATAGCGCATCACGAATCTGCAGTGCAGGCAATCGCACTGCTAAAGGTCAGCAATTTGAAAGGCAAGCATTAGAATTTGGTATAACTGTAAAAATGTTCTTTGTGGTGTCAACTTTACAAAATCACACATGCAGTGAACAGAAATATATTTGATTGGACTTATTCATTCACCTGTCAGGGGAAGACTACAGTATAACAGTGTTTTAAACTGTCAAAATCTAGAACATTAGGCAGAGTTACCAATTACCTCTATTTTTGAAAGTTTTAACTGTTTACATTTTTATGATTTCTAATGTTTTGGGGTTTTGTTTTTTACTTCCCCTCTAGGCTGACTTGTGGCTGCTCCAGGCCTGGAAGTGTTTAAGGCCAGGTTGGATGGGGCTTCGAGCAACCTGGTCTAGTTGAAGGTGTCTCTGCTCATGGCATGGGGATTGGAAGTGGATGATCTTTAGGGTCCCTTCCAGCCCTATTTCATGTACTTGTACAGCAACTGTAAGCCTAAACAAGACATCAGAATACATTTCAATAGCATAGTATTTTTCTCAGAAGAATCCTTGACTCTATTTCCCTCTATATTTTCCTCTACTATTACTCTGATAAAGCAGGAGAAAAAGAATGCACAGAAATGTGCATTCATTTTTTAACAATGATTACTATCATTTTGGTGCCTTGCAAGACATATGACCAACCTTATTGTCTCACATTAGTATCTGATGGCTTCCCTGTTGAACCATGCACACTTCTACCAGCAAGCCAAATGACTTGGCAGCTGTGACAATCAGCTTGTACCTGGTGTTCTACATCACTCAGGGTTTTTCACAAAAGCAAGGCTGGGACACGAATGTTAATGTCAAAATGCACGTCTTACAGTAATAGGTAATGATGTCACTGTAAAACATCATGTTCTGTTTTATAACTGATAGAACTGCTGTGACTTGTGGAGGGCACCCAAGTAATGAGCAAGCACTTTAAGATCTTCTGTTAGAAGAGACAATAAAACAGCAGTATTTACTGGGCTGCTCAGTTCAATGGCCTACATAAACACAATCTGCAGTATCAGCTCACGTATTTATGGCTAGATGTGCTTCTTCACAGGCCTGTCCCTTAGCAGCACTGGGCTGGATAAAAGATCTCTTGACAGTCATTTACAGAGAATGGAACTACTCTGTGCCTCCGACACTGAGCAGAGACAAGAGAGTTAGTAGGGACCATGCAAGCAACAGAACCCAGAGCAGGGTGTTGTGATGTGGCACTTGTGAAAACCACTCCACTTGAAAGGTTTCAAAATAAGGCAATCTATGGCACATACCTGCATGTCTGTAAATGTAGTCCAAATTTTCTGAAGAAATATCTATTTCCTGTTATTTTCTTGATACAATTTTCAATGGATTTTTATACCAAACTTTTTCATTTAACATAAGAAAGAGCAGGAATTTTAACTATAAAAATATCCTGATTTTAGAAAGTAAAACAGAATATGTATAAGCTGGAATAGCAGCTGGAAGGAGCTACTACACTTAAATTCAACACCTTAAATTTTAGTTAAGATAAATAACCCAAACACAATTGTTTCAATGAAAACAATGTATTGGTCATCAAAAGTGTTAAAACTAACTTACACCTTTTTAGTAAATCAGACTTTGCAAGCAGTATACAAAAGAGAGAAAAAGAAATGTATTAAGAACTTGCATTGTAAAACAGAATTAATCCTGAAAAGAATCTACCAGATGTATCATTCAAGGAATATTTGCTGATGCAAATGTCCCCAGGTTGAGCATTAGATTTTGGGCCCTGTTTCAGGAAATTCTGCCGTAGAGATAAAAGAAGCTACAGATTTTGCTTAATTTTTAGACTGCTAGGGGAATACCCACTTCCAACTGGTTGTTTTCCCCACTTTCTTATGTCCATATGTAGAATTCAAGTTGCTATGGGAGATGTGGAAAAGGATAGAGGAGTGTCAGCTGCAATAAAATGGAACAGATACGCAGTGAGAGTTGTACAGAGGTTGCATGGGGGTCTGGTGGGTTACTTAATTGAAAAATGCAGACAGCAGCCAAAATGTGTTACTCATAGTGCTGGGAGAGTTGCCAGCACTGTTTGTCCCAGATGTAGGCTAGTCACAGGGAAATTAAAAATCTGAAGACCCTTAAAATTCTCCCTTTTTCTACTTAATATTTTGATCCTGCAGGATTTAGGAGGACTAATCTGCAAAACTGGCCAATAAATCTAGCAGCTTGGATCTCTTTGACAGAGAAGTTACAACAAGCATTTTTTTCACAGAAAATCGATAAAAATGTTTTTAACTTCTACTCTGCTTTCTTGCACTTAATATCCATATAATTTTTCTGACAGTAGGGTATGTAAGCTAGAAGGTGTATATATAGAAATGAAATCCACATCAGAAAGTCTAGACAAAGCTAATCTCAGAAATAATAGCCATGCTTTTTTTAAGATTTCCATGCTTTTGTTTCTCTTGATAAATCTTTCTTCCTCTTTCAAGTTTTTCTCGAAATAGACATGATTCCACCAAAACTTAGTTAAATCTCCCAGTTAACACACCTCAGCCAATGTCATCAACTTCCATTTCATAACTTCCTTCTCTCCTACCTGCCTCTAGCCCATCAACTAAACCAAAATGAGACCAAAGCAGGCAATCATTCCCAGAAGTTAGGTGGAACTACCACCTCTGTGTCTGCTAGTTATGGATCCTTGTTACAATGCTTTAATATGAAACTTTGCAAAATGGAAATTTATAACATAAGGATTATTAAAAAACAAATACCAGCTTCCTTCCAGCATTCTTGTGGAATTGCTTTAGTAGCTTGATGTCCATTGCTGTTCCAATATCATATCCAAGCTTCAGTGCCAGATAGTGGCAAGCCTGGCTGCGGATTTGGTTCAACCACAGTCAGTTACTCCTCCTGGAAGTTCACATTCTGAGAACTGTGGATCAGGAGCAAGGAATATTTTTAGGGTCATAAGGAAATCATGTATTGGGGAGAAGGAAGTAGTTTTTAACAGTGAGGAGGCACAGCAGAATCCAACATTCACCTTCCAAAAGTTCCGCTCAACATAAGGCAAGACACCCTCCCTGTTCTGTTGCAGAATTTTGCAAGTGATTTGGCTGAAAGCCCCAGAAGAAGAGATATCTAGCTGTTAAAATAACTGATGTTTAACTTTCATACTGTAGTGCACTAAAGAGTAGAATGTATTTCTTCTGGTTCATTAAATATCAATTTAGGAAATCGCTCAATTACTTGGCCTAAATCAGAAATCACAAAACAGAAAAATAGTTGCAGTGTTTCAATAAAATTGTAAACATTGAGGCTTTCATAAAACAAAAAATACAGAACAAGAAAAAAATATGCCATGTAACATCAAATTTGATGTCAGGCATCACTTTATGTACAGCTTTTAAAGCAACGCTTCCACCAACAAATTAAAAAATATGCCTGGGGCATTTTGTCAGGAAAGGGATTCGTTTCTTGCCTTTTTTCTGGTCTAGCAGTGACGCTAAGGACAAATGTCACACAGCAGCTCAGTAACAAAGATTCCCGTGTGAAGCTGGAGCGAGTTGGCAGGCTGGCATGGTTCAGAGCAGTGCTACAGTACTAGGTTGGATCCCAGCAGAAACAGTGACTTGTCAACCTCACCCAGGGCAAATTAGCCTCTTCTCTCACAGCATCCCCACCTAACAGTCCAGGGGTGCACTGGCAAGTCCCAGAGCTCTCCCACCATTGCCTCTAGCTCTGCTGTACTTTACAGGGGTCTGACCATACAAGACTATTTTATCAAGGGATATTAATACCACAACTTTCTTTTATCAGTCAATTTTCTAACTAGACAGCTTTCTAAAAAGAAAGATATCATGTATTAGTTGACTGAAATCCGTTTCAATTTAAAGTTGTCAGCTAGCAGGAATGGGTAATGGAGTCCTGAGAAAGAAATAAGCTCTGTGTTTCAATACCAAAACACTGCATTAGCAGTCTGTTAACCTTTTATTGACACACTGGCTACTTCTTAGCTTTGTATGCTTAGAACTCTAATGTACAAACTTTGAAAAGAGACTTGCATGCAATTCCAAGTTCACAGATTTTTATGGAAAAGACCTTAGATTTCATAAAAGTAACTTCTAGAGAGAGCATTTCAATATCCATCCCTAAAGCAAAGATATATTCCTTTGCTAAAACCATAAATATGTTTGAAAATTCTGTTAAGAAATTATAATTCTTTATGCTAACTTTAGAGGCATGTGTGCTGCACTTAGGAGTTTAAATGGCTGCATAGGCTGACAGACTCTGTGATCTTAGAGGTCTTTTCCAACCTTAATGATTCCATGGTTTTGTATACACAGTGGCTATGTATGAATAATGATGGTCCCTCTTTACTTTTACAAATGGTTGGAAATTATTAGTTGATGGCTTTGAGCAGTCTAATACTTCAGGGGATCACATTGAGGGTAAGAGTTAAAAAGTAGAGAAAAACATAGCCACTACATGCATAAATATAGCAGATCTAGAACAGCACAACAAAATGTCTTCCTACTACAAAACACTGAATTTCCAAAATCAAAACCTTCTGTGGCACTACATAAAGAAAATAATTTTTTTCAAGAAGTTTTGTTAAGTGAAAAGAAAGACAGAATATGAAATTTCACTTGAAATGAAAATGAAATAATCCAGGTTTCTTCTAACTAGTCCTATCTGTATTACAGACTGGATGGACTAAAACTTAGGGCTTTGTTATTTTGCCATCAGATCTCACACTTCCCAGGAAATATGATCTGCATTTACGGATTAAGAGCAAATTTTTATGTCGTGTTGGTAAAGTGTGTCTTTGTTCTTCTAACGGCCAGGTCTCTAGCACAGACAACAGAGGCTGCAGTACAAAACAAATGATCCAGGATACAAATTTTTTTCAATGCATGGGGCATCCCTGTGACTGCACCAGCTTGTTCTCTCACAAGCTTTAGTTCAGTTTCATATGAAGGCAAGGAAGACAAGAAGTACTGCAGGTAGATATTTAGCGTAAGGCAGTTCTGACCACATGCAGAAGCCACCCAACCATACAGCCACATATCTCTCAGCTCCTGGCTTTTCAGCCCCAGGTATCTCATGGGTGGATGCACATACACTGTCATCCTCTGCAGAGATGTACTCGTTTCCCATTTCTAACCCTTTGCTTCCCTAAAATGGGAATGTATATCTCCCTGTGGAAAAGATCATGCCTGTGGGCTTTTGTGTCTGGAGAAGGCACTGAAGACACAAGTCTCTGTGCTCAGCAGTAGCAATGAACGGGGAAAGGATTCAGAGCTCCCAGAGGCAATTTGCAGATGCTTAATCACATGGATCTTGAGAATCCAGCCCATTTCACTGCACTGAAAGTAGGGAAGACTGCACCAAGCTTGAGCTCGCACCTACCCAATCTTCAGCTGACACAGTCACTTCTCCTGATGGATTTCCTGGTTGCCAGCAGAACAATTATTTATATGCAGCAGGTTTTTTTTTTTATGAGGTGGCAATTATTTTCATTTTCAGAGGTGGCAATTCTACAACAACCTAATAGGCAAGCATGAGGAGGAAAGTCCATGAGCTTCTTACAGTGTAGCTTTGCTTACTCTGTTGACTGCCTCTTCTGGCTCTTGGCCTTTAGTTAAATAAGTTACATATTACCTTTCACACTCCTGTCCCAGAGAAATGCTATGTCAATATCCCAACCTTCCACTGCCAAGACATAAGACCAGCTAAACTGTGTGAGGGCAAAGCTCACAGCCAGAGCTCCTGATAGTAACTGGCAGCTGAAATAAGGAAAGGGTAAATACAAACAATACTTGTCCTAGGATGCCCTCTTTGACTTCTGTAATCTTTGAGTTAGAAAGCTTCAAGGCTGAAGGTTGCATTCAAATTAACACAGGTAATAGGATCTTCTTTCCATCCATCTTTCCTGCCTTTCTTCCATTAGTTAGTTTATGTAATCACTGAAATCTGTGTGCTTTTGTCATTCAAAAATAGTTCACTTTTTTCTTTAAAGGAATTTGCTTCCCCTAAATTCCCATGTTATGGTCTGAGTGGTGATTGCCATGGATATTTTCCTGAGAAAATGAGTAATATTTCCTGTTCAGCCTGTCCATGTAATTGGTGGTTTTACTTATTATTTCCCTCTTGAATTTCCCTCACTTTTCCTAGCTGAAATGTTTTAATCTTGTAGCTTTACTGTATCCTTTGGAGATGGGGTGAACCACATGTGCTATTCCACTGGCAGACTTGCACTCACCAAGGGCTTAGTGAGCTGACATGTGCTGCTTTGCCCTCCTCCTTTCCAAATGGTGGGTAGCACTCTGCTTGCTATTCATCCTACTGCTGACTGCTGGGATGTTCTAAGAGATCTACCCACATTTGTACTGCAGTCCCTCTTCTGAGAAACAGCAGCCACTCACTACAGCGTAATATGTATATTTAAGGTTTTCCTTACATGTAACTTTTCTTTAGACTGGATTGTATCTCTCTTTTTATCACCCAGTAATGCAGTGCTGTGAGTGGTTCCTCCAACTTGTCAGTACATCAGCAAACTTTGGCACCTTTGGATTTCAGCCCCCTTTCCATACTAATTACTCTGCAATGGCCTCAAGCTGCACCAGGAGAGGTTCAGGTTGGACATCTGGAAGAATTTCTTCACTGACTGGGGTGTCAAGCATTGAAATAGACTGCCCAGGGAGGTGGTGGAGTCACCATCCCTGGAGGTGTTCAAGAAATTACTGGATGTGGCACATAGTGCTATGGTTTAGTTCACAGGGTGGTGATCAGTCAAAGGTTGGACTCAATGATCTTGAAGGTCTTTTCCAAACTTAATGATTCTGTGATTCTATTATGTTAGGAGCTCAGATGTGTTATCTCTGAAACAGATAGACATAATTCTCTCAAAGTTGCTTTTTTTAGGATTCAGCCCTAATGTTTCAAATGTTTCTCTTCTTAATGGAAACTATTTTGTTTTCCTCAAGGCAGGGCTGTCTTCCATTTATTCACATTAAAATTAAAAATGGAATACTTTTTGATTGCAACCTGTATGTCATACAAAAAGATAACTCTGCATAAATAACTATTCTGCATTGCTGCTTACTGTTAATGTGATATGATGCGATCTATAAATTATATTCTGACTATAAGCAAGGGTGAAAATTTTACCTTGCAGTTGTAAATACCAAGTATTCATTAAAAGAAATTGAGCCAATCAATTTTAAAATGGATACTTTAGTAGCCTTCAGTTAATTAATAACACTCTGCCTATACTAACCTGCCACACTAGGAAGCTTGATAACGTTCCACATAGAACTCACTACAAAACCACTAGAGCTAAACTGAAAAAAAAATTAATTTACAGTTCTTAAAAACAGTAATAAGTTCTACAGACAAAGGCAGATTTATAGCCTCCTAGAATAGTAAAACTTCAATAGTTATGTGATATAGGTATCATATATGAAAATTCATGCAATCATTTCTGGTCAAAACCTCATATAATATAGATTGCCTGCCTGTATAATCTTGAAAATAATCTACAGAGTTCTCCTGTAAACATTAAGTTGTTGGATGATAAAAATCTGACAGTTCTAGGCACTGCAGATTACTCACCCTTGAAGGTCTCACTGCAGTATAAATTACTGAAAAATGAACCCCTCGTTCCTGCAGATCCATGGTCACTCTTCCAATCATTTTGTCTGTAAATAGAAACATGTATAATTCAACAAACTCTGTAAGATCAAAAAGCTAAAATTCTACAGTAGTTGGAGAAGTAATGAGCTAGATGTTTAAGCTTATTCACTCTATTCAAGCCACTTAAGTGCTCATTCCATCTAGGCACAATAGGTACAAATGGGATAAGACATGCTCAGTGTCTTGAAAAATGCACAATTTCATTGAGATAATATAAAAAAACCACAACAATTCAGAAAAAGAGGTGATTTTGAAACTGAAAAGTAAAACAATGGAAAACATACCCTAAGGTTTGAACTTTAGGGAATTAAAAGCAAGAGCAGAAGAAATCACTTAAGAGATGTGAACAGGATCTCTTAATCTGTTAGTCAAGTGACCAGTCAGTAAGTAAATAATAAAATTTAAGCAGTATTATTATTTGAATTACAAAATACATGTAACTACCACTGAGACACAACACTCAAAACATGGTGTTTAGTGTGGGGCATGATATGTGTAATACTGGTAGCAGTATTTCTTTTGCCTTCTGTGGATTTAAAGCCTTCTTCAGCACCCCCAACAGGACACAGAAAATTTTCCTGCTGATTACTTTGGAGGCCAAAGGAGATATATGGTGGAGTATTTCTGAAAAAGGAAGGAAAAGTCAGATAAGGAAGAGACAACCTTTCAAAGAGGTCCAAATACGCCTCTACAAAAGATGCTCCTCTAGTTCTGAAACCACAGGCAGTTACAATAAACACTTAAAACTGATAAATGTTTCCAAAATTTATGCAGAAACATGAACATGCTTATGCTTATAAGGAGCGTAACAGCTGTGAATCATGAACCATTATTAGTGGCGTTATTGGGACTGCTCGAGAAGCAAGCAAGCAGACTCACATTTACTCTTTCTGGCCTTCCCACTTCTCACTCACATACCAGCCTGATGGATGGATATTTTATAACCTGGACATACAAACTTCTCAGATTTCGAGGTTATACTTTACAGAAATTGTGTTTTATTTGCATGTGCTGAAAATAAGAGTTTATATTATTATCCTTTTTAACCAGTTCTACTTACTGTAATTATGGTGTCCTGGCTGAGTAAAATGTTTGGCTTTTTTAAGAATGAAAATACGTTTTTTTCCTGTAGGGTTTCAACTGAACTGATTTCCTCATACCAGTCAAGAATCACAGCTATGTAAAGTTTCCTACTAAGAATTATTGCTAAGAGAATCTACTATAAGAAATGTACTTACTCAGAAAAAAAGCTGCCTAAAAACTACTGCCGTAATTACATTGGTTGTGGAGATCCAAGGCATTATATAATGTAGATTTTCTATTCTGGATTCAAAGATTTTGGAAATTCTCCTCAGCCTTAGCAAAAATATGCAGAACAACAACAACAAAAAAGCATAGAAAAATGCAGAGATTGAGTTTGGGTTTTCTTTTATTAATGCAACCAACAGCTTTCTGAAATGCAATAACATGTTATTTGCATTTTCCTTCAGAAAGAAGCTACACGTAACTATAGTTACCAGTAACATCTACAACTCTTGCCTTTGGGAAGGTTCTAGAGGTAATTCCTTCTTCCAGAGAAGCTTCTGTGAACATCCGTATGACAACAGAATTGATATAGATTCTTGTTTGCCTGTGATCAGAACTCTACCTTTCTTATGAAGTATTTTCAAATTCTCCAAAGACTGCCCACCATATTTTAGAGCGTCTAAATTAGGTGCCTACATGGGAACAATACTGCAGGTTTTGTACTTGGCCCTGCAAAGTGGCATGTCTTCCCTAATCCACACACCTTCTTCCTGATTAACACTTTGATACTAACCAAAAAGCTGGCATACCTTTCCTTCCAGCCTCCCCCAGGTCATCTGTTAACTTTGCTTTCCCAAAACAAAGTGGCCTGAGACAACAGTTGCACGAGTCCACAGTGTTCCCTGGCAGCCAGGAGGGCCAGCAGTGTCCTGGGGTGCATCAGGCACAGCATCACCAGCCTGGCAAGGGAGGGGATTGTCCCACTCTGCTCCGCATTGGGGCAGCCTCACCTCGAGGGCTGGGGGCAGTTTTGGGTGCCACGATATAGAAACGACATTAAGCAATTAAAGACCATCCAAAGAAGGCAACAAGGACGGTGAAGGTTCTGAAGGGGGAGCCTTATGAGGAGCAGCTGAGATCACTTGGTCTGTTCAGCCTGGAGAAGAGGAAGCTGTGGGGAGATCTCATTACAGTTACAACTTCCTCGTGAGGGGAGGAGAAGGGGCAGCCACTGATCTCATCACTCGTGACCAGTGACAGCACTCAGCGAATGGCATGAAACTGAGTCAGGGGAGGTTTAAGTTGGCTATCAGGAAAACATTTTCTACCCAGAGCACTAGAACAGCTCCCCAGAGAAATGGCTGAGGACCAAACCTGACAGAGTCCAAGAAGCATTTGAAGAATACTGTCAAGCAAATGGTGTGATTCTTGGGGTGTCCTGTGCAGGGCCAGGATGGACTCAGTTATCCCAATGGGTCCCTTCCAACTCAGCATATTCTATGATACTATGATCCTAGGGCTTGGGAAGCTTATTCTTGAATCCATGCAGCTGATGAAAGAAATGTCCCATAAAGAAAAAGCTGCTGTTCAGCCAAGACCAACATTAAATCAAGTCTCAGCTATCCAATATGCTCCGGGGAAAAGAAAAGAAGACAAAATAACTCCGCTGCAATTCAGAGATGAAAATCCAACTGCTTGTTTTAGTATAAAACTCACTCATTTTGGACTAGTGCAAAAACAAAGAGAAAAGGATACAAAACTGATTTCAGTACTAAGGTATTTTCCCCTGATTTTCAAATCTGCTTCTGATTTTATAACCCCAGTTGTGAGCAGAAACAGTCACAGGCATTAAAAACGCTATTTAATTATCAGCCCACTACACTGTAAATCCCCCAAACTACCACTTCAGTGATTTGCCCTTCATAATTCAATTTCTAATTTGGAGTAGTAAGTGAAAGCTCTGCAGTGAGATACCTCTCAGTGCCATTTTTGTGTATGGCACCTCTTTTTCAACCAGATGCTAGGCAAGAGAAGTTTTTTATAGTCTTATATGGAGAGATTCAACTTTAACAAGTAGTGTTTATTAAAACTGCAAAACCAATAAAAGACTGTACCAAAGGCAAAGAAGGCCATCAGTATTGTTTTATAAAGATTAGAAAAACATTTCCTATTCACGCAGACACCCTTTGTTGAGACCAAGGCCTTGGATTTGCCAGAAGAGCCTGGCACCTCCAGCTGCCAGTCTGCAAGGTGAGATCGAGGGAGGCAGCTCAAGCTGTACAGAGATGCAGGGTTTGGGCTCAGAGAATGAGCAAAGGCTCATGCCTGAAGCAGAGGTGAATTATTGTCATACATGAAATCCCTATTTGTGCTTGGTCTTTGCATATTAAGTGCTTTAATTAATTAATTTTGAGTTAAATATTTTTAGATTAAATCTTAAAATTAACCCATCAGCCCAGGTACAAAAATCCAGTTCCATTATCAGTGTTTTCAATTGTTTAAAGTAGTTTATTAAGAGAGTTGCCCTTTTCAAACGTCAAACCACCGGTACACCATAAGAGCTACCTTTCCTGTGTTTACTGTATACTTTTACAAGTGTTTTGAGGTGTGTTGGATGTATTTTAATACTTTTTGGTAGGTGTTTTCACTTGCATTCTGATTCCAAGGCCAAAAAAACCCCCATCCAGTCTAATAGCCAGCAGCTATTTTTAGCCACAAAGCCATTACTCTGCAGGCAAGCTCCATGGCAACCTGAATACCTGAATTTTCATGAAGGCATTGTAGCTCCCTTATCTCAACTAATACCACCCCCTCTGACAACAATGAGCCATTGGTGGACGGAGATGATCCATCAAACGGAAAGCACCAATCGCCTTGGACTGAAGGGGCGGGCTGTGGGCGGACTGGGCGGAGCAAAGACTATAAAAAGAATGCAGCAGAGAGGCAGGGTCTCTTTACCCCTCTTGCTCTCTCCAGGCTAGCTGTGGGAGACGTCGGTGCTGGGTGTTAAAAGCCTACTCCTATTAAGGAGTCTTTAGTAATTTTTTTTTACTTTGGACCAGCTAAAAGTCAGCCCAGCACTGCAAGTTCTTTTTCTCTACCTGAGGTCTAGTGCTGTCTCAGCCAGAAGATCTCAAATCCCTGCGCTCCTGGGGCATACCATCTACTGAGCCATAGGATCCCGAATTTTTATATTTTTCTAATTTGTGTAATTTTTCAATTTTTCTGTTTTCAATAAATTAATCTTTTTAAGAGTTGTCTCATTTCTCACAATTATCATGACATTTCGAGTCACAGAGCTGTATCCACATGGATTTTTAATCAGACACTTAGTATCCCAACACTAAGACAACCACATGTTATAAATACTGTAGAAGGGGAGTGGGATAATAACCTTTAAATAGTAGTTGCAAGAGAGTAGAAAATACACCCTACTCAAGTGAAAACACAAGTGATGAAATGTTAGTTATATCTAGGTAATATTACTTACCATTTTCAGCAATTGCTTCCAGGGTGGAAATGTCTTTTAAACCACTAGAGAAAAAGAGGGAGAGAAATAATTAAAGATCTTTTCTAGGCAAGAATGATGCGAATCAAGTGTATGAAGATACTGACTGATAAAAGGATTACTGTCAATCCCTGTGCCATTCTTTCATCTCCTCTTAATGACCCTTTTCTTCTGCAAAGCCATTAAAAATACAAGGACCACATCTTCAGCTGATTCTTAAACCCCTCAAACTACCTAGGCAGCAGAGAAGCCATACTGCTGACACTATTTTGATCAGTCTCTGGGAAGCTTTTTTTTTATTTGGTGTTGGCCCATTGTTTAACATTTGTAGAGGAGCTCCTTAAAATAGTCATCATGCCTCTTTTTGTGTAATGACATGACAGCTAGAATTGCATTTCTTCAGGACACATTGATATCTGCCCCTTACACCGACGTACAAAAGCCCAAGTAACAGGCTGGGAAGAAGAGTAAGTAGAAGAAGCTGAGCAACCATGCCTTATATTTTCTAAATACACATTCACCTGAAGGAACAGTCTCTCCCTATCTCTCTTAGGTCACAGTCCTCATAGAGCTGGAAACATGAAAAACTATAGCCCTCCTCTTCCTTCTACAGTGATGGAAAATCAGGCTCTTTATCAGCTTCAGGTTTGTCTGTAGGTTTATTTGCTTGCTTATTTATCCTGCCAGTATTTTTGACTCCTGGAATGCCTTCTAGTAATTAATTCTGCAGGTTAATCATGTGTTGAGTAAAGTAATTGAGCCTTTCTGCTAAAAAGTGTGTTGCCATTTAGTTTTATTAGCTGCCCCTTTGTTCTCATATAATGAGGCAGACAAAATAGGAATGCCTGACTGCCTTTCTCAACATAATTCATCTATTACACCTGGTAAGCTTATCAGGGTACTTTGAAAAACACTGAATTCATCCTTGTAAGAGAAACAATTTTGATAGCCGTACAAGCTTCCACTTTGTTTTTTTGAATTTCCTGAATACAACTGACATTTTCAAAAGCTCTAAAAATCACACACACATGTGGGTCAGTTCTTCTTTGGGATAAGCTCCTACCTGGCAAGTGGTTGCAGCTGAACCACCAGTAAGTTAGGGTTAGATGCATTCACTTCCAGGTGAGAGACATTGAGATTAGTTACATGTGTCAACCTCCAATCTCTCGATTCTTGAAGAACGCTCAGGAGATACTTGGTAGCCTTGCAGTCAACAGCTGGCAAAACTAAAGATGAAGGAGAAGACTGAAGAATTTCCTGTAACAAATTTATGAACAGTTTATTTACTTGCTTAATATTTAGCTGATTAATAATTAAACACAAGCTTTTTTTAATGTATCCTTAATTTAATATTCAAGGTGAAGAACCACCACAGTAAACAGCACGTGAATTCTCACAGCCTGATGGTGGCTGCAGGCTGCTCCTGAACTTTCTTGTAGCAAGCTTAAAGCACTCAGTAACACCAAATTTTTACTGTCCTTTCCACATGTGGTGGAAGAGGAGAGACAGATGATGTAGAAGCTCTCAAGCTAAGAGTGTAGTGGTTATGAGTATTGCCAGAAGCAAAGCTCAGATGACTCTCTAACTAAATGCCCTTGGAGGTAAGAAAGATCAATGTCAGACACCTCCAGTTCCAGCAGCTCCATTCAGTTAGGAGTCATATTTTGAATAATAAACACCCTGCATTTGTGTACATCCTGGTGGTACAGCACACGGTACAGGAAAGTGTCTAATTTGTAACAATTAATTAAAGAAAGCTGCAGATTTCAGGCTCTACAGAGCCTCCAGACAAACACAAAAAAAATTCATGTCATAAACTTCCCATCTTTATACTCAAAGTACAAATTATAAAGCTCAGGCTGAATTAGTTCAGATAAAGCATCAGGGTATCTTTCACTTTATTAAAAATTCTGATAGCTGAATTTCTGATAAAGATACTTGAGTGAAATGAATTGAAAAACATTCTCATTCTAAAAGTCTGGGACTTGCATAGCCAAAAAACATCTTTCCAAGCATTTTTCTTGATAATAAAATTAACTTGAAATATTTGGGGAAACAAAATGCAAGATGAAGATTTGAAAATGATCAAAATTAATGTAGCCCATATTTGACATTGTGGTGGGTTGACCCTGGCCTGATGCCAGGTGTCAACCAAAGATGCTTTATCATTGCTCCCTTCAACTCTTCAAAGGAGAGAAAACATAAGAGTTACAGTGTTCCTAACATTTTCCTACTATTCCTTTTTTCCTTTTTGTCTGTTCTTCGACTGATTACCACTTTTCTGACCTGCTCTGGTTCTTTCTAATTGCTCACATTTTCCTTCCTAGGCAAAGGCTATAGGTACTTTCACATTTCTATAAATGCTCATAAGGGAGGATTATGCAGCATTGTCTGATTTTCCAGACGGATAGAAAAGTAACTGCAGAAATTAAAATAGAGCAGAAAGCATTGATCTTGTGTACAGGTCTTTGAGTAGTGTTTTTAGCACCTCCTGGAAGAAAAAGATGAAACATTTCATTTTGATTTGTTTATAGATTTGAATTTAGACCTGAAATTCTGAGCAATTCAATGATTTTATTTTCAATATTTTAATCCCTTGTCCCATAGCAGCAGCCAGAATGGCAACAGCCACTTCATCCAAGGATATATATTAAGCAGATTACTCATTTAATGTAGAATAAGATATAAAGTGTATCACTGAGTAATATCTGAATTGTGCCTCTGCTCCTAGCCAGTGCTGCACTGCCATCTGTCTCAGTTTCCAGCCCCTGGTATTCAGCTGTTTTTCATGTGAAGGGAAGACACAGCTGGGTATCAATTCATTAGCCTCAGGTAGGCAATCTGATCCCTTGCCTCTGCTTTGTCCTTCTTGCCATTTGGCAGTTGTGCACTTTTCTTTACAATACTCATATGTTGCTTTACACATTTCAGGATTTCAGCTACCATGCTTGTTCAAGACACGAAAACTCCAAAAGGGGGTGGAGTATGAAGAGGATATTGAAAAACATCTGATTCTGCATTCTGCTAAAGGAAAGCACACAGTAGCTCGGAAACAGGAGTGGGACAGGGAGAGAGAGGAAGGGGAAAAGGAAGGAGAAGGGGAAGGTTTAATTTTCACTTTCCAATTATGTATCCCACAAACTTTTACACTGTAGCTGTTGCTGTCAAATATACACATAAAGCTGTAAGTTATAATTTTAATGAAAACTGATCTGATGTACTTTACCTGATAAACAGTGTTGCAGCTACAGGAGTTATTGCTGAACAATAATAGCTCCATGCTGTACTGTACAGTGGGAAACATGACACCCAATTTTTTTTTCTGAGGGTTACAGACAGATCCAAGGGACTGTGGAGAAGCAAACCTGAAGTCCAAGAATGGGAGGAAGCATTCCAAAGAATAAAATACAGACTAAAACAATGAGGAAGGACTATACTGGGGAAAATACTTGATGTAGCTTTCACAACAAAGTTTTGCCTCACAATTCCGCTGAAAATATCCGAAGGAGTCAACAGGCATGTACAAAAGGAAGGTCTAGAGGGTACAGTCTACTTGAACCCAGACAAGGCATTTGGCAGAGTCTTGAGGTAAGGACTACTGAAGAAACTAAGCTGCTTTGGCCAGAGAGAGGCTGTCTTCACATGAAGGTAGCTAAAGGATAGGTAAAGATTTAGCAAGAAAGGGTAGAAAAAAGTATCTGTTACTGCACTAGGGTCTGTTCTGTTCCATATGCTCCTAAACTATCTGATAAAAAGATAAATATTGAGCTAATGAAACTTGCTCATTATGCCAAATTATTCAAGTTAGTAAAAGCAATGGCTGACTGATGAACCACAGAAGCAGCTTCTGGTACAACGTCTTGGGCAACTGAATAACTGGTAAGATTAAATGTAAATTGATTTTAGCGCAGTACAGGGTGACAGAAAAACAAACCTGATTTTACATACACAATAATAGGTAATAGACTCAGAACTGAGTGTTACCCTTCAGTAATGAAACCTTGAGAATTACAACAGCTCTTTGAAAATGGTAATTCAGAGGCTGATAGTGATTAGGATTGAAAAAATTAAATATTAATAATATTTTAGAAAAGGCTGGAGAACAAAACATCATGTCACTGAATAAATCTATGAACTGTTATCTTGATTATTATGCAGCTCTGTCCATGTTCCCTTGTCAAGAAATAATATAATAAAACTAAAAGAGAGAAAATAAAGACAATTAAAACTTTATTAGAACCTCTGTATCACACGTGACTAAACAGGACTGCTCAGTCTATGACCACTGAGTGAGGATAGGATGGAGTTATCAGACCAAAAATGGCAATGACTTACAGTCATAATTATGTAGCTGCACAGCTGGCCACTAATTGGAGTGTGTTAACACACACTGCAGTTCTAAGGAGCTGAGCACTGTCTGAGGAAAGCCAAAGCTAATATTAAAGAAAAATAGTTGGTAGGGTAGGTGACTGCTTGACAAAGAAGTTCCCCAAATGCTAATCTTTGTATTTTATTATTTAATTTAGAAGTTGTTTGAAAGTTCAAGATAAATGACCTACCTGTAAGATTCCTTTTGTATTAACTAGAAATAAGACTCTTTCATTGCATGCAAACCCATTCATACCAAAAGCTCAGAACAGCTGCTAATGCAGCTGAACAAATCTAATATCTGCAAATCTTTCTGGGGTTTACAAGCCTATAACTCTTTTTCAAATAACACTTTCTTCTTGTAGTACACATGCTGCTACATGCACTTATACATCCTAAATGAAATCTCCAGCTTAGGTTTATGAATAAGTTTGATTTCTGAAGTTCATAAGGAGGATGCTTGAGAACAATGGAAAACTTATAACTTCACCGATCATTTGTATAATATAGACTGTGTAGGTAAAAAACTTGTGATTATGCAACATCAAACATTCTACTTTCCCCAGTGAGAAAATTCAGACCTGACTTTCACTTGGTCCTGTGTTGTGTAAATATTATTGCAATCTTTCATATACTGATTAAGAATTGATTTCTTACTCAAAGTATCTCAAGTGGAGTTCAAGTAATATGATAGCAACTGAGAAAATTTTTGTAGACTCTGCTACATCCATATGGATGATTATAAAGTTCCTCTTCTGGGCCTAAGAACTAAACCCTATGCAGTAGATATTGACAAAAGTCTCTCTATGGGCATCTAGCTGAAAAAGAAGTATGTAATTTATACATCTCATTTTCTTTCACTCACGTTACAGCCCCTCACCTCCATCAAACTACACTAGAAAAGCATTAAGACTGCCAAATCCAACAGAACAAATGTAGGAAGTGCTGTAGTTAAGGTGAGCAATTTGCAAAAATAAACTCTTCAGGTTTAAATAAGCCATAAAAAGGAAAAATTTCTCAGCTCCAAGACAGAGAGGGAACAGAGGCAAGGTCAGAGAGAAAACAGGTGATTACATTTATTCAGATTGTTAAAAACTTGGGTATAAATCTTTGACCTGCCAGGTACAGACCAAGATTTACTTAAACATGACATTCTGTTTAGCTGAGGACCTCCTCACCAGCCCTCACTAGGTCCCAAATCCCCTTGTACACCACCTGATTTCTAAACCCATCAGTCTCTGGACTCATCTCTAGACTTTAAAGCCTTTAATCTCTATCTACAGTGCTGACGGAGTCCTGATCACAAGGCAAAAGAAGAATGTGTTAAATACTTTGATAACCCTCCTCTTAAACATCCAGGGCCTACTTAAATAAGACCACCACATTATTAGGAACTTGCAGTATCATGCATTGCAATGCATTTTAAACAGCTCCTGAAATTAAACCAGTTTTGTAGTTAGGCAACAAAAATTTGCCCCAGACACAGCATTGCAGAGACGTTAAACCCTGAGAAGATAAGGCATAGCAGAGAAGAACCAGTGCATCTGCCTGCAGACACAACCACTGATCCTTACAGTGCAGATGATTGTGACTCCCATTCATTCCTCAGAAAACCCATGTAGATACTCTGCATAATTTTTTCTCTTCCAGCATCAGTGTTAAAACGCTGTTATATGACAAAGAGATTAATATCTCCAGTTCCAATCATACAAAGAAGATGTGAGGTTCTTAGTATAGATGTAGAGAGGGGTAATATGTGAATATTTATGTATTTAATTACATATAGTGCTTGCTGTGTGGTGCTTGGGAATTTACACTTCCTTGTGTGCTCCGATACCATTTGCATTAGTAATAGTTCTGTTCCTGCCTCCAGGAATGTCTTTATGACTTCCATAAGTGAACATTTTGTCTAATTACATTTCCATAAACTGTCATGTACAACCATAGATGCTGTGAACAAAATCCATAAACCTCAGTGAGGACAGAATTTGAAGCTGTTGACTGACTCAGGAGGATTCCATCTTAAATTCTGTGCCTAGATTTTATTTCAAATTAATCAACTAGCATTATTTTTTTCATCAAGATTAAGGCAATACAGCATCTAGTGATATATTAATACAAATATAAAACAGTTAACTCCCTAAATGAGCTTCAATTTCTGTGAAAACAAAATAGGTATTAAATTCTGAAAATAAGACCAAAATGACTGGTTCCTGTAACTTCTTTTCTTCCTATGGCTTCAAAACAGAATTTTGGGGTGCTAGTCTTGAAGTTTATATTGTTTTTTACAATAGAAAATTGCATCATATTTAAGAACAATTTTGTCAGTTATGAACAATTTTGACAACTCAATCTTTAAAAATATAATAGCTACAAAGCACATATCTGCACACTCAGTAGATTTCCTTTAACACATCAGCTTAAACTGGAATAATCTCAAAAATTTAAATAGGAAAACTTCTGCAACTCAGTTTCCTTCTCCCAATTATTTTCTGTTTGCATCTTTCTTACATCTTTATTTTTCTTTTTACTTCTCTTTTTAGATACTGCACATAAAGAAATAAAAGAGATAAATGCTTGCCTGAACATTTTGAAACGGATTCTTGTTGCCATAGGATTCACTGAAGTATGTGAAATCATCTATGCTAAGCTGAAAAACAAAGAGAGTAGGTTGGTGAGAAGGAGCCATGGCATCTCATTTAGGTACAGACTCGTGCCCAGTATTGGTGAGAAAAAAAAATGGTTTACGTACCCTATCTTGCAGGAACAAGACGAGGTTTCTGGAGTTCTGGGTAAAAAGAGGTTGCAAGAATTCCATCAGCTCCTGTGCTGAGACAATGTGTCCTTCGTGCGTAGCAGGGCCTGGATTCCACTGAGATCTATAAAGGAATAATTTCCTTTTCTGTAAAATTTGCTGCCAATGATGATACCTCTTCTGCCTTTAAATATGCAGCAGCAGGTAATGAAATCATCATTTCTAGTTTAAGATCAACTTTGCAGTTCAGTTTACTTTCATTCTACTCAAGAGAAAAAGAACTTGCCCACATATGCCTGTGTTACACATCAAATTGACTGTGTTACAGTAAGAATGAATAGAGCTAATGTGTCTCTCTATTTTCTTGTTTCTGTACAACAGCAGAGTTGCATCTTTCCAAAAAAAGTTACCTGCTAAGTGTAATGAAGAAGAGTATGTTGAAAACATCCAGAGAGAATTCCCAGAGGGCATCCTAACTCCCAAAACACTTTGCAGTGCTGGCAGATGAAGGTCAAGAGGAGTAGAACTCAGACTAGATCACAAGTTGTCATAAAGTAGTATTTTTTTATAAAATATTTGTTAGTAGAAGTGTCCTTTCAGTGCTATTGTAAACAAGTTTTCTCCTAAGGTTTTCATGATGAAGGAATCATTCTACAGCAGCTGCTCAGAAAAGCCACCTTCCCAGCAGCAGGAGCTCTTCTGAATGGAAGGACCCAAGGCACTCAGCTTACACTCTTTTGTGAACCTCTCACTATGAGGACGGGACAGAGAAATAAGTCATCTATTTAGTTTTGCTGCTACAGAAAACAGGCAAAACAAGAGGTGGCATTATTCTTTCAATACCTCATTGGGATTTTAACAGTACACAACATGGGTCTATATGGATGAAAATGTTTATGAACATTTGTATCCTTGGTGTTTTGACTAATGAAAACTGTCTGTGGAAAACCATGACCTTGATGCATAATCTCCCACCTTTACCCAGGTACACATCAGTTGCTAAGGCCTGAGAAAACAGGTATTCCAGACACTCTAACTGGCTCTAATTACAAAGAGTTGGATATAGGCAATAGTTGTATGCTCTAGCATCAGCTATTATATGACTGCAACTTGATCAAGTTGAGATACAAATTAAATTTTCTAACCCAAAGCAATTTGCAAATGACCCTTGCACAGTAAGCTTTTATGAATGAGAACAACCTCTGCAGTCCTTTAAGATGGAGGCAGAACAGGGTTAATGAACACATAGGTGGGGTTCAATGTTGTTTTTTGGATAAAGAAAACCTATATTGCACTCCCAAGTCTTCCCTGTTAATTCCAATGAAGATTGCTGAAAGTGAATCGAAAGCCTCAAACTGCACCCATGGCAGAGATAAAACCAGCACGGTCCTGCAGCACCAGATGATACCTATCTCACTTCAGACTCTGGGGATTGGGAAAGTGTTAGAGCAAACTCTGTATGTGGACGGCTCCTTCAGGACAACATGCTGCAGATGTGATAATTAAATTCCAGTAGACCTTTTGCCTGTCACTTTTTAAGCTTTAGAAATAAATCTTGCTGAGATGAACAAAATGGGTTTTTATTGGTGAAATTATCTGGTATTTTCTTAGTTTTACTCAGCATCTTCACTTCGTTAATTTTTGCTTGGAAATCCACGTTAACATATATTTATGAACATAAACAACTCAGAAATTGTAACAGGCATGCCTCAACTTTTCAGAGAAGACAAAATTCACAATTTCAAAAAATTAAATAAAATCTTTAAAATGAATACATTTGAAAACACAGAAAGTCCCAAAGATTTTGAAATGACTCTTCAGGAACTGACTTGCATGCTGACTTTTTGCCTTGCATGGCCACACCAAAATACTAATGATATTAAAGGAAAAGCAGATAAATCAAATTAAGAGATGATAAAAAATGTCTTGTGGGAAAGAAAATGACACTGAATATCTTAGTATGTTTCTTTTAAAAATAACTAAATCCATTTCATACCTAATCTTAGAAGAAAAAAATGAAGCTTTTGAGAGCTTTGGGGACTTGCAATTAAAAATAAAAGGTAACAGAAAGCACATCAAACAAAATGAAATTATCTGCAGCAGCACAATGGTAAAGGCTTTTGCTGTGAACTCAAAACCTCAGAAGTTTAATGATCCTCTTTTAAAGCATACTTGCTTCTAAGAAATTCCCTGTTCCTTGAAGCAGTTCTTGCTATCTAACCTTGAAAAAACCCTTTGTGACACTTTTTAACTTTCAAGCAGTAAACTTCAGTAACTTCATCATCATAAAAAACATCTACATCAGTTGGTTAATAATTCTATTAGAATGCAGCATTTGCCTAACACTTATATTCACAATATCATGTATGCATTTATTTTGCTTCTTTTAAACAATTTGGTGAGCCCTGTGCATGGCAGCTGGGAAGGCGACATCCTTCCCTGAGGGGGCTGTTGCTGTCCGCTCAGTGCAACAACATTCTCAGTGTGGTTCAGACAGGAAGTAGAACCATAGAAATATTTAGGCTGGAAAAGACCTCTAAAATCATCAAGTCCAACCGTCCATGCAGCACTGCCACGTCCACCTCTAAACCATGTGCCTAGTGCCACATCCATGTGTTTTTAGAACATTTCCAGTTGACTCAACCACTTCCCTGTTCCAATGCCTGACTACACTTGCAGTGAAGAAATTTTTCCTAATATCCAACCCAAACTTCCCCTGGCGCAGCTTGAGGCTGTTTCTTCTTATCCACACACTTGCTAGTTGTGAGACCAACCCACTCCTGGCTACAACCTCCTTTCAGGGAGTTGTAGACACCAATAAGGTCTCACCTCAGTCCCCTTTTCTCCAGGCTAAACATGCCCAGCTCCCTCAGCCACCCCTCACAAGACTTGTGCTCCAGCCCCCCACCAGCTTCCTTGCCCAGTCAGTATGTTTTACTGGGTGCTTTACTGTGAAGTGCAGGGTGAAAGAGAGATCTGTGAGTGCCACAGGTCACAGATACACTGATGATGTGCTTCCCTGAGCAGAGTCACCCAGCTCATCCCACTGCACTCCTCACCTCAGTGACGGATGGCACGGTGTGAAGCCGGCAGTAGGCCAGCACGCATATTGATTGCTGTTATCAACTGCTCACACAAAACCCTGTGCCCAAAGACCCACAGCCTTGTACACTCATCCCTGTGCCTAGTGCATCGGACTCCCCGCCACAGCACCACCGGGGCTCAAAATGACAAGCATCTCTGCTGATGTATGTGCTTTAATGTGTGTGCAGGGCCACACAGGTTTAAGGAATCTCATGGAAGCTTTAAGTTTGAGGAAACTTAAAACTCAACTGCTCTCTCTTTCCTCCAACAGTCCAACAATGCACTAAAGAAAGTGAGGAAAGCAAGCTTAGCTTGATATTTTGCTTCGTTCTTATAACTCACTGCTCTGACATGACAACAGTAAGCATACAGATTCTTCCCTGAACAGAATTCTTTCTGGAATTTGAGCAATTAGGTTTGATGGAAGAAAAGATTTCAAGACTTTCCTGTATCTGAACCCACCAGAAAGGCTGATGGGAAGATAACAAGACTTCTATCACTCAAACTCATGACCTTACATTCTTGCTTTGTAGCTGGCTTTGGAACTCTTTCCTACAAGTTATTCTTACTAGTTGTCTCTATCAGTCACCTTGTGATTACCATCTAAGAAATCAGATTTTCCCCTTCACAGCAGAAGTAAACTGGCACACAGAGTCTCCATAGGCATCCAATAAAATTACAGCTAAAAAAAATTTTCCCTTTTATGTTACACCTTCCTTCAGCAGATTTTTCAGTAAAGTCCTTGTAGTTTAGGAAAAAGTGCAAAGGTACTAATTGGCATTAACATCTTCTCAAAGTCACTTATAATCTCGGTTTGCCAGAAAAGGATTATTTTCCATATATAAGCACAGCATAAAAAAAAAAAAGGAAGTAATATATTTTAAAATACTGTAGGCAAAAATCATTCCTAAAACAAACACGAGGGGGCAATCACAAAAGCTAATTTTAATGAATTTATTTCCTCAAACTCCTTTTCTTTATCTGTGGAGGGAAAGAAATTCCTCTGAATATTGGTTCAAAATGGCTAAATCAAATTTCTTCTGTGTACCATATGCAAGAAGAGCCTTTCAATCTTTCCTGCTTCAAAAAACCAACCAGGGAATATTAGCTTAAAGGCTGATTTAGAATAAAGGTCAAATTTTCCACACCAAAGTTATTTGAAATTTATTCAGTGATGTATTCTTTTGTGAAAAACAGGACAGTATGACATACTGAGTTATTCCCTAGTTAAATTGAGAAAGAATGTTGTGTTTTAAAAAACAACACACTTTTCTCCAAGTAGGGATCTGCATTTTTCTTTCTAGAGGAAAGAGGTATTTGATTTACTAATATCTCTGTAAGAACTGATACCACACTTCCCTTTGCTTTGTGCACTGCATCTGTTTGTCAGCTGCAGGTTTCATCTCTATCTGGCATCTAACATTATCTTTAATACCATGATTACAGTACAGTAATAATGCATAAAAGACTTTAAAGTGTTACATTCCCTAATACAGCTGTCCTGAGATAATGGCTTGGCAAACTCTGGCTAGTTCTAAATTACAACAAAATGTAGTATCCTTCAACTATTCGATATCAAATCCTAACAGATACCCTGGGAAAGAGTGATAGACCAGTGAACCGCAATTTCTGTTGATTAATGAACAGCTAAACTTTTAAACCAGTGGGATATGTTCCTATGGAGTGGACAGAAATCCATTGGTAATTGCTGCAATTCTGTAGTTTCCAAAAACTCTTAATAGTAGTTTCCAAATTTCACAGGCCTGTAGAACACACACTGCAAACCTTGCATCTCTGTGAAGCACCAAGATGTAAAGCACAGAGTTAAGGGTTAGCAACCAACTTGCTGTTGATGTTACTTTATTTTATAAAATAACAAAACCCTTCTTTTCAGTTGCTTCATTGACCTTCACCAGAACTAATTTTGGCCCCACAAGAACTTCTCCTTTCAAAATGCAAATATCATGGTAGGAGGAACACTTCTTCCATAAAAGGTTCTATTTCTGGAAACATGAAACTGTTTACCAGTCCAGTATACAGATTTTCTTGCCATAGATTCGTATAAACCAGAAAAATCTGCAGTAGAACAGGGAGTTAATTGCATCTTGATGGAAAGCTTACTTTTATGACATGGGATTTAGTGATAAGATCTTGTTTATATTTACAGCAGGTGTGTTTTCTATATAAACCAGGAAGTAGGACAAAGGAAGCACTGATGTTTTCTTGGATGCTTAGGACCACTTTTAACCTAAGAACAGTGCTTTCCAACATTTTTTCTGCTTTTAAATGCAGGGGTTAATACTCACATATGTGCCTGTCTTCCATAGTGGTGAATCACTAAGTATTTTGAATATAAAAATGCCTTGACATTGAGACATCCATTTTTTTTCTTCCAGGGGGAAAAAAAGTGAAAGCTACAAAATCAAACTTTTTTAAAACTTGCAGATTTCTATATGCAGAGTTTCAGGTTCTGGAAATGCATAAAAGAAGAGGAAACATCATGGCAAAGGTGGTAAATAAGTGACCCATAGATTTCTGAAAACTTTTCATATCCAGTATCCACCTGAAACTACTGCATTGCCCAACCTGCCATATTTCTGGAAATCCCAAGTAATGGTACAAAATCCTTAAAGTGAGCATGAATAAAATTCCTGGTTGGACAGAAGAGGTCTACATCTGGTTCTTTCAAGACAGCTTCAAAGTCCTATTTCATAAATATATGCAAACCCCTGAATTTCATGTGTCTCTGGATCTGTCAAGACTGCAGTTGTTTGTAACAAGTGATGCATATACATACAGCAGTGTATTTAAGAACCTGTATTTAAAAGAACATTAAAGTGAAAAGCCAGGGTTCAGAAGTTAGGAAATGCAAGACTTAAAAAACTGCCACACAGTTTTTGGTCAGCTCCTTTTTTGTGTCACTGCCTTATGTTGTGGCTTTAAGTCAACAACATCTCTAACAGTGGAGTTCAAAGATGCCTTAGGGTGAATAAAGCACATCTACTTCAGATTTTTACTTTACAGAATTTATTTACTTCTTTCTGCTCAATGTAGAACACTAAAATTATAAATAAAAATGGGTAAAATCATCTGTTGGCTTGTTTGATGGCCAAGGTGCAAATTTATTTATTGGACAATTTCGTTGCCCAGAGCTGATTTACCACCATCGATGGCACAATATATTCTGTGCACACACACACAGAGCAGTAGCATAAGCAGGGATACTTTTGCTCGATTTCTTACCTCTGAGTTGACCAAAGCAGCATCGGCACATGATCCACTGCCAGAGAGGTTCTGAGCAGCACAGCAAGGGTGCAGAGCAGCCGGGCGGGAGCAGCAGGGCAGAGCCGTGTCATGGCTCCAGGCGAGGGCCTGCGGAACTGCCAGCTGCAGCGGGAGAGCCCGAGCGTGTGCACAGCTGCACTTCCCGCTCGGGCTGCTGCTGGCCGGATTCAGCCAGGCTGCGGGCTGGCGCTGCTCTCCAACAGCAGGGGGGGTTTTCAAAACATGAACTTCCTTCACTTGAACTTGGGAGTCACTCGTATTTTTAATGCTTTCAGGTTTGTGGTTTAAGCAGCTCGTAAAACTCTCTGCAGTGAAAGCACTGACAGTTTCCTCTAACCTTCAAGTGCAGGGGAGAGTCGTGAAGTCCAAACTCCTGTCCTAGGCAGGCTGATAACAGTTATACAACTTCAAAATGGAGTTTACAGAAAAGTTTTCTGTACTGCACAAAATGTATTCTGCAGAACTTCTATCTTCTTCCCCTGCTACATGTTATCATGTCCCTCAGCTTAGTTTTTCACATGTATTGAGATCTGGCGTCACACATTTGGGTGTTGACAGGTTTGAAATCTGCAACAAACTGCAGATTCCAGCAAGAAGGAAGAGAGAGAGAAAATGGCACGTTCAGAGCCACTGAAACACAGAATTGTAAAGCTATCTTTAGCATGCAGTGATGCTATCCCAGAAATCAAAAATATCTAAAGTCAGGGGCAAATTATAATCACTTCAGAATGTGACATGACTTCAGTATTTCACAAGTCTCATGCAAGATCAAAATAGTCTTAGAGAATTCCTTCATGCCAGGAAGCAAATTGCCCTGACACACATTTTTGTGCCTGCCAAACACTGAGCTGTTCCTACACCTTGTGACTACATTAGGCAGCAGCAGTCTTAGCACGTGTTTAGCTCTGGGCACAAATGCCTCCTCACCATCAGAACAGGACATTAGAGATCATGCACAAAAGAAGTTCTGAGCTATGTTAAAACGAGTTGTGATAAGGGAAAAATAAGGAAGCACAATGAAAATTGTACAAGAAGACACAAATAGAGGTCAGAAGACACGTGTGTCTGAGCACATGTAGCTGGATCAGTTAAATCTATTTGCCTTAACTTACAGTACATTGTTATAGTGTGGTTGCCTAACATAAGGGAACTTGTTCATCAACTCAATCTGAAATCAGATTTCTGGGACAAAAACACTAATAATTTTGAAGACAGCAATAAAACATTGTCATGTTCCTTTTCTTTTCCATGCTACTTTTACATAACACAGAATTTAACTCTTTAACTGTACTTTTTCCTCTGCTCCTCAGAGATATATTAGAAATCCTACCTCTTCTCTTTAACAAGCCAGTGTTTGTTCATCTGTTTAAGGGTGTGTACAGGTAAGACAGCAAACCAGACCACAAAGACAGAGGTAGAAACAGAAGTACCTAGGCAGAATAAGTGAATCACAGAATTTCCAACAAAACTCAATTTTGCAGAAGGACAGTATTTGACGCACTAACCGATTCACACACTGTTGCAAGAACATCACCCTAGGCCCTATGTCAGATGCACAAATAGTCTGCAGGCCTGGTCACATTCAGAAGAGACAGTTGGGTTCACAAATCACATGGTTTATTGAATGCAGCCTATATGGTTCTTTGGGATTGCTGGTGACAAATGCAGTAGCTGCAGAATATATAGCATTAATAGTAAGACTGCAATCACAAGTTTAATTTCCCAGGTCAATACTCAGCATAACTGAGGACCCAAGACTTACCAAAAGGTGCCCTTTTTGTGGAGGGCAAGAAAAACAAACCTGTCCACCTATCCCTTAAAATTTGTCAAATTCTCATTCCCCAGTGAGGTACAAAATTGAGGTACATTTTACACCTTATTAACCACTATTGTGCAAAGCACTGTCAGTGTGATTGGGGTCAAACCCACCATTCTGTGCTGTTGTGTTGCATGGAATATTTCCTGGTAGGAGGTGTACTTGGTTTGTACAAAACATTTCTGGGCAACAAGCAGAACATGAGCACATGGTTTCTAGCCTCACTTCCCGTTCCTCCCCATGGCCGTGGCAACACAAACCACAGGACTCCACCCAGTTTCCGTACGTGTTCTGATCACCATCGGCCCCGTCATCACATACTGAGCTTGGCCGTTTCTTCACTGTTACAAGCTTCCAATACACACAAGTGAGATGCACAGTTGGTGGATATATTCCACCAGACTCTGTATTCTCTGAATACACGCATTCCTTACAGAAACAGTCTTAAAACTTCTTGAAACAAAACCAGATTGTTTTCTCTCAGATTACCGTATCACTTATGAACAAACTTTTAGCTGAAAACAAACTGACTTTTCCTTTTTAATATTTTTCCACAAACCACAGCTTGGGAAAAACTGAAGTGAAGAAAGCTTTGAAAAAAAAGGAATGAGGAGAACCTATTGAGTGGGATTTTAATTTGCCTCACTAAGTAAATTTAGCTCACAAATATATCTGCATATATTTTCTCCTTCTTCACTCCTAAAAATAAAGGGTGTTTTTTTGCCAAATGGTAAGAAAAAATATACCTATTGCAAAGAGATTTTAACAAAAATATTCTTTCATTTAATTAAGATAAGACAAGATCAAAAGTGGTTCTTTTATCTGTGAGCAGGAACCTAAGCCCACTTTTTATTAATATCTGTTGGCATACACAAAAGCGCACACAATTTACTGTTGCATTTCCACAGGGCTTTTTCCTTGAAAATTCATGTGTGATCTTGAGTCCAGGTTTAGAATTGCTTTATTATGAAGATTTTTTAAAATGCAAACCAGATTTGAAATACTGAAAATCAAACTACGGTGAAATAATTATGAAATGGCAGTTAAGAAGGAAATATCTCTATTACCATGCATCCCCAGTTAACTAAATAAATTTTATTAAAAGCAGCTGTAATATTGACATACTTTGTATTTACATTCTATTCCTACCCATTTTTACATGCTTTCTTTTACAATTGTATGCCTATCACATATCATCTGTATTTCTTATCCTGCTGAAGTTGAAAGATGGGACTCATAAAAAATAATTGGAGAGAAAAGATGAAGATGATGGAAGCCTAATGTCTTTTGCCAATGCTCTTTAAACAAACAAACAAACCTCAGCAAAACTCTCAACTCCAGAATTCTACATTCCTGATGTAAAAAATTTGGACTAAAAATGAAGTGTGAATGATGAAGGTAAATTTAGGCCTGCAAGACATGCCAGAGATGACTGTTGTGATAAGGACACTTCACAAGATAAACTAGGAGCACTATCTATATATAGGTGACAAAAATAACTCCCATCAATTTTGCATGCAAATTTCATCCTTAGGCAACAGGTTTGGGAGCTAACATGGTACTACAGCAGCATATTAAAGAACTTCTCCCAGCTCAGCTAATAGACTTATTTAAATTTAAGCTCTTTAAAAATAAATAATAATTAAAAAAACCCAAGACAATGATTTTGGTTTTTATCTCAGTTACTATTAGTGTAATTTCCTATTGAAAAAGTACTTTCCATATGCCAAATGGGAATCAGCAACTACTTTGCTACCCTCACATATTTAATTTAGAATCTTGCTTTATCACTGTTTGCAATAATTTTATTATCTATGAAGAGACCTAATACTTTGCTTATTTGGACATCTTTTTGCGGCAAGGAAGTGGAGAAAACAATTACTCTGAGTTCTTCCTCCTTTGAGATATAAATAGGGAAATTTACATCCTGAAAAAAGCATGGATTTTCCTCTTGATAGAGGGGAGGTAAAACACATGTGTTTCCTTGCACATTACCATACTAATCACTTGTGCATCTGGGAAGAAAGCTAGAACCTTTCCCTCTGGAAATGGATTGCCAGTGGTCTTGGAGGTGGGGAGAAGGCAAATTTTGATTGATGCTCGAAAACACCTGCTCACAAGAATCCTGTGAAGTAAGAGAAGTTGTTGATTGGCCTTGTGTGTTTACTAGTGCAGAAGGAACCTTACACACCCTACGGGCTGATCCCCTTTACCTGGGAGGGAGAGTCTTTGGGAAAGAACTGAGTCAATCCCAGCAACTCTCATCAGCCCTTCCGGAGTGTTTCAGGAGTATGGATTCCTCATGAGCTCAACCTCTAAGCTATGATTTAAGAGACTTGATAAGCTTATCACTTCAGCCACTTATCAGAAGTGAATGGAGGTTAGGATTTCACCTCACATTCTGTTCTTTGAAGAGGTACTGACACTTTGCAGTCATTTGTTCTCATTATCCTGGAAGGCTCTGCGCTCCAAAAGGCCCTTTTACCAACGGATTCTAAAACCATCTATTGAGTAACTCTAACAAGCAAAGATGATCAGCTGTGCTTTTAAAGAATTTACTCCGCTTTATTAGAAACTTAGGCAGGTCTAACCCTTTAGCTGAACAGTTTTCTTTTCCTGATAAAGTGCAATTACTTCTCCTAGAAATGGAGTATTTTTACTCTGACTCTGATATTTTCAGTTAGCTTTCCCAGTATTCTTCACTGTCTGATACAGAGAACATTTTCATTCTTCATACTTGCCCAGTACCTTTTTAAATGTCATATATAAGCTACATATAGAGATGAATCAATACAGTAACTATTAGAGAAAATTTAGAATTAATTCCTTCTCAAAATTCAGTACAGTTATAAATGCTATGGACAAAAAGCTGTAAAAAAAAATTGGTTTTAAATTCAGTAACAATATCAACAAAACATTTATAATAATCAAAATTAGCAGCTTAAGACCATTAACATGAAGGGTTTTATGCTAATTTCCATTATGATACATTTAAAAAAATACATACTATTTCAGTTATGTTGGTTTTATTTGGCTTTGCCCTAACAAATACCTCAGCTATCCTAAGTATTGAAAATACTTTTTCTATCTTGCAACAGCTCTCTTTCCATACAACATGTCCTAAAACTTTCCATTTCTATGCTTTCAAATGCCATTTTTGGACACTGATTTGAAGGATGACATTAGTTACAAGGCACTTATTTTGTTGAAAGCCATGTCCCAAATAATTAGTCAAGCATCCAACTCACTGTAATTCCAGCACAAATTTTTAACTATTTACACAAAATTTTCACAGTGTGGCTAAACAGCACTGCCAGGAAAGAGCTAATGGTGGTGGCGAGTGGAGTTTACATCCAGCTGGCAGACAGTCAGTGGTGTTCCCCAGGGCTCAGTACTGGGGCCAGTTCTGTTAAATGCCTTTACCAATGATTTGGATGAGGGGATCAAGGGCACCCTCCATCAGTTTGCAAACAGGCTGGGCAGGAGTGTTGATCTGACAGAGGGTAGGAAGGCTCTGCAGAGGGATCTGGACAGGCTGGATCAATGGACTGAAGCCAGATGTAGGAAGATCAACAAAGTGAAGTGCTGGATCCTGCCTTTTTGTCGGAACAACTCCAGGCAGCACTACAGGCTGGGGGCAGAGTGGCTGGAAAGCTGCCCAGTGGAAAAGGACCTGGGGGTGCTGGCTGATGACTGTCTGAACATGAGCCAGCGTGTGCCCAGGTGGCCAAGAAGGCCAATGGCATCCTATCAGAAATAGTGTGGACAGCAAGACTAGGGAAGTGATTGTCCTTCTGTACTTGGCCCTGGTGAGGTCACACCTCAAATGCTGTTCACTATTAAACTGCACCTTGAATACAGTTTTTTGGCCCCTCACTAAAGAAAGAGATGGAGGTGCTGGAGCACGTCCAGAGAAGGGCAGTGAAGCTGGTGAAGGGTCTAGAGCAACAGAAGGAGATGGCCTCAAGTTGCACCAGAGGAGATTTATGTTGAATAATAGGAAAAAATTCTTCACTGAAAGGGTGGTCAAGCACTGGAAGAGGCTGCCCAGGGGAGTGGTGGAGTCACCATCCCTGGAGGTATTTAAAAGCTGTGTAGATATGGAGCTTAGATTCATGGTTTAATGGTGGACTTGGCAGTGTCAGGTTAATGGCTGGGCTCGATTTTAAAGGTCCTTGCAACTGAAATGATTCTAGGATTCCAAAAACCTCCAACACTGCATTGCATTGAAATCAATGGACTACTACCTTTTCGTATTTTTTGAACTATTTCCTTACTGTTTATTTAAATCATCCTTCTGGAATTGTAAATTACATTTTTTAAAATCTGCTTAAAAAGAAAGGAAACAAATGTATAAAGAGGCAGGTTCTATGTGACGCATTGCCATTCAACCCATAATTTACTTCAAAACTCCTTTTATCACTGGAGGAAGTTCAGACTTAGCAGCCATTCATATCCTAAGGTTCAGATGTCAGAAAGCACGTAAGTCAACTGGAATACTCATGTGCTGCAATTCTACAATTAGTAGAATTCTACAATTAAGTAATTCTACAATTTAATTCAGTACCGAACTAAAATCCAGAATTTAATTAAACTAAAATTCTCAATTTAATGGTAAAATCAATGGAAAGGTTCCACTGATGTTAAAATGCACTGGTCATCCAGGTACTGGCTCTACAGTTCATATTCTTTTGAGGGAGTCAATCCAGTTTTCAGCTGTTTTGTGCCAAATATGTGCTTATTCTCTCTGTAAATGCTACTGCTTTTTCCTATACAGTTTCATTTGTCAGAGCAAAAGGCTGGGTCAAAACCACATCTGTAACAGAGGTTTCAAGAAGAACCTTGCAATTTTCTCTTGGATTTTTGAATTTACACCATATCATGTTTTTCTCTGTAACTATGATAAAACATAAACTTTTTTAGCTATAGAGAGAATTTACTTCTTCAAATAATACAAACTCCTCAAAAGTAAACATATTTCAAACAGTCTGAAATGTGTATTACAAAATATGATAAATAATACTCATTATAATTTATTATAATGAGTGATAAATTATAATAATTACAATAATTTCAAGACATTGAATACAATAATTACATGCTGGCAGTTCCACTGTGAACATCAAGATGAGCTACAAAAAGTAAAGTTACTCTTTTGCACAAATGTTTGCAGGGCAAAGCAGCTATATCTGCAAAGGTATATCTATTCTGTTGTTCTGTATGAATCCATGGTTTGAGGGGGTTTCTGCCTTATGTGCTTAACACAAGAAAAATTAATTCAATACAGTGCTATAGTATTAATTTTCTAATTAAAGGGTGACAAAGAATTAACAGAATTTGCCTAACAGGAATATTACACTATAGACAGAATGTTCCAAGCAATGCAGGAATACACAGAAAAACAATCGTAGCTCTAAAAATTGAGAATTTACAAAGCTCTTTAACAACATTTTATTTTTGTTTTAAATGAGGTTACAAAACTTGAAATGCAGTTAAATTAACTGATTGAGATCAAATCATTTTATCCTCAGAAGTTTATTCTGATCTCTGTAATACAATTAAGGTACTGATGAAAAAGTGTATTTCTTTAAAACCTTGGAATTTAGTTCACTTCTTTAACTTCGAAGAATTGTTTTTTGCAGGAATTTGCATTAGCCTGATTGTTACTTCTATGCAAAAATGATGACATCGCCGGAAACTGAGCAAAGTAGTTTTGTGCCCAGATATGCTTTTGTTTTATTTTGTAAATAAATGGAGCTTCATAAGCCTGAAAAGAAAAATAAATTCAAATCCCATAAATTCAATTAAAATATCTACAACTCTATGTTTTGCTTCATATGTCAGACATTATAAACATTTTGACATATTTTATACATTATAAATAATGACCCTTTAATAAACTAAGGCAGATAATTTATTTATATACACATAATGAAATATTTTGTAGTTCTGTACTACTATCTTATGGCCCAGTAGTGAAATTACTCCTTACGAAATATTAGTCATGTTTTAAAACCAGAATAATGTTTTTTATCCATTCATGATAAAGCTTATTTATTTCTTTTTTTCAGGTAAGGACATTTGTACTTACATTTGAAAATTAAGTAAGACAATGCTTAGATATCAACATTTGCAAGATGAAGCCTGTAGGGGCATTCCTTGATAAGAATCAGAGTCATTATTTACAACTAATCATGGCAGCAAGTATTTCAGTCAGCATTTGCATGCAGTGGTGACATTTTCCTAAATTCCTAGTGATTAGTAGTAGTTCGGATGATGGAATAAATAACCAAAATATTTAGTTGAAAAAACCCTTTGCTGTTGCTGTAGCCATCATTATGAATAATTGCTATGAAATAAATGTCTTGAGATGCCTTTTTTGTTTCAGTGAATGAGAAACTTTGATTCAACTTACAACATTCTATCTTTGCCTCATTTTCCTTATTTCACACTCTTTTTTTTTTTTTTTTTTTTGAAACAAAGATTTGGTCATTACCAGTGAAGAAAGGTGACTCCTCACTACAGCTGGTTTACTTCTATTTTTGCTGCAAGAGCTAAAGAAAATAGCTCATGATTTTTAGGTAGGCTTGTGTAGCTTACCTGTTTTGACCTAGCTCCCCCATCCACTGAAGCTCTGGACCTAATTAAGTTAATGGCATTTCTTTGACTATGACATCCAGACTCATGGCATCAAACCAGAGAAGTGCTTAATCAGGATCTCTGCCTGCCATAATGCTGGTAATAGAAATTTATGGATGCTGAGGAGCATCACTAGATTCAGATGGTCTGAATAGCCTTGTTGACTCACAGTGAGTCAGAGAAGTCAATAAAGGGATTTCCAGCTTGAAACTGATTTTACCTTCTAAAGCTAAAGCTCAGTTAAACATGTCTGCTTGAAGACACAAGCTGGGCAATCACACACAAAATACAATGGATGGCAGAATTCGTTTCACCTTTAGAATTCCCTGATGTATTTCATCCATAAAGCAAATGTTTAAAGAGAGCAATTAATTTGCTCTGTCAGTTTAGTTATCACATCCTCTTAAGAATTCCAAAAAGAAGGGCAATACATAACAGCTGAAGCTGCATTTCTGATGCACACATATAGAGTTAAAAATTGAATTAAGAACACCCTGAACAAAAGAACACTAGGCAACAATGACTGCAGATCACTACTTACATAAATCAATAACCTGGAGCTGAAAGGCTTAATAATCCATTATTAACTGCAGGACAAACACAACTCACTGGATTCCCCCATGCCTTACAAAAATACTCTTGATATATGATCAAGTGGAGAGATATTTCACAGACTACCATGTTTAAATATGGAATTTGGGGGGATTGGTGTAAAAATACAGTTATGATGATGCGTTTAACCTAGTCCTAAGTGTTTTGAATTCAGAAGAGAAATTCTGTTTTTACTGCTTAATTGCAATGTCTAAGGTTACATTGTAAGGGATACTTAGCTGACATCTATGTAAGAAATTAGTGACCAATTTTATGATGACAAATGCGTATGTTCTAGACAAAGAACCATTCTTCTATTTAATGAGAAATTTAGAAGACCAGAAACTGATGAGTCCAGAGCATGTGCAAGAGCACAGGCACGCAGCTGTCACAGTATTTGTGGTTAGTCTTTAGTGTGCTTCTCATCCAGGCTAGCTCTTGTCCGATCTGCTCTGAGGAAGAGCGCCTGCGTGGCACTGTTCTCAGCAGGCAGCAGGGACGAGGCCACTTAGCTTCTTGCATTTCAGGAGGGAGAACTGGGGCCAGACAGAGTTCAGGTACACAGAATGAGCTGTACATGCCAGATGCCTTGTATCATTTAAACAGTCACAATGAGCCAATTTAAACATGGACAAGTGTAATGACTAAATTTGGCCCAACATAATTAGTCACAGGATTCTATTAAAACTTAACATAAATAATGTAAAAAATTAAGCCCACTGAATTTTACCTTCTGAAGGTTACACAGCTTAAGATGTGCATCTGCCTCTTCTTTAGTGAGGAGAATAGTGTTCCATGGAGACCACTCATGCTGCTTATCCCACCTGATCATAACCAACTCATACAGGTCACTGCAGGCACTGAGAGCTGACTGGGAGTTCCATATGTTCTCAATCAGGTACTGCATATCTGGAAGCTGAAACGAAAGACAGGGTTAAAAAGGAAGAAGCGTGTTTCATTCTGCAAGTCTTGCACCCATGTAAAAATCCAAATAAAGCTTTGGGTAAAAAAGAAAGTCTATGCACATGTCATATGATCACTTGGCTAAAGAGCATTTTGACATACATATATACTTTCAGCATAGCTGTTGGAACATCTGATTGTTTGATCTGTCAGCTAGATTTCTTGCGATATATAGCTTGCAAACCACCTCTGAAAGTACATCTATGCTTCAAGAGTTTAAAGGCTGCTGCTTTATGGTGTGGAACATCACATATCACAAGAAGAAGTTGCAGCTTTTAGCCCTTTTCTCAACCTATCAACAACATACACAAAATAAAGGACATATAGTCAAAGCCACTGGTTACTGTGAGTAGCAATGCTCTTTCCAACAGTACCTGAACTAAGAAAACAATTTTAGTATCATCCTGATAATCAACTTCAGACTTTCTGAGATTTTCTAGTATAAGTCTGTACTTGAAATATGCTTCTCGTTTCCGAGCCTCATTATCAAGCTGGTAACATGAGCGACATCTGCCAATGGTGCGGGAATTTGCAGGAATGGGAAACTCAGTAGATGGTAAGTAATTTTCGCAGCTATGACAGAAGTAAACATTTTTATAAAGCTTTAAGGGATTTTGTGGAACCTAAAAATTAAAAAAAAAAGAGTTAATTTACCACAAGGTATCTTTGTATTACTTGTATGTCACTCTAACTCTGTCAGGATACGTTTTCCATATCTTCATGCAAGTATTTTAATATGTAAAAGCTAGAAGTATTTATTTTAAAATATCCAATAGTGTTGTGATTTTTCTTAGATAGGATACCAAAAGTCACTCTATTTTCTTACTGCATTTGTTAAAATCAGTTATATAAATCAGTCAATTCATTTTTAAGCTATATGAAGATCCTAAACATTATGTTCCAGTGCTCTTCCTGGTGCTTTTATGTATGCAGATTGTCAGTTATTCTGGAAAGATGACGACAGAGAGAAAACAGAAACTAAATTCTTTGCTTTTAATTTTTCATGTAGAATCTGCCCTTTATGTCAAAGATGAAACTCTGAGATCATGGGCATATTGATATTTTGGCATAAGAATACAAAATCATCAGACCCACATGTCCAGAAACAACACGGGAAGAAAATAAACAGAACTTGACAGAGACTTCCTCATCCCCATATTCCTTCATGGGTTCTGGAAAGAATATAATATAGTCTGTGCAGAGGGACCAGTTTGAGCAGTCTGATAATCTTTAGTCTCTGCTATGATACATCTGCTAATAAACCTAGTGTAAAATTAATGGTTAGTTGGTTCTAAATCTAACATCTGCATCTAAATCTGACAGGTTCTCTGCTCCTGAGGTAACACTGACCACTGTATCAGGAATGCTCTTCTGATAGATGAAAAATAGACATTGCTACTTAAAGCAGCAACATGTGATACTGAATCATATTTTTATTTGTAATGTGTAGTCAGAAAAGAAAAACAATCACACAAAACTAACTACATCTTCTTCGCACACAATAGCAACTGATTCTACAACAGAAGGCTTAGGTGCAAGCTCACTAGAGATTGTCATGGGCAACGTTCTTCCTTTCTGGATGCATGGCATGCTGCCTCTTGACCAGTAGAAAAAACATGAATTGCTCTCTCAGTATATTGGTACTGCTTTGCTGATACCATCCTATAAGATCTACCATTTATAACTTTCAGAGTTGTTACTTCAGACACAAGAGCTCCTGGGCTCTTTTAGTGCTACCAGCCACTTTGTCAGGTGCTTATAACCATGTCTATTCCCCATGCTTCCTAATATAACTAAATAAATTTATTTATTTCTGTGAAGCCTATATACTTGCTATATTTTACTTCTTGAGGAACTCCTCCACCAATTCTACAGCAAAATGTAAAATAAAAAAGCTTTCAATGTTTTCCATTCCCCTTCTCCTTAATTCAATGGCCACAATGTAAGGCTGCAAAATAAGAATAATACCTTAAGGAACCCAGCAACTTCAGGGTTACACTCTGGAATTTTAATATACTGAAGAAATAATGTACAAATTCTTTTCCTCAGTCCTTCCAAGTTGCATTCTTTCACCTCTCTTGACATAAGATCAATTTCCCTGTCAATTAATGACACTATTTCCTGTGTTAATTTACATTCATGTTCCTGAAAAAAAAAAAAAGGAAAATAAACTCCACAACAATAAAGAAGCAAACAAACAAAATCATTCAATGCAGATATGAAAGCAAACTATGGATTCTATGCCCGTTACCATTGCTACCTCTGTAAGTTAATGTAAGAACGTGTTCACAGAACCCGTTAGTGTCTCAGGGAAACAATCTCCAATGAAACAACTGTAAAGAACTCCAAAAGTGAGAATGCTTACAGATTCTGTTTTAAGGGGCCTGTATATGTATACCAAAGCTGTGAGGAACTGGCAGCCTGGAAGCACTAAAAGATGCTTAGCAGGGGTACACAACAAGTGCAAAATTTTAAGTCTTCAAAAACCCAAGGAATTACTTCCCTAAGAAGCTTCCTTTGGCTGTGAGATTGAAGGTGTAATGTGGATGGGTTTAAAAAAAATACCACAAATAAACACAAAAAATCCACCACAAAAAAGGCATGGGGGACTCTGACAGTAGGCCTGGAAGTTAGTCACTTCAGTATTTCAAATGCTTGGCAGGAGATTTGCCAGAGAGAGAGACGTAAGAGGTGAAAGAGTTCAGTGATTTCTCAGGTAAAAGACAGTGCTAGTAACAGAAATTTGCTTGTTCACTACAGCAATACTGACTTGTATTAAGATTGGCAAGAGATCATAAACCAGAAGTCCTCTCAATGCCATAGTGACTTTAAATCAAATACTGGCACTACTAAAACAAACAGCAAGATGTTTGTTTGTTTAAATAAGACCAGGAAGCAGTATTCTATTCTAGGCTGATGTCAACAGTATCATCCTGAGAGGACCTTGAAACTCATTCTTTTTGTACATGAATAAATAAATAAAACCAATATAAAAGACTTAAAAAAAATGCAACCAACTTCTAATTCATTGGGAACACTGGCAGCAAGAGTGGGGGCAGGGAGTGAGGGGCAAAGAGAAGCAGAAAAAAATCAGTATTTGCAACCCATAAAACTGGTAATCCAAACCAACAGATAGATAAGGTTCTAAACAGGTATTTCAAGGAACTGAGAAAAAATAAATGGTAATCTCCACATACATCTCTGCCATGGTTCTCATAAGGTTGCTATTAAGTAGTAAACCTAATAATACTAAAATAATATTAAAAAAATAATACTAAAATTAAATAAATAATACTAAAATTGTATTATGTATTAATATACAAAGAAGTCTAAAATCATGGGGTTAAAATTCTAACATGACTTGAAGACAAATATGCACATGACAAAGTGAAATGCGAATTTAGAGTGTGTCTGGAATGTAAAGTACACTCTCACACCAGGTAGTACACGGCGCTGTCTTGCTGCCAGCCCATCATCATGGCACTTGTCTGCCACCAGGAGCATTGCTTGTGTGTCAACATAATTAAGTGACAGCATCTTTGGAAAGTACAGCTTCAAGCTAAAAATAAATAGAAAACTGAAACTTACCTTCACTGTACATTTGAGTGTTAACAGCACAGATGTTCTCTCATCTTTTGGGATGTCCTTTGTGCTAATGCTGCGGTAGATTTCAAGTAGTTCTTTGCCACGGAGCGTGTTCTGTGTATCCATTTCAGTGATTTTTCCATCAAATGCTTTCCACCTCCTAGGTTGTGCACACTTCAGAAACAATTTGTAGAACTCTGAGCTATTAAAATCTGACCACCAGCTGAACAATTGCATTATGTTACATCAAGTTTCATCAGAGCAAATAGGGACTTAATGTGAATGCAAAAGGCTAATTCTATTGTCAATATTGATATTGCACCTCTTCCACCAAAGCAAGCATTCAATTGTAATGAATGGTTTTCACTTTATTTAAAGCCACGGGTCATGAACATTTCGACTTACAGGATATTAAAAGCAAATAATATTCTCCTACAGGGAAATGCTCTACTTCTTTAAAGTGAATTTACTGACAGTAGTGTTAGAATACATTTGCTCTGTATTTCGCTTTGCAGAAATAAATCCCTTCAAAATATCAGTAAAAATCAATAGGTCTGTTGACTGTGTAAAGATTGCAAATTTAAGACCTTAAAGTCTACTGCAGTAAAAAATGTCTCCAGGGAACTGTTCTATTTATGCTAGTTGCAGAGACAGATAGAACGAATACGCTTTGTTAGAGCTAGGGCAAGGTAAGTGTTTACAGTTTATCAGAAACTTCACCTAGGTTCTTGTCTGCTAGCTTAACCACATGCCATATGCTTTATGCTTCAATTATCTCTTTGCACATCTGTAGTGGTTTTGATTCAAAATATCCATTATTTACTTATTTTCCTTCTGTGAGATAAGAATTAGGAGAAAAGCAAAGCAGGCACAAACCTTAAACAGTTGCAGTACAATGAAAGAGCTTATTACTAACAGAATTAAAAGTAAAGAGAAAACAACAAAACAAAATTAAAGTAAATTCCCCCCCCCCCCCCCCCCCCCCCCCTTTTCCAGCACTTCTCTCCTTTTATCCAGCTCACACAAGGGATAACAGAACATGGGATGTTAGTCAGTGTTGCAGTTCTTGAAAAGTCTTTCTCTTATGCTTAAGGAAGAAAAGGTTTTCCTTCAGTTGCACATGGTTCCCAAACTGCCACCAATAGCAGGCCCGCCCGGAAACAAACAGTCTGCTGTGTGTAGAACATCTCTCCCATGAAGAATTTCACAGTTCTTTCATACTACAAAACATGGGCCATCACATGGGGTTATTCATCTTTTTAAGGATAAGTTATTTTGGCCTGCACACAGAGGCTTTTCTTCGCCACAAGTCTCTAACAGCCTCTCACTACTTCTATATAGCCTGACATAGGCACTCTTCACAAACTTCATAGGCACACGAGGATACTCCATCCCCCCATGTTCTTTCATTGGATTAAAGAGACAAACAGTTTGTGGTATTACAGTTTCTTACCACGGCATGCAAGAAGGTTTCTTTTAAGCTGCGCGCCAGAATCGTGGCACCGCCCTCTTCTCTCCTGTCGCCATTTCCAGCTCCGTCCCACGTGACTCACTTCTCTTTCTCTGACTCTGAAACCGCCATGTTGAAGGGTGTTCTTGTTCGGGCTTGACGGTGGGGAAAGCCTCGCTCCCTCTGTGCTGCTGGCTGCACGGTGTCCTCTTCAGTTCAGCACGAAGTGTGCTGGCTGCAGACAGGAGGCTCTGCCGGCTCCCGTTGACTCCGCCGGCTCCGCATGGAGAGGAGAGGGACCCGCCTGTCCCCAGAAGCTGCGCTGGATGGGTTTAGCTGTGAGCAGTCCATGGCTGGTTTGAGCTGCCTGCGGCTCTGGGACAGTCCCCCCCAGCGACCCAGGGTCCGTGCCGTGGTGCTGAGAAAGGGGGAAAGGGGCAGTGGCCCCGGCCCGGCCCAGCGGGGCCGGGAGGCTCGGAGCCCCCCCCACCTTCCAGCAGGCGAGCTCCGACCAAAAAGGGAAATCCCGCCTTTCTGTGCGGTTTAAATATGTAAATTGTGAGAAGCGTAATTGGTCTTAAAGACTGTCCATCAACTCAGGGTCAACCCAACACATTCCACCCCTCGCTTCTTAAAATTTACATATCCAAAAGTTACTTAAAATAGCAAAACCAGAGCTAAAAGAAAACAAATTCCATAAACCTCCACCCCTAGAATTTTTACCACTACTACAAAGCAAATTTCTTCTATTATTCTACTTAATGTTATAACTTTCTACTTGCTCTGCTTATTATTTTCTCCTAATTAATCTTCATCTCACAGCGCTCATTAATTGCCCGCATTCTCCACCATTGATGTAGCGGGTTGAGTTCGAAACCAGGCAGAAACACCAATTAAATGTAGTGGTTTTGATTCAAAATATCCATTATTTACTTATTTTCCTTCTGTGAGATAAGAATTAGGAGAAAAGCAAAGCAGGCACAAACCTTAAACAGTTGCAGTACAATGAAAGAGCTTTATTACTAACAGAATTAAAAGTAAAGAGAAAACAACAAAACAAAATTAAAGTAAATTCCCCCCCCCCCCCCCCCCTTTTCCAGCACTTCTCTCCTTTTATCCAGCTCACACAAGGGATAACAGAACATGGGATGTTAGTCAGTGTTGCAGTTCTTGAAAAGTCTTTCTCTTATGCTTAAGGAAGAAAAGGTTTTCCTTCAGTTGCACATGGTTCCCAAACTGCCACCAATAGCAGGCCCGCCCGGAAACAAACAGTCTGCTGTGTGTAGAACATCTCTCCCATGAAGAATTTCACAGTTCTTTCATACTACAAAACATGGGCCATCACATGGGGTTATTCATCTTTTTAAGGATAAGTTATTTTGGCCTGCACACAGAGGCTTTTCTTCGCCACAAGTCTCTAACAGCCTCTCACTACTTCTATATAGCCTGACATAGGCACTCTTCACAAACTTCATAGGCACACGAGGATACTCCATCCCCCCATGTTCTTTCATTGGATTAAAGAGACAAACAGTTTGTGGTATTACAGTTTCTTACCACGGCATGCAAGAAGGTTTCTTTTAAGCTGCGCGCCAGAATCGTGGCACCGCCCTCTTCTCTCCTGTCGCCATTTCCAGCTCCGTCCCACGTGACTCACTTCTCTTTCTCTGACTCTGAAACCGCCATGTTGAAGGGTGTTCTTGTTCGGGCTTGACGGTGGGGAAAGCCTCGCTCCCTCTGTGCTGCTGGCTGCACGGTGTCCTCTTCAGTTCAGCACGAAGTGTGCTGGCTGCAGACAGGAGGCTCTGCCGGCTCCCGTTGACTCCGCCGGCTCCGCATGGAGAGGAGAGGGACCCGCCTGTCCCCAGAAGCTGCGCTGGATGGGTTTAGCTGTGAGCAGTCCATGGCTGGTTTGAGCTGCCTGCGGCTCTGGGACAGTCCCCCCCAGCGACCCAGGGTCCGTGCCGTGGTGCTGAGAAAGGGGGAAAGGGGCAGTGGCCCCGGCCCGGCCCAGCGGGGCCGGGAGGCTCGGAGCCCCCCCCACCTTCCAGCAGGCGAGCTCCGACCAAAAAGGGAAATCCCGCCTTTCTGTGCGGTTTAAATATGTAAATTGTGAGAAGCGTAATTGGTCTTAAAGACTGTCCATCAACTCAGGGTCAACCCAACACAACATCTTTAACTTTTCCAGAGAGTAGGAGGTTACGCGATGTCACCTGCGCCACCGGGCCTGAAAAGTCCAACCATTCTCTTCTTTCCAGAAGACTCGTTTTGGTTGCAAATCACACTGTTACATAAGGAGATAGGTATCCAATTCCAATAGAAAAAGAGTTTTCAAAAGCTTCTCCCCATCGTTACTTAATTCCATTTCCTTTTCTTAATGGGGAGAGGTATTTGAAACCTCTTTTTGTGTATTAATTATTCTCTTTCACTATATTTGGAACTTAAGTGTTCACTAACACTCACAGACTTCACCTTGCAGTCTCAATGTGAGCTAACAACAGCAACCCTTCATGCAGCATTCACATGCCTAGTAGTTTTCTGGACATGACCCCAGCATTATTTTGACAAAACAGGCTTGCTATGGTGATAGGTAATAAAAATACCAAGAATTTTAAATAACTAGAAGAGAAATGATTAGTTACCACCACAATCAAAACAGACTTTTCCTCACTTTTAAATAAAGTTAGGTAGGGAAAATAAAGACAAAATAATTTTTAAAAGGATTTTAACACCAAATTACTGATATTTAATTACATTATTGGGGGGGTAGAACTCTAATTAAAGGAGATACTGTTAACCAGAGGTCACATTTCAGAGCCAAAATTAAGAAATGCAATAGCAAAACCAGACATTAGCTAAAAAACCCAAAACAGCAAACTTAATTCCTTAGTGAAATCTTGGAATTTCTGTAAAACTAGAGTGAGGCAATTTTCTCTCTGTCATAAATAGGGAGCATTCTACTGTATCTTCATTTTTTTTTACTATCTTTGTACAAGACTAAAAATTCTTAAAAAAAACCCAACCCCCCCCCCCCCCCCATTTTGCAAATAATAAAATTCAGACCGACTTAGAAGCTGTCTATCATGCTGTCGATCCTTTGTATGTTAGACTGGGACTAACTGCTGTTTTCCATGTAGTAGTTAATTCAGTACCCACACTTGATCCTCTTCAATGAAATCACTTACAATAACACAGAAAGGTCATTTGCTTATGCTAGGAAGAATCAATGGCCAGAGTATAGCCTAGGAAATAGTCAGTAAAATTAGATTCTTCTGATAACTTTGCAAACCGAGTATGTGCAAGCAGTCTTGGTATCCTGTTCTGCAAATGACCCTTAACACAGACCAATTGTGTTATAATTAATTCTTCGAAGATATATCCGTAACTTCTGTATTTTTTCTTACTACCTTATCATAGCTGGGTGTTACATTAAAACATTTCCAAATGTAAAAAAAAAATGCAGCTTTTTATGGAAAAAAGAAGGAATCACAAGTCCTCTGTGATTCAGGACTGTTTGTCTGTTCTCCATACTGACATGTGAAAAACTAAAACTTTGAGATCTTCTGCCAGCTTTTTCTTGTCTTTCAGTCTGCTGGCAGTGCTGTGGAATTTACAATAACCCTGTTATCTGTATTACTTCAGAAAGCAAGGCTACTAAACTGAGTGCCTGAGGAGAGAAACACACTGCCACAGACAGAGAGAAAAAGGTAAGTAAAATAAAGAAAAATCCATAGGATGTGTGCAGAAATAGTACAAACCATGAAGGGTATGAACTGAGCGACAGTTAATAATTACACAAATTTCTTTAAGAAAATACGATTGCTGCATAAAAGCTTAATCAAATACTTCATCTCCAAAGTACAAATGCAGAAGAACAACGAGCTCAGCATAAAGAAGAACCCCCTAGAACACAGTGCACAAACAACCAGTAGCAACCTTTGTAAGAGCACACATGCTTGTGGAGGTACATGCTTAAAGTAGCAAAGAAGGGAACAAAGGTTTCCATGGAGAAGCAAGTTTCATACCACACTGGCCACTGCAGCTTGCAGTCTTCAGATGTGAAAGATGTTATTCCAGCTTTAACTGGCAAGTATCCAGATCAACATTACCAGCTCAAAGTTCAAGAAAAAAACTAAATAATCCCTAATCAAACACTCAACAATAAATTTCATAGTGTCATTTAAAGTGCTTAAATTGCAGAAAAAACTAAATAATCCCTAATCAAGCACTCAACAAATTTCATACTGTCATTTAAAGTGCTTAAATTGCACTGTTACAGTCATAGCAAACCATCCATCTAATTTTGAGATTTACAAAATTATTTTATCTTTTTAAAAAATGCAGAAATTGTTACTTTTTCTACCTCTGAGTTAGGCTGCTGTCTATGTCAACAGTTTAGAATAACACTCAAAATCCTACAGCCGACATGATAAAAAACCATGAAAAGTTACACTAGTTCAGAAGCTTATTAGATTTTAAATGTTAAAAGAATACAGCCTCTTTCATGAAAAACATAATGTATACATTTAAAATAGGAATAAATAAATTAGTATTAACTGCTTCAGAAAAATGTCCACTGTTTGGAAAGACAGAATATCTGTTGTCTCTGATGCATCTCCTGAATCTCTAAACATCAGCTGTCACTGAGAATTCTCGTACTTTGCTTCTGATTTTAGATGTAAGAGAATTGTACAGTTTGTCAGAATATGTGCTGGAAGTAATCTGTTCAGGGTAGGACATTGGAAATCATCCTCATGGGAGAAGTAATGATAGTCAGTTAAGAGAGAAATATATTTGCTTTGACTGTTCTAAGCTTCTTTTTCTTAGAAGATAACAGAATAGATTGTAAGTAATAGAAGCAAACATTAAACATAGGAATGATTCAAGGCTCTGAAAATATTCCTAATTATTTAGTTTTCTGGGGATTTTCATTCATGAAAGCAGTAAAACATAAAACAATCACACCACAGCGATAAATGTGGTAATAGTTCCACCAACATTTCAGATAAGCAATTTGTTCATAATTAGAAATGTAATAGATTTTATCAATTCACACTTACAGTATGGTTCCCCTGCACCAGTAATAAAAATAATGAAAAAAGCCTCTTTTGGACAAAACTGCCATTTTTACTTTTGAGCACTTAATAGTCAAAATTTTAAAATAATAATAAAAAAATTAGCTAAAGATCATTTCTGTTGCAGTATTTCTTTTCACAATCATGTCACATACTTTGAAAACAGAAAATAATCTATTACTTTTTTCCAGTTAGTGGATGTCTACCTAAAAGGACAAGGTTTTTTGTATTTTATATTAAGATACCATTGAATTTAATGTCATTTAAAATCATCTTTGTGAATGAAGAAATGCTTATTTTTTTAGTAACGACTGAACAACACTTACCTTAGATATCATCCTCAAGATTATAAAAGAATGAAATCTCAAGGTGAAGTTCTAAGGGAACTAAAGTTAGTGATTCAATAACTGAGTTCAACATCAGATTCAAATTCTTCTTTATAAATGAAAACAGAATAAATGCTTTCTTTAAAGACAGACATACAATGACCAGAGGCCTATGCTCAGTTGGGAAATTAATGACAGATTTACTTCCTGAAGGATAACATATTTATACTATTATAATTTATTATATTTATTGTTTATATTTTTATAGTTAACAGTCTTAATGATGCACTGTTCAACCTTCAGTCAGTCTGAGAGCTATGAAATTCTCAGCTTGGAAAAAGAAATCTACTGAATTGTATTGACATGAACAACAACATAATTTGGATATTTATAAAACTAGCATTCACATAATTAACTGTTAAAAACCACGAAAGTTACTTTTTGTACTTTGCAAGTGTATTTTGTGTTCCTGTACTTTGGTATTCTTTATGATCAGCCTAATTACTGACCTTACCCAGAAGTTGCAGTATTGCTTTTTGTTGATTCTCCACATTGGCATTTAGTTTGTGCATCCCAATGCAGGCAATGAGCTCTGTCTCTTCTTCCAGAAGCGCACAAAGTGCTGCCTTCCTTTCAGCTCCACTGAGAGTTCTGTTAATTCGTGCAGTCTCCTCCTGCATCCACACTGCAGATACAAATATTTGGGGTATTTTTTACAAGACAATTTCCAGCAAAACTTCTGCTTTCATATTTAAATAAGAAACAATATAATTGACTTTTCCTTCAATATTCACTAAAAGCCAGTTTCCATTTTAGGCCATTGATTGTTATGGTTATTTTCAATACATGTGAGATGGCCTAGAAAGGAATGTAAATTATACAGATGTTCTGTGAGAGTATGTGTGTGTACATCAATTCCAGACTGCCAATTTGTACTCCAAAATTAAGGATGAGTAGGAGAAAAAGGAGCTCTATGTGAGAAAAAGAATTTAGCTCCTGTGGAAATGTGTGATGAAATGGCTGCTTCTTAACTGTGGTACCACTAGTACTCCGTGCTGAGAATATTACTGCTTCTCCCTGCATAAATTAGTAGAATCTAAAGAAGCTTGAAGTCCTCCAAAACCGAGATAAAACTTGACTGACAGTCACATTTAGCACTCCAGGTCTTACACTGGATATTGCAGTGGTATCACCTTTTGCCATCCAAGGCAGATGAATATACATTAATAACTAGACAGTCATTGCCTTACACTCTTTTTACTCTTCTACAACATAACCCTCCAAGTAGGAGAAAGTGGCCACAGAAGAAGCCACAGGATGGTCATGAGGGCAGCACATGGATCAGTACATGCTGTGTAAGAATCTGACCCCGACACTTACGCTGCCCGTACACAGACTACATGGCTTTAGAGAAGTCTGTTTGTAAAATCAAACTGTGTTTACTGCCTTTGCATATCCTGTAACAATTTTTGGCTTCTCTGAAGAGTCTGATTCAGTTCAAATACCTCTGGAGTTTTGTAGGAAATTTTGTAAGATCCAAAACTTCAACGTTCCTGATTAATACCTCGAAGTGTTGTTATCACTGCAGAACAGTTAGGCAAAAGCAAAACCCAGCATAAAAGAAAACAATCCAATATGTGATGCACTGAAAAAGCCTGTAACATCCTGGATCTGGTAAGATTAGAAGCAGGAGGAGGGAAAGGAGGAAGGCTTATTTTCTGCCTGTGGCTTCTTATCTACAATAACTTATGTTTTCCATTTTAAAATATTTCAATTCATTTCCTTAAGGCTCTCCGAGCTGTAATATGACATTTGTCTGACAAGTTCTGAGAACCCCAAAATATATTTTTTAAATAAAGTCAATTCAGCAAACAACATAATTATGTAGAATTAATTTACATGAAGCTTTATTATGCCTGAAGGGGGCAGCAACTTCTAAGGTGGAGCCAATAAATACAGTAAGCACTTTTATACTTTCAGAAATGAAGAAGCTGTCACTCACACAGATACTCACCTCTTGATTCCCCTTATACATGCAACCAAGTTAAAACACTCCTCTTAGATTATCTGTTCTATAGGCAGGGATTTTACTTATTACTCATTACAATTTTTATTCTGGTTTTTATAGAATAAAATAGTTCATACTTTTCAAATAAATAATAAATACCTATGCAGACATGCTGAATATACAGATAGATCTCATTTGCACTATATAGGCACAGACAAGCTTTGGTACCACCAGGAATTGCTTGTACTGGCTGACCCTGTAATAGTAACCCTGTTGTGATTGCAGCAATAACCTTCACAGATCCCTGGAGGACAATACGCTCAATTTTATTACTGTCACAATGATTTAGCTTGTGTAAACTGTTGGCACTATAAGAATGTAAAGTTGTTTCAGATGCAGGTAGGAAAAAATCCTCAACTTCCTAGAATCATTAAGCTTTATTAAAAAAAAGAGCATGACTGCAAATCTCCACGTAGAGCAGCAACTACTCAACATCAGTTAACAAAAACTAAATAGTGAGATTGATACCAGACCATTATATTTAACAAAATATTAAAAAACCCTCAAATACTGGAATTCGTTCTGTTTTGAAGTGGCGCATGTTTTTTTCAGGTTGCCTAGATATGGAATTCCTGAACATGCTTAGCTGAAAGTTTTATTATTTGTGAATCCAAAGTCATTAAATTAAGTAAGAGACACTTGCATAACCATAAGTTTCAACTCTAAAAGTATCATGGAGATCAGCACTCTTCCATAGCTTATATGTACTTGGTTGTTTTTATTGCAAGTAAGACTCCTCATACTTAAAAAGAAAAAAAAAAAGAAGTGGATCATACATCCAATAGCACATTAGTCTGGAAACACCTTCTTGAAGAAAATATTGCAGGAAATCAGATGCCAAATAGTAAGACTTCTCATAAGTGGCAAGGAAAAAAATACTATCTGAGTACCTTGGCTTTTGATTATTTAGATACACCTTTAAAAGGGCTTGATTCTTGGGAAGTGAAAAGAAACTATCTACAAAGAAAAAGAGGGGGTTAAACAACCCTAAACAAACCACAAATCTCATGAAGATACCATTCCAACAACTGCAAAGTTCAAGACAAGCAATAATTTTTACATTTGTCACGAACAGTGATATTTATAAATCATTTATTAATTCAGACAAAGCAATTTTTTTAATGCCACACAAAGTATGACAGCATTAAAAGATTAGTGTATAACTTGGGAATTCTTGAATCGTGATCCTAAGCTCTATGAATAACACATGCCACCAAATTTACGCTCAGTTTACCACTGAAGAAAGAGCTGAGATGGTTTAAGTTGGGGCAGGTGGCTTTGCAATGAAGTAGGTAATCCATTAGGTCAGTTCTGCTACAGGGACAAAAATAGCCAAACTACAAAAGAGCTAGACCATACAGCACTGTAGCCTAGACAACAAAGGAGTTGTTACAAGTCGCAGTACAAACCTCTGGCTTTAAAAGAGATATTGTGAAAAACCAAAATTTGTCTTGCTGTTTCTTTATATGCTCGTATGAGTCCATAGCTTTTGACTGTTTTTATTTTTCCAAACTCTTAAGTTTTTTTGTTAATTTGCACCATTAGTTTCCTGTAAGGTTTTATGCCAATTATCTGCAGTATTCACATTATTTTTCTGTGTTGGGGTTTTAGTTTAGTCTTAGTTTTTTCCTGTTAAAGGAATTTTCTCCCATATGCATGTTGCTAGGGGACAAATAGCTGTACTTAAGAAAGACAAAAAGGGGAGTGGGGCGGGCCTGGCTACACCTGGGTGTGGGGGCAGTTCGCTCTGAGCGTCCGGAGAGAGAAGCTGCAGAGAAAGGAGCTGCTGCTTCTTTCTTTTTGGCCGTTCTTTCTTCCTGCTGGAAACAACGCCGGGACCCCAAAAGCCGCTTTCCCTGCCCTGCTGGAGACCGGGCTGTGGCTGCCCTGCTCCGCTGCTGCTTCGAGCTTTCGCTACGCTGTAGCCCTGCTCGCCCTGCCTGCCTGGGCCTCCGTGGGGTTCTCCCATCTGGATACATCTCGTCTGCCACCCGGGATTTGCGTTCGTCCCTGCCGCTCCAGCCTGCCGTTCCAGCCTGCCGTTCCAGCCTGCTGTTCCTGAGAGTCCGGGACCGGCTGCCCAGGGGTTTGTGAAGCCTTTGTCCCATCCCTTCCCGGGATCCCAGGGCACCGGTGCTGCGTGCTCCCCGAGCTCGCTCCGGAGCGCCCCCTGCAGCCGCGGGGGAACCATCGCACCTGCCCTGCTCACCGGGAGCTGCCAGCGCCCCTGCCGGCTGCGAGCGGAACTGCACCCGAGGGGAAAGCGCCTGACAGCCGAGAAGGCTGGGACTGGGTTTGTGATTGCTGTCACTGCCATAGTTGTTGTTGTTTTGTTTGACTGGTTATATACATATATATATATATAGTAAAGAACTGTTATTCCTATTTCCCACATCTTTGCCTAAAGGCCCTTGATTTCAAAATACAATAACTTGGAGGGAAAAGGGGTTATATCTGCCACTTCAAGGGGGGCCTCTGCCTTCCTTAGCAGACACCTGTCTTTCAAAACCGAGACATTCTGGAAAAGTTTAGAGGTGCTTGCCTGTATTAGACATCATCTACTCCAAGAATAGGAAATGTATGACTTTCTGAATGTCCTGCAGAACTCCTAAGAGATTTTTAAAATTTTGACAACACAGTTTTGGGAAACATGGAATGAACTAGAAAGGAGAAAAAGCATCAGTAGAAGACAACTAAGACAAAAGGAGTAACTTCTGTCATATGTTGTAAAATTCTGTGCAAAAATTTAATCCATTATAAAAAAGTTTATAGCAAATTATGAATTAGGATCTTAATACTAATTTCTTCACAGAATTGTTTTCAGTGTCCTAAACGTAGAGTAAAAAATCAAAGTAACTCTGATCTAAAAAACACCCTTTTTGTTCTTCTAGCTGACCTTAACTTTAGACGTAAATAAAAAATGTTAATAAAACTGCCAAATAGCACTATTCTACAAGCCAGCTTTTTCCAAAAAAGGTGTACTAGTTTTTGCTGGGCTAGAGTTAATTTCTCCTCATAGTAGCTTGTAAGGTGCTGGATGTAGATGACACAGGGATGTTTAGTTATTGCTGAACAGTGCTTACAGAGCATCAAAGCCTTTTTTCTGTTTCTAGTAACACATGAAAGTAAAATAATTATTTTAAAATGAAACAAATTCCACTCTAAGTGAAAAAAAAAATCATGGAAATATCTATTAAAAATGTAAGTTTGTTTTAAATAAACGGTACTATTTTGTTGCTTTAAGGATTTCCCTTTAAGAAAACTTACATTCCAAGTCATGGTACAGTAGCTCAAAGTCTTCTTTTGTTTTAGGGTTCAGTTTTTTCTCATATTCCCTTCTCAATTTTTCTTCTTTCTCCCTTTTTTTCTGTAATTCTTCTTGTGCCTCCCGTGCCAGCCTTAACCTCTTTTGTTCCATCAGATTTTGTGCTACATTTATAGCATGCCAACGACGGAAATACTTCTGTAATACTATTACCTATATGTGATACAATACCAAAGAATCATGAATTTAAAACAAAACAGCATAGTATTTTGTAGCATAGTATCTTATTCTTAACTGTTCTGTTCTTCAGCTCCCTAACTACATTTTCTAAGATTTGTCTTGTAGTGAAACTAATTTAAGTGTTACAAAATCAGTAATGTACTAGTAGTTTAAGCACTAGTATGATTACTCAGTTATGTAACTGCAGGAGTTTAACCAGTGAGTACAGTGAATAAACTAGGTTCAAATAATCAAATCAAAATATAAACTGTATTTAAATACCCATTTTTCTTTCTCAAATCTCCTCTTAAAAATGTCTTTTGCCATGTACTGCTTTTCTTCTTTTCCTTATCTTACTACCAATTTACATAGTGGGAATGTAGACACATTTGCAAAATTTCTTTTAAATTTCTAGATACAAAAATCAACACAAAATCAACTGCATTTTATTTATGAACAAATAATGAAAGTGAAATCACTAATGCTGTTACGACAGAAATGAAAAAAGAAAATTAAATCAGCTACCTTCCCAAGCCTCACCTTCTGCTGGCTGAGTTAGCACTTGAACTACAAGCAGTTTAGTCAGATCAATACCATGAGATACTAAGCATTGTTCAGCATTGAAAGCTATCAAGGAGAAAATCATACTAATACAGTTACACTGTCTCTGGTAATATCTTAATCTAAAACTTCTCTTGAATATGCCTTCAAATAGTATTTCAGTATGGACCTATACTGCACTGTGCAAATCCATCAACATGAACCAACATCAAGCTGACATCTCTCTACTGTGCATAATAAATTACCAATAGATACACTACAGATTTCAGTAAGTGTCACTAAAGACAGTCCTGAGGAAATGATTCCCTGCTTGGGTTCCATTTCTACAAGATGCTCATTGCCGTCAGCTAAAGATGACTGATTTAAGAAGTTCTTACAGGAAACGTCTACCCAGAAAATGTCAAAGATCTTGCCAACCATGCCAATACAATTACTAATACAATTATTCTACTTAGACACTTGGGTAATCAACTGTTTCTCCATCCAGTTGGATTCAGACTATTTCCAGCAATCAAATTAATAACTAGAGCATTTACAAAGCAGTGCCTCACCTAACACCATTTAGGGCATACTTGCGTTAGTTGTGCAGCCATGGAATACATGGTTTCCAAAAAAGCAATGTGAAATGCCTCAATGGTATCCTCTGCACAATGAATATGCAGAATCTATAACCTGAATTACCTTCATGAGGCAACTCAGTGTACCAGAAAACCCCACAGACCCATTGCCTGTGTTTGAACAGCCCATTTCTACCTTAGTGTCAAAGCAGGGAGCTTGAACAGAATCCAAAACGGATCAGTTTGCCCAAGGTAACCTGCCAAGTCTGATAAAAAAACCCAACCAAACAGACAAAGAACACAAAACTCAACAGCTGAATGCAGATCTCCCAAATCCTAACCCAATACTCTCTCTATTTCAGGTCATACATTAAGCGTGTAGCTTAGGTTCTTCCACAAAGATCACGAGGATCTTTGTTGTAGGAACAAGCCTGTTTCAATCCTTAATGCTCCACATGGAAACTTAACTGTCACTGTAAGACAGAAAACAATAAATTCAGAATTCTTAATATTTAAGAGATTGCAAGGTATCAAATGTCACTAGAACCACAGAGCAAACACACACTTCCCCTTTATCTGAAAGATTACAAAAGATGAGCATAAGAAGACATTTTACAGTTCCCTTTTAAATTAAATCTTTGAACACTCTGAACATGCATTAAATATTCAGATAACCTTCACAATACATTGCTTTACAGAGAGTTTCAAACAGATAAGGACTTACTGCTTCAAGTCTACGTTTATGGTATTCCTCTGCTGTAAAATACTTTCCAGGAGTTATTAGTTTGTCAGTCATGTTTGATACATAAAGGCCAATTTTAGTCATCTGTGTCGATGTTGTATTTCTTGTTTGTTGTTGCTTATTTTTTTCCACAACTGTCTGGGGAAAAAAATGCATGTTAGATTAGAACAAAATACACAGAGATTTTTTCCTCATTACAGTAAGTGGCAAAATTAGCTAATTGTAATAAAAATCACAAGACTAATGATATTTGTCCACTAAATACTTTCATTTGCACGTTTATTTTGGATTTACTTCCTCTTTCCTATCAGAAATAGTGTAAGCAGTCTATTCCATTTGGCAAAAACAACATCCTAAAAAGACACTACAAAGCCTTTACCTGTGTTTCCTTACAAAATAACTGAATTCCTTTGTCAGGTCGTCTTTTGGGTTTTGTTTGTGATCCTGCATTATGAAATTCCACTCCTGTTGACATGTTCCTAAATCCACCCAGAAAAGGTTTATTATAGGTACGTCTTTCAATTTTTACAACTACTTCTTGAAATGAATCCGAATCTGTTAAAATGGAAGTTCCAAAATAGAAATATTGTTTCTTTCAGTAACACACCTAGACTAGACCATAATTATATATGTATCGATACATGTGCAAAACCAGCATTTACCTGTTTGTACTCTGACAGTTATGACATCAGGCATGTGGTAATCCTGTTGAATGACTTCTCTGGGAAAACATAACAGATTTTCAGACTGGACAGTTTCATCAGTCTTCCTAAGTGTTTCATTATCCTCAATCATGCTTGCTAAAAATAAAACCAAAATTCATTCCTGAGAAGCTTCTCAAAACAACTAAGTAACTCATTCAAGTTTACCCCAGGGTGATTTTATTATAGCACTGCAACACAGCATAATCATAGTTTTTTCAGCTGGAAAGACAGTCTATTTGAAAGCTGAAATAGTATTTTCATACAATTTTAAAGGAGATATCTAATGTAATGTCACTAAAGACATTCCCAGCCAGCCACTCAGAATGAGAGCATCCAAGTGCAACCCAGCCAAGAGGAAGGTAGTCAGCAGGTCCCCACTAGGAACTGTCATTCACTGTGCTCATGTGCTGAACAGGATATGCTGCCTCTGCTCTGAAGAACTAAGGAAACGGGGTCCAGTATTGGGAAGAGGAAGTGACCGAAGACACTCAAAACACTCAGGAACAGGTGTAGGAAATCATGGAGCTTTTGGGGAACTGCAGGAGAAAGACACGGATAAAGAAGGGTGGCAGGTAAGCTACAGGGGAATCTAAGAAAGGTAAAATAGTAAGGTGATTTCTGTGATGTAGTCTGAACTGTTAATTTAAATGCACATGCAAAATATGTATACCTACTCATACACATTTCTGGAAATAAAAATCATTCTTTAAAATGCCATCTATAAATTACTAGTACAGCCTGAGATAAAGAATACATTTCTTACCTTTAGAGTATGTTTTATATGAGAATTTAAAAAGTTACTTCAGGACCAAATCCCAGCAAGCATAAACAGAATGAGGGTGTCTAAGGTTGCAAGAAGCTATAACCAAGTTGAAAAAATACCTCTTTAAAACACTACTGCCCAACATTTTAACAACTTCTTTACCTGTCTCTGTCCCATTTGCTGTATTCTCTGTTAGTACTGAATTTTGAGAAGTTTGTTCTTCCCTTTCTGAATTTCTTATTTCAGATAAAGTACAGTAATTCTCATTGTTAACAGGAGATGTGATCTCAGGTGATGTGCTAACTGGAGCTTTTTCTTGTGAGAATGCCGGTGATTGCTCTGCACCTGACCCTTCTGATGTAACAACTTCAAAGCCACTATCTGATGCATCTTCCATTTCCTAAAGCATCAGTTGCACGCTTTTAACCTTTCTGCAAGAATAATCACAGGATCTATTAAAAATTGCATACTGAAACATTTCTACTACTAGAATTGTGGGTAACTTACTGTCCTGAAAAGCTTTTCCTGTATCTATTCCCAAAAGGCCTATTGAGAACAGCATGAGACCTTTGCTTGCACCAAACAGAAAGCACTTCTGGCTGGTGTTTACCAAACGTAATACTCCAAGGCAGGTAGCCAGCACAGTTCTTTTTACCTCTCGTTCTCTGCCTATAGAACAGGATGGTCCAAGGGGTCATTACCCAGACACAGCAGACCTTTACGGTTTTCCGGGCTGGCACCGAAATGACGCAGGCTGGAAGAGTCCTAAGCCCACGCTCCTGAACATAAAAAACCACAACCAAACCCGCACGACCCGGGACGCAGGTGCCGGCGGGAGCCCGGCTGCCGGTGGTGCCAAACCGCAGGGGCGGCCCCTGGCACGGTGCGCACCGGGGCCGGACTGCGGCCGCCGCTCGGCGCAAGGCTGGGACCCGCGCACCCTCCCGCCCCCGCGGCACCTCGCGGCCCGGCGGCGCTCCGGGCGGGCACTGCTCGCCCCGGCGGCGGCGCGGTAGCCACGGCAACCGGCCCGGGCGGCGCGAGCGTGCGCAGTGGGGAGCGGGGGCCGGGCCGCGCTGCGCTGACGGGAAACGCACCAGGGACGGGAAGGGCCGGGAGGGGAGGGAAAGGGAAGCGGTGCTGAAGGATGAGCAACGCCCCTGGTTCCTTCCAGCCCCACAGCAGCTGCACGAACCCGTGCTGGCGGCGTGGAGCGGCCCCAGTGCTGGCACACCCGCAGTGGCCGTGCCTACGCTGTGACCCTGAGCAGGGCGATGATGAGCTCTTACCAGCCCACAGCGGCCCTAGTGTATGAAAACACTGTTTTTCCTTATATCCGTATACTGTAGATAGTAGCAGAAGTTGTACTAACCCCCCAGAACTGTTGGATATCGAGAAAGGGTGTTGTGAGTGTTGCCAGCCCTCGTACCACACACGGTCACTTCCGAGCTGTGTGGCAGTGCGTACCCATGCCATGGGTTGTGCCGAATAGTGCTGCTCCCTGGAAGTTCTGTGCTGTGAGGACTGAGGCTGTTAAGTGGAAATTAAAAGGCAGATGAGAATGAAAACCGTATGAAATTGAATTTCCTGGTGTTTGAGGTGCCAACTCCTGCAAATGTTTCAGCATGCTACAAGAAAACTGAGGGGACACAGTCACACAACTTTCAGACGTGAAATACACAAGTTCTGTGTTGCAATTCCAGGAGAATCCTGAAAAAACCATTTCAGCAGGCATTGAATTTATATGGATTCTCAGTAATTGTGTGCCATGGTCACTGTTACCATGTTTCCAAGACATTGTTAGGCACTTGATCATGGGCCTGTTTCACATCAAAACAACAGAAATTTCCCATTACCACTGCTAATGCTGTTTTTTTCTAACACGGGGTTTGAACTCCCAGAATAGGATCACCATTAATCCTATAGAAAGATACTGTCATTTGTGTCACTTTGTCACTGTTAAATAGTCGATTAACATTCAAACTCATTTCCAAGTTTCATTAGAGAAAAAAAATGAAGAATCATTGCAACAGCATATAAGCTTTGAATATTAAAATAATAATAAAAAGCAGCTTTCACTCATGTCCTATTGGTTTTGGTTTCGGGTTCAGAACACAGCCACTCAGGATAGGTTAAGCAGCACAGATGGCAGGTTCGGAATGACAAAAACCTCAGTACTTGCTCTGCTCTGGCGATGGGAAAGTTGTTTTTCTGGTGTAACAGGCTCTGTCTCTAACATGTCCCATCCTTGCAGATAAAATAATTTTTTACTCCCATGACTTCAAGCAGATGATCTCATAAAGATCTAAAGTTTGTTAACTCTAAAGCTTGCAATGATTTACCTTACCATATTACTACAGATGATAAAATCCTTTGCATCATCATGTATTTCCAACAATTAAAGGAGAAAAATCAAGCAAAATCATTAGTCAGCCTTCAAATTATGCCTTGCTAGCATATTCCTCTTGGAATAAATTAGGACCTGTATGGAGGACACAGATGTGCATTTGTGAAAGGGAGAAGATAAGAGTATGCTTTTATCAGTGAAACTCAATTTTAAAGGCCATGTATCGAATTTCAGCAGCAGTGGGCCAAGAAAAAAACCTTCCTCTCCCCTGGAGCACAATTAATGAGCTTATAGGAGAGCTGTTTTAAATCACATGACAAATACATCTTTAGAAGTGGAGAAAATAACTGAAAAATAAGAGTTCAGCAAATGTCTGTTTTGGAAGAGTAGAAGGAATTCCAGTAGTTGCTACCATATTCTGGCAACTTTCCTTCCCCCCTCCAGTATTTCATGCCAGTATCATTCATACTAGACTTCGGGGTTTTTTTATTTGTTTTGATTCCTCTCAGGTCAGCTCAATACTTATTACCTAAATCCACTGATTTGCATTACTCATGTGACAGCACTGGCCCTCATTCAAGTCTGTAATCCCTTAATATTTCTCATGTGAAAATTGCGTTTGTTAACTTTATCAAAATCCTCTTCTGGAATGCCATCTAGTGGTTTTACTTAGGTAAAGACCAGCTTCTACCCTCGTCAAGACTGAAAAATCCTTCAAAACCAAACAATGAAACAAAGTATTTCACGCTTTTTCAATTTTCAAAATCTAAAAATTTCTGTAATTGTTGTAATAATAGTTGGGGAAAAAAAACCCCAGTGCTAAATATGAAAAAAACGTTTCTGGAGTGAATTCCCTGGGAATACTGTTTTTCTCTTCTATTGACCTACTCCAATACCATTTGCAAGAAATAGAATATAAATCTGTAATTAATAATTTATAATAATGATGTCACAGGTAAATGTATAGGCCTAAAAACTATGAAAAAACAGCTATGACCAAGTACGTTGTGTAATGTAAGTAGTGCATGTATAAATGCTTATTAAACTGCAGATTTTTGTGATGTAGCTATATTCCTGTCTTTAAACTTGCAGGAATGTTACTAATGGTCTTGAAAAAAACATCAGTAAAGGCAAACCTGCACAGTACCCTTAGATCTAGTTAGGATATTTTAATTGGGATTTATAAGCTTAAATCTCTGAACAAAAGCTTTCAAAAGAATCACAGCATATCCTGAGTTCCCAGATCACAGAATATTCTGAATTGAAAGGGACCTGCAAGGATCATCAAGTCCAGCTCTGAAATGAATGGCCCATCCAGGGACTGAACCCACATCCTTGGTGTGATTAGCCCCATGTTTTAACCAACTGAGCTAATCTCAGTGCTCAACTACCCTCTGAAAAACCTTCTTGAAATAGCAAACCTAGACCTCTCCTGATACAGCTTCATGCTGTTCCCTTGGGTCCTGTCACTGGTCACCAGAGATGAGTCCCTGCTCTTCCACTTCCCCTTGTTGAGAATGTTGAAGACCACAATGAGGTCTCCCCTCAAGTCTCTTCTGCTCCAGACTGAACAGGCTCAGTCACTCCTCATACGGCTTCCCCTCAAGGCCCTTCACCATCTTCCCTGCCCTCCTCTGGACACTCTAAAAGCTCTTTCTTTCTTGTGGCACCCAAAACTGCCCCCAGCACTCACCATGAGGCTGCCCCAGTGCAGAGCAGAGTGGGACAATCCCCTCCCTTGCCCAGCTGGCCATGCTGTGCCTGATGCACCCCAGGACAGGGTTGGCCCTCCTGGCTGCCAGGGCACTGCTGACTCAAATTCAACTTGCCACTGGCCAGGACCCCCAGGTCCCTTTCTACAGCTCTGCTTTCCAGTGTATCATTCCTCAATCTGTCCGCATATCCAGGGTTGCCCCATCCCAGGTGCAGAATCCAGCACTTGTCTCTCTTTAACTTCATATTGTCGGTGATTGCCCATCTCTCTAACCTGTCGAGGTCTCTCTGAAAGGCCTCTCTGCCTCGAGGGAGCCAACAGCTCCTCTCAAAGTAGTGTCATTGGCAAACTTACTTAGTATGCCTTCCTGTCCTGCACCTAAGTCATTAATGAAGGTATTGAAGAGCACTGGGCCTAAGATGGAGCCCTGTGGGACCCAACTAGTGACCAGTAGCCAGCTTGATGTCACCCCATTTACTGCAACACTTAACACTCACGATGTGAATCAACAATACACCAATACAAGTCTACACGAAGACTTTGTGGGATCCCAGTACTAAAGCCTGTGCCACACGTGTTACGCCAAGTATGGTAACCTACCTGCTAACAAGAAACCAGTGCTGCCATCACTTTTGAGTAGTAGTCTTCTTTCTCCCCCTCACCTCTCCAATCTTCCCAGTACCTCCCGCAAGTCAGAAATAGTGTTTAGTTATGTGGGCAGCAAGGTCAGCCAGTTCAGGACAGGGATTCAGCTGAAACCTAAAAACCTGTTATTTTTGGGAAGCATTAGATCCCTCATCACAGTATCTGCATGGCCATGAAGACCCTGTCAGGGGGTAACCAAAAATACACAACCAGAGGTGGGACAAAGTCATCATATTTTCTTCAGCTTGGATTTTGATTTCAAGTGGCCTGCAATGTCTGTATTTTTAACTTACAAATACAGATTATAAAAATAACTCAGCATAAGGCACAAATACCCTGTTAAAATACAAAAAATTAAATAAACCAAAGGTTGTAGAAATGCCAGAAAGAATTTTCTTAAAACCATTTTTGCAAGAAATTGGCAGCAGTCTTTAGATTGCTAAATATAAATGGACAAAATATATTTTAATGAAGTGATTATCTTTAATTTAAAGACAACTGTCAGTAACAATAGATTAATAATTCATTTTTTCCTTTTTACTTTCAAGAGGTTACACCATTTTGAAAATTATATTGGCCATCTCCACTGGTCAGAAGGAGGTTCTTCAACTAGAGGCTCCCATGGTTTCCACTGTATCATTTTTCTTGCCAGGGACAGCTCATTTTCAGCCTGTTAATAAACACCATACACAAAGTCTTAAATTCTATACAATTGCCAAAATATTAAATTACCTCTATTTCACCTAATAGTGAAATAATATTTCACCTAATATTTCACCTAAGTGATGTCATTATCTACCATGATCACAGACTACCACAAATTTCACCTCTAAATATCTAAGGAACTGTAACGTTTTTGGGGTTTGTTTTTTTAAAAAAATGGCATCACCCCCAAACAGACAGTCTGTTCAGCAAGACATCCCCAATGACAACTTCATGGTATTTTCCACTCTATTTGGATTATGCCCCTATGTTTTTCAGTCCTCTTCTGCCCTTTTCACCAATTTAGACTCTGTAAGAAGCAATGTAGGTATACATGCATATTTATAAGCATAATACAAGAAACACTGGTTAATTTTTAAAGTTTTAGCATGGCCATCCCAATCACAACAGGAAAATTAGTTTTCAGGTTTTTTTTTTTTCTGTTTCACTGTTTGTTTTGCAGCAAAGGAAGATACACAAAACTGCCAATTTTATGTACAGAAGCTCAGCAAAAGGAAGACTAAAAAACACCTCTACATTTGTACTTCATCTTAAATTTCCACTCATTACCTGTACAATGACTTCTTCTATCTGACCACTATTCAGTTTGTCCTGCAGTTTTTGCACATCAGTCTCCTGTGTGTTCAAATACATACAATAAAATGTTTTAGTGAGAAGTAGAAAGCCCATAAAAAGCATGAAAACAGTATTTTAACCAGATCACACTCCAGTCTTTCTCAGAACTACTATCAAATTAGCTGGCTTATATAATTTTACATTATCAAAGAAATCTCACACTCATTTGTTACTGAAAAGCAAACATCAAACCCTCAATGATAAATACAAAGAATGAATGCTATTTAATGAACCTAAAGAAGTATTAGCAGATAACGGCTTTAGTTTATATCTTGGAAAAAAATCTTGTTCTTAGATTTTTATAGAGTCATATGCAACTTTTCAATTATCATCTTAAATACACAAAACCAGTATTGCACAGCTTAATATAAAAAAGCGGTTTTAAATACTGAAAACAAGGACTGTTCTAAGATACTACATTGGCCTGAGCACATACATTTTTCTGTGCAAGTGTGTGAAAATTACCACTTTTCTATGAATCTTTCAAAAAATATATGTTTGCTTCTAATTTTCACAGATCATCACCAGGAGATTAACAATTCCTTTAAATATGCCATCAAAATATCCCAGTAAATAACAAAAATAAACCTCGATGCTTCAATTGTTTCTGAATTGATAGCAGAAAGTTACATGTGCACCTGAGAAACAGCCAGGCAGTCCAAAAATCATTTTTCTCATCCTATGAAATTTTTTTATGTGCCTTATAATGAAATAACACTGCACTTACTTTTTTCACCAACTCAAATCGCTCATTTACAATCTGCTCGGTGTATTTCCTATAAGCTGCATCTTTGGGAATGTTTTGCAGGACACCAAGGATTTTTGTGTACAGTATTCGCAGGCGCTGAAGTGATCACAAGACATGGTTAAAATACACAGCTACAATTATTTCACTTCTTGTCCTACTAAACCTACTAAGCTACTATTTATACACAAAATATGGTACTCAATCCAGAAGTTTAAGATTAACTAAGAATTAAGTCTGAGCCACTGAACTCCATCGTGGGTGAAACAGGGATTTATCAGGACTGAAAAATTACCATTGCATTCCTCAAAGTAAAAAGAAAAGGAAAAAGACAGTTGCATTCTGAACACACTTGATGCAAAATGAAAAAACAATATAGGCTGTAAAGTGCTATTAAAAAAAAAAAAAAAAAAGGCAAATTCATGTCTAACCCATCAGATACTGAAAATTTACCTGAGGAAGATACAAAGAGATTATATTGGAACAATATGAAATAGAAGCAGAATACTAAAAGAAATACAAGGAAGAAAAAATAGGAAACAAAAAGAAGACTAGCAAAGAATCTGAGCTTCAACTAAAGCATTGTCTAGTACTTTACTCTTGGCTTTAAGTCACTGAAAAAACTGAAATGTAGTAAGCTCACCCAGCAGGTGTCTGAAACGGCTGTAGACTGAGCTGGAATAATGTTTACCAAACAGCAGTGATTTTATCAATGGTTCTTTTTGACAACATTCTTAAGTATTGGAGTAAAAAGCATTTTTGAAACAGAATTGTTGTATAATAAGAAATTTCAGAGTGGAGAACTGAAGTTCTTTACTGAAGTTCTTTCAAAGCTAATGCCTCCTGAATAAGCATGATGTGGCAAACATACACTACTGAGCCTGAGGAGGCAAAAAGAAAGCCACATATTGCTACAAGAACCACCTAACGCAGTTCCTGAGTACCACTGAATTCCCATCTCAGCCCTGCTTGCCATCACAGGGCCTTGACGTCGCTTTGCACCACATGGCTGGCCTCTATCATCTAAGATCAGGCTATCCCTCTAGTATAAGTTGTTTCAGTGCTTGGGTACACCATGTAGCAAAGCAGGAAAAATCTTTTTGCCTGTGAAGTAGAAATTATATTTATGAAGAACTCAATTTAAAGAGTTCTTTGTTTTGGCATTACTGATGAAAGAAATCAAATATTGGTTCATAAAATAACTTACAATGATACGCATTAAACCTTTATCACTGTGGGCAGTTTTACTAGTTTAATTAAGCTAGCACCAGATTAAGATACACAGCAGACCTACACATGCAAGCACATCACAAAAACCTTAGATCTCACTGACAGTTTCCATTAGTACAGAACAAGATGCATGACATACCTCATGAGGGTTCTCAGCTACAGCCAATCCTACAAGTCCAGTGGTCTGCAGAGAGAGCATAAACATACTTAACACAGCTAAACATCATTTCCACACTCATTATTTTGTTTTGACTCAATATGTACCTGACAGGGACCATTCTGTAACACCAGCCCTGCCTCCTGCCATATCCCCATTATCTCAGAGTTCCAGTGCTCCAAGAGGGAGCAGCTCACCTTACCAGAATCAGAATCATAGAACATCCTGAGTTGAAAGGGACCCACAAGGATCACTTAGTCCAACTCCTTCCCTGCACAGCACCATCTCCAAGAGTCACACCATGTGCCTGAGAGCACTGTCCAAACGCTTCTTGAACTCTGTCAGGCTGGTGCTGTCACCACTTCCCTGGGGAGCCTGTTCCAGTGCCCAACCACCCTCTGGGTGAAGAACCTTTTCATAACATCCAAACTAAACCTCCGCTGACAGAGGTCCTGTCATTGGTGACCACAGAGATCAGTGGTCAGATCTGCCCCTCGTCTTCTCCTCATGAAGAAGTTGTAGACTGCCATGAGGTGCCCCCTCGGCCTCCTCCAGGCTGAACAGACCAAGGGCCTCCGCCGCTCCTCATAGGGCTTCCCCTACAGGCCCTTCACCATCTTTCTTGCCCACCTTTGGATGCTAATAGCTCAGTATCTTTCTCAAATCGCGATGACGAAAACGGCACACAATACTCAAGGTGAGGCCGCTCCAGTGCAGAGCAGAACGGCACAATCCCCTCCGACCGCCTGGCGATGCTGTGCCTGATGCCCACCAAGTGGCTGCTGAGGCAGCTCCGGTGCCCTCGCCTCCTGCCGCCCCACACCGCGAGCCCGCCGCCCCCGGGGACCGGGGAGGGGACCCGGGCCCTGCGCTGCCCTCGGCCTTTCCCTTGCAGGGTGCCCCGCTCGCTCTCACCCCGCGGCTCGTACACCCCCTGCCCTCTCCCCAGAAAGGACGACCCCGCGCAGCAGCGGGACCTGGACACGGCTCAAGGCCCCCGGCGGCGCCTCACCTTCCTCAGCGCCCCCGCCATGGCCGCGCTCGCGGCGCCCTCAGAGGACGCGGCGGAGGGCGCCGGGCTGCGCATGCGCCGCAGCGGCCCGGGCCGGCGCTGTGCGGACAGGCAGGCGCTGGCAGCGCCGCGCGCGGAGCGGTGCCTCCGGTGATGGGATCGCTCAGTAAACAAAAAACGCCCTAGAACACAAACAGACAGAAAATAGAAAATACGGAACTTAATTACGGGCCTTGAGATAAGAGACAACGGGACAAAAGAGCAGTGAAAAGACAGTTTAAGTTACTGGTAGAGGTGAACAAGATGTTAATTTGACGATCCAGTTGGTCCTCTATTAAGTCTTATGCTTAGTTGCTAACTTAATGGGTGAGTTTTGCGTAGTGAGTAATACCTTGTAAGTTTATATCTTACTCTGGACAAACTTTTCTTTCTAATTCCTTTGCGCTGCTCTTGAGCTCCTGTTTCCCATAGCTGGTAAGCAAACTGAACAGTCCGAGTTTCAGAATGTCGTCGAGTTCTGCCTGGATGCCAGTCCTTTGGGGAAACATGCACTTCCACCAATCTGCAACTAAACCAAAGTGGTTAATACAGTTTACATCAGAATTCGGGGTTTGTGTTTCCCCACTTCTGGGTTCTTTGCAATTGCGCTGGAAAGAGCTGAAGTTTCTTTCCAAGGTACTGAAGTTCTTTCTCTTTGCAAAATGACAGTCTTTAAAAGTTTCTCCCTTTTCTTTTTTGGATCAGCCCGGTATTTTCCCCTTGTCTCTGATGGTCCAACCGGATGATCTCTCTCCTGACCACACTAACAGACCACAGCACAAATTGTTCTGTGCCTGGTGATCTTTTAAGGCAGCATCGTTCAAAAGTAGTTTTGAGTGACTGTTTAGACAGCCTAAGCACGTAGGAGTCCTTGCCACATCCTAACAAAGGGTGAAAAACAGTAGGCCGTGTTGATGAAAATGTTCATGAAATCAATCCCAGAGTGGTACTGTGAGAAATTCTCCAAACTGGTCAAACCCTGTTTCAATAGATGATTTATTTTAAAACATAACAAAGCTGAAAACTACAAAGTATTATCAGTGTACAATCAACAAGTCCCTGGCTTTGAAAACAAACCAAAAAAACCCCCTCCAAACCACCCAGACAGTATTTCATTTTATTTATTATCTGTTTTACACTGGGGATACTGTTAGGAGTATTATCCTGGCTGTTAATATTCAGTATGTAGGCACCCTAGGAATGCCTTGCTGTAGCTCTTCGTCCCATGTTTTTCTCACCAATGAATTTGTCTCAGGGTATTTTATTTCAAATTGCCATATGATTTGGTATCTGGGCAAAACTCTTCTATTTATTCAGTATGAAACATAATTGATGGATTTATATGTGGAATCAGGCACTTTATGCAGAATGCATAATGTTATTAAAAATATGTGAAAATCAAAGCAATACCATGTCTGTAATGTCGATATGTACTAATTCTGATGGTGTCCTGGTTATGTAAAGGAAATGAAAGGACTGAAAGTAAGTAATTAAAATATTTGTGTTCTTTATATGTATTATAAATATGTATTTTTTATTTTTTAATTAGATAAGAATATATTTCTGTTCATATCATCTCTTAGCCAACAGTAGAGCAGGATCTCAGAATTGTTTCTGTCTGCTTCTGTTAGACTGGGTTTTTTAGGGGCATGCCACTTTTAGGTCACGCTGGCAAAAGAAATTGCAGTGAATATTATCATTAAATGTTTTTGTTGTTGTTGCGTTCAAAGATTGAAATGCATGTAGTGCCTTAGTTAAGCTTACACTTTTATGGTTCTATAAATGCAAGTGAATCGAGAGTCACGGAAGAGTTCACAGTGTAAAATTGAATTTCATTAGAACAATTAAAGAGAAGTTGGAAGTTTGGAGGGTTTTTTCAGTTTGTTGTGTACCCTTATTGTCTGTTCATTATGGTAAAGATGGTAACTAATCGGTTAAATTGGTTGAAACCAGAACATGACCGAGGTTTTGAATCAGTGATGTTTCCAGCTTCTTCCTTACCACATGCCTGGGTTTAGCTTGCTGGGTACTGCTGTTCTTGATCTTGCTCTGGGGTTATTCTGTATTTTCATCACTGCTGTCTGTGGTACCATGCCTCCTGCTTCTTTGCCCAGTTTCAAGTTATTAAACTAGTTAAATAAGTACTGTAATTGTCTGTCATGGTATCTCTAAGGCTTTCCATCATGTCAGCCTCAGAGAGAGATATCAGTTTTTGGTGATGTAATATGGTGGGGTCTGCAATTAGTTAAAGGCTAAATCTTCTCAAATTTGTTGTGATTTATGTAAATATGCTCCCATATTTTGTTAACGTAGCACTTGAGAATAATTGGCAAGTCATTAGTTTTCTTAATGGGAGTTGTTTAACCAATGGGGGCACAGATAATCTTCTTGTACCCCCAGACCTCGTGTTACATTTGATGAGATTTTAGAGAAGTCATGTGTAATACTTTCCTGAGGGTCGAGTCTGCTTATGTTACAGTTGTACAAGGTCAGACCTTAATTTATCTAGCAACTGCGTATTTAATTTTAGAAGTATCACAGGACACCTCAGCTTGCAGGGCACCAGTCCTGGCTGTTCAAAATGCAGGCCCCAGAGTAACACTGGCAAGATAATGGGTTGAAATGGTGAGACTGTGGTATGCTCGCCAATTAGACTAAAAGAAAAATAGTTTAAAAATGTAATAATTAAGAAACTGAGTCCAAATTTAGATTGCTAGTAATTATTTTGTTGCTGTGAATAACCTCTGTGCATGCCTAAGGGCCTTCTATTTATAGAGTAATGCTAAGATTGTCTAGTTTATTTTAAGGATAAGAAATTAGAATAACATTAACTCCCACATAAATTTATGTGTTTAAAAGCAATGAATAGTTGATACACTTCTTTCCAAGGAAGGATGCAACTCCCATGATTAGCAAGTAGTTAATATTTTTTACTAATGAAAAAAGAGTAACTTAGAGAGAAAATATTTTTTCTGTTTTAAGTAAAACATCAAGAAGTAATATCTAGTTTTTCAGGTATGAATATAAAAAAATATAAGAAAATTACCAGGCTACTCAAAATGTTGTTTAATGAAAATATTCTTTGTAATGTAAAAAACTAAAACTCATTTAGAATAAGGATTTGCAGTTGTTTCCTGTGATCTAGTGTGTGGATCTGGCAATTGAGAAACTGCCATGAGTGAATGGAAGAAGATTTTCCTGCTGAGCTTTTTAGCCTTTTCATTGCCACATCACGTAATGTAGCAGGGATGTTTCTGTTGCTGCTCAGAGTACCAGCCATGCTGTTACGTTCCCCTGTGATCCTTGTGGAACATCCATGCTTTGGTCAGACCTTGTCACCTCAGCACAGTGTATTACCAGCAGTGATATAGCAGATCAGGCTCTCGAAGCGCGTGTAGACAGACCCTTGGCATTGTGTCCAGCACTTGTGCTCTGGGGAGCTGTTTGTGGTACACCTACTCTACCCTGTCACAGTGACTTGCTACCTTACCAGCTTTCTTATTTCACAGTATATGAATTTTTGTGGGATAAGACGATTGGAAAAGAGTACGCACAGCACTTCTGAAACATTGCTCACTTGAGACCTTTCTGGTTAAGTTTGCGTTCAAGAGCTTTATGATGCCTGTGGCATTATCAGTCAGGGGAGTATAGCAAAGCAGGAGAAAGCTGACCACATGGGTATGGAAACTGCATGACCAGAGGAAAATTTTCTGTGATGGCCTCTGAACTGATTTATTCCTCTGATTTTCTGGAGAGAAAGGAATGGTAGAAAGGAAATACATTTTAATGAAAATAAAAGGATTTTATTACTAAACAACTATCTTGCTTAGTGTTCTTAACTCTTCTTGGAAACACTGATGTTGGGAGGGTATTGATCATCTGGCAGGACTAGACCGTATGTGGCCGTACATTGTTACAAAGATTTTGTAATACGCTAAACTGACTTTTTTCAGAGAGTTTGCGGTGTGAGGGTTTGATCTAAGGCCTGTATAAATCTTCGTGAGCTTTCTTGGTTCAGGCTCTGGGGTAAGTATGATATGATGGGCTGCAATATAATAATTCTCAACTCTCCTAAGGACAGCAACTTAGTAGGGCTTGCATGGAGGTCCATCCATGTGGATCCAATAGGGGGATCATGATTCATTAAAAAAAGCTTTATCAGTGGCACGAAACCTTCAAATGGAGGGTTTTCAAAATGGAAGGTGTGAAAAAAGGGAAAGTAACTTCTGTCTTAGAGCTGTTGTGGAGGAAATGAGATTATGAATGTTATATATTTTTTCCTTAATAAATTATCTTATGTAAATTAGCTATTTCATTAGGAGCACCTCTTAGCTGCCAACAAAATATTAATGTATTCTAAAATGTACTTTCCTTGTAGCTGATGGCAGGCTGAGGTTGTAGTTATGTTCATTAATGTATACTTCTGAAACTGTTAGTCCAGGAGAGGTTTTATCTTTGCTCTCTAAAAGGTTTATGAGTGTACATAACAAGAGTGTATTTGTGAGTTAAATGATGGAAGCTTTAAGGTGCCATCAGAATTAGAGAAGTGTTAATGAAAATGAGAGGAAAAATGCATAAAAGAGCCTTGCCTCAGAATTCTCCTGCCTGTCAATGGAGTGCATTGCCCACAAGAGATGAGGGAGAGTGATACATGTGTCCACATTGTGATGAATAGTTCATCATATGTGTTAAATCTTTTTTTAGCCTGTTATGCTATAACGTTGACTATGGACACAATAGGAAGGAGCAGAGAACCTTCAGAAAAGCTTGTCCTTTATGAACAACAAAAAGGTCTGTTCTTCTAAGCCCCAAGTGAAAAGGTGTTTGTGAATATTCTTTTGTTATTCTTGGACTCCTTTGTGTTCAGAGATGGCACTCAAGACCAAAGTTGAATATTTTTTCCTTCAGAAAAAATGGGATTGAAGTATAGATTTTTAACATTTTCCTTCAGATTTTTTCCTTGCAGTTAAAAACCCAGGCCATGGTTCCAGTACACATTGAAAGAGGTGAGAAACTGTATGTCATAGGTTAGCAAGCATTGTCCCGGAAGGGATATCCTTGCTAAGGGGTGCTTACAGTTTCCTCTGGGACCTGATGGAACCTATCAGCTGGCCAGTTTGAATATGGACAATTCTTTAAGCCACTTAAAGTTGTGATCACCTCTGTGATCCACATTTAAGAATAGGCAAACTCCCCCTCCAAGCTCTCTCTCGTTTCCGGCACTGGCACAGGTGGCTGCGGGCCCCGTGTGGGGGCCAGCGGGCCCAGCCAGGCCCTGCTTGGGCCAGGCCGGGCCGGGCCACGGCCATCCTGGAGCCGATGGACCTGTTCCAGCCATGGAACCCTCCCCCACTGCCTTGCCGTGGGCAGCCGGAGCGGCTCGGCTCTCCCCCCTCTCCACTGCGATAAAAAAAATTCAACATTCCAGCTGCAAAGCTGCAAGGCCGAGGTGAGATTAACCCTTTTTACTGCTGTGAAGAGCTGAAAACCCTAGGGAAGAGAGAGAGGAGATGCTTAAAGCTGAAATTCTGTTGTGAAGCTATGATATATCAGAGTATCCCGTTGTAATTCCATGAAGATATGGGGGGTGGAGTGTTCAGCTCGTAAGCAAGAGCACCTGCGCTGAGATAGGCAGATGCTGACGCAGCTGTAATTTCATGAGAAGTTTGGACAGGGAGAGATGAACCAGATGAGGACTTTTGCTCCAAACGGGAAAGGAGAAAACCTCAGTCCCTAGAGATGAACCAGATGAGGACTTTTGCTCCAAACGGGAAAGGAGAAAACCTCAGTTCCCAGAGATGCTCCCAGAGATAGTCCTAACAATGAAGATGAGGAAGACCCTTTGCTCCCAGGGAAGGAGAAGGGCCTCTGTTTTTGTTCCTGAACGGCTCAACCTTAAAATTGTACCCCAAAAAACTTCAAGAGTGGACCCTCAAACGCGGGAAAACCAATTGCTATCTGTGTGTGACCTTGAAAAGCTGCATGTCGGGGGAAAGGACTCACACGCAGGCATAGAGACTCCTCTTCCTAAATGGACTGAACAATATTTGGAAGTGGGCGGCTGTCTCGTTGTGATACTGTTGTCATAGCATGAGCAAGAAGAGACTTCTCTTTCTAAATGGACTAAACAAGGTTATTATGGCAGTGGTAAACAGACTGAACATCTTAAGGGTTGTCTTTTCACATTGTCAGTGGGAGAAGGGAGGAAAGTGGGAGGAGGAGGAGAGTTCTGAAGGTGGTATAATTTTTTTTTTTCCCCCCTTCTTTTAGGTCTGTTAATAAACTTCTTTATATTCTTTCAAGTTTGGTGCCTGCTTTGCATTTCTCCTAATTCTTATCTCACAGAAGATAAACAGTAATGAGTATTTTAGACCAAACCACTACACTGTATTATGTGGGGATCTGAATCCGAGAGACCTTTAGTTTCTGAGTCAATCTGACTGTAAGCCCTTACTAATTTAATTTTGGTTTGCAAGCTTTATCATAATATACTAAGTAGTAAGGTATTTGCGGATGGGATTATAATATTGGCTGTGGTACTTTGAGTGACTTACTGCTTACAAGAGCAATGCAGAAACTAGTCTAAAAAGAAACTTGATGAATATTTCCCCTTGAAAATAAGTTTCAGAAGATTTCTTCCAAATAGCATTTCCAATGTTCCTTCTCTATTTGCAGAATGACTAGAACAATGATCCCTCTGTGAAAACCATACAACAGGGACTTAGTATAATTGTTTAATATTTGTTCAACACTTTGAGGATGATAAGTGTTCAGTGTGGTAGAAAGAGCACATGACTGCACAAACTGTGGGAGCAGTAGTTTAAAATTTAAAAAAACCCCTGATTCAACAGGACAAATGTGTTAAGCCACTAAGATTGAATCAGAGAAACGATCAAAACCCAAAACTCATTTGGAAAAACCTAGGTTTTTATGGCTATGCATATATTAACTGAAAGCTTTTTTCCTTCTGTGTGTTTCACAATATAAACGACTGCATTTTACACTTCAAAAACCTAGAAGGTGTTGTAAAGAGTGACATTCCTGACCTTCCAGTTAAAATGAGAATTTACTAGTAAGATGGTTGGTTGATGTGACATGTGAGGAAAAAGCATGGTGAACATAAGCCACAGTTACAGCTGGTGATACGAGCAGACTGAATTTAAGTTGATGACTATAGTTAAAAGGTTTGACATACTCTGTTGCTAATCCACTGAGCATTTCAGTGACTCTCACACCTTGAAAATAATAGCTGGCATGGCTTGACCATCACCTGACCTTCTGCACCAAACTCCTGTGAATGTCCATTAAACTTCACAGCTGCAGTAGTGCAGAGTCCAAAGTCGTTTGTCTTCTTTAATAGACTGTGCCTTGGCAGTATAAAGATAAAGCAATATTTGTGACTGTGGTTTGCTTTGGGGGGTTTTAACATATTAAGGACCATTAAAAGTGATAATTAATAACATGTGATGAGACCATTTGATTGTATCACCTGGTGAGAACAATAGGAAAATTGTAACATCCATGAAGCAAGGTAAAACAACTAAAATAAAGTAGTCCCTTTGCAAATCTGAGCTTTTGGCATATTATTTTTTCAACTGCATCATGTTTATCTGTTCGAGTTTCTAAGGTCAAGTATCTGGGCTTCAAGAGCTTGTGAACCTGACATGTGCTTTGGAGGAAACTGATCAAAGAGAGTGGCTTCCACTGCCTGAGGTTGCAGCTCGACCAATTCCACAAATACTTGAAATCACTTTAGATGGCAAGTAAGGTTAAAATAGCCCATAAGATAAGGGGAGCAGCAAAGAAACTGAGAACAATGAAGACGCCAACAGGCTAGAACTAAAAAAGTATGACCAAGTCCTCCATGAAGCCTCTTGCTTGTGTTGTTTAAATGTTCAGGCAAATTTTCTGGGTTTGGAAAAGTTGCATCGATTTACACCAGCAAATAACTTGGACCATTTTTAACACTTTGTTCAGAAACTTGTACAGACAAAGCAAAAATTACTATTCAGCATTCATTGTGCTTGGCAGTACTGGTTAGGTAAACATAATTACGGGTACTTTTCATAAAAGCTTAGCATTTAAGGATTTCTGGTATATGTATATGTGTTAACAGCCTTGTGCTTTAATTTTGGTTTATCTTTTTTTCACTCTCTTACCTCTAGCATCTTATAAATCAACATGGGAATACAAAACATGCAATGGAAAAATAGCATTAACTTTGGCAGCAAAAACTAGCTGTGTGAAAAATGTGCAAATGATCCTGGAAAAGGGTATTTATCCCAGTACCATAAATTACAAAGGAGAAACTCCACTTCTTCTTGGTAACTGCCTTCTCTGTCTGGGTTTAAGCAACATGACTAACAGCACTTCTTCTTTGTTCAATACCCAGCCCAGCACTCCTGTTGGCTTGTGTGGTTTAAATGCTGGTCGTTACTTTAGATGAAACTAAATGCCCAACACCTGGTGAAATGTACTCAGCATTTTGTTCAGCACTCATCATGCTTCAGGTGATCACTCAGCTGATCTTTAAGATGCTCCTTATGTTTTAGGTGGTTGCTGAGCTGCTGCTAAGAAAAGGGGACCAATTTTTTTATTCAAGGTACTTTCTCTGTCTGGTCAGATGCTACCTTTATCAACCTGGTTCTATTCAACCATCTTATGGTACAAGTAGAATACAAGAATAAGCTATGGTTTTAACTGGAATGTACTTTTTCTGGAGGTTAGTGGAGATTTTTGGTTTTATCAGATGGTTTCTTGAGGAGTAGGCAGGTACTTTGAAAAACCTCTCATCTCATTTCCCTCCCCTCTTGTGCTGAAAACAAGTTTCAACTGCACTGTAATACCCCACTCTAAAGAAAGATGATTCCTTTGGAAGATTTTATGCTATTGGTAGACTTAAGTGAGTTTTACTGTACATGAGTAATTTAGCTATATTAGCTTCCAGTTTCTGTTAAATGTCAAAATATCTTCATGATTCTGAAGAGAATAAATCTGTGAAATTAATATGAGAAAATGTAATGTATAATGCAATTATCACTATTGAAATATTCAGTTATCTAACTTTTTATTAACTTTCATCCAATGCAAATACTGTATTACCATTTTAAGGCCCTGAGGCATTTATAAGGCATTCTTCTGAAATTTCTTGCTTTCAGTTCTTTTCAATAATTGTAAGTCTGTGAAACTTCAGCTATTTTCAGCCATTGCTTTTAATGAATCCTGCAAAGAGTTAACTAGAGCTGCTGAAAAAGATCTTTCCCCTTATAATGAGAATTTAGTTTCCTAAATGTTTCTCTATACAGTATAAACTCCTGAAAGTGAGGTCTGTCATCAGTTTATTTTTTATGTGATGCTTTTTGTGTTTTTCTGTCGCTTAGCACTGAAAATGTGGATGTAGATATTGCTGTACATCATGCATTTCAACTGTAGTTTCAGTGAAACAGAGGATCAGGTGCTTAACACTTAATAGATGATACTCATGATTTAGTTACTCCTTTTAATTTTAAAACTCTGATGAGAGGTCTCTTTAGTAGAAACGTAAATGCTGAAGAAGTATCTGTCTAGTGGGATGATCTGGGCTTTTAGGTACATTTGGTCATATTATACTTCAAAGCAGTTGTGGGTAATTATGAAGACTGTTGCCTCTTGAAAACCTTCTTATATAATGAGACATTCACAAAAGTTAAATTTGTTAACCCTATGGTGCTGATCTCTCTCAGCTGCTCCGCCAGTGAGTGATCTGCTATTCCAAAGCAGAAGTTCATTCTTTTCAGAAGTAAAATAAGACTATTACTCAGCATCACGATTTAATATGTAAATAATTTGCAAGAGTAGTTATCCATGAAAACCGTGGAACCTCAAAACAACAGCATATGGCCTTTAAGTATGGCACATGTCAACAGTACTTTGGTTGACGACAACGACAGAGTACACACTAGGATTTGAGCTGCCAGGTGAGAAAGAAAGTCACAAGTGGAATTTTCCTGGGATGCCGTAATGTTTGCAACAACTTTAAAGGTAAGGACCATATTTGAATACTATGTGATTTTAATTTTTGCTTTTCTTGTGATATACCTGCTTCTGGATTCTCAGAATCAAAGTGGCTTTTACCTTCTATGCTCCAGACTGAGGCAGTTTTGAGCTCGTATTGGAGTACCTTGATTTCCCAAGCAGATGACATTACTGTTTATTTACCATATATTGGATTCTCATATTTCTAGGACTGGAAATCTTTTTAATTTCTTCTTATAGAAACATGAGGAAACAAGATGTGCATAGATAAAACATTGCTCAGCAATGCATGAAGCTGCAAAACAGAGATGCACAGACATTGTTGATCTTCTGACAAATGATGGAAATGTGAACATTAAGGGTGAATATTGAGTAACACCTTTAGGGCTTACGGCTGAATGTGGTCACTGTAATGTGCTGGAGCATCTTAATCATAACCCTATGTAGTCAGGGAAAGACAACTACACCTCTGCACTGGCATACATCTTGCTTGACTGATGAAGTCTTTCAGGTGATTATGGAAAAGGAAAGAAGGAAAGGAAGCACAGGTGAGTGTTTTTGCTAGACTGGAGTGATGCTTCCATTTTTCCATAATGCGTGTGAGAGGAGTGGCAGAGTTGAAAGCAATTCATTTCAGTCAAGGAGAGATTGCTATACGTGCCCTTCTTGCCCTTCTATATTTCTCTCTTTACATGCCCTTCTTGCCCTTCAGTGTTTCTCCTCACTCCATCCCTCCCTCCCTCCTATCTTTCCTTCCACATATGGAATTATATTGGTATTAATTAATGAAGTGTTTTTGAAATATGCCAGTTTCAAAGTGCTCAGTTGCCATTCTTACAGTCAAAGCAGAGCCCACTCAGATGAGCACTTGAACTTGTATCTGTACACCTCTTATTTTGCCTTCGAGTTTTATATTTGCCACAAAAAATACTTCTTGTTTTAGTAAAGTTTCAACTTAAATATATCTGATAATAAGGAGGAAAGTACTGTGGGTTTGTTTTTATGATGATCTACAAATCACTTTGGATATAAATATAAGTTCTGTATCCTCCTTTGAGGTGGAGATGTCAAGACCTTAGCAGATGATTGTGCATCAGTACTGTTTAAAACAGCTGGAGGACGTAGTCTAGGCTGCATAGCTCTGCTTTTGGAATATGGAGGAAGTGGCAATGTGCCTAATGAGGCAGGACTGCTTCCCATACACAAAGTGGCTTGTGAGTATGAGCTTGGACTTTACATTTTCTCTAAGAAAAAGTGTGGCACAAGCTCACATCAGAGATGGCTGTGGTAAACTTGGAAACATACTTATATAAATTTATATTTTAGAAATACCTGTGTTAGATTAGATTTAATAAACTTTTATTTTTAGCATAATCAAAGCAAAATGCAAAACACTCTCCTTAGAATTAAGTGAAAACCACTGAAACAACTTAAACACAACATCCTATTTGACAGTGCTCAAAACTGGTGTTCCTGTGTTTTGATCTTTTGTAAAATGTCTAGTTGGTAATTCAGAGTATAGCTGGATGAGGGTTATTTTCCTCATGCAAGGAAATTACACCTGCCTAGTTTTGTTCACTGTTTTTTTGGGGCCAAGAAGTATCTTATTGTAGCCACAACCCAAACAGCTCACTCAGCTGTAGATGGCCAGAACCAGTTTCTAGAGCTCGTCATTGAAAATGGTTTGGATGTCAACACTCTCTTGACCGAACACGTAACTTCAGATACTTACAATCTGAAGGAAAGGTGGATGGAAGGAAAACTGCACTTTACTGTGCTGTTTCTAACAGTGAGATCCTTTGCACCAAAATATTGCTCAAAGCAGGAGCAAATGCAAACAAAGATCCTTTAAAATGTGTTTGTGTGGCGGTGAGAGCTGGCAGCCATGGAATTGTAAAGCTACTCCTATCTTATGGAGCAGATGTCAACTGCTAATTTTGTTGCTTAATGATATGCATTTCCCCAGTGCATTTGGTATCCTTTGAATGGTGACATGATGCTGAGGCTGTTGCTCAGCCATGGATATAATGTAGAGATGTGTTTGGACTTCATGTGTCAGGGTATCTTTAGAAACTCTTCTGTGCGGGCAGCTCCAGAGCACGAACTTTGACTATTTCCTCAATAAAGGATAAACTAGTAAATACATACCTTCCTTGCTTCTCTTCACTTTGCTCTTTTCATTAGCCAGAGTTAAACATTCTAGTTTATTGTGTAGAATTAACATACTGGCAAAATCCTTTTTTAAAAACACTCTAAAAATAAAATAGCCATTTCTCATTTTCTACTCTGAGATAGAGAAAATGATGTATGTAGTGTGGTTTTATATTTGCATTCATATATTAGAGATTTGGGAAGGAAATTTTAAGAAATAATGAGGCAGGATTCTGGAATTTCTGTTCCTTTCCTAACCAGTGGAGTAAATGTGTTTCCAGAGAAGTATTTCCGTTGAACAAAACAGTGCCACAAATTACAGCAAATTTTTTTTTTGTTTGTTTTTGCCTTCAGGCCTGTTTGCATAAATGAAGGGTTCACAAAGGTTAAACATGGAAGAAAATGGCTTTTAAAGTAACCTACCTAGGTATCAATTTGACTGTTAAAGTCCATTGCTAGGACTTTGTTTAAATTATCTTCTGTAATTGCTTTAAAGTCTGTTCTTTTGGCATTCCTCTGCACAGATTTTGGAATTATGATTTGATATGTTCTCTGTTTCAGTTCTGTGAGTTTATTGCTGTTCCATGATTGAAGCATTTAGCTGGAAAAGTGGTTTCTGTTTTTGTAGATTACATGGATTATGTTCCTCTAAGTATTTGAATTAAGTTTTTCATAGAAACACAGGAAGAATGAAGAGAGATACCACAGACTGGGTAAATATCTAACTTCCAGTTAATAATGTTAGAATTTATTATAGGAAACTTTAATTACTTATGTCAGGTAACATTCATCCAAAGTGTTGTAGCATACTTCACACATTAAAAATCATGGTCCAATATAAAATTCTTCAAACATCTAAATGATTATTTTTAGGTATTTTTGCAAAGTGTTTGCTCCCAGGTACAACTTCTGTATGTGCATATTTCAAGGCTTGGCAAAATTTAAGGGACTTTAGGTAGGCCCTTTTAAGCAAAAAGTAGATTTTGATGTGCAAACAAACCAGGAAACCAAGCAGTATATCCCCTTGGTTAAGCAATATTGTAACTTTAATTATGGTTTCTTCAGAGTTGTGGCAGATCAGTGCTTGAACAGACTCACCCTCAGTCATGCTGCCATGCACTGCACAGTATGCTTCTGCACATTTAGAGGAAAAAAAAATCTGACAGAATAAATTTAAAGAATATTTAATTCACAAAACTCCCTTTTGGAGTTCTACCAAACTCCTTTTGTTGTTCTACCATCCCTTCCATCTTGAGGAAAGAAAAAAATACAAACCCTCCCAACTAAGAAGATATTTCAGTTGGTGGAGGTCGGGTTTATGTAGGGCATAATCCATTTAGCTAAATCCACAATCATCAACTGATTGGGTTGGAAGGGACCTTAAAGATCATTTAGTTCCAACCACCTTACCATGGGTGGGGACACCTTCCACTAGGCCACGTTTCTCAAAGCCATCTCGTTGAATGCTTGGCCTTGAACACTTCCAGGGATGGAGCAGCCCCAACAACTCTGGGCAGCCTGTTATTTGAGAGATATGCTGGTTATCACACACACACATATTCACACAAACCAAAGCTGAGCTCCAGTATGCTTCTGTCCTGCCCCCTAAACTGGCTCTCCCTGTTCTTCAGAATTTCTCCTTATTTGCTCTATGTCATTGTCATATGAAACCTCGCTTCTGAGTCAGAGATGTAAATTCCACTTCCAAAGAGAGCTGTATCGGTCCTTTGTGTGTCTGGTCTTCTTCATGACAGATTCACTGGAGCAAATGGAAAAAGTGAAAATTACTAGTCTGGGACACATAGAAGGTTTAACAGGAGGCTTAATTCCTCCTTCTGCCCTCAGTAGGGCTACTATTGATGTAGCTTTCTGAGACATAACTTCTGGGGGTTTTGCCAGAAATTTTGACCAGGATGAAAAATATTAATTTAGTCGCTTGTGAAAAATTTCTAGGCATCTGGCATCTGGGCCAGGCCCCTGATAGAAGGATGCCCCAGATGACTGGTGCCTGCAAGCATGGCCTGAGCACAGAGTGCCCAGTGAACCCAACACAGCTGACTGCAAGTCAAGGCTCCACTGGCCAATATGTCCTAGACATACCAGGATAAATACATGTATGCTTCATAACCTATAAACTGATATTTCTTTGTGGGAATTCCTAATCAGAAATACGGCGTTAATCATAAAAAAACCCTTAAATTGTGGTAGTTTTAATGAATACAGTGACCACAATGCAAGAATCTGGGTAACTGCATATCTGATACAGTATACTGCAACCAGCAAAAGAAACATGATCAAATAGGGCTTTAGACAGAAGATTTTAAATCCTTTCTGTGGCTAGAGCCAAATTCCATTAGTAATTTTAGTTCACGGGCAAAGGTTTATATTTAGGACTTCATACAAGCATCAGGCAATAGCTACATTGCCTGCAGCATCAAAGTATTCAAATCTAGCACTGAGCATTGCCCCAAGTGTTTAAAATACCATGAACTAGTTCTCTGACTATCATTAGGTAAGTTAAAAAGACGTGGTCTTGGTTGTGTTTATCTCTTAATCAATACAGCCAGGCCCTTTTTGTTGTTTGGTTGCCTGTTATAGGAGGTGGCCTAATACTGGTTTAAAGCTTTTCTGTCCTTCCCCATTGAAGCTATTCATTTACTGAAGACTTCTGCCCACCCTCCCTTCCCTCCTGCTTTCCCCTCCTCTCCTTCCCGCGCCCCCCTCCCCCAGCTACTAAACCAAGTACAGAATTATGAGAAAGTGTTTCATGTTTTCAAGGCATCTGTGAAGTGAATGGAGGGAGAAGCAAAACTTTATTTTAAATGAAATACGAGGTGAGATAGTCATGGAAAGGGAGCTGTTTTCTCCAGGTCAGGTTTATGACCCAGCTACGAATTGAACAACTCTTTTGACTCCCATATTTTGCAGCAATACTACTTCTGTGGATTTGACTAAATGGTGGTAGGAGCAGGAAATGTAACTGGACCAGAACTGGTGGTTGTGTGAAAAGAGGCAAAGGCAACATCCCCAGCTGGAAGAATAAATTGGTAGGAAAAAAAACCTTCTTATTTTCTCTGCTTGGACTGTGATTGAACCCTTGCACCACTAGAATTTAATTTTCTCGACTATTTGGGTGTGTCTCACGGGCTGTTCCACCGCAACCCAATTCCATGGCATGCCCACCCCCGGGCAATGTTGTCTACAAGTAATTAAATGCCCTGGCACTGATTCAGTCATGCTGTGGGATAGGGACTCCTATCGATTTGGGGGCAATGTTTGAAACCAGAGGTATAATTTGGTTTCTGTTTCTCATAAAATCTGACACAAGCAGCTGCACCAGGCTGATGAGCTCTCCAAGGAGCCAGACATTCAACAGTGGTTACATCAGCCTTTTCAGCACCCGTGGGATGGACTTTGTAGCAGTGAGTGTTTTCAGAGCTCGGTGAAAGAGGGGACCGCAGCCATGAGTCCTGTATATGACCAGCTATTCCCTGCAGAAGCCATAATGTTATGTGTGGGTCATCCATAAAACTCCATGCACTGACTACTATCTAATTTTGGGAGCTGGCATGGCAGAGCTTGTTCTGGTGGGGGTGAGGCTGAGGTGGGAGGTGGGCACCAGTTTTACTGTTTCACTGCCGCAGCCTGTGTTCTGGCACAGGCTCCAAGTGCCTGAGCTGCCCTTTCTCAGAATATTGCCGTTAGTACAGGAGTCACACATGGAAAAAGACAGTCACAAAGTCACAGGCTCTTTTGTGTCTACCTTGGGGTAAGGTAAAGGGATTTTTTGTGACCCTTACTTGGGGCAGAAGAGCCTTCTAAAATATCCCTGGTTTGGCTATGGCTTGCATGAACATAAATTTGTGATGACTTATCTCTATAGAACAGGTCTTATCTCTTCTGCTTTTCCATCACTTCCAGGGGCTGGAACATAAGTCTTATAAGCAATGGCTGAGGGAGCTGGATTCTCCTGAAAAGCTGTAAAAATATATTAGTGAATGGCTAGTAGTCATAGGAATGATGTAGCAGTGTAGCTCTGCTGACATGTACAATGTATTTATATTTAATTTTCAAAATTCAAATTTTCAGTAGAAATCTCTACATTTAATTGGGCAAACCCACTGCCGTTTGTCCACATATTTTGTGCATGGTAGATATTACCAGAACTCCTGTTATCATTAATATGGACTAACAAAAAAAAACGCCAGCTAAAAACCCGACTTAATTAAAGACAGTAAAGTAGAGAATTTACCTGGTTAGTACTGCTGCTTGTATTTAATTCCCTATGAAGTATCTAACTTGTTTATATTTCTGGCATCTCCTTTTTAAAAAAAAAGTGACAAAGGAAATGCTAAATACAGAAGTAAGTACCTCTTTTGCTCTCTGTGTAAAAAGAAATAGAGTCATTTTTTAAATTGAATGACAAACCATGGGTTTGGCTAAGTTACATGAGAGAGCTGTCTGGGACTCAGGTATTAACAAAGGATGAAATACATGCAGTTTTTGTAACCGCTTATAATTTAATAACTACCTCATATGGACATGCATATTACAGTGTATTTGCAAATACCACCACAAATAATATAGTTCTTACATTGGTAGATTATACCTTTTTATTATACTTTATTTTTTAAAGAGTAGGCTAACTGCATCCTATTGAAATTGCCCTTCCAAATCCCACTTTTTTTTGTACATACAGCAGTTCCTCTGTTACTTTCTTTGCAATACAGTGGCCTCTACTTCCTTTCCAAACCTGTTGAGCAATATTGCGATGTAATTCCAAACAGCTGCTGTGGTCACCCTATGTCTGTACATCAGTAGCAAGTGAAACAATTTCTATATATAGTTTGTAAATCTGTTGGCAATGTTTGTAAAGCAGACTGAGATTCTTCCTGAGGAATAAGAGCAGCTATGTGAAAGCAAGAGCATTAAGACCCTCCTTGCGCACAAAGCAGTTTATCTTTTTGGTGTGGCAGAAATGAGGAAATGGCCAGACTGCAGAGACATGAAGAAGCACTTGCTTTGGGCAAAACCCTGGCAGGCATAGTTTGTGCTGTCAAAGATAAGCAGGTTCATCTCACACTGTTATTACAGAACATGACATTGTACTGACACAAGATGATTAAAAAGTATTAGCTGTGTAGGACGGAAAGAAAACTGGGAGTGGGAATGACATTTATTCAGTAAGATTTATTTTTCCCTATTGGCTTCCTTATTTTAGTGTGATTCAGGTATGCAAAAGGAGCAATAAACCCCGAGTCTGCTGCACCTTTGGCACCCAGCTGCATCCTCTCTGTATAATAAAATAGACCTCCAGGATCCATGCATGAAGGTGCCTGTGCAATGTGAGCAGTGAGTTTTCTTTCTTTTAATTAAAGGTTGAGAAATTTGTTAGTTCAGAAATGTTGAACTCAGATGTATTTTTTCCCCCCAGTCCTTCCCTGCAGTCAGGTCGACCTCTTGACTCCCCTGCCAGCCTGCATCCTTACTGTCTTCCCATCAGTAGCACTATCAGAGCCCACTCACTTCTTCACTCACTCTTCCTCTTCTGTCTTGATAAGTAAAGGAACCCAAACACCCCCACCACCGAAATACATTAGATTAGTGCTTGCTCTGTGGCTTGTTGGTATATGGTGTATAGTTATGTCCCCAGCAACTGTTGAGAAAGCTGTTTTCAAAACTGATCTGAGCAATAAGGCAGCCCACATGCACATGTTTTTGAGTGAAAGCTGATTACTGTTTGTGATGGTCTGAGTTGTTAAACTACAGCTTGGACATGGAATCTGCCCTCCTGGTAGCCTAGCGTGTGTTGCAGGGAATCTGTGGGAAAAACCTATCTTTGATTGAGGATGCTGAATCTGATTCCCAAGCAAAGACTGGTTTTGAATGAGGGTCATCTTTGCACTTACCCCATTTTTTGTTCCCCCAGCATGGCTGACAGAAAAGATCTTTTTCTTCTGTGTGACTCCCTGTTTACAGCACCACCCGGAGAGATGGACTGAACAACAGAATCATCTGGCATAGAGAAAAGCAGCTGAAAAATTGTTCCTTCAAATGCCTTCAGTCCATGCTTCATCCCATTTTCTCTGCTGATACCACTGTTAAATGTAGGTGATGACACATCCTTTTCAGGCACAGTACCGTGCGCACGATTTTCACAAGTTATGTGAGTCTCCCAAGGGTAAGAGCTGCAGCTTGTCCCATCAGTCTGCCTCGTGGCCCTGTGTACTTGCCAGGCTGCTTGACCCTGTGTCTCTCCAGGATGGTTTGAATTCTTCATTCACCCGGGGCCTGTACACTCAACATACAAAAACTGAGACACGTACAGAGATAAATAAATAAATAAATACATATATTGCTATAGTGAGAGGGGAAAAGCAGCAGGCAGTGAGGAACACGAGGGCAGGACAGAGAGGACGTGCAAGGAGGAGTAGGAAGGAGAGGTCAGCAAACAGGCTGAGAAGTGGCTGAGAACAGTGAGGGGCTTGCAGGCAATGCAGGAGACGAGGGGCCTGCAGGGCCAGGGATGGAGAAGGCAGCACAGCAGCAATAAGGCATGAAGAGAGAACTCAGTGGGGGCCTCAGGGTCTGCTTGGGTGGATGGCAGGAGGGAAGGAGTTGGTTGAGGAATGAGGCTTGCAAAAGTGATGGTGAGAGGCAGGAGCAGCAGCACTGCAGACAGGCAGCAGAAGACATGGGGAAAGCCCAGCGTGCTGTGGTGCATTGTTTTTAATGTGCTCTATGGCAATTGGCCCTGTTCCTGCAGCGTGGGACTGAGCTCAGTATGAGCCAATGCATCTGTCTGACAGGCTGTCCTCGGGAGCTGGGACTGAAATAGCCACTGTCCTGTGCCTGAGGACAAGGTTGTACAGCCCTTTCTTTGCCTGCCTGTAGTTTTCCCTGCACTCGTCTTAGTGGAAATACGCATTTAACTGTGGGCTTTGTCCTGCTGAGGGGTGAGCACCACCTGCCACATGTTGCTTGTGTCCTTTCAGCAATTTTGCCAATGTGCCCCAAATGTAGAAACGTGAGAAGTGGAACAAAGTTCCCTAGGCTGCTGATTGAAATAGTTAATTTCTTGGAAAGGCAAAAAGGACACTTAGAAGGGTTTCGTCTTTTAAAACCAAGAAAATAAATCACCAGGTTAGGAAAGATTTAAAGTCTTGTCTGAAATCTAGCCGCTGAAAGCCAGGAACCTGGGTGCCAAGATCTACAATGACACAGTGAATCCTCCTCCTATAAAAATGGATGCTTCCAGTTCTCACTTTCTCTCATATTAGCTCAGGTTCTGAAGTGAACAAACCTTTTAATAATTCTGTTGAATGAGTGATGAGTTTTCATGGCCTATTGGTGAAATGGTTAATTCCCTTCATACAGAATTTCAGCAGGGCATTAGGGAGGAGTTTGGGTTTTTTGTTAGGATGTGTCAAAGCACTTCATCAAATCATCACAAAGCTCTTTTAGGTCACCAAGTCCAAATGTTAGAACCTAACACTGCTAAGACCATAACTAAACTGTGTTCCTAAGTGCCACATCTACACATCTTTTCAATCCTTCCAGGGATGGTGACTCAACTACTTCCCTGGACCATCTGTTCCAATACTTGACAACCCCTTCCATGAATAAGTTTTTCCTAATGTCCTGTTAGAGGATTCATCCTAAACAACAGTCAGTGTAGCTGTTATAAATCTGCCTCCTGTACTACATGTGGTTCATGCTCTATTCACTGCCTCCTGTGATGGAAGGAAGTTCACTGTGCCACCTCACTAGCACATGATGGACTCTTCCTAGACTGTTTATAATGGTGTGACTGAGAATCTCCACAGCCTGGGAGATAGAACAGTTTGCTCAGACTGCTGAGGTTTTTGCTTGTTTTTTTCAGAAATCAGAACATGTATAGTGCCTGAGAAAGGGGACTATGAAACAGGAACAAAATGTTTCCGGTGAGAATGCTAATAACAGGAAAATACAATCACTCCTGTTGTTGCTCTGAGTTCCTCTCGAAGTTAGAGCCTGTGATCTGAAATGTTGTAGGGGTGGGAAGCTTCAGCCATGGCTGATGCCCACAGGAGCCAAACCCCTTTCAGCTGAAATGCTTGCATAATGCCAAATACTGCCAAAAAGGGAACCCAAAATTCAAAATTAGTGGGTACTTTGAGTCTTAAGGTTTCTGTTACCTCTATTCTTTTTCCTTAAAAAAGTGTTAACATCTTCATGTTCCCTGAAACGGGCCACTGGACAATTAAAACCATTGGTAGCCTTACTATGCTGAAGAACAGGGCAAAATAAAATGCTGAAAGGCTATTAAATGTGTGTGATGTTTCCTATGTAATGAATAAGAGTAAAGATCCTGCATACTCATGGGTCTAGGATCAAAATATATGATTACAGAACTGTGGAATTAAGGACTGTCTTTAAGTGCTCTTCAGCAAGCAACAACGAATACTATTCCCACATTTTCTGACCTGTGAGTACTTAGCTTTACAGGTTTAGCATCTTTTATTTTTTTTCTCTGTGTGTAATTTGCCATGTGCTACAGCCTTATTTCTTTTATTAAAATTGTCCTAGAAAGTGTTCATGGGTCTTCACCTTTGACCATTTCCCTGTAAAGAATAGGTCCTAAATTACCATGAGTGTCATGTAGGATCAAGAAAGGACAAAAATCTCTCATAACCTAACTTAATTGCCAGTTTTCCCCCTGATTTAGGGGAGAAATGTACAAGAAAGTACCTTGTCCATCTTTAGTAACATCTTTAAATTATCTCATGGCTAGAATGCACATCTTTGGCATTTTGTGTAGGAAACATCAGCACTGGCCCAATGCTGTATCATGCCTCAGCAAGGAGTAGCCTTGAAGGTAATATTCATGTTATTAAATCTTCCTTTGGAATATTATTGTAGAAATGAATAATACATGTTGTTTTTTGAAGTTTCTTTGAGTTTGAAAAATTTGGTTTATACACAGAAAACTTTGAATAGACAATTCAGGTATCTGTATCTTTGTACTTTGTATTATGGACTCTCAGCTCAGAAAAATTGAAAGACTTACAAATTTTGTTGTACCTGACAAAAAAGGAAAAGCATCAAGCTCAGATTTTTCTGGGAAACACTATATTTGAATAGGTTTAATTTTTAACAGCACATTTTTGCTTTTAATATTGTACATATCAGTGTTGTACATATCAACATTGTACTAATAAGATATAGCATATTTCTAAAAGCATTTCAGTTTCAATCAGCATCTTCCAACAGAAAATCTGTCCAGTGCAAATTTCCTAACTCCATAAAAAAATGTTTGCAACAAAATGTTGTCAGCAAAAATGCATTCAAGAAGCATAACTTTGTTGTGCTGCTTCTCTGGCTAACTCCAACAATAACAATGTGAACCATTGTCCTAGACATACTGAAGAAATAAAATTGCTTGGAGTGCAGTTGCATACATAAAATGAATACCTATGTCAGCTCTACCAAAACGCATTGATGATGCAAAGTTAAAAGAAAAAAGGTACTTATTATTTTCCTGCTCTTTCACAATTTTCAGAATTTGGCCCAGGCTTCATTCTGCAGGTGCAGCTGAAGGAGTGAGCAGAACTCCTATGGACCCACTGACTGGTCTGGTGCACTTGACCCATCATGGTACCTTATACTGTGAAGGTAACGCTCTTAGCTCCGTAATCCAAGCATCTGCCTCCTTTTTATTTTATCCAAAGGTTCTGTCAATGTAAATGACCTGCAAATATTTATTTTATTTTAAGGTGTACAATAGTCTTATGTTTGCTTTATTAATGTATTTTGTAGGTTAGGAAAGACTAGGGTTATAAGCTTTCCATACCTTTTCTTGATCAACATAACTACATGCAGTTCATACAGACAAATGATCAAAGGAAAAATATAATTTGTTTATCAAATCTCTATGAAAATCTTGCTCAATCTCCTCTCTCTACTGTCAGTAAAGCAGTATGCATAATAATAAAACGAAATGTGCAGTTTGGCTGAACAACATATGTCGATTCAGGTGTTCAATCCATATCGACCAAAAAGAGATGATGTTAGACAAAAACAACACTTCAAATTATGTTCACTTACCTTTCCATTAAATATTGGCTTGACTGTCTAAAGTGCACTGTGTGTTACCGTTTAAGAAGGTTGATACATGTTGTTATGGATGCATTCCTACTTCCCTGTACCAAAACCTTCTCTCTTCCTCTCCCTCCCCCTCTCTCACAACACAAGTTATCAGATATTGCTGGCCTGCATGTTTCAGAAAATGTTGCTAGTTCACCATTATTCACTGCTAATAGAAAAAAGAAAAAAACAAAAAACAACCACATCAGAAAAGCAAACAAACAATAAGCAGTACGAAGTTTAATTTTTCTTTTTTAAATTTCTTCTTACTGAAATATACCTCTCTATAAAAATAATATTAGAATAGTGTACCATCTATTAGCAGAAACTGTTATGTAGCTATACATTTAGAGTAAAGATTTGAAGGGCACTTTCCAGCTGCACATCAGTCAGTGACAGCGAGCAACAGCCATTAATAGCCGCTAGAGGCCTTCAGTTGCTCGGCCTGTCAGAAGTGATGAAGGCACAGCTCCCCTGCCCACCCAGGGCTTGTTGCCCTTAAATCTCTGGGTGACTCTGTCCTTTCTCCCCAGCAGAGCACAATTCTCCACGTGAAAAAAAAATCTCACAGGTGCTCCAAATGGACATGTCAAGCTGATTCTCCCTCTGATAGTCCTAGAAAAAATAAAGGAATTAATAAAAAATTCAATTGTGTGATTTGTTCCAGGCAACATGTGACACTGCAGGAGCAGTGCTCCCCACAGGTGCTGGCATGCTGACCTCCTCCCCTTGGTTGCCTTTCCACCGATCCCAAGTGCCTGCAAACACCTTGGCGGGATAACAGCATTCCAGTAGAAAACTGTGAAAGTGAGAGGAAGTCCACTGAGCAATGACAGGGGTGTTTTATTTCCAGCCCCTGTGACAGCTCAGGATTAAATGGATTTTCATTGTTCTTTCCCTACTGCAATTTGGACACAATGCCAGTGTAAGTGCACCCGGGGTTTTATTTGGTGCCGCCCCCCCCCCGTCTGCAAGGCTGGTATTCTCCCACTAGCTGCCTGCTCTAAATATGGCCATGGCCAGTGTGTCAATAATCCCCCTCTTTAAGGGACCTGCAAACATTAGTGTTGGGACATTCTTGCTGTTCAGATGTCTAGCTGACGTCTGATGCTTAAAACGGAGCATGCTTTCATCCCTTCATGCATTGTCGTAAGCCCCCGATGATTACTCTTAAAAGGGTGCCTCTGGCTATGCAGGGAAACAGTTGCTGACCACACGAGACACAGCTTGCTTGCTGCAGCCTTCTTGAATGCCTGGTCACTTTACCTCTGTACCAGCCTGACCAAGCAGGATCATGTCTACCTTTGGGTATAGAAGAGAGCTCAGTAAATATGAAGACATTGATGAAGATGAGCTCCTCGCTTCTCTCACTGAAGAGGAGCTGAAGGAGCTGGAGCGGGAGCTAGAGGACATAGAGCCAGACCGTAACCTTCCCGTGGGACAACGGCAGAAGAGCCTGACTGAGAAAACACCGACAGGGACTTTCAGCAGGGAAGCGCTGATGGCCTACTGGGAGAGGGAGACCAAGAAACTCCTAGAAAAAGAGAGGTTGGGTGCATGCGAGAAGGTAAGATGCTATTTGGTTTTATTCTTCATTGGTGATCTCACTGAGTGATTTAATTCCCTTTCAGTCTCTTGTAGCGTTTTTAAGAACATTGTTAGCCATACCTCTGTGCCTGCTAAAGCGCTGAGTATTAGCTCAGGGAGTTTTTGCTTTCTCTGGAGGTACCTTAAATGCTCAGTTCAGAAGAAAAGAAAGTGCCATAAAAACTATCACTAGTGATCAAGACAGGAAAAAATTCAGAGGGCATGTTAGAAATTATTAATATGTAGAGATGTGGGCTTTTGGATAGCATTTGGTTTTTTAAGATAGCTACACAAAATGCCTTTTCCTTTCCTTAAAAAACAGCCAGTATTGCCTGCTGAGAAGCATGTCAGGAAGATAATTTTGAATACATGTTATGTCAGAAGTTGAGTAAGTGGATGCCAGGCTTTGTGCTTGTTGGAAGAAAGCTGCGTTGCAGTCAGCAGCTTGTGTTGCTTTGTCCGTGCTGAGGATCCTTGGCATGGTTCAGGAGTCTTCTGGCAACTGTTGTCAGAGGGCAGCTGTACATTATTTGAAAAGTGGCCTGGGATAGAGTCATCAGTCAAACCATTTAACTGCATTTCCAAAAAATCAACTAATAGTGTTTGTTAGGCAACTCATCCCCCAAAATAAAAATGTTACTAATAAAGGCCATTTCCTGAACTGCAAATGAACGGTACAGCTGGGCAGGAGTGAAGGGCTCAGTCTTGGCAAGCAGTGAGCACTCTCAGTCTCAGCTGATGTCCATGTTGGCACCCTGATCCTCGCTAAAAGTATTTGTGAGACTGAGCCAAATCAAAAAGCAACTTCTATTTTCATGATGGCTCCGTGTAATTTCAAAGCAGAGTGGGGACTTGGGAATTTTTAGTCACTGCTTCGTACCAAGCTCTTACTCTGTTTATAGGGACACATTTTCCCATGTTTAAGCAGAAAGTAATACAACAAAGGCAAAGACAGCAAAACTGAATCAAAACATATAACAGCCTTGATTCAGGAGCTTGGTTCGTTTGCAAGGAAATAATTGCAGTTTATACATTAGATAAAATATCCTCCTAAAGGAAAGTCAGATGGATTAAATTACCCTGCAATATCCAGCGTGTTTTTATATGTAAGTGTTTTCTCTTGCTTGTGAATGGTGGTATAAGGTCTTTGCAGGCAAGTGCACAGACCAGTAGCTGTCATCAGACCATTAGTATCAGCTTGCAGACATTGACTTCACTCCCTGTTTGTCAGTCCTAGAGAGTAAATGGCAAGATTAATGTTTATTTCCAGTTTAGCCTGGAACTCGAAACTTGGGCAGTTCTAAAAAACCTGCTGAACAGGTCTAGTTTGGTGTCTTATATAATGGCAGGATCATTCTTTTTTTTCTTTTTCCATGTATATATAGCATTAATGATGGGTACTGGCTAAACCTCAAAGTCCTGGCAAAAGACTTTGTACTTTTTGATCTGAGAAAAAACTCCCTAAATGCATCCTTAAATAAGAAAAGGTTAATGTGCTGATATAGAGGGCACAAAAACTGTCCACTGAAGGCAATAAGAAAGCTCCTTGAAAGCAATTTTCTTCTTGCTTTCAGCTGTCTGGAAATTATACACCTTTATCTAAGATGGTTATTCATGCTCCTTCTATAGTTAGTGGTGAGAGATCAGCTGGTCCAAAAGGCAAACAACTTGCAGATAGCCTTTTAGGGTGAATAACTTGTCCTCCAGAAATATTTACCTCTGCATTGACTCTCTTAGTCCTAACTTTTCATCAAATTTCTCCCCCAAACTAAGGTGAAGCCCTGCAGGCTACCTGCAGCAGTCCTGTACCACAGTGCTCCCACAGTAAGAATACATCTCTGTATCAAATTTCAAAATTATCATGTAGATTATTATGACACCAGACAATGTATGTGACAGGAAATGAAATTCCACCTTTGACCTCAGAAATGCCACTAAAAAAAAAAAAAAAGTGTTTTTTTATTAATCTAGCATCATTAAACGTATCAACAGTGCATTTAAAGGCACCTCCTTCTGTTCATCTGTAGTATATATTCCTAGAGATATAAAACCAAAGCCATGAAGACAGGGTTTTAGGTACCTGGTATTTTCAGGTCTTAAAGCCCTACACATATATAGAAGCTCCAGATATAAGTGTCAGTCCCATAATAAGCCTATAGGTAGCACAGTATCTCTCAGCATAAGGGCCTTGCTGCACCTGTTCTACAGGAGAAGCAGTGGGGCTGGATCCTGCAAGACCTCTGTGTGCAGCCCAGTGCAATCAGACCCTGTCAGCCCCCCAGGCACTGAATGCTCAGGAACATCAGGCAGAAACAGCTCAATGTCCTGTCACAGTTCTGCAAACATTACAGTTAGCATCTTTTTTGCATATGTCCCAACACAGAATTCTGCTGAAGATTGTGAAATAGTACCATGCATTTTAACAATTCTCTATTTTCAGAGCCAGATAATTAAGCAAACCTAAAACTGCACAGGTTGTCTAAAAATAGGCTGTCCTGTTAGTAACACTTTTGTATTCCAAAACAGAACTGCTGTGTCTCTGTAGAGTGTACTCACTTTGGAAAATACACTCTAGTGTTTTACAAAGATTAAAACACAAATGTTGCTAAAGTAGTGCATACAGAACAACTACGATTCATCCAAAATTTTATAAACATTTACAGTTGTAAAGAAAAATACATGCCTATAGTTTTTCCAGTAGACAAAACATGACATGGAAGATCTTTTTGAGCAAGAGGTTTAAGGTTTGTTGTAGATTCTGGGTTCAGTCACACCCCATAGATCCCCACCGCACTACTGGAGTCCTCCATGTGGAGAGTGAGGCTTTCCTGGGGCGAACACCTCTTCCTGCTCCTCTGCAGAGAATTCTCTTTTGCCACCGTAACTGCTGAAGGCAACAAGCAGAACTTTGGGGCATGGTTCCGAATTTGCCTTCCAGGTACTCACCAAACATACTAAAATAACCTCGTATTTCAGAAAAACAATGTGTTTGCTCTGTAGACAGTGAGTTATAACAGTTTACAGTGTGGCAGCTGACCTGCAACAGCTGGCAGTGAGCACCAGCTTAGCTCTTGACAAACATGAAGAAATTCAGGGGTTATTGACATGTGGTTACATGTTACCTGTGGGAATGCATCTGAATCCTTTCTTAACAAGTAGTTCATTAGTACGTACAGCCCATGCAGTGCATCCAGAGTATTTTTGACATGACTTCTGTAATTCTGTATTGTTTTGCATGCTGGTATACAAGATTATGCATGCAGACACTATTTGTATTTTAAAGCATGGCAACCTTTAATCTTCTAGGCATACTAACATATGCAAGGCAGCCTGAGATGCCTGCTCCTCATGAAATGAAGAAGCTTGTTGCTCCTGTCCATTCTGAAATTGTTGTCTTATGTTTCTGCTGTCAAGGATCCAAATTATATCCCCTTGTGGATATGCCAACACATAGAAAACATGAAATATGTCTGTGTCGTAATACCTTGTATCAAGTTTTCTCTTGGCAGAAATCACTGACATTGGTAAAGTGGTTGCAATTTATGCTAAGCATTTTCTAAAGAATGTAAAAGAAATAATGTTAAAAAGGTGTTAGGTGAAACATTTTCTGTTCTCCTAACTGTATCTGTTTCTTTTTAGCTTTCTACATTAACTTATATAGTTTCTTATAATTGTTCCTGTGCCAAAAGACAGTAGTTACATTACTTCAATCATGTTTAACGTGCACACCTACATTCCTGTTCAGGATTCCGAGCAAGAGGAAGACAATTCAGAAGAACTTCAAGAAGAGTGTTTCACAGAAAGCAATAGTGAAGTGTCTGAGGAGGCATATACTGAGGAGGCATATACTGAAGAGGATGATGAAGAAGAAGATGAGGAAGATGAAGATGAGAGTGATGATGAGAATGAGGAAGAGCAAAATGCTGCAGCTGGTGAAAGACCTGATTACGGCAAGCATTCTGACCACATCAGACACAAAAAGTGTAATGGTGCAAAGGACAATGAAAACTTCCTCAATGGCCATGATGGAAAAGACAGCGATAATCAGAGCTTAAAAAGCAGTGCCATCCACCCTTGTGGAAATCCAACAGTTATTGAAGATGCTTTGGAAAAAGTTAGGAGCAATGACCCTGACACCACAGAGGTCAATCTGAACAACATTGAAAACATCACTTCACAGATGCTTATACAATTTTCTCAAGCCCTGAGGGACAACACAGTGGTTAAGTCATTCAGCCTGGCTAACACCCACGCTGATGACAATGTGGCAATAGCTATTGCTGGTATGTTAAAGGTAAATCAGCATATAACTAGTCTGAATATTGAGTCAAATTTTATCACAGGCAAAGGCGTGCTGGCCATCATGAGAGCTTTGCAGCATAACAAGGTTCTGACAGAACTGCGGTTCCACAATCAAAGGCACATCATGGGCAGCCAGGTGGAAATGGACATAGTCAAACTGTTGAAAGAGAACACCACTCTGGTAAAGCTGGGGTACCACTTTGACCTTGCTGGCCCAAGAATGAGCATGACGAGTATCCTGACAAGAAATATGGATAAACAGAGGCAAAAGCGTATGCAGGAGCAGCGGCAACAAGAGTCAGGTTGTGATGGAGCCGTCAGTCCAAAGACCAAAGTTTTGCAGAAGGGGACACCTCGGTCCTCACCTTATGTGTCACCTAAAAGCTCACCATGGTCTTCCCCAAAGCTCCCTAAGAAAGCACTGCCAGTGAAATGCCAGCCTTCAGCACCTGCACCCCCACCTCCCCCACCCCCTTGCCCCCCACCTCCCCCTCCCCCTCCTCCTCCTCCAGTTATTCCACAGAAGAAGGCACCAACCAGGAATATAGCTGAAGTCATCAAACAGCAAGAAAGCTCAAAAAAAGCCTTACATAATGGACAGAAAAAGAAAAAAGGCAAAAAAAGCAGAAAACATGAGAATAGCATATTGAAAGAAATTAAAGATTCTCTAAAATCAGTCTCGGACAGAAAATCAGAGGAAGGTTCACGACCCTCCACCCGTCCATCCACCCCACAAAGGTCTCTCCATGACAACCTTATGGAAGCAATTCGGGCAAGCAGCATAAAGCAATTAAGGCGGGTAAGTAAGAGATCCTAGTTCAGTAGCTGATTGTGGCCTGACTATAGCACAAGCTCAGTTAATTTTAGTACACACATTAAGTAAAAAAAAAAAAAAAAAATCAGAAACGTAAGTATAATAAAGCACTTGGGAGGAGGTTTGCCTCTGATTGGGCTTTTCTCAGCACAGTGATTTCTGTCTGACTGTGATTTTAAGAGAAAGTGGGGTACTTTCCCAGGCTCAGTCTTGTTATGGGAGATAATGTGTAGTACAGAGCTCTTGGCAGTGTATGTCTGGCTGGAATTTCAGGAATTTTGCCATCTAGACTGTACAACAAATGTAATGAATGCCCTTCTCACCCCTGTTTTATAGGTCGAGGTACCAGAAGCCCTTCGGTGAAAGCCTGGATGACAAAAGAAGCAGAGCAGTGGTCGAGGGGGAGGCTGCTTGTCCTTTCACTGTTGGTGACAGACTGTCTAGAAAGCTGCTTCCAAAGTACACTCTTAGATTCAAGCCATTTCTCTTTTATTTCAAAGAAATAAACCTGCTAAATACAAATTAATGCTTTAAGGATCCATTTGCATTGTAATCTGTAAATATGGAAATAATTTTCTTTTTTATTTAATGAGATTTATATTGAGAAGCTGTTGCTTATTTAGATATTCTTGTCAATATCTGATTGCACATCACTGGACAAGTTCTTTACACTGAGATGTAATAGTTTACCAGCCTGTGGTTTCTTTTTTTTTTTTTTCCCATGAATTTACAATAAATGTGGTTTGAAGCTTTCAAGCAGACACATAGTCCTGGATTTCTGTGAGTGAAAACCCACCAGATGGTTGCATCAAGCTCATGAGCGTTTGGGAAGTCTCCTGGGAAAGAACCTGAGATCTTTCTCAGCTGCACTTGAGCCTGTGTGGAGGATAGTACCTGAGCCCATATGTTAGTGCAGTTTCATATTGACATTGGAAAAAATGGTTCATAAGGCTATATACCACTAAAACTAAGCTAGGGATTGTGTCAGGTCACCGATGTTGCACACCAGGTCCTGAACATTGGCCTAAAGAACTGGGAGATGAATAGAGCTGTAGTTCACCTTGACTTACAGGCTGAAAGTTAACGTCAGTATTTTACGGATGCAGCAGAGCTATTCAAGTGAGATCCATTTGGTACAAGTGCTGTCTATAGTCAGACCTAACCCCAGTGCAGACATCCAGTCAGACAGAGAAACTTGAAAAGCAGTCTACCATCCAGGTGGAAAAAGGCTTTCCTATGGTATCAGTTGAACAACAAGCAGGGTGTGAACTGTCAATATGATAGAGTGGAAGCAGAGCCAACATCATTTGGAGATGCACGACTGGAGGTATCACATCGCAGGCAATGGCACGAATAGCCCTTCTTCGTGTAGCACTAGACATCTCCCTGTCAGATTAGTTATGGTTCTGGGTGCTTCAGCTAGTGTGAAGGCAGTGATAACATGAAGGAAACTGAGTAGTGGCCAAAATGTTGAAAGGCGAGAAGAGAGATATGTTCAGAAGCACTACTAAGTATTAATTAGTTAGCTCATTGCAACTATAAATAACAGAATTAGTATTTCTTTTATATAAAGCCACATCAAAGAGAATTACTTCAGGTTACCCAGTAGTGGTACTGAAAAAATATGGGTAAGTTTGTACCTGCAAGTATTAATGAGACAGATTTTCCCAGAAATAGGAACAAATTACTGGAGGGAAATTAAGCATAATGGAGAGGGAATCTTCCGATGAATTGTCAGAAATGTTACTGCCATGGCAAGAAAACAGTGGACACCTTTTTCTTTTGTATTTATTGACCAGAACATACCAAAAGCAATTTATAACTAACTGAAACACTTCCTGACAATTTTCTTCTTGCTCAGGATCACAACAACTCATGAGTATTTCTAGATCCAGTATTACAGGAAATATGGTATGTACAATTGGTCTTTAGCTGCCTTTATAATTTCATAGGCTCCCATAGCATCAAAATCGACCCATGGTCAATCTCCCATGGCCAAATGGAAGCTGGGGCTCGGGATCTTCTGAGAATGGAAGCAGTACTGGAATGCAGATCACAGTCAGGATACAGACCTGTGACCCCAGGCCTTGTCCACAGAAACTTGTGAAGGATGAGAAACATCCTGGGTGTTTAATCAAAAGGCAAAAGCATCTAAGCAGCTGCAAGGGAAAATAAAAGGCAATGAAGTAACTCAGGGAAAGCACAGTGGAGAGGATTTGGACAAGACAAGTGAATGTATTTAAGGAACAATACCATACTTTTGAGGAAAGAAGTAGAGTGACGAGGGAGGAAACTGTATGAGAGGTAAAAAATTATATAGAAAAAGAAGGTGATAAAGAAGAAAATGAATATTGAAAAGTGGCAGATGAAAGAAGAGAAAAATGTGGAAGAAGAAAAAGCCTTGAGAAAAAGGAAAAGGGAAGGTAGAATTCATCTTTCAGGTTGGTAAGAGCTGTTGGAATTACCCTTTTGAGGAAGGAGGATGATGGGCACAGCTCCTATGAAGATTTGTCCAGAGCTACTGCCTATGGTGGCTGTCAAGTGGCCATGGGCCCTCTCAGGTGTGAGCCCTGCTCTGAGGTGTTGAGCAGTTGCGGAAGCGGCGGCCGCGTGCAGTTGTTGAAGCTCCTGCAGCACACTCCCTCACCATGTGTCAAGTCCTGTGCCTTAGCCAAAGTCTAATCTGGGCAATTACCTTCTGCCTACATACATTTCATGGCAGTTTCCCTTGGAGGCATTTCAAGGCATGGCTCCTATTTGCAGAGCCACAAGGCATCCCCGAACACCTTATTAAGGTTTTGATGCCCCACTGAAGGGAAAGCCAGTCCCCTTCCCTCCGCGGTGTCAGCTCTGCTGCCAGTGGTCCTGAGCTTCCTCACAGATGTGTCCAAGAAGCAATCTCTTTTCCATTCAAACAGGCAAGTATGACAAGCATCCAGACTCCTCTGGGAGCTACTGTGCTGCCTTCCTGGGCAGCAATATGGTTTAGCAGGAGCCAGGAGGTGCCAAGGCGTGTTTCCGGCTTGGGAACAGACACCCCTAGGCCATTTCCCCTGGGGCCCAGGTCCTGCCCATAAGCTCAGTTCACTTCTTTTTGGTCACAGGTAGATAAATGATCTCTGCTGGAGGCCTCTTGTTTGGCCTGCAGGAAAGGTGTCAGCTCCTGCACATCCTGTGCTAGGCTCCCATCCAAGTTGGACACGGGAGCCCCAGGATGCAGGTATGCTCCTCGTTTGGACTCCTAAGGCTCCTGCAGTGGGTGGACATCCATTTTCTGTGGAAGACCAGTCAGAGAAACAAACACATCAAAATCCAGCATCCGTGTGTTTCATGTGTAACATGGAACAGCTCAGCACTGTGAGGCCGCGCCTCGAATCCTGTACCCATCACTGCAAGAAGGGCATGGAGGTGCTGGAGCATGTCTGGAGAAGGACAACAGAGCTGGTGAAGAGTCTAGACAGAGAGTCATATGAGGGGTGGCTGAGAGAGCTGGGGGTGTTCAGCCTGGAGAGAAGGAGGCTCTGGACAACTACCTGAAAGAAGGCTGTAGCCAGGTGGGAGTCAGTCTCTTCCAGATAACAAGTGACAGTACAAGAGGAAATGCCCTCAAATTTCACCAGGTGAAGTTTAGACTGGTTATTAAAAAAAATTTCTTCAGCAAAATGGTGATTAAGTGCCCAGGGAAGTGGTGGAAGTGTTCAAAAAATGTGTAGGTGTGGTGCTTCGTGACATAGTTTAGAGGTGGACCTGGCAGTGCTGGGTTAAGGGTTAGACTCAATCTTAGAGGACTTTTCCAACCTTAATGATTCTGTGGTTCTGTGAAAGAGCTGACCTTTGAAAGCACCAGAAATACCAGAGCCTGACTGCTACCTGTAATTCCAGTATGTGGCCCTTTAGTTCATGTCTCACTACCAAGGGAAGTGTCTGAAATTATAGAAAGAAAATGAGCTCATAAAAGAGCAAGAAATTTTAAATTTTATTTTCACATCTTCTGGAAGTTTCCTGTCTCCTTCTTAGTCCCTTGTTGATGTTCTGGACAGTGACCCACCTTGCTGGGGCTTGGCTGAGGACAAAGGTGCTGGTCCAACTGCCCTGCAGAGGTGCTTCCTTCCCACCAGACAGGGCAGGTGGCCATAGGGTCTCCCGCCAGGTGAAGCCACATCCATTTCTGGAGGCCGAGTCTGTGCTGCACAGAACGGGGGAGCCAGAAGAGCTGGTGTGGGACAGTCCCTGCATGATGTGGGAGAATGAATGTCCTAAGAGGCTGGGAGGCAGAGGGGAGTGGGCAGCTGTAGCCAAGGCCTCTCCCTTGCCCACATGGTAGCACAACACAGTTACAACTTGAAGAACACAGCAGAAGCTGTAAGTATTGCAGACTTCCACGCCACCACTAGTACAGCTTCCTCAGAAGTCCTCCAGTTCAATGAAGTAATGCTTAAGGCAGAGCAGCTCCACACTCGAAATAGAGAGGACTTGTCTGCAGGCTGTTTAGAGAGTGACAGGAATGACCACCATGAGTTAGCCATGAAGGGAGTACTTGCAGTCCCTGGATGTAAGCGGAGAGGTAGCGCCAAACACTATTTTCACAGGTGCGGGCCCAAGTGAAAGAGCATCTGGAAGGGTGTGTACAATTTCAGTAACTAACAGCCAGGAAAAATAGTTTTGAATTGGAAGAGGGACAGAAAATGGCTGGGATAATTGGGAAACTGAAGAGGCTGTCCTGTGAGAGAGATGAGAACAGGTGGTGGGATCAATCTAGCCAAACAAAGGCTCAAAGGGATTTCAGCTCATGTCTATAAATACCTCAGCGTAGAAAGAGCTACAGGACACGGTTAGCAGTAGAAAAAAAAGAAAGACAGAAACTGTGCATGACTGCATTTGGATCAGAAATTAGATGACATGTCCAAACTCTTAAAATGAGAAGGTTCTTGGAACAGCCTTCCCATTAAAAAAGAAAGAGCAAATTCTTACTGTTACAATAATGCAAGAAGCTTGTGAAAATGGTAGTGTGCTTTGGTGTTTTCAGAAGCAGAAGCCTGAAACTGGTAACACAGAAGCTCTGCCATTATTAAATTAATGCTCTTAGATGTGATAACTCCACAGGATCTGCAACCTGGAATAGTACTGAAAGTTGTAAAATTCTCCTACAATTTGTAGTAAGATGCTTTATTTTCAAATCCATGTAAGTCAGATGTAACTTTAGAAAAAGACTATCAGATGGAAACCAAAGTCTTCTATTAGATTCTGGCTTAATACCATCCACACCTGATGCTGACAGGAAACTAATAATTTACTAGAGGGAGTAAAATTTGGTTCACATATTGATAAGCCCAGCACTGTACATACACTCTCTGGTTCTGACAGATCCATGTGTCCAATGCTGCACTTAGAACATAATAAATTTTTAGATTCATCCCCCAAAAGTTGTAACACAAGTTTACTTTGACTTGCCAATTCAATTACTTGATTTTGAAGTTCTTAAATAGGATAGTGATAATTGTGCCACACACATAAGGAGAAATTTTCCTGCACCCAGGAAAAAAAGCCTTGCTTAGAAAATAAATTGTGTGCCTGTGTCACTGAGAAGATGTTTTTCACAAGCACCTGGTGATTTGTGGTGGCCCCTTTTATGTAATAGCATGAGATATTTTTCTTTTCATACGTGTAAAATATCTGCCCACTCACAGTGTTTCAAGTTAGGCACTAAATGAAGTTTCCGTTCGGGACTGTGATTTTTGCAGTACTTTGGTAATTTTATTTTATCTGACAGTTCTCTTGCTCCAGGTAGTACAGAGGACTCATGTTTAAAAGCTGTTAACTCAGAAAATACCATTATCAAGGGAAAACATCTCAATATCCTACCTCTTGGGTGGGATTTGAGCTTCCTAGTCCTCAGTCTCACCCTGAGCTGCCAAGACCTGAAGCCAGAAAGGAGGAGAGTAGAGTCAAGGGGTGCTGTCACAGCTTGGGTGGGCAAAGTGAAGGTGTGAATCTGGACAAGGCAAGGGGGTGACTGGTAGGGATGGGGCAGCTCCCAGCATGGACTGACCATTTCCCCCAGCTCCACGCTGCTCCCTGCCTTGCCAGGGCTGTCCTGCAAGGGCAGCATGGGCTGAAGGTCCGTGGTGGTTTTGGGTCTGCTGGGTGGATGCAACCTTGTGGTGAAACTGGAAGGCGAAGGAGAGAACTGCAGTGAGAGCACAGCAGCTGAGGGCTTTCTTTCTGTGGAGGTAGTGGAAAAATAGGACAACTGTCATGCACAGGCTGCAGGGTAGCTGGGGTACTATCAGACCCAGATGTAACTGTTCTGTGTGAAAAGGATGGATCGGTCCAAAAGAAAAATGGAGATATGAAAAAATTCTGTCACTGTGGAAAGCAAGGAAACAGTCTATCTGCCAGATGTATTTATTTCTGTCTATAACCTTTGACTACTTTCAGCTTCAAATTAATACGAATTTTATAAAGCCTTTTTAATGGCAAAAAAATTTGAGTTATTTTCTACAGAACTATAACACAGGAAAAGATGTTTTTCTTTCATTAAAATAGAGTCACAGTAAAAATTCTTACTGAGTGTCTGGTAAGAGCCCAAACATGTGTTTCAAAGCCAAGACTGAGGGTTATGTCCTGGGCTGTTTGTGTACTCTGGGGTATATTTTTTAATTTGTTGTGCCTCTACTTTGCCTTGGAGACATCAGTACTGATCCATCTCACAGTACTGCAAGGTTATGTTCACATAGACTGAAGTGTGCTCCAGGATCCTCAGGCATCAAATACCATTGGATTCATTATTACTATATTTATTTTATTTTTATTTTTGCTAACAGAATGCTTTGACTGGTGGAATATAAGTGACCATGATCATTGTCAGTGCATTTCTAAATGGTGAGAGAAGCACAGCCCATGATCCAATGCAGGAAATTTTGTAAATGCAGATGAGGCAAGCCATGAGGACAGGAGTCTCACAGCTGACCTGGCTGTGAAAGAATGCCTGTGGGAAGGAAAACATGCCATTTCTGCCATTTCCTCACCTAAGAAACGAGTGTATAAGGAACTGACAGTCAGAAATGCTTATGAACTCTGAGGAGGATAAATTTGGGATGATTCCCAGGAGTGGCCTAGAAGACATTTCACCAAACTAACCAGGTACAGCCTCTACGCATGAGACGATTTTTCTTGTGTGGGATGTACTTGAAGTTTCAATTCTATATGTAAGAAATTAATTCCTTCTGCACCCCATTATGCCCTTCTGCTCAGAGCATTAGGTCAGCCCACCCGTGAGGGACTAAATATTTCTGGGGCTTTTCTTTCCAGGTTTTTTTTCCAAGAAACATTTGGAGCTATAGCTGTATTTTTTAATTATCATACTCATGAGTGTTCTTGAGGGCTGTCAATGAGCTACAGTTAAAGCAGTGAATTTTGCAGGCACCTGAAGGAAGTGTTTATGTGTACACAGTGTGGGGTCAGCCCTGTCGCTGGGTCTCAGCTTACTGCTCTCTAAATCTGTGACACATGCACGTGTTGCTGTGTTTCACAAACAAGTTGGAGGGCAACAGCGCTCGGGTTTCATGTGCTCTTGATCACTTCTGCCAAATTCCAGCTCTTTGTTTTCCTCTTCACCAAGTGGGCCCTGACCATGGCATGTTAGTCTCAGCTGCAGAGGGTGGGCAGGCACAGGCAAACTCTGCCCATATTGTGAGTGGTGAGACAGGCACCAGCACCATTCCAAAAGGTTTGTTGTGACTGCACAGTTTGTGACACAAACTTTCATCCCAGTGTAGCATGGGTTTGGGTGTGTTACAAGCCCTTGTTACAAGATTTATGTCATCCCATGCCAGGATTATCTTCTGTCTAGCCACTCACGAGCTAAACTTTTCAGTCTCTGCTATAGTTTAAAGTGACTGAAATCAGTTTGAGATCCAATCACTCCAAACATCCTAGTAGTTGGATTTTAGGTGTGACACCAGCTGGTACAGCTCACAGACAATTTTGCAGCTCTGGACATGCACTGCAGTAATAAATCACAACAAAAAGGAAGACTGTTCCAGTTTGTTTCCCTAGTCCTCTCATTGCAGTTTCAGAGCTGTGTGGCTGGTGCAAAGGAGATGCTGGGAACCTCTAGCTAGAAACAGAGGGAGGACAGTATTGGGCAGCAAGGATTTAGCTTGGATTAAATTTTTCTGGATCAGTATTCTAGGTCTTTGTGACAAAGGAGCCACAGATGTTGATAGTTGATAGCCCAGCACAGCTGAGCAGCCTGAATAACCCCACCACTGGCTCCCACTCTCAAATTCCCACTGCAAAGAATCCCACAGGTCACATGGAGAGCTGAGCTCACAGCTGGGTGTCAGACAATGCTGAGCCCTAATCCTGCTCTGACAGCTCCCTGTTACAAGACATGGTGTTACCTCAAGGACACTGAGCACATTTTGTCAGCTTCCTGTCTGTAGAGCATAAAAACTCCAGACTGGCCTTTGCTCCAGGGAAGCATCAAACATAATTAAACCGTCCCTTAAAAATACACAGTAGATGGAGCTCCTATCCATTTGAAAGTCTTATTTAGTACTTTGTCATCTTCTTAGGTGAGAAGTAAAGTCATTAATATCAACCACGCTGGGCATGGAGGACCATTCACACTGGATGGCTATCATTTGACTACCTCAGAGTGGCAGTGAATGGCCTTATCTGTGAGTGACTGTATAGCACGTCAGTACAACAACTTGCTGTGTCTCAGTCTAATGCTTAGTTAAGTGCCGGGTGAGCAGACCTGTTCAATGCAGAGGGCACTAGGTCCTCAGACAGCCACCCTCAGGGCCCTCAGCTCCTTGCCCATGTCAGACAGCTGTGATCCCACCTACAGACTGATTCTGAAGCAGCCAACTATCCCTGCTGCGGTGTGTTGCTTCTCACCTTTATTCCCCACCGGAGGAGACACGGTGAAATGTGGGGTCCTTATCACATTTGGGGATGTGCATTACCCAAGACTGCTCTCCCATCTCTTGCTCTGCCTGTTGGTTCTCTGATACTGTCTCATCGTTGTACTGACACTAGTGGTGCCACCTGGGATAAAGGGGCAATGGAGTCATAGATGCAGAGGTTCTTTCATCAGTGATGGGTCAATCCATCACTTCCTGGGTGGAATTTCTGGGTCTCCAGTGCTGCTGTTGTGGTGGGACTCACATGACTGAGATGTCTCAAAGCAAAGACCTGAACTTCACTCTGTCATATTCCAATGAATGTTTAAACACCTGCTTTCCAAATCAGCTTCTTTCCAAGATGATAAATATTTAACCCCCCTCCAAATCAAGCAGTAGTCTCAAAAGATTTTCAAATTGACTATAGCTTTGTTTATAGGATATTTTCTTCTTTGAAATTCAAGGTTAATGTATCTCTTGGGCAGACTCAGGGTCTCTCTCTCATTTGCTTTTAAATTAACAAGTCTGGAGAGTTCATTACTTCTGGAACAAATGGTGAAACTGCTCAGTTCTTCAGCAAGCCATGAGGTGGAAAACTTCTGCAGGACTGTTCAGTCCTCTTGCTGGGCTGGGGGAGCTGCAATGATCTGTGAAAAGAAGATTCAAATGTGTCCACCTTGTTCTAGTATTAGTCAGCAAAAGATGCTGCCTGCTGGTCCTGAGGTCATGGGAGGTTTCCAGGGCCCTTCCTGCCATTTAAAAGCAAGCAGTGGGCTTGAGTAGCTATTTCTGACACAGAATATCATAGTTTAAAAGCAGAACATCTGGTTTAGTTGAAACCAGCTGGGGATGGCCCGAAGGCAGATCAGGAGTTGCATAATTACAGTTAGCTTCTAAGTGAAATTAGGGATTTAGTCTGGAAATTCTGTTGAAGCTCTAGCTCTACTCTGATCTCCTGCCTCTTACACCAGATATATTATAATTCTTCAAAATGAAAACCCTGAGTTAACCAGTGCTGGCAGAATTTCCTTCATGGTATCTGTACAGCTGCTCTTGAGCGGGGCCCACACTGTGCTGCAGAGAGGAAGGCTGCGTTCAATGTATGAGGAAGAAAGGATGCTACACCCCAGCACAGTGAGGACATCTACCTTGAAGTGAGTCCGGAGGAGGCTACCAAGTTGATTAGAGGGAAGTAGCACCTTTCCTACATGAAAAGGCTAAGAGAAATGGGACTGTACAGCCTGGAAAAAAGGCAGCTTTGGGGTGGCCTAATTGCAGCTTTTCAGTACTGAAGGGAGCCTACAAAAAGGTTGGAGGGGACTTCTGTAGATCAGGTAGTGACAGGACAAGGGGAATGGCTTCAAACTGAAAGAGAGCAGGTTTAGATTAGATATTAGGAAGAGATTCTTTCCTGTGAGGATGGTGAAACATGAACAGGCTGCTCAGAGAATTTGTGGATGCCCCATCGCTAGAAGTGTTTAAAGCCAGGTTGGATAGAGCTCTGAGAAACCTGATCCAGTGGAAGGTGTCCCTGTCCATGGCGGGGGGGTTGGAACTAAATGATGCTTAGGGTCCCTTCCAACTCAGGCTCTATGACTCTGATTTTATTTGCCTTTCCCCCAAGTCGTGTGTGAAGGATCACCTTGCTGAAGGGCAGAGGTGAGCACCATCCTGCCAGTGACCTGACTTCTCACTGGAAGGGCTTTCTCACCAGCTTGGCCTTCATGCTGCACAGCACCAAGAAAAGCTTGACTATGGTCAGTTTTTCTTTTTTCTTTCCATATCTCTTGCCATTCCTCCAATTACTACTTTCAAAATTATGGAGGAAGCATGCTCCATCCCTTCCATTTTCTCCTGCTGCCCCTTCCCTTCATTGCAGTGTTTTGCATAGAAGAGGCTTGATTTTTTCCATGTTTGCTTTGGAACATTTGTCTGTTTAATAACTCTCTCAGAGATGTAATCAGCGTGATTCAAGTGGTATCGGCTTGGGCTTAGGGGCTCTCATCAGTGTCAATCCTTTCCTCACATGTCTGTCTGCTGAAGTCCACATTTTTATGTCAAAAGACACCCTGCAACCTTTTTTCCCCCTCTTTAATCCTCATCTGGCATTGCTCGGGTAATGGGAGATGTAGGTACATGAAGTAAGGAAAAGCCAAGCCTAACCCATGAAGACAGTCTGAATCAAAGCTTCATCAAGATGTTTTTTCCTTCCCACTGGCTCTGAACCAAAACAAAGAATAAGACATCTTTTCATCTCACATCTCACTACTGATGAAGAATATTCTCTCCTAGTAGATATCACACAATCCCTCAATTGACATCCCTCGTGTGTTTCAGGTAAAGGGTCGTCTCCTTGTGGTTGTGATATCAAGCCTGTCAAGATTTGAGCCTCTCAAAATTTGAATCAAACTGAATTTTTTTGTTGTTGTTAATCAGTAGCTAGAGTTGGACAGTTATGATAAAGCAATTGCATTGTGAACATTGTGTGCTTGGCTAATCTTTTAAGGGAAAGGGAAGACAATCCCAAGCTGAATGGGCTGTTTGGACAAGAGCCACCAGGAGTGAAGTCAGCAGAACTGAGCAGTAACTGGGGGAAAGGTAATTCTAGCAGTGGGAGGTCTTGACCACCAACCCATTCACCACCTACTCAAAATGAACCCAACTCAAATGGAGGGAAGAACTGTGCATGCAGAACAATTAGCGTGACAAGTGAGAGATATAATTAGGAAATAGGAGGTTCAGTACTAATTAATGAAAAAGTTATGTACTCTGTAACCAATGAATGCTGATGCCTTTGTTAAAATGTATAAATAGCATAAAGTTTTGATGATTGAGGAGCCAGCCTTTTGTGAGTTACCTCCCAGCTCCCTACTTTGCACAAACTAGAATAAAAAGTAGAAATACCTCATCTCAGTGTGAATTGGCACTGCACACCTGATAACAAGCCTGTGTTTGGAACAACAGCTGGGTGTGTGATAAACATAAATGAGAGGTTTCCTTGGTATATAAAGATAAAACTGAAACTTCCACTATGAATCTAAATAAATGTTCTTCAGCATTAATTTCTCAAAAGCAAAAAGTTCACAAAGCTTTTTAAATATAGATTTGCTTCTGTTCTGTAGTCTAAAATTATTTTTTATAGATTTTATTGGAAAGCAGTTACGTAATCACCTGCACCACATAAAAAATACATAATTGTATCTTGGAGGACAAAATAGGTTTGTTCTGGTAATAAAAATTCTCTATCAGAAGAATTTTATGAACACAGTGCAGCATGCAGAATCAGGCTTTTTTTGAAAATGCCTTCTCCGGTACCACAGAGGTATGTCCTTTATATAGCTCCAGTCTCTGGTCAGCCCAGCAATGACCCCTGTTACTAACGCCAAATGTTCTGTTTTGCCAGTTTGCAAGAGCCACCAAAAGTGTAGCAAGAACTTGTGGAACTCTTGATATAACCTCATACAGACTGATACCCTTCTGTGTGATGGGGCACTGCTTCAGACAGCCTAGCACATCCCTTCTGAACTCTGTAACTCCAGTCTTTGTTTCACCCTGTGAATGCTGCCAAACCCTTGCGTGCCACAGGAGAGAGAAGGGGGCTTTGTGCATACTGTGCAGATTGCTTCAGATGCTCCCATCTGCAGTGTAAAGCTTGTCTGTTGTGTATCAGCTTCTCTTTGCTAACATACACTTCAGAGGAGAAACAGTGATGACCTGCAGAGACAGCCTCATAGCACGAGTCCCCAGCAGGTAACCATGGCCCATGACAGCTGCTCAGTGCTCATTATGAAGACTAATCCTACAGGGACTCACTCTCTGCAGACCAATAACTCTACTCCTGTGGTTGAAGTATCACACCAATTAAACACATATTCTTCTCTGGGACTGAGACTATTGCTAGGGAAGTAACAACTGTACCACTGCATTTGCTGCTGCAGAGCTCCCATCCTGTCTGTTTCTGGAACATCCCACCAGCATGCACATGCATGCAGAGAACAACCAAGATTTAAAGTAAGTGAAAAAATTGGGTGTTAGTACCTCTATGAAGTTCTGCTCAGCAAGACCTTAAGAAATTGTGTAGGGCAGAAACATTTTGCCAGTTTCACTCGAAGCAGCAATACAAAGGACAAAGGTTTTGTTGGTTTCTTTTCCTTCTTTAATGCAACAAAATAGATGCTGCTAAATAAGCACCCCACTGTCTTCATAGTAATAAAGCAGGAGGTCAGATTTAAAGAGCAGTGCTTGCCCTTGTGTTTCTTGGAAGCCTTCTCTTTCTCCAAGTCGACAGTGAAGCTGTCCAGTGAAAATTATGCAGAAAGATTAATAAAATCTTAGCTGAAATCTTAAAATGTATGGCAACTCCAGAAGTTTTTTTAAGTAAGCGTGGATCATGTTGTTCGGATGCAATAGCTGACACATTTTTACCTTATGGTCGTAATTATCAAGTGCAAATTGTAAAAGAAGAAATTTAATAGAGGAAAGTAAATCAATCTGACTTCAGCCACATCACGTCACAATTTCTCCTAATGTTCCATGATGATCCAAGAGGCTGGGGAATATAGTGTGACTATCATCCAGCAGTAAAAATATTATCACACGCTTCAAAGATACTGGCTGCCTTTCCTCTAACAAAGTCAGAGCTCTAACGTGCACCCTGATGAAAACAGGATGGCCCCTTTCAAACTGAGATGATAGAGACAGATGAGGCAGTAAGACGAAACCAGCAGGAGCCAGCACACACAGAGCTGCAGTAAATCCAAGCCATAAACAGAATGCCTCCTGTAGCTCAAATCTGCCAAGGCCCCTGCACTTTCTGAAAGCATGGCAGCAGCACTGCTGCACCTTCGACCTTGCAGACCTATAGGGAGTCAGAGAAGCGACGATTCTGGCGATTTTAAAATGAGTCACGCCCATGAAACAAACGCTTTTCACATGTTCAGGGAGGTCGGTGGGCAGCCAGGGAGGCAGCCTGGTGCAGCCCCAGGCGCGGCCATACGATAGGGCTGCCCACACACTGCGGCAGGACTCCCTGTTCGGGATCAGTTAAGCTTCTGACAGCGTCACTCATAGTGAAGTGCTCCTGATGGGAGCTGTGCTGCAAACCTGGCTTGTAAACCAGGGGATTAGCAACTACTCTGTAGGTCCCAAAACTCATGTCTTTCACATAGTGTATTGAAACATTTTTAGTTTACTAAATCTAAATCCATGGGGAACTGCACACTGTGGCTGGTTTCCAAAATATTAAATCAAAAATCAGTTTTAATGCAACACTAGAGCATGACCCAATAGTTGCACACACAAGTAATCAAACTGCTTAGATTAACTCTGCTCTAGACATGATTTGTGTTGTTTTGATTTTCTTCTTGAGAGCTTAAAAATGGCTACTGATTCTGAAAACCAGACCTTGTAGAAATAAAGAAGTCTTACCTAATGTTTTTGTTCTGAGAACTGAGATACCTAAATTTGAATAAGGAAAATGGCATTTAAAAGTATTTTAAGTGTCACATGTCTGGACTGCAGTACATGTCTGGACTAGATGCACTTATATGCATTGTGCTATTAGCACCATTACACAAGTGAGCAACAGAGGCACAGGGCAAGACAGATTTGGTTTCTGTTAAAACACCTGCATCTAAAGTGTCTGAAGTGCAAGATGGCACCTGCTCATTGTCTACATGCTCATTACAGCAAGTGGAGAAGAATAAGGGTCAGAAGAGTGACTGAATTGGACAAATGCAGGATTCCACTTTGTGCTGCTTGAGGTTAGACGAGATGCTTCAGTCACACACAGCAGCAGTTTGATTCAGGGCTCTGTACTCTTGCTAACAACATGAATTTGTTTTATGGCAAAGAATGGACACAACAGCAAATGTACAGACAGCTTGACTCTTCACTGTCTTTCAGAAGGCACTAGTTCTACTGAGGCAGAGGAGGAATATTTGAAGAATGGACCGAAGGTTAAGAGCCTTAGTGCTGAAAATGGCTTGGGGAAGAACAGAAGGAAGCATATAATCTAGTTTTGGTGTAAAGTCAGGAGCAATGAAGATCTGTAATGATTTCATATTGCATCACTCTTCTGGAGGATTTTAGGACAAACAGAAAGGCTGTTCTGACTGAAAACACAAGGAATGCAACTAACAACTTGATCTACCACAGTATTTGATTTCAATCAGGAGGCTGAAATGACAGCCTTTCAGAAAACAAAGATACCTTGTGCCTACAAGTAACACTGTGACAATTCACTTCTGCTTGTCAGAATACACAGGTCTCACCAAATCCTCCCCACTGCAGTGCAGCTGAAGGTAACTCCTGCAAAACCTATAATCCAGGGCACAAAGTACAAGGAATCTGCTCTGAGTCATTCCCAATCCAGGCATCATCTCTAGACTGGACAGGCAGCTTGACTGAGGACGCCTATCCTATACATACAATGTTGGAATGATGATGATCAGCCTGAGTGGCTGCTGCCCAGGCTTTGCATGGTTTCCTGAGGTTCGTAGCCAGGAGAGTGAGCACACACAATGAACCAGGCAACATGCCCAGTGCCAAAGAAAGACTACAGTATTTTTGTTGTTTTCTGTGCCAGCACTGATCTGTGTTGGGTTGATTCCTTGAAGAATGCTTCTTGGATTACACCTATCCTTTAACCAGCCACCCACCTCCCACAGGGCTCATGAGAGCAACCAGCACGACCTTTTCTCAACTGGTCATTTAGGATCTCTGTTGTTCTTCACCTTGGTACATAGGCAAGACCACTTTTTTCCCAAAGAGGAATCCACATCAGGACAACTTGTGTTCTCGTGAAATAGCTGATGTGTTAAAAAACAGCTGTGTGCTGTAAGCTGCTGAAGGTTTTTGTGCTAACTGTATTTCTACCAAGAGGTTTAGGGGCATTGTTAGTGAGGACTAGAATGGCCAAGTAGTAAGGGCTGAGACTGGCTAACATCTCAGTTGTCTAGGCAGGACGTTACTGTAATATGAGTCAGAAGAGTATCCCAGCTCCTATCAGGCAAGCATAGAAGATACTGCAGCACAAAAGGGATCCTTTAACATTACAAAATTATTTCATACTCTTTTTCTTCTACCAGCTGCAGGCCTGAGCACTGTGAACACAACTGACAGCAGAGCGGTTTGCTCCCCAAAAGCTCCTACACTTCTTACCTGTCTCGGAGACAGCAGGTGAGCCTCAGTAACATATTCTCTAGGGATTAGATACTAGAAGCTACTACAGGTGAAAAAGACTACTAACTAGCAGATTTCTGCTTTAACCATGGGCCTTTCACATTCATACACATTACCCTCAGGAGATGAACCACAGAAAACATGTTTTATGTTAACAGGGTGTGGACTGCTTTTTCCATTTCATTTTTGAATTTAAAAATAAAGCCAGATTCTCTGCTGACAGTTGGACTGCTGTAACTCAGAAAGACTGTATTCTGAGGATTATTTCTTCTCTTGATTATTAAATAAGCACTATTTTGGTCCCAAGGACTATTCAAACCATAAAAATCTTGTAGTATTATCTAGAAAAGAAAGAGAAAAGAAAATGTGCAAGCTTCTCAACAGTTTGTCAGTCCCTGTTCCTTGTATCCTGACCACCTGGGAAAGACCCATCTACCAACAAAGTGCTCCAAATCCAGCTCAGATGCTCCAGCAGTTCCCTGGTTTTTGGCATCAACATCCAGAAGAGCCAGTTCCCAATTCTGTGTGCCTGCCAATGTCAATTAAGCAAGTACTTTGTGTCTGATATACGATACAACCATTATCCTATTTCTTAAGCTTTAAACACCAGATTTCATTGTGTTTCCCAACTGTTACATATAAAAATATAATGCTGGTAATGGCTGTTTTTTAAGCAAAACTTGCACTCCCCCATCTAGTCCTTCAGTAATAAATTTAGAATTCATACTGCTCAAGTAACGAAACTCAAGATGATTAAGCTTCAGGGAGGAAAAAGCACACACATGAAGTAATGGCTCAAGAATTTCATTCCAGAGAGACTCCAAAAACCCTTTAGAGCACAAGAAAAAAGGCCTTTAATTATATTTGTTGATACTAATAGATTTAAAAAAACCCACAATAAATGTAACATATCAAGCTTCCTAATTTGAGGCACTGTTTATAGATGGGTAAATCCTGCAGTTATTACCTAAAACTATATCAGAGAAAAATTTGAGTAACTGACAGATTACTAGTCTAACTCATTACAGCAGGTTAAACCTGCAAATACTGTAAAATTCAGCATAAAATAAAATTAGTCAGAAAAACATCCCATTAATTATATTTGGACAATGATTCTACTTCTCAACATGTATTTTAATTGTTTTCAAACCTGTGATTTCAAACAACCAATGCTTTTTTTTTTCAAGCACAGTATAGCAGACATGCCATAGCAGATTGGCAATTAAAAAAAAAAAACAAACCAAAAAGGCTCCTTCACAGCTGGACAAACATCCTCAAACTTTCAAAGATTGTCTTAGAAGTGTCAGGCTAGAGTCACTGACAAGATAGTTAAAACATGGATATTAAACCTCCCAGCTCACATTCTAGTTCTTACTACCCCATCCTTTCCATCTTCTCACTCACAAGGAAACTCCAGGCAGTAAACAAATACATAGCAACAGGAGTCCTTACTGCAGTGCTAGAGGGTAACACTGGTCCTTTGAGAGACAAAGGCTATCTTTTAAGCTTCCCTAAACCATTTTCACTTTTCTATAAATAAAGCTGCTTATCACTGTACTTAAGCTTCAGGAACTTTAATTAGACCAAGAATTCCTCTAATGATTAGATAAAGGCTGTTGCAGTGGGACTGCTAACAGTCTTAAAAGCAATAGGGTCTTTCCTCCTTTTTCCTCTTTACAAGAATCTTACTTGCGAAAGTAACCACTGGAAAAGAAAAGAAAAGAAAAAAGAAAAGAAAAGAAAAAAGAAAAGAAAAGAAAAAAGAAAAGAAAAGAAAAAAGAAAAGAGAAGAAAAGAAAAGAAAAAGAAAAGAAAAAGAAAAGAAAAAAGAAAAGAAAAAAGAAAAAAAAGAAAAGAAAAGCCTCCTTTCAAAAGCATATTTTAACCTTCTGCTTATGAAGTGGAAAGGAAATGATTATATACCTCAGCTCATCCTGCAATTAACAATTCAACTTTGCCTCATACTTAAGGCCTAGAAATCAGATAAGCACTAAACTTCAAAACAAAGCGTATGCCAGGTAACAGTTTGAAATGCTGGACTCTTCAGATGCTTTAGAAGACAGAAGCAAACTTCTGAAGTGTCCTGAACTCAAACTCAGGTTAAGTTAGAGCACTCATTGACAAGAGTTAACTATTTAGTACTTCTTCTAGAATGTTTATTAAGGATACCATGTTTGTTTGACCTTGAAATGTTGCTGGCTTATTACACTTGCCTGCAGCAGTAGCTGTTTCCAAGGAAGCTGCTTAGCAGCAGTGAGATCTGCCAGGAGGATGGGGTGTCACATTCTTACTCATTGTGTTTACTCAACAGCACAATCCAACTTTCCAGAGACATGAAACTACTGCGATTTGACCGTGGCTATTTACTGCTTTGTGAATTTGACCAGGTGACCAAAGTTACTTTTAAAGTGTGTCATCAATCTACAGATCTATTTAAAAACCTGTGCCACAATCAGCACTTAAAAACCACACAGTTTTACACTAGTTGGGTCAAATTAATTTTATTATGCTTCATGATGAATTGCCACCAGTGCAACATCCTATTCACTGTACATTTCAAAAATTCACATACTAAAAATTTCAGTTCGATAAATGGAAAACTAAATGATTGAGAAGTTCTTACGAATTTCATACGTACAAGTGGCTAGCTGATATTGTCTATGCACATAGAGTGTTGAGATACAAAAGCCTCATGCTAGTTTGTTAATTGCTAAGGCTATCTGGACAGTCAATTAACCAGAATATATAAGAGGCCTTCATTACAATGTTTAGCAACAATGCACCAGTATCATGAAATGCTATCTTCTGCTCGGAGTGCAAGTGGCAGAGTGCTGAAGCATGCAGCTATGACTAACTTAACTGCCATCGCAGTCGGTATGCCTGACATTTATCATGAACAAACACTACTTTAAAGTAAATATTAACCTGGACACCACAGGTGTGAGTGTACTTTTTGTATGAAGAAATAGAAAACCCAAAAACTTTCTTTGGCCAGTATCTACAAATCAAAGTTTTATTCAATAATGTAACTTCAGAGCTCCCAAAATCCAGAACAGAAATTTGATTAATAAACTGTGATGCTTAATTATTAACTATATTACAGAAATTCCAATTCTGGGAACATAACAGCTAAACATATCTAGTAAGTAGCATGTTAGGAAAACCTCTAGGCCTCATCTGCTTAATTTTAAAATTCCCTATATGCAATAAAAATAAGTGAGCAGTGCCAGAAGTTATATGAAAGCCATACAAATATTTTCCTTATACACAAGTTGTTAACTCCACTGCCATTAGCTACACCAGGCTGCACTTGCACTTGATCCAAAGCTCAAGCCATGACAGCAGCAAAGCTAGCAGGAAGTGTTTCCAGCAGCAGAGGCCAATGCGAAAGTTACTGCAAGAAAGTGAGACCACTTGGCAATTTTTTTTTCTCAAGTTATGTGCTTAAATTACTCTTGGAAAGAAGTTAGCATCCTCTGAATAATTTAACTACAACCTTACCTCTCTCACTACTTTTCAGTAACTTTCTTTTCTTCTCATACGACTAAATTAATTTGCTAAAGACTAGGTTATAACTGGGTTAGAAATCCAAGCCGTATCATGCAGGTCCAGCCTGTCAAGATCAGGTCAACACTGGGTTTCAGTCAATACAATTTCGATAACTTAAATTTTGTTTGATACCCTGACTACAGTCAAAGACCCAGGACACTATGTATTAACTACACTCCAAAGGTAACTGATTTAACTAAACATTCTGTGTCAGATAATGTGGTTTTTAAAATGATTTTCTACCTGAAAATTACAGTAAGTACAGTAATTAATGCTGCAGATATTAAATACCCACGTAGCATAGATTAGTTTCTCATAATAGGCAGATGTGCCAATGTTTACTGCACTACAAAGTACAACTTATAAAAATGTGCAAGCTGTGAAATGAAAATCCCATTTTCTATCCACTTATTCAAATACTATTCTTGTGAATCAGGTTCTTGATCTTCATCACAACCCTCAGTCTTAAAGCCAACATATGAAGACAAAATCCTGCCATAAAATTCAGTACTTATCCAAGTGTCATTCTGAGTTAATGACTTTCCAACCTAAAGGATGAAGGATTGATGTTTCAGCATCTGCTGTGTACCATAAAGCAAAGACTGCAAAGTAATACCACTTGTGTTTATTAGTACACCAATGTCCTACAAAATTTAAAAAGTAATTAAATGCTATTGAAGCAAGCCTTAAATGTAGCCCTTCAGCCTAAAAACCACAAAAAATTGGTTTTAAAAATAAATCAAGCTGTAGCGATTGCCAGCCCCCAGTACAGCCCCCAGTAATTTAGGCATCTTCATTCTGAAAGTAAGAGCAGGGAAGAAAAAAAAAAAACCAAAAACAAAAACCCCAACCAAAAAACCAACCAACAAAACCCAACCACCAAAAAAATCCCCCAGAAACCCTCCCCAAAACCCCAAACCCAAACAAACCAACCAAAAGTTGAACTTGTCTGCATCGAAGTTGCCTTCACAACTCAGACAATATAGAGCCACCCTGTTTAACTTCAGATAGAGGTCTCCAATTGAAGAATTTAATTACTAATGCCATTCAATGGCAGTCAGTACTATAGTTAGGGCAAGGTAATTTTCACAACTAGCTGTGCATTTCTGTAGTGCTTTTGTGTTATGTAAAGCATACTGCTAAGATTTGAACTGCAATACTGTTTTGATGTATTTGAAACCATGCAATAGTATAAACCAGCCTCAACATTCATATAGCATTGCATTTGAAATCAAGGGGCTAAATAAACTAAGAGCTGCATCACTTAAAGAACATAGTGCTATACTAGGCTTTAATAAGAAAATTTAGATACAGAAAAAGTAGGGTATGAAAATAGTGTTTTCCTTCTTGCATTATAACTAAATTACATTAAGGTTTTTGTCAGTCTCACATATTACATTTAAACTCCCTTATTGATGGAATGGAAAGTATTCACATGTACATGATCATCCAGGTGTAAACTTGCACACATTAACAGGGAGTAGCTTTGTAGAGGATTATGACAAACCTTTACAGATTAAATGAGGTATTGCACAGATTAATAAAAAAGCAAAAGGCAACAAAAATATACAGCAAATTGGTAGAACATTTACATGATAATTTTACAGAATCCATAGACAGAAAGCAGTGTTTAGTATATCATTCACCTTAAAAAATATATATATAATAATATATGATCAATCATCCCATTCGTCATCATCCTCAAAGTCTTCTTCATCATCTTCATCCTCATCTTCATCTGTAAGACAAGAAAAGCAAGTCACTTGCATGCACAGAATTAACATGATAAAAGTGTTACTGATTTCTGTCAGTTTTTTGAAAAGAGAACAATCAGTTCAAGGTTGTCATGACAATACATTTAGTAATACTCTATTTTAAGATTGCTAGACATGACATCCAGTTTAGACAGTTACTTGCTATAAGTTAAATCTATTTTGTTTCTTTTCTCACTCTTTTTCTCACGTAGGAAAAACGTGTTTTGTTCTAGGAGAAAAAGAATCAGAAGCTCTTGTTTAACAGTTACTACTTACTACTCTTTCTTAGAGAATGTGAGAGTTACCAGCTTGTTCCAGACTGGATTTAAAACTTCAGGAACACAATTATTTCTAGAATGTAAGAACTGCTTTCCCAGATTTACTACATAATGGAATTCGTTTACTTTACAAACAGATAAAAAACAGCGCCCCCAAAAAAGGTCTGGTATGCTAAAGACCATTGTGGATACTGGAATATTCAAAGCTGTGTAATGAACATCAACTTCAAAGTCAATGCTTGTTGCTGACTTTATTCAGCCTTCTACTTTTTTATGTGCAAAATACTTTAAAAAAAAGTAGCCTGTTAAAATTAGACTACTTATTTGTTGGACAAGAGCATTTCCTTCCCATAGGAAAACACTGCATTTAGCTCCCTTCAGGTATTTAATTTATGTTAAGTACCAAAACTGGCAATTACTACATAGCACAGCATATCAACAAACCATACTGCACTTGGTCAAATGCTCTGCAGACTGCATACCCAGTTCTGATACCAAGGCAAGCTCTAGAAAAAAAATGCATCAAAGCCTAAACAGAACAGATGTACTCAAACAGCTGCATTGCAGCTACTGAACCACATTTATTACAGGCTGGTATTTGAGAAATGCAAATCCTCTTGCAGCCCTGATTTTTCCCAGCACTTAAGCATGGAAAGTTGATTCAATCCTGGTAGAGGCCTAGTCAAGTAACACTGGATATCTGCTCCTTATCCAGGAGGTGGCAGCCAAAGCCCACTGGGAGCCACAGCTCAGGAGCTGAATACTGGCAAGAGATTTAGCATCAACAAACAGAAAGCATGAAAAACTTTCTTCCAAAATATTTTGACAACGTATTTCATCAGACAGCTAGTAAATAAAAATGAGTCAGTTGCAACAAGAAAGTCTTTATAAGGATATTAACCTTGCTTAGTAACTTAATTGAGGATTACCACGAATTGCTACACCCCAGTAATTCAAAGCAGCATGAAGGACCCATTCAGCCCATCACCAGGGCGCTGCTGAGAGCATCCTGGTCTGCACTATATGCTGGAATCCATGCTTTTCTCCAGGAGTACTTTTCGATAAATAGAAGTGTTAATTCTTGAAAACCCGACACCAGGAGGTCACAAAAATTCCGTAAGACGCACCTGAAGAATGAATGGCTTTGCTCCTTTTCTGCATAACTTCCATTAACGCACCCACAATTCCTGAGGTGGGCGCAGGTGTAGGTGGCGCACTCTCCTGACCATCAGATACCTTGGAAAAAAGGTTACAATAGAAAGATGCAGTTAGCTAAACAGAACCTCTGCATTTTGAGACAAACTTCCTTTAAGATTAATGAGTTTATTTTCCACCAGAAGAAAGTGTGTTCCTTTAGCTCAAACTGCAAAATCCTTTATTAATAAAGTTAACTTTTTTACCGTATAACAGACCTGCAGTTAGCCATACCCAAGGTTAATATTTCAGCTCTGATGAAGTGAGCATTCATCTAAAGGAAACCTTCTTAATATGATTGTACAGGCATGACTTGTGTGGCTGCATAACCACTATTTATTTTGTCTTTGGTATATACCACAAAACATTTTTCATTGTTTGGGTTTGTAAACTGAGACTGCTTTGGGCTGATAATCCTTTCTGAAGTAATTAACTTTGAGAACGCATACCTCTAATGGCAAATAAATATGAACACACCCTTACACTTTTTACAGCAGAAGCCTCAAGTGCAGAGGAGTGGCAAAAAATAAGAACCAACAGGCAAAATTATTTCTAAGAAATTAATTTTAAGATAATCAGTGGCATCAATAAGAAACAGTAACAGCCTGTACTGCAGCAGGGACAGCTACAGCTTCTCTCATGGGCAGCACTTGTCCAGACACAGGCAGCCACCTTCTTACAAGCCTCAACAGTTGCAGAACACAGGTCTGTTTTAAGACAAAAATAAAACTAATAAATGTAGTGTTTGCCTTCCGCTGTCATTACTCCTAAACTCATCCCCTGCAGTTTAGATTATTTTACTGAATACTCAGGAGAGCAGTAATCTTTCATAATTCTTGCAGAAGTTCTGTACAGCCATGATACTATGGCATCATCATTGTAGGATTTACGCTTAAAGCTTTACTCAAAAGTGAGAAATGAGTTTGAAAGGGTAATTTCATGTACCAATACTCATCTGTAGCAAATGTGTGTTTTTTGCATTTTCTCAGTACTACTGTTTAGTCATCACTTCGGGAACTCTAAAACTTACAATCTTGGCCCCAAAGCAGAGCCACAATTTACTGTTCACACTGCATTGTCAAGTCTCAAGGGGACCTGGATAAGAAAGAGCTTTTACTCACAGATTTCAACTGTATACCCTGTCGTATCTGGTCTAGCAGTGCATCTCTTCCTGAGCAGGACACTGGTCGACTGTTCTGTTCTACCTTCTTCAACTGAGCTCCTTCTCTGATTTGATCCAAGAGTGCTGCTTTGTTTCCCACAAGAACTGGAAGCTGGTGATCAACCTCTGAAGGAAGGCCTGGTGGTGGAGGAGGACCAGGAGGGGGTGGAGGAGGTGGAGGGGGTGGAGGAACAGATGACCCACTTGCTGGTGGTGGTGGGGGCGGAGGAGGGCCGGATGGTGCAGATGAGGAATGCACTGGTGGTGGTGGAGGATACATCCGGTTTGGAGGAGGGGGGGGCACTGTTGCACCAGGTCTAGATGGAGGTGGGGGTGGAGGTGCTGCTGTGGGAGCTCTTGAAGGAGGTGGAGGTGGTGCCCCTCGGCCCCTAGCAGGGGGAGGAGGAGGGCCCGAGCTATGGGGAGGAGGAGGTGGAGGTGGAGGGGGTCCTCCTCTGCACGGTGGTGGCGGAGGTGGAGCTGAAATGAAACAAAACAACTTTGAATTACATGCTACTCCATACCTGAAAGTCTTTCAGAGACTAGCAGAAAAAGAAAACAGGCTGTGCCTTGCCTTTTGCACGGATCTCTGTGCCTGTGCAAATTTTACCAATTCTGGATTAAACTGGATACAGCTGAATATAAGCTATGCCTATATGGCAAACCAAGCTAAACATAGCCTATGTCAGTTGTATATTCTGTAAAAGAGTCACCCACTGCACGAAGCACATGCAATACACAGAAAGACTGATTAAAATTCAGAAGAATCCTGTAAAATTTTGTTGACCTAGGACAGAACAAAAGAGAAAAACTTTTCAGAAAACAGACTTAAAATGAATTTTCCACTTTCTAGTCAATCCATTATTTTATTAGGTAATTGCAGAAACATTTTTTGAAGCAATATCTTCTAGTAACAGAAACTCCCCTACTAATGCATTATAATGCAGCATAAACTGACTCTTAGTCTCTTTTACTGAAAATTACTTCCAACAATATCTTCATGGTAAGGACGGCCAAAAGGAAACAACTTTAGGGCTAAACACACAGGATCATTTCTCTGTGGAGTGGCCTTGAAACGTACTTGCTTTGCTAATGGCATTTTAAATAGCACCGTTTCATTTCCTCTTCCATTAAGCATCTAATGGCTCATGGTACTTTAGGTTGTGTGGTTGCTGCACATAACTACTTAATAATCCAGGTGCCGTCACATAAATAGGAAAATTCATGTTTGATTTCATATGCCTTTATAACAAAAAGGGTATTACACTCAAGAAGATACTTCTTTACATCTTCTACTATCCCCTTCATGTTACTTGCAAAGAAAGCAGGCTGGCTGCACTGGCATGGAGAAGGGAACATCCCTAAAAATGGGATTCTGCAGAAGCAGGAGTCACTAGTACCTCAAATGCTCCTTCCCGGCTCATCTTTAGAGAAGATACTACTCTTGAAATCAAGTATTACGTTCTTAAGTTCCACAAGCTGCTGGTTTTTTTCTACCCCTTCACAAGAACAACACGGAGAGAATTGCCTCTGAAATGTCATATATTTTCCAAGAGACATACTGCCAACGTTCTCGATTTTAAAAACTGCCACCATTTTTGGCTGATATGACTGTAGTTCCCTTTCCGGCCACTGGAGGGCGGCATTACCAAGCGTAACAACCCGCCAAGCACTCCGTACGGGATTTTGGCAATACTGAGGAGATACTCAGCGTGGTCATGGCTCCAGTCTGCACTGTCTGTAGATTTTGAACACAAGGTTTAGGTTTTCCTGCGGGGAAATGGTTTATTCGCATTATATCTAGAGAAAGATGCCAAATCTAATCTGTGGAAACAGCACTCAGCTCTTCTGTACTCAACTGTAGTGAAATGAGGGAGGAGCAGCAGGGAGAGAGCACATTAACTCATCCTCTCTCCCTTCCCTCTCAGTAGGTACAAGTAAAGCAAGAAAATAATTTTTCTTTTTTATAAATGCACGCTAATCTGTACACTGCTATTAACAATAAAGTTTGTATAATCTTCTATTGATGGTACTGTCACCAAAAAAACAACCACCAGTACCAAAACTAGGGAAAGGGCAGGGAAAACAGGAAAGTAATTTCCATCTCAGCAGAACGGCTTGTCTGCAACTCTCTAGTCAGCATCCTCGCAGAGTGAATATGTAAGCACAGAAATTCTTGCAATAAACACAGAAAAATGTGCTTCAGTCGAGAAAGAACACTTCAAACAGCAGTCAAGCCTATATGTCAAGTAACACAATTGTGGATAAACTCACTGAAATACTGGAGTATTTTATCTACCTCTATCAAAAAGCACAGAGGTAGATTATCATCACTCATGTTCTAGATGAGGTTTTTCTTTTAATTGCATACATGCAAGTGGCCATAATGTGAAGTTAACACATACAAAATAAAAAAATGGGCATTTTAAAAATATTTTAAACTAGTCATAAGCCTCCAAGGCAAGTCTTCTCAATCTAGTTTTACAGTTAGCAATCTGGGAGCAACAACTCTGTAAACATTTAAACAGAGTTAAGATTCTATAAAGAAGCTGACATATCTTACTGAGACAAAAAAATTGTAACTGGAAGTTTTGCTTACAATTTAACTAAGAAGTTCAAACATAATTTTTAGTATTGCAGTCAAACAGGTGCAGACTAAGATATCATCAAGGAAAGAAATCACACAACAGCATGAATACTTTGAAGCATATGCTTAGATGCCAGCTCAAGTACATACCGCTCCACCGCGGGGGACCTAAGGAATAAATGTTAACAAGTCATTGTACCCCGATTCTGTATCTCTTCAGTCACTGAACAATTTACTCATTGCTTTCAAACTGCTATTAATTTCAATTTACATAATTTTCCTCTTGAGAAGAGCTCTAAGTAAATTTTTGGAAGTTTGGCACTGGCAGGGCAATTTTAAACTGACTTGCTATCTTCCACTAGATAATACATCAGCTGAGGTCACACTTAAAGATTAGGCAGGCAGCAGCTTGAGAAATTTTTTGCAGCAGAAGCATGTTTAAAACTAGTATTTTTAATTTCAAATTAGAAAAAAACTAACTTTAAAAAATAATATTAAATTTGCAGGTCTGTAGGTGTTGGAAGGCTCACTACATAGAGCTGCCAGGGTAAATGGGCACCATACATACCTGCCAGCCATGTACTACCACTACAGCTGACAACAGCATTATGGCTTCCAACATTTTATATTCTTTATAAGATTGAGATTACAAATAAATATTTAACACACGCAGTCTAAAAAAATCTTTATCAAACATACTGCGTAGCTTTGCAGCCAGACTAAGTGCTACTGGAAGTTATTTAATTGGCATAAATATCTTTATTCCTAAGGGACAAGTACTCTCATGGGTCATGCCTGAACATTTTTATATAGTGTATGGAAACATGATCCAGGGCAACTGCAGTGACATGAAGCCCAGAGAAGAGAATCAAAAACTGCTCACCATCAACAGTTAAGGCATCAACATCGTTAAGGCAAAAAATGCCCTGTTAATTTTTACGTAGAAATAAAAGGAATCCCACCTTGTCTGCGCAGTTCATTTTTAACAGCTTCCACACCTCCTGTTTTTTCAATGAAATCATATATGACCTTTGAAGTTTCTTTGTCTTTTAGTTGAGCCTCTGAAATTCCACACAGATCAAACAGGTTTTTCAGTTCTGGGTCTAAGTTGTTCACCTGCAAGTCAGATACATTAGTTTTAAGTAGCTTGAAATGTGGAGGTATTTTTAAAATATCATTTGTATTGGGGGAAAACAATAGCCACAAACCGTATCATTAAAAGGAACAGCAAGGTGACGTACATGTCTCTGGGTTGACTTTTCAAGTTGGAAAATACTACTTTAGGAGGGGTAAGTATCCTGCATGAAAAACTGAAGGTTCTGAATCTTTTCTCCCCCCCTCAGTCCCCCTCGGCCTATTCCCTTCTACTCCAACATCTGTTTACATCACATCATAAAATCCCCATTTATAACTATTTAATTGTACAGTTAACTTTTTATTTAATGCAAATCTTCATGACTTACATTAGAAAGTCTCTAAAGTTTAAATCATTGTCTTCAGTAACTTATTAAATTACTTACATCAAAACCTGTGTTTGGATCCCAACCAACATGTCCAATGTGTCTAAAAAAGCAGAAAAGTCCATTTAATCAGCATAAAAAGGATCTTGTTAACTAAAATAAGAAGACACCAAGACAACCAGAGATCACTACCAGCTTCTAAGCAATTCTTATTCCTCAGTGCCCCACTTGAGAATGGAATAGTAAAACTTCTTTACTTCCACTTTTTGTCTCCCATCCAGAAGATCAAGAATTTATTTCTCTCCTTAAGTTACAGTCTGTGGAAAACATGAAGGCTTCATGCTACCCTATGGTGCACACGGATGATGATGGAAGGACTGCACAGAGATCAAGGAGAAGTTTAGCCTTTACAGAGCAACTGGACCTTGAGCTATTGCCAAATTTTTCAGTGGCATGCAGCTGGAAAACCTCCTCCTCCCTACCATCACTGTGTGTTCTCTTATCACCCTTCTCCCATTTACATCTTTCAAAGGTAAGTCAGGACTATTTTCAGCTGCCATCTCCCTAAGCTTCTAGTAGCCATGTCATGTGGCTACTAAAGTATTACTCTATGTGATGCTATAACCAGTTAGAACAAAGATGGGTTTTGTGCCACTCCAAGCTACTTCATGTTACTGCTGTTGGATATGGAAGACAGAGCCATAATGTTACCAGGACTCCATGTTTTGTCATTCTTTTCACATATGGTGACTTCTAGAAGCAAGATACAGTTTTGAGGAAGTTCAACTCAGAGTTATAAAAAATACCAGGTGAGCTGTTAGTAGCCAATGCAGTTTAGGCTAAGCTTGCCAAATTACAAAGACTGTTTGGCTCCTATTAAACAGTGCCTCACCCACCAGACCTCCTATTCTTGCTTGGGTCTTTTATTACCAACAGCACAAGTTTTCTTCATGAGAATATTGAAGTACAATGATCAGTTTTGGTTTTGGTGTAACTATGACTAGCTAACTACTAATTTTAAGAAGCAAAGTAAAACGTCTGGTTTAAAGTCACATTATGCCATAAAAAAGGAAAACCAAGGAAAGCCCTGTTTTGCCTAATTATTTAAATGCCTTTAACTACCAAAATATGGGATGATTTATTGATTACAGAATTCTGAATGCTAAGCTACAGCTTACTTCACATAAATGAGACACGCATTTCCTAACAGAGTCTCATAGCTGATTGCAATGTATTAACTGGCACATGTAAATTGACACTGGTTTACCACTAATGTAGTATTACCCACATACTTGAGCACATGTGTGTGACTCAGGATGCTCTTTTAAGAGGTTGTGAGCATACGACTCAGAATTTAGTGCGCTTAATTGATACTGAAGTTTTATATGCCATACTTTTAGCATTATTTATCATTTATTTTTCACCCTTCAGAGTAAGATAAATTACTTGTACACACTGACTGTGACACACGTTTTTCAGATCTTTTCAATACAAATGCATTGAAACTCCAATGCTACTTAGAAGAACGTATACAGTAATAAGTTGTACTCATGTTGAGTACAAATTGTTGTTTTTCTCTCAAAACACTGAAACTACACAGCTGTCTAACAGAAGGCATTTAAAAATTTTATCTACTGATTGCAACTTTGATCTGGAATGAACAGTGACTGTGTTGGTCTTCACCAGTATCACAGCACAAGGGACATACAAGTTATCCTAGTAGCTTATTTGCCTAACAATATCAAATGCCAGTTTCCGCATGTTTGTACAAAACCCGCAATTAAACTATCTTACACAGTAAGATGACACATAGCCGCTGCACTCCACAGGGAACTTAAATAGCCAAAAAGACTTTCAACAGACTTCTTTTGTAAAGGTTCACCACTTACAATTTAATATTACATTTAATGATACTGGAACATATCTTTTGCTTGAGCTCCATGAAGTATTTTATCACCTTACTCTCAGCTTTTCTAGGTCACACTCTGATAGACGTCATACACAAAGTCTCAAAGTAATTTTGTATCTATGCTGCTGCACAACCTCTTCCAGACATTCCAAACAGAGGTCTGACATGGTGACGCAAATTTTGTCCGCATATGCTCAAGTCTGTACCAGTACAGCCACAACAGTGGCCAACTACCAAGCACTCTTCATTTTTGTTCCCCTCTTCCTTCTTTTCTGTATTTTTCCATTCAAGTGACACTAACAGATGCAGCACTTCATTGATACTCATATCAGTAAGAACAAGGTTGATGCCTAAATTTTCTAGGCAGAGTCTGTTTAGGGAGAGTTTAGAGACTCTGTTTAGAGTCTGTTTAGCCCACCTCTTTTATGTTCCATCCACTATGCCATTCCACAGAGCACTATCCCAAAACACTGTGCAGTAATGTTACTGTAACTGGTAATGTCAACATTATTTTAACGGAATTTTATTCTGGGAAAACATATTAGTGTAAGTGATGCAACATACCAGTTCAAAAGAACAAGACAATCACTTGGCATGTAAACCTCACACTGGTTTTCTAATGCTTCACAGAAACTGATCTTTCCTGTAACTAACTCAAGCTCTTTAAGTTCCTGTTGCTTCAGCAAATAAAGTACATTTATTTTAAAAGGCAGAAGATTATAATATCAATAATGTTCAGGAAAGCAACAGTTAATTGAGTAAAGTGACCAAAACCAAGTTTCATGAAAGTGAAGCTTAAAGTGGTACATCATAACTACTCCAAAAGATTAAAGATACATTAGAAACTACATCAGGAAAAATTCTTGAAGGATGTATACATGCTGTACTTTCATCACAAGATGTATGTCCTAGCCTACACATCAGAAAAAGTTTGTAAACAGAAAGCCAAAGATGAAATTATGGCAAGTCATTTCTGCAGTTATGACAAGTCAGGACCCAAATGTGTACTTCACATGACAAAGCACAGCTAAATATGTGCAGGCATAGGAATAACAGTATTAAAGGGTTGACCAGTGAGGTTGAATATGAGTCTCCACTGAGCTAACAACTTCAGTAAGGCACCCTATGCAGCTGAAGTGTTTTCTAAGCTGATTTTGGATAGCAAGTGAATTTTTTTTAACAGCTGCAGTAAATCCTCATCTGTGTATAAGCTAACCTGCTTAAACCCCACAGCATTCCAGCTAGCATTTACTTAGTTCAAGTTCAGGTTACACAGATTCAAGACTTGGCCATTTTCAAGTGTAACTGACACAAAAAAAAATCAGAAAAGAAAACAGAACCAAATGCCAACAACCACCCTGCCCCAACAAAACTTCCACCCATCCAAAACCAAACTCAAAAATGTACTTACTGGAAATTAGATGGAGTTCCAATATCTGCCTTTGTCAATCTTCTTTTTTTAGTTTTTCCTTTCTTCTTTTCTTTGGTATATGAAATATTGTTGACTTGTGGAGTATAAAATCTGTTAGTTGTAATTTCTGGGTTTTTGATATCAACAGTTGCCATTGGTAGATTTGGGCCTGTAAAAGTAAAGTACAGGATTTTTACTACTGTGTTTCAACAATGCCATGTTCAATCCACAAACGTTGAGGGTTGTTTTTGAGCTGTAGCTCTACAAGCCATGTGCATCCAGATGGGTTCTGGATGTCAGATGCATAAACTAAGTTATTTGATGAAAAAAAAAAATGTTGCTAAAGCTGAGAAACAGAAATATTTTCTGAATTATGACTTGGTTTTTGCCGCTTGCACAGAACACATGGAATGATGAGACACATGAAGATACAACATAGCTACAATCCTAGGTAAGATCAAAGATGTGACTTCATAAACAGCTGGACCCGAAGAGCCAGCAGGCCATTACCTGGGCAGCACACTAAACTAATCTTTCAGGGGACAGAACCTTTGCTTAATAAGCCCCAAGTGGGAATGCCTTCTGCCATCACACACAGAACCTGAACATCACAACAACTACAGAAGGCTGCTCTGGACACACTACTGTCTTCAAATATAGGACAACATCTGTGGAACTGTTCAGGATTTCTTATGTCTTACTCTTTGACAGGTTTTCAAAACAGTGAAGTCCCAGATAAGCAACAGCATGCAAAGAGTAAAAACGGCACCAGAAATAAAACTTGAGTGTGTCATGCATGTTCTCAAACTTTGTCCTTAATTATAAATAATTCTGAATTATTTTTCTAGTTATTTAAAATGTATCTGAATTATACTCCTGTGAATTTAGCATTTTAATGTTATGTTACTTGTGTAATACTAGCAAATGAACATACCTAGCACATGTTCCACTCCAGTTTTTTAGCTTTGACAGAAGATAACTCTTGACATAAGCAAGTGATAGCAGTACGTAAATACTAAGAGGCAATTTATGCATTTATTATATACATATGTATGTATACATACATACACACAGGTGTATATTTAAAGAAACCTACAAAAAGGGTAAGTAATTTCAGTTTTGGAAGAATGAGATTAAGCAGGTAATTTAAAACCAGTTTGGCAAGAAATAGTTTGAAAACACTCCCTACTGCCCTGTGAGTTAAGACCCAGTGGTTAGCAAATCAGCTGAAGTAAGACCCAGTCTTACTGGGCAGATGATAAAAAAAGTCTAATTAGACTTTGATAAATCTGAACCTTATTTTGACACTATTTTTTCATAACTGCATTCAGAAAGAACCAACAAGCCTTATGTTCAGAGTTCAAAATAAAAATCATAAAGGACAAGTAGACAGTACAACAGATAACATAGCTGACATTTGCAGTTAAACACCTCAGTGGGAAGCACCTAGTACTGGCCAGGAAAAGAAATAAGAACAGAAACATGACATTGGGCTAGACAAAACTCATCTAAAACATGACAACTCCAACATTCTTAACATTCTCCAACACCCTAGGAGTCTTAAAGGACAAGATTTAAAACTGCATGGAAAAATTTCTGAAACATTTTCTGCTAAGCAGAAATGCTTTTATCTAGAAATGTTTTGATCTAGACAACTGTCCTCTGAGAGTACATAATCTGACCACATACAACAACACAAAACAATCTGCATTGTTGGAGTTTCACTTAAAATTAGCACTGAATTGACTAATCATCAAATATTATCAACTCTAAACTTAACGATAAGTTCAGTAAAATCTCAGAATGAATTGAAAATTACAGTCTTAATTTCCTTGGTACAAAACAAAAAACACTAGGAGTTAATCTTCACTTTAATCACCACTTACATTTTCTGTTATATTCTGCCCATTTTCACCTATTATATTGGTATTTACAGTTTCAATAGCTGTACTGACATTCAAAAAAGAAATGGGTGCCTTTATAATGCTAGTAAGTTTGTGATATTCTTCTCTCAATTTCTAGCAGTCTCTGAAATGCACCTTTTTGTATATAAAATCCTGAACTAACCAAACATGGTCAGTTATATGTAAAGCAGCAGCAATTTGCAAAAGGAAGTTTTAATCAGCTGAGCTAAAAATCAAGGATTAATAGCCCGATTCCTTGACAATGATATTCATACAAGAGAGGTCACAGTAAACTTAAAGATGAAAATTTTTCTTACCATCTGGTTTAGACCTTAGATGTCCACGAGGGATAAAAGAACCTTGGAAAGAATTGTACTCTTCTAGCACTGCCATATTTATATCCAGTAATATTTTTCCCATCATTAGACATGCACCTTCCCCATCAGGTGTAGACAGCTCAATAAATGAAGATGAGAGAGGCATATAGAGCTCATCATTAGGAAGTACCTGACAGTACAGTGGCCTTAAGCATCCACTGTTATCAGTATCTGTGACGTCTTCAGAAGGGGCTCCAGAAAACGTCGTACAGAACATTTTGAAATGTTAATTCTATTCTGTATTTTATTTAGAGCCTCTCTAGGTATCTGTGCCAGACTACAGACAGCCCTACAAGAAATGCAAACTGTTCTAGTTAACAGCTGAAACAAAAGTCCATCACATGGTTCTTTGAGATTCCCTCAAAACCTAATACTCTGACAAATCCTCATTTCATCCAGTACTTCACTAAAAGGTCAGTTCAACCACAGTAACTCTTCTTTATTTGCATAAAGAGACCTAGCTATTACAAATGAGTAGAACACAAATCCCAGGAAATTACAGACTAATACATTTTACATAACTGCTAATGCCAATTTGAGTTTAATCCTGTGATTCTACAAAAAAAAAAATCTTAAATCCGTATCATTGAAAACGTCATACAAAAAACCAAGTGCTTTTTCCATGCAGCTTCAATGTATGCAGAAAATTCAGACTAACAAGCTCCAGTAAAACAAAATTCCCCACAGTATTTAAACCATGGGTCATGTGAGTACAGAAATGCGACTGTTCTTGTTTTTCAGTTTTAGAGCTAATAATGCACTAATACCCAGCACAAAAAAGCAGGTGTTTCATCATTTCTCCCTAACAGAATTTCTGAACAGAAACTGCATATGAAGAGTAAAACAAAAACTAGCTGTTATTAGAACAGGTGTGGGGGGTTTTTTTCCAGTTACATTTTGATAGTATGTATCTGTTCCAGTCTTAATTCCAAATACTGAAATGTGAAGTCTGTGGAGAGTATAACAACCTAAGGCTATAATCCATGACCTGACTGTGTCTTATCTGTGACTACTTGAGGACATGGCTATGCAACTTTCTACCAGCAGAGAAGCCAGGCATTACAGAATTTGATACATTCAGAAAAGGAAAACGGACAGATTTTGAGAGAGCATGTGGATGTCCCAGGGAAACAGTTTATTAAAAAACAGATATGCTGAAAACCTTTGAAGTGATTACAAATCTGAAACACTGAGCATAAACCCTATGTCTTCCACAGAATACTCAGGATAAATCCAGCATAGGGACAATGACTGCAAGTTTAGTATAAGAGAATTTTTCTCAGAAAAATATTGTTCCCAAGGTCTTACAGCATGAGGTATGGAGAGTATTTTAAGCAGAAAAGTTTTTGCAGGCTTAGTTTTCTTAAATCTTATTCTAATCAAGGATAGCAAACTAGACCAGTAAATTGTGTCAGAATAGAGACAAAGGCGAAATTTTTTGTGGTAGGTGTTACTACATGATCACTGCTGTTGTAATTTCCATCTGCTCTGCAGACATTGCTATCACGGATGTGCTGTTTAGGAGAGCAGAACAGTTAAAACCTTCTGAAAGCTCAGAAAACCTGGCGAGACCACCACAGATGATATTACTATGAGTGTCTCAAAACTTAACAGCCCAGTCAAAGTTGAATCTATACTAAAAATACCTGGCCTCAACTGATGATTGCCTCAATTTCCTCAAAACTTAAAGGTTATCAATATGAAAAAAAGTTTATCAATATGAAAAAAAAAGTATTCCACATGAAGGAGGTTTTATCTGCGTATATAAAAGGAATCAGTAGTTCCCATAATTCAGGATTAGTTAGGAATTAGACATTTTGGTGACCTACAGAGAGATGCTTGAATGACTTGGTTAGTACAAATTTTAAGGCTTTCACCTCAAGCCATACAGGGATTTCAGAACATCAGTTGACTCTACCCTTGCTCCAGCAGCAAACTCAGAGATATAGGGGTATGATCTATGATCTGGATCACCAACAGAAATATGACAGGTGAAATCCCTTTTTAACTTCAGTGTGAATTCAGAAATCAAAAACATCAAACTTGATAATCAGTGATGTGGCTTTTTCATGATTTTAGAATAGATGGTAAAAAAGTTCTGTATCAAACTGATACACAGTTTGATTCCTTCCATCAATTTAATAAGAGGATCTTCTGAGGAACCTGTTATCTTCATGCTAGTGGGACATGTTTCTGAGAGACAAGGAGATTCAAATAATTCTTCATTTGGAAAGAGTTTAATATTAACAAACATATGACGTAAACCCAAAAGACTGTTACATTCTATTAAATCCATCATCATTATGCTTGCTATTAAGACGAATGGACTAACTCTGTATAGTGATCCTATACATCATATTCTGAAGATCAAGCAGCAAATGCAAGGTCCAAAGTTTTCTTCTCAGTTTAAGCTGAAGGGCCCTCTGTCCTATTTGCAACAAAATATGCTCCTCCAGAAACATTCTTTACAAATTCCAGCTAAGCCACAAAGTTTTCAAGCCACAACTAAACAAATACCATAGAACAGAAACAAAAAGGATACTGTAACCTCCAGTTTACCTCTTTTGTCACTACATGATCATCCTGAACAAATCTGAAACAAAGCTATACATAAACAGTAAATGACAGCAGAAGGGAAAAATAAAATGCAGAGATTCATGCAAAAAGCTTACCATTTGGCGGGTCTCGTCTTTTTTCTGTTGAAAAAGAAAAAAGAACCTTTGAATGAACAGGAAAAAATAATTCTAAATTTTAGTTTCTATTGAAGCTTTTAATGACCTTGACCTCAAACTTAGGAATCTATTTATATCCCTAAAGTCTACCTGTGCAGTTGAAAAAAAGTATTACAGAACAAAACCCCCCAGTTTTAGACACTACGCACTGATTTCAACTGTACAAACTGAGCAGGAGCATAAGGCCGTAGCTACTGACTTGGTTTCAGGCATTTCAACCGTGAAGTAGAGTGAAGTATTCAAAAACTATCTGTTTTAATATGACCTATCAAAGTAAGATTTTTGAAGCATTATGCTTTCTGATGTCCACTGAATGAAACTGTCCTTTCATTTTAATCTGAAATATAATTAGCACTTTATAGAGTATTGTTCTCTCACAGAAGCTAAAATTTAATTAGTTTTGCTTTATGCATAAAAAATAGGACATACAGGGGCAAGACACCTCACCTACATTATCCAACAGGTAGCTGAACAATATGGTAAGAACTAGAATCTCCTTGATACTAATATGATACTCTATTCACAGCACCAGAGTGTTTCAAAGACCATGAAGAATCTGGCTTGATGATTTAAAACGTAAGCATTTCACACCTCAATATTCTCAGCTTATAATAGTAAGTTCCCCTTTAAAGAAGATTTCCCTCACTTACTATTAATTCCTATCCACCCCCAGTACATATTTACACTATTTGTGTATCTATACACATACTCTTAAGAAATTTGGATTTAGCAGCACCCATAAAGGCAAGCAGTTTATCATCTCACTACAACAAAACCCACAGCTCTGTAAGGATCTGGAGTATCCGTAGTAAGTAACAGGGCTCCCAAGAGTTGTATAATAAGGGCATTTCGCTTTCCAGCAAACCCCAGAAAAACCGTTAACTTCTTGTATTTTTCCAGACTCACAAACATAAGAAGGGAGAAGGTGCCTCCACAGATGGTGCTGACCTTGTCCTAAGAATACTTAAAAATCAAAAAATATACAATCGTAAGTATGCAAGGCAAGTCAGCCTCATGTTAGTCCACTGATCTTCAGATAGGAATAAAAGAATCCATCAAGATCATCAAACCTTCATGGGAAGGTGACAAAAACCTATTGAGAATCAACTTTTGATGAACAAGCCTTCCACAGCCAGCCAGCCGATTTTTAAGTCACAGCAGGGTAGTTTCAGGCATAGAGGTGGAGAACCTCTGCAAGGGTGCCTCAGCATAAGGTATCAGGTCTGAGGTGAGAAAAAGAAAAAAAAGGCTTTTTGGCCAAATACTGTGCTCTCTCTTCCTACAATATTCAGTTTAAGAAACCACATCTTGTACTGTCCACCAATAATAACAATAAAAAAACCCCAAACAACAAAACAAACCAAACTTAAAAAAAACAATCAACCCCCACCTCAACCTCTGGACCATAATTAGAGTTTTAATCAACAACTCGATTGCAAGTCATCTGTCATAGGATGGGAAGATGGCAAAAGTAGGAGGTATTCACAGGAAGTGTGACTCAAGTGGCTTTGAGTCAAATCATGGGAATCCTTTACAATTTTGATTAGAATAAACAGTTCAAGAAAATAAATAGTGTGTAACAAACCAAAACATTATCCTGTAACTTTTACTGGCTAATTTATTTGTGGCCCAAAGAGACTAGCTCTGTTTTTCTGTGGTTACCACTGCTGACAAGAAAGTACGAACTTTTGTTCCTGAAATGCAGATGACCTGACAAGAGTGGCAGATTTTGCAGTTTTTAAAGAGGAACATGCCTACTGATCTAAAACAGATGAATATCAGCAGCTACCTATGTACAAAAAACCACAGCTCCCTTCAATGACCATTCCTGGAAATGAGAATAATCTCTGCCAAGAGTTGAATCCAATGCAAGCTGAGCAGGTTAAAGATGCCCTTGTCACCCAGACAGCAAAAACTGTGACCAAAGATGAAAGAAGAAAACCAAAACAAATAAAAAAAATCCCTCTTCATATTAAGTATCTATCTTGAAATTTAAGAAGTCTATTATGAAGGAGCTAAGAGCTTGTGGAGGAAAAAAGAAGTTTCATGGAAGGTTAACAGGGCTCCCACCCATAAAGCTACAAGCAATACATAAAAACTAGTCAAGAAGCCTCCTACTTCAGAAAAGACTATATGCAGTTAAGAAAAAGTATCTGCTTCCCTTTTAGGGCTAAGTGCTCAGCATGTGGAGAAGGCACTTGTGTGTGGACACACATTAACATTTCTGAGGCAAGATAATAAAAATAAAAACTAATGGTATTTATGTGCAATACCTGAAGTGAGAGTGTTTTACAGTGGCAAGGGCACACTGTGTTCACAATGCTTACTGGGGGAACTTATCTGGGATTGTTTTAAGAAGTAAATGGAGAGATTATTTAAGTAAGTCCACAGACAAATTAATGAATTATAAAAATTTCTCTCTAACCTAAGGTTAAGAATTTAATTGACAAAAAAAACCTCAAGGAAAAAAAAAACAAACCCAAGACCCTCAAAATGAAGCCAACCTAAACCAGAGTTCAGTTAGATGAAACCCTGCACTATTACAAAGATTAGGACAACAGATCAAGAATTGTTTCTCTACCTTTGTCCCTCATTCTAGTCTCTACTTGATACTTTGTACATTTGCAAGCTTTTGTACATTCTCTGGAGCCAAACTTTCACCTCTCTGGAACTCCAGATGCACTTACTCAGGGGTTGTCTGTATACTGGAGTGCATTTCACGCTGAATGAGGAAGAGCAGAACACTGTTGTGTCTTCTCTTAGCTGTCTGACAGTATTTTGTGTACTAACCTCCAAGTCACAGCTTTGTGAGCCAGAACTGCTGTTACTGCTACCTTTCAATAAGTTTTCCATAAGACTCCTGGAGAAGTCTCCTAGCAAGCCCTGAATAGCATAACAGGCAGCTAAATAATCACATGGAGTACTTAGTTGAGTTGAAAGCATCTCAGGTGGCACTACTATGAAATGACACATAGTTTGGAAGGTATGGGAGTAAAACCAGAAAAACATCAAAATTACCAGACTATTATCTCTGTGACTGAGAAGTTGTGTTAAGCTATATTAAGATGTATTAATATTATACATAATACACAACTTTAGTATCATTTCTATTATATATAAATCTTTGTGTAAATTAATATATGTTTTATACAAGCATTTAAAAATAAATAAAAGCATAAACACCATCAGCAAATCAGCTTTGATTTGAACAAGTGCAAAGCCTGTTATTTTAGAAGCACAAATAAATAGTCACAAGGACAAATACAGAACTCCATCTGGTGGCTTGACTAAGGAATCTCCTAACTGTTTTAAATTCTTGGTTTGCAGCTTTTAACAAGGAAAAACCTGAAGTGCTTTGTTTTGAGGGTTATTTTTTGTTTCATTTCTTTTTTAAAATAATGGTTGTCTTGAAGTTGCAAATGTTTGGGGAGGTGGAGTTGTTGGTTAAAACAATATATAAAGTAACAAGAGCTTTAGCATACAAACCAAGATTAAGTCCAAAGAGTGAACGAGAAAAACTTAATGTGGTCCCATGAAAAAAAAATCTCTATGTAGAAGAAAAACTCTGTGAACAGAAGGTTTGATTGAACCACTATTTTCAAACGAAGTTTGCTATGGCCAATAATGCAAACATGCCTCCTCCCAAGTCATGTCTGTGCATTGTAGCACTGTGTTTTAGACATATAATAGAGTAAAACTTCAGGAACAGTAGATGCAAAATCACTTTTCCAGTGTGGGTATGAGAAACTTTATTAATGTCACTTCTTAGTGATCCCACTTCTTCTCATGAAACCTTATGAACTTTTTCTGAGCTGAGGGAATCTCGTCATTTAAGCTCCTGGAACAAGTGCTCTGGTCCTGAGTCACCATGCCTTGGTGAAATCCAAGTGAATACATACAGATAGTGCACATTCCCAAGAACAGTTGCAAGGACAGTTCTCCAGGAGGAAGGCTTCCTCCTTTTACAGTAATTTACACTGCATTGCTAGTGCAATTCAGTTCCAGAATGGATTACAAAAATACATCCTGTAGCTCACACACAGGTCCACACCACATCTTAGAGCAAGCCTGAACACATCTACTTGTTCCAAGCCTGTATTTTGTATCACTTTATCCTTCGTGGACATACGGCTGTCAAGACAGGAAAGTTGTTTATGGGCTCCCTGGAAAATGACCGATATCTGCAGGAAGCCTGAGCTCCCTTTAAAGCACTGACCATGTTCCCAAGGCATCTTGCAGCTGGCAAAAAGCATGCTGTGCTTCACTGTCCCATGCTGCTAAGGACAGCATAGGCACATTATGTCTTCTGTTCTTGGCCTAAGCCAAGATCACTAGTTCTGAATAAAAGATATTTCCCTACTAGCTGCTGGATCAATGCCAAAAATTCATGAACTACTGAACATACCAGATGGTAAAATTTATGTTACAACCCACTTGGGCTGAATTTCACAAATCAGTTATAAACAACCCAGGGCTAAAAGAGAGTTTATTCAAATACAATAACAACTTAGAGAAAGATTTCTAGTTTTCCCAATGTTGGTGTGCCATTTTTATTTTCCCTGATCTATATTTTCAACTCACAACCTTGGGGTCTTAGCTTACACTGAGACTTATAGACTCATAGAACAGAACACCAAGAGTGAGTTGTTTCAGAAAATACTAATTTTTGCACAATAGAGAAAGAAGCATGGTTTAATAGCATAATTACTTCAAAATATAAATATGGGAGTAGTGCCCCGAGTGGCTTTCAGACATAGCAGTAGCTTCCTGCCTCCCCCTCCCCACAACAACATAAACAAGCCTGAATTTAAGATTAATTTGAATATTTACCAGATTTTCTCTGCCGTCGTCCAAGTAAATCTGTTACTGTTTTGCGGAATAGTTTAGCTTCTTCTTCATTAGCAAAATTAAGACCAACTTGACATGTCTGAAAAACATTAATATTCCCCCCCCCCATGACTGAGATGATGTTTTAAAGGCTTTCTTAAATATTGTCTTACACCTTTCTGAAGGTATAACCAGAAAAAATCACTGCAGATTTGGAACCAAGTCTTAGTGAAACATTGCATCTTAGGAATGCCTGTCTACTAATCAAGTTTCTAGAGATCATGGCTAACAGATATGAGCAAAATCTTGTACCTACAAATCAAAGGGGGGAGGGGAGAGGAAAATTAGTGCTTTAAGAATAGATGATATGTCATAAACATCATCTGCAAGTCAAAATGTAATTTCATTAAAGAAAGCTAAAAAAAAAGAACCATGTTTTATGCTTCCGTACTACACATTGAATTTTCTAGTTGAGATACCAAAAAAATTTCCTTTAATAAATAAGCTTTTATAAGTAATTTACAGAATTAATAACCTCAGTTACACTAAAAGAAGATACTGTTCAAACCAAAGACATTTTAAAACGTGTTCAAACACATTGAGACTCACATCTCCAGCAAAGGTATGAAAATATCCTCTAGGACTATTATATACAAAGTTATTGTACAGCTCCTGCTCCCACAGTAATTTTCCATCCTGAAAAGAAGAAAACAAACAAACAAAAGACTGAAAAACGTCAGATGAAATTGTAGAGTTTAACTTCTTTTACAATAGAACCTACTAAGAATTGAACCAGCGTAGTGCTAAACATCTGCCTTGCTATTAACCCAATGGATAAGCTCAATCAAAATCAAAATACACCAGAGCTTGTGGAAGAGCTATGAAAGCCTATTACTTTAGGTAGCTGTGTTCTGTTCAAATTCCTGGATGTTTCCAAAAACTTCTTTCAAGTTCTACAACCCTGCAAGAGTGATACTGAGAGAAGTAATAGTGACCAGTCATAAGAATACAGTGACGAAACAGCAACAGCAATAAAGGAGGCTTCCAGACTCCTGTTCTTATCTCAGGCTTGACTTGAAAACAGTTAACTTAAAGAGAACAAAAATCTCATCTTTTTAAGAAGTCTCATGTATTTTAATGACATTACAGTTCAGCACCCAAAGAAGAGGTTTCTCACAAAGCCTTAACAGTCAAGTGACCAAATCACAAAGTCAAATGCAAGTGCCAGCTGGCAATCCTGAACAAATCTGAGAGTCTTCAAGCACTGACTGCTGGCAGATAAGGAGCTGTTTCCTGGCTGTGGAAATAAAGGGAAGCTTTCCAAAGTCTCAGCACAGTCAGTAGGACTTAGGTTTCTCAGCATCATTTTTGTTATGACAACACATCTTGGACACTTTGTCTCTCAGTTCCCACTCTCTTGAGTGGAATATTATAATAAGACAAAGATCTTCAGTATGAGTGTCTATATTGTGGAGGGGGGATGAAAGAAAAAGCCACCAAAACCCCCCCAAAAAGTCAGAACATACAACTTGTTTATTCTGCAGTTTTCACATGCACCACCACACTGATCAAAAAGATTGTTTCCACCCACGCATAAGACAGCATCTATTTTCTTAAACCATCCAAAGCAGTGACACCTGCTTGAATTTTGATAGCTATCCATACCAATGACACTATACTAATTTCCACTAATGTGACTAATCAGATCTGTAGAGGACAGCTTCTGAGAGCTATAAAAAAAAATGAATCTGATATTTATTTCATCCATTAAAGATGACATATATGAAATTGTTTAAATTTGGGATACCTGAGAAAGTTGCAATTGCCTATTAATAACCACTGCAACTGCACTGCTTAAAACACGACCACATATCTAAGAATTTCTGTGAATGCATAGCTACAACCTACACTCATTGAGTTCAAAATGGAGAATGAATGCAACCAAACTTAAAGAGTCTGAAAAAGAAAAAAGATGCTTACCTTAATGTCAAATATTCTGATAAAATACGACCTCTGCGGATTGTCCTTTACAAGGCAAGCTACACCACAGCATTTCTTTGACCACATGGCATTGCGATCTGCTGCGTATATCTGAACAACTGCCGAAGACATCGTCTAAAAAGAAAAGGTAGCTATTATTTCTAAGAAAAAAACCATTAATTCTATAATTGATCCTTTCCCAAAGCATCTCTTAATTTTGTTCCTTGTTCTAGGCAGCAATTTTGCTGCCATATAGATATATCCATATAGACATTTGCCACTTTGATTTCCCAGGTAGTTAACACTATAAAGTTCAAATAACACCATATCACTCCTATGCTTTAGATTTTCACTTCTGTGCAATATTTAGACACTTTAAGAACCCAAATGAACTTTTCATTCTTTTTCGTGAAAATTAGCGAAGAGATTTAGCCTGTAAGAAGCAGATCTGTAACTACAGTAGTCACATAGAGAAGCCCTATTGTGCCAGGAAATGTCTGTTTAGTACTTCAAACTGGATACAAACACAATACTCAAGATGAAACTGTAAATTGCACAGTGCCTGGACACACTCCTGGGTACTGGAATGCAACTGGAATACATTGCTTAATTGTTTGAGTGGTCTCTGGCACAATTTTAACCTATGCCAACTAGTGAACTCTGAAAATTCCTGGGCATGGTTTGAGAATTCACATGAGCTAGGCTCATTGCCAACTGGCACCCAGGAATTGTTCTGTTTTCAAACTGAGAGATTTTAGTAAGAGATGAAGATTATTCCACACCAGATTGCTTCAGTCACTAGAACGTTCTGGAGCGTATTTTCTAGTATATATGTGTCTTGCCTTAAGAGTCCCATGAGGGAAGGAAAATGGAAGCCCTCTAAGAATATTTATTTAGCAGCCAAGTCATAAGGACATAAAGCTTAAATGATCTGTAATGGGCCAGACCAGAGGCTATCTAGCCTAGGATCTACTCTCCAGCAGCACCAGATGCCAAGAGAAGGTAAAAATACAAGAGTATACCATTACAGCTATGGAAGCATATCCCCAGGAAGTTCCAGGTTGGAGCTCAGAGATTCCCTGGCCAGCATGCGTTTTACAGCACATACCTCATTCTTCCTTTGTGAATTTGTCTATTCACTTTTCAGACCTATGTGAAATTCGGAGCATGACAACACTGGACAGGATTGTGTTTCACAGTTTACTTATGCACTGTGTGAATAATTAGCTCCTTTTATGTAGACTTTTGCCACCTGCTAGTTTCAGTTGATTGTCCCTCCTTACTCTTATACTAAGAGATGGTATTGATGGCTCCACAGTTGTTTCTTTATGCTGCACATGCTTTTATAGATATTTGACACACTTCTTTGGCCTCTACGTTCTCCTTAGGAAGTTTAGCAAACAACACTAGGTTTTAAGTCATTCTTGTACCAAGAGAAAAAAAATCATGCTGCATGTTACCCTTGTCACTCTTACATGGATATTAATTGTCCTACTATGTCCTTCTTTGAATGAGGGTAAGACTTATCCTTATCCCATATGAATCCTGTTTGTTAGCCCTTCGAACACAGGGTCACAATAATAGTTTTCTGCTTTGTTCTCTACTTATTTCACTATCAGTCAAAAGCTGTATTTCCTTATTCACTATGAAATATTAAGCAGATGTTCTCTTAGATCTGTTATAATTCCAAGACCTTTCTGGATGAATTATACCTAATCTGAGTAATAGGCTCCCTATGGGGTTTTCCTCACCTGCTCAACAAGGATTACTTTGCCTTCATCAACACCAACCAAGCCAAGACAGTAGACATCTAGAATGCAGGCATGTCTTCTTGCACTATGAGATAATCTACTAAATATCATTATCACCATGGTCATACTTTTTAAATTGTTTTAAAACCCAAAAGAATAGCCTAAGTATAATTGTTTTTTTTTTTTTAATCAAAAACCTTTCAGTTTTGTTAAAACAGAGTCGATGTAATACAGTCAGACTGACAACTATGCCTTAGGGAAGCTATATAACCTTTGCTCGAGAACTGTGATGCTAACTTTCACAAGTCAAGATATATTTCTGTTCTTCTTTGCAGCCACCTCATCAGAAGTTGTCAGATTACTACTAATCTTGCTGGTAACCTACAGAAGAAGTTAAAGCATGATTGTCTGATGAAAAGAGCATTTTGTAGATGCCTCCTCAAATGCTCTACAACTAAGTGTGGAGTAAAACTTCTCTCCCTATAATCTGCAGGGTAATGTGAGTAATTTAATCATAACTGCACTTGTCAGATGAGTAAAATGGGACCTAAGAATTAGCCATATTACCACAACAAAACAGTTACATCTGCAACTTAATGTCAGCTAAGAGATACCATTTTCCCCTCTATGTTGCAAACAGGCAATGACCTAATTTTGGGCACAGCTGGGCAGATTTCTTTCAAAACCTCTGATTCTCTAACAGCCTTTTCCCCTCATTTCTCCAATATTGTCTAACAGTTAAATTGATAACCTTGTAGACACAAGACAGTATGCAGGAGCAAAGGTGGGCCATTTTACAGTTCACATTTAACCACAGTAACTACCTCGCCACCCCTGCAAGAAACCTTCTCAACACTCCAAAACAACTCCAGCTCCACTAACCTCTACCCAACAGGACTTCTCACAGAAATGGGTAATCTTGGCAGGAATTATACAACTTAAATTCAAGGCACAGGAGACAGTGATCTGTGTCAAGAAAGGGCTCCCAATGCATTGCTTACTATCATATCTAATAGCAAAAGCACCAACTGGATTATCTGGGTAAACCAGTAACTGTCATAACTCGACAACTGCTTATAAAATCTTGAACCAATACCTAACCCATGACTACAAAGAAGAATATTACACAGAGTGTGTCCTCATTCTGCATAATCATAATATATTTAACGTATACTTGGTTACCCTATGAGTAGAGCTTGATTTACAAGTTAGAAAACAATTTCACTGAATATAAAGTAGATTTTGTTTTGAGGTCTACCAAGTTTAGAGTTCAATTGCATTTTAACTTACTCATTAGCACTGTACAAATTCCTAGTGTTGACAAGTTGCGATGAGGCTTTTGCATATTAGAATATAAAGTTACAAATTCTGCTGTCACACCACTCATGTTTTTTTATTAAAAGGACAATATAGGAAAAAAACAATAAAATCCAACTCCTTTTACTTCATGCCCTGTTCATTTTCACTACGTAGAGCAGTGGTGCCAAGCTCTCTGCTATTCAGCTTCTAGAACAAAGTTGGTAAAAGTAATTATCCACACCACTAGGAAATTTACAGACTTATCAGCAAAATGTAAAACTTGAGAAAATAAAACTTTACCTACCACGATTCAATATGAATCCTAGCCACACAAATTCAATTTAAAAAGTTCCAAGTTTAATTGCATAATTGCTGCACCTGAGAACATTTACACAAATATCATAATTTGAGTATTCTACTGCATTTACTGAGTGAGTATTCACTGTCTATTTTGAAGCCAATTAATATATTTCTCACAGCATTCTTGAAGAGAATATTGCATTTAAAAGTATGGGTTCTTTTATATGTAAGTATTTTGCTGGAGTAGGTCACACCACTAATTCAACATAATGAGTGTATTTTTTTCTGACATGTAGTAGGTTACTTAGTTACTACTGTATTTTCAGGAGGAGGATTTTAAAGTTGTCACTACTGCTTTTTTCAAGAGTTTTGGTGAGGACCTTGTTCTTCTTATATAGCTGTATATTTGGAAAAGATGTATAGGGGAAAGAAGTAAGGTAGTCCACCAAAAACTGATGGGCCATGGAGCTGAAAAGCAATCCCGCTCCATTCCCTTTACTTTTTCCACAAGCTCCAGGAACTTGTCACACCCTTCAAGCTGATGAGCTATGAAGCAGTAAGTCTGTGTTGTCAGCTGTACACTGGCTCCTCTCACTGGAAGATCTGGTCCGACCCTTGGACTCATACTGCAGGATATGTGGTATCAACAAAAGGCTCACAAGAACACTTTCTGCCTGGAAAACTTAGCCACAACCAGTCATCACAAGTTCGTAGAATGTGATCACAGCAGCCACTGACAGTTTCCAACTGGGCAGCAGATAGCTGTGCACTTTGATCAGCTTCTGGTGTGAACATTTGCTGCAGTGCCTGTCAAGTTAATGACTTGCTGTAACTCAAGTGTTTCTCAAAAAACAGTGAAGCAAGCCAACACAGACGGTGGCACATCTCATTACAAGAAAGAATCATTACAATAGATGGCTTATGGCTGACAGACATTAAAACATAGCTGGCCAAGAGTCACAACAAATAGTGGCAGCAAGATTAAAGCTGTAAGATATTCAGCCACCTCAGTATACACCGGAACAGAAAGCAAGACCCACTGTGATGTTTTTTGCAGTGTTCACATACAGCTGACAACAGGTTATGGTGCAAAGATCAAAGACTCATAAAATTACTTTGGTTGGATGTGATCTCTGTAAGTCTTCCAAGCCAAGCTCTGGCTCACAAAAAGGGTAATTAAAAGCCTAGGATTCATTTGCTCAAGGTCCTGTCCAGTTAAGTTTAAGGGCTACAAAATCACTTCTGTGCTTAACCACTCCCATTTTGTTGCTCATATAAGTGCATCTAGGTTTCATGTATTTCTCTACTGGTTCAGTATCATTATGTGTTACATGTTGACAGTACTACTGAAGACACACTAGCATTAACTTTCAATCTTTTCCCAACTTTAAGAGTGTTTTTTCCCATAAAGGTGCAAAACCCTGCATACACACGAAAGTTAATCACGCGACAGGCTTGCTTTCCTTAAGTTATCCTTCCCAGCCCCTGAAAGTGTCTTACAAATAAAACCAGGAAAAAATGATTTTAAAAAAAGAAAAGACTTTGTCCTGTGATGTAAGAATGCAAGTAGTAGCAGTTGCTTCCAAAAAGAGTAACCTCTTGAAGCTACGGCTTTTGTGTAAGCATAGCTTTTCTTCACAAAGTCAGTCTGAGGACTTTCGGCTCAATTAGCTACTTTTTCCTGTGGGAAAAAACAAGCTATAGTGAATAGTTGTGTGCAATCCAAACCCTGTAAGAATAGAAATCAGTATTTCTATTCTCTTTTCCATAGAGCAGGTATCTGGAAACATTGTCCTAATCACTACTAGAGCTGGTGAGAAAGTATGCATGGCAGGTATTTTTAATTTGGTGGAAATCCTCATTATGGCTAAGCCAACATGCTGCAGCCTGACCAGATAAAGCTGGGTGCTCCTGGGTCACACATTTCTCCTTTGATACAAGACCAGGAAGATAGCCCACTATTTGCTTCTAGAGTGACTGTTCAAGAATAAAGGGCTGTTGCTATTCACTGACATTACAACAGCAGGAATAGTTTTCCTCAGACAGCAGGGTTCAGGAACACAGGGATGCTAACATCAAGTACCACTTCACAGTGGAAATGCTTAGTAAGGTCCAACTCTAATCGACCACAAGAACAGCAGGAAGCTTCAGTACCAAAGCAATCTCTAATAGCCTAGCATTAGCTGAGTCATGAAAGAACATACGGAAACAATGTCATTAAGACTTGTGAATGAGAAAGACAAGAATCGGAAGTGAGACCGTGCTCTATAGAAAATTGAGCTTCATTCACAAAAAGTTAGGCAATTAGATAGAATTCAGTGGCTGACATTTTTTTCTCCAGATGACAAATATTCTGAAGGAGAAAAACAACCAAATTGTACCACTGACTAATCAAGTAGAGACAGCACTTGAAATCTTAGGTTTTTTCCAAAATAGGCTTATGTTTAAGCAATTACACTCTTAAATGTTGGTACTTTAATTAATTCATGTTATTCAATGCAAACAAAATTGTAATTAGACAGTGATAATAAATCTCTGTTGTTTTGCAAATGCTTTATCTTCAGAGTTATAAATACATGGACCTTCCAAAAATGTTTCTGCAGTGCACAATACAGCTACGCATTTTATCTCATCACTCTATACAGAACCATAAAACCTGCTGTAGGGACCATGCACCAGAACTTCCACCCCTTTCTCAAGGGAAGACTTTGGTGCCCTACACAATCAAGCTCTACTTGCACCTTCTGGCAGTTTAATTTTCCTTCTGCACAGTGGTCCTGTTTCAAGAAAAAATGTAGCTTTTTTCTTGGCATTGAGGAGTCTCCTATCACGTGGGAACAGTATGTTCCCTTCCTGCTAGAAAGGGCTGATAACCCACTTCCAGGGAGAATGTTCTCTCCACCATGCACTCCTACAGAAGGCATGCAATGCAGCCTCCTCCAGAGCTAATCTTAAATGAATTGACTAAGCCTGCCACTATTGAAATGACCCCCTAACTAATTAGGCCACATAAAAAACATGCAAGTATGCTTCCCTAACAATTGCAACATTTTAAGTAGCAGAGGCATTTGCTAGAGTAGACAAAAAGATTTCCAGGCACTTTCACAGAAACTTAGAAGAGTTTAATTAGGTTCAAAATCCTACAATATTTATTAGCCCTGGAGAGTAGGTAAGCCAACTTTTTTAAACATGGGCGTCTAGTATGATGGTATAGGTGCAATTCAGGCCTAGCAGCGAGAAATAAGAACACAAATTAACATCACCACCAAATTTTAAAAATCTCAGTAAGTATTCACAAGTGTCAACTTGTAATTATTTTTCAGTTATAGATGGGAAGGGATTGAGATGGGAAGAAACTGGAGAGAGGAAGGACTGCTGATGCTGAAGGCAGACTACTCTTGCTTACTGCTGACACCTTCATCTGAAGGACTTGCAAGGATTATGGCCCCAGACGACAGAATAAGCACAAGAGATACATCTGTCTTTTTAAGTTTTCCCCCCGAAAAACCAGTGTATCAGGCTATTTATGGCTGCAGCATCTTCTACAAAAAAAGTGTGATACTGTCTTGATAGCATGCACACACACATGTGCTGTCCTGTTGCTAAAATACTCTTCAAGGACACCACAATATTTTGACTACAAAATTAGATTTTCGTCAGTCAGATTTTGCAACTCTCAGACTGGTTTATAATTTATGTTTTCACACCAGGTTGCCTCCAGAATCTTCACAACTGAATCTAAATGTGACAGTGTTCATCTACTGGGGATTTGACTACTACGTTAATTTGGATAAACTGTGATCACTTCAATTTTTAAAGCTATTACAGCTTCTAAAGATGTATTTGGCAAATTATTAATAATGTTTTCTTTAAAGACAATTGTGTATTGCAAAAAAGCTACCTCTTCAGATGTTACCAACACGATTTTAAACTAGTTTCCCATAGAAAGAACACATACAGAATTTCAGAAGTTTGCTGGCAGATTTCAGTAAGTTAAGCAGCTAGAAACAATCTTCTTTTTTATGCCATTTACAGGACATTGTTTTCAAAAGACCAACTGATTGCTCCAAACACAGGAAAACTAAAGCAAGACTTCACATCGACAGAACTGACAAAAGAAAGCCTTTTGTAAACATCCAATCACAAGAGTAAAACTTTATTTGGTGCAAATTTAAAAATTACTCAGTTGAAGACACTGAGGCCTCACTGATGCCTTAGGTTTTAACTTTTATATTTTTCAAATCCTGTACTGCCTAGTGTGTAACTCTGAAGTTTCTTGTAGCCTGTTAACTTCTGCTCTCTCATGCTAGTTTGACCTAACAAGCCTCTCCAAGCTTGCTCTCCAAGGACACCAAGATTGTCCCAGGCCCAAAATGTGTACACCAGTATCTTAAGATGGGGGGTAAACTCGGGGAAATTACATCATTAACTGAAGTTTTAATTGAAGAGTTAACCCTGATATGCAAATGAACCAAACTTACAAAAGTGTGAAGAACTTGTGACTCAGCATCTTGGGTGTAGCCTTTGGCCTGCCCAGGGTATACCTTTGAAGGCCCTTCAAATAAATACCTACCTTTATTCCCTTATTCTTGTCTAGTCTCTGTTTTTAGGTGGCCATCTCAGGCATCATCACCAGTTCTACTGCTTGTGAAATTATTTGCTACAATTACCAACAGTGTTCAATTTCAAGCTTAAAGCTTTCTTCTACTTTTATTAATTTCCCATGATTGCCCACTGATTTAAAAATGCCGCATGTATAGATGCTAAGAAAATAGTAATTTTTTTCCACCTATACACAAAGTTAGGCTATTAGAAATAAAGCCACTGTGTAAGAGATACTGCTTTTTCTTATTTGAAGGGAGAAGGAAGAAAGAAATTTTTTCAGAAATAACAAAGCCACTTCAGGTATTTCCTATCACTTCTGAAATATGAGAAGACAGTTACAGATAACATATAAAAAAAATAAAACCTATTAAAAAAAATAAAAGTTAATACTTAAGAACAGATTCCCTGCCTTGCCTGTGCCCTGATAAGCAGACAAGTCAGCTGCAATATCCCCACTGAAGATCTTTTACTGATGTGAAGAAGGTACCAGTGATCATTAAGTGATGTCACAATATAAAAAAGGGATGAAACAAGGGACTGCTCTTTAGCAAATCTAAGCCATTAAAGTGCTTGTCTGAGCTTAAGTCTGCTGTTGTCCAGTAAAGAGATCCTTCACTCCTAATCCTCAGCCAGCCAGTTAAGACAGCTCACATTTTTCCAAGTGTCTTCAGATACTTCAGATACAAATTCATTTGCATTTCCAGTACCTCCCACAATCCCTCAGTTCAGTTAGAGCCGGCCAATTCCTTTTCAAAACACCCACTGCTCAACGGTGGATCACAGAACACCAACAATTAAGGTGTAGGTAAACAGCATAGCATATAAAGCCTAATCAAACAGCACATGATTAAGAGAGACATTCTTTTATCAGACACAGCATGAAGGTATTTTAAAATCCTACAACCTCAGTTCAGAACAGCACATGGAAGACTTCAGCCTTCCTGTGATATGACATAACCATAACCACAAGCATGCTGCAGATTATAATATTCCAAACTATCTCAGGTTGGCAGATCATTTACCAGCTGACATACACAACCTGGGGCTTCCACTGATGAGCAAACTGAACACCATCACTTCCTGTTTACCTGCACAGCATCACTCACTGAGCTGCACATCACTGTCACTGCTTAATGCTGCTGAAACCTAGGCTGGCCACAAAATAGCACACACGGCAGAACAGTCATTTGTGTTCTGGAGTTGCAGCTGTACATATAGTTATTTTCAGAAAAAGAGAATGTGCTGCATACAGGCTTTCCATAAATTTGTCACTGTCTACTGTCACAGAACAAAAATTCTCACTACAGAAGACATTTCGTCTTGCAGTTCCACTCCCATCTACAGCCTCCCAAGAAACACTCAGATTCAAAGCATTTAAGACTGTTCTTGCCAACGGTCAGGGAATTTTTAGATGAAATGCTGAAGTCTACCTTTGAATTTTGATCCATTTTAAATTTATCAAGACTCCCAAGACTCGGGTGAAACTTAGACAACCAGACCATTGTACAGATTATACACAGATTAACCAGTTCTCAAAACTGTGTTTGTGGTCATACACAGAAACTGCAGATTCAAGTCAAGAATCATGAGTTTCATGCAACGCATGGGATAAAATTGGAGTTTGCCTCTGTTTTGTCCTGTTCCACCGACCATCCAGCTGTAAGAAAACACAGCTTCTTTCCCTCAACATTCCCTTCTCTTCTACAGCAACTCACTGCCTTCATGAACTAAGGTCCTCTTTCTTCAGCCGTCAACAATCATTCCATTCTCTACACAGTAACATTTTTCTAGATGATACATGCTAGTTCCACATTAAATGCAGATTCTTGTAAGCCAATCCTCATAACCACTTTGAATATATTAGTGCTTTGAGAAAAAACATTAGAATTCAGGCCCATTTTTTTAGAGTTAGATCCACTGCAGTTTCTTATTGACCAAGTCAATGATACAGGTATCATGAAGTTCACAAGTAAAAATCTGTAGAACAGCAGTTAAATTGATTAAGGAAAGGATGTGAAGCATAAACTTCAGGAATTTAGAAATTATCCCAGCTCTGAAACACTCATTAATGAGCCCTTTAAAATGCTATTTAGCATCCACTGGTACTCCCAGGTCCAGATTTAAAAAAAACAGATTAAAAAAAGGAGTATTTGCTTTGCAGAGATGATGTTTAGGTGAACTTTACTTATGATCTTTACACTTGATGACAGAAAATAATATGGACTTTTGACTTTTGATACTTAGGGAAGATTGAAATAAACCAGCTTAAATTGTTTTAAAAGAAAAGAATTCTTTTTTAAGACTACGTTAATTACATGCCAACATAAAACAAAGAACTCCCTTCAAAATATTAGCAAATATGAGAAAAGGCTATTAAAAGTAAAACCTCTTTGAATAATAGTCAGCAACTGGTCTCGCAATTGTGTATACAACTTGTGTCCTGTCCTGTAAAGCAGACTCAATCCACTTACATAAAGGTACTTAGACATGCAACCCCCCTCACACATTCACCGTGCCACAATTCAACATGTTTTAATTCCTCCTTCAGCAGTTCACATTGGAAGAGAAGACTTGTAGCAATTCTAGTCTGATCCAAGAAAACATAACTACTTCATGTAAGATTTTTTTTTAAAATATATACCACCAACTGAGTCTACTATGAATAGTTGTTCCCAGTGACAAGTCTTAAAAAGTAGATATACGATGGGGGGAAAAAAAAAGGCATGAAGATGCATTATTTCTATGATCCCTTGCCATATTCAAAGTTTACTGCAGGGATAAAACATTAGACAGCAGTTGAATGCCCAGGAGACTGCTGGTTTTCATTTAGTTCTGGCAATGCTGGTGTTTGTTTCTGCCCCGTGCCTCAGTTTCCTCATCTGTAACATGGAAACGAGACACTAAGCTCTACCTCTGTAAAGTGCTTGGAGAACTACTGATGAAGAAATATTATGCTGTCACAGACAGAAATTATTTTGGAGGGTGTGGGATATGTGTCAGCATTACCTTCTCTGCTAATAACAAAGGTTAAGACAGGTTAATTTCCACATCTGTTTTAGATACGGACATGGAGATATTCTTTTACCATTGCAGATGCCCCTTGAGTCTAGTGACATTTATTACAGCTAACAGTTTCAATTATCATTGCCCATAGGGGCTCCTTCTTTGCAGGTACCAGCACTACATTTACCAATGTGCTGTGGAGGCCAAAAGCTACTTAAATTCACCCGTGTGTAAACAAACTTTAGCAGTTTGGAAGCAGTGTCACAGAACGGTGGTCTTAGATGGCCAACTGTATGCAGATCTCACGCTTACAATTTAAGTCACCTATTTCCATTCTAGACAAACCATGGCTGCAAATTCTTTGTAACAAACTTATTAATGCTTTTCTAAGTCCCCATCACATTATTTTTTTTACAGTACATTTAACTCATGATTCTTAAGAAGGAAAACTAAAGAGTACAAGGCGTATGACTCAAAACTTCCCATGTATCTGGAATTTCTCAGTGGTCTATTCCATGACAACCCCTGAGCAACAATAATCCGTAAAGTCTCGGCATGTAAGCATTGAAAAAGATGTAAGACAATGCACAAAAAAACCACCAAACCAAACCAACCAGCCAGAAAAAAGACGTCATTTTGAAAACTAGGCACTCTATCCTAGCTCTGACTAGCCCTTCAACACGGGCAATCTCATCATCCCCATATATCTAGGTTCATTTACAAAGGATTAAGGCTCCATTGAAAAATGCTAGGGACAGTTTAGCTTAGCTTTTGGCATTGCTACTTGGTCCCCTAAACTCCCCTATGAGCTGAAAACTCCACTGTAGCATGGCCTTTGCCATGCTTGAACTCTCAGGTCAGATATTACAAACCTTCAACTTCTACTACTAAAAAAAAGTCCCAGCCAAAAAAAACCTGGTGTTTTTGTTACACTCTCCCCCTTGATTATCTAAGTGAGTAGTACAAAGGTAATATTTGAGTGTAGTTTATTGAAGGAAAAAAACACCCAGCCTTAAGGAAAGAATTGCTGAGTTTGCAATATCCAATTTCCATGGTGAAAAAAGAAATTAATACAATTGAGCTCTGCCAAGCTACGACTTAATAAAAAGTTCAGATTAAGAACTATTTTGAAACTCAGATATTAACAATGGAGTTGACAATTTCCTTTCTGAACTTACTACCCACTATATGAAAATAAATGCACAGAGGGCTGCTGAACGGGAAAGCTCCTTCCCTGAAGCCAAAATTCTTCTGTAACTCTTTAGAGTGCCAGAATGTTTCTTATAATGAAATTACCAGCTCTACTGAACACACCTAGAAGAGCAAAAACCATAAAGAATCTACTTATTTAATGATAAAGCGTTTCTTTATACAAGAAAAATGTAGAAAGAGGACAGCAGCATGTATTTTTCCACTGCACTTAACACTTTGGTGTCCATAACTAGTCACCAGTTTCCAGTTTTAAAAAAAAATTAAAATACCATACAATACTTATTTTTTCTTTTGGTGCAGAGCTGGTAGTACAAGTTCACATAGCAGAAGGAAGGAAGAGATACAGTGATATTGTTCTCAATCTTTAATTCTTACATATTAATGTCTGGATGATCAGAACAAAAGCATCCTCATCTTCATTTGAAGATAGTTAGCTCCCCATAACTGCTGTGTTCCTATTTGTACCTTGTGAACATTGATCAACAACAATAACATATATGCTAAATGAAAAGTGTACCCACCTGAATTGACAAGTAATATAAAAATTATTTCACTCTACTTACAACGGTACTAGTAGTATTAGACTCATGTGAGGGGGAAAAAGCTTACAATAAAGAAAATAAATATTTATTAGACCAATGTAAGAGTTTAGAATCCACTAAGTCACACTAACATGTACACAGTAGTTTATAACTAACATGTATAACTAACATGGACACAGCAGTTTAAGATATTTTAACAGCTCCTAGGACAGAAAATATTTATTTCAAAGAACATCCAGAAGAAACATCTGGTCTGAAACTGACCTTTAATCTTTTTGGTGAGTATTGTCTGAATTAACAAAATACAGCAAGTTTAGCCAAAACATTAACTGAAATGAAAAAGATCTTAAGATAGCTTTGCTTCGGATCACAGTGAAGTTGAAACACTGACAACCATCAATCTGTATTGCACTGCAGTCCAACTAGCCAGTATTATTATCCTAATCAAGCATCAGATTTGAAGCCTTACATGCTTCGTTTTCTGAACTACTTTTCTGTAAGTCTCCAAGTCTGTTCCGGAGCTGACAGAGGCTAACATGCTCAATGTTACTGGTTCCTGTTGCTTGAGAGAACTGGCAGCTGCCTTCCTGTCAGGTCAAGTGTTTGTTGCTATTCTGAAAACCTCCACTTACGCAATAAATTACAGTGCTTTTATGACAGTATAAAACCAGCAGGTAAATTGTTACACCATACTAACATAATAAAAATGTACATTAATGCTAGTTATAACCATTGAACAGATAAAAGTTATTAGTGACATACTGATCATTTTTTTCAGATGTATAACACTTTTGGAAACAAGATATTCCTCTGTAAGGGCACTGATGCACCTTAAATTCCAATGACTGAAAGAAGGTACCCCCTTGTCAAAGCAGACTTTGGATTTCCAGTTTTTGTATGGATATTCCCTTCCTTTGTGGTCAACTAACTACATCAATTGCTCTGAGCACCTGAACAGCCTCAATCTACTAGTATAGAAACAGAAGGCTCTTGATGTTGAGTGTATGACAGATAATACCACTCCCATGAGTATACAGTTTAGACAAAACAAGCTGGTTACCTCACTAAGACAGAGTTCAAGAAAAATTACACCCTACTTGAGAGACTTTACATTAATATAAAAACAGGGTACTTCTCCCAGTCTCCTGGAATAAATTATCACAGGTGTAGGACCTACATAATAGCAATACATTGCTAGAAGTACAGTATGGTTGATTTTATGAACATCAGATTTAAGTCTGTATAACTGGGTCCTCAAAAGACCTAGGAGATAAATTGCCAGAAGCTTTATTATTGTGGTACAAACACTTCCTACAGGTAGACTGTGATGGAGACTGCCAGTAACACAGCTGGAGCTTGAGAAAGCCTAGGGGGGAGAGGGAAATAAAATCTTGATTTCCTGATAGTCTAGTATCCACTCCTGGGCACACAGAGCAGATCTATAGAATAATTTGAAGGCTAGTCAGCTTCACCGATGGAAGTGTCCCACCGAACATCTGTTATTCAAAAGTGCATCCTTCAGAAGAAGGTCACTGCCATCCACCACGTTATGTGCGATATGATACACAGCTTGAGAGTTTTTTATTAGCTTACGTGGAACTAAAATCTCTAAATCTGACAATCCCTACTTAAAAGCTTCAGTTCTGCAAGAAACACAATGGTTCTCTGAAGAATTCCAGACTCAACGAAGTTACATGTCAGTCAGCTCACTTCAGGACTAGGTTACCCTGATAAACCAGGCACCATGCTGCACTCCATGAAGTGCCCAGAGCACCTGAACTGAAAAACAGCATTGATGATGCATACCTCATGGCAGACATCCATATTCTGATTTGTTTATTTGGAATAAGCCAACTACGTAACACCCTTTGCTAATTCAGACTTGCATCATAGTGATATTTTTTGTATGCGGTGACTTTGGGGAAGTTATATCCAGTCAAATGGATATTGGTACTGCATCATTTCATTGCTAAAACAATTATCGCAGCCAGAATTGACATGCAAGTCACCATCCTGAAATAAAGACTAAAAGCACTCAGCTTCAAATCCATGACAGATTGTTATCTCCCTTCTGCTCTGAACCAAATGCTACCTGTTGTAGGAGAGAACCACTTGTACAGCATCAAGCCTCACCGGGGGCCAGTTCCTGCCAGTGCTGACTTATAAAAGTGACATTGAGAAAAAAATATGGCTTGAAGGGAGAGATGCAATAATTAGACACTCAAGAGGAAAAAATGACAAAATAAAAACTTCAGAGAAGTGTTTACAGAACTGAGGCATGCAAACGCTATCTAGCAAATCCTGTGGACATAGAAGACAGAACTGAAAAGTTTCCTGAGCTCGTACCTTTATACCCCAGAAAGAACCAATGATTAAGGTGAGATACCAGAACAGACAGAGTATGCAATGATTAAACTATCACTAATTACACTACTTCACACCCTAGAACAGTCTCTGGAGCTCAATCAGGAAACAAATTATTGCATCTGAGCTGACGGAAAACTGCCAAAACACTCCAAAATGCAGCTTCAGGTAAGGTTCCACGAGAACACAGTACGTCCCTGGAGGCTTTGAAGAGGCACAGAACTTTTCTTAAATTACTTACAAACTACTCATCAGAAGAGACACCTTCATACAGGAATACATCTTCTTGGTAGGCCAGCACTCTGCAAACAAGAAGTGAAGTGGAAAAAAATGCCTTTAAGGTCATCCCTGCTGCACCTCATGAACTCTGTAGGAGGACAGCTAGAAGTCAGCTACATCTCCTTACCAGAAGGCAAAATCTTTTTCCTCCTGAAATCAGATATCAGAAACCTTATGAGACTGTGTTCACAGTATCAGTATCAAATAGACCTGATCATTTGTCCACTGCAGCAGGTTGTTACATGCACAGGCACACTTTTGCCTGCTGTAAACTTCTGTGCACCTGTATTTTCTCAGGCTTCCAAAAGCAATTTCTAGGAGCAGAAAGACAATACTGAATTTTGCTGCTGGCAGAAAAACCAGGTTTGACATGAACTTAATGTCAAAGCAAGCAGTTATGTTCACAGCAGAAGAGCTGACCCTTATTCTGTGATGTATGTGCTACTGACAACACTAGAACAGACAGCTCACATCACCCCATCCTCAGCACCAGAGCTGCTTTTGTCTCCCAGCAGCTTTCCCTGGTTGTGCAGATAGTAAAAGATCTGGGCCACTTTCTGGATACAACTGGAAGTGGTGCAGAATGCACACATGCACAGAGGAACAAACTCTCTTCCCAACACAAATTGGGTAATGACAGTCCTACCCCGTAAGATGTATCAGAAGCTGTTTATACCATTCTAATCTCAAACCCACACGCATTATTAATTTGAGCAACTACTAGGCTAGCACTCAAAACTGCCAGGAAGTGTGCCAACAAACTGAACACCGTGGACAGTCACGGAACAGAGCCTGAGTTCATGCTACTGCCCTACTTAGGTTTGTTAGCCATCAGTATGTAAGCATAGCTGGCTGACAGACCAGAGGTGAGAAAAAGGACATGATGCATCCTTCTGCCACCAAGCTTAAGTGTTATCAGGGACATAAAGGTATGGTCCAGACAAGTATGGCCAGTGTGAGAGATGGACTCCTTGGTTACACAGTGTGAAGCCTGGAGCAGCAGCATGAACACTTACTTTTTCGACAAACAGATTGCATAAACAATATGAAGAGAGGGCAGAGAAAAAAACAGGATTTGTCATTTACAGGCAGAAAAGACTAGAGGTGTTCAAAGAGGCTGTTAAGGAAAAGTCTCAATGAAGAACTGAAGCATTCAAAGCAAGACCTCCCAAATGACACAAAAAGATGTGGTTTAAACTATGGCATGGAGTGAGATCTACATATCTGAAACATTTAGCACCAAATCAATCTCCATGCATCCTATCAAACAAAACCGTAACACAACTATAGGTATGTTGCATCTAGATGCTTGAACTAAGGCAAGGAAGTGCATGCTCTGAGCAGAGACAACAGCTGTATTATCAGTCTCTCAAGTATGGAAATACTGGCACCTGAATATGATATGGACAAATCTCTTAAAGACGGAACTATTTTGTAAAATAAAGAAATGGTGTGTTGAATCACTACTGAGTTCTAGACATCAAGTGCAACCAGCATTTTCTGTTGCAATCACACCTTAAATTTAAAACTACGCAAGGTTTTAAAGTTCCAGCTACACAAACTGAGCACAGTGCTAACAGTATCAGTAACAGTGTAACACAAAGATGCCAACACTGTTTAAGAAAGGTTAAAATTACAATACCTATTGTATGGCTAAAAAATATTGGTTCACATAACATTGCACAAAATTAAGCCCAAACCCTGATTTTTTTTTTTAACTGTTAATTATCAGGTTGCTAAAAATATAAATGCGTGTCCAGTTATAAAATGAATTTCATACCTGAGATACTCTTAACTAAAACCTAAAGCTAATAAAGAAAAAAACAGCCCTGCATTTAATTTGTTAGAAACTACCACTTCCTTCTCTCGAAATGCAAGGGGAAGCTTTTGCCTGCGGTATTGCACAGAGCACACACCACTACAGGATGTTCATAGTTTTCTTCCTCTTTTCAGTTAACCACAGAAATCAAGCACAGTTTTACAGAGAGGAGTCTATTTGGATGCCTTTTTGTATATTTAGTGTCATGAGCCAAGTGATGTTTCTGTTTGCTTTGGCTGACTGAGGGGGAGTAAAGGGAAAAAATGTCTACTTAGAAAGAATGACCACATCTTAGCTATGCTCAGAGAGAGCTGTCACATGGTTAGAGGAGCAGGAAATAACTTACAGTTCAGTCGAAGCAGGACTAAGCAATTCTGTGGTTTCAGATCTGAGCCTGTAGAGTTGCTGAAGCTGTATCTTCCAGCATACAGTTTCTTAATATAGCAGCTTACAAACTGGAGAGTCTGGTCCTGCCTGGAGAAGCAGCAGTGAAGGGTGGAGCAGTTCAAGAAGCCTGAGGAATACCATACTCCTCCTTTTGTGTACCCTTCTCATATCCACTAGAAGTTCTCTTCCCTGTAACATTAACAATGACTTTGGCAAGTGAAGATAAAACAGGTGAGAAACGTGTAATGGCCAGGTCTCAGGCTCAAGTGCACTCCATGACTGCAGCAGCAAACAGCTAGCTGGTATAGACACTGCCTCCTCTCCTCATGTCTTTCCTTGTGCAGTGCTCTGCTGAGTTACACTACATGCCATGTCTATCTGGGAACTGGGTATGGGTAGGTGTCTTGGGGTGACCTTATGGGTATCCCCTATGACCTGCTCTATGCCCAGACATGAATCCTGAGCCTTTTCTGTAGCTTTAAAGCTAGCTAAGGGAGCAGGGGGGAAGCTGGTGGAATTCCTTCAGCACTGTGTTCAAAAACACAGATAAGCTCACTGGCTTCTCCTGCCCGGCTGCTCAGCTCGGCTCTCTGCAGCAGGGAAGAGAGTGGCATTCTCCTGCTTTCTAGCTAGCTTTTTGTTCGTTAGCTAAAACAAGGAGTCTTCCTGGAACTTTGGTTTCTTCTTCTTCTCCTCTGGACTGTCCAACAACACCAAAACATCAGCTGGGAGACCTTACACCTCGGCCTGGAGGGGCCCAAGCTGACCCAGCTCCGAAGAGGAGAAAGCCACATCCACAAAGGACTCTGAAATCTACCCAGGTTCTCTCCACAGCAAGAGGTTTTATTATTTAGCATTATTCTTTTCCCATGCCTGCGTGCATTGTGTTTGTTACATAAATAACTTTTTTTCCTTTTTCACTTTCCTCCAAGGAATTTCTTCCCGAACCTGGTGGGGGAGGGGTGGCTGAAACCTGCCTTCCTTCGAGGGGGATGTTCCTCCCAAAGCATTCCTCCAAATTTGTCTCAAACCGGGACAGTAGGACTATGTGTCTGATGAGACACAAAGTTTATCCTCAAGAACAAAGCAGTTGAGGAAATGAGAAGTAAGGGGAATAAGGGAGTGGAGGGGAGAATGGTGAAGAAGAGTCAGTCCTACCTGGAGATCTTTGTGCAGATTATGGATGCAGGAGCTGAAGGGAGAAAGGAAGATTCTGGAAGCACTTGAGATACAAGACAGAAAGAGGAAAGGCGGAAACCCTGTTACTGGGACAGGACAGAAAACTTGCTAAAAAGATAAAAAGGGTATGTGTGTTAAGAGAGTACAAGGAGAACATGATGAAAGCAGAGACACGAGATTTGGAGGGCAGAGGTCACTATGCAGGACTTCATGGTACATCAGCAGGGTGGGACTTACAAAAGAAATAGTGATTAAATTGATTCCTAAAATATAAAATTATTTTTAAGTCAATAAATTACTGCTTCTGTTATAAAATGTACTAAGGAGGTTGTAAAAAATCTCTCACTTTTCTTTATTTCTAGCACAAAAAAATATTAATACAACAAATTAATACTAATTTCTTATCCACAAATCACACACAGATAAATTAATCTCTTGGCTGTCACCTTGAGAGGGGAGAAGACATTTAGAATTTACTGCCAAATTCCCATTTTCAAATATTCTTGTTCTTCAGCCTAGACAGCAAGACAAGTAGTAGGGCTGGTTACTTAATCTCAGCAAGTGCTGGCTAACTTTTGGGAAAGCCATTATCATCAATACCACTTGAAGCGCGGTTTTTGTAAAGGATTTGCAATCTCGGAGGCAAGAGTTATCTTTGCATAATTGAGAGTTCAAATAATGACCAGTTTTCTAAGCTGTTCAAAAAGGCAAAAGTCACATTTTCTTTTGCTAGGTTGGCGTTTCTCAAATTGCAGGCACAGTACCTTCACATGCAAAATACGCTTATATGGGAACATATCTATGCTCGCTAAATACACCATCCTGATGCTGCATAGTGGCTAATGAACAACGGGAGATAAAGGCGAAATAACACATTTGCATTGAACGGAAAGGAGATGAATTACACAAAGTTCTGAAGGGGAAAAATGGTGTGTGAAACCGTCTTACAGAAATGGAAACACAACCTTAGTGTGATCTTTCAGCTTCAAGTTAGACACACTGGAGAACTGAAGAAATGTATTAACACTGTTTCTCAGAAAACCTAAAAAGAAAATGCTGCCTTAAGAGTGAGGATTTTAAGGACAGCTAAATAAACAGTAGAGGGAAAACAGCCTCACCAAGGTGGGGATGTATGTATGAAAGCAAGTGCTTAAAGTGAGAAGCAATCTGCAAATCTGTCAGTATGTTGTGGAGCTCTGCAGCAACAGTTTCCTTGCCAGCAATGATCATCTCCACAGAACATTATGTCTACAGGAACTGAGTAATTCACTTAATGAACTTATTCCAGAATCATATATTCTTAGCACAGACATTCTAATTTGAGGTGCCTAAAGTGTCATTTACTGCACAGAGGTGTCAGCAAAACTGTCTACCTTTAACTCACAAGTGTCTGAGAAAACACTACTAATTTTAAGAATTAAGCAAGTGAGCAGCTTTCTAAGAAAGTGTCCCTATGATTGTTTGAACTGAATCTTTTCTTTTTCCATTTGGACCTTCTAAAAAACTGCTCCTGTCATGTGATGATCACAGTACACTTCAGGATCTTCAAATTTAACTGTAATTGCCCCTGAAGGTAACTGCACACCTACTGTTCCCATTTTATTGGTTATCCACACATAAACAACATGTCTGGAAGCCACAAAATTTAGTGTGGCAGTGTACCCAAGCAAATACCTTGAGAAACTAAACTATCTTGTACAGCATCTGAGTCATGTTCTGGTAGAGTGGGCTGTTTAAAACCACCCATGAAGATACACTTCTAGTTCCATTAAATCCACTTTGCATTATTAAAATCCCTCTGTGCACAAGCAACAGTGTCAGCCTTTCTTGAGGAAACTGTACCCTAACCTACCAATAAGCAACTCTGTCTAGTGCCTTTGACACATATTCGTTACTTCCTGTATTTTATTATCTAGGTATTAGGTAATGAAACCATAAGTCTCCATACTATACTAAGTTTTATTTCTATACTACAAAGATTCCTCAAGAGATGAGCCTATGAAACACGCTCACTGGAGGAGAGGACATCATAAATCTTACCACACAGCTTTAAGTCAACAGCAAATTTTCTCAGCAAACTGAATGCTTAAAGCTCCACAAACCCCATCTACTATGCAGACAGTTCTGCCTGTAAGAGGTCAATGATGAGATTGGGCCTTTTTTCACATTGGTTAATGAACTAGTACAGAGTTTCTAGGTGGCACTCACTCAGGACATACAAATATCTTCAATGCTTCACTTCACCCATTCCAGCACTAAGATAGAAGCTGCCAGTGGCAATTGCTGCCACTGCTGGCACCTGCAGCCACTATCAATGAAAGCAGTAGATGATGCTGGCACTATTAAAAACAGAGCAATAAGGGTCATAAGAAGTTCTAAAGAAAAAACAGGTGAGTTTTTCAGGCAGAAGTACCAGAATTCCTTCAAAAAAAGAAATTCAAGATCTAAAGTTAGAGTGTTCCCCACGATCATGTTTTTAGCCTGAAACTGCACGGTTCTTATGAGACAGATCTTACACTCTTCACTTGTGGCAAATTCAGCTTGTACTACATCTTTCAGAACCTCAGAAGAAATAACCAGAGAGAAAAACATTCTAGTGATAAAAAATTCAAAACAGTATTTACAAGCAGATAATGCTAAGAAATCACACTAATTTTTCCATTCAAGGAAGAACAAAGTAGTCTTTACATTTACATATTTGCATGAAATAGCAAACTCAATTTTTATCTTCTAACAAGAACCTACCTCTTTCTTGGGTGTTCTGCTAAGCAAGGGCTATCTGGACATCTTGGTGAAAATCTAGCAGTCAAAACATGACCATTCATCTGAATCCTACATTCAAACTTTTCCCTCTTCTAAATTCCTCAATATGATTCTTATCTGTGAAAAACCAGCAAGTTACAACACAACAGCTTGTGACTACAAATTGTTTTCATCCTGTTGTGTATGTATACCATAGGATTCCAGAGCACTTATCAGGAGCATGAGTAGCATGCTTGACCATCTGATTAACCACAGAGATGCTGAGAGACTTTTGGCATGCGACTGTCTCCAAAACAGATATATTTTATCTACAAAGATGCTCAGAAGAGAATGCAATCATGCTGAAGCCTTAACAGAGTGAGGTACTGGTTGCAGGTCTACCTTACTAGGTCACCCTTCATTCAGCAATACATAAGGCTTCACAACAGATATACACAGTGACTGAAACTTCTATCAGGACTCGCTCCTCATATCAAGACACAATTTGTCTAGCACATGAGGTACAAGCATGGCCAGGAGGGATGTAACCACTACAGTCACTGAAGCAAAGATAAAAACTTCTATTAGCTGAGTTTCTATCTTAAAGTAAGTTGAATAGGAGATTTAGATAACTGACAGTGAAGTTTATTGACAATTATGGGATTTTAACACCTAAATTTTCATCTATTACTCCTTAACTGTCAGGAAGCAGACAGCTCTGCACTTAACCATATCCCACACTTTGTGAGTTGATGCTCTGTCTCAAATACATACAGCTACAAGATGCCTTCTAGACTGTTTCTAAGCGGTCTCAAAGCATTTCTCATCCATGAGTAAATAAGCTAAGGCAGTGAACTATGCTGTAAAGACATAAATAGCAAGCTGTGAGGAAAACGAGCATGAGAAACACTATGATAAGGACGACGGTTGTACCACTTGCTCTGGAGAGTCTGATATGATCCATTACTGTGAAAATCACTTTTGTAGGCACAGGTTTGGTTCAAAGGAACTGTCAAAAACCCACTGTCACTCCCTCTAGAATGGAGGATTATCACTGACAAGTTGCTCAGGGAACTCACTCTAGTGGATACTAGTGAGGTCTCTAAAGATGCTACATGTCTTTTGTAGAACAGGACAAATCCCAAAAGGTATCTAGGCATAATTCTCAAAACTCTTCTGTTTCACAAAACCCTATCCTTTACACTTTATCTTCTCCCTCAACATTTCATTTAAAAACAAATGCAAAGATGAGAGAATCACCACTGAACTAATGACTCAGTTCTCCCTATTTGTAGAGGGGATAAGTCCTTTTTAAACTGCAATGTTGATGTTTTTTGGACGTACAGACTGCAGCTTAAACTCAAACTGAGGAATCCCAGCACTTCTCAGACACATGAAGTTGCCCATTACTTAGACCTGCAGTCCACCTTCAAGTCCTAGTTCATGCTTATTTTCATAAGAACAAGCCATCTTACAAGTCCCTTCCTGATAAAACATTTAATTCTTATCAACTAAGAGCTATAACTGCCATTCAAGTTTTTATTTTGTTTTATCTCAACTATTACTGCAATTTGTTCTTTGGCTCTGATATATAAACTTATTCTGGTCACATTCACTTTTAAAAGCAGCCAAAACAGTTTTCTTAGTTAGCTTACTGCTGTGTCACTTCTTTTTCTGCATCATTCACCAGTTCCTGTTTACCATATGAACCATGGCAAGATCTTACAAAGACCAACATATTCCTAGCCTTATTCATTACGCCTTATCCAAGTGTTGAGTCTCACTTCTAAGCAACATAAAATATCCATACTCAATTTTACCTACTCCTAATGCTACCAAATACATGTTTCTCATGTTTTTTTTTCCTCAGGCCTCTCAAAAGATTATTTCTACAGAATAAGCTAGTTTTTCATTACTGACATCTCTGACCAATATTAATCACACAAATTATAAAATGAACATCTAGCATTTGCTTTTTCTTACAAAACTCATCGTTGTTTAAAGTAACGATTTGTAACTTATCAGAACTTCAGCAAAAATTTCTAAGTTGAGCATAACCACAAAAAAAATCCATTAATATGCACAAAGCTAATCTCATATCTCCCCTTAGTATAAGTATAGAATTTTATTTCTACATTATGATAAAAAAGTTATTGAAAACTTTTTACAGATAGCAAATTTTACACCTGACCTAGATAACAAAGGTCACAAACTTGAATGAAAATTAGTTACATGCCTAAACAATGAAAATCCTAAAGGGCTGCCTTACACTGGAGACATAATGTAAGTAGTTCTACATCTGGATTCGTATTTCAGCCAAATTAACTATAGCTACAGCTTTAACTATTAGCCAGTGGCTTGGTTTTGAAAGCCTGATCTGTCATGGGCAAAGGTATTTTAATCACTTGTAGATTCAGATAAACCATTTTACAGCTCAGCAAGTGGAGGGGGGAAAAAAAAAGAGCAGAAAAAAAAGATCTATTACCCTCTGTATGTACATTTGCTTACTAGTGAGTTTCTCGAAGTACAAGTAGTAGTCTGCAAAATGGTATCAACCTCAGCAAAATAAAGAGTGATGGCTCTTCACCATTTCCCCCACTCCCAGGAAATTTTTCTATCAGGCATTATTACTTAAGATGCCATTAGAACTATGTCCATTTCTGAGTTCACAGATTGTGAGTACTCAATTGAAGTTATACTACTTGATAAATTCATCTGCTTTTTCACAGAACAAAAACCAGGTAGCTGAATCCTCAATGCTATTTCAAAATAGCTGCCTTGTTATCAGTCAGGAACAAAGGAAACAGTGAAATAAATCAGATCCAGAGCACCACATGCTTTCTTAACTAAGCCCTTCAGGCCTAATAGCAGCACTATGCCCTCCATTAAGAGCTCTATAAATTATTACTACAAAGACTATCTAGGATCGTAGTTTAATGTCTCAATTGTTCCTCTGGTGTTCACTGCAGTAGTGATCTAAACACGAGGCCTAGTCAAACAACACCTAAAATTTTGTCAATATGGCTGATGCACATCACATCCAGTAGCCTCTCCACACCCCAGAGTGACAGAAACACCACCTGCAGCAGCCAGGCAGCCCAGACATTTCAGCTGATTGCAAGAGCAAGCATTTAGCATCCTACAGAACTCACAAAATTTTCCTTTCTTAAAAAGCAGCACTTACAGTCTGAGGCTTCACTAATGAGTAATTCAAACATGGATATTATGAGATCAAATATCGTGTACATTGCAGCAAAAAGGCATTTATCAGCACAGCATGTTGAGTCAAGCTAGAAGGTCAAGAGTACCAAGAGGCCTACTGGGCTCAAACAGATACTGTGGTTTTAAGTTAGCCAAGGCTGTTACCATCTCCAGGTACTCATTCCACTGCTCTGCTTAACACAATGCCCTCTAAAGGACAGAAATACTCCATCTGTTCATTTGTTTCTGAATTTCTGGCTCATGCCACACAGTAAGCCAAAAAAGCCGGGTTAAATACCTCTAGACCTTCAATGCTCAAGTCCTCAGGACTGAACAGAGAACCTTAACAGTACTAAAATAAGCCTATGATTAACTTAGAGAGCATAAAGGGCTGGGGAAAAGGGGAAAGAACAGACCACAATTATAAGAACCTCAACTGGAAATTCATTCAATATTCAGTGTAAATCAGAACGTATAATTTTAAGCAAGCCATAAATCCCATGACACCCAGATCCTGTGAAGATATTTACCTCCAGTCTGCTTTCAGCATACTATTTATGCAGTTAAGTTGGGAACTTAACTGAGTTTTACAGATGAGTATAACAAAAATGAAAAGTGCATCCACTTGACGAGAAAAAAATCAAGTTACAGAAAAGCAAACTGGAAATCAATTTACACACAAATTCATGCACTATTTTTTGTATTTAGAGAAAAGTTGATACAGTTTTTTTTTCTTTCTTAGCAAAGAAGCTGAAGATATGAAAAATGTACCTGAAATTAACTGAGGGATTTCTACAAATCTACACTTTTCAAAACATATACTTCAGGCTCATACCTTCTGACACACTTAGTTACTGTGACAGCATCTTATCTAACCCACCCCAATGTAAATATTCTCTACTTCCTGTTCAGTTACTGCATCTTATGTTTTCCTTGCAAAAGTCAGTTTGATCAACAATATCATTTCAAAGTCCAGAGTTATGTGGAACCAGTATGACTACACGGATATCCTGCTTTAAGTCACAGTTTTAAGTTCATGAAACATCCTCCCTAGCTGTACAGCAAGGCCTAATAGTCTTTTAGGTACTGGACACAATGCACCGGAACACAATCATTGTTTTGGAAAACATGATTTTTTAAAAAGAAGCTTCTTTTCTAATAAAAACAGTTATCTTTTGAAGCCCTCAAATAGTTCTTTAATACAGATAAATAGTTTTAGTACAGTTTTACATTACATGCAAGAAGGTATTCTGAAAACGAACTTACTGATAAAGAAATAGGAAAATATGAAAGATTTGAGTCGTATTTGAGTACACGAACCTGTTGTTTAGGCTAAGAAAGTACAGACTAAACCCAGGGCAGGCCTAGCACTGATACGAGCCTTCCTACAACTTCGTCAACACTACTTTGTTGTACCGCTGGTGCACCTGAGGTCCGTCCCAGCCTCGTCGAGCAATGGAACTTGTGCCCCTCGAGCTCCGCGGCTGCTCCTTTGCGGCCGGTTCCCCCTGCAGCGCTGCAGGGCAGATGGAGCCCCGCCGGCCCCCGGGAGCTCCATATGCCGATGGACAGCGAGGCGCGGAAGGACGGCGCCCACACCGGTGCTCGAGGCGGTCTCGGAGCCGCCCGGAGCGCCCGGCTTCGGAGGGAACGAGGCCGGGGCTCGGCGCTCAGGGCCGGCAGCCCCGCCGGACCGGGCCGGACGAGGGGCCGCTGCCGCCGCCGTTCATCGCCCCCCGCCCTGCGCTGCGGGCGAGCCGGGCGAGCGGCGAGGCCTGCGAGGGCCGCCCCGCTCCCGACGCCGGGACAGGGCAGCGGAGCAGGACGAAACTTCCGCAGCCTCAACTTCCCAGCGCCCGGCCGGGCTGTCCTCACACGCCCCCGGTCCGCCCCGGGCCCCGGCCCGCCGCGTCCGGGTGGGGCGGCTGGGGGTGCCCCAGTCCCCTCGCCCCCCTGGCAGGGACTCACCACGCATTTCTTGCCGAGGAAGCCGAAGAGGCTCTCGTTCTCCTGCGGGGTGAGCAGCAGCGAGCCCACGTTGGTAACCCGCCGCGGGGGCTGCTGCTGCGGGGCGCCGCTCATGGCCAGGGTCGGCCCGGCGCTGCCCTCGCCGCCCTGCGACCGATGGCGCCCGCGGCCCCTTCCTCCGCCGCCGCCGCCGCGGCCTCACAGCAGCCGCATCGCGGAGCCTCCCTCGCGGGGCCAGGCAAGGAGGGAGGAGGACAGGGGCGGCGGGGAGGGTGCCGGGGAGGGGGCGGCCGAGAAAGGGGATGCCGGGCAGCCGGGGAGCGGTGCAGCCGCGCCGGAGCCGCTCCGCGCCGGGGCCGATCTCGATCGCTCCCGCCCCTAAACTTCCAACTCCGGCCCGGCCCCGGCGGCCGCGCGATCCAACATGGCAGCGGGGGCGGGCGAGACCACGGCGCGCGGCAGCCAAGGGGGAGCCCAGCGAGCGCGCGGCCGCCGCGACCATGCGCCGTGCGGGGGGGAGGGGAGGGCGTCGCCTTCCGCGCCCGCCCCCTCGGTACCTGCCGGGCCGGGCGGTGCTGGGCAGGGGCGGCCAGCGGGGGCGAGAGGAGGAGGGGAAGGATGATCAGAGCACGAAGGAAAAAAAAAGACAAGATGACGAAAAGGAGAAGCGGTCGCTGCCGTAGGGACGCGGCCGCTGTCCCGGAGCCGTGGGAACCGCTGGAGCGCCGCGAGGGGCGGTGCCGCCCGGTGCTGCGGGCCGAGGTCGTGGGGAGCCCGGGTCTGTGGGGGAATCGCCCGGAGCGCGAAGGGGCCCCGACAACATCGCCTGAGCGCGGGGTATCCGAGCCGCCCGCGGGGATGCGGGAACCAGCGTGTGCTGGAAGCCCTTCAGCTGTCAGTAGAACCCGATGTAATTTGTAACTCAAAAAGTCTTTTCTCGTTTTGTAGCAGAAAGGAAGCTTGTTGGCCGCGCAGATTGCCCAGCCGGGGTGTCACTGTTCTCAGTCAGCGGGGAGGCCGGGCAAACCCGGCCAAACATTGCCTGCCACAGTCTGAGGTGAAACACCTCAAAATAGTAGATATTTCAGGCTCTCCAGAGGCCAGCTGCTTAGGAGAAATCAGGTATACAATCAACAGCCTTTGTCAGCTAGATTTTTCTTCCCCCTGCTTCTCTCCATGTGAAGGCAACTAGCTGCGATGAAGGTTGAAGACCTTTCAAAACCCAAAGACCCAGAGCACTGCTGCTTATACCCAGCTTTCAGCTGCACAAAAGAAATGTTCGTGTTTCTCACGTGCAAAGGTGAAAAACATATCAAAGTGAGCACCTTGCTAGTTTTCTGTGGTTTTAGGTGGAGAGTGTGTTGGTGTCTCATCCTCTGATAAATTAATTGTCCATGTGGAAGGTGCTAAAGCAATCCCTGCATTGTAGTTTACTGTGCATTGTGGAGGAGAACTGAAGAAGTACAAAAGGAAAGGAACTAGGGAAGACTGGAGGAAAACCTGGGAACACAAGTCTTTATATGAAGATCAGGCGAGGACAGATGGCAGCCCCTTCTGCTCTACTTGCAGGCCCTTTTGCCTGTACTTAAGAGCTTGTAACTGTGTCCAAAAGTGTAAGCAAGGAAGAATATGGAAGAAAATCCTGATTTTACACCATAAAAATAGTTTAAAATGCATGCATATGCAGGATTCCTAAATCTGCAGGTCTCTCAGAAGTGGCGTGAGTCTCAGTGTAAAGGAAAACCAGTAGGAACCAAGTGCTTCCAAAGTACTTCTCAGCAATCCTAGGTTCTTCAGTTTTACGCACTTCCTGTAAAATATACACTTTCTGTGTAAGTATGTGTGTATTTTTAGCAGAATGGGAAATATTTTAGCTATAGAATATTGGCAGCATTTCTTTCATTGCAAATATACGTAAAAAGATGAAACACTTGGCAGCACTTTGCAAGAAGGTATTTTGTGGGATTTTTGGTGAGGTTTCTTGTGGGTTTTGGTTTTTTTGAGGTTTGTTTGTTTGTTTGGGGTTTTTGTACTACATAAACCAAACAATTATTGTATAGCCGAAGCGATTTTGAGGAAATTTACATGCCTCTCTTGCTGGTGGTGTAAATAACCAAAAATATAGTATGCCTTCAATGGGTACTGTCCTCATCTTTTAATCACTTGTATTCCTTGATTATTTTTTCTCTCTAAAAATTTTTGATGATTGTTCCTGTGTAGATCTTGCCATATTGCCTGGGTGTTACAGGTGATGCATTTTGCTTCATACTGTTCCTTTCAGACCAGCAGGCTGGTACCTATTCTTAAGGGCCTTTTAATCTTCAGGCTCTATTCTTAGGATTTTGTTTGCTTTTTTTTAATAAGGGTAGCCAGGAAAGGGAAGAAAAGAGGTCTATTTTCAGCCCCTGTGTTTCATTAATTATGCAAAAGCTGTTTCTGTTTTTGTGTCATGGCTAAGCAGCAAGTCCTGAAGGGAAAGGGAAATACCAGTATTTGTCAATACATCCAAGGGATCCACTGAAAAATAGATCTTTGCCTTTGATATTTATGTTTGCAGTAATTTCAGCAAAACCCTGCTATTTCTGCATACAACACTCAGTTTGAAGCAAAGTTCTCTCAAGGAAAGCCACCAAGTAGAGTTACCTGTCTGTATTTTAAAGGAATTGGACTGCTCTTGCTGACTTAGGGGAATTGCTGTTTATTGGAGGCAGTCCTCTGAATTTTTCACTGTGCTCCTTAGGGTTCAAATTGTGATACCCATTGCTGATGTCTATGATCTTCTTGGGAGTATGTTCTTCTTTCATATTTTTCCATTTCAGGATACCAGCTCATAGCACCTGGGTACTAAAATACATTGGAAATTGCATAATCTGTATCAATATAAGCAATTGTCATGATTTTAAAGATCTGTATTATAAATACTTATTCAATAAATAGATTTTATTATCCTTGTCAGTTACCTTTGACAGAAAATCGAATTTTGTCTTTAAATGTGAACCTCTACAGTAGTAGTTCATACTTTGAGTTTCACAGTTTAAATATTCACACAATTTCAGAAGTAACATTCTACAATTGAAAATGGAGTAAGAATGTGAGGAAAACTTTCTATCTAAAGTTCATTTTTCTAGTGCTATGAATCATAATTCAAGATTTTATTAATGACTGAACTATATAAATGAAAAAAGAAATAGTTATCCAAGGATTTATTTTTTTTTTTAGTATCATCACTGCGTTTCCCAAATCTTGATCTTGTCACAGTCCTGATTTTAGGTCATGGTTTGGTTTTCTTGTTTTCCATAAAATGAAGAGACAGTTGATTACACCAAAGAACAAGCAAGGGTAACAGAGAATATGCCTTTCCATAGGGAAAAAAAAAATTCCTACCATCTCTTCCATCTCATGACATTCACAGTGACAAGTGGAATGGTCTGGGACAAGGGCAAACCTCGCTGTAGCGACCACAAGAGCATGGCCGGGGGAGCTCAGGAGTGAGAGCTGTGATTACTGTGACCACACAGGAGGGGTATGTCAACAGGGCAGCCTGGGAATGAAGAAAAGGGAAGAAAAGCGTCTTTCCCTCAATACCCTTTTTGGTTGGGCCTGTAGAAAATACCAGTCTGCTCACTGCAAAACCGCTTGTGGTAACTGAAAATAAGGAAGTGTCTTTGTGGTTGGAAGTGGGTTTGCAGCTGTAAAGACACAAGTTCTCTTTTTTGAGTAAATCGCATTTTTCTCAAGAGATTCCATTGAAGAGGATTGGATTTGCACTGTTACTGAATTGATGTCAAATAACATATTAGTTATTTCACTGATAATAACCTCGTTCACTTCTACTCTCTGTGTTCTGAGCCTTTAAAAGTTTAGGAATCACAGCCCTGAGAGGTACCCCCTCTGGAGGTAACTGAATCATGTAGGGTTGGTTTCAGATTCAGTCACTGCATTTCCTTTCTCAGAGATTTTGCATTATCTGTTTCAGGTGAGGAATACTCTGGGAGAAAGAGGATCAAACCTATGGTGTTTTATTTACTCTGTATTGAATTTGTATGCTGTAGGTTTCAATAACAGAAGGACATGAATTAGCAACAAAAGATGACAATTAAGTTTTATATTAATTGGTCAGTAAAGCCTCTGCTGATTCCATGCAGATGTAGGAAGAAGCTTCCCCCTTGGTGGGCAGGCTGTGCAGCAGTGTGTCCTTGCCGCAAGAGTGAGCAGACTGCAGCCTGAGAACCAGTGCTGTGGGACAGTAAGTTCTTTCATTTCTTGCACGAATCCTGTCTTAGGTGCCAGCTAGAACTTTTCTCTTCCTGTAGTGCCCATTGTATATATCTTTTTGTTTGCTGAATCTTTTCTAGCCCTCATTTTGGACATCATACTGCTTACTTGAAAAGTAATTTGTGCCCTTCCATTTTACTCAACAAAGGATAATACTGATTTTGCTTTGGATATAGAATTGTACTTTTGAGTTATGGGGAGATGTCGCTCTTTTCAAGAGCTCCTCAGCAATTCCTTTGTGGCCTGAAGCATCAGACTGTATCGCTCTCCTTTTCAAGACTGTGAGGAAGATGGACATGCTGGAATTTGAGGCATCCTTTCTCTCCTCTTACTTATTCATCATTGCCTACAGCAACTGTGCAACAGTTCTGTAGGTGCTCTGCAAATTAGAGGAAAACATTTTTCTTTCCCCAGTCCAGGTAGCATCTAGCCTTGCATTAGAGCTTGTCTTCAAAATTGTATGGCGCACGGTTGGTTGAAACACTCTTTTTATTCTCTTTGCTTGGTTTATACCTCAGCAGAGGTATGACTTCTTGAGTTTTACACTCAGCAATGACCATGAGTGGAGTAAGTAAGTCAGTCTTGTTTTATTCACAGGTATTACAAGGAATATTTATTCCTTCCTGTAAGTTTCCTGACAATTTTTGAATTCAGTATAATGAAACCCCCCTTCAGCCATTAGTCAGCCACCATGGAGCTCAAGAACTTCACCAGTTAAAAAAAAGCAAATAAAAAACATGTTCTTTCCTTACTGTGATCTGCAAATCCGTTGTTAGAGCACATTTCCTTAACAACAAAAATCTTGCTCTGGCTTTGAAACGTCAGTTCTTATTTGCAGCGTGACTGACCTCCCACCCTGATCAGCATGGTTCTGACCAGGAAGCCTCATCTTACTGAGAGGAGGGAAGCACAGGCAAGTGCATTCAAAATCCACCCTTTTTACTGTAAGTGCTAAGAACAAAGTACATAGTTGCCCTCTAAAATCTGCCTTGAGGTCAATAGTTTACTCCCAACAGGTCAATGAGCAACTGGCAAATATGTAATGCCACTCAGCAACAATTGCTTTTTGGATCCTGATGGATGACTTAATAACTTTTACATAGTTTTTATTTCTTTTTTTTTTAGATTTTCTTTTTTTTCTTTAATTCTCTCTCTGGCACATAACAACCTTAAGGAATAGGCATGAACTACACCTTTGTTCTCTGTTGAGGTTGTGCTGGGGCTCACACCAGCAATTCCTTACTGCAGCCCTGTGGTGTGTCAGGGCTGGCCGTGGCCTGCCAGTCCTGCTCTGCTGCTGCTGCTCTCCTGGAGGCCAAAGACTGAGATCCTGTCAAAGGGCAGATTTGAGTCCAGACCTGGTGCTTCTCTGTTGCATCATACTCTCTCTGGTACTTCTTTAATTGTCTTGCTTCTGTGTGGGTTTTGCCAGTTGATGCAAATATTTGGGGGGGAGGGGGAAAAGAGAACAGTCTTTATGCATCAGTGTTCTTGCAGGTGCATGGCTCCACCTCATAAAGCAAGATTGAGAACATGCATATCTTGATCAGCCTGATTTTTGTGTTTGGGGAGGTTACTTATATAAGCTGCAGGCCAACTAGAGCAACTGGTACAGTGAATTATATTGTTTTTATAGGAAAAAGATAATATACCTTAAAAATCTAAAATCTTAACAAATGTATGCTGTAGGAGTTCTAACATATAATCAAAATAAAATTGAACATGCTTCAAACTGGCTTGAGAAGATGGATGAAAACTATTAATTAATTGTTTATTCAAAACTATGTTGCTTAGTGCATATGATCCATCAGTAAGAAAATCTGTAGTCTGTCCAGTTGTTTCATCTCTGAGAGAATTAAGTCTAAAAGTACTTCTTTTTTTTTTTTACTTGCATTCTAGTAAGTAAAGACAGTTAAATTTCATTAAGACCTTAGGACTATCTGGAATTTAGCACAGACAACCAAGTTATTTTAATTGGTATATTCGTGAGGACCCTATTATTACTTTCAATTAAGGACTCTTCCCATGGTATGTTAGGATTGCACATACAAATTACGTCATTGCATTATGTGGATATATACTTTGCTCATGGTCACCAACTCTGCCTGAAGGAGAAGTTGTCCAATAAGAGCAAACTTACCTGATTTTTTCTTTTATAACTAAAATACTGGTATATGTGTAGCATAGCATTGCTTGAAGCCCCGTATAGTTTTGGTACCCAACTGCCTTTTAAACATGTATGAGAACCCAGTGGCTGATCTGGAGGGAGGAAATGTTAAACTTGAAGAACATCCACAGCAGTCCCCCTCCTAAAACTAACCAGTCTTTAATAAATACTGATTCTGTGTGCTACAGCCTGAAGTAGTGAAATTTAGTTCAGTTTTTACTTTGTGACAGTAAATGTTGGAAGATGTGTAAGTTTTCTTTGTAGATGTCATAGTTCTCCAAGCCTATCATTACATGTGTTAAAATTATATGTGTATATATGAGACAGCTTCAGACCTACCATTTTGAAATGTAAATTTGGTTTTGTAGTGTTTGCTGCAACAGCATAACATGTAACGCTGACCTGTTTTGTCCAGTTAGCTTTCTTGACCTTGAATTTTCTTGTGTCTATTTAAAAGATGAAATGAAGCATTTTTATTTAAAATACTCTCACAAAAATTAAAGTACAATGAGTTGCTGTTCAATAACTAGAAAACTACAGCACAGCTAATAAGGCTTTCTGAGAACATACTTGCTACTGCTATAGCAGAGGTCATGGCGGGGAGCCAGAGGAGGTTGGTACACAGCTAGGCAACCAGAAAAGAACAAGTTTGTCAGCATGTACAGCTGATTAACGTGAGGATAATTTTCCATAAGCATAGCCTGCAGTGTTTGCTTAAGGTGGGGGGGTTTAATTTTTCACTAAACTTCTAAAAGCTAAGCCATTTTTAACTGTGGTAGAAAGTAATTTGTTCAATTCAGATGGAATAAAGCTCTGTAAGATTTTTATGCTATTTTGACTCTGCCTACACATTGCAGTAGGCTGAGGTATATTTCACATATAGGCAATATAAGATTATTCCCATGAAGATACATTATGACTATTATTTTTGATAGGTGGTTTTATTTCTACTAATTAGAACGATAAGAACAAGAAAACATGAGAAACATTTAGTGGCAGAAGAGGCAGCCTTTAGATATTCTGTTCTGCTTTTGAATGTCATCTAGATTAGCAACATGTAACAGGAAATGAATTAACCTGCTTTTCTATATAGTTATATATATAGCATAACTCATTGTTCTAAATGTAGCATAACTCTGTGGGAATATGAATGGTCTTTTAAGCTTTATGGTGTTCTGTAACCCAAAATCTCTGTTCAAGTATAACTGAATCATAGTTCCAATCTCCAGAGCAGGTTTAGGTGTATTCAACTGCTGCACTGAATCTATACTTCTCCTTTCTCTGGCTCTTTCCATGTGCAAGGTCAAGGCTGAAAAGAGAATATTACCCAGGCCTGTGTCATGCAGAGACTTCCTTCACGCTGAAATAACCCAGTGTTTGTCTAAGGAATAGTATAAAGAAGATGGACTAAAACAAAAGCATGAACTCTAAACTTTCATAAGAGAAGACAAAAATCAATTCATATTTACACTGTTGGGTTTTTTTAAAATGAAATAATAACTCACTCAATTGTTCTTGAATATACAGGGTATTTGCCAAAGTCTATAACCATTTGTGGTTTACTTCAAATATGATGCAACCCATAACCTGCATTCTGCTTAATTTTGCAGTATGAGCTGTTTTTATCCATTATTTATTGTGTTCAGATATGAGGAGGATTAGAACATTAGACAGAAAGAGCACAGTGGCTTTGAGGATGAGTTTCAGAAATGAGATGAAACTGAGTAGTAAAAGCAGCTGTGCTTAAGTGTCTGAGTTGAGCATGACTGAAGGGGAGATATGGGAGTGGTTGGGAGTTGCCCTGGCAATGTTGCCTTGGAAAGGTGAATGCAGGTCCCTGGCACTCCTGGTGAGAGATTCCCTCTAAAGCTGGGGAGGCATCAGTGCCATTGTGCAAGGCCCTAAAGCACTAATTAGGAATAATGTGTATGATTCTCTCTGCCTATTTCCTGGAAGAATTATTTAGATTGGGACAGGTTCAGAGGACAGATAGCATGTCTGGGAGAATAGGAAAGAGGAGATGAGGTATCTTGGTAAAACAAAATGGCAGAAGACCAAAGAAAAGATGTAACAATTCAAGTACAGTATACTTCGTGATCAATGAATAGGTATAATTTCTGTTGACTTGATATAATTTCTGTTCCTACAGAACAGAAATTGTAGTTTCTTATCAATCAACAGTGACTGCATTGTCATTTTTCAGGCGCTGAAGGACTTTATAAGCAACAGGGAGGAAATATATATTTTTTAAAGTAAAGGGTGATGTTAGTTCCAGAAAAGTGTTTAGAATATAATAAGATACACTTCTAGAGACATTTACAGATTCCTAATTATGAGGACAGTCTGTAACATATCTCCAACAGAATTAAGTGGAGACAAAAAGATTACACTGCTTTAAAGCTGGAGCTCAAGACAAAGTGATTCTATACAGTGCTGCTTTTAACACCAAAGGACAGGACTCAATAATTCAGAAAATCCCTTTAGTGTTTCTGTTCATCTTTGTCTTTTAGATATCTTGCTGTCTAAAAAGTAATAATAAACCCAATCACTGCTATGGAAGGAGTTTTAAATCCTTCTGTCTGAGGTTGTCTAAAACTAATAATGTTTTGGGGTCTGTTGAAGAAGAGTAGCTTCTAAACAAATCTGTCAAATATTAATTTAAGTCTCTGTTTTGTCTACAGCAGTGAAATTGCTTTGAATAGAAAACACATGATAAAATATGTGTAATGGGTTTTGTCAAAAAGCTTTTTCATTCTATTTAGCATTTTCCAATAACAGACAATCTCTACTGCATTTAATAAAAAGTAATAAAACTTCTGAAGCCAGAACTGATTGCTGGTTAATTTAAAAGAAAGAAAAGTTTATAACCTCTCTTTGCAGTACACTGCTTATTCTCTGAATCTAGAAGTCAGTGGTTAAATAAAGTCTCTCTGGGAGGAATTTTCCATTGTGAGTCATAAGCATTGGATTGACAACCTTTATAGAAATTTAAATGCAATCCTATTAAACAATACACTTCTATAAACGCTGAGGGATGAATTTCCTTCACTGGGTGTGGGGGCACTAAGGTGCAGTATCTCAGAGAATGGCTTGTAGAGAGTTTATGTAGCTGTGAGAACCTATATGGTTGGGAACTGCGTGGCTGGAACACCTGTAGTATTCCATCAGGAGGACAGGATATCTAATGGTGCAGAGCCCATCAGCCAGCAGCAATTACCTAAATGATGTTTTCCCACAGGAATAAAGCAATGGCCACGTAAATAAAAATGGTTGGGTTTATTTCAATATCTCATTAGAGCTGGATATTGCTCTTGCAAATATCACTTGAAACAAGTATTTTAGTAAAATGAAAATACCTATCACAATACTTCCTGGCCTGTATTCTGAATGTCCAAGATTTACAAAAAAATAATGTCCTCTAAACTTACTTTGTGGTTTCATCAACTTTGTCTCCCATAACTATTAGTTTGGCTTCATTTTGAGTTTTTACCCTTATAACCTCTGGGTAACCTATAAGTGGAAAATGTAAATGTGTTCAAAATTATTAAAAAATTCAAACACCACTCTTGTCACAAAAAAAATAATGCATAGGGGAAATAACTGTTTCCCATATCTAAAGTAATTGGCAAGTGTAATGCCAGTCAACCCACTTGGAATGCTGAGCATACACATGAAAGAGAAAACTAGGGAGATCACAGATGATATTGTAATGATGCAAAGGAAGAATTCTAAAAAGAGGATATGTAAAGATGTTGGACAGCTTTCTGGAACAACAGAGAAGGCATCACCAGCAGGTGTTTTGGGAGTTTGTAGCATCCCTGTTCTCCTTGAATCCGAGCACTCATAAATGCCAGTGTGTGATCACAATTTTGTGAAGCTGCCCCTGGTTGCTGGGCTGGGCTCATGGTGAGGTTTTTGGACACAGATGCTTCTTGATGGTGGCAATTCTCAGAGCGGTTCTCAAAGCCTACACAGCTATGTGAGCTTAAAAACCACCACTCCCAGTATAATCCTTTGTGACATCAGGTCAGGCACATGGTGCTGTGCAAGTTATATCTTGTTTTCAGCCTTCTGCTATCACAACCTCTAGATTGCTTAAGATCTGGCACTGGTAGTAGCTTCCTGGGGAAGGGCATTGCAAGGTGGTTGCAAGCTACGTGTGTGGACACAAACCCCATGCAGCTCAGCACTGTGCTTCTCAGAAGACAGGAGTGCCGAAAGAGAAATGCAGTGAGGCCCTGCCACTGTTCAAGAGTGTTACTATTAACATTTTCTGTCTTGTAGCAATAATTTTTGTCAACATCCACTTCTACATGCTATTTCTTGTTTGTTAATTTAAAGCAAATTACTGTTTACTGCTAGTGATCAGCTGCTCTAACTTTATCTTCTTCCTCAAAAGCAGCCACTAATAAAAGATCAAAGTCTGTGCTTTGCTGTACATATGTTTTTCTCTCAGTAAAACTGAATAGCTAAAGTTATGCCAAAAGTTTGAACAAGCAAATGAACAAAACCCAGTAAACAATCTACACAAGTGAGCTGTGTTTAAACACATTCTTCTGAGCCAGGAATCAGAGATTCCAAGTATTTGGAAACAAAACCATCAATTAACCAATGCAGTCCATAAAGTTAATCAACCATAATATACTCTCTAAGATTAGCAATAATTTCCCACCAGCTGTAACCTCCCTCCCTCCAGCAAAACATGCACTTTACAGGTCTCTATCACTCTATGTCTCATGGCAGCCCACAATCCAGAGAGCAGCACAGTTATTTACAGTTGGTTTCATTAAAATTGCCATGTATTGCAGAGATGGGAGCATTCATGTGTGTATATGTATGTATGTATTTTATATATATATATGTGTGTGTGCATTATTTGTTCGTATAGAGTCACAGATTTTTTTTATCCTGCAGTTCTATTCCAACAAGGATGCAACCTGACCACTTGGGTAGAGGAAAACTCTCGTGAGAGAAGAACCATTTACATTCAACAGTCTTGTAGAGCATCATTTGTCTTTGGCCTTTCCAATGCATTTTATACTGGAACTTCTACAGCAGCAAAGGCTATAATTGAACTTTTAATGTGGCTTTTCTGTCTGCATGAGGTTTTATAGCCCGGGGCCTCAGGACAGGCAGGATTTCCAAGATGCATTTTATTGGAAAGTTTTGAATAGCTCTGCTTCTTCACATTGATTTTTGAATTAACTGCTGGTCATGCAAGATGATTTGAATCCAAAGTCATGTGGAAAACCTCCCACTCTCAAAGTCCTGATGTATTTGCGAGTTTTGTAAGCAGTTAGCCTCTAAATGTAAATCTCTTCCTATGGTAAACATTTACAATGAATCAAAGAGATTGTAGTGGGTGCATGTTGAGTTCAACAGATGTATGGGAATTCAAAGGCACTGCAAACATGGCTGGTTCTCCAGTGTGTAGTCTTACCTGCAGCAAGGTAGATGAGGTTTTTACTAAGAAAAGGTGTGGGAATATTTCCAGACCCAAAACCAGCCATGGCTCAGTACTCAACTCTTTTGTATTCTCTTTTCAGCCACCGCTGACTTAAAATTCTAAATTATTCTATGAAATCTCTTTTTAGTTTGTTAGCAAGAAGTCTTACGCCTCTCTTGAGTTTAATTACAGACAGTGAAGATACAGAGACTTGATCATTAAGATTTTTTAAATGTATGATTATTTAATGAAGAAATTTCAAATTATTCTGCTTTTTTTGTGCCATATTAGAATGTTTACAAAAATCATTCTTGATTGATAAATCTTGATGAAATAAATCTGGATAAATCTTCTGATGGCTTCCCTTTCATAATAATATGTTTGTTTCCAGTGTTTCTACTGCTCTGTCACTTTGTCCCAACAAAAATACTGAGAAAGAGAAACTATAATAAGGTGTTGCTCATTCTAGTACAGGCACATCAAGGAAGTGTAGAGAATGTGACAATTAGCATGGCAATCATTATACCAACTGATGGTGGCAATGCCTTCTGCAGTTACAGAAAAGGCTCTGGGTTCTCTCAGGCTCACTCGAAATTGTGTTCAAATTGATGAGGCAAAGTTTAATGTTCAGAGGATTTTCCACTGAAGTTATGCCCTTAATTCTGTGAGGATGGGATGCCAATGGCAGGAACAGAGATTTGGGGAAAGGCATCACACTTGCTGTCAGGCCCATGATAGTGCAGGAACAGTTTGTAATCTTGGTGACATTTTCAACTGAAGAAGCACAGCAGGAGATGAAAAGGTGGGTGGAGTGGCTGGCATTTAGATGAGCCAGACTGCTTCTAACATCAAAAGAGCTTCAGTTCAATAACTGGCCAAAGGGTCAACCAGGTTCTTGCCTTGCCTAAGGCAGTATTTCCATAATGGTTTTGGTCTGTGCAATTGCTTCCATACAAACATGGAGCCAGAGAGCCCAGGCAAACTCCTTAATTCTTAGAGGGCTTTGTGCTGGGCTAGGAATTGTACTTTCCTTAAACACTGGACATGTAATTACAAAGTTTATCTTGCCAAATTATGTTTTTTTTGCACAAAGTTCTGGTATCTTTTCTCAACAGTTGTGTAATTGGGCTGGTTTGCAATAAACACTTTTAATCTGTGTTGCCTCCTTTCTAGGTAATTATGGTCTTGCTAAATAAGTTTTTGTGGAAGCATTGTCTTATGATTTGCCTTTACAACTTTATACATATATATATGTATATAGATATCTATATATCTATATGTATATCTCTTTATATTCTTTTGCTGCTTCATTTTTAAATGGTGCTGTTGTATTTCAGTGATTAAAAACAGCACTTATTGTTACTTCACCCATTAACTTTTGTTAAATGTTGCTTTCTACATACGCTTAGCAAAGGCAAAATGAACTGAAAGTGCCTCTAAATGCAAAGCAACTGGTGGTATAATATACAGTTCCCCTTGTAGGTTCACCACAGAGGATCATGCCAACCTCCTGACACAGCATGTGTAGCCCTATATAAAGCTTTTTTAATGGCTCTTAATTTGTTTTTTATTTTTAGAGCTTGTTCTTGAAATATGTATTTAAGATTCTCTGTTTAAAGTAATTTGGAGTTCTGAATTAAATATCCACAGGGCTCAACAAATCTTGATAATGTTCCTTCTGTGAGGCACAAGGGGTAGGATTCATTTGACTGTGTGCAGATCACTGCAGGAGTTATCTGCACCTATGCTAATCACATTATTTTCCCTTTATAACCAAAGAAGAGAAATAAGTATGAGTCAGCTGATCTACTTCTGATGTCTGGTACAGGATGAGATGAACTGCACCTTAAAAGCAACTCTTACTCCCTATATACTTCAAAACAAGCTTTGGTGACCTGCTCAGGTATAGACATTTGCACTGGTGATATCTAAAGAGAGGTGAATCCCACTGAGGTGACTGACAGCAATTATGAGCACTCCTTTAAATGAGCTTGAGCACTACACATTTACTCTTAGCTGTGCAGCTGTTTGCGTATTAAACAATCTGGTAACACTCAGCTTCCACAGTATCCTTTTTTTCTATCTTCACAGTAGATTGCTGACAATTCTGACTAGTCCTTTAAAAGAAGAAATTTAGGTATTAAAAAAAAAAATTCTGCGATTTGTAAATTCTAAGAGTGAAGGCAAGGGTATCTGTTTTTAAGTAAATTGCTATATAGCTATATTATTATCTTTAAACTCTTAGGAACTTTACTAATGGTCCTGAAAACACGTGAGTAAAGGCAAATCCACACATTATTCTTAAATCTAGTTTGGATAATTTAATTGAAGCTTAAATTATAGGCTTAAATCTGTAAACAAATCTGTATGTGGATATGAAGAATTTTGACTCCTTGGAATAACACATTGCCACTGCAAATGTAGCATTATTTTCTTGATGAACATGTTTTTTTTCTAATTTTATGGAGCTGACCTCAAAAGGATTTTTCAAAAATCTTTCTGTGACATTAGCCAATGTGTTAGAAATCTGTATAGCATGGTAGGTAATCATAATAGTGTGCATTTTTTGCATAATAGATCTCAGTTTTGCGCTAAAGTCTTCTGAAACAATGATTATTTTTCAGACTCAGAGGGCTACTCTGTAGAATTATGAGAACCTAAAAAAACCCAAAAAACAAAGCGGGGGGGGGGGGGCGGGCAGGGAATTGAAAGAAAAGTGAAAAACAACTGCACTTGCTAAAGGAGTTACACTTTAATTTTCACCCACCAGATGGTGCCACTTCCTCAATTTAAAGTACAATTTTCCTTTGAAAACGGTATCAAAATGACATTTACCAAATTAATCCACATGGAAAGAGTGAAGGAGCAGAGAAGTCCTACTAATGCCTTTAAAATAGCATTTAAATGGCATTTAAATGACATATGGTCCTTGTGTTGGCCCTCTGCACAAGACTAGGACACATCCTGCCTGAATTCAGGGACGTATTTGCTAATTTGTGTGACAGAAATAGCCTTTTAGTGCATATGGTCACTGCCAGCTCTTCAGCAAGTCATGGTGCTCCATCTGAGTGGGTTTCTCATTCTTTCTGTGTACCATAAAAACAATTATTAACAAATTTCAAACCTTTATATCTGTGGAAGTGTACTGAAGATTGGTGATCTGCACAGATACAACTGAAATTTAGGAAGAGTGGGGCTGCCAGTGTGTGGCTGAGAACGCATCTGACCCATTCACAAGATTCTTTTTAGAGCCATTTCAGAAGATGACCTTTTGAGATAGTAACTGTGGTTTATTATTCTTTTCACCTTATATGGGTGAAAACATAAAAGGGAAAGAAAAATATCTATGGTTTGTGCAGTACTTTGTTTATAAAATTATCTTGAAGTCAGATGCTGAAAGAGTAGGAAATGGGAAAAGGGGCAATCCCTTGGCAGTTGTCTGCCCCCATGCTTGGCTCCACTTTGCTCATCTCCACTGGTCCCTCTGGAGGCCCTGGCCTTTGCCCCGACCTTCTCCATGAATCTTCTGGTTGTTTGCCCTGGTTGTTTGCCCTGTCTGCTTCCCCTCACACTCACTTGGTAGCTGCTTCCTCTGTGGTCACCCCAAAAAAGTGCAGGGGAGCAAAAGAGCATAGAGTGTCTCCCTGCTTTTATTTGGGGTTCAAGTACCCTAAAAATAATGTGTAATGATGCAAAAATGTTGGACAAACTTGACCATGTGCATCATTACTAGTACAACACATGATGAGACTATGTTTTATTTTACTAAGAATAGAGGTGTAATGTTGTGTTTTATCATGGAAGTCCTAGTCTTTATTTAAGGTGGAAAACCCAACCTTTCATTCAAATGAGTTGTGTGAGTGATTCCTACTGAAAGTCAAAACATGTAGCCTCCTACATCTCTCAGGCAGTCTTGTAAGACTTATTTGAGAGTGTAAGCCAAGACTGCTTCCCTTCACATGGGTACGAACAGCAGTGTGAATAACTGAAATGCTTTCAAGCATTTTTATTGCCTGACAAACTCTTCTGAAATGTAGAAACCCTAATATGAGCAGCCCGTGTCAAAGCATGACTCCACCTCTGACCCGGGAAGCAAATCATTGTCCCAAGGTAGTTCCGCGCTCACACCCTGGCCAGGTGATACAGTGTCATCCGTGTGGTAATCCCACGTTCCGGAGGGAGCAAGTTATTCACCACCTGGAGCATGTCACCATCCCAGTGGGTGTCAAAAGATATCCTTCAATTCAAGTTGGATTAGTGTGGGATTCTTGGTGACTCACAGCAGTCTGATGACTCCGTACCTCATTTGTTTAGGCAAGCTGCAAGCCTGAGGATGTGTTCCAGCCTACGTCATGCACGTTGATTCTCCTGTTCCTTATGGGAGTTCCCCACATGCATATGCCGCCTATCCTTGAAAAACAAAAATTATTTTAAAGATGAGGCACGACATTTCATGGAAAATGACTGTACTACTTCCTTGAAATCTGGAGTCGAGCTTATGTGGCAAGGCCCTTGGATTTTACTAGTTATGTAAGAAGTAAAATGGCATTTCGTTTTTACTAAAATGGTAACAAAGAGGAGGTAAATAGAGGGAAGGGAAAAAGGAAACAGAAAAAGCTTTGAAATTAAGATTTTTAAAGGAGTGTTTAATTGAATTTGAGTTAAATCTTATTAAAAACATCAGTACACCATATTTCTAAATATTTCAATTCTATAATACCATGTTTTTTATATTATACCATATTTTAGAGGAAATAACCTCTCTTGGTATTCTTTAAAGTCATAATTAATGCTTCTTCTGTGAAAAAAAAGAAAGTATTAATTTGAGACAATTTCTTTTGTATTTCACAGTTAAAATTGAATCATACTTCCTTGTAAATCAAAATAAAGCCCTCTGTTAGGAAGGGAAAGGAGGAAGGCATAGCAAAGGCAGGAAAATACAGCTTCTGTATCTGGATAGCCTTAGGAGTACATGATCCAAACTGTGGCCTTCAAGCCAGGAAAAACATTTGCGTTTTTGCTCTTATTTTCCTCTCTACAATTCATGGAAAACTTGTTGTTTTTTTCTTTTTAACCTAGATCTGATTGTTTGGGGTAAGTTTTTATCTTGCTGCGCTAAGCTAAATGTAGAAGGGTTAAGGTGATCTGCCTGGTGAAGATGGAGTCTCAATCAGACAGAAAGCAGAAAGGATTGAGAAAAAAACATTGCAAAGAAGAAAAAAAAACTGGAAAGGAAGTTCATACTTTAGAAGGATGGTTATTAGAAAGGGCTTGTGTCAGAGGCTTGAGGAGGCTTTTTCCCCACCACTGATTGCGGTGGGGAATGCCTCTTTGGAGCAAAGGGCTGCTGAGCCCAGGCAGTCTGGCGGTGCCAGGAACATGACCTGTTTGCTATCTGTTGTAGGGTGGTGTAGCGAAGGTGTGCACTGCCAGTGGGGTCTGGGTGCTGGTTCTCTGTTCCTCCATCCCTGTTTCATCTTCAGCACTTTTTAGAATCCTTCCTCTTTCAGTTCTCCTACACAGAGAGCTTTTAAAAGGCCAGGGGGCATGACCAAAGTGAACACTTCTGCAAATATTTATATTTATGATATTTCTACTAGCTGACAAGCAAGCTTTTCGCAAGATTTCATGAACGTGAATGTTCAACAAAGAAAAGGACTGAATAATTTCAAAAAACCAAGATTCTTGGTTTTATCAGTAGATTACTGTTACCCTCCCTTCTTACCCAAGTAACAGCACGGGCTTGAGAAAATGAGTCTAAAATGTGAGGTGCATTTTGTGAGCAGTGTGTTTCTGACTGTCACTTCTGTATGCACACATACACACACACACAGAGAGAGAAAAGCAGACTTATTTTTCACAAAAAAAAGTTTTTTCTTAACTGCTGTCTTATTATTTTCTATTAGCATTCAAAAGTACTTATTAGTGCAGTTAAAAGTCTTCTATTTCAATATGAAGAAGTAACTTGCTCTCCTGAGGTTTTTTAATGATACTGCTTGCTTCCTTATCATATGAGAAAATACATGAAAATTGATGAGATGTGACTTAGCCACAGGCCTCAGCTTCTGCTTTCTGGCTATACAATAGAAGCAGAAGAAAGGTGCCATGCAGAAGTATGTGGGAAGTCATGGCTGTTCTTTAGCTTCCTCTTTAGTCAATATAAATTGACATTTTTTTTCTCCTTATTCATTTATCTCCTGCTGTTGCCTGAAAGTACCGTCAGTCGCACAGGCCTATGAGTCAGCCACCTCTCTGCATGAAGCTGAACAATAAATTCCATTTCTTCTTCCTTGCACTTTAAATATAGCTTCATTCCTCTGTTTCACTGGGGCAAGGTCTGTTCCTTATTCTCTTCCTGTGTGATTGGGTTACCAACTCTCTTTAGTGTGACAAGGAAAATTAATCTGTGTTCATAAAAAAAGTGAATCCACACATTTTTTTCTAAACTAGTGCCAAAATAATGGCAATATCACAGAAAAAAAGGAGGAAAACTTTGAGTAAAGTGTCTCTTCAGACATCAGTATCTCAGACCTGGTAACTTGTATCCTCAGACCCGACTTTTCTCTGTTTGATAGATGTCCAAAGAGCTGAGACACCACAGCTGATTTTGTGAGAGTTGTTAATAAAGCATTTATTTCTGCAAAACTATGTTCTGAGTGTCATAAGCTTATAAATGTTTTCAGGCTTCGAGGTTTAAACACATCTTCTATCTTTTTATTGTAAATGACCATCACCAGAGTAAGGTCCCAGAGTGCAAAGGCCCAGCATGCCAAATGTGTTCTCAGGAGCTCCTTGCAAGAATACCTAGAAACTAAGTTTGGCCAAACCACTGGATAGATCCAGAGAATGTTACTGAGGGGCAGGCTCCTTACATTTACCTATGGAATTAAACGTTTGTGGAAATGCAGAGGCATTGATGTAGGAGGTTCAGTCTTAAGTGGATTTTTGGGTTCTTTAGAAAACATAAGGAAAGTGAAGGGGGGTTGTCTTGAATTTCTCATGATTTGTGTTAGACTAAGAGTAAGCATCAGCTGTTCCTTGGACAGAACCTCTAACCATATTGCAAAATTTCCTTGTAACACTGTTAAACCCCTGATCTTTCTCCTGATGAGGTCAGATTGCTCGCCCAAACTTCACATTGGTGTTGACTGATTTGTAACTGCCCTGGTATACACAGGTATGACCTTTTTTTCACACTAAAGCTGTGCACACCCACTGTCCTTTCCTGCATAGCAGAAGTGCCACTCACACGTAGGTTGTGCAAATGTTTTTCAGAGACACTCCTACTTGAAAGAGTTTGTATATATATATATATTTGTGTGTGTGTGTGTTCTGTGTGTGTGTTCTTTGGCATTTGGGGGTTGTGTTTGCAGTTGTCTCTGAACAAAATACATGGGTTATGTTGGATTTGGTCCGGCAGGTTGAGGGAGGTGGATATGACTCTGGATTGGAGGCTGAGTGCTGGCAACAGGGACCAAATACTTTTCTGGCAGAGGGGATCTGAGCATCCTTAGCTTCAGCCAGACTTCACCAAAAGCCTGCCACAACAGGGTGCTGTTCCCCAAAAAGGTGTTGGTAATAAGCGTTGACAAAAAGGCATCTAACAATCAGTACCAGCACCCCCAACTTGTCCCTGTCCAAACAGAAAACTGGGAGAGGCAGCTTATTCTGTCTCATGGTTAACCAGATATGTTCAAGGTATGTTTTACTTGTAGTTTATCTAGCCATAAAATCAAACATGTAGTATTTATGATTAATCGTGTTCAGAAAGGCAAGAGAGGGACCTAATCCTTTAACCCTTGAAGGGACAGCTCTATGAAAGTTCATAAGGGCTTAATGAACTACCTAATACTTTCAAAAGTAGTAGACCTGGTTCAGTGCCATCAGTCTTATGCCCAATGATATCTAGATGCCTCATTGCACTGAAATAACCAATAAATTAGAATTAAATATTTGCATAATTTTACAGATATGAACCCTTAGTCCTACGAGGCCAAATCAGTTCAACTGCTTTTAACAGTTAAGTGCCTGTTTGCATTTTTAGGCAATGATGCGACTTGGAACTCTGATAAACCCTCTTACTTCACATGAACTTTAAATAAATTGGACTCAGGAGCAAAATTCAGTTCTAGATACATGTATGACCTTGAAATGAAACCCACAGTCCACACGTCTAATTAACCTGACAGCATTTATTTTAAAAATGGTTATTAAAAGTCAGAGTAATACTAAATTATTCCCATACTCCTTCTCACCCTTTTTTTCCTAGCTGTGAAGCAGAAGAAGTTATTCTGTAGGCAGTGTTGAATTTTTTTTTTCTAAAACTCTTAAAAGTAATTTTGTTAATAAATGCATATTCTGGATAGAATTGTTATGCTACCCAAGTTGTTAAACAACGTGAGTTTTTTAGATATTTATTGTTTCAAATGCATTTGTGACATGGCATAAAACCTGGGTTTTAATATATATTAGGACTTCTTCTTTTTCTTAAAGTCTTTAAACACTGATGTTAATAACTACTTGGTAATTAATTAGGAAATATGCATTCAAATTATTTTGTCAATAGTTTGAAAATAAATCCCAAATCAGATCAGTTCTGTATCTGAGAACGTACTACATTTTATTCAAGTTTCAACCCACATACCTGTTGGGATTTCCTGAGACATTTCTTTCTTGATGCATTGGAAACTGAATTGTATTTATCAGGAATAAAATTTGAAATAAAACTATTATTATTAGATACGTAATAAGAAGCTGGGGACAGCTGAGCTTTCTCTCCACCTCTAAGCAAATGCTGCTTTACATAAAATACAGCACTCTCCCTCAAATTCCTACGAAGGACCTGGTTTCCTTTTTAATTCAAATAAAACCAAAGCACAAGCATCTCTCTGAATTATTTACCCAAATGTGTCTCCTTATAATTTCCCCTCTTCTGATGCAGCCCATCATTCCTTCTGTCCCCCAGAACATTTTCTGCGTGGCTGGGGATGAGGCTTGGCTGCCAAGAAGGAGCAGGACCTGGGAAGGCTCCTGATGTAGATGCTCACCCCCTGAGCTCAGGGCAACAGAGCAAGGCTGCTCTGGGCTTTTATTTTTAGCAGAAGTTTAGTATGGCACAGAAGAAGGTTGGCAGGAGCTAGACTGCAAATCCTGGTGTCATTCTCCTCTCCGTCAGAATTATATATATACACACACAGGCATCCTTTGTCAGATGCTGGGAATCAACAGCTGCTGACTCATGGCAATTGTTGCACCTCTCCTGTGATCTCCATTTCCCAACTATCAAGTGAAACTGCAATATCAAGTAAAACAAACAATATTTCAAATTTGTTGTTCTTTACCACTTTAGTCAGTTGTTTCTTCCACCCTTCCACTCTATTTTAAATGTGTTCAGCTCTATTTTTTTACTATAGCAAAGGTTTTACCTACATACATATATAACCTAAATACATGTGGACAGCATATGCATATTTTACTCTTACATACTGATATTTTTATTAACATTTAATTGAGAAGTTATGGTATTTTTGAATGGATAGAACAAAGAGATTAGTGGGAAAAAATTCCTCACAAATTATGCCTTAGTTTGCTTCATATTCTGAGTGCAGATAAGAAAAAAGGGAAATGTTTAAGTGAAGTGAAATAAGACCCAGAAAAACAATGAAAGTAAGGGAGAGGGTTCACTGCAGATCTGGCAAGGCTGAGCTGCACAGAGCTGAGGGTCCAAGGGGATGCTAACCTTTGCAAAAAGGGTAAGTATGTATTAAGGAGGAGGTGGGCAGTACCTGCATTAGCAGCCACTCCCCAAAGGAAAAATCCGTCTAGAAACACGTGGACAAAGAGGCATTTCAAACACGTGTCAGATTGGCCTCCACTCCCGAGCCTGCAGGCTGAGATAATATTTGGCTTAAGAAAAGAGATGGATGTAAGGCCAAATATGAAAAGCTATCTGTTTAGTTTTACCCTTTGTCCTATAATCTATTTTAGGCAGATAAATCACCTTTTGTTTTGCATGTGGTGTTGCTGAGATCTGGCAGGTGGTCAGGAAGAGCAGTGCTTGCTGGGTGATGCTGCTGGCTGTGCTCTGCGAGGGGACCCTGAGGGCAGGGCTGCGGCACAGCGCTGCCAGGCTGCAGTCAGGTGCTGGGGGGCACCTACCCCAACAGGGCTGCAGGGCTGCACTGTGGCACGGCTGGGACAGCTGCTAAATGCACCCTCTAGCAGAGCTACTGATGATGGTGGGTTACAGTCAGTAAACAGATTTTTCAGCATTTCCCATTGTAGGAGTGACATTCAAGCCCTTGCTGACCATACAGATATGAGCAAAACCCTGTCTGTTTGTCTGTGCGATTGCCTGTCCTTCCCTGACAGCAAATATCAGCCAGACGCTTGAGAGTGGCTCAGGTTTCAGAAGCCGTCTCAGGTCTACTGATTGATGGAAACAACCTGCTGAGTAAAAGGCAAGAAAAACGGGAGTCATGCTGCAAGCTGGAGCACCAGTGCAGGAGAGGTCTTCTGTACATGCCTTAGCCTTGGGAAATCTTAGTTTGGACCTCATTCAAGGATGAGACGCAGGCCCATAGGAAACTTGCTGTTATTATTTCCAAGACTCAGGGAGCTACTTCTTTCCTATTTAATTCAAATAGCTCTGCAGATTTGGAGACAAATGTGGCAACAAAAATAACAAAAATAATTCTTTGTACTTGTTTCCTGTATTTGTTTCAAATTTAATACTTAAATGACAACAGTCATACTTGACAAGATGAGGAAATCCAGGGTTTCCTTCTTTTACACTTCACAATTCCCACATGGAGATATGGACGTTTTTGACCTCTTGGTCTGCATTGTTAGGATACACAAATGCCCTTGACCATCATAGCTCTGTACACAGGGACTCCTTCTGTCCGTTCCTATACATCTGATGGGGGTTTGACTGGTCATGGAGGTGGCATGTAGCTGTTGAAGCTCTTTTCATGCTGAACCACTTTAAAAGGCTCTTTATGGAGCTGTGATATGGCTGGTCCCGTCTGCCCTTCTTCGGTCACTCACACCATCCCATGGCATGCAGACACTGGGATCAGGAAACGGTGGTCCCTGGGGTCTGCTTGCAGGTATCACATTCAAGGAATAGCAAAAACTAGAGCACTCCATATGTAGTTTTAGGGAAGATTATGAACAAATGATAGAATCATGGAATCCGTTTGGAAAAGACCATTGGCGGTTATTGAGTTCCACTGTTAACTCAGCACTGACCGAAGTCCAGCATTAAACCACACCCCTAAGTGCCACATTTATAAGATATCTTATAAATATCTCCAGGGATGGTGACTCAACCACTTCCTCAGGCAGCCTATTCTAGTTCTTGACAACCCTTTCCATGAAGAAATTTTTGAGGTAACTGTAGAGAGCAATAAAGTCCCTGCTCATTTTCCTTTTCTCCAGGCTCAGCAATCTCAGTTCCCTCATCCACTCCTAATCAGACTTGTTCTCCAGATCCTTCATCAGTTTAGCTGTCCTTCTCTGGACATCCTCCAGCACTTCATTGTGTTTCTTGCAGTGAGGGGACCAAAACTGAACACAAGATTTGAAGTGCAGCTTCACCAGTGCCAAGTACTGGGGGATTATCACTGCCCTTGTCCTGTTGGCCAAGGATAACAATTTCTGATCCAAGCCAGGATGCCATTGGCCCTCTGAGCACATGCTGGCTCATGTTCAGCTGTTGTTGACCAGCACCCCCAGGTCCTTTTCCACAGGGCCACTTTCCAGCCACTCTGCCCCCAGACTCTAGCGCTGCATAGGGTTGCTGCGACCCAATTGCGCTTCACCTTGTTGAACCTCATATACTTGGCCTTGGCCATCAGTCAAGCCTGTCCATATCCCTCTACAGAGCCTTTCTACCCTCCAGGATATTAACACTCCTGCTCAGCTTGGTGTTGTGTGCAAACTGAGGGTGCCCTTGATCACCCTGTTCATGTTACTGACAAAGACATTAAACAGGACTGTCCCCAGTGCTGAGCCCTGGGGAACACCACTGATGACTAGCTGCCAACTGGACTTGAGTCTATTCACCACCAATCTTTGGACTCAGCCATCCAGACAGTTTTTAAAATAACTCTTCCTGAACTATTTTGTTTGCTTGGTTTTGCCAGCATCCCTGCTTCTCCCCGTGCTGCAGTGACCTAGATGTCCCTTCTGCAAATGCCTGGTGCTGCTGAGTCCAGAGTGTGTAACTCTCAAAACACAACTTAATTCCTCTCGAATACCAGTCCAGTTGATCCCTTATCAGTCATAAAAGGAGGCAATACAAAATTATTACAGAACAAGCCCAGATGCTTACAAGTAATACATCTACCTTTTAAATTAACTTATCTACTTATTTTACAATTAGATGATGAGTGTGTGTTTAGGTAAAATTCTGCCCTCATCTTTGAATGCCGTCAGTTTCTCATTAGTTAAAAGCCCACTCATTAGGAGGAGCACATTCCTGGGACAAACACATCAGCTGTTGTAAATTGTTTCAGCAAAGTTTGCTGCTATTCCTTGATTTTATAGAGGTAAGTGCCATGTTATTTACTCAATTAACAATCAGTAAAGACAAAGTTTTCACTTCTGCTTGTAGTCTACCAGTTAGGAAGGATTTCTGTGTTGTTTTCTGTATCATGTCAATTCTGGACTATATTTTATTTCTTGGTTTGTAGTTTTATCTGTCAAATAGCTATTTGGTGCTTAACACTCCAATGTGCATCAGCAATTTTAGGCTAGAAAAGTGATATTGAAATGGTGTTTGTAAATAAAATTCACATTAAAAAAAAAAAAAAGTAATGTTTTGACTTTTGGGATATTTCGGAATTTGATTTATCAATTTAGTACTTAAATGCACTGGGCTGTGCATGCCACACTGCTCACCCAGGGGGCAGCTAATCATATGCTGTTCACATATTTAATCCCATATGAATAATAAAAAAATACTTCTTTCATTAGAAGCAAAACATTCAGGATAATTGTTTCAAAATGGCAGTCACACCTACAAACAGTGCATTTTAAAATAATCTCAAGAGGAGCCCAAAGGAAGATGCAGTTAGTTGTTTGAAAATAAGTTCTATTCGTTAATATTTTGTGTCAATGTATTGAGCTGGGTTTTTGTAGAGCTAGAATACTTTAAATTCTTTATTTGAAACAATGTAGACAACAGACTAAGCTGTGTATTGGCATGCAAATAAAGTGCAAAGTTAATTTCACCTCAAATGCTTTATGCATATTTTCCAAATTGTCTTGAGTTTCTGCAGCCAAAGTGTGATATTCCCTTTTGTACTATCCAAAGAAAAGGAATTATCTACTGCAAGTAGAGATTCATGGTGGAAATATACAAATGTTTTAAGAGTTTGCCAAAATATTAGGGTTTTTTAGCTGACTAAAGGACACATTTTTCTCTCACAAGATTATAAATGCTTAATAACTCCATGAATTCAACTGGAATATTTCCAGATTTATATCCCTCAATTAATTTCAATTGAATTTTCTTGAATTACACTATCTGAAAGCATAATTTATCATTGTGTCAGCTAAAGTTAATTTAGCTTAGAGCATTTTCTCAGGAATAAGCCAAGGCCTGATTGTAGGCATTCTCTCTGTTATCAATTTGATTTAATTTTCTCTCTTATAAGTGCCTCTAATAACAATAAACCTTTCAGAAAATGAATGTGTGAATTTAGCAGATGGTGTGAACGAAGCTAAACTATTTTAAATGCTTTGCAACAATGTAAACTCATGTATTATTTATTGAACAGTATTTCCCATTCATACATTCTTATAAGCTATTAAAATTCCACACCAGAAGGTAGGATGTGTTCTATTAGTGCCAATTAATGTTCATGGTCTTCAGCTAAGAATATTTAGTAATAAAATTAGAAGGAAAATCTATAAAAAACTGAGAACTTCTTTACAGAGTGCTCGTGGTTGGCACTTTAATTTTCACCCATTGAAGGTCAGAGCCAGAAGAGTGTACTGAACAATGTTGAGGATGTTAGTCTTAATTATTCAGGGAATTAAGGCTTTAGCAGTTCTGAAAATCAATAAGGCTCCTCTAAAATGTATAAGCCACCAATTTATTTTTCCCCTTTATTCTTTGCATGTGGAGAAGAAATAAATATTAAATTGCATATAAAAGTTCATACTTTCGACATAGATTTTGCAACTTCAAATATTGGAATATATTTTTCTTAGAATACCTTTGTCTTCAGTTTATAATGCAACAGAAGCAAATGGACTGGAATTGAAAATAACAATGCATCAGGCTTTTACATAAAAAAATTAGATCGGTTCTTCATGTATTAGATGCAAGCTAAATTAATGTATTTGATATATAAAATGGTATAATACTGCTGATGTTACATGGTTTCTTCCACTCACAAAATACTTTTTTTTACTCAATCCTTCAGCAATTGAAAAATTGCTTGTGGCACATATATATTTAATCTCCCTCTACTGCCCAGACAGATTTAGACCATATTACCTTATCTTCCCCTGGTGTTCAAAGTGTCATCAATAATCTGCAGAGATTTAAAATGGCAGCACAATCTTTTAACTGGAATAATACTGGGGACCTGTATCTTTATTTTCCCTCTGTCATTGTGTTGAGTAGCCCTCAGTCTTGCTGGTACTAATGCAGTGACTTGGCATAAGAAACAGTGTGTGAACATGTCAGAGTCTGGCCTCTAATAATTGGAGACAGAGGCATTACAGGTAGATGAGGATAGACCAGGACATACGAAGTATGAAAATGGTTATCTTTAATAGGAGAATTGCAGGCTTCATGGGAAAAATACCTTGTCGATACCAGTTCTTTCCCCTTTCATTCCCATGCTTCCTTGCAGTCTTTTCTCTCAGTTTAAGGCATGACACAAGCTGTACATAGCAGAAACAATAAAGCCAAACAGGAAATGCCTAAGCAGATCGCTGCCCCAAAAGTGACTTAATGTAAGTCTGTGACATGCACCAAAGAATGTCCTCTGGCATTTTGCATTTGCTTTTACATGAATAATCCACAGTTCACAAAAACATCAGCAACGACAGCATATGCCTGGATCCCCATCTCCTTGGTCTTTGAATTTCTTTTCATATATTTACATGAAAATAAAGGGATGCTTCTCCATGCTTTGCAACCTGGTATTTATGCTCACCTACTGGAAGTGAACTGTAATATGTCAATCATATGTTCATTTCTGAACTTTGATCTTTAAGGGAGATTATAAACATAGAACCATAGAATCACAGAATTATAGAATGGTTTGGGTTGGAAAAGACCTTAAATATCATCCAGTTCCAGCCCCCCTGTCATGGGCAGGGATGCCACCCACTAGATCAGGTTTCTCAAAGCCACATCCAACGTGGCCCTGAACACTTCCAGGGATTGGGCATCCGCAACTTCTTAGGGCAATCTGTGCCAGAGCCTCACCACTCTCATAGTGAAGAATTTGTTTCCTGCATCTAATCTAAACTTACCTTCTTTCAGTTTGAAGCCATTCCCCCTCACCCTGTCACTACATGGCCTTGTAAACAGTCCTTCTCCATCTCTCTTGTAGGCCCCCATTAGGTCCCAGAAGGCTGCTCTCAGGTCTCCCCAGAGCCTTCTGTTCTCCAGGCTGAACAATCCCAACTCTCTAAGCTTGTCTTTATAGGAGAGGTGCTCTGAGCATCCAAGCATCTTCATAACCTTTTTCTGGACACACTGCAACAAGTCCATGTCCTTCTTATATCGAGGGTCCTGGAGCTGGGTGCAGCACTCCAGGTGGGTCTCAGGAGGGCAGAGCAGAGAGGCAGAATCAGCTCCCCTGGACTGCTGGTCATTATTCTTTTCGTGCAGCCCAGGGTACGGCTGCCTTTCTGGGCTGCAAACTCAGGATGCTGGGTCATGTTGAGCTTCTCATCAACCAACACCCCCAAGTCCTTCTCCTCAGGATATTATGGTTCTTCTGTTCACTTTTTTTGTTAACTTGGGATCTAATCTGAGAAATATAACTGGAGAATTACAAAGATATGTGAGTCAAGAGACTGAAAACTGGTAGTTGTGAGGATACAGTGGATGCTTAATCTCTCTCTAATGCAGTTTTACATTTTTGGCCCACAGAAGGTTTCAGTATAGAATACTTCTGCTGAGATGGACCCAGGTATTCTCTGTCCACTTTACCAGCTTACTAATGCAAGCCATTATTAAACATAAACAGGAAAAGCAAGACTTTTTGCATCATTTTGAAACAGAAAAACAACAACAGAGTGGGACCAAGACAGAGGCAGGCTGGACAGATTTGGTCATTCCTTTATTTCCTAAGAACACAGAGAAATATACATACATGTGTAGATAAACACACTGTAAATACATATTATATGCGTATAAATCATACCTCATAGATAATAATGTATCCATGCACAAGATTTTCAAATTGAGAGAATAATGTATCCATGCACAAGATTTTCAAATTATTTGCAAGCAACTTTGAAATGTGATTGTGTGGCCAAAAAAAAAAAAAAAAAAGCTTAAATACAGTTGAGATGTCTGTATTTCTTAGCCATAATAATAACTTCTACATCAAATGTGGTCAACCTACATTCAAAAAAGAACAGTTCTTCTAGCTGCCAATTTTATACGTTCCTCAGTGGAATTCAAACAATTCAGTTTCATTATTTCCCTTTTTAGGTGTCATCAATTTTATTTCTTTTCCAAGCAAAATTATTTCCTACAGATATGAGAAACACTAGTTAAAAAGAATATATTTGCCATGGAACAAAGTGCAAAGTATACTCAGCAGTTGCAAGACAGGAGTCAATAGCACATTTGAGAGGCTGAAAACAAACTTGGAAAAATGTTGTAAATCTGGTTTAGATCACAAAACATGACTCTTTTTTGTTGGAAAAATCACCTTTCGTCTGTAAGTCAACTGTACTCTTTCCTGTTCTGGATTTTAAATTATGTTAGTCAGATACTGCTTAATGAGGGAATCATAAGTGGCTGTTACCATAGCAACTAGCCTTTTTTTTTTAAGTTTGTTTCAGAATTCTGAAGTAATTATTGAGTTCAATGACAGATGTGCAGTATAACCCATACTTCACAGATTAAACCAGTTGTGTTGTAGCTAATTGTATGGACAATACTTCAAGTCAGCACATCAATGAGCATAAAATGAGAGGATGAATTTGCTGGCTGTTATGAAATTGTGTTGTCTGGTTCTATGACCAATATAAATATCATAATAAGCAGCAGGTGTAATGTCATGTGCTGCAGTGCAAAAAATGCTGGAATAATCAATAAAAACCATTAGAGAAGAAGAACTGTCCATCTAGAGAACACCATCAGTCTGCATTGGAACACATGGTGTGCCAACAGGTTTATTTAGCATGAGAGTCTATATTTTTATGAATTTTAAGTGGTGTATTTTGTAAACAAAGTGTGAAATTAAGATGGCTAGTTCAGTTGTTTTCAACTATTTGGAAATAAAAATAGAGTGGAATAATAAACACAGTTGAATACAGGCTGGACTAAGTTAACAGCAGTTGCTTGGGAAAAGTAAATGTTTTTAATTTTTACAAAGATTATGAAAGGAATATGCAGAAATTAACTGATTTTTCCTATTCAAGAAATGGCAAAATTCACACTTACTAAAGGATATATTGAAATCCAGCCATAGCCTGTTTCATCATAAACTGCATACCAGAAACTGAGGCAAATAAAAAACTACATGTTATTTCTTGCAGTGAAAATGTGATCCAGAATTTCCTGAATACAATAAAAAAAATTTTCATCAACCCCAAGAGATTTGTGATCAGACCCCATTTTCTTCATTTATGAAGAATTCATTTTTGTTTTTAGAATATAGAGCAGAAACTCTGAGAGCATATTCTGCTCTGAAAACACTGTAGTGCCACATAAAGCTCTCTGCATCTTTGAGAAGTTAAACTGACCGTGATAATGTGTCATTGAATAAAAAAAAAAAGAAAAAAAAAGGAGAATTTGAATCAAAGTTGATAATGAGCTTCAAGGAGGAATTATTAGTGTCTGTGCTCATTAAAAAACAGGGATTAAAGCGGTCCAATTAGTGCCCGTGCATGAGAATAAAAAGGATGAAGTCCAAAGATAGAGCAATGGAAATTGTAATAAAAGATGTTTTGTTCATGTTTAGAGGTTCTTTCATGCATTTGTGAAACAACAGATAATTTATTTTCTCATCATTCAGACCTATAGGCTTGTCTGCTTTGAAAACTCGTTTCACTTGCCTTCAGAAGAATTTTTAAAGAAAAAGTATCTGTAATTAAATTCCCATCTGCAAATAACATCAGAATTAATTGTGTATGATAATGTCTCCTATGTGAAAAGTGAAATGCTTTGCAATGAAATACAGTGCTTTAATTGCAATGAGGTGCTTTAGCCTTCTAGAAGGTAGGCATGTTGTCTATGCACTTACCAGCTTACTTAGATTGATAGAGATATCTGGGTGACTAATTCCACACGGCTTTAAATAAGGAATTTACAGCAACTTTCGGAGGTATCAAGTATTCACTAGAGGATCCTGAATGACTGTCCTTGACCAGACCCTAACTTCTAAACAGCTTGAGCAGGATTAGACTGATTTCTGCCTTTTTTTGTGGGATTCATCTTGCAGGTACAGAAATCTGCATGTCTAGAATTAAGCAACATGTCCAACATTCTTCATAATTTCAAAGATTTGGTAAATTCAGCCAAAAGACCCTTGAGAATTATTTGATATTTCCTGAGATAAACATTTTCATTTTGTCACTTGTGGTGTTTTGTCCTGAGTGACCAGATCTGGGGGTGAGCCAGGTGACCTCCAGAGGTCCCTTCCAACCCCAACTACTCTGTTATTTAAAGTCTTGTCAGGAAGAGTAACAAGAATTGCCCAAGAACTAAAAATACACAACTAAAAATTACCCTGCAATATTATCTCCTGACCTAACTCTGTTATGATTTATTATCTGCAATGTTCTAATGTCTAGGGCTCTCAGATCTAGAAAGAACTGTACTGTATTAGTCATTAATGTCTAATTATATGTACATAATAACACAAGGCTGAACAATCTAGCATTTGGATTGTGGGAATAGGCAGCTGGGATCTTTTCCCAGATCTTTTCTTACACAGAAATTCACTAAAGGTCTTTTCTTCTTTCCTGGTGCTCTTCCCATTTCATCTGAGCTACCACTTTTTGAGAAAATTACTGTTTATCTTATGGATTTGTTCACATGTACTGCAAAGCCATCCAGTCCAAATCATGAAAAATCACTTAGCAATGTAGTGAGATCATTTGCTACATCAAAGAAAAAATGCAGAGCACTGTGGTGCATTCCTCAGATTGTATAAAACAGGAAGGGAAAGGCAATTTTTCTGGCTTGTTTGTTTGTTTGTTTGTTTTTCTCAGCCCATGCCATTACTTACATGATTATGCAAGATTGCATGAAAATGGAGAAAAATATACCGGTTGCAAGCATAAGACCTCCCTTCAACAGATCAGTGGAGTGACAGTAACCTGGCATCCTTTTTCAGCAGGCAGGGGTTTAAGTAATATCAGCTTGGTGGCAATGGCCCATTTCACTCAAGGATGTTATCTTTAATAGGGTCTAAAGGATTGTGAACAAAATTTTAAAACTTGGGTGCTAAATCTATATTTAGGTTTACAAAACAAGCATTCAGAGAGTGAGTGAGGAAACAATGGAGTAGAACTCTAGCTTGGTAATGAGGGCTTGCTCCTGGGGAATCCTGCATTGTGGCTTCTTGCAGTCCTGCCCTTAACTCCCTGCCCCAGCCACTGTTTCATGCAAATTGCCTCCTTCTGATCTTGGGAAGGTGCTCTCATATCAGACCACATGTGGGGGGACTCAATGCTTTTCTGGGACTGAGGATGAAAAAACACAAAACTGAGGATAGAGGAGAGAAGGGCTGTTCTGTAGGAGACATAAGGACAAAGTAGAGTTTAAGGGAAAGGGAGAAAATTAGGACAGCAGTTGCAGACAGGAGAAGAGCCATCAAACCCAGAGCATGGAAGAATGGCATGGAAGAACAAATGACAGAGGAAGAAATCCTGGATTATGTAATTTATTAGAGCCAACATATTTTCAAACAGGGGAAAGTTTTTTCTCTTGAACAAGTCTGCCAACAAATTTGGATAGTGGTGCCTGCAGCCTTCCTGTAGATTTGGCATCCCATTACAGATTAAAAGGAAATATGAGAGGAGTACTACAAGATCTAGTATTTAGGGTGGTGTGTTGGCCATACTGGTTTGGAAAGCAAGAAATGTAAAAATCCTGGCTATGAGCTAATGCATGAGTAGGTGTGAAGAGCTCTCCTAGTCTAGAAGAGGAATTCAGTGATTAACTGATGTTAACTGAGAAAATACAAGGGACAAGTAAAACTAGACTTCACAGGCAAGGAAAGAAATCACTAAAATGGATGTAAAAATAGGGAAACATCCAGTTTCAGGACATTTAAAATTCACATGTCTGGTGCATGAATTGAACCTGCAGTGCACACAGTGATTGCAGTGATTTAACATGTGCCTAAAACAGTGAATGATAAAAAATAACAGCTGAATTGATGAACTATGTCATACTATATATATTCATAGAGAAACCATTTTAATGACCTCTGCATCATAAAAAGGTCAGCAAAGAGACCCAAATAACAACCCAGGACAGAGCTGAGTTGTGCTTCTTGGTGAAGAGACTGGAACAGAGACAGATTTTGGAGCAGAGACAGATTTTGGAGCAGAGGCAGATTCTGGAGCAGCGACCTGTGGACAGTGGGCGAACAGCTGCCCCACGGGGTGCAAAGTGGGGGTGTGTCCAGGGTACCAGCAGCCTTGCAGCACTGGCAGTTCCCAAACTACTGCAGTCCCAAGCCAGTGTGACTACCAGGGAAAACATCAGACTCTGAAAGGAAAAATTGACATGAATACCCCTCATTTCTACAAACTAGCCCTTTTTTCAAAGATACAGCAGGTTTTTCCAGCTAGGTCAGATCTGCTTAATGTAATTTATTTTCTTTAACATATGAATATTTAATTTGTCTTCAGAATAAGTAGCTTAGACCAGTAAGTCATTAATAGTATCCCTCTTCTAACCTGAAGATTGATTATCACTCTTGCATCTATTCATTTAGAAAATGAAAATGAAATTCAGGGGTAGATAACAATATAATTTTTTCATATCCTGAAAATTGCAGAGTTTCTGAGTTGTCTCCATTAATCTGTGTGAGGTAGAAGTGTCTGACTTTTTTTTAAACTACCTTTCCTGTTGTGACCATTAGAATATACAGATAGCAAAGGCTGCAACCCCACTGTGATGGTCTTCTAGGCAAGTCAGACTGACTACAGCAGAGCTTGTTTGGAAGCTGAAATTTCAAATGAGCGCACATTCTTTTTTTATACTATCATTTTAGGTTATTACTTTATTATCTAGTTTAGTAGACATGGGGGAGCTAATAAATGTTAAGGAAAGGTCTGAATCAACTGTGTGAGGAGTTGGGGTGAAAAGGAAGTGAAGTTTCCAGACAGCGTAGTCTATAATAAAGTTTTTCAAAGCATTTGAAATTCATTTTAACTTTTACAAGATCAGTTTTGGACTCTTTGCACTGAGTTTAATGTTATCAAAAGCAAATAAAACCAAAAGACATTCCCTTATCATAAAACCTGCTTCCATGCTGCCCTGCTAACATCTTATCTTGGTTTTGTTTTCAAAGGCACATCATAGCAATTTCCCAGAAAAAAAACATACCATGGATGTTTGGGTCAAACAGTTGGCAGTGGTGGCACTGCTTACTCTGGCTGATGCTCATCTGCCGAAGCCGGCACGGGCCCCTCTGGTTCTGCACAAGCCTTTCATGGTTGTCTGGAATGCACCAACCGAGCAGTGCAGGCTGCGGTACAAGGTGGACCTGGATCTTGCTGTTTTTGACATTGCATCCAACATCAATGAGACTCTGAGTGGATCCAATGTGACAATCTTCTATCACACTCATTTGGGATACTATCCCTACTACTCAGATAACGGAGATCCCGTTAATGGAGGGGTGCCCCAGAACGAAAGTCTTATCAAACACCTTAGCAAAGCAAAGTCTGACATTGACTATTGCATACCCATGAAGAAATTTCAGGGACTTGCAGTCATTGACTGGGAAAACTGGAGGCCCCAGTGGGATAGGAACTGGGGCAATAAAAGCATTTATAGAAACAAATCTCTCGAGATTGTTAGGAGACGGCATCCTCGGTGGTCAGAGGACAAAATTAGGAAAGTGGCTAAAGAGGAATTTGAAAATGCTGGCAGGAGTTTTATGAATAACACCATCCTTCTGGCTGAGCATATGAGACCAAACGGTTTGTGGGGTTACTATCTTTACCCAGATTGCTACAATTACGATTACAAAGAACACCCCCAAACATACACAGGGAAATGCCCGCCCATTGAGTCTTTCCGCAATGACCTCCTGCTTTGGCTGTGGAAGGAAAGCACTGCTCTCTACCCTTCTATATACCTGGATTATATGCTGAAGTCAAGTCCAAATGCACTAAAATTTGTTCACTATCGGGTTAAAGAGGCAATACGTGTTGCCTCAATTGCTAGAAAAGACTATATTTTGCCTGTGTTTGTTTACTCCAGACCATTTTATGCCTATACTTTTCATGTGTTAACAGAGGTAAGCAGACAGACTTCTTTCAAAATTTAGAAGTTAGAAATAGCCTCTTAGAAAAAGTATGTTCTAAAAGCTTTTTCTGTATAAAAGCACGTACGCTTTTGTTTTTCAAATTTAAGGCAGCCCCCTGAGAGGAAGTACTGTAGTCACAGTACAAAACTCTATGCCTTTCAGGGGTTAATATTGCAGTGGTTTGGTCTACCTCTGTGAGATAACATTGTATATTTTTAATGAGGGTAATTTAGAAAGAAAGTACAAAGAAATAATTTCCTTAAGGAAATAATTCATTCTGATATTTTAATTCTTATGGGCAGCTTGTGAAATGAACTTGACAAATTTTGTGATGTTTAAAACTAATTAGTGCAATGGAAAGATAAACTTTCATGAGAAAGGAGCCTCAGGGCTTTTTTGTTTCTTTATGCAAATGTAAATTCATTCAGTATAGAAATAAACTAGTCAAGCAAAGTAATCTGTCCTGGAGTTCCTAACTCCATGATGAGTATTGGCCACCTATCTCACTTTTCAGAAGTACAACATCTTCATGTCCAACATTTAGTGCTAAACTGTGGAGTCATTTTATCAAAGAAACACAGTTTTTGAGTTCTGCAATGTTCCATCAATCAGTGATCAAGTGCAATAAATATGTAGTGGCCACAACACTGGTGGTAAATTATATACATGTAAATCTCAGACTTTCTGGATTTGTAATGATGATTGTTGCTCTGACTTTCTTTATGCACATGATAGAGACACACAGACACTTACTCATTTCTCTGGTAGTTGTCTCAAGTGCCAAAAGTTTTTCTTCAGTTTCTATCAATTCCACGAGAAAGGAGAAAATCCGGGGCAGGGAACTCATGGAAATAACCCCTTGATGACAAAGGGCATCTGGGGGTGCTCCATCCCTTTATTTTCTGGAGAGCTGCATGGGAGATTCCTTCTACTGCTGCCAGAGACAAGTTCTTGACTCAAACCAGAACAAAAAAAAGGGAGAGAAGTGTCAAGGTAAAAGGCAAATTCAGTCCAGTAAACCACAGGCTGTGGGGGGCTTCAGCCTGGAGCTGGAGCTGAGGAGGTACAGCAGACCCCTGAGAACCTGAGAAATGTTTCAGGAAGCATATTTTACATAGAAGTAATTAGGAATTTGGTCTGGTTCATTTTCAGCAACCAGGAACTCTCTGGAGCCATTTTGTCTGTGGAAATCACAGGTGCTAGCTGACTCAGAAATTGTGGGCAGATAGGCCAGTCCGGTCCTGAAGGCAAGGAGTCACTGGGGTCAGTACAGGCAGGATGTCACCCGGAACACCTTCACTGAAGAGCTCAGGCTAGGAAATACATAAGAATTCTTCAAATGCAGTCTGCGATAATACATTTTTATAAAATTAATTAGTCCCTTGAGCAGTATAAAAATACCATGAATGTTACTGAAAGTTATGAAAACTAGCATGCTGTTACCAGTTATGTGTGAGTTCAAGATCTGTGGTGGTACATAGTTACTGTTTTACCTTAAGCTGTTTTCCCAACAGTACACTGGTAATTTAGAGTGATGCTCCTCTCAGGTTACATTCTTTAACTCACCAGCCTGTTTTCCACTTGCATGCAGCCATTTACTTTTGGATGCTTTAAAGATCACTTTATAACTCTGCAGCCAGGAAAGATCTTTGCATAGCCAGAGAAACATATTTGGATTATGCTCCACCTCGTATTTTCTCATAAGGACAGCATGGGCAGGATACTCAGCATGGGACAGGGTTTAACATGTGTCCAGGCTACACACATCATCTGTGAGAACAGCTTGGGGTCTGACAGGAACTTGCAGGGTTGCATTTAAAAACCTTCTATATAGGAATGATCCAGCAAATAGTGTTCTTGTGTTCTTTCATAGTCCTGGAGCCACCAGGATAATTTAAATGTGGTTTTGTATGCTCAGGTTTTAGATTAGATTGGTGCTTCTCATTTGACCCATGCCATGCCCCTAAGTGACACTCACAAAGTTACAAACAAGGCATGAAACCTCTGAGCTCCAGAAACTATGTGCATCAAGGTGACAAGGAAAGGTACCAGTGTAGGACAATGACATGCAGGCTAAATGGCCATAGAAAAACTGGAACAGTAGGCAGCTGGGATAGTTACCTGACCTCTGTCAGGGGCTGGGCCAGGAGAACCACAGCCTTGCTCCATTGAGCTGTGCAAGAGCTGTAATTTATGTTCCAACAGAAACAAGACTGACTCATTCAAGGGCTTGTGTGCAAGCCCTTCTGTACACAGGGCTTGTGTAAAATCGCACAGTGGAGTCAGAAAAAATGCTTGTGAGTCAGAGTCACTGAGGGAGAGACACAGGTCTATCAAACCTTCAGAAAGATGAAAGGCCCAGGTCCCAGACAGATGCTGTAGCTGTGTGTGCTGTACCTTTCACCCTGACTGCATCTAGAAATCAGGTGAGTTGTGCATAAGGTGTCTGAGAAATGCATCCTGCTTTTTGTCATGGAAACAATTTATAAATTCTGAATTGAGATCCAAGTCATTATGAAAGGTTTCTGTATTTGCTACGTATGTGTATAAGCAATTTGCCATCTGTGGGGTATTTAGGAACTTTCTGCCTAGACAATTCACTACTAAGTGTGTGGGAGAGGGAAGTCACACAGTAGAATCTGTGCTTCCTGACTAGATGGCTGAAGTCATTAATAAAGCAGGATGACAACTGACAAATGATTAATAATGGATAACAATCCTGTTCTTCCCCTACAGATAGTCTTCTCTGATGACCAGGTGTGCATGTGTATAGAGACCACTCCCTGCAAACATGCCAGGCTTGCACTACCATTGCTGAATACAGAAAACTCTTGTCTGCAACAAAGGCTCTTCAAGATTACAGACATACTTATTTTTCTTTCCTCAACATGTGACTAGAACTGACTGTCTTGGTTTGTCTTGAGCTCCAAAACTGAAATGGTTTAGTTCACCTCCTATTTTTTTAATGTCCAGTGCAGTGACTTGGGTGATCTAAATACAAAGAAACACTGACAGACATTATAGCCTGCCAAATCAGCTGTCTTTGGAGATAGTCCAGCCTAGTCTTGAGGACCTTAGGCAGTTGCACACTGCCCCCAAAAGCTTGAACAAGAATGAGCATCAAAAGGGAAGAGGCTTTGTCGACTTGTTAATCATTTGGAGAAATACCAGTCGCCCATGTCTGATACAAGGAAAAAATTAGGATTCTCCACCTAGACAGATGCCAAGATATTAATATTTAAAATATCTAATTTTTTTTAAATTGCATGTTCTCTTCCATATGAGGCATTTTTTACACTCTCACAGAAGAGCCATGCCAGTGAGCCCTCACCAATGCCAAGCTGTCCTGTGTGAGGAGAGGCACTTGGTTCCATCCCAACACCAGGACTGCTGTATCTGAGGCTGCTGCTGGAGCTCATGTGCCTCACTCAGTTCTTCATGGAGGCACCTCCTTATCTCTGGCCTCAATTTGCCACTCTCACCTATTAGGAGAGGGACATATCTTTCCTTTTCTCAAAATACCCAAACGAGGAACAAAACCTTTATTTTCTAACCCTGTCTGTAGCACAGGAGGAGGAAGAAGGTGGTGGTGCCTCCCTCTTTGTATGACCATCAACTGGTCAGAGCACCTACCTCTGGTGCAGAAGCTCTTGGCTCTGTTCTCTTCCCAACCTGCTCAGGATGAATCCAGCACCCTGTGTCAGGCATCAGAAAAGAGTTAAGGAATCATCAGACCAAAAAGAACAAGTGATCAGAGAGCAAAAGTAAAAGCAAAGGTGCAACCTCCTATCCATAGGTCATTTAGGGAAGAGCCCTTCTGTGTTGATGGCTTTAAGGGTTAGTTTTGTCAGTTTTACATGCATATGAATTAGACATGAAGTACTGTAATCTTTTTGTGGATCTGATAAAAATAACAAAAGAAAGATGTGGAATATGGGGTTATAAAAACTAGATTTACTGACTTCTGGTCAAGCAGTCTAATTCCCAGAGCATATTACTTGCAAAAAGTAAGGGTTTGCTCAGGTCTTAGTTCATCGAGCAATGCTAAATATTTATTGAATATTTGTTCTGGATGTCTGATAAGTTTTAATTAATTTGTTAATGAAATCTGATATGTGTTAGTGTGAAATCACTCAACTGTCATGTGAGTAATGTAGAACCACAGTCTGGCCTTTGTATCTGGGTAAACATCATAAAATGCGTTGCAGATGATGAAGGCCTGGGAACCCTCATTACCAACACATCAGACTGTATTTCACATTCTTTTAACATTTGATATTTTGATCTTTAATTAACATACCTTTTTTTTTAAACTGATTAATTAATTAATTCCTATAAGAAATACCCCTCCTCCTTATTTCCCCCTTGAAAAGAATACCTGCAGCCCACACCACTATCCTTTAAAAAGTACTACTGGCCTATATACTTTCAAGAGTAATGACAGTCTCTAGAAGACTGGGTGATCAGCAGCAACAGGAGCTGCAGGCAAGACCAGCTATACTTTATATCACTCTGAACTCTGCACTAAGAGCCAGTAGGCAAGCTCTGCTCTTCCCGATTTTTCCAGGTTCTCCTGCACTGTTTTGTCCAACCTTTAGTTAAGGGTCAAAGCCCCTGCTTGCTCTGAATTCTCTGTAATTGTCTTCAACTCTTCAGTGGATTCTCCCTTTCCCACGACATTTATTTGTGCTTTTTTTTAATATCTCTCAGGCCACAAATGTTTTGGGAATGGGAACTCCATAACTATGCATTGATAAATCAACAGGCCCACTTAGACAGAGAAATATATTATTTAGTAGTAATTAACAATAATAACATGGTTCTTCCATTCTATAATTTTGCTTTTCTAAGGTTCCACCACCATACTTAGATAATTTGCTTGGTATTTTGGATTGTTCTCTCATTAAAGATTTGCGAAGACTATATAAAAGACCATCACTATCTTTTTAAAGGAATTTTCTCTTTGTCAAATTGAGAAATATTTTAATGTCTGTCACTACAAATACTGATCAGTAATTACTTTTTAATCAATTATTGTAGACAGAAATGGTTTTAGATGTAATTGATTATGCCTTGAAATCTGGAGGAAGAAGTTCCTTCCCATGTATTTTTGAAGATTTAATTGCATTCTTTTAGACACAAAATTCATAATCTCAGAGAATGGCTTTAAGACACTTGCAAGATACATTGCCATGCTGTTGGCAAGGCACTGGTGACCCCTGTTCTACACTCAGGCTGCTCTGGTAGAGTTGTATTGTTGCTATTGCTACAACTCAGCTCCTTACTGATTCAATTCTAAAAGTGGACATGGTTAAATCAGTATGCAAACGTGTGTGCTTTTGAGTTTTTCCCCCCACTTGGTACTTGTAGAAAGGAGAGAGGTTAATTTTTCAAAGATGTGTTTCCTGGACGACTCGCTTTCATGCTGGTAGAAACAGCAGCCCTGTAACTCAGTTGGCACGGCTAAAGCAGCATGAGTTAGACCCCTGCTTAAAGCCTATCAACTGCAATTAGATGCTGCAAGGGTGATCCTGTGATGTGTGATGATACTTACCATCACTTGCCAAAAATGTTGCCTCTGTAGGTTTCGTAATCATTCAAAGACTGGTAGATAAAACAGATCACTCAATTCTTACTCCACCAGCTTGGTTGGAGGAACCCTTGTGCATAAACTATAAGGATTTTATTATTTGGTAGGCACACTGATGAATGCCACCTTGTCATAGGTTAGCAAGCATAGTCCCGGAAGGGACGTCCTTGCTAAGGGGTGCTTACAGTTTCCTCTGGGAACTGATAGAACCTATCAGCTGGCCAGTTTGGATATGGACAATTCTCTAAGCCACTTAAAGTTGTGATCACCTCTGTGATCCACATTTAAGAATAGGCAAACTCCCCCTCCAAGCTCTCTCTCGTTTCCGGCGCTGGGACAGATGGCTGCAGGGCCCGAGCAGGGCCCAGTGGGCCCGGCCAGGCCCTGCTTGGGCCAGGCCGGGCCGGGCCACGGCCATCCTGAAGCCATGGACCTGTTCCAGCCATGGAACCCCCCCCACTGCCTTGCCGTGGGCAGCCGGAGCGGCTCGGCTCTCCCCCCTCTCCACTGCGATAAGAAAAATTCAACATTCCAGCTGCAAAGCTGCAAGGCCGAGGTGAGATTAACCCTTTTTATTGCTGTGAAGAGCTGAAAACCTGAGGGAAGAGAGAGAGGAGATGCTTAAAGCTGAAATTCTGTTGTGAAGCTATGATATATCGGAGTATCCTGTTGTAATTTCATGAAGATATGGGGGGTGGAGTGTTCAACTCGTAAGCAAAAGCACCTGCGCTGAGATAGGCAGATGCTGACGCAGCTGTAATTTCATGAGAAGTTTGGACAGGGAGAGATGAACCAGATGAGGACTTTTGCTCCAAACGGGAAAGGAGAAAACCTCAGTTCCTAGAGATGCTCCCAGAGATAGTCCTAAAGATGAAGATGATGAAGACCCTTTGCTCCCAGGGAAGGAGAAGGGCCTCTGTTTTTGTTTCTGAACGGCTCAACCTTAAAATTGTACCCCAAAAAACTTCAAGAGTGGACCCTCGAAAGCAGTTGCGGGAAAAGCTGCAAGTCGGGGAAAAGGACTCACACGCAGGCATAGAGACTCCTCTTCCTAAATGGACTGAACAATATTTGGAAGTGGGCAGCTGTCTCGTTGTGATAATGTTTTCATAGCATGAGCAAGAAGAGACTTCTCTTTCTAAATGGACTGAACAAGGTTATTATGGAAGTGGTAAACAGACTGAACATCTTAAGGGTTGTCTTTTCACACTGTCAGTGGGAGAAGGGAGGAAGGTGGGGGGAGGAGGAGAGTTCTGAAGGTGGTATAATTTTTTTTTTTTTTTCTTCTTTTAGGTCTGTTAATAAACTTCTTTATATTCTTTCAAGTTTGGTGCCTGTTTTGCATTTCTCCTAATTCTTATCTCACAGCAGATAAACAGTAATGAGTATTTTGGACCAAACCACTACACACCTATGTAAACTTTTGGAGAGACACAGCAGAGCTTTCTAAACTAAACAGTGATTTTGTTGTGAAGAATATACCACAGGACCAATGTTGCTTCTGGGAAAAAAAAGAAGTGATTCCCATATCCCAGTGCTTTTTTGCTTTTGCTTTTGTATCTTTGTTTTTCTCATGTGTGGATTTGGCCTTCTTTTTCAGAGGGATCTGGTCAATACCATTGGGGAAAGCGCGGCTTTGGGAGCAGCTGGAGTTGTTCTCTGGGGCAGTATGCAATACGCCAGCTCAGAGGTATGTTGTGCCAATTTATCAGTTCTTAGGAATCACCTCAATACCTCTTCTCTGACACCACACCCTCCATAGCACCTATCTACCTTTGTCAATGTCATCAGCCAACAACTGAGGATGATGGCTCAGTACTACTTTCAGGTCTCATTAGTTTTGTTAGGCTGAGAAGTCCCATTGCTTCAGAGCACATTGTTTTGGGCATGTCATTTGTAGCTTCGTGGAATAATGAGTCCAGGTGAGGAGAAAGACAGGTTTCCAAAAGATGCCATACAAATATAAGCACAGCTTGTTTTACTGTGTTCTTCTTCGTAACTATGGCAGTTGTCCAGATCCACTGGGAAGGGATGGAGTCTGGACATGAGGTGTTTTCTCTGGTTGCTAATGTTGAAATGTCACATGGAAAATAATGTCACAAGAAAAGCCCTAGTTACTTTTCCCAGGTTCCTCAGACTTTCACAAATAAACCTTATTGAGGAGATGGGAGACAGCACTGGAGTTTCCCAGGAGGCATGGCAGGCTAGCCCCCATTCCTAAACCTGGGCTGGCCTTTGGTGCCCACTCTGTGTTTCATGCAGTCTGCTCTCGTACTCCTGAAATCCCTGGCAAAGTACCACTGGCTTGGTACTTTCCTTGGTACTTTCCTTGGTACAGGAAATCTGAACTGGAACTTTCTAGCTGCAATTGCAGCAACTTCTGTGCTGGTTTACGAAAATTATGTGGCCCCTGGTAAACTGAAGGTATTGGAGTGATCAGGGCCAAAGTGGTGACTTAATTTGTGCTTTAAAACCTGTTAGTCCCATGAACTTCTCTTAGTAAGCAGTCACCAGAAATCTCTACTTAAGGAACCTGTTAGTCTCAGATTACCGTATCAGCTCTCTTCCTGCTTCCTGGGACTCCTCCCTTGTCTCATCCTGTATGGCCCTAGCAGGAACTCAAATAGAAACTATAGTAGAGGTCAATACTTTTCTAATCTTACCCATGGAAATAAGTTCATTGAAACCTAATAGATCACTCCAGTATGTACATCCAACAAGATTTATCTCAATGTATTACTTTAGGCAAGAACAGTTTAGTACTGGCATCTTTTTACATATAATAAACTTGGACATGGTGCTAGATACTGAGAAATGTGTCATGGTCTTCTATTATTCACAGGAGAGCTGCCTAACCGTGAAGCGGTACATTGACGGACCTTTAGGACACTATGTCATTAATGTGACCTCAGCAGCCAAACTCTGTAGCAAAGTCCTGTGCAAGAAGAATGGAAGATGTATCCGCAAAAACAGCGATTCCTCTGCTTACCTCCATTTGTCACCCACTGATTTTAAGATCCATGACCATCACTCAGAGAGTGGCCCCAGGTTCCAGGTGACTGGTGAACCCAGCCTGGAGAGCATTGAAGCCATGAAGCAGAGATTCATTTGTCAGTGTTACCAGGGCTGGACAGGAATATTTTGTGAATTGCCTGACCAAAGGCTATTGGAGCACTGGGTTCATGTAGTGTTTAGTAGATCAAGAAAAGAAAACCTTTTTGTCTTCCTCTTAGGAGTCATACAGCTTCTTCTGCTTTGTTCTGCACACTAAGGTCTTCTAAGGCAGTGCAAGGGAATAAAAAACGGTACCTCTAAGAGTTCTGTTCCTTAGCAAATTTTTATTGCAAAGGGAAAAGGCATTGTTGATGAAATAATTTTATTCTGTTTAATAATTTCCCCATCCTGGAACTTTTTTAGACACTTAAATTTTGAAAGCATTTTCTTACCAGCTCCTTTACTCCTACCTTGTGCTTCACTCATGTGTTCAACAGATAAAGATTCTGTTGTTGCAGTGGAAGTTTTACCTGAATAAAAAAGTTGAATGAACTTGTACAAAGAGTCAACCATGTAGAAGTTTAAAAAAAAGAACACAGAACCTCTTTGTTTCAGGGCTGGGTGATTTAACATGGTGATGAGGAGAGTCTTGTGGACCAGGGATTGGGAACTGTTCTCTGCAGCTCTTGCTGAAATCAAGTGGTACATTGTATGAGAAGCTGCACTGTGCCCAGAGCCACAACCACTGATCCTACTGCTTCTGCATAAGCAATGTGAAGAGTACAGAGTTATACACCAGCAAACACTTTTAAAAATATACATTTCAGTATTCCAAGGCCTAATTTGATTCATGTTACTTCTAGAGATATCGGTATTTCCAGAACTAGTGTTGTGCCATCTTTGCCAAGATAGTGTTTGACTGAACATCTCTGCAATTACTTTTAGGGGAGGGGATTCTGAGCTCTGAGAGCAGCACTGGCAGCTGGCACCCAGCAGCACTCCTGCCTGAGCAGGAAATAGGGAAGCGCTTCTTTGCTCACCCTAACCCTTGGGAAGGAGGCAACCCTGCTGCCTTTGGAGCTGCTGCAGGTCTTTGCTTTCTGCTGGCTGGTCAGTGAGTGGGAAATGAGAACAGGCTGACAGATCCTACTTGTCAGTGTGTGTTTCCCTCAGCAGGTCAGGAGAAAATGAAGAACTCTATTTACTGAAATATTTTTGGCTTGCAGCCAAAATATTTGGCTTCAGATGGGGACCTCTCTGAAGGTGGTATAGCTTAATGATCTACTGATTACTGGTTAATTTAGTGTCCATAACACGCTGTCCTGTCAGGCTGTGCCATGTCCATTTGCAGTTATTCATTGGTTCACGTTCATGTGTGAACCAAATTTATTTCATCAAAGACCTATCTGTCTTCCACATAGCTTTTCAATGTAACAAACAATGGATGCCTTCACTGAACTGAAGACAAGCCCAAGAAATTCCCTACACCACTCTGACTTACTAAAATAATTTCATTTGAGGTTTTTGTATGATGCATTGAACTGAGTATTGTTCCAGATCATGGACACAGGCATTGATAAGAAACCCACATGTGGGTCTAAGACTTCTTTTTTGCCCTTACTAGTGTCTGTATTGATCATCTGTGGCCTGACTACATTGCTCACATTACACAGTACCTTATTCCTGCAGCAGTTTGATTAAAATCAGCAAGGCTATTTGGAGAAGATACTCAGCTGTGCAAGGAGGTCTGAATCTGGCTCTTACCCAGGCCCCTTCTTAAGACTGTCCTAAATTACTGTAAACATTAACATATCTCCATGAATTATAATCTGCTGTATTCTATGTAATCTTCTTATCTCTGAACATTTCTTCATGGTAACCACACATAACAAAAACTATCTTTGCTTTGCCCAGACCAGATTCACAGCTGGTGTTAAAGGTGATACTCAGATTCACTTGAGACAAAGATCCAGCTCCTAACAGATGTGCAGTGGATGTTAAGGCTGCCTTTAAATCTAGGCACTGAAATTGAACAGACTTGAGTTAAGCAGAGACTGAGTGACTTAGGCACTATAGTGGGTCATGGTAATGTCATGTGCTGAGAAGCCCCAGGAGAGCTTTGCCACTGACCTTTTGCTTTGTACTGTGTAACAGCAATGGACGACAGCAAAAGTAAAGGTAAAAAACTTCCTCATTTTGGTGGGGGAGAGAAAGGATTAAAATTAAAGTTTAGAAAAATTTACAGCTATTAAGAGCTAAGCTTTTAAATTGAAGTTATTGTGTTTACCTTATAAAATATTAAAAAAAAAAATTCTGCTTCAGCCTCTTTACTCAGTTCAGAGTTTGTTAAACTCCAAGGGAATCTACATATACTTTAGTATCTTGAGAGCACAGAAACTATTAGCCCAGTTTTGCTAAATACCTGTCACCAATGCTGGTCTGTATTTGAACTGGATGCTCCTGGTTTGTGCAATGCTGTCCTGTAGAGCTGAAGTGAAAATGTTTTAATGCTTATGCACTGTGTCAGTGAAATATGTTTATAAAATGTTCTGTGTCACTTCATAATGTGTTTTCATTATTTCTGTATGCTTGTAAGAATAAATGATGTTGAGACTTAAAAAGACAATTTATTTGGGTAGCATAATTCAATTAAACTGACATAAGGTCTTCATCAGCTAAAGTTCTGGTAATTTGTGGGAAATTTATGCAAACTAAACAAATGCTGTGGATAAAGTGTCTGTGTTCCTGACTCAGTCTGTGGTGTATATTCTGTATCAGGAAACACTGGTAGAGACCTGTACAAGTGCATAAGGCTCTGTCAGTTTATGTCAGGTCTGAATTCATCCAGTGGTTCTTCTTTAGCCTAGGGTACAATTTCACACAGAAGAGCGTATGAGTATCTGTGGTAGTACATCCATCTGGATACGAAGGTTTTTGAATTTGAATCATATATTTCTGTGAAGAACTGCTAGTCCAGTTCTGCATCTGCATCACTATGTTGTCTTAGGTAAAAGAGCAAAATCAGTATTTGGTCTGGGGTTCTTAATAATTATTGAATGAATCAAGCATCTAAATGAATGTAATTTTACAATTTCTTTTCTATTTCACCAAGCTAGAGCCCTTTCTTTTGTGAAGAAAACAATAATTACCATAAGACAATATCCCTGGAAGAGGTAGAGTTGGATGTAGCTCTTCTGCTGACTGAGGACAGGCAGAAGTTGCACTGATGAATGCAAGGTCTCTTATGTCATGAGTGTTCCCATGTGGGACCACCAGCTACACCAGCCACTACCAAAGTCAGGATGTATTTGATTCCTTAGCTCCATAGATGGGTCACCTACCAGGAGGAGTTCTCTACGTGGTGCTGCATTAGTGCCCTTTACCAGGCAGAATATAGGGTGGGATCATGCCAGGTTGGCTGGAAACCGACGCTGGACAGGACCACAGAGCATGCACCACATGGAGAAACATGAAATACAGTCAAAGCCTTGGTAACAAGCAGTTTTTTACCTTCAGTTACACTTAAATTAATACTACTCTTAAAGTTAAACTATGAACTAATTGGTTCACTTAATACAGGTTTTATGGTCCAGTCTTAGGACCCAGCTTGTATATGTAGTACAGCTACCTGGAGAAGGAAGAGTTTGAAGCAGCAGAGAACATTTACAATGATGTCCTTAGCTAGAACCAGTTCTTAAACCATAGTTGATCCTGGGAAATAGATATTGATTTCCAGAGACAACAGAAATAAGAGTTTAATTTTATCTGAACCACTTCTGCTTCAAGATGATCATGGACCTAGACCCTAGTTCTTCCTAAATGATGAGATGTAGGGTCCTCTAATTAGCTGAGGATAAACAATACCAACAGACTGACAGGCTTTCAGCTTTTATCAAGTTTTCTGGTTTTGCACTCAAAACCTTTGAAATTTGGGGAAATATTATGCTCACTTCCTATTTCTCTCTCAGCACAGCTGGGTGTTGCACCTAATAAAATGTATGTTCCACACAACTCATAAATATATAGAAAAGCTGGGACTCATTTTGTTCCACTTCCATTTGACTGGTAAATGTGTGGGGTTGTGGTTCCGACTTGACCAGCTTTAGGTGCCGCTGGCATCTTCTTTCCACTCCCAACCTTTCCTCTCACTCCCATCCCTCCATCATGGCGTGCTGTTCCCTGCTTGTGCTGGCACAGCTGCTCAGAGGCCCTTGACCTGATCTGGATTGGGAAACCATGCAGGTCAAGAGTTCCCTTGTTAAAATAAAGGTGCTTTCCCACAATGCTTTTTTTCCCGAAACTCAGATTAATTAGTCTATCTGACTCACATTGTTCTGCCCATAATATTGAGCCAGGGCTAAGGAAGTGGACAAAAACCACAAGGAAGTGGTAGCAAAGCCATAAGCTGAGAATTGTCACTCAAGACAATATATTGTGAGTGAGCAGTCTTGGTACGCAGTTGGCAGCATCAGTCATGTCTCACCCAGCCTGTCCCCTGGGGTCTGTGTGGCAGGGGAGGGGCAGTGCCTGGCAGCCTCTGCCCTTCTGCCTGCCTCCATGGGCGACAGCGCATCCGTCCAAGGATGGGGATACTGCCATGTCAGGGCACCTGCTGGACTCCCCCAAAACTCAGGGCTCCTTGCAGTTATCATGCCAGTGCCATCTTGGTGCCTCACCAGATGCCAAAGTCAGGATAAGTAAAACTCTCCTGGCATGGCCCAAATCAGGAACATGGATATTTAACGTGTTTTCTGAAGCACCCTTTTGCCACTGAGTCTTAAGGTTGAAAAAGGATGAGAAAGGCTTCCTGGCTGAATGTTGTCCTATGGCATTTTTGTGTTTCATCAGCTTTTTCCAAACGCGGTGTTCTAGGCTAGGGTCAGTGGCTTTGTACAAATGGGAGTGATAGGATTGTTTAAAAAGGAGCTATCAGCTCTCACCAACGAAACCAACAGAATGGAATCTCATTCTGCTCAGAAGAGCAGTTTGGATTCGTAATGCTGCACATACACACCTTTTTGTGTACAAATCTTCTTTTAAAACTCCTCCTAAATTAAAAATTGTATCAGTTTTGCACTGAAACCATTTGTTGTAGATAATGAATTAAATTCGCACACCATGCATGATAAGGATACATATGAAAGTTTTTTGCCAAAGAAACTTTGATATGCTTAAGACGCTGTGGCAGCCACAACTTCTCTGTTTTTTCACCTTTCAGGAAAATCCTGTCAATCTGTGCCAGACTCAGAGCGTGGGAGTGTTTGAAAACACAGGTTACTCTAAAAACAAGTTGGAAATGATAATTCTGGACACTTCAAAGAACCATACTGACTGGGAACAGTGCAGCTTCTCAGATACAAAAGTTCTACCCTTCTAAAACCCTAAGGAAAAACAATGCTGTTGCATATTGCTTAATGAGTTTAAAGCCCCTGAGTTGTTCTTACTCAGCCGCGTGCCCTCCACATACCACAGCAAGAGGCAGTAAGGAGCAGCTAGAGGTCCCAAAAGGAAAGAGGGGAGAACTCCTCTGGTGGCTTCCCAAACTAAGTTTGATTTAACTTTGGGAGTTAACTTTGCTGCTTTTAACAGTTACAACATACCAGGTTATCCCTTGTTGAATGTCAACAGAGTAATTCTACGGTAGCATTTTTCTGATTCAAGGAATGCTTTGTTTAAGCTGTAATAAGAGAAGAAGGGGATACGTGTATGTGTGTAGATATCCAGAGATATCTAGGTGCAAATGAGAGTATGCATGTTCATACTGTAATGCAGCAGAACAGTTCTGAGGGGTGTGAGGCTTTCTTTTCTGCCTGGCAGGAGCAAAGCTGGGAGCAGTTGCATAACCTTACAGCCTGGCATGTATGGCCTGTGCTCTACACAGATTATGTCTATTATGTAACCCCTTTTATACAGGAGCTAACAGCATCTAACAAGCTAAAAATAAGCAGACTTCTGTAATTTCAAACAACAGTATTTTAAACTTCACTGATGTGGCTGCTTCTATTTCAACATTAAAATTGGCCTCTTCAAAAATTTTATTTATTTTTTGACTAGGGTGATATTTTAACACGCTGGCAGCCTGTTTTCTCAGAGAAAGTCAGAGCTCCTTTGTCATTTTTCCATTACAGCAAGAACTTTCCTAGATTTTATTTAAGCTGCTCTCCAATATGTGAAAACAAAGCAGCCCAGAGCATCAGTTTTGCTTTTTCTCTTCAGACAGTCAAGAAGTCTGATATTTGTGGGCAATTTTTGTAAAAATGATGTTTGTTTCCAGGGTGATAATAACCTTCTCAGTCAATTAGACAGCAGATTATTAAGAGCATTTCTTGTATTACTCTTTCCAATGCTGAGTTTGCATGGTAGAAGTAAAAGCATTTAGTTTTTCCCTCTGCTGAAGGTGCTCCTTACTTTGGCTTTGTGTCCACTTGCCCTGTGTGCTCAGGAAGCCCTGCAGGGCTGTTTTTTTTTCTCCCTTCTGGACAGCAATATGGCCAGTGGCCCATGTACACAGAGGACAGTTGGGTGTTTTTAGCTGACACTTGCATTCACCTTGTGTTGTTAACCTTGCCCTCGACATGTGGCTGCAGTTGCCTGTCCCCATCGTGAGGGGAAGTGAGCATTTTCATGCCCAGGGAATCTGCCTCTCCATTTCTGCACATGGCTCCCAACGGGAATGTTAAAAAAAGCTCATGCCAGGTATTGCCTCCCCTGTGCTGGGCTGTCTTGGCTCTGTGGGTAAAAGGAATACCCAAACTACTGGCAGGGCAGTTTGATACAGGATTTCCCTACATGGGAGACCACAGGCCCTGGTGACAATGCTGATCTTCTTCCAGTGGGACACAGGGATGGGGAAACGCTGCCCCCAGGCAAGATGCAAGCTGGCCTTGGTAGGGACAGGACAGAGGCAGGGCCAGTGCATGCCACTCACTGCTCTATCAAAGGTGCTTCCTCAAGCTTTGTAAAACTGAGTCAGGCTCAAAGATCCCAGAGACCTTGAGTACCTAAACGGACAGTGATGCTCTTTGCTTGGGATTAATTAATACAAGCATGCACTGAAGTCCTTTGGAAGCCTTGTATTGTTCCTTGGACAAGTATTTTTTTCTTAAATGTCAGCATCAAGCTTTACAGTGTGGAATTCGGACATTTTTTCTAAACCTGGAAGTACGGAGGAATGAGACAAGCTCTCCCTGGGCTTCCATAGGAATTCAGGTACTGATACACCTTGATTTAGAAGGAGTAATGATGTGTGAGCACCACTGTTGTATTCACATCTCAGCAGCAATTCTCAGGCCTGAGCACACTTGGATTAAAAACCTATAATAAACCAACCCGATTTCACTGAAGATGATGATTTGAGTGATAAAGTAAAAATAACTTTTCACATTAACCCCACCAGAATTCAATCTCCTATTTTAATTTTGTTTTGATTTCTCCACTCTTAAAGGGGCACAACCTCATCTGCTGTAAGATGGTTTATCATCATTGACTTGGAGTAGCTGAAAAGCAGGCATGAAATATTCATGTTTGCTTTGTTCACCCTTGGAATTTTCCTTTTAGACCAGCGTTAGTCCATTAGTTCCCAGCAGCCAGCAGCTGCTGTAAGGACTGTCAGTAGCAGTTCCTCAAAATATCCCGTGTGTGCTCCTTGCAGTGAGGCAGCAGGTCCTGTGACAGCTGACGAGAGCTAGATAGAAAGGCACTACAGGGGCACAGCCACTGAGAGAGGCTCATTAGGTTTGTTCAAAGTCTCCATCTATACATGAGGCTTACTGAGGTTTACATGACCCCTGGCTTAAAATAATTGCAATAATCCCTTAGACTGACAACACTGAATTGTTGTCTTTTCTGCGACATTAACATTTAGCTCTACTCAATGCTCAGCTGGTGGGAATGAAAAAATCAACATTTTTTGTTGCTGTTTTAGTGTTACAGTTATCCTGTAGGAGTAGGAAGAGAGGAATGTCACCCGTATCTGCTGGCGCTGGGTGCAAGCTGTGATCACTCCACTGCGCGTGTGGGTGCTTGTTCTGCTCAGTTTGGGGGCCGATCTTACCCTACTTCAAATACACAGTAACTCTGCTGGAGCCCCAGGAAGGGTGGTGGGAGGACAGTCAGCTCCTTTCTGCTCCACAGGGCTAACCTCCTGTTTAATTTCTTTGAGAAGAACATGCTCAGAACATTAAGGAGCACTGGTTTAGTTTTCAGTTAGGGTTTGCCATATAATTGCATCAGGAAAGTGGGCAGAGAGGAAAGCTGCTCCTCAAAAGAACCAATTCAGCACATTTTAAAATGCTATGAGGAGTGAGAGAGGCAGAGGGAGAACGCAGGCATTTCTGATGCTTTCAAACAGGCTCCTACATTTTTTCTAATGCAGCCTGAAGTCAGGTGGCTGGCTATGCTGGACTGTGGTCCTCTATGCCACTGTGCTGATTCTACAGTGTAAGCATGCAAAATATAGTTCCTAGTGTAAAGGCTACTATCTTTGGAAAAGACAGGTTCTAGGAAACCTTTGGGCTTAAAACAGGTGGAAAACTGTGGTAGTGACCACTGAGAACCTTGTATGGCTGGACATGGGCCAAAGAGGCTTTGTGATAATTTCAGTGTATGCCAAAAAATGACCTAGTCACTGGCATCAAGAACATGAGGAAAGTACAAGCTAAGCATAAGGACCGCTTTTATGGATGTTTCAGTGGGCCATTAAATCAATCCATCAAACCATCTGTGTTTTGCTAGGACTAAGCATGAGTCTAATCTCCCAGGCTGGACCACTGTCAGGTGTATTTGTCTACAGATGAGAGACATTTATGCAGCACGAAGTGGGGGACATTTTTAGATTCAGAAGTCCAGCTACCTAGTAGGCCACCAGAATGCATGTATTCTCATGTAAATTATAAGAAAAGTTCACTTAGGTGGCAAAAGGAGCTGAGATGATAGAGGCCAGATGATTGTCCTGATGAGCCCAACACACAGCTTCAACTTGTCTGCTAGAATGTGATCTCCTGTGTCCCAAAGTCCCACAGAAGTCATAATTAGTTAAATTTTACTACAAAATTGACTTCCAGTAATTCAGCATTTTAAATTTTGATTCATTATTAAACTCATTCCTTATAGTACTAGGGAAATAGCTCTATTGCATCAGATTCATACTTTAATTTGTAGCATTTTGAGGAGGACCTGCCCTAATTTTGAAATGTCCCTCAGCAGTTAATGCTGCTCAGGTTTTCTAGCACCTTCATCAGGATCAGTGAAGGACTGTACTGAAAGAGGTTGAAACTTGGCTATAATCAGCCATCAGTGTTACTGGGTCAGGTAGATAATTGTGAGATGAGGTCCATTTTTATTATCCATTATCCATTTTTATCATTATTATTTTTTGTCCATTTTTATTATCTGTAATACTGTATTTTCAGTCTCCTGCATTTATTAACATAACAGATGTACTCTGCAGAATCTCAGTGAGGCAAATCACTAAAGGTTGCCTTCAACTAAAATGCCTCCATCCATATGAGGAAAGGAAGCGACAGCAGAAGCATCCTGCCATACTCTCCCTCCCTGCGGCTGCTACAAGCTCTGTGGCTCTCAAGGTCATCTCCTTTGTCACCAGCCCCCAAGTATATTGCCACCAAATCCAAGTCCAGCACAGAAAGCAAGATTCACTGCTGACTGCGTGACTTCAACTGGAAAAAAAACCTCTTTCCATCATCTGTCTTCTGAGTGCATCAGTTTTAGCTTTGCTGATAAAAAGTCAACAAAAGGATTATTTTGTAAAAGTCCAGGGATTTTATTGGATCTTTCTGGGTGTGAAAATTCTTCTTTCAAAAAACATGCATGTCTTTGATAAGAGTATTTTGCAACTGGCTTGCCTGTTGAGACAGCCTGGTTTAAGCTCATCAAGGTTGTGCTCTGTCAATGCCATATTGTTGTAGAAAGAAGAAAATATCATTGTCTTTCTCCATAATTTGTAATTTTTCTAATCCCTTGATACGAATACTGTAACATCACTGCAGTAGGTTTTCTTTCACGAGATCGATGACAAAGCTTGAAAATGCATTCCCATGTTCTAGATTAATTGGGGGAGAGAGATACAGGGTTTATATCTACTCATGAATGCTTAGTAATTTTCTTATCATTTAGCCAGCTATTTTTTTCAGCAGTATCTTTTGTTATGGTTCAAGTACTTCTCTCTATGTCTCTTCATATCAGAACTGCCTTTTTAAAGCTGATTTTGATTAGTCTTAGCTAGATCTGTTTGCTGCCTAGTAAAGACATACAGTTTCTACTTTCTCTCTATTGGAGATTGCTGTCCACTCTGCATTTTCACTGTCAGAGAAACCAAGATGGGCTGCCTCTGTGTTGCCCTTGCCAAAGGAAAATCTAGTTAGCAGAAACGATATTCTGGGTTTTGTCAACTATGACAGACAGAAGTGAAAGAAATACCTAGCAAAAAGAGGAGGATAATTTTTTAGCAATCCTGCACAACTGGAAGAAAATTTGAAAAGTCTGGGGAAAGGGAAAAGTATTGAGCAGAGCTTGGGCACATCCTTTCTGCATGCTGCAAACAACTGACTTAAGAGACTGCTCTCAGATGGAGCATGTATGTGTTTGTGTGGTGGCTAAATGCATCAAATGGAATAAAATTAGAAGTCAGAAGTCAGTGATTTGCCATCACACTGAATAAAAAAGAACAACTGTTTCCTCCTGAACAATAGAGCATCTACAAATACATTTCTGTGCTAAGTTCCCCAGCAAAAGTTTGTATCAGGGGGAAGGGTGGTCTGCCACTGCCTTGAAGCCTTCAATAACCTATAATGATATTATTGTGGTTGTTGGGTTGTTGCTACTGCTGCTACTGATTTTTATCATTGTTATTTTCTTCAGTTTGCTGATACTTTTCCATGTGCCAGCTCAGAGGACTTTGGGGCAGAAAATCAGTATATTCAGCATGAAGCAAAGCTTGGGCTAATTACACCCCAGTCCTGCCTGAGGGGAGATGTGTGGACCCACAGTGTGGGAGAGCTGAGCCTCCCCACTTCCCACCGGTAGGCAGATCCCAGGATGAGCAGCCTCTGGTGAGCCCCATGGGTTTTGCTGTGATGCCAAGAGGTGGCCTAGGGCATGGGTGCCTGCTGGTGCACACCACTGGTGTGCTCGTGCCAAGTGACAGAGGTCCTGCATGGGAAGTGCTCCCTGAAATCGGATGTAAATCACTTGGGGATGTGCCCAGCAGTGACACCTCCCTGGACCAGCCTGTACAGGCGTGGAAGCAGAGAGGCAGCATGGTAATACAGCTCTCACGGGGGAAACTCAACTTGCTGCAGTTCAGAACCACAATATGAAAAACAAACATTTGTAGGGATTTGCTGCCCTCCGGCAGGATTTTGATACAGCTCTGATTTTCTGTGAACTGCAAGAGCAGAGCTCAGCAACAGTACTCCAGCACAGCAAGGTCTGCATTTTCCATCTGTTTTTTGCCAAAGCTGCTGGTCAGCAGTGCTGCAGCCTCCCTGGAACCTGGAAAGCCAGAAGTGCATGTTGATCCCAAGCATGGGCTTGCGTAAGGAGCAGGGCTGCTGGGCTGGCAGGTGCTTTTCTGCATCTCTCTGGGGCTATGGGGCAGCCTGACTCTCTAAAGGTGGTCCTTTTTTGATTGTCTCCTCAAAAGAGCGAGCTAACCATCTTCCAGCTTTGGCTGCACAGCCTTTTCATGAGAAAATTCAGTTTGGCCTGCCTCTAATGCTGACAAGCTCTGAGTGGCTTTGCCGAGTTTGATTTCTAGGAAATGCTGAGAGATACTCAGCAAACCAGGATAACTTTCTTTAACACCACTTTCTAAAAGGCTCTTTAATGCTGGCATGGCACTTGTGGATGTGTAGGTACTGAGTTTGAAAACCTGGGCTTGCTCTGTATTTTGAGTGTCATGGGGTGAGATTCTCTGACAAACATGGAGTTCTGCAGTGTCTGCCCCGTACTGCACTGGTTCTGTGTATGGCCTGCCTGGTCAGAAGGAGGAACAGGCACACCTTGCATGCTTTAAAGCAATCTGGTGCCACAGACTGTCAGAAGACTCTATCCTAAAAGTATCAAAAGCTTATTAAAAATACCTAGGTTGGTTACCTTGGATGTTGATGGTTTTGATGAAATTAAGTTATGCTAGGTCTACCCTAAAATAACAGAAAAATGGGGGATTGGGGAGGCCCGTTAAAGTACCTCATGAGCTTGTTGTTCCTCACTGTTTTTGTGTTTTGAGAGAAAGGAAGGATAGCATGGCTACACTATTCCCAGCAGTATATATGTAACAGCCTGGGTGTCCATATCACACCCATGATCCTCAGCTCCAGCAGGTCACAAGCCCAGGGGAGATAGATAGGCAGGCAAGAATTGAGAAAGAACAGAACAACACAACTCAAATACAAATCCATGATGGTTGATTGCATAGGTGTGTGGGATTTTCCCAGGGTTTTGAAAGCAGGGAAGATCTTCGAGTTGGAAAATGATACAACTCTCTCTCTCTTACACATAAATATGTAGGTTTTGCTGTAGGGACCTTGTGACTAATGATGTTGCTTGTAGCAGTGGCACAGGCCTTAGCTTCAAAGTCCACATTGCACACTGCAGTGCTGTGCAGAGATATCAGACATGGTCTGGAAGGCACTAGCTGCACGTGATAGTGTAGCTAGGGTAATAAATAGCTCAGAACAAGCGTTCATCTATCTGCTTTATTGCTATCAAGGGTTTGAACTTGGATCCCTTTACTGTACTGCACAATGACAATGAAATACGTGTGCTTGTTTAGAGCTATTTGGAATATCTCTGTCTGGCATTGCACTAGACAGGTCAGGGATGCTCATGAGACAGTGAAGATGGTGATAAAAGCAAGGTTTGATTTTAGAGTTACTTTTGTTGTTACTGAGAAAGCTTGAATAATAAGGAAACCGTGTCTCCATCAGGCTTTCCACTGCAACAGCCACAGCCACTAAAATATCCTGGGGCCCACTGAAGTGATGGCAACACCCTTGGTGAATTGATGAGAAAAGTAACTGTGTTATGCCGACTTCCAGACTTACACCAATTTACTTTGGCCGGGAATTTCCCCCCTTTGTGTCATTTAGATTGTGCTCACCTTGTTTCTTCAGTGTTAGCATGGTAGATGCCTCAGAACTGACTGATGCCAGTTCATATATTTATATGTGGAATAAATACTAATACCTCTTCTGTTATGTTCTACAGACACGCTGGGAGATCTGCCCAATGTCGTCTCTTAAGTCATGAAAGTACTTCCTGGAAATGGAACACAGTTATGCATTGCTCACCTTTCAGCCCTTGGCATGGCTGCACATAGCACTCACCTGGACTTCTCTTGCTCTGAAATCAGCCCAACCCCCAGTTTGGGAGAGTAAACCTTCCCAGACTCTTGGAATGCCTGACAGAACTGTGCTTCCTGAGGCATGATGTACTGAACCTGAAAATGTTCTATAAGATTTGAAGCCCCTAGCCAAAGCAAGAGGGCAGGCACATCACAGGAAAGCCGTGTCAATGGTGGCATACCCTAACACTTCAGTTTTCAAACTGATCCAGAAAAAAAAGGCATGAACTATTACATCCCAGCTGAGGTCTTCACTGGGGTTTCTGTCACAGACTGGGCACACTGGAGGCCTCAGTGGGCCTGCAACTGTGGTGCAAAAGATGTCTACAGGAGAAAGTCCAGGAAACTCATAACTGAAATGGAAGGGAATATTTCAGCAAATGATGTTGAATGTTACCAGCTTCCTTTGAAGAAAGTACAAGAACTTTTATGAAGGAAACAGTTGCATTAGGAATGAAAAGCAAACCAAAGGGCCTGTGGGAATGCTACTTATTCCCTGACTGTCATAATTGCAGTTTCTGTGATTAGAACTACACTGGATCCTGCCCAAAGAGTGGAGTTTTGAGGGACAATGAATTTTCCTGGCTCTGGAATAGCTTTGCAGCCCTATATCTTTCCATTGATATTTAGAACCCCCTTGGAAACAGACAAAAACATTCTGTACTTTTCTCAGATTAGGTTGAATGAATCCATAGGGATTTCTTCCACGACATCACAAAATTATGCTTTGCCTGTATTTATGCATACCTGACTAGGCTATAGAGAGCAGCCTTTTTTTAGTTCTCTCTATTGGAAGTTTTTGCTGGAATAATACAGGCTGCATTTATCCTTTAACCATTCTTGCAGATGGTGCATCAGGATGGAAAACCTACTTGGGCCAGCTCTGCTGGTTCATGCTAATTATCCACATTCTTTAAAGAGCACAATGTTCTGAAGAAAAAATACAGCCTTGAATACATTTTTTTTTCCTTTTTTTCTTTAATTCCTAACTAGGCTGTACTCAAACATGCATTTGAATGGATTAAAAGGATTTCAGAAATCTGATGTAGTACATAGGAGGCTGTTAACACATAAATCCTCCCTGATGTACTTTTTTCTGCTCAGGTATGCAATCACTAATCCCCAAATACCTTGCCCTTCTTTTAGAAGGAAAACTGAGACAGAGATGTTAGCAGCTTGTTCTGTGTACATAAGAATAGGAAATTGGAAACAGCAGTCTTTCTGCATGCCTCCACTTCAAAACCATTTAATTTAGTCCCATAATACCTACATTGGGCCAGGCCAATGGTGCCCCAGAACAGAGGAGTCCTGCTCACATCAGCTGAACACATACAAACACAACATAAAAGTGTTTTTGAGATAAGTCCATTACTCTAGGCTTTTCTTTATGTGATTCTGGACATCCTCCCAGAACCTGGATGAGGGCAGTAGACTTCCTGTGAAAAAGCAGCATAACTTGTCTGTCACTGCCCTGGTTCTGTTCTCACCTGTAGACAGTGACTGCACTACCAGCAGGCACCACTTTCTCTGTTTTGGAGTTTAGCAAGTGATCTGTATTTTCTTTTTGAGGCTATGTTCGAAATTTCAGCCCAGGAACTGAATCTGAAGTTGGCATCCTGTCTGAGAAGGGGATTAGCTCCCTCTTCTATTAGATCTCATTACTCCCTTATCACTGTCATTACTCGCCCACTATACTTCCCAGCAAGGGGCTTCACTTCTCTTGGTCTTGAAGACATTAAAGGAGATGGAGACACCTGCTTTGGTGGTTTTACCCAGCTTGCTCTTCCTTAGCTTTGCAAGGAGAGGATATACAGGCATCAATAAGGGCTGCATCCTCCTTGCCATTTTATGTACGGTTCCTGCCTCTTTTCCCCTTCAGGAAACATATCCCGGTGAAGTTTATTTCACATCAAGTCATTTCTTGATGTGATGTGGCCTTCAAACTCCCCTAAATCAGTGATGGTGTCTAGGAAGTCAGTTGCATGTCAATAGCCTTTCAACTTCTGAGCTTGTGGTACAGTAATTCACTTGTTGCTGATCCTTAGTCATGGTTCAAATCAAGGATAAATATCCAAGCACCAAATACCTCCTCCTTACAGCCTGCTATATGAGCAGGACAGTGAAAGACATCTCTCTGGAACAAAACTAGGAATAATATAAACTTGAAATAATATTGGAACTGAAATCCTTAAGATTTTTGCCAAGTGTTGCTTTTTCTCTTTCATTTAAGATTGTGCAATGCTGGTATTTCCCTCCTAAAGTGTGGGCCTATTTATGGCTGGTTTTTCTAGGTTTTTATAAGAATCTGAATCAGCTCCTAGGGAAAGCAGCAAGAACAATGCATGCCTTTGGAATCACAGCTTTCAAATTGGAGAGGGACTGGAAAACAGCTGATTGACAGCAAAATGGCTCTCTCCTTTCCCTTCTCAACAAAAAAGTGAGCTGAGGCAATGTTTTTGGGAATTCTCGTGTAAAAAATCCCACTTTAATGAAAGGATTTAAGTTGCTTCTAGTAATTGATGAGTTATCAAATATGATTAAATTTTTGCATCAAAGTGGATTGAAATGCTTTTTTCCCCCCGGTTTATTCACTTCCTTATTACCAGCATCTCAGGCAGTACCTATGTTTGCAACTTCTGTTTAATACTCGTTGTAGTCTAGTCAGCAAACCTTTAGCCAGAATAAGATATGGTTCATAGAGACCAGAACGGAACCCTAGTCTGAGGGACAACCACATAACATACCACTGGATTACCTTAGAAAGGCTGTGAAATGCTGAATTAACCTGACAGTGATGTCTTTACTCTTTTCACTGTAGCAAGATCTCTTTAACGCTATTGGAAAGAGTGCCCTGGGAGCTACAGATATTGCTATTTGGTGAGATATGAATTTAACTTCTTTAGAGGCAAACCTGAGCCTGACTTAAATGCAGTGTGAAAGATCCTTATTTTATCCTGTTAATAGATATTATCTGTATCTGACTGCACCAGTCCTGAGTACTTGGTACCATCGGAGCTGACTGCTTATCCAGCATTTGCTGTCCTCTAGTCAGGACAACATGGAACGTGGTCAGTCCTTCCTGGCCTAACAAGCCTCTTGTGAGGCTCATAGGCAACCAGTAGTAGGAAGCCAATGGCTAATAGTAGGCATTTTGGAAGACAGTTCCTCAGTAGTTATCATCCAGGTCAAATTCCCTTCCAGCTGGATAAAACACTAGGAAATTATCTAGAGTCTGATTAGCACACCAGACAAGATCTACTGGTCGTGCTCAGCAATTTGTCACAGGTTATGAGAACTGTCCTTGTGTGTGGGCAAGAAAAATAAAGCAGGCTGTTAAGATCAGATGGAGAGGTTTTGTATTATATCTCAGACCTAGCCATGTTAAAATCAAAGATTGATTTTTGAGGCTCTGCCATGTCCTGGAGTTTTCAGAAAGCCACATATCAAACTTTGTCATAAGAAAAGACTTTTTACTTAGGGCTGTGTGAAATGGGTGTTCTGGGCTGTTTTTCTCCTGGCAGATAGTACAGAAAACCCAGCCAGCCTGAGAACGAATGGCTGAAAATAAGTGTTCAGTTGTCCTCAGCAAATTCAATTACTTCAGCCATTTTTTTAAACATTTGGATGTGGTTTCCGTCAGAATCAATATGAATAGAAGGGTGAACTTCCTTCAACCCCAGTCAAGTGACAAAGGCAACCTTCTGGAGCATTTCCATCAGCTCCAGACACCTAAAGTCTTGCCACACAGCCACGCTGACATCATGTGCTTTTCTAGCATATATCATGGCTTCTTGAAAGATCTACACACTGGTGTTTCCTGGGGAGTGCAAGTTGCTGAAATCATTTGCACCTCAGTAGGATTATATTTTCTGTATAAAAATTCTTATTAATCCTTTAAATTAGTCAAATTTAATTTATCCTGAATGGATTAATTAATGTCATACTGGATAGGCCATCCTCCCAGAAAATGAAAGATGAAGGGATATTCCTGGTTTGTTTTCCATTTGAGTGAATTAAAGTTCGCGTTTTCCTCTTTCACAATCTGTGTGATAAAGGTGTTCATGCCTTGAGCCCTCCATAAGAAACAGAGGAATGAAACAGTCAGGACCTGAGGAAGAAAAAGTATTAGTACATTAGTATATTTATTGAAAGATGTGTATATTCTAGTCCAAAACAAAGTGTCTGTCTGTGTTTTTTTTAGAGCCATGACTATTTAAAATAAAATTAATAAGTAGTGCTAGGAGCAGGAGTATTATATATAGATGTCTTTGTATTAGAGTATGTGTAGCGGGATGAAAAATAGACAAATAGCTATAGGAAAAACAGGGATCAGTGGGACCTATGCTGAGTTCCCTGCTTTTTTTTACGTTTGATCCAGGCAAACATTTGCAACATAACATCCAACTCCCACCTGCTCCTATTATTCCTTTTTGTCTCAGAACCTTAAAGATCCCATCAGGCATAGACCTTTGTGAATTTGCACCTCTTAGCAGCTTTTCCTTCTTTAAACATATGTTATTATCCTCATATATCCTCATTGAGTTATTGCTGTAATAACTATGTTAGAAAAGCAATTGTGCATTAAAGAAACATTATGTTAATAGAGCTGTTTAAGGCAAATGAGAAGAACTTTCACTTTTTTTAACAGAATTCCAGTGTAGAAAGAAATATTTTAGATTCCATTTAAATTAGGAGAGACTGTAAGCCACAGCCAATCAATAAGAAATAATCAACTTTACAATGATCCTTCTTTAAAAAAAAAAAAATACAAACTACATTCAGGCGATTTATTTTCAAAAGTAAATTAAGGAAATCTACCAAAATTTTTCTTAAGTATGTTTTTATAGTGAAGAAAACTAGAGGTATTTTTGAAAGATCAGAGTGCTGATTGTGGTGGATTTTTCAAGGGAAGGGTGTGAAAATGATTGACATCTTACTTGTTCTGTAGGTCTGAAGTACATGTTAGTAGGAAACAAAATGTCTCAAGGTTTTCTGAGCAGCATTGACTTAGATGTTAGTTTTGACTCTTCTTGCTGTCTTCAGTAAGGTCACATCGTACAGGAAGATAGTCACGCATAGTAACTGAATAGTAGGGTAGTGAAACAGTATTTTGTAAAATCAAAATTCAAACTCCTCTGTGTTAAATTTGCAACTGTCTGTAATACATTAGTGCATCCTATATAAATGTCTATCCAGGTATCCAGGTATGCAGGCCCAGATTTCCCCCACCAAATATATCCACTGAAGTGAGTCAACTAAACTAGAAGCACACCTTTTACGTGAGGGCACCTCCTGAAGGCCACTTCAGGTGCAGTGGGCTTTAGCCAGTTTCTATCTCAACAATCTTGGCAAGCCAGATGATTTTGTGAGGGTCAGGTAGCTGGGACCTGCAGTGTGAGAGGATGTGCAGGATGGCACAGTGAAGAGATGCTTCCCAAACCCCACAGACAGGGTCTGTTCTCATTGGGAAAGCTGACCCAGGTGCTCCTTCTGACTCCTCTGCTAGCATCCCTCTCCTTTTGAGGCTGGACACAGACTATGTGAGATGTAGCATGCGTTTGTATCAGCTGCACTTCTAAGATCAAATCCTCTCTCTTCTGTTCTCCTGTGAGGAGTGTTTCTGATTTCTAATTTTATAACTTTTTTCTGTTTTCCTCTCTCTGTGTTTCCTGTTGGCTACATTTGCTGTCTTCAACCGATGTGCTGGCATTTGCACATTTCTTTCCTGGCATCCAACCATCTAGCATCCTGTGAAGAATCAGAAGCCTTAAACTTCAAATCATGGGTTCCTCTCAGTGTCTATATCCTTAAGATTTAGACATAACAAACATTACCATTACAGTGACTAAATTATTTTACAATACAAGTTAGACACCTAAACAGACACCTGAAAATCTGCACCTGGGCTCTCAGCAGCTGCGTGGTTAAAACTGTTGCAATGTGGGATGTGGGACATAATGCAAAGTGTCATAATGAAATTGACAGTGGATAAAAATTATTCTAGCTGTACACTTTTTTCCTGCAGTGGATTAAAGTTCAATTTGTGTTGTTATACCTACTGAGTGGTAGTGATAAAATTAAGTAATCTCTGCATATCCACGAGAATGGGTGTTTTTAAATATAATAAACATACTTTCTCCTATTATAGTACAAACTGTGATTCTTCCTTTCATGTTTTATGAGACTAAACATTTCTTAGCAATATCAAGTGGAAATAATACATGAAACTAAAAATCAAGGGGCAAATGATAAGCACAGGACTCTCTTAGTGCTTTTGATGGTCTGACCCAAAGCCATATGAAGTCAATGGTAAGCTCCCTTGCTTTCAGTAGGCCCAACATCACGGTGGGGTGCCTTCCAGGGAGTTACATCACAAGGGTCTTGAGACCTTGATATGTGTCTCTTGCATGCTAGAATATTCCTAAAATAAATCAGGAGAAATAAATGCATTACAAGCAAAAACATGTTTTAAAGAACTATGTATAGACACCCAAACACAGAAATATCTAAAAGTGCTTGTTATCCATGTTGGTAAAGATTTTGATAAGCTACTAAGCATTTAGATAACAAATAAATATCCTATGTGATTTGGATTTTAACAGTACTTTTTGGTATAAGGTATGAGAATAACCTTATATGTTCTTTTGCCTAACCAAAAACTTAACAAACAAATACAAATCTGCTAGTATCTCACTAATAACTGAAACCATGTACAGTTTTCAGCACATCTAGTCTTTCAGAAGAGCCTCTGCTAAAAGACTAGATTTGCTGAAATGGTTTTGTAGCTGGGAATGAGAACAGGACAAAAGGAAAACTGCTCTGACATAACTACCTGCTGATCACACTCCCAGGCTTTTCTATGAGTCACTTTGAAATGGGAAATCTGATACTAATTCTGAACTTCAGGTTATTTGGAACATTCACTTTTAGTAATTCATTGGCATTGTGTGCCACGTTTCCCACCGGCTTTTGTTGACAAAGATATTTTCTTGTTTCTCTTCTGTTTCCTCTCATCCCAGAACAGGACAGATGTTTGAAGCTGACACCTGGTTGCTGTTATACTGTGAAGCGGCTGTAAAATTCATGGCCTTATTTCTTCATCTAGATCCAATCAGGCAAACCCCATCCGTATGTTCAGCCAGTTAGGAGGTACAGAATCATGTGACAGCAAGGTTCAGTTAGTGTTTCAAATTAAATCAGCAATTCTGATCCAGTGTAGGCAGCCCTTGTCCCAGTCATCCTGCCTGATTCAGTATTAAATTATTTTTCTCCCATTAGCCTCGAGGCAGCTGAAGGGTAATGCTGTATCTTCTTGCCCATTTCTGCTGCTTGATATTACAGTCAGGATTTTTCTTTATCACTCAACCAGTTCCAGATGTCTGGATGCTGATCTTAATCCCAGGCTGGGGCTTTGCTGCAAATCAGTTTGACAGTCAAGTGGAAAGTAGATTTGCCTTGGCATAATTCAGGTGCTTAACTCTCAGAAATGGTGCTTAAACTCAGCAATAACACTATTAAACACAGCAGTTTAAACACTGTACAGATTGCATCTCATATTCATTTTTAATTGTGTTCTACACTGAAATTGATGGGAATAGGACTCCTAAATTCACTTAATGAGTCAGATTAATAGTTAGGAGTTTGTTTCTATTATTCCCATTTTTATGTAGAGGGGATTAAAAAGTAACTGCCTATCTGAGTCCTCATACCCTAAACTATGATAGATTATTTTATGCTTATATTGAATAATTTAATCAACAGTGTCATTGTATTGAGAATAGTGGAACAAATTATGGATCTCTTGTATCTTTTTACACATACTTCCACCTTGTCCTCCACTGGTGGAAGACTGAGGAATGCCACTTTCTGAAAATTACAGAATTACATCCAAATCTTAATATATCTTGAACCCTAACCTACTGAATTAGTACCTGAATTTTCTACTAGGCTCCAAATTTAATGCAGGATTTTCTAATTTAGCCAATGAGGCTGCTTACTCAGATCAGTTTTCACAGTCTCCCTAGAGAACTACAAACTCCCTACAGAAAAATTAAGTCTTAACTAAAAGTGACCTTCTCAGTATTTGGAAGTGTGAAAAATGTGGCTCTTTCTTTAGCTCTCACTGGATGTGGTTGGTGAAGTCTGGAGCATCTATTCCCTGAAGATTTGTTTAGAGCTGGAGCAGCTCTGCAGTTTCCTGCTGTACATGGAATTTGTGAAGTAAAGCCAGCCTTTTTCCAAATCTTCAGGCACAGGTCATTGAAATGGCCTCACTACTGAAGGCAAAGTCTTTCCTAGCTTTTTGTTGTATCTGTCAGAGCCATCTATGTTAAACACAGGACAATGGAGAGGTTCTCCCAGAGAGTAGGAAGAAGGATGGCAGCTGAGCATTTAGAGACAAAGTCCTTAGTTTAAAAGACTGTATTTCTGAAATAAAGACTAATACATGCCTCTGCTACCTAGAAAATCACTCTTTATTAGAACACAGCACACACTTTAATATCATTCACTTAAGGCAACATAAGCGCAAACCGTTTACAACTAACTCCTAAGAGGGAAGAAGTGGGTGTTCCTGTAGGTGGTAAAATCCTTTTCTCCACTTCCTGAGTGTAGTGCTTTTACTTTAATAATACACATTTTCTTATATTTCTTTATATTCTGCATTGTGATTTATTGTATACTAAATACAAAAAAAGTATCTGATTCTATTAAAGTCAGAAATGGTTTTGGTTATATCTTAAATAAATAGAGGATTAAAGAAAATATGTAATTTACAGTCTGGTCTTGCCTTTGTCTAAATGAGTATTAGAGTTTCTGGCCTGTAAACTGAAATATCACGACTCAATATCACATATATCATTGTCTTACCTTGATATAATATGGACTTCAGTAGCAATGATGTGCTTGCCCAACAATGTGAAGCAGACAGAGAAAGCAGTATGGCCTAACTTATGTCCAGAAATAAGCTGCAAACACTGAAGAGCAGCAGCCCCAAACCAGTTCTGTTTTGTCAGGCAGCTGAAGGAAACAGAGGAAGAATTGCAGTCAGAATTACCCGGTTTACAAAGGTTTCCTAATTTGTATGGACATTGCAGACAGACCTGCTTTTAAACTTCCCAGAAGATATGAACCAAGTTCATCAATGTTTGTTTATCTCCTAAGACGAAGTCTTTATTACTGGAGAAAAGGCAGATTCTGGAGCTTTCCCCATCTTCCTTTGCCACTCTAATCCTCCCAAGGCTGTTCAGCTCCTGGGCCTTTAGTTTCATTAGAACATTTGTCTGGAGCAGCAATGAGTTGAATGTCTTGAGAAGCAGAACTGAAAAGAGAAAGGAAACAAAATGCAACAACTGTGCTATGCACACAGGCAATATCCACACCTGCTGGGGAATTGGGCTTCACAAGGGATGCAGTCCACTCCCACCAAGAGCTTCCAGTCACTTTGACAGGAGTGTCAAACTTCTATCCAAGAGACAGAACAACTCTTAGAACAGTTTTGATTCATTATGATAATGAACACACGTCTGTAAAGATGTAAAATTTGCTTCCACATTTTGACTTTTGTTCCAAAAAATTATGTTTATCAGATCCATGGTTTTTTGGGTCTCGTTTTTTTTTTAAAACCCCAGAATTTTCACTTTAGCACTTGTATTAATAATATCTGGTCCATGAAGAATTCTTAATGTCAAAGGGCATTACTGAAAATGTGCTCTCTTTCTGAATTTTAGCCAGCTGTTTGATGGATAACATTGGCAGTTTAAAGCTCCTGCTGAATTTTTTACCATTTGGAAAATGAATCAGAGATTTCCAGTGGGATTTCTCTGATTTACGCCAGCTGTGAATTTAACCCCAAGTCTTTCAGAACTGGCTAATTGCTAATCAATTAGAAAACCTTTCAGTTGGTATGTGAAAAATAGCATTGAGCTGCCAGTTCAGTCCTTGGCTTTTCTGGTGGAATTTTTGCGAAGAAAATTGTCTCAATTTTTTAGTGGCTGCCCAGGCAGCAATTACAGGTTCTGCTCAAAGTAGCTGCAATGGCCTCTTGTGGTTTTAGGGCAGTAGAGGAAGGAGCCAGCAAATACATGAAAGGGGAGAAAGGAGAATACAGCCATATGGGACTTGTGTGCTGGGATAATTTCTCTTGTCAGATGGGTAGGAAAAGGCAAAGGATTGACTATCAACGTGGATCCAAAGGAAGAGCCTGGGTGACTGTCAAAATGATATCCCACACAAATCATCCTGGGAGCTGCTGTGAGTCAAAGAGGACCCACTTAGCATAACTGTGTGCCTAAAATTAGCATAAGCTCTCTGATGCTAACCAGATTCCTAAACAGGCACAGGGAGAAGGGCAGTGCCAATAAAAGATGATCCATGTAGGATGTCAAGGTGTTGATGCTCAGTGTGTGGACCAAGTATACAAGAAAGCAAAAGTCAAATACCTGACAAGTGCTCAGCACAAGTCTGGCCAACATCTGCTCCCAGTGAGGGCTCCCAGAATCCCCCAAGTGCGGACTCCCACCAGAGGCACGGACTCCCATCTTTTGCGTAACAGCTTCACAACATTTATAGCTATTGCCATCATTTACAGCTATAGCACTGCCCCAGGGGCTGGGGCTGATCTCAGAAGCAAGCAGTAAAATTTAGATTCTGTTTTGCTTCTGCTGTCTATATTCCTAACATTTTATCTTGCCAGCTTCATATGTTAGTCTAGGGCTGCAAGGCATTTTAAGTAAAGCAGAACTTCAAGGCCAAACAGAAGACCTGAAATAGTCTTAGGCCTGGTTTTCTTTTTCCCAATGTCTGCATATCTGAGGCTGCTGATTGAGCTGCTTTCATCAGACACCCTGATTTTGTAACCCAGTAATATGGCTTATTTCATCTCTTCTTACTATTATTTTTCTTGGTCATATGGAGGATGGATGGAAAAGACTGTTTGAAAGATGTCACACTGGCATGCCACCATCTTGGATTCCTACCTCTTGTCAGCTTGGCTTGTGCAGCAGGTCTGCCATTCTTGGCTGAGTCTGGAGCAGCAGGCACACAAATGGCCCAGGTGGAATTATCTATTTTTAAACTGATTTCTGCATCAGCAGGAATTGGAAGCTGTTCTATAAATCCAAAACCAGCTTTAAATCTCTCTCACATCCACTCCCACACCAAGCTCACATCCTATTTCCCTGAAGTTTAAAGCTTTACTCAGAGAAATCTGCTTCAGGTGGATCAATTTCCTAGAATGCATTCATTAGTTACTGCTGGCACAGCACAGTGAAGGTGGAGTGTTACACAAACAAGTAATAATGCTACTAATATGTGCTATTATTAAGGCTATTAAAATACCAACTGGTGTTGCAAAAAAAATTGGTGTCATTAAACATATATTAAGGCTTTATAATGAACAATCAGCATGACTGGTCCTGTGCAATCTTGGCAAACATAGTCGGAGAGGAACAATTTCACTTGGCAGCTGTGTAGTGCCAGGACTGTGCTCTGTGGTGGGAAGCGAAGGCAGAGCAGCGAGGGCAGTGGGAGCCTGGCTGCGGAGCCAGGCCTGGGGAGCAGCACTGCAAGCAGGATGTGCTCTCAGTGCTGTCTGCACCCCGGCCTGTCACACCGCCTCTCTCCCTGCCCGGGGAGCTCCTGGGCAGGGCAAGGCATGGCCATGCCATGTACCTGAACCGTGTCCAGGTGGGGTGTCCAAACAGTGGAAAGCTTTGAGGAATGGGGAGGATGAGTGTGAGGTGTGGCCGATGAGAGATGTGACCCCTCTGCTCTGAAGAATCACTGCAACGTGTGTTGCTGGCCTACTTGCTGGCTGCCATCAGTGGTTGCTGGCCTACTTGCTCCTTTCCTGGTGTATTGGCAACCAGCTTTGCTAACTACTACACACTTACTGCTGCTTTTCAATACCTGGAGGATTTCCTCCAGTGCTGTTTGGAAAAATATAGAGTACAGAAGAAATAATAATTTTCATTTATGAAGGAACACATTTGGCTGGGATTAGCTTGTAGATGGATTTCTTAAAGCATGCCCATTTTTTTCTGACTGAAAATTTAGTCTGGCATTTCTTTTCATGTTCATGGCTACAGATGAGATCAGATAAGTGACATTTGAGCATTGAATCTGACCTTTTCAAAAACTGGCATGTCTATTTTGAGCATGCTGCAGATCCAATGTATCTCAGACAGAGTAGATGGTCTCTGCAGATCAGCTGTAAAACTTCTGCCCCAGATGCCAACACTTCCCAAAGGTGCTGGACCACCGATCAAGGCATATTATGTTTGACCTGTGTGGTGTGAAGAAATGACTGAAAACTCATAAAGCCAAATGTCAAAAAGAGCTTGATGTCTGTTTCTTTTAACAGTTGGTGGCTTTTAAGTCACTCACATGTTTCTAATATATACCTGCTCTTTTATAGCATGTCCAGCCCATGAATCTTGACATGCTTTACAAAGCCATAAACAACCATTTTACAGATAGTCAAACTGTAGTCCCAAGAGATAGTTTTGCAGATGGCTGATGGCTGAACCATGAACAAGGTCAGAGCCCTTGGACCCAGATGAACAGGCTATCCCCAAAGCCAAAGCTCTTGCCTTACCACAAACAGTTGCAACCATACATCCTGAAAAGCAGATGCCCCCAAGAAGAGCACTGGGAGGGTCCAAAGGACAAATGGTCCTTTCTTCACCTCAGAAATCTGCTATGTTTCCCCTGGGGTCTTTCTCATGCTTTCAGTGCCTGTGCACTGGCAGAGTTCTTGTAAGTGCAGTTATGGCACTGTTGCACTCCTGATGCTATCTGTTATCAGCAAAAGCAGCTAAATGGGAGGAATGGTACCAGAAATGATGTATGGTCCATCTCTACTGTGCCCTTTCATTCATTCATTCAAAATAAAGAAATCACAGACTTGCATAAAAAGAACTAGAACCATGAATTGCAACTAGCAGGGGTTTTCAGAGTTTGCCAGATGAGGCTATAAGGAGTTTATCTGTTTTAACTGGTTTATTAAACTACAAAATACCCTTTCTTGAATGCTTTCTAGTTGTTAAAAGTAGATTTGACTCATCCTGCCTCCCTATACTCCTACAATGACTTAAAGCAACTTGAGGAAAGGCCCTTTACTTTTGAATAAAAATGCCATGCAAGGTTTTTAAAACAGTCAGTCCCACTCCAAACTCACACCTAGTTTAGCTAGTTTACATCACCATTCCCAGTTCTCCCACCAGCTTACTCCCAGTCCCAGCTGCTGAATAGAAAAGTCCTGAATTACTGACTCCTGAGCCTGCTGATGCAATCCTCAAAAGATTGCCTTCAGGCTCAAGATCTAGCAAGGAGGGAAGAACTCAACCAAAAAGTGTCTCTAAGATTTCTGTGATCAGCTCTGGTGACCTGCGGCACTGTCACAGGCTGTTCCCGGACCAGCACTGCTCTCGTGCTGCCCACACTGCAGTGGTGGGAATAAAGCCTCCCTGGGCACACACCTTTGGGAGCACAGCACTGGGAGAAGAGTATGAACCTCCTGTGTGGTGCCTGGTCAGTGTCTGTTTAGCGCACAGCGTTATTACCTGAGCTATAGACATATGAACACAATGAGAACTGTCTTGGCTACTTGTTTAAAACACCATTGCATATACATAACAACATAATGGAAACTACAGTAGTATTTCCTTGTTGTCACCAACTAATGAAATAACAATTTGCTTTCATTGTAGCAGACTACCTTTATTTACGTGGTTTGCTTATTTATCAAATAGAATGCAGTACCTTAATTTGATATTAAAATCTTTAATATTTTTTTTTGTTGTTCTGTCATTTTTAGGGATAGTTTACTTACCCACAATTTTATCGTGTTTTCTGAGGGACTTAATATCTCTGACCAGATCAATCAAATTCTTTCAGTCTTCAAGGCAAGAGTTACTAGAGAAAGGTATAAAATTTATTTTTTTAGAAATTTTTTCTCCTTTCAAATAAAATTTGCTGTTTCCTCAAGAGGCTTGCTGAAGAAGACTTGCTCATTAAAATATTAATTGGAAACAGACAGAAAAGTGTTATGAACAGAGTCTCATATCTACTGAAATCTGCCTAGAGGAATGTGATTACCTAGTTTCTCAAATAGACTTTGTAGCACTGATCAACTCATTGCATTGAAAAACATGACAAGATCACGTTTCTAATCTTCTCATTGCTCCGTGGAAGATTTGGTGGTGTAGAAATGAACAAATATGACTTATCCATATTATCTCATACTTCTTGTGAATAGACTGCTTCCAAAATAAGGTGAACTCATCTGCTGATTGAAATACAAGAGTGACATTGCCTTTTCTTATTCTAAACTTCTTTATTGAGTATATATTTTTACAGAGTGCAGTCCAAATCTTTTTCCAGCATGATTCGAAAAAACCTGAGATGTTTTGTGACTCAGTTTGCCGTGGTAACTCTTGTGTCCCACACTGGCTTCCAAGGCTTTGCTTTCTGAGCAGTCTGTGCCATGGTGTTCCGGACAGGAGCCCACATAGCTGGTGAAGCAGCACAGCAACAGGGTCAACAAACCAAACTCCTCTGTGATTAGCCAGGCCACACAGGGAGAGGGAATCAGAAATGCAGCCCGTGTACCCTGGCAGAATGGGCACCCCCTTGCTTTGCTCCTGCTCATGAGGAGTGGGATTTGTACAGTTCCCTGGCAGCTCTGCTCTTCAGACTTCCTATGGGCAGAGGTTTCATAAGTGTGAAACCTCTCGAGCTGGGGCTGCCCGAGTACCCTCATTGCCACTGTTGACCTCATTGCTGGTCAGTGGGTTTAGCCCAGCTTGACTGAGGAGGCCTGGTGCACGAGGCCAAAGGGAGTCAGTCAAAAGTACAAACACACTCGCTCCAAGCCTCCCCCTGTCTATCATGTTTCTGACGTGTGCCGTTTCGGGAGCTTGCGGATTTTCCAATGGCTGGTTTTCATTCTCTTCATATCTATGATCAGGGACTTCAGCTTTTACAAAGCACCAAATGCTTCCGTCTGCATTCCAAGGGCCCTCACCCCTCCTGATCTCAAATGCGGGGAGGAGGTTGGGATTGCTTTGTTTACCGTGCCAAAGAGTACATGCTGTAACAAGTCAACGTGGGCATAAATGGTGTGCCACAAACTTCACTCCGTGCCACTCAGGGAAGGACTGGAAGAACTGAATGTCTGCCAGCCAGTATAAAGGTAAGGTAGCCTGGGAACAGACAGTTCTGGTAGCTCTCTCCTGCAAAGCCTTGTAAGCAGCAGATCTCATCAGAACCAGGTAAAACACCTCTGTATTAATTTACTTATTTTGGTTTCAGCCTGCTACTGTTTGAGCTGGGTCATTCCTAAGTGAAGGGTGGGATTCAGGTACATCTCACCTGGCCTTCAGCTACTGTCCCAGATGGATATGGGACTCCTGTGCATCCTGTGTCATACCTGCCAATCCTATGGAGATACCTGGGACAGAACACAGTACTCATAGTATACTGTATACAGACAAGTAAATCATCACCAAGTGTTTTTAGAACCGCTTGCACCGGGGTTTTGTGGTTTTAATCTGCATAAATTTGTGTTTACAAAAGAAATGTTTGTGTCCTAATATATGGGAACACACTCAAAGATGGTTTGTTTTGCTGTGCTTGCTAATAAATGCAGAATGGTAGCAACCACGATGAACCAAGATTCTTATGCCTAGACTGTAGATGTTACCAAACCCCTAAAATCTTCTGCTCAGGTACTTCCTAGCACTCTAGACTGCTACATTCTTTCAACACAGCAGGTTTTCCTAGCAGTGTCTCATCACCACTTGACCGCTCTTGCCATCTGGCTACCTGGAGACCTACTTCACATTTATGATTTGGTGCCATTTGCTGGAATTCTCAACTATGTTACCAGCAGAGAGTGATTTGCTAAGTGTCCTTAGAACTTATCTTCTTGGTATCTCAGGGAGAGCCAGATAATGTTGATAAACCCCAAATTTATCTCATTTTATTCAACAGCCTAGTACAGTAGTTTCAGGTTTGGAAACCCATAAAGGGTCTAATAAAGTTGGGAAGGCATTTGGTCTGAATTCAGGACACTGACTGGAATAATATGCTGAATAGGTAGGAATGACTTGAGTTTTGCTATACCTTTGATTTCCCCGAGGCAGCCAGACTGTTATATAGTAGAATTTTTACTGAATGTGCTCTCCTGTGTGCAGCCTGACCCCCTGAAGCTTGGTTGTTGGGGGGGATAAGAGTAGCAATGTGGGACATGTATATTTGTTCAGCTGGCAGCATGGGTCCGAGACATCCACACAGAGACAGGGCTGGAGACGGGCATCTTTGCAACATCTCTGGGGCAGGGACCAAGAGCCCCAGGGTGAATCAAGCTGGGGCTCCTGGGACATAGGTGGTGGGTGAGGACAGAAAAGCCATCAGTGCCCTCAGGGCCACAGCAGAAAAGTGTTTGATCCTCTTTTGTCAGTCACCATTGAAGCTGTTACCTCCAGGCATGAGAGGAACTACATCCATGAGAAACTTTGGAGGCTGTGAGATAGGTACCTCTCCTAACACCTTGGTGCAGCAGGAAGAAGGCTCAAGTTCCCTAAACCATCAGCAGGGTACCCTTTCTGGGTGTTTATTCTGAGAAAGGCAGGGCAAAAGAGTTTTCTGAAGCCTACAAGTAAAACATTTAAAACAAGATCCCTCACTGTCAGGTGAGAACTCTGCAGGGTGTGGGCAAAGTGCTGAATCAAGACCTGTCAGAACTTCCCTGCCTTTTGTCCTTAACATATTTCATCTGTGATTGTTTTTCACCTTCAAAAAGTTTCTTAATTTATCATCTTCATGGGATCTGATGTGGAAATACCAGCACTAATTACTCCTAATATAATTTTTTTTCCTGACTGGAATTTACATACTTTTTAAAGACTTGTCTGTCTCATTTAACCTTAGAATTGAATAGAGACAGGTCAGTAATGCAGAGAACTAGAAATACAATGAAATTTAAGACAGACATGAGGGAACCTCCTTTACTAACAAGCTAAGAGTAACAAAAAGAATAGCTCTAGCACACAGATTCTCTTTGAATTTTTTGATTCTTTGATTCTCTTTGAAAACCTCTCCAAATTACCTAACATCTTAAGTGCACAGTCCCCTCATTTTTAGCACAAAGCTTCTAATATCCTAATGAGCCAGAAAAAAAAAAAAATCAAGAGCTTTACACATAGAAATAGCAAGTAACTTAAAATACACATTGCTTCCTTTGGAAAAATAAATAGCTGAACTCTATGAGTAGTATCTACTAAAAGCTGTTCTTCAAGGATACTGAGCATCATTTCATTAATATATTGCACAATCTGTCAAATTTAATTACATGTGCACAGACAGAGCTGTTATAAACTTCACAGCATTGGTTGCTGCTCTTAATAGTGTTAGTGTTGACAACAAGACCGTGTGTTTGAGTTTCAGAGTGTACATTAATTCCCACCAGCCTGGCACTGTAAATAGTAAAATATCTCTTAAGAGGCATAAACCATGGCTACAATATCAAAAACAACTCTGAGAATTGACACACACTCAAGATGTCTTCCTACTAGGTTAATGACAATCGTGACGGTAGTGAGATTTCCAAAATCACCTTCTTCTTTTAGAGAGACCCACTTAGTGAAGAAAAGTGATGCTGGCAGGTGGACAAACTCCTTCAGTACAAAATGGTAGAGCTTGTTAATCTTTGTCGGCTCATTGTGTTTGCTCATGGTAATGGCAATAAAGGAAGACCTGCCACTTGGAATTATTTCTATAAAGGTACTATAATTAGCTTTCAGGCAGATGAGCAATATACTAAATAGAATAATTTTTGGACTTTTGTTCCACCACCCACTTTTTATGTAAGAGAACACCTTACAGCCTGGACAGGGCCTGCAGTATCCCTGTTTATCTCCACATTGAGGGGCCATACATTATGATAAATTTGTTTTTACCATTAGTTCACCTGCTCAGCAGCATAAAACAGCCCATAAGACAAATCAACAAAGGAAGATTTTAGAAGTGAGAATGCAAAGGGTTTCTTTTTATTGAAGTTTCATGTGTCAAAATATACCTCTTCCTTTTCCATCTCCTAAACAGCAGCAAAAAGCCAAAAGTGCAACAGGCAGGACAGAAATTAAGACAATGCCATAGCAACTTTGTTGCTTTTTCCCTGGATTAATGTCCTGCAGGGAAGGGCTCCAGCCATGGTGGGACCCCAGCTCAGGGCACCCACCAGCTGCACAGGAGCAACCCAGAGGAGGAGATGATCCTGCTACTCCTGAAGGGGAGGTGTTGGTGCCCTGGGCCAGGTTTGACCTTCAGAGCCAGGGCAACGCCAGGGCTTTTGAAAGAAACCTGCAGGAAAAAGGCAAGGCTTGGGGGGGAAAAAAAATTGGAACAACTTTCAGAGATCTTTATTTTCAACTGCATTTTCCAGCTTATGTCCTCTTATTTCCAAGGCATACAGATAATACAATCCAGATGCTTTTCTGGCTATCACTTCTTTTTTTTTCAGACAGGAAATGAAAAAATCCTTTTATAGTTGTTTCATTTCAACAAATGATTTTGCCTTCAGCTTTTTAACTTCTAACTAAATGCAAAATGAAAATGAAAAGTAATTTCAACAAACAAACAAACTTTTCTTCCCAGAACATTTTGATATTGTTGCAACTTTCTCTCCCATTTTCACTGAGGTTTTATGTCAGAGAAAAAAGAAATAATTTCATTTATATCAGAAATATGTTTAATTGAAAATAGTGCCCTCTTTCAATGCAAAACAGCTTTTCTAGCAGCTTTACCTCCTGTGTTTTAAATACTAAAGTCAAAATACACTTTAAAACTTTTGCTTCTGCACCCCTGCAGAAGGCGTTTTAACATTTTAAAGCCTGAGATATTTAGAATGTAAATAAACAAGTGATAGGGGTATATTTTTTCTAACATTACACTGCAGGCTCTATGTTCTGTGCTCAAGAATGTATTTTACCAACCAGTTCCAACTGATTTAAATAGAATTCAGGCTTTGAAAAGCTTTAAATACTTAAGCAGCTCTGTGGGCCTAAAACTCACTCCCTCTGGTCTAATGTATAGTGATAATGGTAATTCAGGGATTACAGCACTGAAAATAGGAACAAGAAATACCACTCAAATTCAAGTAAAAACAGAGGCTAGAGAAGAGGGTTCAGTAACAGCCACCTGCACCTTTCAGCAATCTTTGCCCAAAGCCTAAAGGAAACTAAGTTTGAACTCCTAGGGAAAAAAGTGGAGGGCTTTCTTTAAGCCTGTCACAATTTATGCTTCTCACAATAATTTTTTTAATTGGAAATAGAAATGGCACAAAAATGCCACATATATCATATTCTGATGGTCTTACAAAAATCAGGAACAGAGAAATTACTGGAAATTGCATTTGAAAACCTCACCTAGGAAATTTGCCTGGTTCAGGAAACATAGACGAGTTTCAGTTACAGCTGGACAGCTTTTTGCAAGCTGAACAAAGCTTCTGAATATTCAGGTCTCTGAATTTCCTCTTATTGATGAAAAATTTGGTTTTAATGTTTATACTTCTGCATATAAAATCAGATTTTTATACTTTAACCAGCAGTTTAGGCAAAACAGAAAGCTGAGCATGTAAAAAGGTCATAAAACCAGACACTGAATTTACTGGCTTTGGGCAGAATTAAAGGTTCTTCCCTTTGGGGCTTGAATATTGTCAGTTTTCCACACTGCAAAGAGCAAATACCTCAAAAAACTTCTCTAAGGGTCACAAGCCAGCTGTTCCTTTCTACCCCATATAAACTGCAAAACGCAACGGTACATTGCTTTCCCCCAATATTATTGCATTTTCATTGCTTTAGCAAAACTATTCTTCCCTCTCAATTTTCTGCTTTCTTTCTGCACAAATTCTCTATATCCCCTCTCAAAGCCAAGTTCAGTGACAGACATTCACCCATCGGCAAACAAAGCTGCTCTGCAATTGTGCTTGGCTGAAATATATCCCTGTGAGGTGAGCGAGATAATAAGGTTTTCATTCCTGTAGTGAACCCTTTGTGTGAGGCTGCTGCACTCTGTCCTGCAGAATTAACCTAGTCAAGAATACCAACAACAGCCACAATACCTAATGGGCTTGTAAGATGATTTGCATAATGAAAAATCTGTATTAATGTTAACTAATTAACTTGGGAAAATGACTTTTGAAAGAAAATATATTCTTCCCTTTGAAAAATAGTAAAATATGTGCAAAGTTCACATGATCACTTTATTGCCAAAAAGACTCAGTATCAGGCTAAGGTTGGGGGGAAAATTACTGTGTTAGAAAATATGGTGATCTAAAAGAAAAATGTAGGTCAAATTGGAAAATTTTACAGGGGATCCAATAGGATTGTGAATTCTTTGACCAGAAATGTTTAAACTGTTATTTTCCATACAGACACATCAGAGACTTCGTTGTCATCTGCAGGGAATTCAGTTTACCCAGGCTCAGAGGCTGGTACAGCCAGATTTCCAAAGATGGGGATAGCAGAGAGTGTGCACTGGGGACAAGACAATAGGGTTAATCCCTTGCACCAGGACACATGTCAGCCACTCAGTACTGGTATTTGGGGGGATTTTATACACCAATGCCCCTTCACTCCCCTCCATAAATGTAAATCACACACTGGATTATTAATCCATACCAGTGGATTAATAGCTGCTATTATTCTTGCAACTGTCCGCAAGAACCAGAAAGGAGGAGTTCAAGCAGGTTTGGAGCGACTCCCTTCAAAACATCTTACTCTCAGGAAAACAGAGATTTTTGTCTTCAGCCAGGTTGGATGTGAACATGAGAAGAGGTGTGGGTTGACACCCTCCACCTGCCAGTTCCTCTGGAGGGATGTGAAGGAGTGAAATACAGGCTGGGTCACACTGTATACCCTGGCTACCTGACCTGAGCATCTGGGCCTTTAAAACATGGTCCCCAAAAGAGAGAGTGAGGGGCTCTTGGCCTTCTGCCTACATTAGTTGTCTCTGAAAGTGGTGTTTATGGGTCCTGGTTAGCCTACTCATTGTGGTAAAGAAACTTCAGAAAGCATCCTGTCTGCCCACCCACGGCTACCTGGCCAGCACGGGCTGTGAAAGAGTGTTTGTGGCTTTAGACATTTTGCTGCCTGCCACATCTCATCTTTTACTGACCTAAATTCACTTTTTTTGCAATCGCTTCAGGTCATTCACAGAAGGCTGACTCCACCTTGAAGATGGAAATGTTTTAAATGCCAAACAACCTTGTGATTATTTACATGCAAATTTACATGGTATCAGTCATTTACATTATACGATAACGATATGCCCTTAATGATAAGGGCAGAATTAGGCAAAAGATCAAAAGCCAACATTTTCTGCCTGAAACTAATGTGCCATTGAAAAATATTCAAATAAACTGAGTTCAGGTAGAAAAATTGATATTTTTCACATGTCCTTTCCTCAGATATTGGACATGTAGCCTTCAAAACTACAATGAAGTTGTTACACGCTGCCTTCCTGTGGCTTCTGGAAATATTTTCAGTCCAAGTTTCAACATAAAAATCCGCTACAGCAAAGCAGTAGTTCCTGTGTTCCATTTACAAAATAATCCTCTCCCTCAGCTCATGGAAACATTCCACCAATTTCTTCACATTCTAAATCTTTAGATAACTCTAGAGGCTGGTACTGCTCATAGCACAATCAACAAAAACAAAAGTGCTTTGATTTTGATAGCACAGGTCAGATCCTAAGGCAAGGCATTTTATAGGAAATTTTAAAAACTGGTAATGAATGCAATAAATAAATGTATTCTCTTGCCCTCCCCCATATATTTATTTTTTTTTCTTTATTCTTTTGTATTATCAACATACAGTATTTTAGAATTTTACCTTTTTTATCCTCCTGTCCTATTTCTGAATTGCTCCTTAGCACTCCTATGCAAGGCCAAGTTCTCTTTCTTTCTCCCAGTTATCAGAAAAATTGTGTTATAAGAGGGTCCTGATTACTTGCAACCTGTTTTTTCATTCTGCAGTATTTTAGATTTACCTTGCATGAACAAATTCAGAGTTATTCACAAGTAAAAGCAAGAAAAGATCTCTGTCTGCTTGATTTTCCCTCAGAGACAAGAAGAGCCAGCGAAAAAGTAAATTGTATTCACTGGGAAGCAGAGTACATTTTCTGAGTTAGTGGCAGTTCTCAGGGAATTAGTTGTAGTAAATTGCTCAAGTTTCACATGCCAGTGGGCATGGAGTAAACTCAGTGGTAACAATCAGAGAAGGGAGGATTTTTCTCTCTCAACAAAAGGGAGATAGTTGGAGAAAAATAATACAAAGCATTTGTTCAGTGAAAGACTTGTATATAGGAAAAGCAATTTTTGATGTAGCAGTGGGACATCATGAGGCAGTATCCCTGCACTTGCAATATTGCACACTGATCTGAATAGAACCCTACCTCAAAAATATGTTAAACATTATGAGCAATTTAGGGAAAAAGAACATGAATAGGAATTAAAGAAACCACTATATACATTTTATACATATATATATATACATATACATGTATATATATGCACACATATAAAAAAAATTATTATACAATGATTCCTGGTAAAAGGACAAAATCATAGCCTATAATAAAAATTTCTGTAGATACCAGAAAAGGAAGGATCTATCTTGTATGATGTCAAAGGTTATGAATGGTCTGGTGAACATGAGAGTAAATAAAACTTGTAAGATTATTTTATTCTGTGGAAAGCATTTGAAAAGAATATATGAATTTGGGGATATACGTATATTTTCAAAGAAGGGGCCAAGTGACCTATTAAAATTTATCTCACTTGGAAGATTCTGACAAATAGATCCAGGCAATGGAATGTCATTAACTTCAAGATCATTGATACTTTTCAACAACAGAAGTTAATCTGGCACCTTGTTCCTGTATTTAAAAAAATAAATTATTAATATGTACATTATCATTGCCTGAATTATTTTGGATGATAACAATTGCTTTTATAGTGGGCATCTTTTGGAGCTAACTTGGTACAGGCAATGCTTTGACTTAACTGTCTAACACAGCATGCTCTTTGGAAGAGTTATCAATATACATATTTTCATTTTACATTTTGTCCTTTTTTTTCCTTTTAAGAGGGTGATTATTGGAATTTACCTTTATATAAGTTTATTGAAAATTAGGCTAAACATCAAGTATTCAGTTATGCAGGATCTTGGAGAAAAAATAGATTAGCCATGAAATCAGACAGTTGCTGCCACAGTGGGTCTCCAGCACATCTTCAGACTGTGCACTGACTCTCAAATTGAGCAATTTTGTGTGATGATATTCACACTGTCCTTTATCTCATCCTGAGTAGTGCAATACAGTGCAGAAAGCGCTTCCATCTCCTAGGGAGAGAAATTACTTTTCATTTTCTGTGTGAATAACTGACTATTTAGGTCTTGAATTCATCTACATACCTTACCTTTCCTGTGCTAATTAGAGGCGTGCTCTCGTTAGGTACCATCTGCAGGCAACTTAGAGAGACAGGCACTTCTGCAGGGTGATTTCTCCCCTCTCACACACTGTTGAGGATTTGAGAAGGACTTGAGAGATTCCTGCAGAGAGAGTCTATGACAACTGCACTCCTAAAACAAGCATCTCAGCTAAATGCCTGAAATTACTTGGAAAGGGCCCTGTGGCATCCAGTTCATACAACTCCAACCATTTATGTCTGTGGACCCAGTTATGTGTCCATGATTTGCTGGTCATTATTAGAGGGAGAAGGTATCTCCTGGCAAGGCTAAATCTACTAGATAGATGTTTTACATAGATGGGATGGTTCATGCTTTAGGGGTTCTGTCTTTTTCTGTCAATGATAGAGTGTCTGGAATAACTACCTCAGACCAGGGACATAATTTTAGATGGATGAGAGAAGTCCCATCCTAAACGATAAAGGAAAGTATCAATTTGGGAGCTTAATAATCATCTTTTAGCTTGCCCAGAAGGATAAAATGGGCAGCAGGATGAAAACTTCACAGTAATGTTATGTGAGTGTCATTTGAAGTTATTAGGCTCCAATTTGCCTCAAGAGTGGGAAAATAGCTCAGTCTTCATTGCCGTTAACTCAATTACTTCCAGCTGTACCACAGATTGTATGCCAGAGCACTGAACACTCACTATACAAATTTTATGTGATGAAACAGGTAGATTAGATACTGACTGGATAGAATGCAACTGAAATCTCAACTTAATTGTGATGCCATGATAAAGGAAAAAAATATATTTAACTGTAGATGCTTTGAATCCATTAAGAGAAGAGATGGGGAAAGGACCAGTATTGTTTAAATATGGGATAAAGACTACAGGTTAAGGACGATTTTAATGTCCTCAAATCCTGATCGTCTGAAAGGAACTGGAGATTGTCTGATTATCCCTTCCTTTCTTAGTCCTTGTCTAAGTGGACATGGAGACTGTAAATGTTTCTTCATTCCTTTTAATATTTTTTCCATTTCATAACAATAAAAATTTTTACCATATTTTCCTAAAAATCTCTTTTAAAGAGGTGTCCTTCCTTCCTCCCTTCCATACCATGCTGTTTCTCCTAGACTTCTATTGATTTCCATGCTGTGCTGCTTAGCTGGTTACTTCAACCTCAGTATAAATTTTTGCATATGTCTCAACTCAGTCGAATTCAACTTTTTTCTGGTCATTCCTTACCTGTGAGAATTAATTTTTTTTGCATCCTAGGCCAGAGCTCTGGCAGATCTGTAAGCCATAAAAGATGGTCTATTAAATATGGTTGCAAAATGGTTGTGTATCCTGTGGTAATCGGAAGTGATTTACTTATTTGAAAATTAATAGTTACTTCCATAAGCTTTTCTTAAAAAATTAGTATGCAAAAATCCCACTTTATGGAATAGAAAACTCTAACTATTGTCTAATCCATTATTAAATTCTTCTTTTATCTGGGAACATGTGGATTTAGACATAATATAACAGCAGAGACTGCTGGTGCTTCTTAGCATTTTTTCTTTGTTGATAATATTCATAAGGAGATTCCTACATTTGCATAATTTCACCAGTAGCAAGATCTTTACCTTTTCCTCAGTAAAGTGATAATTTCCTTTATGTTCAGAGAAACACCTGTCTTAGATGATTTACTCCATGTTTGCTCAACACAGAAGCAAAAAATAGCAAAAACCTACCACCTAAAACAATCCTACATAAAGCTTTTGATTTTTTTATTCTGTATCTCACACTCGTGTTCTGTTTGTTTCATAATGATCTGATTACTGGTGTTTTTGTTACCAAGTTCAAATATCTGTATGGTTTGAAAAGTGAAATAGGAAATAAGTAATTCACTCTGCTTTATAGAGGCATTCCAGAAAATGGTATATCATCTTTATACAGACAGTTTCCCAGTAAAGTCAAGCTTAGAAGAAACTGTAATGGTTCTCAAATGACTAGTTGAGGAGTACAAAAACTACCCGCCAGAAATTCTGTTTCTATATTGCAAAGAATTAAGCTATTGGAAATCAAATGTAGTCTAGACATGAAATTCTCATGGAAATTGCCATTTCCTAAAGCTATTCCTTTAGGGTCTAAAAATATTGGATACTGCTGTCTTGAAGTGTAGTGCAATTTTTATAGCATACGACAGCATTTTAAGACTATGCAAGATAAATAACCCATGAATGCTGTCACTGCTGCCTAGAATCACCAATTCACTTACCATGGGTCTTCCTGAATGGATTTTGGCACTAGCCTTTATGACCGACTCCAAGTAGTTCTTTTCATGTCTTTAACATGTAGATTGCTAGCCTGGGAAAACATTTACCTTTTCTACACTGCTTTGCAATCCAAATGAACTGCTACTTCTGTAGCTTTCAGAAGTCATTTAAATTAGTTCCCCAAGCAGGTGAAGCAGTTCTAAGGAAGTTTATAATGCAGATTTTCTTTAAGGCTGCATTCCAGCTGTGTTAAATGTGGAAGCTTACTGGTATGGGAGCTAGCAGGTAAGCAACCTCCTACCCCAGTCCCTCTGAAAAGTCTTGATTTTTTTTATTTTTAATTCAAATTCAGGTAGTCATTTTTACACAGAACTTTTATGGCCTACTTTAATTGGCACTTTTCTCAGCAGGCTTAGTAAATTGGACTCTTAGTTTTTAAAGGTAACAAACAATAGGGTCTGTTGCTTCACGCATTCCTTTAAACTAAGATTTTTATTTATTTAAATAATGCATAAAGTGCATAAAGGCTTTGTCAGACTGGACTTGCAATGACTTGTTCTTAATATGGAAATCAAAAGCAAATGTGGATCTGATGTCTCACTCCAGTAGAAACGAGTAAGAAGCATCTTCTAGTAGTTTATGCATGATGGACAAACTATTTCTAGATAGACTAATTAGAAATGGGTACTGATCTATTTCTGATTTCTTCAGAAGTGATATGTAAGCCAGTAAGAGGCAAAGAAAATAAACAAAAAAGGCTTCTGGAATCCTTGAATTGATTGCAATACAGGGCAAATATTGGTCATAACCTTTTAGCATCTACATCTCAAAACTTCCTTCCAGTGTACTAATAGTTATAGCAAAGCCATAATGAATTTTAACTCTCCATGGCTTTACAAACTGGGTGGGGGGGAAAAAGCAGACTTACCAGACAAGTTTTGAATGCTCATGAGAAAGAACAGATTTAACTCCAAGGTCTCAGAAAAAAATCCTTGAAATCAAAGTCTGAATCAGGTTGGTACATGCAAAGGTAAGGAGAACAAAAAGCCTATCAATCGATTACACTGTGGAGGACCATTGGACGGGAGGTTTGATTAAACTATTTTTTAAGAGGAAATGCCGATTTGTTTAAAAAAAAAATAAAAATACCTATCAGAAACTGGCAGGGAATATAGCAGTCTTAAAGAAATTTATCTAGTCCACATTGACTGGTCAAATACTGTTTCTCAGAGTGGGAAATGGTGGTAGTAGCAGTAGAAGAGGCACCGATCTCCCTATTCCTCCTTGCTGTGCTCCAGTAAAAGACAGCTGAAAGTGATTTTGGCTGCCCACACCTGTGCTACCTGTCTCTGCTGCACATGTAGAGATTTTCCAGCTGAGAGATGGGAGGGGACTGTAACTCCTTCAGTCACCCCAGACAGACAGGGCAGAGCTTATTTCCAGGTACTCTCCTTCCTCCTTCCTTGTTCTCCTCTGCCTCCTTTTGCACAACATGTTGCAAAGGAATAACCAGGAAAGAAAGCCTCCACCCCCATGAGACTTGTGTGTATCTTTGCTTGGGGCAGTGATAGGTTTCTGGGTTCGGGGTGAAGGCCAAGACTCTTAATGAAAGTTAGCTTTTGCTGGTCTGTATCATCTGTCATATTCTCTACCCTGTATTATTCTCTGTAACAATGGCTAACAAAAACATTAGTATATTAGGAAAAAAGTGGGTGGAGAATATTTACATGGATTTTGCATGTCTACCACATGAATAAACCCCAGGTGGATTATATTTCCTTAACAGAAATGTTCTGGCCTGTAAGACACATTCTGGTACAAAAAAGTAGAGTCTGTCATCTGAGAACAAGAAGTCAGACTTGCTTAGATGCAGTGGTCCTGCTACCCTAAACGACAAGAATTAAGGGGTCCAGTGCCTCTTGTACTCTCCAGTATTTACAATGGGAAAGTTGGTTAAGTTCCCGTTCTCTGCTGTTGTGGTGAGGATGTGTGCTTCTCTCTCTTCTTCCCAAATGTGCTTTGAACCTGTCCATATGGAAAAGATCCTTTCCCAGATGACCACATAAGTGCAGATGAATAGGCCAGTGGGCTTACTCTTGCTAAAGGCATGATTCCAAATATCTGCTGTATTAAGGACTGTGGGTTCATTGGTATAAATCTGCAGACATGCACCAGTTAATTACCCACATTGTATGGGTTTTCACTGGTGCTGCTTTGGGATGAGATAAGCTTCAGAAGCATCCTGTGCTGTTGCTGTTGGTTCAAACTGGAGTTTATGTTCCCAAACCTTTTTTCCCTCGGGCTAGGAGAGGAAGGGTGTCTTTTTCTTTGCTCATTTGTTAAAGCTACTGTTTTCAATATGTACATCTGATAAACAGGAATATATCTCTCTTGACATAAACCCATTTCGCCCAGACTGATTTAGCTTTCACATTGGAAGATATAACTTTAAAGTGCATTGGCATAGAATGACATTAAAGACAATGAAACATGAATGGCAATCGGGTAAATAGGAAAAATCTTATTTACGAATTTTTTCAATGCCTATTGTCATAGTAGCTTGGTAAGGGATTAGAAAGATTTAAATATAAATTAGATCTGTCATTCTCAAAATGAAAACAAGTTAGTTATTCAAAATTGTAGGGGGAAAAAAAAAAGGCAAAAGAGCCTTCTGTGTTGCCTTTAAAAGCTTAGATCTGAGCCCTGGAAAGCACTGAGTGCAAGCCACATTGTAGGAGGCCTCCCAGGGGAGAGTTATGCTGCTCCTCAAAGTATTTTCTTAGCCTGCACAAAGAAGCACAAGTCAGAGGTAGCCTTGCATATGCAAATGTGCCAGAAGAGGAAAAAATTGTAACTGCAGGAATGTGATGCTGTGTCCAAACTAAAAGGTCTGCAGAGACAGCAACAGCAGAGCTGCTCTGCAAACAAGGTGAGGGACTGAAACCTGCCAGTTTGTATAGTGGCAGCTTTGGGGCTTAGAAGGTGCAGTGCGGAACTATTCCACACTGAGACCATCTCAGGTCCTAAAAATAGGCCAGGCAATCTAAAAATGTCCAATGCTGAAAAAATACCCCGCAATTTTTCGTGCTTTACCATTTAAAAATCCAGGTTGGTGTCTCTGTATTTCATTGTACCCCGCAGATAAACTGCTTTACTTGGAAATAAAGGTGAGCACTCATTTGGCCTCCATAGCATGATACAGACTTGCCCACAGAGCATCAAATGCCCCAGTGGACAGTGGGAGCTGTCAGTGGCTTGAACTGCTGTAATACAGAAGAGGACTCTGGTGCCTCCAGGACATACTTCCACCTGGAAAGTTTATGCACACATAGGAAGGAAAATACTCTCTCAGGTTAAACAACAGTATGCTCCCAAGCTCCCTGGTTTTCTTGTATGCTTAATGTACATCCTGAGGGCAGTGCAATGATCTCCACGTCTCTTCCCAGTGCCCTGCTTTCCACAGTACAGAAACCTGGTGACAATGGCCAGAATGACAACATGCATTCAGGTCAGTTCCCTGGCACAGATGCTCAGACAAGAAGACTGGAGGATGTCTACAGTATGTACTTGTTGGTCAGATCTCTTGCAGACCCCAGTCCTAGAAAAAGATTTACAACCTCACTAGCATCTAAAGTGACTCTTCTAAGCAAAAGACAACACAAGTGATAGTTGCTTATAATGTCCCACCTCTATAGGTAGCTGAACCCCAGATGGGGGGACTGGATGGAGTTTAGTCATAGTTCTCCAAACAGCAGTTTGAATTCTTTAGGCTGGAGCTGGCAAAGAACTGTGGAAAATATTTAGAAAATCTTGAATAAAGAGAAATAATTGGTAAATCAAGACAAAGGCAATTGACAAAGTCATTCCTAAATGAGGAAAGCCAATCTTGGATGTGCACAGGGCATACCAAATGCACTTGGTGCTAACCAGAACTACCAGTGCAACCTGAGCTCCCATAGCTTACCTGCAAGAGACACAACACTGCCTGGGTCTGACTGCATGTGAGGGCAATGCTCACCAATGGCAAGAATCCTGGGAGCAAGTTAGGGGACTCAGCCCCATCTTGTGAAGGGCTGAAGGAAAAGAGTGTCCAGAGTGATGTAAATTGGAGGATGGGTTCTGTCCCATGGCCATGGCAGGTGAGCATGATACAGAGCAGGTCCTTCTGCCCAGGGTTTGTGGAGGTTAGGTTGGGCACTGGAGAAATGAGGGTTGGAGCTGGGGATGTGCTGGAATAGAGAAAGAGGACCTGAGTGAAGGGTGGCCTTCGGCGAGGGATATGGCATGTGCAGGGTAGGATCTGACATGTGTGACTGGGGCTCAGGGAACAGCTGCTGAGAAACAGGTTACAGGTGCCTTAACGACTTGCTCCACTGAGAGATGAAGTGGCTGGTGCCAAGGAGGTGGGATTTATCTCAGTGGAATCAGACTGGCAGGAGAGCAGGAGATGTGTGGACAGAAGGAAAGGGAGATCCCACATCCTCAGATCAGTCCCCTACCTCCCATCACCCCCACCCATGTACTCTCAGACTTGAAATCAATTTTGCTGAAATCACAGTGTTGATTTTTGCCACTCATTAATAATGGGATTAGTTCCTCCACGCTTCATTCTTGGATCAGCTGAGTTCAATCTTTGCTTACACTGCTTGGAAGCTTTCCACCAGCTCTGCCTTTGCACATTATGCATCCTACTTTTTTATTTATGGTGTATCATGGTATTTGCATATCTTTACCAGCTTCTCTTCCTATCTGGGAACATATCTCCTCTCTCACTAGCTGCCAGCTGTGGCTCTTCTATTATTTCATCTTCTCCTGCTGCTTCACAGCCAGCAGGAACTCCTAATTTGTGTTATATCAAAGTGAAATCAGGAGGACCCAACAGCCATACCCTTAAGACTTGAAGTAGCACAGAAATGTTTAGCACCAGTTTATTGGGTTTCATCCAGCTCATTCAGCAGCAAGTGGAAATGGTTAATTCCTGCTGACAGGCTGGCAGCTGTGGGGTGTGATACTGGTGGCGCTTCTCCAGTTGCTAATGGACAGATGTCCACCTCATAAAACCCCAAACAAAAACTAATTCTGTTGCTGGCAGCCTCAGCAGGGACACATCCAGGGGGCAGAGAGGCTGTTCCTACACTGAGCAGTATCCCCAAAGAAAAGCCCAAGAGTACTGGAGTGAATAATTTGCAGGCCACCCCTCTGTGAGGCTTGTTGTGAGGATGGGAGCCTTCTCTACCAGCAACTCTAAGTCCTGTTTTGAAAGAAATAGTTTGATGATAGAAGCCAGGGGGATGTTGCTGGACATAGGAGACAAACTGGTAGGTTAATGAGGTGTGAAGAATGGTTTGACCATTGTTCTCTGCACCTCTTTTCTTTTTGTTTCCCATACTTCTGCAGACCCATTTTTGTAGCTCCTCAGGCTCCTTGGCTTTATTCTGCTCTGTACCATCACTTCCACCAAGTACAGTAATGCTTCATTCAAATGTTGAGAATTATTTCTCTTTATTATTTAATACTGCACCCAGCAAGGGATGGCTTGTTCTGTGAGGAAACTCCTATTTGACTAGGGAAGTCAATGCTAGACCAGAAGATGAGCAGTAAAGATGCTGGATAGGATTCTGGCTGTAAGAATGCTGTGGAGTGGATCCTGCATCATAAAGATGCAACATTACCGGAGAGAAAACCACTGCTACTTGTGAAGTGGTAAAGCCTTGTAGTCCGTGGCTTGGTCTGAAACAGCAATGGCTACCATGAGTCTCTCTGCAGTAATTTGACCTATATAGTTTAATTACTGTTTATCTTATTTTCCTTGTTATTCTGACACATAAAGCTGGCTGCCTATTTTCCATGAAGAAATGGCAGGTGGAAGAATTAAACACAGACAAAACCAGATTTTAACACTGAATTTGAAAATTCCAAAACTTTATTTTCTTTTTTTTCTTAACTTTTACCAACCAATATTGATTTAAAGTTTTTTATGCAAAATAAGAGTAACGGATATAGTAGCATGTTACTGAGGAAAGATAATGTGAAAATGTATAATTTGAAAAGTTCTACCTTCTTTCTTCATCATAGCAAACTGCTTTAGAATATCTTTTCTCATAATTTTAGAATAGTTTTATAACTAATTTTTTAAATTTTTTTTTTCCAAAATAATTATTTAAAATTTTGTTCTACAGTTGACCTCAAAAAAAAAAAGATAGCTGAATATTTGGATTATGTTCTAATTTGGAGGATTTGTCATTATATACATTTAAGGAGGATATGTCACAAAGTACTGAAAACTTAGTAAAAAATATTGCACAAAGAAAACATGATGTGTGACATCTAAAATGACAAAAACCTTTCAATATAGAAATACCTGTATTGAAACTGAAATTGATTCCAAAGGCAAAATTGTTTTTATGCCAGGGAAGTTGAAAAATAGCTTTTAAATTGCAATATTGAAAGTATAACAGAGGGTCCACAGCTAATGTGTGGCACCGCCTGCCATTCCTTTGGTGTGGGAAGCCCTCAACCAACCCAAAATGCTGCGTGAGCATAATCAGAGCTGGGAGTTTAATGAGAGATTGGTTGGTTGTTTAATTATAAAGCTCCAGTGGTTCTGCCTGAATCCCTGTGAGACAGTCAGAGGGTCGAATGTGGCACTCAGCTCAGTGACCTCCGAGCATGGCAATCTTGATATCTGTTCTCCAGCACAGGATCTCTTCTGTGACCTTGTTTCACACTCTGTGTGAATGCATCACCTGGGGATACTCTAGATTCTGGCAAAGCAGAACATGGTTTTTCTCTCCCCACCCCATTTTTTTTACCTCCATTGGACAAATCCCTGCTACATTGAAAAGCAAAATTAAGTCAAACTGTATTTTCTTTTTTTAGAAAAAAGGAACTCTTTCAAAGAATTAGTTCAGTAAACTACAGAACATGGTGCAAGACCTCTGATGGGTAATACTTGTACTACTTAACCGCAATCAGCTGTGTCAGGAGACACCTTTCATCAACTATCCTATAATTACGCTAAGGCTTTCACCAAATGACAAATCCCAATTGGCTGGGCCAGAGCCCTGCCTTTCTAGACAAGGGTAATAATTTTGTCCACTCACTTGTTCATTCATTTCAGCAAGCCCTGACCTGTGGAATCATTGAGGTGAGTATTTACTGATTACTTTTATGCTGTTTAAGTTTTTACTATTTTTATACGCAAATCTCACAGAGGGAGGGTAAAATTTGGTAGGACTTTCCAGAAAGATTGTCAGGAGTCATGAGGTGTAATAACCTCTTACCTGTTACATACACTGAACTGTGTGTGACACTATCAGCTGTTTCTCTTTCAGTGTATTTTTTTTTTCAATACCAATGATTCATTGATCTATTATACACAAAAAAAATTACTTATTAACTGTACATGTATAGCTGTCAGAGGTATTGAGTAAAATCTATGTCTCCAGACAAACAAAACTGCTAAAACAATCTTATTTTAAATAAGTCTTGTTTCAAGCTTTTTAGATTAAGTCATTAGTCTAGGCAATTTTTCTCAGGGGGTGTGAATAGGTTTACTTTACAGGTGAGAGTAGGCTAATAGGGATTTTTGTTTCTTTAGGAATCTATTGGTATAAATTTATGCTCAGGAAAATTTAATATGAAGTTACTTCTCCCTAGTGAATGCTTCTAATCACGTGTGAATGAAAAGACGCCTGCATGTTTTCAGCCTTTCAACTCAGGTAAATAATATGTTGCAGTGTAATAGTTATTTTTTACATGAAGCCACAGGCAAGCAAGACAATCCACAAAGTATTTGAGGCAAGAGGTTTGAGTCAGAGTTGCATGTAAGCAATGGAGCACGTGCTGGGCAATCCCACACAGGTGAGGGCTGGCATGGGTGTTCACTATAGCCTCCCAGGAGGGAAAATCTGAATGAGGATGTGGGCAGCAAGAGGCAGGCCTGACTGGCACACACTGTCCAAGTCCCAGTTCCCAGGGAAAGTGGTCCAAACTCACTCTCTCAACATGTTAGATGTTAAGGTCTCTTAACCTTAACACCAGTAGACCTAACTGTTTCTGTTTAGTCAAAGTTTGTGAGGGCTTGCAGGTTGTCTCGGAAGTGGTGGTGGGGTCAGGTGTCCCAGCTGTATGTCTGTAGGGAAAGCACCAACTTTGCCACCCTAACTATGGCAGGTCCAAACAAAAAGAACTCATTTCCTCTGCTCAGAGCCACAAGCCCTGACTTCAGCTCCTGCACTGTAAATCCTTTTCCTTAGGCTTTCTCCAAGGGTTATGCTAATGTTCTTGCTCAGGCAGGCCAAACTGCACTCCTTTCTTCTTTTTAGTTGAACTGTTAATTCTCTGCATACCCGTTTCCCAAAACAATGCTCGATAATGCTAATGCCTCCTTCATAAATCACTGGTTTTCTGCATAGCTTTGTACTCACTTTGGTTTTGAGATTTTGACATCTGTTTACCCATCTCTCCCACTAATCTCCAGGGATGGGTGGCAATTAGACCAGCTCCTCAGTATTAGTAGGTTTATCAAAATAACAAAAGGGTATGTGAGGGCTGTGAAGGAACAGCAGGTGAAAAGAGACACAGCAGGAAAGAGAAATTACTCTTGAGGCAAGGTTTATTTCCTTATTGCAGTTTTGTATTTTTGTCAGATTTTATTTATTTATATACAATAGTGGGAGAAAGGAATATGGAATGAATTACAGTCCCAGGAGAGGAAGATTAAAAAGAGAGAGCATTCAGATATTGCAGAAGAGAACTTGAAACTGCATACTGTGAAGACATATGTTAATGTACAAACTGGTACGGAGGTTAATAATGCGTATTTATTTCTATGGATAATTCGTTTTGAGGACCCCTCCTCCCTGCTACCCCCCCTCCTGTTGCTCTAGCAGCACACACTATAGAGCGTGGCTATTGAAAACCCAGGAACAATTTCATCCATGCAGGTTTAATTTATCCCAGGGATGTCTCTGCTCCCTTATATTTGAAAGGGAAAGCCACCATCATCTTTCTTGAGGATTCTACTTTTTCTAAAAAAACCAGCACAATTTTGTCAAACAGTTTCAGATACAGAATTGACTGCTGTGTTAATTTTAATACTGCAATACTTTCAAGCATTATGCAGAACTCTGTCCTGGTCTCTTCTGCAGACATTCTCCAGAACAATCTCACCTTTTCCAAATGTGCAGTTACTTTTGTACAGTGTAGATATGGTTTTTTTCTATCATAATTCCTAGATTAGTATAATAGTTTCTTGAAGGGGAAATACATTTTTACCACAGATGTGAAAAGCTACCTGCTTGTATAAAAATGTACTGCAGTTATTTCTGTGCTGCATGTTGGCTTAGAAGGCAAGAATGTATATTTTTATGTCCAGGTCAGATTTCTGGTTTTCAAAACAGTATTCATAAGGGAGATGATGATGATGATGAAGTGCTTACTAATAGTGGATTACAATCCTCCATGTTATGGGCCTTTGATACTGTCTATACACTTGTAGGTATAACATTCTCTTGTTTGGAAGAGTGCCCTGAGAAGATCTAGTGCAGTGCTTAGGAAGCCTGTTCTTGGACTGCAACGTGCACAGTGATCTACACTAGAGCTCTTTGCAAATATTGCTGTCCAAAAAAATTTAAAATTACGCTGGAACACATGATGCTGCAGAAAATCTGACATGGGGCATCTTAAGTAATATTGCTGGCGGGTGTTGGACCAGGTGACCTTTAAAGGTCCCTCCTAATGCAAACCATTCTATGACTCTATGAAAAATTGACCTACTACAAGAAGTAGTCAGAACAAAGAAGAGGCTGAATATACAAGCCCAAAGAAAATCGGGTTTGGGCCTTCTGTTTGTGTTTATTTTTTTGAAGGCTTCTAATTAGAATTATTCAAGAGGTTTCAGTGTAATACAGTGAAAAACATATTTGACTAAAAACAAACCAAAGAAAACCACTAGATGCTTTTAAAAACTGGGCTGTGATTTTCCCAATATTATAGATTAGGATAGCAGTGGCGTAGTACAGTGATCCAAATATGCTTCCAGGTTGTTCTCACCTTTAATTAACTGTATATGTATATTTGTGGTCAATCTATATTTGTGATAAATATACAGTTACATTTTTTTAAATACTATATTGACTGGTAATGCATTTTTCTTGCTTTAGAGAATATGTTTGCACTCGTTTTGCCACAAAATACTAGAGATTCAGCAGACAGTGAACATTTTGCAGAGCAATCTTAGTGAGATGGAATACTTTGCAAAGTCACACATGATGGACTCTTTATTTTGTCCCCAATTCCTCTGCAATGGAAACCGTCATTACAAAATTTGCGTTCTGCCAAATCTATTTATACATAATACAGCAAAAGAAATTTTTCCAAGTACTCTCAGAAATGTATTCAGATAATTTATTTGGCTAACTTGCTATAAACCAAATCAGAAAATCAATTAACAGGCTGTTACGGTATTAAGAATTTTTATAAAATCGAGAATTAGAACTTGCAAGAGAAAAACAATGAGAATGAAGAGAATAGAGATTTTCCTAATATGTGAAAGTAATCATGGAACACTGCAGCAGTCATCATAAGACTATGAAAATAATTGGGACATAATAGTAAAAACTTGTAGTTTAACTCATTTAAATAAAATGAGTTAAAACCATATATTTAACTCATTTAAATAATTAAAAAGTTGTTTGACTACTTTTGCATACATATTTTTAAGGAGGGTTGTCTACAATCTGGATGCTCAGTTCGTGACCTTTACATCACTGGCATATTTTGATTTTTTTTCCACAGGCAACAGTCAGGAATTCTGGCACAGAATTTTTTTGGGAGGTTTTTTCATGTCTTCACGTATTCATTGCCCTGTGCTCAGAAACTGAACTCAGGAATGGGAGCAACCAATGATGAAACAAATGACTTGGCAGTTCTTGATGATAAGGACAGCCACAGCATTGGGGTGTAGTTTGATAAGCATCTTTTAAACCAGACATGCTGACTAAACTAGCCAGTTTTGCTGGTTCACGTACCTAATCATAAAAATCCCTTCCTCTCCTCTATTTCAGATGAGGCATTTTCAGCCTCAACAATTCATTATGTGGCCTCATTAACAGTTGCCTCAGCCCAACTGAGAAGATTAAACTGAAATGAGGGTGGAGTTTTAAAAACACTGTCAAGATCAGTGCTTAAAAAATTCTGACTTTACAGAGAAATGAAGCTTAGTGCACTTGTAACAATGAGGCTACATCCTCCATGCAAATATCACCCTTCACAGGTTAAACCTGCCATCAGCTGTGTAGCACAGACAGTTCATACTTCCAGAGGTGGACCTTCTTTTGTGGAGCTTTTTATACCTCACAAATGTTAATGTTATCATCACAACACCCATGTGTGTTTGGGTTAATTGAATGTCATTGCGTCCTCTTTAAGAAATGCCCAAATGATGAAAATGGGGTGTGTAGTAGAACTACAACATTATTCTTTCCTTTTTTCTGTGGCTGTTTCATGACCCTGACACCTGTTTGCGATGAATAAACAGCCTCTAGCCAGAATATGCATCTCTAAAAAGAGCAGGAGGGCTTAATTTGAAGTCGCAACAGTGATACTGTTCCCTTCATCCAGAAGAAAGACCCCCTCCAGAAAAGAATGGAAAGGAATGGGGCCATTTCCTACAGTAGCACCACCTGGGGCACCCAAGGACAGAGCAGGACAGATGTCAGACACATTGACTGTTTTCCACTGATCTATAAAAACTATATGTGTTGACCTCAGACAGCTCTTTCCCAGCAGTGTGGGCTGATTTGATCCTATTTAGAGAAACTGTGTATGGCTGTATCAGTATTGTTGGTAACTTTAAAAAATGCTTTGGATTCTCCTTCAGGTTTGTACCAAGTTTAAATATGTTAACATTTAATTTAATATACCCTTAGTTTGTTCCTCTGCTCCTCAGAAGTCTATTCTATTTTTTTCTTAGGATTTAATCAGTGCTGAGCTCTTCACAGAAGCTAGAATTGAGTGTCCTTAGATATCTGTACAACTTTATGTTCTCATAACCTTCAGATAAAGGAAAATACTTGTCGTGAGAACTTAAGTTACACTGTCTAATACCTTATTTTGTCTGCAACATCAAGAGTTATTTCTACAGTAAAGTAGCTAATGTTTATATGAAAACAAGAGAATAAGGATTAAATCCTTAATATTCGGGTCCTATCTGCATATTTGACCACGTACCTTACATCACAGACTCAGGCATTTAAAGACTTAAATGCAAAGATTTAAAGAGCTAGATTCTTCTGTCCCATCAAAACTGCAGTTCTACATGCTGACTTCTGTATCCGTATTTTCTGTGGCATAGGGAAAAGACCAGCCAATTTTCACATAGGTTTTTTTTTTTTTTTGTTATTATATAATTAATTAATAGGTAATAACATATTGTTGGCAATGAAAGAAACAGTTAATAAACACACGAGAAATGTGTAATCTATAATCTAAAATTATAATTACATTGATGATCTTAGCACTAGAAGTGTTCTTACATGCTGTTGTTCAACAAGATAGCACAATTCAGTAACACCTTCTGCCTCAGAAGTCATGAAGAGCATGCCTGCTTTTGTGTGTTCAAACTAAAAGTGAAAGTGCAAGATTTTACAGACTTGCTTGAAATTCAGTAAGTGTAACTAACACTATTAACATAAGAATGTCAGATACTCTTTTTGTTTATTGGCTTAAGTTTAATGTTAGCAGATCTGACTTGACTAAGTCAGATTAATCTGTAATTATATCAAGTAATTATATCAGTAATTATATCAAGGCTGAGCGTGGACTCTCATGTCTAAGTTTCATACAAAACCTTGAAGCTGAATTCCTCTAATGTTTAGTGGCAGGTGTTGAACATAAGCCAAACAGTATAACCAATGCTTTTTGATGCAATACAACATCCACTTGTGGGGCACCAAACAACATCAATTTGTGTGAAGTTCAAGGGTATGTATAGAACTTCTTTCCCCTTTGTTTTCAAACTGTCTCTGGTCAAGGGGAACTTTTTCAGAGTCCACCTTTTCAGGGACATGCGGCATGCCCAAATCTATGACTGTGTCCTTATCAAAACACAGGAGCACACTTGCACTTTCAACCATGTGTGTTTCTGCAGTCCAGTTTATGCTGTGAAAAATGATGTAATAATTAAACCAAGAAAATTAATAGATTTCCTGTAATACTTAACCTTTACAAATAACAGATTTGAGACGATCTAAATTTGAAGCTTTTTCCCTAGACTAAAGGCACTTAGCTCCATCAATATGTACTTCAAGTCAGGTAGCCCACAAACAATTAGTGTTAATATATTGTAAAGAAATTGACTTTTTGACAAGGAGAAGGACAGCTTTATGACTCAGCTCACTTAGACTGACATCAAGGAGACTGAAGAGAATAACATTTATCAGAACTGTCACTGTTAGGCCAAGATGAAGGCAATCCTTTTAACTGGAAACTATCACATAAAATAATCTATTAACTCATACCCAGCAGAATAAATCACAGCAAGATTTGGAGGAAAACCATTTCCCAACAATCAGTTAAATTTAACTTTGCAAGATTAGCCAATAATAAAAGAATTCTAGCTAAACCAGTAAATGTAATATTAAAAACAATGTTTTCCTCTTTTCCTTTACATCAAGTCGGCCTATTACTAAAATCTACTCATAAAAAAAAGCTTACAGGGAAAAAATAATAAAATTTGTGTTCTGTAGTTTTCTGACTTCAATGGGGGCAAGAAATCTCTTATAACCAAAGCCAGAGGAACAGTAAAAGCCAAACTACTCCCACAGCTTCTTTCTGAGGCAATCCCACTTTCTTATGACATAACCAATCACATAAAAGATCACTGTCCTGGCAAATGCTGGTGTATATCAGCTGGTTATGTGTGAAAATTTCTTTAATTTGAATAAGCTGTATTTGCATAAGTGGAAAATGTATTTCTCAAGAATTCCAGTATGGAATTCTTTAAGTTTGTCCTGGAAGTCTCTGTCTGTATTCCCTCAGGTAGTGTCACTCAGGATAATGCAGGAGCCAGCATGAGAGATGCTCTGTTGTACCTCACAGTTACAAACAGGAAAGGTGAAGGCTGGGTCTTGGCTGTAGTGATTATGAGATGGAGTTCAGGATCTTGAAAAGAGGCAACAAAGAAAAGGGCAAGATCATAATCACTGCCTTCAGGAAAGCATATTTTGGCATCTTGAGGCATCAGCTTGGACGAATTCCTTGGGAGACGGCCCTGGAGAAAAGGGTCTGGGAGGTGATTGATTTTTAAGAATCACCTTTTCCAAGCTCAAAAATCTCCCCATACAGGAAATCAATAAATGGCAGGAGGAGCTCCTGGCCAAGCTCAGACATAAAAAGGAAGCACGCATGAGGTACCAGCAGGGAAAAGTGAACAAGAAACACTGTCTGAGCTGTTGGGATTGTGGTTAAGAAAGCCAGAGCCCACTTGGAGTTGAATCTGGCAAGATGTGTAAAGGGCAATGTGAACGGTTTCTAGAGGTATAGCAGCAGCAGAAGACAAGGGAAAATGTGGGCCTAGTGCTGAGTGGGGCTGGCAGGAGATCCAGTAGCAAAGGACAAGCAGGATCAGGAACATTTATGCAGACATTTATTTATATGCAAGTGTCAGCGACATAATGGTATGTGCCCGCAAGCAGCGGTCTGTGCTGAAGAAGCTGCTGATGTCATTGTAAGGTCATTCTTGACAATATTTGAATAGTCACAGTGATTGGGGGAGGTTCCAAGGAGTGGAAGAAAGCAAATGTAACTCCTTCCTTAAAAAGGTTAAAAAAAGGGAATCCAAGGAACTATAGATTGGTCAGACTAGCCTCACCTCAAACCCTGGGAGGTTGAGAGAGCAAATAATTCTGGAAAACATTTACATTAGGAACAAGAATGTGATTGCAAGTAGTCATCATGGATTAACAAAGAAGAAATTAGGCCTAGCCAAACTGTCAGCCTTCTACAAAGAGATGACTGCTTTGGTGGACATGGGGAGAACACTGGATACTGTTGATCTTTATTTTAGCAAGGCTTTCAACACTGTCTCCTGTAACATTCTCACTGATGAGGTACAAGCTAGATAACTGGACAGTGAAACTGAAAACTGGCTGAACTATCAGGCTCAAAGGGTTGTGATCAATCCCGGAAGCACAGCTGGAGGCCCATCAAAGTCCAGCTGGAAGCCTGTTTCTAGTAACGTACACTAAGGCTTCATACTAGGTCCAATACTATTTAACACCCTGATTAATTATCTGAACAATGCGGAAGAGTGCTCCTGTGGCAAATTTACAGATAATTCAGACTTGGGAGTGGCTGATATGCCACAGGATCATGCTGCCATTTAGAGGGACTTTCACAGACTGGAGAAAGAGGCTGACAGGAACCTCATGAAGTTCAACAAGAGAAAATGTGAAGCCCCACACCTGGAGAGGGATAACCCCATGCACCGGTACAGGCTTGTGAGCTGAATGGCTGGAATGCAGTTGCATATTAGGCTCTACAAAGTTGACTGGATTGAGCAATGCATGTTTGCAGCAGTGAAGGCCAACAGCCTTCTGGGTGGCATTAACAGGATTATACACCACCAACAGATAAAACAATGTGTTTATTCCTTCTATTTAGCACTGATGATGCCACATCTGGAATGTTGGGTCCACCCCTGAGCTCTCCAGTACAATAAAGCAATGGGCATACTGGAGCAAGTCTAGCAAATTGCTACAAAGATGAATAAGGGATTATAGCCTTTGTCATATGAGGAGAGGCTGAGAGACCCAAAATTGTTTAGCTTGGAGGAGAGATGGCTTTTTCCTGCTGTCACCACTGGGCAGCTGGGGGAAATGCATGCAGACCTGTTTTCTACAAGTTTCATCAAGCAGATACCATGCAAATGAGGTGCTGCTCTTGAAGCAATTTAAATGAACAGAGCCATACCTTCTTTCCTGGTGATGGATCTATGATCTGAGTCTAGTTTATGAAACTGATTTTTAGCAGGGTTTCTTTAGTTATCACATCAGCAGCTGTGGAATGATGAAATATCTGTATGAACATTTAGATTTCAGTCCATCTGCTGATTCTATACAAAGATTTGTGGATTCTACTCCTGGCTGAATTCAATAAATACAAACTAAAATCTTTGTTTTCTTTTTGAATCTGTCCTTAGAGATTTTACACTGTCAGCCACTCCATGGCCCATTTCGTGGTGCCCCCTATATTTTCATGTACACTCTTGTATAATCCTTACATACTCTACTGCCTCATCACAAAGCCTCTACAGAAAGTGATGGATTCAGGTTTGAACTATTTCAAAATCAGAAGGAAGGTGGATTTAGGAGTTACTGCACAGAGGAATGATTTAGCTACTGGGATTCTATGTAAAAGTTGATGCCTGTTGTTGCAATGGCAAAGTCCACTTTACACCTCTCACGTTGCTTTGAAAATGGTCTCCCCCTAAACTACTGTGCTAGAAAGTTCTCCCTTTACCGAGTTTCCACTGGTCACTGACTGTTTCCCCCCTCCCATCCCTTCTCCCATTGGCTCCTGTTATGTCACTCACCCTTGCCTCTGCCCCCTAGCCCTCAGACCATTGGTTTCTGATGCTCTGCTCACCTTTGGGACCCTTTGAGTTAAAACCATGCGCGCTGTTCATTCTTGGTTCTTTGTCCCTGCTTCCTTCAAGTGTGTTGGTTTCATTAAATGCCTTAGAATCACATACAGAGAACCCCTCTCACTTCTTCATCTCTGGTTCATGCTTAGACTGTGTGTGTGAGTGGCGGTTCGCGACTACCTGCAAAAGTGAGATTGTACTCATGCGTAGGTGCTAGCAGAGTACCGCCTAAGCATCTCCACGAGGGACTGTGGAATAAACGCGGCATCGATTCACCAAAGCCCTCTTTTCATAGCCTGTACTGAAGCTATCACCCCTAAATATGACTGCTCACTGTGGGTGTATGGGCAGCCTCAGCTTTTCCAATGAACTACACCCCTGGGCAGACTTTGACTCAGGGCCACTTAATCTGTGTATCTCAAACGGCCTGAAGTAACATATAGTTGGCCATGTACCAAGGTGATACACAGCTGTTTGAGCCTGCTTAAAAGAGGTCTGGACAGAAGATAGAGTGCCTACAATATTTCAGATACCTCATTGAGTTAAACGAGTGTCCATGGATTGGTTTTTTGCAAGTGTAAAACAGTCCAAGTTTGTTTTGTGCTATCTTGTATCTTCCCTTAAGGGCTCTGTAAAATTAACAAATTAAGGCTTAGAACTTTATTTTGGTGTATGTGAGAAATATTACATATACATTACTGATTAAGAGAAGTCACTGTGAAACTGCTCATTTTTACAGACATCAGTATCTGGCACAATGAGGTCTACTGAGCACGCTCACTCTGATCCATGAGCCACTGAACACTGTTCCACTGTCAGTTTTACATCTACGTTTTTTACATCTAAGTTTTCGATGTAAAACTGACGGTGGAATAGTACAGTTTATTTCTCTATGGTTGTACATTGTTCTTTTCCTTCAAAGGGGAATTGTATTCAAGCATTACAATATATTCAAATTCAGAAATGGTATTTGTTTCAAGGTTAGAAATTAAATATGTATCATTTCTTACTTTACATTTGCTTCTTTTTCTGCGTTAGGTCTGAGAAGTTGTTGAAAAGTTTCCTGCAGCCTGAAATGACAGAGCCCTGTAAAAAGGACACCTCTATTTGACACCCAAGGAATATTGCTTAATAGGTATTAATCTGAAGAAATACATTGCACGGTAAAGTTTTTGACAGACTGCCAACCTTCTGAACGCCCAGAGAGCATTTAATTTTTGTCTGATCAGAAGCACCTAATGTACATGCTACAATGGAAACTGTAAGACAAATGCAAAGTTTTGGCATCTGTGTTACCTGTATGTATCCTGTAGCATCCGGTGTGGTGTTTGCCACTCTTCTAGTTTCTTGCTGCTCATCTCTGAACATAAGAGCTCCTCCACTTGTTTCTAATTCACCTTTCCTTTCTATCTGGAATGCTCCTACAGAACTTTGTACTGAAAAGTTTGGAGTGCAGCTGGACATGAATATTTTTTCTCTAATTGGAAGTACACTAAAGACATCCATTGGGCAAAACATCACTCTCTTCTATGCAGACAGGCTTGGCTACTACCCTTACATAAATGAAGTCACAGGAGAGACAGTCAATGGAGGACTCCCTCAACTCTCGGTGCTGGAGAATCACTTAAAAAAAGCCAAAGAGGACATCCAGTTCTACATTCCTTCAGATGAACAGCTTGGATTGGCTGTCATTGACTGGGAACACTGGAGACCTCTGTGGATAAGGAACTGGGGATCAAAAGATATTTATAGACAGGAATCCATTGAGCTAGTTCTGCAGAGAGACCTCAGTCTATCAGAAGCCGAAGCCAGAACTATAGCTAAAATGGAATTTGAATCTGCAGCAAAATCATTTATGTTGGAAACTTTGAAGCTGGGCATAGAAATGAAACCAAATCGTCTGTGGGGATATTACCTTTTTCCAGACTGTTATAACTATGATTACAAACAAAAGCCACACAATTATACAGGAACCTGTTTAGATATTGAAATAGAAAGAAATAATGAGCTTAACTGGTTGTGGGAGAAAAGCACAGCACTTTATCCATCTATCTATCTAGAGACAGCCTTAAAATCTTCCAGAAATGCTCAACTCTTTGTTCGCAACAGAGTTCAAGAAGCCATTAGAACTTCCTATGTCTCGAACGCTAGTAATCCCCTTCCAGTTTTTGTATATACACGTCCAGTATTCACAGATGTCCATGAGGAATATCTCTCTGAGGTGAGTGAAGCTAGACCAGAAATAGTTCAAATTTATATGGCAAGAAATTACCAGTTGACACTTATTTAGCAAATTATACTAACTTGTATCAGAAAAAAGTGTGCAATTCTGTATAAAAAATTAATCCATCAAAGAAATTTGACCAAACAGAGCACTAAGAGGTCTATTTTCAAACCTTTCTCACTATATTTATCAAATAGTGTTTTATTCTCTGACTTCTCCTCATATGTAACAAAATATTACAAAGCTAGAAAACATAATTAGCACAGTTAGTTAGAGGAAAGAAATATGAGTAAAGTCTTCCAAAGAGAATTAGTAATGCTGGGCTTCCCTAATGCCTGCTTTTTAGGTTATTAAAAAAAAAAAAAAAAAATACAATAAAACCGAGTCTTTCTTTCCTTAAAAAGTGTTTAAAGCTAGTGAAAAAATTCTGGCCTTAGTTGTACTCAAGTAGCTTTTAAAATGGTATTTCAGCATGTCATGGGTTAGTTAAGGTTAGGCTCTGATTAAAATCTAATCATCTTATTGCAGTTCTGGCTATATTTTTCCCTTCACATTTTTATAGACACCCACCCTATCAGAGATACCACCAATTTGGGGAATCTCTTCTTGGTGTTCCAGCCTATAAGGAAGGGGAAGTTAGAGGCTGTGGTCCTGGTGATGGCATTGTATCTGGTGCTCTCCCATATTCTGGATAGAGCATTAGCAAGTGTTGTCCCTGTGGATACTTTCAGGGAGCAAGGGGTGCTGTAAGAGGCCCTGCTGGGATAATAATTAAAAATTTAAATCCTATAATCTTTACATTAATTTTTTTTTTGTGTTGTGCCCTAAAATAAGTTGCTTTTTCATTGTTTTTTTCATTATCATAGTCCTCTCCCATCCCAGATAGGCCTTAACATTTTGCTAGGACTGGGCTAATAGCTGTCCCTAAAAGGAGAATTGAACAGAAACAAATTTCCCAGAGAAACCTGTAAAAGACCAGAGACATTCTCTGAAAAAGAGAGATTCTTATTGTTGAAAGCTCTTTCTGTTGCTACTTTTCTGTTTTAGCACTTTCTAGTAGAAGAAATTAAGTTTAAAAAAAAACCAAACAAAAAGCTGTGCTTCCCAGCATCTTTATCCCACAGCATTACTGAAACCAGTTGCTACCAACTCTGAGCAGCCAGGAGGCAATGCAGCAAAATAAGCCTTAACATAGTTGGAGAAGTGTATGTCATATGCCTAACCACTGGTTCGGCTTTACAGCCTTGTTTTTCTAACCTGATGACATACATAAATTGGATATTGTTGGCAACATTTGCTGGCATCACCTGTACAATCCAATCCCAGGATCAAATTGTGCAATTGAGAGCACGACATTTGCATCGTGTATTATTGCTTGCTGTCTTCAAAGTAGTTATTTCGACTATGTCATTTACTATATGTATTTTATCGTTTGCCCTTATGTTATAGGTTACTTACATTTGTATGATTCTTTGCACATTTTCCCTCAGGATGACTTGGTAAATACCATTGGAGAATCTGCTGCACTGGGTGCTTCTGGAATTGTGATCTGGGGTGATATGAATTTAACACAAAATAAGGTATGCCAGATCAATTATTTGACGACATTTTTAAGGAGAAATAAAGTTCAAAGGATGTAAAGCATTATGATCACTTATATCGTATCTTCTGCTTTTCAAATGATGAGTCCATATTGCCAGCAGTACCTTTTAGTCAAAACCCAAGCACACCTGAGGCTTATGAAGGTCATCATTGACTACACAGAACAAGACATCAGTCTTTCAAAGTATCAGTACTGTTGGCTCTGGGTAACAGGACAAGCTACTATGATAACCATATGCAAATTGGCACTTGTTTAACTAATATAAGAATTCCTATATCTTCATTTCATTCCAGTCATGAGGTAAAGACAAATTTACTTGGGCTTGCCCAGAACAATTTTTAAAAGACCCTTCTGCTTTTTGAAATGGTGCACTTGGCAATAGTATTTCAAGCACTAGGAGGAGTCAGTCTGTTAAAGTTCAGCCCTAGCCTGTTCTGTGTGTTGTAAGTACTACTTTGATTAATTTCATTGTATGAAACACCTGAGTCAGAAGAAAAAATATCTAATTTGTTTTAGGAAGGGGAAATACATAGTTTGAGAAAACAGTTACAAGGATGTTCTCATAATTCTTTCCAGGTAGTTCATTTATAACCAGGCAAGTTAGATATAACAAACCATTGTATGGGAAGACTCGTGTGAAGTCTTCTGAGTGCAAAGAACTGAAATGCTTCATCACTGCCAGACCTCCTGTTACAGAAAGCATGGCCAAATACACCTCCACAGCTCTGTAAGGTTGTTATTCTCCAAAGCATCCCACTTTGACTTTTTTGTATGCACCTCCCTTTGATAAAGGGTATCAGTTGCACCTGGAACTTTTCTGCCCATTATCTCAATATCAGAACATACATGAGCAGCAACTTTTATTGTCTGAATTTTGAGATTCCTGTGAGAAAAAAAGAACTCTCCACAGCCCAGTCAGACTATGTATTTGTGCACTAATCGCACCTGATATTTACAGCTTTCACAGTCACTAGCCTTTCAGCAATGAAATATTACTGTAAGCCTCACTTCTGCATCAATCAAAATTTCTTGGAATATTTTTATATAACCTAAAAAAACCCCAAAAACCTACATATATCTCAGATTCACCAAAGTGATCTCCATGGGTATAAATATTAGGTTTATCTACATGTGGTATTGAGCAAATGCCCATAATGTCAAAAACAGAGAGAGTTCCCAAACCATTCTGTGCCAAGAATGCACAGAGTATATGCGAATTTCATGATCAGTTAGAATAATCAATTATCTTAGCATACCTTCAATTTGACCATCTGACCACAATTCTTTTCATTCAAAAATGCCATGAAAGCTCCCTACCCTGTAGCCAAGCTATTCAGGTCAGGGGAAAGCTGAAAAGTCTCACAGAGATTACTTGTTAGAAAAAGTATTTGTTTAGGCTGAAGAAGTGAGTTTTTTTCCCAAGATCTATTCAAACTATTTAAGACTTAAAAAGGAACTTCAATCCTTCATGAAACTTCTTTAAATGCATCTGATTCAAAAAGCTACATGAAATACAGAGATAAAATGAAAGCTTAAAGACAACTGCTTTCTGATCTAAGTGCTTTTTGTAACATCTCCAGCAACTAAACCACATAAATTTGCTGTGATCCTTGAATTTTACAGCTTCTCTGATACACTTGCTTCCAACAAGTTATAGCTATTATCAAATCCTCAGGGGATATTTATAAATATACACTGTGGTACTGTTACTAGAATGACAGTATTTTAGTGGTTTCCATACTAAACTCTGTAGGTATAATGTTCTTTTCACAGAACACCTGTAGAACTCTGGACAACTACCTTAGAAGGACTTTGACCCCATACCTCATCAACGTCACAATGGCAGCCAGAATATGTAGCCAAGTGCTATGCCAAGACTCTGGTGCTTGTGCACGGAAAAAAACGGAATTCCAGTGACTATCTTCACTTGAACCCTGAGAATATTGCAATTCAAATGACAAAGGATGGAAAATACACTTTACAAGGGCAACCATCATATCAGGATCTGCAAACATTTGTAGAAAAATTTGATTGCCATTGTTATGCAGGGCACAGCTGTGAACCTAGAGCTGATATAAATGACATCCATTACCTCCATGTTTGCATTTCAGAAGATATTTGCATTCAGATATCCACAAATTCACTTTCTTATATAGAAGCCTATGCAGAAAAGATCCTGCCTAACAGATCTGCATTTTCATTTACCTCTGAGAGTAAGGTGACAATATCTACACATCCTGAAATAGAAGATTTCCAATCTACCTCTGGAAATAATATACTTAATATAACAACTGCAGAATATAACACTGTTACAGCTGCCAGTAGCTATGATTTAAAAGAAAATGATACTCGTACTTCCAGTAGTTCTTCATCTTATAAGATAAGGATGTTTGATCTGTTTCACTTAATTCTGCTTTTGAGAACCTTAATATGAATGACCCATGAAAGTGAGAATATTCTTTTCCCTGACTATATTTGAAATTCTAAAGGTTTTATTTACAAAACAAACAAACAAAATAATTCCTGAAAGGCTTATGGTCTTATCTGTTATCAGGTAACCTTTTCTAATCCATAGCTGCCACTTCAGCTTGAATGTATTTCTTCAGTTTAGTTCTATAAAACTACTATTTGTACCAAAGATATATTGGTCTATATGTACTGACGATACCATATGAGATGATAATCCAGAATAAGAAACATCTTTTACAGTGTACATTTTTAACCGCTATATTTGGAAAAAAGTAATTGTTGACAATGCTGTTTTGTGTACTTCAAGCTAAGACAGTTAAATATATAAAATAAGTTGATAGGTTTGATGCTCTATGCAAGAATTAATTTCATTCCCTATGAATGGAATTATTTCTTAAAAATATTTGTCTTAACTATAGATCTGTGGGACTTTGCAGCATAAAATTTATCTGATTAATGTAATGTTCCTCCACTTTTCACAAAACCTTTAGGGATCCTGTAGTTTTTCTTTTAGTTAAATATATTTGTAACTCTTCAAAAGGTTCTAATTTTAGTGGAAACATTGACTTTGAATATTACAGCTTCATTATTTAAAATTTGAGCTGTAGCAGTTTATCCTTTCTTCTCACAAACCTTCTCCCTTATTGCAGATGTCCCTTTCTCGGTTTCCAGTTGTTTTATCTTGCCAGTACTCACAACTCCTCTGCTCTGCCTGTGCATTCCCTGCCAGCACTGGTCACCAGTCCTAGTTTCTCCATCCAGCCATCCCTAGGGACTGGATAGGGCTGTAACCATTTGGAGAAAAGTCTGTGCATGGGACTTTGTGCCTTATTATTTCCTGAGGTGTCTCTTTGGTGGAAACCAGTTTGCTCCTTAGGAAAACCCAGCAGTGGAGGCAGAAAGATAAGCATCACCAGGGACCTGAGCCTCCCTTTATTCACTTCCCATGGTCCTCAATCTCAGGACCACCTTTTTGATTCAGTTTGCTGACAGAACTGAAAGTATTTGCTTAATACTATTCCATTGCCAAAAGCAGTGTTACACTAGCAGAGATACCTCAGAAGAAAACTACTCCCAGTATCATATCAGGAGTCTAGTTATGATTAACATATAGTCAGTTTAAGCATTTAAAAGCAATTAACTTCAGTTTATTTGATAAAATAACCTTTTCAAATTATTATGTCAGATGCTTAATAGACAGTTGGCCTTTTGATGGGTGAAGAGTGGCTGCTGGCATGGATACATTAAAAATCTCCCTAGAGCTAGGCATGATCTGCATAAATAATTCACCACCTCCCACAGATACAGCCTGCCTCACTAATGAAAATAACCAGAATTTCAATATAGTGGCCATTTACTTATAAAAAGTTCATTCCTTAATCTAGCAGAAAACATATATTATATCCATTTTCTTTGAATTTTCAGGTTGTTGGTCATAACAGAGATGCAGAAAAATAGATGAAGCCTTTAGACTTAACATGGAGAAATAATGTTTTATGGCTTTTGGACAGCAAGTTACAAAGAGGAAGTGACAATTTGCTCATCCCACTTACAGTGATAAGTCCACGAGTCAAAGCTATTTCAGCCATTAATGTTCCAAGTGGAATCATGAATAAAAAATATATATTTAGCAGATTGTTCAGCACAAAAGAATCCATCTGGTTTTGATCACCTGTGTAAAAACATGCTTTTTTCACTGCAGCTTTGATACTGGTTATTTCATCTTGGGTAAAGAAAAGGCATGTGCCTGTGCCTGAACTCCCTTCGCACTGCATTTGTGGTAACTATCAAAGGGTTTCTGAAAACTGGAAACATCACTGGTAATGCCTTAGCAAAACTTGTATGACTTATATGAAATTCTATTTTTTTTTCACAATGTTTTAACATGGCTAAGCTGAAAGATGCTGGATCTGTAGCACTTTGTGGTAAGACAGCTTGCAAGTTCACAAAATCTACAAGTCTTGCCATGAATACTTTTGACTATCAGCCTGGTAATAGCAAGCAGAACATTTGTGATGGTTCAAGCAGAAAATCACCAAAAAAGGAGGAATGAGAAGTTAAAATCACAGAAGAGTTGAAACAGAGCACCCAGGACCTCCCAATGGATGCAGAGGAAGTGAACTGCAGAAGTGAAAGTGAAGCAGCGGGGAATGTGGACAGACCAGTCTCTTCCCATTCAGTATTTTTATCTTTCTGGTACTTAATATGGACAGCCTTTTCCCAAGGCTCACTGTAAAGATAAAGGAACACGCTAACTGATATGTTAGACCTGTTCATCTGATCCCATCTCTTTTTCTCTTGAGACCAGCCAGGACCAGAAAAGTAAAAGAAAGACGAGAGGAAAGCAGTCTATTGCAATAAACTGTGCCTTCCTAAGCTGCATGTGTAGGTTGATATCTACCTTGTGCTCTGATGCACAATGCTTTGCCAACCATCTTTCAAATGTTCATTCAGGATTATGTTACCTACATGTATCTGCAATTCATGCTTTAAATCCTACAGACCTCAGGATTTAAGTCTATGTGTTAAATTACAGTATTTTCCAAATATATTATTTTTCTCTGTATTATATTTGTCTTACCTATATTCTATGATAAACAGTCACCATGGAGTCAATGCGTCTCCATGGAGAAAAAGGAAAAAAGAAGGAAAGGGGTGCTATGCCTTGCATTGCTGGTGACTATCTTATACTCAAAGCCAAACTTATGTTCTCCTAAATTGGAGAGGGCCAGGCTGGCCCCCACCTAGTGTGGCCGAAATTCATCTGAGGCCGCTGCCCGGCAGAGATTAGGTGACCAACAGTGAGAAGCGAATTCCAGCTGCAAGGCCCAGGTGAGATTAACTCTCTTAGTGCTGTAAGATTCTCCAGAACAGATGAAGCCTGCAGACATCAATCCTCTCCCAAGTCAAAGGAAAGGGAAAGGTGAAGGCACGTGAAGAAGACACCATAAAGACACCACTGGCACAAAGTCAGTGAAGAAGGAAGAGCTGAAATCCCAAGAGAGGAGAAAGAGGAGATGCTTCAAACCTAGAAGCTGAAATTCTGTTGTAAAGCTATGGTGATGAACTATGATACATCAGAGTACCTGTTGTAATTTCATGAAAGCATGGGGGGGTGGAGCGTTCAAACCACAGCCATGAACAAAAGTACCTGTGCTGAAATAAGCAAATGTTGAAGTAGCTGTGATCTGGTGAGAAGCTTGAACAGAGAGAGATGAAAGTGATGAAGACCCTTGCTCCCAGGGAAGAAGAAGACCTCTGTTCCTAGAGATGAAGATGATCCCAGAGACAGGCGAAGAGAACCTTTTGCTTCTGAACAGCTCATCCTTAAAATGGTATCCCATTAGCTCAAGATTGGACCCTCAAAAGCAGTTTTGGGGAAAGCTGTAAATCGAGGGAAGGGACTTCCACATGTGAGCAGAGAACCAATGCAGGCGGCTGTCTCGCTGTGACTTTGAAGCCATGAGAGAACTGTTTCTTGTGGAGATGTCTCCATAGCATGAGCAAGAGAGACTCCTCTCCCTAAGTGAACTGAGAGAGAGATTATTATAGAGGTGGTAAACTGACTGAAAAAATCTCAAGGGTTGTCTTTTTACATTGTCAGTGGAAGAAGGGAGAAAGGTGGGGGGAAGAGAAGTGTTCTGAAGGTTTAGTTTGACTCTTACTTATTTTTTTCTCCTTTTAGTTCTGTTAATAAACTTCTTTATATTCTTTTAAATTTTGTGTCTTTTTTGCTTTCTCCTAATTCTTATCTCACAGAAGAAAAATAAGTAAGTAATGGATATTTCGAACCAAAATCACTACACAGAGGAACAGTTCACTTTGATTGCCATTCATTATTTTGAATTTCTCCTTTCTGGAGAGAACTCAGGCTGGCAATATTTAGGGACAAGGAAATGCTAAAGTGGGATTGATGAAAGGGTCTGTTTAAGTGAAAGCTGTTTAATCCTCCTTCAATGTTTTGATATTTTGCTAAAATTTTAATTGAAATTCTGCTTCTCTATCTGAATAATCTGGATCTAGTTTATTGTGTTGCTTATTCTGGGACACACAAAGATATTGGTACTTCAAAGAGAGATGGCAAGTAGCACTTAAAGAATATGAACAGAATGAAAACATAGTTTAATCCTTACCTTAGTTTTTTTGCTTTTCTGTGTTAAAAATAACAACATGGAGAGGTATTTTGAGAGGCCAGTAAGATCACTTTGTAGACAGCCCCGGATGTGACTAGAATCCCAAAGAGTTCAGCAAAATTTGCTTTATTCCCTGCATCACACTGGGATACCCTGTGGTATCAGCAAAGAATTGTATGGAAGATTTCAGACCTGTGCAATATGTACTACACAACTTCCAGAGAGATTAGATTTCTACATGTACCCATCCATCACTTTTCAACACAAAGAACAAGACAGCAGAGACATAATACTGTCCCTGCCCGGCTCCGTGGGGTCCCGCGTGCCCCCACAGCCGCACGGGTGGGCTCAGTGTTACAGTCGGTAGCACAGAGCCGAGAAGGGCATTTGTGTGCGCTCTGGCAGGAGCATTTATTGCTGCTACACTGCCGAAGGGTGCAGAGGCAAATACCAACATGATCCCAAAACTCACAGTTTTATCCGGGGGTGGGGAAAAGGCGGGACCAGGGAACGGGGACCAATGGGGAAGCTCTGGGGGAGGGACGAGGGGTAGAGGCTGACAGCCAACCGGGGAATCCAAACTGGGATAGGTTAACAGAACAGAACACGCATCCTGGGAGAAGCCTTTTTGGTCACCCTAACATAAAGTGGTTCTTGTGGTACTAGGGACTTGTCTTACTGAAAACTCTCTGTCCCTTGTAATGTATGTTCACCGGCCACCACAGAGACAGTTACATAATTTTAAAACTTATTTGGTTATGGAGAACTGATGATCTTTTTAAGATGACAACTAAATTCCATCCTTTAAGCATACACACCTAAAACTTCCTTGAAAAACTTTTTCACACTGTGCTTGTGCCAGCTCTTTTGCTTTCATTCAAAAAAAATAACATTGATACAAAATGTGTGTCTTAAAAAAATTACTGCTTTATTTAATGATTTAATCTTTCCTAAAGATGAATTTTTTTTGTATCCTTCCTTGGCATTTTTTCTTCTATGCTACTGAAAACCATTGTATAGGTGGCTGGAAACAGATACAAAAAGCTTACTAGTCTAACTTCATCCCTTACCACTTCTAAATGATTCCCAATGTGTGGCTATCCCAGACCTTCCTATCTGTTTTTCTAGAAATACTTCATTGAATATTAACCCTGCATCACAATATTTTTCATGATGATGATGATGATGATGATGTAAACATGCTGTATTCAAGATGAGTTCTAAGCTTTTGTGTATACCAGTCAAGGATCAGGGTCTTTACAGAACAGTTCTTTCATGTAGCTGTTCCAAAACTCTTGCAACTACTCTTCACTGTCACTAGCACTCAGCACTGCAAAAGCTTCCCACATTTGTTGTCCCCTTGTTATATACAAGAAAGTAAAGGGCAAGAAGATAAAGGGCACCTATCAATATTAGCATCCTTAACGGAATAACTTTAATTATGTTCACTAATGTGTTACCACCATCATGGTCTGTTGATTGTAATTCTCCTGAGTCAGTAGTAATTAGATGACATTTTTCGGTGTATGCTTGTATAAGCCTTAGTTTATAACTGATAAGGTATTTTATTGATTAGTAATCAGACACAAACAGACTGTATGAAAATTAATGTGGATCATTATATATTCAACCAATGTTTTGGCTCTGTGCATACAATTCCAGAGGGTGGTGTTCAGCACCATATATATGTGGACTCTAGAAAACATGCAGTCACCTGTCTCTGTTTTCACATCAGGAAATATATTTATTCAACAGAACTTTTCAAGATCCTGCAGAAGAAATATACCATATGTTGGTAGTCTCATGGAGCACACTGCTCCCTCAGGCTGCTAGTAGGCTGAGGCAAGACAACAGCTTGCCTGTGTCAAGTGATGATTTCCTGAGGCAGGGAAAAAAACAACCATCCATTTAAAGGGAGGCTAAGGACACCCTCCACTCCCACAACGATAATATGGTTAATGTCACAACAAAGCACAAAGTACCTTACTGCTGGGGCAGCTGGTAATTAAAGGGTACTGGACTAATAACAGTGGACACTGGACTAGTAACTAATAACGGACTTAAGCTGCCTGTAAATCCTATGAACTATTCCAGCACGAGCTGCATATACCAAGTTTAGGTATCCAAATCACAGCATTTTTGAGTTAAAAACTTTAATCTGCCACTATAACAGTCCTTACAGAAATCCTTCTTCATCTTTTCCCTCAGCAGAGCATGACAAGAATTTAGGGTACATACTGGAGCCTCTGGGGCTGCAGCCAGCAGAGGGCACAGATGACACATGCAGACACTGGTGGATACCTTACAAGGCTTTCACTGTAAAGTTCAACAGTCTTTCTGTTCCCTTCAGCAATGCAGCTGCTTGACTCTGGCCTACAAACAGAAAAGATGACTAGTCCCTCCCTAATGCAGTGCCTCACTAGCAGAAATTACTGATTCTACATGTTTTTTCCCCAAATATCCGGTATATCAGGACAAACCTGAATATACCAGTGAGACATTACCTCTTCTCATGCTCTCTTCTCTGGAGATTTCATTCAGCTGAAGGCTTGTTCTCCTTAAGATCTGCCCAGGGAGGTGGTTGAATTACCATCCCTGGACGTGTTCAAGAAACAACTAAATGTGGCCCTCAGTGCTATGATCTAGTTTACAAGGTAGTGATCGGTCAAAGGTTGGACTTGATGATCTTAGATGTCTTCTTCAACATTAATGATTCTATGATCTTCAGCTGGCACTAAAATGCTTGCTTAAAAGTTATCACAGATAATGTGATCAAATCTTTTTGGTAGTGCTCCAAACTACAAATCTGAGTCTCAAATACCTAATCTCTCCCCAAATGTGAAAGATCTGGATATGCAGTGTTGATTCAAGTCACTTTGCTGACCATGTGTTTATTGCATCCCCACCATTGTCACCTGAAACATAAGATACACTTTTATAAATTTTTATAGCACAAATATGTCTCTGCAATGGAGTAAGCTGCTTTGCTATTCCTTCAGAGCACTCAGAAGACTCAATAAGCTGGGTGCTGCATGGTCCCATAACACTGCTAAACTGGTCCTGCTGTGTGTAAAACTCAATAGAAAAGACAGAAAAGTAAAATACTTTATCAGTGGTTAAATGTTTCCCAGAAAGATTGTAGCGGGTTGAGTTCGAAACCGGGCGGAAACACCAATTAAATGTAGTGGTTTTGATTCAAAATATCCATTATTTACTTATTTTCCTTCTGTGAGATAAGAATTAGGAGAAAAGCAAAGCAGGCACAAACCTTAAACAGTTGCAGTACAATGAAAGAGCTTTATTACTAACAGAATTAAAAGTAAAGAGAAAACAACAAAACAAAATTAAAGTAAATCCCCCCCCCCCCCCTTTCCAGCACTTCTCTCCTTTTATCCAGCTCACACAAGGGATAACAGAACATGGGATGTTAGTCAGTGTTGCAGTTCTTGAAAAGTCTTTCTCTTATGCTTAAGGAAGAAAAGGTTTTCCTTCAGTTGCACGTGGTTCCCAAACTGCCACCAACAGCACACCCGCCCGGAAACAAACAGTCTGCTGTGTGTAGAACATCTCTCTCATGAAGAATTTCACAGTTCTTTCATACTACAAAACATGGGCCATCACATGGGGTTATTCATCTTTTTAAGGATAAGTTCTTTTGGCCTGCACACAGAGGCTTTTCTTCGCCACAAGTCTCTAACAGCCTCTCACTACTTCTATATAGCCTGGCATAGGCACTCTTCACAAACTTCATAGGCACACGAGGATACTCCATCCCCCCATGTTCTTTCATTGGATTAAAGAGACAAACAGTTTGTGGTATTACGGTTTCTTACCACGGCATGCAAGAAGGTTTCTTTTAAGCTGCGCGCCAGAATTGCGGCACCGCCCTCTTCTCTCCCGTCGCCATTTCCAGCTCCGTCCCACGTGACTCACTTCTCTTTCTCTGACTCTGAAACCGCCATGTTGAAGGGTGTTCTTGTTTGGGCTTGACGGTGGGGAAAGCCTCGCTCCCTCTGTGCTGCTGGCTGCACGGTGTCCTCTTCAGTTCAGCACGAAGTGTGCTGGCTGCAGACAGGAGGCTCTGCCGGCTCCCGCTGGCTCCGCCGGCTCCGCATGGAGAGGAGAGGGACCCGCCTGTCCCCAGAAGCTGCGCTGGATGGGTTTAGCTGTGAGCAGTCCATGGCTGGTTTTAGCTGCCTGCGGCTCTGGGACAGTCCCCCCCAGCGACCCAGGGTCCGTGCCGTGGTGCTGAGAAAGGGGGAAAGGGGCAGTGGCCCCGGCCCGGCCCAGCGGGGCCGGGAGGCTCGGAGCCCCCCCACCTTCCAGCAGGCGAGCTCCGACCAAAAGGGGAAGTCCCGCCTTTCTGTGCGGTTTAAATATGTAAATTGTGAGAAGCGTAATTGGTCTTAAAGACTGTCCATCAACTCAGGGTCAACCCAACACATTCCACCCCTCGCTTCTTAAAATTTACATATCCAAAAGTTACTTAAAATAGCAAAACCAGAGCTAAAAGAAAACAAATTCCATAAACCTCCACCCCTAGAATTTTTACCACTACTACAAAGCAAATTTCTTCTATTATTCTACTTAATGTTATAACTTTCTACTTGCTCTGCTTATTATTTTCTCCTAATTAATCTTCATCTCACAGCGCTCATTAATTGCCCGCATTCTCCACCATTGATGTAGCGGGTTGAGTTCGAAACCGGGCGGAAACACCAATTAAATGTAGTGGTTTTGATTCAAAATATCCATTATTTACTTATTTTCCTTCTGTGAGATAAGAATTAGGAGAAAAGCAAAGCAGGCACAAACCTTAAACAGTTGCAGTACAATGAAAGAGCTTTATTACTAACAGAATTAAAAGTAAAGAGAAAACAACAAAACAAAATTAAAGTAAATCCCCCCCCCCCCCCCTTTCCAGCACTTCTCTCCTTTTATCCAGCTCACACAAGGGATAACAGAACATGGGATGTTAGTCAGTGTTGCAGTTCTTGAAAAGTCTTTCTCTTATGCTTAAGGAAGAAAAGGTTTTCCTTCAGTTGCACGTGGTTCCCAAACTGCCACCAACAGCACACCCGCCCGGAAACAAACAGTCTGCTGTGTGTAGAACATCTCTCTCATGAAGAATTTCACAGTTCTTTCATACTACAAAACATGGGCCATCACATGGGGTTATTCATCTTTTTAAGGATAAGTTCTTTTGGCCTGCACACAGAGGCTTTTCTTCGCCACAAGTCTCTAACAGCCTCTCACTACTTCTATATAGCCTGGCATAGGCACTCTTCACAAACTTCATAGGCACACGAGGATACTCCATCCCCCCATGTTCTTTCATTGGATTAAAGAGACAAACAGTTTGTGGTATTACGGTTTCTTACCACGGCATGCAAGAAGGTTTCTTTTAAGCTGCGCGCCAGAATTGCGGCACCGCCCTCTTCTCTCCCGTCGCCATTTCCAGCTCCGTCCCACGTGACTCACTTCTCTTTCTCTGACTCTGAAACCGCCATGTTGAAGGGTGTTCTTGTTTGGGCTTGACGGTGGGGAAAGCCTCGCTCCCTCTGTGCTGCTGGCTGCACGGTGTCCTCTTCAGTTCAGCACGAAGTGTGCTGGCTGCAGACAGGAGGCTCTGCCGGCTCCCGCTGGCTCCGCCGGCTCCGCATGGAGAGGAGAGGGACCCGCCTGTCCCCAGAAGCTGCGCTGGATGGGTTTAGCTGTGAGCAGTCCATGGCTGGTTTTAGCTGCCTGCGGCTCTGGGACAGTCCCCCCCAGCGACCCAGGGTCCGTGCCGTGGTGCTGAGAAAGGGGGAAAGGGGCAGTGGCCCCGGCCCGGCCCAGCGGGGCCGGGAGGCTCGGAGCCCCCCCACCTTCCAGCAGGCGAGCTCCGACCAAAAGGGGAAGTCCCGCCTTTCTGTGCGGTTTAAATATGTAAATTGTGAGAAGCGTAATTGGTCTTAAAGACTGTCCATCAACTCAGGGTCAACCCAACACAAAGATTAAGCGGTTTGTCTGTCTACAGCCACATAGGATAACAGAATAGCTTTTAGCTCCAAAAAAAATGTCCTCTGAGCTGCTAATTGTAGCAAGACAGCAATATGTTTACATGAAACAGTCTATTACCAAACAGTTTGTAAAAGAAAGAATGCCTTTTATAATCATACAGTTTTTCAAAAGATGCAACAGATTTTAGAACAATACAACAGAACTTTAAACTTGGACAAACCCTCAAACACTATAAAAGACTTCAGTCATCGTACAACTGAATTAATGTTTTAGACTTTATCTGTGCATCTTCTGCCAGTCTTTTATGAGGATATGCCTGAAATGTATTTTCTCAGTGTTACTATATCTACATTATATTGTTAATTAAACTTCCATCACTATGAGACTCAAGCACTATTGAAAAATTTAATATTTCTTGCAAAAATAGAGACTGCTCAATTTTATGTGAATTGTCCCCCATGCAGTAATCAGAACCACTTCATTCCCAGAAATCACTCTCACAAATGGACTGACTGTCTTTTACACGTCACCAGATGAGTGATTTATGGAGATGGGGGAAATTCTTATATTTATCAGTTTTAAGGCAGCCAGAAACATTTCACCTATTCACTCAAAATTCAGTAATTGCTTTGGCCAGGACAAGTTTTTAAAAATCGCAAGATACATAGCAGAAAAATGAAAGATTAGTGATTTTCAGTCCTTTTATCCATGCAACCAGAAAAACCCACTTCATCAATGTCAACTTTCTCACCCATTTCCCCAGTGATTTCCCCTGTTAGGTGTAGAGTAAATGGTAAACTGGCCAGTACATTTGTGGCTGCTGGTGAGGATGTATCTACATATTGAGCCGCCATCTGGCTGTTACTCACAGACAAGTAAACCAGCAGAGTTGTGCTATACTCTCCCTCCATGCAGGATCTGACCTGATTCCTTTCACTCTGCCACCAATTTTGAAGAAACTTCAAGAGCTATATCATGCTTTGAAACTGCTGAAGACACTATCACTGCCTCAGTGTTAAGAGTGGTATTCAAAATTCTGACTCTACCCAAACTACCAGTGCTAGGGAACAGCATTAGGAGAAATGGACTACCTGTAGCCAGAACAAAACCTGATGCTGCTGGGGTTAAAAAAAAAAAAGATGCCTTCTTTTGATTGTTTGAGACTTGCCACTGAATATAAAATCTGGAGGAAAGCAATCAGATTTAAGAGAAGCAATGAAAAATAATTCCCTAACATTACCATTGGGTGGCAGGGCCAGCTCCAGTGTCCAATTTCATTTTGGAAATATGCAATTAAATTTATAAGAGAAATAACTCAGTACTTTTAGAATTACACTATGAGTCATTTTGACTGTATCTAAAACCAGGGCATGAAAAACCATGATATTTTTTACCTCTACAGCTAGCCCACAACCAACTGCTCTTGAGAGCTTCAAGATTTTGTGGTCCAACTGCCATAACTAGTGAAGTTTTGTCACAAATTGCATTCTCTAAATTGCTGAATTATGTCTCTAAAAAGACCAAGAAAACCAAATTTCAAAATGCTTTGATGAATGTGCTATTTTTCAATAGTAAAGGTATACACACTAAATGTGTATGTGCCTTTATACCTGTATGAATGTCCTTCATCAACTAATACCACCAGCACTGTAAGCTTTCCAGAGCATCAAATTTCAGTAGCAAGTTGTGGGACTGGCAGATGGATCCAGAAGTGTTAGCCCTGTGTTTATGGGTAAAACAAGCCTTTCTGTTGCAGTGGGGATACTGCAACACGCATATATCAAACCAGGAGTCCCGTGGAAAGGAAATATATATGGACAGACAGATTCTTGCTAGATGTTTCAGAGATGTTTATTTCTCCAGCCGCATGGCCGGAGCTCTGCTGAGGAACTGTTCCAGTCACGGGACCAAGGGTCCTTCTGCCCGCGCAGGGAACACAAACCAACCCATGGGAACGAGGCTGAGCAGGGACAGGGAAGCCCCGTGTCTGTGCCCTCAGGGCCCCTCTCCCAGGGCTCCATGGTGGGGGAGGGACCCCAACACCTCACCCGTTTTATTTTAATAAAAGGAGAATGAAAACAACTGGATAAACATAACAAGAACAGTTTCAAAACAAAACAAGCCACCCTCCTGAGTCTTTAAATGTCCAATCAGATTCTGTGGAACATCTTAGGGCTGACAGAAGGGAGACAGGACTCTCTGAGCATGCTTTGTGGGGAATCTGAGGCAGGAGAGGGTTTAACTTCTTCCCTCCCCCTTTTCATCCCCCACTCGGCATTGGAAAGGGATTTTTGGGGAAACAATTGGCAAAAGCATGGTTTTGCGAGGGAAACCATGGGTGAAAAAACGGATTGGGAATACACTGGGGGTAATAGGACATAGGGTAAAAGGGAAAGGTGGGATTAGGAAAGGGAGACTGTAGGGGGGATTTACAAGGGAGATATTGTCTAACATGACTACGATTTTTTGCATATATACTGCCTTTTACAGGAACACCATCAGGCCCAGTGACCTGCGATGCTTGTAACCCTTTTCTACCTCGTATAATTTTGAATTCTACCACCTCTCCATCTCCCAAGCTTGGGATGCATTTTTCAGGGTTATTCTTTTTAATAGCAGTTCTATGCACGAATATGTCTTGCTGGTTGTCACATGTCACCATAATTTTGCTTAACATTATACCATTTTACTATCCCTAAGATCTTAGTTACTATGATCTTTTCCTTTTTCCGAGTGGCTGCTGTTTTCTGTCTCGCTGCGTCTTTGCTCTCTCTTTCGGTCGCTCCCGTGTTGGAATTGTCGGGGCTGCTGGTGCCTGCGCGCTCTTCCCGGGATCGCGTTCGGGGCTGCGCGGGCCGGGCCCGGCCGCGCCGCTCAGTTCTCCGTGCGTCGCCTCCTCTGGTCGCAGCTTCGCTGCCGCTGCCGGGCGCTGTACCCACATCTCGGCCGGGCCCCCGAGCGATGACCCCCCCGCGTCCTGCTCTAGCGCGCGTCTCAGCTGGGCGCGGCTCCGTTCCACCGCCATCGCTGCCAGCCGCCGCCCGCGCGCCGCCTCTCTCGGTCGGGCGTTCACGGGGCTCGCTCCACCACGCGCTGCGCGGGGCCAGGCGGGCACCGCCGGGTCCCGCCGCTCCCCGCTCCACCACCGACACTGCGGCTCGCTTGGCTCCGCCCGCACGCGGGAACTGCCTCGCTGCTGCTCGCAGAGCGCTCGGTGCACGTGGCCTGGGCCGCACGGTCCCTGCGCCAGGCTTCCCTTCGCCAGGACACAGCTGACACTGCTCAACAGTCTCGGTAACTAAATAATATTCACGAAAATATTCTTCCATCGGCATATATTTTGACTCCAGTATTAACTGTGTCCAAACGGTTTTCCAAAAGCCCTTGGTAAGAATTAAATCCCAAGAAACATAGAAAAAGTTCTTAAACAACCATGCCAGGAAGTGTTTCAGTTCTTTTTGAGCTTGAATCAAGCTAAAATTTACAAATCGTTGTTCAAGAATCATTTTAAGTTTAAGATAAATGTCCATATGCGGCTCTGAGAGCCAAGAGTCTTCCCACGGTTCCTCCATAGTTTAGATACGGAATAGCAAAGCAAAACCAAGAAGAGGAATCCAAAGTTTCCAGGGTTTACTCACACAAATCAGTCGCTTAGGGATCGGGGATCGTTCTGCTCTCAATTCTCCACCATTTGTTGCAGTGGGGATCCTGCAACATGCATATATCAAACCAGGAGTCCCGTGGAAAGGAAATATATATGGACAGAGAGATTCTTGATAGCTGTTTCAGAGATGTTTATTTCTCCAGCCGCATGGCCGGAGCTCTGCCGAGGAACTGTTCCAGTCACGGGACCAAGGGTCCTTCTGCCCGCGCAGGGAACACAAACCAACCCATGGGAAAGAGGCTGAGCAGGGGCAGGGAAGCCCCGTGTCTGTGCCCTCAGGGCCCCTCTCCCAGGGCTACACAGGGGGGGAGGGACCCCAACACCTTTCTCTAGTGCTCTGTGGCAAGACTGTATGCTAAATGTCGCTTATTCAGTGCAGGCAGAAGATTTTTGGTGAAGTGACATGTCCCACCATTGATCACAAAACAAACCCATCATTACAAGCATCTCGAGGAAACGAGTCATACTACAGGTGATTTTCCAAAAATTATCACAGGAGAATCAAAATAAAACCATGGTAAGCCCTGGATCTGAAAGTCTGTCACTATACAATGCACAATTCATGCAGAGTATTATGGGAACAGTGGAGGTCCTAGTTTAGGGGTGTGAGAACTGCCATCATTAGACATGATGAACCTACAAAATCGATGCTGTCAGAAGCCTACTAACTCTCGTAAGCAGTGCTGCCAGCACGGCCCCCTTGCTGCGTGTGGGATGCTGTACAGCCCGCCCATGGCAGCAGGTCTGTGCCGGGCCGTCCCATCCTTCCACAGCCCAGGACCAGCTGTTTCCCGCACAGGATCCCCGCGGTGGCCGGAGCCGCCCTGCCGCTTCCTGGGGCTCGCGGTGCCTCTCTGCGCCGCCTCGGTCCCTTAGGACCGCGAGACTGCCCCCGGCGTCATCCCGGCGTGAGGCGCCCGCCCACCCCCGTGGTTCCATCACCTCCCCGGGCACTCAGGGCCGCCCAGCCCAGCCAGCGCCGGCCCCTCGCAGGGCGCTGCCGCTGCTCCCTGCCCGGCCCGGCCCGGCCCTGCCCGGCCCAGCCCAGCCCCCTCCCCTTCTGCAGCGAGTGGCGGCGGGAGAAGGGCGGCGGCGCCGTCACGTGAGGCCCTGCCCGCCGCTCGGCTCCCCGCGCAGCCCCGCCACCGCCAGCCCAGCCCGGCCCGGCCCGGCCCGAGCCCCGCCACCGCCGCCGCCGCCTCGTCTCGCCTCGCCTCCCCCAAGCGCTCCCATGCCCAGCAGCGAAGCGGTGCCGCTGGGGCTGGGCGCCTGCCGCAGGTCGGGGGCGCTGGGCGGGATGCTGTCGCTGGTGGCGCGGCTGCTGGAGTGGCTGCGCTCGCTGTTCTGGAAGGAGGAGATGGAGCTCACGCTGGTGGGGCTGCAGTACTCGGGCAAGACCACGCTGCTCACCGTGCTGGCGGTACGCGGCCCCCCGGCCGGGGGCTGGGCGGGGCGGGGCCCCGCGGCGGGGCAGGGCCGCGGGGTGGGGCGGGCGCGGCCGCCCGGCGGGGCTGGAGGGGCCGCCCGCCCGCCCGGGGCCGCCGCCCTGCGGCCTTTCCCCTGGCAACAAGTGCGGGCTTTGCTGCTGCGGCGATGCCACCGCCTGCCGTGAGGTCCCGCGGCGATGCGGTGGGATGTGGTGAGACGCGGTGCGAGGGATGGAGGAAGGGGCGGCGGGCGGGAGAGAGCTTGAGGCAGCTCTTGCATCGTTTGCCACCTCGACAATTTCACAGCAGCAGGCTCAGGTGTGTGTGAAAGTGTTTTCAGAGGGAGGAACGAGATGTCTCCTGGGTGTAGCTGCAAAGTGTGCCCATCTTGGAGCAGGTTCATGGGCATGGGGTGTTGCCGTGATTCAGGTTTGCTTTTCATGTCCTGTGTATCCCACAATAATATATTGTGCATCCCCCAGGGCCACAAATTGCCTGTTAATGAATTCTCTCCTCCTATCAGTTGCATCAATACTAGTGCCTCCCACAATTCCTCCACAGCTCTTTCCCAGCATTCAAGTCTGATTCCAACATTCCGTTCCCCCTCTGGTGATGGTCTTGCAGCCTCTCTAATGCTGACGCCTACCATGACATTTTCTCTTTTGTCACCATGCTGAAATACATTCCTCATCTTTGTTTGCTATGCCCTCCAAAATGCATTTGGGTCCATCCCAAAGATTTGCTTTCCATCAGAGGATGGAAATATATATATACATTACATTTGCTTACTACTAATAATGAAGCTTAGTGCATATACTTTTCTGCATGGCGGCACTTCTTGTGAGGTGTATCTCAAGCTTCAGCTGCTATGAGATGGAAATTTCTAGATGTTCTTCAGTCCTTATCATGAAAAGCTAGTGGATCATGAATCAAAACCAGACTGGGAGGTATGTGGGCTGAAGTCAAAGAAATTGAGACAAGACATGAGTGTATGATATTTGTTACTTGCTTTTGTATATGATCATGGGTTAAGGGGAAAATAGGAGATTTTTAGTGTGAATGAAGAAGTGGAGAGAGCAGGAGAAAAAGGTGAAAGTGAGTGGCCAGTGAAAGTATGTTTTGGGTGACATCAGCAATCAGTAGAATATACCTGTAGCTGGTATTTTAGTTGGTTTGTTAGGCACTCAGTTGGTCTTGGTAAGACAGGCCTCGGTGCTTTTTATGCCCATTGGAAGTGTTCATTTCCCAAGGGCAGGCCTTGCCAAGGAATGGGGAAAAGGCACGACAGATTACATTGCTTCCTGGATTGTTTTCACGAACAGGGCAAAGAAGAACACAGCAGTTCAGAGACCTCAGTACTGTGTGGTGTCAGACTACGTGTGTGTAACTGTTTGTCCACTCCCTTGTACTGTACCACCAGTGGAATGGCATCATAGGCGTTTGTGGTGTTAATATCTTGAACACCAGAGCACTCCTGTTAGTGCAGGTCTGATTTTCCCTGCAAATGCTATTTCTTAAGAGTATTCTGCAAGGCATTCATGTTTTGTGACTTAGGGAGGGTCACACATTGCAGGTTTTGTAGCTTTTGGATCTTCCAGTCTGGAGATGACATGCCATGATAATCACCAAAGAAAAGTGGCTGGAGAATTTTGAAAAAAAATTAGGATAAGGCAATGAATAATAGTTTGCTCTTGAATACTGTTGATATGGGGAGGGCAAACAGATTGGGAACTCTGTGTGTTTGTGAATATGTGGCTAGAGTGTAATGATGAAAATAACTGTTGCAAAATACTGGCTACTTAAAATGCAAGCTGCAGTGGATCAAGAAAAACCGTTGGAAATTACTGTTTTTTTCACTTTGCACTAGCACTCAGAGATCTTACCGTGCTAAGACTGAATAAACACCCTTTGAGACAGTCTCTGCTCTCAAGAATTTGAGCCATATTTAGTCCTTAGTTACCAGTGGAAACCTTGGATAAAGTCACTGCGTTTTACTGTGGATGTGCATCGATGTAATGGAGTAGAATCTGGTCCGTGGCTGTTGATGCGGTAGGGGGTAGTGACAGTGTTCATTATCAGTTCAGTATTCAGAAACTTTCAGAGGACATTGCAAACTTCTTAGCATCAGTTATTTTTCATTTGTGTCAGGATGAAATCTGTTTTTTACTGAAATACACAATAAACTTTTTTGAACTTCTTAAGTATTCACAAAAATAGGCAATTTGTCACGAAAACCTTCCTTAGCAAGCACAATAGTACATACTTTTCCTTTATGGTGGTTAGGTGGTTACAACGCTTTAAACCAAAACACAGTAATCAGAGCTCTTGGACTAACGTGGGCAAATGATTCAACCTATTCCTTTCTTTTCTTCACTGTGTGGGGAGAGAGAAAACTGTAGACATAATAGTTTCTTTCTATCTGGTTCTGTTCAACCAGAATGGGGAATTTTTAGAGGAAAAGGCTAAAGACCAATGAAAGGGATGCTAATTGTTTACATTCTATCCCCAATACCAGAGCAGTTATGGTGGTTTGGTTTTTTTATTTATTTTATTTTTGTCTGCCAGTATAGCATATTACATATGATGTATAATTTGCTGAAAAAAGTGGAATTCTGATTTTCTATATCCTCTTGAGTCAGCTGCCTGGTTTTCCAGGCATTGCTGTCCTTGAGTAATGATGCTACGTTTTCAGTGTTTATGTGTTCATATGTGTTTATATGTCAGTCCTCCACAAATATATATACTACGTATTTTAACAAATTTGTAGAATCATAGAGTCATTAAGATTGGGAAAGACCTCCAAGATCATCAAGTCCAACATTTGACCGAACACCACCCTGTCAATTAAGCCATAGCACTAAGTGTCACATCCAGTCGGTTCTTGAACACTTCCAGGGATGGTGACTCCACCATTTTGCTGGGCAGACCAGTACCTGATACATAAGATGGTTACTGGTTGGCTTTGTCTTACTACATTCAGTTAAAAGCTTCTGTCACTGCTGTGTACATGTATCTGTATGAAACTGCAGGTGCTTTTGTCTTCACTTTTATTTGCTACTGCTGTTGACAAGTTACTGAAGCAGGGAAGAAGAGGAAAAAAAGAGGCAAAAGATGGTGAAGATGTATAATACAGAATTTAGCAAGAAGATTCCCATAAGTAAGGTTGAACAAGGAATTGATGGAAGTTGTTTCTTGCCTGAAGGATCTAATTCCAAACTCTAAAATCTTGTGAGACAATGATGTAACTGTCAAAAGTTATACAGCTTTTAAATCCCCACATTAAAAATTATTAACCTTAGATTGTAAATGCAAACTGGAGCCAGAGTGTATTCTCACTCCACTGCAAACAGGAAAGGGAAAAGTTTCAGAAATCGTACAGATCCCAGGAATAGCTCTGGAGGGGTGGACTGAGAGACACAGTGTTGTTCTGCTGCACCCTGAAGCTCTGATTCTCCATTTTTCAGAAGAGAGGGAACTGATGGAGCATGGCTGCATCCTGCCTTGTCCATATACCCATGTTTTCTTCCAAAAAAACCTGCAGGGCACATGAGTTGATGAGGTAAATATGGGCAGATAGATGCGAAGGGCAGTGACAGGTCCAGAAGGTCCTGCTTTTCTTGCTGGATGACTGGAAAACCAGGATTGCTGTGTATGTTGCAGAGGGCACCTGGGCCTCTGTGTGGACATAATTTATGTAACTAACTGCCTATCCTATTGTACCATGTCCAGGAGATGCAACAGCTTGTTAATGATACATTTTCAAAAGGGAGAATGAATGATGAGTTACCTACTTGGATCTGAGTTTTGTCTTTATCCTCAAAAGATGTCTTCTGTAGCGGGTAGAAGTTTGTAAGATTCCCGTTGGCATGATGAGAAGTGTCTCTGTTGTGAAAATATTTCTCTGAACTGGGGGAGGAGGCAGCACCTTTGTGCTGGGGGTTTATGGTGCACTCAGTTAGTACCTTGTACTTTTCTGTCTTAATGGCATTCTCTTAGCTCTGCAGCAGGATTCCTCTGCTGTCACCTACACAGAAAAAACAAGTCTGCACATAGTAATCTCTACATGAGTAGTCCTTCACTGCTTTTATATTTGGAGTTAAACCATGGTAACAACAGTGAGAAACTACAGGAAAAAATGATGGTGTAGTCAGTTTTATGCTATTTTATCATACTGGGGGTAGGACTGGGTGACCTTTGAAGGTTTCTTTCAGCTCAAATCATTCTACAATTCTATATTTTGGCTGTGCTGCCAAAGAATCAGATGAAGAATTATCTGAAGTCTCGTGGTTTCTGGGGTGATCTTTGTTGCTGAAGAGAATAAAAGATCATTTCAAGGGACTGAAATGAACAGTCTTCCTTGATCTGACAATGCAGTAATTGAAGTGCTGGCCAGTGCTCTTGCTGAAAATTAATGTGGTATTTTACAGTATTGTAAAATAAATTTTTTTAGGTTGCAAATGAGAACCTTTCTTGTATGTATCAACTGTTCAATAATAAATATAATTTTGGTTTTATATTCTAGTCGGGGCAGTTCACAGAAGATATGATTCCTACAGTAGGCTTCAATATGAGAAAAATAACAAAAGGAAATGTTACCATAAAGGTAGGTGTGCATGTTTGAATTAATACAGAGTGAATAAATAATAGCGTGTAAGACAGGAAATTTCTTTTAAGATTATAGGACCCTTATCTGTTTTTTCTAGCTCCAGACTAACTTTTTTTAAAGCAAATAGTCTTATAGTAATATATGTCGTTGTTACATTGATCTGTTTGATTTCATTATATTCCATGCCAGGCAGAAGCTTTGTTGCACTTTTTTGATTTAGAAAAGTCATAAAATGTGGAATTACTGAGGTAGCTGAGTTGACTCCTGGCGGTGTACCTGTCTTTTCTCACCCTCTCCCCCCACCCCCAGCTGTAAGTGAATTCTGGAGCAACTTGACTCCTAACTGTGGCATCTCAGTGGAGAATGTGGTTTAGCTCACACATTAGCTATGCTGAAATAGAACATCTAGCTTAAGTCAATTATCAGGGAGCCATCTCTTGGAGCTATAAAGACACACAGGCATCAAAATAGAGGTAAATCACTCCAGTAGCATTAAGACACTGTCTGTTGTTTGATTATGAGGGGAGCCTGGTTGATTAGATCAAATTCACAACTTCTAGCTAAAATTAGGTCAAAGGAATCTAGATTTTGTCTTTAGCTTGACTTTTCCCTCCTTTTCCATAATATGTAAGTTCTTTTCTCCCCTGGTTCTATACTCTTCCTCTGGTTTGGTATGACTCCTAAACCACTGATCAAAGTCCAGAGATGCCACAGTCAATAAAATGGTTATGGCATTAACCCATAGTTCATAAATAATCCACAGGAACAGGAATATCCTTTGTTGTCTGTCTTTTGCACAGAAACAATGAGGCCATGATTTATAGAGAGAGAACATAACCATAGCTGGAGGGAGGTACCGATGCTGCTGCAGAATTGTCAGGTGTGGAGGAAAACAAAAAAGTTGTTGATGGGTCATTAAACTTGGCAAAAATCTTTTACTAGTAAGCAGAGTCTTCAAAATAAAGTAGGATAATTCAAGAAGGAACTGACCAATAGTTTATATCAGGGTTGTCTGAGCAAATGTTGTCGCAAGATTAAGTTGTGCAGAGAGGGCGTGTGTCTGTGGAACTGTACCTTGTTTTACTCTTTGTTCTCAAGAGTAATTTGATATATAGTTGCTATAATAGAGCTTCTAAGAATAAGGAGATAATGCTAACATAATATGTTTATTAGTTTCAAAAATGATACTTGGTTTGGAAGCCAGTCTGCGCAGGAAGATACCTTGACTCGTTCTCACAGTCTCTCTGTTACAACAGCATTCAGTGAAAGTAAGGGGGTATAGGGGAATATGACTCTTACGCATAGATGCTTATTTCCTTAAAAGTCTGTCAGGATCAACTGCTTGTATGTCACTATTCCTGTATCTAGGTTAAAATCTTACAGCCTAATTGCTACATACAATTTCCAGAATTGTTTTACTTTGAGAAGAATGACATCATTTGTTGATAAGTTGATGACTGAAGAATGATGAGGGGGTGCCTCTTGCTAGAATCCTTTTAAGAGCTTTTTGCAGCCCAGTAACGGGGATTCAAAGTGAAATTTTCTTTAACCTTTTTATACCAGCAAAACAGGCAACCTTTTTCATAGAAATACTCTGATATTAGACTGTCAGCTATTAAAATTCATGAATAAAGTGTTATTTTACTAAACCCGTGAAGGTCTTTAAACATGACAGGTATGATGTCTGGGCTAAGCGAAGACCCAGCATTGTGTCTGACCTTTTCCAAAGGTTTCAGGGGACACTGCAAAACAGAATCAGTTAAACTTATTATAATAAGTGTGGCTGAGAAATCATCTGGGTCAAAAAGTCATCAAGTGAAAAATTTGCATTCTAGATGTATAAGATTGATCACCTTTGGAAAACTAAGCTGCAAACTCAGCAATTAGGTAATACTAATCCTTTTTCTGTTTTTTCCTGTATTTTGGGGTAGGCCACTAGGAAGGAAGTAGCATGCTAGTGCAGTGTCGCTGCCTGGTTTCTTTACTTCAGTTCCACCTGCAGATTCCATACAATTCGAGAAGGCAGAAAGAACCGAAGCCCATGGTCTTCTTTCCTTTCCTCTGATTTTGGTGGTCATTTCCAAAAGCCAGTAGATTTATTCTCATTTTTAGTCTCTAATCTTAATATGTAAAAGTATGGTCACTGGCATGCCTGTGTGTATGAGTATTTATCTGAACCACAATAAAAGAAAAAAGTGATTTACACAAGCCGAAGCATTTTGTAGGAAAATGCCAGTTTCAGATGTTCTTGAATTGAAGCTAAACATGTTTAGAAATGTAAGGCTGTCAGCTTTAACCGTGAATTGTCAAATTTTGGCTTATCAATATATTTAATAACCAGTCAGCTGTTATTTCCAAGAAAAGGAGGCAAAAAAGGAATGATTTTACCACACAGTATTTGAAATCGAAGCAGGAAACTTTATCTTTTGAGGTTGTGGTTGAGGTATTAAAGTACCGGATGATTTCTAGCATCAAAGTATTTAATGTACTACAACTTAGGGATCTGCTAGAACTATTTTAATGAAGTTCATTACAAAACTGATGGCTGTCTTTTTTTTTCCTTACAAAGGAACTGTCTGATTGCTTTGAGATTTTAATACCAAACAAGTTTTGCTGTGTGCTGATTTTAATGGATTTTCCGTTTTTTGGATCTGCTTAGTATTAGCAGTCCTTTTGCTTTGGTGAGATTTACTATTCAACAAGCTAGACAGTAAATAAAATTTACTTTAACAAGTAAATAAAATTTACTTTAACAAGCCAAGTTTCAAGAACCTCAGAAGATTTGAATTATAAACTGTTATTTAAAGTGATTGGGATCTTCACCTAACCAGCCTTTGGTTCTTGCAGTGACGGTATTAGAACAGTCTCAGTTAAAAGGAAATAGAGCACCACAGACATGTATAGGCATAGATAATGGTACAGCTTCATTTCCCTTGCTCTTCCACTTGTTTTTCTTGAAATAGCATGGCCAGGCCGATTCTGCACTTCCCAGCCATTGTGGTCTGGGGGGAGTGGAGAGCAGGTGCTCAGGCGGCTGGAGCTGGCGGGGGTGGGCTGTGGTCACCCCGGCTGTCACCACTAGATGCCGGTGTCCCCCCACCACACCCAGTACAGGCCCAGCTGCGGGAGAGCAAAGCTGATCTTCTTGCTGCTTGTACTTTGCTCTAATGTGGCAGAGGGAGGACAAGGATACCAGTTCTGTGCATTCTTCTGCCAGCTTCCTTTGTTGCAGCACTCCTCCTCTGAACTGTAGTGTTCTCAGGTCTCCATGCATCCTCATAGAAGCAGAATCCTCCTGCTTTGTGATGCTTTCTCCTACTATTCAGGTTATCTTTTCTGTCATATCGTCATTTCAAATGTCATGCAGTAATACAAGCCTCTGTGTGTACTCCCTGTATAGCTCCAGCCAGTGTTTCAGCACATACTGGCTATTCTGTATGGCTTGGATCACTCTGAAAAAGCTGTGCTGTGTCTGGACTGATTTCAAGTCAAAGTGGTTATTTCTATAAAACAAAGATTTTTGCTGGATGTCCTAGAGATTTATGATAGTTGTCTATGAGGAAGAGCTGTATGGTAGATTCAAAAGGGCTGTCATCCACAGACCGAAGCCCAGTTACTAGTGCTAAATCCCAGGGATTGTTTAGTGAGTTCATTAGTGACCTGAATGGTGGCACAGGGTGCACCTTCAACAAGGGAAGAGTGGCTGGTGCAGCAGAGGGTTGTGCTGCCATCCAGAAGGACCTTGACAGGCTAGAGAAATGGACTGATAGGACCCTTAGGAACAAGGTCCTGCACCAGAGAAGGATCAACCCCAGCACCACTACAGGCTGTCTGACAGAAAAGCAGCTTTGCAGAAGGGGACTGGGGATCCTTGTGGACACCAGGTTGATCACTGGCAAGCAGCGTACCTTTGCAGCCGAGAGACCAATAACATCCTGGGCTGCATTAGGAAGAGTTTTGACAGCAGGTCCAAGGAGGGCCCCTTTATTCACCACTGGTAAGGCCATACCTGATGTGCTGTCCAGTTCTGGGCTTTCCAGTACGAAAGAGGTGTGGAGCTACTGCAGAGAGCCTATGAAGATGATTAAGGAATTGGAGCATCTCTTGTGTGAGATGACGCTGAAATATCTGAGACTATTAATCCTAGAGAAGAGAAGGCTCAGGAAGATCACATCAATGTAGCCAGAAGATGTAACCAAACTTTTCTTTGTGGTATTCAGTGACAGTACAAGTGGTAGTGGGCACAGACTGAAATATTCCATTTAAACCAGAAGACAAAGTGTTTCCACTGTGAGGAGGATTAAACCCTGGAACCAGGCAGATGGAGACTCCATCTTTGGAGCAGTCTGCTCTTAGTGACCTTGCTTTGGACCAGGGAAAGTTGGATTATGCAGTCTCCAAAGGCCCCTGCTAGCCTTGGTGATTCTGTGAAGAGGAGTTAAATGAGGATTAGAGTGGCACAAAGAATAAATGGGGAGCATACTTGGAATTACTCTAGGAATAATTAAGAAGGAAAAGTATGAAAGTACTTTCCCTTCTGATTGTTTGAGAAAAGCCTTGGGGACTCTATCTTTCTTGAGAGTTGTGTGCTGCAGAGGGTGAGACAGGATCATGCATTAGATAGGAATGCTCTAGGAGCCTCTACAGTAGTCCAAACACTTGGGGTCAGAAGGTAGTGTCCTGAGTCTAAAAGGCAATGATGAATGTTTCACCAGTCATTCAGACTAACTGTCAGGAATCCCAAAAATGAGGACCAAGAGTTGATCTGAAGGGTGAATCAGATACTTAGATATCATTTGTAATTGTTTCTTAAAATTTGTTCTTCCATGAAGAAGGTTCTGCAACATCCCTTGTTTTGTACAATGTTCTTTCATTCGTGTTAGAAAGTTTTTTTCCTGGAATCTGACATGAGTTGCTGTCATCACAAATTGAGCTGCTTTTTTCTTCTTCTAAGTCTGGCAGCCGTTTCCCAGGAATCATTAAGGTTGTGCTCACCTCCCCCCTCTTTATAGGTCATATTGTTAAAATCTCGCCCTTTTTTATCTCATCAGGAGTTTCTGAAATTTGCCTGTGTCTGTTCTGTAGACTGATGCTCAAAACCAATATAGAAGCTTCCCAGACACTGAGGCCAGGGCAGTACATACTTCCAAAACCATACGTAAGATGCTTCTGATAGTCCATGCTGATTTAAGATCTCCAGCCCTGTTGAAGTGCATATTTAGTTTGTGAACTAATCAAGCTTTTTGTCCTGCCCCTCTACCTGGTTATTCATTTTGTGCATTTGGCTCCCTCTGTCCCGTTGTAGTATTCTGAACTTGCTTGTGTTAAATTTCAGCTGTCTTATTTCAGATCATTCCTCTAGATAGTCCAGGTACTTTAGGCTTCTGATCTTTTTATCCCATCCCATCTTGCAGTTATCTGCAACTTACATAAACACGTGCTCTATTCCAGCATCCAGTTGGGACACATGGGAACCATAAATGCTGTCCCTGCTCAGCTCTGTCTTCAGCATCTTTGTGCCATTGTTAAATGCTGTGAGTCTCAGGATTGCTCAGACTTGAGAGGTAGAGGGCAGGGACAATACATGAGGGAGCTGTGGACTTAATCTGTCATGGGAGAACGTCCTTTTCTTGTCCTATCTGCCAATATTAGATTACCTTTTCCCAGCATACCCACCATTGCACATCCTCCTGCATTTTCTCTGCTGTTGAGCAAATACAAATTTTTGCTTTCATGGTTACATGTCCTTCAAGGACAAGCAACGTTAATAATCACTGCGGTAGTTATTGATTGGTTGATTTGAGCTATAGGGTCCTTGCCTCTGGTCTCTTTCCCCGCAGTCATCTAAATGCCTGGTGTGCCTACATCTTAGAATTTCAATGTGCCTGCTTTCACCAGAAATTTTCAGATTATGATGTCTAGAAAATCATATAGTCATGGTCATGTGAAAAGAGGGTACAAAGGATTGCACATGGTCCTGCAGAATCAGGGCTTTCTGCTTTACTGAGGACACAATATTGAGGTGAGGATGGTTTAGTTCCTTGCATGTGTAATGTTGAGATCAAGAGGATTGCAGTCTTATCTCTAAAACTGGGTTCCCTGGTACACTCCTGCCTGAGAACCCAGCGTGGACGTAAGCATCATGAGGTTCTGAAAACAGACTTTGCTTTTGTGTCCTGTTTAAAATCCACCTGTTGATCCTTCTAGGATTGTACTTTGTGTCTCTGATGAAATGGCAAATATACCCTGATCACTCAGAAATACTCATTCCCATTAAAATGCCTCTGTGCTTGTTGTCAGGAGTTGAAGATACTTTGTGAACGTTTTGTGTTGCAAGTCTAAGTCCATTTCCAGTTCTTCAGTGAAAATACTATGATTAAATAATGAACATTGAAATGTGCATGTGGCTTTTTTTTGTCTGACATGATTAAAATGCCTAATGGTATGTTTAAAAGTTGGACTTTATCACCAATGAAGAGTGCAAGCAGAGTTCTTTAAAAGGCCGAGACTGATTTCAAAGAACCTAGTGTTCTGAGAAATATTGCCTGCAGAAAATGTAACCATGTGGCACATTTTTTTGACTCTTAAGAACAACTATAGAGGCACTTCCAATATAAAGGATAATAAGTAGTAAGTACTCTAGAGTAGTAAGGTATTCTAACTTCCATATTAAGTTGCATGGCTGGTAGGTACTACAAGTAAGGCTGTATAGATTTGTATCTGCAGGGGAATTTATTAAAATCCTTAAGGTTATTAGTTTTTTTTATTCTTCTGTTTATTAGACAAAGGAGATGGATATTTTTGGTTGAAGATTCCAGTCTAGAATAGGTGATTGTTTAGGATTTGTCTCTCCTGAGCTTAGCCAGGTGGTAAGTTACCCAGCCTGAGTCAGTTGTCTGAACTTGGTGGGGAGCAGTGGGTGCTTTGCAAGAAAGGTTTATCAGGTAGGCAAGGTGGATGAGATGAATGGAATAATTTCCTGCTGTTGGTGCCCTCTGAGCACTTCAGTAGCCACAGAAAAATTTTGGTCACCTGGATTAAATGCCTAAATTTTAGGTGATTGAAGTTGTTCCATGCTTTCCAGTTGCTCTCTATCATTACGCACTGAGTTGGCTATGAATGCAATGACTGCTTGCTGTGTACGTGTGAGCTCATTGGTCACAGCATGTCATTGGTCACATCTTAGGCCTGTCTGTGTACATTGAGGTGGTGGTGGATGTTACTGGTGCTGCCTTACTCTGCCCAAATACTGCTTACAATTACAATCTGCTTACAATTTCCTCACCTGTTTGTTTAGGTTAGGTTTTATGGCTGATATCTTCTGAATACTTCCAAGAAGAAATATTTGTAGTGTTGGATTAATCTTGCAGGTTAAGATGTCTGAATGTAAACAGCTGTATGTCTGCAGTGAGGCTTAAGCTCTTTTAATAATAATCAGAGGAGCTGCAGGCAGTACTGTCAAGCCTAGAGCATAATTGTGTCATCCTAAACAAGACATTACATCTGATCAGCTGAAAGGCTGTCTAGACTTTGCTGACTACTGTGAGATTGTAGGTACTGAACCCACACATTGACATGAAGGTACAAATGGGTCATTGTACACATCTCTGTCCACAAGAAATACCCTACCCAGCATGTGTGAAAAAAGCCATGTAACAACATCTAGAAAACATTTTTCCTGCAACTTGAACGATCACCATCAAGCCTTCCCACAATATGTGCTAATTTGAAGAAACACAACTAGAGTGTTAACGAACCTTCCTGTAACTGAAAGCTTTCAAAAATCTTTGAACCTATTCACGTGCATTTTTGCTCAACTGTCATCATACAGTTCTGTGCAAAAGCAAAGGATCTGCTCCTTAAACATAGCTAATAGTTATGGTCTTAAGATGGAGCCTTAGATCTTCCTGAAGAAATTGGACGGAGATATATCCAAAGTTTCCTGTTTTAGAAGAATTTGATAAACAGGTAAGTATATGGTAAACAGTGATTCTATCATGGTGATCTAGTTTACAGATTAAAACATTGCACTATTTAATGAGAGTGTAGACCTGCAAGCACAATAAGAATTACTACACTACAGGAGTAGATAGTAGAATAGAACAGTGATGTATAAAATGCAGTACCAGCAAGATATGTGCCTTTGAGATTGAGCCGGAACAACAACTCCTTGAGATTTTAATCTTCTGTGAGGCAATGGTACTGGCTATCAAAGCAACTTTTTCTCAGTTTGGTCATTCTGTAAGCTTTTTCTGATTCTTAAAATCAGCTGGTCTTCTAGGGATAAAATTACCTTTTAAGTATTAGGAAACTTTTATTCCTGAGTGACTAATAAAAGCCATGGGAGAAATTGGAAGTCCAGTCGCTCTTTAAAAACAACCAGACAAAGTAAACTTCTTTTTATAGTTAACTGTATGTTCAGCTGTTAAGGTGTAGTCTCCTGCCTCTCCCTGTTCATACCCAGAATATACTTTATACCTGTGTATTAAATACTGGGATACAAAAGTAGTTGATATACAAAACATGCAAGGCTCATGCAAGAAAACTTCTTCAACACTAAGATCTCTTTCCTTTCCTTCCTGAGTGCCTCTTATATTCTCACAGTTCTGTCTGTTCAGTCATGTACTGTGAAAATGGTTTGGTGCAGCAATTTGTTTTTAGGATAAAGTAGTTAACTGTTTCACTGGCTCTTCAATATAATAAAGAGTATTAGAAAGTTACTGTTAGAAGTATTTTGATTTCAAAGGGAAAGAGGTGAGGATTTTTTTTCATTTCATACATTTTTCCATATTTGAGATAATTATAGCTTACTATATTGATGTAAACTTGGTTCCAAAGCACTGTAAAAACATCTAGTCTATCTTGTGTCCTTCATGTTGTACTTGAATGAATAGCTGTAAGCCTGATTAGGGAAACTGACTGGAAATGACTTATCTTTCCATTGTTTCAAGGTGACTTTTTCTCCTAATGAGAGTAATCTAGTTCTGCAGTGCAATTTAATACAATAAGGTATAGTATATCATCAAGCAAGGACAAAACCAGTATTTTTTTATCTTGTATTATTTATTTTGTGATTAGTCAAGGCTACATCATCTTGTAGATTTTCGTGGCTATCAGCATTCCAAAAATCTAACCTGACTACTAGCCTGCCCTATCATCTTTTCTTTCCTTTATTCTCTGGTCTACCAAGAAAATAATTTAGTTTATTTTTCGAGACACACGGATGTGCACCAGATGGCTTTGGATAGTTTCAAGGTCTTGATGAGTTATTGGAGTAATTAGTGTTGGTGTAAGTTTTGACACCTGACCATAATGTTGAACTGTGTATTCATCACGTTAAAACTTTTAAAGTATAAAGGTTTATTTTACTAAGACCTTTGATACAGTGCTTCAAATGTCATTACAGATAATACTATATACCCACTTCATGGTCAGAAATGCTTTCATTAGTAAAATTTTTGGTCTTATACGGGGATCAAAGGCACTCTACATTTAGGTGATACAATAATTTTATGTTGGAAGGAATGGTAAGATACCATTCAGGAAATGATTTTAATGGTGATTTGGTAAATATTTCTAAAATATGAATATAAGATATTGAAAATTATACAGAAATTGATATATAAATATGATTTACAGGCTATGAAATTTAAAAAATAGTGGACATTAATTGAAAAAGGCCTTGTCCTGTAGGTCTGTGAAGTCTTGCTCTTTTGTGCAAATCTCTGTTGCCACATCAGGTTTTATACATTTGGATTTATAGTGTAAATGTGAGGATAACTATTAAAAAATTTTGCTTCTGTGTATATTACTTCCAGATTTTGTTTCTTCTGTAATATATATACCTTCTAGATCTGATATACAGTATATATTGTTTTGATAGCTAAATCTGATTAAAAGAAGAAATAATTACTTCTCTTTGACAGAGGAATAAATCCATTACTTTTCAGTGTTCATCACTGTTAATCTGTGTGTCACTTGTAACACAACTGTCTTTGGATGTAGCTGTAACAGCTACATTACCATGCAGCCCTGGCCTTCATGATGTAGATATGTTACTTGATATTTTGATCTGAGAAACAGTTTTGAAACAAGATATTTTCATCCACCAAAAATACCGAATTTTTTGCAATTAAAGCAGAGTAAGTAACTCCTGTACAGAAAAATAGTGTGTTAACGTTTAAACAAATAGGAATTCCGTGGGATTGCTGGACACTAATAGCATGTGTAAGTATTTACAGGATTGGAGCTTTTATAAAATCATAAGCAGAATTTGAGCTTTCTTTCCTTAAGAATCACTGCTTAGTCACTTCAGGCCTACCTATACTACTGTTTCCTTTTTGGTTCTGATTAGTTAATCCATGTGTCTGTTAAAGCACCCTGGTTGAACAAATGGAGAGCTGTGGAGGTATTGGAGCTCCTTGGAGTGGGGAGTATCACCCCTTATGTGGATTCAGTCTGCTCTCTGACCAGCTCTCTGTTTATTTAATATCTGTCCTTATCCTGTTGAAGATCTGATACATTCTTAACTCAGGTCTCCCTAGCCACATTAAAAATTAAGCTGCATAACTGGTTCATACAATTGTCATACTCTTTTGTTTTGAGACTGTGTATTTGCAGTAATTCACCTTGTCTGTGTAAGACTTTTCTTTCAGTGAGTGGGAAAGGGTAACATTCTCCAAAAGAACATTTGGAGCTTTTAGTGTCACAGGACTGACTCACTCTGTGCTTGTCCCCCTCCATTGACTGGAAGGAGCCAGGAAGACTTTTTAAAAAACACTTTGGAATTGGAAATACAACTTGCATGCTGCATGTAAGAGTTCATTTATTCTGTTGGGTTAGTACTCTGTCGTTCAAAACCATTTTAGGGCTGTAGTGTTCTTACCTTTTCTAGGTGTGGGACATTGGAGGACAGCCAAGGTTTCGAAGCATGTGGGAGCGTTATTGCAGAGGAGTCAATGCAGTTGTGTAAGTTTTCTTTTGTATGTCCATAGAAAATGTACTTTGCAACATACATTATTATAACAGTAGGTATTACATTTAATGATATATAAATAAAATAGGTATGGTTTTTTTTCTGTCCACCTCCATCACATAAGAAGACCCATTGCAATAAAAGTAGTGTGTTTTGCACATGCAGCAACCCCGACATGTAAGTAATTGCATATTCCGGGCCATTTTTTCCCCATGGGCTGTATTTAACTCTATCTTCCTGTATCAATAAATGCAGGGCTTATACAACTCTGGATTTTTCTAATGCTGTTGTCAGTATTAACATGTTTGTCACATTTCAGGTGTTATAATGCAAATTTCTGCAAGTAATGGTCAATACCATAAATAACTGTATTCTCATTGCAGTTACATGGTGGATGCAGCAGACTTAGAAAAAGTAGAAGCTTCAAAGAATGAGCTGCACAGTTTGATAGATAAGCCACAATTGCATGGAATTCCAGTAAGTGTTTTCATTATTATTCTTACCTGAATATCAACAGTGTAGCCTAAATCCTCATGAGTTGGTTCCTCTGGTCTCTTAAAAATACTAGGTTATATATGATGCAGCCTTGATGCATTGAGCAGTCTTAGAAAAATTACTGTGTTTTTTTTTTTTTTCATAGTACTCAACAACTTAAAAATACTGCAGTGTGTTTGTAAATTTTCTTGTGTAAAGGTCAGAATAGATTTGGAAAAATTGTGTTTTCACATGTGGCATTATCAGACAGTGATTACTTCCAGTCAGTCCCTTGTTGGCTGGATTTCAATCAGTGACTCAGGTACGTTTCTGGCAATATCTTAAGGCATGTGAGATCCGTCTTTCTGCAGGTTGGCACACAGTAACTTCAAGTAGTGTCCTCTGCCTGCAGAGATTGTGTAGGAGCTTGGCTTTTATGTGTCCTGACGTTTTCTTGACTTAGTATTTCAAACTAAATTGTGTGGAAAAAATGCAAATACGCATCTGTTCTCCAGTTGGAAGTGTCAAAGAATAGTGTATTCAGTGGAAATTCTCATGAGGAATTACGAAGATGTAGACTAATGTTGTTTCTTTAAATGCAATCTGCCAATTTAGGAATCCATCAGGTTATCGTTGGTCTTACGTTGACGCCACCAAGCAAGAGTTCGTACCTTGATTATAAGAAGGAAAACAGTTGTACATACAAATGAGGAAGAAGTTGCTCACAACCTGATGGCTCTTCCTTGGCCCCCGTTTTTGTAAGCAGTTACTTGGACACTTGGCCACTACAAGTAATCTTAAGTTATCTGAGGATGAGTAGACAGTGTAAGGACTTCAAGAACATAGCTGAACTGTGTCAAAACACTGTCAAAGCCACAGAAGGAACTTACATTAAGATAAGCCACCACAACAGGAACTTGAGATAAGTACAGACACCACAGCAGGAAGGAGCTAATTCCAGGCGTAATGAAGCTGAAGGTTTAGTTAGCATCTGGACATCCCACTTATCCACACATTGCCACCATGGCAAACTGTGGGAAAGGAAGTAAATGTTCATACCCATGCCATCCCAAGTTATGGGAATGGCATCTACACCGCATGGATACCTGGGACTTGGTGTGTATAAGTATAGAGTCAGTCTCCTTCTCTCTCTCCCTCCTCTGCTCCCACTATTCTCAAAGAAGAATTTTTCAAGTGATTCTCCATCTTTTTTTATAAGGTTTGCTATTATTGTTGTGATCTTATATTTTAAGTATCTATTGAACAAGTCCTACAGAAATCTGTAGTTATGCTGTTCATGGGGAGTGACATTGCCTGTCCTTTGCACTCTCTTCACAGGCTTTTTTGCTTCTCACTTTTCCTTACTGAAATGATTGGTCTCTCGTATCTTCAGTAGTATTTAATTAAGTTCCTTGCCTTTTATATGTTATAATGTCACATTCCAAATGCCCAGCCTGACCAGCACAGTAATTTCCAAGGTGCAGTGATATATTTTTTACTTACTTTTATTTCATATGTAGTAATTAGTATTGAACTTCCTTCAATTTATTGTGCTCAGGATTTGGCACTATAGATTTTAAAGCAACCTTATTAATCTTGACTGCAAGTAATGAGTTTAATATGTTCCAGATTCATGGGATATAATGGGACAGTCTTGAGTTAGAATTGTAGCACATCTAGAAAACAATAATGCAATCCTAACTAGAAAAGCCTTCAGTTGCTTACTTTATCTTAGAATGTGCTCAACCCAATTATCTGATCTTCATTTATACTTAAAGCCTTAAATAGGAACTCTGAAGTTCCAGCATCTATTTGGTAAATTTTCTGCATTTCTTGTACTTAATTCCTAATGGCTGCCTTTTAGATTTCTACCATGGATGCTCAAAGTGGAGGGAGAGGAATTGGTCATTTGGCTGGTGTATAGGTGATACTTGATTTGGAGGCTGAGCTATTCAGTGCATCAGTGTTAAGAAGCAAGGGAGCAAAAAAAAGTAGAGAGAATTGTGTCTGGGTGTTTAGGACCTAGCCTCTGCTGTTGGGGCCCTACTTTTGATTAATGTCAGTCTGGTTCTCTGAATTGAATATCCTTCAGCAGCTTGAGTGTACCTGATGCATGCTTTCTTCCACATTTCTTTGCATTTAATCTGACACCATCCTGTAATGCCATCCAGAATGGAGATATTCACTTCCAGAGGAGACTTTTGATACTAATACACCCAGAAATAATTTGATCCAGTTTTCAGAGGGTATACATCCAGCATCTGGCCCTGACGAGGAGCAGGCTTTCCATGATGCTCCCACAGTCATTGGTCATTTTGAATATGTCCTCTATTGCATTCTAAATAGCTGCAAGATCCAGAATAATGCCAATTAAAAGTTAAAGACAAAAATAAACTTCCATTGCTCCTGGATTTAATACGCATATGAATGATTTCTTTCAGGTGTTAGTTCTTGGAAATAAACGAGACCTCCCAGGTGCACTGGATGAGAAGCAGTTAATTGAGAAATTGTAAGTAGCTGGCTTTGGTAAAAAGCTGAGACATTGTGAAATTTGATATGTAAGTCAAAATCATTGGTAGTCATTGGCAATAACTGTCTATAAAAGATGCTGTTTTCCATTTTCAGATATTCCACTTTGAGCTCTGCTGGCACCTGATGTAGTGATCTAGGCCGATAACTGACTGCAGTAGATTTGAACCTCTCTTGATTGTTGTTCTGGTTGTGTAAAGTTATTTCAGATAATCCTGTTTTCCCATACAACTGCTCTGGATAGTAATAGGGTCATTTTGAATTTTCACAGTACATTGCAGTGTCAGTTCAATGCTTGAATGGCATTAGAACAGAACCATTTCAAACTACTGTTGGTAAATTCAAGCAGGTCAGGTACTTTTGCCATATATCCAAAGCATAACTTAGGGATTACTGAAACTAACAAATTGATGCATAGTAAGCATAATTGTAAAGAAAATACACAATTTTGTAAAAATGATCAGTATAGCACTAATTTTGTGAAACAGGGTTCACAAGTCACATAATTTTAATTAGTAGAAAGTGAAGTTTTCGTATAGTAAGGGTGGTCCAAAGTCTGGGCTACTAAACTGGGACTCACAGAATGGCTGAGGTTGGAAGGAACCTCAAGGTCATCTTGTCTATCCCCTGCTCAAGCAGAACCTTTTGTCCCTTGGAGCTAATTGCTCTGGACCATGTCCAGACATCTTTTGAACATCTCCAAGGATGGAAACTTTGCAGCCTTTCTGGGCAACCTTTGCCAGTGCTTGGTCACTCTCAGAGGTAAAAAATGTTTCTGTGTGTTCAGAGAGAGCTTCCTGTGTTTCAGTTCATGGCCGTTGCCTCTTGTCCCATCACTGGGCTCCATCTTCATTACAGGGTCCATTCAGATTTTTGTACACGTTAATAAGAAGTTCCCTAAGCTTTTTCTTTAGGCTAAGCAGTCTCAGCTCTTCAGCCTTTCTTAGTATGTGAGTTGCTCCAGTTCCTTAATTATTCTGGTCATCCTTTATTGGACTCTATCCCATAGATTCATATCCCTCTTGTACTGATGGTGCATAGCTGTCAGGTAGAGCCTTACTGATGCTGAGTAAAAGGGAAGGATCACCTCATTCAGCCTGCAGGCAGCACTCCTAATGCACCCCAGAATACCATTAGTATTTTTATCACACTGCTTGATCATGTTTAACCTGGTGACCCACCAAGACCCCCAGGTCGTTTTCTGCAAAGCTGCTTTTCCAGAAGTTGGCATAAGACGTGCTGGTGCCTGGGGTTGTTCCTCCCCAGGTGTAGGTCTTAGCACTTCCCCTCGTTGAGCTGCAGGAGGTCCCTGTCAGCCCTTTTCTCCAGCTTGTGGAGGTCCCTCTGGGTGGCAGCACAACCCTTTGGTGTATCAGCCACTCTTCCCAGTTTTCTGTCATCAGCAAATTTCTGCTTTGCCCCATCATTTGCAACAAATGAAGATGCAGAACAGGATTGGACCCAGTACTGGTTCCTGGTGTACACTGGTAGTCACTGGGCTCCAGCTTGCCTTCGTGCCACCGATCACCTGCTGTTCAGCCACTCTTCAGTCCATCTCACCATCTTGCATCCAACCCATACTTCCTCAGCTTCCTCAGTCTATGGGGATATTATGGAAGACACTGTCAAAGCCTTACTCAAGTCAAGGTGCACAATATCTGTTGCTCTCCCGTCATCTACCAAACTGTAGATTTCATTGTAGAAGGTTATTGAGTTGGTCAAGCATGATTTCACTTTTGTGAATCCATGCTGACTACTCCTGATCACCTTCTTGTCTGTCACATGCCTGGGAATAGTTTCCAGGATTAGTTGCATCATCACCTTCCCAGGAATCAAGGTGAGTCTGACTGTCCTGTACTTCCCTGGGTCTTCCTTCCTGCTTTTTCTGAAGAGTGATGTTTGCCTTCCTCTACTCTTAGGCACATTTCCCAGTCGACATGGTTGTTCAAAGGGTATTGAGTGGCCTCACAATGACATCAGCCAGTTCCTTTATCACTTGTGGGTGCATCCCACCAGGGCTGATGGACTTCTATATGTCAGGTTTGTGTATTTATTCCCTGATCTGGTCCTCTTCCATTAAGGGTACAACTTCTTTGCTCTTAACTTTTGATCTCTGGGGCCTGGGGTTTCTGAAGGCTCTTCTTGCTAGCAAAGGCAGCATATTCATGTCCTGTGTAACCAGGTCCCCTGTCTCATTGAGCAGTGGGCCCACATTTTCTCCTGTCTTCCATTTGTCACTTTCTAGTTTCCTTTGACATCCCTTATGGGATCCAACTTCAGCTGGGCTTTGGCTGACCTGCTAGTGTCTCTGCATTCGTGGACAATGTTTTTTTATTCTTCCCTGGTTACCTGTCTCTGCTTTGACCTTCTGTATGCTTCCTTTTTATTACTGGGTTTTGCCAAGAGCTTGTTGTTCATCCACTTAATGCCTTTTTGTTTTTTTGCCAGGCTTGTTAGGATAGGTTACTCTTAAGTTTGGAGATGAACTTTGAGTATTAACCAGCTTTCTTAAGCCCTTCTTTGCTACAGGGCCTTATTACATGGGACTTTTCCAAGCAGATCCCTGAAGAGGCCAAGTCTGCTCCCTGAAGTCCAGGCAGGTCCCTATTTAGTTCTCTTCTTTACTAGAGTCTCTCGTGTGGTCTCCAGACTTCAGTGCCTTCACTCTTCACCTGCTTCCGGAAAATGTTTTGTGCATGTCTGTGTCACTTGTGTGAGGATAAATAAATGAAAAAATGACAAAGTGCTCAGAAACTCTGAGGGGGGTAGGAGAATTCCCAAAAAGAAGTTGATTAAGAATCAGTTTCTTCCTAAATGTAGAAGCATCCTTTCAGTAGGAGTCAGGTCTGATATATTAATATGATATAGTAAACATCCTGAAGATAAATGGTGCAATCATTTGAGTATTATTATTTTGTTAAGATTTACTGGAGATAAAAACTTGGAATTCTAAGTGAAAAGAATAAAAGGTAAATGATAAGACATGGGTAATACTTGGTTGCGACCCCAAAATGTTATTTTTAGCTTATGGATTTCTGTGGTTTTATCTCTCACTATTACACTGATCTAATGAGAAATTCAAATTTTTGTGAAATGACTTTATAGCCTTTTAATCCTTATAGTTTAAGAAATGTGTGGTTTTCTGTGTGCAGTGGCATATTTTAAGAATTTAACATCTGAGACTAGAATTGAACCCACTGAGTAAAAAGCAGAAAACATATAATTTAATGGAAATTCCTGATTTCAGTGTTTGTGGAGTTATAACAGTACTTATCGTTTTTGTTTCTGTAGAAACCTTTCAGCTATTCAAGACAGAGAAATCTGTTGCTATTCTATTTCCTGTAAAGAGAAGGATAACATAGGTAAGCTTCTTCTGGTGTCATCAGTGTATGCTTTGTACTTTGGATCAGATCAGGTTTGAACATCTACCTCCACTATTATTGAAAATCTCAATTTACATCAAAAGATATTTTGCAAATATTGTATGTGGCTGTATTTGTTTCAACATAGAATTATATGTAATTTAAAAATAACTTGTAGAAATATTTATTTCCATGAGAAGTTAATTTGACAGGGACCTTGGAAAAGCATATTTAAAGCCTGGAGTAATTGAATCCTTTACAAGAAACCTGTGTTACTTTTGAAAAAACAGTAGCTGCTTTATGAAGGCCTTCCAATTATTAGGTGATCCTAAAAAATTTTGGTGATTTACTCTATACATGATTTTATTTGGTAAGCAGGTTTTACGTGCATGTGGCTGTTCCTCGAACTGAGGGACTGGTGCTTTTTTCCAACTGGAAATGCAACGAGTGTATCCTGTAGTCAGTGAAGACCTGTCCCTCCCATGAACTTGTCCCATCTGCCTTTGCTTTTTGCCTTTTCCTCTCTTTTCTATCTTCTACTTTCCTGTCCCTTTCCTCTGTTATGTTCTCCCATTCCCTTCCCTCCACAAGGCAAGAGGAAGGGATGAAGCACAGGCTGAGCCAGCAGCAGTTGCCTGGGGGCATGCTACCTCTGTGCCACCCTTCTCTGCATGCTGCTAAAACAAGTGCTGGATAGAGGGATACAGCCTGGCTAGATATTTATGGCTGCTGCATGAGGAAGCCAGACTTGGTAGAAGAGCTGGGCAGCTCTGTAGGGCTCAGCTGAGTGAGGAACTGTGAGAGTGGGAATGGGAAGAAAGCCAGTGTCTCTCAGCAGCAGGGGAAATTTCCATCCTACACAGAGGGGACCAGGTAGTGGAGATGGTGACGAGACCAACATGGCACCTGGACTTCAGTGAGCTGGGGGAGATTTCAGCTGTGTGCACAGATGTCAGGCAGTGAGGGCTTCGCCTGGAAGTGGTGTACATTTGGGTATGTTAATTTGAAGGAGACCAGACCCAGGTTTGCTGCAGTTTGGGGTGCAACTGTTACCTCTGAGTGAGGGAAATGCACGGAAGGTTCTGTTACACTGGGGAAGATCAGACTTCAGGAGATAAGGACTCTGGAAGACAACACAGGATAATCTCAGTAGTTGAAGGGCAGTGAATGTGATCAAGGTTTTTGAAACGCTGTGCTTGATCCTCGTCAAATTGGCAAGGCTGCAGTGAAGATTCTCAAAAGTGGGATTATGACTGGAAGCTAGTAAAACCAACTTAAATTCTGAATGAATCCTGGAGAAAACAGATTCTGATCCTGGTCCATTTATATGGATGTCGTGGAGGAGAAAAGCATGCAACAAAAAGCATGCTAAAATTTGCATGAAAGAAGGATCATTGATGCAGGGCAGTGTAGATCACTTACTTGTGGAAGTTCTGGGAGTAGTGATGAAAAAGACTCAAATCCTAACTGAGACTTGGTCAAGTGTCTTCCAGTGTAATATTGTGTCTAGAAAGACTAGCCAGATTCTTGAATATTTGCCAAAACCAAGATAAAAAATAGGAGCACACTGCATATACCATGTGCGTTTGGGACTGTGTGGGTATTGTTGGCGCACCGTGTGTCATATTTTGAGGAAGACCTTGAGAAAAGAGGTTGGGTGAGAAGCTAGGGAGACCAAAGGGCTGGAAAGTAGCATTTATAATGAAAGACTGTTATGCAAATATATTTAGCATATTAAATTGATGAAACTACTAGTCTATTAAAGAGAAGACTGGGAGCTGTCTTCTTTCTCTGCATTTTTGATTGATGTCAATGCAGTTGAATGAGATGATACTGGTTTTTCAGTGCAAGCTGCAGCCTAGCTAACTGGTCTCATTAGGAGGTACAGGTCTAAGGCTGCCAGTTACTGTGTCCTGAGAGACTGTGGAAGATTATTACATAGTTATTAGCTTTTCTGTAAGTGCTGTGGGTTGCTTTTGTCTGCAGTCTCAGTGCCTAAGCTGGTCTGCAAGGATATCATGGAGTGCTGTCTTGAACTTACGACAGATATGGCAACAAATTTCAATTTGAGGGCTAGAGCTGCTGCTGCCCCCTGACATCCTTCCTGCCTTCCTGACAGATGTTACTGCCTTGAGGCAAAAACATCTAATCTGCTCATGAATCAGTTTGTGAACTGCTGCAGTTTTCAGCTCAGTGCATTAGATTGCATCAGGAGGGGTGCCAATTTCAGCTATCAGATTTTAGTCCAGCGTTGCATGTCTTTCAGAGACCTTGGACTCCTACAACCTACCTAAATGGCTTCTTAATGTATTGTCGGGTGTTTGCCCTTCTCATTCCTTCTGTTTGTGTATTTGGCTTTGTTCTCACACAGCATTTCATTCTAGTCTGGATTTTACAGTTCATTTTATGGTCATCCTAAATCTTTGCTTTTTCAACAGCTCCTTATCTATGGCTTAAAGAACTTGATGTCAGTCATCGTATTTCAAGAATACAAAATGCACATGATTTAATAACATACAAAAAACTAGAAAAGGGCCACCTGGAGGTTTAGATTCTGAACTTTAATTATGTGTGAATGAGAACCTGTGATTTCTGGGTTTTGTTTGGTCGGGGTTTTTGTATTTGTATTAACCTGCTGGTGTTCTGTTGTGCTTCTACAGTCTGCAAACAGACTGTTGAGTTTCTCATTTTGTTTCATCTATCCTGGCAGACATAACATTACAATGGCTTATTCAGCACTCCAAATCAAGAAACTGTTGAAGAAAAGTTTTGCTGAAGATAACTCTTCCCCAGTCACTTTGACTCCTATCAGCTATACACACTGAAAAGATAAGGAATGCAACTGTGTACTACCAGGACTCACTGTGGTCATATTTGTTAACAGAAGTAAATCTGAGTTGTAACTTGTCTATTTTGATTCTTTATTTTTTGAATCCAGATATTTGTCTGCCTAGGTGAAATTCCTGAACGCCTTAATACATGACTGGAAGAAACCGATTTTTTGAGCTGAAATGTTTTAAGTTTATGCATGCCAATTGTCAAATACATAGTAATTTTTTTCTAATTTGAAGCTGAATAAACTGTGCAGTGGAAACAAATGACTGTTTTTTTTGAGTGTAGCATATAATTATTCATACAGAATGTTTTCCCTGTGAACACATGTAGTTAAATACTAATAATCAATTAAAACTATAATTAAGAGCTGCTTATTTGACCAAAATGCTGATACTCAGAACACTTTCAAATACTCTGGAGAGAAGTTATTTACGAAGTTATGTATCTGTAGTTACTTAGTTTTTCCAGTCACTAATGTGAATTATTCATATGAATATTCTTTTGGAATTGAAAAATAAATTCTAGACAATCCCATCCTTCTTTATTGGGAGAGGAAAGAGTCTGGAATTGCAGTGGGTGTTTTTCTTAAACAGAGTGTGAAATAGAGAGCAGGTGAGATCACGTGCAATCCTCTTTGACATTATTAACCCCAAATTCATGGATTTCCTAAGCATTTTTACTGTAAATGAAATGGTTTTCATGGTGTTTCTGGACTACTCTGTCCATTCCTGAAACTTTAGAATTTTCAAGTATGCAACATAAAATGGCTGGGCTTGGAAGTAGGATTAGTCCTTTTGAAAGAGACTAAGGAAGCAATTCACTTTTAAAATTTTGATGCTTTGCTAACATCTTACAGATACTTGCTTCCAAGTTCTTCACTTAAAAAGCACTCTGATGGGAGCTTTTCTGTGAGTATGGAAATTCTATTACACATGGAAAGTTCATGTCAAGAAATAGTAGACAGACACTGAGTCGCCAAGTGTTTCAAGGACACTTGCAGATCTAAGAGGGAGAAGTTCAGGCATGGTGTTCTAAAGATGCGGTAAATCCACCAATTGCTATAGTATTGAAAGGGCAATAAGTCTTTTATGCAGTTCTTGCAGTTAAGTATATGAACTATAGAAATAGCTACATTTTTTTTGTCACTTCTATTTGAGGATGCTCTGAGGCTAGTGGATCTGATAAGCTGCTAAAAACATATGGCAGAGACTTGATAACATCTTTCTTGAGTGTCATCAGAATGCTACTACAAATGCGACAAACATCACAGCACTTGTTGATAATACTTGCGGTCGTACCTGCAGAGGTGTGGCCACAGGGGCTCATTGTTCTGTAGTAACAGGAAAAGAATTTGACTAAGTGCCGAGTGCTCAGTACATGAGTGGTGGATGCTCTTGAAATGGGGTGTTGCAAATGACCTTCCAAAATCTGACATCTAATCCATATAGTGACAATTTGTATGGTGAAAAAACAGCACTCAGTGGCAAAGGTGACGAATTTCAAATGCTCTTGTTGCTCATGGACTTTTGAAGGAGTAGAGCCATTGCAGAATATACTGGAATTGCGCTCACTGTGCATACAACCCATGAGCTGCTTCTGCACCAGTGGTCTCAATATCCTCCCTGTTGTGCTTTCTAGCAGTAGTGCCTCATCCTTCAGAACTCAGAACTGTCATCCTGGGGTGGAAAGTCATGCTTCTGGCATAAGAGCTCCACATAAAATCTCACTGAATCACTCCTTAATCTGGACCTCTCTTGCCCCTTTGCTGCAGGAGGCTTGTGGGAGTGGACACGACTTCTTTGCAGGTGTATTGCCGTTGGTAAGAAAGGCAGTACTGGCTACTATCCTTCCCTTGCTTTGCTCAGTGTAGTATTTCCTTGGGAGGTGACCAAAGAAGTTAACTTCCTGTGTCTGGTATACACATCATCAAGTACCAGTGCAAGCTGAGGACAACCTGTGGAGGGGGGAGCTCAGGTTTGAGATTGGCTGAATGAAGTATATTGGGAATAAGAGGTGAAAATTAGCAATTTTGTTATTAAAATTATGCCATTTACAGCATATGGTGATTTTTTTCCTCATTTCTCCTACTGTGTAACCTTGTATCCAAACCTTAGGCAAATCAGCACAGGCACTGGTTGCACTGTTCCCATTTGCAACAGCCTGTCTGTTTTTCAACAATTTGCCTTCAAGTAACTTTTCAGAATGGGCTTAGCTGCAGGTGAGTGTTTACTGTCACATTCAATAGCTTTGTGGGAAAGATGAACTGTAGATGACTGACAACTGTGACATCTTATTTCTGAGACTCTCTATTGCCCGGAAGTGTTATACAGATCTCGACCACTGGAGACATTACTGCAGCAAAATTGTTTGGAGAGGTCACAAACACATCTACCAGGGAGCCTCTGTTCAGGGAGTGTCCCCTTGCTCAGGCAGCAGTACATAATTCAGTGCCTTGCATGGATGCACACTAGGAGTGTTTCAGAAGCAGGGAGGGCGTGCAGAGACAAGGAGTGACCACACTGTTTTCTGCTTGTCAGCACTCTGAGAAGGTGACTGCAAGACGACTGCAGCAGAGGCTGCTGTTGTGCTCTGGCTCTGCTTGGGGGGTGGTGAGTGCCCTGCAGTGCTCCGAGGTCCTGATTCCCAGGCATGTGTGGTGCTGGCAGTCTGATCTACATGCACAGCATCCTTCAGGCTGTGGGAGAAGAGCAGTGTCGGGTGATGTGGACAGCTGAAGAGCTAGGACTGACCTTCAGTTTAGATACAGCTAGAAACCCCAGACCCTACAATGTAAAGAACCCTAAAACAGCGCAAGGGTAGCAGTGATATACACGTTTCACTTCCGTTTTTACCTACTCGAAGTGTAGGAGCAGTTTTAACTGTTACCCAGGGCTATAAAGGACCACGAGGTGTCAACTGTATGTTTTACTTCCAGCACATTTTATTTATTAATTTTTTTCCTGCTAGTGATGTAATTTCCCCCATATTTCTTTTTAATTTGAATTGTGTATTTTAAGAAGAATCATGAACATAGAATTTTAGTTAAATGGTATTAAAAAAACCCCCCAAAGTCAAGTTTTTTAACAAATGCACTATAAAACTTCTATATTCATTGTAGAGAGCAGTGACACATGCATAATTTGTTCCTGAATAAGTTATTTTGTAAGATGCTGTTTTATTCAGTCACCTGAGCAGCAGATTAAATTGAACGCCTCTGTTCTGTGCTTTAGGACAGTGTGTATGTACCAGCTGTTACAAGACTTTCAAGCAGATGATGGAACATATACAAGAATTGTGTATAGTGACCCCAAAATTTTAAAGTTTGTGAAACAGAACAGGCTATACTTTTGGCCCATATCTCCACCAAGGCTCTTTTGCCTCTTGCTGTGCCCGAGTCTGGTCAGTGCCACACAGACTGTGATCCTGCAAGGACCAGCATAGCAAACTCTGCCTAGCTCAGGCCATAGTATCATCACTTGGAAGCCTGGAAGGGAATGGGGTTTGGGTGAAGGGCTGGCTTCTGGCTATTTTCTGCACCGTGGTTTCCAGGCCAGTTTATGCCTTGGAGTTGGTAAGTATCCATCTGTACGGTACACCTGTGCAGCACTTGTTCCTATGGATTTGTCTCACTCAAATGCCTTCAAGGAGCAGGACACATTTGTACTTTTCAAAGATCCCAGGGTACACTGGCAGGAGCCTTAGTATCTTACCATTATATTTTTATGCTTGGGACCTGAGACACAGACACACTCTTCTATGGGGAGTGCTTGGAAAGCAAGTAAGTATGAGATGTCCTTACATCCTCCTTATGGGGAAGGATGGTTTTAAGACCTGTAGGGCAACGAATAAGAGCAAACATCATGTGACATCAAATACGCTATGATCATATTTTATCCCTGGCAAGAGATGGTGTTGCATTATGCAAATCAAATGATTCATGTCATCATAGACTAACCATCACTAGTAAACTAAAGAAAAACTATTCCAGGTTCTCAGAAGATACGGCTGTCTGAAAGCCTCAGGGCATGGGACAAGGCAGAACTACTTTTTTTTCCTTCACTGCAGAAGAAATGGAACATCTGTGAGGAGTCATACTCCGTTTCCTCAGCAGGTACAAAGACTCCATGACAGACTGCAGACTGGATGCTGTTGTGTTTTCAGCTTTTAGTAGAAGCCTTTCCAGATTACTTGTGACATACTGGCAATGGTGTTACCCTCAAAAGCAGTGAGCTCTGCCTTTCTTGGTTGGCCCCCTGCCAAGACAGGCATTTTCTCCTTCAACTCAGACAAGTGACCTGACAGTTGTCCATCCTGGCTTTAACCCTCTTCAGGAGCTGCTGCTTATTTCCATTCTCTCTGCACTTTGCTTCCTGGCAAAAATGGGCATAATCCAAAGAGTCTTCTCAGTGCTAAAGTCATCTTGAAAGAAAACATCATATCCCACTTCTTGAGGACACTGTCTTCACTGCAGCATCACATATGGGATCCCAAGAAGAAAAGGGAATCTGGAATTGAGCTAACAAGAAAAGCTGAAGAGGAAATGCAGTCCAAGTTGTATGGGCAATGTGAGAAAACATGAGCTTGTGGTGTGTTACCATGAGGGACAGTCCCTTGACCAGCCCCCAGTTCTGCAAAGAGCTGAGGCTGAGCCAAGCAGCAGACAATGGCAGCACTTGTGTGCTGCATATAGTGTCCAAACCCCTCACTTTCTCTACCTGTGTGCTTGTGTTTTCCTGGCCCTGGCAATGCTGCCTCTCTTTTGCCTTTTCAGGTGTGGCTGCTGAGCAGGTCTCCACCAGCTCCTGGGGAAGGGAAGAAAGCTGATGCCGCCACAGCCATGTGGCAGCCAAGGGGGTTGGCCAGCACCCCCGAGGCTCAATGCTTGCTGAGCCTTGCAGGCCTGATGGCTGGAAAATGAAAAAGGACAGGAGATGTGCAGCTTATGGCAGCCATCTGTGAGTCTCTGCTCTCTGCTTGGAAAGGAGGGACCAGGATAAGGAAGGCCACTGCTGTTTCCCCAGGGTGAACTGGGTGCCAGACTCTTTGTGACATGGTTAGGTAATCCTCCTTGCAGGCACCTGGAAGTGCACTCCTTCTGATGGAGGATGGGGCTGGGATCACTTCTTGTGTCTGAGAAATTTTGAAGCAGCACAGCTTTTAAGACAGTGGGCAGGCAGTCCTGTGACATCCCATGGGACAGACTGTCCAGCTGTTGCTGGGATGCACTGGTGGCCTTGGTCCCTCTGGAGGTGACTGTGTCAGCGAGCAGAAGCATTTGGATTTGCACTGAAAAAAAAATTAAGAAAGATTAGCCATCTCTATATAGATTTCCCCAATGTTTCTCCAAGGCCATGACAGTGGGGACAAGGTGTGTTACAGTAATTCAGTTTGAGAGCTGCTGCTCTGGTTGAGTCTGCTTTTCATGGATTTTCATGTGTCTAGCACATCCTGTGATGGAGTCAAAGCTACACTGAGTTGAAGAAATAGGGAAGTAATTTCTCTGTAATCTCTGAACACCTAATCCTTGCTAATAGAGGCAATTTATCCCCAGGACTCAAAAGTAGTCATTTAGAAAATGCTTTTGTTTTCTGACTGAGTTGGACCAGATTGCACCTAGTGCATATAATTTTCCAAAATGGTCCCCAAGGAGGGTAGCTCATCTGTCTTTGAGTTTCAAAAACTGAAGCACTGTGATGCATCTATGTAGGCAGTATACTTTGTCAGGATAAGGTATTTACAGGTAAGTGCACTTGAAGTAAGTGGGTTTGTTAAGCAGCATTGCCTGACTCTTTGTTCATTATTATCTATAGATTTCAGGGAAAGTATTTTCACTTTAGTGGAAAGCAAGTCAATACATTTCCCTAATTCATCCTTCAGTGTAAAACCAGGCATGTGCACTGCTGGTATTTAAAATTATTTACTGATTAAAGGACAAGAAATCCAAGTTTGCAGCATGTCGCTTGATTTGGAGGCTACATGGTACAGCCATATTGGACCAAGAACCTTGCTACAGAGTTTCAAGAAGAAAAGAGCTCCCATGTTTTTGAACAGCCTGTTCCTTCTAATGTTGATAGCATTACCTAAGCAAGGTTATTCTCCTTATATGCTATGGAGAAGTTGTCCTGTAGTCTGAAAAAGAGACTGTAGTAGATCCTAAGGCTGTCAAGACCATTTATGCAGCATCTTGTACCTTCCTTCATTTTTTTTCTTCTTCCCTAAGTTTGTAGCAGTAGGACTTGAATGGACTGTTCTAAAACACCCAAATAGCTGTATTTTTTTTCCCTTTTTTTTGGCAGATGTGGTGAAGTCTAGTGGTGAGATACTGTGTGTCAGCTTCCCCTTTCTACTCACATGTGGACACAGAAATTCTAGGGATGAGTAGATCTCACAGAGTAAACAGATGCTTCTGTATCCAGAAATGCAACTTTTTTGGCTAAGAAAGAGGTGATCTGATGCCTCTATAGTTCAGAACACAGCATAGAAATATACATATGTATGTATTAATGCATGAAGTGGTTGAATGTATATCAGACATAGACAAAGATGATTTCTTGAAATCTGTTGGACAATATGTAAGTGTATTCTTCAAAAAATAGCTAAAATGAGACTTTTAGGAAAACAGTCATTCCTTTTCAGTCCCTAGAGAGCAGAAAATTGTGTTTTGAAGGCTTAAGCTTTACCTTTTTTTTAAACCTTTAACCCAAATCCACACACTAGATCTTCATCCATTCACAACCCCAAACACACATGTTGGAATTGTAAAAAGAGGAAAGGCCCAGTGGCTCCGGTGGGGGGAGAAATTGCAGTCCAAAACCAATGTGGTTGATAAGAGCAAAACTTCCTTTATTAGCAATCCAAAGGCATTTATATAGTGTACCAGCTTGTTAACTCTTAAGTCGCTTAAAACTTATCAAAGCGCATTTCTACTTCTACATAATTGGACTTACATTGGCAAGCTTCTACAGTTATGTTATGATAAAAGAATTCAGAGTTTACCTCCCCTTCTCCGGGTCTTATCTGAACAGCTGCAAATCTTCAAACTCCCTCTTTGTTTCCCAGGCCTTTTCTCACACAGGCCTTTTGCTTGCAGGCTCTTGCTACAGTTCTTTTATTGATCCCATAATTCTATCAATGATCCATGCCCCTGATCCCTCAATAATTCTGCAACACACACATGCAGCAACTTTGATGGGGTATAAAAGTGTACATCCATGTACTTTATGTGTAGTTGTACATGCAGATGGGTAGTTGGCTACCTGCCTACTTTATTAAGGTCAAAATTAACCTGATATTTGGAAGGAGGGGTCATCAGTCACAAGGAAGAAAGAGCCCTACATGCCCTCTCTTTTGTAGAAATTAATATGGATTATCTGTAAGCATTTTTGGTGAACTTATGCTGCATGGAGGTCTGTAAGTGCTCCAGAGAAAATCTATCAAGAGGGTCCGTGTTAATTTTGATATTTATTATACACTGTGCCACATAATTCAGCTTCCAGATCAGGTGAATTAAGAGCCTGCGTGCCGTCTTAGATCATTCCTCAACACCCCAGAGTTCAGCTCCCAAACTATCACTCTGCTCATTTTCTTGGTATGCAGCACATGGAAAATGCTCTGAGCATCCTGGTTCTGACTGTTAATCTGAAGACTGCTACATTAAGACAACTTTCATGTTTCTACAACCTCAGCTTCCATGCTGAGTGAAGAAAACCATTTTTGTAATGCACCTGTTTATCAGCTGATTTATTCCCTTGTGCTATACAGAAAAATCCACTGGTTTTCTGGAGGGCCTCCTGAGGAGCAGAAAAATGGATTGGTCAAAAAGTAAGTTTCATTTGCCTTTCAAAATTGCATCATCTTTGAGAAAGATGAATTACTGTCACTGTAAAGCAAGTCTTGCATGAAATGAAATGGAGGAAAATATGTTCTTAATATAAGATTCTCAGGAGGGCTGTCTTCTATTTCCAGGACCTGAGAGCTTGATTTTGTTCGTTTTGCTTGTGAAGAAGGCAGATATTCCAGGTAGTGAGACTTTTAACTTTTTTATCATCTCAGATCCTATTTCTTTGGGTCTGCACAATCTTCCCTGCACTCTGAGATTTTTTCAGTGTTTATCACCCAACCTGTATTGAACTTCTGAAATGTTGTGAATTGTAAGTTTCAACTTTTTGGGTTAGCAGCTGTCTTTTTTAAATGCACCGAGGGACAAAAAAATGGATAGAATATAAAATCTCTCTGTTTCAGTTAATTTCAGTTAATATAGTGACGATTTACTAAGTGCCTAACATCCAGAAGTGCTTTATGTTTTGCCCATGACCATCAGTGAATGAGCATAAGTTATTCTACACACCATTCATATTGCCGCTAATCTCCTTGGTCTGTTTGCTGCGTGGTCTAGAAAGTAAAGGTATTTTATCTGTGAAAAGTTAAGGTTAGCATATCACACAGCATGGGTCAGGTTGGCAGGGACCACAGTGGATCATCTGGTCCAACCTCCCTGCTCAGGCAGGGTCATCCCAGACCACATTGCATGAGACTGTGTCCAGACAGTTCTTGAGTATCTCCAGTGCGGGAGACTCCACAGCCTCTCTGGGCAACCTGTTCCAGTGCTTGGTCACTGCACAGTAAAGAAGTTCTTCATCATATTCAAGTGGAACTTCCTGTGCATCACTTTCTGCCCATTGCCTCATTGCCTCATTTCTAGCCATTGTCCTATTGCTCAGCACAACTGAGAAGAGCCTGGCTCCATCCTCTTGGCACCCTCCCTTCAGATATTTATTGACATTTGATGAGGTCGCCTCTCAGCTGTCTCTTCTAGAAGCTGAACAGGCCCAGCTCCCTCAGCCTTTCCTCTTAATACACATGCTCTAGTCCCTTAATTATCTTTGTTACTCTCTGCTGGACCCACTCCAGGGGATCTATTTCTCTTGTCCCGAGAAGCCCAGGATTGAACGCAGTACTCCAGGTGTGGCCTCACCAGGGCTGAATAAATGGGCAGGATCATCTCCCTTGATGTCTTTCAATGCTCTCTCTAAGGCACCCCAGGATTCCATTGGCCATCTTGGCTACAAGGACACACGGCTGTCGCACTGACAGTTTGTTGTCCAACAGAACCTCCGGATCCCTCTCTGCAGAGCTGCTTTCCAGCAGGTTGCTCCCCAGCCTGTACTGATAACCTGGGGTTATTCTTCTCCAGGTGCAGGACCCATTCAGGCTTGGAGGCAGAAAAACAATTGGAAGGCATTTTCATGAGTGGAAGAATGAAATCACCTAATGTGTTCTTAACCTTCTTTAACTTCTCAAATTCTCTTCATTCTCATTTCTCTGATAACTAGGAAGTCCTAAAGCTGTTTTTCATGCATTTGAAAAAAACAGTATTACATGCTTCATTTGCATCAATTACACAAAAAGCAGAGCTGAATGGCCTGTAAGTGGGGGTAGAATGATACCTTTAGTGCTTCAAGAAAGCAATATTTAATAAAGACTGCTTAGAAAAATCTATAGTGCTAGCACCAACAATTCTCTCTGAAAATACTGTGCTTTGGAACTTTAGGAATGGAGAAAGAGAATGGAATACATTTATGACTTACATTTTAAAGGTATTGCCAAAGAGATTAGCAATTAATCCCATACACATTTGCAATTTCATTGCTTGGAGTATTTCTTTGAAATCACATTATAGTAAGGTCACTGAAGCCCTTTTTTCCTTTATGTTTATATGATCATCTGGAAATATTTTATGAGTGGGTTTGTAGGTTATTATAAACAAAACCCAACAAATTAAAGGAATTGAGGAACAAGGCAGGCTTTATAAGGGGAGTGATTATCATTCATAAGAACTTTGTTTTTCTGCTAATTTTCTGACCAGTGTGGATTAATTGGTTTTCACCGAAAATAAAGTCAAGCTGTCACACTGCCTTACACGTACCAAAACAAAGTTCAAAGTTGTAGTTCAGTCTATGTCAAACTAAGCATAAAAGAGGAAAACACAAACAAAATAATGCTGCAGTAGTCAAACTGTTGGGAAACTGATTGCTAATTAAATCTGGCATAACTGTCAAAATAACCGTGCAATACATTTGAGAAATGAGACTCCAAAGTCACATGTAAGAAATCTGAGCATCAGAATTTCTCAATTTACTTGAGCTGTAAACTAATATATCAATGTCTTTAAAAGGAGGTGAAAGATGAGGGAACAGCAATAGGTATTTTCACAGTGCACAGAACTAAAGATATTAATAATTTTAGTGGATATTTTTCATGACATTTAATTGTCGTACTTTAAGTCTTAAACAGAGGATTTTAATGGGCACAGTAAAATTTTTGCCATTAGTTTTCAGTGCAATACAATTAAATGCCTGATGCTGAGGAGCTGGTATAAATCAGTGAAGCCAGTGGTGTCACAGATACACTGTTTGGGGCTCAAGTCCCTTATTTTGCATCAAGTGCAGCCAATCTGCACTATCAAACATTGCAAACAGGAAAACATGCTGTGTAAAACCTTGAGTGGGAATGGCATCTTTTGGGGAGGAGAATTGGAGGTCATCACTGCTGGCTGAGCTTTGCTGGTCCAGGGCCTAATGAAAACTGACAAATTACTCCTCAGGAAAAAAAAACCACTCCTCACAAAAATAACAACCATGTAAATTAATATGATACACAAAGGGGGTGAAGATTTATGTGGCTGTTTCCTGCATCACTTTCATCTGGCTTCCTTTTTTTGTGCTGCTCCCTAATGATACTCATTTGTCTGCTTCACTTACTGCTGCCTCCCCTTCCTCTCATGCCATTCCACTACTGCTGGGACACACGAGGCTGCATCTTCCTGGCCTCTCTCCATCCCCACTGAGGTGTTTTTGATGGCAGTCGAGCTGTTGCAGCTGAGGAAGCTCCTTTGCCCATCTCTTCATGCCACTTCTCTGCCAGCAGTTGATCTCCTCATAGCACAGGTGCTGGGATAGGCTGCAGCCCTGCACTGCAGCTGCAGCGGGTCACAGGCTTGGTGTTGTGTTAGTTAGCAATTTGTGAGTTGCTGAGCTAGGAGTGAGCTGGTTTATTGTCTCCTTGGTTAACCTCTGCCTGCCAGGCTTCATCCTGACAGAAACAGTGAGGCAGAGCTGGACTGCTGAGGTGGCAGCCCAAGTCCATGCAGATCAGCCGGAAGATTCCTACTGTTTTTAATGAAAAGAGAACACTGGCTTTAGGTTACCCACAAGACTCAATTCTGCTGTGACTTTTACAAAGAGTAAGGAGATCCATTTGAGCAAAACACGAGTCAAGCTCTCATTTCTGTCCCACCATATGGCACCTTAACTTAGCTGAGATATAGTGCAGTTACCTTCCTCTACTTCCATCTTCCTTCTTTACAGTCCCTCCCTATTCTCTCTGCTCTGGTGCATCTGAAATGAGATTCTGGCTTCTTAGAACAAAGTCCCTGGCTTTCCATTTAAAATGCAATATGTTAGCCTTTTTGGAATGTTGTGATATGATAAATGTGTAATGGAAAATCTGTTTTCTGCACTTAGCTGGAGAGTAATAAATCCTAGGGCTTTTTCCTTTCTTCTGGTAAAGGAACTATCAGCTACTTCCTGAGGATGAGAGGCAGATGGCAAAGAGGTAGCCTTCTTGATGAAGTGAGATGCATGGTGGATTTCTCTGAAGACACTGATATTGAGCAGGGTCTGTATATGAACAGAATGAAGCAAAAGGGAGGGAAAGGGAGGAGAACTGAGGAAAACCACGTCGTTGCCCCCCCAAAGCCAGGAACAGCTCACCCTGAAGGTTGTTGTAAAGTAGTTGGTTAACTGTTGTATCTGCTTTCAATCTAAAGAGCAGAACATATGTAAGAGATAAATGTGTAAGTACACACACACACGCGTACACATGCCTGTATAGTATGACAGCTGATGCACTTTTTATTTAAATATATGATATAATATATCAATGAGCTTTCATCTGAAGTTTGAGCTTTTTGTAGCACAATATGAAGGGCTGTTTTGGTAAAAACCCATCAGCATTAAGTAACTTGCTAAATTCCTTACTCAAGTATGGGAGAACTATTAAAAATAAATGCTCATTTACTTTAATTTCTGCACATTTGTGGCTTTGTATTTTGCAAACATGCTTTCTGCCTTGTGTTTAGAAAATAAGCACTTTTATTTGCTTTCACATTAAGAGACATGAGAACATATTATGAAATAAAGCTATTTTTAGAAATCTCATCTTATGAGATAAAGCTATTTTTAAGGTCACTTTCAAATGTCAAGGCATCCCTTTCCTGCATACATTGTCATCTTTTGAAACAGGACATTGGGAAACCTAACAAGCCCTTGACTCCCTAGAGCATTGCTCTTGGTTGGGAAGGGTTTAAGAGTGATGGGCATGCTTTTATATTAGCTGCAGGGGTTGGTTTGCAAACTGCTGCTGTGGCCAATGGGTTTTCCTGTGACCAGCAGAGTGCAGGGAAGTTCACTGGCCCATGTCAGGGTGTGGCCATGCATGTACAGTGCAGGAATTTTCAGCGTCTTATGGCAGTCACACTACTAGATGTTTGAAGAGACTTGTGAAATCTGCTATTGAATATACATGAAGAAATTTTTAAGCAAAAGTTGCCACAGTCTACAGTAAAGATCTCCAAACTCTTCCATGGATGTGTGTCCTCTCTTTTTGCAAAGACTTCTGTTAAATACTGAGTGGGTGAGAAAAAAACCCAGCCTACCAGTCCTTGACAAAAGACTTCAGAACATTCACATTACAAAAGAATAAAAAAATGTGCATAAATTTCACATGCTTTTTACAACTGAAGCATCATTTGGTTTTGGAAGTTTCAGCAAGTCAGCATAAGTTGTTGCTTATAACCTTTGGGGTTGTATCTGATAGTCCCTTGAGTATTATCCACTTGATTCAATCTCTTTTGCAACAAGTGGTGATCCTTTTAACATACATATAACCTGGAGTTGATATAGCCAAGAGCTCCTTTCTGTCTCTGGGAGAAATTTCTTTTCTTTGCCACCTGGAGTCATTTGTGTCCTGCTGTGTTTATTAAACTGCTGGCCTAGATATTGCTGAAATAGATAGCTTTGGGGTGACAGGGGAATATGTATGTGCCAAAAATATTTTTTACCACTAGTTTGCTCTATCTGAGGTTACATGTAGAGATAATGAATGAAAGAAAACTCAGAATATATTCTTTTGCAGTTACAGAGAAATTAAATTTGCCTTGTAATTCAATGGTGCTAGTTTTATTGCTTATTTTTCTTTTCTAATCTCTTTTACAAGCTGAATATTTAACAGTTGTCATGTAAAACTTAATCTGAAGAAATTCTCCTCAGAAGTGCACTATGCCAAAAGCAGTAAGCAATGAAATGTGCTCCCCATTCTCCTTTCTAGAGAGGAAAAATAAACTAAGGTATTTTGAGATATATACATATTGGTGTCAAAATACAGTAGTTGCTCAAAGCAAACTTCATCCTGCTTTTGATAATGGAGTAGCATTCAGGATGGATACTACAGCTATATATTTGCAAGCTAGGAGGGTTAAGTGGCAGAAAGATAAATTGGTTATCCAGAATCATTCACATGTTCTGTTTGCCACCAGCTGATGTACCTTCATCATTCTTCCCGAGACTAATAGTGATATTTTCCATTGTCTTTGTGTTTGTGACAGACCCTGAGCTGAATTCAAGGGATTGCAATGAGATAAATCTATTTAAACCAACATAAATCACTGGTAAGATTTGGGGCTACTTTCTTTCTTTTTTTTTTTTCTTTTCCTGTGGGCTTTCCTGGAACCTACTTGGCAGTGTGTTAGAGTGAATGCTATGTTCATTTTTGGTCAGAGCAGTAAGCTTGCTGAAATTCTGCCTCTTCACTGAAAAGAACAGCAACCATCCCTCCGTAGTTTGGGTGCAACTGAGAAATACTTGAATGCTGTTTACTGCATGGAAAGTCTGAATGCAGTGAAGGCAGGGGCTTTCTTAGTTCTTCACTCTTCCTTGAAAACACTAAATTTTTTTTTTAATACGTTATCTTAGAATGGTGGCTTTTAGCTAATATCTTTATAAAATGAAGTTATCCCTTGCAACATGAGCTAAGATCCTGCAGTACCCAAAGAAAGGGAACAGCTGTCTATGGAGTGACTTTGCAGTGTGACAACAGACACACAATTTTGGTGTAGGATGTCACTGATTGTGAGACAGACTTCATAGAGCAAGGACCAGCCAGATCCTGCTGGCACTTCAGGAGCAACAAGATGAAAGACCCCGCAGGTTTGGGATGGATCAGTACTGTCTCTGCTCATGCCACTTCAGACAAAGCTGTTAATTTAGAATGCCTCTAGCACATGTTGGATAAATGCAAATAAAAGTGTCGGGTATCTTCTTTATGGCTATTTTGCAGACTACAATCACTGACGTATTCAAGCTACAACCTTCCCTCTGCCTATTGTATCGTGATAAAACTGCAAAAGAAGTTGGACAAAGATTTATTTTTCTATCAAATTCCATTTCTTTTTTAAAATTCAGCTTTCTAACCCAGAGAGCTGCAAATTCTCTGAATAGCTGCCAGGACTACATTCAGGATCTTTGAGGACATGGGAGCAATACTTCTGGAGAGGTCTCCATCATCGCAGAGAGGTCCCCTATATGAGCACAGGCTGGTTATATGACATGCACAGTAAAATTCAGTCAGAGTCTTTGAACATATGGCAGAGCAACAACTGTCTGCCTGCACAGATGGAGTGAACGGGGTGATTTATCTGTTCATGTGCAGCAGCAGCTTCTGAGACACACCACAGTCACTATGGCCATGGAACATGTAAGATGCTAGCTGGGATGAACAGCCGTTCCAGTACTGATTAATGCGTCCTGTGACCAATCCAAGCACACTTTCATCCTCATACTGAAAGATAACATTAGCACTCTGTTACCTGCCTATATGATGTTAAGCATAATAGGAACCCTGAGTCAGGTTCACAGGTGTTAACAAGATGGAGCAAAATACTAATATTCAGCCTTGAAAGTTACCTGGTCATGGGAGCCTGGTCTCAGTGTCTCAGCAAGTTTTGTCCTGGGGATCTTGCTGGAGGTCTTCAGGCTCAGTAAGAGACTGAAGAATCACAGAATCACAGAATATGATGAGTTGAAAGGGCCCCACAAGGATCATCGATGCCAATCCCTGGCCCTGCACAACACCAGCTGTAAGAGTCACACCGTGTGCCTGAGAACATTGTCCAAACTCTTCTTGAACTGTCAGGCTGGTGCTGTGACCAACTTCCCTGGGGAGCCTGTTCCACTGCCTTCTGGATGAAGAAACTTTTTCTAATATCCAACCCAAGTCTGCCCTGACACAACTTCAGGCCATCCCCTTGGATCCTGTCACTGGTCACCATAGAGATGAGACCAGTGTCTGCCCCTTCTCTTCTCCTCACAAGGCAGTTGTAGACTGTGACGAGATCCCAGATGTCTTAGGAGTAATTTCTTTTGTTGCTTTAGTCAACCATTTTCCAACTGCCTCTACTTGGTGATTTCCCCTACAGGCCAAGAGATTTTGTATCTCCTTATGTTTTCATCAGGTTAGAAGTCAAAAATATATTTTTAGCAATAATAATGGGCACCATATCATAACCATGTCATAATCATGGCATTATACTGTGATCAAGTACCATTTGACAATATTCTTTGTAACCCACAACCTGAAAGCTTAGAATCTTCCAAGCTTTTCTTATTTAACTAAAATTATTATGTTTTAACTAACTCTTTAATTTTTCAGTGATTTCCTTAAGTTCAGCAAAGCCTCATAAGGTTAAGTTCCACAAACTAATAGTGTGTTGCGTGAGGGCCCTTAAAAACCTGTACATCTCTCTGCTATCACGGGAAGCTTTATCTCAAAAGCTATGGTTCAAAGACCTGTTCTGTTGAGTGGGGCAGCAGATTTATCTCCGGTGAGAGAAATAAACAACTTTAGTTTTACTGTAAAGCTCCAGGCATTATAGACAGCCAGGTAATATCCTGACTTTGCTTAATGTCTGGCAAAATGTCTGCTGCCTTCAATAAAGCCAGGATTTCATCCACGACATCTTTAATAATCTGTGTCAAAATGAGATCAGTTCTTTGCTGTGAGTGGGAAGACATGAAATTGTTCTAAAATGGAAAATGGACAAGTTGCCAGTAACTAAGAGACATCAGAGAAATTGAGAAGCTTCCATCTGGGAAACATCTTCAATTAGTCTTCCATGTATATAAAAAATATGTTTCCTGTCTTCCATAGCTAATTAACTAGGAAGAAAAAACAATTCTCCTGATGGGTATATCCAGTGCTCAGACTATGACATAAAATCAGATAGTCCATCATTGTCAGAAATACTGCTGGAATTTTGACTTTTAATGCCCCCTTTTTCTTTAATCTGTACATCAGTCTGTAGGTGTTGAAACAAAACCTAAGCTGCTCTTTACAATTAATATATGATATGATATGATATGATATAATGGCAAGATATTTTATAAAAAAATTAAGATTAGAAGATAGGACTTGAGTCTTCCATGTTTTCAAAAGCTTGAGCTCCAATACAGAAAATGCAGTATATACTACTGTTAATTTTGGCTGAGATTAACTGGCAGTGAAATAATAACAGGTTTAATATGATATTTTAAAGTCCAATAAGTGAGTAAGTCACTTTTCTGCCTTCTTTGAAGAGTCAGTAACACTAAGTTAATGTTACAAGAAGGGAGAAATCTAATTTCAAAAATGTATACACCAAAGTTCACAGGTTTGCCATTAATTATGTAAACTAACCTCATGAAAGAACTGCAAGGATAAATGAAGTTCTCCAGTCTTATTATAATAATAAAGTAGTTATTAAAGTTATAAATGCATTTTAATATCCTTAAGTAAGTCAGTCAGGCTCTCTGGTATGTTTTTGTCATTCTGTAGACTTCCAAACATCTATAGATTGATTGATCAATAGATACAGATATAATCCCCCAAAATTAAAATATACTGATTTTTCTGTGAAAAGAAACCATATTCGTTTTCACCTGATGTTGAAGATTTGCCTGGAAATTTTTACTTTGCATCTTTACTTTTTAAGCAATGGCTGGTTATCCATCTGTGCTCCTCTGTGATAATCACAGCTGGTTTTTTTTTTCTCTCTTTAATGGCAGTAATCATAAGAATTTGGCTTAGTCAAAGTGGCTTTCTTTTCAATTCCCTCTTCTGTGGAGCTTCTAAAAAGCCAAGTCAAATGCTCTATTGCATTCAGGAAATATTTCCAGAGAAACTTTACAGCTACAAGTTAAACAGAGAGCATCTTTGCAAAAACTTGAGTTTTTCTGTGCCAATACAAAGTGTAAAAAAGAAAACAACCAATATAGCCTCTGAAAGCTGAATTGCTTTCTGCTCTGTGGTAAAGGAAGAACACAATGCTATGGAAGATGGGAAAAAAGGAACAAAGTATTGGTTTCTGTAGGTTACGGGCGGGTTCGGTCGGGACGGAGACGGATGGAGAGATCTCTATAAGCAGGTCTTGGGACACGGTTTATTGTAAAGGCGTGGGTATTGGGGCACTGCTCAGAGCTGCTAGACTCAGCTCTGAGCAGGCCCAAGAGAGTAAGCAGGTGAGAGAGAGAGAGAGAGTGTAAGAGCAAGAGCAAGGGAATAGAATGGAAGTGAAGTAAGGAATAGAAGTGAGAATGGAAGTGAGAATGAATAGAAGTGTCTGAAGTCCTGGTTACAATACAATAAATCATCTTCTGTACTGAATATTCTAATTGTCACTAACCAATCTAATACAAGATACAAATCCTATAGCATTTACATACAGCCTATAAGAGTTCTTATATTACCATAAAGTGTTACATCTTAACTTCTAAAAACTACTCTTTGGACCCCTTCTGCTGAGCTAGTAGGGTCTGCTCTGACCCTTGGACCTGCCTGCAAGCAGAGGGTATTGTTCAATCAAGAGGGGATTATCTTCAGTGGCCATACCATTGTTTTCTAGTTGTTCAGTAACTAAGACCTGGTATTTCAAAAGTGGCTTTCATTTCGATGTTGCCTGTAGTTTTCATATTCCCAAAATCTTTTGTCAGGCAATCATATTTCCAAGGTTTTCCTGTTTCATCCTCCCCAACAGTTTCCTTTATGTGCCCATTTATTGGGATAATCACTTCAGTGGTAGAACCACAATGTTTGATATATGAAAACTGTGTTTTGTAGTTTTATAATAGCTAGTTTCATAATAGCTGCTGATATAGTAAAATTTAGAGTCCTGCAAGAGAGGGCCTTTACCTAATCTACTGTTGATTGTAAAGCCAAGGTTTCTCTATTGTCCTCAGATGTTTGCCCTTATTGGTCTTGCTGTACCACAGCAGAGACAAAGAACTTACTTAGACACAGAGTCCCAGATACTGCAAATATACACCTAATATAGTCATGTTTCATGTTGAGGAATATTATGAAACTATCAGGCAGAAACAAGTGGATGTGAAAGGGTTCTTGATGCATATGCTTGCCAGTCAGTCCTACCCACCCACAGGATTGTTTATGCATCTGATGTCTGTACAACAAAAGTAGAAATAACCCAAAGACATTGCAAGACTTTGCCATCTTTTAATAAGATCATAATCCTTTAGGTAAAAATCAGATTTTCTCAAGCTACCATTCTCCCAGTCCAAATCTTATGTTCCCCGGCTTTATAGTAGTCTGGACTGAGCGGAGATATGGAGGAGTGCTCCCACTGTGAACCCTTCCTCTTCTGATGCATGGGTACCCTCCCTGGACCAGGGAGCTTGAGCAGAAACCCTTCCCAGATTCAGGGCTTGCTCTTGCTTGGCAGGGGTCCCTGGAGAGTAGGCTGCCATGCAGGAAGTCAGGCAGCAGTACTGCTGTGTTTCAGACAGTAAGAGCCTGTGCTAAGAGCTGGCTATTGATCGGCTCGAGCTGGCTGCCTGCTCAGCTGTGCAGGGACAAGTGGCCCTTTGAGTCTCTGCGTACACTGAGAAGCTGAGAGATGCAAACTCCTAATTTAGGCTCTCTAAATTGCTCTCTGGAGGTGTTCAGAGCTGTCTTGTCCTGTCTGTTGTGCATTTAAAGGAGTTGGGCATGCTTCCTGCACAGCTTGCACTACATATAAAAGGACAGTTGCCTGATTTTAAGATGAGCTTAGTTTGGAAATATGCTTGGGGTAGGGCGGAATCCAGCTAAGGTTCACCATGCTGGTGTTGTCAATCTCTGAAATGGAAATGACATGGATCTTCATGGAAGTTGTGTAGTTCTGTATATGTTAAGAAACTGATGTGCCTCTGATTGTGCTGGTGCCTACATTAGACTGAACCCCTTCAAACCCCCCAGCTTGTCTGTGCCATACCCTTCTGTTAATGCCCAAAGCAAGTTTTGTTCCACTACCTCTTTTTTTTTTGTGCCTTTAATGAAAGAAAACCGAAATATATGATTGCAAATCTGTGGCTTCTGGCAGAGTGTAAAATTTATGGAAGGAACCACTCTGTTCAGGCTGTATATGCTGTGATCTTTTCAGTGAGAAACATCACATATGCCACTTAGCAATTGTTAATAGGAATCAGAAGCTTAATTGGCAGCTCACCAGATGAACAAAAGATATTAAAAAATACTATTTCCCCAAGGATATGCCTAGATATTTAGGAATAGGAATTCATATTCTGTAGCTGAGTTTTCGTAAATACTGGATTTGTAGCTGAGTTCAGTATATTCACGTGGTCAGTAGCTCTGCAATGTGGGGCCCAAGCAGTGATGCATATCAAAGTTACAGCACATACTCTTGCATTTTACTCTAGCATTAAGTTGCACTGTGCTAGACCTCAAGGATGGACGCAACATAACCACACATAAATGTTGGGGCCCTCCCCCCTGCCGTGTAGCCCTGGGAGAGGGGCCCTGAGGGGACGCACGGGGTTTCCCTGCCCCTGGTCAGCCTCGTTCCCATGGGTTGGTTTGTGTTCCCTGCGCGGGCAGAAGGACCCTCGGGTCCCGTGATTGAGCAGTTCCTTGGCAGATCCCGGCCATGCGGCTGGAGAAATAAACATCTCTGAAAAGATCTACCAAGAATTGGTCCATATATATTTCTTTTCCACGGGCCTCGTTGTCTGATACATGCGTTGCAGTATCCCCACTGTAACACATAACCACTCTCATGTGTTTCTAGTGTTCTCAGTGCTCCCTGTTTTGCTTTTTTCTGCTTCTGTTTAAGAATATGTTCTGAGACAGAGTAGCTGAAATTATTTAAGAAACAAGGTACTGGTATAAGTAATTAGCACTCCAGATGGATGACAAAAAACTAATAAAGGACTAAGGGTCAACCATTATAAATGTTAAGAACTGTTCTTCATTAAAATTCATCACAGTCTTAGGGATTACGTCTTATCTCTCCCACCACTGACAACAGAATGGAATCTCCCATCTCTATGTATTTGGCTTTGGCTTTTATTAATCTGTGTATGCTTTCAAAAACATATGGCAATCTTTTCAAGGTCTGGATGTATGGTGTATTTGAGTTTACAAAAATTAATTTTTATTATTGCTTTGTTTTTTTAAGAAAGGTATTCCCAAAAGCTGGGCAGTTGAGTAAAGTCTGAAAGGCTTTAGGAGAGAGTGACTGTTCTTAAGAAGAGGTGAGCAGTGATACTAAGTAAACTCACTGTCTTGGGAAGAAAGGAACTGCTGAAAAGTAGTCAGACTTCAAAAGGGCCTTGTTTTGTCTTAATGAATGCAGGAATGCAGTGCTGAGTCTAGACAGCTTCCTCTCAGATTCAGTATAAGATGAAACAGTTGGTGTGCCTAGCAAGTAGATGTCTCCTGGAAAATGGATACCTCTTGCTTGTGTCACCTTGTGCTAACTAAATACACCTACCAAAAGCTGCAGTTGTTTTTATTACCAAGGTAAACTCTGAAACCCTTGTGTCACTAGTAGTTTCTTAGTATCTGTGACAAAACCCTGCCAGATTCCAGCTGGATCTGTGTTTATGCTTTTCTTCCCTTCTCCCATACTTGTGTATGTGGTGTGCTATTATTGCAGGGCAGTAGGGCTCAGAGACCTCCATTTGCAAGCCTTGCTGTGAAAATGTGCACTTTTGATCACATTATACTCACCAAGCATCAAGGTGAGTACCTACTGCCACTGATACATGAAGTGACTTTGTCTCAGATATGTAAACTGGGGAAAAATCTCACGGAAGTATTTGTGCTTCAGAATTAATGACCTTCAGTGGTTGGCTCTACATTTTGGAGATGATTTAAAGCAGACAGTAAAAAAAAAAAAATTGCATGAAGGAATGTAGAAAGAAATATTGAAAACAAGTTGCTTTTGGCACAGATTAAAACAACCCCATCATACGTGGCAGGTGGCTGTGTGTGCACAGTATGGCAGTCAGTGATGGTACTGGCACACAGCCCGTCCTTCTTTTGTGCCACTCTTTCATTTGTTCAAATTTATTATTCAAAATTATCCTATGCTTTAACAGGTGCCCATGGTGTTAAAATGCAAGTAGGCTCACAACAGATGCCCACATTGGTTTTCTTGTTGGCATAAATCTGCATCTTCTTTTATTTGCCATGAAGGTATTCCTAGTGGGCAGTGAAGGAAGAATAGGCTTCCTACCTCTGTTAAAGAATGCTTATAGATGAATGGTCTTGTGGAGTAGTTTTTGACATGGAGTGAGTATCATAAATTTGTTACTGGAAACAGTCAGAGTGGCTCTATGATCAGAGATTCAGTCCTGTGTTGTTACTCTCAGAAATAAGGGTCCACGAGGATCATATTCAGAGACTAGAGAACTCATCTCATAGGGGAGTGGGCTCAGGCTTCCCTTATCTGCTTTAGCTGACAGAGCACCGTCTCTTCCAGATGCTGTTTGCTGACAGATTGTATTTGCAACAAGATGTGTCATCTCAGTGTTCTATTTATGAATACATTTAATTAAAATCCATTCATGCAGATGTAAAAACATTTACCATTTAAGGAGACTATGGCAAGGACATAGAGAGGACTTCTGTTCTTGTAACTTTTCTGCCCTGTACTTTGGGCTTTTCAGTGCCAGTCTGATTTTTCCAGGATATTCTTAGATTACCTGTTTGACTAAAGTGGCTTTCAAATATAGATGCTCCAAATGGAAACGCTTACAGAGAAACCATTCAATAATCAAATTCTTTCATTTCCCATCTCTCAGCTATCTGCAGTTTTTGAAATGCAGCCTCATGACTCTGACAAGGGCTCCATGCTCAATTGCCAAGACTGAAAATGGTGCACCTGCTACAAATATATAAACCACCACTTCACAAAAAGATTTAAAGATTTTAAATAACCACAGCATCTCATAATGAAAGCACCTCAAGAGTCTTATCCACATTAGATCTAATCATACAAGACAAAGAAATACTCTGATAGTGTTAGGCTACAAAACTGAGCACTCCAAAGTGGCTAATGTCAAGAGTACCCATACACCCCCGGTCGTTCAGGGATATCATGGTTCAGTCTTTGGAACTACAGGACGATATCCTATTTTTAGAAGATCTGCATGTATGCTGCACTGGGAGGGGCCTGTGATGCCTGGATCCATTAATCTTTCTCATTCCAGTCTGAGATATCCTCATGGTATTAATAGTGCAGAAGGCCAGGAGGATGGAAAGGGATGTCTGCACAGTATCTGCAGATGGACAGCAGATTTGTGATGTATAGGAAGGATTCCCAAATATGCATCAGAATTTCAGAAAATTAGGAAGAAGTCTAGAACTGAAAAACATTTTAAGGACTCAGAATTAATGCACTGGTTTACCATACCAACTAGCTTCTCTCTTTGGTGTAGGGTGGCTTCTGTGGATGACTACAAAGAGAACATTTTAAATGAGTAATACAGGTAAAGACTGAGATCTGATCTGTTAGTAAGCAGAGATTTAACAAAAAAACAATCCACTTATATCAGTCTGACTCATTTGAAAATGCCCGGATGTGCCAAGCAAGTCATTAGATTGTTGTGTATATAACCACCTGTCTCTGAATACCTACTAGTGAGTGTGCATAGACAGTCATAGGGGAAAAAGGTGTATCCATTTAAACTGCAAGGAAAAGATGGCATCTGACTTTTCTGATGCCACAGTTACAAAAACAGAAAAAAAAAAATAAAGTCGAAAGAAGGTCAAAGAAGTTCTTGGAACCAAACTAAAAAACATTTGAGATTCTGGAAGGAAAAGAAATAATGACATTAAAGGAATGTAAAACTGTCCAGAGTAATAGCAATTTGCTACCACTGCTGTTGAGTAAACATAACAGATTCTTCTGCCTGAGACAGTTCTGCCATTAGCACAAGAGAATCATTCATACCATAGCACTGAAGAAAACAAACAGAGATCTGTAGTTAATTTGCAGTGAGATCCTGAGACAGCGGCCTCAAGAAGATGAGGACAAAGGACCTTGACAATACCCTCCACAAGCTGCACCTATAATATGAGTGAAAAGAATGTGTGTGTGATCAGAACACCAATGAAACAGCCTGCGTCTCTGCAAGAGACAAACCGAGGAACTGCCAACCAGAAGCTGAAGAGGTGGAGCTCAGTGGGCTTACAGCACATCCAAGGCAAAGTGAGTAATGCACTCCTAGAACTGAGGAAAAGTTGCAAGAGACAGGGTGTGATACAGAGTATGGAGGCAGAATAATCTGAAGAACAGTCTGAGAAAATCAGATTGAAGGGGAGCTAGAGAGGTCCCACTAAATTCACCCACTAGCCCAAGGCACATCATTTCTCCCATCATTTTCCAGAAAAAGCAATGAAGTCCTTATTGTAGTGGGGGTGAGGTTGCTGAAACACCCAGGGAATCCCAACTCCTTCACCGAACCAAGTATGATCATTTTGCATTACTGTGGAGGAGGCTAGTTGGTATTTTAAAATGTCAAACAGACACTGCAGTCCCTCTCTTCATTAAGACCTTTCACTCTGTGAATTATCAATTCACCTCCAGCCCTGAGGTCAGACAAAAATAACTACTCATCAGACGCATGTCCATTCCTAACGCAGGCAAGCCCATGTGTACAGCTCCTCTGTGGCTGACGCGAGCTGATTCCTTCTGTCAGAGGACCTTGCAAGTGGTCAGAGGACAAACCATTCATCTCAGGTGAGCTCTCCACCGACCCATAAAGCAGGCTGAAAGGGCAGAGCAGGAAAAACAGCCTGTACCACATCGTTATCTGGTCAAATAAGACTAAACTCACCAAAGCTGGCACTTTTGACAGCCACTTGAATTCATCCCCGAAAATGGGAGATATCAGTGACATAACTGATGTCAGTAATGCTGGGGCCGTCTCTTTTCATGGACTAGCTAGTTGCTAATAAGCAGTGGATATTTTGCATCTTTTCTGGGATTATTTGCTGCATCTACAGTTACTTTGGCCTCTAAGGATATGCTGTGTAATAGAAACAGCTACAAAATATTGAGAGAAGCTGGGCTTTGAGACAGAAGATGATGAAAACTCAATCACTGCCTCTTCCATCTTTCAATAAAAGTGCTTTTAATACTGGAAGTCAATAAAGGTAGTTTTTTACCTGAGTAGTGCTGGATGGAGACTAATTGTATTTTAAAAAGTCAGGTTTTGATCACTTTTTTGCCAACTATGAGTGCATAATGAAAGTCAATAAATTAACCATTTCAGTCTAAACAAAAATCTAAGAATCACAATGAAAATTCAATTGCAGGAAAAGTCCTTTGGCAGTAAATAAAATTTTATAGCACATGTAAATAACAGTTCAAGTGGCTCAATTTAGCAGTGACAAAAGCTGTTTTCAATGCAGAGTAATTGTTCAAATTTTCCCCTTACACAAAAAAAAGCAGTTAAATCGAGCCAATTTATGTAAGCATTGACAAGAATTGTTTTCAACTGTAGGCATTCTGTTAAAGCTGTTTAAAATTAAGTAGATGGTTGCCAAATTGATGCAATTACTTAGACATCGTAAAAAGGGTTTTAAAACTATAAATGCATCTGCTAACAGTATCAAATTGAGGCAATTAGCCAACAGGAGTTTTAACCTTCATCTAGCCACCAAGAATCTATTTGGACATGAGAAGTACTTTCATATATGTCTTACTGTATGTTATATTGATAATTAAGGAGGGGAATTACCTGGAGATAGATCACCAACACAAGTTTTCAGAGGTGTGCCTATCTTCAGCCAGTGTTAAGCCATGTGCTGTGGATGCTGTATTAACTGGCACTGCATGAACTGTGCTGATATTTTTCACCTTTATGTTTCATGTGTGTACCTTTTGTTATTTAGTCAATTAGTCTTATACTAGAAAGCATCTGGAAGCAAACCAACCCCATTAACAGAGAGCAATTTTATGAAATGAGACCTGTGAAATTCCTCGCTGTCTCCATCTCTGGTGGATAGTTTGGTGCCACACAGCCCAGGACCCTGCCTGTTACCGTGCTGACATGGCACGTGCTGTGTGTGTCATTGCTCTTACAGTCTTCCCAGAAGAAGCTATCTGGTGTAACAGACATCAGTCAGGGGGTGGACTCTTGCTGGTCTTACAACACTCACTTCAATCCATTCTGGTTGTTCTGTGTAGCATTGGGCCAGTCACGTACATCCAGAAACACCAAGTCCCATCAGTGCCCCTGACACTTACACAAAGTTCTTTTAGACTCAATATTAGTCTAAGAGTGTAAGCCACAAAACTTTTAGGTAAGCCCTCAGAAGTGCAGATTTCAGCTGCTAAGTTTCCCAAGCTACTGCACTCGAGTCCTGCTCTAGCAGGCCCTCATCCCAAACCACCAACATCACTTTGTTGAGGAGGACATCAAATCCATGTTCTCCCTGCTCTTATCTGCAAGAGGAGATTTTCTCTTGAGAGTCCAGATCCAAAATGATTTTCTGACATAGATACTTTATTTTGAAGGGACTTTTTGTCTTTACCATGAGCCTGGAGCAAGAAAGTTGGAGTTGCAGTTTATCTAAACCTTTATTTATAGCATTTCCTAATAGCTATCTTAGGTAGCTCCCAAGATACACTGTTCACTATAATGAACTATTGTCAATCCTATTTGGAGATGCTTGACTTCCCCACACAATGCTCATGCATTTCTGGGCAGCAAATTCCTGTCTGAGATCCAGGCACCTTGCAGGAGCCTTGGAACTTTCAGCATTGCAACACCTAAGCCCATTTCCAGATAGTTATCTCAGTTCCCATCTGTTGGTGGGAACAACAGTACTTATCACGGAGGAGTAGTGTCAGATAGTTAAAAAAGGATATCTGGTTGTCAGATGTTGTAGCAAAGGAAGCCATACGAAGGAAAGGAAGGAACAGTTGGGTAGGACTTGCAATAGATTAGCCTGAATCCCGATCAATTTTGTTTAGCCATACTCTCTCCTAGGGTAAACAAAAACCTCACAGAAGAATCATACATGCTCAAAAAAAAAAACCCAAAAACAAAAACAGTTGTCTGAGTTGCATTTTGCAGTGGGCCTTTGCTGAGCATAAAGTTTTGAAGTTCAAAGTTCTGATGCTCTGAATGGGCTGTTACGTTGGGGAGGACAGGGATACTTAGCACTCAGCTTTGGAACCTGTGGAAAGTACTGCCTTCTGGGCTGAATGTTGTCCACTGACACTGAAAGACTTTCACTCATGCTTTTTTATGTTGACCATTTTTGGATCCATTCATTTTGTGTCCTTCAGTTTGTCAAACTGGAACAAGGCAAGAGATTCCCATATGAGTTAGAGAGCCAGGTAAGGATTGTGGCTGTGTAGAAATCACTCTCTACAAAACATTAAGTTCCCACTGCATAAACTTGTTGCAGTCTTCCAAATGACCCATCAGAGCTACAGTCTGCAGTGCAGGGGACAGGTGTGACAGAGAGGACAGGAATGGCAGAGCCACTGGCCATTGTTCTTAGCAAATTTCCACCCTCTAAAGAAAAGGTCAATAATCAAAAATATCTGGTTATCATATATACCACATGCATAAAAAATGCAAAAAAAATAAGTTTGCCTAATGGCATTTCAGACATTGTATTTCAAAGTGCTATTTATTAACAGTAATGCAAATAATACACCTTAGAGAGGTAAAATGAGAATTACAGAACATTATGAGTAAAATCTCATGTTCCTTGTTAAAATGTTTTCCCCATGTCTTTAAAATTTTGGGCTAGTATCTTCCTCAATGCATTTGCTTAATAATTCTTCCTATAATTGTCAGACTCTGACAATTTGTCTAAAATAAAATTATTTAGGTCATCAGAGGGCTGCTATCAATACTTAACTGTCAGACTAGCAAGTTTCACACTGAGGAGAGTTCCATGAAGCTTTGTCATGAGTCCATTCAATATTTTAATTAAGGTCCTGGATGTGGGAATTGGAGATTGCTATTAAATCTGCAGATAAATTCATGCTGGGAAGGTCCACAGGCACTTTAGAGATCTAGAATTCCACCTTATATCAATAAATTCAGAATATGTTATTGAAAAGTAGGAGGCTGCTAAACAGGGAGAAGTGGAATATATTATTTATGCATAGGAATAATCGATGGCACAAAATCAAGTCAGGAAAAGAATCACAGAACTCTCAGGAAGGAAAGAGAATTTTATCAAGATACATAAATAGGAAGCAGGGTAGATCCTATTTAACATTTCTTTCATTATAGCCATTAGTAAATAGCACCTCAATGAAGTATTATGTCCATTTGGGGTATTGCATGGACAAAGTAGATCAAATTTTAGAGCCAAACATCAGAAAATTCAGGAAAACAAAAGTTGTGGGCAAAGACTGAAGGAGGTAGGTTTGTTTAATATGAAGAAGTGACTAACTCAGGAGACATAGCCATAATCTCAAAGTTTTTAAAAGATTTTCTGTTCTCATACATACTGCAGGTAGAATAAAATCTGAGAAACTTGAACTTGAACAAAGAAAATTTGGGGTAGATACTCAGCAAAATCTTCTGACAGGCAGGAGAGTTAAGAACTCAATAGAATGTGTAAGGAGGCTGTGAAATCACTGTTTGTTGAGGGTTTTAAAGAACAGATTAACAAATCTCTCTGAGGAACAAGATACTGAGGAACAAGAAACCTGCCATCGAGCATGAAAGAGGGAAAATTAAGTGACCACCCAAGGTCCCTTCCAGTGTTGTTTTTTGTAATTCTTTACCCAAGAGCATCCTCAGCAAAATATACAGAAATATATATTTCAGCCTCAGATGGCACTGCCCAAATTCTAGACTGTTCAGACTCTGCTCGTATTAACTGCCTTCTTCCATTTTCAGAAGAAACTCAAATTTACAAACAACCAAATTACTTTGCTGCATTTATTCTATTGATCAGTTATTACTGTCTGATTCAGCATAAGACATAGGCAATCCTGCAGGAAAAATATATTTGGGATTCATAGACTTTCAATTTTCCAGACTGTGTTCTCATCAATGAACAGCAGGCAAGAAAACTTTTTTCTATTAGCCTCTGCTTTTCAATCTTTTTCCACTTTCACCTCCTGCAGTATCAGAGTTCAATGCATTTTTTATGAAGGTTATTCTAGCTTTTTGTCTCCAGAGCCTGGTCCTGCATTTCTCAGGCAGGCAAGCTGAGCCACTAGGACTTCATAACAAAATGTTTCCCTATTTCTTCTCTTCTGGAAAGAAACAACTTGCTGCCTTCCTGCCCTCCTTGTCTCCTTTTATATGCATTTATTTCATTGTACTTTCTCAGTCTGGGGAGGTCACTACATAAGGCATGGTATGTTGGCCTGTGTGTAACTCACAAAGGAGTTTCTTGTGTCTTGACAGTACAAATTATTATCAGTGTAAATTTAAACAAATCAGCTCACCAAAAATATTTTCTAGACCTTTTTTTTTACATGAACTGCTCATAGCTGGACTCTCAGTTGTCTGCGGCTTCATTGTGCCAGTAATAGTGAGTCCATACTGGTCAGAGTGCTTATCCTGAGACCTTAGCTGTACCTTTCTACATTTCCTGGTTTTTTTTTTAAAAAGACCACATTATGGCCTGTAGTATGGTTTATTCATGTTTTTTGGGTTTGTTTATTTGTTTGTTTGTTTGTTTATGTTTTTAAAGTAAAATTTCTAGGCACTTAAGTTTGAAGGTTCTTAATAGGGGAATTTATGACTATTAAAATTTCTTTTTTTTTCTAAAATAGGAAATCAAAAGCTATTGCTGTACAGTAGAACACAGAACTCAAAAATGGATATCTCCATGATTTTATGCTGCTAAGAGTCTTTGCTATTTCATTTTGCCAAGCCTGACTGTATCATACTTTATAGAAGAGTTTTTATAATTACATTCCTTTCTATATTGTAAGCTCTAGACCGAAACAATTGTCTTCTGTTTCTGTGCTGTGCCTTGCACCCTGGCATCATGCTCTTATTCCAAGCCTTGAGAACTTACTGTACTACAGATAATGAATGAAAACAGATCATGCTAGTTGCATGACCTAGATGCAATGTAACAAATAACCATTAAAATGACAATAACTTTTTATTGAGGTTTTAGTTTTCTAGTACTGTGAAAGAAAATCTCTTATTAGTGAGAGGTTTGAAGGAAGAAGAATGATATTCCACTACTGATATTTTCATTCATAGTATTCACTGGTCTGAAAAGATCCAAAAGGTAGCAGTGGCCAAGAAGGCTAACACTCCCTAAATATGTCAAGAAATGTATTTTTGGTAAGAAGGAGCTGAGACTGCAGTTTTCCAATAACACGTGGTGCTGCCCTGAGTTTGTGGCTTTTTGTGGGGTTACATGGTCCTTCGTGCATAAATATCACTGTGACTAGAGTCTATTGTGTGCAAATGGCTGTGAATCCCTCAAACGTTTCAGTGTTGTTTTTCTGCTACTGATTAAAATCTTGGACTTGTGCCTGTCATTCATTATTCATTATTCAGCATGAAAAAAAGTTTGGTCACAGGCAGAAAACAAGAACAATACCAACAGGCTTGCTTAGCATAATGTATAATTAAAATGAATAATTTCAGTTAACAAATTCAAAACCTAGTCCCTTAGTAATGCTTCCAAATAAGCCATAGGTGCTGAGAAGAGATTGCCTTGCAAATTTTTAGCAAAGAAAAAAGGTGAAATCAAACCCAAGATTCTTTAGTAAGTAAATTAACCATTTGGTTGTCCACCGGCCCCAGCTTTTAAGTGTTTGTATTGCTGAAGTGACTGCAGGCTTTAGGAACAGATTCATCACCTGGGAACATTATATTTCCTTTTCAAGCATCCATATGAGTTTATGTTAGTGAATATTAAGCTGCTTGTTAACTGCCCAACAATTGTACTTCTAACAGTTTTTGCAGAATACTTAAATTGGCCTTTTTCAACGCCTGGATGTTGAGTACAGACAGAGCACATCTCAGTACAATGCCAGTGTGCAAGAACTTCACTTAAGAGGAAAGAACGAATAAGACAATTCAGTGAATCTGCTAACTTTGAACTTTTAGGAGAGATATTACATGGAACTGAAATTTTCATGGACAGATTTAAATGAAGAAAACTTACTACCAAATGCTAAAGGATCATATATTAATTTCATATCTTTACTTGAAAATTCAGTATTAGAATTCAAAACACAAGTAGCCTGGGATGCTCTACTGCTTTAAGACATAAAACTGTCACTGAGAGGATGTCTTTGTATATTGACCTACTTTTATACCCTGTTACACAGATGATTCCCTTACTTTTGGCATACTAATGTCTCAAGCAAAATGCAGCTGCAGACATGATCTGAACAAGTTTGATGAAAACAGACTGACAGCTTGCTTCTCTGAACCTCTCCTGAACGCAATTAAAAAAAAAAAAGGGATAAAACCCCGGCTTTTCTGAGATACATCAAATGTATTTTGGAGTTTTGATGACCTCAATTATGTGCAGCAGTTCACAAATTAAACATTCAGAGTACAACATGTAAAAGTCAGGCAGCTACAGTGAAGGCCAAAACTTTTATGGTTAACTGGAAAAGAAGATCTGAATAGTAATTATATTAACAGGGCAATGTTCTCTGCTCCTCAGTTTGGATGAACAGAAAAGAAAACAAGCTTTTCCCACTCACATCACAAGCAGAGCATTGTGAAAAGATTTTTTCTATATTTGTTTCTATTCAAACTCATTTTTAGATTGTTAAAAACCAATAGTTTATCCCCTCTTCCAAAACCCACAAGCAAAAACCAGCAAGTTAACTAGATGGTAACCCTAGCCATCAAAAACACCTTGTCAGTGGAATTTTTCTTTTATTTATTTATTTATTTGCTTTGGATTTATGTGGTCTGTTGTGACTTAACTCCCCAGGTAGACTGACCACTTGTACAATGCACAAACTCACTGGTGCATCTCAAGGAAGAGATGCTGCCTTTCTGATTACTCTGTCCCCTGGCTCAGACAACCAGTCATGCTGAGCTAATGAAAGGATTCCTTGGCCCTAAAGTAGCCATCTAACAATTAGACTTCCATATCTGAATTTTTTACCCTTGAATATTTTTACATTCAGTGTAGAGAAATATTAACCTCCAGAAAGTAATTTTATCCAACCCTCATAAGGAAGACAGGACACAGGAATCATCTCCTGAAGATCTTTCCCTCTATTGACCACACAGAGCAAAGGGAGAGTAGCAAGGCTTCAATACACAACTATTAAAGGACTTCAGTTAGTATGGATGAATCCCACACAAATTGCTTTTGATTAATTACTAAACTTAAAATTAGAGACTTCAACTCTGCAGGAGATTTACCAATGGGAGTTTTCTTGGCAGACTGTTAATGTGTATATGCAGTGGGTCACTAAGTTTTCTTTGGGTCATATTTCTGAGTGTTTTATTTTAAGTTATACCTCCCTGAAGATAATTACTCAAGAAGTAAAATGCCACACAATTTGCATAAGGAGACAGAACTATTAAATGATAGCATCATTTTTAGACATCATTCATAAAAGTGGCTGAGAAGGGAACATCTTCATGTTCATTCAACTCCTACATTAGTCAACTACTTCCTTTCCACTTTCATGTATAAATATGCATATGAAAGTATAAATGTCTCTTACAAGTCTTTCTAGTTCTGCCACCTTTCTCTAAGCAGCATTCTGCAATTGCAGAATTCAAGAGAATTTTTTATTTTTTAATTCACACAAACAAAAACTGCAGACTACCTGTTTGGAGATACCAAAAGAAGTGTAGAGGGCCACATAAAAAGAGGAAAGTGAGAAACAGGAGGAGCTGTGTAGTTACAGCTCTGGATTGCATTTTGGCTCTGAGATCAAAGGAAAAACCTGGAAAAGTGACAGGGAGATAACACGGTTTCAGCTTTTGGCTTTTTTTTTTTAAAGGAATCCGACTGTGATGCATGTTGGTGTCAACATATTTAACTCAGGAATCCTTAAAAAGGAGTATTTCAACTCCCTTCTCTCATTTTTATAGACAAAATTATTTACTTAATTCAATCCTAGCAGATTCAGTTTTTCTGAATTAAATTTTTTGCAAGAACTTAGCAGTCCAAGAAAGGTTGGTCAGTCTTTCTTTAGAACATCCATGTTAAGTTGTTTTCTATTTCAGCTTTTCAAAAGGTAAATAATCTAAACATGAGACCTGATCCTGTGTGTTTCATTGCCCAACTGGAACTGTGAACCAAATAAATGGTATATAAGTGACTTCCCAAAATGTTAAAGCTGCATCAAGCACATCTGAGCAGGGAGAATCGCAGGGCCATAGATTTATTCATTAAATGAATCCCAGAAGACATTTTCTGTGACTGTGTTAGTCATCTGTTGTGTGCAGGTTCCGGAATATAACATAGCACAGCCCTGTGAATAGGGAAGCTAAATCTCTTGTGCTTTTGGTCTCCTTTGGGCGTTTATGAGGTAACTGGAGCAAGCACCAGCTAATCAGAACAGTAGCAGTTTGCGTTCATTTGCATCAGCACCTTCATCTGCAGGGATGCAAGACGATGTGGGACCCAAATAGGAGCTGAAAAGATTATTTAGAAAGAAGCAAGAGAACACTGGAAAATTCATACTGATGTTACTATGGCGAATTTCAGGATCCCTCATATTGCTTACAAAGGCACCCATGGACAGTTTTTAAAGGGTTTATCTAGAACTTTTTTTTCTTTTTTATTAGTACATAAAAAGATAGGACAAGCTGCATCAAGATAGTGTTTAGAGTAGCTAAGGTGATACCTTTCCCATGTTAGTTAATTGAAATATGGTTCCCAAGTAGAAATGGCTTTAGGAAGTGACCAGCCAAAATATACCCACTTGTTCAGGCACAAAGACTTCTTTCTTAATATATATTGTGAAAGTTTTGGTCTTGTTGAATGAATTTTGCTAACCCACTAGAAGATTTGTCTTCTTTCAGATGGATGCTCCTTTAGCTTAATTGCTCTATGCACAATATTCAAGTTTCTCTAAACGTGTAATCTGGCTAACAAGGATTTTTTTCTTCATGTTTATAGTTTAGCATGACTATCCCACAGTATTTCAAATTTTAAAACACTATATGGCTTAATAAACTCAGTGACCTCCTTGATCATGGCTAGAATAAAAGACTTGCAAAGTGTGCCCTCTGAATTTAGCTTGCCAAAGTTATTATGCTGAAGGGAATTACTTTTCGGTATGTCCTTTCACACATCCAGACAAAAACATATTCTACTTTGGAATACTCTTCATATCAGCAGTGCTGTCTTAGGTAATGATTGAAAGTCAGGACCAGTATTAACACACAGCTGTAGTAGAGCACAAATGCCTGACAGAATTTAATGAATATGTTATGGCTCTGAATCTTTTACCTTGACTTTGTGATTTTTCTCATGACTTGCAGTATCTCTGGAAGGACAGAAAATGACAAAATCTTTTTTTTCCTCAGATACTTAAGGCACTATTTATTTTGATGTTATTTTACTGCAGAGGCAATCTGATATTCACCGTAAGTGTGACAATCAAAGGCAAGCTCATAGCTCCAGGGACCATGTTGAGTTGCTACCTTTTAACACTAGAGGGAAGTGTATGTAAAGGCACTAAGGATCGTGCAGCCTGCACTTTGGTAATTTGTTGGCTGAACAGCATTTTTTTTTAAATGTTGAAGATTTGGGAGCATAAATGTTGAAAGACAAAGCTGTACAATGTATTGGGCAGTGGTGTAGGATTGAGACAATGTGAATCCTGTGACCAGCCTTCTGGTGATTTCTGGCCAGGAACTTTACCTCCTTTTTATCTGTTTGGACTGCCCGTTCTTTGAGGGCAGCAAGTTGGGCCAGTTTTACAGTTGACAGAGAGCATCATGCACTCCCAGAAGCAAGAGCATACAACCATCTTGAGACTAAGGAACAATTTGAAAACAAGAAAGAATAGAAACATTTATGGCTTATCAGATGCCATTCCTATAGCTGTCAGCCTACACCCTCTTTTACGCACAGCTACTGTGTGCGGCCCACCAGTCAGTCCCAGAGCCTTTCCAGCACCACTAAGAGCTTTGGATATGTTCCATCTCCACTTTGGGACAGAGGCATACAACAAACCTTTGCAACAGAGGGGAAAGACTGTTAACTGAGTGTTGTAAGGACGTTTGCTCCATGTTATTTATGATGGATTAGACGTACCCCATCCATTAAAAATAAAGTCTCAACAGATTCACAGAATATTTTGAGATGGAAGGGACCCACAAGAATCATCAAGTCCAGCTCTTAAGTAAATAACTCATACAGGGACTGAATGCACAACCTTGCTGTTATTAGCACCATGGTCTACAGAAGTATTAATCTCCTTAGCAGGGAAAGCTTTACCCCATAAGTGCTATTCTTCACTTCTCTTGGCAGATCACGAGGTAGGAGTCTGAATATAAGTAAAGAATCCCTTGGTGATGTTATGCTGACCCATGTGAATCCTGATCCAATGCCCACTTCAGCTAGAGTCCCATGACTCCACTGAGCTTTAAAACTGTACATCAGTACACATAATCATACTGCTCGAGTGTCTCGTAAAGCTGGGGGATGAAAGGAAATCAGAAGAGACTTAAGAAGAAGAATTGCATTCAGGGCAAAGTTTAACTGAGAATTATTTTCTAACTCTGGTCATTTGTGTGATCATCTGTCTCATACAGTATCTCAGCAGATGAATTGTTCTCCCTGAAAATTTCACATGGGAATACTACGAGAGTCAATAGGCTGATATGGCTTTTGGAGTATCAATTAAACAGTGGTACTTCAGAAGAGGATCTTACAGTTTGTGATAAATAATAAAATAACTGATATGGAATATGTTTTAAAAAATTAAAGAACCTGCCTTTTGTGTTGAATTAGCAAATGGCAATGTATAATGTGAGGAAAGTAGCTATTTGTCATAGCTAATTAGTTACAAGGTTATGTTCACACACATTGAAAATATTGAAATGGGTGGCCATCTTATTCTACCAAAACACAAATTAGTGTCTGTAATAAAGTCATCAACCCATTGAAAACATTTATGTCTTTGTCTTGGTTCTTCCTTACATCTGCTTTTGGTAACTGCTCCTTCTTCAGAATCTTATGCCATTTCTGTCCTTTCTCAGACTATTTACACAATGCTCAGGAATGTACACAATCCCACACCACCTCACTTCAGTCTTATGCTGCTCATAGCTTCTTCAAATCCTCACTTCAAGTCCTCACAGACTATGTTCCTTCCCCTTCCCCCAGATGTGCTTGTACAGGACTTAACTTATGCCTGACTGGTATTTCTTACCCCTGGGTATTTTTTTAAAAAAGTTCTTTATTTAAAATTATAATCCCATTAAATAATACCTTCCATGTGAATTTTTTGCATTTAAATGGAGAAGAGAAAGTGAAGAATTCCATTCTAATTGAATAGAGAAAATAAATTCTTTTTTTCCTTGCCAAAAAAAGTGAGAAATACAGAAATCTACTAATTCATGCTGGATGAAATACTCTGTTCAGCCAGGTCTGCCCCTCAATGTTTTGTTCCCAAGCACTTCTCACATAGGCAATAGAGACAAATCTGGATTTATCATTACTGTGGGAGCATAAGTATTTTATTAAGCTACTGGCAAACTAGTTTTGCTCAACTATTGTTTTACTCAGCTACTGGTTGGAGTATTTGTTTTCCAATGAACAAGCTGAAATACAACTCTTCTTTACTGGAAGGAACTGAAAAGTTCATCTTCTAGAACCCAGTAGATACAAGCTGCTTGATACCTCAAGTATCTCATCTGCTCACATTATTCAGTGAGGAACAGTCACCCTAACTTAGTAAGAATACTTACTGCATGATATTGACAAAAGAGCATGATTAAAAAATCTGGGGGTGTATTAAGACGTTTACTGATTGGCAGATAAGAGAAAGAAGCATGATGTCAGATTAACAGAATCTGGATTTAGGTTATGGTAGTAAAGCTATAATCTAAGTGGCAGAAGAAACCTTTATGGGGACCCTTCATCATCGTATTAAAGAAGCAAGAAAGGTGATGGCACTCTTCTGGATTTGGTTTGCCAGGATAGGAATGACCAGTATTTCCACCATCTGTATATGGAAGGAAAAGCAGATCTCATAACCTTCTCAGAAAAAAGCACATCATCTAAGGTGTGCTTTTTTTCCACAGCATCCAAGAGCGGAATGTGCATGGGACTGAAGAGTTTGGGAAAGTTTGGATGAACATTTCAAACCTGGAAGTTCTTGAAATGTCCTTGTTCCTTGATTTTCTGTTGCATTTAATCTGAAACCCATGTGCATTCACATGTGCCTTTGCTGTCTTCAGACCAGAATATTAATATATTCTGTGCAATTTTAATTCATTGGCTTCACTTCTCTGTTTACATGTTATGTGGGATTCATGTTTTCCAAAGGAAAAACATGGACATGGCTTGATAAGACCACCGTGATTTGTCTTCATGCCCCTTAAGTTTTCATCTTTTCATCTGCCAGCCTATCTGTATAATTCCCCCTCTTCCCCCTCCAGCCCCCAAGTAACCAGCCCCTGAGGAGAAAGCAAAGGACAGGGGAAGAAACATGCAGTATGGAGCATTTTAGGCCTATAGATCATGGATCAGAAATCGTTAAGGCACAAGTAATTGAACTGACATTTTTAACCTTACTGGCATAAGACTACCTCATCTTCTTGCATGGCAGCAGAGCCAAGGGCTGTAATCCAAGGGCAGCTGAAACTTACAGTTCCCAATTGTCTTGGCATGCTGAATAAAAGCAGCTCAAAAGCTTCTTCTCTTGTAAATTCTTTTTAGTTCTATTTAGGGCCATTTAGACTCTTTTCTTCTTTTTTCTTCACAGAAAGAGAGGCTTTTTTCCAGTTTTCTTTGGCCTGCAGGTCTCCCTTAACATTGCATTGGTGAATAACTGGTGAACACCAGGATTATTATTTATCTCAACAGGAAAGCCAAGTGGATGGTAATTTCAGCTAACCAAAGGAGAGAGAAAATTGAATATCATATTAATGGAGAGAGTTTTCACTTCTGTAGTGTGCACACTTGGTTTTTGCACATATTTAAAGGACTATTACTTTTTCATTCATTGTGGTTTAGTGAGAAAGTGTGAAGTGCTGCGATTTCCTGCTCTGTAAGTTCTAAAAGATTTTTGGTGTCAGTGGATATTTTGCTTCCAGTAGTTATGACAACCACGAACACATTCATTTCGAATAACCAGTCAAGAGGCCTAGAATAGAAGATACAAACATGGGCATCCATTTATAACCAAACATGCATGAGGCTGCATACTCAAAGTGAAAAGATGGGTAACCTGCTAAAAAAGAGGCCCCCCTTCAGATCTATTTTGGCCAGAGGTGTCAGCACTAGTGTGAAGCAAACCATTCACAACTTCTTTCCTCTGCCCTAGCCTGGATATACCACAGGTACTCTTCTACTTCCCTGAAGTTTGTTTCAAGGCTGTTTCTTCCAGGCAGATTTTACAGGCTGAAGTTCCTTTTTCCTACACTTTACATATTTCTCTCATCTTTTTATGTATACTGAAAAACCTGGCAATGTCAGGACAAAGGGAGGCCAGCTAAGAGTTAAATCAATGCTAGTTTAAGACTCAACTGGAGAGGGATGGGGAAGCTGAAAGGAGGATATTCCTTCCTTTACAAAGATTATTCTTACTTATAAAAAAGGTTTGGTTTTTTCCCTAAAAAAATTATTAAGGTTCTGTAACCATATACACTTTCCCTAGGACAGAGTTTGTGTCCCTCCCCTCTCTGGAATTTTGCTGTCATGGCATGTGATCCTCCCTGCCTCTTGAGGGATGCAGGGAATGATTGCTTTCACCCTGAGTAACCTGTGCCTCAGAGGGGAAGATGTTCATGTGGAGCTGGAAATACATGGACACAATTTTCCTCAGACTGACTGAAGATATTTTTTCCTTGGAGAGACTTCAAGTAATATGTCTTTCAAGTGCTACTATCATCCTCTTTTCCCTTTTCCATTTACCTTTGTAACAGAGGCCTTGAAATGGGCAGATGAAGGTATCTAGTATTTCCATTTTAATTACTTGTACTCTTAGTGAGAGTGGTAGTCTGCAAATCTAAGCAAAAGGACTTGCTCTCTTCTGTTGTGTAACTCATTGGAGAAGGGAGATCCTTTTCATAGAATCACATATTCATTTAGGATGGAATTGATCTTTAAGATAATCAAGGCCAACCATAAACCTAACACTTAGCTCCACCACAAAACCATGTCCCTAAGCACCATGTCAACAAGGCAGACTGGACTTTCTGTAGCTAAACTTTTTCTCCATTAACTAGGCAAGAATTTGGACAGTTATGTGAGGAGGGTTGGAAGACAGCTTCTCTGCTTCCTCTCATCCAGACCTAACTGAAGCCATACAGAAAGTCAAGACATGAACTATTCAAATAGAATCCTATCCCTAATTTTCTCCTCCTGACTTAAAAGTCTGAAACAGAAATGGCTCTGCAGACAATGGGGCATCTTCTGCTGGCTCCCACCCTGTCAGAGGATGCCAGCTAGAGCTAAGTTCAGTGTCCCGACTTGGTCACCGAAGTATGGAGACAGATGGATGTGCTGGATGAACTGTGCCATGATTTCACGGAATAGAGTATCTTCCTGGAACACAAGAAAAATAGTACATTATGGAATCAGTCCTGTTATTTGTTGTTCTAGTGTCAAGGAAAGCTCTTTAATATAGAGAGATCTAAGAAATTTATTTTGGCTGGACTTCTAGGAAAAAAAGAAAAACAAACAACCCCCCCCCAAAAAAAAAAACCCAACCCAACAAAAAAGGAAAAAGCTATTCCTGTTTTCTTCTACTACCTAGTATTCAGTTTCAGTCTTATTCAGCACAGCTGGTAGCATTTTTTCCAGCCAGAATGATGTGACAGTCTACTGCTGAGCACTTGGGTTTCACTGCACAGCTTTCGATACAGCCGTGTTTAAGTGATGAGATGGCTCCTGGGGAACACATACGGGTTTTGTATCAGAGGGAACATCTGTAGGTAATCCCTTCAAGTAAAAACTTGGGGTTTAGCTACTTTAGCAAGCAAATAAGTGATATGAACTGTGTAACAGTCTTCCAGATGTGATGAATTGGTGACACAGGTGATTCAGCTGCAGGACATAACCTAGCACTTGCTACACTTCAGATTTTTCAAGAAGAAAATTCCCTGGAGACGAAGCAAAAATTGATTGTGTGAAGCACACAGTACCAACAGAAGTTTATTTTTATCATCATTTCTGTCCTTTAGGTATGTTGTTCCACCTTTCTTTTTCTTAGTCCCCTGTAGTGATTGGTAGCAATACTCAATTCTGATAAATGTTTATATCTAGCTATAGGTTGAATTATTTTAAGACATTTATTCCTAACCTACTAATTATGGATGTGAGTAGATGAAATTTTTGGATCATTCACATTTTTAGCTGTGTTTCAGCGTGCTTGATCAGAAATTATATTAGGGTACAACTGCTGATGGAGGACAGACTGGCATATTGCTGAGTTTCATGCTTTAAATATTGAAATAACTTAAGAAAATGAAAAGTAGTAAATTTAAAAAGTAAATCCTTCAGATGCCTTTCTTCACTCTGCTGTTTGGAAAGCAATAATCAGCTGAGTTTCCTTTATGTCCAAGCTCTCCTATATCATTCTAAAATTAAATTTGGTTGGTTACAACCAACCAAAATTAAAAATTTACTTTAGGAAATATTCCCTCAAACTATTCTATATTCTTGTACTGTGATTAGAGCAGGTCTGAACTTTGCTATTGTTTTTCCATAAAACTCATTTGGGTTTTATCTGTGGAGCAGATCTGCAAATTACTTACATTTGATTGGAATCTTTCTTTCTCTATCATCTTCCTTATTCACCAAAGTAGAATTAGTTAGATAGAAATTAGAGAAATTAGATTTAACCCCACAAGTCTCTGTTCAGCTTTGTGTTTAGTCTTGAGTGTATTTTGGTTGATGAGAGTACATTCACTCAGTGCAGGGTGAGACTTTCAGGGTCAACTTTCTGCAGAAATGGTGTCTGGGAAAGTGTGTGGGGTTTGTGCATAAGCAGGGAAGTCTTCATCTGAGCTCTGCTGAGCTGAGCAGGGAGTCTGCTGATAGTGAGTGGTTAACTCAATCCACCTTCCTCTTGGATGATGGTGTTGAAGAACAAATTTACCAGGATAGCCTGTGGGTAACGGAAAGGGAAAGGGGGAGAGTATAAGAGCGAAAAGGAATGAGCAAAATTTTGGAAGGATGGAGCAAAAGGGGAAAAGACCTGGAGGTAAAGGAAAATCAAGAATAAGTGATATTCCTAGTTCCAAGACCACAGGCAAAAGGAGCTTTCATGAGTAGAAGATGAGAGGAAGGCCAGAAATATTAATCATGGTGACAGTTTGGATCATATTTTCAGATTATGTTCCTGCACTTTCTCACAGGCTGATTTCTTTCTACACTGTCTTTTCTCTTTCCTCCTCTCTTACTCTCAAATAAGCTCAGCTGCAAGAGCTGGAAATGAAAAGTCAGTGAGGTGAAACTGGAAAAACTGTGAAGTTACAGCCAGTAAAAGTACAAATGAAAAACTATATGCCAATACAGTATATAAAGTATCCTCCTAAAAGTTGCCCATTAATACAGAAAGATCAGAATCTGCAGAATAGTTTCCTGCATATTTATCTTGATTCTTCATAATTTTCTTTCTCTTCTGCTGCTCACAAGAAAGGAACCTCAGTAACTGCAACTTTTACGATAGAAGGGTTTTTAAGTAATCATTCTTTGGAAAGGGAAAATAGTACTGACAAGGGATGAATCTTAGTGATTCCAGGACTGCCTTTTGCAACACTTCAAAACTCCTCAAAACTCTTAATAGGACTTTGCATTTTCCTGCTCGTCAAAGTCTTCTCTATAATGAAATGAAGATGATGATGTTGATGAGACTCCTAAGCCAAAGTGGCCTTCGATCTATTTTCACTTTTCAACAGATTTTATATGTTGATTTGATATAAACAAAGGTGCAAGACATATCAAACTGACAATAGAGATTCCCCAGTATGGAAAAATTAAACATCCTTGTGTTCCTTCTATCATTTGTTCATTCATTACTACACAAGTAATCCACTGGAGAGAAAGAATAAGTTATGGCCTTTGGAATTGTTTAAATTATCCTTATCCATACAATCAAATGTTTTGTGCTGCACATCATTTTAAATGTAGCCATGCCAGGTATTAGTGAAATATTTTCATGAATACATAGGAACATAAAAATGGCCAGATCATGAAGCCTGAAGAGCAGTAAAATTTCTAAACCATAATTCTGATAAGAAATAAGCATAATTAATTCAGATGCCATATGAAATTCAGCTCAACTAGTACTGGTTATTGAAAGGTCTAAGCAAATCAGCTAGATCCTCTTTATGATCATAGCCCAGAGAAAGTGTCCAAGTGGAAAGACTTTTTTACTGCTACTATCCCTCATTAACTACAGTGAGAACAGTGAAGCTTGCTCAGATTAAATGAATTGCTTGGTAGGTCTAAATGCTACATAATCTTAAGAAAAATGAACACGTCAAATAACTACCAGAAATCAGCTTAGACAGAAGATTTGGATATGTTATTTCAAGGCAGTGAGATAGTACTGCAAAGGGAGTTACTTGTATGATCTCCTCATCCTGTTTTAGCTGAGGATTACAAAAGCAGGGAATTTAGGCGAGAGTGGTCACACTGAATTCAGTCAGGTACTTGTGAAAGTGGTTGCAGAATACAGGGGTGAAAGAATAAGTGGCAACAAGGGTATGGCGTAGGGAAAGAGTTGGGTTATCTTGGGCTCTGATTTCATTTACAGCAGACTGACTTGAAGTAGAACTGAGAAAAATCTAAGACTGTTTTCCATTTACATTTACTTTACAGTCATACAGCACATATCACTTTGTCAGAGAGATTTATGATGACTTCCAGCCTTCCCATCCTTTTCCTGGCAACATCCTCATTTCTAGATGACTAATTGGTAAAGGTGACAAGCTTTTCAGAATCTAAAACTGAAAAAAACTATTTATCTCCCTACCTCCCCCTGCCCAGATAGGTCACAGTGAGCAACTTCCTTTTGATATTACACTATTTAGTTGCAAAAATCAACTGTGCAAGAAGCCACCCAGCCAGTGAAACTGCTTGCTCAAAACAAAGCTTTGAACAAGCAAATACAGAGCTATTGCCACAGGTTATTCCTTAAACTGATATTGAGTAATGCACTGCTCTTAGGTACTCTTCTTGCTTATGTAAGGTAAATCAAAGTAAACCCCACAATGAAATATATGTATTTTTACCAGTAGAAGAAAAACTCATGCTAGTCAATTTTCCTTTACAAAAAAAAAAAAAAAAAAAAAAAAAAAGAGGGAAATGGGCACTAAATACTAAATAGAAATATAGAAATTTGCACAGTTATAGCTTCAGGGAACATAGATTTATTGTCAGTAATTAAAATCACATAATAAGTTTTCAGTCACCACCAAAGCAATTATTCAGACTTCAGTAAGTGCACATTAAAGGCTTGATAAAATTTTCAGGTGACGATTGAATCCAGTGCTAAGAATCTTACACCCTAAAATGGATCCAATTAAAGATCACTGAACATTTGTTTTTTCTTCACCAGCTGGATAAAGCAATCAATAAAAATTAATTTAGTTCAAACAAATTTTCTTTTTTGGTTTGTTTTGTCTTTGCCAAATTAGAAAACAAGTGAAAAATAGTCTTGTGTTTACTGAAGCATTACATTGGACATGAACAGAATATTTGATTTTCAGACACTTAAAGGACAAATAATAAAATGAGGAGGTAGAACTAATGATAATTTAGTCATTGATTTCTTTTATCCAATTTCTAAGGGTTAGCAAAATTCTCAGCAAGACCAAAGGCTCATGTTCATTTCTCTGTTATACTTGAGCAGATTTGAACAAGTGTATCTCAAGAAGCTTCCCTAAATACATATCATGCTGGTATATATAGCATCATTCTATACTGAGGTGTCCTTCCTCTGTCTTGCTGGTCATATGATGTTTTATATTAATATTAAAAGATTCACTGGAGCAGGAATTGGAGTCAAAATGCCCAACATCCTATGACAGTGCCCAGCAGATCAAGCTACATAGTGAAATAATTCACTCTTTCATATGATGGTTCAATGAATTTTAAATAGTTTACACTGAGCATAGCAGCACAAACAGACTGCTAGTATTTTATTGGTGTGTGGCAGATGTGAGTTCAGATTCCTTCAGGCAGAAAGGTTTGATCCCTGGTCTCTCAAGCAGTGAGCAAGTATCTAAGCCAGTGGATAAAAAGGAATGGTAATAACACCATTCCCTCATATCCATTTGTTTGGTTGCAAATATTTGGAGAAACTGGACCAAGTTCATGGAGAGTTTATATTGAAAGAAGCAATTTTTTCAATGCAAAATTAGTTACATAAAAATTAAAAGCAAACATGAAGCAGTTGCATACAGGATCTCCATTCTTTTTTCTGTGTCAAAAATGTTTCATTTCAGGGCTATATCTTGCTAAATGATTCACATCACTGCATATGAGTCTTCCTTTCTTCATCTTTAATGACCACTTCCCCAGTGCTGCTCAGCATCAGTACTCGGTATCAGCAATTATTTCCTATATGACTCCAGACCAACAACGAAAATATTGAATGATGCAGGACCAATTACTGTCCTGTGCAGAACTCCTGAGATATATACTTCTCTGGCAACAAGCCCTGTCAACTTCTCACCTCAGCATCCTGTAGATTCCTGTGCCTAAATGCTGTTTAAAATCTTCTGGTGGCCTGAAAACTGCCTTCTAAGTGCATGTATTCCTGTAAGACAAGCCGTTTTCACCAGGACCTGATGAGCACGGCTTTTGAAACGTCTAAAGATAGAGGAGAAAGATGGAATAGACTTAACTGTGTTAGAAAAGTGGTTACTGCATTTCACCTCTGAACCATGTGGATGAAGAAGTAGGGGAGAAGCTGAACTGTTAACAGTGACATGGCAGTTTTTCTCTTCCATCTCCATTATTGTCACTTTGGCTTCACTTATCATAAAATTGTGTGGAGAATGGGGAAGATGAAGATCTAAAACTCCATCTACTTGTCATTTTAAGGTGTTAGTTCTGTTGTTGATCTGCCAAAGTGCAGAAGAGAGACAGTAGAGACCATTTAAATTCTTTGTTCTGGTACACATGCAATGCCTCTCTAGTATTACTCAAATTTCCCATAGAGGGACTTTTCTGGTGCTGGGCAGAGGAAGGCTTATCCAAAGTCTGATGTGTCTACATGGTGTCAATAAAAATCCAAAAATCCTATACAACAGACATTGCTGTTCCTATGTTGCAGACACAATGAGATTTCCCTGTTTTCTTTTTTTCTCCCTTTTTAAAAAAGTTTTTTTTGTTCTGTTTGCCTTCAGGCCTGCAGTGTAAAATCCCAGAGACTCACAAGATCTGTGAGAACTATCCAAACTGACAGGAGATATGGCATTGCCCTCTGGGATTTCAAGCTTTTCACACACGTTACAATGTAAATTATGGGTAAACGAGAGAGCTTTTCAATTTTAAATTAAGATATGGTAGGCCCAGTGGGACCTCTCACTGGGTACTGAGGTGTGATAGAAAGCAAATTATCTGGTTATTTTCAGAGTTTTACTGTTTGATGAAGAAGCAGAAAAGCCAGCTTCCAAGACAGAAATTACTCAGAAAAACAGAAAAGCTCACTTCCCCTGATTTTCTGAATCATATTCACTGAATAACAGTGATGGAATGTGCAATGTCTTGGTTGTCTGTCCAAAGTACAGTGGTACATGTTCCATATGTTTTTGCTAAAGTTACCATGAGAAATTTTTTATTTTTGATACTTTTTATGAACTGCAGTTACTGAAAATCAAAGAAAAAAAACCACTAATGGCAGAGAGTTTCTCCCATGGGCAGGTCAATTTTTGCAATGCATTTCCTCAAACTGTAGAAAATGGAAATTTTCATTGTTTAAGGAACAAGTTTCAATATAAGAAATGGAAAAGGAAAACGTTTATGCTGATTTTAACCACCTTTTGACATGTGCACCCTTACTGATTATATCCTGGGGGATATATGTCCCTCCTTCACACTTTGCAGTCTCAGAACTGGCAGGTAAGAGATTCTGGATGTTACTGCCTCTTTTTATATCTGGATTGCATCCTGTTTCTATTATTCTGTGCAGCTCCTTGATCCCCAGGACAGCAGAAAGGAATGCTACCACCCTCCTCTCATGGTCCCCGTGCTGACTTGCTGCAGATATCATCCGTCTGTCCCACCAGCAGAGCAGGCGGGGAGGCTGCACCCCAAAGTGCCCCGAGGTGGGCAGGACTGCTGCCCTCAGCAGGAAGCTGCCTGCAGAAAGAAAATATGTGGTGTGGTGGGCTCCCTTCCTCAAAATTGGTTCCCAAAGGAATTTACTTTAGACTACCTATTTGGTGCAAAGATGTATTAAATGGTTCAGAGCAGTGTCTCAGATGAAAACAAGAGCAGGTAAGGGATGTACATGGGTTATACACCACTGCAGATCAGTGCAGTAGAGGCTCAAAATTTGCATGTAACAAAACCAAGAAAAAGCAGCTGCTCTGTTCTGGAGAAGTCATATACTACAAAAACCAGCCAGCCCATGGTGCTGATACTTGCTGCTAGTTTTTACAGGTAGGAACAGATAGATTAATGCAATGTTTTCAAACACAAACACAACTATTTCTAATATGGCACCTGAGAAGTAGGTTGCCCAGTACATAGCTTCCTAACTCTATTCCCTAAAAATAGCAATGTACAATGTTGAAAAAAAAAAGAAAAAAAGAATCACAAAAATCTGACACTCGCAGACTTGTACAAATTACTGTGTTTCATGTGAGGTAAATTCTGTCTGTTCTGAACAATAAAATCCCATTTTCAATTGAATTATAGTATTTTAGAAATCCCATAAATGTGAATATGCTGAAAGCAGAGAAGTTTAAAGTAGTGTTGTATACTTCAGTGATAAACAATTGTGGCAAACCTGCCAAGGTCCAGCACTTTAGAGTAGTTAGATAACACTGAGCAAAGCCAAAACCATAAAGCCAAGTGCTCCATACCGATACTTCAAGCTTTATATGCATTTATGACAATACTCACAGAGCAGCACCTCATCCATAGTAATGAATTTAGACAAAGCAAGTGTTGGGAAGCCTACACTAGATGCAAGTGATGTTTTAAAAACAATCATAAAAATAAGAATTTGACCAAATCATCTCTGTCCAATGATTCTGAAAAGATGACAACTTTTATAGGTTTCCTAAATTAATAGGCCATTCCAATTTTTTCATTGTTGTTTTATTCTCATTTGCTTTTTTCTCTCCCTTACTATCAGCAGGGCAGTCAGGCCTGCAAGGCAAAGCATTCTTCACAAGGAATTGGGCAGTGAAAACATTGTGTAAATCTGCATACTGGTTTCTTCCACAGGATCAGAGAAGAGTTAGGTTTGGAAGGAACTTCTGGAGATCATCTAGTCCAACCGCTTATGAGGGTTCCTACTTCAGTAACTGTGCTAGTTTGAAAACAAACCAGTGGGAGGCACCAAGTCAGAATAACAATTTAATGGAAATTAAAGAAAAGGGGAAAAAAAAAAAAAAGGTAAAAGAAAACACTGTCAAACTGACAGAGTCAAGGTACAACCTGACACCCTGTTAGGCAGGGTGGTGGTAGCAGTCTGGTAGAATGGTGGCTGCAGTCCTCTGAAGCAGTGATCCTGTAGTGAAACAGTCTGCTCTTCCTCTGGAAGTCCAGTGGTGGCTGTGTAGCTCCTGTCCTCTGGAAATCCAGTGGGAAGCCCGTGTCTCTAGTGTTCAGCCTCAGCTTATATCCACGCTGGGATGCTTGGTTCCTCCCTCTGGGTGGAGCATCTCACAATGGGGTAACAAGTCATGAGGCAGAGTGTTGATTAGGCTCATTAACAGAAGATAATCCGGAGGGAGTTATCTCTGAGTCAGGCGGCAGGACAATGATGGGCAATTAACAGAAAGATAGTCTGGGGGGAGGAGGCAAGGAAACACTGCCCCACCTGATTTTAACAGCTGATGGGGATGGTAATAGAATACACTGCAACCCAGGACATTATCCACCCCTTATTCTATTACCATCTACATTATCCCAAATCAATACCTTCTTAAACTCTAAAACACACATACATATATATATATATATATATATATATATATATATATATATATATATATATATATATATATATATATATATACACAGTGAAACCTACACACCGTTCTCACCTAAGATTAGGTCTCCTTGTGGTACACAACGGGTTTCCCCATCTTTCTGCATTACCCACCAAGTGCAACCAGGTCCTTGAGCAAAGACAATCCCACGGATGGGTTTGTCTTTGCCTGAGGTGGGATTAATCCAAACAGTCTTTCCTAAAATACCTCTCAGGTGTACCACAGGGACTCTATCTCCATCCACTGTGTGCAAGGGTTCAGACTCAGCAGGACCAGCTCGATTGATGGACCCTCGGGTATTGACTATCCAGGTGGCCTTTGCTAAGTTCACTTCCCAATTTTTGAAGGTCCCCCCACCAAGTGCCTTTAGGGTAGTTTTAAGTAGTCCATTGCAGCGTTCAACTTTTCCAGCAGCTGGTGCATGATAAGGAATATGATATATCCATTCGATACCGTGTTCTCTGGCCCAGGTGTTGATGAGGCTGTTCTTAAAATGAGTCCCGTTGTCTGACTCGATCCTGTCAGGGGTGCCATGTCTCCACAGGACTTGCTTTTCCAGGCCCAGGATGGTGTTCCGGGCTGTAGCATGAGGCACAGGGTAGGTCTCCAGCCATCCAGTGGTTGCTTCAACCATGGTCAACACGTAGTGCTTGCCTTGGCGGGTTTGGGGAAGGGTGATGTAGTCAACTTGCCAGGCTTCACCATATCTGTACTTTGACCATCGTCCACCATACCACAGAGGCTTCACCCGCTTGGCCTGTTTGATTGCAGCACAGGTCTCACAACTGTGGATGACCTGTGAGATGCTGTCCATGGAAAGGTCCACCCCTCGGTCACGGGCCCATTGGTATGTTGCATCTCTCCCCTGATGACCAGAGGCATCATGGGCCCAACGAGCTAGGAATAATTCTCCCTTGTGCTGCCAGTCCAGATCCACCTGTGATACTTTCACCTTGGCAGCTCGGTCCACCTGCTCGTTGTTGCGATGCTCTTCATTAGCCCGACTCTTGGGTACGTGCGCATCCACGTGTCGAACTTTCACGGTCAGCTTCTCTACTCGGGCGGCGATGTCCTGCCAAATCTCAGCGGCCCAGATGGGTTTCCCTCTGCGCTGCCAGTTGGCCTTTCTCCAGCGATCCAGCCATCCCCACAGAGCATTAGCTACCATCCATGAGTCGGTGTAGAGATAGAGCCTCGGCCACTTCTCTCGTTCAGCGATATCCAAAGCCAGCTGGACGGCTTTAAGCTCTGCAACCTGACTCGATCCACCTTGTCCCTCGGTAGCCTGTGCAACTCGTCGTGTGGGGCTCCATACTGCAGCTTTCCACTTTCGATTAGCGCCTACAATTCGGCAGGAACCATCAGTGAAGAGGGCATAACGTCTTTCAGTCTCCGGTAGCTCATTATATGGTGGGGCTTCCTCAGCACGAGTCACTTGCTCTTCCTCTTCTTCAGAGGATAATCCAAAAGTCTCACCTTCAGGCCAATTTGTTATAATTTCTAGAATCCCAGGGCGATTCGGGTTTCCAATACGGGCACGCTGTGTGATGAGGGCGATCCACTTGCTCCATGTGGTGTCGGTGGCATGATGCGTGGAAGGAACCTTTCCCTTGAACATCCAACCCAGCACCGGTAGTCGGGGTGCCAGAAGCAACTGTGCTTCAGTGCCAATTACCTCTGAGGCAGCTTGGACTCCTTCATAGGCTGCCAAGATTTCCTTCTCTGTGGGAGTGTAGTTGGCTTCAGACCCTCTGTAGCTTCGGCTCCAGAATCCCAGTGGTCGGCCCCGAGTCTCACCAGGCACCTTCTGCCAGAGGCTCCAGGACAGACCATTGTTCCCGGCTGCAGAGTAGAGCACATTCTTCACCTCTGGTCCTGTCCTGACTGGGCCAAGGGCTACCGCATGAGCGATTTCCTGCTTGATCTGGGCAAAGGCTTGCTGCTGTTCGGGGCCCCAGTGGAAATCATTCTTCTTGCGGGTAACCAGGTAGAGAGGGCTCACGATCTGGCTGTACTCGGGAATGTGCATCCTCCAGAAACCTATGGCGCCTAGGAAAGCTTGTGTTTCCTTCTTGCTGGTCGGTGGAGACATCGCAGTGATCTTATTGATGACCTCAGTGGGAATCTGACGTCGTCCATCTTGCCACTTTACTCCCAGGAACTGGATCTCTTGGGCAGGTCCCTTGACTTTGCTCCTTTTGATGGCAAAGCCAGCTTCCAGGAGAATCTGGATGATTTTCTCTCCTTTCTCAAACACTTCCTTTGCTGTGTTTCCCCACACGATGATGTCATCGATGTATTGCAGATGTTCTGGAGCCTCACCCTTTTCCAATGCAGTCTGGATCAGTCCGTGGCAAATGGTGGGACTGTGCTTCCACCCCTGGGGCAGTCGGTTCCAGGTGTATTGCACACCCTTCCAGGTAAAAGCAAACTGGGGCCTGCATTCTGCTGCCAAAGGAATGGAGAAGAAGGCATTGGCAATGTCAATAGTGGCGTACCACTTCGCTGCTTTGGACTCCAGCTCGTACTGAAGTTCCAACATGTCTGGCACAGCAGCGCTCAGTGGTGGCGTGACCTCATTCAGGCCACGGTAGTCCACCGTCAGCCTCCATTCTCCACTGGACTTACGCACTGGCCATATAGGGCTGTTGAAAGGTGAATGGGCCTTGCTGACCACCCCTTGGCTCTCCAGTTTGCGAATCATCTCATGGATGGGAACCATAGAGTCTCTGTCGGTGCGGTATTGCCGACGGTGCACTGTTGCTGTGGCGATTGGCACCTGTTGTTCTGCAACTCTTAGCAGTCCCACGGCAGAGGGGTCATCAGAGAGGCCAGGCAATGTACTCAGTTGTCTGATATCTTCTGTCTCCACAGCAGCTATCCCAAAAGCCCAACGATGTCCTTTTGGGTCCTTGAAATATCCATTTCTGAGATAGTCTATGCCGAGAATGCACGGGGCCTCCGGGCCAGTCACGATGGGGTGTTTCTGCCACTCGTTCCCAGTTAAACTCACTTCAGCTTCCAGTACAGTCAGCTGCTGGGATCCTCCTGTCACCCCAGAAATAGAAATGGGTTCTGCTCCCACATACCTTGATGGCATCAGAGTACATTGAGCACCGGTGTCAACCAAAGCCGTGTATCTTTGTGGGTCAGATGTGCCAGGCCATCGGACCCACACAGTCCAAAAGACCCGATTCTCCCTTTCCTCTACCTGGCTAGAGGCAGGGCCCCTCTATTCCTGGTCATGTTGCATGTTGCTCCCTTCCGGTGAATACGTTCCTGAGGTCCCTTCAAGAGGATCGGTCATATTATCATTCCGGTACCGTCTGGAGTTCTGTGTGCGGGAGACCGGAGCAATGTTGACTCTAGATGCGCTTCTTGTGGTAGTTGTCCCTCTTTTTAGTTCACGTACCCGAGCTGCTAAGGAGGAGGTGGGTTTTCCATCCCACTTACTCATGTCTTCTCCATGTTCCCGAAGGAAAAACCAGAGATTACCTCGTGGGGTGTATCCTCTCTCCCTGGTTGGGGGTCGCCGGCTCCTAATGGCAGAGACTCTTGTTGGTTCTGGTGGGATGTGGTAAATCTCTTCCTTAAGTTCCTTTTTCAGTTTCTGATGGCCTTCTTCAATCAAGCTCCGGACTTGCTCAGCCAAAAGACTTGTTTCCACGGATGAGACATGGGTGCGAAACGGGGCTGTGACGGTGTCCTCGTAAATCCTCAGTTTGTTCACCAAGACGCCCACCCTGTCCTCGCCTTCCCTCCATTGCAGTGTTGCCAGGTAACGGGAGTATATCTCTGGTCCAAGGCGTGCGAACCTCAGCCACATCTGTGACGTGCACTGGACACCATCTGGGCTCTTAGGAAATCTCTCATCTTCTGAGAAAATGATCTCCAGCACAGCCAATTCCCTCAGGCACCGGATACCTTGTTCCATTGTGCTCCATTTTCCTTGGTGCACCTGGAGGTCTTCTTTACAAAGGTACCTGTCCCTTACACTTGTAAGCAGTCGCCGCCAGAGGCTGAGGGTTTCTTGGGTTCTCCCGATCCCCTGGTCAATGACCACATCCCGGGACAGAGATCCCAGTTGCCTGGCCTCACTTCCGTCCAGAATGGTGTCATTGGCTGCAGCGTCCCAGATGCGGAGCAGCCAGGTCAGGATAGACTCGTTCGTCTGGCGGGTGAATTCCCTCCGCAGGTCTCGCAGCTCACCCAGGGATAGCGACCGAGTGATGATCTCTGGCTCTGCCTCTTCTGCTGGGTGCGAAGGTCCTGCTGCATCCTCGTCAGTCACTATGCGGACTGATTTGCTTTTTGATTTCTTCTTCTGCACAGGGGCAACTGCAATCGGTTTAGGCTGTTCTGGTTCAGTGATGGTTTGCGTGGGGACGCTGACAGTGCTTTTGGTTCCCTTCTCCTCTGTGTCAGTCTGCGTGGACATGGACGCTGTTTTCTTGCGTCTGGGTTCTTTCTCCTCTGTGTCAGTCTGCGTGGACATGGACGCTGTTGTCTTGTGTCTGGGTTCTTTCTCCTCTGTGTCAGTCTGCGTGGACATGGACACTGTTGTTTTGCATTTGGTTTCTTTCTCCTCTGTGTCAGTCTGCGTAGACATGGACGCTGTTGTCTTGCATCTGGGTTCTTTCTCCTCGGTGACAGTCTGCGTAGACATGGACGCTGTTGCTTTGCATTTGGTTCCTTTCTCCTCTGTGTCAGTCTGCGTAGGCATGGTGTTTGTTGCTCTGCTCTTTTTCCCTCCCTCATCCTGAGGATGCTGTGCCATAGCTCTGATTCTAAGCATGGTGTACATGGTGCAGGCTGTACAGAGAAGACAAAGCAGAACTGACAGCAAGTTTATGCCGTCTTTGACATCCAGAGGGAATTCAATATTTTCAAAAACTGCTGTGCCTGGCCTGAAAGGCTGGAAGAAACCACTCTCTACTCCTCCCACCAGGGGCTGGGTGCGATTGTTGAGGAGATCCCAGACATAGGAGCCCAGACTAGGACAGCCAAACAAAACTGAGTATATACTCCGAATGGTATTCATCGCCTCACAGGTTATTATGCTGTAGACATAATAAACCATTAAAGCAATTCTCATACCATTCCCTGGTTTTAACAGGAGTAATACTACAGGCAGGTAGTTCCCCATGTGAGGAAAAATATAGAGAGCAAGATACAGTACCCACATAGACAAGCTGAGCACCATGGTGAATAGGTTTCCGTTAACACAAAATTGTAATTCTGACCTTCTCTCAGAGCTGCCCCACATTGGGCGCCAAATTATGTGCTAGTTTGAAAACAAACCAGTGGGAGGCACCAAGTCAGAATAACAATTTAATGGAAATTAAAGAAAAGGGGAAAAAAAAAAAAAAGGTAAAAGAAAACACTGTCAAACTGACAGAGTCAAGGTACAACCTGACACCCTGTTAGGCAGGGTGGTGGTAGCAGTCTGGTAGAATGGTGGCTGCAGTCCTCTGAAGCAATGATCCTGTAGTGAAACAGTCTGCTCTTCCTCTGGAAGTCCAGTGGTGGCTGTGTAGCTCCTGTCCTCTGGAAATCCAGTGGGAAGCCCGTGTCTCTAGTGTTCAGCCTCAGCTTATATCCACGCTGGGATGCTTGGTTCCTCCCTCTGGGTGGAGCATCTCACAATGGGGTAACAAGTCATGAGGCAGAGTGTTGATTAGGCTCATTAACAGAAGATAATCCGGAGGGAGTTATCTCTGAGTCAGGCGGCAGGACAATGATGGGCAATTAACAGAAAGATAGTCTGGGGGGAGGAGGCAAGGAAACACTGCCCCACCTGATTTTAACAGCTGATGGGGATGGTAATAGAATACACTGCAACCCAGGACAGTAACCTTAAGAGAACTCATAATTTTCCTTTGTTTCAGAAAACTGGTATTTTTTACCTCTGATTACCTTTACAGAGGAGAAAATAACCTGTTTGTTTTGGTGAGTTTGGGGGGAATATTTTTGGGCTTGGGTTTTTTGTTTGTTGTCTTTTTAAAAAATTTACTCTTCCTACGACTCAGTGGGGTGAAGTCTCTGAAGCCATGCCTCAGTAGCAATACCAGAGCATAGCACAACATTGTCTTCCACACAAAGCTGTCCAAGTCTCAGGCTGGTGGTAGCCAGGAGACTGAAAGCAACGTTGCTTGAGCCAAATAGCTGAAAACATGCAGCTGAGTTCAGCTGCCCAAGTGTGGGCAGGCTGTGCTCTTTGGCAGCCCACTAGTGCAGTTGTGTCAGCTTTAACATACTGTGATTTGAGAGGACAGGTAAAAATTGGATGTCACACTTGCCTAGGTTTGATCAACCCTACTGGCAATGCACATGTTTCTTTTGCATGGGAAAATAACGGGTTTGATGGATTAGCTGAAGGCAGACTTCAGGCAGCGTATACTCTAAAGGATTTTGGATCAGCCTACAGGCATTCCCAAACACTTTCCTCAACAAGGTCCATTTTGAAAGGTCCTGCAGGGGTTGCTGTGGAAGCTAAATAATATGAGAGTCCAGTTACAGCACATACAGCAGAACCACTCACTGTCAGTGCTATTAAAGCCTGACTGCTGTCTATTTTATGGGCTTCTTATGGGGCACAATAGGGCACATAGGTCTTCTGGTCCTTAGTCTACACCACTCTGTCTCCTGCTCTTCACACAGTCTTCAGCAACCTGAGACTCAATTTCTCTCCTCCATCAAATAACGATAGCTGTTATTTGCCCTCTTGTCTGGCAGGTGCTGTGAAGATTAACAGGTGTCTGTGCAGTGCTTCAGCATACAAGCTGACAGTTGTTCTTGTTCTCCATTTTGAATACCCTATGTATAGTATACTGGTTCTAGGTAACAGGCACATTTTTATCTTTAGTTATCATTTTATTTTCTCCCTTACAGATGTTCTGAAGTTTCAGTCATGCAGCAATATAGGAAACCCTCTGTGTTACTGGCTGTTCAATAAACCTGAAGGTGTTTCTTTGCTCGGTAGTCAAAGGAATGCAAGGGATTTTCATATTGTAGCTAGAATTGTCTTTATTTGTTTCCTAACGATTTCAGGGACTCTTATTAAATTCTTATTAAAACTTTACATGAAGAACCAATTGTTTGAATGTCTTTTCTCCATTTTAATTCTAAGTCAAAGACATTTTAAAGTATAAAATGAAACTAATAATTCCTGTGGATAAATACTGGGAAATGACTGCTCTTAGGACCATTTGTGGTCCCCTTCCCCGAGAAAATACAGAAAAGGAAAAGGCATTAACCATGAAGATCATGTCACACAGAGAGTGTCTTTCAGTGAGACATGACCAGGTTTTAGGGGGGCTAATTAAAAAAACCCAATGCACAAAGAAACAAAAATATTAGCCTAGAAGGTTTTCACTTCCATTTGAGTAGCCCTTAAGCTTTTGCATCCTTATAGTAACAGAGGTGATTAGAAAAAATGGAAAAAAAAAAAGATTTTGCCTTTGATTGTTTGTTTGTTTGGGGTTTTTGTTTGTTTTTTCTTTCTTTGTTTGTTTTTGTTATGTGAATAATCATCTTTAGCATGGTGCTCAGCTGCTTATTTTAACCTTTTTGCAAGGGTAAGTGCTGGATTCTACACCTGGGACAGGGCAGCTGTTGTTGTGTACACCGACTGGAGAAGGAGAGGTTGGAGAGCAGCACTGTGGAAAGGGACCTGGGGGTCTTGGTGCATGGAAAGTTGCATTTGAATCAACAGTGCCCTGGCAGCCAGAAGGGCCAACTGTGTCCTGGGGTGCATCAGGCACAGCATGGCCAGCTGGGCAAGGGAGGGGATTGTCCCACTCTGCTCTGCACTGGGGCGGCCCCACCTCGAGGGCTGGGGGCAGGTTTGGGTGCCACAATATAAGAAAGAGATTAAACTGTCAGAGAACATCCAGACAAGGGCCATGAGGGTTCCCCTTGAGGGGAAGCCATATGAGTAGTAGCTGTGGTCATTTGGCTTGTTCAGCCTGGAGGAGACTGAGAGGAGACCTCACTGCAGTCTTCAATGTCCTCATGAGGAGAAGAGGAGGGGCAGACACTGAGCTTTTCTCTCTGGTGGCCAGTGACAGGACCCAAGGGAATGGGCTGAAGTTCTGTCAGGGAGGTTTAGGTTGGATATTAGAAAAAGGTTTTTCACCCACAGGGTGGCTGGGGACTGGAACAGGCTCCCCAGGAAAATGGCCACAGCACCAGCCTGACAGAGTTCAAGAAGCGTTTGGACAATGCTCTCAGGCACATGGCGTGACTCTTGGGGTGTCCTGTGCAGGGCCAGGAGTTGGACTGAATTGTCCTGATGGGGCCCTTCCAGCTCAGCATATGCTATGAATCTATGAACCTTTATTACCTAGAGCACAAGGGATATTAAAGCAATTCCTGGAATTGCATAATTGGTTGTGCTAGGCTGAGTTCTCTGTTTGACAAGGAACACCCTTGGAAGAGTCCTTGCCATTGAATCCTCCTTTCTTCACCATCACAATCTCTGGCTTATATAATATTTAATTTACTCACTGACTTTGTAAAAGAGCTGTCTTGAAAACTTTGATCTAAGTCAGTATCACTAATTAAAAAATTCAGAAGTGTTGGCCTTTTGTTCTGTGTCCCAATACCTGTTTTGGATCCTCTGTCTCCACAAGGTAGTAAAAATAGACATTCAGAAGTAAACATTAACAACAGAAGATCGTTGTTTTCTTCTATTTTCTATTTTATATATTAATCTCCTCTTGTAGGATTTGGTGCTGTTTCTGCTGCAGCAAACAACAGGATTGGCCCCCTAAAGATGTCATCTACTTTTTCTTCCTTGGTTATTTACTTTCATGATCCAAGTACAACTCTGGAGATGGAACTCCTGTAGAAAACAAATATTAGGTTTAAGATAAATTTATTCTCTATCCAGTACATGTAAATCTAAACTGTCGAGAATAAGTAAATTGTAAACAATCTATGTCCTTGGTAATGGACATAAAATGCTATTTATCAGTCTCTGTGGTGCCAAAATGAGGTATAATGCCAAAAAGAGTGTAAATATTACCATTTGTAGTGCCATTAAAATGGAAATTAGGGAATCAATCATAGTTTGTTTTACAATCCATAATTTAGGTGAAGCTTGTGGTACTGTTTGACTCTGCAGATTTGGGTCTGACAGCTCAAAGATGATAAAACACCATTTTTTTATTGAATACAGTTAGGCCATGATGCTGTATGTGGAATTTACAAGGCATATTTTAAAGTGTAATGAAATGTAGACATGCTCAAGATAGTAACTAATCTCTTATTTCAGCATTAAATAGCAGTCCTGGCCATTTGGGATAATTTTTCTTATAGTTCCCTCTTCATAGTATCTCAGGACTTTGTAGTAGTTGATTAAGCAGCTTGACAACCTCCTGTTTCACATGGTAAATTCTCTTCCTCACTCTCTCATGCATGCAGTAAAAGCACTGATTTTTCATAGCAGTTTTTTTTTCAAGTATACTTCCAACTGCCAGCCAAAACCCAGCTGAGGAATGTGTCTTGCCTTTGGAGGACATGAACATGGGAATGTTATGCTGATCAAGAACCTGAGAATGAAATAAGTGGCAAACTACAGAATTTTATAACTGCACTTAATATTATATCTGATACCTAATAGGAGTGGTCATAGATAATGTTCTCATTAAAGCAAAAACAATGAGAAAACACCCGAGAAAAGAGAGGTATGAAAATTTAACTGTATTTCTTTTCCAAATTGTCATTTTCATTGCTATTATGGAGTCTTTTTGTTTGCCATTTTTCTTCAGTTTTGCTGATATTTTGGAAAATTATACTACCAAGCCAAGGCACTTTTGCTTTCCTCAGGCTTTCATATACATATAATTTAGCACCTGCTGCATAATTTCAAGTTATTTCCTACAGTAAGACAGGGAGGATGCTGAAACAATTTAAGAGAAGACAAGTTACATTTTTTTGCTCTGTTAGAAACCTTCTGATTTCTGTGAATGTGTTAGTGGGAACTCTCTGGACATAACTCTCACTTCTGACTTGCGCTTTTCCCTTGGCAGAATTTTTTTGTAATGCTTATCATTTACTTGACTCCCATATTTACAGAAAGGAATAGATTGCCCTCTCAGGCTTCAATTTACCAAGCTTGCTTTAATTCGTCTCACAAAGTATAGAAGCTCAGCCCTCTGTTCTTCCTCCTTCTCTCTTGTTGTTTGATGTCATATTTTCTTTGCAAGGTCAGGTTTGATGGGGCATTGAGCAACCTGGTCTAATAGTAGATGTTCCTGCCCATGGCAGGAGGATTGGAATGAGATGATCTTTTATGTCCTTTCCAACCCAAGCCACTCTATGATTCTATGATTGTTTAATACAGAGGGTCAGACAAGTTGTCTGTATTGTTGGCAAGTGTTTAGTAATGCCCTGTACAATGAGACATATTAGCAGTTCTACTGTTCTACTAGAAAGCACACCATCATGGAGTCACTTTTACAGTACTCTGGTCACATCATATGGGTTACTGAGTTAACCTTGAGTTCCAAAACACAATATCTTTCTCTATTGTTTCAACATGAAGAGGTTCTAACTTAATGTGGTTTTTCCTATGTATTCAGAACTGATATTGCTACTTAGTTTTATACTATTTGATTACTTTATGTTTTCTACTCCTTTAATTATGTCTTTCTCTATGTATGAGACTTCAACCTTCCTTGCCTTCATGATACTTTCAGTGTTGTGACAGCAATGGATTTCATGAGGAGGGACTGTAGTGTTTTATAGTCACTAATGTAAACAATGAATCCTGATGAACTGCACTGGTTACCTCTTTTCTGCCAAAAAACCTCTCCCTTCAGCCTACCCATTTTCATTTACTGTTTTATGCCATTCTCTTGCCTGGCTTGACAAGACCCTGAGTCAGCTACATCTTTGAAATCAGTTAGCTAAGACCTAGTCATTGCAAACTGCCCCAAAATTTTGAACTCAAAAAATCAGCTTTAATTAGAATATGAATAATTAACTCCCAAAACAGAGAAAATGTAATGCACCTAGGCAAGGGACATTAGTAAAAAAGTGCTGCCTGATATTTACATGGTGCCCACTTGGTCTGTATGGAAAGCTCTTTTCTTTTGTGTTTACCCTCAGTTAGCTCAATGACATCTGAGTTGCAGCAGATTGCCCAGTCATTTCTGGCTGACTGGAAACTCTTTCTGTCCCCTCTGTCACTTGTCTGTCCTCTCCTGTCCTTACAGGAACATTTGAGTTTCTTAGCCTGAGCTCCAGCTCCCAGCCTTGCCATTTTCTCTCTCATTCCTTGGCCTATAACTCACAGCAGTCTCTCAAAGCTGCTGACCTTCAGGCATTTCTATTTGCCTCCAAGAGAAGGGACAAGCCTCTGCTCTTCCCAGGTGTTATACCTCACTTACTCTTTTAACAGACTATACCATAAATGAAGAACAAGTAATTAAAACAAATCACATACTGTGATACTTAGAATGTATTCCTTATGGTTCCTTTTTTAATCTCCACATTTTCCAGCCTAACTAATGTTTACATATTTACAGAAGAACATTAAACATTTACTAAAATCCAGATAAATGAGATCTACTTCACTTAGTTTGGCCAAAGACCATCAAAGAAGGCTTCCAAGTCAATTTCTTAAGAAGTCTCCTTAGCAAAATATGTTAACATTTCACCTCGGCTACCTCTAAGTTTTTAATCATTCCTTCCTTCCAAGTCTGTTCTCCAGCTTGCTGTGTTGGAGTTTAGACTGAAATTGCTCACATCACTTTCCTAAATATAGATAACTCATTTGCTACCTTCAGTTATGCAGAGGGATTTGCTAAAATACTTGCTGTGGGATTTACAAATTCAGTACTGATTCGGAGCAAATTATCTCACTACCTGCCCTATGTTCTGTATGCTTTTTCTCCTCTGCAGTTGTGACAATTTCTAGTTTTAAATATGCATTCTCATTATCTGGTTTTGTTTTGCATTAGTTTTCTACATCATCAGTCTTGGAAGCTAACCAAAGTATATTTAGCTTTGGACTACACCAACACTATATTGTACTTTACCTTTTCAGTATTCTTATGTCCCTGTTCTATAATTTATTTATATGGCTGGACAAATTTTCTCCTTGCCCTCCTTCAGACAGCTGAATTCACCTTGATTATTTTTGGTTATTACCAGAGCAAATTTTGTCTGACTTAGCATTCAATATATAGATGTCTGTGCTCTTTTTTGATTCTCTTCTTATTTTTAATATCCTTCTTATTCTCAGATTTTTTTTTCCTAAATATTCCAGTAGACCAGGTAGATTTTTGTGCAAGGCTTTCATTCATTGAGGAATACAGACTCTGGATCATGTTAGGTCCTTTGATATGAAGAAAAACCACTTTCAAGGGTTTTTGCATGCCTTCATCTGTTTGATTTTACTATGAAGTTTCTTTGACTTGTGAACACTTGGTTATTCAAAAAAGTCTTAGCTGTAGACCTATGTTTTAATTTTTCGATTTTACTTGGACAGAAATAACATTTTACTTCACAATCCAAGATTGTTTTCTACAACAAGCTTGGAAATGTCTTATTTCTTAATAAAATCAAGTCTAAACAGAATCCTTTTTCTTATTTCAGTGACTATAATGAAGACATCTTCTATAAAACCCAAGAAAATGTTTTCCAAGCTGTTTCTACTAACCTTCTCTCTGGAACATTTCTGGGTAATAATTTTCTCTCTAATAACATTAAAGATTTCCTATCCATATCCAAAACACACCAAGAGATTATCTTCCAGACTGCTGGCATCAGTCCAGGGGAAGCTGTTTTACCATCTTTGTTTTATTTCCATGTAAAATATATGCCTTAGGAGATAACTGTGAAATAATTTTATTCCCACTTAGGGAATTTTGCCTGAGTGGAATTTACCATTTGGTTTTGGAACACTATACAGAGCTTTGACTAACTCTGGGCTCTGCATCTCAGGGCAAAATGATTAATTTTACATGCATATCAGGTACTTCATGTCCGAAATAGGCTGCTACAGTGGGGGAGAGAATGCATCCTGTACCTCATGAATAATGATGGTGAATACCTCTCTTCTCTCATTTTACTGGAGCAATAAATCAACTTGAGAGTCAATGCAGTGATGATGTTGATGATATTGAGGTATACCCAATAATAGTGAGTTGGGCAAATCCTAAAATTTTAATAGGATTTTTTGTGAAGAATAAAGGGAGAAGTTTCTTTTTCATTTTAATAAACCAAAACCCATTCTGTAATTGACTATTTAATGAGTGTGAAGACCAGAACATATTTTGGAGTAGGGGGAGAGAAAACAAATGTAAATAACATTGAACTTCGTATTTCCGATTGCCTGGTATTAAGTCCTAACAGCATGTGATGCAATATTTGTCTCTCATCTAAGTAAAGATGAATCAAAACAAAAAAACCATTTTCTTAGTCATCCAAACCCACTCACTGTACACCCAATTAATCTCCTTTGGACTGGAGTTTTGCTTTTTTTCTTCTGGTCAAGTTTACCAGAAGTTTAAGTTGATCTAAGTTCACTCTACTACCACAGGGCTGATCGCTGCTAAAACCCAACCACAGAGTGTCATCTCTTACCTTATGGCCCCATTAGTGCCATGAATTCTGGGAAGACCTTATCCAGCTGAAATATTATTTGCTAAGTAAGTTGTGATTAATTCTCAAGTCCCTGACTGAGTAAACACTTTCATACCAGAGCCAGCAACTCCCAGCTGTCACCTGGGAAAAGGTGTAGATTAGCTTAATCTGATATTGCAAATTACTTTTCAGATAACAATGCAACCCTGCTAGAGTCCTCTGCCTAGCTATTAGGTCCAATCTAATATGCTATAAAAGTGTAAATATGGTGCATGGTTAAGGTTACATTTGCTTAACTGTGATTATGTTGCATTAAAGGGAGATTCTTTATCACCCAAATTCGTGAGCATGTATAGTTTGCATACTATAACATCTGAGATGTATGAATATATTTCTAGGTATTAGTTAAAAAAAAAAACAAAACCAAAAACAACAACACCAAAAGAACCCAACAAAAACCAAACCCAAATCCAACCCACAACTGAACTATTTAGAAAAGACACTCTGGGTTTCTCTGGTCTTAACGCCATCTTATGCCATCTTAGTGCAGGTTCATAAGACAAAACAATCTGAGGTGTATAACCATCACTTCCTGATAAAATACATGTTTTGAAAGATGTATACCCTGTGCACCAGGAATGAAATCAAATAAAAATATATGGACAGTACTAGGTAAGACTTTCTTTGACCTTTGTTGCCAAAGAAGGAGATTGCTGGCAGAAATTTGTTTTCTGGCTCTTTCAGAGAGCATTGCAAATTTAGGATATATTTCTGGTACTGCTATTGGCTACTCTTTTCCTTGAACTCTTCAGGTCTTTTCGTATCAGTTGTTTTCTCTGTGTGTTAGATGCCAGGAAGAAGAATGTCTCCAGGGGCAGGGGCAGTTTTGCTTCTTGACTGTTTCTGTTTGGAAAAAGTTTTCCTATGGCATAGAAAATAAGAGATTTAGGAGCCAGGTTTTGCAACATAAAGAACAAGATAAGTCTAGAACTTACGTGATCTATTTTTTTTTTTTTTTTTTGGTGCTGAAATATTTCACACCTGGGATAGTTTGCTGTTTGCCATAGTTCTGGTACCTTGAAGTACAACTATACTCTGCTGGGGGTGTTTGCTCTCTGTTTGAGTCCACACTGAAGGGAAAGCTCTTGCAACGTCTAAAGGAGGTCACACCCAGTGCTCAGAATAAATGAGGGCACCTATATGCAAGGACTGTCCTCCAATACATGTGTATGCAAAATTCTTCTATGACCAGCAGTCCTGCTTGAATAACTTCCTGCATATCCTTTACTTTAAGTGACCTGGGGAAGCATTTTCACTCCCTAAGAAGATTGGCAACTTCTCTGTCAAGCACCAAGTTACCATGGATGCAGCATGGATAGCTGTGCTAAAAGTGTGCAGGCAGTTGTTACCTGGGATTTGTGCAGTAAAGGTGTGTGGCCACTGTAACACAGTGCCCACGGCTCTTCAGTTTCATAAACAGCCACCACAGTTAGAAAATAAACTTTCTCTTCTTGCTCTCTGCATTTCTTCAAGTGAGCATAGTTGGCACAGATAATTTCTTTTTGACTGCAATATTGAATGGATATTTCAAAGATATTTGATTTAGGCAAGTATACCCGTGAATAAATGTCATTTTCATGAATGCCTTAGGACAGTGCAGAACAGAAATGAAACTGAGGGGAGATGCCCTGGATTGGGTAGGATGGCCCCTGTGCTGTGAGGTCTGGGGCAGATCTGAAAAGACAGTTTAGTTTTGAGTGATTTTCAGTTTACTTTGGATATAAGCAGTTTAGTGTTTGATATGTCATTCCCTATAACACACTGGGAGATCTTTTACACACGCATAAATACCTCCTTGTTCTGGAATTGCTGGTGCTTGAAATGCAGGGAGGAATGTGCCTTCCTGCTACTGAAAACATTATTAACAGACTTTATTATACACATTTCACATTTAATTAGTGTTAAGAATGTCCCCAGATCAATAAAGATGTATTTTTGTTAGAACCATCTATTTTTTTTACTTGAATGAACAAGCCAGAAGTCTGCATTGTCTTACTGGTATCTGGGCTGATCCAGTTACCACTGTAATATAACACCTGAGTGTGTGTGGATGTTCAGGCCTTGAGCATTTGTCATTTTGAGAGTAGTTTCTGTTTGGTGGGGCTGGAGGTTCCCTCTGTCTGACCCTGCAAGCAACGAGGGGCTGTGGAAAGAAATGAACTAGAGATTTACTGTTGCTCTAGCAAGTCAAAACTCCAGTGAAAAATAATGCAGAAGGTGGTAGCTGGAGCTGCCTGGTAACTCACACAGATTCATGGGGAGACCAAAGCCAATGAATTCAATCCCTTGGTTTGTGGGTGGCGAGGAGCAGAGCCAGGACAGCAGGCAATGGCACGCAATGTGGCAAGAGAAGGAGGAAGAGAAAGAATGTTAATCTGGCAGCTGTTTTTATTTCTGAAAATAGGCTGTTTGGTTTTGTTTTGGTTTTTTTTTGTTTTTGTTTTTTTGTTTTTTTGTTTGTTTTTACCCAGGGTTTGCATCTTATGAGTGTCCAGACAGGCTGTGAGGATAAGTTATGTTATTATGTCCCATCTGCCAGATGAAAATGCACAAATTCAGTTTGGATGGGTTAAAATAATTTTATAAGCCATGTTGCCATGTTCCTTGCTTCCCCTGTGCAGTTCAGTATTTGCCTGTCTTTTTGGAAGCAGTCTTCAATTACACACACACACCCCCTGACACACACACCCACAGACATGCAAACACTGCAGAGGTAAAAGCTGATTCATTTGGAAAAGCGAAGAAAACAAAGTGCTACCAGTTTTAAATTTGCTAGTCACTGCATTCCCCTTTCTTTCCAGGATGAAGGTCAGGTGAAAGATATTCTCCAGGCACAAGGGAAGGTGCGAAATTCCAGGCTGCCAAGATTCAAATGTATGGTGTCATCCTGAGTGTATATATAGATGCTCAGAGAAGGTGTATCCCCCAAGTCTTCCCTGTTAAATTTCAGGATTCAACTCCAATCCATCACTTTCATTGCACCCAGAAGCACAAAGTAGCCAACCCCAGGGGCGAGATTTATGTCAAAGACTCTAGAAGACCTAAAGTGGATTAACAATTTAAAGAGAGAAAGATAGAGAGGTGAGTTGTGTGAACAAAGCCTGACTGGCTTATTGACCTTTGTTGCACTGAGTTGACTGAGTTGACAAGGAACAATCCCATAATTTTTGTACCTAGGAAAGAGGAATGCTGTAAAGCACCTAAGCAGGTAGTCCAAGAAAGGCCATAAGTATTGTGGTTCTGACCTTAGATTTGAAGGAGAGATCTTGATGTTTGAGAGGATGATGCACGTATACCTCCCCGCAAGGCCTTCAAAAATTGGAGTGGAGTAAGCCATGGAGGGAAGTCAGGTGGAAGGACATTTGGATTTTGCCTTCTCAGCCTGAAGCAGGTGCTTGGCCACACAGATGTGCCCATACTGACATACCTGTAATTCTGCAGAGGTGAACACTGCTAAAACCAAAGTGTGTCTCAGTCACGATAGGCTCCCTTCAGAGGTGCAGGAAAGAGTAATTTGCAGATAGCCACTCATTCAGGATGATTTTATACATCTCCTTTAGACCCAAAATTCCCATGTGAGGCACTTGCTTTTTTTCTGGATAGAACTCTTTGAATATCATTCCGGATGATGTTCTTGAGAACTAAGACCAGAGATGCCTGGAAAAAAGCAGAACCAATTTTGCTCTGCTGCATTTCAATGACAAATGACTCTAGGGATGAAACAGAACATTTTTTCACAAAGGCATCCTTGTAATCTAAGTACTTGTGACTTAAAAAAACTGGAAATACTTCAAATAAAATGTATTTTCAATTTTAAAGAAGATTTTATTCTAAATTAAAATATTCTTAACTAAAATTAAATAAGGTGTTTACGGAAACATAAAGGCGATTTTCTATATGTTTTTATCCCAGGAAATGAATCTACTTTCCAAACTTTCCATCATGGGATAGATTTTATTCTTATCTACACCCACCCAGATCTGTTGGTTCATGACTACAGGGACAGCTGCAGATATAGTTTAGCCCTCACATTTAGAGTTAAGTCAGAGTCAAAGACATGGTCAAAATCTCCCTTCAATTACCTTCACACAAGTCTTCCCTTTCACAGAATAAATGATTTTTATTGCTTTGTGGGTTTTACCAAGCCCTGAGCGTTACTGGGATGTAGATTTTAGGCTTTGAAATAGGTTACAGGATAAGAAATCATAAATATTCATTCTTTAGCAGCAGCCTCTGAACAGCTTCTTCACTGCTGCTGGCTGGGGCCTGCCCATAATCGCGTGCCGTAAGATTCCCTGCCCTTTGCCCTTCTCACTCAATCAGGACAGGAAATAAGGCAAAATAATGAAGCAGGGACTTTTAAATATTGATTTCCGTGCATGGGCTACGCCATGCAGTATTGCTGTCAAGAAAAACAGCTCTGAAAGAGGCTTTTTCAACAGAAGAAATGTCACATAGGTAAACTATAGAAAAGCAGTTGCTTGTTGTGGGCTCCTAGAGAAAGGGGCATGCTGAAAAACACCATGGCACACTGTTGGGACAAGCAGAATATACAATTGGTCTATACTAATAGACTTTCCTCAGGAAGCATTTAAGGATTATGTGCTGATAGAATGCAGCAAATAATCTCTAGCCATGCTTTGTATTCAAACGTGGATAGAAAGGTCTGAAGGGCAAGGGAATGGTATTTGAATGTACAGAGAAGCCTTTCATTGATCTTCTAACCTTTTGGGGATATTTAGCATACATAAGCTCAGAGAAAATTGCTTTTGAAAGCGAATTGGAAATTATTGGCTGTAATGAAAGGCTTTTAAAGTGCTTTGCTAAAGCTACCTCTTCTCCTGCTTATTTGGGGGTTAACTGCCAATCAGTTGTGCTCAAAAGGAGGGCTGCAAAGCACATACCATATTTACAACACGTGGAAATATCCCTGTAAAATACTGCATAGTAAAAGCAAGCCCCACCTCAGCAGTCCTTTCTGCTGTTTGCAACATTTTTGGTTGCTGTGGGCTGGACTGTTTAAGGCATTTTGCCTTAAAAATGGTCATTATGGAGTTGCTGTGGAGCTACAGCAAGAAAAGAGAAAAAGCAAGAACTAATGAAAAACTTTGAAATAGCCAAAGTTTCTTTGAAATCAGAGAACTCAGGGGCATTTTCCCCTGCACTTTGAAACGTTACTTTTGCCATGTCACAGGCAGAAAGGGAAACCCAGAGGCCTCTTCAGTACAGAACCAGATGGAATTGCCTTCAAAAGAGAAGAATGCATAAAGGTACTTCTTCCTCCTCTGGACATGCTGTGAGCTACTGGCAGATTTTCTTTGTCTTTTCCAGCTTTCGTAAATTCAGACTGACCTTCAAATCTTTTATTTTTCTTTTGAACTTTGAAAATATCTCCTAAAACTGTGTTCTCCAAAATAATTATAATCCTGACAAGTCACATTCAGTTCAAGTATAACAGCACTCTCTCTGCCTCTGTGTCTGTGTTCGTTATTTATTTCCTAGGATTTTTGCAATTTAAAACTGTATTAAAAAATATCTAAACACTTCCCACCTACAAGAGTACTTTTGACTTGACTGCTGTGGTTTCAGACCTAACAGCAAAACAAATTACTTCTGAACTCATGTTTTTTATCATTTGAAGTTTAACACATTCCTTTGAAGTTTCCAAACTCAACTCACACACCAGCATACTCCATGGCTCCATGCCTCATGTCAGTAAAATGTATGAAGTGTCCATTTCAAAGAAGTTGTAAGTTCCTAAAAACCCATAATGAGTCACGATGGCTACTCTTCTGAATAAATCAACACTTAAATAAATAGTAAAGAGGTAGCAGAGAATCCACATGGCTATTAAAGAAAGCACTGAGTAACACATTTGCTGCATAGATTAAAACACAGTTACAACAAAATGTGACACCACGTAATTATAAGAATATGAGAGCAGTCTCCTTGGATTCAGTGTGATATTTCACATGAGGAGGAGTTTGCAGAACAAGACAGCTGCTGAAGTTGTTGCTAGATACAAAATTCCTAAGCACCCTGCATGCAAAATCCTATTGCAGAGGCTCTGTAAACTAACTATAGAAACTAGGAAATAGAAATACATATTTAATTGTGTGAAGTATGTTACTCCCTTAGGTTGTCATTTGTTTGGTATGCCAGCAGAATATATGAGCTTTCTAAAGTTGTTAGCAGGGCTTGGTATACAATCCTCACTCCTCAGGTATAATGGTGTGAACCCCAAATGAGAAATTTAGTTTGCTATATTAGCAGGTATACGGCCTCACAGAATTGACTGGTTGTTTAACTTGGCAATTGTACAAAAAAGTAGGAAGTACTGGTAGATTGAGTAGGATCTCAATCTGCAGTGCTTTGCTGTTAAATCCTTGCTCTGAAGAAAAGAGATGTTCCCTGTATTTTTCATCTTTATTTTTTTAAAATTACAATGTGTGCATGTTAATGAGGCCCTGCTGCTTGTGCTTTCTAGCCTGTCATCAAAAGCAAATGCCAGAAATAAGACTATGCTCTGAAAAAGTTTCAGAAGTGAATGCTTTCATTTGGTCTCAGTTTCCTACAGGCTGAGCATGACTCTTCTTCTCCACCTGTGGGCTGAACTCACAGAATTTTAACTTCTAACATATAAGGAAGTTTAGCTGGGAACTATCCCAAGTTCCTATAAAGCCTGCTTTATGCCACTACAGGCCTAGACACTTTCTCTACAGCACACCCTGTAATTTGCCCTGCATTGCGTCAGGACTGCATATTCTCTAATTATCCTATCTTGTGTCCTTCTCTCTCTCTATAGCCTTGGGGGCTTGCATGGCTTCAGAGTAATAAATTGCAGAATTTCTCATTTCGCTACACCTAGGATCACCTTTCTTCTCTAAAAGTAATAACAATAATAACAACAATAATAATATAAAGCAGTTACGATATTGTTTATAAATGACAGACTATTTATGGATGATTACTTCATCAAATGAATGACTAACATTCCAACAATCCTTCAGAAGAGTTTTTGAGAAGGAAACAAAACAGTAATATATTGTCAAAAATGTGTTTCAGTTTCTAGAAAAATGAAATGGGAAAGTAGTTGCTCTCAATGCTGAGATGAATTAACAACAAAGATCACACACCAAAATCAGCAATCAATAATCTACTCTAACTTTTAAGAAATTATTTTTTTATGTACGTGTAAGGTTGTGTCAGATCACTGCGGCAAGTGCAGTAGAAATAAGTTAATAACACTGTGCTTTTGTACAACGTTTATTTCAGAGGATTTGGGTTTTAAGAATTTAGACTGATTAAAGGTGGGCATTGAAGTTCAAAGTCAAAATTTATAGGAATATTTGGGTGTAAAATATATGTAATTCATATTTTCCAGATTTTAGCTTCATACTGATCATTGTAGGACTAAAAAAAAAAATTTCTTTCTCCCTTAAATAATTGTTGTTCTATTAATATGAATATTATGGGAATAATAATTTTAAAAAATCATTAGAAAAAGACCATGTAGATCCAGTCTCTGTATTATTGTGATCATTAAAGATGAGGCAGTGCTGTAAAGAAACTCCAGCACCGCTAAATTATGCAAATGGTGATAGAATAAACGGGTCCTTATGTAGCAAAAATTATCAGAAAAAGTCATAGTAAACTGGTTTTCACATGGAAGGTTATCTTGGGAGTGCTTATTCTCTGCTCTTTTGTACCAGTTTGGTGCATCAGGTGTCCTTTACTGCATTCTTCATTCTGTTTCTGCTGGGTGAATTTGTTGTAAATCAATACTGATTTAAGAAAAAGGCCCTGAATTTTTCTTCAGTGAAACTTCTGGTGTGCATCAAATGAGTGTAGTTAGTGTCAAAACCACTGATGCTGGAAAGTCGTAGAGACAAGAAAGAAAGCATTTCCTGCTACTTTTAAAATAAATCACTCTGTTACTTTTTTTATACTCGCGATCATGGAGATCCCTATGTTGAAGGGAAATCAAGGTAACTCAGCATGAAAAATGGACAGAGATGACAACCAGAAGTATGAGCCAGTTTTTTATTTGGATGAAGCTACTGTGTGCTACTGAGAGTGAAGTAATTATATGAGGTATCTCAGTTATTTTATTTCTTGATGCCTTTTTCTCTCCACATTTTTATCTTGTAGACAAGTCCTAATTGATTACTATGAATATTTTCTAAATCAGGTCCATAGCTAGCTCACAAACCGCAGATTAGAATATGATCATTAACACTGGCTTGTTATATTTAAATAAACACTTATGTCGGTGTGTACATTTTGTTTGTCATGTTTACCACCAGCTAATAAGGGAAATGCATCCTCTGTTCTTGGTAGAGGTCACTGATTGCAGGCAGTGCAGGGTCATTATAAACTTTGAAACCACAGACACAAATAACCTGGTATTGGTAGCTGCAGTGGTTATCATTCACTCCAGTTTACCTCAAATATAATTTGGGGTTTAGATGTTGTTTCAGTTCCACTTCTCTGTTTGAACACAACACAGAAAGTAACAGTGAAGGTTTTCCAGATATGCATAAGGAAGGTTGTGTCAGGTTTAGGTTGGATATTAGAAAAAAGTTCTTCACCCAGAGGGTGGCTGGGCACTGGAACAGGCTCCCCAGGGAAGTAGTCACCGCACCAACTCTGACAGAGCTCAAGAAGAGTTTGGGCAATGCTCTCAGGCACATGGTGTGACTCCTGGGGGTGTTCTGTGCAGGGCCAGGAGTTGGACTGGATGATCCTTGTGGGGCCCTTCCAACTCAGCATATTCTAAGATTCTGTGATTCTGTCATCACTTACCTTCCAAGCACAGTTTTTGCTTTCCTGAGTTTCAGCACTAAAACTTTATTATGAAGACCAGAGAGTTTAATTTCTCAGTTACAATCTACCAAACTTTAACCTCAAACTCTTTCTTGTTGATGCCATTCTAGAAGAACATTAGTTTCTCTGTCTAATAGTTCAGATCATTTTGAAAGGTGCAAAAATCCATCCAGGTATTTATGCTGTGGTTGGGTAATGAGTGATAGATTTGTCCTGAAGGAAATCTTGTGTCCCATGGACTCTAGCTAGTTGTGCTTCTGGTGGATCTTTCCTGTGAAAACTGCACGTTCTGTGATATCATGTACAGAAAGAGAGAAAGACTTCTTGCCTAATTTGTGTTGAACTTGTTCCTGAGACTTCCGGCTGCTAATAGTGACATGTAAGAGCACAGAGCCTTAGAATAAAACTGCCTAAAGATGACAGTCCTTGAGGGTAGGAGAGGGGAAATGAACTACATTTGGCAAATGACCATCCTCAGTAAATGCATTGCAGAGAGGTGCTTACAGCTGGCATATGGCAATGAGTGCAGAGCAAAGAAAGAGCTAGAGAGATGGTGGGTATTTATCACTGGCTTTTGGGAAAAAGGTTTCTGTGAAATCTCCACAGTTCTGACATTTTTATTATGGTTTCAAAGAGGTTGTTAAGCTAAACAAATTATAGATTTTCGAAGGTATTTTTCTTCCCTTGTATGCTATCAAATCTTGTTCTATTTCTTTGTTTTAGATGAGCTTGTGCTCTCTTGAAGGAGTCCTCTCAGTCCTCCCTTCTCCAAGCCCAGATATTCTTAATGATGTTTTACATTTTTACATCAGGAGACTATTCAAGAACCTAATAGCAGCAGGCTTCATTTTCTTTTATTTTCAATATGTCTCAGATTCCCTTTCAAGACATCACAGTATTTCAGAATTATCTCTCTTGTTTTACTATGTTGTGAAAGAAACACAAAATTAAAAGTGGACTCAGAATAATTCTATTACTTAAGTAAATGCAAATTGTAAACTTGCATTTGTATTCTGCTTCTCTGAGAGAATTTTCTATCTTCTGAAATACAGGAGGCAATGGGATCAATAGAGTACTCATAAATATCTAAATGCTTACTATTTGCAGTGATTAGTAAAATCTTCAGCTAGAAAATTCTCTTAGCTGTCATTTGGTCCTCTTCCCACATCACTGTTAAATTACAAGCTTCATTCTGAATGGAGGCCTACCTACCTACCTACTTTGATTTTTCTTATAAATAGCAAGCTAAAGTTCAGAGGGGAAAAAGCAGTGATTGTCTTTGAGACCCAAAGCTGGAGTGAGGCTGAGGTAACCTTGGAGTAAAAACAGTTGTGGCGATGATCAGATGATGACAATGAGCAACAAGGAGCTGCAAATGAAGACTATAAAAAGACAAAGTAGTTAGCTAGCCTAGAGGAAGAGACCAAAAAGCAGGAACACAGCTAATGTGGGGTGGGGATATGACACGACACTACACCCTCTGTGCTCTTGAAAATGAGTGTTCTATAGAGAAAAGAGAATCTTCCAAATGAAAGCTGTAAAAATTTCTGTCTGTATTCCATTCCCCTCTAGAATCCTTTGACTTAGTTCAAAACAGACCATATAGACACTTGCTGTATTTAGTTCTTGATACATTGTGTCATTCCTGTATTATTCACTCCATATAGTTCTCAAAATGAATGTCTAGTTGTGTCAGAACTTCCGAGGTGCTTATATGACCTTTTCCTTCAGCTGCTTTTCTTCCTAAGCCATGGCAAATCAGTATGTCTGGAAGATGGCATTTTTGGAAGGGGGGTGGTTTAAGCCACAAGAGAGCTGGACCTGGTCAGTATGGTCTTGTGGTTCCTGCTCCCGAACGAGAACAAGAAAATGCTGTATTGGCTATCATTAACTGTGCAAAACTTGTAGGTTGCTAGGTCCCAGACAAAAAAAGACAATACAACTTCATGTCAGGTAACTGTGGAACAACTTTCCAGTCAATGTGGATAAAGCAATCAGACATCTTCATGGGGAAAAAAATGCACATTGGGAACAATTACAAAGGTAACATTTTGGCTCAGAAATTTCCCAAGTCATAAATCACTAGAAGGGGGGAAATGCTCTGAAGAGGAGTTCCTTTATTTGTATATGTGTTCCTGTATTCCTCTCTAGGCACCAGCTAGTGCTGCTGGGGATCTGGGGTAGGCTGTTGAACTATACGGTACAGCTCTTTTCATGTACTGGTGTGCTTAAGAGTTCTGTCTTGCCTTTGGGTGAAGTCACAGCTTCTGTTGAATTGGGAACTCAGTGGGAAATGTCAGTAATCCTGACATTTTGAGAGAAACATCAGTTCCCATGTCACATGTCCCAGTGGGAGTTAGAAACTAGATTTCCTACAAATACTTTCTTTCTGATTTTTGGCCTTCAGCAATAACCCTTGAAATATTTCCATCCTCTCAGTGTAAAAGAATATTTTGTATTCTTCATTTTCATTGCCTCTGTGTTGCTTCAGATCAACTCCATAGCAAGTAGATGTTTTTATTGTGCTAAGACAGCTGGTGGCCCAGCCAGTCTTGTATACTGGCTCTCACAGCTCTTTGTCACAGAGGAATTTGAAAGAATCCCATCAGTAGGCAGTGACAGAAGTACATACTCTGGACAAGCATCTACCTAGGTTCTCTTCTTTGTTATAAATAAGGTCATCCTTGAAAGTGCAGGATCTAAGCCCCCTTCAAAATATTTAGATGTATTTTATAACTTTGTAATTGTAAGCTGTGCATCTTTGTTGACTGTATACTCAGACCAGCTTTCAGATTTTACTAAGAACTGAACTTTCTGTTGTTTTCTCTTCTCTCCTCGTCTCTTTTAATCTCTTTTGGAATGTTTACTTCCTCTCAACGGCAATATCTATCTCATTTTTTTTCCTTCTTATTTGCTTTATCCCTCCTAGGAAAGTGCTTGCACAAGCAAGATAGAGACAGCTGATATTAGAAATGATGCTTAAAGGAAGATCTTCCAAATGAGGAAGTATAGCATCAGTTTAACTCCAAAATGTCCCCAAGTAAACAACCATGGGTACAGTTGGAAGCTGGCAATATTATTCAAGCAAAAGACACTTTCTAACATCTGTGAAATTATTATTTAAAACAAAAGTGAATTTATTTAATGCTTATATTAAAGGTTCTACATTATTTAGATATTTTATCTGTTGAATAAAAATATATTTAAATTTACTATAAAATGTTTTTAAGACTAAATAGCTTTTTTTTACACTGCATCTTTCTCTTTAATAGTTAAACAGAGATCAGTGTTCTGAGCAGGCTCTCAGTCAGATACATTTCTGAATATTGACATCATTCCATACAATGTGTAACTCACATTAGAATTCATAAGTATTATCCATGCAAACGCTCATTGCAGGGGACAGCTACTATATCATACTGCTCCTGTTTTTCTTTCCTGAAAAAAAAAGGACTAGAAGGAAAGGAACTAGAAAAGATTATTCGTTAGTCAGTGCCACTACATTTCATAGTATAAATGCTAGAGGGGCATACTGGAGAGGTAATAAATTTATTCATAGTGCTGAAGCTTTTTAGAAAGCATAAAATGGAAGGAAATTGAGAACAGAGATTGATTTGTTCAGAGAAAGGATCAAAGTTAAACCTTATTAACTTAATACCTTTACTAAGAATGCACCCAAGATACAGAAAGAGCCAGAACTATATGGACATGGGATTCTCTCTCTAAGAAGATAAAAAGAAAGGAAGATGAGAAAATGTTCAGAATGAACCCAAAAAACCCCTCACTCTATTGATAAGCTTATTTGTGATCAAAGCATGTGTTCAGGAAGACAGAAAAATGCCTTCTCTCCAAGGGAGAACTCACTCATTCACATTTCAATGCCATCCACCTTTCTGAACATAGAGGCCATTTAATTATGCATATGAATGATACAATCTTCCAGTTGGGTGCTTATGTTTTAAAATCAAAATCTGCATTAGAGTATGTGTTGACTGTGACATAGAAATCATTTTACTCCATGCAGCACAATCATTGACTCTTCTAAATATAGCAAATACAGATTTTCTTATGTAATGGAATAACACTTCCTAGCTGGGTACTTATGTCTTAAAACTGAAATCTGTATTTTCATGTTTGAAGGCTGACAGCTGCACAGGCTCCAGGAACTCAGGCTCGTACCCTTGATACTGAGGCTTTGCACTAAATACTAGTACTGACAAGCTCTGGTGTTTATGCACTATCTCTCATGCTGTCAGTTCAGCCAGCCGCTGTGGCAAAGCAGCAGTAGCAGGCTGCTGCAAAGCTTCTTTAAAGCCACTACAGATTCCTGGGATGCAGGTGAGGGGGTGGTAGGAAAATGCCGTATGTGCGTGCACATTTATATCTGAATCTGTATCTATATATGTGGAGTATACAGTGGAGAATTTTGAAAGGACCCTGCTGAATAGCTCATGTGAACTGTTTGTGAGCTTCTTCCATAGAACAGTTGCAGCTCAAATTTGGCAAGGAAAAGAGCTTAATGTATCAACACATAATTCTGCCTGCCATTTGCAGCTGAAATAAGCATGGTTCCAAGGGTAGGGAGTACCATCTTTAACTAAATGCCTGTATTTGCTTTTCTGGTGGTTCAGAATTTGAAAATGCAAGGGGAAATTACTTCTTGCTTGCTTGAAAGGTTTAGGAGACCCTGTAAGAGGATGGGGGTGAAATGCAATACTCCCTGGAACATTCTGGTTTGAACTTATTATTGTTTATCATTTTGGCTGACAGCCTGCCGAGAGGAAAACAAAGAGGCTTGCATTAGCCTTTTCCAATGTTCATTACTTTACCTTGCTCATAAAGACTCATTCCCAGCCCCGTGTTCTCCTTTATCACCATCAAAGAGCACTGAAAGGTCTGTCAGCTTTCTTGTTATTTTACCTTTTCCTTCTCTTTTCTTCCCACTTCATCCTACTCAACCAGACACTGTAAAATTGGAGGACCTGAAAAGTGAAACGAACTCCTCCGCATTCTTTCCTCCATAAAGCAATAGGGCATGTCAGCAGCCCTGCTGGAAAGCTCATGCTGGACTCTGTGATGCCTGGATTTGCAGCAGATATTCCTTTCCTCCAGTTGATAGGAACCAATCCAAGCAGGACAGTTCTGCAGAAACCATAGCAACTAAGGGGTTCTGGTCCTCCTTTATGTCCAGTTGAATACAACTCCGTTTAAAAAGCATTGACCTTGAAGCTGTGAATCCTATCTCTGCCAGCCTGGAGGGCAGTGTTCAGATCGTCTCCCAGGAAGCCTCCAGAATGCAAAGATGGAACTTTTGAATTGAGAACTTCCACCTTCACCACCAGTTTGTCTCTTGTTCTTCGGCATGAAAAGTGGAAACATCTCAAAATCATGGAAAGTGATGTTCAGTCTATTGAGATAAGATTTCTGTAATTATTTCTGTCACATTTTTCTCACATTCCCAATTCTACGTTTTGACCCATATTCAGGTTTTGGCAGATTGGAAGCCATATAACTAACGAACCATGAAATTGTTGTAGGTGTAATTAAAAAGGTATTAGATCAGTAGAAATAGATTCATACAATGACATTTGATACTGATGCCTGTCAACCTGCAAAACTGGAAACCTTCCAGTTTCCTTAACATCTTATCTCTTTCCTTCTAGCCTGGAATAAACAAGCCCAAACACAGAGATCTCATCTTCATCACTTCTACAGCTGGATAGCAAGAGTTTATTCAGCAAATACACCCTGCTCCTTTGTGGATATGTGTGAATTTTCTGTAACACGTATCTCTATAAATGTGCTCCTGTTTTAGTTAGAAGGCAAATCCCATGTGCAAACCCCTTAAAGCATTATCAGTTAATCACACACAAGTTATTCCTTGTGGTTTTCCTCTGAGCATCCTGAGTTTGGGGTTATGTGAATAGTAATATGGCATCATTTGTCCTGCTAGTTTGAATGGCTGACGTTTATATAAAGAACATTTCTCAGACTATCAGTTTTGTTTAATACTCTTTGCTATTGTTAACAATGAATTTGGGAGGGCTAGGAAAGGTTTATCTGTTACTCATACCTGCAGCGATGTCCTTAAGTCCTATAGTATAAAGACAGCGGAAGGAACTTTCCAAGAGAGAAAGCAGTTTTACTTCTATTTCCCATTAATTTTTCTTTTCACTAATGCTTTTCTGTGACAATTTTTATGCTTTTGGTTTTTTTTCTGAAGTTTCATATTCATTGTCATATCTTCCGACTTCCTTATAGGTATGTCACTCATTCTACCACTCTCCTGAACAGCACATTTCACCAAGAACTAGGTGAGCACTTCAAATTGGAAAATCTTTGCAAATCATTATTTATAGACAACTCCTGGACCTTGTTCCATTGTACAAACAACCTTGGAAACTGACAATATGTGCATGAAAAATTACAAAGCAAATCTGAAGAATTAATTTCAAAGAGTCTTTTTGGCTCCTCTTTGTGGTATTCATCCTCCAGCCTGTATTGACACTGGGGATTTCCCCAACCCAGATGCAGCACCTTGAACTTGGCCTCGTGGAACCTCAGGAGTTTCACATGGGCTCTCTTGAAATTGTCTTTTTTTTATTATTAGACTTTTATATTTTAGCAATTTTATATCCATATTAATTTGTACTGCAGGTAGGTCCTGCTGCCCAGTGAAACAACAAGTGCCTAACATGGTACCAGTCTGATGCTGGTATCAGAATCAGGTTGGAAGCCAGTCTGGGACTGCTTCCATTTCAGTGGAGAACACACACAGCTCATCACTGGACCAAGTTCATTTTTCATTTTATCTTTCAGCACAAATTCTCCCTCAGATGATGAAAAAAACGTGGAAAGGTAATAAGATTCTGATCAATATCTCAGTGTAATACCTCAAAAGTCTCATCCTAGTGAAGAAAAATCTCAAAATGAAACATCCTAATAAAATCCTTTTTAATCCTACAAAAATAACAAGCACAAAATCCTGACGAAAGCACCTTTTTTGTTGTTGAAACACTGAAACTGAGAGCAGGTATTTCTGAACATCAGTTATAACTTTTCTTCAGATACGTCATTACATTTTCCCTAGAAATTGCACAGTTCCTTTGGATCCATTCCAGTCCTTTATTTGACCCACAGGGTAGGCAGTACTGGGAAGGTTTTACAGCACAGTAGGGGAAGAAGCATCTGCTGATACTGGTTGTTTGAATGCCACAAAGAATCAGATGGAAAGACTCTGGGGAACTAAGTCTTCAGATTTGCTGTGCAAATTTTTGTGCATATATTGTCGATTTCCAAGATTGCTTGTACAATGGTACAAAGTCCAGGAGATGCGTATAAATAATGGTGTGCAAAGATCTTCAAATTAGAAGTGCTCATCTAGTAACACTGAATGTGTTTACTGACTTGAGATCAGAGTAGAACAGAGGAATTCAGCAAAAGCAGGGAGGGATGCAGCCACAACCCAAAGTGGAGAGCTAAAATCCCAAATAGCTATCGCTTGGGAGAGGAAGGAGGAAGGTGGATTTCTGGAGTTGGGCTTTGATGATCCTAGTAGGTTGCTTCCAACTCAGAATATTCTGTGACTCTGTGAAAAGGACTTGGGGATGCTGATGGATGAAAAACTGGATGTGGCCTGGCAATGTGTGCTCACTGCCCAGAAAACCAAACATATCCTGGGCTGCATCAAAAGAAACATGCCTAGCAAGTCGAGGGAGGTGATTGTCCCCCTCTACACTGCTCTCTGAGTGCAGAGCCCACCTAGAGAGCTGTATGCAACTTTGGGGTCCCCGAAGCACAGGAAGGACATGGACCTGTTTGAGGGGGTCCAGAGGAGGGCCACAAATGTGATCAGAGGGCTGGATCACATCTCCTGTGAAAACAGGCTGAAACAGTTGGGGTTGTTTGGTCTTGAGAATTAAGGGCTCTTGGGACACCTTATTGTGGCCTTTCAGTATCTAAACAGAGCTTAAAAAAAGATGGGGACAAATATTTTAGTGGGGCTTATTGCAGCAGGACAAGCAGTAATAATTTTAAAATAGACTATGTTCAAATAAGACATTATGAACATATTTTTTACAGTGGTGGTGGTGAAACACTGGCACAGGGTGGCCACAGAAGGGGTAGATACCCTATACCTGGAAACGTTCTAGGCCAGGCTGGACTGGGCTCTGAACAACATAAAGTAGTTGAAGATAGATCAGCCCATGACAGGGAGGTTGTTCTAGATCATCTTTGAAGGTCCCTTCCAACCCAAACCTTTCTATGATTCGATGATTTAAAAAGCATTATTGGGGGGTCAAGACAGGAAAAACCCAAGGAGACAAACTGTTGTTTTCATCACTGTCCTATACTGTTTTTCACTTTGAAATTGCACTATCTATTACTTTGGGGTTTTTTGTACAAGGGGTATAGCTATCTTAGTAGTTCAAATTAAATGTTTATTTTTAAAAATTCCCAACAGATTTAACAAAAGTTTAAGTACTAAGCACATCAGAGGATTACTGCTGCAAATTCAATACCATCTACTATATACTTTCTGTTTGATATTCTGAAAACAACATGATTTATCATTTTTACTGGTTTATTACTTTAGAAGATCTACATTTTTCATTGATCAGTGTTCAAACAAGACACTAATCATAAACGCATCTGAGACTAATATAAAAAAAATAGAAATAAGCACCTCTGTGATGAAGACCTCAAAATGTCTTGGGATGCAAATAAAATAAAAATAAGAAAAATCTGCGTAATCTGCTACAAGCATTATAGAGGCAGAGAAATCCAATTGTTCTCACATATTCTGACAAGATGAATTTTAAAACAGTTCAAGACACTACAGTATAGCTGGGCATTTACAAAACAAAGGTCTGCAGTCACTAAATAATATTTTGTATTTTATATCAATGCTTGTCAAACAAGCAAATTAAAATATCATTACCTTTATTAGGAGGTAGAAGAAATTTTAATTAACAGGAATATTTGCTATGTATATTAGGAAAAACCTGTTGACAGAACCCATGCCAGCTGAACTATAAAAATTGAACGAGGGCTATACTCCGGACACAAGTAGTAAAAATCTGCTCAAGCAATCACCAGACAGGTATAGCCAATGTAAGACATGACACCTCCTTAAACCTGTCCTCATTTGTCACTACTCTTGTGAGCAGTTTGAAGCTCAGCTTCCTTTAATTTATACTTATACTCTCAGTATTTTAATTAGTATTGCAACCACAGGGACAGATACTTCCTGAAGCTATTTAGATACAATAGGTCTGATGTAGGGGTATCTGTCACTCTCCATGGGCTATAGTGCATCTCTAGCTCCTGGTCTCACTGGTATAGTGGCCCCCTCAGCTGTTTATTCCTCTCTGAATCTGATACTGAAAAATTCTGCATGCTAAAATTGAGTGTAAGCATATTAAGTAAGATACTGAGTAATGAGTTTCTAATTTATGTTGCTTGGATGCTAGAATGCTACAGCTCATGTCTAATTATATTTTTATCAGCTTTAGCTAAGTCACTGGGTTAACAGTTACCCCCAGGTGATCAGTGCATACAACCAACTATGTTGTGTGTAAATAAAGGAGCACAAAGCAATATGTTTGTTGTCGCAAAAGTGCTTCAAATATTAAATGGCCTCTGATGGCACAAGGGCAAAAGGCTGTCTGCCTGGATAGACTTTCAGAGTCTAGTTTCTGAATTTTGACAATTTCTTCTGAGAACTTTTACTCTCTGCACAAGCCTATTTTTTCATTCCTAGTAGTGTTCTTCCAGGATACCCTTCTTTTCTGGATCTCAAAATGTCCCTAGGTTCCTTGATTTCACAGTATTGAATGTGGCTTTGATCATGCTCCTACCTTGTTCAGTGTGATTGATCTTCTCACTTCCTTGCTTAGCTCATAAGATCGCCTACGATCCAGACCTTATACTGGAAGGGTTTTGGCTACTCCAGTTCTTCAGCATGGCATGTCCCACCTTTGGCTCTACTCCAGATCCATCCTAGCCAGGACCATGGCTGGACACCACTGCTGGGCTCCAGTTAAAATTCTGTTCCATACTAAATATAGTTCATGCTGTGTAACTGACCTTACACTGAAAGGTTTGGGGAGTTATCACGTTGAATCTAGCAGTTGCCGGAGCTGCTGTGCCTCAGAGATTCCCAAATTCTGTCTTCAGATGAAATCACTACCAGATCATAACAGCTTGTGTTAAAGTTTGATGTATCAGTGAGAATGAAACTTTGGTGTGCAAAAAGGCTTTGATTTGCCTAGACATGACAAGGAAATAATTCAAGAGAACCCAAATAGAGTTAAGTACCTGTTGAAATTCAACAAAAAAGTATCTTTCAATCACATTTTGAGCAACATCAATAAACTTGCCTTTATGATTAAAAAGAAAATAACCTCCTATTATTAGGTTTTTAAAGTAATTATTAGACTCTCTTTTAAATAGCTTAATTCTATTTAAAAATAATAAGCCCTTCCAGCCCTTCCAGCAATACGGGTTTTTTGTTCAGGAAAGCTTGATTTGCAGTCTGGCATTTGAAAAGTGGTGGGTAGAGGAGTACCATTTAGAATAATGGAAAACTAAAATAATTGCTCCTTGACTAAAGAAGCTATTGCTGTATCTTCAGACATCCAGCCATGTAAAGTGAGATAATAAGGGTACAAATAGCAATCTCCTCAGGATTTTCTGAAACTGCATGTGTGGGGATTCTATCCCATTCTATCCCCAATGCATTATGTGGGGATTCTATCATTAGCTTTATCCAGACATCCATCTGGATCTTTATCCAGGCTCACAGACCTTCAAGTTGATAAAATTGCTTGTACACTAATGATTCAGCTGTAATCTGCAATCTCAGCATGTACTGTAAGGGAAGAATAGCTGGGTTTGTGATGTGGCTGGAAGAAGACCAAAGAAAACTGCGGTTCCTCAGGAGCCGATGGCTGGCACTCAGTAAATGCTGTGTGTCTCTGGTCAACAAATAATACCCCAGCAAGGCGGAGCATAAAGCTCCACTGCTGGAGACAACCTCTTCTGAAAAAATACTGAACTCTGGAACCCAGAGTGCAAATCTCCTAACAGTATTGGCAGCAGCTAAGTGTCCAGCTACATATTCTGGCTGCCTAATACTCACTCATTCACCTCTCATTTTTCTCAAAATTTTGCTGCTCATGTGACTTGCTGATTTGTTTGAGGATAAAACTTACTGCTGTTTTCGTGATCTGCTATATTATTAAATGACGATTTATGAGAGGTTTTAATGTAAAAACAGTTAAAGTGCTTCCAACAAAAAACAATTCTTCCAAAGAAACGGTGACAAGTGTGTGGGCATGTTCAAAGGAGAGGTAGTGCTGCAGGGAGGGGCAGCTGAGCTGAGCTGAATCACTCAGGGGCTGCAGGCTGAGACTGGTTGGGCAAAGAGACCATAACTGGAATGATGAGTGGAAGGGAAAAGCATGAAGATGGTTGTACAGGAAAGTGTTGAAAGGATGGCAGAAGAGGATGCTGCTGGAAACAGGCTAGATCAGCCTGTGCTCATTAAAGAACATGGTCTCCCAGAGCCTGGCAAGGGACCTGTAGCTACACAAACTCACAGAATCACAGAATTGTTAGGGTTGGAAGAGACTTCTGGAGATCATTTAGTCCAACCCCCTTGCCAAGGCAGGGTTACCTAGAACAGGTGACACAGGCATTTATACAGGTGGATTTTGGATGTCTCCAGATAGGGAGACTCCACAACCTCCCTGGGCAACCTGTTCCAGTGCTTTGTTATCGTCAGTGTGAAGAACTTCTTCCTCATGTTGAAGTGAAATTTCTTGTGGTTTAGTCTATGGCCACTGCTTCTCATCCTGTCCTGTCACTGAAAAGAGCCTGGCACCATCCTTTTGGCACCTGCCTTAGAGATAGTTATACTCATTAATGAGATCCCCTCTCAGTCTTTTCATCTCTAGACTGTGGGAGACTAGACCTGCTCCCACAAGTCTTTACTCATAAGAGAGATGCTCCAGTCCCCAAATCATCTTTGTGGCTTCCTCTGAACTCTTTCCAGTAGCTCCTTGTCTTTCCTGTGCTGAGGAGCCCAAAACTGGGCACAGAACTCCAGGTGTGGCCTCACCAGGGCTGTGTAGAGGGGCAGGATCACTTCCCTCAACCTGCTGGCCACACTCTTCCCAATGCACCCCAGGATACCATTGGTCCTCCTGGCCAACAGCACGCACTGCTGGCACACTGTCAGCTTGTGATCCACCAAGACTCCCAGGTCTCTGCCAGCAGAGCTGCTCTCTAGCACGTCAGCCTCTCAGACTGTGCTGGTACCTGGGGTCATTCCTCTCCTGGTGCAGGGCCCTGCACTTGCCCTTGTTGAACCTCCACATAATTTTCCAGTCTATCAAGGTCTGTGGATTATGTTGTATTTTTGTGGGGTTTCTTCCTTCCTGTTTTTTTAATTTGTTTTTATTTTATTTCTTATATTGTGGATTTGGTAGGGCTTTTTTTGATCTTCCAGGATATAATTAACACACTGATGGTCCTTTAAAAACTAAAATGGTTTGCAGAGCTCTATCAGACTGAATGGGATTAAGTTAAGATACAGTCAGGAATGTTTTCTGCCCTTTTCATTTACAGGCTCATAGGATTCTGGGATCAAACACCTGAAGCATGTGCAACTGGCCAGCTGTGCAACTTGCATGCCCCGGTCTCCTCATATCTGTCACTTCCCCATTTGTTCATGCCAGAATCAGGGGTACCATGCCTCTTTTTCAGGGCACTCTGAGCCCCCACCCACAAACCCTTTAGTTTAAATGGTTTTAAACCATTTAGTTTAGTTTAAACCATTGATAGTTTAAACCATTTAGTTTAAATGGGAGGTTGTACATCTCTGCTGTGTAAATAAGTGTTGAAGATCCTGCTCCCAGCATGGAGGCTTCCAGGGATAGCCTTGGGATCTCTTTTCAGATAATTTAATTTTCAAATATCTTTGAGACTTTAACATTAAATGGTTTTCTTGCCTCGCAGATTTTCTCATTCATTGGAATTTGAAAACTCAAGTATTTTAGAAAGGTGAAGATAGTTATTTAAAGTCTGTCCCTTAACCAGCTCCAACTGTGGGGGTTTTAAATTGCCTCAAACTTCACTATTTATTCCAGCTTTATCCAGTGCACAGGATAGATGGCAGCTACTTAATGAAATAGTATCAGATACTTGTTTTATGTTTAGTCATTTATTTTATGACTGTTGGGAATTTATTGCATACTGCCATGAAGAGAAAACTAGTATGGTCCGGGGCTTTTCATCACTGAATCTAAATGTTTCACAGAAACTAAGAGTGATTTTTTATTATGTAAACATTTAATAGTTGATAACATCATGGCCATTTTCTGTCTTTCATGCGTTTTGCTTTCTAATCCTTTTTAAAAATAACTAGTGCATGTGCTTTGGTATCCAAGTGTTGCATTCATCACGCTTTGCAAAATTTCATTACAGAAGACTATTGGGTATAAAATAATAAATAGGTGATCAGACCACTTAAAATTTATGTTAAGCTTTCTACTACATAAATCTAAATCAAATAGTGCTAAAAATCAGAATATTTTCAAGAAAAAGCAAACACAAGTGCTAACTGGGCCTAGAACATGCATACATTGTAAAAAGCAGTTCCCCAACAGACATTACAAAAAATTTTGGAATTTTCCTTTTCTCCTTTTTGCCCCTTTTCTGTACTGTAGAAAATAAACAGGCTTTAAAGTTCAGGCAGGCTGGCCCATAACTCAAAAGCTGATATTGCTGTGTTGAGATTGATTTACATCTCTGTGTAGAGGCACAGTTAGGTACTGTATTTTAAAAGGTGGGTGACTGCCCTTGAAAGAACTTTCTACACAGCAGTGCAACAAAAACCAGACACATAAAAAGACCTTCACAAAGAAAGTGACTGGAAACAATGTATAGGAGAAAGTTTCACGAAGGATGTCTGGACTTCAGGCAGTTCTCTTGAAAGCTGTTTATTGCATAGGCAAAGTTACAGCATTTCAGGGAGTGGGTATCCAGAGCCAGCCCTACAGCTGTCAGCTCCAGCTGTAGGCATACCTGAAGCCGCCTTCTGTTCAAGTTACAAAGCATTTTATACTTTTCTTTGCAGAGTATCCTAACACATAACAACCAATAAGCACCATACACAATACCTTTACATTTGCCTATAGCCTATCATAGCTACTACCATCACCATATTATAGTCATTATTATCCAATCACAAGAGTAAGTAAGTTACAATTTAAGCTTACAGTGGAAAATTCTCAGACTTTTCTTCTTCTTGTTACATCAACATTTCTTGTTTGCCTGCCATATCTCTCTTTTTGGTAAAGACATGTTTTCTATTTACTTATGCTCTTCTTGAGACTTATTTACTTGGTGAAAAACATGTCTTTGTTTGTAGTCACATACCTTTGTCCTGCTCCTAAAAATCTCCTTCCAACTCATCTCCAACCTTTGCCTTCTCAGTTACTCAGCGATCACTGTTTCAGCAAAACATCTTTTATTCTATATCAAAACTTGCTTTCATTTCTACCTCATCCCCAGCTTCTATATTCACAGACCTTTCTGCCAAGCCTACATACCTTACCAAACTTTCATCCTCCCCAACAACAATGATCACTCATTGGAAGACTTTATGTTTTTTTTACTGTTGTTTTTTTCCACAGACTCACAAATGGCTGGAAAAGAATGGTTGTGTAAATTTCCATAGGGCAAAAATCACTCATTAATATAACATAAAATAAGTATACATTCAAGGAAGACAAAATTAGGAATTGAAGGAACTTTCATTCTTCCATTAGGCTTAAATTCCAAATTTAGGCAAGAAATGGGAGAGAGTGACGGCAAGAAATAATCTGGCATACTCAAGGTAGAATCAATCCTGCTCTCCACTGGGGCTTTAATCAGCCTTTAAGGAACCCAGGTTCCTCTTCTGAGCATGATCCAAACTGTTGTCTCCAGTGGGATAGTTTTTAGCCATGTTTCTGTAACAGATGGGCAAACTGTGCCTACAGATACCCAAGCTGTGGACCTACACCTTAGTGTCTTCTATTTAGATGTGAGAAATCTGCTACTGTCTTGGCTCCTTATTTCAGCTCTGAAGTTCAGCATCCCTCTGTCCAGTCATCAGTCTGTGTCTTCCAACTGCTCTTTGGGATGAGGTTAGTAAGAATGGCTGCCTGTAAGTATCCAGCCATTCTCCTCGTACAACTACTAGTTAGACCCTGTACCCATTGTCCAATGTGATTTTTTTCTTGCATTTATTTCTATACTGTGACAACCTTTAAACAAAAAAAAATTAAATACCTCAGTACACTATTCGTGTTTTTAAGAAGTTTTTAGCATACTACAATGGATTATTTTCTTAGTACAACCTTGCATATGTGTACATTTATTTACTGCATACAAACGAGTTAACTAAAAGCATCTTCCCTGAAAGTTTTAAGTCAAAACGTGATCTCTACGCATGACAGTTCACATTTTTGTGAACATTTTGCATTCATCTTAACATAGATTCTTTTGTTAATGTTTTCCGTTAAACTGTGCTAAATCCTTCTGATATTCTTAATTTTGCCTGTTAGATTTGTCTAGTTAGCCTCAATAATTTTGCATTCTCTTTATCTCTTCCACTTTATTTACCTGCTCTTCCAGGTCTGCAGTAAACATTCACCATCGTGATTCCTCCAAGACCCACAGGGTATCTGCATTTTAACCTACTCGTTTTGCTTTCTCCTGACCTATCATTGATCTTTTTGTGTCACCTAGCATCCTCAGCATCTCTCCCAAGCAGCAAGTTCATGTCAGTAGTCTACTGACATGCAATGTGCTTTGCCATGTGCAACCGCAGAGACCATGACATCCAGATCTGGAAGCAGCAGATCTCCAAGGCCCATATGTTTCTGGATTTAAGGGAGGGTAAAGTGAGGGCAACAACAGTGCAAATGGAGTTACACAGCCCTCTGCAAAAACAAATAAACACTCACAAAACACCACTCCAGTTCCTGAGTCACATGTAGTTCTCTTTAAGTTAAGCAGCTTCCAAGACTGTCAGGAGCTCATTAAAGTCAGGGAACTATGGCAGCAAGAAGGGATAGAGGTGAGCACAGCAAGGGGTAACCTGAAATGAGCTCAGAGGTAGCTTAAGTATGGACTATTAATAGGCCTCTGAGAGAGTGAGATGTCACCTTTGAAATAAACTCTTGTAGTAAAAAAGGAGAAGCAGGGTTGGTATAAACATATGTAAAACATTTGACTTGAGAGAATGTTTTGTAAGCACTGCATTTTAATCTCTGTTTCAGCTGTTTAGTTTTTCTTTGTGATTTTTCTTTTTTGTCACTAGATGGTTTATTTTAAAATTTTGTATTTTTTTTCTTACAAAACTTTTGCTCTTTCAATTAAGGAGGGTATTTAAATTGCTGACAATTAGCTTAATTGAAGTGAAAACTAAGAAGATCCTGTGCGAAGAGAATTTCCCTGGTGAGCCCCATGAAACACAGGTTTAAAAGACAGAATTAGAAGCAAGTATTCAAAACATCCAGGAAATGTAGGCTAGCAGGACAAAATTTTGCACAGGTTACAGCTCTCATTTTAAAATGCTGCACATCTTTGAAACCTGTTCAAATTAGGCCTATCAAAACTAAAGGAGAACTCTTTGTTTCAAGGAAATAATGAGTCTGTCCTGGGATGGCTGAAAGAAGACTCATACCTGCGATGGGAAGAATGGTGCCCAAAAATGCCAGATCTCTTAGTTTTGCTGACCCAAATATGATGGTATTTTTATTTTTGCATTCATATTCTCCCCTAAATAGAGGTAACATTACTAAGGCAGACTAAATGGCTGAATGCACAAAGAAACTTTCAAAAGGATTTCAACTTAGGTGATCAGCAAAGAAATGAAACCAGCAAATATTTGAGGTGAAAAGGAGCCAAAATGGGCTCAGGAGGCACATGAAAGTGCTTGTCACATATGCAGTTATGAACTGCAAAAGCTGTGGTCTTCCTCATTTCTGGTGTATGACCAGCCTTTGCAGAGTGGTTAAAAAAACCCAGAAAACTGAGTGTCAAGAAGCAGTCTACAAGCAGAAGCTACATCATGGGCTCTGTGTGGAAACAGTGCCCTTGTGTTGCTGGTGTGATGACAGTTCTACTGGAATGATAAACTGAAATCAAAAATCTACCCACAGTTACAGGCAGTAGAAAATGACCAGCTATGAGGAGGCAACTAATAATTTTCTTTTTCCCAATATATTAATTCTTGTCTCCATTATTTGGGATATACAAGAAGACATTTGCTGAATTGAAGTTCAGTTTTTCAACAGTTCTGTTTTAGGCATTTTCATCTGAGTGAGTAGAGCACGCATTTTTTCACTGTGTTTTCCCAGGTTGTTTCAGTCTTAGACTGACTGACAGGAGAAGTACTCTTTCTTGCTCCACAGTTAAAACAATTGTGAACTGTTGGCTTGATTTTTCCTCTAAAAGCAGTTGAGAATGCTGTTCAAGCCAGGCTCATGAAGAACTTGGATAGCAAGATGAAAGTAGATATTCTGCAGCTAACCTCTGGCAGAAAATGAAATGAATGTTGAGAGCCAACACTTAAAAGGTGAGCTGGGGTATCACTTAAGAATGCAGCAATTTCTTCTCCATTCGTTCATCTACCAAGAGGTAAAATTTTACTGAAATAGAAGAGACAGAACTCTGGCTGATGTGGTGTAGCAGATGGGTTTGGCACATACAGATACTACTACTGTATTTTTGCAATTCAAAAAAGTCTATTTGGAGATGGAGGTCTAGAAATACATGAGAGCCATTTCAGGCAGGGGAGAAAATGCAAGTTAGTGTATGAAAAACAAACAAAAAAATCATTACTTCCATAAGAGCTGGAAGTACGATGTCTGTACACAATCCCTGTATGTCCTGATTGTGAGGCATGAAGTCTTTTTGGTCTGGAACTGAAATTACCCAATATTGTCAAGCACACACTTAACAGAGAAGTGGTACCTGGTAGATGATGAGAATGACAAGGAACACAACTTTTCCTGCTTATAGTGTGTGTTAATTACTTTGCTGTTGGAGTAATTACGAAACAGTGTTATACAACTGGATTAGATTTGTTGAGTTTGATGAGGTTTCTCTTTCTGATCACCACGGTGCAGCTTATGCGTCAACAGGGTATGAAATGCAGGGCACCAGAGTGGCTGTGGTACAGAATAAGGCTAAGGTTTCACATAGCTGCTAATTTATGTTCTGGCTTTGAGCAAACTTAAGAACATGCTCACTAGATTTGTCCAATTTCAGTATTATTCCCGTAGCTGACAAAATAATCTATGTTTGTAAAAAGAGAGGGTACCTCTCCAGAACAGAAAAGGAATGAAAAAAACTCTGACCCATGATCATCTCCTACTGTCAATTATGATGCCATTCAAGCAGATTAATACGAGCACTGTAGTTCACTGCACAGAGCTTTGACATCCAGGCAAGCTGCCTTGTTTTGTTGTTGGTTGTGCTAATTTGTTTTTCTTATTTTAACTTAATGCCAAGGCTACTAGACAGATGGTCAAATGACAGTGCTTTAAAAAGCCATTGCTCTGAAAAGTCAGTGAGAATTAATTACAGAAGTTGTCTTTAGTTTGACCATACAAATGATGACTATGCTGCTTGATTTGTCTGGTGCAAGTATCATATATCTGTATGAATTATTATATTTTGGAGAGATCTTTAAATACAGAACTACAGGTGACCTTTTCACAAAGTCTTTTTGTTTTCTACAGAGATAACATACCAAAAAAGCACTGCGAATGGCCTCTCTAGAAAAATCCTGATACACAAAGACACTTGTTTTGATCTCTGTATGAGACTATATAAATTGTTCAGACTTTTCTAAAGGCTTTTGTGTCTAACTATTGTGTCATCTTTTGTCCTCTCCTATAAATTCTGCATCCCTTCTATTTCTCTCGCTCTGTCTTGTGGGCTCTGAAGGCATGATAGTTTTCAGAAGAGAAGCATTACTAGTGGAAGGTAATTTGGGGGACTATAATCTCCATCTGTATCTATTGCAGTAACCTTCATGTGTGCCACAGCATGCCCTAAAATGAATGTCACCTGTAATATATTTCTAAATGTTAGACTAGGAGAATTTTTGTGTGTAGCACAGTGTGATCAGTCTGGAACACCTCCAAAATTTCTTGGTGTTAGGAATTCTCTGTTTCAAAGACAAGATGTATTAGCTAAACTTGCACAGGTTCAGTTTATACCATGAAAAATGTGAGTGGACAGTAGATAGCAACTATGCTATATTTCCTGACAGTGTTTTGTGTACCAACTTCTACTTAAGCAAAATTTTGTAAATGGTTTATTTTTCAGCTCAACTGTAGGCATGACAGGCTATCAGCAAAACCTGTGAAAAATGATAAATTACAAAAAAATGAAAATAAAATCAGAGGCATAATATTCCCAAGGTATATGAAATATTACTTCAATTTAGCAATTTCCAAACCTTGTCAATATCAGAGAAATAAAACAAGATACCATGAAGGCTGCTTCAGATATTAGAAAACGAAGTTTTATACCCCACAGTATCTTAACATGCCATTTAGGTTTAAAGACACTGAAGTGAGTAGAAAATAAAAATTGTTTTAAATTTGGTCCTTTTCCTTTTTTTTTGTTTTGTTTCACGATCTGAGGGGGGAAAATTATCAAAGAACATGAAGTGATCCTTTTCGCCACCTAAATTTTTAAAGATTTCTACTTGTTAAAGGTTATACCAACATCTTGCACCAATGATTGACATATAACCAACAGAGGCTTCAACAACGGGAACTTGAAATAAATTCACCCACACTTCCACTCCAATATTTCACTTGCAGTATTTCACATCTCACACTGTGACCATAATACATATGCTGAGCATACTATTATGGATCTTACACATTAAATAATATGTATAAGAGTGCTCTATCAAAGAATAATATGTCACTTAAATGCTTATATGTCAAATTATTTTATTTACTAATTCTGTTAACTGCAGTATGGAAGTATTATGTATGTTTTACTGTCATCCTGCCCCCACTGAGCATCTGATGACTGTGCATCCTCACATAATGTTAGACATTCAGTGGCAGTGTACAGATTACATATTGTAACAGAAAACATTCAGGTGACATTTTCACATTGTTTTTATACCTGCTTTATCTAAGCAAGTTTTCTTCTGTTACAAAAAAAGAAAAATTAATGTAATAGTCAGTTCCCACTTAAAAAAAAGAGGTATTTTACAGAGACAAGGTGCTAAGACTTGAGCATTTTGGTAGAAAAGAATGGATTTGACAACAATGGACCAGGGCAAGGTTTTGGTGCAGGGAGGCTGCAGGGGAGGCCAGAAGCTGCCTTCATGTCAGACAGCTCCAGCTGGCTCTAAGACAGACCCTCCACTTGCAAAGGCTGAGCCCATCAGTGATCCTGGTAGTGCCTGTGATTATGTGTTTAAGAAAGCATAAAAAACAGGCTATTCAACAGCTTCTGGGAGAAAGGAGTGAGAATATGTGAGAGAAACAACTCTGCAGACACCAAGGTCAGTGAAGAAGGAAGGGCAGGAGGTGCTCCAGGCACCAGAGCTGAGATTCCCCTGCAGCCCATGGTGGAGGCCATGGTGAGGCAGCTGTGCCCCTGCAGCCCATGGAGATCCACCTGCAGCCCCTGGAGGACCCCACACCAGAGCAGGTGAGTAAGCCCTGAAGGAAGCTGCAGGGAGGGAGAGCCTGCACTAGAGCAGGCTGCTGCCAGGAACTGTGTCCTCATAGAGAGAGGAGCCCTCGACGGAGCAGGTTTGCTGGCAGAACTTGTGATCCTGTGAGGGACCCATGCTGGAGCTGGTTGTGAAGGACTGAATCCTGCAGGAGGGACCCCACACTGGAGCAGGAGAAGAGCATGAGGAAGAATGTGCTCTAGAAACAAAGTGTTATGAACTAACTACAACCCCCATTTCTGCTCAGGAGGTGAAGGAGGTAGAGGAGTTGGGAGTGAAGGTGTTTTCAGATTTGTTCTTATTTTTAATTACCTTACTCCTATTTAGTGGCAATAAATTAAATTAATTTCCCAAGTCTAGTCTGCTTTGCCCATGATGGTAATTGCTGAGTGATCTCTCCCTGTCCTTACCTCGACTCATGAGCTTTTTGTTGTGTTTTCCTCCCTTTGTCTTGTTGAAAAAGGGAAGTGATAGAGTGGTTTGGCGGCCACCTGGGGCCAGCCAGAGTCAACCCACTGCAGTAACTACTGTTTTATAATGCATCACAATGTCTTCAGTGTACTCAATGGTGGGTGTAGCTCTATCCTCTGTGAAAAACAGAACTATGGCACCTAGAAATGTCTTGTTTGGTACAGAGTGTACTGCACTGTCTCACTCTCCGATAAGAGTTTGCTAGGCATATTTTTTCTGTTGTAAAATAAGTGGAATTTAGAACATATTACCAGTTATACTTTAGTGAAACTATCTGCTTCGTTGCCTCCTGGATGACTACATTTTCCCTGTGGTAGTTTCCAGAGACCTGATTCTGACTAAGAGACTGTTGTAATACACTATCTCATGTAGGGTGACATTTCCTACTTTAAGGAGGTGACGTTTTAATAATACCAGTCCTGCAGAAATTTACACTTGTGCTTGTTTTTAAGACCACTTAGGTGAGACTAACTTTGAAAAGGTAAAAAAAGTGGAGAGGGCCCTTAGGACCAGAGTCTACTTCTGTAATTATTGAATAAAAGTTCAAAAGTTGCAATAGACAGTAACCTAGAGCAACAGATTGCTGACAGTGGTAAAATAATTGTGCTATGTCTGACTAATCTCAAAGTTTTAGAAAGCTGTGGAGCTGCTACTTCTGAGAGAGGGCTCAATTTGTGGGGTGGTAAGCAGTGTTGTAAATGTACCAGGGCAGTACTTGAGAATTACTGCAAGAAATTCTGATGATGGAAAAGTTCAAAATTATCAAAATTGCCTAATGCTGATGAGACCTTGGGAATGATACAGGTTTCCATAGGAAGGTGCCACCAAGCTCTTTTCCACACCATCATTTTATAATAGTTTTTCCATAATTAGCTGCCCCAGAAAACTTTTAAAAGATTTTTCAAAATACTTGGTTGTACCTTTTATCCTGCACTTCTGTCAGTCTCCCTTACAATTTTAATAAGTCACACCAGATATGAGAATGAGAGAAATACTTTATCTACTAATATATTTTGACAATCTGAAATATGTCAGTTTTCTTTATATATGTAGATGCCAATGTCTCATGTCTGTTACCTTAGGATCTATTAAGCCCAGAAAACAGAAGGATTTCCAGATTTGCAAAAGTTTGATACATCTGTGATTAGTCCTGATGGTTCATACGATACCAGATGTGAAGTCTGTCCTCCATCCAAGTCTTTCCTATTGCCTATGTTGCAATGTCTGCTAGTAATCTGTAATTAAAGGAGTTATTGAGAAAATTTGGGTAGTAGTTTAAAAACCAGAGTGTGGCTGGAAAAGTGCCATCAAGTGCTTCTGTATTCTCTGTTGTGGGTTAAGAGACAGATTGAGTCTTAAAATTTTTTCCTGAGGTGAGTTTCTTCTGAACTGTAAAACCGATGCTGCTATCAGTTCAATGTATTACACAGGACACACTCAGGCTAACCTGTCTTCCAGAAACTCTCAGATTATGGGACACAAGTGTTTTTGTAGAAAGGATTATTGGAAAGAGAAATCTAAAGCAGTAACAGCCAAGCTTGGTCTCTGTCATGCTTCCTGGAGTTGACTATTGGCCATATTATTTGTATTAATTTGTATTGGCCACAATATTTGTATTAATTGGTGAGATTTCTGGAAGAAAAAAATTCAAAATAGCGAATTTTTTTCATTCTAGGATGTGTATTACTATATGAACAAAGAACATTTCATTTACTATATTGTGACTTCATCAGTGCATGCTGACACTCCCAAATTCCCTAAAAGTTCTTGTTACAGCAGAAGGCGACCATACAAGTAAGAAATTTTTACATGTCACTGGCATGTCATGGATCACATGGATCATATCTGGTTGCCTACATGGCATTGAAAATTACTTGGTGATTTATTTTAGTCACATTTTCTCTTTTTTTACTGTTAGGTTATATATTGACAGGAAAGATTTCCCTTATGCAGCAGATAGTACAAGACTAGCTGAAATCATGGGTAAAAGCTTGTGAAATTTGTGTTGGATTAACTTCTTATCAAGAGCAGTGTAAGACAGATTTTCTAAGGTTGGGTAAGCATTCGTTTTGACCCAGTGAATATTCACTGTTTATGACTCTGAGCAAAGGACTAAAATGAATTTGAAAAAAAACATGCTAAGCCTCAAATAGCAGTGGTCCAAACATCAAAATTCTGAAATATATCAAAGGAATCACCACTGACATTACTTCCTAACTAGGATGGACAGAAAATATTTAGGTACGAATCTGTATGTACTAAATATTTGAAGTAGTTTTTTAATTCAGCAAAGTTTAAAGACAGGTATCTAAAAAGCACTAGTGTAGACACTGTTCCCAGTAAACATCCAGTGAATAAATTTTGGTAAGGGCAGTCTGCCTTGTGACTTACCAATGAGGCATGGCACTTTTATGTATCTCTTATTTCCAGAACTTGCGGAGAACCAAGGCTTTAGTTTATTCTGTGCTACAGTAGGCATCCTATATGCATGGCATCCTGAAGCCTTTGCTAAGCTCTTACATGTGCTACTTTTTACATCTCTGTTACGCCTTTTGAAGGCACCTAATATAAAATGAACTATAGCAGAAGCATGAGTCAGCTGTAGTGATGTATTTGAAGAAAAAATTTGTTGACAACCAGAACAAATGGCCACATCAGTCTTGGCATTTTATATCAGCTCAAGAGCATTTAGTTCCAAAGCCTTACAAATTGAGCAAGGGTGAGTGTATTGGTTGTCATGGCCACCATTTCGGACAATGTTGGTTGTTCTCTGACAGATAATGGTAAAGCAGCAGGAGACCATCTTATTAACATTAATTTTAATAGCTCTGCACATCTCAGCACACCTTATGCAGTGTTGTAGAGACTGGGGACTGTGTGTTGAGCTCAATCCTGCTCTTGTGAAAACCTGCGTAAGAAATGGGTGGCTTTGGGATTGACACACAATTAAAGATTAAATGGAATATGCAGGGATACACCAAAAGTATCACATCAGGAAAAGGAGAAGGGAAGGAAAGGAAAGGAAAAGAAGAAACAATGGTTTCATTTCCCAACTAATTCTGGTTAGTGGTCTAACAGCAGGAAATTGGCCTTAGACATGAATAAATGGCTTACAGACATCTGAATGGTCTATTTTTGCTGCTTTTAAACTTGTACAGAGAAAGAAGGAAAAAAGCAAGGCAGGGAAAAATTTTGCAAAAAGAGTTACTTGTTAAGGGGAAGGAGGAAGCAAATTCAGATTTCATGGATAACCAAAGAGAGAGTGTCTTTGGTTATCCATGAAATAACTAAAGGAGGAGGGAAAGGGAGAGAGAGGGAGGTGTTCATTTGGTGCATCAGCTCATCAGCTTTTTGAACCTATTCAGGAAGAGATGTTTAGAGACTGATGACTAGAGGGAAAGATTTAGAATTAATTTTGTGCCCTTCCTACAAATAAATGCAAACACCTTTCAGAAAGGTTTACACAGAAATGTAAAGCATATTCTTCTACTTTGCTCATTGTTTAATAAGCCACTGGCATGTACTAAGACACCACCATCTTTGCTTTCTCTGAAGGGTACTTTGAATGTAAAATTCTATTATTGTTATTTGTCCTATTATATTTTGTAATGATGCTTGCATTTTAGAAATTTTCCTAGGATTTTTCTTCTAATTCCAGTTGTGGTGCCTTTGTTTATTTGATGGACAGTTAATTTTATGTATCTTTCCTCCTGTTAAAGAAGAGGTAATCTTTAAAGTCAGGTGGATACCTGAGGGCTAATTATTTGGAAGAAGTACACCCTCTTGGTGTTATTAATAAGAAAATTTAGAAGCTGTATTTTCTGAATTCTTACTTGAAAAATTCTCCAAGTACAGTAGATGTTACAGCACTATACCTATACTTAGGTGGTTAACATAGCTTCACCAGTTCTCCAGATGAAATTCCTAATTCCTAATGAGCAAAAGTCATTCTCCTCCCTTGCTCTTCTAGATGCAGTGCTTTTGTATTCCTGGCTGACCTTAGTCCAGTTTCAACAGAAAACAAGGTCCTGTCCTACATGGGTTTGAATCCCTCCAGGCAAGAGGTTCACCTTCTCCTGAGGTGAGTGCTCCAGCCAGTTGGCTCTTATGGGAGATATGAGCAGTACCAGTGTGACCTATAGATTTGTCTTGTGAAAATCAAGGTACCAAGTCACCAGGTGTCTTGGCCTTCTGCCCCCCTCCTCCCCCACACACCGTAGAGACAGTGGGCAGCTGGGGATCTGAGCTATCAATAAGCAGCTTCTTAACCCCATGCCTGGCATTGCTTGCTGGCTAACAGTTCAGAGGCGTCTGGTTTTCTGCACTGGCTGAAAGGGAGAAGTCCCATAAGAATGGGAATTTCTCTTTAAGCTTCAGATGTCTTTTCTCTCACATGCTCATCAGTCATTCCTTGCTGTTGATGGATGAATGTGGGGGGCTGGGAGCCCTCGACACAAGAGCCCTCTGCACTCCCTTGGAGGAGAGAAGCCTGAGGCCAAAAAGACTCTCCCCAGAAATAAGCAACCTTCCTCAGCTCACGGTGAGAATGACCCACCCCCAGCATGCCGTGTTTCTATATGGTAACACCCTGTACCCCATTGGCTAATTGGTTTCTACCCCACCCCCTGCCTTTCCCATAAAAGCCCCCTGTTTCTGCCCCTGAGAAGGGAGTTTTTGTCCCTGGTCTTCCCTTCACAGGGACTGCTGGACAATAAAGCCGCTTCTGTGGAATTGCCATGTGAGGCTCCTGTCTCTCTGTCCCTGAGTTTGCCTTGGGTGATTTCACAAAGAGCTGAATCACAAGAGCTGGAATCACTTGTAGCTGAGAAATTGCTACATTTGCTGAAATCCCCTGCTGCCCAGGGAGGCTGGCCACCACCCCTGGAAGAGTTGTTCCTTGCAGGACGCTCTCTCTAGGAAGGTCACGGCACTCTGGGTTGACCACCCCTGGCCTCCTAGGAAGCAATAGATGAAGTTTGTATTTCTGTCTTCAGATTTTGTGGCGTATAAAGTTTTAAAAAGGAACTAATGGGAAAAGGGAATCTTTAAATTTCATTTTAATGAAACCTATTGTTTTTCCCATCTCTTCCTACTGCCAATGGCATCTATGGCCCCTTATAACCTTGTTTACTTCTTATTTTGACAAGTGCTCTCCGCTTTGCCAATCAGCTTCTTTCTAACTGTCTGCTTTTTCAGTTCTAATGGAAACTCAGCCTGCTATGGAGATCATTAAATCTGTTCTTTCTTACATTTCTTCTTTCCCCCACCCTTCCATTTCTTTGACATGAGAGAACTTTGCAGAAGGCTTTTGCAAAAGCATCAAAACTTCAACCAATTTATTTACTTGTTTATAAAAATTCAAATAAAAAGAATACATTATGTACAGTTGCTTAAAATGATCTTAGTGATGAAGAAATATATGCAGACATCTCGCCCTCCCAATGTGCTTTCAAGACTCTGCAGTTTGTGAACTTGATGGTTGCCAAGGTGAATGTTTGTCACCTTCTATGTAATTTTTTTCCCCTCTTTGATTTTATATGTTTTTTTGCAGCTGTTAATTTTTTGCATCTTCTCTGTCATAGACATCTTGGGAATCAATATAAACCTTTGATGACTTTCTGCCTGCTCTTTAAAATTTGGAGCTACATTTTTTTTTTTTTTAAATGAATGGTAATTTCTTAAGTGACTATGAATATTAAGTCCTGTAACAAGCCACCTTTAAGAATAATTAATCCAAAATCATGCCTTTGTTTACTTCTTAAGTTGTATTTATTTTTTCTTCCTTAACTAAAGTCTTTTCCTAGTACTTTGAACTCTATAGTAAAATGACACGTGTAGGGAAAAGCAAACTTAATTGTCTTAACATAGTTTCTGGGGCTCAACTTTGATGGCTCTGGTTCTCAGCTCGTGTTTACTTTAACATAAGCTGGGTGCACCCATGCTGTCATTTAAGACTGCAGTCCAATATCTCAGGCAGCTTAATAGCTCTACTGGGTGTTCATGTTATTTGAGAAACTTTTAAAACCTGATCTTACATGCACTAGGGAGTCAATAGGAAACTTTAATGAAACTTGAGTGCCCAGAGATATAGAAGTAAACATATATAGAAGGATATGCAAGAACAGAGTGTTGCAAGTGCACAAGGGAGGTTTTGAGTGTCTGTTAAATTCTGATTTGTTTGCTCTTTTTCCATGATTTACTTAAAACATTACTATACTGTACACTTGTGCAAGCTGCAAGCGTTCCAATAAAGTACAGTTCTGCTGAAATTTGAATTCTCTAAATTCAAAATATTTTGGTTTATTATTTTTGCATATGCCTTTTTATATCATGGAAAATATAATCAGCAGCCTGGGTTAGTTGAAATGTGATTGTTTGTCATATGATTCATTTTGGGACAGGTGTCTGCCTCATGAATTTTGGATCTGCTTCTTGAAATATATTTTCCTGATTGATTTGATTGAGGCCCAGATTTGAAATTCACTTTTTCACATCTAAGTTAACTACTCCTATCTCTGGAGCTCTTGTCTGCTCCAGGACATGAGAAGAATTGTGCCTTTCCTTTCTCCACTTTTACTTTCTTTTCATACCTTGTTGAAGACAGAACATGTGTTACTGAAGTGAATTTAGGTTTGCATGAAATCTCATTTTCCATTGGTAATTTGACAAGCAACAGATGATCTGCATTTCTCACATACCTGAACTCCTCATGCAATTCACGGATGGCTTTGGCTACTACACAAGGAATGCAACACAAAGTGGAGTTAAGTCTTAAATTTTTTTCCAGAGAATATTAGCATTCAGTTTCAGCCTGACTATGCCAACTTTTGCTCTTGAGTTGTCAAAACATATAAAAGGCTTCAAGCCCTCCCACTGAAATTTTTTGTAGGCTCAGACAATATTTGTTTACAACAAACCTCTATGATATGAACATAAATGAATGTAGTGCCTTTTTTTTTTATTTTTGGTAACAAACCTATATGGTGAAGAGGGAATTCATTAACAGCTTAGAGTGATTTTATTTGTTTTGTTTTGTTGTTTTTTTTTTTTTTTTGTTTGTTTGTTTGTTTGTTTGCTTTTTTTTTGTTTAGGAGTTTGTCCCATGCTTTTGCTTTTCCAACTATAAGAAAGAGTCAGGGACTGGGACAGTGCAGATCAAGCTTCTCAAGACAACATAAACAGAAATGAAGCTTAAACTTGATTTTGTTCTTGTCATGCTTGTACATCTCCAGCATGCCTACAGTGTTCCTATGGCACTTTCAAGCAAACTTATACTTGGGCCCTTTTTACCTATAGTGCAAGGGTAAATAGCAGGGATTTGAGATGGTTTTACAATACTTTGGGCCCCACATTTCTTACCTCAAAGTTTTGAGGGAAAAAAAGGATTCAGTGGAGAGCAGTAGAATTTTTACATGCCACAAATCACTTCTTGGTATCTGGTTACCTGGATCTTTTTCTTCTGCTATTTTTTAGTCTGCAGAAGGTTAAAAAGCAAAGGATTGTTTCTCTCTTCATCATCTAAATGTCTGTCATACTTCCTTTCTCATTGCTTTCTGGAACAGAAGGGAAAATAGTGTTCTCTTGTTTTTTTCTATTTTTTTTCTTTTTCTCTCTTGAAATATTTTTCCTGTTCTTCCAAATTTTGATTTCTGGGAATAAATGATAAATGAAGAAATCACTGCTAAGTTCTTCAGAAACAGATTAAGATGCATGTAAAGAACTTTTAAACATCAGGTTCCTCTCTATATAAACAGTGCTACACCTCCTAAAAGCCTGTCTCTTCAAATTAGAGAAGGCTGAACACAGATGCTTAGGAGCTATTGTAAAATGTGAAGGTACAGTTTATTTTGGGAAAAGTGACTGCTGATCTGGGATAAAGAGCAGTCCAGGTGGCTGACCAGGTAAGTGACTTAGTGCCAGGAGAGATGGTGCTGAATTCTTTGTGCCTGACATTAACCAAGACTCACTGTTAATAGGAAATAATTTCAAACTGTGCAAGGAGAGAGCAAAGGGAGAAGCTGGAATGGAAACTTCACAGAACTGATTGACTACAACCAATCTTTTGCCATCATCCCTTTCCAAAGAATGTGTACTTATGAGTGCAGGAACCATGACCCTTATGGTGGGAGGCTCGAAGAATTCAGTGCCAACCATTCCCACTCGAACAAAAATCTCAAAACAACCCTGTGGTTTCCAGACATGGCTTGAGAAACAGCGCATGATAAACAGGCAAGTCTGTGTGTGTAAGCCATCAGTGCTTACAGGCATAAATTAAAATTTCAGTGTGACTTACCAATAAGCTTTTTTTTCATTTTTAATTGGGAATGTGTTTGGCATTTTGCCAAGTCTGCAGATTATAAGATTTTTCTTCCTCACTTTCACTGGCTCATGCCAGTCTGTTTCTCAGACTCCTACATAGTACTGAAGTATTTGAGGTACAGCTCTGGAAGAAAATTGTGTGCATATTTTTCAAATGTTCCACTGCAAGTAAAAACTTCAGTCCAACGGGATTCTGATATCCCATGTAAAAGGTGAATTCATTGAGCTTGATTGGGGGTGACATTTGTGTAATCCTCTGAAAATCCTTATGATTTCAAAGCCCAAAAGAGGCCAAAAAAAGAAGAATATTCCTAAAAGTGTAATTTGTGTTCCATCATTAGCCAGGCCTGCAGTTTCTTTCCTGAGCTGTATATTTAGTGTAATTCATTAGTGCGACTCGAGACATTGTTTGCTATAAAACTGTCTTGGTGGAACAGTTCTCCCCCAAACAAGAAGTGAATCGCTAGAAGCAGGAATGAACTGAACAAGGAGGGAGATGGTCTAAGAGAACTGAATTTTCTTCCCCAGTTACACAGCCTGATGTGGAGCTTGTTTTGTCTAATGAGAAGAGGGAAGAGAAGCTGCTCTTAAAGTGGCTGGTGTTCTCTTCTTCCCTATCAGAATCATAACTGCATTCCGCTCTTGGAGGCGGATGGATACTGGCACCTCCTCATATCCTGATAGCCCCCTGTCACTCCTCTAGCCAAATTAGCAAGGATAGTGGATCATTCAACACAAAGTACAAGCTTTTGGGATAGATGCACTCCAACGTACTGGCTGTTTCAGGTGTTCTCATCACAGGCTTCAGGAACGTACCACACCTTAAATACTGGCTTAGTCTGAGCAGCTCTGTGGTTTGAAGAGAAAAGCCTAAAATGCTTGTATTTCATACCCACAGTTATTCCCTGCAGCAATTCCAAAGGTAATAATAAGGTAGACAATTCAGAACCATTTAAAATCATAAGTCATGCCCTAAGAAATAATCCAATTAGGTCTTAATAATAATGTAGAATGGTTCTTTTTTATTATTTTATGGTTTTTAGTCTTCAAAATTAATTCTTGTAATATATTCAAGCTTTTACCCTTGAGACTGTATGTTAAAAATTCCTCTTTATTTTTAATTGAGCATAAGATTTCAGTTAATAGCCCACCTCTTGAAGAAATATAAGAAGCACTTTCAAATGCCATATGACTTAAAATGAACATGATGATTGGGAAAAAAATCAAGACAAACTACTTGAAGCAAAGTCTAGTCAGCTGCTGGAATTCTAGCTCTATACTCCGGTAAGAATAATGGGAAAGGAAGCACACACTAATTACTTAAAAAATGGAATTTGGTTAATTTATGAATATCGTTGGGTTGTGTAAAGTGTCAGTTTGGCTATTTCTTATTCCAGGAATTACTGGATTTACATGGAATAGTACAGGAGCATTGTTTATTTTCTGCATAAAATTTGAAAAAGGATTAAAACTTAAAACTCAGCTTAAAAGATATTCACATATTTTGAAATGAGTAAACGCTGCTAAGTTCCTGCCCTGGTCTTCTGGTGTACCTGCTTACGGGAGGAAGCAGCTAGGATGGAAGGATTCTCTGTCTTGGAGCTAGGGAAGATATTTTTGTCTTTGAGAAGAGTTTGAGGACCTGCAAGTTTTCATGATTTACACATCACTGATAACTGGCACATATGAAAGCTTTAAATATGCTTTAAATACCTGAATCCTCTGCTGAGTGGTCTGGAAGGCTAGAAAGTAATTGACCTACTCATATGAATAAGTGCTTCTCAGAGAGAGAGTTGTTGAATTCAGCCCTTTGGGAGGCAGAAGTCGCAGACTGAAAGTTAATGATGCTCTGAGCATTACTTGTTTTCTTGAGGCTGCAAGACAAATACTCCATATGTTTCCCAGGAAACCTGCTACCAGCAGTGACTGATTCCTGGCTTCAGATGACCCAGCTGCCTAGTCACTGTCACCATGCTGAAATGCAAACATACTGAGCACAAAAAGGCTCCCAACACGTAGGAAACACTGTAATTCCATAGAGAAAGATTAATTACGTAGGTTCTGTATTTCGGTTACCAAAAAGGAAAAACCCAGCAAACAAACCTACACCAAAAGCCAAGTACCTCTACTTTCCTGTGTGTTCAGCTTGAATCAGAAAAGAAAATACAATCTGAGGACAACAAATCTACTTCTCAAGCTACTGAGACTTGATAGTTAGAAGTTGTTTCTGATATTTAAATGTCTTCAGCATCTGCATGCCTAAACATATGTATATAGCGTGCAGAACTCCTGTTCTGGAGACAAAAAGACCCTTATTTTTTTTGTAGGCTTCAACCTGACATTAAAAGTAGCCCTTAGATTTCTTCAGCATGTGATCTGGTTAAGTCAGCACAGTCCAGCTCAAGTTCCCAATGAATCCAGAAACCAGAATGGGTGTTTCTAGCCTGGGGATTGAAGATTAATCATCAGGGTGCTTAAAACTCTGGCTTAAAGCTAAGGAGTAAACTGAAGTTTTGTTTGTCCACCCCCATCTTCGTGGTGGAGGAGGGAATGTTGGAGAGACAGCCTTGATGCTGTGCAAGCACTGCTCAGCTGTAGCCAAAGCACTGGAGTGTTACTGAGACTTTTATAGCTACCAATAGAAAGCACAGCACTATGAGGGCTGCTATGGGGAAAATTAACTCCATCTCAGCCAGACCCAATACAGTGTAATATATGTGATTATATTCTAGCAATATCTGTGACTGTGTTCTCATTTTCTATCTTATGCATCGCTGAATATTATACTGATATTTAGTAACAAAGGGACAAAAAATTCAGGATCATAAGAACTATTAATCTATTCCTCATCTGCATCTCACATGGAGCACATACTCCAAATATTTTCAACAAAGCAAAAAGCCCCTGAGTTTCTTTAAATTGAAGAAAAGTTCCAATACTCAATTTTTTCCATTTTTAACTGGTCTAGAATAAATCAGTGGAAGCCGAATGAAATTCTCTCTGGGTATCCATTTCTGACAATGGCTGTATTGTAGTTTTATGACAGTGGTTAAAGGAATTATATGAATCACTTCCCATAAAAATGTTTATGTTCACACTCTGTCATTGCAAAACTGGAGTTTTCATAACAGAAAAAAATGTCAAGAATTTGTTTTGAATTTAAAAATTTAAAGTAACCTCCCATTCAGAATAAATTATGCTTTCATTTTTAAAAATAATTGTCATGCAAGGAGGGGACTTAGCTTGGACAACTCTTTTGGAATGCATGTTTTCACTATTCAGAGAATATTTTATCTTGCCTTTAAATATTTATTGAAATTTTGAACCTATGAGTTGTTCAGTCTTCACTGAAAATATTTTATTACTATCTAATATTATATTAGACAATACTTATTTTATTACCATATAACCTTTCAGTAGTCTTGTGAAGGTTTAATTAACACAGTTTTGTTCATATTTTTAAAAGTGCATAGATTCCCAGATAGAAGATCATGCATTAATACATTTAATTATTTTTAGGATCTCCTTTGCTCCCCTGGGAATGGAGATGAATTACAGTTTAACCCAATATGTTAGATTTTAAAGAGAGGGTTTCCATGCATTTACTTTGTACCTGTACATTTCTATATACAGACAGTAGTAATTAGATATAGAACTGTAGTAGCCACTGGTGCTATCTGATTTTTTTTTTCTTGTAAATTAAAAAATTTTACACAAAGTGTCTAGTGCCCTTGTAAATGCATTAATTGCAGGACTCCATATTGATTGTAGAGGTTTTTTTGAGTCTAGGTGTACATTTGTACAAGGAGGAACTTTTCCTGGTTCAATTGCATGGACATGACCTTGCAGTCCCTTTTATAATGGAATCAAGGTTGATGTTTGCCTAACTTCAGAAATGTATCAAAGAAGGGGCTTTTGCTACATTGCTTGTATAGATTTATATAGGTTGATGCATGAAAAAAATGGGTAGAGCTTCCAATGGGACCTTACTTGTTCTTTAATTACTCTGTCTGTTGCTCCTTAGAAAATTATTTATAGTATGCTTGGGATAGTAAACTGGAAAAATGCGTTACCTTTATTTGGTACATGATTAAAGTTTTGCAAATGAGCATCAGGTTCACTATTGAAGAGAAATTGAAGTTGTCAGAGGAATGCACTTGGGAACTGGTTATGGAAAGTAAGACAATTTTATCTTTAATGAATATTATGTGGTCATTGGCTTTGTGGTTCACATGGGACAGAGAAATCACCTTTAGTAGATTACACAGCTAAACCAATTTACATAATAACACCATATACATTAAAAATACATTGCCCTTGTGGAGGCAGGGTTCAACTGTTGGAGGGATAAAAATAACTACTACAAACTGGCATTTCCCAGCTAAACGGATCAATAGGGATAACAGAATTCTCTTGGACACCAGCTTTAGTAGATTTCAGCACTAAGCCAATTTCCTGAAGCACATTATGCACTTTGAAAGAGTTTGGATTTTGAATCATACATGGCCCTTTCAGGATGTGAGTTAAAATATATTTAATTCTATTAAAACTTTTCCTACCAGCTGAGATCACAAGGGGTCATGTAATCCTATGAAAATGGTCATTATTGAGGAAACTTGATCAGTAAAATAATATTCCTAAATAGTCAGGTACACTTGGGGCATACATAATCATTATATTAATATTTCTTCTCTGTAGTCAGTTATGACTTGTGTCCAGTGTTTAAGTAATTTATCAGAAAGTACACTACCACAACCTTATATTACACAATTTAAAGACATATTTTGGTCAATGACCATCCTTCTTAAAGAAGGGTGATCATTTGTGGATCATTGCTATGTCTATGCCAAGAGGAATAAGTCCTGGAGTTGATCAAGGACTGGATTAATGAAAGTTTTTTGAATTCTTTATGTTTTTCTCTACAACATTTAGAAGTTGTATGATTTAGTTCCTCCAAGAACCCTCAAGAATGAAATTAGAAGTGATCTACCCAGTTACCAGCAGAGGGGCTAGGGGAACAATCACTTACGGGTGTTTTTAAGCCAACTGCTGACACTGAAGAAAGGGTTGTGAAAATATTCTGTTTTACTCCTCTTTCTGCTGAACAAACTTTTAGGAGGACTTTACCTGTAAGCATCCCTCCCCTCACTGAACCCCATGTACCTCACGAGTAGACTTCCATAGCCCATGACAACACTTTTACATAGATCCTTATAATGAAAAATTGTGAGTTAGGCTGAAATAAGAAATAGGAGTCTGCAGGATTGGGGCTCTGTTACATATCCCCCAAAAAGTTCAGCATGAAGGAATTTAGAAAATTTCAGAAGAATTACTGACAGATATAGGCTAACAAAGGAGCTGCTTGGGATGTATTTTATCCATATGCTGTTATTGGCTCAATACTGAGATTATTGCTTGTTGAAGTCAGGCTGAGAATAAAGTCACTATGGTCCAGGCTTTTTCACAGAGAGTGCAAGAGATCACCATACCTGGGGGTAAAATGAAAATGTTCCGTAATTTCTCAGTCTCTTCTGAAAAAAGCTTATACATCCAACAATAGATTTCAGTATGTTTCTTCCTAGAAAGGTACCCCTTGGTGTACCTTTGCCAGTCCTGAATGCTTGGGGCCCTACATTATTACAGACCTTACTTGTTTTGACCAAGCCATACTCAGAGTGTTACAATTTTCTCATTTTCCCAGGTGAAATGCCCCCTCTGTGGGGTCCCCATCCCTCCAGTATTTTTGTAAACATTTACCTTAAACCAATTCAGCAGGCTGTGAATGGGAATAATGGAGGCAGATTCATTCCAACCTGCATAAGGAATGGTGAGCACTGGTACAAGGATGGTGTGGAACACAAAGACCAAACTACCCATTCAGAGCAGAATTAATCAGAAATAAATTGTATCAGAGACACCGCAATATAATGGGCACTGGCAGGCAAGCTCTCTTGGACCTTGCTGGGGTGAAAAGGAAAGTAACATTCTTCAGCGTCACTTAGTATATCAAGACAACATTGCTTATTAATGAAGTTCAGGTCAATTTACTAACCTCTTTAACATGGATCAATGACAGTTAGAAAATACCTAAGATGTAACTGCAGCAATATATATTAAAAAGTGAAAAAAACCCATCCTGCAATGAATTGTTTCAAACACAATTTTAATTTAAAAAATCATTTAGTAAAAATTCAAATTGTTCAAAGAGGTGGACAGTTTTTCAAGATGAGGAGTCTTTATGCAGTTTTTGAAAAATCATGCCATGTACAAAGCCCTTGTGACTGTTCCCTGTTCATTTGTTTAAAAATTCATAAACTAGAATTTCTTTCTATTTGCTTACCAGCAATCACACTCCATACCTAGAATATTTTATACCTTCCAGCAGAAATGGAAAATAACACACGAAAACTTGTATTTGTAATGAAAAAAAACCAAAAGCCAGAGTGAAAAGAGAACTGGCTAGTTTAATTTTGTATCAGGGTCTGAAGTAATTTTTTGAGTATGGTCTCACCCAACTATACAACACTATGAATGTGTGTATGTTTGTGTCAGTATTTGCATTTAGTTATCTTTTTTGTTGAGTAGTACCAGAAGTGCAAACCCCTTTATATGTGAAATCTAAGGGAAATATTACTTCAAGTTTTTTTGTTCATCTGTTTGTTGAAGTATGTGGGTTTGGGAATTCATCTTCATCAAATTCATCAGCAGTTTTGCTGGGTTTTTTTACCATGATGATTGAACAAGCTAGTAATCTGAAATTCCTACACCATCAATACAAGTGTAATCAAACCTTGAATGCTTTTAGCAGTTTTGTACAAGAGAAGGAAAGAATTTTGACTTAAATGTGCAGTCAGTAGTAAATTCATAATATGATTTTCTACTGCTCTTGCCCAGTCTATCTTGCAAAATGCTGCTGTGAAAGAAATGTTATCTGAAGTCAAGCAAATACATGATATCCTTCAGATTTATCCCAGCTATGAAGTTTGAAACAGTTCAGAGATACTCCTTTGAAATAGTATTCTATCAAACTATTTATACATGTCCTAGATTTTCCAGCAGTGTTCGTGGTACATAAATAAATGACTGGAGTTTGTATGCTAACAAGCTAGAAAGCTAAATGTTCATTAATCAAAGAAATCTGACATAACTCTTTGTCTTTCAAATCAAAGAAATGAAATGTGAACTCCAGAAAGTAAATTTTAGGAAATGAAAGGCTATACGAAAAGAACAGTGGTGAAAGATTTGTTGTTAGCTTAATGTTGCATTTGAAAGCAGCCTGGTCATACAAAGTGTGATAGATTACTGGACTACTCTACTTTAGTATCTTTCTATTTGATACCTGTGATCTGTGACCAGTACTGAGCAACTAAGGAGGTTTGTGATTAGATAAAAATCTCTCACACTGTGATATATATACCTACAACACTATAGTTTGCAGGGAACCATAAAAGGATTTTTTGTCCTCTTAAGAAATTAGTCTTCCCCAGAGTTTTTTGGTTGTGTTGTGGCTCTGGAAAATTGCAAAATCTTCTGTTGCTTCAGTCAGCTCCTGTGTGATTCTTTTCTTGCAACACCAAAACATGTCACAGCTTGTATTACCTTTCCCATTTTTGAAAATGTCAGTAGACAATATTTGGTTAAATATTTTAAATACATTTAAATAAATAAATACTTCAAGGGTGATTTTTCATAAAGGCAGAGACAGGTATTCTCTCCCTAACAAGCCTGCCCTAGATTTTCTACCTGCTATATTAGTCCAAGATGTGATTTATGTTTTTTTCCTTGAGCTCCCCAACTGACGAGGGGTCTGTGCCAAGACCCATTTTTGCCTCAAAGCTCTGTTAGAGGATTGAGGAAATAATTGGCTCAAAGATATGGGCAAGAAGAATTGAGACATCAGCTGGCAAGCCCATTTAAAATGTCAGGCATTATCTCCCCTAAGTGGCAGGAGAAGGCTAAAATGTAACCTTTCATCTGTTAATCATTAATTTCAGAAAATAAGTGCACAGTTCTCCCTCTAGCAGGTCCGTGTAGAAGCACACCCACTTGACTGGGCAAACAGGTTTGGTGGAGCACGTACCACCCACATGACGGGTTCTCGGCCAACTCAAGGGTGCTCACACCGCCCTCCAGCCCCTTCAATCAGCAGAGCAAACACCACTGCAGAGCTGCTCGTGCGGGGTTACCCAGCACTTCCATCCCGGCTCTGCAGCAGCTGCATCTGTCCATCACATCCCAAATCTGGTTGCTATAGAAAGAACGGTTTCTGAGAGGCATGTCTGCTTCAACAGCAGGGATGAAAATTAATCATTGCATGTGAGTCATGAAAGACTAGAGGAGGTATTTGTGGCAGCTGGAAGTTTAGCAGGATGAAGAAAAAGCGGGGTGAGAAGGAGCAGCACAGGCACAAAAGACAGGAATTCTAAACAGGGAGAAAGAGGAACATTATAAAGGAGAGGAAGAGAGGAACCTGGGAGTGGAGGAAACCCAGGAGTAGGTGAACTGAAGATTTAAGAAAATACAGAAAGGCAATAAAAATGAGTAGGAAAATACAGCAAAGGAATGTGAAAAGTAAAGTTAGACTTTACTAAGAAAAAGAAAATGGAAGATTCAGGAAATGGAAGAATCAGACTTGGCGAGGCAGCTTCCAGCTTTTGGCCACATGAACCCACCACACTAACACGAGCCTTCTTCCTCCTCACTCCAGTATTTCTATGTTTATTTGCAGTCCTCTTTCTCCTTCTTCCTTCCCTGCTCTTGAGCCTCTCCTCCATGCACTTCTCCACAGTTTTCAGCCTGCTTCATTCTGTATTTTACACTGCACTGTTCCTCTAGCTCCTGGCTCTCAAGGGAAGAAGACAGTGCTGGTAGACATTGTAATGATGCTATTACATGGCAGGAGCCATGCACTTAGAGGGACATGTTCACCAAAAGGTCTGGGAGAAGATTTCTGGGGACATGGGAGCTGGTGAAGTGCCAGTGTGGTGAGGCCAGGGATAGGAGAGATTGGCATGAAGAAATGGTTGGATGCTCTCAGTCATTGTGCCATTATAGCCAAATGTAGACTGAAGAGGTTATTAATTTAGGGGTGATTTTTAAAGCAAAAAAAAGGGATGGTTAAGCATTTGCCTCCTGTGAAAGTCTAGTGCTTTGGATAGCTAAATCCCTTTGTGTACCTGAAAATTTCTTCCTTTATTGCTATAGGGAGGGAAATACGGAACCAAACAGCATTTCTTTACCAGTTTCCACGTCTTTGTTTTCTGACAATGTTTGAAGACTGAATGCCCATACTTCCCATATTAGTCAGGTGGGCTGTGCTGCATCTAATGCACCAGGGAGTAATTCATTTGACTTGGGGAATAGGAAGCACTTTAAAAGGCAGGGATACTCTATCTGATGCAGGAAGATATGAATGTGACCTCTCAGTCACCCAGAGGTTTCTCTGACTAGGACAAGTCACTGGAATAGCCTCTTGTATTTTCCTGAAACAGATAGTTAAAGCAGCTGTCTGTAACTCTGTAAATACCACAGAATGTGTTCGTATTTCAAGCTCAGGTTGTATTTCTAAAATCTATTGCATTCTAAATTTGGAATCTGCATTCAAGCCCGGGAGGTTTACTCTATCCTAAAACCTCCTTATCCCCTCCCCTTCATGCCACCTCCCCCTTAACGCTTCTGTTCCTCCATTGTTTCTAGTTCGCACCAGAAAAGGAAACAAACAAAGCAAAAAGAGTGTTTGCCACTATTAAGAGATAATAAGAGCCATTGCCTTTAACTATTCTAGGAGAATCTGCCTATGGTGAGCAGCTGGGATGAACTGGAGGCAATGAAGATCAATGTATTGCAGTGTCCTGAGACACAGAATTTAAATTCCATTCTCAGGGCAGTGAAGCTTTAATAAACTCCAAACATTGTTAGCAAGCTTGGGAAATTTAGGATCCTGAATGATAAATAGGAAGGAGGACAAGAAGGCAACAGATGTTAGTGTGTGTAGAAATGTCATATGAAACCTCCAAACTCTTAACAGCTATGGTATTTATCATTGGGTTGATACTGCAAAAATTATACCTGTTGTGCATGCTTTCTTTCACTGTCACTTAAAAAAGAAAAAAGCATTGTTTCACTGGCAAGATTTTACACTAAACTTTATTCAAATGTTGACACAGTATTCTACGAAAAATATACATTATAATATTTTTCTGGTAACAGTCTACTTTCACAGAAAATATTTGTTATTATATTCTGGTATAGTTCAGCCACATTATGATTAAAATGGGGCAAAAGGCTGACTGTTTTTGTCTGCTATGGTTATAACGATGCTGCTGTGTTGTGAATGCTTTTTGGGCAGGTTTCTAAAGCTGCAATGATAATTCTGTCCATGTTTTTTATGTTGTACAAAAAGGGGAAACATTTATTTTAAAAAAAAAGAGCGCCACATAACTATACTATATATACAAATTCCAGCAAGCAGTGGTTTGCAGAAAAGCAGTGCTCAAATAAGATTTGCTACATCCACATATGAAATTCAATTGATCATCCTTCTTACATTTTCACCTAGTTTCTCAATGAAATGCATGAAATTAATTCCATTCTGTGGAACACGATAGTCTCTTAATGTAGAAGGTTATAAAAAACACCAGTGTCTTGACCTCCACCCTGATACAAACACTATTTTAGAAAAGTGAACTCATTTTTGAAGGTTAAATTTAGATGAGATCAAAGGCACATTGGTACATTTGCAGTGCTTTTGAGCACTTGTTGTGGGCATGTGAGCAAAGTCAGAATAGGAGAGACTAACTCTCTTCAAAAACTTTCTATTTAATAATTTCATCTGGTGAAATATTTTATTCACTATATTTTTTTCAACTACCTTTCTGATCTGGTGTTTACATAGAAAAGTGACAAATGACCAGGAGTCTATGAAAACTCTAAAACAGAGAATTAAGCAATTTCTTCCTTCATCCCATTATGTAGCAGGGTTCTTGTGAGTTTGAGGATTGTAAATTTGGACCTTACTTCTTGCATTGTTTTCTGGACCAAACAAGTCTGGGCAAGCCCTGCACATTAGTTCTCTAAAGAGTAATCACCAGAGGCATTCAAGACTACTCTCAAATATAATTTCCAAATACTGTCCATGCATCTCAGCAGTTCCTTGATTCCTTGCACTTCTCTAGCCATGTGCCACAATCACTGGAAAGCTTTCTTCCTTTGAACAAGGGTTGACAGCACATTTCTAAGAGATTTGTGATGCAGGAATTAGACATATAGGTGTAGAAATGGGGTACATTAGGCTGATAAATCAGAAACAAATATTCTTTTTTTTATTCAATTACAATTTCATTATTCTATTTTGTAGGGATTAGGATTAGAACAATCTTAATCCATACAAAATGAGTGATAATCATTGTCTGTTAAGGTCTACTCATCATTTGATTTGTCATGAAATTTCATGACAAAGGAAGTATTATAGTACTCCATTATTCCATGCAACATGTGCTACAAAGTCTTATTGCTTTGGTTGCTGCCCTTTCTGTGTGTGACTCACAATTCTTGCAAATAAGGGTTCAGAGCCTGCCCTCACTACTTTTCCAGAGAAAATCCAAGGGCATGAGAAGACACAAAAGGTCCTAGCTGTTAATTTTAGACTTACTTGAGAGCTGGGGCTTCTTATAAATCTTTGTTATTTTAACTTTCATTAGTCAAATGAAAGAGTAAGACCCATGGTCCAGCCAGCCCTCTAGCCTCTCCATATCAGTGCTAGTACAAGATACTACTTAGTGTGTGACTGGCCACAGACTGTGGCAGGCTTTACCTGAACCTTCCCAGCCAAGGTTTTCATACCAAACCAAGTATGAGTCTCTTGCTGGGATTTTTTTCTCTTCTTTTAATCAAAGTAGCACGTTCTTACATTCACATTTGACTGATACTTGGCTGTTAAGGAGAAAAGTTCTTAGGAATTTTAATAAAATTTTAGCACTGAATTCTTCTACTATAATGGAATCAAAATAAGAACCTGGCTAAAATTCAGTGACTGGTTGACTCATGCAGTTAGGAATGCTGGAAAAGCTCTAGAAGGTATTCTGTCCAGAGAATACCTGGACTGACTTTTATAGGACTCCCATGTAGATTGGATTAAATGATCAGCACTCTAACAGCTGTTTCCAGAGCAGGCCACAGTTGAATTGAAAAGCAAACCACAGACAGTGCTTCTGAAATACCCATACTTCACACTTTTCAGGTATAGCAGGAGGAGAAAATATAGGTGGAAAAGCAAACATATAAATGCTAATTTTGTCTTTAATTGAGACAGATTTTAATTTGTTTGTTAGGTTTCTTTATCCATTTTTGTTTGTTTGTTTGTTTGTTTATAGCTTCAGACATATACTAAAGACTCACTTTATGCATTTAGGGTTTATTATATGCCTGATACTTCAGTCATTCAAGCAGACCATGAAGTTGAAGCACAAATATGCTTTCTTACTGTCTTTTTCCCCATGCCATGACCCTGCAAGAGGCAGGACCACTGTTCTGCTTTCCCTGTGTGCACCAGTAGACTTGCTCTAGTCTGACAAGATAGATACACTTCCTAAACTGGAGTAGCTACAGCACCATCATTTTCCTGTATGTTCAGGCATCCTGTTAAACATTTGTTTCTGCCTCCCTCACCTGTCGGGCAAGGCAGGTCTGGAGCCCCTACTGGGCTTTGTTAGTGCACAAAATTATGTTCTTAGGAAGATAAAACTTCTTATCTTATTTTCAGAAAGTGGCCATGTCTATCCCGGTGAAATCGGTTAAAAAAAAATGTTGTTCACTACTGATCATAGCAAATATGGATTTGATGTAGAGCACACATCAAAACTTCTTCTCCCTCTGAGATGCATTTGGTTCTGTATCTCACAAGTCTTGAATTTCTGTATTAAAAAATCAGTCACCAGATACTGTTGTCATTGCATGTTTCAGTGAACCTTGTGCTGCCCTTAATGGCACATCTCTTTTAAGATTTCTCCATTATGCATAATGCACTGTAGAGATCTTAAGCCTAAATGATATGAAACAACCTGTTGTCTGGCTAGTAAAAAAAAGAGCTCAAAACCACCGTTTTAGTTACATAAGTAAAACACAGCGAAGCAGTTAAGCACTCAAAGCAGTTCAAGATTCAAAATACAGGAAACATGCAGTTTGGGGAAGTTAACAAGGTAAAAAGGAAAAAAAATAGATATTTTCAATATACTGCTGTCCTGTTAAGCAAGAACAATGAAACCATGATCATAAACACCTTAATTACTCCCCAAGTACATGTTATGGTGATGACCTGCATCCATAGTCTCATAAGAATACAGTGGTATTTCTGTCTCTTGGGAAGACACAATTTTGTTTCTTGTAGATGGGTTGCTATAGCCACACACAATTAATGAAATCTTCTGAAGATGGGCTGTCTTAGCCATGCATGCTGCAAAGGGAAACAAAACCATGTTTCTGCCTTTAGCCCTCCCTGGCTTAAGAAAACTGCCCCATATTGCTCTATACTGCATTCATTGTTGTGAGGGAAGACATACAGCTATGACTCATGGAATCCCTTTCCAAACAGAACAGTAGATAAAAAACAACATGCACAATAAAGCCATTCTTCCTCAAACATGTAATAACAATAATAAAACTCACAGTTGTTTTGCTCTCTGCCTCACCCCCTCTGGTTCTCTAGGATCTCCAGGCTGCTGGAAGGACCCATAGGTCTGTAGTTCCAGCAGTGGCGTTCCTCCTAATATGACCCTTCTGGGCAGAGTGGGGTATCTTCCCTCACAGCATCCTGAAATGGGAGAGCAATAACCATGCTTGCCAGCAGTGTCGATACAATTTCTTGGGCAGGGTAATTTCAGTGATTAAGGATGGGCACTTCTGTCCTATACCCTTCTGCAGTGGGGTAAAAATTTATCCAAACAAGGTGTCTCAACTAAAACTGCAAAATCCTTGAGCTTCATTTTGTGCTTCATTGACTGGGAAGTGAAAAGACTTCCCCTTGCTAAATAAAGAGTGTTTTGCTGCCAAACTTCTGCAGTTGCCTTGGACAATACAAGGCAGGAGAGAGAATCCAAGGCAGTGCTTCATGCACTCTTTCCCATCATTTAACATCCCTCAGGCACGTGCACCAGCCCGCTGTACATGGGCACTTACAATGGAGCAAGGTGGTTGCCAGGGTTACCACAACCTGTCCAAAAAACTGAAAAACAAAAGTGAAAGAGCTACACTGCCCAGCAGAATTCCTGTCAAGTGTGTGGCCTCACATGCTGCCTTAAGCTGCTCTAGAAGAAAAGGCAAGTCTTTCACAGGAATGCAAAAAGGAGAGCTGTGTTGTAGCTAAAAGCTGAGTGTAAGAGGCTACTGATCTGCAGGTTGGAAAGACACCAAATACCCGTCCCTACAAGTGAGGTCACAGCTATTGGATACCTCAATAGAACTGCCTCAGCTAGAGAAATAATTAAGAAAAAAAAAGTGCTAAACAATAACCCCATTAAAGTCCACAAATCGATAACTGGAAAATTTAGTATTGCAATGTCCTTTTCTTTTCTTAATACTTTTTTATTTTCTTGAACAGCATTAAAATGCCTTTCTTATATTGTTTAATATCAAACTATAATTACATTTGCTGTACTTTGGCTGCATTGCAAGGTTAACATAGAGATGTACTCTATAGACAGGCAGCCAAAAAGACAATATGTCTTCATAAAAAGAAGACTTTCTTTATTCATCACTGCCACAGCATCACATAGGAGTAGGGGAAAGACATCTTAATTCTTTCAAGGCAACAATGCCCTTATACAGACTTCAGAAACACAGGAATAAAGTGGCAGAGAAATTGTCAGCTACTAGCAGTTAACAAAATCTCCAACCCAATCCAAACTGCTGAATCACCAGTTATTTCTGTAAAGCACAGACTTAGACCAGTAAATGCAATTTTCTCCACTGACTTTAAAGAGACCTCAGTGACTACCTTGCAAGCCTACAGGACAGCCATCTAAACCCAGGTAAATTGAGTCCTGTTCTGAGACTTTATAAGAAGAGTAAAATCTAACTGATAAGGTAATTTGATATCTGCCAGTCCATGACACCATCTAATTTCTTTACATTACAGGAAAAAGATACGGTTTCTGTTCTAAACATTAATTTTTGTCCCTTACAAAAGTTCAGATTATTTGTTTTTCAGGACTCAGAGGGAACAAGGCTAAGAATGGGCTAGTAGCTTTGTATTTCCTTGATATATCTTTCCTTCTTTGGGAATCTTAAACCTTTTCTTCCTCCCTGTGCTATCCTAAACTAATCTAAATACAGATTGTCTTTTTTCACCTCTTTCTGGAACAGATGTAAAGTAAATATTTGTAACCAAAGGAAAAAGTGCCATTCACTCACTACAGATGTCTACTTAACTGTCTACTACCATATCTGATTTTTTTCTTAAATTAATGATGTCTAAGAGTGACACCAAAATCTCCTTTTCTAAGGCTTCAGAAAAGAATTTTCCCTCTCAGCACTAACTGATCGTGACTAGTATAATATTTTTATTTATGTTTCTCCAAGCAGCAGTTAGCATGATAGATGAACACAGGAAACAGGAGAGAAAACGATGCTCTCAGGAAATCTGATGAATGATACAATTGCTCCATGCCTGCAGGAAAAGAAAGTCTATGAAGTTCCTTTTCTATTGCATGTGTATGTACTGGCAGCAGATTCAGTGTCTTTATATTATCTTTATTTTTCATTTTGAACTTGGGAATATTTGAAGCTGGGAATGTGACTCAGAGATAACGCTGCACAAAACACAGAGGCATGAAAACTTCCTTCATCTGAAGTTCCCTAAAGATCTTTGTCAGAGACCTCTATCTGGGTAAAAAGCAGAAGACACCATATCCATTGAAGGTCAAACTGGTCACAGACTGGTAGATTTTCAAAGGGTGTTGATACATGTCTTCCCTGCAAGATAATGTGTGAGATAGGTTCCTGAGATGGTGTAGCAGAGGTATTTTTGAAAGCCCAGCCAGTATCTCTGAACAGAGCTGTGCAGCACTGTCGTGTGTGTATATTAATTCTCTGGAGTAAGATCACATGTGCTCAACCTAGTTCAGCGGTCTGTCCCCCACCTTGAACCTTAAGACTTTCAGTAGGAAATAGCAGCTCAGGTACCACAGTTTAATCTTTCACAGCAAGCAAGAGATGTTGATGCTTGTTGTACACATCCTGAATGATCCTACAGTAAACCTGAATGATAGTCACCTTGTCTGTCTGAGTATCTCACAGTTGTTACTATCATGGTTCTCATTTACTGCCCAAATATGAGTTTATTTAATTTAATTTTCATTTTATTGAATTTATTTTTTGCATTTAATTTGTTGTTTGCTTGCTTGTGTAAGGTTGCCTTTTCTTTTCTGTTTTCATGACCCACTTTTTGATACCCTCCTGAGCCCTTCAGTCACCCTTGAGATGAACTGACTTAGAGCACTGTAAAGATAATTTATTGATATGGTGTTCCTTGTAGTGCTTTAAAAAATGGCTACCAGATTTTTTATTGAAGATACCCAAGGGACTGAGCCCTCACTTTTGTTCTGCATTTGTATCATGTCCTGATCTTAGAGCATTTAGGTGTTAATCAGTGATTCTATGGTTCTGTGAGTCTTTCTCAAAGCAAATGCAACACACTCTTCTCACTATGCTACTCTCCATTTTCCTACAAAGTAGCTACAGGAGCAGAGCAATTAAAAAGCTTCATGTATCATATTTTGGATTAAAAGAATAATTAGAAATATATCAAAGAGGAAAAAATTTTCCATGGCATTGCTGGGAGTATTAAACTCCAAACATCTATGCTACTAAATTAATCACAGACAAGAAACACCTCCACACAGGGGCCTTCCACCATCTCCAAGTGGTTGGATAGGTTCCTGATATGGTTTTTGCTTATCTGTTCACACTTTCTCAGACAGGTCTCAGGGAGTTGCAAAAGGTCAGGGACCATTTCACAAAGACTTGATGGATGAAGCCATTTGGTTTTAGAATGTAAAGTTCAACAGTATGAAACTGTGACAGTCTCTGGCTCATGTTGGTACCAGAGATGTGACTCAGGTACACCTACTTACCAACAGACATAGTCAGTGTGTGTGCAGGAAAAAAAGGTATGTGGGTTTTAATTTTCCCTACAGCGGATTGAATGTGGCAATGCCTCTTCCAGGTCATAGGTATGGTGCTGTTCGGTATTCTTGACTAATGGTATTTAGGAGAAGAGAAATTTACTGTATAAACCACTTCTGACAAAGCTTTCCAGGCAGCTTGCCAAGAAGGAGAAAAGAGAAGTTCGGAAGGTTCAAGACAAAATTATGCTGTTTCTGCTTTGGAGGCAAAATGATGGGAAACTATCAAATGTATGCCATGCGAATATCAGCATCTTAGGCTGTTTGAAAGAAGAGTATACTTTCACCAATATTTTTTCCCCTCTTTTTAAAAGCAAACTGGACTCTAAGTCTGGCATTTTAATAAAGTCACAAAACTTACCCTTAAATGGCAGTTTTAAATTGGGAGGGGGTTGTCCATAGATAGTAGGGGAAATCTTCCATCAAAAGAGAGCCACCTTTATCTTTAAAAATTCATTTACCATTGAAGAAAGCAGATGGATTCTCCCAGCCAAAGGGTTGCTCCCAAACAAAGCATGGGTGGTGTTTTGTCTCAAAAGATTTCCATGTGATTATTTTGCTCAAAGTATATTACTCATGTACATGTTCAACTGAACACTTTAATTTTTAGTTAATCTAAGCCAAGTTGGAATTTGCAAAATTCAAATTGTTGCAAAACAGTGTGATATCAACTGGGGGTTTGGCACAGAATTTGATGGAGATTTCTACAGAGAGCCTGGATGGAACTTTGGATAATAGAAGGAGCTACTTCGCTGTCTTCACCCTCTTGATACCATAATTCACATGCAACCAAGGAAGTATGTATAATACTGCAAATAGAAAGAATATCACATTTACTATAGAGAAGTAGAGAAGAGGATAAAGGTCACTGAAAAGACATTTAAATTTCTTCTTTAAAGAAGTAATAATACATGTGAAAAGTCTTGCTGGAAAAATAGGATATATATGGAAGAGAGACAAGAACTGTGGCTGTTGAAAGATACACCTAGGTGTGAATTTTCTAAATCAGCCTCTTGTGATATATTGGTTTGTGCAGGAAAGGGTTTCCTATTGTATTTTGTTTAGCTTTTTCAGTTGGTACTGTAGGCACTTGCTTTTATATTTTTTACATTCTTTGTGGAAAAGGTAAATTAACAAATTATAAAACCATAAAAAGCTATTCATTGCAGGAGAGTCCTAAAACTCTCAAGATAAAATAAATAGTAAAAATGCCTTTTAGTTTTAAGAAATCCAGTGACAAAACCTATTCCATTTTTCACACACTTTTCAAACATTAAAAAACTTAAAAGTATCCTGAAATTTGACAAATGCAAAAATAAAAAAAAAGATATGAGTAATTGTCTGTGTTCTTAATTGACCAGCCTCACTATTGTAGCTAATTTTTTTAATGGGGGTTTTGAAGATCTGTGTAAATTGGCTGCTGGATTTAAGGATTGTGATATATGCTGACTGATGTATGTCTACATTTTATTTATGCAGGCTTGAAAGGCTGATTCTGAAACAAATAATGAATTAGCCTACAATTTACCTGCTTATTATCTCACAAAACCAGTAAGTATTGGTTTCATTTATTAATCATACAAGAAAATCAAATATTGCTGGTTCTAAACTTTAGTCTCTTAGGACTATTTCGGACACAAAACCTTTTGACAATAACTATTAAAAGAGGAAGAAAAAGTCCTTCATTTTTATGGGGGTAGCAATTTTTATTTCTTTCCACAGAATAAATGACTTAAGAGGACAAATGATGGGAAAATTGAGAGGAGGATAAACAGAACCTGGGTGTTATTAAGCCTAATTTCTTGGGAATTAGGTGGTTTCTTGGAAACATTTGCAGCTGTGATTGCTTCAGGAATGTGTCTACCTATTTGCATTAAGAAAAAATAAATAAAAAGCTAGATTTAAGCTATATTTACTTTAATAATGACAGGAACATATGGCCCTAATAAGGTCCAAGAACTATGGAAAAATTATGTAATAAATTCCACAGAGTGGGGAAAAAGGCCACTGAATCTTGTAAAACTGAAGTATTTTCACTACATGAACATTTAAAGACTATTTTCAAGTGATAGACAACAAGGCTGAAGTGTTTTTTGAAAGTGCCTGCAAATGTTTATTCATGGCTGCTGTTCACTCCACAGCTATGCAGGGAAGCAACTTATACATATGCAAATAGCACCGAACTCGGCATTTGTATGTGAAATTACCTGATTGACATTTCAAATCACTGTGTCTTGTGCAGTTAGGAGAGTTATTCAATTGCCTCTATTTAAGAATTCAGCCTTAAGGCACAATTTTTATGAAAATAAGAGTATATCCAAGCATCCTCTGTCAAACTTTTCTTTCTTTCAAGATTCTTTGCAATACCCTATATGCTACTTGATGGAGATTGTCCCTATAGAGAAGTAATTGTGTTACAATTGTAAGGCATGCATTTCTTTGCATGTAGGAGCCCTTTACTATGAAAGACATTAAACATAAATGACAGTATAATTCAGCCTTGGTTGCAATAAATTATTCATTTTTTCTTGAGTACCTGGATTCGAACAATTGAAGAACTTTCCCTCTTGCAGTAGAAGTCTCTGCTGTTTTCCAGCCTTCTTGGCACCGTTTCTTGGTCTTAACCTTATAATAAGAAAACCAGTTTTTCTCAACAGAATGAAAATTATTCTGCCCTTTCATGTCTTTGTCTGGCCAGTTTATGACATGCAGAGTTCAGGGTGTGGATGCTGAAAAGCTAGAAGCAGAGAAATTCTCCAGCTTTCTGCTGGCATCCTGTGAAAGGCTTGCTTTCTCACACAGGCTAGCTGAAAACAGTTTGAGGTTTTTGTAAACCAAGACTTTATCTCACAGGTGCAAGCTTGTTATGCAGTATTGTTATGGTACACTGGAGAAAATATTTTGAAATGGGTGTTATAGGGTCTTAACCAATCACTCTGGGAGGTGGATGGTCAAAGGACCAATGGCCTCATGCCATTCAAGCGAACCAAGTTATATAAACGAGTTTGTAATTTATTAAATGATTCCATTCTTCCTGGACTGAACTTGTGTCGTGATTCTCGCCATCCCCAGTACAACAGTGACATCAGGGTACATTTCATCTGGGGTGGGGTTCACATCATGGTGTCACACATCTAAGCTTAGGTGCCCTAACTCAGTGGACAGCTTTTGCTCTTTGAGGGTGCCTACACTCAGGTGGGAGGTTTGTTTCCTCCTGTAAAAGCAGCTGGATACCCTATCCTAGATGCCTCCCTGCAGGCAACTGAATCAATTTTATCCATAGTAAAGACAATGAAATCTGTGAAAGGACTTACATGACCCAAAGTGGTGCCTAGTTTCTCTGAGTGAGCAGTCATTTCTCTACACGTCATGGCTATATTGACCAGATCTTCAGGGATTGTAGTGATAATTTAAGCATCCTACACCTCTAAGTAAGGAAAAGTAGGTTTCTTCCTCTAATAGCTGAAACCTACTCCTGATGCCTTTGCAAAAAGTCTCTAAAATGAAGCTGTCAGATAAGAAATGCAGACAAAGAAATGCATCTCAATAACTGTCCACATTGGTGGTTTCCTTTTCTTAGCTGTATTCCAGCTATCTATCTTGTAGCTCAACAACCTTCAGCAGTCAAAAACAAAGGATAAAGTGAGCACTGATTTGCCTGACCCTGTGTATTATGTGTACCCATTCTCAGTTTTTCATAGAAATAAAGGATGACTTTTATCTTAGTGCTGTTGTATTATATTTGGCTACAGCCCAGCTGAAGCACGATCCAAAGAGTATCCATGGCCCAAGTTCCTCATATCCAGCTTTTTCCTTAGAGTCACTGAAAATCAATTAGAAAGAGCATTCAAACTACTCCTAGAGATATTGTCATGGAAATATCTCTTATTCAGCCTAATTGTTCAGTGAGTTATTGTTGTTACTATTGTCAATAATTTTATCCAAAATAAACAGATGTCAAAGTACAATAAGAAGCTAGCCAAGCTTTATTATGGAATGAGTAATTTAAAAATATTTATTTAATGATTTTCACCTTTCTTTCGTCAATTTATCAGTAAAGAAGTCTGTAAAATCCTGTAGCTTCTAAGTTATTTTACCATCTTCACAACCAAACTCTCACACACACAGCTTTACTTTCATTAATTAGAGGAGTCCAGGAAGATTATGCCTATTTTTGGAGGTCTTGCTCCAACAACTTGATCCTCAAATATTAAGCCACAAGCGTCAGTGAGGTCTTATTGTACATGTGCAAAACTTGCGGCAGCAGTCACAGCTTCTGAATTTTTCATTCATACTATGTTCTATCAAAATTATTTCCTGGAAGAGGTCAGGGGCATTTTGGCTTTTATAAGTAGCTGCTGTCCAAATTCTTTACTTAGGGGACTTGAGCAGGAAGAACATATACTAGAATGAGGTTCAAAAACTAGCAGTGTTTTTAATAAGCAACTTTCCTTCCATAGAAAAGGATTAGGGAATACAGGAGCTGAAGGCAAATAATTATCTATGAGATGCCAAACAGTAGTCAGTAATTGGTGGCAAAATAAGATTAAGTATAGATTTATGTAAACTGAAAGTGTTCTCAAGCTTACCTCTCTATCTGCTTATTGATCTTCTATTATATAATGTTCACTAGAGCTCAACATTAAGCTGAAGTCCACACACAAGCTAATTCAATTAGCAGAAGTCCCTCTTAGGATGTCACAGAACTGCCATAATCGCATCTATCACTGCTTCCTGCACCTCAGTGTCAGTCCAACTGACTTTAGCTGGTTTTGGATTGGAGATTATTGTTCCTTCTGGTATATTTATGGGGCTTTTATTAATATAATATTTGCAGTGTTGGTATAGTTCAGACTTCCTTGCCAATGCTAATAAAAAATATCTTTCTAGATTTGTTACTGGAATGCTACAAAATTTGTTTCTTCTGGGATATCTGTGTTCCTAGCTTTCTACAGGTTTTTCCCTTGTTGCAGATCATATATCACCTTCAGACTTTTAAACAATCCCATGTCTTGCATATTATGCTGGAATACACTGCAGACCGCCATCTGAAAAATACCAATGGGATTACTTGAATGGACTTATTTTTGTTGTCTACTTGTTGGGGAGATTTTTCTGCTGGTGAATCCCAAGTAAGGGACAGTGCAGTTGTGCTGCCTCAAATAAACTTGGAACTTGACACATTTCAAAGGACAGGAAGATTTCCATATATTTCAAAATATTCTTTTACCTTGGAGTTTAAATAAATTGAGTATTTAGCAGAATAAGGGATAGATATGACTCTCATAATAATCCATCATTAGTTAAAAAGGTGTTATTTGTTAAACAAGCATTCCTAGAAATTTGTAGGTATTGACTTAATCAATGTGTATATTCATATAAGAGTTGCACAAAATGCCATTGTTAAATAGTGTTGAAAAGTGAGAATTTGGCTCTGTATCTAAGAGAATACAGTCAGTACACTATTGTAACAAGGCAGGTTTAAATTTGTACCATCAGAGTGTTTTGTTAAAGCTTTTATTTAAAGAATGTTCCTTCTTTTGATGTTCTTGCTCATCTTCCTGTTCTTCCACTTATCTTTTGTCATAAGAACATGACATCTGAATTTCAGTGCCCAACATGGGCTTGTGAGATATCATAGCATAACTAAGCTGTGCTGCTTTCACCTTTTCAAAATTCAGTAATTTGAGTGTCTGAGGCTGTGGTTCTTTCTGGCAGCTGCTAACTTTGCAAGAACAGAAGAGATCAGTCAATCAAAGTCTAGAATAAGTAAAAGGTCAGAGGAGTCAATACATTGCTGTCCTTCACAGGCTGTGTGAGGTTCTAAAAAACCCATTCATGTCACATGAATGGGAGAAAATATCTGTGTGACTCGATCACACAACACAGAACATAACAGAAATAGGAAATAACACCAGCATAGCCATTTACATTTTGCTTTTGCCTTGGCAATATTATCCCCCTTGAAGGCTCTAACAGATAACTGGACAGATAAGAGATGTTTCTGGTAATCATAAAAATGGGTTGGTATCCAGCTATGAAAGTTTTTTTCTCGTTTCCTGTTGTTTCTATCAAGTTTGATTATTGCCTTTAAAAATACAGCTTCAGGCTTGAAGCTGTACAGATGCTACACTGACAAGGATCGGGCTAGTATCTGTACTCATCAAGTTTCACAGTGGTGGGAAACATTTTAAAGTGCTTATTAAGGCTACCCATATTTTCTGTCTAACACCTCTTCCTTAAAAAGACAAATAATCTTTAATTTTCTCACTCCAGATGTGACTTAGCAGTATTGCCAGATATTCTAGAAGTCTCAATTCATCTCATACAGAGAGCTTGTAAGACCTGATCATCTTCCCCAGCACACTTGATTTCCATCAGTTGAAACCTCCTGGGTACAAAAATACAATGTCACTATTGATGAGGAAAAATAAAAGCAAGAGCCTTAAACATGGACTTTTTTGGTGACAAGGGAAAACTTCACAACCTTTCTGCTGCCTTCTCCAGACCCTACTTGGTTGTAAACTCCAAGTATTTAAAATCACCCACAAATGGGGCAAAGATATCAACTTTGCTGCTAAGACAGGTGATGGAAAAGTGGGAGAAGTGGCCGATAGACCAGAAGGCTGTACTGCCACTCAGTGAGGGCTGTCCAGGATTGGGAATTGGGCAAAAAGGAACCTAATGAAGTTCAACAAAGGCAAGTGTAAGGTCCTGCCCCCAGAGAGGTATAACCTAATGCACCAGTACAGGTTAGGGTTTGACCTGCTGGAAAGCAGCTCTGCAGAGGGGTTAGACTAGTTATCTCCAGACATCCCTTCCAACCCCAACCACTCTGTGATTCTGTGAATCTGTGATACCTTTTTTACACCTGTTGGAAAGGGAGATTTGTCTCTATGCAAAAGGGAGCCTGCCCACACTGAAGAAAGCTAGCAGATGGTGCAAAGGGCACCGAAGGTACCATTATCAGAGTCGAAGGACTGGGTAAATCAAAATAAAAGGCAGTAAGTATTACTTACTACAGGCGGAGGAGAAGGCATTATATCAAGGTGTTATACAAATTACAAATGATTGCCCTAAATAATTTTTCCATGGAGCCATGGCAGTATTACCTTCTCTGCTCTCAGTCTATTATATTTTTAATTCTGTGCTCATGTTCAGGGTCTCTTCAGATGGCAAAGCACCTGCTGCCTGACTACATCATAAATGAAGCACCTCATCTTAAAACAAGCTGATCTCATTTGATGAGATTTCCTAGGCAAATGCAATGAGCCTTTCATTGTAAAATCTTCTGAAGTTTAATTTTCATCAGCTACCTTTATTTAGTGGCATGAATCTGAGATTGGCATTTATAAGACTTCAGCTTTTGAAAAACAATCATTATGGTTGCTTCTCCTCACACTTGCACACAAAAGTTCACACAAGTGCTTTAGGAGCAAAATCTATTCACCTTTTTTGAGATAGAGTCATCACATGAATGAGCTTATCTGGGAGTTTGGGGGTACTTTTTAGCTGAATTAGAAACTTTTGTCATCTGCATGGTGGATGTGTGGGATATACTGTTGAATTGTTCAGGGACTTACTGGATCTTGTGTTGGCTTTTGCCATAAGCAAGTTATTTTAATGTAGGTAGACATGAGACGTCTACTGAAATTCACATGATTTTACATGGAAAACCATTAACATTATTTTATACAAGACTCAAGAAAATTGTCTGCAAGTTTAAACTTGAAAACAAAACCTTTAAGTAGAGCTAGGAAATCCTTTTCATGCAGTCATCCTACTATATACTTAGTATCCACTGTCGTAACTGGGATACTGAAGTAGATGAATGATTGCTTTGTTCTACAATGACAAATTTATATTATTTTTCCATTTTGAAACTGCTATGCAGGTCAATCTTTAGAAAAAATAAAGCTGAGGTAATGTCTTCAGTGTTACAGCCACTGCTAACAGAATGGCGTGGTTCTCATAATATTGCTGAGCAACTACTTATTAGAGTGATAACATCTATTTCTAGAATTATAGATAAAAACTGGTTTGGAAAGGACCTCTGGAGCTGATTTATTCCAACACTCTACTCAAAGGATGCCTATATTTAGGTGAGGCTGTTCAGAGTCATAACAACTTTTGAAAACTACAGGTGGGCATTTCAGGTTGAGGGACTGATCAGAATTTTCACTTACATCATTTGCCCCTCAGGTAACTTGCATCTGTAGAATCATTAAATAATAGAATGTTTTGGGTTGGAAGGGACCTGCAAGACCACCTAGTTCCAAATCCCCTGCCATGGGAACACTGGACCATGTTGCTCAGTGCCCCATCCATTCTGACCTTAAACAATTCTACTGACAGGATATCCACAACTTATCTGGGCAACTTGTTCCTGTATCTCACCACCCTCACAGTAAAAAATTTCTTCCTAGTATCTAATTGAAACCTTTCCTCTTTCAGTTTAAAGCCATTCTCCCTTGTACTCTTACTATATGCCCTTGTTAAAAGTCACTCTCCAGTTCTCTTGCAGGGGCCCTTTCAGGTACCAGAAGGCTGCTCCAAGGTCTCCCCAGAGCCTTCTCTTCTCCAGGCTTCTCCCAGCTCTTAGTCTATCTTCATAGGAGAGGTGGTTCAGCCTCATGGCAAAAGGTCTTCCTTCAAAAGTACTGCTCTCTTGAAGATAAGTGCTCAAATAGCTCTTGTGTATGTTAATCAACAGGAAATCAGAGGAGCAAGCTGGGGAGTTCAGAGGTAGATACATGTCAAAAGATCCCAAGGAAGAAGGGGCAGATGAGGGGAGGAGCAGGCAGAACAAATGAGGAAACTATCGGGGAACAAAGGAATGACTGAAATTTTCCCTCTCGTCTGTACGTCCCTATAATTTGCACTGTTGCTGAATCACTAGATTTTTCATATGGGCAGACTTCTGGAGATATATATCAAAATACAGTTTTCTGAATAATCAAGGCAGACCTTTGTCTGTTGAACTGTGCTACATGCTTAGGCTATATAAAAATGACTGAGGTCAAGAACACCTGTCCCCTCAGTTCCCATCCCCAGCTCCTTTCCCATTTTCTCTTTCAGTGTGAGTTTACACAGCACAGTGACCCTGGGGGTTATTGATGTGAGGAGGAGGAGGAGGAGGAGGAGGAGAGCACAGAGAGCAGCTGCCACTGCTGTAGCTCACGGAGGGAGAAAGGGCGTAGTGACTGCAGCGAAGGAAGGGTACTGTCAGACATAAAACCTGCCTGTCCAGAGTATGGAGTTGGGAACCATGACCATGAAGGACAGCATCCCTGGAACTGAAGATGTTAAAAGCTTTAATAGAATAAAAGGTCCCCTTGAAGAAAAAAAATTTGAAGCTGAGAGGGAAAGAGCTGGTACAGTATTTCAGACAGGAGTCACATGAAATTGCACTTGGGAGGGAAGAATTACTATCATTAGGTTAAGCAAATTCTGGGAGCTGACCCTAGCTGAACTTCTGAGTGCTTCCATGTTTGACCATCATTTGATCATTCTGTATAAATAATCTTATTTGAATTTATAAAAAGCAGAAAATCCAGTCGGCACTTCCATCCTTAACAGCTGTCTCCTGCTGAGTCTTTTTATTTCCTCCCACATGGTACTTTGGATCAAAATGCTTTGGAAAAGATGAGCAATAATATCTGGGCACAGTGATAAAGAAAGAGATGCCTGTTCCCAAAGTGACAATCAGGACTGTGTGTTTTTGTTCAAACAAAAGACGTATTGGCTACTGTGAGACTCAAGAAGGCTCTTAATGGTCTGCAGGGGCTTTTGAAGACTGTATAAACATGAAAAAAAGCAGTGACTTTGTTTTGTGAGCTAGAAATAATGCAACAGTACAGATGAATCGTGTTGCTTTGGCTGTAAGAGGAGGAGAGGGGATCTTACTAAAGAAAAATAAAATCAAAAGTCTTCTGCACCAGATTTTGCTAAGCTGAAGCAATATTATTTCAAAACAGGTAGAAAACAAGTTTATATGCCACTTTTGCTATGGTATTGTATGCCCCTATAGCCAGAAAACCCCACAGTAGTGTTTACTTGCACATTTGGGTAATTTAGATCTCAGTTTGGCAGTACTCAGTAACTTTATCCTCAAGGCAATGATTTTTAAGCCAAAAGGTTGCCCTGTTAATAAATGTTAGATAACACTTATGGAATTATCTCATTTTAATATTTTACTTAGTACAACAAACTTTGCCTTATTTTCTCGTTTCTGTTGTTGCAAAGGCAATGATTGTTTCCAGTCCTTCCCTTTACAAATATGTATATAGAGAGCTAGTGTATTACTGTTTCTATGGGAAGTAGAAGATAATGTATGTGATCTTTGAGATGTGCCATCACATGTAGCACTCAGCTGACCCTTATGATGGAATAATCTCACAAAACTTTGTCCTTTTAAAAGGATGTTTATACACTACTTGCGTATTCTTCCTCTGGACTCATTCACTGGATGAACACGAGCAATTCCAGGAGTAAATTTATCTAAATTAATCTGAAGCATTTTAAACTTTTATCATACAGTGGTACCTCTGAAAATAGAAGGATTTGATATTTCAGCCTTTCAGATTCCAAATTTAAGTGAGGTGAATTCCTTCTTAGGGCCTAAGGGGGCTTTTTATTTTCTTATTCTACACACTTTCACATTTTATGCTTCAAATCTTCCCCTTATAATAATTTAAAGTCTAAAAAAACATGGATGCATGATAATGTGATTTTTACAGACATAGTCATAATAGTCCAATGTATCTACACTCTCCTTTCAAGAGTTATTTAGGTCATACAATAATCTGCAAGGGAACACGAGCAACAGCATCAGAACTTGCCACTGAAAATATTTGCATGAATAAAGCATAGATTTTGATATACATTAACTCTTCAACGTTTGCCTTGAACAAGTCATTCTTTATTTTTCTTTTACACTATTTTTCAGTCTTATTTCTGTTCTCACACTCAGTAGCAAAGGCAGAAGAGATGGAAAAGGTAACTATTGCTTTTCTTGCTCCTGCCATGATATTTTTGAACAGCTGTGAACACTTGTGCACCAATATCACTGTCTGATGGCAGGGTCAGTGTTAGCTGTTGCCAGCTCATCCATCTTGCTGCCCTGCTCTTGCGCAACAATGGGGGCTTCATACTATTTTCCCTTTTCCTGAGTCTGACTATTCATCACGAAGGTGGAAATAATGGCCCTAATGGCTATCAAGTCCCTCCCCTGCTTCCCCTCCTTGTTGTTCAATGTGACTTTTTCATTCTCTTGACCACAGACACAGAAGTGTCCCAACGGCAAAGAACTGTCTGCTCCGAAGCACACTTCACATTGATTCCCTCCCTTTTCTTCTTCCATCCTTGCCTCGGAGGAGGAAAATTGCAAGGAAAAATAAAAGCAGCATCTAAGTCCAGTAAGTTTCCACTGTCCAGGATATTCTTGACCCAGGCAATTTCCCTCCTCCACCCTTATTATTCATTTCATTTGGATGATTAAATTAAGCAGAAAAGGTTATTTTGTTGGAAAAGAGCCTGTATTAGTTGCATGAAAGCTGTCACTGTTCCGTTTTGGCTTAATCTCCTCTCTGGCTCCCAGTAGCTAGCTGCTGTTCCCCTTTCACTGAATTTCTAGCTTCAGGCACCTCTCTAGTCCCCAAGATCTGTATTTTTTTTTCTTTTCAAAAGTGACCATGGCATTCCTGAGTCTGGAGCCATTCCCCTGGCTGTGAAGCCTTCACTTTTGTTTTGATATTGATGAATACTGCTTGCTTTCTGTTGATTCCCCTCTGGTCTGCCATGGCATTGGAGGTGCCTGAGGCTGGAGGGAGCTTGGAGATACCTCACACTGGTGCTTTGTGCATGTGAGAGGAGTAATGGTTCTTATCCAGGGAAATGGATTTTCTTTTCTTCAAGTAGTGAGAGACCATATGAATTGTTTCACTGACCACAACTCTGTTTTCTTGCACAGCTCCTTTGATTTGCAGCCATCCTTGCCTGCTCCATAGGCTCTGTTGAGCAGAGACAGCTTTGTTGTGTACACAATTATTGATTAAATCCTGCGCTCTTTAAAACAAATGCATTAGTGAGTGTAAAGACATTAACTGAGAAGCTATTTTTGTGTTAATACTGAACCTTTTTAAACAGCAAAATATCAAAACAAAATACTATAGATATTTACATGGTGCTTTAACTCTCTTAGAACAGAACAGAACTCATAGAGCAAAAGAGCCTGATATTTCTTAGTTTGTCAAAGCTTTTGAAATTATATTTTGGAGAAGAAAACTTAATCTGGCTCTTTTGTTCCACTCAAGTGGCAATGATGTCATTAGAAATTAATAACAAAAATAATTTTCAATGGTATATTAACAAAATTATAAGTACTTCCTGTGTTGGATGTTGGCTGGTATTGCCTACCTAATTGGATTGTTTTCAGTTGGAAATCACAGGCTATTTAAGAAGTAGGCAGTGTAGAAAAAAAAATATTCTTTCATCTCAAAAATTTTGATGCAAGAAACAGAACATAAATGGCATAGTAGGAATGACAATAACATGGATAAATTTAATTGTTCCAGGATACTAGTTTTGGTTGCTTTCTCTATTTGCTTGTTTCAGGGTGAAGGAAAGCTGCAGTGTCTTGACTACCCTGAAAAACTTCCTCCTTCATTAGACCAGAACAGTAAGTTGCTCCTAAGAGGTACAACTGTATGGAAGAATGCTGATGTTGGGTTTTTCCATTGCTTTGCAGCATAATCTTTGTTTTGTTCAGCATATAATGCCCCTTTAACAAAATGTTGATTTGTGACATCCTTTCAACATACTGAATTTTTAAAACATTAATATTGGCTTCTCTGGGTTCATTGGTATATGTAATGCATTGATTGTAGATATTGCCTTATTATATTAATGAAGGCAAAGACCATTCCACAGCTTTCTCAAGTGGTTGATCTATCGCCTCTGGCCATGCAGTTGTTTGCAGTGCCAACATACAATCTATAGATGGATCAATCAAGCATGCTAATATGCAGTGTTCCCACATAGAGGAGCTGCACTTAGTCAGAGAATAATAGGTTTTGATGATGTCGTACATCTGACACATTATGACCTTTTTTACCATTCCCTTTGTCAGGGAGAAATGTCCGCTCAGCTGCTGTATGGCAACACCTCTCCACTGCAACAGACCAGAAGCGTTTCGACGTTTGGCACAACCTGTGAAGATTGAGATGATGGAGTAGCCCAGCCATGCTTCTGCTCAATCCCTTCCCTGCTACCAGAGAGGAGGGCAAAAGAATATGGCAAGAGACCAGAGCCTAGTGGACCCACAAACCTCTTTTTGTTTTGGAGGTAGCCATCAACCAAATCATGGTCTTCAGTTTTTTAAATTACAGCAGATCTGCCTTGAGGAAGAAACTGAGCAAACCGAGTTAACTGATGTATTGCCATGGATTTGTGGTTTAATTCTGATGTATTTGGAAAGGAAAATAATAAATTTATATCCTCTCCAAGACTTTTGACAGAGGAAAAAAACAAGTGCTGAAAATGTAATTTTTGTCTTGATCGGAACTTTCAATCCTGAAGATTTAAATATTAATTTCTCAAATAAAATTACATTTCCATAAAATTCCAAACAGTATATTCAAAATATTTTATTCTAGTTTTCTTACAGCAAGTTCAAGAGAATGCATACAAATTTTAATTAATTTAAATATGTGATTTTGAAAAAATTTTTTGAATCGACGCATTTTGTTTTCTATAGTGAGGACACATTTAATCAGGCAAAAAAAGTTCTGGCATATTGACTCTTACATTGTATTTTTTCTGTTAACTAAATTTATATGAAAAGATTACTTGGATAAATTCAGCATAGCCAGAGATGAACTATTCTTAGTTATCCTAATATAGTTTGGAAATAAAAAGATTTGATGTTTGCTTTTGATATTTTTAAATTTAATTTTATTTGACATTGATATTCTGAATAAATAAAACTGGCTGCTCAAAGGAGTTTGCTTGCACCTTCCAATAGCTGGGTTTTGAAATTTTCTCTTGCTTTTTCTTTTCAGTTTTCATAGTTTTCACAGTTTTCACAGTCTATGAATATGAGCTATAGTGCAATGTCAGATTTCATTTCTTAAGGGTATGACAGAGATTAATAAAATGCTGGACAAGCTACAAGTGATAAGAATTTTGAAAGCTTCACTGTAAAATTGAATGAAGTGGAGATAGAAATTGAAGACATGGAGATAACAATTGACGGACAGAGTCTATTCTGACTGAGAATACCAAAGAAGACTGTAGAATGCTGTGAAATTGAATTGATCACCTGGAAAATAAGGTTAGTGTAAAGAATATCAGGTGTGAGGTCTGAGAAGCTGAGCTAATCTTTTCTGAGAGGATTATGAGGGCCAGAAAGGGGATACCTTTCAGCTTTTTAAATGCATGGCATACATGGCCTCTCATAGCTCTAGTGCCATCAATTAGCCAACACACAAACAGTATTTGTGCAGTGTGCCTCTTTCAGCCTCCAGTAGACAAACTAAACATTAAAATGCATGTGGGAAGCTGAAATTTGCAGTGGCATAGTTCTAAACAACTCAAAATGATGAAAAGATTGCAAATTAAGTGAGGCCTTTTGGCTGAACCAGAATCCAGGTAACAGAGTAAATGCTCTAATGGAACATTTACTACTATTTTGTCAGGAAAAGCCCATACCTGACTCTAAGAAAGCCAGAATAAGAATAATGCCCTGGCTTATATTTTTCTATGCTGTGTCAAAGTTTAACCTCTTAAGGTTAACTTCCCAAGGCATTAGATTCAGGTATTTTTGCTGCCTCCAAGTACATGAGGCATATAGATAAGAAGATGACCCTATATAGACTGTGAAAAATGGCTTTGATTCAGCTGCTGAAGGTTTTATTTTCAATAATGTAGATTGTCATTGCCTTTTCTCTCAATTCTTAACTGCTATTGCCACAGAGCTCATTTAGCTGAATTTATATGATGTGATAAGTTAGTATTACATTTATTATCATAATTATCATGTCTGATTAATCTTGCTTATTCTGAAAAGTCATGCAAGTTTCTTACTGGAGGGCATAATTTCAAGTTTTAATATTTATATATAAGGCAGCTGACCTGAAGATTGAAAATAATTAATCTGGACTAAGGGAGTCTGTGGCAAATTAAAGACAGGTATGCTGGGGTGGTTTCAATATCTAGCGTTGACTGAAGCAGGATGAAGATAGATGTAGTGTGAAGTCAGAGGGCATGGTGATTGCTAGAGCTGCAACCATCAATCCAACACCACACAACGAGGTTTTAAGCACTTTACTTTCAAATTTGTCTGAGATGATATAACACTTTTTTAGGTCTATCCCCAGGCTCACTTAGATACCTCTGAAGATGTAATTTGTTCTGGTGGTGTGTTGCCCAACAGTGGTGCATAGGATCTTCAGATAAAATCTGCTGAAACAAGCTCGGTGCAGGATTTGACTATTCAGTCATTCAGTAAATTCACTAAAATTCAGTAATATAGGTGATGGTGTTTCCACCAGGTGATCACAATGATGTCCTCTGGTCATCCCAACTTAATTTATGTGTTAAAATAAGTAACTTGTCATATTCTCTGGTGTTTTGTTTGTTTTTTTTTTTTCATTTGGTGCTTCTTTGCAGAAATGAACAGAAAGATAGTTTCTTCCTCTTCTGTCTGTATTATTATTTATGAAGTGGGGAATTACTAATTGTGCAGGGTAATTTTAATTTTATTTTCACTGACAGGAGGAGCAAAAAACCAAGCCCCAGAGAGTTGTAGTCTGCACTCTGCAAAGCACTGGAGCATTCTCCAGTGGAAGTAGCATTGCTTGTAGTATAAAACATGTAAAATATGGACTATTTATTAAACCTGATTTTTGCATTTAATTTTAGTAACCTTATCTATTTGGACAATACTAACTTCTTATCTGTTGGTACACATACTCTAAGCCTATACGTAGACTCTCCTGGTTGAAATTTACTCAGAAAAAATGCAGACAGAAATTTACCAGAAAGAAGGAACTGGGATGGAATTGTTCCATAGCTATGTGTTTGTGATCTCCTTATGAGTGCATGGCTTGCAAACAAGTCTACCTAAACTAGCAGAGGGGAGAAAAAATGATAAATAGTAAAAAGAAGTAAATCAAAACTACAGGCTAATTGTGAAGAGGCTTTGGCATGTTATCTTGGTGTTTGTATGAAGAGTGAGTTACTCGAGTGTTGCAATGCTTGACTTTATACTGCTTTTGCTCTGTATGTTTTGAACTTATTTCACTCCTTTTTGTGGGTATCTCTTGGCAAACGGAATGAAACTGGCTACCATCCCATTGATATTTATTTTATTTTAATGATGAGAATTGTTTGACAGTAACTATTACTTGGTTTAGTTTTGGTTAGTTTTGTTTGTGGTTTGCTTGTGAAAATTACAATTCACAGTCTAATGGTCGATTTACAAAATTATCTCAAGTTGAAAAATTCACCCAGGTTGCAAAATTCACCAGTCCCAAAATAGGAAAACATTTGGAACTCTTATGCCTCAGAGAATGGTTTCTATGTTTTTTCTGCCCCTCGTTTTCAAGTATGAGGTTATACAGGCTTGCTGAATTACTTAAGTGATGGTTTTATCTGCAGTTGTTTTTTGTGTCTATTAAAGATTAAATATGTCTCCAGGGGAGGGTTTTATAGGCTTTCAGATTGAATGTGGTAGCAGATTTCAAGATAACATGCTCTTCTTGCTGCATAAAAATATATAAAATACAGCTTTCTTTTCTGAGGGCATAGCTGTAGATCTCACATATATACTATCACAGACAAAACATAAGGTTTTAATTGGGAACAGTATTTTGAGTAAAGAACTCTAAAACCTTGCTGTTTGCACCCAGTGGAGAGCTGTCTCCAGGGACATTGTACCTCCTTCCCACCTGCCCATACTGTACAGGAGTATCTAAGATGGTTACTCTGTAAGGCTTTGTCTAAAGGTAAGATACTGTGCATCAGCAAACATGGGGAAAGTCTTCGTTCACAAAGATAGAATAGTAGAGAACAGCTCAAGGACTGCTTGTTAGCCTGGTTTGTTGAAGGCATCTTGAACTAGATTTCACTGGCATTTGCAAAACAATAGTGAAAGCTCATCTGAAATATATATGTGCAGTATTTTGTGAACATTTTTTACATAGCAACAGGGTTGAACTAAATCTTGCAAAACTGAACTGGGATTAGAGATCTGTCATTTTAAAAAATACAGTTATTTTAACCTTAGTTCACAAAGTCTGCATGCCTTTTGTATGGGATCTGAAGCAGAAATGCAGAGCATTAAATGACACCTTTTCTCCTAAAATCATGAAATTTTCACTGATGAATCCTGATTTTCGAAATTCTTCCAGGCCAATTTGTAGACGGTGGAGAGATGAATACCATTTCAGGCAGCCATCTCTTGCTCTCCTGTCTGAATTTCTAAACCTTTGGTGATTAAGCTATTAGTAGCTTAAACCAGTCATAGTAAATCAGTCCTGAAGGCTAAGGTCATTTCAAGGAAGAAGGGATGCTATGAAAAGAAAATGAATATCTCAAACTCACTTTACGTCACATATATTCTTAGTATTCACTATTACACATCTTTCCCTCGAAGGCCAAAGAGAAAGACCTAATAAAAGTAGCACAAAGTTGCAGAACAAAATTATAATGCACTGGATTAGTTCATAACAGTCCATTTACCTTCAGATTTTATTGCAAGATGGCAGTATTTTAGCAGAATGCTTTTAACTGAATGCTGGAATTCTGTGCTGTGAACTGTGAAACATTTATTTTAAATATTGATTGCTCCATTGAAAAAAAGTTGGTAAATGTGTTTTAGAAATTGCCTGTTCAAATAATCAGCTTTGCCTCTTTACCAAGGAATGAGCTTTTGCAAAAGTGAAAATATCTGCTGTGTGACTGCCGTGATGCTGAATGCAGTGCTTGTGTGGGGTGAAAGACTGTTTTCACACTTGTGCATTGTCAGGTCCTAAACCCTTAATTCATTTTGATTAGCCACTGTGAGGGATTTGCCACAGCATTTTCTGAATGAGAAGGCAGACACTATTATTGGGTCATGTTCTACCCCTTGTAATATTTATTTCAGCACTTTGTTCAACTGAGAGAAATGATATGCCTTGCTTTGTGCCAGGGGTTATGCCAAATCCTTCATTCAAACTGTTTTTAATGCAAGAGCCTTTGGCAGTAATGTTAACTTTTCAGAAAATTCAGATCTCTAGCAGTTACCCTAGTAAGCTCCAGGGTTTGTGGTCTCTCCTGTGGCACTGTGGGGATGGTGCTGGCTCCAGCCTCTGAAGGATGTCATGAGCTGTGAGGGGACCCCATGTACAGGAGGAGAGGAACTCTGAAGTTGTTGCTGTTCTGTAGGTATGCTGGTTTTGGCTGGGGTAGACTTAATTTTCTTCACAGTGGCTAGTGTGGGGCTGTGTTTTGGATTAGTGCTGAAGATGCTAATATAATGAAGTTTTTTGCTATTGCTGAACATGGCTTGTGAAGAGCCACAGCCTTTTCCACCATGTCGGCAGGGGGCTGGGGGTGCATGGAAAGTTGAGAGACAAGCTGGGACAGGTCACCTCAACTGACCCAAGGGATGTTACAGGCCATATGGCACCATGCTCAGTGTGTAAAGTGCAGGGAAGAAGGAGGAAGGGGGGAACGTTTCGAGTAACAGCGTTTGTCTTCCCGAGTCACTGTTACCTGTTACAGGGCCCTTCTCTCTTGAGGATGGGTGAACGCCTGCCTACCCATGGGAAGTGGTGAAAGAATTCCTAGTTTTGCTTTGCTTCTGTGTACAGCTTTTGCTTTACCTATTAAACTGTCTTTATCTCAACCCATGAGTTGTATAGCTTTTACTCTTCCAATTTTCTCCCCAGTCCTGTGGTGGGTGAGTGAGTCAGCAGCTGTGTGGTACCTGGTGGCTGGCTGGGGTTAAACCACACCAGTAGGAAACCCAATCTGTCCCAGTGCATCTCCTTTGCTGATACTCTGGGTCTGTGGACTGGCCGGGAGTGTGGTTAGATGTGGGTATGCTCTGACGAACCCTGCTAATGTAATGGCCTTTTGGTAAGACAGTGCAGGCTACCACTTCTGAGACTATGCCTCAGGCAAAACTTCTGTGTTTACTTCTCAGCTGAAAAAGAGAAAACCACACTTATAACTCATCCCCAGTCACACCAGACCGAGCTACTCGTGCCCTTCTTGTGCCAATTTTCCTGTATATAGTTTCCCATCACCTTACAGAAACCAAATTCTGTTTGGAATGTAATACATTCATAAGGCAAATAAATCATAAACATTAGCTATGCATGAGGTTTTTGCACTTATTTAGTGTCTTTTTTGACAACATAATATTTGTGATATCCTTCTTTTAATCTATATGAGTTAGTAGCTAATAACAACCAGTAGTTAAAGAGCATAAACCAAATGACCTATAGTTAAAAAGCATTATTTAAGCTGTTCCTTATGAAAACAATAACAATAAACAACTCTGTGAGTAAATTATAGTCTCTCTTGCATATGTAAGGGGTTCTCGATTTGATAAGCAGCAAATTAATCTAATTAAACATAAAGGAAATACATGTTTTACTCCTGGAACTCTGTTGATCAAAACGTGAGAAATTCGTGCAGACAATAAGCACAGTAGCTAAGGGAAAAGATAGAACCAAAACTATTAATAGATAAAATGAAGTTTATAAAATCCAATAGCTGTGCATAACCCAGCCTAAAGGTTTATTGAGTTGATGTGTTGTCTTTGCCTTCCTTCCTTACTACCTTCCTTCTTTGCTTCCTTCTTTCATGCTGAAGGACTTCAAGTCTATTTTTAGGCGTAAAACTGAAATATGAGAAATTCAGATAAAGTAACATGGGTCAAGGTTCATTTCACAGAATTTTTAGGGTTGGAAGGGACCTCGGGAGATCATCCAGCCCACCCCTCTCCCAAGACAGGGTCACCTGAAGCAGGTTGTTGTAATTGCTAGATTTAGCTTAGCAGGCTGTAGCTTCCTGAGAGCTCAGCAGGGCTGCTTAGGGCAATGCGACCCGGTCACATCCCAGAGTCCATTTCGGACAGCCCCACGGTCTTGCTCCGGCAGCTATCAGCGCTACAACCAGTGATGGCAAGGGAGGCAAGAAGGGTCTCCCATAGGAGTTTGAGAGGACTTTAATCACATCTTGTCCCAGCAACCCTCAGAGGCAGAGAGACCTTGTGGTCCCGGCGCAGCGACTTTTTCTCAGGGGCTCAGGGGCGGTCCCTGGGTGGGGTTGGGGTACAGGAACCAATAGGGAGAGCCCGAGGGAGTGGCCAAAGCTAGGGGCAAGGGAAAAGTGGGAGAACAATGCGAAATAGGAAAAGCAGTGGGTTAACGGATCGCCACAGCAGGTGACATAGGAATGAGTCCAGATGGATTTTGAATGCCTCCCACTCCCTAGGCAGCCTGTTCTAGTGCTCTGCCACCCTCAATGTAAAAAAATTCTTCCTCATGTTGTGGTGGAACTTCTTGTGTTTTAGTTTATGGCCATTACTCCTTTCTTCTTTGCCATGTAGTAAAGTTCTGAAGACACACAGGAAGAGCTTACAGGCATACTCTTACTTCGGGTGCAGACTCCAGAACATCTACCATTAGCTAAACTGAGTGGAGAAAGGAGGCTATTTGGACAGAGTTATCTGGACCTTAGTTAAAGTGGGTGACTATTTGATATACCTAGCTCTTTCCATAGACTACATGAGAGGACTGAGTCCTAATGTGCATACATCCCTTAAATATTTGAAGTAAAGTAAGCCAAGGACTCTGGTCTAACTCTGTTACAGCCTGTGTGCATATCTCTCTATTCTCTCCGTAGTCATACCCTGATTCTCCTTAAGTAGTATTTCTTCATAGAGTACAATGTATGTAGAATCATTCTCTGCATATGCAGCAGTGGCTTAATTGTAAAAAAAAATCAAAATTAAGGAAATAAAGGAAAGATATTCAGGGAAAAAAGTCATCAGAAGGAAGATGGGATTGATACCATGATGTTCTACTTTACATCTTTCCTACATCAGTAGCAAGTAAAATCTACGGTGTATCTGTGCAAGGTTTGAAACAAATGTTTATGACACTAAAATGTTTATGACACTGTTTTATGACTTCATCTTCTTGAAAATTTCTTCACTTCTTTTATCATGAGGACAGCTGTCACTGCTGATTTCAACAACAGCTTGTTGGGTCACTTCAGTGTATCTAAGGTCTGCAAAAATGCCATACATCAAAAGTAGCTTCCATTTTTAATTTATTTATTTGCTTATTTGTATTTTCAGTACAAGTGTATACACACTTTCCAGTCTTTGTATTTACAGATTACTCTTCCTTCAATCTCAACATTTCAGAAAAATATTTCTCTTAATTTCTCTCTGTATGAGGTAGTATGCATGCATACAGGTGGTGTTAAAAAGAGTTGTGTGTTTATCAATTTTGTCCATTTCAGGCACATTTTTTTGTTTGGCACAAATCATTGTCATTATAGACTTTACTTTTGATGAAGTTATTTACCTCACCTGGGGCTGTTGTTTATGTGGTTTTGGGTTTTTTTTGTTCTGTTCGTTTGATTTGTTTGGGTTTTTTTTCAATGACCTGTTGGGTACAGCTAAGAGTATGCATTTTGACTTCATTTGGTGTGTATATCTGTACACAGGTAAATAAGAAAGATGTCACCAGCCATCTTGAATTGCGGAGTTAGAGCATTCAATCTGAAAGCTATGGTATTTTAAAAAAAATTTGTTTCAGTCCTGGATTGTGATAATAATTTTCAGTATTTGTTTTCTTATTCTGAGAAGCAGAAAGTTCTGCCTTCATTAACACCACAAAAGAAGAACAAATGTCTGTGAGAAGATGGGCACGGAAAAGGAGAATTTACTGAGGATAATCAAGTAACTATTTTGATGGGAAAAAACCCCACAAAAAATCAGTTCACCATTCCTGTTAAACCTCTGAACACGGAATTTAAACCTTATTGATCTGTCTTGAATCAGCTTGAATTCCTTTATTTTTTTTTTATATTGAGCTTCAGTGGCCTTAGCAACTAAAAACCCTAGCCCGTAATGGAGAAATTGAGGAATATTATTGCAACATAACATGTAGCAGAGTAAAATCTATAAAAATCTCTCTGTCTGCAAAATTGTAACTTGATTATCAACTTTTTAGTCTGGTAGTTCAGAGCAGAGGTCTACAGCATATCTCTTGTCAAATGATACCAGAATACTCTGCTCCATCCTCATTATGACAATCTAAACAAGCCTTGGTAGCATGCTGAAGAGGACAATCTGATATCAAAATAGAGGTACTGAAAAAATTAACTGGAAAATACATGAGTACAAATACCATAGCAAACATCTTCCCCACTACCTGTAGAAAATCTCAGAGAGTAAATATAAAATGACTCACTATGGTAGAGATGAAGCCGATATCAGCTTATGCATTAGAAATATTAAAGGTTCTGATGAAATCGTTATTTTAAATTCACTGGATGTTTTTGGAGTTATTATCATCTGAACTAAGCTTCAATAAAATTTATTTTGCATTAAACAGAGATTGGATTCAAAAAAATTATGCTTAGTGTGATACTTGTATTGGTAAGATAGAGTAATATCCCTTTGGGACACTGAAAACATACATCACAGTGGATATATTTAAGCCTGTGCATGGGAAGTAAGCTAGAATAGTCTAAATTGAGGAATAATGTCAAGTCTAAAGATCATGCACTGAGAAATGAGTAAATTGTGGCTCTATCAGGGATTATTAATACCTCCCCTGGATAAAATCTTAATCACACAAATCCCAGGAAAAAAAATCTTATACATTCGTAAGTTTTTGGCAGGTGAGTGAGACAAATGGGGATCAAAAATCCTACAGCACTGAGATGGATGGTGAAGACCTTCTTCTGATTATTTCTGTAGAGTTAGAAAAGGATCAGAATAACCCATGCTTTTTGGTGGCTTCTGCAAGAGCAGACAATAAAAATGGTTCTTGTACAGTTCTCATGTATTGCTTTGATATGAAGACTAAGATAACTTCTTCTGTGGAGAGCTATAGTTATCTTTGCATTGGGCTTATTTGAAACTAAACCTGAAAAATGCCAATACTGTCTTACAGAGAATGTGTATGTTAGCTCAGATAAAGTGAAATGGTTCTAAGGTGTACAGTCATGTGGAAAACCTCTTAAGTGAGGATGTTTAGTGATTCTGCAGCTTTAAAAGACAGAAAAATTCTAAAGCTGGATAAAACTTGTGATGTACTCTATACAATAATGATAAATTTTGTACTATATGGATTAAAAATCAGTCAATTTTTTTTCATAGGAGCCTTTGCACAAACTCTCAGGTGGAGAAGAGTTCACTGTAATTCTGTCACCAGAACCAGGAATCAACTTGGGTAGCTGGTACTGTAGGGAAAAAAAGTTGCCGGGTGGACCTACAATAAAGAAAAAACATACAGAATTTTTCTCCTCAAATAAGCCTAAGAACAGTTGTTTGTGTCATTTGAAATAAAATCATGAAAGATCAGCAACAGCAAAAGCTCTGAAAAAATCTGGAGGGAAGAAAAAACAACAAAAAATTGTGATAATGTGAAACTAGATTAACTCTGTGGGCATATAAATAGTCAAACTTAAATCAGAGTGAGACGTTCCTAACCTTAAACTTTAGCCAGTTTTTCTTACAGTAGCCTTTCTTCATAGTGAATTTCCATATCACTAAGGCCTCCTTTAGTTCCAATACATAATAAAGGTTTCCTTATTCCTATTGGATCATATTCTGGCAATTTTGTAAGTTGCAAATTATTACAAATTATTACAAATTTATTACAAATAATAGAAATAATTTCTCATGGGAAACATTACCCCAAGAAGTATAGATTGTTGCAGTTAGATTTATCTGTAAAATCTTTCCTCCTTCCCTGCACACTAAGAACTTTTTGGCTTACTACAAAAATTCTGAAATCTACCATTCTGCAAGAAAACAGGTTGGTCAAGAAGACAGCTATAAACCATAGACAAATAATTAAAATGCTGAAAAAAGCTTTCTGAACTGTAGGGTTGTTACGTTCTGAGTCTGTTACAAGTTCTGTCAATCTCTAGGAAATGAGATGCAGCTTTAGCAGGACTGCTGCAGCATGCATTAAAGAAAGTCCCAAGGAAATCAGAGCTCCAGGCTGCCACACAGAATGACAGTCATGGAGCAGAATCAGCTGCTTCAAACAGGCAGCATCAGCAGGGAAGAAGCTACAGCACAAACAAACATAACTTTTGGCTCCATTAGCTTCCAAGGGGAAAAATCAAACACACTGTTTAGGAAAGCTCTCATTTCCAGCCTAGCAAATCAGTAACTGAGTACGGCAATTAAGGAAGAACATTTCCTTGACAAGGATCGACTATGAATCTTAGAAAAGGTTTTAAAAAATTAAAAGTAAGGAAGCAGCTGTGGCTAGCAACAGTTGTTTCCTTTTAGCGGCAGTCATAGATTTGCTTTCTACTTGGCATTCATACTCAGCTCACCACTTTGCTGTGCTGCAGTAGTTCCTTCCCGACTAGCTGAAGAAATCTGTGCAATAAGAGGAATTCTGAGTGATTTTATTTTCCCCAAAGAGTTCACATATCCTTTAAAGGTATATGAATCTTCTTTCACATTTCTCATAGGATAGGATAAAATTACTGACTGAAACAAAGTTGGATGGGAAATGATCTTGCAATACCTACTCCAATGGCTGAAGAATATCCAAAGATCCCAGTAACAGAAGCATCTTCAGAGTAATCTTCATTTTTGCTCCATTTCATTGCTAAAGGAGTCTTATCCACTGTCTGTTCAGGTCATAGAACTTCAGGTCCTAATTTTAGAGTAACTTCATGGAAATTAATTGCTTTCACTGGACATTTTCAGTGGAAAAAGGAAGAGAAAAATGTGTCACTATATATTTGGTGAATCAGTCTGCCAGACATAGCAATGAATTGTAAATACAAAACTGTTATCCCCATAACAAAATGCCAAAGTAAATATTTTGTCTCTCAGACATAACTGTCCTGTTCTATTTTGTTTTTGTTTTGGGGTTTTTTTTGAGTATTTTCTTTGTTTGCCAGACACTAAGCAAATACTGAATCCAACAGCCTTGAGTTCAGCATTTGTGATGTTCTGCCTTTTTGTTTCCCTCTTATTCTCTAGCTGTTGAGTTTGCTGGTGGCAATGTTGCTGAGCAAGGAAGAAACATGTATTCCACCTCACAGAAATGTCTAGCTTGGTGAAGAGGTGGAAAATTAAACATGATGTAGACTAGGATATTTTTTATTCCATAGGTAGAATCAGGTAGGAAACCATTTGGACCTCAGCAAAAAATTTTATTAACTTTTGCCCTGTGTGATATACATTAAATGAAAACCATTTCTGAAGGTGATATTACAATGTTCCCAGCTGCAACTATAGCTCATATAAAGCACTTACCAAAAAATCCAGCCTGGATATTGATTATTAACATAGTTTTAGAAGCTATGTGATTGTTTATTCATGGAATTAAATATTTCAAGTATATACATTTAAAGGTGCTGTGATTAAACATGAGAAAGACAGGCTTGGCTATTTTAAAAAGCTCCTTACTACAGGGAAGTCTCTTGAAGCTCTTTCGCAGAAAGCACCAGAACTTACATAGTATTTTAGCTTACAAGCATGAAGGCCATATGACAAGGCATCTATATGTATATGCATATACAGACACAATGTATATATGTATAAAGATAGGTTTATATAATGCATAAAAATAGATATACACCCATATGTTCATATATGGATATACACTGTATATCCATACATCCATATACAAGATTCTCTCAAAAATTATTTCTGTTTCCAACAATGAAAAATACTTGTAGAAAATCAACATCCGCCATGTCCTAGCAGTAACAGATACACCACCTCTTTATTGAGATTTTTTTCCCCTCACTTGAATCTTATTTGGTACACAGGCTCAGGCTGTACTTCCTTTCTGGCATGCATTTTCATGCCAAGTAATTAACATGGTCTAGCAAGACATAAGTCAGATTCGTAGTCTAAAGGCCAGATTCTGCTTATCCCTTCCACAGCTTGTCAGGAAGTTTTCTTTTCCCTCTCTTTGTTTATGTTCACTCAAAACTAGGCAGTGCTCAGAAAGGAAGGAGAGATGCTTTTACCATCACTTCATGGGCAGGACAAGAAGAGGATTTGTCAAGGGCAGAAGGCAGGACCCCTCCCGGTGGACACGAGGGCAGCAGCAGGAGCAGATGCAGCTGGGTGTGAGCACACTGGGATGGGGGCTGCTGAACGGCAGGACTTGGCTGTATGGAATGGGACAGCACAGGGAGCAGACATCAGCCTCAGCGGGGGAGGAGGGGGAAGGTTATCCTTCCAAATCAAGCTGGAGAATTAAATTGCACCTTAAAGCGTCCTTGGGGTGCTCACATGCAGGGAAGTAGAGGGATACAGGCAGAGCCCCTGCCAGCGCTCACCATTCTATTCTGGCATCTGTGTCTTATGTGATGTATATGATATGATAAGATATGACCCATCACTGGGTAAAGAAGAGCTGAACTAAGCAGACACAGTGCTTCCCCACTGATAAAATACTCCTTTGTAGGTGTGTGTTATTTTTCTTCAAAGCTCTTTTAGCTTTTTCACACTGTTTCTATCCTTTCAGATACTTTTACGTAAGTAACTGAAACTTAGATTTGGCACTTTTCTCGAAAACATATCTTCATGCTTCAAAACATTTTCTTTAGCAAGACAAAATAAATTTTAGTGAGTGTCCTAGGATTCATTTCTTCACGTAGGCTGGAATTCTTTTGCCAACAAAAGCAATTTCATTTTGCCAGTAACTCTGGAAGGCTGCTACTGAGACAGCATATAGTGAATATTAAGCATTCACCAAGAAAAGATCTAAAGTCCCACATTTAAAGCAGAAATTTATTATCTGATAATTAAAATTTGCAGGGAGTATGTGTCTGGGGGATTAACCCTGTTGCAGTTAGTTTTTAGCTCCTTGCCAGCCTTAATTTCACAATTTTTTTGACATTTTAGCATAACAAAATAACTCAACATGGTTATAAGTACAGTGTCTCCCCAAGGCAATTATCCAGAAAAAAAGGACAGAGTAAGCTTTTTAGTATGTGATCTGGTCTCAGACCACCAGGTCAACCATGGCAGAACACTACTGAAAATACTAATTGGTAAGATACTTTTTCAACAATGAAAGACTTCAGATGACAACAAACCAGCAACAGATCAAAGGTGTGCAACAGCAGTGACACAATATGCATTTTAAGAAGGGAGCTACAATTCCCACTGTTAACTTGCATTTCCTTTGTGTTGAAGTATTTTGGAGATCAAAAATCAAAATAACATTTCTAGACTGTAAAGAGATTAAAATGTTTTTCATACTAAGCTTATGGTCCTTTTGTAGTCAATACCTACTTAGCCTTTTGAAATGTCCATTTCTGCACAATAGCAGTTTGGAGCTTTGGAATAACTAATAATTGTAACATGTGAAATGCAGGCTTTAAAGCAATCATGCTGCAAAGTTGGTTTTTTAAATGCTGACCTAATCCTTGGTCCTCTGAAACCAGCTCCTCCTCTCCTCATACCTGTCTGCTTAAGCCAGCTACTATCTGTCATAAAAGGTCTTTTAAAAAGCTCTTCCTAAATAGGGTGATGCACAGCAATCTTGATTTTATATTCTTCTATTTTATATTCTTCTATCTGTTTTTACATGAAGTTAACTTTCTGAGGTAGGATTTCAACTTCAATAGGACAGAATCATCAGGTTTTCATGGGTAACAATTTTTAAAGACATATTCAAAGTAAAATACAAATATGTTCTTTGCTAATTCATTTTTAAACTCCTAAAATAATTTCTTCAGTTTCTAAAATACTTCTACATCAAATAAAAAAAAATTATTGAGCTCTAGAAGGCTCTTATAGAGAGTATTTATAAAGCTCTTCTAAAGAGTATTTCAGCGTATCTATAGCACGAGCTTTGCACAGCTGATGAAAGGCATAAGGAGGAGTTAGGAAAATCAATTCTTATTAAACTCCATAATTTCTAAGAAACAGTAGAGTTCCCTTACAGAAGGCTTTGGTTCAGGATTCTATTCTAAGCCAATTATGGTATAATTTGGTGGGATGCTATTATGACCATAGAGCAATAAAATGCTATTACAAGACATCTTTTTAATATTAAAACTAATTTAGGACATTTTATTTATTATTTTTATGACTAACATAAGGCTAAGGTTACTTTTAATTGTGGATTTTCTCTTTTTGCATATGTAATAATTTTTGTCTGTAAAAAAACAGGAATATGTCTGTCCTTAGTGATGTTCTTACATTGTCAGTCCTTCATGCCAAGTGTATTGTCCAGCCCCAGCATAACTTTTGCCAGGAGTCAGCAGTCTCAGCTGCTAATAGCCAGATAACATTTAGTTCACTTAGAATATAAAATCAAGATTGTTGTACGTCACCCCATTTAGGAAGAGCTTTTAAAAGACCTTTTAAAAGACCAGATAGTAGCTGGCTTAAGCAGACAGGTATGAGGAGAGGAGGAGCTGGTTTCAGTGGACCAAGGATTAGGTCAGCATTTAAAAACACAACTTTGCAGCATGATTGCTTTAAAGCCTGCATTTCACATGTTACAATTATTGGATACTCCAAAAGTCCAAATTCCTATTGTGCTACTTTACTCCCTTTCCCCCATGCAATTCCTTAATTCTCCATTCTCATAGTAAGTGGATGCCTCTTACCAACATGAAATGGTGACATCATGTGCAAGTTTCTTGGGTGATTTGGACAGCAATGTGACATCAACAGAATGGCTCAGAAAACCCCTCAAAAAGCAAGATGGGGAAATTAAAACTCTTTTCCATAAAACTGTATGGTAGCTTGTATTAAATTCAAGCATTTGCACAACTTGCTGTCCTGCAGCACCAATCCTTAGCATCCAACACTGATGTGTTGGTTTCTATAAAAAAGGCAACACTTCCAGAGTGTAAAATCTCAGTATGCAGCAGTGAATTTAAATGAGCATGCAGCAATTGGAAAGAAGTTAATATTTCAAGATTTGCTGTGTGATGAGAGTAGATAGCATTCATTCAGTGTGTGCTGCTACTCCTTAGTACCAAATTTAAAAATTCATACCCAGCAGATGCTAAAAGGCTGTGGTCATATTTCTGCAACTGAAATATCATATGTTAGGTACATTTCAGTGTGATTCAATTCCAGCTTCAGGCTTCTTACATTCAGGAGTGACAAAGGACATATCAATTTCAAAACATACCTAATCCATCTACCCTGTTTTTTTCTGAAGAGTAATGTTGGAATAGCAGGCATCTCATATGAGTGCACCAGGACTGAAACTGCAGTAAACAGCACAGGTATAAGCACCTACAACTTCTTGACATAAGTTACTAACATTTTTCTTTCATTTTCTTAGTAATTTAAACTAAAAGTAGTCATTCTGCCAATATGCTGTCATCCACAGATGGAATAACATTTGTGTAGTCATTTTCAATTATAAGTTAGAGGGCAATATCATACTTTTCTCTTGTTCATAAATTATTATAAACACTTAGAGGGATTTCCACAAAGATTTGAAGCTTTGACTAGAAACTGTCTGAAGAAAAATAGCCTTTTGGTATCCATGCCAATAAAAGCAAAACAAAGCAAAACAAAACAAAACCGAGAAAAAACCACTCAAAAAAAAACAAAACAAAGAAAAAAACCAAAAACCAAACAAAAAAACCCCACAAACAAAAAACCCACAAAAGATCAAAACCAAACCAAACAAAAAGACCACTCTAAAACAAACAAATCCAAATAAAAAAAAAAAAACCCTAAAAAACTCCAACCAATATTTAACCTAACTATAAACCTATGGTAAGCATAACTTATTCATGCTTAAAAGTGTTTTTTTGTGCCTGACAGGAGCACGCACTGGACAATACTGCACATGCTCTATCTTCTCATAGTGCTTATGTATTAATTAAAACAAATTTACTCTGTTTCAAAAAAAAAAAGGACTGAGCTATTTTCCAATGATTTATCCTTCTTTCAGTTGCTTGCTACTGTGATATCCTGTACCAATATTCTTTCTAGCTGGGGGATGTCCCATAAAGGGAAAGTTTAACTCCTATGGCTTCCAGTCACTGCTAACTCAAGCAGTAAAGCTCTGTGCTATGAATCTGAAACAATCAGTCATCATAAGTATTGGTAAAAAGTTTAAAGGTTTATGTTTTATTACTTTTAAAGGGTTAGTTAAAAAAAAATCCTTTTCAAGAGCAATACAGTGACACAGTGAAGAGTATTCTTTCACAAACCTTTAATTTATGAGGAACTGTAGAGGTAATGCAAAAAATAAGAGGGAGGAGCTACCTAAAGAGAAACGAAGGTCCTTTAGTTACGGCATCAAAACACTGCCCTGAAGATCTTGGGCCTGCTTGTGTCTGTCCCTCAGAACATACTGAAAAATACTGGACTCCTTTGAAAAGTGATTACTTAATTAAGAGGCAGCAGAATAAATCAAAGTCACAGAAGGGTGAGATTACGGCTGTAGAGGGAATCATCATTCCTATATGCCTACATTGCTGATTATCTACTGGGAACAGCTATAAAGAAAATTCTCTAAGGTAGACATAGTATTTCTTTTCAAATGCTCTTTTTTCTACTGACATAAGTGCATATTGTTTCATTACACATCAAGTAGGTGTAAGTCAATGAGGCATCTGTAGGAGGTAACTGGGTCTAGAGTGGGTGAATTGCCTAAGGAAATGGTAATTTATTGGCAGCAGGGGAAGCCTAGACAGCCACTTTTGGCTGAGGATAGAAGTCAACTTAGAGATTAAGTTTTTTAAATGTAGATGTCTCCTTGTCCATTAGGTGTCCAGTCTCTTCTCAATGTAAATTAACACAGTTGCACATAATCACAGCATAGATAAGGTTGGAAGGGACCCCAGTGGGTCATCTGGTCCACCCTCCCTGCTCAAGCAGGGCAATACCAGAGCTCATGGCACAGGACTGTATCCAGAGAGTTCTTGAGTATTTCCAGTGCAGAAGACTCCACAGCCTCTCTGGGCAACCTGTTCCAGTGCATGGTCATTGCACAGTAAAGAAGTTCTTCCTCATGTTCAGGTGGAACTTCCTGTGCATCGGTTTCTGCCCGTTGCTTCATGTCCTATTGCATGGCACCACTGAGCAGAGCCCAACTCCATCCTCTTCACACCCTCCCTCAGATACTCATAGATATTGATGAGGTTCCCTCTCACTCATCTCTTCTCAAGGCTGAACAGGCCCAGCCCCCTCAGCCTTTTCTCTTAACAGTCATGCTCCAGTCACCTAATTATCTTTGTAGCCCTTTGCTGGACCCACCAGGGCCAGGTAAAATGTCCTGAGTTATACCTGTCAGATTTGGGTATGTTATACTCTAATGCTGTCAGATCATTCAAAGAGTATTTCAAAATCCTGCTATTAATGACTGTTACTTACAATGCCTTATTGTGGCATCTCAGTTCTTAAAAGGAGCTTCCAGACATTTTACCAAGGCCTGTAGTGACAGGACAAGGGGCAATGATTTTGACCTGAAGAGGGTAGATTTAAAATGGACATAAGGAAGAAGATTTTTATGATGAGAGTGATGAGACACTGGAACAGGTTGCTCAGAGTATAGTTGCATAGTGTAGTACAGTGTAGATACTTCTCCCTGGAATTGTTCAAGGCCAGGTTGGATGGGGTTTTGAGCAACCTGGTCTAGTGGAAAGTGTCCCTGTCTGTGGCCAGGGGCTGGAACTATGTGATATTTAAAGGTCCCTTCTAAACCAAATAATTCTATGACTCTATGGGAGAAAATCCTGGCTTGCCATATAGCCTGAATGTTTATTGACCACCTCATTAGATAGTCCAAAACTAGAGTGGATAAAATGACTTCTTAAGACAAGTCTTTTAACTCTTATGAGTCAGAGAAAAGAGTGTCTTTTCTGTGAAGCTAATACACTATGTCCACATTTAGGAAGCAAAATACTTTGATAGTGGAAGACAGTGGCAAAAATAAGACAAAGTCATTAATGTGCACATTAACCATTCAAGTGCAACTCATAGGTGTTCTTACAATTTTCAGTGATACATAAACTTATCTCCCTCTCTTTGCTTTTTTCTTTTTTGGTGAGACTTGAATTCAAAATGCAATTCCCATACTTATTTCACCATTTAACTTCTGTTTAACCTGAATGACTCTATGTACAATCAGTGTTGGAATTAGAGAAAAGAAACCAACTTGACATCAACTGTGGAAACTCTCCTGGGTGGATTGAGTCATCATTTTCCCCTTGGGATATGTTTTCCATTTATACAAAGGCAAAGAAAAACTGTTGTGAATATAATTTAAAAAAAGATATTAAAAAGTGTGTCTCCAAGCCAATAACTGATTCAGACTGTTGGTTTCTTACAGAGGAAATAATCCCATCTACCTTTCAATATCTACAGTCTTGATGTCTACTTTTGAGCTGTCATCAAGGCTCCACTGGTAGCCAATGAAAAGAAGTTAGCACTTTTAGGGTATGATTCATCCACCATATTTTAGGCATACTTAGGATGCAATGCCCTCTAAGTCTGATCACATAAATCTAAATACACTACTTTTAGCCCTGAAGAGGGCTAAAAGACTTATTAGAAATTAATCACAGTGGCTATAAACAGAAAGTAAAAAGTGCCAATAATTCAGTGATTGTAGCAATAATGTAGTCACGTGTTTGGAATGGGTGATGAAAACTGGTAAGAGATTAAAAAAAGCCTCCGTAAGGATTAGAAGTGCAGAAAAACTCCTCTATGGTGAGAGTCTAGAGAACCTCTTTCTGTCCAGTTTTCCAGGAGAAAGTTTAAAATTTTTCTTGTTAGCAAAAGAGAACTAAAATTGCAAGACCCGCCTGTCAGACAGGATACTGTATAAAAAATAAGATCCTCTGTCTAGAGCAGAAATCATTTCAGCTCAAGTAAGTCTGGATTCTAAACCAGTTTTTTTTTTGAGGGTAATTAATAAAATGGCTAGTACTAGTAAGAGTATAAAATATGTCTTTTTAATACCTATCTGTATTTTGACTGGATGAAGTCCCAAAATTCAGATTTCTTGATAAAGAAAAAGTCAGGAATTCAGAATGCTTTTATTTTGTTATAGTATAACATGAAATGAGAATTTCTAGTGAAGCCAGTTCAAAACATGAAGACTAAATGTGTCTGCCTGAAGCTCTTCTGTTACCTGAATCAAAATCACATTACTCTACAGTGTTTTGTGAAGCAGTTTTGTTTCATCAGAGAGTAATTTTTTTGGGGGGGAATGATTCATCAAGACTTTTTTCAAATCAGTTTTAGTAACTGACCACAGGAACAGCTTACTAATGATACAATTGATTCTTCATCACTTTAATTCATTAAATCTGTTTAGGATATGTTTCTGAAATATCCATCATAGGGTAATCAAAAGTTATGGGTTTGTTGTAGGGATGATTAGGTGAAACTGCAGGATCTGAGTTATTCAAAAGGTCAGATTAGATAATCATAACTTTTCTCTGTGACCTCATAGGCTATTAATCTTATGCATTAGGCCTTCTGCATTTGATTTTAAATATGCTTGGCTTCCCTAGACAGCAATGGAGGTTATTAAATATATGCCCAGGATTTAAAATTCCATTCTCTATGCCATTACTGTTGCTGATAATTTCAGGCAGTGTAACCTCATCTGAAATTTCCCCAGAGAGGCTAGTCTAGAAGTAAAGGGTTGGGAAAGGGAAGATACATAACAAGAATCAAGGTTTTTATAGGTTTTTTTTTTTTTTAACAATGAAGGCCTGCCCCAGTAGTATTAGGGGTTCCTATGCAACTTTGTCTCAGGAATCAGGATTTCTATTGATTGATCTTTCTCTTACCTATCCCTTGTCAGTCATTTGTAAAGGGTGTCAACTCCAGTAGTTGTTACGAGACAGGAACCAAGCTAACCTTAGGATGTAAAGATGTGCTTTAAGCTACAATTACAAATTTTAGCTTCCCTATGGGTCAGATGTACTCCACATGAACAAAGACCTTTTTTCCCTACGTACCACTCACAATTTTTGGCTTTCAGTCAATAGCAATTCAAATAAAGAACTGTCAAACAGGGAGAATCGATTCAGAATCCAACTTGGGCAAACAGAGGGAAATAAGCATGAATGTGAGCTGCAGGCTAATTTGGCCCATTATCTTCACTTGCATACTGCTCATTATTCACCTTTCACATATTTACCTTGAATCCCCTTACAAAAAGCAGCCTCTGCAGCCTTGATTTCAAGTTCCTGTCCCTGCCATTTAGTTAACATTCTCCATGGTGCACTATGATTGCACTCCAGTTTCTTCCCCCACATGCTACTCATCAACCCAATTTATTGACTCATAGAGTTACTAAGGAGATGCTTATCAAGCAGAATAAACACCCCTCTGCTTGCCAGCTGGTACTGTGTAAATTGGCTTTGCTTCAGTGTCCAGCCATATTTTAACAAACCCTTGACAGTGCCTCAAAATGCTTTGCTTTGTGTCCGGATTTGCCAGCAGAGCACATTTCCAGTGGCACAAAGGAGGTCTGTATTTTAAAACCTTTTTTTTAAACCTAATTTCAATACTTTCAATGTGTTTTCATGCTTTATCTCCAGCTTAGCTCTTTGTAGTCTCTACGAAAACATTTAGCACAACTTCTTACTATCGTGCTATCCAACATCATTAAATTTGTTCACTGATGCACATATGTAAATGTGTTTTGTCACAATGACTGTTACTGGATTGACCTGGCAACTAAGTGTCGTATTAGAGCTGAGCAATTCTGAGTTACTGGAGTACTCCAATATGTTGATGGACTTTTGCTATGAAGGTTCAGTAGAAGCATTGTGTACATTGATTGTATTGATACATGTTTCATTATCAAACTTGCAAACTCTGAGTACTAAAAGGTCAAATGAGTTATTCCAATGAGCAGTGCACTCTGCCATAGTCTGTATGTATTTTGAGGATGCAACAAAGTTTTTCTGAATATCTCTGTGCCCAAGCTCTGCCATGCAACAAGAAATCATATTGTAATATTGAGGGTCATCTAATGCTTGCATTGTTCCAATACTTTCATGTTCTGTTAAAACACAATCACTGAATTCTTCACAAATCAGAGCACACAAAGTTCACTGGCACCATCAGGCTGTAGCAAGCCCTTTCCTCTCTCCCTTTTTCTTTCATTCTTGTAACACAGCTGTTTATACAGAAGAGAGACAATGTTGAGTTTGTTAACAGCTGGCAGTTAGTAGTAATTTATTATGGAATGGGTCTTGAAATGGCCTGATCTCCTTGACGATGAAAAACCAAAAGATTATGTTGCTTTCAAAATCTTGTTTTGGGACTAGAAGTAGAGCTTGAGGCTGTGCCAATTCCAGACTCATGAAAGCTGCATAGAGAGAAGGGGGCCAATTCCTTAGCTTCTGCTTAAAGCAAAATGAGCTTTGTGAGACAGGATTTGTTTCCACCTATTAACATCACTATGTTGTACTCTACCAGCACCCATTAAAATATCAGTCTTACTGGTATTTGTCATATCTTTTTTCCTGTGCTTTGAAATAATGGAATTTACTTGACTTCCCCTGTTATTCTAGGCCTCCAGTCTTTTCATTACATTTATTTTTTGTTATTTTGATCAAGGAGGAAAGATAATAATAATAAATGGTGGCATATAGTAGGCTAGTAGAAATCAGCTCAAAGATTCCAGTGAGAAAAGATGGAAAAGTTTCTGTAGAGATTTCCCTCAACAAAGATTCAGGGAGAAGAGGGGAATAAGGATAAAAGACAACAGGGGTAAAACTGTTCAAGCACAGATACATTCTCACAGAACTCAGTAGGTTAGCCTACTGAGCAATAACCCCTCCTCAAGTCATAACTGACTTGATGGATGGATGGATGAATGGATAGGATTTTGCATTTACTTCAAATGCTCTTCTGGAAATGTTTGGGTTTTTTCCTAAAACAATTTTCTGGTGCTATGGGGGAGAGGTTGGTGGTGTAAAATCAGCAAGATGCTGTGCCAGCACATCAGATAACACTGCAGCATTCTCCACTTCCCTGCTGTGGAGATGAGAAGTGCCAAGGGGCTTGGGAGACTGTTCTTAATATGGTGGCCAGTGTGAGGGGACAGCACTGATCCCTCAGTCACAGCGCGGGCAGCGCATGGACAGCACCTTCACACCGTTTGTGCCAGCCATCAGGACAGGCACATCTTCTGCCAGGATAAAGGAATACAGAGAGGGAAGAAACAGAGCAGGTTTCGGAGGAAACTGCTGTTAGTCACAGAGAGGATAGGAGGAGTACATTTGAGCAACTGAAATTGCAAGATAATAAAGATCAGGACTCACACAAAGGTTATCCAGGATATAACCTGTATTTTAGTTGGACAATTTTTGAGAAAAAAAAGGGTATCGTAATTGTATAAAGATGTAATGAGAAGCAAACTTGTGCAATTTTCTTAAAATTATATTCTATACCTTGGAACATGAGAGCATCATTCAAACAATGATAAAGCATGACAGGAATATAGATACTAATAAATATGTATTTAAACTTTGTTAATTAACAATTTGATACTTCGTTGTATTTTGTCCAGTAAATTTCTTGTGAGAAATGCAGATTTCTAAAGGTAGAGGTGACTTTACTGAATCAGACCCCTAGTCCTTCTGCATTCCCCCACCCTCTATATGGCAGAATAACACATTGCTTGGGTAATCTTAGTATTCAGTCTGGCAGCTAAGAGCTTCCAGTGAGAAACGAACTTATAAGGAAGGCCATGGGAGACTTCTGTCATCCCATTAAGTCTCACCCTCTTCCTTCCCCACCTCTTATTCCATTCCCTCCCTTCAGTAGCAAAGACTGGAGAGGCTGGTTACTCAGAAGGTGCATTATGGCACCCTGATGCAGTCATGGCCCATGCATCACCCAATGCAAAGACCCTTCCTCATCACACAATGAACTTGAAGGCGCTCTCTGTAGGGGCTGTCAGAGCTGCATCTGCACATGCCACCAGCTTTGTCAGTGCTCTTCTCTTTGAGATTCAAAATCCTCAGATGCTGAAGGGAACTCTCATGACATTCATCCACTTCTCTCTCTGCTCTCTGTTCTTGTTTACCACATGTGTTTGTCCCCATGAACTGCTACTGTCCCTGTGTATTTAACATTTGAACTGACCTCTTCCAACCTGCACAACTCTCCGCAAGTCCCTTTGCTATTAGGAACTAATTAATGCATCATTCAATCAATAATCAATCTTTTTTGTTAATCTGTTAAGTGTGGTGCTTTGTTTAGACCTCTAAGTACTTATTTACTTTCCAATGCAGTGAAATAAAGAAGGTAAATTAGACTCAAACAGTTCAAAGCAGTTCTCGCCAGAGTACAAACCTGCTCTTGTCAAGGTCAGCAAGGGTTTCAATGCTGGAAAAGGAGTAGGAGTGGGGGCTCTGTAATATTAACATCTGGGAACAGCGGTGGGATTTTGCAGTCATGTTCTCCAGTATCTTATGCAGGACCATACTCTTCACTGAATAATTTAAGTGATGGACTGGCTAGTATTTCTTTACTCCACCAAACATATCCACGCTTGGCTTTTTGTCCTTTGTCATATCATGACTCCTTGAAGTTTTATTTTATCCATCCTCAAATTTTATTCTCCAAATCACTTATCACCTTTCAAAAAGGTAGCTTTAGATCTTTTTCTGTTTACAAAGGTGCTGGTTTTACCCCTGTGCCTATCAGTGGTACAGGAGTTCAGTGGTGCTGACTTTGCACTGGGATGAACACACAGATACTCAGGCCTAGAGGCCACAAAATGTCTGGCAAAGTATCTGCTCATGAGAGCAATTTGTTGTAACATCATACAGAATAAATCATGGCTGACATATCTGCTGGAGCTATTTTTAAAGGAAATAATTCATAAAGCTGAGAGGTGTGAAGCAGTGAACATAATCTGCATTGATTGGGGGAAAAAACCCACTGTACCTCAGAGGAGACAGAAACAAGGGGTTAGCAACAAGCTCAGAGAGCATTGTTCTGGTGAGGATAAAGATCTGTCTGAAGGGCTTTGTGCTGGTGATATCACTGCTGTGGGAGGAAACAGCTCAGCAAGATGATAAATGGAGAATTATACAGCTTTATTTTTCTCCCCACTTACAAATGACTTAATCATGCTGACAGGAGCTCCACTAATTTCCACCGTATATAGAGCATCTTCTACTGGAGCCAAGCAAGTATCACTCTAATAACTCAGCTTTTCCCATCCATTATATTTCTGTGTGTCATTGGTATAAATTGTTGTTTAAAACATTTGGCAATTTGGGATTGTTGTATTTAGAAAAATAAAACAAAAACACACACACAAAGAAAAAGACTTATTTTGAAATCGAGATACTTCTTACGCTTAAAGGCCAAATGCAGCAAGTAGGGCTTGATGTTCTCTGTAAATACAGCAGGGAGATGTGGTGGGTTGGAGGAGCAATTAACATTCAGATGGCAAAAGAGCAGCTTCAGCCATCATTTAAATCATCATGAGCAGCACCTAGATAGGTGAGGGTGGAAATGGATCACTGGACCAGAATCTCTGCTCACTCCCACTGCTGGAGATCAAGAAAAATTTGGTTTTATTTTTTATAATTTTGGTAAGAGAAGAAATACACCTGGTGAGGAACTGTCTGGGTGTTACTTGAGTGTCACAGAGATCAAATACAAATTGGAGCAGAATGCTGCTCATAAAACAAGAGGAAGAACAGAAATGAAAAGAAATTACTTCTCATCAAAGGATGTAAAGCAACATTCTGGCTTATATGTTCGTCTAGGGAAAAAAAGCCCAGACTCAGACACGCTGTTGTGCCTACCTAGGGCCAGCTGAGTGTCACAGAGACTCCACAAAGGCAGAAGAGGGCACAAAGATATATGCAGAAATTATGACAGGGCTCGAAGGGATGAATCACAAACGGAAGCTGGAACAACTGTCACTACAATATATTCATGCATTGTGTCACGGCTTAATGTCAGAAAGGAATAAGGACAAAATTATAAAATACCAATTAAACATTGCAAATGAGCTAAACAATTCAGAAAATGGTTTTAAAAGCTCTTACACTACTAGTAAAAATATCTTAACAGATGCACAAATGCACCTTGGGATGAATGCATTATGCATTATGGATTCATGGATGCATTATGCCATTATAACCCTCATAATCACTTTTTCGCTTGGTCATGTGTTGTACATCTGTGACTTCTTCGCAAGATACTTCAGTGAGAGGAACTTGCAATTTTAGCTAACCTTTTCTTTTTGGAAAGCTTGGCTGCTGGCTTTGGTCTTTCCATGCTTCAGAACCTCTGCAATACAACCTTTTCAATAGCATATGCTGCAAGATGCTTTAAAAAAAAAAATGTTTCAGTACCTAAAATACAAAATTGAGACCATAACTGACAAAAGGAATTAGCTTTATGATCTCATGTCAAACAGTATAAAACACAGCACTACTAAAGACATAGGTATTGGAATCTGATGAACCACAGAACACAAAAAAACCTTCCAGCAGTTCTGAGAAGTTTCCTCTGCTTTTAAAGTATGCCTGATTGTCCAGCGTAGAAACTGGCATATCCCCCTAGCAACATTGCTAATCCTGCTCAGTGAGGAGACAACACAAGTGATAACTAAAATACATAGGACAAGCCTCCGCATTCCATTGAAAGTTGAGGTTTCAAAGTAAAAGCACACAGACAATAGTGGAAAACATATGTTTGCAGGCATGTGACCACGAATCCTGCATTGCAGTCAAAAGCATTGCTAACAAAACCCAGGCATATGTTGTGACAGCATGGGCAGAAAAGACTACAGAGAATAAGATGACTTATCTGTCCATGATCTGTTTCCCTTTCCAGCATGGGGAGATTGGATAGTTTTGAAAGAATCTTCTCACAACCAGCATTCTCAACATCATAGTAATATGTTCTAGAATTTCAAACACTGCAGTGTAGGGACCTCCTGGTATATGGCTTGGATATAGTGATGCAGCACTTTTTCTTAATTCATTTTAATAGTGTCCTATCAAGCTAAAGAAGAAATGAAACATACTTTTTTTAATGATAGCATTTCCCATATTACTTCTGATGTCTAATTGATTCATCACTACCTGGGTTTAGGGGTAAGCAAAACATGTAGAAATCAATCACAGTGGGCAACCTGGTATGTTTGCATGAGGGCCAGAAAGAATAGGTTGATCACATAATTAAACAAATTTCAAGAGGCAAACAATGCTCAAAAGGCAAATACTTTTCAATTTTAAAACAGTTAAGATGAAAAACTACCCATCTTCCCTCATTTTTAGAGAAAATTAGGGAGTTAATAGAGAGGGTAGCAAAATTTTCCTGGAAAATACATTAATTCTGGTGCTATGTGAACTAGCAGTATCTTAACATGCTTGGTAAATTTCATTCAGAAGGTGGGATTCGTTTCACCTAGTGTGCAATGTCAGCTGTTAGCTTGCCAATTGAGGTGTTCTTTATAGTCAGGGGGGGAAAAAAGCAATTTTAGGACATGACTGATGTGATGGCTTTGAGGCATCTGCTTTCAGAGATGAACTGAACCATAGATGTCTTCATTATCTATAAAAGGGACCCAGACACTAAAACCAGAAGTAAACATCTCCTTTAGAAACAGGTTTCCTGTTCTTGCTGCCTCATATGAGAAAAGAATATCTCATAAAGTTCCAAGGCATTGAATAAGTTCCACTTCTGAATAAGAGTATCCATAAAATAACAAGTCAATAATAATATTAGGTATATATCCAAATGTTTTCAGAGTAGGCAAATATACTTATTCCATTCTTATGAGAGAAGTCTGACAAAATTCAGCTAGGGTGGTTGTGCAGAAGGTCAGTGCCAGAGGCAGAAACAGAAGCCAAGTCTCCTGCCTTCCCATGTGCTTTTTCAGCTCAGCAAACCTGCCCTTAATTTCAGTCTTCTACTTAAGAGATTTAACTTTATAGCTCTAGTTAATCTTTCTGAACTTTCCTGAATGTCTCCATAGACAGTCTCTGAGGGAACATTATCTGCCTTTCCTGCTGATGTTTAGAGCTGTGAATACAATTGCATCACCTCTTCTTTTCACCTTGGAATGCATCACCATCTCCCACATATCTGCTTCTGGGGCCATTTTGAGAGATGTCCCATCTACTCCTCTCTGCAGCAGAAGCTCAAGTAGAGTTTGCCAAGAACAATGATATCCACAGGGCTGGTTACATCATCAGTCTCTGGTCTTCTTTTGAAACACAAAACCGGACACTAGAGACCATCTGGAATTGGGAAGATGTTAAGTAAAAAAAAGAAAGTAAAATTGACTGATGAAGTTCTTTCTGGCAGACACGTAGAATGACAAGTTTCAGAAAACTTTCAAAGGCTTTTCAAGGTTGTTGACTTGTACAGTTGTATTCACAAACATGGGATTTAGGTAAAAAACCCTCCAGAAACAGAATGTGTCAGTTTATCTGAAATTTATACAGTTTTGTGATTATATGAGGCTTTCTTAGTTAGAAGCCTTGACACAGATCTGAAGCAGTTCTCTGAGACATGCAGCTTCATGAGCTGAGCCAAAGAGATTCTGGGGATTTACAGGATACACCAATTTTAACAGCTTCTGTTCTGCTGCATAGATATATAAACTCCACTAAATACAAGAGTGCTCCAACAAAGGTGTGCAGGAGACATGCACATACAGGTAAGATATTTAAATTCTGCCCCACAAAGCCATTTACTGATCAGAGGGGTGGGGTCAGTAGTGTCAAGCAGGCAGCTAGTGTAAACCTCAGTGCCCAAAGATGGGGGGATTGCCGTAGGAAAATCACAGAATGACAGAAGGCTCGGAGTCAGAAGGGACCCACAAGGATCATCAAGTCCAACTCTTAAGTGAATGGCCCATACAAACCATGATCAGACCCACAGATGATGTGATTAACACCGTGCTCTGACCATCTGAGCCAATCTCAGTTAAAATGAATCCACTACTACTACTCCTACCCTCCTGGGGCACTGGCTGTGGGTTTGCAGGACTCTACAACATCTCACCTGGCACAAGGGGTCTGTGTTTGGGCAACTGCATCCCCTGTGAGAGGCACTCCACTGTTTTGAATGGGTATTGCTTGACATCTGTCACACCCATAGTTCTCACATACAAAGTAAGTAGAGAAGTTGGGAGTATCAGATGAAGGAGGAATAGATTTTTAAAAATATACAATGAAAATGAAGGGTAGGACCTGTGCTTCTGAAGAAAAGGGGTTTTTCACATATTTCTGAAGACAGTAAAATGTTTTTGCCATTCTCATTTCAAATTAACCGGACAGAGGCAAACCAAAACATGCTCCCAATCTTTACAGTTGCATTTATAAACAAAATGTAGTTCCATTTATGGGTTTGTGAATTTTTCTCTTCGGATTTGTCAAGAATGTTATTACATCCAGACTTGGACACAGTCAGCTGGACTGGTTTTGCAAAACAAATAAAAAGCAAATTTAGTTCAGCATAATGTCAGTTTGCCACACATAAATACCAGTTCCAGCAGGGCTTAATTACAGTGAGGTGGTATGATGCTGAATCTAACTGATCCTTTCTTAAACCAGCTAATCGATCCTGTCAATTGTTTCTGTCTTTAAAATTGTGCTTAATTGCTGTGGAAGGAACACAAACCTCAGTTGCTCTCTTTCCATAAATAAACTTTTTACCTAATGTGGTAAGCAGTAACCCTGATTTTCCTGCATAGTCCGGATCGTCCAGAGAAGCTTTGCACATTAAAGATCTAAAAGGACACTGCTGTTAACTCTTACATCCTGGATAAACAATCCAATGAGTTTGAACAATTTATTTGAGCAAGCTAAGCAACAACATTCTGTTGAAGAAGTTTTTCTTAATTCTTAGATTTGATTCCCTCCCTTCCTCTGCAAAATATATGAAACATAAAAAATCAAATAGCAAAACCTGTGAAGTAACACTACTTTTTAGGAAAATAAAAAGCAAAGGAAATCAGTGTTTCCAGAGCCACTTCCTTGAGACCATACATATAGTATTGCAACTGCTTGAGTATATATATTTTTTATATCTATCCTCCTATATGGAATTGTTGAAAAACTGTGGATTACAGTACAGAATGGCACTTTAATTTAAAGAGTGAAGGATGACAGAGCTGCAGCATTCCTTTTTAGCTTCTTACAATGATTTATTAAACCACTGTTTCGAAATATTACATCGGATTATATATGAAAATATGTCTCTTCTGTGGAACTTCATATGAAAAACCAATCTAAAATAAACTGGAAGTGAGGATGTATAGATTTGGAAATCTCCGTTCTACAAAATGCCAGGCTTGTTTGCCAAGATGGAAAATACATTTTGCTGCTTTTAATACTCATGGGGAATCACACCAATTGCTAATTTATCAGAACAGACTCTTAAGCATGTCTGATGTAATTCTCCCCTTAAAAAGTTATGATGATGACTTAACAAAATACAATAGCTTTTGCAAACCACACCATTCTAAAACTTGGGGTGATAGCCTAGATCCTGAGGGTGGATTAGGCAGGTCACTGACTTCCATACACATCTGTTACAACAGTGTTAAAAAGAATGGATCACAATCTGGCTTCTCTAACAATCATAGTAAGAAATCAAAATGTAGATTTTACCTACTTTACAAATATTTCACAAGCTGTTTAGAGCACAAGTCAAATGTTCCCATGGACATTCTGATTTTCTGTGCAGTTCAGCTCTGAAAATAAATGTTCCTGTAAAAATGATCCTATGAACTAATTCTTACTCACTTCTTACTTGTTCTTGAAACAAACAGAAGCATAAATTATTTGGGAGCCATTCAAAGTTGTTTGAATAATAATTTTTTTTTGTAGTTGTGTAACATAAGTCACATAACAGTCACATGGGTGCAGGAGGAACCTTGGTTGAAATTAAATGTTCTAGCACACATCTAGACAAGAGCATGAAACACACAGGTAGGTCACATGCCAGATAGCATGTGACCTTGAATCTTCTTTATTTTGTTCTGGGATATTTCACTTCTTCCTTTCCTGAGATTTAAAAAAAAAAAAAAAAAATCTGCATTTAAAAATGCTTCTCCAGAATTTTAACCTTGCACACCCATATTTATAATTATTTCAGCTTCGCCCATACTTCTTTATAACAACACTTTTATATGCTGCAATTTAAATGAACTTACAGTAGAAGTTTTCATACCAACTTCCATATCAGGAATGCTGTGATAAAATTTCCAAACAGAATCCATCAAATTTTAGTATTAAAAATCAATTGAAGCATTACTAGTATGATAGCTGAACTGTGGTCAAGGATACTGTCAGGTGCAGTACTACTCCTAAGCAAGTTTATCTGAAATTTCTGAACCCTATATTGGATGAGCTTGATTCCTAAATATGAATGATCAAACATAGAAGCAAAAACCAATTCAGAATATAATGGATTTTTTCAGAACAGCAAACTGTGTCAGGAGAAAAGCAGACAAAATAATAAGAGCTAAAGATGACTGTTTATGTATTACACATAAGTGCATTTGACTTTTTGAAAAGTAATGGAATGTGTGAAAAATAGATCAGAAATAAAAATTAAGTCTGAAAAAGGTGGTGAATCTATCTGTGTCTGTTGTAATAAAGTGGTGATACATCCAAATATGTAGAGTGTGAAAGATGGGGAGTTTCTATCCATGTCAGCCAAAGGGATTTGACCTAAACGCTGCTCAGAAGAGTGCCCTAGCCACCTGCTGAAATCTTTCAGCCACCTGCTGAAAGTATGTTAAGTGATCACTCTACTTTTTCTTGGAGCTGAATTACAGCACATAAGTTATGTGGCCACAGAGATAAGTAGTGAGCAGTAGCAGTGAATAGTAGCTCCGATATCTGCAGGCTCTTATAGACAGGAGTTCTAGAATCTGCTTTCAAAAATATTCAGGCAAGTTACATTCAATAGTTGCCCAAGCACAGAAGTAGTCCTGGAAGCAGAATTCAGACTCCTGCTGGGGACTTCTGCTTACTGTCTGACTCCTTGAGTCTTGCATTTATAACAGAATCTGTGAGTTGCCTCTTCATGCACCATACATTACAGGTAATTACAGGTCGTAGGCTTGCACTATGAAGAAATGTCTGAAGCATGGTTTTCCTTTTTCAGTGAAGTAGTGAAGTGTTGTCTCTAGTTGGACAGTATTACATGAAAAGCAAAAAGCTGACCCATCTACTCCAATTTGTTTGTTGGTTTGTTGGTTTTTTCATAAAAATCAATGCTCCAACAGGAAAAGAAAAATTTAAAAAGAGAGATAAAATTTCCAAATGGAAATATGACTGTTTACAACTCTGATTTGTGTATACAGGTCCTGGAGAGCAGCTTGAGGTCAGGTACAGACCTAGGGGTTTTCTCCATTCCTCCTCAAACTAGCTTCTGAATCCTGCTCCACAACTGATGCTTAACTCATAGATGTATAAATCCTTTGTTTTCTCTTCCAAATGCATTCATAACCATAATTACTATGAAGAAAGAAGTAAGGTCTGGTTCTACACTGTCCTGGTTCTTATGATAATTTCATTTTATGAAAGAGAAAGGGTAGAAGTAAAGGAAGGCAAGGAAATGCTGTTTCTAGTGCAAAAAGCATTTTAGAGTTAATTTGGTTTGAGAGTGTTTTATATTCTCAGACACAAAAGATGATCTAAGGGGCACACAGTGTACAGTCAGTCTGGGATGTCTGGAGAAAGGAACCCTAAAGGGCAGACAGCAAATGCAACAGTGACCTAAGGAAGCACGAGGACTTGGCAAAGCAGCTGCCTCAGGCCAGGTCTCATTTGTGAGGAGCACTGCTTGGACACTGCCTCATTAGCAAGGCAATAGGAAACAGACAGAAAAAAACAACACATACATTGCCACAGCACAAAATGATTGCAGTGAAGGAAACCCAAATTCTGTTTTCTACTTACTGACTATATATCTTCTGTTCAGCTTCAATGAGTAACGTTGACAGTCACGGAAGTGGCAAAGGGAAGGGACATATAACAAGACAATAACAAGAATATAACAAGGGAGGAAACAGATGCCACTCCCTCCTTTGCAGTTTATGACCAGTTACAGGATTTCCATAGTCTCCATGAGGCAATTAAAGAGTTATGCTTCAGTGCCCAATTAATATTCACTTGACAGGATCAGTTTACCAACATCTCAGAGAAACAGCCCTTGTTGTCTCAAGTCTGAAGTAATTGCATTGCAACATGGCAGTTACAAAAAAAACAAAACAAAAAAAACAACAACAACAACAACAAAAAAATCCCAACAACAACAAACACCACCCCCTCCCCACCCAAACCAAACAAAAACCAGAACTGAAAATCAGAGCTTTCTTGATTTAGAGGGATAATTTTTGTCAGTATCTTTAAAAATACTGAAATGCTGGAATGCATAAAGACTCTGCTTAGTACAGTACATTAGGAATATTTCTATAATGTGTTTTGAAAACAAAACAAAAGCATTTTAAGCAGCAGAGGAAAACTTCAACTGACTCACTGTAGCCTAATTAGTCAAAGCTTTCAGGTATATTCTGGAGAGGAAGGGAGGGGCAAATCCTACATAAATCACACTATAATTCATTTAAGAATTTATTGATTTACACTTGTTTAAGAGAAGTTCATGAGACCAAATTTATTAGTGAATACTCAACAAGCTTCCTCATAAGTTACATGTAACTTTTCCTCCTAATACTAGGAAACAAGACAAAAGCAGCAATGGCCATGGGTTAGTTAGACTGCAACTCTAAATTTTTTCCCATTTGGCAGCATCCCCTGGTCCACCTGATTGTGTCTACCTCTCTGTGCTGAGTCTGGAGGGCCTAAGCTTAAAAAAGACTCCTGCTGTGGCCACCTCCGCCAGGCATCGAGTGGTGGGCAGAACCAGTCTGGGATGCAGAGCTCAGTGAGAGAATTTGCAGGGCATTTTAGTGTGGGCAAGACAGAAGAGCATCTATTCCCATCCTGTCTCACTGCGGATGAGTTTCCTAACACACAAGCCCTCAGTCCCACATTCACCGAAACCTGAAGTTTAGCACCCAGTATATTAAGATTTTTATTTAGTCAAACCATGATTAACCACTCTGAGATTCCTGAAAGGGCTAGAGCTGCTTATTATTTACTAATTAGTGGGCTACCAATGTTCTCAGGTTGCCTGGGTTACAGCTAGGTTATTGTTAATGCAAGGTACTGCCAGGTTGCTGTTACTGCCAAGAACAGTCCTCCTTTTGAAAGAACAGAGCCTCTCAGTGCCTAGCTCCCATTTAACCCAGTAAGGTTGTGTGAATGAGTCACCCACGTGTCAGTTCAAGAGGGAAGAAACACTGATAGGTCTAACTCAGTACAAAACTCAGAAAAATTCATGTCTTCTCTTTAGCATTTTTTTAGTATGGTTGACTTAGGGTATCTTCCAGCTGATATTCACAGCTGAGTGCTGCAGTCACTGGTGTAGAGGCAGGGCTGGGTAGTGCCCCTTGTCAATGCCTATTAAAACAGGGCATCAGAATATGTAAAAAGTCAGAGGGTCAAAGTGAGGGATCATGAGAGTGGTGCAACTGGGAGAACAAAACCTGAAGAGCAAGGCAGTCCATGGCAGAGGTGACTACAGCCCATTCCTTTGATTGGTTAACATTTCATCTGATGAATGTCTAATAAAAAATGCATAAGGCATCCAGGAAAAGTGGGATTCTGGGAATCAATGGGTTTTGAGGGGGAGTTAGTTATTAAGCACGGATATGTGCCTTTCTTGCTCTTGAGCTATTTTTTTGACCCCAAAAATTTTTCATTATCTGCTGTGAAGTGTCAGGGGTTTCACACAAGCTGTGGAAGTCAGGTCCTCACTCTTTCTTTCCTTCCCCTCTCTCTCCCCCACTTCTATGTAATTTAAAAACCTGTTGTTGTAGGGTACTGTTCGGGGAAAGGAGGGACACAGGTGAAAGTGTGGGCATTTAAATAAAAAGCGAGTTCTACTTCTGTTGAAAAATTTATAAGGAAAGGATGAAGCAGTTATCTCTACCTGAAGACTGAAGAATTAATTTTATAAAAGCTCTCAGTAACATCATGTTTCAGGACCATTACTAAATTCAGGAGAGAGGTAAGATTTCAGTTCAGCATTTCTTACACCTAATGTATTTGGATAGTTTATGAGATGTCTGAGCTTGGTAGAGAAAATGAAGACTTAACAGAAAAACATTCTCCATAATGTATTTCCAAAAGGAAAAAAAGACTATATTCTTGGCTCTCTCCTTGTGAATTTGTTTGTAAAGCACAGGAGTTATGGAGGAAAAGGCAAAAAACAGCTTTACCTGGCTACATTGCTTCCTTTCTAGTAAAGCATTGTGCTGGATGCCATGTTGTACATAAAAGTGTTACACAGAAACAGATATTTTTGTTATATTGTTTAAAGAAAACAAACAAACAAACAACTCCAGGAACCATAGAAAACTGCACAGAAAATGTAGAAGCAGAGGACTGACCTAGTAAGGCACCAAGCACCTAAGTCCTTGCATGTCAGTTGCTATGCATACAAGATCATCACCCTCTCTCCTCCGTGCTTACAGGTTTCCAGAGTAAGTCACCAAGTTAGCTTCTGAAGGAGCAGGTGAACGATGTAAACTTCCCCTTTCATAAAGATGGGAAGCTAAGGAGATTTTGGAGTGAACATTTAACATGTTTTCTTTCCAGTTTTTGGAATTCTAAGAAAATGAGAAGTAGGGGAGGGTTGTGTGTAGTGGGGAAAGGGAAAACAAAATTTTTCAAGTAGCATGTCTTCTTTAGAAATAGGAAAGGGAAGAAGTTTCTTGTGAATTTTAGCTAATTTAAATTGTGTGCTGGTTTTGACTGAGGTAGAGTTAATTTTCTTCATAACAGCCAGGAAGGGGCTGTGATTTGGATTTGTGCTGAAAACAGGGATGATAACACAAGGATGCTTTTCTTAGAGCTGAGCAGTGCTTACACAGGCAAGGCCTTTTTTTTCCTCACCCTCCACCCCATCAGAGGTGAGTTTGGGGGTGCACAAGGAGTTGGGAGGGGACACAGCCAGGACAGCTGACCACAGCTGACCCAAGGAATACTCCAGACCATGTGGTATCATGCTTAACATATGAAGCTGGGGGAATAAGAAGGGAGGGGTGAAGACACATTTGAAGTGGTGGTGTTTATCTTCCCAAGCCACTTTTATGCATGATGGACCCTTGTTTTCCTGAGTATGGCTGAACATCTTTCTGCCCATGGGAAGAAGGGTTTTGCTTTGCTTGTGTGCATGGCTTTTGCTTTACCTGTTAAAGTGTCTTTATCTCAACCCGTGAGTTTTCTCACTCTTCTGACTCTCTACCCCATTCTGCTGGCAGAGGACTGAGCGAGCGGCTGTGTGCAGCTTGGTTGCTGGCTGGGGTTAAACCATAATTTTCAGTGGTTTCAAGGGAATTACACCGGCTAACAGAGGCTCAGAATTTGCCTCATTCATATTTATTTGAAGAGATTTATATTCAAATGGGCATTCAGATAATATGTTTTTGGGTTTTTTTTTCCCATAACACTGGGTTTCCAGTTTGTTTCATTGTTTTCTTTTTCACAAAGGAAGAATTCTCAGCTAAGTTATTCCCCCTTGAAGAATAACTGAATAGCAAGAGGAGGAACAAGTTGGCAGCATTTGTTAGTGCTCATCTTCCTTTATTATCTCTTGGGGCCCTGTTTCTGTGTTACCTTCCATTTTTGTTTTTTGGGGAAAGCTCTGAGTTTTCAAAAGAACCAATGATTATGACTACAGTACCAGAGTTTGGTCAGAAAAGCCATACAAGTCCGAGTCTTGATTTTAGGCTGAATCTTCTAACCTTTGTGAGGCAGTTCTGGCTGATGACAATGAAATAACTCATAAAAAGCTGCTCAGTATCTCACCACTTCCTACTTTTAAGCAAAAAGTTAAAAGTTGAATGTTAGTGACCTTCTAAGCTGTTATTCTCATCAGAAAATATTGGCATCATGCACCAGACATTTAACTGAGCTGAAACATGAAGTAGAGCCCTACATAATTCTTTCAATGAATTGCAACTTTTAAAGGTGTTAATATTCAACACTTCAAAAAGGCTGTTGACCTCAACTAATCCATTTAAGAAGTGCAAACAACATAACTTTGAGTTCCTTTGAGTTCCTTTTCAGCAGATTTTTTAGGAAAAAAAGAACTTATGAAATCCTTTTACTGAGTCTTAGTCTATGTTTTTTTTTGACAATCTGAGCATGGTTTGTGATGTGTAGCTGTGAATGTACTGATGGTCTCTCTGTTCTCTTGCTTTCCTAGAGGAAATCAGCATTACACAAGTCACAACGCAGTGTGTCATCATTTAAGTCTTCTTAAAAACTGTAAACTGCTTACCCACTTAGGTTTAAACCATTGTCTGGCCATATATAATGGATGTAATGAATGGATGAAGAGCATCCTGCATGGAGGAAACACTTTAAATAAATTACAACTCATACTAAATCACAAAAGAAGATCAGTCACTATTAGCATATTTACATTAAATATATAGTGTGAAATTCACAGCTGTAGACAGTGACTCACTGACAACTCACTTGTGTACTTAATCAGACTGAAAAATAACAGATAAAAAAATACAACCAAGTGCACAGTGAGGTGTCAATAGTTTATATTGCTGCAAAACCACACATGAGCACTTTGAGTATGCAAAAGTAATTGTTTACACTTATAAAACATTTCTCGCTATGCATGTAAAAACAACTAACATTCCTTACAGAAATTTCCATTGCATATAAAGATATTTTTAGAAAGGTGAATGCCAGAATGAGAAAACACAAAGAAGGAACTACTGCAAATTGCTTGGGATACCCAACTGTCATTGCAAATGGAAAGCATCTCAGTTTCCAGTGATGCCTTAATACCAGCATGTACTGGTAAGTCACCAGTTTAAGTCAGCTGACTGACTTAAGTCTCTGTAAACAACAGGGTCAAAGTGGTCCTTCCTGAGGGCAGTTCATACTGTCCTATATCTGGTGTCATCATTTGGTGCAGGGAAAGAAAAGCTAGACAGTGGAGATGCATGACATCACATCAGGATGTCTGGGGAAAAAGGCTTGCTGCAGGGTACATCATCAGAGGATGTGTGGCAGATTATGGATGTGAGAAGAATGTGGGATGGATGGAAAGATGAGATCAGAGGATGTGAATGGAGATGGCAGAAGGAGGTTTCTTGATGGAGAGAATATAAAATCCTTTTACATCAAAGAGAAAGTAGGAGTCAACGGCAAGATATTTTATAGAAAGATGAAGACCAAATGATTTTATATATATATATGTGTGTGTGTGTGTGTGTGTGTGTGTGTGTGTGTATGTATATATGTATAAGCTTCCTTTCTTGGAATATTCTCAGCTCTCTCGAGAAAAGTCTTTGTCACAAAATGGTGTGAATGGTAAAAATAAAATCTGATAGAAAAGTCCAATAGCACACATTTGTAAGGTTGCCTCCCTACTGCTTAAATGGAGGAATAAACTGTGCATGGGTTAGGGTTAGGGAATTTGGAATAAAACTGAGATGAAGACTAACCTAAGTGACTCTGTTTTCACATACTACCAGAATAAGTCATTGGATGTTTTTTTCACGGAATTTAGAATTATGGCCACGCTGGCTTCACTGGGACATTAAAGAACTTCTATAAGTGTACTATGCTGCCTTTGGTGAGGGTTTCCATCTCATACACCTCTTCTTTCCGCATTACATTTCTTGTTCTTTTCTGGTACTGAATGGTGGTGAAAAAACTCTAGCTATAAGCTCCAGCAGTTGCTTTGTAACTACTGCTTCACTCAAAGGGGCCATATGTTTAGGTCCTGGTGCGTAATTTTTTTGGATTTAAACACAGTAATAGACATATAATCTGTTTTTAGCACTTCCAGCTTGGAGGAAGTAGGCCAGGAGCATGGGAGTGTAGAAGAATAAAAAAGGAATCCATGCTAAATCGCTAACTACCTGTCACTGTATTTGTTTTCAGCTTATATAAAAACATGGTGGTATTCCCAAATAATTCATAATGCCTTAGGCGAACAAGCTAGCCCTGCAATACTTTGGATAATTGAAACTGATGAAGTGGAAGACTGGAGATGTTTATTTTGAAATAATAGTGTTAAAGTAAAATGCCAAAAGACAGAGAAGAACACTGAGGATCTTGAAAGGAGGGAAGAGAAGAAAAGCATGGTCCAGAATAATCAGTCATAATTACTGTGGCAAACTACTTAATTTTATTTTAAATTACACTTAAGAAACAAATTAAACAACCAAGGATCCTGTGATTGTTGTTTCCTGGCCTGGATGCATGTTCAGCTGTCATAAACTCCTTCAAATAATTGTGCTTTGAACTGGAAGGCATTAGTTGGCTAGGTCTAAGTCAGCCCCAAAACCTTAAAACTCAGCAGGGCAAATTCTGTCCCAAGGTACACACATGAACATCTTTTCAACAGAGAAATTTTTTTTATTATTGTTATAAAAAGCTTTGGAACAATAATTTTTTTCTTATTTCTTTCCCAGTGAGTCTAAGAAAAATGTATCTTCCTTTTCAGATGCTGTAGTGATGCTGATGGGACTTTTATAATACACATTACAAGACTGAATCTGGTTCCTTGTCAAAGTGTCCATGGCATTAACAAGAGACAATTTTTTAAAAGAGATGTTCCTTTCCCAGAATGCAAACTCTGTGTCAAGAGTATTTGCATGCAAGTTCTGCTGAACAGGACCATGCCTACTTCAACATCTTGAGGGAATCAGGGCAAAAGCAAACCACTGATATTCCTTTGCAACACCTTGGTTTATTCTTTTTATTTCTTTACATTGTGATGACAGTGGCTGGGGCAAGCTCAGTCTAGGTCAGGAATATGGACAGAGACAGCACCGTGAAGGGGCTGACAACCTGCAGCTGTGGCATGGGTTGGCTGGCAGGTACCACATAACTGACCACTGTTAATGAGAAGGCAATCAGCTTGCAGATGCTTCAGGTGCTGTATAGATTCTTGTAGTCCAGTGTTTCATTTACTTTCCTTCTCCATTCCATCTTTCAGTCAATCAGCAGTGACCTAGGTGCACACAGTTTTGATAGCATTCCTTACAAAATTTTCTGTAGGACACTGATCAATTTTCTACAGTCAGTCACACTAATAGTATCATAGCTCCAGCACTAGCATTCCAGGTCACTTCTGTGCAATGTTGTTTTCTGCTACTCTGCATCATACAAAGCCAAGTTTCCCGTAATAATGTAGCCTGAAAGACGACAAACAGTACTCTCCATATCCCGTTCGGATATCTCATAGCAATGAAGAACAAAAAGGGGAGGACAGGACAGGACCCCTTCGTTATGAGGGGGTGCTACAGTGAGGCAAGAGGAGGGAGGGAAATTATCTCTCTTCCCATTGTCCCTGCATTTATCAGGTGACAAGAACTAGTTACAGGGCTGCACTTCTACCCCATACCTTACATCTGCATGAGTCACTGTTGGAATCAAATATGGAGGATTTCATAGTCCTCCTTAAAAATATCCCTATATCTAAAACTAAACTGGGGCCAAAGGGCCAGAGAAGGGAGAGGATACAAGTCTTCTGCCACATACTCTGAAGGGGTGTAGGAGGAATGCTCCTAATAATCTAGCTTTCTACCTCCTTATCTGATTTATTTGACAAGAAGAGAAGCCCAAACTCTTTGTGTTGTGTATTACAACAAGGTATTGTCGTAAGAGGAATGATATTCAGTAAAACTAGGACTATTCTAACCCAAGATGCTTAAGTGGTTTTATATGTGACTTTAATGGTTAGGTTTAAACAACATAAAAGGGGCATTGGCCAAACCCACAGGCTTCACTCAACAATACCTGTATTTCAGCATTTGAATGGGAGTTTCCTGCATGATTTAATGAACACTCTAATCCTTAAATTTAATAAAGGAAAAATTCTTCCATAATCTGCTGTCTTGGGTTACAATATGAGATGTAACCGAAAGTATATATTCTATCACTATCTGTTAAAACCAGGTGGGGCAGTGTTCTTCATCTCTTCCTTGACACATCCCTGATCACTCCCTCTGGAGTGATACTTTTCTCTTAACGTGCCATTAAGCCTCACTGCATGACTCATAAAATTACATCCTCCCATTGTGAGATGCTCTGCCCAGGGGGAGGAACCAAGCATTCCTACCTGGATATAATCTGAGGTTTGGAACACCACAGGCAGCCCCTACCTACCGGGTTCCCAGAGGACAAGAGCTACATAACCACCACTGGAGCTTCAGAGGAAGACCAGACCCTTCTACAGGATCACTGCTTCAACAGAACCACATCTATCACTTCAGGAGGACTGCAGCCACCATTTAATCAGACTGCTACCACCAGCCTGACCGACAGGGTGTCAGATTGTATCCTGACTGTCAGTGTTTTTGTGCTACTGCATTTATTTTGTATTTTCCAATTAAATTTTAGTTCTGATTTCGAGTCTCTCATTGGTTTGCTTTCAGACTAGTACATCTGCTTGGATGGGAAATGGTGAGAGGTAATTTGCTGGATCAGCATTGAAAGTGACGAATTTTCTAGCGCAAAACAAAATCCTTTCCTTTTTTGTGTGCGTGTCAGTGATGTGTGGTTGGTAAATAACACATGAAGAAGAATCAGAGTTATGGTTAAAATTGTGCCCTGTTATAAAAATAGAGCTTTCAAGTTGTATTGCTGAGGCTGGCAGAGGGAGGGCATTAGCAAAAGAGAAGTAGATGATTTTTGAACAGCTGGAAGAGGTTTTGTGACAAAAAGGTGAAAACTTAACAGTTGTGTGGAAGAGCAACGATGGTGTGAAATTAATTGGTTAGATTCATTGCATTTACAAGCTCTGGTATAGTCATTACATTCAGCTGTGACAAATGAGGATAATGCTACAGTTGAGACCTTGGTGTTTTCTTGTATCTGGAGCTGGGTATTGGCATGAATTATTGGCCCCAAAAGTGTATTTTTGTATACAATTTGCTGAGCCGTAGTCAAAGCCTCAGCAATAAGTAAATAACTATTCCATCAGAATAATGGCAAATGACAGTGCTAATACACTCCAAGACCATTCATCTCTATGTCTGTTTTTAGTCCTACTAAAGTTGATATTGGCTGGAGAAAAGGAACAAGAGCAGTTCCTTCCTTGGCGTATAATAATGTATTTGTAGTGAGACAGGCACCCAGTGGGCTGCTGGCAGAGGAACAAGAGGTCTGTCTCATGCACAGCTATGGGAACATGCCAATATTCTTGCTCTGAAGATGCTCCCTTTTGGTGAGGATTGGGAAAGCTGCAAGTACCTGCTACTCCTGCATTACATATTGTGTAACTAAATAAAGCAATTCATGCTCAAGGGCTCCAAACCGTTGATGTCCATAGTCAGTTCACTGCTGTTTTGGGGGACTGTTGCAGAGTCAGACAGTACTGCAAATGCTGGAGCAGAGCTTCAAGCTTCCTTCTTCCTCAAAGTAAAAGTTAGACAGCATTTTTTCAGGAGGGAAGATCTGTGTAACTGATAGTTCTCATCCACCCTCCTGGCTGTGTGAAGTTCCTTTGGGTGATATCCTTCATCAAAGCTCTAAACTAATGAGATAAATCTAAATTTCTTGGATATTTCATTCATGCTTCTTAAACAAATGAAAAATAAATTACTCATTTGAAACTCATGTTGGAAGATAAAATATTCAGAAGTGTCCTTGAGGCAGATGGAGTCCTGATTCACCCACTGGTGAGAATATATGGACTTTTGAGGGAGCCGCAATCTTCCTTTTCCCCCACTTCCCACTTTTACAGAATTTTCCTAAACTAAAAATAATGAGACTGGTGTCTCAGGTCCTGGAAAAATATTCTGTCCAATGTATAAAATTTCCATGAATAGAATCACAGTTTCTCTTTAAACCTGAAATATCCCAGGTGGGTTTAATTGAGACCAAGAAAGAAAGCTGTCTTTCTTCTTTTATGTCAAGTTTCTCCAAGTTTTCCACAAAACTGCTAGTCTATTCTTACTTATAAATTAAGTTGTAGCAAATTTCTGAGTAAACTGAACAAGTGGATGTAGAATACAGCCACTTTTGGGGGGGTTACGAGTCAGATAAGAGCATGGAGTGGTCCGAACAAAAAAATGATTTAATGACATTGTGTGATCTGTGGTGAATTAAAGCTTCCATTCTCTACCTGAGACAGTGTGTGGCAGGATTTTTCCAAAGAATTTTTGAGTAGTCAGTGAATCAGAGCTAGCAGATAACGCTCCAAATTCATCAGTGTCCCAATGTTTACAAAACTGATAATTTCTAAGGTCTTAGAAAAACATTGATAGTTTATTACACTGAAATGAGAATCTCCTCCTGAGACTCTCACTTTTCACGTTTGATTATTCATGCTTCAAAACAAACTTCAAGAAAAATGAATGAGCAAAAAGTTGAGGTCGCTTTACATCAGTTGTAAATACCTGTCTCCTGAGAGAAATCCGCTGTGAAGGAGCTCCGTGGTTTGAAAACACAATCAGCTTTTCTTTCAAAAGGCCTCATTCTTACCTAATTCATAACAAAAGCTTTGTTTTTCTTATATGCTGTGGCACGGTAAGAGAATCTAATTTTTTTAGAACTCATTTGCTTTAATTCTTGCCTTATTTAGAAGGAAAATGCCACAAGATTTTAGTGTTTTCAGGGGTGCTTTGCAATTTTGTTATTTTCAAGGCTATTTTTCTAATATTTCCTAAATGATAAACATCTGAATGTTGTTATTTGGCATTAAAGAGAATATAAGCTCAGCTCATTATTCCTTCCAATTAGGAAGGTGGCTTTACTCACTTTCAATTCAGATTCAGTGAGTAATATTAGCATGACACTGAATTGAGTGAAACGGTGTTGTATATAACACCATATTTTATTAAAACAGAGAAAAAACCTTGACATTCTATGAAACACCAAGTTGAAAAGGAGCTTGGGAACACTGGTGTCTGACAGCTTATGCATCCAATTACTGATATGTCACCAGAAATCCGTGGGAATAAAGTAATGAGATGGCAGTTTCTGTAACAAAGGGTAACATTGTCTTCTTACATCTGGATCACCAGTTTCATGCTTCGTATAAATATACATTTTCCTGTTAACTCCTTACAGTCACACAGATCACCAAATGAAGACTCAGAGTGCAGTAACACAGGTGCAATGAAATTAATATGCACCTATGACTACACTTACAGCTACACAGGAACTTATTACAGTATTGATATCACCTTCACAGAAATATATTTTACTTTTAAGGACATAGTCAACCTAGCCTAATCTAAAACTGAGGCCATAACCTGATACAAACAATTACATAGAGAGAGTTTTCTCTTTTTGATGCTTTGGAAAATTTCTTCCAGTCACATCAACCACTTGTGATGAATTTTCTCTCAAAATTTCCTTAATTTTCAGTTGCTCCTGTAAAATTTAAGATAGGAGAGATGAAACATTTAAAATCATCATGACATGAGCAATCAAATCTAATTTTGGATGAAAACAAGCTGGAAATTGCCCAGTTCTGGTCAGATTTTCAAATCCCAAGGCCCATTCACTGCCACAGCACTTAAGTATATTTAGATACATAACCAGTTAAGATGCCTGACAGTAAGAGAGGGTAGAAGTGTCCTAAAGCAGATTTTCTCCCTTCGTGGCTTTACATTTAATACATTCAAACCTCAGGCCTTCAGCTCTTATGTAGCATTCATATAGAAATGCCAGGAAAGCAGATAAAAGGATGTGAGGGTGTGCTTTAAGGCCACAGCACCACACTGAAGACCTCTGGGCTAAGAAGACCACTGTTACAGTGCAGATACTGCAACACACGTATCAATCAACGAGTCCCGTGGAAAAGAAATATATATGGATGGATTCTTGGTAGCTGTTTCAGAGATGTTTATTTCTCCAGCCGCATGGCCGGAGCTCTGCCCAGGAACTGTTCCAGTCACGGGCCCAAGGGTCCTTCTGCCCGCGCAGGGAACACAAACCAACCCATGGGAACCAGGCTGAGCAGGGGCAGGGAAACCCCGTGTCTCCCCCCCCCAGGGCCCAATCTTCTGTTTAAAATTAGATGGATTGGCTGAAGTGCTCAAAAGTTTTTTGTTGCTTTTTAAAGATGATTTGGTTATTTAGCTTCTATTTCTTCTTTCAGGGCTTTCTAGGGCATCCTATGAAGAAATATAATTTTAGCAACTACTCTGTGTTTTTAGAACTCCTCAAGGATATCTTAAGCATTCTCAGGAGTGTTACAAAACTGAATTCTTTATGCTAGGTGTGGAAGGGTCAGGTCACTAAGTATTCCTTCCAGAACGTTTCCCTTAATTTGTCTCAAACCGGGACACTAAGTTACTCCTGACAGGAAAAATGGTGCAGTAGAGGAATGGAGCAGAATGGGATCAGAGAGAGAAGGGGCTAGCCTTGGTGAGCCATTATTGCAAGCTCAGTGCAGTGCAATACATAGTATGAGGTAGAGGGCAGCCAGTTGAGTAACAGGTTAACCCCCTTCAGCCATATTCCTCTCACCTCTGCCAGCAGCTGCAGTATTCCCACAGCACAACTGCTGTGGGACACAGGCACTTTTTTACATGCTGCTGCCCGAGGCAAGCAGTTACTTTGCCTTATTCTTGCACCTAGGCTAGATTGGATATTTCTGTCTGTTTGGGTTGGTTTGGGGTTTTTTTGTTGTTGTTGTTTGTTTAGGGTTTGGCTTAGGTTTTATTTTTCTGTCCTTGCATAATATGCAAGCATTAGTATTCAAATTAATGATTTATTTCTGGTCCTGCTTACAGCAGTGGAAATCTTTGCCAATGGGCAGTGCACAGCCTGTAAAAGCACAAACTCTTTGTATGCCTTGGTGTGCAAACTCAGGATACCAACCTATTGCTGTAATTATATCAGTGTAACCAGGAGTATAAATGGTTTACTGGCCTGTTTGCTGTCCTAACTTATGCAGGATTTGGCACACAGTACATTTAGTTATTTAGCTAATAGATTAATTCTCTAATAGAATGGCAAAGCAAGAGGATTATGAATGCTCAGAATTCTTTTCCTTTTCTGCGTAGTCGAGATACATCAAGTTATCCTTTTAAGTATATTCTGCTTCTGTTAGGCATTTACGTCAAAGCAATTGTTAGCTTTATGTGCCTGTAATTATTATGAAATATGCTGAATTACTAGTCACATTTCCCACAGTCAGGAACTGAGGGCCAAACTCATTGCCTTTGCCTGCAAAGATGTCTCTCCAGGGTAGATGTTACCTATTGCAATTCAGTCCTATTTAAACTGAGTAAGAATGACAGCCTTATAGCTCCTGACATGAATGTGTATTCCTTGGTGGATGCTTCAGTAGTCTGGATTCCCAATTCAGAAGTGAAAGCATCCAAATTATCATTCTACAAAAGCTGTGTCTGAACTATTTTCAGCAGATTGCTCATTGAAATCAGGGCAGGTTAAAAGATGTTTCATGAATCTCTGAGATCTAGTTTCCTCATTTGGTGGTAAGGAAAGGAACCTTTTAACTTCAAAACATCATATTTGATCTGGAGAGCCAGGAATAAACTAAACATTTTGGTCTACTTTTGTGTTCTCTGAGAATAGAAACAACTTTCAATATTGTGATTTTGGCTTGAAATAATCAAGGGTCCTATTCACATCACTGGGATATCCATTTCCACAATGTTCAGTCAGGATTTAGGGTATTTAACTAGAGCAATTCTTCCTGAAGGTGTAAGATTTTAGGTAGGCATATGTTTGGATCAAAAATCAGTTGTGAACTTTTCTTCTACACAGAAGAAAACTACACAGTTGTCCATATAACAAAAAATGCAGTTCTGCTTTTGTTACTAAAGTCAGAATATTCAGTCTTTTCATTTCTTATTAATTGAATACTCCATATAAAAATAAATTGTTTCAAAGGCAGTCTTTGTCACTGCCACTCATCCAGTTCTATTTGCTACAAGTCTAAGAAAGAATAAATTGATAAGTGGCTCTTTGTAATGTCATTAAACCAAAAAAATACTACTTTACATATTTCTAGACACAAAAAGTAACCAACTTTTAATTCATTGTCCATTGGATATATAAATACACTAGGAGATACAAAGCTCTCAGAAGCTCTTTGTTAAAGATTAGTTCACAGCTATGTCATGGATTGGTGTAGTCTTGGCTGTATTTGCTTGAATTCAGGATGCACAATGCTTAACATCTAAAACAGTCTTTCTAGAAGTGACTCTTCTTTCTGCATACACCACCAGCAGCGAACACCATATCACCTTTATGCTCCTGGAGTGCTCCTGCTGTACAATCAGTGTGCAGACTGCCATTACCAACACCACTGAATGTTTCGGGTACTTGTTTACCTTTAACAGGACAGCACAAGAAGACAGACCAGCAGGATCATTTTTGAAACCCTAAGCCATTGGATATACATATGAAGAGCTGAAGAAGGCATGAATTAAATTCAGAGTACTCTGAGTTCCACTTTCCTCTGTTAATACACTCCTGTCTAGTGGCTTGATAGGATGATTTCATCAGGATAAATTCCTAAGCACATTTCCTGAGTGAGAGTAAATAACACGGCTAGTTAGATTACTTTTTTTTCCTACAAAATAATTCCCAAATTTGGTGGGGAGTTGGGGAAGGAATATGGTGTGGGGCTTTTTACAGTTGAAATTAAAAACTAGTGTCTGGTTTTGTTCTGGGAAAGATAAAACAACAACCACAAAAAAAACCCCCAAACAAAACAAACAAACAAAGCCAAACAAAAACAAAATGAAGAAAAAAACCCAAAACCAAACACCCCCCCCAACAAACCCCAAACACCCAAACTATCAGTAAGCAGACACATCCCATGATTAAGTTTTTTATAATGAAATATCTTGAAAAATGATTTCAAGTAGAAATTTACATCTAAAGCTATGGAGGTCAAACAGCGTAAGCAAACATAGGTAGCTGCAAGGGGGATCGAATAGGTTCCATTTCTTCACTCATGAGTGTGTCTGTGTATTAAGTAATCAGAAAAGATGAAGGTGCTAGAATTTACAGAATGTGGAACAGAACAACAGTAGGGTAATTCAAACCAAATTCCTATAGTATTTTCTGTCCTGAGCTCTGAATTCAGCCAATAGGTGGCTAAATGTATTTTTTATTTAATGAAAGGTATATTCTACCTTTCAACACACACCATTCTTTCAAATAATATAATCCCTTTTTATCATTCTTCTTAATAGACTCCTAGAAATTAAACTGCCATCTGGCCCATGAAGACATTAAGATATAGGAGAGGAATTTTACCAACAGGGAAGTTACACAGGCACTCTCCCCAAGCATTCTGAAATTTATTGACCTACATCTCTGGTGCACCAGGTCACCTTGAGTTCCAGGGACTTTGAAAATTCTAAAGAATCAATATTTGCAGAGACATGAATTTGCTCTCAAGCAATGACCTGGATGCAAGCACATCTATAAAATCCAGGGATGCTTCACTGATCTTTCATCAAGGCATAACAGCAATCATGTTCTTTGGCCACAGTCCTTTAAAATTAAAAATTTAATTGAATAGGAAATTATTTGAAATTTATTTGGCCTTTAAATTGAAACTGAAAGAAAATGCCACAGGAGAAAATACTGCTTATATGTGAGGTAAGGAAAAACAGGATATGAAAGTGGTGAAACCGATAGCAGATACACAGATCTATTTAGTGCCCCAGAACCAGTAGAAGAAAAACATTGCCTTAAATACTCAGTTTTGCATTGAACATGGTTGATTTATTTTGCATTTACAGCTTTCTATAATGTCGTATGCCTGATAATGTGACTTTTTGCTACTCTGAATTTTTTTAGTGCTTTTTGCAGCTTTATTGAATGAGAAAGGCAGCAAGACACATTTTGTGACAGTACCAATTAAAGCTTCCCCCTGGAGAGTTTTGCGGGGAAAGATGTTGATCAACAGGTTGATGTAGTATAAAAAAGGCACATGACACTTGCCTGCAGCCACCCTCATTGATGCAAAATGACAGTGAGCAGGCTCTTCCATTACCACATTAGTCACGAGGTGTGTTCTGAAATGCTCTTAAAGTCCTGACAGGAGAGCATATTTATATATCAGATTCCAGGTTTGTCTTCATTGTTAAAAGAGCTGTTAATTCCTGTCTCATGGCTCTTCAGTAATGTTATCTATCCAGGTTGCGGATACCGGGCAAAGACAGGCACTCCCATATTATTACGAGATAAACATGCAGAGTTCTGCTCTATTTTTTCACCTGATGCGGAGACGTTCATCCAACAGCAAAACAAAACGTATCTCATCTCCATTGTTCTTGGCTTCACTATGTTAACAGAGGCTCAGATCTCAATCCCAAATACAGCTATTGCTGAGATTGTGGACTTCTAACTTTTGGTTCAAAAACATATCCACACACACTTTTGTTATTTCCCCAACTCTAAATTAGTCTAAGGGTTAGAAGCAAGAACTGACAAGTCTAAGCATGAACCTGTCACTTTGATTTTTGCAGAAGGTTGAGAGAGGTATAGGTGTCCCAAAGTCAGATACATAAATCTTCATAACATCCTTATCTTTTCCAGTGCAAAAGAGGAGCAAAGTAATTTCATTTCAAGATAAGTTTATGATATATGTATAAAAGGAGAAAGAATGAAAATTGTCAAATATGTCTGAGCTGTATAGACACTGGACAAGCAGGGGAGCACTCTTGACCATATGGATTTGCAGGCAGCTTGCAACCAGCCTGAAAACTGTTGACTGTAAATACCATCTGCCTTCATGGCAGGTAGAGTAGGTGCATTTTCAGGCAAAATGTCAAGAGTGCTTCTGCACAGCCCTCTGTGGCCGTCTACTCTGCACAGTGCTGCAGCAGCAGTCTCCCCAGCTGTTCCAAATCTATCTCTGTATGGGAAAGAAAATTGCTTTTCTGTGTGCTCTAAAGCTCCTGATTTATCTACAGTTTTCTTCCGGGGACACTCCAGTTGGGTCAGCTTCAAGCCAGCCCTGCAGTCTACTTTGCAGATAGATAATGCAGATGGGAAACAAATATGACTTTGAGCCCGTCCTAGAGATGACTTCTTCATTGTATGAATACAGCCATAGTCTAGCTGAAACTGCAGACAAAATGGAACCTGTGATGGTTGAAAAGCACTACACAGAAGAAAAGTCTACAAAATCCATATTATGAAACTAATTTGTAGTTAGGTGGCCTCATCTTTGTTGTGCTGCAGACTAAGGTGTGCCTAGAGGAAGATTTCTGTAATGATTCCTGCATTGGACTGTGAGCTGCTTGAATTCCACAAACCCTGGGAAAGTCACATTTCCAAGGACATGGGTAGTAATCAAAACTGGGATTTATTTTTCCTAAGTCTATGCTAAATTTCAATCTTATTTTGTAACCTTGAGCTCCTTTTGATCAAAATGGTGTGTAGTGAACAGGCATCTAAAACAGGATAGATGACTCCCTCTCCAGAGGTGCTTATCTCTCCTTGTCTGACTTACTTGTCTAACAGATGCACAGGAGGCACATATTTGATGCAGATACTTAATTTTTTCAGGTCTAAACTTGAGGAAAAATCACTCAGTAAATACTGCTGGTCTATAAATTTTCATTTTGCCACTCATAGATTGTACTTCAGCACCACAGTTTCTTTGTGTCTTAGTTTCCTCATATGGCTTCCTTTTCTCAAGCAGTTACCTCTCATTTCCCAAAAAATTTAGAATGGCTACTGTTTGTTACTAGGTGCACATACAACTCTTAAAAGGGAGATTTCTGAACTTAATCAAAGTTTCTAATTGCCATCATACAGTAAAAGTCACAGTACTTAGAATAACTATTTTTTGGCTATTCTATTAATAAGCAACATAAATGTAGAAAAGACCCACTGATTCTTTGCTAGTGTTTCTGTGTTATGCATTAAAAGCCCATTGAAAAAAAAAATTTCAGTGGAAGCCTTTTTGGTTGATAAATTCTTAAATGCAAGAAGACTCTTGTCTTTTTCCATAGTGAGGAGGCCTTATACACATACAGCTTGTGATACAAAACAAGAAGTTAGCAAAAACCAGTAATTAAGCTGAAAGAACAAAAAAAGAAGTATACAGTTTGTCAGTTATAGAATACAGGACCCAAATTCTGGGGCAGGGGATTTTACCTGGAAGTTTTTTAAACTTGACTGCCATTATCATTAATGTAACTCTGTGCTCTGAGGGATAACCTTCAGCACTGGAAAAAGTACTCAGAGGTCCCTGCTGCATGTCTTTTTCAGAGGTGCGATCTCTGTGAACTCATGTGCATGTTTTAGTATTTGTGATCCCAAAATAGAAGATGTACACAGATACTCACAATAGATAACTACCTTCAAGTCAAATTCCATTCATCATCCATTCATCTTCCGTCGTAAGATGAAGATCAAGTGTAGATTCTTATTATTGTTTGTACCAGACAATGATCTAGGGGTTCAGGTCATAACCTATGACGTTCCTAGCCTGCCTTCTCGAGCATGTTGTATAGACAGCTATAGTTGCAACCCTGTGGTAAACAGGAGTTTCAGGCTAACACAAGTACACATGTGAAGTATTCCACCTGGATGCTTGCACCAAAAGCAAGAACTTCTATTTCCTCTGTGCACATTATTACCCTTTCCAGTCATTATATTTCTCTCAGCATTTGCCTTAAAACAGAAAAGCCAAAGACAGAAAATCTTTTCAGGCAGCTTTGAGAAAACCAGAAGATAGTCAGGAAAACAAAGAATAATCCTTAGCATTCACAGTACTGGACTTCCATGAAGGTAGTTCTCCCACATGGCTCTGCTTCCTGCCTATGATTCTGACTCTGCAGAGATTAATGGAAGCGCTTAGTTGAATTTTGAATGTAGGAAACGTGGTTGCTCCATTTTCTTCCTCTGCTTACTTGGGAAGGTTGGAAATATTGGCATAAAGATACTTATTTCACCTCCTCAGAATTATACCATGTTATGGAGAAACTGAAAATAAAGGAGATTATTATTTCCAACTTCAGTGACTCCTTGTAAAGCTAATCCAAAAAGGCTATTGAAAACAAAGTAACTTGTTCCCTTTAACTGAAAAATCATTAACATCAGAGCATGAACCAAAGGCCAAGCTAAATGGCATCATCTTTTTCTAACATGTCCTCTGCATAAGATGCCAAGGAGGTTTGTGCCCAGAGAGTGAATGTGCCTACAATGCTGTGGGGTCATGGTGATCCCTGTCATTCTAACAGACCATTAAATTCTGTTACTAATGGGTACACATTACAAAGCCGGGTGTAAGGTATTATGAGATTAATAATGGTCTCTAAAGGGCTAGACATTTACTTAGATAATAAAACCACCCTGTTCTACAATAGTTGAGGTTAAATAAACACAAAAAGTATTTTGAAAGCAGCATGAATAAAACTGGCTTCAAGGCAAAAGATAACCCATAACTGATGGCAATTCCCTTTGTGTATTATTTTTCCATAATTCCTCTCTGCTGGAGAATTTATTGTACCTTTATTCTAAACATTTGGTCCCAGATCCACCACTGACAACGTATTGGCATATAGAGGCAGAGAAACACTCTTCCAGCATATGATTTATCGGTTTCTAATGGAGTGTAGGAAAATGCAACTTTTCAATACCCTGCAATCAAAAGACATTCAACAAAAGCTGTGTAGACTGTGAAAGAATAAGCAAAATATGATCATCCATGTTCATGAAAACACATTAACCCACTTACCTACGGTATTCAATTATTTCCCTACTTATGGATAGTATGTAGGCTAAATGTGTGCTATAAGTGTAGAGATGAATTTTAAAAGTGAGTAAATTTCCTTTTTATGTCCTGATATTAAACAGTGTTCTGCATGCATGGCTGTCACTTCAAAATTGTTTAGTTTTCATAAAAGCTCCAGCTATTCTATTACAGTACAAGAATAGGAAAATGTAATGCACAGGATACCATTGAGCAGTTAATGACATAGATACTTTATTTGCTTCATTCAGAATAATGCACAAATGTTTGGAGACCTCAGAAGAGACTGGTATAGTCACAGTCAGTTTGACAGTGATGGAGGGAAGCAGGATTTGTACCTATTGTGTGTAGTAGTATAGAGAGAGCACAGACAGAGGTGGTGTTCATGAATTCAAATGAGCAATTCATATTTGTATTGTTTTCCATTATACATCCAGGAACTCCTGGTCATACTTTCTCATGAAATACCTTTCTGTTAAAATATTTTATGTAAAAAACTTTGAAAGGCAGAGAAAACGATGAAATACCTAGAGCATACAGCCTAAAGAAAGTAGACTTTGGCTGAATATCTACACCACTGGAAAGTTTTAATTTTTAAGATATGTTCCAGGTGACTCAAACACCACATTTAGAAGCACCTTTACTGTCCTGCTGGTGCCTTAAAGAACCTAGAAATAAAACAACACACTTTCGAGACAATATTAGTACAGGAGGTAATACAAGGGCTGGTCTTTAATGGAGGCCTCCAAGGGGGAGATGCGGAAAATGCCCACCCCCCCATGGGGTGAATACAGTTTTGTAAGTTTAACAAATTAGCATAATTGACAAGAATCCCCAGTTAGAAGCACAGGTGATGAGGTAATTCTCCCCTTTTGGTTCCACCTCTTCTGTAGCCCCCCTCTAGATAGGAACTAAACATTGTTTATGCAAATGTGTCTTGAAGAGCTGGTTTCAACCTTGGCTCCCAGGAAGAACCAAGATAAGATAGGGGCTTTGGAGCCCTGGGCTTTAGAGCCTCTGGACTGTATTTTATCTTTCTGCCTATCTGGGTAGGGAAAAGGTAGGGAAAAGTACTGGAGCTGGCTAGGAACTATAGAACTATACAGCCATAATCTACAGAGCTACAAATATATATGAAGGAAATATAAAAGCAAAAATCATTCTGGCATCTCTGCGATACATCTGCATAGCAGTACACAGAAACCTGAGTGCCAATTATAGGCTACATTTTGCTTTAATAAGTGAGAAAATCATTTTGGCAGCTGCATTACTGATCCAAACAGCATTACCTTTACGCGCCTCTGGTTGAATACCCACAGAGGACTGCACAGAACAACAGCAATGAAATGAGCTAACCTTCCACATAAATAGAGATGATTGGAGACTGTTCTGTCAAAATTGTGTTAATCTGAGTATTTCCTTTTTCTATTAGATAGAAAAAGGAAATTTTGATTTCATTTGATTCCTTACCTTCCTGTCTTTCAAATAAACAAGAAAAGAAAAGTGTGTTGGTATGTTTCTTGGGTTTGGCTGTGGGTATTTTGTTTTGCTTTGCTTTGTCTTGTTTTTCTAAAAAATGAACTTTTTGATTTCAGATTGTCATAAAGAAATGCTGAAAAACTTTCAATGAAATTTTTTTACAAAAGGTCCTATGAAAACACTGTTTGTATTATACTGTCAGCTGCATATCTTAGTAGAACCTGAAGAAAGTTTTAACAGATTCTCTCCAGTTTTCTCTTTCTTTTTGTATGAGAATGATTTTATCTTGTAATAGATAACTAACCAGCTAAGGCAGATGATCTTTTCGAGGCAGGTTATAATGCTAGTACAGTACTAGTTGAATATTGTGGTTTGGTGACTTATTTATTTGCTTAGTATTTAGAGATAAATAATTGAATTTGCAAACTGTGAGGTTTTAAAAATCAAAACCATGCTTTGCAAATCATACAAAACAAGAAAAATTAACCACATTCCCCAGGGTTTCATATTGAAATTTCTGAGTGAGACTGCATTTAATGCTTCATGAAGTAGTTTAAAAGTGCTCATATTTTCCGTGGAAGCTGAGAAAGGCTTGGTAATTATTTCACACAAGTTAGTACGATAGTTCTGCCACACTTTCTTCCAGTATAGCATAAGGAGAGAAGTAATGCATGATAAAACTCAGAATAAGCCTTTTTATAGCAGCAGATTTCTTGCTTTAATGATAACAACATTTTGGGGCAATTTGTGAAGGCTTAAACATAAACACTTAGAAAAACAAATCATATGCTCACAGGACCTGACTTTCCTCTCATAACAGTTTTGTGCTAATGTACCCTATTTTTTTGTTCAGACACAACCATGTAGAAAAATTCAATTCATATTTCAAATATAGTGAATAAGGACGAATTAGAAATAGTTCTGTTGATGAAGAGATTCTTATGTTATACCTGTAAAAACATTGATATTTAAGTGAAAGTCTGAGTAAACTGTCAATAAGGCAAGGACCTCAGACTGCCCTTTACTGTCTAACTCCAATTTACTCTGGTGTTGAAGACACCTATAGATTGGGTAAACTGGTTCTGAAGAGATCCTTCAATCTGGATAGGCCTCCATTCCCTCTCTGAAAAATAGGGGTATAATGGGTGCCTTTAAACATAGTGCTTGTGAGAATATTCCAGTGATATAACACAGAGATTTTGTAATAATTATTAATAATTCTATAGGATTGAATTTGTAAGCACTATATATATAATAGCTGAAACTCTTCTGAGATCATGATGAATTTATCTTAGAAACTTCCACAACCAGGTAAAAGCAACAAACATGTTCATTGAGATGAACATGTCTCTTGAGAACCATCAATGAGAGATTTTTCTTCACAGCTCATAGTAAAATAATCTTTTCCCTCCTGCGTCACATTCATTGCTGCATTTTTTGGCATTTTTTTTAAGCATGTGCATTTAAAGGATGTTATATTAAGACAATAGAAAACATATCATAGGAAATTGATATATCGTGATTGAGGTATGGGATGCTAGTACCTACTCTGGCTTTAAACCACTTGCAGCAGCTAGTCATAACTGTGCACAAGTCAAACTGAAATAAACTTTCAAACACCTAATTCTGAATACCCTTTGAGATTGTTCTGCTTTGGGGCTCACCAGAACTGGTAACTGAAGTGACCAAGAAGCCAATGGCATCCTGGATTGGATCAAAAAGAACTGTGGCAAACAGGGCTAGGGCAGGGATTGTCCCCCTGTACTCAGTGCTGGTGCGGCCACACCTCAAGTGCTGTGCCCAGTTCTGGGCCTCTCGGTGTAAGAAAGACATTGAGGGGCTAGAGCATGTCCACAGAAGGGCAGTGAAACTGTTGAAGGGTCTGGCGCACAAATCTGATGAGACATTGCTGAAGGAAATGGGGTTGTTTAGCCAGGAGAAAAGGAGGCTCAGGGGGGACCTTATCACTCTCTACAACTGTCTGAATGGAGGATCCAGCCAGGTGTGGGTCAGCATCTTCCCCCAGGTAACAAGTGGCATGGCAAGAGGACATGGCCTCAAGCTGCATCAGGGAAGGTTCAGGCTGGACATCAGGAAGTTTTTTCTCGCTGAAAGGGTGGTTAAGCACTGGAAACAACTGTCCAGGGACGTGGTAGAGTCATTATCCCTGGAAGTCTTAATGAAATGACTGGACATGGTACTTAGTGCTATGCTTTTATTGGCTTTAAAGGTTTACTTGTGATGCTTAAAATATTGCAACCATCTACATGGCTATTAGAAATCAGGATTTCCCCACTGAGTGGGTGAGAGTGACCCTGACCCTGAGGTAACAAAGGAGAAATCTTAGTAAAAAATTTCTGTTATGCCCACATCCCTATAAAACCTTTTCCTGAAACTCTAAATTATATTAAACTTCTAATTTCATTTTTACCTAATTCTGACTTAGTTTCCTTTCAAGGACAAGGCAAACTCTCAAAAATAATAATAAAAGATTTAAATAACAGTCAGGACATCCCAGCTTAGAATTTCCTGGCCGGTAATAATGACATGGGTAAGTAGCCTAAAGTGATGTCTGGAATTTTACACCCCTCCTAGACACTTATTTATTTCCAGGAGTTTTCTGACACATTGATACTTATTGGTCTAGCAAATAACCTCATTAAATATTTATCTCCTGCTCATGTTTTTATCAAACTGAACTTGTAGATTTGTGTAATCTACAACTGCTTGTGTTATACAATTATTCAAAGGCAGGATGGTTAATGTCATGTTCACTAATTATGACTCCTTTCTTCAGTAGAGTTATGTCGGATCAAAAGTGGGCCAACATAGGGAGTAGAAATAGCAACTGAAAATTAGACATCACCCATTGTTAACAAAAAGTTAATAAAATTTTGCAAAGCAATTGTAGTGTAGCCTTTTTTTATAAAATGCTTTTAAAAACCGTGCTTCTGTTTTTATCACAAAACTCACGTGCTCTTTTATTTCTTTTGTCTCATTTTAAAAACTGACAAATGAATGTAGAAAATTATATTATATAGCAAAGACAGTTGGTTATTCTCCTCATAGCTCTTGGGATTTCATATCTTCCGCTTTGTTAATTACAGTCTAGAATGAGACTTTACCTCTCAGAGGTAAAATATTTCATGACTGAAAGAGAGCTCTGGTTTCTTGCATATCTTTCAAAGCAGAATGAAGCAGCTATGCTAGGTGGTAGGTGAAAATTTGGTGTGAAGGCTTTGGAGTCTGACAGTGATCTCTTATGCCCTTAACCAAAGAAAACTACTCTAAATTGCTAGCAGGCTGAGATAGGAGTCATGTAGTAAATAGCAAATACTGGAAAATTGTATAGAGTCACCTTTTAATCAGATTTCACCCCATGCTAACGTGGTTTAGTTCATCTCCAAACAAGACATCACTCCTAGCAGGTGCATTTGCACAGTAACGAATTGACACCTTATTGGAATGTAATATAATAGGCCAGAAAGAATGACGGATTAGTTGGATTGGAGAGATCAGCTGTGATAGTTTCAACTGACATATTTTCCAGGTGGCAGTATTTATAAAAGTCACTTTTCAGCATGAGGCATTCAGCCATGCCTTGATTGTCTGATTATTCCTGTGACTTATATGTATTTCTTGTTGATAGATGTTGCAGCAAGAAAAAGCGCTAATACTATCACCTAACATAATTTTTTGCAAAATGCCATACAAAAAATGGCACTATGTGATTTTTGGCATCAAAACTATACCAACTAAATGACTAGGACATAAGTTTAAAAAATACATTAGTGGACAAAGAAAATTATAGAATTATGGAATCATTTAAGCTAGAAAAAGCTCTTAAGATCATTGAGTCCAGCTGTTAACCTAGCATGGCCAAGTCCACCACTAAACCATGTCCCTAAACACCATGCCTACACATCCTTTAAATACCTCCAGGGTATGGTGACTCTATCACTTCTCTGGGCAGCCTGTTCCAATGACAACCCTTCCCATGAATAAATATTTCCTACTAATGAATCTAAAGCTACTCTGGAGGAATTTGGGGCTGTTTCCTCTCAACCTGTCGCTTGTTACTTGGGAGAAGAGACTTACTTCCTTTCAGGTACTTGTAGAAAGTGATAAGGTATCCCCTGAGCCTCCTTTTCTCCAGGCTAAGCACCTCCAGGTTCCTCAGCTGCTCCTCTTTCGACTTGTTCTGTAGACCCTTCACCAACTTCATTGCCCTTCTCTGGACACTCTCCAGCACCTCAATGTCTTTCTTGTAGTGAGAGGCCCAGAACCGAGCGCAATAGTGGAGGTGCAGTCTCACCTGTGGTTCTTAGACCAACAAGTTTGAAAGGGGAAACCTAATGGCTAAGAAATATTTGATAAGAAGAAATCGGAAGCATTTTTAGCCAGAGATGAGGTTGAGTGAAAGGTAAAACAGGCACGATAGCTGCTGTGCAATTTAAATCCAAGAATTTAAATACCCTTTTGTACAGTGGGTTCATAGGAACATCACAAAATATTCCATGGAAGAAAGAGCAACCTGCAGAAAGGGTGTTTATATTCCAAGGGTTTTTATATTCCAAGGCATCTGGCTTTCTTCATAAATTTGGGTATGTCACTTATTTTGCCTGATTCCTTACTTGCTATGGATATTATTTTTCTATCCACAGGGCAGTTGAGGGGAAAAATGCCATTAGTAATGATTAGGGATTTTAAGATTTGGGTTATCCTACAAGTATCTAGGTCTTTAGTTATCTATGAGCTCAGAAGGAAATTAGATTTGGGAGATGACTTTGTCTCAAACCTATAATTTAGTAAAAATAATGAAATACTGGGACTGGGGTGGCTGACTAAACTGGAGAATTACATTATTATCAACTCAGTTTCAGTGAGAGAATTGATGCTCACCAGTCTGACTATTAAAAAGTATTTTGAAGACTATAAAAACTAAACTTTGAAGCTAAAAGAAGATACTGCTTTTGTGCTACCTTAATGAAACAAATATTTTGAGAAAAGCAATACATTTACTCCTTTGCCTATGGAATAGCTTTGATATTAGAATTCCTTTCTTCTCACATCTTGAATCTTACATACAAATACACATCAACCTTCCTGTGTGTCAGTCAGGCACTAAAGGTAATAAATACTTTTGGCTTGAAAGATTTTACTTAGTTACTCTTTTTAAATAATTCATTGACGCCCTTTATTTGAAGGGCATGCCATTATTCTTTAATATCAACACCAATTTTTATGAATTCTGAACTTCCATTGTTATTTTTTAATTTAGGATGAAATTTCTATCCAAAAATTTTATTTATTAGGCAAATACCAAAATAGGCAACTATTTCGCTCTTTTTCTCATACATACTGTAAATGACAAGAGAACTAATCTCTTCTAGAGAAGAAGCCTTAACAGTATAAAAAGCTGTAAAATATTATACTTTTAATTAAAATCCTTATAGGACCTCTGCTCAGTGATATGAAAATATTTTGAAAATCCAAAGAGAAAATGAATTGTAGTCTATCAATATGTAGAATAAAAGAGTTGCAGGGTCTTTGAAGAAATATTTTAATTTTCAGAATATTCCAGAATTAATTCAGAACAGATACCTGATATGAAGAAAAACTCAAATGGATCAGTGCAACAAAAGCCTCGTGCATCTGAAAGTTAAGAGCTACATTCAGCTACAAATTGAAAATACACAATCCCTTAACTCACATTTAAATTCCTAATTTCACATACTGTTGAATAGAGAAGTTAAAGAGGAGTTAGGAAATAAAAATCTAGAGATTTTGTTGAAGGTGGGCCCTTAAGCTGAGCCTTTCTGCATGGAGCAGAAACAGTACTCCGGGAGAATGACAGATGATAGCATGGTTTGGATTCAGGGATATGTGTGACAAACTTCCATTTGGGTAAGTACTTTTCATCCATCAGTGATCCTTCTGTAAGGACAGCAAAGACAGTATCTGCAGGCACAGCCTGGTCTCCTCCTGAAGAGGGGATTATTCCTGAGTATTCTCCCACATGTAGGCTTGGCCAGCAGCATCTCCAAGGGAAGTCAAAGCAGGAAACACTGAACAGGGACCTGCATGATTTATATATACCTGCCTGACTGTGTAGCTGTACTGTCCTCTTCAGTTATAGAATAGGAAAACTCAAAGGTGATTCTAAAAATGTACAGAAAGATATCACTGCATATTTGGAATGCATAACTAACTTTCTCCTTAGGGGTACCCACTTCCTTCACTGAAGAGGATTTGGTTGGTTTTGGCTGTTTGATATTTTTTTAGCATTCTCCTAATAATGATTTAGTTTTTTTCCAAAAGATGTTTTACCCCAGTAATGTGAACAGACTTTAAAGAGCAATGGAAACACATATCCTCTCTCTTAGCCACATGCTTTACCTATTTGTATACTAAACCATGCTCCTTAACGCTAGTTCTTTCCATTCAGTTCCATGACAGCTGCCTTCTGGAAGGAACATGAAAGAATTCTCAGAGGAATCATTCTCCAAAATTTTAGTAATGCTGATTTTTATAATGCAGTGGAGAAGGTGCATACTATTCCAAGGAAGTTTTGAAAGAAAAGAGACAGCCTGTGTATTTTGAAAAGAGCATGGGGTGTGCTTAGTGCCCCAAATGAGGGTTAGCATCTCTTAGCTGTGTATAATCATATGACAGTCACAATGCTACTCAGCTCAGTAAAAGTTAGGATTCCAAAAGTACAATTTATAAGAAAATTCAAGCTCCAAACCTGTAGCACCTTGAGACTTTTGATACTTTCAAGACAGTCAAAAAGGAGTTGGAATACTTATATTCTGGATAAAGGCAACTAAATAATGCCTGATTCCCACATTCGTCTGTGTCCATGGCAGAGGGTGTTGGGACTAGGTGATTTTAAGGTCCATTCCAACTCCTTAAGTTTCTGTGATTCTATGATTTGGGGCTTAAGATAGTTTCTAAGTCTAACCCTATTTATACAATTTTATTGCTATACTTCTTAAAATTATTGCCTAATGAGTAATAAGAGAGACAAACCTTATGTAAGTAGTGCTGTCATTTCTTCACAATTCCTCTCTCAGTGGGAAAGAACTGAACACATTTGGTATGCATTAATAAAATAATGGATTGATTTTGAGAAATCTGCCCTACCTCTTCTTTACCTATTAATTTCCTGAATTACTTTGGACTCTCATCACTTTATTTGGATTTTCTATTCACATTAAGCTTAAAATAATTTTGCTGCAATTCTGTTGTTTCAGATTATACCTATTTCCTACCTAATAAAGTGTCACAAATGCCACTCCAGGAATTTATTAAATCATGTAAAAAGTAATCTGTACCAAAGTACTACATCTGCTATGATTCCACAATAGTCTGGTCTACTTTGGAATTAGAACCAGATGTTGCATTACATTAGGAGGGAAAATCTGACTAATAGGGGGTGGAGTAGAAAAATCAGGATTTTTTACCATTACCATCTGCTTTTTAAAACCTTGATGTATATTGGTTTGGTCCTTAAGGATTTTAAATACTTTGAATTAATAGAACTTCCACTCTGAAGAACTTGAGGCACAGGTTGGTATTTTCAGTCTAGGATTTTGTTAAATAGGTAAATATTCTGGAATAGGTTTCTGTGAATTATGACAGTGGGACGAGATTTCAAGTGAGTCATCTGTAGTAGTTTGTCCTCCTGAGTTATGGTAGAACTGAGGCAAATATTCCTTTGTAGTCCCAGGACTGGTAGTGGATACTTCAAGTGAGTTAACTTTAGTCAGCTTCCTTGAGAGTGCTTCTTCTGCCAGAAATAATTATTAGGCATCCTCTATTACTTAGTCAAATTCTCCCATGCCAGGGCACAACTCCCTTCCACGTCTCCTAACAAAAGATACTGTCTTATGACATAAGTTTTCCTTCCTCTAAAATTGTAATATTTGTATTTTGGGGGGGTTGCAATTAATTTTTTAGGGTATTCGCATTTTCATATTGCTTTGTTCTCTTCTCCCTCCCTCATGGATCAAGATTTTAGGTATCTTAAGAAACTTTCTTCTCTTCTTTTGATTTTCTGCAGATTTCTATTCTCTTTGAAATGCAGCATCCCAAAATGTGGGTGTTATTTCATGTAAAGCCAAAGCAGCACTGTATATATACAGGCATTCCCAGCAAGTTTGACTTACTGTGATAATCCTATTAATACAACCCGATACTGGAGCTGCTTTTTTATGATTGCTGATACTTCCCTAGTTTATATGCACTTTAATCTTTACACACTCCCTGATGAACCCAATTTGTGTTCTTAAATTTGATTACTCAGTTGTGTGAATTTATTTCCATATGTCCTTACTGATTCTCCTCAGATTTTAGAAACTTGCTCTGTTTTAGGAATATTCCATGTTTTAATCCAAACTTCCAAAATAATTTCAATACTTTTCAATGTCAACGCTTGCATATAAAAGTTATGTATGTTTTACACAGCCCTCCAAGTCTTCAGTGAAAGTTTACTACATGTTGGTAAATGTAGTATTTTACAGGACCCTACATCAACTTTATCATTGGAATATCAGAATTACTTTATTTGATTACTTACAAAAGCCCAGGCTTACATTATAGGATTTCCAACTAATTCCGGTATGGCCCACAACCATATAAAATTTTCAGATTTTCCCCAGCAAGTGTCTTTAGGATTGAAGTAATAAAATAGGCTGAAGTCAAAAGGTAATATTTCCTTCTCCTCAAAATTACCCAGTCAATTATTAAAGGACCAAAGAGATGTTCTGAATAGCATGCAAGGAGCAACTAGTAGCATCCTCCTGTTCAGGCAAACCCTTTGCCAGACTTTTTCAAATGTCAGTGCAAAATTGGCAAATATTTAACTCTCCCAACATCTTGAATTAACATATAAAAATGTCCATACCATACTAACCTCTGCATTATTACTTCTCCTCTCCTCATAGTGCACCAAAGATCACATCCAGTTTCTTGTTCCCTCCTGTTCTCTATTTTCTCCCCACTCAAAGACAAAATTATCTCTGCCTCAAAATTTTCACTGCCTAAAAGTGGTTCTTGTTCCTCACACTGCTTCTGCCTTATTGAATAGTCAACCCATTCAAAACAAAACTGCCCGTTGCTAGATTCTTATTTTTTCAGCTTCACAAAAAATTACTTCTGAAACCCACTTAGCAACTGGTGGGTTTCAGAAGGATTTCTCAGCTGCATGTTCTTTTTATGAATATCTCTTTCCTCTTATTGCTGCTAACATACAGACTGAGATCAAGTACCAATCTTTTGAAAATCATGCCTTATTCCATCATCTTTCCCCCCTAGTTTTAGCAAGAGTCTTCTCGGGGAGTGTTGCTTAAATGCTAAATATTTCTGAAGTCAGAAATGTTCAGGTTGCAGGGGCAGGCTCTTTTGGCAAAGAACGTTGATTTGCTCTTGGCCTCTGCAGGTCACCTGAGCAAAGTTTTTTGGAGAGTGGTACTGAATCTGTTAAGGCACAGACATGTAATGTACTTCCTTACCCCGATACCAGTTACAACAAAGCAAAATAAAACAAAAAAAAACCCCAAACCCAAACAAACCAAAACCAAACACCACCAGCACCCCCCAAAAAAAACCCAAACGAAACCAACAAAAACAAACAAACAAAAAACCCAAACACCAGAAGACAAAGAAAAAAAAGATGTTTGAATAATGTAGAAAGAGGCAAAAGTAGCTTTCCTCCATGAGGAATGAGAGACAATGAGTAGGCATGGCTGAATAATTTACCCAATGAAGGACTGAAGTACTGCTTTCAAAAAGCAAGGTGGAAACTAAATTCAGTTTGGTCATGGGCCAGCCCCTGCAGTAATGCTTTACATGAAACAAATTGTACTATTTTGTACTGTGGATACAATATTGCTGCTAGCAAGAATTTTTCTTGCGTCTTTCTAGTTCCGTGAGATACTTTTCTCTCTCAGGAAGATAGTAGCAGAGTTCTATAAACTATGAACACCTGCGACCTTGCCGAGCTTTGTTTATGTCTGTGAAAATAGACATAAATAGAAAAATATTTTGACAATGGATGTTTTAGGATTTTAGCCAGTCACCCCAAGGGGTGGCTGGTCCTTTGACCAATTATACTATGAAGAAAAAAGTATATAAAATAGTTTGTAAAATAATTAAATAAATCAATCTTGCTGCACAATTCCTGCCTGTTGGATCTCTCTTCACCTCCCTACCACTGTGGGATACCATAATATTGTACTATTTAGAGCATGTCCCTTCAGAAAGATTCCCAGCATGACCATCATCAGTAAAGAGTCTGAGAGGTAAAAAGGCAGTTTAGTGATAGGTGCAATGTCAGATATGGGACATCTAAGACAAGCATAAGATTCTCCAAAGAACTAAGGAATTCTCAAAGCAGAACAGAAGAATGATTTGTTCTAGTCCGCATAGCCAATCTGGCTGTCAGCAGTACAGGCAATACCAGAGAATAACAGGAAACCACACACAGAAAAAACACCTAACAGAATGCCAGATGTTGGCTATCTTATCTCCTGAAGCACAAAACTTTATATTTCAGAATTTCTGCCCCATTGACTTCAGGAAATATGTTTTCTTAGTTGTGGAACCAGCTATTGTTTAGACAAGATGGTTTGTAATATATGCATAATTTTATGTAGTGACAGAAATGGGATAACATCAACAGTGGGTACCCTATTTGTCGAATGTTTTCTGAGAATAGGAGGTGATGAACAGCAAAAAATGCACCTTTAAGTTTAATTCAGACATTGGCATCTACTGATCACTAAATTTTTGGAGTTGAATTCCAGATGCCAATAATACAGTAGCAGTATATATTAAATAATGGACTTTTTTCTCAAAAATAATGCCTAAAAATCATGATGTACCAAAAGGTCTTTTACTAAAGAAATTAATTGAGATTCATGAATTTCATGTTCAGAACTAATCATGCTGATGCATCGTCCTAAGGCTCAGCTTAAATGTTTGTATTTGCTGCCACAGCTGATTGTGCCTTACTTTTAAAAAAAGTGTCAATGCATCTATTCTGTTCGCAGTACATAAGGGCATGGGGCTCTAGGCCCCTGTGACATCTTGCTGATAATAAGATATTGCAACACTAAACCTAATTATATTGAATGCACGGTAAAAATTCAGCGGTACATATTACAGCACAAATTGTACCTTGACATATACCTATGGTGACCTTACCAAAGTCAAAGCATAGAGATTTCCCAGAAAAATTTGGTCTTTTGAATAAAGGCTATATAATGTGACATATGGTTATTTTTATCATAATTTGAAACATGAAATATGGGAGAAGCACTTTTCATTCTTTGCACAGAACTTCAACATTATCTAGTCCTCTTTTTTCCAGTGATCCTCTTGAAATCCTACTAAAAATCAGTTGGGATTTTGCCCAATAAGTAATATACTCATGATTCATGAAGTACATATTTGAGATCAAAACAGCACTGCAAAGGAAAGTACCAAGTCTTCTTTGAAATAAATGGGGCTCTCTTTGGTAAATTATTCTTCATCTAAAACCATCTATCATTTTATAGATTTTTTAATTAGATTGAGAGATTAAAGGTAGAAAGAATGATGGGAAATAGCTATTCAGATTCGAGTAAGAAATGATAGAGAATATTGACATACTTTTCTTCTCTAAGTTCTTGCCAGCAGGAGAAAGATTTAAACCTCACACCACAAAAATAGCACTTCTGCTGCTACTCTCAGTGCCAGAAAAAGAAAAGACAATTTGAATTGAGCTGTCCTCTCATGCTTTCTTGAATTCTCAGGAAAATCACTTCCACTGATTGATAATACTCAGCTAACTTAACAGATCTAATCTTGGCCAGGTTTTATATCCATCTTGTCCCTGTCTACCTGGTGGTGCTCTTGTCTAATTTCACAAAGTTTCTGTGGTGCCTGTTCCCCTTGGAGATATAGTGAAGGTGCCTGTGATACCATCTGCTGCCAGGTCTGAACCGGACTTCACATGTGAGGACAGAACAAGAAGGCAGGCCTGGTAAAGGGGCTGAGCCATGCCACTGCCCAAGCTGTGCCTGTGGAAAGAACTCTCTTCTTGGGCTCACCTGCCGTGGCAGCCTCTTATCATGTAAAACACTGCCAAATTCCATGTAAAAATTGGCTTGAACTCGTGCCCAGATTTTAATGTATTTTGTCCTCTGTGACTCCTAGTAAATAAATGCCATTGCTGATTTCTCTATTATCTGGTAACTATTGTTTAATACCATCTGCTGCATCAACCTTCACCTGCAATTTCTGTGCAAGAGCAAAAATCGTCAGGTGATAAGTATTTTTGTAAAGCGCTTTTCTGTACTACTGCTGTAATTTCTAGGGTCTGGCAGTGCAACTTGTTACTCATTTATAGCAGTACTCATTTGGACCCCACAGAGGAGCTTTTGTGAAGCAGTGCTCACAAGGATGACAGTCAGGTTCACAGAATGGGAAACTTCTTTTGTATGGGTATTCCCAGAAGGAAACCCAGAAGGCCATAGAATGATGTGGAGTACAGAATTTCATACAGAAAAAATGGCATAATATGCATAACCTCTGCTTGAGCTGAAGCAGTTTGCCCAGCATTTTGCCCAGCATAACAGCCCGAAGAGTGTTGAAGCAGCTGATAATATACCAGTATGGCCAATGATATAAAGGAGGTATTTAGTGTCCTTTAGCCTTCATAATGGCACTGAAAGTAACCCTGCTGAACTAATAGTGGGGAAAGAAGGGGGAACCTGGTGAGACTGGGCAGGCACATGCACAGAATAATTAGCAGAGGTCTGAGCTGAAGAGAGTCCCCACTGTTAAGTAGTTATTGCTTGCATCTCAGACAGTGCTGTGAATATTGCCTTTAACTGCTAATATTTGCCTGGAGACAAAGTGATTCAAACCTGACAGCAGACATTACTAAGTGAACAGGGAATCAGTGCCCTAATGATTATTTGCTCCTGGAGTAGGTCTCTGGCTTTTTAGTGGCAGGCAAACACAGCATGCTTCAACTAAATTATTGTATGCTAATGAGTACAATAATTTCAGATTAGGCGAGGTACTAAAGCAGGATGCAAATCTGTTCAAATGAGCAAACAATTTAACACCTCTGCTGATGGGTTGTGTTTCTGTTACCAGTTGTATGCATGTTTTCCTGTTTTAAGGATATGCTATAGTGCTCATGTTAGTATCTTTAAAAGGCCTCATACAAATATGCATGAGTTTCAAATGGTCAAATGGTTAAGAGGAAATAATAGAGGTATGGCACTTTTTTATCACTGCCTCTGGATTTATGTGCATAGTTATATTTGACCTACAGGCAGAGAGGAATGAAACAATAATTTTCTTGACATTGCTATTTAGAAATTATATAACAATGGGGGATCTGACAGTCACTCTTTAGCACTGGTCATAGACTTCTGAACTGCACATCATTTCTAACACATAGCAGACCTATTTAATTGACTTCCCTCCCTCTCACAAGTGAATCATCAGTAATACTAAATAGGTAAACCCACAAGATAGGAGAAGAGACTATACCAATTTACTGTGCCAATGCAATCTATTTGGACTCTTTTCTGCTACACTTTTCACTTCAAGTATTTAAAGATGGATTTCTTTAAACAAAGCTGTTGAGAACTTTGTTGGACAAGTTAGGTCAAATTAGATCTTTCATCAACACTATACATCTGCTGTATCTTTTTCAGTCTATGGATTAAGATAAACATGGTAGTTCTTACTGAAAAGTCATAAGAACTACTTTTTAAGTCTATTCAAATCTTTGCAAGTTATTTACAAAGGTTTTTATTTTCATCCTGCATTCTTCCTTCACTTTTGTCTCTCAAAATCCCTCAGATATTTTAGGCGGCATGTAATTTATCTGTATCATGTTAACACCTGGCAAAATAATGTGTGGCATATGGCCTAATAACTTATGAGCACAAAAAGGAATTTGGCATTGCATGAAAAATTAATATCAAATTCCTGTGTAAATTAGTGGCAAGGGGATGTGATTTTCCAGCACACATACGTATCTCCGATAACAAATTGCAGTTTAAGGCCAATGAAGTATCTGCCACAACAGAAAAAACTGTCTTTCTCACTCTGTCTGCATCTGCTTGTAATTTCTTAACAAGTTCAGTAATGTAGGTAATTTTCTACGTACAATTAAAAAAAAAATAATAATCTGGCATCATAGTAAAGCATGCTAGTGATAATTGTAATTTTTTCAGCCGATTTTTATTTGTAGATGATACAGTGAAATAGTATTTCTACCTAGTATTTGATCTAGTCTAGCCCAGTTAGATATAATCCAAAAGATCCCATTCATAAAGGGAAATAAAATGAGAGGAATTAGTTCTTTATGCACCAATTGCTTTCCGAGGACTTTTGAAAGAACTTCCTGCATAGTCATTGTTTCTCTTTTAAAGTCCTTCAGGTCACTTTCATTATGCAAATTTTTAACATAATATGCCCATTTGATCTGAAGACAAATTATTTTCTCTTTTGGAAAGGCCATGGCAAAATATTATTGCACATTTTTTCTTTTTATTCTTACAGTAGTCACATTGAAAACATTTAATTATTTGCTAAAGTTTGATACTTTGAATTTGACTCAAGGAAGTGGACATCATCCCTTTAACAAACTAAATATCACTGGCTTTGTTGTCAGGAACATAATGCTTCACCACCTTTTCTTTGCTTGGCAAGTCTGAAAGAATAAACCTAACTTCTTATTTAGGCACTAATTCGAGTCTCCTGAGTTGGAAGTGCTGCTGTGTTCAAAATCCCCTTACAAGATGATTTTATAACCTGTACTCACCTCTGCCAGGGAGATCACACAAGGTCTGCATGAAAGGCTGACCCAAGACTCAGGCTGCTTCTCATTTTCTAGGCTGGCTTTAAAATCCTCTGAAGAAGCTACCTCACCACAGGTAGGAGATGAGAAATTTGAAGGGTTGTTACACACTGCCAATGTTGATGTAAGGGTGGTGGAAAGCTATTGGGCACAGCAGGGCATAACGAGAAATTCACTCTCAGCTCGGTGATCTCTTCCATGCAGGCCACAGAGCTGCTGCAACCTCACAGGCAAGGTCACATTTCTGAGACTTTCTCTCTTTGCTTTTGAAATAAAAGAGCCTACAAGACACATGCTCTTTTTCAAATCATAGAGTGACACATCATCACATGAAGAATAGGACTTTTTACTCCTGCCGTTCTTCCAGCTTCCTCACCATTCTTTTTAGGGATTTTTCTTTTCAACATTTTCAGTGGAATTATTTTCTGTTGTTTCCTCCTTTCTCACGTAACTATTACTCCACTGCAAAGATTTTGTTTCAACCTGACACTCTTGCTATAATGTTCTGTCTGTCTTCTGCTTTGTTTCGTATTTCTTCCCCACTTTAAAGTTTAGCTTCACAAATTTAATTTTCCTGCTTAAATCTAGGCTTTAGCTGCAGCTCAGACCACCACAATCCTCCAAGACTGCATACACTCTGCTACTTGCATGGTAGGTCACCTTTTGTTATTAGCTTGAATACAGCCGTTAGGACTGTGCTAGAGACACCAAATTTGTGCCACTCAGCTGGCAGGACATGGAAGCCCTGAAGGCACAGCAGCCGATGTGGTAATTGGAGAGGTGAAGAAAGTTCATGGCCAGTAGAGGAAAGACTGAGGTTGCCAAGGGAACAAGACAGCCCTGCTGTGCATTCCTTTAAATTGGAGATTTTTTCTTTCTTGTTTTGGTGGCATATGCTTTACAATTTAATTTTTACCATCTATTATCCAGATATTTCATTAAGAAAGATGTATTTCAAGGATCAGCTTGGCATTTTCACCCACCCAGTGCCCTGGAAAAGAGAATACTGGCAAACCTCTTTATCTTCCTCATTCTTAATTTGTGTTATATTTTCAGTTTTTGATGTTTATTTACTGAAATTTATATTGCTACTGGAATAATCAGTGGACCTGCAGTTCTTGCTTCCTGCTATGGCACGGACATCCCACACCAGGAAGGACCATTCAATCCCATTTTAGTAGCAGGCAGTGCCAACAGAGGCATTGAAGTCAGCCTGATTGGGCTGTCTGGTCTAATCAAGAGCCCGTGGTTCTCTAGAAACAGTTTGCTAATTGCGTAGACCTGGACTTAAACAAAACCTGTCCCTCCTACCCAGAGCTCTTTGACCACTTCCACAGTACAAATCTCCATTATGAATTGCTCAGATGCACATTTTGCTCCTTCTTTTGTCATTTCTGTCTCATTAGCAGTCTTGTTTCTCTGTGCCTTCGAAGAATAAAATATTTTATGATTCACATTCAGCCCTAGTTTTAAAGCAATACAACTGTGAACAGTTGCCTAAGAAGCTTCCTAAGCTTCTTTCAGGAGGGCTGGGATAGCAAGAGAGAGGTGAGAGTGTTTTCCTTGGATTTTTATCTGCTTCATCTAGGTCGTTTTCACTTTAAAAAAAGCACTCATTGACATGAAACTTCTTTCATAATTATATGAAAAATAAAGAATACTGACTGACTTTGAATTAAGTCACAACTTCAAAGGTGTAAGGAACTTCTTATGGTATCAAAATGTCATTTTCCTCATGATATAGGAGCTGTTGTCTCCTGCATTGCTGCAGACTGCCATTCTTTTACCCCCAAAGGTATACTAATCAATTCTTAAACAGTCCTACTTCATCCGTGTTTTAGATGTCTGAACTACTGAGTGATCTTTGTAGCAGACACATCTGAAAAAGCAGCATTCACAATGCTTATGCATAATTTACAGTATAATTCTTTACACTTATCTAGCACCTTTCAGCTTAAGATTCCAAAGCTCTTTGCAAATATTAATTAATTTATCCTTCCAGTGGTGCTTGAAGATAGGGGATATTACTATTCCTCAGGAGACACAACGATAAAAAAAGAAAAAAAAGAATGTAACTTTCAGCAAGTCATTGTTGCTATATAGATTTATTTTTTCATAAGCAAAATGGAGATTAAAAAAAGAAAGTAATTTTCAAAAATGTTATTAAGAATAATTATTTTCACTTTCAAGAGAAGTCTGAATAATTGTAGAGCAAAATATTATTTTTTAATACATATGAACTTGCAAATGCCCCAACTCTTGCATTCAGCTAATGCAATACTGAAATAAACAGGAGCTCGACACCCAGTCCCTATGCACTTTTGAGTCTTGACCAAAGTCCCAGCAGTACAAATGGGTACAGATGGGTGTATCAATCCCTCCCAGTCCTGCGGCGCTCACCAGGAATTCAAGGACCTTATTGTGTTTTTTCATTTTTAAATTTAAGCATTCCGACTTGTTTCTTGTCCACTTTTCTTTTGTCCCGTAAAAATACTGTCTGCTTTGAAAAGCAAAGAACTGTCATTGAAACTCTAATTTTTTTGAGTTTCTGAGAGCATTTTGACACTTAATCAAGTCTTGCTGCTCCCAGCTCCCTTTATTATGATAATGTATTACGCCAAATTGAAGATGGCAAGAAGAAAATTACTTGGATGATGCCTTAACACATTGAACGAAGGCCTGCTCTCGCTGAAGCCCATAGCAACACTCCCATTATTTGCTTAATGCTGATGTTGTATTCTCAGCCATGACACAGAGCAAAGAAAAGCCAGTTACACTGTGCTGAATATATTAAGACGTTAGCAGGATTGGGAACTTGAATTCCGTGCTGCTATGGTGTTCTAATATGATATTTGATGTCTTGTTAAAATGGAGTTGCCTTGTCTACTCCTAAACAGTTATTCCTATGCCACCTTCCACTGACTTGAGTATTTCGTCAGGACTTTTCATTTTAAAAGGATCCCATTTTCACACTTCTCTTTCACAGGACTGGTGCATACAGGAGAACTTTGTAACTTGAATAAATCTCCCTCCAGCAATGCCGTGTTTCTGTAATAGCCCCAGAGAGCAATATTTATTCCAGTGCTGATGCACATTGGTTAAAGTTTCTACTAAACTTATGAGTTTTCATTTCCAACTGAATGTTTGTCTTTGAAGATACACAGTCACTTTTGTTTTAACAGATATGTAAACTAGCAGGGAATTTACCTCTTGTTACTTCATAAGGAAACAAATCTTTTTAAACCTTTCTAAAAATATTTAGACTTTTGCTACCCACAATTAAAGTTATATGTCTCCTAGTACATTAACCACTGACAGCTTTTGTTGTCATAATTTAAAACAACTCTGGCCTGAAATGCATAAGCTATGTTTTCACTTAATCTAACTGGCAAAATTATTGTAATAAAACAAGGAATGGAGAAACAAGACAGAAATCTGGCTTGTTTCTGGATACAAACATTGTTTTAATATTAGTGTCAACAAATATATAAAAATTATTAAAATATTTAAATGTTATATATGATTTTTGCATCATCAATGTGGCAATCAATATAACATAAAATAAATCTAAATATAGGGCTATTCAGCATCCTGGCCTTGAATCTTAGCACTACTAGCTAATTTCTTTGTAATACATACATATATTATGTATATGAATCTATATTATGTACATCCACATATATTAACATCCATCTTCTTAACAAGTACCATACGTGTGAGTTAAATGTTTTTGTGGTTTGTGACTTTTAGCATGTCAAATTGTAAAGGCCAGCATCAAGAGTTTTCCCCCAGGCGCTTTATTTTTGATAGATTCTACCTTTGTGCAAATGGGCTTCCAACCATATAATAAAAACAGGACTCATGGGCAGCTGGCTCTTTCACCTTGCTCTCTTACACTCTCTTTAGTGAGTCATGCAACTCTGTTATGCTTGATTGAGTACTTCACTGAAATCCAAGTGGATGACTCGCTACTAGTGCAAGCATATCAAGCTCTCTCCATACCAGCTCACTCAGTCACAGATAATTATACGACTTCAGACTGCGAAAAATATATTATGGGCCTGTAACATACACCAGAGTGGATAGAAATTGTATTATAAGTAATCATGACACAAAGAGTCTCAAAACTGGAGTAAAAAGGATGCTACACGTAGTTTAAGCCCTTTCCACAGGCTCAGCTTTCCTGGCTCGCTGGTCATTCCTGAAGTCCTTCAGTGATAATGATTGTAACTTGTGGAGACTACCAGAGGGCACTTATGAGGCTATGGTCCTATGTGAGTTAGAACTGGGTCTACCAAACACAGCAAGACACCTTTGTTTTGGATCATGGATGGGCAGATGTTCTCTGTGTATAACATTTGTGCTAGCTATGCTCTTTTACATTGGTTCTATGCCGATTAGAAAAGTAGAGAAAAAGCCTGATCTGGCATAAAGTTAGAGACGCAGACAGATCTGTCAGGTAGCCTGGCAACATGGAGTTAGTTTATTAATATTTTAAAATAAAATTGAGTCAGTGAAGTACGTACATACCACATCAGTGACTTTAATCCTATGCCTACCATGGTTTTGATTCCACAACAGGACAGGTTTGTCATTATGGTGGATAGAAAGGGCAGCAAGAACCATGTGCATACAGTTCAAAGGTTAAGTCAGAGCCTATAAGCTCTCCATAACTCTTTTTCCCAAAACTGTCAGTAATATATGTCTTTTGAGGAGACAGACTCCCAAGGTGTCTTTCCAGGGACTTTAATGAATACATGCTGAAATTACTGAACTCAGTGTGATTGCTTCATCCTTCTCGTTGTACCAAATAAAAGTATCCATTGCTTGCTTTTTCATTATTGTAGTACAATGACTGGATGTTATTTTAAACCACCTCCTTTAAAATGCAATTTTCTTCCTGCAAGGGTAACTTGTTACAGAAACTACTGCTTCACACCAAATGAGACACACATCATTTTTTATTTATTGTTTTATCCTCACACATTTTTATCACACTTTCAAATTCTAATGCTTATAATTCTTAACACAGAGTATTTGCACACAAGACAGATAAGAAGACACAGACATATTCATGTTTTCCAATTATTAATCATAATGTGACTGTTGACTTTGTGGCAAGTTTACTTGGCTTTCCAAGATTTAAGTCTATTCCAAGATGCAGAGCTTTGCCAAAAGTGGTTGTAACTTTCACAACAGGGAGAATCCGCAACTGTGTTCAGAATCTTTTCATTCAGAAACTTTTCTAACTCCTCACTATTACAATAAATTTCTGTGAACCTCAATGCAATCTCTACCCCACATCCTTTCGCTGACAACACTGATGTTTTCAATTCAAAGTGTCTTGTAAGGTAAGTGCTAAGCACATGACCTGGTGCTTAGGTAAGTAATGTTTAAAGTCACTTGCTAGGAGAAGGTAATGTAAGAGAGATAAAGTATGTCCATATATAAAACAAGCAAGAAAGGGAGTGTCCAAATTAATTACTAGTATTTTGAACCTTTGTGAATAGCTATTTTTACTGTGCTTTTAAAATTTATGTGGTTGTCTTACTTTTCCACGTGTATGCACTTTACTAAACAAGTGGGGTGAAGAGAAAAAGATACTGAAGTATTTGTCTTCCAGCAACTCAGATCTCTCTGACTTGATATCACAAAATGTCAACATGTTCTGAAAATGGTCTGCTATCAATATACTGTGTGATTGTACGTAAAAATCCATTTGACTCTGTTTGGATTCTAGAATTAATATGAAAGGAGTTTCTCTTCAGACTTTAGTCAGGGACTTCTTTTCATGTTCTTATATTCATAGAAAATTAGAAAAACAGGGCTGAAACAGACTACAAATGACAGCTGTACAGTGGTTGGACCAAGACAGACTCTCTTACACCTTGATCAGTCCTGAAAACATGTTTTGTATAAGCTGTGGTGAAGACCTCCAATGATGAAGACTCCTAATCCTCCCCAGGCTATCTGTTAAGGCTGATAAAATGAATCCAAGTGAATTTCAAACTAATCCAGATGTTGTAGAATTGGCTCTAAACTGAAATTTCCAGAGGGTTTCAGTGTGGAAGGACAACCAGCTGTGTAAGGGCTCTGAGGAACCTTCTCTCCTCTGCTCTTGGATTACGTACGTGCAGGGTTGAGAGACATTCACATTCCCAGTGGTGAAAGCATTCTCATTCTCCCCACTTTTACAAATACAGTTTCTATCATAAAACAACATAATCCCACTCCTACTTTATCCAACATTCTTCCCTCTAGATTAATCACAAATAGCTGGGAGGAGAAAATACAATTACATCCCACAATCCCATGTTAGGCTACCAGACATTGCTTTGTATGTGCAGGATCGAATGAGTCATAAGGAAAGGAAAAGCCACTGAGGATCTTACAGATATTTATTCATTTTCATCTGTACTTTTGTAAACACTTTGAAAGCTGGAGTAAAAGATGTTCCTCATTCAGCTACAGTTCCATAGATAATGTTCTATGACTACAAAGCTAAATATTGCCAGCCAAGAGTTGGTTCTACTGACATAGCTGCCTCCTGGACAGATCAACTAGCAAGCCTCCTTCACTGAAATATGAATAAAATAAGACACCAAAAGTGACCACACCCTGACAATGATGCCAGCTGACACAGAACAGCCTCTATTCTGTGCTATTAACTATCTTAATTTTTGGAGCAGAAACCTGTTCAAGGCATCTGGGAATGATCAGTGAATGGTATTCCCTAGCCATCTCAAGGAGACATTTGGATGATAATTGTGACCAGGATTGTTCTGAAAACATAACAGCATAACATATGGTTACTAGTGCCTAGAGAGCTCCTGGAGAAGGCATACAGTATTCCCATAGGTATGAAAATGTTTACTTTGCTTCATCTGAGCCCACATTTCTAAGCTGTACCTTATGGCTGTCCTAATCAGCTGGTACAGGCACACGAAAAAAAAAAAGAGAGAGAGAGAGAGATCATGAGGATCATAGGAGCACGTTTTCTTTCCCCGGACGGAAGCTGGGTTGTAAAAAACGTAATTTAGAAGTTCTTGCCTGAGTTAGAGTTGACTCCCCCGGCTGTCATACAAATGAAAGCCGGTGTTCCTTATTCACATCAGTGTTGTGGGCTGGGGAAACCTGCAGCCCCAAGTCTTGTGATCCAGGGATAAAATTTACCCAGATTCAAGGTTAAAGGTCAGGCAGGTCCCTGCGTCCACAGTGCATCAGGCCTTTTTCACTGGTTTTGATATTTGATATCTTCTACTCCACAGAATTAAAAGAGAGATAAAAAGTAACATAGTATTCAAATTATTTACACCCTTGACTGAGGTTTTCAAAGGAATGAATTCTGAGGCAGGACAAACTCAGGAGCTGTATTCACTTAAAATAAATCTAGGATTCCAATTAGGAAAGCTGTGAGCTTTTTTGTTTCTTAACTGCCTGGAGACATGAAATACTTTGTGAGGCTTTAAAAAATTCCCTATAATTCCAATTAAAGGCTTTTATATTTACTCCTAATGTGACACCTATGTAAAATAGTTGTTTGCAGTTATCTTTGGCAGGAAGAGATAGCAGGAAAGCAACCAGAATTGTTCAGTAAGCCCAACAGGCTACCTGGGAGAGAGAAACTCTATGAAACCATCAGCAGTGGCTGCACAGGAGAAACAAATGCTCCAGTAAGGCTCTGAGGAGCAATTCCCCTGTGGTGTGCTGCCTCATCCTCAGAGCAGGATGAATGTCATTTAGGAAAACCAAATTATGTAAAGATGAGAAAAGCAACAAAATGAATCACATCAGAGGTGATCCCTAACAAGCCCATAGCTGAAAAAAATTTACATTTTGCATTGATTGGGAATTCTATAGATTGGCCTGTTTTTTCCTGTCTTAGAAGGATTTATATATATGTTTTGTATGAGAAAGACTGTAGCTTTCTAAGAGTTTCTAGAACCTGATAAGACTTCCCTTATGATTGCAGGCTTTAATTACTATAAAAATCCTATTAGTTATTCATCAGTTATCGTTGTTACTACTGCTGATTGTTTCTTATATGACTGCATATCACCGCACTTTACTGAATATTATGGTATCATTATAGCATAAGTTTTAACAATATTAAATAGTAATAATATGGACAAAATGAACACTGCCACTAACATTAATAATATGCTCCAAGGGTGAAATAAAATCATATCGTCATCAATAAGAAAATGTTTTATGTACCAGAGGGGTGAATCAAAGTCACAAGATTTGTAATGCTAATAAACTTCAAGCCACTTTTTGAGAAATACAATTTTAAGTATACAAAGGTCAAATTGAAATAATTTTATCTGGCATATTATAGCAGACAATATCCAGATATCACCCACAATTACTGTTAGGAAAGAAATGAGTCTGTATGATCAGCTCTACAATATTTTTTCTTTAGATCTCTTCTCAAAGTCAGAATTTTTTAAAGCAAGATGTGTTCCTCAAGATTGTGTGGAATTTCATTTCCATTTATAATGAAATCATCCATGAAAGTAAATTATATATTTTCAATTATTTTCCCATTCAAAGGTTTCCTCAGCAAAATTGCATTGTTTTGTGATCTACAAATAATTTTTTAAAAATAATTAATTCAAAACCCGTATGTGCTGATCTTTTGTTGTTGTTGTCGTTGTAAATGTCTATGCATCTAGAGTAATTTTTTTCTGAAAATAACATGCAATTTGGTTAAGTGAATTGAAGTAGTGATGTTTTCTGTATTCAGAATTTTGGGAGTAGAGGATAGGTACAATCAAACTCTGATAAGCAAACATATGCTTATACATGATCCATTTGTGTCACAGCTGATGGCTGTCATTTGTAACTTGTTGTCCTGGATGGGCAGCTCCTTGCTCTGGAAATCCAGCAGAGCATACGGATTTCTGGCACCTCTTATGGAATGGAAGAAATCTTCCATTTGCATCTTCCTGCTTGACATAGCAATTGCCAAGTATCAACGGGTTTAATAACTTAAACTCCTATAATTTTGTGTGTGGTGGGCAAGGCAGGTAAACTCATAAGGAATGTGCTCATTCTGGTAAAAATTATGGCCTTGATCTTGCCTCATTAAGGTGAGCAGAAGTTCTGCTGCGGCTGTGGGAGGAAGGGATTCATGCAATCAACAATCAGGAGAGGAACAAACACTCACAGCACTGAGATGTTAATGTTCTGATTTTCTATCAAAGGAATATTTTTATCTGGCTTTACTTAAGAAAAACACTGAAACATATTTAACTCATTTCTAATGGTAATCAAACATGTGCTTAAACTATTTGGGAATGACAGTCTATAACTGGAATTATACGTGCAAAAATGAGGTGAGCATATAAAAATAAATAAATCACTACACTTGTACGAGGTAAAAGGAAATAGTTCTCTTACTTGCATTTATATCCTTCTAGTATTATCAACATATTGCTTATCTAAGTGTGATTTGTTTTTTATCTCATTAAAAATAAAATTAATTTTATTGAGGCAAGGATTTAAGGAGGAGTGTTTTTCATTAGATATAGCTCTCCTGCATGGCTGAACCACATCTGAAATGCTTAGATACTACATGTTTCTCCTCTGCACAAAAGGTTTAATATAACAAAACATTATTATAGGCAACATTATTTTGTTGCATGATGAAGCTTTTCATTTATTAAAATATGAGTTCTTTGGGATGTTAAATTTAATATATGCTTTAGTAAATAATGGGAATGGGAGTAGCTGTAGAGTGGTTGCAGCTTGGAAAGCATGCATATGCTGCAAAGTCATATCTGCTATCCAAACTACTAGCTTTTAATGTATTAAAATAAGTATATCAACATAATTATTACCCTTTACTTCAGTTTTAATGAGTAAAAAACCATAATAATACATGAGAAGAAAGAAGGCTGACAGGTGTATTAGCAAATAGGCTTATAAAGAAACATGCAATTTTGTTTCCAGCAGGGATGTAGAATAACAAAAATAACTTAAAATTAAGAAATTGGTAGCCAAGTTCAAACATTCTTAAGCAGTATTCAAATATCTTAAAACACGCACTTCATCTGTTGGAGATCAATATCTGCAGTACAAAACATTTTATGGATGGTTTTATGTCACTCTGAATAATTATTTAAACACGCTATTTAAAAGGAAAACATCCTCTGTAGCACAATAGCCAGCCAAACCCTGTCGAAAAGCAAGTGAGAGCAGTTCTTCTTTGCCACATAATATGTGCAACACCCAATTTATGATAAACCAAAGGGCCCATCTGGTGTGTATGTGCCTACATTCTTGCTGCTCAAAGATAATACCTCCCCCAGAAGGCTGACTTCAGCCACACTCTCTGGGGACCCAGAAGAAAACTAGCCTCTATTAGGAGGGAACTAATTCATTCCAGAGGAGAGACCACAAGTAGCATTATATAAACACAGGAAACTGACCGGGAAACTAGGACTTATGCAGCAAAACAGATGTAAAAGTGAAATGACAGAGTAGAGCCATTTAGTGGATTTTTACGTGAATGAACACCTTCAACAAATAAGAATGTGAGGAGCTCCCCAAATTTCCCTAGTTTTTTGTTTATACCAATCAACTTATGTTTAGGGGCAAGTCTTTTCCTCAAAAGGGGACAAGCAGCAAATACAACCCCAAATCTCAAAGACCAGTCATTAGACTGATGTACATCATGGGGTAGCATTTTGTTCTCCTCTGCAACACATAGCCCAGGTTCTGCACACTTAGCTCTTGAGATGCTTTTAAATGGTACGTCCAGTGCATAGAAAGGCACCTGCCTGATGAGGTATGAGCATTCTTAAACAGAAAGACAGACGCTGTAATACTCAGTGATGCAAAAGAATTTGTGTGGACTTTGCCCAAGGCAATGTCTTTGACCTAGATTTGTTGCCTTTGGTTTTTAGACAAATTATATTTTAATATTCATCTCTTGCATGCTGAGCTTTTAGCTTGGGACAGTATCACCTATAAATAACTTCAAATAAATAAGCACAACTAGATAGGAACAACTGGTCAAAATGGAAATGGGATATGTTTGAACTGCAGAAATAGATAAAATGAGGAACCTACCTAGTAGCTCTGCTTAAGAAATTTAATAGCTTGCAATGACTGATGCCAGGACAGAACCAAGCGGACAATTTTCTGTCAGGGAGATATTAGTCTGTCTTAAATTATTCCAGACTAATAATCACATTAATATTGTGTTGCTCATTTATCTATGTCTACAGGTTAACAGAAAAAGGAAAGGAAAAAAAGTATTAAAAGGTGAAGGCAAAATACTCACAGGAGTAGTTCCATTTGGCCATAAGAACACTGTTTCCTGTCTCTTTTAACCCTAGAAAATAATTCTTATAATCAGTAATTTAAAAGACAGCCTCTTCTTTATTCCACTGGCACCATACCTTTGTAACTTTGAGGTCAAAGAAGCAAACAGCTGCGGCAAATGAATCTAAGCAACTAGTCTGGTAGCTCCTCATGGGGAAGAAATGGATTGTGGCAAGGCATCTGTAGGATTTCCCTAAGGCCATCGCTACATAGTAACTTAAAAATGACATGCAGTCTTGCAGTGTTCAAGTGATCACTTAGATTAAGTTAACAGAAAGATCGTTCTTTGTAAGGAGAACAACAAATGACAACCAAAAAATATTGGTGCTTCAGCAGAAACATACGTACTTACACTGCATTTGCTTACCCCCCACAGAGAGGAGAGAAAACCTTTTAGCACTCTTAAAAGTGAGAGACGAACAGCACTGTCCGGAGCCAAGTGTTGCAGAGATGGCAGCAATGTGTGAACCATCCCTCCCTCGGCAGCACAGCCAGTGCTCCTGACCCCCATCACTGTGGGGTTGAGCAGGCTGCCAGCCCTGCTGTTCCTTTGTGCTTGGGAAGATGAAGTGTTTAGGATGCAAATGAAGGTCGACAGAAAACCATTGCACCTATCTCTTCCTGATCACTTGCATCACTTTTTCTCCTCTGAAACCTGGGGTCTGCTTGACGGAAAATGTATTCACCTTTTCTATGGCTGCTCTTTGTGACTGTGACAAGGCACCTGCTTTTCTGTAGGCACCTCCTGTCTGAGTCAGTATAGCCCAAGGAGATTTCAGGAGTCAAAGAAGAGGATTGAGCGCCTATTTCCACCAAGGTCCCAACATTGCTGAAGTATAACAACTGCGGAATTACTCAGCTTGTTCAGTCAGGAGTGTTCTCTTTTCTTTCCCCAAAATAAATCTCCATATCTTTGGGGGCTGGAATCAGCCCTAAGCAGGAAACCCTAACAGTCATGCAGATTGAAGGGCAAAATTGAGGTTCTTGCCCTTGCTGTGGTTTATCATATCCACACCCTAGAAACACAGAATTTTCTGTTTTTGACAGAACTGCTTTGCTGTATCTTCAAGAAGCATTGCCATCAGCAGGAGCCACAACCCTGTGCTGCCTGGAAAGGTTTTGCAATGCAACACCCAGTACTGCCAGGGCATGCAGCAGAGGTTTTGCCAGTCTGCAAAGGGCTTTTGGTGCTGATCCCTCAGTAAAAGAAGCTTCTCTTACATCAGAAGAATCTTGGAATAGTACCCCTACAGTGTATTTTTACATCATAACATTCTTGGAGCAATGCCCCTACAGTGGACACCCCTACAGTAGACACCAGAGATCAGCCTCTGGTGCTAAGCTCTGGTATTAGTATAAATGATAGCTGAAATGTAGTAAATTTTATCTTTAAGAAAGCAGACAATAGACTGTATAATGTTCTAAAAAAAACCTTAAATGCCCCTGGTGAATTTATATTGACTTGCTTATTGACAGCTAGAGCTTTTTTGCTAATTAACAGTGTGTCTTTTCAGCAAACAATTTCCTGTAACAGACTAAAGAAAACTTACTCTTGAACTTCATCTAAAAAATAAACACTGGAAGGGGACAAAAACCTATACAGAGAAAATGGCTGAGGAAAAAAATCAGGACTATCTTTAGTTGATAGTTTGGAAGTAATATTGAATGCTTTGCCTAAATAACACTAATGTGCTATCCTGAGCGCCCATAAAAAGCACATGCTAAATAGAGCAATGTACGTATTTTTCATGCATTTTTAAGAGGGTTGACTATGTGGGAGGAGGAAGAAACACTAAAAGAGCTTCAGCTGAGAAAGGAACTACTAGTAATTATCTTGTATTTTCACCAAAACCCATCTGTAGATATCCAGTAATGAGCTTACAGATCCTGAGGTTAGAAAACCGTTCAGCCTCAGAAATTGAGTGTGAAAGAGATCTAATCTTGTGTTCAGCTATTCCAGAGCCAATTCCATTTAAATAACTAGACCTATTTGAACATGTACTATCAAAATTATGAAAGGTTTGTTGAAGTCATAGGATTGCTGTTTTCTTAATGAGCATAATTAGCATTAGAATCAAGTGGAATTGCAGGAGTCTCCATCATGACTGAACTATTAGGTTCTGGTATCCAAAACTGAACCAGAATTTTTGCACTTAAGTAACTGGATGAAATTGTGAGGGATGGTTAAGCAATTTAGCATAGTTTATTTATTTATTGTCCTTACATTTTATATCACTATATGAATATTTAAGTCTAACGTAAAGCAAGAGATATTTCTGTTTCCTATATAAAATGCAATAAATTAGTTAGCATATTATAGATATAAGCTCAAATCTTGATTCAAATTCATCTTTCCTAATTTGATTAAAGAAACTTTCTCTAGAGGCAAACATAAATCTTACCTCACAATGTCTTTCCTGAGCTAATGTTTGTTAGGAATGTGTCAAGAAGGAATTACTTTTGCCCATAAGTCATCACTTTTGCCCATAAGGAATCTCATCTTTTAATACTTTTAGCTTGACACTAATACTTGAGTTAGATGCCAGAATCAACAAAATAGACTTTCTCCTCCAGCAGGGCCAAAAGCTTGACAGGCTGCCAGTGGCTTGGGGGTAAAGCAGGTCAGGTATGCTCTGATGGAATAGACCTTGGTGTTTGAAATGCTACTCTGCTGCACACAGCATATTTCATTCAAAATACCTCATATTTTAATTTTCACTCTATTCAAGATTAGTTCCAAGGGACGCCCATCTCTGATTTGGCAGGTCCATCCCAAGGCAGACTTCTGCAGCTGGCTGCTGTGTGGTAGCAGAGAAGCCCACAGTAATGATCATTTTACCTCCAAGTTCTGATAGCTTTTGGTTAACTGGCAGGCTCATTTATTTTTTGACTTTTATATTGAGTTAAGGCCCAAACCACATAGGTACATGGTAACAATTGTGAGCTAGAAGTGCTTACTGTCCTCTTTAACCCATTTTTTATTCACCGAACTCAAGCTCTGATTAAACAGAGGTCACTTTGAGATGCATATAGGACAGCTCAAACAAATAAAATTCTCCAGCTGAAAAGAAAAACAGAGGTGGAGAAGAGAATGAAAGATGACAAAGGAAAATAAAATAAACATAAAGGAAGAATAAGTTATTTTAAGAATTTTTAGGCAGTAATACCATGATTGACAGTAAAATAAATATTATTCTATAATTGGGGAGTGGTGCATTGAAAGTAGAAAAAGGTAGATTTTTGGTGTGTTTTCATTTGACGGACTACCTTCTGTCAAATTCAATGTAAACCCACAATTCTGCAGGTTTTTTTATATGATTTGTAGAGTTCAAGTCTCTACAGTTGCTTCTTAGTATAGTTGCTAGGTATACATATATTTGTAAATTCTGATTTCTACTGCAGTGGTACTCGAGGAGGAAACAAAGCAAAGTCCTCAAACTGTTAAAAATTACTTTATTTCTTTCCTTTTATTTACAAAAGAAAGGTTAAAAAAAAGGCAAGCCCTGCAGGCAGTAGGACCTTCAGGATCTCAACACACAGTGCTGCCCTGTGCAGGATGAGGACAGCCAGAAACAGGCACTGAGAAGGCACAAACTGCCCCTATTCATCTGAAACCAGGCTCTGCTAGACTAAATGCTAGCACTGTTAACCCTTTCATCACCAAGGGGAGACATCAGGAAAAGCAGGCTGACCTACATGCTATCTATGCTCCCTTTATCTGAATAGACTTACCACTCAAACAGGCCTGCATGTTTGTGGGAAAAAGAGTCAGGTGTTCTCTCAGGGGGTCTGCAGCAGTGGGAGGTCTGTTTCAGAGTGGAGGATCCAGCGTCCAATCTGCTTTAACCTTGGGAAACTAAGAAACCATTATAATTACAGAATTCTATCCCCAAAGACAGAAGTCAAGCTTATCCACAGCTGAGCAGAATTCTGTCCTTTTCTTACACCTTCTTTCTTCTTCCTCTTCTACTGTCAAAAGCCAAAGGCAAATCTTCCTCCATATGAAACAAGGATGTCTTAAAGAGGAGTTAATAGTTTAAGAGACTGGCTACCCATAAAGCTTTTCAAAAGCAGTGCTATGCAAACCTCTCAAAACTAGTCCCAGCTTTCAAGAGCCTTGTCACAGAATTGTCATGGACTGCCAGGAGGCTGGATGCAGACGCACAGCATTGCCCATGGGGGATCCCTGTCCTTTCACCTTCCAGATGCAGCTTCCAACAGTGCTGTCCGCACACAGGCATGTCTTGTATCATAGACAGGTCAACAACTGATGTCAACCCCCAGCTTAATCATACAAGCCTTGAGGCTCATGAATGATGCCTGTTAAAGGAAGCCCTAAATGAGAAATAGCTTACTCAGAGGTCACACAGGCATCTAACAATCTACAAGAGGATTTTTTATAGATAAAAAAGAGACTCCGCAGAGAATCACTACATCAAACAAAGATACCTGAGCCAGTTTCTTGTAGAAACCTCCCATATTTCAGCAAGGAGACACCATTGTTTTCTGCTGTACCTTCTGATTTGCAGGTAGGTAAGCCAGTTTTAAGTCAGAAAAACTTGCGGTGGTGTGGATATTCTGGCCACAGGTCTTGTACAGACTGATGAGATATTTTTATTTCTGCTAAGTTAGAGAAAGATAGACTGCAGCTTCCTTATTTGTAAATACTTTCCACAGGGAGAAGGACTGTTCACTGTTAAGTCTTCCAGTGGATAGATTGTGCGAAATGAATAAGACTTACTTACATGGTCAATTTAAAAGAATTGATCATCAGAAAAACAAAAGGATTTTCCTTTGCCCAGGGGAGAGTTAGCAAATGAAAGGACTGATAAGAACAGTCAGTAGAAATTGCTTCAAAATAGACAAAGGAAAGAATTAAAAAAAAATGTGAAGTATAGCTTCTGGCTACAATTACAGGTAGGATACCTCCTTTCTTAAGATTTTTTGTTCCCTATACAACACTAAAAACACTAAATAAATTCATCTAGCACACAGGTGTATATTAAATCAAATTGGAAGCACATTTTAGAGGTGAATTAGTTCTCTGGTATAATAGCTAAGAGGCTAAAATTTTTTGTTTACTTAAATATTTTTATTGCCTTCAGTAGGGACTATCACATGCACATCCAGCTACTATTAGATCATTTTATTCCAGATTGTATGTATTCTGGAGTCCCTAGTGACAATTATGAAATTCAACCACAAGCTATTGTTGAACTGCATATATCTCCCATCTCTTAAAAGGTTTAGGCTGGTAAAACCATAATTATTTTTTTTAAAAATTATGTTACCATCCCAGCCTGCAAAGTTTATTAAACTCTTCTCTCTTCAAGATCAAGTTAGTCATGGCCATATTCCTAACTGAGTATTTAGGTTTCCTTTCTCAAAGAACAGCAGGCTTAATTCACTGTGGATACAAATGAAGATGTCTGATGTAAGGTAATGATGGAATTTCTCTAACTAGATGAAACAATGAGTGCTTGTGGAATTTTTGCAAGAATAAAACATAAAGGATTCTATATCTATCTATATATATATAAAGAAAACTTTCCTTTAGCTAAAATTACCTACTACCTTAAGTAACAATACTGCCACCAGCACTTATATTAAATACCTAAACTGAGAATCTTGTAACTCTGACAGGCCTGATTTCTACTTGGAGAAAAACCCCACAAACATTTTAGTCAGGATATCTTCTACTTTTCTCTAGTAAGGAGCTGTGATGCACAACACAGTGCACAAGGACAGAAATCTTTGACCTCTTCCTTGAAAGAAGCTGGGACATCCAGGCATACGGATCCTGGCACTCCAGGTAACACTACACAGGGAAAGTGTCACCAGTAGAAACAGAGCACTGGCTTTCTGTGTCGTCATTTTGAAAATTCCAGGGAGTTTTTGTCACAGCTTTTACTGCCTGAAATCCAAAAACTGAACCGGCCTAATTGTTTAATATGGAAAGCAAGCAGCCTGGATTTCAGGGGTTAAATGCAGAGCATGATTAAACACGGCTCTCCTGACTGGTGAACCTTTAGCTCTCAACATGAGTCAGTGGTTCTGTAGCAGAGATGACTGAGTGTCCTGGAGTATCTCAGTCTGTGTCTTTTTCATTGTTTCTTGTACATTACAAAACATATCCAGCTTTTGAAAATTTGACATCTGCCAAGGATAGGTGTTAAATGACTCAATCAAATACAAAACAGTGGTGAAAAAATACAGTTCCTGAAGACTGAGACAGTGCATACCATTAAGTATGTAGGATACCATTACGTTTTAATGATTCATATAATCTGCTCACATTGACTTTGGCTGAGCTTTTCATAGAAAAAGAAAGAAGGAAAAAAGTTATAACTCCTCCTAATGACATTTTTCAGTGATATGAGGAAAGAAGGATCATTTCAGCGTGCAGACATAGGAAGTCATGACATAGCAGATCCACTTCAAGGTCCCTGTTTGCCTTTGCAAATGGTTTGCCTTTGCAAAATAGTTTGCCTTTGGGCAAACTATTAGTTCTTATGGAACTAAGGTGAGTCAGCTTTCTGCAGGCAGTTTACTTCTCACAGGTTCTCCCCTCTGTAATATCACCAGTGGGTCTATTACTACAGCAGTTATGCTTTTCTGATGGCATGTTGAACAACAAAATTTCAAGTGTCACCTATAAATCAAGCAGAACAGAGTTTCGAATCTTGCTCTTCCATCCTAGAAATAACAGAACCCTAAATTTTTGATTCATTAGAACATGCACAAACTTTTACATGCTGATGCTACTATGCTAAGCCTGTATCCACTTACAGCCTGTGACCTTAGATGTGCTCTCCATGCACAGACAAGACAGAACCCAGCTAAGGAGACAGACTAATTTCAGCAGGTTTTGCCTTCAGTGTTAGTTCCAGCACAATAGCAAGGGGATGATTTAAGTGGTTTTGGAGTTCTTTTAATGCCAACTGGCAAAAAAAGCCCAGAAGCAGCTCAGCAGTGTATCTGAGTGCATCAACAGCAGTTAGGCACCCACAGGGCAAGCTGCATGTATTTACACTGTGTCTGAGACAATGGCTCAAAGATACTAGGAGAGATTTTGAATACTCTTGTTGTTTAATGAATTTGGATAAGCTACTCAGAATTTCAGTAGCAATTCATGTTTCATAGAATCGACTTTGCTTCTGAGTGCCAGGAGCACAATAGGACAGTCTCACCATGGAGCCTTGTCTTGGGGTGATTTTATGATAATACTGCATTCCCCTATTGTCTGCTTATTGCCCAGAAATGGGTCCCGCATTTTTAAGCTGGGTCCGAGGGAAGAGTGGTGGGGAGCCGGGAAAATTCCTCAGCATGGTTTGTGCTCAAGGACTCACAGACGCTCCCCCATGCTCTCACTTCCCTCATGCTCTCACTGCTGCAGAGCCGAGGGAGCACCTTCCTGCTTTTAGCCAGCCTGTTAGCTGAGGCAAGAAATTTTCCCATACCAGCATACCGAAATCCTCCGGTTGCTGCTTCTTCCTCTTCTGGAACTGTTTGGCCTAGCTGTGATTCCAGAACCAGATCATCGGACCCCGTGAACCAGCAGGGAGGCTGCAGGGACACCGCATCCCAGCCTCGGGCCTTGGAAGGGACTGAGCTGATGCCATGAAGATTTTTTGCCTTTTCTTTTGTACCCCTGTTATACCTTTTTTACAACTTCTGTATTCCTAGTGCTTTTTCCCTACATTCCTGGACTTGTTTGTCAAGCTAAGAGACTAAACGTTTTAGAAGCTTCATAGTTAGGGATCAGTGTACCCCAGACCCCAAGGTCCTCTCCAGAACACATTCTGTAAACTAAGATAGAACCATCCAGGAGAAGGTTCCTTGGGGAGAGGGGCTCACTCGAGCCTCTCATTGGGGAACCTTTGATAGATATGCTAATTAGTAAAACCTATAACGTTTTACCCGATCTTTCGGGGCGGGCATTTTTTGGCGGGCTGCATTTTGGTGCATTTGATCTGGACATGTGCACCTAAGGATCCTTAAAATAAATACCAAGGTTAAAATCCCTTTTCCCCTTCTGACTGTGTTTGACTCTTGATTTTAAGACCAGGAAAAGGCATCAGAGCCAGCTACAGAAAAGAACTCAGAATCCACCAGCTTTCTCTGCATCGAGGAGGTTAATATTTTAACAGTTACTCATTTTTCCTGTGCCCTGCTGGTACTTTGTTTGTTAAATAGTTTTTTTCACTTTCCTCCAAGAAATTCCTTTCATATTGGTGGGGGGAGGGAGTCCTGAAACCTGCCTTCTGTAGAGGAGATGTTCCTTCCAGGACATTTCCCCCTAAACTTGTCTCAAACTGAGACAAGCCTAATGAAGAGATGTAGGACACACTTGGAAACATCTGCAGTGTCTTTAGGAGCCATTCCCAGAGCTGCTGGAGCAGCAGCTGTGGAAGCTTACGTCACAGTCTCAATGACAGAACAGGAGCTGAGCAAGTCACAGATGTCATTTAAGGGCAGGATTTATTTAAGGTTGAATGTAGGAATTTATCTTGGAAGTGGTAAAATAAGAGATTTCTCAATAATTTACCATTTGTACTTTGGCCTACACAATTATATTTTGATACAGGTCAAGAAATGTTTTCATTGGAGATACTGAAATACATACTAGAGTTTCATTGTTTATAATTTCTCAATGGGACCAGGGCTGGGACAATTAGTGCTAACATATTAAAGGCTTATGTACCTGAGAGGTATAAGGTCTTCCTACCTTACAATCTGATTTTTCCATTCCATCACTCTTCTATGTTGATCACCATGCTCTGCAAGTTTCTCTAGTTTAGATAAAAAAATTAAATCTTTGCAATAAGCAAATCTTCAGTCACCAAATGCCCTCTTGTTAATAGACAAATGTTTGACAGAACTGGATTCAAAACAGACAGAAGCAGCTTCTAAGAATATTAAAGAAAGTAAGAAAAGCAAACACAAGAAAATTTCAAGAGTTCAGAGCATCAATCCCAAAAGCTGGAAGAAATGCAGGGCAGTACGGCATCTTTAACATAAGGAATCATTTATCATGACACTTGAATGGCTGTGACAATACAAATCTGCCAATGTGGTATTAATTTACCCAATTTAAAGAACAAATTAGAATAAAAGGGTGTCTTGCATGTCAAATTGCTACAGTTATCCATGGCAAGGCAGAGAAATAGCTGTGAAAAATGCTCTTTCAGCAGCAGCAAAGGCAAGGTTACACAGGGTACAAAGAAGCCCCACTGAATACAAGGCTGGAGAATGCTCTGCCACAGAAGTAGGAAGATGTATTTACAAACACAGCATTAGATCTTCAAATCCTATCTTCTTCAATGACTTACTACATCTTTTATGTGGGGGTGGGTTTTTTTGCTAGGTGTGGGTTTGTTGTTGCTATTGGGTTTTTTATTGGTTTGGTTTTGCTGGGTATTTTTGTTTGGCTTGGTTTGTTTGGTTTTTTTTCCAGGACTACCATACACATATTGTGGAAATGTTTACATGGAGAAGCAAACTGCACCTCTCTGGGACACAGAATATGTAACCTGGGAGCCAGCAACAGCATTTAGCAGAGCTGACACATGCCCATTGTTGAGTGGAAACCTGGAAGCACCTTATAGCCAAAGCCATGGGGACATTTTGTGTCCTGGTGCAAACTTGCACCTAAAATAGCAAAATGTGATAATTTAAAATTCCCAAGTAAATTCTCTATTTCTTTCATTTGTTTCTTTTGAAGTGCTTCCTCCCATCCTGCTATTCTTTTCCAAGATCCTTGAGCCCCTGCTGTAACAGAAAAGGCAGCCGAAGAAAACAATTCTCTCAGCAAAGAACAAAAAGGGAGTTTTAATCCCATTCTTTATAAATATTGGCACGTAAAAAAGAATAGTAAAAAATCAAAATGCAGAGATGGGAATATGTATTTGAGGAAACACAGGCACCAAAGTGAGGAAGATTTTGTTTTCATCCTTTCTCTTTAATCCCTTTCATACTATATTGAATGTAATCAAGCAAAGTCAAGCCAATGAAAGGTTTTATAAAGAAGGGATAGTTCCCATCTTCAGAAGTGATTGAACATATTAAATAGGATTTTTAAAACTTAGGGTAATTTCTCAAGTTCTAAGCAGAAACAAATGCCTGTGGCTAAAGTAGACTGCCTTGCTAGGGCCCAATATCTGACTCAAAAGTCAGAAAAAGAACTCAAGTGCATATATGTTTGGATTCATATGCATATTAATTAATTGCAACTGTTTTTTTCAGTTGAAATTATCATGGGTTAAAATGGTAAAGAAAAAGAAGAAATACTGCTTGCCCCAGCAGATACCAAGATTAGACATACTAAGTCTGGAATCTACAAACAAAAAATAGAGTCCTTTCCAGAAGTTACAGCAAGTTCTTGAACATAAATAGAGGCAGGTATCATGACAAAGGTAAGACTACATCAGTTACATTCACTGCTAATTTCAAAGCAGGAATGCATGAGATTTTCCTTCTGCTCAATACAGCTGCATTATTTATTTAATAAGTATTAAAATACAAGCTATCTATAAAAAATTCAGCTCCTCAGCGTGTCTACCCTTCAGCCTGCTGCCCAGTGTAAATATGAGCCAGCTGGCCTGCCAAGAACAGAATGTCTACTTCAGCCAAGAGTGGGGAAATAAGCTCTGCTGATAAGGATAGGCACTTCCCAGTCTCCAACCTGGCTTGCTTATAACAACTTTAGATTTTACTGTATCACACTGTTGCTGCCAGTGTTGACATTACCCTCGTTTTAACAACTCTGCGGACAGCAAGAAGCCATCAGCAAAACACACTGTGGCTCTCAAAACCAGCTTCAGAGCTGTGAGCTGCTAGTGAATAGCAGTCTCTGTGAGAGCAGCATGATTCTGAATCAGTATACAGAGCCCCTGTGATTAATATTCATGATACATATCCCAGAATAAACAAGAGATGCCAGTCTGATTCAAAGCTCTCTGAAATTGATGGAAACCTTTCCATTGACTGCCACGGGCTCTGGGTCAAGCCCCAAGTGTCCAAGTGTGTTTTTACCTTTTAAAAGAGAAGGAATTCACTCTCCACATGTTTCAGTCCCTCACATTTATTGTCAGCAACCCTCTGGCAAAAAAATGCCTTTCTCTGCAGTAAGACTCTCACTGAAGCCAGTAGGAGCTATATATACAGAGACTGAGAACATAAACTCAATGTAAAACCAATTCTGGAAAGAATCTTGATTTTGAAACCACACAAGACAAAATTCAGTGATAATGAGTGTTTCTTTGTAAGAAGTATAAAATAACAAAAGATTTTGTATACCTGCAGGTTAAGAAGAAAATTTTCAATGAGGCACGTTGAACCTTCAAAATATCACATTAAAAAAGCCCATTCCTACAAACCTAATACCATTATAACCATCTTCCTTAAACACTGTAATTATATCCTTCAAGTGTAAGTACCCAAATGTTAATTAAATATGGCCACCTAAATTATTATATGCAAAGACTTTTTTACTTATTAAAGGAATTTAATACTACTCATAGATGTCTTTGTTAAATGCAGATTGACAATCAAGTTAAAGAATAAAACCTCATTTATTTTTATGCTACTTTATAAATTTTCTGAAGCCCAAGTCCTCTCAAAATAGTGTACAGTAATTGGATTAAAACTACTTTCAAATACTTTCCACCACATCTTTTACATGAAACACCTTGCAAAGCCCACAATGTCTATATAATCATTTTACAGTGATTATCAAAAAAAATACTAAAGAATTTTAAAAAGTGGATTGATATGGATCCTCCTCCCCAACCAATGAAATCCTAGCACCATACAAAATCTCATCATTTAAAATTGAGTGCTGGTTCTCCTTCTCTCTCTTTCTCTCTTTTTAGTAACCCAACAAATTATTTTCCAAAGCATGACTGTTAATACAGATTGGTTTCAAAAGTAGTTTTTAGCAGTAATTTTTTTTCCTGCATTTTGCTTTAAGAAGAAAAATATGAAGTAAAAAAAAGAAAAAGGAGAAAGGTACAGGAAATAAAGTCCTAAGGTCAATTAACAGTGAGTCCCCACGGAGGCAAAAGTCGACATTTCACGACGGATGGTACTGAATGGGGAGAGCTCCAGTTCTGTGGTGTACTCATTGTCATTGTCATCACTCGTCACTGTGGAAGACTTCTGGATGCACTCATCACAGCAGCAACAGCAACACTCCATAAAGGCCCGGCTGAAAGGTTTACAGAGACAGAACAGGAGAACTGGGGTAACACAGGACTTAAAGAACAAAAGGAACTGACTAATGAGATGGAGGAGGTCCATAGTCTGTCGAGAGACCCCTGTGGACATGTAGGCAGTCACAATGTTGCAAATGTTTTCAGGAATGATGCAAAATCCATATAAAATGGTCAAAGCCACCACCGTGCAGTTCATCTGACTTTCTAGCTGAATTTGTCGCTTGTTCCCCCTTGTGCAGGCTTTTTCTGCCCTCCTGATTTTCCTCGCTGTCACCAGGGAGCAGGTAATAGTGAACAGGGTAGGCAAACAAAAATAGCAGCCAAAGTACCACCAGAGCCGTGCCCCATCGTAAGTGAGAGCCAGCACGTAGATGGTGTCGGGCAGTGCCGTGGAGATCTTCACCACGCAGCGCTCGCCGGGGGGGCTGCCGCTGTACTCGGGCTCCTCCCTGGCCAGCTGGCGCAGCACCACCTCGGGCAGCGCCAGCAGCAGGGCGCCCACCCAGATGACCGCCAGCTTGGCCGTCGTCGAGGTGCAGTTCTCGATCATCTCGTAATACATCTGCACGTTGGTGGCCGCACGAAACCGGTCAATGCAGAGAGCGCACAGTGTGAATGTGGTGACTCCCAGAGAGGCCACCTGAGAAGGAGGAAAGGAAACAGGTTAATACAGGTGCTGTCTGGGGGAGGAAAAAAAAACCATAGTGGAGAAAAGGGAAAACAAAATGAGAAAAAAGGGGCGGAGGGGAAGAGAAGCAGTTGAACACCATGGTGCTGAGCACCATCAAAAGAAGCATCACAGACAGAACTTAGCTTCCTCTGCTGAGCTATCATCCAGCATGCATTCCAAAAAGAGTACATGCTTCTATTTTTTCGCCTACAAATTCTTATTCCAGCTTGGTGTCAACCTCTCCTGGAGATCCAAGCAAGCATCTGTGCAACACTGAGTGGAAAAAAAATACAGAGGAATTGACTAAAATTTTAAACTAAACTGTTCCCTCCCTCACTTTTTTTCTACGGGGTGTTTTTCAGAAAGATTGGTTCCACCACAGGGCTTGGAATTTTAAATCAAAAGGGGAGAGATAGGAGAGGCTTCCTTCAGCAGAAGTACAAACTAATGACCACAGTACAAGTTCATCATGCATGCAGGGGATCAAAACATTAAACCTTCCATATCTACAAAACTCAGAAACCCTGAGGATTAGGCACCTACTGAACTAAGTAGGATCCAACAACTACTTTTGCGGACTTAGACTTTTAAGTGAAATTTTGATCGGGTGTAGGCACATAAAGTCATCCCCTACCACGAATTCAAAGAAATTGTATTTGAAATCCTCAGACTTCCAGAGCCTGTACAAAATTAACCTTCACTATAGTAGTTAGGCTCTATATAACCTATAGTCAATATTCCATCTAGAAAAAATTCAAGGAAGACCCAGACTTAATTTCATAGGAAACATTCTGTGGAAGAGGGTACTGTAGGCCAGGAGAAATGGAAGAAGTTTCATTCTTTAAATGATTTAAAGATGGATCAGACAGAGCTGTCAATTATATACTGTGAGGAACAAGTACAGAGCAATGCTTACATTCTCTAGCTTTAATAATCATTATTCTGTGCATGAACAGAAATCTTGTGCTGTCATGAAACATCATTTCCTATCATTTTATCCTGTTTATAATTCAATTTCCAAGAAGAAATTTGCAAGAACACTATATACATTTTGGCCTAATTCTATTAACAATAAATTCAACTTCAGTTCAAATTTAAAGCAGGACGCCCATTAACTTCAATTGGAGAAAGATTAAGTGCCCTGTTGAATTTTAATTCACTTATTTGCTTGGGTTTGAATACTTATGTTATGCTGAAAATATGTTGATGCAGAAGAAAAAAAACTAAGTTAAATAATATTCCAAATAAATGTAAAGAATGCTAACTTTTATCATGAACGAACCATATCTGTGCAATTAACTGGGAAATCTAAAGTAATATTAGGCAGTTCACTATAATTTTGCTTATCAAAATTTGATGTGCAATGCTATATTTAAATTTCATATAGACAGATTTTAAGAAACACTTTCTGATTTCCACCATAATATTGAAATAATAGTGTTTATGCATCTCTGAAAAAAGTTCTGCAAAGATATGTAGCACAATTTTATAAATGTATCATTAATTTCAGCCTTCAGTATTTAATGGCCATATCAGATTGCTAAAACTGACTATTACTCAAAAATATTAGGCACTTGGGCTTAGAACTGTAAGATGTTGGCTTGGTTGGAGAATTCTTTGAAGCAGCTTCCTAAAAGATGCAATAAGTAAGATGCAATCTCTTACTAATTAACTTGCAGAAATATTTATTAATGACAAGGCAGTACTGTAAACATTTTTAATAGGCAAACATATTGATTTGGAAGTTAAATTGTCTGACAAAGAAAGTTTGGTAAATACAGCAAAAAATAAAAACAATTAAGGAAAAAATAAATTTAAAGAAAAATCATTACAGGGAAATCTTAATGAACAGTGATAAACTTCACTAATGAAATACGATATTCCTGTATCACAGCTGAGAGTCAGATTTTTTAATTCAAGATTAGCGACTTTGTTTCCAAAACATTTAAATGTGTGTGCAGTCTTCAAATTTCTTAGTGGCAGCAAAACCTTTAGCCTTAACATGCAACATGAATAACAAAAGGGTCAGGACTCAGCTCGATACAATTATAAGAGACAGGGAAATAACTGAGATTTGGAAATTAATAGGGATTGAAATAAAAATCAGCAGAACAGAAGAAAACCTGATCTTTTGTACATTAAGATTTTCCCTTTCAGCTCTTATGTGAGTCTCCCCCCACCACAACACACACACTTGTTTTGCTTCAGCATTTCATTTCATTTAGTGGCGAGACACTGAAACTCTGCAGCTGTTAGGGCTGGACTAATGAAAGAAGACATGTCTGCCATGAACAAACATAACCTACGGGGTTCCTGTCACATTAATTGACCAACAACTTGGAGGCTTAAAACAGGGAAATAGAGCAAGAGGAAACAACTAAGAATACTGGAAGGCGGCTTTGAAAACCCTCCTGTGGATTTACTGATGAAACGTGCTAAACAAAGACAGTGTCTCCCTGAAACAGGCAACAGCTTCTTATTTTCTGTAGGTTAGCAGAGTTAGTGATGTGTTGGAAAAGCTTGCAAAAAACAAACAAGAACACTCAAGCAGATGATCATGGATTCACTCCAGCTGATTTGCTTAAATGCAGTAGAGCAATTCCAGGGTCGGATTACTTACCCCACACAGCAGACTATGAGCACTAGCCAGCAAAATCAATGGGTGCTGCTCAAAACCTACATGGGTGAGAACTGAGACATGCATTCTGCATGTTCACACAATTTCCGTTTAGGTGTGCTTCTTCGTACCAGTCATACTAAGAGTTAAGCTGAAAGTGTGAAAGAATTCAGAGAAGTTTTCTTTTATCATGCTATATGGCCTTGAAATAACTACAGACTTAAGATCGTTAATTTGACAGGGGGAAGGTAAAGCACAAATTAACAAAAAGTGGTGCAAGGCTGCTCTTCTTGTAACAGCTGAGTGTCTGATATGCTGTCACAGTCTTAATTCCACCAACCTGGCAAGAAATGAGGCAAGGTAAGGGCAGCTCAGGCTCAGTAGTTTTTGATCATCATTTAGTTACGTGGTTTATTTCCATATGGTCCCTCTGAAGATTCTCCTGCAGTCTCTAGACATTCAGAATTTTACAACTTTCTCTTACTACACAAAATCAGAAAAGTCCCCAAATTTCTAACTGAATGACCATCAATCTGCTTTGAAGAAGTGGTGAAGGAACTCCTGCTTTGAGAAGATACCCACACCATTGGGCAGAGAGCTGCTGTTGAAGGGATTACCAGCTACAGCATACACCCACAGAGGAAGACATTGTTACAAAAGAGTCTCTTTAAATACTGTTGCTCTTTAAAAAGCACTGACACCGTGAGTGGGCATTGTGATGCCCCTTCAAGACACTGCATAAGCCTTTGATCATTAGCTCACCAGCTATTAGTCAACTGTGTCAAAACTGATTTGGGGAACTGAGGCCACAGAGAACAACAGCAAACTCATGAAATGCTCAGCATAATTGCATCAGTTCTCCTGTCCATCCTTCCAACATATTAGTTCCTCTTTCACAAACTAACAATTACCAAAATGTTCCCAGGCCTTTCCTGGCCTGCCCTACTTCTTCTCCTGGCTGTGGTCCCACAGCTCTTGGCCCTGGCCTCCCGGAGCAGAGCCTCTGGCTGACCAGCAGAGAAGTATAGATGTATTACACTGAGTTATGGCTGTGGAAATAAGACTGAATTTTCTCCCACTAATTTCTAGTCAACAGTAATGAAAACCAGAAACAAAATCAGAAAAGGGGACTTGGGTGAAAAGATCAACGAAGACCAAATGCTGTAAGTGAATATAAAAGAGAGGTTGGGTCACTCCATCCAGTAAGACAAAGAGCAAGAAGTGATATTACTGCTATCTACAAAGAAATCTATTTTGAGACTTAAGTCAAAGGACAGTGAATGTAACAGAATGGAAATCAACTAGCTAAGAGCAACTCCAGGCTGGAAATGAGAGTGACCATTCTGATGGAGAAGTGAGTGGAAACAATGTTGACTAAGTTAATACTGAACAAGATAAAATAAAGGTGCTATAAGAAGTGGATTCTTCTACCAGCTGAAGCTGAATTTTCTAAGACAATATATTTTATGTTGATAGCAAAGAGTTTCTCAAAACTACATGGCACTCTTCCTTCGTTACAACACAAGATGGGTATTCAAAACATTTTCCCATTGTAATGGGAAAGCTCAACTACAGAAGAGGTTGATGACTACTATCTAAGCCACCTCTGAGCTATCAGTGATACCCTCTATATATGACTCTTTATATCCATTCCTGTTGTAGCATATAAGTAACTAATTTTTTCCTCAAGCCATTATAGTTTATAATTTTCTTATGGCTGTTCTACATGCACATCAAACTTCATAGCTTTTCAGTATGCTAATGCAACATACCAGGGGGGCTCCTGTAGATTTATAAGTTTTGCCTAAGATAAATAAATAAAGTTAGCACAGATTGCAATACTTTTTTTTTGTGCTACTCTACACTTACAGTACAGAGCCCAGTAATAAGACCAGTCTACTGCAAAATAAAAGATCACCCCATTGCAAACAATTATGTAATATTTATCTAGATTCTGTTCCTTTAATTAAAAAGCCCCACTCCACTCCCCCCAAAAAAAAACCAAACCCCCCCCCAAAAACCAACCCAAAACAAACCTAAGAAAAACAGTCATTATTATGAAAGAACAAAAATAAATAAATATCTCTGTATTTCTTACAAGAAGTGCTACTAAACATTAACGGCTTTATGCATTAAAATAGAAAAGAGTCACTCAGTGAAAACACTACTGTGATGTGGCAAGAGTAATTCACTGGTTAAGAAGATCTGGGGCCAGGGTACCACTCTGACATTAGCAATTACCTTAGGCATCCCAAATAAAAATCTACATCACTTATCTAAAAGACAAGATGGTAATTCTGAAATCTACTACCATGGAGATGGTCCTACACACATGGAATAACAGGTACAATACTGCTGTTTCCTTTGTAGTACTATCAACATTCTCATCAAGGAGACACAGAGCACACATGCTTCATGTGATATTTATTCTTCTGTATATCCCAAGATATACTGCTCAGAATCAGAGTCTACTTCCATGCGCCGCTCTTGAGTTCTGCTGGAAGTGAAAGCCAACAGACTACCAGGGCACTGGAAACACTCATTAGTACACCACATGCTTATCCAAGGGGTTGGAAATATCACAAAACACAAAAGGATTTAATGTTTGTTCATTTTCCTGTTTGCAATCTACCATGCTACCATATAGGTAAATTTAATTTTTTTTCTTTTTTGTTTTTTAAGAAACAAATGTCATTCTCCTCTGGCGATCAAGTTCTCATCACACTACACAAGGGACTCCTGCACTAATCCTTAATATTAACAATATGGAACTACTGCTAGAAATCTGCTTCTTCCTCCTTTTGCTGTCATATGGAGAAATGACATGCCAGTGTTCAGAGCCGAGTCAATGGTGCTGGGATCACAGATGCTGCCTTCTCCTCTCCGCACATATGTAACTTAAATATTACTGACCCAATTTTAAACCTACTCTGACACAAATTCATTTCCATGCTGAAATGCCACAGGCAAAGTTTAGCCAAAAGCAACAGCTTAGAAGACCCTAAGGACAGGATTTTCAGAGGAAAGACAGACTGACAGAACAACCAACATGGCAGCTATTATCATCATGCCATTAATACCTAAAGGGCAGAGATATATTAACACTTTTGTTTTAAATAATTGTTCATTGTGTGATAAGCACTGAAGATATTCTGCTCAGTTAAAGATACATGTAGCCATTGCCCTAGAAAACTCTCATGATGAAGCTTTGAAACTGCAAACATCTCTGAGTGTCTTTGCCTATAACCCAGAGGACTCACTGGAGGTTCAGGAGCACAGCTCTGACTAGAGTCAAAGAAGAGACACAAAGAAAATGCTGCACATCAAAAGACACAGAAAAGACAGATAATACACAGCTTTTACAAACTCCCATAAAAAATGTATTTGCTTCCCTAAAGTGAAACTTAAAATAGGGATCTCTTCTGACAGCTTTGGAAGAGGCAGAGAATGGCCACTTTCTCTGTGCTTCTAACTTACCTCTGTCAAGTAAAAGAGAGAAATTGGAAAAAGCCTCACCTCAAATTGCCCTGGAGGATCAGCTCCAGGGAAAGACAGTAATTCATATTTCAATCCAAATCAATGCTTTCCACTAAGAATACTAATTGTGATAGCTTCCCTGAGCTGGAACTTGCCCACCAGAAACAGGAGTGATGCCACAAATTCACTGCCAAAAGCACACACAGAAATTGGGCATCAGATTCCAAAGGCTTTTATTGTCAACCTGCTCCAGAATCACACCAGTCCCAAATGCATGATATGGTCCAGATGAGGACACCACAAACTTTGTCCTTCTGTTCTTTGTGAGGTATATGGGAAAGGCAGAGGGGCTCATGTTTACAACCACTGAACGCAGGGCAACTTCCTGCTCTGTGCTGGACTGCACAGGATGGTAAATCAGCCTCTGCAAACCCTCATGCTAGACCATTCCTCAATTCTAAATCCTTACTCGGCTAGAAGTAGCTTGATTCAATATGTTGGCATAGAATGTGATGCCTGCTTCCAATGACCCCCTCAAACACATAAAGCTCCTAGTGTAACCTCCAAGAGCAAAATGCCAACAACTCAAGCAAACTTCCTTCTAAAGCCCAAAAGGAGGTTTCTAGTCCTACCTTACAGAATCCATTTGTCATCTTGTGCAAGTTGCTCTGGGTCTTAAACAATTTATTTAATCTCTTCATTATTGGCTTTCAGCCTTAAAATAAAAAAAATTAACAATGCAACTTCATGTGACAAACAGTTGTAAAGTGTTTAGAAGCACAGTAACAGTACAGATTTTGTCTACATTCATATTTCTTTCTATTAAGGCCCAGCATAAATCTGTAAGTAGGGAAACTGGAACTATATTGTTCAAAAGACCCTGTGTGCTTTAAACAAAACCACAAGGATTCCACACAGCAGGAACTAGCCAAAGTCATTGTTGTTGTATTGTCATTTACCCCATGTCTCCTGATTCTGAGTAATACTGACAAAAGTATATGAAAGACAAAATAAACATAGTGTGCAGGTGAACACTTCAGACATGCATGCCAAAAGCTAGACTTCTGAATCATGCAGAAAAGTGGCAAAAAAATTGAGTAGAATATTAAAATTGCAGAGGAGAAGCACATCTTCACACATCCTTACAGGCAGAGTAGCTGCATCAGTTGTTCTAATTCCCTTCTTAATTCCTTTTCAGTACATTCAAAACTAGTAGTTACAACTGGCCGTACTGTGATAAAATATGTGGCTGAAATGACTGCTTAATGTACTTGTCACAGAAGATCTTTATTAGGTGTGGGAAAACTGCCCTTTAAATTAAATTTGTGGAGACATTCCACTGCTAGAAGCCTAGTCTTTACCTATACAAATGTGCAGGAAGATATAATAAAGCATTTTCCCCAGACCATGTGTGCATATGTGTTATCACTGGCAACAATTGGAATTCTGCACAATATTCATTAAACAGTACAAATAAAAACCAATTGGCCACAAGAGGCTGAACTAAGAATACTCAAGGTATTTCCCTGGGATCACTTGAAACCTTCAAACAACACAAAGCATGCTTGAATTATGTTAAAATGCTGTGCTGTGATCACTGCATCACTTGTGTGGATAATCAGACATCCCATTCTCTAGTTCTCAAAGTAAAAGCTGGTATGACAGAAGACTCGGGCCAATAAGGGGTTTTGATGCTTGAAATATTTCTGGATCTACAAACCTGGGTGAGATATGTAGCTCTCTAAACAGCATATGCAAAAAAAAAAAAGAGATGAAAAGCATGGAATAAAGAGACACTTAAAAGAACTAAACAGTGTGCAAACTTACGGAAAACAGGTTAAAATGTGACCATCTTCAGGACAATGACTCTATTTGTATTCCAAGAAGGTCTGGAAACCTCTCCTGAAGATAGCTGTCTACAGCTTTCCCCTCAAGGAGCTAAGAAGACTTCACCCTTTCCCATTGTGTGAGGAGATGGGCCTGCCCAGGTGAGTTACAAAGGAAAAGACAGTGTTGTTCAGCTGTCAGATGAATGCACTGCTGCAACCAATCCTTGACACAGCAGGGAGCAGCAGCTGCTCATAGGATGGATTCCATTACATGCTCCACATCTGCATTGCTCCTGGTGGTGTCAGTGTCACTGTGTAATGCCTGTGAGGTTAGAACACCTGGAAAGTGGTGAACCTTTGTTCTAACTGCCTTCTCTGCCTCAGCAGAGTCAAATCCTGATTTACAGGACTGTCCTTCTCTCCAGGCTCCAGGTGAACTGTGGAGAGTCATGATCCACTAGTGTTCAGTATCTGCCATTCATTGCTACAGTTTACAGAGAGGGAAACCCAGCCTTTTACTTACTCCTCTCAGGGTGATGAATATACCTTACATACGTGAGTATTATATTTAATGACCACTGAACAAAAAATATACAATTCTGGGAGCAATAGAGAACCCTAAGGATATACACCTTTATTTTCATACCTTAGATCTAAGATAATTATATTTCCTCAGGGACAAAGAAAATGCTTTACTTTTAGACACCAGTAATAATTAAGCCTAAGACAGGGATCAAGCTACTGGTTCAACCTGACTGGATTGGTGCCAGTTCTTGAATAAGACCAACTCTAGACATCCACAGAACTTTAAAGTGAAAATAAAAGGTAACATTAAATTCTAATGGGGTATAGCAGAAGCTGAATATTTTTCGGGATTTCAGTTTAGAACTTCAGCAACTACATTTCAGCTAAACTACTTTCAGTTTGACAAACTCTTTAGTGCCCAAAGCTGCAAAGCATAAGCAACTAATTTTGAGGAACAGTGTGGCCATGCAAATCATTTAAACTACTAATTTTTAATCAGAATCAACATTACAAAGAATTCTTTCAATTTTGTATGTGGATGCACCAAGAAAGGGTTAGGAAGCATGAAATGTCATATGAAAGTCCTTGAAACACAAACTACACTATCTATTTTAATTGAAATGGTTACTTTCAAAACACTACTACTTATTTTATTGGTTAACAAGCAGCCCCAGAATCCATATCAGAAATTTTAAAGGATTCAAGCACTATCAGTTTCTCAATAAATACATATTTACTGCATCATGTCTTCTTAAATGCAAATCATTTAAGTGTACTCTGAATTTTTCAAATGTAGTGGTATAGTACTGGCCTAGAATTCAACTAAGCGTAGCACAGCTCCACCCTTTGTTCAATACCACCAGTAATAAACTGTATCACAGATGAAAGAAGCAGTGACAATTTTATGGCTACACACGTCACACATCTTTCTTGACACTTTCTTAAAAATACCGTAGTATCATTTGACAGTTAATTCTGTTACTGTCTACTAACGTGCTGCTGAAACTGATACTCTGTGTATTAGTAACAAGTTGGGTATCTGAGGGTTCTTTGGGAGGGGGATACGGGGTTGCTTTTTTTGATTGCTCGGGTTTTTTTCTAATAGCTCGTTCGTTGGACGAGAGAATCACCAGTTGTTTCCTCAGTTCTCAGTTACAGAATAACGTTGAACAAAAGGTTTTAGGAATACAGGAGAGCCAGCCAGAACTGCAGGCTACCACCCTAGCAGCAAGCCCCAGTGTTCAGTTCCAGTAAATAAATAAAGCGGACAACCTGAGCACTGCCGGCAGGACTGTGGCCAGCTGTCTGAGAGCTTCTTTGACAGCCTCTGAACAACTGCCAAGAAGCTGCAGTTTAAATGAAACTGGTGCCTTTGGAAAAAAAATAAATAAAAAAGCTAAATAAACGTGAGATCTGAGCACCGAAATATAAGTTAAGAGCCCAGATATCGCATGGATGGTCCTTTTTACAATCACCTCCTTACAAGCTATCCCCTCAAGCCCTTCATCAGCTTTTCCGACTCAACTTCACTTTACCATAAAAAAACAAAGCAAAAACCTTGAAATCTAATCCTGAGAGGATCACTTGCTTTTCAGGGTCACAGGGAACAAGGAAAGTTTGGCAGAAGTCGCGCGAGTGTCAGGAAGCGCCGGTCGCACTCAGCTGGAGCAACAGAAATCCCGGTGCCGCTGGACCCGGTGCGGCCACTGCCGACTCCGGTCCCTGCGGGGCCGTGAAGGGGCCCCGCTCCGTCGCAAGAGCACCCGGTAAACCCGGACGTCTCCGGGCAGCAATGACGGCGGGCAGCGCCGGTCCCGCACACGGCTCAGGCTTGCGGCGGGGAAGCGGCGGGGACAGGAGCTCGGGGTCCATGTATCCCCACCCACGGCCGTTACCTCGATATACGGGACGATTTTGCAGGAGAAGTCTTCTAGAAGCCACTTCTTGGTGAGTTCCTGGAAGATGACCAGCGGCAGGCAGAAGAAGACGATGAGGAAGTCCCAGAAGGCCAGGTTGGCCAGCAGAGAGTTGGAGATGCTCCGCATGTAGTAGTTGTGGCAGACGATGCACATCACTGCCATGTTGCCCATGATGCCGATGCCGAAGATCACCACGGAGAGGCACATGACGGCGTAGGCGCCGTACGACTCCTCGGTCAGCGGGTAGAAGGGGTTGCGGAGCCGGGCGCGGCGCCCCGTGGCGTTCCCGCGGCCCCCGGCGCTGCCCTCGCCGCCGGCCGAGCCGTTCAGGGGCAGCCAGCGGGGGCCGCCCGCCCCGCCCCTCCCCGCCGCCGCGCCGGCTCCGGGCTCGCTGCTCCGCGCTCGCCGCCGCCCGGCCCCCGCCGCCCCGCGGGGAGCGCAGCTGCCGCCCGGCCCCGCCGCTCCGCCGGGTGCGGCGTCGGCCCCGCGAGGGAGGGCTCCGCGCCCGGGGAGCGCCGCGGCCGCCCGCCGGCCCGGGGCGAGGGGCTGCGGGGCTGGCGGCGAGCGGGCACGCTGCGGGGGCGCCGGGGGCCCAGAGGCTGCGACGGGGTCCGGGGCCAGGGCGCAGGCAGCCCACGCGCCCAGCACCTGGCAGAGCAGGGCGAGGGGAGCGCGGAGGGGCCGCATGGCCGGGAGGCGGCGGGGCTCACCCGCTCTCCTTCAGACCCGGCGGCCGCCTCGCTCGGCGGGGCTGGGAGCGGGAGACATGCCCGCCCGGCTCCCGGGGACGGGGTCAGGAGCAGCCGCGACGCCGCTGCCGCCGGGAGTCCGCCGCGAACAGCGGCCGGCTCTGGGGGCGCGACGAGCGGAGCGGCGAGGAGGCTCTTGTCGCCGACGCCCGGGGCAGACCCGGAAAGTTGTGTCGCCGTCTCCGACGCGCCGAGTTAATGTAGCAAGTGCAGTGCCGGGAGAACCCCCCCGCGGCGCTCCGCCCTTTCCCGGGACCGCTGCCTCCTTGCCAGCAGCCGCACCGGTCTCGTGCTGCCCATTTGCGTCCTCCCGCCGCCGTGGGCAGCCAGTGGCTCTACGGGTCAGGAAAGGTCCCTTGAGGAAGACACCTCCCCTCGCCGGGCGGTCGCGAACACTAACTCCTCATCTCCAGCACCTCGGAGAACACAGGTTGCTGCGCGCAGCTCAGGGTGTTTCAGAGCTTTGCAAAACTCTTGCCGGGATCGATCACTGCACCCCCAGGCGCTTGCACGGGGGCAGGGACGGCGAGCACGGCCGGGGCGGCAAAGACGCTACCGGCGCCGGGCGGGCAGAGCCCCGGGACGGGCCCCCCGGGGCTGCTTCTGCCTCCCGAGTCGTGCGAGCACCAGGAGAAGCGAGGCGGCAGCCACGGTCCCCCGGGCAGGCAGGGGCTGGTCTACGCAGGCTCTGCTCCGGCTGCCGGCTCCCCGCGGCCGCGGCCCCGCTCAGCGCGGCGCGGCTCTCCGGGCTCGGACCGGCTCCGCCGCGGCTCTCGGGGCGCGCCGGAGAGGCGGGCGAGCGGCGCGGCGGCCGCAGTGCGCAAGCGCCGCCCGGCGGCGCCGCGGGGCCGAGGCACCGCCCGCCGGGGGAGCCGGGGCGAGGGGCGGGTGTGGGGCCGGGCCGGGGCCGGGCCGGGTCCTGCGCTCCCCGCCGGTCCCCAGAGCTCTCCTTGCGGCGATGCGGCCGCGGGCAGGGATGCGGCTCTTGCTGGCGCATCCCCGCCGCCGGCTCTCCGCAGCCCAGTGGCGCGCTGCGCTCTCAGCGTCTCGCTGCGGGCCGCGGGTGCCAGCGGGGCCGAGGGAAGCGACGGGCGAGCAAAGCGCCCCGCTCTGGTCCCGAGAGTCTCGCCCCGGCACGAACCGCGGGCCGGGGAGGCGCAGGGTGGGTGGGAGGCGGTGGGGGAAGCTGTGGGCACCGGGGCGGCGGAGGAGCCGTGAGGGCAGCTTGCTGCGGGGGCAGAGGCCGCGGACGGGCGCGTGTTCCCCTGGGAGAGCGCAAAACGAAGCAGCAGGCTGAGTGAAGGAGATGGTGTTCACACTTCATCCCGCAGTGGGATAGCATCAGAAGCGTCTCCACGGATTTCTTTCCTGCTGGGCACATTTGTGTAGGGTTTTCTTCCTTGCATTTGTACAGTCAGATAAACTTCATAGTTCTTGTTTCTCTGATTTTTTTTTCATTCAGGTGACAGCTTGCCGAATGGGGTTGCAGTAACTATATAAAATTATAATTACCCGTAAGAATTCTCCATCACCCCTGCCAGTTGCCATTTTTTAGAGCTTTTGTGCAAATTATGCCCAACTAGTTTTAAAGTTTAATACTTTTCTAAAGCAGTTTGAGAAGGTGTTGTGCTATTTTTCCTTGAAAAATGTCCATGACTCTTACCCAGAAAACACAAACAAGACAAACAGAAAGTTTTTCCTTTTCTCAAACCATTCTCTCACGCATGTAGGTGAGGTGTAACTGTGGAAACCTTGAGGCATTTCTAAGCTTACAGGAGTGCGTAATAAGTTAGGCACTGCTGTGTTGCATGTCCCTAAATACAAGTCAAGCCATTTTCTTCTTCCTTAGCAATATAAATATAATCTCACGGAGAAAAATGACCAAAATAATTTTAAGTCTTCCTAATAAATAATAAGTTTAATCCAATAAAGTTGTCTATGAATGTTAAAAACTAACTAGGAAACGTTAAAACCTACCAGGAAAAGAAGAGAATGGCAAATACATTTAACCTTTTCTTCCCTTACATTTTTTCTCTCATTTGTTCCTTCTGAGCTCAGCTGGTGTATAAAAGGAATTAATGATGATAATGAGCTTACATTTACAGTGCCTTTCTTCCTGAAGAGTCCCAAAGGGCATTACAAACAGATATGATAAATTCACTGCTTGTTCTTAAAGGGTACTGGGGATTATTGCTGCTGGCTTTTATGTGAAAGGAGCAGACAGGAGCTAGCAGACATACTGCCCTTCTACACACTTCTGCAAGAAATATGGATCATGAAGAAGAAGGTTAAGCAGTGTTTGCTTGACATCACTGATCCTTTAATGGTGAGATAAGAACTGAGTTGTACATAGGTTTTCCAGTGTCGGCATTTCACCTGCTTTATAATGGAGAAAAGCTATTTCTGAACAGAAGGAAAAGTCTTATATACTATTATCTTTGTCACATTTCTTTTGCTTCATTAAGTATTTTTGTTTCTTGCAAAGAACAGCACATACAAAAAATTTGGATTTTGTCGATTGTATTCAACCAGTCTAAAAAGATCTTCTTTTGCTGGCTTTAAAAACAGTTGATTTGCCATTATGATAGTCCCCTGTTCACTATTGCTGCCCTGTTAAATAATGAAAGTTAGTGCCTGAAAATTGCATTTTTCAAATATTTTTGGTCCCAAATATTTAATTGAAATTTTGCTGCAGAGCATATAATTTATGAGTTGTTGTTTTTTTGGTTTCTTTTAGGGAAGGAGTTCACTGTGTGGTTTTTTGGGGCCCATGGTGCCTTTGTCCCATGTCTTTCAAATAATTCTGTTACTTCTTGTGATCAGATCTTCCTTTAGGATAAAGCTCCTACTCCATTATTTTCTGATACAACCTACAGTTCATTCAGGCTTTCACAACACTGCTAAAGAAGTTGCACATGTTTTGGCAGTCTTTCTACCAATTCATGCATCAGCCTAGAAATGATCTCAAAAACCACAAGCAGACTTTTATATTTATAACATGTTTAAAAACAAACAAACAAAAAAACCCCCAGAAACACCCAAAACATTTTTCTCTGTTAGATGGGGGAACTAAAATTCATAGATGTTTTGCAGCCAAAATCTATAAAAGGAACACCAATAAACATGTTCCTACATGGGAAAAAAAAAAAATTGAAAGGTTTCCAAGTACATTCATTCTGTTCTGTTGGTGTTCTATGATATTTCATCTATGATAAAAAAATCAATAGGCTTTCAATGCCTGCACTGCTGGTTTTTTTGACATCTCAAGTATTCATTACCTGAATAAGTAATACTGAACATGTTACTGTGTTTCAGCAAGAAGGGATTACTGTTGTTCTTTTTACGTCTCCTCCGAGTTCATAGAATCACGGAACGGTTTGTGTGGGAAGGGGCCTTCAAGATCACCTACCCAACCCTCCTGCCATGTACCTTCCATAGACCAGGATGCTCAGAGCCCCATGCAACCTGGCCTTGAACACTTCCAGGGATAGGGCATCCACAGCTTCTCTGGGCAACCTGTTCCTCACCACCCTCACAGTAAAGAATTTCTTCCTAATATCTAATCTAAACCTACTGTCTTTCATTTTGAAGGCATTCCCCCTTGTCCTATCACTACATACCCTTGAGAAATGTCTCTCTCCAGCTCTCTTTAGGTACTGGAAGGCTGCTTTAAGGTCTCCCTGGAGCCTTCTCCAGCCTGTCTTGGTAGGAGAGGTCCTCCAGCCCTCTAATTATCTTTCATTTTGAAGGCATTCCCCCTTGTCCTATCACTACATACCCTTGAGAAATGTCTCTCTCCAGCTCTCTTTAGGTACTGGAAGGCTGCTTTAAGGTCTCCCTGGAGCCTTTTCTTCTCCAGCCTGTCTTGGTAGGAGAGGTCCTCCAGCCCTCTAATTATCTTTGTGGCCCTCTTCCAGACTAACCCCAACAGGTCCATGTTCTTGTTATGTTGGTGTCCCCAGAGCTGAACACAGCACTCCAGGTGGGGTTTCATCAGAACAGAGCAGAGGGGCAAAATCTCCTCCCTGAACCTGCTGGCCACACTGCTTTGGATGCAGCCCAGAATACCGTTAGCAATGTTCAACAGTTCATCACTGAAGAAGAAAGAGTATGTTTCCCAAAACAACTTCTGTCCTTTTTGGTTTTGAACTACGGTGTGTACTGTACACTGGTTTCTACTTTTTCATTTAGGCAAATTTAATAGGACATCTTTTTTTCTATAAAAAGGGTAGATTTGTTTAGGCTGTCTTCTTACATCTCACTGGATTTTGATGTGTATTGTGCTGTCATAAAAATCTGAGTTTGGAGGGAACATAATTAGTGTGATGTGGTATCATTGGGCTTTTTATTTCAGACAGATAAATATAGCCTAATCAAAAGGAGGAATTTTGTTGTTGAATTCACTTTCTTATATGGCTGGGCCAGGCTCTCTAACAGTAAACAAATGCTTAAAAATTTGAAATTTAAATTCAAGAAGGAATTCGAAGTTTAATGATAATATGGTAAGTTTCTTGTAATTAGTATTTTGATTGTGCAGTTATTGACATCCCTTAGGAAAGCTTCTGATGGCTCCTGAGTATAGATTGCTCTTCCTGTCTAGTTTCACATTTTAAATTATAATGCTTTTCCCTTTAACCTTTCTCATTTGCTGAAGTTTGAGTTCTGTTTAAAGGATAAACGTCAGTGCTCATGTCACACAGTCCAAATAGATTTGTTTGATAAGTTTTCCTTGTTTTTAAAGAGGAGTTTCAGCAACTCTTCAATAACTATTAGTAATAAAAAACCAAGTATCTATGTTATGTGGAAAACTGTGATGTAGTTGATACATGATGCTTTTGTCGTATTTTATCCAAAAGGCAGAATGATATATTGCCTATTTACCAACAATGATCATTGGAGTGAGAAGTCATGAATTCTTTTTTTAAGTTGAATTACTTGAGGAATAAGTTATATTTATATGATGTAGAGCTGTGGGAAAGAGTATCTGTTATTAGTGGGTATCCTTGATAGAACATAGTTTAAGACAATGAGGGTGAAGCCAGTGTGTGATGTCCACCCACAAAAATTCATTCTATTTCAGTCTCTTCTGTTAGCATCATCCCTTTTACCCTTATGATCATCTTTCTGTACAGAAAGTGCTCAAGCAGTAAAGGTCTCAATACTAAAGGTGAGATCAAAGATTTCTTCTTTTCTTTGCCTGGCTATGAAATTAAGAGCAGTGAAAAAAATAATAAAACCTTTCCTTCAAAAAAGTTTGTCTAAGTTTTTCACTCTGTTATTGGTAAGAAATGTAGAAAGGCACTAAGAGTCATATGGACACAGCTTAAACCTTTACAGACTTTGAAAGCGTTAGGTCATGTTCAGCCTAACTGATTTTTCTTTAAGCATCCAGCATGGTGAAATTCTTGTGATCATTGTGTTTCAGAGAATTCTTAGATATTTGTTCATTTGGTAATTTGCTTTTTGTTTGTGTGGGGTTTTGTTTGATTTTGGTAGCTGCTTTATACAAATTTTTTTTTTCTATATTTACTGGAGTTGGACTATTTCAATTCATTTGAACTGGAGCCACAAACCCTAAAAAGCACAAACTGGTATTCAAAGTTTCAAGTCAGACTGCAATTGTGATACGGATGATCAGCATGAACATTGCTCCTGTGAGTCACTCCTTGCCCTAGTTTGTTATTTAATGCAAAACTGAAGTTCAAGGGAAGTTAAGATCTGAACTGTGGTGACTTCTTAGTTATGCTCTATGAACTGTGGAATATCTTTGAGGCCATAACAAAGCTGTGGCTGGTGTGGAGAAACTGCTGGAAGAGTGAAAGCTCCACCATTTCCAGTTACAACCGTGCTGCAAAATTCCAAAGGATTTCAAAAGGTTTTGGCAGCACTAGTGTCCTTGGGATGGCTGAGATTGCCCAGCACAGCAGCACCTCCTCTAATCCAGCCTGCAGTCCAGCCCAGAGTGGGTGATCATATGTATCTCAGAGTGGCAAAGGCAGTTGAGTGGCATCTCAGTAGCTGGTTTTAAGCAGCCTTGTGCAGCTGTAAAGAGAAAATAAGAAAATGAGAGGAAGGGCAGCTGAGAAAGACTTTGAAAGACAAAGAGGAAGAGAAGTTAAGAAGGCTGGCAGAAGAAAAAAAGGCATGAGTGAGGAAGAAGAGATTATCTTCAGAGAATATGAGGAAAAGAAGAAGAAATTAAAGAATAAAATGGGGAAGGGAGAGACTATGGTATAGACACTGCCTCATCCCTTGAAATCATGGAGCAGACGTCTTTAGATTATTTGTCCCTAGCCTCTGTTTTTATCTCCTGGTGTTGTGGTCCCTGTCTCTCCCTTCTGTGTGCATCTCAAGATTTTTCTGTACTTTAGTGTGCTAAAATTTATTTAATAGTGAACAATTAAAACCTTATGTTTTTTACATGCAGATGATTTTCTCCTTTCCCATGCCACATTAAGCTACTAAATATGCATCTGGGACATACATTAACTTTTGTGTCCAATTAAGTGCACTCCAAACAGTCATAAGTAACATATATTAGTTACCCCTTCATTCCTAGGCTAAGCATAGGCCATTGCTTTGACTGTAGAAGATGCTTGGTTTTGTCTGCTGTGGGCTCTCCCTTCTCCAAGGCAGCAGCTTGGTGCTTCACTTATTTTTTTTTTAATTAGACCTTAGTTTTATATTCTCTGCCACTTTAACATTACTCTCAGTTGTTTCATCTGCCAAGGCAATTTACATATTGTTTAGCTTTTCTTAGAGCTTATTAATGAAGCTATTAAAATAAGAGACAACTTCATACCTTGCTGTAGACCCACTGCCTATTTCCCCACAACTTAGTGCAATCTGCTGCCATTTCTCATCAGCCAGTGTTTGTGATCCTTCAACCTGTTTTCAATTTACATGACAGTGCTTACATCCAAAGCAATTTGGATTCATTTTGGGAGATTTAGTAAGACACTGTATTAAACCCTATATTAAAATCACGCTGTGTATCTCTCATCCAGGATTTTTGCAGTTCTATCAAAAAAGCAATCACATTTCCTTGGCACAACATGTTCCTTATGAACCCATGCTGCTTATTGCTCATTGTACCATTATCCTTTGAATGTTTAGAGGAGTGTTTTGGAGTCATGAGTTTTGTTTCTTTTTTCTGTTTATTTTCTCTTTCTCCTCAGTAAATGTTCTGTTCTTTCTCATTACAGAATATGCTTGAAATTAAACTCTTTGTTTAATAAACCACACTTTTTCCTTTTATTGGCGTTTGAGGCTATATTTGCTATGCTATATGACTTTTCAGAAATAGTTTTTGAGGGCTTCCTCTTTTCAGTGTGCACTCAGGGATGCCTTTAACCTGGGCTAATTGACTGGATACAACTGTTTTTCTTACTTTTGTGCTATCCATAGCAATGTTTTGTTTCTTGTCATGATTTTGGCTAGGATAGAGTTAATTTTCTTCCTAGTAGCTGGTGCAGTGCTATGTTTTGGATTCAGTATGCAAAGAATGTTTTTAACACGTTAATGTTTTAATTGTTTTTTTAATTACTGCTTACCCTAAGTCAAGGACTTTTCAGTGTCCCATGCTCTGCTAGTGAGGAGCTGCACAGGAAGCTGGGAGGGAGCATGGCCAGGACAGGTGACCTGAACTGGCCAAAAGGATGTTCCATACCATAGAACACAGTATATAAGCTGGGAGAAGTTGCCTGGGAGCTGCTCAAGGATGGGCTGGGCATCAGTCAGTGGAGGATGAGCAGCTGTCTTGTGCATCACTTGTTTCTCTTGGGTTTTATTTGTCTCTTGGTTTTATATCATTATTATTACTGTTGTTAGTATTATTATATTTTACTTTATTTTAATTAATAAAATTCTGTTATCTCAACCCACAGGCTGTACCTTTTTGTGATCCTTTTTCCCATCCCGCCAGGGAAGGAGCGTTGGGGAGTGAGTGGGGGGCTGTGTGGTACTAAGTTGCCAGCTGTGATTAAACCATGATACTTGTTTTCAGTCAAACCTGTTCAATAGGAACAAATAATAAATACATGTATGTGGGAATTGTGAGTTTTGCCCACCTCTCCTCCACCAAAGTAGCCTTTTATTTGAACCATGTTTGCATTTGTTTTATATCTTTCAACAATTCCCTTTGATATCATTAACTTGTTCTTGGCTTTATACTGAAGGCCATTGAACGCTTTGACGGAGGTCTGTTGAAATGGTAAGAATATATTTCCTTTTTGTTGCTGAAGTCACCATGGAGTGTTTTTGGGAATATTCATCCATTCAGGTTAAGCATAAGATTTTATGCTTTGCTGTTGCTCATACAAGCTTTCTTCTAGAGTTCATCTTTTCCATGAAAAGTAGCCCACTGTATGTAGTGTCTTCATAAGTAAGCACAACACTTTAGGGAGAAGAGTTATTTAAAACTATGATAAATACCATGCACATTCTCCCTTTCATGACTTCTCAGTTCTCTGTTAAGGACAGATCCAGAGTGTGCTAAAGTTGCAGTTAATGAATTTCTATCACACCCTTTCTTGTCAGATGTCATATTTTGCTTCAGTTTAGGGTTCTCTTTTCTGGTTTAGTTTGGTTTGGGTTTGGGTTTTTTTTGGGTTTTTTTTTTTTTTTTTTTTTTTTTTTTGGTTGGTTGGTTGTTTTTCCTTTTTTTTTTTTCTTTTTCCTCTCTCCCACTTCTGTATCCCATGATGAATTGATAGCTTCTGAAGGATGACAGGGAATAAGGATATCAGCTAACTGCATCTTAGCAGCTGGTGGGTTACAGCATCTATTAATGAGGACATAGTATAAAGTCACTGGTAATGTCAACAGGTCATTGAGGAGAAGAAGCAGTCAGGGATGCCAGCTCTTCTGTCACTGGTCTTATGAATCACAGATGTCCTGGACCACAGAAGGTGTCTGAGGGTGTTGGTAAAAGATGCCTGTTGTGATGTTAAATTAGGCTGTGCTTTTTCTACCTAAATAGCATCAGCACTTATCTCTGTATAGGTGGAAACCTCAGTTTGCTGCATGAGTTAGTATATTCTTCTCTTAAAATCATCGGTGAATACCCTGATTTAAGCAATGACCATTGGTACCAGAACATGTTGGTCTAATAAAATATCATCAGGAGGAACTTGTTATCTGTGCCCAGTAATAAATTCCAGGATACTTTTTACAAGACTGAAAATATCTTGACATTGAGAGCATGGTTATTTCCTGGAGCAGAAATGTCTTCACTTGAGTGGTAAGTAAATAACTTGTACAGTTATTACACATTTTTGGCTGTGGCTGTTCTTTGCTAACCAGGCCAGCAGAGACAGAGTTAAAGTAAATTTCCTTTTAGCTACTTTGACTTTAAAACTTCTAAAAGCTGCCTTGAGGTTCAGGGATGCTCACAGAAACAGTGCTCTGGACTGTTATCTGCAGCCCTCTTTCCTCCTGAGGGATGTCACAGAGCCATGCTAGATGATGTTTGGCAATCAGAAACTTTCTTAAATCAGGGAAAACTTACTTGCCTTGCTTTAGCTGCTTTTTAATATGTGTAGTTCATAGCACAAGGAGACCAGAAAAAAAAGGTCAAGGATCCACTTTGATCACTGTAAAGAGCTTTAGAAATGTGTTACTGACCTCCCAAAGAACTTAATTCCATGGAAGCCTGAACACCAGAGAAAGCCATATGTTTTCTGGAAGAAAAATATATTATTGGCTGGAAGAGGTTATTAAAATTGTTCTGAAAAATGGTAATTCAAATTTCCAGATAAAATAATCTTGAATCCACTTTCAAATAACTATGGTTTGAACAAAAGCTAATGGCAATTATTTTTCTCTCTACCTTTACTTCCAGAATGAAAGTTAAGAGTTATTATAGTCTAATTGTGAAATGAATGTTACCTCTTTTGGTAATGCTTTTTGTTTTTTTTTTCTTAGCAGCCACTGTGAAGCTGTATTTCATTTGGATGCTGGCAAAATGTTAGCTTCCTGTAGAGTGAAACACATATGCATTTCATGTGAAACACATGTATCTTATATGAGCCTGGTTGAATTGTATGTTGCTGTGAGCTAAGGCTTCTGCCACATCCCCTCCCACATTATAGAGGTAAAGAACAGCAGGAGAGATTTATGTGGAGAATTTTCAAAATGTATTTAATTAATATTTTAAATATGAAAGGGCTGTGCTATTATGTTTGTGAAGATCCTTCTGTTTTCAGGCTGAGCCTTTCTGAAAAGCACTCATCGTTCAGCTCAAGTCACTCGCTGGAACATCACTTAAAATGAAGGGCTTCTCTTTCTAACCTCTTGCAAGGAAGGCTTTAGCTAGAGCCAGAAAACAGAGCACAACCCAAGCTGCCAGCTTGTTAGCGTGAGAATCCTGCCTCCATAGAAGTCTTTGGATTAATGACTTCAGACAGACAGATGTGAGACTCACAGGCCATGTGTGGGGGAAGGGGTTTCTTGTCAGAGGGCCCAGCAGTGTTCTTGGTGATGAGAGTAGCTTTATTCCCTGAAAAATACAGGGTGTTGACCGAGCAACTCTGGAGGAAGGCTGGCAAAATGGAAGGAAAAATATAAATATTCCAGGTATCTTTGTGCTGGAAAGTAATGCACAGTAGCTGCTCTGAGTCCATCCAAGAAAACACCCTCCTTTCTCTGTTTTCGCTGTAAAAATCTTAAGCTGAGTCCTCCACATCTGAATACGGTAATGTTACCAATGCATCGTTGCTAATGGAAGTGATCCGGGTTTCCCATGAGCCATCACTGCAGGAAAACTGATTTCTGTGGGGTAGAAGATTTTATAAGCACCAGATCTGTCATAGCAAATCTATCCCCTGCACACTGGCCTTCCTGCTATGCTATCAAAAATAAATACAATCAAATGAAATCTAAACATCTTCATCAAGCCCTTATAAATGAGGGAATACCCTGTGGGGCACAAGTTACAGGATGTGCATTGTACAATAAAATATTTTCATGTTCTGTGACATCTGTTGAGTGCGAGAGTCTCTAGTCTTGAACAGCATTTGGAATGCAATTGTGCACACAGAAGAGGCAAATAGAAAAGTTACACAGTATTTCATAGTGTGCTTATAAAATTATTATAGGAATATAAAAATGCAAAACACTGATATCCTGAAATAGATTTCTTTACATATTGTGCATTCCAATTTAATATTAATTACATTTTTGTAACCTGTATACTGTATGTTGTAAGTGCACATATGCACATGCACTGTTTCACAGAAACACGTGTTCTGTCATACACTTATTAGAGTGTATGTCACACTTTCTATTCTGTGGTGTATGTTAATGTTAAAACCAAGAAAGTAGAGGCATATTTTCAGTCTAAATTCATAACACTGGGAATGGGTAAATGGGAACAGATGTGATGTAGAAGGAATTTTATTCTGGAGGGCTGTCATAACAGAATTAAGCTATCCAGCTGACTTCATTTCAGTGGTAGAAACTTTCAGCAGTGGGTGGTGTATGAGCAGAAAGTCACACCAGTTTAGAGCTCAGTGAATATCTCTTAAATATAGTCAAAGTACAGCCTGGTGAAAGATTTAGAAATAATAAGCAGCAGCTGATGCAAAAAAAAAAAAAATTGTTGGTGGACATAATGTGTCACAATAGCCCATCACATTGAGATAATGTACAGCTGCAATGACATCAGCTGCCCTGTCGAGAGCCCTGTGATGGGGTCTTGGAATGATGCAACTGAATAAAATAATAACAGAGGCTCTGTCAGTGTGTGCAGTGTGGCAATAGGCTGGAGACTTCTGAGTACCCTCTTGAGGCATGTGACCTCCGCCAAGAACACAGATCTGTCTTCTCAGGTCTGGGCACTAATAACTTCTGATGCGTTCAGTTAACTGTCTTTCAAAATTTCCCATGGACCTGGCCCTGCAGCTACAAGGCCAGGAAAAGATCTTGCATCATCAGCATAATGGTAATACTCTGTCCTGTGCTCAGTAATGATCTCACCCAGAGAAATCGTATTTACAGCATGGGAAATGAGACAGGAAAAGAGCCTTGAAGGGTGCCACATTTCAAATTCCTTTACTCTGACATATAATTATTCAGCAGAGCCAGTTACCTCCCATTTTTCAGACAGCTGGAAGGGGAAGGATGCTCTTACATGTAAGATCATGGGAAATACAAGCTCAGTAGCTAGCTCTGAGAGAGCTTGTTTAGTGTGCCCTCGAGTAAGTGCTTCAACTGGCCACTACTTTGTCCTTATTTACAAGAGGATCACTATTTTTGGTCTTCTAATTTTCTTGATATTTCTAGGCCCATGGGTTGACACCAAACACCTACAAAGTATCAAACACACAATGTTCCAATGCTCTTTGGACCTGTATGCACTTCCAAGCACACAGTTTTTGCACTGCATGCAGTTCATTCAGATGAACAGTGAATAAGACTGCTGGGGAAAAGCTTTAGAAACACCAGCCATTTCCTCTGTCTGCTAAAAGGAAATATTATGGATTAGATAATATGTTATTTATTTAAGAATCCCAGGAAAAACTAAACAATACTGAACTTCGTGAGGGACCAAAGAGGTAATGACATCTGTAATTAATGCTTCCCTCAAATTTAATTCCAGAGTTTTTTCCATTTTCTAGAAATTGGCAAAATTGAGTAGGATTATTTGCTAAATTTTTAGATAATTTTCTTGAAAAGTTTCTGGGTAGAGCATTAAGGAAATTATCTCTTGTTTTGATCACTAGAAAATGCTGACACCTGTTTCCTTTGGAAGCTCTCAAGCAGAAGCTTGAAATGTATTACAAAAGGGCAAAGAAAGAGGAGGTTCCCTTTTATTGTTTCCCTGAACCTTATTCCACTGGAGCTGTTTTTTCTCTATGCAGGCAACAAGCTGTGCCCTTCTCTCTTGGTGGTGTAAGGGCAGGACCTTGAGGCACTGTAGGCTCATGACAGGGCTGTATTCGGAGCCCTCCCCTCACACACACACACACACCCTCCCCCCACGCACACATACACAGAGTATCCTGCCCCTGACACACCCTGTCAGGAAATTTCTCTGTGTGTCTGCTGGTAACGATACCAATTGTTAGTCACCAGAGATAGGGGAGGAGGGAAGGCAGGAGAAGTCAGAGGAGGTGATGCTGGTGAGCACTGCAGCATGGGTGTGTGGGCTGTTCTGCATGCCCTACTGGAACTGCAAAGGCTCCATTAGCAGTAACTCCTCTAACCCTGTACCTGCTTTGTACAGTGAATACACACTGAAATGGCTTGTGAGCTGTCAAATACAAGATCTTGCCCCTTCTGAGCAAAATGCCTCTTGATCTCAGCCATATATGCCGCTAAAGGTCTTTTTCTTGGGTCTGTATGATTGATATTCATAAAGTGAAGGAGAGGGGAGTGGTCATGGCTGTCAGCAGGACCCTGGCTGTAGCGAGAGGTGTTTAAAAGACTGAATGCTAACATCTCCTACAGCACTTCCCTGAAACAGCATCCTGGATAAAATAAGGGAAGCCTTGCTAATATTTTATGGACCAGCCTGTTAAATGAGTGACTACACTTTCAATCTAACCTGTTATTGCTTCCGATTACCACTTTTTGATGTACTTCTATACACTTGTTCTGGAATGCCTATTATATCAGACTGACATGGACTAATAGCTTGCTAGATTATCAGAGTGAATAGACAACAATTGAGAAAATTATCTATGCCTATTAATACAGGAATGCTATTATGTTAATTGTGTATTCACAGAAGAGCCAGAGGGCAAATAGATTGTACCTTCACATAACAAAGTGTTTCAGCTGATGCTATTACTGATTATATCTGAATTCATACTTTTCAGAACACTTGTGCTTTTTTACTTATGTGCTTCACAGCAAATTTCTAAAATTATATTTGGTGATACATCCTGGTACCAACTGTGCAGGGTCTGCAGTAATTTGTTATCATAGAGAGTCACTGTCAAGTTGAACAACCCAGCTTAGAATGCCAGGACTGTCAGGAATGGTAATGTCATTTCATTAGCATGTTCCCTAGTGCTTTCTTTTTTAAGGAAGCTGCTTACCACACACAAACACACACAAAATTATGAATGCTGCATTGCCTGTCTACAAGTATGTCTATCATATTTCTGCTGTGACATGTTATGTCACTCAGGGGTGCTGGTATATGGCTCTGTATAACTGAGACACACAAGTTCCTAGTTTTTCTTGCTGGTTTCTCCTGCCACATATGATCATAACAAGTGTAGGAGCAGGTCTTTTTTTGTCTTCTGGTACCAGGATATTGCTATATCTGACATCTTAATATCGAGACAGTGTAAGGGAAGACCAGACAAAGTATTCTTGTCTTAAACTGCCGTGGTGGGATACCACTGTAGTATCCTCTTCTCTAGATCTGGGAACTGGAGAAAGATCTTCAAAAAAACCTCATTCTCCAGCAATTTTCTGAGTTAAATAATAACTGTCTCCAGCAGATACTTGTGAGGTATGTTTATAGAATTCTCCAGCAAAGATCTCCCAGCCTCTGTGGGAACAGCCTCAGAAAACACTTTTTTTTTCTTTACACTGAGATGTTAAAGGAACCTGTTTTAGTTTACTTAAAGGTAATGACCAAGACAGGAGAGTGTAAGGACTTAAAGACCACAGTTACCTGTCTCAAACACTGTTTAGGCTGCAGAAGGGCTTTGCCATGGGATAAACACAGAATGGAGTGGCAGGATGGTGCTGGCTCTGGGTGAGGTCTGTCCTGCACATCCTGGGTAATGCATCCAGACAAAAGTTCTCACTGTGGCAAACTGTGTAAAGAAGCAACTGCTGGTACACATATCACTGGTTAAACCAAGATCACCACAAGTTACGGGACAGATGGCACCTGTGAATACCAAGGACCACTGAAGCCCCCCTGAGTATGCCTCCATGCATACCTGAAATTTGGACTGTAAGTTAAGCCACCAGGACAGGAGCTTGAGATAAGATAAAGGTGGTACTGTTGCCCACGTGTTATCTCAGACCAAGGGGGAGGTTAACAAAGCTGGGGAAGAGGAATGTATCACTGATAATGGCACAATTTATGGAACACAAGGAAACCCAACTCAGCAACTGTGCTGAAATTAGCCCAGACCAGGTAAAAGGTAATTTTGGTTGGGGGTGATTGTGATCACCAACTCACAACCCGCTGACTCAAGAAATGCATCAACTCAAAAGAAGAGAAACACTGAGCATAGGACTGTTTAGCATTAGAAGTGAGGGGATCATTTAGCCAATAGAATAAGAGAACTGTGTAGCCAATGAGCATGAATTCCTTTGTTTGCTAAAATTTATAAATAGCAAAAAGTGTTGAATGACCTCAGTATCCCCACCACCATGAAGCCCAGGGTGAAGAAGGACCAATGAGAGAGACACTGTTGGATCTACAGGTGCTGACTATCTTTTGCTTGCTAGTTCTTTCCCTTCCTACTCAGCCCCACCCCCCAGCCCCTTTCTATTTCTTTCTCTCTCGCTCCATCACATTTTACTGTTAAATAAAATCTGTATGATTGACTTTACCATATGGTCTCATTTGAGCCTTAATTTGGGCAGAGGCATTTCTCAATAGTCAGATCATAACAGAGAACAATCCTGAGAGAACATAATACACCTGCAGAAAAGTCTTTCCATTCTACCTGAGGCTTTTTTTCCTGAGGCTACAATAAGTTGAAAACAGATAACCTCTCTTTAACAAGTAGTTAAGGATGTTCGAGGGCTACTGGAAGATGTTTCTACTTGCAGTGATTATGCTGTTGAATTTTTTGCCTGAAATGTTTTGTCATGATTGAAAAAAAGAACTAAGGTAAAGAAGTCTGACATAAAAATGCTAGTAAAATGTGAAGGAAGGAGTAACATGTTCTTCTCTTTCCCTGGCATCAGACCAGTTAATCAACAAGGCCTTTTTAAACATCACAGCACCTTAGTCGGAATCAGTGAGACGTTTTAACCATTTCTGCTGACATGTGCTTTAACAAGAGAAACGTTTCATGTTCTTTGTCAGTTCTAAAGAAATATACTAACTTCATTGCAAAACTGATGAAGTTTGAGTACCATTAGCAATAACCATCTCTGAAAATCCTCTAAGGATGCTACTGTTACTGCCATTGAAAACTCAGCAATCCTGCTGTAACAGCATAAGAATTAAACTGATGAGCTGCAGCTCAAGTGTTTAACAATGAGATATCAAGTGAACTATTCAAATATGCTGCAGCATAGCAATTCATAGCTGTAACTAACAGAATGCAACAACAGGTATTTGAGAGATGAGTGAGAAGCATGCGGTGTGAATGCTGAGGCAGCTATAATGGATGGCGGAAGAAATGAAGCAGCAAAGAGAAATAATTATTGAAGGGACAAGAGATTTTAGTAGCTCTGAAGTTGACAGGGAGCAGTGCATTAAATGACTCATCCAAACTGAGGGAAGTTGATGATACTGTAGTAGTAGCAGACAGTTGTTCGATTATATTCTAATGGTTAAGGTTCTTGGCCAGAAGATGACTGTTTCCAGACCAGTGCAGCTCTTTTCTTCCTTTGTGTAGTCAGGAATGTGGGAATTTCAGGAACACAAAGGAAGAAAGAGTGGCTCCAGAAATGAGGGCTTAGACACTCATCTTTTGAATTACAGGTTAGAGACTAGTAGCTTCCATGGGGAAATAACAACCTACCTTCAGTTCCCCGCTTGGAGTCATTCAGACACCTATCTCCTGCCTACTTGGCACCCTAGGGCTAGGACTTTGCTGAGAAGCAAGTGAACACAGCCCCCATCTCTGCTCCCCAGTGTATTTCTGCACATTCAATTCCTACTCACTGAGAAGTGATCCCGAGGGGCAAGGGCAAAATCTGTGCCACAGAAACCTGCTGGTGACTGGGCAGTGGCTGGGTTATCCATCCACTGGGAGGAGGAAGCCCTTTTTGAGCAGTACTGACAATGTAAGTCTTAATGTGGATGGAAAAGAGAAATTATTTGGGATGGAGCGTGGAAGATACTTTGTCAGCAGCACTCCAAAGTGGGGAGCTGCAATCCTGGCAGTCCAGAAACCCTGGGAATGATGGAGGTCTGCTGAGCTCCTGGTGTTCTTCTGAGAGTCCATTCAAAGATTCAGGTATTTGTTTCTAGCTTGAACTCGGGGTAGTACCCCATCACTCTAAATAGGCATTTGCCAGAGCCAGAAAAACCATACCAAAAAAAAAAAAAAAAAAAAAAAAGGATTTGACTGATTAGACACTTGATCTGACACTTGTTTGTTCCACTGCCTTCAGGCTATTTTTCCTGTTTTTACTGAGGCAATCAGTTTTTACTGAGTGAAATCAGAGACGATGTTCAAGTTTAGCCAGAATGATGGTGCTTTGCAATGATATTTAGTTATTAATCAATCTTGTGGAACCCTGAACCTGACGTATGCAATGATTATTTATTCTATTGCTGTTACTGCTTCAATTGACAGGAGGGAACAAATAGAGCTTCATACTGATATCAAGCAAAAAAGGATTCATGGCCTTGAAGCCCTGAAGCTCTTTTTTCTGAGCCAAGAGAAACTCCAATACAAAGCGAAATGCAGAATTTGTTAAAGTATATTGGTCATGAAACTGAGTGAATTACAACAATACTTACAGAAAAATACTGTACCAAAAATGGTGCATAAGTTTTATAACGAAAATATTGATTATGAGACTGTCTTACAATAATATAAAACTTTTATTTTTCTCAGTAATGGCCTTAAATGTAAGATTACATCAAAATTATTTGTATATAGGTAATGAGTATTATTAGGTGGTGAAAAAATTAGATTCCAATACAGAAGCAAGGGATGGCTATTTCTGTACCCTGTGTAATACTGAGCACAATTTTCATGTTTTTCTTCAACAATGTTGTTCTATATAGATAAAAACTGAGCTTTAAAGAGGATTCTGTAGGCAATTTATACCAGTGTTTGTAGCTGTTCTTGCAGGTGGAGAATTTGCACAGAAATAAAAAGCCTTTTAATATCTGTAAGTACAATGCCCAAGAGAGGAAAACAACAGAGAAGAGGAGGATGCCATTCAAAATTATGACAATTACTGTAGAACTTGTTCTTTCAGTGTGTTCCATAACAATTGTCAGTCAGTATGAAAGTGAATCTATTCTTTATCACAATTCTTTTCCTCCAATTTGTGTCCAAGTTGGCTTGCTGAGATAAACTGGTGGGCTTCTGGCACTCACATTTTCCCTTTGGAACTTAAAGAGAAAATAAAAAAAGATTAGTTTCAAAAAAAAAAAAAACAAAACCAAAAAAAAACCCCAAAAACAAAAAACAAAACAAAACAAAACAAAAAAAAAAACCAAAAACAAACAAACAAAAAAACCAAAACAAAAAAAACCCAAACAAAAAAACCAGACAAAAGAACCCACATAAAATTTCTTTAACATTACAGAGCAAACATGAGAACAGAGGAAGTTATATTTCAGACCTGCCAGTTTCAAAAGTGTTTCCCTAACTTGAAATTGCAGTGGTTTTATGAACTTGAGTCACATATGATTTTTGTCTTGACCTTTAGTAGAAAGAAGCAGGTGTGAGGGAATAGTCAGTTCCCTATGTGCATGTTATACTAATGAACACAATCTTAGGAAGGTAAGGCGAGGTTGGGGCGATGCTATAAACACCAAGAAGTTATTCTCCATTCCCCTGCCTTCCATCCAGAGGGTGATCAGGGCTTTTCAGAAAGTGTTTAGCTGATACAATCTATCCTATTGTGATTGTCAATTTACAGTGCAAGTGATTGACTGATGTTGCTTCTTAACGTAGTGAATATGCTTCTGTATGTTTCATCTGTGTGGTTTAGGCTGTGTTGAAATTGCATCAATTTGCAGTGTTAACTGTTATGCAGCATAAATAGAGCCTGCATGGAAATTTGAATTGGGAACTAAATGAGCAGATGCAGAGATAATTCCAGCTGTCACTATTAATATTTCCAATTTTTTTTTTTAACGCATACTTCTCAGATTTTAAATACAAGTTTGGGGCTATGTGTGGATAAAACAGGAATCCATTCTTACTCAGATATGGCTCACTGAGGTACCAGATAAGCTGGTGTACCCACAGAGCACACCAGGGGTGCCACGTTCTGACTTGCACAGAAGGCACCGGCTGCCTGCCCTGCAGGAAACACCTGTCGTGTGCCCAAGGAGTTGTGTGCTACTGACACTGCAGATGAAGACATTACCAATACACAAACAGATTCTCCCTCAGCCCTTTGTGACTTTCCAGCTCATAGTTTAAGGGCCCCTTAGTTCAGTTTCCCTCTGGGGCCATACCAGCTGAGAGGGCACAAAGCTCAGATGGAAATACTCTGCCAGATGCCAACAAATAGGCAGGATTTGGTAGAAGAATCCTGTGTGGTTTTAACATTGTATTTTGTTTATATAGACAGAAAAAGAGCTTGGCATTAATGTCATCAAATATGTGCAGCTATCTTTACCTATAAACAGACCTGAATTCTCAGCTAGATATTCCTTCCTCCCTAGATGAGGTGGGGATATAGGGAAAAGCAAGTGCTTGGAACATATTGCTAAGAAGAAGGTCTGCAGGAAAGAACATTTCCTCTCGTTATCTCATTTATCTGTTTTAATTTTATAGACAAGACAAATATTTCCCAGGCACCCCTAACCTACCCAGCATAGCTGCACTTGCTGCATATTTCTCCTTAGCACACTGATTTTACAGATCTACATCCTAAAATTTGTAGGGAATAGCTCCCTCCCCTGCAAAAGATAAGGTATTACTGCAAGTCATAGAGGACCAATCTTGTACCTATTCTGTAAGTGTTAAAGGGAAAATCAGCCCATTTAATTGGATTGCAGCGGTAAATTGCACTTGCTGATACATCTGTACGGTATTTACTACATTTAGAGTGTCTAATTTGTGAATTGTACTCAAGACATCTAGGTTTTAAATTAATTTACACATATAGGAGTCTTTTAGAAACACAATAGAAACAGCTCATTACGGAAATTTTTCCCTAGAAAAAAACAAACAAACTTCTGATAGGCTTATCTTCTCTGACTGGGGGGCTTATACAGTCTTCCAATAAAAAGAAGATAAAAGAAGCATCTGTTTCATAATCATCATTTAGACAGCATAATAGTGTCAGAATGCAAATACTACAAGAACTGCAGATGCTGGGTCAGTCCTCAAAAAGTATTTGATATCCAAGGCTTTGAGAACAGTGTAAGATTAGCATATAGAGAGAGCAATATTTTCATTAAAAACTCACCCCAAAGCCCTCAAAACCCCACTTTCCTGCAGGATAAAGCTTTAGAGTTCGCTTTCATGAATTGTAATGTGTCAGGTGTTTGCAAGAAAACGTATGAAGTACCGTAACAGATTATGCATCCTCTGGAAGAGGTATGGCCTAAGAAGAAAATTAGTGGGTTTACCAAAGATGAAAAGTGATTTAGATAATATTTTCTGTTTGCATTTGCTTAACTAGTATTTAGAAATATCCATACTAATTGAGACCCCTGGGTAAAACACTAATACAAATAATAAATATATTGTGAGCACTGATCAAAGTCCCCTTCTTCCCTTGTCCTAGGATTAGAAGTATGAAATAACAAGAAACATTATAATAGATTTTTTTAAAAAATAGAAATCACATTTACAACAATAAATTTCTATGTTGTTATCCAGTGAATTTGTAAAGGTTTTTTAATGGGCATGTCCAGCTGTGGCGGCATGAAGGCCTGCTCATCCCAGAATCAAAATGCTCCCTTCTGGAGCAGAGTGGGCAGAAGGAGTAAGACACTTGCGTTTTAAAACTGGATGAAGAAGTTTATGTGTTGACCTTAGTTCAAAATTAATATAAGTTTATAATATCCTATGCAGGATAGGCCCACAGTTGTAAAACAGGCTATTAACCTTGCTCTATAGCATCTGCTGAAGAGTCCAGAATTTTTACTTCCACTAACATGTTTCTCCTGGTTCTGAAAGTATGATTATTAAGAAGCATGTCTTTACCTTTAGCAATACTCACTCTATCCATTGGTAAAACACACGTAAGAAAAGTAGTCAGAAGGAAACTGACTATTGTAAGAACAATAAAAAATGGTGCTGCACTAAGAGGTGGTGGTGGATTTACCCTGCCTGGACACCAGGTGCCCACTAAGCTGCTCTGTGATTCCCCTCCTCAGCAGGACTGGGGGAGAAAATAAGATGGAAAAAAAAAAAATTGTGGCTTGAGAAAAAGGCAATTTACTAAAGAAAAAGTGAAGATTGCACATGTGTAAGCAAAAGGAAAATCAAAAGATTTTGTTCTCTACTTCCCATCAGCAAACAATGTCTGGCCTCTTCCTGGGAAGAAAGGTTTCAGCACCCACAGTGGTCACTCCGGAAGGCAAACATTGTAAAATAACAAATGTCCTTCCTTCCTTCTCCTTTCTCTTAGCTTTCATATTTGGTATAAAGTATGAAATATCCTTTTGTTCAGTGTGGGTCAGCTGTCCTGATTTTGTCCCCTCTCAAGATCTTGCCCACCCCCAGCCTACCGCTGGAGTGGTGGAATGTTGGAGCGACAGCATGGATGCTGTGCCATCGCTGCTCAGCAGTAGCCAGAACAGAGGGGTGTTATCGACACCTTTCTAGGTCCCAATGTAAAGCACAGCACTGGGGGGGCTCTGGGAGGGAAGCTGCCTCCATCTCAGCCAGAGCCATACACAGGTTACATGTCTATTCCCATTTCCATGAGAACTGGCTACCAGGCAGGGTACAGGGTACAGAGCACTTCAGGTCTCCACCTGTCACTGCTGACATCTAACATTCTCAGCCTTTCCTTTGCTTCCTGATGAATCTTTACAAAGATGAAATAGGAATTCAGATCACAGTCATTACCAAACTATTCCTGGAATATGAGAAATAACCCTGGCAGAATTAGTAATGTGGGGTTCTGGATGCACTGGCCTTTGTTTCCTTTTCCTTTTTTCATTAATCAAATATTTTAAAACCTGCAAATACATTTTGGTTATTGTTGGCACTGTTTTGTTGGGTTGCACATCATACTCTGGAGTCTAATTTTTCAGCCATGATAAAGGGCATAACCTTACTGAGACTGATTATGCTGCCCCAGATTCTTCCAAATTACATGCTGGCCCACAGCTGAAGACAGTGTGTAAATATATAAATATACACATACATTGCAGTGCTTATCTTTCAAAGATATCCCATTAGATATGCCATTAGCAAAGACAAAATAGTGAGAATAGTTATTGATACAAGAAGCCAGACCCATATTACAATAGGTGGATATCCATTTAGTTTACTAACTGTAGAATAAATACACTATAGTCTGAAAAAAACAAAGAGAGTAAAATCTCACTAAGATTATTATCTTCTTTTGCATTATAAGACCCAATATTAAGCTATATTGAGATATGCTGAGACTCACAAGGAGCAGCTGAGGTCACTTAGTTGGTTCAGTTTGGAGAAGAGAAGGCTGAGGGTGCCTAATCACAGTCTACAACTTCCTCAAGCAGGGCAGAGCTGTTGATCTCCTGCCTTTGGGGAGCTGCAACAGGACGTGACAAAATAGAATGAAGAAGTTCAGATTGAACATTAGAAAAATGTCTCTCATCTGACAAAAGCTGAGGAAGAGTATAAGGAACAGCGCTCATGAATAATGTCCTTTGATGTGGTTTAGTGGTTTAGGGGTATGTTGTGCCAGAGAGTTCATATTTCTAATTAGTCAGGAATAGCCTGGAAGTAGGAACTGCTAAGCAATTAACTGTGGGTGTAGATCCCATCAGGAATTAAGCACAGGGAAGCTTTTGGTGAAATCCCGCTCTTCCTGAAATTGAAAGCAAAACATACCTATTGATTTCAACAGCATCAGCAATGTATTGACTGCATCGTTTACCGGCTCACCAGCCAGTTTGTCCTTGGTCTGTTTGCTTTTCTCATCCTTAATGCATCCAGTGTGACTATCACCTCCCATTTCATGCTAGAAAGGCCATGTAACCAGCAGCTTTTTCAATCCACAAGAGCAAAATATTGAGATTCAACCAATGGCCTAAAATCATGGCTCTATTGATTTAGTGTCTCCTGCAGTGAGGTGGCATGGTTGCAGTGGGTAACATCAACCTTGTCAGCAAAGCTATCTTCATTGCTTGTGGCCTTTGGGACTGAAAAGAGTTAAAACCAAAAGGAATGAGGTGAACTTTACAATGATGTTACCCTTCGTGCATTGCCAAATAAATAATTCCCTGTGACACTGTAGAGACTGAGGACCCAGTGCTGGGAGTAAAAGGAAAGCTGGGCTTGTGTCATGACTGTATTCAACTAAAAGCTGGTGTCTTCTAGTTGCTTTGTCAATGGCAGCATCCAGAAAATTCCTAAATGTTTAAAGGAAAAATGAAATACATTATGGATTTTTCACAGTCTTTACACTGGGAAGAGTTATGTGCAACATTAAGTTTAAATTGATTTTCAGTGTTTGAGCACTGGCCTGGACAGTGGATCTAATTAGAATCTACAGTTATTTAAATAACAGAATTGAATGCCTGGGTTGCAACCAATCTCATTGGTTTAGAATTACGTTTTGTTAAGGAAACTCTTCTTGTGGTTCTGAGAGATGAATTTAATTGGGAACTGTAAACACCAAACAAAATCTGCCTTTGCTATTTAAGCTGTGATAGATTTGCCCGAGTACTCCGATTAGAAACAAACAATGAAAATAGAAGCTGAGCAACAGAAAAACCCAGCTGCTGTAAAGCACATCTCGTGGGAACCATAAATCTATATTTATAAAGAGCTTAAATTTGCCATGATCCTTTGTCAATACATTTGGTTTTTGAGGTCTTTTCCACCAGCTTTGTGCAAAGCAGGCAGAAAACTGGCCTGAGTGGTACCTGTGGATCATCAGAAAATTCAAATTCACTACAATCTAAATCAGAACTCCTTTCTTCATCCTGTGTAAAGAAGGTATTTTGGGACTCAACAACTGCTAAAATGGGTCCTGGGAGGGCTCTGGGTCTCTACTTTTATGTTCGCCCAAGAAAACAGTCCCACAGGAGCTAGGGCATGATAAATTTGCCAGCTGACTCAGAGAACAAAGATATCTGTCACAGACTGTATTGCAATCCTTAGCTACTAGTTACATTTAGACAAAAAATTGTGTGTGGCTATTACATGCTCATTTCCTCATTCAGAGTGAGAAAACAAGACCGATTTATAACTAAATGTGTGTGACAGACTTCTCACCTAATCCTTCAGCTTCTGAATACCCTCGGTTCCCAGTGAGGTCATGTGAAATACAGGAGTTATAACTCCTATAGCACCTTGCAAAGACATGAAGGAAAGACTATTCAGGGGGTGCAAGTTCAACAGAATCAGTGACAGAGCTTTGGTACAGGGGTCACATCAGGGATTTCACACATTTTCCTTACCTTGTGATTGCATTCTGAGTGAGTCATATTTAGGGTGTGGGGTTTTCTTCTCTGCACAAACCATTATGGAGTTATCATAGTAGCAAAGTGTAATGTTAGTCCCTATGATTTGAGTGATGTTCCTCTAATTTGCAATCTCTTAATTAAGGTCTGACATGGCTCAGCTATTATTTACACTTATAGTGGTTGGCCATCTGGGCTTCACTAATAAATAAGCACTTTAATGGCTGAACTACTTAATAAACCTTCAGTGAGAGAAGACGAAAATTAAGGAAATTCTTTCATTATGAAAATATGTTGTGCCATCTAATTGTTCAAAAGCAGATGTCACTCAAATTCAATTAAGCTGTTTAATGACCTGCATGCTTATTACTAACTTGATGGAAGGTTTGACACAGTTAAAGTAAATACAAATGGCTGGTGTGATTTTATCTTGTCATGTTTCTGCTTTTTGCTACTTTCCCAAAATATCTGCGTCAATCTGTGTTTTTTTCTTATGATATATGAAAAATTTGCATTGTCTGGTCTGAAATAAGAGCTTATAAAAATTGTTAACAAACATATTTTTCTTATTTTCACTTCCAAATGTGTAGTTTTTGTCTCACAAAGAATGTGTCAAGTTATTCAAATGTGAGGCAGTCATGAATGTTGTTGGTTAGATAGGCAGCAAAGCTCCCCAAGCAAGATCTTAGTTTAGTGATTTAGCTTCCTTTGTTAGTGACAGATTGGGAGAGATATTAAGGCTGCTTTTTCCCTGTAAACAATGTCTTATAACGTGCCAAGCTTTACAGCACGTTAATGAAATCCATATACAAGTTCCTCCTGGTTTATTAAGAAACAGACGTGCAATATTCACTGATTATTAAAATGTTATTCAGCACTTCAGATTTTATAATGTGCTTCCCCCTTCCGTGTTTCCCTCATCCTCATGACTTTTTTAATTAGCTAATTATTACTTACTACTTATTACTTACAAAATTAAGAATGCATTATTTTCATTACAAATGTTGCAGACTTCGTGGCCACACAGCTCTCATTGCATTATGAGGTGACTATTTCAGTCTTTCCCGACAGAAATATGAAGCTGTGTGGATGAGGCGTAGCTCATCCTGGCTCTGCAGTGGTGATAGACTTAAAGAAGTTCTAGAGGTGCTGTGCTTCCCACAGCCACGTGTACATGCCAGCTGCTGCCGTGCTGCAAAACTTCTCCTCACAGAAGTCACTGCCCACGTACTTTCCTTGGCCTTGCTGTGGGCAGCAAGGTCAGCTGCACCTGCCCAAAGCAAACATCAGTAGGAAATGTTTAGTCCTGCATGGGAGTGGGGGAAGGACTAGAATGTCTTTTTTAAAATCTGTTTTTTCCACTAGATCTGGTGCAAGTATCTATTTATTATAAGCAAATTGAGTTTTTCAGATGTGTTGGTAATTCTGAAACAATGACAAACCCAAGAAGAAATCCTGAAGTAAATCCTAAAGCAGATGCTCTTGATGGACGGCTTCCTGCAAAGGAGTAGGAAGAGAAGCCTGTCCTTCACACATTGATCTCAGATCCAGGATCTGATTTCCAGACTCCAGGATGGGAAGCAGATGACCTGGGAGCCCTGGAGGCCCAGAACCATCCACATGGTGACACAGCCCTAGAGCAATAGAGCCTGAAAAATAAGGCTCTTCAGCATCTGGTGCTGCCAGGCAGCTTGCAAGCCTCCAGCTGAGCATTGTCTATGTCCCAGCAGAAGGCTTTGAATGGGATGCATTTCTGCAAAATGCTTGCATTTAGATTTGTAATTTTTCATTTTATAAAACAATTTTAAGACTGCTTTTGCCACATCCCAGCCTACATTTTTGCTGTGTCGACAACCTGCAGTAGAACTTATGTCCATTTCTCTCTTCTTGCAGGAATATTGGGCTAGCTGCAAAGCACTGTTCCACCCTCTAATTCTTAAATGTGTCCCTGTGTTTCAGAAAACAGCCAAAGATTCTCTTTGAGTAAAGGCTTTGCCACGTGTTTTGAGGTCACTGAAACTGTTGGGTCTTTTTAACTGTTAACATTTTGGATTGGATCTCACCCCATTTGTGCTTTCCCATGTACAGAAGTCATCCATATGTGTTAGGAGCTAGGTATGTTTATTTACCTATCAATGTACTAATAGCAAGATTGGAATTGTGAGGACTTTATAGTTCAGACGTGGCTAAAACTTGTGACATGGAAAAAGTTCTAAGTTGCTCTGGAAGAAAATACAGACTTTTTAAATTTTAATTTGGAATCATGAGAACATAGTCAAGCTAAACTTACTTGACAACCAAGTACTAGAGATTTGCTAGAGACCCTTCTGAATAGTTAAAAAAATGCAACAAAATAAAGTGGAACCAAACCAGTGATTTCAAAAATGGGTGTCATTCTCCTTCTCATTTCTGTGCCTATGGTCATCGTCTGCAATTACCAGTTCTTTTGGAAGGTGAATCACAAGCATGTAAAATATGCTATTGTACTAGTCTGAAAGCCAACCAGTGAGAGACTCGAAATCAGAACTAAAATTTAATTGGAAAATACAAAATAAATGCAGTAGCACAAAAACACTGACAGTCAGGATACAACCTGACACCCTGTCGGTCAGGCTGGTGGTAGCAGTCTGATTAAATGGTGGCTGCAGTCCTCCTGAAGTGATAGATGTGGTTCTGTTGAAGCTGTGATCCTGTAGAAGGGTCTGGTCTTCCTCTGAAGCTCCAGTGGTGGTTATGTAGCTCTTGTCCTCTGGGAACTCGGTAGGTAAGGACCACTTGTGGTGTCCCAAACCTCAGATTATATCCAGGTAGGAATGCTTGGTTCCTCCCCCTGGGCAGAGCATCTCACAATGGGAAGATGTAATTTTATGAGTCATGCAGTGAGGTTTGATGGCACGTTAAGAGAAAAGTATCACTCCAGAGGGAGTGATCAGGGATGTGTCATGGAAGAGATGAAGAACACTGCCCCACCTGGTTTTAACAGATAGTGATAGAATACATACTTTTGGTTACATCTCATATTGTAACCCAAGCTATTCTCTTTTCCTTCAACTCCTATGCTTCCTCTGTTCTGTACAGTTTATACTTCTAAGATGTTTAGCGAGTAAAATTCTACTGAATTATGCTAGGACACACGTCTTCCTTAAGAAAGTTCCCTTTTTTTTCTTGGTTAAGTTCTTCTCATAGGTACTTGTCTGGGTGAAGTCTCACTTATGTGGACTCATCCGGGTGAAATCTCACTCTGTCTGCTTCAGAGTTAAATGTAACATGGGCCTTTCCCTAAGGCAAGGCTGGCCACACCTTATAAAAATTATGATCTTTGCACCAAGTGCTGTGATTATTCAACAGAGGACTGAGTCTTTCACTTGGGATATTTCATAGGAAAGCGGAAACATGTCCTGCCAGTGCTCAGAGCTGACTGAAATCCATGCTGGCACATTTAGTACAGTTCTGAGCTAGGTCTGTTCATTCATATTCCTATGGCTCAGAGTAAGGGTGCTGTATAACTTGTGCAGCTCTGTACAACACTCTTTTTTTCAGTCTGAAAAGATGATGTTATATAAGGATGTGATATTAAGAAGGTAGTCTGAAATTAACAGAGACAATTCTGAAACTCGAACAGATCTCCAGATGTCCCCCAATCCCACAGCTTTTAAAAAATTAAGTACAAATATCTTGTGATTTGCTACCCAAGGATTGCCCTGTCCACTTGGTCTTTTTAGCTGTGGCTACATGTCACTAAATGCTCATCAGCAAATCCCGTTAAAAAAGCTACATCCACCATTTCTGTCACTTATTCCCACTCCTTCTTAGCTCTGATAACCCAGATTTTCGTGTGACTCTTCACAGGTGCGTTTGTGGAATAATGCAGACTAAGTGATCACTTTCTAACATTTCTTTTTTAAGGAAATCTTTTATTTTAGGCCAGAACACTTAAAATTTGTTTGGAGAGCTGCCATGCTCAAATCCAGAGATGATAAACTTTTGGAGAGGGGGTATAGAAGAACACAGCTAGGTACAAATGTAAATCTGGAAGTGGATTTGCTGCCAAAACAATAGCAGCTTGTGTGAAGAGAGAGTTGCTTCCCTCTAACTCACTATCATTTAAAAATTGAAAATTCTCAGTTAAGCTCTTTTAGCATTTTTTGATGGTGAAATTCTCAAAATTCAGAAAGGATTTGCAGAACAGGACAGTCAGGAACAGCTGCCAGGCTTTTAATGACTTCTGGAAGCAAGAAATAATCCAACAGGTTTTGGTGATGAATGAACCCAAAATTTATTAAAGACAAAACCTCTTTCTCTGTATGTTCTCAGGACAATCCTGCCTAAATAAGAGTAGGTAAGGGGAAAAAAACCCCATATATTTCTATTCATATGCCCCCCATTCATCTGTTTTATTTATGAGTTGCATCTCATCATAAGCACACACAACTTGCAACAAAGACTGTCTCCATATGCCTGTCTGTGAGGGACACAGCACACATGATTCCCAAGTCTGGCTGTGGTTCCTGGCTAGACTGGCTTAAAAATTATGTATTAGTCAGATGTTTTCTGTCCATGGAGATAAAAAAGGAAATACTTCAGATGTACTTCTAACAAGATAATATGTCTGCTCAGGCTGAGGTCTTACTCTTTTAAGTAAATTGCAATAAAATATAGTTGCTACTGTGATTTTCTAAACATATGTTTTCTGACTAATTATTGTTCCCTTTCAGCTTGTTGTGTCAGAATTAATTTTTTCTTTCCTGATCTGTGTTTGAATCTCACTTGATGGGCTCAGCTAAATTTGAAGTATTACCACAGTGAATTAAATTGCTCTATTGCTATGCTGATTTAAAAAAAAAAAGAAAAAAAAGGCAAGTACAAATCTTACTTCCCAAAGAGTATTAAATCTAGCATGGTTTTCATTCAGGGCTGTCATTGTTTACTTCAGATACTAGCAATTACTTCAGATATTGGGAAATAGTTTAATCTGACCACTTGTTTCATCCATCTGTCCTGAAGGAATACCTAAATTTACTGGTACACCTTGAAGCTGCTTCAGTTTCATAATGCTCTTTGTAACTCAAGTGGCTGGAAAAGGTAATAGCTGAATACATGGACTGACCTATCCAGATGATAGCCACAATAAATACTGTATATGTTTGCACTTTGGATTGTGCCGAAGTGGACACACGGATGGCCAAAGGAATGAGCCTATGGCAAAACTTATGCAAAAAAATAAATGTCATCCTTTTCTTGGACAGCACTGCAGGACTCACGAAAGACTTACTATGCTTGCATTTATGCTTGTCTCTTGTCTAAAGCAAATTTTTGGTTATCATTCTCAATTTGCGTATTGTAGATTTAAGTGGATTTCCCTTTATAAAGCATCCTGATGCCGCCAGAACAATAAGGTTAAACATGAAAAGCTTAAACATCCTCCAGATATATGCCAAAGAGATTCTCATTACAAAACAGAGGAAGAGTAAAAGGCTCATGCTAGAGGGTCTGTCATGAAGATCTTATTTACAAGGAAAGCACTTATTTTACAGTATCTGCAGATAATAACAATAATATCTAAATTGAGAGAAATCTGTGAAGAATCTCTCAATTCCTTCTTTTACATCTTGATAAATAAAACAACATTTTCTTTCACTGAGTACATATACCTTTGGGGCTGCAGTACTTCCAGTACTATTAAAAGAAGAGATGTGATACTCATTTGCTCAATTTTTTGAAGCCCTTTCCATCCACTTGCATGTCTTTTAGTGCTAGAAGAATTAATAGATATAGTGCTGCTGCCTGAAGCACAGTTGGGTAGAAGTGGTAACAGATTGTCTAATTTCTAAGGGGCTGATTTAACCTTAAAAATTTGGCTGTGTTTCTGCACTATGCGAAACAGATAGGTTGGTTGTACAACTAGGCCTTAAGTGTTAAGTTCTTCTCTTGATTAAAATGCCCAAGACCTCTATTACCAACTATCAGCTAAGGTGTGTGTGTCTAGTACAGGAAAGTATACAACCCTGAGTGTTAAATAATATTTATCAGACAGCTGGGGACAGAAGGGTAGCACACTGCACATTTCTGCCCCATGTTATTCCTGCTCTTAATTTGGCAAATCAAACCATTTATGGATCATAACCAAATTTATTTGTGTTTATCAAAATCCCACATATCATCAAGGGCCTGACTCTACTCCATCAGTGAACATGCCAGAATTTTAGGATTAACAACTTTCCAAGTTATTATGTTGTCAATTTTCCTGCTTTTCTCTTTAACTAAGACCAGGACATCTCAGGCAGCAGTGGCCAGACATCAGTGTCTTAGTGCCAGCATCTGCTCCTAAGCCTGCAAAGTTAGAGGCTGTACTGGGCACAGGTGCACAGTCCTCCATATGTGTTTTGAAACTGTTCAGACACAGTTATTGTAAACTGTGATTTAAATCTGCTGCTTCTATTTTGAACTTGTCAGTGCTCCCTTTTAGATCTAGACCAACTGCTGCAATTTTTAATAAACAACCTTAGAAAATGATTTTGAGGACCAACAGGAGAGTACTGATACATTCTTTGAAAATTGATGGTGTTTTACACTGAAGAGGTACCAGTTCTTTTGGGATCCCAGTAAGAAAGGCATTGACACGCAGAGCTTGTTAGATGATTTAAGTATGGAAATTGTAGAGGAGGTGACAGCAATCTGAGTCCCTTTGGAAGCTGGGAAGTGCAGCTGTTGCAGAGTCAGAGGAGCCCTCCTTGTGACAGCCCACCACACAGCATTCCACTGGGGCTGGGGTTTGCCAGCTTGGTGTTCACTGGCATTCCCAGGTACAGATTCATCTGTCATTGACAGCTGTCAGGTTTGGAATCCGGACTCAGCTTTGAAGAGTCCAGGGATAGTGCACTCCAATACTCTTACCTCGATAAAGATACAGTTCCCAAAGAGGTGTATACATTATGTGAAGTGCACAAGATAAGGCACTACACATGTAATTATGGTTAATACATATTGAATACATGAAAATTGGTTACCTGTGAATTTGTTATGTATACCTTGATCAGTTATACTATGGTATAAAGCAGTTGTATGTAAGAAAAAAACTGCTTTTCAATAGAGTGCCTCTTCTGGGGCCTCTGCTCTGTTTGAGCATGTAGTCTTGTTGTGCTTTTCATCAGATTAAGTTTTTATTTGCTATTTGATTTAAGTTCCAGATGAAAATTCTTTACCAAAACTGAATTGCCAAAAGCAGAATATATCACTGTTCCATTTTTCCGTGTGACAGTTTCAATTATAATTGATTTCCAGTTCTGATTTGCTTTGTTGCACGTGCTCTTGACAGTATTTGGTACAGCTCTGTGCTTTCCTGACACTTATTAGCCAATGACCTCGATATTTAAAATGAGGCTTCCGTGCCTTTGCCATAGCCCCTAAGAAAAGAGTTCAGGATTCCCTGCTCTGTCACATCACATCAGGTACCTCTTTACCCAGACTGAAAAGTAGGCCAGACATTCACATTTTTCTAGGCCTTACAGCAGAGCTAAATGAGTTTTGAAAACTATTGCTATTTTTACACTGCCTCGATAAGCTTGCTGTGAAAAGGTACACTTTGAAGGTATCACTGTGGAATATCGTCCTTGTGGGAAAAAATGATCTGATGTGAGGAGGTCCTGTCACTTGGTGAATGACAAATATTGTAATTTTGCCAATTCTTTTTCCATACAGTTTATAAAGGATAAAAGCAATTTCCAGTAATTGGACCCAGAGGAATTAAACTTGTTTAGAAATATAATTGTGAGTTAGTCTAGTTAATCACTTACAACAGATTGGAATAATATTCAAAATGTTATTTATTATCAAATCATATAGAGTATCGCAGTCAACAGATTTGCATTAGGATTTGCAAGGTAAAACATCTGATTTATAGAAGTGCCATGTTAGACATTTAAGGTTCACTCCTCATTCCTCATTGTTCCTTCATGTGTAACTTCTGACCTTTCCCAACTCTTCAAACAAAGCTTCTGAAGCTTTCTTTTCTGCTTCTATTTCCTGCAAGAAGGACCCAAGCCATGGCACCTTGCTAAACAAATGCATCAACTGATCTCTAGGGAAAAAGCAATTCTTCGCCTTTTTCCTTACTTTTAAGGCTGTTTGGTTTACTCTCAACAAAACAGCAAATAACGGAGCCAGCCATTTCCCTTTAAGTCAAATGCAGTTTTCTGGCAGCAAGACCTTACACATGTCATGGCTTAGGAATGGCAGTCTCCAATTCAGTGCCCCCACCGAGACTCTCCGAACCATGCTCTGCTCTCCCCAATTTCCCCTCTCCGTCCCCAGTAGCGGAGAAGAGAATTGGAGACACAAAAGGCAAAGGTCAGAGCTTGAGATAAGAACAATTTACTGGAAAGAGCAATGAAACAAGAAAATGAATAGTAACAGCAACAATACTACAATAGCAACAATACTAACGGCAGACAGTACAAGAAAATAAATTATGCACAAGGAAAAAATCCCCAATAGTAGAAAATACCAGAGGGCTCCCTCTGCCATGCTTACTCCACTGCAAGGAACCTCTTTGTGGTGGCCGATTGGCCTGTGGCACAAGGGACAGAGAGAGCTCTTGGTAAGAGTCTCTGGTGCCAGGGTCTTACTAGTCAAGGTTAGGGCGACCAGAAAGCCTTCTCCCAGGATGCGTGTTCTGTTCTGTTAACCTATCCCAGTTTGGATTCCCCGGTTGGCTGTCAGCCTCTACCCCTCGTCACTCCCCCAGAGCTTCCCCATTGGTCCCCGTTCCCTGGTCCCGCCTTTTCCCCACCCCCAGATAAAACTGTGAGTTTTGGGATCATGTTGGTATTTGCGTCTGCACCCTTCGGCAGTGTAGCAGCAATAAATGCTCCTGGCAGAACGCACACAAATGCCCTTCTCGGCTCTGTGCTACCGACTGTAACACTGAGCCCACCCGTGCGGCTGTGGGGGCACGCGGGACCCCACGGAGCTGAGCAGGGACAGGTAATACCCCTTCTTATCAGAAGAGAGTCCCTTGTCCCCACCCCTGGCAATGATCTGAGGTGGTAGAGCATAAGCTCTGCATCCCAGCCATGCCCACTCCTGGCTACTGCAAAAAATTACCCCGGTCCTGACCAGAACCAGGACACCACATCACTACACATACCTGAGTACCTTTGCATGATAGGAGACCACCGGGCAGCATGTCTAGATGGCCTCTGACATCGCTATATCCCGGGCTTGTGCCAAACACAATCACTCCAATGTTTCCATTTTTATTAATGGGATTTCATCCCTTTTAGCATAGGAAATGTGTTAGGAAAAGTGTATCCTTCAAGATGGAGTAGGAAATGAATTTATGTCAGAGTGACAGCATTAAAGACAGCTGGATGGTGAAAGCCCCTTTCCCACCCTGTTAAAAACAATAAAGAGCCCCTTTGGTTAATACATACCCTGTGAGTGACTGATCATACTTGTCACTTCAAATACTGCTTCAGAGGGGCTTTGAGTTGCTTAAGGGCTCATTGGTAGACAGAAAAAGAAAGAAAGAAAATTTGTAATTAAATCTGTTCAAGCAGCAGATTTCAGTTTTAGTTTTGCTGCTCTTTTAACCAAAAAATTCAAGCAGCAATTTATAAACTGCCATCATCCAGAGAATTCCTTTCAGTGAAGTAATTCCACCTCCATAATTCAAAGCTATCTGATAGCTGGCCTTTGAAATTACAGCTGAATATGGACTCAATTCTAAAGGTGTCACTTGTACAGAACTGTATTTTTTTAGCAGTGTCAGTCCACAGCCTGCACACACACAGTAAGTAGAAGGCACAGAACAAATTTATGTTTAAAGCTTCGTGTAATAGTACAGTTGATACTAAAAAAAAAATCCCAACTTCTTCCTTCCTGGCACATATTTCCCCATTCAGCATATTTCCTCCTAGTTTACTTGTAAAAAATTCAAATTAAAATAATCTGCTTGATGTAGTTTTATTCCTAGACTTTCAGTCTACTCTGCTTCTGTAGACAAATGGTACTGAAACAGCAGTTTTACGGAGACTCCTCTGTAGGCGTGTATGAGTTGCAGCAGAAAACAAGGAAAAACACATTGTAGCACATTGTTCGGGGGTGAAGTCCACCCATAGCTTTACCACAAATATGAATTCATTAATTACAGCATAAATCTGCTCTACATTTTTCAAGCACTTTGGATCTGGTATTCCATCATCAGATGAATGTTTTCCCAAACCATAGTTCTTCCTGGGAATTTAATGTCTAGGAAATGCTGTGAACAGGAGCTGCAGCAAACTGTCTCATAAAGACTCTCTACTATCACTTCTTGTTTTTATTACTATCCTCTGGAATTGTTCTTTCCTTCTGCCTCCATCGTATGCTGATTTTTTGTTTCCAATTCTTAACATTCACTGTACACTTTGAATAATAGTGGAAATAAATTCTTACTTGGATTTTTTTTTCTCCACTGAACAGAAATTTTTTGCAGTGGTCCCATTCCACCTGAAGAACTTGAACATATATATTTGCTTAATTTTTTCACAACTCCATTTAAATATTTGGCCTTGCCCTATAGGGTAGTATCCTAGTTCCGGCCAGTTTCACATCTCAGTGCAATGGCTTGGCCAAAAAAGTGACCTAATGTGCATACATTCTCATGATCTAAAACACTGTGGTATTGAAAAGCTAAGCACTTATCCCTGTGAAGACAATAAACTCTCTTCCTTCTGTTGCAAACCGCAGCTTGTACCCTGTGGGCTCTACTGTCCTTCTTACAATCCCACTTCCTGCTGCTCAGTAGCCAAAGGATTAGTATTAAGCTAAGCATTTCAAAGCCTTGTCTGTAAAACCTCTGCATCCCGTAACTACAAAGGCTGATGAGAAAGTTCAATCACTACTGAACAGCAGGTCATAAACACGGAATGCCTCCTTGTTTCTGCAATATGTTATTTATTTACATTCTGTCTTTCCAACTGGATTTTCAAGAGTATGACACATCCAAGAGCTTAAATTCAACTGAATTTGGAGAGACTTCCAAAGTCTTTAAGTTTTTAAATGTCCTTAAAACACCAACTGCAAGGAGCAAAATTACACAGGCACCTGTGGCGATCAGTTAACCCATTGCTTTTCCTAGTCTCCCACTTTTCCCTTGCCCCTAGCTTTGGCCACTCCCTCAGGCTCTCCCTATTGGTTCCTGTACCCCAACCCCACCCAGGGACCACCCCTGAGCCCCTGACAAACGCTCCTCGCACCCGGACCACAAGGTCTCTCTGCCTCTGAGGGTTGCTGGGACAAGATGTGATTAAAGTCCTCTCAAACTCCTATGGGAGACCCTTCTTGCCTCCCTTGCCATCACTGGTTGTAGCGCTGATAGCTGCCGGAGCAAGACCGTGGGGCTGTCTGAAATGGACTCTGGGATGTGACCGGGTCGCATTGCCCTAAGCAGCCCCGCTGAGCTCTCAGGAAGCTACAGCCTGCTAAGCTAAATCTAGCAATTACAACAAATGGCACCCTCAAAAACACTATTCCAAATCTATTTTGTTTTCTTTTCTTTTTTCCCTGAAAATACCTTTTTCCTTTTTACTTTCAATTTTATCACTTTTTCTTCACTTATCCATGTAATTGGAGTGGGGAATGGGTTCATGTTCCTTTTTTGGTCTTTTATAGTTCTATTATTTTCCCTCACAGTTTCTCCTTTCATACTCAGATATTCTTCCCCCTTGACGATGTTGATGTGTGTGATATACTTCACATTCCATGCGTATTTTCCATTTCTAGTAGGAAAGTGATGTTTTGATTCAGTTTTCCTATATGCTGGGATATATATGGAAGAAGAAAAAAGATGTGAAACCAGCAACACGTGGCTGGAGTTCTCAGTGGATCTTAGTATACCAATATTAACCTGATCTCCTATTGGTTCAAATTTTGAGTGTCTTTGAATATATAGTTCAGTAATTTAACAACTATTAGAGTAGACATTTGAACTTTTATTAATGTTTTAGAAACTGAAATCACACACCTGGTCACGAAACTCACCAAAGGAAACAAGACTTTTATTTGTAATTAAGAAAATTGTAAGTAATGGGTAAAAGTCATTGCTGCCTGAGACACTCATCTTTCAGAAACCAAAGTCTGCTGGTGCTGCACATGCAGGACACAACAGTCTCAGGATTTCACCCCTCAGTCAGACACTTGCAGCTCTCAGCACTGACCAGGATAGGTATCCAAGGTCCAAGTCCCACCTCAGTACATGTTCCACTGCTCTGTACAAAGGCTACCAATAGGACCCATTTTTAAATGTCTGTCCAGTAACTCCTTTCTATACAGTGATCTTTAGTATGAACAAATATGTAATTATTAATTTATTTCTACACACTATATTTAGAAAGAGAATGAAATGTACATTTCAATCCAACAAACTACACATTCATTTGGAGCATTCATTTGGAGTTGGATGAAGGCTACTGACGACAAAGTTTTCCCAGTTATGAAATAGAGACTAAAAGACAAATAGAAGAAAAACCTAATTATTTGGAGAAATCTTTATTAAACATTTTAATACAATATTCAATAGTAAAAAAACCCATGTGATGCATACATAGTTTTTAGGCAGGGATTCAGACAAGGTATGCAGTGAAACTGATTTATTTTACACTGGAGTTCAAAACATCTTTTTATTTATTACTTTATAAAGACTCATTTAGAAAAAATGTACAATATCAATATCTTTCAGAGTTGTTAACAAAAAAATCTAAAAATAGAAACTCACATTTTCATACACTCTGTACAATAAAAGCAGAAAAGATTGCCTTCAATGTAGCCTTTAACTTCTGAGAACATGTGGGTATGGCCAGTTTCTAAAGTTTTATAATATTCATTTGCCGTAAGTTTTTTTTGTTGATGCATTTATGCAAAGATTCTAGAAAACCTTCTTAAGTCAGTAGACTCTTTGATAAACTGCTGGTTCAATTCAAAATTGTTTTATTTTTCAGAATTTTTAAAGGAAATATGCACTCACCACTTTTAATATTGGTTGTCCCTAGACACTGATCAATAAAGAACAATATCCTTGCTTACAACATATAAACCCAGTATAATTTTTTACAATATAAGAAAATTACCAAGAAATTTGATGAAACTTTAAATGACAAATTGCATAATCTACTAAATGGCCCTGAAAAATGAAAAAAAAAAAAAGTCATCTACTATCAAAATAATAATCTACTCAAATATTCCATTTTGCTTCTGAACTTCTTTAAAAACAGCTGCTGTAAATACTAGGTAATTTTGCTCTGATGCAAAGCATTTGATTTGACAGGGATTTCTACATTAATTATCCTTACAGAAACATGTCCTGAATGTGTCCTAGAGACTTCCAAATGCAAAGTAAGACCACCACATAATTTTCTAGTCCAGCAGAATTTTCAATCCATGATAGCACCAGATCAGTTCTGTATCTCTAAATTTAGCCCCACAATCTGATTATGTAAGATGGAAAAGGCAGATCGAGGCAGTGCAATCTGACAGTACTTTTAGCCAGATACACGAGAGCCTTTGAAAACAGACCCAGCTAATAAGCATGCTAACGACTTTGGTACCTAACAGGGCCACCCCAGAATCATTACCATCTACCAAATGCCAATATTCATTTTACAATTTTACACTAACTTATTTCATGGCTTGCCTGTAATTTTAGTGATAATCATTACATGGTCATGTTCACAACCCCATCAGAATCTACAGTAACTGGTACATGTAGCAGTTACCTGAGTATTACTAACAGGAGGAGTTTGTCTAAATGTATGTATCAGTACAAAATCAAAGAAATCTCTAAAAAACAACCTCCCTGTCAAACTGTCCGAGAATAGTAATATTGGCTTGCACAAAGTAGTCTGAGTTTACTGAAGAGCTCCTTTTCTCTACCTCTGTTGACATAATTTAATACAAAAATGAACACACAGCATCATCCTGACTACATTTTTCTGAGTAAAATTCACGAGTTTAGAGTAACCTCATCACTGCCTTTTTGAAGTATAGATGGATAGTAGATTGCTTCCATCAACCTAAGCCAAGCGGCTTCCAGTGAAAAGCTTAGGACCTCCACTTGCCCTCAGATCATGAAGTTGTATGCCAGGAAAACAGCAAATATATCAAAAGTATAATTCCCATTCCCATTCATATATAAATTAAAAATTCATACATACAGGTTGAATTCCTCAGAAAGGAACAAAGATTTTTTTTTTTTAAATACAGTCTCTGATCCCAACCACCAACCCCCGCCCCCGAAATTGATTCTTAATGGATTACTTCCAATTAGCAACATACAACTATACAACATCTTCAGCAACTGTAGTGTCAAAAATTTGGTAATAAACTTGATTTTTCGTTGCATCTCTGACATTATAGGACCTGATGAAGCATTCCAGCCACGGCAAGTCACCTACCAACAAAATCCAAATTACTGTTCAATATTCATTTCTAATTTTTATAGGAGGCAAGTATAACTTGAGCAGGATCTTAACTAGGATAGCTAAACACATACAATAGTTAGTAAGAAGAAAAATTAACTGTTAACTTTGAAATTCCAATTGGTATCTTTTAAGTTTCCCACAAGATCTGAAATGGTGTTTAGTGACAGTCTTCCAAGACTTGTCCTCCCTGCACCAGCACTCCACAAAACACTCGGACCCAGTAGTTGTGCCACAGTATAAAACACATATATGTAAAGACTTTCCAATAATAAAAATTCATCTCCACGTGTCTCAATGAGACAATTTCAATGGTCTCAAAGGGAAAATCCTTTACAATCTTATAGGACAACTTTTTCTAAGTATGGCAAAGACTCTAGGGCGATTGCAGTGGTCACTGACAGCCATGTACGTATTTGCAGTATGCACTGGAGGTTGGAGCTGCATCACACATCCAGCTACCTTAGACATGTGTAGTTTAGGCAGAGCTACTTTGTGCCACAACACATACATTGAACAAAAATCTCTGTAAATGGATTTGGATTAAGGATTTGCTCAATTTCCATGGATATTTCCCATGGCAAGGGATGCTCTAAATCAGCACGTGCAATCAAAAGCAGGGTAACACACAAACCATGTGCCATACGCTGAATTTCCTTTCAGTTTTCCTTAACATGCTGCGACATCCAGTACAAGGGTGTTCTGGTTAACTTCCATATGAATACAGATGGTATGCTAGTGCCTGCACAGGCATGACTGTATTCACACATCACTGCATGCTACATGCGAATTTACTGAACCATTTATTTTCTTTGTCAAAGGGAGAGCTAATATTAAAGGCGTCTCAGAACAAATTAATTGGAACTCTGCTTTCAGACTCCAGCATTTCTCTGTTTTGAGTTTTGCCTGCGCATAAGTTGAATTCTAAGACTTTGCATATGCAATAGCAGACTGAAAGACCCTTTCTCTTCCCACCCCCTTATAAAATAACAGCAAGCTGACCTAATTTTCTTCCCGGAGGACAGAGCGTATTCATGGTCATCTGCATCTTCTGCTGAAGAAAACTGTTAGTTAAGATTTCAGAGGCAGGAATTTGGAAAAACTTTTCCTGAAAGAGAACAGAAAAATATGAGGTGTTGAAAGAGGCGTAAGAAATCATTAGCCAGAACCTTGACTGCATGTTCTTTCAGGAACTTAAAATCAGGTAACACAACGTAAGAATAATATTATTTCAAAAAACTGTTCAGATACAGAAAAAACTCCGAACTGTCTGAAAAAATTAACAGTCTGTTTTTCAGTACCCCGGAGTATTTAGGGACTACAGCCACCTACAGAAAGCACACCTGTAGGTCTCTATACATAACTGGCAGATATCCCTCATGAACCTCTGTAACAAGACAATATCAGACAACATTATGGCCAGAGAGGATGGTCAGTCCCCCTCAACAGTCCTTCACATCTTGAGAGGAACAAAATCACTTGAAAACAAGGGGCACCGCAACCTGGCTTTGTATCTGTGGAACTTCCTTAGTGTGAGTTTCATTTTTTGAGTTTTAGAAACTATGGAAAAAGTCTTATACTGTGGGGTACATTTCTGAATGGAGACAGAAAATAATAAATGGAACACTAAAATGTTAGCTAAACATTTTCTGTGTATTATTAAACCACATACAGTATGCATGACTAAAAAACTTGAAGTTTATTCTTTCCAAGTTTGTCACCTGATTTTGTATCTCTAAAGGCTCATCGTGTTACAACTTCTCAGAGAGAGCTAAGATTTTTGTTAGTAATTTCTCATTTTTGTTACAAGACACAAATACAGAATAATCTGCCTCTGCATAATTTTTGTATGACATGCTTAATGGCAATGATCAGAAGTTAAAAGATAATCCAGCAGCACAATTGACACAGATAACCCTCTCTCTTCCAACTCTTCTTCTCAGTATAAAACTTTTTCATTTTTTTGCTTCACTGACTTTTCCTATAAGGAGGGGAGGAAAGAAAAGCACTGTGTTCCTATGGAAGTGCAACTGGAAGCTACTGTAAAGCTGCACTTCAAAGCATCCCAGTTCCTTCTCAGATGGTGCTGAAGGACTGGAATTTAGGCTTGGAAACTATTGGCTTGCCTTTGAAGTACCACCAGCAGGAATGTGAGCAGCTGGCACTTCAGAAGAAATTGTGGGTATTTTACTTCAGCTAAACTGCAGTACTGAGCAGTATCTGATAAGAAAGTGAGCCACCTTGAAGTAAAAATTTTTGGGATTTTGCATCAAGAAATGGTTTAAATCCCCCACCTTCCTTTTGCAGTCTAGTTTCTCGATATAAAAAGGAAAAAGGACAGTAGAATGAAAAGATGACTAGCTGAAATGGGGATTGTAGTCTTTGAAGTCCTTTGCTGTTAAAACACCATGTATTTTATGAAAAACTAAATTTTTTGTGATATTACTTTTACTTACAGTCTTAAAATTAAACAAGGAAGAGTATTCTCTTCAAAGTCCCATCCAAAGTAATTTAATATAATGGTGGAAAATGTGCAGATATAGACACATTAAACTGCACTGCTGTGCATAAAAAAAATCCAACTAAATTCCTTCTCCATCGCATTTTGTCACACCCACATCGCAGTGACAGGAAAACCATCCATTCTTCAGTGTCTCAGGTAGCAGTAATGGCCTTAAGTTGCTTCAGAGAAAACTGAAGATAGGTTAATTCTAAGGTTAGTAAAGTAGTTGAATAAACTGCTTCTGAAATCCACGATAAATATCTGAACAGACATAGCTGAGTTCTGCCTAGGGAAAGAAGGTCTCCTTACCTCATGATCATGTGAAACAAAAACATCAAGCATTACTCAATGGATAGATTCCATTGAGAGTTAAAAAAAGAGGTAATGAGATTTTAAACTAGTGCATAAGTTAGCTGCATAAATACTGAAACACTCCTATCATTCACACAGCATTCAGGCAGCATAATTTAACATTGCCAATAAAAGAGAAATTCAGCTATAGAAATACATAAAAGTTTATGGAAATACCAAATAATCTATCTTTAGGCTTCAGTTTTGTCTTTATGCTTTAATATTCTATACTCTGTACAGTATTCACAACCTTACAGCATTGTAATTATTCCTACAAAACACTGCAGGTAACACAGAATGAATATTTGTCTACATACTTTTGTTATTTTTAAAAACAAATAAAATCCAAACACACATCATCTGTAGAGTCTATCTTTACCCAGATTTACTTACATAATCAAAAAGGTATGCATTTAGTGCTCCTGTTTCATCAACCAGTGTAAACTTCATAATAAAAACATACTGGAGCAGTTCAATACCTAAAACTGAAGAAAAGAAAAATTGATGTTTCTCTGAGAGAATATGCAAGGCAAACTATAACTCGAGCTGACAATATCCCTCCTTTAATAGTAACTGACTTTGGATACTGTCATTAAAAGTATAAAGTAACAGACCAAAACATAGAGGCTCTGAACAGCAAAACATCATTTATCTTTTAAGACCACATTGCAATTTTTGTAGTAACACTTTAATAGATGAGCCTATAAAAACACATAAAGATTTTTAAATACTTATTCCCATGCTAGTAAACAAAAAGCTAATATTTGCTAAGATCCTAGATCCCACCTTAGTAGGATCCTCCAACTCCTGTGTTCTTTTATCCATGGAAGATTAGAGAGGTGCTCTTAATTCAGTGCTAGTAAGAATTTCACCTGAAAACTATCTTCTGAGGAAAACAGTTTATTTCCTATGACATAGTAAAAGCTACCAAGCTTGTTCAGAAAAAACTCTGCTGGCAGTTCTGAAAGTATTCCAGCGTAAGTAAATGACTACAGTCACTCCCTCACTGGCAGCAGTAACTGTTACACTGCAAACGTAAAATAACTGAAACAGACAAAGTTACTACAGCTCTGCATCAGTTTTTTCTGGGTACACCTACTTAAACTCGTAGTTATTTTTTGTTCAACTTATATGATATACTTGCAGGTTTATAATTTAGTCTGAAAATACAGATGATAGAAGAATAGATACATAAAATAGTGTAACTGTCAGGAAGCATTAATTAATACTGTTTTCATTTTGAGAACTGTCAATCACTGCCAGTTATGTATTACCTTACAATTATTTAATAGGGTACAATTATGACAGTTTATTTAAGAAAATCACTGTATTGCTCAAATAGTTTTCTTCTTTTAGAATGTGTTTACCAAACTTATATACTGCTAGATATTCCAACTTAATATGTTAGAATATGAATTGATAAACATGAAAATATTCTTTTTCCTTAATGCGTTGTAAGGTTTTAAACTCAATTTCCAGCATTTTAACATGCTGACTGCATACAGTAACAAAAGGAACACACAAAGCATAGAATACACATAATTGTTCTGGTATAATTCCTTTCATTTGAATATTATCTCTTGCAGACTCTCTAGAACATCTTTAACATAAGGTTTACAGAAGATAAAAATCTGACTTGTACGAGTCATTAAATAAGACTCTCTTTAGTTCAGGTCAGAAAAACTGTATCTTCAAAAGGAAAAGCAAGACTAACTTCTAGTACTGCAAGTACATACACAGTTTAAAAGTAACATCTACAACCAAAAATTCATGACATCTGCACTACGGTAAGTGTTACTACTGATACCTGTGGTAGAAGAAACTAGTCAACATATAAAATCCTTTAATTCATACTGCAATAGTTCCAAAAGAAAGTATGTTATTTCAACTGGTAAAAGGTGAATGAATTTTACAGCACCATATTCAACATGACCATAATTACATGCTTTCTGTACAACATTGCAATCCAGAGCTGCAAATCAAACTATTTCATATCAAAACTACAGAATCAAGGCACAAAAGTATTTCAGGACAGGATCATGTCAGCTGACCTTGTGCTACTTCAGTTGGCTCCCATGACGGTTGCTGTTCTGCTGCAATGGAACTTAGATTCTTGATAGGTTTTGGAGTTGAACACTGCTTGCACCTAGCATTTAAAACAAGAGACGGAGACTAACCAAACACTGATGTATTTGTACTAGAAGTGTTCTGCACAGAAAAAAATCAAAATTCTGATTTTCTTACACAGTGAAAGTGCAGAAGTATTTCTGTTGCTGCTTGAAGTAACTATTTTACCAGACACACCAGCTTTAGAGCACAACAAAACCCTTAATGCTGTTTTTGAACTATCCATGAGGAGATAAAAATCTGGAAAAGACCAGTCAACAGACAGGAATAAAACTGTACATCAAGGTTGAGAGAGCGGGGGTTGTTAAGCCTGGAAAACAGAAGGCTCCAGGCAGACCCTACTGTGACCTTTCAATGTATAAAAGGGGCTTATAAGAAAAACAGAGAGAGTTTTAACCAGAGCCTGTAGTGAAGAACAAGGAGAAAGAGCTTTAAACTGAAAGAGGGTAGATGTAGATTGTGCAGAAAGAAGAAATACTTTGCAAAGAAGGAGGCACTGGAACAGGTTGTCCAGAAACATTCTGGATGCCCTATACCTGGAAGTGTTCAAGATGAGACTGGATGGAGCTGAGCAACCTGGTGTAGTGCAAGGTGTCTCTGCCCAAGGCAGGGGATTGGATTAGATGATCATGAAAGGTCCCTTTCAACCCAAACCATTCTATGATTCTAAGATCACTACATTGCTAAACATATGTACATGTGCCACTACTTCTCACTTTGTAAAAAAAGGAATGAATCTGAACTTCTAGCACATTCTAAACCCATTACAGAGTTACAAGAGAAATTTGGCTTTGCCTATGCTGAGAATATTAACTAAGAGTGGTTAAAACACTCTATTTTATTCGTGGTGTATTTACACCAATTATTATAAATTTTACACATGACATAGTAAGCTAATGTTGCAAGTGGACGGAAATATTGAAGAACTGTTTTCAAAGTTGCTCGCATTTGCCTTAAGGAATGAAATTACAGAACAAAAGTATTTGTTTCAAATTAAGCTTCTGTATTAGTATATTACAGTTAGAACTTGAAATAAACATTTATTATCTTTTAGGATCATATGCAAAGCATATAATAAAAATCAATAAAACTACTTTCTGCTTAAGTGATACAAAGTCAAGCTCAGCAAAGTCACTTTTTTCCTTTCAAAAACCCACTCAAACTCCAATAAATTAACTCTGAATTTTGCTTCTTATATGCAGCGTCTGCGTTTATTTTTATATATAGATGAATGTACATGCATATGCACACACATATAATTCATTCTATCATACAAAATCTTCTCTAGACTTTGCTAAGTAGATGGCACTGATAAAAACGTGCATAAAACATAGCTCTGAAATGTCAGCATATTTGTGAGGTTCCTTCCTAAATATCCGATAAACAATCATGGAATATCTTATAAACCATTCACTTTTACAGTCAAACCATTTGAAGAGAGAACAATGTCTGAAGGTGAGTTGTGTGTAGCTGGGGAAATATATGGATTATGAAAGTGCAAGGGGAAATACTTTGTATTGGTGAAGATCCTGTCCCAGTAGGAGTACCCATATACTGCTTTTATTTTAAAAAAGCGGTAGACAGCAATATCTGGAAAGGTCAAAACTATGTATGACAAACAATTACCTGTATTCATTTTATGGATGGCCCTTATGGGAAACTTTAGAGTTCACATGAAACACAGAGTATTTCTGCACAGACGATTTTTTACTGCCTGCAGACGTGGCGAAGTGCACCGCTGCACTGTGCTCTGCCTGAACGGCCATGCTGCTGGGCACTACTGGGAGAAAACACAGCTGACAGCTCTCTTTGAGCAGGAACATGGCACTGCATGGCAGAGCAGAGATACCAGATCTAGAGACGCGTACTATATTACACAGCTTTGAAATTGTGGAATTCAGAAACCTCTTGAAGTCACTCGACAGTGAATGACATCCACAAACAGGTAAGGCACTTTGCAGTGCTCTGGATCACAATAAATTACAAATGGTAAAGTAAGGCTGTCCACAGTCCGTTACTGCTTCCTAACCTCAAGCTTTCCCAACACTAAGAATGAGAGAGAATGAGTTGTAGATTTACAGGCTGAGATTATTTTCTGGATCTCTATTTAAATATTATCTGTTATGCTGTATATGTATATATAAAACCCCATAGCATACAGTTTTAAAAACAATGTATGTTTTGACTTTAGTCTAAGTGAGACCAGAAAATGGAAGATCTGGACTAAAAGAGGTACTTAGGTACTCTGCACTGCACGTGTGTTTCCATTTCTATAGCACACTGCCCTACCCATGCACCACAGACAAAACTGAAACTGGAGAGCTGTGTAATTAAGGATTTAAGATTTACAGAGCAAGAGCAGAACTGCAGTCAGTCCTTTGATACAAGGTATCAAATGATATGGCATTTCATCCCTGATGTCAGTACTGTGGATCATGCTCCACATCATGCTATGTATTTTACATCAAAGAATCTTTGGGAAAATTATCCCTTCAGCACTGCAGTCTGAATTACTGAAGAAAATGCTATCTATTACTGCAACTACTGAAGTATCAACAAATACTTTTAACCTACCCATAATATTTTACATTCCCTTGTAGAAGAAAAGGAGCTGAAAGATCTAATAATTCAAGATCATCTTCTGTGGATCTCACAGGAATAACACACTTAAATCTTTTTGTAAGCTTCCAGATTTCTTTTAATGTTCCACCTATTAAAAACCGAAAAAACATTGTTTCTTAAACAGTAGCCAGAAATAAATTGAACAACTTACACTTCTCAGTTGATTTCAGGGCCTTCAATAATAATTGATATCCACTACCAAAAACCCAAAAAATAGCCCAATACCTTCTCACTTTTACTCAACAACAGACTCAATTGAGAAACAAGGATAGACATTTATCAAAGAAGATGCCTTAATATCTTCCTCATAGCTGTAACATAACACTATGACCAAGAAGTTGTATTTAGCAAACATCATTTTCATATAATTACTCCTATGATTTTACTAGCCATTTTGCTAGGAAAAAAAACAAAGCAACCAAACTGACCTTTAATATCCACATATCCATATACCAATATACTTAGTTGCTGACACTTTAATATCTGAAAATAGATTTACCGAGTTATATTGCTCAGCTGTTTTAGGAAAACAGAGAAGAAATAGATTCTTTTTTTCTTTTCTCAGAAAGCAAAGGTTAGATTGAAACCAGTTTGGAACACATCAGAAATAAAGCAGCTATCAGAACTAATCCATTATTAAAAGAAAGCAGAAAACAAAAGGGGTCATTGACCCTCACACAAAGGACCACCTGACTTATACTTGCTTATTCACATCACTACTTGAGCACAATTGAAGACTTTGTTATAAACTCTGAATGATGCTATATGCAATTATTTATTATTTTTATTATATTAAAAATTCCTCAGTAGTACCTAAATTGCTTTGTTTAAAGGTCAGTGGCTATTTCTCTTCCCTGAGGAAATCTGATAAAAACCACACCAACCCAAAAAACCTCACACTGAGAGAAGCTCTATTAATCTGAAACAACACTGACATCCAGAGGCTGACAAAGTTAATTGGAGGCTTGTACTACCAGAAGCCTTTCAAAGCTTTTCCACATCAACACTAAAAATAGGCTTGTTTAGGAGACTCAGCAAGTTTTTAAATCAGAACTGAAAAACCAGTAAGCACAGCTAGAAGAAAAGAAACCATATTCAGATGTTAATTTTAGCATAATCAACAATAAACAATATTGGCATCATTTTAAAATAGACAGAAGCACCTTACAAGACCTTCACAGACTACCATCGCCTGTTTGGACAACAGTAACTTATAGTTCCAGCTCAGTTTTTCTGTTCTTTGAAGATGCCTTTATGATCATCACTACTTACACTGAATACAACTTCAACACATATCTTTACTTTGTACATACTCAGAGTGGACACTGTGCTGTAAGAATTGGTGTATTTGCAATTTACCTTACCTTCTATCATAAGCAAGGTGTCTTCAGGATGTTGAAGCATTTCATCGTGCTTCACAAAATGGATGGCTATTTCCCTTTGTTTCTGGTCTTGAGTAGTCCACGTTACAGATTCATACCAGGATGTATTGTGTAATTCTGGGTTTGGGGCAGTATTGGCAGAGCCGTGTAAAATGAAATCAAAGTCATCTCCATATGGAACTTCTTGCCTAAAACCATTTCCAAAATGAGTAAGTAAATTCTAACAGCTTCTCCTCAGGCAATCTACCAACAAGGGTGACAGTACTCCAAATAAATATTAGAATATAGTCATGAGAGTTAAAGGGCATACAGGAAAAATATTCTCATTGTTTTATCAGTTTAAACATTTAGAGTTGTATAGTATATTATGACTTTCCACGTTAATAAATATGCTAAGCAATATGCTAACTTACCTAGGAGCAGAGGCAGCCTAATGGCTACATCCCACACAAATGAAAATCCACAGAAAACCAAATCTATCAGCTTTATGTGATTTCAGTTGGGCCTTAAAAGGGCCACAAACTGCATACCACTTCATTAGAGTGAAAAGATCGCATAACTTTGTATTATTTCGAGTTTTATGTTTTAGTCTATTTGACTTTGCATATATTGAGGGAGAAAAAAGGAAAAAAAGGACACTACTAGAATAGCTTCACATAAAAGGAAAGTAAAGGGAAATCTGCAACTGCACCACGCAGTTTCTATCCAGTCCTGCTGGAGTACACCATTTATACGTTTCCACTTGTCATACACAGAGAAGCAATAATGCAGGCCATCCTAATTGTACCAATATTACAGAATCAATTAGGCTGGAAAAGATCTCTGAGAGTGCACAAAGCAGGGCAACAAAGACGGTGAAGGGCCTTGAGAGGAAGCCATATGAGGAGCAGCTGAGGGCACTTGGTCTGTTCAGCCTGAAGGAAACTGAGGGGAGACCTCATTGCAGTTAAAACTTCTCATGAGGGGAAGAGGGGGGGCAGGCACTGATCTCTTCTCTGTGGTGACCAGTGACAGGACCCGAGGGAATAACCTGAAGTTGTGTGATTTGCCTGATATTTTTGGATCCAGAAAAGATGCCTTGTCTGGAAGACACACTGTAGTCAAACATATTTTATTAATTCATTAGGAGATTAGTATACCTCTTTGCATGTCCTATTTTAAAACTGCAATAAAGAAACACTTAAGATACTTAAATACAACTATGGTATGGAAAAAACTGCACTGCTGCATTTGAAAATAAAAAAAAAAAATTGTTTTGGAAGCACTAAAAGGATTCCGTAAATGGAACTCATCTGATGATTTCAAAATTTCCTACTTATTATCAGTGAGTTTCAAATCTTTGCTCAAAATGATATACATTTACATTCAGCTCATCTTACACAAGAAAAGGTTGAAAACACACTGAAAATCTAGGCAAAATATACAGAGCAATTTCTACTTACTTATACTGTGTGAAACACTTACAAAGAGTTGCATTTGGAACAATGAAGTTTAACAGACTGATGGAGTTTTTGGGGTTTATAAGTTCTCAGCTTTGCTCTAATGCGATACTGTTGAGGAGCTGTGCTGTTCGTTATTGTTTTCAGTTCTGTGTTACTCAAATCCTGATGATCTGTTAATACTGCAAAACAATACACAGACAGAGGAAAAAGCACCAGGTATACTATTAATCACTGTAATATTTGTAATACAGGAAATGGCAATCGCAGGTATGCATTCTTCCCTTATTTCAAACTTTTCCTTCCTTCCCAGCTGCAGCCTCAGTTTTATCAATACAACTTCTTATTACAGTCTGTAAGATAAATCATACCAGGCTGCAGGAGCATGGTGTAGAAAAAACATATGAAAGCAGAATATACAAATATGCTCTATTCCTTTAAACAACAAATAAACCCAAGACAACATACATGCATTTATACTCTTGGAATTTATACTCTTAGAATAGCTCTTCCTACAATAACCTTTAAGATAATGTTTCAAAATAGCTTTTGTTCTTTAGCAAAATTAAAATTCACCTTAAGGTCAAAATGTTACCTACCTGTAACAGATAACTGCTGACATCTCTGTAAGTCCAATTCAAGATCTAAAATCAATAAGAATTCCTAATTATTTTCCTTGCTTCCTTTCTTTTTTATCATGTGGACACGCACAAAGTAGGTAGACAGACATGTAGATACACACAAAACCAAAAGCTGAACAAATGAAAATGAAAATCCCAATAATGTATGAAAACAATACAACAACAACAACAAAAGCAGAGTAAGCAGGAGACAAACAGTGCATATCAAGAGTTAGTATATTAGAGGGGAAGTCAGTATATACATTAAATAGTAATGTTATCAAAGTGAACATTTTTCAGAAGTATACTATGAATGATCTGCTGACATAAATTGTATTCATCCCCTGTAATCCTTCTGGACAAGAACATAAATACATTATTCTAAAACCAATATGGACTGCCTGGTCCCTCCTCTGAACAACCTCTACTACACACAGAATGCAGTAAATAAGTGCAAATTTTTTTCAAAATTTTCAGTTACGGACTGGACATGAAGCATTTATTTATTTATTCTTGACTTTTGGATCCTTTTAGAAATGTCCTGTGTTTTTATGTTAATAAAGGCTGAGTAACACAGATTTTTAAAAGCTAGAAGCAAAGATACAGACTATGTCCAACCAGCTTTAGAGTTTAATTCCCTTTTAGTTACTCTTATCTTGGGCTAAAAACACCATTCAGAAAATAATATGGGGTCTGTAGAACAGTTTATAAGATATCACTGTTCCATGGAAGTGCACCTTACAGCTCTGCCACTGACACAACTTTCCATCCAATGGCTTAAGAAGGGCTCCTCAACAGGCAGCTGTTCAGTAGTGTTTTCAGTGCCTGTCCCTGCGGAATTGCCCTTTAGAGGGAGGAACTTACGTAACTCTGCTTTGTGATCTAATAGTATGATTAAGAACACCACCTGTGTTTAAGAATTTATTCACTAACTCCTATGAAAGTATCTTTCCATGTAATATGAAATGCTTGTGCTGGGAGACAGAAAGAGTAATGTAAATTTCCAGTCGAATAAACCGAAAGAACTCTCTAAAGCTTTGAATGTGAAAGTAACATTACACACATAGGGAAGCAGTAACTGTGACCTTATCTTGACCATATATATCTATTAGAACAAAAAGCAAATCAGCTTTCAGTTGCTCTTACCTGTAACATTGCCAAAAGTGCTGTCTAAGTCCATTGAACACGTGTTTTCCATATTCTGACTGTCTGCCAGATCCACAGATTCTAAGAATCTAAAGATAAATTACTAAATATTTTATAACTTAAAGAAATCTTTTATAAATCATCATACACACACACGTATATATACAGGATTACACAGACACTTATATGAAACCTATTTATTATCAATACACAGGTATAATGTTCAGACATAAATGTTCCAGCAGAGAAATAAAACTCAACTGAGCCAAAAGTTGCAGGAGATTATATTAATTATGCAGATAAGACACTTTCCAAATCACTTCTGGAACATTAAACATAAAATTGTGCAAGAAGAAATACGTACTACTGGAAACAGAATTCCTAATAATGGAATATGGACTTTGCTTACTTAGCCTTTCCTAAGGAAGAAAAAAGTTTATAGCCTTCGGAAAAAGGAGCAGACCATTCAAGAGGACTACAAGGATGTTATGCAGGCAGAAAATTAGAAGTGCCAAAATCTGACTAGAACTTTATCTGGCTATTGCTGTATGAGACATCAAAAATAGTTTCTTCAAACATACAATCAACAAAAGGAGAACTAAGGAGAATCTCCATCCTTTTTTGGATGTAAGGGGAAACATAGGAAGGACAAAGGATGAGGAAAATGCCAATGTACTTCATGCCTTCTTTACCTCAGTCTTAATAGTAAGACCAATTATTCTCTGAGTACCCAGACCCCTGAGCTGGGAGACAAGGATGGGGAGCAGAATGAAGCCTCCATAATCTCAGAGGAAATGGTCACTGACCTGCTATACCACTTAGACACACACAAATTTATGGGGCTGGCTGGGATCCACCCATAGATACTGAGGGAGCTGGCAAAAGTGCTCAACAAGCCACTTTCCATCATTTATCAGCAGTCCTGGATAAGTGAGAAGGTTCCAGCAGACTGAAAATTACTGTAGATGGTCATCTACGAGAAGGGTCAGAGGGATGATCCAGGGAACTACAGGCCTGTCAGCCTGACCTCAGTGCTGCAGGTCGTGGAGCAGATCACCCTGTGTGCCATCATGTAGCACATGAAGGATACCCAGGGGATCAGATGCAGCCAGCATGGGTTTATGAGAGACATGTCCTGCCTGACCAACTTCATCTCCTTTTATGACAAACTGACCTGCTTAGTGGATGCAGAAACAGCTGGGGATGTAGTTTACCTGGACCTTAGTAAAGCCTTTGACACTGTTTCCCACAGCATTCTCCTGGAGAAACTGGCTGTCATGGCTTGGCTGGCTGCTTATCTACTGAGTAAAACCTGGCTGGAAGGCTAGGCCCAGAGAGTGGTGGTGAATGGAGTTACCTCCAGCTGGTGGCCACTAACAAATGCTGTTCCCCAGGGCTCAGTACTGGGGCCAATTCTGTTTAATATCTCTACCAGTGATTAGGACGAGGTGACTGAGGGCACCCTCAGTAAGTTTGTGGATGGCCCCAAGCTGAGCAGGAGTGTTGATCTGTGGGAGAGTAGGAAGGCTCTGCAGGGGACTCTGGACAGGCTGGAGTGATGGCCAAGGCCACGTATATGAGGCTCAACACGGTGAGTGCACTTGGGTCACAACAACCCCATGCAGTGCTACAGGCTGGGGCAGAGTGGTTGGAAAGAGGACCAGCAGAAAAGGACCTGGTGAAGGGGCTGAAGCACAAGTCCTGTGAGGAGCTGGGATGGTTTAGCTTGGAGGAGAGGAATCTCAGAGGGACTTTATCACTTATCTCTACAACAACGTGACAGGAGGTTGTTGAGGTGGGGTCAGCCTCTACTCCCAGGCAACAAGAGACAGGAGGGGAAATGGCTTCAAGTTGCGCCTGGGGAGGTTTACATTGGATATTAAGAAAAATTTCTTCATGGAAAGGGCTGTCAAGAGTTGGAACAAGCAGCTCAGGCAAGTGGTGGAGTCATCATCCCTGGAGGTGTTTTAAAGTCATGTAGATGTGGCGCTTAGAGACATGGTTTAGTGGGGGACTTGGACAAGGCTTACAGTTGGACTTGATGGTCTTAAAGGTCTTTTTAAAACTAAATGATTCTGATGCCTTATGAATGTAACACAGTTCAGTAAAGAATGTAAATTAACTGCTTCATTTTGAATATCTTTAAATCTCACCGCTTTCAAGTAACACACACATTTAAAATGTGCTTAATTTATTTGCTGAAGCAAGGCGATGCCACTATAAAACAGCGTTAAGTATGTCAATATGGCCAGGCTTTACTACTACAGCACTATAAAACTGAAGTCTTGAGCCCTACTGGATTTAAATTTGAAAAAGTTGCCTTTTATTTACCTATCCCTCCAAATACTCTTCATCTTAGTAGTGCTAAAGACATGTTCTGTTCTTGAGTGTCTGATTCTTAGATATATTTAAAATTCTAAACTGTACAGCTGTTACATTAGCCTAGCGTTTTCAAGAATCAGCTAGAAAAAAACAAACATCTACACATAGTACTTACGCTTTTAGTTCCTTAACATCTGGGTTACATTCTGGCAAGACTCCTATTCCTCGACCATAACAGGTGCCACCATGAAGATGAAATTCTATATGTGAGACATCTTCATTGTCAGCACTTGCTTGTTTTGTATGAATACTGTAAATTCTCAGAAAACTTCCAATCTGAAAGGAAAAAAAAAACCAACCCACTTTGATAACACAAAGTTAGTTATTTACATGGAAAATTCTAGTACTCATGAAGCTTCTTCCCTGTTTTAACTGAATCACAGAACAGCTGAAGCTGGCAGGGACCTCTGGCGATTACCCTGTTCAACTCCTGTGCCCAAAGCAGAGTCAGCTAGAGCAGACTTCTTAGGGTTGTTTCCAGGTGGGTTTTAAGTATTTCAAGTATGGAAACTGCAAAACCTCTCTGTGTGACCTGCTTGTTTTGCTTTATCAGAAAACATTACTGGCAGCAAAGGGTGATTCAGAACCAGAATAAGCCTTCGTAGTAAATCTGATTCTCAAACAGACTGCAGAAGACAGATGAAACGAGTCAATACATTCCTTTCCTGAGGGCACAATTTGCCTTCTATATTCCTAACACAACCCCGCAGAGACTGACGTCCTGTGATTGGTCCATGTATGATCACATTTAGCAATTGACCTCCTGCTCATCATCGTGCACGGTTTACTATCTGTTTACATGTACATACAAACATATCTGCTTACTCAGATTTCTCCATCATATCTTACTCTTACATTACGGATAACATTTTTTTAGCCCCAGTACAAAAGACAACATGTGTTAGAAACTGAAAGATCTTGGCACTTTTCCTATGTCTGTTAGATCTTCTCTTCAGGTACATGGAGAACATGCTTCCTGTTTTGCTTACAATGATTTTGTGTTTTCTGAAACAGTTTTGTCAAGTTATACAAATGGACTTAGGCTAACTTATACAATCACCTATTAAAAAAGAAGTTATGGAGTGCTGAACACTGAACACATCTTCATAACTTTGCATTTATTTCAAAATACCACTCCCATTACCCCCCAAAGAAAACCCACATACCCAACCAACAAAACAAAACCAAGCCCAATGTTCTACAGATAGATAATCTGGAGACTCAATTACACAGTTACCCAAATATATTACCTGAGATCCAGCTGATAGCTCGCAAGCTACACACATTCAACAACCTGGATTTATATTCATTCTAAACATCTTTAAAATAGTCTAATATAAATGACAAATTATTTTAAATTTACTTCAATTGAAATTAATATTACAGCAGTCAGTTTATTAAGTCGCATTTCACCTTCAGGTCCCATTTTAACCAGCAGAAACTGAAAAAGTATTCCTATTAGATTGGATTGGTCATGCCATAGTACAACACTTCTAAACACATGGGTATATGCATAAAAGCAGATGGAGCAGCAACCTGTGTCTAGAATCCTCCTTTGTATCAAGGAACAAACTATGACTACATAATGTGGATATCAAACTGCTCTTTTAAACAATAATCACACATGAAAAAGGCAGCATATTTTCCAATTGTGGCAGCAGGGACATAAAAAGTGCACTTCAGCCTGCACCTATTTTGCTTCTGGCATGGAGCTCTTACCAGACTTTTAATTGATCTGCACTGTTAGGAGGCTGCTCATTTTGTTCATTCAAAGCACCACCAGGACAGCTTGTGCATTTAGATGGCAGTTAAGAGGCTTATCCAAAGACTTTTTTTTTCCCTTTCCAGATGCTGATTTCACCTAATTATGTTGAATATCAAAAAACGCAAATGACACTCATATCGTAAGACTAATCTAATGACTATGACAAATATTTCTGGAGAAAGTTTTTTTTAAAAGTTCTTAGCTAAGTTCTGCTTATGGAATAACCTTATGTAAATAAAACAGTAACAAACTACTTCCCTACGGCCAAGAGTAATTTGCATTTAAGCAGGAAAAGGTGATTTTGATTGACAAATTTCTTTTTTTCAAAAATAGTATATAAAAAGTAAGTATTTTCTCTATGTATAAACACAAAAAATTAAATATGGGAGAGAAGAGCTCAGAAGCTAAGAATATAAAATGCTGTGTCTGCCTTCTAAACTTGTGTGCTGAAATTCACACAAAAGTCAACTGAACTATGTTTTAGTGCAACATTCACTTTGCAAGACTTATCATCACTATAAAATAATCTTCCAATACAAACACTTAGTAGATCCTTTTCTGAAAATGTTATTATTTTATATATTTTAATATCACTTCAAACTATAAAAAAGAGATGCATAATAATCAGCATTGCCAAATACTCAAGAAGTCCATAAGGTTCTGAAAGTCAGCCCAGAGATGCCTGGGTGGACAGGATGCCGTTTCCGTGGATTCCTTTGGGAGGCAGCCTTGCTTACCGTTAAAAGCAGAGAGCAAATGTGGATGTTATGGATAAAAATGTTACTGTATTTCTGTTGTTTACAGAACACCTGCAGACCGAGAACTTTATATACTTGACTAAGAAGAAATTTTAATCTACATTAAACACCACAATTTACAGAGACATCACTAAAATCTACTACAAAACCAGCCCCTTACTTGACTTTACAGCAGCTCTCTTTATGACCTACCTCAGAGGAAATTCATTTAAAAGTGAAATTAACGGAGTTCTTGCAGTAATATAAAATATACTAATACCCTATTTTCAGTTTAATTCAAATACGACTATTTAAAGAATACATATTAAGGCTAGACAGAATCAAAATGCAGAAGTCATTTATGTAGTTCCCTGTAACTAGCTAACTAAAACAACTTTTTAGCATAGGAAATACTCATGATTATTTCAAAACATATAGGGTTGTGTTCACATTCACACTGGTGAATTCATAATAGCATTTATCATGGCAGGTAAATATTCATGTTTGTCCAAAAAGGCACTCATGACAAGAAACTGTCTTTATCTACAGGAATCACATAACAAATTCACCTGTACTTATTTTTATGCCTATTTTTATGGTTGATTATATTCAATGGGATTTCTTTGTCATCATTTTTATTGCATCAGCAGTCTAATTTTACTGAGTAAATGGTGCACAGCTTTCTGCCAATGAGATAAAGCATACACACAACATTTGGGCACCAACCTTGGCAGTAAGAAATACAAACTTAAATCCATTTAAGAGTTTGAAGGACTTAAGAGTATTGTCTTTTGGGATTTTTTCCCCTTTCAATGAGTAAAAAGACAGAAGTGGGAGAATACAACTGACGTGTCAAAGGAATGCTACTTAGGTCTGAAAAATATGAAGCTACTTATTGCAGCCATGTAGTAACTCATTTAAGTTGTATGTTGAAAATGTGACTCTGGCACTAAGAAAGCAAGAATTCTTAGTCTAAACTACTATTAAAAAAGACATGATGTGATATGGTGGGAGAAACAGCTGAAAATATACAAATTCTACATCTGAAGATAGGTAACACAAAGCAAATACTGTGAAATTATGGACTAGGACTCATATGTATGCTCAAGGTTAATAGTTTTAATTGTATTATCCATAAAATGCATGACAACACAGAATCGATGGTATCAAGCCGGAAGAGGAATGCAAGGACCACACATTCAGTGAAAGACAGAACATAAGGAAATCTCTGACCAACTGTGGGCAGCTGGACCCCTGCTGTGCACTGACTGACCACTGACACTCACTCATCTTGATGCTTACCACCTAAGTAAAATGCCCCGATGGAGAAACTCATGTCACAGACCTATTCCCAAACTGCACAGCAAAGTCAGTGAACCCTGAGAACTTCTGGAAAACTGGCATAAGAAGGGCTTAAGAATGTGGAGCAACTGTATTCCAGACCATTAGTTGTAGGCTGGGGTTCCTACAGTAATGACAATGAGTGCCTCGTGCACTCCAGGCAGCCAGAGGAAGAGGGAAATTCAAGCAAAAGCAGGGAACACCATTTTCTTTGCTTAGTTGTAGGTCTTGCCATGTCCTTATGACTCTGGTAATAATCTACTTTAGAGATGAGATTTCTGAAAATTCTTTCTGTGTTGTGTTAAGGCACCAAATTCTGAAAAGCCACAATCTTACCCAGCAGGAAAGGGAGGCCAGTAAATACAGGGAAAAAAAGTCTAATTACAGTATCAACTGTAACATACCTTCAATGTTTAACTGAAGTTCTCTCCATTAAAAATTTTAAGTATTATTTGTCTTAGAAAATGAGATAAAGTGCTCATATCTTCAGTGTTCTCTGGACAAACAATCTAAACAAGAAGTTTTTAACAAACTCTTGCAGCAATATCCCTGACACTGTGCTCCAGGATTCGCCAAAAATTCCCTGTAATACACTACCCACTTTCTGTGCGTAGTACTTATTCAGAGCTTCCTTGTCTGAACATGTGCCTACAGATACCATTTTAAAATAAAAACATGTATTTCAGGTTTTTTTTAAATCTGCCCTTCTTGTTATCAAGGTTGTGTAAAACAGATTGCTCCTACATAAAACGTCATTTCCAACCTGCAACTATCACTGCAAATGGCACACAACAACAGGCGAGAGTGTAACCTAAAAATTCTGTAACAATTTACATTAAAAAAGGCCATTCTAAGCTAGTGTTAAATGTAGAAGCGATGATTGAAAAATAGTGCACTTTTTACTGTTTCTGAAACCACAAATTGGCAAAATACCTAATCACACTTAAGAAGGTTCATGTGGATACACTAAGCACTCTCCAGTTCTATATTGTTACATACACGAATTTTTATAAAACACTTTGCATAGCAAGACCCTGAACTCAGTAAAATACCATATATATTTTGATTATACTTTTTTATGATATTACATGATTTCCACTAGTATTTAAAAACCTTTAATAAAACCTTCCATTTTAGGAGAGTTCCCCCCAAATTTTATTTTATACATATATATATGTATGTATATAAAATTCTGTGAAGTACAATTAATTCTATGTGTTGCAATCTGAAATTAATAAATATTTCTGAAATTTAATTGTCAGCATATCAGCCCTTTTTATTTGATAACTCCACTAAGACAAGCAACTAAAAAGTGGTGTACAAAAATTATCTATTTTGAAACTTCTACAGCTTGCATGACTGAAACTACTGCAAGTTTGGATGTAGCCAGAAGGAGAAAAACACTCACAAGAGGTCAAAGGAGGTTTCTTAACAATTTCCTTTGAAATTATTAGAGCTTCTACTACACAGTGCAGTATCCAGCAAAGGTAAAAATGCTTCAGAAATGAGAAAGAGCAAGTAGATAGGAAGTAAAAAATTGAGAAAGGTGATGAAGACATCCCGCACATCACATACTCAATATGCGATTAAATTCCTGAATATAAATGGGAAAGAAAAATAAAAGGATTATTATCAGCTACTCAGGAAAATATGTTTTATTAATATTAAAATACTTTTTTTCTTCATATTCAAAACAACATTTCACTGGAACATCAGTTTTTTACACCAGTTAGCAAGAGAAAAATTCTAGAAGAGAACTCGTAAGTAATAAAAGTTTCAAATAATGAAATACTTCTGTCAGTTTTGCTATGAATTCTTACACAAATTCTTACACTTATTTTGCTATCTGTAATTTACTTATGAATGGGTGTTAATTTATGAAATTGATTTCATGTCTGCTAATAGACCCAGCAGAAAAAATGGTTATCACTTATCTTTATTTTCTGGTCAATGTTTTCTTAAAAATGATCTTGAGTATAGAGGGCAAGGCATGAAATGAAAGATGAAGTCTTTGCCAAGTTCCTGTATTCAGAAGCAAGATGGCAGTATTGCTGAAGATCAAATGTTTAATTGTGTTGTTGTTTTTTCCATCTAAGCATAATCAACATTACTGACCTACTAAATGAAGATTGCACTGCAAACTGCAGAAGTTTATAGAACAGAAAATCTTCTATTGACTTTAGAATTAAAGGTCTTTAACAGGACTACAGGTTTAACACTGCATTGTATAATTTAAAAATAATTCTAAAGCATAGAATACATTTTCTAAGTGCATTATTTTCACTGTATTATCTATTCTATTACAGTATCTGGAAAGAACTGCTTAATTGGAAGAATTTTTTTCATGGCAATTTTTCGGTAATGAGCCTGTTTAGCACGTTGAAGGAGTTTTGCATTCAAATAAAAGGTATGGGAAATACAGTGAAAGATAAAGAGGCACATGAAACTAATTACAGCAGAGCTGAATTGATGCATTCTCTGAAGTGATTTCTAAGCAGAAAATAGGCCACAAAAAAAGAGTCTGAAACACCAAACTACGCATTACCTTAAGTGATTCTGCCAGTTGTACATGATTATCATAGACTAGAATGTCCACTGCTAGATTTCTCAGCTGATGAAGAAGAACTTTCTCTCCTTCCAGGTCTTTTGCTTCTACAGGCACCTTCCACGTGGGGTAGGGACATTTTGTGCCATCCCAGACCTGCAACAACAAAGGAACTATTTCAATGTGCTCAGAATACTTTAGTTTCAGGCTTTAAACAACTTTTTGTTTAAAATTATTTTGCTTGATTAGAAATTGTTAACCATAAGAAATCTTAGTTGCAATATCATTCTAGAAGTCCGTAAAATACTTGAATTAGACCTTATGGGATTTTAAAAATTATTATTTCTTACAGAGCATAAAATAACCTCTACAGAGAACACAATCAAGTACTAAGACCTGGAATTAGTTAATATTTAAATAAAAAACCCAAAAAGAACAGCTGTAACAAAACCTCAGCTGTTTATCCAGCACAGAATAACACAATATTCTGAGCTGGAAGGGACCGACAAAGATCATCAAGTCCAACTGTTAAGTGAATGGTCCACCTGGGGATTGAACCCACAACCTTGGTGCTCTTAGCACCATGCTCTGACCAGCTGAGACAATCTCAGGGTTAGCTATTACAACTCTTAGAATTCATCATATGCACAACTGTCTGTACTTAGTATTTTAATCCTTCTAAAGGGGTTTTTTAACCACTCTAGCTACAGAATGTGAAGACTGAGTACACAGCACATATTGACTTAATTACTGATGATCTCCTATATCAGCATACACTGCTCGTTATCCAGAACATATTAGAAAAACATCAGTACTTAACCTATATTTATTAACAAGGATTCTAAAACTTGCTTGCCTAGAGCTAAATCCTTGATACACTCCAAGTACTGAAATATCAGTAGTTATTTTTCAGCTATCAAAGTGTTGTGAAAAGGTAAGTTTACTGACAGGCTTAACACCTTGAAAAGAAAATCTTACCACTTAACCCAAACATCATTCTGTAAACTATGGTTTCCTGAGTTTTTGCAGATATACTCTTCTCAAAGACTCAAAAATAATGGCCTGAAATACTGGCACAGTAAAATAAAAATCTAGAAGCATTTGGACTATACTTCTGAAAGGCTGCTTTTCACAGGATTTCATACATATAGGTTCAACAGAAGAACCTATTTTTCAATTTTCAGACAGTTTGTGATACCAAGGTGCTTTGTCCCATGAGTTAGGCACTGCAGAGCACAAGAAAAAAGGACACCAAAGCCTGATTTTTAAAGGGTTTCTACCCCTTATGCTTAACTGCTTTGGATCAACAGACGCACAGGAAAAGATCTAAGAATCAGCAAAGCCATGTATAAATGCACTATGAATATCATTCGCAGAATATGCATCCAAAATCAAGAGATAAAAGAGAAAACTGTTCACAGTGAAAATGACCCATGACATCAAATTAATGTTGCCAAGTAAGAGTGTATTCTGAAGGACCCAGATAATGAAGCTGTATATGCTGCCACAGATTAAAAAAAGCCTATTATCTTCTGATCCTGTACCATGAAATACTTAAAACCACCTTTGAAAGAGAGGTTGCCTATTGCTTGAATTATCATATCTTTTCCAGAACTCATCTTGAAAACAAATTTAGAGCACACATATTACAAATTTAGTCACTTTGACAAAATAAAAAACCTTTAAGTTTGTCAAGTTTTCCATTATTTTTCAACTGGCTTTACTTGGGAAACTTTGATAATTCTGCATTGGAGAGATGATCTGACAAATGGATTAAAATAACCTGCAAACTCCCTGTTCAGAAGAAGGATGACTTAGTTCTAAAATGTCCTTCACCAGAGGAACTAACAGAGCTGGCACCAGGGCACCTTTTGGAGGAATTTATAAGTTAGTGAAGTTTCTTTACAAGAAAAAAAATCCTTTGAAAAGTAGAGTTGGGTTTGGGTTTTCCCTTGCACAAGTATGAAAACAGATGAAGTGCTCTACCTGAGGAGCTTGGCAGCTCTGCTTTACACAAAACCCAAAAACATTCTGGTTTCAAACTGTTCTGGTTTCAAAAATGAATACTGGACTAAAACCCAGCACTGGTTAAATTAATTCTGAATAAGAAACAAATTGTTCTATTACTAGTCATGAACAGATTGGAGCTAAAGTTAGTGATAACCTTTGATCACCATGGTTGGAAAACACTGAAATGAGAGAGACAAAACACCTGTTCCTATTTTCAGCAGAATATGCTCATTGTACAACTTACCCTAATGTACACAATTTAACTGATAGACAGAAAGGAAGAAAAGAATAATAATAAAACTCTTATGAAAGGCATAAATGACACAATAATTACTAGTGTGCATTCTTTAGTCTTCACCAATTTGAATAACAAAATTCTGAGAAAATGGTAAACACTAACAGGTCAGTGATACCCATACCATGTCCAACTCTGCTGCTGTGCAAATAGCAATTAATTCATCAAGTGTAATTTACAAGTTATGCTACAGGTGATGCACAAAATTGCTGAAATTTATTTTAGTTGTTTTTGAAGCAATCTCCACTACGTACATGAGATCAGTGCTTAAAATAATAATGATTTTTCATAGTATAATCAACCATTAATGTAACTGATATATTTGGAATAAAATAAATGTAAATTGTTATTATAAAATGCATAACCAAAATAGTACAATAAAATAATATTTAATAATCACTCAATTTAAGCTCATATTGAATTGGTTGTTTTGTTTGATTTTTTTTTATTTAGCAAATCAAAAAAAGAATCAGAGATCTGTCACGACCAATATTTGATAACAGAAATGGATTTTGCCATTGTTGAAAAATGGAGGAAATTCGAAACAGAATGCTAACATAACATTTTTAAGCTTATACAATGTATTGTAATACATATTTAAGTATTTAATATTTTATGCTAAAAAACTGATATACCATTATTTGACCTCAAACTTTTGCCTTCCTAAATCTATCCTAAGATTTCCCCAAGTCATTACCTTTGCTGTACAAAAGTGACAAAATCGACTTCAGGTCTTACAACACAGAAAAGCATGTAAAGAAGTAATAATTTAAGAAAGCATTTGTCTCTGTCCTTGAAAAGGGCCCTTCAATGCTGAAGATACACTTACCAATGAACAATTTAATTACAGTCCACAAAGTCCTGAAATTTTACTGGGTCTCATTTGACATCTATTTCACAAGGAATAATTAAATGGAAATGTTTGTAGCACTTGCAGAATATGTTATAGCATGCACTTAAGGTTTGTTTCTGTGTAGTAATGCATTGTTCTGTATGTGAAATATCTTTGCTACTTCAATGAAAGAGTAATGCCAAGTGCTACTTCTAAAAATATTGTAACAATACAGTTTAACACAGTAGAACCAATATATAATTTTATGAAGTCATAAAATGGAAAGTAACAGCTTGATTATTACTCATGTTGTAACGATCAAGTTAAAAAATAAGTACAGATGAGTTTTAGAATAACACCAGACTGATACATCTGAGCTAAAATTAGGAATATTATGGAGACCTCCTTTTTATTTACCTAATATTAAGGATCACCTTCAGAAATTGCTCTCCTGTTCTGTGGCTCTTTGAATTTTGTATTTTCATTGAGCACTGATGCCCAAAGTGCTTACGTATAACTAAAAGAAGCTACCTGAAATCCATCATGGTAACATAATCCATTCATTTGTTTTTTACAGTGCTACTTACTGCACTAATCATATCCAGAAAATCCAGAAAAACAAGCAGTAAATGCTGCTAACTAAAAAAGAAGGATAAAGTTTAAAACCAACAAGATTGTTCAAGGTTAAAAAATATTGCGATATTTATCTACAAATCTTTGTGAAATGATGATCTATGTAACACCATCTTCATAAACCTCTCTAAAAAACCGAATCAGGTGATCAACTTCAAAGAGTACTGGGCTTTCCATTTTCTTTCCATAGAAACAAAATGGCCAAGGATCACAGATTTGCTTACACTCAAAATATTTCTCTACATAATATTATTTAAATTAGTTAATATGTCTTTTTTACTGAAAAATGTATCACAGTGTCTTAGTCAATCTAACAAATTATTTTAAAAAATAAGTCTACCTTTAGAAGAAAAGAAGATCCATCCACTTTTGCTTTTCCTACCAGCTGACAAGTGAGATCAAAGAACAGCATTGGCTGAACACCAGACAATCTTGCTGCTGGTCCAGAGATGGAAATATTACTGGCTGCCCAAATACGTAATTCTTCTATTGTTTTCTGTTCTTCATCCATGAAAGTGTACACTTTGCTAGAAGTTCGAGGAACTACTGGAGCTCCTACAGTTCCATCAAATGTTAAGGATGCAAATCCTGCACTGGTAATTCCCTGCATCTGTCCATTGTATTCCCTGATCTGTAATAAAATATGAATGAGAAAAAAAAAAAAAGTTTGCACTGCATGGAAAAACAAATATATTTCTGCTTTATCATGTGCATGAAAAATGGACCATTGATCATTTCTGTTCCTGGTTCTATTGGGAGAACAGAGCCAAAATAAAAACAGAACAAAAAGATAAAATTAATATTAATAAGCAAGCAAAATGCATGAGCAGAAATACAATCTTACACAAACAATTTCTGAAGAGGCAGACTAATACCTAATGGAAATATACAGCATCTCTGCAGAGTATTTTTTACACACGTCAAAATATTTGTGTGGGGAACACATCAGGATTGCTGTTAGAAATGGGGAAACTAAGGCACAAGAGAAATTAATTTTTAGGGGTTACATAGCAGAGTGATGGCAGAGCAAAGTTATTATGGATTTCTGGTCTTGGCCCCTTACAATAGCCCCATTTCCCAATATTATGGAACTGAAAAAGAAAATATCAGCTCAAGGAGGTATTTTTTTTTCCATAAAGCAAACAGTGATGAGCTTTCATTCCTTGAATTATGAATACAGCTTTCACAATCACTCAATGTCTATTGCCCTGCATGTGGCAGGCCTCTTGAATCCTGCTGATTTAGCTGTGTATCTGCTGCCATATAAAACAGTATTTAAAGTCTGAAGCATTCCGTCAAGGATCTAGTCTAGTCTTATTGCTCCCTCCAATTATAGATTTATCTATATCAAAGCACTGCATGACTCATTATCCAGAAATCTGAAACCGTCTGTTTTGATCCATCCCTTTTTAATTAATGTCAGGTTACCAAATAAGCAATGGCACGCACGAACATTGCATTTGTGAGACAGTCTAGTATGGGATTCCCAGGACTCAATTTTTAAATGGTTGAGAATCCTACTGACTTTAAAGTACGGAACATGAAATGTGTGTGAGAAGTTCTAAACAGCAAAACATTGCCAATGATTTAGGCCTATATTTTATAAACAGGGTGAAATTTAAAAAGCACACAAATCAAGCATTCATTGACCTTGGAAATTCATAAAGCAGTTCAATCTTGGTGACAGGAACTCCTCTCATCCCTGCTACTTTGACATAATGCATAAATGCATTAAGGGTCATCGCTAAGATAAACTTCAATTTAGTTAAGCATTCTTCACACCTCACCAATGGAACACACCAATTCATGATGTTTTTCTTCAGTGAAACACTGCAAAGCTTTAGTTTTTTAACCTTTACATTTAAATATTGAAAATACAAGAAAAGCCTCTGGACGAATAAGGAAAATACATAGTTTTATAATCAATTTGCTCCCCATTATCCATGATCTGGAAAAACATGTTCCCCTGTAAGATGTTATCTAATATAAATGTACATATTTACTTCAGTTGCTGTCACTGGCATTATATTCCATAGGTTCTGTAAACAGGTAACATCCAGAGGGGAAGAAAACTCTCTTTCATCACTTTTAGCTATTCATCCTGTATCAAAATATACTTCAAGAGTATTTTTCATATCTTGTCTGACATGTAAATGTTTCTCAAAGTGTTTTGATTTCTAATTTACCTATCCATTTATTTGTTCACTAATTCTTTTATATGATCATAAAAATATCTTGATTTCTTTCTTAGTAAAAATACTGTCCTAGTCTTCTGTGAAGGCTCTAAACTATTCATGAAACCAGAAAGAAACTACTTTGTCTCCCTGGGCTTCCACCAATATTTCACTGTAAGTTATTTTCCTCTTCTCCCGAATCCTTTATGTCATGCTTTGAGCATTTCGGAGGCTGACCTCAAACATACTGTACTCCTGACATCTCTCAGTACTCTCATTTAGTGAATTTGAAATCAGCCTTAATGTAGGAAAAAGCAATTATAAAATAAAAATAAAGAAATAAAATATGTAAGAAGATAAGTCTCAACTGTCATGATGAGAAAATTACCAACGATCTTAAGCAAAACCAGGTGTCCTTAGGCTCAGGCAGGTGGAGAAGCCACTGAGTGCTCTCACACATACACAGAATTCAACAGTATTATTTAGTGAACAACAGAAGAAACAGGAGAAGAAAATGTAGAATGGGTTACAGAACAAAACTATTTCACAGCTGGAAAATTATTTATGTCAGACCCACAGAGCAGGTGATGGTCAACAGAAATTCTCTGGGCTTGTCCTTTAAAAATAAATCATTGCTAAAGTGATGAGGGATCAATGGAGTGTAAAATGAACAAACTCTATGGGCAAATGCTGTTTTATTATGGCACTCTTAGTAGATCTCAGCTCAAGTTAAGCATTGATACTGTAAGCATGTTGTATTTTCCAAACGGTTTTGAAATTGAATTAGACTTAGAAAAGAGTCAATCTGGGACTTTTGCACATGACAATTCCCTTCAGTAGATTTTGTGCCATTTCTAGAGGACATGGTGATATTTTTTTAAAAAACTGGTGGGGGAGGGTGAATGGGGGAATAACAGGGAAGTGGGGCAGACAGCTGTCTATTTAAAAAGTCCCTGAAAATTTTCAATAATTTCAATAAATAATGGTTGCTAAATAAAAATATCCTCTGGGACAAAAATGGAGCAGAAAAAATACATTTGGCTTGTTCTAAGCAAGCAAGTAAATTCCAATACATATTGCAGGAGTCTCTGGCAGAGATTTTGTAAACTAAAGAACAATAGGAGAAATGTCACCTTAACATACTGCATGGACAATAAATTCTAGTGATTTCTATGGGGTACAACACTATCCTGAATATGGGTATTGAAAAGAAGCTAATCTTGAAATATTTATAAATAGACTTACAGCAAAGTAAAAGCCTTTTTTTTTTTTTTTTTTTTTACTGAAGATGGTGTTATTCATCTCACTAAATGGAAAAGTGTGATAGTAAGTAGTGTATAAAGCTGGAATAATAGCATCTCCAAGGTAGTTTTCTATCAAAACTGATTGTTAAATTATAGAAGCAAAGGACTATTATGAAACCACTGCAGTCACAGATCATCTTAGAATATCAAAAAATGCCTAGGGAAACAACATATACCAAGTTACTGTACATGTTTTTATACTAAGAAAGAAGATTTTATTTTTTTTATGATTGCCACTGATAATATTTTTATGAAGAAAAGTATCCTGTCAGAAAAAAACCCACCAGAATGCATCTTGTATATTTCTTTATATTTTGTAAATGTTGTCTCATCTTAAGTAAATAGTCTAAACAAATTTGGATAATACAGTATGATGATTATATTTTCTTACATTTTAATAATGTAATCCTGGTTTACTTGTACCTCCAGCTGTATGAACAGAGAGATACTAATGAAATAGAGAAGTCATTTGAAGTATAAATTAAACCATTTTGAATATGTTTAAATATAGCAAGAAGAAAACTGAACTACCAAAACCATCTGCGGGCACCTTCTAAAAGAAAATTAACAATATTGCAGGTTTAGCCAGTACCAGCAGGCTGCCTCTTCCCTCTCTTTAACAGTGTAACAATTAGGCATTAATTCTAAGATATTAAGAGCATTCACAGTGAAAAATAAAAAAGAAGTTCCAAGAAAAATCCACGTAAGAAAACTCCTCCTTTGCCCTGACGATAGAAGGGGACTAGACAAATAGATCACAGGCCTGGCTTTTATATTGGAAGATGGGGGGGCTTGCCTTCCAGAATCTCTGCAGAGCACTGATTGTGGCTGAAAGCCCAGGTACAGTACTGCAATCACTAAATTCTGCAATGCATTAGAACTCATCATAAGATTATGTGCATAAAGACCAATTTCAAGAAATACTAACAGAAATGTAATTACAACTAGATAATTTCCCAATTCTGTTACTAAGACACTTAAAATTTTCCTTCTCTGCAACAAATACTGAGCAAATTAAATTACTGTCTACTCAGAGTAATTCTAACAGAATCATCTTCATTAAATTCTTATTAGCTCTGACCATCAGATCTTGCCAACATCTCTGTTACTATGAGGAGAAGTTATCCATTAGTAGCCAATAGTGTAACTGGGAGCAGTAATTTTTAAAATGTGTTTGCTATCAATGTCAACTTCCTGGAAGTCCCTTGAAAGCACATCTGGGGCAGACAGAACGTAAACACACACTCTAAGGACTGTGTATATCTATCTGTCCTCATTGGTAAGCACAGCTCTGACAGACTATGGCCTCTGCTACCTTTGATTGCTTTCCATTCAGCAAGCTAAGACAAGGTGATTAAGGCCTGAAGACAACAGCACAAAAGAGTGAAAGAGGAACGGAAGAAAGTGTAATTAGAAATCTAATTAAGAGATGTTGGTTTTTTTTTTAATTGAAAACTGTGTTGCACAGTATTCATAGCTACTATGCTGGTTGTGGCTGAAAGAGAAAGAGGTCCTCCCCCTCCCAGTTCATTCCCAGAAGTTGGCACCAGGCTTTTGTGTCAGACTTCTACCTCCTCAGATCAGATATGAAAAGTTCCAAAGTACCTGTTTCTTAGTCTGGGATAGTCAGAACATTCCCATCCAGAAAAGGGCAACTTAGTGACTCTAGATCATTTTAACTTTGAAAGTAATTAAACAAGCTCTCAGCTCATGCATCTGAAGAGACACAAATTGTGAGCAGCTGGTGGTCTGTTAGGACTGGAAACCACTTAGAACAGCTCAACCACGATGAAAAAAAAGTGTTTATGAGAAGTGAATTGATAGATGCTCTCTTTAAATACCAGAACATCATCTTGGAGAATGATAGAGTACCAACTGACAAGGATTCTAGAATGATCTCAAAAAAAGTGATGCCAAATCAGAACGGTGAAGTCCCTTAACCTGGCTTTATCAGTAGGTTTCCTTAGTAAGTTTCTGATAAAAATAAATAGTGGAAGTTAGACAATACTATGTTCGCATAAATTTATACATAAATTTCCTGACAGTGGTCTTGTTTATTTTCTTAATGTATACTTAGAAATCCAATACTGACCTACCACAGCTGTGCAACTTTTCAATTCTTTTATTTTGACCAGCTCCTTTCTACCTTCTCCTTTTTCACATCTATATTATAAAATGTGCACTGTGTTTTCAGAAGCAATAAGTAAGTTTTTATCTCCACTGAGTTTCTGAAATGAGTGTATCTGTATAACACTCATCATGATGGATTCAGAGAAAATATTAAAATTTAGTGTCTTTCCCATCTGAAGTTAAATTCATGAACTTCCAAGACTAGTAACACATCTCAAGTACTGATCAGCAACACAAGCTTCAAAATAGAAATACAATTTAATTCCACCTTTATTATATCGACAGATGACCTTAGAGAAACCTTATACTAACCCAGAATAGGCTAGCTAATTTCTCTCTCGATTGTAAATACTTGTTATATACAGGAATAACTGAAGACTCTTGCTGAATCTTAACAAGTTCTTTCTTAACAATCTCAGTGGTACGAAACTCAAATACTGGATAAATCTTAACCACTTTTTATATCTATTATCATGGAGTTTTCTTCTTTGTTCTCCTGCTACAGCATATCATAATGTACATGCTTAGCACTACAGATATTTATCCCTTTTATCATCCTTTTGTACAATCCTAAATTTCCTAGATCTCTCAAGAGTGTTCAAATAAGCAAACTGGGGGTTGTTTTTTGGCTTGTTTTTTTTTTTTTTTCCACTGGTCTCTTTCATGACATTTATTAATTTCTGCTATAATTATTTTACACAAAAAGCAAATACATAATTATGTATGGTTATGTTGCAAATTAATGGTAAAATCACATCTTTGGTCCTATTCTGCAGCTCTTTAAGTATGGTCCAGCATTAAAAGACTTCCATTCAGTCCTTGTAGGGTGGTTCTTCTTCCCTATACAGTTGCAGCAGGCATAAAAAAAACATCCAACAGAAGCAGTATCAAAGCTATAAACAGTTTCCTGCATGCCCTTTGATACAGATGAACAGGGAGTAAGGCAGGAAAACACCGAAGCAGCAGCTGGAGCACTCTGCACACTAACAAGCCCAGACAGACTCCCTTTACTGGAGTGACTCTCCAGCTGACCTAAACTGCTACACAACAAAAGACATAAAGAAACTCCTCAATTCTACCACTTCAAAGAGAAATAAATTGTGCAGATTTATCTCGGTTAAACTCTTTTCATCTAGAAGTACCACATGATTTTTTTGTCAAGTAGTTTAATAAATATTGTTGGTGTTGAAAAAATGTCAGTTTCCTTTCAGCTTTGGTCCACACCATAGCCACAGCTGTTTTAACAATCAGGTGTTTTATCCAATGTCTCCAAGTGTTAATCTCTTTACATGTAGAACTAAATTATTCCTATGGTCCTCTCACTGCAGAAAAGCAAGCACATAAACCCCCCCCATCCTAGTACATACCTTTATTCTGTGAAATCGAACAATATCACCAACTTTGTAAATTTTTGGCAGAGAATCTAGATTTCCATTAAAAAGAGTGCATGTTAACTTCACATTTGATGGGTCCACAAGTGTTACAACTGAGCAGTAATCTGTAAAACATAAAAGTGTCTGAATGAATAACAGGCATTATGGAATTATTAATACACAGATATTAAATTTGGGAGGAACAGCTCTATGGCCAATTTTTTCTGCTATCATCTGTGTAACTCTTTCAAAGTTAATTTTTTTACACTATCGTAACAACTGAAGTTTGGCCCATCTTGCCAATAATTAGCCCAAAAATGAAATGTGTGATTAAGCACAGCTCTGTGAGGAAGAACACACAATCCTTTTTTTTCTGTCTGCAACAGGCATGCTATTCTTTCACTTTTCAATTACTTGTTCTACAAAATGAGGAGCATATGTACAATTTTAAAATCATTCTCTAAGATTTATTTTGCACAGCCTTCCGAAAAGGTAATGAGTTCTACAAGTTCTAAAAGCAAATAAAGCATAAATTACATATCCTTCACTTCAACAAAATATGCAAGATATATATATATATCTATATATATATCTATATATCACAAGAATAAAGTCACACAGTGGTAGTTATAAAGTAAAAATATGAAATATGCCCTTTTGAAGTTAAACTTCATAGAATTTCACTTCTAATAATGATCTAAAAAGTAAAATTAAAACAAGATACAAAGATGACAATGCAGACCAGCCCAGAACAGAGCAGTATTTGCAGATGACATAAATAAAACCTGTATTTTCCATTTCAGCTTACAGAAGCATGTGTGCTCTGATACCTTATAAAAGTAAAACACAGTAAAAGCACATTTGCTCTTTCTCAACACGGTAGCTGGTAACCTACCTGAGAAACCAAGTGGCAGCAGAAAGAAACACTACATCCTGCCCCCAACCTCCTGTACCACCTACTGCCCCTCCAAGAGACACCTGTAGCCATAGCCAGTGGAACAGAGGGTAGGAAGGAGGAAGGGGGGCTGTCTGGAGTGATGCTGAACCTGGGAAAGGTGGAGGAAAGGTTTTCTCCCTAAGTGTTCAAATGTTTTTTTGTTTCTCAATATCTGAGTAAGTTATTCGATTAGACGTTAACTGGCAATGAATTAAATTCCCCAAATCAAATCTGTTTTGCCCTGACAGTCATCTCTTAAAGAGAAAAACCCAAACAGGAAAGAAAAAAAATCTAAGGATCAAAACCCCCAACTTCCCTTAGCTGTAATTCTGTGAGGCAATTAGTGATAATGACACTACACCAGAGCTTCTGTATCTGGGAACTGAACAAAGGTGCCGTAGTTCTAAAACAAAGTCAATGGAATCTCCATCATGCACATTACAAAGATGCAGGCATGTAAGTTGTTGCTTGACAGCTGTGAAAGAGAATGCTCTCAGTCTAGTAAAACTAACAGATTTGCCTTATATAAAAAAGCTACAGGAAGGCAGTCATAGAAAGATGATAGTCATAGTCACGTAAACTCTGAACAGATTCCCCAAACATGAAGACAGGTGTGTAAGACTGGATTAAAACATGTGGTGCAAAAGAAATATTCTTCTGTTTCCAGCACATACACCCTTAAATTTTGCTATCATTTAAACTAAAAAGTTTAAATTCCCTCATGATTTGAGTGAATGAAGTGGTGAAAGAAATCCACCGAAGGCTTACCGAGAAATAAAACTTTTCCTACATACATAAAAACCTTCTGTATTTCTATAAAACTAGTACTCTTCTTCTTTCCCAAGATTTTTACATAGACTCAATAATGATAAATTATCTTCTTTTGCATTCGAAAGTTGCTGAGATCACTCTTTTCCACACTCCCATCAAAGGCACAAGGTCCACATAGTCTATTTTGACATTTTATGCCAGGAATGTCATGAATAAACTCCAGTCACTGGCTGACAAAACTGCAAGTATTTACTACTGTAATCCAAAGACTGATGTGTTTCTTTGGATAAATGAATTTATGAATTTTATGATTTTTTGAATGTATGAATTCTAGAGGTTAACTTAAAAGAGCTGTTGCAAATATGAGCAAAATGAGCAATTAAGAAAAAACCCATATGGTTCATAGATTTACAATCCTTTGGGGATATAGAATAACATGCCACAGTGCACTGATATAATCCAACATCAGAATCAACAGGAAATAGCAAAAAATTCCACATTAGAATTGTGGTTACTCTTTGGTGCTGTGATTATACAGCCTAGTCAGCTTCATACATGTGCAGCTGCCTATTTAATGGTAGAAGTTAACACACTGCCTCAATTTTCTGTGTAATTAGCATAATCATGTAAGACTGATAATCATCTTAGTCAAAGCAGTATAAAGTATTACACTTGCTTAATATAGCCAGGGAACACATTCTACATAATACAGGTTCTCTGTCTCTGTGACTTTAGTCTTCCATTCCTCACTATCACCTCAAAACACCACTTCTACAATAAACCTAATTACAGTAGAGGTCTTTGAGAACAACGCATAAAGACTGATTTTTTAAAATCAAATCATCATTCAGCAAAGTCCTTTTTGAAAGTTAAAAATAAAAAGCCACCTGTCTTTTCTTTTCCAGCCGAAATGTGAGAATTGTTTTCTGTTTTCCACAGTAGCATTATAGATCAGTGAATTAATTCATTTTTCTAAAAAAATAGTGAGTCAAACTCTAAACAGAATTGCTGAATTTAAATAATGTCCCAGAGTTAAAGAAAACAATATAATGTCATTGGTCACACTTGATTTTTCTCAGTATACTTTCCAACAAAGCAAAATCCCTTCATTACCAAGCTAATAAATAAATAAATAAATAATGAAAGTTTACCTATTGGAGTCAATTTTCCTTTACTAGAGAAATTTATTCCACTGATTTAAAAAATCCACTGATTTTCTTTAAAAGAGAATTTTTATCACTGGTAGATTTTACTTGCAATAATCTGTCTTAAAAATATGACACAACGGATGCACAGTTCAGCAAATTTATATGCTACAGAAGAAGGCTTTTTACTTTCATACTACATTGTCTCAGTAAAAGCACTGAATTTCAGCTGACACTACACAGAACTTCAAAACGTACCTACCTTTTTAAAAATATATTTAATTATTATGAAGAGGTATTCTCACATAGGCTTAACATCATGTGAGGGACACCACCTGCCATGGATAGCTACCTGGAAGGATGCCTGTAACTGCCCAGAATTGGTGTTTATGAAAACAAGGAGACATAACTGATGTTTAATTTAAATGAAAGTATAGAGTGATGGTCTGCATGCATCTTACATGCTTTTTATATTCCTTCAGATTAGTCCTTATTGTTCTTTAAGAATACAATTTCTGTAACTTGTTAAAGAGTTATTTCATTTCATAAAAAATCCACAACTATTTGGTAATCAGTACAAGGTTACACTATCTGCATGGAGAATGCTGATTGTCAAGCTTCTAGGTCCTGACTTTAAATAGTTTGAAACATGAATCTCTTGCAGCCCTGTAACAGTCATGAAAATCTTGAATTGCCTCCACTATCATGGCAGTCTAGATTCATTCTTCAGGTTACAGCTTTCCTTTCATAATGTCATAGCATTTCCACTCTTTTATGGACTGTTATGACAGTCATTAGCATGAACAGAAAATCAGCATTTCTCCACAGTATGTACAGATAGATAAAAAACAAACACTAAAACCCCAAACCCCACAGCTTCACATACAAATGCACTTTTCAGTCATCCTAAGAAAACCAGAATTGCTACAAAAGCTTTCCAGATTAGTAGTTATTGATACTGTAGGACTTACAAGTTGTTTAGGATTTACTGATTAAACATTTATTGTAGTTTTACTGGGACTTCAGCAGTTCCTGACAAATATGCTTGTATAAATTGCTAAGGTGGAAAGCATCGATCTAATTATACTTCCCCCTTTGGGCAATCACATATTTATTCCTCAATAACATTTACTGGAAAACCCACTACCTTGAACCAGTAACTTCACCCTTCAAAGAGATAAAAAGGTTTTGGGCAATGTTGTTAGCAGTCAGGGACTCTAATTAAAGACTGCCTTCTGTTTCTTTTATTTCAATACACACAAAAAAGAGAGAGATTATTGTAGCAAATTATTCTCTCTTGAAAACAATATGAAACATTAATACTGTTTTCAAGAATTACTGAGGCCATTCAATACACAAGTGTCTGCATTAACACCAAGCAGCTGACCCAGTCGATTTACCATTTATATTTCAACAAGACAGAAGAAAATTAGTACAAATGTACACACACTCCTATGCATGTGTGTATATATATATGTACATACAAACATATATTGCAGAAGCCCAAAACAAAACCTCTAAAGAATCAAACTGTTTTACTAGAGCTTGTTATTTCTAACATGGTGATACACTTCAGAGATACAAACAATCCAGTAACTACCAGAAGCATCTGGCTAAACAGATGTTTCAATGCCATCATTTGTAAACTGCAGATCAAAGTATCTGTCTTGAGATTTCTATTAACTATTTATTAAACTAGTTATTATTTTTTTCATTCCCTTTAAATATCTTTTTATCTTTTATTTATTTTCTATACTTTAAGATAAGAAACAGTGGTTATTTAAAAAAGAAATGCATATAACCACACTGAACAGAAGGGAAAAGAACATTATTCTAATCTCTAGAGGTCCATGCAAAAAAAGGGTTGGGGTAGCAGTACTGTCACGTTGTAATGTCCTAAAACTTTCATGGTCAAGCACATAATCTCTGTAATTGGACACTACAAAGACAGAGGCTCTTTTTTTTCTATTTCCATTTTTTTCTTTTAAATCTCGAGGTTAAGTACTTGAGATATCCTTAGGTTTAAGGGAGGAGAGAGAGGAGAATATCATCTTTGTTAAAAATTTAAAGTATCTTAAGGCTCTTAAATTATTGGGGAAGGAAAGTTAGAATAGAGTTTCAAACACTTCCAACAGATCTTCTAGCAGACAAAATCCCATCTGTCTCTTTTACCAAGCAAGACCCAAAGTACTTTCTTGGACAGTTTTCAGAACTCATGAAGTTCTCATATATAGACATTTCAAACTTTATGCCCCCAGCGAAAGTGTGCTTAGCTAAAACAACTTTCTCTGTAAAAAATAATTTATAAATACACTGAAAACTCATTTCATTCACTAGTGTTTTAACACTCACCTAAATGCAGTAATGGTAATAGCAATTATGCACTTTTAATTATAGACTATATAAACAGACAAGACTAAATTAGGTACCACTCCAGGGGTACTCACTTTCAGTGGGAACACAGTGCAAAGCCTCAGCCTTAAGCCTTAACATGTGTAAGAAGGAGCAGCATCAGGGCGTATCTATATAGTGAATAAAGACCCATGTGGATTAAGTACAGTGGCCCCACTTTCCATGCTTCCAGTGGGCATCAGCTTAAAGCTACATGATTCTACTATTACAGTATCAGACAAAGAATGTATTAGTGCCAGATTGGACCAGATCTAATGCAACCACAGAATCTTCTGCAAGAGCCACTTCATGCCCTGACAATGCAGAACCATCATCAACCATTTTGCACCCTCTCAAGCAAACATCATTCTGGACTGTGCAAAAAAATCAAAAACCAACATTGAAATATTTGACTTATCAGTGAATATTTTTACTCAAAACCCCAGACTAATTAAAACTGTTTTAGAGATTTTCATTATAAAGTAGCAAGTGAATTACAACTATCTTCATAAATATTAACATCAAATTGTGTCCCTGTTCTCCACTGATATTGTTGTGTTATTTTAATAATGCCAACTGAAAATATACAGGGAAAACATATCAGGAAGCTATTAATGACACTTAGGCAAGGACTAGTTGTTAAATAAATAATCATTTTCCCTATTAAATTTCTACTACTTAAGAAACCGAAATGACTAACTTGACAAATAACTCAGTAGAAAAAAATCTCTCCTGGCTGCTTTGGAGACATGCTACTTTGAGAGTCGGTGCATTTAACTTCACTGTTCTTACATATCTGGAATGGATGGCAGCCCTAATGATTTCCAGCAATCAGTGCTTGTCTAATTAAGATGTTCCAAGTCCTCAGTTCCCCAAAGCCTTGTTAAAGTAGCTGGAAAAATGACAAATCTTCATTAAGAACTTTTTTCATTTGTTATCTCCACCAGCCTGCCTAAACTGACTGGTATCTCTTATCTATTTGTTGTTCTGTTTCCTTTGCTACTAGCTGGTCAAAGCTATGGTCAAAGGATCAGGTGAATTTGTTGTTCTGGTTGATTTTTAAAAAACATAGTAAGAACAGTTCTCCCTGGAGGAGATTTCAAATCTCTTGAATATAGTACATACCAGTTCCTTTGCTAACATATGGAGGCTTGAAGAATTTCACAATGCCATACAAGTTCACTATAGTTCCATCTTTGAGATGATTCAGAGGAGTATACACATATTTTGGAGCAACAGACTGAAAAGGAATGATACAATTGAGGGAATAGAAAAAAAAATTATTCAAACATTCATACAGAACTTTGTCTTTTAACATCATTCATCCTCAACATGTTTATTTAATCTTAAAAAAAGAAATAAGGATTACCTATTTCTTTGTATCTTAAGTCACTTTAGACTCAGAAAGTACACAAGACTTTTAATTTCTTTTTGTGATTGCATCTTTCTTACAAAAAGCCAACCAGTTAATTCAAATAAGTTTCAATACGTGAACCAGGTGAGTAAAAGTCATTACAATAAAGAGTAATGAAAGATAATTTTTTACTTATCCATTATAACATGTCCATCCAGAGGACTTTTTAAAGCACATACATTAATAGCTTTGTATTTCTGCTTGGCAGTGTCACTGCACAGAATCATTGTCTTGGGCTGGTGGGGGGGTTACCTCTCACAGACACTGTGCACATCCTCTGATTGAAAGACCACAGTTGCTGGAGGATTAAAGAAAGCAAGGACTACTTTCTACAGTTTCAGGACTATTCTCCTCTCTTCTTAAGGTTGTAATATATCCTGATTTGACTCTTTTAAAGGATACGAGTTCTGCCAAACTGACTGATAACTGCGGTTTTCAAGTACTATACTGAAAAAATCAAACTGTAAATAAAAATGATATGAAAACAAGCTCTATCACCATTGGTACTGAATCTTTAAGATCATGATAAAGAACATTAAAATTTCACAAACCAGTTCCTCTGCCTTTAAAATACTATTTCCTGTAGAATTTTAATTTAGACACATAAAGGCTTGATCCCAGCAGTAATCAAAACAAATGTTAAGATCAGTACATGAAGTCTGATTTTAAATCAAAGGAAGTTTCATATTTCCTTTTTTTTTCTACAGCGCAAGCATACAATTTTATTTAGACTAACAGTTACCTTTGTAGTTCCAAGTTCCTAAACCGACATGAAGTCTGGAGATCAAGAAGGGAACTATACCACAAGTATTGAAAACATGCTACTTTTTTCATATTTTATTTTGTGTTCCAGGTATATTCTTTGCAAAAGTAAAAGCTAAATGACTGCTGGGGCAAGAGAGTGGAAGTAAATAAAACAGGAACAAAAACGAATTCCACACATTCTTATTTACATGCAGTTAATCTCACGTGATTTAAAAACATCCCAAATGCAAACTCACCACAGATGCAGTTTCTGAAGCAGCAGTTGTTCCTGGTGTAGTGTAAATCTATGGAGAAAAAGACCCCCAAGCTTTCTGATTACAAAATTGAAGGCACTGCAAATATAACATTTGATAACTTTATAGCAAATACAACACTATAAGGAAATACAAACCAGCCCTACAGACATTTTTGCTATATGAATCACCTCTGAATCTAGTAAAATTTTAGCTACAGAAGAAAAGAAAGTAATATTTACTGCAATTAGACAAAAGCTTCTTCAAAAAAATACATTTTCTAAAGTCACTTAGTTGAATATGTTAGGTCACATTAATAGAGTAGCATTTGGAAGTTGGATGCTACAAATTTAAAACTGCACTTGCTTAACATAGACCTTAAACGGGTTTAGGTTTTGTACATAAACACGTATATACATGTCAGTGCTCAGAGGAGATCTATTCTCAGCAACTTATTACTTTTCTTTGGGGGAAAAAATTCACCAGAATGGGATAAATTTTATTTAAAGATAGTTCCTAAGCCTTTTGAGCCTTACTTATAAGCCAAACTTATCTTCAATGTAAGGTCTTTTAAAGAACTAATTGTGGTGATTTGACCAAAAGCCAACACCCCCCCACTCTCTCTGTGAGGAACATAGGGCTCAGCTGCCATCCTGAGGCCACAGCCCAGCCTGGCTGCCGGTCACAGGGCGCCGTGTCACAGCGGTGCACTGCCTCAGCACTGCCGACTCCTGCTGGGGATCTGCTTTTGCTCTCCTCCTCAGCCGCATTCCTGAAGCTGATTTTACTTTTAAACAGCCGAGTGAGAAGCTGTGATTGAGAAAGTGAAGCACACACAAAGTCTGCTCACTTGTATTAATGTTAAACATCCAATGCATGTGTCACTAAATGAAGTGCCAGAAGCTCCATTCTGTGGTCAATGATGAGATAAACACCTCAGCACAACCTAGGCATTCAGGGAGCTGCACAGTGTCTTTGGGATTAGACTGTATGTCACGAGGTCTGCCAATACTCAGCTGAAAGCCTCATGTAGCTCCTTTTAGGCACTTTTAGTTTAGATGCACTTATTCAGACCGAAGGCAGTTTTGCTATCCATGATCTTCAATGAAACATACTCTTTCTACCAATATATATCATCATCATCATCACCATCAACAGATAATGAATGTCATGAAGCAGTCTCCATTATCATTTTAAATAATTTTGTTTCTCGCTGAGGTATGTGCCAAGTTTTAGTTACCTATAGAGGTCAATTCCAAAACAAAAGAGCCTTTCTGGAATTAAACAAAAAAAGTATTTTCACTTAAATTTAGGATTTAATTAGAAAACAACTATACAGACAAAAATAAACAGCACTGATGTGAGAATAGCAAAAAAGAACAAATATTTTACTCAGGACAAAAGGATACAATTATCTTTATAAAGTTTAGATTATAGCAATCCATGTATTTGAAAGGCAGCAGTTCATGACTTGACTTAAAGCCAAACAAACTCATAGACTAGAGAAAAGTAAAAATTACAGATTTGAAATCACTCTTGCACCCTCTACCTTGTCTGCATTATTGAAATGTGTTATGCACAAAAGTAGTTTAAACAGCTCTAGGAATCTATCTAAAGTCAACTAAAGTCAAATTCTTGCACTCTGCAAACAGAAATTTACCTGGAAAATAACTTGGTTAGGCTTATTATAAAATTACATGTGCACAAACACAGATGTGTCTTGTTTCCTGATGAACAAGGTAAAATAATCTGTAGCATTTCAATTTTTAGTAGATTTTATTATTTTTTTTCTATTACAAAACAAAATGTTAATGTAAGTATTTTGGAAATTAAAAAAAAAAAGAAAAAGTTGGATAACCACATACATAAATGGCTGATCCAGCTTCTTCAGACACTTCCAGGTGACAACCATGTCTACCATCCTCTCTCACTGTAGGCAATTTTATCACCTTAAATCCTGCAACTATGAAGGTTTCCTATGGGGACAGAGCAATAAACAGAAAATTACACAGACGCTAACACGTTCTACTTTAAGACTATATGATGTGAAATGTCACCCCAAAGTCTCAAGACATTTACGAAACAAAAATCCTGAACAAATTATAAAAACTGCCTTTAAGTTTCACAAATTAGCTCTTTTACCCATGGAATTTATATTTACAACAAATGCCAGAAAGCTTTTTTTCTTTTAAATTCTGCTAACATTTTCACACTCTTGATGCTACTGTAACAGAGTGCTATTTTTGACAAAGCCTAGGGAGGAAGATTCACACTGAATAAGGCAAAAGAATCATTCCTCTTTGAATACACTAAAGACTGACTCCTTTCTGGTTAGCTTAACTAAGGTAGAAAAGAAATCACACATCAGATCAGCAGCGATAAAACACTTCTCTTGGAGCTTCTTTCTCACTGACTTACAGCTGCACTTTCAAGAAACTCTCCTATAAACTCTGTTTTGCTGGATAAACATCTTCCTTCAGGATTAAATAGGTAGGTCAATCAACAGGTAGGTTTCTGGTAGCAAAAGAGACATTACAAACTTCTCTGGCATCACTCCTGAGATTCTAGCACAGAAAGTGATCGTAACTGTATTTTCACTTCGGTACAAAGCTCCTCAGACACCACAAAATGAACAAGAAAAGGAGGATTTAAAGGGTACATGACTCAAGTCCCAGCAGCAGCCCATGTTTTTAGCAGCAAGCTCACCAAATAAAAAAGAGAAAAAAAAAGAAAGAATAAACGAAAAAGGAGAAGATAAAAAATACATTAAATACCTTTAGGTAATCAGAAGTGATTGAACAAAGCTATCTAATACAATGTAAATCTCCTTTATAGTCAGCTCCCTTGCTATCAGAGCTGTATAGCAGGGCTGTGCCAGTGTGCTCCATTCCAATAAACATATTAGACTTGGAATCCTATTTCTATTCAAGCTTCTACCAAAAGCACTTCCATAAACTTTTACTGAGCAACTTTTGCTCATGTGTTTATTTGACTACAACAAATAAAAGAGTGTTCTTATTAAAGCTGACAGTTTTAGCCAAATATTGCACTATGACAGCGTGGTTTTTTGCTACTTCAGCAATCTGACAATGCTACTCTAAATGATTTAAGATCCAAAACCTTAATGTTTTGTGCAAGAAAAAGAAAGGCTGCTAGATTAAGTGACAGTTATATATGTAGTTATTAAAATATTGGGAAAAAAATTTCTGCAGAAAATATAATTTAATCAGCTTAATTCACAATGAAACTACTTAGGGCATGATGACTTTCAGGTAGTGTCACAAATGGGAATACAATGTATACTTTGATTAAAAAGTAATATATAAGTCACCTAGAAGTAAGCCATACTCAAAGGTAAGTTAAAATGTGTCAAAACAATTAGAACACTCAGTATTCCTTGCACCTCTAACACACCGTCCTGCTAACAGGAAAGTTGTTTCATTCTTTCCAGGAACGCACAAATAAACTTCAGGAAACTCCATGAATTTTTCAGGAATCAGGAGTTAGTACATGTCTTTCACTGTTAGCTGATGCTATCCAGAATGTTCCTTCAACAGCAAAATCAACCTTCATCTAAAGAGCTATGCCTTGCTTATACATTATTCCCATTTCAGTATTTTATTAAAATTTAGGTTGCACAAGATTCTGGGATGTGGTTGCTGAGTCAGGATTGGAGCTCAGTACGGGTGACTTCTCATCTTGCTCTCCTCCGTCAGAAGAAACTTCAGAATTACATAGACTCAGCCTTTTAACAGGCTGATAATAAAAGAAAAAAATTTTGAGTAATATTAGGTCACTAGTGATTACTCTCCTGTAACACATTTGCCATATCTAGCACTACATTAAATAAAAACAAACTGTGGAAGGACTGTGCAATTCCCATCAGGAAAAGACAGCACTAACCTCAAAATCTAGGTAGAAAGAACAGATATACTCTCAGATTTTTTACAAATTCCCAGTCAACTTTGACAGGCTGTGACTTGAACTTTCTAAACCTAATATTTGCACAGTGCTTTGAAATTTAATGTTATATTAGTTTTCAAAATAGATTAGTTTCCATTTCGCCTTTAGCTAAGTAGATCTCGTAATTGGCTTGGGAATCAAAGCTATTTACATAAATTGGTGGATTTCCATGTCAACAGAAGTGCACTGCATATACAAACTCAGATTCGACCAACATTTTTAAGTGGTAAAAAGAAATTCTATTTCCCTCATTCAAAAAGTGTGATATACAGGAAAGACAGTATTTTTCCTGATGATTATTCTGTTACAGAATGAGAAGATTCTCAGGAGACAACATGACTACTCCCATTTTTGGAAATTGCCAACTCCTCCCCCTGGCTACTTAGCTAAAGTTCTTACACTATGCCAAGAATGACATGGAAACTAAAAAATACTAAAATCTTAAATGGCATGCAGCAAATAAACAGTATTGGACCTTCATGAAGTAATTCTTTAATGGCTAAAAAATGCTTTTTTTTTTCAAATGCTGCTAGCTTCAGAAATCATTGTTTCCTCATATTCATATTCTTCCAAACTTAAAATCTCATTTGAGACATGAGGTAAGGACCATGAAGGTTCAGTTCACTGGGGAAGAACAAACTGGGGTTTTAGCACACTCCAGCTAAGGGTTGTTGCCTGTGGTTTGTAGTTTCCTACTCAGCTCTTTAGTACTGATCTTTTTATCTTCGAATTGCTGCTCAATGCCTTGTTCAATATTTGTATTTTTATGAGGAGAGAATAGATTAGTTCACTGAATTTAAAAAGATTCTGCAGCTTGCATATTTACCAAAATAGTTAAAGAACTTCCAACCCTGACTTCCCTGTCAAAATTCCATGGAATTGAGAAATCTGTATAAAGACTGCAATTTGCCCAGAGAAGTTGTGGCTGTCCCACCATTGGAAGTGTTCAAAGTCAGGTTGACAGGGCTTTGGAGCAATCTAATGTAGTGAAATATGTCCCTACCCATGGCAGGGCGGTTGTAACTGGCTGATCTTTAAAGCTGCCTTCCAGCCCCAACCATTCTATGATTTAGTGTGAATGTGTATCACAAATGAAAAAGCACTAACATGAGCTCATAATGTATCATATACTAATTTTAATTTGATATTTGGCTAATACTGACATGTCAGTAAACTGACAGGCAATCTTATAAAAAGACTGAGGTAATTGTTTTTATCTTGTTCTCCTTTAGTGGCAACACACTGTCTCACAAACTCACAGGCTGACTTGTCTTTTACCTGGAGCTAATCAAACCAAGCTTCTATCTCTGACAAAACAAGACACCAGCACCAAGCCAACAAAAAAACCCCTGTACACATAGTTTTGAATTTTTTTTTTAATCTTTTAGTGTAACTGTCTTTGAAATGAATTTAATTCTAAAATTATCTTATCAGATGACAAAACATTCAAAATATGAATATAAATGGATGACTTCTCTATTATCCATATTCATGATTCTTTGCTGGCTAGGTAAACAGCACTGATAAAAAGAATTGCTTTATTTCAGTATTAGTGTGAGAAAGAATTTACGTAAGCAAACACTTTTTTTTTCTAGTTCATATATATAGATTTGAAGGGACTGAAGAGATTATTTCTAATTCTAGGGATAGGTAGACTAAGACAAGAAGTGAACATTCATCTGTGAAAAACAATTCCTAAAACAAGAATATATACATATATATGTTTTGGTGGTTTTTTTACCCCACGGCGTATAATTTTTGCACAATCCTCTGCCATTTTTCCATATATTAAGACATTGATGCTGTTGATCTGGGAAAACAAGTTATCCGAATCTAGAGGGGAAAAAAGCAAAAGTGATTCCAATCACTATACCTTCTCCAAAACAAAACAGAAGTGAAAAAGATTTACAAAACAAGTTGAACTACAGAGTTTAACACTTTTCAATTAATAAACAAAGTGTGCTAACTACAGGTATATTGCTCAGAATATTCTTCCTAAGAGGACCATTTAAAATGTGCACGTTGTATACCAATGTACAATTAAATAGAATTTTAAAAGATTTCCACTAATCCAATGTACAGTGTTAGAGAGGCAATGTTATCCAGTCACATTAGCACAGATCCTATTGTAGAATTTATTATAAAATGAAGATATTCCAGGATACAGACATATTAATTAATAGCCTTCCAGGAGGACTGAAGCAGAAATCATGTTGTTATTTTTTGAGTTTTCTACCTTTTACTGTTTCAGAAACATCATCAATGATTTAGGTGTGCAAACTTATGTTTCCGTGGAGAATGTGCATAAACTCTCTCCTCTCCTGAGCAGTCACTGACATCAGCAAGGCTCAGGGAGGTTAAGCACCCCTCTGAGAACCCTGAAGCCAGCAGGGAGACTGACTAAGACCCCATCAACTCCATCCACCTCTGCTAACACCAGCCACAAGCAGCGTCACTAGGCAGGACCTGCACATTCCAGGCCTGCTGCTCAGGCACTGGAGTCAGGAGGATCAGAGGGAGCTCGTGATGATTCTCTAGCCACTGTAAGGAATAAGCTGAGAATGAAATGGAAGGAAATGGAAAGTTCCTTGAATCCAACAGACACCTGACAAATTACCTCCTCCACCTTCCTGACTGGAGGGGGTGATAAGCTTAAGACTTAAAAAGAACATATTTTTTTGCATTATTTATTACATGATGAGCAACTTAGGCCTTTCAAAGTGCTAGTCTAGCTATTGATATTCAAATACTTGAGTAGTCAAGTGAAATTTCCTTTTTTTTAAATGCTTAAATTAAAACAGAATGAAACACAAATATTTTGCTGTGAATCAAAATACTGACCCATATTAAATGTCCCCTTACATAGTATATGCTATATATATTATGTGGTAACAATTATGTGTGCAATTTCATTAGTCCTTCTTATGATAAGCAGTTTGAAAATACACTACTAAAGCTATACATATAACTAATCCATTTCTAGGGCAGTATTTTAGAAAATCATGCAACAAGAAGTCTACTGAAATACAAAGACTGTATTGTTTCCATTAACTTACCTGGCGTAAGTTTAAGATAAACTTTTTGTAGAAAATGAACAGTTTTACAGAGTATTTTAAATCTCACATTCTACTGAACACCATACAAAAGCAGGTACTACTGATGTAGTACCATAAATTTAAAATGTATATTTAAATGTAGTACCTTGAAGAACAATCTTGAAAAAGTCTGTTCCATCTCTGAGTTTTGTTAATGGGTAGGAAAGAGTAACTACTCCCTAAAAAGCAAAAAATAAAATAAAATGTTGTGAACTAAGACTCTATGCCTCTAAGTTACTGAAATACTGATAACAGCAGAAACATCTGTAAGCTAAAAAAGGCAGAATTTAAGGAATAAGTGCAAATTGCCATCTAAATTCTTAACAAAAGAACCCCACAAGTCCTATAGACAGCACTAAAAAGCAACACTCTTGAGATATAACCAAGGAAGTATTAAATGTCAATACTACTTAGATGCTACTGACTAGATGATAAGCTTATATTAAACAATACAATAGTAGCTATGGAACTATACATGTAACTTTCATTAGTTACAAAAATAGCATAAAAGACTAGAGTTTTAGCACAAAACCTGAAAGGCATCTAAAGAGGTAGTGAAACAATTTCTCCAAAAATATTGGCAAAGGATTACAACATAAATATCAGAACAGAATCACAGTCAAGATATAACAGATGCATATTAAGATAAATAATCTTCTGGGGAAAAAAAATACAGCTGTGAGAAGAGTATTACAAAGCTTTGAAACTGTAGTGTCCCAATTATTTGGCAATAATACAAATGCTCTGAAAGACACTATGATTTAACAATTAATTAGAAATACTCTTTTTATTGTGATGCTGAAGTTACAATGAAGCAAAAATGAGTGCTGGTGATTACCAGTGATGGTAACATCTCTTTGGAACAAACACATCTAGTTAGAAAGACGTTATCATCAACAGTACCAAAAATGTCAGTCAAGTGTATTCTTTCACAGTATGGCAGGGAAAGCACTGTATCCTTTTCAATGATAAAACCACAAAAATTGGTTCAATAAAGAAAAACAAAATATTGAAAACAGACTCTATATAATGCTTTAAAAAACCTACACAAAGCACAAAAATAGACTAAGAGGTTTCTTGTAAAAAGTTTCTCTTGTAAAAAGAGAGCAGGGCAATCTGTCTATATATGCAACATTAAGAGGACAGTCAGGTAAATCAGTGATTTTACAGTACACATATTCAGTGGTAAGACTTAAATGCTAGCAAATGCTTCTTAAACCATATCAGGATAAAATATGCAGCTACTCCAGAGGCCTTTCGGAGTAAAATTTGTGCTACAACACACTAACTGAGAAGTAATCCAAATCAAATTCAACAAGATTTTACTATCTTTTATAAACAAATAATATGACTCCACAAAACCTCAACATTATTTGCAGATGCTGATTTCCAAAATAGTTTGATAATTAGGTCTCCTTACAAAACTCATTAGTCTTCTCTGTGAAAAGTAGGAACTTACCTGTTAAAAACAGAAAGGTTTCTCACTTGTTTTCAAAATTACAACTTTGTTTAAAATTTCACTTTACATATATATGTATATACAGACACATATACATATATATATATATATATATATAACTGTTCTTGCAGAGATTGTCTTGAACTGTACTCACAGGTAAATAAAAGACTACAGAATTTTTCTTGTAATAAAGTCTTTGTAATGAAACAGTCACCTCAGGAACACTCAACATTTACATATATATTTTTTTCTGAGCAAGAAATTTCAATCTGCACCAGCACACTATTTAAAAGTGGAATACATTGATGCGACAGTGATTGCCTTTTGACCATCTTTATTTTTTCTTTCCTTTTACATCCCAGTATCTTCCAAAGAGTTTTCAAATTCTGGGACCACATTCTTCGCTGTAATGGTTTGGCCCTTCCACTTTCCTTTGTATCCCAAACACCTACACTATAGTTCTCTTCCCCAGCTACCCACTTCCTCATTGCTTTCTCTACATGCCTGGAACTCTTGGGCTCCAAACTTCTAAAGAACCTACCTTAGCAAAACTTGCCCAAATTGACTCTTCCCTCACAAATCCTGCACTGCTTATTGAGTTCAGAAGCAAGCTTTTTCCAAACCCCTCCACATTCCATATGCCACTAAACTCACTCTCAAACCATGTACAATTCTTCCAGTGCATATGTCTCCTTCCTTATAAGGCCTCGCTCCTTCAGTTTGGTTCTGTAGCTGATTTGGCAGCTGATTTTCAGGTTTGGTTCAGATTTGCCACAGCAAAATCCAGAGGATGATGAACCAATGGGAGGAAGCATCATGTCTAGTTAATAGACATGCTGACTGAGGAGGTACAAACATTGGTTGTGCTGTTTTTCCACAAATTTGAAACTTGCAGTTTTCACAGAGATGCCAGGAGGATGAAAACATGCAGAAGAATGAAAGGACTGAGGCACACAAGTCAGACAGAAGCATCCCAAATGTTTTTTGTTGCTTTTCCCAGAACATGTTTCATAAAAATACTCCTCTGCCCTTCTCTCCTTGTCAAAGCAGGACCCGATCCCTATTTTGGCAGGTCTAGAGTGACAGTGTGCCACCACTACGATAACCTAACATCAGTGCATTCTAAGGTTCACTTCAAGCTCAGCCTGCAGAACTGGATTTTCCTACACATTTAACAGTGCATTAGCATCAGCTTTATCAGCTCCCCAGTTGTGCTGTTTTTATGCCAAGCTGTTTTAGTCACCTACTAATCCATGTCAGCACCAGCAGGAAGTTCTCTTAACATAAGGCAGAAGTCTGAGAAGACATTCTATGCACTTTCCCTTTCAGAATCAGCTATAATACTGCATGCTTCAAATCTATGTCTGGTAATAATTGCTCTGCTTTCCTAATGGTAACATTTATTTTGGCAGAAACATTTTCTAATTTATAATCCGTTTTTGTCTTCTTCACCACTTCCTTCTGAACAAGAATCCCTGTTCTTCCATGTCAGGACTGCTTGCAGACATAGCCCTCCAAAGCTTGAAAGTCCATATATCCTGCAGGTGAACAGGGACAAGAAACTACACCCCGAGGAATAAACCCCATTTGCTAGCAGCAGTGGTTATTGATGTTTCCATTTGTTCCTTTACAAGACCTAAGGGAGGCTAGATCATTCTCAGTCAAATCACCTCCTGCACGACTCAACTGCTGCCTGCTTCCAAACAGGGCAGTTTTGTCCCTTCGCTCTACAAAAGTGCACCACTCCTGGCATCAGTATGACACCACAATGAACCAGTGCAGAGTGAGAGCAGCAGAAAATTATCCTCTCTCCAGCAATATAGATGGCCTTCTGCCAGTCTCCTTCTCATGAAGGGACTCAATCACAGGGTCACATGAGCACTAGAGTTGGAACTGAGAATATACAGCTGTGGAAGCAAAAATGAATTTTTTTGGATACAGAAAAACATTAGATCAGTTCAGCTCATATTTTTGAAATGTTTGTGCCATTTTTTGAAGGATTTGAGACAACTCAGGTTTTCTACAGAACCAGCTTGCCTTTATTTTTTCCCCCTTGTTTTTTTTCATTAACAGACTGAAAGAAAGCCTGGGTTTATGCTGATTTCCTGACACATAAGCATCAGGGATGCCTAAAACAATTCTCAAAGTGCCAGACCAAAAAAGTTAAACAGGATAAAAAAATAACACACTGAAGAATTGGCAATGCATTTTACAGAGAACACTTGTTTTAGGCATGAAAAAAGTATTCCTGCATTTCGCTAGTACAGCAGGATTGTACTTCCAATCCAAAATATATTTGGGATTACTGTCAAATATAAGTGCACATTTGGTAATAATAAAAAAACCTAATTGAGTCTTGATGCTGGTAGTTGCTATAAGCAACACTTTTCATAAAATTGGATATTGCATTGTTTCATACAAAAGGAGAACACTTTAGAAGTCATTACTCTGAAATCTGATCTTTAACAGGATTGAGGTGCTTATTACAATTTTCTTAAAACAAAATACCACTCAACCTCCCCCCATCCCTACATTTTCAGCACAGCATTTGGCATATTCATGTGTTTTTAAATTGGTCCACAGCTTATAAACTCTGAAAAGAGAAACTCCTATAAATTTTAGTCTGATAACACAAGAGAAATGAGCAGGACTGTGAATCCATGAAGGTAATAGCAACATGCAATGAAGTTCAATAAGGTCATAATTTTCCACTGCTTAAAGATTTGCAACAGATCAACCCAAAGATACACAGTTGCAGAAAGTCACCACCTGAGCTGGGATACAGAAGTGCCTTGCTAATGTAACAGGAGCTATTTCAAAGCAAGACAGTTTACCGGTCAGTTTACCTGAACGTATTTGTTGGTATGATCACAGCCTTCTTTCAAATGTTGCAAATTCTCCTTCTGCAAATGGCTTGGTAGTGGAGTCTCAGACTGCCCTTTAATGATCTTCATCAATTGAACAGGCATAGCTGCTTTATCTAAACAAAAATCATAAAAAGAGTCCTGCAGCTCTTCATTTTGTTCAAATTAAGAGTTACTACAAGTTGCATCTTAACTCAGAATGGGAATATTGACCTATTTCATAACAAGACAGCTTAATTGTGCGAGACTAACAATTTTCAGAGGGATTGGCCTCATCTCTTAGTACCATAAGTAGCAAGAAGAAAATAACACTTCCTTGGCAGTAGACAACCATCCAAATTACTTGATTTTTCAAACATTCCAAAACACCATAAATGGCAATAAAATATTACTTTACATACAAATAAATAGAAATACATATAAATGCAAAGGGTAATGTAAACAATGTTAATATCTTATGTACAGAAATGCAGATAAAAACCACGCAAAGACTTTGAATGACTCCTTCCCCAGCACAAGGTCATGGACAGATAGTCCCCATATTCAGTTTTTTTCCCTATAAGAAAATTTGACTGCAATAAATTAAAACATCTGTCATTTTAACTCAAAATGAACAAAAGATGCTTACATACTGATCAAAACATTTTCATCAAAGAATTAAGTAATGAAATAATAATAAATAAAATAAGATGGGTATCTTAAAATAAGATGGGTAGCTAAGCATGGAAGGCACTGGGAACAAGCTAAGAAATGTATGACTGTGTCACCTATGGTCTGCCCTCACTGTGCTAAAAGTCAATGAAATAAATTATTAGTGATAGTGTTATAATGCTGAGAATAGGGGAGAGGAAGAGCAGTCTATTGTAGCAAAGTTACATGCAAGAGAAATAGAAAAAAGTGATCTAGCAATAAGTAGTTATTGCTGTATTTTCTCATTACATTGATCTCATTTCTTCTGGGGGTATCTTTGTCTTTGGTGTGTAAGTTTAATTCAAGCAGGAACCTACAGAAAAGCCACAACATTATCAATCTGTTTTCAGTAAGTTTCAATAAACTAAACAAAAAATGCTTTCTGTTTTCTGAAAACCCAGATAACAGTATTATAGCCACAGTCTTAATTTCAAACTGCTTTAGCAATTTTTACATGATAGTAAAGAACAGGAAAGAAAGTATTTCCTGTAGTTTTCAATGGACACAAAAACTTGGAATTATACTCAGTAAAAACTACATTTCAGTTACAGTTCAAAAGAGCTTCTTCAGTGCTAAGCAGACTGAATTCCTACAAAATATTCACTTACAATGAAATGGAATTGGGAAACCATTGCAAAATGGAAAGACCACTGGATCCCAAGTTATACACACAGGTCAACACATATAGGTGCAGACAGCAACACTACAGACGCTCTTTTAAAAAGTACCTTATTCTTCAGAAAAATCACAGATTCACCTTATGGTTATTCCAGTATCCATAGATATCAGACTTCACTAATAACTCATGACTACTCCTCGTTGTAAGCGACCCTTCTTTCTCCTTCCCCATTTTCCAAGAAACTCCCCAGTGCTGTTACTCTTGTCTATCAGATATAAGCAAGAAGTCACAGCCACTCATAAGGTATCAATGCAATACTTTGGTCTGAGGCCATCTCAGCTGCTATGGTTACACACAGAATGACTGGTTTTGTTTTTTCCTATTTACATGAGGAAGGAGGCAAAAATGAAGCACTATGAACTGACCGCAATCCCCATTCTCTGTCCCTGTATCGCTCAGGGGGAGGAGGTAAAGAAACTGGGAGTGGAGCTGAGCCCAGAAAATGGGAGAGGTGGGGGAAAGATCTTTAGATTTGTTCTTATATGTCATTATCCTACCCTGATTTGATGATTAATAAGTTGAATTCCTTTGTTTGAGTCTCTTTTGTCCATGTAAACTGTGAGTGATCTCTCTGTCACAACCAGCAAGGTTTTAGTTGTATTTTCTCTGTCCTCCTGAGGGGAATGGTAAGAGCGGCTTTGGTGGGCACCTGGCTTCCAGCCAGGGTCAACTTATGGCAGCACAGAGCTGGGAGGTACAGTACCAGAGAGCTTTCCCTTTCTGCTTGAGATGAAGGACAAGTAAAAGCCTGCTACAAAGGTGCAGATGCTGTTCCATCTCTGTCAACTGCTTTGACTAGTGAGGTATTAGAATTTCTATAAAATGTTACTAAATGAGGCTAAAAACGATGCCTTTATCTGTATGTTTTCAAACACAAACCAGGACAGAATTGTCATTAGCTTACTAGGATTTCAAGTCTCTAGCGGAAAGTGCAACTAGGAGATTTACACAGCTTTTCAGTTCAAAGTATCTACTTCACACATTATTCTAGCAGACTGAGAAGCTGATCTATTCCACCTAGAAAGAGTCAACTTCAAAGTTAATCAGCAATATTGATCTTCACCCAGCAACAGTATAATGAGCCAGGGAGATATACAACATAAGAGATTAACACCTTTTTTTTATCCTGTTTCTCTCTGTTACACTATGTGAGCCATTACACAGATTTTTCCAGTTTTTTTTTTCTTCTCCATGAAGATATCTTAACAACACAGAGCATTTTTTTATAATTCAAATTTATGTAAACAACATTCTTGTACAAAACAAGTGGGTTTTTTTCCCAAATCTTAAACTTCTGCATATATAAAACTAAGGTCATGTGTTCTAACTGGCAATTATCTCTGAAGTTCCCAGATTCGTGTTCTCTGCAATGAAAAACCAAAGATATGAATATCCAGCTCTAAGAATTATGAATTTTCAAAAACAAACTAATAGAGCATGGACTTTCAAAATCTACATGAAGATACTGTTAGTGCTGTCCTTGGTCCTTGTCCCAACTCTCCTGAGGAACAACTGAGTGAAAAAAAGTAAGTCTGTCAAGTATCTTTGTTGCTCTCAAAAGCCTGACCAACACTGACAGGAATCATTCCAGCTTGAGCCTAAGAAGCCTGTAAATGGTGTAAACAGAGCTGTTCATATGTATGGATACTGAAAAAAAACCCAAAACAAAACCAACAGAGACCGCAAGAAAGGCAGACAGAATCATGGGACACTCCTTGAAGAGGAGGGAGACACAACACACACACAGAGCAGAAGAAGCCTGTGAACTACAAATACCTTTCACCTTCCAGTAATTAAAGTGACAAAAATATGGACAGTGAGCAACCAAAGATCTTAACAACTTTAACAAAGAACTACATGAAAGGATGTAGACTGTTTAAAGTAGATTATAAACTGTATATAGGATGTAACCCACAATTTAACACCCCCAAAGAGAATGTGACAGGCATCACTCAAGTGAAATATAACACTGAGGATGGCTATGGTCTTAACTCTTACGTGCTGCTCTGCCCTATCCTTGACATTCTGCCTACTAATTTTATAGACCTTAAATTTCTGACAGTGGAACAATCTACTTCAACATTATTCCTCTGTAGTCTCCCCTAGAACACAACTTTTCTTCAAGAACTATTGAGGTATTAGCTTTGGAGCAGAAAAGCAAAAAAACTGACAAGAAGTGAGAGGCAAACTGGAAAATTCAGTCCTTTCTCTACAACCAATAAATACTTCAGTCATACACAAAAATTACATGAAGAGAATAATGTTGTTTTGAGAAAAGGATGCTGTAGCAGTCAAAGCCATGAAGAATCAGATTCCTTATCTATCAAAGCAACTGCTACTTGCAGAGAGAGAAAACTCATTCTCCAAATCAGAGAATAAAACACGTTTGTGTAGACTTCTGGAGGAAACCTCACCAAAGTTTCATGAAGAATGAAGGAATAGTCAAGAGCATCAGCATCTTATTGATGCGGTCAGTCACTGCGGTACATACCTGAAGCCCCTGTAAACACAAATACCAGTCAGTGCAATACTCGGGCTAATTGTTCAAAAATTAAAACAATTATGAAATAGGTAATGCTTCATTATAAAAGAACACACATATGTAGACACAGCCATACACTCCTACAATATTTTATGCAAAATTTTATCATAAAAATGAACATTTTTGGCTTGAGCAGAATAGGCAGTACAGAACTACCACAAACCCAATCTGCCGTGACAAGAGAAAGCTTTTGTCATACAGAAGTCTTAACGAAATCACAAGGATCACTAGTGAGCAAAGCGTGTAGTTTGTCTAGTATTTTTGCAAAAGTCTGATTTTGTAATCTATTATTTCCTTGAGAATTCTCACAAGGTGAAAACATCATGCCCGGTTAACAAAAGGAGAAATCAAGCCAGTAGCATGACACATTCCCTTAGCTGCAAGGCTTCAGCATGCTCTTGCTTCAGATCTTTAGGCACTTATCTTTTTTGGGAAGTATGTCCTAGGCTATTCTTATTCTTGATCACATAGGCGGTACTTAGTTTCATTAGACTACAACTAGGTTTCTTCAAACAAACAAACAAAATTTCCTTTATTTCAGATTAAAATTTACTCATCTGACATTGTGCAAAAGAGACCACAATCCAACATTACCTGAGGAAAAGGGATTCTTACACAGCCATCACTATCTCAACAGTACTTCAGCGCTAGAAAGCAGCAATCCCCTGCAAAGCAAAGGCCTCAGGAGGACAGAGCTACACTGCAGATCCCACACTTCACACGGTACGAACTAACCACTTCAGAAAGTCAGTCCACCAGTTGCAAAAAACCGAGATCTTTAAAACAAGACCTTAGATGCATCAGATGTTAATCAGCGCAGGCGTATTAACAACAAAACTCCCCCTTCGGTTTACTCAGTGCCCGGAAAAAAACTTCCAAACCCGTGGGGCACTGTGCGGGGACTCAGTTCCCAGAGCAGAGCCCGTGTGCAGGGCAGCTGCGGGAAGGAGGGGAAGTCTCACAGCGGGAAACACAGCCAGGCCCGCAGACCCGCCGGTTCCCGTGTCTCGCCGGTCCCTGTTTGTCCCGGTCCCTATCCCTGGCCCGCCTCGCCGGCCGCCTGCGCCACTTCCGCCCGCCCGCGCGCCGGCCGCGCACTGCGCATGCTCGGGCGGCGCGCGCACGCGCACCGGCGGCGTCGGGCACCCCGTCCTGCAGGGCCGGGGTCGGGGCCTGACCTGAACGCACTGATGCTTTTCTCTGTTCTGTTCTGGTTCTTTTTTTTTTCATGTCTGTAAAAGATCTGTTTAGCTATTAAAATTACGGTGAAGTGAAATCTGGAAGTCCTACACATTATAGGTGAATTAAATTAAAATCATTTGGAAACATCAATTGCACTCCAGAGTAATTTAAATGGTTACTTGGTCTTCTCCTCTTACTTCTCTCCTCTTTTGCTGCTTCTGTTTCCAGTTACTTTTTCTAAATTTACTATTAACTTCTTTCTATAAAGTAATCTTAAACTAGAAGAATTGGGAGTTTTTTGTGTCCTGTCCTGTATGTAATCAAAAGAGGAAAAAAAGCAGAATTTTGATAAAAGAATACCTCAGTTTTATGTGTCAACAGAACAATAATTGGGTGTGCCAGAAGTTTAGCCCGAAGTCTGTTTTTCTTCAATTTTTAATTCTGTGTTGGAATGGTGGCCATACTCCTCTTCAGCAGGATGGCACGGGGCAGGGACGGGGGCAGGGGCGAGGGCGGGCGAGGGAAAAGCGGCGAAAACAAAGCGCGGCCTGTCCGTGGCCGGGCTGTCCCCGTGCCCCGGCTGTCCCCGTACCCTGGCTGTCCCCGTGCCCCGGCTGTCCCCGTACCCTGGCTGTCCCCGTGCCCCGGCTGTCCCCGTGCCCCGGCTGTCCCCGTACCCCGGCTGTCCCCGTACCCTGGCTGTCCCCGTGCCCCGGCTGTCCCCGTGCCCCGGCTGTCCCCGTACCCCGGCTGTCCCCGTGCCCCGGGCCGGTGCAGCCCCTCCTGCAGGAGCCGTGCGGGCCGTGGGCCGGCTGCTCCCGGGCAGGCTGTTCCCCAGCCTCCGCTCCAGCGCCGGCGAAGCGCCGCGGCAGCGCCCGCTCCCAGCCTCTCTGGGACGGCGCGTTCAGCGCCGGCAGGGGCCGGACCGAGGCGGGGTAGACGGTAAAACGTGGATGCCACGGCCGTGCTCAGGCGAACATAAAATCTGTCACCTGCAGAAGTTAAAAAATACGGGGGAAAAGAACACACTGCTGCTTGCTGGCGTCTGTTGTTGTTTAAATGGCTTTGGAAACCAGTATTCATCATTGACAGCGACGCGGGGTCCCTGAGGCTTCCTGATGTTTGGATGCTGCAAGTTGACACATGCCAGGATCCCACTGACACATGCCAAGATCCCAATTACAGTGCTTGCCAATTCAAAATCACAGCATTGCAACAGTGACGCTTCTTCCTTTAGAGACTTCAGCTTTCTGTCTCCAGTACCTCAGAGATATGTCTGCTGCCAGTCTGTGCTCTTTCTCTCTTCCCTTTCCCATCTCTGCAGTCCTGGATATCTGGGACAGCTTTCCTTTTCTTGTTTCTCATCACTTAGTGATTTTTAAAAAGTCCCACTGGAAATAATTTCCTCCTTTCTCTACCTTCAAATAATTTCCTTCACAACCCTCCTCCTATTTTGGAACTGTTTTAGTTATGTCTCTGGAGTGTTTTATAGTTACACTTGGAATTCAAATCCAATTCAAAAAAATGGAACTTGGATCCATCCATGTTCAGGAAGCCTCTGGAGGGACATCTATGCTTTGTACTCATTTTCACTGTTGACAACCTTTTCTGGAACAGGCTTTTTTTCTTTGATCATCACAGTTCTCAATAAATTTTAATCCTGTACCTTCCATTGGGTATTGATGTACCATGCTTGATTATAAGCAAAAATATTAAGACCTTGTTATACAGACATGATAAAAGTAGCCCACAGTCAGAGCTGAGATAGAGCTGGGAATTTAAGCACAGTTGCTTACATGGAGGACTAATGATCTGCTGTTTGAAAAGCCAGCTACAGCAGATAGCCTGAGAAGATTGGTGTGACTTGCCCACATCCTTTGTTTCCATCAAAAGATTTTGAGGTATTAAACATTTTTAGAGCTACTTGTCATTAGGTAAAAAAAATTGGATAATTTGAAAGAATGCAGTGAGAAAATTGTGCTTTAACACACTGATGCATTTCTCTTTTCTGTTCAGTTTCTTTTTTTCATATCTGTAAAAGATCTGTTTAGCAATTAAAATTACGGTGAAGTGAAATCATGGAAAGCTTATACATTATAGGTGAATTAAATTAAAATAATTTGGAAATATCCAGAGTAATTTAAATGGTTACTTGATCTTCTCCTCTTACTTCTCTCCTCTTTTGCTGCTTCTGTTTCCAGTTACTTTTTCTAAATTTATTATTAAATTCTTTCTATAAAGTAATCTTAAACCTAGAAGAATGGGAGGTTTTTTTGTTCTGTCCTGAATATAATGAAAAGAGAAAGACTGAGAAGCTGTATATAAGCAGAATTTTGATTTTGATAAAAGAATACACCAGTTTTATGTATCAACAAAACATTAATTTGGTCTGCCAGAAATTTAGCCTGAAGTCTGTTTTTCTTTAATTATAACCTTGCTATTTGTGGTAGTTATCTTCCTCTTCAGTTACTCATTTTAATTCAAGAAATTTTATGAAAAGTTAGATGAATTACATCCGAAGGTTATTTTTTAATGTTCCAGTAAGAGTGTGTATTCTCATACTACTTGCAGTAATCTAGAAATGTGCGGCTGCAATTTGTATGTATCATAATAGAAAGTAGTACCTCTGCAGAGAAAAAAAAATTCACCAAAACCAGAATTCTGATCTTTCTGTTGGTTTGCTTTGTGGCTTTTAAAAAACCATGCTTAAAGCTTACGCTACAAAATGAACATCCAGAAAAAAAATAAGATATTAGTGTTATTTCTTGAACCCATGTTTTGGTGTGGGGTCCACATGTAAGTTACACATGCTCTTAACCAGTTTAGGAACACCTGAAATCCCCAAATGCAACTGCAATTCTGATCTCACTGAAAATAATAAAAACTTTCCATTCACTTGAGCAAGACAAAAAGGTCATCAAAATTTTACGTACCATAAGACATTGAATCAAAGCTTTCAGAAATGAGAAGCCTTATCATTAAGCGATACCTGGTCAGAGGAGCTTCTGAAGACTATTCTCTTAATGAGGCAGGAAACTAGGTAAGGGTTTCGGAAACTAGCCTCAAGCTCATGGTCTAAAACAAAAAAAAAAAACCAAACAAAAAACCAAAACCAACCTCAAAAACCCTAAAAACCAGAAAAACCTCAAAAAACTGGTTTCCAAACACACATTGCAGTGTCAGTCAAGTCCTTAAGCAATACTGAAAATTCTATCTCTTCAATTTTATTTTCCTCTGATATCTTAGTAAACAGTAGAAAAATAATTGTGCTATAGGCTATCTTCATTAGCAGCTACCTTGGTATAATGTTTTCCTGAGACACCAAGCCCAAGGATAGCTCGGAGGGTGGCACAGCATCTCGCTGATCACACCCCTCGGCAGGTGAGTAGCAGTGATCTTGGGGGCAAGCCCCTCACTCTGAGGAGCAAGCCCCGGGCCAAGGTGGTAGATGCATCAGTGGAGGCAAAGAAGCAGGAGGGACTCTCCATATGGGTTCCACAAGCAGCGTTTATTGAAGGTGAAGGCTCCAGGGACAAAAAGCCCAATTCACAAGAGGGTCCAGGGATTTTATACTCAGAGAAGGAAAGGCAGGGATAAGGGTAACAGCCAATCAGGTAAGGCAATAGGGGAGGGGTTAACAAGGAAGCAACCAATGGGGGAACTCGTAAGAGGGATCACAGGGAACAACCAATGGGCATCGAGTAACATAGAACTTTCTAGAACTGATACATAGTCAACTAAGGGGATAAATATTTATGGCCTTATACATAAAACTAGGAGGGGAGAACTTAACCAATCAACTTGCAACCAACGAATTAAGGAAACAAAGGATTATGGGGACTCGCCATCACCACAGAGGTTATCTTAGATATCAGTGCCTGACCGCAAGGACTCAGATGCTGTTGTTCCCTCTGAGGTCATTGTGGCTGTGGCCACTCGCACCACAACATTTTCTAAGTTCAGCATGAGACATTTCACAGCCTAAATGCAGCTCTTTCTACTCTTTTTGCTTTGCTTTGATGATAGCACTTGATTTTTACTTGAACTTTTATGGATACAGGCCAAACTCAGGCAGAGATCCTTTGCACTACATCTGAAATTATGCGTTGCTTGCTGGAATTGATAGGCTAAGAGAAGTAAAAAAATCCAGATTTATTAAAATTACAGAAATTATTACAGTATAAATATTTAAGAATTTCTGGATGATTTCCTGGAATGAATTTTGGCTAATTGCATCTTTATAAAAATAGTTAATGTGCAGTCACTCAATAAGAAATCATATATATGACTGTAGCATGTTTCTCACTACAAAGTGCTGTGCTTAAAGGATTTTCCTTCTGTAAAGAGCAGTCCGATCCATGAGTTTTTGTTGTAACTGCTGGGAAACCTGAAATGCCAAGACCAGAATTAGAGTATTTTGAAATAAGTACATATGAAGTACTAAAATTAGTAATTCTTTGATGTTTGTCTTGTATCAGTGTTCTATGTGATTGAAGCTCATTTACATGGATATAGCTTATGTGAATGTAAAAAAAAATAGAGCTTATGTTTATAAGTATTTAATGGATATGTTATGATAATTTAAGAAGCAAGATTTGCAGAGAAGGATAAATCTTACTCGACCAAATTATATAGGTTATGGTTTGTATAAGTTACATGATAGCATGGAACACTTTCACAGACTATTGCTGATATTTCAGTAGCTGAATCACTGAGTAGATTCAGTCCCTGATCAGAAGAAGCCAGCTTTAAATAACTCACTAATGGAATATTGGGTGAAGAAAGACACATTTTGAGCAGGAGACAATTTTCTACTATATCTAGGAGATAAGGAAAAAGAAATGGGAGAGGATCCAGGATAGAAGAAGACATTGAATGTAGGCAAGGGAATGAAGAAAGTCTCTACTAATGTCATCCTGGAGACACATCTGCTTGTGGCAATTCTATAGCTCAGCAACTCTAAAGTGTACCTGAAAATCTCCAAGTTGGCTCATAAAAGAAGGTGAGGTGTGGTACAGGGAGTCTCTTGCAAAGGATTCTTGTGCCAACTGGCTGCTTCAAAACTTACTGTGGTTTTGAGCATTATTAAGATAAATGCTAAGAGAATATATTGAGTTATTACAGTTAGTGTAAATTTTGGAAGCTGACACAAAGCTGTTTGAATTTAATGTTAGTCTTTCCATTGGTTCCAAAGGTTTCCTATTTATTGAATCATCACAGATACTGCAGATTAGATTTCTGTTTGCAGGTATTAAGTATCCTTCTTTGTTTAAAATGAGACATTTTTCTTTTCTAAATTTAATACATTCATTAAATATGTTTGCTCTGTGGTTGTGTTCTTAGCTAATTTTCCTAGCAATACGATTTTATTTTCTAATAAGGCATCTACCCAAAAGCCTTCTGTAGAAATCAGTGATGGAAATTTATTATCTCTTTGCATAGCAGTTTTTTGTATTTTAGTTGAAATAGTCACTAGCTCTAAGAATGTTGAAATACTGTTCTTTATTCTAAAGCCTCAGAGTTCTGACTAGCTATAGAAGTTTGTGCTTCTTTCATTGATGCTTGTAAGCTTACACTGGCTAAGAAGGCTTCTGCAAAAAATAAATCTGATTTATATAATTTCCCAAAGAGTTGATGTGTTAGTGTGACACATATCCTGGGAGTAAGATAACAAAAAGAAACCCCTACACTTCAGAAGCATTGGATTTTTTCTTTTGTTGGAAACACAGAAATAAAACCAGGGATGTGTTAAGGTATTTTTGTGAGAAAAGTAGAACATTCATAACTACAAGGTAATTAAAAACAAAGTGGCATCACTGGAGTGTTCAATCTTTTAATGTTGGAGCATTTTTTTGTACATCCATTCATTGCATATCAATTTTGGTTATGTGTGCTTCGGTTGTAGACAACAGTGGACAGGAGTCCAGGCATATATTTTCAAAGAAGTCATTAAAAGAGCTTATTAAAGGGTGCAACTGTGTGAGTGCAGATAGACAGAACTATTTCTATAAAAGCTATTTATGTATTACTTGTAAAATAGTAAAGTGTTTCTTCTTCTGTAATTTTCAATAATGGAAGCAATTTCTTTTCTATGACATGTACTAAAACCTGAGATTTTTTTTTCTTTAGAAAGTATTCTTTAAATAGAATTCTTTATGAAACAGTTTACCTGGAAAATTCAAGTTCTTCCATTTCAAGAATGAAAGCCTAACTATGGTTATTATCACAGGCATCACTTTCCTCACTGTGAAAATCTACAGATGCCATCATGAACTGAAATCATTGTGTTTAACAATGTAGTGGTGAACAAAAGAGCCTGTCTTCACCCCACTAGGTTTGTAGTCAAAATACACTGGTAAAATTAGAATTGGAGTTAACTTAAAATGTATTGAGCTACTTTGAAACAAAAAAATGTCAAGAAGCTGAAGGAGACTTGGGAAGAGATGTTACTGAGAAGCCTATTCCTATTAAGTTATTTAGCTTTCATTTGTATGATGATGGCGCCAGTTTTCCAGACATCATTGAGTTCTCCAGCCTGGAGGAAACTTCTATACATAAAATGAATTATACTTTATTAAAATATGAACCTTTTGGGATATATAAAATACCCCAAAAGCACCCCATTTTTTCCTCTTTCTTGAAAATCCTTTAGCTATTAGGGCTCATGTGTGTGCCCATGGTACATAGGAGAAGTAATATGCTTAAATTCTGTAATGAATTATTTGTATTTGACAATAGGACAGACTGATAATTCTGTCTTCATTGACTACAGCAGGATTTTTCAAATTATTTTTTTTCCCCGTTTTTACACATTTAATTCTCAATTCAGCTTTGCATCAATGTATTTTTTAATGATGCATTTCTTTTGGCTTTCAGTAAGACAAAAGTAAAAAGAAAATGAAATTAAAATTAAAACTAAGTAAATAGAGAAGGGGAAAAAACCTGTGGCTTAAACAGAATGACTTTATCTAGTCACACTAGTCATGTTCGCCTCCTATCCTGAGATATTCTGAATATTTTCTAAGAGGTTCATAATTCAGGTTTTAACTCAAAGGGCCTTAAGTGCTTTTCAGTATCCTGAAGCTAAAGCATTGGGTGTCCAGTGCTCTCAACCTTTTTAGCTTCTGTGTTCTATGAAAAACTGAACAGGAGCTGCTCTACAAGGAATAACAGACCACCTTATTTAAAAACACTTATAACTTGGAAGATGTTTGTCTTCAGTCTTCCAAACATTTTTGTCTCTTTATTTTCTCAGGCTAGATGATTACTTTTTAAAGCTTCTTTGTTACAGAAAAACAGAAACAGCGTTTTCCAAAACATGGTAAACATAAACATTATTTTACATTTGGAAACAGCCAAAATATTCAAAGTCAGGCAAAGTATGCCATTTGTTTTAATCATGACAGAAATGAAAGTCTGCCTTAGCAACTGAATAAGAGGAAAGCACAGGAAAAACTTCTGACCTCTGTACTAGCAACTAACAATTTAGTGATGATTTTGCACTCATCTTTACTTCTAGAATTTGTTTATGTCATGGCTTAGGAAAGGTGCTCCCCAATTCAGCCCCCACCGAGACTCTCCAAACCACGCTCCACTCTATCTTGCTTCCCCGTTTTCCCCTTTCTCTCCTCTGCAGTGGGATGGAGAGGAGAATTGGAGATACAAAAGTCAAAGGTCACAAGTTGAAATAAGAACAATTTACTGGAAACAACAATGAAACAAGAAAATGAACAGTAACAGCAACAATACTAATGACAGAAGGTACAAGAAAATAAATTATTCACATGGAAAAAAACCCCCAATAACAGACAACACCAGAGAGCTCTGTCTGCCATGTTTTCTTGACTAGCAGGAACCTCTTCTCCTCGAAAGAGAGTCCCTTTCCCTTGCCCCCACCAATGACATGAGATGGTATAGAATATATACCACCATATGCCCCACCCATGCCCCCTCCCAGCTACTGCAAAAAATTAACCCTGTCCTGGCCAGAACCAGGACAGCACAACTCAAGAGTGCTTGTGATTTCATCCACTAGTGGTCACATTTTTTTGAGCGCAGCTGTGTTGTACTTGATGTTTTACATTCTTGTGGACTTCAATGGGACTTAAAGCCACATGGAATCTTGTGGAAATAAGGATTTTTCAGCTGTATCAAGACCCTATGTAACAGAGCGCTGAGCTTTTGAGAGGTACTACATGAGCTCAGTTTCCACAGAAATCTCAGGGCAGATGTTCAAGCCCTGCAGAATTATGAGAATATGCTGGTATGTTTTTACAACCTTGGCAATGGTCTTGTTGCCATGCTCTGTAAAATATAACACACCTAGGAAGTATGATAAATTGAAGACTCTTAAATGATAACAGATGACGTGGTGAGATGCGGTTGGTGGAACTGATGCTGGGTCCCTCCCAAAAGCGTCCCAGCGCAGGATCCGCTCAGGGGTGCCACACACGCACACAAGAACACACCCAGACTCACAGCGCAGATGGTAGCGTGCAGCCACACACACTCACACAAAAGCAGGATAGCTCTTCTAACACAGCCAGAGACAAAGAGGTGGGAGGGATCCCTTGTGTGGAGCTCCAAGGGGTTTATTCCAAGGATGGATCCAGGGAAAAAGGACACAGAACATGGAGGGGTCCAGGGTTTTATATGGGGGCGGAACAAGGGGTGGGCAGAGCATCGGAACCAATCAGTTGAGGGCCAAGGGGTGGAGAGCACATGGAGTGTAACAGTAACCAATGGGGAAGGCGAGGCGATGGTCAAGGGAACCAAGAACCAATGGGGTACTGAATCAAGGGAGAACTTTCCAGAACATGAACTTATAGGGAGTAAAAGGGGTGGCAGGCCAACGGGCCAACCAAAGGAGAATAATCTACATAATAAAACAAAGGGCTCTGGGAACTCGCTGTGACCAGAGGTGTCCTTAGACATTGGTGCCGGCCCACCAGTGAACCTCAGCTGTCTTGGGCCTCTGTGGCTTCTTGGTCACTGCTGCAGTGGCCTCAACCACTGCAACAAGCAGATACTGATAATGTTGATTTTTCATTGTTCTACAAAGGTATTTTGTTCAACTGAAGAAAATGGTTAAAAAATAAGATGCAGTCAATAAGGACAAGCAGAAGATATTACACTTATGCAAAAATAGTCACAGTGTAAATACACAAGGATAAACAATGGGCTAGGTGGCAGTTCTTTAGAGAAGAAAGGAATGAATCACATGTGAGTCAGACACATCATTCTGTTCTAAAAACAAAACAGAACAAATTACAGAAATAACCTGTGAGGTACATAAAAGAACCTTCCTATTCAGGAGTTCTGATAAGCTGAAGTAATGTGTCACATTTCTGTTATAAAGGCTGAAGAAAAACATGGATCCGTTGGAGGCATTCTGAAGGACATCGGTATGAACAAGGACAGGCTTAGGACACATGGCAACCAAAAAGACTGTGGAAGAAAGATTTGGAGTTATTTAGCCTAAAAGTTTTCTAATGTGGGGTCATGTGTATATGAAAATAGAACTGTTTTTTTAAAGAAAGAATTTTTTTTGTTTGTTTGTGTGTCCTTGGTAGATAGGAGAAGTAATAAGCTTAAATTCTGCAATGAATTATTTATATTTGACAATAGGATGGACTTTCTGACCAAAAAAAATTAATTCTGAGCCATGGAATAATTTTTCTGAGATCTGCATTACTGAATGGATTTTTTTGGGCCAGGTTAATAAAATATTTAGTTTAGCTAGCTGATTTGTCTCAGAGTAGATGGATAGATAGGTAAGATAACTTCTGAAGGTCGTTTTAACTCCATTCTTCTATGGTTCTTTAAGATTTTGCTTGAAACCTTTGCTTACTTTAAATTTATTCATTTCTTGAAGCTATATTATTCTCAGACAGCATTATTCTCAGATGTTTATGTGAACTCAAAGTAATCACTAGACAAGGATGGAAGTCTGTTCATATGCGGGCTGTGAAATAAATATTTACACTTTCTCACTTTTTTTTGTGACTTAGTATGTATTCATTGTATTTTATTGGATGTGATGAATATGAGCTTAAGAGCTGACATTTAGTTTTATTTTAAATAATCTTGCTTGATTGTTCATTGCTGCATTTTCATGCTGCATTAGTTCTTTGTTCTTTATTAAATATTGACAATGTCATCCAGTTTTGTGGTTTGTGTGTTTTAATATTATTAGTTTAATTGTCATTTTTTAGCTAACATAAAAATCTAAGAAGTGCTAAGAAGTTTCAAAAATAGATTTTAGAATTTCTTTGATAATTTGATTAGTAGAAAAAAGGAATAAACATTGTAAACAGCATTTTCTGATACATCATAATAACAATTGTGTTCAACTGAGTTGATTAAGACTAGGTGCTCAACCAAGCATCTAATTATTTTGAAAAATTGCAGTTGGATGCTGCATTGTGATATTAAATACAGACAAAGGTTCCTGATAATGACTTCTGCATCTTTAAGAAAGCAGTCAAGCATGAAGCAGCACAGTAGCACACCAAATTTCGAGCTTGTAGGTTTCGCAAATAGAAATAGTATTTTCTTAAATGAAGTGGTCAATTTATTTGCATATATTTATTAATATTATTATTTATAACAGTAGAGAGGATGTCCAAGGTAGTGTTTTTTAAGAAAACTGGACACTTTTCCAGGAAGACTCTAGGAAGAGTCATGTAGATCACATTCATCTTGACCTTGGTGTATATGAGTATTTCTTTGCTATTTTCATGTGAATATTTTGTGCCATTCAGTTTGCAGAACATTGCAATTGATCAAACACTACACATCTGAATATGTCATTTCAAATGTGAAGCTGTCTTTGAAGCTTCTACAGCAGTGAGGATAGCAGTTTTAGCTTCTCTTTGACTTAGGAGGATTACTGTAAACAAGGTTCATTTCCGTTTAGGAATGGGGACTACTGAAGAGGTCAGCAACATTATGAAAAAGATAATTACCAAAAAGGTCTGTGGTGCATTGGTCCTGGCTGGTAGCCAAGCACCCACACAGCTCCTTCTCACTCTTCTCACCCTCAGCATGCCAGAAGAGCAAACACAACAGAAGAAGATAGCTCGTGTTTTGAGATAAAGACGAGGTCACAATTGCTATGGCAGGCAGAGTAGGCTCAAACTGGGCAAATTATTTATTGCATATTAATATAAATACTTAATTACTCTTTCAGGTATTGAGAAACAAAAGCAAAAAAAGAAAAAATCATTAAAACATTTTGGGAAAACACACCACTCCTTTTCCCAAGCTTGACTTCACATCAGGCACCTCACCTCCCAGCTTGATATGGCTGCAGGTTGTGCTCAGTGCTTTCAATGAGGCAAGGGATCCAAAGGTGGAGGGGTGGGAGTGTTTGCAAGTCAGGATGTATTGGTTCCTTCTGGTGCTCCTTTGCTTTCTTCTCTGCTTTGGCATGGGCCTTCCACAGGCTCTGTGCCTTTGGGAGTATGTGCTCTGCCGTGGAACACCTCCTGCCTCTCTGACCTCGGTATTCTCTTGCTGTTTCCCTTAGGTTCCCTCCACCTATCTCTGTTTCCTCATTTTCTCCATGTTCCCTCCTCCTCTTTCTAGAGTTTCCATTCTTTGATAAAGACATTTTTGCAGAGGCAGCACCAAATTCAGTGATGGGTTCATCTTTGGCCTGTGATGGGTGGAGAGCTATCTGGAAATGACTGTGTCCTGTGCGGGACAATCACTGACCTCCTTCTACAGAGGCCACCCCTGCAGCTACTCACCCCCAAAACCTTGCCACACCAACATAGAAGGTTTTATCCACATTGCATTTTGTGTTGGGTTGACCCTGAGTTGATGGACAGTCTTTAAGACCAATTACGCTTCTCACAATTTACATATTTAAACCGCACAGAAAGGCGGGACTTCCCCTTTTGGTCGGAGCTCGCCTGCTGGAAGGTGGGGGGGGCTCCGAGCCTCCCGGCCCCGCTGGGCCGGGCCGGGGCCACTGCCCCTTTCCCCCTTTCTCAGCACCACGGCACGGACCCTGGGTCGCTGGGGGGGACTGTCCCAGAGCCGCAGGCAGCTAAAACCAGCCATGGACTGCTCACAGCTAAACCCATCCAGCGCAGCTTCTGGGGACAGGCGGGTCCCTCTCCTCTCCATGCGGAGCCGGCGGAGCCAGCGGGAGCCGGCAGAGCCTCCTGTCTGCAGCCAGCACACTTCATGCTGAACTGAAGAGGACATCGTGCAGCCAGCAGCACAGAGGGAGCGAGGCTTTCCCCACCGTAAAGCCCGAACAAGAACACTCTTCAACATGGCGGTTTCAGAGTCAGAGAGAAGGAGAAGTGAGTCACGTGGGACGGAGCTGGAAATGGCGACAGGAGAGAAGAGGGCGGTGCCGCGATTCTGGCGCGCAGCTTAAAAGAAACCTTCTTGCATGCCGTGGTAAGAAACCGTAATACCACAAACTGTTTGTCTCTTTAATCCATTTGAAAAACATGGGGGGATGGAGTATCCTCGTGTGCCTATGAAGTTTGTGAAGAGTGCCTATGTCAGGCTATATAGAAGTAGTGAGAGGCTGTTAGAGACTTGTGGCGAAGAAAAGCCTCTGTATGCAGGCCAAAATAACTTATCCTTAAAAAGATGAATAACCCCATGTGATGGCCCATGTTTTGTAGTATGAAAGAACTGTGAAATTCTTCATGGGAGAGATGTTCTACACACAGCAGACTGTTTGTTTCCGGGCGGGTGTGCTGTTGGTGGCAGTTTGGGAACCACGTGCAACTGAAGGAAAACCTTTTCTTCCTTAAGCATAAGAGAAAGACTTTTCAAGAACTGCAACACTGACTAACATCCCATGTTCTGTTATCCCTTGTGTGAGCTGGATAGAAGGAGAGAAGTGCTGGAAAGGGGGGGGGGGGGGGAATTTACTTTAATTTTGTTTTGTTGTTTTCTCTTTACTTTTAATTCTGTTAGTAATAAAGCTCTTTCATTGTACTGCAACTGTTTAAGGTTTGTGCCTGCTTTGCTTTTCTCCTAATTCTTATCTCACAGAAGGAAAATAAGTAAATAATGGATATTTTGAATCAAAACCACTACATTTAATTGGTGTTTCTGCCTGGTTTCGAACTCAACCCGCTACATCAATGGTGGAGAATGCGGGCAATTAATGAGCGCTGTGAGATGAAGATTAATTAGGAGAAAATAATAAGCAGAGCAAGTAGAAAGTTATAACATTAAGTAGAATAATAGAAGAAATTTGCTTTGTAGTAGTGGTAAAAATTCTAGGGGTGGAGGTTTATGGAATTTGTTTTCTTTTAGCTCTGGTTTTGCTATTTTAAGTAACTTTTGGATATGTAAATTTTAAGAAGCGAGGGGTGGAATGTGTTGGGTTGACCCTGAGTTGATGGACAGTCTTTAAGACCAATTACGCTTCTCACAATTTACATATTTAAACCGCACAGAAAGGCGGGACTTCCCCTTTTGGTCGGAGCTCGCCTGCTGGAAGGTGGGGGGGGCTCCGAGCCTCCCGGCCCCGCTGGGCCGGGCCGGGGCCACTGCCCCTTTCCCCCTTTCTCAGCACCACGGCACGGACCCTGGGTCGCTGGGGGGGACTGTCCCAGAGCCGCAGGCAGCTAAAACCAGCCATGGACTGCTCACAGCTAAACCCATCCAGCGCAGCTTCTGGGGACAGGCGGGTCCCTCTCCTCTCCATGCGGAGCCGGCGGAGCCAGCGGGAGCCGGCAGAGCCTCCTGTCTGCAGCCAGCACACTTCATGCTGAACTGAAGAGGACATCGTGCAGCCAGCAGCACAGAGGGAGCGAGGCTTTCCCCACCGTAAAGCCCGAACAAGAACACTCTTCAACATGGCGGTTTCAGAGTCAGAGAGAAGGAGAAGTGAGTCACGTGGGACGGAGCTGGAAATGGCGACAGGAGAGAAGAGGGCGGTGCCGCGATTCTGGCGCGCAGCTTAAAAGAAACCTTCTTGCATGCCGTGGTAAGAAACCGTAATACCACAAACTGTTTGTCTCTTTAATCCATTTGAAAAACATGGGGGGATGGAGTATCCTCGTGTGCCTATGAAGTTTGTGAAGAGTGCCTATGTCAGGCTATATAGAAGTAGTGAGAGGCTGTTAGAGACTTGTGGCGAAGAAAAGCCTCTGTGTGCAGGCCAAAATAACTTATCCTTAAAAAGATGAATAACCCCATGTGATGGCCCATGTTTTGTAGTATGAAAGAACTGTGAAATTCTTCATGGGAGAGATGTTCTACACACAGCAGACTGTTTGTTTCCGGGCGGGTGTGCTGTTGGTGGCAGTTTGGGAACCACGTGCAACTGAAGGAAAACCTTTTCTTCCTTAAGCATAAGAGAAAGACTTTTCAAGAACTGCAACACTGACTAACATCCCATGTTCTGTTATCCCTTGTGTGAGCTGGATAGAAGGAGAGAAGTGCTGGAAAGGGGGGGGGGGGGGGAATTTACTTTAATTTTGTTTTGTTGTTTTCTCTTTACTTTTAATTCTGTTAGTAATAAAGCTCTTTCATTGTACTGCAACTGTTTAAGGTTTGTGCCTGCTTTGCTTTTCTCCTAATTCTTATCTCACAGAAGGAAAATAAGTAAATAATGGATATTTTGAATCAAAACCACTACATTTAATTGGTGTTTCTGCCTGGTTTCGAACTCAACCCGCTACACATTTTCAAACAGAAAATCCATATCCCCTCGTCACTCTTTGAGAACTGAATAGATTAATCAGAAATCTGTTCTGCTTGCTCTCATTAGCTTTAATAATTCCTTTCTTCTCAACCTGCCTCACAGCTTTTATTTTTAACAAATAATATATAAACTGTGTATTTTTTAGTTATTAGTCTGACTTATGGGGTATTCGACAGATACTGCTATGCATTGACAAAGATACCTTAATTTGTATTGACATCCAATCCTAAATTTCTTTCAGGATGGGCAAATTTTATTCTTATTTATTAATTTTATTACTCTAGTAATAAAATTACTTTCTAATACTAATTAGTGTCAGAAACTAACACTGCATTGTCCTGAGGAGAACACCAGCCACTGACAGTAAGTGCTTTCAACTAGCACAAGGCAAGAGAAGGCCAGCAAGGTAATAAGGTCAGCTTGATGAAAGGTAGTTTTAACACAGCAGAAAATTAAGCTTTGCCAAGGTCAGCAGTCTAATTTCTTAGTGAGTCATCTGTCCATTTTCTTGTTGGTCTGACAGAAGCCAGTGTCCACTTGTGAGAAAAAGTCAAGAGGGAAAAAAAGTCAAAAGGCATGAATTGTGGTGAACAAGGTTTAGAAAAAGGATCATAATAAAGATTGTACATCATTACCTTCATTGGAGAAATAGCCAATTGCAATTTCAGAGAATTCAAATATCTCACAGCTAGTGTTTTTTACTAAATGATGGTAGAAATCACAAACAGAAATAAAAAAAGGCAAAAATGGATTGCAGTAGTGATTGAGGATACTTACTTTGTACGTCTCTTAAACTCTTGAAAATGCCATCACTACCTAACTCTGCCTTTTTTCTCATCCGTCATTCTTCATAGCAGTTTCATGAAATTCTTGGGATCAGAAGAAGAAAACAAGATGAGCGTTTCTGTGTTCTGTGGCCGGGGTCTCTGGCCTCTATGGAGAGGACTTTCTACAGAGTTTTCTTAGGGCAGTGCCGTTTGGGACATCTCACAGGTAAAAAGATTCAGAGATAGCAATCATGAAGTTCATAGGCAAGATAATAGCAAGACATTGATTGATGGGTGGTCTATTTGCTACCATAATCTTACTCTAAACTTAATAACCACTGAAATATAGAGTGGTTTCCCACATGATGTGCTTGCAAAAGAAAGTATCAGACACTACTCAGAATATTAAAAATCTTCCTTTCATATATTCATGTCAGGAATCAGATTGTTCTGGAAATGTTTATCAGGTAGTACTGATAAAATGGAACTCAAATGATAATATATGACAGAGCACAGCTTCCACTGATATGAACAGGTGTTGCATGTAGTGATCTGAGAATTGATGTGGACTCTCTCTATAGAGTGACATTTCAGACATTAATGGATATTTACGGAAAGTCATGAACAATCCTTACATGAATTATTTAACTGTCATAGGCATTTCTACATAGAAAATCAGAGAAAGGTGATATGAGGAACTGAAATGGAAAACAAGGCAACAAAGCAGCAGGACAAGAAAAAAAAATAAGGCTTTTAAAACAATAAAAGATACAATTAACATTTTATTATCTGACCAGACTCTAGTACTTATTGTAAAGCTATACAATATCCCCTAGGGAATAAACTAAGATGATTAAGAGCTCTGAAAGAAGGTAGCAGCTAACAATTAGCCCTTTAAGTTTATTGATAACTAAAGAGGATTATTCCAACAGTAGATTTTTAAATTTTATAAGACTCTTATAAAACCCAAAGGAGGTCATCAGGTGTTGTGAAACATCAGACCTTATCAGGTGGGGCCACAACTCTCATATCATGCTTTTCCTTTAAATCAGTGCAGTAATAATTACACTTTTTAAAAATACTACTGAAAATTGTTCACAATTTTTCAAAAAGAAGAGCAAATCCTCTGAAAGTGAGAATCAGTAACTGCCATTGTCTTTTCTAACTAACAACAGGAAAATAGTCTGGAAAAACAAAAATTGGTCTGAGAGAATAGAAAACACATTCATCTGTTGGCTGTTCCAACTGTGCTCATCAGAGCAAAGTCCTGCAGGAGGGCAGTTGTTAGTGAAGTAAACCAGGAGCTGATATATTTTTGCCCAAAACATTTTTGTTAATGGCCTGGACAAGGGGACAGAGTGCACCCTCAGCAAGTTTGAATATGATGCAAAACTGGGAGGAACAGCTGATGGCTGTGCTACCTACTCTTCAGAAAGACCTCAACTGGCTAGAGAAGTGGGCTGAGAAGAACCCAGGAGATGAACCATTTTATAGTGAACTTGTGGAAGCAACCTCACCTGTAATCTCTGAAGGAGTCTGTAAAAGATCCTGTCTCTCCTGACTGGCTGGGAAAAGGGGAACCTGCCTATTTTAGCTTTTGTGCCTGAGCTTAGAGAATGTGCACCTTTTAAAGCAGCCAGTTTGTAGAGCCCTAGCACATAAAATCTATCTGACAGAAAGGATATTTTCTATCATATGACAACCAGTTCTCAAGAAGTGGAATACAGAGCTGAAATGACATGTTTCCTCACTGCTGTTGCTGTTCCAGTCCTGAGTAACGCTACCTGGTGCTTGTCCAACCACTGTCCTGACAGCTTGTCAAGAGGCTCCTTGGAAATAGTTTTCACATGATTTACTGCATCAAAGAAGCTGTTTTTATGTTCCAATTCAGGCTTGACAAATTTGTTAGTTTCTCCAATCCATTCACAGTTCATAAAGTCAACATTTCTGTGAAGCAACCTGAGAGACCTGCAAGGAAACCCCTGGAGATTTCTTGAAGTGTGACTAATTTATAAATAGTGTAATATATTTTTAAATCTCAACAAAAGAATGAGGCTTGGAAGGTAGCAGGAGGTCTTCATTAAAAATTATTTAACAAAAACATCTGAGAGTTTCCTGTGCAGCAAAGATTTATGTTTGAAAATTCTCACTGGTTTAGGAAAGCTCAGGGCTCCCCTTGAGAAAGTGTTTGGTTCAGATCCATAAGCTGTTAGAGCATGAGGTATAAAAATGATGAGGACAGAACCTTTAGGCACTTTAGGTGAGCAAAATAACCCCACTTCTTTTGCTGGCTGGATAAACAACTTGAGAACTGCATTCTTTAAATATTGTCACCTCTTTAAAGTTGTGTTAGCAATGAAGTTTTCCACTGAATATTTTTTGCTAATTTTTTCCCTATTGCAGAGAAGAGCAGGGTATTAAGCTGTTACAATACGTATGTCAGCTAACCAACAAAAGATGGATATTAACAGTTCTCTCTCCTTCCTTTTCACACAGGATTTGTGTTATTTTAGTGAAATTGATTTCTACCATGTTTTAACAGATGACACAAGTTAAAAGAAGCAAAACTGTGTAAATTACTAGGATGTCCTTGATTCAGCTAGGATAGAGTTAATTTCTCCTCAGTAGCTGATGCAGTGCTGTAGATAACACTGGCTGAAGGGATATTCCACACCACAGAATGTCATGCCCAATATATAAACTGGGGGAGTTACCTGCAAGTGGGGCTGATCTAGGTTCAGGAATGGGGTCTGGCATCAGTCAGCAGGTGGAGCAATTGTATTGTGCGTAACTAATTTTTTGTCCTTTTCTTTCCCTTTTTATTATCATTATTATTATTTACTATTATTATTGTATTTTACTTTGCTTTCAGTTATTAAACTGTTCTTATCTCAACCTACATGTTTTACTTTTGATTCTCCTCCCCATTCCACTGCAGTGGGGAGAAGAAGACGCCATTTAAACAGAATTCAGCAGCATTTTCATCTTAAAATGAAATGAGAGAATTGGGATTTGGGACGTGTTCTCATCCTGATCCCTCATCCCTCATGATGTGGCTGAACTGTGCGCTGGGAGTCCAGATGCTCTAAAGGTATGAGCAGCTCTTCAGGGTGCTCTAGGCCACACAACCTGTTGAATTTAGCTTAGCAAAACTGGAAGAGCCACTGAATTGGCAAAGGTCCCCAAGGCTAAGCCCCATCCCTTGACAAAGCTATTGCTGAGCAGCAAGTCAGGCTGTTCCACAGGGAGGGCAAACCTCAGCTGAGGCTATGCCCAGCACAGGCATCACTGCATTTCCAGCTGGGATTATAACTATGACATAAGGGAAAAGAGGGTAAGTATACAAATATATAAACCAATTGGGACTGTATGGAATTCTAAACTGGAATTAAAGATTTGTTCACATCACTGTGCTTTATCGAATGATACAGCCTATTCACAGTAGCATGTCATGATGTGATGTAAAAATATTGAGGGATGGAATTCTTTTACTGTTTTCTGTACTGACTTAAACTCTTGCATGAAGTGGAGTGATCAGCTTTTTGAAAACTGCACTGGGTTTTTCTGAAAAATGATCACAGGCTCTGAACAAAGACAAAGCACATTTGTTGCTTAGCAGAACAACATACATATAGAGATGCTTCAGAGGACAAGAAATGATCTTTCAGTGCTGGCCAAAGCAGGACTCACTGACCAGAGTATGAGCTTGAGATTACTTGAATATGTGGGCAGAGATGTGAATGTAAATGATATTCACAAAATCACAAAAGTCCTTGGACGATTTATGGCACAAACAGGACTAGAAATTACTTACAATCTTTTATACAATTGCTTCTGCCTCACATTCTCAGCACTAACCTGCATACTTGGCCCTGCTGTGCAGTTATATGTCAGAAAGCCTGGGGTAATAACAAAATTCTTTTGTTCTTGTGACATGCATGCAAACATTTCTTGAGGTGCTTTGATTTGTGCGAGTACACCTGACATTTTCTCTGTCAGCAGAGAGAAATACCAAATTTGATGAATCGAACCACTCTTGCTCAAAACACTTTTCTGGAAATCAATTTGTCTGTTTCACCTGGCAGTTTATAAATTCCCCAACCCCTGATGTTCTGTCCTCGAGATGAAAAATGCTTCAAAATATGAGGATGGTTTTTTACTCTTTGGGGTGCAAGACATTTATCCCAGCCCGTAACTTGTGAAGCAGTTTGTTCATAAAGTCTTCAACAATTTCTTGTGCCTTGAGAAAGTGTTCAGTCTGTTAATCAACTGGAAATAGCTACAGGATATGATCATGTCTGGGTTTGGCCAACAAGAGCCATAGTGTTCTTTCTATTTTCTATTACCCAGAAGTATTTGATAGTCTCCTGCAATAAGTTTCCTCTGCTCTAAGTCATGATCTGTGCACTCAAAATATCTTCCAGAGGCTGGGCATAATAGAACAGGTCAGCTGCAAGTAGCCAGGAAGTTTGCATTTGGTTGGAGCTGCATGGAAACAGTTTTATTTGTCTAGTCCAGCTGGGCTCCATGCATGCAAGTTTTTATTAACATGACACCAACAGAGTTTACCTAGACAGGAGAAATTCCCCATTGTTGTGTGTTATCACAGATTCTACTTGGAACCTGCTAATAGCTACTGGTCTTCAGTTCCATATACTCCAGCCTTGTCCATGTAAGGTGCTGTTCTACTGAATGATGAACTAACTTGAGAGTAGACTGTGATCTAACATGATGACTTAGAGGATTTTCTTGAAAAATGGCCATAAACAACGTCAGAGCATATGTGACTAAAGGAACATGTGAACATTGTTGTGCTTTGCCTCTGTGTTGTGCTCTGTAGGTTTGCTCCAGTGAAAATGCAGCAGGTTCCCTTGCCAGGGGACTCCCCAGCTGTAACTTGGAGCAGAAAAGTAATATGTAAACATAGCATTAGATCAACCCAATGTAAGGCCATGATGTAAAATTGAATCAGGATAAATAAACATAGTGTTTGAGACTGCAATGTACATAGGAAGCCACAGGAGCTGTTGCCACATAATATGGCTGTTACAGCATTTAGTTTTTATATGTTTATTTTATGTACATCTCAAATTTTATATGTACATATTTCATACAATCCTAATACTTGACAAAAACTTCTAGCTCTTTATGCAGTATGTAATGATGCTTCTGAGTGTTGGAACACAACTGCCAGTGAAAGAAACCTTTTATCTTTTCAGCTAGTGTTTTTGGCAGGATTTTTTGATGTGCCATGAGTAACTTACTCAAAGAATTCCTGGGCATGATGCTGGAATTGGAAGGTTCCAGTGAGGACTGCCAATAGATAGCTTGCATGCAACCATCTAATATCCCAGGATAACAATGGTTACTAGTGTAGAAATAGGCTTTTCTGTACCACTTGGTTTCAAGACCAAGGAATACTCTCAGCAAATTTAATTTAGTAGCATAATTGTCAGGTGTCTCATTTTTCTTTTCTTTTAATTTTTAACTTAATCTCAATAAAATTCTGTCTAATCTCTTGCAATCTAGAGACTGCATTCAGTACTGAGACTGCATTCAGAAAAGTGAGTTGGGTCTTTCTTACTTAGGAAACTGAAGGGTCAATTAAGGAAATAAATTAAAGTTGCTCTTACTGCTTCAAGTTACCATAAGTGTTCTATCTCAGAGGTTTGAACTTTTCTCTGTAACTACCAAGGTCTAGAAATTTAATATTTTTGCCCCTCGTGAATCACCAGAATCCATACACTGACTCTTTGAAAAAAAATTGTCAATAGACTTTGATTTAAATGAAATATGCAACAAAATATCATAAAATGCAAGAAGTGCATAGAGTTAACTGCAGAAGTGCTTGAAAGCATACAGTAATCAATGTACCACATTATTTTAAATTCTCTATAGTCACAGATGTAGGCATTTAATATTACTGACATAAGTAATCCTTGTGAAACCAGTAGGACATCTCACAATGGCTAATATAAAGGACAAGCATTGGTAATTGCAACAGCATCACATATAGGGAAAGGAAAAGTTTTTTTTCAAATTCCATAGTCAGATGGAGCAGACTAGTAAAGTCGGATTTGTAAAAAAATGAGAAATTTTCATGACCACAAAATAAAAAAAAAAAAAACGAAAAGCCAGATGTCTTGAAAGACAGTATTGATTTTGACATCTCTCTTTTAGTGAAAGTTCATATAAGAAAGGAAAAACTATCTCCTCAGAATTTCACCTCAGGTTTTTAAGATGTAATTCATGGATTCTTGTGCTGTAAAACTGTGATTTCACTCAGAGGAAACAACAGGAATTTATTAAGGGCCAGAGGTAAGTTATTACAAGCCCTTCTGAGTAGCCTAGTTTTTCTTCTTAGTTTTTTTTTATTATCCCAGATTTCCTGACAAAAAAAGTAATTGCAGGTGTTCAGAGAGATATGGATCCAGCTCACAACATCCAAAGTTAAAGCTGGCAATTGGAGTACAGGAATCTATCCTTCCTCTATGGGATTTTTACTTTTCAAAAATGTAGTACAGTTGTATTAACTAATACTTGGACAATAAAAGACCATTGAGCAACTAACTAAACAGCTTCCCTTGAGTTCTGGTGAACAGTGGTCCAAAGCATATTTCTGTTTCTGTAATATTGGCAAGCCAAGAGCCAGTCTCTTATCTTTCTTATGAATAAGAGTGTCTTGTGGTTATCCAAATTTACACAGCAAATCCATCACTCAAGCACTTGAATACTGAGAGTATTCCTGGGTCTTGTAACCAGGTCTGTCACAGAAGAGCCCTAGTGCCAGTACTAAGGCTGCCCTAGTGACCTTCTTTCACTGTTGGTAGTACTTTGTAGCTACAATAGCATAAAGATAAATGATATATAAGATAAATAGAGACTGGCAATAGTCAGATAGTTGGAAAATGCAGAGCAGGAGGAAACAGGATTCTTTTAAATCCATTTGTCCATTATTGGCCAAGTATTATCATACCTCTGCCACAGAATGGAGAAAAGTTGGGGAGGGGGATGGAGAATGATGCAAAACTTACAAGCAGAAAACTTTCACAATTGAATTTCTGTCAGGTGGAGATTCCCTCTACCATAATTACTTACAACACTTCAGTGCTATGTGGATGTCAAGTAAAGCTGTTAATTTTGATCAGACCATTTTTCCAACTTGCTTAATAAACACCTTTGAAAGAGGCTTAGTGCTGCTTCTGAGGAAAGGGTGGTGATCTGATCATCCATCGCTGCCTGACAGGATGGGACCTTGGTATCAGTTGTTTAATGGTCTTTTTGTGTCACAGATTCAGAATTGATCCAATTTTGTTTATAAAATAAGTAACATTATATTACCAGTCTTAAAATTAGCCATTTTAAAAAATATGTCAGGAACATTTGATTGTAAGAGTTAATAGTATTGACAACTTCACATCCTGACTACAGGCTATGCAAAAAAATAGCTTGAAGTAGCCTCTGAAAAAACAGTGATGGCAAAAACACCAATTACTTCAAACACTAAGTAATTTATTAATTACATTATAAAACAGAAACCAAGGGGCTAGAATCAGAGAGCAGGATGGTCTTTTAATCTATACTTCCAGGGTTTTAATAATTTTAAATTTACCTAACATTAATCGTGAGTGAAACAGGCAAGATGGGCAATGCTGTTGCATCAGGGAGGAAATGTGAAATTTATGGTTTGTGTACTGTTGACTTTTCCAGGAACCAGTTGGCATCATAATCCAAGCACTATTTTTTACAACACCAGGATCAATACTGAAAATGGGAGAGGTAATAAGCAGCTTTAATTCTTCCCGTAAAGTCAGAACACCATCTACCAAATGATAAATAGGCTCAACCATTGCTCTGTTTTCTGGAAAGCTCCTCATCCACAAGGACCTATTTAATTATTTCTTTGTTTTTATGGGTCTGTCTACAGTCATTTACTTTGCCTTCACAGTCGGTTACCCAAGGTAATTCTAACTCTAATGACACTGGGATGTTTTGCTACAGAAGTTGGAGGATAGTTTAGAAACCCTGCTGAAAGCATTTTCCTCCTACTAATAGTGAAAGCATCCTCTTCTGGGCCTCCTGAGTCCCATTATAAAATACCTCTAGTGCCCTGTCAAGCCTCGCATTGGACCCCTACCTACCCACTGTCACCATGGCCAGAAGTCTCATTTCAGCTCAAGCCTGGGCTCCTAGTCTCACCTTATCTGCCTATCTCTAGCACTGCCCACATCAGTCGTGAGCAGAGCAGTTGATTAGATTTCCTGGACTGATATTAGACTGAGTCATTACCTCATCTTTGTCTGGATGGTGGGTGGAACCCTCTGTGGTGGGCATCCCTGCTGTGCTCACCCTGCTCAGATACTGTGGGTCTGGGATCTGCTGGTGGGGATGCAGTGATGCCTGTGCTGGGCATAGCCTCAGCTGAGGTTTGCCCTCCCTGTGGAACAGCCTGACTTGCTGCTCAGCAATAGCTTTGTCAAGGGATGGGGCTTAGCCTTGGGGACCTTTGCCAATTCAGTGGCTCTTCCAGTTTTGCTAAGCTAAATTCAACAGGTTGTGTGGCCTAGAGCACCCTGAAGAGCTGCTCATACCTTTAGAGCATCTGGACTCCCAGCGCACAGTTCAGCCACATCATGAGGGATGAGAACATGTCCCAAATCCCAATTCTCTCATTTCGTTTTAAGATGAAAATGCTGTTAGATTATGTTTAAATGGCCTATTATTTCTGTGATTTATTACAAAATTATTCATCTGTGCTTATTTTGAGTGGGGTAGAGTTAATTTTCTTCTCAGTGGGTGGTGGTTTGTATTTGTCCTGAAAACAGTGTTGATAATATAGAGATATTTTTGTTATTGCTGAGCGGTGCTTGCACAGTGTCAAGGGCCTTTCTGCTTCTTGTACCACCCCACCAGCGAGGAGGCTGGGGGTGCACAAGAAGGTGGGAGGAGATACAGCCAGGACTTCTGACCCCAGCCGACCCAAGGACATTCCAGATCATATGGCATCATGCTCAGCATATAAAGAGAGGGGAAGGAAGGGTGGGACTTTTGGAGTGGTGACATTTGTCTTCCCCAGTCACCATTATGTGTGATGGAGCCCTGCTTTCCTGGGTATGGCTGAACACTCCTTGTTTTGCTTTGCTTGTGCCTGTGACATTTATGTTCCCTATTAAACTGTCTTTATTTCAACCCACGAGTTCTCATTTTTCCAATTCTCTTCCCCATCCTACCTGAAGAACCTTAGTTTGTATGAGATGAGTACAAGGGGGAATGTGTATGTGTATCCTTTAACCAGACTATGTGCAACCAGTTCTGTAGCAAGAAAAACAAAACAATTTGGTCAGCATAAAATCTAAGCATAGAATCAGCCTTCAATAGACCTGTTTTTAAAAGATGAAACCAAGCAGACAAATCTAATGGAAAGAGCAAGCAGACTTTAAGACTGGTGTTATATTACATTTTTTTGTTGGAAGGTGAGAACAAATATGTAAATTTTGCACACTCTCCTTTTTGCTTTGATTATATTTTTTGGTTTACCCCTTTTGGTTTAAATTCTTCTACATCGTTTCCATCTCAGCATCATTCCTGTTTGCTGTTGGCTTAAATGTCCTCATTTGAGACATTAACTGACAAGTTCTAAAGTGAATCAATGACCCTAGACATGCTGTATAGGAAGAAGATTAGTCATAAATAATAATTATATTTTGGGAAAAGTAGCTCTCCTCAGAAATGTTGCACAGTACTAATGTTGCTCGATTTATTGCTTTGTTTCTTAATTACCTTTGAAAAAATAGGCAAATCTTTCTCACTGTCAGGAAGCTCTCATCATAAACATATCATACATAGGTCCCCACTTCACACAAAGCATGAGAATATGAAATTAGCATTTTAAACTCTGTTCTTTAACCATTTTATTATAATCTCTGCCTATTACACTGTAAAATATTGCAGCTCCTGTTAGGAAATGTAGTACTAATATGTAGGAAGAAAATATGTTAAAGCTTGCATCATCTGGCTTATAAGGTCTAGCTGAAGCTTTAAATGACATTTAAACATATATTTTTATGACTTAATTTTATTTTTATTGCTATATTTTAGAACATTACTAATAATGCTGTCAGTCCTTTTTATGTGAGCAAATCACATAGGTTTGGGTTTTTTCCTTTATTTTGTTCCTGATTCTTTTCTGTGAGTTTCAGGAATCGGCCTGAAATTCTAAGTCCAAACTTTCCAAGGCATCATGTTAAAAGAAAGCTTTGTTAAATTATTGGATATTTTTTTCTGAAATAAAAACTCTGACTCTGAACCCTATAGTGTTGGCTGAAAGCATCTAAAATGATCAAATCACTGCAGTCCATTTCTTTCTTCTTGGCTATTGGAAAGAATAAGCAAAACAGATGAACAAGAATTTCACAGTCGGAGGAGGCAGAAATGGTATTTGAACAAGAAGGTTTCACTTTTACCCTAATCCAATTAACGAGTTTCAGTTTCCTGAAACTGCTGCTTCAGTTGCCGGATTAAATTGTTTCTCAAATATCCCAAACCATGTCATCTGATATGACGATGGCTAGCTAGAAAGATTGAATAATTTTTTAACTCTTGAATGACAGCATAGTTTTCCCTTTAATAATGGCAGAAGTTATTTTCTTTAATTAAAGGAATTACTCAGAGAGGTGAAAATTTTGAAGGTGACCATCATTTAAAATCTTTTGTTATTAACCTGTTACAATTGTCCAGTTTGGGTGCTTCAGTAGAAGAGAAACATCAGGAAATTGGAAAGAAGATAGTGGAGGGCCACTAAGGTATTGGAGGCCTGAAGAATATAGTGTAGGAAGAGGGGCTCTGAAGCCAAATTTGTTTAGGCTAAGGAGGTCTTTCCTTCCTGAAACAGAGTAAGAGACAATGGAACTAGATTCTTTTTGGAGGTCCATAAATGTCTTCACAGTGAGAGCAGTGAAGTTCAGGAACGGGTAGCACAGGCAGGTTGGAGAATCCAAGCCCCACAAATCCTTGAGCAACCTGCTCCAACCTTGGAAGTTAGCGCTGTGCCAGGGAGTAGCATGAGTGGGCTGCTCTGCAAAAGTTGTCTGATCACGCAGGGATGGGGTTAGGAAAGCCAAGGCTGACCCGGAATTTAATATGGCAAAGGGATAAGAAGGATAAAAAGAAAGGATTATGTGAGTACATAAACAGCAAAGGGAACACTAAGGAAAACCTGGCTCCAGTGCTGCATAGAGAAGAGGAACTGCTGACAAAGGGTATGGAAAAAAGCAAAGTACTTGGTGCCTTCTTTTCTTCACTCTTAAGTGGCAAAACCAGCCTTTGGGAATCATAAGCCCCTGAGACCAGAGAAAAGTCTGGAGCAAGGAAGAATAACCCTTGATGGAGGAGGACCATGTTAAGGAGAACTCAGCTGAACATACAGAAGTCCATGCAGCCTGAATGGTTGCAGCCACAAGTGCTGAGTCACTAGAAGCACAAGACAGTAAAGCATAAGAAAATGGTCAGGAGTACTCAGTGTGCTTTACGAAAGGAAAATCCTGCTTAACCAACCTGATAGCCTTGTACAGTGAGGTGACCAGGTTAGTAGATGAAGGGAGAAAAGTGGGTGTTCACTTCTGATGGATTCTTCCATAACATCATCATAGATTAGCTGACAGAATCTGGGTTACATAAACAGAGAGTGAGGAAGGATTAAAAGCTAGCTGAGCAGCCAGGACTATAGTGTTGTGATCAGTGGCACAAAGTCCATTTAGAGGAAAGTCACTAGTGGTGTACCCTCAGGGGCTCCCCTTTCCACCACCCCTCTTCTGACAAGGGGACAATACTGAGAGACTATAAGTTAAAAACAACAATTTACTAAAATCACAAATAACAACAACACCACAAATAGCAAAAGTACACAAAAAGGAGGTGCCCTACCCACAGAAAGTCACTTACCAGTGGGGCAAAACCAAGATAGCTGCTGTTCCCACACCACATGGCCCCAAGGAGACAGAAAACATGGTGGGGGGGAGGGAGGCTCCTGCGTTAGACTACACAGGCCAAGAGAACAAAGAAAACAATGTGGTAAACAAATTTCTGTAGGCCAACGCACTCCCCCACCAGACATATGACGGGGAGACAGGGGCAAAGCAAAAAGAAACCTGGGGAAATGGCACCCTCCAAAACAGGAGCCTGCGCTGATGCTGTGCCAACCTGGTGAGTCCGCAGGGTGCAGGGTCTCTCTTGGTGCCTCCCGGGCTGGGACTGTGACTGCACTGGCTCCTGGGGTTACCCCCATGGCAAGCTCCTGCAGAGGAGCTGCCTTTTCAAGGCCTGGGCTCCACCCAGCTGGAAAAATGATGAACAGCAACCCTGCAGTGATGACCGTGCAGTCTTGGATGACGGCAGCCTCTCCTCAAGCTCCAGTCAAGTGGAGAGCAGCTGTGCTTCTGCTTCCACCTGTGCTTAGAGAGACAGCCCATCAAAGATGATGTAGATGATGTGTAATAGTGCTAAACTCCGCCTCCTACCTCTAAAACTGGGACAATTACTTATTTAATTTTTTTTTATAAGACAAAAAGGTGTATTTTGAAATGATAGAGAGATTTTCTGTTCAGATTTCAGTCCCTGTTGTTGCAACTCCAACATGAAGAGGTTTTGATTGATAGGGTGCATCCTCTCACCCCTGACAGAGCTGTTGCTGGTTTGCCAGAGTGTTGCCTCTCTCAGTAGGTTTCCTACCAAGTCTTTTAACTGACTGTAAACAGCGCAGTATTAGAGGGTTAATATTGTCTCATATTGGTTAATTAATTGTCTCATATTGGTTAATTAATGTCTCATATTCTGTAATAACATGTACCTAGTACAACTGAAAGGCATGGAAATGGAACTAAAACCTATGGGCTGTCAATAAAGTACTGTCACCTTAGAGTTACTGTATATTCATTGCCACAGCCCAAGTCTCTAAAAAAATCACTGCGTGGAGGTTTTCTTTTTCAACATAATTTCTATCTTTTTAATTTAGTCCTCTTCAGAAACTGCTATATTTCATCATTTAACTCAGAAATTGGATGCCTTAGGGCTTGACTTTATCATGCACTAATAAAATGAAGAGAAACAGTCCTTTAAAAGTAATTGTGAAAATACAGTCTGTCAGCAAGGATTAGATTCAGCTGTGGCACTGGCTTGAAAAAGTTATTTTGCTCTAAAATACATTAAATATTTATTAGCTTCACCTGAGGTAAACATGCAGTTGTTTACATATCTGCAAATTTGTATATACACACTTGTAAATGAATTTAGAAAGGAGCACCACATTCATAAATATATACCTTTCATATCTATGTTTTGAAAAATAAATCATCAAAGTGTTGCATTAGCAATAGGCTAGGAGTAGAAAGATAAGATATTTGAGGAGCAGGACCCATTCCCTAACCTCTCTAATAAAATGTGTTATTAGTCATTTGATTTGTTTTGTTTCTTTTCTGTCTCAAACTCTTCCTTTCCACAAGCCATGTAGATTGTCTTAGGGCAGAAATTATACATGGAACTGTAATGTATTCTGGCTTTCCTCATACTTACCAGTAAGAGAAGATGACCTAAACACATAAGAAACCCATAAGAAACCCATAAGAAACCCATAAGCCCATAAGAAATGTCTCTGCTGTGATCAAGAGATTTGTGAAACAGGTCTCAACAAAGAGTTTTTAAAATCTTGCTGAGTCCAGATAACATTCAGAGTTTTCTTTGGCACCTAGGATAGTCTTTGGTGAAATGGGGACCATGTTGCTGGACCATGCAACACAGTAATTAAGAAAGGTTATTCCTCAGAACTTGTCATTTAATTTGGCATCAACATTTTGAACTTCAGAGTTCCTCAGGTCTGTGAACTTCTGTGACTGAACTTCCTTGACTCCTTCTTATGCACAGAAGCAGTTCAGCTTCTGAGAAAACTCTGCGTATTTCATAGCCAAAGTCCCTGGATTAACCAATGGCCAGAGATCCTCAGAGCACACCAAATGCACAAAAAAGTTTACAAGAAGGAATTGAATGGTCCAGTGCAGTACAGGAAATCTGTGTTCCACCCTGTATTCTCAGGACTATTTAAATCTGCATAATGTAAATGAATTGTCATAGGAATTGAGACAACAGCAGAATTTAAAGTTCATTCTAGACCTTAGAACAAATTTCTTTATGTGGTTTTCCAGTGCTTGACATAGTTTCATCTGCTCAATCCCTTTTCCCTGGAATATTATTTACTTAATGTTTTTTCAGCACTTTTATTTCTATCTCTTTAATAATAGATGTCTTTCAGAAGCTATGTTTTATTATTCTTATCTGTCTGCTGCTTGTAAATATTTTTATATATTCTATGGCAGTAATTCAGATTCTTCTGTTTCGTTCCTTGCAAGAGTGCAAAAGTTTTCTTAGCTTTTTACTGCCCTCACCAAATTTTCAAAGTATATTAGATTTCAGTCTATCAACGATTGTGTTCCCAGCACCTTTTAACCTATAAATCCTATCATTTTTCTCCTCTTGCAGTCCTTCTATTTCCTGTGTCTTTGATTGCCTGATTTTCTTTTCCCTTTGAAGTGAAATAATGCATGGACACCACATGATTTTTTTACAACTTTCTTCATCAATTTAGTAATTGAACATTTGTCTTTTCTGTGTATTTTCTCATCTACTTACATAGATTTCAACAGTTGAGAGAATTTAATCCTTAAATAAATTCTCCCAGTGGTAAGATAATATTGTCCCTGCTCAGCTCCGTGGGGTCCCGCGTGCCCCCACAGCCGCACGGGTGGGCTCAGTGTTACAGTCGGTAGCACAGAGCCGAGAAGGGCATTTGTGTGCGTTCTGGCAGGAGCATTTATTGCTGCTACACTGCCGAAGGGTGCAGAGGCAAATACCAACATGATCCCGAAACTCACAGTTTTATCTGGGGGCAGGGAAAAGGCGGGACCAGGGAACCGGGACCAATGGGGAAGCTCTGGGGGAGGGACGAGGGGTAGAGGCTGACAGCCAACCGGGGAATTCAAACTGGGATAGGTTAACAGAACAGAACACGCATCCTGGGAGAAGCCTTTTTGGTCGCCCTAACATAAAGTGGTTCTTGTGGCACTAGGGACTTGTCTTACTGAAAACTCTCTGTCCCTTGTAATGTATGTTCACCAGCCATCACAGTAAGACATCCCCAGCTTTTCACATGATTGAACCACCTTTTCATTTGCATTATCCTGTCCTTACTGCTCTAGAAAAAACTTAGGCCTTCACTTCTGTAAGCATCTCCTGAAGGTCTATGTAAACTTCCATGCTCCCTTTCTGGGGGATGCTGGCAGCCGTTCACTGTGGTGTAAAGGACAGTCAGGACATCTCCTCTTACCTTTCTCTTCAGCCCCTCCAGCTACCATGCATATTCAGTCATGGTGAGCAATAGGTAACTTTAGAAATGTTACAGGGACAGACTGAAAAAATATTGCTAAATATGAAGTTTCACTCATAGATATGGTTTTGCCAAGTGTCAGCATTCTTGCTGATCTTCTTCTCTTCAGATTTCCTTCCATCTACAGATCTGGGACACTAAATCCTTTTAGTTCTTTACCTATTGAGTGATTTTTTAACCTTTTTATTCTTGTTTTTTTTTTTTCTCTAGATTATTATAACCCTCATTTAAGATTGGTGAGTTGACCATCAGCTGTGGTGAAATGCAAGAAATTTCTTACATGTTCTCAGCTTTGAAGTCACGGTCTCCACCTGCAATTCCTAAGCTTCAAACTGAAACAAGTCATTGATACTGTCAGCTGTGACGAAAAAATCACCTGGAAATGGAGAAGAAGATTTTATTTTTGGCCTCCGGGAACAAAGCCCAGATTCTTTTTCTCACTGTCAATCATCTCACTTAAATCATTTGATTTAAGATTTAATACCTTTAAGAAATGTCCAAATTAACATAAATAATGAAATAATTAAATATATTAATAATATTTTACGTCCATATCTGCCTTTGTAACTTTTAAAATATTGTAAGATATTCTTCAAATAAAAAAATAATCTGAAAGGTAAATAAAGCTTACAGGAATTCATTGAAACCAAATAGAAAAGCTGTTTTTAATATATTTCTATGTTTTAGCATTAAGGGACTCAATGAAAATGTCTCTGTTTCCCAGAGATCATAGTTTTACCTTTCCTTTAGGCTCTGGTACAATGATCAGTTTCTCTATTTGGTGCAAAAGACTGGAGCTCACATTACCATACAAATGGTCTTGATCTGACACAGTGACAAAACCCTTTCACATTCAGATGCTTCTCATGTCTATGGACTAAAACTAATACAGCATGTAAACACTGAAATAGTAATTAAATTCTAATCTGTATTAAATTCAGTGATGCCTGTATCATGTGGCTACAAATAAACAATGAACTTTGTGGAAAATACTAGTGACAACACTATACTAAGTATGGTCTCCTCTGCTAAAGCAGTTAAAAATGGTGGCGTTTTTCTAATTGCAGTGTGCTTTAGCCATTAAAAAGACTTTGCAAGAGTGCTCAACCTCCTCTGATCACTGAGGGGTTTCTACTGAGGTGTCTTTCTGTTCATATTTGATAACACATAGGTATGGCATATCAATTGAGATCATATTAAGATCTCTTATTGCTCAGCAGGTATAAGTTGATATCTCTTTGTTCATGTCAAATTGTATGCCTTTTAAAACTTGTGAGTATGACCTATGACAGGATTTTGAGTCAAACTCTACAGGATTTTAGTTTGTTAAAGTGATTTACCTGATGCATGTATAATTTGAGCAAATTAATATTTTTGAAAGTATACTTTGAGGAAAACCTATTAATATAAGCATTCACACTGTGCTCATCTGTGTGGTATGTCTGCTGCTTGCATAATGAGCGGGAAATAAAAGAAAAAGGAAATAATTGTTTGAATAAGATTCTTCAAGTTTCAGCAGTGTGCATTCACACTGTTGTCTCTTTTTATGCCATCCAGTTTGCTCTCACTATCTTGAGTCAACAGAAAACATTTACTGTGTGTGATTTTTCTATGAAAAGGCAAGAATATATGAAATACAGTGCATGCCCGTTCTGCTGTATAGAGTATTGTACCCCTTTGACACACCTCAGACAAACTAAATGGAAATTGCACTTCTATAGCTCAGGGCACATATAATTTTAGAAGATAGGATGCACCTCTTGGCAGAAGAAGGCTTGAAATATTCATGAGCATTCTTCTGAGAATCTTTAGTCTTCTGGAATTAGCATAGTAAGTATTTTAGTAGGTACATCAGGTTAAAAGAGTAAGAGAAGATATTCAGCCCTTGGTATAATCTCTCACTGCAGGAAGTCTTTTACACGTAGTTTGCAAGTAGGCACAGAAGGGGACAATAACACTCTAATCAGCTAATCAGGTTTGGGTTTTTTTTTCAGTTCAAAAACATTAAAGAGCACCCCTTCTTTGCCATATTTCATCTCAGGAATCTCAAAGCCTCAGTTCTTGGTCCTCCTCGTTGTTGCCATATCCATGTCTTTCTCATGCACTAGAAACCAAACTGGGTATTTCCAGTCATTTGAACATGAATCATTACAACTTGATCTTGAATGTCTGCTGTAGTGACTCTAAATACCATTTAGATCAGGCACAGAAAGCATTACCTAACATACATTACCTGGGGGTAACAAGAAAACATAACAGGAAAAGAAATTGTTCATATCTTGTGTTATCATCTTTGCAGAACTGTATTGACTGGTGCATTCATGCCAATAACATGACAAACATTTCACATTTTTTAGCTAAAAAGCAGGTTTGTGGTGTGTCTGTCACACACAAAAAAGGACTGCTGCCTTCCTTTTCAGCATGAAATCTTATAGTGACAGTACAAATGATTTGACAGAGGACCTGGCATAAAAAAAAGAATCATGATCTCTCTGGGATGGCTTTGGAAAACACTGTCTGCAAAAATTTCAAAAAATTTTTTGACTTACAAATCTCATTTTTAATCTTCTGGTAAAAATGTAAATATTTCTCAGATAGTGTTAGTCCCATTTAAGAGGATATTCTATATAAGACTAGATTGGAGAAAATGAAAGAAGCCAGTTTTGTGTTTGGCAATAAGAAAAAAGTACCTTGAACTACCATCACACACTGCTTGCATACAGAATTGCATAACACTTGAAAAAGATATGTCTGGATTTTCTTAACAGCTAGAAATTACTGTATGTTACTTGGAGAATTTAGTGGCAGAATAAATTAATTTTTTTTTAAATAAACAATCAATAGATTTGTATTCTGCTTTGTACTTCTACAGATGTTGAAGTGAACTAAAGGGGAAATTAAGAGTTTAATTTTTCCTGGCTTATATGTCTGGAAGCAAGTGTTATAGACTCTGTCCATAACGACCATAATAAAGGAGGTTCAATAAGGTAATTAAGGTCCACTTTTAACAACAAAATTATGTTATCTGCCATCCTTCAAGAGTCCAGGTCTTGTTTAGTATGATTCCTCACTTTATATGTTACATTTTAAGAATCCAGAGCAGTAATTTTTATAAATTTGCTTTAGTCACAGAACAATGGCTATTGTTGATGGACAGCTACACACTTCCAAAGTGGAAGAGAGCATGAAAGCAGGTGGCTTGATATTTCCTTGACAACAAGTGAAAACTTTAATTAAAAACAAGTTATTTGTTGGTAACACAGAAATCTACATACGAATTTTGTGGATAAGCTTTTTCTATTAGCCAAGAAAATGTTATGAATATAACTTCATTGACACTTTAATAGGATATGTCTCACCTAACTTTAGTTGTGTGAAAATTACATGTTCAGCCTAAGGTGATTATATAGATGGCTCTTTAGTCAGTGAGGATATTTTCAGAGTGTGGGCCATTATAGCCAGAAATACATTTCTAATACAGAATGGGACTAATTCCCTTTGGGTGTGCTCATTTCTCTCCACAGGTTAGAGCACAATGACAAATCCAAACTAAGCACATAGTTAAGTGAAATAAATCCTACTTCTAAATGAACAAAACAGACATAAAGGAGAGGATGAAATTTTAACTTTATTAACTCACCTTCCAAAATTAGTTTGAATATATTGTCCTGAGACGTTTTTTCACCAGATGTTTGTTCATCACAACCCCTTGCTTAAATTATGTATTGACCACAGAAAATGAAATTTTATCCTGTGTTAAACAGAAAGTAGGGTCTGCAGCTTCTGTAAACCAAAACTGCTGAATGATGCAGAGATGCAGAGCTTGTGCAGTATCACATGCTGAGTAGCATGTTCCTGCTGCTACAGTCAGGTGAGGAAATCCAATCCCATGAACTTCAAAGCAGGTAATGTTTTAGCCACGAAGGCCATTTGATTATCCACATTTGCCACCACAGAAGAAAAAAGCCTTTAAAAACATACCCTAAATGATGCCAGATTATACTCAGTCCTTTCCCAGTGAACAGCAGAAGCTGAAAGAGTGGCAGTACTTTGCAACACATGAAAATAGAAGAAATCTTGGCTAACGACACACTATTTTGTTTCAATTCTCTTGATCCTTTCTCTCTATTGTACCCCGAAGGAGATAAAAAAGGAAGACTAAAAGATCCCATGTTCTCTCCCTGATTCCCAAGCCTTCTCTGTACCCGACTTTTCATAACATACTTTAACCTTGGACCTGAAATGATCTGTGCTAATTGATAACAGACCTGAAAACGTTGTAAACCAGTAAGAATTTGCATCAGCATTGTAGCCTTTCAACAGCTCTCGACATAAAGCAGGTAACCTGCAGAAAGATTAAGTAAGAAATGGATATATAGCCATAGTTCTGCCTGATGCTGAAAAAATGGATCGAATAGAACAGACAATATGGTCTTTTATACTCACATCTGTTTCAATTTCCCTTAAACTGAAACACTTTAAAATGCATTTATTATACAGACTTGCTCCTGTACAGGCTCTTTTATTCAGAATAACAACACAGAGTAGGACTGGCTGATGACACTCATGAAACACTATAGAACATTAGGAATTTTTGCCTCATTCAGATAATAAGGCGTATTATTTTTATCCTATTACAGATTTTATATTCAGTAATCCAGTTTCCTTTTCCCTTAAAAAAATTGACCTTGTCAGGGGAAATAAAGAGTAAAACAAAGAGAGAGCAAAAAGACATTTACCCCCTGTTAGCAGCTCAAGTCCAAAGGAAAAGTGCTCAGTGGCCCCTGGCTCTAATTTTTGTTCTCCCACAGGAAACACTGCAAGCAATTTTTAACTTGTCATTGAAGCATGTATTTTGATGATGAAAATTAAATAACTCAGTATTTAAACATCTCTTTCGTTAAAAATTTACTAAGCCTAGATTTGGCAGCCAGTGTTTATTGATTATACTACAGGTCATGAAGCTGAACCACTTAGAGAAACCAATCCCTCTGCATGTGTAGAATAAGCTCTGCAGGATTGCTCTAATTCTGTCTGGGTTTTCTTTTGTTTTGAGGGGTGTTTTGTGTGTGGATTTTTTGGTTTTGCTTTTTTTTTTCCCTCTCAGTAGACCAAACTTAACAGACTCTTCTGCTTCTGCCTGAACTGTCAAAATCCAGACACTATGTGCTAATTGCTGTGATTATGACATTAAAAATCAAATTTCTGACTCTTCTGCGGCAGTGGGGCCAGCTCAGCAATCTCTAGTGTAGGAAGGATACAGAAAAGGTTTGAATATAGTGTCATATTAATTCCATAAGTGTCGCAGTCTTCCCTCATAATTAAATCTGTTGGGTATTCCTTTGTAAAAAAAGGCTTTACTTATAGTTAATTTTTATGCATTTTTGGAAACAAAAAGTAACATTGGTTGATTTCCTTTGACTGGCAGAAGAGTAGCTTTAAAAGTAAAATGTGGTGCTAATACCTCCCATTTCTTCCCCTTCCTGTTTTTTAAGTGGAATTTCTTGATCCTCATTACAACAGTGCCCCACAGGGATGTTGATGTTTGCACATAATAATTATTGCAAGCAGTACCAAAGATAAATCTTGGCATGGAAAGAAAACAGGCTATAAATGAAAAAGAAAGAACTCTACTAGAAATGCAAGATAATGTAGTGGGCTGGTTTTGCTGCTGTTTGAAACAAATGTATTTAAACAGAGAGTGTTAGGCTGAATAATTAAGAATTATAGGAGAGAAAATGTAGAGAAACAAACATGTACATGGTTGCCCTATAAATGGGATTTTTACTAGAGAGAGGACTTTCACATTTATTTCCTTGTGTTTGAAATGGTGCCAAAAATGAATGAACAGGGGGAAGAACTTCAAGAGAAATCAGACCTAAGAGCAGTGTTGCTGGAACTGATCTCTCTGGCCTGCAGCTTTCTTCTTTTGACTCACTTTCTTTTATTCAACAACTATACAAGAATTTTGTTCCTACATCAGTTTTCATAGTAAGACTGGTAATTTAAAATCAGATTGAAGTCTGTGAAATAAGGAAAGAAATATTTGAAAGCCTTCAACATCAGAACTGATAACAGGGAGAGTTCCAACTGACTTCTTTTAGGACTCTTGTGGGCTTCAACAGTCACTGTAGCTGGCCTAACATGGCTGAAAATGAGAGTGTTTTCTAGAACATTTGCAGAAAACATTAATTTTATATCTAGTGAAGGGAGATTCTCTGCCCAATGATTACATTGTATCTTGATGCATGTTGGAATTTTGTGGCAATGCACGTACTCTTTGCTTTCAAAGTCACTGGAGTTACTTGGAGGGTTCCTCCTGGGTAGCAGAGCAGAATTTGACCCCAAACCATCATTCCTCCTCTGGCTGTCAGCTCTCCCAGCAGCACGCCACACAGGCTGCAAATGGAATCTGGCGAATAACAGTCCTAGTGACTTTATCAGTGGATGGCAGTGTGGAAATGTGTTTCCTCTGTCTTGTTTCATATTCCAGCAAAAAAAGAAAAAAAATTTAAAAAAGAGAAAAATCAAAAAAGACACATACTGTTTGTATTTCTGAAATGACAGGGATGGAATGGAATTGTGTAAGTAGCTGTGATTCTGTTCTTCTAGTTATTAGAACTGAAATATTTATCTGTCTGCATATATATATACACACATATATTACATACTGAGGAGAGTCAGAAAGGACTTAAGAGAAAGGTCACAGTAATTCAATTCCAATAAGTTAAATTTAAGAAAAAAATACAGCAGTGAGCAAACATATACATTCCCAGACACTGCTGAATGCCACTCTCTTCTGCATAGCTCTATGGGGTTGCCTATATGACCTCCACATTTCTCCTTTCCCCAGAAAGTCCATCCTTGATAGGGCACACACAGAGAAATATACAGAAAGATGATCAGCTTAATTTTTTAGTCTGTTTGCGCAAATCCACATGATTTCAGTGTTAGCTGTGTTAACCCCTTATGCTCTGATTATACAAAAAGAAAAAGAAAACAATAAGGAAAGGTGATTAGGAGGTGGGAAAGGTTCTGTGAATATGCCACTGACACTATATGGATAGATAGATATAGATATAGATATATAGATATATAGATATATAGATATAGTTATGGATATAGATATGGGATATAGATGATATAGATAGATACAGATATAGATATAGATATATAGATATAGATATAGATATAGATAGATATAGATGGGCACTGATACATGGGCACTGGCCTCCTCATCACAGGATTGAGGCCCAGCACATGACCACTTATCTAAACCTCTTTTTGGAAAAGTAACCATATTTGGTGTCTAATGAGATGGATAGATTTACTAAAGTGATTTTGTCAAATGAAAGCATTCCCTTGTGCTCAATATCCTGATTTATCTTGTAAAATGAATTCAGTAAAGGACTTCTATCTATCAGTTATAAAATAGCATGTCATATGATGTATACCAGCCAGACCAAAATACTGGGACATGGATTTACTGTCTAGCATGGCAATAGCAAATCAAAGAACTTAACAGGGTTAGGAAGGGGAATAGGATTACTGAGGTAAAAGGGATTGAACTTTTGCAGAATAAAGTGTAACTTGAATCACAATTATGTTTGCAGATAGCATCTATTGTGGTACAAATATAACACAATACTCAGAAACATGCCCAGTTCTTGCTTATTGTCACTGTTCATTTCCCATTTCTGGCTTGCTTCTTTTTATGCATTTTTTATTTCTTCAAATTAGTTTAGATGACTATATCATGCTGTAGTCCTAACAATGATGACATCAGAGATACCTAGTCAATCATAACTGTTTATGGGTTTATTTTCTAGTTTTCCAAACACTTGTGTATCTTTTTTTTCTACCAGTTCGGTACTCCTTAGCAGAACAAATAAATTTTTCTCAGTAAAGCTCTTTCACCTGGGAAGAAGATAATTTAATAGTGGTGGATCTTTTTTAAAAAGTGATTTTTTTAGTATACTTGTATGATGATTACATTTTGATCTATCACTCCTCTTTACAAGATTCATATTAACATTTTTGAAAGCACTTATTTTTATTTGAGAGACAGAAGTTTGTGGCTCAGCACAATTCAGTACTTCATTTCTGTGTCTTGTGTGTCTCCTCCAGTACCCTGTCTTGTTTCCAGCAAAACAGAAGGATTATCTGAAAATCAGTACTAGCTGGGCAAGGAAAATACTGAGACACAAAAGCTAATTGCAAAATAACCTGCCCTACCAAAAGAATAAAAGTTCTGTGAAACACACTGCAAAACAAAGTGATTATAGGATATTAAAGTAATAATCACACATCTTGTCAGGGCACCTGGAGCTGGGGCTGTGGCTTGCTACACCCCTGGTTTCCCCTGTTCCCGGCTGGAGGAAAACAAGGCAGGAAAACAAATGCACCTCCTGCCAGGTCCTGTCCTTTGACCCTGGGGACAGCAAGTGAGAATACAGCCAAACTTTATAAACTTCTGTAGATTCAATATTGAATCTATTGAATTCAATATTCAATATGAGGTTTGTAACAGAATGAAAAGCTCATGTATTGTTCTGATACTCCAGAACAGTGTGAAGGAACTTGGCGTGTCACTGGGCATGTTTCTTGACAAACTGCAGGCATGAGCAGAGGGAGTTAGAAAATACAATGAGAACCAACAAGAATAATCCAGTCCAAGGATAAACATAGGGGAAATAACAACATTTTATACTTTAGGAAGGAGATGTCTTAAGAGAAGCAGGTTTATAAACTCCATCAAAGTAGCAATAAAAAGGAATTAAAGGAATTACAATGTCTGAGAAGATGGCATAACAAGAAATGATGATCTAAAGGTAGGAAAGGAAACTCTTAAGTTAGACATTAAGAAAAAGTCTTTAACACTAGAACCAATAGCCCGGGGGGGAAATCCCCAGAGGTGGCAGTCAAGTCACCAACATCATGGGGTTTACTCAAGAAACAAGGTTTCTTTCAATGTTTCTGATAAAGAAGTGCGACAGAAAGTAGAGTGACAGGCCAGAAAAAGAATTGACTCTTTTATCACTGAATTTGTGAGGTTGTGGTTTTGTTATAGATATGACTCTGTATGTTTAGAAGAAATAGACATGGACATTGATTTTTAAAAAGAAATATCCTCCTTTATTTTATGTTTATCAAAATGAAATATCCTCTTCTATTTTATATTCCTTTCAATTAAGGCAAAAAATATCTCATTTTATTTTTCCAAAATACTTTTTGGGGAAAATAACTTTATATTATGATTTCTTGCTCTAAATTTTTGGAGATAAATAACCAGCTTATTTTAATAAGACATGGACTATGCTCCTAAATAGGAAAAAATGATAAATGTGCTAATAAATGCCTGCATTCTGTTTCTGCTGATGTAAGACATTAAAATACAGATCATAATAATCTAGAGTAAACCACAGGACTGCAAGTTATGGGGAAAAATTGATTTTTTAATAAAGAAAAGTGACTGTTCATGATTCCAGAGATAAAAATTTAAGCCTCCTGTTGGTGAATTTGGAAAGGCATGAAGTGAAACTGCATGTGTTTCTAAGAAGTAGCAGCTTAGGACTTGATGGATTAGGAAAAAAGAAAGAAGGGCTGGAAACCTCTTACAGAGCAGCTCGAGGTTCCTCCAACGTGGTGGTGCCTGTAGCTGCTACAGAACAATATTGTCAAAATTATACCTTGGTGTCTAGTTTCTTTTCATGAACAGAATTCCTGAGCCACACAAGTATTTTATATTGCTGATAAGGCTCCTTGTTCTATTAGAGTCCAGAAAAATACTATTTTTTTTTCTTTTTCCTTCCACTCTTTCCCCAGCAGCCCAGTAGAAATCTTGGAAATTAATTCATAACCCTTTCAGTGGCCTATGAGATCTAGAATTAGAGTACTGCTAAAACTTTACAGCCAAAATCTAGTTTTGTATTTCTTTATACTCCAATTGAAGTACTTTAGGATTTTCTTTTTGGAGCCCAGCTGCAGAGAAGTTTCAGCATGCAAAACAGAAAAAAAGTAATACAAATGCCTATCTCCATTTTGTCAAGAGCCAGATTACAGTGACTCTAAGTGCTTCTGTGATCCACATATAGACTTCATACAGAATACATTTTTTCTGTCAGAGACCTGTTTTGGTAACAGACTGTTATTATGAGGAACTGAGTTTATGTTCTGAGGATGAATGAATGCTCTGTGTGAAAGATAATGGTTCTGGAGTGTTTTAATATGTTTAGATTTAGCCTGATACATTTTACAGGGCAGTGATGGTGGAATTGGCTGATCTAGATGCTTAAAAAAAACCCCAACAAACAGAAAAAGCAAGCATAATGATAATGTCTTTCTTTTGCAGCTCTTCTCAGAGAAAATGTTGGGCTTTCAAATTGAAGATATTAGGAGCACTGTATTGTGATTTTTTTTAAATCAGTGATCTAGGAGAGCTTTCAAAGCAGTAATTAGGTATCACAAATCCATGGAGATATGGGTAAATAGGATTTAGTCACCTGCCACAGAAATACAACCAAATTCAGACTGGCATGCAGCAGCAAAGAACAGACAGTAGAGTGACATGCAATTTTGCTCTGAATTAATATCAAGTAGCAGTCACCAGGGGGAATGGAAATTGTGTAAACTGAAATCAAAATACTCTGAAATGAGTAGTGATGTCTGTGTTTGAAACACAGGTAGACAGACTGTAAGCACCAGCAGATTTCAGCTACCTGCAAACTAGAAAAACCTCTTTCTTAATCAGGTTCAAAAACATTGCCCTTTCCTCATCCAGTTCCCTTTTTATCTCATGTTTTTGGTTTTTAATTTTGGGAATAAATAACCTACATTGAATACAAGCAATTTCTCCAATAGTCAGTCCTTCTCAAATTCTGTCATTTAGTGCTGACCCTGATTGACTTGTGGCATTTTAAAGAATCACCATATAATCTGGTAAACTTGTAATATCCAACAAAAAAACTAGCAGAAGGGTTCAGAGCAGAGGATGCTTAAAAACTACTCCTGAAACCAATAAACATAATTTGTGCCCTGCAAGGGAATTTTAAATGAATGAAAGAAGATCAGTGCAAGGTTTGGTGCACCGATGACTGGAAGCATCTAATATGAACAGAAGTTTGGCAGTGACTGGGTGAAAGTGTTAAATATGAGTAGGCTGGGATATTGATGAATCATGGAAAGGTGAGGGAACACCAGAGACACTGGGAAAGGAAGGCTGTGTGCTATCTGTCAGTGCACCTGAAGTTGAGAAGTCTATTTATTGAAAATACTTTAGGGGCAGAATTTAGTCCTTTTTCTTTTCCACGTATATTACAATCACAAAAAATCGCAAGATTCAGACACTGGGCAGATTGGTGACAGTTGAAGCCTGCCTGTGGGTGCAAGAATGGAAGCTGCTGCAAAGAAGGACACTGCCTATACTAACAGGAAAAAGCTGTCCTAAGACTTCTGAGGACATTTCATACTGCTTGGGGTGGCAGCATAGGTGAGGATCAAGATGACCTTGTTTAATACGTCTGTCTCTCAAGCAGACTTTGTTTCTCAGGGCTAGATCTGGCCAGAATTATTGCACAAAGGGCACTGGATCTTCCTTCTCCCAAAATGTAAGTCCTGTATTGTAGTTTGTATGGTGAGTAGGTTTTTGCAATGTCTTTACTGGGGCAAACAGCCTCATTTTGTTTTTATAGAGAGGCAGTTTGATCTCCCTCTTTAACTGTGTCTCAAGACCTTCCTGATGCTTGTAGACTCTGGAGAGGAGGCTCTGCTTATTAGAAGGATTTGAAATAAGTATACTAATACTTGCAAAAACTTCAGTGTAAATACAATTTGCATGATTATTTCCAAGAATATAACTTTGCTCAACGTAAAAAACGAATCCACAGGTAATAAAGGGGCCTTAGAGGAAGGTGAGGTCATCAAACTTACTAGATACTACTTTCAATTAGGTAAATGACAAGTGCTTTTGCTACCGCTGCTCCTTTTGCTTTATCATCCTTGTACTGAAAGGGTTTTATCTGAGAAACAGTTTCTTGTATTGGGTTCATTTATTAGGAGGATATTAGTGTAAAATAGCCTTCTCAAAAGTGCAGTCATAGTCTAAGGAAGAAAAAAGAAAGAAGTGAACCAAGGTAAAAGTCTATGAAGCTGGCAGATCTAAGCCTCCTCTTAACACAGAAATTTAATATGAATTTTAAATAAAGTTAGCATAAGCTAACATACAGAAGACAATAATGGCCTTTTCTTTGATTAGTAATAGTCCCAATTAATTTTTGTCATTTTTGTCTCATCAGACACTGCAGAATGTGTGCCAATTTTAATGGATTATTATAGTTGAAAGTTTGGTGTTAAGAAAAAGGGAAATCTTGCATGGTTAAAGATGATGCAACATGAAAGTATATCAGAATTTTGTTCTCAATTCTACAATGAAATATACAAGCTGCAATGCAGGAGTCACAACTACAGTTATGGGGTTTTTTCTTTAATGAAATCTTTTCCCAATAAATTCAGTCACTAACCTGGCTTAGCTCAAATATTTGCCATGTAGCATGTTATACTTACTGTAAATTTGCTTTTTCTTCTGTCTGAGGGAGATGCAAAATGTGTTAAAAATTTAGGTAAGTTCATTTTAATTTCACCTGCAGAGAAATCATCTCTGTGTTCTCTACTGACACAGACTAGTGATAATTTGGCTTCTGATGTCTCCTCTAGCCTTCCTGTCATGCTCAGCTGTGTTCAGCATATATTATGGTGCACAGAAGCATGTGCATTCTGATAGCAGCCAGTAAACGCCTGAAGTTTGATGTGGCCTTCTCTCTTTTCTGCTGTGGATATCACAGTCATGAAACAGAAATAATGCATGCAGAGGTGTCCAGAGAAAAATAGAAGTAATACACTGTACACACAGTTTTCCCTTTTCTGACCTTCATTGTGATGGAATTTCTGGTGAAAATATAAACTATGAATGAAATCAATGCCTGAGGTTTTGCAAACACAGCAATAATATATAAGATAAAAGAGTAGCATGGAGATCAGTGCTAGTCTCCTTATCTGACTCAAACACTATAGTTCCTTCCTAATCAAAATATGAAGTAGAATTCTGCATGGAGACTGAGTGAGTAGATGCAAATCTGTCCTCTATGCTGCGTAGCTTTGCTAATACAACAGTAGCAAAAGTCAACTCTACATTGCAAGTTAACACAGCATCTTTGTCTAAATTAACTCATATTCTAGTACTTTTATTACTCATCACACTTAAAAAGGAGAATATTCTTTACTGGTCTTTCAGTAGATTGATCTGTAAAAAAATCTGGAGGCTTCCTTTTGGTGCTTACAGTGTGTGGCAGCAAGGTCAACCCTAACTTCCTCGACTACTAGAGAAAATAAAAGTCGGCATCTCACAGTGTTCCTAAGTCTAGTATTACATGGGAGCTTAGAAAGTAGTACAGGGCTCCACATCACATTTTATTTCCCTTGGAAAGCCACATAATGCTCTCATATAGCTGGGGCTCAGTAGTTTATTGTGGGTGATTGTCATTATTTTCCTCTTTTGATTTTTTTTATTTTTTAATCTGTTAACTTTCTGCACTTTTGAGTGATAAGTAAGGATATGCATGGCCCAAAACTGATTTTAGTCCCTTAAAGAAAGAGATGAGTATCTATCTATAAGTAAAAATAGATTAGATTACCACAAAGGAGAAAATGCCTGTGTGGTTTTAAGAGGTAACATTGTTGCCAGTAGTAAGAAGGAAGGTGAATTGAAGATATCCATACTTAAATAGAAGTTTGGGATCCCCATAGCTATATTTTACTTTTCCTGCAAAACTGTGGTGTCAACACCAAGAGCTGCCGACGTACTTGTCTCCTGGGCCATGATTCCTCAGCTCTGAGACGAGGATAACAGCAAATGGTCCTACCGGGTGATGTCTGCCTTTTGAAAGGAGCCCCTTCCATTCCAAAGGGTTTGGAACCTTATAGCACAGCAGAAACCAGTAGGCACCACCCTTTCCTGTGCCTCCTGTGTACAGACATCAATAGGAAGTTGTGTTGTTATAAATAAGTAATATCTTTCTCATTGAAATTGGTGTTCAAAGCACTATGAAGGTCTGTAAATGCTGTGTAAGACAGCAGCAGATCTGTCTTCTGCTGAGCACTAAAATGTCTTTTTAACAAAATGCCAGGGCTTAGTTTTCTGACAGTAACTCTAACATTTATTTGTTTATTTGTTTATTGTATTCTGATTTCTTTGAGGGTTGTGCCATTGCCAGAAATAGAACAAATCTGTGGGCTGGCCCTGAGTTCCTGCTATCCAGAGAGCACAAGCTCATGCTATACCTGGCCAGCTTGTTGATGGGGTGCAGTTTATCTTCTTCAGTTTATCTTCATTTTCTGGCATGAAAGTCCTCTGTGTGGATGTTTTCTTTGTCTCCTTGCCAAATCTGTGGCTAGTTACAATTTACACATTTACTGACAAATTAATATTTTCTCTTGGCATCAACCTTATGTTTAGATTGTTCATATACGCAAGACTTTATTTGCAGCATCTGTGTATTACTAATCTGTTTATCTTCAGAATACATCCCCTCTCTCAAAGAGATATGAAAAGAATGGAAAGCTAAAATGAACTAAATTGTATTATACAAGTATATTTTAATATGCATAAGGAACAGTAGAGTTAATCCTTCATAAGTCTTTTCTATTTAATAGAAATGATAACCCTCTCCCTCTCATCCCCCCCTTTCTGACTGATCTTTATTAGTCTTTTTTCAAACAGTTCAAATCTCTTATGAATGTGAAGAAAAGAACATTAGGGCAAGGTAGTCTTGGATAGAACTTTATAATTATTTTTCTTCCTAATTTTCTTATTTTTATAATTTTCTAGCTTCCAGCAGTTTCTTTTGCAGGCCCTGGCTGGGAAGTTACATTAAGGATACTATTATTTCACCTCCTTCAATATATAATTGCTTGATACGCTATGAAATAAGTCCCTGAAGCTTCTATGTTTAACGTGTCTTTATTATGCTGCTTCAGTAATAAAAATGAAATAAATAATATGGAAAAGATATGCTGAATTTCAGTAGACGGATATGTTATATTGTTTCTGAAGGATGCAGGAGAGCACGTGTGATTCCAAACATGCATAGAGGTATTGCTCTTTAATGACTATTCAGGACATCTGTTTATGTGTCTTTTTGGCTGGGGTGATATTTTTGTCCTCTTCCATCTTTGCTCCTGAATATTGAGAGCTCTAAACATCCACTTCACAGCACTTCAAAAAAAGGAGGTGGGATATGGCGATACAAAACTTCTCAGTAATGTAACACGTGACCAAATCAGTCTCTCTCTAGGATTTCCTACTGACTTAATCAAAGATGTACAAATTAGAAGTTGTCTGTTACTGAAGAAAGCCATAGTTCTACAGACTATGACACTTAAACGTCCATTGCTTAATCTTTCATGCAATAGCTTTTTCTGTCTAGAGAGGACACTTACATATCTGCTTTTAAGACTCTGAGGAGCCAGAGTGACACCTGAGTGCCACAGAAGAATCTGAGAAAGCCTGTTATATACGAAACTTTAAAAGCCAATCCTGTTTGATGGTTTAGCCTGTTTATTCTGTAGGGGAACTCATTGTACATTGGCTACAGCAGGCTTGCGTAAGTACCTGTAAAGTTAAAGAAGGATTGTGTGTCACTCCATGTATAGTATTTTGTTTTATAATTGCTTGTCGATTGTGCCTGAGGGATAAATAAATCCCAGTAGCTTAGTACCTATGTGTAATGGGCTGATGGTTCCCAGATTCTGGATGTGGCACAGCATTGGGACAGAGCTTCTCCTTCAGATGATTGCCTTGGAAGAGGTCTCCTCTGTCTAGGCACAGTATCAGCTCTCCCCTGCTGCCTTTACAGCTCCATAAAGAGGAATCAGTATTGGTAGTGGATTAAACAACTGTGTTATGGAAAAATAAGGAGAAATGACATTGCCACAGTCATTTCCAAATTTAGAAGCAATGATTTAGAACTGACATGTGATGTTAAGACACAGCACAATATTTTATGAAGATAATTTGCATGAAAAAGTGATGTATTTATTGTTGAGAGCTTGCTGTTCCCTCTACCTCTGAAATATTTATATATATATCTGAAGACACATCTAATGAAATGTGATTTATGAAAAAATGTCAGTATCGTTATCTCTTTCTTTTTTATATTGTAGTAACATAATTTTGCCTGAAACTAGGTTTCTCTTGCATTTGGCATTTTTAGGTATGCCATAAAGTGTCCTCTTTCCTGATTTTTAGCCATATGACTACCCAAACTCCCTCACTCTACTGACTGTATTTACAGATAAATCACTGAAATTTCACTGTGATTTGTTTATTTTGGTCCATTATTTGAAATACAATTAATATAAAGCATATCTCTCTGGTCCCAGGTGGCTCCACAGCAACAGACACCGTTCATGCCGTATTGCAAGAGACAGTGCCTCTGTCCAGGACAGTGTAAACAGGCTGGAGAGCAGCAGATAGAAGCCCTACAGCAGGGCAGCTTCAAGTAAGGAATGATGGCCAGATGTCATAGTTCTGCCAGATATTCTACTTACTGAGTCAGGCTGATCTCTCTGGTATGTTTTTTTAACAAGAATTCTCTTTAGAGGGGCAAATGATGTTATCACATTTTTCAAGGGGAAGAAACTGAAACAGGGAAAATTAAATGCATGCCTGTGTTTACCCAACAGGGAAAAGACTGGAATCTAGTTTTCGTGACCATGATCTTTCTTACATGTTGCATGTACCCTGGGCCTTAGTTTTTATTAGAACAATATATCTTTCCTCCATTACACCACTATTTTCCAGATGATTATATACTTCACTGATATTCAGTTTTCAGACTTTCATAGCCTCCTGAAACCAAAACAAATTTCTTTTGAAGGAGAAAATGACCAATATCTGACAGAAATGCCCCTACATAATATCCCTTTTCTTTAAACACGCTTGTTTCAACTGAAAGATTTTAAGTACATAAAAGAATGTGTATATTTTTCTCTCCATCTTTGATGTACACAGGAATAAACAAGTCAATTTTACTCAGATTCATTTTCATGAATCTTACTGGTGGGTGAAAACTGAGTGAAAGGCTTTACTCCTTGGATTTTTAAAAACCTTTATCTGAATTTGTTTTCCTTATCGCCAGTTTATGTGCGATAAATTAATAGGTCTAAATATGATTTTAGAGGTGTCACTGGTAAGGAGCTGATTTTCTAAAGTAAATCTATACTAAACACAGCTTCAAAGATGAATTAATTTAAAGGTAAGAAAAATATAGGGAGGAAAATCTGATGAATTATATATGTCAAATTTTTTCCTATCTGTTTTGCTAATATTGTTTCAGAGTGAATATTCAGTAATTACTTCACTGAAACACAATTTTCATTAAATTTGTCAGAATATACAGTTAATTACTAATGATGAAATGGCTATAAAATACAAGAGTATTCCTATTTCCTTGCTTGTTTTTGCATTTCCTGCAAGAGGAATTATCACAGATATCCCATTTCAGACTTTAAAATATTTAACCTTTCTTTTGGAAGTTATTATGCAGAATCATTATTTCAGAGATATCTAAACAACTGATTCCACAGTCTCTCCATTTTCATGTGATTTCTTTTTACAGAGAGATGATTAAAAATATGGAAGTTGGTTCTTTAGTCACCATTTCAGTTATTCTTTATGTAAAGACTTTTTACTACAGAAAACCTTCAACCTGTTAATGCAACTATTCTATTCATAAATACTCTAAAGAGGGGTAATTAATCTCCTAAATTACTTTTTCCTCAGATCTGTGATGCTGTAACACCAAGCAGATGTGCCATTGTTGGCAGAACATGGGAGAAGAGCCTTGGGATTCAGCTTACATTTCCTCCAACACACCCTCTTAAAAAAAAGCAAAACAAGTGAGGCTAAGCCCCCTAGTAATAAAATCAATGATGAGATGAGTGCTAAAAATGATAAAGTGCAGAATGCCATCTTCCTCTTTTGGCATTGACTACCTTCTCTAAATATTGAGTTACTGGTAAGGCAGGCAGACAAAATGTGAGAGAATATGCTTCTCATGTTTATTCAGCTCTTTCTGAAAAGCCAAAATAAATTTTCAGTAATTTTTTGCTTATACATTTACTTCCCTTCTTCAGGATTTTTCTAATATGTCACCCTTTTATTTTAATTTGATAATGAGTAAGTTTCCTGACAAAAGGTTAGAAATCGAGGTTAACAAGTAACAAATTACTATAAAATAAAAATGTCACAAAGTCTCTGTGGAATGCAGCTGCTGACATTGGTTATTCAGGATCAATTTTTCATTAAATTCTGCAAATGATTTTAAGCCTTTCTTCATGTATGATGAATTGTTTTTTATCAGCTGCCAGAAGATGGAGCTCTTTTAATAAACCATGATGTTGATATTTGAAAGAAATGCAGAAAAAATCGCATAGAAAAACTTTACAAAAGCATTAAGAATATTTCCATTTGTTACCAACTAGGGCTTAGTTAAATACATTTTAAAGCAGGTAAAATTGTATTCTGCTGCAAATCTGAAAACCAGCTTGATATATTAATTATATTTTCAGATATTGTTAGTTTTAACCTTATATTTTAAACTCTCTTTTTCTTCCATCTTCTGAATTTTCCAAACACTCCCGAATAGGTCTGAAGTTGCTCTTTAGTTAAGACATATGGTCTTGCAAGGGTGTAAAATAAGTAAAAAATTGACTCCAAATCCTTTTTTCTGTGTCCCTGGTTTCAGTGGAGTAAGGCTGGAGTGGAAGGCAGTGTAGCTGGGCTCCGCAGAGCTTCATGGCTGTCAGACCAAACATCTTTCACTGACATCTCTGACAGCGGCTAAGCAGGTGGGCTTCACTTCTGCTGCCAATAAGCCACCTCAGAAGGTGACAGTGGAAAGCCATATAAATGTGCCTGTGAGGGTATCTGCTCATCTCGCCTGCTGTATTGACCATGGAGGAAAGACAGATAATGAGGTTAGACTAGACCACTAACTTTAGGACAGGTAAAGTTAGCCAGAATGAATCCAGAAATCTTATTAACAGAATTTGTGAAGAAAAGATCGAATCTCTATTCACAGCATTGATTCTGACTTGTTTAATATAAGCTGTGATTCACACTTCTTTAGTATAAGCTGCAACCACAACAGAGTACAAGCATAAAGTTCAAACTAAAGGGAGGCAGCTATGTAGCTTAGAAAGAATAGTGAAAAAAAAATTGTTGTTATTTTTTTCATTGCTGTATCTTAGCATTCCACTTAAAAGTGAAATAACTTTTCCACAAGTGTCAAGCCTGGATGGAGGAATAATAAAATACAGATTATGTTACTTTAGGTAATTCTTCCTACTGTTTTTGAGAGTTAATGAATAATATAATGAAGAATTCTCACATTGACACAGCACTTGAAATGTAGACCTCCAAATGTTGCTTGGTATGACAGGATGGTCTTTTTCATCTATTTTAAGAAAACTTCTTTTGTCTGAAAAAAATTAATCAGTTTGTGTTATCTGTCTGTCAGTAGCTTTCACTGACTTTGTCAATCAGCCTGGATTACATTGAAAGTCACTTTAGGTCTGAATTGTGAAGCTGATAATTATGTGTTTGTATGAGTGTGTGTATTTTCACCACTCTTCTGATGCAAAGAAATGTTTGGTTCCAATGGAGATTAATGGTATAATAAATGTTTTTTCATCCTAGCCTGATGTCAGTCACAATACAGCAGGTCCACTTTGTGGGTTATTCACTTTGCAAAGCTTTTGCAGTGGTAGACAATAGTAGTTTTGTCCTATAACATCTCTTTGTATTACGCTTCTCTGGATGTTCCTAAAAGCTTGTAGAGCTGTACTGTACATTGGGGTAAAGGTTGGAGGTTCACTTGGCACCTTTGCTGTCTCTCAAGCTATTGAACAGAGAAAATCATCTGCTGACATTAAGAACTGGGAACATTCAGAGAAGAAGTTACAGCACTGAATGCAGAGCTTAACTACTGTTGCTCCGTATTGATTTTTAGGAGTTTATACACTACAATTCTAGCCAAAAGTTCTGATAACACTCCTGAAATCCACTTTTCAAGTGCACTCCCTCTCATACACCCTGAACCTATACGGTGGGTATGGGTTTCAGCTTTGCTCTGATTAATAGTTTCCTGATATTGTGAAAATAAAGTCCACACTTGCATTCCAAACTTTGAAATTAATTTAGAAAAATGTCCAAAGGAGCATAGTTTTTATTTTCTTTCTTTTTAGGAAATTTTTTTTACAGTCGGCTTCCAAGATATCCATTATCTTTGGATCTTTCTGTAGGTTTCTCTGACAAGCAATGAAAGGATCACCTGTACCATGAAGGAGAATGCTTACTTGACAGTAAATGGCCCTAATGGACACCTGCCAGAAGATTCAGCAAGAATGCATGGTGACATTCATGAATGATGGTGCATAATGATGTCAGAGAGAGTACATATATATTATTTGAGGCTTTTATTACTTATGGCTTTCGTATTTGTGCTGACACATCCTCTTGCAGTGTCTTGAACGATGTTATATCAAACTTGCACAGTGTAGCACCTTACTTCCTTTTGCCCAAACTAGAAATATCTTGCAGAATGATTAACAGGTGGAGGGACTTTTTGGCAGGGGTTGCAGTATCGAGCTTTGCTGTAACACTCTTCTCATGCATCTCTCCCACTTCATGAACGTTGTAATTACCTCTCACAAAAATAAAATCCATCCTTGCATTCAATGTAAGTACTAGATTTCACTACTCTTTTCTTAATTTCCTTTGCTCATTTGAAGAAGTGATAATGCAATTGAAGGCTACTCAAATCCAGAGGGAAATTAAAACAGCTTTTGGTACTGAACTTATAAACGGTACTTTTGGATTGAAACTGATGCTTTTCCATCAATTAAATCTGATTTTAGAACTAGCTTTTCTTTCTTATTGATTATGGGAAAGACCATATGTAAGATAAATAAGCAAATTAAGCAGCAAGGCTAGGAGGAGAATAGAGAAACAACACATTGCATTTCTAAGGTCTTTACATATGCCAGTCGTACAATTGTGACCATAGTGGTAAAAGTGTGCCGTCAGTTAAGTGTTCACCAAACTCACTGAAAAGGAGTAATTTTTTTACAGGAATGCTTTTCTTCTGATATAGATGTTCACAAAGCAGAAATTGTGTCACTTTTGGTCATGTAATTATTTCCATTTTTAAGCAAAGTTCTATCCTGAACTAAAGTAGTTTAAACAGTAACAAATCTGCAGGTTAAATAGGATTGCTATTTTTCTGTTACAGTGTTTTCCAGTGTGACTTTAAATTTTCAGTGAAATTTTTCAGGAGGAAAGTATTTCAGTTGATGGTGATCTGTAAGACTTTGTTGAAACTATAACCAAAATCAAAATGGATGTATTTTTTCAGAGTATGGGGGATCCCATTACAGATGCAGTTACAGAAAAGTATTTATTTTCATATTCAGCAAGGATATTGGTTAGAATGTGGAATATTGATTTCTCTCAAATATTTAACTCGGACACTCTGGAAGGTAATTCTGTTTTGGCAGACCTCCTTATACTCTTTTGGAAGAAGGCGTCAAACTAAGGAAACTTGTGGAATAGTTATTTCCACAAAACCTAGTGGCAAAGGAAGTCCCTAAATAGATAGGTTTATAGGTGATATACAAGATAACTAATATTTCCATTTAGTACATCTTGGACGACAATAGAATGAAGGTAGGAAGGTAGCAACCCTTTGGGGAAGACATTGTATGTCAAGTCATTAATTGTAGATCCTTTTACTGTATTTCAAGGCATTTATTATGTATGTATCTTCTTCTGACTTGTAGAAGAGATATGCACTGTGTTGCTTTGAAATTTGTAGTAGCCTATAAAAGGCAAGAACTAGGCTGCCATAAGCCTAGAAGAGTAACATAAAAAAGGCTCTAAAGGCCTGGGAATTAGCTTACATTTTTATTGCAAGGTGGTAACACCATTACAGGTGCATTCCAGGCTGTTTGACATTTCACTTAATTATACTCACAATTTTACATTCTCTAATTTTGTACCCAAAACATGCAATACCTTTAGTTAATATTAAAAAAAAAAAAAATCCCAAAAGATATGAGGAGTCATGTTGGGGTCTCTCCCCCGCCGTGTAGCCCTGGGAGAGGGGCCCTGAGGGACAGACACGGGGCTTCCCTGTCCCTGCTCAGCCTCGTTCCCATTGGTTGGTTTGTGTTCCCTGCGCGGGCAGAAGGACCCTTGGTCCCGTGACTGGAACAGTTCCTGGGCAGAGCTCCGGCCATGCGGCTGGAGAAATAAACATCTCTGAAACATCTAGCAAGAATCTGTCTGTCCATATATATTTCCTTTCCACGGGACTCCTGGTTTGATATATGCGTGTTGCAGTATCCCCACTGCAACAAATGGTGGAGATTTGTGAGCAGAACGATCCCCGATCCCTAAGCGACTGATTTGTGTGAGTAAACCCTGGAAACTTTGGATTCCTCTTCTTGGTTTTGCTTTGCTATTCCATATCTAAACTATGGAGGAACCGTGGGAAGACTCTTGGCTCTCCGAGCCGCATATGGACATTTATCTTAAACTTAAAATGATTCTTGAACAACGATTTGTAAATTTTAGCTTGATTCAAGCTCAGAAAGAACTGAAACACTTCCTGGCATGGTTGTTTAAGAACTTTTTCTATGTTTCTTGGGATTTAATTCTTACCAAGGGCTTTTGGAAAACCGTTTGGACACAGTTAATACTGGAGTCAAAATATATGCCGATGGAAGAATATTTTCGTGAATATTATTTAGTTACCGAGACTGCTGAGCAATGTCAGCTGCGTCCTGGCGAAGGGAAGCCTGGCTCAGGGACTGTGCGGCCCAGGCCACGTGCACCGAGCGCTCTGCGAGCAGCAGCGAGGCAGTTCCCACGTGTGGGCAGAGCCAAGCGAGCCGCAGTGTCGGTGGTGGAGCGGGGAGCGGCGGGACCCGGCGGTGCCTGCCCGGCCGCGTGCAGCGTGTGGTGGAGCGAGCCCCGGGAATGCCCGACCGAGACGGAGCTGCGCCCAGCCGAGACGCGCGCTGGAGCAGGGCGCGGGGGGGTCATCGCTTGGGGGCCCGGCCGAGACGTGGGTGCAGCGCCCGGCATCGGCAGCGAAGCTGCGACCAGAGGAGGCGACGCACGGAGAACTGAGCGGCGCGGCCCGGCCCGGCCCGCGCAGCCCCGAACGCGACCCCGGGAAGAGCGCGCAGGCACCAGCAGCCCCGACAATTCCAACACGGGAGCGACCGAAAGAGAGAGCAAAGACGCAGCGAGACAAAAAACAGCAGCCACTCGGAAAAAGATCATAGTAACTAAGACCTTAGGGATAGTAAAATGGTATAATGTTAAGCAAAATTATGGTTTTATAACAAGGTGTGACAACCAGCAAGACATATTCGTGCATAGAACTGCTATTAAAAAGAATAACCCTGAAAAATGCATCCCAAGCTTGGGAGATGGAGAGGTGGTGGAATTTAATATTGTACTAGGGAGAAAAGGGTTACAAGCATCGCAGGTCACTGAGCCTGATGGTGTTTCTGTAAAAGGCAGTATATATGCAAAAAATCGTAGTCATGTTAGACAGTATCTCCATTGTAAGCCCCCCCTACAGTTTCCCTTTCCTAATCCCACCTTTCCCTTTTACCCTATGTCCTATTACCCCCAGTGTATTCCCAATCCTTTTTTTCATCCATGGTTTCCCTCACAAAACCATGCTTTTGCCAATTGTTTCCCCAAAAATCCCTTTCCAATGCCGAGTGGGGGATGAAAAGGGGAAGGGACGAAGTTAAACCCTCTCCTGCCTCAGTTTCCCCACAAAGCATGCTCAGAGAATTCTGTCTCCCTTCTGTCAGCCCTAAGATGTTCCAGAGAATCTGTTTGGACATTTAAAGACTCAGGAGGGTGGCTTGTTTTGTTTTGAAACTGTTCTTGTTATGTTTATCCAGTTGTTTTCATTCTCCTTTTATTAAAATAAAACGGGTGAGGTGTTGGGGTCTCTCCCCCGCCGTGTAGCCCTGGGAGAGGGGCCCTGAGGGCACAGACACGGGGCTTCCCTGTCCCTGCTCAGCCTCGTTCCCATGGGTTGGTTTGTGTTCCCTGCGCGGGCAGAAGGACCCTTGGTCCCGTGACTGGAACAGTTCCTGGGCAGAGCCCCGGCCATGCGGCTGGAGAAATAAACATCTCTGAAACATCTAGCAAGAATCTGTCTGTCCATATATATTTCCTTTCCACGGGACTCCTGGTTTGATATATGCGTGTTGCAGTATCCCCACTGCAACAGAGTCAGATCTGGATTGATTTTTGAGGCTTATTTGTTGCTATGAGCAGAGATAAGAGCTCGAAGAAGAGTGACTCATGATGTCTGTGCTCATTGCAGCATGACTGACAGTTTGCAAGTAAAGACAGACATACTGCTATTTGTGTGGGAAGTTATCAGGAAAAGGCCATTTTATTCAGTCAGACTAGGGATGTATTTTGGAAAAGGTTCCATCCATTTTTCCGGTTTGGCGGGCACTAATACAGTCTGTACACTCAAACCAACACCTTCCCCAATATAAGAGCATTTTGCATTGACGTCTGTCCTGACTGCACCCTTTTCCTTAATTTTGGCCTTGAAATAGAGCCTACTTAAGGCAATGTAAAAACCTTTGACTTTGGTGGAATTTGGATCTGATAAAAAGGTGCATTGCTAGGTTTTTTGCAACAAAATGGCTTTTTGGCTCCTTACTAGCAGATCTATAGATGGATATTGACACTCCTCATTTAATCTTCTGTTTTCAAGGAACTTCTTGAATTGCCCAATTTCCAGTAAACCACCTCTAAAAGACTTCAGATTCCTCTTGTATTGTGAAGTGCCTTTAGATTTAGTTGCTTAACTTTGAAGCGGAAAACTGCAGCAATCTAGAATACAATTGCTAAAAAATGTTCTGGTTGATTTCAGTACAAGTCCATTATCTTCCTGCAGAAGATGAGAATATATTTCCTTTATCTTGTTTTTCACCCTTTTGGTACATGATTATAGACAAACAGATATTGTATTTATTTGATTATGTTGTGAACTACTACAGAAAGAACAGACCAAAATAGAAAAAAAACAAACCAAGACAACACTTTTCTATTTCTAAGACTGCAGGTCTGCCTCATTTAGTCAAAGTTACACTAGATTTACTATGGACTTTAGCTGGTTACCTTGAGATCATATTTAGGCACAAGTAACATGACTCTTCCTTTCCAGTTCAGCACACTTTTATTTTTTGCTTTTTCTTTTTTTCAGTGTTTCATATTATTGAGACCTCAGCTAATGAAGATATTTACTTATATTTGCCAAAGAGAAACTGAATATTCCAGCAGATTTAAGCATTTTGGGAGACAGTCCTAATTTTACAGTGTAATTGTACCTTGATTAATTGGTTTGGTTTTCCTAAATTTGATTCTGAACCATGGAAAATCTTTCTATTGTGGAAGACATGCTGGGGGCTAACACTGTGGAACTGGAACAAGCCTACTTTATTCCAACACTCTGAGTGGAGGATATTCCTCCTTTTTGGAGTATACATAATAAAAAGGTGATGCATTAAAGGAGGGAGAATTACCTGAAAACTCATGAAAACCCGAGTTTCGTACAGCTGTAAGCTACAGAAGAAAATGGTGCTTGACTACTGTACCTGATGCAGAGTTTTTAGAAAATGAGGGCATATATAATTTAGCAGTGACAGCAGTAATGGCAGGAGAAAGAAATTTGCTTCAAAGGAAGAAGGAAGAGAGGGAGGGAGATGTTTTAACAAACCTGGGAGCTCTCTCTGGCAACAGTGCCTTACAGGATTCAAATGCAGAAGGCCAGACTCTTCTATTGATTGCTGACTGATCTGTATTTTTTCTTCTGTCAAAGTTAGTGTATACTCAGCTTTTAAATTTAAGATCTACCTTTAACTTTAAAGGAAGAAAATCTTGGGTGAATTTTCTCAAACAATTGCTTTTCAAGGAAAAAAAAAGTAACACACACAGAGAACAAAACCTTAATGCATTAATACCTTTTCTTGTCTGCAGAGGTGTAGAACAGACAATTTAACTACCTAGATTGTCCTTTTATCCACATGACAGTCATCTCTGTAAACGTCTGTCTCCTCCATAAAGAGAGGTCTGAACATGGTCTAGGATGGCTTTCCCTTATCTGCTTTGATCTGCAAGTCAGGTGATGCAGAAGAATAGAGCAAAGAATCACCACCATGGGAGTTTAAATGATCAGTCATTGGTCATAAATTAACAAGTCTATGTGTCGAACAAAAGCAGAAAGCATTACTATTCTGTCTTTCTAAGGTGAGGTCCCAAGAGAATCACAGCATTTGCCAGGAATCCGACAGTCATCCTTTCTTACTTGGTTAAAACTCCACTGGTCCTTTTGTGTCCCACATCCAGAAAGAGAAGTTGCCTGAATGTTTATTATATCTGAGAGATTATTAATGAGAGAAGAAAGAAAGAAAGAAAGAAAGAAAGAAAGAAAGAAAGAAAGAAAGAAAGAAAGAAAGAAAAAGAAAGAAATGTTGTTCTAGTTCTCTTGTAGGATTTAATTGTTCTCTTTGCTGAAATGGGAATAAAACATTTAAATCACTGTAGGATATGCTGGATATGTTGCATATTCATCTTGAACTCATCCATGAGGTAGCAATAAAAGCTGAGATTCTAGCCTGTATTCTCTAATTGCTAGATTTAGCTTAGCAGGCTGTAGCTTCCTGAGAGCTCAGCGGGGCTGCTTAGGGCAATGCGACCCGGTCACATCCCAGAGTCCATTTCAGACAGCCCCGCGGTCTTGCTCCGGCAGCTATCAGCGCTACAACCAGTGATGGCAAGGGAGGCAAGAAGGGTCTCCTATGAGGGTTGAGAGGACTTTAATCACACCTTGTCCCCACGATCCCCAGAGGCAGAGAGACCTCGTGGTCCGGGTGTGGGGGGTTTTTCTCAGGGGCTCAGGGGCGGTAGCTGGGCAGGGTTGGGGTACAGGAGCCCGAGGGAGTGGCCAGGACTAGGGGCGAGGAAAAGAGGGGTAGCAATGCAAAACAGGAAAAGCAATGGGTTAACAGATTGCCACAATTCTCTTTCTTCATAAGGATCAGTTTGCTGGATGAGAATCAGCAGGTTTCTGGATTATTTACTGTGTATACTTTGAACAGTCCTAGTTATTTGAAGATTGTGCTTCCAGAAATAAAGTAATGACCCTATAGATATGATTTCCAAAACAACAGTTAGCCTCAATAGAATTTCCCATCCATTTTAGCATATTCCTTTTATGAGACACTGAGAATCTGGATAACGATAATACCTTTTATGAAAGGTATCAAAATGAGGGGAGGTAATGTTAGGAAACAACATTTCAGCTAAGTGTCCAAATTTATATTTTTTTCCAGCTATTAATTAAATGAAAGCACTTCCTTTGAAAGACCCCTGCCAGCCTTACTGAATGTAGTAATAATGAAGTAATTCTTGTCCTGAGAAGGCTTTTGTTTTCAACAGCTGTGTATTCTTGTTATCATTGGCAATCCCTGTTACCAAACAAACCCAAATGCAGCTGTATTTCTGACACTCTATGTGGTTAATATACACTATTTTGTGGTAAGCAGTTATAATGTGAAATACTGTTATTAAATAGTAACTATTAAAGTCAGTTGGCACTGGGCTATGTTATAAAAATATGCGAGAACAATTATATTGACTTTCTAAGTACAAGGAATTATTGCCATACCTCAGATGTCTATTATTAAAACTTATACTATAAAACTTATATTATACTTGTATAAATATTTTGAAAATTTTTATTGGTGATGGGAAGGACAGTTCCAGAAGCAAAATCTTTAGCTCTTTTGGGTTATTCTATGCCATTTTGAAATGGTTATACTAGTTGTGTGAGTTGACACAGGCAGGCATCCAGAACCACCACAAAACCATGGCTGAAATGCAAAGAGTAAATTTATTTCATGACTTCCCCGGTTGGAGGATCCCAAGGCAACACCCAGGTGGAGCACAAAAGTGGGAATGCTGGCACCATCATGCTGACCCTGTCCTAGCAGTCAGCAAGGCTGCTGTTTGCCTGCATTTATTAAGGGCCAGTGTAGCCCATGCTGTGATCTCCCCTGTGCTCTTTTATGATCTCTGAGTTTCATATTCTCTTTCCCAAGACTGGGAGCTCGAGCAGGTCTGTGAGAGTGCCTCCAAGTCTCTGCAAACACCTATGCTATCTCTACACAGAAATTCTACTTCTCAAACAGACAGAGGATCAACAGCAGAAGGCACAATATGTGTGATTTTCCACGCTGTCATTCTCCAGGCCTTGGCATTCCCAGCTGCAAGGGTACTTGAGCCAATCTACCATTTTCCTCACCATTCTTCTGTTTCTAACCCTTTCCTCTCAACACAGTTTATTGCAAAGGAACTTATCATAGAATGCTGAGGGGTTAGAATCCAAGTCTCTCTGATTTGGAGACAAGGATGTCATGTGGGATAGTGTCAAATGCTTTGCAGAAATCCAAGTAGATGATGTTAGTTGCTCTGCTGGATCTGCCAGTGCTGTAGCCCCATCATAGAATGCCACAAAATTTGTCAGGCATGATCTGCCATGTTGGCTGTTACCAATCAACTTGATCACTTAAATATGATCTTTTATAAAAAGCAACATAAAAAAAAAAATTTTCCAGATTTTAAAAAACCTTTTCTGTAATATTTAGAGCAGGAAGTAACCAAAGTAAACATAAGTTTTATTGGGTTTGGGATTGGTTGGTTGTCATTTATTCCCTTTTGGCTATAAGACTGTACTCATCCTAAAAGTTATATTAAGTGACTTTTTTTAAAAAGGACACTATAAAAATGCATCAACTAGGTGTTACGATCTGGTTTAAACCCAGAAAAGCAAAGAAAGCTAAGTCTGTGCTGGAAAGAACTTAGAAGGTTCAAAATATTCCCAGAAATGAGATTAAAACCAAATGAGGTTAGATGTTGATGCCAAAAAATGGATGTATTTTATTTAATAATAGAGAGGCATAGAGAAGGAAAGAGAAGAGAAAGAAAGAAATAGAAAAAAAGAAGTGTGCGTGGGGGTGGGGGAACAGGGAGAGGTGACAGGGGTTAGGTGGAAGCATATCACCCATCTGAGGGTCCCAATGACATCTGATTGCTCCCCTCCATCTGCTCTGCTGGTGGTGAGGGTTCCTCGTTGCTGCCGTGGCCACAACGCCGCATGCCAAAGAGGGCAGAATCCCGCGGATTAATATACACTGTGGGCCAGGTGGGAACGCCCACATCTCCCTTTGCAGGGGCTGGCTTGACACCGTCCCCTGGAACACTGAGGGTCTGTTGCATCATCTCTGGTGCAGGGTCTGGGGACCCCTTTGGGGGGCCCCTGTGATGGGCCATGTCACCCCTTCTGCTGTGGATAAGCTTCTCCCCCTGCAGTGAGGACCCCTCAGCTGGGCTCCTCTGCACAGTGGAGGATGGGCAGTCACTGCCCCTCTGACCAGAGGCTTTTCCACCACACACCCAAAGCCTTGCCTCCCCCCACCCTTTTGGTGTGGGGATCTGTGTGAGCCTGGCAGCTGATAGCCCTGGGGCTGTGGTCCTCATCTTGGAGGTATTGAGCCTGTGCTCAGCGAATGTCCCCAGCCCTGAGTTGTTACTTTATCTTCATCAGCGAGTGGTGTAAGGCCTCAGTCAGGCCCCCATTCAGGGTGTGGTAGTCTTCTTTGCAGCTTTTGTAATACAGTTTTTAAAGTCCTTCAAGAAAATGTTTAAGTCATAAATTATAATATTTCAGTCTCTGACACTAGGCAATTTTTTTCATAAAAGTCCTCAGCTTTTGATCAGTGCTAGAGCTGAAAAATAATCTAGAAATTGATAATTACTCATTGGTCTAGCCTTTAATTGTTAAGGTTACTGAATGCTTTGTCATTGTCTAATGGCAGCAGTTGGCCAATGAAGAGATCTAAACTTGTAGCCTCTCGCAGCAATACTGGGCAGGGGACCTCCATCACCTTGAAACGGGGTTTGGTTATCTGTGTCTGACTTCTGGTTTGCTGACCATATTTCCTTATCCTTTGGTGCTTAGCCATAACTCGTTTTTGACCCCAAAAGGATGTGAGATTGCAAAGACCCAGCAAAACTGATGCTAGTTTACAGTCCTTAGTTGTGATGTAGCTAAGAAATTAGTAAAAGGGAAACTTTCAGCACATGTATGGTAGACACAGAAAACAACACAGTGGGATTTCCCGGGACATTTATTCCTTAAGTGAAAAGCCAGTTATAGAAAAGGGATACTTAATTTTGAGATATTCAAGTCACGGAGTTTATTGCATACATTCAGTTTCTTTTTAACTGTTAATTAGAAAGTTCATGCAAGAGACTATTTACTTTAAAAGTCATCACAGAAGTTGTATGGTTGATGAAAAGGATATCCTGATATCAGAAAACCTTATTTTAAATTTGCAATTTTCATTACAATATATTCAAAAAATAGCAAGCTAAAATTCATTTTAGGATGATAGCAGAAACAGAGTGATAAAAACATGTAAGATACTGAAACCCCCTAAATCATTCCTAGGGAATAATTACTTCAGCCTTGTTTGTATAAAAGCAGAAGCTACAACAATACATCAACTCTTCTTAGAGCCTGAGAACTATAAAGATCTGAGGGATTCCTAATCTATGCATATTTTTTTGTTTGTTTGTTTTATAATGATACTTTTGGACAGACTATATATTGAGGGCAGTGGCTATGAAATAATGTGCTGCATATGTTTTTGGAGGACACAAATTATTAACAAACTTCCATGGTTTCCTCCTTATGTGGCATGTGTTGCTCCATTGGCTTCAGCTACACAGTAAAAGAAATTCTAGCTCTTTATTTCTTGCTCTGTCATTATTCTTTCACTCCTTCTGCCTCCACTCTCACAGTCTCAAAAGAATAGAGTTTTCTTTTGTTCTGTTAAGCATGAAGTCACAGAAGCAACACTTCAGTAGGGAGAGATACTGATAGGAAGGAAATTTCAAAAGGTCTGGAAACTTGTCTTTTTGTCACCAAAATCCATAAGAGTTTTATCATTAACTTCAAGAGGAGTGGATTCAAAAATGAATGTTTTCGAAATCCCTCGGCAAAAAGTAGCTCTTTCTTCCTCGTTTGCCTGCTATATTTCTCTCCATCCTTACTTCTAACTCCTTCAATAAATTTCTTTTGAGTGTTATTCAGCACATACATACCTTTAACTGTAATTTTCAAAATACAAGAAGTATATGCTGACTTAGTGTATATATTTATATGCAAAGTAGTCAATATGGATATATTATATCAAAAGTATATTTTAATAGTGCCTCTCAGAACATCAGAGAGGGTGACATGATTTAAGAGACTTTAGATGCTCATCTCTATTTTTGCACTACATCCACTAAATGCATATGGCACTGCAGACAAATTTTTCATATTTATACTTAGGTAGAAACTTCTAAAATGTGAGCTGGTGTTTTTTTTTATCAGTTTATCTGATGGGGTTTTTTTTTTAAATATCATGTTGATTTAAAATTTTCACAGTGATGCTACACTGATTCTGTTAGATTGTATTCTAAAAACAACTCAAAACTATTTCACTGTTGTATTTATTTTCATGTATTGAACACAGAGGAATAATTCTTTGGAATTAAATGTTTACTGAAACAAGTCAAGTCAGATGTGATTAATCTACTTAGTACAAGTGACATGAAGATTTCATTTTATTTAGATTTATTTATATATATATACATGAGCCTGTTTTCTGTTCATGACCGTTTATTCTCTGTGTCATGTCTCCCCCTCCCTGAGACTTCATGTAAGGAAGTTACTTCTGGATACTTTCCCATCTGTTCAGGAAAGTGCTGGAGAAGTTTTGCATTACATCCTCTCTGTGTCACAATCATAAAATCTAATGCTGTCAAAGTCTACATCTGCTATATCATATTTGCCAACTCTGCTTAGCTTCTCTAGACATCGATATTTAGACAGAAGAATCCTACCCAGTTAATCCACAATGTTCTGTAATGTTTTGAAGGGGATGGAGAGGGCAAGGGTACAGACATACAACAGGATGTAAGAACTCCAGAAGTTTCTTATGGTCTTACTGAAGAAAAATTACTGAAAGCACTATTTTGCCAGAGTATTTAAATCCTTGTTTCTTTTTCTACAAAACTAGTTGGATGAGCTTTTCAAGGTGATTTTGCAATCTAAGTTAATTCACAACTTGTCAGAAATTATGACTTAAAATAAATGACCCAAGAATTTTTCCATTTTATTCTAGAAATAAGTAAATAAGAAAATGCATATTCTAAAAAATAGCTCTAGCTGCATTTTTAAGCTCACAGTTCAGAAGAATTTTGCCAATTAAAAAGTATAGGTGTAGATTTACAATGGCCTATTTCTTTTGATATTCTGTATGCAAATAGTGTTACAATTATTATGAATTAAAATATGGTAATAAAAATAACTAATTTAAGCTTCTGTTCATTTAAAGTATTTGAGCTTTGATGCTTAAAGCACCAGTGGACTTAGATTCCATGCCTCCAGTGTACCCAGAAGGCTCATCAAGAAATCTCATTGTATTGTTTGTGTTTTAAAATTTACCTCCATGCAGTGCCAGCTCCCAAGACATTATCCAAACAGCTTATTCAGAGGTCGTTGTATCACCCTTGTTGATTGCCATTCCACACACAGTCCTATTGCTTTTTCAAGGTGACAGTCTTTATTCCTCCTTTCCAGCCTCACAGTGTACTTGTTGGCTCTGTGTTACTCCAGCCCAAACAGCTACAGACATCTGGCATGGTAAGGGAAGACAGTTAGAGAGCTGTACTTTTTAAAAGTAGCTGTTCTACTGCTGTGGGATAGAGATGTTCTGGCCCTTGATACTCTTGGGCAGTGAACAGCTGTATCAGGATTCCTGGGTGATAGATAGCTCCTTTCAGCTCAGCTGGGTGAAAAGGTATTATTTGTTGAAGATCTCTGTCTGTATTCATGCACTGAACTTTCTGAGAACTGAAAGCTGTGACTTGAGCTTTTCCATGGATTTGGAAGAACAGGAAGCTTCAGCTTTGGTTGAATTTTGTTTCCAGTCCTTAAAGTGAAATATGTCAGAAAGAAAATTATTTTAAGCAAAATTCAAATTCTGCAGTTTGATTTTTCTTGAACAATGAGTAGCATAAATTCTTTTTATTTCAGATGAAAGCAAAGCCATCACTACATTGAAGTTTCCTGTGTATTTTGAAACTAAGCCAAATAAATACAGCTTTAGAAGAAAATCCTGCTTGAAACAACACATCAGTTCCATTGCTTTGCTACACTTCCAGCCTGCAAAGCTACAAGTAAATTTGCAGGAAATTGCATATTCCATGTGGTAGAGTCAGCAGAGTTGGGGAAGTCAGGTGGTATTATTGGAAAAGACACCACTCTGAAAATCCTGCTATATCTTTTTCCCTGTGGACTGTAGGCACTCTTGTCATTGTAGTCCCTGGTTAGAGGATCCTTTAGAAAATGACAGAAATCTGATTTAGGGAAAAACACTTTTCATGTTCCCTCCATTTCACATCTTCTTATGAGCCAATGGGTTAGGCAATGAACCAATAAATTGGATCTTTAAGACTTTGGGAAGCATTGGGTGTTCAGTGCCGAGTTAACAGAGAATTTTTTGGTGTTTTTTTAACATAATTTAGGAAAGTTTCTCAAAATCCAATGTGGAGTCTGTGGGAATAGGAAGGGGGGAATCAGAAGAAACTCTAGTTCAGAGACACAGCGTAGTGTTAGGGAGACCCTTCTCTATCCTCATGCTCTACACTGGGATCTAGTATTTGAACGTATGTTTTCAATATGCAAAACATGCTCTAAACTCTTTATCATCCTGGTCCTTGTAACCATCCAAAAGGCCAGTCTCTCCAGCTTTTGTACAACTATTCACTGGGCAATATCCTGACTCTATAGCAGTGGAGGTGGGGTACCCAGCTTCGAAATGGAAGATTTTGTTTGAGTTACAAAGAACCCACACGTTCAAGGTACTACAGTCAAAACAGGTGTCACAGCATACTGAGGTCAGAGTAAAATGCTCTTATACCAACTTTGAATGTTCCTCAGGAAGGAGCAGGAAAATAGATGAGTTAAATGCCTATTTCAGTCACTGCTTAACCTTTTGTATTGTTTAAATTTCAAGCACAGCATAACTGTGAACATAATCATACTACTTACCTTGTTTACAAGTCAGAGGAGGAACTGGATTATGAAACAGGCATGGGAGCCAGTATCTAAGCAAAGCACTGAAATAGGCAAGTAGGCAGTAACAGGCTGCCATCAAAACATCTTGTTTCTATTGATTCAAAGACCATGACAAAAAAAAAAAAAAAAAAAAGAGAGTTTGAAAAGATGATGGATTATCAGAAAAATGTGCATATCTCTGGGAGCTGTCACCTTACCTGAGAAGGTGTCAGGTCACTCCCTGTGGTATGTGTATCTGGAGTGCAGAGATAAAGATTTCTTAGATGTCAAATTAACCCCCCAAATGACACTGGGAATCAGAAGAGCTTTATGTGCTAAATACTTACACTATGAAAAATTAACTGGAATTACAGAGGAGAAACCACAGATTAATTTATTCTTTTAAATGCTATAATCTGTCTCAAATTTGCAAGGATCAAGAATGTAGTTTGCAGAAACTCTTCCAGGCTGCTGCATTGCAAAGAGTTTTACTTCACTAAGTATGTGAATGAGAACGGCGTATGCATAAAAAAGTCATAAAGGAGCTCAGACATTTCCATCGCATTTAATAGAGTTTGCATAAAAACAAATTGTAACCCGATATATATGCATTTATATACACATATGGAAATAGATATACATTCACGTACTTGTGTGTATATATATATATATACACATATACATATCTCTGAGCATGTATTTGTTGCATCCTGTATGAATACCTAGAGTATATCCTTTCCCGAGCAGAAAACCCAAAAGAATCCTGCTTCTGCTGTGTACCATCTTGGAAGTTCTTGACTCTGAAGAATAGTCATGTAAGCTCCCAAGAGACTGCAACAAGACATATTTTCTATGTCAGAAAATAAAAATCTTCTTACAGAATATTTTTTTTACATTGTAGACTGCTATATTAGAAAGCCTGGATGTCCAGAAGTAGAGGAAAAACAAAAGAAATGGCAGTCATCAGATGGTCAATAGATCTGTTTCCTTTGTTAGAGGACTAGAGAGAAAATGAAGAGCTTTTAGATAGATGTAGCAATTAGAATTTGTACTTCAGTCTATAAGTAATCCACTCAGAAGCTGGCTTTAAGTGAAAATTATTCTTTCTTTTGTCATGAAAATCCCCTCAAAACTTGGAAGACATGATTCTATCATTTAATAAATTGCTATGCAACTAATCAAACCAGCCTCCCAACCCACAAACCAATAAAAGCAAACTACTCTGGTAGTACTTTCTGCACAGCAGAAGCCTGACAGTACTATTTCTCGTGCACACAAAAATAGAGGGGTCTTGTGCTTAGTTATGAGAAGGAGCTTTCTGATGGAAAGGAAGTGTGAGTAATGATATTTTTCCTTCCAGCTACCACACTTATGAGATTAGACAGTGAGAAGTATCTTTGTGTGATTCCTCTTCCTCCTCTTCTTTCCAGAAGGGCTATGCACACAAAATCCTTCACTTGCATTTTTGTGCAACAGTTTTCTCCAGGGAGCGTGAAATTTTCTTTGTTTTGCCCTTGGAGGATATTCATTGCCATTCTCTACCGACAATTCTTGATGTGCAATTTTAAAATATTTTCAAATATTTAATATGGTGGAATAAGAATGACAAAATTTATATCCCTAACTGTAAACCTGCATTGTATCATTGCTCTTTGCTCTCCTTAGCTTAATTAATTTGCTCAATGCTTTGATTCCAAATATTTTCTGGGTATCCTGGGTTTATTTTGAGCACAGTAAATATTTGACTATGAGTCTTAATGCTCCAGTAATATAAAGACTGTTAATGTTCTTTCTTTTTTTCCTGATAATCTTTATATTTTTTTTCAGCAGTGGCAGCCATCATAGCTAAGCATGTATTGACAGGAAAGTCCTTTTGAAGCAAAGCTATTGCTGAAACAGGAACCAAAGGCTATATTACTACTGGTATGAAGGAGGAAAATAACCTGTTAGGTCATTTTCTTAGATGATTGCTCTTTATTTGGAAGGATTCACATACTCAAATCTTTGAATGTGGAGCTGAAATGTGTTAGATGAATGGGAAGAACTGACTAATATTACAAACACTGCATATGATAAGGGAATTAAATCCTGGTGTTAGGAATGTGGCCCAACCTATTAGTCCATAAATGAGGTATTCTGTGCAAAAGTGAGCTGAGTAGCATGTCATAACGAGCTCCAGCTCCCTGACTTTAAAAACTGTAAATTGGGTAGCACCGTATATGGTTCTTCTCCACTCATCCACTTCAGGCAGCAAATATCTTAATCATCAGATCAGAATCTGGAGTAGAGCTGCACAGGCAATGCTCCATTAGCTGCAGTCATATGCCATTCAGCTCTCTACCATCTGTTTCAATAATCTGTTAAATGGGCAAAATTAAGCCCGTTCTCCACTGATCCACCCAGACTCTAAAGGCTAATCCAGCACAGTTTTTTTATGATCAGCAGAGCCTCATCCACAAAGTTCTTACAGAAGACACTCATGTGTTCTACCCTTCAGTGTGAAGAATCCAAGGCAAAGCCACAGGCAGGTCTTTTCTCTTTAAGAAGAGTCTTCTATCTCTGTATTCTCCTTTTGTCAAATTCAGTACCATTCTAATATCACAACTTACTGTCTAGATAACCAGGATAACTGTGCTTATCTTTCTTTATTCTTTGAATACTTTATAATCTTAAAGACAGACAAATTCCAAGTGAAGGGGCACCCAAGTTCCACAAGATTAATAAACATTAAAGTTCATGCAAAGAATATCTCTATGGTAGGAACAGGAGGCTCCAGAAATAAGGTTCCTGAATTCAGATTATTCTGTTTTTATTATTGCCAGAAGGTTTCCTTTCCTCACGCATTACTTATTTTTTGTTATCTTTTATAACACTTTTGTAGTGAGTGATTCATTTGAATACTTCTGGAAAGGAAACACAAAAGTGTCTTTTGACACAAGTTGAATTTTTATGAGAGTATGTATTTTTAAAAGTTCCACAAGTTGTTTAGCAAGTTCCAGTAAAGGGATATTTTGAAATGTAATGTGCCTGTTGATATACCAAGTGTAGAATGACAGTTCTGACCACTAAAATCATTCAGCAGATTCTGGAAACCTTTTTGGCAGAGATCTGCCACTCACATGTTGTAAAGCAGGCAGAAGTCTGATTTAGCTGGGAACCAGATCATGCTCTATGAGAGAAAGGAAGCCCGTGGGGATGGCACAGCTGCAATCCCTGTTCTGAATGTAGCGTTCAGAATATGTTCAAGGAAAAGATAAAATGCCTGGGTTGCTCAGCCAGTTCCTGTTACCATGACAACTCTGTAGCGCGGTAATTTAGATCAGCCTTAGGGCTACTCTTACAGCTCTAGCAGAGGAAGGGACATAAGACTACTTATAGGTGGTGGAGAAAGCAGTGCTAATGATATGACTCCCTATGTATGTGTGAATCCATTGTGTCAGCTAAATAAAATATTGAGGTTGCTGTCATATTCCTTTAGACAGATGGCAGCAATTGTCAGTGTATCAGTGCAAAAGGAGAGCCTGAATCTATAAGAAAGGAGAGGGGTCAGGTTATTTCACTGAACCAGACACATAGCAAAGTACTATGTCTGCACTCTGTCCACTGCCTTCCTGTTCCTCCTCCTGGGCCTTGCCTTCCTGTCCACCTTGCTAACTTTCCTCATAAGTGCTGGCAGCAGCAACAGCAGGCTGCTAACACTGAACCTACTCCTTCCATGTCATACCCTTGGGTGCTTCTATGAGGCACTCTTCCGGCTGCTCCCTTGCCCCAGCTTTGCTGTCCATAGCAACTCTTAGGGAATGCTCCAGGCTTTGCAAACAAACTTCTACAACTCAGAACTTCTACAAACTCATAAGTTTTTAGAAGTCACCATTTCCTTTTTTAATGCTGGTCAAGTGTTCCCCTTTTGATGAGGAGAAGCTTGTTCTGCAGAACCAAGTATTTTCTGTCTCATTCACCTCTTCCTCCGTGTCACTTCTGTTTCCTGGCCTCTTCATACATGCCATGTGAAACCTGCAACAAGGTATAGCTGATTTCCATTAAATGAACCAAGACACTTTTGCTCCAGTCCTGATATAAATTACAGATGGCTCATACTCTTAACATGTTCTTTTCCATGACATATAATATACAAGAAATAAGACTTTAATCATATCACAGGCTTGACTTACTGTATTCATAAATGCACCTTTAACACCTCAGTGAGGAAAATGCAATTGATGGGGCCATGTAAACAAGAAGCATATCCAGAGTGTTAATGCAGGCCAGTCTTTTCTTCTCCTTTAGCAAGAAAAGACTTTGGAGACCTGAATGCACAACATTTGTCTCATTATGCCTAGCATGCTGTTGCTTTGCTTTTTCACAATGGCAAGGTAACCTGCTGACACAGCTTGCCAAACTCCTGCCTCCCTCAGTGCATATATAAGCCAGGCTGATGCAAATGGGCTGTTGAATTACATTCACTTGGCAGTCCTCCCACACAAAAGATGAAGAGCAGCAACTTTGATTTGCAGGGCCTCTTCTCATTTACTTCTTTTGCAGGGCAATATCTTTTGTTTAAGAAACAGATAGACTGAGCTGAGAATTTCAGCTCTGGTTAATGATTCTGTAGTGAAAAACCTTTTGCCTGTGTTAAAGCTAACATTCCTCTGGCAAAACAAGATACATGAACACATTTCTGAATTCAGTTTGTCTGCCTAAATATGCAATAAAATTGGGTGGTTGAATATTTTCAAGTGTATGGCTAAAACCTGCAGAACAAAATTTTAGTTTGGAAAAAAATCAAAGGATGTTCTTAAAATGTACACATTGCCATATATTAATTTGAATATATTCAAGTTGTTAAATATTCACCAAAGTGTTGAATTTAGTTAGGAATCTTTGATGCACTTTATTTTCCTTTTCAACTTATTCTTTAGGTCTGTTAAGATTGATCAAGTAGAGAGAAATGCCTACAATTTATTTTTTTTAATGGAACTAACCTTTAATTTGAATAATTTTGAAGTTTTTCTATTTGAATAATCCAACTCCTGGTTAAACATTTCATTCATAATTTACTGCCTTTTTCCAGTATTAGTGTCAAGAAAAGAGATATGTAAAATCTAAAACTTTGGACTGTTTTGGATTTTCAGCCATCATTTTTTGCTGGGAAAGGGGATTGTGAAAAGCTGCATTTCTAGAGAACGTGACTATATTTGATGGAAAAGGATTGCATGTGAGTTGTTTTCTTTTACTCACCACATAATTTAATCTTTCTCATGTAATGCTAGAAAATCGTTGTAAAGTATTTCTGCAAAATGTAACATGGCAGATAATAATAGTTTTCGAAGATGATCATGAGTTTTGCATCCCTGTGGCACCTGAATCATGTCCAAATCATACCCAGCAACAGTAGTACTTGAGATCAGGTTGCAATGACTACAGGGGCAAAGACACACAGGAATATTTCAAGAAATCTAAGCACAGACCTAGCTATAAGGTTTAGGCATTTTCAGTGAGCTTTATAATGTACTTGGAGTATTTTTAGACTATGTTTACTGTATTTAATTCCCCATCCAAATAGGTGCTGCTCCTCACTAGGGTAATTGCTTCTCCTAATCTGTGCTGATCAGTTTTTCTGCCTGCAGTGCTGGAATTAGAGTAACATCATCCTAGTCCTGATTCTGAATGCAGCCTTACTAGAGATGATAGCCTTAACATTTTCCTTACCAGTCTCAAACAGGAGGAAAGAAAGTGTCTCTACCAAAGAGCCAAGAACTTTAGCTGCTTTCTCTTCCTGTGTACTTCTGCAGACTACCAAATACTGCAGAGAAATCTTTCCTTACCCAAAATGCTCCCATTTCTCTTAAAGCATAAATACTAGTAAGCACTAGCCAACTTTCCTGGGAAACTATTATCCTTCTTCCTTTCTGTCCCAGTCTCCCTTCCTCTCCACCCTGTCCAGTCTAAAGAGACAGTTTAGAAACTGAGTTCAAGACAGCAGCTGGAATCCCAGCCTCACACAGGCAGCACATCTACAATTTGATTTTTAATGATAGGGGGAGAGAAGAAATCCCTTCTCTCCCCTTCTTTGACACTGATTTTGGTTGGTTTACTTGTCTTCACTAAGTCATCCCAGTCACCATTTTTCTCCCTCAGATCCTGTCAGGGCCATGCATTTTTAGGTTTTTGATTGTTGATTCAATTCACACAGACTCAACTCAATTAGAATCCCACCTCCAGTCCTTCAACTAACTGGCATGTGTCATCCCCTGACTCACTATTGCAGACACCTGATCTTCTGAACCAAAAGGCTGCTATTTTTACTAGCACTCAGAAGCATCAAATGTCAAATAAGTCCCATAGCACCCACTAACTGCTGGCCATGTACTAAGATATCAGGGCAAAGGGAACTTTAAAACACTTACCACAATGCTCAGAGATTGTTAAATCTCCACTGCATTCTTAGAGATTGCTTTTTACACTGCTGCATGTAGAACCAATAACCTATAGTTCTTTGAAATTGAAAAATCTGAGAATTGATGTAGGTGCAGTTCCTGACCTAAAAAAGCTATCTACCATGAGATGCTCAAAGTAGAGGTCACTTTGCCTAATATGGATTTTATCTTAAAGTTCCAGTATAATATTTGGCAGATTTGGCTAGGCTGATTTTCCTGTAAGGGCATATTAGAAAGTCTCCTGTAATAATAATTAAGTGCTGATTTTATGACATGAAGAATTTGAGCTGCTCAGAGATAGGATTTCCTGGTCACTTGACTATGCTACTACTGCATAATTATATTTGCACATCTCTGAAACTTCTCTCCCAAGCTGTCAGGATGAATGGGCAGATGACAGAGAGGGGGTGACAGGGCAGATGAGAGGGTAAGGCCATATCTCTACCTTCCAGTTAGGATCCAGTGACAGCTGGGCCCCAGTGGAACGACTCCTTCCCCTCCTGAGTATGAGGAGCAGCTAACTGCTGGACTGACCAGCTGGTTCCAGCACACTTGGTCACAGAGCAGGCAAGGATCACACTGTAGCATCGCATTGCACAGGAGCTGCTTGGCCAAGTCTCCCTCGGCAATTTGACAGACTTGGATTCTGCTGCCGCCCCTTTGCAGCTCCAAGTGAACCCACTGCTTGCTAATTTATTTATACCAGGTTGTTTGGAAGAGAAGTTGACTGGACCATTAGTGTCAACTATGTTAGAAGACAACAGCAGTGGAAAAGTTTTGCTGGCAGATTTGGGACACATGAGAGAGCACTTTGAGGCTAAGAAACTGCAGATATTTCAGATAACTCAGTTCTCATAGTAAATATAGGCATGAATTCTATGTAGCAAATTTAAAAAATACACTCAATATTAAGAACTGATTATAAAGTTACCACTATTAGTAGATAAGCAAGACATTTTTCAGTTTGTCATCTGCCTTTAGACACTAGGTTTATTGTTTTGTTCTTCCTTTTTAAAGAAGTTATTAGGCTTCCTCCCTTCCCTTCCTCCTCCCCAACCCCTCCCCCCACTTTCTCCAGAGTTAGTATTAGAATCAAGAGACTTCTAGAGCCATGCTATGATAATAGCATCTTTCCCTCCAGACACTGAAAATTTAGGCTGATAGTTTTTTCGAAAGAAAAGCAATACTTTCAGGTTACTGGCATCCCACCACTGGGCCATATGTTTGCTGGTTTGTTTTATTTTATTTAATGAAGTCATGATTAGTAAAAAGCCTTGTCTGAAGAATTTTGAGCAGTAAAGTGTACAAATTCATCATCAGACAGGAAAAGCTTAAAGAGATTTTTTCTTTTGTATTACATGTGAGGAATTAGTTACATTCATGAGGTTGTGATAAATATAAATCCTGTGTTCTTTCAAATATGATAGTGATGAACATTATGGTCTGATGACTAAATATAGGTTTCCAGAAGGAGAACACATGTGACAGCCTGAAATGCATGTGTCTGAAGAATTTGTACCTAGTGTGCTATGAGTAGAAGAATATGAATGGGGTAATAAAGCTGCATTTGGTCGTAAAAACAAAATCAGAAAGAACTTTAAACTTGCTTGTTAAATCAGGATGGCCCTTGTGCTGGTGAAAACTTGATATGATAGGTGGAATGTATTTTGATTATCTGTAATTAAACATTTTAGACACCAAACTTTTGGCTACTGGTCACTGGCAGGAAAGGCTCAAACACAGAAACTTCTAACTTGCTTTGGAATTCACGTACGTGAAGCAAGGTCTGTTATCAATTGCAGAGAGCAAGTTACTCTTCTATGAAATGTTAAAATTAGCAAATTTTTTTTTTTTTTAATTATGAAAGATGAGTAGCCTTAGGAACAAAAATTTTCAATTTTTCTAATGTTTAGAGAATAGAACTCTGCGCACCTGCCTTGGAGGGTCTGAGTAAAGGCTTGGCACCTCTTCAGAAGCAAAGCAGTACTTGAGAACTATAAAACTCTAAAGTCTCTAAAACCGATGTCTAGATTTTAGACAGATCCCATTGAGTCTTTAATATTCAAAATACTGTAAGTCAATGTAAAATTTTACACACAATTTATTTTAACCCTGACCCACATAAATCACATTTAGGAATAACTTTTGCCATTCAGGTCTTCACATCTTTTCTACACAGTGAAAGTGGCAGTTTACAAGGACAATGATGCTGATTCTACCTAAGGCATGGAGCAGTCATAAAATATCTGTTCTTTCTTTCCTAGACAGAAAAGGTCTGGGTTTGAACAGTCTGGCTAGATCTGAAAATCTATTTTATTACTAGCCCTCTAAGACAAATGGGTACAAATCTTTTCTTTCTGGAAAAACAACTAAATCCCTGAGTGTTGGCAGGAATTAAATTCCCATGTATAATTCTCTTCTCAATCAAATTGTTATTTAAGATCTTGTTATTTAAGATATATATATAAAATATATATAACTCATATATATTTTATATATGAGTTACAATAGAAGATGGCTTTCAAATTATTTGCCATTTGTCAGAAGGTCTTTGAACTACCTAATTGATAGAAAATGGCATCCCTTTTATGTGGAAAGCTTGAATATGAAATCAGGTGGGAAAATATGGAATTACTTAACACTTCTAGTTTTTTCCTGGATGAACCCCTCCGCCAATACAGCTATTTCTGCATATGATGTATCAACACTGCAAATCAAACCAAGATAGTAAGACAAAAGAGACATAGCAAGAAGAAAAAAAATTGCAAAATGCTGCTGACAAAATATTGTTTTCTGTTTCCCAGATGAAAACACTTAATTTTGTCATGGGTGATGCTTCTGATGGTTCTGACATCATTAAGCTTTCTATCACCACTGAAAGAAATGTTCCAACCTACTACCTGCTACTACAGATTTAAATGGGATATGAAAGTCTTTCTTCAAACTTTATCTTACATTGCTTACTTGAGGATTTGACCCACCATCTTCCGCTGCTGTGGTTTCACCAAAACCAATGCATCCAAATTCCTCAGGATTTCTTAATCAATGTGAAAATCATTTGAGTTTTGGCCTCCAAAATATCCACACTATATCTCCATTACTTACGCATTTCTTAATACTCCATTACACTATTAGGGGATACTTCATTAACTTAATCCTAGATAGCCCACTGTATGGAGAATTCATGGAGATGCAGAGAGAAATTAAAATCCTACATTTTAGAAAATCTTCATGGAACCTGAATTTCATGTGGAAATTCATGCTTTAGAGCCACAAGTATAAAATCTTTTAAAAATCCAGTGGATTTATCTTACCTTCATTTTCATTCTGTTGCTATTCCATACAGAGATCTCTGGTTGGATCATTGTTTACATAGCAGGTTGTCTCATGGGTGCTGTTTCCCATCAATGCCAACATCAGAGAGAAATTCCATGATTTCTCACTTGCATGACAACCAACCCAGGATTATTGGAAACTGATAAGGCAAGACCAGTCATGATTATTGGTTACCAATCTAATTTCACATGTTTTTTCTTTAATTATCCATTTTTATTTTCTTTTTTTTTTTAATTTTTAGTTTTAAGAAAGGCAATAAGCTCAACTTTTATCTTTCCTGTTAAGTCATCTTTTTGCATATTTCTTTTTGATGTTTTTTCCAAGCCCTTCCAACAACACTCCAAATCCCTTGTTGCCAAAATTAAGGGATATAGTTTCTAATTTAGATTATATTTTTCATGTTCTTTTGGTCTTTAAAAAACAAGTACAAGTAATTGCTCATTTACAGTTCTTGGGTTTGTGTGCTTTACAATTATTTGGATCCTTGTTGATGTGTTTGTTTATCAGGGCAAGAAGATGGCAGAGTTAGTTCTTTGTTGCTTGTATTTCTCTGTGATAATGAACGAATGTGAAAAAAGTGCTATTTCAGTAAGAAGTAAGAGTATAGTAAGAGTGTAGTAAGAACAAAGAAGAGGAAACAGTGTATTCCTTTGTTCGGGAATCAAAATCTTGCAGACAGTTTCTGACCTGAGCAGCTCTGTTTCCTCTGAGATCTAGCCATCTGGTGTCTCTCTAGTTTTCTCTGTGCTTTCCAAAAGTCATTCATCTAGTTTCATCAACTGTGGTCCAAGCCCTTCAGTTTGCAACTTCTCCTTAAGTTTCTTCTCTTTCAGACATCTCCAAGAAGCACAACAGTTATTAAATGCAGTTTCTTCCAGGTTCTTAGCTATTTGACATCTCAAGCAGGCATTGATGAATTTTTTCGTGAGACCTAGATGGAAAGTGGCTAAAAGTTTGTGTGCGTTAACAAGGTCTGTCTTTCAAAGATCAAAGGCATCTTTACTAGCACAAATGCTTCCAGAACACTTGCATATTGTCCCAATTAATAATATTATATAAACCTCTCCAAAATTCCTAGGAGTGGGAGGTTTAGAAACTGCTGGGTTATTTTTGGAGATTATTTATAAAAGACTGTTATCCACAATCTGTGAGAGAAGCCACGCAAATGGGACATTCTGAAAAGTAAAAAATAGAAAATATAACCTCACTTCTTGGTACTACATAATTTTTTACTTTGAAAAAGCTTTCTTTCTGCTTTTTAGTGAAAGAAAATAATGGGAAAAGTACTTTATATTGTTAAAATATCTTGGTTATGACTTTAATGTAAAATGAGGGTATGAAATTAAAGAAGAAATGGAAGGAGATGTTAATTCAACTCCTTGATTTGGGCAATTTCACTGAAAGAAGAAGATATTGCTAGATTTCTCTGCATGATTTCCTTCAAATAGCAGTAGATGAACTTTCATAATCATCAATACATCTTATTCATCTATTGTACAGGTTTGTGAGTCAATTGGTCAATAGTGGATTTGTGCACAATAAAATATGTATGAAAGGATTATGAGGTATAGGAGGACTGGAGCTTTGGGTTCAGGATGAAGGCAAAGTTAAAATCTTCTGAAACATTTAGAAAGTAAAGAACTAGATAGATGGTAGGAGAAGAAGGTTGCAGCAATTATACCACAGCTAACCAATGACATGCCCTGGGCTTTGCTAAATCTACTAGATGTCCTAAGAAATCACATCTTTCCTGCAGAGGAGGGGTGTTGAGAAGATACCTACTGTCATGCCAAAGAGAAAAGAGCTGGCTTATAATGACATTGATGATCTCTCCTGAAAGATAACTGCTCTTACAGCTCTGTTTTGGTGTGGGAATATGGCCTGCCTTGTCTTTCTTATGCAGTACTATCAATTTGCATTGATTTATTTCAGCTTTGATTTTTGATCTAAATCAACAGTGTGAACTAGATTTCTTTGTATGGGCAAGAAAAGGGTCACTGTCATTTGCCTCTGTACAGTGGAATGATGGACTGTCTAGGAGACCCCTCCTAGAAAGAATTAGCTGACCAATAAATTAGTAAAGCCAGCCTTATGGTAATGCCTTATGGAGCACTTAATAGTTCTTGTTGATTCTCAGCTGATGCTTGCTTTAGGCTTAGTTATTCCTTAAGAATACTTTAGGATGAATAAAGGCTGAATGAACAGCATCATAATCAATAGCTGAAGTGCAAAATAGCTACCCTGGTCCATTGTATTACAGTCCTGCAGCACTGTTCCACAGAACTTTTAGGCTCTCTTCCAGATTCATTCAAGTACCATAACTAAGTGGTCCTGTATTTTGAGATAAAACTCAAAATGATGTTTCTCTCCTTACCTTCACCCTGTATTTTAACTTTCTCTTTAATAATATTTTATTATACTTATTCTTTCCTTCATTGCAAGTCTTGTGACTTAACCTATAAAAACCAGTCATCAGATTGGATGTTTTTACAACAGAAGAATTCCAAACTCCCCACTAAACTAATGCCAGCAGGCACTTTACATGTTAAGAAGTAGTAAAATTGCCATTGGCCTTTAATACATTTAGGTCATACTAGAGGATGATGATTGTCTCTCGGATTCAGCAGGCTTTAATGATGCTACTTTTTAAATGCATGAAATTACAACAGGCAATGGGCAGAAATGGATGCACAGGAAGTTCCACCTGAATATGAGGAAGAACTTTACTGTGCAGTGACCGAGCACTGAACAGGTTGCTCAGAGAGGCTGTGGAGTCTCCCTCACTGGAGATATTCAAGAATGATCTGGACACAATCCTGGGCTATGTGCTCTGGGATGACCCTGCCTGAGCATGGAGGTTGGATCCAGATGACCCACTGTGGTCCCTTTTAACCTTAACAATTTTGTAATTCTGAGATTCTGTGAAATTTTCCAAGAGTTTTCAGTTAGCCTGACTGCTCCTCTTAAAACTAGCTGATATGTTGACAGTGACCTGAAAGAGGTGATTTGGAGATCCCAACTTAGAGACTAGCCAAAAGGCTTTTGATTCTATATAACAGGCAAAAATTTAATATTTTCTTAATTCTTAAAATGTTTATTTATTTGTTACTTGTCAAAATATCAGAGCAAAATCTGTTATTTCTGTTCACAGACATTTCCCATTCAAATAAATGATAAGATGCTCTCTTGGTGTGGAACAGTTTTGCTTATGTTGCCTAGTAACAAAAGGAAAAAAAAAGAAAAATGGTGAAAAGCAGAACTTAGGAGCTGGTAAAACGAGCAGTAATATTTACATCAATGGAATAAGAATTCTTGCTCCCTTGGTGATGACTGCAAGTTTATCACAGTAGCACATTTACAATGCTCACTGTTTGAAACGCTGGCTAAATCTGTGTCAAAAACTTGTCTATGTCCACTCATACTGTAGGAGTAGAAAGATGTAATCTGTGGTCTTTTCAACTGCAGAGCCCCATTCCATTTTCTTCACCATCTTGTGAATATTCCAAAGGCAGTTCCCTTTGGTTTAAAGAGTGCTACCTATGAAAGCTGACTACTATATCTATCTCTGCTTTGCAGTCTCTGACAATCTTACATTTTTATCATTGCCGTTATAGAATATTTTTAAGGAACAGCATTTTTTGTTAGTGTCATCCAGTACACTAACTCGTTGCAAATATATGTAATACATTTTTCATCAGATTTTCACAGAATTTTAATAATTTAATGTAGTTTAAAAAAAGCAGTTCACTTTAGGATGCATTCATAAGCATACATAAATCTTTTTGCATAATGAATATTGCTAAACTTCTTACTGATAGCTTATGTAATCATTTTTGCTAAAATTTTTGCTATTTGCCTGGTCACAAACTGCATATTTTCAAAACCCCAGGTACATTCACTAAAACTGACAGCTTCTCTCTGATAAATCATGTCTGCTGACCGTCAGCAGTGCAAGCAGTAAAATCACTCAACAGCAATCACACACCACCTTTGTCCCTATTTGGATGGGGACAAAGTCTGCCCTGGTATCCCAGATGCAATCCTATGCACAGATGCATGTGGACCAGACCCTCGCACTAATAAGCTGCCTCAAAAATGTCATGCAGCAAATAAATGTGATTCAGAAGAGAAGTTTTAATATTGTGAACTAAATTGATTTTTAAGGCTAGCAATGGGAAAATGTGTTCAAATTGAGTTTGAAAATACACTGCAAGGTATGTGGTCATAAACTGTCGAAAATAATTGACTTCAGCTTCTCTAATTTTAGGGTGGAGGGTGAATGTTGGTAAGAACAGGCAAAGAAATTAGGATTCTCTTTCATATGCAGGAACATTTATTGTTTTGCAAAGATAAGAGTGGCATTTAAGGGAAGTTATAACAATAATAGCTTTTGAAGGATGTGTTCAGCTAATAACTTGTAGGTAGGAGAGGAAGGAGGAGGAGTGCATGAAGGTGTAAATTATACATACATATATGTGTTTGTGTTTCTAGTGTATGGTAGAGAAAGGACAGTGAGAAAGAGGGACAAGTGACACATGGAATTCAGGGAGCACTGAGATTGAAGGGAAAAGTAAGGAGAAAAAAACCCCATCTATCTCATTACCAGTCAGGAACGAATTACATTTCCACACAGCGTAACCAATATAGTCCACTAAAAAAGCTAAAGATTATTTGCAGGCTTTTAAAAATAAGATAATTATTATTATTTTAGAACCAAAATGTTCTCCTTCATGTTCTTTGATGGATCCAACCTACAGTACTTCTAAAAGTGCTTTACACAGGCAGGGGATCCTGATGAAGAACAATGATATTCTAGACCCTTCTAAGTGAATAGCAGCTTACAAAAGTGTCCCACTTACAGCAAGGAAGATTATTCTTTTAATAAGCTATATTTTCCTGGGAAAATGGTGGTTTGTTAGAATCTGAAGCATGGGATTTTTCAGGAAAATGCAGGGGGTTTATGAAAACTTAGTTGAGAGAGTATTCTCAGATCAAGATCTGTATTAAGGTCACTTATATGATCTAGAGAAGACCTGGCAGTTGGAGTCATTCCCATTGTATCTTGTGCAGTCTCTGGGCATACACAGTGGTGTGGGGATGCTAACAGCTCAGGGTGTTCCACTTGTCAGCCTTCTGGTGACATCATTTCCAGCTCTTTTTATTGTCATGACATCACTGTTTGCAGAACATGACCAGAGTTTACATTTAAAACATCTACATTCTTGGAAGGTTTTTCTTTGGGTGCAGGAATCCTTTGCACATGGCACAGCTGCAAAGATGGGGCCTCGTGAGGTGGCCCCTTAAAAACAGACAGATGCCAACCATCAAGGCAACTGTGCTGATGAACATTTTGCATAAGAAAAGCACAAACTGAATGTGTCTATGTATATATTATTGTACATATATACATACATGGCTTTTAATATATATATATTTATATACAAAGCAACTTAAAAGAGTTGGTCATTAAATTGCAATATATAACTAATATGACACAAAACTTGAAATTCATGCATCAACAGTATAATGGGCAATAAATTGTCAAATTGATGAGATTAAAAGCTATTTTCCTTTGATTATTTTTTGTGATATTTTCCCTGGTATTAGAACAGTTGCATGGGAAATAAATGCATGTGATATTCTGGGTTAACTTTTTTAATGTGCTGAATTTCAATATTTTTTGTTACCACATACTTAATAAAAAGCAATAGGAAAGACACTGGAAACAGGCCTAAGACATTATTTTTGACAGATTGTTGTCCTTTGTTTGTTGATTTAGTTAACAATCTTAGCTAGATTTCTAAGGCATAATGAGAGCCTGTTTCCATTTAAGATACACAAATCAAGGGTCCCAAAGTGGGAAAATATTCTGTGTTTGTTTTAAATACTTAATTACAGAATCATTAAAGTCTAAAACACAAAACAAGTCAAACCCACTTACATTATATTGTCTTTTGGGATGCTAATCTGACCTAATGCTAGGTTTTGACAGTGCCATTCTTTTCTGTCCTTGTAGTCAATGGAAAGACCTGAGCTTGATTCACATAATTAAATGTAATTTATATGATTAAACTGATATCAGTATGAGAAATATCACACCATAAAAAAAGCTGTTTCTCCATGCTGGAAGGGATCTTCTCTCCTTTTCAATTTCTTCCTGCATAAGAAGTAGCCCTTCCACTTTTTTTTGTTCTCAATAGGACACTGAGTCAGTATCAATTTGTGTCCTTGCATATTTCCAAGATTTTTTCAAGAATCAAGTGTTGCTAAAGTATGACAAATTATGTTCATGCTGTTACAGACTCCTTGTGTGGCAGTTCCACACCAAAGAGTTGTGAAGAACGGACCAACACATTGTCAGTCATGCCAAAGAGCTAAAAACACGTGAGAAGAAACTTCTGATTTTTCTTCAAATTATACACATTAATAATAACAATTGCATGGTATATTGCTTAACAGTTTGTCGTCTACATACAGAGGTATTGGTTAGCCTAAGAACATATTCTTGAATGTGCAATTGGTTTTATGTGCAACTAACAGTGGCTTAATAGAGTATAATGAGTAAGTCACTGATACAAAAGTGAAAGCGGAAAAAACTACTGAAAGGCAATTCCCACTAAACACAGAAAAAGCATTAAAAGGAAAATATTTTCTGGTATGCTTTTAACTTCTTTTAGCTGAATTTAAACTGTTGTGCAGATGTGATCCACCACATACCTTGCACTCCCTGTGTGCAAGCTGAGGGACCTGACATATGATTCCCATCTGGTTCTCCTACAGGGTGAGAATCAGAAAAAAAGCATGCAGTCATCTCTTCTTCCCATATGAGCTCTGAAAACATTTTACTGGTGGACTTGGCAGTGTTAGCTGTACAGTTGGACTCAATCTTACAGGTCTTTTCCAAGAAAAATTATTCTATGATTTTATGGTTGGTGTGTGCATCCAAACTGCTGCACCCATTTTCATAAGACTACTTGAACTCTTTTCAGTGTGCGTGGCTCACTTCACAAGGTATTAAACTTATCTGAGAAATCTTGGTTAAAAAAATTTGTGTTAGGAGCAGCATAAGGAAGGATTTTGCTGGGTGGTAAAATGAAAAAAAGAGTTTGTTTAAAAATTTATGAGACTTTTAAGATTAGTGTTTAAAGTGTGTTTGGTTTCCATGTAATACAATAAAATACTTCCACGATAATTCAGAAATTTTTAGTGTGGTAAGTGATAAACACATACCTTTTGATGCTAAGGTCAGAAAGCCAACAGCTCTGCTGGATCAGACACATAAAAGGAACAGTCTAAGTACTTTAAAAATGGTGTGCACCAGGAGATCATTTGCAGGGAGGGGGGAGAGAAAGGTGTTCACACTCGTAATGGGCTGATGTTATTTTTACACTGCCTATTGCCATTAATATATTTGAAAAAAACCTCTTTTTATGGTCCTCCACATTTATGTCCAGCATCAGTTCCAGCTGAGCTTTGGCCACACAAATTTTCTCCCAACAGTGGCAAGCAGTATTGTTGTATTTTTCCCATGTCACCTGTCCTTGCTTCCACTGGGCATACACCTTCCTTTTTTGGCTTATTTCCAAGAGAAGATTCATGTTCAGCCAAGCAGGCCTTCTGCCTCGCCTACTTGACTTGAGACATCTGGGAATTCCTGTTCCTGTGCCCTTAGGAGGTGATGTTTAAAAAGTGGTCAGCACTGATGGACCTCAGGACCTGCAAAAACTTTTTCCACAGGTCCTTATTAACTAATTCCATGAGAAGCCTGAAGCCTACTCTCCTCATGTCCAGAGATGAGGTTTTGCTGCCACTTTTTCTCCTGTCAACTGAGATTTTAAATTCTGTTGTTCTTCTTATTAGGGTCTGGGGCACTTTTTTTTTAATGACAAATATTTATATGTGAATTTCAAACACTGAAATAATAATGAGAGCTAAATAATTAATAAATGGTGGATAAATGGTGGTAGAGTCCTATTGTTTATAATATTTATGCCAAATATCCAGGTAAGGCTTGTCTGATAGTCTAATATAGATATTACTTAGGTAACATTAATATATTTAACAAAATTTAAATATTTTTAATTTTTAATTTATTATTAAGTCACACCTCTAAAGTGTTTAGCACCAGTCATTTATTGACACCTTATCAACAATTTATGGAAGTGATATTACTGACAACTCTATTGGATCATTTATGAACTGCTTTTCAGGATATATAATTATATAAACAGGGTATTTCTTTTCAGAAAACTTTTTTATTCTGCCATTCATTTGAGGAGTAAGACATTTAACATCTCTTTGTAGTTTATTATCACAGTGAGACACTAGTAGTCAGGAGGTAAATGACAGAAAAAAATGCCTATGAACCAGATTTAAGAAGTAACAGTAATAAATCAAATTCAGATTTTTTTTTTGCCTTCTCTTCTTTATGCACTTATTCTTAAAGCATAAACATTTGTGGTCTGTTTTGTGAAGCAATTGATTTAAGACGAGATACTTGAGTTATAGAAAACACAAAATGGCTTTCTAAATGCCTTTATTTAGAATCAGCTAGCATTAATGCTTTCATACAGAAAGCCTGAATTATTCTCTGAAGGGAAGATATAGTTTCTTTGAGAAGAGGATTTCATAAATTGTGCTTTGTTAGCACTTGGCAATCATCAAGGCAGGAAAGGCAGGGTAAGCAGTGCTGGTATTTTGTTAGTACTCCCACTGTAATAAGTAAGAGCTTGCAGAGAAAAAACGTCCATTGAAGAATGTCATACCAAACTTGATAAGAAATCCTCTAGCAAATAATGCCTTGTGAGTTCAGAAACGAAGACATGATTTCACAAGAAATTTTCAAACATTAAGTAACAACAAAAGTATTCTATAGAAATCTTGTTTGTCGATTGTAAGAGTCCAGGATATCTCCAACAATACTCCAGACTGTACTTGTAAGCATGGCAACAATCTCTGCCCATATCTTCCACTTAGCTCAGTGTCCCTGAATGAACACCCTGTTGTGATTAATGCTTGATTCCTCCTGGCCATGTGGGCTTTTTGTTTTCTTGAATGCATATGTTCATTGTACTTGGTGGTAATTATTGCTAATACTCTATTAAGGTGAACAAGTGGAAATACATTTCTCACTGTATGTGAGTAATATGTTAGAGGCACATTGCAGGAGGCAGTACTGAATCCACTTGCATCTTTAAGTGAATTGTCCTATTCAAAACGCTTAATTTCTGCTTTGCCTCTAGATGGAGACAAACATTTGTGGCAAACATCATTGGAAGTCTATAATTCGGTTAGCAAGTGCCAATTAATCTGAGGGTTTGGTGCATCTGGATATTTTTCAATCTGTTTTTCTTTTGCTTTCTTCCATGCTCAGTCTTTTATCCCTAGGAATCTACTTTCCTGTTCCCTCCCACAAGGAAAGCTGATTCCTAGCAGTAAAAGGTCATTGAACTTTCTTCTGCTCCCATTTTAGAGCCGACTCTTTCATTGAACTGTTTCCCATTTTACCTTACAGGGTTGCTAGTGGATCAGAGGAGAAGCATTCTTTCTTGTTCCAAAGTACAGGGAAACATTCTGGGATGACAAAATCTGTTGAGATGGAAATCTATCTTAAAAAAAACAAACACTGACATGAAGCAAAGTCACAACCTTTTTTTCTACAAAGGCTGTTTCTGGTCAGCTTTTCACTCTTTTTACTTCCCAGCTTTTATTATGAATGATATGTTTGGGCTAAAATCTTTAGAACATAAAAAGCTGTGCTGTCCAACCCAGTAGTTGCCTTTGGCAGTTGGAAAACATGATCTTGTTTAGGGAGATTGCACAAACTTTGGTATTTTCTGTGATCTGTTTCCATCATATTATACTGTCTGGGGGAGGAAATAGCAATTAGGGATGACAATAGGCACAATTCTGCCTAATCTCATTGGTATTTGTTTAAAGATTTGTGTGTGAATTTTTTGAATCCCATCTGAGGAAACTGAAGGTATCTGCCTCCTGTGGCAATAAACTTCAGGAATTCATTAACCTCAGTATAAACTTTGCTTTAGAGATTACTAATTTCAGAGAGTATGTCATCATTTCAGTGTTTCATTATTTGGTGAAAAAGAATTCTGCTCATCCCATACCCTTCCACAAGGTGCATCTGGGGAGCCGGGAGTGACAAGTGATCCCCAAGGCCCCAGGGAGCACGGCAGCTGGAGAAAGCCCCAGCTCCATCTCCAGGTGAGTCTGTGGTGAGGGGCTGATGGCCCTGGGGACTAAAATGGGTCCTGGTCCAGGGGTGGGAAGAGGCGCAGGGGACACTAGGACCAGGCCATTCCAGCCTGTTGGGAAGCCTTGTGTGCTTTACTTTGAAAAAAAAGTACTTTATATTCTTTTTTTTTTTTTCAGATTTGCGAATCTTTTCAGTTTAATTAGATAGATTTAATCCCTATTTTAATAGTTATTTAGGATCTTTGAACAATGCATTCATTTCAAAGGCAAACTAATGAAAAATTAACAGAAAATACTTTTTTAAAATCATTTTTCTCCAGCAGAATTTGTGGTATATACACTGAGTACTTTGATATTTGCTGATTCTTACTTATCCAATTTAGACTGGTTCCTCTGTACAATAGGCATGTATGTGATTGCATTTTGTGTTGGCATGATAAATGGTTGGGCATCTTCAACTGAGACAGTCAAATGAACATTTGTGTGGCTAGATATTTCTTTCATTGCTCAAGGCTGGCATTCCTGAACTAACCCTATTAAAGTTAGTGAGAGAATTCTACACTTACAGCAGTGAAACCTGGCCTTCTGCAGTAACAGAAGCTGCAGGAAGAAGAAGAGTAGTTAGCTGTGTTGTGCCAGCTAAATTTGTACTTCTGACTGGTGTACTTTGTTAAAGTCCTAATTCTCTAAACTGAGACCTAAACTCAGATGTAGCACATCCAATTCTTAAAATCCAAATCTGACAATCCTATTTGAAACTATTTGTAGGGCTCTTGTTCAGCCAAATAAGAAATACCAATAGGATTTAAAATGGCACATATAATCTTAATGAATAAGTGTTTATTCATCAAAGTGCCAGTTAAATCACTAAACTTGGAAAAGACTCACAAGAGCTGCAAAACAGAATTTATTCTCCCATTCCCTCATTTTGAGCAAGTCCATGGATATATCTGTTTTATTTGCTGCGCCTCTCATCTCTTTAAAACTTATGTTATATAGATAGGAGAATTGAATATCTGCAAAGATGATATTACACATTTTTTGTCAATTCCTAAGTTGATAAATTGAAAAGCAAAGACATTTTATTGCCCACTGGATTTTCTTACCAATCCCTTGTTGATAGCCTCAATTCATTCATTCTGTCTGCAGAAATCTTTTGTAGCTTTGCTTTTGTGTCCACTGTGTTCAATAGGAGAAAAAAAACATTTAAGCAGTACTGATTATTTCCAATCAGGTTTCTGAAATCTTTAGTGTTGCTTGTTGCAGGAATGTTACCAGTATTGCAGTCAGCAATAAAAGAAATAAAAGTATTGCAAAGTATGCTTTAGAGGTTTACATATTTAACCTTTTACATACCAAACACAAATAATATTATGTAGAAGATAAATATGAAGCTAACTAGATAACCATATATATATGTACCACAATAAAGGTTATAAACCATTGTATCCTTCTGCAACCCAAACCCAAATTCCATGCAACAAATACCAGCTCATTTATGCGATCATGGTTGCACTGAAAGCAACAAAGCCCTGATTGTCACTAGTAGTCCAAGACCATGCATAACTGGGTTTTTCCTACCTCCCATGTTTGTATGCCATTTTTTCCTTTTCCTGTAAAAACAGTGCAGTGGTGGTCCTCTAAACATCTGTTCAGTGACTGTATTGGCCATTTTTTTTCGAATGCTCTGTGTTTTTTAAAATAACTTGTATGTTGTGCTCTAAATTTGTATAATCATCAGATAATGTGAAGTTGGTTATGAAGTACATTCTGATTCTTTGGTTTGATTGGTACTGCCTATAGCAAGATATAGGTATCTCATTTGTAGATCCAGAACTGCACAGCATAGAAACATAAATTGTTTCCATTCCTTTGAATAAAATATTCTAGCACAACAGCATGTCATGTCATAGCCAATTTCTACAGGCTCTTTTCAGTGGCTCCCATGCATGGGCAGAAAGGGAAAAGTAAATGAGAGGATTTGGTTAGAAATAATTTTGTGGCTTTTCACTGGGTTGATCTACAGGTAATTCCGATATAGTGCTGGCTCAGAAATAGATGGGAGGTGTGAACAATTGACTCATATTTTTTTTATGTAGTTCACAAGTTAGCTTATTAGAATAAAAGAATCTTCCTGGTTATATCTAGATTTTTAAAATTTATTTCTTGCACATCTTGATCTGAAAGGTATGGAGGTGTCATTCATAGATCACTTCTTAGATGATGCACAGAATTTTTCTTACACGAAAGTCATGTCTCCAAAGCTGTTTCTTCTGATGCCTGCCCAAAAGTCAATTTATTACAGCAAAGTTGTTATAGTCTTTTCACTTTCATATGTGACTTAAAAATAACCTAAAAAAAGTCAGATGCTCCTGACTTTCTGTGTATTTGCTATGTAAAAAAATCCTCTTCTTAATTTTTTTTTTTAATTTAGCAGAAGAGTTTATTATTGCTATTTCTGATTAAAAAAAGAGACACGTGCTTCTGTGTGTCCTACTATTGCTCTTCTGTAACTAAGGCTTGGAGCCTAATTTTGCATTTTGCTGTGAATTCTTTTCATTTTCAAGTGCAGAGAAATAATCATTCTTTCTGCATTAGTTTTGAAAGTTTGCCATCACACACAATTCCAGGAAATCACTTTCATTTCAAAACTGTTTTCTTCAGCTATTCCAAAGGTACTAATGTAAGACAAAAGTATCTGGAAGAAAAAGAAAAATGGGAATTGCAGTCTAGTTTGGCTGATGCAGGGAAATGCCAACTATATCTCTTGTCCCCTAAATCCAGAGTAAATCTGCCTGAAGAGATGCTCGAAGAGGCACAGACTGGAATTGAAGTAAGCAGGGCTTGCCTTAAATGGAATCTCAGTCTGCTTTGGAGAGGAAAGTTTACTTTTGTCAACCTCCCCTCAAGCTACAATAATGTGTCAAGATACACTTCTGCAATTGTGAAAGCCTTTGCAGACCTTGGTAGATGAATTTAGTTGTGTTTGAAGTCAGTTTGTCACTAAAGGCAAAGTCACAGACTCCAGAAAAGGGCTGACTTATTTGTTTAAAGAATGAGCGGTGAAATTGAGATACCGGTTAATTGGAATCCATTAACTCTTCGGCTAACTGCTTTTGGAACACAGGGATCATCATTCTCATTAGGTATGTGTTTGTATTTAAGTCTCCTTAGCCACTTATAGTTGTGTTTCTGGATCTTCTGGATCTCCCTGGCTTGGCACTGATCTCTTCTTTAAGGAGTTCACCTGCTTCAGACTCTTCATGAACCTGATCCAGTAAGAGTGTTCAGAGAAGGTCTGTCACTAAAGAGACTCTGGTTTCCCCATTTTAAATTTTTTTTTCTTTGAGCATAATTATCATAAAATAATCTAGTTGTGGAAAAACATCGTTAGTAAAGAAATATTTGCAGCTGATGCTTTTGCCAGTCAGCACAACTTAATTAACACAATTGTACTTGTAAAAGGGTGTACTTGTACATGGGTGTATTGTCTGGAGCCTTCTTACCTGAAGAATTCCATCTGATTTGTTATTTACCACAGTCCTGCTTAGGTGGCACAGTTTAGGTGAAGAACAGCTTGCACAGCCTGGGGGTGTATAAGCTCTGTAGCTGCCCCATTTGGGCAGAGTCCGTATCAGCAGAGCCTGCTAGGCTACTGCTGCTTTGTGGTCTCTCCCATCAGCTGCAGTAAAACTGCTACTGGTCTGACCTGATCTCAAGTGCATTCCAGTTTTTCTGCAACAGTAGGAGCTGCCTGTATAGAACCTGCCTGTAGAAACGTCACAGAAAAAAAGTTATCCCACTGCCTCAAAAGAATAGCAAAATGTTCTTTGTCTGCAACATTTTTAATTGCGTTGCATCAATACCAAGGGTCAGAAAACATTATGGTTAGTACATAGCCTGATTTTGTAACCCTGTTGTAAGGGTAATTCTCTGAACTTTGGATTCTTGCTTTTATTTCTGTAATTTTTCCTAAACAATCTTTGGGTTAAGAAAATAATTAATTCAAACTAAACCAAGAATCTTTCCACAAACTAAAGTGCACACTATTTTTGTCTTGGGATTGACCATTTTATTTAGTTTCCTTCAGCTAGAGGAATGCTCCAAGCATGGTCTATAACAGCTTTCTCAGTACTCAGGCATTTTTAGAAAGACATTTGAAGAATAAAACTAAATAGATAAAAAAAAAAAAAAAAAAAAGAGAGAGAGAAAAAAAAAGCCAGAGAAATGGATTACTCCATTTAGCTTTATATCATGATGCTGACACAAAACTTTAAGGACATATTGATTGTTTTGTGGAAAAATCAGAGTGAATGAATTTCATTTGGTAAGGGATTTACTTCCAGGACTTTGAGGGCAGATCTTAGTAGAAATGGTGTGTGATGGCTATTATTAAAATCTGCTTTTCATAATAGCCATTTATTTAATTCTTTTAATTCCAGTTCTTTCATTCAATATATTTCAAAGTAAACAATTCCATGCGGTCCAATGCTGAGAAAAAGACAAGTTTCTGATGACTACATTTCAAATCTTTAATATTTAATACAATAAAAGATATTGAAACTATATGAAATTTTAAAGCTCCTGAGGTCCTTTCAAGTTGAAAAAAATGTTGTCAGATAAGGAAAAAACCTTCTAAGTCTATGTGCAGAGATCAGACATAATTTTGATCATGAGCAAAATAGATCTACTTTTCAGGGTCACTCCAGGTGTATAGGTGTATATAGGAAAGATAGGTCATTGTTTCAGTTGTAATTCCCCAAGCTTTATCCTTTCCTAACACACCTTTCTTCTTCTCTTGAGCAGGGTGTGACTTTTGTACTGATCGGAAATTTCACTTAGATGGGTACTATAAACGTCATCATTTATTCAATTTAAGTAGTGTTGGTCAAAAAGCTTTTCAGGGATACAATTTCCTATCACAGAAAGGCAGTATTTTTGAAAAATATATTTTTCTAAAAGTCCATTATTTCCCACAAAATAGCAAAAGGAATTTGTGAAATTTTTTTTTCTATAAAGATCTTATTATTTCTGATTTTTTTTTTCTGTCTATACTTTTGAAATACAGAATGCTACTTCTTCACTTTTACAAGAAGCCCACATAAAATAACACTCAGTACGAACTACAATGACAATATAAGCTGATTTAGAAAACAAGCATAAAACATTACAGTACTGAAAAGGTGACAAAATCACACCCTTAGAAACTGCACTTTTAAAAATATTAAATGTAACACATCAGAAGTGACAATGTTGGAACCTACCTAACAGAAAACAAGAATCTAGATGAACATCCTCAAAACCAAATGACAAAATTTCAGAGGTTCCCATATGGCTGGATTCAAGTCACCTACTACTATATATGTGCATGACATTCAAAGCAGAAAGAAATTTGTAAAGATCTGTCAAGACCAATGGTGTTATGGTGTTTTCATTACTGCAGAATTGTCCTTATATGGTGACCAAAAGGAAGTTAAAGTCATCTTTCCATAGGCACACTCCACATACCAGCAAGACATTCTCAATTTGGCTGTACTATTGGACATAAATCTATATTGATGCATTTATACTTTCAAAATAAAGATTTAAAAATAACAAGAAAGAGTCATCATTTCAGTCAGGTTTACAGGAAGGTCTACCTATCTAATATTTTCAAGCTACTATTCTATGTATTTAATATTTTTTAGGCATCTGGAGACAGACACTGCAATAATTAAAAATATAAAAACATGCTCTGAATTTATCATCACAAGTCATACCCTAAGTGATTCATGTTTCTGAAGTCTCAGTGATATTTGTTAGAACTCAGAAAGGGTTACAATCAAGGTGTATACTTAATCCATATTTTCCAATCACAATAATGTGGACTGACAGGGCAACAAGCAGTACATTTTCACAAAGAAATAAAAAATGGAGTTATTTGCAATCACATGCACGTATTCTCTGCATTTTTCCTAATAAAAGAGACAGCAGTTATGTTGCTATCATTCATTCCTCTATCTCAACAACAGTCAGTTTCAAAAGGAACATGAGTTAAATGCCTCTGTCTTCAGAAGAAAATCTTTTTCATCAGTTTGTGTCTCTCTTTATGCATGAGTGGAAATACATAGATGGAGATAATTCCTTGTACTTCACTCTAGATGACAAAGAAAGTTGTTAGGACTTCAACATAGTCATAATCATGTAGGATTCAGCCCTGGATTTGCAGGTGTCTGTATTTCATTTGCCTACCTGTGTATCACTGCCTAAGATTCCACTATAGTCCATGGTGACCTAGTGTATAAAGTCTGTGAAGTCAGGATGAGATTGAGATGGAAAACCAGACATTTGGTGAACTCTAGGGACTATTAACTTTACTGACTTGATGTCTGCTGACCATCTAGCTCAAATGCAGACACACTATGGACACTGTCTTCTAGATTTGAAACTAAATTACAGTCAGATTCTACAGCAATTTTTCATCTGGTGGTGGATGTTTAACCTTAGATGTTGCACTACGCTTGTGTATGCCACTTTAAAGTATAACTTAATTAAGGGAATGACATTTCCTTTAGTAACAAAGTTTAGTCCTTGCTGGACCTTCTAGAAGTAGAAATCTATCTTTTATGATTTCTGCAAATCCTCTGCTTCTTCATGTCTACACCTATGACTAACACTCATATTTTTCTTTAGCAACCCACCATCTCAAAGGTAACAGTAAAACCCAGACAACTTAGTTATAGTTAGAAAAAATGTATGTAGTTTTTTGAATCTGATGTAAAGAGAAAAAAAATTGTGAAAGATATTCCTGAGGATCTGAAAATGAGTATATACCAATCCTACACTACTTTCTGTTACTGATCAATCCCTAAGCAACTTCCTGTGAGAAATTATGCTTCTGATTAATCTATATCATGTTTTATTCCTGCTGCTGCTGAAGCATCTTTCTTGTGACTGATTTGGCTTCATTCTGAAGACTAGCTAGGCTCTCAACCAGTGCAGATGGCTACATGTTCAACTATTTGAGATCCTCTGATCTCAAATCAAATAGATTTCTGTTTGTGCTTTCTGACAAAATGAAAATACCCCTTTTTGACATCAGCTGAAGAGTAGAAGACATGAAGCTTAACTAGGCAAATGCTGATATGTAAAGCATGGTCTAACAATTTCACTTGGGAGAAAATATTAGCATAGTAATAAAATTAATGTTAATATCTGAGGTGGTGCAGGTGGCTCCAGCCACTCTGCCTCATGAGAATTCAGACAACCAGCTGTGGTGGTCAGCAACCCAAGGGTAGTATAACACTTTCAGTTACGGTGAGAACCCCTGAGTCCTTTGTTCTGATTTTTGCATGCTTTCCCCTGATAGGTTAATGTTTTCCCCTCCCAGTTTTATGTATGAAGTTATGTATATTCATTTCCCTTGTTTAATATGTATAAGTTCCGGAAAGTTCTTTGTTCCTTGACGCCCCATTGGATCCTTCCCCAAGTCCCTCCTATATGTTGTTCCCATTGGTTCCCTTACCGTCAACCCCGCCTACTTGTCCCTATCCCATTGGATGTGATCCCTTTCCCCGCCTTTCCTATCCCCACTATAAAATCCCTGGTCCCTTATCAGATCCTTGGCTCTCTGGCTCTTCGTCACTGCCCTTTCACCAGAATAAACCTGGGTGGAACAAATACGGAGAGTGCCCTCTCTTACTTCTTTGCCTCTGCTACTGCGTGGCTACTTGACCAGCTTAGTGGGTAGCTGCCTCAGGTGAGGAGCTCAGCTCCGTCTCCCCACTTTGTTTGTGAGTGTGGGACTGCCGTAGAGTGGACGGGACCGTAGCTAGACCTCCGGGCCCCTTTTAGCTAGCACGCAGCTCCCTGTCAAATATCATTAACATATGTGGTAGTTTAAACGCGTTAACATAGTTAACATAATAATCTGTGGAACGGATGAGCTCCTTAGTAGAACATAGATCATGACAAATGGTGTTTTCACAGAATTTTAAGGAGAATGAGTGACACTTAGCATGGTCAAAATATATGTTTATCTACCCTGCACTCATCTTCCATCAGAAACTTTGGTATATACAAAAGGAGACAAAGTAACATCTCATCACAGGGATGTGCGTCTCTATCAGAACCTGAATTTGTAATACTCATTATGTCTATGAATTACAAGCAAGATCCAAGGCATTTACCAACCAAATAATTCCTCCTTTTGCTGATAAAGATAATACAGTAGATAACTTAAATCACAAAAAAATTGCCATACAGAATATTTTGAATAATATCTTAAATGGGCTATTATATAGTTTCAAGTCTTTAGCAAATAGTATAGTGATAAGAAAATTTCATGGCACATTAGTAATACATCTAAGCAGTAACCAAGGTAAAACTGCTCAAGAAAGTCCATTAACAAATCTGATCCATGAACGTAGAATCTTTTTCAATCACATTAGGTTCATGATGAAGAAAAAGCACTTTTTTCTTCATCTGATTAAGGTTGTTAAATTTGAAAATGGTGAGAACGTGTACTCAATCATCGTACATGTGTTTTTCTGATAAGAGCAATATTAGAAGCATCAAGATACTACTTTGTAAAGTACATAAATAAGACAAAACTTCTCACTAAGGAGAAAAATACTTTATCAAATGTTCTTGGAAAACAGCACCCATCACCTGTTACTGAATTCTTAAATCAACCTGGTCTAAGCAGTGCAGACAGGGAGTATAAATGCATGGTAAGATCTAGAATCTGAACATTTCGTTAACATCATTGCAATGAAAGAGGAAGATCATAAGATTATATTGTGAAAATCTGCATCTTCATTAAAATCTTAAAACGTCAATTTCACCTGTACCAAAGAGAGGACAAGATGGATTTTATCTACTAAACACTGTATTTGTTCTTAGAGAAATTAATAAATAAGGCATTTGAGATAATACTTCATGGAAATAATCTAATTTTCTGCATGAAATATATAAAAGAAGCCCAGAGAAAGAATATAATTTCACAGAAAATACGTAAGTCTGAGCAACAGTTGACTTCAGTTATGTTTACCCATCTCGCAGTATCAAACATATGGATTATTCAGCTGTTCCAGTATCCAGAACCCAAATTTGTGTATGGTATTGTTAATTAATTCCAAATGAATGCTCAGTCGAGAACTGCTTTTACAAAGAAAGAAGTGAATTCTTATGGTACAGTCATGCAACTTGATATTTTGCCCTTAAGCACATGAGCGCATATTTCTCTCTTTATAAAATAAAGAACAAAATAGTTGAGAACATCTACACGATATGTTTTCATAAATTCCTCTTTGAAAATAAATGAGAAATAGGCAAATATGAAGAAATGGTGAAGTCTGGAAAGGCAGCAGAATTTTGGAATTCATGAACAAAGTAAACGTCATTGATACCTTCCTGCAGTTGGCCCTTACTGATTTCTGCATTCATGAACCAATTGTCTTCACCTGCAGTTTTCTCTTCATGGGATATTAGGAAAATTGTCATTCCTCTTGAAGAATTTTCATGTTAGCTATCAAATAATTTATATATTTTTAGAAGATACTCCTGCAAGTGGGAACCATTGGCTCCCTACAGAGGCTGTCCTTTTTTGTAGCTTGACCTTCTATCCACTGTGGCCACCAGTTTATAATTCCCAGTTTATATGCAGGAATATAAATTGTTCTGTGCTTAAGACTCCTGAGATTTCTCTTTTAACAGCTGAAAGAACTTTCCCTCCTTGTTCAGATTGTACATAGCCTGGACTATTGACCTTGTTAAAAACTCCTGGTCCCACTATATTTGTCACAAATATACCTGTGAAATTGAGTTCAGGATTTGAATTTTGGAACAACAAGGCAGATAGAAACAGTTTGGGACATATTTAATGGCAATGGGACTAAACTGAGGTAATGAAAATATTTAAAGAGTCAGGAGAAATACCTTGACATTGAGGTTTAGTAGATCCTGGAATAGCTTCCTAAAGTGATCACGCTTACAGAATACTCATTTTAGAAATTTAGTACAAATACAAGGGCTTGCAGGGGGAGTATCCCAGATTTGGGACTTCATAATATTTTGGGAGGCAATACCATTTAAACAATCAGACAGATTTATTGTGAGATCTATGTTTAAATAATAGGCTAATAATAATAGGTTGTCTAACATTCATTGACTTTATTATCTTTGGGTCTTATTGTTCACATATAGAAAGTAGGAAAGTATCCAAATTAATCTGCAGTTTTGTTTAAACCATCAGATAAGAACAATGACCCAAAAAGTGTACGAGTATGCCCTAGAATTAATAAGTATGTCAGCAGATATTTGTAAAGTTTCCTTATGTGCCTCACCACTGACCTCCATTAGCATTACCATTTTAGTCCAGTGTCAGCCCACATATGACAAATTCTATTGCACTTTTGACATTTCACTATTTCGCTTAGAAACTCGCCACAAAAATAAAACTGATATCACTAATAATTTAACTCAATTTAAATGTTTGTAAACAAAGTTTCTATAAGACAGAATATGTTAAAAAAATGCACATGGATTAATTAAATAAATTTTGTCTTTTCCAAGATAGAGGGTTATTTGTACTAAATATAGTTTTAGACATAGAACTGGCATTAGCAACTCATATTCTCCCCATGTTCATGCTAAACAGTATCCAGCATATGAAACAACATGCAATTTTTCATCTTACATATTGAAGTTGTGACTTGCATAGCAAAGGGAAATCTCACTCCATACAGTCAGCACTGCCTAGTGTGAAAATAATGCTCAGCCTCAGCCTCTTATTACTGAGATTAGAATATTACTGTGTGTCAAGGAAATGACACATAGACATATAAATTAAAACAAAAACCACTGAGATAATAAAAAATAAAATAAAAAAAAAATCTTTGTGATGCTTGTTCTTAAGAGCCTAATTCATTACACACAATTTTAATTGCATGTACATAAATCATTCTTTATTGGAACTCTCCTCACCTTTATCTGTAAAGGTAGAAAAAGTATTTTCAATATAAGAAAGGAAACAAATTGTTGATGTGTTCTTGGAAAAAATTGTAAAATGCTTTTATCACTAAACATTGTTGAATTTTTTTTGTGGTTTTGTTTCCTCCCTGTGGTGGTTTAGCAAAACTTGTTTTGTAGGGGAGAGGAAAGAAAAAGAGGAGAGGAAAACAGCTGCTCAACTTCTGTGACCAGCACAGAGCTTCTAGTTGATAGGTTGCTAAACCAGTTAAACAAGCTGGTAAAGCCTCCGTGAGGTACATATTTAAGAAAGAAGAGACCGCGAGAAGTTCCTTTCGTTCTTGCTTCCCTGCTGAGGGGTGGTGAGGGGCAGAGCCCAGGGCACTTTCCTGGAGCCGGCGGGCCCCCCCCGGAGCAGTGGCATGGGGCTGGGCCACCAGGAGAAAACCACCCTGGAGCAGCTAGCAGCCAAGAACAGCCATGAGCAGCCGCGCAGCTCGAACCACGTGGTGCAAATCTCTGGAGCCGGCATGGCCCGCGTGGGCCAGTGGGCCCTTCCTTGCAGCCAGCACGACTTGAGCCAAATCAGAGAAAAAACGCCATGCAGCTGGCAGAGACTGGGCGAGCTTTTCCCAATGCAGAGCCCAGACAAGATCAACTTCTCAGCTACCACTTAACAGATAGCAAGTTTCTTCCAAGTCAGAGAGAAAGAAAAAGTGAGATCATGTGAGAAGAGGCCAACATGGCGGCGTCATGGTCAGTCGGGGAAAGGAAGGAGAGGAGGCGCTCCCAGCGCTGGAGCTGAAATTCTTCTTGCAAACTGTGGTGAGGACTATAATAGAGCAATTTGTTTTTCCCTATAATTCATGAGATGAGGTACATGGGGGGATGCAGAAATCCATATGCAGCTTGTGAAGAAAAATGCTCATGCCAGAGCCATAGATGTGAGACGCTTTTAGAGATTGAAGAAGAGAACCTTTGCTTTCAGGCTGGAATCGCTCATCCTTAAAAGACTAAAACCCCCATGACTGTAACGACCCATGAGGGCAGCGTGAGAAGACTGCAAGATTCATGGGAGGAATATTTTTCACTGCAGCAGATTTCGGGCAGACTGTTGTTGTAAAGTTTGAAACCACGTTAGAGAAGTTCGCAGAGAACTATCTTCCGTGGGAAGAATCCCATAGCACAGCAAGAGAAACTCTTTTCCTTGAACATAAAGAAAGGCTCTTAAGAGATGAAACAATGACCTAAACCCCATGTTTGTTTCCCTTGTGTGGTTTGGTGGAAAGAGGGATGTACTGGAAGAGAGGGGTGTTCTGGAAGCTTGCTTTGGTTTCTTATTATTCTTTTTACTTTTAATTCTGTTAGTAATAAATTGTCTTTATTCTACTGTAAGTTTGAGCCTGTTTCGCCTTGAAGGTTTTCTGTTTTCCTCAATAATCCTTATTTCACCTCATAAAAATGAAGTTTTGGTTTCCCCCTCTCTGCTTAGCTATAGCAGAGGCAAGTAAGTGAATAGTTTTTTTGGTGCTTGGCGCCTAACCAGCATCACCCCGTGATATTATTCAGGGCTCTGCCCCTCACCACCCCTCAGTGGAGAAGCAGGAACGAAAGGAACTTCTCGCGGTCTTTTCTCTCTTAAATACGTAACTCACAGAGGATTTACCAGCTCATTTAACTGGTTTAGCAAGCTGTCTATGCACTATAAGCTCTGTGCTGGTCACAGAAGTCGAGCAGCTGTTTTCCTTTCCTCTTTTTCTTTCCTCTCCCCTACAAAGCAAGGCCCTAAGTTTTGATAAACCACCACACTCCCCTAGACCATATGAAGAAACAATTATTATTTCTATCTTATCTTCTTTTCATAGAATTGTAGAATATGCTGAGTTGGAAGGGACCCATCAGGATCATCGAGCCCATTTCCCAGGCCCTGCACAGGACGCCATGTGCATTAGAGTGTTGTCCAAATGCTTCTTGAACTGTCAGGATTGATGCTGTGACCACTTCCCTGGGGAGCTGTTCCGGTGCCCAACCACCCTCTGGGTGAAGAACCTTTTCGTAACATCCAACCTAAACCTCCCCTGACTCAGCTTCATGCCATTTCCTCGAGTCCTGTCTCTGGTCACAAGAGTGCCCCTTTGCTTCCCTTTGTGAGGATACTGAAGACCACAATGAGATCTCCCCTCAGTCTCCTCTCTAGGTTGAACAAGCCATGTGACCTCAGCTGCTCCTCATAAGGGTCCCTCTCCAGACCCTTCACCATTCTCATGGCCTCCTTTGGACACTCCCTAATAGCTGAATGGTCTTTATATGTGGAGGCACCCAAAACTGCCCCCAGCACTGGAGGTGAGGCTACCCCAGTGCAGAGCAGAGTGGGACAATCCCCTCCCTTGCCCGGCTGGAGATGCTGTGCCTGATGCACCCCAGGACACTGCTGGCCCTCCTGGCTGCCAGGGCACTGCTGACTCAAATTCAACTTGCCACTGGCCAGGACCCCCAGGTCCCTTTTCACAGCGCTGCTTTCCAGCCTCTCATTCCACAGTCTATATACACAACCAGAGCTGCTCCCTCTCTCCATCTCTCCTTCCCCCCCCTCCCTTTTTTCTCTTCCCTTCCCCATCCTTCCTTCCTTCATCCATCCTTTCCATTATTAAATTAAAGTAATGAAAGAAAAATTAAGCAGAACATTTTTGAAAAATTTCAGTGAGCTATGAAGTAAACCTGTTAATTCTAAATGTATCTAGATGCAGTATTTTCATGCAAGACCAAATGATACAATGTACAAATGACACCACTTCTCTAAAGGGAAGATTACAAACCAAGAAATTATCAAGATAGCAAAGCAGGCCTATTATGTCCGTAAAGAAAGGGGGAAAGTAATGTTGTGGAAGACTCCAGCCTGATATCAAATAAAAAAGAAGTACATATTTTATGTAGCAATTCCCAGTCTTCTGGACAAGCCTCTCATCTTCCCTGATAAGTATTTTAAAACACATTTACTCTGACAGGCACATCTAACTAGAAACCTAAAACAATCTGATTTCCAGCCTCAGAGCTCTTATAAATGCTGCTGTTCAACAGTAGCTGCTGCCTATTTTGTAATTTGCAGACTGCACACATTTGTTTTTGTGGTCAGAGGGAGGAATCAACTGACACTGACATTTACAGAAAAACTCAGTTGTGGAGGCCACCATTTATGTTTGACTCCACAGCTGACACTGTAGTCTGTCAATCCACATGTTATTGTATCTACAAGGTCATTAATCTGTGCATGACTTTCTTCTAAATTCAGGTTTTCAGAAAATTTTTCTTCTTCCTGTTCATGTTCATTCTCACTTTTAAATAGCAATGCCCTACCATACACATTTTTACTGGCTTGGATCCACACTCAAAAGACTAGAGTTAATCAACTTAAAACTGTCAGCCTGGAACAACTGTAGTTGAAGGCACTGGGAGAGAAGGTAAAGCAGAAATCTTTTGATACAGATATAAATGTGTAAAAAGAATTTGAAAATTTTGTGGAAAGAACTACCTAGGGAAAACTGAATGTTTGGAATCCAGCTGAAGCTCACTTTTAGTTCTACTTTTTGACATAAGTTAGCTCTCAGTAATAATTGCTTAATAAATTATTTTGATTTTTTAAAAAAAATTCCTCCTGTTTCAGCCTACAGTAACTAAAACAAACAAAGTGTTAGAAAGAAAGCACAGTGCATTTTTTTCTCACACTGGTCCCAAAATGAAGTTGTTAAGACTGTTAAGAATGAACTACTGAGAGTGACAAAGTTCAAGCACCAGACAGCATCTGATTAGATGTTTCCAAAGAGGAACTGAGTTTCACTAACAGGATTTCACAGGATCAGGTAGTTTTGTATCACAGCTTTAAGCTGTCCTGGAAAAGCCTCTTCTAGCTGAGGGAGCAGGCTCAGTTAGGAAAGAACTAGTTTGAAAGAATATATATGAACTGAGTGCCATTTCTAGCTCAACATCTTCTGTAATATATAAATATATGACTACCTTTAAAATTTCTGTGAGTTTTTCTCACTGACTGCACTAAAGCTCAGGCAAACAAAAAGACAACCTATGCATTTAACCATGAGCTTATTTTGTACAGATTTTCATCCAAGCAACTACAGTTTCATAAAGTGTCATTCATTCCCTAAAGCTCTCCTGCAATTATTTGTCCTTGGTTTATGTGGTAAACAGATTATGTGTCTGACTAGGAAGCTGGATAAAATTGCTACCAGACTGGTTTCTAAAAAGCTTTGAGAAGCAGAGCAAAACCAGAAATTTTTTCTTTAAGCATTAGAAAAAGGTATGGATTGAAAATATGCAGCATGGACTAAGACCTAGACAGTGGATATTTTTAGATTAATTTACTGGAGTTTGTATATATGATCATATTTTTTATCAGAGAACTTAAGGAGTGAAAAGGTATTAGATGAAAATAATATTTTCTACACCAAATTCAAATCTAGACTAAAATCCAGTTACAGCAGATTTCAGCAACATGGATTGGTGTCGTCTTCTGAACAAAATATTAGAATACTGTTAAATAAATTACTATTTGGGGACAAGGGTGTTGTTAATTTAAAAATATTAAGAAAAATCCCAACAAAATGGAAATTTGCAAGTATATGTATCAGTATGAAACTGTGTGTATAAGAGTGTCTGTGTCTGCAGTGGAGTACTGAAAAAATCTGCTTTTAGTGTCCTTTTTTGCAGAATTGTCCTCAGAGGCATTAAGCTTATTTTCTTAAAGCCTGATCTTGGACAGTGTTTACATTTAAAAGCCTAACTGAGGGTTTGTATTTGGGTATTCTCAGTGTTCCCTGACTTAGGTAAAACCAACAGGAGTCACCTGAAATAACTTTTTGAAAGGCCTCTGATAAAGTAGGGTGCTGAAAACAGGTGGTGTGTTATTACCAGCTTGCATAGCCTTTGAAATGTTTTGATCTTTTCCTGATCCTAGATCCTGCTGGTTTAATATCTGTTTATGTATTTCTACCAGCCTGGGGCATCTCATTTGCTTCCCACCTAATAAAGTTCTGTTCTTTATAATTGTATCAGGGTCCACAATTTTATTAAATCATGTAGCAAAACACTTGAGAAAAATTATTGAGCATTTATTAGTAAAGAAAGCATATATTTGAACATCTCCAAATGTTTACTCCAGTGACTAAATTAATGCTTGATTTCAGCTTAATTTGCAATTCCATCATATGCTGCATGATACTGCCTTTCACTGCATGTTTACATTTAAGTTTAATTTGTGCATTTCCTAAAACATAGCTTTTCTTTCATTTAGAAAGCAGGAAAAAAATCAGTAAGTTTATTTTTCAAGTTAAGAAGTCTATTAAAGAGGCAAAGCTGAAATAACTATTTCTCCCTGTGGCTAAATAATGCAATAACAAGAAAAAACTGCAAACTAAATTACTCCAAAGGGATTTTTAAGGTAAGAAGTCCTGACACAAATGTATCATTTAAAAAAGAATGTAAAAAAGAATGTAATCTTGACAGCATGATTTGACTGGGAATCAACAATAACATTGTCTTTTACTACATCAAGGTGTAGACCCTTATGATTTGTAACTTGAGTGGGAGTTTTTCATATAAATATGCTTATGAATCAGTGCTGCTTTCTTTTTAAGTTTATGGTAAGAATTCTAACAATTCCAATAAATGCAATTCTACTACTTTGTGATTATCACATAGTTTGGGTCTTTATTTGATTCAGGCTTACACAGAAAAGTAATGCAGATAGCATATTTTAGCCTGAACACAAGAACAGTAGTATTTCTCAGGCCATATTCCTTAAACTTTCTCACACACTACTTAAGGAAGAAAAGGTGAAGCTGAATTGATTAAAACAGTTCTGATCTCCTTAACAGGAAATCTTTTCCAGCATCTTCTTCATCCTAAGGCAATCTGAAAGAAATGTCTTGTCACAGAAAGCCAAGTTGGATTAAAAAACCATCACCACATTATTTCCCCTGCTAGTTTGGGGCAAAAACTGCTTAGTGGTTTCAAGCTCTCCACACATCCAGTCAGACTCGAAGATTTTCTGGAGATGAGTCCCTACAGAGTGCTGGCTGACTCTTAGTAGCCAATGGTTAAATGGTTAAATACTGTTTGCTGAAGTACTGCAGGCATCAGATCCTGAGGTGCCTCAACACAGTACATTTCCTCTGCAGGATAAACAGATATTTAGTGATTTAGTAGAAAATCTGTGGCTTCTTCTAGTCCTCAGTCTTTAGTACTGTTTTTTTTCCCAGCACTATCTTACCTTTAAAGGATGACAGGCCTGTGAATCGCAATGATCTTCATTCACAGTTTTGGTCTATGGGGTTGGTTGTGTTTTGTACCTTCCTTGCTCCTAAGTTGCCAAAGCTATGGTTTGCTGCTGCCCCACAAACAGTAAGGCCATGGTATTACACATCCAGCTGTAGCCCTGAATGAATTAGCCCTGGAGAACCTAAAGTCAGTTTTTGCACTTTGACCAATAACTTCTTCATACTTTGTTATACTGTGGTGGAAGCCTTCTTTCTGATACAGAAATGGATCCTTAATTCTACTTCTAAGAAGCCTGCATTGTCCAGTAAAGAATATCTCACTATTATGGCCCAGAAGCAAAAAACCAAAAACCCTGTGAAGACAAGTGCAGCAGGGTCCTGTTTTGCTAGTGGAATGTTGCAAAACAGCATATACCTCCCAGACCATAAAACTTCTTTTAAACATATTTATTGTTAGCTTGTTTGTTTAGGGAAAAGTCTTTTTGTTTAGAGAAAAGTGACTTTTTCTTTAAAGTAGTCTTATTCACATGCTAGGTTTTCTCAGTATAAACTGATGAGATGTATGAAAAATGTCAATTGAGCAGAAGGGCTTCAGAACTTCTCTTCAGTTATACTGAACATTGCCAAATCTAGTCATGACTGCTCTGTGTAGTTGGCATCACATTCAACATTTATTCTTCACCTGCTCTGACTGCATTCATTACTTACAGAAATCTACACAAAGAACATGTGAAGAATTAGAGACAGAAAAACAGAAAAATAATTCTATATAGTTTTTATCTGAGTCTGGAAACAAATAATGCAAAGATTTATAGATTTCCTTTTGTGCATGTGTGCTATATACTTGTGCCCATTCAGGGCTAAAACTGTAATATTCGATGGGCACATATTGTCACACCATACACAAATTTCCAATTTTCAAAATGACACAGCAAAATCAAAAGCTTTCATCTTGTTCCTAAAGCATGTTGAAAGGGCTTGTGCCAAGTTAAGATCAAAAGCCTGTTGAGTCTGTTTTTCATTTTTACTTGTGTCTCAGCTTTTGAAAAGCAAGTTGTTCCTGATTTCTTTTTACCTTTTTTTATTGGCAACTGGTAAAACACCCAGGCTGCTAGAAAAGGAAACAAGCTCTTCCTGTGATCCTCTGGGGTGGGATAAAAGGTCTTGGTTTAGCTTTTCTTTTAAAACTCGCCATTGTGAGAATGCAAAAGGATGTCCTAGAAAGATTCTGAGCCAGCATGACTTCAGTTAGTTAAGAGAAAACAATACATATGTGTGAATATCAGAACATTTAGAAGCTGCCATGCCGGGTCAGCTCAGAGATACTTTTAATCAAGTAGGCTGTTCCAGAAAGGGTTTGTTCAGGGTGCTTTATGAAAAGTATGTAAAAAAATCCCCCAAACGATGATCACCATTCTAAATCCCATCAACTGCTTGTTAAGGGACTGGAGGTTGGTGATTCTGCCAACCATACTGAATCACACAAGCATCACATTGCATTTGTACTCTCACATGCCCTGAAACAGGTATCAGATGATGATATTTCTTGCTCATCAGGATATGAGGCAGTGTTGAGCAGATAAACCAGCCTGATGTTGATAAAATCAAACTTTAAAGAGATGCATAACTTTTTTTTTAATTTTCCATTTTTAAATGGAACAACTATTTTCAGTTAATGCATATTTCTGATTATATTAAACAAATTATTATGCACTCTTTAGAAAGCATCTGTGATATGATGCAGTTAAACTAATAAAAGATGTGTGAATCCCCAGTAATCAGAACATGAAATACATAGGAATGAAGGTACAGGAATGGAAGATGGATATTTCTCTCTGCAGAATCGCTGCTTGAACATCTTTGCCTGATCTGTCTTCTTTTTTTAATAGATAGGGAAAAATAAATATTTTAAAAAATATTTATAATGTTGCTATTTATTATTATGTTATTTATCTTCCATTTGAGGCCAGATTTTCCACTGATTATATATCCCACGACTAAAAGAAAACTTCAAAATGCTTTTTGGATTGTAGCCCTAATTGTTTTGCATAGTTGCTACATTAGGAGAACCTAAAATCCTCTCCATTTCTGTTTCACAGGTATAAGATAAGAAAGCTTTTTAAGTGCCCAGAAGGTCAATGAAATATTTTCCTCTACACTACAAATAAACAGAAATTATTTCCAGTTTATTTGTCAGAGCAGAGCAGACAGGGCTGTTCTGGCACCAAGTTTGTCCCAGATCAGCTCAGGCTGCTAGACAGCCAAGCTTGCATTGACTCAGTTACCTGTGAACTTACGTGACTCATGGAGTTGGGCCAGACATTTAACATATTTACCACTGTATTATAATTTCACAATGTTTCACTATGCATCATATATCACCATATGGACTTCTTAGTTTTGGTGTAATATTATTTTAAAGATGCAAAAGTATCATTTTTTGACTTAGTGAAAAGCCATGTCCATGCATACACAAACTTTGGATGGAAAACTAAACTCATCGTAGTAATAATCAGTAGTGCTATGGATGAATAAATAAAGAACTACTGAATCCTTAAAGACATAAAGCCATTTGTGCTAGTGTACTAGTTTGAAAACAAACCAGTGGGAGGCACCAAGTCAGAATAACAATTTAATGATGAAATTAAACAAAAGGAAAAAAAAGCTAAAAGAAAACACTGGTTCAAACTGACAGTCAAGATACAACCTGACACCCTGTTAGGCAGGGTGGCGGTAGCAGTCTGGTAGAATGGTGGCTGCAGTCCTCTGAAGCAGTGATACAGTAGAAAAAGGGTCTGCTCTTCCTCAGAAGGTCCAGTGGTGGCTATGTAGCTCCTGTCCTCTGGAAATCCAGTGGAAAGGTTGTCTCTGGTGTTTGGAATCTCAGATTATATCCAGGATGGGATGCTTGGTTCCTCCCTCTGGGTGGAGCATCTCACAATGGGGTAATGAGTCATGAGGCCAAGTGTTGATTAGGCTCATTAACAGAAGATAGTCCGGAGGGAGTTATCTCTGAGTCAGGCAGCAGGACAATGATGGGCAATTAACAGAAAGATAGTCTGGGGGGAGGAGGCAAGGAAACACTGCCCCTCCTGGTTTCAACAGCTCATGAGGATGGTAACAGAATACACTGCAACCCAGGACATCTAGGTTTTTTGGGGGGAGAATGTATTGCTCTATTTTTTTAGAACTATCACATTATAGTTTATAGAGCAATTATAATACAACACAAGCAATGTTTTGATGAGAGTGCAACAATGAAGCATCATTTCTTTCACTAGTTTTGAAATGAGAACTCTTTTTGCCATTCTATTTGCATTTCATTTGCGTAATACATCTAAAGTAATCTGAATTTACAACATGCATTTATCACAATCTAAAATGTCTAAGCTTTACATTTTATGCTTTCTCAATATCTCAAGCAATAATCATATTCTCCACACAGAGTTGGATTATGAGTCAGTAGCTAATTCAAGGACTAACTATTGTTTATCAATACCTGCACAAGAAATGAAAATCTTAAACTTCATGTTCTTGGTCTCCTTTTATCATTTTCTGTTCCTTTGGAAACATTCATTCTTTATTTCCCTTTATAATCAAAATACATTTTTGCCTTCGCATTTTCCAAAGTGAGGCAGAAACATAACAGATTACCCTACAGAAAATAAATGCACTGCTGCTAACCTAAATTCCGTACATAGACTTCCCTATAATATATTTCATGACAGTCTGCATCACAGCAGTTTACATCATGAGAGACATCCAATGCTAAAGATGTTTCTATTTAAGACAAAAGGTATTTTATAAGTCTTCTCTGAAAAAATATACTTCATTGTTTTCTTCGTGTGTTTTCTGGTTTTCCTTCACTACTTGAAGAACTTGAATGACAGGTCCATTAGCTGCCCAATGCTATATTAAATCTGAAATATAATCCCTATTTATAATTTAGGGACTTCAGTAATATGCAATGAAAAGTATGCCAGAAATTATGACATTTAAGAATGTATATTCTTTTTCCTTACAGCTGTCAAGGTTTAACCAAAAAAAGGAAAGTTTATCATCTTCAGCCTCACTGATGCAATCTTTGTGTGTATGTGTGTATTTGACTGTGTGTGTGGATACTGTGCTCTTCCTGCAAGACCCCAAAGAATTCTTCCAGTCCAGGCATTTTCACAGTATTTGCTCCTCTAGAGCTTTTCCTGTTGAGTTGCAATTTTTATGGGCACATATTAAATTGAGGGAGAACACTAAGACAGATATTTAAGGCTGGTAATTTACTTAGCTTATTTAAAACTCATTTCAATTCTTATGTAAAGGCTGTAAAAAACATGGTTCACTATTTTTCATTGCATTTTCAAAAATATGGGCATTAGAGATCTCAAGTGAAGAATTTCACCATCATTTTGCAGAAGATCTCTGCCTCCTGCTTGTCAGGGCCCTGAGGGCACTTAATGGCTTTATGATCCTCGTATCTTCCCCCTCCCCTGGCCAAGGCCAGGGAACAATTCCAACCCCCTGGGCCTGTCAGTCCCTGCCCTAGTGGGCCCCAGAGCAGGGAGTCTCCGGCTCCTTACAGCCCTGCCCTGCCTGGCTATGGACACACCAAGCCAGGCCCACCCACACAGGGTGACAGCTTTGCCTGGGGGCTTGGTGTGTCCCTGTCCCAAGAGAGATGCAGGCTGGGGCTGCCCCGCCATCCCTGGCTGCCCTGTTCCTGGCTGGGATGTGGGATGGGCCCTGGCAGCTGAGCCCTGCCCTGCCCAAAGCCATGGGGACTGGGCTCTGCTCCCACTTCCCAGAGAGCAGCAGGCCTGCCTGGCACCATGGCATTGCCCCTATGGTGAGGCTTCCTATGGAACATCTGGAGACCATTTCCTATTAGCCCGCTTGGTCAGAGCATGGTGCTAATAACACCAGCGTCCTGGGTTCAATCCCTGGATGGGCCATTCACATAACAGTTGGACTTGATGATCCTTCTGGGTCCCTTCCAACTCAGAATCTGTGATTCTATATAACATAGCATCACCATGATGGCTGGGGACTGATTTAAATCTGACCAAAGCACCATCACAGCACCATCTGCCATGTGATGTTGACTCTCCTGGGACCAGTGTAGCTGCTTTCCATATGTGTTGGTAGCACCAGAATGCATGCTCCATTTGGTTCTTCCAAAGGAACCTTAAACTGGCATAGCTGCTATGTAAACATCCTTTTAAATGTAATTTTTTTTTTTTTTTTTTTAATGCAATTTGCAGTCAGTTCTTGTGTAGAATGATTTCAAGTCATTTAAAAAGTGTCTCTTGGGTTCACCAACAACTGTTTGAATGAGTGGCTGGGTTTTCTGTGAATTAAGTGCCCAATCCACCAATGTGAATTTTCACATGTTAAAAAATACATAATGGGATATGCATCAGCATTTTCTTTACAAATAAACAACTTTGAGAGTTTTCTTTTGTAAAGACATCCTCCCTATTCCCTATCCCCTTGATAAGTGTTTTACCATCATGTTTTCTTTTATCTTGTCTGTAGGAACTTGATTCAGTTTCCCCCACAAAAGGGCTAGTGACATTTGGAATGGCTGCTAGTATCACACTTGGCCTTCAGTTGCAGGTTCAGACAAGAGTATATCTATCAAAGATCCTTTGTTCTATCTGCCAACCCAAAGCTTATGGATCAGATGACCTAAAATGCCCCAGATTACAGCAGCTGGCCACAGAAAGACAACTAAATAAATTCAGACCATTCTATCTTGTCATATCTTTTCTTCCTTTTTCTTTGCTTCAATTGAGACTCTCTCTACTGAAAGCACATTTTGAGATTAAGAAAATTAACTGTACACCTTTACACATGAGCAAGATTTGGAGTCCCATTACGGACAATAGAGCCATGGATCTTTGAAAGCAGTTCAGTTGATTAGCTGCTAAAGATATCTAGCCTTTTCCATCTGATGTCATTTACCTGTTTTGAAACTGTCTGTGACATCTCTTTGCTGTTCTTTCAATAATCACAAGCTCGTAATATCAAGTAATACACAAGAGCATTTTACTTTATTACCAGATATAAAAACCAAAATAACAAGACACTATACTTTTCCCAGATGATGATTGTTTGTGTGTTCCTGACCTCAACAGCCAGGATTGCTTTACTCTGCTCTAACTAGGTAGATTCTTGCAGTGTTTTTCAGACTTCAGATACAATCTTGTTTGTTCATATGCTTATTTTGTATTGGTTTTTTGCCTCCAGAAAACAATATTGGCAACATCCAACACACTTCAATTAAATTTTTTTGTCATGAAGGAACTAAAGGAGAACATGTCTACATTCATGCTTCAATTTCTTCCCAGAGAAGTTCTTAGTCTGCCACACTTTTCCTTCTGTTTGACACAATATCAGTTGTGCTTATTTTACGTTTTGTCATGTTTAACTCTTTGTATAGTAGTATGCCATGCATAGCACTAGAGCATCTGATTGTCTCTTCAAGTCCCAGTCTAAGTAAGGGAGAGGTAAGAAAGAGAACAAATGCAATACTTGACAAACCCGTTGGAGCAAGGCACAAACCGAATAGCCAAAATGACTGCAGGCTCAAAGAAACAGTTGTTTCTCTTACAGTCCTCCATCTTAAGTAAGTCCTGTCTCATATCTGTCAGCCAGCTGCATATCTTGCACACTGTAATATCTGCAGTGGCAATAAGCCACTGTGTTTAAAACTGGGTCTTACCTCAGGCATCTGTTTTAGGGAGACCTGAATAACAAGTACTTTGAATCATGATGTGAAGCCCACCACTGGTGTTTATTCCTAAGAACTGCATCTGTCTTTCTCTTTGCAAACAGCCTGAAAAGCTGATGATAGTGGTTAGTGATAGAATATTAGTAGCTAGAAATTCTCAGCATGCAAGAATGTGTTTGTTTTCAGGCAAAGTAAATTAAAAAAACAGGAGATAATATCTTGTTACCCTCCAATACTGCCTGCAAAGTTCTGACTGAATTTGAAGGATTTCACCTACAGTCCCTGAGCTGACAATCATACAGACAGCATCTTAGTTCTGTCAGCAGCTAAGACCTCTAAACACAGCAAGAGAGAAATAGGGTACAGGTAGGTAATAGCAGAACTAATACCAGATACTCAGTCTTCCTTATTTTTCTTGGTCATTATGTAATGGACAAAATACTATTTTCAAAAGTAAAAAAAGACTGAGCAGAAAGAAGTTACCTGAAACTATGCAGAAAATGATGCATTTAATAGCACCAAAAATCTTTAGTGAGCAATTTTTTCTTTTTTATAGTACTTGTTACCATGGCAGCCAAATGTCTGTAGCAGAAAGTGGCATGTGTTGGATATATTAGATAATGGTTCCTCACAAATTGTAGCTATACAAAAAAAAAAAAAAAAAAAAAAAAGGAGAAGAAGAAGAAAAAGATTGCTTTCCTGTAAACCTGTTGTCCTATAAAGGTAGAGAGTTCTTGAATTTTTTAGAAGTAGAATGAATGCCAATGTGTAGATTCTCAGTAAGAAAGATGCAGGGAAACTATATCACTTCTCTGAAATGCAGTAAAGCCTGAATTTTTCCCTATTCTTTTCAGGGGGCTTCTAGATAGCTGCTTGAGACCCCTATATAAAACACTCTCCTCTGAAGTGGCCTGTAGAAATAAAGACATAGTAAAACAGATTTCAAAATACTCATCAAGAAGGAAAAAAGAATACTTCCATCTTTTGGCAAAGTAATTTGTAACTGCAGCCAAAATCAGCCTGATTTGACTATTTCAACCTGTGCTGAACAATTTCAAAACTAGTAACTGAATCTCAACAATTACTTCACAAAACATTATTTATTCTGCATTTGAATCACACTATCAATTTCACATTTATTTGAAAACTAAAATGATGTTTAGCAATAATTATCTTCAAAACACCAAAGTTCTCCTCCAGAAAGCTGAGTTTAGGAGCCACACAAAATTTTTCTCTAATATCCTCACTGTAGAAGCAATTAATTTGTACAGATAATGAAAAACTGTTGGTTTCTAGCCATGCTCCAAATTCTCCCAGCAAAGAAGGATTCCAAAAGGTATTTTTTTTCTGTTACCTGTAGTAAAATGTCACACCCGGGGTGCAGACACGTTTAAAATGCTACATGATGAATGCAATTTGAAACTCATCCCTTATTCTGAGCACCCAGCTGTCTCAGTTAAAGACAATTTAAGGGGTGGACACTCCAAAATGAGTTACCTCCTCTTTTAGTTTTAACCGTTCCCCTTTCACCAATAAGGAGACACAAATGCGAGAACAGATAAGTGAAAAAATAACAGTTTACTAAAAAATGAACCAGCAATAGGCAAAATAACAGTAAAAACAGTAAAAGGTGCTGAATCCTGTGGACTGCCCAGGAACAAAGGAAAAAAATGGCGGTGAAGCCCTCCCCCAGCATGGTGACCTCCATAAAAGACTGCATGGTCCAAAGGACAAAGCCAGCATGGCGGAGAAGCCCCACTTGGCTCAATCTTCCCCCTAGGAAAAAACCAGGAAGGTGGGAGCTTATGAAGAAGTTCTGGTAGCAGATAGGGGGTGCTGGTGCTTTCCAGGGCAGCTCCAAACCTGCGGTGTCAATTTCTCTGCTTCTCTTCGGAGGGCTGGTGTAGGAGCTTGGGTGGGTTGGACGGTCGGGACGGACGGAGACGAGAGATCTCTGAAGTCAGATCTTGGAACATGCAGTTTATTGCAGAGGGCGTGGGTACAGGGGCACTGCTTAGAGCTGCCAGACGCAGCTCGGGGCAGGCCCAAGAGAGCAAGAGAGTAAAAGTAAGAGCAAGTAGGTAAGAGCGGAGTAAGAGTGAGCGAAGAGGAAGTAAGTAAGAGAGTAAGGGGGTAAGGGAGTAAGTAGAGTAGAGTAGAAGTCCTCATTACAATACAATAAATCATCTTCTGTACTGAATATTCTAATTTTCACTAACCAATCTAATACAAGATACAAATCCTATAGCATTTACATACAGCCTATAAGAGTTCTTATATTACCATAGAGTGTTACATCTTAACTCCTAAAAACTACTCTTTGGACCCCTTCTGCTGAGCTAGTAGGGTCTGCTCTGACCCTTGGACCTGTTTGCAAGCAGAGGGTATTGTTCAATCAAAAGGGGATTACCTTCAGTCGGCCATACCATTGTTTTCCAGTTGTTCAGTAACTAAGATTTGGTATTTCAAAGGTGGCCTTCATTTCGATGTCGCTTATAGTTTTCATATTCCCAAAACCTTTTGTCAGGCAATCATATATATAAGGCTTTCCTGTTTCATCTTCCCCAACAGGCTGGACCCTGTTGGTGCCAGCCCTGCAGGTCGGAGTTGCTGCTGCATTGTGGGGGAAAGAAAATGGACTTGCCAGGCACTGAAACCTGCAACCCTGGCCCCAGCAATTCTGGCTCCACAAATGGAGGTTACCTTCAGCAATCATGGCCAAAAAAGGTGTTCCAAAGCCCAGGAAAAAAAAAAAAACCGCAAAGTAGAGCTTCTGCCTTGCTCTGCCTCAGCTTCTCAGTAGCTCAGCAAGAACAAAAGGGAAAGAGGTTCTGTGTGAGTGTCCTCCTGCTCTCAAAGGGATCCTGGCACCCCCCGCCTCACTAACCCAAGGCCAGACACCCTGACTCCACTCCTGGCCCTCAGGTCTGAAAGAGGCAGTAACAGTGTTGGGCAGGTTGGCCTAGCATAGATATGAATACAATACACATTTTTTGGGTTACCCAGGACACTAGCCTGTAACTGAAGCTAGAGATTAAAGTAATTATTACAAGTATATGTTACAGACTCTAATAGACAAGTCGTCTCATAAATACACCTGTAAAATAAATATCCTAGATAAACTGATAGCAGAAGGTATAACTCCTTATGAGAAACTCCTCATGAGAAGTGTGGGAAAAAAATTGGATTTTTAATGCCTGGATGAGCAGAAGGAGGAAACAGCAGAAAGCTGACAGGCAGTTTAATCAAGTGTGTGCTTACTATCTAACCTGCAGCGAGAAGGAGAGTGTTGTAGTGGGGATTCCTACAACACGTATGTACAGCGAGGCCTGTGGAAAAGAAATATAAGGACCGATTCTTGCTAGATGTTTTCAGAGAGATGTTTATTTTCCCAACTGCATGGCCGGCGATCTGCTGAAGAACTGTAGCAATCACGAGACCAGAGGGTCCTTGCCGGGCAGGGGAACACAAAACAACCAGTGGGGAACAAGGCTGACCAGGGAGTAGGGAAACCCTGTGCCTCCACCCTGGGTCCCCTCTCCCAGGACCCCATGCTGAGGGGGAGGAACCCCAACAGGAGAGGAGCCATGTAATATCTAATATTAGTATGAGTACAGCGATTGATGTGGCAGCAGAACAAAATCATATTCTTCCTCCACCTGATTTACCACACAAGCATAGGTCTAGATTCCTGGTTACCTATGCACGAGAAGAGGATATTAACAACCCTGCCAGTGCTGATCCAGTGTGTCGTTTGCAGACAAACTTGAAGTATTTATCAGTGCATGAGCTGAGCTGCCAGACATGTAGTCTGAGAGTCGTGAATCCACAAGTCAAAAGGCTACTGCCTGTTTCTCTGGAATTATCTTAAAAGATTTAAAAAAAAAAAAGTCTAAACTTTGATTTTGAATTATGTCATGTTAATTTCAATGAGAGTTCACTGCAGTCTCTAGAGGTGTACTCGATATGCGTTCTGCTAAACTTTTCGCCTTGCTCATGGGATTTAGTAGCCTAAATTCTTCTGAGGATCAGTTTTTACTCTTTTTGCACTTACCAATGAAAGGTGATTTTGCAGCAATGTAAATGGTAAGTGCTTATGCAGGTATTAAGAAATTAGTTTAATATTTAATTTATATCTTCATTGTTGGTTCTAGTTTTTTGATTTTTACTTATTCATTCAATAGACACAACTTCTGTGGCTGAGTCAGCAGTATAAAAAATACTAATTCTAATACTTATAGAAATGGAAAGACAATGAAATCATATTTAATTCAAGCCAAGATAACTTCACTCATATTCATATCTAGTTAAGGTGTTGTGTTTGTATTGCCAGACAGAAAATATCTAGTCCTAAAATGAAAGAGAACTGACATCACAGCTGGTACATTTTTAACAATGGAACATTTATGCAGGAGAAAGTATTTAGAAGAACTGATGTTTTCTATGACTTGCTGTACCAATGAAGCATACTCAAAAATATACTAGTCAGAAAATGCTGAAAGCACTCATAGTGCCTTAGTTGTCTTTATTTTACACTTTACGTTCTGATCTTGTGTACAAGACTTCATATATGCTTCTTTTAATGTGATAGCTACTACTTTCATATATTTTTAAATAATGTTTTTGAAGTTATACCTCCAAGACTAAATCAAAATAATATTTTTTTGTGGGTCTGGATTTAGTCTCAAAAAATGCAACAGAAAACTTTATTTTATGTGGTCAGTTTAAAGTATTTTGATCATTACACGAAGTATGTTTCAGCAACTGCCTGAGTATTATGAGCATCTTTGTACAGAACCTTTCTCATTATTTCCTGTTCCTCTGTGGTTATCAGGTCTTCATAAAAGTTTATTAAATGCAGTACATTACAAAAAAAGAAAATATTATAGAAAGAGAAGCCAAATGCTGTAGTAACTCCTTAATAACTAATTGTATATTTCTGTGTCTCAGTGAAAACAGTCTGGAACAACAAGAACTGATTCTTCTGCTCATTTTAACTTTTGTAGTGGTTTACAAATTCTGTATTGACACCATGTAGACAAAGGACAGCTAAGCAAAATTTAAGCTATCCATGTAGAAGGACATAAAGAAAGTGTGAAGAAGCACCAAAAAAATTGATATAAAGAAAGAAAAGAGGTCCTCTGAAAAAGAGCTTTTTGTAAAAACTTGGCTAGACTTACTGCTAAGGCCAGCAGTGAGTTTCTGATAATAAAATCTTCCTTTCTTTTTCTTCCTTCTGAAAAAGTGTTGTTTCATCCCATATTTATTGATTTTATCATGAGAATACGTGAGATCTATGCAATTCTGATGTATCTTATCTCAAAAATAAGCCTTATAACAGCAATGTGGATAAGGGCAAATTAAAAGTCTCTGAATCATGGTAACAGCAAGATGGGATTGATTTATGCCAACCCAATTCAGAGTTGCCAAGTGTTTCAGAAGATCTGTCTTTCTGACCCTTCTATTATTCTGTACTTTAAACACATTTCCTGCTTTTTTTTGTGCGGCTCTTGTGCATCTTTTCTGTGAACAAAATAGTGCTGGGGAGGCAGATGATTAGTTTACTGAACTGTGACTTCTGGTCACATGTGATTCAAGATATCACTCATAAAAGAGCAATACCTTAGTTCAGAAAAAAATGCTCAAACTTTATGACAACAGAGAAAAACTTATGGAAGAGCAGAAGAATAGAGGAACTTTAATTCAGTCTATTGTAGCACTTGTCTGAAGTGAGAAGTCCTTTATCAGCCTGAATCTTGTTGCTGAAAATGTTTCTTGACATAGGCTTCAAAATTTCACTCTGGTGAAGTACAAAGCACTTTAACTATTCTAGTTCAGTACATGCAGAAGATGGCAACCTATTAGACCTGATAGTAACTCATTTAATATATATAATGAAGAGTAATTTTTTGTTGTTGTTGAATACTCTGCTACAATACCATGTATTGAAAAATTCCTACTCTGTTGCCCACTGCTTTCTTAAGCTGAAAAATCAATGATGGCATGCCAAAAAATCAATTTTTGGAGCATATTCCTCTACTTCCAGTTTCTTTCTCTCTTATGCATATATTTCCTCTGGTTGCCATCAGTACTCCCAATAAAAAAGATGTTTAATGTTTATTATTTGTGACAGGAGAGACAAAACAAAACCAAATTCCTGGACTAATTCTGACTGCAAAGCTCTTGGGTATTTGGGCAGTGAATTGTCAGGAGGGATAGGTTGTATGGTCTTGGCATTTGTTGAGCAACTGATAGCTGTCTGAAATTTTAAATAACTGAGTACGTATAAGATTCTTGACAAGGCTGCTACTCAGTGACATATTCTTCAGTGACAATTTCAGACAATTCATGTAGACTGGAATTACGTTTTCTTGAGCCAGCAAGATTGAAGAATCACTTTACCAGGGCAGTGCTCTTTCCAAGCTTTAGTTCCTGGGCTTTGGCTCAAACACCTCAGGAAACCTTTTAGTGAAGGCTATTAAGTAACAGGGCAACTTGTATTTCTGTCTGCTTCCTATTGTAGTTTTGGGAGCTTTATTCATGTGGTATTAAATCACTGAAAGATTATATCCCAAAATGCCCCAGCCGTGAAAGCTATCTCAAGATAGCTCCTCTGTCATGTGACAAGCCCCACTAGGATTATCAGTTATTTTGACTTCACACTCACCAATTTTTACAGAACAATTTTTTCTAAGATTTTGCTTAAATGAGCTCAAGCAGTGGAAGCATCAATTTGCTCCATATAGTCCACTCAGTAAATATGTCTGAGCTTAATTATAACCTGATCTATCCATGACTAAATATCATTGAATCAAATGATGTCTTTTGGGAATTCATTAAGGTCAGTGACTTAGTGGAAAAGTTGAATTAATATGTTTAAGAAATAAAAGGATCTAAGGTAACCCTTTGATTTCCCAGCTGAAGATTATGCTGAAACTTTTGACCAACATTTTTAATAGCAATCTCTAAAACTGAAGAACTATCATGACTGCTGAGACATACAGTTAGAAGGTGATAGCATTTGGATTCTATTCTGAGCTCTGACATTTAGTTGCTTGATGATTTTAAAGAAGATATTTGAGCCTCAAGTTTTGAAAATACTCTAATTGTTTTGCTAAACCTTAGGTATTAAGTCAAAATTTATGCTTTCTTTTATTTTCAGAAGAATTCCACTAATTTCCTTAAGTGTTGTGTGGGTGTATCACTTCTCAAATCCACCTCAACAGATATGCCTGTGGTTTTTTGGGGAATTTCCCAACACTACCCTCAAAATCAATTTCTCTGCCTGACCAGACAGTAGATTTGGTAGCATGACTCAAGGTTCAGCTAGACACCAATTTCTGGAGTGAAGAGAACTTTGTGGGAAAAAACAGCCAGAAATGTCCTGTGGCATTTGGTGGCTTGGTAGACTGCCATGGTACAGTGTAAGTTGCCTAAATGGGCTTTTCTGGAGGCTATAATGAAGGCTGTCTGTGAAGTCCTTGTTTTTCATGAGGCAGATAGACTGGAAATCTGTTACCTATCTCACAGGTGCTAAGACTGTATAGGCAAGGAGTCTGAGGTTGGAGATAAATTCAAAATCAATGTCTTTAGTATTTGCAGTCTATATCTATTTCATGTCTCACTTTTCTTGTTCATCAAATAAGAATTATTCTGAACTCAGGAGTTCATAAGGAGCTTAAATACATTAATGCTCTTACATCAGTATTAATACGCTTGTTTTCACTCCTGAACATACTCAGTTTTTCCAGTATGAATTTTGCATCAATTATTTGATTTGTCCATATAAATGCATTTTGTCTGAACAGAAGAATGTGAATGAGAATTACAGTTAAGATGTAGTCCTAGTTCCAGATGATTTAGAAGTTACAAACAAGAACTAACAGAGAAGCCATAATCTGTAACGGGCTGAGTAATGGTGAATAATACCAGATAAGGCAGACACTGGTGAGTAAAGAGAAGCAAAATTCTGCAGTTCAAAATACATCCTTGAAGAAAGTCTTGCATACTACTTATTCCAGATGGTTACTTTGAAATCATAACCAGGCTTCACATAGCAATCTTGTGATCTGACTATTGGTCAGATAAGTAATGACATCCTTTACAGTTGATCAAGAAACTTACTGCAGTGAATTTGTATGTATATTGTTTATGAAGGAACCTATGATTTAAACATTTTGAATTCTAACTGCTGGACAGTTAGACTTACCTTTTTATTGCTTGACTATGAATAAGTTACTTGTCAAACTATTCATATAAATATAATTGTCTGAAAAATCCAGGTAAGATTCAAAATTTATAGATAGACAAGTCACAGTGTCTGTGGCCATTGGAGGAAGTGAAATTCCAGATGAATCACAGGTCAGTGGACAAGCCAAGAGCCAGTCAGTTTTTGACATCCCTGGTATCTTTGGGGACCTGACAAGAGCCTGTATGAGAGGCATTCATGGGAGGACCCAGCATACGTGTCTGAGGAATCTCTTTGACGTGGAATGGAAAGTGGAATATGTACAAAATTTTAAGTATTTAGTGTATTTGTTACATGTATATTTCCCAAAACAAGTTAGACAGCCATATATGACTTAGTTCTGCGATCTTTGCAAAGTAAAATTAGTTTTCCTTCAGAAAACAAGCAAACTGTAGTTGGTGATAGGACCAATACATTGTCTTTTCTTGCACTGCCTGCCGTGTTTGTAGAACATGTACAAGATGCTCTATTTGTTTATGCAGATAAAATCAGATCACTAATTTTAAAATTCCCTGACTCAGGAAAAGCATTGTATCTCATCCCCTTTTTAACTTTATCCATCACTATGAAAAAGTAGACTCCTTTGGAAAATTAAGATTAGTAATGATGATCACCATGCCTGTTTTCTATTATGTGTGCTCACTTTTGTATTTCTCATCTCATCAGTAATCATTTAATTTCCTCTGGGAAACACACTACCACTGTACAGTGATTGTATATTATTTTTCTACCAAGCAATGTGTGAAACTTAATGCCTCAAGACAATAAAATCATATTTGCTCAAAGTGAGTTTATGTGTATGAGAAGGATGGACAGAAACAGATGGAGTGAAAACAAATGATGTGGGCATTTAAAATACAATATAAAACCAAAATAAAATACCAAATGTGTGGATGTTGCTTTTGCACTAATACTTTCATTTGCAAATGAATAATTAATTTAGAGGGATCTGAACAGGCTACTATAAAAATGACATCTCGAATTCTACTTCAATAGATATTACAGGCAGCTTTGCCCCTTGAAGGCTGTATCCCTCATCATAAAAGGCTACTTGGGAAGCTGAAGTAGTTCTCATTTAGGACTTTGTGGCATTATTCCCTCAGAGGTGTGATAAAACAAGGACTTCAAGTAAAAGGAGGTTGTTTAACATTGCCCTATTCTGGATAGACTTTCAACAACTGGATTCTCTCTGTGACTACTCATTCTTAACTGATAAATCTTAATAAGGGTTGAGAACACTGCTGACACCAGTGTTTGTTCACTATGGCCTTGGATTTCAACAGGAGTTCAGGCAGTCGTTTCCACAGATGTGTTTCTTCTCACCAGTCTTCTGAACTACCTGCCACTTCAGCTAGAAATGTTACTGTATACAGAGGAGGAAAGGCCCTACATGGTACTACTGTTGTGTTCTCCACACACATTTGATCCATCGATTCTAACTTCAAAGCAGTAATGTTTCTAAAAGAGGCTAAACACTGAAGCACAAACACCACCAGAGTTCTGGATTCACCCAAAGTGCATTTTGCACTCCAACGTGTTACAACCTCAGGAAGTTTGTCTATCTTATACTTTCATTCTTAACTATAGGGGGAGCTTGTTCTTGCTTTCTAATGGAATGATTTTGTGAATTATATTTTCTGGCTTATATGGCTACTTTCTCCTGGCTAAAAGTTTTCTCTAGATCTTTTAATGGTTGTTTTTTTTTTTCAAAATCAGAATCCCCTGCAAAAAGGCCAAACTTCAGAAGGCAAATATATTTCTGCTTAATTAGATTAGGATGTTTGATTTAGGATGTAGTATTCAGAGACTGATGTATGGAATACTTTCTGACATACACATATTGTTATATAACTAATATGTAGAAAAGTTCTAAAAAGTGAAAGTGAAATAAGAATCCTGATTGAAGCAGGATGGCAGAATTTGTTGTCTTTTTAATGCAAGGACCCCTTAGAAATTTTCCTTAAGCTTCAGAAGAGTCTTCTGAAGGGTTTGTGGGGTTTTCTTTTCATGGCATAAAATAGAGGGGTAATGCATTACAGAGGATTTACTCATATCACAAGGCAATTCAGAGGAAGATAGAATAATCAAACTTTGATATTACCTCTGCTTAATCTGAGTATTTAGTAACTTAAAATTCTGTATTTTAATAGTACTCATCAAATTGCCCATAGATTTATTTTTCCTCTCTCTCTTTTGAAAATTGCACTAATGTAATCGTAAACTGTTATAGATTAATCAAGTCTGATGGAATTGCCTGAGCACATGACCTGGTGAATGTGTCTAATCACCTACACGTAGATAAAGCAAAGGGAGAGTTTGTAACACTGGCATCAAATTTTACTGGATTTTGCACAATCAGATACCATTTATATGTCCAAACATCAGAATCAGCCATTTATCAAAAAGAACAGTTATCTGATTTTTAATCTTGTTAATGTGCAGCCTTACTGGTCTTGTAACAGTCTGGAAGAGAACATGTTAACCTCTAAAGGTCTGCTACAAGGTGAAAATCCTAATAGTAATTAAAAAAAAAAAAAACAATAAACCAATGAATTAAGATGAAAATAACTTACATCAAAAACACTAGTTCCCTGAAAGAGATATTCTAAATTAATAAGATTTGAATTAAGAAGCTATTTAAAGTTTGGTAGTTTCTTTGTTTTCTACATTCACCAGTATAGGAGTGTATTTTTTCTCTCCTGCTGAAATTTGTTGTGTGTGTATTGGAAAGGTTCTGAAAGAGTTTAGAGAAAGTTTGGAAATATTACATGGCAGAAGTTGGCAGCATCTCATTTCTTCCCAGACTCTAGCCGTGAGAGTAGGTTTCACTTGTCCTGTTTAGTGTATGGGTAGAGATGCTAAAAATCCTTGGCTTGTGTGGCAGCAGATCAGTTCCTTTAGCCAGCAAAGCATAAACGCTTTCTAGTACTAGTTCCGGATAATTTTGTGTTCCCCATCCCTGAGGAACTGAGCAGTTGAAGCTATTGGAAGAAGGAGGGGTGGAGGACTCATAGGATGGTTACACAAAAGCAGACAGAAAAAAAAAAGAAAGCAGTGAATTTAGTGACAGGGAACATGGGGAGAAGTGAAAAGTTTAGTAATTATTCTGAAATGTCAGAATCACTAATGTAGATAATGAAAGACTCTTAAATGCCAGAGGTGAGAAAAAGGATTATTTACATTAAATGTACTGTGTCAGCATAAAATCTTAGCTCTGCAGCACACCAGTCCTCCTAGATTAAGATTTTAAATTAATGTGAAAAAAAATTTCTTCCTCTTAGGTACTTATTTTATGAGTTAATTAAATTTTTATAAATAATTGAGAAAAGCAAAAGCGCTATCATTCTATGGAAAATGTTGGAAGTAGGAGTACCATGGCAGATGCTGTCTCTAATGCCGGAGGTAAAAAAGGGTCAAAGGGTGGTGACAGCTGGGAGACTACACTGGGAAATTTTCACCGTATGCTTTCATAGAAAAGCTGCTTTGTTCTTATCTAATGATATACTTTTCCATGTTCTTTCATACCTTCACGTGTTTTTGTATTTATTTTGTGAGAAAGGGTATATTATTGTGGAATTTATTTAGCTTCTCTAATTTACTTATTTACCAAAGACACAAAGATGAGAGAGGTGACTAATGAAGAATTTTTGGCTCAGTTTTTTTCTTCATGCTTTGTAAAGACTGTCATGCAGCACCCACAAAATAGCAGCCCTCAAAAAAGCCTACCTGAATGTAAAATTCCACATGTTCAAAAGGAATTCAGAAATAAAACTCAGATCTGTTATATCCAAGCCAGTGCAGAGAAAGAGCCACATGGTGTAAAAAGCTGTGCAGTAAGCCTGGGAATTCTGTGGGTTAGGGCTGTGACCAGAGGAGCACCTAGGAACAGGACACTGCAGCAAGGGAGAGTCTGTCCTGTGGTTCTTCCAGACCATAAACTGGAGAGCACCTCAGGTTGTTTAAATGTGCAGTAGTGATGATCTCAGTGTCCTCTCCAGAAAGGTCTCTGAGCTTTGGTTTTTGTTGCATGTTTGTGTCGTGGAGTTCTTGATGGGTTTTTTTAACCACTTACCATTAATGATGCACTGCCTTTGCAAGTGCCTAGTTACATATCCACTCACAGTTATGTTAAAAATATTAATAGCTGATGGTATTTTGAATGGAGAAAAAGGCAAAAGCGTCAAAGCTTTGTTCCAAAATTGGTGTAATGGGCCACTCTGCATCAGTGCTGAGAGACCAGTTCTTTCCCCTCCAACACACCCACAGTTCAGAGGACATCCTCACCAACACTGGCCGAGTCCAGCGAGCAGCAGGAAGAAGCAGCGGGTGGCAGAGCTGACACTTCTCATCTGCAACTAGAACTGCTCTGGGAGCTCCCACCTTTCTGGGAGGGTTTGCTGCCATCCTTTCTCTTTGCATCCCAGACCGTGCGGTTGCCTTCGAAAGCCACCCTCTTGGAGGGAGGGCCAGACACCATTTCCCTGTTGTCTCCCTATTCCCCTTTGTCTCCCTACATGTGGTCAGCAGTCGGGGCCGCCATCCTGGAAAGAGTATTTCTGCCATTTTAGGAGTCTCTTTCTTCTGAGTTTGTGAGATTTAACAATTTTGTATCTACTGATAATTTACTGTTAGTTTTTGCCTGTTGCAGTTTCGCTTTTTAGTAAAGTGTTATTTTTTCACGTATCTATTCATATTTCATTTCCCCTTATTGGTGGAGGGGATTGGTTAAAACAAAGGGGGAGAACTCATTTTAGAGTGTTCCCCTTTAAATTGTCTAAAGACAAGACCCCGACCCATGTGAGGTTTAAGGATTTCCAGAATAGATGTTCAAGTGAAGTGAGAAATATTTTGAAGATTTTTGGCTGTTTGCTAGTTCAGAAGAGATGGTCACTTAAGATAAACCTATCAGGTTGCCTTGGATGTTGATATTCGCTGTCTGAATTGCTCTGCTTTATTGGATTTGTGCTGGCTGTTTAATATTGCCTTAGTATACCAGAATGGTAATGCAGTTTTTTGCGGTTTTTTTTTTGAACCATTTCAGTTAGCATTTTAAACACTCTGTTTTTACAGATGGTTTAAGCTTGTAAAAGCAATTATGTTTTTACTGTGTGGTTCTGTTGACAATCTGCTTGTTGTCAAGGACTACAGACGGTGAATGCTACTTATTTTTCACTACTTTGGAATCCAGGTTTTTTCAGCTTTTTTTCCTGCATCATTTGCAAATCCTCAATTAAATTTTATTGGTGAGTCTTCAGTGATCACTCTATGTATAATTTAAAGTATGCACTTGTGTTCTCAAGCTTGTTTGGCATTTTTGAATGGAGGACTATTGGTTATATTTTGCTATATGCAAGCATGACTGGAACAGACCTGTTGCCACAAGCTTTCAGAAATGAGTTACTAATGCTTTAAGATATGCGTAGATATTTATCTGAGAGGGACAAAAAGTTATGCTTAAATGAAAATGCTTGTTTGGAATTTAAATAAATGGAACTTGCTCATTTAAGCACTATCTTTCTCTGCAAGGTAGTCCAATTTTGCTATGAGTAACATTAAATAAGAGTTGTTCTCAGTATCATGGTCCTGAGAATTTTCACTACCATAAGAAGGAGCTAACCTTAAATCAATACTGTCAGGCACAGAGAAGTGCTCTGATGTTCAAAACTACTAATTCCCTGGAAAACCAGACTGCTTTTAAGCGCTAACATATAGATTTTTTTGCAGCTTTCAAGACAACTTTAAGCACTGTAACAAATGGCCTTTATTTACATATTGCTGAATTCTGAATACCGTTCAGAACTGTTTACTTCTTTGCAATATGCAAGTGGCATGGGACACATTTTCACTTTCTCAAGAAAAAAAAAGGAAGATTTATCTACCTTACACAGTGTTGCCTAATCTAATTAGACAACTTAATGTATGGCCAGTCATCTCTTTTAGAAGAGTTTCTTTTCTGAGTCTAAAGGGACCAGAGTATTGCATGATAATTTGTAACGTAACTTTTTGGCACAAAATAAAATGAACAAAACACAAACTCGTTTTGCTTCAGCTGCTTTACATGCTTCAATAAATTAACTATGAATGTGTGATATACAGATGAAAATTAAATATCAGTGCAGAAATTATGTTGCTTTCTTGGCAACGGCTAATGCCTACCAGAGACAAAACATTGAGCACTGGTGCATGCAGCTTTCACATCTTCAAGCCAAGCCAATTTTCTTGCATTGTCTTGAAAAATAAGGTTATGAGTTACAATCTTCTAGATTAAAAAATGGGACTATTCCTTGTCATGCTTGCAAGCAAAAGTAATAGCTCCTACAAATCCAAATGTAGAAAGGATTGTCTCTTTTAATCACATACTGGACTTGAAGTTGATGCCTTTTTAAATTCAGAGATTATTTGTTAAGGAACTTTTATAATTTGCAGCAGTGCCAGTTCAGTTTCCAAGCGGTCCAAGAAGTAATGTATTTCTCCAGAAGATGGGCAGTTCTATTCCATTACTTTCCTACCCTCCTTCTTTCTTGTGTGGAGCCTTTCACAGTACAATCTTTTCTTAAAACCATACAGCTCATTTCTTATATATTATTTAAAAGATAAAGGACATTATTTACAAACTAATGCTAAAAATATTATGTTTCTCAAAAAAATTGCCTTACATTGTGTACTAATTATTATAATTTCCACCACTTCTGCTGTGATTTCTTTCTCTAATTATAGTAATTACATTAAAGGCAAACAGTGCTTGAAGTTATTCTACATTTTTTCTTTGTATTTTTTTATCATTCTTCCTGAAAGAAATATTGGGATTGCAGGTGACTGGAATTAATTCTGCCATAGCAGAAGTGAGGGTATATAAAGACTTTTGTATCCTTAAGAATTGCAAAGACTTTGTGTAGTGAGCAATCCATCCATGAAAATGTACAGTGTAGAGCTGAACACTATCAGTTAAACAAATGAAACATGAAAGTTGGCACCCAGGTTCTAAATGATATTGCATCCTTCTACACCATTAAAAAACTGTAAAACAATCCCCTCCTATTGACATATAAAGTGTACATAGGAAATGCAGAGAGAGTAATGAGCTTTTTGTTAGTGATTCGGACACATCTGTTTGGGGGAGCTGTATCATTGGTTATAGCTGCACATGGTAGAAATTGACTAAAGGCCACAGGAGTTTTCTACAGTTTTGCCAGTTGGGAATCTGTTCTATTATATCAAAATTTAGTCATGACTGATAATCTATTCTCATTGCCAAAGCTTCCAATTCTGCCAGTGAAAAAATTTCTTTTAACATGGTTATTTCTGCAGTGAAATTTAGAAATCACTAAGGCTTTCTATTTGGGAGGAAAACAAGGAATCTTCTTCAAGGCATAGTATTTAGCAAGCTGTCCTGGGTTGCAGTGTATTCTATTACCATCCTCATGAGCTGTTGAAACCAGGTGGGGCAGTGTTTCCTTGCCTCCACCCTCGGGACTATCTTTCTGTTAATGGCCCATCATTGTCCTGCTGCCTGACTCAGAGATAACTCCCTCCGGACTATCTTCTGTTAATGAGCCTAATCAACACTTGGCCTCATGACTCATTACCCCATTGTGAGATGCTCCACCCAGAGGGAGGAACCAAGCATCCCATCCTGGATATAATCTGAGATTCTGAACACCAGAGACACCCTTTCCACTGGATTTCCAGAGGAAAGGAGCTACATACCCACCACTGGACCTTCTGAGGAAGAGCACCCCCTTTCTACAGGATCACCACTTCAACAGAACCACATCCACCACTTCAGGAGGACTGCAGCCACCATTTTATTGGACTGCTACCACAACCCTGACTAACATGGTGTCAGGTTGTATCCTGACTCTGTCAGTTTCTGTCAGTTTGAACCAGTGTTTTCTTTTTCTTTTTTTTTTTTTTCTCATTTTCTTTAATTTCACCATTAAATTGTTATTTTGACTTGGTGCCCCCCACTGGTTTGTTTCCAAACTAGTACACAAGACAATGGCCTAGTGTTTCCTGAAGTAAAGTAAAAATCTATAGTCCTAGCCATTGGTCTCCACTGCTACTTTACCTAGTAAAGTCAAGTATTCATCTGAAATTACCCAAGCCTAACAAATCACTATATTTTTCAGCTAGTGTTTCTCTAAGTAGGAGGACAAGGCTATTTTGGCTGTACTTCTTCATGTCTAAAGATTTAGAAAATTCTTTCTTCTGCTTCTTATGGATTTGTACAGCAAACATTTCTGGCAGTGGTCAGTGACCCATAAGATGTTCTGCTGCCCCCGTTACCTAAGGCCCGAGCTGTTAAAGAAGAACATGCCCTGAGTGCTAAGAAAGTATGCTGGTCTTCATCTGTCTGTGTGCCACTACTGGCTGACAATCTGTTGCCACTGAATATAACCTCAGTGAATGAAAGACCATGTGAACCAGTATATGCATACATATGTTAAGATAATATGAATCTGTCAGATATCTGAATTCATGATCCCAGGTTTGATTTCAGATGGAAAAAAAAAAAAAAAACAAACCCCACAAAGAAAGGCTTCTACAGGAATAAAAGTTACTTCTGTAATTGCTGTGTCATTTGTGTATATACTTTTACAGTGTGTGACATGACCCAAAGTTACATTGGTCAAAATCATTGAGTATAAACATTAATTAGATAGGGGATGGTGAATGCATGTTAAATTAAGTAGAGAATTTATGCACAGAGAGATATTAACAGCCATATATAAAATGCAGTGTTAATGACTCATTAAGATTTAACTCCAAGTTTTGGTACATTAAGCTGTGTTACATACACATTTAAAATAGATGAAATTACTCTGTCAAATGTGCACAGGTGAGACTGACAGGTAGTGTTTCATTGTCATCTTATAAGATTGCTGACAAGTTAAGGGGGTACTGTTTGGCTAGATGAGTTTTAGATGAAAGATCTATATATGACAAGTCAAAAGTTTACTTGCAACCAAAAACCTCATTGAACAGCTTTTGAAAAACAATTTTTTGTCCATATCAAGATGGGCTCTATGAAGATTGTACTATATGAGAGACTGAAATGCTAAAGGGTTGATGGCTCACACAACTGGCCATTTGCAAAAGCATCAGGTGCATTGCTGAGGCCAGTTTTGCAGCCTCCAGCCAGAGAGCAGAAGGAAGAGAGATTTTGTGTGCGTGTGTGGTAGAATCTCTGTGCCACATAAGACAGAGGTTTAGCAACAAGCTGCATTTTGAGCCAGATGAAGGAAAAAGCCCATAAGAGATTCAGCTATGTGGGATAATGCTCCTTATTTTGCCAGTTGTCTTCCCTTACACTACTGGCTCAGGTGTAGAACTCCCGTCCAGGACACTCATATATAGGCCCGAAGGTATTCATTCCTTCTGATGGGTCGTAACTGGCATAACTACACTTGCATAAGAAGCAGCTGTCATGTCCTAGCAGGGATCATAAATCACCAAAAAACACCCAGAGTACCCCCAAACTCTTTCTGGGGCCTTCCACCAGAGGACTGTGCATAAATCAGTGTTGCAAAAGATCTGCAGTGCTGCATCAGCTAGTGTAAAACTCCCCCACCCAGGGGAGCTACCTGGGCATTCCCCCTGAAAACCTGGATGTATAATAACACATTGAACTCAATGTTTGTGGGCTTCCCCCACACCTAACAGATCAAGTCTGTGACCATCACTTCAACCAAGCAACAATCAAGTCTCGCTGCTGGATCCACAGGTGGCAATATATATCCTCTCTACTGTCTGCTCTTATCCTTTCCCTCCTTTTCTTTTTTCTTTTCTTTTCTTTTCTTTTCTTTTCTTTTCTTTTCTTTTCTTTTCTTTTCTTTTCTTTTCTTTTCTTTTCTTTTCTTTTCTTTTCTTTTCTTTTCTTTTCTTTTCTTTTCTTTTCTTTTCTTTTCTTTCTTTTCCCTCCTTTTCTTTTCTTTTCTTTTCTTTTCTTTTCTTTTCTTTTCTTTTCTTTTCTTTTCTTTTCTTTTCTTTTCTTTTCTTTTCTTTTCTTTTCTTTTCTTTTCTCTTTTCTTTTCTCTTTTCTTTTCTTTTCTTTTCTTTTCTTTTCTTTTCTTTTCTTTTCTTTTCTTTTCTTTTCTTTTCTTTTCTTTTCTTTTCTTTTCTTTTCTTTTCTTTTCTTTTCTTTTCTTTTCTTTTCTTTTCTTTTCTTTTCTTTTCTTTTCTTTTCTTTTCTTTTCTTTTCTTTTTTCTTCTTTCTTTTTCTCTTTCTTCTCCTTGTATATTTTCTTAAGTGATATCTTTATACTTTTATATTGTTATATTACTATAGATAATAACCAAAATGGGTACATCCCTCCTTTCCACTGCAAACAAATTTTTCTAAAATAAACCCTAAACACACCCACACCCCCACACATGTAAACACTGGTCATTCAGTGTCCTTTCACTCTAACCCACCCCAAGGGATCTATTAACAAGAACCCCAGCTACCCTCGCCTTCAGGGGTGGGTTGTAACGTACTACTAGGCAGCAAATTAAGAAATCATTCAGACATCATGTTTCTGCCACCAGCGAATTTATAACACCTTTATCTAGTATAACAGTCCTGGAACAGATCAAGAATGTAATAACTACATGAATATCTGAAATTGGATACTGTATGTAGTAAACTAAATTTGGCTAATTACCACTGAATTTACAAATATGTCATTCTCAACTCTCCTTTAAGTCAGATTTTTACAATTATTTATTCCTAAGATTGAAAAATATTTGCTTTTCTATCTGAATAAAGGCCATAAAATACAAGAGAAAAAAAATCTTGATTAAATTTAAAACACCCTTACATAGTTGAGAGTCTTTAGAATGGAGGATGTTATCTGCTGTTCAAGTATCATGAGGAATTTTACATCTTTCTCATGGACCTTCTTCTGATGTTTCAGAATGGTGTCATTGAATACTCACTTTGCTCTGGGTAAAGTCAAGTCATGGACATAATGTCATGGCTTCTGATTAGTTCACTGCAGTGTTGGATGGTTTAAGGGTAATTTTCACATCTGGAAATAAAAGTATTTAGTAAAAAAAAACTTCTATAAAATAAAGAGAAAAGCTGTATCAACTGCTAGAGGAGGAGACAAGGCTTATAACCTTTCCCATGAGCCAGTCATTAATTACAGTTAGGCATGGAGTACATTTGGCCAAGCTCCCTAGGTCTCCATTTTCATGTTGTAGTGCATACAAACAGTCTTTTAATGGCTTCCTCTGAAGCCACTGTAACACAGCTGTAGCTGTAATGTAAAAAGAAATCATGCATGGACAACACAATGGATTAATCATTAGAACTCTGTATCGTTCTATAGAAGTTATGTCTTTCTCTTTGCTCTGCATCGTAAATATAAGTATAGTAAGATGACTGTTCATAATGTGACATTATAATACTTTCAAGATTCCTTTGGAAAACCTATTCAATTATTTCCAATGGCAAGGAGGAATGAAGTGCTAGTGTTAGTACATTAAACTAATAGTTTAAAAAAAAAAAGCACAGATATTAAGATGCTACACTAATCATACATGGCTGGTTATGAGTTTCTCATACTAGGGTGGTGTTTCACTAAAAATGCCTTTTAACATGGAAAAAACCCCAAAACCCTCCATGATGAATTTTCTTTCTTAGATTCTTTACCACAAGGGAGGATTCATCCAATATAACTTTGCTGCATAGCTAGTACATTATCTTATGCGTGCAGATACAGAAGCACCCCTGCAGAATCACTGACTCCTGATATTCTAGGCCTTTCTTTAAGATAATTGTCTAGTTACTGACTATAGAGAGAGTGCACAGACTCCCACTGAAGTTATTGTCTCTTCTAATTTTAGATGTCTGTGGTTCTCTGTGTGACCTTGTCACATATCTGGTGGTGATCCTGTGAATTTGTACACTTAGGGAGACACTTAAATCTAGGTGTCATGATCCAGAACTGAATTCTAGAAAGAGATCATATTTTCATTGCTAAATCACAGATGATTAGGGAGAAAGAGCATAATCAGAGATCAAAAATGAAAGAGAACAGAGAATCAATCTGCATCTTCCTCATTAATTACCATATTATGTGCAGGCTTGAACTTTAGTTTCTCTCTTATCCAGAGAAGAAGTTTCTCTCAAACAGAGAGGACTCATAAGAAGACTTCTCGTGATATTCTGCAAGGATTGGACTAGACTGTATGCTGTTCAGTTTCATTATCAAATTTTTGAAAGTAAACTTAAAATCACTACTAACGTAATCACTACATGTCCTGGGATCATGGCAGCAGAATAATTTAGAATCTTTTTGATTGGATGAATGACTGCAGCATATTAAAAAAGAGAATGCTGAAATGCTTCAAGGTATAACTAGACTGTATTTAGAAACCAGAGAAGAAATTAAGGATACCAGATGACCATATCTGGAAACTGGTGACTCTAATGAATAATGTAGTCTCAGTTCCCAATATGATGCTGTGGTAGAAGAGACAATGCAGACTTTTAAGCAATAGAAAGAGGTTTAAAAGGGAAGATGAATAATGATTATTTTATCTGACCGCAGTGTTTTTCTGATACTGGAAGACTCTATTAATTTCTAGCATTCTCAATCTTAATGTAAATTTAAAAAACTGATGAAGAATAAAAAAAAATAATCGTAAAAGGTATTAAAAAGTTGGATACTCTTGAGACTTAAATAGCTTGATTTTACTATGTATCAAAAAGAAAACGGAATCATTATTGTTTTACAATGTTTGTGTAAGTATCTTCATAGATGGAAAATGTCAGTTACTCTATTTTTAAAGCTATAATAAGAACCACTGACTGGATCATGAAAACAGACACATTTGAATTTGAAAATTTAGTTATCCTCTTTAATTGAAAAGGTAATTAAGCCCTGGAACCAACTGTCAAATGAATTGTAGAGTATCCATCTCTCAGTATCTTGGGTTTGATATACAGAATGATATGCTTTACTCGAATGCAAGTTTTCCTGTAATTAGGACATAAATCATCAGGCTCGATACAAAGATTACTGGATGAAATGCAGCACCAGCCAAAAATAAGAGATCACAGTAGTTATTTAATTGTCTCTCCTGGCCTTAATTTCTAAGAAACTGTTAGATATAGTAATGGGTCAGATTCCCAGCTGTCAAAAATTGGAAATAGAGCTCCTGATTTGAGCTGTTTCTGGATTGTTAATAAAACAATTTTTTCTCTTGTTAAATACACTGAGTACACTACTACAGCTACCACTGGTAAACAGTTCACTGGAAATCTCTTCAGGTTTTGAGTGTAATGATAAATTTGTTTTCAGTTAAACTTAATGTGCTGATGCAGTATTTGGTTTGGCTTTCAGTTATTAAAACAAGGGATACTATACTTTTGCAACATTCTTACACTTAACTAGCACTGACAAGATACGTCATGAAGAGTCTACCTCAAATCTACTTGTTTCTATCTTTTTCTAAAATACCTTCTTGAATAGAACCTGCCCAACTAAATGTATTTAATATTAGTCACTAAAATTAGAGGAAGAGAAACTGAATGAGACCAGGTCATTAAGTCAAATGATAACAGCTCTAGTCCCTCTGAAATTTTTCACATGATGCTTGTAATCTATGCCAATATCCCTAACTGCTTTTTAAAAATTTAAATGCGTAGGAGACTTGAAAGTCAAAGGTCTCTGTCTTATTTCAGTAACAGAGTTAAATTAATGTTGCATAAGAAGGAATATTGACTTTATAGCCAGAGCATGAACCAAGTAGGTTTAGTGGGTCTTAATTCATGTCTCACTCACACTGTGGTCTTGGCATTTAACCATAACACTGTAGAGAAGCAGGAGTTTGGTTCCAGTGATACAGGTATATTAAAGGAAGTTGTATGTAATTCGATCTAAAAGAAGCAGCTATGTATTCAATTTCTTAATAAAGAATCTGTCTCAACTCTGAGATGTGGATTGAAGAGTTTAAAGATTAAATTACTGTTTCATAATCTGCAGAGTTGTGCAAAAAGCCTGGCAGACTCTAATGGAAGCTCTGATTGAAAAGACTTTAGAGGGTCATCTCTCTCCAGCAAAGGAGAATACACAAAAAGACCAGGTCATATAAATGAACTCTTTCTCTGTGAGGATGAAAATCATATTCTTGTTGTTCAGCATACTCACCTTATATTGAGCTCAAATTCAGATCTGTTCTCAAGTATAGACCTACTCCCCACTTGCCTTAGATACAATTCTGAGAATAGCCAGTTTGGGTTTCCAGTGTCTTTTAACATGGGACTAAGTGACTATCTTTTTACAGCGGGGATAAACCACGTATTTGATACTAATTTTAGCAACCACCTGCATCCACTGCCTTTCCAAGAAGGCTGCCAGTGTTGCCTGTGGTGAGAACACTAGGGATCTGAGGGCTTCCTGAGTGAACTGCTTCAGACTGGGGTGGACCTGGCAGCTGAAGGTAGTGGCAACCTATGGGAAGAACTTGGTATGTCAAATTGTTAGGGAATGCAACTGGTATTGGGTGTGCTACAGGGTGAATATCACACAACTGATGTCTTTTAAAGTAGTATGAAAAGTGCTCTGATGTATTTATATGTCAGGAGAGAACTAGATGAATAAATAATCAGATTAATTTGTCTTAAATCAAAGCCAATCAGCTTCGTAACGTGAAAAGCTATGTTGAAATGCATTTTGAGAGGATCCAAAACCTAAACCACTTTCTGTTCTTCACAGATATTTTGGGAGAAAGATGTATGTAGGAGTTTCATATAGTATTTAAGGAAGAATCAAGGTCTGCTCACCTTGGCAAGTTTCAAAAATTATGGATTTTCTTGATGTTAAAGTGAAATGTGTGAGGTATAAGCAAACCGAAACAGAATGATAATTCTGAAGCAAATCTCACTTCAGTTGAAATTACCTACTTTGTCAGAATTCTGACTGAGACCACTGCTACTATAAAAATAATTGATGGGTTACATAAAAGAAATTGTTGACCTTATTCCAGTTTCTATTAAAAATACACACAAAACTCTGCCAAGCTGGCATCTTTGTAGGCACTTTCAAAGATAAGGTCAAGAGCTGAAAGTGAAAAGGGATTGAATTACCCAAAGCAAATATAAAGAGGCATATGCTCAGACAAGTGGCAAACAATTTTATACAGCAACTTGCCTGAAGCAAAAAAATATCGTAGGAAACCTAGTCTTCCAGATCTCAGTCAAGAGCAGTGAAAAATTTTTATCTAGTCTGGAATAGTGGTGGAATTGGATGCTGTTTTCTTAGCAAAGATTTAAGTTACTGTCAGCAAGATAGAAATGTTACATTTCTGTCATTTTCTTCGAAGGAAACTGGGCTTTTGAACTATATTTGAAATACAAGTTGTGGGTTAAAAACTATAGGGAAGAAGCTCTTGGCCACTGCCACATTACTGGGGAGACAACAACAAGCTTTTAAAGTCTGTTGAGAAGAATATTGCATGATTGCAAGTGCTGCATGTTGTGTGTAGCCAGCAAAGGAACTGAATAATGAAATACTCTGTATCTTTTGAATGATAACCCTCAGATAAGCTAAGGAAGCAGGTGCTACAAATGCTCAGAGCCCAATTTTCACCTTAGGAGTAATGTCTACTTTTCAATGTTTTGTTGTTTTTATTCCAGTTGGTCCCTGAAAAACAAAAAAAACCCAACAAAAAGCTCCCCCAAATCCCCCCCCGAATGTTAAAGATCACCTTAGGCTTTTAAAAACAAGAGTAGCATTATTTTCTGAAAAGGAACTTAAATTATCATATCAACTGTAACATATATATAAATCAGAATAATTCCATTCTTCTTAAATCTGAAATAGGAAACTGCAAAAACTTCTGTTTTGACCTTATTAAAGTTCTTCCTTTCCCTGAAGTGTTTTACTGCCATAAAAATTTATTAAAATTGACATATTCTTGCAGAATATGTAGATTTTGACAAAACTGGCTTTTTTTCTAGGTGAAAGGACGGGTCACGGGATGATTTTGTACAGTGCTAGTGAGGAGTACTGTGCCATGTATACAGCACATGTATCTTCAGGTACTCAGTGCCATTTGATTACCAAGGAATCCTGTATACAACAAAGTGCTTCCCATTGTAAGTAAAAATCAGGTTAATGACCAGCTGAGGAATCTGAATGAATATAAGTCTATGGGACATTGCGAGATGCATCCCAGAATCCTGAGGAAATTGGCTGTATGTAACTGCCAAATCACTCTCCATGATATTTGAAGAGCCAGGTCAGTCAGGCACAGCCCCTGCTGAGAAGGGGCTGGTGGGTGCTGGTGGATGAGGGTGCTGGTGGATGAGAGGCCGGACATGACCCAGCAATGTGCACTTGCCGCACAGAAAGCCAAATGTATCCTGGGCTGTATCCAAAGCAGCATGGCCAGCAGGGCGAGGGAGGGGATTCTGTCCCTCTGCTCTGCTCTGGTGAAACCCCATCTCCAGTGCTGCATCCAGGATGGACATCAACATGTTGGACTGAGTCCAGAGGAGGCCACCAAGATGATTAGAAGGATGGAGCACCTCTGCTGTGAAGAAAGGTTGAGAGAATTGGGATTGTTTGTCCTGTGGAAGGGAAGGCTTAAGGGTGACCTAATTGCAGCCTTCCAGTACCCGAAGGGAGCTTGTTGGAAAGATGGAGAGAGATTTTGTCCAAGAGCATGAATGACAGGACAACAGGGAATTGCTTCAAATTGAAGGAGAGTAGGTTTAAATTATATATAAGGAAGACATTCTTTACTGTGAGCGTGGAGAGGCACTGGAACATGTTTCCCAAAGAAGTTGCGGACATCCCATCCCTGGAAGCGTTCAAGGCCAGGTTGGGTGGTGCTTTGAGCAACCTGGTCTAGTGGAAGGTGTCCCTGCCCACAGCAAGAGGATTGGAACTATATGATTTTTAAGGTCTCTTCCAACCTAAGCCATTCTGTGATCCTATAATATAAAAGGATCCCAGTATCCTCTGCTGCTGTGTGCCCTAATCATGTGGGGGCAGGGCAGAGGGCAGTGAAGCCACAGCTTTTTGTTTTTAACCCATTCTTTCCACCTTTCCACCTTTCTTGCTGCAACAATTGGTACTACTGTGACTCAGATGCTTCATCCTGAATCTTTGCCTTTCTTTCAAAGGAAGGGCACTAACATCTTGGGATTTTTATTCTATAAAACATTACAGTTGGAAAAGTTTTCCTTCCTAATTTGGACTATAGAACATGTTTGCCTAACTATATCCTGCCTCATGGAGTCACCTAACTTTTGTGTACAGCCACACTATTTTTTTCCCATGATGGTAGGGCAATTAGCCTCATTGCAATAAAATATTTCTTTTCTCTTTTTCACTTATTATTAAATGAACTTTGAATGGCTTAGAATCACTTATCCATTTAGTACTCCCCCAATCCTTGTTTCAAATAAAACTTAGTTGACAATGAGTTCGTGTTTTCTTACATACTATTGCTAAAAATATCAGCGAGCATAGGGCACAAACCCAATTCCTGAACAATTCACTGTGAGTACATACATGAAATATTGGTTTGCAATTGCATTTTCTTATGTATTATAATAGCTAGCACAGATTTAATATACTTACTTTTGTATTGGCTTATATGTTGTGTGGGACTAAGTAAACTTGCAGAAATACCTAAGCATATTAGCACAATACTGTGACATTTATGATTTATTTTGCTTTTTGAAATTGGATTCCCTTAATAGCTGAACAGATAGTTTCTGTTTTGAGTAGGTAACTCATGTTTATTATTTAAATATATTCTATTATCTGAGCTAAATAAAATAAGAGTTTCCCATCAGGACAAAATACATCCTCAGAAGATTTCTGAGTCTTCATTCTTAATGCCAAAATATGTTGAAGAACTAGACTGCCTAAATTTTTGTAACAGAAACACTCCCATTTACCCCCTCTCTACTCATAGTGAGAGGACACACTGTGAACTAAATAGATCTAAATAGTGATACATTGGCAATGAAAATTGCTGAATAATTGCAGAGCACTGATGCTATTACCTCTTACACAATACTAGCAATAGCTTTCAGCTTCACAGCATTTTTTCTGAGCAAAAGGTTTTGTGTTTTCCAGAAAGTGGTATGGGGATTTTTGAGATATAATTATGTCTCATCATTCACTGTTCCAGGGAGAAAACTATAGCATACTAAAATCTGAGTAGTGTCTCTGTAGCCTTTATCGTATTAGTTCTGTTGAATAATTTCTCTTACATTGTGCCAAGGAAATACATTATCACTCGACATCTCATGTGAGAGTAATGGGGAAGGAAGTAAGTCTTCTAGTATTTTAAAAGTATTTGGATAACCAAATAGTATTTTAAAAATTAGGTAAATTTTGGGAATTGTTGGGTAACCAGTAAGAGATGGTGAGGGGGATGATACTGGTCTGTAATGATACTTACAAATAATTAAAATAATACTTTTTAATAGCACTTTTTTCCTTATGGATATATGCTCTCACTCTTTCCAGTATCACACATAATGAACTACTTTTCATTTTATTCCGAAAATAATTTAATATTTGTAAAAGGTCACAGAGCAACCAGATAAACCAGATAAACTAAGTAAGGGATTGGCTACCTCTTCAGCAGCCTACAGGATGCAAAGAGCTTTTCAGGAAGAGCAACAATACTATCAGACATTTTTTCTTGGCTCAGATGGTGACTTAGCAGAAATCTTTGCAAATTTGCCCACAGACTTCTGAAAGTCCTTATCTGAGAAGTTTTAATTTTTACTATAATTGGTGGAAATTTTGCATACCTAATTAACTAAACAATTGCACTGAATTGCATTTGGAAAAGATTATGTTAGTTGACACTTTTTCATTCTGATCACTCATTTTCTATAACATGTGGTTTTCTTCTTGTTTTAAATGTTGAAAAAGTTATTCATGAGTAGTGTTACATTGGTCAGCTCTGGAAATGAGATTCCCCTATCTCAGATACTTGTGCTGATGGGCCTTACTCTGAAGGTCATGTGCAGTGTGGAATTAGTCTAAACATGGACATACAGAGGAGGCACGGAGCGCTTCTGAAGAGCGACATCAAACCAAGTTGACAGTTGGTTTTTTTACAGACATCTATTCAGTAGTGTTTCTATTAGTTGTACAAATATATCAAGTACTAACCTATACAGGAACACCACCACAGTATTTCTTCACTCATAAGCCCCTATGATTCATGGCACCCACAGAAAGAAGCTAAGGAATCATAAATTTCTAGCTGGGATTTGAGCCAACGCAAAAACAGAAAGCTTAGCTGATGAGAATAAGGATTTAGGATTCTTGTCCTACAATAATTAATTATGAGTTTCTTTTAGTTCAGCAGGCAGTGGATCAGGACCTGTCAGACAGAAGGGAATTATTTTAACTCTGCCAGTCAGTGGCAGAATCTTAACAAGGAGTTTTCACAATAAAGAAAAAGCTTTGATTATCATTCAAGAGAAAAGCATCACAGATCAAGAATAGCTGTTTGCCTGTTATCTTCCCTGTGCCAACTTCTAACAGGAAAGCACTGCATTTTGTTAGAAAGAAATTTGTGGCTTAAGTTACTTTAAATCACTCACTTTTACTGCCTTCAGACTTAGCATGAATGAAGACAAATTAAAAAACAGAATAAGCAGAGAAAGATGATTGATGGAACTAATGAAGTTTATCTTCTAATAAATTGGTGTCCTGAAGTTAGATTTTCTGAAAATATGCAAGCTCTGGACTAAAGCTTGTGCTATGTGTGGAATGTTCATTAACATGTTTTGTGGTGTGGATTCTGTGGTTTCCACTAAGAACCCTGGAAGTGTTCAAGGCCATGTTGGATGAGGTTATGAGCAGCCTGCTTTAGTGAAAATTGTCCCTGCCCATGGCAGAGGAGTTAGAACTGGATGATCTTTAAGCTCCTTTCCAAACCAAACCATTCTATGACATCAACAACCAAATTCAGATAAACTGTCATATAATTTCAGATCATAATATTTCTAGTTAATCAAAATTGACTGTATTGCAGAATATACATCCTTGAACTATATCCAACTAGATAATAACAGAATTGGGCTTAGATCAGTGCCATGTGTCTGATTTATGGACCAGATGCTAAGATAATAAGACAGGGAAGTAAACATATCTGTCAAAATTTATAAAGCCTTTTCTATTGATATTTTTTCAATATGTTTTGAAAATAAAATATTTCATAATGGTGATGCTAGAAAGCACTCCTTTCATTCTAACAAAAGGCCTGCAGAAAAGATAGGCAAAAACTGTACTACTGTTCTTGGCAACTCACCATTCCACATGTATTCTGAAGCAGATTTAATTTAAATTAAATAGAAATAAAAATTATTTACCATTGCACCCTAATGACTGTAATTTTCACACAAGCTGTTACTTACAGACACAGTATGCTGCACCCTGTAATATCTTTCCTGTTTTTCTGTCTAGAGGAAAAAGTCTTGCTGCATACATTTTTAATCACTAGACAGAAAACTCTGGACTCCACTGGAAAGGTTAATATGAAAGTAAAACAGAAAAATTCTTTTTTTTTTTTTCTGTTTTGGTGGCATTTATAGCTTTTCAACTGGCTCGTACACCAATACTTACATTTAACAAAATGATACTATCCTGTGTTCTCTTACCCAAGGGTACTTAATTCCATCAGGATATCTGTATTAACCATTTAACTCACCAAATGGCTATTATCCTGCTCATCAAGTGTTGTAGCCAAATCTCTCCATTATAACTGCAAGTAGGTAAACTCTTCAGTGCCAGATGGTTTACAAATTGGTCTCATCACAGAGTAACGGATGTCATCACACTCACAATTTGTTAGCATTACAAATCCTCCTCCTCCTGTGAACTTAGTATGACAGAGTTCACTAATTTAATTGTCAACTTAGCAATTGATATGTATTAAAACCTATTATCAAATAAAAATTTACTAATTTACTAATTAGCAGAATATTAGGATTTCCTCAAACACCCAACTTGAGAGTCAGTGGAAGACCAGCTGGAAATAGATGCATGGTAAAAATCAGACTGGCTTTGCAAGTGCAATTTTAGAGCATGTTAGGTGAATAACTGAAATGGCTTTATTTAGTTTCTTGCCAAACACTGTAAACTTTTTTTTGCTATGTAGGAACATTCAACTGTTCATGCCAAATGAACAAAAATAAATCACAGCCTACCCTATGCCATGAAAGTTTCTCCCTGAAAAAGATTTATCACTTAGTCTTCATGTTCTTGTACATTACAATTTCAGTAAATTACTTGAGGGAATTTCAAGACTAATGCATGAAAACAGCACAAGTTTTATCTTTAGGAAACAGCTAAATGTAATTTTGTGTCATCTTCTATTTGACTGGGACAACTTAACTGAGAAGCCTTCAAAATAGTTAAAGAGTTTTCTGGCTTTAAAAGTTTATTCCAAAATTCTAAATGGATCTTAGGCTGCAAATGGTTTTCACACAGTGAGATGGGTAAATGACACGCCTTCAGTATTCTCAATTAGGATTTATATATCTGCCTGTTTTGAAAAAGAGAAAAAAATACTTTATTTCCTTCTCATAAAGTAGCTGAAGTAAAAGGCAGGAAATGATGGGGGTTTTTTTTCATACCAGCATGTCTGGGAGCAAAACATTTATGATTTTGATCCCTAGTAGAAGTGGCCCCTTCATAAAACATATTTTCTCTATTTAACTCAGGTGCACTAGGTTCACTCAGCTCTTCCTTCCAGTGGGACCTGGAGAGAATCTTAGGTCTTAAGGGAAAGTTAATTCAATTAATTTCAGAATCTAGGTGTCTTCTCTCTTCCCAGTACTTTGTGTGTGACCACTGTCCATGGTTAGCCTTCTCAAACAACTTGATCCATCTTTTGCTCTACACTTTTCTCCTCCCAGACATGCAATCCACAAGTACTTATTTTTTGCCCTTTTGTCACAGTTTTGCAACATCTGTTCCCTAATTTGTCATTTCTAATGTGACTATGAAAGTAATCTTGGTTTTATAATTTCATTACTGATACAGCTACTTTGGATTCTATTCCTTTCAAGGACTTTAATACTACCCTTTGAACTGGATAGTTTGACTTCAGCTATTTCTCACTAATTCCCCTTCAATCACCTGAGAAATCCAGTCTTTCCCCATGGCACTATCCTTAACTTTTGACAGCTTTTCACTTTCTTTTTTATTACATGCAATTTATTCTGTTTTCATTCACTACTTATATTCTGTTCAGTTAGCTAAACCTCAGGCCAGGGCCCAGTCCTTTGTTTGCATAGAAAAATCTTAAAGGGTAAGAGGCATCCTATGTAATAATCATAGTTTTAGAATTTTGGAGTATGACTTTTGTCTGCCTGTAGATAACATTTTCTACCCCCGCTTAAATTTTTTTAATTGCTCTGCGGTAGCTTTTAGCAACTTGGTATCTAATGTATCTATCTGATATACATAGCTCTCTATGACTGTAATTTTTAAGAATTTCATAATATTGAAACATTTTTTTGTTAAATACTGTCTTGATTGGTGAAATAATACTGTCCACATTTGTGTCAGCTCCTTATCTAATGACTCTTAAAAAGATAATGCATAGGCAAAAAACAGATGTCTCTTCCTTTCTTTCTGGATGTGTATTTCCAAATGTTTATGCAGTCAGGCAGCAAGGTTTAGAACTTTTGTGGCCCCAAAACTGTTTATTCTAATAGTCAAGTGGCAATGAAAAAAAGATTGTCCTACATGCCTTATGGTACAGTGATTATGAAAAGATCAACATCCTTTGGACAAGGAGGCCTCAGAGAGAAGGGCCCCTGTCCTTAAGGTGCTCTTACTCCAGTGCTATTTTAAGAAAAGTTACTCTAGTTGCATTCACTGTGTATTTCTGATGAGGTTCTTTATGTTCTGAAAACTAAGATGTACGGATATATATTGTGAAGCATTCAGCTCAGCATAATCCCATATCCCATAATCAGCTCATAATAATCCCAAAGGTTGATGAATCACACAAAAAAAATTGTCCATAGGATCTGAAAGTAGACAAGGTATAAAGTTTTTCCTTCAGAGACATCCTCTCTCTCTTTACTGAGTGGGGATCAATTTACATCATTCCAAGTCATCTAGAAAAGACCCATTTGATAAACATTATAATGGTCACCTTAGAAGTGTAGAGGAAGCAATTTCAATTTTCCTTCAGTAACATAACACTGAGAGAGGCTTTCCTGTGGCCTTTCAGTGCTCCATGACACATGTCAAAATATGCTACATAGCTGAAAAGCATAAAAATGAGGACCCACACGGCAGTGACATGTCAAGTTCAAAAGTACGTTGTAGGTCTCATTTCCTTTAAAAGCTCAGTTACTTCAGAACCTCATGCATTAGCTTTGTGATTACAGTGTTCATTGGGGAAGATCCCCAGAAAAGAGGAAAAGCTGCACTTCCCATTTCTGTGGACTGTGATTTACTTTGTTAAAAAAAAAAAAAAAAAGAGAGAGAAAAAAAAGAAATTAGAAAAAAGAAAAGAAAAAAGAAAACAGAAAAAGAAAAAAGGTTCACTAGGACAGAGAGAATCTGTTGACTCATAGACACAAGTGGCAAAAGCCACCAGCAGGGAGGGAAAAAAATCTACATTCTAATTTTCGATACAGGAGGGAGATATTATGTATTTTACATTACACATGGTGAACAGAATGAACCATTTTTGAAGCTCCCTTACTCACAGCTGATCATTAGGCCATAACTCATGTGAACATGATCATTTTCCTTAACAATTTTATTTCCACTTCACTGAGGAATTTAAATATGTGATGAATTTAAAATCCAAAACATGTAACATTAAAGTTGTGCTTTGCTTGAATAATATCTTCTGTTGTGCTTAGTTTCATTCATGCCCAAAGGCTTTTTTCTTGCCATCAGTGGTTTTCTTTTAATTTTTATTAGTGAAAATGTTTGCACCTGTGTTGCATTTTTTTCTAATGGGGTCAGTTGTCTCACTCTGCTGTACCTTTTGTCCCTTCAGATTATCTCCTACACCTTCCTCTATTTCTATTCTAATACCTTTCTATTCTACACCTGAAGAGGCTTCAATGAAAACTGGCACAAAAGCTATCCTAGAAAGAATATTCAATGATCATATAAAAAAAAAAGCCCAAAGAATTGCTAACTAAAAGAAATGTTTGTCTTTTTAAGATGAATATTTGGTTGTTATTACAATTGTTTCTGCTTTCCTATCTGTCTAAATCTTCTGATGGTAGGTATTTTGCTTCTTAAGTGTATGACTTTATTTCATAAGTAACCTTTATATATTTCAACCCACAAAATTCTCATATTAGCAATTTCAATGTCTTTCCCCAACTTGGATTATTTCTTCTTTGATGTCTCTTTATGAATATGCATTAAATTAAACATTGCTTAATGAATGGAATTTCACTATGAAAGAAGAATAGGTGATTCAGTTCCTGATGGGAGTATACAGACTTTTTTTTCCATGGCAAATACATATTAATTTTTTAAACCCATTTAGAGATTTATTTCAATATTCACTTCTGTTTTCCTGCAGCAGAATTTACAGTAATCAAATATTTTCCTTCATTTTCACCTTCTTGTGTCCAAATTCTATTTTATAAATACCTCAAGAGTTACTTGTATTGGGAAGGTGCAAGAGATGTGAGATATTCAGGACAAAAAATAAGATCTAATAGAAGATTCAATGGTACTTGCAAGTTAGGCAGTCAATTAAGCTCAACAATGTCTTTCAACATTTTTTTAAAGAAATTATATAAAACTTTTTGTAGGAGGAAGAATCCAATCATGGAACTTTTTAGGAGACTGTTGGAGTTCTGTTCTAGCAGAGTAAATGTGTATACTGTTGTAGTATTACTCAACATGGTTTAATGTAACTTTACAGACAAAGGCATAGAGTTTGGCCCTCCTGGAGCAAAGCAACAACTAGATGGGGAAACACAAATTAAAAGTGTTCCTCAGAGACATGCTACAGGCCACTAATTTGGGAATCTACCTTTGACAAAAGTACTACTGGAAACAATATTGAATGATGTTTCTTCAGTGTGTGTCCATCTTCTGGACTTGGTCATTTAAATGCGAAGTCCCACTTTAGTCACTTAAATTGTATTTGAATATATAACTTAAGCATTTCCCTCTTTTATTGTAAAGGGCATATCAGTCTAAGAGAAAAAGAAATGGCCAAACCCAGTTGTTTAAAATCAAAGACAAGTTTTTCCATCATATAAAAAAGTAACAATTATTGCTTCTCCCTTACAGTCACACACAGATTGTTCATCACTAATAATTTTTAAACCCCAACCATTTTGTAAGTCTGTGTGTATTTCAACTCTGTGACCAAAATTTAGAAGTTCCTCCAATGTATGTCTTTCTGACTGTAGTTGGGAGCTACTTGTCAACTTGCTCAAATTTAAGACAACAGATACAGTAAATTGTGGCTGATTGATGCAGAAGGTGTACATTTAAATTTGATAATTAATTAAAATCTTATTAACAAGCTGCAAAGTCAAATTATTGATGCAGGAATTCAGTTTTATGTTTTGACTATTATTTCTTTTCAACTAAGATACTAGAGCTAGATCTTTTGAATAATGCTTTTAAAGTAACATAGATATATTAAAGCATGTTAAAAATAAGTTTGTGAGCTATATTTTAAACCGATTTACTTTTGCCGAAAGTTGCTGTATAAATAAACTATAATATTCAAGTTTTATCTTACTGAGCCTGGAAACTAGAGGAAGTAGCAACAATATATTTTGCCCCTTGTACTGTTTTTGTGGCTTTGAACTGATTTGGGAAAGGAGGTTCCAGTTTCCTTTTAGAGTAAGGTCCCTGGTAGCAAATGGCAGAAGCCTGTTTTCCTTCTGGTTTTGACAGTTTTGCTTGGATCAGATACAGAAACCGATGAGTAATATCAGCAACTGAGGCATCAGCTGATGAGATGTAATTTTACCTTGTTGCCTACATTGTTCTAATATAATTTGTATTGTTGCTAACATTTCATGTGACAGCAGGTGATGTGCACAGACCCCAGTTTTCCCTACTAGTTAAAACACGTGCAAAATACCAGTACAGCAGTAAAGTTAATGGGATAACTCAGACTATACAGTTACACTTCTCCTAAATTACTGCATCGAGTCTTTTGGAAGAAGTAGGCATTGACCCTAAGGGAAATCTCAGCACAAGGGCTGAGGATGTTGTCTGAAGGTGAGCAGGAGAAGGGGATAAGGAGATAGACTTAATGGGTTCATTTGCTTTGATACTGGTAATATTTGTTCTCTGAATGATTTAAGCAAAAATATTTTTAGAAGTATGAAAATAAGCATCCAGGTTTTCTGAACATTGATCTATTTTTTTTGCTTTAAGGGATGAAATGTATTAATATTATTTTTACACAAAACAAAGAACTGAAGGAAATCAAAAGTTATTAGTTTTTTCAACAGATACAAGAATTTCGTAAAGCAGAAGCAAAGACAATATATGAGTATATTATTTTATTTTAAGATAGAAAAAGGTACATGTTTTTGATACTGCAATAGCCAACAAACTATTTTGCTATATTTATGAAAACCATTTAGTTTCCTATACTGTTAGAAGGTTGTGATTTGAAAATACTTGAAATGTTACTGTTTGACATCATTTTTATTCTGATTATTATATAAAATGAGAATGACATAAGTGTATTTTTGCAGTAAAATAAGGAATAAAATTCAGGCTATATTGTAGAGCAGCTAGTCAACGGGTAAAGATCTAAGGTATAGAAGATGGGAAAGGAGGGTTCAAGGTTTTGAAACATTGCCATTTGTCTATTTTTTTTGATATCCACTAGGATTAGGAAAATGACAGCTGATAGAAAATTCACATAATATGACATTTATTCAAATATAGTATAAGAAAGATTTATATCTATTTGTTCCTTTAGTGCAAGCACTTTGCAATTCCAAAAATAACTTATGCATTTACACATGATTGTTTTAAAGATCCCTATTATTGATGTTATGCAGCTATGTTCATTTAATAGTGAGCAATTTATATAAACTATCAGTTGCAAAATTATGCTAGTCTGTCAATTCCTTTTTTTTTTTTTAAGTCATTTTGGAAAACATGGTTAGATAATTAAGTTCTGTTTTAGCTCTGGTTTTTTTTGGTCATAAGTAAATATCTTTTATCTGAAACTGTGTGTATTAGAAATACTCAGACCGTGAAGGTTTTTTTGTGAATGTAAATTCAAATGCAAAAGGTTTTATGTTAAACTTCTGCAGATAATTTCTTAGCCACTGAACTTCATTTTGTAAAAGTTAGAATGGCCAGCAAGGAGCAATTCTATTCATGGAGCTTCCAAGGTCTTGGAATTTATTTTCTTTAATCTTTCGGTTTACATCAAGGGGAAAAAAAAAGAGGAAAAAAAGAAAAAATATATGAGAAAAAAAAGAAAAACCAGATCAAAATTAAACCCAAAGCTTTGCAATTTTTAAATTTTTTTTTGTTTTTTAAGGGAGAATACCCCTTTTGCCTCAAATCCTGTGATTGTACTTTAATTTGGGAAAAATTCCTGAGTAGACACCACCACAATATTGACCTGGAAATGTTCAGGTGCAATGTCCTGCTTAAAAAAATTTGTATTTTCTTGAAAAAATTTCTGATTCTGACACAGGTAAGACCTGTACTTGGGTCTTTTACAGGGTAGACTAATGCCTAATCACAGCTTAGAAGAAATTTGTGGTCTTTGCTGTTCCTTCCTGAGATATTGTCAATAGTTCTTACCCAGGAGGAGTGTTCCAAAAGTCTCGATAGAACACATTTTCAAGTGATGGGACAACTGAGTATAAATGGCAGCGAGAGTCATAAAGAAGCAAAGCTGATTCAGCTATATCTTTAGAAGGGGAAAATTCACTTAGACCACTTAGACAACTGACATTGTTTTGCAACAATATTACTATATATATTTTTTTTTACTGAACTCATATTATTATTAGATCAGAGAATAACTAAGCTTATTCTTTTATATTAAGTGTATGCTAAATACTACTTACTTTTTTACATTTGAAAATGCAGGTGCAACTACCGTTTCAGAACATACAATAATGTGGCCCAAATTTAAAATGCTATTCACATAAAAAAATTAATTGCTTGAAAATTACCAAAGAAATTTTTTTTCTGTATTCCTTTTAAAAAGAAACAATACTTAGACAGGGATTAACATCATCTTAACTTAAAGGGTAGTAAAAAAAGTGATATAAAAATTGTAGTAAGAGCTCTTACAATTAATAGTAGTGTTCTAGAAGTTGAGGGCACTGCCTACCTGTGCCACTGCTGTCTTCGCAGGGCAGTAGAGTACTGATATATGCATTTATTCTTGACATCACAGATTATCTTGCCTTTACTGAAAGAATGTGTGTCTTCATTGTGGTTTTCAAAAACTATTGAGTAACCATGAACTACTGCTGCAACAGGAACAAAATGCACAGAGCTGATCTGCTAACTAGAGCTCAAGAGTGGCAATTTGTGAGTACACTGTCTCAGTAAGACCCAAGCTTTTGATTTGTTACCGCAATTCAAAATTTCTTTTGCTGGGAGACATCCCAGAGCTCTTGCCAGTTCAATTTTAAAGAGAGCCCATACAAGTTATCTGTACCACCCTGCTTGAGGGGTGTAGTCCAGAGCTCCTTCCAGTCTGTATTATTCTGTTATTATATGGCCTATCAAATGTAATTTCAAGAGCTTTATTTTAATATTTCTTGATCTGGATTAGAAATATACGCATCTTTTCCCTATATTGATTAATGTATATCCTCAGCCTAGATTTTCCAAAGCTGTTCAAAGTTTTACTTGGTTTTATTTGTGGTTTGAACATGTGAAAATATCAAAGCCAGGTAATACAAGACTTCCTGTGACATTTTGCATGTCAAAATCACTCAGATCACTTGCCTTTCTGTTTTCAGATGAGTTACACTGAACACAGGTCGGTCTCTTAGTATATAATTTTCTGGTTACTGGCTTTCATCATGTTCTCTCTCAGTCTTATTACTTATTTATTGATTACCCCTCTCTCCAAGTGAGACTAAGGCCACAGAACTGATACTTTTTAGGAAGTAAAAGTCATCCCTTAATACTATTAAAGTCTCAAACCAGGTTGGTTCTTCATGCTTGCCCTGCTAAACCATTTTTCAACAGTTTTGACAGTTTATTTTTCCAGTGAATAGGACTTCTTTTCATTCTATTTTCTTCCTCTGTATTATGCAGAATCTTTAACAATGATGAATAAAAACAGCATGCATTTTTTCTGTACTTCTGCAACACCACAGAGGTGGAGTTGATTTGTAGTGATCAATAAGATCATTATGCACCCCCACATGAAAGTGAAGTTGTCTATTTTCTTTTCAGACATTTCTAAGAACTGATAGGTCCAAAACACACTTCTAGTCTTTGTTCACTTGAGCTCTGACAGAAGGTGACATGCTTCTTTATGATAGCAGATTTTGCTAGTGGTGGCCAAACACAGAAACTGAGGAAAAAGATATGAGCTGGATACCTCCAACTCCCCAGTAAAGCTGGACAGAAAACAAAATTCTTATTCTGAAAAAAAAGATTTTCAGAGTTTCAAAAGAACTTGCACGTGCTTAAGGGGGAAGACACAGCCTGTGGAATCATGGCTGAAAACATACAGGGTAATTCCTTCTCTAGCATAGAGCAAGCATAGAGGCTTGCACAATAGAACTGCAGACTGTATACTAGGATCAGCATCTCTAGCAACAAAGGATCATTGTTCTGGTGTTCATGGCTTTCTGCACTTCTTTATCTGAACAAAAAATCCCTTGATTTCTTTTATGGCACCTGATATGTTCCCTCAAGAACGTATTTTGTTTTAATATTCTGATATTTTCTAAGTTAAAAAATAAATCGACTTAAATACCACAAAGTGGAAAAATATATCCTTGATGATGATTCACAGCTTTGTTCCTGTGAAATTATCTAAATGTGCATATGCACAGCACAAGGTATATATCTGAAGATGAGAAGACAATTTTCAATCAACAAAGATATTTTTAAATTTGCAGAAGAAGTTTTGTGTTTTCTCCTCTGGGTAAACAGGGAAAACATCTCAAAGTTGATTCTGAATATAAATATCAGAAATTCATCAAAGGAAGAAGGTTTGGGTAATGGCTTATAAAAAAAACTCTAGGGATGAGAAATGATCTATTTTCCTGTAATATTTGCCACCTAAGCAAAACAAGCACCAATTTTATCACACTGAAGGAAATACCTTTCATCATATTAAAGACCTATGAGCCATTTTTATGGCACTGGTAAACAATCAAAGAGTTGTTTGGGCTTCTGTAAGCTTATAGTTTCTCATTAAAAATGTAAATAAATGGCTTCCCTTAAGGTAAGAAGATCAATGCTCACACATAATTTGTACAGCAACATTTACTTACGCAGACTAATGAAATATTTTAAATTACAGTAAGAAAAGCTTATGTCACTATGTAAACATACACCGAAGACTTGCAGGATCTATTACCTACTTGATCAATGCTACTCTTTTTGAAACCAGAATGACCACAAAAACCACAAGTGCGGAGTAAAATTGTATATGATACCGCAATTATATAGGCTTTGCTGTATTTCTCTTGGATAATCAGTCTATTCTTATGTTTTAGAAATTTCTATGCAATTTATTTTATCCTTAGCACGTGCTTGGACTCTGAATTTTCAGTGTTTATTAGCTAGGATTGTAATCACTTTGTGCTCACACATCATGAAGTCTGAAATAACTGAAATCAGTAGGTAAAGAAAAATAAGAAAATGCCCAGACTTTTCTCATTATTTTTCTCTAGAGTGCATTTAGAGATTATCCCCTCCTCTCTGTTTCCACCAAAAAGCTTATCTATATTTCTGTTTGACTGTTTTCACTTTTTCCTTTCTATCTCCTTTTACTTTGAGCTATTATAAATGCTACCACAAAATAACTTACTGTGTCAATAGCCTTGACCAAACCCTACTCCTTAGACTTATTTTTTGTCCTCCCTTTTCCCTCTGTGAATGGAAAGTTCACACTCTCACTTTCAGACTGGAATTTAACTAACTGTTGGTTCCTCTCATTTCTGTCTTTCCCAGCTAGCAAGACTTTTCTTCCATTGCAGATCCTTCTCTCATGCCTCTTTCATGAAGGTTCTTACAGATACCTCTACTTCTTCCAACGCAGGTCTGTGTACCCCATCTCAGAGCCTTTCAAGTATTCTTTTCAAAGTCTTTATTCCAGGACTCCTCACAAGAGATATGGTAGGGAGAAAGAAATGGAGGAAGAGCAAAGAGGGTCAAGTATTCACCATGAACAATTATTGTCATTTTTATCAAAGAGTTGCCTGACTTTCTTTACCTTTTGCAATAAGACGATTAATTTCAAGCAAAGGAGAGAAATATAATAATATAAAATAATTCCTGTAAATACTAATAAAAAGCTCTGTGGAAATAACAAAATGGGTAGTAGACTTCCTACTGGGCTTGATTACAAGTTCAAATTCTTGCTCATATCTCCATATTACTGCTGAAATTATAAAGTTCTATATGTAGGTATTTCATCCTAACGTCCCTGTAAAGACTGCAAAGCTCTTTGGTATTTGAGACAGATTGGCATATGCTCTGTTCATTTTCAACAGGCAGCTGTGCTTAAGAGATTGTGCCTGAGCTTTGGTTTAGACTTCTGCTTTTTTACTGCAGAGGCACTAGCAGAATAAATATACAGGTTAGACTTGTTAGATGAGGAGGACAAAAGAGACATTGGAGGAATGCATTTTGTGAAATGGGTATTGATTTGGTAATAACCTGTTTTAATTGCATGGTAGAAGGAAAATGAACACAATTATTGTTCTGTGGGTAAAGAAATGCCTTTTTTACGTTTAGAAACAATTCCTAACACAGAAAAAAAAAATTATAAAATTTTATGAGGATCTCTTCAAGGGATTTAAATGCAAATTACCCTGATGTATTCTACATATGTTTCATGCCACATAACAAAATCTACCATTAGAGAAAAATAAAATACACTAAAAAGAGCTGCTTCAGCCTTCAAAACTAGTCAATCAGGTATCACAGCAGTGGAGATTAATCAAAGATTTCTTAATTGCTAGTTAACTGGACTTTATGTTTTGAAGTATATTGTCTTAGTTGTAGTAAGCTGTTTGAGAAAAAAGAACACCATGGTTTAGCAGAATACAGATTTCTTAAATGAGGTTAAAGTGAGGCAATCTACCTCACTTCTGTCTTTTCCCTTCTCTTTTCTTCTTTAATCCTGAAAGTTCACACCAGCAGGGTTGCTGTATGGATACAGATAACTGGCCTAAATTAAAGTTCTTCAGTGCTTCTTAAAAGCTGCTCTGCAACCAAAGACACCACAATGCCGGCAAATATTAGCATGTGTTTCAGAGCTAAACAGTGATTACAGCTCCACCAATTAGAACTGACTGTCTCAGTTTGGTTTTAGGTGCTACATAGCTAAACAGGACTTTTTCTGCAGTAGTTCTTTTGGATTTGATGTGGTGTCTTTTATATATACTACTGTTTATTTTGGGTTATGATGTGTTTTGAGAGCTGCACCACTGTATTTTTCCTTCCTCTGTTATGTGATGTTTTTACTGTGGAACAAGAAAGACAGAAACCCAACTTCAGAGGTGAAATATGGTTAAATTGTGCATATAAATGAACCTTGTTGAATTTTGGCGTTCCCTCTAATACCTAGGGTGCTGTGGGTTCAGCAAAGTATCCAAGGGGGTTTTGTGGTATCATTTCTTTCCTCTTTTCCTATTTAATTAAAAATAAGACTAATTTATAGTCAATGTGGACTACCACTACAGCTCTATAATTCATGCAAAATTAACTTCTGCTACAAAGGTTTCTTTGAAAGCTATCTTGCAGTAATTGTTCAAATTGCTTTTGTGTAGGAGTAATGTGGAAATTTTACCATTATGTTTTAATTGCTTTAATATAGGGAAGGCAGCAAACCCACAGTCAATTGCATGTATTTTGTAACTCTTACTATTAATGCAATTTTTACTGTAGAACTGCACACAAAAGGACTGTAACACATAGGCCATATGGCAGTGATACACATCACTTGGGCATCGCTTTGGAGAACATCTATTTCCTTCCCATCTAAGTGCTGTAGCCTGTTAAGTTCCTTTACATATACCTAAACTCTTTTTAACTGTAAGAGCCACAATACTGGTTTTGCCTTTAAAAAAAACATCAACACATTTTGTACTGAAAAGTAATGTCAATTGATTTTCTTCCCTGTTTACCAAATTCTTGAACTTTTCCAAGTTACACTTCTGGAGCTCAGGGAAGTGCTAGAATGCATCAGCCACAGTTAAAATATACAAAATTCATGACTGTATCAGCAGTTCCTACTGTCTAGCTAAGCAGCCCCACTACAGAATATGAATTTTACTGAGGAACCAGAAACTGAAATCATTGTCAGGTTAATAATTTGAGAGATTAAATTTCCCTTATGAGTGTGTGCTTGAAACTGTGAAGGGTTTATAAAAACTATGAATGTAACAAGCACATCCAGACAACATCCAGTTTCTTTTGGAGAACTAAAAATATGGGCATGAAAGAATTGTAAACATAAAGAAAAGGTTCTGGCTGGGGCTTCTGTTACAAACAGCCCCGAAGGCAAAGGTATCTGAGGTTCTTGTTAATAGACCCATTGGGGCAGGTTAGACTGAAATGACACTGAATGACCAGTGTTTATAAATATACGTATCTGTTGTAGGTTTATTTTAGAAAAAATTGGTTGCAACAGAAAGGAGTTATGTAGCCATTTTGGTTATTATCTGTAGAAATGCAACAATATGTCCAAAGTGTCACAGTCTTTATCCCTTGCTGGTGGGGGAAGCCCATGACTCACAAAGTTCAATGGGTAAATATACATTCAGGTACCTTCCCTGGGTGGGGGCGTTTTACACTGTCTGATGTAAGGCCCCAGAAATTAATCTGGGCACACTTCGGGGGTTTTTTTGGTGGTTTATGACCTCTTCTAAGACATGCCAGTGTAGTTCAGACAGTTATGCCCCATCAGAAAGGGCATGAAGTTTCATTCTATTTTTGAATATGAATGTCCCAATACCTTCCACATGATGGGGGGGTGGGGTTTTTTTTCATGTGAGCCAGTTGTGTATGGGAGGACATTGGCATGATAAAAAGCACTATCCCACCTATCAGGATCTGCTACTTATCAGCCTTTTCCTGTATCTGGCTCAAAACTGTAGCTTGCTGCTAAGCAAATGTTGGTTTGTTATGGTCATCCTGTTGTGGGTGTTCAACCCCTCTGCACCTGGGCTATTCTTGTGCAGATCAGAGGTTTTGCCACCACACATCCAAAATCTCTCCTCCTCCCCCACTTCAGTTTGGGGTGCAAGCCTGGCCTCAGAAAGCACCTGCTGCTTTTGCAAATGGCCAATTTTTTGAGTCATTGACCTTCAGCATTACAGTCTCTCATAGTTTCTAACAGGGTTGTGCTGAGGAAGAAGATGGAAAAATACATTATTTGATTTTTTGAGGTTTGCCCTTTAAATGAATCAAGAATCTAGTAAGTAAATATTCATCCATTAACTTGCTGTACAAATTTGTTAAAAGCAGGTACTAACTTTCTAGAATCAGAAGCACTGCATATAGACAGCTGGATCCAGTGAGTAGCTGTCTGCTCTCAATTTCTAAGAAAGCAAGAGAAATTTATAGCACTTTATATTTCCCAGGGTAAATGTGGAAGTATCTTTTAGCTTCCTCCTGGAAAAATCAAACGGAAGCACAGCAACTCCCTGAGTTGCAACAATAAAAACTGAGTCCACTGTGAGCTCTTACACAATTTCCTGGCTACTCAAGCCAAATCAAAATGCAGAAATTAAGGAAACTAAGTAGCTCTTAGAAATCTTGCCTTGGTCAAAATATTGTTCATTCAGAATTTCCTATTTATCTTAAATATCACTCCAGTTTAATGATGGTCAAAAGTAGTTTGAAAGTAAATTGCATATGACTCAAACACCCCTGAGATGTTTTCAAAATTCTCATGCAGACCATATTTTCTCATCTCAGTTTCCTAATCTTTATTTCTAACCATACTGACCAGTCCAAAAGTAATCAATTGTCAATATGTGGAAGTATCCTAGAAAGCTAATATATATTACTACATTTGTGCTTATTTAAGCTTATTTATACTGCATAGCAAAGTGAGAATTTTTGTAAATACATCAATGTATTGGCTGAGGACATTTAATATTTTCTGTAGAAATAAAACAGAGCCCACCAGCTGATCTAATGTACTTTGCCTGATGGAAAAGGCATTTTATGTTTATAAAGACAAATTAAAATGTTAAAGCTATTTCAGAAAGAAAAATTCTCGTTCAAATTTTTCATTTATGAGGGTCCAAAATAAAATAAGAAAATTTTGGAAAAAAAACTGAAGTGAAATAAAATAAATAATAAATAATAATAATATTAAAATAAAATAAAATTAAACTCAGAGGAAAAGGATGTTATTTTACAATAACGTCCTTTTACAAGTGCCTTTAACAAGCACAATAACAAGTGCCTGTGACTTATCTAATGAGTGTTATTTTATTTTTAAACCAAGGATACAATAAATTTTCCTTGTGTTCAAGTTTTAGCAAATCAGTATTTTAATGTGGAAAAGTATTTCTTTGCAGAATTCATGGATAACTAACTGCAAAAAACTTTTATTGTAATTGAAGAAAATTGTTTGCTATATGGAGGCAATCTAGCCCTCCTTTCTGGCAGTTCCAACAAAAGTACATGGGAGAAAATTTCTGGGTGTTTTTTATTCCTAAGTCTGTGTTTATTGTTGAGATTTTTTCTACTTTTTTTCTATTTTTTACTTATGGCTGCTACTCTTCTATAACTCAGCCTGAGGCTTTCGAGGGAGAAATTCTAGGGGAAAGACTAATATGTGGGTTGAGAAATGAAGTCAGAGCAGTAATTGATATCAGGCAAGCAGCTCAGATCCTAAGATTACTGCACAGTCCACAATGAAATAATACAAATATTCTTAGAACTTTAAGGAGATACATTTTCAGTGCTGCAATGCACTGTGTGGAAGCAAGACATGTAAATGTAGCACAAAAAGGGACATAGCAGTATTTTATTTAAGTTTCAGCATAATGGTGACTATGAAAGTAAAAAGCTGAAATAAATCTACAGAATTTTCTTTTTCATGAGCTCTCAGTTAAGTTCATTCTGCACTGTAAAATTTCAGAGTATCTTTTGAGTTGAAAAATTAACTGTTACTTCATTTTACATACTGAAGAAGGGGAGACATAATGAAGAAAATAAGATTATTTGCTTTTCACACTGATAATTTTGGGGAATTGCACTTTGAAATATGTTTCTGAAAATCCACTGGAACTGGATCAGGTCCTTAATTTTCACTTCCAAATCCCTGACCCATTATTTCCAGAGCAGTAGATTCTTCCCCAGCTGTCAAACATAGCTATAAGTCTGGCATTTCCAGTTCTGAAATCTGTGATCAGTAGAGTCTCTCTCCAAGAGCTGAGGACAGCTGAACAGCCAAGTCATTAACCAGTGACAATGGGAAGACGGCAGACTGCTGCTCCTGCTAGGCGTGCACAGTGCGCATCTTGCCTGCTGGTCTATTACTTTCCAAATGACTCCTTATGTGCTTGCTTCCCACACTTTATTGATAGGATCCTTTGAATTCTCGTTTGTTTTCCTGACTAGAGCTTTAACCTCTCTTCCCCTCTGCTCTTTTATAGTCTGCTATGCAAGACTGCTAGCAGACATTTTCCACCCTGTATTTTCTGACTCTATTCAGCATTTTCTAGAATTCTCAGTCCAAATTTCACTCAATTTCTTTTTTGTCTCTTTGCCTTTTGAATTTGGGAACCTGGACCAGTTTATTGCAAAATTTTCTAGGTCTTCCGCCCAAAAGAAGTTGTGCATGTTTTCCCTCTCCCTTTCCTAAGCTCTTTCATTCTCCCAGTCCTGGAAAAAACTCTTCATTTCTTCTACTTCTTCTTACCTCCTTCCCTTTCAGGACCTGTCATGAGCTCTATGAGAACTTTATTTCCCCTATTCTGTATTCTTTAGGCAGAGAGTGATTTAGGATACCAGTGTCTTAAATTTCATTGAGAGAATGATGGGCCATTAGAAAACTCTATGATCTACTGGGAATTACAAGTGTCCTTGCTAGGATGCAAAATCCTTAGCAGCCATGTCCATTAATTTATCATTTCTGATTTTCTTCTACAGTCCTGCAAAACTATCAATCACTTATTTCTCCATTGTTTTGGTGTGCTCCTTCACTGGTCATTAAACACCCTGCTCTGCTAAACATTGACATTAATCTATTCTTTTCTGTTGTTCACCCTTTTATTCACCCTGTTTTCTTTAAGTTGATGATGATTTTCCATTGCAACAATAATGGTGCAATTAGCTTGGACAATGCAGATACAACTGTGTACAATAAAATATCCATGCATTACACTGGCATTAGTGTAAATACTGTGCCAATAAAACAGCATCCCACTTCACTTTGTTCTGTATTTCTGCTGTTGAGCACAACTTAAGTAAAAGCACTAACTTTATGCTCAGCTGCAGAATTTTTCTTGAAAGTCTTTCATACATTAGTGCTTTCATTGTTTTTCGAGGTACAGAACCTCCACATTTCTCAGCCATGGAAGATCAGCAACCTCTATAACAGAGGGAATATGTTTGACAAATAGGAAACACTGAACGGGCTTGTTTGTGTACTAGAAGTATAGCACACCTAGTCTTGGATATCACAACTCCCTGTTAAGGATATATACCTAACTTATCATCATCTTATGTCTTTTCTCAATTTATACCATGTGAACAAAAGTTGTCTGTTTCACTAGAGCTCTCTGTACTTTGGTTATGTATGTGAGGATACATAGCCATTCATCACCATCGCAATTCCATGCAAGTATACTCACATAGTTTGGGGTCTTTTGCTCTCAATGCTCCAACCCGTGACTGAGAGATCAACCCTCACATTACATTCTGTGCTCTCTGTTTTTGTCATTGACATAGACACCAGGTTGGATGGGGCTTTGAGCAATCTGGTCAGTCTAGTGGAAGTTGTCCCTGCCCATGGCAGAGGGGTGGGACTAGATGGCTTTTAAGGTCCCTTCCAGCCCAAACCATTCTGTGATTCTATAATAGAGCACAATAAAAAACCCACCACATCAATGGATATATTTTGACTATATAAGATTAAAACCAAAACATAGTAAAATCTAATCTAAAAAATCTTTCAAAATAATTTTTTTTCACCACTGTTCTTCTATAATTAAAATTGTATTATACTTGATATTCTGATTACTGTATGGTTCTATTTTTCTGCAAGCATTGCTGCAAGCTTCTACAGTCAATTAGATATTGGAGAACAAAAAGACCCTCCTAAAGCACTTAAAAAATCCCACAACAAGCCATCTTAAAGCTATTAAAACATCATTGTCCAATGTTCTGCCATTAAAAAATAGTATAAATCTCTGTTTCTTTCCACCAGAACAGGAGCTGTAAGCACTGTGTCTGATGGAAAAACAAGGTGTGGGTGTTTTCATGAGCTGTCTTTGTGGGAGATACATATTGAGTGGTTTTCTCATTTTTAGAACATCATTTTAAGGTTGAAAAGTTCACCCAGCATATGCTTAACAACTTGAAATATAGCCATCACATTTTCTCAAACTTTCTTGCTTTTACTACAGAAGCTTTAAAAGTATAAGAGCTTCAAATAACTTTTTTTCCCTTTTGCAACATTCCTCATTCCTTCAACATGGGAGATGAATTTACTTTCTGCCTCACAAGTTTTCTCACATTTTAAATGTTCCCATCTGTCACACATGCATTTTTTCTGAAGATTAACTTCTTCCTTTTCTTTCTATCTTTCATATGTCTCCTCTGTCTTAAATAGGAAAATATTGAATTGCTTTCTTTTGAAAATCCTGCTTTAGCTATTCCTGCTGTTCCATTGCTGAATTATAGATAGTTTATGGATTTTTTCTCAGCATCACCATAGATCATTATTTTGTTTCATCTCACATGCTAAATGGCATAGAGATTTATTACTTTACTTACTAACTCTTCAAAATGCTCTCACTTGTTGATATGCAGTGTTTGGGTGGTAGATCTCAAGGGACATGTGTACAGCATTCATTGGAAGCAGATATCACATTCAAAATTAATTTAGTGCTCATTAAAAATTAACACATTTGATTTATATGGGTAAATGAGAAATAGAGTTTACAATGAACTAATTTTTATGTCTTTTTTTTGCCCTTCCAGACTTTGTATTGTTGCCATTTTTAGACTAGAAATGTAATTGAGATATTGAATATCTTAGTACCTACAAGTTGTCCAGACGTGTTTAGGGGAACAGGGTTATTTACCCTACTTTAATGGTCATATCCCTTTGTCTGTTTGAACAGAAATTTCAATATTGTTTATGGATCCTTCATTTTCATGTTACTATTAAATGTTGCATATCATATAGCTATGTCTTGATTGTTCTCAGCTTTGAATAACAGAAGATCATTTTAAAATGAATAAAATCATTCTGAAGACAAGGGCTTGTTCTTTAAACTTCATGCATTGAAAATAGTAAGGGGTTAACCTGTATGTTTTTCAGTCTTAAGCATGACCTTTGCATTATCAATTAATTCTTAAAGGTGTCATCTCATGCAATTGTGTAATTTATTTGCTTAAGGCCTTACAGCAATATTCATTAAACTTTCTTATTTAAGGGAAAAATCTGTTAGTCTTCTGATAGATGAGTCTCCTTTTCAAAATGCTAGTAGGCAGTTTAGCTAGAAAAAATTCCTTTAAAAATCTAGTAGATATTCTCATGATGAATAAGCTTGGACAATATTTTTTGAAATTATGCCACAGTAAGCCATGCAATTCAATAGTTTGTATATTTAAAAAGTTATGTGTTGATAACATTTGCCTAAGGTTGTAAGATTTTGCATATGTTAACAAGACTCAGTTGTGAATCCCTGTCTAATAATAATAGTCTTTGACACCTGTCAAGTCTTGTTCTACAATGCTTGCTATGTATGCTAACATTTCAGTGGAATTTGCGTGATTCTTTAGTATTGTTATGCATCCTTGTCAGGTGACTTTGCAGACACATCAAATTGGCGGCAATAGTGTCTTGAAATTCTTTGCTAATTTAGAAAATGTTTATGACAATGTTTTTACCAGGCAGAAAAACTAATTATACAAAGATCAAAATGCCAGTTTGATCTCTGTATGAATACTATTTGTTTCCATTTTACCTGAGAACATTTTACATGCATTTTATTTCTAGTATCATATTATTTTGAACGGAAGTCTGACACTGATGTCTGGGATTTTGGCCATCATTTGTATAAAGATGTTCAGAGACCATACACAAGACAGACTGAGACCTAGAGCTATGGTCTCTGTCACACAAACATTATAAGTTGCCCAGTCTGACTGTTTCAGGTAACAGTAATCTCATGAGTCCAGATGGGAATAACACACAAGTAGCTTTTGGGGCTGATCACTGTGACAGGTTTGCTAGTTTTTGTATGAATGTTGTGAAACATCCTCAGGCTCTTATGATCCTTCTGCCTCTTTTGAAGCCACAGGCTTTTAATGATGAGACTAGATGCAGTTGTTACGAGAGTTTTGACATAATTTTGGGAGCCCTGTGACTTATTTATCTTCAGAAGTGTTTTAAAAAGACTATAGTTTAGCTGCATTTGTAAGTCATCTGAATTGTATTAGAGTTTATGTATTTTACTTGTTATGCTGTCACTTTCATAAGATAATGGCATTATTATTATTATTATTATTATTCTATTTAGAGAATATTAGACTCATGGTCATTTATACTGATTTTTTAAGGTAGCTCACTTAACATAAGTTATGTAATTCTTATTCCACATGTAGTGGCCAAAAGATATTTCTAACAGCTCAAAGGTGACCTTGTAGCTGTGTATTGGGCATTTCAAATTGAGATCATTATGGGAAAGCCAGGGAATATTTCTGTGTTTTTATGGTGAAGGCTGCTTATTCAACAAGGATGGTAATTTAACCAGAGAGGATTTTATTTTTAAGAATCATATTCCTGCTTTAGCTTCACAAAGTCCATTCCCACTAGATATGTTTTACTGTGGCACAGAATATTTACCTTTCCTGATCAAACGATAGAAACAGTCAGTGACTTTTACAAATGAGTACCATTGCCTGGGGCCAAGTGGACTCACTGATAACATGGCTTCCCATTAAGTTTTCAAAACAAAAAGGAGGCATTCCGTGAGCTCAGATCTATACTTCAGAAATACCTTTGAGTTTAACAGCAGTATGACAATTTCACAAGCAAATTTTCTACCACTGGCTGAAGACTTTCTGGTCAATAGAGATTAAACAGAATTTGACAGAGCAGCTAAAAAATAAGTGAGTTTTTTTCATTATCAACTACTTATCATTGATGCTGTAAGGCTGAGAGAAATCTTGGAAAGTGTAGTGAACTTGACAGCCGTGATGGACAGAACAGAGATATTTTGCAAAGTTTTAAAAGCTTTGTGGGGATTTTTAAAATAAACATCTTATACTATTTTTGATTGTCAATTCCTGTCATGAGCAGTCAGATGGTAAGCCAGATTAATTGACTGAAATGTCTCTCACCAATTTAGCTTGTTTTGACTAAGATCTTTATATTTGCTGATGAAATACATTTTATGCCAATCTAGTGTAGTATCTTGAGAGTCAACGTTCATCTTTAAATCATTCTCTGAAGAGAAAAGTGATATATATTTGTATCTTACAGCGCATCATGCCTAAAGCACTGAAAGGAGCACTGAAAGAAATTAGTTTCTGAAGTTTTCTTTTGGAAGAAAATTTCCCACTTCTGAAAGGCAATTGAGTCTTTTTTGGTGGTCATTAGCAGGCCCTCTTCTTTTTAAATGACACATAAAGAATACATCCTCTGTGTGGTTAAAGTATTGGATTCTGCAGAGCACAGGGATAAGTGGACTGACTGCTGCACTGTATCTTGAGTAATTTTACAAACGACAGAGTCCTAGAGTTATGTTCCTCTTATTCCATCTGCTAATGTCCCTATGGCTCTTGTTCCCACAGCTGCAGGATTATTTTAATTTACTGTAAAAGGCAGAAAGAGGAATACACAGGATTATGAATTCTTCTTTACCTTACATACGAAATCATCTGATTTGTTTTGTCATCTTTATCAACCATCATTAAATTATTGTACAGCAGAAAAAGTAAATGTCCAACATCAAACCTATAGTAAGACATTTTGGTTCCAGGGTAATCTCATGTTTCTTGTTGAGTCATTAAAGCTGTTTCTGTGGCTTATTCTTCTGACCATGCTGACCTTACCTGCAGCCTCTCTGTCTCAGCAGCAAGAAAAGCTGGGAACTTAAAGATCTTTCTACATCCAGCTGGAATTCACCACAGGCTGATGCTTGTATGGTCATATGCCTTCTCTGCGCTTCATATTGTAATTGGTTTTGGAAAGACAGCTTTCAGATGTATCTGTGAGAGGACATTAACAGCAGCTTCCAGTGGCTACTATCAGGAAGGTAGATCCCAAATCAATTAATAATTTTTGTGCTGAGTTAATTATAGTGACAGTATGCTTGAACACCTGGCATTATCTGAAGATAAAATATTAAAAAAGGGCTGTGATTGAGTAAAAAACCTTCTAGCGATTAGTATGTGGGAGTAGGATATTGAGCAAATAAGTGGAGTAAATGTTCTGGCAACCTTGAAGAGTGGCATAATAGAGAAGAGAATGTAAGTAGGGGCTCAGAGATAGCTAAAGAAATATTTCTAACACAAACATAAAACATTTAAGTTCTTTTTCTGATTTTTCTTTCCCCATTGTGCCTGTTAAATTATAGCACAACCTACTTGGATTTGTGCAGCTCTCCATACTTCAATATTTAGAAGATGCACAGTGTTAATGCAATAAAAGATTAATTTAAGAAGATAATTTTAATATTAAACTGAGACATTAGATACTTTTTCTTTTATTATGCTTGTCAGTATTTCTGACAGTATTTCTTTCTCAGTATATTCTGAGATAGAATTTACAGACTCAGGTTAGTAACAAATCAAAACAAAATTGAATTAAAAATTTTAGAAATAAAATTCTATGCATCCTATTAATAATGATGGATTTAACTCTTACTTTGAAACTGCTTATGATTTGTTTTGAATTTTATAGGGAAATAATGGAGTCAGTTTCAGTTATTCTATCAAAAAATAGATTTCTATTTTCAAGCACTAATTTCCATATGAGATAAACAACAATTCTGTTAAACTTTCAGAAAAGTCTACTTGCCACCTGAGAAATGAACTGGGTTGTTTTGCATAGGCAAGATTTAGAATTTTCCTATATATGGCCTTGACAGTGCTTTAGTAAATATAAGGTCATGTTATTAAGATGAATTAATTATGAATAATATGTGATTATTAGCCTGAGATCTCCAGTTTTCAAGGAAAAAGTTCATGGGAAATGTCTCACAGGAGAAAAAAAACTCTGATTTTTGAACACATGGGAATCAAGAGCTTTACAATCTAGGAAAAATGTCTTTAAAGAGCTGCCAGCTCTCTGGTAAATTTCAGTGTTGCCAACCATTCATAACTGTTCTGAAAAAGCCAAAAATAAATAAAAACCATCAACTCTCAAAAATTTTTTCAACTCCAGAGAATTCTGAAGATGTAACAAAATCAGTATATGCCATTTCAGACTAAACCCCAGGCTACCTTCAGTCATCTCAAATTAAAGGTTTGTCTATAAAGTTTGCAGATGATTTTTTGAGCTTTAATTAATTTTACATAAGATTTCTCTCCTGAATTCTGACTGCATAGCTTAGTAATGCACAGATACCATGCATCCATGTTTGTAAATTTTGGTAGCCTCCTAGGATATGATGAGGATATCTCACTGAAAAAATGTGGATTCTCTGGAGATTTCCAGTTGAAGAAATCAAGTATTGGTGAGGTGATTTAAAATAAACCACATTAACTGAACTTCTGTATGAATAGAAGTTTCTAGATATTGGTAACATTGGACTTCCAAAATTATCATTAATATATATTATTGTGGCCAAAGAAATAGAAGGTGTTTTTTGTCAGATATATTTTGGTGATAAAATTAGTAATGCAACATCAGAACACTAAATAAACAGCTTCTGGATTAGTTTGGAGATATCTCAGGGAAAATCTCTTGAGCTGTGTGAAGTCAGAGTGCACAGATTCTGTAGGGTTGTTTATCCTAACTGGAGAAATAAAAGTAGAGGTGAAGTTTTGCAGTCACACCAGCAAGTAGTCTTTTATTAAAATACTCACTAGTATTCCACCTCCAATAGTGTTTTTAGATTTTTTTTACAGTAATTTCTGTACAGACCACGATGCTCAAAGCCTAGTCTTGCCTATAGCCAATGATGGTTTCAAGGCACAGGCAGAAAAATGGCAGCATTTTCACTGATGTAGCATTTCCTCGGAAGTTCCCAGAGTTCATAACTGCTTCCCCATGCCCCAGGGCAGTTGAGGACAGGGGAACTGGATGGATTGAACTGTTGGAAGGAAAGAAAGAAACCTCCATCCAGAGCCTGTCACCCCCTTTCTTCCTCATGTCCTATTGTCTGCACTGACACATCTCTCTCCGACCCCATACTACCCCCATTTGTCTGTCCCAAAGTCAGCGGGGCCAGGGTATAGGAAATGAGCTCTCCTAAATGGATTTCATCCACAGATGGTTTCTTCTCTCTCCTGTGATGCGTAACTGCAGTGAAATAGAAATCTCAGCCCCCCCTACACTCAAACTATGAAAGAATTTTGATGGGCTTTTAATGAATTCAGTTTTAAGAAGTGAAGTCCAGTTTTCGCTAGCCCATGGTCTGCATAGTTAAGGTGAATGAGAATTTATTAGTAACCTGCTGAACAGAACAATATACAAGTAGTTCACATCTGTGCTGCACACAGAACAGACAACAGTAATAAAAAAGGCTATTTAACAATTCAGTATTATGTAATTAAAAATATGGACAGTTGTAAAATTTTGCTGCCTGATGCTCACTTGGTCATTGCTGAAATTTTTGATTCAGAAAGAAAACAAAAAAAATTGAAAAGGACTTGGAGATGATTTTGGTTTTGAAACCAGTTTTACACAGATGAATAAAGGTATATGGAAGGAGTCTTCTGATCTATGAGATTATACTTCCTCTTCATCTGGCTATCAGAATCCTTTTTGTACTATTGCCCTTAACATGACCTCCAAGGTTCTATCAAGCACATACTGAAATTTATTTTAATCATTACGACATAATATGGTACAGAGGAGAACATTTTGATGAACTGTGGATAATTCTTCTTTGTTCCCATGAAAGAATGTGATAGTCTGCTTCATTTAATACACTCTGCTTTTCCATAACAGTCTTTTTAAGGAATGTAATTAAGATTAGTGACTAGCTTTTCCCAGGGAAGAAAAAGTAAAATGCACATACATTTACAGAACGATGCAACAAAAAAGGATTTTATTGCCTGGTCTTTTTCTAATTGCAACATTTTATGGGTTTTTATGTCTTAATATATTGTGTGTTTTCTGTTTCTTCATCATTAACTGCTTTAGCATCTTGCCACAGCAATAGCTATTGTGGAAAATGGTAGCATAAGTTCTAAAATAAGTACTACTATTTTAGTTCTGAAACGAAGACAAAGATATAAGTAAAATTTTAAAAAATCCCTTGGGTCCACCCTAAAGCTTTTCTTTCTTACATGTGTGTCAAATCTAGAGATTTCACTAGCTGTAAACAACAACAGTCTTATGAGTAAGAAACTTTTTAAAGAGCTCAGTTCCAGGTGAGTCATAGCTCTGAATCATACAAAATTAAAGTATCATATACCTTCCCTCCTACAAAATAAATTGGGAATGAAAAAAAAAAAGGGCTAAAGAGAGAAAATCAATCTTCTCCTTTAACTGTATTTGCATATGAGGAAAACATTAATATCCTATTATAGTCTTCCTCCCTGTGAGCCTGTAGAAAACCCATAAATTAGATTACAGCTTTTAATCTATGTTAGCAGAAGGCCTAAGGAAAATAGATAAAGGAGGAATCATTAGAGAAAATTTTGGTTTCTATCCTCAGCATTTAAGGGAAATGCTCCTCAAACAGTTGTTAGCTGGGAGGAAGCCCAAAGATCAAATAGAAACCCAAAGATAAAATTTAAGGAGCTGCTCAACTGACATATGATAGTCACAGGGATGCTGGGACATCTAAATATCTCAGATGTGCTTGAAAAAACCCACGCAGGCCACATGAAAGGAGCTCTCAATTCTGACAGAAAATAAAGGAATTAGATATGCTAAGAGTTCAATTCTGCCTCCATTACTTAGTGCACAATTATTAACACATTACATTCATACTGTGCCACAGCATAATTCTTGAACACTTGTGATCACACCTAGTGTCTTTTAAAATGATTTTAAAATTGCTAAGTAATGTGTGCACCCAATTTTTTTTCTTTTTGTTAAATAAGGACACTGCCTCTGTCTAAAAAAAAAAAAACAAACCACCAATGATTAATGATTCTATATAAATGGGGAGACAAAACCAAAAAAATTAAAGTATGAATTGTTTTGTCATATCCTCTTTGAACAGATTTGTACAAAAACTACTGATATTTTCTAATATATTTTTGATTTTCTAAAGAAAAATTAGCTTTTAGGACAAGATAAACATATTTTGTTCTATGAGCAAGTCTATGTAATATGAATTAAAAAGAGATGAAATCCTTGGGAATTGGATTATAAGTTACCAACGTTTTTAAATTTATCTGATTGGTATTTTTTACCTTCTTAAATAAAGACCAGTTTTTTCTTGGATCTAAATTCTCCAATAACTGAACAATCATATTTTAATTTGTAAGCTAACATTCTCATTATGGAATAGTTATTTTCTTCAGAGACTAACATTTGGGGACCATTTTTACATACTTGAACTGATATTAATATGGGTTGTCCTCAATATTGTCATTAGTGTTGCTCTAAATAAGGGCTGATATAACTAACACCATGGTATTAAAAGCCAAATGAGCTGTTAGAAGACAATGTGTACCACTCCCTGTTCATATTTCTGACCCATTATTTCCTTCTCCTTGAACTGGTTGGCAATGTGGCGAACTAGCAGAAGGAATGGAGGAAAAGCTTGGTTTTATTTTATATTTTTATTTCATTGTTTAAAATAGTGGCATTTTTTATGAAAAAAAAGTTTTCTGCGTGGGCTCCCTGAATGGCTGCCTCAGGACCCTGTCTGACAGCAGTTGTGCAGCAGTTTTCCATAGTCTTGGTTGCTGCTTAGAGGGACTCTGAAACTTTGGCTTGGGATGGCAGCTTAACATTGCATATAACTGAGTGTAGCTGGAAGCTGCTGATGAGAGTAGGACCTGTGTGGCCACATCTCAGCACAGGATACCAACTGATGTCCATTATGTTCAACATATCAAATTCTGCTTTTTGCCCAGAACTCCCTGTACACATCAGTGCTGCTGTATGGAGTTAAAAGCTGCACTGCAGGGCTCCTTTCAAGGGCCAAATGAGTCCAGGACATCCAATTTAGCTATTGTTTAAACGAACAAGTAATCTGCAGAAAATTTTGCTTAAAGCTGGCGTTTGAGGTGAAATTTTTTCAGAAAACCAGTCAAATTTTAATGAGATGAACTCATTAAATTTAACTGAACTCAGTGAGAACATGCAGAAACAACTAAAGTCAGAGGTAAATTTTTTTACATGGTAATCAGGAACAAGCTGTGTCCAAAATTATCTGAATCCTGTCAAGTCTTCAAAGACTTTGATTTAAGTCCACCAGAAGATGGAGGAAAAATCACCTTCAGTGCTTAAAATTTACTTATTTTTCCAAGTATGAAGAAAGAAATTAATGACATGTTACTTTTGCTTGGCTACCTCACAGAAAAAGAAATGAGAGATTTTAGTGATCAAAAATGAGGGAGAAAGGCTGTTGAAATTATAGGAAATATTTACTACCTCACCCAGAGTATCTGAAAGTGAGGGGTAGGCTGAAACTGTTAATTGATTATGTTCACCTTCCTGTGATGTCAAAAACATTCATAGCAATCTGACAGAGGTATCTGATTAAAACGTCTGTAAAGACAGCAGAGTGGAGCAAGTGTACTTGATAAACGGTTTGAAATTTGGCTCCCTTGCCATGTCTATTTGCTAGTTCTGTAGCAATATATGATTTGCAGGAATCATAAGTACCTTATAAAATTGTGTAATTCAAATTATCTAAACTATTAAAATGAATAAGAACACATTTGTGGCTTAGAATCTTCTGAGAAAAACTTGCATTACTCAGCCTCAAAGTTTTTGTTATTTCTACCTACCTTTGAATAGACTTTTCCATTGAAGTATGTTTGCTTTGTCATTTAAATATGACTAAGCATTCTTCAAAGGAATGTAACAATCTCCTTTATTAAACATTGTTCAAATTGTAGAATGACAACTGCCAATCTCAGAAAAGTTTTTGTTTTGATTTTGTTTGGTTTGGTGTTTTGTTTTTGCAGTTTTCTTTAATGTCTCTACCATTAAAAAATGAAAAAAATAGTATTTTTTGACATTTTCAACAATTTTACCTTTCTCTTTTGCAAAGTATGTTGTTTTTTACTACTAAAACCTTACAGACTTCTAAGTATATATGATCTTCTACTTTTTTAGCTAAAAACCTCTGATATAAAATTTTATATGCTGCATTGAAAACAGGATAAAAAGAAAAAAATTGTAAGAAAAAAGAGAAAAGGAAATCAGTCAATGCACACATGCAAACATACATACATTCAACACTCAAGAGTGGAACCTTTTAAAATCCTTTTTCCCAAGGATCTCTATTGGAAGAAGAAGGCTTTAAGTTGTTGAAGAGAGATTATCCCGCCCCCTTTTCCTCCGAGAGGTAGTAAACAACATTTGTAGGTAGGTATGAAACCAAACCATCTTTTTGTAACTGTGACTCTTGCAGGTAGGACTCACTGAACCCATGACAGACTAGAAGATGCTTGAGGATGTATATCATAAATGTTCATAGGGAGAAAAAAAAGTTAAAAGCTATGCCTGGGTTAACAATTGCAATTTCAAATATGTAATCATTTCAGCTGGCATTTACAAAAGTATTCACAAAAAGGGAAGATGAGATTTTTTTAAAGACTCTTCCTGAACACTTCAATAAAAACCTTTTTTTTCCCAAATGACTTACCAGACGTAACAGGATTTGACAACCTGAGAGCCTTCAGTTTCCATGCAATTTTATCCCAAATGCTAGTTTGGCACTTCCCTAAAGTTGTTTGAATGTGATCTGAATGCAATTGCATTTAATGAAAGTCTCATAATGATGTTGAGTTTGTCATTGCCAGACCTGCTTGTTTTAATGTAAACACAAGCATGTGATGTCTTTACTGTCATTTACTGGGAGTTGTTAAAACCTTGATTCCATAAAGTATTGAAAGACATGAACTTGAGATCTTAAGCCATGTTAAACAAGAAAGGAGACCTGCATGATTAAAATCAATTATATGCTTAAATGCTTTTCAGGATCAGAGCCAGCATGGTTAGCACTCAGCATCAAGCTACAGAAAACTAATTTTGTATTGTCTTTTTATATCTTCTTGTGTTTTCCTGCAAGACACTTCTGACTGTTCTTTATTTCTCACAGGTAACTGAGGCCTCTTTCTAGGTCATTCAACAGCTTACACATTGCTGTATGGTTACTCACAAAAGCTTTTTGGTTTTTTTCCTGAGCTGGCATTATAAGCTCTTCTGACATTGACTTCCTTGCCAGAATATCTTCTTTTTCCTTTGCCTTCCCTCTCATCACCCTCCTTATATCTCATTGCTGATTAGAACAAATAGACTTAACTGTTAGTACTGAATTTAATGCATCAAATTATACTCTATAACTTGAAAGTACCTGATTTTCTAGCAAAAAATCTGCAGCTACTTTTGTGGAAATACACATTTTCAGTGTATGGTAGGTCCCTTATTAAACTTAAGAGAACTCCTTTTATTGCACAGTTTTCTTTCCCTGTCTACTAAAAATTAATTTCTGCATTTTTCTCTTTAGCTCATTGCTTGCTTCTAAAGGGATAGGTAGATTTAAAAATTTTTGTTTAAATTAAATACAAAATTACTATATTCTCAAGTAAATGCTGCTTAGTATGAGAATATTCTTAGAATATGAATAATATACCTCAGCCTATTTGAAGTTTGGGTTTCTAATATAAACTAGCTTTCTAAACTTCTTTTGTAGTCATTTTATAAGTGGTGTTTCACCACTGTGCAAACCATTTCACCTCTCTAAGAAATCTTTTTTCAGACTATATGATATCTTTCAGGTTATATGCTAGATTCCCGTAAACATAGTCACATCTAAGGTCTTAAAGATATCTAACTTATTCCCCACATCTCACTTTCTGAAGTGACAGCTATTGAATAGCAATCATTCTGTTTTCTAAATATCCTCACAGTCTTATACAAAATGAGCTTTAAAACATTTTTCCCCCTCTAGTTTTCAGTTTTCTTCAGCTCACAGGCTAAGACCTCCTCCCTTCAAAATCACTCAAATTCTAGTGAAACAAAATAACAATTATTTACACGGTAGTGGTCTTATTTTCCATTTGCTAATCATTCTGATTTCTCCAGGAATGGTGTCTAGATTGAACTTTTTTTTTGACAAGGCTGCTTTCCTTCTCATTTATGGTATCTCAGATTGCTCAGTGTTTCACTAGACATGGATTCTTTCGATCTACAATATGTGTCTCAGATCACAGTGCAGCCAGGGCAGGGGGAATGCGTTGCAACACCACAATATGATACAGCAAAATTCTTGAGAACTTGGAGAAAATTCACCTGATAAATTCCTTCAGTGCAACCAGTGTACTAAACAAGTACTTTTCTAGACTGAGAAGTTAAATCACAGGAGTCATTATACAATTAAAATGTAATTGTATGTATTATTTGATGCTCCACTGGATATAGTCTTGAGTGCATATGTAAATCTATTACTTTATACCAAATCACATAATTATATATTATTCCATATTTTGGAACACCTTTTGTGAAATACTTACTATAACACATTACATATTATATATGTAAGTATTTTCCTGGCATAAATATACTAAGTATTTAACCAAGCATTTCATTTTCAATTTCTTCTCATTATGGAATAAGACAGTCATGTTCACCTGACAGTCACAAGAAATGACAGATAAACCATTTTGAAACATGAACAAGGCATTTTCTGTACTTGAAAATCTAGCCTCAAGCTGTCTGGTCTTCTTTTTTCAGTGTGTTAGATTACATGATATCTATTTTGCTGCCCACTTTCTCCTTAAAGAATGTTCTGCTTTATTGGTCTACAAATGCATTATTTCCTTCTACTGAATACTTTAATCTGAGTATATTTTTTCTCAGGCACATCAGCTTATATTTAAAATGACTGATTGAATTTCTGTTTGTTATCTGCAGACATCTTAGAATTAAAATCTCTCCTGACACTTTGTTGTCTTTTTTTTCTTTATCTTAATATCCGTAATGCCTCCCACTTTTGCACTGTTTTAGAATTGAACCTGTTTGCATTGGGCTTTTAATTCAGATAATTAATTAAAATGATAACTTATGTCTTTTATACAGAAGATGCTCAAAGATCACCGAAATCAGAGAGCATTTTCCTTCCCTAGTTATGCTATCAGGCATCGGGCCTTTTATTTTTCAGTGTCTTCACTTTTGAATTTCCTGAGCTTTTTTCGGGCAAAACTAAAATAAAAATGGTGATGTAACCAAAGGAATTTGTCAAGGTTATTTATCTAGGTTTGAGCCGCAGAGTCAGGAGGCCTGTCACAATTACAGCCATGATGAAGTTTTAGGTTACATTCTTAAAATAATTACCTAAACAGATACCCAAACTAGACTAAAGTCCTAGGGACATGTCATGGTTTAACCCCAGCCAGCAGCAAAACTCCAGGCAGCTGCTCTCTCATTACCTCATCATTGGGATCAGAGAGAGAAGGGGAAAGGTAAAAGGTAGAGAACTCACAGGTTGAGATAAAGACAGTTTAATGGGGAAAGCAAAAGCTGGGCACAAAAGCAAAACAAAACAAGGAATTCATTCACTGCTTTCTATGGGCAGGCAGTTTTTCAGCCATCCCCAGGAGGGCAGGGCCCCATCATGTGTGATGATGACTTGATTTCACAGTCTTATATGAAATGAGCTTTGAAACATCTCTGATCACCTCATGAGACAAGGCAGAGGGCTTTGCATGGAAGGAGTAATAAGCATTCCTTGAGTAAGTATCCCTTGATATCATATCTTGGTCCAAGAGTTCTCTTGATTGAGAAATCCCAGAATAAATTCATACGAGAAGAACGAGCTTACTCCTATAGCAAAAATTATTAAGTAATAATGAGTAAGGGATTGCTGTAGGTGCTCGTCATGCAGGTACAGAGAGATCACTGACAAGAGAGCTGGAATGGTCCAACAGAATTGGGAACAGAAGGAGTCTAGCTGAAGGAATTCATGCTGTATTTGACTGCAAGTGCATATCCTTAGCACAGCCACTGCCACTGTGATAATGATTTATCACCTACGCACAAGGTTGTGTGCAAATTCAGTGGCATCAGAACATGTTGACATCATTGTTGGACTGGCCCAGCTGAAAAAAACTTTCAAGGAAAACTCACTTGATTATATTTATATAGCACTTGATAGCAGCCTGAGCAGACTGCAGGCCAAAAGCCTATCAGTGCAGGCGCAGGACATTCTGTGTTCTCCAGGACTTGGGAGAGCCTGACTGCCTGAGCACAGTGTCTCAGCCTGTGAGGGCTGTCTGATAACTGTCCCTGAGGTGGTGTATGGACACATACAGAAGACACAAGCTCTGAAGTGGCCGCTCAGAATAGTGCAGTAATCATGGACAATAATAGTGGGAAATTACAATTAATAATGGGCAGCTGTGGGGACAGAAGTAGCCAGGCTAGTCCTGTCTGGGGTAGCAGAGCACCAGGTCATCCCATGGCCATGGAAGCACAGCCCTCTACCTAAAACTGAGTGGTTAGGTAGTGTCTAGCAGCAGGTGATATTTATGCCATAGCAAGACAGAAACAAACAGTTTCATCAAAGTGTACATAAAAGAGATATTTTTACAATAACACTGCAATTGTTACAAAGAAAAAGCTGTCTGAATAGTATTCAGAGTAACTTAGCAACACTTTCCTTCATCCTTCCTCTATTTCTTCTGTATAATATCTCCTTAAAGAAATACTTTTATTTTTGGATAAACTTTCTCATATGTCACTCCAAGACACTCTGTTACCATCTAACTGAGGCTATCTGTCATTTAGCACACCTGCTCTTACTGATGAAATTGACCCCAGAAGTAACATCTGAAGTCTCTTAAATTTTGGGGCATATGGCATCTAAATCCAATTTGTACAGCTCAAAGCAATCACTACTGGTATCTCATCTGAGTTATTTATTGCCCAAATACCTTGTATTTGTACATATATACTTAAGTCCATGAATACTTCCTTTGAAAAAAATCTTATCCACCTTATTCCCTTAAGGCACTCTCTTATTTATCATCACTTTGCCCTTGGAGAAATCTATGTCTCTAAGAATCAAGGACTCTTCAAACTACATTGATGTGAATGTGTAGTACTATGAAATCCAAAAATTATTTTCAGCCTTAACTCTGAAATTACTTTGGTTTTGTCAAGATCCATGGAAGAAACCAAAGACAAATTTTATGACTTAATATTATAATTATATCAGAATTCCTTGACTTTATTTGGCATGACTCTTCTTAAATTGTCCTATCTTAAAACACATTTCAACAATAGATTAGTCCCAAAGGCATTTTAAATCTTCGGGTTATCTACTTCAGGTAAAAATTAAAACACACTATTATGTGTCTACCAAATAGAGTGCAGTGCTTCAGGCATTCCAGCTTGTTGCAAAGTGATACAAACAATATCTGTTTTGTAAGTGCCTTTTTTAATGGAGTGCCGAACACTGTGTGTTATCATAAACTAATATAAGGCATATGGAGAATTATAAAAAAAATATACATGCGAGTTCATAATAGGTATTTCTGCAAAGGATTTGCTTTTAGAACTGGGAAATGGTGCATAAATGCCTATATTTTTTCTCCTCTTCTGTGTTTAGTTTTGCTTCTTTTCAGAATCACTAAATTTTTCTGTCTTATTTTTGAGATGGTTATTCTTCTCATATAATCATATTGCAATGTTATCATTTTGGGGGTGTCAGTGGGTGCTTTATTTCTTTTTTTGGCTGGAAAGATAATCCTCCTGTCCCCTGCAGCCAACTATGGTAATTTCCAGTGAATGCAGTACAGAGGGCAGAACTGATTAAATGTAGGCTTCTCTCCTGTTCAGCTCAGCCAACAAACTGCCTGTCAGTACCTACAGAGTTTTTCTAGGGTTTTTTTTCCAAAGGCAAAGGAGCATGTTCTCATAAGTTTGGTTTTTTTTTTTTTTCTTCATTTCTGCCAGGAATAGATATGGTAATAGATAAGCACAGCTTTGCTAAGTTGTACAGTTGGGTTTGGACATAGGATTGTGTCACTGGTAGCAGGACTCCTCCAGCAAAGTATGCTTTCCTGGTCATCTGCTCTACCAAATTTATCCTGTTCTGGACGCCAGCTGCTCTTTATAAAAAGCATTGTCCCAGATTTTACAACTGGAACCCTTTAGCATTAGAGGAACCATATATTGCATTTTTACAGAAATAGTAGAATTAATATGTTATACTATGCAGAAAAATCATAACAAAGATAGGAAATATTAGCTTATACAGACAGTAATTTCCTCTGTGCCATGTCATAAATTCTCTCTTCTATATTGCTTAGGAAAGAAGTCTGGAAAAATCTGGAAAAGATAGACCAGAAGTAAGGCTAGCAGTATTAAAATGCAATGAACAAACAGGATAAATTCTCTGGTAGAAAAACTAGAGTATCTCTAAAGATATTGCAGTGTCCATGGAGCAATCTAGATAATAGGTGGTTCTGCCCAGGGAATGTCAGCATTGCAGCAACCAGCCTAACTCTTCTGCACGACTCTTGATCCCATTTGTCGAATCTAAGTGAAAAAAATTTGACTCAAAAGAATGTTCCTAGAAAAAAGTTTCTGCCACCAGAATAATCATGGCAGAATTCTTAGCAATGTTTGCATGAATAGTCCTTTGTACTTTTTCCAAGACAGAACAACCATCAAAGGATTGCTGTGAACACATAAGTTCTCTAATACTCTAACATTCTGTATGACTCTCCAGGGACTTACTCTACACAGGATCCATCTTCATGCAAAAAATACATCTACTTTTCTTGGTAGAAGCAATCCTTGAGAAGCTGCAACATGATATTGCACTTCAGCCCCTGCTATGAAGCTGCACATAGCACTGATATGGCACTGACCCTTTTGGCAAGTCCTTAGTAGTCATTCCTCATGGATGACAGCATGAAAATCAGATGAGAGAGTTTATAATGAGTAGGTATCTATAGATTCATATGCATAAATACATAGCAGTGTATATGTATGTTTAAACATTCACCTATGTGCTCCTAATTGCACACATATGAATTCTAAAGAACACAGATATAGAAATTACTACTCTGGCCTTTTTTTTTTTTTTTTCTTTCTAAAATTAAAGCAAATTGACATCTAAACTTTAGCAGCTTGAAGTAACAGATCGTAAAATATTTAGAAAAGACTAGATAAATAATTAATGAGTTTGTCCTCCTGGTCTGAATTTCGGAGTTTCAGTTTCTTTTGAAAGACAACACCTCTTGGTAAGACTACCAAAGATACCAGCAGTACCAGCACTGAAATATTGCTAGTAGAATGATTGCTTGTTTAGATTAACAAAACAGTGACGGTAAAAAGGATTTCTCCATATAAATACACCAGGTAGGCAAACTCCAGGGAAGCAAAAGAGGTATATAATCTAAAAAAGATGTTGGCACATGAACAGATGTAAAAATATGTGCCCAGAATATTTATGGGCTGAAAATTATAAGAAAAAAATATAAGTTTTAGAGGAATGTGATAATCGAAAAGAATAATGAGGGGAAATAAACCTTACCAGTCTTGAAAAGTAATCTGAGTCTGTAGAAAAAGGTTTATATAATTTGGTCACATGAGATAGAAGAAAACTAGAACTTTATGACACAGAAAGTCCTTTCCATACCTGACTCTAGAAGGTTTTATTCTATTTCTGTTCTTTTTAATATTGTTAATAACTCTCACTATAGGAACAAACAAATAAACAAACAGATCTGTAATGTCTTAGTAAAGGTAAGTATTCCTGTGGAAATGCTGGAAAGCGTCCTCTCTTTGGCTAAAATTATTTCCTGCTTCCAGTTGCACCTCCCTAGGTTACACACTCATACTGGAAATTTACTGGGTAGACACTTTCCAAAGGAACGTACTTACAGTACTAATAAGTTCTGCTTGTGTTCTTTGAAGCTTGCAGTGCCTTTAAGGATTGACTTTGGTAGTCTCATGCTTCAGACACAAGGGTTTTTTGGTAAGGTTTTCTCTCTCCCATTGTGCAGAAGTGTCACTCTCCAATATCGATGTATTGTTAATGTTTGTATAAGTTATACTGTTAGGAATGTAGAAACATACTTTGCTTAATTACTTTCCCACAATGGGTTTGAAAATTATACTCAAATTCTGCCATTTATGTTGCACTTAAGAGTGCTATGGATAATGAAGCAGAAAGTAAAAAATTATCAGGAAAACAAACAAATAAACAAGCCTGGGATGAAAAATGAAATAGCAGAGAGAATGGCAAAACAGCATTACTTAGAGATGGATGAGAGTGCAATATGAAATGAATTAAAAGACAGCTGCAGTATTTTAGGCTTAAAGTTTCCTATCTTGATTTTTTGGAAGATATGGTGAAAATCCCTCCTAGTGTTCCCTTTAGAATAAAAGTACTCTCTTTCCAGAACAGCACACCTAAAATTTCAGATTTTTACGACTTGTAATTTTAAAATTATTTAGCAAACCCTTTTTGTGTGTCTCTGTGTGGTTTCTAAAAATTCTCGTGGCTCTAAGTGTTCTTTTTCATGAGTACAATTTGTGATAAACTGCGGTTCGAAACTGTATCCTCAAACACCAGCAAAGTGGCATACAGTCATGTAAAACCTGCCTCACCTAGGTTGTAGAAACAAAAGAAAAGGTCAGCTTTCTTGGCCTTGCTGTGTCTGGTTCACGTGGCACTTCTGATCTTTTGTGTTATGTGTCAGAAGAACAGATTGCTTGTTCTGGGCATAACAATGCCTCTTTAGGATGTTTCTGTGAGCATCTGAGCCTCCTTTCAGACCATCCCTTTGCTCCCTTTTCTGTCTTGTAATTCCTGAAGTGGAAAGAATTCTGTGAATCCTTGCAGCCAAGACATTTCTGCTGATGATTTAAATGCTGCTGAAGAGAAGGACTATTATAAAGCAATATGTATGCTCATGAAGCGTGACTGGTGTAGGATCAAACTCTGAAGATTGTGTGTGGGTGTTCTGCTGAGGACATGTATTGCTCCAGGTTATATACATACAGAAGCACATCACAGCACCTCTTATTCTGTCTGGATAAGGGTGACAGGCAGATGCAGCCCTCAGCCTTCATGACTGGTACTTAGATTTTATATATAATGAGGGGGTCTCTTTTCATTTGAATAGCATTGGCTCACACAGGCAAGACTTACATTTAATGTTAGACTTACTTCAACTGACAAAAAAGCAAAAGGTAGCAGGGATCATTGGAAACCCTAAATTTGTACACAGGAAGACTAGTAAGCTCTGCGACCCTTTTTTCAATGTTAGAGAGAAGGAGCTGCATACAAAGGGAGACAGTTTGCTTATAAAGGACACAGAATAGATGCATGAAAAAAAGAGCCCAAATGTTACAGTTAAATTAAGCCACACACATGCACAGACATGCCAAAATATTTGGCATGGCATTTTAAGGCAGACAGACCATATGGCCTCCTTAGCAATGCACAATGCTTTTTGCTGTGTCTCACTTAGGGCAAAAGACACTGTTGTAGTACTGGGTGTGCCAGATGTCTTGTCAGTCAGCCAGTTTCACATTTAACAGTGTTCTCTGCCCGAACTTGACATAAACACAGTGGCACTGCTCACTGAGTAGCCAGCTCCTTTCTCTGAGGGAAAATATCATTACAACAGAATATATGAAATGACAGGCAACCATAGATCATTCTTAGTGGACAAGGCTCCATTGAAGAAAAACTACCATTTTGTAATTACAGGAGAAAAATAAAGGCTAACCCCCAAAGCACTGAAAAGGAGAGAGACAGATAGGACAAATATATTAATATTTTTTGCCTATTTACCAGTGCATTTAATGGTGCATTTCTCAAGTGCTGCGGCCACTTCCTGGGGTTTGTAGTGCTGGAATAAATTAATCTACCTAAGAAATGGCATTGCAGGTGAGCAGGATTACAGCTCTGGGTCTAAGGGCTGGCATTGGTGGTATAACACTTCTGTAATGAGCTTCATTCCTTATGAAGCTTCTCTGGAAGATCACCAATATGATCATTAGTTTTTGAAGGATCATTGTCTGAATAGAGAAATGTCAAACATCTGCAGTTTTGCCTTTCACTATCTTAGTAATCAAGCCTCTGACTTCCAAGATGACAACACATATGCATTGAAAACAAAGAAAAGTCAAACCTCATTCATGAAGTAGCCTGGTAGTTTTCAGGAGGAAATTCACATATTTTTCAAATGCTTTCTATACTTATATTGAGCTAGCACAGTCAGTAGTAATGGCAAAAATGGCTCAAGGAGACCAAATTTCTTTAAAATTATATTCACAGTTACAGACAGACACACCATATTTCCCACTTTCATTGAAGGCATCAGTTATGCTCACATTTGATTGATAAATATAAAAAATCATTAATTTTTTAAACATAAGACATTACAGCTCTAAACTTGTTGTTCTGAAAGTTTCACACCCTGAATGATGTGAATGAATTTGTAGCTTGAAACATACGTTAGTTTCTGAGCATTCTGGCTAAATAAGTGACTGAGAAAGAGTGAGGAACTAGTACATTTTCAAAGCAATTCATAAATCAAGGGAAACATTTTTTTTCTTCAGTTCTAACTTCTTGGTGAGATTTGCCCTTCATCCTCTTCTGAGAAGAGATGACAGACCAAGTAAAAATTTCACATTTGTCCTTTTTCTACTCATAACAAGTTCTCATTGAAAGTTTTCCATCTCTTCATTTCCCTAGACTGTGATCAGAAAATGCAGAATATTAGTCTGTGTCTTTTTTTTGATATGTGGCATTTTGTTAAGGAAAATATTTTCAGATTTGCCATGCCATGTATCTCCTTCAGTGTTTAGATTATTTTAGGTAGAATATTTTTAAAGTCTTTTTTTCCTTCTGCTACTATTAAAATCTAAATTTTTCTGAAGCTAATTAAAAATATGTTTATTTACTGTATGTAAGAGTAACAGTACCTTTCTACTTGCACTATTATTCTTAATCTCTCCCTCTGAAGTCTCCATGTAGGATAATGTTTCTACAGAGGGTAGTCAAATATTCCAAGAAGTTACCTGGAGAGGTTGTGAAATCTGTATCCCTGGACATAATCCTGCCTTGGCTGGACATGGTCCTGAGCAACCTTATCACAGTAGCCTTACTTTGAGCTGGATGTTGAACTAGGTGACCTCTAGAGGTCTCTTCCAAGCTAAATTTTATCATTCTCTTTTTTATTCCTTTCGTGTAACTAAATATCAATTAATGTAATGTCATTTGAATACAACTTCATGCTTTAATTTTCAGGCATATTATTACATAATATGCCGAATACATGTCTCTGTGTATGTGTATACATCTGTCTGTCTATCTATAATGTACAAATGAATTGGCATGATTCTGTAAAATGTTACATTTATGTCTTTATAGGTAAATAACATTTGTCTATGACACATTGATCCTCAAAATTCCTTAGCTGATTCTAAGGTTTGTTAAATTAGTTTTTCCAGACTTGGAAAACCTTACATCAAACTCTGAAATTTGAAAATGATTCCTTTAATAAAAAAATGGATTCTTTGTATGATTTTTGTTTTGTCAAGTACATAAAGGAAATCAGCCTAGTCAAAAGTGTCATGTCCATTATCTTCCACGACTGCCACCCATTGTGCCCCACAGTTATGCTGAACACAATGACATAATGCAGAACGGTTTAGGAGTTTAAAATTACATGTTTTGTATGCGTGCTACAAAACTCACCTAGATTTTTTTAGCTCTCCTATGCAATTATACTACCACTAACAAAGTGGAGGAGTTGTCATTTATGCAAACTGGGAAACACATTATATACAATGTGCTTCACTGAGCCACTGAATAAGTAGATGCCATGGTATCTGATTTAAATGAAATAGGGTTTGCAAGTACGGATTTTAGAGTATAACTTGTTTATCTTTTTTAATCAACTGGATAATTCCTGTTATTTGTTACTGTAAAGCTATTTTTTCATGAGCACTTCAAAGAGAAAGATGAAATGTAATGCTATGATGTAGTGCAAGGCAGAAATAAACCCAAGGATTGTTCATCACTATTCAGATTGTGATTGAGGTCCTCAGAAAGTGAAAGAGGCTGATTTAGTTCAGACTGGAGATCTGAAAACTATATCTTGTTCTGAAAAATTATAAATATATATATAAATAAAATTAATAAAATATGCTTTTATATAAAAATAAATAATGTATAAACAATAATAAAAATATAGTCATCATATGGCACTATTTTATAATACAATACTATAAAATTATAATAAATAATAACAAATAAATAAATAGCAACTTATAAATAGAACTCAACTGGTACCCTTCACAAAAGGGTCAAATAGATTTCCAGCAGGGCAATTTACTATACCTAAAAGGAGGAGTCTTTTAGCTACCTAAAATCCACTGTGGGAAGAGGATGTTGCCACCCATGTTTTGTGCTCTCCTCAAAGAGAAGTACATCTGGTAACTGGCATTTCTTAGATAAAACAACATATGGTGAAATACCGACACCTTGAAAACAGTGATGAATTACTGCATAGACTATTGGAAAGAAGAGATGGGAGCTGTTTTGAGAGAGAAATAAAAAGTGGAAAGGCAGGTCTGAACATAAGCATTTTCTTTACATGTGGGAATTTATGGTAGAATTTTCATTTCTCAGACCTTGATAATGTACTTCCCTCTGGAGAATGGCATTAAGAATTCACATGCATAATAGCTGCCTCAGAATCACTATATCCTCTTTCCTCAATACATTTTCATGCAATGGACATATCAGAAAAGCTGCTGTAACAAATGATATAAGAAAGATATCATAAATCTGGGAAACTTCAAATTATATCCTCTTTAAGGGGGAAATGAATTAATTCTTATGTTTCTTACGTAACATTAATTAAGCAATACAAACAAAAAGTTGTGTATGACTTTCTATAGTTGGATGTAAATTTAACTTTCTCCTTTTACTTTGAAAGTGAGTTTTCTATGTCTTCCTCCTGAAATATTGTTTTGCCAATCAAGAACTGAAATCTTATTTCATTATAGGGCATATATCTTTACATGTTTTTGTTGCCAGTGCTTACAGGAATTAGGAAAATTAAATAGTGTCTAGTAAGAAGGAAATTATTAAAATGTGTGTAATTAATGTGTTTTATCAGCTGACAAAACCTGACCCAAAAATCACATCAATGGGAACTCCAGTTATGCAAATAACTTCATCTTCTCTCAGTGCTCCTTATTAATCAATGTAGATATCCCACTGCTCATCATACCAGCTGCTATGCCATGCTATGCTATGGCTATGCTTGTAAACAAAATGGGCTTTGGTTGACTCTTTGACCTTGAGAAAAATATACAATAGTATACAATTTGCTAAGAATGGCCTCAATTATACTCCCTGTTGGAAACAGTCTCTGGATGGTGGCTGAGCAATGTCTGGGAGAGCACTAATTGGCGCAGTTTGGAAACACGCCAGTCTCCAACAGCTAATGTAAATGATTATGTGCAGTGCTGGAAACCAGGAATGGGGCTGTTTATTTTATTAATGTCACTGCAACACCTGTGCCTCCTGACAGACATCTGAATTCTTACATACTTCGTTGTGTGTATAGATTCTGATAATGAATCCCTACCTGTTCAGTAATGATTAACAGCACAAAGCCCGATGGAAGATTTGCAACCTAATATTTGGTGTCCTATATCTGAAATGCTCCTAGGGTTATGGTGTTCTCGGGTAAGCATAGGAAGTAACTCATTTTCATTTGACCCTCAGGCAGAGTGTTTTAAATGACAACTATTTAATCCTGATGTTGCTTGTAATTATTTATTTCTTGTCTGTGGTGAAGGTGGGTAAGATCACACATAGCTACGTAGCTGTGTATTACTACATCAGTACTGTGCTTGGAACATCCATAAACCTAACATTATCCACCAGTAAACCATGTTCCCAAGCACTACATTTAAGCATCTTTCAAGTACTTCCAGGGATGGTCACTCAACTACTTCCCTGCACTACATCTTTCAATGTTTGACAACCCTTTCCATGAAGAATTTTTTCCTAGTATCCATTCTAAACCTTTGCTGATCCACTTGAAGCCATTTCCTCTCATCCTGGAAATTGTTACTTGGGAGATCAACATCCACTTTGCTACTGCCTCCTTTCAGGCAGTTGTAGACAGTGATAAGGCCCCCACCCCCTGCTCCCCCGAGAATCCTTTTCTCCCAGCTAAATAATCCCATCTCCCTCAGCTGCTCCCCATAAAACTTGGGCTCTGGACTCTTCACCAGCTCCTTTACCCTTTTCTGGACATGCTCCAACATCTCAATGTCTTTCTTGTTTCAAGGGAGGCAAAACTGAACACAGGATTTGAAGAGTGGCCTCACCAGTGCCAAGTACAGGGGGAAAATCACTGCCCTACTCCTGCTGACCACACTATTTTTGATACAAATGAGATGCCATTGGCCATCTTGGTCACCTGGGTTATGTTCAGCTGATCGTGGAACCCAAGTCCTTTTCCACCAGCCAGCTTTCCAGCCACTCTGCCCCAAGCTCATAGGTGTTGTTGTGACCTAACTGCAGAAACTGGGTATGGGTAAGGGAACTCTTCTAGCAGCCTATGTAAGTTTGCTGCATAGGCAGCTTTGCCGTATATATCCGTCAATGGTATCTGTACTTCCTCTAAGAAAATGCAGAAACATCAGTGAGCCCAGTTCAGATGCTGATCTCAACTCAAATTAAAACCTGGCATATATTAAATACCTATTTAGAAGTGGGTTTTTTTGTAATAAATAATTACACCAACATTTGCGCTGTTCACGTGGTGAAGAGATAGAAGCCAGTTTCGGGCATTCTGATAGTGTTTCCTTTTTTCAGATAGAGATATAAATACAAGTTTAATAAACTAGCATGGTAGGCCTGCATATATCTGTATAACTACAGTCAGGTATAAAGGAAAAGGAATCAGAATAATAACAAGATACAGATTTCATCTGCTTCTGACCAGTAAGACTAGACAACAGATGAAAGATGCACAAGATTGAAGGGCATCTTTATACAGATCTTTGGGGAGTGATGTAGGTCTCAGCATTTTAGAGCTCATTAATTTTCAACAAGAGATCCAGGGCAGTAAGAAATTCTTAAGGAAATCCTTGGGAAAAGCCATTACAATACCTTTAGCTCATCTGTAATTTAAAAAAAAAAAAAAAAAGAAAAGAAAACTTAAATAGAAGAGAAATTTTTGTACAATTCCTAAAAATAGGTGAAACAAGTAGCTGACCCATGAATTTTCTCACCTCCATAGTAGTCAAGCTGCAATGGACACTGACAAAACAACTTTGCTGTACTTAAAGACAGTGCTTATTCTTTTTCCTTCAGCAAAAACCATGTGCAAGAGATGTTTCAAGGAGACAGAAGTTCTTCTTCAAAGATTGCATAGTGTCAGCTGATCAATTCCATATTATAAATTTCAAGCCTTTATGTCAGCTGCTAAAAAATACTTCTGACAGTGTTGTTAAGTAGTCCCTGTGAAGCACAATTATGACTTACAGAGAAGACTTAATGGCTGTATGCTTCATTGCACATAAAACCATTGCATGGGCTCCTGCCTTTTCAGTCAGTACTGCTATCTGAATCCTCACTATGCACAAGGTGGTTGGAAAAACAAGATTTGATCTAATGCTAATAAGGAGCCCCAAGCTTTGTCTTAGTTGAGAGAGATTCTTTTTTCCTTTAACAAAAAGCTACTTTCGCAGGACGTAAATTTCATTGTCCATTCATGGAAATGTTTACTTTTGTTCCAGAAAAGACCTCTGAAGAGGTGAATAGAGACTGGAGGTAATCTGAAATATTGTGTAAATAATGATTTTTCAACAGCTCGATATTTGGGTGCTGGTCTAGTTACGCATTTGAAACCACTAATGCATAGAGATTGGTTTCTTAGTACTCTGAATGCAAGGAGCATAAGAACTAAAAATCATAGAAACACAGCAGATTCATTATTCAGATTCTGAAGTGTGCATAAGTACTGTACCTCTCTGAATATTTCCAGTTTACCTTGCAATCTAATGACTATCAGCCTGCAGACACTGAACTCTTCTCTCTGGAGCCCAGTGACAGGACCCAAGTGAGTGGCCTGAAGTTATGTCAGGGAGGTTTAGGTTGGATATTAGAAAAAGGTTCTTCACTCAGAGGGTGGTTGGGCACTGGAACAGGCTCCCCAGGGAAGTGGTCACAGCACCAGCCTGACAGAGTTCAAGAAGCGTTTGGACAATGCTCTCAGGCACATGGTGTGACTCTTGGAGATGGTGCTGTGCAGGGCAGGAGTTGGACTGGATGATGCTTGCAGGTCCCTTCTTATTACAGCTGGGGATGGGGGGTCAGAGGCTCTGACCCAGAAAGAGGTGACCGGTCCGGGGAGATGGTCCCGAAAGGAATCACCTTCCCGAGGTCCGGAGTCTTCCCTCAGCTGCTGGCAGAGGGCCCCTTGCAGAGGCTGTTAGCTCTTTAGTGATTATCAGCTCGTGATTCCAGCTCAGCTCTGCAGGGCAGCCTCCAGGCCAAACCAGACCAGAGAGAGAGACGAGAAGGCCCGTGTGGCTGGTTCCGCACGAAGGTAGCTTTATTATGGGTTCCCTCCGGCGAAGGGGGGAGCCAGGGACGAGAACCTCTCCCCAGGGGCCCAGAGAGCTTGCTTTTATAGGGATACAGGGGATCAATAAAGGCCAATGGGTTACAGAGGATCTGGGATGGGAACAGACCAATGGGTTACAGAATGATCTGCATAGTGTCTCCCAAAGGATTGTGGGTCTGCCTGTCCTCCCCATGACCAAAGTGGTTGCCTTTCCAAGGAGTCCTGCTGGGAGATTGCGAAATCTCTTATCTCAGCAGAGATCCCTCCAGGGCAAGGGCTGGGCATACCCCACATCTTCTAACTCAACATATTCTGTGATTCTGTGATTCAGTGATGTACTTAACAGCACATTCACATCAGTGATTAAGTATATGTGTATTCATGTGCCATATAAAGTACAACATATGTACACTGTACGGTATTAACATTTTTCCATATTACCAAGATTCATGTAATATAATTTCAGGCATCAAAAATTAGATTTTTAGTGCAAGCCTCCAACTGCAATGGAGGGAAGGCAATACGTGTAAAAACTGATTTACTCCATCTTAATATAGATACAGGTATCTGTCTCTCTGTAGACTACAGCTAAAGCTACCTTAAACTGTGCACCTATATGACTAAACGCTGTATTAGGCCATGTTCCAATAACAGATCTTGATTCATTTTGACTAGACAGTGGCTAATAAGTAATGTTCAAGCTTGGTGAAATTAATCTAGATTTAAAGTACACAAACACTGTATCACAGGAGAAGTTTTTGGGGGAAGTTTTTATTTTTATAAAGGCTTTGAAACACATCAGGTCTGAGTCTTTGCTGGTGTAAATCAGTGGAATTAAATTCACTGCCAACCTCACTATTTACACCAGCTGAATCTCTATCCCATAGACTTTACTAATGTGACATCTTTATGTATATGCATGGTAATTGCAGCTAGAGCACAATTCTGGAAAGTCTTCTATGCATGACATTGCCAATGAACCCAAAATAATCTCTGTATGAATAAGGCTTCCTGTATGTGAGGCTTAATTACTATTTTAACTAATCTATTTATTTTTAATTGCTACATATTTTTTTTAAGGGCAAATAATATTGGGAACAAGCATGTTGCCATTTGTTTTCACAGCTGATTTTTCTCCAGATAGCAATCAAAATACATTTGGATGGAAATGGAAAAATATATAGCCTAATATTTTCTAGGTACAGCTGGTCATGCCGAGATATTAATATATCTTATTGAAGCTGCTACACCAGGGTTAATCTGATAAAGCTCTCAAGATGAGCATGCTGTTTATCCTGTTGACACAAAGCATTAAGTCTGTCACCACATCCTGCTCTTGCCAGCTATGTGGGAGCTATTGTTGAGGCTCAGAGTAGCAGTAAGGAAGACATCACTAAAGGACCAAGCTGTACTAGTCAGCCAAGCAAGAGACTAACCTAAAGAAAGGAAACTAAGTAAAGATAATGTGCTAATCAGAAGGAGGAGTTTGCATCCCCTGAAGAAAAAAAAATCGGGAACTGATTTTCCCCCCTTCCTCCTTTCTTTCATAAGGGTTGTGGCTGTAAATGCTAGCACAAACATAAGCATAATTTGAAACTATAAGAAGAATTGATTAAATGAGAAGTGGTGCTAAATAGTGCCTGTGATTATTCATAGAATATCTAGTGATCTTCAGAACACAACAATTTGGCAAGTATTTAGCTGATATTTGTTACTGCATGATGCTTAAATTAACACTGAAAGATGACTGTTCTGGAAAGACTCAAAGAAAAGAGATATTTATTTCTGACTCTTTATTACCACTTTTCACAAATTTACATTTAATATTTTCACAGAATTAGCTAAAGTTTAAGAAAGTATAACTTCGTTAAACTTCAGGGTTCATATTAGTTCTTAAATTTGTGCTTTATGAATAATGATCAAACACAACATTTGGATGGTATGACCATATTCCCATGTGAAGCCTGTGGGAAATTTTTTCCTATTGGCTTCAGCGAAGGTTCCAGCATAAAGAGTTCATAATAAATTCCTAACAGTGATGCTGCATTTCTAGGTCTTGAACATGTCTTAGAGAATGACTGATTATCAGTGTTCAAAGTAATGCAAAAAAAATCCTTTCTTAAATATTTCTTGTAACTTAATAATAATCCCTAATCTTTTCCAGTTAATACAAATTTATGAACATCAAGTTGAATATATATATTTTCACCAACAGCATAAAGAAGATATAAAATAAATTTAGATAGAGGTAAAAAAAAAAGTATTAATTGAGTGGAAAAAATGAATTTTAAGGCAACTAACTTCTGTGATAGGGAAGGCAACTGAGTGGCACAATGTCTATGCAATGGCACAGAATTAAATAATGACCAACTAAGGTTGTGTCTCATGTCTAATGCTCTGGGCTTGGGACAACTCTCTGCTTTGCTCCCATGAGATTAACAGACATAGCAATTATATCTCAGTATGATGCACAATGGAGTAAGAGCCTGACCCTTTTTTTTGTGCTGTCACATTTTCAGTGTCTCTTCTGGATAAATCAAGGCTTAGCCTCTCATGTAGTACAAAATTGTGTCTTGTATGTCTGTGCAAACATATTAGGTGGTCTTCTATCAAATGTCACTGTAGGGATTTGTATGATTTATGCAAACAGCCATTTACTTTTATTCTCATTAGTATTTTCCTTCCATGGTAGATTTTGGAAGAAATTTACAAAATTTGATCATATGGAGTATAAAATAGTTTTTCCTGTAAGCAAATTTAAAAACCTTTTCTGTCAGCTTCACTGGATGTAATACAATGAGAAAGGTTGTTGCCAGAATATATCTTATCTACAACATGCATTGTTTTGTTTATTCTGTCAAATTCTTTGTCTAAGCTAATCATGAAGTCTTTTCTGTCTATCATGCTTCAATCTCTTAGTGCATCTTAACATTGTTTCATTACTGTACACAGTCATCATCACTGTATACAATGAACTTGAATTTGTAGTTTAGGTAATGCTTAAGTAGCCCTTCTAGTTACAAAACATCTAAGGGCTGCTGCCACTCACCAGTGGGACTTACCCATGGGCTGAATTCTTTCTCCAGCTGGTGGGGGTGTGGAGGAAGTAAATTATAGAAAGCTCACATTTAGGCCAAATTGCCATTCTGGTCATTTGGGGCTGAAGTGCAAAACAATGCACCATGCAATGAGTCTCTCTCCAACAGGAAGAGGCAGAAATCAACAAAGATTTTTCAGGTGCTTTATGTTTGGTGGACAGATGTTTCTTTGGAGATCTCAGTCACAACTATCCATTGACTAGAAAGCTAACTAGTGCATTAACTCAAAATCAAGTCTGCAGCAGCAATAGAGATGTAGGTCAGTGGATGTGTTAGATGAGTGAAATCCCATGTCATGCTTTATTCTTCTCATTTTTGCTGTGATATCTTCCTGAAAGTTAAGTTTCCTCACCATCACCTACTGACGCTTATTCAATACCACTAAATTGTGCAAGAAAAGGTATTACTAAGAATAAATTAAATTTCTGTGGTGCCTAGACTCTGCTAATGATCAAGGCGTATCACATAAACCACTGGAAAATTAAAATCCACAAACACATTATCTTAAAGTGACATTAAATTAAAATTAGGTAAAACACAAATACCAAGTCACTTTATTCTATTACATAACCTGAAGTTACAAATAAAGGTGAGCTATCTAATTAAACAGAGGTTTTATTCAGTTTTAAAAGTTGGGAAAGAAAATATGAAGTTGAATAAACATTTTAATCCTGCAAATACAAGGCTGATAACAAGGACATACAGTTTGCTTTTTATTTTGTCTTGTAGATGGCTTTGTTCCTCTCCATTGACTTTGAAGGGACCATAAGTGATTCAGTGTTAAAGACAAAAAAATTGAGAATATAATTTCAGGAGAAAAACCACATATTTTTTATCATTTTTTCAACATTTTCCTTAAAATATACTGTCTGATTGAAACATATAAATGTTCAAAATAAAAGCCAAATTTTCTGCTGGAGAACAACCATATTGCTCCATGGATATAGGCAGAAAATCTGGTAGCAAGAGTGATCCCCCTGACCATTTTGTAACTTTGAGCTTCATGCGTTGTTTTTCTCATAACTGGCCAAATCCTTGAGTCATACTTGTTTATAATGATTGGCATGACAGCAGTGTCTGGGAGCCTCAAATTAAATCTAGGATCAATTGTGAAGGTCAGTATATAAGATAATAAAAAATAACCCTCAGGTCCTTGTATATCAATTTAAGTTGGACATTTGAAATTAATGAGGCCAAGAGAAAATGGGAAACAAATAAAGAACTATTTTAGGCACAGATTACTCCCATCTCACTTTAGGTGTTTTATTAGGATAGCATCTTTATTTATGTTTCTTTTCCTAGAGGTACCTTTATACTCCAGGTAGAGAAGGAGAAAGAGAGAGCAGGAGGGAGGGAGGGAAGGAGAGAGGGATTCAACAGGGGTAAGTGATCCCATTCAAGAATGAGGGAACAGTTCCTTCCTTAGGATGCCTTTTCCTGCTTTTTAGCATGCCTGTTACTTTATCTTTTGGACCAGCACCTATTTACAGCAATGATGATAGTAATCCCTGCCCAACCACACAACTGAATTTCTTTTATGTGAAAGAACCAGGCATATGATAGTGAATTTTTGTTCTGGTTTCTTCTGATCCGTGGATATCTAACCAGGCAGGGTGCACACCCAGAGGTGGTGGGTGATATGGCAAGGTGGAAAAGAAGCTAGGTGAAATGAATTAGGACCTAGACTCCATGTGAAAAAAACCAGATTTTATGTTTTCCTCTAAGTTTTTATAAAGCACTTTGTGGACTATCTGCACCACAACTAATACTGACTTAATGAACCTGAAGTTGCATTTCTTTTCCCCATTGTTGCCTTGTAACCTCAAGTTTCTTCATTTAAGAGAGGAACATATAGAAACGAAAAAATAAAGAGGGAACACATGTAATGTATTCAATGAATGAACTCTGTATATCTCAGTGAAGATGCAAAGACGCATTATTACTGGTGGTAACCCCAAAATAAAAAAGCACCTCCCCTGTCAAGAAATTAGGATATGCCTGTTTAATTCTTTTGAAAATGTTAACATTAGAACACTCTGTGAAGATACAAAAGTCTATGGAGATCATGTACCCTAGATCACAAAATTGGCAGCAAATAGTACGATACAAACAGAATATTTATAATTTAACAATTTGAAAAATAACAGGAAGACTGAATTTTCTCTGTAAATTATTCTTTTTATGAGATGTTAAGGAACTATGTGTTTACTCTGTAAGCAAGAAAAGTTGTACGTCAGCCACTTGATTTTAGTTCAGATTTTGTGCGCTAGAACAAAGAAATGGAGGGGAGGGAGATTAAAGGTAAAAGAAAGTCCATTTGCCTGTAAATTATTAAATACAGATGGGAAACTCCTGCACCAAAACAGATGGCCTGTAACTACAAAAAATTAGCATATAGACAGTCATAACTGAATTCAATTAAATGGGAATTTAGATATTAATTAGGATTTAAAAGCAATATCATAAGCAGAAAAAATTGCCTATTTCTGGAGCTTAGGGAAGTCTGATTACAGGGGAGGATCTATTGACATTTACATTGGAATTTCACAAAGTAATAATTATATGAGTCACATGAAGCTCTACGGTGGAGAGTATCATATTTTGTGTATGCTTTGCATGGTGGTCAGTTCCAATCTACTACCTCAGAGTGGGAATTGGCCTAAGAGATGAAATAACAAAGATTTTTCTCTTGCATAGGTACTACCTAATTTTTCAAATGTATTTCTAAGGTTATTTTGAATGCATTGGTAAATATTCTAAAATACAAAAGTATTTCCAAAAATAGATTTTTTTCTGTCCAAAAAGAGTTGCCTCTCTGAACAGAAGGGCTATAGCTATCACATCTATCACATTTTAAGAGTACTTCCTTTCTGCAGAGAATGTGAAAGTCTGATTGAAAAAACCTCTATGAAGACTGTAGAGACTTAGACTAGGGTCAAGAATAAGCAGTTGTGCTTCTGTAGACTAACTTGGAAGTGGGAAATAATATTTACAAGAGCAGAAACGTAAGACCAAATTCCAAAGCAGAAGTTACATTTTGCCTTTATAAATTTCCTGTAGTTATTTAAGTTGAATTAACACTTCTTTACTTAACTTCACACTAACATTTTGTACTAGAAGTTGTAACCCCATGATGCTGTAATATATTATCATTGCTCACAGCCGTCCATAAGCTTTGTATTGAGTTTGTGACTCCTCAGTTGAGGCTTGTCAGGTCTGTTCTCTCTGAGCTTTGTTTTACTGGACTTAGACGTGAGAACAATCTAATCAACCAGGTGCCTATATCTAACATGGTTTGGTTAGTTTTGTTTGTTTCTGATGGTTTTTTTTTAATCCTCGTGTGGTGAAAAATGTAGTTTTGTGTATTAGACATTTTACATAGTTTCAGCAACCCAAGCGAAGAGTTTTTATTGCCCTTTTATGTAAACGGATTGGAGCAAAAGAACGATGCTGGAGCTGAATACCTGTTTCCATTTCTTAAGCCTTTCACACTCATGCTCTTGATCCTTAATATAGAGAGAATACAGAGGTCTTTCCCAGAGTGACTTGTTTTCTCTCTCTATTTCTTCTGACCAAAATCAAATTTATGTGATTACTTAACTAAGTATATTCTTGATCAAGCCATGTTTTGTGATATTCAAACAAAATATTTGTAACTGATTTTACCTGTTTTACAGGCCCCAAATAGGCCCACTGTATCCACATCCAATTTTTTCTAAATTTTTGCAGTTGTTTAAAAAATCTGTTGGGAGAAGCAAGTGTCACTGTGGAGTTTGCAGTAGGCAAAGTAGGGCAACATGCTTTGACCTGGATTTGTATAAAAGCTAAGCCAGGAAAAAAAAGTGTTGTCTTGCTGAGTTTGAGTGACCTACGAAAGGCACTAGTGAAAAGAGGGAGAATCCTTCATTATATGTATATATGTGTGTGTATGTGTGTATTTATATATATATATATAAAGAAAAATTTGAAAATGGGATATAAAACAAATGTCCAGGATCATGAGTTTGGCCATATTTTTACCAATATGGGACAAAAAAAGACCGTATTTTTACATTCTACATAAGACTTTCCTCAAATTACATTGCTTACCAAGATATGTTACTCTGCAGCAGTCCTAGAGCAGTTATCAGAAACTGCTGCCCACATATATTTATTTCTTTGAGCTAATGTTTCTCTGTACACTAGCCATAAAGTAGAAAAATTTTTATGTATTTCTTCATCAGCAAGTACGGCAGTCAATAGAATATCAATATATAATTTCTTTAAAACGTATTTTAATTCTGATTTAGAGATAATAAAAGCCTGTGAAAATTCACATAGGAAGGAAGTGAGAAAAAAAATGCATCTATGGAAAAGAGGAATGTCTTTTAAGGTCATATTCAATGTGACATATTGTGCATACATAGGTCCCTGTTCTTAATATCTCCTAAATGCCAAATAAGACGAGTAATATTATCTTTCTATTTTTTGTGGGTTTTTTTACTACTTCTCTGTAGGACATCTCTTTTAGAATACTTAGAAATTATCTTTCTTGAATACTGGTTCTGTGATAATTGCTTTCAAAAAAAGATTTTAAATGCTTATCACCTTGGAAATTACAATTTAGATATGCTTATATGTTTTAAAAAAATCACATATTTCTGTGCTTTCATTTTTACTGTCATTTGTTTTGGCCACACTCTTTTTAAAATTACCTTTAATTTGCTTTAAATTGCATTCTAACCTGAACTGTCTGAACCCATTTGAATTCATTTCTATATTACTTTGAAATGGGACTGTTTCCTTTCAGAAAATATCTTAATACATTTAAAGACCTTGTTTGAATACAGTAATTTTGATCATAGAAAGATGTAATATGAATGGGAAATGGACCATGAAACTCTAGGGTGGGGGAAAGGGGGGAAAATGATATTAGGATTTTTCTTTATAAATAAGAAAATGCATAAGTTGTTACTATTTTTTGCCACCTGATAACTTGGAACTGTTATAATAAAGATAATAAATAAATATTATAACTTAATTATAAAATTATAATTTTTATAATAAAGATAAACTTGGAACTGTAGATAACCCTGAGTAATTACAAAAAAAGAATGAAGACATCAAATTACAGATAAACCAAACAAAGTGTGATGGTCAGCCTGTGGTACAAAGGACAGAGAGAGCTCTTGGTAAGACAGTCCCTAGTACCAGAGACTTCTGTTGAGGTCACAGTGAGAAAAGAAGCCTCTCCCAGTTCTGCATTCTGTTACGGTAATCTACCCCAGTTCTGTGTTCCTGGCTGGCTGGTGGCTGCCCAGCCCCCTTGCTACCTTATATGTTTCATATTCCAGAAAGGTCTCCACTCCAGGTTCCCCCATTGGCCTCTGCCCCTCACCGCTCCCCCAGAGCTTCCCCATTAGTTCCCATTCCCTAGTCCCACCTTTGTACCGCCCCTGTACTTAAACCTAGACCCTCCATTGTTCTCAGTCTTTGCCGCTGGGATCCTTCAGAGTGGGGAAGCAATAAACTACTCCTGTGGAAGTCTGTGCAAAGATCCTTCCTGCCTCTTTGCCATTGACCCATATTACTGAAGCTGTCCGTGCATTTGTGCCTGCACATGTGTGTGAGTGTGTGTGAGTGTGTGTGGCTGATCCTGCTGAGCAGCTTCGCTTTGGAGACACCTTTTAGAGATCGCTACACCTCGTGCTCTGGCACAGAAGCTGCAGAGCTTGAGACAGCGAGAACAAAGGACTCAAGAAAGTTGGTCAACCTTTTATAATCTCCATTACTTGGATGTAGTGCTTGCTTTGTTACATTAATTACAGTCTTTCGCCAGCCTGATGTTACTTAGTGTTATTTGAAGCTGAAAGACATGGACAGAGTAACACCAGCAGTTACCACTACAAGCACTACCTTAATGCTGCCAATCTACACTGGAAGGAGTTTTATTTTTTTACACAATTTCCAACTTACCTCAAGAGCACCAGGAAGCTGTTGTTTTTATTCATAAGCTAAGCATCTCTCAACACTAAGGACCATATTCCCAATGAACTCTGGTAAAAATTTTTCAAATAAAGCCTGAGGAGCACAATATTATATGGACAATATGAGAAAGTATAGACATGCAAATGATAGGGAGGCTGTCATGAGATAGAAGCTGCAGAATGCAATGACAGTCTCCACATGAGTTCTCTCATCAGATGCTGAAATAAGCCCCCTCCTCACAGACATCACTGCATGACTTACTACATTCAGAGCATCCTTCCTCATTTAAAGGGGTGCCTGCATTCTGCTCCTATTTCCCTCAAGAAGGTGTCTCCTTTTATCTCCTTTGTGTCAGTCTCTCTTTCCTTATGGTCCTCCAGTGCATTGGGAGAAGAGTGGCAAGCAAGGTACAGGAGATTTAGCCCAGCAGACTCAGTCTATTTTTTTTATTCCTGTTCTAAGGAAATTTCACCCAAGAACCTGTGGCTGCAATACACAGGTATAGTGTAAAGTCAAATGGCAAGTAGCCTGAAAAGGAAGGGGAGGAGCTACATGACTGCGAGGAGGCATGGAAAATGGGAGGCTCTGCAGGACATTGGTGAAAATTTAGGAGGCCTCAGGACAAAAATGAAATTTCAGGAGACCCCAGTCTCAAACTGATTGAACCCTTTGTTCACATTTGGGAAATGATTATGTGTTGGATGATTTTGAGAATGAAGAAGTTTAATTGAATCGCCTGAGAGGGCAAGCATAAGTGTTTCTTGCTTGCATAAAGTTTTTCTGCCTGTTTTATGAAAAGTTCAAAGAAGCTTCAGACCCATCAGGCTGAAAACAGAGGAGTAAGACTAAGCAACACAATGGAGCTCAGTTCTCATGGTTTTGGGGCTATTAACTGATATTGCCATGTGGGAATGGAGCAGAAATAGGCAGCTTTTAATGGTGCATTTTGATGCCTGGATATAAGCCTCAGCAGAGTATGTGCTCTGAGGTTCACTCCTAGGTTTCCAAGTGCTGGCCATTGATGCTTTAATCAGACAGCTGTAGTGGACAAGAACATTGAGTCCAGGGGTTTTTAGCTGTAAATAAATTACCTGGGTTTTATTCAAAAAGTATCAGCTGCAAGAAGTGAAAATATTAAATAGGATTTTATCTGTGGTTTGGGTTGGTTTTTTGTTTTGTTGTTTTGGTTTTTTACCAGAAGGATAACAGTTCATTTTCCTAACCAAGCCAGAATGGATTCAACTAAAATCCCCAATTAATTTCAAAAGGAAGATTAAGACTTTTGTACTCTGTGGTTTTATAACAGAATCATAAGCACAATGAAGACAAGTACTTTTGTTAAGTTGCCATAGGTTTTTCAGTGAGAGGCTTGGTAAAAGTCTGAAGCTTAAAGGTTCTGGAAGGATCAGAAAGAAGAAAAAATTGTTTTTATTCTTCATTTTTAGGAAGTTTATTCTTAAATTAGTATTTTTTATACTTCCACTCATTTGCTTATATAGCTATCATTACCAATAATATAATATCCAATGTCTGTAACATATATCTGTAATTTAAAAACAAGTTTGTACCAACTTCATTATAATGAATTTTAAAAATTGATTTTATACAGTGGAATTTTGTAAAGACAAGTTAACAAAATAGAAGTTGTATATTATTATTACTATTATTATTACTGAAAAATTGCCATATTTTGGCATAAATATATTTACACTTTCTCAAAAAACCCAAATGGTACATTTTTTAGTCAAATGGAAAAAATAGAAAGTTTGGTTTTGGGGTTGTCTCGGTTTTTGGAGACAAAATTTTAGGAGGAAGTGCTCCGTTATGAGCGCCTCCTCTGAAGGGAAAAGGGCCTCCCCTTTTCCTCAACCAATAAGACAAGTGGGTCACAGCAAATGAAACTGGAAAAACAAACTGTTTATTAACCCAAAACAAAACAGGGTAGAACAAGGGAAAAAAAAACCAAAACTCAAAATACAACAAATTCCTGGAGAGGGAACAGACACGTGGGCTTGGACCAGCCGGGGCCACCCCACGGGCCCGCTGGGGCCACCCTGCAGGCTCCCCGGACCGGCAAGGAGGAAAGAGAAGCAGTGAGGCAAGGGGGAGGGAAAGGAAAAAGAACAAGAAAAGACCAACACAACCTTTTCCCAGCTAGCCAGAACACAAAAGAAATCCAAAAAATAGCACGGTGCTCCCGGCGCACTCCCTCCCGAGCCCTGCTGAGCCCCAGAGCCCCTGAGCCCTTGGGCTGAGCCGTTCAACTGCCCTGCACTCCGGTCCTGGCTCCAGCCCAGCCCTCCGGGTCCATCTTAAAGGCACTGAGTCCTTGGGCATTGAGCAGACAGTTAAGGAATAAAGCAGCTTCATAACCCCAGGACAGGGTTTTTTTTTGTTTTTTATTTTTTTTGGGGGGGGAGGGGGGGTTAATGTTGTTTTTCTAGTTATACTACTGCTTTTAATGTCGTTCTGTCTTATATTTACATGAATATGAATGTCATCACTTAAAGTGGTGTATTGCTGCCACAAGTGTTGCTTAAGGGTGTACTGACAGTATCTTGAAAACTTTTCTGTTTTCAATGACTGCCAGAACAAGGCAAATCTTGCAGGTCCAGGACAGGTCATATTTCAGAGAGACAATAAAATATCTCAGGCTGTCCTGAAAGAGAGATCATTATCAGCTACAGCTCCCACTCCCCACATGGGCCCCAGGGGACATGCATTTCATGTGAAGATGGTAAGTTCTTGAGTACAATTGAGATGTATCTTTTTATCCCATAGTCAGATGAAAAGATTTTTCTTCCAAGGTAAAATGTATTATTTTGTCACAAAAGTTTTGTGTTTTACAGAACTTGCTTTTAGGCAGTTGTCACAGACATGAGATGTCAAAAAACCAGAATGTTGATGGGTTTGCAATGTCGGAGACAAAGGTACTGGAATTTTGTATGACCTTATGATGCTTCAAAGGTAAATGAACTTGCCTACCTTATGGGTATCATATTTTACTTTATGCACCCATAGTGCTTCACAAGGATGGGTAGTAGCCAGGGCAGGGCTTCATTAAAGGTTTTGACCATTTTCTCTGCTCAACTTTACATCTGAAGTATAGATAAGTTTTCCTTCAAGTATCTGATCTATATGCTGTGCCCATTTTTTAAATTTATTTTCCAAGTGAAACAGTTTTGCAAAATTTATGTGGATAGTAGTCCTATTTGTAATGTATAATCTTCTTGAATTCCCATGAAAACTATTTTTCCGTGAGTGATGAGCTATGCAGAGAGAAAAGCATGCACCCCATTGTTTTGGAAAAAGAGCTAATTTCAGCTGTTTGCTATCTAGTGGTTTGAATTGCATCGTTGTTTTTCTTTACAGTGCTTTGAAACATCAACCCTAGCAATGCTCCTGTGGAGAGAAGTAGAATAAAATTATATGGGCCAAAGCCTCTGAATTTTCAGTCTACTGTAGCATATTGTGTAGCAATGTTTACTGGTAGATGCCAGTTTGTATTCTCTGTGATGCATATTTTAAAAGCCATTGATTCAATGTGTACAGGATGCTTTCTTTTTATTTGATTCTATCATATAGTTTAAATGTTCAGTATAAATACTTGTTTGAAAAAATAAGCCTAAAACAAAGTTAAACATTCAAAGGTAATTATCAAAAAAAGCTGAGATTAATGAAACCAAAAGAAAACTAATTTCTTCATATTATGCCCATACTGACCAAGTTTACTGAGTAAATCAAGAATTCAGGACAGATCCAAATACCAGTCTGACCCTGGTAATACAGTGATGAAATTTAGATGCTTGGTCATGTTGGTACTCACAGACGAGTTGTCCAAAATGTCCTCTACTAGCGAACTAATTCTAGCTAGAAATACAGGAATGTGCAAAAAAACTAAAAAGGAAAAACACCTGCAGAATCTAATAGGCAGAAGATTTGGAAGATTCTTTGAAGAGAAGTCAGAGATTTTGTCTATTTGGTAAGGTGAAGAGAGGAGAAGAGAAAATAACTCTCTAGGTTATTTTTAATAGACAATTGTAGGAGATTTTGTTACTTTGACTGATCTTATACTGCGTGTGTAAAAGGACTACAGTAGTTGCTGTACAATAGTATTCATTTAAAAAACACTTGTCAGAGCTTGTGACGACTTGATATTTAGCTGAGGGTAAATTGGCTTCATGGTCAGCGATGGAGCTCACAATCGGTTTACACCAGGCAGTAAGTTCTTAACTGGGTTACCCTAAAGAGTCCTATATGGCTGTGGGCTGAGGGGTCAGGACTGCGCTCTGGGTACTAATAAAGCTTCCTGAGAGATTTTTGGTGACTGTCTTTTTCCTTGAGCAGCTAAGAATGGAGAAAATCCTTGGCATCATGTAAGTGGGGCAACTGAAATTTGCCAGAAGCCTGTATCATCAGAATGACCTTTTTTTTGTTTTAAACATGATAGTATAAGAACAAGGTAAAAGAGAAATACAATATAAAACAGAACAGTGAAGTGAACATGCACAAAATCTGATTAACTCCCCCTTCTGGAGAATTTACAGAATGAGAAACAGGTGAACAGAGTCTCCCAAAAGGGCAGGAAAAAAAAAAAAACCAAACATAAAACCCCCAAAATATTAGGTGACTAGCTACAAGAAAGCATGGTATTCTAGAATATGATGAAAAAATGACATGATCTGTAGATATGGGATTATGGAGTCTGCAAAGCCCTGAGTGAGACAAATGGGGAAGTTCATTGCTCTCAGAGATATAATTTCAAATTTTCTTCATCTCAGGAAGACATTTGGTTACACTCTGCTACCTTCCATTGGTTACAGACACTTCTCATGCTTTCAAGGTTATAGCAAAGAAGGTTGGAAATAAATCTGTGTTTTATTTTTGGTTTTAATGAATACTGAGGTGGTAGAGTCCCTGTTGGCTGTGAGAAGTACTTTCTATGCAAAAAATGTAGCCATGGAATAAAGTGGCCTCTGGATTAATTTATTGCCCCACACATTTCTTCATCTCTATATTCTCCATTTCAGACCCACTACAAGTTGAAAGATGACTTATGAGGGATTTTCAGTAAAGTCTCACTACCATTAACACGTAGCAACATCTAAGTAAAATAATGAAAAGTACATGCAAAATTAATTGAAGTGATAAGCTTGGCTGTATGATTCAGAGTGTGCAGATTTTTATTGCTTCAAATGATGACATTCTCCTAGAGGTTATTAGGTTCATCCCTTTTACTTTCTAAGGTGATGCAAATGGAAAGAATCAGCCTGCACGTCACCATCACACAGTATGCCCTCATATATAGGCTAGGGACCAGCTGGTTCCAGTAGTAGAGGATCCCTCCTCTTCGTCTAAAGTATCAGCAGACTGATATAACACTATTAGCCACTAAGTTCAAAACCAAGGACTTCTATATTACTGAACACTTGTGAAGGACACTTAAATAATTCAAAGAACATATGAAGCGAGAAGAGCGGTAAGAGTAATATCAAATAAGATTAAACTCAAAATAAAATTAAAATATCTGCAGTGAGATAATTTATACAGGGTGCAGCTAAATTTTTCTCATCTTCTTGTTAATAATTGTATGGGTTTGATCATACAAAGGTATTCTTGTAACTGTTTCTGTGGTGGTACTGATTAATTTAAAAAAACCCAACAGTTTAGAAGTTGTGCATTCTAAAATATGTACATTTTTCCATTAGTCATCAAGATAGTTGGAAGTAAGTGAACTAAATTAACGCAAAAGAAAGAAAACAAGGTGCTCTTAACTTTTACACCAATATTACAGATCTGAAAGATGTTGTAGTGCTAGATTTAGCTTAGCAGGCTGTAGCTTCCTGAGAGCTCAGCGGGGCTGCTTAGGGCAATGCGACCCGGTCACATCCCAGAGTCCATTTCGGACGGCCCCATGATCTGGCTCCGGGAGCTATCAGCACTACAACCAGTGATGGCAAGGGAGGCAAGAAGGGTCTCCCATGAGGGTTGAGAGGACTTTAATCACATCTTGTCCCCGCGATCCCCAGTGGCAGCGAGACCTCCTGGTCCGGGCGTGGGGGGTTTTTGTCAGGGGCTACGGGGTGGTAGCTGGGTGGGGTTGGGGTACAGGACCCAATAGGGAGAGCCTGAGGGAGTGGCCAGGGCTAGAGCAGGGAAAAGTGGGAGAACAAGGCAAAATAGGAAAAGCAATGGGTTAACAGATCGCCACGGAAAGATATCTAAAGTGCATATATATACATTTATATATATTCCTGATGTTGTTCAGAGATTGCATATTTTTTCTGGTTTGTCCAGTTTCAAATTGCAGCAGAATGCAATGGGTTCAGTTCTAAGTTATACTATTATAAATTGAGAATACCATTCTAAGGAAAAAAAAGCCCAAGACATAAAAGTTTTTACGTAAAAGAGAACACCATCACAGATCACACAAACAGTTATGTATACTTCACAATTATAACAGATGATATTATTTCAGATTACATGATTATCAGTTGCATAAGAATGACATATTTAAGATATATAAGTATCTATATCATGTAACATCAGTAGAGTAGTAATTTTGTTTTATGTCTGTAAATTCCAAGCCCATATGCTTTATAGGATTTTTCCAGAGACAAAATGATTCCCATCAATTTGGAGTATATTGTTCTGGCTTATTCTTAGGGTAGTTAGGTATACACTACCATTACACAAATATTTCTTTGCTAAAAAGAAAAAAATAATAAAAAATAGAAAAAATATTTTTAAAAGAGAACTCTGTATTACCTTAGAAAAGAATGAATGTGAGATGAAATTAAGATCTCAGAAGACCTCAGGCAGAAACTTAATGCCATAAACACTTCTTTTTGCTCCTATATTAAGTTTTATTATTATTATTGTCTTTAGCCTGGTTTTCAAAATCTTATGAGAGGAGATTTTGGTCAAAATTTGAACACAGTTAGAGTCCTTTCCAGCAATTTCCTTTAAAGAAGAGAACCTATCAAACAGTTACAATTGTTCAGTTTTTGAATATAGACTCTCATTTTCTTAGTGTACTGCTGCTTTAATGTCACTGACAGTATTTAAGGAATGAGCCTTATTAAATGTCTACCTAAGCCAGACAGAATCATTCTGAACAAACTAATGAAATTTCTAGTACAAGAAGCAAGACTAGAAGGACATCGTTGTATCTTCTTAGCTTGAGCAAAAATTGGAAGAACTTCCTTCCATTTACAATAAAATATGTCTGTTTTGATTCAGAAATTGATACTGTGTAAAATTATGCTGTACATTGATTTTATGATGTTTTACTTAGAATAAAATGTGTTATCAAAAATGTATAGTCAGCCAGTCTCCTGAATATTCTACCAGATGTGTTTATTTCTAATTTTTTTGCCAGTCAGTGGCATGTGTGTGGTACATACCAGTTATCTTACTTTCCTCACACACTAAGGCATTATTAGTTTTTGGGCTTGTCAGTGCAACTTGATTATTTCTAATTTTCCTTTTATAGGACAGACTCTAGAGTAGTTTCTTTTTAAAGTTTAGAAGTACTAAATTAATTCTATGCTGTTGTCAGAGACTGGAAAAGGTGATCTGTTTTGAGACATCTTGAGGGCTTGGAATGTGTGGTGGGGGGGTGGATCAGACCTTGCTCTGGTGAGATGGTGCCCTGCCCCCCCCATACCCCTCAGTTCCACAGTGTCTGCCAATCATGGCACAATGGAGGCAGCCCCCTAGTGTCACCTAATCCAGCCTAAGTGGCCGAGAGAACAAAAGTCCCACCTGGGAGGAAGGCCCAGGATGGGTCAAAAAGGTTTAAGAAGGTTCACCATGAGGCAATCACTTTTTCCTTTAACCCTGCCTTCATCCTGGAGTTTTACATCACTGGAGCCCAGGAGTTGGTAGCTATATGTCCGTTTCTCTAGATCTTTCCCGTCTTTCTGTTTCTCTCCCTTTCTTCTTCTTCTTCTAACTCTCTTCTCACAGAATGTAATATCAAATGGATTTTAAGACTTGCTATGTTCAGCGGACCAAGTCTATGCTGTGATAAGTGGTGTTATGTTCCTTAGTTTTCTATAGTTTGCCAGTAAACTTTGGTGAGTTTTTTACCTCTTGAAAATATGTGGTGAGGATCATCTTTCCATCTACCCAGACAAAAGAACTTTGGTTTAGCCCTAGGTTTGATTGACGAGGGTGTAACAGCTGTTCTACTCCATCCTTTGTGTTTCCTTTACAAGGCCGCACCATTTTTAAGAGTTCTTTCCTTGGAGAACTGTAAGTTGCAGTGGTCATCATTAGATGGCCACAGAGTCAAATGGCTCTGGTAACATGACTGTCACTCACCATACTTCATAGGACACATGCCAACATACAGTTTTGTATAAAAATATGAAGCACTCCTGAGCTGGAAGAGATACTAGCAGAGTTCTTCCAGCCAGTATATGTGTTTTATAACTCATAATGTTTTAGAGAACAAAAATTGCAAATCTGCATATATGGAGAGCTAATAAATGTTCTCTAAACAACAGTAAATAGAGGGTTTAATGGAAATGGTTTTAAAAAATGTTTTACAGATCTGTTGTTTTTTGCTGTGGAATGGAAATTTAATCCTGCAATTTCCATGTTAAGAGGATCTGTCAGTTCATTACATGGAACAATTTATGGTGGTTTGTTCTGTCAAAAGCAAAGCAGATAAATACAAGAAAAACATGTAGGTCCTTCTTTAAATTTAAATGAAAATTCATTAAAACGTTGTGCATTCTACAGTTGCAAACAGATGTGTGTTTCACACATCTTCTGAGATTCATAGTGTACAGCTGAGGCTCCTTACAAACATAAGAGTTATTTAAGCATTAATTCAAGAAGCTGGAGACTGCAACCAATGCAATAGGTCTTTGATTCTTCATGGAGGCTCAGATGATGTTTTAGTTCTGCGTCAGAAGTGGAACTCAGAAGTCAAGGACAAAACACAGGGAATATTTTAGTTAAACTATATTATTTGAAAACTAAATTGTCTCAAAAAACAAAGCAATGAAAAAGGTGATAGTGTCTACTACTGCTAGTCAAAGTGTAGAGTAGAAATAGAGGTTTAATAAAAATGTTTCTGTGGAAAATATGTCTGAAAATTTAATTTCCTTTTTAGGGCATGCAATGCTTTCCTGCTTCTGAAAAGTCTGATGGCACTGATAACAAAAATATGTCAACTATACTTTCAGAAATAAAGGAAAATAAAGACTGGTTTTATACTTAACATTAATAGAATTTTTAACAGCTGTTTGTAGTATTTAAATTTTAATTTGAGATCTCAAATGGAAAATTTCTTTGTTTCTTCAATTTCTATCCCATCATCTTGACTTATGTAATTTTTTTTCTTGTGGTAAGATATCTGAAAGAACATTTGAAGAAATCATTTTGTGACATAGTCTCCAATACCAAATTCTATACATTTGAAAGCAAAGCAAAAATAAGTGGGTCTTCAGTTTTGATTTATACTGAAAAGCACAAACAGGTCATGATGGCTCTGGACACACTGCCTTAGAGAAAAAGTAATTAGAAGATACATTTCTGTGCATCTGAAACTGATAATATAAGAGGGCAGGAGAAACTGATTAGCAAAGTTAAAAATTAGAAAATATTTTATATACCGGCATGCAGTTGTGAGGGTATGACCTAAAGTGTAATTAAAAAAAAAAAAAAAAATTATGAGAACTAGAATTTTAGAAGGATTTAAGTTTCTCTTTTTTTATAAAATATGGTGTATATAAAATAAGAGAGACAAACAACTCCATTTTTTGGAAGAATTAGTAATGGCTAACTCAGTCAAAGGCAAGTAATGACAAGGGAAAAAAATTTCCATTCAATTTATAATACCTAAAATATTTCCTTGTGTTGACAGTAGAATTTTTATATCAAAATTTCATGTAAGGACTTTTTAATTTTGCTATTGTGAAGTTTAGTAAAACTGTACAATGATAAAAATTAAAATGAGCAACTAGGCAAAACAGCTTTGTAACAAGAACACAGCAGTGTAAAGTGGCAGAATGGAGGTCTGAAAATTAAAGGCATCTCAGTATTCACCTGGACTAGGCTTCCCATCAAGGTTAGAGGCTACTTAATGGGGAATAGAATGCTTGTTTATTGTCTTAGTTGTGTGTAGTTTTCAATAAACCATTTTTTTCACATTGTTTTAGCAGACAGATTAAACTGGTAAAAGGTATTATGTGACTGATATTTATTATTGCACTGTCATAGCCTCCTGTGAATTTTGATTAATCTTCAGTGTGTGTACTTTGAGATCTCAAAGGGATCAGTTTTAGGGGGAGAAGGACACAAATGTCTGTAGTCTTTCTTTGTGTAATTCTGTGATCAAAACCTGGATTAGAGCCACGAGTGTATAAAACGACATTTTAAGGAAGAAAACAGGAAATTCTCCAGTCATTCCTTTACTATCTAACCCTAAAGAAAGAAATAGATTCAGTTGTTACATCGACTAGTTGCTGCATTATCTCTGCTATACTCAAGTAAGTTTAATGACAAATGACAGGAAAATCAATGTGGTGCTGTACAATTGTGTTTTGGTAAAGAGAGGAAATTATATTTGTTTTTCTAAAACAGTCTGGAAGCTATGTTCAAAAAAAAAAACTTTGATATTTTTAATCGTTGTTAAAATATCCTGCATGCATAGGTCCTGTGCAGCAATCTCTGATGATTTAAATTGGTTCCTTTTTCCTTCAGAATCCATGCCTCATTCATTATATGGGATAAAGTACAGTCTGTGGATGAAACAAGGTTGTACAAGACAGGGGCCTAGAAATTTTCCTAACATAAAATGGCAGGAATTAGAGTGGGAAAAAATATCTGAAAAGCAGGAAAACTGCTCTGGCAGAGAAAAGCAATCTGATGATTCGGACACTCTAATGCCCCTGGTCAAATCACTTCTGTCCCTGCCTGCTATATGAAATTTTCTTGTAATATGGGCAAGTCTAGTATTTTTTTGCCTGTGTTTTCATCAAAAGTACATTCTTTCATTGCACTGTAAAATTCTGATTGTTTTAAGAATAAATATTTTGAAGACTGTGTGTCCCCTGGACTATCAGGACATAAGCATCTTAAATTGAATAACTAATGCTAATTATAGCAATGACTCTATGCTCCAGTGATTATAACACCATCACCTCACACCAAAGGTGACAGAAAAAATCAATACTGATCATTCAGAAAACAGAGAGTGATAGATATCAAAAGCTTACAAAAAGTTAATGTCTGTTCTAACAGCAGGTCATAATTCATGTGGCTCTTAAAAATAAAAGTTAAGCAGTTGCATATTCTGTGCTGATTCTGTAACCATCAATCATTTTGTAATAAGGTAGTTTTACAAGAAAAGGTATCTATATTATGCTATCGACAATGTACTAACATAATAACATATATAACATATAATAAATATTTAATTAAAACTGAAACATAAAAATTTATAACAAGTGGAATGTAATTGGCACAAGGAAACTTGGTTCAGGTAGTTTGATGTCAATATAAGGCCTGAAGTGTTCCTAAGAGATATACACTAAAATGTCAGTGAAGCCGCTGGGGAAAAAAACAATTACCTCGATCTTATACAACAACAACAACAAAAAGCATAGTTAGGGCAGCAGTCTGCAGTAATGTCTGTCTTTCTTTAACTACCTTGGAATCTGTAATTTGACTCTTTGTCTTATCACAAATGTAATTTGTGAATTCGTGTGCTGCGTGTTTTATTCTGGTAACTTAATCCATTTTACAGATTTTAGTTATTTGAAGACAAAAGAAACAGTTTTGCTGGATTGATTCTTAGAAAATTTAAGCCAATACTTGTTTATAATGTTTCTAACTACTTGTATAGCAAAAGAACAAGAAGTTAGTCTATTTCTGCTGAAATAAAGGCAATAGTAATTGCTGACCCTTACTGCAATACTACTTTTGTGGTTGGTTTCATCCTTAAATTCAGAAGAAATAATTTAGTTATGCTAATATGAAGGGGGGAAAGGGAAGTAGGCCAGGAAAGTGTAGTCAGAATGAAATTAGCCTTATTTATGGAGAAATTATTTTGACTTCACAGAAAGATCTTAAATGAATAAGGCAATATTGACTTCAGAGTTAAAACAAATAAAGAATGGAAAAAAAACATTATTTATCACTTATTTCTGGAATCAATTAGTATTGGACAGATTAATGCATTATAGGGCAAATAGAAGACTCCCAAAATGTCCAGTGATTGACAACATTACATCACCCAGTGTGAAACTCCCTGCCCCAGGGAAGGTACCTGGGCAAATATAAACCTGAGTGAATAAAAACCCAATAGATTTGGTGTTCAAGGATTTCTCCCACCACTTCTTTGGAAATTGCCCCACCATCCAATGGATCTGGGCTGTGACCACCACCTCAACCCAGACTGCCCAAGTCTTGTTGCGGGGCCTGCAGGTGGTGAGATCTTCACACTCTTGTCCTTTCTCTTTCTTTCTTTTCCCTCATGCATGTCCTTGGGTGATGTTTTGCTTTCATACTGCAATGTTTTCATGTTGTTATTGCTATAGATAATGATAATCAAAATGGCTATACTCACATTTTCCTTTGCAAACAACTTGTTCCATAATAAACCCTACATATGTATATTTATAAACTCTGGTCATGCAGTTTCATTTTACTCTAACCCACCCAAGGAATCTATTAACAAGAGTTTGTTACTCTTGCCTGCTGTGGGGGGATGTGGCAACTTACCTCTTTTAATTCTGAATAATTATTTAAAGAAGATGCACTGGAAGTGATATTTTATGAAGGATTAGCAAATGGATTTCTGTGTTGTGAAGGAGGCCAAAACAACTTATAAAACTTATACAAATGTAACTTCAGTCCAGAAACCCAAAATTTGGAGCATATTGAAATTCTTCAGGTCTTTGGTAGCTTTTGGACAGAATATTGCATTCAGAAAGTGAGAGAGGGCTTAAGAGGTACTTGAGAAGGGACAAACTAATACTGCTGTGATCAGTAGGATCACTTTCTTTCTTATCTAATTTGATTATTTCCTGAATAAACAAAAGAACCCAAGCAAAAGGTAAACAGCATAACTATTTACTTGTGTTTTCTTACGACACTTCCAGGGCAGTCTGGCTTTGTTCAAAGCCAAGTGTTTTTTATGAAAGGCATTTTCTTGTGAACAGCAAACGTATTTGGTACTAAAAGCCAAAACTAAACTCCAAACAAGTATATGCCACATACACATTGGGGGTTTTTTATTATTTTTAAATACTCCAGTTCCAAGTTCAAATGTGTCTTTCACATCATGGTCCTCTAGCTCTGGACAATACCTCTGAACAGCTTTGATTACTCTTTTAGGACTCTGATGGAATAAAAGCACTAGGCCACTTTCAGTAAGGTCACATCCTGTATATTTTTACACTTTTTTCTGAATGTTTAAGAACATTTTCAGAGGAACACATTAAAAAAGGCTGGGTTTCTACATGGAACCCACTTTTGACTCTTCTGTGATCCTTACTACCTTTTTCAAAGGCATTCCCAGGAGAAAACTTTGCAGTTATAGTACATAATTAATTACTGATTCTTTAACTGCCATCAAAGAGAGTGTTTCCACATGTGGTCTTTCTCCAGTACCTTTGATCTTTATTTTCTTCCTAAGTGAGTATGGCATTGCACTATCATCTTTGTTTTGATATACAGAGAGGGTAAAAAAGTCCTGTAGCACTGGTGATGTTCCAGGGCACTTGGCAGAAGTGCACTGGGCAGGGACTTTTCCCTTTTTCTTTTCAGTTGCTTTCTTAATACTTTTCAGGATAGTTTGAAAAGGTTTCCTATCAAAGATTGAATAGAAAGAGAAGAAATTGTATTAAAAATTCAGTTCATCTAGGCTGATTGCTTTAACGTTGAAGAAGATGCAAAGGAAAAAAAAGTGTAATGTCAGAGGTCTGCTAGCTGATCTATAGCAGCTACCATCAGATCCAAATCTTTACTGAAGATCTGATTCACTTTGGACCAACCTGTCCTTACACAGTCCCTGGAAAGGTCTCAATAAAATTTGTTTAAGGTTTAGCATTTCTTAATTAACTGGCTTTGTTTGTTTGTATTAATTCACATTTTCATTTTACCCACATTTTATGTGACTGGCTATACCAGAAAATGAAAACAGAAAATTTGGATGATGCAGCTATAAATAGTCTTTTGGATCAGTTAAAGCCAAAGAAGGAAGGTAATTTTCCTATGCTTATATACAGTAATTTTACTGACATCTTTCACTGTATGGGCCATTCACAGATGAGATCTTGTTAATGATTCTTTCATCTTCTCACACGCAGCTAATAGAGATACATTCTGAACTGTTATGTGTCACTATCTGCAAACTGGGCAGCTCTAGGCACAGGGAAAGAAAGTCCTTGCCTAGGGTATCATATTGCTGAGAGGCAAAGTGCCACACTGCTGCAGGACTACTGTACCTATGATTGCATCCAAGGCAATAAGCAGTTGCTCTTGGAAGTGATGCTGCAGTGGGTACTAGAGTCAGAACAAGGTGGTATCAAGGTGCTGCTGCTCACTTTCTCCACTTACTAGTCTTCCCACCCCATCTTTGCTCCTCATCCTTTCCCTTGTAGTCTACTTCCAGCTTCTCGTTTGGTGGAAAGGTCTATTTGTCTTTGCATCTGAATATCCTTGAGCTGTTTTTGTTCATGACTGCAAGTCTCATTGATTTAATTTTTAATTGTTTTTGGAGCATACTTATTTACAGTTCAAGCTTTGTTCGGGTTCAATTGCTGCAATGAAGTTACTGGGGAAACGAAAATAACTTTGAGTGACTTTCTAATTTCTTTACTAAGTAAGAAACTGCTGTTGAAGTCTGCATGTAATATCCTTTTCATGTTCCAAAGCATCTGTGCATCTTTTTCTTCTGCAGCTGAAACAGAATAACTAAATTCCAATGGTCAGCGAAGTAAGATTTTTTTTCACATTTTATATATATATATATATAAAATATATAGTTACTTTTTATTTTGTTCAGAAAATTCTCAGTCATCTAACCTCTCTCTGTCCAGGTGTTGTGTGCTCTGCCATAATATTGGTAAAGAGAACTGAGATCCATTTTTAAATCCAATTGTACTTTTAGTACTGCTGTTTCACTTATAAAGAAAAATTAAAGAAAAAATAAATAGACAAAAGTTTTCAATAAAGAAAAAATTGTACTCTCAAAAAAATTTGATTAAAAGTAGATATTTTATGATCTTAACAGAGAACTTCATAGGATTACTGCTGACATGAAAATATATGCATTATTTGAAAAACTGTTTTGGAATTTCACTTTTCTTACAGAATTGTTTGCTCTATCCAAGAAGAATCTTCATACATATGGTAAATAGGTTTTTACAGTCATTATAGACATGAAGGGTATCTTATAGTATAATAAAAAAATTAGTTTACTTTTCTAGAATATATGACCAAATTTCCCATAAAAATCAAAGGGAAAAAAAAAGCAAAATGACTGACCAATGAGAAGAATTTTATAGAAGTAAAATAACGTTTTATTACTGAACATGATTGTACATAGTAAAACAAAGAAGTTTTTCCCAATTACAGGAAATTTTCAAGACTTCAGAATGTTTTGTTCTCTGCATAAGAAATAATGACTACAATTTCGACTTTCCATAAGCAAAGATGAAATGAAAAAGTGAAACGGTTTGTCTGGAATACTTAAAAGGCTTTAACTTGCCTCACAACAGAAAAAAGTTTTTTTAAATTAAAAAATCCTCCAGTATACATACAGATTTGTTTAAAAGACATCAACAAAGAATATTTATCAATTTTTTTCTTTTAAAATTTGAGCGAAGAATTTAATGGAAATAGTCTTTCTTCTGAGAAAATTTTATTAACAATAAGAATTTCTACCATAAGGAGAAGCTGCTAACAGCAGGAAGAGACACATAATGCTTGCAAGGATCTCTGTTGTGATTGTAATTAACGTATTTTTTGGCAGATGTACAGAAATCCTTGTACTTGTGATCTCTTTCATAGGATAGCCCATTTCTCCTCACTGTCTTTTTCTACATGGCATGTTGGAGAAGATTGATATTGCAGATCTGAAGAAGTAGAGTAAGATGGACTGGAAAATGAGAAATACACTAAGTAATATTTGATTCTTACTATTCTGCTGGGGAAAATGAATGTTCCCGTGCTCAAATAATTTCTGGTTAATTTTCCAATACTGACATTTATTTTTAGTTCAAAATAAAACCACTTAATTTTTTTGTTTTGTTTCATTTTACTGTTTTATTCCTGTTAAACACTTAAGTGTATAACAGTCTTGCTCACAGGGCAAAACTGAAAACAGTGTTTCTGTGATCAGCATAGCTGGAGAAATGTTCTATATTTTCCCAAATACTTATACAATTATCATTATGGACTCCCAGAATTTTTTTTTTTTTTGGATGATTCGGTATTAATGTCATGTAGACTTCTTCTGCTTTTACCTTCTTTTAAAATAAGAAACACATTGAAGTCCAACAGTCAGAGTCTATGACTTTGTATCTTAAATCTTCTAACTCAGAAGCTTTTTTCATCTGGTAGCAAATTTTCTTCCAAGGCTCAATTTAAATACCTCTTGCCTGGCATAGGCATATTGATGAGGAATTGCTGGGTGGAAATTTCAGAGAGGAATACCACAATAAATCAGTGTCACATATCATAGAATTGTGGAATCATTGAGGCTAAAAAAGAGCTTTAAGATCACAGAGTCCAGCCATTAACCCATCACTGACAAGTTCACCACTAAACTGTGGCAAAAAGTACTACATCTGCACAGCTTTTAAATACCTTCAGGGATGGTGACTCAATCACTTCCCTGGGAAGCCTGTTCCAGTGCTTGACAACCCTTTACAGGAAGAAATTTTTCCTATTATCCATTCTTAACCTCCCCTAGCACAACTTGAGGCTGCTTCCTCTTGTCCTGTCATTTCTTACTTGGGAGAAGAGAAAAGCCCTCACCTGGCTACAATTCTTTCAAGTAGTTGTGGACAGCTCCAATAAGAGCTAAACAACCCCAGCTCCCTCAGACACTTCTCATAGGACTTACTAAGAACTTGACCATTTGTTGCCTCTGTCTGGACAAATTCCAGTACCTCAATGTCTTTGTTGTCCTCACATTTGTAACTTCCAGTCAAGTGACACCTCTGAAGTTAGCCAGAACTGCTGGTAAATGATGGAGAGTTGCTTGGAGAGCACTTCTCTCAGGTCTCTCAGTGACCTTGAGTGGATCATGTCTGGCCCCATAGATTTGTGTGTGTTGAAGTGGTGCAGTCAGTCTCTGACTATTCCCCTTGGATTATTGTAGTTTCATTCTGCTCCTCATCCATCTTCCAACTCAATGGGCTGGGACTCTGAGAAAAAATTGTTGACTATTAAATACTGAGGCAAAGAAGTCATGAAGTACCTCAGCCTTTTGCTTATCCCTTGTCAATGTTTCTCCCTACATTCAATAAAAAATGGAGATTCTCCTTAGCCCTCTTTTTGCTACTTATGTATTTATAGAATTTTTTTCTTTTATTGTCTTTTACAGCAATAGCCAGATTAAGTTCTAGTTGGGCTTTGGCCCTTTTAATTTTCTTCATGTACAACCTCACATCACCCTTGTAGTCCTCCTGAAACAGCTACCTGCTCCTTTTTTTAAAAGTCCATTAACTCTCCCTGTTGTGTGAAGTTCCAGACAAAGCTCTGTTCACGCAGGCCAGTCGTCTTCTCCAATAGATAGTCTTTTGGCACATGGGGATGTCCTGCACCTTTAAGATTTACTTCTTTAAGCACATCAAGCCTTCCTGGACCTATTTGCCCTTCAGGACTCCATATATGCTATAGTAGAGTTTCTTTGCTCCTTTTGAAATGAATAAAGTACACATCTAAGGCAGTGTTTTATTTTGTTTTATTATAGTTGCTATAAAGTGCTTTTGTGCAAAATTATTTGCTGTAGGATAATACTATCATACAAGCTATCTAGACATAAACATATATGCAAATCCTGCTACATTTCTAGAACTAGGTTATGAGATCAGAATAAAATTGAAATCTTATTCTTTGGCATTGGCATGCGCTTCATATTCTGTAAAATAAATCAGAATCTGGCAACTTGTCTAAAGCATAAAAATACAATTGAATACTAATGTCAGTTATTTTTCTCCTGAGAATATGTTTTCAGGCATTGAATATAGTTATATTTATGTATATGCACAGAACTATATACACTTTTATAGCTGGACAAACATGTTATAAAGTAACTTAATTTTTCATTTCTTATCTTTAACAGAAGAATAATATGGTTTTGACCTTTCGGTCTTATCATGCAAACATGATGGAATTATTGCAATTATAAAGGCAATTTGGCAAAGAAAAAACATCTAAAAAGCAGATTAAATTCTAGACTATATCATTCAAGCTATTTCCAGTAGACAAATGGCGATCTGATTGAATTGTGATTGTGCAAGCTTCAGCTGAAAATTATATTCTTTTGAACCAAACAAAAATGACATCAACTACAAGGGAAATTACTCTATTAGTAACATTGGAAAACTTATCAAATGAAAAGAAACTGAAAAAAACTTTGGTTCATCTACCGTACCAAAAGGAATGTTCTCTCCAAAACCATGAAGGTAAATACCAAGACATTAGAAGTTCTCAACAGTGATATTGGTTATTATAAATATTATCCTCAAACTGAAAAAAAAAAAAAAAAATACTAGCCTGAAATTTAGAAAAAGGTGTTCTAACCCCTAGAGGAGTAAAACTTCATCATATCAGTCCAACAACGAGGGAAAATTAGAACTCTCTGTAGTACTTAGCTTCATAAATGTGCATTTATATAACATGGTTTTCATGTCATAATAGGTACCTATGAACAGCAATGCAGGAGGCCAATTAAATTCTGTGCCTATGTTCCAAATGTGAAACTGCAAAAAAGTATATTTATTATTGTCTGTTACAGCCCATCAGCTACAGGTTCATAAAAATATGTCTCTCAGAAGCAACATGCTGTAGTTTGGAATGACAAGTTTTTACTGCAGTCTTGAGCAGTAGGAGTGAATTTCACAGTACTTGAAAGAAATGAGGCATATTTGAAGAAAAGGAAAAGAAATTGATCCAGGATAAAAATCTGTTAAAATATGTTTGTGTGGTATCATATTAACACTAGGTAGTACAGAGATTCTCAAGCATTTTTCAAAATCAGCTATACCAATTTGTTTTAGTCCAGCTTTTCTATTAAATAATTTCCACATACTTCCTAAAACACATTAAATAAATTATCACACGTGAATCTCTCACCCTGTTGCCAAAATGAAAATACTGTTAAAATATATTATTTTTTTGTTCAATTTTCTTATGTATTTTTACTACTGCATCCTTGCACCTTTGCAATCTTCAATCAAGAGCAGATAAAGTTTTATTTCCCACTTTAACCATTTTTGCTATTTAACTCTTTCACTGCGTATGAGGAGGGAATATATCAACCACAGCCTATGTCTAGAAATCAGTTTTTTCAGGGTGAAAACATCTGATTTTTTTATATGAAAATGAAAGAAAATTAATCTTCTATCCCAATATGATTCCTGTTTATTGGAAGATTTGGAACTGACAAGGGATAAAAATTAATAGCAATCAGAAAGTGAGGAATACTTTAAACACTTGGCTTTAAACACTTGTTTTCACTCTGGCTTTAGGAACTGACTAAACAATCTGACATATGCCAAAAAAGCACTAAGGGCATGAGCAGTGCACATGTGACCTTCTACAGAACTTGGAAAATTTTAAAGTTTTTAAATAGTCTTTTCATTTTAACATTTGTTTTAAATCTTGAAAACTAAAGTATTGAAGTTTATGTCAAACAAAAGCATTTGTTCAACAGTGATAATTGTTCATTATTAAAGGAAATGCTCCACGTGTCAAAAAGGGTAGCAGTTTTTCTTATATAATTTTGTACAACTTAAACACAAAATTTTCTTATATGGTGAAAGAAAATGAGTTATTTTTTTACATATGCAAAACCAAAACCAGCATGGCAAGATACACTGCAGATTTTTATACTGTGAGATCATATTGTAGCCTGTACTTCTGTGTTATATTGAACTATACAAATTGCAGATTATGTCCAGCTGCACAGTAAAAAGTAGTTAATAGACAGATTTTATGCTGATGATACAAATTTTCAAGGTGATTGTTTTTAAACAAGAACATTTAACTCGAGTTAAATGTATGTTTTAAGCTTCCCCATTTATCTGCATGTGCTATTTTTCTATAACGTACTTGGTGGAGATACTACAGAGAAGCATAGTTGTTACTGGTTTAGATATGTTGCTACTTTGTCTGATGCAAAGTACAGTTTTTAAAAAGAACAATGCTATCTGTACATCATACAGCTACCAAAAGGTAAGACATCTTATGTCTTAACAGTAGCTTCAGCTTTGTGACTATCTCAGTGATTTTCTTTCTCAGTTAGGAATAGAATCTGTCTCATGATCAGCTCTGAAAATATGTAAGGCAATGAGAGCGTTTTTTCCCTTGTGCTGGAAAGGTGAATTATGTACTTTGCTAGAACTAAAGCTTATACAGCTACGATTTCTTCTTCTTATTCCCTGCTGGTTATCTTAATACATCCTGGTCTGATCTCTCAGCACTATGCATATCTAGTTGTGTCATGTTTGCTAAAGGTGGTAGTATCACCTCTGAGTGTGATCTAGGTTGTGCTTAGAATGAGATGGTATCGATTAAACCAACTATTTTTTTAGAACATGGCGAATTCGTTTATGTCCATCTCCAAACCAACCACAGCTTTCCTTGCTCTTTAGTTAAAAAAAAGTAGGGGGCATGAAATTTATCACTACATGAAACACCTTAGGAGATGTAATACACAGAGTCAAAGGAAACGTGCATTTATTAGTGCCACCAAGTGAAGATTACCTACTCATAGAATATTAGAAAAAGCTAAGCTGAGTAGCTGGAAGTAATTAACACCCTCTAAATAATTGCCAGATGTCCGCAGCATGAGTACTTCACCTAGTTTTGGGCCTCCCAGTAATATAGAGACATTCTCTTATGAAGTCAGGCTGAGAGAGTTGGTGTTGTTCAGTCTGGAGAAGAGAAGGCTCTGAGGAAACTTTATTGTGGCTTTTAACTATTTAAAGGGGGCTTATATGAAAGACAGAAAAAGGCTTTTTACTAGGGCCTATAGTGACAGGACAAGGAATAATTGTCTTAGACTGAGAGGAGATTTAGATTGGAAATTCTTTACTATGAGGAGGGTGAAACACTGGAATAGGTTGCCCAGAGGCACTGTGGCTGTCACATCACTGGAAGTGTCCAAGGTTTGGTTAGATGGGGCTTTGAACAACCTGGTTCTCTTTGTTAACTTAGTCTCTGATTCTTACTCACAGGCCTTCAATCTGCTCATGGCTTCTCTTCAGAGACAGCTTTTCATATGCAACCCACTTCTTGATGTAGCTCTTCACCTCTCCTTCCGTGTGTCTTCTGAACTGTCTGTAGCTATTGATAGTTGTACTCCAGTCAGGGGACTCATCTCACCAAGCTTTGGTAATGTCAAGAAGGTCATAATTTTTAGCAACATGTGGCTTCCAATTCCTCTTGTCTGTTACCCGTGCTAAGTACATTGGTGTAAAGGCTCCTCAGCTGGGCTGTTGTCTGTGTCACCTTCATAGAGGAATACCCCTTAATAATTTTAAGATATTTCTCTGGTGTTTCCCTGTTGGCTTCTGTCACCTCAGGAATCCCTGGATCATCTCCATAAGACTGGCAGTGTGCTCTGGTGTGGCCAATACAGTTCAGAGTCACAGGCAGAGGACTCTTGCTAGCACCCAGTCCCCTCTAACTTTGCATCTCATCCCAGAGCTTTCCAGGGCAAGCCTGATACTGTTCCTCATATAAATTAACATATAACTTAAAGCTCTGCCAATGAGCCCCACTAGTTCCTGAGCAAAGACTGTCCTCCCTCCCTGAGAAAGGTGAGTCCCATCTGGTGCCAGCATGCCTGGTGATGCATAGGCCACTCATTCCATTGTCAAAACATTTTGACAGTGACAGCAGTCATGGATCCATGTATTAATAGATTCAGCCCATATGTTTCTTCCAATGTTTCTGCCTTCAGCTGGAAGTATAGAGAAAAATATAACTTGTGGCCCAGAGTCTGTTATCAAATACACCAAGGCCCTGAAGTGCTTTTTGATTGCTCTTGGACTACATGTAGCTACTTCATCAACTCCTACATGAAGGATCAGTAGCTGAGGGGCACACCAAGCTAAGAAGTTTCCTGGTGATGTCTTTAACCCAGGCCCCACAGAAGCACCAGATCTCCTAATGGATTGGGCCCGATTGGCGTATTGGGTGATGCCATGATGATTTTTTGCCTTTTCTTTCGTACCCCTTTTATACCTTTTTACGTCTTCTGTATTCTTAGTGCTTTTTGCCTACATTCTTGGACTTGTCTGTCAAACTAAGAGATTAAACATTTTAGAAGCTTCGTAGTTAGGGATCAGTGTGCCCCAGACCCCAAGGTCCTCTCCAGAACACATTATGTAAACTAAGATAGAACCATCCAGGAGAAGGTTCCTTGGGGAGAGGGGCTCACTCGAGCCTCTCACTGGGGGAATCTTTGACAGATATGCTAATTAGTAAGACCTATAATTATATATTTGATCTATTGTGTGTGTGCATTGTGGTGTGCATTGGGGTGCATTCGACCTAGCCGTGGTGCACCTAAGGATCCTTAAAATAAATACAAATGTAAAATCCCTTTTTCCCTTCTAACCGTGTTTGATTCTTGATTTTAAGACCAGGAAAAGGCATCAAGGCCCTCTGTTGAGATGTCTCTACCCATATCAGGGGGCTGAAACAGGATTATCTTTGAAGGTCTCTTCCAACCCAAACCATTCTATCATTCTGTGATCAGTGGGAGAAAATTCAGCACAAAACCACAGTGATGTCTGGATGCTGAAACTCTTGCCCTATGACAGGGGCCTGAGGAAGTTGAGCTGCTTCAGCTTGGAGTAGAGATGACTTCTGGTAGACCACACAACAGCCCACCAGAACCTATCGGAAGGTTATTGAGAAGTTAGAGCCAGGATCTTCACAGTGAGGCATGGCAGAAAGATTTTTGTCCAGCAGCAGAAGGCAATGTCATTTCTATTGTTCCATCTTTCCTTTTGCATAGTCTCATACAGACTCAGTCCTGTTGGCTGAACGCATCAATTGCCCTTTACTGCATACAGTTTTAAACAAGTAGAGAAGTAAAATCCTTGTCTTCTGTTCTTTGAAGATAGTAGATAAGTGAGAGCCACATTATCTAGTCCTCTGAGAAAAAGAGGTAAGATTCTAATGTACATTGAACCATGTATGTTAAATATGAGAAACCAGTCCGAAAAATGGAAGACAAATATTTCAGTAATCATATATGTTAACAAGAAAGTATGCCTCAATAGGCCCTTGTAATTGGATTTTTCTTATTCTAAATGCTTCATGCCCTAGCATACTTCATCAGTGTAGTCTGCTTGGAAAATGAAATAGATATTAATAGAACTGACTATAACTAGTGATTGCTTTTAGTACAAGTTGACTAACATCAAATAAAAGAAATTTCTAATTGAATCAACCACACTGAGATGTGTACTTTGCTGTCTACTTAGTGTTTATAACTAATGACAAGAATGTTTTCAGGGATACATACTCAGCTTGAATTAATATATGATCCAGTCCCTAATTATTAATCAAGAAATAAAGAATTTATGGTGTAAAGTATTTATGGTCTAAAAAATCTAGTTGCTCTAGGCAATCTATCTTAGGACAAAAATGTAATGGTGAGTTTTTTCAAATACATGAAGCAGAAACAAAGTAGATTAGAAAATAACACGATCTGCTGTTGTGTTTGGGTTCGTTTTTTGCTTAAAGTTGATTCCCCGAATCTGCAAGATTCAAGAGATCAACAAGAAGATGGTGCTGACAACTTATTCGGAGCAGCAGATGCAAATACATTGTATCCTAAATTGTGTATTTTTGCTAAAGCTACTCTATAAAATTATTATTTTATCCTTCAAACAATTTATATAAGGATGAACAATGTTACAGTGTTATCACACTGAGAATTTTGACTGTCCAATAATTTAATTGCACCTATTGAAGAAAAAAGCAGTAGGTATAGGTTTTCAGTCAATTTAAATCTGAAAAGAGAATGGTTTTTTGAACATAAAATCAAATCAGGTTGATAAGCATTATTTTAAATAACAACTAAAACAAATGAAAATATGAGGGTCTCAGGATTAAATAATATGCAAAGAAATAGAAACTTTAGGAGAACATATTCGGTACTGGCATTGCTGTGAGTATATTAAAATTAATATTCTCATAATTAAAAACTAAACAAAGGGTCTTTGTATCATCATTAGAATCACTGGACTATAGTACTGGGTCAAATTACTTGAGGGCAAAATTTAATTGAAGTGCTAATGTTAATTTAAAGAAACATTTTTTAAAGGCTTAGGAAATTTGGACAAGCATACCTTTGTTCATGTTCAAGTGTATTTATGTGTGAGGGATGAAAAGTAGGAGGAAAAAATGTATCCTAATTTAACTGTCAATACGAAAGAGATTATTAGTATTTCAAAACCAAAAATAACAGTCATCAGTCATAGATCACTCTGTGGAAATAGGGCTGAAATTCAGGCTGCATCTCAAAGCTCTGATGTCTAGGTGTTCACAGACAGGAGTATGTATGGTACCCACGTGAACCATGAGAGTCAATACACCACCAACCAAATGGAGCCAAGAGGTATTCAGCTGAGCAGATGCAGGTGTCACCAATAGACACCTGCACACAACAGAATAATTCCTTCCAGTACTTGAAGGGAGCCTACAAGGAAGCCAGAGAGGGACTCTTTGTTCAGAATTCCAGTGACAGGACAAGAATGAATGGGAACAAACTAAGGGAGGGGAAATTTAATCTGGGTATTAGAAAGGAATTATTTACTGTGAGGGTTGGTGAGAAACTGGAATGGGTTGCCCAGGGAGGTTGTGAATTCCCCAACCCTGGCAGTGTTCAAAGGCAGTTAGGACAAGGTCTTGAGCAACCTGGCCTAATATAAGGTGTCTCTGCCCATGCCAGCAAGGTTGGGACTAGATAATTAAGGTCCCTTCCAATCCTTAACATTCTATGATTCTAATAATTTGGAAACTGAGTCTACTGAACTCCATTAACCCCAGTCCTGATTTGTATCACCATGAATATAAACCAGCTAAATATCCTTGCAAGAAAGGAAAGAAAATGATTTTGTTACCATAAGGTCTAGGTCCACCCTATTTTAGGCAACCATATCACATGAAGCTATTAATCTGGATGCGATCTTTTGACTCCTTGCCATACTCTTCCCATTAGTTCCTAAAGGACCATCATTTTTGCTTGTCTGTTATATTCACTTTGTTATGGTCCATGGAGATAAAAATAACTTTTTTTTTCATGCTACTAATAGCAGACCATGTTAAAATAATTGCTACTTTTTGAGTTTTTAAAGAAAAATACATTTTTCAGAGAGGGAGTTACTTCTTAATACCTTTTGTAGTAATTTATGTTTGCTTCAATGTTTTTGCTTTAATACTTTAAAAACCACTCTAGACTTATACAAACTTTGACTGAAATTTTGCATTTTGAGGGGCATAGAAACCATTCTGTCTTGATGGCGGCTCATTAAAAAGTTCTAGACAGTAATTCATAGATCATTTGATATGACGTAATTATATTTTGGTTAAAATAATTTGAAAAAACAAATCTATTTAACATCAGGTCTGAAGAGAAGTTACTTAGGTTCACAAAACTTTAAAAGAATGCAAGATAGAAAAATAAACCCCATTATACCTAAGCCGTAAGGGTTTATTTGTTTAAAAACCTTCCTAGGTTTACAAATTCAAGGGAAGTATATACATTTAAATTAACAACACTGAAATAGAACCATCACTTGAAGGCAATATCTGAATAGGAAAATAAAACCAAAAAATTCTGGGTTTGATAGGCTGACAGAAGAATAAATGAAGATACAGACAAATAATGAGCAATTTGAGTTGCTGAAACTCAGTCTCGTTTCTCTCTGCTAAAGGCAGCTGGAGGAAGGTATAAGCTTTTTCAGTGCATGGTTTGATTTTGCTTCCGTACTTTGCTTTCTTGGCATACTGCTTTATAGTAATACAGACAGTCATTAATAACATAAAGCACACTTTACAGGTGGTTTTCTTGCAGTATATACATTTATAAAAGAATAATGGATGGGAAAGTGTACCTAATGGGATTTCTTCTTCATTATAAAATTATCCCAATCTTAGCATTTTGCAATCACATCATTATGATTGTAGAACACATGGGAAAATCAAGTGTAGCTATTATGATAGCAATCTTTGCTAACATTACCTTGTGCAGACCAAAATTGATGGATTGTCTCACTACCTAAGAAACATCTTTATGGAAACATTTACTGTGGTAAATTATTAGACAGAATTTCTCCTCACCACCTGTGCAATTTGATAAAAAGTATGTTCAGTAGAGATAGCTGCTAAGATTCCATTACTTCACAGTTGTTAAATGTAACATTTCAGGTTTGGTGGTAGCAAAACCTTCTGGAGGTGAATATATCTATCACGGTGCCGACCCTTCCTCTTTGTCCAATGGATTTATATTGTACCCATTCAGTTTTAGCCCTCTACAGTTATCATGATCAGTCCTGTAGAAAACAGTATCAAGCATGTTGGCACTCTATCTTTGAATCTAATGTCTCTTTACTGGTGTATGTAGTTTTCTACCCACTTCCTTTGTCCTCTGTACGTAGCAGTACTGGGATATCTAGCTTTTGATAAGCTGAGAAAAAAAGAAATGCTTTCTCTACTTTCCTTTTTCTTCTTTCATTGTTTTCCAAACCTTTTAAATAAAAAGCAATCTGCTAAAACCTGATTACAAGTAGCTTTTTGGAGTCTGAATTCACATTAGCATAATGCCTGGAAAGTCACAATATTCCTTGAAAATGTGAGATTTTAGTACCATTCACTGTCTGAGGGTAGCCAGAAAGACATATGGATTTTCCATAAGCCTAGAAACCTGTATGCTCACTTAGTCTTATCTGTAAGGTTTATCTGGCTGCCATAAAGTAGCTGTGTATCCTGATAACGAATTTCTGAGTCCAATACATGATGGAGAGGATCTAATCTTCCATACCTGTAGAGGAAGAATTGAATTTCAGAAGTTCTTCTTGGAAAGGGTTTTTAAGCATTGGAATGGGCTGCCTAGGGTGTAGTGGAGAAACTGGTCATGGCACTTAGTGCTATGGTTGAGTTGACAAAGTGGTGATTGGTCAGATCTTGAACTAGGGCACCAGAGCTGGGCAACAGTGTTTCTGGGCTCCCAGCTCCTCACCTGAATCTCTTGGAGAAGTATTTTTCACAAAGGCATGGAGTGAAAAGACTAGTGGGAATGTCCTCAAACTGACAGAGGGCAGGGTTAGATGTTAGAATGAAATTCTTTACTGTAAGGTTTGTGAGACCCTGGCACAAGTTTTTCAGAGAGGCTGTGGACTCCCCATCCATGAAGGTGTTCAAGACCAAGCTGGATGGGGCTCTGAGTAGCCTAGTCTAGTGGAAGGTGTCCCTGTCTGTGGCAGGGGATTGGAACCAGATGGTCTCTAAGGTCCCTTCCAACCCAAACCATTCTGTGATTCTGTGATCTTGGCAGTCTTTGCTAGCCTAAGTGATTCTGTGATTCTATGAGGAGCTGTACAATGCAGATAGTCAATCATTATTTTTATTAGGCACACTCTCAGATATCCTCTCATTTCCTCACTCATGTCCAGAATACAACTCATTAAGCAGGTAGATGGGCCATAAAGACAGTCACTGGAGACCTGCAAGAGATGTACCATTGCAGCTACTGCCCTCTCTCCGGAGAAGCAGCTGGTTCTTCTCACCAACATGTACAACAAGGAAAAAGAACAGCACAAAGGTTGTGATCTTTACTAGTGCCTTTGGGGAACTCCAGTTTCCCTCCTCTCTCACAGACCTTTGGCAGCAGCAAGCCTGTTTATACATTTTGTCCTGAGTTTTTCTAGCTCAAGAAAAAGATTTTTTGAGTATAATAAAATTTGCTGGACAAACAACCCATATTGTTTTAATACATCTATTAGAATGTTAAGGAACTCCAACGTTGTGGTGATGGAAGACCATAAAATAGTCAAAGTAGTTGCTTTTTTTAATCATAAACAAATATAGGGATTCTTTTAGCAGTCTGCCCAATGTCAACACTTCAAATCTTGTTAGCTTCATGTTCACATATTTTTTTCTCGTACTAAATCTTTTATCTAAGTTTTTCTTAGCTTTGATTAGTCAAAAGAGCAGAAACTGAATTCCTGTAATGAAACCTGAAATCATGAGTATGAGGCAGAAAATCAAACTTGACATCATTACATAACGTACATAAGAAAGCAAATTTTATGCAGCCAGGAAATTCCAGATGAGCAAACTTAAACCAGCATTTTAATACCATAGACATGTCCTATTCAGTGCAATAGGCTTACATTGGATTATTCTTATCCATCCAGAGGTCAGCTGGCTTGCTGTCATAATTGCTAAACAAGTACCTTTACCACATGACAGTTCATGCCTTGTGGCAAGGAAAGCTTTGATCAGAATCCCTGGAACCTGTGCTCCTTTAAGTCATTTTCTCTCCTCTCAAAGAGAGTTCTAAGGAGTTTATCAAGCCATATGCTTTTACTGCTTAATTCTATGAGCTATACAGAACGTTTTTCTTTCTAAAAGATGCTGATAATGATTATTAATAATTATTATGTTATTGTGCATATCACAGTATCTTTAGCCATATATTGTTGGATGTTTTATTAAAGCATGGTATACACAAATGCTGTACCACTCTGGATATCAAATCCAAATAGACAGGACAGACCTATTATTTCCATTTCTACAGAAAAGGAAAAGATATCTATAAGACTATATAGTTTACCAGAATCACAAAAAAACTGAAACAAGACATACTGTCTGTGGTTATCAGTAGTTTTCCTAATGTTTTAGTCTCTTTAATATACTGAAATATTGTTCTGTCTTTCTAAAAATAAGCCACTTGCATTTTTTCTTTGGGAAGGCAGCAAAATTTCATTCTTTCTTACTTTTTTTTTCTTTTTTAACTGATATTTGCACATGTTGAATCCATTATCATTCATAATAATTAGTTTAACAAACTTGACCAATTAATTATGTTGTGTTTGTGGAACAGTGCTGCACTTTCAGTATGAAAATGCAGCCCATGGCTTGCTATGTTTATTCTCCATCTAGCTCTAACACAAATCCATTCCTGTTTTTATTCTATTTTTATTAGGATATAACTTGAAGGACTTGCCTTCTACCATCTTGGTGGAAGCAACAATTCTGTCAGACTATAAAATTTTTTCATCAAAGCCAGTTACCTCCTTTTACTTCAACTTTCAAGACCCATGGTACTGTTTGTAGATGTGAATGACCTTGTGGCTTTTGTTTTTCTCTTTTTCACCTGATATAATTACTTTTTTATTTTATTTGAAGTTTTGAAGGTAATGGTTGTAACTTCACAGATCATCATTTGATGGATAGTGTGCCTATTCAGTCTGAACAGAGAATATGTTACTACATGAATTATATCGGTTAGCAGTGCATTAAACTGGTTTGTGTGGCTGATTGAACTGTAAACTTTTGAGAATTAGCAGCTGCATGCTATAGAAAAAAAAAAAAGCAAATTCCAAGAAAATTAGTAGTTTCCTGGACATTCTCACAGATCTTTGCATTCTGTTTGCGTCTGAAGAAGTCAAAGAGATTAGTCCTTTTTATTATGAACTGGTGGTGGGACTTTAAAAAAAACCACAACTATATCTTCTAATTTATTCATCCAGCTACTGGCTGTTTATAGAAATCTCATACTTTTTCTTGTTCAGTTTGTTACCAGATGCCTTATGTTTGATTATTTTTTGATCGTCAGTAGTCAGCTGAGCAGAAATCTCATGTCTTTTGTAATTAATTCATATGCTTTGTACAGCAATACTGCCCAAATACCTATGGAACTCTAAACCATGACTTTGTGCAATCCCTAGCAAAAACACAGGCTGGGAACTAACTGGCTGGGGATCAGCTTTCAGAAAAGCCCCCAGAGGTTCTGACTGACAGCGGGCTGGGAATGAGCCAACATGTCTGCATGAATCCTTGATCTGGAAGCAAGGGAGGTCAATACTGGGCCATATTAATAGGACAACAGTCAGAAGGTCAAGGGAAGTGATTATCTTCTCTGATCAACATCTGTTAGACTACATATAGAGTTTTGCACTCCCATCCCCACCTCACTACTTGAAAGATATGGATAAATTGGAGCGAGTTCAGTATTAGGTCACAAGGGCAGGGCAAGCAGTGGCCAAAGGACTTTCAGCTATGAAGAGAGGTTGAGGAAACTGGGCTTGTCAGCCGAGAGAAGAGCAACAACCTCCTTCCCTACATTTGGGAGCAGGTTATTCACAGTGTGTACAGTGGGAGGGTGAAAGATGATGGACGTGAAACAAGGTAATTTCAGTTTGGTATAAGGCAAATTTTTTCCTGTGAGGAGAGACAAGCAGTGGAACAGGTCACCCAGAGAATTTGTACAGTCTTTTTCCATCCTTCAGGGTTTTAAAGACCCATATACATAGCTCTGAGCTGTCTCATCTCATAGCTGGCCTTCCTTTGAGCCAGCAGTTATCCTAGAGACAACTTCAAGTTGCCCTTGAATTATCCAGCGATTCTAATCTGGAGTAACAACTCCATGGATTGAAAGCTGAGGAGGTAGTAAATGCACGCAGAACTATGATAACAAGGAACTTGTGGCACATCCTGAGGGCAAAGCACTGACTGGGTGACAATAACTTTCATCTCTTTCACCTGTTTGCACCTGTGCAAGGAGCCTATGTCTGCTGTGCTTGCATTCAGGCTAAATTATTTCAGTATTGTGAATAATGGAAATTCACCTACCTAAAGATTCTGCAATGCTTTAAAGGTGATTGCAGGTATACCAAGCTGTCTTTTTACAATAAATAAGGGTAGGAAAATTCAGGTAGCACTTTAAGTGTCTTTCTGCCCGTTATTGTACTTTAAAGAATTGATGGATACTTGTCCAGTTTTTCTGTTGTAATGCCACATTACTGACTAGGTCTTGCAGTCAAACTATTGACATCAATCAGTATTAGTAAAGTTCAAACTCATCTTCTAGATACATTCATAGGACTTTTGACAAAAAAGTCTGTATGTTTGCGCAGATGAAGCATGATTTACATTAAAGGAAAAAGAAAAAAGAGAAAGTCTATAATATACTGGACTTTCCAAAGAAAATAGCCTTGTATTATGCATGCAGAAAGCAGGTAAACTTGTCTGTCTGTTCAATATTAAAAAGTATGTAAAAAATCCCCATATATTCAATTCTACAACACTTTGAATATTAATTCAAAGTGGAAAAATCAATTTAAACTCTCAGGATCCAGAATATTGTTAATATTTCTTTAACATGACTTTTTCCTTGTCTCGGAACAAAAGATTTACTTTTTTCTTACTACACTGACAGATTTTTCCTTTGAAAAAATTTGTACTCAGACAGAAAAAAGTTTCTTAAAACAACATGCATGTATGAATTCAGCATAAATACCTAGATATAATGGTTTAAATAGTGCCTCAAGGTGCATAAAAACGTTATTTTCAGAGCACAAAACTTTTTTCTACTTGTAGATCAACTGCATGAAGAAGTACTTGCTCGAAATAGAACTTGTAATGCTCCCTATCATCCAAATCAGGAATCAGTGTGATTTATTGTTTGACTTACTTTCTTCAGATAAACTAGATGAAATAAACATAATTACACCAAGTTTAAACTGATTTTACTTAGCAAAGACTATACAGATCCAGTTTGTAGATTCCCTCCAAGTGTTTACATGCATATGTGCAAAGGCATTTAATTAAATCAGAGGAGGAAAGTAGTGGTAGTCATGTTCCCTGGTTTTATTGGTAGTTAATTTTACTGGCTTCACTGTATTTGAAAAAGTCTCAACAGATATCTTCAACAGCAGAATGATCCAGCACGCATTCTCACCTCCCAGAAAAATGGTCTAAAGCCCAAGAAGTGAATTAGGCTGGGATGTAAAGGACATTTTTTTCACTCGTATTTGATAAGGGCTGCTACTCAGAAAAGTGTGTTAAATTAAATAAGGAAAAGTGTGTCTCTGAGTATAAAAAAGAGAGGTTTATTTTGTGTTACAGTGTTATCTGATAAAATACATCTATTTGCAGTCCTGAATACAGTTGTAGATGTTAACTTCTCGTCTCCTTCACCTGTGCTGTGGATGTTGAATGGACACCTAATGGCTTCTGGGGCATCCAGGACACATTTTCTTTCGTACGTATAGACTTGCAGATCCAGTTCTGAAACTAGTGTGATTCCAGGCTGCATGCTATTGTAACCACCTCGCTTGGGATTGTGAATTTCACTATTATGACCAAACTTAGCCACCTTTCTTGTCTGCTTGGCCTTGATTTTGATCATACTCTGCAGCCTGTTGGCATCCAAAAAACATACACCATGAATGTACGGATATGACACATGCACTGTGGTAAATCTGTCTACTGTTGATACTCTCTGCTCCAAAATAATTTTCAGCTTGGAATAGTTTAAGACGTAAGCAGTAGTCCAAGAAATATTTCACAAGAAATATCTGGATGTTTAGGTTTCACTGATAAATATATACCACATAAACTTCATGCATTTGTACGATCTTAGTAAGTTCATATACTGACCTATAAAACTATCTAGTGTAGAAGTGTATTTGAATTTAGTGATCAAATAGCAACCTAATAACCCTGTCTTCCTGAAGTCAGATGGGGCAAATAACAATTTCTGTATCACAAAAATACAAGCATTTGATCAGAAATCTTGTAATTTGAAAAGTTTTTGACAAAGAAACAACAAGAACAAATCCAGCCATTGCAGCTTGTTTCAATCTATCTCAGGATCACCCAGTTCAATTAATGTACCACAGTCATGAAAGACACTGAAGAGTGCTAGCTGCAAGAGAAAAACTAAGTAAAGCTGTGTTAAAAATGTATGTTTTACAGATTAAAGAGCATTTCAGTGCTAAAGTGGGAAAATAGGTTACTGACTAGAATGGAATAGAGACACATAATTTGAGAAAGATCAGTGAACTCCTTCAATTCAGTTCAGTTCGTCCTTGAAATCAGTGGGCTTTAGTATCATAGAACAATACAGTAGATTTGGAGCTTTCCAGATTGGTCTCACTTGAATCACATTTTTATCTAACGTAATTGTGTAAAAACAGGATGGAAACACAGTTTTAACTGATCAAGAACATAACTAGGTGCTGATACAGTATAGATTACAATGGACTGATCGTTTTCCAAATATGTAACTGAATCCCATTATCTGACCATGTAAAACCTTGGTAGTGTTGAGTACGTTATCAAGAGACACAAGAGGTGTCAAAATGAGCAAGCAGATGAAATAGATGACATAGACAAATGTCAGAAACAAAAGCTAGCAAATGAGCTGTGGGAACAGATGGAGTGTGAATCACTGCTGTTATAAGGACTTACATTCTGGGGAAAACTTGAGTAGAAATAAAAACAATAATTTTAAAATAAAGTTTTACAGCCTGTAAAAAAGTACAATAAACAAAGGAAGATAATACAGGAAAGGAGAGGAACAATTGTTGGACAAGTGCATAATGACTAGTAGAACACAATATACTATTACAGCTGGTGATGGGGTCCGAGGCTGTGACCCAGGAAGAGATGACCGGTCCGGGAAGACGGTCCCGAAAGGAATCGCCTTCCCGAGGTCCGGTGTCTTCCTCTCAGCTGCTGGCAGAGGGGCCCTTGCAGAAGCTGTCAGCTCTTTAGTGATATCAGCTCGTGATCCCAGCTCAGTTCTGCAGGGCAGCCTCTAGGCCAAACCAGACCAGACAGAGAGACGAGAAGGCCCGTGTGGCTGGTTCCGCACGAAGGGAGCTTTATTATGGGTCCCCTCCGGCGAAGGGGAGAGCCAGGGACGAGCTCTCTCTCGAGGGGCTCGAGGGAGCTTGCCTTTATAGGGATACAGGGGATCAGTAGGGGACCAATGGATTACAGAGGGTCTGAGACAGACCAATGGGTTACAGAATGATTTGCATAGGGTCTCCCAAAGGATTGTGGGTCTTCCCTTCCTCGCCATGGCCAAGAAGTGGTCGCCTTTCCAGGGAGTCCTGCTGGGAGATTGCTCAGTCGCCTTTATCTCAGCAGACATCCTTCCAGGGCAGTGGCTGGGCATACCCCACAATATACAGCAAGCATTAAAAGAGTTTTTCAGTTTCTTACTAAAACCTGAGCAGGCTTCTGAAGTGCTTTTGGCAGCCTGAACAAGTTGTAGGAATGTTTGTTTTAGCTAGTTGTAACACAGAAATATGTACTGTGGACTAATAGTTAATACAAAGGGTCTGTGCCTGGGACAGATATAATCAACTTAATAATTACAGGAAGATGTTGAGAAAAAATAATGCTTATACATGTTAGGGTTTTTTTCAACTGTTGATGATATTAAAAGTATCAAAACTTATATTCTAACATTCCAATCATTGATTGTTTGGCTACCTTTGAAAAGTTGGTCTGTGTTCTACAGTTTATAACAAAAATGGATTCTGATGTGATGGGACTCAATGAATTTTACTATAAATAATATGAAATTCCATGAAAAATCACATATCATGAACAACAACTACCATCTGCCAGAAATTATGGGCAAAAAAATAGTGACTGAATTATTAATACAGTGGTATAAATCCAGAAGTGGTTCGCTGATAGTTTGTTTTGTAAGTGTTTCATATGGCATCCTGCAAAGCATGTTGTAAATCATGGCCTAAACAATGGTGGGCCCTAAACAATGGTGGGTTTCTTAGAGGGAAAATCTCCAAGTATATAATATAAACAATAAAAGAACCACAGCAAATGTAGGCCGAGTTTTTGTGGGGGTCTAAATAATCTCTGACAGGGCTTGTAATGGGAGAGGTATCACCTCTGCTATCATTATAGGAAACAGCCTTTCTTAGATTTACCAAAAACAGTGCCAGGAAAGTCTTCCTAGCATCTTTTTATTTTGTTTAGACTTTTTTTGACAGTACTGATGTGCTATAATAGAGGCTTCCATGGTCCTTGGATACAGTAATGATTGGTTTCTCAGAAGTATTTAAGAGAGAAGTATGGGACAAATGGGTAATTAAACCTCTAGTGATTCTTTTATTTCCTGGGATATGAAACAGTTTACATAGCCTTTACTGCTGTCTCTGATATTCCCTTTCTTACATAATGTGTTCTTTGATGTAGTTTTTCTTTTTGTTTGATTTAGTTTCATTTTAGACTTTGTATTAAAATAATGGAAATTTCTTATAATTTTTCAGATAATTTTGCATCAAGACTGTATAAAATGCAAGAATACCTCATGGATTAATGTTAGATCCACATTCAGATTATAAATGTGTTTTCAATACCGATCTTTAGTTTGTTATGACTGACGTGCTCCTTTTTCTTGAAAATTGCCATTTTCCAAAGTTTTACTCTCCTTTTCACTCATTTTCTTATATCTTCCTCCAATCTTCAGCATTAAGATTTATCAAGCAAAAGTGCATTGCATTTTATTAAATACAACTATATATTTCCAGATCACTTGCCATATGTTATCTATCTAATTCTGCATTTTTGGATTTATGTGTGTGTGCTTCACATGTTATGATTCAGTTGTAATTAAAAAATGTAATCAAAGTTGACTTTTTACTCCTGCCTAGATCAATAAAGAGAATATCAAATAATCTTCATTCCAATACACTTCAAGACAATAACACTTCATTTCCTGTCTTAGAAATCTCACAGGAATTTTGTGAGGCAGGTTTTATTTCTGGCTGATATTTTCCTCTGATTCATATTAATTAACTATGTAACCATATAAGAGGTCTCATTTTTTTTCAAATTTTATTTATAGCAAAAAGTATGAACTACAACTAAGCTTACCATCCTAGATTTTACTCTGAAATTCAGTGGGCTTACTGATTATGTTACATTGAAAAGACAAAGAGGTAGGTACTGAGGACTGTTTTAAATAATACAGGCCATATTCAATGTATTAAAGTGATGATTAAAATTTAATTGAAAGCTTGAAACATCAGTTTCAGAACTATTGAAACAAGCAACTGGAAACAGAATAATTTCATGGAATATACTCATGATATAAAAAATCCAGACCATTGAAATAGTGGATATTTGGAAATAAATATATGTCATTGTGACTGGCCTAGAAACAGTCAAAACCACATCATTTGAAGAGCAAGAAAGTGTTTTACTTACCGAAAAAGGCCAGTGAACACATAAATTTTGCTTATTACTGTCCATGGTTGTGTCCACATGTACCTTACAGACAGTAAAATTCCAAGGAGATAGAAACTGATAAGCCAAAGAACAATGAAACTTATATTTACAAAGGAGAATCAAGAAATAGTCATATCTAATTAATCATCTCAAAGATAGTCATAAAGAAAGTGAAAAAGCAGACTACTGTCAAAAGTGAAAAAAAATAACAGTAGGAAAGCATAACAGCACAATAAAGTGGCAATGTTCAAATAAGTCTTAGGACATCCTGCTGACACAAAAGGCTATCTTCAGAGAGGAAAATTACTCTTTAAGAAAATGAGGAGAAAGGACTACATTTTTTTGGTTGATATAAAAGTCTCCTTTCAGCTAGTAGTAGCTTCTTAAATGAAGCAACTGATATTTGATATCCTTGTGTTAAATAATCTGATATTAATTATTTAAATATACAGAGAGAGCAGAAAAAAATGGAGCTAAAATATAGCCCTTCTGCATTTCATTAAAGGAGAAACAATAAAATGATTCTCAGGATATTTTTCTGGTAAGTAAAATTGCACGTAAATATCAAAAGATTTTCCTACTCGTTAGTTTTAAGAAATACAGTATTTCTTCTCAATTTTCATTGCAAATCTGAAATGGAAAGTAAGTCCTGTACTATAGCTCTCTTAGATTTTTCCTTTATTCTACTCAAGAAGATAAAATAGTTTCTTATTTTTTGAATCTAAAACCTTCTTCCTTCTTTATCACCCCTATGTATAAAGACCCCCTGAGAAATTAAAAAAAGACAGCAGGAGGCCAGACTTTTCTGAATATGATTCATTCTGAAGAAAAATGAACATATTTTAAGCAGCACTGCTTAAGAAGGAGAATCTGTTCTTCTATGATGTTCCTTGTGTTCATTTGGATTCTAGAGTTCCAGACAAAAAACCATCAGTGACTGTGAAATATTTAAAATAAGGTAGGCAGAACTGGGTGGATTTTCAGATCCAATTTATCCAAAAGTGTCTCAGGGTGCAGGGAGTGGACATTTTCCTAAATTAAGGTTAATTGTGTTGCTTAAAAAGCAGCAAGACATTTGAATATGCTTCAGCGTTGTGGTTTCTTGGCACTGTTAGGATTTAAAATAATTGAAAAATTTCTTCCACTTTGTTCAAGCTTTGTCCCCAGTTTCAGTTTAGGGTCAAAATCATATTTTCCTATTTGGGAAAGATACACACATGATGAAATGGTTTCATCTGGTTTCATTTCTGGTTTCATCTACAACAATACAAATCCTAAATTTTTCCACTAATTTCAGAATTTTGCTTTACTTATTCTTTGCCTTGAGATTAACTTGAAGCCCCATACCGTTACCACATTTTTGGATTATATACCTGTGCAAAAAAAAAGTAGGAAAAATTCCAGTATACTTTTCTTTCCATGCATGATAGAGATTTTTGTCACATATCGTGTATACTGTAGATTGGTTGTGCACAGAGTAGATTCTTGGACTGAGCATGAATGAAAGAGCACAGAAAATTTTAGACTGAAGACATTGCTTTTATTTAGTGGGGCCTGGCTGCTAAATTATTACTATTGCTATAAATTTTTAATATTACTAAATAAAACCCAGCTACTTGTTCTTGCAATTAATGTTTCCTCTTTTTTTTTACTTCTTTTTCCTTCTCCTACTTATTAATAAGAAAGTTTTTATAATTATTTAAAACCCCACAGCTGGATTTCAAAAGTGCTTAAGTTTCCATTTAATCACTTGAGCAAATTAGCTAAATTTCAAAAAGATCTCTGTAGTAGGGGCATTGGGAGGCACTATGTTAAGACCATCATGCAAAAAAGATTGGTGATCTCAGGGACAAGAATGGATGAGACCGTCTCTGAAACACATTTTCAGCTTTATTCTATATCCTTTCCTACCTCTGTTATTTACATTCCTTGATAAGAACTAAGATTTTTTTTTCCTCATCCACAGACCTATTCTAGACAAAATGACTTTAAGGATTCCACATTTTAAATTCCAGTAAATTTGAGTCAGTACAGAAACTGCATTGCTGCTGTATCAGTGAGCAGAATAAGTATTAAACCAAAACATTCTTCAGATTGGATGAGGATGAAAACCTTATGTAGAGGGATTCCTTGTGGAATATAGGATACCCCAGGAGGACTTGGGCATCCCAGGGCTGTTGCAGAAGCACCCCTGACGGGCCCTCAGGCTGAAAATAGGCTTGCAAAGCACCTGCTAGCTGGCAGCCTTGAGCAGCCTTGGGAAAAGGTATACACTGGTCAGCTCCCCCACTGCTTAGAGGCTTTCTCATGGGAAAGGGGCGTGAACTTTGGAAAAAAGTATAACTTGGTGTAACGGAATAATAAAACTGGAACACGATGCTCAAATCGCATTGGTGTTTGTATCGTGACTCTGGCTGGATTCTCCTGCTCCCGGGACACCCCCCCCCGCTACAACCTTATTCAAATGGTTGTAAGTGGTACACACAAAAATACCAAGGGAGTATGTTTTAATTGACAGATGGGGAGAATATTTGTTTTCTATGTGCGTGTGTCATAATTACAGCAGGAATTATGCACCATTCTTAGTATTAGTTTGTTTCGGCTTTATAGAGAAGCACTGACTTACTCTAAAAAAGTTCTGTTTCCAAGTCCAGATTTTTCTTTTTAAATTCATTGGAAAGCCACCACCATAGATCAAACTATTTTCCAGGATACGGACATGACATCAAGATTCATCTCACCTTACCTTACATTGTTAAAAACTGAGCATCAAAATCTCTCTGACTACCCTGCATTCCCTCTGAAAGACCATGGAGAGAAGTATATTCTTCAAGAGTGATTAAAATCATCTACCTTAAGTCACACTGTGAAAGTGTCCATCTCTCTCTGTGGGCTATAAAAGGAGTTTTGTAGGTAACCTAAAGTTAGGCATGCTGTACACTGTAGGCTTCTGAAGTAAAAGTGAATCATCTTTCATTTTGTTTCCTCAGAATTAGCTTGCGAATGCAACTCAGCACGTAATGTTTTCTATTGTGGTGCAAGATTCCCCATAGCCTAAGAATTAATGTTAATATATAATAATTATATATAGTTATTCTAATATAAGGATAATTATAATTTTATCTAACGTTATATATGTGGCATCTATTGATGATTAATTGAAAATGGCAGCTTACTGGTTAATAACAACCTTTTCTTACATGGGAACCTCCCTGGATTTGAGAACATGTATTTCATTGCTGATCATCTGAATTTGAAGATTCCTAAATTCAAGTTCTTTTGGGTAGTGATTAAATCTTAAACTCAAAATAATGTGCAAATATAAATAGACATGGGTAGAAGAGAAAGCAGTAAAAATGTACTACATTTCCTTAGTTTTGCTAGAAGGGGTGGAAGAAATAAAGGTTTGTCTGCTTAGGCAGTGAAATCATCTATAGATATTCTATAATATCTATAATATTAATAGATATATATATAGATAATAATATTAAAAGTTTTCTTGCTTAAGAATAAACATTTCGTTCACTTCAGAAAAGAAACAGAAAAATTTAACAGTAGAAGAGGGACTTAACTAGGTTTTCATTAGACCACAACTGCTAAAATACTCAGCACATCCACCTTTACATCAGTCCTGTTTTTGTGAGATACTATTTCATCAGAGAGTACTGCAGTTCCGATTGCTTCTGGGAAGGTGTTTTAATTTATTCCAGTGTACAAATCTGTCTCATGTTTTTTAACCAGAGCTTGGTGTGATGTAGTTACAGCAGAATAAAATTTCCTGCCATAACTTTCAGTGACACCTACAAACTGTGCAGATCTGGAAGAGGCACCAGGAGGCCCAGTGGTCCACTCACAATTACAAACTCAGGAATAATCGGATAAACCTCATTTGCCCAATCTGTTCCTGAAAGTTTTCTATGATGGAAATTTCCCTTTTTTTCCTGAAGCAGTGTGTCCCAGAGCTACTTATCTTTTGCTTTCAGAAATTTAGTGTAAATCTCTATTGCTTTGTCTTCCTTGTCTGTTGCTCTTGTTTTTCTGCTTATACCACAAAATTACATTTTTCAAATTTTTAGTTAATTGTAAGATCATTCCTGAGATTTTTCTTCTCAAGTGCAAGCAAACTGAATTATCTCAATGTTTCCTCCTGGCTCCTGCTATCACTATTTCTACTTTCTGTGAACTTTCTTCAACTGCACCAAATGCTGTGAGCTCCTGTGCTCGAAAGCTGGACACTGGATGCCTTATCAGCTCAAGCAGCAAAGAAGAATGACTGCACATATCTTACAGACAGCACTGTTTCTATGTCTTGGGATGGTGTCTGCCTTTCTCAATGTTATGTGGTGCTACTGACTCTTGTGCAGTTCACAGTCCCTCCCTTAGAGGTGTTTTTTTCTGTATATAATAGACTTGCTTGTCATTCTGTATCTTCTATCTGTAGATGATTCCTACAACATTAGGAGAAATTTTTATTTGCTTTTACTGGACTGAATGCTTTTTATCCAAACATTTATTTTGTTTATAATCTTAATTTAATTATAACCCTGTTCCCTGTTAGACTTGCAGCTTTCTACAGTTTTGGTGTTCTGCAAATAGAAAAGCATCCTCTATTTTTAGGCATTAATAACATTAATATGATTTGAAATAACACTAGAATATTCCAGAAAAGTTCCTTGGATATCTCTTCATAGCTTTTTGTCTTTTCTATGTATCACTTGAAGTACCTCATTTAGTCTGGGCTATGTGATTTAACTCCAGAGAGTTAAAAGTTAGATTTATCCTCACAAGTAATTTAGGCTCTATTCTAAGCACAGTATGAAAATCAATGTGCCCAGATGCTTAAGATTCATCCCCTTATGAGATATCTGTGATCTCTGGGAATCTTTACGCATACGCAGGGTCCATTTTCTTCTTTGACCTTTGCCCAGTAGACAAATATTCTCTGTTTGTCACCAATCTTCATTGATTTGATAGTTTCTTTCAGAACTCTCCTTCAGAAGGAGGCAAAACCCCTCAAAAACAAAGAAAGACATTTTTTATTAAGAGAAAAAAATATCTTCCCTGCTTTTTACATCTTTTCAGCAAAGCAACAGAATTACAGAATAAAAACCATAAGAGGAAGCAAAAATTCAGATATCAAGTGGTTCAGAAAGTGTGTTCCAGAACAGCTGTTTCAATAAATGTTTCATTATTTCCCTACTCACACAAAGATAATTTATTTTAAAAAATATAATATACAATAAAAGTTCAATAAATTGAAAATCTGTAGGAATCACTCTAGCACATATAAATCCTTTTTTAAAGCTAATTTTTTTCTATGGACACCTTGGAGAACTTTATAGAGGACATCCTAAAAAACTCAATTCCATATATTTGTCAAAAAAATAAAGCAAAATATTATAATTCTCTAAAAAATAATAGGCACTATTTCAGAAAATTTTGCCTCTGTAATTTTGAAGAGCTTACTGCTATTCAGTACCTGTCAGTAACTGTGTCAATTTTCAGAACAAATAATCAAATATTTCATGTCATCAGCCTTTTGAATTACAATAGTATTTTTCTTTACAATGGATTCATATTAAAACATCAAAGGACTAATTTTAAATTATCACTTTCTATTCAAGGTTAAGCTAACTTTTTAAAATAACTTCCTTTCACTCACTGAACACCAGCCAAAAAGAAAAATTCTTTTAGGCTTATAGATGGTTTCCTTTAGAAGAATGTACAAAAATAATTTTACTCACATTTATTTCCTCACTTGTCTAATTCAGATTTTTGACTGAGGATTTGAAACTGTCATATAATGATATGCTAGCATAGATGCAACTTCTCAGATTCATTAAACAATCTTTAAAGTGGTTTATATTATGTATTGATTTCCTAATCTGCTTAAATCTATTGGGTAGCTGAAGACAATGAAAAAATGAGTAATGAAAAACATCATTTTAATTTAATCAACATATACTGTATTTTTTTTAATATTAAAGGAATTGTTGTCTTGAATTCTCTAATCAAATTTATGTCAAAGACTAATATTCCACAAAGTATTAAGGCTTTCCATTTATTTGATGATACTTTTGAAAAACTTACTTTGCAAATTAATGTTCTTAATGAGTGATTTCAGGAAAACTTGTCCTAATATAACCTAAATTATCACAATTTATTGATCATAGTCTGCTGTCGAAGATTCTCCTATTAATTTCTTAAAGCAAGTTAGGAGCTGACAGACATATGAATATATTAGTTAATATGTAGAAAGCATTAGCAGTATGCATGATGGCACTATATAATTTATTTATGTACACCAAATTCTTTTGGGTTTAAAACCTGTTTTTTTTGTGGTACTTGCATTGACTTACATTTATTTTATATTCTACTGTAGATCTCTTGCTTACTTGCTCTTTTTTTGCTGGTATAAAATAATTGATCTATTCACATGATAAGACTTCTACATGTAGTCATGAGGGTACTTGAATGATATACTGAAAAAAAGGCAAGTGCCCTGTGGGGAAAAAAAATCTTTTTATGCTTTAAATATATGGAAATGTGCAGATACAAGCTTATGAGACTTTCTGCATTTTAACAAAACTCTTTGACGAAACATTGAAATCTTTTTTTTTCTTTTGACACTGGATTGTGGAATATTAAATCTCATAGCTATTGTGCTTAAAACTCTGATTAGTAGATGTTAATATTCTCATTCAAAATTCAGAGAAAGAGTACCAGTTTTTTGGAAAACACTTCATCCACACAAGCTGAATAAAATACTATTTCAAAGAAGAAAGTAGAAATACATGAAGAAAAAAAAAAATGCTCGTCTCCAGAATAGCTTTTTGTTGTGTGGAGCTGGACACCAGGAACAGAGCAAGGAAAGAAGTCTTGGTCACTAAAACTCAGTGAGAATCTTCAGGAGAACCTTTCACTAGTTAGGCAGCAGCCATCGTGTAGCACACACAGATGTATGAACTATGGCCTGGGTTGTGTACATGGTTACAAATAATCAGCTCATAAAACAAACACAATAAAGAAAACAGTGAATCTAATCAACTTAAGATTTAGATGTATGAATTCTAAAGCGAAAAGTAATGAAACAAACAGGAAAAAATTTTAGTACATTATTACAAATATTTACTTTATTTCCTAACTGAGTTGTGCCTGATTCATTCATGTTACCCATTGATATGGAATCCAGCTGTTTATTCACGGAAAATGAAGTCACAAAAAAACTCCAAAGATGATTTTTTTTCATGGTAAGGAAGGGGGATGTGTTCTGATCTGCTGAATGTCTGAGGTTTGCGGCAAAAATGCAGAAATGCAATCATGAGCCATGTCTTTTTGCACTTCACAAAATTTTAATTTGGGATAAATTATTTTCTGAATGATTAGTAAGATCTAAAGCATGGAACTTGGTGACCAAAACATAGTATAACTACATGGTCATCCATGGGGAAAGGAATAGAGGAATAAATATACACCCAAAAATAATTTAGAAAATTTGGGTAGAGACTTTTGATGGAGGAGATGGAAAAGCATTTGTTCCTTTTGTCTGTGACTCTGGCAGTCTGTTATTAGTTGACAACAATTAATTAAAATAATTAAAGTTCCCTTATTCATGTCTGGTATGCCCATTGCAGTACTTGGTGAATGCTTTCCCTTTCCTCATCTCAACCCATGAGGTTTTTCATCTTATGTTCTCTTCCTGTCCTGCTGAGGAGGGGAGTGACAGAAAGGCTTAGTGGGTGTCTGGCAGCCAGCCAAGGTCATCCCACCACTCTTGTACTGAACATTACTCCAAATGTTCCAACTCCAAATGTTACAAGTGCTTTATTTTTACATTAAGGTCAAAAGCCAAATGAAGTTGGAAATTGTTTTTCTGAACAAGTTATGACATCTTGGATTCTGCCAGTTTCAGTGGTGATCACTGCTATATCACCAAGACAATGAAGTATGTTCGACATTAAAATACAACATAGGTACTTCTGTTTTGTAAGGGAAATTGCCATCCACAATACCAATTTCAATTGTATCAAAGTGTAGAAGTGGAAAAAGATGGTATTGTCTTTCAACTATGAGGCATCATCTTTCCATGCAATTTCTTGCTGCTTGAACAGGCTTTTCCCCTCAATTTACACTTTTGAAGAAATGTGTGAATTGAAAAGTAGATGTTATTTGGGGAATTTCCCACTAAAAAGAATTTAAGAGGAAAAATACACTTATATGGCATTTTTAGCAAATCAGTTAAAAGATATAAATAATAATTAACACGGATAATATAATTTCCAAGGTCAGGGGGAAAAAAATTCCAAATTGAGTCAGCTTTATTTTTCTTTAATATGGTACCATCATGAACAAAAAGGGAGATTTTTTTTACTTGAATACAAAGTTAGCCACATGAGAATATTTATAAATATAACAGCCTCTTTTTGAATGTATGTGTTTGTTTCAATCAGTTAGCATATATAAAAGCATAACCAAGCAGAAAAGCTAGACAGAAATTTTAATCATCGTAAGCTTTACATGCCAGGTGAATGACTACTTCTGTTAAAGTTACCTTGTGGCCTTTCTACCAAAACAAAACAAAAAAATCTTTGAAGTGATTTAAGGACTGAGTCTTCTCCTAACTACTAATATTTGGGGCACCTGGGTGTAACCTTTGGGCTGTGGATAAATGTCAAGATATCCTGGTTAACTTATACCTTTTATATTACTAAATAACAGAGAAGATCAGCTATACTCAAGTTTGAAAGACAGGTCATGAATGGAGAGCTCTGAGGACAACCAATAATCAACATATATTTTTGTTGATCTAGATCCTCAATTGGTACAAATCAATATAATTCCTGCAAAGAAAATGGGCTCTGTATTGATTTACCTCTTTTGTGAAAATAAGCACAGCACTTGGCTCAGCTTCCTGTGTGAAAGAGAACTTTGCTTGGCACAATGGAGAAGAAAATGAGAACTGAAATTTTCCAAGAAGAGAAAAGAATGAAACCTGTCCAAGAACAGATGTTTCATTAATGTTGTCTTTTCTATATATTTTTTTTTTAAGTTGGAAAGATTAAAGCATATTTGTTAAGGAGACAGTACTATTCTAAGTTTTCACGGTGTAATTCCACACAGCATCACTTTTATTTGGAAATGGTATTAGGTTTTTTCAAGGATTCTTTAAAATTATACATATTAATTAAATAAAGTTAGGAAAACCTGGTTATACTTTCAAAAGGAAATTAGAATTTGCTGACATTTTCCATTGAAAATCAATGCTTCTGTACAAAACAGTCAATCTTAATAAAGCATATGAGAGAAGCATATGCAGAATCAGCTCAAAGATTGCTTACAGATAGGGACAATGTAGCAACTCATGTCCAGACCTGAAGTCAACCTCACCTTTAGAGCTCTTCTACCTATCAACAGATCAACAGGAGACATATGCTCCTGTTGATAGGGTAAGCATCTCAAAAAATTCTGATCTAATACCATCTAAAATAAAAAAGGCAGAGCATTGGCTGCAGCACATGCACAGTAAGACATAAAGGCAACAAAAAAGCTTTTCATCAGTCAGGAAAGACTAAGGCTTTTTTCCATGTTTTTCATCATGGTATGTTCCTAGTTTATTCTATATAGAAATGCTGACAAGGAAGGACATGCCATGAGTAATCAGCAGTTGGGTAATTAATGCCTCAGATAAGAGAAAAAAGCCGACAAATATGTGAAATTAAGAAAAACAAGATTTTAGACTCTTCCAAAGATTTTAATGTGGTTTGCATCTTTCTCTCATTTTGGTTAAATCAAAATATTTGACCAATAAATGGTCCAATGTTTTGCTCAAACGCAAAAAAATCCTAGTTGCAGTGCAAGAATATTGCCATTGTTTCTGCATTGTTTGTGGTGCTTATGTGCAAGCCAAGTCTAATATGTCTCAGGATTAGAGGCAGCTGGGTTAAAGGAGATCAAATTTAGGAGATCAAATTTGAGTTTTCATCCTATTGAGGGAGAAAAGGAATTAACTTTTGCAGTTAGCGTTTTTACATGAATGGGTAAATTGATTGTGTGACAGTTGCATCTGAGAGTTTTATATGTAGTCTTTATGAGAAGGGATTATTTAAAATGAATTACTGAATTCAATTTGTTTTCCTTGGTTGATAAAAGAGGTTTTCATTTTGATTCATCCTATAGTCATAATTGAAGGCATGTTCAAACTGGTATCTAGTGCTTGTTGGATTTTAAGAACGTTTTACATTTATATAAGAAGGAGAATATGAAAAGAAGATGGATATATATATGTTTCTATTATATTAGTGTTGAGGTTTCTGAAAAAGGGACTTGTCTTTCTCAAACAAATTTTCTTCAAAAACTGAGAAGTTTCTAAAAGTACTTGGTACTTGAAATTGGCATTTTCAGACAAAAACCATTTTGTCCAGTTCTAATTAGTGTGCTGCTGCATTAATCAGATTTCCTGGTTTGCAATGCAGCACACTCTGTGAAATTCCTTATGTTCCACTTTTTTTAGCCAGTGGAGAGTAGAATCTCAATTACGATTATAATTTATTGTTACATCTTCTTCAAAGACACTCTACCCTTTCCTGAGAGCTGTTACAATTTAGTTCCTCCAAGGCACAAAATACCAAGGTAGACTTTTTTGTCAGATGTTAGAAAATGGTTTAGGATTTAGAATCAAGTGAGTAAACCTATTCACAAGACGAATATTCACAAGTGGTCAAAACCACTTCGCATCTGATGAGAAAGCTTTCCAAAGGAGAAAAAAGGTCTGTGTAAAGCCCTGGAAAAATGACGAGATTCAGGCTGTTGAAAGTGTTTACACTTATTGTTATCAATAGCTTTTGCTGTAGATATTTCCACTCTCACCAGTCTGCCATGAATAGTGGAAGACATTTCATGTCTTTTATGATGCTTTATTTACAATGGTGACTCATGACACTTTTGTCCAGAAGCTCTACAAAGACAACACAAATTTTTTAACCTGGTAAAGGGCTCTGGAGGCCATCTGGCCCAAAATGTTACTAAAATCAGGGCCAGCATCAAAGCAGATTCAACAGAAAGGTATAAAAGTCAATAATGGGAGTCATTGTTTCAAGGATTTCTATCTGAAACTGTCTTAGTATACAACTTCATTTTTATCAATACACACATTCAAAGTTCATGTATAAGCCTGAAGACATAAATGTATAATACATATAATCAGAATATTCCCCATTGCCTCAGCGTCTAATTACCAGTTATGTGTTGAGTGCCTGTTATAAAATTGTTGCTAATGGAAAGTTAATTGATAATGGCTTTCAAAGCAATTGGAGAGGCAACAGTTTTCTTCATCAATATAAGTGTACTTTGTTACAAGACATGATACAATTACTTGAGGAAGTATCGGGGGAAAAACTGCAGAGACACTGTGACAATTCACCAAACCTAACCTCTAGGCCAGACCACAAGCCAGACTAAGAGAGCAAAAGGGTCATCAGATGCTTTAATAATTTCACAAATACATCTAATTCAACATAGTAGAATGGTCACAAGCTAGAAACTGTTAGTTTTGCTAAAAAACATGTATGAACAGTTGGATAGAACGCTATTGGTCAACACACTGAAGATTGATTCAAGCTGATATGTAGAGTGTGGACTATTCCCCTCTGAATCCCCTGGCATCTTCCTGGTTGCTAGCACTGAGCCTGAGCAATAAAGCTGTGATAACTGTAAGCTTTATGCCACGGGTCAAGAACAAGTAATTACAGTAGCAATCTTAAAACAACAGTAGCTGGAAGAAACAAAATTTCTTGTTCTCACTCTTAGAACGCACCAAAATAAGATGTATACAGTAGAAAAACCTGAAGTGATATGATGAAACAGGTCATATGAAACTGAATTCTCCCTTACATAACACATAATATAGAATTAGAGAGAAACTCAGATTTTTTTCAGTGATTTTCAGATCTTGAGACAAAGGAATGAAAAATCCCTGACCTATATAATTCAGATCATATTTTAGGAATAGTGCTTCTGTGGTGATTTCTTTGAGGTAAATTTTGGTATATGTTCATAGATACGACTATCTGATACTTTTTTTCCTTAATGTCTGGAAATATTTGGAAAATTCTGAAGCCAGATCAGAACCATTCCGTGAAAACCTTTTTCTAGAGGATCCACTTCCTTTTGGTGTTCAGAATCTGTTGGTTTCATCTGATAACCTCTTCTTGTTTTGGAAAATATGGCAAGTAGATTATCCCTATACGCTCTCTTTATTTCTTTTACAACCTACTGAAATGGATTTGAAAGCCAAACTCAGAACTTTTCATCTACTGTTGTATCAGGTGCTATAAAAGCGTTGAACAAAAATAGCTACCTCTATCCTTATCACAGAGAAAAAAAAAGCTATAATCAAAATAACAAATATGCTTAGACTCAGATGCGAGGGGTTAATTTTAAAATTAAAAATTTTTATGCCTCAGAAAACAGGGTAGGGAAGAGACAGGAGGGAGGTAATGCTCTAAAAAATCACTAAACAATTTTTTAAAGAATTCATGCAGCAGTTTCAAAATGCATATGCTTTTTAGCCTAATTAAGCATATGCTTAAGCAATTATTGACTTGATGTGCTCACTCGAGGGCTCAGAACGCAGAAAGTATTTTGTGACACTGGGAAATGCTTTGCTGTGCAATTCTAAGAAAACTCTGGAGGCAGCAGAGTAGAGTTTATCTTACTAATGTTGTTTATAAAAGCAGATTCTTTTCTGTCAGATCTACCAAGGGAAAGAGTCAGATCTAGACACATGAGATTATATGTGTAGAGTATAGACAGATGGAAAGAGTGATATATAATACCTAACCCATTCCCTAACCTCTCTGTAAATTATCACGTACTCAGCTGTACTCAGTGAGAGTTGAATAAATTGACCTAAAATCAAATAACTTTAATCAAGTACCAGTAATTTTTTTCATCTAATTTAAGATTCAGTTCCCTTTTGAATTCCTCTTTAGGTGTGCAAAAAAAATAGTCTTGGACTTTCCAGGATCCTTTCATTTTTAACCTTTCTGGCTTGACAAAACCTCTTCTTTATCATCTCTAAAGAAAATTTGCAGAGGAACAGATGTTCCAACCATCATTCTGTGAAGGGTGTATTGAAGAGGTGTAGTTTTCTTCATGGACTTCTGAACTGAACTCATTTTTTAATGTCTCATCCACCCTTTGAAACAAAGGGGGTTTTTTCCTAAATAAATAGATTATTTCTACAGTTTGACATACGCAAATAATTTGAGACCACTGCATATTGCATGCACCCAGAAAGCCCAGTCCATTACTTTATGAAAACACTTGAAAATATTTCATTTTTCAGTGGTTAAGTTTCTTGTATGTTTTCCATTACATAAGATATCAATAACAGTATTGATCTTGAAGATGATCTTTTTGTTCAATATAATTTTTAATGTGACAGTACTAAGAACAGAAGGCTTTTGTAGGCCCAGAAATAGCATGTTTACTTCATTTGTGTAATTTATATGCTAATAATGTGCAGTGTTGGATTCCTTGGGATATTGCTTTACTGCTTATAAATTTATTCCTGTGATACCGTCTGGCACAGCAATTTCATGTCAGCTATTATCTGTGGAAACAGATTAAAGCATCCCTGAAGCTTTTTTTCTTTATTTGAAGAGAATTTTCAATCCTCTAAAAGCATTCAGAGAAGGGAAGGGAGCAGAAAGCAACATATTTTCCAGTTAAAGTATACTCTGGCTCTTGATTATGGACACAATATATATAATAGTGCAGTATTCATCAGTATTGTTTGGAAAAAATTTGCAACTCTCTGTGAACATGGATTTTGGAGGCAATGAGCAGGGAGTAACATCAGTATCTACTGTCATCAGCATGTCAGAAAGGGTATTTGAAGGTAACAGAGAAGGTTAAAATGAATACCCAGAAGGGATAGGGATTTTTTAGGTAATACCTTGAAGGTGCTGTATTCTGATCATAAGCAGCAGCTTAAATGGTCAAATGGTATTTGTGTTTGTAATACAAATACCAAGAAATAAATTTTACTTTACTGATCATCAACATTTTTCATATTTCTTCTCAAGTTTCAGAATATCTGAATGTACGGGCCCATAAGTAAGTTGCTTCATGAAAAAGTAGGGAGTTAAATTCACATTTTGAATAATGGGCTGTTTCCTTCAGGACTCTTTAAGGGCATAGACCTCCCAAACAATATGCAGACTCTGGAGTGGGGACATCAGATTTCAAAAGATAATTGAAAAATATATGTTATGAGAAGTCAAAAAGATTTTAGGGTCACCAAAGGTATCACATAAAAAGAAGTAGCTGCAGGAAGAAGGAAAGCTGGGAAGGAAAATGAAAGAGAGGATGGGAGACTTAGGAAGGGAGAGGTCTGACAGGTAGTAGGTGAAAGATAATTTGGAAGCAATTTAGGGGAGGATCAGCTTCTCTGGGTGAATGTGAGAAAAACCCATGGATCAGAATCTTACAGCAAGACAGTCTTCAGCCAATAGGAAGGAAAAATGTATCATTAAACTCCAGCAGTGAAATTGCTTCTTGTATTTTTCCTTACTTGATAAAGGGACTGAACAGAGATTGACTCATGTATTAGATGAAATAGATGCTGATTAATTAGAATATATGTAATTTGTCTTGGAAGGGGAATAATGTCTAGGATTTCAAGAACCAGCTTCAGAAAGAAAGGGATATGCTTTCCATCTCTGGCTGCCCAAAAGAACATGCCATGGTATTTGGAGATGATCAGCCTTAAGATGAAGTGTTTCAGAATGGTCTAAAATGGCAGTTTTGGCCAGAAAGGAGAGAAGTGGAAGTGATTTTTAAAATTAAATATATCTCAACTTGTAAAAAAGAAAAAAACAAGCCAGCTTTTAAAAATATGTATTTTGCAGAACTTAGGTACAAGTTCTTTGTGCTTGATGATTTTAAAATACTTTGGCTTAATAAGCACTGCTCAATTTCCTTCTTAGGATATGTATTTCATTATTTCCACATGGTGGGAGTACATTTAAATACAGATGGTACATTGTTTTTTAAATATTTTTTTCCTCCTGTGTGTCTCAATATTAGCAATTTGATGATCACCATGAATTAAAACAAGCACAAAGACCCACGATGATTCATATAATCTCTTAATTTAGATTTCAAAGGCATTTCAGGATGTCCTAAATCTCTGAATGAAAATAATCTAAAATCTTTGATCCATTGGGAAGCTAAAGATATCTGACAATGAAAAATCTACCTTTATTAGTAGGATTATTTCACTGACGCAGAAAAAACATTGTATTACAAAATTGTTAGCAGAAGACAATTTAACTATTGGATTCTCACCAAAGCTGTGAACAAAAGATCTTTCCATTTTTTCTCTTGATTTCTCAAACTGTACCTCTGACAACACAGAATATGGTTGGCTTTTTCATAAGATCATTCTCTGAGCACACAACAATTTTTATAGCTGAGTTTAAGTAGCAGCAGCATTTATCCCAAGGTTGATTTAATTCCTTTTAATTTTGCAGACTCTGTATCTAATCTCAGGGGCCACAAATTTATCTTTTAAAATTACTTTTTTCTTCTTCCTTTTAAACTTTTATGTTTAGTGAGTGCCTATGTGATTCAAATTTTACTAATATTAACTCTAAATATATTGCAAATGTTACTTTATAAAATGTATTACTTCAGGCACAAAATACAGATCTTTTTTATGTGTTCTGTTACTTTTGGGGAAAAAACATGCACTTCATTTTGGATTAAGCCACCTCACTAGTACCAATAGGAAGAAGTGTATGTTAATAGTCATCAAGATGTCACTATCCATAAATATTAATGTTATAATTTATAAATAAAAATGGAAGATCTCGAATATGCTCTTGAAATTTGCCAGTGATGTATTCCCTCCACCTCATGCAAAACCAAGTGAAATCAATACTAAAGCAACATTGATTTGGAAACCCTTTGGGAATCTTAGAATATATTTAATGGAATTGTGCGTGTTAAAAAATAAAAGCAGATTTAAAACTGTGTATGCAGAGTAATGTTATATTGCATCACTAGGCGGTAGATAATTCCTTACAAGATTCCAAGTACAGCTGAATTCCTGTATGAATCTTAGACACATGGAAATAAGAGATTGAAGTAAGACTACATCTATCCTATGTGGTGAATTGGGTCTTGAGTGGACATTTTGACCTACAGAGAAATTACCTCCTCTTTTGGAGAGAAGGGAAAAACAACCATGAAAAGCATCTGTGTCAACAAGGCTTGCAGGAACTTCATAAAACAGCAACGACCAGGTAGAATGATTGTTTTTTTCAAAGTAATTATCACCAATGAACCAGTTGTTATTTAACAGCTGTGGGAAAAGGCTGTTTTTATTAATTTTCTTCCTATTCCCTTTAATCAATTTGAAAATTGTAGTGAACTGTAGAGTCTGTAGATGATACAAAATGTTCAGGACAGTCAGAACTAAAACTTGCAATAGAGAATGACTAGTAATGAAATGATGGATATAATGCTGTCAGCAATGCAAAGTAATGGGCAGGGAGGAAAACCAGTCTTAACAACCTAAACTATGTTTACACACCAACAGTCTCAAAATTGACTATTATCTTCTGGCAACAAGGTCTCTCAGCCACTGTGAATGCTTCCCTGAAAGCATCTGCTCTCTAAACACCAGCACTTGAAAAAGGCAGGGATATTCCAAATTACTAGAAAAGAAAAGGAGCCAAACCAGGTTGTTTTATTTTACTACATAAATCCCTGAAGTGCCTAGAGCTAACATAACTTTGTGCAGTTGTGTTCGCTCTACTGAAGACCACTTAGAACACATATATATGTTCTAGATCTTTATGCACTAGTGAGGGTTTCAAATGAAATAATTGTGGCAGAAGCTCTCAAAAGAAGGGAAAGAAATTTTAAGTGAGGAACTTTTGATTTTGTTTGGTATATTGTCTGGATATTTTTTTCCTAATTAATATGTGGGATTCTGAAGGGTTGCAGGCTGTGGAAATCAAAATCAGAAAGGGGTGACATAATTGTGCAGGGTGGGTTCATTTATGTCCACCTTGAAGACTAACCTCTTGGCACTGCAGTCCTCTTCTCTCATATGATAAGAGCCTCAAAAGTGCTTTGCATCGACTGAGATGCCTCAGGATCTCACAGAAATAAACCTGGATTTACAGTTATCTCTTAGGCTTTCTTTACCATCCTCCATAAGCAGTGGACTGAAATAGGAATTTGTTTTTGAAGTCTGGTTCAGATTGAGGTCAATTGCATCTTAATTTGTATGGCTATGGCAAGAGTCTGGATAACTAGTTCAGATGCACTGTATATTTATTACCTCAGGATGTTTAGAAGGCCAAACATTCACAAAAGGAATTGAACATATTCATAGCAAGGGAATTTCTGAGTGGGCCTCTCAGGTCAGCATATCTGCATATCTGATACTTACTTTTGGTATTATATGTCCTACTAGTGGCACTTGGACAAGCTGAATAAGAAATCTGATCATACGTGGCTGTCATATTTCTAGGTAAGTGAGGGTGGAAGACAGAATTGGTTTGAAAATATAACAAAGCATAATTACTGCTTTGTTACTTTCTAGAGGGGAGATTGCTGACCTAGAGATGAAACACAGTTTTATGCTGGACTGATGTAGAATCACATCTGCTGTGGAAGGTTGTGTTGATGATCCTGTGGAAGAGGGTTCTTTTAATTTTGTCTTCGAGATCAGAAACAGAACTCGAAGGTTCCTCTTTTAAAAAAAACCCACAGAGAATAGCAGAAAACGTGTATTTTGCAATATTTCTTTTTCCAAACTCTATTCTCCTTCTCACTGTGCAAGCAGCCTCCTCATTTGTACAATGAAGGGTCATATCTGAGAGCTGGTCACTTTGGGGTTGTTAAATCAGAGGCTCTGTGTTCACTGCAATTCACCAGGCAGATGTGTTCCCCTGACTTACAACAAAATGACTTAGTGATAGATAGAACAATAGGTTTTATACACAGATGAATGACTCTAATTCATTTAAAAGGACTTCATGCTTAAAAATTGCTTCAGGGGTTTTATGTTCTCTTTTGCTTTACATCTGAGGTGATACCTTCACATAACCATTGAGGTGTATTTAGAGTTTCTGCTACCAAAATGCTATTTGTAACATTTTAGTAGCAGAAACTTTAAATGCACATGGATTACTCACCTCCAAAATCTGTCTTAGCTGCTTCCTCCAGCTCCTCCAGCTCTAACAGAAATTTTCACGAGCAAAACATTTCTTTCATTGCTGCAGAATTGTCTCACTGGACTTTAGTGTCTTGCATATTAAAGCAGATTAGTGTGTTAAATTTAAATCTTAGCAAATGAAATTACCCAGGGTCCTCTTGTTTATAGAACCGACTATTGAGAAATTGAATTTAAATTCATATATATACGTTGCTTAGACCTTTCCCAACAATCCTAACTACCTCGTTCCTTGTTTTTTTAAAGATAATTTGTTCTATTACATTTTCAAGATTGATATATAGAGAGAAGTCTTGTTCATTCCTAAAAATCCTGCTCCTACATCCTAGGGTTTGGGGCTTTTTTGCTTGTGTTAGTATTTTAGGTTGGTTTTTTGGTAGGTTGGGTTTTTTTAATAGCAGAGAGACTGAGCCCTTATGATCAAATTTTGCTCATACAAACAGTCATCCTGAAACTGGTCAAATTCTGAAAGGACAGGCAGAAAAATTCCGGTTTTCTTGTATTTTGAACAGTTGCAAAAAAATCAAAAAACTGTTCCTAACAATTGGGTAAACTATAATAAACACTACAAGTTGCAAGCAGCATGGAAGATCCTGTCAGACTCACAGAATGGAAAATGGAGAAGAATAGTGAGAATTTTAAAATACATATTTTGAAACCTTCCCTCTTTACACCTTGGTTAAATGTTAAAATTGGCTACATTGTGCAATGTATTTTTGATTCCCTCCTATTGGCAGTTGACTTGGAAAATGATAATAAAACCAATTTGGCTGCAATTAAGGAAAAAATTTAGCAAGTATTTACATAAGCAAATAAAATATTAGTATAAATCAAATATCACTTGTCAAATTTTTTCTCAGGCAACAACCAAGTAAAGCAAGTATAATAGCAACAGTGTATTCAAAATGTGATTACATCATAATATATATGCAAGGCATCATAGGTATATTTTTAATATTTAAATTTCAAACAATAGCTTATTTTGTTTTGGAAGTCAGTATGATTACATTACAATTTTTGTGGCTTTTCCCTGTGATCTCAGTGATAGGACTCTTTTGTGAAAGATGAATTTAATTTGTTTATGTTAATAAGGAAGAGCAGCAGAATGCTATTACTACTTATACAACAAGAAGCTATCAATGAAATCAGATGAAGCCCTCATACTGATTAAATTTGAAGTTATATTGACACCTAATTTAGATTTAGATTTAATGTATTAATATGTTACAGTGTAATGGGGAAAGATCAAAGTGTTGATGCTAATTACTTTTAAAGTTTCAGTATCATATTTCATTTGACTACTTCCTATGACTTGTGGATGACAGTGGGAGATTTCTTCTGAAGCAATTTACAAATAAAATAAACAAGGTTACTTTACTTGTCAAAGGAGAATAGACATAGAAAAATGGTATGTAGACTGACAACCACATTTCAGTGTGAGCAAGAAAAAGGGTCTCAAATAAACAAAATTCTTATTCAGACAATTTTTATTTGGACCATATATTCTTGCTCTTGCAGTACCAAAGAGAAAAAAAAAAAAAATCACTTTTTGTTTTGCCATTATCACACAGTCACAGTGAAGGCATCACCTGTAAGTAGCAAATTCTCTCTTTAAGTGGTCCCCACTCTAAAGAGACATCACCAGTGATTCAGAGGAAGTGACAATCTGCCAGGTCCACCATCTGCTTCCCAAAACACAAAATGACATAAAGTGACAATGCTTCTATCCCAGGGAGCTCATAATCACAATTTGATAATGCGACAAATAATGTAAAACATAATATAGACATTAGCTGCTTGCAGTGAACAGATGAATAAGAAAAAAATGTGAACTAGGTAAGTTTGAAGAAATTATGTAATTGCTTACTAGTAATTAAATTAGAAGGGAGAATCTTTCCATGTTGTTCCAATACACAACAAAAATCTATTTTAATAAACTAAATTTATTCTTTCAGTGTAAATTTCAAAGTTCAGATCACTTTAGCTGGTGCCTTTCCTTTCAATCCAATGCATTTCTATGAGCTCTCAAATGGCATAGCACATCTCTAGAGCTTCACGAAACCCAAAAAACTAAAACAAGTTAAGCCTGAAAGCTGAGTCACCCTTCCATTTCAAAGCAACTTCTGTCACTGAAGATGCAAGAAGGGTTTTTTTAAGTTTTCTTAAATGGATATTGTAGAAGCTTCACTAATCCCTGAGTCCTCTCTTTTGTGTGGAAATGTGTAGGATATCTCACTGAATGCTAAGTTAGGAGAGACTGGTCGTCCCATTTCCAGGACTGAGGTCTTTGTAAGAACGGCAATATTTAAAACTACATTTGTATTCTCTTTTCTTAATACTCCTTACTCTCCAGGTAAAAGATTAGGGCAGGGAAAAAAATCGGTCAGTAGAGATGTTATTATTTAGGCTTGTCCTTTGAGGGGTGAGAGTGGTGTGAGGATTACTGCAAGAGTAGAACCAGCCAACACAGTGAAGTAAAGCTTACAGTTGACTTTCTAAGGGCAATGTGTGTAGCAGTGTAGAGATCTGTCCTGCCACACACAGGTCACACACCACGCAAGGCTCCTGTGTGTGCCTGTCACCCTTAAGCACAGGAATGAGGCAGCCTCCTTGGGTGCCTGAGCTGTGGCAGTGTCTCACTGTATGTGTCACCATCCCGCCTCAGGATTGCTGTCCTCAGCCTGTTGCAGGGTAGGGGACCTCTGTGGACATGTCCCCACTGAGGGACTACTGCTGCTTGCATTCTTGTTTTCTAAGTTAAATGGGCAACAGCACTCACCTATAATCTTGTTGGTCACTATTCCCAGTCTGGTTTACTTGCATTCTTTCTAAAGTCCACTAGCAGTGGCTTCCTGAGGTAACACTGTCTTCTGATATTCAGCCCAAAATGTGTTACCAGGATGCATTGGGGTAACTTATATCTGATTCTTTCCAGTGCATGTCTAAACCATTACAGGAGGGCAGATGTGGTTCATATCTCATCTAGCAGGACTTTCAGGTAAGTGTCCCTCATGATAATTATCTATGCTGCCTTGTCTTTCCAGCACTCATCAAGCCAGTTGAAGGTGACAGATAAAGACTTAATTTTATCTGACCCATGCTTTCGGGTAGGTTTCATCCTGTTTCAAGGCTATTGACTTTTCAATGTATAAAACATTTCAAATTGAAAAATTTAGATATAGCAACCTCTAGATAACACCAACTTTAGTGTGTGGTGCATTCTTGCTGTATCCCAGAAGAACCTTTTTCCTTTCCTCTGTTTTGCTTTAGCAGGAAACATGACAACTTACAAGTGACAAATCCTTACTCCAGATCCCAGCTCAGTTCAGTTTGACAGTTTACTGATTTTTGATTTCCTACTTCTGCATTCCATTCCTGGGTAAGCAGGATACAGAACCCATTTATTCTGCAATATCTGGACCTATTTTGATACATTTAGATTAGAGCAAAACAAAAGGAATATATTTATGTATTTCATATAACTAAGGTAGTTGATTCAGCTAGTCAAAGCAGGAAATAGTACTGGGAAGATGCATAGAACTAGCTTCTCTGCATTTTTGACTCCAAGATTTGAAGCCACAGTTTTGATACAATCCCTGACAATAAGATCTCTATGACTACCTGTGAAGGACAGTTTTTTCCTCGTAGTCAATACCTTTGCCTTCATGTCTTGTGAAATATTCCAAATATTATTAGTGTATCATATGTGCTGTTGCCAAAACAAATGCTGGTAGAAAGTGTGTTGCAATGAACAATGTGAAATGTACCACATGGCTGTCCATCTGCTTCCAGTCTTACAACTACAAATCACAACCACTCTTTTTCGTTTATCATTTCACACTGAGATTTGAAGTTTCATCTTCATTAATGCTTGCTAAAACACATATTCATATACATATGAAAATTTACTTTCTTATGGAAATATTATCCTTAAAGTTTCAGGGTGCAAGAAAAGTCAAGGAAAAATTTCTGCTGAATTTTTTTACAGCTTCTTATGAAAGTAATTTTTTTTCAGTGTTTCAACACTGCTTTGTTTCTTAAATATCTCAGGACCAAGAATTTTGATAAGAATACATTTTTCTGTGAAGTCCTTAAGTGGTACTACTTTGGTACTGAGAGCTTCTAATTGAGATACTAAACAACTATTCATGGAAGGAGAGGAGCAACAAAGGAAAATGGCAGTGGAAAACTGGAGCACTGGTTTCATTTGACAAGGAAAGAAAAGTCAGGGTTTTTCAGTAAAGGAGAAGGAAAAATAGTGAACTGCAAAGCTGAATACAAGATGCCTAGGAAAAAGAAAGAAAGAAAACCTGTAGAAAAGAATAAGAGAACATATGCACAAGATAGGTATTTAAATTTGAGCTTGTATCATGAAAATGCATGATACTGAAATTGTTTAAAATTATTATAGGATTAGAATACTGACAAGATTAGAATACCGACAAGATTAGAAATAAAAAAGATCAGCTAGTTTCAAACCTAGATACTACCTAACACCAAGTAAGAATATACTCTGTTTTCTAGGTGAAAATTCCTTAAATGGGTCACTAAATATTTATTATTCCTCCTCAGTGCACATATCTGTATTTTTAAATGCTTCTTCTGACTGCAATTTTCTTCTTTCTTTGAAAACTTGTTCCTTATTATCTCTATCCCAGCCACAGAAGCACATAGAAAGACTAAAGTACAAACACTTGCAGGATTTGAATGTATCACTACATTTGTCTCAGGCAGCCTGCTTGGTGATGGAACAGAACTGTGCCACCAGCATCAGCTCTTCAGAGAAGTTGTTTATTCATGGTCAGGAGTCCCTCGGCACCAGCCTAAACTGAAACAACAAGCCCTAGGCAGGTCTAATTGCCATCAGTCAGAGTTTTATCATGAACCGTGGAACAAGCAACTCATCATATCTTCTCAGCAGTTACAAGGTGTCATGCATCATGTCAGTCTACAATGAGAGGAGGTTAATTAGGGGCTCTTTGACAACACACAGAAAGCTAACTTGTGCTACCAATAGGCTGGCAAGCAGATGTGTGAGACTGTGGTAAAAGCGAACTTCACAGCAAAAACAATGAACTCTCTGAAACTTAAACAAATTTTAACACTACAGTGGAACTGCATTGTACAAGATTATTGGTATTTTCCTGAGAGTAAATTTCCACTAATGCTTAAAATGCTGACTAAAGGACATACTTTGTATCAGGGTGAACCTGATCAATTTGTTCAACTATTATTTCAAGGTCTCATACATCTATGCATTCATCCTGCTTCTTTCTCATACAAAACCTTACCCAATAAAATGCTGCTTAGCATACACACCAAGTTATAGTGACCATTACCAGATTTATGTTGCAAGTTTTTTATATCTGCAAGGCAAATCTCCCAACACCATGAAAGCATGGAAACATTCAAGACATTTTGTTCCGGATGGGAACACACACAGTTTTGGGGTTGAGATGTTTCTCTGATGCTCTGGAACAGTTACTGAAATGTCCTATTTTCCCCTTAATTCAACAAGTCAGCACACAACCAGCCTGTCCCATAACTAGACTGTGACACTGTCACTAACAGCAGAGGAGTGGTAGAGAACATGTTCTAAAAATATTTTGGTGCTTTAGGGAGTCCAGTTTGGAAATCTTAGCTATATGTGTATGTTCTTTTTCAGCTTAAGCCATGAAGTCAGGCATTAATCCCAGATACAAGGCTGTGGGGACAGCCACATATCACTGCTGCTGTGTGTTGCCTTCCCCCATGAAGATTATTTACACACATAGGGAAGTGCTTGTCACTCCCCTGTCAGAAAAAGCCTACAATGGAGTGAAGGAAAATGCCTTCTTTAGACAGAAGTCTCAGGTAGTAAAAAGCGAACTAAAACCAAAAAATAGTAGTTCGGATTGTGTTCTCTGCCGCAGCTGAAACAGGGGATTTGTCTGCAGAAGACACAATACTTTTACTAGAGGATACTGGGTCTTAGCTGTCATTTGACAGGTAGCTGCAGTTAAGTAGCAGAAAAGGATTTGCTAAACAGGAGACAGCGTAAGAGATTAATTTTAGAACTCAGCCAAGCACATGAATTCAGACTTCAAATAGATAAATTTGATTCCAACTCACCCACTTCATTTGATCAGGAAAGCTCACATTATCAGTTACCACTGAGGTTTTGTTTTAGAAATCTGTGCCTTGCTTCCTGTCAGCTCTTACTTGGCTAGTCGTGTGAAAACCCAGTCTTCCCATCCTAGCTGTAGGTTTGTTCAGTCTTTTTCTTCACACAGCAAATGATACAGCTTTATTCTTGAAACAAGAGCTCACAACCACTCTCTATAATTGAACTGTTGGGTTTTACTTCATCAGAATGTGCAGCAAAATGATTTACAAGACTCTCTGAAGCCCTGCTAATGTCTTAGCTTGCAAGGACTCAGTTTCAGCAATGGCATGAATGTTTTATAAGGCAGGCCATTCATACCTGGTCGTCCTACAACTGACTACACCTGCTGCACATACAGATGGTTGAGCTATACTTGGTGTACTGAGTGTGGGAAGGTGAGATCCAAAGTTCTGCCAAAGAAAAAAAAAAGGAAAATAAAATAGGAAACTGTGACAGTACCACTCCAAAACCTAGCAAATATGGACACAATAGCTGAAACTACGCACTTTTCAGTGAGTACATTTTTATTTGATAGTCTTACTTTACTTAGAGAAGGTTAAGTCTGATTTATTCAAGAAAGGTATGAGTTTGGGTTGTTGTATTTTTGGGTTTTTTGATTTTTTTTTTTTTCAGGAATGAAGCAGTGCCAAATGGTAAAGCAATAATTAAACCAGAGTTAAAATTTGATTAAGCAGAACAGGATGAGGGGAAGAGGGAAATGAGAATAGCAGACAGCATTCATAATTAACATTTATCCCTCTAACAGCCATACAGTTAAAATCTGACAGGAAGGGTCAGGAAAATATAATAATTTCCTAGGACCAAATCAGATGAAGCAACAAATTGCAAGTTCTTATGTGGGATCCAGATGAATACATGGGTTGCGTAAGCCAGATCCTAAAATGAGTTTTCCTGTCTGTGTGGAGCTCAGTTGGCTACAAACAAGATTGATGCAGTGACATCCTCATTCATCTTTTTTTTTTTCCCCAAGTTTTTCATTTATTTGCTGTCTTTGATGTTGAGCAACAGGATTATGTCAAGGAAAATTAGCAACTTATGCCCATCACGAGCTGTACATTATAATCTCTCCTAGGGCTAGATTTAAAAAAAAAAAAAAAAAAAAAAAAAAAAAAAAAAAAAAAAAAAAAATCAGACTGGTGAACTGGCACTTAGATAGATATGAAATGTTTAAATCAGAAGCTGTAACCCTGAAAAATCCCAAAATGGGATTCTTATTTTTACCTTAGCCCATAAAACTGCTTCTGTATTTTCAGTAGGCAGACAAATAAGGGGTAGAAACACCTCCCAAGTAATTCTCATGACTGTAGTGTTCAAACACCTCAACTCCCCTTGCAGACTAACCTTATCAATACTTTAGTGCATTCAGTATAATAAAGCTGAAATACAAGGCTTTTTAATTGAAACCCAATAACACACTACTTCAGTGTAAGAGGCAGTCAGAGGAGAAATGAAGCTAAGTTTGTGAGGAAAGATTACATGGTAAAGTAAGAAGAAGGAGACATCCATGTCCCTAAGAAGGTAAAGGGAGAGGTTAACCAGCAAGTACTTTTTCAGGCTTAGATGGGCTTGATTAACTACATACTTACTGCATTATATGTTATAGGTTTATACCTACAATTCTATCCAACTGTCTCCCTTACGTTAGATTTTTACACACATCTGCAGTGGTGGGTGCAGAGGCAATGCTGCAGGTTCTGTCCATTGCCATCCCTGAACGAGGGGCTGGGAGGAGTGCAGTGCTAGGACTAATTGAATCACACAAGTTACATCTGCAAGGCAGAGCTATGCTGAGAGTCTGTCTTTAGCCTTTCTTTCTCTCTCTGATGAATATCTTTTGGTTTTAGAGGGCTATCATGGCATTTGCCTACTTCGTGCAGAAAAACAGGCTTAGTGTATTCAACTGCAAATTAAATGAAAGGGATCATAGTGCATAAAATCAAAGAGTGTGTTAAGTTGAAGAGATTCTATAATGTGAAAGGGGACATGTAAATTTTGATAACTTGAGACAAGAACAAGTTGTTGCAGAACCAGGGAGCCTTCATTTCCCAGTGCTCTAACTCTTTTTAATCCTGAATAAAGGGAAAACATGAAATCACAGACTTTATTTTAAAAATATTACCTTGCAAGATCTGTCAGATTGGTTTATGTAGCTATAATGGCATCTGCAATTTGAATTCAAAAGTTGAATAATCTTTGTTTCGTTTTTCCACATATTCATTTCTTCTGCTTGGTTATAAAAACTTAAATGAGAAAGGTAATTTGGTACTTCAGAGGGGTTTAATTCAAACCAATCAATCAATTTACTAGACTTTAGGCTGCTCAAGAGACTTGTGGCCATAAACTTCAATTTAAAAAGGTTTTGTCCTTATGTAATACCAGTCTGACTTACTGCAAAGTCCTCCTTTTGAACACATGGTCTTGTTAACAGTTTAAAATGGAGAGTTTAAACAGTTTAAAACTGTTCCCAGTTTAAAACTGAGAGACTACTTATTTACGATAACTATGAAAGTATTCCAAGGACTTCAGAATTAACAGTATTTTTTCCTTAAATATGATAAAAGCAGATGACCTTAAAAGATATTTTACATTTCAAAACCTTTGCAGAAGCTGTAGTGATGCTTTTACTGTAATTACAGCTTTTTTTTATAGACTTCCCTGTCATGCCCTTAGCAGAAGTTAGCATACAACAGAATAGCTTACACTTGATTTTTTTCTCATCACTGCCATTTCCTATAAAAACTAATGTGCTATCAATTAGCAGTGTATTATGTTTCATTATTAAAATTAATAGTATTATTGCTTTAACATAAAATTAGTGTATTATACAACATGTTTCTTATGTCATCATGGTCTGTTAACGCTCCTGGCACCTATTTGCAAAGGCTCATAAAAACTATTGGACACCAGGGAACAGTTTTTGTGGCTTCAGAAAAACAATTTTCATTTAAACTCTTCCACATTGCCTTTAGTGCTCTTACAGCAATATCAGTTCTCTGTAAATGGATCAAAATAAGGTTTGTTGATGGCTAAACGTTCCATGGAATTGCATATGCACAAACACTTGCTGTCATGCAAACTGAGAGAAAACTCAAGTCTCAAAGATGGCAGTGTGTAAAAGGCAGAATAAGCATTAGATGTTGACAGTGAACACTGGAAGTAATCCCTTTTCTTCTCTCTCCCATGTGTGAAAATGTTTGTCTAGGTGCTCTTAAAAACTGGCAGTACATAGAGAAAAAACTGCAGATTTTGCTTTATGTCTTCTACATTACATAGACATTATTGATTCACAGTAATTTTATTCAATTGTAACCTTACTTGATTTCCCTTCCCAGCTCAGATACTTTTTAACAATGTAAATTCAACAATTAAAATCTATGTATGCTAACTATCTATAAATCATAACACACAGAGCAAACAACATTACTCAGCTTCATGTAGCAATGAAACTCTTTTGTTTGAATTAGATCCAATTCTGTGAAGTTTGTTGTTCACTTCTTGTCATAGAAAAAATCAAAACAATTCTGTAAGATTTACTTTCTGTCTCCTGACATTCTAGTTTTTGGAATATTGTCCTCAGTCTTCATGCAAATGTACCAATACATTTCTCTGGGCTGTAGAAATACATGGGAAAATTTCCAAATATATAGCTAAATAACTTTGAAACATTTTCTACTGCAACTTGCTGCACTGCTCTGGGACCAATGATCTGAAGATCACTAGTTAAAGGAGAGTCAAGGGGAAAAAGCAGGATAGAACTTTATGAGTTAAAGAGGTTTTCTTCTCCATTGTTTGGCAGTTTGTCAAGCCATCTACCCTCCTGTAGTGTAAATTGAGCAGGAACAAATTACTATTGCAAATTGCAATCTAAATAGTTTACTCAAACAAAACGACGATGAGGGGTATTTTTAGTTTGACCACTAATCTACAACAATCAGGTATTTAAGCCTGAATCAGTACTTAAATTCACTGTTCATTCACATATTTAATGTCCTTGACCCAGATTTTCATTTGGGTCCTCAAGTCCTGCCACTACCAAGTATCTGGAAAAACTGATATGTCAGAGCAAAACAACAAGATAATGCTCTTGCTCCTGTCCTACTACCCAAGAGTGGTGGTAGAGGACCTTTCTTCTCTCCATGCAAAAATCCCATCTATGAGCTGAAACCAGCAGGTATTAAGCTAACCTATTTGACTTTGGTTTTTAACAAAAGATGGCAAAATACTTGCACATATGGCTGGGACACACTATCTTAATTAGTATGTCTAATGCAGTACTGCTTGTGAATTTTGCCCTATTCCCCTCCAAAACTAAACGATTCAGCTTAACACCTTTTATTAGCTAAACTATCAGGTGGGTATAATAATACCTTTCACTTCACACTGGGAAAGAAGGTGGGGGAGAAGCGATGGTGTGGGCAAGAAGCGCAACCAAGAGCTAAATGATAAATCCCTTCCCCTCTGATGACACTCTTGTATTTATGTGTCCTAATTTTGTTACAATGCTATCCAGGTTGAAGTCCTACATTATGGCCTAAATGATACATGCTGTGTGTTAGGATCAGATCCAATCTACCCATTGTATACGCCAAACTAAGCACACTCTGTGAGAATGTTATGGCAATTATTAACATGTGTACTCATTGTTTTTTATTGGAAGTAAACATTTATTATGTGATATTGTACTTGCAAAGGCCGAAAAAGAAAAAAAAATACAAATAAAATGAAAAATTTAAAAAATAGCAAAAACTTTCAAATGTATGAACTCATTTCTGGGGAAGAGGAATAGAATTATTCTCAAAGTAGAACATCTTAAGTTGAGCTCATATCCCTAGTAGAAAAACATGAGTTCATAGATCATTAGATGAGCTGAACTGGCCTAGTTCTGTTGAATTAAAAGAAACCACATTGGTATATCTCAGGTGAAGATCAGAACCTTAACCCATAGGTGTAACTCAATGCTTGAAAATGGGAATCTTAACTTTAGTGAAACCGCTTGGGTGGTTCTTCCATTTTATACATGATTAAGTGATTTTCTGCATTAAAATACAAAGGAAAACTAGTCAAATGTGGAAAGCTCAATATTGTACGGCACTTAGCCCTTTCAATTCTTTGGAAGTCAATTCAGGCAGAAGAATTTCAGTATATGCAGGACCAATGTCTGGAGAGCAATCAATTCACAAGAATTAGACACTGTATTTTGTGAAATTTTAAAAATAAGTTATAATTGTTAACATCTTGTGCATATATTATTTTCTTTAACACTCCAATGAACCATTTGACACACTGAGTTAAAATTAATTTCCTAATATATGTTGAGCTTAGAAGAGCTTTCAGAGATATAAACACATGCAATAAAAGAGATAGTGACTCCATCACATTTCACTGGAAAAATTTCTATAAATTATTCTGTGGAGAACATGGTCAATGGACTGAAATCTGACAAAAAGTCTATAACAAAGAGTAAAGAAAATTAAAAATTACATAAGTAGATGGGAGGTATCTTGTGCTGACTCTAGAGGCCAGAGTTCTGACCTCATTTAATATGCTCATTGATAAACTGGAAAAGATTTGAGAATGTTAATAAAGCATAAAGATGATATTAAATGAAATTATCTACGGCAACTTTTCAAGATCAAGACTTGCTCCAAAAGTTCCAGGATATGTGTGAATAAGGAGGATAAATGATGTTGATATACAGCTAAACCTTTGCACACTGCTTGTTTGAATATATTTCTGCTGTGGGTTACTGCTGCAATCACCTTCTCCCTTAACCACTTTCTGTACTTTGTAGTTTCCCTTTCCAATATTTCTTTCTCTAGATGTTTTTCAGTCAATCTTCATTGTCTAGTTCCTGAATGGACTCTAGAGGGGCTTTTCAAAATACCCAGTTTACTTTTTCTAAAACTGGGCATTAATTTACAGCATAATAATCTCAAGAACTGTTTATACGCATGCAGATAATATTGGACTCTATTTTATTCCCTGTTTTCAGTGAGGAATGGACATGCATTAGAATAAATACATGGATCATTTAGAGAAAATTCCAGACACACCTAAAGGATATGAGTTTATCTTTCAAAAGTACATGGAAGGACAAATTAGCTGCAGGTTTGACAAGGAACTAAAAATATCCCCCTAATCTACTTGTGTTCTTTTTGTACAAGCAGAAATTAGGAATTAGAGCAATGTGAAAATGATCAATTCTGTATTTTTCAACTTTTAATTTCAAACCTCTTCATTTGATCGCTACAAGGTTCTGAATTTTGAAGACAAATTTTTGTTTGGATGCTTCTCTAGGTGTCATAAAAAACCCCAAACCAATCAGTGCTGTTGGACACCCAAAATGAGAGAGTGATTCACCGAGACAACCATAAACACATACATCTGACTGTTTCATCTATTGTACTTCTGTAATTAATGGTAAAAAGCAGGCCTCTCTGAGGCTTCACTCATCTTGTTCTAAAGTAGGTGTTTAATAAGCTGTAAGCCAGAAAAATTATGGATTCCTAAAGTTCCCAATCTATTTTTCAGACAGAAACATTTCATTCCATAAATATGAAAGGATAATGTTTTGATATTTTTACAGTATTTCATTCACGTTCTTTTAGTCAAATGAAGTTTCATTAGCATAAATGAATTTGTCTAAATATTTGGCACATGTTAGGGGAAAATTATTTTGATGCAAACTTTTCAATCCCCTCTGGTTATTTCTCATAAGCATAATGTTTTAAGGCAGAGTCATGTTCTTTGTAATTGCCCACTGCTAAACAATATTCTTGTAGTCTAAATTAATATAAAGACAAATCAGTGTAGATGAATAGCATGAATAGCAATTTATAAAGACCTTTTATAGTGCCAGAAATAGATTTTTTCATATGTTTTAGCCATTAGGTTTGCTGCTGCTGGACTCTTATTAAACAATAATCTTAGCAGGATGTTTAAAATTATAACTTCAATACAGCTGGTTATTTTCCAATTTAATGTCCTTTGCTTTTCACAGTCACTGAAGCTTAAGCATTTAAATGCTTGTTGAATCTCTTGATGTTGAACCATTATCTGCTTCTTGGGTGGGAAACTGATGTGGTACAAATCAGCAGAGTAATAAATCATTTCATCATCTTTGTTTAATGCCCCAAAGCCCCTTCTTGCCTTTCTTTCCCTCCAACCAGAGACAGTGATCAGCTTCAAGAAAAATGAGAAAAGCACAGTCAGAGCTCTCTGCAGGCTTTCTTGGTCCTTGCACTGGAATGTTAATGATCAGATCTTCTTTTTTTTTCAGTGCGCAAGCACTAATACACTGTTTTAAAGGATAGTGAATGTTGAAATTTGCTGTTGTATTATTGACAACAGAAACAAAAGGTTTACAGATATATCATACAGTCCACATATTTAAATAAGGAAGGTTGATAAATTCATGAAATTCTTGAAGGAATGCTACTAACAAATGAATTCTTTCTTTGTCACTCTGTGTGGTCAAGGAAGTTGTACGGTTCAAACCCCCAAAATGTAGAGACCTTATTGCTCTCTACAACTCCCAGAAAGGAGGTTTTAGTAGGTTGGGTGTCAGCTTCTTCTTCCAAGCAACAAGTGACAGGACAAGGGGAAATGGCCTCGTGCTGCACCTGGGGAAGTTCAGGTTGGACTTTGGGAGGAATTTCTTCATGAAAAGGCATGTTAAATATTGGAATGGACTGCCCAGGGAGGTGGTGGGGTCACCGTTCCTGGAAGTGTTCAAGAAACAACTGACTGTGGCACTTACTGCAGTGGTTTAGATGACAAAGTGGGGATCAGTCAAAGGTTGGACTCGAAGATCTTAGAGGTCTGACCCAAATGATTCTGTGATATTGTGATTCTGAGAAGATAAAAATAGATACTGTAAAAAAACCCCCAAAAAACCAAAAAAAACCCCACCCTACAAACAATCAGAAATACCCTGGCACAAACAAAACCAACCCAAAAAAACAGTGAAGAAATTAATCTTCCCAAAATATAGTTATCTAAAGTGTGATATTCTGATATGATTTATTTGTCTAAGCTCTCTACAGACAGCAGAGACTTTTGGAAGCATCTCTAACCTTTGTGGGACTAACTTCTATTGCACTTATTTATTTCTTGTGATCAAAGGGGACATCAAGATGGTTAGGTCAGGTTAGAAAATTAATTTGAAAATCGATATACAAATACCATGCAAAACAATAATGTTAGGTTTCATCATAAATAAATCTGGGTGTGGATTCACTTTATACTTCCTCAGGAGACAAAGCAAAATACATCTGTTGAAAAGTATTCCTGAAATCCCTGGTCATGTTGAGGGATGAAAAATACCTCAAGATCTGTATTTTATTAGTTCTGTGTATTCTCTCTCTTATGGTCTGGCTGTTTGCAGCTCCTGGATAGTGTAGATGGGAGTAATTGAACCACATGCAGACATAGTTGATGCGGACGTGCTCCCTGGCAAATAGCAAGGAATAGGCACTTCCAGGGTTGCAATTCATTTCATTCTAAGGCAGACTTCTAAAATAATCTGGATTAATTATCCCTATTTATCTAGACTTGACTACAAATTCAGCATCAGGTAGCTAGAACAAGCACAAAGACTTACAGTAGAAGCATTTTAAATTAGCTAATGTTATTCCTCTCTTGTGACATGTTATTTCAGATTAATGATTTATTTATGGTCTACTAAAGATTTGATTATGTCTTGTCTAGGTGTATCTAAAACAGATTTAACCTGGTTGTGTGAAATACTAATAGGGTATTTCCTAGTGTGTTTCCATGGCAGAGCCAACCTCAGCAGAGAGCTATTTTCACATCTTCAAAAGCTGGCTTTGAATCCGAGGTCTGCTGTGCTAGGCTGTCAATGCTGGTTACCTAAAAGTTAGTCTCAGGAGTTTTGATCTTGTCTTAAGCTGCATGCACACATAAAGCATTACAGTTTAACAGTGCTTTGGGCAACATTCATTTCAGCAATTCTTGTTTCCTGTGAACTTTCTAATAACCAACCACTTTTAATCTCCTCCATCCAGGTTATTTGGCTTGGGGAGTGCCTAAGGCATAGCAGGGTTAGCTTTTTTTTTTTTTTAGTTTTCCTTGTGCATTCTTTAGGAAAAGAAGAAAAAATACTTTGTGAATTTGAGACTTCATGTAGCAAATATTTATGCTGAGCTATTTACGTTGGAAAAAAAAATCTATTTCCATGGACTTTTAACAGTTATAAATCTTGAACTATTTACCTGATTTTCTTCTGAACACCAAAAAAAAGGTATTTTCATAAGAAGTTGAATTAAGAGAGTAATTTTATGTATTTGAATAAATAGCCTGAAATGGAATCTTAAATTCAACTTTATGTATAACATATTCAAAATCCATACTCCTTTACAGTATTATAATACATTTGTAAGCCTCAAAATACTTATTTCTGGATGAAATAAAACCTACCACACTGCTTGAAACATCACTGTACCCAGCTAAAAGTAAAAAGAAATCCAAGAAAGATCAGAAAAAACCAAAATAAATGATCTTGCCTTACGTTGTGTTAAGGTTTCCATGGGTACAGTCTTCAGGTGCTCTTGTATCTATTCTGAGATGGGGAAAGAGAGTGGAGAGTGCCACAGGAATGTGGCTTATTTCCTGTGTAGTACAAGGAGCACCACTTGCTCTCTTCACTAATGGAGGAAAAGCTTCAGTGAACTTTTTCAGTCGTATCATGTAAGGCTTAAATGGATATTTTTCATGTCCAAACCTTCTAGTGTAACAGTACTTGAAGTCAGGGTCAGACTGTTCAGTGAAATGGTGCTAAAGGTGTAAGTCCATAAATTGGCTATAGGCATACTTATAAAACCCCTAAAACTATTTTATCTTTTCAGAGACAAATCCTGCTCAGGTGTGTTAAGTTTCCAACTACAAACCAAAGTCACATCTCTGTTCATGTGAGAACACACAGTCATACCTGATAATGCTCATCTCTTCCCTTGCACCAAATCTCACCAATGAAATACAGAGGTAATGTGGGAGCATTAAGGTTGTAGTAAATGTGTTGGTAGCAAAGCTGTTGGCAGCAAGGTGTGTGGAGTAATAAAAACCTCCTAGGTTGGTTACTCCAGTTGTGTAAGTATACATGCCTGACAAATAGAGAAGTAGCAGCACTATTGAGCATTATTGCTCACATTCCTTTGTGTCCCCATTCCTCCATTCACCTATCTCTCTTCATGGAAGACAGGGAGGAAGGGTCTGCAACTCTGAGTAAATGTGGTTTTTATCAGCAAATGACATAGTCTGATACATATTAGAGACACCTATTCTGTCCATAGAGCCCTGAACCTCTCTTTGTGGAATTAAATGACTATTTTGAATTATCTCATTTAATGTCTGGCTATCTATATTTAAGGTCTTGGCTGCATAGTGAAAAAAATGCATACAAGTGCAAGCATAAAAATGAAACCCCACGAATTATCATAAGGATCAAATCCCAAATCCATCTAGTTCAGAATATTTACTTTGTCCAGTAACAATAGTCATTATCAGATCACACAGAAAGGCATAAGCCTCTGGCTCTAGAGACTAGAGATTTTTTTACACCACAGAGCACAAGATTTATTATTATTTTTTTTTAATGTAAGTTCTCAATGTCTGCTGTCTGTTGATGACTCACTTTTTGACAAATGCTATACTTTAATCCAATGTGGCCTGAAATTTTTTTCTTTTAGTAATGAATTTAATATATTCACAATTTAAAGGAAATTGGTTTAGCAACTAAATTTATAAATCATCTGGTGAAACCATCTAAAACTGGACTTGTTCAAAAGCCCATTTATTCTTACATAAATCTACCTTATTTTCATTCTTCAATGCAGTAAGATTTCAAATGAATGAAATTGAAGTCCACTGTTGGGGTTTTTTTTTCTAGGTCTAATATTATTGTTGTATCACATATATCTCAATACTAATAAACCTTTATTGCTTTACATCTTGAATATGATCAATTTTGGTTTAGCTTTTTGTCTGGCAGCCAAAGAAAATTATCTTCTTACTTTTCCCAGGAAGATGAGGGTGTGGGGGGATAGTTACATTTGTATGTTTTATTTGTTCCAGGGTGCTAGAATCTTATCTTTTGTATAAAGTTACAGCTTGTCATTTTGCTGATACAGTTAGTTCAAACATGCTTATAAAATTAAACAGACCAGCACATTTGTGGTGTAAACCTCTCAGTGGAGAATGTTTAGGTATGATGTTGTTAGCACTTTGAAATACAGACAGCTGGCATATGATTGTATTGTGTGTTGGGTTTTTAATAAAGAGAATAATTAGATAATACAAATGCACTATTTTCTAGATCACTGGCTACAGTCAAAGAGAAAAAGGATATTTATAATTATATGGATAAACTTAGAGTTCAGCAATGGCAAGTTTTTAGATTACTTTTTAATCAAAGGCCAGTTTAAGTTTGATCTAGTTAAATGTGATTTGGCTCCTGTAGTCTGAAACATTATTCTTACACTAAACAATATATTTTATCTGAAATAGATTTTCTATTTAATAAAATGCTAAAAAGTGTTCTGCAAAATTCAGCTAAAAGTTCATCAGATCATGAAAACTCAGTTGAAAATCTTTGAGCCAAGTCAAAATAGAAACATGGAGTATTATTTTTTTTATTTGCTATTTCAATTAATTTTTTATTTCTTCTTTAAAATGAAAAGAAACACTCAACCCCACTTAAAATTTATTTTCATCATTAATCAGGAAAATAAAATAGCCAATTAGACATTTTTCCATGGAAGTGTTTTCATTAAAAAAATAATAATACATCTCTCTTTAAGAACAGTCTGCTCTGCTATTGATCCTGCAGATTGCAGTTCTTTTTGCTGGACTGAAAACAGTGGCAGAAGTATTCTTCATCTGCTAGGTTTGCAGAACAACTGCTAGGAATATAGGATTTTCTTCGCCAACAGCCTTAGAGGAAAGTAGTCTCAGAGTACTCATGTGGATTCTACACTGTGCAAAATCAGTTTTTGTATTTTCTTTCCTGTTTTGAAAAGTTAATGTCTTTTCCCATCCCACTAAAACTGGCATTTTCAAAAAGGAAACCTTTTTGGTAGAATTGAGCATGCCCAGTGTAAAACCTGAGGCATTCTATTTCAGCTCTTTGCACCGTTTATAATTCCTCTAGTCTTTTTAGCTTGTCTTCTGGGTGTCACTGTAATTCCTTCATGTAAAATCATCTTAGGTGGTGAACCACAGGAAATTTATTTTCCAGTTATTTCCTGACAAACTAGCAAACCATGAATTAGCCACTTATGTGTTAAACCACAAACCAAGAAACGACATATTTGTGAACGGAACAGTCTGTTCTACAGCCAGGTGATTGATTGGAGGCAAAAAGTCTGAAAGTCTAGCATTAAGGGAGGTAGTGAAAAGCTCAGCTGCATGAGTAGCTGAGTTGGCCATGAGGCTGTTTTGAGGATGTTCAGGAGAAAGTTGTTTCTACTGCTTTGGGAGATGAAACATGAATTACTTTTATGAGCATCAGACCAGTCATCTTTGTAAAGGCTACTTTTCCCACTTATCCTACCTTGCTCAGACAGGATCCATTGAGATAGAATTTTTTATCTTTTTAGTGTCCTAGTATTTTTATTCAGAAAAAGTCTTAAAATTGGAAGCATCAAATGACCTATATAGCTTCAATTTTACTTATAAATGGTATTCAGTTTGCAGGAGTTATTTTTATCTTCAACAAAACAGTTTTGAAAAGCTAAACTAGGAATGAGAAATAGGAATAATTGCATTGGGCATTGAGAAATTAATATAATTCTAGTATTTTTTTAATAGAAATATTGTATTTAGTTATAGAATCATTACAATGAAAGCAAAAAAATTACTATATGAAAAGAATGAGGAGTGATTAATATGGCTATGACCACAATTACCAGATAGGAAATTAGACAGGAATTAAAATGGGCACTCTTCTTAGGTGTAGTAATTTTGGAAGTAGGTAGTGTCATAATCTAACAGAACTGAAAAGGAGCTGACATTATGATATTGCCATGGAAAAGACACAGTGTGCTGGCTGATAGATGTAAAAACCACCAAGTTCGCAGCACAAACCTGAGGGAAATTAGCTGAGTTCAAGGGGAGGTTGCATAGCATTCAATGGATAATGAATTTTTGTCTGGAGCCCAGGTTTTCTCTGCTTGCGACTTCAATAAATGACTTCCTCTAAAGCTGCTGAAAGTTGCTGACTCCATCTGGCTTCACAGGTATTAATTAAGCCCTAACAAATCAGATGGCAGTTTGCCCTGTTTTGTTCAGCTGCAATAGGGAGAAAAGAAGTCAATGATCTCCTAAATTGCAGTTAATACATTGCTGATTCACAGTCAGTATGCTTTTGTATTTCACAATTTATTTAGGTTCCTGCCAGTGAAACTCCCACTTCAACGTGATGTAGCCATATAAGATCTCTTACACAACCATTATGTGCCCATCTCTTTATCACTCACTGTTCTATTCATGATCAACAATATAGAAAAACTAGTTATTATCTATTTGTGTTTCCTTGCAGACACTTTAATCATCAATGCCCTCTGTTCCACCGGATGGATAGTAGAGTGGGAGAGAGAAAGGGCACAAACCTATTAATACAGAACTAGATGCTATTTCTCCTTTCACCCTTCTTCCACGTCCAATCCAGGCCTCTCACACGAGTTGATCAGAGCATTTCTTACCTTTTGTGATTGCGTCCATAAATCATTTTACTCCCATCTATATCACCTTTTTCTCTATGTATATGTCCCTTTCTATTGTTCTTATAGGTTTTTGTCCTCTCTTATCCCTTCTCTTGCCAGCATTTTACGGCAAATATCAAGACCGAGTGAGATACATTTTGCCTCAGGGCCAGCAGAAACCAGAGCACAGTACCAGAAGCCCTAAAATTTTTTTGTGTACCTTTTTCCCGTCACTGGTATTCAAAACTCCTCCTTATTCAATGTTGTGTGTTAATTCATGAATATTGCATTTTTTACCTCTCATCAGTCACTGATGAAGATGTCAAACAAGGCTTGGGACTGATACCCAGACATTCTTCAATACACACTAGGCTCCCAACACATGCACTACAGTTGGTTATTTTCCTAAAGCCTTTCTTAAGGTTTATAGTCCACAGGACTGCAGCCTTTGTGGAAAAAAAAAGCTTTACTACTTCATGTCATAATGAGTCATGTTGAAGCTCACGCACAATTTAGCATTTTTTAAAAACAATTTATTGAATGCTAAAATATTGCAAGATATATTTTTGTTTTCAGAGAAATTGTTCTAATGTGCTACCTATGTGTTTATAATTTTTTATCTGTATTTTTTGGTATTATAGTTTCTTCTCATAATCAGCCAGATTTCCCTACATTTGTTTATTGTTTTTCTTTCACCTCTCCTCCAGCTCCTGAGAGCACAGACAGAAAATGCACCACCACAACAATGCTTATTCAAAGTAGCTCTTAGATTTTAAGTGAAGCAGGAATAATTATGACCAATGCTTATAATTTGTAAAAAGTCCAGAAATTCCCAGTTTATACCTGGAGACATTCACATTTTTTTGAAGCTTAGCCCTAAGACATGCGATTAAACTTCGGGTAAAGAAGTATAAGAGACTAAACTTAATTCTAGCAGATTTCAGTGCTTTTTATTTGTGCTCAGTAGTATTCTCCCTCAGACTCATAAATCAAAGAATGTCATTTTGGAATAGGAACTGCACCTTTGTACCTTGACAAACATTAAATTGCATAAATGAATGTAGCGTATTATATATTTTAAATGTATGCTTTATAGATTAATTTCCTCCTTTTTATTATTATCTCAAAAACAGTGTTGTAAATCACTCTTCATTTGATCCAAAAAGTAGTTTTTTTATTGTGCTGGATGTGGCTATAATAAAATTTTCTTCATATCAGCTAGTACAGGGCTGTGGTTTGGATTTGTGATCAAAGCAATGCTGATAACACGGGGATATTTTCATGGTATCTGAGCTGTGCTTACACTTTTCTGCTGCTTACCCAACCCCACCAGCAGGGAGGCTGGGAGTGCGCACGGAATTGGGAAGTGACATCGCCAGGACACCTGACCCCTACTGACCCAAGGGATATGCCAGACCATATGGCATAAAAAGGTGGGGGAAGGAGAAGGATGGAGGGATGTTCAGAGTGATGGCATTTGTCTTCCCAAGTAACCGTTGCACATGATGGGGCCCTGCTTTCCCAGAGGTGGCTGAACAGCTGTCTGCCTGTGGGGTGTGGTAAATGAATTCCTTGTTTTGTGTGTGTGGATTTTGCTTTACCTATTAAACTGTCTTTATCTCAACCATGAGTTTTCACACCTTTCCCTCTTAATTCTCTCCCCAGCCACACAGGGGGAGAGTGACCGAGTGGCTGGGTGACATTTAATTTCTGGCTGGGGTTAAACCCCTACAGTTATGCTTTCTGTTCTTATGCATTTATGAAGTTTATGTATTATGAATTATAGGGAATGTTGAAAAGAGGACAGGCCACTTGGGAGGAATACAAGAATGTTGTCAGGGATGTAATGTGGAAGGCTATTTGGAATTAAATTTGTCAGGCAATGTCAAGGACAACAGAAAGGGCTTCTTCAAGTACAATAGTAGCAAAAGGAAGACGGGAAAATAATGACCTACTGCTGAATGAGATGTGTGCCCTGATGATGGCGGATACAGAGAAGGTGCAGTAACTGAATGTCTTCTTTTCTTCACTCTCTACTGCAAGGCCAGCTGTCAGGAATCCAAGACCTTGGAGACAAGAAAGTCTGGAGAAAGGAAGACTTTCCCTTGTTCAAGGAGGATTGGGTTCGAGATCATTTGTACAAACTTGACACCAACAAATCCGTGGGTGCTGACGGGATACACCCACAAGATCGCAAATGTTATTGCTAAACCACATTCCATCATCTTTAAAAGATCATGGAGTGCAGGGGATTTGCCTGAGGACTGGAGGAAAACGAATGTCGCTTCAGTCTTCAAAAAGGGAGAGAAGGATGACCCAGGAAAATATAGAGCTGTCAACCTCACCACAATCCCTGGAAAGGTGATAGAACAACTCATCATGGATGTCATCTTTAAACACGTGGGGAAAAAGAAGGTTGTAGATCCACCAAAGGGAAATCATGTTTGATGAATCTGATAGCCTTCTATGATGGCATGACAATCTACATAGATAAAGGGAGAGCAGTGGACATTGTCTACCTGGACTTCTACAACACTTCTGGAGTCTCCTGTAACGTCTTTATAGGCAAGCTCAGGGAGCAAGGATTGGATGAGTGAACAGTGAGGTGGATTGATAACTGGCTGAATGGCACAGCTTAGAGGGTTGTGATCAATTGTGTAGAGCCCAGTTGGAATTCTGTAGCCAGTGGTTTTCCCCAGGGCCAGTACTGGGTCCAATCTTACTCAACTTGTTCAACAAATTATAATATAATTATTATTATTATTGTCTTGGATGAAGTGGACACCCAGCAAGTTTGCTGATGATGGAAAACTGGGAGGAGTGGCTGGTATACCAACAGATTGTGCTTCCATTCAGACAGACCTGGATAGGCTGGAGACTTGGGTGGAGAGGTACACAGTGGGGTTCAAGGAATGCAAATGCAGGGTCCTGCACCTGGGAAAAAAAATCTCATGCACCAGTACAGGTTGACCTGCTGGAAAGCAGCTCTGAGGAGCAGGGGGTCCTGGTGGAAAACAAGTTAACCATGGTCCAGCAGCATGCCATGGTGGCCAAGAAGGCCAACGATATCCTGAGGTTCATTAGGAAGACTGTGGCCAACAAACTGAGGGAGGTGATGCTGCCACTCTACTCTGCCTGAATAAGGCCATGTCTGGAATACTGTATCCAGTTCTGGGCTCTCCAGCTCAAGAAAGACAAGGAAACTACTGGAGAGGGTCTGGTGAAGGGTTATGAAGATAGGTAGGGCACTGGAGAACCTCTTTTATGCGGGAAGGTGAGAGAGGTGGACTTGTTCAGTCTGGAGAAGAGAAAACTGAGTGGGGACCTCAACAATGCACACAGCTATCTTCAGGGCAGTTGTCAAGACAATGGAGCCAGGCACTTTTCAGTGGTGACCAATGACAAAACAAGGGGCAGTGGGAACAAACTGAAACACAGGAGGGTCCATATGAGGAAAAACTTCTTTACTTTGAGAATGACAGAGCACTGGAACAGGCTGCCCAGAGAGGTTCTGGAGTCTACTCTGGAAATACACAAAACCTGCCTGGACATGATCCCGTTCAACCTGCTCTAGGTGAACCTCTTTTAGAGGGGGGTTGGACAAGATGATCTCCAGAGGTTCCTTCTAGCCCCAACTATTCTCTGATTCTGTGATTCTCTATATTTCTTTTACCTTGTTTTACATTGCTGCATAAATATTGAATAGCTGTATATATATATAAAAAGAATTCTACTTTCCTTTTCTACTTTCAAGTCGTTTTCCATTTTGACCAAGTGGTTACATTGAAATGCTTTTATCCCCACAGAGATGTAAAGAAGTGTATGTACATAAGGTAAGAAATGACTCAGAAACTTCCTGAGTCTAACAACCTCCACAGAAACAATTTGGATTAGAACATCCAGCCCCAAGAATAAAAATTGACAGCTATATAGGCCAACTCTGTTCACAGGAGGAGGTTTTAAGATGGTTTAGCACAGTATTTAGAATACATGCAACAAAGTTAGAACATGGGAATGGGGAGTTGTAGGGTTGGAAGTTCATTGAAAAATGATTTTTCCATCATAAAAAGTAAGGGGGTTTCCTTCCAGATGACTGTGAAACAGAGTCTTGGAAGGTGGAATAAAGTCAACACCCTTTAACTTCATTAACAGAGTGAAAAAACCCAAACAATTTCAACAGTGTTAACATCTGTAAAAGCGTTAGTTTGGCTGGGATAGACTGAGTTTCCCATAGTCATCTCAGAGTGCCCTGGTCCTGCATGCCAGCAAGGAGCAGCTGCCCTAAACATAGACAGTATTTTCCATCTTTCTCCATGTTCCATTGCCCGGATGGCCTTGATGCCAGCAGCAGCTGGCTTCAGCTTTTCCCTGCTGTGATTTTCACTCAGCTGTTCAGGGATGAGTTTGAAATTGGCTGCTGTAGAAACTGAGAAAGACATTCATCAGGGAGCAGAGGAAGCAGCAGCTGAGTGGCTGCTGGAAAGGAGCCTGCATGAGGCTGACATGCCATTCCCTGGAGGCCAGAAGCAGCTGTGGAGAGGAAGAAAGGGGAGGACATTTCTCAGAGTTCATCTTACTCAGAGGAGTGTAGACATTTCTGAATACTGGTGACTATGTGAAAATTCAGGGCACATCTGTCAGTTGCTACCATTCCTTTATGCAAGAGTGTCCATACTGAACTTTGTTCCAAGAGACAGGAAAGTAAACAGGGATTTCATACAGCTTAAAGACTGAAGCATTCAAAAATGACAGTGCAGGAAGAGAAAGCCGTGGCAACAACTTGTGACACTGTGTCCAATACGAAATAAAGTCTCCCATGGAGTTCTCAATTTCCCAGGGAGAACAGGGGAACAGGAAATGTTCCTGGGGCCTGCTGCTCAGATACCTGGAGCTTTCGTGGCCAAAAGCTTATTAGTTTTGCAGCAATTGTGGATATGATCCTCCCTCTTGCTATTGTGAAAGATTAAAATAATAACTTTTATCACTCTTCTTCTAGAGAAGGAAATACAAATGGTGACCAACAGTGGCTAGGAAGCATATAAAGGGACAGGGAAGAGGAGTGGAAATCAAATAGAGTATATATGTACATAGGCAGCGTTTAGTCTTACCACTTTTAATAATATAAGGTTACATACCTCATTGTTGCTGAATTCTAACACAACTGAGGGAGTAGGTAGAGGCTGCATTTCTTGCGTAAAAGTGTGGACAAAAGAAAGAAAAGTAGGAACTTTGTGAATGGGAAGAGGTAAGATAGAAGATGAAAGATAATAAGAAATAGCTGCGCTTTGGAAACTGCCCTTTTGGACTGAGTATTTCCAATTTTCTTGATGGCACAAACATGTTATTTTGACATTCACTGACCAAATTTGAAATGAGAGGGGTGGAAATAAATAAATTTTTGGTTTTCCCTCATCCTTCATGACACAAGACAAGCAGCCCACTTAAATAACAGAATGTCCCTGGTATGTGTCTTAATTCAGTCCAGAGGCGAGAAGAAAACACGGCCCAAATAGAAGTGTAGGCTCCTATTTACACGCTTTGTTGTCATGTGTGTTTCATCTTTCCTTGTTTAGTAATCCCACTGAATCCAAATTCTATGATGTGCTTGGAACAGCACCAGCAAATTTACCTTTCTTTTCTCTGTCAGTCCCTCAAGAAGGTAGCACAAGACCATTCATTTGAATTGTTAACATAATTTATAACTTAATGATCATCCCAATTTTTCATAAAATTCCTGAAGTAGGCATGTAGCTTATACATGTTGTTGACTGAATTTTTATTTCATTTTATTCTGGATGAAGATCTAAATCCCTATATATTCTCACTTTATTTAAAATAAGGTCCCAGACTTAAAAATGGAGTATGATCAAATCAATTTTTTAAGCAGCATGAAATAATTAAATATTTTCTAGTATCAAGGGAAACTTTTCTTGTTTTCCACTATTGCAATGGTTAGTTTAAATGTTCAAAAATTTTTTTTTTACAGTATTTTAAAAACACAGTGATAATAATTTATCTTGTGCTAAAATAAAGAACTTTTAAAGAAGAACTCTAAAAACAGTGGAATATGTAAAAGGTCAAAAGTGGAATGAATATAAATTCGGTTAGGGGCAACCAAAAGTCAGTAAGATGCTGTGGTTTGTTGTGTGGAATTGCACCTCACTGGAGACTGATTTTTATTCTGCAGGACTTTTATGTGATAACTTTGTTTTATAAAGACACAAAAAATATTTTGAAACTAAAAGTGCCACGGTGTTCTAGTGGATTTTATTGATCTCTGAATGCAACAACAATTTATTCAAGACCTTTTGTCTTATTAACGGACATTTATCTTTCTATCAGGTAGGCATAGAAAATCTGAAATAATGTATATGTAACCCAGATGCACTGCATTTGCCCATAGACACATACAAAAAATATCCACATTATAATATTATAAAATAATTTATATATTTGTTCCCTTTGTGACTGGCTTTATTGTAGGAATATACTCATATATTCAACTTTTGTCCATGTATGGAGAAACCAAATGATCTAAACAGTAAAAGTGTTAAAATTTTTTAATGAATTAACATTTATGAGGGAATTTATTTTACTTTCCTAAGAACAAGAATAAAAGATAATATATATATTCTTCATGTTTGATTTCATTTAATGACTGTAAGAACAGAAAACTTCACATCTTCTCAAGTAAGTCCATTTGCCTTAGAGTAGTACTTATGAAGTACCTCTCAGCACCTCTGCATCCTCTGATTGGTTCTTCACTTAGTAGTGTTCATTAATTTATGTCACCTATCCAGAATTTGTCCTCAGCAAACCTTATTTGAATTGATAGCTTAGAGGACACCACAAACAGAAACTACTGTTTCTGAAGTGTGAGAGCAATAGTGAGGAACCTTACATCTTTATCATCCTATTCGGTGTGACTCTGCCCAGTGTCAGGGGAAAGAACAGCTCCTGGGCTTCTAGGGCTGGAGATACATCTCTTAAGCCCCGCTGTACCACACAGAAGAGTGATGTTTACAACTACTAGAAAACATTTATCACTAATACGAGAAGGAAATACTCATCCTTACTTTCTAAAACACTGATTTTATGGTATTTATTATTTTTTGAAAGTCTTGGTTAAGACTGAGCTATTATGGTTGGAAAAATCCCCTATGCATACCAAAAAAACCTGCTCTTAAACTCCTGTGGTCTTAACACATTGTATGAATATTTAAAGGCATGCTGGTCACAGGGAAAAATGTGCTGGAATAAAGGAATCACAGAAATGCTGGGGTCAGCAGGGACCTCCGGAGATTCTCTGCTCCAATCCCCTGTTGAAAGCAAGGTCAGGTAGATCAGGTTGCTCAATACCATATCCAGACATCTTTTGAATAGTTCCAAAGATTCAGACTCCCAAGATTCTCTGGGCAAACTCTGAGGTAGGTTGGAAGGATTACCTGCTTTGACCTGCTGGCAACACTTTTTCCAGTGCACCTGAGAAAATTGCTGGCCCTCTTTGCCTCGACAGCACATTTCATAGCATCATAGAAGCAATCATAGAATCATTAGATAATAGAATCATAAAATCAAAGGATCATATAACAGTTTGGGTTGAAAGGGACCTTAAAGATCATCTAGGTCCAACATTCCTGTACCATCATCCAAGTAATTAATGAATATGTTATTCCACTGTGGTCTCAATATGGACCCCTGGTTGCACAACTAGTGACTGACTTCTAACCAGACTTTGTGCCACCAATCACAGCTTTCTAAGCCTGGCTGTTCAATCAGATTTCAGTCAATTGCACTTTTCACTTGCCTAATCTTTACATCAGTTTGTTCATGAAGATGTTACAAAAGACAATGTGGAAAGACTCAGTAAAAGCATACAGTGGCCTGCTCATCTATTTAAACTACTTTGGGGTTTTTTTATATTTCTGTTTGCATATCAGTTCTGTCATTTTTTTAGGCACAGCCTAGCAGCATAGTTCACAACTAAAATTTTCAGAAGGTTCCCTCTAGTTATCTGGCTTAATATAAGTCTCAATTGTGCTTACTGCAAGTAAAATAAAACCTTTTTTTTCTAGGTGGCAACTGGGAGAATATAATCCTGGTTCAACTCTCAAAAGGCTGTACAGCTGCACTAGGAATTTATTTGGATCACTAGTCTATTTTATTTCTCTATGACATTTGACAATGCTGTCTTACACACTAAACAATAACTTTGTTAACTGCTTTTCATACATAGCATTCTCTAATGCCTTTAGTCAGTTGGGACATTCACAGCTTCAAGATTTGGAAAGACACTCACGCCTACAACCCTCTGCAGTCTACTCAGATCCCTCACTTTGGGTCTGGTCACAGTTCCCAACCAGATGAAGTTTAACGTGGAAAATAAAGTTCCCCTCATCTTTGAGATTTATATTTCCCTTCTAGTTAAAATATAAGAACATGTTGGGAATACAGGAGCAATAATTCCTTTGATTAGCTCCATTTTTTACCTAAAAACCAGAAATTATAATATTAAATACATCAAGTTGTGCATGAAAAAATGGTGCAGGTTTAGTATTCATGTGGTACATTATAATTAAATATCCTTTTAAATATTCTCACTGGAATATACAGTGAACCACTGGTTTTGTTTTGCATGTTTTATTTTTACTGTTTATACCTGTAACAAAATCACAGTTCTTATTCACTTCCAACAGTGACAGTGCTGTCAAAATCCAACTTCATTTCAAAAGGACAAGACTTGCTTATATTTTTAATAGCTCCCTGTGCTTTACCTGCCTCCTTATAAATGACAAGAGTGGACTGAAAACCAAATAAAAAAAATCTAAAGCTCTTCAACACCATTTTTTAAATCTCCCTGTCCATCTCACTGAGGTGATGGTATAAGAGGGAAGCTTGTAGCATTCGTAGCATTAAAAACATGTCAGCTTCAAGCTCTGTTCTTTTATATGCTAGCTAAATATATTCTAAAGTTCTTGTCTCTTTCTGCTATTCTTGCACATTTTTAATGCCTCTTTAGCTGCTTGATTTATCTCCAAAACTGCAGATTGCCTTTATAAGAATTCCCATTGACTGAAGTGATACTTATTCACGTGAACAGAGCTGACAAACTGCAGGTCTCACCATCACACAGAGCTCTGCTGATTATGATGCTACAGATTTTGTTTTCTTTCAGTAGGCAAAATAGATTTAGAAACACATTTTCCTTTCATCCCTCAAAGGAATTCATAGCAGAGTGGCTGAGATTCAAAAACTGACTTTTCGGATGACAGTACATCATTCTGAATGGTTCCTAGTTCACCTGACATATCTAGAAAGCCTGTGCCACAGTAAGAGATGTTTTCAGCCCAGAGAGACTCGGGCATCAAGGTCTTATCTTTTATGTCTAACATACAGTGCAACATTCCCTATCTACCTTGACGGGTTCCTGAACCACCCTGTAAAAGCATTTATGAAAAAATAAACTAGTGTTGTACAGCTTGCATGAGATTTTCAGTAATAAAACCAGACAATTTCACTGAAGATTAAAATATATGCAAATAAACAAAAATCTTGATTCAAATCTGAATTTACTCCCTCATAAACATAATTCATTCTCGACAGGATTAAGGGGCAGGGGGGAGAAGAGGAAACATGCTTTAGTCATCTGCTATGCTATGTGTCATGATATTGTGATTCCTGAATGAATGGAGCTTAAAAAAGAAATTATGGTCCCCCACCCTGGACAAATGCATGCCTGCCTCCTGCTTTTGCTTCCTCTTCTATGCACAAACATGCAAGATTCCTGACTTAGACAGCTAAACCTGTATTAGATGGCTCAGATAATTAGCAGAGTAAATGGAAAACAAGCTAAGCTCTTGAACAGCAAGTTACAGTATCTCTGCTACATCTGAAACAAACCTGAACACTGATTTTAATTGAGTTCTTTTACTATACCTAGGAAATGCAGAATAAGAACAAATAAGGTTCTACTTGCCCAGAGAAATGGGAATTAAGAATGTCTTTAAAATTTATATACACCTTAAATACAACAATATATGAAAATATATTTATAAACTCTTTAATTTTTACCAATGGGATTTTTAAAGGTTTCATTTTTACAACAATGAACATCCCAGCTGTTCTTAAAAGAAAGAAGAAAAATGGAAAAAACCCAAAACAAATCAACCACCTTTCATCTGTCCTTTTCGTTTATGAAGAAGCAGTAATATCTGCAATCTGAGCTCATGCTTGAAATGAGGATTTGATGAATTGCAAGAAAGCTGAGCTGAGAATCAGAGCCAGCTGCTCAGTTCTGACCCTGCTCACCAATCCCATGGCTCAAACAAGCCAGTAAAGGTCTCATGCTACCCAGTAGCTCCACCTTTTAGGGGGAACTCCTTGGTGACAAATACAGGTAATATGCACAGAGGTAAAAGAAAGCATGTGAAGGACAAGTCCATGGGAGGCTACCTAATTCTTTTGAAAACCACAGTACTGCCTGTTCTTTTCTTCTTGACTATTTTTCTTTGCCTCTATCCTTATCATCAGCTTTTGACCAGTGTTTTCACTACAGGACTATAGCAGTGACAATACTGTTTACTTCAAAGTTAGTCCCCAAATGCACAGGACATTACAGAGTTACTGTAAAACAAAGTTACTAATTCTTCCTCTACTTTAAAAACTCCGTCAGAACAGTTTGTAGTAAATATATCCATGATGCAGCTGAGGAGTACTCTGACATATACTGAGTTCTTAAAAAGTTTAGCTTTTTTCCAACCTTTAAAATAAAACACTTTATGTTGTAAAATGAAAGTTTTCTCCTCCCTGATATGGATAAATTCATGTTCCTTTATATCTTATATGAAAATCAGTATTCTTATTACCTAGTTTTGGGGCACTACAAACTTATTTGAATGAATGCTCCTCTAAATATTGTTTGAATCACTCATTGGAGTATTTTGAAGTGTACAAACTGTATTTTGATGATCTTATTGAACAAATGATAAAGCAATACACTGGTAAAGTAGCCTATAAAATGTATTTCATTGTTGTTTACTATGATCATGGCTTTTATGTGTGACTGGGGAGATGCAATGATAAAGGTAAATGCCCTCCTTTTAAAAGATACCTTCAATCTTTAGAGATTTTTATTTTTAATTGTATTGTCATCTCCTATGTTGCAGTGGGGATCCTGCAACATGCATATACCAAACCAGGCGTCCCGTGGAAAGGAAATATATATGGACAGACAGATTCTTGCTAGATGTTTCAGAGATGTTTATTTCTCCAGCCGCATGGCCGGGGCTCTGCTGAGGGACTGTTCCAGTCACCGGACCAAGGGTCCTTCTGCCCGCGCAGGGAACACAAACCAACCCATGGGAACGAGGCTGAGCAGGGGCAGGGAAGCCCCGTGTCTGTGCCCTCAGGGCCCCTCTCCCAGGACAACATGGCAGGAGAGGGACCCCAACACCTCACCCGTTTTATTTTAATAAAAGGAGAATGAAAACAACTGGATAAACATTACAAGAACAGTTTCAAGACAAAACAAGCCACCCTCCTGAGTCTTTAAATGTCCAAACAGATTCTGTGGAACATCTTAGGGCTGACAGAAGGGAGACAGAACTCTCTGAGCATGCTTTGTGGGGAAACTGAGGCAGGAGAGGGTTTAACTTCTTCCCTCCCCCTTTTCATCCCCCACTCGGCATTGGAAAGGGATTTTTGGGGAAACAATTGGCAAAAGCATGGTTTTGTGAGGGAAACCATGGGTGAAAAAACGGATTGGGAATACACTGGGGGTAATAGGACATAGGGTAAAAGGGAAAGGTGGGATTAGGAAAGGGAGACTGTAGGGGGGTTTTACAATAGAGATACTGTCTAACATGACAACGATTTTTTGCATATATACTGCCTTTTACAGGAACACCATCAGGCCCAGTGACCTGCGATGCTTGTAACCCTTTTCTCCCTAGTACAATATTAAATTCCACCACCTCTCCATCTCCCAAGCTTGGGATGCATTTTTCAGGGTTATTCTTTTTAATAGCAGTTCTATGCACGAATATGTCTTGCTGGTTGTCACACCTTGTTATAAAACCATAATTTTGCTTAACATTATACCATTTTACTATCCCTAAGGTCTTAGTTACTATGATCTTTTTCCGAGTGGCTGCTGTTTTCTGTCTCGCTGCGTCTTTGCTCTCTCTTTCGGTCGCTCCCGTGTTGGAATTGTCGGGGCTGCTCGTGCCTGTGCGCTCTTCCCAGGGTCGCGTTCGGGGCTGCGCGGGCCGGGCCGGGCCGCGCCGCTCAGTTCTCCGTGCGTCGCCTCCTCTGGTCGCAGCTTCGCTGCCGCTGCCGGGCGCTGCATCCACGTCTCGGCCGGGCCCCCGAGCGACGACCCCCCGGGCCCCGCTCCAGCGCGTGTTTCGGTCCGGCGCGGCTCCGTTCCACCGCCATCGCCGCCAGCCGCCGCCCGCGCGCCGCCTCTCTCGGCCGGGCGTTCCCAGGGCTCGCTCCACCACGCGCTGCGCGGGGCCGGGCGGGCACCGCCGGGTCCCGCCGCTCCCGCCGCTCCCCGCTCCACCACCGACACTGCGGCTCGCTTGGCTCCGCCCGCACGCGGGAACTGCCTCGCTGCTGCTCGGAGAGCGCTCGGCGCACGTGGCCTGGGCCGCACGGTCCCTGCGCCAGGCTTCCCTTCGCCAGGACACAGCTGACACTGCTCAACAGTCTCGGTAACTAAATAATATTCACGAAAATATTCTTCCATCGGCATATATTTTGACTCCAGTATTAACTGTGTCCAAACGGTTTTCCAAAAGCCCTTGGTAATAATTAAATCCCAAGAAACATAGAAAAAGTTCTTAAACAACCATGCCAGGAAGTGTTTCAGTTCTTTTTGAGCTTGAATCAAGCTAAAATTTACAAATCGTTGTTCAAGAATCATTTTAAGTTTAAGATAAATGTCCATATGCGGCTCTGAGAGCCAAGAGTCTTCCCACGGTTCCTCCATAGTTTAGATACGGAATAGCAAAGCAAAACCAAGAAGAGGAATCCAAAGTTTCCAGGGTTTACTCACACAAATCAGTCGCTTAGGGATCGGGGATCGTTCTGCTCTCAATTCTCCACCATTTGTTGCAGTGGGGATCCTGCAACACGCATATATCAAACCAGGAGTCCCGTGGAAAGGAAATATATATGGACAGACAGATTCTTGCTAGATGTTTCAGAGATGTTTATTTCTCCAGCCGCATGGCCGGAGCTCTGCCGAGGAACTGTTCCAGTCGCGGGCCCAAGGGTCCTTCTGCCCGCGCAGGGAACACAAACCAACCCATGGGAACGAGGCTGAGCAGGGGCAGGGAAACCCCGTGTCTGTGCCCTCAGGGCCCCTCTCCCAGGGCTACATGGCAGGGGAGGGACCCCAACACTCCTATTTTTTTTTTTCTTCTCAAATGTCTTTATAAAATTTCCGGAATGAAGGAAGTGGTGGACATGAATGTTTGCAAAGCCTTTTTCTGGGATATATGTGTGTATTTGTAGGTATATAAACTTTTCGGAATTATGTGATGATATATATATATGTTAAGATTAGGCATAGAACTTGCTTTAGATAGATTTTCCTTCCTTTGGGAAATATCTTCAGGGGTTGTACTTGAGTGCTAAGTTTAATGCTAGCAATATTATCATCAGGGAAATATACAATATAATAGGAAGATAATAGATTTTTACCAAAACTGCTAAGAAGACTGTGTCAGTCTTTACTTGGCATACTGATGGACTGGCCCCTTGCAAAAAATTAAGAAGGCTCAACTCACAACAAGTTCAGCTGACTAATAAAATTCACTAGTCTTCAGAAATTATACACCAGACAAACATGCCTGCTTGAGAATATATCTTTCCTTCATGGTAACCGTAAAAATTAAACTGCCTCCTTGTTCCTAACTAGTGTAATAAGATGCATCAAATTAGGGTTTCTAAATGCAGGCAACTGTAATTTGTGATATCATTTACAGGCATAGCTGCTACTGCAGCTAAATTAATGTTTTACTTTGCGTGACCATTAGTACATGTAAATAGAGCATATCGACCACAGTAATATCTTTCATGTTAAGTGATTAGATTCAGGCCTAATTAATGTCCATATCCAAATTTTACATCACTCTCATTTTTTTTAAGCTAATTGGAGACTAATGTAAAACCAGCTTTATTTATGAGTACTTAAAAAATCTAGAAATGCCTGGCTTATGCTTTGTGCTGTGTGTCTGAGTGTTTTGATTTTATTCCTGTTACTAATGCATTTGGTGCGGACACTGGTTATAAAATCCTTGAAATACATTGCTTACCACATTTTGTAAAGGTTGTCAAAGGAAAAAGCTGATGGTTAGTTTGGTAAGCATTCAAATGTTCTTCTGCTAAAATATCTTCCTTTTGCAAATCACTGGGGAATGTGTGTAGACTTCTTGATTTTATTTGCTTGTTAAGTCAACTGGGAAAAAGAAAAAAATTGAGAATTTATACATAAATCTATTTCTTTTCCACTTAAAGAAAAAATAGTCTTCTTTGGCCTTTTGATTAGGGATAAAATCAGTATATCTTAGCTCAATGATAATACCCTAGTCATGTAATATGGATCTGATCCTTTAAAAACAATGGAAGGACAACCATTTTTTAATAGAAACATAAATATCTTTCCCGTCTCAATAATTTTTAGTGCATTCTTTGAAAAATACGGTAATTAGAAAACCCAAAAGTATTTCTTGTTTTTTAAACAGTTAAACTGTTTCATTATATCAAACAGTAAAAGCCGTCTGATGTAGGGAACCTAATATATCCAATCACTACCCAGCAGGAGTTGCCATTTATTAATTATTTTGTTTCTGAAACAAAAAAAGATATAATGTAGTTAGCAATGTATTGAGAGCTATCATGAAGTAGCTAGCATTGGATTAATATAGAAAAAATATGTAAGTAAATACATATACAAAGAAAAAAAGCCATGATCCTATTTGTAATTTTAGGTTAAAATTTACTAAAAATTTTGTAATTCCCAAAGGTATTTTACTACGGAATTCTATGTTATCAATAGTATTGTTTCCCCTTCAACGCTCCTCCCCCAAAGAGCTGTGTATCCCCACAAATGTCTCTGATTAAACTATGAAAGTGTCATAACTAATTTTACATTTAATGAAAACTTCTGAGGAAATTTTTTTCTTGCGTCAAAGCATCATACATTTGAACTAGATAAATGTGCTATCAACTATTTTCCCTCAATGGAAAACTAAAATATGAGCTGTAGTCAAAGGGAATACATTTTTGTCAGTATCATTTTCGTTAGTGCACTGGAATTGAGTTCAGACAGGTCAGCCTGAATATATTCAAAAATTATGGAGGAGGTAATTATAACTGTATGAATATCTAGGTAGCACGAATAGATACAAAAAGAGGTAGCCACATAAAACTTTTCAATATAGTTAACAAGTTTATTCTCTATAGCAAGAACCAAATTTTCATAAATACATTTGACTTCAGGTTTTTTAGGTTAATATTAGAAATCTAAGACATTTAAAATTAATTAGCTGTTTGGTTTCCTTCAACAGTTAAACCCCCCCTTTTTAAAAGAAAAAAAATAAAGTAACTTTCCAAATGGCTCTTCCATGTCTGTTTTCAGAAGAGAGGTGTCAGTCCTGAAACTCAAGCATTTCCCTGCCTGGCCATGATAATAACTAGGTCAGATGCAGATAACCAGTTGTTAAATGTCTAAGTAAGGCAGTGCCTTGTCCTTTTTCTTCTATTATTGTCAGTTGCAACAATTTATCCAGATGCTAGCAAGCTTATGTCCTGGAAACTTGTATATGTTCTGTACAGATCTGTGTGAAAAAAGTGCTTGAAAGTTATAACTAGAGCATGGTGAACAGCTGCACAAAGAAAAATTGCATGTGTCGATCTCATACATTATTTACAAGGCTCACAGATTTCTTGTATGTAGTGAACTGACCCCTGACTTTCACTCTTTTATGCCTTTTAAAAAAATCAGTATATCGATACTAAATAAATCAACTAATTCAATTGCAAATTGTGTGAATTCTCCACTCTAGGTCTAATCCAAAACTCAGGCAGCAATCACATCAAGTGGCGATTCCTTGTTCACCATAGGCTAAATGAAAAGTTGTTCCCATTACATCAAATGTTGTCCGTTATGATTCAAGTCATTATTTAGTTCCACCTTTTTGTGGAACAGCTTCCCTCATCCCTTCAGAAAGGTGAAAACATTTACTTTGTTAATTTCAAGCAAATTAATTGGTTTTCCTTTTTTTTATCTTCACTAAAAATAATGTATAAATAGTCATATGATCCAAAACCAAAACTGTTTCTATATCAAACAGATAAGATGTGATGCTTCAGCCTTTCAAAACTAATTTAAGAACAAAACTGAAATGTAAAATTCACAAAAGTAAATATTTCTTTACAAATTATTTGGGGCTTGAAAAATTGACAGTTTCAGAGAAAAAAACATCTGGAAACCTTCTGACCTTTTTAAGTCCCCTTTGCTGCACATACTGGTATATGTAATGAGTCTATATGTCTATGAAGAGGAAGATTATTTTCTAGCTCATGTTAGCACAGTGACACTAAATTAGTGGGCAGCAAATTCTTCACTTTGCTTATCTTCCTCTTATGTAGAAACCCATGAGACTCATATTTTATTTGTGAGTTTCCAGATGATTACTTTGATGCCATAGAAGTTTTGTGGGTTTTGCATATTCTAATATTATTTTAATTATCTTAATCTCATTCTTTTTTCTCTTTTCAAACCACAATATAGTTTGTCTCTTCTGGTATTTATATTGAAGTAAATATTCATCGTTCCACATCAAGGTGTCAGTCAAATACACAAAGGTCTTGAAGCTGTACTGGCACCTTCAACCTTTCAACATTGACTCTGATTTACTTAAAAATTCAGTCCTAAGTAATCAATACGTTCACCAAAGGAGATGGATTTTTACAGAAAAAAAAAGAGTGAGTTTATTTCTCATGAATAAGCATTTTCTGAACAAAGATGTGCTGGTGGTGAAACATTTCTTGTGTTATACAGCCACTAAGATGTAAATGTCTCTTCTTTTGAGAGAGATAAAAGATGAATAGTCTCCATCTGTATAACAAATATTTCAAAAAGCTACATGTGAAAGCAAACAGAAAGTGGATAAAATTGTGTGTAAAAACACAAAGGTAAAGCATAAAAGCATAAAGTAAAGCTTAATATATGAGTAGTAAAAGCAATAGCAATGTCATTTGTAATTAAAAATGAAAGTAATAGTAAAAAAAAGTTGAAGAAAATATAATGAATAAAAGAATCTAAGCCTGCAATGCAATTCATGCTCTGTAAATGCATTTGGACAATAAGAAATATGTCTCTTTTCACTTCTTTTCTGTTTTATTATTTTTAAATAAGACATAGATATAAAGAAGAATTTCTTTCCATGAGGGTGGTGAGACACTGTAAGAGGTTGCCCAGAGAAGTTCTGGATTCCCTGGCCAGGCTGTATGAGGCTTTAAGCAACCTGGTCTAGAGAAAGACATCCTTGCCCATGGCAGAATTGCTGGAACTAGATCACGCTGAAGGTCCCTGTCAAACCAAACCATTCTATGATTCTATGATTCTATGATACATGGAGTGACTTTGAAGACACGGCTGTATGTCTTTATATTGGAGTCTTCAGTCACTGTTTTTTCCTGCCATACAAGGCAGGTTAACTCCCTCTGATATTATCTACCTGCATTTCATAAACAAGAGCTGTTGACAGGGAGTGCAGTTGTAGCACACAAAGTCTGCATTTTCTGTTGTTAGCAGGAGCTTACTTTTACCGAAATTATAAAGAAAAGACACACATTAACATATATAGAAAAAGGAAGTTTTGCTTTTCATCTAAGGCATATGGAAGATGTCAAATGTTGAATATTGTATCTTGCCACTGACTACCTAGTTCCTGAAAAGTGCAGATCACATGGAACACACTGTTTTTTATAATTCTTATATAGACAATACATGGTCCCAATCTTGTAGATGTAAAGTGACGCCAATAACATTGCGGTAAATAACAGTCTTGTTCACAAACCTTCCATATATAGTACCATAAGGACTGCTTATTATGTTACTAAATTTGAAATAAGTTAAAGAAAAATATCATATGAAAAAATTATCTGCACTCAGATAAAAAAAGGATAGAGCAGAGTGTTCAAGTGTGAACAGAAGACAACAATGGCATCCAATTTATAAAGCTAACCAAAGTCGTCATAGCCTACACTGGGTATCTGTGTTACTTTTCTTTGTGCTTTATATAAATATTCCAGCTATTGCAGGTTTAAGACCTTTCAACTTTATATTTCAGTATAAATGCCCAAATCCATATGTCAACTTTATATTTCAGTATAAATGTCCAAATACATATCTTTAAATTTACTAATGAATACTTATGGAAAAATGAAGGGGGTCAACACATATCATCTTTAACTTAATTGTTACAGCAAAAAAACTATTTAGAAACATCTCTGTGATTGAGAACATGAACATTCATTTCTGCATAGAGAGAACCAATGAAGTTGTCCTGGTTATTATAGTCCAATTTAAGAAGCAGTACTATAGATATATTTTGATTTACTGAAGCTTTAATGAGATCAAAAACTACTGTATCTAGGTCTTGATTATACTCAGAGCATTTTTCTTGGATATGCAGAAATGAAGAATAATCACACCAATTGTGCTGTACTTAGAATGAAATCACACACCTTCTGTGTGAGGCATTTTCTGCACATTCATCAATCCAGCAATTTAGAATCTGTCTAACAGTTATCTTCCTAGATGTAGTTGAGAGCAAACTATGACAATGATTGTCCCAAGAAGAATGATTTTCATTTCCTTTAGACAGATGGATGGGGTTTTTTGCAGATGCTGAACATTTGTAGATGTCAGAAGTAGGCTTGTCAAAACATTGTTTCAGCAAACCAAACCCTTTGGATTTTTTTTTCTCTTCACAGAAACAAGAACTACTGCATGTGTCTTCAAAGTGTCTGTAAAGCTGCAAGGTGACTCAATATCCCCTACACCCCCATAGTTAGGATAAATTAAAATGTTTGTGAGATTAGATAGCAAATTTTAAATACAAAGTCAGATGCAAATACAAAGCCACATTTTATACTAAGGTTGATAATATAGACACTATTGTGGTCAAGAAGGTAGTCTCATGGGAGGGCAGATAAACCCTGATTCTGGTATACAAAGAACATGTCCATGACTTGACCATTGTTTTGTCTGTGTAGTTTCCTGTTTTGTTGCTAGCTTGTATTAAGGATTAATAATCAGGTGATTCACAAAAAAAATTAATATAAAAAGTTTCTATTTACATTATTCTTTCCTATATCATATTAATGCTGAGGAATTTTCTGCTACCTTTTCCAAAGATAACATCTGTTTGTATTATAATCCAAAATTTAACAAGCTTGTTTGAAGGAACCATCTTTGAATTTCCTATTTTTAAGTTCTCTGCATATACCATATGTGGGTGACTGCGTAACACAATGACAATGGTTTCATAACAAGCTAATGCTTAACTTGAGTAAAGGTTATGAGTCATTTGTTGATATTTCCGAGCAAGCATTGACATTTGAACTTCAAAACCCAAGACATACAGAGGCTTTTCTGTCAATTCAGTGAAAAGTGTGTCCATCACCAGCTTTCTCCACACTGAATATTCTTGGAAGAAATGTTCCACATAATGTAGTTACATAGAAACAATATTTTGCAAATTTTTTCACTAAATACCTTGTTCATCTACCTACCATCACAGTCAGAAGGTACAGTTGTTCCACAAAACTGTACCTAATTAAGTATTTAACAACTGATTTTCATTCAATATATTCCATTAACATATCATGTATCATCTAGCAAATCAATTATGTAGTGAGTTATGTTTAATGCTGGTATACCCCGTTCCTCAAGTGAGATGAGCAGTGCTGTCCCTTAAACTAGCTGCTGTGGTATAAATGAAGATTATGTGCTGAGATTTCCTACAGACTGAGCATGACCAGACACAATTGACACATTTTACTGTGTATCTAGAAGAAAACTGGCCTTGCAGGGTGGCATGCCTTATTGGCTTTCCTAGAGACACTGCTGGCTGCAGAAAGTCATCCTTCAACAAACACAGATGCCAGTAACAGTGATATTTATTTGTGTTTATTAAAAAATCCAAACTTTAATAATTAGGGTTATTAAATAAATAGGAGGATGACTTAAATTTCTGGATAGTTTATTTCTGTGAATTTAAAAAATATTCCAGGTAAGTGGGACAGGTTTTCTGACTGTGTCTGTGGAAAATAATTAAATAAACACGTTTAAAGAAAGTCTTAGGAAAGCTTAGCAAGAATTTTAAATTGATGCATTTTAGATATTTTCAGAAAAGATATCTTAAGCCCTTGAGGAAACTGCTGTTAGCACCTTTCTCTTTTCAACTGAGTCTGCACTAAACATGATTTGTCACAGTAAGGACTTCAACCATAAAGAGATTCCTTCTAAAAATATAAAACTTAGAATGATCTTTCTGGGTTTTTTAGAAGGGAAGATGACTTGAAGGTAAGAAAGTTTTATACATTTGTTTTCAAGTTAAGACTATTTTATTTTTATTTATAAATTTGATCTTGAGTTCTGATTCATTCACCCACACTACTTTGCTGTGTCTGAAGTCCAGAAATGGTAAAACTGTTTATTGCAGATTGTAACTCCCTATATGTCAGAGAGGTGGAAGGAATTTGAGACCAAAGTTTCCCTTGAAACGTACTCAAATTAAAAAGTAATATATTATTCAAATATTTCTTGATAATAAGAAAAAAGGCTCTGATGGCTTTTGGAGAACATTAAAATTTCAAACCTACTTGCAAGAAAAGCACAGAATTGGCACGGCATTACAGTTCATTATACACTTACAGAAGAAAAGAAATAAAAGACAAGAAAAGCACCTCTTTTAACACTCAGGGCCAGAAAGTTGATTTAATTTCTACCAAAACACTTTAAATAGTTTCTTGATGGGTGAAGTGTGTATCAGTTACATCAAGCAATTGAAATATTGATTAATAATTAAAAATTCCATTTGGGTGGAAATGTAACCACCACTTTCAATACCCTCATGAAATCTGAATTGCAGCAAGGACTTTGTGTGCAAGTGATATATTGACAATTTAAAAATGCAGAAATTAAAAATATCTCATCAATAAATCATTTAAAATTTCATATACTATTCAAAAGCTTTTGTCAAGTATGCAGCTAATCACTGCATAAAACAGATGTATGGAAAAATCTTATTATATCTATGTCTGCTGCCTTTTCTTTTATTAGTCAGAATGATTCTTACAACAAAATCTTTCGTGGAAAATTTTAAGGTAGAATGCTCATTGAAAGAGATTTTCTCATACCATGAAATCTTATTATTCAAATAAGTCCTATCCTGTTATTTCCTGATCACATTTTAAACTCAGTGATGCAGAAGTTATTCTGCTAGCTGCTTTGTTTTCAGGTGTGCAAAGTAAAACTAAGGTGTTGGGTGTTTTGAGGGTTTTTCTCTGTAGGAATAAGGGAGAAATTCAAACCTATGATGCCATATCATTTTATAATGCCATATCACTATAAAAGTAAAAAAAAAAATTATAAAGATGGTTCACTGTATCTAAATATAATGAACCAATGGCTAATTCTTGAAATTTGACAGCATGATCTCTAAGGTGTTAGCTGTTCCTCCTTATAAAACCACTATAAAGTCACTAATATCTATAGGAATGCTTTGCAGGTTAACAGTCAGTTCTGGAAGATGAGAAAACTAATGCTGATATTTTCTGACAGCAATACATGAGTTGGAGCTTATTGTTGAAAGGGACCAAGGCAGCAGTCTCTAGGTGACCCTGTTTGAGCAGAGGGCCATCTTCATATGAGTCTTCTAACCTCAACCATTCAGTGTTAATTTAGAGACCAGGGTGAATTCAGTAGGGCAACTCTCTGCCTTCTTCATTATCCTTTCTTCCTCTACCCCACTTGACAAATATTCAGGAACCATCACCCACTGCCCCATCCTCATTGTTGGGCTGCTTATTGCCAGGCCCTTGTGCACAGGGCACTGATTTTTCATCACAGGAACTGATAAATTAGGGGTGAAAACAGATATGTTTTCAGATACATTTGGTCTTGAGGCCCTTCAAGGCCTCAAGACCAAATGTATCTGCACTGCATGAAAAACGGTGGGTTGCAGCTCCACAGGTATTCCTTCAGAAAACCTTTACCTCCTCTCTCCCAGAGCTTGCTCCCATCTGTCCAGTTGCAAGAACCTATGGGTTCTGTACAGGGGTTATCTGGAGCAGCCCCTGTCTGGTTCTGTCTGGTCCAGAAATGGGTGGGGGAATGGTGGACAGTGAGCTGAACACAAACCAGCACAAGCCACCCTTTAGCAATACAGTCCAAGGGTATGCTGGGCTGCATAAGGAAGTATCTTGGCAGTAAGCCTTGAAAGATTGCTTGGAACTGAATCTGCCAAGGGATTCCAGAGGCAGCAAGGGCTTCCCTAAATGTCTATGTGGCAAAGACCAGGGAAAATATGAGCCCATTGCTGAATAGGGCAGGAGATATGTTGCCTTGGCTTCAGTGATAAGGCGGAGGTGAAAACTCACCGTCAAGGCCACAGGAAGATACCAAAACATCTTGCACAGCAGGATTTCCCTCTTTGGGGCATCTACTTTCCTGCCTGGGTGGCCGACATTAAATGGCTTCTTGGAACACAGTGACATCATGGAGTGTGACTGTGACATCTCAACCTTGCTGCTTTTCAGCAGCCACAGGCTCTGTCTCCTGGCACTCTGTCCAGGACTCCTGCAGGCACACACACAAAAGGTGAGCAGGCTCCAGAAGGATTGGAGTCTTTCTCTTTAAGCTTTGGCTTGGTAGAGAGCAGCAGCTCCAGGGACTGAGCAAAGGAAGCCTCTTCCAGTCTCCTCTGCCCAGTTGTGAGACCCTGTGGGTCCTGCACAGGAATTGTCCCGGGGCTGTGAGTGCCAGGAGGGTGCTGGGGCTTTCCAGCACTGAAGGCTCTCTGCCTTTCCCTGCTATGCCTTCAGGTAGCCTGTGCTAAACTGGGCAATGTCTGGGAGGCATTATGGGGTCTTGGGGGGTTTGGACACAGCAGGTCTTTCCTCAGGGGCTCCTGACAACTCACCAGAGCCTGCCCCAGAGCTCTCACCCATCTAGCTTGAGCTCTGTGGAGGTGTGGAGGAGACCAGGCCTTCCCTTCCTGCTCTCCCTCCCTCTCTACCTCCTGCCATGGAGAAGACCTCCAAAGGGTCTGCCCACCCTCCTTCCAGGTCCCAGTGGGAGCCTTTCCAGCCTAGGGCCACATGGGCTTTCCCTGGTGCACAGGCAGAAGGTTTCCCCAGCACCTCAACCTCCAGTAAGGGCTGCTTTCCTGTGGGCAGTAAGGGCAGAAGGCAGGGGTGCAGGGCTGTCCTTGGGGCTAGCTTGCCCACAGGGCACCTACTGCTGCTGCTGTTGTTGCTGCTGCTGCTGCTTTGAAGGCCAGAAAGTGACCCTTTCAGGAGACCCTTACCAGCCGTATCCCACAGCTTGCTTGGGCTTTCCTTGCTTTTCCCCTCCGAGGACCAGAGAACGCCAGGCACCCAGGCACTTTGCATGTCTCCCTGGGCAGGACCAGGTGCGGGGTACTGAGGAAGCCCTGGAGGAGAGACTCTGCTACAAGGGGCAGCATGAGCCAGCTGCTGCCAGCAGGGCCATCGGAAAGGGCAGCAGCAGATGGCCTATGCCCCATCTGCCTGGGTGACCTTGAAAATGCCACCTACGTGGAGGTCTGTTGGCACCGCTTTTGCTTCATCTGCATTTGGGAATGGGCCAAACTGACAAAGACCTGCCCACTGTGCAAGCAGCCCTTCAAGCGACTGCTGAGCACTGTGACAGCGGACAACAACCAACGAGGAATACGTGGCTGTCTGGTCTGCCCGCCATCAAAGGCAGGTGGCCAGAATCCGGAGCAGATCCCCACAGCTGCACTACAACCTGAGTCACAGGCATACTGACACCAAGGCCTCCACAGGGAGAAGGGGGACTGTGGGAACAGACTGACTGCAGAGGGGTCCAGTATCTGTGGGGCCCTCCGATGACACTTCCCAGCAGGCTGCTGCAGCCAGCACTTCTTGTGAGGGGAACACCACCAAGGGAGTGGCACCACAAGGGAGCATCTGGCTAGCCCTGCAGCTATGCCAGACATCAGGTGCAGAAGCAGGCCTGCCACACACCCTGCAACAGTCTGACCTCTTCCACCTGCAATAAACAGCCAGGAGCGTCCAATTTTGAGATGTGTATCATGATTTCAATTATTCTGCTGCAACAGAAGATGTTTCTCTTCTGCTTTCCCTGCTTCCCACTTCCAAGCACTGGGGCAGAGGCATCCAAGGCCTTTCCCCAGCAGCTACTCTTGCTGGTGCCTCTGTACCCAAATGTTCTTGACATTCTTTAGGCCTTACTCTCAGTCCATCTCTGACAGCAGTGGCTGAAATTCCTACCACCCAAGTCCCCATGGCTGTGGCTGGCAGGCAGGAGGAGGCTTGTTTTGTTCTTCTGGCTAAATGTTCTCTGAGAATGGGAGTTCAGAAGTGGTATTAGAGAGTCTGTATTGAAGGGAAGCCTGGATAGCCTATTTCCAGCAAAAAGTCAGGGGTAAATCCACATGAAGTAGCTTTGGCTACTTTCTCCACCATGAGAAGTCACACACAGTTACAGAAGTGCCTCGAACAACGTTTAAGAAAGCATCAATCCACAAACTCTCCAAACTCATCTTTATCTATGAGCCATTTTCAAGGGATGGAAACATGCCAGCACTGACACAAAAACTAAACTGTAAACCACAAGAAGATACAGTGCACAGTTCTCCTTGGTTTGCACCTACAAGACTTCCCAAGACACGGACAGTTGCTCAGCATTGGCACTAAACTGGTCAATCCCAGTGACCAAGTCTGAAGCAAGTTGTCCCTGTAGTTCTGTCTGGTCCAGCAACAGCCCAGCTCCTTCACTCTCTGAGCCAGGCACGTGCCAAAGCAACTCTGCAGACGGGATCCTGGGGGACAGCAAGCAGCAAAGGACCATGTCCTCTATAGGAGAAAGTTTCACGAAGGATGTCTGGACTTCAGGCAGCTCTCTTGAAAACTGTTTATTGCATAGGCAAAGTTACAGCATTTCAGGGAGTGGGTATCCAGAGCCAGCCCTACAGCTGTCAGCTCCAGCTGTAGGCATACCTGAAGCCGCCTTCTGTTCAAGTTACAAAGCATTTTATACTTTTCTTTGCTGAGTATCTTAATACATAACAACCAATAAGCATCATATACAATACTTTTACATTTGCCTATAGCCTATCATAGCTACTACCATCACCATATTATAGTCATTATTATCCAATCACAAGAGTAAGTAAGTTACAAGTTAAGCTTACAATGGAAAATTCTCAGACTTCTTTTCTTCTTGCTACATCAACTCTTCTTGTTTGCCTGCAACAGCTCTTTTTGGTAAAGACATGTTTTCTATTTACTTATGCTCTTCTTGAGACTTATTTACTTGATGAAAAACATGTCTTTCTTTGTAGTCACATACCTTTGTCCTATTCATAAAAATCTCCTTCCAACTCATCTCCAACCTTTGCCTTCTCAGTTACTCAGTGGTCAGTGTTTCAGCAAAACATCTTTTACTCTATATCAAAACTTGCTTTCATTTCTATCTCATCCTCAGTTTCTACATTCAGAGATCTTTCTGCCAAGCCTACATATCTGTGAAACTTTCTTACCAAACTTTCATCCTCTCCAACAGTCCTCTGTACAGGACAAGCAGAAAAGGGCTCTGAGGAGGACTACTGGAGAAAACTTGTCAGTGGAAAGGTGCAAGGTGAGGGCCCAGAGCAGATCTCTGCAACAGGGCTCCAACTTGTGTGTTGAGAAGATGATGTCAGGTTCTCCACAGCAGTGCCTGGTGGTAGAATGAGAGGCAGCAGGCCTCACCTGACATGAGACAAGTTCGTACTAGAGAGGAAGGGCAACCTTCTTCCCTATGGAGACTTTCCAGAGTAGAGCAGGGTGCCTAGAGAGGCTGTACTGTCTGCATCCTTGGGGGTTTTCAAGACCAGGCTGAGGAAAGCCATCAGCTGCATCATCACACCTTCTGGTTGAACAGGGGGCTTCACTGCAGTTCTCCCGGCATCATTTTCAACCTGAATTTTACAATGAGCTTATGATTTTCATTTTCTCTTTTCATTCTTCTTCCTCCCACATCCGGTTGGAACCAGATGGAGATAGCTGAAAAAGTATTTCTTTAACTCACCATGCAAGTAAGCAAAAATAGATGTAGCGGTTCAGAACAATGTATACATCTAGCCAAGACTTCATTTTGAACAGTGTTCACTATTAATTTTCTAGGGAATAATAAAAATCAACATGATGTTTATCCCTCAAATTTTCCAGGCCTCAATTATTGTCTGCTGTGGAGATTTTTTTAACATAATTTGTTACTCAGTAACTCCACAATGGGTCCCTCTGACAAATATTTTTCCAGAATTCCTGCAGACTCTTGTAAAAATTCTGGCAACCATAATATGAGTCCTTTGAAGAAAAGCCTTCTTTGGTTTGTTTGAATCTGCCCAAAATTATATTTTTGGTGGCCTCATTTTTACCTCAAAATACATTGTTATAAGCTGATTCCTATACTTGATATCCAACCACTTGTGCCCCACCCTAATGCTTACTAAATGTGTTTACTCTAGGTGTATTTATTTGGAAAAGAAACTGGTGAAGAACTGTACATTTTATTTTCAGGAGCAACTGAGGGAGCAGGGGTTGTTTAGCCTGGAAAAAGGAGGCTCTTGGGAGACCTTATCGCTCTTTACAACTGCCTAAAAGGAGGCTGTACCTCGGTGCAGGTTGGCCTCTTCTCCCTGCCAACTGGTGACAGGATGAGAGGACATGGCACCAGGGGAGGTTCACGTTGGATATAAGGAAGAATTTCTTCATGGATAAGGTTGTTAAGCATTAGAAAGGACTTCAAGGGAGGTGGTGGAGTCATCATCCCTGGAGGTATTTGTTCCAAGATATGATTGGACATGGCACTTAGTGCTGTGGTCTATTTGACATGGCGGTGATTGGTCAAAGGTTGGATTCAGTAACCTTGGAGGTCTTTTCCATCCTAAATGATTCTGTGATTCTGTGATTTCTACCAATTAGCAATTGATAGAAATAAGGGAAAAATAGAAATGTTTTCTGTTTACTAAATGAAAGGTGTCTTTCTTAGGAATATTGCAAGATAAATAGTTCATCATTTTACTGTCTACTTACTTCAGGGTCTGCTTGAGAGTAACAGGGAAGACAACCTCTTTCCTAAAAAAGTCATATTTTATGATGCATAGATTTGAGAGAATCAGACCTGCAAATATGGAGAAATTGCACTAAATATATTTTTACTTTTGTCAGCATAAAATGTTGTACTAGAGTATATGGTTTCAACAGTGTTACTGCCAATTCAAACCTCAGTAGTTATTTGGACTTGTTATAAATTGTAGAACCATTAATACAATAGCCTAGATATTTGATGTCATTTTGACATTGTGTTAACACATATCTCATTCTCTAAGTTTACGGACTAACACATAGTTGGAAGTGGATTTGATCAAACATATCGTCGAAAAGTTACATCTCATTTCTTTTATAAGAAATCTCCTAACAAAAAGCAATTTTGCCAAAATCTTTAACAAGCAAGTGCTAAGGTCTACAAAAGAAATATCTTATCAGCCCACCACTGGTTTTTACTGTCAGAGCTGAGAAAATATAAGCTTCTTTTCCAGGCAGAATATTTTTTTAAAGAGTTGTTTCTAACAATTTTGAAATTTGGGATTATAATCTGAAAACCCCACAAACAAAGAAACTCATCCAACAAAAATTATGCTTCTCAAAACAACATTAACCTGGAATTAGGTTGCATTTGATTTTTTTTGTGACTACAGAAAGGAAGAGGAAAATTAATTTTAATTACACTGAAACGTTTGTACTTGAACCCACACCTACTACATAAAACAGTAGACTCCCAGTGATACAATCAACATATTGTGATAACATGCTATGCCTTGCTAAGAATGCTCAAATAACTTCTTTACACATATGATCATGAAGAGTATTGGTATTTTTGTGTACGGTCTCTCAATATGCAACAGGTTGACAGTTAAAATGCTGTTATCAGTCATATGAAGGAGCTTGTAGAGACCTTGTTTCTCACCTTTTCATTTTTATTTCATTTTGAAAACAGAGCAAAATCTTTAGAGATGAGAGAGCTTCATAGTTGGAACACACCAGGAAAAAATCAACTTAGATTATACGAATCTGTTAATAGAATCACAGAACAGCCCAGGTTGGAATGCTTCTGTAAATATCATCTGCTCCGATCTTTTGTGGGAAAGGGAGATTAGAAGAGTTTATCTAGCACCCCTTGAGGAGGTTGTTCCAGTGAATGATTGTTCTTACTATAAAAAACCTTTCCCAGTGCAATTTGTACTCCTTGCCTCTGTTTTCTCTGCATGGCTCCTTGTGAAGGGAGATCCTTCTCTTTGTAGCTGCCCTTTGAGCTCTGGAATACTGTGATGAGGTCCCTCATGAGCCTTCTCCATTAAGATGAGATCTAGGTGCTTCAGTGTTTCCTCATAGGTCAGGTTCTCCAGCTCTTTGATCATCTTTGTGACTCTCCTTTGGACATTCTCCAGTCTGCCTGCATTTTCTTCAATTGTGAAAACCAGAACCGAACACAATACTCCAGATGAGGCCTGACAAACTCTGAGTGGAAAGACAACAACTTTAACTCTGCTAGTAATGTCCCTGTGAAAGCAGCCTGGAAGAAGGTTTTTTGACCTGACCCATCAATTTAGCCTCCAAAAATCCACCAAATAACAATCAAATAATTGTTTTCTTTTCTTTCTCTAATGTTAGAAAACAGATATAGAGTTATCAATTTTAGTTTTGTCTTACTATGCTAACTTTTATGCCTTTCATTTATCTGAGACACTCAAATTACAAATAAGGGATCCATCATTATGCTAAAAGGCCTAGGCAGGTCTTCTGTATTATGATTATTCTTACAATATCAAGCCTGGCTGGAACAGCTGTGATTAAAAGCAATTTTTTAAAAGCCAGAATGTTTCCTGAGAGGCATACTGATTTCAGTGAATTTTTCAAAGGAAAGTTTTCTGCAGTCAAGAGCTTCCTGGTCACCTCTAAAGAGAAAGAGTGAGGAAACGAGATGAATTTAAAACCTCAGGTATTATATTGAAAAAAAAATCAATTTTTGACAGAATTCCATTGCCAAAAGACCATTTGTGGCCATTCCAGTGTGGAATAGAAGCAAAGTTTGAGGTTTTAAAAGTTCTTTTTCTGCCAAGTTCTCTACCATATGTGATGACACTTACTGTGAACCATCATTTCCAGAATATCCACTTGTGGTTCAGTGAAACCACTTTCTTATTCTGTGGGTTGTCTCAAGACACAAAGAATTACTTATACTTTGATATGTGTAACCAAAAACTATAAAATAACTGAAAGTGAGTGCAAGAAATAAACTATGAGTTTCATATTAAGGGTTTTTTATGTACTGTCTATTAGCAGGGAAAACAGCACAATAGTCCTGTCATTGTTCCATTCTGGGGTTTGCTTCAAGCTCTAATGCAAAAAAAAAAAAAGGCAAAGTTTCACAGGTTAAGTTTTATGCCCACTGTTACCTAGCAAGGTGATATGATTTAACAATTCTGAAAAAATATTCAGAAGAATATTTCCACTTTAACACTGTAAGTGTTAAAGTTATTATAGTAAATGCTTTTGATGTACAGATTCACATGGAACCTTACAGGTGTAGGGGATTTGTTGGGCTGCAACTAAGTAAACTGAGGGAATTGAACAAGGTCCTTGCAAAAGCATGCCATAGTTTTTGAAAGAACAAGTCTTTGCTGACTGAAGAAAGGCAAATGCTTCCTCCACCTTCATAAAAGAGGCAAACTCACCAATCTGGGAAATCAGAGATTAGTCTGTTTTATTCAGTCCAGCAGTTAATTGCCTCTGATCAACCTGATTGTCTTGATATAAGGAAGATATGATAAACAGATTGGAAATGTGATTGAAGAGACAGAAGGGGATATCATTTACCTTGTGTGACTGAAGGGAAAGCAGGGGATATAATTTACCACAACTTTGTTATTCTTCCAACAGTGGCTCCTATAATATTTTTGCATCCAAGTTAGGAAGGCCCATTCAAGGTTTAAATTGATGGGCCAGATGGCTACACAACCCATCTGTTTGGATGACTGGACTCAGAGGGTAGTGGTTAATGAGTTCTACTCTACCCAGAGACCAGTAGTAAGTGGGGTAATGCAGAAATCTACCCTGCGGGACTAGTCTTGTCTAACAACTTCATAAATGAGTAGGTGACAGAGTGCAGTCTCATCAAGCTTGCAAATGACCCCAAATTGGGCTAACTAGTTCATATGCCCGAGGGCAGGGCAAAAGGACCTACACAGGCTGGAAGAACGGGTCACAAGGAATCTCACAAAGTATAAGGAAAAATTTAAAATGCTACACCTGGGAAGGAAGAGCTCCTTGAAGTGGCACAAACAGAAGACTGAGGGCAGCTCTGGCAGACATCAAGCAGTGCATGAGCAAGCAGTGGTCTAGCACCAAGGAGAGCCAGCAGACTCCTAAGCTTTATTTACGGGAGTTGAAACAAAGCATGGAGGGGCTGCTATTGAGTTTTGGTCAGTCCAGCACAGGTAATACGTTGCTAAACAGGAAGAAGCTCGAAGGTAGAGAAAAATCTAAATGTCTTTTACCTTATAAAGGTTCATAAAGGGCCAAAGAGTAATCTGCACAACATGGCTGGTCAGACAGCACAAAGGATAGTGCCACATGCTGTGCTTGACTAACTCTTATTATTCTGTACTCACTGCTTTATAGTGAGACTGTAAAGCCCCCAAATTGATAAGTGTAAAAATTGTTCCATAAAAATTATATTACTGTAAAAGCCAACTTTGTCTGGGAAATGGCACTAATAGGATTAATGATAGAAAAGCTGTGAGAAATTCTTTGTGCTTTATTTCTAGCAGGCAACTGGGACTTGATTGATTCTTGTGGCACCACTGCACAGACTTGCCTACACTACCTCATGGAAGCTTGTTAGCAGTCTCCTCCAGCATGAGGTCTGCAGCAGGATCTGCAGGGAGTCAGGTGCTGGCACAGCTGGCACATGCAATCCTGCAGCCATGCATGGAAGGGAGGAAGGGAGGAGGAGACGGGGGAAGGGAGAAGAGGAGGAGGGAAGGGAGGAAGGGAGAGGTAAGAGAAGGAATTCAGAAGGAAGGAATTCGGACGGAAGGAATTCGGAAGGAAGGAAGGAAGGAAGGAAGGAAGGAAGGAAGGAAGGAAGGAAGGAAGGAAGGAAGGAAGGAAGGAAGGAAGGAAGGAAGGAAAAGAGGGAGGGAGGAAGGATCCTTCTGTAAATACTACTCTTAAGGCCCATCCTTTGAACTAAAATTGTTTTGATGTGACTGTGGGGAGTAAGGAGGAGGACTAGTCCTAAACAAAATGCATACTTCCAATGTACCTCAACTTTGTGTAAGACAATAAGAAATTAAAGAAAAACAAAAGCAATGTGAAAACTTATTATGGTGTAATTATGCTAGTGCATAACTTCAAAGACCTGTTTGTAAGTTTATGTAGAATGGTTATAAGGTATGAAAAAATAAATGGGAAGTTAGCTGCTTCTCTCTCTTTTCTGAGAATATGCTTGTTTCATTATCAACTTTTTTCCCTCCACAGCACATTTTATAGCCAAAATGTCATTGCATTAAGAATTTTAGCCTCATTTGCATAATGCTAATAGCACGAAGGCAGGTTTGCTTAACTACCCATACAGGAATGGGATTGCTGCAGCTCTGGAAGAAATGGATCCACTTGTTAAAATAAAAAAAGAAAAGTAGCTGATACTAGACTGTCAGCCAGAAACTGATTTTGCTGCTAATGCAAACAGTTCTATTATCTCAACTAAGCAGACATGTGTCATTAATTCAAAAAAAAACATTCCAAAAATCCTCTACCTCATGATGCTTTTATTTTGCACTTGATGGGGGTTATTACTGAAATAATATAACAGGACTTCAGTTGACAGGATGCAAAAAAATCAAAATTAGGACAAACTATGGCATTTTATTTTTTCCTTCTTAAAGAGAAAATAAAAAATCTTTACTGATCCCCAAATAGAGTTTCAAACACTTGACTGTTAAGATGAAGCCAGAAGTACAGCATGCCTGCAATATCCTTATAGCTCTTCGTGGGAATTCAAGGCACAGAGGCAATTAAGATTTTCTTAATGTTATTGTAAAGGGATCTTTTCACCGGATGAAATGGTTAAAACAATCCTAACTGCACTGATTGACATAAGCTCTGCATCTTGGCTCTTAAGGAGAATTTTAATCTTTTGAAGTTGTATAGATTGGATTCTCTTTACGCAAAGAAAGAAATAAACAAAATAGCCCTTTAACAAATTTATGAAACAATTCTACTTACAGGAAAGTACATCAAAAATTTTCTAGATATTTTCTGACTTTAAGGTAGTGACATAATCCATTCTAAAGGAAAAAAGGTAAATTTAACCATATTAGGCAGCTTCTTACCTATAAAAAGAATATATTTTTATATCTGCTGCATAGTTTTTAGCAACTTTTTAGCAACTTGATATTTGCAAACAAAAATGGGATTGATGTGGACAAGTTTGTATGAAGCTCTATAAAACATAAAAATCTATATTTATTATCAAGAAAATTTTAATCATACTGCAAAGGATGTCTTTCAGGTTTTCTTCATTTTTTATAGTTGATGTTTGTAGTTTCTAATAACATTAAAAAAAAAAAAAAAAAAAAAACGAAGCCACACCATTGGTTCTCCAAAGAAGCAAAGAAGTAGTCTACAGAAAAGAAAATATTTTTACCTGTATGTGTACATCATGAAAGATATAGGATCATCTTTAGCCACACAAAAAGAAATTTATCCTATTATCGGTCACAAAAGAAATCTTTTGCTTTATTAAAAGTATCTAATAATTCTGGAAAGATTTTAAAGTTTGCTGAAATATGAAAATTGGAAATAGTGTTTACCGTTTTAAATTATGGTCATGGGTCTAAGCAAGGAAATATATGGAAGGGCTGATATCAAGTAACAAGCACTAACTGTGAATGGATCTTTGTGAGGGAGTTCAGAAATATGATACAGGAGATTAGGAAAGAAAAGTTAGAAAAGCCAGTAGTCTCCAAAGAATTTCACAAAAGAAGGAAAAATAAAATCTCTTAATTAATATTCTTTCATAGGGGAATGTATGTTCTTGATCAAAAAAGTAATTAGTTTCTTTCAATCAAAAATTACCAGAGAGTAGAAGGAAGATAGATTCAAATAACACCATGTGGCCCAAACCTGTCAGAATTAAAGGTAATTGCAGTGGTTAATTATTGAATTATGTTCAATTGTTTATGCAAGAAAAATATGACCAAATGCATTTCAAGCAGATATTCTCAGGGGAACCAGGAGCCTAATGCGCTTGTAATGTGTCAATTCAGAATGCCTCTTCTTACAAAGCATGTCCAAAACAGTTAGTTATATTTGGTAGTATTGTTTTTCAACTTGCCTGTCATTTAATCTATATTTTTTAAATGGCTTAGATAAATTGTTTCTATCAAAAGTTAAATTTTCATTTCTTGAGGCAGGTTCTGCTCACATCAGTCTTGTTAGTCAGTACAAATATTTAACAAAAATTTATATAAGGTCTCTTGTAAACTGAATGCAAGTAAAATGTACAGAGGACAAAAATAGAAATGTCCAATTTCCTACCATGAAGTAAAGAGGAAAAATGTCCTGATTTTAAAGGTATTTTAGATCTTGAGAAATACAAAAATTTCCTGTTACCCTACTAAATTTGGGCATACATGAGACAAGTAGGAACAGAAATATGATGTGACCTAGCCATCTAAATACTTCTCTTCACGGTGCAAAATGATCAATGCATCCATGTCAAGATTTTCATGGAAAGAAAAGAATGCTTCAAAACTGAAACCCAAAATGTCTGGCTCGAGTGTGGGAAGCTCAAGCTGGATATTGGCAAAGAGTAACCCTGTCATGTTGAGACACGGTTGGTTGCTCAAAATCATATGGGAGTCATATTTTACAGTATTAATCTTCTTTTCTTTCAAAAGTGAACCAAAGACTGTTTTCTTTAAAATAAGCTTTACTTTAAGTATGTTTTTCTGCATATATGTATATTTAGACCACTGCCCCACAGCATAGGCTACCAGGGGATTCTGTAGTTTGCTGCCCTCACTAATGACTCTGCGCTGTGGAATTTAGTTCTAGCAGAGAGAAATTATGTTCAGGTTATATCCTTTAATCCTTCCAGATTGAAGTGTTGTATTGATTTATTAATGGTTCATAATTAACACGTAATCAAAAGACTATGTAATTATGAGAAAAACAAAAAATATAAACTGAACTATTGGACACTTGTTGATACAGACTTGCAAATTTCTTAACAACCTCTGCTAACCAATCTCAAATGGCTGGCTTACACACATAGGTGCACATGCACACAGACAGGTTTGCATGCAGCCGACAGCACCCACCTGCCTCGCCCACCCCTTTCCCTCCTCAGGGTCCCCAAGGTTTCTCTGCATTGTGTTACTGCAGTGGGCCAGTTGGGACCGCAGATAAACCCTTTTACTTGCAATAGTTACTTAATAGTTACTAGATTTACCTCTGGCTCTCAGGAGTGTTATGTATTTTATATTAATCTCTGCCAGACCAGAATAAAGATAATTATTCCAACAAATCGTTTTCAGACTACATGCAGTTATAATGAGTCTCTCAGAATGAGAGTTTAGCTTGGACACTTCTGTAAAATAAAAACACATGGTTTCAAGGACGTTAACATAGAGAACAGATTTCAGTCTGAGTTCACAACACCCTCATTAATAGCTTTATGATTTGAGCTGTTTAGAAAGAAAAGCAGAGATCTTTTCACTTTTACTGTGAAAAAAAATTAGAATATCTTATCTCTTGAGCGTGCACAGGACCAAGACCTAGTGACTATGTGACCGAACTGCTGAGAGCTACAATGCCAATGGAACTTTGCTCATTGAGAATAAAGCGGTATAAGAGTACTTTAGCAATGCAATGAAATTCTGCTTAAAATTAGTTTTACAAGAGATATTAGAAGTCTTCTTTTTTTTTTTTTCTGTTCCAAAAATGTGGTCTTTGGCCTCTCTGTCATTTAGGAAACCTTCTTGAAAATACCATGTGTTTAGAAAATCTAAATAATTTTGATTTCTGTAAATACAGTAGAAATGTCCCCCTATACTTTTGAGAGATGATATAGTTATTTCAAAGAGAAATAAAAAGACATAAATGAAATAATATAATAAACTGTTTTAGGTTTTTGTTTGTTTTCATTAAGTAAAGCCCATCTCCCAAGGCTGTTATTTCAATATAATGTACTTAGGAGTGTAATAGCTATCTATTTGCATTGTCTTGATTATTATTACTGAGATTGGCAGTAATACTCTTTAAAGATATTTATCTGTAATTGAGAACTAAATAACTGTGCAGTTCAAAGAGTTATAAAATACACTTTCATTTCTGTTTAGATCAAAGGTCACATATTTGCTAAGTGAATTTTACTTGGTTAGGAAATGAGACACCAAGCAATAAGAACAGGTAGAATCAACATGTTCACAAAGATGCCAGAGATGTTGTTTCACAGGAGCTGGATATGTACGAACAGCATTAAGGAAGACTCAGAAATAAACAGTTATTATGAATTTGCCTTCTGACAACAAGGTTGTCTTCTTTCCTGAAGGTATTTTCTTAGTTCCAACCATATTTCCACACGTAGCCCAAATCCACTCACAATTCATTTTCAAATTGTAAAACTGCCTAGCTTTGAATGAATTTGCTGTGTTCACATTCACATATTCAAACTGTGCAGGATTAACCCATTTAAGCTATAATAGGTTATTTTTTAAAAAACACAGACAAGCTATCACAATATACAGGTTAATAGCAATTACAAAATTTTCTTGATAGGTAGCCTACAGTAACAGATCATAATGGTGTCTTGCAATGAAAATGAAGCAGAAAACTCTTTTCTCATGATCTATTTTACTGTGAGGTAAGTGCACATGGTTCCTATAGACTGGCTGATGTGTTGTGAGGCCCTACACTTCTTGATCACTATGTAATTTATGTGCCCATTCCTTTAATGACACTTGGAAAATAGTCAGTGTAAGTCAGGCAGTTTCTGCTAAAAATGAAGAGAACAGGCTGCTTCTGAGTGAGAACTTTCTTGTTAATTACGGAACTATTGCCTTTGAGACTTTCTGACATAATTGTTGGCACAAGAAATGAAGTTAAAACTGAGCCAGGAAAAGAGATATGAGTGGCACATCACTTCCTCAATATGTGGCTCATTCACCAAGAAAAGGATTCCTAGATAATATTTTTTTTGGCTACTCTAACTGATTTTAACTTTCTACTCTAACTTAACTCACTTTTTTCTTGACCTCATTCTTACTCATTAAAGTTAGCTGTGAAGATCTTTTAAACAGTTCTGCAATGCCAAATAACACTTACAGTCTGTTGCTTGTAGATGTCCAGAAAAACACCAGATGGTTGATTCTGGTCATTCTAGTTGGGTATTATATCACATCTGAACTGATTTACTACAGAGACACCTTAAGATCTTTTTTACTCACTACTGTTTTATTGAATAAACAGATGTTTCATTTCCGATAATCCCAGATAAAAATCCAAGAAACTCAAATAAATCAAGTCATCAATAGAAGTCTTCTGGTTCTAACTGCAAAATGTCTGAGCTTTAACCCAGTCAATTTGTTTCATCCCAATTAAGCGTAAATATTTAAAAGCATCCTGTTACCTTGAAACATCATTTATGTCTTGACAAGAGAATCCACAGATATTAACTCAGTCCTTTCCTTTTCCATAACTTTGCTAAATAAAATTTCCATAATCAAAACAATTAACAAACTATCTAAGAAATTATTAGAAACATTCACATCAAAGAAGAAAATCTAGAATCAGATTCCAATACTAAAAGCAATAGACTTAAATTCTATAGATACACAACATTTTTCGCCTGCAATAATCTACTATAATCCCTTTACTTAAAGAACACTTCTTACCTACAGTTTTGGGGATGTATAATGTAAAACCAAGTTTCAAGCCAGGTGGATTAGAAAGATATACCCATCCTAAAGTCCCACCAATTTTCAAATCCTTATCCTAGAACAAAGTCTCCTATCTTCACTCAGATGTATTATCAATTGAAAAACCAGATTGTACCTATGTCTCCAGCAATAACTGTCAGTGACTAATTACAGGTGAAGATGAAGTAGGGGTAAAGGATCACATGTTTTATGTTACCTATTAATGAATATTTCTAACTTTTTTATTTGCTTGGCCATTATTATTCCATACATCACCATTGCCAGCTCTTCTCATTTACCCTTCTCTGACTCTCCCTTTGTTTTTCCCTTTTTAATCCCTGCACTTAGGATTCTAAGGCAAGGTTATGGTTGTTACAATTTTTTGTTTAATTTATTGAATTGATCTTTTGTCAAGTTGGCTAAAAATCAGCTACAAAGACTACAAAAAAGATAACTCTTTAAAGTATGATCATTTGAAAATAAATGTCTTTCATGTATATTTTCATTTTAAAACAGAAGCGTTACTTTAATGCTTTTCCAAGTTTTTTCCAGGAACTTAAATTATGTGTTTAAGTTACTTCTTCATATATTTTGAGGAATAAATTATTCTCCCTTCAGGTTAAGAAGTTTCTGTCAAGCTATTATCCACAAAAGTTTATGGTTTTTATTTTTACAAGAACTTATAACAAAGCACCAAAATCACCAAAGCACTTGGGATGACAATAGTCCATAGGTTCTTTCTAGGTCTGGAAAACAAAGTGCACAGAGATCAATAGCAAGGAAAGCATGTATTGTCTGAACTCTTTTATTAAAATTCCAGTTTCTAAGCATCAGTTGCTGCACATGCATCTGGCCAGCCTAAATACAAAGTGTGCTTGAAAGAGAGAAGTTAGTATAATTCAGCAAATTGAAAATCTGTGTTCTCAGCTGTGCAAGACTACGAAACTTATCTCCTTTCTAAAATGTGCTTCACAAAGATTTTTCTTGTTGATGATAGAGAGTCCATATGAAGAGCTTATTGATCTGTTCATTAGGAACAATACCATGAATAGACTTTCAACTCTCTACAACTTACCATGCTTAATGCCATGAAGCATGTTATGTTTAACTGGTTCATAAGTTGTATGGAAGTTTTTAGCTGTATTTGGGTCCTTTGGGTCCCCTGTTAAGGTATCCATACCAAGAAGGTTATCTCTAAAAGATCCTCAAGTAAAACTTTGGTCTTGACTGGTCAACAACACTTCAAGTGAAGATTTCACCTGCAGTTTGAAATTGGCATTTGATATTAATGGCAGACTGATCTAATACATATGCTTTGATTTTAATTCTGAAGCCAAGGTTTAATACTTTTTCAAGCAAGAGAAATATACAAAATATTTTATGATTCTCTTAAAAACTCTTGAGTACTTTGGTGATACATACAGCAGCAGTGACCAGATGATTTAGGACTGCCTGGAAAAGGTGGTTTTCTTGTTTCTTTCTGTTCTTACGTAAATAATTTAAAATTTATAAATAAAAAAATAAAAATGAAAAAATATGGAGCTGGTGAAGAGGGACAGGAAAATTGCTTGAGATCCAACTATTTTATTTTCTATGTAGCATACAATACGATAGAAAGAAAAAATAATTAAAATTATACTATATTATTGTATCAGTGAAAAATATGCAAAAAAAAAAAGATAAACTGATGGTAACATTCTTTCAAAGGGCTGAAATAAGGTTGGTTGGTTTGTTGTTTTTTTTCTCTTGATCATACTTTTGATCAGTTTTACTTTCTGAAAGATACAATCTCAAAATCTCTACACTTATGTGAGTGTTTTGGGAGAATGATCACTTTCTGACAGGAAAAGAATTGTCTTTGACCTGCTCTTTGGGTAATTTTTGCCCCAGTCATGTCTATCATCCTCACAGTGGTTTGCACTCTCTCATGCCATCTCTTATCTATCTTGTCTCTGTTCAGCCTGAGTATTCCCTGTTGGAAGGGCTCATGTTTTGAATCTCTTGGATGATGGATATTTTCAGAGCATCAATAGTGAAAAACCTTCACTTAGATCAGTCATACACCTCTGGGTACATGTTTGTGTTGTCAGAGTCTGACTGCCCCTTATTTTCTCAACATCTGACCATAATACAACTTTTTACCTCATATTACAGTTATGGTGTGCAGTGACTCAGAGCAGAGGGATTTTCCCATCTGCAGCTATTATTTTTCACTGCTCTTGATGCTTAGTGGCAGCTTATCTGCACCCAGCTCTTTTTTTCTTATTTCTCTTATTTCTCTTATTTCTAAGAATACTTAGAGCCAATATACAAAAAGAATGTCTTACCAGCAGTTTTTAGAAGAAAAATATTTATTTATGCGTAATTCTGTTGTTAATTAAATACACAATTTTATACAGCTCTAAGTTTTCTGATGAATAAAAAAGTAAACGAGAATAAAAAGCCCGCAGACTTTGGTCTGCACTATCAGGGAAATTTCCTGAAGTCACTGTTTAGGGTAGGTAACTTGGACACTCACTTAGTTACCATGTTATCAAGGCCATGGCACAGTTTTTTCCTATTCTTATAGTGTTTGCTGAAAATATTTTACCTTTTCTTCCACCAAAGTAATGTTCTTTCTGATAGCATTCAGATGCAGTATTGTGCTGATTTATTGAAGCATCTTCTGAATCAAAAGGCTTACTTATGTCATTAAGGAAATGAGTTTATGATAAACTAAGGTGCTTGTGACATGGATCATTGTGCTAATGATCAATATCTCAATCTTGTAGAAATTGCTGCTCCTGCAGAAGGCATTTGTAGACACCAATTACAAGCTATTAAGTTGTCATTTCAAGCTAGTTTATTGCAAATTCATTAATATTAGCTGTTTCAGACATTTTAGTGTAAAGGGAGAAATAATTTGAAAAAGTCATATACTGAATCATGACGTGCAACACAGTGTTAAACCAAACAACTGAAAAACTCACCTACATATTTTTACTGATGGTTAAACAACAATTTTTATAAAAGTCATGAGGTGTATGCAACATAGTTAACAAAAATACACAACATAGGCTGTGTTACGTTTGTGGAGTAAAAATATTGGCTTTTAAATTGAAGATTTCTTTCCCTTTCATAGGTCTAATTAGCATGCTTTGGTTCTTTGGAGAAAGGTCATGTTCTGACAAAAGCTGGTTGTCAGACTAGGTAATGGAAGCGTCTGTGACAGCAGAGTTTAGCATATGTGACCATTTCCACAATGTCTAATAAATTATTTTACAGAGTGATTTCAAAGAGAATATGTGGATTAATGAATTTTATAAACTTGAGAAATACTTTTATAAGGTCATCCTGTGATGCTATTTTCCTTGTGTTACAACAGATATAAAATAACACAGTTCAAATACAGTCACATAGAACTAACTACAGTAAAAATGTTCCAAAATTTTAATTTATCTTCAGAATAATACAATATGACCATAAGCAGAAGACAGAGACTGCTTTCCAGTTTTTACAGAATTCATGCTTATTGTTTCAAGCAATAAAAATTTATATTTTAAGTTAGAAAACTTTTCTATTCAATCATAACAGGGAATAGAACAAAGTAGGTGGTGACAGAATCAAAAAAAATGGTCATCCTTTTAAATGACGTCTTTTTTATTTAAGACTAACTTTTAAATTTTGAAATCCATCCATCCATCCATCCATCCATCCAACCAAAAAATTTAATTATTATTTTTATTTCATCATTTTTTTTACCACTTAAATGCAACTATTATTCAGGCAAGTCACTCATCCACCTGTTAGCTGAGATAATAGTACTCACCAAAATACAGTTATGTGTTGACTAGTTGTGTCTTTGCAATACTAAGATTAAAGACCCCAGGAATATTTTAACTGTTAATATCTGTATGAGACAGGCCTGAGATAAAAGAAAAAAACCAAACACACTCAGTGCTTTGACATAATGCTTTGATTTTGGAGAACAGAAACTGACAGTAAACAGTGGTTGACTAATCAGGGTGGTACCATTTTGCACTTTTGTCTCTAAGATATTTTGCAGGTTGATTTTACAATTTCATGGAGTGCCTCTATGGCTTGCTATGCATTGTCCCTGTTGGACCAATATTTTCAGCTACGTACAGGCATGTCTTGATATTAGTGCCTCTCAAAAGTCCTTTGTAATGTCATCTTTTATTTCTTGAAGCTGAATTTCTATCTACTTCAGAAATTTTCAAACTCACTTTCCCATAGGGCGAATTTGGTCTGAAGCTTTCTCTGTAAATTCCCCTAATGCTAAGTTGTATTTGTGTGGCTGGTTTTATTGATTGCATTTTTAAACATCTTAGGATACTTGAATATCTAAAGTGCTATCTAAAAAATTATTGCATAGCATTGAAAAATTAACATTAGATACTAGAACAGGGTTGTTTTTTTTTTTTTTATTTCTTCTCCATTCTCTGCTGGGTTTTTTTTTTTTTTTTTGGTTGGTTGGTTTTTGGGGGTTTTTTTTGGTTTTGGTTTGGTCTGGTTTGGTTTGGTTTTTTGGTTTGTCTTTTATATGTGGCATTAATTCCTCAAATTCTTGGTTCTGGCTAAACAGCAAATACCTGCTTCAATATTTCTGTGTCAGATAAGTAAAGAAAAATGAAAAAGGCTACAGACTACAGAACAAGTACAAATTCCCATTGCCACAGGGTGGGCTGAGAAAAGAAATCTGCCATAGATTGAAATGGAATTTGCAGCACACACTTTAGAAATCTTCTCATGCTCATTGCTTTCTCTTTTATTTTCTCCTAATTCTATGATTTTTCCTCATTCCTCCAATGGCAGTTTAACTGTACAGAATAACAATAAAGAGTATTTAAGAAATTTCAGAAGACTTTGAAAGTGATGCATCTGCAATCTGCCTTACTCTACTACAAATGCTGACCCCAAAATAAAGACAATGAGAGCTAAAATTAAAAACTACAGCTATTCAACTTTAGTCCTATTAAATATACCATTGCTATTCTTCTATACAAGTAGTATCGTTTAATTAAGTGATTCAAATGTAAGACTGTATTAGTGATCAATTTAAAGAACCATTTACAAAGATACACTCCTCCATCTAAATGCTTTCTTCACATACTATTGATTTTATAAAACACCAAAAGGTTTAACAAAGATTTTGCCTAGTAACAGCAGGTGTGATCCTTGTAGTTTAAACTGACTCTTTTATTGTGTTGGCTGCCTAAATGTAGGAAATAAGTCTGAGGCACTATTGTTTCTGTTGACCAGTAAAGAAGTATGAAAATATCTCAATGATATTTGTTAAATTTAATGTGAAACTTTCTAACGAGTAATAAGCAATAAATAAAGAATAAATCAGTTCTATTCTTAAAGGTGCCATAAAACAAAATCCAGTGGTAGCTTGCTATGTCAAAAATATTGAGTAGATAAACCTAAAATAGGTAAGAGTTAGGAGGAAAATTCTGTTTTAAGAAGTCACATGAACACACAAAGGTTTGAAGACATATACATGGGTACTGTATACACTTAATTGTGCTTTGAGTTTATACTAGCTCTAACAATGGATTCTACTTAAGAAAAATAACAAAAAGAAAAAGAAACAAAAATAAAGGTTGTCACAGAATCATAGAATGGTTTGGGTTCAAAGGGACCATCAAAGGCCAGTTCCCCTGCCGTGGGCAGGGACTTCTCTAGATCAGATTGCTCAAAGCCGTGCCCAACCTTGAACACTTCCAATGATGAGGCATCCATCAACTCTCTGTGCAACCTGTTCCAGTGTCTCGTCACCCTCATCACAAAAAATGTTTTCCTTATGTCCTATTCAAACCTACTCTCTTTCAGTTTCAAACCATTTCCCCTTGTCCTGTCACTATGGGCCTTGGTAAAAAGTCCTGTGTTTTTAGTACTAGTCTTCTTTACATACTGAAAGGCCATAATAAGATCTTCCTGGAATCTGTTTTGTCCAGGCTGAGGAGCTCCAACTTTCTCATCCTTTCTTAAAAGGACCAGTGTTCCATCCCTCTGAATCATTCCCCTTTAGTCTGGCTCTCTAATCATTCATTTCCTCTTGTCCAAGTATATATTTTGTAGGCACTGTGCTTGTAATAGAGCATCTTTTGAAGCGTTCCTCACTGGTGTGAAGTGCCACCATGCTTTTCCAGTCAGGAGCTTCTGAACTAGAAAAATTTATTTTGGTAGCAGTCATCTGTTCTGGATTGTATTTGATTTACTATTAGTTCTTTTCTAGTGATCAAGTCTGGAAAAAATGTGGAGTCACACTGTGTGTAATAATATAAATAGACTAATTTTCTTAGATTTATTAATTTATAAGACAGTTGTGGTTTATAGGTGTTTATTAGTCAGTAACTGAGGAAGGAAAGTAGATAGTCTTTTATTTTTGTAATGAGAAAAGACTATTAAATGTCTGTGTGAAGGAGACCAATGCAGCACAAATAAGAAAAAAACAGGACAACACAAGCCAACTTCTAAGAAATCTTGAAAACCTGAGAATAACCCCCCTAAGAATTATATGCATATCTTTACACACATGTGGCAGTGGATTTCTGAAGTGTTTTGACTAACTCAAGTACAATTTTTGTTTGAAGGACCTTTGCTGCCTTCTGAAGCAATATAAGAAGAATGTCTTTGACAGCTGGGATATATGCCTATCTGTCACACAAACAACATAACGCAGAAAAACTGCTAGGATAAATGCAGATGTGACGTAAGCAAGGCTGTGATGGAAGGAGAAAGGGCAATTTTAGGTTATTGTCAGACATGGAAGTGAGATAAGTCAAAGTAATCAGGAATACAGTCTAGGTTGAAGCAGCATAGTATTGAAATACCATGTGAGAATAAATCAGAGGTTTAGAAAAAATCTTAGGAAAGGAGCACATGAATATTGCAATTAAATAGGATGGAAAAAGACAAAGCTAAGTAAATAATTTGGGCTTTACTTGTTCCAGTACTGACAGAAAACTCTCTAGTCAGCAAAATATATTCTAGAATCAATGATCAGTGATAAACCATTTGGAAAATTCACGCATAAACAAAATAAATTCAGATTAATATAGGACAAAACCATTTTAGTGGTGATGACATTAACATTTTATCCAAAATGCTAATGACTTATTTAATGAAAGTCTAAAACTGAAAAGTAGTTTAAAGTAGATTGTGGTATTAGTGTTAGCCTTATGTTAACATTAAGTTCCTCTATATAAAAAATGGAAAGCCACAGAAAATGAGGGTATAATGGAGTTATGAAATATGTCTTCATTAAGTTCATTACAGTTGCTACTAAAATAATTTCTTGTGCAGAGGAGGGGAGATAAATCTTTCCTGTTGAAATCTGAATAGTCTAGATAAAACTATTTCATCCTATTGGGGGTTATCTTTGTGTGTTTTGAACAAAATTAGCTCTCATATGGCCTAAATAAAAGTCTCTGAAAATCAGGAAGCAGGGATACTCCTTTTATTTTAACTGGGTTAGAATGTTCACACTGACAAAGGGGTTCACTTTGCTTTCTTTTGGCACTATCACTCTTTATATAATAAAGTTTACTCCCTCTGTAATTTAGATGTAGCAGGAATTGTAATAAAGGACACTCCATTTCTTCATCACTGTATAGCAAGAAAGTAGGACTCAGAGTCCCGTGAGTAAGGAATTAGACTGCATCAGATATTGAACCAAGTCTTGCTAAAAACTTTGTGATTTAGGGGAAACCATTTAGTGATATGCATCCCAGTTAATGATTACCATTTAAAAGTAAGGCATCTAATCAAGGTTGTCTAGAGTTAATGGAGAGAGAAAAGCACCTGAAAAGGGGATTCATTATTTCTATATCAAATCTTGCCATTTTTTTTCCCTCAACTTTAGCTCAAAGAAGTTAAATAGGAATGATAATTCCCCCCATTTTCTTGCTTTATCTTCTTTTGCTAGTTAAGAATTGTAAACTTTTTGGAGAGATAACTGTTGGCATCTTGTCAATGTTTTATACTGAATATCAAAAATTAACTGGTAAATATGAGGATTTCATAAAGTAACTGCACCCCCAGTTTTCTACAGCATCAATTAAGCAGATTAGGAAATTACAAAAATCCCATTTCAAATATTAGAGGGTATGATTGATTAATTTGAGAAATAGCATCTGGTAATTTAATTGCAGTGCATGTTTACCATAAAGCATTCTATAGTCTGCTGCATGATGTGATAAAAAGTTTATAATAATCAGAATATAATATATTCTGAATTATTAGTTTTCTAAATAGGAGCAAAAAAGCAAAACAGTTTATCTTACATTTTCGGTATTAATGATGGTATTGCTAGACTTGTTTACTGAGTCAGTCTTTAAAGAATCTCTTTTAAAAAGGTAGGTGTCATCTCTTCCTACATCTTGCAGTCTAGTCAGCATCAATATATAGTGTCAACCAGCACACTCTGCATGACCTGTACTGCTTCTTTTGACACCAGTAGTTTGTAACTGTGACTTGTTTTCTTACATGGTGCTTAAACAGTTAAAGCAAAAGTGGTTTTTTAGCGTGTTGCTCACAAGACAGCCCAAAAGTTCAAAAGATAACAAGAACGTCCTGCTATTAAGGAATTAGAAAATATATTTGCAAGTATGTGTCTAATGGCAGTTGTCAGAAGCAATTAGTTTCAAATACATTTCACAGTTTAATCATGCTGTGAAATGCTTCTGAACTTTAAGGATTCAGACTTAATAATATGATACAGTTTCTTATTAAAGAGCATGAAAAAGACTGGAGGAAGATTAATTGCCACAGATTAAACTAGTATACAGTATTTAGGTCTCATTCATTAATTTATAAACTCTGACTCCTCAAAAGAGTACCAAGTAGTCATATAATGACCCCAAGTCCTGGAATTTTAATTTAGCTTTAATTTAATGGAAGACATCTAAAATGTTCTTTATTTAGTTTTTCTTTTGAAGATTCAGATAGATCGTGGGTCAACTAGTCAATGATCAGACTAAAATTACCATCTACATGAGCGTTCATGATGAGGATTCTGTGACACAATGATTGCCTTTATTGATTTGTCCTTATTCAGCATCCTGGCTGTTAAGAGTCACAAAGAATAAATCCTGAAGAAAAATATAAATGGTCTGGGTTTCATGAGAGAAAAAAGCGTTTTCATTTGAAAAATGTATTTCAGGGAAGCTGCTAACAGCAAATGAAGACAAAAGAGTGATGTTGGAGATGAGTGATATTCTGAGATGAATGTGTAAAATGAGAAAGGGAGTATTTTAAACAGTCAGGTAATGAAATGGGCCTAGTATTGATAGGAACAGATATAAAAATAAGAGAAGAAAAGAAAAATAAAAGGAGAAATGAAAATGCATCTCCCACTTACAATCAGACTAAAAAGATAAACTACACAGGAAATAGTAATAATCGAGATTTATATAAAACATATTGCTTAACTGTAATATACACTTTGTAATGTGGATGCATGGGACAGTGTTCCCTAAGAAGCTAAAGAAGATTTCTTCTTGCCTTTTATTGATTAAAACCATCAGGTCATGAGGGCAGTGGTTTCTTTAGAGGACTTTTTTCCCCTTGCAGAGCTTGGGAACTGTATGCAAGCAAAAGATGAAAATGCTGTAAGATTTGTTAATGGCTGCTTAAAAAACTGTACAAGAGATATTATTGAGCCACATGAGAGACCAGTGAAGGCCCATTACAGTGACTAAAGGATTGGGGCATCACTTACATAGGGAAAAGTTGAGACAACTGGAGTTGTTTAGTATAGAGAAGAGAAGGTTTAGGGGGCATCTCATAAATATGTACAAATACCTGGAGGAAAGGTGTAATAGAGATGGAACCAAGCTCTTTTCAGTGAGGCCCAGTATGGCCAAGAGCCGATGGGCGCAAACTGAAACACAGCATGTGTTTCACACATGAACATCAGGAAAAATGTTTTTACTGTGAGGGTGACTGAGAACTGGCATAATTTCCCCAGCAAAGTTGTGGATGGAGTCTCCATCCTTAGAGATATATGAAAGCCATCTGCACATGGTTTTGAGCAACTGGCTGCAGATGACCCTGCTGGACCAGAGGGGTTGGACAACATGATCCCTAGAGATCCCTCTCAATTTCAACCATTCTTTGATTCTCTGATTGTGTGATAAATGTTAATTCACATAAAATCACTTTTGCTTTTCCACTCAGGAACATTGGTGGCCATAAAGCATTTTTAACTCTTAGTATATTGTGATAGGTTGACCTTTTTTGGACTCCAGGTGTCCACAAAGCAGCTGTATCACTCCCCTCCTCAACAAGAGCAAGGGGAGAAAACATAACAAAAAAGTTCATGGATTGTAATAAGGATGGGGAGCTCACTTACTAATCACCATCACAAGCAAAATAAACTTGACTTGGGAAAATTAATTTAATTTATTGCAAATTTAACAAAGCAGGAAAATGGGAAATAGGAGCAAATCTAAAAGCATTTTTCACACACTCCTCCCTTCTTCCCAGGCTCAACTTCACTCCCTGCTTCTTTCGTTCCTTTCCCCAAGCAGCCCAGGGGAACAGGGAATGGGGGTTGGAGTCTGTTCCTCACGCATTGTCTCTGCTACTTCTTCCCTTGCTCTAGTATGTTGTGCCTCCCATAGAATATCCCTTCACAAACTTCTCCAGTGTGGGTTCCTCAAAAACTTGCTCCATGATGGTTCCTTTCCATGGGGTGCCATCCCTCAGGTACTCACTCAGACTGTTCCAGCTTTGCTCCCCTGCAGGACCACAGTTCCTTACATAAAACCTGTTTCTGTGTGGACTCTTCTCCATGGGGTCCTGCCAGAAGCTTGCTCCAGTGCAGGCTCTTCACAGGCCACAGTTTCTCCAAGGTTCATCTAACTGCTCCAGTGTGGGGCCCTTCACAGTGCTTCTCCTCCCCTGTGGGCCTGCATGGATAACCTCTGTCAAAATGTCTTTCACCACTCTCTGCAGGGAAATTTTTGCCTTGGTGCCTGGAGGACCTCCTCCGCCTCCTACTTCACTGAACTTGGTGCCTTTAGAGCTATTTCTCATATTTTCTCACACCTCCTTCCCAGCTGTGCAGCAGATTTACCTTTTCTTAAATATGTTGTTATAGAGGTGCTACCAACATCACAGGTGGACTCAGCTTTGGCCAAAAAGGGTCCACGTTGAAAGCAATTGGAACTGTCTCTGTTGGACATAGGGACAGCTTCTGGTGTTTTCTCACTGAAGCCATGTCTGCAGACCCTCCACTACCTAAACCTTGCCATATAAGCCCAATATATATATATGAAAAGGTATAGAATACAAAGCTAAGTACAGGGACCACAAAATGAATGAGGCATAAGATAGACTACATCATGCAGAATTAAGGAGTTTGTTCTATTCATCTCACCAAATAGAAGAAAGTTAATAGAACTGATCATGGCAATTACTTAAAATGGAGAATAACGCAGTATTTGTGCTCAAGGCATGAGCTCTGGCGTGCCTCAGGTCAGAGAGAGTTCAGCTGCGTTACTTCTGTGCGTTGCTGAAGCGACTCCGGCATCAGGAAAGGAGCTGCTGGCTGAGCTCGCTAGCTGGCTTCTCGGCAGAGGGAACACAGCAAGAGCCGATGGTACCGGCTCATGTTAGCTTGGAGACAAAGGAAGAGAGAGGCTGTTCTGGTCTGACTCCTAACAGGTTCATTGTTAGAAGTTTTGCAACCCGAACAAGCTCGGACAGGATGGAATGCGATGGGATGCTTCCCCAAGGCTTGTCCTCAGTTATATAGGGAATTTGAAAACTGCGGCGAAAGGGGAAAACAACCAATGATTTACAAGCCAGGGAGAGGATACAATTTAACAAGAACCACTCTGGGGGGAAACCGAGAGGTGGGAGCTATAACAGAGAACCAGTGAACAACCGAGTAACCGGGAATTTTCCCGACCCGGGGGAGGCGGCTTGTACCCAGGCACCGCCCAGGGGGTGCAGCTTAGGCTTCTGAGCCGCCCCTCGACCCGCCCTCTGAGTCTGCCTCTTCGGGAAACTCCAGGGGATGGGCTGGGATTGATTGGCATCACGCTGCCCCAGCCCCGCAGTGGGATGGGTCACAGCAGCAGGAGAAAATATTTGACACTGGAAATATGGATGTCTAGCAGGCAACTCATTTGAGGACCAACAGTGGTAATGTACTTGAGCTCCAAGAGAATTTATCTACTCAGTCTACACTTTCTTCTCCTTTTTCCAACTTGTCTGATGTTTTGTACGTCTGCTAAGAGATGATTTAGCTCCTGATGCTTGCGTAGGGAACGACGGGAAAGGACTGCCAGCAGAAAAATAAAAAGGGAAGAAGATACGGGAAAGAAAGAGGCTGATCTGAGATGCTGTACATGGAAACATAAATTTTGTGTTTGTTTTGGGACAGATATAAGCCCTTTGTTGATTTTCAAGACTATTGAAAAAGGATTAAAAATGTAATCTCAGGGACTTCTAAAAGAGTGTAGAAATATACAACTACAACCCAAAATTTACCTTCTTAGAGAGAAAGCTAGTTTAAAAAGTTAAAAATTGAAATAACATGTAAGGATGGATTGATTTGAAATATACTTTATAAATAGAAAGGACTTCGAACCAACTTTTGGAAAAAAGTTTTGAATCTCTTTGTGCAATGTAGATGGCTAGTAAAGCTGACTCACAAGCATTCTGAATTCCACTGTGTATTTTCTTGCCTTTTGAACCTGATCATACCAACAATATTTGCAGCTGTCTCCAAAATCTGTGGTTAAGCAATGCCATTTTCGGGCTTCAGCTGGTCAAATGCAGCTATTGGGGGATCTTTGCTGTATAATTTAACTTTGATTACGTGGATTTTTGTTTGTTTGTTTGTTTTGCTTCTTCTCTTAGAGTGAATATATGATGAACCTAGAAATATGCTATTGAAAAGGTGACTCTAGAAAGTTCCTGTGAATCCTTCAGATTTATGTATCTTGCTTACTAAAATTGAATTCAAAAGAGCGCTGAGATCAAAAGAAAGGGCAAAGAAAATACTAGCATGCACCATATCCACACTGTCTCAGACTCAGGATTTCTAACAGTCTTCTCAGTAACATATCTGATTATATCACATACTGAAAAGGTAGACAGAAGACATGGGTAATTAACTTATATCTTCATATACAATTAATATAAAACCTCCTTCTTGGCAAAGTTCTTTCCACAAAAGCAACTAGCACACAACTCAATAGGAGTAATTTATCTCAGAGCACAAGCATTTTTGTTTGTGACTTTAAAATTTCACCAACTTAGTCCCTGATGTGGCCAGTTCCATCACACTGACAGGATTGATGGGACAAGTCAATGACAGTACTCATTTACCTAGGAAACATACTTTGGAATAGAAATGTAGATAATTCATCTGCCACCAAAAATCTACATTGTCCATCAACCTCATAGTTCCTTAGGCAGTCTAAGCTCTTGGTGGCCTGTTATGGATGTATGGGTTTATTTTTCACCCTAGTAGAGTTCTCTCAATTTGCTTGTGTGTAAATACAGAAGTCTTGAAAGCACAGCTGGTACCATCACATTCTCTGGCATTAACTTTGTTCCTGTATTTGGATCTGCTGGCACAGACTGAATGACTTATCGGGTATTGTATTAACGAGAGCTCTCATTTCCACCTGGAAGTATATTTATACTAGTACTTCATACATTTTAAAATATTTCCCCCTCATCTTTTAAGAAAAAATGTTTATTTTCCTGACTGTGTAACTCCAAATCTAATGTAAGGAAATACCAAAGAGTTCCCTAAATTTGCACAAGAAGGTTGGGATTCATATCTTCTAACTTTAGCTAGAAGGGGATTGATACCACTCTAAAACGGTATGCCTGTGACAGGGGGAATTTTTTTTCCCTGGATCTAAAGTCTAGACAGTTTGCTAGACTGTACTACTAAGTTTTAGATGCCTAAAGCTGGACAAGATTAATCTTTTGAATGGCTGTGTTTTACTCCCTGTATTGTCTTGTTATCCATCCCTGGTTGCTAGTTGCTGCCAGTAGGGCACAAATGAGTTGATATTTTTACTCTGTTTATATATATTATTTTAGAATGTTTGCCTTTGTCTTCATTATCAAAGTATTACTTTGAAATAAGAATTCTTGCCATAGGGGAAAAATAGTCCAGGATTCTTATATCTTCTCTATCTGTGAGGTATACTCTTCTATGAGAGAATTTAATCTCTTTCAAGAAAGAACTTAGTAACATTCATAAGACTAAGCTATTCTTGTTGATGCTAAATTACTCTTAAAATTTTCAAAAGCAAAAAAAGGGTATTTGCATATATAATACATATGCTTAACATTTGTTGGATTATTTATGCAATTTAAGAGATTTGAAATAGTAGGTTATAGGTGCCATTCATGTTGACATTATTCACATGAAATAAGCAATACTTCACAACTGAAAAAAAGAAGCAGAACCTTCAGGTTTAGTCACATGCTATTTAACTTGAAATCCACTCTACATTTGGGGGTAATGGTTCATTCTTGTCCTTAAATCCTCATCCTAAATGCTTTTTTCCAATCCTGTCTTTAAGAAAAAGAGGAGGACCAGAGAAAATATATGCCAGTAAACTTCATCTCACTCTCTGGGAAAGCAGTGCAACAAATTGGCCTGGGAGCAATTTCCAAGTATGGTGAGTAGAGGAAAGTGATTTGGAGTAGTTAACACAGATTTAAGAAGGGGAAGTCATGCTTCACCAACCTGGCAGTTTTCTGTAACAAAATGACTAATTTGGTCAAAGAGAAAGGAGTAGGAGATAGTGTTTATCTTGGCATCAAACAATATACCAATATACCATATTTTGATACCATTTTCTGTAATACCCTCATCATGGACAAACTGAAGAAGTACAAGCTGGAGTAGTGTACAGTCAGCTGGACTGAAAACTGTCTGAACTGCCAGTCTGACAGTGTTGTGGTCAGGAGCACAAAGCCCAGGTGGAGGCAAGAGACTAGCAGAGTGTTGTTACTGGGTCCAGTCATGTTTGACATCTTCATTAATTACCTTTCCCCTCAATCAGTGCACAGAACACCCACAGAACCTTTTTGGTTGATATAACTGGGACAAGTGGCTGAGAGACCAGATGGTTGTGATAGTTCAGAGGGACCCAAACAGGATGGAGAATTGAGCTGGCACGAACCTTGCGAAGCAGAACAAAGTCCTGCACCTGCAGAGGGGTTGAACTAGACAGTCTCCAGAGGACCTTTCCAGTCTCCAAAATTTTGTGGTTCTATGATTCTTCTAGGCTGTTTTCTGAGTGGGGTATTTGCCAAAGCATATAAGTATGGGCAGTATATAAAAAAAAAAAAAATCAGTTTTCAGAGCAGTCAACAGAGATTTAATAGTTTTTAAAGATCAATGTAGCAGTGGAGAACAATGAATGGAACGTTTTTTAGCTTAGGACTATATGATTTGGCATAGCCCTTCCCAGCATGGCTTCAGTGCCCAGATACAATATTGTGCTAGTGCAGTTATGCTGTTTTTAGTCCCAGCATACTTTATATAAACACATTGCTCTGCAATATATTTCTATATATTTCAGCTACTGGGACAAGCTCACATATTGCCAAGACAGGAGTTGTCTGTGCCAAAGCATACTCACTAGGACATGACAATTAAGTTGAAATCTATTGTCCATTTGAATTGGTAAAACCCTTATTATTAATTTCAGAAGGATCAATATAATAATCATAAAGGCACACTACCACATATTAGAACTGAAGACTTTTAAAGGCATTCTTTCCCATTGTTTCCTGAGCACCTTAATTAATCTTCTCTCACAGATAAAAGTTCATATTTTTCACACTATTATATTATAAAATCACAGAATATGCTGAGTTGGAATGGACTCACAAGAATCATTGATTCCAGCTCCTGGCCCTGCACAGAACCATCCTCAAGAATCATGCCATGTACTTGAGAGAACTGTCCACACATATCTTGAACTCTGTTAGGCATGGTGCTGTGATCATCTTTGGATGCTCTCCAACAGTTTATATCCTTATTTTGTGGTGCCCAAAACTGCACACAGGAATTGAGGTGAGGCTGCCCCACTGCATAGCAGAGCAGGACAATCCCCATCCTTGCCCAGCCGGCAATGCTGTGCCTGATGCACCCCAGGACATGCTTGGCCTCCTGGCTGCCAGGGCACTGCTGACTAGTTTTTGAATTTCTGTCAACCAGGACCCCTGGGTCCCTTTTGGCAGCACTACTTTCCAGACTCTCTGAGGCAAGACTTTTGCATTGCTACAAGTATCATCACTGGTTTGTTATTTCTTTACTTAAAACTACTGGTGATGAAAGATTATTTAAAAGAGTTGACTATAAATAAAAAGTTTACAGTCCTAAAATGACCAAACATCAAAATAAGGTCAGTCCAACAATCTGAAATTTTTTGTTTTCTTTTAGAAACGGAGTCCTTCAGAGTAATATTTTCAATGAAATAAATGGCATTATGGTTTTTAAAAGAAGTGAAAAGTCTCCATTAAAGTATATATTAAAAGAATATGTTTTGCTTCGATATTTTTCAATTTAGTGTTTTCCATAGTTTAGGCTGAGATTCTGGCCACTTGCAACAGAAAGTCACATAAATGAAGATGAAAACCAGGAATTTCTATATCTGAAATAAAAACAAAAATAAAAATTGAAAAATCAAAACAAAATCTTATTCTCAGCACCAGAGCTCCATTTTTTTCAGTTTGGCCAAAGAAATTATTTAACTGATCTTAAAATTAATATTTTTAGGGAAGCTCTGAAGAGTAGCTGCTTTTATATACTCCATTGTAACTTTCATAACTTCTTCATTTAGGTTTAGAGGTAGTTATTATCTCAAAACATGATACCTTTGTACCTTATGTATTGGATTTCACACATTAGGTCAGATCAAACTTTCAGTTAACATAATAGCATCTCTTCATCCGTAAAAGCAGACAGTGATACTTCTCTGGCACAACCTCACAGCTTTAAACTGTCTAAATTCTTGAGTCAGAATTGATATCTTTGTGCTTAACAGCCCTTGATGTATTTGTCTTTCATGAATTCATCTAATTTACATAGCTTCCATATCTACATCCATCTTTGGGACCACAATGACTTCATAAATATCTTGTCAAAATTCTTCAGTGTCATGGTGACCTTAAAAATATTCAATCATAATCATTGGTGCCAAAAAAACAACCTCATAAATATTTTATCAAAATCTCCTTATCACTCACTGTCAAAATAGTATTATTACTTACCACATTCACACTCTAATCCAATATATTACCATATGACAAAACCTTGGTTTTTTCCAGTAGAATGAGTAGAATTTGCTTTTGTTATATTTATAACTTTCTTCCCCCACCTCTCCCTTTCATAAATGTGTTCTCAAGTTAACACATTTAAATTACAAAATCCTTATATTTATCAAAGGAAATTAAAGTAAAATTATATGTACTCAACATGGACATTGAAGTAACATCTCCCATTATGCGATAAGGCTCCACTGCTCAGTCCCCCTGAAGACATCTTCTCCAGAATGAACCAGCCCGGCCTCCTCAGCCTCTCCTCATGGGGCAAGTACTCCAACACCAAGCCCTTATGGTGGCCCTATACTGAGCTCTGTCCACTTAACTGTTTGTCTGTTACTGGGAGCTCAAAACTGGATGCGATATTGGAGACACTGTCCAAAGTGTGCGGAGTAGAGGAGTATAATCTAGTCCTTCATTCAGCTTACTGTCTGCCAGAGCCCCGGGGACTTTTTTGCAGAGCTGCTCCCCAGTCAGTCAAGACACAGACTGTACACATTGCAAGGGGCTCCTCCTCCCCACGTCCTGTGATTTGCATCTGACCTCTCTGAATTTTATGAGCTTCCTATTAGCCTTTTCCTCCAGGCTGTCTAGGCTCCCCCTGATGGCAGCACTACCCTTCCATATACCATATGCTTCCTCCAGTTTGGTACCATCAGCAGATCTGATGCGTATGCTCCATCACCTCCTCCACTGATAAAGATGTTAAGCAAGACAGCTCCCAGGACAGATGCCTGTATTACTGCATATGTTACTGGCCTTCAGGTAGATTATGACCAATTAACCATGACCCCCTGAGAACACTCATAGAACCAGTTTTTACCCATGTAGTTGTTCACCCACCCAGACAGTTGTGCTCTAACTTGGATACAAGAATATTGTGTGGGTCAGTGTTGAAAGCATTGCTGAAATTACGGTGAATGGCATTCCCTGCATCTATTGAAGGTGGGTACAACATTTGCTTTCCCCAGTTACCCAGGAACTTTCCTGATCTTCATGACCTTTTCCAGGATGTCAGAAAGAAGCCTTGCTATAATCATTTCTCTCAGCTTCCCTGAATACAGCATGTGGATTGGTTTGGGTCAAATAACTGATCTTAATCCGTTGCTATGTATTCTTCCCCTTGAACTCTGCTTCTAAGTAAACACGGAAGCCTCAGACACCTTGTTGGTGAAGAGACAAACGGGGCAAGGAGTACATGAGGCTTATCTGTGCCTGCTGTCACTGTGTCTACTCTGACGCTGCCCTGCTTTCGTCTTGAAATTAAAATGGAATCTTGAAATCTGTTACATCTGAGATGACCTTCTCTGGACTACCTAATGTTGAATCACATGTCAAATTTTTTAACACCTATTGAGAGTACATAGATTCATAAAAAAAAAAGAAAAGATTTTCATCTCTAATGCTGGCTATTCCTGATTTGTTTAGAACTGAAGTTTATTTGGACTTTTCAAAATTTACAGATTAATAATGAAATATAGCTTTTATTAGGAGAGAATTAATCTTCTTTCATAGCAGACTTTTTCTGTGAAGGCTTTTAGTGTAATTTATTTTCTTGTGAAAAAGCTTTTTGAGAAGCAATTAAGAATTCAGCTATGTTCACTTGGCCTTTAGTGCTTTGTAGCTACAAAATCTGTTTTCTCATATGATTTCTTCTGAGTGCAATATTGCAACAATTTTTTTCCACTCATGTCAGCAGCCCCAGTATAGAGTAAATTTCTTCAATGCCACCTTCCCTATTAATTTCACAGTTAGGAGAGAGGTACTGGTCGTCCTGAAAAATAACACTTAAAAATCTCTCTCAACATTCATCCAGCTTTGATACTGAAGTGATTTGAAAGATGAAAAATGTTTGCTTGATAAATTCTCATTAGGCAGAGGAGACTGTATAAACATGTTGACATGCTCCATTATAACTTTACCTGTTTAATTCTTTTATGTATTAGCAGATGCTGGCTACTAAGTAATCTATGAGCCTATTGGAGAAATGGAGAGTCACTAAGCACCATTATTTACTGTAATTTGCGATAAACTTCAGGGTTCTCTGTGCTATCCAGATTGGTAAACTCACTTTCCCAATCACCTTGGTAACATCATCATTCTTCAGGTAATTTTCAGACAGCCAAGGTCTTGTGCTGTAGTTCAGCAGAGCCTGGCAATGTCCACACTGAAGCCCACAGGAGTACGTCTTCACAGTAAGAGGTTCTGTAATCAGAAAACTGTGGAACAATCTCAAGTAGATGTGAAATCACAGCTTCAGGGTGGATGTCAAGATTTAGCCCCTCAGCCTCCAGCTTTGTAGGTGTAGCTGTGCTCTGCTGTGTACAGTCTCACAGTGTGAGGGGCAAGGATATTAAGTACCATTCTAGCCTAGGCCTGTACCCAAACAAACCCTTATCATAAATGTAGGGCCCTGTCACTACAATGATTCTCCATAAAGGCTGACTTACAATAAAGTCTCTCCACCAGTTTTTTGTGTATTTAGGATTATTGTCAACCCCCAAGGGGATTGGCTTTCAAGATTCCTAGAAGAAAATTCAGAAGTTGATCTTCTGGAATAAATTTGCCTAAATGATTTGTGGAACCTTTTACTGAGATGATGGATGTCTGCTTTTCCCTTTTAGTCATTAGGGTCCAGTTTACTTGTTTAAAGACAATTTAGAGCAATAAAGGCTTTTATGGACACAGGGTATCAAGCTATGAGTTCAATCTGAGCAAAGGGAAACCTGTCACCAAGAGGGAAGGAAAAGGGATTGGATCTAGGGTTGAGTTGCTAAAAGCAGAGTAATGTTGCAACTCGCATGGACCTCCTCATCCACTGGTTTGGGCCTCCCAGCCCATGTGGTAATGAAGACTGGGGCTGGGTTGGATAAGCAGAAGGCCTTGGAATCTCAGGTTAAAGCAAGCAAGTAAAAAGCAGAGCTGATGGTTAATAAGATCTATAAGTCATTCATATAAATGAATGAAATGAAAAACAAATAAGGAGTAAAAGAAATAAAAAACAATCAAACAAAACAAAAAAAACCCCCAAACCCAGTATTTTATTACAACTAGTAAGATGAAAATAATGGAGAGGTCCATGAAATAATGTTAATTATGTTGGAAGATTTTTCCTTAAACTGAGCTTGTACTTTGTCAGATATGTCTAATATCCAATATAAGATTGTCTTTCCACAGTTTAAGCCTGTTACTACTTTTCTGTTCTCCAATTAATGAGTTTTCTAGAGATATCCCTGTAAGTATTTCCAAGAATAGTTATCACATCTTCTGTCAGTTATCATTTTGGCAGTATATTCTTGATTTTCTTATACTTTCTACCTCAAAGGTTTTATATTCTAAAACTGTTAACTCCTTTTCCCCCTGTACAGCAATGCTAGTTGCTGATTCAGTGTAAAGTTTCACTTCAGAGCTGAAATAGAGCATGATAATTATTTCTGTACTTTATACTCACTTCTATTAATACTAGCCATTTTGGCAGGATCTTTTTCTGCAGTAGTTACAGAATTGACTCATACTTGGTCCATTTTAATTTCCACCAGCTGAAACAACTGCATCTTCTTCATGAGCCACTTGCATTTTGAAAAAGAAGTCACTAAACTTGTCTATCATTATTATTGAAAACAAATTAAAGGAAAAAAGAAAGATTGATATGCAACTTCTTGTTCAGGAAATGAGCAGCAACAGACATTTTTTAAGGAGTAAGACCACTAATCTTTGCTGCAATGGATCAGTAGTAAATGCTTTTAGTCCACCACTAGCTGATGAGTAGCCACAATTATTGTCAACAGAACACGGGAAGTTGGCTTCGTTGTTCCTAACTGAGTTACTCTGGTATGAACATCTATCATGGTCCAAACTTCCCACGCCCCAGAGCAGCATAATTATGTTCAGTTTGAAATAAGGCATTGCTGTGTTTAATTCTAGGTTAGCCACACACAGGGAATGAAGAGTCCTAACCTATTTCCCCACACAGTTGTCCCAAGGCTAGGCACAACCTAGCTTAAAAATTCTAGGGAACTATTGCTTGAGTTGTGCTTGAATTTAGCCTCTTCAAGAAAGCTGAGATCAGTGTGTAACTCTAAGGTGAGGTGCAAATAAATTGTTTGCAACTGTGTGAAACAAATAGGTGGCAATGAAACATGAGCAGATTCTGAGTGCATAGGCAATACAGCTATTTATAACCTCCAGCATCCTTTCTAGAAAAGGGAAAATTACTATGAATATTTTTAATTTAACTTTACAACCACATGAACTTTGAAGGAAGTTTAATTCAGGAATCCATACAACAATTAATTAGTTTTCTTGTGCAGGGACAGGACTTTAAATTCATAAAGTTAATTAGCTATTTCATGATTCCATAATGTTTTCTGTGCTTATTAGACTCATAAACAAGACTTTGTATTCGAAATTGATGTGAGTTGAAATAGCGGCATAACAGAAGTAGACCACACTAAATAAGTGAGGATCTGAATCACAGGTACAGCTAACCCATGTATGCAGATGTCTTCATCATAAAACTAATTCATTTACAGAACTTCATTGTTGTTAGAAAAAAAAATAATGTCACAAAGAAGTCAATAAATGGAATCACTGTTAATAGTTGTAACACAAAATGGTTAAAAAATTTAAAAGACACAAACTAAAAAATGAAAAGACCTCAGTGATTGACAGGTCATATTTTGAACGCAAATTCATATCATGTTTTAAATGAAACCCAAATTATTTTCCATTTACAAGTCTCCATTGAAAGGGCTTAGCATATTTATTTGATTTGCTACTAAACATTCACTAAATGGCTATATCCTGAAGAATCTGGTTACTTGGTCCTCCCTATATCACAAGTATTCCATTTTAGTAGTCCTTCAAATGCACATTGTTAGGATTAAGCCACTGATGAAATGTACTGTAGCTGTTCTTTTCCTTGTATTTGGCGCCAAGTAACTGCCAGACAAACATTAGAGCTAATTGTGGTAGCAGAGACAAGAACCATTACTCTGCTTTGCCAACTGAACACACAAAGCTAGAGAATTATATTTCTGCTGATGCTCTTTCCTCTCAGTCCGTAAATCATAGAGTCATAGTTTGAGTTGGAAGGAACCTTTTAAAGGTCACATAGTCTAGCCCCCCTGCAATGAACAGAGACATCTTTAACTGGATCAGATTGCAGAGCCCCATCTGACCTGGCCTTGAACATTTACAAGGATGGGGCATCTGTCTCTTTTCTGGGCAACCGGTGCCACTGCTTCATCATCCTCATTGCAAAAAACTATATATAATCTAAACTGACTCTCCTTCAGTTTCAAACCATTACTCCTTGTCCTATCACACCAATCTCTGCAAAAACGTTTGTCTCCATCTGTCTTACAGGTCCTCTTCAGGTACTGAAAGGCCACAATGAGGCCTGTCTGGAGCCTTCTACTTCTCCAGGCTGAAAAACCCCAACTCTCCCAGCCTTTCCTCATGGGAGAGGTTGTGTTCCTTTCTAAACAGCACACCATTTTTAGCAAGAAGGTTACATAGCTTGTTCTATTATTGTAAAGTTTTAGGATGCTCTCTTCTCACCAAGGCATGAGGGTATCCAGCTCTCCAAGCTGCACTGAAGAAAGCTGCACAGAATCTGGTACTTATTAAAAGTAGAAAGAAGGCACTGACATAATTTCTTCTTGCAACGTATTAGAAACAAACAAGTAGCTTTCATTAATCCTTGGTAAATACAGCTACTAGAAAAATTGTCAGTTTCTGTACAAAGTTATTACTGTCACATAGATGTAAGATATCATTTCAACTCTAAAAAAGTGGGGATGGTTGCTACATCCAGTGCTTTTTTTTTGACTTTATAATTATCCATGGCCTTTATTGGATTTGTGTGCACTTACATTTTTCTCAAAACCAAGCACAGTTATTTTAACACTAACCTTAGAAATCTTTTGCACAACCAACAACTGACTAAAAACAACCATGAGGTATCTGTAAGAGTAAAGCCATGATGTCTGTATATACTGGTTTTTTTTCACAGCTTCAGAGAAATAAAAAAGATTCTTAACACAAGCATAAGAGACCACAGCAAATTGGCAGCCCAGATTGGCCCAGTCTATTAAACAGAACAGTAACACTCAAAATTCACATGCAGTACAGTTCTACATGCACGAGAATAGGTGCTCTTTGTGCTGTTGAAATAGCTCAAAGAACACTTAAAATTACATCCTACAGGCAGCTGAATTTACTTTTTTATTTTTCCTTTGATGAAACAGGTGTTTTCCTCCCACAGTGTGAGAATATCTTCAATGGCACAAAGTTAACATAACATCATGTTTTCTTTTCTATTAAAGGAAGTGTATTGCAAAGCCAGGCAGCAGAATCCAGGACTGAGCCTACACCTGCTGATCTTGCCAGGCAGCAAATTTCCTTGCATGATGTAGTTCAAACATTCACGATACAAAGCTAAGGGTAGAGGGAGAGTTGCTATCACACTGCAGCTTCTTTTGAAAATTACAACTGAGTACGGACACATCCTGCTGCAATGGCTGCAGTAAGCAGTCTGGTTAAGATATCCAAAGAAATCTAGTATCTGTACACCTGTTATCCCACTGACGGTCAACACAGGAAGAAACAAAGAAATATTACAATTGCCGCTGTGCAAATACTGTGTTATTTAACATGGCAAGCCATTATATGTAAGATTTCATAGTAACACAGTGATTCAGCATTACTAGACTGAAAGATCTCTTTGTTGAAAGGGTTATATGCTTCAGGTTGAAATTCAGTTGATTTTTATACCTGAATGATGTTACACTACAATGTTGTCTTTTTATTTTCTAGCAGACAATGAATGTCTTCTGAGAGCACCTATAAATCTATGACTTTTGAAAAAGCTCGTACTCTGCACATGTTAATCCATAGTGTAAAATATTACTAGTTTTGTGTCCAGGAATCTTGACTTGTGAATTTTTGGTGAATGTGTGTGTCAGCTCCTTCCTTATTTAGTAGCAATGTCTGGACATGAAAGAATATTAACCACAGATTAGTTGACAAAACAATTATTAAAAAGTGTGTTTTCCTTCTTGCCTAGCTTTTTGTATCATAATAGATATAGATGAGCATAAACAGATAGTAAAGTTAAAAGATACTAAGTTAGGATGAATTTTAGCAAGGAAAAATGGTGACTGTCACACCTGAAAAAATTCTTACATAGCTTACCTTAAACTTTATTGTTAAAGAATATTTAGATAAGAATCAGTGTTTTTTCCTTTCTCAAATGGTTTTGTACGTGTATGTAACTAAATATATGCATGTTTCATATGGATGTATATGTATATCAATAGGTAAGCATCTGAAACACATGTACACACACATATTCACAGTCTTCTTATATGCTGTTATTGCATCTGGACTGCTGCTTCTTTTATAAACTTTCTTGTCAAAACACAGTGTAGTGCACAAGTACCCTTCAGCTGTGGTAAAGCACTAGAAATTTGATCCTACTAGCAGCGTTGTACTTGCTTATTTATAATTGAAGGAAAAAGCTGCCTCTGTTAGCATGAAAGGCTATTTCCCAACACATTTGAAGGAGCTGGTCCCCTTTGGCAATTGTATTTCGCTTACTTAGGCACCAAGAGAGTCCAGAACAGGCATTGGGGATCACTTGTGTAGAATCAGGAGATGCAAAAGGCTGCAGTCACAGAGGAACACAAACAACTTCACACAGGGAGAAAACTCCGATAAGCTCTAGCTTGCAAACAAAAACCCATGGCCACATCTCACAAACAATGAGGGTGCCCACACCAGCACCCCAACGCCATTTAACAGGTTATGGGCTCTGTTCCAGGGACATTTTTATTGCTCAGCCACTGACCCAAAGAGCGTGCACACACACACATCCCATCGGGAGGGGTCTTTCTCAGGGGTACCCAGAAGGTGGGTTTGGAGAATCCCAAAAGATAAGGGGATATTGTGCATGTCTCAAACACGGGTACTGGATGGCTGTGGAATCAACCAAGGACTGCTGGGAACAACAGATAAGAATTGTTGATAATAACCAAGGACTGTTAGTATCAACATGCCATGAGAAATAATAAAATTTGCCTGGAGAAAGGGGTCCATGTGGAGATAGGACAGCACTTTTCTGAGACAAACATCCTTGTTATAGTTCCTGGAGGTAAGCACAACAGAATACAGCACAAGTGCAGGAAGGAGGCCAAGAAGTAGGCATGGACTCCAAGGGGTGATTAAGGCCACAAAGGACCCGTGAAGCCCTCAGACCCACTTCCAGAAAGGCTGGCAAGAATGGACTGCACATGATAACTAGTTTGCATAGAAAGTGGAAAACATGTCTTTGGGGCAGAGAAACCTATACTAAAAACATACCTCCCCCCAAGCACAGGTGGCATCCCCAAGACCCTGGACATCCCATCAGCTGGACTGATGCAGCTAGATTCATGCTGAAATGAGGTGAAATCAGCTGGGTCAATGTTGAAAACAGCACTGGTGATCTTTTCTCCTTTTCTTTTTCTTCCCTTTTCTTTTTTTCCCTTTTCTTTTTTTTCCTTTTCCTTTTCCTTTTCCTTTTCCTTTTCCTTTTCCTTTTCCTTTTCTTCCTGTGTCACTCCATCCCCCCCCTTAATATTTTTTTTCTCTCTTCCTCTTCACCTTACCCCTTTATCCAAAATCCACTGCCATGTGCTTATATAGTGCACCACGGAATAATACGCCAATTTCCATGCCAAGTGTTTAATTTACTAAAAAAACTTTCTGGCAGTTTGTGGACGCTCAGACTTTGATATTCCTTTCAACCACAGGCAATTACGAATCTTGGGTGCTTCCTTCTCCTTAACGGTGAGTCGTTACAGGGTTTGCCACATCCAGAGGGTGCAAGGATCACTCATGGGTATCCAGGAGAGAAAAAAATAGTCACTCACGCGGGGGAAGGTGAGGGTACTCGGTCCCAGGAGGTCTCCCGGGAGCCGTACCCGTTCCCAAGGAGGGCTCTCCTGCAGCTGCGGGTCCGTGCTGCGCCTGCCAGAGCCGCGGGACGGCGCTGCGGCCGCCCGGGATGTGCCGCGGGGGCGCTTGCGGGGGTTGCTCCTGGCACAAGGGCTCCCTGTGATCATCGCCTCACTCGGCATGTTGAAGCGGTGCCTTCCTACTCATGTGTAGTTCAGATAAAAGTGTTATCCAAACAAGATAACAGGATCACAGAAGTGTACAGAAATCCAGATTTTGGAGTGCTACGATATATTTGAAAGGTCCTGGATAACTAAACTTGACAGCTGCCTGCAGCATCTTTATCTGCCCTTTCTTCAATAGTTGCCACTTCTTCTTTTTTTTTTTCACCTTTTTTACTGTTTCAAGATGTGACATTTCCTTTGGTCATTTTTCACACATTTTTATGTTTTAGTTTGGGTGAAAAATCAGAAACCTAGTAGCTGTAAGATAAAATAATTAACCTTCATATTAGAAGAGAACCTTTATAAAACTTACAAAATAAATCTTTCTACAGTGTGTGCCACATATAAGCATCATTGTATCAGATAATAGATTCATTGGCACCTGTTTGACACCTGAATGGCAGATCTGACCAAATATCTGTTGCATTTCTGTTTATTATTCACTAGCCATTTATAGATACACTATTCTTATTTAGAATATTTCCTGCCTATTTTCCATATTAATGTACTATGAACATACATTTCATGTGATACATATAAGAGTTCAACTGGTGCAGACTAACAAAACACAACTTTTTAAGAGAACAGGAAATTCACAAAAAATAAGCATTTGATGCAAAGAAAAAGGAAAGGCTTTGGCATAAAACACACAAGGAAGACAGAGCACAGCAATCCCTGTGCCCATGTTCTAGGTCAGACATTACCCTAGTACAGCTCAGAAGCAATATAATCACTACTTAGCCATTGTTTCCCTGGATTTCCTTTGAAGTTTATAGGTTTTTGTAACTTGAAGATTGGTGTCAATTCCTAGGAGGTTCATTTAGACAGAAGAAACATTTCTGTCTGAATCCTTTCACAAAAGCATATCACCAGTAAGCCAAATGCTTTAGATATTTTATAGCAGTTGGTAAATTGGTGGATTCACAAATTTTGGACTTGCTGTGTTGGTAATGCCAGAGAAGAATACGATGGTTTAAAAAAAAAGTTGCCTTATATGAAGAATCATGGAACTAACCAGCAGAGATGTATTAAATGTGTTCAGAACAGAAACATTTCCATAAGGTTGCAAGCAATTGTGTCTATGCACATGACAGCAATATCCACAATCCTTCTAATTTTCTCAAAATAAGTCCCTTTACAATTTCACTGAACAACTACATGCTGCTCATGCTTTTCATCTGAGTTCATAGCCGAATAGGAGAAACAGTGCCCCTGGCCAGTTTTTATATAGTGCTTTAGCTGTTACAGCATTAATTTCAAATATAGCTTTGCCAGGGTAAGAGGCTTAAAACATACATATTTTACTTTTCTGGGTAGACTAAATCACCGGTGGCAGACTATTCGATGTGATAGAACCCTTCCAATCTCCTGTTGACTATGGGCCACCCTCCAGAAATAATGCAACGAGTCCGAAAAAAAACATTCTAGAGAGAAGGTGTTCTAAATTTAATGACTGAAAGGAGGGTATAATTTTTCATTCTTCCAAATGAGACCTGGGGATGCTGGTCAACAGCTGGCACTTTGCCCAGGTGGCCAAGAAGGCCAATGGCATCTTGACCTGTACCAAAAATTATAAGGCCAGCCGGACCAGGGCAGTGATTTTCCCCCTGTACTCAGCACTGGTGGGGCCACACCTGGAATCCTGTGTTCAGTTCTGGGCACCTCACAACAAGAATGCCATTGATGGGCCGGAGCATTCCAGAGAAAGGGAATGGAACTGGTGCAGGGTCTGAAGCACAAATCTTATAAGGATCAGCTGAGGGTGCTGGGATTGTTTATCCTGGAGGAAAGGAGACTCAAGGGGGCCTTACTGTTCACTACAACTACTGGAAAGGAGGTTGTAGCCAGTAAGTCTCTGCTGCACCCCAGGGAAGTGGTCACAGCACCAGCCTGACAGAGCTCAGGAAGAATGTGGACAATGCTCTCAGGCACATGGTGTGACTCTTGGAGATGGTGCTGTGCAGGGGAGGAGTTGGACTCCATGATCCTTATGGGTTCCTTACAACTCAGCATGTTCTGTGAGTTTGTGATTCATTATCCAGATAACACTAACAAACATGAAAATAGTTAGTTTCTGTACACAAAAAATTGAAAAAAAAATATTGCAAAGAACCTTGTAATATTTGTGAACTTTCTTTCATCGTCTTGGATTGCCAAATGCCTGTGGGAAACTCTTAGCAAAACTACCTCCGAATTATAGCTTGTAGTAAGATAAACTTTACAATAAATTTACATAGGTTTTTTGGTTGGGTGGTTTGGTTTTTATTAACACATGAACACATTACAGGGTTCTTTCAAGCTCTTGTGTTTGTGCAGTAGACCTCTGTGGTGAGTTTGGTAGCTATCTTCAAGTATAACATGTGTATGAATACCCATGAGAACACAGGTAGATGCACCACAATACTTACATATAGACCTATTACAAAATTAACTGTTGAGATCTACACTAGCTAGAAAGCATTTAAGCTGTCACTGTTCAAGTGCATGAATGCCTAAATAAAAAATGAACCTGCTAGTAAAGGTCCTCATGTACATAAGTGCTTTAATATTAAACCTGACTCTCCCCTTCAAAGGTGAAGAATGCACAAAAATTTTTAAAAAGGAGTGATAAAGCAGTCTTTCAGGGCAGCATTGCCAATGAACTTGCAAGTATTGATCTCAGTGCTGTGTCTTTAGTATCCCTTAACAATTTAATAAGCAAAGCCACAATGAAGCCAGACAAGCCACAGGAGAACAATACCTATGTCATGGCCTGAGCTAGCTCTTATTTCATTTCTCAACAAATCCAGACTGGTGTGGTTCTGAACATGCAAAGGACTCTCTCTAGGGGCAGAAAATTGAAAAAATAGTTCAAAGGTTTTCACTGAAATCTCAGAATATTGGTGTTGGCAGGCACCTCTGAAGATCCTCTAGTCCAGCCTCCCTGTTCAGAGTGGAAGACTGACCCTTCACACATTGCTGAGATGTTCATCCAGCTATGTTTTGAATAGCTATAAGAAAGGAGATTGCCAAATCCAAAGTCCCAAAAAGAGCATCTAAGTAACCTGTTACTTTTGACCACCCTTATTTAAAGTTTTTTTACTCATTGCCTCCTTTTATTGGGTACCACTGAGAGAAGTCTGACTCCACCCTCTTTGCTACCCCCTAATCAGGCAGATAGATGTCACTTTCACTGTTGCTGTCGTCCCCCACCCACCTTGCCTCCATTTTCTTGAGGTTAAACAGCTCTGCTTTAAGAACTTCTGTTGCTTCTGTAGTTTAGCCATTTCTTTTTGCACACTATTTATCTATGAAACCATTTTTGTTGCATCAAACAATTAACATTAGTTATCTCTACTGAAGAGCAAATATAAGACCAAATGGCTAGGCAAAGAAAAATCCTCCTCTGGTATCTGCTGATCCAATTATTTCCTGTATATGCACTCACATCACACACTTAGGAGGTGTGTGGTAGTTTTATTTCCCTTACAAAAGGTAAGAACAAGAGATTGCAGTTGAACAAAATTATCTTCATCTGCAGAGTAAAGGTTTCTTTCCTTTCTTGTGTGCTCACATGAACTATTGCTCTGCTTTCAAAACCTCTTGATTCTGAGGAAATGTTTCTATATTTTTAACTTTCAGTTGTGAAATCAATATAGTCTATTTGTCCACCTCAATTTGACAAGCTCAGTAATCCTTCAAACTAATCCCGATGAAATTGCTCCTGTGTTTTAGCAATGAATTAAAAAAGAGGGAAGAAAAAAAATCATTCTGCATGCTCAGATCATTTCAGGTCTGTAGAGTGAAGCTAGACAGCGGCTGCCTAAAGCATTGGCAGAAATACTGACTGCTTAAAAGGTCAATCCCAGACTGAATTTGTGCCATTCTAATTTCACCAATAAGCACGAAGTTTTTCCACATTACTGCTATGAAAACATTTCTGTGAGAAAAAATGATAGGAGGAATAAAATGTTTTGTTAATTTAATTTTGCATTTATAAAGACATGTAATTTATAGTTTATATTGAATCTCTTTACTTATGGATGAGTTTTTAAAAGAGAAAACATTGTGACGAACTATTAAGTTTACATATTAGAAAGCAGAAAGTGAGTCTCAAAGTTTGGCATATAATGATAAAAATTCAGAACTCAGAATCCCAACAAAAGGATAAATATCTTAAGCTAAGCAGCTGATATAGATATAGTAGAAGGTATTAATGTCACAAAAAGAATAAAAATGTTGACAAGTCAAGAAGTATTAGATTCCTATGGAGTCTAACTTCATTGCAAAGTACATGAAAAATTGTAAAGTCATTACTCCCTCTTAACATAAAACCTAAATTTTTTAGTTTGCAGTATTGCAACTTACAGTACCAGTGAAGAAAAATTGCCAAAACTTCAGAGTAATTTTATCCACCTGTGCATGGGCTTGGGAGAATTGCCCCAGCTTTTCATTTTCTTCCTGTGTGAGTCTGCCATACACTTCATCTTCTTTCAAGCTGATTCTTTTGGATCAGAGTCAAATCCCCTCATGCTGCCTGTAAATCTGTGAATAGAAGTTCTAATTCAGGTCAAGGTGTGGCAGTCAGATATTCAGAGATAACCTGTTATCGTTCAGAAATACGGTGAAAGCAAAGTGCTACTGCAGCGTGATATAGAAAGTTAAAAAACCCCTTCAAATATTTCCCTGTAACAAGGAAATATAACTATGTCTTGCCCAAATTGAACTGCCTGGAAACTCTTCAAGAAATCAGATATTCTTTGATACTGTAAGTTTTAATGAAAGTGAATCTGTTTCAACTGGTTTTTTTCTGTCTCCAAAATCAATTTGGGTGTGAAAGAGAAGCCCCTTTGCCAGTTAAGAAACAGACCCAAGCTTTCTGGCTCTCAGCATCTTCCCCAGGCTGCCAGACTATAGTTACTGCAGTTCCTATTACTCCTTCAGCATCCAGGAAGATTTCTGTCTGCTCCAAATGCCTGGTCAAGCGGTGGTTAGCTCAGCCTTCTGGTAACCTAGATTCCTCTTTTAATTTTGATTTAATGCATTATTCACCAGCTCCCGTTTCTTTCACTTGTGATGCTGTTACTCAAAAAGTGCCTGAGTACACCTCAGCAGGATGAATTGGACCTCAGAACAGAAGGAGGGTGGGATTCATGTATACTTGGCACTGACTCTTTCAGTAGCCCCTATCCAGAGGGATAGCTGAAGACCAGCGGAAGACAGAGTGTACTTCTCCAGTAATTTTTAAACCACAAATAAAGAGAGAATTACTGTGCAATCATCCTTTATTCATTGTATATTTTTGTTCAAATTACAAGGTACAGAAAAAGATACTGAGATACATATTAAGAAATGCAATTAAAAATTAAGAGAAAGAGAGTAGAAATTGGTAAAATCATTTTTCCCTCTTCAGAGGAAATATTCTTGAATGTAGTAAAGTACATGAGCATTTTCACTCAGATCAGTGAGGACAAAAACAAACAGTAAGGTTCTAATTTTTTGTTCTTCTGATAGGCTTAGATTCCCTTTAGTCTGTGTTGTGGCCTTTGTATGGCTTGGGCAGTTTCTTCCCACATGTGAGAGAAGGCTCCTATATGTCTTTGTGAGGTACAAGATCAAGGTCTCAGTGAAGCATCCTCTTCCTACAACTCCATTGCTAATTCTACAGAAGATGCAGTCAACTCCTGATAACATTTTAAACAGAACTGCTTTTCACTGAACAAATGCAGCTTTATCTGCAGAAATATCTAATAAGAACATAGTTTGGTAATTTTTTTCAATGGGAGAAATCTGAATTTGTTATTTTGATAATATTTTTACTATTTTTATTGATATATTTCCATTACAGAAATATGAAAACATAAAGGTAAGATTAGAATTAGGCACACAGGGGTTTTTTTTTCCTATTTTATCATATCACGTATATCTAACTTTCTCAGGAAATTTTGAATTTATCTTCATAGTGAAGTTTCAGTTTATTTTGGGGGGGGGAATTTGAATTTTTTTTAAATATTGGGGTTTTTTATGAAAAGAAAATATTGACTCCTGCCCATCTTTCTAAACTGATTGGTAAAATATGGAAGCAGAATAAGAGGAATGGATGAGCACTTATATTTGTGAACAAGTTGTAAATATTCCCAAAACCAATCAAACTTATTTTTAAAATGTCGGTAAAACCACAATAACATTTTCCTAGCTTCACTCTCTGTGTACTTGTAAATAACTAGGACTAGAACTGTAGTTGAAAAGTATTTTCTTTCCAGCAGAGGGACTGTAAGAGCTAAACGTGAATGTATTAACTGAACTATCTCCATGAAAATAGAGCTGATCAGATTGAAAAATAACCATAAAAGTAATGGAATTAAAACATTTAGAGAGTAGATTAGGTGCTTGGATTTATGCCCTTAGCAAATATAGCAAATAAGGTAACAACAGTGAGGAAATTCAGAGACTGCCTTATGCTATTATGGGAGAAAAAGGTAAGCTCTGTGATTTTTACTGAGGATACTGCCATGATAATGCCAAAGGGTCAGCGCTCTGTGTTGTAAACTGATTGCCACATACACTGTAAAACAGGCAGAATTATACAAGTGATACTGCAGTGGTTCACCTCATTTTTAAGCATGCATAGTTTTTTACACAAGCATGATCATTAAATAACAACAGCATGAATCTAAGTCAGTAGAACAATGCAGTGTGTTTCATTCATGAGCATGGGCAGCGGGTCGAAGGAGGTGATTCTCCCCATCTACTCTGCTCTTGTGAGACCCCACACAGAGTATTGCATCCAGTTCTGGTGTCCCCGCATAACAAGGACATAGAACTGTTGGAGCAAGTCCAGAAGAGAACTGAAGCACCACAGCTGCTCAGCTTGGAGAAGAGAAACTTGTGTGGAGACCTCATAGCAGGCTTCCAGTATTTGAAGGGGTCCTACAGGGAGGCCAGAGAGGCAGTCTTTGTCACAAACTGTAGTGATAGGACAAGAAATAATGGGTACAAACCGAAAGAGAGGAAATTTAGGTGGATATTAGGAAGAAATTCTTTGCTGTGAGTGTGGTGAGATACTAGAACAGATTGCCCAGAGGTGTGGATGTCCCATCCCGGGCAATATTCAAGGCCACTTTGGACAAGGCCTTGAGGAACCTGGTCTGGGATGTGCCCCTGCCCATGGCAGGGGGCTTGGAACTAGATGATCTTTAAGGTCCTTTCCAAACCTTAACATTCTATGATTCTATGATTCCATGATTTATTTCAATAGATGCTTCTGGAAGACAGCACTGTGTCTTTCATCCTTTTTTTCCTTCTTGGAATATCTTCCTTCTTGTTGGTATCTCAAGCAAAAACAAAAGTCTCTGTGTTCAAAAAGGATGAGAGTAAAGTGCTTTCCCTTCCCTTCATACTTCTAGCAAATTGCATTCTCTTTTACATCAACATGAACCTTTCAGTGCTCAGCGGAGTGAAACTATTTAAAAACAGGGCATAGGCATTTTCATTCAGATTATGGAAACAAGGATTTCTGAGCTAGTCATTATCTTAACATTGTTTGTTATGAGAAGGCCTTTTGTCCTACTTAGAGTGATGTAAAATCACTGTACACAAAGGAAGAAATGTGGGGATCTTATTGAATAATTATGACTACATCTTCTCATACCATAGTACGCTGAGATAAATTCTCACATGCTTGATTTCTCTCGACAGTAGTGATCCAAGGCCTTTGGATTTATTCAGACCACTTAGGAGCCTGCTGAAAAGAGAAAAGGGAAAAAAAGGAAAGGACACTTTTATTCTCCCAGGGAGAGAAAAGAGCATTTCTTTGTATTGTACCTCGATCAAGAATACTGCATCCAGCTGAGCCTAATCAAACAGAGAGAAATAGGTGGCAATGTTTGTGTGCAGAGTGCGCACACACTCCAAGACACCGTATGAGGCATAATGCCTGCTGTCAGACTTTCTCCCCTCTGCAACATATTATTTTTTAAAATACATTTTATCTCATACAGATTCTGTTAGTGATTTTTTTTTTTTAAACTCAATGTATCTACTCATGTTTTAGAGATCCTTTAAAGAGTCAAGGCTTTCTTTCTATCTCAGAGATGAAGCACTAAGATGACAGTCAGAAGACAGTTATTTCTTTCCCTATCTCTGATGTTGATTGAGTGTGTTACCTTGGAGGATTCAACTTCTCTCTCTGAGACTCAGTTTCTAACATCAAAAACTGAATAAATACCAAAACTTCAACGTGGATATTGCTAGATATTTGTGTGAGATACTGAAAAGAACACAAAAACACAAGTAGGTTATAACACTGTCTCCTGCAGTTTCCAACTATGTGCAATGCTCAATGACAGGAGATGGCTAGGCCTGTTTTGAAGATGGAAATCTGGTTTCAGTACTCCACAGTGGTTTTTCTTTGATTCTATGGATTCACACAGTCCATGTTTGAACTCATGTAAATTTTTAGCATCAGCAATACTCTGTACTGAAGATTCACTGAATGAAGAAAGTGTTTATATGCTACCATCTTCTCTTGTTGAATGTTATTTAGTTCTTATATTATGCATCTCCCATGCATTTACTTTATGATATACATGAGTTTATATATCTTTGTATAACCCCTTCACTTGCCTCCTATCTGGGCTGGAAAGCTGTAACTTATTCAATAGTTCCTTCTACAGTTTCATACTTTTAAATATTTTTCATCACGCACCTAGTCATGTGAAAGGCAGCTTTCCTTTAACCATTTTTTTGGATCAATCTATCATCACAGCCAAGGAAGACAAAATCCTTGTGCCCAACCAGCCTGTCAGCACCCTATTATGTAGACTCCACTGAACAGCCCTCTGTATTGGAGTGTGGTTCAGCTGATTTACTCAGGGTCATGCTCCAACACCACCTGCACTTTTATTTGGAATATTGTCAGGTTTGTCACTTCTGTTATCTGCTGCCAGCTGCTGCTAGTGCCCCTAAAGGACTCACATTAAGCAGTATGGAATGACACTCTATACTAACAAACACAATGATAGTAGACGTCTGCGGTGTTCAGAGATTGCCACTGATAGTATGCAGACTGCAAAAATGAACTTGAAGTGATATACAGACAAGTTCCTATTACAAATGAAAGCTAGCTTGAGATAATCATTCTACGTGCATAGGATGAGGTTCTTATCCAATACGTGTCCCAACTAGGGAGAAGACGTTCAGGTTTTTGACCAGTCCTAGGAGTTATGATGGAGTCTTCATTGACTCCCCTCCCCACATAAGCTGTATTTATATTAATGTCTTTGAGGAAGGGGAAAAAGTAATATTAAAGTTGATATCAGTTCATGTTTAGGTGGAGTTTGACTGACTTTAGTCATTGGCATAGGTAGGGGCCTGAAAAACAATATGTATTCTTGAGTTAATGAAGCAAAATTCAGTTTTTGATTATCATCTAAATCATTCTTTGACTTAGTTCCCATTAGCTGCATTTTTCAGATGGAGCATAACCACAGTATCTCTGTGTTGCTCAATCCTTTGCTTCATAGCTGCAGTGTTCCTGCTCTTTAGATGTGCAGTTTGTCCCTGGTGAACTATAGCCAACACATACACTCTTTGCCTACCTTTGTTTGTTGGTCTTGTCCCCATACACCTCCAGACGTTTTTTAGTTCTGCTATAATATTTTCACTAGGAAGATTTATACACGATATTCAGATGTGCATGTACCACACATTTCTACAAAAAAAGGCCATAATGAAATTTTCTATTTTGTGTGCTATTTTTTTCATAATAATTCATAGAATTACATTTATTTTCTTGACTGCTCTTGCACTGACCTGATATTTTCATGGAGCTGTGTGTTATGGCACAGAGATCTCATTTCTCAATAATGATTGTCACCTGTCCACCCATCACTGTTTGCACAAAAATTTGTCATTGCTTTTTACTAATCCTGTTCAAGTTCCAGATGTGTCTTATCCATTATCTCTGCTGAGATCCCAAGATTCTTCTATGCCCAGTGACTCTCCAAATTCCAGTGTGGATTTTATTATATTTGTTATCTCCCAGTGACTTCTCTTGGAGCTATCCTACTCTGTATAAACAATCCACCGAGGGAAGGATTTAAGTATTCAAGGCAGCCCCTCTGTGTTACTTTGGGAATAGCTACTTGTTTGTACAAAAGGAAACAGTCCCAAAGAAAACAAGACAGGTTGAAAGGATGCTAAATTTCATAGAATTCCTCTATATTCAGGGGAAACATATTTGTGGCGAGGTGCCCCAAAGTTTTCTCCACTGGCTGTTAAGGACACTTAGCTTCTTGTAGGTGTTCTTGTTCACCCACTTGACTCAGCTCAGTGAACAGAGCATTCAACCAAACATTTATGGAGGTAATGTAAGGATTCCAACAAGAGCATCCTTTATTTGAGGTAAATTCCCTAGTTAATGGGAGCTAGTCATTCCACAGTTTTAAGGAAAGTCTCTTTCTTTTTCTGATTTGGACAACACTCTCTTTACTGAATCCAAGAAACTTTTGGATAAAGTTATGGGTAATAAGTTAAGAAGCCATACTCACACAAAAAATGAGTGTGGACTAATAAGAAAGTAAATGAGCATACGAAAAATAACTCCTCTGGAGTTAAAAGGGAAATGAATAAGATACAACTATGAAAAGTAAAATGATTAAGAAAAAACAACCTTTACAAGCCTTAAATTGTGTGTAAAATTTTAAGATTACTTGCAGCCACCAATAAGGCAAAATCAACCTTAAATCTGAATTTTGTATTTTCATTTCTGTGTTTTATATTGGAGTCACAGTGAAGTCTTTGCAATAAGCCCAGCCCTGTCCCAGGGCATTGGGCACCTCCATGCCCAATGGGGCATGTTGGGATGGTGGCCCCAGGCCAGGATATTGCCCTCCAGGTGTTTGTGGTTCAGCAGGAGGAACATGGACACACAACAGCAGGAGCTGGACCTGGAGCTCTGGCAGGACCCTCAATAGAAAGCACCTTCCCAGCCAGCATTCACCCCATGGTCCCTGGGAACTTCTCTTGGGTGACCGCTGGAAAGAGGTCACCCTCAACTGCACTGGCTCTTAACTGCCCCAGAGCCTTATCAGCTGAATCTCCAGGAGCCCCCAGGGATGCTCTCATGGCCCTTTCAATATCTTCTGCTCCAAAACTTCCTAAGTAAATACCAGAGATCATTGTCATTGCACTCGATACAGACTGTAATGTACACAAAAGACTCTGAGATCATCCACGTGGTGAAGCTCATTAAACATCATGGACAAGGAACAACTAATTTCTAAGTAGTCATTGGGCACTGATAGGGCTTAGGCATGGATCTGTTCAAAACTCTGCAAACTGAAGCATATCTTGACAGCCTCATAAACAGGACTTCAGGTGTGAAGGAAATGCTAATGTTAAAAATCTAAAGGATTAAAGATTTTAGCTGGTTCAGAATGAACCCATGGATTAGACAGAAAAAGAATAGTGTCATAACTGAGAAATTAAGTGCTTGAATTCTATTTCAGTCGTTTGAAGTATCTCGTTCATCTTCCATACCACAGCTCTCTGGAAACCGATGAAAAAGATGAAATACAGTTAACCTTCTGGGTAACATCTTATCTGTGAGATCTGTCTCTTCCTACAATACTATTTACATATTTTGTGTGGTTTTTGAATAAACCCTTGGATTAATGCTGGGAATAGGGGTCTTTAATCTGAACACCTACACATGATGTTTTGCTTCTTTGCTTGTTTTCTTTCACCGGAAAAATTGTGTTCCTTGTTATGTGATGACAGCTGTCATGGGCTGGAGAAAAAATTCTGGGTGTCCCACCACGCAGTTGCACAGTAGCTGGTATTTGCTGACAAGAAGGAGTGCTGTCAGACTGAGAAGAGTGCTGAGCTGTGGTTGCTCAGCATCCTTGAGAGGTTCATATCTTTTTTATTATGGGCAATGTCTTCCCATAACTTCAATTTAGATGGAATTTATCTTGCCCACATTCAGACATGTAAGGTTTTATTATGGCTAAGACAGAGGAATCAACAACCTGCAGTGGTTCTGGATTCTGAGATTTATTAAAGAACCTTCAGGCTTTTACCCTGTTTGATTATCTCACACACTTGCTCTAAAAAGTGCTATTTATACTAGGGGCCAGTTTCCCTTCCCCACAGAGAGATCCCTGCTGCCCAGAGAGGGCAGGCAGACAGTCATGTCTGGACAGGGGCTTGCAGCAACCAGTTTCAGCCCAAATCCCTGGGCATCCCCCAACATTAAACTCCACTCATCTCTGACCTCCAGGATCATGCTCCACGTCCAGGATCTTTGCTGCAATCACACAGATTCACACAGAATCATCGAATTCAACCTTTGACTGGTCACCACCATGTCAAATAGACCATAGCACTAAGTGCCACGTCCAGCTGTTTCTTGAGTACCTCCGGGGATGGTGACTCCACCACCTCCTTTGAAGTCCATTCCAATGCTTAACAACCCTACCCATGAAGAAATTCTTCCTTATGTCTTACCTGAACCTTCCCTAGTGCAGCCTGAGACCATTTCCTCTTGTCCTGTCACTGTTGCCAGGGATAAAAAGTGATAAGGCTTTTGTGTAATTCTGTGTGATTGTCAATTTGAACAAATGCTTTGAAAAGAAATATGATTGCATTTATGTAACAGCAGCATGCCTCTGTATCCCTGAATCAGGCCACTCACCACCTTTTTCAGACCCTTCTTTCTGAGACCAGTTCTCAAGAGCCCTTATTTTTAACACTGGTTTTCTTTCCAGAGGCCCAAACTCTAAGCTTTCCAACCTAATTAGAGTATGTGCACATGGGTAGCTTCCTAATTGGTGTTTCTCTCTCATGTCTCTATTAATTGTAGGATTCAGGCTGTGTCACTTTTCCTCAGTTTAAGTGTTGTCAGAATTCGTGACCAGTCCACACTGGTTGAGGCTAGCAAGTTTCTGCTCGAAAATACAAAAGCTCAATTCCAGACATTCACCTGTACACACACACACACACACACACACACCAAATTATCTGCTGCCTGTTAGCATTTACAGCTTAAGCTATTTTTATCACCTACAACAGATAGTACAGCTGCTTCTATACTAATCATGCCAGAGTGCCTTTGATGGCAGTAGGGAGGAAAAGACATTTTTAGGGTATCTCATCAACTTTAAAAGTGCCATTTGAAGATGTCATGGACTGGGCCATGGGAATGCCAGTTGACTTCATCTGTAAAATAAAGGAAACCCTGGGGGCTGACCTACATCAATCTTGATCATGTGGCTTCTACTTTTCACAGCTGATTACAATGTAAAGATGTAAATATTTTTCTGCCTAGTTTGGAAATCCAAAGGGTTGGGGTTTGAGCAGGTCTGACCAGGTGTGAACACAGTGCAGGTCCGAAGAGAGTGCTGAGGTAAAAAGGGGAGTTCATGGGTGCCTCAGGCTTCTTTACAGCAGAAATGACTAAGAGAGATTGTTCTAGATCTCAGTTTTACTTCTGAACATGTAAGATCCTTACTTAATTTTTTTGGTCCTTAAACTGTTTTTTGGAACTGGCTTGCCTGTTGTTTTTGTGTTTCATTTTTTTTTTTTTATTTCTTTTTCACCTGATTTTTTTTCTAGTACAATATTAGGAAAAAAAATGGCAACAGAATTAAATCAAGACAATCCTCACCTATTCTAGTCTCTTTCATTAGGCCCTGGACTCATGATGTTGTATTCATGCACAACTATTTTAGGTTTCAGATTTTTTTTCTTCTAAACTTTCACACTGGTACAGAGAGCAAATAATTTGCATCATATTTTAAGTACACCATGCAGCACAGTGAACTGCAGAGTTAAAAATAAATCCTTTTAGAACAATAGGATTATTCAAATAATTATGTCTATGCCTTTGGTAAGTATTTTTATGTATAAAGAGCTAAGAAGACACACACTCCAGTGCAGGTATTTTGTTATTCCTTTTGACATTCATGTCCATTAAAGCAGCTTAAAATCAGACTGAACTTTTCTGTTAGCTTTAGGGAATGGCATATGTATATTTTATCTTCCTGCTCCTCTTTGGCAACTAATCAACTGTCTGTTTATTTAAAATTCAAGGTGCATTTACTAATTAGTGTCAGAGGAACTGTAATCTTAATAGGTCATATATGTCATACTATTTTATATGCACCTAGGAATACATAAAAATGAGATTAATGGGGGAGGGTGATATGTCAGATTTCATAACAGGTAAAATTGTTTAAACCTGTGACTTAAATTAGAATATGTCATATGAAAGCCCTATGTGAGCCCAGAAATCTAAGCGATTGCGGTGTCAAATAGTCCCAAGGGAATATTTTAGTATTCTATTTTCTTTGGCATATGTAGTAGATCAATTTCAGTATATTTAAACAGGTATTTTGTATCTGATATTTTATTCTCTGAATGTCTTTTGGATGACATAACTTTTGAATATAGTAAACTAGAAAAAGCAGACTCAAAATTATAAACTGCTCTTTGTTCTAATTGTTGTAAAGTTATCATTTGGGAAGGAGGAAGGAGAAAACAGTGTTATGCAATTTTTGTACTATAGAACTATATTAATCTGCATATGTTACTGGCATAAGATCCTGTCTCTCTATCTTTGCAAATATTTGCATTCATTTACTGGAAGCAGTGGGAGAGTCCAGCTTTTACTTTAGCATTGGTGGGGCAAGATAATGTACTCCAAGTCAGTTGAAGGTAGTCATGGGGAATGACAATATTATCTCTCCAAAGATTCTATTTCATATGCTTAATGCATTTGTGAGTCTGGGAGATGGGAAATTCATGAATTTGAGAACAGATGTTCCTGATGCAGAGTGACATGTGCCAAAGTTATGACTTCAGCTTTCTTCTTCCCGCTCTTTTTTTTAAGTGAATGGCTCCCATTCCAAGGAAAGGAAGCCATAGCATTGTCCTGTGGGTTGCAGGGAGTTCCTGAGAAGTGAGCATATCAGAACTGTAGTTTTTCAAAACTTTATATCTAAAGACAGATTTTATGTGCCTTCACTTTGTGAAGGTGACCTGTCTGTCAGATTGTCCTGGCACCACCTCAAAGATAGGGCTTCTCAAAGAAAAGACCTCTGCATGTGTTTTAACATGGGTAACACTGCATTCCTCTGGGGTTTATTGTTAAAGCACTTATCATGGTGGCTGAAATGTTTCAGAATTGTACTCTGACTCTAGATCTGTCGACCATTAGCGTGAGCATTAAAAAACTCTACACACCAGAGACAACTTTATGTTGCCATTTTGCAGAATCTTAGAAGGGATGAGCCATGTTAGGTCATCCAGAAAATATTTCTTCCAAAGCAGGAATTCTTCTCCCACTAAGCTTTCCAACTCTAACTGTACTCTACATCCACTCCTGCTTCAAATGTTCCGAGAGAGTTTCTGCTTATATTCCAATCTATGTCACATTCTCACCTCAGTGCAATACAGCAGTCTGCAGTGAAGATAAATCCCACAGATGGTTAAAAGAAAGTGTTCTTTGATGGGAGACGATAAATTAATTTTTTCCTAATTCACTATTGGGTATATTGGCCCAGTGTAAAGTTTTAAAATTTTCAAATGTAGTTTTTAAAGGAAAAAAAAATTAAAAGCATATTTTTATGTTTATTTTTAAGAGGTATATTTAATAAAAACCTTGCATGAATTTGGAGATAATGGATTTTTGTCTGGTCATACTATTAATTCTTTACAGAAAGCAACTAAACTCCCCAGAATTACTTTTTGTACTACATAAATAATGACGTTCTCAAAGATGAAAAACCTAGATAATCTACTCTATTATCCAATGCAAAAGGCATCAAAGGGAAAATGAAGAGAAATGGACAGCAAAAGGCAAATATTTTAGAAAGAAAAAGATGGAAATGTATCTAGGAAAGCTTTTGAAACTTTTTGTCTTGTTTTAAAAAATGAAAACCACTTGGAAACAAGCTGCCGAGAGTTATTTCACTACCCCATACTTTGGCACAGAAATAAGTGCAGAGACTGCTTATTACAGTAAAGTAGAACACTGCTGCTGTGGGATGTTCAGCATTCCTGGACTAAAAATCTACACCATTTCTTTCTTTTCACTTAAACTCTGCAATGCAGATTTGTTGAGTAAATGCTTCTACTCACCATGTACATCTATAATAAATAAATTAGTTTAAAAATCCAAACACTCTTATTACCCTTTAGCAAATATTAAACTAAATTATGTCCCCAGCTATGTCAGTGTAACTGGCTTCAGCTCAGCACAAATGGTCAAAATTGTGTTTGTGCAAATAAAAAGAGATTTTGACTCAGTCACTTCAAAGAAAAGGGACAGATAAAATTAACAGTGTCTTTAGAACTAACTAAAATTGCTTTTGCATGCTGCTAGCGTACTTTATCTACCACAATAGCTGCAATCTATCAGTGTTTCAATGGCTGTCTTTTGATTTTTGAATTTACAACATTGATCTGAATCTGTACTTCTGAAAACTTGGTGTTACAAACCTATAGATGGAATTTCACCCATTTTTATATCTATTCCTGGAAATGAATGTCTTAAATTGTTTTATTCCTTATATTAGTGTTAAGTACTTAAAATCAGTTCCAGTGACACCATTAGAATACTTTGCCCTGATTTAACTTTACGCTATATCACCATAGCTATTTTTTCCCTACTAAGATTCAGTTTGAATTGAATTACTGTTCCTATCTCAATACCATTTTCATTAAGCTTTGTTCCTTTAACCAGGGCAAGGCTATATTTTGCAGTTATTGGCCAAAAGTTTGTTAAGAATGTGTAACTATTCTATGGACAAATATGTTGACAGACTACACTAGACTATAAAGAACAGACTAGCAGGTATTCTCTGAAATGCTGGGCTGATAATTTGGCTTCATAATGTTGGTGTTGGCTCAATAAGACAGCCATAAAACTGGAATTTTCCTCATTTCTTCTATGACTTCAAAGTTAATTATTGAGAGCATTCCCATTTCATCTGTTACTTCACAAGTGAATATTTGGTATTGGGAAAACAAATTTTCATGGAGTTATACTCTCTGATGGTCCTTTTTGCCCAGAAACTTTAAAGATGTTATTCTTGGTCATATCTATGATTTCCTGATATGGTTTATGATATAGATTGGCTGAATATTGGTTTTTAAATACTTTTAAAATGTTAATCTTTACCTGCAGAATTCTATATGCCTGAGGATCTAGTTGAATTAAGGGTCCTATGATTATTAAATATATAGAAAAAATATACAGTAAACAATTGTAAAATGCTTCAATTTTCCCCACTTTTCTATTATATTAGAGATGGAAAAACCTCCTACAAGAATCATTAATCAGTCTATTTTTAATTTATATCTCATGTAGAATACAGTGGCAGATGTGATGATATTGTTTATAAGTCTGCTGCTGTAGCTGCTTGCTAAACAGAGCATAAAATTAGAACTTATATTTCTTGTTTTAAAATTGCTTTATAGAAAGAATTTTATTACTATTTATTGCACTGAGATAACTATTTTCAAAGCTAGAAATCATCATGGTCTTTATTTAATGTATTACACTCAGCCAGTTCCTTACAGAAGACCTACACAGAGACCTTGGGTCCCTTTGACTGCTGTCAGACTACATTTCCTACAGACATTAACCAGGTAGTTAAAATTATTTTAGTATGACTATGTCTTTCATTCTGAGATATTCTCATCAAATATTGCTAAAAGCCTGATTCAAATGGTTTAGGTTTGCTCACAGTAAAAAGAACTACACTGCTCCTCTGATCAACACTTTGAACAGATCACTAAGAGACCTGCCAGAAATACTTGACCGTGTGAATTGTGTGTGGACATTTAACTCATTCAACCTATTCACATCACACGAACTAGTAAAGACCATTATTGTCACGCAGTAAAGACTATTATTGTCACGTGTACTTTAGAATTTTATGGGTATGGTCTTTACCTGCATATGGTATTTCCATCTACAAAGATACAATCCTTAGATCTCCCTTCCCTCTTTTTCTGTCTGTCTCCCCCAGGCAGTTTCATGAAGCTTTGATTAGTCCCTCTTTGGAAATCTTCCTTTTCCCTATAAGGAAATTAAATAAGAATAAAGTAAAAGAGAGTAAGAAGACATAAACATAAGGATAATGAGTAAAACTTACATTATATGTTCAAAGAGCCTCATATGTTAAATTATCAGTTTCCCTGAAGAGGACTCTCTAATTGACTATCCTTTACATTAAAATAAAAATATTTGACCTCCTTATGAAATTAAAGTTATCTTTCATTAGTAAAAATATTAATCTTTTATTATATTAATTAAATTTTATTACTTTATTTAGCTTTCAAAAATAATTTTCTTCTATGGCAGTAAGTGACACAGATTCCTCCTTATTGTGATGAAAAGCACTGCTTAAGTCTCTACATATATTTCCTTTCCATTTTACCCCCCCTATTTTGCTTAAGTGGGTTTAACAAACAACCCCCTGTGTAATCATCTCTTCTGCATTCATTTTATTTCTTAGTCATGCCCTGAATGCTTTCTTTAAAAAAAAATAGTCACAGTTTCAAAATGCCCTTTCAAAAAAGTCTGATCTGCATTGATACTGCATGGACATAATGTCTTTGTTCTGGCCAGGACAGGCTGAATTTTTGCAGTAGCCAGGAGGGAGACATGGCTGGAACTCTAATGTTCTATACCACCTCACATCATCACTGGAAGAGGGGAAAAGGGACTCTCTTCCATGGAGAAGGGGTTCCTTCTGGTCTTGAAAACACAGTGGCGAGAGCCATCTGTTATTTGTTTACTGTCATTTTTGCCTGTGAACCATTCTATCTTTCTGTATACTTTTGTTATTAATATTGTTGCCGTAAATGTTCCTTTTTATATCTCATTGCTCTTTCCAGTAAATTATTCTTATCTCAGCCCATGATCTTAACCTTTCGTGCCTCCAGTTCTCAGCTCTATCCTGCCAGTGGGAAACGGGAGGGGAAGGAGAAGCGAGATAGAGTTGTGTGTGTTTTGGGAGAGTTTTGGTGGGGGTGCTGAGCTGGGGAATACCACTCCTAAACTATGACACTTAACTATACTGGTTTTTAAGGGGCTTTTGAAAACTCTGTGTGGACCTGTGTTACAGATTACATTTATTCTTTTTTTCCTTAACATCCATTTAATGGAGGTTTCACAAAATATGGAGCAAGCCCTCAATGAGGCAATTACACAGATACATTCGCCCAGCAATTTAGCTGTACTTATTTTGTGTCACAATGTTTTCTCCCTTCCCTCTTTCTTCCATCCCTCCTTTTCTCAAAATGGTCCAGAATAAGGATGTTTTCTTGCATCTTGAAAAGAGACAAAAATTATTCTGTGTAGTGGTTTTGATTCAAAATATCCATTATTTACTTATTTTTTCTTCTGTGAGATAAGAATTAGGGGAAAAGCAAAGCAGGCACAAACCTTAAACAGTTGCAGTACAATGAAAGAGCTTTATTACTAACAGAATTAAAAGTAAAGAGAAAACAACGAAACAAAATTAAAGTAAATTCCCCCCCCCCCCCTTTTCCAGCACTTCTCTCCTTTTATCCAGCTCACACAAGGGATAACAGAACATGGGATGTTAGTCAGTGTTGCAGTTCTTGAAAAGTCTTTCTCTTATGCTTAAGGAAGAAAAGGTTTTCCTTCAGTTGCACGTGGTTCCCAAACTGCCACCAACAGCACACCCGCCCGGAAACAAACAGTCTGCTGTGTGTAGAACATCTCTCCCATGAAGAATTTCACAGTTCTTTCATACTACAAAACATGGGCCATCACATGGGGTTATTCATCTTTTTAAGGATAAGTTATTTTGGCCTGCACACAGAGGCTTTTCTTCGCCACAAGTCTCTAACAGCCTCTCACTACTTCTATATAGCCTGGCATAGGCACTCTTCACAAACTTCATAGGCACACGAGGATACTCCATCCCCCCATGTTCTTCAAATGGATTAAAGAGACAAACAGTTTGTGGTATTACAGTTTCTTACCACGGCATGCAAAAAGGTTTCTTTTAAGCTGCGCGCCAGAATCGCGGCACCGCCCTCTTTTCTCCTGTCGCCATTTCCAGCTCCGTCCCATGTGACTCACTTCTCTTTCTCTCTGACTCTGAAACCGCCATGTTGAAGGGTGTTCTTGTTCAGGCTTTACGGTGGGGAAAACCTCGCTCCCTCTGTGCTGCTGGCTGCACGGTGTCCTCTTCAGTTCAGCATGAAGTGTGCTGGCTGCAGACAGGAGGCTCCGCCGGCTCCCGCTGGCTCCGCCGGCTCCGCATGGAGAGGAGAGGGACCCGCCTGTCCCCAGAAGCCGCGCTGGATGGGTTTAGCTGTGAGCAGTCCATGGCTGGTTTGAGCTGCCTGCGGCTCTGGGACAGTCCCCCCCAGCGACCCAGGGTCCGTGCCGTGGTGCTGAGAAAGGGGGAAAGGGGCAGTGGTCCCGGCCCGGCCCAGCGGGGCCGGGAGGCTCCGAGCCCCCCCACCTTCCAGCAGGCGAGCTCCGACCAAAAGGGGAAGTCCCGCCTTTCTGTGCGGTTTAAATATGTAAATTGTGAGAAGCGTAATTGGTCTTAAAGACTGTCCATCAACTCAGGGTCAACCCAACACATTCCACCCCTCGCTTCTTAAAATTTACATATCCAAAAGTTACTTAAAATAGCAAAACCAGAGCTAAAAGAAAACAAATTCCATAAACCTCCACCCCTAGAATTTTTACCACTACTACAAAGCAAGTTTCTTCTATTATTCTACTTAATGTTATAACTTTCTACTTGCTCTGCTTATTATTTTCTCCTAATTAATCTTCATCTCACAGCGCTCATTAATTGCCCGCATTCTCCACCATTGATGTAGCGGGTTGAGTTCGAAACCGGGCGGAAACACCAATTAAATGTAGTGGTTTTGATTCAAAATATCCATTATTTACTTATTTTTTCTTCTGTGAGATAAGAATTAGGGGAAAAGCAAAGCAGGCACAAACCTTAAACAGTTGCAGTACAATGAAAGAGCTTTATTACTAACAGAATTAAAAGTAAAGAGAAAACAACGAAACAAAATTAAAGTAAATTCCCCCCCCCCCCCTTTTCCAGCACTTCTCTCCTTTTATCCAGCTCACACAAGGGATAACAGAACATGGGATGTTAGTCAGTGTTGCAGTTCTTGAAAAGTCTTTCTCTTATGCTTAAGGAAGAAAAGGTTTTCCTTCAGTTGCACGTGGTTCCCAAACTGCCACCAACAGCACACCCGCCCGGAAACAAACAGTCTGCTGTGTGTAGAACATCTCTCCCATGAAGAATTTCACAGTTCTTTCATACTACAAAACATGGGCCATCACATGGGGTTATTCATCTTTTTAAGGATAAGTTATTTTGGCCTGCACACAGAGGCTTTTCTTCGCCACAAGTCTCTAACAGCCTCTCACTACTTCTATATAGCCTGGCATAGGCACTCTTCACAAACTTCATAGGCACACGAGGATACTCCATCCCCCCATGTTCTTCAAATGGATTAAAGAGACAAACAGTTTGTGGTATTACAGTTTCTTACCACGGCATGCAAAAAGGTTTCTTTTAAGCTGCGCGCCAGAATCGCGGCACCGCCCTCTTTTCTCCTGTCGCCATTTCCAGCTCCGTCCCATGTGACTCACTTCTCTTTCTCTCTGACTCTGAAACCGCCATGTTGAAGGGTGTTCTTGTTCTTGTTCTTGCTTTACGGTGGGGAAAGCCTCGCTCCCTTTGTGCTGCTGGCTGCACGGTGTCCTCTTCAGTTCAGCATGAAGTGTGCTGGCTGCAGACAGGAGGCTCCGCCGGCTCCCGCTGGCTCCGCCGGCTCCGCATGGAGAGGAGAGGGACCCGCCTGTCCCCAGAAGCCGCGCTGGATGGGTTTAGCTGTGAGCAGTCCATGGCTGGTTTGAGCTGCCTGCGGCTCTGGGACAGTCCCCCCCAGCGACCCAGGGTCCGTGCCGTGGTGCTGAGAAAGGGGGAAAGGGGCAGTGGTCCCGGCCCGGCCCAGCGGGGCCGGGAGGCTCCGAGCCCCCCCACCTTCCAGCAGGCGAGCTCCGACCAAAAGGGGAAGTCCCGCCTTTCTGTGCGGTTTAAATATGTAAATTGTGAGAAGCGTAATTGGTCTTAAAGACTGTCCATCAACTCAGGGTCAACCCAACACATTCTGGTAGTGTATCTCCTAGAGTCTTGATCTTCCAGATCTCCAACACGAATATGTGTATGCTGACTTTTTTGGTTGTGCCAAAGTGATTTGAGCTGATTTAAACATTGAGACCTTAGGGTCTCTTGACATGGATAATTCTGATGGAAAAAACATCTCTTCCTTTTGGCATACCTACAAGAATAATAACCTCTGTCAGCAAGGCATGGTTGAACAGCTGTCAATGTGTTGAGGAGAGTAATATTTTCTTTCAACTCAACAGCAGCCAAGACAGCTTGTCAGAGTATAGTTTAAAACAATAGACAACTTCTGAATAAAGAAATCACAGACAACTGAAAGTAGAAGTAATTAACTTCATTCTGGAGGAATCATCCTTTGTTAGCACTAAAGATTCTTTAAATTCAGATAATGGAATATTGCCTTAAGATTTTCAAACACGATGATTAAATTGACTACTAGTAAGATTACCATGCTCTTTCCAGTACCAGACAAAGAAAGAGAAAGCATGGCAATGGTGGATTCACTCAGTCAAACACCGTGGCCCTGATAGTGACCACTACTGAACATTTGGCAAGAGAGCATAACAGATAAGCTTGCAGCATCAACTTCTTTGCTTTTAGCAACCCATGATTCAGAGAAAAACTGTTACATTTATCTCTGTGTTTAGCCTTCAGCGGAACTCTGTTCTACTAATATGAATAATTCCTTCCTGAGTCTATTTGTGCTTTTGGCATTCATCAACATCCCAAGGCAAAGAGTTCCACAGCTTAAATATATATCTACTTTTATATTTGTCTACACCAAATAGTTTCCTTTGATGAATTCTTAATCACTGTAAGAAATTGTGAATAATCACTGTATATTCACTTCTTATTAACTGTGATTTTTGTGCCATTACCATTTGATTCTATGATTCATCCTTTTTTCAAAGTAAAGAATGTTAATTAATTTCTCCAATACATAAATTAATCCACAGCAGTGATAAGGCTTTTATCACTTTTCCCATGCCTTTTCCTATTTATACCAAATACTTCAGTGGGAAGAAGCAGAACTGTACAAAGTTCAGTTCACATCCAGATAGTCTAGGGATTTATATGGTGTCGTGTTTTCCACTTTATACCCTATTTTATTGTTAATAATTCCTGATCTAATCTCTAGGTTTTCCGCAGAACATTGTTCAGTTTGTCATTAAACAATGAAAAATTAGTCAAAGAAAACTCTTCTGAACTGGAATAGTTCTCTTTAGAGTGCATCACAGTGACATATTTAGGATTGCTTTGTGTCTTCATTTTTGTTTCCCCATGTGCGCTATTTACATTTCAACTACAACTTTATTTCCCACTCTAGCAATATTGTGAGCTCAGTTACAATTAAATCTTTGTACCAACTCTTTATGGTCGGTCTTTATCTTTAGACATCTGGATATTTTTGTGCCATTGTTATTCACAGCTTCACTAACGATACTATACCCAAATTACTTATAAATATATTGAACACCCTAAATATCATAGAAAAGTATGGTGGGATTTATTCCCTGTAATTGAACAATGACAAATGTTATCCTAGATTTACGTTATCTTTTCAAATCTACTCATGGCCATCACCCGAGAAGTTTTAATTCCCAGTTTATAGTATGATTAACATTAAATTAAATTGAAGGGTGTAATTCATTGATTAAGGAAGAGAAATTCACCGACCTACATGAAAGAAGTGTGAGATTATCAGTCAATGAAAAGTAAATCCTACAGTCTAAAAATACTTTTCATTTTATCTTAAACTAAACATTTATATACGGTTCCACAGTATTGGGAGCATTTTTGTTTGCAATATCATTGTGTCCTTCAAAAAAATTCAGGAAATTTGAGCAAAAGAAAAGTTCTTTTTATATGACCCATCTTGAATCTTCCTTATTATAATGTATTTTTATCAGATTTACTAATCTTTCAGCTTCTTTTATTCTTTATTATGCTTTATACAAATTTCCCTGATATAGAAGGCTGCTCTATTGTTTTCCAGTTCTGAAAAAAAAAAAAAAATTACATTTACTACATTTTGTCCTAATGAAATTAATTTGATTAAGTGATAGATTATGACATTAGTAATTTGACTTTTTTTAGTTCTTCTGGGCTGTAGAGGAATATTCGACAATTTCTTATGATTCATCTTACCTTTCCAATCTAAAATATCTTCTAATGATATGTTAGTCTGCAAAAATTTCTTTAATTTTCCTCATTAAAGGAAAATTTCCAGGATGAACCACCTATAGCTCCTATGCAGTGAACACCAAGGAAAATAATGCTTTTATTTCTCCTATTCTTATCTTTCTCAATTCTCTTGAACATTCCTATTCCAACTTTCTCCTCTGTTGACCTAACAGAATTTTTGGCAGCCTTCCTTTTTAATTAATACTTTTCATGTATTTAGAAAGCTGTTTTTCAAAACATTTCTTGGTCTGCTTTTTAATCATTTTATATTGACATTTGTATGAGCCAGCAGAGAGCCCAGAAGGGCAATTGCATCCTTGCTTGTATCAGAACTGGTGTGGCCAGCAGAACCAGAGCAGTGATTGTCCCCCGGTGCTCAGCACTGTGAGGTCACACCTTGAGTGCTGTGTCCAGTTCTGGCCTTTCACTACCAGAAGGACATTGAGGTGCTGGAGTGAGTCCAGAGAAGGGCAACAGAGCTGTTGGAGGGGCTGGAGCACAAATCTTGTAAAGAGCAGCTGAGAGAGGTTGCAGTTGAGGTTGCTTAGCCTGGAGAAAAGGAGGCTCATGGGAGACATTATTACTCTCTAGCACTACCTGAAAGGAGGCTGTAACAAGGTGAAGTTGGTCTTTGAGAGGGAATTTTTTATGACCATAAACAATAAGACAGAACAAACAGGAATTTGTCAGAACTATGAAAACTTACTCTGATTGAGATCTGCCTGAGATTTCCATTTTTTGTTTCTCATGTCTCTAACAAGTAGGAAAACCAAACAAAAATAGAGATTTCTCTCCAAGACCAGAGTGAGATACAGGACTGCATTTTCAGATCCACAAGCCACCCTATATTAAAGGAATCCCCATGACTGGGCCACATGAGGGCTAAGAACTGGCTCAGGGTACAGCGAAGGGTAAACAGATAAAGAACATCACACATCATTAAGGAGTGTTGGTTAAGTTAATGGCAGCCTTTGCAGATGAAGAAGTAAATAGAAGATACACCATGCCAGCATAACCTGACAGGAGAAATCAAGCAGTAAAAAGAAGGGACTAAAACAATGAGGAGGAAACACTCCAACAAATGTAACTGTATTTATTATCATGAGTCACGTTCAGATGATCTCTTCAGTGAGGTCACATCAGGAGCTTAACAATTTTAAAAATATATGTGGTACCTCAGAAATCCAGGAATCGTGCTAACATCCATCCTAATGTGAAAATTTTCAAAGCAAAAATGTTTAGGTATACCAAGTTTCTAATAGTTGTAAAATAATTTTAAGGTCTTTATATTCCAGTGCAATCAGTGAGTCCAGTTTGTTTGGGTTTTTTTCTTAAAAAAGAAACATTCAGCTGCTGTGTGTGGACATGCTTCTGGAAAGGAGGCAAAGACACAAAGATCAGTGAATGCGTGGTTTTATTGTAGTTATTCTGTAGTTCTATGTGTTGTATAGTGCAAGTGTCATGTGTGTTTCCTTGTAAGGAAAGAAGGTAGATATTTACTTCTCTTTTCCATGATAAACACTGATTTAAAAGTGTTGTTTGGGCTGTTGAAAAAAGCAACAGACAGGAATTCAGCCTGCTGTTTACAAACCAGGATGTAAGTTTTGCATAAGCAGAATATACTTGTTAAATAACCTTTTGGCTAATTATCGATTTACACTATGAGCAAAAACATAACATATCTAAGCCCTGAATAAGCAGACAAATGAAAACTGGAGCATTGTTCTTTAATTCAATGTAATTTCTTAATTAAATGCATTTTTCCTGTAATAATGTGGTATATTCCATCCTCCTTGCAATATCAATTCTGAATGCTATGCTAAAATGGAAAGGGGCAAAATAACGCAGCTTATTGGTAATGAACTAGCCCTACAAAGTATTTAAAATTTTATTTATAAATAAGTGTTCAAAACAAAATAGAGTCAAAAGATTCCCATTTGGGTTCTTTAAATTAACATTTTAACACTTCTCCTCTTCCCCCAAGAAACACGGAATCCAGTCTGATATATAAAACAGTATATTAAGTATAGGGACCTATATTTTCTTGGCCAGCTGTGGTGAGAAATCATTCCTACCTCTATTGTCGCTGTAATATCTACTCTCAGAACAACTGTCAGGAAACATGACTTTCCCACAGAAACTCAGTTTTAGCAAAGCAAAAGGTGTCTCCAGTCTGTGAAATGAAGGCAAAATTAAACTCGTTGCAATTAACAAATACTACATGCAAGTTCTACGTGTTTGTCTGTTTGAATAGGCCAATTGAATCTCAAGATTAAATTAAAGTATACCTACGGAGTCATGAAATTCTCATTTCATATTACTACTGTATGAAAGTGAATGCAGCTCTAACAGATTATATGTGGTTGTTTCGTAGATTTCTCCAGAATGTCTTAAAACATTTCTAGGGAAAAAAAACAAAGTCAAATTCTGGGTTGTTCTATTTGTGTACTTTGTAATAGTAAACAAGTAAACCAAACAAGATAGCAAGCAGATAATAATAATTACAGATAGATAATAGGTAATAGATATCAGATAATAATAGAAAGCAGAAATATTTAATAGGAAACAGATGTCAGTTAAGATCAGACCTCTACTCTGCTGACATAGGTCCTTCATTCTATATATCCAAAACCATCTGGCGCAAAAAAAAATCTGGGTTTATTTTTGCAAACTCTCTCAGAAAATCAGAATATTTACCTAATAATCATTCTATAGCAATATTCTATTCTGTAGCAATCCCTACAGAGAACACACGGTGACAACAGGAGGCAACATCATCATACTTCTTCAATTGTTCAGAACATATTAGATATCTTTTGTTATAAAGTGTTCTGCAAATGATTCAGACACCATGAGTCCTTTCCCCTTTTCTATTACCTTTTGTATCTTTCATTTGCAGAGCATTTTACATAACATATTTTTGTCACTTCTGATAGCTGAGCTGACAAGAACAAATCTAATGCTTGGTATTTTGCGTCCAGTACCTCAGTGAATCTCTTCTATTGGGTGGTAGATTCTGCACCTGAGTGACAAGAAGCTTTACATTATTTCTCCTCTGCTATTATGCTGCATACTAATTCACTCTTATGTTCATTCCTAGATAGTTTCTTGGCAAAATCTCTCATCATAAATTTCTTGTCAGAAAAAACAGACTGGCCCAAGGCTTTTGGTAAATGACAGCAAAATTGTACTCTGTATCATAATGGCTTGAAAATGTATTTGTAAACAATTGGATTTTCTTGTGTTACTAGATACAACACCACCAGTTTTCTATCTGAAACACAATTCTGGATCAATCTTTTACAGGAGCAAAAATCAACACTCGACTAGAGCAAATGTAAAAGCACAGTTAATGGAACTTTCATCTTATCATCTTAAAGAGTCTGTACTCCCGTAACTTTATACACCCAGCTTTAAATCAAGTTTATTAAACAGTAATGGTACTGTATCAATAGTACACTATGGTCTGAATTTTTCAGTTGTTATATTTTTTTTGAAGATAAATTTAATGTACTGAAAGAGTTTGCAAGTATAATTAGGTGACTATTATCTATGAAATTTTATTTTAATATTTTTTTATATTTTAATAATTGTTTCTGTCTATATAATCCACTCAAAATATTATTTTGAAGCCAAACCATTATTTATCTGCTGAATACATAGATAATTTACAACCATATTTAATATGCAAGTCAATAAAACCAGTTTTCTCCAGACACCCTTCTGGTACTCCATTTATTCCAGAACCTTGATACTCCGTTTTAGAGAACACTGGTCTGTGATTTCTTCACTAATCTCCCTTGCTCTTTTTCCTTCTCTCCATGTGGTTTTATACAGTATGGCAGCTTGAGCAATGGATAATGCAATGCTTTTGCAATTTCCAAAACCGCTCTCAAAAGAGGCAATTACTAACTATTCTTTTTTCAAAGTCCTAGAAATTGCAAGTAATTGTACACTTGCATGAGGAAAACTGACACTGAACTGTGCCATAAATCAAATCTCTCCTGATGGGAGAGGGAATTTTAAAAGTCCTTGCAAGGAGTTCACGGGAACAAACAGAGACTTCCTGGAGTTTCAATGCTGCCGGATAGTTGTTTATTAAGTCTTATCAGAGGAACAGAGCCACTAGCGTGACCCAGGCATAACAGAGCAGCAAAAGAAGGAGAGAAGTGTGTGTTTATCAAGATTTACACAGCCTTTTAAAGATAATTTAACCAATGGTTACTAGAAACGTACATTATTTTCACTTTCCTACCAATTATTCAGTAACACGGCCAGGAACTGCGGAATTTTTTGTCCAATCATCCCAAATTACTTTTACTGCAGAATATGGAGTAGTAGAAGAAGAAGAAGAAGGTTTGGAGAACAACAACAATCCTCCATTTTGATGTTTTTTGCTCTTATCTATTTACTACAAAGAGAAGACCAAAACCTCTAAATTTTTCACCCTGTGACAATCTTACATAGTAGTCTATCACCTAATTCACACCACTGTATTTTCTAGTTCTTGTCTGATCGTTGGTAATTTTTTTCCAAGGTTGGAGGCTAAAACAGTGTTGTTCAGGGGGGTAAAAACCCTTCAAAACAGGCAGAGAAATATTCTCGGCACTCTGGGTTCCTACAGAAAATTATGTTCATCTGTGCTTGAAGTCTTAGGAGAACTAAGAAGCAAATTTAAAACCACACATGAACGGCTGAAATCAATATTATGCAAAGGAAGCAATCTTTGTTGAGTATGGATAGCAAACTGATTTGATTTGCCATGTTGTGATTGGTTTTGATTTGGGTTTTTTTTTTCTCACCTTTTCATTTAATTGCCATTCTACCACCTGCTTTGACTATGAAGGGTTTTTCCAAATTCTTATCAAAGACGTAGCACTTCAACCATGCAATAAAGGTGTGAAAGTGTGAATTTCAATAATATAAGACTGCAAAATGCTAATGATAAACTGCATGATTTCAGGCATATCAAGCTTAATAAAAGTTTCATTAGAGTTAAACAAAGTGATCACATCTAGGGAAATGGTTGTGCAAGAAAATTAATTATGTGCACTCAAAACACCAAAGCAGGTTCTGAATTACACTTGAAAGGAATTAAGTCAAGTAAATAGTCTAATGAAGAAAAAAGCAAAAATACTGGCAGAATACTTTTCTTTTCCTGGAATTTATAAAAAGACTTGACTTCATTGGTCTTATCAGCCTTCAAACCTGGACTCTCACAATAGTTTTTTATTTAATGACTGTTTGGGGCACTGGATAAGTTTTAGGTGGGTTTTTGTTTCGACTTTTTTTAATTGATTGAGTGATTTGGTTTTTTCTCCACAACTTCTTTTCTGCGCAGATTTTGAAGACATTGGAGAGAAGAACAAAACATATATAAATAAGGTTCAGTGTCTGCCTGAGGATGGCATTTTATTTTTTGTACATCAGCATCCTCTCTAGGACGTAAATTCATGTTTGATGATGCTTTCCATTCTATATTTTGTGTCAGTTAGTGTGTTATCTACTTTCAAACCAGGCATGATTTCATCAATACAACTCATTGAGAGGCATCCTTTTTGCTATAGAAGCTAAATGTTACTTTGGCATATATTTTACAATCTTTATGTATTTACATACTTTTTATTTACAGCACTGCTTAGATGTTTCCACCACTAATCTTTTGTAATGATCAGAGCTACAGACTACCTACAGCTCTACTTCTAGATTTTTGTTGTCTTTTTCTTTTACACAATTCACTCTGTGAATTATGTGGTGTAGAAGACAAAGCTGAAGGACTGCCCTTCTCGTTGCATCTGCCTGAAATGCATTATGAATTTTAGATTAAGAATTTTCAGTTCTCCATTCATATGAATTGTTGACCAGTTCCTTTCAAACAGTAAAATATGCCTCTTGAAACTCAAAAGCACCAAAGAATAAATGCTTGGCAGAGTAAAGTGCTGTTTTTAACAGTACTACATTTTCTTCTTTTGTAAAGTCTGATTAACTGATCCAGATTTTATATTCTTGAAGTGTTTTAAATTTACTGAAGAATAACATTAATTTCCATTTTCTAAATACTTTTTCTTTTTAATGTAATGAATACAAAAGCAGTATATCTTCCCATGCCACTGAAACATGGTTAATGCCAGGGTTTAGCAAAAGTAGACTCTAGTGGGAGCCTTGATGGCACTTAGGCTGGATATCAACGTTTCTGATTGAATACCAGCATTTTCTAATTAGAATGGTGTTCATTAATGCTCTCTACATTTCGAGCATTGTAATTCATATCATTATTCTTGAAATTATCTGTGTCATTAGCATTTCCTTTCTTGCTGAAATTATCTTTTTTATACCAGGCAAGAAAAATTCTTGTAGAAATTCTTTACTCAAACCATATTGTCTAATGGGCATAATTTCTATTTTCTTGTAAAAAATGTGTGTAAAGAGCTTTTCCTGTTGGCTTGACTAGCAGGTGTATTGTATGTGGTGATCTGTTTACCCACTGCTTTTCTGATCCCATATTTCGCCCCCGCTTTCTCCTGCCCCTAGCCCCGGCCACTCCGTCGAGTCCTCCCTATTGGTTCCTGTACCCCAACTCCGCCCATGTACCGCCCCTGAGCCCCTTACAAAACCCCCTGCGCCCTGATCATGAGGTCTCTCTGCTTCTGGGGATCACTGGGACAAGATGTAAGATTAAAGATCCTCTTAAACCCTTATGGAGAGACCCTTCTTGCCTCCTTTGCTGCCACTGTGTTGTAGAGCTGATAGCTGCTGGAGCAAAGCCACGGAGCCGTCTGAAATGGGCTATGGGAGGGCGACAGTGGTCGCACTGCCCTAAGCAGCTGTGCTGAGCTCTCAGGGAAAGCTGCAGCTTGCTAAACTAAACCTGGCATTACAACAATTGTTCTCATGCCAGTGGTCAAATAGAAGTTGGATCTCATGAAAACAGGATAAGATCAAACCAGAAAGACATCAGGGAAGCAAGACATACTATATGATCTCTCCGTGAAGGCTCTGCTCACTTACGTGATGCCTTTTCCTGGTCTTAAAATCAAGAGTCAAACACAGTTAGAAGGGAAAAAGGGATTTTACCTTGGTATTTATTTTAAGGATCCTTAGGTACACTACATCTAGGTCAAATGTACCTCCATGCACACCGCAGTGCACACCCCCAGAAGATCTGGTATAACATTATAGGTCTTACTAATTAGCATATCTAACAAAAATTCTCCAATGAGAGGCTTGAATGAGCCCCCCTCCCCAAGGAACCTTCCCCTGGATGGTTCTATCTTAGTTTACAGAATGTATTCTGGAGAGGACCTTGGGGTCTGGGGCACACTATCCTCTACCTACAAAGCTTCTCAAATGTTTAGTCTTCTAGCTGAACAAACAAATCCAAGAATGTAGGCAAAAAGCACTAAGAATACAGAAATTGTAAAAAGGTATAACAGGGGTATAAAAAAGAAGGCAAAAAGTCTTCATGGCATCAACCTATGAACATTTTTGGTCCTTAAGGATTAACTCTTTAAGATTTACACAAATAAACCTAAATAATAAATACAGATGGTTGATTCAACTCCATATAGACATCTGAGACATCTATGTGTGTGCTAGTTCTCTGGTGACCCTTTATATTTAGTAAAGAGAACCAGAAACCTCTAGAGTGTGAGTAACCTCATCTTACAATGCGTGTCTTCCAAACTGTTTATTTTCCCTTGACTGAAAATTAAACTCAGAATGCGTTGGTACAAATCTGGAGTTACCTATGGAAACCTAAGATTAAATGGGATTAATTCGTTCAAATTTAGCAGAAAAGTTCTTCGGAGTTGGGTTTTTTTCTGTGTGCATGTTGTAAATATCCTCTGAACACTTTGGGAAAAAAACTCCACCGACAGTCAAATCTTTTTCTTCATCACAATATAGATTCAGGATGTATGTATGCTCAGGACAAATTTATAATGGTTAAATTTTAATGAGCAAATTACCCTTACAATCCTTCCCTCTTTGGAAATGTAGTTTAAAGACCATTACTTGACAGATAATAACACGATACCACTTTTCTTGTATTCTGAGATATAACTTAACAAGCTTGTTTAAAGAAATCACGAAAACTGTTTGAAGAATTTTTAGTTCTGCAACTTTCTTGCAAAATATCAATTCCAATACATTTTTTTACAAGATACTAGCTTAAAAACAGTTATTTTAAATTTCATTTTTCAGTTCAAAATAACTTTTCACTTTTAAACATAAATGATGGTAGCAATCACAAAAGACTGTAAGAAAAACACATCCTAGTAAATCCACTGGCACAGATTAACAAGAAAAGGTAACATTGCTGTCTTGAGATATTTTTCCCATTTCTTGCTTCTCAATATGTATCCATATTTTGGCATTATCCTAATTCTTTAATTTGGAATAAACTTTTATATTTTTTTCTTAGTCTCAGTTAATTCAAAGTGACATTTTATGAAAAAACTAGGCATTTTAAAGTGAATTTACCACTCACTGTGTAAATTCTTTCCCTACTGCATCAATCATGAGAAACATTTGATAGTTCTTTGTAAACAAAGAAGTAAACTGTCACTTATCAAAGGCTTTGCCTCAGATAAATACTGCTTGAGTAACATGGAAAAAGAATACAGTACCCACATAAAAGATTTCATACACACACTAATTGCACAGTTCTTCCATAAATATGTGGTGTTTCCAGGCTGGAACACTTACTTCGTAAAAGAGAAAATGGAAGTCCTCATGCCCAAAATAGAAATTGGAGGTGTTGAGATCATGTTCTTTATTTATCTAAGACAGTTTTAATATTCTAGATTTGACTGCTGAACCTGGGTGATATGTCTAAAAATATTTTTTGCACTAAATATCCAATATTTGACATATAACTTAAAGTTATTAGATTATCTGCAAGGGTGTCTAAAATTCAGTTCAAAATAATTCCATGTAGGGAAATCTCAAAACTCAGTAACCACCACACTTCCCATCCAGTTACTCTGTGTTCACTGAAGACATACTGGTTTCATTTGCTCAGGAATGAATACATTTACTTTAAATATTTTATTAAAAGCCCAGTAAATGTTTTATATTTTTCATACTGAAGATATTGTGTATTTGATTTCTCAGGAAATCATATCTTTAGAGAGAGAGAGAGAGAGTCTATACAGAAGGAAAATACAGACAGATGACTATCCAAAGTGCAGCCTGCATATTTTGCTCTGGACCTTTTGTCTGGTCAGACAACTGAGCAGGGTCTTGTTTTTTCTTGGTTGTGTTATGTGCCTTTGTGTCACTGAGCAGTGGAGCACAGAGAGAGACCACATTGGATTTTCTTGCACAAAATGTGTTTGCTATGTGTTCTCTCCTAGCAAACTGATTTCAGCTGGCAGCTGGTGCTGGCTTTCCCTGCAAGGAGAGCACACATAGCTAATAACTATGCACAACCTAAAGGAAATAACTGAAAAAATTCCTTGCATTTTCTAATTGCTGATCTTCCAAAATGCTAAAGGAATCATATGTCTTTTTATATTGAAATATTTTCACTTTTACTTCAGGCCTCACAGAATTAAGGTATAAGCAAAGGAATAAGTATCATTCCTGAATTCATAATTATTTATCATTTTTTAGAAACATGACAGAATTAAAATATCTTTCACAATTTCCTGAACTTTAGGGGAAGGTCAAGATCAATTTTTCATTGCAATGATTTTTTTTTCTCAATTATTCTGGGAGGACTTATATGATAGTAACTTGCTCTCATTCCTTTCTCCTTGATTGTCTGTAAAATGAAGATTGATTACTGTAGATCAAGTAATTTTTTTTTAAGAGGAATGATAAGTAAGAATTAATATGACAAAAAATTTGTGCTTAGAGAAAAATTCTCTAGTACATCCTGATACTGTCTGAAGAAGATGAGATAATCTTTCTGATGGAATTATTGCCATATCTTCCTATAAAAATTTCATTAAAATGTGGTATAATGATTCCAATAGATGAAATGTGAAACCAAACACTGACAAAAACAAATAAATGTATAGAAGGGAATTTTTATCACGGTGGTTTTTTCTACAGTTTGTTCATATGTTAAGAATATATTTGTTCATTCTCTCCAAATCCTTTTCCTGAACTACTTCCTCAGTTTCCATCAGTTCCTTTTAATCATTTGTGGTAATATCTACTACTTCAACACTCATTGAAAAGGAAAATTATATCTGAAAGTTTTAAAACCATGGACTTAGAAGAAACTCAATTTCTTATAAACATGGGAAAAGAAAAACTCTATGCAATGAAAATTTTAATATGAAATAATGTAGCCACCCTCTCACTGACATCTCTTCATTCATTACACCAAATAAAGAAACTATTGTCCTTGTATTTGGGACAATAAAGAAGATACTCTAAAGACTATAAAATAAATGCCACTTTAAATGTTTACATTTTCATGACCATCAAGTAAATGAAAATAAACTTATTTTCAGAGAGAGAAGAAAATAATGCCTCCAGTTACCTCACAGAGAAATCGTAGGACAGTTTTTGCAGGTAACTCCAAAACTGCTACACTGTTTCCTTGGGGATATGCCGAGGAACCAAATGCTAAAAACTGGAAAGGATTTGTGCAGCTTAATGTATGGCCTTTATCATGGCCAATAAAGGTTTCTGGGTGATCTCAGGTGCTGCTCCTTATTTAAAAAAAAAAAAAAAATTAAAAAAAAAAATGAAGGGAATCATGACAAAGAAAGACTGGTTTATTTCATTATGACCTAAGGCTATTCAAAAATAACTCTCAAGGTGACCTCTAACACTCCGTGGAAATGACCTGCAAGATCTGTACTCAAATATTCTTCATTCACTTTAGCAAAAGCAAAACTATTTCTGCTTATATGCAAAGCTCAATGACTATTGTAATACTGTAATTTATCAAGGAAAAATATAGTTTCTCACTCCAAGGCCAAATATATCAGCCTTTTTTTGTCACAGATAGCTTACTAAATCCTTTTCTACTAAAAGCCATGTGACATATCTTGTATTTAAAGGAGCTTATCAATTAGTTCTGTATAAAAGAGTCCTTCAAATTGTTTTCCTTAATTCTGTAGCTCAATATTATCCTTCCATTTTAGGTACCAACCATTCCTTTTCAGCTACACACTGAAAATATGAAAAACTTCCAAAAACATTATTCTCAAATATGTTACTTTTCAGCTCTTAGTCATTACTTTCACAGCAAATCAAGATTATTTTTAATTTAAAAACTCAGAGAAAATATAATGGGACTGTTTAGAAATAAATTAAAATTTATGTAAAATGTTTTTACTGCTGAAATTTCTTAACAAAAACTCAGATGGGCAGAAATTGAGAGCAAACTACTGTTTGTTCCTGTTTATTCCTTTATGTCTCCCACAAACTTATTTACTCTGACAAGTTCAGAAAATACTGTGCATCAAGTAGCAAGGGAAAAACAGCAAGGTAGATTTACTACATCATTTTACCTTCTGTCCTCTGCTTCTTGTTTCTTCTTTGCCTGTGCTTTCTCAAGGGAACAAAATTCATACCAAAAAAAAAAATTCAAGGGAAATTATTATGTTTCTCATTCATCATTGTTGGAAACAAATGTCTGTAGTTGTCTGACTGCACTTTTGGTGATTTTAAAAGTACTTGAAACTTTTTATTTTTTCCCAACATCATCAGTAAATTCACACGTTGCTGGGCCATGGCTTTTGCTTAACATTCAAGAACAATGAAACGGAACAACTTCACCTACCTATGTCAATGGGTTTTAAAGTAACCTACTATGTTGACCCTGAAATACAGGTTTTGAAGAGTCATTATTCTAGATTATCTGTTTGCAACTGAAACTGATATTTAGGTCATTTAAACTTCTTTGGATGTAAACACTTTCTTCTCAGAGGACTGTGAAGATGCTGTGTTAAATATGTAGTAGCCTTGGGTGATGAAGTATTTTGCTGCAGTATATGACCCTTATGTGAAGGAATACTAAAGGGTTCTTAAACTTCATTTTGACAAGAAAAAACAGAAGAAAATAAAACATACAATGAAATGTGATTTTTCTTCAAACAAACAATACATATGCACTACCAAAAAAAATATTTTTCTATATAGTGTTTAAAATGTCCTGAAAAAAATACAGCCAAATTACTGGCAGCTACAGTGTATGAGAACAGCCATAAATCCATTTCTCTACTGTATATCAATTTATATTTAGTAGTAACTTCTAACTCACTGTGGATTTTATAGACACTTTTATGATATATTCACACTGCAACAACAAAACAGTGCTGTTCCTCTACACAATATCTAAGGAAGAAATGAAAGTGATTAATTGGCCCCATGGCAGTAGACACCACTAATTTATATGTTAGATACCCTGTGTGAATCTGCTTTATTTTATTTTTCCTGTAGTTGTATTAATCAGTGGAATAGAGCAAGTGGAAGGATAAAATGATAAAAAGAGATCTCAGTTTAATGCTTAAATATTTTGCCTTAACTCTATTACAATGAATGTTCATTATCTGTTAAATATTTTATGAATGTTTAAGTTGTGAAGAAATTAATTTAAACGTTTCATCATATGAGTCTATATTTTATGCCTGTAGAAGGATGCTCTGCCTGGAACGCAGTAAAACAGCTCAAACAATGCCCTATTTGCAAAGCTCTCAGGGGTGAACCAAGATGTGATGTCATGCTGCTTTTGGTGTTGAATTATGCTAAAACCAGGCTGACTCATCAACCCCAAAGCCAAGCACCCTGATTGTGAGGTGAAGGTGTGGCAGATATGGTAAAGTATCCTTATCTAAAAACGATAAGCTGACACACCTGAGCTGGAGACATATGTTTGACAGTCAATCATATAAAAGTCCAGTCCCACCTTCAAACAACAGGTTCTTCTAACATATCCCCTCTTGATGTGTGTGTGTAAATTCCTCCCTTGCATGGGGACACCCCTCGAGTTACTCCTCAAGGCTGAGTGAAAGAGTTGCCCATGTTTATTGGTATGAGTGAGTAATTGTTGTGGGGTTTTGTTATTGGCTTTAATATAATTGCTTTGATACAGTACTCTATACTATAGTATACTAGCAGGTTTAGCTTCTGTACAATGTTGTAAATAATTCTGATTAAGATCTTTTTGTCTAATCATGTATCATAATATATCATTAATTTTTATATAAATATATCTGGTTCTCCATCCTTAATCATGCAGGACAAAGTTGTACAAAGGTGCAACCATTGGATTCGGCTGTGCCAAGGCTCCTCTCTGAGGAGGAGTTCAGAAAGCAGTAGGGTCCTTTCTGTACCTCGTGAGTCAACAGGAAGCGTTCTCTAATAAACTGTGTTTGAAGCTCCCACTCCATCCGTGACAATGCCTTGTTCCAAGAGCAACTGAATTTCAGTTCCTATGCTGTATGATATTCAAACAATTTTTTCTCTTTTTTATAGTGGGAAGCTTGGTGAACAATTACAAAAATTGAATACTTTACCTATATGTTGTCTTACTCAAAAGTAAGATGTTCTGAAAATTTTTCACGTCTAGTCTTCTCTTTCCTGCTTTATACTTCGCCTCACCTCAGAGAATATTTCTTGTACTTCAGTGTAGAGTTAATTAGATCTGGTCTTACCTTGAAGCAAGAAAATTACTTGCATGTCTGCATGCAGGTTTCAGTTGCAAACATCAAGGAAATTGAAAGCAGAAATCTGTTAATTTGACAGCATTCTAATTCTCAGGAATGATGACATTAAGACATAATTATCAAAACTTGAAAAAATGCTATGTATTCCATGACTGTGTTTGATACATAGTAAAGATCATAATGAAGAAAAAAAGAACAACAGAAAAAAACCCCGAAGAATTTAGAAGAAAGGCATGACAGAGAGTTAAGAAAAAAATTGCTGTTTGCTATAAAAGTGCAACAGTTATTAGGTTCACTAAATAATTATAAATTTATCTTAAAAAAATATTATTCTGTTATATAAAGTGAGTGTTAGAAACACCACAGAGTAAAATGCAAGGGATTAAACATTTGAACTTTAGAAGAAAAACACAAAGATACTTAAGTACCTAACTCCCATTGATTTCCTTCATGCCTAATACTTTTTGGACCTGATCCCAAATCTTTAGCTGCAACTGAAGTACGCTCATTTTGTGGACCTCTGCTGTACCCATGTTTGCATTTCACCATTCTTAAGTGATTAAGGAAGGATGATTTGAGCATAATTTAGAGAAATTGCAAACCTGGTTTCTAATATGTGTGCATGTCCCAACACTTAAGGCACTTATTTGATACCTCCTGAGGATGTAGCAGTAAGGCAATAACCTTTTCTGCCTGGGAACTACTTCTTCACTAATGGTCCTGGAAATTATGTCCTGGAAAGCTACCCTGACAGGTCTACATTGCTGTGGGAATTTCCCATACAAAAGCATTTCTCAGAAAAACAGTTGCTCTAACTTCCTGACTTCATTCTAATGTAACACTAATGAAAACAACTATGATGACCAAAGGATACAACTGGTTTAAAAAGCTTGTAACATTTATGAACTATGCATTTGAAAAGATAATTTTAACTTTTCTAAATCAGTGACATGCCTTACTTGTTTCTGAGGTGGAGTGCTTTATAAATTTTTTAAAAAGAACATTATGGATAGGAACACCTCGGTTCATTTTATAGTGATATGAATTTAATCCCTGAAATTTCATATTAAAATGTCTTTAATTTTCACTGCTTATTTTACATCATATGTATAAAAATGCCCTTAACTGTATAATAAAGAAATGAAAATATGCTAATAGGGCTGACACATTGACAGAGTAAAAACAGAAGAGAGTTTTGATTGGAAACTCTCTTTCTCAAAAAGCAGTATCAAATCATAAATTTACCATTCAGTGGGCAGCTTATACCCAAGGCCTGATGATGACATCTTGATGTTCCTAATGCTCTCAGCTCTCAATGTTCTACTAATAATGAATTGATTAACTAGGAAGTGAGCAGGAACACCTAAGCAGATAATTTTGTTAGATGACTTATTAAGTCATCTAATAAAAGGTTGCTTTCTTCTCTTGAAAACAATAATCAGTAGTTATTCTATGAAACACTGCAGAATGACACAATCTAATGAAAAGTTTCTTTCTTCTCTTGAAAACAATAATCAGTAGTTATTCTATGAAACACTGCAGAATGACACAATCCATTTACAGAATCATGATCACGCAGTAAACTGATATACAGTGTAATTAAAGAAATTTTAAAGAAATATACAGTATTGAAATGTATGCTTAATAGTAACATTTCCATTTCCCAGATAAGTGCAAAGGAGGAGAAATCATATTCAAAGAGGTGCTTGTAAAGAAGAAACCCCAAAATAAAAACAACACAAAAGTATATGAAAAGACACTAAAGCTGGGAGAAGGGTTCGAAGATCCAAATGACTGTGTAGGAGCAGAAGAGACAACAAACCTTGGTAGTGATGATTTGGAACAATGGCATAGTTACTTCCAGAACAGCTTCTTCAGCTACCTAGGAATGATAGTTTCTGCGGTCTCTTACAAAATGAACACATTCATTTTATTTATTTATGTTTATTATCTACTTTTTTTTTTCAATTTTAAATCCTAGTCATCGTGCCAAATGGTAGGAAAGAGAGTTAGGCTGTGAGCCATGAGAGTAGCAGTCCTGTGCAAGCACAAGAACAGGAAGGAAGGGAAGACTGGGGTATCCTCAGAAAGACCTCTGTCATTTTGGGCATACTAAGTTGTATAACCTCTTTCATCAAATATTGAACAGGCTCCTTCTTAAAAAATATCCTTGTTTCTGGACGGTATTATTCCTATTATAATTTTGTCTGGAACTAAATTTGGTCTTTTGTTGTTGTGGGTTTTTTGGTGGTTGTTTTCATAAAAGCGAGACTTTTCTCAACCAAAGGAAGAAAACCAAAATTCTGGGAATTATTTTGTTGCCTTTTGACTAGTTAGAGTTAAAAAGCATTTAAACCACAGATGTGAAACACTAGCCATTCATAAAATCTAATTAAACATATTTAGAAACATTAATGCCTGAATGGTTAAAATTTAAAAGTAAAAAAAAGTACTTTAAAAGTAAAACCGCCCTTCAAAATAAAATATTATCTCTACAAAAAAAAAAAAAAGAACAATAATCCTTTACTACAAAAATCATTGAAGTGTAATATTTCTTAATAAAATTTGTAGTAGCAGTAGTTTTTTAAGAGATTTCAATATTTTATTAAATAGAGATGGGTTCTTGGGACTGATCCCTCACTGTGCTGTGTTGACATTTACCTCATTAAAGTGTGCTATATCACTTACACAAGAAAGAAGTAGGGAAGATCAAAACACTGAAGAAAACAAGCTGCACAGGCTCAGTGTCTGGAGGCTATCTTTTTTTGTTGTAATAAACACTTTTACAGCATTTACTTATTGTAGAACTTTTATATTTCAAAACCCACATAAATCTTTCAAGTATGATCTGTGTGTTCTCACATGTCCTAGGATTTGTTTTATTTTGACCTTTGAGTTTGAACAAATGTGCATTAAATATGAATCTTGGAAATATCAAGTTACTTTTATTTTTCTTCAGTATTTAAGGCCATGAACACCATGAATTTTGAATACATGTAAAGTCAAATTCTGTGCACTTATCAATAACTCATATTTAGTGAATATACTGGAACAATAGCTCAATCAAGTTGCTAATAACGGGATTTGGGAGAATATTTTCCAGCACATTTCTTCTCTATGCATTATTTTGTATTATGCCAACAAGAGTAAACATTCCCTTTAAAATGTTAAAATTAAGAGAAAAATACATTTTCACAATGTGAAGACTCATCATAAGAGACACGCTGAGTAAAAGAATACATTTATTGTATATGTGTAACTGTCTAGTGCTGCCTCCTCTAAAATAATCCTCACACTACTTCTTTTTGTTTTTTTTTTCAAATCTGCTTTGACAAACTGCTAAAGAATCACATAAGTTTTCAAATTACTAAAAGCATATCCTTAACAGCAATTGCTGCTTGGATACAAAAATGTATCTTTTATCTAACAAACAATTATTTGGTGATTAGTTTAGCAGAACAAAAGGAAATGTGCTTTCCTTGCTTCATTTAAAGCAAGATGAGAGTTTTGTTTCCAGAGTTGATGAGATGGGCTAAAACATACAAGTCGGCTGCAGAGCAGATAAGTTATCCCCATCTCCTTGAAGTCAAGGATCTTGCATAAGAGTAGGAAGGTACTCTTACAAAAATGTTATTATTTTGTGTTGGAAGTGATATGAGCATCTTAAGATGATATAATAAAATAGCTTTGTGTGTCATTCTGTGATACAGTTTTTTGTTGTGGCTGTGCAGTGGGTTAATCACAAACAATGGAAATAAACATACAGAGTGTAGATACCTCAGAAATCTTGCTCTTATTGATGTATGGAATTCTGACCTGATCTTTCCTTAGGAATATGAAAAATTGTTTCAGCAGGGTAAAAAACAATTTTAGAGTAATGGAGTTAGAATAGTTAAGTCATTTCAGTCTGTTGTATAAGCAGAATTAAAACAAGACTGGAGGAAAATTCAAAGTAAATAAACTAACCAATGAGTCAAAGGAGAAAAAGAGTGTGCAGAACTAATAAACATGTTTATTTATCATGTTTTCCATTTCCACCAGTATGCACTTATAGAAGGAAAAAAGAAATAGAACAGGTTAGAATAAATAATACCTTAAAAAATAGCACTTTAAAACAATTAGTTTATTGTAGAGGTATTAGATGTGATGACACATGAGGATGGATTACAAAGGTCCCTATAAAAGCAGTTAGAAAGTTTATGTACGTGATTTTTCTTAACAATGTTTGTATTTAGACTTTTATTCATCTTGTCTAACATCAATTTCCTAACATTTAGGCACTTTAATTTAGTTACTTGCACTTCTCCAAAATTAATGCAGAGAGATAAGTATCTCCAGAGGGTGATCCATTCCATGTCTTTGACCTTTTTCTGGCTTTTCTCTGACCATGAAGGAGATCTCAATTGAAAATCACTGTTTGGCTTTTATGTTGGACTAATTGCTGAGCTTTTACCTTACATATCTGATTTCCTAAAGGACAGATTATTTGAGTGAATTGCAGGGAGCAAATACTAAGCCACTATTTTTGTAATTTCTTCTGTTTTTCAACTGATTTCGAAGTATGTTTTAAGACATTGGCTTGACCAAAACAAAACTAATTATTGTCACTTTTAAGTGCAAGGGTGAAAAATACGGAGAAGATTCACAGTTGCTCTGAACAATGCCATAATTCTGAAGAAGCGCATTGAGACAGGTGGTAACTTATATCAAGACTACAGAGAGAGGTTATGGAAATGATAATTTCTCTTCTTCCACGGACTTTATGGGATAGTTTGCTTTGCACTCAAACTCTGACTCAGATACCTTTTCTCTTCTAGGCCTTATCTAGTTTGGATTTTTGAAGAACTATAAAATTTAATGTGTTTTCCTGGGTGATGGGATATTAACAGATACAGCACGTAGGGATGGATTTCTGAATTTGAGAGAGCTCTTTATTATAGCAGTCTGCTTAGCTAAGAAATTTATGTTTTGTACTTATGTTTTATTTGAGTACAACTTTAATGTTATAAAATTCCTCCTTCTGACTGGTACACTTAAAATAATGTAAAAATTTGATACCAAGAATAAAATTAGAAAATACTACCTCTTTCATAGTATGTTTTTTTTAATTAAATGAAGATTCAATTATACACTCCTTGGATTTTATTTGGTCTTATTTTATATTGAACATTTGTTACGGTTAGCATACAGATGCAGGTGTCTGAACAGTTGCATATGATTCAAAACATAACAGTATTGTATTTGTAGACATAGGTAGAAAAAAAGAAATTACTGACAGGATGGAGCATTCTCCATGGAGAATATTTTGGGCCAGTAGCAACTGTTAAAATGGCATAATTTATCCACATGCTGTATTTACCCAGAGTTCCCACAGAAAAGTATCTTTCTTTCTCCAAGATTAGAGAGATAATACAATAGGAAATGAATGTCTATTGTTTCAAAACTTGCAAATGTATATTCTACTTGTGTTGTAGCACACCAAAATAAGCGCTAGCTTTGAGATAGGGTATCATCAATTTAAAATATTATCTAATTCTACTTCTATTTTGTGATACTGATCAGAAGGGTGGCTTATTTTTTTCCACCAAATATGTATCCATCTGTGTATCAGAGATAAAAGATGAAAGCAATAGTCAATATAGGTAAATTACAGGCACTTTTCCCATTAGGTTAAGCTACATCCTAAAAAACAAGAAAATGTCCATCATTTTTTTCTTTATGTTGAGATTTATATTAGCTTTATAACTTGGCATTTTGAAAAGACTAGGGCATAGATTTCTTTTTCTAGAACTCCATGAAATATCAAGTAGAGTTTTCAATAAACTTTCACAGAGATGTTCTAATGTTAAGTGAACCACGACAACTTACAGTGAGCCTCTGACACAAAGGAAAAACCATAAATGTTGAAGGACACATGAAATGAATCTGAATAAGGAATTAGTCAGAAATTCTGTTGCTTATGTAAGAGGATATGCCTTTAATGTGATTTCAGGATTGTCTTAGGCAGAATCTTTACCTTCTGAGAAATAACTGGTGGCTGATGTGACATTCAGTAGTCATATTAGGTAAGAAAGGTGAAAGAGGCAGAATTTTTCACTAGTCCAAAAGAGTAAAATATTCAGATGTCCTAAGAGTTAAAAATCTGATTTACATTTTTAGAAGTACTTGAAAAACCTGTGGGCTCAGATGTGTAATTATGCCATGGTAAATTGACAAATAATCACATGTCATAAGACCCTGGGAAATCTCTTCCTTTGTGGCTTTCATTAACACACTTGGTTTGGGTCTCCAGCAGGCTGAGATTTTCAGTAAGAGAAGAAGTTAATATAATGGGATTTCTGAGTCCCAAGTTCTATTTCAAGCCTCTCCCCAACATTTATGTCACGTTTGAAAATAGAATCTAGGCTTCTAACTTTTTAGTAACACTTGAAAATGTTGCAGTTTTGCTTGTTTGTTGTGGGTTATTTGTTGTTGGTTTGGGTTTTTTAATATGTGCTATGCCTTTCCTTTATATACGTTCTACTTGTTTACATTGGGATAAAATGAGATCCAAAAGATGCTGTTATCATTCCTTTTACATTTTCTCTTCCTTAGATTATTCTTTTACATTATTCCCAAATATACCACTTAAAAATATTTTTCTTGTGTGCACCTGTAAGAGCACACACAAACCACACTACAGGTTGACAATTGGATTAAAATACCTGTTAGCCAGACAAAATCACTAAATAAGTCTGTCTGGGGTACTTGTTCTTCTTTTTTTCCACAGCATTACCCTGACAGCAATGATTTAAAGCTACAAATTAACATTTAGTGTAATAATCAATAGCAATTGTTTTATTTCTTCTTCATTTGTAAACTTATTTCCATTACAATTTTACAGCTCATATTTCCTGGCCTCCTGCTCCCAAAAAGAGCTTGCAGCTGCTGTGCCTAGCCAGCAAGTCATGCTATTGAATGTCTGTGGAGTACACCAGCACAAAATATAAATTCAAGATTAGGTAAGAAAGCCTCAATTTTCTATTCACTCCAGTTTTCACCACTTTCAGAAAGCATACTAGGCAAGTCCCTTTTTATAGCCCAGGGTTTTGTTCAGTTTTGCCATTATTACTTAAAGTATGACAATCTGTTCTATCTTCTGAATGTCAGTTCCCTATTCAACGTCATGGAATGTTCAAATTTGTGTTGCAGACCAAACAGAATTAAATGAATTAAGGAGGAAAATAGGGGGGAAATCAGTATAGAAATCTAGCCACTACACTAATTTCCCCTAATTCAGCATTTTGCACATTCAGAACCTTTGTGGCCACATTTACGTAGACCTTTAAACCACTTATCCCAACACTTGGTACTGCAGAATTACTTTTTCTTCAATTTCCCAAGAAAGAGACTCTCTGTACCAGAAATTATTTTATTTCTTTCACAAGAAATCTGCTGCTGCGCTAGTTGAAGATGTTGCCCCGATCCAACAGGACTCCTAAGTGAATTCAGAGTAAAGGATATGGCTGAAGAGATTGTTTTATAAGGCCTAGCAGGCACATGAATCATTTAGATTATATATGGGTGCAATTGCATAACCACCTCCAGTAAATTTTCCCTTTTTCTTCTAAGCCACTAAGCTTTTTCTACCACATGCTGTGATTGTATAAGAAGTCTTCCACTTTCCCACTCCCCTAAATATTTCCCATTTTGGCAATGGATACAGTGAGCTCTTAAAGGGGCATGTAATTATATCTGTAGGGAAGAAGACAGGAATATTGGACTTGATTTACTGTGGCTTCTCATTTAATTCAGAATTAAACAGGATTTAGTCAGCAAAGCATTAGGCAGAACTGAAATCTGTGCTGAAGATTATCTTTTTTGGTGTCTTTAGTAACCTAATCTATGTGACAAATTCAAAAAGTGAATGTTTGTTAAAATATAGAAAAAAAAGCTTAGAAAATTATTTAGTGTCCCTTATTTTTACAACAACAAGATCTGAAGCCATTTTTCTGCTATGTAATTTATTTAAAAATACAATTTTGCTTTGTTTTTAAAATTTCATTTTTGAATACTTATTCACTACTTTCTTAATTTGGGACCTGGTTGTGGGAGTATCATGAGCCAGAGTGGAATAATCCAGACAAGTGAATTCTAGTACCCTGCCCTGTGGGTTTCTGCAGTGAGGCACAGTAATGAGGGTGGATTACACTGTGCTGACTCCTTGAAGTAATTGACATTCAGCATTGATAGCATACTTTGATCACAAAGTGACATGAATTTATTTAGAGTTCCAAGATATATAGACTCTACTGTCCCCATACTCTTTTCAAGGAGAAACTGTTTAGACACCATTTCTTAACCCAGAGAAACTATTTGAACTACATTTGGAATAGTGTCCATTAAGTCATTTCAAAATCAAATGAATTATTTATTTCAGGTAGTGATTGTGCAAAAGCTGTGAGCCTTCTGGGGTAGGCCAGGCTTATCAGTGTGCTTTTAACATACTACTTTCACCAGGATATTTGAATGTCCTGGAGACCACAGAAAGGAAATATATTGTCTGGAAGCCACTCGATGTTCACATCTCTTTAAGAGCAGTGTGGACAGGCACAGCAATTCCTATTCCTCATCTATTTGCTGTCATTCCCTAACTTCCACATACAATGTGGTGCTCCCTGTCTCCTTCTTCTCATGGACAATTTGAATCACGTTCTTCTTCAATGTATTTGCTATTAACATCACTCACCATTGTGGCCAACACCTGGCATGGGCAAAACGCTTTGATCAGTGATGTTTTCAGTGTTAACATTCGTTCCTGTTTTCAATCAACTCTCTTTCACATCTATCCATTAATCTAAGAACAAGGCATCTTGGGAGTGGAGAGGGATTCCATTAAATCACACACAAAAATATTGTTACTTTGCTCGTTTCAAACCCTAAAGCTGCTAAATTTGTTTTCAAGAAAGTTGCTTAGATTGATCTGGATGGAAGAGGCTGGATTTATACAGGTGGCAGTGAGTCTGTGAGTATGGCAGCCTGCATTCCTCATGATTTGTTTACCTGCTCTACTGGTGATGTGTCTGAAATTATTTTCCTCTGCATTTTCACTTTATTTAGGAAAGGATTTAAAAAGTGTAGTGTGTGTGAGTCTGTATGTTCTGGGGGTTGAGGTGAATGCAGCACACAATTGTGTTCCAATAAACCAAAATATCTGGAAGATGAAATATAGCTATATCAGCCTTGACACTGGTTTTTTTCCGGATGTTATGTTTCATTTCATCTCTATTATATTCATCTCTTTATTCCCATAAATGTTATATTTATCTGTCCCTGAGAGAAATTCAGACACATTTCTTAATCACTCAGAAGTTCAAAAATATTATTGATCTCATATAAAAACTTTCCTGAGGCACTGCATGAAACAACCTTCTAAAGGACGAGATATATAATATTCTTCATGGTGGATGGCAGGTGCTTTGTGGACTTGAATCCACACAAAATATTTAGGAGGGGGATGAATACCTTTCAAAGCAAGTCACCTTCTGGAGTAATTACTAGACAACTAATTCGTTAGCAGAGTCGTTAAACATTTATTGGCTTTGGCTTGCAGCATCCATACAAACGCTTTTTTCAGTTTCCTTTCCTGTAACATTTGCACTCAGCCTTGTTTTGTTCAATAGAAGCTCAGAATTTGATCAAATTCATACAAAATGCAGGTTAACTTAATTTGTTTTTGAATTTTGCTACTCTCTGCATCTGGTGTATTACAAGAAGAATATACAAAGTTCTTGCTGTTAAAAATTAAAATAAGATATACTCAAATGCTTCGAATGTAGATGGCTTGTATAATATTCCTTCAACACTCCTTTCAGCGAATTTATGCTAATTTTTTTTCTGAAAAAACCCTGCCATACTGAATGAGATCAGATGGAAATAATAATGTCTGCTCTCCTGTCTTAGGGACCTTTTTTAGGAAGTGATAGGTTATCTATAAGAAATGCACAATAATTTTCAGTGCCTGTAAAAGTAAATCAGTTTAGAAAAAAATAACTAATTTTAAAATTCTTAGATCAAAGCAGACAACTTCTATGTTAAGAATGCTTTCACAATTTAAAAAAAAGTCTAACTACTTTGCTAAGGGCCTTACAAAATATGTACAATGTGTCTACTGAATGTGAATTTATACAATGGATCAAAACATAGTTTAAAATACAGATATCCTTCTGATATTTTAATGGCTCTTGTTAAAAGGTATTTTCCTACATCATAGCACTTGATCTGATTTATTTAGATCAGATAAATTATTATTGTAATTTCAATTCACTTTTATAAAGTGAAAATGCTTGCATGTTTTTCATAAAGTTAAATTAGTAAGGTAAAATTAGAGCTGAACAAATAATTCATAACTGTTAATTTATTTGACAGATTTTGCTTTTTTGTCGTTGTTTGAAGATTATCCTCTCACAGATAATTTAAAGTGCACATCTTCCATGAATAATTATTGAAGTACAGATAAGCCTAGAGCAGTTTATCAAAACCTTTCATATTTAAATTTCATCATGTGTTGGTTAATTTCAATTACACCTTTGGGTTACCTGCTACTGTCTTTGGGACATGCATTGCAAAAGCATTGCTTTGGCTATTACTAAATTGTAAATCTAATGTTGAAGGATCAACAGCAGAAATGCACTTTGACTGCTTATCCTGCTCCAGTTTCAACTGAGTGGTGAAAGTCATGTTAATGTGACTGCATACAAGGCAACATGAAAAAACATTTTTCAAATCTATTTCTGATTATTATAAAGTAGTTGTGATTAGCTATCTGCTTTATTTGAAATTTACTTTTCACTCCATACCACTAGTAAGATTTTTTTAAAAATGCTCCTATTGAAGCAGTCATGAAAGCAACAGACTTTTATAGAATTAAGGTTTTGGGAATTGTTAAAACTGACAATTTTTTCTTTATGACTTACTGATCTTTCTACACAGTTGCAATGACACCTTTCTAAACAGAATATTTTCTGTAACATCATGACCAATCTTTGCTACTGTTCTCTTTTGTTGCAATTTAATAAGTTTTTAAGCATTTTAGACCTTACTGCTTTGAGCCTCAGATCAACACCAGCAGAGAAATTTGGTTTTCTTTGTGGCAAACCACACCAAGATGACTGATCACAGAGAGTAAGAGACGTTATGTTTTGCCAGGATCATTTTCAGCTGGATCTGTTCCCTGAATAATTCACTGGATAGACAGTGAAATGGTTGTGGCAGTTCAGAGAGTGGAAAAAGCAGGGGTGGGAGCGAATGACTGTCGGTGAAGGATGAGGAAGACTGCTTCTTTTATTTAACAGCATTGCTTTACACCAGTTGTCCTCTGGGCCTCAATATCTAGTCAAGACTGTTTCCTTTTCTAGCAAATGGATTTTACTTACAGTACAATTTATATCTTTTAAGTCTTGAAGTGGACTTTATATGAAAAAATGAAACCATTCTAAATGATCTGAGCACTCAGCCATTGAAAATCAGAGCAGAATAAGTGATCCTTTAATTATTAATCAGTTTAGCCTACTCTATATGAGAATGAAAAGCTTAGTGACTTCTGTCTGAGATGCCAACTGTCTCTTTTGAAGCTTATGTTTGTAAAATAATAAAACCTTCACTTCCTGCACCTTTTGGCCTAGTTGCAAGAGATCAGCCTTTAGAACTCCTAATAGTGTAAACAGAAAGGCTGTGACACACATTTGCAGCTGTAGTAACTTGCATATCCAAAGGATTTTGGAGGTGGATACAAAAACATAAAGGAGTTGGTGTTTCTGTGACTACCAGTGCTCCCAGGGGTCATGTTCAGTGGTTAATGAGGTATTTAGTTGCCAATGGCTCCAGTGAGAATCTAGTCTATAAAAAATGCATTAGCAACATAAAATGAATTATAAATTGCAATTAATTTTCCACTTTTGTTTGATTTTTTAGAGCAATTTTAAATTGGTGTCTGTTTATATTTCAAGCCAATTACTGACTAACACTTGGCTTTAATTGCAGCATTTCGGAGGCAGCTGAAAGGAATCCAAGCATAATAGTTTAAGTCATTGTTTTGTTTAAAATAAACCTGACATTATGAAATTTGGTCTCAAAAGGGTGATGTTGAAAGTGATGAAGAATTAGAAAGGGTGAGTATCTTCTGTGAAAGTAGAAATGTTATGCAGGTTGGCAGTGTTTATCTGGTAATATCAGAGTTTATCTGGTTACACATTAGAAGACCAATGAATACTTACTCAACTTCCTTATATGTGAAAAAGCAAAGACAGTCTTGGGAGATGGACTTAAACAACTGATTTTTGGATAGGTAAAATTAAGTTTAATTCAGCATATCTGATGTTAAGTATTTCTGACTACAAAATATAAAATGTTCTTTCTGTTTACTAACAGATTCTACCTGAGCTTTTTAAACCTTAAAATTTGATGGTATTTTTATTCCTATTTCTTCTCAGTTTATCTTTTTCTGTATAGTTCTCATATCATTCTTCTGTACTCCATATTAAACTAGTTAAATTTCTTAAAAGGAAATAAATTTACAGTTGAATATACTCTATCTAAAAGATTTCAAGGGGAAAATTCTGCATTTATGCCTTATGTCTGCTCAAACTGATAGAAAAAGAACAAAGTTCAGTTATAGATTGTGTATTCATTCTAAGCAAATACATGAATGCAGATATGGTGCCCAGACAAGGGTCTTTACTGTCAGTTTCCTGTCTCTTTATCTAACCTAATAAGCAGGTAACTGTTTCTCCAAAAGAGAACTTGAAAAAAATTAATGCAAATTCAAAGATAGTGGAAAAGTTTCACCTGAAGGAGATGAAAGAGTAGGGAGATACACTCCAGATTCCTCTGTTCAAATCAGATGCTTAGCAACAGAATAGTATCTTCACTGGAGTGCAAGAACAGAGGTTTTAATTATTTTAGATAGATTTTCTTTTCAGGAGATTCGAAGCCCTATTTTAGCAAAAATAAAGCTCAGGACCTTTTTCTCACCTTATGAAACTCTTGGGGTTTTGGCTTACCCAGATACTTTTTGGGAGTCCTAAGTGCTGTCAGCAAGTGAGTCAAAGAGCTTGTTGAAGCTAATGGGTTCATCAAACAGTTTCAGGCTGAATGGAAGGAACAATTAAGTCTTCTTATGTATCAACGATAGCTGGAAGCAATAAAATAATCATCCAAGGCAAATAGCAGATCAGAGTTAGTTTAAACACAGGCTTTGGACATATTAATTGATTAATTTGTTAGTTCCAGTTGTCCTAATTTTTATCACAGTGAGCATATGACAAATGTAAAAAGTTATGTCACACTTTCTGTGTAAATGAGAACTAAGCATCCTGTTTCTAAAAGCCGATTTCTTATTTATGCAGCTGACATAGTGTAATCTGTGTAATATTTAATGCTCTAAATATTGCTTCTCTATATATCTATGAGCCTGATTGAGTGTGATACTTAACTGTTTGAAGTTGCAGACATTAGGCATCTGAATGCCAAAAAGATGAGGTTTAGATGTCGGAAGCTGGGAAAGACCTGAAAAAGTAACTGTCAGTGTCAGTGTTTGGAGGCGCAATTTGTTGAGTAAACAATTTTCTGCCTTGCAGACTGTGAAGCAAAGAAATTATCTTTTATTTCAGTTGCAATTGGGTAAAGAGTAATTGGGTTCCTATTCCTGTTGTATATAAACAAACATACATATGCAGGGAATACATCTTTGGGATGTAACACAGTCATTCTCCCAGCAGAAGCAATCCTTGCTGCCAGCTGTTCAGACCAGCTTGGTAATCTATCTATAAAGCTGCATTCAACTGCAGATTTTTTCCTTGCCTGCTGACTTTTACTATTCACTTCTCTCTCCAAACCCCTTAATGGCAAACCTTTACCACTCTACTAAGCTTAATTTTCCAAGACTGTTGCTTTCAAGGCCCTGCACAACTGCCGGAATAGACTTCAATAGACTCACTTAGGTAAGCAAGCATTGCTTATCTTGAATAAAACTTGAAGAGTCCAGCCAGAACAGAACAGCAGGGTTTGGTTTTTTCTACAGCCAATTTTGCTGTTGTGCATTAAGTAGTCTTCTCTGACCCCTTTTCATCAGCAGATCTGTTTCTCCTGACAGATAGTTTTGAGTCTTTCCACAGCCTGCATTTAGGGCAGACACAAGAATTCATTGCACTTACACATCGAGTTCCTAATATCCAGGAAGACACGATATGTAACCACAAAACAGACAGTGACTGACACATTCAATGCTCTGCTGTATGTTTGTGTATTTACTTATCTATCAGTAATATCAATATCTTTGCTCCTTCATAGTTTTGCTCCCTGGAACATAGCAGAAACTTGTATATATATAGTTTCAAGCTCCATCAGACAGAAAATTCAATACTCTAAAGCAAACATTAGTCCATATTCTTTTTCTATTTCCTGACATTGCTATAACTGCTGCAGAAACACAAGTAACTGAGCCGAAGAACTTTATGGATATTGATTTGTTGATGGAATCACAGAATTTTACTTGGTCATAAGATTGTGCCCTTTGCACAACAGGGTTTAGCATTGCAGTTATTCACTCCCCATTAAGAAGCCTCTCATGGGCTCCAAAATCTGTTCACACATGCGATACCAAACCAGTGATTATATAACAAACCTTTTGGTTGGTTGGTTGTTTTAAAAATAAATTATATGACTGAAAATCTAGATAATGAAAATATGCATATTTCTTCAAAAACACTGTTTTGACTCTACAATTGCCATTGGAATGGCTAAGATAAAAGACAGAAACTGAGTATTTCCCTAGTTCATCAATTTCTTAAGGAGGAAAAGAATGATGAAAGGCTAAACTTGTTTTACATTCATTTCACACTGAAGAAACAGAAATAATAAAGTTATGATAATTTCCTTGAACATGCTAAACACTTGTTTCCATAATGAAAATACCTCTAATTCAAAGAAAAGCCGCTATATGTAGGCTTCTAACGGTAACATTTGCACTTTTAACATCTATAGCTTGCTGATGAATGAAAATGTTCCCTCAGACTAGGGATAATTTTTGACCTCTGGGAGGAGCCTCTCCACTGATACGAGCAAAATAATGTAGAAGAGCTTTTGAATTTGTTGCACCTAGAGAAACTCACTGAAATTCAGTGTGAATATGTTTTCTGCAGAACTATGTATCATGCTTACAAACATTTCTCATCTTCCTACTCTATTTATTTGTTTAAGATTAGGGAGAAGGAGAAAAATCTCAGGCAATGTTATATTCTTCTTCACTTTCTTGTTTCTGAATCTACTTCCTCTCTTTTCTGCTTTTTAATTTCTTGTCTTTTCTTCTCCACACTGCTTCTATCTGATAGCACAGCATTTTACCTCAATCAAAATAAGTTGGGTTTTTTTCAGAATTTTTGCCCTTTAACACAAGAAATAATAATCACTTTTACAGCCTCCTCTAAGTATGTAATTGATTTAATGATGCTAATTTTTAGCTGGTTATATTAGAAAGGTTGTTTGGTTTGTGGAATTTTCTCCCTAGTTTCCCTTTAAAGGCAATTTCTCACTTACTCTTAGTATTGCAACCACAGAGGTATATTTAAATTTTATGCCAGCTAGCTATTAACTGAATAATAATTGAGAAATAAAAGTGTATATAAAAAACAATGTAGATTTCCTATTCTTATCCAGGAACCTTTATCAGTTAACTAGTCTGATATTAATAACTTTCTCCTAATACTCAGTAAAGAGTATTGCAAGTATCATGCACATCTTGTGACAGTGACAGGCTTGAAACTTTCAGACTATTATAACAGTGTGCAGACTGGAGTATCTTTGTATTTTTTTGGGATGTAAAAATGGAAAAGTACCCTATCTTCTTTTTATGTTCTCTCTCCATTAGGTGGCCACTGCTGTTGGTTTTCTGGCCTGCTTTCTTAGGCTAAGTAGGCTGTAAATCCTGTCAACCTTAGCTGAGCTTATTGTAGGTGAATATTTGAAGCTATAGCTTTGCTTTTAGCATGCATTTTCCCAGTACATAAAACCTGCATTTAATAAAAAAAAAATAGTTTTCATGTATCAGGAACCAAAAAATTTATTTATTGAAATAGCTTTTTTAAGTCCCCAGTGACTGGAGAAGAGGGAATATCGCATTACTTTTTAATAAGTTTAAAAAGGAGGACCCTGGGGACTGCTGACCAGTCATCCTAATCTCAGTGCCCAGTAAGAACATGGAACAGATCCTCCTGGAAGATATGTCAAAACATATGGAAGAAAGGGAGGTGGTGAGTGACAGCCAACATGGCTCCACCAGGGGAAGATGGTGTCTGATTAATCTGGTGGCCTTCTACAGTAAAGTGACTACATCAAAGGAAAGAATCACATGGACTTCTGTGAGGCCTTTGATATAGTCCCCAACAACATTCTTGCCACTAAATTGGAGAGCTATTGTTTGATGGATAAACTGTTAGATGAGTAAGGAGTTGGCTGGATGGCCACATGCAAAGAGTTACAGCCGATGACTCAATGTCGAAGCCAAAACGAATAAGGAGTGGTGTCTTTCGAGGGCGCTGAACTGATACTACTTAATACTTTCAGCAGTGACAGAGATAGTGGGATTGAGTGCCCTCTCAGCAAGTTTGCTGATGACACCAAGCTGAGTGGTGCAGTTCATTCACTTAAGGAAAAGGATGCCAAAGTGATCCTGGCATGTTTGAGAAACGGGTCTGTGTGAAATTGCATGGAGTTCAGCAAGGCCAAGTGCAAGATCCTACACCTGGTCTGGGCCAATGTCCAATATTAATACAGACTGGAGAATGAATGGATTGATAGTAAGCCTGCAGAGAAAAACTTGGGGATACTGGTGGATGAGCCAAAAATGTGTGCTTGCAGCCCAGGAAGCCAATCATATCTGGGCTGCATCATGAGAAGAGTGGCCAGCAGGTCATGGAAGGTGATTTTGCCCTTCTGCTTTGGTGAGTCCCCACATGGAGTACTGCATCCACTCTGGGGTCCCCAGTACAAGAAAGATATCGGCCTATTAGAATGGGGCAGAGGAGGGCCACAAAAGTGTCCAGAGAGGTGGAACTTTTCTCCAGTTAGGAAAGGCAGAGAGGGAGGGAGATGCCTGGAGAAGATTCTGGAGTAAGCTTGTTGCAACATTTCAGGACGTAGAGCAGTTTTCTAAGTCTGCAGTGGCAGAACAAGGGACAATGCTTTTAAACTGAAAGAGGGTAGGTTTAGTTTGGACATACAAAAATAAGTATTACCGTGAGGGTTAGTGAGATGCTGGAATAGGTTGCCAGTTGCCCAGAGATGCTGTGGGTGTGCCATCATTTGAAGTGTTCCAGATCATGTTGGGTGGGGCTTTGAACAACCTGATCTACTGAAAGACGTCCATGCCCATGAAAAGGGTGTTGGACTAGGTGACTTTAAAGGGCCTTTCCAACACAAACAATAATTCTATTACTCTAAGATTATTTTTCTACAAAGCTAAGGGGCTACTTTGTTTTAAATTCCTGTATAATGAAAAAAAAAGTTAAAAACTGGAAAAAAATCTAAAACAGGAAAATGAACTTTGTAAAATATGCATTTTTGGCTCTGTTATTGGTGTTACTTTCATTGTGTGTTGACTTATTACTGAGGCTGTATTGATGTAAGACTGAAACGGTGAAAGCCCCTAATTAAGAATCAAAGTAGGCTCAGCCACAAATTACCAGGAAAGGGTGTCCCTGTCCCATGAGGAGTTGACTTCCTATGAGCTTTCCTACATCTCAGTAATTTACCATGTCCCTCTGGCTTAGCAGCAATTTACAATAGGAAAAGGGATTTTGGTAGTAAAAAGAGTAACAGACAATTACTGAAATTCAGTTTTGAATGTTCAAAGTAAATTGTAAAAAGTGGGATCACAACAGAGTTTGCAGGTAGGCATCAGAATTAATAAATGAAAATATGAGTCTGGAAGCCATTACCACAAAACATACAGCAATGTAGTATTTTCTGTAGTTTTAAACATGGCTGCATTTTGCAGGCTTTTTATTTTGTTATTGCTGCTTACTTAGCTATTTCTATGCTATCAACTATGATAGTGCCTTGTTTCTAACCTGGACCCCAAGTGTGAATCATACAGATTATTATTCATACTAGTGTTTATATTCTGAGGGGAGACAGAGTACAGTCATACAAAGTCTCACAAAGACTAGGATGTGATACAGCAGAAAACACTGAAAGTAACTGGTAGATTCAACCTAAAGGTGTCTTCTACCTCTTAAGAGTTATATCCTGGATCAATCCTCTTCTTGGTCTTCAAAGGATGCAGTAGACATGCTTTCCTTCCACTTGATGCCTAAAGCTCTATTTCCCTAAAGTCATCATGGAAATAGCCACTTTTTAGAGGTTTTAGCTTTAGGAATGGCTCTGGGTTTGAGTATTTAGTCGTGTGATTTTTTTTTTTTTCAACATTTACATGTTTCTCTCTCCTCTCTCTCCATTCCTCACACCATTTCAGTTGTTGGCCATTCAAAGAAAACACTGTGGTCCAGACCAGCCATTGTGTTTGAGCTCTGAATGAAAAATCTTATGTAGCTCAATTCAAAATTATCACATATTTTTAGTAATTTATACATATATCATTCAGAAATATTTGATGAGGTGAACCCAAGAAGTCTCCTCCCACAAGTCCAGAGTTCCAGAACTGCTCTACTGATCATGTAGGTTAGATGACATCAGGTGACAAGGTATGGTGGAGATGCAGGGGGTCCTCTTAACTGTGGGAATAAGTAACTGGCAATCCGATGTGATCTCAGTCGGCACATTCCAAGCATTAGGGAGCCTAGAATGAGAAGAGTCACTCAAAGGATGGCAATGAAACATACTAACTGCTGAAGTTGTGTGATTTAGAGAAATAGGGGAGTATTTCATATTCATTAGGACTTTAAAGTTGAGCCAAGAGCCATTGTATTCCAGTGAACACAATAGCTGGATTAGATAGTTAGCAGATACTTAATTAAAAAGCAGCATTAATTTTGAGCAACTGTAATGAGTCAGCTGCCTGTGCACTACTGCACTTTAAAAGTAATCCAGATTCTGAATCAATACCTAACAGTTCAGGAATTTTCTGCATATATCTATATAAATATAAGTAGATAAGTGTGTCTGTGTGTGTGTTTGTATGTATGTATGTAATCTGAATTAAATGTTACTTGGAGGAATTTTTACTCTCATAGTCTTGGACTTCATAGAAGTTCATGAATCACAAATTTGCCTGAGAATTAATCTTGCAGTAGTGAATGAAAAGAAAATAGACAATCAGGGAAAGCTCACATTAAATGAAACTGGCATTATAAAGCATGAACTAGTTCATCTCCATGATAGAATATAGAAGTAATTTCACATCAGGATCATATGAATAATTAATTCACCTTTCATTCAAGAACATACTCTGAACTGAAAATATATGTGAAGTGTTATGTTACCTTTACTTAAAAACACTTTCTTGTTGGCATGTTTTAACTACTGAAGTCTAAAAAGAGAGAATGCCTCTACTATTAATCTTTAATAAGCCATGCCAAATAGGAGAGCTGTAATTCAACAGGCTACAGCAAATAATTCCACATAATTTTGGATGTTACATAACTTTAATTTACTAAGAGAACATTGACAATAAAAAAGACAAATTATTAGTACTGTATACAAGGATGCTAGTTTAGAAAAGTTGTCACTAAAATGTGATTAATGCTGGCAAAGAAACTCACTTTCCATTGCCAAAAGTATTGTACATTTTTGTCTGTGTTGCAATACATGTAACTTGGTTTCATGATCCCCTTATGACACAATGTATTGCAATGACCTCGATATTCTCAGACCTGATTTTATAAATGTAGTACAAAACCGCTCTTTTCATTAATCATAGTTACAAGTAATAATTTGTGCTAATTTTAAACTTGCCTGAAAGAAACTGAGACCTAGAGTAATGAAAGTGAAAAAAGATCTATCCAAATGCAAGAAATACTATTTTTATTGGTACATTAATAAAATAAAATAAATACAGAATCATGCATTTTCTATTGAAAACTTTAATGTAACTTTATTTATCTGCACTTAGACACCAGAAATGTGTTGGTAGAAAAATAATAGAGCACTACGTATTCAATTATGATCAGAAACTTTTTTGCCTTTGTTTATATATTTGCTTATATATGTTTATATAAAAAATGTTTTAATATATTACAGTGAAAAGTAATTATTCATGACAGCTAATGTATGAAGACAAGAAAAAGAGTACTAAAGACACTAGGCACAACTATCATTTTAGTTAATTTGTTCAAGTAAGGCACTGTATTAGGCAAAAGGTTTGGATTGAGGAGCCCTATCACTGCTTTCCTCTGTAATTTGGGCATATCACCTATTTTGTGCTCATGTTTCCTTTTTCAGTTCTTTAAGCACAAATCAATTGCTGTTTGACAGTTCATTAATATAGAAGAAAGACATATCTCTTCATTTAGATAGATTCGAAATGTTAGTCACAGATGAGTTTCATGTTATTTTGCTGATTTATAAACTCTAGTTCACTCCTCTGAAGCCTCTGAAGAGAAAAATAGGTTGGGTCTGGCAATTTTTTTCTATTCAAACTGATTATTCAATTTGCTCCAGCAAAGTTATTGGCAGGGATAAGCTGGTCTCATGTAGGCAGCAATAATTGAAAGTAAACATTGAAGAGGAACTAAAATAAGAAAGAAAAAAAAGAGGTACAAAAACAACATACTTGCTGCAAATGAATAACTATTTCTAGAGCCTTGAATTTATCCTTGTACATCCTTCATTGGTATTGTATGGTATGTTTTTTTCATTTCTTCTTCAAATAAAAAATTATTTTATGCAACATTGCACTGAAATTTATCTTCCCTGAATAAAAAAATATGGTTTTTAGAGAACGCATTCTATAGGCAGGCTTGAACCCACAAAATTTGTCAGTATTAGCTATGTTATGGTGATCCTTTGATGTGAAATTACCAAAGACTGAAAATAAGGAAAAATCTGCCTATCAGAATCTGAAATCTCTACAAAAGAACCTAAACTTCAGAGGTTTCAGATGGTTTGGTGAGTTCCCTGCCCTTCTCTTCCCGCTATTTATATGGAACATTTCAAACTATATTTAACACCAGAACATAGAGCTGTAATGCAGCCATACAACATGAGAGAATGTAAGTTTTAATAAACTTAGTGAAAAATATATTGGATAACAAAATAGGTGCAATGATATTAATTTGAGGAATGAACTAAACTGAGGTCCTGTGTGTAACAAACCCAGGTTTCCATGACAAAAGGCTGAAGATAAGCTTTAGTAAAATATATTGGTTTTACCCGTAGGAATTCACTACATTCTCTTGTAAAGAGTCATTTTCCAGCCCTCTCTTGTAGCTCCTGTTAGGTACTGGAAGGCTGCTGTAAGATCTCCCCAGAGACGTCTCTACTTCAGGCTGAGCAACCTCAATTTTCTTGGCCTGTCTTCACAGAAGAGGTGCTCCAGCCCTTGGATCATCTTGGTGGTTCTCCTCTGGACTTCTTTCAACAGGTCCACATCCTTATGCTGGGGGCCCCAGATCTGGGCACAGGATTCCAGGTAGAGTTGCATGAGAGCAGAGTTGAAGGAGAGAATAGCCCTGGGAACCAAAGAATAGAGAAACAAAGAACCAAAGACACCCTAGATGAACTGAACCCAAAACTCTGGCCCTGAACTAAGTGCCACAAGGCTAGAAGAGCTGTGCTGACTTACCAGACTTTTTCCTGGAATGGTTTGTGTCCCCTCTGGGACAGGAAAGTCGTATGAGGAACCAGTGTGGTAACCTGTGCAAACTTCTCCTTAGGCAGAATGAATGAAAAGAAAAAAAATCCACTAAATCATGAAAGAAACTGTCATCTGCTTGTCTTGAAGGTTTTCTCTACTTCTGATTAGAGATTTTACTGGCCAAACAAGTCCTGGTATGTCATCTAAGCTATACAGACAATGTAGAAAACGAAAAGAAATGTTTGTAAAACATTACGCTCATTGCGCAGGAGTGAATAAGTACTGATTTATTGGTATTCTGTAACAATACTTCAATGTCTTATGAAAGGTTATAGCAAAAGGTGGAAAAAGTACCACAAATTAAATTGACGCACTTTTGGAACAAGGATATAAAGGAAGAAAGGAAATTAGCATATTTTGAATTTTCCATAAAATCACTAGGCAGTAACTGTGAGAATGTTCTTTAATGACTTTACCACAGGCTACAAGAAACATTTTTTAGTATCTCCAATACATTTAAAATAAGTGTAAAGCTTTTTATTTAAACTAACAAAGTAAATATAGAGCTTTAAATTCAAATTAATTTTATTTCAAATAGATATTTTAATTGATTCTGTGATAGGGTTATGGCTTCTGCCATAGGCAAATGTATTAGGCATAATATGTTAGCATAATGAAAAGGCGGTCTCTGCCTCATGAAACGGACAACCCACATCCTATTCTGTACCTTCAGTGCTCCTTTATGACCACTCTACAGCCTTTGGGGTCCTTACACTGTTTTCACCAGAAAACATAATACTGTTCTCTCCTCAGTTTAAACCTAATGTCGTCAAATCTGAGCTTGCTTTTTTCCAGCAAGATCTCCATACCCTCTGTTTAGATATTAATCTGTACTGGTGATAGAAACATGGACATTGCCACTCAGACCCACAAACCAGGTGCACCTAGGCTGCTTCTATTCCTTTCCTGTGAGTATCCACTCCCAGATCCTGCTCTAACTTCTGCCTTTTCCTGACTGGTTCTTTTTCATGAAAAAGAAGTTCAAACCTTTTCTTGTCCTTAGGATCCATTGCAGCTCCACCCTTTTGCTGTTCCATCTTTCATCTCAGCATCATTGTCACATTTATTTTTGTTCATCTTTCCTCTTCCAATACTGTATCCTGGTTATAAATACCTTTCCTATTATCTAAAGTCTTCTGGATACTATAAGTAGCTATGACTTTTAAGCCACTTATTTTTCAAATTCTTAGTTTTAAGAACAACCCTATTGAACTCATAGGGATTACTTTGATTTTAGAAATTTTTGTAATCATTTTGAGAATCACCAGTCTCTTAGTTTGCATTTCACTGTAAAATCATACAATGGATGATATTCCAAATATATCATGCTTTTCAAATCTTTAAAGAGAAGGTCATCATGCTTCTGAGGAAAAAAATCCAAGAACAATATTATGTATCTTGGTAGTTTTAATTTAAAACACAATAAAATTTATCCTAAGCTTACAGTAATTATCTATAAGTTTCGTTTTCCCCATTTTATGTTTTCTTCATTTTTTGTTCAAATTTTTGGTGTTTTGTACTTTTTCTTCGATTGTTATCTTTTCAGATGTCATCTCTTGATGCATAATAGACACCCTACAGAGATCGCTTAGAAACACAACATAATCATTAATACAATTAGTCATGGATTGAAAGATAGAATATATTTTCATTTGTTCTCTGTATTCAAAGAGATAGCAAGCATCATCATGAAGATCTTGATGACAATAAATGAAAACTAAGGTATTTTTTCCAGCCATCTTATTTTGATTGAAAGATAACAACACCTATGCTTAATAGCTGGATTTATGCAAACATAGGGATACCAATGCAGGCAAAAAGAAGGAAACTGGAAATACGGTAATGTACTCTGGAAAAAGAAAGGCAAAAAAAATTAAAACTCAAGCAATCAATCTACACTGAAAATTCTGCCCCAGGCAGTGACTGTGTTCACAGACTGTGAATCTCTAGTTTTCTTTCAAAACAACCCCATATAGTGTACAGATAAGTACTTTGAAATGAAAAAGCAGTGTTTTTCTCAGAATCTTTGAAGAGATGAGAATGTTTCTAGAACAACTCAGAGAAAAAATAAGAAATTAGATGAAGGTGTATTCATTAAAAGAAATAATGCTATTTCAAGACACAAATAACTAGTCAGGTATTACTGACTACTAACTCTATGTGGTATAACTATATAGAAAGTAGTACCCCGTGGATAGTTAGTGGATCTGATAAAAGTCATGATGCATTATCATCTATCAAATTTTAAGAGAAAAAACCCAATATATAACAGCATAATGAAATAACATTAAAAAATAAATGAAATCAATAGAAAATTGGTTTCAGACAAGAAAATGGTAAGAAAAAGTATAAGAGTATAATTATAAAAAGAGGAGAGAATAAGCAAAAACTTGAAAGAAATACACTGAATGTATCAGAGTTAATCACCACTTGTGGGTTAACACCAGCTGGCAGCTACACACCATGCAGGTGTCTGCTTACCACCACATCACCCCATGAAGATGAGGAGGAGAACCAGAAAGGCAAAAATGAGAAAACTAAGGGGGTGAGATAAAGACTAAGTAGTAGGTAATGCAAAAGTCTCACACACAAGCAAAGCAAAACAAGGAATTCATTCACCACTTCCCAAGGGCAGGCAGGTGTTCAGGCATCCCCAGGGAGGCAGGGCACCATCATGGTGACTTAGGAAGACGAACACTGTAACTACCAACATTCCTTCTTCCCCTAGCTTTTATTGCTGTGCATGATGCCATATTACCATATACCAGAATGTCCCTTGGGTCAACTGGGGACAGCTGTCCCAGCTGTGTTCCCTCCCAGCTTCTTGTGCACCCTCAGCCTCCTCGATGGTGGGGTGGTGTGAGAAGCAGAAAAGGCCTTGGCTCTGTGTAAGCTCTGCTCACCAGTAACTAAAACATCCCTGTGTTATCCACACAGTTTTCAGCACAAATACAAACCAGAGTCCCATAGACTGGTTTGGGCTGGGACAGAGTTAATTTTCTTCATAGTAGCTATCATCTTATAACAGTCACATAAAAATAAGAAGGAATATTTACTATTTTCAGAAAAAATCAAAGAGCATGTTCAATTAAAATAGAGAGGGGAAAAAGTAATATTTATCAAGGCTGCCATTGGAAGAGAGGTAAAAGTGGAGCCACTCCTGGAAGACATGATCAAACTCCATGAATAAACGAGATCACATAGAAGGGTGGTTAACTAATGACACTTTATTATTATTTCAACATCAACATTTGAACAGAAACACAAAGTACTAAATGCTGAGACCAGATGGTATCCTTACCCAGTCCAGCACAGCTCCTGGTGGATTTATCAGAACTCCATCAATTAATGTTCCATTCCAGGGCTGCACTAAGTATCACATTTTGAACTACTAGCCTGTCTCATGTTTAGGCAAGATGAGGAATCCATTCACACTGTTCATTTCAGAGCATAACTACAGCAACCCATTTAGGCACAGATACTTCCTGGGAGATGCAAACATAAAACAAGAAGGAACAAGATTGACAAGTTAGTTATAAAAACTGTCGAATCCATAAAGAGAAGCCTCTGGAGTAGCATGGATGGATTACCATAATGTTTTTGACTCAAGCCTCTATTTGGAAATCTTGAAAATTCTGAGATCCTAAACTGTTGTGAATAAACGAGCAATTTTTACTTTTACTAATCATCACCAAAGACTGATATTTAGCTATACTTGATAACAGCTGGAGATCCTTTCATGGAACTCTTTCCTGTTTATTCTTCAGCACTTGCATTTTGACTACATGGGTAAGGACTAAAATACTTGCAAAGTGAGATTAAGAGGACTGGACCAAGATGTAAGAAGCGATGGTCTGAGGAAATAAAAAACCATGATTTAAAAATATATAGTAGATGTGTTCTTGATAAGACTAACAACAATGGATTCAAATCCATGAGCCAAAAAGTCTCAGCTACATAACAGTAAACCCATCGCAGAAATTTAGATTGTGAAAAAGACATGAATCAAGTTATAAATAAAAAAGGATGGCAAGCAGAATATAATGTTATAAGGTATAGCATTAGTATCTGTTCAGTGTTGATGAAGAACAGACACCAAAAAAGTCATAGTACCATGGAATAGTTTGGGTTGGAAGTTTAAATGTCATTTACCCCATCCTCCTCTCCAATGAGCAGCAACATCTTCAACCAGATCAATTTTCTGAGGCCCCATCCAACCTGACATTGAATGTTTCCAGGAATGGGGCATCTACCACCTCTCTGGACAACCCAGACAGCTAGATAAATTATGTCCTTTGTGATGAGCACCACTTATACAGGAACTGGAAAAGGTAAGAATATTGCTGGAGGACCAGAAATTATTAAATGAATTTTGTATTGGATTTCCATAGGCTGTTGGAAGCCAGAAGATCAAGTACTGTATTGATTCAAAAGTCTTCACATTCAAAAAGGAAACTCACAGACTATGAAAAAGAAAACTTTTTTCTTTGGGCAAATACCTTTCAGAGAAAAAAAAAATTCCTCCACAAACAATAATGAGAGAAAAAAAAAAAGCTGTTAAATACCACTTTGTCACATCTAAATGCCCCGTGGTCTAAAAACTTCTGGTCTTATTTAGTTGGCATTTTTCTTAATCACAGTCTCCATAACTCTCGATTTTAAATATTTAAGCCACCTCCCACACATATATGATATATTGACTCGTAAGGATACAACTGACACCAACCACCATGAGACTTTATGAATTCATAGCCAAAAGAAATCAATCAATCAAACAAACAAAACAACAACCCCGCTCACCCCCTCCAAACATGCATATAAAGTAACTATTCATTAGAAAACACTCCTGTTACTCTGTGTAAAAAAAGCTTTTAAATCCTACAGGTGATATCACTTCAAAACATTGCCACATGTGGCTTTCTCCTGTTGCTAAGTAGAGATGGTAGCACAGGAACAACAGTCCTAATCTCAGCATGAGCAATTTCACTGCATTGACTTCAGCGGTGGAAAATACTGATGCTGAAAAGAAAAAGTATGCTGGTGATTATTCATATAAGGAGTAACTAGTTGTCCTTTCCAGAAAAGAAAGACTTAAATTCTTGTTCTACATTCACTGCTTGACCTAATACCTTAATTGAACCAACCCAGAAGAATAAACAAACCTTTCAGAAAAGGATGTGTACAGAACAATAATTTACTAATGCCTTTATCAGTAGAAAATTAGAGGGAAAAACGTGAGAAAGCCAGTGGATCAATTTTCCAATCTCTTCTGAAGTCTGTTACTAGAAAAAATGTAATGTAAACAGGTGAAGTTTTTCATAATCACAGCAAATTTTTAGTGGAAAAGCATAAGGACTTATTAAAAATCCATTAAGAAGCTAAGGGATAAAATGAAGCTTCAGGAATTAAAAACATCTTTAGATAAACAGAGTCAATGAACATCAAAACATAATAACTGATGAATAAACAAGTGAGAAAATCCTAGGAATTTTTAAATTAAGTCATTGTGCAGAAGTTACACCTGTTTTCAAAAAAAGTCCCTTTTCTTGAATAGATAGGACGAACAGTGCTTCAGCAGATGTAGACGAATCTATGCGACTCTGCAGAAAAAACTTGCTGCTAAAGGTACCAGAATTTATCTTTATTAATAATTTTTTAAATCATTTTCATTAATTAAAGAAAATCAGAAATTAAAATGAAAACAATTATTCTATTGATCATTTCAAATCTGAATATATCCTATACATATGGAAGGACAAATATCTCAGAACACAAAATATTATAATACTTAGAGCAATTATCAGGAATCTGCAGTGATCTGCAATCAGGTATTTGCAATGAAATAATACATGAAATAATTCGGAAGATTCAAGGATAGGTCAATCTTTCCTTCTTTTAGTATAGAAGCTGTGAAAAAGATTAATGAAGATTAAAAAAGGAAAGCTTAAGCAAATGTAAAAGGGAACTAAATAAGGAAAGGTGGTGGGGTAACACTGGTTTGGTTGCTTTGGTTTATCTGCATTTTATTAGTCATTGTTTTTTTCCCCAATAATCTTTTACCACCTATGCACTTTTCATTATAGCGGAAAATTTACAATTACATCTTTGTTTTTACTGAGTACTCTGGGTCTGCATTTCAGCAGGCACAGGAAAACAAATCCACAGATTTGTGCAGAGAAACTGTTTGCTTGGCCCTCCCTGAATGCCAGGCACCCACCAAAGCTGCTCTTTGTCAGCTGGACGGGGGAGAGAAGAAAAAATAAAAGGCTTGTGGGTTGAGATCAGGACTGACCAATTACCACCATGGGAAAAATGGGCTCAGCTTGGGGAAATTAGTGTAATTTATTGACAATCAAATCAGAGTAGGGTAAAGAAAAATAATTAAACCAGCTTTCCTCTACCTCTCCCTTCTTCCCAGGCTGAGCTTCACTCCTGATTTCTCTGTCACTTCCCCAGTGGCAGAGGAGGGTGGGAAATATGGTCTGAGGTCAGTTCATCACATGTTCTCTTCTGCTCCTTCCTTCTTAGGGGAAAGACTCCTCAAACTCTCCCCCTGCTCCAGCGTGGTGTCCCTCCTGCAGGAGACAGGTCTCCATGAACTTCTCCCATGTGAATTCTTCCCATGGACTACAGTTCTTTACATACTGTTCCAGTGTGGGTCCCCACAAGGTCACAAGTTCTGCCCCAGCATGGGCCCCTCTCTCCTTGGGTCCAGAGGTCCTGCCTTGACCCTGCTCCAGCATCAGCTTCCCACAGGGTCACAGCCTCCTTTGGGTGTCCACCTGTTCCGGCATGGGGTTCTCCACATGCTGCAGGGGGAATCTCTTCTCCTTCATGGACCTCCATGGGCTGCAGGGGCAATCTCTTCTCCTTCATGGACCTCCATGGGCTGCAGGGCCATAGCTGCCTCACCATGGTCTGCACCACCGCCTGCAGTGTGGTGGTGACAAATCTCCCTCTCTTCACTGACCTTGCTGTCTCCAGAGCCGTTTCTCTCTCACTCATCCATTCGCACTCTCTCCTCTGGCTGCAGTCATTGTTGCCATTGCACTGGGGTTTTTTCCCCTTCTCAGACATGTTATCTCAGAGGTGCTACCACCATCAACGATGAGCTTAACCTTGGCCAGAGGCAGGTCTGTCTTGGAGCTGGCTGGCATTGTTTATGTTGGACATGGGGGAAGCTCCTGGCAGCTTCTCACAGAAACCACCCTTGTAGCCTCCACACTACCAAAATTTGGCCATTCAAATACAATTTAGAAACATTTTTCTTTTTGTACCATATTTTCTGAATCTGTAAATTGACACTCTATACTTATCTAAAAAAGATTGACCTCCTTTGTACTTCAAAATCGTATTCATTGCAACACCATAGGCATAATAACTGTTCATTTTGCTAAAGAATTCCTAATATTGATTTTAATTAAGAAAAGTAATTTCCAATGTCAATAAATTTAATAAAATGAGAATAAAAGTGTCTCTACAGAGAAGGTTGCATCAACCCAGCCAAATGATCAAGAGAATTTTTCTCATGGGCACAAGCCTTATGTAAAGTGGGATATTCATGGCTTATTGATGCTTGAGCATAAGATCAATAACCCTGTAAATGCTTATGTACATAGTTCATAGAGTTTTATATAGACTATTCAGATGGATCTCATAATTCAAATAGATCTTAGATGCATGGAGTTGCACAGATTGTCCATTGCTTTCTGCTATGTAGACTCTTAAATATCAGTATTTCACTGCTAATCTAGTCTAGCCCCATTTGAGCACCTTAAGCTCAACAATATTAATTCAATGCAGATTCAGTCTCTGTTGATACATCCTTATTCATGACCAGAGTTTTTAAGCACAGCAGCAAAAACAATATTAGGCTTTTTTCGCTGTCATCTTATTGTCATGTTGCAATAAACTCCAGATCTGGAGTGCAAGAAATAATAACAGTAGTATATTTATAATATAAATTCCACACAATGCTCTGTGCACGCAAAACAAATTTACATGATAAAATACAACAGAAAAGAAAGAACTTATACATCTTTCTTCTTATACCACGGTCATTCAATATTTTAATTCCCTTTCTTCCTAAAGTTCCAATTAGGATAACTAAAACCAAGTGGTAACATCCTATTTTGAAAAATAGATGCCGTTTCACCATGTGGTTGTGTCAAGAGAAATGCCCCTGCAGATACCAACAAATAAGAGACACCCTTGACAGTGTTATTTGCAGCCAATATGAATATGAGCTTCTAAGACAGACTTTTCAAGGGAAAAGAAATCTGATGCAATAAATGTCTACACATTTACAGCTAACATAAAGCAAGGCTTAGAAAGGTAAATCACCCCATTGCAGATTGCAAGTATTCTTTTATATTCTTATTATGCTAAAATAAGTACTGACAACAGTACGACTTAAAATATCTCCAATGACAACAAGCAAGTATAATCTAAGAAAATTTATTATGTTATCAACATTATTAAAAACTATGTGCTTCTACTATGATAAACATATTAGTCTCTGTGTTTTAAGCCAAAGAACTTGAAAACTAGAATCAGCAATGACAGTTATGTCCTCTCACATGATCCGCTGTTTCTCAGAAAAAGTAAAAATCATCATTTGAAAATAAATATAAGAAGGTAGTATTTATATCTTACTTGGCTCTCACTAAAATATGGGAAACTCATATTTTATAGAAAATGACAAATGCTTTAAACATACTTTCTGTCTAAATAAGGGTGAAAGTTAAAAATTTTTCAGAGATTTTTTTTCCATTACAAAGAGAATACAGTAATGAAAATATGTTCAATAGCAATTAAGAAATAATTCAAAACCAGAAAAAAAAGCCCTAAATGCTTCTAGCTTTCAACACTCAGTTACAAAATGAGATTTAAAATCTCATTGTAATCCAGATGTTCCCAATGGAATCTTTTCCACAGATAAACTAAATCCTCTAGATCTGCTGATCTATGACAACACCACGGAGTGATGATGACTTAATCCATTGTGGTCAATAAACACTAAGATGTATTTTAATATGTATAATGCAGTGACAGAATCAGCCAATATGAAGACTATAATGCAATCATTCATGAAATACGAATGACTATCTAGTATGAGGAAAGCAGCTAAACCTCATCTGACATAAATAATGAATATTTTTGTTTTGTAAAGAGTATTGATATAAGCTTATTTTCTATTTTGCAACCAAAAAGTAAGCTACTTAACACCTTAGTTTTATCACTTCAAAAAATGTTATTTTCTTATCAAGCAAGTCACTAAAGGGTAACTTAATTTTTGTTGTAAGTATTAAGCACAACCTTTTTCACGCAAGAAGTTATTTTCTATTATTTACGTTTTTTTATCTTTTATCTATTCCCATATAATTGCCTTCTTTTAATCACTCCTTTTGACAGTCTCTGTCTTTCAAATTCATATATAAGTTTATGCTTACCTATGTCTTAGGAATTGTCAGACTATGAAGTTCTGGTATTAACACAGTTGCACTGATATAAAGAAAACACTTTTTCGGTGAGTTTCCTCTTAACAAACTTTAGCTAAATAAATAGGCATCTAACCTAAGGCTCTGTTAAGAGACAAACGAGCTTCCACAGAATTATTAATGTTTCTGATTTCAGAAATTCATTTTAGAATGGGATGAATCACTTTATAGTTATCTCTCTTAAGAGCAGAAGTCTTATACTGCTACATAGTACTACCTGTTTAACCAGAGAAGAGCTCAAGTTATGTGATTCATAACAGATGACCTGCAGTTACTCTATAAACAAAATTACACTGAGGATTTATTCTTGCTCAGACCAAGAAAACGCATCATTGCAGTCTTATCTATACCATCTTGTCTTTCTCAAGCCTCTTCTGGATAGCAGACGGAGGGAAATGTGAGTCCTTTCTAAAGACAACCTCCCTCAGAGGGAATGGTGATCTGTCTTATAGCAGCAAAAATTTCTTAGTGAGCAGGTGGACTCTGCAACTTCCCTCCTGCAACTGTAGACCTCCCTCTACTCCAGTCAGCTCAGCACCATATGCTCAATACCCAAAACTAAGCTTGTAAGACAGTTGCCTTTTTTACTTGATTGCTAACCCCTCCTACAAACCACATCATTTGTCATGTGTTTTGGGCCCAGCTGCACTCGGTTCTTTAAAAGGTAATCTGTAACTGCAGTTGCGTCCCTAAGGACCAGGTGTTTATTGGTTCTTGTCCTAAGTACATTCAGTGAATCAATTCAGAAAACCTGTACGGATTCTTTATCTTTGTTTTTGAGCATAAAGCTTATGTGAGCAACTGTATGGTAAATAGAAAATCAAGATATAAAGTCAATAAAACTGTGGCAAATGGGGAAAAGTGAAATAGAGGTTGGTCATTATTTCAGAGGGAATGAAGGAGGCAAGCAGGGTGAACTTGGGAGAAGAAAATAGTAAATTATGTGATTAAGATTATAAGGTGTTCTTGTTGAGCAGCCCTGCACAAATCCAGTGGAGTTCTGTTTAGAGCAGAACAAAAAATCTATAATTTCTTTGACATTTGCATCTGATTTCACCCTTTGGCTCAGGCACCTGGCTTGCTCTCCCTAATGCTGGCAAGGGAATGCTAAGAGAGGGTGGATGAGATAGCTTGATGTCCTAATAACTGACGCATACACAAACAACAAGCATAAGATTCAGTTCCTAAAGAAATTGGGCTGAGGTGCTGCTCTGGCATCTCATTGTTCTTTTACTGGCAGTTGTTTTTTTGTTTTACATTATCATACAATTTCTGTGTTGTTAATTCACATTTTCATTGGTCTGACGTAAAAATCAGATGCCACCTGAGTACTTGTGCCAAAATATTCCCCTAAAGCTTTGGTCTTCACTGTCTGTCATTCCTGCAGCCAGGTATTCTGCACAGAGTAAATGTTAATTGCTAATATTTTTATATGATGCAGCTTTATATTGAAATTAGAATAGTATGGAATGATCAAAATGTAAACTGTTTTCACACTCAGTGGCAATGCTTTTCCTAATTGGCATTCAGTCTTAACTGTGCTCTAGTCATTGCCAAAGCCCAGTTGAGGACAACTTTATCTTGAATGTTCTCCTTTTATGAAAGAGATCCAGGATGGGCTGATAATTGGCACAGTGAGTTATGTTATGTCTTTGAAAGCTTGTGGTGAAGGGTTTCTTCCAGAATAAATGAGCATGCCCTTCGCACATTCTCACATTCCAATAATTTCCTCCTGTCAGAATGGTGGACTTGGTGTGCAATTAAAATAGTGACATACAAACGTAATTAGGTGTGTGTTACACACAAAGGTTGAATGGTGACAAAGTTCATTGTACAGTCAGTGAAAATTCTCTTGAGCTCCTGGTATGTTGATGCTAAACCTGACAGTAGACCAGTTCAGTCAGCTGCAGTTTCCCTTGTCCTTGTTTATGTCTGGTGTTTTATTGTCCATGACTTCTTCAAGTAATTTTTATCTACTCCATAAATGGATGTTATATCTAATGGTTTTTTTCTTTTTTTTAGGGAACATGAAGTGTGTTTCAAAGCACAAAGGGAGAATAGTGCACATGAGCTACACGCTTTGGATGGCAGATGATTTATGAGTCTTGACAAGGCAATTTACAGATTTTCTATTTCTGCATTCAAAATATGGTTTCTGTCTAACAGGAGCTCCTATTACTATTAATTACCACATGAAATAAAGTCATAGTTGCTGTGACATAAAATATGGAAGATTATTTGGAAAAGTACACACTTAATCATGTATCATAGTTGAATGAATTCAGAATCTGCTTAAAGAAAATTTGATAATTATTTGCCCCAGCTTCTTGTATATAAACCAAAGCAAAATCCTGTTTCTCAGATAAGTAAAAATAAAGGGACAATAAAGGGGAAAAAATAAAACATCCACAGCAAGTTAGTTAATTAAATATATCTTGTCAGTTTCAGTCATATTTAAAGCCAACATTGGCAGATTACAGGCCTGGATTTGCTGCATTTCTATTCTAATAATAATGCAACATAATGTAAGAGGATTGTTTCACTGGACTATTTACTACTGAAAAGAAAATTGCTTTTATAATTATACATCCCCAATAAAATTTACAGAAATATTGAAGACTATTAAAAAAGTCATCAACAAATTATAAGGTTTGAATTCTCCCAGTTATATATGTACAACACTTTCATTATTGTTAAAAGGATTTAGGAACCTACACTGAAAGATAAGCATAGCTGATTGAATTTTTCATTGTAATTCACACTGTAGGTTTTCCTGCTAAGGATTTTCTACTTTAAATTTGTATTTATTATAATTTGTCATTTTAATGGTTATAAAAACAAAATAGATATCAAGTTTGTGATAGAATGTATGTGAATGGATCCCAAAAACTTAATTTCTTAATTTCTTTCTTCTTTTATTTTCTCCATATGTAAAAACCAGTATTCTAGCCATGTAACATATTGTCTAACTCAAAGGAAGCTATTTCTGCACTATATATATATATATATACACACAGACACACACTCTTAAACTGTCATGATGGTTACACTTTGTCTCCTTGTGGAATTCATCTGGTCATCAGGTCATTAGAAAGCACACTATCTTCTCAGCCAAGGAACCTATTTTTGTATTACAACAAAAATTATTAACCTAACTATTATAAATAGCTCTAACAATTACTTTCTATTAACGCTTAACTGTACATCTGTTATCTAAGCCATATTGTCCATACTACTTAATAACTTCTTAAATAATGACTTTGATTTTGCTTCTTAAAAATTTGGAAAGATGGGATTTTTTTTTTTTTTCAGGGGCCTAAGTATCAATTTAGAAAGCTCTGCTGTTGTAAAAATAGAAAACTCGGTCTTGATATCATTTGCATCAGTGAGACCTATTTTATGGAAGCAATGGCTATGTTATGTCTTCTGCTAGGAAGGGAAAATGTCAGCAAAGAACTGTTTTAAGCAGGTAATTTGCAGACAACGAAATGCTAAATCTTCCTCTCTTTCTGAAGCTGGAATAGTAATGATATGTAATTTTGAAGAGGCTTATTGGTTAGTGACAAAAGAGTATTTACGGGTTGTATCCATGCAAAGAAAGGGGATTAGGTGCCACTTTTGTTTGTGATGCAGAGGGATTACTGTGCTCTGAACTGTAGAACTACTAAGTATAGAAAAGACCACTTCTGGAGAGACATCTGTTAGTTTGGATGTTACTCAGCTTCTGTTTCCCACCAAGATCATTGCAAATGAGAATGGGTAAGTCATTGGCAGGAAATACTCTGCCTGAGTTATTCTTACTCTGCTGAGCATATGGCTCCATTATCTGTCACCACTTAGACCCTTGTCACTTTATTTTGTCAAAAGAAATGAAATGCTTCTTGATTTCTAAATGCTCATGGGATACAAATAATTCTCATGGATAAATTTGATCATGAGGGCTTTGCTTCATGGGCTTCACAAGAATATTTTTTTTCTCCTAGGGCCATTAATTTAAATTAAAACAAGTATAAGAGATTTAAAAAGAATGTGTTATGTTTAATGCCATTAATTTTATTTTTTCTAACAAATGTCTCTAATTAACCTAGAGCTGCCCCTCGAGACAAAAAATTTTTAAAACTCCATTCAAGCAATTTTTCCCTGCTCTATCAATTCTTGCCTAATTTTTCATGTGTCCATGGCTTTATAAAATAAGAAATGAACTGCATTTTTTTTTCCCCAAGCATCAAGGTAATTCATTCCAGAACTAGTTCTCTAAAGAGTGATCTGAAAAATAATTGAGCACACAAAGTGTGACATTTTAAAGGATATTAGAAGACATTCAGTGCTTTGAAGCCTTACTGAATGATATACAACAGTGAAGAGCTGAAGAGATGATTAAGTCAATTAATAGTCACAGAGAATGACAAAATATTTGCAATATGTCACCCTGACATGACCTTATGTACTCTTGTATTGATACAACATCACAGTGAAAATATTGCAAGGCATTATCAAGGCACCCTGTTGTGATTACTTTGTGGTTTTCCATAACTACTTGACACTATTTTTATCTTCCTTCTCTTTCCTCTTACTCATGACTTCTTAGAGGAGTCAAAGTATCTCACACTGTATATCTCTTTCCCTCTTTTCTTAACCCCTTTTTTACTATGTTTTTTGTTGTGGTTGTTTTAGGGGTTTTTTGGGTTGATTTTTTTTTTTCCTGTTATGGATGATTTTCAATGACCTGGTTTTATTTGTTCATCATTTTATGACTTTACTAAGGCAATGGCAGAGATCTTATTCTCTGGTATTTTCTGGTCATAAAAGAAGAAAAACTTTATAAACTCTTATTGACTATTTAAGAATTATAATCAGGGATCAAAAAATGTACAAGTCCCTGTATTCCAGAAGGATACAGATAACTCAGCCTTTTGTGAGCCCTGATAATATAGCTATAAGGAAGTATGTTGACTTTTTAAAAGGGAAAATTTCAAGCCTTCAGTATCTCAAATTTCAGCTCTAATGCAATATGTGAGAGGTACAGATTCAACACACCATATGGCTTTAAAGTTGTTATTACAGATTTAGAGCATAGAGCCATTTCCAGTCCTGTGAAATTAACTTCCCATGAAATATAATCTTCAATTTGCATTTTATTCTGGTTTCCTCCATTATTTTATTCTCCATTTATCTTTTAACTCCCGCAGCACTCACTACTGGATAATGCCAGCTGATGAGTCAGAGTCATGAAGGCAGCACAAACACTATGATAACTAAGTTTCATTTTCTAGTCTCTGAAGAGGCAGCCACCAGCTTTGTTGCAAAGAAAAATGACTCATTGCACATAAGATACGTGGATATTCAGAGTGAGTTTTGTATAATGTTCAGTATGAAATTAAAAAGGAAATATAATGATTTTATCCCACAGAAGTTAGTAGCTAAAGGTAAATTTGGGAGATTTATGGTTGACAAATATGCCAATAAAAACAAGTATGGAAAAACTTTAATCTCACTGTTCCTCTCTGTCTTTTCACATGGTAGCCCGAAATAGTCCAAACACAAAGACAGGAGAAAATGTATGGAATCTGTAGGCTCTGAGTATCCTGGATGTGTTACTGCCACATAGACATGAGTGCTGTTAAAAGTTCAAGAATAAACAATGTTCATTTTGAGCTAGGAAGACTGTGGTTTGGATTCTAGGAGATTAGATGCTGCAAATGAAACCTTAGCTGTAGTAAAACAGGTTACATATCTGATCAAAAATGGTGAGTATAGGAGGATTGTAGAAAAGATGCAGAATTTTGTATGTAAAACATCTGATGTAAAGCAGAGATGACTTTAGAGCTTAGCTGGTCGTCTGTGGTTCCCTTTACTGTAAATGCAGATGAATCAGAATAACAAATTAATCTCATTACAAAGTAAATAGCTAAAATAGATTAGATTAATCACACCAAAAAAAGTGCATTAATTTCTCTTTTTCAACAAAACCAGCCTCTCTGATTAGCTCTGGATGTATACATCATAGGTGTTTAAAGTTAAGCTAGATACATTTTCTCTTCAGTGCACAATTCTTCCATGAATGTTTGAAAGATTTCAGATTTTTTTAGACCTATACCAATTTATAAAATTGAAACTCAGAAGATTGCAACCTTTACATCCATACAAGTTTTCCTACACAATGCAAGAAATAATCACAAATTTAAATAACAAGTGGGATAAATATTTCACAGATATGTTGCGCCAACAATCCACAAAACACTTCTGAATCTTATAGACAAGCAAGTAAATTAACAAAGTATTATTAATAATGGTAATGGTAGTATTAAAAACTGCCTTCAGTTAAAGTTAGAAAATCTGATTAAATTTTGCCTTTTTTTAATCATTTGCTGAGAAGCAGAAAATGATAAAATCTATCACCTGCATTCTTCTCCTCTGTTGTTCTTTGACATGCTGTCACTCCTTATTCGTTTGCTTAGTATTTTGGTAATAACAGAGGATAGGAAGGCAGCAGTCCACAGGAAACCCACAGAGAGGTAGTGAAAATGATGAAGTACTGGGGTTTTTTTTACTAGGTGGGAGAATATATCATGGCCTTATCTTCTGGCAACATATTTAGACAAGCTATTACAATATAATGTTGGGCACAAAACATTGCCACTAATGAATTATACTGATGTCAGTCAATCAATCTGAACAATATTGTCTTCAAGAGTTAATGCTTTTAAGTTTGAATATTCTCACAAGGGTTATTTGTTCACATGGTTTCTAAAAACTAAGCCAGCATATTTTAATTTAAGCTCTGAAAAATCCAGTTGATAAATTTTACGTTTTAGACAGAGTATGAAGGCTCGGAAGCCATTTCAAGCCAAAAGAAAACAGAAAGACCTAAGCTATTGCATGTGTGTGTTAAAGTGAGCAAATATAAATATTTTGTTAGCCTTCTATTTTGAAGAAACAGTGCAGCAAAGAATGCTCATAAATTAGCTTCCTAAAATTTTTGAATTTAAAATTGATTATGTTACAAATCATACTTATGAAGGTTTTTTCTGTATTACATTTTTGCTTACTAAGAAAAAGAATAATATTAAGATGTTTTGAAAAGTCTTGATACAGTTCTCCAGATGTTTAATTGTATAATCATGAAGATGGAATTTTTTTAACAGAAATCTGGCTTTTGATTTAACAAAGTGTTAAACAAAGAAGCATAATCAGGGGTGCTAAAGAATTTTTCTTGATATATGAGAATAGTATAATAATGAATGTTGAATAAAAATTTTCTATTACCTAATTAATAGAGTAGAAGTTATGCCTTGTGATTAATTCATGGTTTACTCTCTTTACCCAGAAAGGCAGCAATCATTGATAAGTCTCTCGAAGTCCCTATTTCCCCAGCTGTTGATAACTGAGATCAGTTGAAACTTCCCCATATGCAAGCCTGAGCAAGTGAACCCTCTGGCCTGGCAGGGGTTTATGGTCTTAACTATTTTCCATGGCTTAGCTGCGTCTACCTCTCCTTACAATCAAGCTGTGACTGTTTTGCTTTTTGCTGCAGAGAATCACCTGAAATGAATTTTAGGTATCTTCTAATTTGTTTTGTCTTCCAAATCCTTTCCTTCCCCCACTATGCTTCTTTCATAGCTGGAGATAAAAAGAAGCTAACAACCGTGGTACCCATATTTTTGCAATATTTTTGTAGACTTCAGTTCACCTCTCATCATATCTAGAGTAGAAATGAAAAACACGGAGTTCCAATGCTATTCCTTTTTGCAGAGTCATTATGATTGGGGTAGAAGTAAAAGAACTCTGTACTTTACATGAGAAAAATGTAAAAGGATTGCTTTCCCTAATAAAATATTTCATTCTTTCATTCTGTCATGGGCTAGCTTGCTCAACAAAGCAAGTCAAGACAATGCAAGGTCCACAGATTAGTTCAATAAGTCAGATAATACAGTGAGTTATTAAACTCTGTAATATTAAACCTTGATAATTTCTAAGGGTAACTGGCTCTGTAAGATTAGATAATGTTCTGGCTCAAACAAATAAGGGTTTAAAGCTGACCTCAGTTTTGGGGTCCTCTGGTTTTAAGAGTTTGACACAGCAGCCAAAGATCTCTCTCACATTCTTTCTTACTGTACAGTGTAGTTAACACTTCACTGAAAATTCCTCAGATCATTTTTTTTAACCATAGCTCACTGATAGAATTGAGACGTGGAAACAGATAAAGTGGAAAAAGTGAATGAGAACATAAGCATTGCTCTAATTCTCAGGGATGGCAACAGCACTAGAGGTAGTCCAGGCAAGAGGTCTGTCTCATTGTTTTGAAAATGGTGCTACTGCCATGCAAGATAAACAAAAAACAGCTGGATTTTATAGTCACTCAGTTTTCTGTTTTAACATTTCTTATTCAGGAGAACTAGGTATTCGTAATGCTTTAGTGTTACAAGAATACTGGTAATCCAACTAGGAGGCAATCCTAAAACCTCAAACTATAATACCTTCAAAAAGTAAAAAAAATTATAGGGGAAAAAATGTCATTTAAAATCAAAAAAAGAAAACAAGAGAAAGCTTTCTAACAGGTCTGAATGTGCTGAGTCAATATATTATTTTGAAAGGTATATTTGGGATTCCATTGTAATTCCTAATTTGAGATCACATTGTAAAAGGAAGTAAAGGAGTCGGAAGTAAAGGAGTCAAATAGGGAAAAAGATTATTAGAAGGTCCTAATAAAGATTTTTCTTAAAAATGTAGTAGGCTGAAGAACAGAATGAGAACCGATTTGAAGTGCTATCTGAGAAACTATATGATCGTGTGGTAGAATGAGGTACAGGAAGAAAAATCTGCATGCATACATTACTTGAGAAATATAGCATCTCCTTTCCCTTTGACTTTTTTCCAGTGATTCAATTGGAAATGATCAGAGGGGCTTTTTTGTCTTCTTCTGTTGTATAGCTTTGAGGGACAAATTATTTTTTACCTTAACAGACATATGTAGCTTTCACAGAGCGCAGGTTCTTTAATTGAAAAAAAACATGAAACAAATTTGCTTTAAAGGAGCTTTCATGTCATCACCTGATACTCCTCTGAAGACACCAAAGAATGGGAGTATTAATTTAAGTTTTAAAAAAGAAAAGCCAAGATTCTAATGAAACTACAGAACACAAGTTGATTTATTTTCTTTTTTTTTTTCTTTGTCTTTTATCATTAAGGCAAAGACTGGTACTGCAAAACTAATTTACAGAGCAAGAGTATGCTGTTGATTAGAGAAGCTGGTTTCTTTAAAACCTTAAATACAATCTTGATATTTCAATGTCCCTTAGAGTTGTGTCATAAGGTATTGTTCAGACAATGGAAAATATCAAGAAAGATATTTCTGGGAATACTGAGTTATATACCTGTGACAATAAGCAGTTTTATGTCTTTGGTGTTTTGTGATGTTTAAAACATCCATCTTCTCCAGGCTCCTCTATCTACAGGTCTGCAGGTCCTTTCCAGGGCCCTGACCCAACAAGTGTTTCCCATGTCTTCACAGCCCTCTTTTGGGCATGCACAAGTCTGCTTCATGTGCTGCAGGTGGATCTGTGCAGTCCTGTGGTCCTCCATGGGCTGCAGGGACACAGATTCTTTACCATGGTCCTCACCACAGGCTGCAGAGCAATCTCAGCTCCTGCCCCTCCTTCCTCTCACAGGCTCTCACTGCACTCTTCTCTGGACACAATTACACCTGCACAATAACTTTTCTTTCTTTTTCCTTCTTAATTATGTTATCACTGAGGCTTTACCACCATTTCTAATTGACCCAGCCTTGACCAGAGGCACATCCATCTTTGGGGCCACCAGAGACTGGCTCTGCTGGACATATAGGAAGCTTCTGCCACATCCTCACAGAAGCCACCCCGTAACACCCCCACTATCCAAACCTGGCTATGGAAACCCAGTACAGAAAACTTCTCTGGCTGAGATGCTAAGGATCCTAGAAGTTTTAAAGTATCTGGGTCTACACCTGGAAAGGCAGATCCAGATCATAGCCCATAGCTTTGTCTGCTGAGCAGCTGGGTACTTGGAAATGCAAGTTTGGAGGAGGTTCTCAACTCTCCACCAGGCAAGCTGAGAAGAAGCCAAGAGCCTTGAAGCCTTGGCTAGACAGAGCAACCTGACAGCCAGGACTCACAGCTCAACAGCTTGCCATGTGGACTACTGAAGAGTTGGCAGCCTGGAAGTCCACCAACAGCCTTCATAAAAGGCAGTTGGGTGAGCTAGCATTGTGGATTACTGTTGGAAACCTGCCTCCTTTCTGTCATAACTTTGTGAAAACTGAACTGTCTCCTGCAAACACTTTAGTTTTGATGAATTTGCAGTCTCTGCTCCATCTAACAATTTCCAAAACACTGATTCTGTAGTCTATCATTTGGGAAGTAAGGCTCTTCAGTAGGAAAACAAATGTTCTCAGGAAACACATACAGTTTTGTACAACTGGCAAACAAAAATCCACACTAAACTAATTGAGACATTCTTTCATCCGTGACAAATGAAGGCTTCTTTGCCTGGCTTCTTTTTAACATTTTTAGTTTGTTGGGTTGATCGGCTACACTTTTGAAATGGAGAGTACTGTTGCTTGCTTGTGACTTTTTCATCAGATACTTGTCTGTTCTCAACATTATTTTGGAAAGAGTTGCCACTAGTGGAATTACATCAGTGAAGTAACTCAGCTAATGACTCCATCATTAAAATATTGGTATTTCTATAGATTAAAAGCTCCATCTGAAGAGAGAAAGTTGAAGTACATTAATATGCTTTTTTTTCTTTTTAATAGTCTACATAAATATGGGGTTTATTTAATCTATATTGACTTTTACTTAATCCAGTGTTTCTATAACTTGAAAGACTAGGTGCAAAGAAAGGAAGCTGTCTAGTAAAGTCCTGACTTTTGAATTTTCATATTTTTAGGATAATTTTTTCCACAAAAGAAATTTCATTTTCTTGTTGTCCTTTATTCAATAAATCTGTCTATATAAGCTGAGAACAACATAATGTGATAAAAAACTTTGAATAACTGTGTTTTCCCCCTTTAAACGCAGAATGGCATTGAGATTTTGTGAGGTTTTTATCTCTAGTCTCTGCAAACACTCTTTAAAAGATATATTTTATATCAGTAAAACAGATTCCAGATAGTTCAGAAGAGCATAAGTGGATGTAGATAACACAATGGAAGCATTTCAGCAGCAGTTCAGCAGTTCTCAAGAGTATCTTTCACACAAATGTAATGGCACTGCACAAGAAATTTCTGGATATTCTGAATTTCAAAAGGACTGTGTGTTATTCATTTATTATGGCTGGGAATTTCAAAGGGACAAAGGAACTGAATTCAAAGCCAATAAGAATTGTTTTATTGGGGTTTTTTTAATACATCTTCTCTCACTGTATTCCATTTTTTTTCCTAGAAGTCATCATTTCTGTGAGAACTTGTTTTGTTGGAGCTTTGGGGTTTACTCTGTTTTAGTTGGATTTTTCAAAATTCTGTCATTTGATCTAATTTGGATTTCACTATGTTTTGTTTGCCATAACACTGATGTGAGCCTAAATTTTATAGGTACTGTGCAGTAGTACCTAATTATATCAGGTGCCCAACAACAGAAATGATAACAGATCTCTGAAGAAAAACACCAACAAAGGTACAGATTCATTTGTGTTATTTCAGTGAGAATGTATTGGTTCAAGCAAATACCCTGAAATCACCAGAAATGTTATCATTTATAGCAATGTGAGGGCTGCACTAATCTTCTCCAGTGCAGAAAATCACAGTGCACTCACATAACTTCTAGTCGCCTTAAATTATTGAAATCAATACTATGCTCATTTTTTTTCGGAGAGTGTCTATGGGTCACATTTACCTTTCAACTGGTGTAGATGGTCGATTTCAAGAAAGCAGTCAAATCACCTGGCCATTCCAAGTATCTAGACCTTTCTTTCATGGTTCAAAGCACCCTTCCCTGAGAACGTAACACTTTAGATTAAACTCTGAAAAGATCATAAATGCTGTGCAAACATGCTGCAGAAATTGAGGCATCAGTTTGATATATGAGTACTTGAATGCTAGCTTCTTGTGTCTCCTGCAATAAGGAGAAGAAAAATGAAGAAGGAAAAAAGGGAAAAGAGGAAAAGGTGTGTAATACAGACATACTGACCTTGTTTCATGGGAAGCAGAGAGGGAATTGGGCTCTTAAGCTCCTGTATCATGTAAGAAATCAAAAGTTTCAACAGGATTTCTGTAATAAGGGATATAGTCTGATCAGACAATCTCCTCTTCCATTTATGATCTTTGAACAGAGAGAAATTGTCTGTGCAGGCAAAAAATATTAATTTCTAGTTTCATTTGAATTTGATCCAGAGAATATTTTGTGAAATATGACTAATGGGTTTTGAATGTGAAACAAGGGTACTACTTTGAAACATCAAAACAGAGATAAAACTAATTGTGCTAGTGCTATAGGTAATAATGTTGGAAATCCCAATTTCAGGTCCACAGCAGCAGACAAGGAACAACATGTTCCTGTTGCTTTTCCCTTTTTCTACTTCAATAGAAAATCAAGTATTTCATGGTCATTAGAGGAAAGCTCCTTCCTATCTCTTATGAAATTTTCAATGAGAATTATAAAGAAATAAATTTTGCATCGATACCATGAAAGGAGTTATTAAAAAAATCTCCTTAGTTACCAAGTTCAATGTATTATATATTTAGTAATACTTATCTGACTCTTGCATTTTCCACCACTCTGGCAAGTTTTGTAACTAAATTGCATAGATCATATTATGTAAGAGTTTCCTAAAAGCTTTTACCTGAATGTGTCAGTAAACACTCAGGTATTCTACAATAAAAAAAAAAAAAATTACATTTTTGAGTGTCACTTTTTAGTTCAAATTTTATTTCTTCTGAATGCTCTTCCCTTCCTCCTGCTGAATCATTTCCTTCACAAATTAAGCAACTGTTCAGTTGTTTAGTAGTTAGTAGACAGCTTCACTGCCTTTTTATGTTTTTTTTTTTTTTTTTTTTTTTTTTTTTTTTTTTGGTTTTTTTTTTTTTTTTTTTGGTTTGGTTAGGTTGGGTTTGGATTTAGTCTAGGAATGGATTTGAATGGTGTGAACACAGGGTAAGGTAGATCTTGTGACACGTCTTCTGATCTAGACTTAATAGCCTTTATGAATATACCCAAATATCCTTGAATGATTTAAATATTTTTGATAACATTTTCATAAGATTTCTTCTTTGCCTAAGTTTCCACTGCACTCATAGTCAGACAATGAAGTGAAAGGTTTTATTTCAAGCTTCTCCCATAGACACTTTTTGCTGTCCATTCTATTTGTAATTTGGCACTCTATCTGACAAAGCTAAGTCAGAGTGAATGAATCCTTCCTTTCCTAGAAGAAGGATCTGTTACAAAGAATACAAAGAAGCAGGATCTCTTACAAGAAGGAATGCATGGCCTGACTTTCATGAAGACCCTTCTAGAGAACTTCCAAAATTATTCAAGTGCAGCTAAGGAATTCCTTATCTGTTATTGAGATGTATCTCAATGACTGTAAAACTGCTTGCCTAAATGTGTCTTCCTGTGGAACCACATCTCTCAGGTTCACACATTTCAAGCTTACAAAATTACTGGACTACATGTACAGCTATTGACCATTTTGAAGGCTAAAAGACATCTCTTGTACTAAAGACTAAGTTTTCAACATAAGCAAGTTGGGTCAGCATTTCAGAAGACACTGACACATGGTTAAATATTCAGTAATCAACTGGATTTCTCTAAAGAACTTAGTAACCATTAGCTCATGGATCCAAACTGACTGCATGTTCATCACTAATCTTCTCTGAAAAGATACTTCTTAGTATCAAGGAGCACCACTGTGTTAAAAAGCAGCTGAATTTCTAGTCGACCTTTGAGTCTCATGGATGTGTTGACTTTGTTTTGATTACTATTTTTATAACTGATCAAGAAACACAGCATCATAATAATTTTGAAACTGTGCAGATAATGATTTCCATATGAAAGTGAATGATAAATGACTGAATAGTTGTAACAAATTTTTTGGTGTAGTACCTGTATGAGATGTATGCATATGACCTTGATTTGCTATTTTAACTTTTCTGTTTGTTTGTTTTAGTTAAATGTAATTCAGCTGCTAATTCCACCCCACCCACCCCCAATCCCCTGACTTATGTAATAGATTCTGATTCACTTTTCAGTTTTATAAAAAATATTGAAAATCGTGTTTTATTGTATCCACTGTATATTTATCTGGCTGAATAATCATTTCAGTTGTGAGGCACATATTCTACTGCAGCTTTCATGAAGAATATTATGTTATAAACTATGACAATATAACTTAGGTAAATAGAGGCTACATTTTTAAGGCAAGTTCTATACTCATCTATACTGTATACTCACATGAGAAATTGAACAGTATCAAGGTACAAAAAAGAGAATCCTGCATACGTATGCATTTAGCTCTAAATAGCTTTTATTAGACATTAGAATGTAATAACTAGTTTTCATTTTCTTCCTAAAAAGGCAGAGCAATGGACCAAAATATGTTCATGCTATTTACATGCAGGGAGTCAGATCAAATCTAATGAATTAACCCTAACAGTGAGAAATATGACTACAGAAAAGCTTTAACAAGTTGTGGTGCTGGAAAAAAACGTTGCTCATTTCAAGTAACTAATAACAAATACAACAGAGAACATAAACCAGGAAAGAGTTATTTCCAGCTTCAAACTATCCTGAACTTGCTTCAGTCTTACATGTTTTTGTATGTTTTAAGTTGGATTTAAAGGGACTGAAAAAAAAACCCAGCAAAGGGGAAAAATCCAGGAAGAAAACCAGAAAAGATAGAGAGCTCTGCATATGAATGTAAAAGTAGACCACATAAAGGCTTAGATAAGGAAGCTTAAAAAATCTAACAAAAAAAAGTCAGATCACCTTTTAGCACAACCTGGATTATTTGTATTTGTTTTATCTATGAACAATGTCTTATCTATATATAGCTTTCTCTTTCCTCTAGCTATCTGTAATATTGGCTTTAGCTTTATTGGCTTCCCTAGCGGGAAATTAAATTGGTTGAAAAATTTACTCTTCCTTCTTTTTATTTTTTTTCTGGAGAACAAATATAAGGCCCAAACAAGCTTTCATAGGAATAAAAATTCTTTTGCTTTATTAGTAGTTAAAAAATTATTTCAAGAATAAGTACTCCTGACTGTTATTTGATTAAGTTACATGTGGTGTTTTCCCCTTTCAAGAACAAATTATGCATGTTGCACATGCTGACAGATATATATTTTTCAGGTTTATCAGCAATGTCACAGAATGCTGAGTCTTAAATTTTCATTTTTCCTCCCTAAGTGGGAAAGTACAAAACTACCTTATTCAGTGTTGAGAACAGATTAACTGATTTTATTCTCTTTCTTAGAAGAAAACCAGAATGTGCAGCCAGATCAAAATATTGGAAAATGTCTGTCTAAATGGCATATTTTCTTACCCTTAAGAATTATTCAAAGTCCTCTGATGAAAAGAATTCAATGAGGTTTTTTTTCTTCCTCCTGTCTGCCACATGAAAATCTCCAGGCAAACATTCAGAGCTCAGTTTGGGATTAGCTGAGGGTGTGCATCCAGCTACAGGAAATATGGTATTTAATTATTTAACTGATTTTTTTTATTATCTTTAGTACAATGAAATCTTTTTAACAAAAATGAGGACTATAAAATCATATTACACAAATATGAATGATGTCCAAGGGTTTGAATTTTCTTCCTAAACTTTATTCCAGCTAGGAATAAAGATTTGTAATAACACAGTTGCTTATTTTAAAGAGTTGCTAGCAATTGTATCCATTACTGCTATTTGGAAAAACAACGGTTGGATGTGTTCTCTGAACCTATTTCCAATGTTAAAATTGAATTCAGCAAATTTGTGCAAATCTGGTTCATACGGCTTTGCTTTTCTGCTTGAACTGTTAATTTTCTCCAAATAGGAGAAATTTTCTTCAAATAGGAAGGGCAGATGAGGACTTCGGAAAGGACAGAGAGTTAACTGAAGGGATTATTGATATATAAAGTGATGAAGCAATAAAGCAGTAAAATTAGCTACAGTTTAATGAGTGATGATAAGGACTAATGTAACAGCATGTGAAAGGAAGGTGGGAGAAAAGACTACATGAAAATTTACACTTACCAGCAAGCAATTCATCCTTTCTTTCCTTAAAAAAAAAAAAATAATAATAGGACTGGGAAAAAATGTGGGTGAAATTGTGCCTTGATATTCTAGTCACTTCATCTCACAATCCCCTCATAAACATACTGAGTTTTGTCTCATAAGTGGTAAGATTTGTTCCTCCTCTCAGTCCCAACAAACTGTTCCTGAACATCTGACTGATCATTAAGAACTTTCATCTCACTCCAGATTAAATTTTTCATCACCAGTTTGCACTTCTGTGTGATGTGATAGTCACCACATAAGAGCTGTTATACTTTTATGCAAGGTCTGGCATTTTCAACAATTAATATTTAGGGACCTTGAATTCCAGAACCCCAGATAAACTGGACACCAGTCACTCTTGTTTCTTTCACTGTGGCAATGTGGCTAGAATGACAAAGCAAAATTGTGGCAAAATGATGGAAAAATGATTAAAAATATCACATAACTGTTCAGTGATGAGAATCTGAGTGTGACAAGCCAAATTTTTCTTTCTTTATAATACCTGTTCCAATCTATTTTACATAAAGAGATGTCTGCAGATTCAGAGCTCCAAACTGTATTTACACAGCCCAGGAATCCAGATCAAGTGTTTCAGATTTAACTTCTTAGCCTCAGTTTTGATATGATCTTTTGAACTAGATGTAAGTAGGTAGTACGTAAGCAGTAAGTAGATCCAACTAGAAGAAAATACTTTTCTCCAAATCCACTTTAAGGCAGCTGAATTACATGTTGGCTTTTGGGTTATTTTTCCCCTCAATAATCTGTCAAGGTATATATTACCTAGCATTTCTCAGCCCTGTATAAGATGTAGTAGATAACAGTTGTTAGCCATACATTTAGTTTTTCTTATCAGTTACACTTATATCTAAAAATACTTCTTAGATATTAACAACTTTGGTATTAACTTCTTTGATATTAACTTTGGTATTAGCAATCAGGTAACTTCTTAACTTCCTTAGCCAAATTAAACAAGTCACATTTTTTAGCTTCCTGTCAAGTTTCTGTGTGTCTTCCTTGGCTTTCCTATGTTGGCTCCATTCTGAGTTCTCTTTTCATGAGTATGAGTAACATGACTTGTATATGCATTCTGCAAGAAGAGTAAACTGGCATAAATTCACAGTGGGATGAATGTCTTCCTGCCTCCACTGGAAATCCCTGTTCTGCTTTACTAAGATATTTTCTGCCTTTTTAACAGCTGCCTCAAGTTAGCAGCTGGAAATGATTCTGTGATCAACAAGCAGTGCTAAAGTCCTTTCATCTGTTTTTCTACAGATAAGTTGCTAGATTAATGTCACAGAAGTTTATCTTATTAAACCTGAAACATATAATCCTGCATGTTTACCAGTTGCATTGCATCTTAAAATTCTTGTCATCCCAACGGTTAGTTCCTCCTGTATATGTTAATTATTTTTTTTGTAGACAACACTTTCAAACTTTATTTCATCACAAATCCTGTCCTTTGTGTTTAGGTAAAAATACTAAATAAATCTGTCCTAAAAATTATTCTTGTGAAATACCACTGAACTGATATCTGATCCTTCAAAAACCTCTGACATCTCCTTTTCATATTGTTTTTCCTTTGCTTTTTAATTAAAGGATAATCCAACCTACACTACTTTTTTCCATAAAAAATTGAAATAGATGCTCTCCTCTTGTCCAAATACAAAAAGTACTGCAGGTCTCATCTAACTAAAAAAAAAAAACCAGAAAACCATGTTAATTTGAAAATGTTATGATTGATAAACCCAGATTACATATTTCATTTTTTATTTGTTAAGCCTTTACATATTCTTGATAATTTGTTGTAAGACTATTCAAATGACAGAAGTCAGAGAGCTTCTGACTAAATCTCTTATTCTCAGATAGTAAAACCCAAATTTCCTTACTAAACTGAATTAAGTAATGTTATTTATCCTTCACCTGAGTTTCTATTAGTCAACTTACTTTTTCTTCTATATTCAATATCTTCCTCTTTTTTTGAGTGCAAAGACCAAATAATCTTTTGATATGCACCTCCATTCTAAATTTGAAGAAATTTCATGATTCTCCCAGTTTTAATTGCACACGGTACAACTTTCAACTGATTTGATTTGCTGGTCCTACTAATAATTATCAGTCACATTTTTAAAAATGAATTTCACACAGATTTTTTTTTTTTTTCTAGCTGAATTCAAGCAATTTATGAAACTTACAATTATTCTGTCAATTTTTATTGCTCAGTCATGTGTCTTATGAACCTGTGGAAGACAGGATTATACCACTGAGCTTTGAGACTCCTCTGCAACATAAAATTTCCATAATTGAAATTTATTTTTGAAAGCTAATCAAGCCAGGATTCTTCAGTAGAAACTGGGCTACATGTTACTGAGAATGTGTTGTCCGGATTTTATATTGCTAGAAGAAAATAGCTATGAATAAATTTGTCTCTGGATGTCTCAACTTCCACTTCAACACAAGAGAAAGGTTGTAAATGGAGATTTAGGCAGAGTCATTGGAATGCTCGTAAAACATCCCTGTACAAACGAACTTGACATCTGTTAACCCTAATACATATCTGGCCCTGTATTCAAGCGCTGAAGAATCTACCAGCACCACTCTCTAAACCACTATTTGTTAAACTTTTTCATGAATGAAATGCTCCTTTTAGAGCCAGCAACCTGACTGTTGTGAATAAACTTCATTTTAACTGTTTTTGAGACTCTTAAATTACAGTTAGTCAGAAATATGTGTTTTCTGCTACATCTGTCCCACGGGACCTTCAGGATATGGAACCTTCTTACACTTTAGACCAAGGATCTGTAGTTAGGCAATATTTTTGGGAAGGAATTACTTTAGTTCACACTCTAAAATACAAGAAAACAAACACATGTAAGTATAGAATGCATATTCAACATCTTCATTAACATTGTCCTATTACAATCTAATTTTAGCTTAATATGACACAGAACTATGACCTGAAATTTGAGCCAATTCTGGGGTGCCTGTAAGATTAAATAAAAACACAGTATGTGATGGTATGAATATTTTTAAAAGAGTTTCCACATATCAACTCTATGAATAATGTGATGTAAAATATCAATATTTATTCTTCATTTCCCAGAAATGTGAAACCCTTACACATATTTAATGACAGCAGAGACTGTTCTCTATTACTGTAAAATGTACATAAGCAGCAAGTAAAGAAGTGTGATGGTTTAATCCCATCCAGCAGCCAAGGCCCACACAGCTGCTCATTCACTCCCCCACCAGCAGGATTGGGAGAGTGTTAGAAGAGTAAAATCTAGAAAATTTTGGGTTGAGATATAAACAGTTTAATAGGGAAAGCAAAATCCACACACATATACAAAGGAAAACTAGGAATTCTGTCACTATTTGCCGTGGTCAGGCAGGTGTTCAGCCATCCCCAGGAGAGCAGGGCCCTGTCACACATGATGGTGACCTGGAAAGGAAAATGCCATTACTCCAAACACCCTCCCCTTCCTCCCTCTTCCCCCCACCTAATGTACTGAGCATGATGTTGTATGGTCTGAAACATCCTTTTGATCAGCTGGGATAATCTGTCACTGTTGTGTCTCCTCCCAGCTTCCCGTGCACTCCCAACTTTTGTGCCACTGTAGCTGCATGAAAAGCAGAAATGACCTTGGCTCTGTGTAAGCCTTGCTCAGCAATAACAAAAATGTCTCTATATTATCAACCCTGTGTTGACAGTGTTCAGTTCCAAAACATAACCCCATACAAGCCACTGTGAGGAAAATAGACTCATTAACCCAAAACCAACACAAGGAGATCAATTTTTCTTCGTGTTAATTTTAGCTTTATTATTAAATCAGTTCCTTTAAACAAACTATTCCTCAAAAAAGAACTGGCAGATAGTTAGAATAAGGAGAAAATACACAGCGTATCCTGAAGCAAATTTTTAATAATGACTTAAATTTTGTCAGTTTTCATAGTTATGTAGTGATTTGTTTACTAATTTATTGATGATGTTGTGAAAGTAATACTATTTATTTTCTGGACCATATAGTCTGTAATGTGTTTTTCAATGGGAAAAATCACTTCCTAAACTATGACAACTTTTCTTTAGAGAAGAGCATCATGCTACTTTAAGACTTGTATGTGAAAAACAGCCTTCTGCTGTTAGTGTTCATTATAATACAACTGTCCTAAACATATCCCAAGTGGTATAATCAGTTCTCCTGAAATGCATTTATGATACCCTTACATTTGGCTCTTCTTATGAATGATCAACATTTTTTCTATACTCAGTACGGGAAGCGAGTTTTAAGGGATAAAACTCTTATCAAAAAGAGGAGTTACTTGATTACAACAGGTTGCACTAGTTTTTTATGTTGTCACACACCAATTCTATTGTTGTCCGAATTTCTATTTTAAAGCTTTTCCAATACAACTCACAAATCCATTCTCCAATGGGAGCCATTTCTGCAGCTCCTTTACCTTGTGGGAAATGGCAAGTGACACTGTGATGTTTTCCATTTGTTTTTCCACATTTGGCACATTGTGGTGGCCGATTGGCCTGTGGCACAACAGAGAGAGAGCTCTTGGTAAGACAGTCTCTGGTGCCAGAGACTTCAGTCATGGTGAGGGAAAGAAGCCTCTCCCAGGATGCTTGTTCTGTTCTGTTAATCTATCCCAGTTTGGATTCCCCGGTTGGCTGTCAGCCTCTACCGCTCGTCACTCCCTCAGAGCTTCCCCATTGGTCCCCGTTCCCTGGTCCCGCCTTTTCCCCCACCCCCAGATAAAACTCCAGTTCGCCATTGTTCTCTCACCTTTGCCTCTGCACCCTTCGACAGTGTAGAAGCAATAAATGCTCCTGCTGGAACTCGCACAAAGAACCTTCCTGCCTCTTTTGCCACTGACTTAACTGAAGCTAGCCGTGCGTTTGTGTGTGCGTGCATACATGTGACTCTGCAGAGCCAGACAAAGACAGTAATAGCACCTTGAAACAAAATCTCCCATGGCACCTCTTTAAATGATCAATTAGCCCTAGCACTCGGTATGTCTGGTTTCCACATCATGGACATGATGGATTTTTGTCCAGGACCTCCCCCACTGGTGGCCTCTGATGCCAGATCTGTGCTGATCACCAGGGTAGGGGAGGTAGGCAACAGAGAGTGTCCTGTTCTTCCTTGCTACTCTCACCTTCTCCCTCACCATGGCTGATGTTTCTTCCCATGGCAGGTTCAGAGGTGGGAGCCTCATGTACCTTGGGATATCTGACCAAGCCCTCCCACCAGATGGAAGGATGAATATCCCTCCATATCAACGGCCACAGTGTTATAGAACTCCAATCTCACCAAAACAATTTTGTCTTCCACCAGTTCACTGTGGATTGTGGTCAAATATCTGGCCAGGATGTCATTCCAGTCTGAAGAACTGCTCTGTGTGGCCCTCAATGTGTACATTAACACATCAATTGTGCCATTTTGTCAACTTTGGTCAAATCAGCCAATTAGTGTGCGGGTAGTATAAGTCAACAGTATAACCTCAATAACTGTCAAGCTGTGCCCAACTAAAAACCCATGGGCCAGGCTCTGAGAAACAAATACATTAAAATTGTTGCCATAAATTTGTTTCATCTTATTTAGTACCATCGCTGGTCAGTGAGTCCAAGCAAAAGGGAGAGATTAATTATAATTATGTATCACTGGGAAAGAGATCAACTCAGTTACCCTTGGGGGTATTTGGTGGGACTGAAGGGGGATGTGACTTCTGCAGCTGAGCCCAGTTACAATCACAATCCTAACAGCCATAGTTATTCCTGCTGTTGAATGGGGTCTAGATGCAGTCTACAGACCACCCACACCACTTCTCTGTATATGTTCCTCTATCACATTACTTCATATTTACATTTACATAGGGCCTGAACTCACTAATTAGGTGAACTCAGCTTTTGCTGGAGATCTGGTTCAGAACAGCTGTACAGCACCAAAGAATCTGTCAACTGATGCATGCTACATTAGTCTTATGGGACTCTGCTGCCTCCTCATTCAAGGAAGTCCCCAGTGTTAGGGATCCAGGTGGAAGATGATTATACAACATCCCATTTGTTGTACGATTATTCCCCAGTCTCATTCATGGTTATTTTGGAAGGAAAGAATAGGCTCAGACAGATAGATAGACATCACTTCTTTACCTATTTTTTCAGCTTCAGTAGACACAGCTTCAGCAACTCATCCCATTCTACCATATGTTATGACCTGTATCTAGGTCATATCTCTGGAGAGTCCAGCTCTGAGTGATTTTCTAAAGAACTCTGATTACAAATTAAAAATGTTTTGATATTGTTTATAAAATAAAATCAATTGAGGACTGCTTTGGGAATAAGGTTAAGATGAGTAAGTCAGATAGGGAGGGGTCCCCAGGCCTGCAATAGTGTGAATATGTTTTGCATTTTTGGTAGAAGGTCATCCAGAAATAAAATCAGATTTATTATAATGGACCTCAAGATACTGTCAAAGGCTTTTAGAAAGAAATTATATGTCTATCTATGCAATTTTAAACATTTTGCTGGTGACTGAGAAGTCTCTGCAGATTCTAGAAAAGAGATGTCTAAATGCACCTTTATGCTATTAGCACACTAAAATTTTAAGGAAAGTAGTGGTGCTTTTAGAACATCAGTAATATTAGTGAGTAATTTTTCTTTGTTTTGAAGGGAGTTGGGTGTCTGTCTGTCCTTCTCCCTCTCCCCCTTGGTAAATAAAATATTTTCTATAACACCATGATACATGTTTTTGTTGAAGAAAAAAAACCCAAACAAAACAAACTTCCCACCACCCCCCCCCAAAAAAAAACCAACAACTCAGAAACAACCAAAACTAAAACAAAGATAAAAAGTCCACAAACCACATTAAAAAATTCTGATCCTTTTGAACCTTTGACTAGCTTGAATCTTTTTTTCCAGAGGAATATAAGTCACAGAAACAAAGGAAAAAGACTAGATTGCCGCAAATTCTGCAAGAACTAGTGGCTAAATACTGAGAATAGGCACACTAATGCCCACAGGCAATGCTGTAAGACAGAAAAAGCTGCAGTAGTCTTTTGAGGATCCACACAGAACGTCAATATAAAGAAACAAAACCTGCAGTAATCAAAATATTGTTGGTTCCACTACTGACATTTAGAGCCATTTTGCAAACCTTCTATGTATGTATTGTGACAGGAATTCAGAAGGTTAAAAGTGTGGATGTTCAGAAAATAATGTGATCCTTCACTATTTTTCTGGGGTTTTGTTCTTACTAGATTGTCTTCTCATACACTTGAATATTTATATTTCATTTGAAGTAAAGATTTGAGTATTTTTTCTGACAGCCAGGCTCTTTAATGCTAGAATGAAGCAATTTACAATTGAGAGATTGAGGCTGATGTGCTAAGGTTGAAGTGTTCCACCATTGTAAGTATGTACAGATTATTACACTAGATGCTCAAAACATAGGAAAAGTCATGCCATGCTCTGTACAGAGAAACCGTCCTGACAATTGAAATAAACTTTTATTGTGTATTATCTACAATAATAGATAGGCTAAATACTTCCCTGTTTGCTGTTTTTAGCAGGAGAGGTGACTTCATTGAGGTAGCACTGTTTTTCACATTTTCTAATGCACTGAAAATTATCTAATGCTATCCAAGTATTAAAAAATCAATCTTCTTTATATCTGGTCTGTATAGATTCCTTTTCTTTTAAATCTCTATTCATTCCATAAAAAGTAATAGAATGTGGGCTCATTCTTAACATATTCAAAGCAGAAATAAAAAATGGTTTATTTTGCACTCAGAATAATTTCATTTTATATTTTTTCCATTTTACTTTACACTGCAGTAGATTAGGTATGGTAGTCAGAGAAATGACATTTTCACTGATATATAACTTCTTAAGCTGCTCTCCAGTGGTCACCTATAAATATCCGAATATCTCTTAATGTTTATTGCTATAGGTTAGTAAAGATCTGATACTTTTTAATGGAGATTTATTTTGATCCCATAGAAAATTTGGTCATATATTAGAGATTTTCATGTGTATTTTTTCCAGTCTACCCACATATCAAATAGATAAACTGTACCTAGTCAGAAGAGCGTGTCACCGAATGGTTAATTTTTGTTTAAGAACATGCAGCAGTAACTTCAAAATAAAGTATGTAAAGGTAAGTGTTTTACTTCATACACATACTTAATTTAAATGTTCAAATGCCTGGAAAACTTGACTTTAAAGATATTTTGCAGCTCAGAAAGTACTCCATAATTCATTGCTTAGTTGATTGTATTATCTTCTCAAAATGTATTGATTGTTTTCCAACAGATCAATATTTCTTAACATTTCTTTGGAAATAATATCTTAGAAAATTAATGAACTTTTGATTGGTATTTGATTTTACATTCATGCAAACCATGTGACACTGTTTCTAATCTATAATAAATTATCTAGAAAAAGCACATTGAGAATTCATTGCTCATTAGTCGAAAAGGGCAAAGCTTTAAACTGTTCTGTCTGTGAGGATTCAGAACATTGAAATCAAGTCACAAGAATATTGGTGAATGTCTTGGCTGGTGATAGGACAGATACTCTAAAGCTGCATGTGCTTTGCATACAGTTTCCATGAACAGGCAGAGCACAGAATGCCGGGTAGGTGCCATGAGCTCCATTTTCAGCAAGTGTCTTTTTCTTTCTTTCTTTCGTCAGAACTGGCTCCTTGTGACTGACCCTGTAGATGGAAAGTGGACATTTTTTAACAGGATTAATCTGACCAATGCAGAGCCTAAAATATAGACTGCTGTGTCTGAAACTGTCATCTGAAGTTCCTTTATTGTCAATAGGAACAGGAAGACAGTTTAGGATTAAATTAATGTGATGTCATGTGAATGTACTCATCTATCAGATGAGTGACACCTTAAAAGAGCCCGTTCCCTTCAGTGACTTTGAAGGGTGCCAGAAGTGACTTTCTTGGATGCAGACACTTTCTAAATTTAGGTGAGTTAAGGTCTCTATTTGAAAATGGACAACATGAGGAAAAATATTTTTATAATGGCTGAAAAATTGTCTAATTGTCATAAAACCACATACAAGCATAGCAGTCTGTAACAATTTACAGGATATTTCATGGGAAAGGCTACACTTCCAAATTTTGATAGACTAAAATAACTTGCACTGTAAGAATTTTACTGAAAAGAAAAAGGAATGGAAATTCCATCCTTCTCTTTCCCCAGCAGACAAATATATACAGGTCATTAATATAACAAAAGTGCTGACTCACATTCACTAATGAATTGTTAATTTTAGAACAATATGCTGTGGCAGATCCTTGCACTTGTTCTCTCAGACTGACAAAATGTGAACAGTCCTAGTTAGCATGTTACTGTATAGTTCAGTAGGAGAGGGAACATAAGAAGCTTTTTGACATTAAAAGTAAAGAAGTTGTATTTTACTATTAACCATAATTCAGTTGCTCAGCTTATTAAATGATGCATGAAAGACTTCAGACAAGGACATATTTTGAAGCTTTTCTTACTGTGTATTTAGTGAACCACTATAGGCCTACCTATCCTTCTGTTATTTCAGCTGTTAAAGTTCTGAAATGGAAATGATTTTCTGTCATGAAGTGCTAGATACTATTTAAAGTCAACAAAATATGCCCAAGGACATTGAGCGTGATGCGTTCCTCTGTCATCTGTTTTACTGATGCAGCAGAGTCTATTTGACTAGATTGTTGGATGAGAAAAGCAGAAATAAAATTGAAGAAAACTGAAGCCAATATTATTCTTTTTTCATTTGAGGACGAGGTGCTTTCAAAGTTATGTAGAACTCTGTGATTCTGACACATACATACAATATAGAGTTAAGACTAAGCAAATAAAACCAATTTTATAGCCTACTTTGAGGAAGCTATGGTCACCAGCCTTTTTCATGTTAAGAATCTAGAAATCATTTTATCTTATAGATGAAAGTAAAACTTCCTCTATCACTAAAAATTTGTTTTTAGAAATAAACAGATATTTACTTACCCAAGGTACAACTGCACTTCAACTATTGTCTGGATTCTAACCTAATTTGTATTAGTTAAAATAAGCTGAAGTCACTGATGCTACACAGCATGAATCTGGGGAGAAGCAATACATATATAACTATAGGAACTTTATATGCTCTCCAATATATAATGAGCACAGCATGCCATTTTTTGAAGAAATAGTGTAGCTGTAAGATTTTGGCAATCTATAGACCAACTGAATGCTGTTACTCTGTACTTTACCCTTAAATGTCACATTTGGAATTAGTTTCTGCTGAGGTACCTCAGACTATTTTCACTGTTTTGACAACTATTTTATATATTGTGTGCATATACATACACACTCTAACACAAACAAAACAAAACCAAGTACAAAAACTAGTGCAGTTGTACATATAGACTTTATATCTGTCTATATATACTTATGACCATATATATTATATACATAAATGTATATAAGTTTGTTTTACCCTAAAAGAAAAAAAAGTACAGAGGCCATAATCAACTTAGTATGTTTGTATAGTGATATATACATATGTGTGTGTGTGTGTGTGTGACCTGTTTTTAGAAACCCTTTAAAGGCCTTGAATGAATAATAATACTAGGAAAAGTCAAGCAAAAGTCATCAAGTCCAATTTAGATGCTTTGTTTTAGGATCAAATGAATCACACCCTGGAGGTACTTTTCCCACTCTTCTAAATGTAAAGCATTTATAGGGTGACTTGTTTAGCCTTGAATATCATTCAGTTTTGGGAGAATATCCAAAACCATTATCAATTAATGAATTCCCCACTTACATGTAGATATCAGCAGATAGAGACAGCACTAGAAATAGAGAACAACAGATTCTACGGTTGCTAGAGACAGAAAAGATATACATTTAGACATAGATAGATATAGATATATCAACATAACCACCAAGCCATTGTAATCTGTTCTGGGAACAGAAATTTTTGACTAAAATGTCTTTGACTACAACTGTAACAATATTTAGAAAAAATGTCGTGCTTATTTACACATTTGCATTGCTGCCTAATTGTTGAGGCACTTAAAACTGACTACCTCTTCAGCCTGAGAGCTGTTTAGAACGTTCTATTTGTGGCTTCTGAAAATCCTGGTCTGAACAGCAACCACCTTGACAAAGCCTTCTGTAATCTAAACACACCCTAATTCCTTGTATGGGCAATTTATCAGGCCTCTTCTGTCCTTTCCTAGCACAAAGCCATGGCCAGAAGTTCAGCACAAAACACAGGGGATGTGACTGATTTCGTCAAGCTGGATGAAAGATCTGGACATGTTGGACAACAGCCTTTGGCTGAGCACTCCCTCAGAGGAAGCAAGTGAGAAAAATTATTAGGCACAGAAAGGATTCAAAGCTAGATTTCTTAAGACAATTATCTTGTCTAATACTTTACCTGAGGTAGGTTGATCGCTTAGTATTGAGGCTATAGTTTCGGGATAAAGGTATTATTCTGTGATCTTTGAATACATCTATTTTCAAAAATGTTAAAGATATTAATTACTACAAGACCTGGGAGTTAAAGTCTTCAAGCTGATGCTTGAAAAGCTAGTTCCTAGAATCCAGAACTTGTTTTTTTCTCTTCTAGTCCTTTTTTATACAGTGTCGTATACAGGACCTGTACAGATAGCCTGTTCTCTTTTACTTATATCTAGAAATAACATACTGTAATTACTGTTCTGGAATGCAGTTCGTGATTAATTTGAAGAACTCAAATTTCCCATATCTTGGATGATATGTAAAAAAGTGAGTACTATCATTATTATGTTCTGTTCAAAAATATATTTATTCTCCAAAGATGTTTCAGTGCTCTGCATAGTGGGTGGCCCAAGATTTAGTAATCTAAGCTCAAATGAGGGTAGAATTTGAGGCGTTGCTGTGCCTGGCATCCCCTATTTGTTACTGCTTTGGTGGTTTTCCATATTTCCTTTCAAGTGCTTTCAAATCCCCTGCTGCTTTGATAATTTTGTGTGAAATCTGCTTTTTCACTAACATCCAAGTTAGCTCCAAACCAGATTTTTTTAAAATGCTTTGCTGTACTCCATAAAGAACTCTAAAAAAACAGCTAGTATGAATCTGTGAAAATACAAACAATACAGAAAATATCAAATGAGAAATTATTAGAGGGAACCTGTGGATCTGTATGGGAAGGTATTAGCAACAGCTAAACCCTCCTTTCAGTTATGATGAGCATGCCTGTTACTAGGTTGTCACAAAAAAATACAAGTATCTCTCAAGACATGAAAGCCTGAATCTGAAACAGCATAATCAACATTGCAGTGCTATCACAGTCATAGAATCATAGACCATATAGGTTGGAAGGGACCTTTACAGGTCTATTCAACCCCAAAATGTTTTCAAAAGTTATGAAATTTCATGTGTATGGCAGTCAAAACAGCATAATTGTTATGTACTTACACTTTGATATAGTCTTCTCTTATACGTTCACGTTTTTTCCTACATATTTTCCCAGATAGCCTGTGTCTCATTCAGTTGACATCATAGAAAACTCTTGAGACATAGATCATTCATTAATATTTGACTGCATTTTATTAATAATAAGTTTTTAATACTAGGGGTTTTTTTTGTGTTGCCCAGTATCCAAACTATGATTTGAAGAAAGAAATAGAAATTTCCTTATGTACTTTTTATGGCACTGATCACTTGCTAGCATGATGAAGTTTTTTAAAGGCATCAATGCATCCACTTTTATAACACTATTTTTCCATTATCTCTCCTGTAGGTAAACTGAGCTATATGCTAGAATGAACACAGTAATGTTCTGTCCTTATTTTAAAAAGTTATGCACGGGTTTTTGCACCTCACTTTTCTTTAAACACAATACATAAGTTAAAAGCATTGACAGAACTTTTGTCAGAATTTCTGCCAGAAAAATCCAGGTTTTAAGGCAGTCATAAGCACCATATAGACTGTAGGGACCCAGAAAAATTCAGAGAACTAATTTGCCTAGCATACCATGGACTTCCATGGCACAGTAAGTATAGGTCATTGTTCAACTCCCCAAACAGAAAAATATATTCTATTCCTTTTTTCAAGTATTTGTCTTGCTTACTAGAAAAACCACTAGAACCTCTTTTACTGCAACCTTATTCTGACAGAATTTGTTGAGACTAAACTTGCAGGGAAATGTGATATTTCCATGAGACCTGCTAACAAGACAGATCAGTTTTGAAGTTCACTTTCCCATCTGTTTTTATTAGCTCGCTTGTTCTTCTTTTTGCTTGTTAGTTTAAGGCTTGCCATACACATTTCTTAGGAGAAGGATCACAAAATCCTCCATGCTTGAGTTCCCAAGGACCCTTATTTTTCAGCTGCCTCATCCCAGGCACCCTGAACTAGGAGACTGGGGGTTTTCAAAAATCTGTTTTCTCCATTTTCAAAACCATTTTCACTACAAATTTTCCCCCCATATTCACCCAGAGATAGCTCCTTAGCTTGCCACCACTTTAATTACATACAGGTGAAATCTTACAAGTGTTAATCTCAGACCAGCAAGTTTGTTGCCTTAGGCATGAAATTGAGCCAGTGGGGCCCTACTTCCCTCCTGTTCCCAATCACTGGCATCTCCTGTAGGGGCCACGTGGCAGCCTCTGCTTTGCTCTGGGTGTCACCAAGCCTCTGCATGCTGCCAGGTATGCCAGCTCCTGGAAGAGGTGTCTGAGGGCAGCAGAGGTGATCTCCAGCTCCAGGGAGCTCAGCCAGGAGAGTTGGTCTCCATAGGCAGCCCCAGCTCAGCACACACACGGACGTGCCATCTTTGTGTTCTCCCTGGCCAGCAGCCACATGGACAGCCAAGAGGTTTGTGGAAATAAAAGTCTAGAAAATATGGGAGCAATCATTTGTTCATCTCCACCAAAAGATCATCAAAGATTTGTGCATAAACAAGCAAAAAGACACGTATTGCACTATGTAAACACTTGATCACGCTTCCTGAAAGGCAAAGAACTCTCTTTCTTCATGCCATGTGAGTTGTCACCTGCAGGTGTTCATTTAACACTGGCTTGAAACTCCTTTCCTTGCAACTGCAGTAGAAAGGTAATTTATTAGTACAAGAAGTTTAAACTGCCTATTAATATGCTGTTAAGATATTATTACTGTATCACTTTTTAGTTTTTCAAAGAATCTATTTCCTGGAACTTTTAATAGAAATGTTATACTGAAGGAAATGTTTTAATAGTAAGTCTGTGAAATGCTACTCATTTTTTCAATTGGCATTTTGTTAATTATATCCTAAATGTCACTAATATTAAGAGGTTCTACTCAAAATATTGCCTCTGACTTATAAGTGTTCTTTGATTTATTATTGTTTAAAAAGTCACTTTTACCTGCATTAAATGAATATGAAACTGATTAGATATATGTATTTACAGTAAATGGTTTTGCTCTTGGTTTTGGTTTGGGGTTTTATTTAATTTTTGTCTAATTTCTTTCTTTCCTCTTGTTTGTTTTCCATAGCTTCAATTTTATTCATTTATTTATTGTTTATTTATTTGCTCAGTTTCTTTTCGTTTGGTTGAAGTCTGAGTTACTCAGTGTCACACCAGCTTAGTCACAAAAGCAGCTTACAAGATGTGGAAAAAGACAGCCAGTGATACCTTATAAATAGGCATTTTAAATGCTGGCAAGCTGTTGGAGGAAGTGAGGGAAACTAAATTTCCCTGAACACTAGCACCTGAAGAACATTCACAAAGTCACTGATTGCTACAGAAAAGACAACATTGTGTTGCATGGGTTAGCGTATTTTTTACTGTATTATTTCCAGTCTTGAAATCTCTCTGTAAAAGTATCCACTGGGAGATCTTGATATTAAGATATAGAGGATATAGATAAGTGGCATTCGTGCTTGTATTCAGAACCAGAACATGGGTAATTTCTCATGTCACCACCGTCTGGATATTCTTCACAGTGTAGGACTACAAACAGGGTTTTAATCTGTATTATTAAAATACAATAATTTTTCAGTGGATTTTTCTTAGGGGGAAAAAAGTACTCTCTGAGAAAAAAATGTTTTTTCTGTCTCTCTCAACTTATATTGCAATCTATAGAAGGATAAAAAAAAGTTGCAGTTACAGGTTACCGATAACAAATCAATAGAAATCAGAAAAGTCAGATGCAAAGTAGAATTCTCCACATTGGTTATATTTCCCATAACAGAGGTAGAGCCGTGTGACATTGCTTTTGCTATCTTCTTCACGTATTTTTGCTGCTAAATCAGCTGTATTACATCTTGAAGTTCTAGTCCTTCAAGAAGCATGATTTATAGAAGACTAATGGACTGAATTAGAGCTTCTGTAACACAAGGACTTAAAAAATACACTATAATAATTTCTGTTCTTTTGCTGAACTGGGGGTATTTGCTTAATTGTGTATTTAGGATTATGCCCATGCTGCAAAATATTCTGACTCAGGTCAAACATACTTAAATAAAAATAGTTATTTTTAATTTCTTGCTTTTTCATTCTTTCACTCCCAATACATATACTTAAACACACGTTTTATGAAGCTAAAGCTGTTAATTTTTTTTTAATTTACTATTTTTATAATATTTTAGAACACTGTGAACTCATGGATGTATTACAATAAAACTACTTGGTTAAATGCTCTACACTGTAAAAAAAACACAGACAACTAGAATTTATAGGTTTTTTAGTTACATTGCTGGAAAAAACCCACAAAACTATCACTCTCCATGGCTCATCAGAATACAGACATGTTAGGAAATATGACTGTCTAATCATATGTCCCAGTAAGCACTGGAACCTACTGGTTTCTCAAAATGCATTGGGAAAATTCAGTGCTCTGTAATCCTCTGAATCTCTAACTGTAGTTCTTAGTCAGAGCACCTGCTTATTAGCAGGAAAATGGTGCAGAGGGAAGAAATGCAGATATGTAATTCTTCACTATTTTTCTTATGCATTTTATTTAACCTTAAATCTATAATGTGTAAATTCATTTTTAGCAAGAATCAGTTGCACTAGGACATTTTTTCTTTCCTTTTTTGTGTTGAAACAATTGGTTCACAAAGAGACCAAATTGATTGATTTAACTAGATGGAAGTAATAGCTTTTGTACTGAGAGAAAAAATGTGGAATTAACTGGTATATAACATGAATGACATTTCTGTATCTTTCAGAGCATCGTACACAACCAGCTGGAAAGTGGGTAGAAAAAATCCTGGGAATGCTGGCTAAAAACAGTAGTTGATGATCTGTCACAAAATCATTTCCTTTCCTCAGTAAGATGTTCTTTAGAAGGTGATATAAGGAGATTAAGATGACAGATGATGTTACTGTCACAGTCTAAACAGTACAGGTATTTCACTGGTCATATGTGTAAGGCTGAAAGTCACCTGGAACTTCTTCAGTTTTTGTCTCTGCAGTTTTGATACATTTTGGTGAGGCCCAGCGCAAAACAAATAACCTAAATTAAAGCAGCCATTCACAATAATAATACTGGTTCTTTCTTATCATTCATGTCACATCAGAACAGTGCTGATTGAACACTTTAACAACTTTTCAATATAAACAAATGGACAAATCCTGCTTCAGAATTATTTGCTACACAGAGAAACTGCTGGTTCTTATGAAGGCCCTTCTCTTTTTCTATTTTTCTTTATCTGTGAAAAAACCATTTTTTTTTTTATTTTAACCTGTGTAATAAAGTGTCTTCATTAATGACTTGGGTGATGTGATGGAGTGCTCTCTTACAATGAGACTGCAGACTTGGCTGAGTGGAGTGGTCACCGTACTGTAGGCTCAGAAAGGCTTCACCAGGCTGGAAAACTCAGGAAGTTCTACAGAGGCAAGTGAAAGCTTTGCATCTGTGATGGAATTACCACATGAACAATAGAAAGCAGTGCCAAGGAAAATGAGCTGATGTACAAGTTTAATGAGTTGAACCCTTCTAGCAAAGAAGCCAAATTGTTGCCAGCAGCTCCAGGGAGGGGAACCTTTCCTTATGTTCAACACTTGTGAGACCCCATCTGGAGTATTGTGTCCATATGTGGTCTCTCCCACACAAGAAACACACAATATTGTCATATTGGAACAAGTCCAGTGGAAAGCCAACAAGACGATTTAAGGTTCGTGACTTGGAAGGAAAGGATGAGAGAACAGAGTTTATTCAACCTGAAGAAAACAAGGCAACCAATGAGAGAGTGAAGAGAAGGCAAAGCCAGACTCTCTGCTCCAAGGTGCACAGGGATAGGAAGAGAGGCAGTGGATAAAATTTGGAGCAAAGAAATTCCGATTAGATACAAAAGGAAAATCTCTTCTTATAAGGATGGTCGAACACTGGAACACATTCGCCAAGGTTGTTGTGGTATCTCAATCACTGAATTAAAAACTCATCTGTACATGTGCCTGAGCAGCCTGATGTAATTCGACCTTCTGTGAGGGAAGGATCAGGCTAGGAGATCTCAAGACATCTCTGTAACATAAAATACTCTATGATTCTGTAATATTAACGCATGCTTTTTCTTTAAAAAGAAAACAACTTACTGCTTAGCTGTGGTAACAGTCAATACCTTTCTAGATCTGTACATAAAGATCAGCCTTTTGGTGCTTCTTTACAACTTCTTTTACTTCTGCAACTTTTCTTTTTTCCTCTATCATTCCATCAGAGTTGCTATATAGTATGTAAATTGTAGTTGTTAGTCTTTAAATAGCCAAGAACTCTTCCCTTTTCTTCATACAATATCACTGTCTTCAAGCCTTCTAAATAATGAAAATGGAAGGGAAAAAATTATTGCATGATAGCAATATGAGATCTCTGACTCTTGCTGACTGTAAATTTGTATCTCTATCAAAATTAGGATCCCAGTCACTTGCAGCTGAAATCTTCCGAAGCATGAAATTCATTCTTTTTACATTTTAATAGACAAAATAGACTTGTGAAATCACATTACACTCTTTACAGCATAGCATTAAATACATTGTCCACTTTATTAATATCCTTACAGACAATCAGGCCTTTGAAAGTTTGTAGACAAGGAATCAGAAACCTGATTAGAATAAGCAGGTTTTGATCATGCCAGTACAGTAGCACTGCAGGTTAGTTACCTCTAAACTGCTGCTATTGTCTCCTATTGTACTCATATATGTACACAGATATTAATGTTAGAAACACCTGCTGATGCACTTTTTTGTTTTTTGTATGACTGGACTTGATGGATTTCAGTCACTGAGTGACTGCTTGGAAACTCTGCAGTGTGAATATGAACTGTTGGCACTGCACAGAGAGACGAATGCCTGAGCATCAAGGACTGTGATCTCAAGTCCCATGAGAATCAATAGGAATTTATCATCTGGAAGCAAGAAAATTCCTGGCAGAACCAGGTCCTTAGAGTCCCAGGACTCAGACAAAATACTTTTCGTCTCATGAAAAACTGACAGAATTTCTCCGCAAACAGACAAAACCTGCAAAACAGGATTAACAGTACCTGGACAGAGATATTATGAAGCCATTCCCCATGATGTTACAAGGACCATAAAAAAAAAAGAAGGTGGGATAACACTATTACTGTGTTGTAGTGCCCTATGGCAGAGCAATAATTAATAATAGTAGTGTACTGATAGCACTAATTAACTGAAGGTATCAAGCTGCTGAGTGATGTAGAAGGAAAAAAAAAAGACAAAACTTAGAAACAAAGCAAGCACAAAAGGGTAGAAAAAGAGCTGAGGAAACAGGCAGAACTGACGTGGAAAAAATTATTTTTCAGGGACAAGAGTGCTTGAAAGAACTGATCATCTTGAAGGGAAAAATAAACCATTGATTCAAAAGCAAAAGAACGTGGTAGCAAAATTAGACTGAACATATGTATCATCATAGAGATAAATGGAAGCAAGATGAAAAATGTGAGACGAAAAAGAAAATTGTCATCTTTAACTTTCCAACTCTCCAGTGATACAGGGACACATAGAAATGGTATAATAATAGTCTTTTTTTTCAGACATATTAAAATAACTGCAAACCTGGACAGATTTTAACAGTGAAGGCAGAAAACCTGGGAATGAATGGATGGCAGCACATGCAGTTTTAACTAGTTTCAGCCATATAAATGGTGGGTTCCTTACAGACATTTTTTAGCCTTATCTACACCTTTGGGTGTCTAAGCCAAAAGTTGTATTATAAATTCATATACTGGTTAAATGTTAGGGATTGGAAGGAACTTTAAGAGTAATCTAGTCCCAATCCCACCTGCAATGGGAAGGGACACCTCTCACTAGACCAGGTTGCTCAAGTCCTTGTCCAACCTGGCCTTGAACATTTCCAGGGTTGGGGCATTCACAGCCTCCCTGTGCAACCTGTTCCAGTGTCTCATCACCCTCACAGTGAAGAATTTCTTCCTAATATCCAGCCTGAATTTCCACTCTTTCAATTTCTACTCATTATTCCTTGTCCTATTATCTACAGTGTACAAGTATTCTGTTTTGTAATATTCTTTCCAATTCGTACTGAAGCTGTATTTAATTTTATTTTACTGTGAGAGTTTAATAAGACTAGCCATAGTCACCCAGATTTGATTAATATTTCTCTTACCATTATTATGATGCTAAAGTCAGGACAATTTGAAGTGAAAAGACTGAAACATAGGGAGTTTGCAAAGCTTTTCTTTCTGACAGTGTAATTTAATCACTGGAATAGACAGTCTCAAATAATACAATATTTGTGTTGCAAAACGATATGCACTCCTGGGGTTTTATCAGTTTTAGTTTGTCTCTTGTTAAAGGTCAAGGTATGTTTCTCTGAATAGAAAACAGCTGGGGATCCTCAGAATGACACAGCATGTTTTTCATAGATCATATTACAGTATAATATATACACTTACTGCTAAGATCTAACAAAACTTTTTGTAAATCTGAACATGTCGATTTTTATAATTAATCTTATAAAAATAAAAGCATGCAAAGTAATAATTTTCAATTAGCTCTTATTTAGGTATTTTGTTGTATGATCCCTCAATAACAGACTTGATTCTAAAAATAAATATATAGTAGATTTGTAGATAGAGAACAGCTTTGTGAAACACACCAGCTCAAACCGATACATTACCCTTTCTGTATTTTGTCTACTTCCCACAGAAATCACAAGTGAGTAAAATAATGCAATCTAAATATAAATAATTTTAAATACATGTTAGTTCAGCCACATGGATATGAGAATATGATGTGTGGGAAACATTAAGTGCAGGGCAAGTCATGCAGAAACTATAAAACTCAGAAGGATGATGGACATGCCTCTGTTGGAAGTGGTCACACCTCACAGCTCATAGTCCAAACAGCAGGTCTGGTATGTAAGAAGTATATTTCTAATGAGCAATATTCCTCAACTACGAAAATCACCTCCTACTTAAGCTTGAGCTTTAAAGCTAATTTGGCAACCAAAATAGTCTTTGAAGTAGTTTATGTGTTTTGATTATCAAGTTCTTCAGAAACACTGGTACCACTCATGCTGTGTTTGACGGAGTTCAAATTCTCTCAAAATAATCCAACAAAGGAAAGGAGTTAGAAACATCGGATTATCCATTCACTGAAACATGGGTTGTGCTCATTCCCCATCCTGATCAGTTCTGGTTCAACGGCTGGTGACTTCTTTTGAATGTTTCACAGTCCAAAAAATAATGGTCTGTTACCAAGTTTCTCATAGAGAAGATTTCCCTCTCTCATAATTTTGGTAGGAAAAAATTAATACTGCTTTGTGGGTGATGCCCAGGGAATACTGGAGGCAGTACCTTGTGCTAGAAACAATGATTAAACTGTTCTCGGTTGCTATGACCACTCAGTTGCTTGAAACATCAACAAGTTTGCATTGTTGTCTTCTGCTGAAATACATTGCAACAATACTTTTCTTTTACTTATGCTTAATTCCCTTGCAAGACTGTATGACCATTGCTAGTATGAAATACTAGCATTTTCCACTTAATCGGTGGTTTTCTAAGAAATTCAGTACTGTAGCAAAGAGGAGGTGAGGAACCAAAGTCTCTCATTATTGCTGATCAATATCTTGCATATGTCTGCTCTTTTGCATAGGCATATAAATGTGTGCATATGTGTGTATACAGATTATTTACTGTAGAATAAAAATTTTATTTATATTAGAAATTCTATGCCATTGTCAAATAGCACCTCCCCATCTTAAAAACATGGTAATACCAAATATATCAAAATATTGGTTTATGTGTTTAAGAAACAGTTTAGTGGTGGACTCAGTAGTGTTAATGGTTGAACTCAATGATTTTAAGGGTATTTTTTCAATTCGAATGATTCTCTGATTCTATTTCAGTGTGTTCCTGAGAGGGAAGCCGGGAGAAGTAATACATGCCAAATTTCTCACTGAGCGTATACATGATTGCACTTTACAGTAGCAAAATCTTGCACAAGTATTTCATAAGCAGCAGGAGCTGTATTTCACAAAGAGTGAGTTACATCAAGTTAGTTGTTTCAGGTTTAAGGTTTTATTATTATTCTCTGTTGAATTCTTTGGACATGATGATATGCATCAATATAATATCCATGCAGCAAAAGCTATTTCTTATTCTTAGGATCTTATTAATCCTTGAAATTGTCTTTAGTGTTATGAACTTTCTTTGCTAGTGATTTGTATTTTCCAACAAATTTTGTTAGCTTACAGCCTTAAAATAGATAGGCACTGATGAGTGTTTTTTTTAATATTGAATAAGTAATATTTTCTTATTGATAAATGTTGATTATATCTTTGCAATATTTGAGTTTTACACTTTCTCTCCTTGTTGACAGTATTTAATAAATCCCTCTATGTTTATTAAATCAATGAAGTTCATCAGTTATAGAGAGTAGGATTCCATTCCAGTAAAGAAATATAAAAATACAGGGGAAATATCAGTCTACCTATTGAAATATCTATTGATCTACCTAGCTATCTATGGGGCATCACCCACCTGGTTCAGTTCTATGGTATCAATTACCCTGTCATGTATAAAAACTGGAGCAAAAACACATGTTCAGCTTTTAAAAATTCTTGATTTCCTCACCAAAAGATCACGCTACATATAATTACATAGGAAAATAGAGTGAATGCAGATGAAAAAAAACAATGTTCTTTGTCTGGCAAACAGAACAGAAGAATTGCTGCATATAAAGAGTGGCATTGATCAGGCATAACATCCTTAAACCAGGGGCAATATTAGAGGTATTTATATTTCCCCTCCTTCTTTCATTCATAGCCTGTTCCCTCATCATTTAACTTCCAAGTTATTACCTTTGTTTTGACAGCAGATGGGGTGATTTACATTTGCTGCATGTATGTTTTTTGTTCTCTTCATACCTCCATAAACCAGCTTTCAAGACTGCTTTCCTTCAGTGAGAAATATTGACTGTTTCTGATTTGCAGCTACATGTCCAGAACTCCTGGGTTCATCTGCACCGTGTTCATCAAAGCGTTTCTTGTTATCTCATGCTCACACAGTTCGGGTACCATGTTAAAACCTGTGTTGTATCTGTCTTGATAAAAAGATAGGTTGTATTTGTGTGTATGTGAAATTTCAATTATTGTGGGGTTTTTCCAGTGTTCATCTTGTATTCTACAACTCCCTGCTGTCACAAGAACTTCTGGGTGTAAAACTGAGGCTTGAGCAAAAGAAATCATTAAAAGAGAAATGCTCTCTGGGTTTTTGAGTTATTAGGAGTATAAAAAGAGCTGGTCTGCAGCATATGTTGAAGCAACAATAGAACTGAAAGACTGGAGTGTTTGCTGTGGGTGTTCTCAGACTGTGAAAAAGGCAGCACTCCCCCTGGAATACTCTGAAGACCCATCAGCCTCTTCCTGCTTATGATTTTCTTTTTACTGTCGTGGAGCTGGCACGTGGTAGTGGATCCAGTTTTACATCTATGGTCACAAGCCAGAAAACCCTGCTCTGTCTCATTGCATATACAGAGAGTGATTGAGCAGTTGTACTGTCCCAAATTCTGGACTGCCTAGAACTCTATCAGAGAACTGAGATGATTGCATGGTAAATAAAATGCAGAAAAAAAACCCAAGGAGTTGACAAATCCCTATTTTAATGGAGGTCTTGGAGCTATTTAGCCATTGAGTTGTTACACAATTCAGGAGTGCACCAGAACCTACTAGTTAATGGACACTGTGTTTTATTAGTCCTGTCCACGTGCATCTGTAAAATCACCATGTTTTTTTATAGGATGGAAACTGGACTATTAGAAAAGTAAGAACTTGAAACATGATTACTTTTCTGGATGTGTTTTATATCTGCAGGAAAGATATTCATCTCACTTTGCTTCACTTTCTTATACTTTTGTAAATTTGGTTAAGCACCAAAATATTAGGTCCAGAATGACACTGTCTAAAAATCAATGCAGTGTTGATATGGAGAGGTTAAAAAAAAGCCACAATCCATGTAGAGTTCCAAAAAGTACTTTGGCATTGGTATTGAACATTACAACATATAATTTACTGGCAGGTGGTCCATAGAGCAGGGTTCACAGCTCACAGATGTCCTCAGGAAGTGTTGACTGCATAAACACCGGACAGGAAATGACCGGCTTGGTAACAGTTCTTCAGAAAATATTTTAGATCATGAGTCAACAGTATCATGCTGTTGAGAAATAAAAAAAAAAGCATCACATAGATGTATATGAACAGGAAAATAATTTTTAAAAGGAAGATAAAAGAGAGAGAGAAAGAGAGAACGAAAGAAAGACTTGCGTTACACAACATGCAGAAAGATGACTGCCAACCCTGAAGATGCTCCAACTTCAGGAACAGAAAAGACTCTCAAAAAGTAATAGAATAATCTCTCATGGCAGATGGGAAGTAAAAAACAGCTTAAATTGCAGTGAGACAGTTCAAGTCTTGTTAATAATAAAGGTGGTAACCATTAAACAGACTGTCTGGCAAAGTTATAGCCTTTGTCACTGAAAATCTGATGGAACAAGTTAAGTTTATATCTGAGGGGGAAAAAAAGCCTGGAAAAGATATGGGGGAAAAAATGGAAAGTAGAGACCAAAAGAGGTTTTTAGACTATATTAATTTTTGTAAACAAAGATCTGAATTTTGTTCCAACTTCAAATATGTGTATTTCAATACTATATTCAGTAACACTATATCCAATGACTATTTCCTAAAGAACATATCATTCCCTGTATTTAGCATCAAACAAAAAGTTTCATGATTTCTAAAATAATGTTCTAAGATCATAGACAATGATCATAGAAAATCATTTTATGTCTATTTCATCTCTGTGGTCAATGATTCCTTAAACATGTTTGCTTAAATAGTGCATTATGTGTATTTCCTCTCTTTAGCCCCAAATCTGGTTGTTAGGGTATTCATATGGAGGACAGAGCTTTCATCTTCTGCCTTCTGGCAAAGGAAGACACTGAAAATGGTCTCCTGGTGTCTGATGTTTGATCAGTTTGTGATATTTGTGAGTTATGTAAGTCCTAATTCTGCTATCTTTACTTTCCCATTAATTTATTAAGTATTACTGCTATTAAAAAAAAAACAAAAACCATGCACAAAAATTAAAACTGCTATTGAAAGTACTGCTATTTTCAATGACATTTGCGGATTTTGCATTGACATAGTCAGTTTACAACTCCTATTAACAGTTGCTGAAGTTATAGATTTGTAATCCAAATGGTTTGACATTATTGTCAATAGCTATTCTTTACAGATGCTTGAAATTAAAATGTCATTTTAAAAAGTAAAAATTTCAATACTAATTTCCATGAAATGTTGATGTTTAAACAGAATGCCATTTTCAAGAATAACCTTGAGCTCAGCTTTGGAAAGAGAAAATCTTTCCTATTTTCTGTGAAAAATGTGAAGACTTAATGCTTGGGAAGTGTGGAGATAAATGCTTATTGATGACTCAGTTAACGTCTTGGAGTGAGCAGAGTATAAACAGGCAAAATATGTCCTCTTTTTTTATAGCTCAACAAGCAAGGCAATGCAGTCATAAAAAAAGGAAATGTAATGAAATTAAATCAAAACAAACCAAAGACTGACTCTCAGACTGTGCTGCTGATGACTATTTTCAACCTCCTTTTCAAATTGTCACTTTATTTTCTAGGTTTGACTCCTCACCTGGCGACTGCTTGTGACATTTATAAATGAAAATGTGGGACTTAATTATATAAGCACTCCTAACGTTTCATGCGCATCTTTCGTGTATTTAATTGCACCTTTGGATGTGCAAGATAGACTATTTCTAGCTGAGGTGAAGACTGCCCGATTGAAGCGCTGAGTCACAGGGCAGACAGCCGCTCGAGGCTGGGAGACTGATGCCCACCGGGCCCTCAGCGCGCAGAGCCCTCGCGGGGCCTGTGGGACGTGGCTGCCGGGAGCTTGCTTCCCTTGGACGCAGACTGATGGATACTGTAGTTGCTAGACCGATGAGGGAAGAGGACGATCAGCTCCACAGCAGCCCAGCAGCAGCTGGCATTGCAGAGGAATTTCAATTAGTCAGCTGACAATCAGCTGCAGTCCCCAAGGAGACAGCTACCACCTCTTCTGCACAGTGCTCTGTCACTGCTACAAAAAGCTCAGTTGTGACACCACTAACAACACCAGGTGTAGAGGTAGCTACTCGAAGGCCTTTGTCTTCTCTGCATGGTTTAATTTAAAAACTGAGATCTTCTATTCTGTGTTTGAATATGAATGAGTCAGTTGTAAACAAAGAGCTAAAATAGATGAGTCTGACACGGAGAGGTAGCTGAGTCATTCTGTAAACCCTGTTCCTTAAATGTCGATGGCAGAGGTTTTCTTTTTTGACACAATAATTGCTGTTTTAGCTTCATAAACTATGAGGCTTATGCAGCAAAATGGCTCCTGAAAGCTACTGGCCAAGTTGGTGCCTCCACTTTTAAACTTTTCTATCCATGATTTTACTTCTTGACCACTATGAAGAGAAACTCAAAATATTTTATACAGGAGCTTTCTTTTCATTTTAGCTATTTATTTTAATAAAGAGTGTTTTAATAAAGAGTGTTGTGTACCTCTTTATCTTATGAAGATAGCATTTCTTCATTGCACTATGCCTTTTATACCATTTAAAAGGGGGACACAATCAAATATTGGTATTAAATCTTTGGAGTTTTCATTCAGAAGAAGAGGTTAGCACAGAAGAGGATTGTTCTATTTTGGTTTAAAATAGCTAAAATAGTTCTAGAAAACATTACAGGTTTCAGCAGATATATCCACTGTTTGAATGAGAAAAACTTTCCACAAAACATGAAATAAAATTTCTTTTCCTTCCTCACTACAACTTTGAAAAGACACTATATTAATAAAGCAATATTATTCCACAGAAATTGATAAAACTTATCTTCTGTGCAAGATGATACTTACCTGCTATATTGTACATATGCTTTGAAATTAAAAAAAAAAAATCTATTTTCTTAAAATACCTTACCTAGATAGATTTAATGCTTTATAAGGCTAAAGAAATTGCAATATCCTCTAATAAATACTTCGAAAAAAAAAATAAAACTGTTTTGGATGCATATTTCCACTAAAATTTTTTTTGCAAGCAAAATGAAAATCTAAATCAGAACATGTTCCTCTTGTCACCCTTGATAAAATTAGTAGTAGCCACCTAAGACAGGATATTTAAAATCAGCAGCGACCAGGATTCTCTAGAGTAACAGGTTGCAGCATTAGTTGGCAAACATTATTCTTGGGTCCACGAGTAGAAATGTTAAGTGTAAAACAGTGATTTTACTGGGTTTAGAGCTGATAAATCCTTAGCATTTCAAATTTGGGGCAATGCAAGTTCAAAGGAGTGGTTCTACTAAAGAGATTCTCAGGAGGCTTTTCAGAGGTCTGGAAAAATCAAACACTGAAAGGAAGATGGAAGGTTTAAGCATATTTAGACTAAGGAAAGAAAAAGAAAGTAGCAGTGTTCATATATATAAAACATAGCTTCCAAGGAGTTTATTCCCTTCTCAAAACTCATTTCAGATCGGACATTAAATAAAAGAAGGGAAGGTCTGTGTTGGGATGTGCAGCAGTGAGGACTGTGCAGTACTATAGCTGTTTCTTGGGAGGCTGTGGCAACTCCCTCAGATCCACTTCCTCAGAACAGGTTGTAAAGGTGTTTGCTAAGAAATGGCGCAAATACAGCTGACCCAAAATTTGCAAATGAGGTGGGAATAAAAACTCCCTTCTAATGCTGTTCAGCCTCAATTTCTGCTATTTTGGTGATTTTATTATCCAGCTTCATCATACATATTATTAGGGAGAAAATAAAATATTGAAGTAATTAATTCAGAATGTTGAAGTCAAAGCAAAATTTTTGTAATAACTGAAACACAGGGCTATGTCCTGGAAATTAGCAACCCTTTCATTTAAACTTTACAGCAAATATTTTCAGATTGAAATATTATTTTATCTTCACATGTTCTAACTTTCCCATAATTATTATATTATTACTCCATATAATTATTTCATTGCTTGCACACTGGCTTTTTACACATCATATGTGTAAATACCAGTATTAGGCATTAACACCAAGGTTGATAAATGTAATTTCATTATGCCAGTTTGGCTTAGTGATGGGTTTAGAAATTTCATGCCAATCCAACTAAATAGTACAAAATATAGCTGTGAATTCTTCTTTTTCTTTTTTCAATCTCCTTAAATATTTTACACTGCTCAGTGAAGAAGAGACAAATTATAAGTTAATTTTAAGAATTGTAATGGATGGCAATTACATCTGTATTATTTCATATTTTCATTATTCTAATTATCCTGACAATGGGCTGATGGTGTTCTGCCTCATTGTTCTCATGACAGTTTGCCAAAGTGCTGTATCAGAATGCTAATAGCTTGCCACATCTCCTCTTTGACAGTCGATAGTAAACCTCAACTACCCGATTTTACTGATGTTCAATAGTTTTGTTCAGTGGGTCCATATCACTTTAAAGGGGTAGCAACCCACATGGAAGAACTAAGAATGGACTAGCTATCAAAATACAGAAAAGGATGAACCATGCTTTTAAAATTATATATTTAATATTTTATTAAATAAGGCATTGCAATTTAAATATGTATTTTTAAACTATAAGGTGAAGGATATACTAGCCCATTTTTCAAATAAACCATTTCCAGCTATAGTTTATCTAGGAAATGTATGTGTGATCACTGAGGTCCCATATATTTTATCTGAAAAATATTTTCTAATATTCAACCAACTAAATATCACATGCTTTTGATCAAAATTGATCAACCTTTCTCTTGCAGTGTATTTCCTCAATAACCAAGCAGATTTTCTTTGGCTAAATTCTGTTCAGAAACATGGTATCTTAGTAAAATATAATTGGTTTATTTAATATTAATATACTCATGTACATAATCCACAGCTGGATCCATGTCTGGGGTCCCCAGGAGAGGAAGGACATTGAACAGTTGGAGCAAGTCCAGAGGAAGGCCACCAAGTTTATTAGAGGGATGGAGCAGCTTTCTGGCAGAGAAAGACTAAGAGAATTGGGTTGTTCAGCCTGTAGAAGAGAAGGCTACAGGTTGACCTAAAATTGTCCTCCCAGTACTTTAAGGGAGCCTACAAAAAAAGCTGGAGAGGGACTTTCTGCAAGAGCATGTAGTGACAGGAAAAGGGGGAATGGCCTCAAACTGAAAGAAAGTAGGGTGAGATTCAATATTAGAAAGAAATTCTTTGCGGTGAGGGTGGTGAGGCACTGGAACAGGTTGCCCAGAGAAGTTTTGGATGCGCCATCTCTGGAAGTGTTCAAGGTCAGGCTGGATGAGGCTCTGAGCAACCTGGTCTAGTGGAATGTATCCCTGCTTATGGCAGGAGGGTTGGACCAAGATGACCTTTAAGGTCCCTTCCAACCCAAATCATTCTATGATTCTATGATATCAATTGCCCAGCATAATTTTGCATATTCATTTCAGCATGCACATAAATGAAGCTGGTGGATAATCATCCCACTCTGTAAAATACAAATATTCATTTGATTTTAAGTTCACTGTCTTAGACATTCTGGCTTCCTTAAATGTGAGAAGGTGTTTAACTGCTATGCAGTAGTGGGGCCCAAAGTATTTAATGAGTCATTTATTCAGTGTGAAAGATAAAAATAAGAAGCTTGTTGCTAATCATCTAGCCTTTATTTCTACCATTCCCCAAACTCCCAAGTTCATGAGAAACAAGCTTAACCTTGGAACCAGACTGAAATTAATTGTGGTGGATCAAAAGTCGATTCTGTCTTTGGATGAGAATAAATTAACTGATCTTTATGGAGTGGATTATTATGGTTTAAAAGAAAACAGCTGAAAGAAAGGACAAAAAGAAGGGTGTAATTTTTCTTGGATTGACAGAAGTTACTGAAACAATAGAATTGGCACAAAAAATAAAACTTCCTTGCTACTTTATCAGTATCTTCTTTAGAGAAAATTTCAGCATTTCTTATGGGTTTACTAGAGGCTGTTGCCATGAAACAGAGGGGCTGCGTAACAGTGCTGTATTGAAGAATTGAATTTGAAACAAGATCAGGATGTTCATCCACTTAATTCAGCTCAAGATATTGTTTTTGATGGAGACCACTTATCTGCCTAAACATTTGGCACAAACATTTCATTTTCATCAATTTAGTATTATCTGAAAACAGGAAGGAGTTCAGGGCAAAAGAGGAGATATTTACACTTTTACATATGTGGGTCATAAGCCTGTTCTCCTTCTTTTTCTTGTTCTAACATAATTTACATTGGAATATAACTCAGTAATACTAAATTCAGCCTACTGAAGCACTTCTCCCTGTTGAATCCTGGATATCAAATGAAGCCAAATGTCACAGGAGTATGAATTAGTCATGTTTCTGCCCTCATGATCATCATGAACCTGGAACTCTTTGAAGCAGTAGTAGTGAAATAATTCATTTCCGTGGTCCCTTTGTCAGTTAATTCAAATGTCAAAGGACAATTAGAGTTTCTGCACTCCAAGGCTCTTCACTATATCAATCTTCATGGTTCTTCAACAGCCTCACCTCACTGAGACTCCAGAAACTTACAAACAATTTGTGAATTTTTAATAAAAGAAATAGCCCAAATACTGAAATAATTCACATAACAAAGTTGCCTATCAGCCCAACTGAAGTGACTGTTTTATAGTCAGTTACCAGATCCATCCTTTTTCTTGAATAATGTTAAATCACCTGTCTTCAAAAGTCTATGAAAACATCGTGACACTGTCACCTAGGAATTTTAATTGTGTATGCAAAGCTCACTGGATTCAATGATTATCTTTCAGTTTGTTCTATCTTTCACTCTTCCCCATTTATCATGATGTACTTAACAACTCAGAATAAAACACAGCCCAAATCAAAATATTCAACATTTTCTACATTTTATTTATGCTATGTATCTGTCAGTATAGGTAAGGTCTTTTGTATATTCTGAAAATGCAGAAATGCTGAGAGATTCACGCTACCAAGCGTAATATCTGTGGTTCAACAAAGTTAAAAAGAAATACCAAAGCCTCAGAATCAGAAAGAATTCATGATCTCTTGCTTAGATTCGGTTTTTTAGATATCATTTTTTTCCTAAGATCCTACTTTTAAAATTCATTTGGGAACTTATCTCACAATTTCTGGAGTTTGAAATTCTGTGTAAAATTGTCTCAAGAAGTCTTCAAAATATTTTTTTCTGAAGGTGTTAATGAGTGATGAGTTATTACTAGGTGTGACAATGGCATTAGAAGCAAAAGAAAATGCAAGCACTCTTTATATATTACTTGATTCCCTAAAACTTGAAAGTAAATAGTATGAGACAGTTCAAGCAACAGTAACTGAAAGTTGAAGCACTAAATGCAGAATCCTCTCTCAAAATCACTTGAATAGTTTCAAAAATATATAGTGATATTTTAATATTTCAATATTTTAGATTCAACTTCAGTGCTACCATTTAGACAAATTAGTGCAAATATGATAATTTTTTGTATAAATTTCTAAAGAAAAGAGAAGATAGACACATTATACAGTCCCACTCTAAGTGTCATTTTTCATCGTTTTATGTTTCATTTCACATAATATGCTAAAGAAAAAATCTGCATAGGCTGTTTTTAACAGTGGTGCTATTTTCTTTGCTCTGTTTCTGTGTATTTGTGTTCTGTTTCTCCTTTGCAAAACTGACACAACTATTACTGTAATTATGATTTTTAAGAAGATTTCTGAGTATTTTAATCAAATAGTCAGAGTATTCTTTCAACCCTACTCAACTTTGCATTATGTATTATTTAATCCACTAAATGCTTTAGGCCATTTATATAAAAAGTCAATTCAACTGTTCTGATGTCTGGAACAAAGGGAGAAATACTTTGTTTCAGTTATTGAAGCAAGACCTCACATGCAAATTCCCTTTTTTAATTATGAAGGACTTAGCACATACATTCCAATCTTATCTTCTGTATAGTAGTAAAGGGTTGGCAGTAAGAGTTGTGAGTCTAGCCAGCAAAGGAAAGTAGGAGACTTTCAATGTCTTAGGTTAAATATTTTCTCCAGAGTTAGAAGGCTTAAGTGACTCTGATCAGGCAGCCTGTTTCACTCCTTGTTATGGCTTCAAGTATTTTATCCTTCTCTGTACAGATCAACACAAATTTGGTAATGCTTGTTGTTTTATCTTCATGTCTGGAGGTCTTAAACCATATATTAAGGAAAAAATTTCCCCTTAGAGTATCCAAGAAAGTCTTCCTGCAAGGCCAGTCATTAAGACAAACATAATAATCAGTCAGAAAAGATATCTTCTTTAGTGAACTTCAAGGAGACCCTTTTGAGGTAAGATCTAACTATAGCTTAGGAAGCAGGCAATTACTAATAGGATGCTGCAATTGGAGGTAATGCTGAACAGTGCTGCTCACTGTGCTCCTCTGGGGTAATTCCTCTCTGCCATTAGGTAAAGTATATATTTAACACAAAGAAAAATTTCTTCAGTATCTACTAATCATTTAATTAAGGGCAGTGTGAGGATGTTATGAGCACTTATCTGTACACAGTAAAAATTGCAGAAAAACAACTAGGTTTTATCCTGATAACCTGTCTAAAAGTTACTACCTCAGTTGAGAGGCAGACCTTCATTGTTTAGAGCGTGACCACAATCACACTGGATAATGACCATATAATGAAAAGTCAATTTGCATCACACCCTCTCTTTTCATCAGGAAAAATTTACTCAGAAGAGATAATTTAACAAGATTTTTAATTCTTCTAGGGTCAGAATGAAATATTGTTCTTATCCTGCTCTCAGATCTCCTTTGCAAAGAGGAAAAAAACCTCTCCGTTTTTTAGAGATCTGAGACTGAATGCTGAGAAGAGATAAATAGTGACCATCATTAGTGCCTCTTGGGGAATGCAAAGAATTTTATAAAACACAATTAATTGGCTTTTGCTCCAATCATTTGTATATACCTAGGAGGCTTTTTTATCCAAGTATCACCTTTCTGTTCTGGCCCTACAAACAAGAGTAATCACAAACATTTAGACTACCAGAGATGACTGATTAATAACAAATTTTTATTATAATATTTTCCTGATTTTAAAAATGTTTTTATTTTATTGAATAAAACCCCTCATTTTTATTCAATAGAAGTTTCAGTTGTAATTCCACCAGCAAATGGCTTTAGCACAGCCCTTCTACTAATCACATACTCACAAAGCTTGATTTTCCAGAAAGAAAATTTATTAACCTGAGCTCAGTTTTCCCTGCTTTCTTGGACTTATTTCTTCTGAAAAGAGATTAAACTCTTGATCCATATTTCCCAGTATATCTGCACCCTACAGCAGTAAACTGCTCTCCATGAAGAAATGGTGCCATAGCTACACTTTTGGAAGGTGCAAGTAACAGAGTGTTAAAATGAAAAAGAAGAAAAAGAAATGCTGACATCCATGAATCACAGTTCACCTAAGAGCAAACATGATAAAATTGTTCACAGGAAATAAAGTGGTACTGAGATTCTGTGTGAGATGGCACAGATGAATCATCACCAAATAGGGAGCTTCTGTGCATGTCTGTTCATCAGACGGGACAGCTGAATTGAGCACACAGTAAATATAAGGCAATGACATATATGGAAAACTGAACTTTGCAATCAAGGCTTGAAGCTCCCTTTGGTGACATAAGAGCTGTTATTTAGCTTTCTTGTGTTATCTTTAAGTGTTCTGGTACAAAATCTTTTTTTGGGGGAAGATCACCTACACATTAAGATCTCGATTATGAATGATAGCATTTATTCAGTTGGTCTTTTCTGATTCTCTGGTATGTTTCATATATTTTAATTTTTTGAGACAGGCAGACTGCCAAAGTAAATTTTCCTCAGTAGTTTCACTTTTATAGTGGCAGCTGGGAACCACAGAAATGTTTTATTCTTTGCTCAGTGTATAACACAGGTGTTATAATATCAACAATATTTTCCACTCACTTGAGAGACCTATGTGAAAGGAAGATGAAAGGCACGTTGACTGAGTAGGAAATGTAATGCAATAGAACTAGCTCCAAGCAGAAAATGTAGAGATTCTTCATCAGTGATTTATGCTTCGAAAAAGAGGGCAGATCAAAAATGTATAGGTTTATACGAGGACAAATTATACCCAACATACTCATATGACTGTTCTTGCAGCAGTCTGTTCTCTGTTGTAACTTTGCTGGTTAACTGGAAATATTTTGGATTAAAGAATCGATTTTATGTTCATGTGTTTATTAAAAAACATATTACCTCTCAACAAAAATGTTAAAATACACTTCTTTCACAATAAATAATTGAAAAGTCCCACTTTAAATATACCTGAGTTAAAGAATTTGTGATTCTTCCCCATTTTTTGAACCAAACACTGGCCAACTCAATGTGGGTATAGAGATAACTTCAACAAAACCAGATCTTTGTGTTTTAAAGGACAAAATTGGTAGATAAGATCTTTCTCAGCAGATTATAGTGGTTGGCACGTGTCTGCCTTGCTGTTAAAACACTTCTGAAGTCTATGCTACTGAAGTTCTTTGCAAGAGCTATGGAAGAAATTTGCAAAGAACTAATGATAAAAATACAGTTTTGAAATTTAATAGCAAAAATTTATTAAAATAGGTTTGTGGGGGAGGGAACGAAATTTACATCTCAGATATAAATTAAATTTTATTTATTGTTATTTAAGGGATTCAGTTACTGAATGCTCAAACATAATGATTGAAAAGAGTTGATGATCACGAGAACTCTTTCAGCTTTATGAAATAGTATTTTTCCAACTTTGTTTACCCTCTGAAATGAACTCTTAAAATGTTCATTCAATCTCTAAAAAAGCAAAAAACAATATGACAAGCACTAATGCACAGTCAAATTTTATAATTTGCAAATAGATAACAGACTGAAAACAGTTTCTCTGGATTATTAAATCAATATATGTGAATAGTGAATATACTCACATGGTACATCATGGGATTATGTACTTGTAACAATATTAGATATTGATGGACTCATAAACTTACAAGTTCTAAAAAATCTATTTTGCTGTTTTTACTTTAAAAATCCACATATAGGCAATGCAGCTCTTACAGTCAACATTAATCCATGGGATTTAGCATCACAGTGCATGCAGTAATCAAAGTCTACAAAAGCTGGTGAAAAGGATTCTTGCTTTCCAGAAAGTCTTGAATCTAACTGTATAGAAGAAACAACATGTTCATGCATGATAGCAACTGAAGGCCTTGAAAGTTTAAAAAAATTCTTCAACTGTAGTTATTTTATTTTTTTTCTTTTCTTTTCTCAGTTTAATAACTCTATATCAAAAGCTAGCTTTCTAAAAGCCTTCTGAAATGTCTATGTTATACTTATGATATCTATTGTTGCACTGTCTCTGGAATCAACTGTAGATAACTTACTCTAATAAATAATCAATCTCCAAGTAAAAAACAGATTCAGCTATTAAAACTGAATACTTGATTAGGTTTAACATTTTTAACATTCTTATATTTAATATTATTTATATTATTATCTCTCTCTCCTCTCAGATGTTTGTGTTCTTGGTTTTTATTCCCAGAAGCTACTGTTCATGAGCCTGTAAATGTTTATATTCTTATATCAGCCCAAATGTTTTTCATACTGCTGGATGTTATAGCTTAAATGTGCAAACCTAATATTATAATTTAAATTAAGTATAAACTTTAAGAAAAACATATTACATAGATAAAAAAAGAGTAAAAATGTCTCTAATACATTTTTCTTTACAAGCAAACCGAGGTAATTTCTTTTTCTAGCTTATTAATTGGTCCGTGATATACTGCCTTTTACAGGTTTTTTATCGTCTGTTTTCTGAAGTTGTTTTAAAATTTCTATGTCAGGGATTTTGAACCTTTATCAGAAGTGAACACTATGTATATCCTTTCATTTTTGACATCTCTCATTAAAGTAGTTAAAAGCTTTTGCACAAACAGTTCTGTCTTTGGAAGCTGAAAATAATTTCCATCATCTTGAAACCTGAAAATCCAAAAGTTGGTCTTTGGATGTCTCCTGAGAATGACTGATACTATCAGCAAAGGCTACCAGAATGTCACAATGTGTTTAAGAATCAAAATACTTTTTAAAGAAGTAAGAATAACAATCAAACTGGTGTGCATTCTATTTTGGAATGGTTTGGTCTCATCTATTAAAAAAAAAAAATGAAAGAAAAATCCTGCTTTTCTTTCCTAATTGTCATTTGAAAAGATAAATTCAAATGGTTTTTCATGTTTATACATTGTCAGCTAAATGCATCTAAGAAGTCTGAGAAAACATTTGGAAATAGGAATTTACAAACTGAGAGAGAAAGAAGTAAAAAATTAATAAACTACAAAAAGTAAAAAATCTCTAAGCAAAAAGTTAGTTCTTTAGGTTTCCTCTGAGACATTCATGACAGACTGAAAGTAAATGGAGAATAGATATCTGTATTAGCAAACTTTCATCACAAAGACATTCCAGGTAGTGACTCAGAATAGAGAGCAATATCACTGTAAGCAAATGCACCCATTATTGTTGGTAACTACCTAGATGGAGAGGAATTCAGGCTGATGGTGGAGAAGCAACAAGCTTTTCAACTCCAGTGAAAGACCTTTTGAGAAAGCAGCTTTCAGAGCAGTTCTTTTCCTAAGATAGCCTCAGAAACACAGAAAATCGTGCTCTGTCTTCAGGCCCTCTGTGGGCTGCTCTAGCACCTACAAGTTGCAAAGAAGTGCAGGGATCATATTGATGCATCAGTACTGCATTATATATTAACTCCAAAAAGAAGTGACATTATTCTGAACTTATAAAAACACTGGATGTTATTTATGGATTAAATTGTTGCTAACATTCTGGTTAAACTGTTTTTAGCCCACATAATTGCAAAGATAGAAAGGTAAGAAATATATGCTATCAACTAGTCTGTTTTGCCTGTCCAAGAAAAAACAGTCTGGAAGAAGATGACTAAAAATTACTAGAAAGAGATAATTAAAGATGTTGTGTCTTGCAAACAATTAAAACACAGGAACAGTTCTATGATGATGAGGGAGAGGTGGGGTTCTTCAGCCTGGAGAAGAGAAGGCTCTGAGGAGGCCTCATTGTGGCTTTCCAGTATTTAAAGTGGGATTTTAAGGAAAAGGAGGAGTGATTTTCATATGGGCTGATGGTAACAGGACAAGGGGGGCTGGTTTTAAACTAAAAGAGATTTGGATTAAATGTTAGGAAGGATTAATTGCTCAAAGGATAGTGAGGCAATAGAACAGGTTGCCCAGAGAAATTGTGGATGCCCCATCCCTTGAAGTGTTCAAGGCCAGCTTGGATGAGGCCCTGAGCAACCTGATTTAGTGGGTGGCATCCCTGCCCATGGCAGGGGGATTGGAACTAAATCATCTTTAAGGTTCCTTCCAACCCAAGTGTTTCTATAATTATATGATTGTCTGAAGCTATTTTTAGCTCTAAGTACAAACCAACTTGATCTTCACTTCCTTCTGGTATCACAACAGGATTACCTTTCCACATATGCAAACAACACATCTTCCTACATTTACATGCTTTCACGTTATCTTCTATTTACTTTGGAAATAAAGCAATACAAAATTTCTTAAATGGGGTATGTATTTATCATGATTGTTTTCACTAAATTGTTTTTTTTTCTTTAATCTTGTAATTGCAACGCTAATGGGACCCCTTGGGGATTAAGACATTCCCAAGGTATTTTGTAACAGTATCTTCTCTTTAAGGAGGATACTGAATGTCCCCTTGTGGAAATACTTGCTATTTTTCTGCTTTAGAAGTTCTTTTGTATTCCAAAGTATGAAAAAATTTAAGGCTGTGTGTACTACAGGGCTTAGGTTTTATAATATTAAGCAGTAAATTAGGTGACCACGATCTCAATACAATGAAGAATTTGATACGTTTGGTAAGGAGTCAATGACATAAGCAAAGGTTTCACATTAAATAATAAGAGATGTTGAAAAGCTGATATTCTTATATCTTTAAGAAATGTGCCTTCCCTGCACTTCAGCTTCAGGAGTGAGCTAAACTTACATATGGATTTGCATACTTCTACCAGTCCAACCAATGAGATTGGCTGTCAACTGACTAAAAGGTGTTTATTAAAATCCTTACAAAGTTTCATCCATCAGGAGAAAGTTATTAGAGTATGCTTGAATTGTTCAAATCCAGAATCTGCTGCTAAGTTTTTTACTAACAAAGTAACTTTGATACTTTATTTGAAAAGCATCTCAATAATTGTTAGTACTTCACATGGTAGGAGGTATTTAAATATGTGTTTCTGTGAATGAACCCATTTATCATAATTTTAAATATTTTAATCTACTTCTCATACTTAAGTGCATAAAAACACAAATTAAAACAGCCTCTTATAGACCTACTGCATTTATTCTCCATTTAGCTTCGTGCCAGTTCTCGTTGATTTTCCTTCACCCATAAAAACTGATCTTAAGGAAAATTTTGGTCATCTTTATATAACACCTGGATCAAGAAGCATTGCATAGAACAGAACAGTATATTTACAAAAGTCATAAATGGACTAGCAAATGTTGGGCATAACAAGTTTATAAAGTTTGATGATGGGCATGAGAAGCTGCAGAAAGATCTCTTAATAATTATCACTCTAATGCAGATGACATTCAGTGCCAATAAATTACAAATAAAGCGTATGAGCAAAGAGTACTCTGAACTAGGTATTGCCTCCTTAGGAAAACCAAAAAAGAAAAGTTATAATAATTCTTTGAAGACTGTTCAATTCAATACAGAAAAACAAAAAAGTAAGGAAAAAAACCCCTCAAACACTGTGCAGTTAATACAGCAAGACATAGAATAAAATATGAAACATCATTATGCCAGTACATAAATTAGTAACAGATATAAATATTTGACAGTTAATCTCTGAAAGTAAAGAATATTATTGGAAATTCGTAACTGTGGAAGGCTTTAACTAGAAGGAGATCAGAAAATTTGAGGTATAGTGTGAGTTCCATTCAAATAGAAGTTACACAGACAGATTCTTTGGCCTTGTTTGTCAAAAAATGGATATATCAAAGTCTGATTTGCACAGCGAAGGAGATAAATTAATTATTCCCAGTTTCTCAAAAAGTAGGCAGAACCAAACTGTATTTTCCATGACAGGATGAAAACAAAAGGTGAAATCAAGAGTTCATTATAATGAGACAAAGTAAGCATGAAGAGTTTACATGGCTTCAAAAACTGATTGTACCAATTCATTGAGGAGATTCAGAGAAACTTGGTCTCAAGCACTTCAGACACAAATTTTAAAAGGATGTGTCAGAAGAAGTGTAACTGTCTGCTTACCTTGCCCTGCACTTTCTCCTAGACATTCATTTATGACTCAGTGTCAGAAAAATTGGACACAGTCTCTGACAGAAAAAATGAAGAAACCTCTTGATACCAGAAATATATTCTATTTTTATTTGTTTGGCCATGAGTCATCTGCAATGTGATAACTATTGAGAACTGGCCTCATGGGCTCTTTTAGACACCACTCGGGATATAAACTTACCTGTTATTTAAGGATTTGGGGAGCAGAAAGGGCCAGCAACTCCAGGAGGACTGGTCAAACTCAGCTTGTCCTGTGCCCTCACCAAGGATCACAGTCCCATGGGGTATGGGCACACCAGGCAGTGCCAGATGTTGGGAACAGGTGCATCAACAGATGCAAATATGGCAAGTGATGACCTAGGTCCAGAGGATGTCCAGAGACCCAACTTCAGAGAAAAGTAGATGAGGTCTGAGGTATAAAAGTGAGGTGATGTGACTCAATGTATCTTAGGGAAAGAACTTCAAGCAGTGTCAATTTATCTCCCAGTTCAGATGTGATAGGTGACAACTCATAGCATGGCCTCAGGTGTTGAGTCTAGATATTAGCGCAGCTCTTTGTGCTCACAGACTTGTGCAGTTCACTCTGCTTTTTTCAGACCCCATAAAAGAGCAAAAGGCTGGATTTCAGTCTTTCAATGTACATATGCTAAGTATTTATCTGAACACCATAAGCATATAGAAAGGTACGAAATCACAGTAGCATTTGACATTGATATAGGTTTATTCTGAATTCAAAAATTAATCAAAAACTTATTCTCCAAACACATGGAGGTATTAGTAAAACTGACACTTCAAAGACAACTGACAGCTAAAATTTAATTTAGTTTCTATAATGTCAAGAATGAGTTGCCTTACATCTAAATAGACCATAAGAAATCATCTTAAACTTGAAGGAAGTCATATGTAATCTTTCTGAGAAGAGGAAATGAAAATCAAATTCTCAACTCTAGTTGAATTGAAACATCCCAGGCAAAGGTGACAGAATAGATAAAACATTTATATTAAAAATGCCATGTTGCCTGGAGCTTATTGATAAATGCTGCTTTATTAGACTCAGCTATTGCTGACGATAAACGCATACAACTTCCATTGATTTCCTTCAGCTTATATTTTGATAATCATTCAGAGTACCAGTACAACGTGACATTTCATGCTACTGAGTCAAATTGGTCTTACTGAACAGTCATAAAAACTGTAGAATCACTGAATCATTCATACTGGAAGGAACCTTGACAAGTCACCCAATCCTGCTCAAAACAGAGACAACTTTAAATTCAGACAAGAGATTTAGAACTTTGTTCAGAAGCACCTTGAGTTACTAAAAGAACTCAGATTTTCTGGGAAATACATGAAAAATCTTAATAATTCTGATAGTGATTTTGTTTTGTTTCAGTTTTGTCGGTTTAGTTTGATTTGGTTTTTCCTAGCTAGGCTCTCAGAACCTCTTCTGATTCATTTCACATCCCCTGTCTTTCATTCTTTCATTGGGTCCCTTAGTAGAAAGCTTGGCTCTATCTCTTTGGTTACCTGCTAGTAGGTATCAGAAGTCTGCTATTTACTGTCCCCCTACATTTTTTAATTTCTTCAGACAGAAAAACCCTGATCAATTCCCAGTAAGACAGAATAACATTTCTTAATTTGACCAATTGACAAGTCCTCAGGAGCTGTTGGCCACCTTTGTTGCCAAGGCTCTCCTGGCTCCTGCTCATCCCACTGCCCACAAGCACACCCAGATCCTTTTCACAACAGTGGCTCAGCCAGCCTGCCCCAGCCTGTGCACTGCTCAGAGAAGTGCAGAAAAGGCCGTGGCTGCCAATTTTCCTGGGGTACTTTCTCCAATCACTGATGGGGACTAAGCCCCATGGTGTATTAGCACCCCTGTGATTTCAGAATTTAGAAATTTATTTTTATTACTATTATTATTATTTTTTTTCATCTTTATTCTTTTTTTTGCCAAAGTTAAATCAAACAAAGCATGTACACATACACACACACACAAAATACTTCTTAATTTCACTTTCAAAACCCTAAGATTTTATTTTTAAAGTAGCCATTAACACTTTTTGTTATTATTGTTCTACTAAGTGTAATAAAATGTGTGCCTCACAGGAAGAAGTACAGAAAAAAGACAGATTGTTGCTTAAAATAATAAGGTATCACAGAAAAAAATTGCCCCAAAATCTCTTGATGAAATGTTATGTCTAGTCAGGAAAATGGTAAAACTCCTATTAACTCTGATGATAATTGTGATTCCACTTCATCCCACCACGTAAGGCCTGTGTCAACTCTTTGGCACAGTAAAATATTATCTTGGGAAGCAGCCAGTAGAGAGTTTTCTTCTGCCTAATGCTGATAGGGAAGGACTCAATAATCTAACCTAAACAATGTCCTCAGGTAATAAGGAGCACCTAGACCTTATAAAAAGGTGGCTATACTTCAAAAGCAGCCTTCCTTAATGCAGAAGTCATGTCCCTGTACCTGTCCTGAGTATGTTTTCTGAAAACAGCAGGAACTAAAAGCTCAAGAGGAGAAGGCTGAAACATTTTCAGTTTAAAAAAAGAAACTTGACTGCCAGGAAATGACACTAGTTTAAGGTCAAAGTTTCCATATAAAATGTAGTTATTTTTGTTGATGTGTTTTGAAGTATCTTTACAAATATACTTTATTATTACACGTTTTGAACCCACATATTTGTTTATATAGATGATAACATTCACATTAATTCTGGAAGAAGGAAAAGATATCAAAGTCAAGAGAAAAAATTAAAAAATAATCAGAAAAAAACAAGCTATAAATCAAACATTTTCCTGTGATGTTTTACCAGATCAGAGGCAGAAATGTAAGTTCAATTCCTGTTTGGCATCCATATTTCCTGTAAAGCAGCTAACCACTTTCGCATGACCTCAGAGGTTCATCATTCTTTGTGAGTCCTTTTCTCTTTGTCAGCACTTACCTATTATTGCTGCTGCAATCTATATAAAAGAAACTCTGATGACACAGCTGCTGCAGAAAAAGGTGGCTGCAGTGATTATGGTAATGAGATCACTAATTTCTTGCATAAACATACCTTAAAGCTGTTGCTCTGCTTCATGTGTCACTAGCTGGGTTGATGAAATATCTTGAACAAAATATAAAAATTTTATTAATTCAGTTGTTATTTATTTTTATTTCAGCAACATCTATAAGCCACAATAAGGTGAGACTTCAGCCAAAAATATCCTGTTCCCCTATAAAAACCTATATAATAAAAAAACCAGAACTTTAGTCCCTCCATCTATGTGCTCTTCTACCCCTCTACCTCACTCTTGTAAAACTTCCAGCTGAGGTCCGCAGTCCAAAAAAAACATAGACCTGTTGGAATGGATCCAGAGGAGAGCCACGAACATTATCAGAGGCGGGGAGCACCTCTCGTGGGAAGAAAGGTTGAGAGAGTTGGCGTTGTTCATCTTGGAGAAGAGAAGGCTCCAGAGAAGTTTGCGGGCTTTCAATATATAAAGGGAATTATAAAAAAGGCAGAGAAAGACCTTTTACAAGGACCTATAGTGATAGACAAGGTGCAACGGTTTTGTTCTGAAGGAGGATAGATTGAATACAAGGAAGATATTTTTTACAATAACAATGGTGAGACACTAGAACAGGTTTCACAGAGAAGTTGCTCCATCTTTGTTTAATATGAGATTTGACAGTATTCTGAGCAACCTGCTCTAGTGGAAGGTGTCCCTGTTAATGGCAGGGGGGTTGGAACTAAATGAACTTTAAGGTCCCTTTCAAACCAAAGAGTTCTATGATTCTATGATGCTATGAAAGAGAGATAAGAGATCACAAGGAAATAGAGATATAACAATCTTGTGTACCTAAATACACCATTTAACTTACCATCAATAAAATTTTGGAAGCCTCTTCACTCCTATATTTATCATGTAATAGCGAAAAATATTTGTTTCAACATTAACAAAAGGAAAGGTACATTTTAGTATGTAAGGGGGTCAGTTTTCCTGACCATAAAAGCTTGATTCCTCAGCCCATGAGATATTCACCATCTGTTCCATCAACTAAGACACAGGAGAGATCTAGGATTAGTTCATACATGTGCTGACTCTGGGACTTAACAATTTATTTTTTCATTTCTGCAGGTAATATCAAATTTTGTGGTTAATTACCTCCCATAGACAAGGACTTGGGTTGCCCACCAGTCCATGGGACCACTGCAGATATATACACAGACACGTGTTGTAATTCCTGCTTTACAGCCTTTGTTGCCCTAAAGTTGGCCACATAGAGACACAGTTTGCATATTCTTGAGGTACATCTTTTTTGATGATAAGATTTTGTCAGGATTTTTGCCATTGATTTTATTATTTTAGATATGTATGTCTCTTTCAAAGTATTCTTTAATTTTCCACTGATGTTTTGTCCTGTTAAAGTTTCCAACAATATCTGTACAGCAAAACATTCAGAGAATTCACTGAGAATCTGGTCAGGACCTGTTGCTGTTGTGCCTGAAATAGCCAAAGTTCTGATGTAACGCAAGGTGACATAAACAAACTGCCAGAGCAGCATTCCCTTCTAATGACAGCTCAGTGATTGAGCATCTGAATCTATGGTTCAATTATATCTATCTAAAGGTAATTCAGGAAACAATAACTGCTGTTCAGATGCACACTTATTATTAAATATTTTGATTACTATTAATTATAATTATTAATTTCCAAACTCTCTTTGTTTTCCAGAATTGTTGGAATTGTCTGAAGTAAGCCCACTTGTACAATGTCCTCTGGAAAGTCTGTCTGCTCCTTTCAGCTCAAGTCAAATTATTTTGCTGGCTTGTTTCCATTGGACACCAGATATGAAACTGTTGATCCTTCTGTGCTTTCACTAAAGGAATGTGGTTTATGTTTTCTCTTCTTTTGACAAAGGGCAAGAAAGCCACTTTATCACAAGGATCTTGAATTCAGTAGACCCTAACTCACTTTGATATCAAACTCCCTTTTATTTAGGCAATTTATATTACTGGCATTTTTTTCTGACCAAGGCACAAAAACAGGAACAGTAATTCAGCCTGCTACAGCTATAATTTCTATTTTTACCTATGTATAAAATTTTATCCTTCATATTTTACATTTCTTAATGAGTGGCTTGGTAAATTTTTGCACTTTAGACAATTAAACATAAGTTTGATACATATAAAGCTGCCAGCCAGCTTGGTCTGCTTTGGAAAATCACATACCAGTGTCAGTTGGTTAAAACTAGAGTTTTGAGTACTTCCTTCTATTTATTCAGGCTTGCTAATGCCTTCTTTTTTCATTGACATTCATGTACAGAATTTATGTTTTACTGTACAAACATCCTGTTAGTATTTTAGGCATTCTTACTGGTATACATATACTCATCTACAATTTATAGACATAAATCAATGAAGAATCTGAGATTATTGAAGTGTACTTTCAATATATATATTTAGAGGTATTGAATACAATACCTGATCTTAAAAACAGTATTTTAAAATAAGTTTCTGCTTACATTTCCTTAGTTCCTTTCTGATACTTAAATTTGATTTGTGGGCTCTGAAGGTGCTATTCTACAATTTCAGAATCACTATGGGTTTAGACATTCCTGTGGGAGAGTTCAAGGTCTTTTCCACTGTCTCCTCCCTCCTACTGGCTTAGTCCTGAGCTATATGAGATTTTATTTCAAGGAAAACTGAAATAAACAGATTCTGTCATTTAGGATCATAAAATTGTCAAATTTATAAAGACAGCTGAATTTTAAAAGTAGTTAAAAGTTCCAAAGCAATATCTTTACATATAGACTATTAACTAGTATGATGAGCAATTTTTCCAGCTGAGACTGTTTCCCTCCCTATTAAATAGTTAAACATTCAATGGGACTGAGAAAGAGAAGGAGAAATTGCAAACCTGATTGTACAGCTTGTTGTTTGGTGTTCTCCTTTGGGACCAGAAAAGTCAGGTTACAAGTTTTTGCTTCAAAATCTGGTTTAATTATTTATACAAAGAGAAATAGGTTCAATTGTATACCGAGAGGAGTTCACACTAGGATATCCAATATCTTGATTGTTAGGGTTCTCCCATGGGACGTTGGAAACCTCTCTTTCCATTCCTATGCCAGTGAATATTTAATAATTTATACAGAATAAAATTGCTGCAAGACAAACTCACAAAAGATGATCCAGTACCTCAAAGATTAGAATACTTATTTGCAATTGAAAAAGACGGATTGCAACCCTCTCATCAAATCAATACACCAAATCAAGAAGCACAAATGTTTGGAAATGGATTCCTCTCTCCTAATGCTTTGAACTCTGGATTGCAGAGTAAAATAAAGAATTTTTGTGGAACGGAGGATCTGTGGGACAGCTGAACTGGAACGGGATATGTTTTTCTGAAGAGGATACTTTATTGTGAATATATAATACCAAGAGATCTTGATACCTTTCTTAAAGTGCTCCCATACCTTGGCATTCTCATTTTGTGAACAGGTATTACCTTTTGTGAATCTTACTTTTACACAGCTGGTTTCCTACACTATGCATAAGAAATCTGGCCTTTAAATTTGGAAACCAAGGTTATAGCAGTTTGCAGTGTGCCTAAAAGTTAGAAACACTAAAATCCAAAACTAATTGACTTCATTTCTATGCACAAAGAGAAAATATTCATTTGTAACCTAATTGCTTGTACATCTATACCACAGATGAAAAAAGTCTACTTCAAGATGTGTAGCAGTACAGATGAATTCCAGCTGGCCCCCAAAAGAACAGTTTACTTAAATCTATTCTCCATGTAATGATATGGAAATATTTAGCGACTAAAAGTTCTTAAAAGATTTTGTAGAAATAGGAATAACTTAGAGAAAAGCTATGCTTTTTCTGACATGCTATGGTTCATTTAATCATTATAGGCTTTATAATGTGGATTTATTTATATATTATTTGCATATTTATAGATGCATCTACAAGTATTCATTAGCATAAGAGGTAAATAAAAGCACCAATAGCCTTGTTAAACATTGGAAAGCAAAATAAAGAAAAAACCCTTCTTCTTGACTAAAGGTGAAATAAATTTCTTTCTCTAAAGAATATTAGCTTCTAAGTGACAAATTCATAGTATGCATGAGTCAATAAGAGTCAGGTAATTGTATAGTCAAAAAATATGCTTATTCCCCTTGAGTACTTATATTACTTAAATATACATATGGTCTATAAATTTCTCAGATTATCTAAATAAAGCTATTCAATAAGCACTCAAAGCAAAACAGGAAAAATGGAAACTTTGAGCACTATCAGAGTGAAAAACATGACTGCAATTTCAGAGAAGACCTTGGATTTTATTTTACATTACTGTTACAGAAAAAACTGGAATTGCACAGCAAACTATTATTCTAAATGATCACTATCAATATCATTGTAAATAATAAATGGAATAATAAATATAAAATGTGCATCATAATTTTATTTATTTCTAGTAGGTGAATCTGAAATTCCTAAGTGAAAGAGAAACTGTTTAGAAAAAACTGCCAATTTTAATACCTCCCATGAGCAATGAAATTATTTACTCAACAACGATAATATTTGAAATATATCACCATGAAACAAAATGTATAATCTACACAGGGAAATAATTGTAGTAATAACAGTAGTAATATTATTAATAATGTTACGATCCATAAAACATATTTTCCCCATACAATCACCAAAAAAAAAAATCTGTAACACTTGCTCATAGGGAAAAAAGTGCTTTAATTTAACATATTTTTCCCTTTTACATGTCTATTGTGTTATATCACAGAAAGCATATAGCTCATTTTCTTTCCAATTGGTCTGTCACACCATTTCAAACTGCATGTGTATCTCAGGCTTTGATCAGCACAAAGGTAAAAAATTAAACTGGAGTACGCAAATAATTAAAGGTGGATGTGATCCCAATGCACACTATGACCACATCAATTTTCAAAGAAGGCTGTGTCAGAACATACTAAGAATGCGCTCATTTACTTTTACTGGGAGCTTTTTACTGTGTGACCTCCTCTCCATTCAGGAGCTATTCATTTTAGTGTCACATGCCAGGCAAACAGAAATTGAAGTAGCTAAGACTCCTGTTTGTACATCTGACCAATATGTGTCCAGAACAGCCAGCAAAGGGTTTTCTGAACTCAGCAAATTCAGCGTGAAACTGCTTAGAACTAATTGATGAAGATGAGGGTAAATATTGGAATATTACAGCATTTTATTAGCAGATCTAGGCAGCCAAACCTATTGCTTTCTGCACTCTCAGAGATGTTAAAAAATCCCCTGCAATTCTTTCTATGTTTCTTTTAAAATTTTGAAGAGAGCTTGAATAGAGTTAAAATATGGTCAGTAGTTCATACTGCCCTTACTTAAACCCTTAGTCTTACACAAAACTCGAAGGGAGGTTTATATCAAGTAATTGTTAACTATCTAAAACCAGCATGTACTCAGTATTAGTTAAATAAATCACCTTTTTAGTGCCCTTCTGAGCTTCACAAATAGACCTACTAGGGTCTCATGATTTGCCAACCATCCTCTGCTACCAAAAAGACTGTCGTGGTTTGACAGTGGCCCAACGCGGCACCCACGAGAGTCGCTCGCTCACCCTCCCCTGCCACAGCTGGGCAGAGGAGGGAAAAGGAAAAAAATTAACGAAGGCTTCATGAGTGAGATAAGGAGAGGGAGAAACACTTCAAGGGCAAAACAGGCTCAACTTAAGTTGTGAAGTGAATTTATTACTAACAGAATCAGAGCAGGGTGATGAGAAGTAAAATAAGCCCTTAGAGCACCTTCCGCTCGCCAGCCCTCCCTGCTTCCCACCGACAGCGCATGGAGACAGGGCATGGGGGCTTGGTCAGTCCATCACTGAGATTCTCTTCCGCTGCTCCCGGAGAGGAGTCTTCCCCTGTGAGGCTGTGGGGTCCCTCCCACGGGAGACAGCTCTCCCTGAACCTCTCCGATGTGGGTCCCCTCTCAGGAGCAGCAGCCCCACCGCCCCTGCTGCAGCGTGAGCCCCTCCCACGGACACACAGCCCTCCCAAAACTGCTGCGATGTGGGTTTCTCTTTCCATGAGGTGCAGTCCTCCAAGGACAGGCTGCTCCAGCCTGGAAGCAAGGGCCATCTCTCTCCACCAGGTCTTCCACTGGATCACAGCCTCCTCCAGGCATCCACCTGCTGCAGCACGGGCACCTCCCCCACGGGCTGTGGGTGGATCTCTGCATCCCCTGTGAATCTCCATGGGCTGCAGGGGCACAGCTGCTTCACCATGGTCTGCACCATGGGCTGCAGAGGAACCTCAGCTCCGGAGCCTGGAGCACCTCCTGCCCCTTCTTCTTCACTGACCTTGGTGTCTCCATGTTGATTCCCTCACATGCTCTCACCTCCACCTCTTCTCTGACTAGAAACCAAAATCTTGTGACCTTGTTTTGATTTTCTTCTTAACTATGTCATCACAGAGGTGTTAGCAACCTCTCTCATTGGCCCAGGTTTGGCCAGCAGCATGTCCATCTACAGAGCCATCAGCTATTGGCTTTGCCGGACATGGTGGGAAGCTTCCAGCAGCTTCCTCACAGGACCCATCTCAGTGGCCCCCCTGCTACCTAAAACCAGGCTGTGTCAAACCAATATACAGGGTACCTTTGTGGTATCTTTTGTACAGCTCAAAACTGATATCAGTTATTACTTTATGGGGAAGGTGTTCAATAATCCATTTCTGCCTTAACAAAGAGACTATAGTAGATCAAAAATTTTAAATACCAAATACCATAGTTTCAAATTAAGAATTGTGACAAATGATGACCTTCCTTCCTTCCTTCCTTCCTTCCTTCCTTCTTTCCTTCATCCAATCCTACATCATTCTTCCATGACAAAATTAATTTTACTATGTTTCTACCTGCTTGGTTACCTGTCTCCATGAAAGTCTTGAAACTGTCTGAGATATGAGAGCTCACTGTGCCTGACAGATCTCCTCCAGAATTCCTCAGTAAAGCTATATCTATGGCTTACCTTGGTTGGGGAATACTGTTAAACAACTGTTGAAAGATAAGCATAGCCAGGTTTCTTTCCTGGAAAAAGCAGGTTATAAAATCCTTATGCTGAGTCAAGGTTAGTTGTGCTGAGCATTGTCTCTGCTCTCCTATCAGGCAGCATAAACAAGTAAAGAATAAGACCTAATGACAAACCTGGAAACATAAACAGAACTTTTCAATCAAAAATATAAAGATTAAAAATATAGATTTTTTCTTATGACAGAATATTCTGGGTAAAATATTTTGGCATTGGGCAGGTAGTTTATATGAAATTCCATTTATATGAAGCACAGTTTGGAAAATGAACATCACTTGGAAATAAGAGCATCCTTATTTTTTTGTGGCTTATGATGTAAAGCATGGGAGAAAATCAGTCCTTTGCTTTTCCAGGTTAAGGAAAGGGCAGATCTTCATCAAGAAAAACTTGCTTATGTCTGTGGTTTGGGAGAGACAGGCTACTAATGGTGTTTAACAATCCCAATCATGTTAATTCTTTAAACTGTCCAATAGAAAATGTACTTAACATCTTGAAGTAAAGTATATGGGAAGCTATTATTCAATAAGAATTGATGTCCAATACACAGTTCAAACTGCGGTTTGAACTTGAGTTTGAGATTTTGATTTTTTTACTTGGGAGAACTTTTTTTCCATCAGTAAATTCGTGAAGTCATCAATTTAAAAAGAAAATGAGAGGGGCAAATGGGAGTTAAACATAGAGAGCTCTGGTCTAAAAGGTAACTCGCTTTGAAAGACAAGTGTCTGCTAAGGAAGGCAGAAGACTCCCTTGGAATGGCAGATGTAACCCCTTTCCCTCCAAGTTATTATAATTTTGAAATCAATGGCCTTTAGGCAAAGATGTGGGAAAACAGGAATAACAGTTCTTTACTATTATATACCTATATGTGTATGACAAGGCAAACAAACAACAACAACTATGGCAGTAACAGCAATCACAAACCCAGTCCCAGCCTTCTCGGCTGTCGGGCCCTTTCCCCTCGGGTGCAGTTCCCTCGCAGCCGGCAGGCGCTGGCGGCTTCCCGGTGAGCAGGGCAGGTGCGATGGTTCCCCCGCGGCTGCAGGGGGCGCTCCGGAGCGAGCTCGGGACACACGCGGCACCGGTGCCCTGGGATCCCGGGAAGGGATGGAACAAAGGCTTCACAAACCCCTGGGCAGCCGGTCCCAGTGTCCGGCCGGACCCTCGGGAACAGCAGGCTGGAACGGCAGGCTGGAACGGCAGGGATGAGCACAAATCCCGGATGGCAGACGAGGTGTGTCCAAACGGAGAACACCCCCCCAGGGGTCGGGGCAGGCAGGGCGAGCAGGGCTACAACGTAGCGAAGGCTCGAAGCAGCAGCAGGGCAGGGCAGCCACAGCCCGGCTCCTAGCGGGGCAGGGAAGGCAGCTTTGGGATCCCGGGGCTGCTCCAGCACAAGGAAAAGCAGCCGAAGCAAGCTGACTCCTCTCTGTCCGAAGACGGAACTGCCCACACACCCAGGTGAAACAAAAGGAGCAGCCAGGTCTTTTGTCTCTCTTAAGCACCCAGCGATTTGTTGTCTTAGTAACAGTATGGGGAAAAAATTCCTTTAACAGAAAAAACCTAGACCTCTTAAAACCCCAACAGTAAGATAAAAAAAAAAAAAAAAAAATAAAAATAAAAGAGAACTTGAAGAGTATTTAGCAAAACTGTTTCCTGTTTTAACTGTTTTCTAAGTTATTGTCCTAAATAATTCCTCTAAAAATTGTAGTTTGCACAGCATACTCATGCTATGATATATACACTCAGACTGAAAGTCAAAAAAGTATTACAGTGAAGAACTTGAAGCTCTATGATTCATTTTATTATGAAATGATACAAGAAATTGAAATGCACAGGAAAAATATTAAAGTTAGTGGCTTTTAAGTTCAATGAATTATATCTTGATTGTGTTATGAAAGTTAAGGAGGCATTTTTATTCCAGGAAAGCCTACATGAAGACATGTTGAATGATATCTTCAATTGTAATTTCAGAAAGATTCTGAAATTCTTCTCATCATTTGAATGTTTAACTGTTTCAATTTTGCAATCCCTCTGTTTAGAGATCAGCATACGGAATACCCTTCCTTGTGTCTGGAGAGAAGTATGATCATGGCAGCTGCTACAACCCTTTATGCTACCTTGGGAATCTTAGCAGGTTTCCTTCACTATGCTTCAAAAGACCAAATGTTGCACCCATGTAAACATTGCAGATTGATAAGTGAATGCCAACCAGAGTTATGTAAGTGCTTGTTGCAGTGGGGATTACTGCAACAAGCATATATCAAACCAGGAGTCTCGTGGAAAGCGAAGTATATATGGACAGATTCGTGGTAGATGTTTCAGGGATGTTTATTTCTCCAGCTGCATGGCCGGGGCTCAGCTCAGGAACTCCGCAGTCACGGGACCCGAGGGTCCTTGGCCGCACCGGGGAACACAAACCAACCAATGGGGAATGAATCTGAGCAGGGGCAGGGAAACCCCATGTCTCCCCCCCCAGGGCTCCTCTCCCAGGGCTCCATGGCAGGGGAGGGACCCCAACAAGTGCTTAACAAAAAATTGTTTCACATGAGCATCATGCATTTTGAAAAATTAGAAGTTGTGCATTTTTTTAGATGTGAGGGTTACTAGCAAATAAGACTGGCAGAATTCACCCAAAAGATCTCCTGAGACAGCTTTGCAAAGGAGACACACAATCATATTGCTTCTACCTTGCAGATGGCTACAGTGTGAAGTGCTAAACCAATGTCTAACAAGGTTAGGACTAGAATATGTATCACACAGAATTTTGTATTACTGAATACATGTACTATAAAACACCAACTTAAAACTCCCTATAAAATCAGTGAAGAAAAAGAGACTAGGTAATCCCATTTACTTCAGGCATTTTATTTAGGGTATAAACTACCTTGTAAATCTGCCTTGCTCTCAAGCAACTACAGAGGAAGCTTCCACTACTAGATCAGATGGGATACACTGTATTCAGGCAGACACAGTTGTTTTATGATCCCTATCATAAAGTTTTTGAGTTCTTCTTTGATGCAGTAGCCAAAATGTAGAACTAGTTTGGCCATTGGTATATTTATATTTCCTAACAAAATATTGAATGGAAAATTGTTTAGCATTTAGGATGAAATGAGATTGAAAGTATGCATTTTTGTTTTATTTGATAATTCATCTCATGTATCAGTATCATTTTGTTTTAATGATATAGCTGTATATAAGATAAATTTCTGTGACCTATTTTCTTATCCCAATCATTTAAGAACCACTATGAAGAAGGAGAGTGGGCTACAAAAATACATTTTTGTAAGTGTGTTTTCTCTGTCAAATGAAGGCTTTTGGCATGTCTTATGTGTCTAGTGTAAGTGTTATCAGTCAGTGTGAGAACTGAATCAAAATCAGCAGGAAACAGAAAACTTGCAATAAGAAACACTGTCAGGAACAAAGGAAACCGATAACAATTGACCAGTAGCTAATGAAAATGGATGGAAAAAAGGAGAAGAAAGAATTGACAAAAGAAGACTGCTCATACTAAGGATAAATAATGAAGTAGTATTGTTTATCTTCATTTGGCTACCCATCTTAAAGGATAAACCCCCAATGTAAAGAAAGAGAAATTAGGAACCCTTTCTAAATTTGCTCTGAATGCAAATTGACTCCTATTGTGGAATCTTCTGTCTCACTTCTTTTTCCATGTTAAAATTTATTTTTTCCATATGTGTTACAGACACCTCAGAAAACAAGCAAACAAAGAAAACCCCAATAAACAAAAAGAAAAGAAAACAAAAAACCAACCAACCAAAAAAAAAAACCCAACAAAACAAAAAACCAACAAACAAATAACTAAACAAACATGAAGCTTTTCTGGATTTGTTTTGTGTTGTGCAGTTAAAAAAAAAAAAGGTTGTTTAGCTCAAGAATAATTTTTTAAATTTGCTTTTATCTATTCCATTTTTTAAATTTCTCACCTCTCTGATCTTTCTAAACCTTGTTATGATTATAATAAAGAAAAATTATGTTTTCTTTGTCTTCTAAACTGAGCATATTCTACCAAGCATCTCATTTAGCAATTGTTCAATTACTTTGGGTGCCAAGATCCACAGAAAAATCTGCAATTTTGCTTTTCCTTGGTTTATAATTTTATGGCTGCCAAAGATCTGTAGAAAACAATTAAATCACATAGTTTTATAATCTACCAGCTGCTATAGAATTACTTTAGCATCTTTTTGTTATTGCTGTGCTCTTACTCTTCTTTCCTGATTTTAAATGATCTATTTAATGATCATACAATCTATGATCACACAAATTAAGACATAAACAACGTTAGAAATATGTCACCTGTTCCTCAAATATATATAAGGAAAAAAGTGCATTTGGAACTAAAATTCCTTGAGAAACAAGGCACCTTCATTTAAGTACTCTAAAAATGTAATCATTCTTGCATTGAGAGGAAAATGCCACTACCTAGGATTTATGATCCAGATCTAAAGACCTGCTAGACAGATCTCAGTCATTTATGGTAGGTGAAAACTAAGTCAAAAAATCAGAATAATCATGACTTTTTCTCTAAAAACCCTAAGGGTCTTGTCACTTGTGCTGGTTTTGGCTGGGATAGAGCTAATTCTCATAATGGTCTACCAGGGGGAATGACTGAATGTCTGAGTGGTTCTTAGTTGTCAGCTGGGGTTAAATGACATCCTTGACAACTCAAAAATTAATCAAGTTTGTCCACTAACTGTTTTTGAGACCATAATAACCACCACAAAATGCTTCTGCTTAAATACAGGATAGATCTCTATTCCCAGTGGAAATCTGAAATCACAAAAAAAGTTATTTTTGACATACTGGGAATATGTTATCAGTTATTATCAAAACTTGTTTAGAATCACTTTTAAAAAGTAAAAATAAGCACTTTTTAAAATATGACTACTCTTGAGGTATGATTCATCTCACCTAGACTTGGCTGTTAAATTCACACATTTTTTGTTCCTAATGCCACAATGTAGGTTATTCTAGTCCCTCAAGAAGTTACCTTCAAAAGATCATTCATCCTACCAAAGACACATAGGTTAGGAAACTATGAATCACACTCTAGAAGTACGTGTGTTGCTTTGTCTGCTTTGGAAGGAAGACAGACAAGCAGCTGACACAACAATGCAAAGGCTAAAGATGTGACTTGAGTGCTATTTCCAGTGGCTTTTCTACCTTCCCATGAGAATCAGAATTTGAAATGTCTAGTATTTTAGACAATATACACATACATGGGTCAACCATTGGAAATTGATCTGTCTTGATTTTAAATTCACTCTGGATGGATTATTAGGTAATTTAAATTTAATTTAACATTTAATGTTAATGCTTGCAACTACTGACTTTTCAATACATAGATTTCTTCTTTCTCAGATTCAGAAATGTATGTCCTGATCATTCATGTGCAGCTGTCAATGATGGCATTTTGTCCTAGATTTATGCTTCAAGGTTTAGTGTTTCATTCATTTGCTCATGACTTGCATTGCGTTGTATGGCAACTGCTGCTGCTTTTTAAGATAGTAATCATTTAAATCACATTACCTGGCATTATTTGAAGAAGATAATACTATTAATATGCCAAGTTATAGTCTGCTAGCAGTAAGTGAATGAAAAATGATTTCTTACTTTATTTCTGAATGATAACTCTAGGTTTTTCTTGATGACAATAAATAAAAATATTTCAAGAAATCCATGAAAAGATTGTGCTGTAAAAACTTTATAAAACCCAGCACAAATAGTTTGCAGTTTTCCTGAGTCAATAAAAGTCTTCTGGTTCTTCTCTGATCTACTGTATCAAGACAATAAAATCTCACCCAGAAATTCCCTCATTCAGCCACTATCTTCTGCTTAGCTTTAGGGCATAGCTTTATGACATCCAGCTTGGATTTAATGTGGTCTGACTTACAACAAAACAAAACAAAGCAAAACCCCAAAGAAATTTAAGTTTAGACTGAACTTTAAGGATAAAATCATTAATTCAGTGGAATGAATTGTACTTTTGTCACTGATGCCTTTCAGATTACTGTATCTACAGAGAAGATTTTGACATGCATAAAACCATGTCCCAAGTCTGGGAATCGAGCGATTAAGCTTTTATGGTGGAATCAAATTGGTTCAAAGAGCTGCTTTCTACTTCCTTCCAATTTATACACCAAGACATACAGATAATTCTGCTGTAGTACCCTCATAATCACTGAAAGTTTATTATATCATGAATATGGATAGCAGCTTTTAAAGCTCTGCAGTTGAACATCAGTTTTTACTAAATTTCATATGACTTTACTATGTGAGCTGACTTATACAATACTGTGTTTTCAGCTGCTAATGAAACATATTTTTAAGCAAGATGCTTTGAGACAGATTTTCCCTTTACCTTTCCTGTCCTCTGTTTAGTGAATATTGATTTTCCACTAAAGAGTTTCTAATGAACTGGAAGCCAACCTATCTTCCTTTATTCACACTTTGCTTCTATACAGTACATTAGCATACTCAAATTACATGTAGATATCTGTAGTGCAAAATATTATTTTATTTGAATTCAGAAAAATTTGGAAATCCTTTTTAGCAACAAAAAAAGATACAGTATCCCTTTTTTTTTTGTACAGAATTATTCTAATCCTATATTAACTGTTAAAATTAGAATGTTCCTGCCTTCCATTCTATTGCCTTTACAATGACTCCTACTTAGGATTTCGTATTTTTATTCCGTGCACCAGCCAGCATTGAGGATATATTTGTACTCTACCACAAATGATTCTGTAGTGCAGACATTTGAGATCATATTGCTAACTCGGACATTATTAGCAAAACATCATGAGCAGTCTGGATCTCAGGGAGGCACAACTGATCAGCCAAGCTACGCAAGAAATGCTGAATCCTGAGCTGTCACAAAATATAGATAGATGTATCCCAGCTCCTTTTTTTAGCTCTTGCCTTATATATTTACTTCAAACAAGCAACATGGCAAGGGCAAGTGGGTATAAAGGGATAACAAGAAAGAAAAGCTGCTTACCAGTGTAGGATCTGTACACAAATATTCCTTTGCATTACAGAATCTCAGTAGTATTTTCAGAAGTCAATGCTGTCAAGAAAAGCAAATTTTGTCTATTATTTAATGTGGAAAAACACTGAAATTTCCAAAAAAATGGAAATTCCAAAACAAATTAAGTTCGTAATGCATTCAAAATTTTATGTATTCACTGGCAGAACTTAATCCTAGCTTGAGAATAGGGACAGGCATCACTATCTAGATTGATGGTAAATAGAATCAAAACACTAATAAATCTTAAATGGAGCAAAGAAGCTTCAAACAGTAACGCAAAACATATTTAAGACTATTCTGCAATTTAATTTTAATAAGCTTCAGTATATTATTCATCTCAAACAAAAAAATTGTGGAGATTGAAAAGCTAATTGCATTTCTGTATTTTTTGTTTTGATAGAAAAGAGAGAGAGACACTTCGAAGTTTAAGAAAGATTGTTGGGGACAAACCCCAAATAAATGAAAAACATATCCCCAAAGAAACTCACAGTCCTGAAGAGAAATGCTGCTGTGTTTGTTTCATGTGTACTTCAACAGTCAGAACAATACCTGATAGAGCAGGTTAGTGTAGGAGATCTTCATGAAACCAATTCCAGACACATAAAATTGTTGGTTTTTAATAGAAATAGTGGATGAGGTGCACTGAATTTTGAAACAAAGGGACTAGATTTATTTGAGCTTTAGTTGCTTTTTCTATTTTTCTCTGCTTTAGACTGTAACAGAAATATGAGAGACTAATATTTTAATATCTTGTATGTCTTTGATGCTAATAACTACTCCCTTCAAGAAAACAAGTGACCATGTTTACTTTACGCATCTATCTAAAACACATGTATCAGACAATTTCAGAAAATGGCTATTTGAACTTGTGTCCTAATGGGATGTCTTTCTGCACAAAGAACACAATTTGCTTTGAGACAAACAGGAGTTTCCTGTTATTGTCAGTGTGAAATCAGTGCTGAGTAAATACAGAAGGAGAACATTTTAGCACCTTGAGTATTTAAAATATTGCCAATGTTGTGCAGTTTACACACTTCCACAGTTAGGCATTTTTTTAAGGCAGTAGACATTGTCAAGATTACAGGATTAGCACTGAGTCCCTGAAGTGCCTCTACTTCTTTGGTAAGTCCTAATCCTTGAAAATTTAATTACTAAATTTTCTAAGGAAACGGGTTAAGATATTTCAACACATGCATGTAGTTTTAGGTTTTCTATTTAACTAAAAAATCATCAGTATATAATTTTCATTGTATTTTACTTAGATTTATTCAATAGTTACAACCAGCCATTAAAAAGTGAAGAGAATAGACCAATATTCCAGCCCACAATAAATTTATTGCCAGAAATTCAAAGTACACCATTGCTAGATCAAATGACAGCCTTTCAGGGTTAAAACCCATAGCAGGCATCCCATGTCCATCAGCATTTGCATGAAGAAATGATAATTTGTATGAGCATATCTAGTTACACCATTTTGAAAAGATAAAAACATATGGAAATTTCCTTCCTAGAATTCACCAAAACACCTCATATGTGTTAGATGAACAATAAATTCTTCAGAAAGATCACATATTTAACATTAGTCTTCATATTATCTTCATTAGTCTTCATAGTATCTCAAAGCTTAAAACAGCATGAAATTGAGCATACCATGAGATGAATAGCTGAGATACTTCAATGAACAACTGCTCTACACATTTATCCATTAATGCACTTCCCATTGGGCTGTTCAGAAAAAGATTAATTGGAATTAACATAAAATAAGAAAAAAAAATAGTTTTGTGTGTCAATTCTCCAATTAATGAAACAAGCACTCTTCAAAACTTTCTTTTTTTCTTGAAAATGTTCTGAAATCCTTTGCCATAATCTTCTGTGATCTTAGTGATGGATGGAAAGTTATCAAAGATCAAAACAGGCAGAAAGAAACAGGTTTGGAAGTCTTACAATGGTGTATTTATACCAGCCTTCATGTTTTTTTCCCCAAAATGAATGAGAGCTGCTTGCAGTATTTCTACAGGCTTTGCCAGAAGAGAGTATAAATGTGCTTATGTTACAGTCAGACAGACAAGAGGTGAGGTATAAAGAAAAATCACGTTTTCTAGGACAACATGATTTATTGACTTCTAGAAGAAATGATAAAAATAAGAAAGGGGAGAAGCAAAAAAGAATGAAAACTCAGAAGCTTGTAAAAATGTTGCCTATGTCAATATAAGAAACTAGTGACTGCCTTGCTATGAAAAGATGTCCTGTGTATTTGGGTGAATAATCTGAAATAGTCACTAGACTAACCACTAATAGTTGTTTGGATTTTGTTTTTAATTAAATACAAACTTACACATTTTTTTTTAATTATTAAAAAATTTACCAACACGACCTCCATGTGCGACATATCTCTGAAATCAGGACAAATTACTTGATTCTGTTCTGTGTTTCATTAACATTTTGTTTTGTGAAACAATAAACATCACTCTCATATAGTATCATACACTACATCAACAACATACCTATTACCGCAGGCGTGGTTCCTACGGTATATCACCATGTCCCGCAGCCATAGGGAGCAGGAGGAGGAGAAGATCCAGCAGGCAGGAATTGTGCAGCAAGATTGATTTATTTAATTATTTTACAAACTCTTTTATAGACTTTTTTCTTCATAGTCTAATTGGACAAAGGACCAGCCACCCCTTGGGGGTGATTGGCCAAAATCCTAAAACATCCATTATCAAAATATTTTCTACTATACCATAAACAAGACTTTCCAAGGTTGCAGGTGGCTTGGTTGTTTACATTCCCTGCTACCTCTTCTGTAAGAGAGAAAAGTCTCTCACGGACTTAGAAAATAACAAGAAAATCCTCACTAACAGCATTTTTGTACCTACACATACCTTCTTCCTCTTCCATTATAACACAGCATACAACTTATTCTACTGCACATATTTTCTATTTTGATATTCAGAATTCAGATTCCACAAAAAATTGCAACAGTTTTAAGTTCATTCTCTGAACATTTTCCAGCAAACAAATAATTGGAAAATTTGTGAGCAGAACAGAAACACAAAGCAGTTTACAAATGGCATAATGGATTTAATTAAAAAATACAAATTAAAATTTTATTTTTTTAAGTATGTAGTTGCTTTGTTATATTGTGTGCACAGTTCATTTTGAGAACTACACTGCAGTTATGAGTCAACATTTAATAACTTTTTTATTTTTCAGTTGCTTCATTGTAAATTTTAGAGACTCTCTTGTGAAGGAAATACAGGGGTTTTTTGTTCATTAAATTTTGGCATATATGGTTCTTTTTCTAATACTCAGAAACTTCAAGTACTAGTAACTAATTCAAAAAATATTATACTTCTACACAGTAATGAGACAACTTCATTGAAAAGAATACCAGTGTATTGATTATTTTTTCCCTGCTTTGGATGTGGGTAAAAATTTTGCATTTGTTGTTAGTTTTCTGGTTAAGATTTATTGACTAGGATTCAATGCAAAATATTTTCAAATACTGGGGCATGAAATTATTTGTATTTGACAGTACTGAATCTGGTGCAAGAAGAAAAAATGGATATACGGGATATTCTCACAGGCTTCTAAGACTATTGGATAAAATATCTCCCATAAAGCAATATGAAAACACATTTTTTTATTCAGGATCTTAGTTGTTCTGTTATTCCCAATGAAGCTTTGTTAGGTCAGATGCCTTCAGCAATAACCATTGCCTGTTTCAGTGTCAGCAAAGGCTGTGCAATTCCTGTGGCCATAAAGGCTTTACAGTATTGTAGTTAACAGGAAAGGTTAACCGCAAGGTTTTAACAAGTTTGCTATCCACCATTGTTTGCTATTATACATTATCAAATACCAAAGAGATTCTACCCAAGGCAATGCTGTCTGCTGATCTGGAATGGCAGACAAGTGACTTAAAGAGTAAGAAAATAACATCAGTCAACATGACTGACCCTTACACCAGAAATTTAAAGTTTGTAAGACAAAAGTCTTTTGCTTCACTAGGCTTTGGATTCACTGAAGCACACCATGCAGAGGCTGTGGTGGGAAACAGAAATAGACATGTTGCAAATAGTGACACTAAACACTAATACATTTACATATCTTTTTAACTACATTGATATGACACTCTTACCTGGAAAATATCCAGCTGTCTATTCCCTTTATTGAACATATCAGTGAAATTTAATGTATAAATACTCAATATTATTGCATATTTATGTTAAAAATTACTACATAATTCTATATTAATCAATGCATTAAATCAGTCTGGTTTAATCTTCATCTGTATTTTAATGTCTTACCTCATGAAGTGTAAGACTGAAGGCTGCATGCTACTGACATATTGAGTTCAAAGGATTATGCTCATCCCTTTTAACAGCAAGCAATGCTAATAGAATTAATCATTAACAACTTTTTAATAGGGTCAACAGCAACTATGGAATGGGAAGGATAATATTAGCTTATACTTAGCTATGTCCCATTGCAATCAGCCACGTATTAGAGCATCAGCATGAAGCATTCACAACAGTGATTGAACAACAGAATTTTGCTGAAGTGTCCACAGTTTCTTCTATGCAGCGGCTTTCTGACAAATCCTTAGATAAGTTTGAAATTGCAGTTTACATGAAGAATACTAAAAATATTTTTTTATTATCACTTTCCAATTTTGATTTCAGTTGAAGAAGTCTGTTATTTTAACCTTTGAGACCCAGTATTATGATTGTCATAAAGTATCATATTGTATCAAATTATGATTGACTTTCATACACAGGTGCATACCTTTTAGGATATGCTCAGAGAATGGAAGGATTTTTTTAATTTAAAACTTTCCATTTTTTCAGAGTTAAAATTTATATTCAAATTGATGAAAGTGGGAAGCCACAAAAGGAAGAATGGAGGGAAAAGTGAAAATTCAAAAACAAAACTCAATTATTATTTTCACTTATTTTTCCTCGTTTCCCTTTCATCTTCTGAGAAAGAATGCATTAGCAAATGTCTCTAGTGTGACCTTGATTTTGTGGCAAAGTTGCCATAAATAGATTGTACTTCGATGTTGTTTCTGAAGTTGAGTTCATTGATCATTCTACTGTCTTGCAGGACGGCAGTGTCTGCAATGACTCTTTTAAAGTCTGTAATGAAGAGTACAATGTCAGTGATGTGCCTTGGGATTTCCATAAGTGCAAGAGCTCAAATCTGCAAAGTGCTGTGGAAGAAAGGACCTACTCATGGTATAACAATGCTTGGAGCAAACAGTACATGCCAAAGAGTACTCAGCACCTTGCTGGATTATCCCAATGGTCCGAAGATTACAAAGGATGAAAAAAAGCATCCCTAATCTATAGCTCATCTAGCATATACACTGTCCTGCAGCACTAAGCACTACCCAGTCCACTATTACATAGAGAATTTTGCTCTTTTTTTGGAAGAAAATATAGATTATTTTGATTCTTCAAACTGTCTGCTATGTTTCTTTGATAGAAATAAGGCATTTGCAGAGTAATTCTTCTAGCACTAGTAGCATTACGACAAATGCAGCAAAATTCATTCTTTGTTCCATATTTTTTTAATGTGAAAAATGAGTAATTTTTCTTTTGTTATATCCTCTGTCATCGAAAATATTTGAAAGTATCAAAAATCCAGGTAACTATATATTTGGCTACAGACCTAAAGAATCTAGCGATCTATTTTGCAAATTCTGGATAACCAGTGGTTGGTTAAATAAGGTTATTGAAATAAAGTGAAATAAAGTTAAATAATTTCTTTGGGACACTGCTCTCAAGCTCTGATTTAAATGGTATTCACTAAATGTGTTTATATCTACTACATTTGCAGTCCTATGCAGTTTACAAGGATTATTCAGGTAATTAAAATGCTATGTGTTCTTAAGTAATATTTAGAGTTTAATCTTTGCTTTCAATACTCAAGTGGCTGCTGAGAGAAGATTTTGGGTTTACATTATTCTAAAAATAGTGACAACTTTAATCTTGATTAGTCCCTAAACATTCACAAAAAAAGAAAAAAGCAAGATACAGGCCCACAATGCTCTTGATTATCAACCATCCTGAAAAATGACCCCGTGCAAGATACCAGATTCACACAGCAGTCCATTCCTCTGTTTTATCCTTTTGACTTTGCAGGTGAGGTTAAGCATTCGTAATAACTTAATCTGCTCTTGAAGTTCCTTTTTCTTTTTTTTCATTCTTCGGATAAGAGGAACACAGACTAAAGGAGATTTACAGTTAGGTAGTCTTGGTCTCAAACTGCTGAAAGTTATTAAATATAAACTTACTTTTTCTATCCTCTTTTATGGCCCAGTGATCAGAATAATTGAGCTTCATGAGCAAAAGGTGTCTGTATTCAGTCTACTAAATTCATGGATGTTCCAGCTAGTAGAACATTATTCATCAGAATATTTTGGACACTAGTAGTAATCAAAGAACAATTGTTGTTTTCAAAATTTATTACTGCAAGAGTGTCTATCCTAAAAAGAATCGTAGTTTAATAGGCAAAGCTGTTAAGGTTGGAAGGCAGAAAGAGTGAAGCATTAGTTTAATACTGAAGTGCAGTAGCTCCCTACTAAGGAAAGGATTTTTTAGGCATTAGGTCAGTAATATGTTCTAAAAAAATATATGAGAAATGAGAAGCAGTACTTTTATATTTCCTAGCCATGGAAGGGTACTTCTTTTTAAAGAACAGGCTGGAGTGTTAGAGTAATAAGAGAAGTGAAAATGCCTGGGATTAATTAAATTACTTAAAAGGCAGTGCAATGATTGTGTATAAAGATATCTGAGGCAATTGGAAATGACCATAAAAATGCCTGGAATAACAGATGCTTAGGCCTGAAAATGATCAATAACATGACTGTGAGACAGCTGGTTTCATTAATTGAAGAAATTAGCTAACTGGTTAGGAACTTGCATCAGTTAGATCAATTAAAAACAACTAACTGAATAGAAGGAGAATTGTGCTTCACTGGTTCAAATAAAATAAGTTTAGTAAAATATTTAAGAAATCACAGATGGGTGTCTAATTAATAACAGGAACAATGACAAGAAAGGTCTTCAGTGGTTAAATGAGGAAAAAAGTTTGAGCAGACATAAGGGATTGAGTGCATTGAGGGCAGATACCTGAGGACCTTAGAGTAAGGGTTAGGTTAATTGAAATCTATTGGATCAGACTGTAGGGGAAGTGAATGGCTGTCTTGTGTGCAGCCTTTAGGATAGCTTAATCCTCATCCTCATCCACTTTTCCAAGAAGACAGGATTTTGGAATATGTGTCACAAAAATAGTGAGAGGCATGTTTAAAACATCTGCTAGGGTGCAAAAAAGTAGAGGTAGACACCATTCGTTTCTAACTGGAAAAATATGATCCACAAAACTTCATACCATGGATTTCCTAGGAGCACCAGAGTTAAATAACAATTTTCATTTTGGTGTGAAAGTTGGCTAAAACATAAAAACAGCTCCAGCAAGACCTTAAAGAGGCCTGCCAGTACCTAGAGGGGGCTACAACAGAGCTGGAGAGAGATTTTTAAAATGTTGTGTAGCAACCTGGTTCAGTGAAAGGTGTTACTGCCCAAGGCAGTAGGGGTTGGAACTAAAGGTTCTTTAAGGTGTCTCCCAAACTAAACCATTCTATGACTTTTTTTACTGTAGCTGCCTATTGCCCTTATGAGTAGGTAGTGCCTGTGAGCTATGAAAGAGTTTTTCCAGATTATTACTTAAACATATATAAAGAATTCACATAAAATACAGGATATGTATAGACTACATTTTACTATAGATAGAGGATATTATTAATATATAATATTAATATGGTTTGAAAAGTGCCAAAAATTAATTTTTTTCATTTCCTATGTAAACCGATAACTAAAAAATAAACAAAAGAACCTTTTAAAATGGTAATGTGTAGAATTCTCAAGTAACTGTTTTCAGCTTATTATTTGGGACTGGAGGAGGGAAAAAAGTGCACAACTTTATTACTCCTCCTACTCTACAAATAATTATACTAATTAATTTAACAGTTGTGGTATGTTCTTTTGATGGCTCTATAACTAGCTTCCATTTGCATTAATTCTCCTGGTAATTATGCTTATTAGAACATCATATATTTAAAACAACATTACAAGCACCCATCTCCTAAGGCCACGCCAGTATAATAAAGGTGTAGTGTTTTTAGTTTTGCCACATTGCAAGTACTTGACTCCAGACTTGACAAAAAGCATTTTGTATTCAATTAACCCTAATGATGAGCTATCAGACCTGTAAAATGCTGCTAGACATTACATTACCTAACACAACAAATGAATCCAAATTCTCAGCAATAGCAGGGTCGGATTCAGAACATTTGTTCTATATCGGAGCTTAATTCTGATAATTATTTTTATACAGAAAAACCCTATCATGGTAATTCTGTGCAAACCCAACTATATATGAGTATCACATTTTAAAATTCCAGCCTCGCAAAATCATGCAATCAACAAAGAACATTTTCAAACTCTTTTAAAATTATTTCTGCATTTTTACCTCTGAGACAAGACAATAAGCCCTATGACTCACTGATAAACTTCTTAGGTTCTAATGAGAATGTTCTATAGCTTTCAGGTACATCTTCCACAAAAGGTTTGGAAAGAATTTGTGTTAAGGAGGATAGAACATGTCTGCAAAGTAAGAACAGCAAGTCTCTTCTACAAAGGGAACTTTTTACCATTTTTGCAGGCAAAGGGAAAGAAGGAAGGACTTCATTCTTTCATGAGAATCGCTGTGACACTCTGTCTTTGGCATCTGTTTCTAGAACCAACCAGTCCTTGTTCCCATGATAAGGACAATATTGTATTGATCCCTTTTCAGAAAATATCAACAGAAAGAGAGGGAATTAAGTGACAGGTCTAAACTCAGAAAGTTGAAGTCTGCACCAATTAAACTCATCAGAAAAGAATTCTTCCACTCTCCTTAAATGAACTAGAACTTCATTCCACAGATTCCCTAAAGAATTCCACAGAAGCCCTAAAATACTACTTGTGCAACAATGAACTTCATCACATCAAGTGAATTCTATTAAACAGACCAGAGATCCCAAAAATAGGAAAAGAGAATTTATAACTCTTGAATGTTGCAGCTATAAAAAAGAAGACATATTATACAGAAAATGCACATTATTTTCAAGGAGATTTGATTTGTGTTTTCTATCTATATAGATACTTTTACTTTCTGTTCATCATCTTTGTCTTTTTTTGCCATCTAAAAATAATGTTGGTTTTCCTACTGAAAACACCTGTTGTTTTAATTGGCATGGGCAAAATGCTTTTAGTATTGAATTTAATTCCTCCTTGTCATCCATAATGGCTTCTTTACTCTCCATCTCTTTCTCTTTTTGAAGTCTGAGAATCTTTGAAAGAGTGGTACAACTCTTTTGCCCCAAGTGTTTAACTTTTTTTCTCATCACAGACAGGGACTGCTTTGGACTTCTAATCCCAAGGGGTATCAGTCTCTTAAATTTAAATATTAAGAACATAATAACTTTTGATTTCATATGTATAATATCAACATGTTAATTTTTTATTTTGCCTTCAATAACAAAGCATTAATTGCTGCTCTAAAGTTAATTTATTCCCCATATTCTGTCTGCTCTAATATGTATATTTTAGCTATGTGTCCTCAGACCACTCTGGATACCACTTTGAAGTGTTGTTCATTAATTAATAAAGGGTATTAATTACAATTGTTCCAACTAAGTTTTGCATGAGCAAGCTTGAAACTTTTTGCATCTTATTTCGTGAGACAGACCAGGAGAGGGATGAAGAACTTGTGTTACAAAGCATTTTATTACAATCATGTTTCTATGACACTAAGTGTACAAAAACTGGGATGCTTTCGTATCTGGATAACTTCTGAAAAAAGTCATACACTTGTGACTATGTGATGCCATTTTGATACACATACACAGAGTTTTAACAAATATACTGAACTGTGGCTTTCTTGCAATATGAATAGAAATTATACAATCCAGTTTCAAAATATCAGTAAAGATCTATTGTTTCCACAGCATGAGAAGAAATAAAATTCCCCTTTCTGAAGTTCAGATATGTTGCTGATACTGCAGGAAAAGATCTGGTGGAGGCTCCCCAGGCCTCATGCCAAAAATGTCTTTGAAATCTTATTGGAAAAAATCACAGCATATGTCCTGCTTGCATCTTCTGATTTGAAGTTAGAAACTTGAAGTTCTTACAGTAATCAAGTAGTGCAAGATTTTTTTATTTCAATAGTTTTAATGTTTTAATATATTTAAATATCATTAATTTCCACCTTGGAAATTGGTGATGGGTTTTCTCTGCTTTCTAGGTAGATAGTTGTAGTAAAAAATACAATTTTGATTTCAGCAATCATTCTGCAAAAGCTCCTTATAATGTGCATATGCCTTCAGTTTTTCTAGTACAAACATTAGCAAGTGTTATCCTGTGTTCTACACACAAAATATTAGTCCCTTGTATTAGCTCTCACCAGCAACACAGATATCCTTAAAAAATAGCAAATGAAGTCCTGCAGAAGCTTGCAGATAAATGTTCTGAAGCACTATGATAAAGGAGCCAACACAAGCCCACTTACTTTCCTCTGCCTTTCTCATTGATTGCTTAAACATCAAAATTACTTAATGTTCTCTAAGCAGAAAATTTTATATGCAGTAATAGAATTAGATTCAGTTAGGATAACATTTTTAATTAAGTAAGGTACTGGGAAATTCACCTTGAGAAGATATATTAGGATTGGTTTTCATGGATCTCGCTCTACTTGCTGGAACTATTTGCATGAAATTCAGTATTTGTTAAAGGATTAATAACATTGTATGAGAGGGCCAATAGGGAAAAAACTCTTGAAATACATATTTATTTATAAAGGGTTTTTTAAATTGTTGTATGTCCTTATAAGAATAATTGTGGGGTATGCCCAGCCACTGCCCTGGAGAGATCCGTGCTGAGATAAGAGATTTTGCAATCGCCCAGCAGGACTTGCTGGAAAGGCAACTACGGGTCATGGCGAGGAAAGGTAGACCCACAATCCTTTGGGAGACACTATGCAAATCATTCTGTAACCCATTGGTCTGTCCCAGACCCTCTGTAATCCATTGGTCCCTTTGCTGATCCCCTGTATCCCTATAAAAGCAAGATCAATTGGCCGCTGTTGCTCAGAGAGGGCTCCCGTCCCTGGCTCCCGCCTTCACCGGAGGGAACCCACAATAAAGCTCCCTTCGTGCGGAACCAGCCACACGGGCCTTCTCGTCTCTCTCCCTGGTCTGGTTTGGCCTGGAGGCTGCCCTGCAGAGCTGAGCTGGAATCACGAGCTGATATCACTAAGGAGCTGACAGCCTCTGCAAGGGCCCCTCTGCCAGCAGCTGAGGGAAGACACCGGACCTTGGGAAGGTGATTCCTTTCGGGACCATCTCCCCAGACCGGTCATCTCTTCCTGGGTCACAGCCTCAGACCCCATCACCAGCTGTAATAAATAATAATAGATATTTCAACTGGGATTTATATACAAATTGGAGTAGCATCTAGGTGGGAATTCCAAAGAAGGAAATATGCAGACCAAATGTTCGTCAGTGCCATCACAGAGAACTAACTGCATAAGGGTTTTTCATCACTCCAGATAAATGGGCATATGAGCTCCTCCTGGGAATGACTGGAAAAATGTTATCTACCTTTCCTGTTATGTCAGACTGTGTAACACATTGCTGCTTAGCCTAAACCTACTTTCTATCTTTCACTGTCCTTTGAAAAGCAATGTAAATATTGCCTGAGTAAGGAAAGCAGAACTGATCTCATAAATTCTGCGTTCACTTTTGTACTTCCATCTGATGATACTAAAACAAATATATTTTGAATGTGCCATATTGTATTTAAAATAAAATAAAGTTGTATTTAAAATAAAATAAAGTAGGGTGATTATTTTTGATTAAACAACTAACAGTTGGACCTAGCAGCCCCATAGAATGGTAAGAAGTTTCTAATTTTAAATGTGATTCAGAAAATGGAATATTAATCTTTTCTGAGATTAAAAGAGTAACTAGCTATATAAAGATACTCAGTAAAATTGCTTTATAAGTTATACACAGCTACTGGGAAGTAGGTCCTAAAATTCCGTTTATCCTCATGGTAAAAATTGTGATTTTGATAACATCAAGAATGAATGACACTGACATTCTGTATAAATGGAGCTGAGCTCTATTGCACTGCAAAAATAATTATATTTAAGTAATAAAACATATTTAAAACTTTTTTTCATTTTTTTTCCCCATCAGTTGATGAAGTACCTCTTTATGTACTATCACTGGTCTCAAAATCCTTATGTGATTTCATTCAGGCTTTCCTCACTTGAATATTCACTGTTAAGGTTCTGCTAGTGGGCTTTTCATCTCTTTCTACTCCGTGTTCATGGGATGCACTAAAAATTTGACTCTGCCACCAAATATCTGCATCCCAGTATTACATTTTCTAATGCAGAAAGTGGCCAGCAAGCTTTCAGATGGGTCTAGAGTTTAGTGCAGCACTACTGGACGCAACAGTCTGCTTATTACTCCACAGAGGCCAGGGCTGGGATGATAATGTCACAGATTTGATTTTCTCCTTTCACCATCCTAAAACGCACTAAGCAGTCTGTCTTGTTTTCCAAATTGTGGGGGTGAAGTCAGTTAGTGATTTTATATAGATATGGTAGTTAATAATTATTGTATGTGTCTCCATGAACCAGATAGACAATTTGAATTATTAATTATCTTCCTACCAGATCGACCTGGTGATCTATCCAATCACCATTAGGTAAGCAAATTCCTACATAAAAGACTTCTGTATCTATTCTTCATTTAAGCATTTTGCTGATACAGTAAGATAATATTATGGCTAGTGGTCTTAAAATTTTTATCAAGTTTACATCTCTATTATAGAGCTTTGCACAAGTCATATTTAGTGAAGTTTATAAAGTACTCAGAATTTGGCACTGGAAAGCAGAAAGCAGACTATGATTTATATTGATAGAAGAGTGACCATGCTCTGCAGAGAGAAGTGTGTTATACTTTGATTTAGGTGAAATAATGATTTGCTGTGACTTATGTAATTCAATGCATACAGATATCATAACACTCTTTCAACAAAATAGGAAACTAAATGAAGAACAGGTAACAAACACATTATTTCATTCATTGACAGTCATTTAAATCTGAATTTTACAATTTTTTTTTAAAATTCTTACTACATAACCGAATTAAGCCACAGGGTCTAGAAGCTGAATTCAAGGCCCTTAGATTGATCATTCACTATATAAATGCCCTTTAGCTTCTGAAGTCTAAATCCCTAATTTTCCTTCTATGCATGAAACCCTTTCCTTCAACAGGAAGCAAAAAGAAGGCAACAGAAAAGATCATTCCACAGTTACTACTTCTGCTATTTCTTCTGTTAATCAACCAAGATCTTAACCTGTTTACCTAAATACCACCTATTTTCCTAATGTTTTGAAGTAGGTTGAGTTGCAAATGCATAAGCATTATTACACATATATTTAGGGACATACAAAAGTAAAAGAAAATGTGATCCCTGTGAATGCATGACAAAAACATTTTATAACCGTTGGGAGTACAAAATAATAGATACTGTTGCAATTATAAAACTGGTCCGAATCTGATGTTCTTTTTATATTATAAAACTATATATATACACTGTCCACATTTATTTTCATTTTTACCTTCTGCTCCTGGTATTTCAAATCAAAGGGATTCTTCTTACCATTTCATTTTTATTTAGTATTTCACACATTATGTCCAATAATTCTGGTTTTAGAGAACAAAAATATTACATCCATAAATAGTGGTTTTAAACAACAAATAAATATCAAGAAGGATCTAGGCAGAAAAACTATATCATATGCAACAGATGGCATAAAACCTCTTGAAGGCTCTAAAGTCCTTCAGGAACAAAAAATTATACTACCAAATATGCTTGAAAAGGTGCCTGAATTAATGAGGATCTTCATGATGCAAAATATAAACCTCATTGATTTAAGGCATCACATCAAGCTCTTAGTATTATGTAATATTATTTGTTTTGATGTATCAATACATATTATTTTCAGTGGTTAAATTAAAAAAAACCCAAACAATATTTTGTTCAATGATGCTTATTTGTGATATTTACAAGATCTGCACTAACATATGCTGCACAATACCCATTTGGTATAGAAGTCCTTTTATGTGTTTCTTAGATGTTTTCCCTCATAATTTTTGGTACTTGGGTAACCTATGTTGGAATCATGAAGTACTGTACAGAATAAGGTTGACACCACCAGAAAGGGGTTCAGGTCCTGTGATTCACGCTCTATAGATGCCTTTCTCTTTTCATTTGCGAGTTATACTCATCAGAGTAACTAGAATTATAGTAAGACTAGAATCTTACTGAGGGAGCCCTTAATTGCAGTATATATGGGATACCTTAGGTGAAAGAGGTTTGCCTACTTCTAATTATTACTGTAAAGCTTTCTCAGTGTTGATATCTGTTCAAGGAAACCAGAAAAGACCAAGCCTACCTTTCATAAAGTCATGATGACTGTCATTATTGAATTACATTTTCAGCCTCCAACTTATTATTAGAAATCCTAAATTGTGTGCAAGTCTTAGAAGTGATATTAGTTACATTAAAATTCAAAACAGTTGTTCCCCTGGTTTGCCCTTTTATGCTTTTTCTCCCTTCTGTTTCTGCTACTAATAAAATGGCAAATACAGCACTAGAAGTTTTTCACTGGCAGAATAAAAGTTTTTTGTCACTGGAAAACCAGTATGGGAAAAGCCCACAAGTTGTATCATTTCTGTTTTCAGACAAAATAGAAAGAATGTACTTATACAATATGGTTATGTAAGTAAGGAAGAAGTGATACAGTTTTAAGATTTCATCCTGTTAAGTCAAAAATCCCTTATACTTTAGTCAAGAATCATAAGGCAATTACCTTGGGAACTCTTTGCACAACTCAGTTTTAACAAATATTAGAGAACTGGAACAATGCTAAGGAATAAAAGCCTAGTAACATATGCTTAATCCTATAAAAAGATAAAAGAGGATAAACCAGAGGACAACAGTTTGGTGTTACTCTTGTGTAAAATAGCCAAATGGTTGTTTTTGCACTGTACTAATAAAGATTTAAAGCCAGCATGGTTTCATGAAAGGATGGTCTCAGTTTTTTTGGTAGGATTGTTTTTCACAAAACTGCACATTCCTTAAAGTAATTCTATTGCTTTGACACACCTTCTCCTCCAAGGCATTTTAATTCTATGAAACATTTTTATTAATAAGATTACATTAGGGAATTAATCAGTAATGCATCAGAGGGACTAAAAATTGTCTCACTGACTTATCTCAAAATATAATTGTTACAGATGAGGTAATAATGAACAGGGACATTTCTGCTGGGGATCCTTAAGTGACAGATTTTTGGTTCACTCTATAGTACTTCCTGTTATGATCTCAATAAATATAGGAAATCTTAATTGAAAAAGTTTGAAAATTACACACAAAAGGACAGAAAATATTGAGAAGGAAAAGTTACTAATGCATACTCCGCAGTCACTGGATTCACTGACATCCTCATATCCTTCCTAAAGTCATAACTCTGTTCTCAGTGTATAATCGTACTGCCTCTTGCTGAAGTGCATGGAAAGACACTGCAAATTATTTTAAATTATATTTTTACCTTACCCCCTCGCCCCCCCCCCCCAAGAAAAAGGGGACTCACGTTTTGAGTTAAAATATTTGCACAATATGTGGGGTTGGAATATTTTCATGCATTCCTGATAGTCCTTTCTATCTTTCACCTTTGTGAAGTGATTCCTATCCCTCTTAGTGTTTCTCTGCATGGGCCCCAGGGAGTATAGGATCACCTGTGCTGTCGGTAAACATAACATACACAGCTCTACATCTAGATGGTGGCTATAATCAAATCTTGTGTTTCATGGTTTCAGCTTGGTTCTTGTAAAAGTCAGGATTTTTTTTCCTTCTTTTCCTGCAGAACTGACTTGAAGTAATCAGCTTTTCTTTCTTTCTTTTCTTGTCCTTATGAAACATTACAGATTTTAGACCAAATAAACTGCCCTAAAGTTTACAGAGAGAGTAGACAACAATGTGTCAAGAATTCCATTCCCTTGACTGACTCAGCAAGTTATGATCACAATGAAATCTCAATCTGGGAACGAAAACATTTTTTCTTTAATATTGGCAGAGAAATTACTATTTCAGTGCCAAAACTTGGATCATTTTCTTGAATTGTTTGGCTATATCATATTCCAAACCATGATTTCAAAGTCCTTGATTTTCTCTCCTTATGGTGCAATCCAAAATTTGAGTCTTGACAGGCTTTAATCAAGGTAAAAGCTGTATCACTTTTTAGCTAGCAACATACCAGAAATTATGATTAAAATATCCAGGTGTCCTATGCTTTTAGCTCTATGAAATAGTTAAAATCATTCTTAGTGCCTAGATCTTGTAAATTACCAGTCTCAGGTTTAATTGAGGAAGTTATATTGTTCCAAATAATGAAATTTAAAAAATGGTTTGAAAACAGTTAATTCTAAATAATTTTTGAAAATCATATGACTAGTTTTGGTTCTGCAGAATATTAAAGTTTGCCATACAATCATTGGAGAGGAAATTACCCTCTTTGCTTGGCATATCTAACCAGAAGTCACTCTCTGAATAGCATATGAAGTCTGATTTCTACTCCCCACCCATTCAATGAGTTTGGCCTCTTTAGAAAATCAAGAGACTGCTGTCAACCTCTGTAAATGGAGTATAAAGGCAGTGCTATTTCTTTTCAGAAGCTTTATGAGTACAAAGGATACCTGTCCTCATCATCTACAGACCAGTAAGAAACCAGCAAAATAGAACCAAATCAGAAATTCCAAGTTAAAAATCTTTTGAACATACATGGAAGTAACTCTTAAAATTTAATTCAGTATGATGCATAAAATGGATATCACTGTTAATAGAAAGAGAATCATAAATTCACATTAGACAAGGTAGAGATATATTTAAATTTTGGGAGTGTCAGAAGGAGTTGAATCATAAGGACACAATATCTATTTATCTATTTATCTAGCTATCTAGCTATCTAGCTATCTATCATCTATCTATCTATCTATCTATGTGCTTGTCTGAATAAGAGCCTCGGGTTCAAGGTGAAATCAAAGCTCTATGTAAGGTTTCCTACATATCTGGGCTCTGTCTAAAAAGCAGAAACTCCATCTCTTCTGATCTTATAGTGAGAGGATAAGTAGCAACACAACATCAAGCTCTGTAGCCCTTTCATTACTTAACCTTGATACAGAACTCTGAAAACGCAAAGAAAGTATAAACATAGCATACTTTTAAAAGAACTTTAAACACATGCATATGTTGCTTTTCTTCTATTTTGCTTCTGTACTTGTTTTTGGTTTTTTGCATTATTATCAAATCAGTTTCTAGTGACAGAAAACTCTGTTATCATTTTTTTCTTGTTGACAGTGGCAGATGACAGTAATTGATTTATTGTAAAATTCTGAGGAAGTTAAAAAAGAATGGACATTTTTAAAACAAATACATTTCTCCAACATATTGAGTGTTCATAAACAATCAGTATGGAAAAATTAATAAGCACCATACACAAAAAAAATACAAAACCAAAAATACAAGAACCCCAAACAAACCACCAAACAAACAAACAAACCAAACAAAACCAGAAATCACATCTTGCAGGATGAATCCTTGGTGTATCCATGGATGAATGCTGTGCGTCCTGGTCAACACCTCTGAACTGTGGGCCCCAACCTTTGTCCATACTGGGAGATATATCACAGCAAACCATCACTCCCTCTCTGCTGCCATTCTCTGTTTCCTTTGGAAGAAAACTCAGGGGCATAACGATGTGCTGCTCAGGGCAGTCTCCTCACTCTGGACTTGCATTGTACTCTTGTATTGACTGTACTGTGTAATATAGTCACAACAGCAGTTCTGAACAGGAAGACTCTGCTTTAGAAACCAGGCATGCCTATTGCTTTTTAATATTATGATCCATCATACTGTTATTTTAAATATTTACATAATATTATTTTTGCAACATTTTTCCTTGGACAGGACAGAAGTCAGTTCACCATATTAAACATGGCCTAATCTGGCTGTATTTTCTCTTCTCCTCTGCCTAGTTTCCCCTGCTTTATTATTTTTCCTTAAAAATCACAGAAGTCTTTATTATATATGTGCCTGAAATATATTCACATATGTGAACTCCTGACCTATCTGGTTTGTGTTTGACATAGGAACACAGCTCCCGCAGAGTGCATCGGGTAGAAAATCAGGCAGCGCAGAATCATTACCACAGTGCTACAACAACCGGTAGTTCTTCTGACCATCCCTTAAACTTCAAGTTATACTCCTAGATAGCACTAAAAATTGCTAGAACATAATCTTCTACATTTTTTTGGTAAGAGCAAGAAGAGTTAATTAAAGTTTATATCGTATAATTATCTGCTACTTTTCATAAATTAGAGCAAATAGCATTTTCTCTTTGTTTGGTTGGGCTTTCCTCTGTTTTATCTGATTGGTTTTTCTCCAAAATGAAGAACTTTTAATCTCTCACAAGTGACCTCAAAGTGTGGTACAGTGAATTTTCTTTTTCTACTTCATATATACTGTTCTAATTGTCAGAAAAAATAGACTATGTGATGAAAAATGTCCATGCTCTAGCTATACCTTAGGCAAAAGGACAGCTTAAAAAAAAACGTGTCACCAAGTGATTACAAACTAGAACACCCGCAGTAAAACTTTCTCTTTTTTTTGCGCTTGACCCTCGTGAGTCACCTAGCTGCCAGTACTGCAAATCATTTATTGATTTTTTTGTATCCAAGGTTTTTCTTTTCTCCTCTTTCACTTATATCGGAGAGATCTATGACACAGCAACTGTTATTTTGACTAACGCTATGAAGGCACATGAAAATATAATTGCACATCAAGTATGTTTATTACAGTATGAATAAATTAAGTGAAGACTCAACAACTGGAGGAAAATGTATCACTTGAAGAAAATATATTTCATAAACAGTGAAAAACCCTCAAACACTAACAATATCAAAGAGCCACAAGGCTCCATACTCTATTTTAAATGTCTAGTTTCTCATTGGAAGTAGTACTCTATGTTTCATTTTGCATTTTCTGATGCAGTTACAGATGCAAAGCATGTATGAGAAATTTTAGATATTGCAGCTTGTTACAGTGTCATTGCTAAAAACCATATACATGCATCATGTTACCCAGGCCATTTCCTATAAGTATGCCCATCTCCAAAGAGCATTCAAATCATTTATAACATTTCTTCTTTATAGTTTTAAAACATTTCCATTTTTACAAAGGCGTGGCAGATTTTGCTCAATCCAAACCTTTTTTTTAAAAAAAGAGTGTGCAGAGAAGCTCCACAGTGTTATGCTTTAATTCTGAGGTATAAAAAACCCCCCACTTCTATACAAATGCGTTTTAAAAGTCTCTCTATCTGTGTTCTGATTCCACACACAGAAGAAATCTATCACTACATTATATTGTGGAACTACTGCAGGCTATCATTAGCATTTTAATAAAGTCCACAACTGGGTGTCATGATACAGAAATACAGAGAACTATTCTTTTAATATCTCAAACGAAATCATTACTCTTACTCTTGTGATAGTGTGAATCTTGTATTGCGTGGCTCAAGCCACAGAAAAACCCCTGCTCTCAGGGTGTTTAAATCATTTATTGGCATATCAGTAGTATTTTATTGATCTTGGTACAGCAGACTAGAGACCTACAAATTGGCATCTGTCTTCTTTTTTAATCAAATTTCCAATAGTACAATATTCAAACATTTTAAAACAGTACTGAAAGAGTAAAGCATTTTGTTTTTCATAAAACAAGCTGAAGTAAGGTGTTTTGTGTCATGAGATTGAATATATCCATCATTACTCCATACGTATGCTTATTTTAAAAATGAAACAACTTCCTTTTCATGGTGTACATTAATTTTCAAATCCACTCTTGCAATCCGAGTGTATATACTAAAAGACCATCATTTATATCTTAAACACAAATAATATTTCTGGCCTACACTTTCTGCCTTTAAAGAAATTGACTGTTAGCTAGTTTTAAGTGTCAACCTCATCAAATTTCTCAGTGAAAAAGGAAGCAAATGTAATTATTTAATTCTGCAATTCTGTAATTTGTTATAACTGCCTTCCTTCATAAATCAAAAAAACCTGCTTTCATTAATGTCAGAATAAATTTCAATTTTACAAGTTTGCAAGAAAGGGCAAGATAATATAGTCATTTTGATGTCGATTTGGCCAAAGAGAGGCAGAAACTTTCCTGATTATTACTATGGATACGTGTAAAAAAACAGTTGGCATTTTCAAAATCTGGTGTAGCCAATCTGATACTTTCAAGTCTGTAATAATCCACAGCATGCATACATGTCAGTATTTTATCTAGTAAGTGCTTTTGCAAATGATGATATGAGCTCAGCTTCTGCTTCTATTAACAGTGAAATTTCTTGCAAGGTTGACAGAGGAGGTGCTTTGGTGAGAAAGCGGTTATTATGCTTAGAGATCATTTACCTCTCCATGGATGTTAAAGCTGCTGATGGATGCTGTGAGGGTCACCAGAGGACCAAGGGATTCCTCCTGCCCAGGTGCTGGTGCCTCAAGGCTCAGGGTTATCCAGAGCTGGATGATGGGCACAGCTGCTGCATTCCCATTTACAAGTCCAGCCAGCAGCAAGGCTGAATGTCCCTCCCAGACATGCACAGAGGACACTGACACAGCTGTCTGCCTCACTGCCACAGCCAGGTAACAGTGGCTTTTAACAACACCCACGTGTACTGGGTGTATGTCAGTCACCAGAGCTGATGTCACACACAACCTTACAGGGCCCGCTTCTGTTGTCCTTCAGTCAATCAGGCCTGAAGCTCACACAAATGCTCCTGTGCTCTGGATTTGCACATGCACATGCACACACACACACGCACATACATGCACACACGTTCACAGATCCATCGAGCATCACCATCCTCTGTCTGATCGCTACCCTTATGGCTTTCCAGACACTCTAACCTGTTCCACTGATTTCCCACTCACTGTCTGGTCCAGCCTGGTGACGTCTAGCAAACACACATGAACTCTCCCACTTGTCTTAGTCTCCACACTCATTTTCCCCCCCAGTACTCGCATGGACCCTCTGCATTGTCCTGACACCACTTCCTTGCCATCTGGCCCACACCCACACACATCAGGTCAGAGGCAGCCATGCAGGCAGTAGTCCCTGTGGCTGCTGGCCTGTAGGTACATGGATCCTATCTGTACTCCATCTGGTGCTGGGATCCTCACTTGCTCCAGCTGCCTGGCACCACGGGCACAAGGGCCCTGTGGCCAAAGCTTTGCCTCTGGTTTCCAGCACTTGCACCAGTCACTGAAAACCTCCAGCTGCTCCACAGCTAACACATGGAGCTGTATGAGCCAGGTGCCTCCCAGCTGCTGACTCTGAGCTCCTCACTCCTTCCTGGGACCATGAATGTGGGGGCTTTTTCCAGGGTCTTACTCCTGTTGCTGGTACTTCTCAACTGTTCCAGCCTCTTAGACCCTGCAGTACCCACATATGGGTTGAAAAGTGAGATTATATAGAAAGACCATTAAGAATGGATTCAGAAAGAAGATTTGACGGCTGCAGCTATTGAGCAGCCTGGCAACTGTTTACATGATCGTTTAATATTTGCCTCTCTCTATTGTTCCTCACTCGTTACCGCACCTTAAATATTTCTCAGTAAGTTTTGCCTAGTGCCACATGCTCCCTCAAATACCCAAATCCTCACATTCATCTTATTTCTGCCTTCTTATCAGTTATAAAGCCCAGGTTCTTATCAGTTTTAAAGTTCAGGCTGGCCTTCTCCAAGCCTGTGTTCCATCAATTGGCAGCTGAACATTTTCCATTATGGTTTATCAGGTTTGTGACTCTGTGATTTTGCTTATTGCTTTCCCTTTCACTTGTTATCCCATTGAAAGTAGAAGTTCCTTGATCTGCCAATCTTAACAAAGTAGATGGTCTCACAGACCACACATCCTTACATAAACATTTTCTCAGTTTTGTCAGGTGAGGGCTATTCCTACAATTGTTGCATGGTCACCTGATGTTATGAAGTGGAAGTGCAATCATAGCAGCTGTCCTTTTTTATTTACAGTTTGGATTACACCAAACCTAATTACTTTGATGTATTGTAGCCCACCTGCAGAGTATAGTGGCATTTTTTTCTTATTAATAAAGGATGGGGTCATTTTGTACACCTATAGAAACAATAAATTGTTTCTGAATATTCAATAATTTAATATATGTCATAGATTAAATGTTTGTCTATTTTCAGGACTTCATTTATGACAGAACAAGCTTGAAGCATGAAAAGCCTTGAAAAACACTAGAAAGAAACTAGTTTCTCATAGGAAGCCATTTTATAATATGTACGTTTTTACATATAATTTGGAATTCTTAAGAGAAAGAATCATCCATTACCCAGCATAAAGACATTTTAGTGAATATTCAATCTATTATGGCAGCCATAGTAGTTACACAAAACCCATATAATGTAGTCAAGTCTTTAGAATTTATGACTATTAATTTATGCTATTATGTAATTTTGGAGCCAGGAAAGTTTCCTTAACTATTTCCTTAACTATTAGTTAGAAAGAGATAGATACAAGAAAAGAAAAATATAGATAGAAAACAGAAAATAATCAAAATTTATCTATGTTGCTGTTCTTTTCTGTCAATATCAACAGTATTTTAAAGGCAGTTGTTTTTCTGTGTGTATGTCTTCCATCAACATATATGCTCTAAAAATCAATAAAATATCCACAAGTGAAAAGCTTGATATTAAGTTTTTGAAGGGACACTTTATACCATTGCCCTATATCATCTCCATGTCCTTCCTATACATAAATTGAGTATTTCCAAGAGTTCATTTAAAAAAGGAAAGGACAGAAACAAGAGCAACTTTTCAAAGTCTCCAGTCCATAGAGCTTTGCTAATACATAGAAAGAAATTAGCAATCCACACACAATAGCGATCTGGTGAGTGCCTGTGGGACTGTAGCTTTGCAACAGAATTTGGATCTGTATCTCCCTGCACAATTCTAAAAGAAAGACAATGGATTGGTTTTTAATGAAGGCATATTGTTAGTTTCAGAAGAAGGGCAATAGCAGTATTTTTTGTTCAGGTACAGCTGAATAAACATCAACTTCATAATATTTAAAATATATATCGAGAAATAAAAAGGTTATTTCTTTTCAGCAATTCTAGATTGAACCTATTATTACTTATCATCTAAACTGTAATATCATTTTTGTTTTCCATAAATACTTAGGAGGCCTCTAATCACAGCATCCTGGAAAGAGTTATTGCTGTGGTGTTTCAAAGCTTGTGATTATCTTTTGGCAAAGATAGTGTTGTGTTTATGCATCCTATATTCTGCTGGTTCATACATACAAAATAATATTTCAAAATGTCAAATGGAACAATTTCTTTTAAGTTTGAAATCAACACACTTAGTCCTTCATTATGCTGTGTGGAATACATTTGATTTCTGGCAGAGAAAATAAGATGTTACTGTAAATGTTTCAGGCTAGACCAATATGGAAATAGCACTGATTTAACATTTTAAAATTCCGTTGGGGCTGTAGACTTTTTATATTCAAGACTCCCACTGATTTAGAAATGGCTGGAGACACATGGCATGAATGTAGAGACTTAGGAATGGTCTCTTTATTCTTTTCTTTTCTTTCTTTTTTTCCCTGTGGAATAGCACAGTCTATAGGCAAAAAAAAAATCATTAGCAAACAAGTAAATTTTAGTGTCAAGACTTTTCTGTTGCAGAAGATAACAACATGGAGGATTTCTGTTCATGTCAGCTACTAATATCCTTTTTTTAGCATATGCATTATGTTACAAGGTAATTGTGCAGACAATGATGTGTCCACTTTTACAAGTCATGAAGTGGGAAAATACAATTTCTTGAACATCAAAACCCACTCAGAGTTTAGACAGGGGTAAGGGAAATGGTATGTTTGAAGTTATACGGGAAATTTCCAAGAAAATGAGACAAAAACTGATTTCATTAAAAATAAGAAATTAAAAAAAAAAAGGACTCATCTGAAGCTGTGTAAGAATCTGAGGGAAAGGAAAAAGTTATATGGGGCTTTTTTCTCACTCATCTAGACCTTCAGATCACTGTCTAGCATATCAAAATATAGAAAGCACTAGTATAGATCAACTGATAAATCATACTAAGGCCAGGCTGGATGGGGCTTTGAGCAACTTGGTCTCACATAAGGTGTCGCTTCCCATGGCAGAAAGTTGGAACTAGATGATGTTTAAGGTCTTTTCCAACTCAAACCACTCTATGATTCCATGAGTGGTTCTTGCTCTTTAAAGGTGTTCATGGCAGCTTTCCTCTTATCACGGCTAAGACACTGTTGCACAGCTGACGCAACAGTTGCAGTCAAAAGCCCAACTCCCAGAGCTTAAATTTAGAAATAAAATGAGATGGGGGAACAAAAGCAAAATCCAGAGTCCTCAGCTACATACAATATAGAGGAAGAATCATGTATTTCAAAAAAATGGATCCTGCAGAGTCAACATGGTAAGCAAGAGCTGCAGAACATGTCTTACTAACACGGTCCAGCTCATGGCTTGAGCTGGAGCCAGATAATGTTTCTGTCAGGATGATACCACTCTGCCTTCCTGCAGAGGAGCAAAGGAAGACTGAACCTGCTTCCCGGCAGAAAATGCCCTAAGTTCCCCACCCGCTTTGCTGTGTGGTCAGAATCCTACCAATCCTCCTGTTGCATCCATTTGACAGCAGAAGCTGAGGTTGCACAAGAGAGGTTCAAGTCAACTTTCTTGCCTAATGGACCTGTACAATTCCTCCCCCTCTCTAGGCATCTCTGAGATGTAAAGCCCTGCACTTCATTCAGCCCTTCTGTTACTCAGGCCTCCCATGAAGGGTGCAGCCCAAGTCTCCTCTGACAAAAGCAGAGGTCAAGCGTTCCCTTCAGATCAAAGCCAAGTGATTTTAGCCAACAGTTCTACAGTTGTGAGCTTTAGATAGGCAGCTGTACACTTGCATCCAAATATTTCTGTTCCTGACAGGAACTAAATTCACATTTTTGACTCAGTAAGGTCAGTCTAAAACCATTAAGCTATAATATATTTTTAAAAAGAGATAAAACAGTTGTTCATCTTTGCTTGGCATATTAGAGGATTAACTGGAATCAGAGGAAAAAAGGACAGTCATAAGGACAATCGATTCTCTGACCGAGTGATAAAAGCATTTTTTGGAGAATGAACTATGTTCTATTCCCCATTTTTAAGAGTGATTAGAGCTTTTTGTAACCCTTGCCTCTATTTTTATTTAATAAAAGGTGCATTAACTTTTTATACAAAGAAGCATAATACCGACACATTGAAACACAAATTTGCAACCCATTTTATTTCCTTACCAGGCATATTGGGTGAGCTCTAGCTGACCCAAAGGCATGAAAAGAATATAATTTTTAAAAAGTGGTGATTCTTATTATGATTATAGAGGAGTATGCAAGATTCTTGTTGTAGTAAAAAGAATGTACATTCAGTGGAATAATAATCTTTTTATTTTGAATCTTGAACTATTTATGTGTCTCCTCTGTGGTACTTCTGTGCCACCCATGCTTGATATCATTTTTGAACTACACAGATATTGCAGGACTTTTATGTACCTATTGTACCTAGTCCCCTCATTGTGATGAAAATGAGAACAGATACAATGCTCCTAAAATGCAACTGAACATTCCCTGACTCTTAAATCAATTGTTTGCTGGAAATCGATCAAAATACCTACTTCAAAACAAGGGCTTCCACACTAGCTTTTGTTGAAATAATGACACCAGAGTAGATATTTCCATACCTTGTCTGATGCAGGAATCCTGAGACATATTATTCTTAAATTTCCTATGCCCTCATTATTATTTTTGATCTTTACTCCCTGCCTCCATCCCCATTTCCTCCAAATGATTTATTGTTAGAAGATTTAATAGGATAATAGAGGCCTACAGAAATGTGCAAACCTGCTCTAAACAGTAATAACTTCAGGTTGTTTTGAGATTAGGAGAAACACAGGAATGCAAAGAATTTAATTAACAAATCTTTTAGTAGTGCTAGCAGAAGAGACTACCTTTAATAAGAATCCATCACTGATAATTACTTTCTAGCCTGAGTAAAAACTTTGTATGTCAGAATGGTAAAACAGGATTGTTTATCTATTGTAATTATATGGAGAAATAAAGATATTTTCGGTGATCAGACTAATTGCTTCTGTACAGATAAAATGGAAGAATTAAGGAAAAAAAATAGAAAATATGTGGGTTTTCTTATTGAAGTAATTGAAGAGTCAACTTAAGCTAATGAGCTAAAATACAAGTCATAACTTGAGAGAGAAGAAAAAGAAAGAAGAAACCCCAGAAACTTGAGTAATGTTAGTTGATAACAATAGAATTCAGACACTCAGTTTTCTTATTATGTATTTTGCCCAAACTCTGTGTTAGTTATATAGAACTAAACTGTCCACAATAAGCAGAGAACTTCTAGGCCTCATTAGATCTCAAGTTTCCCAGTTGCAAGGACACATATTCACTAGTCCACCCTTAAAAAAAGAAACATGCTTTTTCTGTGCTCTTAATTGGCGCCGCTTTAAAGATCTATAAAGTGATAGCAGCAGCACAAGTCCTTTGGAATAATTCTTCCAGCAGTTGGCTTCTGTGATCTGTCTGAGAAAGTCACAGGAAACAATGAGGTTGCTTCCTGAAGCCTATTTTCTCAGTCTAGTAGTTTCTCCAACAGCTACTGAATAATGATTTATTGGAAATCCCAAATCCATCTGCCTTTTGAACTCCAGCAATGAGATAACACTTTTTTGAACTCTTTTTTCTCCTTTATTAAGTCTTGCAGTATTTATTTAATCAGGACTTCTTTTCCCCCTTTCCCTCTATTTTTAATGAGGAACAATTTGCTGTTTCTGGAACTTGCAGGTGAGCTTGGCAGAAAAATATACCTATCCCTTTTCGTCTGCATCACCTACCCAGAAACTAGCTCTTGTAACTGAACTAGTTAGCCCTGCTTCTTCATACTGTCTAGAGCACTTGGATGCTCTTCTGAGTTCAAGACACATAAGAATTTGATGCATTTTCAGCCTCCCTGGAAAAGAATTTGGAGTCAGGGGATAAATGGAAGGAGCATCAATTTCCCACCCTTATGTTTAACGTAATACAGAAAAGCAGACAGCTGTGGTTTTGCAGTGATAGACTAGCAGTGTAAATAGCCATCCTGAAGTAGCAACATACACATCACCTTTAATTTAACGAAAATAAAGATACTGTTTATTAATTTTAAATCATATTTCAAATCCTTCTAAATCCCGGACCTTCTCCTATTATTTCTACGCAGCAGCAATTTGTTCTAAATTTAATTTGGACAAAGTAAATCTAATACATGCCAGTCTTGATGACTTTCTTGCTATTTGCAGTACCTGTTCTGCCACTCTTAAGACTCTTCCTCTGACCTGAGTGACTGCCTTCCTTCATGTCTGAGTGCCAGCTAAGCTCTGAAAGTCAACCACAAGATCCCTATACTCAGAGAACTGGGCAAGTCAGTAGTTTTCTGTTATAGCCACTCTTAAAACACACTTTAATTTATCTTGTGGACAAATCTGCCTAGTTATACACAACCAGAAGATTCATCTCTCTGTTAGAGTATCAAAACTGGCTCTTCCCTTAAGAACATAAATAAAATATGCTGTTCTGCCAGTAATGCTTTGGAGCACAGACAGGCAACAGTAAGCAGTTAGCAAGAAAACAAGAACTGGTGTAACTCCCTCTTAGAGATAATGAAGGCTTAAGATCTCCTTGGAAAGACAATTAATATCTAGGGAGTTTATCGTGGTAATTAATTTTTCTAGGCTTTCTGGAAAATAAGTACAAAATCTCAAGCCTGCTCCACAGAAAAGATGATATGGTTCTTTGCAAAGCTAATTGAAAAAATGTTACATAGCTACAGCAACAGGATTAGCAACATCAGAAGCAGAGTAGGGTGAATAAGTGAAGTGTCCTGTATTTACCAAAGTTCTTTACAGAGACTGGAAAGGCTACTCTTCAGTAACAGTGTTGTGGACTTTCCTATTACTTCACAGTCAAACCTAACTAGCTGTGGTTTAAAACCAGCAGAACTGATAGGCTTTGCTGTATAACTGTTCTGTTGCTGCCTAGCATCTTATATTTTATCACATTACTTAGGAGGAATCCCCCATGGAGTTCTTTATGGTAGCAAATACTAGCAGAAATGTCAAATGAAGGATTGCAGCGCATGAAAGGAGGTATTTGATTTGCTGTACTGATTTGGTTTTGAATAAAAACAGACTGGTTTTTGTTTTAATGCAAAATATGACGTAAAGTCTCAGAAAAGTCAAAAACTTTATGTTTTGTTTCAATGGGCATTTGATCTACTTATATTATTTGTGCACACCCATTATCATGCCGAGCACAAAAGAACCCCCTTCAACTTGTTCATGACCTATTTTTAATCTTTCTCTAATCCCGCTGTTCAAAAATATAATGAAACACACCATGATGTCACAGAAATCACAGAAAACACATCTTTGAAATTAAAAATAATCTTGGAGAGTTTACACACCTTTGGAGTTTCTTCTGGCAAAATCTGTGGAAAATATCAATATGGCATTATGAAAGGAGAACCTTTGCAAAGGACTGTTGGATAGACTTGTAGAAGTGTCCAGGTACCTAGAAAGCATGGATGATACATGAGGTTTCCAAGAATTTTCTGATTTCACTGATTTAAAGGAAAATTTTCTTCACAGGTTCCTTCGAAGATACATCTTGTAACTCCAACTGCAGTGAAACACTTTTGAATATGCCTTTAGATACGAGTTTGACACTTTAGGCACTTAAATTATTTTCAATTCTTGCTCTACACCTCTAGCAAACTTCAAGGAGAAGGAAGTGGGAAACAAGGAAAAAGCAGACACCAAGAACTCAAGGCTTTTTCCAAAGGTTACTTGACATTCTTGTATGCAGAGCCAGTGGGCTCATGTTGGGTGTTGAAATGGGGATTAGCTTTGACACCGCTCAGTTTTGGCCACCCAAATAGTCTATTTGCTAAGGCATTCTCTGTTGCCTTTATCATCAGCAGGTTGGAGTAAGTTCCTGCAGAGGGTAGTTCAAGGGATCCTGAGGTGGAGTGTTTTCAGTGCTGGGATCCTGGCTGGCTACTTTACCTAGCTAAAGCAGGTAGTGAAAGTTCCACAAAGTCAATAGACCCTATAACATATTTTTTTAACTATTAGTTTACAATACAAAAATACTATTGTAACAATAGAAACCATTTGAGAATTTCCAATTGTGGGCATAGCATAGCATGGTAATTTTTGATGCATGATTTAATTATTAAGGAGCACCAGCATTATATTAGCCATTAATGTTATTGAAAGCATATTTTGACTCCCTCTCAAAGTGGGAAAACTTATTTTCAATTCCATCAATACTAACTTTGTATTCTCTGTTCACATTTAACATATTTTAGATTTAATATAAGTTCCCCTGTGTGAAAATTCAGAATTGACCATAGGGTTACTGTGTTATATATAGAATACACAGAAGCCTGTTGTCTTTCCATGGATGTAACTATTTTATTTCTTCTTAATCCCAATTCTTTCATTAAAAATTAAAATGTGGACACCATTTTAATTATGAGTTTAAATGCATAATGAACTGAAAACCTAATCTTACTTCTACAGCTTTTGGCATGGAGTCCTATACATCTCTAGACTTCATTACAAATAGAAGTAAGCAGCCTACAAGTGACCCTGTGTTTGCCTCTAGTGAATTCCAGTATATTCTTTTATATTTATTGTCTTGAAAGCATAACAATTTCAACATAACTAGAGAATTGAATGAAAATTGAAGATACATAAGCCCTGAATAAATAAAATATGTTGCTGAGTGATGGGAAAAAAGAATTTTACTCAAATGCCAGTAATATATGCAAGGGTCCAGTCAGCTTCCTACAGGTATCAGAATGACTATTTAAGTATTTCCCAGAACAGACAAAATTCCATGAAGAGATCATTAAGGGTATTATGCCTCATAATACTCAACTCATTTTACTAGAATATAAAGAATGTAAGAAAAAATACATTCTGTTCCCTCTCCTGCATTAGAGGAAGAACAGATTTGAACTTGGATCCTTTGCTTCAGCTGAACAGCTTAACAGTCTTTTCTTTCAGAAAATTTCAAATTAGGTATGTGTGAGATGTCTCATATGGAGCACTGAACTATCCTGGAGGTTAGAACACACAAGCAGAAAAACTGAGTTCCAGTTATACATTCAAATTATTTACATAAAGCAGAAAAACAATGCATTCATAGATCCAACAGAGAAGAGCCACTTACTCAATCCTTGCACAGAAAAAGAAGAGCAAGACAAGGTGGGGGGTGGCCTTGGGTGAGGTAGGTGGGGTTGGATGAAGTATTGATTAAAAATGTAACATTTATTTATCCTAAATTGACCAAGTGTGCTGCCTTCTGAAATGCTGTATGAGAAGCATGAAGCTTCAATCCCAGAAACTTTGAGACATCCCAAATTCTGTGTTTGATAGGGCATTTTTTTGGTGAATTAACCACTCACTAAGGAAAAACCAATCATTCAACCCCACTGTGGCTGCCTAGTATCCCAGGAATACTGATTTGATATTTTCTAATATTGATTAGCTGCCATTTGTCTTGGGATAACTTTCAGTGAGTGATACAATTGTGAATTATGTAAACACAAATGCAGTAACAAATGTCTCTTGCTAATGTTGATGGTTTCTTAGTAATTGTATGTATAATTCCTGTAATTACAATGTTATTTATTATGTTAATTTACTAGAGAGTTCCCATTAATTATTTCTAAATGTGATTGGACTGCTTGCTATTTCTGACACTTGATGCAGTTAGGAATGACGTGGACCACATTTTAATTAATCTTGCTATTGTTTTTTATGTGCTGTACTGTGCGCTGCTTATTTTACAAGTTTTTGTGGGTTTTTCTTTCTTTTCTGCCTTTCCTGGTGAAGTAGCTTGTTGTAAAGATGCAGCATAGAGCAAAGGCATTTGCCAAGGCTTTTTTTAAAAAGCAAGCAAACAAACAGTAGGAGCCTTAAAAAAATTATGTATGTATACATATAAAGATCTATCTATCTCAGAAACCAGATATAAATTACACATGTAAGGCCTTATCCTCATATTTTAAAATGGTGAATTAACCTCTTGGGAAAGGTACTGGAGGTGTTACTGAGCACTATTGAAAGGGTAGGGAGGGAGTGCCCATCTTGATTGATTCTCAGATAACTGGGAAAAGAAGTGAAAAAGAGAAACTGCCTAAAGGCATTGCACTTTTCCATGTCTGATCCTCATTGTTCTTCAGGAAGTTATCTGGACAAGAAATGCATTTAAAAAAAACCAAGAAAGAAATCAGCAAGACTGGACAAGTAAGGATAAAGTACAAGAGGTGAATGGCAGCTAAAGGTAATCTGAATGACTACAAATGGAAATTTTAACTTAAAGGATCTTAAAAGTGTCTTACTAAGCACGAAATACTTTTTAGCCTCAAAAGCTCCAGAAGACCATGTCCATGGCAGGCCAACCTATTTAAGCAGAAAGGTCAGGCTGTCAAAGAAACTAAACTGCTTCACAGAGCTGTAGAGCAGATGGTGAACTGGGAGGTAATTTAATGAACTACTCCAGCCTCCCATCCTTCAACACTTCACACTCGGCTCCACAGTTAGCAGTGCAACAGATACGAGCTCAGTGGGTTCCAAGCACAAGTAATTATCCTGAGAAGAAGTAAGGAGGCAAAGCAAGCTTCAGCCCCTTTGTGCCATTAAGAGAACTCTAGTTTCATAAATAGTTGTCTTCCATAATCTGTTCACCTTTTCGGAGTTGTCTGCTTCTTCCTTTAAAAACAATGACCTTTGATCCTGGGTAATGTGTTTGCTGCTGATACACAGGGAAGAGCAGAGTCCTTGGGGTAGAGCCTTCAGCTTTTCTCCCATCCCATAGTTTCCCTGGTCAGGGACTATATCTGGTCATTTGGGACAATGAACATTGACCCTGGCATTCTGAGATACAGCTCAGAAGCAATCATGTTTCTAGCTGACTGCATGGTCCATTTCCTCATACGAAACTTACAAAGAAAAACACACAAGTAATGATTTTGGTACAAAAATTGAGGTCAGTGACCACTGTGAATTCTGGTACTTCTTCTCAGGTTAAAAATTTCCTTTTCATCAGAATTAAAAATTGTGAAAGTTCAACTAAAAAGCAAATTTTTATATGCTACCATATTTTCTCATTCAATAGGCACAAATATACCTGAAAAATATATGTGATTATAATAAATTTTTGATCAATTACTACTATGAAATTAACAGTGACTTACATTATCTCACGTGAACTAAACATCTGCTAGAGTGCAATTGTTAGCTACTGTGATGAAATAAAAAGCATAGTTAGGAACACAAATTCCAAGTACTTTCAGCAATCTCAGATAATATTACAATATCAGATCCCTGTATAATTTAAAATATTCAAACCTTTCATTGAAAAAATTGCAAATATTTGTGTTTATTTTTAAACTGACTCTGCACATCCTCTCCTATTTATTGCTTGTTTGTAGATTTTAGCAATTGTATTTGTTTAAGAACTACTATTTTTCTAAGCAAAAATATCATTAGCACTATCCTTCAAAATGTGAACTGGGAAAAAAATTGAAGAAACATGGGATTGATTGTGTTCTGAACCTTCTGACAAGACCTAATAATTCATGCTACAAATATTTTGGTACCTTATGAAATTGTGTAAAAGCTAGCATTCAGAACAATAAAGCATAAGAAGTGAAGCTTTATATGTCCTTCTCCTAAAATGTATACAATTCCTAAAATGTGTCAATAAAATAAAAAACTTTACATTTTCCTTCATAAAATAGAGAGAGTCAAAATGTAATTAGATATGATCCAAATTAATAAAGGTCATTATTTTTTATTATTTTATGTGTATTAATGCAGGTTGGGACCCTGATCAAAACTATATAGCACAGTTCCGTGCAGTCACTCATATCAGAGAAATTTTTACCATATTAAAAAGGACAAGGGTATCTGAAATCAACTGCAATTAGAAATTGCAGCATTGTCAAGGTCAGAGCCACCAAAAAACAAGTTAAATGTTATGTGCTTCGAAGACAAACTGGTCCTGAAGTACAGTGGAATCTCCTACCTTCCGGAAGTGCCCATGAGGGAAGCTAGAACTTCACCTCGGGAGACTGAAAGTTTGCTTTCTGAAGACTGACTGAACTGCAGCTCATCTCTGTTCATTCCTCTGTCTGCTGACAGAGCTGTTATGAATATTTTTGATCAAATAATCAAATAATATGAAAGGGTTAGCTATGATTATAAGTAGAAAACTGTGAAGTGTCAGGTGTAGAAATATCAGGAGTGCTGTGCTTGCAATGTGTAACCGTAGAAACCTTGCCAAGAAGTTACTGGACCTTTATGTTTCGGTTAAGAGACTATGGAGACAGCCACGCTCACCAGTTATGCTGCTTGAAAACCCACTACCCTTCCCATCTTGACTTTAATATCAAGGATTCCAATCCACAGACCTCAGAAGAAATAGCCAATGATTGTTTTAGGATAAGAATATTGATGCAGTTATTAACTATTGGAACCAATCATTGTAAATGTTAAATTTAAGAGCGGGCATAGTATGCATAATATGCAAAAGAACTTATGTAACAATGATTTAACAGAAAAAGTATATAAAAGGGGTGGGTTTGGTTTGTTGAGTTGGACATGTTTTGGAGGAGCTATCCCTGGTGCCTCCAATAAAGAAGGGTCTGCTTATTCTCATCAAATTGTGTTGGATACGTTTCTTTCACCCCATTTGTTGACAGAGCTGCCTATTAAACAGGTGCCAAGATGTTTATAGCCAAGCATTTTAAAATCAACCAAAATCAGTGTGCTGCACCAATCTGGCTCCAGAAACTCCACTTCTTGTAATTGCTAAATCCATGAACTAAATTCCAGTTCACTTAACTGTGGCAGTTCTAAAGCTACTTCAGGGGGCAAAAAGATAAGGATAGCAACTCTATTATCAACCTCAGGGCAAGCTATTCCCACCTGCAGAGAAAAAAAGTCTATAGATATCTGCCTGCATTCTTCTTTTCATATGGCACATTGGCTATTATAACAGTCTGCAGGGAAACAGGATATTCAATCAGCAAATTCAATTTTCCCACTTGCAGGGAACAGGGGAGGGAATTAGGCTATATTTGCCTAACATAGTGTGCTGATTATGAGCTCTAAAGGGGTTTATAGGCCCTGTTGACCACTCCTGCCCAATGTTTTGTATGAGACAGTGATTCTGCAACCACAGGTTGCTCTAAACACATTAACTTTTGCTCAGTCTAGCATTTCCATGCTGCTTATCAGTTTTCCTAAGGATCTGCTTGTAGACTTGCATTCCCTAAGAGTCTTTGCAGCACACCACAATCCCACCTAATTAGTTGGAAATATTATTATGCAGACTGTGTTGCAGGATCTGAAACAACAGGCCACAGGACAGCAAGGTGTAGAAGAGAGAAAAACTTACCTTGTAAAAATATCTCATTTTCATTTAACCCCAAATTATTTATATAAAACTACATGGGGCTTGGGAAGGCTGCAAGAAGTAGGACAAAATGCAAGAGAAAGTTGGCTGTCCCAGGAGGATGTGATAAAGCCTCCAAACTGTAGAAGAATAAGTTTTTCATGTCATCTTGAGTGATGGAGGGGAGTTCAGCAGTAGAGAAGAAGACAGTAGAAAGATGACTGACATGTGAACCACAAACCACAGAATCACAGAATCAATTAGACTGGAAAAAACTCTGAGATCATTGAGTCCAATCTGTGATAACACAGCACCATGTCAACTAAACAATAGCACTAAGTGCCACATTCAGTCTTTCCTTAAAGACTTCTAGGGATGCTGACTCCATCACCACCCTGGGCAGTCCACTCTAATGTGTAATTATCCTTTCTGTGATGAAAGTCCTCCTAATGTCCAACCTAACCTCCTTCTCGTGCAGTTTTAAGACGACGTCCCTGTCCTTGTGCTGTTGCTTGTTACCTGGGAGAAGAGGCCAAACCCACCTGGCTGCAACCTCCTTTCAGGGAGTTGTAGAGAGCAATAAGAACCTCCTCTTCTCTAGGCTAAACAATTCCAGTTCTCTCAGCCACTCCTCATAGGACATGCATCCAAATTTTTCACCAGCTTCATTGACCTTCTCTGGAAACGCTCCAGCACCTCAGTGTCCTTCCTGCAGTGAGGGGCCTGGAACTGACCACAGTACTCAAGGAGTGGCCTCAGTGCTGCCACGTAGAGTGAAAGAATCTCTTCCCTGGTCCTGCTGGCCACACTATTTTCTGATGCAGGCCACGATGCCATTGGTATACAGGCCATATACAAATAATCACATAAGGCCATATACAAATAACCACGTAAGTGTATTCCCATATAGTTGTCTGTAAAATCAGATAACACCTAATTGTAAGTTCACCTGGGCAGATGGAGAGTTAATTTGATATGTCCTGTTGTTGATGATGTGTCACAGTCACTCAGTCACTTGTCAGTCACACCATAACCATAAGTGACAGCCAGTACTATCTGTTATTCTATTCTCTCTATTCATTGTAGTGCCAAGGGAAGCTTTTGTTGCCACCATAGGGCTCCCTTGCCACCGGTGGTCTGCAGGAACTGACTGGTGAGATGGCAGCACCCCTTTCCTCAGTTGGCTGCTCTGACCCACGAGCACTCCCAGTGGTGCTCAGGAAGGGGGAGACTTCTGACAAGGCTTCCAGCTTCTGTACACCTAGTACTGGCTCACTAACATGAGCTTTCTTGCCTTGCTATTTGATTAGGATAGGTTTTAGGAGAAGATATTTTTGCCAGCATGTCTTTTTGACAGAAGATGAGATTAAATGTTGTAATGAGAAAATGTACAACAGCAAGCCTGCTCCCACAGTGAGTACATCATAATATGGTTTATGAGATTTTATTCCATCTTTGCACTATTAGCGTCTTCATAGGGCTAAGTACCAGCCTCAGATGTATTGTATGTAAGATAGGTCAATTTAAGTGACTAATTTATCACCGAAATCTTGTAAAACTACAGATGCTGAAAAATAAAATTCCTCTTAAAAACTATGTTTATTGTGGTGTATGAATGAAAGCAAAATTACTAACGACACTCTAAGATATTGTAGCAAGAACATTGGTAGACAATGAAGAACATATTTGTTCTTTCAGATGAATGTGTTTGGTTATTTCTTAATAAGCATGAGAATTGCATTATATAGAGAACAGAGAGCTCTCATACAGAGCATGTGGAAAAGCAGACAGAATTTTCAGTTCACATGTAAATATCTTTGGTATACTTCTTCTGGATTATAGAGTTTGGGCTGAAGACTGATTATTACTAAGCAGTAGGCAACAGTATATAGCCTATAGCTGGTCACTTTACAGTAGGTTTGTCCTGCAGGCTCTCTCCCTGTGCTCTGAAACATCAGTATTTTTCATTTCAACAGGTGGAATGGAGACTTGCTCCCTCTTATGTTACCTTACTGCTTTGTATTTAACCACTTTAAATCTGGAATGTGTGCTAACATTTAAGCTACTGTATAAAACACCACCTTTGATTCACTAAGAGCTATGCTTGCCCCAAGAAAGGGTTTTGCACAGTGACAGGAATGGAATGGGTCCTGTCTAAGCTGCTACAGCAGAGGAGGCATTTGCCCAGATCTCATCCTGTGCCAGTTGTTTCCCTCTGGCTGGGTCTCAGCAACTCCCTGATTGGCATGAAAAAGCCATAAATTGCCATGTGCAGGCATTGGGCACCATGAGGGAGGATGAGGGAGCCACCTCCTTCCTGCATGGCATGGTGCTGGGTCTGTGGGTGACTGGAGCTGGCTAGGGGACAAGGGATCAGAGCTCAGCCCAGGACGTACAAGAGGATGGTCCTGAACAAGAACATAGTGCCTCATACACACTGGATTCCTTAATGGAATGGATGTGGTTGTATTTTGGGCATCCTGTGAAAGAAATTTGTAGCCAGGTAACACGGAGTATTGATCAGTATTTGCACCAGCTGGCCAGTAGAAATCTCTGGAGGGCAGACAAGATTGTATCATTCTTCAAGGCAAAGAGATGTGCTCTGTAAAGGGAAAAAGGTGTAAAAAGTCATCAGGCAGAGCAAGAAGGAAAATAAATGCAAGAAAAACCTTCACTAGGATATAGATAGAGATATAGATATAGATGATATAGATAAAAAACCTAAAAAAAAATATAGAAAAATAAAAAACAATCACCAGAAACCCCCCACAGAAGCCAAACCTTTTGGTAGGTACCAAGGGTTTGGACAGTCTTTAAACTGAAAGAAATAAATTTATTCTACAGATCTATATATGACTGGGTAAATTTATTTCTAAGCTAGGAAGATTGCAGGTAAGATCTCTGGCAAATCACAGTGAGTGGATTTGTCATAAAACCTTTTATTTAAATACTCTTATTGAGCAGGGCTGAGGTTTTTTTCCCTATAGAGGAAGAAAAAAAATAAAGGAGGAATAGTTGCTTTTAGCAGAGAGCTGTGTTTTAACAGAGGAATAAGGCAGAGGAAGAAACAGACCCATTGATACAGAATTTTATGTGTATCTAATGTCCATGTGAGACATTTGGATACAAAAATCTATATTTTTCTGCTGTAAAGCTCCTGATCAGTCCCCCATGAGGTCAAGTGAGCAATAAAGCATCCATTATGTGACCCTTATCTATGGGTATATGTATACTTTAAGTATCTTACAGTACATTTAAGTAAGGGAATGAGCTGTTACACAGTCGCATGGAAGAACATAATTTATGCAACATAAGTAGTACAAGAAGAGAAAAAAAGAGTAAAAAGAATAAAAAAATTGCATGGAAATAACCAATTCTTACCATGTGAGCATAGGATCTGCCTTTTGACATATTTTCATCAAAGAGTATGAGGGTGAAAATCTAATGTTCTGAAATATCAATACTTTCTAGCCAATGGTTCAAAACAAGAAAAGGCCTTTAATATATTAAAATCTAATGTTAAAACCGCTGAAAATAACTAAAAATTCAGAGTTTGATATCAGAAAGGGGAAAGTACTACAAAACATTGATTTTTCAAGCCTTGAGGAAAAAACCCACTATTAAATCAGAATAGATGATCACTAGTAACCAAGAGAAGACAACTTACTAAACTGATCACATAAAAGTATATTTCTGTCTTTTATCATCATTAATTACCCAATAATCTGAAATATAGGGCCGAAAGGTTTCACCTCTTCAGTAGGCAAATACTTCTGATGCATCATTTTCTGAGAATTTATTCACAGTTCTACTGTTCATTCCAGGCAAAACATGGACAGACTACAAATGGAGAGAGGGCTTGAAGGTACAAGTTAGAAAATGCAAACACGGCAAAAAATAGAAATTGTATCTAACTTGGTTTAGTGGTAATTGAGCTTACCAGGTGTAGCTCTTTGGGCCTGTGTTACCTTCAAATAACACGAATGACCTACAGAGCAGCACTACAGGAAACAAATCAAAGCTGCTGATAATGCAGATGTCCTTAAAACTGAGAGTCCAGTTATTTCAGTAAGCAAAATTTAAAAGTAGTAGTAAAGAGGCAACTTATACTGAAGTAATGAATATCAGGATTAAAAGTAAACAAGCAGACATCTGTAAGTGGTCTAAATCCAAACTCAAACCTCAGACATGCACTTTCATTGCTGTACAGGTGAGGGAATACACAAAAGCTCCAACAGCAGGAATAAATTCGTGCTCTGGAGGCAGACAGTTGTGCTGGAGGTAATTTCATTCTGGATGTACAAAACGATGATGTTCTTTTCTCGGTATGCATAGTTAATAGATTTCTTGCAACCCAAATTCCTGCAGCTATAGTAGGGTCAGGCTGCTGTCAATTTTGTCTTTGTTTGAGAGACAAGACCTTGTCTGAATGCTTCTCTTCTGAGTTCATCAGATAGGGAGCAGGTAGAAGGTTCATCACAAAATTATTTTAGCCTTTGATGAAGCTGAAGGGAAAGCAACTTTCTGACCCCTTGTCAGTACAGCTGGATTGTGGCATCCTTGGCATACGCATCAGCTGTTGTCACATAAGTTGACATAGAACCCCATGCACTTCAATTTTCAAATGGCTGGAGTATTTTACTGCCATAAACCAGTATTTTCTGTGCTTGGTTTCTTTATTTGATATCTCAATGAAGTACAGTAGGCTTTTATAGCCTTGAGTATCTGACAATTTACCAGAAGACCTAATAACATGACCGAACTGCTTAGAAGATTGAAAATTTTATGCTTAATGACAATAAAATAAACATTCTGTGATAAAAGCTAAATAAATGTTGTTATTATTAGATATTTTTAAAATATATGGGGCTCAAGGAGTTGACTCTACTTTTAGCATGTTCTACCTTTAAGCAGGAAGCCTCAAGAACATTAATTCTGAATGAGGTAGATAGTTTTCAGCTCAGAAATAACACTTTTGCTCATTACTGGGAATAAAATGAGAAAAAGTATAAAGCAACTTCTATCTTACTTTGCTTCAGAACAAACGAGGCTAACGCTCTGGACCCATCCAATTAACAACAGCTGGAAAATGTTCTAGGCCAATTTTTCCATTAGGCAAATAGCTATAGGCTTTAACATAGAACGTCAGTTTTCTCAATAGAAGACTGTAAACTGTTCTCTAGGGTCTACTGGCAGTGTGTGAGATGCTGGTTGGAGAAGCAGTAGTATTTTAAACTTCTAGTGGAGCTTCCCTCTGGGCAAGTAGGCCAATACCATTCTTGCACAGACAAAAACTGGCATGAATGATAGGAGATTGGGAATGTGTTTTCCTTGTCAAATGGCTTAGTTTCCAGGGGTCTGATTCTTTGGTCCACTCTACATGTAACTTGGTTCGCTCCTGAATTCTCTTTTGAAGCAAACCAACTGGTTGCTTTTGCATATAATCTAGACGTAAAACTCTCATTACCTTGCTCCAGGGACTATTCTGTGTAGGAAAATAAGGAAGGAAACTGCACAAAATTCTGCCTCCTTCACCCTGCCTTAGCCTGTAAGGCCTACCCTGATTCTTCAGATTTCCTTCATGGAAGGAAAATAGGTACTTATATGCTACATATGCTTAATGTTATACCTGAAACACAAAAATATCATTTCTGAAAGCCAGTGAAACAATACAAATTTCCAATTCTAAATGTTCTAATTTACAGCTTCATCCTGAGGCCAAGGGTGTATCACAGGAAATCCAGAAGCTAGTTTTGTCCAATGCAGTGCAGTGTAACAGCACTCCATGATGAAGGGTTCATCATTCATACGGACACAGGAGAATCTGCAACTCTTGACTTGGAGGCCTGGAATCACTCCCAGGCAGCACATCTTTAGCAGTATAAGTATAGTCTGTGCATTTGTCACTGAGCCAATGACTTCCACAGCTTCTGTCTGTATTTGATGCCTCCATTCAAGAATAGTCATGATACTTTGCTCATGGCAGAATTGCAGGAATGATTCAAAGAGTAACTAAAAGTCACATTGTGACTTTCTATCTCTTTAGCTTTATAAGAAGGAGGTTAAAAGGCAAGCTCATTACAGACTATAAGTAGTGAAAAAGAGACCAGAAGCCTGTCAGTGTGCCAGCACATCTAAGCAGAACGGAGAATATAGATATATTCAAGTTAGGAGAAAAAAAATGGGGATTTTTTTTTTTTTTTTAATAGTGAAGATATTAACCTTTGGAACATATTACTGAGAGGAGTGCTAGATTTATCGTCACTCAGATTTTTTAAACTGAGATAAGATTTTATTTCATTTTTCCAGAGGACTTGTCCTGGTTCAAACTGGAATTAATTTAGGAAAGTTCTTTCCTTTACAGAAGGTCAGACTACATGGCCCTTTCTTGATGGGTAATCTATGAATCTATTAATATAACAGCAAATAATGCTGACGATAGAACTCAACCAACCATTTGTCCTGCTGATAAGATCCACCCTCTATAACATTTAGACTCATGTTGATAGAACTCTTAATTTTAATCACTAAGATTCTTCTCATTGGGCTGACTAACCATCTCTTTTTATTGTATAACCCACAAAATAGCTGCATCCTAGTTCTATCATTCCTACGCATAATCCATATTTATTTCCATACTATTACTGAGACTTGGGATATAATTACAATATTAAATCTGTTTTAATACTTTTATATTATATTTATATCTGTTATTTTTATCTCAATTGACTCTACTGATCACCTTCAACATACTACTGCATTTCAGTTCAGGTTTCTGGCCTTGCTATACTCCGTTGTACTACTTATGTTTTCCATTCAATAGCTCTCTTCTAATGACTTCTGTGTAGATCTAATCTACCACACATAGGGCCCATATTTTCTCTTCTTTTCACATTTTCCTCCCATCTTGCTAATTTCAGATTGTTCCTGCATGATTGAAAATCACCCTACTGCATAGAAACAGAAGAATTGATGTCAATATCAGATCGCTACTTAATCTGGCACATGAAAACAAGATTTTGTCTGTATGTATACATGTCTTTATTCATAACTTTTCTCATCTCTCAGGGAGAAGAGATAAAGAAGAAGCATGTCTGAGTTTGCAGCAGGAAAAAATTAAAGTATGAAAAGTTTAGTTTACATGATTTAGAAAGTCATATGTTGAACTGATACAGAGACATTATCCTCCAACATTCTTTCACTTCATAACATGTTGTGACAACAACAAATCAGTGTTTCAGAAATCTTTTTACACAGGTCTTTGCTTTCATCTACCATATCTCATAACCCTCTATACGAAGGACATTATATATGAATTACTATTCTGCACATGGATTTGTTATTTTCTCAACAAAATATATTAGCTTTGCCATTTACAAGTATCAGGGAAAACAGAAAGAAATTTTGTCTGGATAATTTGAAAACCCCTTCAGTTTCTTTTATAATATAGCAATCAGACTTGACGCTTCAGAAATTGGGATGGAGTGACTGGATTTTGATATTTGTTTTTCCTATTTCACATGGTTCTATTCAAATAATCATGGAAAGAAACATCTAAATTTTTGCAGGAACAGTCCATTTCTGTAACAGAGATTCAGTGCATACACACTCATTGAGTTTCTGATTAGTTTAGACATTATTTTTCTCATTTTTTTCATTATGGAAAAGGAATATAATTTTAAATTAATTTGATTTTTTGATAGAACTTCTCTTTTTTTTGTCTAAACATATGCATAAGGTCCACACCACTCAGATTTCTCAGTTATCAGTCTAACACATTGAGATGAGCATTATCTAAGATGCTGATTAAAATTATTCTTTTTTTTGATTAATACAGTTTTCTATAATTCTAACCAAGCATAACTTACAGGATATAGATATTACCTATTCCATGACCTGACTACCATTGTCACATTAGAATAAAACATTTTTTTTCCTCAGATGCACATCTTGAATATATTTCTCTTGTGAGGTTCATGTTCAGATAGTTTGTATTGTATTTCACCGAGAATATTATCCATATTATGAACTGTATTCTTTCTTTCCCTTGATATATACTTCTCATCAGATATATTTTGGATCAGTGTTGTCTTGCTTTGATTCCTATATTAGTTTTGAATTAATGCCAATTCAAATGGCTCTGGCTTGGCCTTCATCTGTGTTCCAATACTAGTTCTGCAAGAAGGAGACGAAGAGCTTGTAGGGATTTATGACCTAATAGTATCCATTTTTTTTTTGGTGTGGAAATAGTACCGAGGGACTGAACCTGAGAGGTAAAATGTTAAGTATGGTTGGTACTGGGTAAGTGTGGAACAAAGATTCTCTATCCAGAACCAGTTAACAAGCTGAACATGAAACAGAAGACGATACAGGATATATTGAGAAAATAGTTTTTGAGATTACAAAAATTCAAACTTTCAAAGCTCCTCTGCATGAAATCACTGTTCTTCATTGTATAAAACAATTCATTAGTATAAAACAATTACTTACTCCCTAGTACACACACCAGATCACATAATATGGTGAGTTGGAAGGGTCTCACAAGGATCATCACACCCAACTCCAGTTCCTGCACAGGATCATCCCCAAGAGTCACACCATGTGCCCCAGAGAAGATTAAATGCTGGGCTAGTCACTGCTATATTCTCTTGACTCCTTAGTCTGACTTTTTGCTCATCATCAAGAATAATTCATTATTCTTGAGCTTGGAGGAAGTGAACCTTATCAACCAACTTATCAATCAATATCAACGAATTCTCTTGGACATCTGCTCCCTACAGTGCCTCTTCCAACAGGATTCTTTTAAGAAGATCCCTGATGACACCAAAGTTAACTCTCCTGAAGTTCATGGTTACTATCTTACTTGCTACCTTGCTTCCTCCTTGCCCAATACTGAGCTCCACAATCTCATGATCATTACAACCTAGGATTCCCCCCAGCCTTTACATTACGAACAGGGCCTTCCCTGTTTGCTAGCATAAGGTCAAGCAGTACACCATTACTTGTGGGATCCTCCACCACCTGTGTCAGAAAGTTGTCGTCAATGCTTTCCAGGATCCTCCTGGACTGTTAGTGCTTTGCTGTGTAGATTCTCCAGCAGATGTCAGGGTAGTTAAAGTCCCCCACAAGAACCAGTGCCTGTTACTGTGAGGCTGCCTCAAGCTGCCTGCAGAAGGCCTAATCCATTTCCTCCTCCTGCTCAGGCAGTCTGTATCAAACACCCTTAACAAAGTCATCCTTACTAGTCTGCCCTTTTTTCCTAACATGTCAGGTCTCAGCTCATTCTTCAGACATCCCAAGAAAGAGCTTGATACTTTTCAAATGTTGCTTCACATAGAGAGCAGCTCCACCATTACGCCCTCTTAGTCTATCTCTTCTAAACAGGCTGTAATCCTTCATGACAACATTCCAGGTATGCAAGCTATTCCACTGTGTGTCTGTAAACGCAGGGATCCAAGCCCTGTGCCTGCACTCAGATCTCTATTTCCTCCTATTCCCCATACTGCACACATTGGTGTACAGGCACTTTGTAGAAGCATTTGATTGTCTCAATATCCCTGTAGGGGTGCAAACGGACGCTCCATAGAACTGTCTTATGGTTACATCTGTGGCTGCTTTTGTTTGATCTGATGTATTTCACAGAGTATTTCCTCTCTGAAGCCCAACAAATCTATCATTATTTTCTTCACAGTGAAGCACGTCAGAAGCTTATTGTGCTTCCTTCTCTCTCCTTCCTACCCTCATGTTCATAGCTCTCCATAACCTAGGAGCTGTTACACTGTGCAAGCAGGCACTGTGGAATGGAGTGCTTCCAAAGACAGGATCCTTATTTCACTGATAAGTGTGAGTGCCTCAGCACTGACATCTTCGTCTCATGTCTTCCAGAAAGATTAATGTTAACTAGATTTCCATATCTTGGATTCCTAAAAAACGTGTCTGATGAGACGCCAGATCTGTAAATCCCTAGCAGCTGAAAGGTCCTATACTGCCATGATAAGGATTTTGGTGACCCTCTTGTCTTTTGCATTTCCCACTAGATAATGTAGTCATGTTCCCCCACAGGACCTTGCTTTTTACAGGGCCCACTCAGTGGCACTCTCCAAGTTCTGTTCTTGAGGAATCTGTGCAGCTGATTTAGGTTTCTAGATTCTTCTGGAAAGACAAAAGACTAGTGACTCCTATTATACAATTTCACTACATGGGTAATCAGTGCTTACACAGTTGCATGAATTCAGTCCATGGCAAATAATAATGTGGTTTTTCTACCTTTATTTCCTAGCTGTGATTATTATCAAGATTATGTAATGTCTTGTTCATGTAAAAAAGATTCTACGTGGAATTTTTTTGGTGATTGATATGGATAAATCATCTCCTATACCCTTTTAGTATCACTATGCTCTTACCAACAGCTAGTGAGGTTTACAAGAAAAAGAAACCTCTTGTATTCCCAGATGTTCAGCTCTTCTGCCAAAATAAGAATTGATTTAGGAACTGAGTAATTAAAAGGTGATATGTTACAGAACAAGCAATCTAAAATTATATCAACTCAATAGTCTTGAAGTTATAGGAAATGACTGGCTCCTTTAACATTTTACACAAGATTTTGACCTAAGTATTTTAAGCAAGATGACACACTTATTCTTATTTCTCATTTAAATTTATGATATTTTTAATCTTCTTAAGTACAAAGTGTTTGAGACATTAAAATGTACAAATTCATCTGTATGTTTTATGCCAGCTAGACAGGCAATTAACTGTTTGGGTTTTTTTTCATGAACACATTAATGTTTCTTAGTTTCAAAACATCAGCTATAATAGAGAACACCTTTCTAAATGTTCACAGAACACATGTCAAAAAGCTTAGAAATAAACCTGACCCATTCCCTATCACCAAAGAGAAATCACAAATACCTGCCGTCCCAGAAGAGGAAGGAGAGAGGGATTGTTATGTCAGTAGAGAAATAAAATGAGTATTATCAGTGCAACCAACATAATAAAGAATCTTCAATAAATGGTTTAATTTCTGTCAAGTTCAAGCTTGCACATACAGTTTGAGTACTCAAGCATATCTTCTATGGTACTGGAAAAAATAATGCAATTTTTCCTGTTTTGGGCAAGCTTTTGACTTCAGCTATTATACCCAATAGAGAAATAATTCTGCTGCCTATTTTAAGTGAGTTTCCTTGACCAGTCAGAAGTATATTTACATGTCCCCACTTGCTATAGCATTAGAATGTATGAGAGCCTTTATGCTTTTGCCTTGGTTACATCCATGTAGAATAAAGAAACATGACCCTCTCCATTCTATGGTAAAAATTCTAGCAGATAGTTCCACAAGGGTTTGTAGGTGTTTAAAACTGGAGATACCTTCAATAAAGCAAAGTTAGCATAAGTCTTTAAAGACCCAAAGTAGTATTCTAATCTCTGTGATATGTCCAAGATCCAGTTGCGCTGTGCCTTTCTTCTCTTTGGCATTGTGGACACCTCAAATACATGAGCATGTTCTTGATGAGGCATCTGTTTGTGTAATACAGTAAAATGTACAAGCATACAGGCAAGTGTGCAACTCCTAATGCCTTCAGTGGAACAACTTGCCTCCTTGAAGTTATGTATATATAGATATAACTAGTTGACACTATTAATTTTTTTCTTTAACACACTTACTGCTTTTTACCATCGCTTTAATTCACTATCAGCCAGTTAGATGATTTCATTCTCAGAGGCTTTTCTTCCACGTATGAAAGCTATTCAGATTATGATCCTTCAAGGTTTCAAAAGATTTCATAGTTATTCAAGATGGATAAGTACATAAATAAATAAAATTGGCATGTGAAGAAGAATAAAGAAAGTTTCATTGGGTACTCTATTTTATTGTGGTAAAATCCCACAGGATCCAGGTCTATTACTCCCAGCTTAACATGAAAAATTGGAAGTCTGTCTGTTACTGATATTAACTGTATACAACCTTGTGCTTCTATGCTTATCATCAGCCAGAAGTATTGCTGAAATGCATTTTTATTGGTGGGATTCTAATATTGGTTTTAAGTCAATAGAAATTAGACATTAATTCCTGCAGATTATAGAAGGAAATAATTCATATACTGCTTTCCTACCTTTTAAGTAAAATTCCCTTCCGTACTTCAATTTATGTTTGCATCACAACATTCCCTAGCAAAACCTTGAAGTAAAAACTGAGGTGAAGTCCAGAGACTTAAACCAGTCTTAAGCTGCCAAATGTCTGTTTTTCTGTTTATACCACTCAGAGAAAATAATGAGGCTTTAACAGAAAACTTGCCAAAATTTTACAAATATTTTCTAAGCTTTAAAGATATTTACAAGATTTTCCTTCCCAGGAGTAACACCATCATATTTTTACACACAAAACTACATTGATTTTTCCAAGTAGCTGTCTATGTAGTCAGTTGTTTGGCTTTTAAAAGGTTGTTTTTGTGTTGAAACAGGTTTGTAAAAATTTAATGGGTGATATTCACAGAATCACAGGATCACTGAATAGCTGAGGTTAGCAGGCATCTCCAGAGATGATCTGGTTCACCCTTTGTTTAAGGAAGGTCACCCTTGGCTAGTTGGCCAGGAACATGGCTTTAGAAGATCTCTAAGGCTGGAGGCTTCACAACTTCCCTGGGCAACTTGCACCAGTGCTTGGTCACCATCACAGTAAAAAAGTGTTTCCTGGTGGTCGGAGGGAAACTGCTGTGGTTCAGTTCATACTCATTGCTTCTTCTCCTTTCACTGGTCACCACTGAAAAGATCCTGCTTCTGTCCTCTTCGCCTTGCGTTCAAATTCGTGCTTTCTAGAACTTTTAGGTCCCTAGTTTTCCGAGATATTTCAGAGAAGTGGACTGAATGATGTTGGAAAGCAAATAGAGTATTCTGTTTTATCATGAATTTTAATATACCTGAACAGAAATATATGCTAAAACTTAGTTTTTAATAAAATATTTAGCAGCAAACATCTCTAAGTAAATGTTGATTACTAACAAGTTTGTGGTTGTGCTATTATCATTATTTTATATGATTGTTTTCATCTTTATTGTTAAAGGAACATTTAGACAGAATTTTTATCAACATTTTAAATAAAATTATAACAACCTAAAAAGTTTACTTTTGAGAAGGTGTTTAATTCATTGTGTAACAGCTGTGATTTAATTGCAGATAATCACCTTCATGAGGAAAATCTCTGTACTCAGTGGGTAAGTTTGGGGTTTTTTAGATCATTATGCATTTTTGTAATTTATACATTTTGTATAATTTTTATTTCCAATGGTACTTTTAGTTATTCATTATAAATACAGCTGTGATACTTTAACACACATTTTAGGCCTGCTAATTGGATAAATTTTTGGATTTTTGTTCTATAATCAAAATGCTTGTCAAATTTAAGATTTTCTCATGTTTCACAAGCTATATATTCTTAACCATTTTATCATTCAGCTTAATTATAATATCATTTTCTTATCCTTAAGCTGCTCCATTTACTGAAAGAATATTTTATTCTGTTCCAAAGAGTTGGGGTTTTTTCTCAGACAAGTTCTATATAAATTAAAGATAACTGCATTCACAATGGAAATATCTGTCTGCATCAGATTTGCTCTCTGGATGCATCTCAGTCTACAAGTATCTATTTTTACTGAACAAAAGATATTTCAATTTTGTCAGTGTAACTGAAAAAATGCAATTATTTGACAGTTAAACACTGCTTTAAAGTTTCTTGGTAAGATTTGAATTGCTGAACTAGTTCATTTGTTACATATTAAAACCACAGGGTTGATAAAGGAACACCTATGGAAATTTTTGCTTGTGAGAAAGGTTTTCCTTATGGAACATATACACACAGTGCATATACACACAGAGAAAGCATCCAAATCATCTGCCCTTGGAATCATCATGGTTTTAGCTGAACTATAATAGTGGAGAATTGCTGCAGGTTTAGCTTCAGTTTGTGTTCAACGAAGAGCTTCATTCCAGTTCAAAGCCATTTAAAAACAAATTTTGACTGGTTTGAGCTGGGTTTTAGTGGATTTTAATTTTCAATGTGATGCTTTGATTGCAGCACTGTAACACCTAAATTGCTTTGCGCATTTACCCCAAGGCAACAGCAGCTCTGTGGCACTGCTACAGGCACCAGGCACACTGCCCAAGTCATAACCTCCATCACAGCTCCCAGGTATTAATTTCCTTCCTATTTCCAAGCTCCTCAGAAAGTATCACTTCAGGATCTCAATGTGGCAGGCAAGCTATTGCAACAGCCAGGTTTATTTTTTCAGACACTGATAATTTAGTGACCTGGAAATTATACCCTTCCTATTAAACTTGTATCCTCCCAGACATTTCAGGAAAAACTGGATGCCCTCATCTCTCAGGATACACCAGTATCTTACAGAAAACCTCAGATTAGCTTCACAGAGAGAAGAATTTAGTTGTTCATAAATGATAAAGTTATTTGGTTTCTGGAAAGCATATTCCAATCTATAGAAGAATTATCAGTAAATCATAATCAAAAAATGTGACATATACATATAATCAAAAGTTTCAATTTTTCTTAGCTTCTAAAAAAGAAAAAAGAAGCAAACTCCAAGCAGAAACTCTGAAGAAATTTTCATGGAAAAAATTATAAGTCTATGGAGCATCCTAGCGGGCATTTCTATTAAAGCAAAATCACTGAAGCCATCCAAAAAACAATTACATTGAATGGCTCCCTGGGGGATACTGGGGCTCTGAATAGAAATAAGTTCCTGAAGGATGAAAAGTCTCCAGTCCCTAAGCTTCGTATTGCATATTGTAGTTAAAAGTTAGTGGTTTCCATCATCAAAATACAGGTTACTATGACAAGGTCAATTAATAAAAGACTGCTGCAGATAGATTACTGTGGCCTGGCAAGCCTGTTCTAAACAAACAGGCAGGCAGACAGACACCTCTAGACCAACCATATAGTATTTCTTTGGACAAATTCTTTAGTCCTGGGTTGTCTCAGAGTTTCTGATCCCAGACAAGCTAAGCAGACAGCACTGCTGCAGAATGGACCTGATGGTTGCCAATCACTTCTTTCCTGTTTTCTGTGAATCACACACAGGGAGCTTTGCAAACTGGTTGTGTCTCACCTGCAGGCTAGAATGCTTCTAAAATCAAGTAAAATCACGGATTAGCCTCAAAAAGGGAATCAAAATTGACACACTACAGCAGTGCTGAATAATGGGTAATTATCAGAGCATCTCAGTTATTGTCTGCTACAATTATCTATGAGTAACTCACCAGTTGTGCTTCTCTGGATGTACATGCTCTAAGCCCAAGTACCTTCTTCAGATACTGCTGATTAAATACAAATTAATGTATAAAAAGTGCTGATGAAATACAGAATAATATCAATAATAATAATAATAAAGAATTCTAGTAACTAGAATATGTCATCCTGCCAAAGTATTCCAACCATGCTCACCTAGGTCAAAAAGTTTAATGATATATTTCAATGGTATGAACATTACATGCTTCATTTGAAGCTACTCTTCAAATTCTTATAGACTGTATTTTCTAGAACAGATTCTATGGATTTATGTGCTTCAGTCAGCTTCTGAGCATGCAGTCTGGGGACTTGTTGCCAGAACAAGATATTTTGAAGTGGTGATGGAGACTCATATAGAAAGCAAGCACCAGTTTCTGGTATCTTTAAACTCATCTCTTGGAGGTGTCTGAGGGCTGACTTGCACATGCTGATTTATCTTGATCCTTACATACAGGGAAGTACCTGCCTGAAATTTTCCAGCTTCACATGGATCCACTTCTGCTTATGTCCTGGGCTTCTGTTGGTGTCAGTACCACTGCTTGCTGACATAAGCTAAAAGTTTGTAAGTAAGGAGTAGAACTACAGTAGAAAAAAACTTGCTATTTTATTGTGATTAAAATATTCATCAGGTTCAGCAGAATTTTAAATAAAATATGGAAATTACCATGTACAAAATGCCAACAGCCAGCAATTCTTTGTAGGATATTCTAATTATTTCACAGAATGTTGGATAATTTGTTTTATCTTACTGCAGGAGATTTTCTGCCTTTTTTGGTTTTTTTTTCAGGAGTTGTGCCTCTGTAGATTCATTTAGTTTTTAAGCAAAGATCTGGCTTACTGAATACTTTGATGTCTTTGCATGTCAGCACATTGCTATTTGCATTTTATATCGGAATAGAAACCAGGGATACCTGGTATGTCAGTCAACCTACATTTTTATATTTTTTACTTCTTTTCTGAAAGGCTGACTCAGTCTACCCCATGTAAAATTTGCAATCCTGGACGTGTATTACAAATCTGATTGTTTCCAAATTCAGCTTGCAGTGGAAAACAGACATGAGTGAAGACATTGCTGAACCTTAATAATGACTTGATACCAGTCTCTTCAGTTTAGTGTCTACAAGCAATTTTGAGTTCCTTGATTGTAAAATTAACTTCATAAACTCCCCTCTGAGGTTAGAGGGGCTTATCTATCGGAAATTTCATTATCCAACTGAAAGAAAACCCACAATCTACCTGTTACTGTCACTTTACTGGATAAACAGTAACATCTACATCTTGAGTCAGGATGTGCTGCAAGCCCCATGCTATGCAAATGTTTTTCAGGTGACTTGTGTTGTTTCCCTACACCAGAGAGCTGAGAGTCTCATTTGCATCAGTAGCACACCAGCCCTTTGGCCCTGGCAGCTGGTAGTTCAACTCCACCATACCAGACAGAAAAGCTGACATTACAGTTTTGCTCTCCAGAAAAGGTCTTGCTTTGATCCCTGACCCATACTATGGAAAACCACCCACATGGGAAGTACTTTCAGTGATGTTTTCCTACCAGAAAAAACATTCTTTTGTCATTAATGCTGCTTAGGAAAAACCTGGCTTTCAAGCAAAACCTCATCAAAGGTAGGTCATAACCTGTGTCAGGTGTCTTGGTGCTAACAGGCAGGATACAGTAGGAGACAGTGATGGAGAAAGTGCAAGCACCTGCCTAAACACTATTACTTCCCTCAAATGGACACACGGGGTTCACTAAAAAGAGGTTGTCTGCATACAAACTGCTGACCCTCCTTGTTCTTTAAAGGAAAGCATGACGTATTTTAAAGAATTTTTTTACAAGGGAATCATGAGCATGATTCTTTCAAGAAAAAAAAAGCCATGGAGCAAGTCATAGGATTTCAGGTATGTGTAGCTCTGCTCTGTGTTCTTTTCAAGCAGAAAGCATGGTGTGATTACTTTTCATGAGCATAGTACCTATACTATCTCATTTCTGTTTTCATGGCAAAGCAATATACATAACTATAACATGCACTGAATTCATCAGACTTTCTAAAAAAACGTGTTTCCTTTCTTTCACCTGTAATATTTATGTTGTTGCCAGTGCTGTTGTTTCTTCCTTTTCTGGTTTTACGTGTGGTCTTTTTCTTGAAGTAACAGCTCATTTTTCTAAGGTGATGAAACAGGTTCTGAAGCACCGATATTTGAAACTATCTCTAGAACACACTTTCAAGCCATCTATCCTAAACTTTCAATGCTTTAGACAGTAATTTATAAAGTACCCTCAGTCTGGCATTTGAAATAATCACATTATTGTTATTTTATCTTGCAAATTGGGTGCTTCATAGCTGTCATTCAGCGAAGAATACCCCAAATTTCAAATAAAACTAATCTTTCTGTCATTCCTTGTTCAGTGTCATTCTGCAAATAGTGACAAAGAATGGAAGCTCTCACTAGAAATGATAACCTCTATATCAAAATTATTGCAACTTCTTCTGTATTTTCAGGTAAGTGTATGAGCCACAGAAATGAAGAAATAAATAACATATTGTTTTTAGAAATGTTTATCACTGGTGATGGAAAACTATGAGGAGCTAGGAGAGAATATATGGATACAGTTATATTTACTACTCTGTATCCTCTCAGAATTATGTGCGCAGTAAGAAATGAACATCTGATTTAAAAAGAGTAGACAAGTAATATTGAGGTACCCTTTACAGTCTGTAATATGTGAGATATGTAAAGAAATGGATAGATAAATGGAAGTATTGATAGGTTCATCTCTGATTTACTATTTTAATTATTTAATTTTACTATTATTGTAACAGGCAAGTTCTCACAAATTTGGCAGTTCAATATATCTGATGCATCTCCAACGTTTATTTTCACTAGTTCATTCTGTTTTTTTTCTTTAATTTATTAAAATTTAATCAAAAAAAATGCCGTTCGAAGTCTAATCCAATTGATAAGATTTTCTAAGAAAACAGTCACTGAGGAAGAATTCCATCTGCAGCCTATGGAAACTGTCTTTAGATATGGATGGTTATTCTGTTCCTCAAAAGAAAGAAATCAGTTGTCAGGAGCTGTGTTACCTTCTTTAAGCAGTTTTCACCCTCTTATTCCTCCTATTTGTCCTTTTCTTGACATGTATTTACTGTATTGATATGTTTTCTTGCATGATATCAAGGCCAATACTTGAATAAAAAACTCTAAATGGAGTATGACAGAGCTACTAGAAGCTGTACTGAAGAAAGATTGTGGCCAATCATAAATCAAACTATAACTGTTTAAAAGTTCATCAATTCTCAAGCAAGATTAGGAAAAATAAAACTTGTAAATTAAATAAATATAGTTTATTTTATTAAAGGTCATACTTATTTGATATTGATGTGATAGTGATCACAAAGACAGTAAAGACACGGCAGCTAATTTGGGAAGTACAGTCGGCTTCCAGAAACAGAGCAAATGCTGTATCAGGTAAACAGGAAGAAAAAAAAAGGCTTTCAAACTAGCACTGTATATAGCACTTCTTAATAACATCAATCTTGAAGAAATATTTGCAGAATAACACTAAATTTTGCCTTGTCACTTATTCAAAGTACCTCTAAAACACCTGTGCATGAAGCAGGAAGTGATATTGGCCATGCAATTTACATTTTCCTTCCTCTGAGATGAGGATGAAGTTAGTGCACTTGCAGTGTTGCAGATATTAGATGACACCGTGTAACAAGACAGTCCTTAATGCTTGTACAGGCCAGGGTATGTTTCTAGGTGTGCGTTTCTTCTATATTTGACCAATAAAGATGAGAACCAACACAACTCTAACAGTAATTAAAGCTATCAGGCATACATAGTTGAATATGTAGCTGAATATGTAGTTGAATATGTTCAATATATTGGGCACATGAAAATTTAAAGTTAAGTAAAAAAAAAATCAGTTTCACAGAGAAATTTTCTCTTTATTTTGGTAAATATTGTCCAGTTCCCTCTCAGAACAGGTTATGATGGAACAGGAAAGCTCCAGAGTTTTTCTGAAATCCTGGCACTGAGTTAGTCATTGACAAAAGAGAATGAGCTAATTCATTTGTAGAAAGACAGGTGTTGTCTTATTTGTTATGTTGCAACCTTTGATCACAGCTTACACCTTGTGAATAAAATGTTTTTATTAAATTTTCTTGAATTTCAAAGAAAAAATGAGTCTATGTTCTTATTTGCTACCTCATCCAACATTAACTGTGATGGTTTCTGTTTGTTATTTTGTCATGTTTTCTCACTGCAGTCCCATGGAGTATGTAAGATTAACACCCACTCTGGGGGTGGAGTGTGTCCTTTAGAGAGGTCAGTACCTGGAGCTGACACAGTCCTTTGACAGTGGCACTTTTCAATATTTTGTGCTGCTTCTGGAAGGGTTTTAGACACTGTGATTCTGTCACTGCTCTTTTCTTTTCTTTCATGTCCATACTCCTCTGCATGTCCTATTACTCCCCTTCTACAAAGAGACAAGGTATTTGTTTAATACAAACAGGGGCTTTGTTATTCATTCAGGATATTTTGCATGTTACTGTACTTCTAACACTGTTTCAGCTTTGGAGACACTGCTGTTTTCTCTTCCCTGCTGCTGTACCACTTAAAATATTAAGTTCCTGGGAGCTAGTGACCTGCTGTCGCACTGTAATGTCAAATGAGAAAAGGTATTGCTCTCCATTAGTTTAGCGTTTCAATGTGATGGAGGAATTTACAGTTATCAAAATACATGAAATGTGGAAAGACTTCTATAGTAACCTTTTAAGACAAACTGAAAATCTTCATAAGATTCCACTGCAACAAGCTATGCACACTCCTAATTTGTAGTTCATTTCCTGAAAAAACTTTTAATATACTCATTAGTAAGGTCTCCAATTTCCTTCAAGTTATTACAACCAAAATGTTTCCAGATTAATTTGTCTTTCACGTCAGCCAGCTTATTTTCATTGCACAGATGCAACAGATTATTTCCACCAAAAGTATTTTTCAGTTCTCATGATCTTACTAGTAAATTTAAGACAAGAAAGAAGCTAAATTTTAAGTTAAGTAGGGGACAATACAACTTAACATATATTCAGAAGTATAGGATGCAGTCCACAGAAAAGATTTGTTCCTTCTTGTATTTGCTGTAACCCATTAATAACAATAGTTTACTTTCCCAGGAAGCATAATAAGGATTAGTGGTACACATACCTCGCTCTCCTATTAGCTTCTGAAATTTCAGGAGAGAGTCTGAAAGAAATGACTTCTTTCTGAGAAAAAGACCATTTCACATTTAGTTGCAAGAAGTAATAATCCACAGCAAAGAAACATGCATGCAAAGTGGTGTTTTCTGGATGCAAATAATTGCAGTATCGCAAGTGCTAAAGGTGCCATTAGATTAGATACTACCAAAACTGGTAAAAGTAATGTTTAGTTCTTCTGATATTGAACTTTTCTTTTCAAAATTCAACCAGAATATGTAATTTCTTAATTATGCCAGATGGCACATAAGTTAATTGAAAGTGTAATGATAAGCTATCACTTTATTTAATGGCTGATGTGATAGTGAAATATGCTGGATCATTGATATACATTTTCAAACCAAAGGCTGCTGCTCCCTGCACCATTCTATGTCTTCTGCTTTCACATTCTGCCTTGAAGTAGATGCATAAATGAGTAAGTTGTCTTCCAATAAAATAGATTTACAAACTGTATCTGTTAGGAATGTTTATTTCTTTTCTTGTTTAGTAATAAAAAATTATCTGTTAATTTGAAGAGAGGTAATGCTATTAGTTGAAAACCCTTCTGTGGAAATTGCTATTTCGGCATTTCTGGAAAAGGGGATTTTTGATGCAGTGGCTCATAACTCTTTCTATAGAACAGTTAAAGTATTGTCTGTTAGTTCTGTTTGATTCCTGGTTCATTGACCTGATACATAGAGTCATTCAGATCTCATTGTACTTATCCTGCAGTCACAAAACAACATTAAGGACTTGTTTATGCTGTCAGTAAAAAAAAGTTGTGTGCCCTGATGGAGTTGCTTCAGCACAATCACACACAAATTATCAGTAATAGCAATTGAATAGTCTGCTTCTCCATGAGCAAAACTAAACTCTAAGTTTGTAGAATAACGACTTTTTATAATTTTTGATGGAAAAAAATTTCTGTGCCTAGTTATTAAAATTCAAGATCTCAGCTACTGAATGACTGTGAAATCCGAGCGGACCATTCTGTGCATTTGTATGAACTGCACAAAACCACCCTATTGAAGCAAAACCTGAAGACCAGTGCTGTTCTGTAATTTATGCTGTGTGCTCATTTATCTGATTAGTTACATTAATGGCAGTGGAACTTATAGCCTTAATATACTCCATGTTTCAGACAGAATTACACAGAAAATGCACAAATTAATTTACATTCCATTTTTAACCTACTGTTCAACCAAAAAAAAAAGTATATTGATCCTGGAAAATCTGTTCAGAATAAAATTTTCTTCAGGCCACTATGAAACTGGAAGTTATTTAGATAACATATACTAATCTTTATATATATTTAACATATGTTTATGTGTATAGGAAATGTGCTTTTAAAGGCAATTCCCATGTACTGCTTTTTCAAATGCACAGGGCTATGCTTAAATTATTAGGCATAGATATTTCAAAGTATTTGAAACTTCTTTTGTTCTGTATTAAAAATTAAACTTTCCAAAGGCTTCTTGAAAAGAAACTCTGTCAAAATATTGCTTTTCAGATAAAACAGATTTTCTTTCTCTTTTAGAAAATCCATCCTAGACATGAAAGTCTGTCCTGCTAAAAATTGATTCTAATCAATCTATTTTCAGAAGAAAACTTCAATTTTATGAGATATTAGCTAACCAAATAGAAGTAAAACTGTTTTATTTATCATTTTTTGCATGTTTCACTGCATTACCTGCACCATCTCTATGCTTAAAAGTAAGCATATGTTATAGGTTTGGCTTTGATGTGTTTTTGGCATAGACAAAAAAGGAAATTTCACACTAAATATCACACATACCAAACACACAATACCAAACTATACCAAAGCAATCATCAGATAATACTTCAGACATGTAATTTCTGGGAAACACTAAGTATGTTTTATCAAATACTTTGAAAATGGAAAGTCACTGTCATACAGTTGCCAGCTATGCTGGAGCTTAATTATTGGCATAGTAATAGAAAGAGATTCAGTTTCAGATACTTCAACTTTCATTCATGTAACTTAGGACCCACCACAGCTCCCTTAAGATACGTTATAAAAATACATCTGCTGTGAGGATAAAAGCACAAGGAGCTATCCAGGCCAAGTCAGGAGACATAACATTTAATAATCAGCTGCATGTGAAGACCCATTGACTTGATGAAGCACTCTATGGAGTGAAAAAGTCTTACAGAACATCCATCACAGGTATAGTAACAAAGAGGACAGTCCCTATCTGCATGTTTTAAATTCTTTGGAGAGGTTCATTAACACGATAGATATATATGTGATTTTCTCTTTCTCTTTGCATAGTTGTTTCCAACCTCACGCAATGGTGGGAATTAGAAGATGTGAAGATTGTAGATTGGCATTTATTTCTTTGATTTGTAAGTGTTTATAAGGCAATAGTACATATATTCACTAAGCTACTGCTTTCCAAATTCTCCATTGATTTCTCTTCTGTTATTTCAAAGTCACCTTTATTGAGATATGCATCTGCTACATTCCCCTGTCAGAGACAGGATACTAGGCTGCATAGACTTTCAGCTTAATCCAGTCTAGCTGTCATAAAGTCTTACAAACTGTAAGTTCCAGAAATGAAAAGGATCAAAATTATTAGTGGACACTGAAAAATATAATACAATCATACAAAATAATTAGTATCAGGACTCCTTTACTTTACAAACATATAAAATGCACTTACTTTGAGGGTGAGAAGAGGGAAAAAATCCTTTCATTAGAAAATATAATCACAAAGCTTTGAACAGATAAATTCACACACTGCAGAGTACACACACACACGCATGCAGGCAGGCATGCACGTATGTACACACACAGGTGCACACATACACGCATACATACACACATGCTTAGAGTTTACACTGCATTCTTCTGATGCCATGATTATTATTTTATTTGTACACCCACCTTTACTGAACATTCTAAACAAACAATAGACAACAGTGTAAGGACTTTTCCTTAAAACTGCAACAAAACAAGTCTCAACATTTGCAAAACATTCCTTTATTATTAGAAATAAATTATTTTGTATAAAAATTAGCATGCGTTGACCATTGCATTTATTTTAGCATAACCCAGGACTTCAGTCAGCCGTCACAAGAAACAAACTCATCTTCTTTTACGAGTTGAACAATGTAGGACAGGAAAGGAAATTGTCACAATCACAAAAAAGTACTTACAAATATAACATCAGACATGATTTATTTCAACAGCATTTTTTTTTCACAAGCTAACATTTGTTTTCCTTTTGTGATTTGCTTCCTTTAGTGAGTGAACAGTTCAGAAGCTTGACACTCTGTCTCTATGTTATAAAACTGGACTTTTCCTTCCCCTGTCTCTTTTTGCCTTTTGCTCTTGTTTAATCCTTGTTCTTTAGGAGACTGACTATCGATTTGAATGTAGTCTACTGATATTTTCAAGACTGAATTCTGGTGGTGGTAAAGTCTATGTTTGCAAGATCCAGTCCTGCAGATCTTCCAGTGAATTTCATCCCTGCTCAGTTTGCCTGATTGCTGTAACTGACATAAGTTGTCTTGGTAGAGGAGGCTGTAAATCAAAAAAACCAAAAACAAACAACAAAAAAAACAAAGTTCAGGATTTTTAGACTCAAGAGAGGAGAAAAAAACCCCATATTTAGCATTTGAACTCAGACAGTGCCCTACTATATTTCCAAACAATATGGTCCATGTTCATGGAATAAAGAATGTTTAAGGATGTATATATAGCAGTGAGTAAACTGGATCCCAAGTTCTGGGTTCTTCATGACCACTTATTTTGTTTATGACTAGGGAAAGCAGAGGTCAATAGAAGGGAACAATGATGAGTGGTTTCAGCATACCCACAACAGAATTTCAGCATCTGGTATTATTATGTCTGAATTCGATATAAATATTTTTTAGTTTAGAGATTGGATTTTTCTTTCTCTTCTACTCGTTGAAGACAACTTTTCAGCTAGTGGTGGTTTGTCCATCTAGAAGGAGACTTATGCTCCTTGAAAGGAACAAAGCCTAACATAGGAAACACCTCTCCAAATTAGAGAAAAGGAGTAGATAGTCCCTACAGAACATATTATCTGGAGAAAATTATGCTCTCCTTATGTTGATGGCCAGCTGATCATATTTCCTTTTGATCAAAGCTGACACTCCTTGTTCAGAATGAGACAATATGCTGAGAGAATTAAACAGCTCTACTATTACAAAAGTGAACAACTATGAATCTTTTATGAAAGTTTGTTTCAGGTTCTAGCCCTCACATCTTTGCTATTAAAAAAATATAAAAAATATGCTATAAAAATATGACTCAAGTCATATCACTCAAGGTTAATGTAATGGTTGGAGGAGGGAAGTGGTGACATCCGGTCTCGTAGTTAGTTCTCTAATTTTAAATCAATTGGGTACATGGAAAATCAGACTGCTGAGGGACTGAATATCTTTTCTTCTCTATAACAAGGCCTATGTTACAATGCACAAAGAGGAATTTGACTTTCTAAATATGTTTTATATTCTGTCTGCTACAGATATGTTCTGCTTATGATAGTGAAGATTGCAGTTGGCAAGATGAAAATAACAGGATAGCAAAAATGTTGCCTGGTCTATAGATTCAAATTTTCTATTTCCATACCTTTCTTCAATCTCTTTCTTTTTTATATATAGTCTGGTGAGAACTGCTGAGATAGATAGGAAAAGCATTCTTCATGCTAACTCCTAAATTCAGCCCAACAATCTGATGATTTGTGAAGAACAGACTACAGAAATTGAGAAATGACAGTTTCTCTCCTCTGCATCAAAAATTAAACTAAATAAAGGATCACTAAAACTGATGCAAATTAATAGTGGTTAGTATAAATAATTAAGTTTACTTCTTGATTTTTTGTCATGTTTTAGATTTTCTGAGCAATTTGAATCTAATACTGCATTTGCCATTTTTTAAAGACACAACAGAACCAGACCAGTTTAATTTATCTATTACTGTAATCTTTTCCCCTAAGAATGTATATATAAGAATAAATAATCAAAAAAAGCTGAAAAACGTAATATTTCTTACTTTCATTTGCACAGGTAGCTCCAGCACCTCGTGTCTGGAAAAAGCTAATTCATGAAAGGACTGCTTTTGGCACACAAAGCAAGTCTTTCTCATAGTTGATTACAACATTTGAGCACCAACATGAAATAGCTTTATTTGCATGCATTGGGACACTTGAAGCAAATATAGCCTCATTTCCATCTTTCAGATCTTTCAGATGGGATGTACTGCTCCTGTCTGAACTCTCTCATGCTCCCACAGCTGGATTTCTGAGAGGATTCTATTTTTTCTTTTGCCCTGCTAAGTTCCTGCACAAAATAATGCAGGATTGATGAAATGGCACCAAGTTCTTCAACTACAGAAGGATATTTTTCCTAGCTAATAAATAACAGATAAATGCACATCTGCAAACTCTGCACATTTCAGAACAAAAGGACAGAAAGATCAGAGCCATTTTTCTTCCCCTTTCCCTGAAAGTAGGGTCAGATATATGATCAGGTTAAGTGAGCTTACCACATTATCCTGTATGAGCTGAGTTCTGTGATAACTTTACATATGCATGTTTTCAGCCCACAGCAATGTAACACAATCAAATTTATCACAACTCAGTAATCTGAATAATGTGAGCATGTTTGCAAGAAGCTCAAAATACAAAAATAATAGTTACTACACCTCAGCTGATATAGAGTAATTTGTTAAATTGCTGTAACTTTGTTGGGTATCTGAGAATTAAACAGTTTTGATAGGATTAATCTAGAGCTGTCAACAAACAAAAATTATCTAGTTGAGTTCTGAGTGTTGTTACTTTAAAAAATGATAGCACAGGAATTTAATGTAGGCAGTAGTTTGAAATATATTAAAACTAATCTCATCTCCAAACAATGTTTGGGCCTTTTTACTTGATAAATATTGCATGTGTCTTTATAGTTATGTGGAATAAGTCTAGAGTTCATGTTTGGGGATCTGAAAACTTCAGCAGCTGGTGTCCTTCTCTTTAAGACTGTTAGCATTTCACAATAATAACATGAACCACATTTGGCAAGCCTAGATGACCAGAAAAAGTAACGGGCTTGGCTCAAAATATTTCTGGAAATGAACATTTTTTTACAGCTGCAGTCATTACTTTGCTGTTGGAATGAAACAAAAAGAAAAAGAAGAAAATAAAGAGAATTTAAAGCAATTTATAATTATTATTATGATCTGACCCATATTCATTTAATGTACTTGTCATTGCCTTCTGCAACCGCACCTGAACAGGTTTTTTCCTGTTTCCCAGAAGCAATTTGTTTTCCACTGAATGTGGACCTACTTCCACAAATAAACCCATGAACGCAGGCGTGTGGAAGACAGCATAGAATAACATGTGTTACATGGAACAGGGCAAACTAGATGGAGCAGAGCTGTCTCTGGGTGGGAAGTAAAAGGGATTACATGACTACCTCACCCTATTTCTCACCTAGTTATGAGCACTGCTGTCATTAGTAGTATTTGTGCTTGGTAAATGGGGGGCAACACTCACGGCCCACTTCTGGTACACTAGGAGTAGACTGATATTTTGCAGTCAGTTTCATATACTGTCACTGAAAAGAAAGATCTACCTCACATGGAGTCAGTGCAAGAAAAAATTTTGTGGTGTCAAGAAGTTGTTACTAGTGACCTAGTGAAAAGGACATATACTGCATTGTGCACTTATAATTCACAGGAACCTTCAAAAGTTTTGACAACAACTATTTCAGGGAAGAGAGAAACCCATCTTGAGGTCTAGAACTCAATTACATAGGGAGAGCTTTCTGGAGTTCAAATGACTTGACTGAATTTTTGCCTATGAAGCATTATGATGGATGAAAGCCTAGTCAGGATATACTCCTAGTGAGGTCAAAATTATATAGATGTGTTACTGTTAAAATCATGTTTAGAGCACAGTAAATAAGCATTACCCTGCATACAAACACTACTGGAGAAGCAGACTGGTTTCCAGTAGCATCTGTTTCTATGAATTATGCATAATCATAGCTTAAGGAATACCAAACACAGCATTTCTTAATTAGGTACAGTAGATAAACTGATCAGATACCCAAGACTTTATTAACACTCTTTCTCACCCTACTGTGAAAACCCTCCTTTATCCTCTCCTCAGAAGTTTGTCATTTTGCACACTCGGCAAAATCCACCTCTCTTTTCCTTCTCTTTTGGAGACTTGTGAAGACTTGCAAAATTATTGAGTCTTTCATATTTCTATTCTGTTATTCAATCCACAAAGAATTTCTATGCTTTTCTTGTTTGTCCTTTGTTACATGTCACAATCTGAAGCTGTATAAACCCATAGTTCACTCTAGCAGTTTTACACATTTTGAACGGTCATGAGTTTTTCCAGTGAAACAGTTTGTACTCAGTATCCTCCATGCATCAGCAACTATAGTATGGTAAACTTATGGGCTACTTTTAAATAGTCTTCAATCTTGCAAACTCTGATAGAGTTCAGTGGGGGTTGCATTTTTCAGAAATAAGTACAATATTTTAATGCAAACTTGGTATTGCCTCGTTTCAGTGTGCTTAAACAAAATAGTACTATTTAATCACCTATCGCTATCATCAAAAAGTAATAAAAATTAAAAATAAACCATGCTGTTTGCAGTAAAATGACTGAGAAACTTAGCTGTTACAGCTGCTGCCCATCTAATGTGACATCTAACTTCTCAATAGAAAACAATTCTCCATTGCTAAGCACTGGGGTAAGGTTAATGTCTCTGCTCGTATTTGATTATTATTGTTACTATGAAGTCCAGTTGATAAGATGATATGTTATGTGGTGGAATGGAAGCTGTAACCTCTGTTGTCTTCTATACCAGAGCAACTTAGAAATGTAGCAAGATTCAAGAACTTTCCTGACATGGGAAAGAATTTTTTTCCCATTACAAACCTACGATATATCAGAACATGTAATGATTAAGCTTCATATGAATTATCACGATATTGTACCAAGATGAGTAAGACCACAACAAAAACCTGGATGGCAAGCGTTATTCTGGGAAGTGTTAGTCATGAGTTGTGATAAAAGAACAATCCAACAAATATTAAGGTAAAAAGATAAAAACCATTCTTTTCACTTCCTTATCTGACTTCAAAATAAAAACAATGTTAGCTGTTTTCATTATAGATTTTTTCAACAGCCTTTGAGTTTTGAATATACAATGATGACCATAAATACACCTCATGAACTGTCAGGACATACCACTGGCACAGCAATGTACAACACATCAAAATAGCACTAGCTAAAACAAATAATTTTTAAAAGATGTGGCTTTTCAAAATCTGCTTGTGCTTTTTTTTTTTTCCTACTAGCCTCCTGCGAAAATCAATTTCTTGGAAACAACTCTAGACATTCCTGAATTCAGCAGTACATGTCTGACACATCTCTGGATTCATGCAGAACAAGCAACAAAAATAATTAGGTTTTTTATTAAAAGAAAGTGCATTCTTGTGAACGTACATCTATTAAGATGTGCTGCCACTCTTGACCAAGTCTACAGATGACTTACTGTTGGTTTCAAGACTTTCACAGAGTTCAGTCTTGACTTCGCCATTTGGTCTGTCGTTTCCTTTTTGTGTCAGTTTGCTTTGCATTGTAGCAGCTGTCACTACAGCCTTGAAGCTCCGCTTCCGTTTTTGAACATTCTGCTCTGGATGAAAAATGATAATATAAACCTTGGGCATGTAGAGCATGCCCAGAGACACAGAAGCACTTAAACTCATGGAGATAGTAAGTGTTGTTGTCTGGATGTACATCTGGGGAAGGAAAGAAACAACAACATAAAAGTCATTGTTATATTGATTTAATATAAGAAGGAAAACAAAGAAATTATCTTAAAAGTACTATCTGGAAAGGGAACATACATCAAAAGGACCCTTGGCTTTGGTTGCTTTTAATTATAGCTAAGTATGGCTGTTTCCTGTTGGGTTTGTAACCTTAAGAGTAGGCAGTTGAAACAACCCAATATTCATGAAATTTCATTCTCATAAAAGTATCAAAGATGCTGCAGAAAACACATTTTTAGAAAAAAACCAGCATGCCTGGACAAGAAAATAGGAACAATAGAGATACCCTTGTGTCATCTATTTTAACAGACAGAAGCCTCTACACCAATATGCCATATGGTGATTCAACAGTGTGCAGCATGGCTCAACTGACAGTAGCATAATGAAGAATCTAATGAAATCTTTTGTATAGTCTGTGAGTTTCAAGCTGGGGAAAAAAAAAGTTTTCCACAGTGGTGCTTGAATATTCCTGTGTGTTGGAGGATTGGTTTTTTGTTTGGTTTTTTTGTTTGTTTTCCATCCTACTTTTGAATTCTAATCACAATTCTCCATTGGCACACCAGAAAGTTATTAATATGTCATGGTCATAACTAAGAAATCAGAAAATTGTGGAACCATGAAATTACCTCACAGAAGACATCAGTTCCCCATAGATACAAAGGAAAAATCTGGCATTTCAGAGCAAGTCTGTCTATTTTTTGTTATCACCTACAAAAAGAAGGGAACTCTGGTCTTCCATAATACCATAAAAGAAAATTACAATGATCACTCCATAAGAACAGCAGACCGAAGTTTCTATTTGAAGAAGTATTCAGCTGGTATATTAGCAATACCAATTGTAGTTCTGCTCAACATTTATTTTTTCTTAGGAAATTATTTTTTATTAGCCATATTATGAACAAAAAATTACTTTACAGTTCTGTGTTAAGTAGGAAATCTCTCAGTAATCCTTGCTATAATGAAAAAGATACTGAAGTAAAACATCCTCAGTGCCTTGGCAGACAATTCAGTGACATTATTGTCAGGCATGATTTTAAGCACTGGCCAACACCATCACATTAACCTGAAGATAAGGTGGTAAGTCTGTCTGCAATGTCAGCTTCAGATCATCATTTTTTATGAAGTGCCCTTGGGTGACTTGGCCCTTGGCAGAAAAGTAGAGATATAATAAACTGTTGTGCACTATTATAGTTGAACATTTTTAATGCCTTTCAGCCTACAAAGTTTTTCCATTAGATAATTTCTCCTTAGAGATCACAAATAAACTGTGCTCTCTCACTTAAAGCAATCTTAGGTAAGAAAAAAACACGGGTTCTCAACCACCTAATAAAGTAACTGTATAAATGAACAGAAATACAAATACTATGCCAAATACTACATAAAAGGAAGGATAGTCCAATCTACTCTTCAAGAAAACACTAACAATTCTTCAAAATCTGTAAAGACTTCAACCGGCTTTCAGGGACAGCACCAGACTGAAAAGACAATCAGGACTGTCTTTCTGTTGTACTGAGGAAAGTTATAGGAGCAACACCTTCCCTCATTTCAATCATACATCAATTCAATACTTGAGGAAATAATATACTCTTTTCTCACACCAGTGAAATAATTCCATTCCTTTCAATCTCCAAAATGACAGTGGTGTGCCTGAAAGCAGAGCTATATTGTGCATGAACATTTCTAATGAAAACATTACATGGACACATTAATAAATAGTTTTTTCCAGACTTCTGTGGAAGGACCTCTGTGCAGATGCATGTTCACATGCAGACAGCACCAACACATCTGTTTCTCCCTGAACCAAATTGACTGATCTCCAAACAAACTGGTACAGCAGTGGCTTTTAGGGTTAAGCATTGCTCTAAGTGACGTTCAAAAGCAAAAGTATTTTGGTTCCTAAGGATGAATATATTTCCTAATGGGATTTTCAAAACTGAAATCATTGCAAGCAATACATTTCAAAAACTGTATTGTGTATGAAAGTTCCATTAAACACAAAAATTCTTTTTGAAGCCTTAACATTTTTTAAAATCCAAGTCATAGCAGTTAAGTGCCTACCTAAGCCTCACCCATGCATTCTGTAACAATGCCTGGCATTTAAATATGTTTCGGAGTTTTTATTTCTTATCAACTACACAAGTTCTAAGACTTTCTCTCCTGGTTCAGTGTAAGAGTGGCATGATAAAAAGGATAAAGCTCTGAATCTTATAGGATAAAATACATGCATTAATTTAATAGTAACATTAACAAATCTATACATTATAGTAGATCTCAATGATCTTTTTTTGCAATAAGAGGTGCCACAGTGCCAAGATCTTATAAATACTAAAGAGGTTTCTCTTAGTATATCAACGTCAGCTTGAAGGTTTGCAATCAACTAATCTTCATAAACGAAACAACTCTAAATCTCATCATACACTGAAATAATAAGAGCCCATGGATTTCAACACAGGTATTTTTCGTTAGATATGTCATTACATCTAATCTATTTTCTGTGGATTTAATTAATGACCAGCACAACAGCCTATTTTGAAAAATCCAAATCACAGTTTCATGTTGCCGATTACAGTTCATATGCAATGGGGTTTATTTCTAATGATTGCTCTGTTTCTGAACCATCACTGTAATTATTGAAATATTAACAGTTTTCAAATTGTGAATATAGTCTTTAAAGGGCTTCAGACTCTGGAATCTTGTCTTTCTTGGATCACCCATACTACTTACTCTTTAATGAAGCCAATTAGAAAGAAGGGCTTAAAGACACTTACAAGACCTTGAGAGAAAGGCTTTGAACATATATTAATGTACACATCGTGTGTGCGCGTACCTCAGTCTGACTTCATAGGCTAATGCAATTGCATACTCAGCTGGAGGCTGAGTTGTCCATGACAGTCTGAGTCTGATTCCTTTTCCTACTGTAATCATAGAATAGTTAGGGTTGGAAGTGACTTTTAAAGGTTCTCTAGTTCAGTCCCCCTGCAGTAAGCAGGGATATCTTCAACTAGATCAGGTTACTAAGAGCACCAGACAACCTGACCTTGAATGTTTCCAGGCATGGGGCATGTACCACATCTCTGGTTAAACTGTTCCAGTGCTTCACCACCCTCACCATAAAAAAATCCTTAATACTAGTCTGAATTAACCCTCTTTTAGTTTAAAACCATTACCCTTTGTCCTATTGAAACAAGCTCTACTACTTTTTTAAGTGGTGATTTGCAGGCTGAGAGTCTGTTCACAGGACAGGAATGTCTCTTGCATTTAATTTTTCCTGTCTTTGGAATCCCCATTCTTGCAGCCCGATGAAGCCCAAGTCTAGCAAACAGGATACCACACACTTGGCTTGACTTTTGTCTGACTCTTACCTTGTTTTATTCCTGACAAGGGGACAATGATGTTTTATGGCTGTGCATTCTGGGTACTTTTATTATTCTGGGAACATAACTACCTGTAACTTTTACAGAATTAGCTGCTCTAAAAATCAAGGAACAACAAAAGTAGTTCAGTTTAATAAGATATGAGGTCTGAATAATTTTTCATGTGTTTCACAGTGGTAGCTCACTCAAACTTAGAGGAGAATAAAGGTCCCTTTTTTACTATGATTCATAGTTACACAGAAATGAATTTCAGCACTCCTCACACTAAAATCCCTTCTGAACTACAAACTTTTTGTCCAATAATGCCTTTCATAAATGTAACAAAGACTGCTATATCTATTCTCCTTGTTCTTGACAGTCAGAGGATATGTCAGAAAACGAAAATCATGGTAGCACAAGAAAAAAAACCCTTTAAACTACAGGAAAAACTTGAGGTCTAAATAACTTTCTGTCTCCATCCTTCACCTCAGCCCCACCCCAGAACTGATACAAGACTTCTTATGCACAATTTTAACCTCCACAATCGACAAAAGATTCCTCACAATAGATAGTCTCTCATATGAAAGATTTAGATCCCCACTCAGACACATGATCTCTCTATCCCACAGGTGACCTGGACCCTTTCCTCATCAGAAGGATACTACAAGTTTGGTAATACAGCCTTCAGATTATCCTAACTCAGCAGCTGAAATACATAATGGCCATTGATTCTAGGACTATGTATCTCATATCTTTCTACTTTGAAACTTAAAATATTACATAGGAAAGACTGGGCCAATGAAACACACTATTTTAGTAAAGCCAGATACTCTGATGAGTTCTTGAGTTTGAAAGTACTTAAACTGAATTGCCTTCTTGGTAACCTGAAAAATTTCTATGCATCAAAGCAAGTGTGTGCACTGAATTGTCCCAGTGCAGGCAGCTGAATGACTGCCTCTCAGCTAGGCTTTCCTGCTTGGAAATAAAATATCCCCCAAGTCCCCTGTAGTGTCTCATCAGTTTGGTGCTTGCTGAGGCTTAGTTCAACACAAAGCAACTACTTTCACTAAGGGAAAAAAATTGTGGTAATGTCACAACCTTGTCCAGATTGCTTCCTTGTTTTGAGTCCTCCCCTATTTTTACATGTAAGATAATAGTCAGGGTCTCTCCAGAATTGTTGATTTGCTCATGCTATTTATTTTTCTCTTCTCAGTTTTAATAAGTCAAATACAGTCAAACAGACTCCTACCCAGTCTGTTCCCTAATCTGGTTTTAATAGTATATCCTGGAAAGGCGGAACATATGGCTATTGTGATGCCTTGAGTAAATTGAATCTGTTTACCACTTTGGCACAAGTTCTCTAATTCCTGGTAGTTGTAAGAACACAGATGAAAAAGTCCAGCAGTGAGTGAAGTGCTAAACCACAGAGGGAAGTCTTGGTACGTCTCAGACTATGAGTGTGCCTAGCATAGATTCAACTCAGCTACTTGCAGTCCAAAGAGAAGTGGATGCTTGAAGAGACACAGCTGGTCTAATGACTTTCAATGGCTAATTCTATACAATTTGCCCTTTAGAGGCCTCTTTCTCCACAGGATAGAGCAATAGCCTTAGTATCAAACACTGGAGTTTGAACCGTCCTGCTGAGACAGATAAATACAAGCACTCTTGAATATGTCCCACATCGCTGGTAACAGAGCAGAAGATTGAATTATGATTTAATTTTTCCTTTATCCTTGTTATCAAATTCTTTATATCTCTTATGTGAATCTTCTCAGCTGCTTCAGCCACTTCCATATTTTAAGGCCAGAACCGCAGCAAGCTTCGTTTCCCAATAGTTTTACTTGATCTCATTCCCTCCTTCCACTCTTTCCTTCATTCTCAGCTGCTAGAAGCCTTTACCAGATCACTTCTGTCCAGGAGATAAACAATACATCATAAAATGAAGATACATATCACCTATCTACAGGCATCCCTCATATTGGGAAAGACAGCAAAATGTGCCTTCTTTCTTTGTGGTGGAGACAACATGAGTCTTTTTATTCCCAGGAAAACACTGAAAGCATTCATAGCCATCTTCCCTGTGCTGCAGAATGTAGAAGGTTTAGGAAAAAGACAGTCCTTTTCTTCTTTTAAAGTAATGAACATGCCATACACTACAATTACTTTTGTGTGTGCTGCTGCTTGCTGAAGAGTTGACTGGCTGACAAAAATTGTTTCACAGTCATGTTCACAAATTAAAAAGAAACACCATGCAATGGATTCCACACCAAAGCAACGAGAAAAATACTAGATACAGGTAAATAGATATGAAATACATTTGAAACCAGGAGAATGTAAACAGGGAGGCAACAATGCTGGCAAGGTGCCAATAACTGACCAAAGAATTCATGCTTCTCTGCAGAACCCCATAAGCTGACACCTACAGGTTTTTATTGCTTTCAGTGCAAAACGCACTTTTCTATCTTGACCTGTGGGAAGAAAATTTTTTGAATGAAAACAGGTACAAGTCAGTCATTGTTTAGCTCATATAACAAGCTTATTTTCCAGGTATAAGATAAACCTCACTGTATGAGTCTTCTTCAAACATTTGTTCAGTTAGAAAACGTGGGAAGCTACATTACTTATATATTTTTTAGCCTTTTAAAAACATTCCTTACCAAACTAGCAATTAAAACGAGGCTTAAAGAAGAAATGTGAAAGCCTTCTCACAAACATGAAAGTACAACATTCATTAGATTATTATCTCAAGAAGTAAATGTAGGCTATGATTCTTCACACAGCAGAAGAAAACAAGTGCTGAAAAAGCATATAATCTTTATTTTTATTCTTAAATTTCTGTTGCTTCCAGAAAGTTATGAGAAAGGAAAGCTCTAATAACAGATTTCAAATTAAATGTGTTCCACATTTAAAAAGTATGAACTTCCATTAAAGCTTGGATGTGAGAGGAGCTATAAAAGCTTGGAGGAGTCTTAGCGGAACATGTATATAAGTGCATTTCAGAAACTGAATTATGGTGACTAGTTCAATTCAGATTTTTCACTTAACTCTAATTTTGACCTTACCTGCAATATTTATAAGTATTCCCTTTCTACCCATAAATTATTTTATTCAAAGAAAGGAATTGCCTTACTAGGTCTTTTTTTATCATTGTATTTATTATTTTAAGGTAAATAGATACAGAGAACTTAGAGATGAGAACTGCAAAGTTTGCATTGCATAGCCTTCCTTCCAAAGTTTTATTTCACCTCAGGTCTAAAGCTAACCTTAGTTCACCCAAACATTTCCCAGTGATTTCTCAATACCTGATTTTAGCACAAAACTACACTAGGACAGTTTTGTCCCAAACAAAGGGGAGGGGAGAGGAGGGAAGGGTTCAAGGAGATTTTATTGTGGCCTTTCAGTATATAAAAGTGGGGGGGTTGGGGGGAGAGTGGGTAAGAGAGACAGAGAGAGACTTTTTACCAAGGCCTGTAGTGACAGGAAAAGGGAAATAGTATTACCCTGAAAGAAGGTAGATTTAGACTGAAGATAAGGAAGAAATTTTTTGCAGTGAGGGTGAGACACTGGCACAGGTTGTCCAGAGAAGTTGTAACTGTCCAAGTTAACTGTGTTCCAAGACCAGGCTGGATGGGGGGGCCCTGAGCAACCTGGCCTAGTGAAATATCTCCTTGCCCATGGCAGGGGGGTTGGAACTAGATGATCTTTAAAGGTGCCTTCCAACCCAAACTTTTCTATGATTCCATGATTCATAGCAACATGGCACTTTCTTAACATGGCAGACAATAATGTCAGTTGTCATTTCTGTTGGCAAATGTAATCTCTTATCAAAACATTCTAGAAAACCAGATTTTTTTATTGGTTTAATTCCTTGTTTTTCCTTCTCTTCCCTTTGCTTGTTTCCATATGCCAGTTTCAGATGCTTTAGCTCCTCCAAAACTGCTAATTTCAAAAAGCATTCTGTTGATGTGCAACCCCTGTAGACAGTTTTACAGATAACATCACACAACATTGGAATCAGAAATTATGTTGGTTTTTGGTAAAAGTTGGAGAAGATTAGACAAACAAGTGTTGTATTATCAAACATTCTACTCATTGGAAATAAGCAACATTATTGAAGGGAAAGAAATGTTCAGCTTTACTTCATCTGCAACATTTACTGCATTTTATACTAAACTAGTAATAAACTAAAGTCTGATTCTTCACTGTGTTCCATCCTCAGGATATACATATCATGGAAAATCCTAAGTACTGCCTTGCAGACTTTCAAAGTAATTTAAAATATCAGTATGTAAATTGATTTTTTTTCCTCTCCTAAAGTCTCATAATATAATTAATTTTTTCTTCTCCTATATCACACTATCATATAGCTAGCATATACCACAGCACAAAATTTATTGCAGTATTATGGTTTTTAAAGTCCATGTGAGTCATACCTTTCATCAACCTTACTACAAATAGAGCCACAGTTTTCAGTAATTGACCAAAGACTAATGTCTCTTGTAATGTGCATGTCAGTCCTGATAGTCAGGAATACTGAGCTCCAAAAGGTCAAATAGAAATTTAACACTAATTTTTTGTACAGATAAGCTAAAATACCTCCAAACACAAGTAAAAAAAAGAACAAAAAACCATAAAAACATATTGGAAAAAGACTGTGCTGAATGGAAAAAACTGAGGAATGAGATTAATTAAATTAATTCTTATTTATACATTAATTGAATCTTCAACATAATGTACAAGTAGGATTTTTATGGTATGTTGTGTTACATTTATGATCTTCTTATTGACAAAATGTTAAGCAAAGAATTTGTTTGTCTAATTAAAATCTTAACAGCCTACGCAAAATCATAACAAATCTTATTATTAATCCAGTTACAATTATCCTAGCTTTTACTTTTCAAATTATTATTACAGGAAAATCTCATTAATAATGTAGCTAAATCTGTATATACATAAACTTTTGAGTATCAATCCCTTTTCTCCAGTGAAACACACCCAGTCCCTGCTGCTCTGGTTCCTAAGGCCAACAGATTCAGCCTTCCGCAAGATAAATAGAAGGAAGAGAAAATTGTGTTAAAAAGCCAGTATCCCAAGTCCTTGATGTTGATGTCTGGTATTCCTTCCTTCTTAGCTTTGGGTCAGGCTGAGGTTGTATTTACACATTTTCTAACACTGTGCCCTTATTTCCTCTTTTTTAAAAACGAGATCTCCTCTAAATTATCTCCACCAATTAACTGCTTATTGATTGAAATTAAGTCCCAGTTACTTTGTTACTGAGTCATTTTACAGGTTTGTTAGATCTTTACCATGTACAGTATTCAGAGACCTAAGCTGAAACAAGTTTGGCAGCACTCCCCACTGCTGGACAATTGTTACCACAGCCATCACAAGCTCAAGATACTAAAAAAAATATATTCCAAAAGCCCATATTGACAGGTCAATATAAAGCCTGCAGCCTTTTTCTATTAACAACACACCCCCCCATACATATTTATTAAGCAATATCTGGGTATTCTATAAAGGCTTATTTCCAACTTTATTTGATAAAAAATACTCCTTTATTATAAGATTTCCAAAGAGCCTTCAAATTACTTTCATATTACTTTCAAATACAGCAAAATTAAAATTCTCTTTTGTCAAATACATTCTAACTTGCACAACCTATCTAGATGAGATACAGTATCATTTAGAGGACAATTTTACTTTTGCATTTTTATCACTTTCACAAAACTTTATTTTCTATAAGTGGTTTATTATTAATTAGGTCTTCAGGTATCTACTTTGAATGCAGATTGAATTTACCCTAAAGCTAAAAAACTAGCAAATGTGGCAGGTGGACTATTTAAAATAAATTCATGTCAATTCAAACATTTTCAATTACAGTCCCTTTGAAAACATGGGAGCCGCATTTCAGAACACTTTACACTCAAGGACCCAGTTGACAAGCCCAAAATTGTCACTTTCACATGCATAATTGACTAGAGATGAAAAACGGAAAGCAAGACTGCCTTATAGTGAACTAAGGAAAGACGTTGCCAATAAAAATTAAAATATATGGTCTGAATTTAATTCAAATACCAGGATTAAAATAAGAACAAAATGTTCTGCTATAACACAAAGGCCATTGATGTTGACTGACACATTCTTATAATTAGAATATATCACTGAGTAGAAATTTTTTCTTGTCCAGGTTTGAATTACATTGAGTATTAAAATTCTGGTTTTTTAAAATTAGGAATGCTTACTGAAGATCTATTACCTATGCTCATAATGCATAGAAAAAGGTTAACCCTAAGTGCTGGTTTATTAGACTATTAACTACATTTAGTTTCTTTTTTTCTGAAGTCTTTTAAATATGCGTAACACCTGAGCTAAAGAGATAACTGTGGTCTAGAAACACTGTAAAATGGCCTCTAACTCTGTAATAATTAACTTGGTACTAGGTTTCATTTTAAAATGTGTTTGCTTATTATTATGCTGCTTATGTGTTGCACACATAGCTTAAGTGTCAGGGTTTAAATACCTGATAGAGACAAAAATTAAGTGAAGTACACTTGCTCAGAAGATAATTTTATTTAGCATCTTCAAGTGGGGCATAATTAAGTTACTCTGTCATACAAAATGATGGAGGCTTAAATAAGTGTCATAGGTTAGCAAGCATAGTCCCGGAAGGGACGTCCTTGCTAAGGGGTGCTTACAGTTTCCTCTGGAAACTGATAGAACCTATCAGCTGGCCAGTTTGAATATGGACAATTCTCTAAGCCACTTAAAGTTGTGATCACCTCTGTGATCCACATTTAAGAATAGGCAAACTCCCCCTCCAAGCTCTCTCTCGTTTCCGGCGCTGGGACAGGTGGCTGCAGGCCCCGAGTGGGGGCCAGCGGGCCCGGCCAGGCCCTGCTTGGGCCAGGCCGGGCCGGGCCACGGCCATCCTGAAGCCATGGACCTGTTCCAGTTGTGGAACCCCCCCCACTGCCTTGCCGTGGGCAGCCGGAGCGGCTCGGCTCTCCCCCCTCTCCACTGCGATAAGAAAAATTCAACATTCCAGCTGCAAAGCTGCAAGGCCGAGGTGAGATTAACCCTTTTTACTGCTGTGAAGAGCTGAAAACCTGAGGGAAGAGAGAGAGGAGATGCTTAAAGCTGAAATTCTTTTGTGAAGCTATGATATACCAGAGTATCCTGTTGTAATTTCATGAAGATATGGGGGGTGGAGTGTTCAACTCGTGAGCAGAAGCACCTGCGCTGAGATAGGCAGATGCTGACGCAGCTGTAATTTCATGAGAAGTTTGGACAGGGAGAGATGAACCAGATGAGGACTTTTGCTCCAAATGGGAAAGGAGAAAACCTCAGTCCGTAGAGATGAACCAGATGAGGACTTTTGCTCCAAATGGGAAAGGAGAAAACCTCAGTTCCTAGAGATGCTCCCAGAGATAGTCCTAACGATGAAGATGATGAAGACCCTTTGCTCCCAGGGAAGGAGAAGGGCCTCTGTTTTTGTTTCTGAACGGCTCAACCTTAAAATTGTACCCCAAAAAACTTCAAGAGTGGACCCTCGAAAGCAGTTGCGGGAAAAGCTGCAAGTCGGGGGAAAGGACTCACACGCAGGCAGAGAGACTCCTCTTCCTAAATGGACTGAACAATATTTGGAAGTGGGCGGCTGTCTCGTTGTGATAATGTTTTCATAGCATGAGCAAGAAGAGACTTCTCTTTCTAAATGGACTGAACAAGGTTATTATGGAAGTGGTAAACAGACTGAACATCTTAAGGGTTGTCTTTTCACATTGTCAGTGGGAGAAGGGAGGAAGGTGGGGGGAGGAGGAGAGTTCTGAAGGTGGTATAATTTTTTTTCCTTCTTCTTTTAGGTCTGTTAATAAACTTCTTTATATTCTTTCAAGTTTGGTGCCTGCTTTGCATTTCTCCTAATTCTTATCTCACAGAAGATAAACAGTAATGAGTATTTTGGACCAAACCACTACACTAAATAACAGCTGGTTACCCCAATGGCTGTACAACTGAAGGGCAGCCTTTGGCAGAAAAAGCTGTACAAACACAATCAATACATTATGCTAATGGGAACAATGTAATGAGCAAGGAAGCAGCTAAAACAGAATGACAAAAAGAAAAACAAACAATCAAACATGTCCCTGCAGCCCTTAGCAAGCGTTTCAATTGCAATTTGTGAACAGAAATCTTACAACGGCTGTACTCAAGTACTAGTCTTATCTAGAAATGTTTGCTGTGTTCATTCCTTACGTCAGAATAAATTTAATGGCAACCAGATGAATCAGCTGATGGCTGCTTCAATGAATTTACACCGTATTACTCCAAGTGGTGAACTGATCAAAACTTATAAACTAATAAAAATATTTTTTCATTAATTTTATCTCTGATATTTTAGCAAAAATAAATTAACTAAACTGCAGTATAAATTAGAGTTAAAAATCTGCACATTATAAAGCTATTTTCTCTCTGTTGCTACTAATCTCTAAAGGTCTCACTTGAGTGTTTACTTGCCTTGGTGTCATTCTGATTTATTTTGTCCCATAATTGATTGTGACATGTCCCCAGTACAGATTTTCTGTTAGATTTACTCACTGCAGAAGACCATTGTGAATTCTCTAATTCACTCTGGAACAGGAAAAAACATCCACTAACCTGAACTGGATTTTAGAAGCAGACACCAGGTTCCTAGCTTCAGTGCAGAGGGTAGGTATGTTGCATGCTAAACATGATACGTTCTGTGCTACAACTATCCCACAGCCCTTTCAAAGTCCACTTTGAAAAGTGGAAAAGCAAAAGACTTTCAAAATAAGTGTTTTCAAATAAGACTTTTGACTGAACCTATGTTGCACGCTAAACATGATATGTTCTGTGCTACTCTGAGAAGCTTTAAATTTCTTCTTTGTTTACCTGGAGGATTCTTAAGGCAAAGCAGGATTCTATTGACTCACACAGAAATGTGCAATATGATCCTAGAGGACCATCTCTGTGCTATCTCAGGAGAGCATCTCTGGAGAGCAACAAGGTAGAGCAGTGATGACATATATGCCTTCCCCCTCCACCCTCTGCCTTGCCCATGCACACCATCCTTCTAACTTTTACCTTCTTTTTGCTATTTGTATGTTCAGGATTAATTGAATATAGGTTTTCTAGGTTTGGTTTTTTGGGGTTTTTTTGGTGCTTTTTTTTGTTTTGTTTTTTGGTTTGTTGTTGTTGTTGTTGTTGTTTTTCAACTTAACTGCAACCTTCTCTGGTGAGGTTTCAATTAGTTTATCCCAGATAATAAAACAGTGAATACAGTGTAGTTTTACACTGTTATTATGTTATTATTGTTTATCTATTTGAACCCTCAGCAGCTACAATGTCAGTTACCTATCACAACAGGTAATACTGAATTTTTTCTAGATTCAGCATTAGAATATCTCTGATGTCACCATCCAACATTTGCTTTTCCTCTGACATTCTTACCTGTCAAGAATATTAATCCTGAAATAAAAACCCTAACATTTTAACTTTTCTGGGAGCAATGCCAGAAGATAGAAACTTACGTCTATAAGGTATGCAGCATGAAAGGTGTATAAATTGCACAGCAGAACCAACAACAAGGTGGGCTTGTGACTGATTCAGAGCTGACTGTAGTATACCTTGGCTGTAGTATACTCAGGGACAATTATGAGTGACCAAAACATTCATGTTACTCTCACAAATGTAGTTAATTATACAGGGTGAATGTGGCACACTGGGATGTTCAGGCATCCATCTGTTCTTGCTATGTTAACACCGTATAGAGAAGATAAGCCAGTGCATTTTCCTTTAGAGATGTGAAATACTTCCTGTACTGTCACTGTTATCATCTGCCACAAGACTAGGAGAGATTTGTTGTCAGCCTGAAAAGATATCGTCTACAAGGGCAGAGCAGACCTAGATTCAAGCAGAATGTGAAGTACAGCTACCAAGAGATTTCAGTTTCCAGCTGTTCAAATTTGAACTCTAAACTTGGGAATATGTCAGCCTGAGCCATGAGAAGCTGATGTAAAATCTTAGCTTTTTAACAGATGCAATACTCTTTGATCTTATATGATGGTGTCAGCATTATTGCTGAGAGGAAAATGGCTCTTCCCTTGTGTGGTATTCTCAGTGCTAAAAAGAGGTTTTGTACCAGATCGAGACCTGTTTTTTCCTGAAGCTGAAAATCCATAAAAACTTACAAAACTTCAAACCAGTTTAATTGAATCATTTGATTGCATTCTTTCCAAAAAGAATTTTTTTCATTTATAAGTAGTTAGTTCAGGGTGGAAGGGACCTCAGGTCTCTAGTCCAACATTCTCCTCAAAGCAGGGTCAGCTGTGCAGACAGACCTGGTGTCTCAGGTCTTTTTCCAGCCAGGTCTTTCAAACCCCCAAGGATGAAGAGAGACTGCACAGCCTCTCTGGGAAACCTCTTGAACTTCACTGCCGTTGGAGGAAAAACATTTTTCCTTTTAGCCAGACTAAATTACTTTTGTTTCAATTTACGTCCACGGATTCCTGCTCTCCTACCACCCCCACTGTGAAGAGACTTGCTCTATTCTCTCCGTGACCAAGATATAGGCACAAGGGGCTGCTATTCAGTCTGTCCAGAGCTGTCTCTGCTCCAGGCTGAACAAGCCCAGCTTAATCAGTCTCTCCTCACAGAGCAAGCACTCCAGTCACCAACAGTCAGGATGGTCCTTGTGCTGAACTTGCTCTAGTCAACTGCCATGTGTCTTGGGAGGTACTGGGAGGTCAGTATTTCAGACATCTCCTAATGAGAACCAGGTAGAGAGGGATAATCCTTTCCTTCAATTTACCTATCTGCTTCTGTTAACAGAGCCCAGGAGGCTGATGGCCTTGTTTGTGACCACGGCTCTGTTAACTCATGCTCAGTTTGATGTCTGTGAGGCTTTTGTGACCTTTTCTACAGAATTTCTCCCCAGTCTGTCAATTTTCACCCTGTACCATTGCAAGGTCTCTAGCTTTCCATGCGCCAAACTTAGCATCATGCCTTGTTAATTTTATGTGGTTTCCTGTTGGTTTGTTCTTCCATCCAGTCTGTGTCCTTGTATGACAACCCTTTCCTTTAGCAATCATTTATACCCCAATTTGTTACCATCAACTGTTTGGTTGTTGGTAAAGATGTTAATCAGGTCCCAGAACAGACCTCTTGTGGCCTTCAAGTAGAGTATGACATAGATCCATGACTCTCTGATCCCTTTCATCCAAACTGACTCTTACCTATCTGATGCACACCCACCAAGACTATAACATCCTAAACTTAGGCACCAAAATATTGCAGAACACAATATTTGTCAAAAGTCTTGCTAAAATCAAGGTAAACAGCATCCCCACCTTTCCGCTCATCCACAAACACAGATGTCCCATTGAAGAAGGCAGTCAGGTTGGATTGGTATGTTGACTTGTTGACTATTTCCAGAAACTTTCTTCTCCTCAATGTGACCAGAAATATGTTCCAACAGGGCTTGCTCAATGATTTTTCCAGGGACCAAAGTGAGACAAATTTACTTGCTTATATACCCAAATTTTTTTAGCTTAGTTTTAGTGTTCTTAAAATCAAGAACTACCTAGTTACTTATCTGAAAATGGGGAAAGAAAAGGTGCCACCACAAAGCAGATTATGGTAGTAGTTGTAATTAAGAGGTGCTACTTTACAAGTCATAAAGTAGTAGTAATAATAATTAAGACGTTGCTGAATTATCTGTAATAAAAAATTGAGTGGTGTTACTGAACAACCCAATGACTTTATTAATACTTTTTTTTCTTTATTTCTGCGGTATGTGCTTGGCATTTTGACCTTCCTTGTTCTGTCTTCTTGAACAAATAAAGAAGACCGAGATAAGGACCATATTTTAATTTACTATAATTAGATTCAATTTGCTAACTATGGATATTTAAGTAACCTAAATAATAAATATCTCAATAACAAATTAGTATTCAAAGTGAGACAATGAAATATGGTGAAACTTGTGTAAAGCACATGGGATTCTGATTAGTTCAACTAATAATCTGTATTTTTATGGTATATCTTACCTGAATACTATACATAAATTAGGGGTTTCTAGTCCTCAAAGCATTTTATAAATGTTACTTATTAATATAAAGTATTTTCTTCACTATTGCATATCCATTGCTCAAAGCCAACTCAGAATTCAACAGATTGTATGTTTTAAGATGTTGCCAATGTTTTAAACAGAAAATCCCTTTGGTTTATATTCCTATATATTCAGATTGTTTTTGCACAGCTGCTGTAATGATTAAATAGGACATTCCATCTCTGGAGGAAAACCAACTCCATTAAGTGAAAGAACTAAAAGGTAGTTTTCCTTTGTCTTCCTTAAAATAAATTTTAACAGGCAGTTCTGGTTTTTTCTACTTTTAAACTATAATTAATATGTCACTGTATAGCAAAATTACAAAGAGCAGTTGCATGCAAAATGGAACATGACCATGCAATTGCCAGTCACTAGAGAGTGGTTTTCTATCATTAAAGAAAAATAGAACCATCACTAGATTTGTTAGTTATGGTTGCAATGTGTCTAAATACAGGGACCAACACTCTTTTTTCTTTTAAACTAATGAGATTATCAATTTGCTTTACTTTCAGTGAACCTGATTCAGTGGGTTGGAATACAGCCTGCAGCCTACAAAATGGTGGCCAGACAAAAGGGCCAACCTTATCGGTTCCCTTAACTGCTTTCTTGGACTGTTCAGATTTTAATACTTTACCTTGCCAGTTCACTCATTTTTCAATGTAAAATTTAATGCTTGTCTAAACTAAAAAGCTTCTGCCACTAGCCAGTCTGCTGGGGCTATGCTGTCAAATCCCCTCAACATGTGCCAAATAGAGATACTCTCCTGCCAGCACAGTTACATCACCTCACTGAATGACAGATGCAAAACTAACATTAGCTTTCCTCTTTTGGCATAACCACACATTGGGATTTTGCCAGTGTAACTATATTAGTCAGGTTTGGTATGTGAGTGTGGGTTGGTTAACTTTATTTTCTGCTCTCCACATTTGTTGGCAATTCTTTGTAGACATGGCCTAAGAATGCTACTATTAATGATCAAAATGGCAGCTGACAACAACTTCCATCTATAAGGTATTTAACTTACTAAAATGTCCTGGAAGCTTAAAAAAAGTACTCTTAAGGACCACAGACTTCTGTTTGATTTGATTAAAAACAAACAGCTCACTGGAAAGGTTTCTTTTAGCTGTTTGATGAGAAATGCCATGGTCTTTATCTGAAGATTTTCCTATATTGGACTACTCACAGACTCTCCTGCAGTGGAAGGATAATATCCCATAATATCTTGTCAGGTGTAGTTCACACCACAGCTTGTTTCTCTCTTTTTTAGCTGTCAGTTTAGGAACTCTACTTCTACATAAAAGTTGGCTGAAACAGGGTGCAAATATTTTTTTTTTTTTTTTTTTTTTTTAATTTGTGGTGGAGATAAGATAACTAGGGCTGGTCATATGTAAACTCTAAATATTTTTGATATATAACTGCATACACTGTCCATACATTATTCTGCCTGGCAGAACCTCACCAGTCCCTCACAGATTTTACTGTATTTCCTTCAATCATTGATATAAACCTGGAGAACCAACTAGCTGTTACTGTTATTTTATCAATGGTTAGTAAATCTGACCTGTATTTCAGGCATCTACAATATTCATTTTCCAAAAGGAATGAAGTTGGTTTTTTTATGCTTTGGAAATCACCGTGTATAGCAAACAAAGAATAAACATGGTGCAATAAGATGTATGTAGTTATTTTTATTCATTATTTAGCTCTATAACTGTATAAATAATCTGGCCTGGAGTAGGAACAGTACAGTTAAATTTAGCACACCACTGTTTTTATGCAATAGTAGTTTGTGTAAATTGTGTTTGCAACAGACTATTATAGTACTAGGCAATATTTTGTATGGAAGTAACAGATGAACCCATGACAACTCTAACTAAAATATATCTTTGCTAATAAGCCCACCATATTCCATCTATTGAGCTTCACTAAGAGGTAAAATAATATACTAAATATCTATGAAAAGGAAATCCGTGTTATTTGCCAGCTACGCAAATCCTCACAGCCACAACATGATCCTAGCCACTGTCTCCCTCATGAGCCTTTAAGAATGAACCCTTAGCTCAGGACACTTACTTTGTCTCCCTGTGTCCCACCTTGTAACTTCTTTTGCTTTTATCTCTGAAGGCATTTTTATATTGTTATTATCTGACAGGTTGCCTGCATCACTGACATAGTATCCTGCCTTCACTGGCTTTCCTGATTGGATGGCCTAATTTTTGCCAACAGTAGCACTAAATGAAATCATTATTAATGCCCTGAGACTGTTCAGGTGAAGGCTAAGAGTACTTTAGAATGAAGGATATGATAGGAGACAGGAAGTATGGGAACACTTAGAAGATTAAAAATAATTTCCTTTCCTTCCCCACAGCCTCCCCACCCACCCCTGCAACAACAATTTTTTGCTTCTTTTGGGCTGTAAATAGGAACTCTAGAGTTTATATTAGCTGTGTTTCTACCTTTGAAAGGTAAAAAGAAGAGCGAAATCTAAATCAGATACAATATTTATCAAATTTTGCAGACCCTTCCTCTTGTCATTTTCTTACCAATCAGTTGCTATTTCTGCCACCATTTTCAACCTCCCTTTGCCAGTGTTGTTCACTCTAATCACTGGCAGCCCCTGGCTTTTACTCTTTGAATATTTCCAAGGAATGTTTAAAGGTTAATCAAAAGTGTCCATGAGCATTTGCCCTCAGGTGGTGAGCTCTTGTACCACAATATTGAGGAAGGAGGTGGTAGACAATTGCTCTCTTCACAAGTAATTTTTCTATTGCTCATACATACACAACCCTTCTTTTATTCAATGTTGTGTTGCAGACATTTTGCATTAATCCACTTTTTTTATCCACATTACTCATAATTGTCCTCCACTTCCACGAAAATACAAAATCTACAAAAAAGCAGGAATGCTAAAGAGGGGCTGAAACCCCGTTTAGCGTCCATATGTATGCTCCAAGCAAAACTACATTTTTGAAGTTGTAACAGAAATGCAAGAAAATAGGGAGGATGCTTACTGAATCACAAGTCAAATTGTATAAACGGAACCATAAATATATTATTCCACTGTTTACTCAGCTCTAAACCTGACACTTAACAAGAAACGTTTAGCCACATGAGACAGGAAATTGAATCTTCTCACTTATCCACATTCACGCTCTGTCTCTTGCATTTGATTTGTGCCAGATTAACAGAAGAGAGTGAGTGATGAGGCTAAATTGTTCCTCCCTGTGCAGAGGGAATGCAGAGATCTCCCAACAGCAAGTGGCTTTCCTCACCATATGTGCTTTTTCATCTTGGCCCAATAGGGCAGGAAAATGAATTTGAGGATTTTTAACACAACACATTATGTAAGCTTTAGCTGCAGTGCTTTGCTCCATTTTTGCTTTCAGTGGCTTATTCACACACATTTCACAGAGAGTGGCTAAGCTCAAAAGTTGAAAAAGATCTAACAGTGTGGCAAGATCTATGGAATTCAAATTAAATTTTTTACGTGAGGGTGAAATTCAGGTTAGCACTTTACACATAATTGTGATGTAGCTCAGTAAGCAGGGCTCTGTTTTTGTAGACATGCAGCATACTTAGTCATCAGTTCCCAAGTAGTCCAAAATCAGCCTACAAAATGGGAGAATTTCATGCACTTGCTGAAGAGTTGAAACCAGAAAAAAAACAGTTCAGGGAGTCTTATGCAAACCAGCTGATAATGCCATTGTGAGGACCTAGTCAGTGACAGACTATTCTATTTGAAAGACTGCATCTCCACATGAACATCACCCTATGCAACATTTTTCAGCCAATTAGTGGATTCTTTAGCAAGCATTCTGTCTGTGAATGTTTACAACACATGAACCAGACAATTCTGCATTTTTTTTTAATGATAGACTATCTTGTTGCAATCTCAATTATCCAACACATGACCTGCCCTAATTTCAGCATTTCACATGCATCATTTAAAGCTGTTTCTTTAAATGCTGAATGTTCATGTCAACACTTGTTTGCACCACATTGCATGGTGGACAACTTCGATTGAAGCACAAATGAAGTCATGGTCATCCTTGTTTCTTGACTTCATCATGTTGATTGTTGATGATCCCCATTACAAGGGTATATATAGTATTGATACCAAAAGAGATGAGATGAGGAAATGGCTGTAGTTTTGCTGCCAGTTGTGAAGTTAATGCAGCTCAACCAATGCCCTTAAAACTACATGATGTCCACTTGCCTTCTAGAAAAAAAAATGGAGCACTGGTCAGACACCATGATGCATTTTACCTTTGTATCCTGATCCAGGACAAATCAACTTGCAATTGCAGATGCTGAAGCCTGTAAATCTTACCTCTGAATTTCTGAGGAAACACTAAGCTCCTTGCTACCATTTTTACAACTGTGTAAAGAAAGTTCCTGAGAACAGAAGAGATCTAACAGAATCCATAGTTTTAAATATTTTCTATGGGTATTCTTACATTAATATATCTCTGTACCACTTAATTCTTAAAAAGCTAAATGTATTTTGTAAGTGGACCAAAAGAGCTTTCTTTCATATTTTATCAACACAATTTATAAAGCAATCGAATGTTTGAAAAAGTCTTTGTTCCTAAGCTATGGATGGACTTGATTCAGACAATTCATTTCTTCATAATAGATTTAGGGCTTTCTTCCAAAATTTAGATCATATTATATCAGGTGATCTTTATTACTTATAAACAGGCCCATGAAACAAAAACAAAAGTACAAAAGCTGTGTTCAGAGTGAAGGAACTTACACATTATATTTTTGGGTTTATGTTTTAGGCTAGTAATAAATAATCCTACAAACAATGCTTCCTCCCCCAAATAAATAATCCATCTATGTCTACTCATATTTTCACTTCTATTCAAAAAGAGATACTAAAATTCAGACAAACAGAAGTACAAAGTAAGGCTTAACTAGCTACATATGCCTACATAACTGCTAAGCTAACTACATATACCCCTTTAATTAGGGATTCTAAAGTTATATATGACGATTCTGAAATTTATTATCTGTAATTCTAGGAAAGACTAAAGATTTTGATGGCACTGATTACATGACTGAAGGGAGTGTGAATATAAAAGTTTTTACTTGCACCAATTAACTGAACATTGAAATCAATTTAAATAAAGCAATAAAGACAAAGTGTACCTCAGAACATTCTGAATCTCAAAGTTTCAACAGAATAGTGATGCTATGTTACCATAAAACTCTTTAAACTCTCAATCTTTAAAATCACAACTGTCTCCTTTCTTCTCAGTGAAAACCTTTCAAGTTAGCCATCATTCGAAGTTTTTATTTTTGTATGAGTATCACGCTGTGAGGGTTTTCTGACAATGCATTTGGGGGGGTAAAAAGTACGCTAATTTTCATTCTTTCAAAACCCTGTGACTCTGCAGCAGTCAGTCCTTTCTGAATACATGTGTAACAAAACTGGGGGTTTACTTCCATGCTCCGCCTCTGAAAACAAATTATTTTCCCAGTGCTCTGCCAAAGCTTAATCATATTTCTGCCACCAAGTTCTTCCACTATTTCATACATTTTTCATTTTTCTTTCTTGTCAATACTAAAAAGTCAGATAAGTCACAGCTACAAACTATCAGAAGTTACAGGTTTTTAAAGGATCTGGCAATAAAAACAGGATTTAAAAGGGACAAGTTTATGTGTGCAAATATGATTGACTGAAAATTTGTGTGGGATAAACTACCAAAGAGCTTATCTTATCAAAGTAATATAGAATATCAGAGACATGAAAATACGTAATAATATCTTCTGGAAGTCACATCAAATCGTATGTCTTCTGATAATCAAAAAAATTGAAATATTCCTTAAAGCTAATTTTTTTTCATGTAAAATGCATTCCATTTCTCTGATAAAGAATTCAACAACCACAATAATGTTCTCTATAAAAAACAGAAGCTACAGGGTTGATGGTTATGGCTTATGCAAAGGTTAAAAAATTGACATAGCTAAGATATTTAGTAAAATTATTGTATAATTTAGTGAGTGTTTGCTTGCCTAAAGGTCACCATATCAGACCACTGAAGTACTATGAGTTTAAGGACTCCAGTTATTATGTTATTTTTTTTAAAATCCCATATAATTACTATATATTAACCATTTTAGCAGATATAAAAAGTTTCTATGCTATTGTAACATTACTTTTTATATTTGAAAACTTCTGTACATTGCATGTTCAGAGACACAATGTTTGACAAATACTGCACTTGTAAATGTGAAAGGATGACAGACAAGCCATTGATAGGTGGACATTGACACTTCTATGATCATTATAAATACAATTTCTAGTAAGAATGTGGACTTGGGACCCAGCAAATTGACTAGAAGCCTAGGGTGACTATGTTCACATACTCTATATGTCTGCATACTGTGAAATAAATCCCAGCTTTTCTGTCTGGAGAACAAATATTGTCCTAAGCAAACTGCATTGTCCGTCTTCCTTACAGTGGGCTCTTGTATTCCTTCATATTAGTATATTGCACTATGATCTTGTATTCCTTTATTCATTGAGCTCTATCCACCAACTCTGTACAAATACCTTGTGACCAGCAAGCACAGTGGGGGTTATCTCATTTACCCTTTTGGTTGAAATATAATGCAAACTTATTTTCCTACAGTAATTATTCATTTTTAATATTTTTTAAAAGCACAGCACTGTAACAGCTACTGAGAAAAAATTAATTCTATCCTAGCTGAAACCAGGACACAAGCCCTTTAAGAAAAAAACCTCTGTGAGACAGACAGCCAGAAGAAAGGCCGACTGAGGGAGGTTACCTGTCCCCATTTTATTTCCAAGGCAGTAACTAAGCAGTCTGTCCACAAGCCACACAGCACTTTTCTGTCAGAACAGGCACCCTGTAGATGAGGAGACTCCTCTAAAAGAAGAGGTACTTTTTAAACTGTTGGTGTCACAACAATTATGTCAGATTAGGAAATTTCATTAACTGCATAAAACCTAAAAGCTTCCCCTAGGATGAAAAGTCATACATTATGCATTTGAAAGGTATTAAACACAGTAGTTTGCATTATCAGATGAAAGCATCTTGGAGTAATCACAAATAATTGAGCATTTTTGTCTCCACTTAAAAATATACTGTTGCTATGCAAGTGGAAAATCACAGCATGTTTACAGACGCATATTTTTTTAGCTGCAGAGAATACAAAGTTCAAACTTCAGGATGAAGACATGAAGAAATGAAGACATGATTCTATATGAAGGAGTATTTTTCATAACCACAGCTACCTAATGATTGCAGGTGAGGTGGTGGTGTTTAGTTTTACTATATTATTTTTGTATGGAATGATTGACCAGATCTCTCACATAAAGTAGGGTTGCAAAAAACAGATGGGGAACAAAAATTCAAAAGCTCAAAAAAGCTTTTCAGGAGCTCATAAACACTAACAGCAATGCCATATAATGGGAAACGAATAAGAAGGAAAGAATTGTGGCACAAAAAAACCCACACGGTTCTATTCTTCTACTGCACATAGCTATTTTATTTTTAGAAATATATACTATAAAATGAAAAATACCTTATTTTTTAAATGTTAAGGTATGTAGAAGTTACCAGAGTAGATTAGAATGTGATCCATGTGGTCAAATGCCATGACTTACAGAGTGGCCAAAGCAAGGCACTTTAGCGGAAGGTAAAAAGAGACCTAGAAAAAGACACTCTCTGAAGTCCTTATATTCATTATTAATCACTAGAGACTGTATTAAGACCTCAAGTATGATATTTCATCCCTTAAAAATTGTTTCTAGCACTAAAAAATGCTACTGTGCACTATTTCTATCATTATAATTTAATTATTTTTGAATATTGTTAGATTCTTGGTTTCTGACTGATGTGTGAAGGCTTATCTTCAGAATTAATAGTTGTTTTGGGATCTACCTCCACACTTTTGTGAGTGTATAACATACCACAGTGATGTGCATTGGCATTCAAGAGTTTAGCCTCTTAGTCCTCTGCATTCAGGTCCTGTACATATTATAAAAGTAAAATACTTATCCATTGGATAGACAAAACTCCTACCACAGTAGAATCCCTTCAAAGTTGGCTGCAGCTGAGCATCCATTCTGTATTTTTATATTCAGGTACACCCAGACTTTTGATCATGAAGCCACATCAAATTGCTGAGGAATGCAGGCACTGAACTGCTTGTAAATGCCAGGCAGAGTTGCGAGCGAACAAGTCCTGCCTTAGGTGCCAGTGGATTTAGAGAGGACTGCACTGAATTCTGCATGGAATCACCAGTAACAAAGACTGTTGTCATAATTTTTGATGTCACTAACAGATTCAAGGGCAGCAATCATCTCAGTGGAGATATCCTGAGATATTCTTTATCTCCTGGGAAAGGAGCTGGGCAATTTTTCTCTGTTAGCAAGCAGTTCCCATTTACAAGTAACTGTAGCTGAAGGCTGTGTTTCCCCTAGGGCTAGTGCAGAATATTGTATACAGGACTCCATGAAGGAAGGATGCAAGATAATGAACTTAAGTCAATGACAATTTTTTTCCTCTGATTTGGCAAGTAAGCTGTCATTTAAAAATTGGTTGGGATTGAATCAGATGCATTTATTCTGGTTTTGCTCACAGAAAAAACAAACTCAATAACGTTAACATTTTTAATTAATACGTGTTTTATTTATCACTGTATAATATATTTTCTTCTCAGGCCCTTGAAAGAAAAACAAATTAAATCAAATAGAGCTATGAGAGACAGAAGAGGTGGTGGCATCCTTTTACATCATAAATATTGTTAAGATATTGTTGTTTTGCCTCATAACCATTCTTGAGAATGGAGGGACTTTGTCTCATATTTCCCAGAACAGTAGCTTCATAAACTTGCTACAGAGCACCTTGGAATTATATTTTTCCATACCTTCAAATGGAAATGTTTTATATGAATTAACAATTCAAGATTCACTGGAACAGGAATCCACTGGAAAACTAGATTCACTGAAATTTCGTAGGTTCCTTGGCATAATGAGCTCCTTTAAAGAATATGATTCTCAGAGACAATGCTCAGCAGTAGTTCAGGGTTACCACAAATTTCCAAATGCAGTATTGACAAAGCCTTGACAAATATGACTCTCTCCATTTTATACAGTCACTATCCCAGCAGGAAATGAATTCACAAATCCTACATGCTCCTATGGTAAAGAACCCATATTCTATTCTATTCTATTCTATTCTATTCTATTCTGTTCCGTTCCGTTCCATTCCATTCCATTCCATTCCTGTTCTTGATGAACAGCACTTCTGATCACCATGTAGTAATGGCTAGGAAGATCATGGAATTAAATATAACCGTAAGTAATATTTGCTATAAAACTCCCCTGCATGCCTTGGGTATGCAATTGTGTCTTCAAACACATGGATATAGACTCAAAAAAGTGGCTTAACATACCTTAAACCAACATGGAAAACTGTTAATTAAACTGAAATTTTAAAGTAGGTCTTCATGCCTGGACTTGTAGGAATACCGGCAACAGAGGTGAAGACCACTGACCTGTCATTCTCATGCTGTGAAAAAAAAATTGGGATCTGGGTACAAAGCAGCAACATTTTCTGTACAGTGATCATGTGAAAGTCTGTCCAAATGGCAAACTTTCAGGACAATGACTCCACCAAATGTCCTGCCCACCTTAATTAACATTATAAGTGATCTAAACACCATTTGCTGAGAATTAATTCAATATTCCCACACATAATTTTCCATCTAGTGACAGCTAGTTTCTCCTCATTTTCATAATCCAATCAGAACACAGAAATAAAAAAGAAAGCCATTACTAAAACTTTCTCCCTATGCAGTCCTAGGAGACCTCTCATGACAATCTTTAGCTAGTCACTCATTTGAAAAAAGTCCAGGAAGGTTGTTCAGTGAAAACAGAAATCTGCTGCTTCCATAAACTTTCCAGAACAGCCATATACAAACAAACAATACAAAGGAGCTGGACTTTGCATAAACTGTATATATGTAGTAGATACAAAATTGTCAAAATTAGGAAATCAAGTGCTAGATGGCTGAATTTATAGCAGAATATCTTGGGCATGTAAAAATATCAGACTTCTAGCCTTTCCAAGAAAACTAGCTCCTTTTGTTAAGGTTCTCTCCAGCCAGAATGGCTCCCTAAACGCAAACAACCTGTTTGTTAAAACATTTACTCAATTACTGTTCTGTATCTGTGAAATAGCTACATCCCTATTTGATAGCTGTTTATTCATCTGAAATAAGCAGACATGATATCTGAAACTATCAGATACCTGCATATCTATCATATATCTGACATCGGCAGACAAATATATTTTGTCTCACCCCCTGCATCAGGGGGGACTTGTGTAAGTAAAGAAACAGGACAACAAGGGCCCATCTTTGAAAATTACATGCACACTACTTTCCTTAATGTTCTTTGACAAATCTAAGCACTTGAAGCTTCTAGGAAGTAACAGGGCTTCCTTTTCTTCTTCCCTTTCATTTTTAACACATGCTTTAATTAGATTGTGAGCAAAATACAGTCATTACCTGAATAAGAAAACATGCACACCTAAACTTCTTAAGGAAAGAGAGTGTGATTCTTCAAAATAAGTGAAAGAGGTCTCGGTTAGGGGAAGAAAAAAGAGAGATGAACTGTGAATATATTGAAAAAGTTTTTTCAACAAGAAGTCACTAAGGCATAGAGTGTGGGGCCTCTGTGAAATATACTTCACCCAAGTGGGTGGCTTTGTAGGAGGAAGAGAGTATTGTTTACCAGAGCTGAAAAAGTTTGGATAAAAAAGGAAAAAATAACTGAGAAAAGAAGCACTCAGGTGCTCAGAAACACATCACTGCTGGCTAACCTGACAGGTTAGATCTAAGTTACTTGCTTATACTCTGTCATTTTAAACAGCATGGAAGTGCTAACTGCAGTAAAAAATAGGTCTCAGCACTGGCTCTCAGGCATTACATTTGTTGGAGAGGCGCTGATGGTTTCATTTTACAACCATAGGGGTCTAGTCTTCTGTCAATATGTGTGCACAATAACTTTAACATTAAGAGGAATAGCTGTGTTCATACATGGGCAAAGAGGCCCAAAGAGCTTGTATTAATATTCAGATGAGAATTAAAATCAGGTGTAATCCTTTAATTCAATAGATAAAAAATCTAGCATAATTTTACAAAAGCCTTATTTCAGTCTTTATTTCTGTAGAGGAGACAGAAATTACTAATTAGGTTTATAGTCAAACAGCGCTCTGAAAGGTATTAGCACACTCTATAAAATGAAACTGACAGCACTTAAAAATCTCTTCATCGCAATTAAAAAAAAAATCTATCTTCAGCCTACAGTCACTGTTTTCAAACACAAATAACTTTTTCCAGCAGTGAGGTGTAGAAACCACATGAGCTGTTGACATATAGAAGAGGCTGGTTCAACTGCAGTTTTGACATATCCTTGTACATTCTGGTGACCCTGAGAGAAAATTAATATAGTCAAATCCTAAAATGCCTGGCTCTGAACCACCTTCTCAAAGCAAGTGCAACTGGAGCAATGCCCACTGACAGTGCTTCCCTGTAGCCCCCAGTCTGGCATGAAACCTGCCAAACTACCATACAGAGCTACATGGGTACAAAGAGAAAGAGAAAAGCCAAAAAAACCCCCAAGGAAACAGTCAGTCAACTAGATCTGCTTGTTACATCCCTGCCTAGGAGAAAGGAGGAAGCATACTACATATTTCTCTCTCCTCATTTTATGCCTCCCTTGCACTTAAAAGCTTCTACACTAAAGCAATATTCAAGGATATAATGTACTTAACAGTTTCCCTGTTTTGGGTGCTTAGAAAACCAGAACTGCCTGTAATGTATTTTTTATGCCATCCTCCTTGTGTGCAGGAGAATTCAAACACACATGGGCTGTTTATTAAAACTACACAAAAGCACAGAATAGCCAGCTCAAGTTAAAGCCAAGTCAAATATGACCTACATTTTAGATAAAAAATGAAATTTTTACATACAATGTCAAATTCCCCAGTTATATTCTTATATAACTCAGATGCACAAAATTCCAGCTTACTCAGGTCCCTTTAGAAAAGCTTTCAACAGCTTGAAATATAAATGGGATGCATACAGAGGAAGTATTAAAGGAACAGCTTGGGCATCAACGTTTCTTGACATCACTGGAAAAACTCTCACTCGCTTGCTTGTGGCTTTACCAGAACCTTTCAAAGGTAAAGCACTAAACAAAGGAACTAGAACTTGGACAAATGTGAGAATGCTGGAGGGAGGGAAGAAGGGAGGAAGGCAGGAAAGGAGGGAGAAAGGGAGGGCGGAACGAAGGAAATGTTTGTAAAAACATCTAAATTTAAGAGTGAAAGTAACAAACACCAGTAACAAAACACCACTATCGATGTCAGCGAGGGAGAGGAGGAAGAGACATAGAGATAAGTGGAGGGTCTGAGTCCTAAGTCACACAAAAAAGAACTAGGATTTTGGATATAAGATGTTAAGGATATAAGATATTGGGATGTAGGAAGAAAAGTAGCACTGGCTGCAATGACTGCTCTATCTTTGACAAACGATCAAGTAAGCAAGCAGGGAAACAAGCGAGGATTTAAACAGCAAAAAGCTGAAGGTTGAAAAGAACAAAGGTTATAGCTGTGGTAGTGATTGGAAACAAAGAAATTACAAGCCTCATTGACAAAGCAAATAGTGTAGAGGAGCAGCAGAGAAATTTCCAACTTGGAATCTGGAAGCCTTGATGGAGGTATGTGATCTTTGTAGATCAATAAAATTTTATGCAGTGTGATGACTCAAAGGGATAGGAGGTGATGTGTTCTGGAGGAAGCTGCTTCAGTTTGTACCATAATCTAAAGCACCCTTTCAGTAGATCAGTTCTTAAGGAAAACATATGGTGCAAACAATTCCCTTACAGAGACTGTTTGTAAAGCAGTTTTGGGCTTTGGGACCAATTTCAGCCTCATGCCACATTGGTTTGCCTGTGTCTTTTTGATGACTAGATTAGGAGATGGATGCTTTGCCTGCTGTGAGCTCTTCTGCTATACCTCATTCAATTATGAGTTCTAACTTCTAGAAAAGACATTTGCAAAATGTAGTGTGTTCCTCAGCATCAGAGCTAAAAATCGTTTCCTTTATTTTCCATTGAACACCGTCTCATAAGTAGTTCCCCTCTTTGCTTCTAATCTCCTTCTGACTCTGCTCTTTTGTAATTGGGAAGTGTTTGCAGAATGGCTTTCACAATACTTGTGAATACTTGCTCTTAATCTATTCCATGTGAGTTCAGTGGAGTTAAAAAAAGGAAAATCAAGTACTTTGTCTTTCTTCCCTTCATTGTTCAGTTATTCTTATTGTGCAATGGTAGAAATAAGGATGTTTTCCGTAGAAAGTAGATTTATACTGGTGCTGTGTCATCAGTTCTATCAACGAGCCTGATAACACCACTTTAAACCCATCCATATGCTTCACAACATCAAATGAACCTTGTAATGCATGTTTTTTAATGACCTTGGTAATCACCATGAAAGCAATCATTTGAGCCTTCTACTAGGGTCATGTTTCTGGTAAATTGACTGATTATGAAATCACACTCAAGTCTGAAAAGCACCACTTTAGGAAAAGAAAATTCAAACTTATGAACACACTGAAAATGAATGTTTAAACTTAAGAAGATATTTCATAATGAATCTATTTTTATTTGGATTACTAAAAAAAAAATAGATTATGTTCTGCTACATTTAAATTTTGACTCTCTTGGATGAGCTCACATGGATCTCTCTATTGTCATTTCATTCCCTGTCAGGAAGCTTTCATTTCACTGTAAACTGAAAGATAAACTTAAAAAATAAGTGTATATGACCAATTAAAGACTTTTTTTTTTAAAACGAAATTTGTTATATATGTATTAAAATTATTGCTTTTGTTGGGCCTTCTATACTAGCTATTCTCATTTCATGAAGAAACAGCTTACAGTAATGTGCAAATAAATACTTGTACACACACACATGCATATTCAGTATTAACAATCTAATTAAATAATTATTCCCATAATAGACTTAGTTTTGCATTTTAAGAGTAAGCACAAAGGTCACTAGTCCATGTGAAATCAGACTTGCATAATTTCTGGTTTCTGGTATTTCTATCTTTATGAGACATGAATTTAAAAAATCACTGTCCCTTACATGAAATTTTAGAATTTTATTGTATTTATCAATTCTGTTACAAACTTTTACTGGACTTATATCTCATTAGATTCTTTTTTGTCTGGATCTTGTATTTTGATAGGATGTCCAACTTACTGTCATCTTCTCAGCTGTACAAATTATGACAATTCTTTAACAGAATGGTCACAAGGGGCTGAAACATACACCAATCTACTGTGCTTTCCATAACAAACACTTTAGCTGAGTCACCATTACTGTGCTTCAAAATGTTATTTGTCTAAAGAAAATACCAGGTAATACGGTATTCATTAGGTGCTGATCACCTAATGGTGATCAAGCTCAGCAGTGTGGTGGTGAACTGGTGTCAAGTTCAAGATGTGGTATGTGATGAGCTTGTATAAGCATCGCTATTTAGACTGAGCCTATGCATGACAACTTACCAGTCCACAGCATTTTATCCTATTTGTAAGATCAAAATATTGATACTGCTATGAAACCTATGCAAAATTTGAATTCTTGTCATGGGAGATGAGAAAGACAACAAGCTGAATATCTACTCAGAGCCAAGCTAAAAGCCTTCTTAGTTTTTTCTTCTTTCATACATGTGTTTACTTGTTTTCAGTAAATTACAAGCGTTGCTAAACCTACAACAAAGGCTATTGATGTACTGCTTCCAACTTGGCAAGAGCTAGCAAGAACATGAAGTTTCACATGACCATCCCAGAATTTCTAAACAGTGTTCTATTTAAAGATTTTCTATTTGTCTTAACAAGAGTATAAGTGTAAAACATAGTTCCAATTAACTTTCTCTTACCCATAGCTTTTTTTTCCAGTATGTGGGTTTATCATATCATTCTTAGCTGAAAAAAAAATCCCTCTTCCTGTCTACTTACAAACATTTTTCAGTGAGTGACAAATTTGCTTAAAGATATTTTCTATACAGTTTGCATTTTTACTAGTTTTATTTTACGCAAATTAAACCTTGCAGTGCACCAAAATCCTAAGATTTTTTAAATGCTGGAAGGATTTTTCTTAAACTGCACTTGTTGAAGACAACCAGATTTTTGGCGCTGAAGAAATCATAGCCAAAAGATCAGTATTTTTGTGAGGTGAATCTCATTTCTAGAAATACAGTATCTAAGGCATAATTTTTTTATATTATCTCTATGAAATATTTGTGGTCTGTCACAAACTGCTTTCTGTGATTATTGATCTTTTTTTTACAAAAAAGATAAAGAGTTATTTAGCGATCTGTGCTTCACAAAATTGTTTCTGCTTCTCAATTAGGATTAATTACTTATTACAGAAGCCAGCAAGTAGCCAAAAAGATCTTTTTAAAGTTCTTTAGCATGCAATTCCATCTTCATCTGCATGTTACCAACTCTCTGACATTCCCCAGGATGGGGTAGGAAGCTGATCACAGGCAAATTTAATTTTTCTGGCAGCTCTTTCCTGACTTTGGGAGAAGTGCCATCGTTCATGATGGGGCCAGAAGCAAACATGTCAGACAAGCAAAATGCAGTGTTTTCCATTCTGTGGCAGGTGCACATCTTTTCAATGTATACAGCTAGGTATGCCAGCTCAATGTTCATGCTGGAACAGACATGGAACTATGCAGAAATGAAAAGGGTTTGCAACCCTCAGGTGCACATGTGAGCGTCTCACTGGGCTAAAAAGAAAAAGATATATTTTACTAAATACTCCACTTCTTTCTTGGAGGAGCTGGCATTTTCTCTCTTTGTGATACCACCTAGGAAACTTATAACTAAAATCAGTGCTCGGTGTACATAATCAAAATCCTAGTAGCTTCATTAATATAAAAGTAATCAGGGAAATGAAATCTCAATCTAAAGGCAACAGGCATATCTTAAAACAATTAAGTCCAGTCTTTAAAATTACATATTCATTAACTTTGCACCAAGTCAGTCATTCAGCAAGAACACTTGCTGAAACTCGGGTACCCACTATGCTGAATTAAAAAATCTAAACAGGGGCTAGAAATTTTAAAAAGTAGTATTTTTTAAACAAGTCAGTACTTGCCCTGAAAACTCATAAAAAATCTTTTATAAGTGTTTTTTTTTAAATGCAAGGCTGGTGTTACAGTCAACAGTCCAGACATTTTTCAGTTTAAGAAAGTGGAAACAGTTTAAAACTTCTGGAATTATGCTGTTTAAATATCAGAACTGCTCTGCTTCCAAAGTCCAATTTAAACTTACAAGGATAGAAAAGACTGAAACTGAAAAAAAGCTTTCAAAATGCCTACAATAATTTAAATTACCCAGTTCATCGGTTTTGTCTCAGTTTTCAGCTAATAAACTTTGCAAAAAGAAAAATGTCATCACATTCTTTTCCTAAAAAATAACTTTTGGAATGGGTTCCCACAAAGCAACTTTTGAAAGAAAAGAGGATCTCTATATTTGACTGGTTTCTCATTACAGGTACCTTTTGCAGTTCACGCTGCCACCCATGAGAAGTATGACTATTCCTTTGTCCTCTAACACCAGCTCATGGGAGGGTGGGGAGGGAAAACAGATTTGGGGGCTGCTGAAAACATTTGTTCAGCCAGTGGGTGGACCCAGCAATGGCCATGGCCTGCACTGCACTGAGTATCTTCCAGCTGAAGGGGAGCATGCTTCCTCAGGGATAAACAAGGAGCAAGGAACTTCCTCTCAGACAGAAAGGGAACAGAGGAAGATTGGGCAATAAATTGCAATTTGGTCACATTCTTGTTCATGCCTTTTTTTTGACACTCTACTCCTACAGTAGAACAACAAAGTCCTAACTTCTGCCAAATATTAGTTCAAAAGTTCAAGTAAATTATGAAACATAGAAATAATTTAGCTCATGAAATTTTACAATTGAAAAAACATGACATGAGAAAACAGAATGAAAAGCTGCTCTACTCTTAACATGATTTCCAGTGAGAGGGAAGGATATTTCTACCAGATAATCTGGTGAATTTTAACTAATTTTCTTTTCCAAAACATAGAATAATAGAGTCATTTAGGTTGGAAAAGACCTGTAATATCATTAAGTCCAATCATTGACCTAACACTGCCAAGTCCACCACTAAACCATGTCCCTTGCAATACCTATACGTCTTTTAAACACCTCCAGGGACAGTGACTCCACCACTTCCCTGTTCCAATGTTTGACCACCCTTTCAGTGAAGAAATTTTTCCTAATGTCCAACCTAAACCTGCCCAGGCACAACCTGAGGCCATTTTCTCTTGTCCTATTGCTTGCTACCTGGGAGAAAAAACAACACCCTCCTCACTACAGAAAGTTGTAGAAACAAGCTAAACGAGTCCAGTTTTCTGAGGCGCTCGTTATAAATCTTGTACTTTAGACATGCAAAAATTCAAGTACTGAAATTTTTTTTATAATCTTGCAATTCCTCCCATATTATAAAAATTCTGAATAAAAAAACATTAGTAGTGCAGAAATTGAGTTTTGAACAATGATAAACTGCTGAATGTGGAATGTATCACTTCAGCAGTCTTCTAACTTTTGCTCCTGTGAAAAGGAAAATGAGAATCTATTTCAAATATCCCTCAGATTAATCTTCATGCTATGTACAGCATTGGCAGCAGAGATTCGAGTTTAATCAAGCCAAAAAATAATTCATAAAATGAAAGAAATGTTAAAATTATAAGTTGCCTGCCTGGACTTTTTCCTGTGATGTGTATTGCATGGACTACCTGCAGAGCTAGACTCCGAATATGTTCAGGATTAGAAGAGAATGCTTAGAGGTGAAGAACAAGCTCAGTGCTGTCCCCTTCACTAACACAGTTTGAGGAATCGTTAAGATGCTGTTTTCTTGCAGTCACAGGAATACATTTAGTCAGGAATTCCTAACATAAACACACACACAGGAAAGATGATTTGTGTAAATTTTTTAGAAATATGAGAGAAGTAAGAGGTCTCTACCTGAACTATCATTAGTAGATGTTTTCTTTAAACTAATGAAAATATATTGCTACACTGATGGAACTACCTCTTCCTCCCACTGAGAACTGAATTTCTTTATCTTGACAACTACAGCAGTAATTTACAAGTCAAATTAATAGTGGCATACTTTTAGTATTGTTGCTAACTTCTTTTAGTGCTACTAACAAACAAATGGATATAAGCATAAGATCCACTGAACAATAAATTCAGCACGAAAACAGCTGGAATAATAAGATCATAAGGATACTAATTTATGGCAAGACTTCTACTATAAAATTACAACTTGTTTTGTCTGTACTGCAGTTATGAAAAGAGAGGTCAGACTTGTCAGAACAATTGGAAATACATTAAAATTCATCTGCCTTGTTAGATTACACCTTGCAATTGCTTCCAGTTGGAGGAGAAGAAAGAAATTATTCAGTGTTTTTAATGGTCTTTCCTTAGCAGAAAGTGAAACCTCTCTTCTTTCACAATATGGGAAACAATTATTCATCTTCTCATTCAAAACGAAATATTTCTAGATTAATATAAATTATATCTGATAATAATGATGTGTGATAATAATCTGTGAATAAACATGATTTATCCACCTGTCAAAAATGCTAAAAGGAAGGAAATTTACTAAGTTCAGTTTATCAAACAGGGTTGTACTTCAGACAGCCATCTATCCTCAGAAGATTTTAGTGCAATCTGCCATTTTAACTTAATTTTACACACGGATTCAAACACCTGTTTTAATCACTCAGCTATTCAATATATTTTTCAGTGGCATTCTAGACATTATGACATTTCAGACATCTCTATCCTAGATGATGCCAGTACTTCCAGTGTTTTGCCATATACATGCGCAAGACATAGGTGAAAGCCATATTCACAGAATGCCTTCTGACAGAATTTCTGTCCTTTGCCTCTAAAGCACCTTACTGACATTTATGTAAGTGCTAGAAAATTAGTGGTTTATGTTTTAGGGGTCCATTCTTCATTCAGTTTAATGACACACTGGAATAATTTAATTTTTTGTATAAAGTTCCTTTCATAAACAAGGAGCTGTCAAAACAGGCATGGACACGAATGGACAAAATCATGAACTAGATTTAAAAAAAAATCGCACAGGACCTAAATTCAAGGTTTATATTTTCTCTGCAGAACATCCGTAAAAATGACAATCTCAAAATGGCATGTTTCATGCCACAGGGTGTTTATACTCTGCCTCTCGAAAATAAGGACAAATTAGTACATGTGGAGATCAATAAAAGCCACCAAGCTTGAGTTATGCCAGGTTATTTTGGATTAATACTTTAATCTTTTTAAATTATGCATATGTATATATTTAATTTCTTTAATACTATACAGTAGCTTTCTCAATGTTATATTAGTTTCAAATTTATATGTAAACTGAGATAATACAAATTAAAAGAAACAGCATCCATTATAAAGCACTGTTAAAAATGTTACAAATGTCAAGACCATAAATCAACATATTCCCATTACATCTTGTCAAGTTACCTTAACTTTTACTATGTTTTTTCTTACGGATATGTCACCACATGCAAATTCAGGCATTTAACTCAGCTGCATTCACCAGCTAGAGACCCAAGGTTCCTCATGAGCACAGAGGAAAGAGAGGAGTTTCCCATTCTGTGCTTCACAGAAAGAACATATCATCAGGATTCCTAGCCTGTCCGCAGATACGTATTTATGCTTATTTAAATGACCTTCATCATGCATATTTGAAGTTTGATTGGTGCCAACACTCAATTTATGGATTTACAGGCTTACACTCCTCTAGACTCTATACAGAATCCTTAGCAAACTTATACTTTTGGGAATTGATCCCCAAGGCCACTAAATGTAAGGGTACCTTTTCCAGGGTGAGCTTTAAGTTTTGGATCTAGATATCTACTTTCAGCATTGAAGGTATTTTTTTTGTTTATCAGTGGTATTGACAGTGAAATAAAAGCTGCTCAATAGGTTTGTTATTTAATTAGTGTTGACTGAATATTTAGTTAACTAAGTACAGCCTCTTTTTCAAGAAATGCTTAGTAACTTCTGCTACTATTGTAAGCACTGCTAATGTCTAGGAAAACTGAAATTCCTCAAAACATTTTTGAAAAGTTTTAACTACTCATTACTCAAACAGAAGTGTATCAAAAGTTAGTAATTGGAAGTACCCCTGCCAAGTAATGAATGTCATGATAAATTTTATTACTGTCAACATTTCATAAGGGGAAACATTGCTTTAAAATAGCACTTTAAAATCCCCAGCTTTTATTGCTCTGTTCTCTCTGAGTAAGCTCAAGCCATAAAAAAAAATAATTTCAGTACTCTAAAATTACTGCAATGTAAGTACTAACAAAAAGTACGTGTAAGTTTTTCATTTGCTTTATCCTCCAAAAAGATCATAATATCAAATTTCAAATAAAATATTCTAGAATACATTAGCTGGTCTTTAAAATGCTTCTTCTGGTGTTATTCATTAACTGAGAAATTTTAAGTTTATTCAAACAATGTATATGTGTGCACTAAGATATTACATTTTTATCCCATTGTATTGGTTTGTCACAGCCTGGTTTTAGGTAGCAGGGGGGCCACTGAGATGGGTCCTGTGAGGAAGCTGCTGGAAGCTTCCCACCATGTCCAGCAGAGCCAGTGGCTGATAGCTCTGAAGATGGACATGCTGCTGGCCAAACCTGGGCCAATGAGAGGGGTTGCTAACACCTCTGTGATGACATAGTTAAGAAGAAAATCAAAACAAGGTCACAAGATTTTGGTTTCTAGTCAGAGAAGAGGTGGAGGTGAGAACATGTGAGGGAAACAACATGGAGACACCAAGGTCAGTGAAGAAGGAGGGGCAGGAGGTGCTCCAGGCTCCGGAGCTGAGGTTCCTCTGCAGCCCATGGTGCAGACCATGGTGAAGCAGCTGTGCCCCTGCAGCCCATGGAGATTCACAGGGGATGCAGAGATCCACCCGCAGCCCGCGGGGAAGGTGCCCGTGCTGCAGCAGGTGGATGCCTGGAGGAGGCTGTGATCCAGTGGAAGACCTGGTGGAGAGAGATGGCCCTTGCTTCCAGGCTGGAGCAGCCTGTCCTTGGAGGACTGAACCTCATGGAAAGAGAAACCCACATCGCAGCAGTTCTGGGAGGGCTGTGTGCCCGTGGGAGGGGCTCACGCTGCAGCAGGGGCGGTGGGGCTGCTGCTCTTGAGAGGGGACCCACGCCGGGGAAGTTCAGGAGAGCTGTCTCCCGTGGGAGGGACCCCACGGCCTCACAGGGGAAGACTCCTCTCCGGGAGCAGCGGAAGAGAATCTCAGTGATGGACTGACCAAGCCCCCATGCCCTGTCTCCATGCGCTGTCGGTGGGAAGCAGGGAGGGCTGGCGAGCGGAAGGTGCTCTAAGGGCTTATTTTACTTCTCATCACCCTGCTCTGATTCTGTTAGTAATAAATTCACTTCACAACTTAAGTTGAGCCTGTTTTGCCCTTGAAGTGTTTCTCCCTCTCCTTATCTCACTCATGAAGCCTTCGTTAATTTTTTTCCTTTTCCCTCCTCTGCCCAGCTGTGGCAGGGGAGGGTGAGGGAGCAACTCTCGTGGGTGCCTGGCATTGGGCCACTGTCAAACCACGAGACCTATTCAGAGAAATATTTTAATTGTATGGAATATGTAAACTGTTATGAAGATGTCTGTAAGACTCTGTGGGGAAGCATGTTTTTATTTGCAGAAAAAAGTAGAAGCACTTTGAAAAGAATTATTTGAATTACAGAGCTACTGTATTAGCATTTTTCCCTCCTGAAATCATTATCTGAAGAAAAACAAATCATTTAGATAGAAAAAATGCAACTAACAAGTGAAATTTAGTGTTAGAAGCTGTGTGATTTAGCATCATTTGTGTATTCGGTCTTGGATTTCATAAAAGAAATGCAGAAGAGAGGTTCATTAATCTTATCTTTGGAAGTTGAATCCAAATCATCCTTTACTACAAGGCAAGGTAAACCAAAGGAGTAAATCGAAGTCACTGCATGGTCGCCAGCCAAGAAATATATCCTATTTCAAGACTCAATTCTTTTAGCTCAAGTACTTGCCATAAACCTGATTGGACCAAGCTGTTAAAAGTACATTTATACAAAAAAACCTTTTTTTGACTTAAGCCTATACATATAAAAAAGTCGTAATTTAAAAACAATTTACCTAAACGTTCTCCTATGTCAAATGAGATTTTTTTACTTACTCTATCTGTGATAAGCTGTTACCTTGGTACTCACTTCCCCTGACTTAATCCAAAAAGTCGTGAAAATAAGTCTGATCCAATTTAGTAAGCCTGCTTCAATTTTTAGTGAGGAAAATGGTTTTTTCTGCCACACTGTCTCCCCCATACAATTCTTCTGTTTGAAATAGAAAGTGTTTTATCAAGGTATATAAAACTGTTGTTTAATTCCACAGGCAAGGGTGCCCTCTAATCTAGAGACATGTCAAATCTTTGCACAATTATAACTGAACACATGCCGAATTTTCCAATTAAATTAAAATGTGTATTTGAAAACATTATAAAAAACACTTGCTAGAAGGAAAGACAAGAATTTATGTAAAAGACTGTTGACTTTAATTTCTTATTTTTAAGATTTTCCATATATCAAATATTTGCCATTTTGAAGACTGATGCTCTTATTATTGCTTTTCCCTGCTTGTCATTTTCACCTCTGTCAGCTCAATAAAAAACTCACACAGTCGACATTTACCTCTGCCTTCCCATTAAAACTGAGAGGAGAGTTACGTGTCTGACATGTTTTGCATCCAAGTATGAATCATTTAATTTCTTATTAAAATATCAGGAAAGTGTTTTCTTTTTGCACTGATGTAATAATTAGTGAATTATGTCTTATCTGATTTGACACACACTTCATTTACCATTCATTCTTCCTATTCTATTTTTGGTTCTTTTAAATTTTTTTTAAACTTTTGTGTGTCAACCAGAGACAAAAGTAATTCTTTTCATTCTGCCCCAGCATTTTTCTTCATTATTTTTGACAAATATAAGTTGATCTTAGATTTGTGGAATGCAACCAGTTCTATCAGATCTGTGGATGATAACAAAGATTGATAGTGCTTCATGTAACAGGCCACAGCATCACTGAAGGGCAATAACAAACATTAGAAGAAACAGTCATTTAAGGTTATATTGAGAAATTGTCAACATTTTTATGCCCGTCACACAACAATCACAATCAGCTTCTTGTGTTGATATATAGGAAACCTACCTTTTGAAACATATACCTTACTGTCTGTGAATTCTGACAGTTTGTTTGCCATTATCATTCAGAATTACTCATTTGTAAGAGTGAAAACATTTTAGTGCTGTAATTATTGAGAGATGAAAATAGAAAAAGAGCAGTGTCTTGATATGTAAACATATCATCACTTACCTTCTCTGCTGATTGGGCCGTACCAAAAAAGATTGGAATGAAAGCTAACCAAATTATGCAGGTTGTGTACATAGTAAATCCGATGGGTTTTGCTTCGTTGAAGGTCTCTGGAACCCCTCTTGTTTTAATAGCATAAACAGTGCATGTGACCATCAAGAGAATACTATATCCAAGGGAACAAATGAGAGAAAGATCTGAAATGTCACATTTGAGAACTCCTCTGGCATTTTCTGGTTCAAGTGTCCTCTGCTCTCCATAGTCTACGATGGTATGTGGTGGATCGATAGCAAACCAGATGAAGACTCCAATAAGCTGCAAGGATATGAGGCTGAACGTGATCACCAGCTGAGAAGCTGGACTAATAAATTTGGGAGCTGTGACAGATTTTTTACCTTGTTCAAATATTCTGTGAATTCTGTTTGTTTTGGTAAGCAGCGCAGCATAGCTGAAACACATGCCAAGTCCTAAAAAGATCCTTCGAAAGGAGCAGACCACTGTATCAGGAGCCGCAATCATTAAAAAAGTAATGGAGTAACAGAGAAAAATGCCAGTCAAGAGCACATAACTGAGCTCCCGCCCAGAGGCCCTGACGATCGGTGTGTCATTGTACCGGACAAATGTCACAATCACAAAGGTGGTGGCAATTATACCGAGAATAGCTATGAAGACAGGCACGATGGCCCAAGGAGAATGCCACTCCAGTTTGATTATAGGGATAAGCTGGCAATCCGTACGGTTGGCATTTGGTCTTTTATTAATGGGACACAGTTCACAGTTGAATTCATCCACCTGGTAATGGTACCCCTCACAGCGCTCACAGTGCCAGCAGCAAGGCACTCCCTTCACGGTTTTCTTTCTTTCCCCAGCTTTACAGGGCAGGCTGCAGACAGATGCAGGATGTGTGCGTTCTCTGTTAGCCCACTGCATGTCTTCTACCTGTGGGTATAAAAAATTAATGAGACTTCTATTTTCCTTCATTTAGACTATCCTAATCCTGGCCACAGGTTTGTCATAAATCACTACATGCTGACAGCACAAATACAGTTTACCATAATAAGAAACGTGTTTCTTTCCCTTGCACTGACTTTAAAAAAGTGTTAAATGATTGTGTCCAATAAATCATTCATGCCACAGGCTTGATGAGTATCATTAGTTTCTATTTACCTCTTTACTGCTGACCAAATTGACATCTGTAAAGATATTTATTAACTCCAGGCTAGTTTAAAAGCAAAAAAGCCCCATATGCAGTGCTGTAAAAAGTTAATCACATGCAAATATAAATATCAGTAGTTCTCAAACATTTAATTACAAAATAAGTCTATTTTCCGAGTGAGCTTCAGAGGAATTTCTGATAAAGAAACAGATTAAAATCTCCATGCATCACCTCTGGCAGAACAAAGAGTGCCAGAAAAGAAAGATCTGTGATGCCACCCCTTCCAAGAATGTGGGTATTTTATACTTTTCCACCTTCAAAGACTTGAAATGCTCAAAAGTGTTTTGTTTACATTTCTAGAAGATTAAAATAAGTATATACTGCTTACTGAGTATTAATGGAAAAAGATGTAATGACTATTGCTTTATTTCTCCTGATATAAAAAGTCCAGGGATCCTTTTGTAGCCCAGAACAATATAATCTTGTTTTAGAAATCCCAGCTTTCTCCACATCACCACATTAACAAAATATCCTTTTCTTCATCCACCTATCTATTCTTCCTGCATGCCCTGCAAATAAAATCTGAATAGGAAACTCTTGGATTTAAAGAATTTCCTGCTTAAAATTATCACTCAGTTTGGTGCCAGCTGTCCTTAGCCCACCCTTAGTAAAGCTGTGTTCTGCAGAGGTCACTGTGAGTTAACCAGAGCTGTGGGCGGGACAAAGCCACTTGTAGGCACCAGAACCACTCCTTGTTTCTCCTGGCCCCACCTTTCATTCCTTTGTGAGGTGGTGAGCACTCAAGGACAAAGGACTTTCCTTGTTCTTGCCTATTAAGTACTTAGCACTTTTGTTTCATCTGGAGTCTTTATAAGTGAAACAGCAGTAACAAAACTTCAGGCGCCAGGAATGTTTTCAGTTCCTTCTGGAGGAGGACAGAATGAGGACAGCTTATAAAAAGGGATAATTTTGGCCTCTAAAGTTTATTTTTTTCAGCAAATTTTCAACAGATTTGAGAGGAAATCACAAGGTAGCATTGCTGGCCTTATTTGCCTTCCCCAGAGAGCCAGAGCGCGAGTTACAGTACTGCACAGGGTGAATAAAGCAAGAAAATGCAGCCCAGCTCCTCATCTCTTCTGTGCCCCTCTGGTGTAGGACTTTGATGTTGCTCTCCACTCCAAGGGGCAAGCAAGGGACCACACAGCAACAAGGAAACAAGAGTTGCTCATATAACCAGCTCTGTGAGCCCTCAGAATCACTCTAGGACTTCAGTGGGAGGGGATCCTGAATCCCCGGAAGTCAACCAGGTTTTATATCAAAAATTGTGATGACTATGCGGAATACATCATCTGGTGCCTATGGAAAAGAAAATAATTTAAGCAATTAGTTTCCTAAAAAACACAAGAATAACCCAGTTTTGTATGAAACAGCTTTGATAGAGCTACAGCAGAGCACTTGACACACTAAGAAAAAATTCACCCCTGTTCCAATCTCCTGGTTTTAATCACTGAAATCCTCAAAGCTCACATTTTGAAACGCCTATTGTTTCATCTACTAGACGTGAGAGAAAACAGGCTATGATGAAATCAGCATGATAGGAAAGACAATTCTCCTTCATATTGTTGCTAGAAGAATAAATACAAAACTTGTGATTTAGTCACATACTACAATAGTGGGGGCAACAGTAGGCCATGGTCATTAATCCAGATCTGTGGATAAGTTTGGGATGACTCAGAAAGAACAGTACCACATATTGGCTAGATTATAGCACACGATACAGAATCACAAGGAGAGTAGACAACACCTTATCCAGCAAAAACTTAGAATGGCATGGACAGGCAATATCTCATCCAGCAGAAAGCCTGACAGGATAAAGCTTAGGTGTCCAATTTTCAAACACATTTGAACTAGCAAGGTGAGTTTACAACAGATCAGTATTTAATACCATGAGGCTACAGTGGTTCTTATCTGGCATTAAGCATCCTAAGGTCACATTTACTGTATTGTGAATCGATGGCTTAGGTAAGTACAGGGAATTCCCTTTTGCCTTTTAGAGCTTCTACCTTACTAAAAAAAAAATAATAAGAAAATCCTTTTATTTTACAGCTATTTATGATTTCACATGCTTTGGTCTTGACACTATTTTAATTGACTAAAAACATGCTTAAAATCGCTTCCTGGTTGGCAAAACATTAAAGTGCCTGAGGTTATGCATCACATTGGCAACAACTAATAACACAGTCCTACTTCTGAAGTTAACTAGTAAAGATTCATATTATGTTTTTCACTCTGGTACATCTGATACAAACTGCAAAAGGTATAATTTCCAGCATATGAAGTTATATAAAGTTATGAATCTTGAGAAACTCACAGGATAAAGAATTTTTTTTTCCTAATAAGTTAATTATGAATATAAGCACTATTGACTGGTTAGTGATAGAAAAATTCAAACAGGAATAGACTCTCAAAGCATAAAAAATTCTAAATCAATGTAGAAAATAACCAGAATGAATGGCTGGGGCAGGTGGATTTTACAAGGTATAAATCCTATGTTTTAAAACCTGGATTGTCTGGATTAATTTTCTAGGCACAAAAAAACCCCCCATATTTATGGTGACCTAGATTTATCAGAAAGCTTTTAAAAAAATATTATGAGTTCTTGCTCATTAGTTTTATATTTCATTTTCTATTTAAGAAGAAAGAGGATATATAGTCAAGAAACATTGGCCAGTGTTTGAAAATTGAAAATCACTTCAAGATACTTGTACATCTGAGAAGATTCTGGCATTGTAGGATGTTAATTCTGGAAGTTTGTGGAAAAATGGGATTCTCCCATGAGCACAACCATCAACAACTCAGTTTATAGCTACATTAACAAGCAATGTGCCACAGTAAGAACCAATCGGCAGAGCAAAGCTGTTAATTCTGAGGACTTGATGTTCACATTGGTCTGTATTTGAATTAGTCTGCAGAAGAAGGTTGTATTGACCTAATTTTAACATCAGTGGGCTAAACAGTGGTAATGATTAACGAAGATTGCTGGCCTTCTGGAAGGCATATTCTGTTTTCATTTCAGCCAAAAGCATCCCGGTTCACATAGCCCAAGACCCACTCCACAATGAATGAGTGTGCTAAGTGGGAATAATTAGTAGATTCATTTTACAAGCTGACTCTTGGTTGAAACCGGAACGTTGATGTGTGTATATCCTCAGATTGCTGCTTAGACAATCCTGTAGTAGAGGCAGAGGACACGGCAGGGGAAACTATACCTCAGAGTGAGCACTGGGCTTTTATTACACTTGAACATGTCTGTTAAGGGTTTCTGTATATGCAGCAGTTAATAACTGAAAAGCCATGCTAATTCTGGTCATCTGGTTCACTCCCAGCTGTCCACAACCTGCAGCAGTCTTTGCCTGTAATGTATTTTTGAGCTATTATTTTGCATACTATCAAAGTAATAAGTAAATGCAGTACAAAACATAATTACAACAATCGTCTTAAAGCTCTATCAGTTCTTTCATTGATGGTATGTATGAAAGATTTCAGTTTCTTGAACTTGTACAGAAGATTCACACATGTCATTGCTTTTCTCTCTTTATGAGCTAGTACTATTGATCCCAGTTCTCTGAGATTAACTTTATACAATAAATGACAGCAGAAACTGTTAAGAAACAAGAAAACAAAGGAGGATAATTTGGGAACATAGAACAAGTAACAATTATAATTTTCAGAACTACTGAAAACCTGTAATAGTCAAGCTTTAAAGGGAGTTTCTGGATGCTCAGCCTCTTCTGAAGAACATAATTTTTAATGTAGACATAAACACTTAGCAGTGAAACTTTCAAAAGTGCCAAGGGGAACTTGCTCAATACAGCTAATTAATTTAAATGAGAGTTAAGTGCCTTGTCTGTTTAACTGCTTTTGAAAATCCCACTATGCTTCCATCTGCAGTTTTCACAATATAAATATGTCGGAAAACTTGCCCTAAAGTGATCTAGAAGTTCAAATGTTACAAAACTAACTTCAGGGGATCTTTAGGCACACATTTCTAAAGAGTCTCATGGGGGAAAGAAACCAACAAAAAGGCCAAAGTCAGACAAAAGAAACACAGAAAAGAAGGTACTTTTTGACATTGAAAAATGATTAAGTTCTGCATCTCTTCAGCTCTTACTGATTAAAATGTCTGGGTCTGCAGCACACTTTATACTGCTCAGACCCAGACAAGGCTGAGCAGGTCTCAGATTGTTAAGTAGCCTTGGGTAAACATGGTTTCAAGAAGACATTTTTTGTCACCTCATTTTCATGTGACATCTTCTAGATGCGGTTCACTACAGTATGATATATTACAAGGCAGAGTTTGTTGCTAAATGTATCTGACATCATCTAGATCAGCTGGACTGGGGTAGCCTAGCTCTGGATCTATTATTAGTAATGGTTTAAACATTATTTCAATTTTATTTGAGTAGCTTCTCTGAATTTTAAAGTGTCTGATAGATGGATGTGCTATAATGAAATGCCTCACATTTCCCTAAGATGTGGTTCCATTTCCTACTAGTCCAATTCTTACCAGAGTGAAAATATCAGAAATACTTTGACAGCATCTCTGTAAGACATGTATTCATTTTCTATGAAATGCATCACGATACAAAAAGTGAATGGCTTCATTGCTCTTTCAATGGACATAAAAATCATCTCTACATGAGATATCTGCCTGATTGAGCTGCAATTTGCTTTAATGTGTTAAGATTTGTTCAATGTGAATTAAGATTCACAGTTCACTAAACCATTACAATGCAGACAAAATGCCATTTCATATCAAAACCAAATAAACACCTCTGTTCTTCATGGACATTACAAACACAATTCCCTCTAATATTTAATAATAGAGCTAAAAAATTAATGATGTGAGAACTTGACTAAAAGAATACAAGGTTGACATGATACAGTAAGAACAGCACATTCACGTTCTTGTTACCCACGTTCTTCCAATCATCGGCAATTCATTCCTTTAGCAATGCCCTCAGCAACTGGAGGAGACTGATCGAAAATGCTGTTAATAGGTAAAATATAATTTCTGAATTATGTGTCCAATTTATGTGTACAAAACCACTCTGTTTCCCATTCTTAATTTTCATGGAGAAACGTATAACTTACTTAATTCAGCAACCCATGAACAATACAAAGAAAGATACCTGGACAACCTTCAGAGAGTTTTTCAGAGTGCATTGCTTGGGTAATATTTAAATGTTTCTGATTATGCTATATTATTACTTGCAAGAATTTTTATTTTTCTTTCAAATCTTAGAACCAAGGAAGGAAGGAAGGAAGGAAGGAAGGAAGATATTATTAGTGGTGAAGCTTTGGTCTCTAACCTAGGACTTAGCCTATATGGCTCTGATACAGTCTGACTCTGTGACCCTGGGCAAATTTTTTAACCTTTTTGAATCTCAACTTTTCAGTCATGGAGACAAGCTGTCATGCAGACAGGAGGAGTGGAGGCACTTTCTCTTCAAATATGGGTAAAAAGTTCAAGTAGGGATATAACTGATATCCATCTCTCAGGTCTATAAGGTTTTTTTGCCCAATAATTACTTGCAATTTAGAAAGTCTGACTAAAACAACTTTTAAAACTGAGCAATATATTTTTAAAGAATTAATACTGGAAATTTCATAATGTGTCAGTGCTTTCTCATCATGTCAAAATTTTTCTTGTCTTCTCCAGTTTTCAGAACTGCAATATCACCAATCTCTGGAATTACTAAAATAAAGAGAATGTACTTTTATTGTTCCAAACATATTAACAAGTCATTCTCAGCTAGGGAAAAATAATTATAGGGAAGGATGCTCTAAAGCAATACATAAAAATTGAAAAGAACACTATAAAAAAATATAAAGTTTCTTATGTTCATAGAAGAAAAGTTTAAATACTTGCCTTGCGTTATTAATGCAAGTATGTTATTTAGTGGGCTGATACTATAATTTTGCTTCAAAGAAACCAACCCTACTAATTAAGCCATATAATGCATGACTGCTGAGTACTTATGTAGAGGAACACACTATGGTAACCTAAACCAGGGAATAATCATACCACTGTATCACAATATACAGAGAGTGTTTATTAGTGCTATACAGTCTTAAAATGCTAGCCTTTATATGGCTTGGGATCTATCTTACTTTTTTTCTTTTTAGTTTTAATTTTTTTTTTACTTTTACTTTTCTCCTCCCATGATTTGATTTCATCTCATGGGGTACAGAATTGCTGGCCCTAGCAGATACTTGGTACAAAGGCAGGAGGAGCTGCAGTGTAATACCTTCTTCAATTTGCCAGAAAACAAACATTAATGTGGTTGGAATGCTTGGAAAACATCATTTTATTCTCAAATGCCTTGGGGAGTAGACAGCACAAAGTGGAATGATTAGCAGGTCATCAGGTAAACAGCTACTGTTACTACACTGGGTAACCACCAAATGGAATTTTACAGAAATCTAGTAGGCACTTCTTTTCAATATATACTTTTTTTTTTCCTTTACTGAAAGCATGAATCACAATTAATTTTCAAGCTTCTGAAGATAGCCTCTTGATTTACAAAAGAGACAAAAAGTCACCCTCAACCAAATCAAAGAATCCAAGCAAACCAAAATACACCACCACAGAAATATCCTATTCTAGATGGCATTGGCAGACCAGATTTTTTGAAAGCGCTTTCAGTGGTCTACTTTCTATATTCTGAAAACATATAACTAGTATCAATGTATCAGACTGAAAATCAGGTTTCCAAAATTATTCTTTACACAGACCACCTTCACATAGACAATCTCAATCACATATCCTTACCTAGAGGCCCTTACATGTCCCTGACATGCACTTGAAGAGAATTTTATGAGCATTTACAAATAAAACTCATGATGTACACACAGGGATTGAATTCATTATATGCTATCAAAAGCAGACTGTGTCAATTCTTTGCCTATATAAGTAGACAAGTGTTTAAGAAAAGACTGGATGTGGCACTAAATGCCATGGTCTAGTTGACAAGGTGGTGTTATGTCATACATTGGACTTCATGATCTCAAAGGCCCTTTCCAACCTAGATGACTCTGTGATTCTATCTCCACAAGCACTCAAATTAAAAACAAACAAACAAACAAAACCCCCAAAAACTTGCCAGATTTTGAAATAAATGGGGTTTTGAGAGGAAACCTTCCACCATCACACTTTTTTGTCAACTGACTAGTTTTGATCAGCTCTAGTACCGAATAATAATGCTTGAAGTACTTTTTTTCTTCCTGCAGTTGATCATGCAGAAATAGACTGCAAGCATACCTTAAAGAATTTAGTGCTTTGAGAAAAGAAAAGGAGCATAGTTCTGGCAAAGAGTTTTTTAACATCACTTTGCTTGTGCCTGGAGAATCTCCTCAGTTCTGCCCAAGGACCATGACTAGTTTATTAGCTTAGTTGCATTTCTTGATGAAATTTTTAATACCCATAACCCTTGCTCCCTCCAAAATCCATTTCTTTTAGCCACAGTTACTGAAGTTAGAGCTGGCTTGCCCCAAGCCCAGTGCTCCATAGCTACTGTATTTCCCTCCAATCTGTGTCAGGTGTCTTTCAATTCCAATGGCCCTCAGATTCTCCCTCACTTCACAGCTCATAGTAGACAGAAGGAACACAAGGGGTTGAGCATAGTTGCCATTTGATTTTAAAGGAATTTAACATAGATTTTTTTTAAAATTTTAGAACTATATAATTTCATAAATCTCAGTGTTTCATGAAAAATATTCACCATGGCATGTTTTTATTTATTGTATTGATTAAAGATGAGTTTAACAAAACAAGAGCTGTTGTCCCCAAACTCCTTCATGATGGTCTGTAAAAAAAAAGGTACTGGGCTGGACCTTTAGCTGATTTAGTTCAGCCCAGTAACTTTAGTACAGCTTTGCTAACAAGTTATTATTTCTTAAGAGGGTGACCTGTCACAGTTTTTATCTTTAATATTTAATTGTTTTAAAACTAGAAATTAGCCAATCACAAAAGCCCCAGTTCAATATGAAGAAAAAAATGCTGATAGGCTTGTTTTAGTTTTAATCGTACCCCATTATTTTTAAATGGCTTCATCTATTTCCTATTTCTTTATCAGAGAAAAAGGTGCTGTATGCATGAAACTGAAAAATGAATGCTTCCAAATTCCATCCTGCACAACCCTTCCTACAAATTAATACCGACACACAGATAATATATTCTTTTTATTCCCACACTGCTCACAGACCAAGATGTCAGTTGCACTAAGGGCTATACAAATCTACAAGAAAAAAAATGTGGTCTCAATCCCAAAGAATTCACAGTCAAACTATACAATAAAGGAGAGCAGAATATTGGCAGAATATAGAACAGAACATCCTAAAACTAATAAGGAACACAGATCAGCATGATAGTCAGCAGCCATAGTACACCTCCAAACAGGGGCTCTTTGAGGAAATTTTGCCAAAAAAGATTTTTAACAAGGGAACTGAAAGAAGAAAGCGGGGCAATTTTGCATCTATTTCCTGAGCTTTCCATCCAAGCAAAAGCAACTCCAAGATGGTCAGCACAAAGGCATTGGCTTCATCAGTGACCTCTCAAAGAGGAGCATAAAACAGAGCTGAAATATCCTGTGCATCTTAGCTTCTAAACAATGGTTCAGCAAAGTGAAGCACTTGAAATTTTGGGAAAAGTTGCCCTCACCTCAGCAACCTTCATTGACTCTGACAGAGGAATAGACAAAATTGGCTGGAATTGCAGGGATCAAATTTATTTACTTGTCACAAAAAAAAGAGGCACTATAACTAAACTGTTCCGGACACATTTTTCAACTTGTTTTTAGGGAAAAAAAGCTGTTAATATGTGTAGTACATTCTACCCTGAAACACTTCAAAATCCTAAACACCAGGACACTACTTTAAGATGGTTTCCCACTATAATGGCACATATCTTCTTTACCAGCTCCTCTTCACAAAGAGTCAGATCTTTTCATGCTAATGATTTTGAATTTTCAGCACTACATAAACAAAAGAAAACACATTGGCCCTTTAAACACAGTTCCAGACAGGTAGAAAAACCACATACACAAAATGTGCGAAAGTCTGAATTCAGAACAGGCAGAAAACAGACTGTATTTTATACTGAGATTTCCAGCAGCAGGGGAAGAGCGCTCACTGCCAAGTCTGTGCTGTTGCTTAGAATGAAGAGTCAATAATTAAATTGAAAATTCTGCAGAGAGACCTAGTGATCTGGCAGGAACAAAAACAAGCACGAGGAAGAAGTTTAAGCTTGAGAAGTGCTACAGTGCATTTAGTCAGGGGGAAAAAAACCAAACCAAAACCAAAAATACTTCTTACTAAAGAAATAAAGGTGAAGATGTTCAAAATGAGAGGAAGTGGGGTTTCATATGGACTGAACATATTGGGATTTATTTTATAATATTTAAAGAATTGAGTAGATAGAAAGCTCTTGAGACTTTATGGGGAAGAATGGAGAATTTGCAAATGGGAAACCTTGTGCTTACATTCTGAAAAGGGAGGGACTGAAGAAGCCAGGGAATTATCAATCATTCATTTTGACTTGGATTCCAATAAAAATCCTGAAAGAAATAAACAAACACATTTCAAAAACACAGAGAAAAGAAACAAGACAACACCCAAAAGGGATCTCTCATCAATGAGCTGTCACATTTCCTTCAGTGAGAGGGTAACAGGCAATGTGGATGAGAGACAAGCAGCCAGGTGTCATTTATCTTAACATTAGAAAGATTTTTGACACCATCTCAAATTACACTCTCAGTCATAAGCAACCTAGTGAAACAGGTTTAGCCCCTAAGGGCTAGGTGCAAATTATATCAGAAAGCCACAGAAAGATAAAATTTGTAGTTGATTTACTCTCAGAAGGGAAGGGATGGCACAGGGTGTGGCTTGGAAAGGTCTGTTGTTAGTCTGCTGTTATTCGATATTTATAATAACCATTCATTCAGTTTGGATGATAAAATAGAGTATACAATGATCAGATTTGGGCAGTAACACTGGAAAAGGCTGAAGCTATGCTGAAGGTCAGAATTCATATTTCAAATGATACTGCAGAATCTGAAAAAATGAAGCATGCAGTTTAACAGGGACAACTAGCAGTACATTATGGGTCAGGAAGGACAGAGGTAGCAGCTCTTCAAAAGAAAAAGAGATCTCGGGGCTCTAGTAGGTTGTGATATATTGAACCAGTGTCATACTGTTGCAAAAGGGGAAAATGCCAGATAAATGCAGATAGATACAATAATCCTTCCTCTCTGCTCTCTACTCATGGCTACATGAAATTATGTTTCTCCTGTACTCTGCACTAGTGAGACTGCAGTCAGAACATTTTCTAAAGGTTAGATCGTTGTGTTTGCCTTTGAAGGAGAATCAGATGGGGAGTCCAGAGGAAATCAGCAAAGATCAGAAGCATGTTTAGAAAACATGATCTATGTGACTAAATTGAACAAACTCCTGTCATATAGCCTGAAGAAATAACATAGCCTAGGAGGTAAAACAAAAGTCTTCAAATACATGAAAAGGATTCAATGTACACTGAATAAGATAAGATATAGGCTTAAATTATAGCAATAAGGAGTAAAATTAGGTATTTATAAACGCTTCAGAGAGATAAGAGTAGCTAAAAAATGAAAGATAATGCCTTCAGAAGCTGCAAAGTCTTCACCCTTGGAACAACATAAGTGTAGAAGATATTCACTTTATCCAAGGGCTAGAGAGTCTCTTGAGATCCCTTTAGCTGTCTTCTGTAATGCAAAGGCAGATTTCAGGTACTAAATATTTTGAGAAGAAATAAAAAGATTATAACTAGGCCAGATAAATAGAAAAAATATCAATGTACTCTCATGACAACTAAATTCTTTAGGCAGTCTTTTGCAATTTCACAGAATACCTATTTAGGAAAAAAATATTTACAAGAATAAAGTAAATAAGAAATGGTAGTGATCCTACTTTTCCTATGTCTTGTATAATTAATGATGCATTTTAAATATTGTAGGGTAAATTGCTTTTGTTTATGGGAAACTGCTTCTCTAAGTGTTAGGGAAAGAAGGTCTTAGTAAAAGAAATCACCACTGCTGCAATAATAAACTGTTTTCCATATGAGGGAACTTAAATCAATTTGGGAATTATTAAGCACCTAGCATGTAAAAAAAGAAGTCCAAATTGGAGTCCTATATGTGAATGGAAAACTCTCCAAGGATTGCTAGAAAAGTTGTCTTTACCCACTAAAGTGATGCACAACCTGAAGCAAAAGAATATCCTAAATAAGTAACCATGTTTCCAACTCAATAAATCTTTCATAGCTTTCTTCTAGAGCTCTTGCTTAAGACATAGACAGTCTTGTATTCACTCACAAAACTTCGAGTATAGGAGCCAGTTGCTTGTGTGCCTTCCAGCATTTGCTCAAGGGATACAGGACGTTGCCTTTGAGGGATTATCAGCAGATCAAACCCACCAAACAAATGAAAGCCAGAAAACTTTAGAAGTCATGGCACCATCTCTAAAGCACTTGTGCAAATCAATCTTTACAGCTCACCTGCTCCAACCAGCCCAGAGTGCTGGAGATTGTCCAGCCTCCCAGGGCAGCCCAGTACTTAATTATCCTCATCCTTAGAATCTTCCAGCATGTCTGCATTAGATATCTCTCGCTGTAATTCAAATCCACTACTACTCCTAATAGCCAAATTAACCATGCTTAACAGTTTGTTCTTTTCCTGAATAATCCTTTCTGTATTGGAAGAGATTAACATAACCCCCCTCTGTGCAGTTTTCTTCAGACTAAACAACCCTAGTTTGCTCAATCTTTCCCTAAAGGCACACTTCTAGATTGCTGATCATTACAATTGCTTGCAGCTGGACTGTCTCCAGCTACTTTACTTTACCAAGTGAAGTCACAGTTCTGCTAAGGAGCTCACAGCATTGAGGAAGAGAACAGATGAATTACATCACAAGTCCAGGAGTTCCTTGCTACAATGGCCTCTGGTGATGCAAATCAGTTAACCATTCCAAAGCTATTGCTTAGCTTTATGCCTAAGTTTTCCATAACAGGGGGGTTCACTTCAATTCTTGCAGTTATCAGAAAGAACACAGAGAAGGGTCCTCCTTCTCTGACCCAGTCATTTCAAGCATATTTTATTGACGTATTCAACACTAAATCTGCTTATTGCAAACTGAAGTTACAATTAAATTAACTATGCATTCTTCATTCCCTGCCTTAAGATGTATTTACATCACCACTAAGACTAGTGATACCATTTTGGGTATTTGGGAAATAATTAATTCCCTATCTTTAAATAATTTAAAAAAATAAAGTGTTTGGGGATTTATCAGGATGAAAAGTCCTGGATAAATATTAGATGACTATGCTAAAGTAATTAAAATTATACTAGTGCAAGATGAAGAGAATTGCAGCAAAGCAAACAGAAAAAAATAATCATACAGTAATGTTCTGTTAACTGCTGGTTATTCTCTTTCATCATATAATAGCCTTTGAAGACCTCTTTTTTTTCCATTTAATGATTTTTAATTTAGTGGTAGACTTCCATTATGTAACACAAATGAACAATAATTAAAGGAATTTAATCATTTAATCTACAGTTTTTTGCTTTTAAGGACTTTTAAACAAATTGCTTCAAGGTTCAAAGTTCCATTTTCAACTTACAAGACATATATAAATTTCAGGGTGGGAGGCAAAGAGAAAAATGGAAGAGGCTGGGGAAGAAGCATGCTACCTTTCAGACTGGCACTTCATGAAACAATTCACTGCAGACTTGCTGATACTAACTGCTATGCCCAGTATCTGTTTGTCTGTGCTAAAACTCACATTAGCTTGTACCAGGGGAGCAGCTAACCCTGCTGTGAGGTCCCATATATGAAGGCAGAATTCTCTGGAAATGCATATAAAAGTTCCTGAATTTGTATTGTTCTATCAGTGCACATTTTTTTACTGTGAAATAGAAAAGAGTATTTTAAAACACAAGTGCTATGCTTGTCATTCCTTTCCGGTTTATTGAAAAAACAGGAATACTCCTGGTCCTGTTAGCTATGGCTATTCAAAGAACAATTCATTCTAATCATAGCACTTTTACAAAGGATTAACACAAAAAGCTATAAAGTATCTACGACCCATTCAAGAATCCTGTGACAAATTCACAGCCAAACATACAACTGCAACTCCATGGTTCTTTTGAGAAACCTGACTTTCACTCACCCTGACAAGGTGAGAAAAAAATCACTATTCATCCTAACTCTCAAGCAGAGACTGTTTCACCGGCAATTTGCTATCATTCTAATGAAGAAAAAATGGTTATCAAATTTCAGGATATTTTCTCAGCAGCTATCTTTTATCCATTTTCTTTTATATTTGTTTGCTTTTCCCTAGAGAATCAGTCAAGAAGTCTATCTCGTTGAGGGGGGAAAAAGACTATTCAGACCAAAAAAGTAAAAAATTTCAGAAGGAAGACAAATTGTCATTCTTCTTGTGTTCTTCTAAGGTCATTGGCTCTTGAATCCAGATTCTGTTTTGATTTTCCGTCATGTCTGAAATAGCATCTGTCTACTATGGGCACTTAAAATCATTTAATACTTTTTTAACATCTGTATTCAGCCTATTTCCTCTCCATTACAAAGCTTTTTATATGAGTACAATCTATAACCTTTTGTCTTGGGGTGACTTTATCATGTGTATCCCCTATCGCTGCTCTATGCCCAGAAATTAATTTTGTGCCTTTCTGTGCCTTTAAACTGAGCCTGAGAGGGGGGAGAGGAAAAAAAACCGAGCAAGCTTTTCAAGCAGTTTGGCTACGGGCAACTGGAGCTACTTCCTTTTTGGTAGAACTTCCTTTCTGGGACTTGCGCTCCTTCAATTCACGCACTCGTGCTGCCAGGGCAGAAGTGGGAAAATTTCTTTTTTCCTGAAGCTAGTGGGGGAAGGTTGGTTGTAACCTGCCTTCTATCAGAGGATATTTTTCCTCCAAATTTGTCCAAACTGGCACACCTTTCAAAATCATAAAATCTCAATTTTATTCCACATTTCTTGAATTTTTTTTCTTGTCTCTACTTTGCATCTGCTGTAGCCTACTGTTGACTTATCTCTTTAGTCTAGCACTGGTCCTTAGCAGATACAATTTTCATATTGAACTAAGACAGTAACAGTAGAGCAGAACAAATCCTGAGTCATACTACTTGGCCAGTGCTACGATCAGGACTAGCTTTGTGAAATCTAACTAGTATAAAACCATAATAGTCTCTTCTATTTTCAGCCTTGTATAGAATAAAGGAAGACAGCAGTATAATTTTGAGAAGAATAGAAGAGCATAAAACATTTTTGCTTGTCTCACTGGGTTTTACTTTTAACCCAGCATCAACAATTTTCAGTCAGATAACATGGGTAGAGTGAAAGTTTGAACTCTACTGCCCTATTGCATGCAGGCAGAAGAACACCCTGCAGGCCATATGATTGTCATATTTTGTTTATAATCATATACAGCACTAAGTGCTTCTGTTGTGTATTTCACTGTATTGTGTTCTTTTGTTACAGACAGGCCTTAGGTTCAGCATTTTAAAAACATCTATCAATTATATAATAGCTACCACAGGAAAAAAAAGAGGTTTTCTGACTTCTTTAATGAAATATCGTGGCCTACAGCAAAGCTTGAATCTTATTTAATGCAGTTACAGAAAACATCAGAAGTTTTTTGAGCCATTTTCTTTTACCATGTCACAAGAAAGGGAACTAATGCATTTTGAATCTGTAACTTCCAAAAACAATTGACTAATTTCAGTGTTGATGGCTTCCTTCAGTATTGGATACAAGACATGAGTCCTAGAAAGGAAAAGATTCTGATTCAAAATACTGATTCAAATCTCTTTGTGATCTGGCTGCCTGCAGGGAAGCTCACTGTCAGTGTGAGGTTCCCAATTTTTACTAGTTCACCAATCACTGTGCTTAAGGCTGATGATGGTTATGGCTGTCTCTCTGATAGTTCATCACATCAGTGTAATTTTAATTTATGGTTTTCATAATAAATCAAGATCATTATGGAAAAATGGATGCCCCTGAGTCATTTATATCCTCAGTGCATACACTCTATAATTCTGAGACCTTATGCATCTTATTATTTCTAAGAGAATGGTAGAAATCTGTTATTATAAAATCTCTCTTTTCTTTTAACAGACCTCTTGTGCTCTGGTGAAAAAAAACCAAAAACAAAGACAAAACACACAAAAAACCCAAACCAAACAGCAAAACAAATACAAGTGAATTCTGTCTTTAAAATTCACAGTTTTTGCTTGAAACACAGAATCATAGAAAGGCCTGTGTTGGAAGAAACCTGAAAGATCATCTGGTTCCAACCCCTCTCCTGTGGGCAGGGACACCTTTCACTAGACCATGTTGCTCAGACCCCATTCAACCTGGCCTTGAACAGCTCCAAGGAAACAAGCAGGGTTTTTATATGCTTTGGATTTCTTAAGGAGTAGTATCACATAAGTGGATACCCACTCGAGCATTTTAACTGCATCAGCTAAATATGTGATTTTGAAATCACCAATAATTGTGTCTGCCTGAAGACTCATCAATCAAAATCACTAACTTGGAAAAATATGGATTTGTATCTACAAATTTTTTCATATTGGGATTTTTAAACACAAATTTTGGTAGACCAAAACAACATATAAGCTTGAAATGCAATCTGAGAATGCTTCAAACTGTATTTAAAATATGGGTCTTTTTCAAAAAGTCAAATATTAGCTTTTAAAATTCTTTAATATTTCAGCTTTTCTTTTTCCAAATGGTATTTAGCTTTAAAAATAGAGCATTTTTAAGAGGAGAAAAAAAGATGTTCAGAAATGAACCAGAACAAACTGAATGGGTTTCTAAGGAAAGGAACTCAGAAACTTGTTATTAAAACTTTAGGACTGTGACTATTTCCGTCTACTGCCACTGACAAAAGCCACCAGTTGACATCTCAGTCGAACCCTTATAACAACACATGCAGTACAGAACACAGTTTCTAAGGGGGAATTCATTATTAATCATAAAAAGAAGTTGATTTCAAATCATAAGCGCCAGGAAAAGCAAGCTTGTTTCTGACAACTTTCCTTGTACAGAGATTACATGGTTGAGAGCTCAAATTTGCTAAACCCACACATTTGTAGAGAACTTTTACATGTGACCTGGTATGCAAAATACTGTTGCAATATGAATAAAACATAACTTTTGCAGAAACAGCTACCTTTGCCTGGATTTTTATTCATTATAAAAAACAGAATGTTTTTTGGAAGAATGCATTTTAACAATCAGACTTCCCTGCAAATTAAGCTATCCTTTTCCACTGATGAAGAAAAGAAAATTGAGAAAGTAAACAACAGAAAACACTGACAGTTAATGTATCATCAACAATCAGAAGTTCTAAGGCAATTATTTTTTCCTTTAAAATGACACTAAAAGTTTTAAAGGTCTGGTTGTTTCCAGTACATTAAGATCACTTAAAGTTAGAAAGCCTTGGAGAGTAAAAGGACTTTACTAAAAGAGGTGTAAATTTACATGGTCAGAATCATCAGACGATCAGGTTCTTTGAGACTATTGTTTGACATTTCTAAATATTTGCTGTCAGAGTTTCCTTGTGTCTGTCAAAGACTGAGATACCTTATTCAAACTCAAGAATCATGAAAAATTTAAATTTGGAAGATCATTATTGTTTCTTAATTTAACTTCTCTACTGTATCAACATTGTCGTGCGTGTGTTTGTTCTGTAAGAATAACAAGAGTAGGACTGATCAGTAGTCATGAAGTGCCTGTATCTGGAAGCTATAGTTGCTTCAGAGGAAATCTAAAAGGTCAGTCAGCCTAAAGGAGAGCATTAAAGTTCCCGAAGTCTCCATGAAAAAACCAGCATCAGAGGGGTCTCTGCAGCTGGGGAAGCCTTCTGAGAAAGAGCACCTCAGGGAGCGTGATACAGAGTCTTTATGCAGCCAGAGTCAGCACTTTCTGCCCAAAGGGAAAAAAAACCAGCACTGCAACAAGAAAGGAACAAGTCTGAAGCTTGACCACAAGGACCTTGCAGAGTCTGTGAAATTTTGAGGAGCCAGAGACATCAGGAGAGCAATCATGAATCCTGAGGGTGGTGACCAGAGACAGACTAGGGCTGGCTACCAGGTGTGAAGCCACAGCCCAGACAACTGACCTGCAGTCAAAGCCTGATATAAACTAGCAAAGGAAGAGGAAAATGGAAAAGGAGGGGGAATGAGGAGATCAGAAGTAGAAAAGGGAAACATTTAGATTAAGTTATTTGGATGGAATATATGTTCTAATTTGTCATACATTAATTGTTCCAAGGGTTGAACTGTACTAAAAACCTGATGCTTTCATGATTTATTTTTGTGACACAGAAAATAAATGGATGAATAAAAACTATAAATGTTCTGAAGCACAATACCAGCTGTATAGATGAACACAATCATAAATACATCATAGCTACAACATGTTATCACACAATTTGAGGAAGAAATATCTGTAAAAACCAGTGTAGAAGTATCTATAGAGGATATCTAGTTTACAAACATTCACTAAAAATCATAGTTACATGTGTCTTCATTAAAAGGAAACTGTAAGAGAAGGGATACAGAGGGAAAAAGTATTATATTTTAAAAGCATCTCCTTTAAAGAGCAGCAGGGTAAAAATTGCTCTGCCATCTTAATACTGCTTCACTTTCAATAAATATAGATGTTTTCACAGAAACTAATGAAAACATCCACTGTGTTCCCTATGATTCATTGGCAATCAAAAGCACTACCTAATTTGCAATATGATGATCTGGAGTATTGACAATCATTCAAAAAGATTACTTGGTTTTAATATATTTTATCTAGTGAGAGGAGGCAGCAGCTTTGCCACAGCAGACCATCATCTGTCATAACTGCCGTCAACACCTGGCAAGAGTTTAGTGAATGTAGAAACAGGGGGACTGAGTCCTGTGTGCCTGTGTGCGCCCTGGTCCGTGTGAGCAGGGGTCTGCAGCAGAGCACGGGGCAGTGGGGCGAGAGCAGGACCCTAACACAAGGCTGGGAGCAGAAGCATCATCCCCTGCAGGGCACTGTGCCGGCCCAGTCACACCTCCACAGCTCCACGTACTAGACAGAGCTTGCCTGAGAGTTTGAAAAACCAGTTGGATCCAGCACGTGAGCTCATGGAGGTGAAAAAAGAGAAACAAACAACACTCTTAACACACCCTTAACTAATGAGAGTTAATGAGGGGCATTTTAGATAAATCCTTTCCTGTTAGGTTTGTGCTCAATGTGGTTACCATGGTGTGGTTTCAGTAATATGAGTAGCCATCAATCCAATCATATTTCAGAGTTCCCCCGAGTACATATACATGAGGCAGAAATAATGGGACTGAAAGCTACCAGCTTAATGAAAAATTTAGCACTTTAGGGGGAGATAAAAAAAGGCAGATCAGAATGGAACTAAAATTGAAGCAAAGTTTTAGGTAGCTTTTAGATATTACTATGCAACTGCGATGTTAGTACTAGCATTTGTGCAAAATGTGTATATCAGTTTTGAGTTCATTTAATAAACACTAACTTTGCAGAAAAATGTAACAATTATGAAAATCTGGAATGTATTCCATAATAGTTATGGTAAGGGTCTAACTGTAGTGTTTTCCAGAAATTAATGTTCAATATTAATCTTAAATTGTTTAACCAGTTTTTTCCTTTCATCCCTTTCAACAGACAGATATCAGGCTAGTGAAGGGAAATAACACTGCCACACCATCTGCAACACACATCTTCTGTTGGTAGGATTTTTTTCTATTTGGGCAGAAGAATTAAATGCGTTCCTGACAAGTAGTTACAGATATTAAATGGTGGATATGCTAAAGTGGTTTAACAGCTGTGGCTGAAAATGGGGAGCTATCATATATGTTATTGTGGATAGCACTGAGATAATTATTGCAAAATAGTCTGAACAGGAGAATAATTTGTAAATATTTTCCTACACTGTCTTTGTTACTCTTCATTAGGAACATCTCACATGGAAAACCAGAGATATTTGAAACCTGCTTTTTCTGATTTGATTGAATTCACTGCATAAGCTCCCTTTGGTGGATCTAGTCATCAATTCACACTGTTGTCCTTCTCATCAGCCTTTAGCAAAACAACATTGGTATTTCACATTTGCAGAGGTACCCAAATGGCTAACACAACTCGAGTAAGACCTGTAAATACTGTATAGCTAATAAGGAAAGAGATTATCTTAATTTTTCTTTTTCTCTCTTTGCATAAAGACATCTTCTGCCAGAAAGAAGTGCCTTGGACCCAAAAAATTTCTCAAGTCAAAGCCTGATGCCTATCTGTCATATAAATATTATGTAATATATCCTCTGAATTTAATTGGGATGGCGATTTTCCACCCAAATATAATTCCATGCACAGGTGGAACTTAACTATCCCAAAACTTGCAAAAAACATTACGACAGAAATTAGAAACACCATCTAAGGATGGGTAAATTGTGGCTTCTTATTCCTTCTGCTACGAAGTAATAGTACAAGCCCTAGTTATTCATATAGAAAAATACTAAAGTCTCCCTCTATATTCAAGGAACAGTTTTATTGCAGTAGTTCATCATCCCAATGTTTTAACTAAATCAGAAGTGGTTAGAATCCAAACTTGTCTTTTATTAAATACATTTCCATCATCTTATATTGTTTGGAATACCTGGGCAATTTACACGTCCCTATCATTTTGTCTGACACCTTTTATTCAAGGAAGAATTATTATTTCCCTGCCTAACTTAATAATCACTCTGAGGAATAACAGATATGAAATGATTCAAAAATATCATCTGAAGGAGCAGATAATTACACAACCCATCTGACTTGAAAATATAAAGAATTTGGTTCGGGCAATTGTGCTACCTTTTACTGACTTCTCAAGAACAGAGAAGATAGCACAAGAAGAAAGAAGGCACAAGAAAGGAAGAGCTTTATTTTGCCAACTGACAGAGAATAAATAATCAGTCTTTTTTAAGTGTTTAATTTAATATTCAAATGAGTATTCTCCAATATCAGTATTATAATCAAATTGGTAGAATCATAGAATCATTTAGTTTGAAAAGACATTTAAGATCACCGAGTCTAGCCATTAGCCTAACGTGGCCAAGTCTACCATTAAATCATGTCCCTAAAGGCCGCATCTACATATCTTTTAAATACCCCCAGGGATGGTGACCACTTCCCTGGGCAACCTGCTCCAATGCTTGTTCACCCTTTTAGTGAAGAAATTTTTCCTATTGTCTGATCTAAACCTCCCCTGGTGCAACTTCAGGTAATTTCCCCTGTCCCATCACATCTTTCTTTCAGGTGGTTGTAGAGAGCAATAAGTTCTCCTCTGAGGCTCCTTTTCTACCCAACAGAATAACCAACCCCAGATCCCTCAGCCACTCCTCACAAGAACTGTGCTCCAGACCCTTCACCAGCTTCGTTGCCCTTTTCTGGACATGCCCCAGCACTTCAAAATCTTGTCGTATTCAAGGGAAGCTTATCGCTCGCTACAACGACCTGAAAGAACGTTGTAGACAGGGAGACGTCAGTCTTTTCTCACAGGTAACAAGTGATAGAACAGGAGGAAATGGTCTCAAGTTGTGCCAGGGCAGGTTTAGATTGTATAATAGGAAAAAAATTCTTCCACTGAAAGGACACTCAAGCAATGGAATAGGCTGCCCAGGGAAGTGATGGAATCACCACCTCTGAAGGTATTTAAAAGACTTGTAGATGTGGCCTTAGGGACATAATTTAGTGGTGGTCCTGGCAGATTAATGGTTGGACTCACTGACTTTAGAGGTTTATGCCAACCTTAAAGATTCTATGATTCTATCAGCTGCAGCCTCTCCAGTGCCAAATACAGAGAGACAATCACTACCCTGGTCCTTCTGGCCTATTTCTGATACAGACAAGATGCCATTGGCCTCCTTGGCCACCTGGGCAAGTGCTGGCTCCTAATCATATGAGTGTCGACCAACATTCCCAGGACCTTTTCCACTGGGCAGTTTTCCAGCCACTTTGCCCCCAGCCTGTAGCACTGCCTGGGGTTGTTGCTACCCAAGTGCAGGACTCATCACTTCAACTTGTTGAACCTCATGCAATTGCCCTTGGCAATCAATCCAGCCTGTCCAAAGCCCTCTGCAGAGGGCTGCCCTCCAGCAGATCCACACTCCTGCTCAGCTTGGGTCTCATCTACAAACTGACCAAGGGTGCCCTTGATCACCTTGCCAAGATCATTGATAAAGACATTAAATAGGCCTGGCCCCAGTACTGAACCCTGGGCAACACCACTTGTGACCAGCTGCCAGCTGGATGTGACTCCATTCACTGTCATCTCTGGATTGCTTGGCCATCCAGCCAGTTTTTTACCCAGTGAACAGTGTGCGCATCCAAGCCATGGGTAGCCAGTTTCAGCAGGAGAATACTGAGGGAAATAGTGTACTTACATTTAGATGAAGCTGATTACTCCACTGACCAATTACTTTGTATTCTGTACTCTTGTTGGTGATTTGATACTGAAAAATATCATAACGTCCAGGAGCATCTCCATTTTCATTGAAGACAACAGGTGTTCCAGCACTCCCTGAAAAAAAATATTAAAAGCAGTAAGTACCTTTAAAGCAATTAAAAATATATATTAAAGAAAAAATACTAATTAGAGATTGAAGAGGTTCTTCATAGTGCAAGTCTAGTATGATAATAAATTCAAAAACCTCCCAAAGACAAAATGTATTCCATTATCATCATCACAAAATCTACCCTATCTATGATTCTATGAAAATAATTTTAAAATATAATCCTTTGCAGTCTTTTTCTCTGGCTGTTTGGTTGTTTGGTTGGGGGTGTTTTGTGTGTGTATTATAGAACTTTAGGAAATTCTAGGATAAAACAGAAGTGAAGAAATTACTTTTAAAATTAAGAAAGACATAATTTCACTTTAGGATGTGTATACTTGGTAGTAGGCAAAATAGTAGCAATCTTGTAATGAACTACATTAAAAAATTTCCCTGTTAAGTACAAAAATATTATTAATATCATCAACTTAGGAACCAATACTCATAAAAGACCTTGCAATGCAAATGTTTAAATTGTGTCACAGTTAATATGCTAAGTTTCTGGCACTGACCACCTATGCAAAAGTATTTTATCAAAATAAATTAAGGGCATCAGCTGTGCTTGTTGCACTCTCCTCTATACATGACACTGCCTGACAGAAAAGGCCATTGCTGAAGCTGTCAAAAGTTATAAATCGACACTCTGTTCTTACTTCAATCAACAAAATGTTCAAAGATTGAAAACTACACATCTACCTTGGCAACCAGACCAGCCAAATTAGAACACATTTTTATGAATTCCCTCAAGGTGACATCAAGGACCTGCACTCCTACAGAGACTTTTCAAAACTACACCCCTTTCCCAAATTTTTGTATATAGGTGAGTCGTATTTATAGCTGAGGTCCATTGAAGAAAAATTCACATATGCTAATGTTCTATTTCAGTGTCTGGAGATGAAATTTTTCTTTACTGGGGGAAAAACACAAACCACCACAAAATGCCCCCATGATGTTTTCATGCTTCTCCATGTAAACATCCAAGAAAATAGTTCATAGAAAATTCCTACACTGTAACACATGTTAGTGTATCACCTAGAGGCAATAAGTCCACTGTGAGTGTCTTCCAGAGAATGGGAAAAAAAAAAAAGAGCTTGAAATTCTGGATGCCTATCAAGCAGAAGTAAGCTAGTAGAAGTGGGAACAGTCTACACACTCTAGGATTTCAGCATAAATTCTTCTTGTATGGCTGTTTGTCTCTCTCCCATAAAGTATTTTGTTCTCATTTTGTATAACAGCTTTCATATAAAACTGATATCCAGTGAAATAAACAGTATTTTGAGAGTGACAAGTGGCACATTAAATACTGTGCCAATTTCAGAGTTCTGCCAGAAAAATTCTGGCTGCAAAAATTGGACGTGAGCAACCATGGAAGAAGAGTATCAAAAATTATGTGTGGTAAAGACTTAAGACCCCATGAAGATAGAAAAGACTCAACAAAAAAATTTTGAAAGCTCTTCGTGCTTTGCTCCCAGTTCTTTTGACAGAATGAAGGGCAAGAAAAATCCCAGTCTACAACTTTTCAAGCAATGAAATTATTCTTCACTACTCACATAGCAGATTGATGCAATAAATTTTTTCCACCCAATAAACATATACTCAGCTGTTCTTGGTATATAGTTATGGAGGTAACCTTCAAAATATTACTCTAGAGTAACAATAGAATTCATCTTTCCACTCAGCAGCATTTGAAGACCTCATGAAAAAACTGTCATTTTTATGAACAAATAGGAAATGTCCTTTGTATCCCTTAAGACCAATGAGAACTTAAAACATTATTATGCTCACCATATGAGTGTGAGCCTATAATATATAGCTGGCTTTAGAAATATCATCTTGTACTGGTTTTGGTTGGGATAAAGTTAATTTTCTTCATAGTAGGTTATATGGGGCTCTGATTTGGATTTGTGCTGAAACCTGTTGATAACACAGGGATGTTTTAGTTCTTGCTGAGGAGCACTTACACAGATTTGAGATGTTTTCTGCTTTTCATCCCACTGCACCACTAGGGAGGCTGGGGGTGCATAAGGAGATGGGGGCTTGTGGACACAACCAGGACAGCTGACCCCAACTGACCCAAGGGATATTCTCTAGCATATAACATCATGTTCAGCATATAAAACTGGGGAAGAAGAAGGAAGAAGGGACATTTGCAGAGATGGCATTAAGTCACTCATGTGTGATGGAGCCCTGCTTTCCTGGGGATGACTGAACACCTGCCTGCCCATAGGATGTGGTGAATGAAGTCCTTATTTTGCTTTGCTTGTGTGTGCAGCTTTTGCTTCACCTATTAAACTGTCTTTATCTCAACCCATCTGTTTTCTCACTTTGACCCTTCCAGGTCTCTCCCCAGTCCAGCTGGTGGGGGAGGGAGCGAGTCTGTGTGAGGCTCAGCTGCAGGTGGGGTTAAACCACAACACATGTACAAAGAGACTGACTAGTCCAGACCAGAACCATCTTTTTTGTGTTCTCAGCCAGAGCAAACAGCATCTCATGCTGTGCACAACAGTCAATAGGGACATAGCAACTTGCTAAATTCAGCAGCGTCTCCAACTGAGTCCAACAAGATCTTTCTCATATGGCAAAAGTCAAACAACCCTTGTCAAGTTAATAAAATCAGGCTTGCTAAAAGCTGGAATAAGTCACAGAAGATTTACTCTCTAACACTGGGAAAAACCACTATCCCTTTGTTAAACAGAAGACCATAGAAAGTACAGTAACAGTCACAGTGCCGGCTGTAAAGTATATTTGGTTGTGTTTTTTCAATGATGCCACAACTTGTATATTCTGTTAACAAGGAGACTATTATTTTAATCCATGTCTTATATCTTAAGACATATATATATATATATATATTCCATTGTGGAATACATATATATATTTCACATATTCCATTGTGGAATGAAACATTTAATGAACTCTAACTAGGAGGTATTCATTACTGGATTGTGCTAATAAACAATGGTTTATTAGCTGCATAACCAGGAAAGAAAGGTTAAAGGCATTTGAAGAAAACTTGTGGATTATACTAATGGTTCCCCAAACAATGAATGCAAGATGGTAGCAAGAGCCTTCAAAGTGTAAGGCCAAAATGAAAGTGTAGGATAAACTAGATGCCTCAAGGCTATAAACAAACCACCAAGGGTTAATTAATATTCTTAAAAAACGTTAATCTCATCTGAAGAAAAATATGCCATGGTTAATGATCTGAGTTCATCTGAGAATGGACAGTCCTCAAATTGAAAAGGTTTTCTAAGAAAATATACTGTGTTGGATAGTCCATCAAAGTGCATAATTCTGTGAAAAAACTGATTAACACTGTATAGCGATCAGATAATTAAACCACGTGGAGAAGCACTGTAGCTGACCATAACAACTAATTGCATGTGTGGAGGCAAACCTGGATTCAGTATACAGCACTCTAACAAATGCCATGGAAGTATACAAGTGCCTCTTTTTCTGACAACCAGATATGCAGAACTGAACATTCTTGATATCTGGTACTGCCACATACACTGTATCATTACCATGGCAGGGAATTGCATCATAGTTCAAGACAGAGAGTGTTTAAATCCTCCTCTTATTGATCATTGAGGTCTGCCTGATAAATTTAACACACTGTGGAGAGAAAGTAACACAGAATACAACAATGACCTGAGGTAGTGAGCCAGAACTACATAAACTCCAGCTTAGATTAAAAAATATTTTGGGAAACCACAACAAATAGTGTTTGGATAGGTATTTATATTAGAGAATGAACTTGGCTAGCTTCATTTGGGAACCACTTTCATTGGAAACCATCATAGGGAAAATGTTACTTTTGCTTAGGATAAATGTTCCTATAATGCTAGTGTAGACCACCATAGAGAATAGAAAGCAGGCTACTTTTTTTAAAAAATTTCACTGATATAAATTTTAGAAATATTTTTAAAGCAATCATTTAATACAGTAGCTAAAAAAGAAGTGATGAAACTATATCTTTGAGCCTTTTCACATTTTATCCTATATGTGGTTATGTTGCTATGTGTAATTTTAACTCATGAATGACTCAGGTAATTGTATTCAATCTGTCACCATTTTAACTAAATTTTTAATTTATTCTGGATGTCTAAAACAGAAGTACCTGGTAGAATTTCCAGACGACATAATAAGCTTGGCTAACTATGGAAAATCATGTGTGAGCTTTCACCTTCTTCATCTCTCCTTTGTGACAATCTTTTTCAGTTTGGTTTGGCTTGGGTTGGGGTTTTTTAATATAAAGACATGGTTACTAACTTATTTTGAGATCTGCTTCTGAAGTATCTCTTTGCTGAGCAAAGGACATATTTACATTTTTTAGGTATAAAATAATACTCTGGTACTGAAAGAAATTCTCCCTCCTCCTTCCCACTTTGCAGCAATTGGCATTAAACAACTCTGGATGTTAAACTAGCACCTCAGCTAGACATTTCAGAATGTGTCTGTGACCTCAGCTGTTTATGAGCCTTTCAAAATGCAGGTAAAACTAGCCAGAAAAGTTATTTAGAGAAGGAAAAAAAGGTAAAATGTATGAAGTTTTTAAATTGGATTCAAGGATGCAATGGATCCTTTTGAATTTTCAATGCCTTACACAGATATCAAGGAGGACGCCCTCTGATGAGCAACCATTGTAGTGCAGGTCCTTTGTGCACTGGACTTGAAAATTCACATTCTTCTGAAGAAATCTTTAAATATATACCTTGATATTCTAGAGATGCTGGTGAGCAACTACCTAATCCTTCATGTGCCTACTTTGTCAAGTTACATTTCACATTATTCTGAAACATCCCTGCTTGTACTGCAGACTGTAATATTATATCCCTGTGAGGTTACAGCATGCACTTGGCCAATGCCTTCCAGTGAAATTCTCTTTACTTTTCAGGAAGTGGAAAAGAAGTGGATTGACTTATGAACTTCAAGTTCATGTATAGTACTGGCCAAGTGCATATAAAAGTGATTAATATATAAAAGTTCTTAAGAACAGTGCTGAGCCTTATTAAAAAAAAAATAATTCTTTTCAATTAAATCAGCACACTTGGATTCTTCTTATATGAAAATCTTAAAAAAAAATCCTTATTATGAGGCCCTGCTACTTCAGTACCTTGACAAAAGTGTAGAAACGTGGCTGTGCTGATAAGCATCACAACCGCCATTTACAGAATATTCCAACTCTGGTGGAGATGCTTTCATTATAAAGCTTGATACCAGATACAAATCTTTTATTTCTGAAACTAGATTTCTGTGGATTGATATTAATTTCTTTTTTCTTAATCTGAAATTAAAATTACTTAAGATGAGTCTTCATCCTTTGAGCTGTTCCACATAAGCTACTTTATCTGCTGTGAATCTAAAGAAGTAAGCCTGGAGTCAACAGTAGGCTTAGAAGAATGGAAGTCAAGCAGTTGTGTAGTCACTATAATACAATTAACTATTGTGTATCAAAACTTCAGAATGCACCATCTCTTAGCATTCAGCTTTATGGAAAGACTCCTCAGATTTATAGGATCAACTCTTATTTCATTATTTCACGCAAATATTCTCAAGTACTAGAGTTAAGGGTTCCAATTTTTTTAATTATCATTTCATTCTAAGCAGCTGATAAAAGGAAAAAGTACTACAGAGATGTACATGAATTAAATTGTTCTTATGAAAGTAAAAAGAGGGAGAATAACCATTTGAACTTTCAGTACTGAGAGTTCCCAGAGAAGAAAAATGCATCTGTAAAATTAAACAAGCTGTTTGTTAATGAGACAAATGAAATAGAAGGTTGAAATTGAATAAATGGAATGAGTAAATACAGGCTGTTATAACATTTAATACTTGGGAAAAAAAAAAAAACCACAGAAAATTTTAAACAACTAATCAGAACTAGCAAAAGTTAATTTGTGAATGTCAGGCTGTCAGAGAAAGAATACACACTGTACCAAGCTATGTAAGGTTTGTGATAAATGAAGCCGATATCTGCTCAATCTCCACACAGCAGACATTTTCAAACAATGAGCAATGTGGTTACTAAAATAAAACAACGAAGATTGTTTTACACCTATTCAAAATCTGAAAGGACTTCTTTTCATGCTTACCCTACATGTCTCAGTTCAAGATTAGGACAATAAAACAGGATTTCTTCCAGTTGCAGTAAACACAGACCTTTACTGACATTTTAAATATCCTAAGATATTGGATACATCCACTCAGATATGCAGAATATGCATATGACAGAGAATCTGTGCCTTTCTGAGGCAGCAGCTGGAGGCCAGATGGATACCCTGGGGTATCTTAAATGGCATTCGATGCCCATGTTTAGGCAATTTATCTTACTTACCACAGGGCAAATTCTGGCTGTTCATGTATGAATGCATAAAACAGAATGAGAGAGAAACTAGGAATGCTACAAGAAATGAATTATATACAGATTTTGGGCATATGTAATACAAATTATGGTGGTACCCTTTACAAGGCTTATAGAGAAAGTAAAAAATTTGGTATTGAGATAAAGTGATATAAATCAATTCTAGGTCAGGCAGTACAACTTTACATTTTTGAAGCTGATGGACAAGAACTTAAACTGTGATTTTGCACAGAAGGGTATAATTTATTTGATGTCTTGGTCCTCAGCACAGTGAAAAAATAAAATTTTGTATTTCTGTGAAAGGAATGGTTCATTCCACCCTTGTACAAGAACATCAGGCAGGGCAGGTACCATAACCACATGGTATTTAAAATAACAAATAAAAAGTAGAGCTTTTTTCCTTACAGAATGTATTAGAGCTCCTTCCCACATCAAGCTCAGAGACATATCTCATAAAACTTACCCTGAAATGAGTAAAATTCAGAGATGAGACTGAACTCTAGCCTTCAACAGTATAGGAGTAGTAAAAAGCCATTTGCCCTATCATTAATTAGTTGGTGTAACAGTGGTTGTTAAAAGCAGTGATCTAAATGCAAACTCTGGTTCATGCAGTTGTTCAGTTACAACTTCAAGACTTTAGAGGAGAAAACTTCATCTACATTTTCCATGTTCCCTACATTCGCTGTCCCAGTATCTGCTCTTGGCCACTCTCAGCAAATGTACTGCAGTGGTGAAATTTTTGTTCGTACTCTCTAACAAATAACTAAACCTGGAATATAAAAACACAGAACTCTAGCTCCTCTCTTTACAGTACCTTGAGTCTACTATCAGGAAATATGTATACCTGTAATACAACCGTAGCACAGATTAAACTTTGAATTTTGGCAGGTAAGGAATTAAAATAGGCAGACACCAGTCTGACCCCTGCTGTGGTGTCATAGAATTGGGAAGGTGGATTTATATCTCCCAGTCTGTATTCAGCCTGTTCTCTGCTCAACAAGACTATGCCTTGACCTCTCCTCCCAGTGGTGGGGCAATGCTATGAGAATGACTTTCCCTATTCTGCTGCTAACAGGGAGGAGTAGGAGATGCAGATGAGCTACTTCACAGGTAGGTGATACAGCAAGGCAGGAATTATCACTGTGGCCTTGTCAGAAACATCCATCAGTCCTAGGAAAAGAATGTGATGAAAGAAGTTCTGATGGGGAAGGAGCTACTGAGGAACAGAAAACGAGCCCCTTTGAACCTCCCCTGCCACCTTAGCTTTGTTCCTTTCACCTCCAGAAAAGAGACAGCTCTGTCCACACATGGGAGGGGGTTTTGAGAAGAGAGGAGGCAGAGAGTGAGACAAAAAGCTTGCTGTTCCCTACATGTAGCCAAAAAGCTCAGTGCTACCAGCGTATTTGAAAGAATCCAGCCTCTTTTTATTCCGTACTCAAAAAATACACAGAGACAGATTTCGTCTTGAAATCTACAGCATACATTGTGTGCCAGAGAAGATTGATTCAGTTCTACAGCTGAAGAATCCAGCAAGTCAGAAAAGCCAAAAGCTCAGGGAAGGGATATTGTATGCAATGGGAACAGATCACTCAATCCCCTAAAGACCAACACATGGTATAAAACTCAACTGAAAGATAAATACTACTCTAGTAACATATAAAAATAGTAGCAGGGTGATATGACATTATCTAGTACAAGCTAACAGCTTGTACTGAAAGAGGAAGTTACAGGAGGGTGGTTAGATTTCTCATATAAAAATGTGTGAATAGATGCATAAAGTTTTGTTTGCACGGTATTATAGACTGGGTAGTATCAAATGCTCTTCAGTGGAAATTTTTTTTAAATTATATGGTTGAGCATTCTTTGTTTTAAATATATTTTGCAGCACAAGTAATAGCAAGCACATTTCTTGTAGTCCTTCTGAGAAGAGTTCCTGGTTATGATTTTCCACAAAAAAAAAAAAAAGTATCTTACACATATGCTGGGACGTAAGTGGGAGTGAAAATGTGAGGAATCTTTTCCACAAATACAACCACAAGTAATTTGTTTTAGTACTACCAAAATGAATACACTTTAAGTAGACATGAATTTCTCTATTAAATTAGGATCAGACCCCAGCAACACAACAATGTTATGGGCACAATATATGCCCAGATTAAGAGTTTTCATACCATTTATTTATGTCATCATGATTCTTCTGGAAAAAAAACTTCTTTCAAGATGCTGTAGCTATATAAAACCATTCAAAGAGATCAGAAGAGATTGAGGACACCCAGGAGTGCCCAAGATCTTCTGCAACTTTGTTACCTGTAACTCTAATTAGTAGCATAGAATAATTATCTTCTGACCATAATTCATCAGTTTATCTCAGTGGATACAAGGACACACCAAGATATATTTGAGACCTACATGGCATGAAGAGCTTGGGGGCACCCTGCCTGTATCTGTCTTCAGCATTAACTATCATGAGATGATGAGGACCTTCCTTACCCTACTTGTTCATTTTTCCTGCTGTGTGGCACTATTTGGTAGGGGTGTTGCTGTGCTTCATCCCCCCTTCCTTTTATTTTTTTGGGGGGAGCAGGGAGGTTGTTGGGGTTTGGTTTTTTGTTTTTGTTGTTTTGGTTTGGGTTTTTGTTGGTTTTGTTTTACTAGTCCCAGAAAGAAATACTTATTTCAGCACTGCTGACCTCAGTCACATTTTTCATCATGTTTCAGGTAAGAGTCTATCAAGCTGACAATTGACAGAGCGTCTTTCAGGTGATACCAGACTTTACTCATCATCTTGTGTATACTGAATATGAGAAGGCAGAGATGAGTTACAGCTGTCCCACTTCAGACTCCAGTCTGAGCATTTACTTCATGCCAGGATGAAAACACGCGAAGCAGATACATAAATACCTCTGTGAACTTCAGAAGTCAAAAGATGCTAAGATAAAGTGTTTCAGATAAGGAAACTTTAGTGAATATTAGTAACTCACAAGTGACTGTACAGTCTCAGAAAGAGAGATTTCTTCTCTTTCCACTACAGAAGAATACTCCTGCTACTGACCCACATGAGAGAAAGGAGATGTGGAGCTTAGCGAAAACTGTGCCCAAAAGGTAGTGGGGCTCATACAAGGAAGACAATCAAAGAAAGCCACACATTACTATAGGAATCAATACAGATTGTGATGTGCAGGAACTAGTTAAGCTGCAAGGGATGTCTGCAAAAAAAGTGAGCATCTGAAGAGCCATCTATATTTCTAGGTGCTTTTGGACAAATGCTTTTAGAGTTTGTCCAGTCCCTCAAGCAACTCCTCTGCATTAATAGATTCCTGAGGCCAATGAAAGACAAATAAAAGTTCTTTGCCTCAGGTAATAGATGCCTGGGGAGCAAGGCAGCATCCTGGTGAGTAAAAATAACAACCATCCTTAGAGTAATTGTTAAAATGTCATCAAAATGGGAAAGGGAGTAAATAGGCTAGCTAACAGGCTTCATCCCCAATACAAGGATTAGTCTGCCAACTCCAAGAGACCTTTTATTTGTGATTTTGCTCCTCTGCCTCCAGGCTCTTGGAAGTCCTAGACCATGGCCATAGTTCTCAGATATCATTACTGATATCTTAGGATTCTGGTATTTCTTTTCTCAGCCTTCATTATTTTTCCAGATAGGATATATTGCTAGAACAAAAATTAACAGAGAACAGGCAAACAAAACCAGTGGCACATAATCATAGCTGAAATAATAGATTGCAGAGAGAATGAAGGAACTAAACAATTTCCTATTTAAGGTTTATACAAAGTGTAGTTTATTTACCAAAAATATCCAACACCCAACATACAAACCCACAGCCGAAAGCAATTAGCTTTAAGAATGTTCTGAAAGCACATAAATAATTTAAGAATTCTCAAGCAAGAAATATCTGCATCCTTAACACTGTCTCATTGGGATTGTCATTATATAACAGACATAAGTCCATTAACATTTCATTAACAGACACCTGAAACATAAATGCCATTTTCTTCTCTGTCTAACCAAGCTTCACATGCAAATTATTATGACCAATGTACTCTCAGTCACCCACAAGGATAGTTCATCTTGCTGAAAAAGATCCTGTTTGACATTGAACTATTTCCTGTCTTTTCTGGAGTGCAATCAGCTGTGTGTTAAGTAAAATAATCAAACAGGTTAAAAGTATATCAGGGCATATTGATTTCTATCAGTTGTCAGGGATGAAAACCAATCTTGCTTCCAGTACTTCAGCTGGGGCTTAAATGCTGACATTTAGAGAGGACAAAGCTCCAAAGAGGAACTGTTAAATATCCATAACCCATTTTGTAGCTCAATTTCTTTTGTGCAGTCTACATCAAAAATGGACTAAGTCACACAACTATGCACACATGCGCACACACAGAGCTTCTGGCCACGCTTCAATTACCACAAAAAATTTGGAGAGAGGCATCAAGCAGAAACATCACCATCTGAATCACAGTTTTAGGTTTTCCAAAGTATCCAAGGTAATGTTATTTCAGCCTTATGACCTTGTCATGTCTTGTTCTCTGACATTTCTAGAATGCAAAACCAGCTAATACAATTCACAATAAATGCTATGTTATTCATTAAAGTATTACCTTGTGCCAGAAAGAGGGAAAGACTACAAAGCAGTTACTGAGAAGCCTGATGTGCAAGGAAAAAATGCTTGAAATTCCTGAGTACTTCAAGTCTTCACAGCAATAATTAATATACTGAAGTCAAAGGATGAGTAATTTATAGGTTTTTACTATCTTGTTTCTTTGTAATTACAACAACCATTAGTGAGGAACTGATGTCCACTGAAAATTTACTCTGTTGCCATGGTTATTTTAAGGCACTTGTAAAGCTACTAATCTCCAAAGACATAAAACTATATTAATGCTATAAAACATTTAAGAAGTAATTTTAGTTTACAATGTTTTAAAAGCAGTTTATGGGTCACAGTCTTACAGAACAACTGACTTAAATTTGGAAGTAATTTAAACCACCTATAACCTATATACTCACTCCCATGCTTCCCACTTTTTAAAGACCCTACTTTAGAGATCATACTGACTCAGTATGGAATCTTTCAGTATTAAATTTTCAGAAACTTTAATTTTATACCTTTATGGTTGTGAAGGAGTATAACTGGAATTTTTTCACTGACTCTTGTCTAGGATACAAGGTTATTCACCTGTTTAAATGGATCATATTAGAAGCTGTTGATATCTGGGGCAGTAATTTATTTTTATTGAAGACAAATGAGGACAATTTTTTTAACAGGAAAACAAGTCTATATTAGAAGAACAATATAGTCTCTGCTCAGCTCTCTCTCCATTCAAGGAGACTGGTGATGAGTGCTCCTCAGCAACATATTTTTACAGGTATTGTTCTGTATTAATATTAGTGAACACAGGCCATATTGCTAATGCAGTAAGGCTTGATATCTCTATCTCATCTACCGGTATGAGAAATTCACATTCCAAAAACTGTCACTAGAAATAATAACTACTAACGTTTTTAGTATTACTGAAATTTTATGGCTAATTCCAAAAAACTTCATTTTGGATCCCAGATACTAAATTCATGTAATGTGAGAGAATCTTTATAGCTGGCTTTAAAAAATTCTGAATCCTCAGGACCCAGGAAAAAAGCTTTCATATGCAGCCAAACTTCTAGTCAAAAAAACCCAGATGGTGCAAAAGAAATTCTCCAAGAGTATTTTTAACCTCAAATTTTAAAGGGTTGTTTGAGGGCCTTGCTCAAGACATCTGAGCTCATGGTATTGGAACACTTAGTTAGAGCAAGTGATATGATGAAAAATGATAACATTAGACATCCTTCAAATCTTGGCATTATCTTCCCTATATAGCTTAAATATGTAATGACTAAAAGGCATAAACATCAAATAATACTGATTTCTTCCTTCAGTATCATAAGGAAGACAGTTAAATTCAGTTTAACTAGCTAATTAAATTAGGTTTGCAACTGATTTGTATTGTGGAAAAACCACAAAAGTTTAAAAAAAATCTGAAACCCAAGAGATTTATTTTATAGATGTGTTGCTTGGCTCAAAATTTCCAAAATAAATCTTTCTAGTTTATCACTGTACAATGAGAGTAACATAAAAACATACATCCACTTTTTTTTCTTTTGCAACAGTTATCAAGGTTTTTAATATTTAATATGCCGTTTGGTTTGAAGTCCTTAAAAAGATATTATTTTCAGTTGGGCAAACAAAGCAGACATCATTCTTCTTAGAACTCATACTCAAGCATAGTAATGACACTGTCCTGATTACATGACGGCCACAAAGTGCCTGTTTATATCTGATTTAAATGTCAACCTACCGGAAGCTCATGGAGTGCAGGGACCTGTTGAATTGCCAAATAATGAAATCACACACATTGAGCTGGCAAAAGACATGCCTGGCAAGCAGGCTGAACCCAGCAACACTAGGTTGAGAAAGAGACTCACACATGAACAGAAGTTAAAAATGAAGAAAAGAAAAAGAGCATCTTGCTTCTGGTGCTATTCAGAATATCAAAAAATCAGCTTCTAGGACTGAGTTGAAGGTAGTGTTAATCAGGTTGTCAAATTCATCTGATTATGTCCAGGTGTCCAAAATCTAAGATCACGGCATTTAAAAATAATTCATAAATTAAAATTTAGTACCTAGATTTAATGATAGATTCAATGCTGTTATTGGAACTCATGTAGCCATAGTTTCTTGGGTATTTAATATAAGCAGAGTCTTGCCAGCTGTTTGAATCCTAGTGAAGTCTCTAAAAATAGCCACAGAAAACAGCATTGTGTGCTTACTTATCGTCATGCAAAAGTCAGATCTTTTAAATGTCAGTAAATCTAGTGTTTTCACTGATAACTGTGATGCAATATGAAGATCTAACTGCTACCATTATTTCAAAGACCACATAAACCCCCTGATTTCTCAATTGTAGCTCTACCTGCTTCAAATAATTTAATCATTCTTTCCAGTGGTTAGAGGAAATGCTGTACTAATTTATTATTGCACCAGGTGCCTGGCAGACATAAACTGGAAAGGGCCTTGTATAGATTCTCATTTCCTTTTGTTATTTCCCTGTAAGAAAGTTGTACTTCTGTAGCCCTTAAGAGTAAAAATCAACATTGCCTCTGCAGCCTTCAGAGCAGAGCAAATCCCCTTAAAAAAAAAAAAAAAATATATATATATATACATATATATATATATATAGAGTTCAGATTTTGGTGTCATTAAAAACACAGTAAAAGGTGTGATAATGGGCATCTCTGCTTATTATAGCCTGAGCAACTGTAATTAGACACAGCCTGTGTTAATTACTACAACTTGAACAAGCTTCAATCACAGTATAAATACATCTACATTTATAAGGTAGTGTTAAGTCCTAAGAGAAGAAGGTTTAGGATTTGATGATCCCATCGTGTAAACTGCAGCTAACACTCTACATAAGCAGTATTTGGGGTTTTTAATCCCATTGAATGATTTCATAAAAAGATGATTTACAGACTAATTCCCTCCCAAATACTTACAAAGACACGACTCTAGATGCTGATCTTACAGAAATTGCCAGAGCTACAAAAATTCCTTCAAGGAAGTATCCTACCCGAGAGAAAGAATACTCTGCCATTACCACAGCCTGTCAGCTTTCTGCTGCTTTCTCTTAAAGTAAAAACTCCAGCGCTTCAGCCCACTCAAATACTGCTGCTTTCTATGCCCAAATCATACCCCCGTTGGAACAACAGCTTTATCACCCATCAAAATTCCAATAAAATGAGAAAAACAAAAGTATGACATTTTATTTAGGAAAATATTCAAAGCCTTTTCAGGTTCTTAAAGCTATCTCTGCAGTTATCTGGCGCCCTTTCAGATTTGTTTCTTTTAAGGATAAGTTGACATATGAAATGTAGTTGCAAGCTTAAGTTAGTTAAATGAAAAGAGTAATGCACATAAAATACGGTTCTCTTGAAACTCATCTGATCTGTTGGCTGTTTCTACAGTCTGAGGAAGTATTAGGTCATTTTGTAGCTGATTGTCCCAACTCATCTGGGCAGGAAAGACTGCAGGAAGTTATCCCTGAGCTTCTTCAGAGGTGCCAACACACCCACTCAGTATAGTGCATTGTCCCTTGGCAGCACAACCTCCGCGACCAGCACAGCTTTCTCAGCATGATGCAGGGTCAGGGTGAGGCACCCGCATGTTGCAGTATTTCATTCTCCCCTGGACTCTGATCTCTGAAAGCATTATGTGCAGTTCTGCAGAGTTTATATGTTTATTTTTTTGCAACCAGGTATACAGGTGCCAGACTGAGAATTTTCACCTTTCTTCACCTTTCTTCTTGCAGTCAGAGTATATGCATTCACATGCCAAGCTTCAGATGGAGTGCTCTCACTTGATGTTTATGCGAGATCGTACCTCATACCTGTCTGATGATATTTCATATTTTGCCTTCTATGGCTCTTTTTCCACTCTCTTTCTCACTATGACATTTTTGTTTTAGTATTATAAAATCTTGTTCTGGTCATTGCACTCCTTTCTTGCTCTGCTTTAATTTTTTGCTGCTTGTTTCTTTAGGATGAACAAAGCCACGTCACAGGGTAGAGCTCAGCTTCATGAAGAGTTATTTTATTTTTATTTTTAACTTTAATAGTTATAAACATGATACTATTAAAGTTAAAAATAAAAATAAAAAAAATCTGAGCCAAACCAAACCAAAAAAACAACAAAAGCAAACAAAACCCAAACCTGTTTTGCAAAAAGGCACTTAAAAAGTCTGGTCATTTAGAAGATTTTCTTTCCATATATAATCCAACATATTTAAAAGGCTTCAAACTTTTTTATACAGACTCCCTACAGTTACTGTAAGCTCTATAAAAGAAGATCCTAATTTGCTCCAGTCAAGCTATGCATGGGAGCTAAAATCCACCTGTACACCATCTGTTCCAGGACTGAGAATGTGAAGTAATGAAGAACATTTAGAAGAGCACAATAATGCTTCAAAACACCATGAAGAGAGAATCACAGTATCCATCTAAGTCTATAATGATGATTTCCTAATACAGTGACCTAAATCTAATCAGCGATGCATGGTAATATATGAAAACACAGTCTTTAACGCCTGCAGCAATACATCTCACCTGTGATATGCTGCAGGTATTAAAGGACTCCAAGTCCTATTTAATTAACCACATTCTGCTTATCTAAATATTCCCCCCGTGTTCATATAAACTGTTATTTCTCCCACGTCAAAAATTTTACTGGCAGCTACGGAATTTTTGCTGTTTATTTCTGCTGAATAAATTTCTGCTTTTATCTCTGAATTGTCATAATGAACATGTTAAGGTACAAAATTAAATCCTCTTCTTCAGAATTGCTTTATATCATAGGGAGAAAAAAATACCCTTTAGCAATATATTTTAATTTTAAAGCTCTCTAAGTTTAATAGCACAATTTAAATAATAATCAGATTTGCGCCTAGGATGATAATGCTGCATTCATATTTTCTAATATTTCTTGTATTTTTTTTAATCCCATAGTAAATATTTTTAAAGATAAAGGAATACCCATCAAATGACTCTTCATACCAGAACTTAAAAATAGATTTAAACAAAAGTATTTTTATTAAGAAAGCTATCAACCAAAAATCTTTTTCAATGAAAATATTTTTGTGGTTTTTCACTGTAAATTTTCAAATTTTTTTTCAGTTAAAATATAAAAGGCTTATGAATTTCTTTTAAAAAGTGTTTTATTAAGATAACATCAATTCATATAAATCTGTATCTATTTAAAGAACAAGAAATCCTCCTGAGTTAAGGCTGGATGCACGTCAGAAAACAAGCAAACAAATCTCATCTGTACATACTAGATATTTCTAGATCAAACCGAAGTGCAAAAGGTTGAGCTAATCTTGGAGTAAGCAGAATAAACTTAGGAAGCTTTCTTGAACTACACACATCACCTAACCCTACAGCTATTTACTTACTACCAATTCTAGAATCATTAGGCAATTTGTGGGAAATTTTATCAGAAATCAGTACACAGAAATTGGTGTTCAGAGACATGAAACTCGATTTATCTGGCCTCCTAATAATACTCAAGGACTGTATTATGGAACTGTGAAAGATGTTATGACCTATGACAGGAATCTACTTCATATTAATGTCACATGTACCATATTCTGCAAAAAGAAAAAAAGAATGAATGAATTTTTACTGTCCTGGTGTTGTGCAACATAATAGAAGCTACTCAAACAAGTCCCTTTTCACCATAAGCAAACATAAGAAGGACATGGACCTGTTGGAGCAGAGCAAGTCCAGAGCAGGCCATGAAGATATTCAGAGGAACAGAGCACCTCTCCTATTGAGGACAGACTGAGGGAGCTGTTCAGCCTGGAGAAGAGAAGGCTCCAGGGACACCTAATTGGGACCTTCCAGTACTTAAAGGGGGCTACAAGAGAGCTGGAGAAGAATGTTTAACAAGGGCATGTAGTGACAGCAAAGGAGAAATGGCTTTAAACTGAAACTGGATAGGTTTAGATTAGAGATTAGAAAGAACCTCTTCCCTGCGATGCTGGTGAGGCACTGAAAGAGGTTATCCAGAGAAGCTGTGGATGCCCCATCCTTGGAAGTGTTCACAGTCAGGTTGGAACCTGTTCTAGTGACAAGTGTCTCTGCCTGTGGCAGGGGAGATGGAACTGGATGATTTTAAGGTCCTTTCCAGCACAGGCCATTCTATGACTCCATGATAAATTCATAATTTTATTATTGATAGAGAAATCCAAGGGTCTGGTTTTCGTGGTGTTTTAGTGCTTGGTTTATATGCAATGAATTATCAAATGCAGGAAATATATAATCATCAAAATAAAAAAATAAATAAAACTTTATCATTTTCAGGTATGGTTTTTCAAGTACAAATAAAAAAAGCCTTTCCCTGATATTATCTTTTAGTGTCAGCTTATTTAATACTAAACTGCAGAAACAGGTGCATAAAAATCTCCTAGAAAGGCCAATAAAATATATTCTAGTTAGATAGGCTTCAAAATTCAAAATAATGGTTTGTTAAAATTTACTGCATATTTCCTCTTTGCAAAAGGATACTGCCAGCATAGTGCTACAAAGACATTCTGTTGGTTACTGAGCACAGTTTCAAAGACATCCTGTGGAATTTATCTGTTGGTATAGTAAGGGACAAGGCAGCACTCTTTGGACTGTGCTTTCCAGGGATTGCCAAATAAGCTAATGATTTTTTTTCTGGTAATGTCAATAGCAGGGAAAAGAACAAATATGCTTTCCTGAAGCTTTAAAAGACAAAGAGCTTTATGGTGAAACTAGAATGCACTTCAGGTTCAGTGCAGAGAAAAGTGAATCCATATATACATGGAAATGACTGATGTTTTTGTGCAGTCTATGCTATGCTGACTAACATCCCTGTTCATTGATCTGCACGTTTTGACAGACGAAAGATGGTTTTAGACCATAGCTGAACCAAATGCATTGTAAACAGAAACACAAAGACTAGATAAACTATCAAAAAATGTACTGTGATACAACACATGCAGTAGATTTTGGAATAGGTGCATTTTTCCCAAAATTGTTATAATGGATAAATGAACCTGATAAAGCTATTATCTTCCATCAGAAGTTTGTCTGAATACAGAATTTGTGATAAATCAGTTTCCAATAAGGAGCTGTTTCTCATTTGGCAGCATAGACTCTTTCACACAGTAGCAAATATGATTTCATAACCAGCTCCAGTCTGTGGACAAGGCCAAGTTCACTGAAACAGAAAAGTCAACTACAGTTATTTTTTTGCATCTAGCTCTCCGTATCAAATTTGTCACCAGAAGTTTGTCTAGGCAAAATGATTCTCCCTTTTTTTACTTCCATTTCTTTTCTAGGAACAGTATGTCTGCTATTTAAAAATGAAAGCCATGATTTTTGGTGAGCATTTTTTGCATGATTTCAGGGGAACACAAATTAAATATTTGCTACAGATTGAAAAACAAGTAAAGAAACACTGCCTGTTTTACAATAAAGTTTGAAGTAACTATAAAAGGAAGAACAAGCAGAATGGTAGAAAATTTCACGATGCGCTTAAGGTAATATTAATTGCTGGAAAAAATGCTTAAAGACAAATACTTCAAATTATACTGGATATCTCCACATTTTTTAAATCATTTTGGATTCACTTTGACTTTTATCCCAGACAAACCAATTGTCTTAATTCTTAAATGGAAAGCTGTAGAAACAAGGACAGAATGATGCAACATCTTTTTCCATCCTTAATGCCTTTTTACAAATATTTATGTTCCAAATGACAAATCATGTGACTAACTAAAGCCAAAAGTTTTTGAGTGAAAGGGAAGAGTGAAGGCTGCAGTAAAGAATATTGCCAATAAAATTATTCTCAGAGTATCTTAAAGTCTTTCGTTATTTTCTTTTCTCTTTATTTTAGCCTGACATCTGGATGTTTACACACCTATAGCATTGAAATACTTAATTCAGCGTAGTTAACTTATGACATTTTCTTTTCAATTGATTTTTTTTTGAAGAAATAAGGAAGTTGCTGTTTCACCACCACAAAAAAATATGCAGAATTTATAATTTTTTACAAGAAATATAAGAAATTAGTTAAAATTTAAAATGGAAAATTGAGGACAGTTATTTTAACATTCTCTTGTATGACATATTAGCTAAAACTGTTTAAAGTTTAGCTAGTATATCAAGACATTTCTCTTGCATATTAAACAGATAGAAGATGCAGTTGATAAAAGTTCATGAAAGACTCTTGCTCAATATCAGGCAGTTCAGGATAAGAAGTCTCATGATTTTATTTTATTTATAAAACTTAAACCTCAAAATTTTAAAGTAAGGAATTTTTTTAAGTCCCAAGTTTCTCATCTGTATCCACAATACATATTCATCATATGAATCAATTTATTAACCTAAAGGCTTTCAATAATTTTGAAGTCAACACATGCTAATTTTCTTTTTATTTATCATAACTATATTTTAAACACAGTCAACATCTTGGACTTATATAAATTTTACCTTTAGAACAAAGTGTAATCTGTCGTACAAAACTGTTGTTGACATAATTCAAAGTACACATCAGACAACTAACCTGACAAATCATCAAAATACAAAACTTTAGCTAAAAAATTTATTTTAATCTGTCCTCTTGTTGGTACCCTAAAAGAAATATCCATTGTTTTGGGGTTTTCAGTAACGCTTACTCTCTACTTAATTGTCTGTTCACCTGGAAAATATTAAAATTTCAGAAGTAAAAGACATTTAACTGTGGTGCTTTAATATATTATTGAAAATATTTTTTCCCCCCAGAAAGTACCTATAAAACAGGCAGAGAGAAAGTAGCAGGGGAGATACTAGCACTTTCCCTTGTTATTGCTGAACATATCTGTCTGCATATCTCAGCTGTATGATGGTCAGGTACTTTGCCTTCATTTTATGTCTTATATTAAAACAGGTGGCCCACAGTTTCACCATGAAAACTTGCATGTTTTTAACACACCTAGACTTCTACCTAAGGAAGATATGCAATTGCAATTTCCCACATTTCTGTCATCTCTCTGGCCATTCTGCAAAGGTACAGAACCCATGACATTTGGGGCATCATTAAGGGGTTATACCTGTCAGCTCAGGCTAAGTATTTATAAATCTGAAATATCAGTTTCAGAAAGGATTCAAGTGAAAAAATGTAAGCCCACTGAAAGGGGGGGGATTTCATTTGCCTAACTTATTTAAAACACTAAAGACCCCTTAATTTACACTCTGGTGTCTCAAATTAAGATGCAGGAAGACACTTCACTGGGCTCACATTTTTACTACATGGAAGTAACTTCCAAGCTCAAACTTTGATTTACCTTTGTTTGCTTAAAAAAATCCAAATTGAGTTGAAGAATAAATGAATAAAATGGTAATGCATTTCTCTTATACACAGCAAACTTCCTATGGACTTAAGTCAGCTGCTGATGAATGGAAATGAACACATGGGTACTAAGCCATTCTTAATCTGCTCATAATTGAGTTAATCTAGTTAAGTGAATTCACTTTTAATTTATAGCAATGGAAGCCTATTTCCTAGCTGGAATATAGCTATTGAAATGATTTACCAAGCTTGAGATGTAATGTCATAGGATGCACTCCATTCTTCCCTTTTAGCTAAAGATGTCCTGCTAAAAAATTGTTGTCTAAAAACAAAAGCAGTGAAATTGTACCAATTTACAGTATCATTGTCTTCTACTCCAGCAGCTTTCCACTGAAAGTATATGCCACTGGGGAACATTCTGTAAGTGTCTATAACAAAAATTCCTTTAGAAATGTGCACCACAGAGAGCTGGAAGAGCTATAAACATCCACTGAGCCAATGAACATAGTGCATTAAACTCAGATATTCCGAAAGTAGCCCTGAGTAACAAGTACAAAAAGAAGCATGACGTCCTGTCTGACAAGTACCAGAATACTTGAATATGTGACACCTGCCTCAAATCAATTATTATGGATTGGAGCATGTTGCATAAGCAGAAGTCTGATTCTAGTTAAGGAATTCAAGTGGTAGGAAAATGGCATTGTTCTCCCAGCCTTGTCCCACCAAGCAGAGCAAGATGCACTTTCTCTCCTGCCAAGCAGGCAAGTCCTTTGCAGCCTACCCATCCTGTCTCCACACGTCTTATCCATGAGTTTCTTGTAAACTATGCTGATGTCTCCTCAGGATCAGCGCCCCCCCACCCTTCACCTGTGGAGACATTATCTTTTCTTTTTCTGCCCCATTTTCAGCTTTTAGTTAATTCCCAGGTTAACTTTTTTCTTGCTATTAGGGACTTATAAGCAACTTCACACTCTAAAAATATAACAACATTTCTAGTTTCAGCTTGTCTGGCTTCAGCATTCAAACCCTGCCATGCTTGCAAAATTGCAATATAATTAAGTTCTTTATCAGGGTCTATTTCTTCATGAGACAAGAAAGAATAAAAAAGACCTCTTAGCCTTTCATTAGATAAAAGTTCTCAACTTTTTCATTGTACAAAGTGCTTGCTAAAATCTTGTAGCACTTTTTTAATGTCTGCAATATGCAAGCACCATTTTTAAACAATGAATACTAGAAATGGATAATGACTTTCAGTGATAACACTAAAATGCCAAAGACAGTAATTTTAATTACACTTTTCATTATGTTATTTATATACTCAGAATCACATTTGTTTCCTTGCCAAAATTCTTTCCAATGAACTGAGATTCAGATGATTATCTACGCCACGTCCTAAATTATTTTCTGGTTCCTCACTCATTAGGACAAAATTTAATGTTCATTAATTGTATGTCTGTGGGTTTTTTATTAACAACAATAACAAAAAAAATGTTCCAGAATATAAATTCAAAGAAAAAAAAAAAATCAAAGAAATTGGGGTAATTTGCTTATTTTTTGTTATTTTTTTTCTTAAGCCCACAGAAGTTGATAAACCACAAGCAATGTTAGCATTGAAGCAAAATTACTAATTGATTAATGTCCTGGTAAAGTGAGAAAAATGGGTCTTTTTATATCAAAAGATGCATAGGCATATTGCAGAAATGTTGATGGACTCATTAGTTTGCTTGCTTGAAAAGTGCTGTTAGCCATACCAACGTGCAGTGTAATGATTCCACTGATGCATAATAGAAGAGCAAAAACTGAAAGGGAGCAAATACAGATGCACCTGTTCAATGCCCAAGGTGACCGCTTAAATACTTTTGATTCTGTTAGCGCATAACCAAAAATTCCTTCAAGCATGATTAGATTTGCCCTCATTTTTTGCATTTTCCTGTAAAATATAAACTAGCTTTGCTTTACACGTTTTAACTGTACTTGCAGTAAGGGAGTGTCAATATAATAATGTTTTCTTTAACCAGATAATATAAAGCATAAAAAAAATTAAATTAGTAAGAAACATAAAATACAATCTACTGAGTCATTTGAAAGTTGTCCAGAAAAGCAAACAGGATCAATGATCAAATGGTTAAAAACGCCATATACGTTACAGCCTAGGTAAGAAATTATCGAAGGAAAGCCCACTTTGAAGAAATCTGCCCCACATATGTGTCTTCTGGGCAGAAGAGGCATTTTGATCTGTATGGCATATGATGTATTAGTTAAGGGAGCATGGACTCAATCAGCATAGGTAGGATTCATCACCTCAGCTATTTTTAATTGCTATATATAAAGCAGAAAGAGATAGCCAGTGTGATTCATGTTATTCTAAAACTGGTTTTAATACAAGCGGGCGAATCACCCCTCTGAAATTTCCTAAATTTTTGATAAATTGTTGGAAGAGTCTAAGTGGCTAAATTAAACTAAATGCCTGCTTGTTCTGTTAAAATTAGGTGAAACAAAACTGGTGCCTTAAATATTTAGGATATGTAAAGATATTTTTTTTAAAAAAAGCTCATTAGACCTACACCATTGCTAATTTTCTCTAGATAAAGAAAAAAGCCCAACCTGAAAATGATGAAACTTAATCTTAATCTACTTTTGAAATAAAAAGCTAATTTGAATTATTCAAATTAATTTTCTTCTCTGCAAATGAAAATGAGATCTTCCATTCAGGAAGATAAGGTTCGAGCATACTATATTTTCTAATTTCTTTTTATAGGATTTAATTTCAAGAGGATATTTTGAATTGAACAAACTCCTTATCAGTTAAAGACTTTCCTTCATTATATATAGCAGTAGTTATCACAACGTGAAAAATTCAAGTCTTGCTAATCATTAAAGACAAATCCCAATTTCATGGTTCCTATCTGTTTTTCAATTTAGCAGGTTCCCCCCAGATACTTACTCTGCTTCTGAAAACCAAAGCTATTTTTCAGTTTAAGAAGAGACACTTGGGGCCCACAAATATTTTTTTGTGTCAAAAGGCAAGCTTTCTCAATAATAAAGCTAATAGTAACTAAAGACAATTAATGCTGCAGTATACATATACATATTCTCAGTATACACTGCAAAAGCTGCAGATGCTAAAAGGAGCAGGCAATCAAACGCTGCATGTCCAGACTTTCTTATGTAATTTCGTTTTGTATAGAAAATTTATTATCTGGGCAATGCAACCCTGACCGCAAATCACCAGCCAGTCGTTATTGCCAAAAAAATTGACAGTGGAAGCTATGTCCAACAGCAGCTGCTTCACTCGACTCTCTGCATTGGATTTGCATGGCCAAGCTTTGGTAGTGGGGGAGATACAGGGGTGGCTTCTGTGAGAAGCTGCCAGAAGCTTCTTTCATCATCCAGCAGAGCCAGTCCCTGGTGGCTCCAAAGATGAACGTGCTGCTGTCCAAGGCTGGGCCAGTTAGAAATCATGGTAACGCCTCTGTGGTAATAGATTTTAGAAGATGAAAAAAAAAGGTTATTGCACAGTTGTAGTTGCAGCCAGAGAAGAGCAGAGTGAGAACATGTGAGGAACAACTCTGCACACACCAAGGTCAGTGGAGAAGGAGGGGAGGAGGTCCTCCAGGCACCAGAGCCAAGATTCCTCTACCACCCTTGGTGCAGATGTGGTGAGGCAGCTGTGCCCCTGCAGCCCGTGAAGGACAACAGGGATGCAGAGATCCACTTGCAGCCCATGGAGGAGGCTCATGCTGGAGCAGGTGGATGCCTGAGAGGAGGCTGTGAATCTGTGGAAACCCATGGAAAGAGAAGCCCACCCTAGAGCAGCCTGTCCTTGAAGGACTGCACCCTGTGGAAGAGTGACCCACACTGTGGCAGTCTGAGGGGTGCTGCTGCCCGTGGCATGGATACATGTTGCAGCAGTTTGAGGGGTGTCGCTGCTTGTGAGATCGACTCAAGTTGGACAAGCTCACGGAGAACTGTTTCCCATGGGAGGTACCCCACGGTGCAGCAGGGGAATGACTCCTCCCCCTGAGCAGTGGGAAAAACAATGGGTGATGAGCTGACCTCAACCTCCATTCCCATCTCCCTGTGTCACTGTCAGGGAGGACATAGAGCTGGGAAGGAGGAAGGGGTAGGGGGAGGGTGTTTTTAAGGTCTGATTTTACTTCATATTATCCTGCTCTGATTTTGTTAGCAATAAATTCAACTAATATCTCTAATTCAAGCTTGTTTTGCCCATCATGATATTTGATGAGTGATTTCTTCCAGTCCTTATCTCAACCCATGAACCCTTCTTTTTTTTTTCTCTCCCCTGTCCAGCTGCAGAGAAGAGTAGAGAGGGGCTTTTGTGGGTGCCTGGCATCCAGCTGGCGCTGAACCACTACACTCTCCTAGTTTTGTTGCATTCAACTTGACTAGTAGTCACAGGTCTATTTTTCAGCTCCCTTGTATTTCTACTGTACACACCTGTAAATTAAAATCAGATTTCACTCTGAGATTATATAAAAGCAAGCAAGATCTGGTTTAGCCCATCATTTATTAAAATGCTGAGTTGCACTTTGCTCCTTTATTTTTCTCTTTCTTATGGTGTTTCTTACTGTTTTAAGAATTATGGATTTTCTGGATAAAATGTAGTAATAAATATAAAATTCAGATCCACTGAACATGAAATTCAGGACTGGTGTTCTGCTCTAATAGATCTCACTTTATCTGTTTTCTCCAGATGCACTGAAAATGTCTTCCCTAAGAAGGCAATAACTTAAACATTTGTAAAAACTTATTAAGAAGGCACAGCATCCTAATTCCTTTAGGATACAAGCAAAGGTTAGTTCCCAGGCTGCTTTTAAAAAGAAAGCTTACATTACAGTATTTCAGGAGTGCATGTTTTCTGATCTATTTTAACAGCCAATAACTATCCCAACCTCTGAGCTGCCAGTCAGCAGAATGATAGGATACTTTTCCTTGTTGTGTGTTTAACAAAAAAGTTTTGAGTAATATTCTCACAGAACTTCCAAACTTTAAAAAATAATCTAAAGGTAAGAGTTTCAAGGCTAGTTAATGGGATCCAGATTCCCAATCTGTGCAGGAAAATGAAAAACATTGTTTGATAAAGCTCTGAAATTAGAGACTGGTGAACTACCATATTCTATATATATAATAAATTTATATACATATATATGTGTGTGTATAAGTATATGTATATATAAGAAATTGTTATAATTGTTTATAAAATATGGTGAGTGGGTGTGTACAGACAAAAAGAAATCAGTCTGATCATAAGCTAAGCACAAGTGAGTAAGAGAAGTATGCTCCACTAATTGCTGTAAGAAATACACCAACCATGCATTATTGACATCGATTTAACTAGAAAGTGTGATTGCCAAAGAATGTTATGAGATCTTTCTACATTGTAAGTCATTTTTACAAAAAGGAGCTATGAAATTGAGCACTTCATTGAACTCTGATTGTAGGAGGATAACTACATAATTAGGTCTTAAATCATTACAACACATATGAACACATATTTTATATCATCCATTTAGCAGACCTGGAAAAATACAAGCAAAACATATTAATATATATATTTTTAAACAAGATCTGCTATTAAATTTATATCTATAAAAACCCAGGTGTTTAAGCAAGCAATGAAATAATGTCAACAGAGCTCTATGCTGTTGCTCCCTCTGTTTCCCTGGAGGCCTCTCTCACTGTTTTTCTGCATCATTCAATTCTGCAAATGCAAGTGAGGGCCCTGGCTAAAGCAGCAGAGAGACCGAGAGCCTCAGCACAGGAGGCTCTTAGGACAGAATTCCATTGGCTTTGACATGAGCTTCCCAGAAGGGAGCCAGGGCAGCCTTAAGAAAGAGGAATGCTGTGGTTTTGATACCTTCTCTGTCAATCTATCAGAACATTTATTTACTTCTGATTGATTTTTTTTCTACAGAATTTCTTTTTCTTATTTAATTTTGTAAAGGCAGTGGCATGTAAGAAAATTTTTCTCACATTTATCCTGAATCTTCAACTGAATTGTTAATGATAACTACAGCACAGTGTAACCCGAATCCTACAAAGGAGTGCTGCAGTTTTACCTCCTGACCTCACTTAACTAGAGAAAAGTTTAAATTTCAGTCTAAAATAAAAATTTCTGTTAATTTCAGTTGCACTGAGTTATACAAGAAAATAAATCTAGATTGTCCAAAGTTAAAACTTTATTTCAGTTGTCAGTTGATTCTTTTTTAAACTTCTGTCTTCCCTGCTTTGTTCATTCTGATTAGTATTTTTACATATAAACATCTCTCATAGTTTTCTGCTTAGGATAGCAGAAATCTAATTCTGACTCAAACAAAATTTGCCATGCAAAAGCAAATTTTCAAGGCTCTGTCTTAGGCAGGCCTTTAACATGTTCCTCCTGGCTGGTAGTAATGCAAGGCTTGACATCCAAATGACAGTAATGGCACAGTGGGCTTGGGAAAGAAGTTTAAGGAGTTAATTATTCAATAATGGAATGTTACCATATTTTTCAGGGGAAGCAACTTAAATATGTTTATTAGAAAAAACATGTACTGCCTGTCCAGAGTAATACCTGTGTTTCAGGTATTAGTTCTTCTGATTTGAGTAATAGAAACTTGTCAAAGCAGGCTGAGAGAAAAGAGAAGGATGATTTATAAACATGTTGTGGTGTTTGCTAATCAAAAAAAAAAATTTAACTGCCTGGGAAAGATTGTGGGATTGCCAGACTTTTAAACACATTTTCCTTGACAGTGCTAGAAGAATGGAGTAAACAACCTCTCAAGGATTTACCTCACACTATTTAGAACATGATAAAGGAAAAACTCAATGGTAGTAGCATAAACACTATCCATAAGTTTACAATTACAATTTTATTTCACATTTAGATCATAGAGGCAAATATCCACTGCTTAGATACCCGATCAACGTATTTATTTATTTTCATAACACTCAAAATTTCATTCCTCTGTGTTAATACTGCCTTGGATATCAGTACATGAAAGAGCCATACCAGAATATCTACCCATAAAGAAGCTATATCGCAATTGCCAGTGTAAATACCATCTTTATTAATCTTGCATTTTTTTAAATTTCCCAGGATGTATAATTTTCAGCATTTAAGCAAGAAGAGTAGCCCAGCATGCACATTAGTTTATTAGTGGGAGATAAAATTCAGATAAAGAGATCATTACCTTAGAAAGAAAACACAACTGAAATTATTGATCCTGATTTTAATGTTGTTTAAGGTATTATTTGGGCAAGGAAGCAGCCTTCAGAAAACAAGAGGATTCTTATTAGGAGTCAGGAAGAAACAGAACTGAAATAAGAGGGCTCATATTGCCATTGTTTTAAACTCACTGTGATGTCCAAAGGAGTATATCAAACCTCACATTTTCAGGTAAACTGTCATAACTTCAGAAGAACTGAGAATGATTGGTAAGTAATTTTCCTCATTGTCAAGGAGTCTAAAACAGTGAAAGAAATTAATCACCTGGCATCTACTTTGTGCAAAGGACTTCCAGAATTTATACCACTATAAATTTCTTGACTTGACGTCCAAAGTAGGATCTTAGGTCATTAAAATGGTTGTCACTATGAGTAAAAAAATTCATCCATCAAAATAGTCCTCAATTTGCATATCAGAGGCCATAGCCAATTTACAGTGATTGTACAACAATTGGGGTATTTCTGTATCCAAGCTGTCCATTGCTATGAAAATAATATTTATCCATCTCTTTTACGAGTTTTGCTGACATCACATAGATGAGGAACATAAAGTAATTATGATAGCTTATCATACCTTTCTCTGTAGAACTCTATATCTTGGAGACCTCTGCAGTATTTAATAAACTGTAGCCATATACACAGTATATAAATAGATCATACAGCAAACAAGTAAATTAGGTTTGTGCAGGCATTGTTCTTATTGAAATCACAGGCAGAAATAGGACAAGGTCAGGCCTTACAATCCTTTAACATGCAACACTGACAAAATGTTGATATAAACACATTGATTTCAATAACTATATATTGCTCTATGCCAGTGTCAGCGCAGAAGCAAGTCTACACACATTTTCATGTCTGCCTCAGCTTAAACAAAGCCCACTGACAGAGTTGTTGGCACCAGCAACTACTTCACACCTTCACTGTGGACTGCTCACTGCAAAAGTGACCTCACTAAGCCACCAGCAAAACTTTGTACTAACATACCATCATACCAACATATGTCAGTAAGTGGGTGTAACTTTTCAGCAAGAAGATGGTGAGGTAAAACAGTCTCATGCCTGAAAAAAATCAAGGAAATTGTGAGATGGCTGAGTTTTCTTCAGAGATTTCTAGTTTGGAGAATTTAAACCTCAGTCCCAGAGGATGAGTCATTCATAAAATTATCTTCATTGACATCCTTTACACCAGTTTCTAATATCTGTTTCTTCATTATTTATGCTATCTATTCAATCAATGGCTATTACACATTTCAGTTTGTTTTTTAAAATGCTTATTAATGACACTACTGACATCTCTTTTCCTATCTGTGACACCAGGCTTTTACTTTCTGCGTGGTGAATTAATGACAGCAATTAGCTCTGTGCCTTGACAACACACAATTTCTGCCCAAGGGCTTCTTCAAACATAAAGGAGAAGAAGATTGATTAAAGCAAATGCAATTAATTTAATGTATCTTGAAGATAAATGGTCAGACGTAATACATACGACATCTTGAAAATCTAGATCATACTCTTGATTTGAATAATATGACTTCAAGTTTAGATTCTCATTATCAGAATTAGGCCAGGTATACGTTTTTAGTCAGGGAAAAAATTGAGTGAAATGTACATGCTTAGTTTGGAAACAGGTCAGTTAAATGAACAATTTTTTTTTCACTACCAAATCTACTAACCCTGATAATCCATAATGATTATGGGGGTGTCATGGTTTGATGCAGCTAAGCGTCAAGTACACAAAATCGTTTAAATCTCTGGATTTCCTATTCTGGAAGTGCAGTTACCCACCTGTTGCTAAAAGCCTCGAAAGAAAATGGATGCTCAAAAATCAGTTTCTATATTTAAAAGCACAGATTTTGTGGGAGGCACATACGCAAACATAAAGTATTTACAAGCATGTGCAAACTTGAGTGAGTGCCCTCTGAGCAACAAATGTCAATTTCAAGCGTGAATTCTGAAAATGAAAGAAAACCCACAGGCATTTCTAAGCAACAAGAGGCAGCTTTAGAAAAACAGTGAGGAGATGGCCCAAGAAAAATAGGCCCAAAAACCACACAAGTAATAATTTTATAAATTAATACTAAAACTGTGTTCTGTTTGATCTGCAAATACCATTCGCAGCCTGAGAAGCAAATTGTGTCTTCGAAGTATTAATATCATTGCATAAATGAAGATTTCTGCATGACTCTGTGCAGATGGATGAGAATTTGGATCTAAATGTTCAAACAGACAAGAGAAAAAATTAAAAGTACGTTACGAAAAGTACAGAATTGTGATAGCATAACATCAGTCACACATAGCCATTAAAATGTTAAAGGAGTGCTTGGGCAATTTGTATACCTCATACAAGATCAAAAAACTGCTTTCTAAATGGGAGCAAGATAATTGATTCCCCCCACCCCAAGATGGTTTCAGACATTTCCTGTCATGTTGAATTTCTGAATTTGAGACAATGATGATATCCAGTTATATTATTTTTGTTCTTTTATGCAGTGTGACATAAATGATATGAGGCAACTCAACAACACACAGCTGAACACCAGAACACTTTACCAGGGGCTTCACAGCTTCTCAAAACAAAATGTATTTTGTGCCTTCTTTCAAAGTTTTTATATAATGAAGATGATCTACCTTATTGTTACACAATTAAGTTTTAGCAATTAATATTTCATTAGAACTTGATTTTCTGTAAAACTCAGCAGATAAATTGCACTCTGTATTTACTAATTTAGATTGGGTGAGGTGTAAGGGGGTAAGTAATAAAGATTTACTCCACCAATATGACTGTAAACACTGTTCAAACTGCTCACATATAGTTTTGATCACCTTCAAAATTGTACTACGACTTCTAATATAACATTAACGCAGTGCCACAGTATTTTGAAGAATAAAAGGGCTTGTTCTTACAGAGAACACCCTTCTGTCAAATACCAAGTAAATGGTGAATTAAATCAAGGTTCTCCTGGTGCTGTAATGACCTGAGCATAGTCTTTACTATAACATTGAGAAGTTACAGCTCTGACAGTAAGCTTGGCTAAAACTTTATGAATTTTATTAAAATATTTTAGATTCCAGCATACGCATCAATCACAAAATGGAAACAATTTTAAGGGGTTGTGGATTCTTTAGAAAAAGCCAGATAGAGAGGTTAAGTATCATGGTATCACCATACATCACCAATTCAAGTCTTTCTCTGAAGCAAGGTCTCACGCATTCCAGCCAAAAAGTTGTTTTTTATCTGTACATCGTGGTTTTTTCTCATCCCACCCCCTTCTATTATTTTTATCCATCTGCATTTACTGGGAAGTGAATATACTAAAACATCCTGGGGAAATGGAATTTATATTTTTCGTAGTAAGGTTAGGCAAGGATTGATGTTACATTGCTAAAAAATGAAGGGTCTTGTAAAAGGAAGAAACACCCTCTTCTAAAACAGGAGCCTAAGGGTTCTTATTCATCTCTGTTTATTTGAGACTCTGTATTGAACCAGACACATCTAATTAATGAGCTGTTTTTAAAATATGTAAACGACAATACTACCTAAATATCCCAACAGCTTTGGCTTCTGTAAGCCCACCTTGTCTCATTATTTTCAGGATAACAGTAAAGCTAGCATAGACTGGAAGTTTTTGGGTTGTTTATTCTTCAGATAAAACACTACCCAGAAGCCAAAGCAGAGAGATCAGCAGAAATGTTGAGGTGTCAATACAGCACTATTTTTGTGGCATGTAATTGGTGTATTTGGGTTTATCATTTCTTTTTTTTCCTCTCAAAAGATACAGCTGTATCAGATAGGTCATAGATGATTCAAAGGAGAAGCCTGTTTTGACTAGACAGAAACACAGAAACAAAAAAAAAATACTGTTTTGATGAAGATGCATATGTAGATTATAAAATTTATTGAGAAATAATTTTCATGGCAATGAAAGAACAAAATAAGCATCAAAGTGAGCAGGATGAAATTGACTTTTAAAAGCAGGTCTGAAGCTGACTCAGTGTTGAGGGTACTCTTTTCCTCTGCTTGTATTTACAAGAGTCTGCCATTTAGTATGAATTATGTAGGAAAAAATGCTTCAGTCCTTGGTTTGCTAGGATGAGTCTGACAGGAGCTGCCCTAGAACTAGGGGCCTCCTGCAGTGCTAAAACACAAATTGATGCTAATCCCTCCTCACCTCCAGCAGGCTAGCAGGTCTTCCCATTAGTATGCAAACCACTTATTACTGGAAAAAATAGGGTTATTCCCCCTCTTGATATATTCCTTCTTGATTATTTGTTAGCTTTAGCAGCAAATGGATTTGGCTTTTATCACTGTTCTTTAAACCTTTCGGGAGATTAAACCTGGAATGCGTACTGACCACATGCGCCTAATCCTTCCAAAACATTTTTGGTTTTGCATCACTTTTATATGTGCTATATAGGAATGAAACAAGTAAAAGTTAAGCCACTAAAGGATTGGGTTTTATTACTTTGATAAATGTAAAAATTTAGCAGGCATATACCTCACATCTGTGATTTTGGTGATGAGTACAAGTACATGCAAAAACGTACATTTTAATTTTTGCTTGAGACAAGAGCATTAAAAATCTTATCTATGTACGTTTCCAGCAAACTAGTATTTTTAGGAGTACAAATGCAGTAAATCCTGTGAAAATGAACAGCATAAAAAGTAGTTAAGAAAATTATTAATGGTGATATCAGCTCAACAGTAAAAGTGTACCTATTATAAAGTGCTTCCTACAGAAATCCAATATGTTACTTTATTTTAATAAGTTCTGCCAAAGAATCAGACAATATACAGGCAAACTCTCCTCAAACATCCACCTAAGTATAGTTTGCGCCTCCAAAATCTATCTGAAGCAATTTTCAGCCCTACAATTAAGCCAGGTTCCACTCGTTTCTGTTTTCTTTTTAATTCTCCTTTTGCAGAGATATTTATGATTTTAGAGAAAACTAACGGGATGAAAATGAGACAGAGAAATAAAAAGGTATTTAAAGAAAATCTATTGCACATTGCAATGGTCCTCAGTTTCATTTCCTAGTGCATCAGTAATATCAGGGTGACAGCCTGGCAAACATTTCACACGGAAGGTTTCACAAAGAACTCAGTCACTCTGCAAATTAACTAATTCACATTGCAAACTCTCTAAAAGTTCAGATGTTACACACTTACATGAAATTCTAGTCAAAAATTATCTAGATAAATAGAAATCTTCAGTTATCTTGAATCCTGTTAATATGATGAATAAATGCTACTTCACTTCCTCCCCCCCTGCCCCTTCTCACATATGTACATGCACAATTAGGGTCTGATCTTCTACATTAAAATTCCCAAGCCAGAAAGGTTCTGAATATGTAATGTAAAATTTTTCTGACAAAGGTATTAATTTTAACAATTCTAATCTCACAAACTAATTATAACAGTTAATAATAATAATCTATAATAATATATGAATAATTTTTTTTAATTTTTCCATTTAATTTTATCTTTTTCAACCACAAGAAGTATAAAAATAATTTACCAACACAGGAACTGCAAAAGTGAAGGGCAACTAATAAGGAAATGTAGAATAAAATGAGATTTAGAATAAATAGATGTTCATTATACAGGTCTGGCTGATTTGTTGGTTCATCAGTGGCTGGTTTTTTAAACTAGACAGATTTTGTAATGGAATGAATTCATATGATCATTTAGCATTATCAATTTGCCTCAAAATATCATCGAGCATTGCAGTTGAAAAGGAGCAACATTCCACAGCAAGGAAAGAAAACAGTTGCTGAAATCTTATTTTTGATTCCTACTAAATTCCACTTGAAATATTGCAGTGAATATGTTTCCAAACACTACCTGAGGACACTGTAGAGACGCAGTACGACAGCACTGGCCAGGTGTCAATTATTTCACTTGTTTGCTAACTCAGAGTACTGTTAGAATGTCTGTTACCAACCTTGCCTTGTTTTAGTTACCGATGAATAAATTTATTATTTTCATTCTATTCTCTTAATGTTATCAAAATATTAAATATTACACTACTTCCTCCATAAAAGAGTACAGTTCATTCAAGAAATATTTTTAATAGATTTTAATATTTTATATATTTATATATTTATAAATATATAAGATAATGTATTATATATTATATAAAACTATATAAAACTATATAAAACTATATAAAACTATATAAAACTATATAAAACTATAATATATAATATATAATATATAATATATAATATATATATTTGTGTTAAACATATTTTATATATTTATATTTTTATTTAAAAATATGAGTTCATGGAGACCAGCTGGCCATTGCTGGGACTTTGATTATTCTGCATTATCCACTTATAAGCCCTAAATATGAATATTCTGGAAGTTCTCTGTAAGGAATCTAAAAAGCAAATTAGTACTGAAATTTTCTGGAAAGGACTGAGAAAAAAGTTTTCTCATGGAACAGTCTCAAAACTGTTGGTCACAAAAAGCGAATTGATGACAGTTTTATGAGAACAGCAGATGTTTCTGCCTTTTTAAAGATCACACCTTAAATGTCATTCTTAATACTGCAAGTTTTGAGCACTTTGGTTTTGGCCCTTTTACTATATCTTCCATGATTCCTAGATGTCTTCTAAATATTATATTATTCTAAAAGAATTCCAGATTTTCCAAACAATTTTTCATATGTAGCAATGTGCTATATAGAACAGAGACATTAGTTCATGCCTCCAAGTTTTATACACATTTCTTAAGGGCACACTTTATAAAACTACAAAGGAATGATGAGTTTTAATGTAATTAATGTAAACTCTCACAGATTTTAATGATCTTAGCAAATTTCAATAAATGACACTTTTCCTCATTAAAAGACAATTCTTACCAGGGACTGAGGGAAGGTAAAATTCAAGGAAAATGGAATTAGATAAACACAGTTCTTATTTTAAATTGGGGGAAGGAGGGGAAAGTCACAAAATTAGTTCAATTTCAGTTCCTAAAAAGTGGTAGAACAAATAATCAAACATTGTTTGAGCACTTACAAGAGAAGAAAGTTGTGAAGATGAGTTACAGTGACAGTGCATTCATCAAGAACAAGCCATGTCAAAATAATTTTTTTCCCTCATGGCAGTATAATAGGCCTTTTGGATACAGGAAAAGCAGTCCCATTGTCATTGTGTTTCACTTTAGAAAGCTACCCGATGCTCTCTCTCATGGCCTTTTGATAGGCAAACTAGGGAAACAGTCCCTGGATGGAATCAGTGAGTATTGTTATTAACAGCTCACTGTTAATTAATTGTCAGGCTGGACAAGGGTTTGCAGTATGTTCCACAGTGCTCTGAGTGCATTCAGTACATTCTTTAATAATTTGGATAAAGAAATCAAAAGTAGGGTTATTGCATCTAGAAGCTGCCAGACACCATTCTGAGAGATCTGCAAATGCATTGTTTCAAAATAATCTCAACAGATGGAAGTCTGAAGAAAATTAGGTACAAATAAGGGCAAGGTCTGAATTTCAGGGTAGAAAAATGAACCACTTCATTGCGGAAGAGAAAAGACTGGCAGAGAGCAATAGTATCCCATTAGTACTGGTGGCTCTGTCTCAACCTGGACATGACAACATTTTATGTAAAAATGGAACTTTGAAATTTTTAAAGATTATTTTTAAACACTCTTCCATCCCATCCAATACTAGCAAGACCATCAGTGGAATATTATAACACATTTTGAGAACAGCATTTTAGGAAAGATATGGGACAAGAGAAGCTCCAGAGAAGATATTAAGAGAAGAAAACCTTCCGTAAGTGGTTAAAGGAAGCAGGTTGGTTAGGTCCAGAGAAAAAGAGACTGAGGGGCAATATGATAAATCAAAAATGTTAAAAGTTAGGAATAATAAGAAAGCAAAAGTTCTTATTTTTATCCCCTGGGGATTTGAGTTTAAAATAAACTGAAAAATTAGGCTTGGCTTGTGGTGAAACTTGAGCATTTACTCAAATCTGAAACTATAAAAATCATTAAATAAGTGTCTCAATTTTAAATATAGATGTGAGGAGTAATGATGTGAATTTAAAACCACATATAACAGGCTTTACTAAAGCAGTTAAAAATGTCATTCTTCCTTAGACTTACATTCACACATTACTGCTTAATGTACTATAACACTGATTCCATTAAAATAAGAGAAACAAACAAAAAAAATCAAACAAGTAAAAGCAAATCCCAAAACCAACCAACCAATATAAAAAAATCCGAAACACCAACCACAACTCAAACCCCCTTTTTTCTTTCAGTTTTATATATTCAGAAACTCACAATATTATGTAGCTGGAATGGAAACAGAAATATTCCAGTTTTCACATCATAACCTGCAGAAACCTGTCTGACAAGTTTTAAAAGTGATTCTGAATCAGATTTCAGTCATAAGCAGACTGCTAACTCAAACACGTCTATGGGCTCTGAGGTGAGCCCAGGGCAAATATCTAAGTCTGCACAAGAAGTGATTTAGTTTTGCATTAGAACTCAAGGCTAAAAATCATACATCTGAGATCAATAGGAATTTTAAATTTAATTATGTTACTTTTTTGGTCATCTTTCTATTTTTTTAATGGGTTTAAGCGACTTTTTCATTAACGTTGTTATTAAGTATTTACATAAGCAGAACAAATATTGAGTATTATGAAGACACCGGTTTGATCTGCTCTCTTTCAACAACAGAGCCCATGTTCTCTTTCAGAAGATGAACTCCTCAAATCTTCAGATAACAGTGACTGACAAAATATCCAAGAACATCTGAGACTCTTAAGTCTTCACTGCACTGCTAGTGCCAGATTTGCAGTGGGTAAGGAGCCATAAGACAGGCTGTTCAAAGCAGCAACAGTAATTTACAGCTGCTGCTTTCCCTCCTCCCTTCTTTCATTGGGCTCTCTGCTCTTTCTTCATGCTTTGATGATTCTGACTGCGGAAACCTCATTGTCCTTTAACAGCAAATGAGTACAGTTCTGTTCAAGGATCAGCACCTGTCATTTCAGAACCTCGAGCAAGTTAACAAAAGGCTATAATTTTAACTCTGACTAAAGTTCTTTAATTGTAAATATCGAGCAGATAACACATTTTTTAAAAAGGGTTGTGTTTGTCAACTGAAATCATATAATGATCTTTATAACTTATGTGTCATCTCTACTGTTTATAAGTATCTCTTTTGTTACTTAAAACTTCCTGAAAGAAAAGATATTCAGGTCATTGCCTCCAGAAAACCTCTTATATTGTCAAATTTCTTTCTATTTGGTGTCTAAAGTAGTTATTATCATGCTTATAATGCATCTTAATCACATTTCTGCCAGCTGAGTGCTACTTACAATTCCATTAAGGTGGCCACTAACACTAAATTCAGTGCATCAATAGATGACTTGCTTGCTAACAACAATTTTATGCCTTAAGAAGATTCTTAAGTGCTTGCCTAAATGAAAGGTTGTAACCTGGATTTTTAAATCTGACTATATGTTACGTGATATTCCATAAAAAAGCTTGAAATCAATTTTTCTTCAAGACCGTTAAGAGATTTATCAGGTGAAATAAATTATCATGATACCACTGTAACACTCAAGGACTGCACAACAATAATACTGTATATCAGTGCTGCTGTGTCTCAACATTTCATTAGGAATAAATAATAGGCAAAAATCTGAATATCTTTATGTATATTACCTAGTTGTTCCTGTAGAATGAGACCTCTATCCTTGTCAATAAGGGTACTATTGATCATGAAGAGGAATGAGCTAGTTTGTTTCCACGTAAATAAAAGTCTATTTAGCAACTTCCTGTAGTTTATGGAGTCAATAATTACCTCTTCATATATATGCAAAACTCAAATGCTTCAGTAAGACAGAAGAATCCTAAACCAGATACAAAAAGGGATATCATTTTTTTCATCCCTTTTCAGAGGTAAAAAAACAGCCAAGGAAACAGGAATGACAAGGAAAACCAAGATAGAGGCAGGCCTCAGACATAGCAGGTTGCTCAGCGTTTTTAGGGCTCTGCTTGTGTATAGCCAGTGAACTCCTTCTGGGATAGCCAAGGATTTCTGGGAACTCCTGAAGAAATGTCAGGGCACATGCTTCATCAGGAAAAAGCAGCCACGGGGCCTGTGACTTCCAGCAGTTTGTAATGAGGCTATTCCTTATCAAAGGATTGCTTTGAGCTTTGAGCAAGCAGAGACAAGTATCCTTTCAGCTTGTGCTGGGAAAGGTGAGTTTAAGGGCCAGCCCAGCGTGAAGTTCCCAGAGAAGTGTTTTCTGCAGATGATGTGCAAAAGCCTTCTGGAAACCCTGCTGCTGAGGGAAGTACTTGTGTGCCAGCAGTGGGGGGGAGTGACACAGCGTGTCCCAAGCACACACCAGAGCAGCTACCCCAGCTCCAAAGGGATGATGATGCATCTCTGCAGGCCCCTTACTGGGGGGGCATCCACCTTAACAATAGAGGGGAGCTGTGACAAAGGAGGGGCAAGAAGCGTCTGTGCTTATTTGGTGCAGAAATGGAGACTTGCAACATGTCCAAGCCAGAGACTTAACAAATGCAGGAGAAAAGTTCCTTCTCTGATGCAAAAGGGTCAGTGTGGTGGTAGCAGATGAGGTGCTAAGTCTGAGCAGCACACTGAGGAGGTGATCCTTCCTGTTTCCTGAGCACTGGTGGGACCAGAGCTGGAGAAGTGTGTCCAGTAAGAGACTTGGACATACTGGAGTGAGTACTACAAGAAGTCATAAAGATGGTAAAGCAGCATCTTTTATGCAAGAAGAAGCTGAGAGAGCTGAGATTTTCAGCTTGCAGAAGGGAACACTTGAGAAGGGAATCTTATATCAATGTGTGTAAATATCTCATTGGGTAGGGGCAGCCTCTTCTCAGTCACATCTAGAGACAGGACAAGAGGCAATGGGCACATACCAAACCAGAGAAAATTATGTTTAAGCATAAAATAAAAAAATTTCAGTGTGCAAGAAGCTGAACAGTGGAATAGCTTGCTCTGAGAGGTTGAGTAGCCTCCGTCTCTGGAGATATTCCACATACAATTGGATGCAGATCTGAGCAAGCTATTGCTGTAGCTCAGTCTACTCTGAGCAAAGGGGGTTGTACGAGACATCTCTAGAGGACCAGCCTGGTTTTGTGAGCAGTAACTCTGTTTCTGAGGTCTAGTGATCCAGACTTTCAGAAAGTTGCAAATGATCAATCACAATGACATGATATTTGCAACCATTTGGCCGCACCACCAAGCCAGGAGAGGTGTAAAATAGCCACAGGCAACACTTTTTGATGACCCATTTCCTGCCAGTAAATACCAAACAAGGAGTATCTGAAAAATCAGCCTAATGTGTTTTATGAGCCTCATCCTTAAAAAAAAGGGGTATTGTTATTCTGTGCATGTATTGTCTTATGTGTGACTCTGTGCAATGCAGACTACACAGTGCAGAATGAGAATGGAAGACGACCCATGAAAGACCCACATTATTAATTGTTGTCAGTCTGGTGAAAAGGCTTCAGGAGCTCAGCCCTCAATAGCTTTATGTTGGAGGAACTAATAAAGGTTCAGGTATTTAAAAAATGGCACCTGTAGTCAAGGCACTCTTATGATATGTGCGATTCTTAGGTTTATTCTGGTGTGGAAATTTATACTACTTTCCCTTTAGAAGTAAGTAAGACTGAATAATAAACTAAGTAGCTGTAGATATGTGTAAATGGAAACAAATCTCTGTAAAAATGCAGCTCTAGATAATAATTAGAATCTAATAAGTAATTTTCTTCTAATTTTGAAAGCATATAAAACATAGATAATAGTATCATAGCCAAATTAAGTTTACAACGACTCTTGCCATTTCAGTTGAGCCAACAGAGGAAGAAGCAGAAAATACAATCCATGTAACAGATCCAATGAAATTAAGAAAAAAATGCTTATAACACAGAGGGTGAAAGCCTTTGTTACAATTTCACAGATCTCCTGTGTTACAGATGGAGGTCTTTTCTCGCCTTACAGTTTCTATGATTCTATGGAAATGCACAAAATATTCCCAGAAATTAGCATAAGTAATTTTAATTAAAACAGACACTTTTTTTTTTGAAGTGCTACTTTTTAAAAACATGCTTCCAGGAATGAGATTGGACAGGTAAATGTGGAAAATTGCACAGAAATTATATAACTTTAGGATATACACAGTGGAATGGGACGCAAAAATCTTCTGTTAGTAATTTTTCTCATTCCTGTGAACTGCTCTTTTAGGATCCATTTAGCAATTAATTGCCATCCTCACTAGATGCTAATATTGCAACAGAAATCTACAGAATAAATTGTGCCAGTGCAAACGAGGCAGTGATTGGCAGGCCATTCTTAATTATGGCAGTAGGTTTAGCACTTGTGTTAATCTGAAATTCATTAACATGTCTCCAGACACCACTAGTTAAATCCAGTTTGCCAACAGGCAGAGTCTGCTCTGAAATTAGTGCTTCAGAAAACCTTGTTTATTGCCTGCTGTCCCCTGAAAAAAATTCACTGAGGTCAGGTTTCCTGACATATTGTTTGACTGGATTCCCAAAACAATTCCACGATATTCTCAAGAGGCAACTCTGAACACGCAAATCCTAGAATGAGGTTTGTGCCAGAATCACTTATCTACAAGTAAATCTCTTATTTCTTCAAACAGATTCTTAATTCCTCTTTTTATACTTTATTGATGTGGTCTTTTGGGCTACATTTTCATGATCAATCATTATTCTACCCATATAGAAATCTCTGTGGATGAAACAGACAAAAATGCAAATAAGGATAAAAGCTACATAAATTTTTCAGAAATGGATCATGCCAAAAATCCTGGTGTCCTTCTCTGACAGACATTATTTACTTATTTACAAGGAAAGCCTGACAGATATAATCTCTCTGGATTTCAGAAATGTATTCCATAGGAGATGACTGATTAAAATTGAAAAGGTGGGGATCAGAAGCTGGACTGTAAAGTGGATCAAAAAGGAGATCAAACAGGTTGTGCTGAAAGTGTCCTGGTATTGGTGGGTTTCCCACGCAGTTCTTCAAAGTCTATTTTGGAAAATTTTAGTGTTTTCACCAGTGACTATGCCCTCAAGGGGCAAAAAAATGCCCTTCGGGGACACAGATGTCCTAAAGAAATGTAACGGCAGCATGAATATGGATGGGATACATTGGTAACATGGAATGAGATCAAACACCACATGGCAGAATTTGGGTAACCTTAGGGACTGAGGCAATAAAAATAAGATTTTATGTATATCCTGAGGCATTTACGGGCTAATAATGGGAACTTTTCTAAGAGTACAGAGTGCCCATGCTTCTAGATACAAAAGAAGAGGAAATGTGTAAGAGTTCATATGCGTCTCACACTAGATTCCTGCCTTTCTCTTCAGTCCCTTTCTTCAGGCACATTAAGGATTTATTACCTACCTCTGTAAAGTCATAGAATTATTTTTATCTCTAATACAATCACATTGGGATACACTGTATTATCCAAACTTTTCCCCAGTCTTATTCTGTAGATCTTCCTTATTACAATGCCAGAGCAGTAAATCTTGCAATGATTTTATGTAGCTCTCCTCAGATCCCTAAACAGGCCATCATAATAAAGCCAAAAAGACAACATGTCATTAAACTTTTTGATTAATCTCTTCTACATCTAGCATCCAGCTTTCTGTATACATCTTCATTCTTATTTCTTTTTCACTCATGTTTCAAATGATTTTTTATATATTTCTTAGAATATGCTGCATTCTTTCTTGGGAATTCTTGGTCATTTTGCACTGTATGGATGGATGCTGTAAAGACGGAAAGGGTGAATGCTACAGAACAATGAATTATATAATTATTTTCCTCATTTCTCTAGCCATGATTATCAAAGTTCCTTTCTTAGCAGAGTGTTGACAAATGACAGTTGAAAAATAACATTATCTTGTTGGGCTTCCCAGAGTCCCCAGAATTAAATAGAAGGCTCTTCTACCACACTCAGTCCTTTTTCCCAGGAACTTCTCCAGTTTGCTTAAGTTCCAAATAATAAATAGCTTTGTAAGTACTGTTGCTTGCTCCCATTAAGACTTTTTTTTGTTTAGTGTTCAGTTCCCCAGCCTTGTCAACCTCCATCACTTATTGTCAGAATTACTTCTTTAAATGTACTACAGACACTCAAATGTCTGCATTTACATCTTTTTATCCACCAATTCTTCCCACCAGTTTTGATAGGCTTTTTATGACCAATTTTATTTTTATTTTTCCTAAATTGCTTCATCTTCCTCTCCCTTTGCAAGCTTTGCAAACTGCAGATTATTTTCAGTTTTAAAGGTGTTTTCATACTGGTATAATTTAAAATCTTGTTTCACAAGATGCATTTAAACAATCTTCTTTAAGATTAACAGTTTTGTCTGTAAGGAGATCTTAGCATTTGGTTATGTCTTAATTAGTTCATACAATCTCTGTGCATGCAAGGAAGAATTCCATGTAGATTGCTTCTCCTTTGATTGCTTTTAAAGCAGACACAAAATAATAGTCTAATTTTATTATTAAATAATTTATGGTTATTATTACTGCATTTATTACTGATAATTAGATTAATATCTCTTTGCAAAGTAGTGTTATTATATAACTTTTGCACATATTCTAAGTTCCTGCTATTTTTTTTTTTATTAGGTAGACATCTTTCCAGTGATTTACAATAATATCTCATCACTTTATTCCTAGCTTCCATCCTCCAGCTCATTTTTTCTCCAAAAAAACCAGGATAATATTGGTGTCCTCTGACATGTTTTTGGAAACAGATAACTAAAGCTCATAGAGTTTTATAGATTTGCTCTGTTGTCATTGGAGGCATCTATACAGAACAATTCATCTGGCATATTTTAGAGGATTAAATGATGAGGCAAACCATGCCCCACTAAATGACTTTCTCTCCATTCACTATAAAAGCTCTGTAATCAACTAGTTCGTGTGTAGACAGCTGCACTCATCACATCTAATGTGAAACAAATTGAATTCTATTCCTACACTGTTTGGCTATTTGAATAGCTAAAGTCTCCATGTTCCTGTATTATTCCATTTCTACACTTTTCCCCTCTTCCACTTTAGTTGCATAACACACAAAATAAGGCAAACCCAATACATCATAGTAGTTTAGCTGCTACCTTTCACAATGCTAGGAAAAACTGCCCCTTTTATCACCTACATCATCATGTGTCTGTACTATTTCTGTTATTTCTCATGGGGGAAAAATGAAAAAAGCAATACCATATAAGTAGTCTTTGTCTCTAATCTATGTACTGTTCAATATTTGTAGTGTGTCAATCTGCTGAAGTTATAAGCCCTTCTGTTTTTCTGTGCCTAACCTTATTACTTTCCATTTCCTAGCAACAAATCATATGGTTCAGGCACAGGCTTGTGACCCTGTTCTATAGGAGTCATGTTCACTTGTTCTCACCCTCAGTGCTTTTTCCACAGTCCTCTATTATTGTCAGGTTTCATCATCCTCCAACATTTCCCTACTCAGAACCCTTCTTGCTACATATCTGCCCAGCAATTCATATCAAGATCTGTGCTCATTCCTATTTAATACTCCATTAGAAACCATTACCAAGTCAGGACCACGAGGATAAAAGATTTAAATTTTCAGAAATATTTTTTCATTGATCTGGTTGTTATTGATTCTGACAGAGGGATTCTGAGGGAGGACAAATAAGCAATTGTATCTGTAGCAAGGAAGAAAAGCTAAGAAAATTTATAGCCATCTTTACAACTTTAGAAGTGGCAGAAGGCCATAAAAAAATCAAGAAAATAAAGGTAGATAGATCTATATTAATTTTTCATATATGAGCCTTAATAAAAGATCTTTATGTAATCTCTGAAGACAATGAATGCCATGAGAATTATTCCCTTTTTTGATCACCTCCCATTTAGCCACTGTACATCGACACTTACGAGGTCTGTGTTATCACAGACTGCAAGGACTCCGCAATCTGAAAATCACCCATAAAAAACAGGACAACATTTTTATAAGACAAGGAGCAACAGGAAGGGCCGGACTTCAGATGACTCTTTTAGTGACCAAGATCTGAGTTCAATTTAATTATCTAAGAACTGTCCACATGGCAGCAATTTGCATTTCTAAGTTACTGAAGTACCAGCATTTACACTCCCCTTTTCAGAGGCTCCTTAGCCCAAACAGTGAGGCACACATCTTGTACTTCACCCACATTGCAGCTCAGATCCAAGAGGGAGAGGCACAGTTATTTTTTGCCTATTTCTCCGATCTGAGTTGTGCCCTCTGGACAAAAATCAAGAGAAATGCAGCTCCAAACTCACAGGGATCCTGGATGCTGAGGGAGGAATCTCAGCTCTGCTGACATGGCAATACCTTGGCAGAAGGGTCCAAACACAGCAGCCAGTTGTGTCTGAGTACCATGCAATAATTCACAAAACACTATCTAATCCACACCTTATCCCTTCATATTTGATGTGCAAATTGATATGTGCACTAAGGATTAGAATTAACAACTTCAATTTAGGAACATCTGCTCAAACATTACTTTCTTTATTTTACACATTTCTCAGAATTTTCTGTTTCATTATACAAGGTTTAGAAGAACTCACTTATTACAACAAGAACAAAATCGTGTGCAGTTTATGTCCAGGTAAGAAAGAACATTGTGCATAAGCAATATCCCTTGTTGGTAAGAAATGGTGAAAGTGACAAACAGAAAAAATTACCAGTGTTTGAACTGCAATTAGTCCATGCATAAGGGAGGATCAATACAAATATTTGTAACTATCAAAAGCTGGAGCCTTTAAAAGCCGACTGACTTGGCAGAAACCTTCCCACAGTGGCTGCATGTCAATATAAGGATTATTTTCAAGCACCTTTAGTTGTTTTTCTCTAACATGATAAGCAGTGGACTCTAATATCCTGAGGCTTTCTCTTCAGATCTCTGGGTAGGACTTGAAAGTACCACACCAGAGAATGCACTAAATAAGCTTTTCAAGTTTGCAGAGTCTGGCATGTTTTGAGGAGTCTAACTGCCCTGTAGCTGCATATCCTGCATGCAGATGATGACTTGGGGTTCCATATATCATTTTTGCTTTCCTTTAAAATGTGTAATAATCATCTCTAAAAAGTGGGACACAGCTACCATAACTGGCCATATTATGAGTTGTGACTTGATGGTACCTAGGGATATATTTATAAAATGTGATTATGTCTGACACAGGAACACTGCCAATACATTTTTGTCTCTCAACTCAGGATCAAGCTGTATTGGAGTGAGGCCAGGGTAGTCCTCGGGTAGCTGAAGAATCACACAGGAAATCCAAACATTGATCCAGATGGAGCTCAGAGTGAGCAGTAATGTGTCTTCTGTGATTGTACCTGTTTGACTTGCCTTACAGCCAAAAGAAAGAAATCTATTACTTAGGTCCCCATAAGATACAGAATTTTGCATTTCTTCTCATCTTAAAGAATTTGGTGAGTATATATATGGCAAACCTTGAAAAAAAGAAATTCTGAGCAGGCAGCAGGGTACAGTGCATGGGTGATATATAGCTACTTCCTTTGCACCAAGTCTGTACAAACTCCATCCTCTGCCTGCCACAAGCAAACACAAACTCCCTTGTCTTTCACTGAAAAACATATTGCTCCCAGGGAAATATTAATTTAGTGAATGTCAAGGACTATCTCTTACTGCGCCGCTCTTCTACTCCCGCAAGTAAACATATGTGGCAGAGAGCACATCTATAATCTCAGGATGTTTTCTATTCCTCAGACAGCTCAGGTAACCATTATGTTATTAGGATGCTTTCCAAGCTCCTAGGAACTACCTTGCAGTATGCAGTAAGTGCAACACCCAAACTCAAAGCCACATTTAAGTGACTAGATGATGCCCATAATAAAAATAAGTAATTTTAAATGCAAGCTTTTTTCTGTTTGCTTGCCAGTTAAACGGGATTTTGGTTTTTCTTATCTTTTTAGGAATCCTTTAAAGCTGTTAGAGTGGCTACTTTTTAATAGCTGGTGTTCAGGTTGATGAACACTGGTATTCCAGACCCAATAAAACAAACACTATATTTTCTATTGAATATAGTACAGTTGAAACTTTATAAACCTAGTGTTGATAAACATAATATTTTTGAGATTTTTTGGTTAGAATATGGATTTTTCCTTTTTTCAATTAATGAACAGGTAAAATTTAATGTCTACTTTTCAAGAAATATTTGCACAAACCACTGATGTTGCTCCATTTCAGAGTGTGAAATAAAAAGAGTGAGTCAATTCAATTAAGTTAAATGCTCATAATCTCACAGCATTCAGATTGGCTTATTGGATTTTAATGCTTCCGAGCATTGGAAACTTCTAAAAAGTAAAGAAGTAACCAGAATCAATTTCTGTCTGCTGTGATATTTGAATTTTATTGCTCTTTTAGGAAAAGATCACAGATTAAAGATAAAATTATTGCAATCATCTTTTAAGAACATTTTTCCTTGAATAATCAACCTGAATAGATCAAAGTTCCTATTTCTTTATTATTTGTTTTAGTGTTAAATTCTACTTACAAATGTCTTGAGAAACCCTGAATCCTTACGTGCTTTAAGTTAAAACATGTGGGAAAATGCTACAAGGAGATATGTAGTTATCATATACCTAGAATTGCAAATACAAAAAAGTACTGCAGCAATAGACATAACATTTTGGGTCCAATCTTTTCAGCATAAAACATAATGTGCTATGTGGCCAAAATTATTGGATACCTTAATCGTCAGAAATAATAAGGAAATACTTCCTTTGCTGGTTTAGAGAAACTTCTAAGATACACTATCTTCCACATATTTAATATTTCATACTATTAGAAATGCTTTAACCAGCCATTGAGAAAACCTCTGACTCGCAGCTGACTGCAGAAAACATAGAGAAGTAGATGAGTTGCTGTGGTGCCTAAACGCAGATAAACAGGATCTCTCTGGGAGCCTCGAGAGCTTTCCCAGTTATATGAAGAACAAGACTCTTACAGTGGACTTCACCAGCTACTGAAACAGGGGAACCAATCAGCCTGTAAGGGATGAACTGAATCCTGTCATTTTGCTCTTGAATACCTTGCTTAGATTCCTTGGATGCTCCCTGTTTTTGCTTACGGTCACATTTGGTAACAAGGTCTAACACATCCAACTTGCTCTAGAATCCAGTATTGCTTTGATTATACACCTGAATTTGGTTGATTACTGCTGAGTGCACCTGTCTAGAGCAGAAAAACTAAACAGCGCCATCTGATGATTTCAGCAGTGTCTACCAGTAATAAAATTATTCTCTTCTCCTGTAGTTCCTATGCTACAGTATTTAGTCTACCTGATTCCACTGCCATTCCCTTTAATATAAAGAAAATATTATTTTCCTCTTTATATTAGAATGTTTGATTTGTCAAGATAATTTCACTGACAGTGACCTTCCTAAAGAATTACTCTAGTTTTTGAGTTTGTCACCTACAGGCAATTATTAGATAGATCACTTTTGATATGAATGAATTATAAATGCAGCTTATTTATACTATCAAATACCATTAACAAAATCTTTTTCCCTTTTTTCTTTGATAGTCTCTCTACTGTGTCTTATTTCATTTTTAAGTCAATGATGTAGGAAAATAAAAAAGGCTCATATTATTTAGTTACAGAGGTATTAAAGCTAATCAATTTCCCTTCACATCTGTCCTGATGGCTTTCAGAACAGTTGTATTACCAAACACGTCATAAATCAACAAGTGGGAAAATTAAAAATTTGTACAAACATTTTCACTTGATTTGATAGATTTAAGAGGAGATTTTAAATCTAAACATTCAAGTTAGGAAGCTTTCCAAGGTATTCTTTTCCTCAAAACAGGACTTCTTCCTGTTAATAAAGGTAAGGATATCTGAAGGGCTTAAAAATGCTGCAGAACTGAAACTGTGACGTTTTTTACACAGACTAAAAGGTAAAAAACCACAGTTTCTTTGCACTCAGATACTTTTTTCTTGGAATGACAAGGGTTAATTTGTTCTGCTCCTTGTTACAGCTTGAATTTTTCACTTGATCATATTAGAAAGGATATATCTGAATATCCTTACCTATCAGGAGATGCAAATCAATTTTCATTGAGTAATGAGAGTAAATCCTTTATCACCATCCCTTACATATTAATTATTAAAATACCATATGAATTAGACCTTGTTTCTCAAAACAGAATTGACCTCAGTCAAGTTCTGCATCATGAATTTTGTATGTGGAGCATATATATTGCTCAATTAATCAGTACTTAAGATCTGTACATAAGCAAAAGCACAGCTATAAATTGCACTTGCTTTTAGGTTCTACCTTCTAATTTCACACCAAGCATTTTCATAATCACTGATTTTAATCACATGGATTCGTGAGGTACCTCAGAATCACAGAAGCTCCAAGCTCTGCTTGCTGTGCCTGCTTACATTATGGCCATACATTACTTAAATCCATTCAGAATGATTCAGATCACTCTGCAATCTTACAATCTTGTACAGCCACCTGGATTAATTCCATTAAAATAATTAGCATGCCAAAGCAGAATTTATCTGAAATCATTCCCTGCTAATTCCCAATAATAAATTAACACTGGTAACAACTCTTTTATTCATTTAGCATAAAGGCTTGGAAAACTAGACATCAGGAATCTTTGTTACACATTGTGTGCCGTAGTCCCCTATGCATTTGCAAACCAAGTCAGACACCTGTGAAACTATGACAAAAATACATGAAAAGAGTTTTGCATTGGATTTTATGAATTCAAGTCCATGTTAGTTTAAGCTTTAGCCATGTTTTCAAACATTTCTCTGTACCACCAAGATTTCTAAAAAAATTACATAGAATTATGACATGTGATTTAATTATGACAGAAAAAACATCACAGATCTTAATAAAACCCCAGCAGACATCCCCCCTGCATCTCCCACTTCTGTGGTTGAAAGCCATATCTATTTTTTCAGCATGGTACAGATTAGTGAAAATAGATTTGCTACCACAATGAGTCCTAGCAAGGTCAGCAGAGTTCAGCCCTTCCCAATTCATTGTTAATCTTATTTGTCCATATCTGATCTACTCATCTGCTATTATCTCACATTATACTTAGACATTTTTTTGACCCTATCAGAGTATGGTGGCATCCTATTATCCCAAGTATTTCTGACAGTAAAAACTTCTATATTATAAACTGCCTATAAGAACTCATAACTCCCAAAAAATGCAAGGTGTGCCTAATTTAAACTATTTTTAAAAGGTTATTTTCTCTATGGGTACTTGTAGACTTGAGAGTAGGAATTTAAAAAACCTGAGTGAGGAGCATAGCACCAGTACATTTTAAGTGGCACATTTAGTTCTATTGTGCTTAATGCCTCAAAAAATGTCAAAACTTATCAGCCTGAAAGTGCACCATTTTAAAGCTTCTGTTTTAATGATAAATAATTATTTGAGAATGCAAATTTTGTACTCAGTGAAAGAATAGAGAGGTGTCAGCTTTCTTGAAGAAAACATTTTAAAGAGTCTGAGCTGAATATTAAGTCAGGAGAGTTTTGCATAGATTGATGTCTTAGCAACTTCAAAAGATAGCAGAAGAAGATTAATTTTGTAAATGGCTGATTCCACAATAATGACTCTCTAGAGGGTTCAAAATTCTTTATGAGAAATCTCATTCTTCTGTTTTTTTTAAATGTCCTGTATAGATATTGTTTTCTTAGTTAAAAAAAAAAAAATTACAACATAGAGGGATCATTAATTGTTATTTTAGTTGACACCTGGAGTTAGCCTGCTAGCTTCTGTTCTTTTATTCTCATTCTCTGGTATTATTCTGCCCTTTCAGGACGAATTTTTTTGATGTTCCTTTTTTAAACGGGGTTAATGTTTCCCTGTGTCTCTGTGTGTTCAGCCAAAATTAATCTTTTCTCAAAGGCATTAAATTAACATATCTAAAAAACAAATAACAGCAAGGGTTACTTGTCCACTCAGACAATGAAATTAGTTCCAGAAGAATAGAGTAAAACACTGTAAGTCAGGGTTAAGTGATAATATTTTTTCTTTCCTTCAAGTCCAGATAATGTTATAGAATCACAACAAGACTGAGGTGGGCAGGGAACCCTGGAAATAAACTAGTTCAACTCCTCTTCTTAGAGTAGGCTCAGCTAGAGCAGGCTGCCTTTGTCCAGCCAGGTTTTGAGTGTCTCCAAGGATGGAGATTCCACAACTTTTTTTAAGCAGCCTGTTCCAGTGTTACTGTAGATTTGTCACAAAATCCAAGAAAGCAGCGTAGTTGTGTACTTTGTCCAGCAAGACCAAAGTAAAGGTTGTACACTTAGAATATATTTCAAGTCTTTTCTTCACCAGGAGAGGGAAGTGATGTTGCAGTAACCTCCTGAAGAAGCAGACAACGTTTACCTAAGCATTGATGGCAGAGCGGAGTCAGCGCTTCCCCCTATTCTCTGCTCCCTTCTCAATTATGCTTGCTTGCATAAAAAAGTCAAATTACCAAGTATCCCCATTATTCCTCAGGATAAATAACCCACCAAAGCAAATAAGACGTCTCTTTTCAAGTATGTGAGTAGAGGTCAAGTGCTGCCCTTACCTTTAGAAGTGTAAAACTCAAATTGCAATATCTGTAAATACATTTTGTTACAGTGTTACATTTGTCCCTAGAAGTACTAAAATGTGTAAATGTAAATATAAATACAAATGTATGACTAAAGGTAGGCCAAAAACAGCTACCCTACACTGCTTATAAAGAGAGAGTTTGGGAGGAGAGAGACACACACACACAGGGGAGGTGGCGGGAAGAGACAGAGTTTTATTCTCACCCAAGAAATAGCACCGTATTCATGCTGTAGTTCTTTGCCAGCAAGGAAGTACAAAGATAAATCTTTTTCTTAAAATCAAAACAAAACCACCTTTGAAACACTTCCATTCACTGCAATTGCATGTTCAAATCTTGTTCCTGTTAAATGATGAGCACTTATGTTGAATTTAACAGAACACTTCTCATGAAGCACTCAACACATGCCAGGGTAAAAACCCTTATAGAACACCTGCTTGTTTTGTAGACAGAAGTTAAATGAAGTTAAACAGAAGGAGAACACCAGAGCAATGTGATAGGAGAATATATTGAATCACGCCACAATTACGTTATTGTGCATATCACCATTTATGAACCTAATTAGCAGAAAAACTCTTCTCTTTACAGAACTTTAAATATGAAACACCAGTTTTTCAAAAATATCTCATTTGGATACAAACAGTGATAGGAAAAATTTTTCAAATGTGGCACCTTATTAAAATAAGAACCCCTTAAATGATAATATTCACTTTTTGCCTGGAAAAAAGAAAAATAGGACCATGAAACTTTCAAAATGTCTAAGTATTCATTGATCAAAGAAACAGAATGGTCTGGTTATGGTCTGCTAAAAGTAACCATGAAGAACTCAAAGTACTAAGTGTGCCATATCTCAGAACACTGCTTTTATATTTTCATTTAAAAGTTCTTTAGAGGTGCACAGCAATAAGTTGTACCAGGTACATGTTAGAAGTTTCTTTTCCTATTAAATTAAATTAATTTTTTAAATGCCCATTATGAATGAAAAGGAATTGATTTTAGAGACCATTCTTTCCTAGCTGTCCTATGAAAAACACTGGCAATAGTAAAACAGGAGTCTACAGTCAGCAGTAACTCATATTTTGTGTACAAATACATTTCTTTGTTTCTATTACCAATCAAGTTGTATCCCATTTAAAATCATGATGAACTATGAGATTTTCTGCATTTAGCATACAACTAAAGAATATCTAAGCAGAAGCAAATGTCTTATTAATCACATCAGTTCAATGTGAGCTGGTGGTTATGATCACCCTTCAGTCATGAAGGTGTCATGGAATATTACACAGATGAATCCTTCAGGGAAGCAAATCTTCATGATTTGTAAATTAAAAAAACCTGAGTAAACAAAAATAAATACAGTTCAAAGTGATTTCTTGCAATCCAGAGCAAATCAGTTACTCCAATAAACAAAAATATGTGTGTTTTCTTACCCTTGCAAATACCATCCATAAAACAGACAGAAGTTCTTCAGAATACAGATCACATTTTGTGAGGGAAACCCACTAAGTTGAATGTGTAAGCATATTAACAGGACTTGAACCTACTCATTACTACCTGAGTGAAGAAGGATATACTGAATTAAGTGAGGTGAGAAGCTGGTTTAATATGCATAAGGGTAGGATCATGTGCAGAAATCAACATTGAAGAAAAGGAAAAACTGCCTGTCTCAAAAATGCCAGTTACTTCTTGATTTTTTTTTTTTTATTGTGAATATGATTGTATATTGTAATTGACTACTCAGAGAGAATTTTGGAGGATTTTCCACCCTTGTAGATATTTAAAACCTAGTTGGGAATGGTCCTAAATAATCTGATTATGCTGATCCAGAACTAGGCAGGGGTTGGAGTAGTTGGAGGTCCTTGCCAGCTTCAGCTGGGCTGTGGTCCTGTGATCACTAGGGTAGAAAAGTGGTATATTGAATGGCTAAGAAACCCAGGGTTTTCCTTTCACGTATCAATTAATTTTTAATATAAGACGTTGGTAATGATTGAGGCTAGGATGCACATCAAAACTGACACACAGCATTACTGTTTATTCCCAGCACAGGAGGTCTTGTAACCTATATAAATACTCACCTCTGTCAGACACAGCAGTAGTGCTCTCCTGAAGAACAGGAACTTTGGATTAATAGGAAAAGATAAAGTGTTTAAGACCATCCTCTGCTTATGCCTCCAAATGCATGACTAAGAAAATAAAATATTTGGGCATATATCACACCCAAAAAATTGGTACACCAGTATATAATGTGGACTAGCCTAGTACAGGGAACATTTAACAAATCCCATGGGACAGGAAGTTAATCTCAAATAAATGTTTCTTTTTCTTTCTTCTTTTTTCCCTCTCTTTCAGTAAATCACTATTTCAAAATCAAATCTATTTTTGTTTGTGTCCAGAATGCTTTAATCTCCCTTTATTGCCATACTTAGAGACAGCAACAGAAATCATGACAGGTATTGATGAAATACAATTCTCTGGGGAGAGGAAGCTTTCATATAAAATGTAAATCTTATTATGCTAAACTTTCATGCTCACCAAATGAAAATAGATCCCTTTGTGCTTTAACAACACAGATCCAGAAAAACATCTACTGGAAATGTAGGTAATTATCACTGCAAACCTTGTAATATGCTGCCTACCTTTGTAATCATCACAATATTTCCCATTTGCCAGCAACATACTATGTTCCAAGTGTTCTTTAAAATCACTAAAGAGTCATTTAGACTCCTTATAACATTATAATCCTGGAGACAGGGTTTCCCTTTGCATGAAAACTGCATAGGAAGAAAAAGCTGTGAACTGTAACCAGCATTTGTATGAACCAAATGTTCTGGTGTATTACCTAAAGCAAAAAAAGCTTCCAATCAGAAGTTAAATTCAAAATGACCTTGTGTTTTTTTCAAAAGTGCTTGCAGCTGAGGTCATTGGAATAAATTGTGATAGAGAGCCCTTCTCTCCACATGGTTAGAAGGCATGTGCAGTACATGAATTACCACCAAGTAAGGAAAAAGAACCCCAACCAAAACAGAGCAAAGCACATCACTCAATTTCTTTGTAAAATAATGGCAAATATTGTCTATAAAAATTACGACTTCTAATGAAATAATTTAGGTTTTTGGCAACTTTATTTTGCCATCTAGTATGTTCTACACATTTCATATCTACATTCATAAATTAATCCTGTTCATTATTGGCCTCTACTATTAACAGCATAAGCACCTATAACTGCATTTCCCCAGAAGGCAGATCCCAGCCTCATATAATCTTATGTAGTTTTGTTTAAAAATATTTATTTTAGTTGTGTTAAAGCTCACTAAATTACTGAGTCAAAAACAATGAAATGGAAAAGAAGCTGGAACTGCTAGTGAGTATTTTAATTTAAATTTAAAAATGTAAATTGAAAGTAATTTCGCTATTTGCTTATGTAAGGGAATTACTAATCAATTTCAGAAGAAGGAGATTTTCAAAAGAGTATTTTTTAAATTCGTTCTCTTGCAAACACACAAGCAACCACTGTCAAATGATTTTAATCTGTCAATAAGACTGCATGAGTCCTCAATTTGTTTCCATAATAGTAGCTTTTCACTGGAGTATTTTGATCGACAGATTCATATTTTTAACATCTGCCTCTTTTAATGTTAAGAAGAAAAATGTTAAGATGAAAAATACACTGGGGGTTTCAGAGCAGGTGGAAAAACTCACAGTTCTGATTAAATGAGAACTGCTTCTAATCCTGTTTTCCACTGTGCCTTAAATGTATCCTATATAAAGAATAAAACCCAACTTGTCACTTATGAAACATTTAAAGAAGAGAGAGGCAAAAAAAAGAGTACACGTAACTTACCATTAAAGTTTACTGCCCGGATATAGCTGAGTAGTTCTTTACCGTCAGTTGTGCTCATCCTAGGGCACAGACCAATATATCCAGGGCAGAGATCTTTATGCATGTTGTGCAGGGCATAGGCCATGGAATACACTGCATCAATGACAAACTGAACTTTCCCTTCTTGTTCATAGGCTGAATCTCTCGCAATTCTTTCTAAGCCTGTGGAAGAAAGAGAAAGAGTTTACTTCTATTTGTGTGTGCACAAGTGTGTACCTGCATGAGCACTCGCATGCAAAAATTCACAGTGGAACATAAATAATTACAGCTGGATTGACAGGTAAAGTCAGGATTTGTCTATCCATCACCTAAATTAACAAGACAAGGAAAAATATGGCCATCTGGTTTTGCCTCTAATCGTTCTACACTGTGCCAAGTATGTAAACAGTATGTTGATTTCTGGGCTAGGACAGAGGACAGAACATTTCAGTACAAGAAAAAGATATATAGATATATGTATTTCTACAGTCCAGTAGAAAAATTATCTTTCCTCCGTATTGATTTTCATTCAACAGTTGTTTATTGTTATTTATAGGACAGTTCTATAGCAGCCTGCCATTCTCTTTTAGAAAAATTTAAGGCTATCTTGATTTTCATCCCCGTCTATTGTTTGATAAACATTATTTAAACATCACAGGGAAAAAAGCTGAATGCTTGCCGAGTGATGTGACCATCTGTCTCCATAGTGAAAAGTGCTTATTCTAAGATATTTTCCTGTATTTACTAGTGAATTATGCTTCACATTGAGAACCATGTACTCTTTGCTGTTTCCTACAGGGACATTTATCCTTCAGAGGGAACACAGAGCATTGATTATATATTACATTATACAACTTTTATTCTGCAGGAATTGTCCAAATTTATCATCTATGCCCAAGTACAAGGGAAACTTTAGATTAATAGGTGATATTACCAAGTGAAATTGTTAAAAATAAAGCTCAGAAAAATTATATTTTAAGTAAAGAATCAACATGAAATCCCATGTCCTATATAGAAATTCAGATGCTGATTTCAAAGCCTCAAACTTTCATTTTCCAGGGAAAAGTGATCTGCAAATCTTGATGTGAAATTTGCCCTGCTGAAGCTACTGTCAAGTTCCTGTTGCCTCAGTGAACAGAATAGACACCTAGGTTATCTACCAGGTTATCAACTCATTCAATTTGAAAATAATCCAGTCAATATTATTTAAGGTTATTTAGAAATTAGACAAAAGTTTATGCATAATTTTAAAAAAAAATTAACTCTCAAGCTTATTTTTATTGTTTCTTTTTTATAAACTAAACACAGAATTTTATCAGTTCAAGATATCCATTTTGCTGAATCCAAGTTTATAAAAGTACATGGTTTATGCCTGAAAATATACTGGACACAAGATCTTTCTTTAGATAAAGTATGCAAGCCCATATGACATGGGAAAAAAGCCAGGGAGCATACTCAGAAGCCTTCTGTTTGCCTGCTGCACTTCAGTACCACCATCTTGCATTACAGTGATAACATATGAACAAATTTGTAATCTGACAAGCAGTAGTGGTTTGTGCTTTAAACACCCCTGAGCACTGGAAACGATAGATAGCCTTGAAAAATCATGGTGTGCTTTTATTCCTCCTCAGGGATTAGTTAAAAAAAATAAAATCACTACTTCTTGAAAAGCTAAAAACCATTTGGAGAGGAAGGCAGAGATCATTTTTGTGATTTGTACAAGTAGCTTTACAGACACTTTTTAAGACATGTTCTCTAATGAATGACAAATAATTAGTGAATAATGCAACTCTACTGCAAATAAACAAACAGGAAAAACCTTTCCTTGAACATGCTGAAAATTACACAATTAGTTGCAGTGCATTGCCCAGACATAAAAGAAGACATGAAGGATGGAAAACATGAAGCTTAATTAGTTTACAAATTTACTAGCTTATTTCATTTGGAAACAACCTTCCAACAGCAAATGATGGTTAGAGCTCCTGCTCTCCACTTTAATTGTTCCTGCCTTGTTAAGGACTGTGGGCCAATAAGTGAAAGAAAGGGTTTACAAAACTGCTGCAGACACAGAGCAGTTAGTAATCTGTATGCACTCCCAGAGCTTCCACATTCTCTAAACAGGATGGCCAGGACAGGAAGAGTTAAAAGGAGATCCACTTTTATTTCCAAGATAAATATAATTCCCATCACATAAATGGATATTTATGTATGATGAGGGGTGGAGGGTTGGTGGAAAACAGAGTGGAATCATTTTCTGTAATAAACTCTAAGTCATAAAAACTAAAGGTGGCAAACACTTAAGCAAGTACATTGTACTAAGTCATACAGATTTTAAAAGAAGGAAAAAAAGTTTTATTCTTCCCTATGCTATATTGTACTTTAAATGCATATAAAACATTTTTGTATAAATTTCCTCCATGGCATAAAATTTTACCTTTACTCTTCACAGATATGTTACTATAAACTAATTTATCATACAAATTACAGAGGAAAAAACTCATTTATAGGGACTGAATGTGTTTCTATACATACAAAGAGGTAAGGAACATCACAGAATTGTCATATTTAAATCAGTCAGATCCAGAAGGCGTAGGCAAGAGGAGTCTCTGTGCTTTGCACAACTGAAAACCACAGCAAATTGGATTATGTGCTCTTCTTGAGTTTTCATTTTCTCTTTCTGGAATTCTCAAACATCTAAACTAACAATTTATAAAGATGACAAGAACTCATCAACTTAAATTACACTGCACTGCTCTAAATAAATGTTAATGTATAGCAATAAAATGATGCATATTGTCTAAGCCATAAATATGGTCAGCTCCTACAGATGTTACTGGATTGGAAGACATGATTATAATTTTTCTTCAGACTTGTATGCAAACAATAATTTTTTCATTTATAGCTTGACTGTTAGCTCTATGAGGCATGTTTTTACACACATTGGTGATTTGAAAGAACATAAAAATTTGTAGCTCATAAAATAAAAGTTTTAATGCTTTCTTAATGATCACTTCAATTTCTTATTCTACAGTTTTTCTTCCAGAAAAATTGCTTAGGCTCTGTCATTATCAAAAAGAGTGAGAAGATATTCTCAATTCTTGAACTGCACTTGTCAGACCCATGGTCTGACAGTGTGCCAAGAACTGAGATGAGAACTGGGCTCACCAGTTCCTGACCATCTCTTCCTGATCTCCAAAACAACAGAAATCTGGGGAAATGTGCCATGGTGTTTTACAGCAGGTCTCCCAATCCAGCTGTTGAAAAGTGCAAACCTGACATCAGCAGGATGTCAAGGCTCTCCCCAACCAATGAAGCACATAGACATAGGTACCAATGCTATCATCTTGGGCTTGAGAAGATCTAGGAGAGCAATGACACTAGCCCAGGAAATGTCAGCCATTCCTGGACCAATCAATTTGAAATGTCTTTTGGGAACACTAAAGCAAGCCACAGGAATGATCCTATAAAACCTGTAAATGTGGAAGAGTTGCTACAGGTACTCATGCACCTCCTGAGCAAGAGTGACAAGCTGGACTGTTGCTGGAGGTACTGCATCCATACCTGCTCATCATTTCCCCTTTTCATCCTGTATTTCTTATGCTGCAGGAAAAATTGTGTGTCCTGCTCAGGGTGGTGTAACTCAGCTATGACAGCGAAAGATAAGGAGCATACAGTAGGAAGGTGAGACACAGATTAGGTGGATAGGGATGTGACTGGGGCTACTAGTCTGAGGGGGAAGAAGGTGAAGCAGGTAATATTGTCAGTTCCATGGGTATGAATTGGGAATCAAGAGATTTCAGGGAACATAATCCAGATAAATTAGGCCTTTACAACAATAAACTAAGATGTATCTTCACTAAAAACTTAAGAGCATGCAGGAAGTAAGTGAAGATTAATGTAAGATAGCAAAGGTAATGAATTCATACATAGGTGATGATAACACCTGTGAGAGAGAAGCACCTATCTTAAACAATCAAAACTTAAGTTGCTGATCTTACCAGCAATAATCTGCTGTGTGATAAATGTTGCGTAATTCATCCAAGTTTTAGAAAACTTAATGATAATCTTAAAGCACATGTAGAAATAACTTCTGCAAACATGTAAGTCCATGACAATAGGAAAACTTCAGAGCAAAGTTCCTAGCAATTCTTCTCTTAGGAATATAAAAATTCTAAATAAGGCAAATAGATATGCGTGTTTTGTAACTTGTGACATAGAGGGAAAACAATATCTTTTATTTAACTGCCCTGTTTCTGGAAATCTAGTTCTCCTAACATTTCAGAGCAATCCCATTCCTTCTGTCTCACAAATCTTTCTGTTTCCATTTAGTATTATTGAAATCACTTAATGTAAAAAATGCAGCCTACATTATCTCTCATGATTAATTCAGTATTTTTTAGATTCCATACTATATGTCTAGTTAAAATCTTAATTTATGTTACTTGAAGACAAAAGGCTGAAGTCAAGGACCTCGTATACAGCAGCTGGTTAGAGCTTCAAATTGGAAGAATGTTCTGATGATGCAGGGTTTGAGAAAGGTTTTGGGCACTACAGAGCTTTGGGAGGCAGGAGAAGGGCTCCATAGTTTAGGAGAGTAGAGATAGCTGGTGTGGGGATGCAGTGTGTGTGAGAATAGGATCCTAATATTTACAAAATAATCATCAAATTTTCATGTTCCAAGGTTAGAGAAATATTGCAAACAAGACAGTATGAACACAAGTCTGGAGTCCCATGTAGGAAACAGGATGCTTCAAGGTATTATCTCCTAACGTCTGGTCAATGGCCATTTTTTTCTTCATCATTCTCCCTCATTATTGTTTTTTCAGTGTCTAGAACTGATTAGAATAAAAGTGGACAGTTCACTTTTTATTCTCAGTTCAAATATTGGCTCACTGTAAGCCTTCTTCCATTGTTTTGAGGAAATAATTCTCAAAATCTTATAAAAATAAAAGTTAAAAACCACAGAAAACATCCAACTTTCCTCTCTGAAAACTCTCAGGTAGAGATTATAGAAATGTTCTTTTTAAAAACTTTCTCTTATTGCAGTGTGTCATAGTCTTTCACTTAGAATGGAAATTACTTTTTCATCATCATCTGTTATAGCTAGATCTTTTGTTTTACTAACCTAAAAATATTATACATGTGATTTTTCTGTGTGATTATTGATACATCTAGCAATGGAATAATATTAATGGACTAATAATAAAAATGGACATATTCTATGTCTACAAACTCAACTGCCAACTATAGATTAACCTTTATACTATTTTGAACCACTTATTTCTATATTGGCTATTGCTTGATTTATGTATATCATCTATAAGTTGGTAACCTTGGTCAAAATCATCCTTAAGTTTGGTAACCTTGGTCAAAATCAGTATTTATCAGGAAAAGTAAAAGGTTTAAAAAAAACACCCAGAACAAAACAAAATATCAGACTGGCATGTCTTGTCCTTCAGCCAGTGAGAACAGTTGGCTTAGCAGTGACAAGGAAGGCCAAGAATCTCCTAACTGTAGATTTGTCACTGGCAAGGAAAGATCCTTTACCTGGAGCCTGTATTCCTCCCTCATTTCCACAATGCCATCCACTCTTTTGAGACCTTGTCCCCTCTCATCTGTGCTGGGAAAAAAATCTTTTATGAATATAAATTAATTTTTTTTTTTTTTTTTTTTTTTTAATAAGGGGAGAAATCTTTCTGGGATAATGATAGGAGGACAACTAACGTGGAAGAGGGGAGAAAAAATTACAATGGTCTTAGAATGGTTTCTCATTAACAGCTTTTATTCCATTTACCTCTCTTTATCTGCCTTTTTTATATACACTTGTGCAGAATTTCTGCTCAAAGACCGAGCATCTCTGCAACAGTTGGGGTATTTTTCCAAACTTCTGTTTTGAGAACTCTGGATTTTGGATCTCTATTAATACTTTTTTAGTTCATAGTTGCAATTCACATTTTTTACTCACTGCTAAATTATTTATCCCCATTACTTGGCTCTCAAAACAGTTTTACTTAAGCTGCACTTGGAAGCAAGGTTAAAGATAAATATTGTGTTCAGCTGATTGTTTCTGTGGGCCAATCCCGATCACAACAAAAACACAGTAATGTGTAAGTGATCTCCCACTCTTCAGCTCAGGCATGATAATCTTCTATTTGTCAGAATTGGTTAGAACTCCCCACCTTTGCAGCAAGAGTTGTTTCCACAGAAAGCTGGCGTCTGTAACTAAGCCATTTCAGCCGGCTCAGCAGGAAGCACCAGGAGCATATGTTGCTCCTCTTGAAGTCTTCCCGATTATTCAGCTGTTTTCCTCACACACTACAGAGTTTGATCTCTCTGAACAAATAATGCAGATCTTCATCTTCTGTTACTCAAACTTAAGGGCATGATATACTTTTATGGTGGAGGAGTTGAGTTTACTAATGGCTGTATGGTAACAGTGATGCATGAGTTAGTTTGCAGAGAGCATCACAAAACCTGCGGCTTCTCTGTAATAGTGTGGTGTCAGTTTAGGAAGCAATTCAGAGAGGAAGCCAAGGATTATATCAATTTTCTCAGCCATTCCAAAAAGAAAATTGAGAAAATTGAGAAGCAGAGACAGTGAAATGAAGCAGTTTAAGTGTCTGCTGTTCTCCAGCAACTGATGGATGTGGGTTTGTGATTTAGTGAATTGTCTCTTCATGTAATTTTTTGGGGGTTATGCCTCTTTACACCAACTCACAAATAAACCCCAACCAAAACCCTAAAAAACAAAATAAAAACAACTACAAGACATCAAGACCAATTAGAAAAAGTCTGAGAAAAAAAGAGTTTTTCAATCCCTAGAATAATACAGATATTTTAAAAACTTCCTATTCAGAACTGGGATGAAACTTCACATATTTTAAATATAGAAAAACTTTACTTTTTAAATACAAAATAGCAAAAAGAACATTTCACATTAAGTCAATATGTTTCAATAATTTTCACTTTAACACCAACATAAATGAAGAACTAACTTTTCTTTTTGCTTGGTCCTTTAATTGAAGCATCTAAAAAATTCTTGGCCTGCCCACAAACATTTTTCATTGGAAATATCATAGCATTTTTCCTGACCTTCACAGTAAATTGCACGCTTCTTCTGGCAAAATATTTCTAACCATTGCACAGTAATACATACCAAAGTGGAATTAAACCACTGTCATAGTTATATTGTAGTGTTTTGTTCCTATTCCTATATGTGACATTTACTAGAGTGTTTTCTCTTAGGAAAGCAAACTGAGGCTGCATTGCTCATAGAAGATTCTCTATTTCCTCATTTATGTCCTTTGAGAGAGTCCCTAACAACAGTTTGAATGTTGTTATCAGGGTGAAAAATTTCCCTTATTCTAATTAGTGCCTTCATATTGCTTAATTATAGCTCCTTGAAACAGTGTATAGAATTGGGGAACACAGACACTCAGAATTCTCATACATTTAAAAAAGAAGTCTGCTACATCTAACAGAGTGTTGTGTAAATCCTCTTGCTGTGCCAAGATTTGCTGTGATGTACATGTTAAGCTGAACACTAATGCCTGCATTAAAATAACAAGGAGACACCATAGCATATGTTGTCTCCTTGGCCAAGCACACTAAGAACCACCCATGAATTTAAAGAAAAGATGTATAAAAGAATATAGTGGAATAAGCTAGATTTCTTTCAGGCACATGACTAGTCAGTATTAATGGAATTGCCCATGTTGGAATATAATATTTAGTAGGAACAGAACTCGAAAGCAGGTATAACATTTTCAGAAGTTATATTTCCTTGTTATAAACAGATTGCAGCTTTGAAACTATGAAAGTAGAAATCTGTTCACCTATACCGGTTCACTTTCTGCCTACAATGTGTCTGACAACCTGAGAGCAGAAAATACCTGCAGAAAAAGAGAAAGACACTTTGGAAGTTTAAATAAAAGGGAGAGAGACTATTTCATTACTAGGCAAGGACCCACATTAATTAATAAATCTGACATCACAATAAGTTTTGTTAGATTTTGTCCAGCTTTTAAACCAGAGAGCAAACCACAGCCAACTTTTCGCAAAGATTTCTATATAATATTTATGTGTATTCTGAAGGTTTCCTAAATATTTACATGGTCATTGAAATATCGCTCATTCCCCTCTTGCTTCTTCTGTTTTTATTTTAGAAAAGACACTGAAATCAGATATTTACATCTCAGTTTTGCTCAACTTTTATACTTCTGCAAATTTTGTACCATATATTATTTAGAAGTATTAGTGACCCACTATTTCTTCAATTCCTCTATATTTCTAGTTTTAGTACATATTAAACTTAGGCAGTTGATTCTATCTTATTATAGTATCCTATTTTTTAAATCCTATAATTATATCTATTTTTCTTTACTTGTAAAAGTAAAAGTAATGCAGAAGGTTAATATATATATTTGTCACATTTAAGGTTTTCTTTTACATATATCAGTATATAGTAACACATGAAATTATGTTTCAAATTTAAAATTATGAGTTTTACCATTAATTAACATTCCTTAAATTCTAAGCAAAAATAGGGAATTTCAGCCTCAAAATTTGTCAGCTTGAATTGTGAACAAGAAATGTTGCTTTACTGATTTTTCACCAAATCAAAACAGTACAGGAAAAATGTCTTAAATGTAAAAAGAGATGCACTTATCATAATTAAACCATGTCAAAAGTTTTAGTTTTGTTATTTCTGAGCAAAAAAACCATGAAGATAACGGAAAAATGCTAACACAAAGCTCTAAGGACTATGTTAGCAAAAACATTTTAAATGTTGTTCAAACATAGGTGCTTTATTTCTCTCTCAGAATACTGTCAGTATTCGTGTTAGCATGAATAGGTAACCAAATATTTTGCTGAATTTCTCAAGTTTAAAACAAATTATATCTCAAGGAAAGTATGTAGATAGAACCTACATTTTCTAACACAAATTACCCATGGGAATTTCTAACTATGGAAGAAGTTGCTAGTCCAGGCACATAGGTTAAATTAACTGGTACCATTTTAAAACCCCACAGGCCGCAAGCAATTCTAATGCAGGCTTCAGTGTATAACTCCAAAGCCTACAGCAATGGCTATCAAGAGTAAAGATTCAGTACAAGGAACTGAATTTATTAATTTTCTGATAGCATTTAAACTCAGAGGACCTTCAGCACATAACAGCAGTATGTATAAAAATCCTTTCTCTGCTTATTTACCATGAGAGCTTTTAAATTAAAGGTTCAGACAAGAAACTCAAGGGACTTTTGTCCTCAGAAGTATTATTTTTAGTTACAAACTTGATTGACATCGTGCTTAGGAAAGGACTTTCTTGCAATTAGAAAGCACTTTTTGGAAGTATATACAGACAAAGAGGTATCCAAACACATAACTTCGTGAAGCATTTATGGCCACTATTTGTTATGAGTCTATTCAGAGACTAAAGAGTAAAGTTGTACCAAGTCTTCACCAAAAACATTGCAACATCTAAACTAATCATATTAACTACTACTTAACAGAGTGTTAAGCAACTTTCTTTAGTTTGATGAGAAGCTCCAAAAGAGCAGAACAATGAGGGTTGGAAATTATTTGTAGTCAGCTATTTATCAAAGTAGCAGATTGAGATGTTTTTGTGCCCTTTTCATCACCTATAGATACTGCAGAAATTCAAGGCCTCTTCAGTTGGAGCTCCTTCAATGGAAGGAGCTTTATGTAAGAGCCCCTTTTCTGATATCAGAGTGCTGGGCTGAATTATCATGAAGGTAATGTGGGCTGAACGTATGTTCTGGCTTGGCTTGAAGTCTGCAAGCTAAGGGACAGCAACATCCTATCCGGGCCATTGCTGCAATGAATATTTGATAGCTTTTTGATGCAGAGAATTTAAATATAGATTTGGAATGTACTGTGAATTCCCACTCAGACTAAGTGTTTTGATGTCATGATTCATATGAAGTACTGAATAACTTTAGTCACTCCTCGAAGGAGCTTTTATCAGCTTGGTGTATTTGCAGTTAGTTGCTGAGTTAGGATGCATCTCATGCAGTTTTAGTGATCTAACAGTTAATTGTCTAACCTAAAGAAAAGCTTTTTTGCTTCCAAAGAAAACACTCAACCTCTCCAAAAATAAGCATTTAGGAAAACAAGTTGAAGCGCTTCCCTGAACAGACTTTCTTGTGTAACTAGCTTAAACCACATAGTTAACTAGTAGAGAACTAGTGCTGTGCAAGATAAATATGTATGCTAGTTTAAAACAGTATCTCATATCCTATTTACTGTTTAGTCAGCTGTTATGCGAATAGAGACTCGGCTCCAGCAGAAAAAAAATTATGTTGTTCTATTTTCTTACAGTTGTTGCAGACTGATAGTAGCTATATGTCACATTTGACTTAATTCACAGGGCTCCATGTTACTACTAAGGAGACAAGTATGTAAAAAATTTTCAAGACAAATGTAATGAAGAACAATGTAAAATGACAATAAATGTAATAATGAATCTTAAAATAATTTCACTCTAAATTACTGCTGGATTTCACAGCATCAAACTTCGAAGAGGAAATTTTTGGAGCTAGACAAGATAGAAGTATCATGACAGAATTTTTATGTGAAAAAAGAGTGGAGTTTTTTCAGGAAGGAGCAGTGGGAGAATTTTTTCAACTGCAACCAAAAAGGAAGGCAATGAAAGCATACTTTTCACAGCAAAGGAACGACTATGAATTTAAGCATGTAAAAGATCCTATAGTAACACTTTACAATATTAAGAGCTGAAGAAAATGTTGCAGTAACTTTTGCGTTTGCCCTATCCACAGTGTCTTCCTGCTCTGTCCCATTTTAATGAATCCATCACACTGCAAGAAGTAGGGCATGATGAGGAACAGAAATAGTAGGTTTCACTTAGTGTAGCCATCAGGAAAGGTGCTACGTGGTTATAGAAAATTAAATGCTTTCTTTTGTTTCATATCTTTTGTATGACAAGAGATAATTTTTGACAGACAAAATGGAAAACACGGGTTCAAGAGCTTTGGATTGCTATAGGCTATAATTTTATCATGTATTACTGTCAAAGTAAACCTATGTGATTTACTGGAGATGGTGAAACATCATTTTGTTCTACAAGCTGGGTAGACAACTGCCAAAACACATGATGTTCCACAGGTGAAAATCTGTAAATTCCCCACTAGTCTAATTAAAGGTGTTTTTTCAGGACCTGATAAAAATAAGAGCACCATCAATTAGAACTAAGGAGCTAGTTAATGGACTGCTTGATGCCATGAACAGGACATGGACGATTGCCTTCTGCAAGGGGATTTCAGTTTAAAACTGGAAGACAGTTTACCCAGTCCTCTTTACACAGCCTGGAAGATAGCTAGTTCTTTAATCACAAACTAATTAGAACTGATTGGCTTCATTGCTAAAATTGCTAAATTAGGGACGTTATAGACACTCTCCTTGAGCAGGTTGGCTGTACACACTCCATTGACAGCACTTCCACAGCTGCACATATCCCATCCTCAACGCAGCAAAACAGTGACAGCAAGCAACTCAAAGAAAAGTTCCCTTATGGGCAGTCCTGTCCCTTTCAGATAGAGAGAATCAATTTGCTCTACTTGCTCCCCCTGTGTGAATCAGGACAATTATCTACAAAGAGCTAAAGAGAGAGCAAAGAAGCTTGTCTGGAGATGGTATTTTGGAGGTGGAGAGAAATAGATATGCTGTCAGAGCTTGTGCAGCAAATTTGAGCATTACCTAGGCTGAGACATACTAAATTAGATGGTGCTGAACAGGATGTCTGTGACTAAGCAACAAACAACATCCAGAAAAGGTCCCCACAGTACACTTTAGGCATCTAATTTAAAAGGAGTCAAAAACCTGTTTAGCCACATAAATACCTTTAAAATTCAATACTCTATCAAAATATCTGAATCATATATTTCACACAACTAAAACCAAAGCCATCTTGAGAATCTGGGGGACTTTACCCTCTGCCAAGGGCCATCAAGAATTCATGGTTCAAACAAGTTCAATTCCTCACAGGGGATGAATCCAACAAATAAATCCAAGTCCACCAAATTCACACTTGATTTAGCACTTGATAGATACTCATCTTCTGCTTAAAAATGTTAGTGATTAGGCACTTACTCATCAATCAAATCTCTCCTTTAGGTGCTAGTACACTAATAATAATAGTAATACTATTAATGATAGTAATAATAATAAAAATATGCAAAGTACTGTTAAAGCACAGTCTTTCTCTTGATAGGAGGTACTCACATTGCTGTATTTTGCATACTTAAATCAGCAAGTCCCCTAGTATGAACAACTATTAGCACAGTAAGGCTTCAAACTTGCAATTCAGTGTACAATCTTTTAACAGTATTCTAAGCCTGCTGGAAACATGTACCCCAAAAAAGCAGATCTTTAATTGAGCCTGCATGTCATTGTAATAGTGAGACAGTGAGGACCTGCTTGGTTGTTTTCATGCACTCTGAAATCAAATGAGAAGGGCAGGAATTTTTAAGTATTCTGCTACTATGATTAAAAAAAGACCACATGTGATGAACATTATATTATCATAAGCTTATTTTAGGAACCTAAGGCTGGTCAAAAGTCTTGATCTTGAGCAAAACTGAAATGTTTCCATCTACTTTCTTATCACTAATTTTGCAGTTATGGATTTGCTTTTGAAGAAATCCAAACTCCTCTACAGAATGCCAAAATCTTGTGCAGTTCATGTTCCAATTTAACGAGTGCAGTTTGAACTCGTTTTACCAAAGCTATTTCATTTCTCCTTATTCTTATAACTTGTATCATAACCTTTAGTGTGCAGACTGATGGTAAAATTCCCCAAATCATTTAAGTGTTTCACCAGTACATTAGATGTGTAAATGTGTTTTGAGCCCTTCTAGATAAGAAACACATCATTAAACTGGAGCAAGTTCAGCAGACAGCCATCAAGATGTTCAGGGGTAGGAATCACATTCCCTGTGAGGAAAGGACAAAGGATATAGGTTTGGCTAGCCTAGAGAAGAAATAGCTTTTGGGTCAAGTCCCACAAACAGCAGATCCCAACAGGGAGATGAACCAATACTCTCCACAATGGTGTACGATGCAATGGTGTACCATGCAGGACATAATGGGCATAGCTTGAAACAAGAGCTTTAGACTGGCAGAAGCTTTTTTCTCATGATGTTGCTCACACAGCAGAATAGGCTCCCCCAAAGAAGATATGCAGTTTTTCCCCATCCTCAGAGGTTTTCAAAACCTGACTGGATAAAGTCCTAACTCACCCAGATCCAACCTCACACTGACCCTGTGTTGTGGCTTAAGCCTGGATTGAAATTAGCACCCTGTTTTGAACAAGAGGTTGGACTAGAGACCTCCTGAAGTTCTTTCCAACCTAAAATATCCCATGATCCACTATTAAGATGCCACTGCACCAGAAATGTCTTAGCCAATGACGCTGAACAATCTCAAGTGCCTACGTGCATATGCATATGTACAGGTGTGCATGCTCTTGCAGACAAGCATGTGAAAATCCACAGCAGAGGGAGTTCTGGGGACTTTTGTTGATTACTCTCTCAGTCCTTAGGTGACTAAGTACAGTTCAAAGCAAAGAGAAAACCAGGTGAATTAACATTAAAAAATATTGTTATATTTGACCTCACCACGTAAGGTATCTGCATCTTTAAGGACGTGTTACATAGATAGGGGTACACTACATTTAGTTTTGCTAGTTTGGATGCCTTTTATTTTGACTACCATATCACTTAGTGCAAGAATTGTATAGCTGACTTTTACATTCACTCCCATGAGCCTGGAATTCCATGACAGTCAGAGAGGAAAAAAGTTTACTGATGGAAAGTGATGGTGAGAACTCTGGTCTCTTTTTAAATACATTTCAAACATTTTCATCAGTAGAGAGCTCACTCACTGTCACCTCAGTGGATACCAAAGTTTCAAAGAACAGAAAGAAAAAAGCCAGAATGTGTTTTGGTAAGATCCTTTTTAAGCCCTCCTAATGATCTGCAAGTGACTTTTTTCATGACTGAAAGCATTCACAGCTCTTGGCACTGACCTCTTCCAATGGCCTAAATCATCTCATTTCCAATGGAAGTCAATTGAGTAAGGGTGATTTATGGCCCCTCCAATTTTGTCTCAAAATCTGGTATAATGTGAGAATGTCAGAGAGGTAAAGAAAAGAATTTTTTTTTAAGAAAAATTGCATTATTTTCTCTTAGGGTAGTTTTATTGCTTCCTTAAAGGAGAACGATTCTGATGTTCTCTTACTTTAATCAAAGTCACCTGAAGGGATAGAAACTCAAACACAGCCTAGATCATGTAGCTCAAGGAAGCTGTAGTCAGCCTTTCATTTTAACATTCTCCAGTCTCATGGGTACATGCAGTTACACTAAGTTAATTAGTTAGTAATATATACTAGCTGAAATACTATTCACAAGATGACCATTATTGTAAGGAATGTAAACAATATTTTGAAATTTATATCTCCCAAAAGCCATGTTAAAACCTAAATTAGATCTGATAACGGTCAGAAAGAGCAAAAGAAAAGGATGAAAGTGAAACACAGTAATATAGTAATTACCATTCAGGATGGAGACAATCCTTTTTTCTGGCTGTAATCAGTATGTAATTATGGCCCCACAAACAAGGCAACACATAAAGAAACAGATAGAAAGTAGTGCCTTGCTCTATGCTGTAAATTTGTGGTCTCTTCAGGTTTTTTATCTTCATTGCCTTTATGGACAATTGGAAATCTGTATTTTTTGGGCTGCAACTTTCTTCATCAGTGACACAAGCCAGAGGTAATGCTGTGGTGAAGCCAGTTTACTAATAAAAGCACCTTGGAGAATGACAAATAAAATTATTTATTTGTTTTAAATAAGGCAACGAATGAGGACAAAGTGAGTCCATACTGTGCTTGAGAAATAATTCAACAGAAAATCAAAAATAAAAGATTTTTTCTCTTACAAAATTCAATAATAAACATACATAACAGCTTCTTAAGAGGAATAAAAGCATCCAGTTACCTTCTGTTATGATTTCAACCTCTTAATGCCTTGGCATTGAGAAAACATTGTCAAACAAAGAGGGACAGGAACTTTATAAGCTGGTCCTTCAGATTAAAAGAATATTTTCAGAATTCCATTTTCTCCATTGATTTATAAATATTATTTGTTAGGACACTCAAGGAAAACAAGTGAAATCTTAGTGAAATCCCAGTGATGCCATTTCACATTGATTAATCTAAGACTTGGCCAATAATATTTGCAGAAAGAGGTGATAATTGAATGATTATTCGCTTCTTTCCAGTGAATAAACCTATTGATTTATTTTTTATTATTGATATATTTATTAGTTCTCATCAGTATTCAAAGTAAAAATAAAAGCAAACAAAATGTACTCTATATAGCATTAAAACTAGTTATCTTGGTGATTGGTAAAACAGGATGTTAGCTGTTACACATTTTTCCACCACAGTTAAAAATATCATTCTTAGAAACGTAAAGATATAAAGATAAAAATTACACTATCATCTATGAGAGACTGATCCCTTCTCAAAAGACGAAAATTAAGTGTACATGACATATATGCAAACATATTGAATGAATTGTACATACTGATTATATATCTACTTTTTCTCTTTTTGTTGCCTGGGAGGAAAAGATTTTATTAAGCTTTTTTAAGCTTCAGAGTTTTTGACCAATACTTTTACTATGTAGTTTTTGGTGGGAATTATTTTATAAAACAGATTACCCAATAATAAATGTCTCACAAATTAATGAAGCAGCTTTGCATACATAGTGGCAGAATCTAACCTGTATTTTACATTATTTAAGGTTTCTGGAAATAATGGTTGAGATGTTATTTGCTCATAAAAATGCAAGTATAGCTAGTTGTGATTCTTGTCATAAGAACAATGACAAGAACTGTGAGTAAGGAAGAGTCAGCTCATACTCAAAATACATGTGTACCAGCACGACATGGAAAATGTATGTGAGAGTCAGGCTGTGCACAAACTATACAATTGCCATTACAAAATGACTAAACAGGCCTGGCATTGTACTGAACAAGGTGGTTGCAATCTAGGAGACCAGACATCAGTGATTGATGCTTGCTACTTTTGAAGAAAAATGTTTGAATAGTTGTGACATGTAACGTGCCAGTGTGAAAAGCTAGTTCAAGACAACCACAGCCAAGTGAAACCAAAATGCTCTTGCCAACTGTGTAGGGAAGAACCAATTTTTTCTGCCCCAGAATGAGCCACTTTTGCCACAGAAAGTCAGAAAGAGAAGGATACAAATCTTGTAGAGCTCTGAAACACTAACCTTATTCCTAACACTGTCCCCAAGAGATGAAAAGGAAGAAAGCAGCATTTGTCATAACCACAAATTACTTCACACATTTGTCAGTTGAAGCCACTCTTTTCTATAACTCTCAGGTTGGCTCTCCAGGCTGCTGGGTTGGGGTGACACGGACAAGTCTCCAAACAACAGTTGACTTTGCCTAGGTCATATTTGGTGCTATATTGCTTTCTTCCTTTAGAAAGTTTGCAGGCAGAAATGCATAAAATCATTTGGGAAGGCTGCCTAAGAAAGGCAGCTAAATAAGAACAATGGGAGTGCCGTAGTTTAAATCCATTTATTTAAAATAAATTCCCACTATATCTGAAATAACTTCAAATTGACTTGTAAAACTAGTCTGGTTTCAGTGAAACAGTAACAAAGATCTTATAATGCAATGCACAAAATTACTATTATGCAAGGACTTCTATTTAGGTAAAACTCTCCTTGAGGGTTATCAATAAACATACCTAGCTAACCTTTTTTCAGGATTTGATCTTCAAAATTGTTTTCTGAACAACCAGTCTGCAGAAAGCATGCTGTATGGCTCCTCTAGCCAAAAACAAAGGCTATATGTGAACAACATGCCAGCAAATGAGAGCTATGGCTGAGGAGGGCTTCTTTGAAACACAGACTTGATGTATAGATGAGAACAGTGGCAAAAAGATTGATAACTCTTCTTAATAGTCCCATCAGTCCCCTCATGCTATTAGGATGTAACTGTTTTAGTGGACTCATTGGCATCACTTCTGGCTTCATGGGACTGAGGTAAGGCTAATTTTTTTCAAACCACAGTTCTCAATTTCTAACTCAAAAATAATTATGTCTATCAGTAAACTGACCTGATGATCCTGATGTCACCAGAATATTGATAGCTTTTAATTTCTACAGCACTCAGAATCTCCTTTGGCAATATCACACACACACTAAATAAAATTATTCACAAGAGTCACCTTTTTTTTTTTTAAGCCTCCAGTGCCAATAGCTGCTCCTGAAACAACTCGGTATTTAAGAGAGGGAATACAATAAGGGATGTGGATTTTTTTTTTTTTTTAATTTTAGCATTCTTATTAGTACAATCAAAGCATCTTACTATTTTATGTCTCTTTGTTCTACTCTTATTAAAGGAAAAGGGCGGTCTTTTTTTAAAGAGTTTAACCATTTATTCTTTCACAAAAAATTTTAATCCAATTAAAAATAACATATTAATCCCAGCATGCAACCACAATAACATGACTGTGGATATAATTATTAATATTGATAATAATATAAATTTTAAATGTGTTGTGCATTGTACCACCGATGCTAGAAAAGTAGCACATTAATCAAAATTACCACACTTGTTACCAGGAGACAAAACCAGTTCACCAGGTAAGAGTTTCAGGACACCCCTCTGCTCTACTGCTGTTTAACTGCATTAAGTTCACAAGCAAGGAGTGTTGTGATTTGAGCTTTTATAATTCATCAGAACACAGACTCTCAAAAGAGAAAGTCTGTTTAGTCCATCTCTATCATCATACTGACAGTAGGAACACAAAATAGCCTGTGGCTCTGGGTGAGTTAATTATCTACTTTTTTCCCCTAGGACACCGTCTTGAAGTACTAACACATTAACCTTGTGGACTGTTCACTTAGACCTTCTGCACAGCATGAGATTACTACTAGTCTCAACTGGTTAGTGTCAACTTCCCTGCTCTCTGGGGTCACCCAGGTCACTCCTCATTGCCTGGAAGATTAATTTCCCTCTTAGGGACAGAATAAGCTTAAGCATACAAACACTTGAATTAAGTGAACACTTGAACATATTCTAGAAGAAGGAAAAACTACATGAATCTGATCTACTGTTTGTTCTGATAAAAATGGGACACTATCAGCAAACAAGGTCTTTTCTTCACTAGAATATATACTCATATCTATTCTAGATGTGTATCAAAATACCTATTGTAATGAAAAGAACGAACTCTTCAAAAATGTACTTTATGGTTTCCAAACACCATTGAATGTTATAAAGGTTTCTTTATGTATAGATACAATACATTTATATACAATATAGGGGGTGAATCTTCATCCACTGTAAGTCACCTGTATTTATAATTTCTTTGCAATGCATTATATAACTATCCTTCTAGTAAGATAGTGATTTTCCAAGCTGCATCAAATGCAAATGCAGTAAATGTTTATCAGACTATTTTAAGCACAATACACAGATTTTAAGAATAAATATATAATTTCCCAGTTCTGACCACATGTTTTGGTACAAGCTTCTACTTTTCACTTTTCAGCTACTTTGGACAATGGAAAGAGTTTCAGCTAATTTACATGTTGGCTCTTGGTGTAAATACTACACTATTGAGAGGGACATTGATTCATTTAACTGTGGAAGTATTGCTGTGTAGCTCCATGGAAAGACAGGAAATCTTTTAGTTCTTTCAGTTCTGAAGTATTGCTTGGGTTTGCCTTTTAATAGATATTTTCTGATTATATTCTTGTTAGTGAAGCCATAATAACATTCTACTTAATTAAACTGTAAGTTTTGTAAGACAGATATAATGTATTACTAATATAAGCATATTTTCTGAGCAGGACAGAGAGAGATTGCATTTAGCTTCGTTTCAGAGTCCTCATCTTTTTTAATTTAAGAGCCATTTTCTTGGTACGAGTGGGGAAATCATTGATGGCTGATGAGCATGTGAGCCAGAAGCTTTTAGATCCCTATGCAGTCTGCTGAATAGTGTCCTTCATCAGAAGCCAACATCTTTGTCAACATATCAGAAAAATTTAATCGAGACATCTGACCTTATACCTCAAAGGAAGAAAGTGATAAACTACTGAAAGATATGGACAGTGGTTTACATTAAGCCCTAATAAACATGGCTTTGCAAATTTTAGAAATTTTGCTTCCAAGCTCTCTCAGCACATATCTGCCATAGAGTTTCTGGGAAATACAGTAAAACTAGTATCATGTCTCCTTAAAGTTTAAATTTTTCAGGTTGCTCAGTGAAACATTTGGTTATGAATATCCATAGGAGGCCAAATAATCTCATAAGGCTGGCTGAAAATTTGATCCCAAAGTTGTCTAGCTTCAGAATGAGCAAAATTTGGTCTTTACTAGAAAGAATTTTTGAAAACAAAATTATGCAAGACTCAGTCATATCTAGATACTGCATGACACCTACGGTGACTTAAAATAAACTCTATCAAGAATACTTCAGAAAGGAGACTGCACCAGTAGTAGAATTCCTGAGTTTAGGTGATTTACTAGCTGTACTTTAGCTACCCTTTGAATGACACACTTCTAACAAATTCAGTAAGATAAACAGCAAGTCCAGCCATTTACATGACATATTGTGAATAACACAATCAATTAGAAGGCAGTTCAGCTTTTACTGAAATTATTATGGATATGTCTTCAGCTTTAATTCCCACAAATATTTTGATACTATTTTGGAGGGATACTATTTCTCCAGTCCAAAATGAAACAGGGAAAGATGATTTTTTTTCTCTTAGAGTAATTTCTAATTATTAAGAGTAATATTATTAAAGTATATTGACAGGTCTCTCATTTCACTCAGTTCTAAAGTAAAATTTCTCACTCATTAAAACCCAAGAAGCACCCTATTAGATCCTCTAAGTCAACCTACTAGACAGAAAATGAGTTTTAAAATAATGAGCTACTGATTTAAGATTAATGCTTGATTAGCTTTGTGAAGTTGATAATAGTGACTCTTACACAGACTTGCCAGAATTAATGGGCCATACAAAACTGACACAGAAAGGGCAGCCATTGCTCAATTATTTTCATTAGAACTTCCTTATTTAATGATGGAGTGTCATGTGAAGCATGGTATGCTTCACTTTCACTTGAGATTTGGAAAATATGACTGTCAAAAAGAAAGTATCATGGCTCTTTCTCATCTATACCACAATATTATCTTATTTTATGGTTTTTAATGTGGCACATATTTCAGAGATTGTAATGGGTACAGGGAAGCAAAAAGTTTAGGAGTTAAGAGACAAAAACTGGAAAAAACCACAAACTGTACACAGGAGTATAACTTTCTCTGTATGTCCTTCTGACTTGATAATGAATCAAAGTTACAACGTAAATAAACTAGTGTTTGGCTTTGCAAGACCAGAATGAGCCAAGAATGCATTATAGATGTCAATGATACAGGGCTAAGTGTATCCACTCTATCCAACAAGGAGGCATACATGGGGTGTTCTTCAGGTGGGAGGGATTTAAATTCTCCTCTCTTTACTCCACAAGGCTATTACATTTATTACTGGTTTGGATTCATCTCAAGTTCGTGGCCAAGAGAAGATGCTTAAGGAAAGCAATTACACTGTCCTTATTTCATTACTTCCACAGACTTAGACTTACAGGTAATATGGAAAAATCAGTAAAGAACAGAGAAAAAGAGACTATTCTGGATTATGGTTGCAGCAGTCATCATAAACCTTCTGGGTATCTGACATATCCTCAAAATAGCCCACCTTCCTCGCTAACAACTTTCCTTCAGATTCAGTGGTCTAGATAATTCAGCCATGGTACTCTGAATGCTTTAATAAGTTTATATATATATATATATATATATACACATATTTATATAAACACACACATTTGCATTCTATTTCCCTGTGTACTCTCCCAGAGGAATAAGGACTTTGAGCAGAAGGACAGTCTCATTAACCTGCCTTTTTATAACCGGATTCTGTGTAAAGGTTCCAGCCCTGTAAAAGTCAGTGTAGTTGTACTACAGATAGAAATGAGGTGAGTGCTAAGTACATAGCTTTTTAATGTATTGAAGTGCTGAAATTTTTCATTCCTTTCCTCCTTATTCCCATCCTGCATGGCTTATTCTGACTGATGCAAACTGTGGCAAAAAGAAGACAAAAAGCCAAGGCTGAGGTACTCCCATAAACCCCTACAGCTGCTCAGGTCTCCCAAAAGCATTGGTCTGGCACAGCTAAGTTGCTGGTTTTTTCCAAATGTTTAGGTACCCAGAGAATGAGAAGTAACCCATGAACACGTCACCTTCCCCAAGTCTTTGTACCAAGTAAAATACTGTTATCTCAGAAGCCTAAGGATTCTGAATGTAGGATGAACTTGTAAGCAGCCAGCTGAGATGAGTTTATGGCTGCTTTCTTCTGCAGAACAGTGATAGTACCCGAGGTAGACAAAAGCTCTTGCAAAAATACTAGTGCCATCTATTTAGCTTTGATAGAGGAAGAAAGAAGCTCAGCCACGCTTAACTAAATTACAGTGAACACTGAGATGTGAATATGCTGTCAAAGTTAAATGAAGTGTTATGCAGAGATAATATTCTCCTTCTTTACAAAGACCCAGAGCTAATCAAAACAATTAACTAAGCTATTAACCATACCAAACATACTGACTAGTACTGTTTAGTACTCATCTCCAAAGAATTTCTAATTTTTCTATGATTATGGAAGAAGGAAACACATTAAGTGTGGCAATTGAAAATTGTGATTATTTTAGAAGCATCTCTGATGAGTGTGTAGGAGACCTAATAGTAAAGGAATTATCGAGAGCAGACAAGTTGGTACTAGATGTGTCAGCCTGACACTGTTCAGGGGGGTGAGCTGTAAAGTAGGTCGAGAATTAGTCCTTTTCAACATAAAATAATGCAATTTTTACCTCACTTAAATGTTAAGCAAAGTACTTTTCTTACTAATATTCTGTCTTTGATTAGTAGACAGCAAAAATAATGTGGTAGCTCTTGTCCTGACTTACTCTAAGAAGATCAGTTAGAGGACCCTGTTTCTACCAAATGGCATAGATTATCATCAATTACTAATTTATTAAAGTTCTGTATGGAGTTTCAAATTCTTAATAAACATGCAGCAATCAAGTTTTGTAAATTACAGACCCATCTGGATGTCAAGTATTTTTTTTATTTTAAAGTGATTTTCAGCATATGCATGATTTGGCAAGGATCTATGGGGTTCAGCTAACATGCCATTTGAATGGGAAAAGACAGAACTAGTCAGCTTTTTCATATCTCTGCCAGATCTCAACTGCACCTGAGCCTAGCATTTGAAGTGGAGGCTCTTTGCACTTTTACTATTTATCTTCTCTTGATCTAATGCAAGACTGGATTTTTAAGTAAGAACCTCTCCTTAAGGGAGAATTCTATTTCAATTATATTGTCACTATTGTTGTGATACAAAGCGGTAACATGACCTTGTGCTGATTCAAAAGCTGAGTTATTTTGGGCACAAAATGCTGTATAATGAAAAATACTTTACATTACTGTAATTCTAGGCACCTTTTGAGCAGCCCTAAGTTAACAAAACCCACACTCTGTAATGTTATGTCTCTTTTTTAATCAGAGAAGTCAAACATCAATGAAGATACTTCATAAACCAAATTGACATATGGCTCTTCTCCATCAGTCACCTCACTAATCTGTCCAAAGTTATGGATTAAAGGAAAAATGTGAAATCAACCCCACAGGGATGTCTTTCCATTCAAGAACCATAAACTTGCTCTGAAAATTCAGAGTGATTGTTTAGTTTTCTCACTCATATAGACTTGACATCTGTAAAACTACCGGTAGTTTTAGAGAAGCCTCATGACCAGTTGTTCTGCTGGGAATTGGATATTTAGGTCTCAAAGGCAGCTCCAAGAAATTCAGCCACAAAATACAGAGCTATCAAGTATGATTTTAAGTGTGTCTGGTCTACCTTCATGAAGAATGGAAATTGTAGGTTCTGCAACAAATAGATGGAAATAAATGTTAAAAAGACTGAGTCACAACAAATTGGGTTTGTTTACTGGGTGTATTTTTTTTAATAAATAGGACAAAAGAAAAGCAATCTTGATAACTTTGTGAATCTATCCTGCTCCTCTAAGCATTAGTCTTTACCTGTCATTTCAGTGATAGAGGCCCTGTAAGACATTCATTGTGTCACTTTTATATTAGTATGTAATAACATAAATTCAATCCTCAGAGTAAAAAGAAACAAATATGGAAAAAAAAATCTAAGGTCCAGGAAATTATGGTAGATTGAAAAAAAAAAAAAAAGTTTTGGTTAAATCCTGGAAGCTGCAGTATCTGAAGGTCAAACAAGTAGTGCTGCACAGATACTGTTGGTGATGGGTAACAATAACACTAATACCAAAGTACTTTTCATTTAGGAAAGCAAAATGCGAAGACAAACTTTAAGAGGGTCGGGGGACGGGAGAAATGGGCTCTTTCTGCAACTTTCTGTGTTATGGGAAGCTCTGTGCCCCCCAAAGTGTGAGAGTTATAAAAACTTCTGAAAAAAGGGTAAGTGCAGCGAAATCGAGTCCAGAAGACATTCAGTTGTTAAGACTGTTTCAGTGAAACTGGCAGACCTCTGAGAATCCTTTGCCTTTTTCTACTCTCTAGCCTGTATAAAACATAAAACAAAACGGTATTTTTTGCACAGATTACACATTGGCACCCAGCATGCAGTACTTGAGAGCATACGGATGATAGCTGGCCATGCAGATCAGATTAGTCTGGAGCATTTGGGGAAAAAATCTGCCAGTCAATTCATCAGCAGAGAGACTGCTGGAATGAAGAGAGGCATTAGGAGGATGCTAAAGAGGAGAAAAGGAGAAAAGAAGTTAATGAGAGGTGGATTGTAGCAGATGTAGTGGAAGAAGAAAGAAGAAATAGAACAGTACTGCTAGGCTGAAGAGAAATGAGAATAGCAGCAAGGATAAAGCTGAGAGAGGGAGAAACTCTTGATTACTGTATATCTAGATGTTGTTTTGGATTTCTGTGCTACTTAAACGTTTGAAATGATTGGTTGTAAATCTGAATCAGAGTTTAAATTATATGAATGCTGCTATTCTGATTCACAGCTTGTTAGAACTGAGGAAAAATACCATGTCCTGTACTAAGAGGGACTCTTTATATCTTAGAACCTGTTTCTACTGTTAAACTGTTATTTTTCAGATTACATTATTGCTGTGAAGTTCCAGACAACATTAGAATTTAAAACCAGTACAAAATACTTGGAGTCACCAAAAAATAATTTTAAAAAAGGAATCTCAGAAAGTGATATATCCCTTTGAAAATCCTCATATGCCCAGCAGAATGCTCAGCCTCCTAATATAACCACATTTGTTTTATAACCACTTTTTTCCAGAAAGAAGAATAACATGATCTTAATGTTTAAAAAAAACTCACTTACAAATCTGCAATAGCTATAAACACAATCAGCTGCCAAACGCAGCAGTAGCCAATTACAACACTGAGTGCAGGAATGAGCTAGAGCTGTCCATTGGCATCTTCTTCCATTTTGCTTCATCCTCAAGGTTGAATATTCTAAAATCGTTCTTTTCTTTCAGCACCTGGTGGTGGTGCTGTTGCTCCTTGCTGTACAGTAGCTTAATCTCCAGGTTTTACCTGGGATATGACCTCGAATTTATTAGAGCTTGTTATCTAGCATACAGTGCTGGAGTAATATTGGTATATTGTCCCCACTTCTTGGTGGGCTGTTAATTCAGGTGACCCTGCACTTCCATAGGTATATGTTAAACATTTGAAAACTCTCCTAGAAAACGACCTTCTTTTGTAATTAGGTTATAACAAACAAACAAACAAACGAGCACAAAAAAAGCCAGCTTAAAGAGGGAAAATTAGATATTAGGATGAGAGAAAAAAGAAAGGGAATTGATCAAAAGTGTTTGAGTTGGAAAAGAAGGCAAACACACTGTATTTGGGACAGTATCATATCTAATCACTCAGGCAGTTTTCCAGAGAGGAATTTCACTCATGTAACTATTCCTATTTAGTTCAGAGAACTAAACTTGCTCATTTAGGTGACTATAGAGATCATAAAAATGCAGAGCTGTAAATAGCCCCCAACCTGCTGTGAGTGTGCTCATAACCAGGAATTATAATTAAGAAGACAAGTGAGTGCTATGTCTGAAATATTCTTGCCAGTGTTAAACACAGTATAATACCTGCAAAAATTTACAGACCAGAATTTCCAGCATTTTATAAGACAGCTGAATTCTAACAGAAGAAATTGTTTGTTATGAGTATCAGGTATACATCACAGTAGATGAAAAGCTTGCTTCAAATGTAAAAATAAACATTGCAGGCTGAAAAAAGTTAAGCCATAGCAACAAGAAAATCTAAAATGAAAAAAGCAGCAGTTATGTAAATTTGCAAAATCCTGCTAATTATTTAACCTTATTTTAAGGAAAGCAAAACAAAACCCAAACAAATCCAACAAAAAAGTTCTGCTAAGTTAACTCTCATTTAAAAGTTCTCATATATATGAGCTAAGGGGTACATAATTAAAATGTATGAACAAATATGAATTAAATAGTAGCAATGGCTTTTTCATGCTTTGCAAATCATCTACATGTCAAAATAGAACTATCCTATTAAAGAAAAAAAGCAAACACAAAAGACAAAAACATGACTATGTCAAGCAGGACCAGATTGGCTCTTATGGACTCTAGGTTTGATGTTAGGGTACCAGTTTGGGAATAACACTATGAGTTGAGAATCTCAACCTTCATTTAAAAAGTGGCTTTCATTGGTAAGAGCTTAAAAACAGAAATTAGGATTAATTAATGGCCATATATGCAGATAACTCCAAGGGATTTAAACTATAGCACTGAAATCAGTCATCATGGAAAGAGCAGAATCACACCCAAGTAAAGGGAAGCAAGCAAAATGAGGTTTGGTGTCCTGTATTATCTAATACCCTGAATTCTGTTCTTCAATTGTTGCTGACTTACATCATATCTCCCTTCTTTCTATTTCTCAATAACAAATGCAGTTAGAAATACTATACTGAGTGATCTTGCTTTTGAAGCACATTTTCCTCTTTCACATACACACACACACCCCCCACTCTACTTCTTTGCTGGTGCACATTTACTATCCACACAAACTAGACAGTCCTAAAGCTCTAATAAAATCAGGAAGACAGAAAGTTCAGGGAGGATGAAGGAAATATAAAAATTGGCTGGGGGGGGAGGGGGGGGTGGGGGTGGTTAGGGGCATAAAAAAAGCCCATGTAGCTAGAAGAAATAAAACCAAAAGAATAATGACTTGTAAGAGGATATGACTATAGTGATCATATCTTTCAAAACATTCAATGTTGAGAGAAAAGACAAAGCAACAAATGTGACAGTAGCATCATGAGCAGGAAGAGGCACAGTGATGATGTGAATGGAATGGCTATGTACCTTCACAATTGTATCTACATCACCTGAGAACAAATTCAAGCTCTGAAAGTGCCAGTGTTAATTTGAAGAAAGGAGCTGCATCCCTCTCTATTAGTCACACTCAAATCCATGCTTGTGTAGTAGCATCCTTCCTTGTTTTGAACATCCAGCATGGAAAAAACCATTTCTTCTGGCAACCCTGTGACTATATGTCTGTGTCAGGGCAATTCTTTCTTAAAGTGAACTGGGGTGATACATCCCTTCTTTGGTACTGCAGTTGCACAATTTGCATTATAATGGCATGGGATTTTTTTACTTCTCACCTAAATAAAGCGCCTAAAAAAGAATAAGAAAATAGGAATTTAATAGTCACTGACACCCTTTGCAAGCACTTTCTCATTCACCAACAAAATAAACATAACATTTTTAACACCAAAAAACTCACAGGCAATCAGCTCCAGAATTTTAGCTAAATAAAAAATAGAAATTAGTATTATCCATTCCTAAAGTTTGTGATTCTTTTGAATTGATTCGTTTGCAGTGCAAAGCCCTGCACCTGGAGAGGAACACTCCCATGAAGCAGGAACTGCATGAGTCATGAGTCATAAAATAAAATATAGAAAATTGAAAAAAGGATTTTCTTTGTCCAGGGGAGCTGCATTTGGAGCATTCTAACATCCCATTCCCCCAGATCAGGCAAAACAGAGAGACAGAGGCAACTTTATAGTTGAAAACAAACCATCAGATTCATAAATTAGATTCCGTGATCTAAGAGCCTACATTTACCAGGAATTTAAATCAGTGACCCATGAGACCTCTTCTGAGCTTTTATCTTACACAGATATTTTTTCTGATTGTTATGAGTAATTGAGGATTGCTGCCATACCACAGAACAGGAACCAGTTTAACGTAAGGTCATTGCCTTTGATGTATATTTTTATATTTCTACATAGTAAAAACACTGAGGGTTTTGTGAAGAATTAAGTTGTGATGAAAAATACCTTTTGATAATTATCCATAAAGCTTCCAACCTATAAAACCAGAAAATGTTCAACATCAGGCCTCAATGCACAAGAAAGTGCATGGAACAGCCTCTTTTAAAGTATAATTTTCTCTTAGTGTGCTTTGTTTTAGCTCGGCTTGCCAAGCCTTTCTAATAAAAACATTTTTTCACTGTGTGAAATCAGTGTATGCCTTCCAAATAAAATTATGCACAATGTCAGGTAAATGTAGTAAGATAATCATAGTTTTTATATTTTGATTAAGGTACCTCAAACAAAATTTGAGTTCAATTACCTCATTTTCTTGTAACCATGTATAAGACGGATTCTGTAGTCTTCCCCATGATGTGCTGTGGCCATAAAACTGACATGATAGGCAGAATCTCCTTATTCATTTAGGAAGATAATGATATTGTCCCATTAGGAATCATATCAATCTTGGTATTGAGTAAGATACATTGTTCTGTCAGTAGAAAAGGATGTGAGAACAGGCAACTGGAAATGAATTCCCCTAGAGAAGCGTAACAGCAACCTCAAAGCAAAGTATTTCTGGAGATCAGTACAATGCCGTCCTTTCCTCACACGCTCCTGCTTGCAGCCACTCGGGATATTTTCGTGATTGGAACAACACTAATCCACAGCACCCAATCACCTCTGCCTCTCTTTCTACGTCGGATCCAGCAAGAGCTGAGACATTGCTTGCAAGCATGAGGGGGAGCTGGCAGCAGCAGCTGCTCTAGTGCCTGGAGTCAGGAAAACGCTCCTGGCTGCAATCTCTGCTGATGGACACAGAGACGATCCATGTGGTCTGGGGAAACACACAGACAATGGTTTGGGAAACCTTTTTAGACTATGGAAGTCTCCTGTCCCCTGAGGAAAGTAACAAACCCCTCACAGTACTCAGGGTGTTCTGTTTACCTCTTCAGACACAGCTGCTTAGCATTGAACCAAATCCTATTTTCCTGCTGGCACAAGATGGAGCAGGTCTCCCACACAAGCATTGATAAGCTGTGAAGAGCTCCCCATGCCTTAAAATGACAGGTACATGGTTAAATCCTTATCAAACAATGAATTCGGTCAACAGAAGTAACTCACAACAGCTGAAGAGCAGATGTCTTTGACTCTGCAATGGGGCCAAAGCTGCAGAGGTCAGATTCATCACAAATTCATCCACAATGAGGATAGGTTTTTTTTCACAGAACACTTTGCAACTCAGAGGTTAGATGTGCCCCTTCCATTGCCTGTTGCCATTCCGACTAGGGTCAACTCTTCTGTCAGAGAAGGCAAGTGATCTCGTGCTACCAAAGACAATTATTTCAAATTTGTTGCTAAATGATTTCTGGTAAAACCAGTGTGATGAGCTACTAAACACTCTGTTCATTAGCTGTCATCCAGCTTGACATTTCCATCTTTCAAGCAGTATTGCAGAAAATCAAAGATATGCAGGGCTGTGCTCCAAAAGCTGCAGAGCCAGCCATACTGTCTTCAAGAAAAGGGACTACAAAGGCTATTGTTAATGGAACATGGAAGATTACAGTAACCCACAGGCAGATAAAAAGTGTTTGAAAATTAATTCTTCATATGCCCTTTAAGCACACGGTTAGGCAACTAACATTAATAAAACAGAATAAGAACGTAATAAAAAAGAGAATAATAACAGAACTTAATAATAAAATAAGAACATAATATTCTGGAGACAGAATAAGAAAAAAAAGCCTTGGCACAAATGACTGGTCTTCTGCGGTGGCACTTTAAAAAGTCATCCTATGTAAATATGGTACTCTGTACCCATGTGGCAGTAACTATTTATAGAAAATAGGTGAAAGTAAAAAAGTGCTTTTTAACTGAAGCCCTTTAGGACAAAATTGTCATACCAATATATATGCAAAGGAGATAATCACTATTCTATAGTACATTATATATGTTATGTTACAATACTTCTTTAATTACTGTTTACATTACCTACTTTAGTCTTTAAGCCATCAGATATTTGAATCATCTTCTGCAAGAGTTTAACTGGATTCCTACCTTAGGTACCCTCTACAAAAACTGAAGAGAGTGTTCTGTTTTCTTCCTGTCCTTTTAGTTGAACTAACTAAATATTAAAAAAAAACAACTTTGTTTTCATTTCCTAGTTTTATTTGTTTCTTTTGAGATTTCTCTTTGCCATGGATTTTAAAATCAATAATTTCTTGGTCTATTTAGAAAACACAAAACCTACTCTAAAATGCTTTAAAATCTTTACAATTTTTTAAAATTTTCCAGTTTTCCTCCAGAAGACAGGTACATAGTGTTTGCCAGTACCTGCTTAAGTGTTAAATGCGTCTATTGCTTCCAGCTGTCCTACCATCCATACCTCACCTCTTTTGTATTGTCACCTTCTGTATGTGACATGACAGGGATGACACAGATATCGATGTATTGAAAGAAATGTTTGATGCCTGTGATTTAATCCCTGGATCAGAAATTGTGTTCCTCCGTGTGCTGTTTATACTGACCCACTCAGGGCAATTCCTCTCCACTGGCATTATTAGACTTCAAACTGACTCCCACAGCTTTCTAAGAAAATAATTGCCAGCTCCTGAGATCCTTCAGAAACCACAAGCAGAGCAAGCATACACACTGTGGCACTCTTAAACTTGTGCTGCTCCTTAAGCAGGAGAGGTCTCAGTGCTAAATAACTTCTACAACTAGTTATGGTTAAGTTTTCATTTAGCAAAGGAAAATGTTGGATAATTCATTAAGAATAGGAAATATAATTTTTAAAATGGTAAATACAAAATATGTAAAATATTCTTAGGACTTAACAGTCAGCTGACTCTGTTTTGCTCCTAGTTATTAACTGGTGCATCTATCTCAGTGATGAGACTTTGGAACAATTCTACCACCTTCTCCTGAAATTCTGCTTCCCTTGGCTCTCCATCTTTGACCACTGTACAACTTTAGTGTCTTATTGAGGAAGTCAAGCCTGCAAATCTGCTGCCTTCAGCCCAGCTCTGCTCAGAACAGACCCTGCTCTAAGAAAACCATCTTTCATCAGAGATCCTCTCCCTTCTTTGTCTTTCAACCCACTTGTTCACTTGTTTGGTTTTTTTCATCAGCAGGACAAGCAGTCAATATTTATATAAAAAAATAGTTGTGACGAAAATGGCTTGGTGAAATCTCAGTCTATATTGAGTACCCAATTGCTACCCTCAGCTTACATGAACCAATCCTTCTACAAGTGCCATCTAAGCTACTTACATTCTTTGCAAGGGAAAAGGGCTGTTTGATTCCAGGATCTCAGGTGTAAAAACTGATTGCCAAATATAGATATCTAAATTATAGTTACAGGACCTTCAAATGCAAATACCATTGCCATTAAAGAACTGTGGCATTTTTTTAGAGACTAATTTGCTAGGCACTTAGTATTTCAATACAGTTAGCTGTACTGAACAGAGTTCCAATCTCAATTTCTCTCCTGCTTCCCTTTGGAGATGGATTATAAAAATGCTGATTTCTCAGAATCACAGAACATGCTGAGTTGAAAGGGACCCACAAGGACCATGGAGCCCAGATCCTAGTCCTGCACAGGACCATCCCCAGGAATTACACCATGTGCCTGAGAGCACTGAGCTCAGACAGGGCTGGTGCTGTGACCACTTCCCAGGGCAGCTGTTCCAGTGCCCAGCCACCTCTGGGGGAAGAACCTTTTTATAAACATCCCCTGGCACTTCTCTCCCTTGCACTATGGATGAGGAGGCTTCTGCTCCCTCTTTCTAAACTTTGAATTTTTCTATCTAGTACGTAAGTTTGAACATACTGCCTATTTCAGACTTCTTTGCAGGAAGGATCATTTTCAGCATTGTAGGACCAAGTGACATGCCTGCTATTAGATTCATACGTTTGAATCTTCAAAGAGTCTGCACAAGAAATGCTAGCAGCACAAATGACAGATTTGGGACCCAACATTTTCTTCTCTTCCTCAAATTTTGTGAACATTGTAGGCCCTCAAGTTAGATTTCAGGAGTTGCTAAGATTTTTTTTTATAAAGTAATTTTCTTTTGAATAATTTGATGGATCTGTGATCTAAACCACATTCGTAGATTTTTCACAGGGATGACAGATCAGTGATTTCCTCTGACACTAAAAAGTAGCCATTATCTTTTACAGTTTAGTCATTTTCAATATTCAGTCTGCATTTATCTAATTCAAAGAAAAGACACATATCAATGAGAATTTCTAAACATTTCTACATTCCTGCTAAGATCTCTTTATGTGACTTTGCATGCAGTTAAGTTTATTCCTATCCATATAAAAGCCTGATGGTTATATTTCTGCACAGTAAAACCCAAATAAATACTGAGAGTCATAAAGAGTTCCTTTTATTTCTTTAGGCAGTGTACTAAAGCAGTGCAGAAAAAGCTAATAGGTTCTGCAAAGCCATTGCTTTTTGCCCTTGTGCAAGTGAGCAGGACAGGAGAGAGAGTGACTGAAAAATTATTGTGACAGGCTCTCAGCTGGCCATAACTCTGAAGTTGGAACCACTGTACTCTTCCCTTAAAAGTGACCAGACTAAAGACACGAAAATAGCTTGTGGCATCAATGATTTATTAAAGCACACACTAAAACAAGTGACTTTTCCATGTCCAGTTAAGTATAATATGGTGAGACAGAGTAAAATAAAAGGGTTTGCAAACAAATCTTTCCCTTATTCACTGTACCTCACAGAGTAGGTACTTCCATTCTTGTTTTCTAGGTCAAAAATTTTTACCAGCTTCCTGGACTGCAACAAATTTGCTGTGGTCTTCTCAGGGTCCCCATCAGGTTCCCCTTTCCTTCAAGGAAGCTTCTGCAAGCCCGTCTGTATATTTCTGCCAGCTCCATGCTCCCCTCAGGAGTTTCTCAGCCTGTACTTGTGCAGGAGCATCCCCACTTATGACATTTATCACTCCCCGTCTGTCCTATCTCACTCTCCCCCATAACCATGTTCAGTTGTCCCCAGAAAAAAAAAAAAAAAGCATTTTCTTGCTTGTACCATGATACTGGTGCTGTAGCAGTGTGAGCACTGCTGACAGGCAGCCTTCCTGCCTGCTGCTCAGCCACATTCCTTCATGTACACATACAGTAAAATGAGTGGGAGAGGGTATTTATCACAGTTATTTCCAGTGACTTATCTGGCCCGTGTGCAATTAGCACACAGTTGCATGACAACTTATCATACTTATTATTTTGAAAATCAACATGTCATTGACCTCTTCAGGGCTGGAGGGAGGGGACATTTACATTAAGACTGACTACAGATCCCAGCTACAGCAGCAATCTTGTCCAAAGAGCAGTCACTTGTTCTCTGTAAGTTTCCAAGGACGCTGTAAGGCAAACCAAGTTGGCAATCGCTGTTTCTCTGAGGTAAGAAGAACACTGTCTTTTAACACTCTCTGTAGCAAGAGAATGACTTTGGGCAGCCTCAGATTTGGACTCCAGTACGAACAGAGGCTTCTCTTTGAAAGGACATAAGAACCTCATTTACTTTGTGCAAATAGAAGTGCCTTGTATTGCAAGCGCCAGGAAATACTCCTTCACAAGGAGGCACAGTGCTGCCAGTCACTGGTATCTTCACTCTTAAAGAATTGGGTTTCTCTGGACTCAGAAACTTATGAAGGTACTGGGGAAGATGGGGGCTGTCACTTGAAGGACTGCTTGTATCAACAAACTGGAGATGCCATGAGAAATTTCAACCAGCATCAGGCTTTTTAGGTTTTTCCAAAGTAGGAAAAAGACAACAAAGACTGACCTACAACATTGTTGTCTCCCTAACTGCACCAAGCAGTCCAAGAACAAGTCATACATTACTGCCAGCTACCCTGCAAAGGAGAAGAGGAAGACAACATGATCAGAATGTGCTATGCCACTGTAAAAAAATTAGCTGTATTTATTTTCCTCTTAAACCAATTGATATTTTGTACTGAAGATAAGCTTTCTGGATATTATTTTTAAGGATATGACGGCTTTCTGCAACTGCTTTGAATTGAAATTTTTGTTTCATGGTGAGAACTTTTAACATTAAAAAATAGCTTTACTTGCTTTTCTAAGCCCAGTTACATTTTTCCCCTTAAGCTCTTTGGCTCTTTGGCTCTCCTTTATAGCTGCAAGGAGAAGTATGTTATTATTTTTGGAAAGGTAGCTTTTCATATTCTTTCTTTATTACTTACCTTAGCCTCTTAATCTTTTCTGGATATGTTTGGGTGTTTTTTTCTTCTGGAAGTTTATTTATCTTTTTCTCTGTACAATATGTTCTGTACTTCCAAACCTGCTAGATACTAATTTTACTTAATTATCTCTCCTTAAAAGTTCACCCTCTTAAAATTATTATGTTTCAGGTTCTGGGGCTTTCACAAAATACATTAAAGCATTCATCACATTTTCCTTTTCTTTTCTCTCTCGACATCAAATTGCCTTTAATGGAAAAAAGAAAAAGGAAAAGAAAAGGAAGACTTAACATCTAATTATTAAATGGAAGGGAATAAAATACATTTAATAATGTGTTAATAGATAGCACACATTTTTAATTAAATTTTAATATGGAAAAAAGCACAGTATTTTTTTAGTATAGATGGAATTGCAAATCTTATTTATGTATCAGTTGCCAGATTTACTGAGCTATTTCAGAAAAAGCTCAAAATTTTAATATAGATGGTATCTTCCACTTTAGTGAATATTAGTGTATGAGATGATTACTTAGACTGATATGGCATAAAAATGAAGTTTAGTGTTTGCAATCAGGTTGACAATGTAGTCATCGTAGGTGAAATTTGCAAAGGGTGGATCAGCCATGTAAAAGCCCTCACACCTTTCAGTTATTTACCTTCTAAATTTCCATGAAGCTATAAAAGTGGTGCCCAAGCACCAGTTTAGATCTGTGCTGGAGTCTGGCATTCTGGCTGCACCAGGGGAAGGTCCCACCCACAGGGGTCCCACCCTGGACACCAAGTTGTCTATGATAGGATGAGGTATGAGACACAAGAGGTCACAGTATCCTGGACTACTTTTGTTCCTGACAAAACTTGACGCCTGATAAGGGAGAAACAGTATTTTTGAGATAGAAGTACATCTTCAGTCCCATTCCTGCTCCTGGCCTTGCAAGACTTTGTGGCATAAACATGGATTACACTTAAGTTTTTATGGGTTACACTTGGGCTTTTAGTGGAGCCCGTAAGTTGCATCTGTCCTGAACATGAATTCCTTGTTTGACAACAGAGTCAAGACAATGATTTTTGTTAGATTTCTGGAGGCATTTGTCTTTCTTTATGTCTATAAAGGCATCTAGGCAGATCAATAGCAGTTTCCTTTCGCTTCAGACCTATTCACACTGTTTTTATGTACATTACCAGTCCCACAGATGTTTAGGTCCTTAAAGTCCACCTAAAGACACCGTATAGGAGGTCTTGCTCACAGTCTCTAATCTTTCATGAAAATAAAGGTTATTAAAATTCTCCACCTTCTTTTTATTCACAATTTTCATTATTCCTAACAACTTTTAGAACAGAACATGAATCGAGAATGAACACTGGACCTTACCAATGCGAAATATTACAGTCTGTAATCTTAAAGTATACATCTTATTTCTTTAAGGTCTCAAGACCAAAATATTTCCTATCAGTAGCATTTGGTTCAACCTGGACTTGAAATTATCAGTACCATTCATGGGTCACAGTTTATAATTATCTTTTCTCTCTCAGACCTTACTAATCACACAAACCATCTATAATAGACACTATAAAAGGCTTTATTTTGCCTGGTTTTGCACATAAATACTGTGTTTGTATTTACTTCAGATACAAATGGTGCCACCTGCTCCTCTTAGTACCCTGACATTTGGTGCTAATTAGATGGACTTGCATTATCAACAGCGCAGTAATACAGCGCTGCAGCAGGCTCGGTTACCATGGATCCTAATGCACTCAGCATTCCACAGGAAATTTAGCAGAGCATAAGAAATAAATCTATTCCTGTGTGAACCTGCACCAGTTCTGTGACACTATTAAGGTACATCCTCAAAGTCTTTTAAATTCAAGGGTAAACACCATTATCATTTCTAAACTTTTATTAATACATTCTACCACTGAGTCACCATGTAGGTGAAACAAAATTGCAAGTCGATTTTAAACACCCTGACAGTGCTAATGGAAACAAATCATGCATTCAAGCTGTAAAGGAGAATGACTCTCAACTGGGGATCAGTTGCCACAAAAGACTACTGGCATCTGTATGTGAGAAAAGTCAAAACAATTCATACTCATAGGACTGTCACACTGAATAGTTGCTGTGAAAACTCATGCTATCTGTTCCTTTTGAAGCCTACCTGAATGTACCTAATTATTATATTCTAAGACCTAACAAATGGGCTAATCCAAAAGTTGCTTCTACAGAGTGATTTGACATAGTTCAATAAACTCGACAGATCAAATTAAATGAAAAGGAGGAGGAATGGATTATGGTGCAAGCAGAAGGTGAAGAAAAGATATAAAAATAACAAAGAAATCAAACCATTAAATAAGCAGACAATATAAAAATAGAATTCTTTCTCCCTTTCTTACAGTGAAATGCATATAATTCTCCCCATCTGTTCTTAGGCCCAAAAACTCTATATTTCACAGTTGAGATAAATTAGCAATTTCTGCTTCAGGCATCAAACTCTGATATTCTTTGGGGTTCCTCCTTCATTATCAGAATTATCTGCATTTCTGTCTGGTACATATCTTTGAGTGCTATGGTGCCAGAATTCCAGATTCTTTCAGAGTTGTACCCAAACACTCACATCTCAAAGGAAAAGTTCAGCACATGAGTGATGAACTGCACATCCTCTGTTCTCTGAATGAGCTTTTTTAACTACAAAAGGCAAGTTTGAAAACTAATGCCTTCCCCTTGTGATTAGAATGATTTGCAGTAGTATGAAGCAACATGCTGCAAATAAGGTAAAACCAGAGATTGATCGACTTCCCAAAGCTAAAAGCTTCCCAGCACAATGTTAGGAAGTATGAGGTGTGATACACAACCACACAAGGCTCAGGCTGCTATCTCCATGCAAGTTCTCTAAGCGTCATCACAATTGAGTTCTACTAAAAATATTTAACCTTTAAAAGAGGAAATTAATTTCAGAATCACCTTATTAAGCTCAATTTATGTAAGTGACATAGCCCAAGACAAGTGGAGGAAGACAGGTCAGGCAGCATCTACAGGTCTAAAAAATTTTATGGGGTAGTATTACCGCAGGCCTGGTTCCTATGGTATATCACCGTGTCCTGCAGCCATAGGGAGGAGGAGGAGAAAAGATCCAGCAGGCAGGAATTGTGCAGCAAGATTGATTGATTGAATTATTTTACAAACTCTTTTATAGACTTTTTTCTTCATGGTCTAATTGGACAAAGGACCAGCCACCCCTTGGGGGTGATTGGCTAAAATCCTGAAACATCCATTGTCAAAATATTTTTCTACTATACCATAAACAAGACTTTCCAAGGTTGCAGGTGGCTTGGTTGTTTACATTCCCTGCTACCTCTTCTGTGAGAGAGAAAAGTCTCTCACGGACTTAGAAAATAACAAGAAAATCCTCGCTAGCAGCATTTTTGTACCTACAGGGTAGTACAAACAAACCACTGCATGCAACAGATAAGCAATCAAGCAGGTAAGCAACACATGATTTGGGGCAGGATAGAAGTAACATTTCATCTCTTTTCTTTCTCTCTCCTTTTTGCAAGGTATGAATGGACAATGGACCTCTGTTTGCATAGCATAGTTCTCACAGCCTAAGGTATTACCAATCTGTCTATATTTGAATTACCAGTTGCTAATTGTGGGAACATTTCTGTGCCTAAATTATCAATTCCAAGTGTCAGTGAAACCTCACAGCATGAACACAATGCACGTTTCAGAAACAAGAAATCTCAAAGTTTGCACACGGCTTAACAAAAAGTAAAATATCCTCTGATTGACTAAGATTTTGCTTTGTTTTGAGCCATGAAAACCGTTCATTCTCCACGGTCACTGGATGCTTCTCCTCCACCAAAGCCTGCCAGCTCACAAAATTTCACAGCTGGAATGGTATCTGTGTCCACATAGTCGAGTGCATTCTTACCCTCAGTGACTTATGAATAACCAAGAATTTGTGTGTTGTATGGCATGAATACTGCAAAGGAAAAAAGAGCTGCTCTAACACATGGCCAAGAAAAGTCTGTCCATCAGAAAGAGGGGCTTGGTTTTAATAAATGTCAGAGGAACATGTACCTGGTTTAGTGGTGAACATGGCAATGTTGGACTAGATGATCTTAAGAGGTCTTTTCCAGCCTTAACTATTCTATGAATCTTTGGACACAATAGTCCCCACAAATAAGGGAGGACATTAAGAAATCTTCTGAACGAGGAAAGCTTGTGTTAAAGATGAGATTTCCACAATTACCAATGTACTTTGAATTAAAAACAAACCAAGGAAATCACATCTTTCTTGAACAATAACTCATCAGGAACCAAATATACTCCATTTCTGATGTCATCCTATTGCCTAAAATTAGTCTTTCAAAAAGCTGAATAACCTATCCCTGTGATACAAGTGCAGTAATTCATTAAAGTTTTCATCCTATTTTTTTCCAGGGACAATAGGCCATAAAAGAGGAGGCATAAATGCTCCAATTTTTGGAAGTGTTTAAAATAAAATAGTTCTACAAGAGCATTAAACTTGCATTCTTCACAGAGTTTCATTGTCTTGTAGGAATTGACATAGCTGGGTTTCAGGAAACACATAACTATGTGGTGAGTTTACCCAGCTCTCACATGACACTCTACTGCTACAATCATATCTTTGATTTTGAGGAAGAGGTGAAATGTCTAATTTAGATAGTTTCTTCTGAAAAATAGACCCATAGAAGGATAAATCCATGTCCAGAGACATGGAAAACTACTAGACACCATTGTCAATGTTTTTATCTGTGTGATTCATCATAATCAGCATGTCATTCATGCACACAGTCATTATTGTCTCCATCAACTGTGTGCTATATAAATATTTACTGTTCATGCATGTACTGTACACAATAAAATATTATACTCTTCTCTGATAACAATTTTTTTTTTCCTGGGTCCCAAATCATACATTTTTGTCGTCATCTTAAGCTATAGACTCACAGGGAGGCTTTGTTACAGAGTTACACTTCACTATAGAATGTAGTTCCATCACAATAAATATGCTTTCTAAAATACTTTGCAACATTTTGGTTTGCAGGGAAAAAAGCAGAGAAAACCAGGACTATGTTCAAAATGGAACTGTTGCATTTTAGAACTGAACCAGTTTGAAACTCTTGGTTACATGCATTTGATTTCTATGTTAGAAAACACATTATAGTATTTTCATTGGAATGGGATAAAGTTTAATTCTCTTTTGCTTTGAATTGTAAAATGGATTGGTTTAATTTCAATTGCAAATGTCAAAATCCTTTTTAAAATAGAAGATTGATCTTCTTTGCAGTTCTGCTTCTCAAGAGGAGTTCCTGAATAATAAATTAAGAATAAAGGTTTTGACCCTTATAACATTTTTTCCCATTTTCCAAAATAGGTTCTTAATGTGTAACAGCAGTCATTGTAAATGCTTCCCTTCACCTAAGGCTAGGAACGAGGGAGAGGGGACAGGGAACAGTTCTCCTGTGGCCTGAAAGCGCTTGCCAACACTAAGAGGTCCGGCCCCAAGGCCCAGCTCCCACAGCATCAGGTTCCCTTACTCCAGGCTGCCTGCTATTAGTCTTAATAATTTCCTCAGTCCTTCACCTCTCACTTAGACTTTCTAACGTGAAGATCAGTAACACAAAGATTAGAGACAGGAGAGGGGGCTGGGAAAGGCAGAAGATTTTGCTCCAAAAGCATCCTCTCTAGACCTGCATACAGATAGGGACGACAGTGGAATTAAGGGAAGGGAGATTTTATACAGGAGATTAATGCATACTGAGACATATATACAAGCATGCTGCTAACCATGTTAATATTTAAAAATTGAATGCTCAAGAGAGTAGATCTGTATGAACGTCAAAACCCAAGGAATAGGGTTATATCATCATCATTTGATCAGAAAGTCAATCACATATGAAGTTGACAAACATATGACCAATGAAAAGTATTAATAACGCATTTTTTCAAATAACTCCCTGTTCTCTAGGGAGGTATCATAAGAACACAAAGTACAAGCACTTAAAATTACTATTTCCTTGTGGAACTGGCTATGGAACATTTCTACATGAGTAGAAAATATATTTAAGACACTCCTCAGGTAGTCATAATCATTCATAAGATCCTTCAGCTGTGAAATGCTACTGAGGTCAGTGCAGTCCTGCACAGATGCCTAAGTGGCCCCCATACAGCCTACCTTGCATGAGCGGAGCTGTATTTCTAAATATTGCACAGCAATTTATTTGAATGCATAATTACACCTGAAATGCTTGATCATAATGTAATTAACTCCTCACTCTGAAATAAGAATTAATTTAAACTACCACTAAAAACTTTTAAAAAAATTACTTTGGAAAACAAAACAAAAATATTCATAAACTTATTGATAAATGAACCAATAAACTGAGCCATAGCAAAATGTACATAGTTTATAAAAGATTTACTAAGGACTTGAACATCATGAAAACATGATCATTTGAAATTTCACATAGCCACATTTCAGATAAGTAAATATCATAATTAAGCATCAGCCAGAGATACTGTAAATGACCAACAAGAACAGAGAAGCCCAAGAAGAGAAAGGATGCTGGTCTTTATGTCGATGAATGCACTAGACCCAGTTTGAGATAGGATTTAAAAAGATCACCTTTGTAATCACAACCAATATACGCTCAGATACACTATTCTAAAATTGAATAAAAAAAAATATATAAACCAAGAAAATAATTAATACAGGATTTTTTTAAATTATTATCTAAGGAGCACTGTAAAAAAGTGAGGAAGGTTGTAAAACCAGCATTCACATTCTAAAAACACACTTTCTTTTTTTAATGTCACATATATTACTGGAAGTAAACATAAAGCATTGATGTTAAAGGCTCAAAAAGCAAAAGCCAACATGATTCAATACTACAGTGAAGGAGGTTACAAATAGTTTAAATTCTTTTTTTCAGAAGAGTGATTCATGTTAAATGAGAAAAAAATAAATATATATATATATGTATATACACTGTGGAAAACAGAATCACATAACAGCAGACCAAAAGAGATTTCAAAGAGTAATATGCACTGCCGTCTGCTCTCACAAACAATTTTGCATTCACTGATACTAGAAAATTTCAGAATTTAGTATTGCTGAGATCAAATTCTTGTTTGGTTACCCTTTTCATAGGATGTTCAAACTCCTTGTCTCAATTTCAAGGTTCTGTTCAACTTCACTACAAAACTCTGCTTATTTTCACCCTACTCATAAGATCTAACTCTTGGCTTCTGAAGTGAAAAGCAATGTAGCTTTCCTTCTGATCATTCCTTTAAAGCTTTTCTTATCCTACTCAGCCTTTGATTACTGACCGCTTTGAGTCCACAAAGAATCAAGTTATTACTCTCATTTGGGGGTCCATATCCTCTCAAATCTCATAACTCTTCATGTCAATAAAGCAACACTCATGTACAGCATTGAAGATCTGGCCGCTATATATCCTTTGTATTTTATCCTATGAAACTAAGTTGCAAAATCTTTGGTCTGGTGTTTCAAACCCTGTCTCCTTTATTATCATCATAAACTACATGTAAGATAATTTCACAGTGGAATGGGTAAAAACATTTCAGTTAAAATGGGAAGTGACCTTAAAAAATTTCAGATTTTACATGTAATATAAAATGTCATTTCTGAAATTGAAACAACTGGACATGGTGGTGTTTGGTAAAAGGTTGGACTCAAAGATCTTGGTGATCTTTTCCAACCATAACAATTCTGTGATTCCAACATATTCTTCACGGCAGTTCTGCAAATTGCAGAGATTATTCTATTGCTCTCTAACCCAGCACTTACAATGCTCTTAAAACTACCACTTTTAGAGATCTGGTCAATTTTTCAAAATTTAAAAGGCATAAAATGAATTTGTTTCTTTTTTGCTGTAGTTTCAAAAGCCACAGTCAATTTAAAAAGTTACCTTGAAGTGCTTCTGTTGCTGGAAACTATTTGTTCATTTCAAGATGAGGGAATAATTGTTGATCTACCTGAGAGTCTTTGAAGAGCTGTTCTTTCTAGAGTATGGATCAGGAAAAAGCCTACCAATTGTCAGAATCCAGCACTGAGTGAAAAAGTGCCCTTATTTTCTGAGGCAAGCAATGTTTAAGTGGCACTTAAATTCCACTGGACTCCTACAAACAGGTTTCTGACATGCAAATGCCCCCTCATTTTTCTTCTTTGTTTGAAAGAATAGAAAAGACTGTTCAAAAACAAAATCTGAAAAATGCAATCTCTGGCCCAAATATATTATATTCAAGCACATGGAAAAGTAAAGAACAGATTGGAAGCAAGGGGACCCTGAACAGCATGACCTCAGCACACCACCTGCCCTATGACTGAAGAGTTTTTGAAGGCATTTGGATCTTCTTATTTTGTGGGGTCAGGTGGAATGTATGTACTGCATAGACTTTCCCTTTCACTATTTTACATTTTAACACAGTAACAAGTCAAACAAGACCATTCTTGGCTGCCAAAACTTCAGTAAATGCTGAAGTCAGAGTAGAAAACCCCAGAGCATTAAACACCCATTGTCTACTGATACAACCAAAGATACCACCAAAGGAAAAACACCTCATTCCACGGTATTGCTTTAATAAACTGAAAGCAACTTATTTTCCATAGGGTATGTGAGATCACAACATCAGCTGTGTTTGTCTGAGTGACAGATCACAAATCTTATGTAGATTCATCAAAGATTTTAAAACTTTAATTTCTCTGTCTCCTGGTATCATCTCTTCATAGTATAAAAGGATTTCAGCCAGAATAATTAAATATTTAATTTTTAAACAAAATCTAAATGTAAAACAGAAATATAAATCTTTTACTACAAGTCATTTTAAAATATTTTTGCATAATTCCACAGGATATTACATCCTCAAAATCTGTGATATTATCAATAAGCAAATGGTCACATACTCAGATCTGAGGAATATTTTCTGATTATTTGTGTACAGAGGGCTGTCATGTATTGACTGCCCTTCTGTTTCTATGTGTGAAAGTACCTGTAAGAATGCTAAATTATCTCTAAACATTTAAGTAATACAATCATAATTAATATAAACAAATATTAAAATTATCACTGGGATCTTACAGGAACTGGGAAGGAAGATTGCTTTGTTGAGAAGGTGATGATCAGTGCATGGAATGGGAGTCATTTCACTTGGTTTGAGCAATCTAAAAGTGGAACACCTGATCCAATTTAGTCATCTGGGTCTATTTGCAATCCGTAAAGAGAGATGGGCATCCTCACAGGGTAAGTCACACCAGTCTAAGCAGTTTACTGAGACATATGGAGGTGGCCTGCCAGAAGTCGGAGAATTAAGTAAATCCTTTCTCATGAGCTCCATCCAAGTGCAAGCCTGCAAGCCCTAAACATGCGTTAGTCCAGAGTCCAAATCATTATGCCTAGTCACGCAGTTAAAGCCATGTAAGCTCAGTACAACAAATGTACCTTTTCTCCCCTGTACCCTGATTTTAACACAAATTAAGGACACTTGTGTTTCTACCCGACCTTTCATAAGAACCCTTCATACAAAAACACCTACCTCAAATATTGGATACAAATAACATTCTGGAAATACTGAACTATAATTGGTACATTTAATCGCTACATTTGACCTTTGAAAGACAAATTCTGACCTCCTTTCCTACACTGAATTATACTAAAGTTCATTGTGTCTGTCCCATTGATTTTGCAAGGACTCCTTGTGCAATAAAATTCTAGTTGGTAGATTTAAAAGCATCTACATCTGTTTACAGGTGACCAGTCTGAACTTCCTTCCACAAAAGATGAGCAATTACTTATAAATCAGGGACATTTCATGAGTGAATAATTATTCAATGTATCCAAAATGTTCATGATATAAAAGTAATCCTAGGTATTTCCATTGCTACTTGATGAAATGATAAAATAACTTAGTTTACCCTTCAAAATTGTATTATAAAATTCATATAATTATTAAAAATATAGTTTTACTTCTGGTATTGGTGGTATCTAACATCAAAATAAGTTCAAATATATTTTAATATCAAACATAATTAATCAGTAATTAATCAGTAAAGAGATCACAATAGAAAGATAAACCGTTTGCTTTGCCCTTGTTCTCATATTTTTTATTTGATTGCTTATATCCTGTAAATCAAGTACTAACTAATAGAGAAAAGACAGTTTTGTGGGAACTTTTGCATAACAGTTTATGTTGCAAGTCACTCCATATTCCCTCAAAGTCTTTTGGGTCCAATTGGTGTGATGGGTAACAAAGATTCAATGGTCAACTTGGCTCCTGCTTATGCTGCAAATCTGACTACTGTGATTTTTATGTGCAATTACTGTACTTACACAAAACAGAAATAGATATTTCAGAAATATAAATAAAATGTCAAAAATTATTTTGTGATTTGTTTAGCAGATACTTTTCAAATGGAAATCAAGAAAATGGCAAGCAACAGCAAAAGAACAAAAATAATAAGAATTGCCCTTTCTAAATCTTATGCCTAAACATCCCAGTCACAACTCATAAATCACAAAGAGGGAGAGCAACAGCTATTTCTGTGCATTCTTTTAGAGTCCCTCCTGAGCCTTAGTGCCTTTTGAGAATTGTGCTTAATGCATGTATCTCAACTGCACCTATGCCAGTTTTCTTAATTTTCTGTAGGTCTCATCAAGAAAAAAAACTACTTTAGGAGTGATTTGATGGTAAAGGAACCATTATTCAAACTAAGTAGCAAGTCATTTTACTTCTAAAAGATTCACATTCTGGTTTTCAATTTGTCCTATAAATTTTTCAGAATGTGACTGCATACACACGAGTAAATTTACTTCTTTGTATTAATACTTTTAGAGAAAATTGTAATTCCAAAGAGGTTAGTTAAGAAAATAATTAAATACTGTTCTTGCAAAGTTCCTAGGTTTCCATGGTTTCTATTATACTGCACCGTGATTTTTTTTCAGTGAAGCAAACAGCTCATTTTGATAGAGCAAATTGAAATTAGGCTAATTGACACAGGTCTCTAAACTTTCGGAAACTCTTCCATCTTTATTTTTAGCAGCACAGTCAGTCATTATAGGCAGTTAAAGGCTGATTAGGTTTGCAGAGTAATTAGAATTCTAACCATACAAAACAGGAGGAAGACTCCTTCTGTGGGGATGTACATGAAGAAGATTTATAATTAACGTTTTTGTTGAGGTTTTATGAAAGTGACACATTACATTGATATTTTATTAAAGGACCCCATTTTGCTGTGCAAAGACCATAATGTATGCCTTCAAGGGATTCTATGGGCAAAATCCAGAACAAATCTCAATGGAACTGCCTTCTTATGTCAGATTTGAAGTTGAGGCTATGATTTTTCCCATTAACACATGATATAGCAAGCAACTTCATTGCATGTTACATTTCTATCTGCTTATGCATACAAACACAAACATATATCTACTTGTATAGGCACACACAAACATATACATACAAATAAAAAAAGAGGACTTCAGAAATTTTTGTTAGATTGAAATCAAATATTAGCAGTCTGTGAGGTTAATTGAAGCAAATCTAAGTAGATTTCATTTAATTCTTGCCCTTCTCTCTTTACACTTCATCATTAATGCTGCTTTCTTTTCCTATCACTGTTTTGCTTTTCTGAAAGAGTGATGTATATTGTCAGCACCTCTATTCAATGCAGTTATTAAAAGAGTATTCTGCAATATCTTTGTTTGATTTTCTAATATTTGAATTCATCCTTTTGTAGGCTTCTTAAGAAAGACAAGATCTAGAAATCTACATTAAGGTGGGACTGACAAGTAATAGCTCAACAACCAAGAGTCAGAGCTAAGAACAAAATGCCAGAGATAAGTCTGGTCAGTCCACAGTATTTCAAAGTAATGCTAAATCTTCAACTACCAAAAACTGGCCCACCGATCAGTTTCTTCCCAGTAGAGTCAACTGGGAAGCTGAGTGTGTGGGAAAATTCTCCAGGATGTTAAAGTAGAGCAGGAGGCATAGAGTCTCTGCCATCTCCTGCAACCACCATACAAGCCCTTCCTCTTGAAGGATCAATAGGAATCAAAGTTTGAATGATTACTGTCTCTGCCTTTACGGTTTTCTGCTGGGGCAGAGGGATGAGTGAAAACCTTTCCATCTCCTCACTTCTCCTCCCCACAGAGAACCCAGTGCTAGAGAAAGACTGCTGATGATCTCTGAAAGGTTCATGTCTCACTGAATATGTTTTTATTGAATGCAGAAAACCTACACCTTGAATAAATATGTAAAGTAAGGCTTCTTGTAACCTCTACATATGGCTTAATCTTGGTAGTGCCCCTTTCAATTTTGTTGTAGTAATACAAATGAGCTTTGTCTGCAAATGTGTTTCTCCTTTCCCAAGTAAAATAGTTTAAGGGTAGTCATTGAATTATTGTTTCATGCTTACTAAGTGTGGTGATGCAATACCTTTATTGTATTTTTACATAAGTTTTCTGTACCCCAATGGTTCATCCCTACCTTCCCCACTCCTATTCCCAGTTGGTTTCCCCCAGACCCAAGCCTCTCCCCCGGTGCTCCCTACATGGTTTTTCTCCTCCCCTTGTTCTGGCTCTTTCGCTATCAATCACCCAAACCCCTCCTGTTGTTCCCGAAGGTCCAGCGTCCATCATCTGAAACCTCCCAATTTACCCTAATATGGTCCCCATCAATCCCCCGAGACCCTACCCCTGTAGATACCTCCCCCTTTGGAAATCCCCTAAACCTGGATGCCCCATTGGGGCATGTGATCCCTTTCGCTCCTCCGCTTGGGGCTATTGGCCCAAGGAAATGTCTATCCTCGTCCATATCCCTCCCTTAGAGATTTCTATTGGTCCCCAGTTAAGCCATCCCCATTGTAACACCTCCCTTTGTAAGAGGTTCCCTGGAGCTGCTCCAGGCTTGTCTCCTGGGAGTTGCCTCGAATAAACTTGGGTTATCCAGTGTGGCAAGCCTCCTTGCTACTTTTATCTCCCTCCTCGGGACTGCTGACAGCCACTGTGCCTGGAGCTTCAGCTCCCCTGGGCCGAGCTGAACTCCTGAGGAGCAGCTTTAAAGCCGAGAGCTTCCAGCTGCTCCCCACTCCTGTCGCACACCACAGGAGCTAGCCTGGGCAGTGGTCAGTGGCGGTCATTGCGACAACTAAGTTAATGGCCCAATTTTATATATTTTTAATTCCAGGAAAGTCAGAATAAGAAATCTCTAGTATTTTTCAATAAAATATTCTAATATTGAGGATTTGATCAATGTACGTTCACATTCAGAAACACACAGAGCTAGCTTCAAATCAATAGTGGGAAAAAAATTACTTTTTCAAAGTTTAGGTGAATCATTGCTTTCTGTAAATGGCAAAAATCAGAGAACAAACAAACAGACAAATTCAAAAGAAACTTATTACTTTATGCATCTCCAGAAAACAAATTCTTTTATGAATAAGAATCAACAGCAACCACAAATAAACAGGATTTTAAAATTCAAATAAAGTGTTCAAGTTATTACAACAGTAGGCTGCAATAGTCAGTAATGTATAAGAACAGAAGAAGGTAAGAAGGCTCATGCCCTTGTGTAATTCTTAAACTTAAAGGAAGATAAATTCCTTTCAGACTTCCAGTGCTTAAAAGACTGTTGATTTTACATGGGAAAGAAAAGAGAGAAAGGTTTTTCACTATTAAGTATTTTCTTGTATATTCATAGGGGGAAAAAATGGTTGAAATTGGATTATATTAGTAGCATCCTCACTGCAGGTAGCAAAAATTTAAAGCTATGAATAACTTGACTAAATAGAGAACAGGGATAACAGTTTTGTTGTTGTTGGGAATTACAAATGTTATATGAGAAAAAGATTCAAGTACTTCCTAAGTAAGATAAACAGGAAGGTGTAACAAAACACATCTCAAGCCTGAGAAAACTTTATACCTATCAATTTGCCTTTTAATATCATTGGAGAAAGAGATTTTCAGATTGTGACTGTATCTCAAGCTTTTGAATTGCTTTCAGTGTACTACTGTCTACTGACATCATAATATCAAGAATCACAGAATCATCAAGGTCGGAAGAGACCTTCAGGATCATCTAGACCAACTGCCAACCTGGCACCATCATAATCACCTCTAAACCATATCCCAAAGTGCCACATCCAGACACCTCTTGAATACTTAAAGAGACAGTGACATGATATACAAATTGGACTCGTGGGCAAAACACAAAGAGAATCTTATTTTCTGCAGTGCCCAAACAAAAGTACAGGAAAATTAGAATGAATTGTGGTTTTAAGGTCAGCCTTCAAGTTCTCAACTAGAGATGGGAATAAAGAATCAGATAATCACAGAACGGGTCAGGTTGGAAGGGACTACATCAGGTCATCTGGTCCAATGTCCCTGCTCAAGCAAGGTCATCCCAGAGCACAGGCCCAGGACTGCATCCAGACAGTTCTTGAATATCTCCAGTGAGGGAGACTCCCAAACCTCTCTGGACAACCTGCTTGGTCACCTGCATGTGCCTTTTAAGAAAATTAGGACTGAAAAACTACACATAAAATATCAGAGAAAACCCACTGGAAGGAAATACGGCAGTGGGGATAGGCCGAGGTTCAAGGTTTTCAATATTAAGTTATAAACAATTAAATGTAACAACTCTTATATTCTAATTGAAATTTGGGGATTCATTCATTTTTGTCCTTTACCACCATTGTTTCAGAGAAGACTTGGCCATGAGGTAATGCCTTTGGCCTCTCAAGGGAAAGATAAATTCATGGGTGGGATATTCTTTAATTTTTAGCAGACATAGAAGATCATAGTACACAGTCCTCTGTTTGAGGGCTGTGATATGAAGAACCAGACAGGATTTCATTACTGCCTCTTTTTTGTGCTCAAGAAGCCCTGTCAAATGAACTGGGGTATGTCAAGATATCATTCGTAATTCTCTGAATCTAAACTGGGCTGAGGGTCATTCCCCCATTCTCCACCTATCATTTTCCTTAAATCACAGGAGGTTTATTTTGAACTTACCACCACCACCACCTCTTGATTCAGTTTACTTAAAATGAACATATTTTGGGTACTTTTGTTACCCAGTCCTTTAAATTTGAGTTAGATGAGCATAGGGATCATGATGAATTGCCAATTTGTGTCATTCTGCTGCTGTTCAAGTGGAGACTTTTTCTATTGTGGCAAGCCACTTTTAAGTGGTTTTAGTCAAGAGTCCTATCACTCATAGGTACTTTGCAGAAGAATTAATTGTTTTTTCCCCTGCTGATAAAAATGCATGTGCAACCATTATATGAGGACACCCATGTCTTTGTCTCATCACCTGATACCATGTTAACTTTCTGGGCACAGAAAGTATGTTTTCTTTCTACTTTCAGGTTCAGAGAACATACCATAATTTTGTTTCATAAAATATACAGAAATCTGTTTCAAATTAGAAATTATTTTGGATCAAGATACAGCCTATGCATTTCATATACTACTTTTCACTTGGTAATTCAATTGACAGATGTGATGAGGCTGAGACAAGTCATAAAACCATCTGTGGAAACATTTAGAGCTTCCCAAAGTACAACACATACACCAGTCATTCCACCTGAAGAACTTAGAAAACTCATCTATTTTCCACTTAAAGTAGTAATAACAAAATAATCCCTTTCCAGAGGTGGGTAACTATCTAATCATGACTTACTGCTATATGAATCAAGGCCAAGGAGTAGAGTAATGAGCTATCATTTAGCTCAGTGAGGAACTGAATATTACCCTTTTTTGTGTGTGTAATATGTGGTAAAAGGCTGAAGAAAAGGCATTGCTGAAATGAGAGTGAATGCATGGCTCTGATATTTCTGTGTGAGTTGTATCTGTGCCTTGTGAAGCCCAGTGCAGTAAGTGTTTGAATTGATGGCACAATACACATACAGTAAATCTGATGGTCCAGAAAGGACCATGCAGGAATGCATGTTCTTGGAGACTTCACAGTGTTTCTGTCTGACAAGCTCAGGAGAAGTGGGGTGCTGGTGTGCAGAAAGTTTGGAAGAGCACCCCTATAACAAAGGCTGGATGAAAGTGTCAGCAAGCAGCCAGAATCTTGGGACAGCACATGAACAAAAAAGTTCATGTTTCATGGGGAAAATATTATTTGGTGACAGAAGAGACCACCAGAAAAATCAAGGCACATCACAGACCACTTATGTATGTAGTGCAGGAAAATTGTGTACTGCTGCTGGCACTGCTCACAGAGATGGTGGTCACAACCAGTAATGCTGGGAGTGGTGGCAGTAATTAAGGAAATGACACAAGGAGTCCTGACATTATGTAAAAGTGTCTACACAAAAAGTAACATAAGCAATCTGCTGTAGTCACAGAAAGTAACACTCTTATAATAAACTTTTTGAGTAACAGCGGGAAAACAATATCTCATAGAGAAGATCGAAGTTAGCTGCTGATGTGTCTGCTGTATTAGCTGTTGTGACAATTGCATCTGGGTATGATGCCTCAGCAAGCAGGTTTGCAAAACTAGTGACAATTACTTCAAGTTTTTGCTAAAACTTTATAGAGTCTTTCAGTGTTATAATAATATGATATAGAATCCTTCTTTTACACATGGGGACAAGTAATAAGAACACATTGATTTGCTTTTTCCTTCATCCTCAAACACAGTTTGTAAACTAAATAAGGAGTTCAAGATTGACCTACCATCAAGACCTCAATAGTTTAAACAGAAATTTAATCTTCACTGTATATACTTCAGGGTTAACAATAGGAGAATTACCATGATGCACACACTTGCTAAAAGAAATCTTATTGACAACTACAGATGGGGTGAGAGAGGAGGTCGTTGAAAACATAAATGGAATTGAACCACTGCCACTGGTCTTTAATAAAATCTGTACCATCATTGGACTTGTGCAAATTAACTACTAAATTTCTCATACATTGTCCATGAATTTTTTCTTCAGGTTTAAGAAAAAATGTCACACATTTCTTACAACTCAGCAGTATGCACTGGAGAACTGAAGGGAAACAGAAGACTGATGAAAAGAAAGCAGTTCCTTTCCTGCACTCCTATAAACAATTTACAGATAATGTTTTATTTTCACAGTTACCTGTGCATTTCTTGATATTGCTATTTCTTTTTCCATGTGATCCTAACTTGCATCCAAAATTCTCCTCCCAAAATTCTGCAAACCAGACATTTCTTCGATTGTTAGCAAGTGTTCTGCTCCGAAAATATCTATCAAATCCTACATTGAAGAGAAGTGAAAGAAGCATTAAAATACGATATGGTATAAAAACAGTAATTTAGAGACAATATCAGATTTTTTATAAATACAAGAACAAGAAGGCACAAGCAATTTTATGAGCATAGTAGCATCTAAGGATTAGATTTCATTTCAAGACCACTTAAAATACCTCTTTGTTGAAAAAGAGGACTTCCAGGATACCTAAAATTCTGCTTCTGTTTATATAGTTAATTCCACCAGTTGAGAAACTAAAGATTGCTACTTAAACCTGATGATCACCAGCCTTACCCTTGCAATCCATCAGTCATAATGAAATCATGATTAACACATCTCATCTGGATTAGCTCCTTACAAGTATTTCCCTGTGGTTAAATTCTCCATGTAACATCAGTGGTGCTTATTTTTCCTAATCAATTACCAGTTTAGCACACTTACCCAGACATTAAGAGGTGTTACTATATCCAGTACCCTCACAGGAATAAAGTGCTTCAAACCAACTTCCACTTCATCCACCAAGTCAGAATCTTTCTTAATGCAGTGGCTTCTTAAAGCAAGTTTAGGAGAGGAAAGCAGGACACAGATCAATCTCCTCCCCAGAGAATAATCTGATTCATTATCATCCATCCAATACTCTCCTTATTTGTCCCAAAGAATGAGCAGGCAGTGGTTAAGAAGCTCTCCACCCCAAGTGTCATCATTATTAGACAATTAAAAGATTGCCTAGTTGCAGATTCAGCATCTCCTCATCTCAACAGATGTATTAAATTATTGTTGGATCAGGCCAGCTTAGGTAACTTGGTCAGAAAGCTTTTCCTGAATTCCCAGTAGTCAAGGACTACGTGATATTTTAATTACTTTTAAAGAGACCTACAGTACTTGGACTTTGACAGAAAATGAAAGGTTTGTGCCACTTGTGTCCTTACCATCTATGGACGTTCTTTTGGGTAGAATGGTTACTGCTCCTTCCGCAATCTCCTCCTGCTGCTGGACTGGTGAAATTTTTGACCCCCAGCTGTCTGAGCCAATCCAGAGGAAATGTCCGGACTGATTAGCTTTTTTGGCTGCTTCCAGTACTCTCCTGCAAACAAATAACAAATGACCAAGTAAACAAATCACATTTACAAAGAACCTGAGAAACCCCAGCATTTATTTTGCCTATGCTCAAGTAATCTTACACTAACTAATTAATATGTAGTTTTCACACTCTAAAGCATATTCAACAACAGCTGTAATGAATTCAAGATACAGTAATATAGAAATTAATTTGTTTTATCTTTAGCCATATTTTTCTAGCATTCTTGTTGGTTTCTTCCTTTTTGGTCACCAAATAACAATCTATCGGCACTGCACTCTTAGGAGCTAGGGGTAGTCTAGAATTACAGAGAATAAAGGACCAGCATACTCTATAATTCTATGACTCAGTTTCTTATCATCAGATTTCCAAGAATTTTATGTAGGATTGAATCTGAAACCTCTTTGTTAGTCTATTTTCCACCAGCCAACCAAGTATCTTTGTGAAGAGGAGCGTCTTCAGAACACAAAATTAGGAAACAGGCACCTAATGTCATCTTCGTTCGCAAACATGATCACTGCTCGAGCATTTGGAGTTTCCAACAAGCGCTTAATGATCTTTTCAAATTCTCCTGGTCTTGGTTCCCGAGGGATTTTGAGTGACTGAGCAATGCAAACACCACCTAGGAAAAATTAAAAGGATAAAAAAGGAATTTTAACACAGTAAATACCCACATTTCAAAAAATTCTTAGCTAACCTGGCAAGCAGAGAAAGCAAGGTGCTAATCTGAGATACAACAGCAGGGCCAAAAGTAACATTATCTACGTGTTTTGAAATATGCTCTGTACAGACTTACACACTTAATGCTGCATTAAAGACTATTACACAATTACCTGTTACATTATATTTTAAATACATTTTTGAAAAACCTTCTGAGGCCTGCTGTCAAGCACCACTCTCTGTCTCAACTGGACTTAGTTCCACAGACCTACCTAATCTATGCCAACCGACAACCCAGCATTGCATTGAGCCATGGATCCACAGTCTTACAGTTACCTTATGTTCATAATGTGGCTCTTCAGTATCAGGTACTGTCACACACCTCTGCTTTGTCAGCAGAGAGTTTGTAGCAGAGAATTTGCAACGTTCTCTTATGAACGAATACACACAGATGACTTTTAATTGTTAGTATGACACTCTTAATTGAGTTGTCTTAATTATTTAAGAAGTTGTCATTGAATAGTCTAAATTACTAATCAGGAAATGAACACAAACTCAGAGATTACATTTATATTTCTTCCTGAAAGACAGTACTAATTGAAATCTTTATATTTTACCTGTTAAGAAAAAAGGGCCAATTTCTACAGAATGTTAGTGAGTTCTATCAGCTTTCATAGACCAGTTCATGGGAATCTCTACTCCCCATTTACAACACTGTTATCTGTATTTGAGCATGCAAGAGAAAAATTCCTTGAGCTTGTTTCATGAATCACTGAGTCCATATTGCTACCAGCTTCCTATAGCATAGATGGTCTGACTGTTTGCTGATTTGCTTATTTTAATTATTTTTTCTCTAAGAACTATTGCCTGATTCTCCTAACTACATCTAACACCCACCAATGTTTATTCTTGAATGTTGTGGTCCCAAGCATAAGAGCCTATTGCGGGGAAATTAATCATTAATAAACCCAGAAAATTAAGAAAATAAGATGATATTTAGCTCTGACAAAAAGTGACATGTTACTAGGCAAAGCCAAGAAAATTGTACATTTTGCATCTCTACATCTAAATACTTCTACATTGAAGATTGTTTTCAGTGTGAATAAGAATGTGTTTTAAAAGAGATCTATTTTTAATGAGTTTTAAAAGAGATATTCTATCTTTAATGAATGTTGGTATTAATCTTCTGATTTATAAGATCATTTGAGGCACATATATTTCTTTGCATTAAATGTAGTTAGTCAGTTAAAGTTACAGTTAGATGGCTGTGTTGTATATGGGGAGGCTTTCCAACTTTCTCATCCATCTTGTCTGTCCTATTAAAATGTTAGAATTCTGTTTTTCCAAAGTACTTCACAAATTAGGTTGATGCACACCTTCAGTGATAGGATTTGCACAACAAGGGTCCAGCCACGTGAAGCTTGGCATGTAGATCTACGTAATGGTTATCAAGGTCCCTTGTGTAAGCTTTCTTAAGCTTAATGAATTAATCTTTAAGCAAAGACACAAAATTAAGGTATTTCTGAAAGTATTTTTCTTTATTTTACTCAAAAAAATCAGTAGGAATGGTTCAAAGCTGCCCCAAATGTGTCAGTGATTAAAAGGTACTTGGACAATGCCCTTTATGACCTGCTTTAACTTTTTGGTTAGCCTTGATTCGGTCAGGCAGTTGGACTACATGATCATCATAGGTCACTTCCAACTGAAATATTCTGTTCTATTCTATTCTATTCTACGTAATATTTTAAAAATGGTGCGAATTCATTATCAGATTTTGTGCTGCCTTTGCAGAGTCTCATTGGCTTCCATAGCTCTCTGCACAGATCCTAAGTTTGAATCTAGTTCAGACATGGCATAAATGAAGCGCGAAATTATCAACTGCCAGTGTAAAAATAACAACTTTCAAATTACATCACCCAGTTTTAGTCACAGGCAAGCATATCACCTTTTTCAGTTATGCATCAATTACTTGGGATGTTACATTATTATTTCATTTCATTGAGAAATTCATTCTACAGCACAGGCTTGTCCTGAATTCTTCTCTGGTTTACACAAAAGAAATAATATTTGCAAGTCAGAATACCTGCCATTTCTAACAAAAATTTTTTGTATATAGGTCTTTACCATCCATAAATAGTGCAAAAATATAACGTAAATAATTTACTCTTATCTGCTATAAAATGGAATATGGAAACTTTTTATGGTAACAAATTTCTTCATATTTTTACGAATATCCTGTCTCCCCATGATGGACAACTAATACGCCAATAACAACAAATAAGCCTTTATAGCTGATGATCCTCATATTTACCAGGTATTTTTGAAAATCCAGTAATGAAAAAATGGACACTTTGCTGTGAAAAACTTTAATCGATTATCTAAACTGATATTAGGCTATAGTGATAGACGCTTCAAAGTCCTTTACTTTCTTTCTCAAGTACCAGGGCTGAAATATAAGAGAAATATTCAGCAGATATCCTGTAAATTTAACAATCAGCAATTCACTGTTAAGAAAAGAAACACTTGAAAAAAAAATGCCAAGCTCTCAACTGTCCCCAAAATCATTCAGCACAAAAAGTAAAACAGATCCTAAAAATGATATAAAAGAATAGTTTGTTACCTCGCATATTTTTTAAGTGCATTTTTCAACTACTTCTATTCATGCAATGACCCTTAAGGAAAAAAAAATCATTCTACCCACATAAAACTCAAATGCAAATATTACAAAATGCATATATATCATAAACTACATACATCCATCTACAATCTGTGTGAAATGGATATCAAGCAATGAAGAACTGCAGTATCTAAAATGGCTATTTTCAGTGAACACAGTGTAGAAGAAACACCATTCCATCATTGCAGCAGCAAGTTCTGTCATGACTGCACTGTGTATCTCGGCATCTCTGCATTGAAGAATGTGTTAAGTACTACTAGGAACAAAATAAAATGCACTTCAGCCTTGTTGCTACATGTATAATTAATTGTGTAGGCTATCTCTAACACACAAAACACTGTATACATCCTTACCTATATATTGCATATAGAACTGTTGCTCAAACAAATAACAGGACATCAATTTTCAGCTAATGATGAATTGCTAGATCCACAAAGGTATTCACAACATTACAGTGTCTAACCTCTTGGCACCCTGCTGCCTTTGAAATCTACAGGCTGGGCTAAGTGCCCAGACACAGAGAGAGAGAAGTGGCTAGGGAAACAATTCCTATCAGCCAGCAAACTAAATAAAGAATAATTATTCTCCAAAATAGGTAGCAGAGGTACTTAAAGGACAAGTTTAAGGCTAGTAGTTAGGATTAATCTTATGAAGCATGAACAAAAGAGAGATTTCCCCAAACTACGAAAAAATAGGGTCTGAGAACAGATGTCTCATACGTGATACCAATGGATTTACCATTTGCTGCAGAGGTACCAAAGGGCAGATGGTTCAGACATCTATGGTCTCCAGAGAATTTATGGCTCTGAATTATAAGAACAAATAGTGTTTCACTCTGTCAGCATTTCTAACTGATTTGGTATGATGACTGCTTGTCTCTGTTGCTGGTTTCTAAAATCCTTCATTGTCTGGGGATGTACTTAAAAAAAACCGCATAGGTCTAAATTTCCCTGAGCTAAAATGATGATAAATCTAACATTTGTATAAGGAAATGAGAGCTAACTTTCCTCTTACTGAAAAGAAAATTATACGTTTAAGCCCCATCAATTAAAAGGACCTATGATGAGGCTTCAGAGAGCACTGAACTAAAAACTGTTATTGCAATAAAGAAGGGAGTCAGCCAGCCAGACTCATTTCAGGTAGCTACTACAAACAGAAATCAGTAATTGTACCCACTGGTATTGTATCCATTCCCTAACTCATATATGACACAGGAGATGAAATTAAGAGTTTGCATCTATCACACATTTCAAAGACATTAGGGGGGCACTGAAGGAAAGTAGTTCTTCAGCTACTGTGGAGGAAGATAAGTCTTACCACCAAATTCTGCTAAGCCTCTTTTACCTGTTTTCAGATTTGTAAAGACAAGGTTGTCCTCGGCCAGCCCAGAGCTTGATTGGAGAAATAAAACAGTTAATATGAACTACCTTGTGTCAGTGGTGACAAGTATCCATTTGTCTTCTGTCCAGCAGCTATGAAGTGCCATACCCAGCACCTGGGGCAAAGGGATGATAAAAACAAGGAGAGCGGAGGTGGGAGCTGGAAATCAGGCTCATGGCAGGAGCTGCCTGACTCCTGATAAGGGGCTCAATCTGGCCACTCTGCACCATGATTACAGCTGGAAATTCATGTGCTTTTAAAAGCAGAGACATAACCAGACTGGGTCAACAACAACAAGTTTTTTATCTCTGTTGAGATAAAAATCACATCTTAAAAATTTTTTTCCAGGCTAGGCTTGCTTAGCTTACAGGTACTCTGTATAACACAGCTTGTGGGAAACAGGTTATCACTAAACAAACAAACAAACAAATCAAAACCAAACCAAACCAAAGAAGTGATATTTTGAAGATATTGTCAGTACAGTGGATAAATAATGAGACAAATGGAAAAAATATGGATATGTAATACCCATATAATTTTGGTAAGTAAACATAATAATATGTATAATAATAAATACTAATTTTTGCTTGTGTGGGTTTTGAAGTCACAAGATGACATGCTGATTGTAAACTGTTAAATACTCAAATATATGAAGCTGTGTGTCAGATGTTGAAAGTGTATTTGGAAAATAGCAAGTGGACTTGGTAGAAAACTTGCACAAACTAATTAATTTCCTGAAAAAAAGACTGAATGATGAAGCTCAATGCAAATACAAAGGCTGAATTTTCTCCCACCCCAGGTAGGATTCAGCTGTATATTATGTATGGATCAGCTAAGTAGGATACACAAGAATGGTCATTGTTTTTTTATCAAGAAAATTGAAGACAGTTTTCAGTTCAAAGGATCACTGCTGGGACCACAATCATACACTAAGAACCAGTTTACCCTCTAAACTATTTCCCCACATAAATATAAATAGCCTTACCATTATAACAGGGAAGGGATCAAGGTATGCATTTCGACTACCTATTTGTTAGCATAAGGAGGTGTCCCTCACCTGACTCAGTACACAGCATTGCAAGTCAATTATTTCATGAGAGCTTCATCACAAATCGCATTGTTCCTGAAAAAGTTCAAGACAAATAGCTAGGCCACATCTGGGATCCAGTCCTACCTGGCAGGAATTTCTCAGCTGCCTTCAAGTACACATGTCCTTTTTTTACTATGAGTTATATGTCACTGGTCACTAGGTCAACAAAATTTTAATGTAAGTCTGTGGAAAGTTTCCAAAAGGCATGACAGAAATACATGACGGCAGATGAGTTCTTATTCCAAGTAGGGAAACACGTCAGAAACTCAGAAGAAGCCGCAGCAAATAACTCCTGCAAGACCCACGGGGTGCTGCTGCAGGCAGACAGAGCCTCTGTGTGATAGAAGACTGCACACTTCTGACAATATGACATGACACAGAATATAAGGAAAAACACACAACTGCATTTCTCCTCCTCCTCTAGTCCTTCTACTGGTTATATCGAAAGTCTAGAAAATGTAGACCCGGTTATATGGAAAGGCTGTTCCAATGGCCAGGAACCTAGATCAGTATGAAGATTATTGAAGAGACTTAAAACTACAAGATGCTCCAAACTCGAGTTCTGTTGACAAAAATCAGGACAGTTTTGTCACTTAGTGAATCCATCAAGACATTCTTTTTAGGCAGAGACTTCATTATATTAAGAGTTCTCAAACTTGGATGGTAAGAAATCAGATTGTTAAAGAAAAATAAGGTAAGTGACTGTTCTTCATGGGACTTTTACAGATGTTGATAATCAGTCACTTCTAGCAATTATTATTTAAACTACAACCAACCTGCCACGGAATCTTGCGTGTCCCTAGATTCCCTTAAGAATAATTTTCCAGCGTATGAGTCAACAGGGAGTGACACCTAGGAAGATATAATTACAAGATGAAGATAGAATTTCTCAAGCAATAATTGTTCAAAATTAAATGTCTCCTTAATGCCAAAGAGCTGTTGCTGGGAGGTCTGAATGCAGCCATGTAATGCAGCCTCCAGAGCTACCTTTACTTAACTACCCCAAGAAATGGTACTCTCACTGACACTGCTATATGGACTTCAGGGTAGCTTAGCTTAATGAGTAAGAACCTGAGCACTCAGCATGCTCTGTGCTTCCACCAATGCCAATGTCATGGCATTTTGCCTGCTATTCATGGCCAAGTCTGCTAAAATAAAATCCCATTCCAGTGTTGGAAGTCACAAACTAACTGCACTATGGAAATAAACTAAACTCACTGACTTACTTCTGCAAAGGCAGTTCATTCTTCAGCCAATAGTGGCAGTACTTTTTGATGTAAGGTAACAGAAAGAAAATAATTTTAAAAAATAAGTAATATAAACAGTAATTTACTGTGAATTGACAAAAGTGGCACTTAGTATCCAATACACTTAAATATAATGGAGGATGAGAGATTTTGTTATAACCTTTGAACAGACAAAAATGTTCTTCATTTCAAACCCATATATTGGTGTTTTATTTCCTTTACTTAAGTAAAACTGCATCTCCTCAAAATCCCTTAATATTTATGACAAAAATATTTTTATTGCACAAGCAGGTTGGTGATGCATTTCACTAACATGTCAGGTAAAATTACGAGCTTTTCTACTCAAAAATAACAGCAGTTAGGAGATCAAGGTTTCTCTTGTTTATTATAGAGTTTTAGAAAAGGCTTTTTAGCAAAGGGTTTATTGTTTGGTCTTACATTTATTAATTCTTTTGCAAAAAAAAAAAAAATTAGAAAGCATTAAACAAGACCATGAATGAACACACAACATTCTCATAAATGCAACTCACCCATTCCTTTTGAACCTGTTTTTCACATTCCTACATGTATTCACAGGCACACAGCCATGCATATTTCACAAGCACATGGGCTCACACAGATCCTTACACTCTGGTCAAAGCAGATGGTTATTCTAAGATATAAAAGGAAGAGAATAAACCAGCTCTGTTGCTATGTGAGACCACTGGCTACTGGCTTCAGTCATCAGAGTCAGTTTCTAATGTGACATGAAGCAATAGAGATCTGCTATTTTGTACTTCCATTCTGAAAAGTAAAATATTCTCCTTTCATTTTTTTTTCCCCCAGAAGAAACATTTCCAAATGTAGCACTTCGGATTCTGTTAACACCAGCATCTGATGGAAAATAGCTGCAAAGAATATTCCCACCATTTCCAAACCTACAGATTTTTTTTTTCAGATTTGAAAAAAAAAAACCCAGCCTACAAACAACACATTTTTATCCTTTGATTTTTAGTGCTATTTGTGTAAATGACAGCCAACTTTCACAGTCATGAATGTGAGAGGCTAAAAGAAAAATCTGTAGTGGAGATGTTAATGAATGGGTAAAAATCACCTAGCCACCCAAAAAAATTCTGAAAAGTATGAATCCTGGGAGGTTGTGAGAGAGGATGTTTCCTCTCCACAGTGACTCCTTGTATAGTTACTTCAGAAAGGATATGGGATGCCCAGTCAAACTTCAAAACAATCTGTGGCCAAAACAATATAATTGAAATAGGCCTCCACTTAAATTTACTGGTCAGCTGTTGCAATGCTTTCACAGCTATGTCTTTTTATCATCACAGTGGGTATAAATATTTCCCTCTGGGGAAACATTGTTCTTGCTACTTGCAGATTTAGAACTTGTAGAGGCATAATGTGAAAAAAGAAATACACTGCTATTTTCTGTTTTCTGGCTACATGCCAGGTACATCCTTAACAACAAAAGGAGACCCTCTATATTTTGGGGGGGTTTTTTTCTTTTCTAAAGATCTGGGAAACCTAGGTTATGAAAAGAAATTTCATACATTCTAAAATATGTTTCAAATTTTGCTTTTAAAGTAACATCAGTTCTGACTTATATAAAAGTAATAGCATGAACTCAAAGCGTGGCATGTGGTTACCTAAAGCATTTTCTTCCAAAAGTAAATTTGCTTGAATGTGGCCCTAGTTCTTTCCTCCATTTCTCTACAATTCCCCATATTAGTGGGCCTGACTAGTTGCAAAGATTTTAGTTTGATATTCTGGGGAGTTGAGATGCTTACAGCCAATTCAAAGAAATGTTAGAGGAGGGTCAGGCATAAAAATCATCAGTTTGCCTCCAAGTGTAGGTCCCAAGTCACAATACACAGTGGTTCCTAGAAGATCATGAAGATGACACAGGAGCTTATAACATTCCTTATAAAAACATTTAGGCAGGAAAAGAAAATCCACCAGAAGAAAGACGGAATTTTGTTTAAACATTTATTTCTAAATAAATATAGGCTTTCTTCTTTTAGGATACTTTGCTCCCTGCAGGCCTCTTTATCAGTTTTTATTCCATTCCCCATCTTGCTTATTTTAAATATTTTACCAGTGGTATAAAAGACTTTTCAGTTAAGTTGTCTGGGTTGCCTGACTTTAATTGTAGGCTGCTATCCTACTTCTCCCTTACATGCTATTTAATGCTATCATGGTGTTCAGGGATTGCAGTCACCTCCTTTGAACTGAAATGCTGTACACGGGCAGGGAACCCGACTTTTAATCATGCCTTCTATGAAAAATAGCAGCTGTAATTAATGTTCTCATCCTGAAACTTCTTGGTCTGCTCTGTGAAGTAAAGACATTTTTCTTCTTTCTGGTATTAAAATAATCACAGTTTTCTTGTATTCAAAAAAAAAAAAAATCCCATCTGCTTTTTGCTATCTTCAAGTAGCAAAATCAATTTTTATCTTTCTTCATGTATATCTGCAACCCTAAAGTTCAATATCAATAAATTATTCTTAAAATTAAGTATGTTTTATTTAGATTAGGTTACCCTTATTCATCCAATATTTATTTTCTCATAATTTGAACTATCCAAATGGTTTGCATATAAAGAATTACTTTAATGAAGATAAGTCTGAGTTTGACTAGTGATGTTAGAGCTTGAGTGTGACATTCAAAAAAAGCCTCAAACTGGAAATTCAAAAAAATGGCCTCAAAAAAGAACTGTCAGCTAATTCTTTTTCTGAAACTGGAAAAAGATAATTCTGTGGTTTTCTCAACATAAAACATGTGCACAAAATTGCAATGAAAATCAAGAAGGGATCACTTCTGACAGGGGATCTCGTAGTTAAAGCTAATGCCCAGAAAGTATATATGATATAGATTCACAGTCTCCTACAACAAAATGGAGATGCACATGGATACAGTGGGCTACCCACATATGTTTTAAAGGATGAAATGACATAGTGGTTGGATTTCTTATCTTATCAATATTAAAGCATTAAGATAAAATAGGAATTTTTTTTTTATTTCAAATGAACACTATTGAGGATTTGTTACTTGGGTTCTTTTTTTAACTCAGTACAAAATAACACGTCAGCACTACTGAGACAAAGCAAATAATACTTAAGAAATAAATGTTTTATTTTCTCTGTGTATTTCTGAAATTTCACATAACAAATGTCAATATTGGTTCTTGGTTTGTTTTTTTTTTTTGTATCAGGGTTCTCAATGTAGTGAAAGTACAGTTTCTGAGTGGTTCCAAGTGTAGTGAATCAAAAAATGCTACCCTGTAATGTCTGGATCAAATGGTTTCCATGTGAGCTGAAGTGTTCATATTTAAAAAATAAGCATTTTAAGGCATGAAGGGTGTCCCATGTCACTGTAGAAGTTTCTCAAATTATTTATAATTATCTTTACTGAAAAAAACTCCCTTTTTATCAGTTTAATTTTTAATGTTTCTAACTTCAATTTGTAAGCAACTCAGTCTGGTTATACCTTTTTCATCAAAAACTGACATCCACCTACCTCATTCTTCTAAACACAACAAATTCTACATTATTAAATTTTGTGGTCAAGTTATATTAAAAATTAGGAGGGGTGGCTTTATTTCATTAAGTATCTAGGCTGCAAGTTACATTTTCAAAATTCATATATCAATATATATCTGTTTTGATGTTAGCACCTAACTCTATTTATCTGACTTCAAAGTTCTTTAAGAGCTGGACACTTGGGTAAAAATACCATTAGGATCTAAAAATATTAAGGAACTTTATCTGCTGACTTCTCACCATTGTGAGTAATAAAAAATTGAGAGAATAAAGCTAAGTCTTATATATTGCTTCAGGTCTTCATGTTTCTTTACACCAGTTGAAAATACAGTGATATTAAGAATCAGCAATACTTCTTCTGTAACACAGCAGTAAAATGAAAGAGTTACTGACTCTGCAGCTGTCCATGTATATAAACTTACAGAAGCCTACCTAATTTTAAAAATGTAACTGAATCCAAGTTGGCCACACGGATCCTGCAGCTTTAAGAAATTTTGCTGCACTCTCTATGCATTTAATACCAAGAGTCTTCTGTCTCTATGCCTTTAATAGCAAGTGGCAAGATGTCTCTTGAGAAGAAGTTCAGGAGTGAGCAGATCAGCTAATTGGTCATTTCTTGAAATATGTTGGGATAAAGGATTAACTGAATTCATAAAGGTCTAGAGAAAAAGAAAGCACTGGATCAAAAATGACTAATCTCATCTGAGACATCCTCAGATAGCTTCAATAAGACTCCGAATTTATAGCTGTAGAAAACAGCTGAAAAGTGTTCAGAAGACCTGTGCATGCAATCAAAGAGAGATTGCAAACTGAACACAGTCGCAGTGTCAGTCTGCTTTAAGGCATGTACAACAATGTAGAAACATTGGGACAAGAGTAATGAAATGACAAGACACTGAAATGGTTTTAATTCATAATAAATGCTGAAAAGATTCTTGCCTGTTCTTGGACAAAAGATACTATGTACATGCATCAGTGCAGGTGGCTCGGTGAGCAGCTGCAGTGAGAGCTACAGGTTGAGCTCTGGAGGGCAGGAGCCTGAGGCAAAAGACAGTGAGCTGGTGCCAACCTTTTGCACAACAAAGGGCATGGGGACCTGTGTCACTGCCAGGTGACTGGCTATGCCAAGCATAAAAGGCAAGGAAACCTTGTCTGACTGTGGAGTGAGCATAGGGAGCGAAGCAGGGCATCCGTTGTCTCACTGGAGCTGCCCACTGCAAAGGCATTTCAGATCTAGCCCAGCTGGTCTGAGAGTGACTGCCAGAGAGGCTCTGGGATGGCCAGACAGGAAAGTTTCCTTAACATATAAAATAAATTACAGAAATACAGCAGTGTTTACTTTTATTGAATATCTGTTTCTCATTTGAAGACTCAAATAACAAAACAATCTTCTGAATTAATCCTACCTTGTAAGTGATACAGCAGACATATACTAAGGTTTCTGGATGGGAGGTCTGATGAGTTTCTGTAACAGTGGGGATGCACTTGCCTTACTGGGAAAGGACCAGCAAACAGAATCAAATGTTACGTAGTCTGTCAATAGTTACACTAGGACAGGATTTAAGCCTATCTATCCTTTTTTCAGATGCTAGAAACATGGCGTCATTTTCACTAACATCCATGTGAAAGGAACAAAGGTTCTACCTAACATCAAAGTTGGAAAAACATGGCAAGAAAGCTGCTATCCATGCAGGGAGAAACAGGAAAACCTGCTCTTTCCATGAAAGTGCACAGCTAATGTAAAATCCCCTGGAAAGAAAGGCAGCCAGTGGGAAGAAGAGGTTTCGCTCTCCTAGACCAAACTTGGAAAGTCTCGGCTAGAATATATGGATCTCACTCAACCCCAGCCAAGCTGCTCAGTGACATCAGATGAATGAATGCAACTCTGTTCAGAATTAACACTACAATAATACAGAAATCCAGATACTTCTACCAATGCAGCTATCAAATGGAAGAAAGGCTTAAGACACAGAAAACAGATCAAACACTAGGAAGGTGGTTGGACCACAGTTTAATCCTTGCCACAGAGCAGCACCCTTCTTTGTTGGGCCAGAGACAAAAACTTGTGAGTGCTCTATAGGTTTATTTCCATCTGATTTTAATGTTTTAGTATTACAATACTCCAGATCTAACTCTTTCCATGTAAATAATACCTGTGCTACAGTAAATCATCATTAGCTGTAAAAGAAATGGAAGGAAGTGTTTACTTTGTCATAGATTATGTATTCATGGTATACAGTAACTGACAAAAGATGTCTACATCTCACCCCCTTCTAATACAAGGTTTGATAGATCCACCACATTTTGTATAGAATGAGACAAAAAAATATGCCAACAATGACACAAAAAATGTAGTCACCAAGTACAAAATTGCTTTTATGAGCATTGCACAATAGTGGACACTATTATGCTGTTAATGCAAGATGAAATAAAAGCCTATTTCAGCATGCATCTAGTCTCCTCCACATAGATTTTTGATCAACTAACTGCCTCATCAAGGGCCTGAAGGATTTTCCTCTGTCCACACTACTCATCTGATCACACGGTTTCAGTAATTTGGGACAATTCACCACATGTAACATTTTTAAGCATCCTCCATTATGCTTTTCTTTTTCCCAAAAGCTATCAAAAATTATACCAGACAAAAATCTATTATTCATGGAGCACTTATATCTCACACATTACAAAAGAAAAATGCAGAAATACATGTTTTCAAAATTAATTAATACTGAAATGTATTGCCCATCAAATCTGTCAAAAGATGTAATGAGGAAAATGAAGGTTCTTAAATTTACTCTGAATTATACCTTGAATAAAGATATATGATGGGCCCTATGAACTCATGAGAAAGAAACTCCACCTTGCAGTAACTAAAAACCCATTCTATATTATTTGACAAAAGTAGCAAGTGAGAATAAAAAAATGAAGATAACACAGAAGACAAAGAGAAGATAACAAAGCAAGCAAGGACTGGAGAGATGTGCTGCAATCACTCATTGTTCAGTGTAATGCACAAATAATAGTGCTGATCCTAAAACAAAATCTTTGGCAAATGCCTACTGCTAAAATAATAATACACCTTTGTTTGCAATGCTTTATGATTAATCACTGTCAAGTTTTGAAGTGGAAAAAAAAGCAGTAGGAACGAATCCTTTATTCTCCAGACTTCCAAAGAACTTTCTTGTTCTGCTTATTTAAAGAAATTTCCTCACTGAAATACATACTTCTGCTGTAAGAAAGAATAGAGAGACAAGGATCTTCCAAACCTTCCATAATAAATCTACTATGGGAGTTTGCATTGAAATTTTCAAGTCAAATGCATATTTTCAAATCCCAGAAGAATTCAATAGAAGTTAATAGAAATTTGAGTATTACAATTTTTACTTTTTCATATTCTGATTTCTGATAGCAGCCAAAATACTACAAGTTTGAGAATATTTTTCTTTATATTAGAAAGATCACAATCAGCCAAAGATGTACAAAGTTCCACTGAATTCAGTATTTGAACAGACAGTACCCCTTTCCCATCATTTAGAGAGTTTTCAGTGATGGAAAGATGGAAAAGAAGGAAATAAATTTCAATTGTGTGCAGGTTTTGGCTGGAATAGAGTTAAATTTTTTTATAGTAGATTGTGCAGTGCATGTTTTGGATTTAGGACAAGAATAATGTTGATAACACAGGGATCATTTCATTATTGCTGAGCAGTGCTTAGTCAGAGCCAAGGACTTTTCTGCCTTAGAGCCCAACCCCACCAGTGAGGAGGCTGGGGGTGTACAAGGGGACCCAGCAGGGACAGCTGACCCCCACTGACCCAAGGGATATTTCAGATCATAAGGTGTCAAGCTCAGCATATAGACCTGCAGGGAACAAAAAGGGGGGGGCCGCGTTTGGAGTGATGGCATTTGTCTTCCCAAGTCACTGTTACCCACGATGGGGCCCTGCCCTCCTGGGGATGCCTGAACACCTGCCTGCCTGCCCATGGGAAGTAGCAAATGAATTCTCTGGCTGGCTTTGCTTGGGTGCACAGCTTTTGCTTTACCTTTTAAACTGTCTTTATCTCAACCCATGAGTTTCTCACTTTTACCCTTCTGATTCTCTCTCCCATCCTGCTGCGAGGCTGAATGAGCAAGGGGCTGGGTAGGGCTTAGCTGCCAGTTTAGGCTAAACGACAGCAAATAGTAAAAAGCAAAAGACAGCTCTGAAGAGCACAAATAACTTCTGCCTCTTTTTCTTGTGCTTGTTTCTTGCAGAGGGACTAACTTATTTTAGAACAGAGTAGCGAAAAAATGAAAAGAAAAGGAATATAGGAGGAAAAAGAAAAATGTATTAACTGCAGAATATCACTCCTGATAGCTTTCCAATGAAGAAAGCAACATTATATACGTACAGCAGTTTAAGACACCGAAGCCACTGTGTACAACATCTGTTTACAAGAAGAGAAGTCCGGGGCAGTGGGCTTGCTGTGCTCATGCATTTGCTCACAGTGGCACATGCACGCGCAGTCTACTGGAACCCATACCAGATATTTGTGTGCAATCTGCAAGCCATGTTCCAACCTCAGGCTTCAGATTTGGGCTCTCTGGGTGAATGCATAAGGATCTCAGTGTCCAAATATAACTCATCTGAGTTTTTGAAAAACTGTAAAATGTTTAGCCTGGGCTAGCCCTTTTCACAATTACAACTTTACTTCTTGATTCATAAACTAATCATTGGCAGGTTTTCCACATGAAGTCAACTACATGCATAGCAGTCCTAGTAACCAAAGTCTAGCCATTTTCCACTCAGACTTGCACAATTTTTCCTCTCCTGCGAAACTTCTACTCACTTGACTTATGATTCATCTCTTGCATAGTAAGAAAAACATGAAGCATGATATTAAAGTTAGGGAGGAGAGGAATAGAAAAGGGACTCTAAGGATCTTCAGCTTCCCTGTTAGTCTCAAAAAATATATTCACAATACAGCGTTATTCTCTGGAAACTCCCTCTGGATGAGAAAACATATAAAAACCTACAAAAACCTACAGTGATTCACAGAGTCTATGTCTGTTTCATATCATATCTCACCCCTGTCCCATGAGGAAGACACTGTCCTATACTGTTACATGTGAAACAGAACAGGAGTGCTTAGTCTCCTCACCACCATAACTGTAGTCAAGACCAAAAGTACTTAAGGAAGGAAATGCATCTGTCATGCACTTAGAGATTCCAGCAGCAAGTCTTTGTTGTAAAATCCTATCTGGAAAAAGGACATTAAGAGCACAAAACTATGTGCAAGAGAATTCGCTATTGATCAGCTTCTTTTGATGCTGTCTGATTTTTTATTGGAAAATAATATACTAATATCCCAGAAATCACCTTTAGCCATCTGAATGGCTGCTAGATTCAGGTAAGTCCTTTAGAAGCTGAAGGGCAATGCTGCAGATGACAAAAGTCCAGAGGCAATCCCACATGGGACTTCCTAAATTGAATTCCTGCTCTCACAGTGTTGCTGTGTTTTCCTCCAAGTTGCATACCTCAGATTGGTATTGCATGCCAAGCTCGACTAGGGCACAGTGAGAGCCTGATTTAAAATCAAAGCCAACAGAATTTTTTTTTTTTTTTAACAAGGCACAGTGAAATGATGCCTATGGCATTGGAGAATTTACAGACAGTCCAGGTTCCTGAGACAGAGGCAGTGAAATGAAACAGGCAAGGACCTATCAAAAACTAACACAAGGACATGTACATAGAGCTGCCTTCTGAAGTTGTAAATTCTGAGAAATTATCAAGATCATGTCTTATTAGATAACTTAGATTTTATTCTCAGAGCTAGCCAAGAAGAAGCCCAGCTTCTCTCAAGTGCTAAATCTAGTGACTAGCAATGGAGAGGATAAAATATTTTAGTTATACCTCAGTCTCCTGGTATTTTCCCATTGAGCACGTTCACACTATTTTCAGAATATCTGTCAAATTCTCTCATCAATTCTCCTCAGATACTTCTGTCTACAAAGCCAAGGTCATCCTTTCCAAGTATGAACCAGTACAGTGGAAGTTAAATGACTCACTCAAAATCAGTTTTCACAGACAGGATGCAACAGAAAAAAAATTACTGTAATGTAAGCTTGGGTATGCAGAGTTCCACCCCACTAAGAGATGGATACCAACACTCTGTCAGACAAAAACTCTGCTCATTACAGGAAAACAGCATGTCCCTGGGCAGTTACAGTGGAGTTTGAACACAAATTCATTCTTCTGCTGATTTCACAGAATCTTCACAAAGAAATGAAAACTCTCACCATCACTTCTCAGACCACCTATGGGCAGCAAACCCCTCTACACACTTTGATTATAATTAATAATGAAAAATTAGATAAATTCAAAAAATAAAGGATTTGTTGCATTTTGTCACTGAAGAGACTAGGAAAAAGGCCTATTACTATAATATGATTATTATGGTTGAAGTCTAGAATGGACAAAATTCTTTCCTTCTAATAAAATTGTATGTATGTTATGTATATAACAGGAAAGGTTACTTTTTTGCATCTCTGAAGAAGGACTTAGTTTCATATTTTTATTTGGAATAGGGGTTTTTTTTTTCCCTACATTTGTGGCTGAAAGTTCCCTGCCAGCTGTCATTTAATTAAATTTCGCTAACTGAGCTCATTGGATTTCCAGTTGCAAGGGAATCTCTATCGGACAACAGCGGTTATGGGTCTGACCAAAGGTTCATCTTCCCTGACAGTCCTTTTCTGGCTATGACTCATAATGGCAGAGTGGAAGAATAAACATATGTGCTGGCACATTGTCCTAGCCTTCGATGATCTCCAGCTCGAGGGCTTTTTCAGAAAAGGTGCCTTTATGTTCATCAAAAGCCCTCACTAGAATTTTTCTTCATTAATACACTTAGTTCCCCTGAACACTGGTAAAAGCTATAGAATATGGTCCAGGGGTTCCCTCAACATCAATAAGCCTAAACTTTACAGTGCCTAAAGACCAATTTTCCTTTTTCTCTTTTCATGATTACAGTCTTAAGCTCCAAAAACACAGTTTGATCCCAACGCCATGGCAAAGTCTTCCCAATGTTGCATTGCAGCTTTGCCTTCTAGTTAAGCTGGTGGTCTTATTCGTCCTATATACACATCACTTTTCCCCCTCTGTCAGGAACAGCTCTGCCAAGTATATTTAGATACATTTCTATGCAGTTTCCCAGAATATTCTAGTATCTAAAACTGTAGATATATTTTTATATTCCCATATGTGTGTCTGCAGATTTTTTTCATGGACCCCAGAAAACTGGCCAAGAAAAACAGCATATGCAAAAATCTGAATGTACAGTCATATATGCACATCTCTAAAGGCTGCATGAAAGTCTTTTTGAAGTAACAAGTTCTTTAGTTTCTAGCACAACTGAAATCAAGGACTAGATATATTTGACAAGCAATTTGGTGCTCTGGAATCAAGAGAACTTTATTTTTTTTATGAATGAATCAAAACACTAATTACAGAATAATCCTAGCTATATCTTCTTAGTGACTTTTTACAATGGCCCAGCAGTTGTCTGGTACATGTTGAACCCCTTCTTGCTATATGTTCAAATATGGTGATTTCCTACATCTGTTTCTGTTTGTACCTATCCAGTAACTGCAGTGTTTTAAGGTAAAGTTCTCATATTAGATGCTGAAAAAATCTTTTCCCATGCACCTAAAATAATTGTATTTCTAACAATAAATTTAACAAGAAAAAATTGGTTACTGATTTGAGTTTGCCAATTTCATTAAGTCTGCTTCTAGAAGTCCTATTTCATACTGCATAGCTCCCTCTGAAGTCACCAAAAGGGTTTCATTTTTCATAGTTTGGAATGTTCATTAGATATTTATATGAAAAACGAGAACAAATTATGCTACAGTAGGTAGAACAAAAAAAAAATTCATAGGGCAGTAAACTCTCACACTCCAGGGCATAACCCAACCAGTAATTTATAGGGTTAGGCAGAAGTTTTGCTCATGGACAGATTATTTTGAAGAGAACACAATTAAATGTTAAGCACCTTCCATCAAAGCATCCATTCTGTTGTAAACTGGACAAAATATGGTACCACAATTTCTTTGCCTGTATCTTTGTGAAATCAGCTCCCTGCCTACCACCTTTGCTCGAGTGACTTCCACAGCAATCTTTCTCAGCCCAGACTGCTCTCAGTAGACTTCACCCAGTCAGATTTCAATTGAACTAGATGATGATATTTTTTAGGATTTAAAATGTGTTTCCTAGCCTATTTGCTTCTTCATTTAACTTTCCTACACCCTTTTTTCTTTAAGGTATGAAATGACCTTTTTTTTCAAGTACCAAGGCAAAGCCCCTGTGTATTGCCTTCATATTGCATATACCACCCTGAAATACACCTACATTTGAAAGCATAAAATATCTTCTTTCCTCATTTGCACATGGACTCTTATGTGCAATATCTAAAAGTGTATTGATCAAATTTATCCAAGGCTTGAGGTAAATGAAGATAAAGAAAAATCCTTTTTAAATGTAGAAAGGTTAAACATATAAAATACATACAATTATCTACCTTGTTATTAATACACTTTGAAAAATGTTGGAATAAGCAAAACTCCTTGCCCACTGCAACCACTGATCAAAGTTTTTACAAAGCACCAGAATTAACTGTCTCTGAAGTGATCATTAGTGTGATTGTCCCTTCAATTCAAAGGTGTGTTGCATTTGCTTAAGCACAATTTACCATCCAAGTACCTTATCATTTAACACCATTACATTTTGCAACAATTTTTCAGTGACTGTATCTCACAAATCTCCTCATCTGTAACTTCCTTCTCCTTCAGGCTGTATCATACTTCTGGCAAATAGGTTCAACCTCATACAATGGGAAAGGAATTAAAACAAAGGAAAGGACAAAGTGATTTAAAGTTTCCATGAGACTCCAAAGTGACTTCATAGAGTAACATAAGGACCTTTCACTCAATATATTGCAAAACCACAATCCAAACCCAGAGTGCAGCACAATGAACTGTGAAGGCTTGGCCATTAGAAGTAGAAACATCCACTCTTCTTGTTTCTCATTTCTTGGAGAAGAAATGAGTTTGTCCAATTTTAAATGCAATAAATAAGGCAGGGAATTTGCTCTCATCACTCCCTTCCATCCAACAGCCACACAGTGACCACTGCAGCTGGCTTTTATGGGTGAGAGGGCTGGAAGCAGGTCCTGTGGAACATTCTATCAGCATCAAAACAAGCTGATGTCAGCTCCTCATGAAGAGGCAAGCATGAACTGCCGACAAGATGGAGCACAGGGGCAGCCTGCAGTGACAGCCATGCACTGGCCTCCTCCCTGCCTCCTCAGAATGTACATACCACAGTGGCAAGGGACCTGCCTTACAAACATCCCAAGCCTGTCCAGAGCCAAAATATCCACCTTGTCCAGGTGCGTCAAGGTTGGAGACTGTGTCTGCAGCCTTCCACTTACCTCTACTTCCCCTCCCCTGAAGCTGAGATTCCTCTGAGAGAAGTAATACGAAAAGTTTGCTTTAACAAGACCCTTAGCATAAGCTGCTTGATAACTTAAATCACTAAGATCTTCTGTGACATTACATTAAGTTCTGCCTGATAAGAAAAAAATTAAATAAATGTTGCACAGACACAGAAAAGTATGTTTGATTAATTGCAATTCTTGAATGGTATTTAAGAAAACTGTGCTTTCAGAATGAAGCAGCATGATTTGATTTCTGAAATACCCTTGTGTTTGAGATACGCATTAACTTTATAAGCAACTACTCTCTACCTCATTGGTATACAGTGTGCAACTATAGTTCTCTGAAGTTAGAGCAAATCCTACCATCTGAACTTTAATCAAAAAAATCTGTTAAATAATAACAGAAAGTATTTGTTACAGAGCTGTGTTTTAAAGAAAGGAAGTTCAAAGACCCTTCTTTAGGTTCACTGTGGTTTAGAACAATTAATGATAATAGCAAGAAAGAGTTCCCAGTATGGTGACAAATTACAAACAAAAGTTATTTGGTTACTTTTTTTACTGAAAATTCAAGATCAGCCTGCTGATGGTAAATGAAAGGAAACCACAAGGACAGGTATTGACATTTTGTATTTCTGAACCCATCCTTAGGACAGCACATTCTTTCTTTGGCATTTCTTTCACATTTACTTAGAACACGATAAATATATCTATCCAGGCAACTATATCAACACCAGGAGCTTATTTTATCTAAGTTCAGGCGCCTTGTGTTGTTATGTAGGTGGAAAGGCAGATTCGTTTCTCCTTCTTCCTCGAGATGAGTAGGTGTGTGGAAAAATGCCATATGAATCAAATTATCTTTGATTCATCATTATAACATTCACATCATACAAAATGATTTGTGCTTTGGAACCCATATTTTATCCATGCATTCCTGGCAACTATACCATATAAAAAAGAAAAGACAAAAATCCAAGGACTCCACTGATTGAAAATTCAGTTTACCTCTGCATTTGCTCCACATTGGTTTTTTTATAATTCTTTTAGCACCAATTTGTATAATAATAATTAGCAAAACCCTTCTTCAGTCAAATCTTTCTGGTAAATGCCTCCTAAAGGACTTAGAATCCCTTTCTTTGAAATACCTATGGTTAGAGTAAATCACATTAGCTACAACAGACAGCTGAGCTCAGAACTGAGAATGTTGTCTTTTAATCCACCTGGATCTCCTCTACTCCTCCCCACACATTTTGTGGGCAAGGAAAACCAAAGATCTTGATTACACAGAATGCCCCACAGTATTTTCTTCTAGAGAATTTAAGCATAATATTAAGGACATGTTGCACCACTCCTGAAGTCTGCAGTACTGGTATTATCATAAATCTCAAAGTGACTTCCTTATTTGATCTTTTCCCAGCATGTGAACATGCAGACACTGGAAGCATCTGTGGGATTCTGAATACATCTGAAGTAATGTGCACATCAGTCTCCTGCTGAATGGGTCTTAAATCTACAGCTTTTATTGTTCAGGCCATTGCTTCAAGTTGACTTGCAGTGCAAGAGGATTCCTGCAGAGGCTTTACTAAAGTCCAAATTCTGCAGTCTGACATAAATAAAATGCAAATTCTCAGCTTTTTACATGCAAAATATATCTGCTAACAACCCTCTATTTCATTCATGTGACATGCAAAACCAATTGTGAGAGTGATCAGTGGTGGAATACATTGTTTTGTCATCTCATTCCAGTCAAAACACTGAGGATGTGTTTCTAGCTGACCCATAAGCAACTCTCAAGAATCATATCCTCTTCTTCATCTAGAAGAAAAAAAAAAGTCAGTAGAAAAAAAGATGTTTCCTATTTTACTTGTAGACCAAGAAGGGTAAAGTTTTGTTGATTTCTGATGCTATAGGAGTGAAATAGAGTATCCACAATAAAAATATTAGTAAAATGGCTTCCTCATCTGAATTTAAAAAAAAAAAAAAGCAACAACAAAAACAAACCCTCAGTTTTCCCAGGCTTATTCCATCCCACCACAGAAACCTCCTGAGCATTGCAAAATAGCAGAAAGATACTGGTGAGTTGGGTTTTGGGATTTCAAAGGGGTTTTGCTTAATTATTCATACAGCAAATTCAGTGAAAGGTATTATTAGTTCTCTTTTTCCTCAGTTCATTTAACACAGGTCTCTCTGCTTCTTCACTTAGTGTTATTATTTCTGGGTGTGAATGTCTTTTCTGTCATGTGAAATTGAAATCAATCTCATTAACATACAATTTCTTTTTAGATTGCATTTTCTCTCTTGTCTATAGCTAGTATTCACTATTTTGCTTTTTGCTTTCCTTTTTGTTGCTGCTCTTCCTCTAGAATATGTTTTGTAATGTAGTTTACACAAAAGATTTTATACAAAAAGTAAAGGATAATCTAATTTCTTTTTACCAAAGAAAACAAAGTCCACTTCATACAAGGTTTCTATCTATTATTGTTGTTATTCAGGGAGGGTAGATGATGAAAACATCAGAATAGCTAGTGAGGGTGTATCCTGCATTATTGCTGCTCTATAAGGACAGAGGGAATGGAACAGGAGACATTGTTGTGTTTGTGGTCATTAATTTCTGTGCTGCAAAAAAAGTAACACTGAGCAGATGCACTTTTTTTCTGAACAGAAGTGTTTTCTCTTCCTAATTAATTGGGGACTTATTCAATACTGGCTCAGCAATACGAAATTGACCTTTGAAGATCAAAGTGATAAGCCATATGGGGCTAAATCTTGTCTCTCTTATGCATGCTAAACTCTCACATATTTCAGATGAGTTTGCATCAGGATTTAGACAAGTGATCATCATACACCATGAAAAACAGCTCCTGGGGCAGTTTAATTTGTACATCCAAAACTTTCATGTTTCACTTTATTTTCTTCACCCTACCCTCCCTTTTTTTGGGTTTCTTCTGGGAAAGTTTCATCCCCACTCACATATCCCTCAATCATCCCATTTTGCTTTAGCACAGTTGGCAAACTTCTTACAACACACAAAATCCTGGGAGTGAGAATATTAGCACTGCATAATTTAGGAGAGCCTCCTCATTACACTGCTTCTTCATTTCAATTGTTTGAAATTCTTTTGCACCTACAGGCATATGTAGAAGCCAAACCAGGATCCAAGTGTGCTTACATTACTATTTCTTGAATACCAACAGCCAGAGGGTTAAACTAATAATTCAGAATCAAGCAAACATTTTTCTTTCAAAATAACTTACAAACTAGACTGACTCTACAGTTTTGTAATGCATAATATAGTTTGTATTGAAAACCCTTATTACAATAATACTGTATTGTTGCAGTGGGGATACTGCAACACGCATATATCAAACCAGGAGTCCCGTGGAAAGGAAATATATATGGACAGACAGATTCTTGATAGCTGTTTCAGAGATGTTTATTTCTCCAGCCGCATGGCCGGAGCTCTGCCCAGGAACTGTTCCAGTCACGGGACCAAGGGTCCTTCTGCCCGCGCAGGGAACACAAACCAACCCATGGGAACGAGGCTGAGCAGGGGCAGGGAAGCCCCGTGTCTGTGCCCTCAGGGCCCCTCTCCCAGGGCTCCATGGTGGGGGAGGGACCCCAACACCTCACCCGTTTTATTTTAATAAAAGGAGAATGAAAACAACTGGATAAACATAACAAGAACAGTTTCAGAACAAAACAAGCCACCCTCCTGAGTCTTTAAATGTCCAAACAGATTCTCTGGAACATCTTAGGGCTGACAGAAGGGAGACAGAATTCTCTGAGCATGCTTTGTGGGGAAACTGAGGCAGGAGAGGGTTTAACTTCTTCCCTCCCCCTTTTCATCCCCCACTCGGCATTGGAAAGGGATTTTTGGGGAAACAATTGGCAAAAGCATGGTTTTGTGAGGGAAACCATGGATGAAAAAACGGATTGGGAATACACTGGGGGTAATAGGACATAGGGTAAAAGGGAAAGGTGGGATTAGGAAAGGGAGACTGTAGGGGGGACTTACAATGGAGATACTGTCTAACATGACTACGATTTTTTGCATATGTACTGCCTTTTACAGGAACACCATCAGGCCCAGTGACCTGCGATGCTTGTAACCCTTTTCTACCTCGTATAATTTTGAATTGCACCACCTCTCCATCTCCCAAGCTTGGGATGTATTTTTCAGGGTTATTCTTTTTAATAGCAGTTCTATGCACGAATATGTCTTGCTGGTTGTCACACCTTGTTATAAAACCATAATTTTGCTTAACATTATACCATTTTACTATCCCTAAGGTCTTAGTTACTATGATCTTTTTCCGAGTGGCTGCTGTTTTTTGTCTCGCTGCGTCTTTGCTCTCTCCTTCGGTCGCTCCCGTGTTGGAATTGTCGGGGCTGCTGGTGCCTGCGCGCTCTTCCCGGGGTCGCGTTCGGGGCTGCGTGGGCCGGGCCGGGCTGCGCCGCTCAGTTCTCCGTGCGTCGCCTCCTCTGGTCGCAGCTTCGCTGCCGCTGCCAGGCGCTGCACCCACGTCTCGGCCGGGCCCCCGGGCGACGACTCCCCCGCGCCCTGCTCCAGCGCGTGTTTCGGTTCGGCGCGGCTCCGTCTCGGTCGGGCATTCCCAGGGCTCGCTCCACCACACGCTGCGCAGGGCCGGGCGGGCACCGCCGGGTCCCGCCGCTCCTCGCTCCGCCACCGACACTGCGGCTCGCGTGGCTCCGCCCGCACGCGGGAACTGCCTCGCTGCTGCTCGCAGAGCGCTCGGTGCACGTGGCCTGGGCCGCACGGTCCCTGAGCCAGGCTTCCCTTCGCCAGGACACAGCTGACATTGCTCAACAGTCTCGGTAACTAAATAATATTCACGAAAATATTCTTCCATCGGCATATATTTTGACTCAAATATTAACTGTGTCCAAACGGTTTTCCAAAAGCCCTTGGTAAGAATTAAATCCCAAGAAACATAGAAAAAGTTCTTAAACAACCATGCCAGGAAGTGTTTCAGTTCTTTCTGAGCTTGAATCAAGCTAAAATTTACAAATCGTTGTTCAAGAATCGTTTTAAGTTTAAGATAAATGTCCATATGCGGCTCGGAGAGCCAAGAGTCTTCCCACTGTTCCTCCATAGTTTAGATATGGAATAGCAAAGCAAAACCAAGAAGAGGAATCCAAAGTTTCCAGGGTTTACTCACACAAATCAGTCGCTTAGGGATCGGGGATCGTTCTGCCCACATTCTCTACCATTTGTTGCAGTGGGGATCCTGCAACACGCATATATCAAACCAGGAGTCCCGTGGAAAGGAAATATATATGGACAGACAGATTCTTGATAGCTGTTTCAGAGATGTTTATTTCTCCAGCCGCATGGCCGGAGCTCTGCCGAGGAACTGTTCCAGTCACGGGACCAAGGGTCCTTCTGCCCGCGCAGGGAACACAAACCAACCAATGGGAACGAGGCTGAGCAGGGGCAGGGAAGCCCCGTGTCTGTGCCCTCAGGGCCCCTCTCCCAGGGCTACATGGCAGGGGAGGGACCCCAACACTGTATCTGTCATCATAAGGATTGTTTTAACTATTTTTCCCCTGAAATACTCTTAAATTTAAAGTAAGTCCTGCTGGTGTCAGAAGGTGAAACTTGTAAGGCCTCAACACCAACAACAATAGCCAAAAATATTTTAGAGATTTATGTACTGAGTGTATTTTACTCCCTTCTCACTACCACAGTTGCATTTTATGATGAGCAACTATCTAGACACAGAATACAGTCTATGGTCTACAGTCATTCTAGTCATTAAAAGAGGTCTAAAAAATTTCAGGCTTCTGACATTGTCAAAATAGCCAAATAACAGGTTGAAGGTGTTTACAGTGGTCTAATAATTCTTCAAATGCATGATTACTGCATGACAGCCACACTCATGGAGGGCTGTACTGTACCAATCACAATCTAGGTAGGGGAGAAGTTCTTTAAGTTTCCAGCAAAGTCCTGCACTGGTATTGTTTAGACAATATGGGAATAATAGCTGGATGGTGTCAATCTGCATAGTTCCTTGATTATCAATACAGATATGTTTGATAACACAATTGTGAATATAACTTTTTTAGACTGGTTGAAGATGGAAATAAGAATTATGCAATCTCACTGTATGCCATCTTAGAATCAACTAACAGCCTGAAAGGAATTTGATAATATTCATCAAGATGTTTTTAAATTACAAGATGGAAAGACAAGACAGATGGCGATTCACCTGGAAAAGTGAACAAATCTTTTTAAGGGTTTTCTAATGTCCGGTTCTTCTTATTTTAAGACACCTTTTTGAATGCTGGAAGCAGAGACAGCCAAAAAACACTACCAAAACTCACAATAAGTGACCTTAGAAGGTCAGATACTGCAGCAATAAACATAAAATCAGGTACAAAATGATATTCAAACCTGGTACTCTGTCATGTTTCTAGGTTACATTTTTAAAAACCCAACACATTAAAGTCAAAAACAGAAGACCTCTCAAGGGTGAGACACTAGAATGCTGCATTTGACCCCACTCTATGAAATGGTGAAATACTTACCTACAAAAGGGTGATGCTGACAGGATATCCTAATTAATATTTTTGAAGTACCTCAGATCTCTGTCTATATAAATTCTGCATAACACTTGCAAAATATACTCAGGATACAGTTCTTCACTGAATTAAACCACTCACATTCAGTCCTACTATGGTAATCTGTTTCTCTCAGAACTGACAAAAAATATTGCAAGACAAAAGAGCTATTTACATAAATTATGATGTTAAGACATGAAGAAATGGAGACATGCACATGGTTAGGCTAGAAATTAGAAGCTTCTTAATTAGCTGTGAAAGAGTATTATTTCAGTAGATTTAGGGAGAGCAATAAAGCCCAGAGGTTTTAAGAGAGATCTACTTTTTCCATGGGATAGTACATCCTGATCACTCTAATCAGTGCTCACAATTTCTTCAATCAGGTACATTAATGGAGTTGAGAGATGTTCCCAGAGCTCAAGCCAGCATTATAAGCAGCAAGAGAACCACAGTCCTTCCTGCAGACCCAGGAGAACTTGTGATGCTGCAAGCAAAGGCCATGCTCCTGGCTAGGGAGCTGAGCTGTGACCTGGATTCAGTTCACTGCTCTGCTATTCATCTCTCATGTTTCCTCAGGCACATCACCATCCCAGAAGCTTTTCATCTGTGACAGAAATAAATACTTATTGCCATCAGAGGTAGGTACAAGGATCAATACTGTATGGATTTAAGATATCAGAGTAACAGGGAACATTTAACTACCTTTACAGGGTACTTTTAATTCCAAAATCTCAGTTTTTATGGGCATAGTCTCCCCAGCTCTGTTAGGCATTTACATTTCAGGCCAGGTGACAGAAGCACTGCTAAGAGGGCAGAAACCAGCAAGTGAGGCAGTTCCCAGCAGAGAGCAAGAGGCAGCCAGGGATGACTCACTGCCTGTGGTCCTGCTGCCTACTGAGAGCAGCCTGGAGCCTGGACTGCGTGTGTGCCTGTGTGTGCCTGTCGGGGGTGTTGGGGGGAAGGGTCAGGCTGGAGGACAGAATTGGACCCCTCTGAGCATAAGGAATTGCTGTCCTCTGCCTCCCACAGCCCCCCGCACAAGAAACATGGCTGTTTCTCTGTGTCTTTCTCCTCCTGATTCACTTCCATCCTCCTCCACTCCTGGCTATGCCAAGAGAAGCACATCTTTGGCCAGGGCTGTTCTGCCATCTCTGGTGGAACAAAATCAGTTTCACCTGCTCTCCTGGGAGGCACTGAGCTGCCACTGGCTGCTACATCAAACAATTGCTCTGCCACTGACACCGTCACAGCTGCTTTTAAGTTCAGGTGCTGGCACGTTGCATGTCTGGTGCTTTGTTACTGCCTGGTGGATGCTTCTGATGACTGCATCCCCAGAAGAAAGTGTTGGGATTAGTATGCATCTTATCTTTATTTAACAGTCAGCCAAAATATCAAAAAGTTGTATCTCTGTTGCTACCCAAAGGAGTCTATACTCTTCTGTGTTTTTCCCATGAACACTGATTGTATAGTATTTTATTCGATTAGGACTTTTTTGTACATATTTTGTAGTTGAAGTCAAACATCCAGCTTGTTAGCCTAAAATTCACAGATTGCCTCCAGTGTTAAACTTTCACTTTTAACAGGACACTCAGATTTCTGTTTCTAGAAAGTGAGGTTAAATCACAACCCCCTGTGGGGCATTTCAGAGGATGACTCTAAATAAGCCAAAGATTATAAATTCACAGTAACTGGCAAGAAAGGAAGGCCATAGAAAATTCAAGAAAATAAACTAAATTCAATAAATATGCTTTATTGGTGAGTTAGTGGAGAGTAGACAGTGCTGCAGAAACAACAGCTTAGAAGACAGATCACTGTCTGGGCTAATAAGAGTTCACACCCATATCTGGCTGTAATTCTCTTATCTCCATACAGAAATCAGGTCTAACTCAAATAATCAAAAAGGCAACGTAGGATTTGGATCTAAGCCCAAAGTTGCCAAAAGGTCAAGAGTATAGAAGGGCTCAGCTCTAACTAGCAGTTGAGAATCTCATTTACATCCACGGTTTCTGCATGTGCATAACAGGAAAGGAAGGAAGAAAATTTTTTTGCACAATGACTCACTGGAATGTTTACCTTGAAACACATCCTGCTTCAGAGCTTTTTAAAGTAATTCTCACCATAGGGCCTCCCTGCCTTTACAGAACTGAAGTTCGAGTCTCTTAAACGCTATGTGATCCCATGGCATTGGTATTTAAAACCCTTTACCCTCACATTAAATTAATAAAATTTAGTGACTTCATCATAAAATTGGTCATTTGGTGGTCTTGTATCTGACAAGGTTTCTATGATTTTTTTGTGGTTTGTTTTTGGTTTTTCAGGGGGTTGGTGAGGTTTTTTGGTTAATAACATAGGCCCCATCAATGTTTTTGTTTTGCTTAAGTAAGCAATTTCTTTGGGATACAAAATTTTGACTAAATTCTTTAATCAGCTTTTTCTCAGAAACTGTTTATTTCCATCTGCACTACAAATGCAGGATTTAAACAACCTATCAACTCAGCATAAGCAGTGAGTCATCTTGTCAGTCTGTCCTTTCCTCTCAGGGATGCAACTACTGTATTCTGTAGAAAGGAAATAATAGGATTAGAAAAACATTGAGGAGAAAGGGACGTCAAACAAAAGAAAAGCATGCTGTGGTTCTAAAGCAGTCTCATCTAGTACTGGGAATTGTAATCCATTTGTGCTAAAGACTTTGCCTCTGTTAATTAAACAAAAAAAAAACCATGAAAGGCTTATAGAGTTTGCTATTGTAGTGTGGCCTACAGGGAACATAATAAAAACACGTTTGAGTGTGTTAGTTTTGGCTTGGATGGAGTTAATTTCTTTCATTGTAGCTACTAGGGAGTGTGTTTTGAGTTTCTGCTGAAAACAGGATTGATAATACAGAGTTACTTTAGCTATTGCAGAGCAGTACTTACGCAGTCAAGGCCTTTTCAAACTGTCCTGCCAGCGAGGAGCCTGGGGGTGCATAAAAAGGTGGAAGTGACACAATTGGGACAGCTGACCCTAACTGACCCAAGGGATATTCCAGACCATATGGCATCATGCTCAGCAATAAAACTAGGGGGAAGTTGGCTCAGGGGCCACCACTCACAGACTGGCTGGGCATCAGTCACTTGTTGCTGAGCAATTGCTTCCATTTGTATCACTTGTCTTTTTGGAGTTTTATTTCTTTCTCTTTAATATTTTTCTTTTCATTACTATTACCATCATTATTAAAAGAAAAATAACTGAACTGTTCTTATCTCAACCCAAAACTTTTCTCACTTTTCCAATTCTTACCTTTCCAATTCACTTCCACCTGTCCTGCTGGGGAAGGGAGTGAGTGAGCAGCTCTGTGGAGCTAAGTTGCTGGCTGGGGTTAAACCACAACAGAATAAATGCAATTTTAGTCATTAATAAGCATTAATAAACAATCTAAAGTACAGTCAGTCATACAAACATGCCATTATTTACGGATGTGAGAGAGCAAGCAATCAAATAACCTTATAGATCCTGTACTCACTCATCAAAAATATAATGCCCAACTACTTTAGAAAAGTGATTCTATACATCTTTGAAGGAAATGCAAAAATGTGGTCCAACAGGAATAACTAATTTAAGCACTTTCAGCTCTTATGCTTTTATTGCCATTAGACAGTTTTATTAAAAAAATAAATACTATTAAAATAAGCCAATGTAATATCAGATATACAGTATAATTTTAAAAGAAAACCTTTTCAGTCTATTTTCTTCATCTTCAGGACACAAATCAAGGGTTTTTTTCATGTATTCCTGTATTGGCTCAGCTTCAGGTAGTAGGCTAAATAAGCATTCACTTAAGACTTAGTTCTGTTGAATGAGGGTGGTATTGAGAAGAATGACCTTCTCTGCATATTAAAGTTTACATAAGAAAGGTGAAAAACTGTTTGTGACCTTGTAAAAGGCCATTCTTTCCATTTAGACAGAGCTGCAGGCAAGCACAGATCATCCTGAATGGTGTTAGGGTTGTGTGCTAATCACACCGAAATCTGTGAGTGAATAGCATCTGAATATTGGTCAGGAAAACACACAAAATAAAGGCTGAAACCTATGTCTACTGATAATCCATCAGCTTCAAAAGCAGAATCAAAAACTGTTTTGAAACTCAAGATTTACGGTATTTCTCCTATCAATACCAAACAAAAACCAGAAAGAAAACAAAACAAAACAAAAGGAACCATACCACACTTCCTCTCTGCTCTCCTCCCACTCAAAAAAAACCAACCACAACTGAAAACAGACAAACAAAAAAACCCCATCCACTTTTTGCTCAGAAACTATTTTACTGTTCCTGGAATAAGTGAGCTGCAAGTCTCAGAAAAGAGGACAGTTGGGATTTCAAACACAGAAAGTCCAATGAGACTGTGAGATGCGAGACATCAGTCTGTCTCACATGTAGCTCAAGGTAATTCAGATGAGAATTCGCTGTTTCGGAGATGAGCTAACTCAAAGCAGAATGAGAGCAATTTGACATTCCCACTTGCCGCAGTTTGCAAAGACAACCGATGTTTACAGAGGTTTGCTTATTGTTCTCACAATGCCTTTTCTTGGCCAATTCTTGTGTGCAAACACTGTAATAACACAGTATAATAACACCAACCTGCTTTAGGCCCCTGCATTCCCCAGTGCGCATTCAAACAAGGCTTATGCAATTTGGCCCAGATGCGTGAACATTTCCATGTACTGAGGAAAGCAGAGAAAAAGCCAAGATCAAAGCCTCTTCTCTCCCAGGTGAATCGAAGAGTTACAGACTCACCCTCCCACCCCACTGAGCTTAGTTATTCATGAGACACAGGATGTTCGTCCTATCAGAAAATACTACTCAAGCAGGGTAAAGCTATCAGTGAATACTTTGGAAAATGCTGCTGGAAAGTACTGTAAACAAGTACTCTTAAGTGTCCATCTGCTCTCTGCAGAAAACAGGCTGTTGAGATGTGGAGATAAAACAAATGTTCACAGAGAAATACAAGTTTTTGAATATTTCTGACCCTCTGAGCTGCTAAATAAATAATAGGAAAAATCATGAAGAGTCCATAAAGCTTTCTATTTTAGAGCCATTCAAGCTTGCAGCATTCGTAGTTTCACTAGCCAGCTCCATCACTGATCTGATCAAGCTCTACTTCATAGGATTTCCACCAGACTGCTCCCTCCTCGAGTATTTCCAGGGCCCATCCAACAGGACTTGCCTGACAACTAATCTGCCTGCTTGTGTCCCTGGGCTAACCTTACAGATTATACCTCAACTCCACCAGCCAGCTGTCGTCCCAGTTCGCATGCCAAAAAGGAGAGCTATTCCTCAACATAACCATGTCACACTCAAGGTATTCAACACCTAGAGTTAAAAGCAAAATTGTTCACTATGTAAGTATGAAAAATACATGGTTCTGTAGATAGGTAAGTCTTACAAACATGCCGAGTTTCTCACCCTTTTAAGCTGTACCTTAAGTATCTTCATGACATTTCAGTGTATCCTGAGTTACTTCTGAACCTTGGAGTCTTTTCAGCCCAGCTCACCTTAGCAAGACCAACTGTTAAGCCACGTACCCACAGTTCCTCTCTTTTTACCTGCAGTGTTTTGTGATAGGCTTTCCAGGTGATGCTGGCAGTTTCTCTCTATGTAAAAAACTTGGCCTGTTTATACTGTGTTTAGTCTTATTCCACCCTCTTCCTACAGATTAATAAAATGTATTCATTTTTGGTCAAGGAGCAGTCACTAAAATTTAAGTATTGTCCTGAGGCTGAAGGGTATATGTTGGAAAACTTGTCAGTAAATGTAGATAAATATTTGCCAAGAAGTATTCATGACACAACATTTTCATAACTACAGAATAATTCTGTAATTTGATTGGAATTCATGTAACATATGCAAGTTCCCCTAATCATCCCATGTACCGACTGACATCTCTTTGAGCTGCTGCAAGGACAGGCAGCATCCGCAGTTGTTGCAAAATGTGCATTTATGTAACAATATAAATGTATCTACTCTAATTTTAGCTCCTGCCGGCAGGGGAAAGCGTTTGCAGCTAAAATACAAAGTTTGAATTTTTTATGAACAATTTATTCTTACTTACTGTACCACCAGCCATACTCACACACAAATATAATGCAAGGGATTTTCCTGTTAATTTTTTCAGCATATATTTCAAATCTCAAATATGTTCAATTACAGCTTAGTTAATTTTCTACATTTCTTCTGATTGTTCAGCCCCTGTCCTGTAAATGATGAGAAGCTCTCTGCTGTGATTGCAGTATAGGCTCTTTCCTTTCACTATTAATAATCCCATTGAGAAATATGAAGCAGCCATGCAAGGTTTTTTAAGCTTCATTATTTTCCTAATTTTCCAAAACTGAGTATTTCCATTGTTATTACAAGGATAGGTTATACTGAATGTCAATTAAAAAAATATTTTCACATTCAGAAATATTTCCATGCTATACAGTAGCAGAATAAACGGGCAGAGGAGGATGGAATATCCCTAAAGATGGACACTACACTCCTTTTTCATTCCTTCAGTTTATATTATGTTCAGGTTTGGGATTTTTGTTTTGTTTTAACTGGTTGCCATGTGAACTGGCAATGAAGTATACAGCCTTCTATACCTGCTAATGTCTTCCCATTTTGAGAAAAGAGAGGCAGCTTTTAATGTATCTCTCTCTGAGAACAGATTGTGTTGCCAACTCGACCTCATGCAAAATGAGAATTCAAAATATCATAAGTAATTCAGTAAAACTGCATCTTGCACCCAGCAAATCTGCCAGCATGCTTTAATTTGGGAGCAAAACTACCGAGTTTATTCTTCCAAATACAAAATCATCACTAACTAATAACAGGACTAATAATAAGGACTAATAACAAGTGCTATCAGTGGAATAGCTTTTGAATATTGGAATTTGGTTATTCATCTGAACTTCCTGAAAATTGAGCATTTAGTAATGAAAAACTTTTATAATTAGTATCCAGCCTCTGCACAAACCACCTTATCTTGTAGATCAAGAATTAAGTAAAATATAAAAAACATTTGTGATGGAGACGGAAGAAGGAAAGAAAGAAACATTCCTTACAGGAAAACAACACTTAGATTAATGCCAAAAAATAACAGGATTGCTAAATATGATGGGAAGGAACTTGTACATTCCAGCCATATGCTGAGACTAATCTCTTCTAGAAAAACTGCATTCAATACAAGTGTATCTGGAGAAGAGCTCTTAGCTGGGTACAAACCATAGACACTTGTACTCAATTTGTAAGGGGAGGAAACGGAAGAACAAGAGGGAGAGGAAAAGCTATATTAAGAAGTCAAATTGCAGGAGCCCTTTGACTGCTATTACAAACTGAAGATATCTTCAAAACTGAAAACCTGCCATTAATCTCTTATTTACATGGAAAGCACATGCTTCTTTTTATCTGAAATACTTACAGTAATGACAGGAGCTGAGACTAGACAGATAAACACAATATGTCTGGTTATCAAGAAATTTAGATTTCTTATCTAAATTTGGGGTTGAAGCTGATATTTGCTTACTGTGAGCAGATAGTGCATCTGCTCAGTGAAACTTATGTTCCCATCATTTTTATTGCTAATAGCAGAAGTGAAACAGCATTTTCATGGGGCCCATTTTTTCAGGAACCAGTCATTTCTAAGGGGGAGGAAGTCCAGTTACTGAATCATCTCCAAAATCAGAGATTATAAATCCCAAAAGTTTACAATGGCGAAGCCTAACAAGAAGCTAGGCACAAATCTATAATGTTCACTCAAAAGTTTTTAAGCTAAAATTGTTCTGAGTGAAGCATTTGAGCTAAACAAACAGACATTTATAATGTGACTAATCACAGGAAATTTCCAGGAAGGGCTGGATTTTTCTGCATTTTTAATCACACTTGATAAACAAAGCAGCTGTATACATCTGCTTCTTTCTGTGCATATCTGCTCTAAAAGTGAGTGACTGTGAGTGTCTATGTTTATTTATCAGTTTGTTTAAATTTTTAGGAGTTCTGGAAGCATGTGTGATCTTTAACAGAAGATCATATGGTCCTTTCAGCAGCTGTGCTGCATAAAGGAAAACAGATATGTTTCTGCTTTGCTTAACCAGCTAAGTCAAAGTCAGGGAATATAGGAGGTACTATTCATGCAGGAAAGATATAAAGTCATCTCTAGTTGCTTTTTGGGGGTTTTTTTCAGTGTACTCTGCCATGCAATTTGTTGGCGTTTTTATAGGCTAACACAAAAGACACACCTCTACTTTGATCAAAGAATTGATTTTGGTGGTCGGCTTGAAGCCTCTGTACTAGTACTCGTGGCATCCAATGTAGCACTTTTGACAGCAAATGCAGAAGACATGCAAATATAGCAATTCAAGCTTAACCACATAATTCATTAAAAATCTGGTTTTGTCACACTCTGCTATGTGTCCATCTCAATCTCTCTCTTATTTACATAAAACTCCCACTGATTACACAGATGATGGTAATTATTCTAAATCATTCTATGGGAGTGCTGCCAAAGACACATAAACCCAGGTCTTGCTGTACACGTGTCATATAATGGGGATATCAATTACAGTGCCCAAAATTGAGTTTATATTATTTCAACAGGCACACATGCTCTTACATTTATCAATCATTAGGCCACAGTTTATCTATTGATCTACAAGCAAATTCATTGCAGTTGGATAGCATTAAGTACAACTGCTAGAGAAGTGTCTAGGCGTATCTCAAGATTTGCCTAGATTTACTCATTTGTTCTTTTAACACCACAGAATTATACATAAAAAAGAGGTAGGTAATGCATGTCATTCTTTAAGAGTCAACACATTTCTATTCCTAATACATGAACAAAACATATTGATTCTTGAAATAATTAGTTTTGCTTATTTTGAGAACACACCCTTCACCAACAACTGAATGTCATGACGCCTATGAAGGTGTGAGGCGGGATGGACAGGAGGACTGAGTGACTACTTACCCCTAATATTTTGAATGCAAGACCATTCTGCCAGCTGCTCATGTCGTTAAGGTGACATTGCACCTCTGAAACGAGTTGGTTTATATTTCAATGGTACCCTATTGTTTGGCCCCCTATCTTACATTTGCTGAATCAACACTATCACAAAACAGCAAAGTCTGTCTGAAATAGCAACGTTTTAATACGTGATGATTCATCGTGACAGGACTCTGAAAGCCCTGTGGCATGTGCAGAAAAGCTTTAAATAGTACATAGTTGTTAACTTATTTTAATTAAAAAGGCAAATGCACAACAGAGATGAGAAAAATCTTTCTGTATCACATCACTTTTATTTGCTCCACTTACCAGCACAAGATTGTTTTTGTTCCATAAAGAAATTCTATTTTAAAAGAATGTCTTTTTCCCCACTTTCATATTTTCCTTTCTTTTCTGCATAGCATATCTAAAGGCATAAAGCTCCTGGCTGCAAATACTACAGAGGATCACTAAATATAGGACAGCATGAAAATATGTTGAATACATTTGTCAGCACTGTATTAAAACAGAGCTGCATAGCAGAAAGATTCCCTCATTGTTAATATATACTGACTTTATCACCTTTCCAAGGTGAGAGCACCCACACAGGTATCATAATCAGTGACATTTTTGCAAAGTGCTTCAGGATATTTTATTTTTTCCTCCATAAAATGCATGTTGAAAATGTGCTAATGAAGGTTACATTACTTTTTAATTTTATATTATTAGCAGAAATTCAGTATTTCATTCAAACTACAGAGGTTTGAATCTCCCTCGTTTGAAGTGCTGCCAGCACAGCTGCAGAGTGCATCTCAGATTAATGGGAGCCATGACAAACAGAATGAGTTAACCCAGTGCAAACTTTCCATCACTTATGCACAGCAGGTAAACAATTGCAAACTTCCATATTTTCTCTGCACTGTGAAGTCATTGCAGATGACATTAAGTTGTTATGTAGCAAGGGACATCAAAGCAGTATCTCACATCAGCAAAAAGACCCAGAAATAGCACAAGAAATATCTCCACAAACTATTTTCAGTCTTTCTCAGGAAAACTACTGTGAAGCTGCATGGTAGAGCTAAAAAAATTACAAGAATTTGCAGAAATGGACCAAGGTTTCTTAATGAACAACCTTTCAGCTTCATAACAGCTCTGCAGAACAGAAGTGCTGCAGAATTCTCTACCCCCCCCAAAAAAAAAGGGGGAAAAAAGAGTTTTGCTAATGATACAATCCCATAATTGATCTTTTATCTTTGAACACATCTGTGAGATCCATGATGCCTCCTGAAAACCTCACATTAAGGAAAAAAGTTCCAGAAACCATCCCTTCACTAGACTTTAAAATTAACTAGTTACTTTTATTCTTTACAGGTAGCAGAAGATCTACTGTGCATGCCAAGTTGTGATGAGGCATGTTTTAGCACCATGACTGCAAGGGAAGGAAGCGCTTGGAATACACATTTAATCTGCTCTGTGCTACCAATTGCTGTTTCTTTAAAATCTGTTCCAGAGACTGGCAGGGTTCACTGTCTGCCTACAACGTGTTCTACAGCCCTTGAACAACTAGGAAGCAGTGTAGGGACATCATCTTAACTGGTACTTTTGAAATCACCACAAAGGGGTTTGTACATCACCAGTGTCAAAAAGCTCAACTATGCTCACATCAGAAATGACAAATTTTCATGGTGATTTTGGTACAAGTACTTGCACCACTGGAAATATATAATGAAAGGCAACTTGGTGTGGGTTATAGTAGAACAGTTTATGTCTGAGGATCTCATCAATAATCAAATACAGGTATATTCATTTGTTTTCTTAACATTGGCTACTTATTGAAGACATATTTAGCTGTTGTAATAACCATAAAAACAAAACAAACAAAAAATCAAAATTCTCTTTCCCTTCATGACTGCATACTTGTATTGACTCTCTCCTGCTCCCAGCAAATTACTTGGGTCAAGTACAAGATACTCTTAATAGCATTTGTTATCATGCAGACTTCTGTCAAATAGCAGTATCTTACATTTCCACTGGCATTTCTTATCATTAAATGTCCGTGTAAGTCTCCTGGTTTTAGTAGATATCTTGCCTACTATTCTTTTCTTCTCACATTTAAATCAATAATCCTCCAATCAAATTAGTCATACTTAAAAAGCTTACACCTACCTGCTAATTCAAATACTAAATGACAGATGAAATGCAATGTTATATGAAATACCTTGCACAGAAGGCAATATGTTTTCTACACCCATGGTATAAAGGGCACAAAGAAATGAGATTAAATTACAGCAAGAAAGATTCAGGTTAGAAACAGAAAAAGCATCCAAAGAAGCAGGGCACCTAAAACACTCAAGCAGGGTGCTTGAGGGTGCTGTGACACAACTGTCATTGGAAATACCTAAGAGTATAAACAAAAATCTACCTTGAAGTGTTACAGGTCTTGTCAATCTTGTTGTGGGTGAGATGGACTAAATAACTCCTTGCAGTCCTTTCTACCCCGGACATTCTAGAATGTGCAGGAAGCATGGAAAATTCAAAGTTCAAACATTGGATTAAAAAAAGTTTATACTACCATCTAAATTAGTATTTCAATTCATCTCTAGAGCCTACTTCGTTCTTTAAACACCTGTTAACAAAAAGCACACCCCTCGGGAACTGATACTTCTAAAGTAGAGTGTGAGAATGAAGGGGAAAGCAAAAGCATCCAATATAACCTACAGTACAACTGATGAGACATTCACTTTTATTCTTCTTGCCCAATTGGGATTTAAAAACTCATAAAAGTGACATGGCTCAGGTGAAAAGAATAATAAAGAAGAGCTACACAGTGCAACATTTCTTAATATTATTTCCATTCATAATAGCAAGATCTTGTTTAAATATTAATGAAAATGCCACTGACATATAGCAAAGTGACTTGGACATGTCTCCTCTACTCACGGCTTCAATTTCTCCAGGGATTATCTTCATACCATTAGCTACATATTTTGATGTCAGAAACATTTGAAATGTAGTAAGACAGGAAGAACCTTAAAAGCACACACATATCCAGGAGGAGACAACACAAAGAAATCTGGATCTATGTTCCAGGGAGCCAAAGCACCACAGGACCATGGCAGCAACCACCCAGCCTGCTTCACTCCAGCAGAGGTGATCACTCTGTGGAGTCATCCCACCGTTCACCCCTTTTATCTACACTGCATTTCTGGACCTGCCAGTGCAGCTGTTCCTGCAGTGGCACCATAAAAACCCAATCCAAAGGAATGATCCAAACCACTAAAGCTTCTGTAGTTATAACTCCAGTAATGCTATTTACTACTACCTGCACTAGTTTAGCTCAACCTGAGTTCACTATGGTCAGGACATAATAGCATGAGTAGCTGAGTTTGTTACATGAAAGGAAAAAGGGGGAGAATGATTCTGGTTGCAGGGTTTATAACCCTCCCAGCTGGCCCAGCAGCAGCTGAATGAGACAAGTGTTCAGGCCTCCAAGGAGCAGAGAAAAGTGATTATGCTCTTTTTTTCCTGCTAGCAGAATGCAACTTGGCATGACATTTCTGTGTTTAACAGCATCCGTCTTGCAACATTTTTCTCTGGGCAGATAAAAAAGTCCATCCACAAAGAAATTGTAATCCTCTCCCACACTGTGGAAAGATGAATGGAGATACAATTAGAAGAAACTGAGAAGTTACATTTGCATCCTAGAAGAAGTTTTAACGGTACGGAAATTATAGAGTAAAATATAGTTGCTGTTTCCTGAATGGAATGTGGTTGGCATGCTCGAAACCTATTCCACGATGATTCCCCATAAACACAATCTGCAACTGTGAGCACGTGCTAAGGGGGATCGAATGTGGGGAGTGGAGAAATCATGGCCAGGCACTGTTGAAATCCTTGTAGGGAGGGGAACTCGATGGTACTTTGCAGCTGAGAAACTGCATAGCACGTGTCAGCCAGGGGAGAGAGGGGAAGATGTCCTGTTGCTGAGCCAACAACTGTGGTAGAATCACTCTCCTCACAGGAACTTGGTTCACTAAAGCCAAATGGTAATATTAACACACCCCTCCATCCCAAAGTTACCCATCTCCAATGTACAACCACCCCTCACTGGGCATGTGCTCTATATTCTTTTTGATTGTACTCTTAAAAGTGAAGGGAGAGAATTTTCCACCAATCAGTAACAAAGGAATGCATGACTAGAGTCACTCAAGCTCCACCTAAACAAAAAGAAATAGTATGAAAGAAAGTCAAGAATGGGGGGAAAGGTCAGGGTAGACTCCATCATAACTGCTGGGATCAGTTGATGGGCTGAACCTGTCTTCCCCCACAGGGATGCCTGTCGGGTGAGACCCATACTCTATGTGTGCTGAATACTTTTATTGGGGATTAGAGCTTGCTGCATTTTGCTTTGAATATGTTTTGGCAGTCAGTACTATTACCAACAATCCTTGAACCTTAACCTGTCACAATTTTATATTAATAAAGAGTGTATTTCCATAAACCATTGGTGTGAGTCCTTCACAAGGGCTGGCAGTTGCCTACAGCAGGGAATATACTCAAATAAAGAGGAAGACCTGCTGAGGGGTCTCCCTTGCGCTGTTGGTGTTTTTCCCTCAGTCAGTCAAACCACCCTCCAATCCAGCAGGAATGAAGGGGGTCCCCACGACAGACTGGTCGAACACAAGGGTCTCAGCTTTCCTGGGGTGCTGAAACCCCATGACAGACAAATTAAACACTAAGGGTTGAGTAAATCTCCCCATGCTAAGGGTCAGGGAAACCTTCCCTTTTCACATGACATACATCCCTTTTTCTTTATTCTTTCCTCACTTTAGAATACTTTACTGAGAATTATTTGGCAACAAATAATTTCTTCTAGTCTCTCCTAGCCTCTCTCACTTAAAAGCTGCTATAATCAAATTCTAACCCTATTTTCAGGTTACAAAGTAGTCCATAAGGTTAAAAAGTTAAGAAAAGACATCTAACCTCTGTGCTTAAAAAAAGCATGGACAAATTGCCTGCTTTATGGAGACAAGGAAGCTAAGAAAAGTTCTCTGATGACAGTTACAAAAGAAACAAGATTTCCAATATTCAAAGTCACATGGAAAAGATCAGTAAAACACTCTGGTATTTAATACTTTAACGTAAGCCTCTATAATTAAATGTTAGATTTTCTATTAGAGAAATGATCAGATTAAAGATGAGTTGATCAAAGGTTTAAATTTAATTTGGCTACTTTAAATACTCTAATAAAGATGTTCTGTTGATTCTCAAACCAGCAGCACTTACATTTAAGAGTATTTCAGGGAATGCCTCATCACATTGTGAACTACATTGTGTTCTTCTGTACTAAGCATAAAATTCTGTTCTTTTAGGGGGAAAAAAGAAAAGCACACAAAGATTTTCTGCTGATCTCTGCAGGCTAAAAGTGTAAGAAAACTTACATTGTATCCTATCCTTTGAATTTTCTCAGATTAATTGCACACTACACTCACAAACTCACTTTTCTAGAAAATGGTATTTTAATAGACTTTAACCCATACCTCTTCAACTGCATATTGTATTCATTGTCATGTTGAACATATATGTCAGCAGATGATCAAACCTGAATCAACTGTGCAAACTTCACCTTGTTTCCCACCATGTGTACTATATAATGCATAGGCCTATCAGGACAATGAGGACATTCCCTTCTTATGTCAGCTAAAAAGGGAGCTCCTTGGACGTCATAAAGAGCTTACTATATCTTATCCCGTAAAAGAGTAAATGATAAGTAATAACTAAAACACAAGAGCTTTAGTAAAACAACAATACAATAGGTTATATTCTAGACACCTATGAAAGAAGAAGTGACAATGGCATGAAAAAAATTAGTTCATAAAAAAGCTGAGGGTGTATAGCTCAGCTAATGGATAAGAATGAAACTTGACAGTAACTGAACAGAATGAGCAAGTAGTCTATCAGCCAGCATTTCAAATATGGCATGGACATTCTTAGCTCAATTGCCTTGTTTGGGCTGGGAGGGACCCGGAAGATCACCTTGTTCCAACCCACTGGCTGAGAGGGGACAGAAGGGACAATTTCCACTGCACCAGATTGTTCAAAGTCTCATCCAACACTTCCACTGATGGGTCATTCACACCTTCTTTGGGCAACCTGTAGTGCCTTACCACCCTCACAATAAAGAATTCCTTCCTAAAATCTAATCCAAATCTATCTTCTTTCAGTTTAAATCCATTTCCCCTTGCCCTTTCACTACATGTCCTAGTAAAAAGTTCTCTCCAGCTTTCCCATAGGTCATCTTTCATTCTGGAAGGCTGCTCTAACATTTTCCCGAAGCCTTCTCCTGGCTGAACAACCCCAACTCTCTTGGCCTGTCTTCTTAGGAGAGGTGCTCCATTCCTCTGACCACACTCATGGTCCTCCTCTTCACTCACTTCAGTTGCTCTATGCCATTCTTGGGTGGGGGACCACACAGCTGGATGTAGTACTCCATGTGGGGGACTCATGAGAATGGAGTAAAGGGAGAGAATCATAACTAGGAAAAATGAGTTTCCATTACATCTGTGGCATGTTTCACTAATGTTGGGTAATTTATTTACTCATGTTCTTAAGTTCTTATGAAATAAGGGAGAATAAATGTTCATGTGCTTCCACAGTCCCAAAGATGATCCAGTCTAACTTTAAGCCCATAACAAAGTCGATGCCTACACTAAGACCCTTATCATTCTTGTCCCTTCATTGTCTGTATAAAAATGACAGACTTTGTCCACAGGCATTTCAACCCAATCAAAATCTCAACAATTTTTTCTCACTTTCTGTCTCTCTTACATGTAGCCACCTAAGGGTATCTAAAATGAAATGGGAAGAATCTGGGCCTTAGCTGCACCTGCAGTCCATTAATCAATGGATTAAATGCTTCTACTTACCCACTGCATAACACTGAATCTGAGCACTAGAAGACATGAGAATCTGAACCCAATCCAAACCAAAAACTTGAATATGAATCACAAACTGGATTCTGAATCTGAATCAGTCTTTAAAACAACACCATATCTAATCCTCAGTTGACTCTGAAGTCACAATGTGGGTTCTGGTTTATTTTTGTTAAAGAAAAAAATATTTTCCAAATGTTAAGGTATATTACTATAAATTCTCCAGTGGCTCTACTGATGATCACAAGAGGTGTGGTTATTTTAGCCGTCTGGAATTTCAGAGGGAGGAACTGTAGACACTCGATTGAATGGTTTAACACATAATTCTAGAAGTGATGGTTTCAATAAGTTGAATGTCAGGAAAGAGTGCATGAAAAGAATGTAATAAAGTGTGAAATAGTTTCATAAGAAAAATCACAGAAGCACAGAAGCAGCAAGATGTAGCGACCTAATGTTAGACACAGAAAGGTACCTCATATGGTAGAAAAATATATATAATACATCCATAAGACCAGTTTTTATTCATCTACAGTAATGGACATACATATATTGGCTCTCGTGTATATGTGAGACAAAATGTGAAAAATGCAGCATGTTTATATTTAAAGCTGCACATGCAGGTAATGAGAGTCCACTTTGACAATTCTGATGCTTAGGCTATTGCTTCTTTTTAATCTCTCTTACCACCTGAATATGAGGTTAGGAGAAATTACAATACATGGTGTCTGATAACAGGAAGGCTTTTTTTTAATTCTTCCTTTTTGATTTTTTTTTTTTGATCAGCAAGTAGAGAATTCTAAAAGTTAACAAAGCTTCTTCAGTTCATGAAAGGATATCACTTGCGTTCTAAAAGGCCAGAATATCTGATATCTATATTGCAAGGTACAATTCTTGAAACAGACCCATAAATCCACATAAAAGAGATTAATTGTGATATTGAGAAGGAAAGCACATGCAGGATGACAAAACCGCGAAAATTAAGTGTTACTACATAGTTGTTGGCATTGCTTACTGTACAAAAAAGTTCCTCCCCTCTTGAACATCACATCTCAGTCTTCTTTTCACAACTGGATATTAAACTGTGTTGCAGTTTGGAAATTACTTTTTTACTATATACCTTAAGTAACACTGAAACTTTGTTCCTGAACACATTAAAAAGACTTTTTTACAACAAAAAGAAGTTTTAACATAGCTAGGTATGATCCTTAAAACCCAAAAATAGTACTGTGGAAAAAATAGACTCACACAATTTTATAGTTTTCTGACCAAAAAGAAAATATCAGAAGCACAAGTAGCTTGAAGAATAGAAACCCCTGGAATTAAAAAAAAAGGTTAGCCAGACGGGGAAAGGAAACTGTGCTGTGTTTTCAAGTTCTGCAAATGATGGCAAGCAGCTCTAGCAGAAGGTATCTGCTTTCATTTGCAAACATGCACTTTTCTAATAAGAGTCCTTCATTTTTTAGTAATTTCTAATGTTTGCAATAGTATGATTAATGTTGGGAGGTTGGGGTTTTTTTTGGTCTATTGATTACATTAATTTTGTTACAATTTTGGAGATTTTTTACTTTGAAATATTTTTATATTTCAATATTTTATTTATTTTTTAAAATCTTTTTCCATTACCACTCTGTCTTTGAAATGCTTTTACAATTTCTATCCTCCCTCTTTCCTCCTGTTTCCACTTGCTTGTTTTCTAGACAACTGTTCTAAGTGTGAGCTCTGGAAATGTGAAGAGACATCCACGGTTCCTTCTTCATGCAGCAGAGCCTTGGGTGGCTCTATCAAGAATTTCTCCATTTTACAAGATTATAAAAAAATAATTTACATCTCTCAGACTCAAAAAGGCCAGAATCATTAGAATTTTGTCTACTATAATTAACTCTTTATAGAGAGAAAACTCAAAGCAATCAGGTATCGCACTATAGAAAAAAAAGGTTTTAAACAACTCTCCCATCAACAAGTCTTTGATGTGAGGTTTGACTTCAGCTTGCTCAGGAGCATAGGAAGGGACAGGGAATTCTGCAAAATCCCTGATGGACTCTTAGAAACCACTCCCTAGCCCACTGGGGCTGATGCTGCTCCTGGCGGCACTCAGCCTTCTGTTAGTATCTGGATCATCGTCTCCCCAGGTACTCAGGAGCCGGCAGTAACAGACAGCTGCGACATCCAATGAAAGTTGCAGAACATAGAAATTTTCTTGTATCTTGCTCCAAACTTTCTTCCATGAAATTTTACTTTGCAATTCTATAAATATATAAAATCAAGATTTTACTACCTGAGATGTGTCACCTATTCAACATTTCCTAACATGTAGTGTCAGTGAAATCAGTATTTTCCACCAACCTATTGACAGTCATGTCTGTTATTGCTGATTCACTAAATTGTGTCAATCTATTTGGCTGAAATTGCTCTTACTAATCTGTTACATAATTAATCACTAATTTAGAAGTTTATCTTTTTTTTATGAAGTTCTATGAATGCATTGAATCCAATAAAGTAATTGGAACTTTTTTCTGAGAAATTCAGAATCCATTATATAGTATGATTTTTTTTTTCCTGTTCTCAGTGGTTCATAATAAATGAATAAACCTGATTTCAAGATTCCTGCTCAGGAGGAGTATCCTGTCACTGAGCCAATGACCTGTTGCAACATCTATTATTAGATGCACTATTTAATTAGGATATACACTCAGGAGATCTTCTTAATCAGGATGTCTCCCAGTGAACACATTTAGGTCCAGCAACATTCATTGGCAATGACTTTCATAATGGGGATAGTAATTTCCCTTGATTGGGATGCCTTAGCGTGAGTCAGTGTGTTAAACTAAGACTTGTAGTACTTCTGTCTTCTTTGACAAGAGCTTTCAGATTTTCTTATGCTATGACAGAAAACACATGAAATATGTATTGCCCTGGTTTCGGCCATGAGAGTCATCTTCTTTCTCATAGCTGGTAGAGTGCTGCATTTTGGTTTTAATATAACAATAAGTGTTGAGGACATGCTGATGCTTTAGCTGTTGTTAAGCAGTGCTGACCCTAAGTCCAGGAATTTTCAGTTTCCCATGCTCTAGCCCAGTCTCTCCTCCTTTTCGGAACAGGAGGTCAAGCAATTAATACACAGATGCTTTTCCTTCTACCTTTCTGCTTCCTGGGATGACCCTGTTTACCTTCATGGATGGGTATGTAGAGAAGATTGTAAGCCAGCTCACATACTGCACAGTTATTTGGTTGTCTACTTTTCTCTTCTACACCTTTTAAAAACCCTCTTTTCCTATCTTGAGAAACACTGTAAGGTCATCAACAGGGCCCAGTTGTGACAGCTGATGATCAGAAGAGACCGAAGGCCGAAAGCCATAATTTCTCACAGTAGGTCAGAATTTAGAGCTGTCTGAGAAAAACTCTGTATCCACATATTAGAGAAGAAAAAAGCAAGCAGATGTGTTATGTACCTTGATTAAACTGCCTCCTTATTCATCACCAATTCTATCAGCCTCAGTTGAAGAAACCCTACCAACAGGCAATTTTTAAAAATAATAAGAAACAAAATCTGCAGCCTTTATGTACACATATTCAAGTTTCATCTCCAAGAACATCTACTGAAATATTCTGAGCTAGAAATATGCTGCTCATTGACAATCCAAGATAACCAGGAGCTTATTGATCTCTCTCCTCCTCCTTCTCCTCCACTAAGAGAAAGAAAGAATGATAAAGAACTGCTGTTGAGATAAAATGCACCATACCTAACATCAAATATAATGCACAAAAACAAAAAGTTTAGGAATAGCTGAGTTACTGTCAGCACAACATCAGAGAATGAAGTTTCTTTTTTTTTTCTCCCTGTTCTACCTTTGCCCCCTAAATTCAACAACAGATGGAAAGAAAGCAAAAGATATGAACATCCTGGGAATGCACAAAATCCTATGTGATTCTACAAGCATATCCACAGAAGCAGATGCAGTTACTTGTTCACTTGAGGTCTGAGCTGGTTGGATATAGGCCAGCTCCAGTACAAAACCTATAGAACCGTGTTACCTGGTTTATTATTTTAGGAATAGCACTGTGGTAACACATGCTGCTGGCTTGCACTCAGCTGTCTCAGAGCACAGATGGAACTGTCCAAACCTGTTCATGTAAACATGGTCTGCATGTCACTGCAGATCTCCATTTGACGAGCCAGGACAGGAACTCCATGGACTACACACAATGAATCTGATTCTCCCTTCCCTAGCACTCATATAGGAAGTAATAACACAAGAAATTGTTCCCATGAGCACAGGTATTAAAGCAATGAGAACTAGATTAGCACCATCTTCAAAGTATGCTAATTCTACCACTTATCTAGCGCCCAGTTATTTCCTTTTCCAGCTCCCGAGGAGCTTTTTCCTTGCATTTAAGTATGTCCAGGATAGATTCTGATGCCACAATGTGTGACCAAATACTGTATTTCATGCCTCAACAGTTAATACCTGGCAGCATATTAAAGCAGCACTTCTTGATTCAAATATCCCTGAATAGAAATTATGTCAATAGAAAGAAATTATGTTACAAATTTTTTGTCAAGTCACATTGATATTTTTTACAGAGGTTCCTCATGTTATGCCCCTATCTGGCAGGGTACTTGAGGAAATTCTGGATGGAAACAGCATTCTGGCTTCTTACTGGTAATTGGAGAGTGGGTGGGAGTTCATTTAGAGAGCGTACTTGATCAGAAGGTCCTTCATGTCTGATCTCTCTCCTCTTTCAGCAGTCAGTATTAAATATTTTGTAAAATGAAAAGGTTTATATGACCTTTTTCATTCAGTTCCTATTCTGAGATGTAATTCTTTTATTTAAAAGAAAATCTAGAACTTATTACTAACACTTGGTATTATCTCCTTCACAGTATATGCTACATCACCTAGAAGTTTCTAATTTAAACCCGTAACTTGAGGTTGAAATAGTGATTTCTATTTTCTTGTGTTTTCTGCTTAGTTTCTGAATTCCCAGATGCAGAAATCATCTTTTTGCACAACAATTACCACCACACTACTAGCAGTCTACAGCATTCAGTAAAAAATTTCCAGATATGGAGGATAGTATTCAACAGTGGAATTATCTTATATCTGCGGTATTTTTAATGTCTTAGATAATAACACTGATTTTAAAAAGTCTTCCTAAATTTCTGCAGGACTATTTTAGCTATTAAATAATGCAATGTTTTTCATTCTACAAAGGATATCTTCATTTCCTGAAAAGAGACACACAGACTAGTTCAAATCACCTCTTGACCTTCTCTTCAGTGAGCTCCTTATGTCTCCCATCATAAGATATACTTTCCGGCTCTTAAACATTTTCTTTCTCTGAACCTTCTATTTAACTGCAGAACTCAAAACTGAATACTCTATTTCAATATTAGTCTCATTAGCACGTATAGAGGAAATATCTCTTTGCTGTTCTACTACTTCATTTATATACCTAATGACGTCTTTAACCTAGCTAGGCAAAGCTCCTTACTGGATATTTTTCTTCTTGTAGTACACTGCATTTAAATGTATTCAAAGTCATGTGGCTTAGGTGCATACATCTTTTCTGTTTGCTCAATTTTGTTTATAGGTATAACTTGTTCTGAACATTCTGTAATTTATTTTACCATTTCATTATCCTTTGCATTACCTACAAGCATGAACAGCTCCCCACCCAAGTCCTGAAGTCCTGCCCCCCTCAATCTTAATATTTTCTATTTATATATGGGAAATACACCTCTGCTTCTGTCCAAATGATGCATATTGCCTTTTTAACATGTTTTCACTAGCTTATTCACTGAATTAATTAAGTAGGTTTTAGCCCTTTCAGTTATACACTCTACACCTTCCATAATGTCTGAGTTTACATACATAAGGCTTCTATCTAGGAGGCAAAACTCTCCAAACTGAACCACCTTCCTGAAGACACCAGATTTTTTCCAGACTTCATAGGCCACCTGAACAGATTAGCCTCCCACCTTGACTAAGTACGGTGATGAAAGTCAGGCCACAGGATTCTCCTTTCTTCATCCTACTGCCACATGCAGTCTATTTCATGTGACAAGACATCTGGAGAGCAATATCACAGTTCTGCGGCACTGTCTGCACTCCTGTTTCTGCAGAGCTAGATGAGAAAGCAGTTAGGGTTCATCTGAAAGAGGCTCACTGTGAGGTGTAAAAGGCAACATCAAGCATAAAAGCAGCTAGAAGACTAAATTGTCTCACCAGACCCTTACTCAATTTTGCACAATTTATTGATTAGACAGATCTTCTTGGTACTTTTTCTGACTTGAAAAAGTCTTTAAATTCATCACATTGGAATGAAAATTCCAAGTTCAAGTCCTGATTAGTATTTTTGAAGAATTTTCTTGAAATATCCACACACTCAAATCATCTGTAAATGCCTGTGCTATGTGTATGTGCTTTATGTGCACAAACACACACACAGAATGGTAAAATTTCTGTGGAATTTGACAATTAAGCTTAAGCAATCACACTGGGGGGTCTGAGGCTATCTACTATAAACCTTTTATATACCAGATTATTAATCTGATCAAAACAATGTCAGCACTGCAGGAAACAGCTTTGATCATTTCATCAAGTGAAAACAGTTGAATTAGATTTAGGAAGAGAGGTTTCCTGAAAAGTTCGCCCAATTCTGGATTCCTATTTTAACTCTTTAATACAAGTCTACTCATTTTGAGGTACCTAAAGTGTTGCTTAAATGCTGTTCAAGCGCTACTAAGAGCTACATGTGCACATGTATGAAGGCGTGGATTTGCATAAGTTCTACAAACGTGTCTTTCATCCAAGAGCATTTGTTCAACCACAAAAAAATTGGAAAGACATAGAAATTGAGAATTTATTAAGAAAATACACTTTTGCTTGGTTTTATTCAAAGAAGATTAAAAGTAAAATTAAAACTTCCAAAAAAACTACGTTTCTCAACATCTTTTTAGCCTTGCTCATCACAGTGATTCTGACTGGCGACATATAGCATTTTACAGTTTTTCTTGAAGCTGAGAATCTTCCTGAAGCTGAGAAGATGTCAGTGGGAGTTGATGATGCTGAGTGATTTTACCAGCACCTTAAATAATTGTATGCTGCATTGCAGATCTTAAGTCTGGTATAGTTACATAAAATTATATGAACAGATTGTGAATAAATTGTAAGTAATACAACAGATTGTGGAAAATTGTAAGTAAAATCATAATCATCTTTTGATATTGTTGTGCTGGGTTTGGTGGGGATAGAGTTCATGGGCTTCATAGTAGCTAGTATGGAGCTCTATTTTGGATTTGTCATCAAAACACTGTTAATAATACAGAGATGTTTCTCTTATTGCTGAACAGAGCTTATACAGAGTCAAGACTTTTTCTGGCCTCACCCCACCAGTGGGGAGGCTGGGGGTGCACAAGGAGTTGGGAGGGGACAGAGCCAGCACAGCTGACCCCAACTGAATCAAGGGATATTTCAGACCATATGGTGTCATGCTCAGCTCAGATAAAGTTGAGGGAAGAAGAAGGAAGTGAGGGGGACATTTGGAATGATGTCTTCCCGAGTAACTGTTGCAGGTGATGGGACCCTGCTTTCCTAGAGACAGCTGAACAGCTTCCAGCCCATGGGAAGTGGTGAATAAATCCCTTCTTTTGTATAGCTTAATTATTGAACTATTAAACTGTCTTTATCTCAGCCCATGTGTTTTCTCATTCTTACCCTCCTGATTCTGTCCCACATCCCACTGGGGGGAAAAGAGTGAGCAGCACATTGGTGCATGATTCTTGGCTGGGATCAAACCACTACAATTGTACAGTCTGATTATATAAAAAGATCATGTTGCACATTATAAAACATACAAACATAACAAAACAACTGCTTTTCCAGTTGCTGTCATATACATGAAAACTTTTAAAATAGAGTAACATTCCTTTTTGTTACAATACCCTTTGCATTTTTACAGTTCAGTTGGGCACCTTGTCACAACTGATCATACATCTTGGTGCTTTTTTATGGTTTTTAGATCAGTGTGAATATTTCTTCCTTTCATTAAGAGCATTTCATGTAGCAAAATTGGTAAAGCCATTTCTGTTTTCATCATAGTTTATTCCTCTTCCCCAGTCCTCATCCATGGAAAGATTTGTTGGCTGGATATTGTTCTGTTAAAGACATTTAGCAGATATGACTCCTTTTATCCAAAGCACACATTTCAGTGCTATTTAGTCTAAATAATTTCTATTGTAATAATTTGCCCCAAGACTGTGAAGAAAACAAGTTATATGCTGCTAACATTCATTTACTACCTTTGCTTCAGGCACAAAAGAAAAAACAAATCAGTATCAACCTTAATTCCTTTTAAAGAAAAGAGGATGAAACATTCTAGGGTACACTCACATAGAGAATTTAAGTGGACATAAGTTCCATATAGAGAGAGAAAGAGAACAATTTGTTTCTCAGTAATTCATTCATTTCTCAGAATATTTTTCCTTGTTGATGATATCCAGCTTTTTTGAATGTTTTTCCATAAAACCAATGTTCTTAAATAGACAATCTTATGTGCTAGATGGGTTGAGAGGAAAAGGAAAAAGGGTCCTATTGTCTCTGTGGACATAAAATCTTTTGATTCCTGTCTTTATCACTAAGGTCCTGGTAACACTGTTACAATCTCTTCCCTTCTAACACATTGGAACATTACAGATATAGCAGTAGGGTGGCCACTTCCAGTCACCCAGAAATGCTTGTTAGAGAATCAGTGAACAGTCCAGATTTTTCACAGGTGAAAAACAAGGGCAACTGTAGATGAGGTGGCTAGCCTCATCTTATCTCTCACTTTGAGCAAGATCCAGAATGTCCTACATCACCTTAATTTGAACTATAGAGATTTTAAGCACTTAATAACCTCAAGAATAACCAAGAAAACCAGTTCTCTTGGACTCTTACACCAAGTCCTGTAAGTGGACAGAGAGATCACAACTCCTTCCATTTCTAAAATTACGTCCCTCTTGAGCAGGTGTATGCTCAGCAGTAGGACATCCCTATTTCAGGCCTACTTATGGTTCCCATGGTCACCTTAAAGCAGTAGTAAATCCACCTTTGAAGTCTGCTTTGGCTGGCATGCTCTGAGCTTATCATAGAAGTATCAAATGAAACACAAAACAGTCCTTTAACTCCAATATTTCTCCCATGTGATGGATGAGAAGCTAACATCCAGGTTGATACTCTAGGAAGGTAGGCAATCTCAAAAGCTATCCTAAGTCATCAAAATCCTCCTCAACTCTCAAACATCCTAAACAACCTTCTTTGATTCTATATTTCATTCTTAACATTTCTTATTTTCTATATCCTTATATGATTTTTATATCTTTCTATCAGAAATAGAGACAAATTTTGCTCTTTGGAGAGGGTTCTTTTAACCATCTTCTCTAATAACAGAAATTAAGAAAAAAATATGAAGAAATTGAAATGATTTTATTAAATTCTTAATGTAGAATTCAGTCAAACAAAATGGACATCCATAGCTGCTTTAGGGGCTGCAAATGCCTCCTTTCCTGTGGGCACAGCAGCACCTGAGGTACCAATTCTGCCCTTGCAGGGGTGGCACAGGAGCAACAGGAAACCAATGCCTTTTGGGAGCCACAGCTGGAGGCAAAATGACCTACCCAAAAATACCTAAATATCACTAAGTGTCTTTCTTTCAGCCACTGAATTCTGCCCTTTAAATCACTGCACAGAAAACAAAATCGTACTGTAAAAAATAAAAATACCACATATCCATGCAATTTCTGTCAATGTAGTAATACTATATATGACTCTAAACAAAATTAAAATATAAAGTAGCAATAAATGGAGGAAAATAAAAAATTCCATTTTTATAACAATAAAGATTTTATCAACTTTTTTTCAGTATCTCTAAACCTATTTTTGGGGGGCAGGGAAAAAACAACAATAACCACCATAACCACCACAAATAAAGTCTAATTTTTCAAGTTTCATTAATCAAAAACAAATTTCATTCCTTACTGTTCCTTCCCAAGGTAATAATGTTGGGTTCCTAAAAACAGCGGTGGCTATCCATGTCACTTTCCTGATTTCTTTTAGTGTCTTTCTAGTTCCAAAGTGCCCAGCACTGTAACATTTTTTCTAACTGTATTGTTAGCAGCTCTCAGAAAGGGGAATTGTCACCTCCTGTTCTAGCTGAGATACCTCTAAATCTAAACGGCTTTGACTTTTTGCTGCCATATTTCACAACAAACTTATATTTAATTGTCTATTATTGCCCATAGGTCTGCTTTTCAACATTATTGATTTCCATCAATCTTCTTCCTGTCGAAGGTATTTGGGATTATTTTTTCCCCAGATATAATCAATCTTACTTCCTGCCCATTCTTCAAATCTTCTTTAGGATCCTGCCAGTACAGTTCTGTGAAACACTCCCTCAGTGGTTTTACATGAAAAAGTCCACAGAGTATGTGTATGTATAATTACCATTTTCCCATTCTTTCCTGGAAAAATAAAGAGGATTTGCTCTAGTAAGGAACAGAAAACCATTATTCAAAGTCATAGAGGAGGATTAAAAAGTCACTTTCTGCCAACATCACCTTTTTGAATTGCAAAAAAACAGTGGGATTGCTCCAGTACCTTACTCAGGCAGACGAGTTCAGGCGTAGAGGGAATGGCAGAGTTCAGCCCACACTAGGTTTGCACTATGACATTTTTCCTCTCACCAGGTCAGGTCTGAGTAAGCAAGAACCTAAGAAACCCACACCAGAAACCCACACCAGAAACCACAGGTGTCTGAAGTAACAGCAGGGAATCAGGAGACCAACTGCTGAGGGCAGACAGTCCCTTCATCTCTGGAATCCTCCTACTTAGAAATTCAGAAGTTATACAGCATCTTATTTAACATCGTAGAATACAGAACACGTTAGTTTTTGCATGCTCATTTCCATAAAGTCCAGCTGTAGTTGCAATGTATAATCAGTCAACTTTTTACTGTTGTAAAAAAAATTCTGAGTATTTATTTACTTTTGGACTGTGAAAACCTTGTATTTTTTGAGACACGCATTCTTATACAATAAGAAAAAAAGCTCCAAAATCAACCTACTCTAAGCAACAGATTTACCAGGTTGGGGGTTTTTTAAGTTGTTTCTTGATGTGATGATATTAATAACAAATGTATTACCTTGACAAATGTCTATGGCAAAGCAATTTTGATTTCAAATTTTACTTTTCTAACTGCTCTGCAAGTTGAACAAACTAGATAATTCTTTCTCCTTAATTTACTTGTGATTTCCTTCCTGAACTTGATGAAAAGAAATTATTTTTTAGTACTAAAGTTCTAAAATTTTCTATAGAAAACCATATGTCAAATTTTGTCTTATAATGCAGCATAAAAATCAATCTGAACTAGAGTTTCCCTACAGATTTCCACTGTAAGACCCTTGTTGTGATTCAGGTCATCCTGAGGCTTCCATAATGAGCGCAGAATTTGCCAGCATTTTTGCCGAGTAGGTTCAAAATGAGACAGTGATAGTCTGTACCTTCTGAAAAAAGGGCATTGAATATTTTTCAATATCTCAACTCCAGCAAGACATCCAAATTTTGCTGTTCATTTTAAAAAGCCCCCACTACAAAGAAATGCTTCGGTCAAGTTTTATTATAGTTTTTAATTCTCCATAAGACAAGAAAAAGATAACTTACTCCCTCTTTCCTGTGGAGGACCTTCTCAACTTATACTTTTGCTACCACCCCTGTGAAATCATCTGTTGATTATCAATGCAAATCTCAGTAGAAAGGATTATCTAGCTATATTTAACTAAAATGAAAGCACTGAAATGCAGCGACAGTGATTATTTTCTCAATATTCATTATCATCATTTACTTTCCTCCAGCCCAGCCATTATCTATAATAATTCACAACCTGTTTTCATATACTATGAAGTCTTTGGACAGGGACATTCTCTGTTCATCAATACAGTGAGCAATATGTGAGGAACCCAACTTTCATTGAAACCCTTGGGAGTTATTAGGGGTAAAAAAGAACTAAAACTAGCTTATAGAATTAAGATAGAGAAAAAACAAGACTGAATTCCTATGAAGCAACCCCATTCATAAAGGTCATAAAAACATATCGTGAAGCTCTTTCTTGGTTTTAGATGACTTGGAAGAGGCTCAGAACAGGGAAGGGGAAGACAAGCGGCAAGTTATGATGCACTTTGCTTCCCAATGACATTAATCACATCTTCCATCACTTCTTTATACACAGTACATTTCATACCTGGGTTAAACATGTTAATACAAAATGTGAGATCCCTGAGCACGCTTGCAAATGGAAGCCATAAACACCTCAACCAAGTGTACGTCCTGAGTACCCTCCAACAGAACTCAGAACAGCAATAACATTTCCTAGTCCTTGTTTCAATGTGTATTTTATGCATTTTTAAGATTCTTTTTAATTTCACAGTCTTTGATGGCCTTTTTTTTTTTTTGTGTTATCTATGCTACAGATTCTCACACAGATGCTATCAGTGCTCCCTATACAGAAGCAGGAGAATGAGTGTTTCTCACTTCAAGAAGAGAACTGTGCCAGGCAAACATCAGAATGCAAACCAAGCCATCATGACACTAAAACCAAAGGAGTTAGTGTGAAAAACCAGTTTCATAGAAAAAGTTCAGCCTTGGACTGTACAGGTCATTTGGTTATCTACGGGACTGCAACATAGAAAAATTACAGATATGCTGGTACATTAATGTAAAAAAATATTTTCCACTGCTGTGCAACAGATACATACATGCTCTGGAGACAAGTTACATCACATTAGGACAGAAGCACATGTCCAGGCTGATGCTGTAGGATTATAAGTGATGCGTTAAATTTGTGTCCCCTCATAGTTTGTTAATGTGCATTTACCTAAAGTGAAATCTTGTAAATGATGAAATTACAAAAATGGAGACTCTTGCTGGAGAGTTTGCAACTCTCCCCAAGAATTTCATCATTCAAATCTTGAAAAGCACAATTAATAAATTTGGACAGATCTGAAGACAGAGATGGGAAATTTGTAGAAGTAACCTAAGGAAAGGTTGTCAGATGTTTTCAGTTTGCAAGTACTGGAACCCAAGAGTATTGTCTATCATTCTGAGAAAATGGCCCCTGGGTCACATCAACATCCTGTAGCTTTAAACAGTAGATTATTGATAAAACACAGACACTTGCCTGCATGAGGAAAGCAGTCCTTTTATAACTATTCTTCAACAAATAAACTCTAAAGGAATAAACAAAACTAATGACTGACATATAAAGGATCTCTGAGATCAGATTTTCAGATATGTTGTTCTATCACTACTAAAGACTTAATTTGAAAATTCAGGTTCTCAGAACTGAAAATCAGTCCTGCAAACCCCATTCGAAGATCCCAAACTGCTCTAGAAATGTTATGACTACACTAAAAAAATAGTATGAAAGTACAGTCTCCTGTGTTACAAGAAGTTCAGTCTCTTCCTGCACTTAGAAGACTGGAAAGTTACGTAACGTGGTCTTGAGTTATCCCAGTAGGAAACTGGAACTGATGGGTTCTGCTGCTGGCTGGATAGGACAACTCCTCCTACACAGGCAAACTCACAAATAGCTCAGTAACAACTTACCACACTTTACAGCACCACTGTGCATACCCTTCTTATTCTTTCTCCAAAATGCTTCACTGATCTTTCTTGACAACTTCTGGCACTTGATAAGAACTACACACACTTCCTATCGTCCTTTACTAGCCTACTTGATCCCAGCATGAACCTAGTCACCAAATTTGAAACATAAATAATTTATAATAACTCATAATGTGATAAAAAAGGTGAAATACCAGGTTTTATCCTCAGCTAAAATCCACAAAGAAGAAGATAAAAACCATTGGCATCATTTGGATCCAAGCCTGCCTGTCTGAAATGACAGAGGCATAGGTAGCCTCCCAATCAATTTTGTCTGTCTCATAGGCCACCCTGCCAATAAGATGACTACACTGTTACTTTTAAAGCCTCATAACAGGGACTCCTTGGCAAGGTCTGTTTCTTCATGATTCATACTTTAAATATATTTTAAAACTCCAGCTTTGATGTGCCTACCTTCTGCTCTCTCTCTAGAGTCTATTAGAGGCTATACTGCATTTTCCACTAAGCGGTGACAGGTCTGTCACCTTGAGAATACATTGCTCAAGGTAGTGTTTGCCTCGAATAAACAGGAGACAATTTCTGCATCAGATGAGATCAGCAGAACAGAAGGCTTTAGTTTCATGAAAACATCAAAAACACTGTGAAGGGCTCTGACAGACATCCTCTAGCAAATCTTGCTGTCAAATTTGAAATATTTTCATATCCACTACATCAGTAGTCTCCCAGATTTTTTGATCGTGCACCTTTATCAGTAAAAAACGTTCAAGCACACATCCCAATATATTTTTATTTATAGACTATATACATGCACTACTGTACATGTACTATTGTGCTGTGCATATATGTATATGGTGCTATTATTAATAATAACATTGTATAAATATTATTATATATGTATATGGCGCTATTAATAATAACATTGTATAAATATTATTATTAAAATATCCAGAAACAATAATTTTAAAAGGATAAGTTAAAGATGAAATATAACACTACTGTTATGTTTGGTGTTTGGGGTTTTACATTTTTTATTTTATTCATACTATTAAAAAAAAAAAATTCTTCCTGCTCCCTAACAGGTTGGTTCGCACACCCTCTGTGATGTGCAAACTCCACTTTGGAGATTGCTGCATAAGTCCACCCTTCTTCTCTGACACATAATATGTGTTTGTGTCATGGTTACACCCCTACAGAGATAAAATAGAAATACAATGCATATTTATCAGAAATATATTGATATGGCAGCATTGTACCCTAGAGGTTACTGAGACCCAGAAACACAGCCCTTTCTATTACCTTTATTAAGGGTACCCTGCTGTACAGCAGTTGGGTTGGGCAGACAGCTGTAGAAAGCAGGAGAGTGCATCCTAAGCAAATCATGGTCAGAGTCACTACTGAACATCTGTTAGCGCCAAAAGGCACTCATGTGATTGTTCCATGTAGACCTCATTGCCTTTATTTTCATTGTGCTATGAAGCAGTAGGAGTGGAACAAGACCGTATAGGGAGCAAAAACAAACTGTCAAAATGTTCCACTAGCCTTAGGCCTGAATATTTTGTCTCTTCTCCAAAAAGTATATATAAATCAGGTAATCACAAATGACAGCAGCATCACTGAAATTGCAGGGTCTAAAAATTAGATAATAGAACATAAAGCAGCCATTCAGGCTCTGTTTATCATCATTGGGCAGAAATTAGCCCCTACCAGAACGGTGCTAATCTCACCTTTTCAGATACTTAAGCGAAGTCAATTAAATTGGTTTCTGAAGCTGCCCTCATCTTTTTAAGCTGAATGTGAGGCAGGTCATGATAACTAACACCATCACAAATGCAGAGTGTTTGAATCCTTAAATTAGGGCAGGTGAACATCACCCTGCCTGCCTACCTGTTCTACTGCACATGCCACAGATATGGACTTACACTTGAAAATGCTTGAGATAAAGTTTCCCTCACTATATATATATATAAGTGGCTTCATTTCTTACCTGGCATGCTGGTTCTGACTAGGATATAGGGATTTTTTCCATAGTATGAGACTATGTTTTGGATTTGTGCTGAGAACAGTATTGGTAACACAGGGATGCTTTTGTTACTTCTGAGCAGTGCCTACACAGAGTCAAGGCCTTTTCTGCTTCTCACCCCAGCTCACCAGTGAGTAGGCTGGGGATACATAAGGGCACAGGAGGGAACACAGGCAGGAAGCTGACCCTAACTTACCCAAGAGATATTCCCTACCATATGGTGTCATTCTTGGCATTTAGAGCTGGGTGAAGAAGAAGGAACTGAAGGATGTTTGGAGTGATGACATTTATCTTCCCAAGTCACTGTTATGTGTGCCCTGCTTTCCCGGGGATGGCTGAACACCTGCCCACTCATAAGAAGTGGTGAATTAATTCATTGTTTTGCTCTGCTTGTGTGCACAGCTTTTGTTTTACCTGTTAAACTGTCTCTATCTCAACCCACGAGTTTTTTCACTTTTTTTCTTCCAATTCCCTCCCCTATCCTGCTGCAGGGTGGGGGAGTGAGCAAGGGGCTGCTTGGGGCTTAGCTGCAGGTGGGATTAAACTAAAACACCCTACATTCTCCTGATAGGAACATCAATGAGACAAGAAAACAAGGCTACCACTATAATTGTGTCACTGTCACCCTGTTTTCATATGGTTTCTTATTATAGCTCCTTTTAAATCTGCGACTGTGGCATTTAGAATACATTGTATACAAACAATATCAGCACCCAGACAGATGTCCTGTGCATTCACAATGATCACAGCTTTCTGACCTTTAGACAACAAGAAATAGAGGAATTATTATTCAAGCGATAATTTACATTTTGGTAACATCTACAGGACTGTACCATCTTACTGTATACTTTGGACACACTATCTGGCCTGTCAACCCCTGAGACAAAAAAAAGATCAAAACAAAGACCTGGAGAACTTACACATCATACAAAAGAGCTACTGGCACATCAACAGCCTTTGGTATGCCGGTCAGGAGTTAAAAAAAAGAAGGACAAAGCTAAAGAGTAGGGAAGGAGGACAATGAGGGAAGGGAAAGAGCAAGAGGAAGGGACAGGCAGTGAGAATAACAGGACAAGACAGCCCATGGGAATAAATACACGGTCTGCCAAATGGAAACAGCAGTTTCCACTGTTCAGTGCATCCAGAGCAGCCTTTTAGCAGCAGTGAAACGAATGGGCTGAGATAGTGGGTTTCTCTATATCACCCAACAAGGACTTTTATCTGCAGGCAAGACAGGTTCAGACACTTCCAGGTATCAGGTCTGCTCCAGGAAGATGCGCAGCAGACCTTTCTGTTAATATCCCTGTGATGTGTGTATGGAGAAAAGGGATATAAATACAGACAGGTCTTGGTCTATTGCTGTTCCTGATACTCTCAAGTACTCTCTAAACATCAGGATGACCACGGGCATGGCACATGCCATTGGAACAGACAAAATATGTCCCTTGGGAAACAGACCTGTTTACCATTCATATTATCTAAGGCATCTTTTCCTCCTATTTCAATGCAAAAAATGCTTTTAACTGATACAGACGTTCCCAATACCCACAGCAACACATCTCTCATTTCACTGCTGCAGTTTCTTTTCAGCTTTCGGCAACTTCTTTGTACCATTAACACAGTGAAGCCGAAATAACAAAATTAACAAAATACCCAAATATTAGGGAAGACAGAAGCATTTTGTCCTTCTTTCTTTTCTAAGCTTTTAATAGACTGATAACTCTGCTGCCAGTTCACTGCCATGTAAATCGTATTAATCTCAGTAGTCATGTACCTAAAAGGTCAGAGTGCTCTTTTACCTTAGACCTTTAAAAACCAAAACTTCCTCTTATTCTTTTGTTTTTATTAAAAATCTCTCTCAGCCTCAGAAATAACACTGTCTATCCTCTTTCAACAGGTAGCTTTTATTTTATACTTCTGATATATGCTTGAATATATGCTATTAGGTGACCTATTTAACAAGTAGTTTGGCCAAATTTTACAATAGCACCTCTCCCATTGCTTCAGGAATTGTTTTCCCATCCCAAGAGTATGTTATCTTTTCCTCCTAAATCATTGTTTTATGTGTTGTGAATTATTAAAACATGGCAGGTTCCACTCCTGAAGTATCTGCATTCTGGAAACGTAAAAATTAGCTCCCTCATAGGCAATTTTCTACCACTTTAAAAGACTTAAAACTTTCTAGAAGGGAGGCAGCCCTACATATGATCATGAAACATATAACAAATCACAATACTTCAGAAAATATTTAAAGGTCCCTTTTTGAAGAGAAGATAATCTTAAAACAGATTATCAGTTGGTTTCGCTTCAGGGAACTTAAAAGCACTGTGTTTAATTTTCTTGTGTCACTTTAAAGTTCTACAGCTAGAAGTAACAGTAGGCACTCCAAACGGTAAAACTTCCAGTTAACTAGACAGGTAACCTTATGCTTAGAGAGCCTCAAATTTTTCACTTGTTGAAACCATTTATAATTAACTTTTCATGTTCTTTAGTAATTCATACCTTTCTAGCCTCCTGTAACATACTACAGCTAGTAAAAATGAAATAACAAATCCCTTAGGTTTCAGGCTATATTTTTCTGTCAGACAGAATCTTTGTAGCCTTTGTTCATTGGTCATCTGTCTGCTTTAATAGCCCTCCTGTTTAAAATAGTCTTAGCAACAATAAAAGAAAAATAAAATCATAACATGAAAATGTAACACAGGGCTTGTATTCATAAATATATTTAAAGAAATCAAGACAATTTTTTAAAAAGACTAATGGATTTAATAAATGACAGAAGAAATTTTAGGCTTTCAAAAAGGCCACTTCATGAAGATTTTGTATTTAGTGAAGTCTTCAGTACATACTTCACCTCTTCACCTGCAGACCTTTTAATCTGCATCTTCTAGCAATTTGATTTTGGAGAGACTATCTTCAAAAGAACAGTTACCCTATCAACAGGTGACATACTGTAAGAGCACATGTATGGTCTGCTTTTCAGAGAATTTAAGGTATTTTCTTGCAAATATTAGGGCTTTCACCAGCATTTAAATTTTACCACTTTCAAGTTCCCATTTTCAGTAACTGTAAGAGTGCTTTTTTTTCATTTACAGACTTTTTTTTACCTCAAAGAAAGATTATCTGTTCAGCATTATCAAAACTTCACCATATTTAAAGTACAGGTTGAAACCCCGGCTTTAGCTTTGCATCCTGGGAAAACACGAAGTAACTACAACAGACACAACTTATCTGTGATTAGTTGCAGTTTGTAGAAGCCTTATACAACCACAAATATCAAAACCACCATTATTTCCTGCACACAGGGGGGGTTGCCACTTTTTCCTCAGTGTAAACAGTGAGAACATAAATATTCTCAGTAGAACCAAAGGGCTGGCAGCTTCATTTTGTTATAAGCCAAGAGAAGAGATAGAGATGCAAAGGCAACATGATCAAGTGTCTTCTCACAGTCCTACTCAAAGGGTCCAGATGGATTGCCTTCAGAGTTTAAATACAATCACCCCAGCCAGGGGTTCTGTAATCCAGAAGTTAAGGGGGAAAAAAAAAAAAAAAGGAGGTAAGGTCCATATTTATTACCCTGATGCAGGCTAGTAATCATCAAAAGATCTAAGATTTTCTGAATCCAGAAAAAAATGTACAAAGTTACATATTATTACCCTTCTAACATTTCTGATTTATGCCAGCAATGGATGAATGGAACCTCCCAGTTATTCAAAAGAGGAGAAAACATGAATGTGCTCTACATACTGATTCCTCTGTTAAAAAGGTATTCTTCAAATTTAGAAGTGGAGAGTTTGGCTCAGCGACCAACAAACTGAGCTGCAGCTCAGATAAGCCTTTGGGTTATTACTGTGCTCTATGGTGATCCCAGTGGGCCTGACAGATGGGCACCTTGGCTAATTTTTGCAGTAGCGGATATGACCTCAGTTTTACACAGTCCAACAGCCTTTAATATCTCTTGTAGTTCTTTAACCATGACATCTTCTTCCACAGTCATTTTATGGTTCAGTTTAGCTGTCTCAACACAGATTTAATACATTGTCTCCATTCGTTCTTTATATCTTAATTGTATAATTAAACTGAAAGACTAGGATTTAAAATGCAGAAAATGTAACTTTTTTCACTGTAGTCCATAACCCAACCAGTTCGACTTCTTTACTGAATTGTTCCAGGGATTGCCATAACAGATTATAAAGCTGTAAATCATCTGTATGTAGTATATCCAGAAAGCAATTTTAGTTTGAATTAAAAGATACCAACAGGTGCGCAATTCCTTTAACTGCCAGAAAGGACTGCCCAAATACATCCCAGTTTGTATTTTTCCAGATACTCAGCTTCACATTTTCTTTAGCTGCAGTTCATGTTCTACAGTCAAAGGAAAATTTGTTCCCAGTGATATTGTGTGACAGCTGCTACACATGGCATCACTGCATGCACTGCCTGTTGTAATCACTAACAACAAAATTTAATGCTACAGAGTGGTACACATTTCAAGTGCATGGAGTAGTTCATTTTTTTTTTCAAATGACACTACCATTAAAGCCAGTGAAATATTGCAGTTTGCGACATTTCAGTTCTGTAACCATGTACCCACTATCAGGGAAGGGCCTTGAGACCACTTTACATGAATGCAGTCATTTCAAGAGCAGAAGCTTTACTAATGGAATTAATCTTCCAATTAACTACATAATGGTAAATAAAATAATCTCTACAAAGCCACAGATAATGTTTCAATAATGTTATTTTTAAAAGATAACTGTATGAATTGTTTTGTAATGCTGGATGCACAACACTAGTATCCCACAACTGTGCAAAACCATTTCTTCTCCCACATCCACAAAAAAGATAGGACATTCAGCTACATTGCCTTGATTCTGAAGGCACAAACTCCTCACAGAACGGCAGAAATGTGTCAAGACAGAATTTGAAAGAACAGGTGGGCACATTAGAAGGAACCAAATTAGGCTGGGTGAGGCAAAAGAGATCATTGACTTCAGAGAATAACTGTGAGATTTATATTGAAAAAAAGGCTAATAACAAACTCCTCATAAAAATAAATATTACTCCTGCATTGCTGATGAGGCCTGCACCTAATATTCATGCTATCATCAGGAACACATTCTTTTCTATCAGATGATTTTTGGGCAAAGGTTTGTACATCCCTGTCATGCTCTGAGTGCCCATGAAATGGCAGTAATTCATGATGAATCATTTATTCCTTGACTTTTGTCTCTTCTTATGCTTGAATACTGACACAATTAGTGGGCAGTTCTTAGACTCATTTCAAAACTGGTGTATCCAATTATTTTTCATGAATATTTTTTGATAGGCAGATTGAAAACGAGTTGTTCTTACTGAAAATATCAGAGCATCAGGGTTTCAACAAGCAGATGGAACAGATTATTTTCAACAAGCTTTGAGGGGAAAATGTTTCCAGTATGGCCCATTTCATTACATCAGATATCTTAAATTCCAGTGTTGAGTTAGGTCACTCTTGCTGTCATCAAGAGGTCACAATCCCCAAGAAAGCAACAGGGGATTCTGCACATTGTGCCTGTGCAGGAAGGAAAATTAATGTCACTTGCCTGCTCTTCTGCAGCTATCAAGTCAGGGGATATCATTATTAACATTTGCCATGCTGCCTTTAAGAGGCAGTTACAGGATTTGCCTTTTAACTCAATGCCATGCTTGGATCCCATCATAACAAGCTGAGAAAGGCTTTTAGACATCTATTTTTCTCCTCTCATTTCAATAAGGCTTAGAAGGCCCTTTTGACCACACATTTCTTTCTAGAGAGTGACTGTTAGAGGTGCTTGTATCTAGTTTGGAGCAGCACAGGAGTGCATTGTGTCTCTTGTTCTTTACACTACCAGAGTAATTACTCTGAAAAAATCAGCCAACAGCTGAGCATCAAAACTATGCTTAATTAAACTAAACAGTACCCACTTTTATACTGCAGCTCTGTTTTCTACTAGCTTCTGAAAAGCAGCATATACTTGCTGGTCTAAAAAGAACTGAGAGACATATCCAAGTTATCTAGCCAATTTCCCCCATGCTGTCATGCCTTGGGATCCTAATGTGGTCAACAGCAAGAATTACTTGCAAAGCCTATTCAAATATGTATACTAGACAGTTTGTCTGTGACCCAGATTCCAGCTGTAACCCACAGAATACCATAATGTTACTTCTGAACTGTTTATTTTGCCTCCATCTGTCATCTTACAGTGATCATCAGCCTCTTTCCTTCATAACTTCTATGCATTTTATTAAAAAGAGCTTCTTCTAAAGCATCATTTCCATAATTGAACATGAGTGCCTAACAGAACGCAATGTGCTGAAGTCACGGGGGCAGAATTATAATGGATGTAAATCCAAACCAGCTTTTCTTCTTCTCCTACGGTGTAAAGAATTAAAGATGTTCCTTTCTTTCTAGAACAAAATATTGTGCTCTGGGACTAATCCAAACATTCATTTCATCCATTTCCAGATTTCAGCATATTTTTTCTATGCAGTCAGATGATGTATAATACAATTAAGAGCTCTGGAAAAGGAGTAATAATATCATTTAAATGTTATGAAATATCTCACAAAATGCTAACTTGAGAATATGACTCACATAAGAATTTATTTAGTCACCTATAACAGACTAATTCTCTTGAGAAATCCTAACAAAGCTGGAAAATCTCTGCTTGCCTAGAAAAGAACAGCTTTGCTGTATCTCTCTGTCATTCAGAGGACACTACGCTTGAGTGCACAGGAACATGATATTAGATGGAATTGGATGGGTCCTCAAGCCCATTCCCAGTGACAGCAAACTGTCTGGCAAGAGATTCACAGAACATCACTTTGGGCCCTCATTCAATAACAACCAAAAGTTTAAGGACTGTCTCCAAACACTTTCAAAAACCAGGACGCTGAAGAAATAACAGCCAAGCATTACAGTAATTCACATAATGCAACAGAATATAAAATGCTTATAAAGAAATCTTGCCCCTGGGATTAATACCTAAAACCCACTGGCAGGGCTTGAGAGTTTACACGGAAAATTTCTTCTACAGCACAGTAGTAAATTTGCTTCCTAGAGCATCTGAGGTTCAGGTCTGTGGTTTTTCACATCCAGAGCTAACCTGCATCTCTCTATTCACATAACTGGGAGATATATGCAGGGAGAGAAACACCCTTAGGGAGAAGACCCAGCTCTTTCTCCTGATGTTATGTCACAGCAAGGAGCAAACACAACACAACACACTGGTGGTCCACAGCTCAACACTCAGTATCTTGCTTTGGAGGAGTTGAGATTACATTTATGAACTGCTACCACAGGAACACTGGACAGCACATCCTGGGTGAATGTGAAGTAGAAGAGGGTTAAGCACTGTAGCCCATCAATAAATATTTGCATAAGACAAGATCAGTCCAGAAGAAAACCATTACACTCCCTGGTGCTGGAGAATTAAGGAAAAGTCAGAGGAGGGTAAAAATGACTCAGATAAGAGTGTTTTCTCTTCCTCTGGTGCCAGAGGAAGGAGATAACATTGAACCTTCTGCAACCCCACCTCAAGCACACCCCCACAATGGATGCATCTTGGGCATTGATAAGTACACTGGACAAACTTATGTGGAAACTTGTGCTTAGCACATCACTGAGACCTTTTACCTGCCTTAATCCAAATCAGCCAGTTCCTCAGGCACATCTTGGCTGTCTACATCTTTGTGAAAAAGGCCCACAAATGTTATAACTGTGAGGGACCGAGTCAGACTTGCATATTAAGAACTAATTTCTGTTCATGGTTGAACCAGCTGAAAAAAGTAGAGAGTTAAATTCCTTCACTATTTGTTTCCAGCTGCAGCCTTTGACAATGACTTTTTTATTTATATCCTGCAAAGGTTAGGCAGCACCTAGGCAAAAACCACATTATGGGACTGACAATTTATTTAACTGTGGTGATATTAAATTGCTGTGTATGTAGGAAAGACACTATCACAGAAACATATTTCTCCTTTTTTCCTTTACTCAGGTTCTGTTTTTACAGCCTAAAGCTACACAGTAACCACTCCACTCACAGAGCAGCATCAGGTAAACTATGTTGATGAATCCCTTCATCACGTAATATCCTGGGGAGAGGCTCATTACATGCTTCCTCCAAACAGGCAATAAGAAGCCTATGGCTAAGGTGCGATTAAAATCTTGACATTTGCCACACACAGTACTTACAATTACTGTGATATTTACAGTATGCCACACTGAGTTCTGAATGCCACAAATACTATATGAAGGTAAATATTGCCATGCATGAAAGTTGTAGGCACTGATGATGTCTTATAACAATATATAAATCATCAATAAATAAAAGCCTTTACGTGATGCCTTTGTTTTTCTCTTGGGCAGGAGGGGGAGGACAAGGAGGCAGATAATTTTGGAAAGAGACTTTTTTCCTCTTTTTATTTCCAATAATTACTAAGAAGAAAAAAACAGTATTTGCTGAAAGAGCTCTAATTTCAGACGTTAAATAAGAGGCCATTCATTTAAAACCCCAAACTGAATTTTGACCACATTATCGGCAGGCTTTGTACATTCCAGATTTTTTCTTGTTTATTTCCTAAAGAAACAAAATCTGTACAATAAGGCTATGATGTTGTGTGTGGATCAATGTACACTTTTTCTGGCATATTGCATAATCTACCAGATTTTTTCACAGTTTTGCAAAATTTGACAGCGAGATAGAGGTCCAAAAGCTTATTAAGTACATTCATCTTTTGTGAAAGCACAAGGCTGATTAAAGACAAGATTCAGTTAAGTGGTGTCCCTTGGGGAAAGGCTAATTTCAGCTTTTGGTAGACACCATAGCACCCACACAGGACAGAGTCACTTCAAATGCTCCAACAACAGATAAAACTTTAATCAAAAGTTCTCACCCAATTCAACCATAAAATATTAAGTCATAGTTAACAAGACTACATTATACCCATGCTCATCAAAACTCTTTTTATTCCTTAATTTTAGAACCAGAGATGTTTGCAGCTTAGAAAATCCGAAAGCCTTTTATATGCTCACAGTCTCCTACAAAAAAATGAATAAATTCAGGGAGAGTGGATTGATCAAATGGCTATTAAATATAATGGCCCAACTACACTTCATGGTCTAGGAAATACTGGTGAACCACTTTCTACATACATCCCGTTCCTAGGAAGTTTTTTTCTTTGCCACAGACAGAGACCTGAGCTATCTGGCCCTTTTATTAGACCCCATTCAGGTGCTTTAAGGCTCTTATGTTTTGTGAACTCTAGATAATTACTTTAGTCATAATTAAATTTCACTGACTACTTTTACAAGAAAAATTCAGGCATTTGCTACCACATCCCTTAAATGAAATGGTGTGCACATTTCATAATATTAAATAATGGATTGCTCAAAATGCCCTGATTTCCTTCCTATAATAGTTCTTCTATTGTTATAGAATACACGTGGGATGAAATAAAATCCTGTTAATGGGATGATCAAGTTAGGCACTGTCTGACTGAAATTTCAAGTGTCTGGACCCAAGTGGGGACTTCTCCATCCACTTAAATTGACTCTCTAAAGAGTTTAGGCAATCAATAGAAAAATACAGAGGAACATCTCACTATCAGCTCCCTCCTTCTGCAGCAGACCACTGATCCCTTTTTATTAACATACATAAATCAAAAACCACGCCAATTTGAATCAAATATCAGTTTTTCATATAAGTATGGGGTCTGTTCATAGTAAAATTGAGAGAGAAATGGAAAAGAGGTAAAAGAAGAAAGAAAGGAAAGCAAGCAGGTGTCCCAACACCAGGGACCTCGATTACTTTAACTGAAAAAATAAACAACAGGTTTATTTAAGATAATTTATTAACATAATTCCCCTTGTTTTAATCACAGACAAAAGAGAAGCTCTTGCTCTGACACAACCCCTGTCACACTTTTTCATTCTCTTTTCCTGATGCTTTCAGAGACTTCTATCTTTAGTTAATTGTCTTTGTTTTAAGTTTCTTTAAACTGTAATTGGATGATCTTCCAGATTTTGGGTGTCTCCTTTGCCACAGGTAATCCTGGAAATACAACTCCTGTTTGATGAAACTAAGAGCTGCTAAATTAACAAAGGACTGACTACCGATGTGATTCTTGGTTTTAGTGGAAATCCTTTTTAAACGGCAACTATTTTCAAGGCATGCTGTGAGAAAATAAATAGGTTTGTAGGTTCATATTCTTGCATTTTATTTTCTTCCAAATAAGGTACTGAATTTACAGATATTGTTTTTCTGTTTGTATATCTGAGATTGGGGATCTAAGCCTGCACATCTGCTACACTCAATCTTAGAGATTCCAAATTAAAAGGCCCCACTTGAACTAATTTCCCCAAATAATTTTTAGGTTTTGCACCTTCTGTGAGTGGGCATGTTTACCCTACAGGTAAAGGCACCCTCCTAGACAGGTAGGCTCTGGTTGCAGTCAGCCTGGGAAGGTCATTCACGCATCTCCAAAAATCAGCATCCACTGTTGCTAGAGTAACCTCACAGATGACCACAGCATCAAATGATGTAAATCAAACTCCTGATCACAGCCACTGTTTCAGACTTCTCTCAGGATTTTTGAAGTGTTGAGGACATGGCATGCTTGCAACCAGAAGCCTCAAGCAGGAACTTTCAAAGGAATGAATTTGGATATCTAAGAGTTAAGTTGGAAAAAAACAAAGGCTGGAAGGCCATCTGGAGCTCTGACTTCATGTCATACTACAGAATTAATTATCTATTATTCACCCTTAATTCTTCTTTCTCATCAAGCAACTGCATCTCGTTTTCCCTTTTCCTCCCCTTTCTTAATCTGAAAGGCTATCATGAGCAAGTTATGAGAAGTTAAAGCTTTTTTCCCCACCACAAAGATCCTGTGGTAGCATATAGCATCTGTAATGCTTTCATTTCACCTAGTACTCTGCCATCAGCTTTGGTACTTTGATCTCTGACTCTACTTTTATACCAACACCACTCATTCAACTACTCACTGCCACCACAAATGTGTACATACACATACCCTAAGTTCTGCAACTCAATACAATCAATGTAACAAAACCTGAAAAAGCAGGAACCACTCCATTATTGGAAAAAACAGCACAGGATGTTGCATCTGAAACTAAATCAAAAGTAACTATTTTCTGGCAACTAGTTTAATGTATTAAAATAGTGCAAGTCCACAAGATACCTTTACTTCCTTTCTTTCCATAAGTCTGAAATGGACAAATACCAGGTTTGTTTCTGCCTTCCAAAACTTGTTTTACTTCAATAACTATGTTCCTCTTGATGCATAACATCGATCAAAAATCAAGAGATTACACCTAATATTAAATTTTATAATGAATTTATATTAAATTCAAAAGAGAGAGGAATATATGCCATTTTGGCATTTTTTGTCATATCCATTATCTTATTCTTACAGATTCAGTGGTATTAGGATTACTTTAATACAAAAATTACCGGCTCTTGCCCTCCATCCCCTCACACTGCCTCTGTGATAGAATGATTGCTTTATATTTTTCTTATCTGGTTAGCAGTGAACAACGATTTCAGTAAGAACAAAATGTTGATGGAGCAAATTAATTGGAGAAGGGCTGAGGCTAATCTTGGTATCTCATCATGCTATCTTTTAGTGGTGTCAGGCTTATTTCAATTGCTTAATTGTCTAAAATCTATTTATTCACGTTTTCAGAAAGGAATGAATTAGAACGGTGGGAAACTCACTCACTGTAGAAGCAAAGAATAAATAATGTTGGGTAAGCAAAAGCAACAGCACTGTGAAAACTCTCTCCCCATGTTCTCAACTGCACATGGCATAGTCTGCCAAATGGTGAATCATGAAGATCTCGTAACACTGGGGTACCTCTCCTTTGGGGACAGCAAAGGAGCTTTTGCACAAATAACTAAGATTTGAGCTCAGTTTCACAGGTGAATATTTGGTATTGCATTAATATTTTTATTGTTTTGGGGTTTTTTTTAATTAATTAACCAAATTCAAAAAAAGCAGTCACATCTGATATGCCCTATAATCCATAAAAACCACTGCTTCAACAGCAAACTTTTCTAATTGAAACCGTGATTTAGTATGAAACACACTCTCCAGGCTAAAAGGCCCCACATTTTTAATTGGATTGGAAAATCATATCTCAGAACTAAAAAAAATATTTGTGGAAGTATTTCATTTCTGTTATTTAAGACAGAGTGAGGTAGAGCATACAGATTTTGTGCACCATCAAAAGAAACATTTACTCAAGACTTGTGTTTCATTTGAATAAATCCATATAACTGTGCAGGTGGCCCCAGCCACTCTTTCTCCTGAGAAGAACTCAGACAACCAGCTGTGTTGGTCAGCAACCCAGCAGTCATGGTGAGAACCCATCATTCCCCTGTTCTGTCTTTTGCATGTTTTCCCCTGATTGGTTAATATTTTCTCCTCCCTGTTTCATGTATGAAATTATGTATCTTCATTTTCTGTCTTTAATATGTATTAGTTCTAGAAAGTTCTTTGTTCCTCGACGCCCCATTGGATCCTTCCCTGAGTCCTTCCTATGTGTTGTTCCCATTGGTTCCCTTCCTGTCAACCCCACCTGCTTGTCTCTATCCCATTGGCTGAGATCCCTTTCCCCACCTATTCTGTACCCAGTATAAGATCCCTGGACCCTCCCCCCAATTGGCCTCTTTGTCCCTGTCATTTCACAGGAATAAACCTGTGTGGAACACATACGGAGAGTCCCCTCTCTTTTCTTCTTTGCCTTCGCCTGTGTTCCTGCAGAACAGCGACAGAAGGATGCAGCCCCTTTGGGTGAGGAGCTCTGCCCCGTTTTCATTGTGTGCTGGGCACTGAGTGCCGCCTTCCAGAGGGGTTTCAGCGTTGACCTCCGGGCTTCTTTGTGTCAGCATGCGAGGGGTAAAACCCCCTTCTGCCCGCTCCCAGTGGCTGCAAACCCCTCCAAATCCACTTAAAATGGAATAAAATTACAGAGTCATCAATCAGAATACCATCCTAAAGAAGTGATAAATTGCTTGAGAAGAAAGGATGATTTGATGGGGCAGATGGAACCCAAACTCAACTTTCAAGCTTTGAGCATGTACAACTGTTCTGCCCCTGAGCCTGAGCAAATCCTAAGACCAAGAGATTGTGCGAAAGCATCATCTGGGTTGCTGAGTCAGATTCCACTCTGTTTCAAGCAAATGCGTTGAACAGTCCTTTTTATAAACTGCTCAGGTCCACTCTTGAAACTTGCTTTGTTTTCCTTACCTTCCGTGGATAAATTAAACCAAACTGGGCAGAATTCAGGGGCTTACTTCCCTGTTCAGCAATACATTACACTGCCTAGAATATCACTTCCTAACAAAACATAGCTATATTTTGTTAAGCACTTTATTAGACTGAACATAATGTGAACTCAAAGCTGATAACAGATAACAGAGGATATCCACTAAGCATTTTTTCTCTTTGTTTATATTTTTTCTTTCCCTTCTTTCATTTTCCGTTTGCCCTGTTTTCTTCTGTGTAAACTCTGTAATTGGACTAGGGGGAAAAGGCATTTGAACACGATGCATTTTACCATTTAAGCCTGTACATAATCTTTTTCTTACACAAGGTTTTCTATGCCTGTATAACAACTGAAATAACAAATGAGCAGAATGAGTTATTTAGAAGGAAAGAGAAAGTGACTCTCTAGCCAGTACAGAAGTCCTTGAATGCCTTTCACCATTCCTCCTGAGAGGCACCTGAGGTGTAGGTAGCCCAGAGGGGCTTGTGACAAGCTTTCAGTGCCTGTGGCAAGTGTACATATGGGAACTGATGCTCTTCCATCACTAACACGTTTCCTGAACATATCCAAATATCCTCTTCCAAAAACCTGTCTCCTTTGAAATTGTTTATCACAGAAAGACAAAGAAAGATAACTCCAGTTAAATTGACCTTACTTAATGAAACTTACAATTTCATGGACATTATTGTGAAAACTGGCCATTACCATTGCTTTCTCTTTGAAAAGTCGTTCTACATCTCAACTGAACATTTGTCATCACTTGAAATCCTCCTCTCCCCAGCCAACCTTGTGTTTAGACTCTACCAAGGTCCACATAGGAAGAAAAGCATCCTCAAATCTCCAGGGCTTTAAAAGCCTCTGTACAGTCATCACTGCCAATTCATGTACATCTGATTAATATCAAAACAATTAAGAGATTTAACAATGAAATGTGCATTAACTACAGTTAAAAGTCCATGACTAAGTATGTAAAAACTTACACCATCAATACCATTCCATAGGTTACTTTTCAATATTAAACCAAATTCTTCTTACATAACTGGAGGAAAAGGAAAAAAAACCCACATATTTTGCATGCATTTTAGCAACAGAAAGAATATCTTCAGGTTGGCTCTAACATTTAATTTCTGTGAAAGGGGCATTATAGTTTACAAAACTAATGATTCTGTGAAAAAAATTAAAAACATTAACTAATTAAAATATTTTAATAAAATATTATTAATATTTCTACCTCCTGAATAAGCTTTGAAATTATTTAATCCATAAAATACCATAATATAATGGAATTAATTATGAGGTTTGGCAATTCTTATAAATTGAGCAGCATGATTATCTGCACGCCGTTAAGTGTATTAGCATTTTAGGTAGAATACTTACAATTGTATATCTGAATTTACTAACCATAGCAAATGTTGTAATGCATCTCACAGCAAATCCAATATGCCAGCAGAATGTATGACAATGCACGTGGCAGAGCGCACACAGACCTTCTGCCTTCATCTGGCTCACCTCTGAACAGAGCAGCAAAAAGGGGCTCAGTTTGTGCTTTATTCTCCTGATCCATGGGAACTCTGCAAAGTCACCAAGGACCTGGGCCAGCTCTGATGAGTTATACAGCCTCCATCCTACCATGAAAGCAGGGTTTCATGGTACTCGTACCAAACTTCAGCTTAAACTTTTATGAAATGAAGGTTGCTTATTTCCTGGGACTGCTCAACACCATTCTCTCTCATCCTTCTGGGGCCTGAGATGTTCCAGGATTTGCATGCTGTATTAAGGGAAGTAGTCCATGCAGAAGATAAATAGACACCCACTCACCCTCAAAATAAAGCAAAATAGGTAAAAAGGAAAATAGGAATCCCTACAAAAAAAAAAAAAAGAACTTCACCACAAGTTTTGTTCAGACTTTTTGTTCCCATTTTTAAAAGAAAACAGATCTGGACTTGGCACTCCTGAAAACAGGTGTGGTTGATCTTACTTCAGAGAGCATTAATGTTGTCAGGGTTAATAACATCATACAAATCTCATAGATCAATTAATGACAGTTAAACATTTCCAGCATAAATGTTTGTAGGAATCATTGAGGCATTGAGATATTTTTTTCTTAGCCCTCCCTCCCTCTCTCCCAAAACATCAACAAATTTCACAGATGCATGCATTTCAATGGATTCAGTCTTCAATTTTGAAATCTACAACCTCCTTGTTCTGGTGTTTTCAAGGGGGTTGAAATTTTGTTCCTCTCTATGACAACCCAATCACAGCACTTTGGCAAGCAGCCCAAGGAGATGACTTATGAAGGCATATGAGGGGCAGTCTGCCTTCCTGTATGCTACCGAAGAGTGTGCTCTGGATGAAGGTGGCAGGGAAGTTTTGGGATGCATACACATCCACAGTCACAGCAACACAGGGATTTATCTCTATGACACCTCTGCTACTCAAGGGTATTGTTTTGTAACTCATTGTCTTGATTAATTTTCTAGTCAAAATATCCTGCTTTTATGAACAATATTAAAGAGACACTGGCATTTTTGTTAGATGTCAGCATTTTAAACAATTAGTTCTCTTTCATTTTCTTCTAAAAAGCGATGAAAAGTCACTAGTCATTATGTATCTAAGAAAGAAGAGGAATAAACAACACTATTTTCATCATACAAAACTCTGTCCTTGAGAGGACCCAAGAAACAGTTTGTTTTCCAGCAAGAGAAAAAAAAATCTTTTTTCATAAGCTGTGAGATTTCAAAATATGCATATTTCTTCCATCCCATTTTAAAGTGGTGGTATCACAGCTTGCAATTTGCATAAAAATTATGCATTTATAACAGAAAAAAATCTCTGAAGGAGTCTTTCCAAATATTAGTGAGGCATATACATATGCCTGTTCTTTCTAAAACCAATAAGAGCAATTCTTTGAAATATTATTTTTTGAACAGAATTCTCTGGAACTCCATGGACAGTTCAGTAGGTAATAGAATTGAGGGAATGACTTGTATCTGAAGGGCTACCCCAGTCTGGACATCCAAGAGACAGCTGTTACTACTAAGCTACCCCACTGCAAGTTTAATAGCAAACGCGCACTTACTGTGACTCAGGGCACAATATGGCTCCCTGCCCTTCAACAACAGAAAGGAAGTAAGTAAAATGAAGACAAGAATATCTCTTTGACATTTATAATCAGGCATTATTTGCTTTTAATCTTGCAAGAATACTGTCAGCATTGTAACATTCAACTCAGTCAACCCTTCTACATCATTCAGATGAGCAAAGCTCAAGAATCTTGTATTAGCATGGCATATTAAAAATAGCACCCAGTGACAACACAAACTGTTGTTTCCCAAGCAGGCTGTGGATACTTCTGTATTGAGGATAAGGGGAAGAAAACAGTAGAACAAGTAGGGAAAGTCATAAAGAAGTAAAATGAGAAATGAAAATCCCGCTGGTAAGGCCCTGCACATGTTGAAATTTACTATAATATAAAGGAAGAAAGATAGTGGGCTCCACTATCCTCTATCTCTCCTACTATCATCTACCTACTATTGAGATATATCACAGTACAGTAAATAAAAATGTGCATAAAGTCACATATATGTTGCATAAACATAGAATGATGAACAGCTGTTTTCTCTCTTTGCTTTCTCTTCAGAGAAAAAAAACCCCACTGTCTGCTTTAACAGTTTACCAGGTGTCCATAGGACTGCCTAGTAAAGTAAACCATAGAACATGCACATACATTTATTAACAAAATTTACCCTATGGAAGGTAGGAAAGATAATTACTGGGTATCATTAATCTTTATGATTTTTTTTTTCTGATAGATATTACCATTCAGACAAAAATGTTGAAAAATCTTGAAAACATAGTCTCGGTTGCATTTGCAATTAGTTTTTGCATTTATTTTTTTCTTTTTAATATCATGATGCCTAATTGCAAAGCGATCAGATGAAACATTCATTTTCTATTTCATTTTATAGATTTCAAAAATAAAATTATACTGAAATCTGAACAAAATATGCTTCAGCTGTAATACAGAAGTTTGTACAAAAATCATAATGCAATTTCCCTCTGTCTCAATTACTAAACTATAAGTTGTCAACAGTTCTGAAGAGAAATTCCAAGTTTCATTTAGTGCTAATCTAATACTTGAAAGACCATGGGCTATGTGAGTCATTGGCTTCATATGCAGCTGGATGATAACAAGAATTCAACCTAGCTAAGTTACTAACCTTCGCTCTCAAACTACCAGTACCACTGGCTCAGTAGCAGATATGAGCCAGTGATATCAGGAGGGGCATACAGTTACACAAGATATATTTACAAGGTAAGTTCAAATCTCTCTGCATTCTGCTCTTAGTACTTAGATAGCATGCAACAGTAGTTACTACTATAACTGATATATCAGCTTTGCATATAGAATATTAACATTCATAATAGAGTTTTTAGAAGACTTTTGGATGAATAGTTAGAAACTGGGGAGTGGGGCGAGAGAAGGGACTCCCAAGAATCAAAAACAATGAGTAGAAGGAATAAAAAGAAACAGTCAAAATTCAGCACTGGAAAAGGCTAATAAACATGTACTCTAGAAATGTCTACTTGGGTTTGATCTGCATAGCACAATTCTCTTCAAAAGGAGAGGGAGTGTGTTGAATAGAAAGATTGGAAATGTTGAAAATGCTATAAAATTATTTGAAATAAACAAGAGCAGGGAGAAGAGACAGTATTCGCAAAGATAGATAAACAAGTATGTCATAGAAAAATATTGACTATTGACAAATACAGTGGAGAACAGGCTGGCAGAAATACCTGGAATTGTTCACACACATTATTGAGTTCTAAATCAGCTATAGCCATTTGTTAATAAACTTTGAGTGTCAAAACAGATTGCTTTTGGAAATAATTTGCTTGATACCCAGCAGCCAACAGAAAAAGCTTACAATTTGTCAGGACGCATAAAGATTGGGGCTGAGAATAAAAATGAGATTACAGTGATACCACATAAATCAACAGTAAAGCTTTACTTGGAGTGTTCAGTCATGGCTACACAGCTTAACAGAGATATAAATGAAATAAAGGATCCAGAAAGTGACAACAGAAACCATTAAACTGCAATTACTTCATATCTTCTAGCCCAGAGTTAAGTAAGAAGGCACATTATAAAGGAGGTTAACTGGATTCTCCTGCATACTATTTGCAGCATCCAAACAAGAGAATATTTAATGAGTAATGTTAAAATGGTAACAGAAAGAAATTATAGCAGATACAAATTTTCATGCTTCAGGAAAACTAAGTATCAACCACTAAACACCTGGGATTACAGAACACTCCTTGGATAAGTATTTCTGCCAGTGACTAAGTAAGATTTTGGTGTCTTTCTGTTCCGTGTTGAGGCCACCACTGGAGACAAGATATTGACTCGCAGTGTCTGACTCAGTCTGACAGTTACAGTGCTTCATTGTTTTAATTGCAGCCACAGATCACAAAAGAGCTGATACTAAGAGTATATTGTTAATATCGATCATTATTGTGATAATTGTGTGAGGCATTGCTCACACCATTTTTAAAAATTACAGTTCTCCAGGTAGAAAGCAAAGCCTTCTAAAAAAATGCTAAATATTTAAAACTAATAGGAACCATTTCAAGACAAAAAGACATAGACAAATGAAATTTTCTCAGAAAACTCAAGAGCCTCAACAATTTGTCTTTATCAGGTGTACCTTCTTAACATGAATGAGACTATGGATTCTAGACCACTGAAGACCCTGAGATTGGCTCAGCTGGTGAGAGCACAATGCTAACTACGCCAAGGTTGTGTGGGTTCAATCCCTGCATGGGCCATTCACCTAAGAAATGGATTTGATGATCCCTGTGGGTCCCTTCCAACTCAGAATATTCTGTGATATCAGAAACAGTTCTTCCTGACAGGAGCATAACCAAGATTATAATTCAAATGCTGGGAACCCTTTGACATGTTAACAAAAGAATCGTAAATACAGCCCAAGTCCACGTCACCACGGTCCTTCCTGTCACTTTTATTCACAGTGCCCTTAAATACAGGCTTTCCTTACAAAAGCCTGTGCATGCCAGGAAAGCAAAATGTTGTGTTGGCAAAGTTCACTCACACAGGCTCTGATCAAGGCTATGCCGTAGTCTGCCTGTTTGATCCCTGATTCATTCACACCACTACAATACAGAAGGTGCTTGGCTGAATCTTGTGTGAAAACAAGCTTTCTGCAGAAGTGACAATAACAGAAGTCTATATAAAAAAAAATAAAGGACAGAGGAACTCAATTATTGATAAAGGAGGGGAAAAATCTCACTGATGGCAAAATCCATAAAGCTTCTGGAACTTATTTTTAACAGACTTTTAATTTTTTTTAAACAATTAAGCACAACCACATAAGCTGTCAGTTTTTTTCCAATAGCTGTCCTCTGCCTTTCACCACAAAAAAATCATAATACAAAAACAAAGCATGGGTAGCTTTACTCAGACCACAAATCCTATTGGGTGTCCTTGATGATTATCCTTCTACTATCCACTTTACAAATACATTTCCTTAACACAAGAAAATCCACTGCTATTGAGTTAAAATCCACTTCCTGTTAATGGGACTGTGTGAAATTTGGTCATAAACAACTAGAATGACTACATTTTGGTTTAGACATTTCCTAACTTTGCTTTCGCATGAGTTTTTTAATTATGTGTGAATTGTTTGCTCTGGGACTCCTTCTAGCAAAAGAGAGTCACAGAATCTGTGAGGAGCTACAGGCTCAATGGTAATACATACCAATACACAGAACAGAAACACTTGAGAAATTCTATTCCTGTCATCTCAATGATCAGATGACACATTAAACCCTATATATTTATCTTCCTTTGTATTTCAGAAATTTTAATAACAGTTTATATGGCCAGAAAAGATCCTTTATAATCATAGATGTCTCAAGCACAGTATAGGCTACAGTTTAAGCAATGATTTCAAAATTTGGCCTTTCCTTTTAGAAAGATCTCACCTAACGATTTAAACCTCAAATAAATATACCAGTGTCCCTTAGTACTTTTAAGATGCCTTTTCACATCTAATATTAAAAAGCACACCTTACATCTTACTTGAAATGGTTTCCCTAAAACTACTGACTTCAGTTTATAGATACTAAGACTTTCCAGTTTGCAAAGAGTTAAGTGCTCCTCATTTGAAAAAAGAGTTTTCTTCATGAAAAAGCTTGTTCATTATGGTCATAACACACTGTATTTCAACAAAAATATTTTTGTTGAATCTAATTTTTAATCTAACAAGTCTGTTTTCTTAAAATTAGCATAATCACATTTATAATTTTGTTTGTGTTTATACATTTTAAAAATTGAATTAGATATCATGACTGAGTTAAGAGGTTTGAAATGGCTACCAACAAGCCATTGTAATAAAAACACTGCTGAAATAAACTTTCCTGGACATCTTTATTATTCTTTGAATTTGTGTTCACAACCAATGCAAACATCTGGTGTTCACACAAAGCAAAAAGAAAAAGGTCCTACTACAGAGACTTCTGTAGTACTTACAGTACTGTAGCTAGTGAGCTTCCTATAGGACATTCTAAAAGTGCCTTAACTAATTAACTGAAGAAAAAGCCCCTCAAGAGCTATTAAAGTCTCTCTTCCTACAAGTACTGGAGGGTCAGAGAGCATACCCAGAAAGTATGCTTACTGCTCCTAGATATCTCCCTAAAACTATAGAGAAAAAAAATAATTATAGCTAAAGATTATCACATTGATTAGCACCACTGAGAGAAATTAAAATAGTCTTTCATTTTAAATCCCTAGAAATTATACTGTTCTTTATCAGGTACTAATTGGTACAAATATTAAAAACTGCTGGAATAATTTTCAAGCTTTTGCAATATTAATACACCTACCATCTGATTTTGTAATTTTTCAACATTACTTTGAAGCTCCTGTAGCCAATTATATAGTGTTATTATTAATTACAGCTTGCAGCTTGAAATACAGTGCTATCAATGGAGTTTTATCTGCATAAATATGAAAATAAAACTTAAAATTGAATTAAACTGTTTACCCTTAGTGAGGGTATGTTAGAATATTATTAGTAGTAAAAATTAATTTGTTATGCCTGAAAACAGCCTATAAAGCAGAAATATCTCTGGGGAAAAGATTACATTTCATGTATTGTATTTCTTTCATCTCCATGTTGCAAGATTTTTTAATCTTCTATTAAACACTATCTTGGGGCTGGGGGAGAAGTCCATTAATCTTACTTAACAAAATACAGAAAGCTGTAGCTTTATATCAAATATATACAGAGATTACTGCAGGAAATGTGAATTAATCTTAACAGCAATACATCTTATTTCTAAATTATCAATGTCTAAGTGGAAAGGAAATGTTACACCCCTTAAGTTTTATTTTCCTGCTCAAACCTCCCTCCCCAATTCCCAATAGACTTCCACTTCCTCCATAGAAATTTTGAAGTCCAAAAGTTGTTAAAGGTAATTCTGCCTCTCTGGAGACATTCAAGACCCACCTGGACATATTCCTCTGTAACCTGCCCTGGGCGACCCTGCCTTGGAAGGGCGTTGGACTAGATGATCCTCAGAATCACTTTTAACCCTAACTATTCTGTGATTCTTCTGTGAAGAAGAAATCCAATAATTTGGAGAAAAGCAGAGGTACAATGCACAACTGTATACACACTAAAAGAACTGACAAGAGACAAACACGGTTGAAGAACTATGTCAAAGAAATGTCACACACCATTCCTGATGTAAACAAAATATAGCTACCCATGTTGAAGTCTAAAACAAATAAAGCTACTGTAGCATTCACTCAGCACATGCATTCACTATCATTATTATATAGTTTTCATTGTCACTGTAATGATAAAATGTTATGAAAGATCACAAAGTAACTGTAGTCTGTCCTCAGAAAAATGCTATTAACTGCAATGTCCCAGTATAAAAGGAGTAGGTAAAACTACAGAATGTTTTTCCTAAAAACATGTATTCAAGGTCACACCCTGATATTAAGTGAATCATTCTCTTCCAGGATAAAGCAGTCATGACGCTGTTATTTTGACCAGTCAAAAATTTAAAAAATGCTCTTTGATTAAATGCTCTTTGCTGTCTTTACACCTCTGGCAAGACATGCAAAATCAACTTACAAGTGAAAACGGGCAAGCAGCGCTGAAGTTTCTCACTTGTTCTTAATGATCAGCTCTGTTACCTGCCTTTATCATTTTTGCTTCCTCTTCTAAGAGTGTCGTGTTTCACTGCCAGTACCTGTCAGCAGTTGACCAATAGTGGAGAATAAAATCTGTTGTGTAGCGTTTCATATCTTATTTGTAGATTTGTTACATTTTCCAGTACAAACATCGCACTAACTGAGCAAGTATTTTGTACACAAAGAGATTTGTCTGAATCAAATGCTTTTGTATTCTGGAAAATAAAAAAAAGGAAAAGCATCTGATGATTTTCTCTCTAATGGTAAATTCATTTGGTTTCTAATAACAGGGGGAATGAACCTTTAAAAGAAAGTTGGACTAGAAACTTTCCAACATTTCTTTGGTCAAAGATAATGAACAGTAAGTAAACTGAAGACTAATATTTAGCATGACAGTTTAATGAGGACTTGGTAAAATGTGCTTCCTTTTTTTCCCCATTTTAGTTTGTATCAGTGAATCAAGTTTCAGTTTAATGCTTAAACTCTTAAGCAATTAGTATGAATTTATTCGTTTGGTCAATGTACCAAAATGATTTGATCATGATGTCAAAATGATTACAATGGTATCATTAACTTTTTAATGGGAGTAGAAAATGCTATAAATTTAATCATTGTCTTCAAACAATGCATGGATGAATGAGTTGGAATAATCTCCTTCCAATCGTTGTCATGTAAAATATTTAATTTCCAGCTCTGCTTTGTCCCAGACAGGATCTTGGTCATTAAAATGAGAGCAGATTTTGATATGTAATATATTTGGTGACATGTCAGGGTGGCACCACTTTGACCTTTTCAGTATTCCACATTTCATTTGGCAGCCTGTTTCTTCCTTTTGCTTCTGTTACTGATCAAGAAATAAAAGTAGAACAGAGAGCCAATCAAACTAGAAATTAGAGGCAAAGAGTCAAAATTACATTAAAATATAAGTTCATGAAATTAATCTCTATTTTAAAAATATGTAAAACCATAGCCCTTTTTCAACTCTCAACTTTAAAAAACAATACAAATAATAAACAAAAAAATCAAGTTTTCCTATTTATATTTTCATGTCTGCTATCTCATGTCCTCTCATACAATAAATTTTTTTCAGAAGTGAATATATCAATATTTTTCACATCCTTTCCTCAATTTTTTTTGATTTTCATTATGCTGATCTTCACATTCATTTTGCTTCAAGTTGTTGGCTACTTATCTTAAGCAGGACACAAAGTACTCAGCAAGGAATTGAGCTGTCCTGTACATTTGTGTGCCAGGTGCACAAGAGGCATAGTGTCCTAATTAGGTTCTCTTAACGCACAGTTTATTAACACAGAGCTGGTAAGTTTTGTTGTTGTGTGCAGTCTTATACCATGTGATGATTTCTATAGACTCTATAGTCTCAGGCCTCATAGTTAGATGCTATTCAGTTTCCATTTTGAAAGCATTTCCAGCCCTGTGGCTCAGATGAAAAGCATGAGGGCAGTGGATAATGGGATCAGGCTGGAAGGGACATCAAAAAATCATTCCAGCCCCGAGCAAGAGCTAAGTACACTTACATAATCACTGGGCAGGTGTTTGTCTAATGCATTTTCCCAGATCCTTATCAATGGAGGTTCCAAAATGTCCCTAAGCAAGCTGGTATAATACTTAACCTCTCAAACATTAAAAGGGGCTTTCTCCAAATCTAGACAGAATCATGCTACAGATTAATTCCATTACTTCTGTTTACATACACTGTATGTTGATGAACAAGTGGTCCTCTACCTTTCTGCAAGAGCCTATTTGAAAACATTCTTTTCTATCACCTTCTCTTCTTAGTCAACTCTTCCTCAGGCTAACTAAGCCCCCCCTGCTCAGTTGCTTCGCACAGTCCACATTTTCAATATTTGTCTTTGTTCTTGCTTGCTTGAGGAGTTTCCCCTTTTCTGAAGTGAGGGACAAAATCTGTACTGAGTCAAAATGATGTTCCACAGCTGACAGACAAATTGGAGGATTACTCAAATTATTTTACAGATGGTATGTCCATCTGCGCATTCCATTAAAACATGAGGAATATAGGTTACAATTTACTATCATCCTTGCATCATTTTTTTAAACAGTATTTTCTGACCAGTCTGTCTGAATTCCCCATTGTACAGATCCTTCTTGCAGAAGCCAAATGTCTTCTGGTGTCTCAAATTTGTCCTTTTCCGGACACTGTTTTCACAATTGGACTCAAAGGATTTCTCTAGGTGCTCTCCTAGTCCTAGTCTTAGTCCTTCTGCCCTTAAAGTAACCTCCAGATTTTACAGTAATCTTTGTTCCAAGTCCATCTGGGTTAAACATGAAAACATTGGCTACTACCTGATGCAGTTTAAACAACTGCCAAATACCACACAACATACTCTTTCATTTAAACAGAAATAATTGCTTATTGCTTTCTGAGCAAAATTTTCTAAATAGGGCTGCGTCCAGCCTATTTACACCTAGATCACTGTAGAATACTGTGGAGAATACTGCATGTGAAAATTGAGATAACACTACAAAATTTGAGAGGTGTGACACATCAAATGCTTTTTCTCCAGCTATAACCTGTTATCCTGTCAAAGAAAATTATTAGATGGATTTGATACTGCTTGTTCTTGACAATTCTGCATGGGTTATCAATCATGTCCCTGTGGTTACATATGATTTACCTGATTGTTTACTTGAACATTTTTCTAGGAAATAAAAATTACTTGTCTGTGCTGCCTCTGCTTTCCTTCTTCAGAACCATTGGAGTCCCTGATACCCACAATAGTTGGTAAGTTGCTGGGAGCACAGAGGTTGACAAAAATCAGGTGTTCTAGTAGAAAACATAAATCATAAGCAGGAAAAAAAAAATCAAACCACAAATCACTAATTATTATGCTTCTTGGTGTTACACAGATTTTGTAATATTTAGGACACCTATTCATGATTTTAACTGCTTTGAATTCACAATTCTGTTAATAATGTTTATTTATGCTATTAATGTTAATTATTTATCAAATTACAATGGTGGGTTTTTTTCCAGGATCAATGAAGATCCAACTGACACAAACTCAAGTAACTGTGATTATAATTACAGTTTTTGCTTGCACCCATCTGAAGTTCTCTCATACTCCTGGAAATGGGAAACAGTAAAAGGTCCTGTATTTTATTTTTTTGCTTTCCTAACTCAGAACTAGCCATGTTGCAGATGGTTTCAAGAAAAAATGATTTTTCAGCCAATGAATCAGTGATTGTCTGGGGAAGCCAATCTATTTTCAATAGATGAACCATCTCTTTTAGATATGAATTGTGAAAGAATTTTCCATGCCTTTCCTAACTCCAGATCAAAGCAATGTACAGTAGACATCTTTGGCTCTCCCATGAATTCACCTAGGAGCTGACAGCAATGACCAGAAGCTAGAAAAAGAATATTTATCAGTTAAATGATTGAGCATATTACATACACTGATTCCCTAATGTTGAGAATGGCTGTAGTTTCATTCTACAGGCAGGTTCTTACAAGTAATCACTTACTTTTATGGTTCAAGCATAAGTACCTGAAACACATGTGTTCCTTCCCATATGATAGATGCTCTTTATATTCACATGCAGTTAGTGAAAGTGGGAGACATTACCATATTTTGTCACCCAAGCTGATTCAAAAGAGCTGGAGTTTATATGTACATGCCCTGGAAGTCAAATCTAGTAGATTAACCCAGGCTTTCTCAGGAAGGACATGAAGATTGTTTGCGGGGGCAGTTGTATGTCATTTAACACTGTACTGGGTCAAAGACCAATTCCACCCTCTTTCAAACTTCCTGATACTCATCATCTTATTCCTTGGTGTCCAAAACCTACAGTTCCTGAGAAACAGCCATTTTTGTCAAGCCAGAAAAAACTATGAAAGTGTGAAAAAAAATTTTTCAAGATCAAAGGGACTTAAATATACTTCTCATAATGGCTGTATTTGTACAGCACATTTTATTGTAGAGGAAAAATGACAAGGTTATGTCTTTTACTTCAGAGTGGAGGGGTTTTGTTGTTTTTAAAATTCATCAAAATTAAAACCTCTAGGTTTATCCATGCTGGAACAGGAAAAAAGCTCTCACCGGACTATAATTTTCCTAAGATAAATCAAAAATTGCATTTCCTCAAATCTGGCTGTAGTTCAGCAGATGGTTGCTTTTTGCCCCTAACTCATCAAGGAGGCTGCCCTTTCCAAAAGGGTCAAGAGATATACATTTTCTGCCTCTTTTCTTAAATTGCTGCTAGAATCATCACCTTGGCAGACATGCAAGAAGCAAAATCACCCCCTTGAGTCCAGGTAACACGTCCACGGTGTTCTGATCACACTGCATACACCTAAGCAGAACTGAGCGATGCTCTGCAACTCAGCAGCTCTAAATACCAGACCTGATAAACACACACTCACCAATTTCTCTGGAGATCTGGGTGAACGCCTCCACACCGCTCTCTCCATAGTTGCCTTCGGAAGCCAGCGTTGAGACATAATTCCACCCAAGGGCCGTCACGATGTCAACCATGGCCTGTGCCTGGTAGGAGTCTGGCGGGACCACTCGAGAGAAGTAGTCATACCTGGTGTTATCGCTCAGTTCTGGAGCTGTAGATGCATAGCTGATTTGAGGTATCTGCAAACAGAATGACAAGTCATGCAAGCCAATCTAATAACATTTTACAGTATTTACTTGTACGTTTGAAATGCCTGTAATAGGTTATACACGGGCATTGTGCAGAACCAAATATCTTGTTTTAATTAAATCAGCTGATCAGAAAGCATCTCAGGTTTCGTATAATGTCAGTCAAGCTTTATTGTGTAACACTCTCACCAAGAAATAATGCATTCAGCCTTGCTCCAGATGTCATGATTGTTGACATGTAAATGTAACAACTTCTTTTTTCATTCTGGCTCTAATATAAACAAGTGAAGTAAAAAAATAGGGGGGAAAGAAAAAGGAAGAATTCTTACCATAACGACAGAAAATGAAAAGTTCAGTTATGATGACTGTGATTCTTGAAATTTGACTAGGAAAATGTGGCCTATTTCCATTTTTTAATTTTATTTATGTATATGAATATGTGTGCTCCCATCTTATAACTATTTTTCAAGCTTTCTCTGTCATAGGTTTTTCATTTTCCAGTTTTAATAGTGCATTGTGTGCGATTTAAGAACGTGAAGGCTATGTCTTAATTAGCAAAAGCTATCTGATGAAAAAAAACCACACCTAAAAAAATTACCTGTCTTTGATATTCATATAGAGAAGGAGAAAGGTTACAAGGATGGTAAATTTCATAGAAAACACCTCAATATTCTTAGTAGGAAAAAACCTAAATAACTGAAACACATTTTAAAATACATTATTATTCTCTTAGGAAAAAAAAAGAAGGGTGGTTTTCTGTTAACTCTTATATAGGTGGTTCAGCAATGTCCAGAAGAGACATTGCAAGCAATACTTACTTATTTGGAAGAATATTTTAGTGCAAGAAAATTTAATTAACATTTATGCTAACATTAAAGGAGAATTATTTTCTTATTTAAAATGGTAAAACTGATGAAATAGTCATTAGCTTGAAACAAAAAGATACGCCAAATACTGCATTGCATTGTGATCTGTATTAATAATAGGTGCTTAATTCATGTCACGAAACATAAAATAGTCTTCAAGAGAGCAATCTGAATGGAGTTCCTGAACTGATTCTGTTGAGAGCCGAGTTTTGGAGCACCAGGCAACAGGTGATCTGTCAGATGTTAGAGTAGAAGTTTTCAGTGCAATTGTTATGTCGTGTACAGTGCTTCCTCATGAGTACAAACTGAAAAAGGAATCTGAAGCAAATGTAAGGAATTCAAATAGTCTGGTCATTAACCATACCTGCAGAGACAGTGTAGACTCTTACAGCCTGAAAAAACAGTTCATTGCTTAAGGGTTGGAACAATCATTTCTCAGTCAGAAACTAGCAAAATAAACTCTTATGTATCTTGGCTGTATTCTTCTTTAGCAAATTTTCTGCACATGGCAATGCCTCAGAATAAAAGTCTTAAATGTTGTTATAATAACAAGCAAAGAGAACAGAAAAGAAAAGGAGAGGGAGGATCACAGAAAAAGTTAGAGCTTATATTTCATGGAAATCAATATTCCTAACATAGAAATAATACACCAAGTAAAACTAAAGGATAAATTGTTCTTCTAAAACTTGCCTTGTATAAATTGCCTTTCTTGCAGAAACTGTTTGAAACATCTTTATCTCTTTACAGACAAAATATTTTTGGCCTGTAATAAAACAATTATGCATATTTGGAGCACATATTTATTATGCACAATTTAGAGCCTTTCCAAACTTGCTCTATTACTCTCTAAAACAGTCTTTCTTTCTTTTTTTTTAACAGACATAAAAGAAATAAAGACAACCTTTGTGATTTTACTCATTTTGCTCCTTGGTGTTCCATTTCACAAATATTATGTCATTATAGCTTTGCTGAAAGTTATTTCATCAATAATGTCAATAAAATCAACACCAGTAAGAAATCTTTTAGACCGATACTTTGGCTTTGAAAATCTTGAAGCCTAGACCACAGACTTATATCCATTAACTCTCTCAGTTCCTGTTTCTCTTCAGACGTGAGATGAATAACAAAGCCTAGATATGTGTTTGTAGGAGAATTATTGGTTCAATCAGAGCAATGAGATGTTTCAGATCAATAGACACAATTTATGTACTATGAATATCATTTTTGGAGCCTTGGAAAATGTAGAGAAGAGATGTTACTTTCCTACTTTTCAGCTCTTTGCAGTTCAACTTCCTCCCCAGAGTTATTTCTAATAGCAGTGGAAGAAAACAGAAGGTAAATACAGTACAAACACAATACCCTGAAATCACTGGGCACACTAGTAAGCTTAAATCACCACTGTTTTATAACACCTGCCAGCTTTTCACTAGCAGGAAGGAACAATATGCCATGTGAAAGTAAGGAAAAATACACTCTCTAAATAGCAAGCCGACCTTAAGTTTGGAGAAAAAAAAATGGTTCTTCCAATGAAGTATATAATTACTTTACTCATTTCTTCTTGTATATATCCCTCATAGTTATAAAGAACACTATGTTCAAGAATTTTCTCCCCAGAATTGCAGATCTTCCACCCACAAATGCTTCATGGACTTCTTTTTTCTTGAAAGCAGTTTATGCAAAAATAAATAGCAACTTTCTTCCTTGCATGCTTGTAAATGTACAATTGTATACAGCAAGGTCTGAAAAATAGCTTTAACATTTGATAATTTGGGTTATGCTCCAGTTACATAGGAAGTGAAAAGACTCAGAATGAGACTCAAAGAAATTTTTTGGCATGAGGTCAAATTCTTTGGATTTAGTGGTTCAATAATCCATGAATGAAAAACATATACATTAAAATGTAACAACTCTAGTTATGGACTGTATGTTTAATAAGGCATTTTACGTGTCCCCAAGTACATTTTACAAGATGGAGCATAATGCTGCCTAAGCAAGGGAACTGTTATGCTCTATCAATTCAGTAATGTGTGTTTTTAAAACTCCCTAAATACAGACTCTATTTCTACTTTAACTTCCACTGGTCTCTTGAGACCTAAATTTGCATTTTGAAAAAACCTGCAAAGAAGGAGTTTTATTTCTCATTCTAGATTTCTCAATCTATTTTTTCAAAATTAAATGCAATACCTGTAACATTTACATTGTATTTAAGTGGTACATATCAGTGTTAATAGTGTATTTCCTTCTCTTTTGGGGAAAAAAAATATATTATATAACCACATTTGAATTGGTTGTTGCACAACGTCTGTCACGTTCACTGACAATTGCTAAAAGCATTCATGTTTGACTGTTAATTGATATAATTTTTCCAATCTTTCCTGCCCTATGGTTTGGCCACTGTCTCCCATTAACCTATAACCTGCTGATAAACTCAACTTCTAGTGGGTGACAGACTTGAAGTCTTTGAAATTATTATACAGATGAATTCATAGAAGCCTTATTTTTATTATTTTTAAACCTTAAACTATCTATTAGATGTTTAAAACCAAAGAATCCTAGTGGGATGTTTTAAAACAACATCCAGTTTTAGTTATATCCTGGTCTTAATCCTGATACTTGCTGAACTACTGCCAAAATTACTAGTAATCCTTCAGTCCTTCCATCTAAGTCAGTGGTGGCTTCATTTCATTCCATTATTCAGTCGCTGGCATCAGAAAACTATTTTGCATGCTTAAAAAAATAAAAAAATTTGGAGAAAAACAAACAAAAAACCAAAAACAAAAACAAAAAAAACCCAAACACACACATACACACAAAAATTGCTGATAACTAAGCAGAGCACCTAATCCTTGAAGATACATTCGAGCCAAAATCAGCAGTCCAGAAAGTCTGTTTTTCCTGGATCTTTCTGTATATATCTCCTAGCTGATTTAAAATCTGTCTCTAAAGGTCATCCCTTCCCAGAGGATTAGAGAAGATGGAGCAGGTACTTTCAGAAGTGACTGTCCACAAGCATGATTGTGGCAGCTCTTCAAAGGGAGAATGACATCAGTAGGAGACATGCACCAAGCGTTACTACGAAACAGATTTGTACTTCCTTGTGGAGGAAGTGTGGACAACTTCAGGAGTGTCAAAGGCAGCTAATGTAACTTTCCATTTATTTCAGCCAAGTGGTAAACCACTTTCGGCTCCTCACACACTGAAAACAAAAGCCACCCACTACTCCTGGATCTAGGACTATTCATAGAGGAGCATTCCTATGGATCTCTTCGGCAGGTCCAGTGCTGGCATCCAAACCCTAAACCAGAAAGAGGTGCACTGAGGATGACAGAGGAAACAACATGACCTAGTTGTGCCCTTCCAGAAGAGTGTCTTCACCAAAGCAGGCAGTTTTTAGCATGCTTTCTCTTGAAGTATATGCTCTCCAAGTTCAAGGCAAAAGTTCACTAGAACCCTTTTTACTGAGCTTTCAAATCCATTTGCATGCTACATTTGACAATGTAAAGCATCAGCTGGCCATTTCATATGCCATCTTCCTTTACACAGTTTTCCAGCTGAAAGCATGATTTGGGAACAAAATAGCAGACAGTGAAATGAGCAAAGCTCATAAGAAAAATGACCTGAGAAAGGAATCACCATCAATTGTAAACATTAGACATTATGAGTTACACACACAGCAGTAACTGTGCTGTACAGTCACCAAGAGTAATGGGCTTAAATCACTCACATTTTCAGTTTCACTACCCACTCAGTCCCATCACTACTAACTTTAACATATCAACTAGCATTTTATTTCTCTTTACCATTCTCTCATCACTGAGCAGCCTTTTGGGTTTGGTTTTTTTTTTTTTTTTTGAGGAATATTAGCTATAGCACATTAAAAGTAGTAATAATTGCAACTAAAAAAATGAAGTCAATAAACTTTAAGTTAATGACTACTCAATATCAACTGGCATTTTACCGCCAACTAATACAGCTTGCAAAGGAGTTAAAGTACTTGGAATAAAATTTGACTTTGGAAACATGTTTTCAACTTGATGATTCTTTGAATTTTAAATGTCTATAATTAATCATTAATGGCCCTGTCTCTTCAAGATTTTTATTCCCTCTTCTGTACAGCAAGAAAGAGTTCTTTGCGAGTACCAAAACTTCATAGCAGTGAAATTAATCCTCAGGGCCTAGATATTGAACAGCTGCTGGAGGAGAGCTGAGGTCACCACACTTTGGCTATTAGTGACATTTATAAATTGCCATCAGACAGAGCACCATCTTAGTTTGCTTCTGTTTCTGGAAAACATCAGCCTGCAACTCAGTAGTGCCAAAGTCATTCAGGGAGGACATTGAGGATTCAAAAGAGATTGTAAAGCTTAATAACATCCTACTCTATACCAAACAGTACTGAAAATGTCTTTCATTATTACTAACTATCGGAGAAGATGAAATGCACCCTGGAACATTTCTCTCCACTGACTATAAAGGGAGCCTGGGACATTAATTCAACTGTTCTACCCACTATGTAGAACACTAGTGTAAACAGCTACGTCTTCCATTGAATCTCACAATCCCACTCACTTTGGCTACACATGATTATTAAGATGCCTTATTTCCAATTTCGTCCTATGATGTCTTCATCCTTCCCTCTATGGCAAACACTGGAGAGGTCACCCATGTCATCATTAGATACCTCATTTCATTCATTTCAGAATAAACCAATATTAAATCACCCTGCAAAGATCTAATGCTTGAAGACTCACTAATGCCTTTGGAGATGTGAGATGCCCCATTCAATGCTCAGAGCAGCTGAGCAGGGTGACACCTTGACAACTCCACCAGCTACAAACCAACTCTGCTAGAGCTGATTTTATGGAAAAATTTCAACATATGAAGTTCTTTGAATCAGCCTCATTCTGTGGATTTTACTGTGAGGAGGAGTGATCCAAAACAATATATTTTCACAGTAGATAAATTCATGTATTCATGTATATTTATAAACTCAGGCAATTCTAATATATATTTATTTAGATGAATACATTGTCCCTGGATGTTAAGGACACTCAATGACAATGTTAATCATGTGTCAAGCAATGCATGTTGTTGAGGAGTTATCACAGATTTCTATCTCTGCCCCCCCAAAAAATGTTGATAATAACTTGAACAAAAGCAAGAAAAACACAGGTACGCTTTTCACCCAGATGAATACAATTTAAAATACATTTAGTTCAAAAATTTTAGTAGAATTTAAAAAGCTTTGGAAACTGAAAGAAGAAAAGTATAACCAGAAAGCTGTCATTAGCTGAATTCACTTGGTAGGCAGGATTTTTTTAAACTCATTTGAATTATTCCAAGTCATTCTACTTGCAGTAAATATCACAGCAGTTCCTGTCAAGGGTGCTTGCAATTCATACACCTAATGATGAGGAGGTAATGGATAGGTCACTTAAAATATTTTGGAAGTTCCACATATATTTGTACAGGTTTTGTGCAAAGATATGGGGTTTTGTGATAAAATGCAACATATCTGGGTTTTGCCCCAAATACAGGAAGAAAAGTTATCTATCATACCTAAATGTTTCAGAGCAAGAACTGGTAGATTATTTTACTTTTCTTTTTCTCTTTCTATTTGTCTTTCATTCGGTTTACTTCTGCTGCCAGTTACCTTCTGAAGACATATTCCTGAACAGAATATAACTTCAATGATCAGCACTGATCTTTTCATGAAAGCACATAGATGAGAATCAATGCAGCTCCATTTGTTGCCAAAGAAATTATTTCTGCAACTGTCATAAGGTGGTCTAGTATGTGAAAAATTGCAGAGACAGATGCAATCGCTAGCCCAGTGGAAATATGGGGGTAAAATCACACGTGGAAATCCTCTTTCATTACTGATTTTCTCTTTTTTTCCCCTCCACTGTAAACACAGTAATTATCTATCATACTTATTTCTGAGAATATTGCTGGTGGTCAAATGGACTAGCAACTACAGTAGTCTGAATAGACTGAATTACCCTAGTAAAAGTAATTTTTTTAGTTAATACATATAATTATATAGTATCAGATAACGGGCTGAAAAACTATTAAAGTTCCATTGCATCACCACCTGCCAGAAAGTATCTTTCACAAAGTCTAACAAGACATGCTCCAGCAGATGTATTTCAGTTTAAGACCTGCCATTCAGCCCTGGTAGAACAGGATGTGACAAAGTAAGAATGTGTATAATATAAAGTATGTAATATTAAGTGTTTGAATTTTATTAGGTTCATTCCAGTGGGTTGAAATAGGTCAGGGACTCATTAGAAGTCATTACTTTTAATTATACACAAGGGATACTATGGAAAATAATGTGGTATCTCAATCTCAAATCCCACAATAGATGCAGCATTTACAAAATAAATTCACCACTACAGAAAGTATGGGATGCACATAGGGCCAAAAATCAAAAGAATATTTATGCATTATGAACATTTTTACAGCTGAAGTACATCTTGTCACACTGTGCAACACTGTGTAACTCCAGAAGGATGAGAATCCATCTAAAGACAGCTTGAATTGTCATCAATGTTCTATGCAAGAGAGTCTATTGATAAATGTTTAACAATGGCATTTTCTCAGTATGGGAGCTCTATCCCTATTTCCACATCATTTTAAATCCTGGGGTTTTCCTCTCTGAAAACCAACTGGGTTAAGCAGTTGCACATTAAATTATCCACCATCTTTAGGCAGCCCATTTCTAAATATTTTAAGGCCAGCTGAGGTCCAGGCGCTGAATGATAAACGGAAAAAGCAGCAGATCAAATGAGAAATATTCATACTGAGATCAAATCACAAGGAGGGGGGATGGAGGGGACCTTGAGCTTGGGAATTGCTGGTAGCTCTTCCTTTACAGAACCTTCTGTTCTCCAGTCATCAGATCAAACAGAAAGCCAAGGATAGTCAGATAGCTTTAGGGACTTTTAAACTATTAAAATTCCCTTTCTACTTGTTGGGGAAACCCACACTTAATTATGTGTATCAATATATTAGACTTGTGTCAGACTCTGCTGAGCACAGTGTGAACTCTGATATTTCAACTTTTCAAGCTCTAGAGCTTGTCATGTCAGTGTCTGGAAATCTAATCTCTTTTGATGAGTTTGAGAAAAATATACAAAAATGTGCATTCCTTTTAGTCTGGAAAGCCAACTTTTTATTATTATTCAGCAGTGACAAATTTACCTAGTACCTCAGAGTATCCCTCAGCCAAAATCAGGTTGCCTTAACATTCATTTGATAATTTGTACCATGGAGAGCACAGCAAGCAATTTCAGAGCCTCGCCCATGGGTTCATGCACTCATCCAAATTTTTCTGATTACAGAGACCATCACTATGGAAGGAAGTATGAGATACAGGAAAAAAGGGAAAAGCATTGGAACAGACTGCCCAGGAGGTGGTGGAGTCACCATACCTGGAGGTGTTCAAGACACAACGACATGGCACTTAGTGCTATGCTCTGGTTGACGTGGTGGTGATCAGTCAAAGGCTGGACTCAATGACCTTAGAGGTCTTTTCCAACCTTAATGAGTATGTGAAGGGGGGAGTGCTCTTAGCAGGATGCAAGATGGGATGGTCTGCTTAAGGGACAGCTCTGGTCTTTGCATTCACTTTTTACTGCTGCAAGGCCAGTCCAGCTTACACGACTGGCTGAGCAGTAGTGCTGTCCTTTTGCTATCCATGCTACTACCTTAACATCATGAGATACAAGTGATTGAAAAATATCATAAGGAGGAAAAGTAAATTTTGTATTCTTGACAGGTCTCTCCACACTGTGGACAACATGAAGATGTGTAAACAGGGCTCAGCTGGCCAGACACATATGCCCAGTGCTTTAGTGGGTGCTTTCACGTGTTCTACAGTACACTGCCTACACTTCAGCTCTAGGTCAGAAAGCCCAGCTTTCCAGTCATCTCTCTGTCCCATGCTAATGACTTGGATACCACATATCATAATGCATTAAGGAAATCCCTGAGTCACCAAAGCTATGGATTCCTTCCACAGCACATACAATTCATATGGGATTATAAAGCGTCATCTTAAACCAATAAACTACAGACTTAGAAGAAGAAAAATTAAAAGTATCTCTCTTTTGTTTGTGTCCAGATGAATTTTCTTTGATTCTTAACACAATCAAACTTGGCTGTTAAACAATTTTACCTTGAGTTTTTAACCTTAAAAGTTATAAAACATTAGCCAGTACCAAGCCATTTCCAAAACGTTCAATATTTCCTGTATTACCACAGTGAAATGCTAAGTACAGTTGCTACCAATAGAAAACTTGAAGAAGAAAGCAAAATATTTACAGAGGAGAATGAGGTGGAGGGGGGGGGGAACAAAACAAAAATACTGATTATGTTAATTATGTGATAAAAGTGATTTAAAATAAAAGAAATAACCTAGTGTTCTCTTTCCTTGTGCCTAATGGTGTCAGTGTCTGAAAGCTTCCAAAGTACAACCTGGCTGCCAAGGGGCTAATCTTACTTGTCCCTTTTGAAAATCCCAGGCTTGCAACACAGAAAAGCAAATGTAACTGCATTATCCACCACCTGGGGATTGTTCACAAGAATAACTATCCAATCTTAGGCTAGAAAAAAGAAGTCTTGTAATTCAGGCTCAGAAGTACATTGTACAAAGTACAAAAACATGCCTTTCCCTCTACCTCCACCAAAAAGATATATTGAAACCTGCATGTCCAAGCAGATACAGCAGCTTTGTACCCACCACTTCCACCAAGGTATCCTGCAGACAGACTTTGGGGTCTTCATGATGGACATGGCTCTCTGGAGACTGATCCACAGCCAAAGAGGCATAACAGCACAAACACTGCTAAGATTAGCAAGACAATCAACTTTCACAAATTCCTGTGTTTCATAAATTTTGCCATTCCAATAGGATAGGTACAGCCTTACAAATCATACTCAACACGCACAAACAGATCACAACACAAGGAGGCTGTGCCCATGGTCAGGGGTATAAGAACTACTTCTGAAGTCTGAACTTATCCACCATAGGTTTTGACCCTATCAGCAGCCATGGGTAAAGTTTCCAAAAAGTAAAAATGGTCAGGAAAGTCAGGAATTCAGAAGAAATTATTATACTTTTATATAAAAGTACTTTATGTATGTATAATATACATACATATATGCACACACATATTGCATATGTTGGGCTTTTTTTCTTTCCTTTCTGATAGAGCAGTTAGTGGTTTATACTTCCCCACTGCGGAGGCCACCCAAATTTTATCTCTAAGCTGATATTGCTACTGACTCAAATTGAACAAGATGAGCTTTAAGAAAAGCACAGACTAAGATACTTGAAGAAACAGAGAAACCTTGCAGAGGTTTCTTACCCATACAGCAATATATTCTCCATTTAAAGGAGATCATTAGAATATGGAGGAAATAATTTTTTAAATCGTGCTATTTCTTCTTGGACCTATTTCTATATATAGCTACATATAAGAAAAAAGGAGAAAATGTCAGGTATATCTCATTCTTCCTTTCTTTCCTCAGACATTTCAACAACCTCTAGTTCCCTCCTGCTCTCTTCAGGATGCTCCCTCTCTTTTCTCTACATGAACAGCTTCTTCCCAGATATCCTTTTTCCTTCACACCTTTTTTCCCTACCTCTTCTCACTCTCTTCCTCAACCACAACTTGACTGAACTCAGAAGGGAAAGTAGACAGTGGTTGGTTCCTAAACAGTGATTTAGTATACTCAGTTTGAGCTCTGCTTCTCTCCTTTGGTAGCTCATGTTCAGAGATACTCAGTGGAAAGGGCAAAGGGGAACTCCTCTTCTGTGAAATACGGCTGGACAGGGTCACTCCTCCCTCTCATCTACTGAGTAAGGCTTCCTTTCCCACAATAGATATTTTTGCTCTCCGACTGCATTGGGAATACATCCACAAAGTCAGCAAAAGCAGTATTTGATATAGGAAAAAAGCCTATATTGGATGAGCATTTCACATAATTTCTGCAAATTTGCCTTTTCCCTATTTTTATTCATTGCAATTTAACTACAAATCAGTTTACTGTTATCACCACCATACAGCCTTGTTTGAGTGTGTTAGCCTTAGCCTTCCTGGCTAGTGCAATGGAGATTTCCTCCCTAGCTATGACTCTCCAATATCTCTAAGTCCAAATACAGAATGATATATAAGTCCTTTTGAAGGTTCTTAAAAGTCCTCCTCAGTTAGCTTGATCCTGTAAGTCTGGGCACACCATCAACATTCTACTTCAGCAGCTCAGCAGGATGATGAAAGAAGAGGGCCTGAGGAGCTTTCAATAAGTTCAAAAAGCTCCCGCACTCAAATTTTTTCCCATTTCAGCAATCCCAGTAACAACTCACATTTCTGACAGAATGTCAGTAGTCAGAGGCAGATCTTGCTGACAACCACTTTCCAGTGCCCTGAGAAGTGGCTCTCCTGCCTGCCTTCCCACCTGCAGGAATCAGCTCACCTTTGCCATGCAGCACAGCCAGGCACTGCTTCAGTTGGCAGCCAAGGAAACTTTGACCCTGGGGCTCCACACAAACCTTTTTTTTTTCACCTAAAAGGGTTGAAATGCTCATGTCAGCCCACAATGTATTCCACAGTACTGTGTCTTTCTTTAGCAGAATAAGAAACCAATCTGTTCTGTCCTACCCAAATGTTGGGAACGTTAATACTCGTCAGCTGTTGAAGATTTTTCCTATGACTGATGCAAAGCACTTCTTTTTAAACCCAGCTTTAGCACAGATCTTTGGAAGATAACCCCATGCTTACCTGACAGTGCTTCAGTCTGCAGCTACTGTATGCAGTGCATTAGTGCACTGACCAGGAGTCTTTGGAAATCTCTTCTATACTATGCACAAATGATTTGTATTAGGGACTAGAGTGCCACTTCTGAATACTACAGCAGCTTTTGATGAGTGAACATCTTTTATTTTGAAATTGTTCTCCCTCAGTCTGTTGCTGCATATGTTAAAAGACCCCATCAAAAGCAAAATTACACTAAACTAGATTTAAAAGTGTCAAGTGCATTGAATAAACATTGGAGACATCAAAAGCCTGAGTGGATGCTCCTGACAACAAGTGGTGTGGGAACGCCAGCCTGTGCTGAGCCTGATACAATCCCATTTCTATCTACTTACTGAAATTGCTTCACAAATACATTTCTGCATATCAATGTCACCTATCCAGTTCCAGGCACTGGAAGAATTGGTTTAAAATTGCCAGATGAAAGATATCAACACATTTTTTTCAATGGAATATCAATGTCATCTACATCTCTTTCAAAGAAAAAAAAAAAAGAAAAAACAACCCACACAACTTTGAAGCATTTGTTTTTGATGTCTTTAGTCTATCTTCACTTTCACAGTTTGTAGATCTTACTTTTTTATCACAAAGGCTACAAAGCACTGAAGTTTATTGAAACAGAATTTGTGGGTTCTGTCAACATGTGAGCTGCCTACATAACAGAAGTTCATCACCTTGGAATGGGATTCATATGATACATACTGAGCTAGCCAATCAAAATACCAAGCAAGAGATGTGTCCAAGATCATGTTTCTCTTGTAGTCCAAAGACATCTTCCACACATCAGAGTGGTTCAGATATCTTTTCTCAAAAGAAGTCTGGAGATAAGGATACTATTGACAACTCTATTTAGGTTTTTAAAGAAAAGTTAGTTGCCACTAAGCCCACATTTATACATGTGCATCTTCACTCTTAGTTGAGAGCATTTCTTCTGTGTAGGGCTAATGGGAGATCATCAAGTCCCTTTCCTCTAAGTTAGAAACCAGTACAGACAGAGTTATAGCAAAGGCAAAGTGCGGAACATGGCTCTCATGTCACCTTTAGCATGCATACAGCCAGAACCAGATCTCCCAAAGGATTGCTCTAACACTGAAACACTGGCCAGACTGAGATGGGAAGGACTCTCTCACCCTCCCATGGCAGCAGGGCCCTGCCTGGATTGGTTACCTAAGGCTGGAAAACAAGTGCAGCAGACGGAATTGCAGAGCTCCATTCTATATCTGACCTGGTGCAGGTGCCGGGGTCTGGCCTTGGCTTCTTGAGGTACATTTGACATTGAAAAAAAATTTGCCAAACGTGTAGGAAATAAGGTAACTGACAAGGTGACAGCTTCCATTGGGAAATACAATCACAGAATTGCAAATTCTAAGAGAACTTCACTGGCCAAAATTAGACAGCAGAAGTTTCACAGATCCAAGAACATCTTTACAGATCACAGACTGAGATGCCCAAGTGCCCCTTTACGCACATAAGAGGATTCTGTGAGGTCTTACTTTTTCTCTCTGGGCGAGATAGTCCAAATATAACTCTTCAGATCTATGAAAACAATTAAGGGATACAGTTGTATTATGCAGTTTCAAAATGAACCTGCAAATCACCTGCAAATCTTCTGTGTCAGATCTCTAAAGAATTGCAATTTCAATTCCTACTAGAATAAGAGAATTTCTGCCTGACAGAATTGCCCATACAGGTGAATAAAGTTATTTTCTATATGTTTGTACATCAATCAGTTTCTTATCTCCAAGCATTTTTCCCCTTCCATGTTTTACATTTTATAGCATATGTCCTTTCCATTCACACAAGTCAGCTGAGCCAATAATTAACAATATTTCACTTGTGAGAGAAAAATTTTAGCTTTATGTACACAGGTGTATATTTAGCTTTATATACACAGGTGTCACAACAATCAGACTCTTTTAAAAAAGAGTGAATTGTTTCAAATGAACTTCTGCATGCACAGAGGAGAGTTTTGTACAGAATATGCAAGAGCAAAAGCAGAGACACTTCCAGTGCCTGTGCTGGAAGCCAATAGCCTCTGATCCCCTCTACCACCCTCATGTCAAAGCAAAAGGCACCTTCAGACCTGACCCTCTGCACAGCCTGGTGCACACAAGCCTCAGTGCTGGAGTCTCCAGAGCCCGCTCTGTTCTGCAGCCAACTGCAGAGCAAAACCTGATTTTCAGGCAGGCAGTCGGCTGCAGAAAGCCAGGCCCTGGTGCCCTGTGCTCTGCCCTGCTAGCCAACAACTGGATCACCGCAGGTGGGAACAGCACACGGTTCCCCGCCGCAGCGCAGCCTGGCTGGAGGCAGAGCACAGCCGCAGTGCCACAGCAGGCTGGAGAGGCACAGCTCACCCCGCTAGAGTGCAGGCAAAGGCTTTGCATTCTTCTTACTACCCCGAGAATGAAACCTCCCTCTGAGCTTCTGCAATTCGGGGAGGGTGCTAGCGCTGTTGCCCCTCCACCCAGCCCTGTGGGATCACAGCCAAGGGCTGCACACATGGAGAGATACGCTGTGTGGGACACATGGAGCATCTCATAACTGCAGCAATTGAAAGACAGCACTTCTGGGACATGTCCTTCTAGTCAGGGGTATATCAGTGAGAATAAGACACTAAGTGCACAGGTAGTATCGGCGCTTTGAGGCTTATAGTCTAAGTTATAGGGGCACAGAAAAGCTCAGCAACTGCTGGTAGCTGGCTGTTGGGGTCTCCTCCCCTGCCATGTAGCCCTGGGAGATGGGCCCTGGGGGGGAGACACGGGGTTTCCCTGCCCCTGGTCAGCCTCGTTCCCCATTGCTTGGTTTGTGTTCCCCTGTGTGGCCAAGGACCCTCGGGTCCCCTGACTGGGGGAGTTCCTGAGCAGAGCCCCAGCCATGCAGCTGGAGAAATAAACAGCTCTGAAACATCTATCAAGAATCCGTCCATATATACTTCTTTTCCACGGGACTCCTGGTTTGATATATGCCTGTTACAGTAATCCCCGCTGTAACAAACTGGTGGAGGAATGCGGGCAAGACACCGATCCCTGAGGAAAATTCGTGAGTAAAAAGCCACTTTAGACCTCTCTCTTCTCATCTTGGTTTGGATATTCTCTCTGGACTATGGAAGAATCGTGGGAAATGGGGCTCTCTGAGCCACAGAAAGAAATGTACCTAGAAGTTAAAGGAATCCTCGAACAACAAAACAAAAAAGTAATGCAACCAGGAGATCTAGAACATTTTTTCATCTGGCTTTTCAAAAGGTTCTCCTATATTTCTCGTGACTTACTTTTTGATATCGAACCTCCTGTATCTTGTGAGGGGTGTTTCTGGGACGAGATCTGGGATAAAGTATGGGATCAAAGAGAAGCTTTCCGTGCATACCTTATAATCGGGGAAGCTCTTGAGGAGCATTTGTATGGTCCCATTACCCCTAAAGCAGAAGATCATACTTATCCCGTGGCCGAGCCCGCGCGGCCGCCATCCCGGGAGCACATGACTGCAGCCGTGCTGGCAGAGGTGCCTGCGCTGGATGCGCCCGGCCCCCTCGGGAGCCTGCGCCTTATCGCGGACCCCATCCCTGTCTGGGGGTCCCCGGCCACGCGGCCGCGAGTGAGGGAGCGATGCCGCAGGCGCCGTGGGTGCCTTGGGCCACGAGCAGCCAGGAGCCGGGCATCGGCGTGGCAGGCTGCTCTGAGCACACGGCTCGGAGAGCCCTGCGGAGGGAGAAGCGGCGGTTTCCACAGCGACACGAGAAGCCGCGCAGTGCAGCGCCGAGCCGGAACGGGGCCGCACTCAAAGCAGCGTGGAGTTTGCGGAGCGGAACCGCTCACAGGGCACGGAGCCAGCGGTGATGGCAACGCGGGGCCGCGCAGAGCCCAGACACGCACCGGAGCAGCGCCGCTCGGAGAGCGCGGAGCAGCCGCAACGTGGGGGCCCGGCCGAGACGTCGGAGCTGGCGAGGCGGCGGCCACGCAGGACCAGCAGCCACAACAAACACGCAAGCACATGATAGGAGGAGTTGTAGCCACGAAAGTCACAGGAACTGTGAAATGGTACAATGTAAAAAACAACTATGGATTTATAACACGAGATGATACAGGGGAAGATCTATTCATCCATAGAACTGCCATTAAAAGGAATAACCCTGAAAATTACTTGCAAAGTGTAAGAGATGGGGAAGTTGTACAATTTGGTATAGTGCAAGGAAAGAAGGGTTTACAAGTAGCAAATGTTACTGGGCCTGGAGGTATTCCCGTCAAAGGCAGCCATTATGCACAAAATTATAAATAATATCCATCCCAGCAATTTCCCTACCCACAGCCTACTTTCCCCTTTTATCCTATACCAAATATGAGCCCTTTCCTAAGTATACCCTATCCCCAGTTTATTCCCAATCCGTTTTTCACCCCATGGCTTCGCTATACAATTCCATTTCCCTACAATTCCTCTCCGATGCTGACGGGGGGATGAAAAGGGGGAGGGAAGAAATTAAACCCTCTCCTGCCTCAGTTTCCCCACAAAGCATGTCCAGAGAGTTCTGTCTCCCTTCTGTCAGCCCTAAGATGTTCCACAGAATCTGTTTGGACATTTAAAGACTCAGGAGGGTGGCTTGTTTTGTTCTGAAACTGTTCTTGTTATGTTTATCCAGTTGTTTTCATTCTCCTTTTATTAAAATAAAACGGGTGAGATGTTGGGGTCTCCCCCCCTGCCGTGTAGCCCTGGGAGAGGGGCCCTGAGGGCACAGACACGGGGCTTCCCTGCCCCTGCTCAGCCTCGTTCCCATTGGTTGGTTTGTGTTCCCCTGTGTGGCCAAGGACCCTCGGGTCCCCTGACTGGGGGAGTTCCTGAGCAGAGCCCCGGCCATGCGGCTGGAGAAATAAACATCCCTCTGAAACATCTATCAAGAATCTGTCCATATATACTTCTTTTCCACGGGACTCCTGGTTTGATATATGCTTGTTACAGTAATCCCTGCTGTAACAGCTGGCTGGTCAGGAGATTATTTAAATCTTTGTGCAAAAGCTAGACCAACCATATTATACCACCTCTTTTCCACATGGTGATTTTTATTTCCCCCCTCCCACAACAGGACTGCTCACTACAAACCACAAATCACTGCTATTATTAGTGTTATTTTCACACCTTTTCCGGAAAGAAGAGAAACAAACAGAAAAGCCCTCTTCAGACCTCTGTTTCAGTTTGGATGCATCAAGGTCACACAAAACAGAAAAAGCCTTTCTTCACGGGAATTACTGGGTTGTCCTCATGCTACCATTTCATCATAGACTGTGGAAGTCTCAGCCCTACAGAATAAACTTCCAGAAAGACAATTAAGAATCAGGCTCGCATTTGATGTAAGCATCAACCTCTCCTTACCATAGTTTTTGAAGATATAAAACAAAACTAATGCAATTTTCCCGCATTCTACAGAGAATAAGATGCTCAAGTCTCAAACTATTTTATTTCACTATTTAAGTGTTTACTAAGGTCAAGGAAGCTTTTCACCGATGTGGAACTTTACCTGAAAGCAGCAGTTAAAAAATAAAAATAAAACAGATGATCAGAAATGTGATCTTCTCAGACATTTTTTTAAAAACTTCTATATCCACACCTACATATTCTCAAGAAATAGGAAGCACTTGAGATTTTTCTCACACTACAGCAATTTCCACCTCTTATCTTACTTCAGCTCATACCTATTTTAGAAATGAAATCTAAGAAAAAATTAACATGTTCAAACCTACCAGTTAATAATAAATTCTTGATGTATAGTCAGAACAGATTAATTTGTTTTATCTGTTTAGAATGCAAAAAGCATCATGTTAAATACTGAACTCTCTCTCAGAATGTGAAAAAATATATTCTCTTTTTTGTCAACTGCAAATATTAAATCTAAAGAACAGTTGGAAGGTAGAGTCTGGAATACAGGCTTTGATTAGCCAACAGATGTTCTATGGAGTCAAAACTTACTGACTCCCTGAGTTTTGATTTTTCCTGTTAACTCAAACAGTAACTAAATAGAAACCTAAATCCCGCACAACTGACTACAGCCACAACAGCTCTCTAAAAACCAACACTGCTCTAATACTTCATCATATCTGCTTGAGGGAAAGATTCCTGTATCTCAGACAATTTGCACCTGCTTGTATGAGTCACCTGTTAGTGCAGCTGCTTCTTAATGATAGTGCCTTGCAGCTGAGATAAGAGTGAATTCAACAACTAAAGATCAAGAGGTGATTTGAGAATCTAATACATCAGTTTCTTCCACTGAACAGAAAACTTATTTCCTTATAAAAATGAAATCATTATGTGATCCAATAGTTAAAACGAGGAAAGAAAAACAATTAGGAGTAGAAATAAGATAAAGGTATTTGATGTTGAACATAACAAATAACTGCAAAACTTTGCTGGACTCTACTTCTTGGTATCTAGTGTAAAACAGCAGAGTACAGAGTCCAGACTTCAGGTCAGCAGACTTTAACTTACCCAGGAAACTGGCAGGTGTGATCTTAGATCTTTGCTGAAAAGCAAAGGAGCTCAGGGAAGTGGGCAGGTCTGTCAGCCAGCCTCCTACAACTGCAAGAGCAGTCCTCGAGAGTATTCAGGAAGATCATTAATTTTTTCAGAAAATCTGCATGACTGAAGAGGGAACTTAGGGCATTAAAAGGCAATACACAGGAGGAGGATGGAGGAGCCAGGAACAAGAGTTTAAAAACAAATCATTCCAGACCACCCTGATGTCTCTCTAGAGTATAGTGATGGAGTCTGTAGTCAAGGATAGAGCAGGAGATGTCATTTACATTGATTTTAGCTTTTGACTCTGTCTCACACAGTAGTCTTGTATCCAAGTTACAACTCTACAATCTACTGGTGAACAAATGGACAGGTAAAAATCCAGCCAGACTATCTGGGAAGGGTCATGACTAAGGGGCCACACCCCTATCTGGAGGCTGGTTAAAAAGCTGACTACCACAGGGGTCTATTCTGGAACTCATTGTGCTTAATATTTTCACCAGTGACCTGCAGGTTTCTGAGACAATGGAGTGCACTTTCATCAGGTTTGCACATCACACCAAACTGAGGGAAACAGTGGATACACTGCAGGACAGGGCTGTCATATAAAAGGACCTATACAAGTTTGAGGAACAGGCCAAAAGGATCCTTATGAAACTCAATAAGGACAAATGCAAATCCCTTCATTTAGGAAGGAAATGGTCCTTGCAATGATACAGGCTGGAAACTGGTGCATGCGGAGTGGCTCTGCCAAAAAGACCCTTGAAGAGAGCAGCATGAGACAGCAGCACCCTGGCAGTAAAGAGGACTAGAAAAAGAACAGGACACAGAAGAGATTATCACTCTCCATTCATCACTGTGGATGATGATGCACACTGGAATACTGTGCAAAGTGTTGGGTCCCCCGGTTCAAGAGAGAAATGGATAAACCACACCAAGTTCAGCAAAGGGCCACCAAAATTTTTGGGAGCTGAAGTTCCTTGTCCTGTGAGGAGAGGTTGAGGGAGATGGGATTATTCAGCTTGGAGCAGAGTTGGCTCAAGAGGAACTAAACACCAGTCCTTCAGCATCAGAAGATACAGACAGACTTCACAGCCATGGGGTGGCAGGGTAAAAGACACCAGACAAAAAGCTGAAACAATAAAGGTTCAGACTAGCATGAGGAGAAACTTTTACACCATAAGAGGACAGTCAGACAGTGCAACACACTGCCCAGGGAGTATCTCTCCATTCATGGGGGTTTTCAAGACCCAACCAGATAAAGGCCTGAGCAAGTGGTCTGATCCTATAGCTGACCTTGCTTTGAGCAGGAGCCTGGGTGTGCTGGTTTATCCTACCTTACTGGTGACTGGATTGAGCTTTGAGTTGTCCTCAGTGCTCTCTGTAGTTCACGAAGAGAGACAGGAACCTCCACTGTGCAATTCACATCTAAATGGACTAATCAACCTCTACTGGAAACCTGTTTGTCTCCAGTAACTGCAGAGATTAGATTAAAGTCACAGCCTCAATAATATTCAGATATCTTTCTGTGTACCAAAGAAGCAGCAAATATTTGCCTTGATTCTCATTTAAATATAGAAGTTAAATGGAAGTACGCATTATCTGACCTAATTTTAGTGCTTTGATATGTCCTGAAAGAGTAAAGTAAATATAACACTGAAAACATGCAAGAACCAAAACCTATGCAGATTTTGTTGCTACCTTAGAGAAAGTAACCCCAAAACCTGACTGTGCAGCTGCAATTCCTAAGACTTTTTGTGCAGAAAAGAAGGTATATAAAATTTCATATAGTAAATCATGAAAATTGTAAAGGACGTTTACAAAATACTGCTGAACCTCAAAAATCAAACACACATGAAATATTTCATAGTAAATAAAGAGACTTCCAATTGTATGGGCAAGAATAGCACACTGTGACAGCACAAAAAGGAGAATTTACATTGAACAAAGAAATAAACATCCACGATTACTTAAAATATGCATATATGCACACGCACATAGTATGGGAATAGACCACAGCAAACAGTGAGGTCCAGTTCCTGTAGGTAAGAATGGTAACTCTCTCTGCAGCAGCCCCAGTGGCATTCCTCACCAGAAAAATGCCAAGGAACTTCTTGGCTTCTCATGCATCCTGATTTTGATAGTATAACATGGGCAGTAAAATGAGGTTAGGCACATGTGCAACTCTCTCTGCTAAGGTCCAGTTCCCAGAGGTACGTGGTGTTCTCCCATGAGTGAGGGGCACCACTAGCCCTAAAGATCCCTAGGAATGTGAAAGATGACTTCCACATCTTCCTTCTCTTTTTCATATACAGAAGCAGTGTCTTACTGAGAATGACAGCCTCCACCACACAGAAAACTCAAGATATTTTAGCAACATGCTCTTTATGTATTTGCAAAAAAAAAAAAAGGAAAAAAATTCCACCAACTAGCTAAAAAGGTCAATTTCACTGCAGCAAAGGGATGAAAAACCTTATCTGTATTTCTGCCCTTTTCTCTTCATTTTGAAGATGTTCTTTGTAAAAAATGTCCATCTCATATAATCAATTTCTGTTTCTTAAATACTGCTACGTTAAAAAGCTCTTGAAAAAATTTATTAATTTTCACTAGCATTTACACCTTCCTCCAGAATGCATAGGGTCAGATTTATTTTGCTTTCCAACCTCATCGTATACAGCTACCGTTACAGCAGCACAAGCGCCACTTCAGCTCCAGCCTCCTCAGCATAATGAGCCTTCCCTTGTGCTGTGTGTCCTAGACCATGAAAAGAGTTCTGTGGCTAAGCCATTGTGAAAATAAGTCAGGGGTCTGGTTACTAAACATTTCTGCAGGTGAGAAAGAGCATTTACTTGTTATCATGCTTACCATTTATAAAGGAAGAATAATCTCATTAGATATAATGTTCCCTTTGCCCATTATCCATCTTTCAAGAATGATGGAATTCCACATTAACAAAGTGGTCTCAATTTTGTCCAATGTAAAATATTTCAAAATACATACTTTAATAAACCCTCAGTCTTCGTAATTAGAAATCAAACTTCTGTAATTTCTTTAATAAAGCAACATACTAACTATGCTACAAATAAATCAAATAAATTAACATTTTTAATTAGGCATAACAAACAATTAAACAGATGACATTTAAAACTAATTTTCTCTACCAAAGAGAACATGATTTAAATTGATGCTGAGCCTAGCACCCTCCTTGTGGATATTCCTTCAAATGCAGTGACATTCAAAATCATCATAACATTTTCAGAGACAAGTCTATTTCCATTTTCCAGTATTTGAGGTTTCACTTTTAAGCCAGGTTTTTTCAATTACTAAACTTCCGTAGAAATGCTTCATGTCTTAAAGTTTCTGCTCAGCTCCATAGTATGTAATTGCAGAACAGCTGCACAGTCATACCAACCACTGATAAAAAGGCATTACAAACTTCTAAGCAAATCATATTTATAATGCATAATATTAAAGGCCAAAGAAAATCAGTAGTACTTCAAGCGAAACTTCAGAAAATAGGGCAAGAGCATCTTGGGAAAGTGGTAAATACTGTGCAGCAATGAAAAGATGCAGCTGTCTAAAACATAACTGAAAAGAGAATTACCTTACTTTTGGCTGTACTTTGTCTCCCAAATTAAGGCATTATCTACAGTTAACTGCTTCAAGGACTGGAGTCAAAAACTCCTAGGAGTCCAGTCCAGGAAAGAGTAGGTACTTTTAGGAGTTACCTGATTCTAAGCACATGGGTCCTCTCCCTGACTTCACATATTTCAATACAGCAAAGATTCGCCCCTCTGAGCTATTTCAGGTGATCCAGAAGACACAAAGGAAATGACCTATTTCCTACTCTAAAAGTGTTCTATAATTCTTCATTTGTAATGGTGTAAGTAAAGAGTGAGTCTGTAGGAATCAGTGGATTAAGGCTCTGTAAAGGCAGTCAGCAAGGAAATTTAGCAGGTGCACATTTCACTTGCAAGCTTTGCTTAACAATTGTCATCACATGTATACACACTTACGGCAAAGCATCAAATGGTAAAAACACAGCAAAGATGTTTCATATTCACTAAAAGGCGACAGACGAGTTTCTAGAAACTGCACAATGCAACACAACATTTCACCCAGATCATTTTCAAGAAAAATAAGAAGCCCAAAACGATGTCATGAATATAATTATTTTTCTGCTGCCTGAACTAAATGTAGTATGGTATCTTCCTGCTTGGACTGTATGTGTGACTCCCATCAGCAAAAATGAGTGCTACATATGTGAATTTAGGGTAGAACAAATCTGGCCATGTATATGTCGTCTGGAGTGTGAGAAGGTAACAGTAAATTTGATGTAAATGAAAGAAGTGGGAAGTCAAAGTAGTCATTTTTGTAGCTAGCATGTTGCTATTGAAGAGGTAGTTGGAGAAATCTGTTTGTGACACATATTACATCCATCAGTTTAAGACTATAGCCAGTCTGTTTCATACTGACATACATATATAAATATATATTTAAAAATACAAAAATAATAAGTTGTTAAAACATTTGAATTATGACATAAGTAACTCTTTCTGCTTGGGAAAAAGCCTCAGGGGAACAGTTCTATAGACAAGTCCCTGCAAGAGAAATGCTTCCAGGGAATGCCTCCCTAGACAAATCTCCTGCTAAGCAGAATGCCTCTGGCAAAATGCTTTTGGTAAAATGCTTCTGAAAGATGATGACTCTCTTGACAAAACCTGTTCTCTCTCTCTCTCAGAGTGCCCAAAGCCAGGCTTTCATCACTGCAAGGAGCAGCCCAGCAGTGGGATGAGCTCACTGCCTCTAATCAATAAAAATAAAAATAAAAACTGCAACCAATTACTGCCTGTATCCCAATGATTATAAAGTCAGAGATTTCCATAATCACAGTTATTACAAATATTTATACTCTGATTAGGTAATAGTGACAAATAACTGCCAGAACTAAGGGATTTATGTGTGATAGAGTTACTGAGTTATGCATATCATACTGGAGTTATGCAAATTACTCCTCATCAACCAATCTTACTGTAAGGATTTGCATATGTGATTACAAATGAGCAGTAATACACATGTAGCTCTGAGTTCTGCCTGCCTGAGAGACAGCTTCTTCTGTGGAGTATTTAGTTATCTGAAAAATCCTGACATTACACTAGTACTGAAATTTGGTGTTGTTTTTCACATTCATTGTGTTATCTGGTAAAATTATATCTGTTAAGAAATTCTTGTTCCACAGAAATCTTAAATCATATACTCACAACAAACAAGACTACTGTAGTTCTTCTCTTCCTCACTAATCTATTTAATCTCTCACTATCCCCTTGCTGCAGCTACATCCCTTGAGGAAAGCCTTTTCAGTCCCTATGAGAACTACCTAAGAGTGAAAAACCAAAAAGTAAGAAGTGACCATATTTACTACAGCATAGATTAAGGAGATCAGAGCACACAGACAGATAAACATGCTGTACAGATATTCAGAAAATGTAATTTATTTTTTTTTAATAGATAATCAGGTTCCAAGCATGCTGCCATAGCTAAAAATCAGTAGCCCTGCTTTTTGTATTAAATCCTTTAGGGCTGGAAAACTGACAATTTTCTAGCTATAGGATCAATTTCCTCTATTTCGGATTCCTTGTCTCTTCACTATGGTACAATAGGTCACTATGGTATAAAGAGCTTTGCAACACCAGCTTTTTGGCACTGCAGAAAAATGCAGGCGGGGAAAGGAGTACAACTTTACAAAATATTATGCATTTTCATTAATATTCTACCTAAAGTTCTTGTATATCTGTTTAATGATTAATCTGAATATATTTGATACATGGAATTTTCTACACATAATATTGAAAATGTTAATATATGCTGACAGCCTGGAATATCTGGTCACATCATCATTTAGACCTGTGGCCAGATCCTGTTTCCCAAATCCTGCCAGAATGCAAGTGTACAAATTCCCCTTATACTTCCAACAGCAATCCAGCCTTCCAACCTACATGCATAATCCTTTAAGTATTTTTCTGCTTGTCAAAAAGTTCCTTTGGCATTTGAAGTATGTCTTCCATAAGAACAAATCTATGATGAAATAGATTGCTATTATCTCTAATGACCTTGTTTGGGAAAACAGCATTTATTCTCATAATGCAAAAAACTTTGATTCATAACATCAGCTTTTATAACACTCACGTTTCCTAATGCCACTCCAAAATATTTTATTCTTACATGGTCATTGTCTATTTGCTTTTCTGTATATATTGTGCTGTTCTTTTCTGTTGTCAGAAAAGAAAAAAGAAGAAATTATATGCATAGAGATCTTTGCAAATAGAAGTATCGTTGATGATACTTGAAGGTAATTACAAAAAAAACCCCAAGGAAGGCTCTTTGTAATCCTAAAGACAATGAATATAGCATTTTCAGATACATGCTTATTCAAATAGTTTATAAGGTGCTACAAGAGCTGGGTGGGAAAAGATTTCTCTACCCCAACAATAATTTCAAGATTTCAAAATATTTTCTGTTCTGCATGAGGATGGAAACACAACATGCCCAGATTTTCTATCAAAAATAAAACAAATACATGGTTTGGCATAGGAGATGTTTCTAAAAGGTGGAAAATCAAAATTTAAATGTCTAACTAGGAACCAAAAAGTGTCCAGTTGGGATTGGGGGATATCTGGGAGTTGTATGTGTTTATAAGCACAGAAACTGCTTAATAGATCTGGAAAACTTTCCAGATTAGAGTTTTAGGGAAACTATACATTTGCATTAAAAAGTTTGATTCAACTAGCTATAATTTTCAAAGAAAAAAAGAAATGTTCATCACAAAATTCCAGACAAACAGTAGTTGCTAGTATCCAAATGTTGATGTAGGACTCATTTTATCCCATTTTATCTTTGTGGAGTTTTCTATTATTTTGTAACAAGTGAATCATTTGTCAATCAAAATAAAATTACAGTCAATTTCAGACTGTGGTGCTCACTCAAACCAGATATCTAATTAGATGTAGTCAACGTTATGACTCATAAACTAACGAGATCTCCCCTTTTGATCCTTTCAAAAAGGAATAGGGATTACCTCACTTGAGAAACACTGTGAACATTAGACCACAGTAATCACGAGATCAAAAACAATTTATTAAAAGGGTCTATTCTATATGTATTATATAAACTTACCATGTAATATCCTATTAGGACATTGTGAATTCTTATATAATAATGGAAAAACATTCCAAAAATCACTTACAGAATTGTTCTTTCATTCATTTCTTACATTCAAAAGAAATAAAAACTGTAATTTTATCCTTGACAAAGGCTAACTTGTAGCTAAGCAAAGCTCCGTCTGACAAAACTGAAAAAGTTACAATTCTCATGCCTATACACCAAAAAAATAGTGGGGATAACATCATGATGCCATGGTTGCTTGTCATCACCAAGTCCTGAAAACGGATTTTAGTTCACTTTTCCTATCATTAAAAATTATAGGAAAAATTCCAAGAATGCATGAGGGTTTCCATGTTTTGCTTTTTAGAGAAAAGCTTTAAGCTTTTAAAATTAAGTACCTAGAATATTAATGCATAGTTAATATTCTGAATCTACTTCTTTACACTGATTTATTTTAATCTGCTCCTTTTTTGTTACAGAATGTAAGCCCACCCCCAGAATGACTAATTTAGGCCCTGGTGTACACCCATTTCTAGTACCTGCTGAACTCAAGTGTAATTGGCGTGACTAGGTTTAAACACACCTTGTACATTAAGGTGAGAGCCCTTGCCACCCAGCACCAGGGCACTGGCAAAGAGGAGAGGTGGAGTTAGCAGGCTGTCTATTAGGGTGCAGCTCAGGAAGGTAGCTCTTGCTCCTGGAACCCTATATTCATTTTGCTTGACATCACCATTGGTGAAAAAAACCATAAAAAGAAATACAGCATCATCTAATTCCTCCCAGTGAGAATCAGCTTGCCTTTGCAGTGGCTCCTTTTGCCTCATGAAACTGGCATTCCCCATTGCACAAAGGACCACACTCTAATGTGTTATAATGGCTTTGCCCCACAGAATCATAGAATTATTTAGGTTGGAAAAGACGTATGAGATCACCAATTCCAATTGTTAACCCAACACTGCCAAGTCCAGCACTAAAACCATATCCCTGAGCATGGCATCTACACATCTTGTAAATAACTCCAGGGATGGTGACTCAACCACTTCCCTGGGCAGCCGGTTCCAATGCTTGACAACCATGCCAGAGGTTTGGCAACCGCTAAAGATGAAGGAAATGTGTGGACAGTTCTGACTAAGTTAAGACAGACTTGTGGTGTCCCATTTTTCTTGCTTGTAATCCCACCAGGTCCCAACCCTAGGAAAGAGTGAAACAAACTGGGATGTTTCAGAAGTCAATTTGTCATAATCTCTGCAGAATACATGATGAGTTCAATCAAGTAGCTGCCTACAGCCCTCTCTGTTCCCTGCCTTCCTCCTTTGCAGCAGACTCTTACCAGGGCACTGGTGTTTAGTGCTCCCAGCATCATGGGATGGACACGAGAGCAGGAAAACAGCTACATTCCTGGAAGAGATTTCCCAGCATTTGGGGACTCCCCTTCAAAATACTTGCAAAGTGCTCATTGCTCCTTCATTAGCTTTCTGCTGCAGGAGCAGAGCTAGTGCTAGGGAGAATGTTTATGAATCCCACCGCATAAAATTAAATCAATGTGCACTGAGACTTGACACACAGCCTGGCTGGGGATGACCCAATCAGTCTTATACAGACTTGAGTCTCAAGGTAACAAAAGAGCTAACAAAGAATGCTAAGGACTCCAAACCTGACATGTCAGCTACAAACTACTCTGTTTGGTAAGTCTCAAAATCAGTAAGTCTCCAAATCAGTAGTGCTTACTCTCTTCTTTTTTTTTTAGCAATGTGTTATGCTTCTATACAACACAAATACTCTTCCAAACCTTTCTCAGTATCACTGATCTTTTTTAGGAATAATATCTGTGAAGGATCTCACAAAGTATGTTAGCTGCAATCAGTACTTCCTAAATTAAAACTTTTATGGCTTTGAACTCAGGAACAGAAGGTTCATGTGACAGCTCGGCTTGATTTGTAATTAATAAATCCACAGGTCACTCAGCAAGAGTTCCTACTGCAAAGGATTTTTCTTTCATATCTTAGGACAGGACCTGACTCCAGCAAGGTTGAGGCTGGTGGCCAGCTAATTTGGGTAGCACATGATGCTGAGCATCTGCTCTGAAGCAGATGCTAAAGCTTCTTTCTCTTGCAGACACACTCCTCTCTCCATCTCGAGGTCCTAGTAGATGGTGCAAATAGAAACAGCGGGAGCACACTGGTCCTATTTATATCTATTCCACATACCCAAGTTCATAATTCCATCAAAATGCTAAGGATCTGTATCAAAGGACATCCACAGATGTGCTCCACTTCAGACAAGTGGTCTGATTTTTGGGAGCCGGGTCACCACAATGGGACAGCTGACCACTCAGAAATTCTGCAAAACAGGCCAAGAAGAATAAACATTGGTCAAGATGAATCTACCAGTCATGCATGCTTTCAGAGTGTCTTCACCCAAAATAATTTAAAAACCTGAAAAGGCTTCAAATCTGCTGACCCCAGTTATTCAGTGATATCTCTAGGAGCTTTGTGGCAAAAAATCCAGAAGCCTTCTGGCAGCTTGTCTACTAAATCTTCATTTTGGCATGAAATTTGTTTACAGGACAGAGATAACAACCTTCAGTAGTTTTTTCCAAATATCTTCTAACTTATTCTACTGAAATTTTAATCGTAAGCCATGATAGATAATGTCCCAAAATCCAGTTAGAAAAAATAATTTAATGGGCAGCATAATAGGGATGAATCTTATTCAGACTCATTCACATTAAGATATCAGAAATGAAAAGAATTTTACTATGGTTTTTAGTAAAAATCATATCCATTCAGTCTAAAGACAGAGAGCTTAGATGTTTGTGTATAGACAGACAGATAGATAGATAGATAGATAAATAAATGTAAGTCCTAGTGACAAAGAAGACCCAAGGAACACACACTTTTAATCCTTGAGTGTTGAGAGGCTATTTTTAAGGTTATATTTTGCCTACTTTCCCCATAAATTTTTTCATTTGATCTTAAATGACCTGCCAGAACAGGGGCCAACTATCAATTCTGTGTTGTAGACATCTGTACCTAAAAAAATGAACTGAAAAGACCATCGTTGCTTCACATACACTAATTAACTATCACAAGAGAAGAATTTTGAGTCACTACAAACAGCAGCCAGTTTTAAACTTAGAGGTGAAAGTGCACATACTACAAAGCTCAAAAATGTCAGGGAGTTATATATATTAACATCTGACTCTCACTCAAAGTAGATTACTTCTGGTGTTGAGGAATAGAAGAAATCATTGCCCTCTGGTGGCCAAAATGGCATTTTTAAAGCATCAAAATTTAAGCAGGGTATATAGGGACAATAATCCACTACCCTGTAAGTACAATGAAAAATCTTAAAGGCCTTTCTTAATTTTTATTGATATTTATATAAATGAGAATAGTATGGTCCTGTCTTTCATAGTTTCAGGATAGAGGCTCTTATTAAATCCTTAATCTAGATGCAGCTTTTCTCCCCTTACCAGAGTTTTCTCCAGTTCAAATTCAACTTGTGTGAACATACACCCATGAAAGGTACTACCTACCTTAATTCAGCGTCAGGAGCAAAGAACATTTTCAGCACCTAATCACCTCTACAGACAATAGTTTGCATTTAAACATAGTAATGCATGATTACATCTATGTCTGAGAATGCTGTTTTTTCTAGACAGCCCTATAGACAGATGAGAAGTACAAACTCAAGCAACACAGCCAACCTAACAGTGGTTCTTTTACGGGGAACAATCACTCAGGCTTCCCCCAGTCCACCTACAGGCAAGGGCCAATTACTTTACTGGTGCCTGGGATGCTGCTGTGAGAAAAGTGATTTGTTGTGCGACAGGAAGAGGGAAATATAACTCCTTCACTCTGCTGAGGGCATATGCACACACTGCCCATGTGCCACATGAGTGGATTCAGAAAGGACACTGCCTTCTGTCGCACAGACTGCCCACACCCGTGTTCTGCCTTTGTGTCAGCAAAGACTGATGCAAACACATAGCACAGCACACTACTGACTACATACTGGTCATACCAGAAGGCTTAAACCAATCTTTTGTAAGAGCTCTGTGATCTTCGCCACGCTTCTGTTGACATCCTGGTTGCACATCATTTGACAGACACTTTAGCAGGAGAGACCCTTTAGGTCAGCTCCTTGCTTAAAAGTCACAACTGTTCTGTAGACACAGCAAAGGAGAGGAATCATCTGAACCTCTCACTTCTCTCACAGCCCACCTGAACAGGTCCCACTGCAGCTGAGTGCATTTCTAGAAGTCAGTGCAGAAAGTGCGGCTCTCAACCACCCTTTTATGTCCCCAGCTGTTCTAAGCACCACTCCTGCACCTAGAAAAGTCACAGGGAATCTGTATCTGAGACCTAGTTTAGCAACATAATTTTACATTCATTTTATCCACGGGAAAACTTAAAAGACTCCTGCTTGAAGGCTGGTTTAGCCCACCAATTTTCTTAGGAATTAATACTTTTGTTTCATTACTTTTTCTTGTAACTTCATTCCATCACTGTAATTACAGATTTTTATCACTATTTTAAGCAAAGAATAGAAATGACAGCTGAACAAAAACATTTAATGTGAAGGGGGTATAAAAGAAAAAAAGCCAAAGCAGAGCAAATGCAGAAAATGGGTCATCTTGGAAGCTGCCTATGTTAGAAAGGGGTCAAACGAAGCAAGACAGAGTAAAGGTTATGGTCTTTCCAATCTATCAGGTGGCTTTATCGAGTTCTTAAAGGAGATAGAAACAGGAAGAACTCCTTCCTTAAAGGAAGAGTAAGATCTTTATCCTCCAGTCTTAGTGCTTATTCACATAAGCAGTTACTTATTTATGTCAGAAGACGTTTTTTATGTTGCACAACTGACTTCTGTGTTCACACCACCTGTGAGCTTAAGCTGTTCTTACTATCTGTTTAAATGTGGTTTTATTAACTAAACCATTCTTGTACCAAAACATGTCCATTTTATCTAAGCCCAAGTATCAAAGCATTAAACTTCATATACTGCACCAATTAAAGATGTGAGGTAACAGCCTGTGGTTTTTTTTGTCCAAGTGTTCTAAAATGTGAATTACTTAAATTCAATCTCAATTTCTGTGAATGTAATTACCTTTTGAAATAAAAATTACAAAGGCTAACAACAAACAGAATGACAGAATCAGATAAATTTTATGAATACTATATTGTCTACAACAAATGAATAATCTTTTTCCCAAGTATATCCTGAAATAAAACAATTGTCATCTCATAGTGTTATTCATTTCATTAGAGAATGATAAGCTTCCTGCTCTATGGGAAGCACTTTTTAATTTTACAGCTAAACAGCTTAGATTGTTTTCTTCTATCATTCTTGGCAATTAAATATGCTTTATTCTGGCTATGCCTACAAAGTACTAAGTGCAAGCAACATTCCTATTGATTGCAGTGCATAAAAATAGTAATCAAGCACTTTGGGATCTGATCCGGTATCTGGGGTTTCTGGAATATTGACATTCGAGTAGATGTTATGGAATGGTTGTGAAACCACTAGCATTTTTATAAAGATCAATGCAGTTTTTAAAATTGTTATTATTTCCCCTAATTGTCATGAAATTAAGAAGTGAATGAACAACAATTTCAAATTTAAGGGGGTCATGCTAAAACATAAGCATATATCTTCCAAAAATGGGACCAGTGTCTCTTTATTAAATGTTACCCACAGCAGATATACACAGAGACCATTTTTGGAAACACTAGCTTTTAACTTTGTTCCTAAATACAGTTAATTTTTAAATATAAACACAGCTATTTTTAAAATATTTTCTTCAAGCTTATAAGTAATTGATAAAGTTTATTTTTTGTGTGTGATCTGATCCTGTATGGGCATGTTTCTTATAGTAAATATTAACAGGAGCTTAAAATACCCATAAAATTATGACTGTGATCCCATCCACGTCATGTAAGTTTTGCTCTGGGAATTTCTTTGCAAAGTAGTGTTGCATCTTTGCCTTATGGTAAAAAACAGTGCCTTCTGCTTTAAAACTGTGTGAGATGCTTGTGCTAGGGAAGACTCAGCAGAACAGAACTGCACACATCAGCAGGACCCTGAGCATTTCATCAGGAAAATCTCCCAGGGAAACAAGAATTTCTTCTGGAACAGCAAAAGCAAGATGGGGCTTTAATAAGGGGATGTGTGCTGCTGTGGCTGAGCTGGGCCACGGCTGAAGGGTGTGCGGGTGGCTGAGTTTATCTCAGGTAACGTTCTCTTTCTGAACATATTGCAGCAAAGGCGGGGTTTAGTGGGTTCATCAGGCCAGACGGTTTGCCCCTTGGTTTAAATGGATTTTCTTAAATACTGTACATCACAAATAGTGATGTAAAACAAAAACCCCCAAGATATTTTGTTTTGTTCTAAATATAACTTATAAGGACTCCAAAGGAGTTCCCATAACATTGTTTTAAATCTTCAGAAGATCAGCCAATTTTCAGAGCAGTCTGGCACCTTTTAAATGGCAATACTCTTCTTGCAGCAGTGCTGAGTCCATTCCACATCATGTGGATGTAGATACTCTGGTTACATCACACATGCACTCTCACAAGTAGCTGTTACATTACTTAGTGTAGAAGAGGTTAGCTGAGGTCCCTGGTTTAGGTTATCTACTTATAGATGGCATCATTTCCCTCTAAATTTCCAAGTTCCCTCACAGGCACCTCAAAATGAGCCACCTTATCTAGCTGGACAGGTAAGTCTCAGATGACAATCCAGCTGCTTGCAGATGGTTTGTCTATGATGGCAACACCATCAAAACACAAGACACAACATTCAATTTGGAAAAGTTTATGAAGAGAACAGTCTGAGGGGATGATAGAGTGGGATTTTAGAATCCAAGGCTCAAATGTCATCTGAATATTTCTTTTAAAAGTACTTCTGCTTATGAGCCAAAAGCTATGTAAACTGCTGGGTAAGACATCTCAGACAACTGAGAGTTAGAATTTCTTCCCTCCTTTACTGGAATTTGTTGTGATTAATAGAAAGGTTTCTACTCACATTTTCCTTCAGCTTTTTTTCATTATATACAGAGTCTACAGCCACTGATTAGGAAACTTAAAAAGCTTAGACATTAGCTGCTTAAGAATTAACTTCTTAAGATTTAACTTCTTAAGACCATATAAATTTAGATCCTCTCTGCTGTGACATTCATCCAACAATTCAAGCAAATGCATTCTGATTTTTAAAAAAAAAAGAAGAAATTCATGCAATTCATAAGGTAATTATGCATCTGCAAATACTCAGAACTGTACTTTCTAGTTTCATTCTTTAATCTCAAGTATATAATACACATTTATTTCCAATAAAAGCTTTACTAGCAAGGTGAACAACCTCAGAGCAAAGCTGATCAACTCTAAGAGTCTTCCAGACTTCATGTTTCAACCACATCTCTGTTCTCTGGATCATTAAACCAAAAGAAGTGCAGAGTCAAGAGTTTCTTTCCCCGACATCATGACTCACAATTGTTTTCTCTGATCTACTACTGACATGAATATACCTTCCATGAGAAATGGATATAACTCTTCTGGGAGACTGACAATAAGCAATATCTGGTGCAGCTTTAAAGGCTTAAAAATTACAAATAAAATAGCCCATGTCATGCTGTTTTCAGATGCGGAAACATTTTAAAAGAAATTTGTTTCATTGAAACACTGATATTTTAGCCTACTGATAAATTTTTGAATGCATTTTTATTTCTTACAATCAATTCAAACTTGATCATTTCTGGATCTAGTGCTTTCAGGCTTGAAATTCTTATGTCCAGTTTGAGAAGTATATGCCCAAATATTATTTAATTTAAGCACTGTAAACACTGAGATGGATGCCTAAACTGAACAAAAGAAGCAGGATAGAATAAGAGGGCCTAATTCTGTCCTCAGGATTGCCTGTGCAATCATCTGCTACTTCAATAGATGTATTATATTGAACTGTAAGACTTGGATAAATTAAAAACAAAAAGAGCTATTATCTGTTATAAGCAGATCATATATCAATAAAAGTATTACTATTACTATATATTTACTCCATCCATCTGTCAGGACAAGATTATCTTTTAAAAGGGCATTTTCTGCCACTTTCCTCAGTCCAGGTTAGATGTCACATGAGATATGACATATTCCTTCCTCAGGAGGTCAGTTGGTCTCAGAAAATATTGCAGACATAAAAAAAGATAGTCAAGGTCAATGATTATTTCCTTTATTTCATTTAATTACTTATTATAAACACTAAGACCACCCTAAATTATTCAGAATAATTTTTCTGCAAATATATAGTGCTTGTAATCTTTTCTTCCCTGCCGATAAATAAAAGGAGCCAAAATCTCACCTCATCATGTGGATTCAATAACAGGCCTTTTTGGAATTACTGCTGCATCCAACCAATTTCAATACAGCCTAAAATGACTGACTTCTTTGAAACCCACTATTCGGGCCTATTAACTCTGGTAAAATTTAATTTCAAGTTGATCAGCCTTCTTTTTCTATGATTTCTCCTGTTTCCTAAGTGGAGCGTCCGTGTGCGCGAGTCCCTTGTGAGGACAACGTGCCTGGAAAGGCTGCCAGCCACACTGCTGAAAAAGGACCAGAAGAGGAGTCATCATACTCCCCTGAGTTATTTGATGCTGTTCGGTCTCATGTTGTACAGGCTGCTTTTGCTCTTTTCCAACACTGCAATCACTCATCAGATTTGCTTTCTGTTCCATCCTTGTGTCTTCCAAGGTATTTAATCTTGTAATTCGTTTGTTCTGCATCACAAAGAATAGCTGCATATTTCTCTGAACTGGAATCCATTACATTTTGAAAACTAGGGAAAGAAGCCTAATTTTCCTCATTTTCATGCTTATTTTCATGATATCTCTGGCCTTCTGCTAGACAGCTATGCATAATTTATTATGTATTAATACAATAAATATATTAATTATATTAATTTTTATATTTGTATTCATTTTCAAATGTATTTATTATTTATTTATAATTATTTTACATATTTATTAAAACTTATGTTATTATTGTTGTTGATATTATTATTATTTACTTATATTTATTACTCATGACAAAAGACTATTCGAATTAGAATGAAAATCTGGATTTCATGAGACATTGTAAAAAAGTTTACTAATACCTAGCTTCATTGTATCAGGCTGTAGTTGTGCCAAGATCAACAATTGCCTTTGTGAAGCTGTCATTACAAGACCTCTTAAACTTTACAGACCATTAAATAGTTTTTTTTACGCATTTAAGCTGGAAATTGCAGATCTGCTGCACAGCAGAGATACAATGGTCTTCACTGAGAGACTCAGTAGGAATGAGATAGAAAGATTCTGCCATTTAGGAGTGCATATGGATTTCCCAGCAGCTTTCTAAAAGCTGGGAAGATGAACCCTGTCTGTATGTGGATCTGTCCAACCTAATCACACATATAATTTCTTTTCTTTCTTTCAGGGACACACACACTCTTCTGTTCCCCAAGAGTCATGCAGTTAATGACACAAAGTGTGCTCAAGCACAGTCCAGAGTCTGGATTATATTATGCCAGTTCCTCTTACTTAAAAGTCTTTTTTCAGCTTTTGGAATAAACATAACAAACAAGGCTAAGGACAGATTCATCCTGACATACAATCATGTACATGGTAGAAACCACAGTAAGTCCCATAGCACAATTTTGGCTTCCTTCAACACCTAACAGCTGTGTTCAGTCTTAACTTGGGAATAACCTGGGCCGGGTACTGGCCATTCAGGCCACCATACTTTCTGGTACAGGTGTGAGCTACTGGCACAGGGGACAAAGGTAAAAATATAAAGGCAGAAAAACCAATTTTGTTACAAGGAACAAGATCGTCCAGTTTCATTCACCATACGAATTCATGCTTAATCCTGATTTCCAGAGGTATATGACATTATTTACTGGTTAAACTGAACTAAATGTTGACAGATCTGACCTAATGAAGGTAGGGATGGATGAGAATTATGGAATTTCCTTATCTGTTTCTCAGCTAGGACAAAGACTCATAGTAATGTTCTATGACTTTATAAGCTCCTATAAGGTGACATACCTCTGTTCTTCTTTCATCTCAGTGTTCAGGTCTTCCAAGCAGTCATTTCTTGCTGCATTTTCTTCTCTAAGTCACTGTATAACTGCCATACTTTACCTTTTTAAAATTTTCCTAACAGTGATTTCTCCAGACCGCAATAATTTCTGTTGTTCACCTTAGAAATGTTGTTCTAATTTGTCCATATAGTAAGAAAAGTATAGGTGAAAGATCATATAAAATTTTGACATGAACTGCTGTCTCTGTCCTCTGTGTTGTGATCCTTTCATGAGAGCGCAATGAAATCATACTGTTCTTTTCTATAGCTTTATCACATAGCATACTTTATCTATTTACTGTCTTTACTGGATAGTAGTTGCTATTATCAGTTATCCCTTTTTTTTCTGTCCTGGTACTGGGCAATGCCTTTTCTTTTCCTGAGTTTCTGGTGCCATCTGCATTGCTAGTGGTCTTTGTAAGTGCTCAGACATTTAGAGAGTCTTGGTGATTAAGCATCATCTGTAATGATTGATTTGTCTCTGTTTGCATTTTCCAAGTACTCCCAAATCTGGTTTTTTATCAGTAGCTGTCGTTACATGATCTCAACTGTCTTCTAATTGCCAAGCCTTCCTTTTCTTTCCATTTCTTACTAAAGGCAATATTAGGAAAGGACTTCAATCCCCTGACTCTTTTTAGATCACATTTAATTTTATATGTGTCTTATTTATTTTTTAGCTCCCTTTGTCTCTAATCTATTTTTCAAGTTACATTACTTTCTTCTGGAAAGCCTTGTATAACTCTGAGTCATTTCTGAGAGTCAAACTGCATAGCTACCCCTTCCAATTCTCTACTTTTTCCTCTTCAAATCTTTTTTTAGGATCTCACAGATCCGAAAATTGGAAGCAATTATGCTATTTGGAAGGAATACATTTCTTGCTCTACTTTTCATGTGTGAAGGTTCACCTGCTTATCTTTCAATGCCATCCTCAGTTCAAAAGCATTCCCTTCTCCAGCTTGGCAACCACTACTCCAGACAATACTCTCTTTTTATTTCACCTTTCACTTATTGTTTCTTGGTACTGTCTGTCTCCAGTCCAGGCTTTTGTGCTGCAGCAATGACAGACATATTGGCAAGGGTAAAGGTAATAATGATGCCAATGCAATTTAACATAGCTCCAAAATAGATGTCAGGGATTTACAGGAATTTGTTAACACATACTATTATCCCTATCTTATTTGTACAATATCTTAAGTCAAAGAACACTTGCCTAGAATTTACCTTTCCCTTAATTTGGTCTTTGGATTGGTGTCTCCCAAAAAACAGGATTGTTTAAAAAAGCAAAAAAGGTTTAAGAACAACTTCATTTGTGAGACTGGCAGACTCTAGGCACATCAACAGTGGAAAATGCAGTAACTTTTCAAGTTACATGCAGTAATGCAGTTGCAAAACAGCCATTTGACTAATATGGAAGTCTTAAAGTTATCAAGTGATCTTTTATGGGAAAGGATCTCCTAGGGTAGGAAGACCTTTCTCATTTGATTAGGGAGAAAAGCATAACAGAAATAAAACCAGAGGAGGACCAGACATTGCATAAAGCAGAGCTTAGGAGTCCCATTGTGCTTCTATTTCAGAGACAAATTCCTTTGACAAGAAGAGGTCCAGACAGTTTAGTGAATAACATTTCTTGATTAAATGATGAACAAGTTACTGTAATAACCTCACAGTATCTCTGAATGCTGTATGATATTAAATATGCTTTTCTGCTTTTGCAGAGATAAATTTATTTTCAGAAAGCTACCCTTTAATTGTAGGTTTTTTAAGGAAAAAATTTTACTCATGACAAAGGCATCAGTAACTGATTTCTAAGCTATGTCATTTGATGCAGTGACACTTCTCCCATTGAAATTGGGACCATAATATTATCATTTTTATTATTATTATCAGACAGGAGTAAACCAAAAAATATCCTCTAAGATGTGTACATTTAAATTTGTTCCCTCTTCTTTACTGCTACACTAATGTCACCATTTTTATCTTCTCTCACCCCTCTGCTTGTTTGAATCTACGTTGCCTGGAAAATACAGACCACATCCTTCAGCATGGTCCTGTGATGTTCATTCATCTGCCAGCTGCCACCCAGCAAGTGAGTGATAACAGCTGGAATTTCAGTCCTGGACACATCTGATAGGCAAAATCCTTATTAAGTCCCAGTCCTCTAAAAGAGGGCAGTATCTTTGATTCGTACCCTTTCCAAAGCCATCATGTGAACTATAAGGCTGAGAGGAGATGAAAGCAAAAACTTTGAAACTCCTTTCACATGTTTGAATACCTGAGGCTCCCACACTGCTTCCAGAGCTGCCAATCCCTTTAGCATAACCCTTGGTGATGACAGAGCATTCCCAGCCACACCAAATGCCCTTACTGCATCAAGCCAGAGGTTCATCTTAATAGGGCTGTTACATAGCAGTGAAACCAGAAAGGTCCCTGAAGATACTGGCAAGGAAAAAATGGGTTTGCCTATTAAAAGGGTGCAACTCCAAACCTTTGTCATTGATAGTAACCCATGAATTGCAGTATTCCTCAAATGCCACACTTAAAAATGCGTCTCAAGGGCACAGAAGCCATCAATTCAGACATACTCACAAGTAAATGTGAGTCTATTTTTAAGTCTAGGCAGAGGGTCTTCAAGTAGTCTGTCTCAATCCCTGCCTGTGCCAAATCTGATTTCATTGCTTCATTTTGCTGGCCAAATTTGAATTGTAGGTAATATGCCTGCAATTCATGATTTCTGAATTTTTCCATTGTTTTCTGTTAAAGTCGTTTGACAGCTCAGCCCAAGCAGTTATCATCAGATAATGAAGCATTCACGACCAGATAATAAAGCACTCTGGACAAAAAATACCTGAATGAATTTTTTGCAGGTACTTAGCAGGTCAGGTAGTCTATCAAATTGGGTAATTCATAAGCTAATTTTACCTTAATGGATCTGCTTTAAGTGTGCACAGCCAAGGTCAGCACATTAAGATAAATTTCTAATGTTCATGGAAGAAGAAAATATTTTTCGAACTTAACTTTTCCCCTAAGACAACTGACGCTAAAGTTCCTCTCTATTAACTAATATGGGAACACTTGAAAGGCTACAAGGATACCCATTTCCCATCTGCCATTATGCCAAGGAAATATTTCAATATATTGTAAGAAAAGAACACATGTATTAGCTGACAAAGTGCAAAGTTAATGTTATATGGAGTGTGATTCCAGTAATTACTTGGTCTAACACTTTGGATACCCACTCTTGTAAATTCCAGCTTCATACCAAATACAAGTCACCCACAAATCATCTGCAGTTCCTCTTACAGTAGCATATTGGGACAAACCAATGATCTATCTTTGGCAGTGGTCAGTAATAAATACCTCATGAAAGAGCAAGACAATCAGCACATCTTCTGCCTTTGCATCTCAACAGATCATCTCAGACTAAGCTATTATAGGGAATAAAGGGGTTGTGGTAATACCAAGGGGACACATATTGCATTTTGCTTCACCTCCATTAATGACTTTAAACACCACTTTGGAGGACAGGATGTAGCCAAAAAAGAAATCCACAATTATCATTTTGCCTTCTTGAGAAAAAATCCTTATGGAGAACAAAATTCACATATATGCAAGAAAAATCACTACCAAAGCTCTACCTAATTGTGCAATTAATGTTTCCTAAAAAAAACCCTGATCTGTTCTTATATATAGCTCAAGCAATTATTTATTTGGAATACCATAATTGTACTACCTTCATCACAGAGTGGACATTTACTTGTTTCAATAGAATTACTGTAACCAGTAAGTTAATGTAAGCTCATAACAGAGATGCCATCATTACATAGATTTATGAGACGAGCACTAAACATAAAATTGAGGTAATTGCCTGTGTGCTGCCAGGCTATTTTGCCAGTTAATATAAATAATATCATTCTCAGCATGAGCCACCAGAAGGACATCATCCTCAAAACTAATTCCTCACCTGCCACTGTCAGAAATTTTCACTATAAACTTGATGAAGAATGTGTTGCTCAGTGCTACTGAAAATCATATATTACCAGGGAAAGGTGGTTACCTCAAGTACCCCAAACAATCTGTTGTTCTGTTATGTTACCACACAAAATTGATTTAATGCTGCAATTTTCCATTTCTCTCTGGACCACAGACTGCTAATTTATTAGTCACATATATTGAAATTTCTCTTTTTTCCATCCATGTATAAATTTTCATAAGCAAACTGAACAGATAGTATTTGTTTGGTTTATTTTCAAAACTTGAAAAAATAAATCACACGTGAGGTTCTGCTACTCAAGCTATTCAAATGGGTCCTATGAAGCAAGCAAACATTATATGCCATACAGAAGAACAGAGACAGGAAATGTTGGTATAGAGATAATAATTCTGTGTTTCCTTGACTTATGCGAAAAGTTAAACAGAACAGTTTTTTGTACTTTCTTAGTAAACAGTGAAAGAGCAAATTGGAATGGATACTACAATATGTATTTGATTATTTTATTCGAATTTAATTCCTAGCTTCTTTATTTTTTTGAACTGAAAAGGAAAAAAGTGAACTGCATGTCTGAAACAGTGAGTCTGGAAATTTTTCACTGCCAAGATTTGCACAAGAGGGAAAGCAGGTCCCCCAGCACACAAGAATGCTTGTCTGCGACCAAACTCCTCTTTACCTAACAGCCTCAATGTTTATCACCATGAAGTCTAAACATTGTTTCAGCTGGACAACAGAGATTTAAAACCCTATCATACACCTGGGCCTCTGAGTCTTCTGAAATACAGGATGATACCTGAACACAATCACTGGATCACTGTCATGCTCTTGGTCACAGTGAGACCCAAATTGTGGCACGTACAGATGAACCCAGGACTTGCATCATGTATTTCTTAAAAGTAATACTGAGGCATACCACAGGTGTAGCAGAGAAAGATCTCGAAGAGCTGGAAAAGTAATGAGGCTGATGGCAAATTACACCATGCTTGATTGCTCTGCAGCCAATTCCAGAGTGGTGCAAAGTGCTTTAAAGCCTAACAGCTTTTAGGAGAACAGCTAAAGAATAATGAATAGGCCATGTTAAAGCTAGGGATTCCCAAAGCAAATTTTGTTTGTTCCAATAAGGTTCGTGGTACTGGAAAAGGTCTGACATTATTATCTTACAGGGAATGGACTAAGACAGAAACATTAATAGTACTTGTTCCCTTGCAAAAGGAAGTTGCGGAGGGACTATGATTTTTGCAAACAATCTCCTGCCTTCCCATCACCCTGCATATACCAGAAACCTCCCAGGTGAAATGAATAATCAAAGGAGATGTTAATAGCCTTTTCAGGAACAATTGTATTCTTGAAAACATCCAATAAATGTGGAAAATTTCGGGGCAAATAACTTTCTGAAACCTACTACACCTGTTCAAGACTGTAGGTGTGGTGAAGAAAACATTAAGCATGGGAGTTTGTATCCTGGTATTCCATGACATCCTTTATAATATTATGGTTCATTATAAACAAGCACACTTTCTGTGTGTTTGGGGAAATGGAGTGTTTCCAGCCCGAAAAGACATTTCAAGTGCAAAGAAGCTTGAGACTTTATCTATCTGAAAGTCAAGCAGCAGAGATAGATTTCAGGTGCTGAATGCTTTCCAGCCAATTAATCTTTTAAATAGTCCTCTGGCTCAGGACCCTGCAGGCCACAATATTGCAGTAGTAAGTTAGTATTGCTCACATGGTGGTTGCAGGCTGAAACAGATGTGTCTTCTGTCCTCAGCCTCCCGCTGCAATAGCAGTGCCCTGACAGTACCATGCCCTGACAATTTTGCCTTCCATCCCCTGAATTTTCAAGAATATATTCTATGATTCTATGCCTAATTTTCAAATATTCTTCCAGACTACTCTTTTTAAAGCACAAACAAAGCAGTAGCTGTTTTCCTAATCTCATGCTAAATCATCATGATTTTGTTAAGGCTCGCTACAGGACAATATTAGCAACAACTTCTGGATTAAGTCAGTATTTGCTAAATTATTTTTGGTTTTAATCAAAGAGACAGAATTTTATATTGCAAGATACATAACAGGAATAATTGTGACCCACAAATTCTATTTCTTTTGTCTGAGTGTGTATACCTTGAAATATCTCAGGTGACTGAACTAATAGGAAAACAATACATTCAAATGATACAACTGGTATCATCTTGCTAAGCTGATGGCAGGAATGTAAGGTAATACAATCAACAGAGAGCAGGTATATTTGCTGTAATTTTTCTGTAGATTTCCTCCCTGACACAGTCTCATTTTCTTGCCTTTCACAGGCAGTTTTCTCCCCCTTTCTCCCCATTGCTCACCTCACCTGAAGGCCGTCAGAGACCTTCTGGCTAATACAGAGATTGCAGTTCCCACCAGCATGCTCTTTTATGTCTCACAGATATTCCTTGAAAACTTTAGAAACAAGCTGGATAAGTAAAAAGGTTCACGGAAAACTGGCTGCAACAACCATTCAGTTTCTGGCTCATAATCAGGAAAGGAGTGCCTAGAGTGGCTGTAGAGGAGCACTGGCAATCTGGCAAGAAAACATTTCCTTAACAGAATCAGGCATTGGCATAAGAGCAATATCAGCAGTAGCTAGCAGAGGAGGACTTATCCCTGTGGACCTTCCTTTCTATCCCTGAGCATAAGCTTATCCAGATAAAACCCAAGCTACCTAATTTACTATCAACGTAAAGAATTTTAAAAAATATATGTAATTATGATGGTCTTATTAAATGAAGTATGGTTAAAGTACCTCACAGAATCACTTGTGGTTCTGAGATTTACAGAAGTCAATGCTGTTACCTTTACAACTCAAAGCCTTGCTGAAAAGACATTCAAGTTTATTTGCTAAGACCTATTTTCCATCCCTCCATGTGGGCTGGCATTCACGATACTTCATTGTACATTAATACCAGTTTATATCAGTTATGTTATTTTGCCCCTGGCAAGGACTTGTTGCCAGATTCGCCTTCTTTTTCCCTCCTTTTCAAAATACTGGCTTATTCCAGTTCCCTGGTAGTGCTCATGGAATAAGGCACCACTTAGCAAGAGGGATAAGGCAGACAAAGACATTTCATGACAACAGGAAATAAAAATCAATTTTACAATCTACACCGTATTAGCATCCCCACTGCCTTCTAAGCACTGCAGTAAGCCAGAGGGTGTGGAAGATCCCAGCTGGGAGTCTGAGTGCCCAGCCTGCTCCCCTGCTCACACCTGCAGGTGTGCCTAATGTGTACAGCACCAATCTTTTGGGGACACCTCACCCAGCATGTCTCACTCCTCTTTTTCTGCTTCTCTTCCTAGCAGGATCTCAAGTGAACAAACCATCAGCTCTCCAGGGCTCGAGCCTTTTTCACTCAGTTTTCTAATTTAAATTTCAATGAATGTTAACATACAGTGTAAACAGGTGAAAAAGGCTGTTTCTATTTAAGTCCTGTATATTAATCACCTATGGGAGATTAATAATAATAGTAATAATAGTGATGATGAAAATAATAAGGGATAATAATAAGCATGATAAACATCGACATAACTACATGTGCAAAATGTAACTGAAAATTAAATGCTAGCTGCATGCATGCATCTGATCCTTTGCTTTGCAAACATGCAATAATTGGCAAGTATCTGCAGATGTGCTGTGAGTGCAACTCAGGTACGTTCTGTCTGTCGTACTGAAAGAAAGATTTTAATGAAATAAATGTCAAGATGATTTCTTGGATGACTGCTTACACTGGGATTTGATCTCTTGTTTATACTTGCTTAATATCCATAAATTATGGCATATGTTTCACAAGCATGTAATTACACTTGTCATTCTGTGTGTTAAATTCCTGAGCACTGCAGACAAAGTGTGTAGTGATACACGGCCAGTTCAGCCATCATTTGCAGCAAGTTAAATCATTTTCAAAAAAAACTCACATGTAGCACTGTAAAATGATCAAGGATACATAGGAGTAATGTTACTTTTGGTTTTATTAACAGCAGAATTTCACCAACTTTGTTTTCTACTGCTGCTTATTTGATAATCCTTTGTTTAAGAATATATCAAATGCTCTTAAGATTTTCTAGGACAGGTCTAGCTGCATCTTGCATTTTGCAGTATTACTATCAAGGTTTGTTAGAGAGAATTTTAAGTCATTCCTATGATCATCATCCACGCCAAAGTGCTACACTGGCATTTGTGATGATAAGACCTAAGTATCCCTTTCACTTTTTTCTAAGGTAACAATAAATGCTTCCTAATTTACACCATTCCGTAATTCTTTCCAGCAGAACTAAAGGAAGAGGAAACCATTTTGCACTTAATTTCAGTGAGTCAGTTAGCACCTTTACACCAGCTTCAGACATTCCCATTGCAGTGTATGGAAATTGAGCCCATACCCACAAGAAAACCCTTGGCCCGAGATACTGAGATGTCCGTCCTGCAAAGCCAGAATTCAGCTGCTGCAGGCTTTCCTGGCACAAAGAGGAACCTGCCACTGTAGGCAGGGTGGATGATTTTTTATTTGTTGGCTAAGGGTAGGCTGCTCCAGCACATCAAAGATCACACATGGCTGGTTTTTGTAAACCAAAGCAAGGACCCTATTTGATATATTGCCAGATAAAATTTGATGCTAATATTAGCATATGCATAAGGTGGTTTGAGGCATAGGGCAGCTCTGCTTGTCCAATGTATAGCAAGTTCGATCTAGGGATATTGCATTTCTCATGTCCTCAGGGGCCCTCGTGCAGTGCCCGGGGGTGGCAGCTGGGGGTGCAGAGCATTGCCTGTGCTCAGTTCTCAGGCTCCTGCCATCATTTTCTGCCCTCCTTGGCATGTGACATGGTGCAGGTAGAGCAGAATTCAGCTCTTACAAAGTGGGAATAAGTATGTGTATAATGTTTCTTCACTTTTTTCCCCCTTAGTGTTTAGAAGAGAAGCTTTTAATAAAATCAGGAAGATTCATAAAGACATCCAACTCCATAACTTCATTATTTTTCAGTCAGTGGATCTGAAAAGTATCTCAAATAAATTCATGACTGCTGTATTATTTTATTAGAACTTGCAGAAATATTGGCTGTATGCTGCCCTTTCCTCTCCTGCCCTCTCCACATCCTGAGCCTTCAGTTAAGGAATGCCACATCACTGTTTAGAAAGACTAGTATGTTAGGTTTGAAAAAAAAAAAGCTTCCATTGTAGTCCAGTTATTTGCTTTATTTTTCCATTTTGCATTATTTTTATGATTCATTTTCTGTGTGTTTTAATATTTTAATGGTCTGTAGTGTATTATAGGGAGGAATCAGGAGCACTACTGCAAATAGGAACTGTGAAGTTAAATACATTATTTATTATTATGAATCAGTCTGCCTAAATAACTGTAGTAACTACAATATTCACAACAGTCTGAAGAATGAAAGAATGACAAATATCACTGTCAATAGCTGCTGTGGGAGTGTCCTCCAATGTTCCCTATTCAAAACAAAAATTTCTACTCTCCTTCTATAAAATCCTACATGTAAAACAAATCAAAAGTAATTTCAAGCCTGTATGTCAAGAACAAAAAACACCCATATTTTATGAGAGTAAGTAAATAAGACATTTCATGGCAAGGGTTTTGCACCGCAGAGATATCAGTCCTAAATGATGAAGGAGCTGCTTGGCATTTAGACAGTTCAAAACTGAGATGGTCAGTGCTATGTAGCAGGAGGTGGTTAGAAACTCCCAGTCTTTGAAAATCACTGTGTCTTTATCTATGACCAGCAAACATATACAGGCACTTCCAGAAGTCCACTTCACTTCAGACTCATGTGGGATGACTCAGCCATTCATATGAATACAGGGGTCTGTCCTTGAGATCTCTATTAAACTAGACAGGGGCAGATGGGAGTGAGATGAATTTTGTGTTACTGCTCTGGCCAAGACTTTCAAGCTTAGTCTTTAAGAGAAATCTTGGAAATCCGTGGCTAAAGCATATAAAGGAATGTTTCAGTATTCAAAACTGCTTTACTCTTAGGTCTTCCCATGGCATTTAGTGGGACTTCTTTAAAGGTTTTCCTTTGGTTTTGGTCTCTGTCATCATGTATCTGTCATTTTTTTTGTACTTTATCCTCTCAATGCACAAGTATGTTCCAAAGGAAAAATGAGGCTGCAGTAGCTGCCTGAATTATACTTGATAGCCTGGTGGATAAAGTACTCAGCTGGGAACAACTAACCATTGAGTTATAGGGGTTTTGGACATGAAAGTCTCTCCTGCTGAAGCTGTTCATGTTTTCACAAACAATTAAACTTCCATTGGACCCGCCTGAGAGTAATTCACTGTATAGTCCAGTATTCAGTGAGGAATGGTAATAGCTAAGTTCAAGTCATTACTCTAACGAACATTTAATGAATTTTAGCATGGATGAAATAAAATTTTCCCATTGTGAAAGCTTATCATCAGTGAATAGACAGCATCTGGCAACAGCAGCACTCACATGCATCCAGCTGTTTAGAGGTAGAAGAGCAGGCAAGAATTTTCAAGAAGATGCACCATTATAGACCCATTTTACCAAACAGTTTTGAGATTAGAGTTCTCCAGGGAAAGTCCTACACACAGCAGACTGGTGAGATAAGACCTCTTCTGGCAGAAAGAGAAGTCCCAGGGTGGAAGTTCATGGCATACTGCATGCACAGGCAACCCTGTTTCTGCAGAGCTCATAATTTTACCATAAAGCAGCCTTGTCTGTCCTTGTCGGAGATGAGCTGTCCCATCTCCTAAGTTATATTTGATTTCTTTCTCTGAATCCAAAAGAATTTGCCCAAGAGCCTTAAGTCATGAGTAAACAGTGTGGCAAGAGGGGCACCAGCACTTAATAAATGGTACCCAAGACTGACATTTCAAACCCATCACTTTTATTTTACACTCTAAAATCTCCAAAATAGAAATAAAATATTTTGTTTCACACAGAATACATGTTATCATTTAACACAAAAGAAACCATTTTGGAAAGCTTTTCTCAACAAAATAAAACAAAAACCAAAACAAACAAACAAAAACCCCAAACAAACAAAAAACCAAAACAAAAAAATACAACAACAAAAAAATAAAAACCCAACCCAATAAAGAAGCGCCCAAGTTTCATTAAAACATGATCATTTTGATTCAGAATAAAATCAATGTTTATTTTCAGCTCGGCTGTCAAGCTAACTAATTATTTGCAGAGCCTTGCTCATAATATTGTATTCATGCTTTGGGTAGATTAAAAACAACAATGAAAGACAATGAAATTTTAAATTAGGAATCACCTTTTCTAAAAAGTGTGGAATCTCCTCTTAGCTCCTGATCTACTCCTGGTAAATAGATGAGGCAGTTATTCACCACATAATTGACGGAAGCTGCCTATTCTTAGGGAGTTTTACTCAATTTGGAGATAAGCAAGCAAACTTAATGAAACCATCATGAAAAATGAAACAAACAAAAAAAAAAATGGTTCCTGAGACAGTAAGAAATATACTGGCATAATGGTCAGCTAGCAAGTCTTTTACAAGATCGTTTTGATTGTCTCTCTTCTCAAACATTTAAGAACACAAGTCCTCTCATCCTAGTAGAACGTACATTTGCACACACACCTATCTTAATTTTCTTTCATCCCACACTACTTAATTTCATGCTTTGTTGTAAGAATGATAGACGTTCATTTTTTTCCCAATCACTCTAATATAGATTGCAGATATTAATTTTAACAATTTTAATATTACTGAGCAATAATCCAAATACTTTTTCCTGACTCTGGAGCTCTCTTTCTTTGACTGCCATGGTTTCCTAAGGGGGATGTACAGCCTCTGATTACAGGTCAGGCAGGCTTCACCACTTGCTCCTGAGACTGATGACTTGCATATTTAAATTATACTGTGAGTTGGATAATCTCCTTTCATAGCAAAACCCAGGGGAGAGAACTATGTAAGAGGATACAAGGAATCCCTCGTTAAGGACTAGCTATCTGAAGTACTTATGTGCCCCCACCCCTTACTCTTATATCTGATTATCAAGGAGCCTTTATATTCACAAATCCCTTCAGCCACAGAAGTGCTCTAACCAAGGAAGCAGGGGTGGGGGAGCCCTGGACATCAGTCCTCCAGAGCCACTGGGCGCTCTGTTCCACAGGCATCATCCGTCAGGCTGAGGATTCGCTGCTGTGTGACTTGCCCAAGGTCACACAGAAAATCTGTACTGAAGCAAGACAAAGGATGTAAGGCTTCAACGAGCAGTACCACACAGCAAGGGAAGTCTGTCACACTCAGACAAAGCTTTGCAGCTTGCCATTGAGCCAAGTGATTATGTGATCCATACCAAAAATACCCGGCATTTTCATCAGCTTCTTACATCTTTACTCTCATTCTTTCCTGCAGACCAGTATAATTATTTGATGTGTATGCAAAAACACAACAAAACAAGTACAACTAGAATGGTGAATCTTCATTCTTGAAGCACAAGTTCTTTGCTATTCAGCCCAAAAATAGAAATAAGGAGAGAAAAAAAAGCCCACAAGCTTTGAAACTTGGCAGGAATGGCAGGAAATCATACCTTGAGTCACAGGGCACTCTCAGCATCTGTTCCAACTGCAAGCTTTTCATGCTCCCATATACAGCACAGCTACCTTCCCATCTTATTCCAGTCACCAAAACTAGCACTAGAAATACTATTTTTTCTTTGCAGTCTCAAATACCCTACATATCCAGTTTCCAAAATGCTGTGCAGTTAGTATTGGAGATGTGAACTAGCTCACAGATGATGAATTTTTGTTGTTCAGATGATATTTGGCAAAACAGTTCCCAGTGGGTTGAAACAACAGCTCTGACTGCACTTAGGATTTGCAAGTGGAAGTGTTTGCAACATGCACAAAAGAAATGCTAGTTAATAAGACAAATGTTTACACTTAAAACTTTCTAAGGGCATCATCAAATCCTATCCAACAAAGAAGATACAAACACGTTATTTTTCTCTCATGTTTCTTGCTTTTTAATAGCTTTTACTTTCATTATAAACACTTCAGTTCTGCCTGAACTGTGAACAAAGAGAATCAGCCCTTTAATCCTCAGGACAATACATGTTTTCTTCACACTTTGGAAAGCAAATACAGCAGCTGGTAACTTTCAAATCCTGTGGTTTGTTGTGCAAAAGATGTCAAGCAGAAATCTCAAATTTAGAAGAGGGAAACACTGGCTGCTTTACCTAGATCATTTTCCTACAGGTACAAAAAATGCATATTTTTATACTTCTATCCAACCTAATTTTTAGAAATCTAGGAAGCAGAAAATTTGGCATTTTTCTCATAACACACAACTGGATTAAACTTTAGACAACATATAACAGGCAACTTCTTGGCAATATTTTTTTCTTATAATCAGCCCATATTTTTAATTCCTGAAACAATATCCTAGATCTAATTATATGTGTCTCTGCTCTACTAACTCCTCTTTATGAGTGGAGTTTGTAGTGTTAGGTTTGTATTTAATCCATATTACAAAACGATTATTTGGAGAGGCGTGTCTGCGGAGACCAAATTGCCAGTTCCCTCAATGTCATTATTGTCCCATGTTAAAAAAAGAAAAATCTCTTTTAATTGACTGTATCCCTATCTATTTTCTGACTGCTACCAATAGTGCATCACCATGATAATATCTGAAAATTGCATAAAGCAGTAGAGGACCCATGTTCACTTTTGCTATGTGCCTGCTGGACAAACTGTACTCAAAGTCTACTAACAGTGATGACACAATATTTCAGTGGACACAGGACATTATTTGCCTCTGGATAAACCCAGTTTTAGAGTGGTATAATTCACTGGCTTCCCTGGAATTCATTGTTCTCTCAGGGATTCTTCCTCATGTAAGCAAGACTAAAAGTCACACAAAAATCAGACTCTGTTTCCCTTTTGAGTAAGCAGAATTCAACAAGTAGGTCCTATCCAGCTGGCTATAGAAAAACATAGATACTTACACTACTTGTCTGTGTCTCATGAACACAGAAGAAGCCAGAAATTTGAATCCTAAAACAACTCGCGCCCTTGCAGCAAGACATCCACAGTCTTGGGATTCCAAGGCCTTTGCACTTTCCATTCAATGTATGATACCAGCCCTGACAGCCTATTTTTCTCTTTCTGTGGTTTTGGTTTGGTCCTGGACACCATAGCAGTGAACACAGTCTGAATTCCCCAGGTTTTTTTATGCTGCTCCTAATGATAAATGTGTTCCTGTCTCAGATTGCCAAGATATATTCTCTTCTCCCACAGCACTGTCTTGAAAGGTTGTTTGGACTATGTGGTCCACAGCCAGTGAATTTACAGTAATGTAATAACATAGCAAACATCCTTTACAAAGCACACATATATGTGCTATATATTCTCTCCTGTCTATTATTAGCCAGTAGGTATTGTCTTATATAGCACTGAATTTCAACACGCTCCACTTTATTTAACAGTCCACTCACATATGATCCAAATAAGGAGGTCAGTCTGGAGACCTCCTGCAACCTCACCTACATTCACACAGCACATCTTCCAGACTGACAAGCTCTTGTCTAGATGACAGCCCTCAAGGAAGTCAGCTCTTGTAGGACACTTTTTGTGTTTCAGCATTACTGATAAAACCAAAGCATACTTATGGCACCCAGAGAAGAAATTGGAATGGCAAGAAACCCAGCCCTTCTTTCAGTTCATTTCTCGGGCTTTGTTTCCGAAGTGTCAGGCCTAGAGAGCCATTGCAGGATCCATAGTTTCTCTAACAAATCACCTAAGTAGAACTGTGGTTATAAGTTTTCACTAAGACCTTACTATTTCACAGCACTTTGCAAGCAAAAAACAAAGAAAATTTATCTGAATGAGAGTAACCATCACTTTAGGGGATCAGTGTTCCTGTAATGCGATGGAGCTGCTTAATGAAATTGTGCCCTGCCTGGAAGACTACTGTGATGGCATTTTAAACATAACAGAGCCACACTCAAAGTAAAAATCTTATGGAGATTGTTAGGTACTTTTCAGAGAATGATACCTAAAATGGGCTATCATACTTTTGCTACTTTTCTATTTATAGAAGAGCTGTGTGCAAAATGCACCAGTGAAGAAGGAATAGAGATTCTGATTCTGCCTCTACAAAAACCGCTGCTACGTAACTAAATGCTGGAGGCACCTTTAGTGAAAAAACATAAGCCAAAACTCAAAAGACTAATTATTTCACCTCAGAGAAATCACTTTTGCTCCTGTCCCACAGTCTCAAGCTGTAAAAGAAATACAATAGGAAGAGAGATCTCACAATACCATGGAATATCTCAACATTGCTATCAGAAATAGTTTATTTCAGAAAGAGTTAGAGCCCAGTATCTACCTGAAGTGCCAGATAAGAAATCCTACAGGGAGGTAAAAAAATATAGAGACCCTTGTCCATTTAGAATTCAATCTTTCAACAAGCATTTCCCTTTTTTCCTGTTATTCCCATAGATAGATCCCTGTCACAGGTTTCCTAATTTCCAGCTCTTCCTCCTGCTGATCCACTCATCCTCACAACCTGCAGAAACTGTGACTCGGTCAGAGTCTTGCTTATTCAGCATGACTGAAAAAAAATTTCTTTGAAGACTATGGAATGAAATAGCCACTTTAAAAATTCTGGCAACCATGGTCAAAAAGTAGCTTTTCTTAAGACAACTAGAGAAAGAAATAAAGCATGCGGGAAAAGAAAGAGAAAAGGAGATGAGTAAAATTCCTTCCAAAGGAAAGTGAGGAAGAATTTAAGAAACTGGCACCACCCTTGCAGGTGTTTGAAATCTTCTTATAAAATCTCCTATCACTTCCATCAAAGGTTTCCAAAGCCTTCCAAAGAGAAGAGGTTCTATCTGATGCAAGTCCAAGCATGTAACAACCCATAATCTTTCCGTAAACAAGAAAGATGCATCCATACTCATAGATCTGATCCAGTTCCCTTCTGAAAGCATTTTATTCTTTCTGTTGAGGACACAGACAGCCAAGGGTCAACAGCCTCTGAATTTAAGGCCTTACTTAAATGCTTTATTTTCCTGTCAGAGTGATAGGGGACATAATACCTTGCTGGGAGTACATATAGATTCCAGCCCAGAGGAGTGTTTTGCTCTTGGCTATTTAATTCATTCCTGTGGAACTAGTGTCCTCCAGTTAGACTTTTGTTCTGATGACTACTTTTCTCTGATAAATGCTAGGAAGCACAAGGATATACATTTAAGCACTCTAAACCAGTTTAATCCTAAAAGCACAATATGCTTTAGGGAAAATAATGAGAATGGAAATAAGCAAACACACAAAATCTACCACTTGGCTGAACACAATAGCACCTGGTTTCTGATGACAGTCAGAATGCAGGACTACTCATATTGCCCAACTGCTACTGTACTGAAACAATTAAACACCAGGGGGAAAAAGTCGTCTTAATTTAGTTCTCATTTCAGCTAATAAAACTAATATTGCTGTAGTACAGCACTGAAAAAGCGTCAATGATCCTTGCAGTGTCTTGGCTTCCCTTCAGTGTGATGTAGGAGCAGAGGAGCTCTGTCCTGAGAAATCAGCAGCAATGCCTATGCTGGTAAATCACATTATTTCAGAGCACATCTCTCAGCAACAGCTCTGCTGCCTCCACTGTCAGACTGTCAGGACAGTCCATAACTTGGCCACGACCTGTGCCAGCCAAGTCTCCCAATTTTCTGACAGGCTTCAGAAGTCATCATGGGTCAGGAATCATTCCCTCCTGGTAATTTGCATGCAGCCCCATGATTTGGGGAAATAAAGGAGTATGGGATATGGGCATGGATTGCCTGTATCAGCTGGCCTCAGCCATGAAAGGGTGAAATAATTTTCTCTGCATATGCAGTTCCCTTCAGGGGAGGGAAATGATAGTGTAGATATATATATAGATATCTATTTCCTGCCCTCAGGGAAGTAAAAAGAAAATCAGATTGTTGGTCTTTAACAGCTACAATCTCTTTGTAAGGTGCTCATGTATTGTACTTATGGAATGACGTAACACCCTCAACATTTAAGACAGCTTCAACATGCCTACAAAAGCAGGGGAGACATCTCAAACATTTAATTAATGATAACCAAGCTTCTGATTGTTCCTGTGAAATGCTTAAACACAAGCAAATCAAAATGACAAAAGAGAAGCACAAAAAGGTCAGAAGATGCTTTTCAAGCCTTGTAGCAAACCAATGACAAACAAACGAAAATAACACAGAAAAACAGATTACCCTCTTGTTCTAACCACAGGTTCCATCTAGGACTGTGAGAAACCAAAATTCTTAAAGTTTTAGGGGAATATTTAAGGAACTAATATACTGTAAAATAATAAATGAATGCATCAAGTTGGTTTTGTACTCTCTTGCCTCAAGCAGCTTAGCACAAATCAAATTTGATGTTAATAAGTGCTAGCAGTTTTCACAGAATCTGAAAATCTATTATTTCCTCTGGCTGCAACTAAAAAAATTGGCAACTGTTTCATTACTGATGCTAGCAAAGTACCTCTTGTACCTATAATTTTATCTTGGTGTTGACCTGGTACTTGCCTCTCTCAACCACACACATTTAACCTGGTACTGACAGAAGAATCATGGTTGAGTTAAAAGAGGGACTTTGCATAATCAAGTGTCTACTGCCATGGAAATATAAAGATGTTGCGGAGCAAAGAGATATGAATGTTTCTTCTATGTAAAAGAAGTTCAATTATGAAAAAAAAATTCTAATAAAGGTATTTTCCAGCCAATAACAAGAGAAGATGCTCAGGCACTGAACAGATATATGTATGTACTAAGCTACAAAAAAGCACTGTAAAATTAAATGGCACATATGGGTTCCTTTTATAATTAAAAATTATTCAGAAAGTTCAATTATCTAGAACAAAATAAAAATATGTTCATCTTAAGACCTATTTCAAAATGTTTCAGTCATCTTCTCTCTACTTACAACAATTTTTTCTTCACACTTCACACAAAATTTTCCCCATATGTTTTAACCACCAGGAAAAAAATCTTCCTATTACAAATTTCAAATGGTATGCAGTGGAAAATATTGACACATGTAGCAGGACACAGTGAATGGAAAATTGATAAATTTCAATCAGTGCAGCACACTTTTTTATTAATGAGTACCAATATGTTGGGTGAAATTCTTGAGCCTCATCTTTACTTCTTTAAAGTATATAATGCAGCTTTTCCATTATGGAAAGGCCCTGCAGTCACACATGGAACAGACTGACTCCTGCATCTTCCTAGAGCCTTTGAAGTCTGCAAAGCTCATGAGGTGCAAATATTTCTGTAGATATAGAGTCTAGATCGGGATCTGTGTATGCCTCAGGTTGCCTCACAAAAGCATGTTTGTGCTCTCTGAAATTAGGTGGTAACATGTTATTACATTTTATTTACATCATATTCCTTTCATGAGATGCGCTCCATTGCCACAACTTAAATTCAAAGCCCAGCATTTATGAAGTTCAGTGAGATTAGCCTCTGTACTATGGTAATGCCCTCATTTCTGGGAGGCCTGTCTGCTGCTCTGTGCAGGTCGAGAACACAAGGCAGCAAAAGTGCCACATGGCAGCCAAACATAAAAAGACCTGCAACTAAGCATAAAAATAGTATCATACAGGTATAGCTCTAGTAAATGTGCAAAGATACCAGGCAAAGATATACACTAAAATCCAAAATGAGGCAATGAAACAAAGCGAATAAGCAAAATGCTGCTGAAACTAATATATTCACTTCTAGATTTACTGAAAGAAACTATCCCTTGTATTTTGGATGGTTGCCATAAAGTTGAAAGTGTTACTCCATAATACCATTTGTACTTGTACTTCTGAAGAGGTAAACGTGTATGAAATGTATAAGGCAAATGCGCATGAAGAGAATATTAGTCCCTTCAGACAGCAGCTATTAAAGTGGATTACAGCTCTGCCACAAAAAGGGAATTTGACCAAAAAGAGGCAATAAGTAATTCAGCCTTGGGAAACTGGTGAAAACAGAAGGTAAGGCAAGGAAAGGCCAGGCGAGGCAAAGCAAGGCAAGGAAAGGATCAAAGCTGTTGATGAATATTTGGCCTTATACACATGTACATAAATACATACATAAAAGCTTGAGATCACAATTCACCAAGCATACTGTCCGCCCATCTCAATTTGCATGCAAACCATCATCCCTAGGCTGCTCCTAGTGTGACACTGGCTAGATGATGTGTGAAGGTGACAGATGGAGTGCACCGAGGAGTTCAGAAATAGTATGTGGTGTTTAGATGTGAGGACACTAGCATAAACAAATGCCTCTCTTTTTCCAGCAGATTTTAACCACTGACATAAGTTATTCAGACATTAAACAAGTAGAAGCTTTGAATACAGGGAACATAGTACATGAAGTGAGCTAGGTTACATAGTCTCTTGTTTCCTTCAGGCCAAGTTTGGGGGGCCTGGGAAACAACCCAGATGCTTATAAGTGTCACACAAAGCAGATAAAAGTTCCCATCTAGTCATGCCTAAGCACCCTACAGGAAAACAGAATTTCTGAAAAACAAATATAAGGAAGGATGTAAGTAATATCTTGACAGATTGAGTCAATAGAAAGGTTGCCTCTGTGATAGTGAGAGCTGCTTAACCGAGACAGCCAGCTCCTCAATAGATCCTACCAATCCGTGGTCCCTTGTCTCTGTGTCCTTTGTGAAGCAGCCCATTCCTGATGCTCCCTGCTAAAAACAGCTTAAAATTATGGCAAAAAACAACAACTGTATGATAATCAAGGAATAACAGGTTCACTTTCACACAATTAATTCCATGCTCCAGTGTTTCCTGTGTGTAAAGTGCCTCTGAAAAGTCTAAAACCATCAATGAGTGAAATTTAGTCTGTCCAAATTTGTACCTTAATGTTTTGGACCTACGAAGGGTAAGTCCTATGGAAAATCACCTCCTAAGCAGCAATGCACCTCAAAATTCACAGAAGGAGAAGGGAGAGAGAAGAATTCAAGGCAAGCCATTTGATCAGGAGAAAGTCTATAGATAGAGGTCATTTTCTGTGGTGGCCTCCCTCCCCTCTTCTCATGAAAACACTTAGATAAAAGATTACCTTGACTATCAATCAAGGTTTATTCTATCCACCAGATCATCAGATAGGACTATTGACCTGTATGTTTTCTGTTGTAAAATCAATAAAAGAAAGAAAAAAAATTGTAAGAAAAAGAAAAATAGCAGCATAAAAATCCAAGCTGCTGAGAGTAGTATTTCTTAGGTTATCTTTGTGTATTCATATTGAGAGATACAATACACTTCTCACAATTTCATTACAAATTAAAATTTCGCTGGATAATAATATTCTCAAAAATATGTAGTCCTGACATTTCGGAACTTCAGAGTAGGTATTAAAGCAATACTGAACTTCAAATTATAGGTTCAACTTTCTAAATAGTACTGTTAAACAGAAACATGGATGAATCACACTCATCCTGGATAAAATGGAAACGGGCATTTGCATGACGGTGATTGCTGACTTCAATGAAAGTACAGGCATTTACCCCAGCTGCGTGTCCCACCTTGACATACATCAAGATACAGTAAACACAATTTCATGCCTGGAGCCTCTGTGAGCACGGGCCAAGGCCCAGGTCCTCAACTACAGAGCTGTGGGGATGCATCAGCTGAGAAGTTCAGCCTATGTCTTTGGTCTGAGTACAATCCAAATGGGGTTATACATGTAACTTTCTGGAAAATGACCCGTAATTTCCTAATACTCTTGACTATAACCAGTGTGAGTGGTTTCTACAGTGCTTCTAATGCAGAGCCTTATCCAGAAGACTTTACTCATAAAGAGATTCACTTCTGAGAGGAAGGTGTATAAACAGATTTCACACGTTGGTCCACCATTAGGCATTAAAGGTCATAATTTATCTTTTTTTTTACATTATTAAGAATATTTGTACAGGATCTATATTTAAAACTAAAAGAGATGTCTCCTCCTTCTGCCAGCAGCTGTCTTACATCAATTAAATGGGTAAATAAGATCTTTCCCCAGAGGGGATATCACGTGACCCTCTATTGATTAAGACTGCAGTAGAATGTTATTTGCAATCTTATTGCATAATGTAAATCAGGAGGTAGCTGTCAAGGTTTCAGAAGACAAATTGCTGCTATCTTAGACAATTCATAGGCCTCTTTCCTTCTTGCTGCTCTTAATTCACAGTTAATGCATGTCTTACTAGGCTTAGTTTCTTAAATCAGTCTATAGAACCGTATTCAACTCAAAACCGGGTGTAAGTCGTAGTCTACGTGGCCCTGCATTATAATGCGTATTAAAGTGACCATTCCATCTATCATTATTTCAGAAATATGCGTTATTTAATAGGATAGCACAACTTCAAAAAGGGACGTGAACTAAACAAAAGACACCTCCCACAACATGCATGATGGTTCCCAGGATAGATAAGCCTCCCCACCAGGCACAGCTCCAGAGGTGCTCTCCATGTAGAACATTTTTTTAGTCTTAGCTCAGTTTTGTGTACTTGATTTTCACAAGTAAAACATATGGCTAGAACTAGTCCACGACTCTCAAACCTGTGCAGTAACTGCAGCTGAGCATCAGTTTCAAGACTGAAAGGAATACCTGAAACAATCCAGCAGTCACTTTGTTCCTCCACTGAACTGTAAATCCATCATTATTTCCTTCAAGGAAGAACCAAAGGGAAGGACTAAAATCTCTATTCAAATGACTGAAATACACTTTGCCGAGAAACCGTAAGAAGAAGCCAATCTTCCTTTGCTACTGATCAATCTCAGTTACAACCATTAGAAAACAAATGCAACACTTTTCAAAATACATGACAGCAATATTAAACATTACCAGAATCTTCTGCACCAAAGTCAAAGAAGTGGTCTTTAAGTGAGTTTTGGTGATTGTAAAGTTGTATGAAATAAGGCGAGATTAATGGATGAGAAGAACAGTGGGTGGTAGGGCAGTAATAGATTCAGACATAAGTTACAGTTGTTCCATGTTCCATAGAAAAATGTGCTCAACTTACCATATCTGTTTGCCATTGCATAGGATTAAAAGTTAAACACCTGCTGCCTGATCTCTTCCATCCAAGTTGATTGATTCAAATGTGTTCATCTTCCCATCTAACTTAGCAAATTTAAAAGTGGCAGGTTTACTTTTCCATTATCTAGAATGTCTGAGCTTCATAAAGTATTTGAAAGCAAATGCCAGTAGAACTGTTGCCTAAAAATAAGCTCTCACAAAGTGATAACAAAGTCTGGAAAAAAATATCACCTTGTAGAAAATGTGGAGGAGGTTAAAATTTCAAGGAAATCAAAGATATTACAGCACATTTCATTTGGCTAGACATGCACATCAGTAGCACTAGATTATTACTGGCATATCTTTCTATGTAAGGAAATTATCTGGTCCTCCAACAAATGTATTTGTGTTAAAATCTTATATTTCATTCTCCTGGAAATTTGGGAAATCAATCCCAACCCAGTCTTGATGAGCATAAATGTTCAACATGGACCAAATTTGAGTAATATAAAGTAAGGATACAAATCCCTAAAGAGTTAAAATGTGCACAGATTGCTCAGAACTTTAAGAGAAGCACTTGGCACCTTAAAATTGGGTCTGAAAACACTGCTTTGAGGTGTTTTTTTCCCCTTTGCTTTGAAAGGGCAAACCAGCCATTTCAGATTTTGAATGTGGAAAGTGTCCTTTCTTTTTTGAAGGTATCACAACACAACTACTTCACTTATTTCATTCTTCTTTAAATTTAAAAGAAAGATAGAAAATGTTACTTACCTTAAAGAGTCTTAATATATTTGCAACCATAATGGACACAGAACTTGCTGCAGCACCTATCACACCTGATATCTTGTCTGGCTTAGTGAAAATAGGTGGGTCACCGTTTGCACACTTCACGTCTGAACCATCTTTTTCTATCAATGCTTGCACAAATGTTAAGGATTGCTCCAATGCATAAGTGTCCCTGGAACACGTATCAAGGATACGGACACCTAAGGTGATATTGGCAAGAAGATCAGGGTCTTTATTAATCTGATCAACTGCATACAGCATTGCCTCTAGTCTGTGGATCCCCTTCTCCTTCTTGAGCTCCCCACAAGGCACCCCTCTATCCCCTTTTGCGTGAACAGGGAACAGTCCTCCCAAGATGATGTCCCCATCCAGTCGAATGGAGTGGGCATATTCCTGGCCATGAGTTCTTTGCATCAGAGTGAGTATCCAGTAGAATTTGGCTGTTAACAGGAAGAAACAATGGCAGGAAACCAATCGTTTCCCTTCGTATACCATTTTCTCTGAAGACGTTGTTGCTATCCAGTATCCAGGTTTTCTTCTTGCTAAAGGATGAGGCTGACCATTTGAAGCTGCACTTTCTGGAGGCTACCATCAGTGCCCAATAAGTAATATAGAACCATGTGGTAGGTAGGTAGAAAAAAGGATCTCAGCAGAAGTACATAAAATGTGTTTTACAAAAGATGTCCACTGATGGAATGGGTTGACCAGCTTTTCTGAGGCGGTTTTTCAATTGCTCTTAACTGATGGTGAGGAGTAAGGTAGTATGTCTGGTCCTGATGATAAAAGGAGGTCAGTAGCTTATGTCCTTGTATTTTGCCCTACAGCTGAGGTACTTCTGGAAAAAAAATAAAAAATAGTTTTTAAAAAACAGTGAGAAATACCATTTACTTCAGCAGTTTTATACCTGTCACACAGTGTATTTACTTTTGAATAGCAGTTACATCACCTAGGTTTTACTTTCAATGTTCTTTAAGTGAGCAAATCTTGGCCTTCAGTGAATTTGAACACCTGGCTGCACTGTACTAGGAGCCAGGAAATTGATGATGCCAGCAGAGCAACAGCCGAATCAGGGGAACTAAACTTAGCTTGGTATTCAAATTCTGAACAGTTATTCATATCTACCTTCGCGTTGCGTGACACCCAGAAACAGACCTGATCCATAACACATTGTATTTTCTGTTTTGCTGCATTACTCTGTTCAACTGTATTATTCTGCTCCAGCCTACAGAAGTGCAATAACCACTTACACTCTCACTCCAGGAGAGGTCTCATTTATGACAATGGAGTAACCAGGGCGCCTGAATTTAAGTACTTCAGCCAATGCAGTACAAGTACAATTCAATTCATTTGAATGTTAAACTGATTATTTCTCCAATGGAATTCACTTTGGGGGGGGCTAACTATTTATCTAAATCTCCTTCAAGATAATGTCTAACACTAAATTATTTTTATGAAAAGGTAGCTGATTTCTCAAGCAAAAAGAGCACAACATATTATGTTGGGAAACCAGCTGAACATCCAACATTCCCTTTCCAACATTTGACTTGAGCTGAGGTTTAACATTAACAAGGTCTCTATTTTCTGCTTGCATTTGGACCACATTAAATAGGAACAATGTTGTGCCTGCACTGACATTTGGAGAGATCCCACTGATTTTAACGAGATGAGGATTTCAGCCTACATATTTAAACACCTGACTGACTGTTATAAATATCTCCAAATTTCCCACACTTTAATTCTCAAGTGAAGGCATTCATTTATTTCAATTCTTAACAAAATTATACATGCTTGAATAAATGTTTAAACTTCTGAGGAGAAGAAAGGGAAAAGTAATTTTACCTGATACTAGATTGGCACACTCTGGGCAATTGCATCTGAACCAGTCTCTCAATACATCTGTTAGAGGCTATGGAGAGCAGTGGACATCCTAAGCTACAATTCACCTGATCCTTTTCTTTAAAAAATTTTTATTTACTATGAAATTGATCACACTGAAAAAGTGTCTATGTCATTCCCTATACATAAAATCCAGGCATCAGGCTCATCTGTAAATATCTACTTTGTCCTTAGTGATCTGACTGGTTCCTACCAAAAATATGGTCACACTGAAAGACAACCACAGACAAAACCACAAAACTTTTATATATCATGTGGTAACAAAACTCAAAATTCACTTTGATAATGCTTTAAATTGATAATCCTCTCCTTACATTAATTTTGTTACGTTTTCCCTAAATGATAACACTAAGCTCAAAGATGTTGGAGTCTTCAAATTATGGCTATTTGAAGACCTGAGAAAAGGATTCACGATGGAAAGTCTTTTATTGAGTGTGAAAGTGTGTCACTCTGATTTGGTAATAGAACCAGTTGAAAATGAAAGATTTAATGGATATGAATAAAATCACTGCAACTGAGAGCAGCACACAGGACTTTCCATGCTTCTTGACATTTAGTTTTGCTTGAATTTGGCCCAGGGTTCAATAAAAATGAAACAAAGTCTATGCTGTTTTATGTGATAATCCCATCGTTCTCCCTTGGCTCTTTTTGGGCACACAGGTTACCAAGCTGCCTAGGCTTCAGCTCTGTGAGCCAAACTCAGAGTCATTCACAAACTGAACAACTTGACTCACACTACAGTGTGATTTGATCCAGGCCCATGGGATGTTTCTCACATGGTCCACGCTATAGAGAAAAGATTGAACTACTAACTAGCCACAATTATCTGTTGTTTTGACTGCCTTATTAGAAAAAGCCAGTTATGGGTTCAAAATAGTAAAGAGTATACCTAAAGTAGGCATGGAGGCAATTTGCTTCATGTTTCCACAATGAACTCATTAGTCCATGTATGTCTGCACAAACCAGACAAGGAGCAATTCACTAAGGGAATAAAAGATAAGACTACTCTTATTTAACACTATATGGAGAACAAGAAAGCGCCACTGAAAAAGAGAAAATATTCCCAAAGGAAAGAAATGCTGCTTTTTCTCTTTTTTAGCCACAGGTTAACTCCTTACAGCCAAAGAATGCCCAGAAATTAAAGCAAGTGTCAGTCTTAGTGCAAACAAATAGTGATGAATTCAACTATTGCAACCCAAATTCTAACAATAGAGAAGTTACAGTGAGCCCAAGCGCCAGTCTAATACTTTATCTGGAACTGACTGAAAATCAAATGAATTGGCAATTAGCATTTTTCAACATTATAGTCCTCATAAGCATTAATTGTTTTGCCTCAGCTTGCAAAGATTCCTGAAGAAGTATGTTTCTTATATCAAGTGTCCAGTGCTTGTCTGTAAAACAGAAATAAAATTTTAAAGTGTTCTTTTTAAAAATTTAAGACCTTTTAGTCTTTTTTTAATGTTACCTAAGAAATAAAAGCTTCTATTATACTGCCTAACTTATTCATGGCACACTGCTTTTTATATATTGATTAATATTACCTTTTACAGAACATTGCAAGTCTGTGTAGCTAAGCAGGAAGCATATGATCTAAATTAATTCCATTTTTATCAATGAATTTTAGTGAAAAAAGCATAGGCCTCTGGGCTATAAAGCCTGAATGAACTTTTCTCATGTGCAGAGATTTCATTTGAAGTAAAATGCTGTCCTTTTCCAATTGACCATAAAAGTTTGAATTAATGCAAATATATTCTTGATTTACCATGTTCCCCACTGTAGTAGTTGGTGTTCACTAGCAACTTGAGTTCAGAGAAGAAAATTTATATATTTCCCCAGCACAGCCCGGGAGTAAGTGCACCACAAAGCCTCTCTTCCAGTCACCTTGTAATACATGTTTCTCTTGGGTTTATTTCATTAAAAATATCTGGCATTATCAGAACATATTGCTATTTTTAAAGTCAGTATTTCAGCACAAACCTCCACTTGTTCTGCTAGAATATATATTTATTTTTAAACCTAAGGAGGCGGGGTACTGCAAGACAGGGGAGATGGAAACTTCTGCATGTAGTGTCTGGTTCTGAAATTACTTCCTTCATGAAATCATTCAGCTTTATCAGATATTTGGTACTCAAGGTTGCATATTTTTTTGCACCACACTGCCAGAACCAATGCATCAGAATGAACCCAGACCAGTCATTACTCCAACCGCACACTCATTGCACTAAGAGACAAGCTCGTTATGGAACCTCTTTATGTTAATGAAATGGTCTAAATAATGAGTTGAGTGACAGATAAATACTTAAGTAAATATAGGAAATGTTTCTATTTTGTTAATGAGGTTCCTGAAAGAGCCGTCTTCAGCTGGCACTGAAGTCTTCACTGAAAACATGTAGAAGGATTCAATATGTTCATCAGGAAATACAGTTTTAAAAAATCTCACAATTACAGACAGCCGCAGGAGCGAGGAGTACTCTCTGCAGCATAAGCAGGATGGACATTTTACAGCTGACATTGCTACGCACACAGACATGAACCCTTTACTGAGGGAGTAAGGGTAAAGTAAAATAAGCTATCAAGTGAGGGGGAAAATACCTCAGAAAAAATACTTAAAATTTTGTTTGAGTCAAAAAACTAATTTGTCATTGCATTTAAAGCATGGTTAGAACTGCACTAAAATAAAATAAAACAAATATTCTGTGAATTAGGATAGGAGAAGTTCTAGAGTGAAAACCCATTCACAAAAAATCAGATTGTCCAGTCAATACAAAACTGATCTGGTTTTACTGAATGAAAACAAAATAATGGCAATTTCCGTTGGTAAGTTCTGAGAAGGAAAAAAAAAGAACAAATGTGATTATTTTGATGTTTTACTACTGACACCTCTGAACAATGAAAGAATTATTTTACTAACATTACTCAATGTTCACAGAAGTTGCTTCTTTCTCCTGTACAGCATTCCACAATAAGCAAATAGCTAAATTTTCACACAGAACAGGTAGAGTTGCCACCTGCATACAGTAGCCCGACACATATAGAAGATTAATGGGTTTTGCTGACAACAAAAGGGAATTTGGAAAACCTTTGGCCTTGACATCGCTACTCCTAACTTGCAAGAGAATTCTTCACTGATGTGAGTAGTCTTATCTACCTTGGCTCTTCTGTAATGGTTTGCTGTGCCCCTGCCACAGAGGTAACCTTTACCCAATAATCAGGACTTCAAGGCAAATCACTCTCAGCATCTCATTTACAGGAACTATTACAGGAACCCTATGCAGTCTGATGTCTCCCCTCAGTCTGATCAGCCCCTTTTCAAATACCCCAGAGCACCTGCCTTCACTTCCTACTCTGCAAATATCCATTTACCAACGAGCTACCCTGTGAAAATCTGGCACAGGTCCTTCTGCTGGAGTGAGAACGGAGAGGAGCCTACAATTTTTAAAAAGGAAACAACATTGAATATTTTCATCTGCCCTTGGTTGGACTTAAAGATGAATGAACCCCATCACTATTAACTCCTTTAGAACAGGTTCCACCTCTGGTCTAGCAAGTGATGATCAAGATTTTCCCAGGCACCCTAGGAGAGCTTTCTCTGTTGTTTCTGCTTTCATTTGACCCTCTTCCCACTAGAATCTCGCTCCCCAGTCTGCACAGCTAGGTTCAGAGCAGGCGCTGCTGGTGCAGCCCGGTGCCCTGCAAGAACGGCTCTGCCCCGACAAACGCAGCCGCCCGCCGAAATCGTCCCGGGGCACCCTGCGGGAAAATCCCACACTGCGTCCACGCCCGATCCCGGCGACGGCCCCGGCGAGCCGGCGAGTCCCCCAGGCAAGTCCCCCGGGCGAGCACCACTCCGCACCCCGCTCTCCGTATCCCGCTGTCTGTATCCGGCGCATCGCGCGCCCCTGCACAGCACTCCGAGCAGCATCCCGCGAACCGCACCCGCGCCCTCCGCACAGCACAGCGCAGCGAACTGCGCGGACCCTGCACAGCACCCCGCGCACTCGGCACCGCACGGCGCACAGCACCGCGCCCGGCACCCCGCGCACATCGCACAGCGCACCCCGCACCGCACCCCGCACAGCGCTCCGCACCGCACGCCGCTCTCTGCCCCTCCGCCCCTCTCCGCCTGCCTCCGGCGCACACCGCCGGGAGCGAACAGCCGGCCACGCACCGGCTTTCCGCGCGGCTCCTCCGTGCTTTCCCGGCTTATCGCGTGCTCGGTACCTTTCCCGGCCCGAGGAAGGGTTACCGCAGCCAGGCCGGCCCCGCCCAGCGGAGGGGCCCGGGGAGCGTCCCTGGGCTGGGCGAGCCGGCTCTCCCCGAGCAACTCCGCGACCATCGCCCATCACCGCTGCGCTTCTCCCTTGAAGGGAGCCCCCTATTGTTCTCCACTTTACTTAGCCGAGCGATTTATTATTTTTCTTCTCTTTCCAGGCTCATCCGTACCCCAGCTGGCGTGCGCTGTGGAGGGATTCCGGCACAGCCTCGTCGCGGCTCTCCTCGCAGCCTCGCTCCTTCCAGCGAGCGGCCGTAGGAAGGTTTGAGCTGCCTCCCGCCGCGGCCTTGCAGCCCAGGCGGGCCATGGGCGGGGGACGACGGGCACATGAGGATCTCCCGGCTGGAGCCAGGCTCCGCCGGTCCCCTCCGAACCCTGGTCGCCGGCCGGGAGGACTACACCTCCGTCAGCGGCGATGCAAAAACAAGTGACGCCTTTTATTTCCAGCCGCCGGTGATTTCTTCCTCTCCTTGCATCAACTGGTCAGCTTTAATGCGCTTCTGCTCCCCCCTCGAAGCAAACCTAAGTCTCTTTTAATGAATCCCTGGTCCCAGAGGTCAGAAGCTTGCAAACTTCGAAATGCCAACGCCGGATTTCCATGCAGTTTGGGTCACTGATTAATTTTTTATGACTTGATTTGTGCTGTACGGGTTTTTTTGTTTGGCTTTTTTTTTTTCGTTTCTCTGGTTTTTTGTTGCTGTTGGTTGGTTTGTTTGGGTTGGGTTTTTAACCGTGTCATACATTCACCTGCCAACACTTCGCATTCCTGCAACCAGGGCTGGGGATGCTGCTCCACGCCGAGGACATTTAAGCCCTTGCCTTGTGCCCGCCCGTACAGCCTCTTGCCTTCTTCCTCGGGGCAAGAAGCCCCCGAAGCCCGGCGGGGATCCTCCTGCCCCTTGCCTCCCCAAGGACGCGGGGGTTTCCCCTGAGGAGCCAAAGAAGCTGAGGCCACCCGGCAAGGTATGGGCGGGCGGCCGGCACCTCGCCCGACCCCGGCCCCGGAGAACTTGGCGGCGGCGGGCAGGGCTGGCCCGTGCCCCCGGAGCGGCGGCAGCCCACTCTTCCCTCCGGCCCAGCGAAACATGAACAAGGCGGCGGGAGCGCGGGGGAACCCCTGTGCCCCCCTCCCCCGGGGGTGGGAGAAGACCCGGCTAAGGCGGCCAGGGGGAGACCTCACTGCTCGGGAGCTCCGAGATTCTCCCTTTTTGCTCGCTGCTGTGACGGCACCGTGTCCGGGATCTCTTTCGTTAGATCTGATTGGGGGAGGATATTGACAATAAAAATTATAAATAATTAACATAAAAAAATAAAAGCCCCCGGCGCCACGAAGCAGGTGGAGAGAATTGCCCAGGATTCCCAGCCCAAAAATCTTAACTGAGGCAAACTCGCATTATTTGCCTTCTCCTCTTTGCTTAAAATAAGAACTAAACACGACACACACAGATACACAAATACCTTGATCGAAAAGAGTGTCATATCCATGTTACTGTTGAGGTGCCTGGAATTATACTTGGTGTCGATCGGGAATAGCATGAGGTAATTTCTGTACAAGCCTCGTCTCAGACAGCTTCCCCCAGCAGCGTCAGCTTAATATGCGAGAGCTCAGTCTGGGACAGGTATCCAGGAGAGCGGTTTCAGTCGCGCTGTTTAACACTCGCGAACAGCCAAGCCGAGCCTGCTCCACTGACTCCTTCCTCACTTCTCATCCCTTCGCCTAAAAAAAAAACCAACCCACAAGGTAACTTTTTGGGGTCAGTGGCTCAGCCCCCGTGACGATACCAACCCTCCGCTGCCTTGCCGCTCAGTCGCAGCGGTGGACACACGCACCGGCCCGACAGAGCCGTTCACAGATAAGCAAGGAAACACCTCAGCCCCCGCCCCCGGCCCAGCCCCCCGCGCCGGCGGAGCGGTGCGCGCCAGGAGCCCACGGCTCGGAACGCTCGGGCTCCGGCGGGAGCGGCACGGCGCTCCCTGCGCTTACCGCGGCTCTGGCGGGACGGGCGCGGCACGGAACCGCGTGGCGCGGCACGGAACCGCGTGGCACGGCACGGAACGGCTCAGCGCGGCGGGGCGCGGCTCGGCTCGGCACAGCGGGGCGGACGCGCAGCCACACTTGTAGCTGTTCTTGGTGCTGAAGGAGGCGGCGCTCCGCGGCAGGGCAGGGCAGGGCAGGGCAGGGCAGGGCAGGGCAGGGCAGGGCAGGGCACGGCACGGCACGGCACGGCACGGCACGGCACGGCACGGCACGGAATCCCCAGCTGGTCGCGGGCTGCGGCTCCGGGCCCGCCCGCCCGCGGTCGGCACCGCCCTCCTCCGGCACACCCGCTCCGCCCGGGGCGCGGTGCCCGGCGAACGCGTGCCGCGGGATTTCCGAGCGGGGGAAGCCAGTAAGGCTGAGGCTGTGGCAGTGGGGGAGCGGGAGCAAGGAAGGGGTCACCGGCGCGGGCCGGGTCTGTTTAATGCGGTCTCCCCCAGGGTGCGGGGCCTCCATCTCCACCCCGCCTTCCGCGGACTCGCGTCCCCCGCCCTAGGATCGATGACACGGGATAAGATTCCCGACGCTCTTTGTCCCGTCCCCGGTTTTGGGCCGCAGCTCGGATGCCGGGTGGCGGAGTTCCCATTTATCCCCAGGCACCAGGGAGGTTTCGGCAGCGCGGAGCCGGGGCCAGCCCGGAGGGTGAGGGGCACAGCCGGGAGCACCTCGCCGCAAGGCTCTGGAAGTTCGCTCCTCTCCTAAAGGCTGCCCAGCACACCACCACGGCACAGGGATGCCCCGCGCCGCCCGGCGGGAGCGCCCGGCCCGCCCCGCGGAGCCGCGGGAGCGCAGCCCCGGCGGGGCCGCACCGCCCGCCCGGGAGCGCCCGCCGCAGCCTCGGTGAGAAGGTTCCACCTCGGTGAGAAGGTTCCACCTCGGTGAGAAGGTTCCACCTCGAGGGCGCTGCCCGCAACTGCACCCGCGGCGCGGCCCCCGCACGGCTCGGCCCGGCCCGGCCCCGGGGGCAGGACAGGGCTCCAAACCCCACGGTTCGGAGGCCGGCTCGTCAGGCTCCTGCCACCAACCAGATCTCTTCCATCTTCCCTTTTCACGCTAGTCTGAACTACTTTCCTCAAAAGGAATAATATTTTTCTTTGCTTTGCCCAGGGCTGGCTCACTTACTCAGAACATCACTGCTGGAAGGAGGAATTCTAAGAGTGCTCAAATATGTCCAACCCGTGCTTCCATGATCATCTTTGTTGTGTGCTACTGCTTGTGTTTATGTTAAAGGCCTGCCCCAGGCAAACCACGGGACTCAGACAATATTCGATGAGTCGTTCAAGCCTGTAACTTCTCTTATGGAAAACGTCTTTTACAATTGCAAAATGGCTCTGGGAGACCAGCCAGGTCTTAGGCAGGATACATTATCTCATGTTTGCATTTGTTTTTTCTCAAAACTTTCCATGACAGAAGATGGAGGAGATGTTATTTCAGTGATCTATCTCAGAAATCTGGAATATAGTTGTATCGGTGACTATGTGTCCTGATGTCCAACCACGAGCAAAACTCCATTTAAAAGTGGATATCCTCCTTTACTCCCATCAGGAAAATAAGCTGTGCATGAGTTATCATCAGTGTTGGATAGACCAATTTCAAACTGTATTTATACTCTGCCTCTCCAGCAGCTTAACAGAAAGTTCAGCAAAGCAAAACCAAGTGATGTCCTGAGGGCATAGCTGATGCCTGAACTCTTGTGCGAATCTTGCAGCTGGAGAAGCAGGCTGAGGTCAAAAGGATACAGAAACCTCCAATGTGCTTCCAGCTTGGCCACCAACCTGAATGTAACCTGATGCCTCCCCCTATTTCTTCTAGCCACATCTTTTCTACAGCACAGTTTTGGGGACATTGAGAGTATTTCTTTTACACATATTTACAGTGAGTACTGCAATGACTTTTTTGGTGGGGATATGATACATAAATGCATAACTGAAGTTTGCTGTGTTTTAACTAAATTCAAACAGAGAAAATTAATTAGGGGGGAGGGAAGATAATTAGAAGCTTTACATGAAAATGGCCATTCAGTGAGGATAGATGACATAGCAGAGAGGCAAAACACAACCATGATTCTTTGAGCAGGATTCGTTCTGATTCAAACCCAACAGTAGCTAATGTCAGTTTGTACAGAAGGCTAATGTCAGGGCTGGTGACAACTACTACCCACACAAGTAACTTGGAAGGCAAGAAATCCAGTTCTGGAGACCAACCTGTCATAAAGGACCTCTTAAACCATTTTTTTTAAAGTGCGAACTCCTGACTGTCACAAGCAGCATCTGACACGTAACGAGACTGGCATGGCCATGCTAAAATGGATCGTAGAGGCACGGCCTGAAAGGCTGCAGGTTTAACTACTGCCTGGAATAAATGCTGACTGTAAACAGCTCTTTAAAGCCAAATGCATCAGTCAGTCTCTGTGCCTCTGTTTCTCTTACACAGAAGATGTTGATCCTCAATGTATCCAAGCAGTGTATCCAGTGCCATTTTGCAATTGCAATTGGCAAAGAAACTCATGTTCCAATAGCGCTCTTCCATAACCTCAATCACCAGTACAGTTTTTAATGACATTCAAATGAAGCTGATTTTTTTTTAACTTTGAAATGGTGTGAAGTAAGGCACTCTGAGTTCTGGATGAGGTTTTTGTTGCTACTCAGGTGAGAAATGTGACTGAGTCATTCAAATATGGGAATTAAACCCACAAAGGCAATAAAACCTCTTGAATAATCACTGTTCAGCAAAAGCCTGCTGATTAATAGACATTAAAGAATACAGAACCACAAAGTCATTGACTTCCATTAAAGTGATAGTGCATACTATGGTTAGAAGATGTTTCAGAATAAGAGTGCTTGAATTTTTCAAGAAACATAATCATTATAAAGAAAAGAACTTGAAACTTGGGTGCTTTGTGTGCACTTTAAGACTAATATTTTACTACAAATTTTATTTGTGTGGAGAAAAAAGAAAAGCTGGAGAAAAGACATTTCACAGCAGTAACTATGACAGAAAGTATTATCTGAAGGCCAAAGAAAGTGTGCAACCATCTGTAAAATAGAATATACCTTTAGAAGGCCCCAACTGTGGCTTATTTCAAATACATGTTTCAGCAGTGAACAGGAGATGTAAAAGCTTAAACTTTAAAAAGAAAGATAGCCATCATGTAGGAAAGGTAGCATGGTTTCCAGGGAAGCTATTTTCAGAAGCAGATTATTTTCAGTTTCTAATTTCCAAATCTGTCTAAAAAACTCCAGTGTACAAGAAGATTTTAGCAGCTAGAAACCATTGCCCTGCTGGAAGGAGCAGCATAAGAACACTATTCAGTTAATGGGGTTTTGAAACTTTTGAAACAGCAGGAGACTTAGTCCCACCACAGCCAAACTATGAAGCAGAGCAGAACAGATCTGGTGGCAGCTACCACAGTCAGCACATCCCAGAGACTGCTAGACAAGTCTCAGTGCTGAGGCAAGTCTGGGGTCGAGCCAGGAAGTCAAGCCGGAAAATCAGAATCTTCATTAGAGTGGTACATGGCAAGGCACAAGCATGGCTACAACAGCTCAGGGAAGGGCAAAGAAGGAATATCAGAGCTTAAAAATCTTCTAAGTGATGCTGGGGAGCCCAAAGGAGATTTCTTACAGCTTTCTCACAAAGCTGTCTCCTCAGCAGCCTCACCCAGGGTCACACCACTGCGTCATGTCAGAGTTGCTTTGACCATTGGTGCCAGAGCCATAGGAGCAGAGTAGGGCTCTTGGTCCTCACTTATATACTGGTCAAAGTCTTCTGTCATATTCTCTTACATCTTCCTTTTCTGCACAGAGCTAGAGGATGACAGTGACACATCTGTCCTGAACGTCATAAAACTTGACAGATTTTCTTAATGCACAGTATAAGAATTTGCCTCTCAATGTGATTGAAATGTGAAGGAGACACATCTAGAAGTCAAAAATGGTGGACAAATACTACATTTAAGTGAAGGATATAGTATATTTACAAATCAAATACAGTGTTTCCAAAATACGAGTGGATGATGAATCTGCAAAATACTCTCCCACACCAGTCAGAACTCTGAAGTCAGCAGAGAGGGTTGTGAAGCAAAATAACATTTTCTAAAGAGAAGATACTTGATGCTAATTAACTAAAAATTACAACACCCCCAAAGGGAGTTATCCATTCTTACACTGTTATAATGGGGACAGTCTCCACTAGCATGTCCTCTAGAATAATGACTGTATAGTTTTATAACAGTAAAGTATCTATACAGGTACTAAGTTCAGCTGCTTCTAAACCCCTATTTTTTGATTTTGTCCTTCAGTAAAGGAAAAATGAAATCATGTTTAAGAGTGTCTTTCACTCTAAGCCACTTTACAAAAACTGATAAAAAGCTATATATAGTGATTACTTCACCAGCCTTTGAAATGCTGACATCTTTGAGGTGAGGTACGAAAAAGGTTTATAAATCAGAAAGCAAAGCCACATCACCTTTTCAACATGTGAGCCATAACCTTTCCTCTTAAATGACAGTAGATGGATACCACTATTTTACATAGCTGTAAAAAAAATTTGTATTATATACCCTTCCAAATAAGTTATTTGCATATAATGTCATTTGCCAAAGTCAAGTGGAGCTGATCAGGTTCTGCCTTGTTCCAGCCACCTTGTAGAGTGCTGGCAAAATCCTCTCAGTTAGCAATGCATGGAAATAGCTAATCTTCAAATCTGGTACTCCTATCATTTTTTGTGGACAGCAGAATCTATCAGAAGACTTTTCTAAACTAAGCGTGCAAAATCTCTGTGTACTCCCTAGATAGAAAGAGACATACTCAAGGCTTGATATAAAGTAAACTTTGATTCTACTTTTAATACTGCCTATTAGACAACCAGAAAACAAACCATTAATCTATCATCTAGACTCCAAGGCATTGCACTGCACAGCCAAACATTTCTTTTCATGGCTTGTTGCAGAAGCAATAGAATTTTAGCTCTAGGAATCATAAGAATCATCAAAATCATGAAGGAAGACTCATTTGAAGTAAAAAATATATTTTGCTTAAATGTGATTGTAAGTTTAAATGTTGCAAGACCCACCCTCATGCAGCAGAGAGCAGGAAGAACATTTTTGATGAGGCTCTGAGAATTCCCCTAAACCCATGGCTTCCATACAGTGTCCATACAGGCAGCAGATACATACCCAGCCGAGCATTTGGCCTGAAGTTATTCTCTGAGTGGATATGTAAACTCACAAGAATGATGCTACGTAGATTATGATGTCACTTCATGTGCCCCGATCCATCAGAATAAGCAGGTGAGAATGTCCTACTGGTCAATTCCTCTTGAAACTGTTCTGTAAGAATCACATCAATATATTTTTGGGTTCTCAGAGGTGACTTTTCTTGGGCAAAATACACAGGTCTTCAGGATAGATTCTCAAACATCTAAGACATAAACTCCTGTACTTAAAACATTCCTCTAGGCTCCCTGTGTAAGAGAAAAATATGGAAATGAAAAAAAATAGCTCCTTTCCAAGCAGTGAGTCATCTGATATTACCATAGACATCTAAATAGAACATGTAAATCATGCCTCAGAAGTGTCTTTTTCTCTCCATAAACTATAAAAAGAGTTTAAACAACTGGCTCAAATGTAAATGTCTGCAGTGTAGATGATCAGAATGAGGTGAGTTATATGCACCAGCAGAGCATGGGAAGATGCAGACAGTAAGACAACAGGTCAGGTTCAGGGTCTGAGAGCACACACCACCAGTTCATGACTGGTTTCTCATTGTGCCTTTTCTGGGAGTAGCTAATGCTCCAGCAGTAATAAGTCCTTTCCTCTACCTTTCTTCTTCCCACAGTGAGTTGCTGACAAATATTCAAAATGTTCTTAAGAAGCCAATCAACTCTGTGCCAAGTATTTAAAAGCAAAAAAGATTTAGAAAAAAAATGTATTTATTAAGAAGTTATATACCTAGAAGGAAACAATTCTGCAATTTTTTTTCCTAGAACTCGATTGGTACCAAATTAAGCAATCATTTGAATTAATTGCCTGTGAAAAAAACAAATGGTCAGGGTTCAGTTTTTTGCTGACCTTTATGTGAACAAGATGTAGTTGAGCTGCTGCTCAAGATTCACACATGATGACGTATCACATCCGTACAGTACTTTGTGGGGGAGTTCATGTCAACATTTCAGCTTGAATCATGAGCACACTTTTGAAGTAAACCTTCCAGTTGTCCCTTCTTATGATGTGCTTTGGTTAATGTAACAGAGCAGTCTAAGGGCTCACAGACTGGATTCCTCTCAAGGAAAAACAGAAACTGAAGTTGCGCTCCAGGACTGCACCCAACACGTTACAATCACTGGCAGACCACACTGGAGCTAATCTGAGGTGATCCACATGTCATGTGGACATCAACCCATCAGCACCAAATATTTTGCTCTATAGACCTGTGCTGGCCCATGTGACTTGGTAAGATAAATATAGCCCCTGCCAGATTGAGGTCACAGTCTTGAAAACTGTCCCAGTATTCCCTTGAGGGCCAGAGCTGAAAGACTGCACTGAAGCTCTAAGAGAGCTAGACCTTGTAACTAATTAAAGGCTAACATGATGCATGGCAAGTTTCACGGGGAAGTTTCACACTTCACTTAATAGTTACCAGTTGTAAATAATGTACAAGATTCTATCTTGTGTGTGTAAAGTGAAGGTAGAACTTTTTTAATACACTGGAGCATCAGAAAACTTACATGTAACTGTATTTGCTGTAGGTTCTGTGCAACTGAAACAACAAATTCCCTATCAGTGTTGTTGGGAGGAAGATTAAGTGTACAGTGACACAACATTCAGTCAGTGTTCTGCTCTGCACCTATGGTTTGGGAATTACATTCACTTGTCAATGATAAGGTGATCTTAATAAAACCCTTCATTGTTTAAGTAAAGTACAAAACAATGAATGGTAGTAGTTCTATCAAGAAAGACCAATTGTAATGTCAAAAACAATGAATGGTAGTAGTTCTATCAAGAAAGACCAATTGTAATGCACTCTTATGATAGTGGCATTTTCTTGTATTAAAAAAATAAGTTAGGATATCTAAAAGCCACTTAGTCATGTCATTGGTATTAAGGCAATGACTTATTTTCCTGTGCTTCATTGCTTAACTCTGACCTGAAGACAGGTAACCAGGTGAAGACAGGTATAATTAGGTGAGTATTGTACCAGACACTGAGTAGAGACGCTTCTGCAGCAGAAGCATTTCCAGTTCTTAAATGCTACCTCATTGGTCTTGTTGGATAACTTGGGAATGGCATAGAGCTGTTTCAGTGTGAAATACGACTACTACAGCAACTATACTTGTAAAACTTGACAAAAATGTTGTGTATTTATTAATGTCTCTAGCTGCTTCTCCCATATTGCCTTGTTTCCCCTCAATATTAACTCTTAATGCCCACAAAAGTGTTACTACAAAAATACGTGTGCCCATTGCCCAGTAAAACAGGTAAAATAGAGGAAAAAGCTTTTGAACTCAAGCTGAAGCCCTTTCCCTCAGCAGAAGAAATAATTCAAGTATCCAGCCAAGAGCTTTCAAGAAATGAAACATTCCTTTGGAAACATAGTATCTCTGTATTTCCACTGGGGATGATCATGTTGGAATGTCCACAGCCTAAAACTATTTGGCAGACTAACTAAGAAACACTTGAACATTTGAAGGAAGATGAAATAAGCAATGAATGACATAAACATAAAATAAATAATGTAGGATCAGACAAAAAATATTTTTTCTTTTTTTTTTTTTACCCTAAATGCTGTTACACTGCTTTGTTATTGGTTTTGTTGGTTCGGGTTGTTTGTTGTTTTATTTTTTTAGTTTGTATTCAACACTTAAAAGGAAATTTGAAAATAAAGGGCTGGAGTTCTGTAAGAGGAGAAACTGATGGGAGCACACCCCTTCCTCCAGCCCTGTTGCTGGGCTATTCATTTGCCATGCCAGAAGCACATGAAGGCATCCTTTTCCTGATTCATTGCACCCAATGATTGAAACCAGCACTCCCTGACATCAAGAACTGCCCTAATTTCAAACATGCTCCAGGATGGGTTTCATTGCACATGTTTATATTTGCATCTTAGCTTGGACTAGGACTGTTATTTTGATGCAAGCCTCTTTTTCACCCTGTTCACACCACTCCGATTGGACCACAGAGCTGTCTTGGACCAAACCAACAGGATCATCCTCTCAGATGAAACCAAAACAAAGGCTATGCCCCAGCTCCATTGGGCAGCCAGACCTCACCACCAGACCAGTCCCAGTCCCAGGTGACACCTCTTGAGCAAGGACAGTGTGGGCACAGGGCCCTGGGGCCCACCCCAAGGATCTGCTCCTGTTGTCCTAAGCGACCTGCTCTACACATCTTCTCTCCCTCTCTTGTGCAGCTCCCTGCTTCAGGTCAAAAAACACCCACTGGGCAGAGAGTGTGTTCAAGAAGGAGCCCAAACAGATGTTCTGACTGGGGGCAATATTCCATCTTTTGCTCACTTTGTAGTGATAATGCCCCAGTTCCCTTCAGTTGCAGAAATGCTGCACAAACATTGAGAAAATAATGAAGATTTAAATCAGTTTCAGGCCAGGAGAGATATTTTATCCTGTAATGACTATGTATTGAGGTGTCCCAAACATCTCTTTTCATTATCTCTGCTTCACAGAAACATTTAAAACCTTGTACTCATTCTAAGTCAGAAATTTAAATAAAAGGAAAGTGTGCTTTAAAATATCAGTAATTTTCATAAAAACCAAGTTTCTTCCAGTTCTGTCAGGAAACAGGTTTGTGAGGATAGATCCACATAAGCACTATTGCTAACTGTTGGATCAGAGCCCATAGAAGAAATGGCTGCAAATCACTTCTGCCATTTCTATTTCCTAATAACAGAAAAAAATCATATAAAGAGCACATAGTGGTTTATAAAAACACTTGTTTGTTGATCAACAGAAAGAAACATTACTAATCATATTATTTCAATGGATTTACAAGTCAAAGACTTAAAAATTATTTTTCTTTCCTGCAGCTGCACTGTATGCCAGTATAAGTGTAAACTGTATTCACTAAAGTCTGAAATTAAACTTCTACAAAATTAGCATTACAACCTGCAATGCTTCATGCTTATTTTAAAATGCAGTAAGATTGGATTAAAATATGTTAAGTATGTTAACGTATTTTTATTACTTGTGAGCTTTTAAAACATTAGCACAGACTCTTGTTTGAAATTTCAAACACATGAAGCAATGAGCAAAAATAAACTTCAGCAGCTTTTGCACACATTGAATGAGCCTGTCCATATTACAGAATAACTGGTTTCACAGCCTCTAACAAGCATGTGTTAGTCACACCGGTGCTTTTCAGGCTGGGGTTTGCAGGTCACAGGTGATGAGATGCTAAATGTATTTACCACAAAGATGAACAGCTCACCATGACCTGTGACAAGTTTTGGAGCTCACAGTGATCCTCCAGGAAGTGCAGGAGCCAAGACTCACATACCCCATTGGATTAGGCATATAACAGTAACCCTATGCTTTTTTTTTTTAAACCAGGAGGAGAAATAGTTCTCTCCAGAGCAACCACTTTATCTTGAAACAGGTGTCTTAAAAAAGGTGGTAAATGTACTTATAAATGTCAGAGTCTCTCTCCATTGACTACAGAGGGAGTCTCAGGAGACTAACAAGGGGGGCATTAGCTTTAGACACCTACAGCCACAACTATCTAGACATAAAGACCTGAGCCCTTGTTAGGGAAAAAAAAAAGGGGGGGGGGGGGGGAAGACAAGTAAAACAAAGGTATTTGTTCCAGTTTCTGAAATGGGTGGGGGGCTCTGGATGGGTTTGCTGTTTCCTCACTGCCCTCAATGTCCCCCTCCATAACTTCAGAACAGACAGCTCAGATACCCCTGCTCTGAGCCTTTGGTTTCTCTGCCTCTTCGTGTGAAAGGGCTGCCTCTCCTGCAGGAGCTTGGGAATGGAGAGGAAAGCACAGTCTCACACCACCACCCAGGACCACGCATGGGGCACACCCATCCTCTCGGTGCAGGGAGCACAGTCCAGCCACAGGATCTCGGCAGGTATTGGGGCTGCCACGGCAGCAAGTGGACTGTGTGTGTGCTGTGTAAGTGTCCGTGGCAGTGTGGGCATCTTATCTGACCATTTCCACCTAAATCCAGCCTCTCTGCCTAATCTAGATCACTGTCAGCACAGATATATTGGTACTCACACAGCTGAAATAGGAGCTCTGCAGCCTCACATACTCTGGGGAAAGGAAATACCAAAACAAAACTTAATTGGAAACAGGGTTTTACCCTGATTCAGCACATGAGTTTTTCTTCTTGCAAGCCCACAGGGGCCATGAAAATCTTGCACAACACCTTCCAGAGAGGAACCTGAAATTGAAGCAAGCTTGTGTTGGTGTACAGTACAACCATATTCTCTAGAAGATTTCCAGAAGAGGGTCCATTTGGGTCCGGGTTTCGCAGTGCAATACAGCTATATCTCATGAACTCGCTACTGGATAAAAAGGATTTTAATGCTTTACACTCATAACTGCAGCCATGTGGAGGAACGTTTGACTTGAACACAACCTCATTGGAATTCTGAAATGCTTCTGCTTCTGAGCTGAAATATATAAAGTTGTCACATCAGCCATGAAAAGAGTTTAATTGACTGAAAGGAAGTCAAGACTAAAACATATATACATTTGCTAAAATAAAAAGTAATTTAATCTGGTATTTGCCAGTTAAAAATATGCTTTTACAATTAAATTTAAAATCTCTAGAGAAGTTAATTGGGTTAACGTGGGTAATTTTTAAAGCTCTTTCTCAGTAGAGTCAATTTTAATTTTGGGATTAAATGAACAGCTAATAGAGACATTCAGATTTTTTACCCTCATACATTTGATGTTGCTTAAAGATTTGTTTCCTAAAAATCACCCCTTCAAAATAGCACTGACTTCAATAAGTATTTAGAACACATCCAACTTATTAAAAACTTAAAATAAGCCCCAGGTTATTACATTTGCATCCATTAACAACCTTGCTTTGAGAAATGGCTTTGCTAAAAGAACATGTTTTAATCTGCTAGTACTACTTGCTTGCATAAAGACTAGAGGGGTTTAACAATTTTTTTTTTAATTTAAAAGTTATGCAGTCCTCAGCAGATATTGAGGACATACTTGGTACTAACAACACTACTGCATCCTGATGCATTGTATTTGAAACCACAGTGCCTGCATGTGCCATATAACACAATAATTCTTCAGTAGAAAAAAGCATGAAATGAAAATGATGTAAAATAGTGGGGGAAAGCAGAAAACCTGTCTATGGACACTGACTCCTTGCAAAACTCAAGCTGAAATATTCTCTTAGAGTTGAAAAAGTTACCAGGCCTTTTAGGCTTGCAATAAAGCCTCATTTAAAAGTTTTCTAGACGGTAGTTTATATGTGATTAAGTGATCTGTAATGCCAGGTGAATGAATAATTTATCTATTCTGGAATGACCTGAGAGATTTCTTGTTTTCAAGCCTGATCAGTCTGATACCCACATCATCCATTTACCACTTCTAACGTTCAGCAGACTGTTCTATAACTCTGCCAGGTTCAGTTCTGCAGCTACAATTCAATCAAAAAATCATGTCAGGGCTCCGAGTTGTATTAGCTGAAATTAGGAATGTTGGTCATTTATTATACTTGGAGTCTTATTTGTCTTCTCGGCCTCAGCTTTCCACTAAAGACAAATTCTCAAGGTTTTTATACCAACTAAAGAAAAAATTTTTTTTATTTTATTTTTTTAATGGAAACTTAGTGCATCCTGGTTTTCATTCACCTTCCAGGTCTTTACAAACGGTCACATATTTCACAAGAGTTATGGCCCAAATCACAAGAGCTGTCAGCACTGATATTTACCCATCAACATTACAGGGTGAACAATTGCAAAAATACGTACGAAATCATTAGAAGTATAGAAGAACAGTTCAGATATTTTTTCTACCTTTTTGGGTTAGATCCAATGAAAGATTTAAAGGTGCCAACACCTAACGTTTAGGCTGACTTCCAGAATGAAATTCAGAGTCAGATACCTGAGCTCCTTCCACAACTTGAGATAAGTCATTCAGTGGAAGAAGACTCCTGAACAGTGGTGAGAATCCTGCTCTCCCCATTCCACTGCATTCTGCCTCTTCACCGCTAAATCCTTGTCAGGCTGCTGAGCCACACCCTCCTGGTTTCACCAGCAGACTTTATGGTACTCCATGGCTACAGTGTTTTGCTACAGCAGAGGGGCTGAGAGCCTGAAGTCCTTGAGTTGGAAGAGAGCATCCCATGCATGTCTGTGCCTCCTGGGTGAGTGCTCCAGGTATGAGAGGTCCATTAGAAACACTTCACACATAATTACCACTTGGGAGGGAGACAGTTTTGGCAGTGTGCCAGGCAGGCTCATTTCAAGGGATTTTGCATGCTCTTCTGCCTACTTTTGGGATCCACTGAAGCTTTGGTAGGGAAGCAGCATTGCAGACTGAGATGCAGAGGATCTCCAAAGGCATTTAGAAATCCTCAAGGTTAAGCAGCCATTGGGCAGGGATGTTTGGATAAAAGGCACCAAGAGCTCAGTCCAATTACCCAACTGTAAAAGGTGTCTAGGAGTGTTTGTCCTGTCCACGGGAGGTGCAGGTGGGAGATCACCACTAGCTACACAGGAGACATTCACTTCTCTGGAGTGGTAGCAAGAGGCCAGCAGACACACTGTAGCTTCTTAAATGGAAAGAGGTGACTAAGTTTTAGCAACTGAAATAAACCTATATAATAACCAAATCCCACATTAGGAAGAGCAATCTTTTACCTTGCTTCTGGACTTTGGTGCACTGAGAAGATACTGTCAGCAGCAGTAAATATCAACTAGTTAGAGGTGATAACCAGTTGAAAGCACAAGTTCACCTATATATTTTACTATGCTAATAAAATGTTATGGAAAACATTCCATGCCAGAGCATGGAACCTAGTTCTGCAGCTGCACATTGCGAAGCCTGTGGGAAAGTGGGAATAGAATAAAGTTAGATGTGGCTGCCTCCAATTTCACTCTCTTTTTAAGGTAAATTGGACCATACAATAGTTTACAGCTGTATGGACAGAGAAATCTGTTCATGGGTCTTTCTGAGAAAATCCACTCGTTTTAGAGTGAAAGCCCACCCAATGAGATTTGTAAGCAAAATAAGCATCTAAACGATGACATGACTAAGTGCTTACCACAGCAGGCTGTTTTGGGCACAGGATGGAGAAGGATTTTGCCAATTTCTGTTTAGCTTGGCAAACCCATGGCAAGTGTAATCACAGCAAATATATTCCCAAGCCAGATGACATACACAGTTCCACAGCTGATACAAAATGGGCTGATGAAGACTAGAGTATAATAAAACAAGTTGAAATATTCTGTGACAATGATAGCTTTGCATACTACTGCCCTCAAAGTATCCAAAGGATCTCACATTTCTTTCATAGATATGTATTAGTGAAGTCAAAAATGAAATTATATCCAATTTTACACACAGAAAATTTGATTTTTTTTTTAATGTCACAAAGGCTGATATTGCACACATTTGCTACAATAGACACTCAAAGAAATCAAACTCAATCATAGAACAGAAAGCAAGACATTATTTTTTAGCGTCTGCATTATGTGAGCAGGAGAAAGGAGATGATATCAACTTGCCAGCTGGAAATCAATAGGAACTTGGCCAACCAGCCTAAGGCTTTTTTTTCTGTTGTCTTCTCAGTTTACTAAAATAATAATTTGATCCCATGTGCTTCAGGAATACTGGACCTTTGAAGATCTGAACATTTAAATCCTGTGCATTGTAAAGCAAACATTTACGCACACATTTGGAAGTCCAAAGCATAGCATGCAATCTTTATCTGGTCAATCATCCTTTCTGTCATGTGCAACACATGACGCTGTGATCAATTCAGATATTCATGACTAAAATGGATTTGTTTTCCTTAACAAACTTTCTTTGTAGTTTTAACAAGTCACAAGTCCAGTTCCTCAGGCCAGAGGAGACTAAGAAGCCAGTATATGTATGGTTCATAAAAACAGTAAGAAAACTGGAAAATCATTGTACATTTCTGCCATGTGCTGACTTTGTGCTGTACATGTTTGGCTTTTACATATTAACCTATCTGTTCTGATACTTGAGTCTAATAGGGCCATCAGTTACCTGATGTCTTTTTAGTGTCATCTTCTTACCAATCTCAAATTGCAGGTGACAGTGAGAATACCTTAATTTACCACAGCAAAGGTCCTTGCTGCAGTGGGTCAAACCAAATACAAGGCTGCAAAGTATCAAAAAGCTTATTAGAACTCAAAGTAAAGTAAATTCCTCTCCCCTACTGTCTGCATGCCTTTGTTGTGAAAGACAGTCCTCAGTCAGGTTCTCCAAGCATGCACGCACACACATTTAGTGACTGCATGTTTTCCCTCTTTTCCTACCGTGGCTGAGGTAGTAGGCTGTAGCTCAGAAGCCTGACCAGACTGAATATAATTGTACAATTTTTAAACTGTAAAACTGTTTTTAAAATTGTAAAATTATTTGTAAAATTTTCAGCTATTTGATCTATAACAAACAAGTATAGATGCCATCCTTTGTTTTTCAGAACAAGAAGCAGCAGGTTTGTTACCTGAAAGGTACACAAAGTCCCAAAGAACAGGCATGGCAGAGTGAGCTGGGACACAGGACAGTCTTCGTCTCCCAGCTTGGGGCCATGCTCAGGGACTTACCACAGGCTGCCTTTCTCATGCTGCTTTACCCTTCTGTCCGGCCGATCATGTGCCATCAAACATGAGAGGCAAACATGTAAGGTCTTACCAAGACCACTCTAAGACTTTACAGAGGTACAGTCTAAGCCGTTTCTCCAAATTACAGCCGAACAAGTATAAAGTTTCACCTGAAACACCTTTCCCCATTGTGTATGTCCAGGTGTAACACAACTGTAGCTCAAGCAGCCTCCCAGCATCTGAGAATAGGATGTGTGTGAATAGTTCAGACAGCCTCAGCATTCCACAGGAGCTAGAAGAGCCTTATCCTTGAGTTTCTTCAAATAGAAGAAAGTTTGGGAGAAGATTAACATTGATTTTTAGGAAATATTGGTATAATGTGGAAGGAAGAAAAAAATGGCAAAAAGTTAATTAGATATTAAGAAGGTTAAAAGGGATGACCTAAAGGGGTAGACTGGTATTGATTGCTCACAAAATGATGGAAGGCTGATAGGGATGCCATTTGCCATGAGTATGGTAGCATAATTAAGGTCATTCAGTAAGAATTACATTAAACAGGCTTTGTCACACAAATATCATTAGATTAGAAGTTTAGGTGATAAAGTAAATTATACTGATATAGCAGGCTTTGACAAGCTATTTTACGTCATGGTGAAGGACCTTCTGTTTAAAAACAAGTATAGAGTTATAAGAAAAATAAGATGAAAAAACTTCATTAGAGTATCAAGTTCATCACCCACTTGCAGATTCTTGAATATAAAATGGATTTCAACTGAAAATTTGGTTTATACATTTCTAAACAGAAGTATTTCAAATGGTGTTGCACAGAATTTTTTATTCTTGGCTCAACTATGAGAAATACCTTTATTATTGAAGTGAATACAAAAGAATCACTGCAGCTAGTGTACAAACTCTGGCAGCATGCCAGAAGTGATAAGAATGGGTCAGCTCCACACAGAGGCTGTGGTGCTTGAAGTGCTAGTTTCATTCAAACAAAGAATATAGGTCAAACATCCAGATCTGGAAAAGCCGTATCCTGTAATTCAATGACCTAGAGAAGAACTCTGGTATAAGGGAAATACACAACTAAACTCATAACATGACTGTGTGATTATTAGGGCTAGTACGATCTTCAGATGTGTAAATAAGAATGAATCTGTAACAAGTAGGACAATTGTATACTGCCCAACTGAGATGAGCTAATTGCGATTTTTTTCCTGACATTCTTCATCAGAAAATTCAACATTCTCAGAGAGAGGTGAAGTTCAAATAAGAAAAGAATTTTAGAAAAGAAAATGAAGATGTTTTGATTTTCATTGCATTTCTCTTGTGTTTTTAAATATACATGATTTGAGTTCAAATTTAATATGCTTTTTGCATCTTTGGTGACATCATATATTAAAAATTTCAACAATAAAACCTTTTAAAAGTCAAATTGTAATGAAACATCTCATGTTTGCTGTAAGATTATTTTTGAGCATACAGTTATAGAAATTGTTAACGTCTTCTCTTTCTGTTCTGTTTTCGGAGAGAGAATTTCTGAAAAATCCATACCTTCTGTCAGCTGAGATTGTAATTCAGATACTGGAATCTGACTCCAATGTCAGTATTTAAGAATATAGGAAGCCAAGAAATGTTATTAACAAACCACAAGAAGGTTCCAAAGTTGGATTTCTTAAAAATACAGTTTTAAAATAAGGGTTTGGATGTTTCCTTAGCTTATTAGACCAAGAGAAGCACAACGAGATCTAACACGAAAATCACAAGCCAAAGGAATTCTAATCAAGGGAACATTTATTACCCATTGGAACAACTAAACTGGGATTACTGTAAATCAGTAAAATTTTGCAACCTCTAAGATGACATACTTTGCTAGAAGGCATGCTTGCAGCTCAGTTACAAACATAGGACTCAATACTGAATTTCTGCAGGGACGTCCTGCAGCTCGTACTGTGCGGGAGGTTCTCACAGCTCCTGGGTGTTGCGGTGAACTATGACCAACCCCAGGGTCAGCCGGATCAAGCGGACCCAAAGGTCCATTGGTTTGACGCTGCCACAGCCCAAAAGCCCTGAGCATTCTGTGAAAAATACATAAATCCGTGCCTTACCATGGCCGCAGCCCGCCCCACCCCTTATTTCTCGTACGTGGTTGTATTTCCAGAGAGTTCCGTGTTCTTCGGTTGTTAACTGGTCCTTGTTACTCCTCCCCGCCTACCCCTTCTCCCATTTGCTGTAATTCCTTCTCCCCGCCTCGGTAACACCCCCTGGCTGATGTTCCATTGGTTGCTGTGTGTTTTCCACGCCCAGAGCGTGGGAGTACAAGACTCCCCGGAGGCCACGCGGCTTTGGCTTTTCTCTGTGAATTTTGCTCCCTGACAAACCCCTTCCCACAAGGCGGTCCCTCCGCCTTTCCCTACCTCCTTGCGCGCCCTCGCCGCCGGTGGCCGAGGCGAACCCGAGCAGGTGCTTCGCCGGCCCTCCCGCACCACGGTCGGTGTCCGTCCGTCCTCGCTCGAGGCGGGCAGAAGATTGCTCGGTGCCCGGGACAGCGTGCTAGCTGGCACGGCACCGTAGCACCTGGGTTTAAGCCTATGAGCACGGGAAAAGAGAAAAAGCAGCACTCAAGTCACTGCTGTGGTCAGGCAGCTGCCTTCTGTAACCAATACATGTTCGCAAGAATGAACATCACTTACCAAAGGGCCTGATAGGGAGGAAGAGGGCCACGGTCTGCAGCGTGAAGCACTCACTGAAGACGAGAGATGATGTGCATAGAAGGAGATATTCTGAAACATGCACAGCCATACTACCTACAACACTACAGGCAAAGCACCCAACCTTTCTATGCAAGTGCTAAAAATAAAAAAAAATTAGCAAATTTTTTAAATTGTAATAAATCAGAGTATAGGGGAACTTGTCTGAACAGGACCCAATGAGCGAAATTAATTTCAGTCCACAACTCAGTGGTGTCTCTGGGGGAGCAGAGGAAGAGCTAAAACCTCAAGTACAGAGAACTAAAACAGAAAGAGAATCAACACATGCCCTGCTCCAACACACGGAACACTTGACATCACAAGAAAGACCCTTTCCCACACAGATCACCAGCACCTTGCTTTTCCTCCCTGCCAGTCAGTCTTTCTGCAAGTGTAACTGCAACCCCAGTTTTCTTTAAATATCACATCTGCCTGATAAATTGTTTCTCTTAAATCCATAGCAATAACAGCTTTACCTTACAGTTTCAGATTAAGAAACATGGCTAATCTTTGCATAACTCATGTTTCAGGAAAGCAGACCTATTAGTAAATACAGATCAAATTGTGAAACTGTGTTACAGTATAAGAAATCTTTCTTAATTTAGGTAAAAAACATTCTTCTTAGATCATATAGATCAATCATAAGCAAATTTTTTCCATTAGTATCAGATAAGCAATCATCTTCCTGATTTATTAGGAATTCAACAAATACAGCTAATCTGTATATACTCACCTCTCTCCAGCCCTAGACTGCAATTTCTCAGGCAAGAGACTGTCTTTTCCTGAATGTATGGAAAGTGTTCCGCTAAGTGTGGGCTCTTAAAAATATAAAATTATACTCTGATTTAACGGTGAAGTTCTTCTTCCAAAATCCCAGATGAGTAATGATATTCAGAATCTTGCTTTACATTTACCTTGTTTTATCAGGAGTTTCCTTCTAACAGAACACAACGGTAACCATACACGTCCTGCTCATCTACTCTTTCCCCATGCATTCACCATTGCTCAAGACAATCTCTCTTGCTCAAATGCTGTGGCAGAGATTCTTCTCTATTTACTGCTTCTAAGTCCTTTTTATTTTCTTTTGAAAACACAGTATCAGCCAGAACTTAAGAGGGAAGAACATCTTTGCAGAGCTGCTTATTGTGATTATGGCAACAGATGAAGCAATGAAATCATCACATGGAAAGAGAATATGCCAAGGAGCCTGCCAGCTCAGGGAAGAACAGAAAGAACTTCCCAGGCATGAGGAGACTGGATAGAGTTTGCTATAACTCAGGAAGTCACTGAATCAGCTAAAGCAAGGACTCACCTGAAAGAGCAGATATTGTTGGGATTTTTTAATTTCCTGTTTGCCTTTCCTAAGAGCTCTAAGTTTGCTCAATTAAAAACTTATTTTTTTAGTTTTTATTCAAATAAAGTTTGCCTTGTTTGAAATTTAAAAAAGGGGAAAAAACCCCATAAACTTTAGCCTAACTTTAGTTAGAATATAACATAATAAAAAAAAGACTGCCTGATGCAGAGTCCCATCAGGGATGGAAAGATGACTGCCCTTAGTGCTGTCCCCACCATGGGAGCAAGGAGGGAGGCTTTCACACTGGGAAGCTTCACTGCTGTCAGAAGTGGAGCAGTAAGTGTGAAAGAAGGAAGGGAGTGGAAAAATACAAGATATTTTGACTGGTAACAGGCCTGCTCACCTCCCCACACACCAAATGTCCTCCTGCAGGGAAGACAGGTGCAAAGGAGAACAAACAAAAGAGAATGAAGAAGAAAAGCAAAGAGCAGTCAAAAGTGAAATGAAGGATAAAGGAAAGCTGGGAATCATTACATCACTGGTAGCAAAAGAAAAAACAGAGCAACAACTACGCAAGAAAGTCTTTCCTTCCTATCATCCAGGTAACTCCATCATTCTAAACTGAGTCAATCAAGTTCTTGTGATACTGAGTCCCAGAGCAATGAGACAGCTATTGCTCTCATGAGATGATGTGAGAACACTCAAGTGACAAAGGTTGGAGAAAAATGTTCAACTGCAATTGGAAATGATATAAAATACACATCATGCATCAAAAGAAGCAGTCTTTCTTGAAAAAAATTGTATTTAAAAAAAAAGAAAATGGTATAAATGCTTAACTCCTTCTTAACCCTCAGCATCTGGATATGAGAAGTGCTTCTTAAAAAGTAGTTTCTAATGCCTCTGATCTCCCCATGAAAAATAAAAGTTAGAATGGGCCAATGCTGCAAGGTAAACACAGTTGCTGTTGTTGGTACAACTCCGACTTTTAACTTAAAAAAAAACCTAGTTCATACCAAAAAAAGAGTCACAACTGCCTTTTTCTTTAACCACAAAACTTGTCTTCATTTAAGTTTGCAGGATCTGCTGCCAGCTGAGATAAACTGTACCTCAAAAAGGACATTATAGTTGGGGGGGTGGAGTATAGCATCACAGTCTTTCTCTCCTTTTCTTCCAGTACATCAGCCAATATGTCCTCTGCGAACTGACCTGAACAATACTCAATAGCAAGTCACAGTTTTCAACGTCTGCATTCTTTTAGATGTCACTACTGTATACGTGTTTCCCAAAATTAAGTTGAGAGAATGTCATTAATTTAATACATAAAGCCAGGAGAAAGTAAAAATTACAAACACATGGCCAAAAAATTCTCAAGTTGGGAATCTAGGTTTGCATTCTCTGCCAGAGCATTGCCATATATGAGTTAGCATCAGAACAGAAGGATGTGTCACATGGGGTTCACCAGGGGTCTATTCTGGCTGCAATACATTCCAGTATTTACTCCATGATTCAGAGAGTGCATATTAAATTTACAGATGGCAAGAACCTAGAAGGAAATAAAACTATTGCAAAGGAAAAAATAGTCTGGACAAAAAACGGAAATAAAGTCTGGGAAAAAGAAAACAGAATGCACTCCAACAGGGACAAGTTGAAGATACTGTAAGAGCAAATGAACCATACAAATACAGAACAGGAAACAGCCAATTAGAAATCAGTTGTGTAGAAAAGAACCTTCAGTGATATAAAATAGAAGCCGAACAGAAGTCAACATCAAGCTATAACAGGTTTCTTAAGGTACCAACAGAATTATGCATAAGCCAGAAGACAGAATGCAAAATCTGTAAAAACCCTCTGCCCTGCAAGGCACAGCTGTGATACTGCCTTGTTCTCACAATACAAAAATAAATAAATAAATAAAAATTCAAGTGGGCCAACTGGAAGAAATGCATAGGAGAGTTGCAAGAACAGTTCCAGGAAACATGACCCTGGAGGAAACACAGAGCAGTGAGTTTTTGAGTCCAAACAACTTATGACTAAGACATGACATGCTAACAGCCCTCAAGCACATATAACACTGCTGCAGGGAGAGATCGAACAGTTAATTTCCTACATTCATCCAGGAGAAGGAAAAAAGTAACAGGCTTAGATTTTAATAGCAAGGTTTCCACCTCAAGCCAAGAGAATTTTCTGTTGGCAAGAATAACGAAATGTAGAAATGAACTGCCTGAAGAAGAGGCCAGACAAACCTTCCTTGAAAAAGTCAACTGACCTTGCCTCAGTGTACAGAGAGACTCCACTTCTTCCTTGCACCCCCACCATTCTCAGCTTGCCTAAATATTGTCAGAAGAAGAGTTAACATCCTCCATCCTCAAAAGCAATCTCTTCATCATGACCAGCTGGCCTCTTTCACAGATTAAAAAATGATGCCTTGCTGTGTTCCTGTTTCTCACCTTCCCCAGATGACCACACAGGCTGTACCAGGTCCAGAGCGGCTGCCTCCCCTCTCCAATACACTGTACATGTGCCCGAGCTGTCTCTGCTTTCCCTGAGCAACGCTCTAGAGAGGACACAAAAGCCTTTACAGATGATTAATAGCTACCTTTCAAGGCTTAATGATTTGGCTAAGAAACTACATCTTATAGATCAGTCCAGATAGCTAATCTAGATCTTGGCCAGCTTTTTTCTGCTCTTTCCAAGAGGTAGACTGAATATTCAGCTCAACATCTCTCCTGCTTTCAGTCATTTTTCTCCATTATTAACCACCTATTCAGACAACTATTTCCAAGTTGCACCACTTTACTCAACAGACCATCTCCAGCACATTACCAATGGGTAAGCAGAGAATAAACCTTAATCAAAACAGTCACTAAAGACTCAGAAACAATTCAGGAATTAGTCCTGTTTTACAGTTCTGTGTGTTCTGTTTTCCAGTTTTCAGCTCTGCAATGATGAGACTGCATTTTATCTAAGGGAGAACACACCATTTTACTACACGTTAGGTAATGTATACAATTCCAAACAGCAGAAGTTCTTTCCTTCTGTTGCTGGAAAAAAAGATGAATAATAATGTTAAAATTAGTTACAGCCAGTATGTGGTAGATGGACTGTTGCCATATGGTGGTTATGTAAATTAAATGACAAAATAAGGATCTAGCATTTATAAGCAACTTCTGCACATTTCAAAAAACCCAGCCTGCCTGTGAAATACCTATGAGCTCCCACTTATGGGAAGAGATGACATCAAAAACTTGGGTTTTTTCTGAGACTCTGAACAATTATTTCAAGGAAAACATAAGAAGCCTCTTATTTGCCTAACATACAAAGAACATCAAGTCCAATCACCACTCCTGTGCATTACACAAAGTAGTCTTGTTCTCCAATTAAGCATCTATTTTCACTTGGTAAAATTACGTCCCAACACCACATCATTGTGTTGCCTGTCTGGAAAGGTGCCTGACTGTACTTCGTGGATGACTTAAATGCCCAAACTTAGGAAAAAATGATTTCTCTAAAAGCTGTCAAAGCCACCTACTTTTCCCCTTGTCTAGACAGGGAATTTAGGACCACCTTTAGGAATCCTGATACTCTATGTGCTTGTCATTGAAACATAAAATGCGCGGACAGCTGGGCAAGATCAAGCACCAGTGCTCAGTAAACTTTAAATATGTTCAAGAGGCAGCATTTCAGACTCCATGTGTAACTATCATGGAGAAAAGTGTATTTAAAATATTTAATTTTTTTGTGATTTCAGCAGGCAGGGGCAATAGGTATCAAACAGATAATTGGATCAGAAATCCAAAAACAGTTTCTTCTAAAGCTAGGTCTCTATTTTAAAAGACCAGCTCTCATTTCTCAGGTTATACTGAAAGCATAGCTGCCGCTGTGAAAAATAAAAGTCAAAATTAATTATGGTATATAACAGCTTTGTGAATCCTTGACATACAGCACAGATTAGATTCCAGACTCCTACTGTCCCACCACACAAAAGCATTAGTATTTTTTCTTCTAACCATATGCACAGAGGCTAATTAACACAAAATCCTTTTGCCTTACTGAAAAAGGAGTCTTCAGGCTTTATTAGAAGAACAGGAAAGCAATTAACTAAAGATTAAAGGGGCTCCATCTGCCTGAAGCATGATAGAAATTGCCGAAAAGAGCAGGAGACAGGTAACAGAGGATATAACAAAGGGGGGGGGGGGGGGGGAAGAAGGAGAGAATGAGCAACAGAAGGTTAATATTAAAATCACAACTGGAGATCTTTCTCAATAACCTGTTGGAAGTCAGCCAGAGGGGATAACTGTAATGTAGGCACAAGCTTAGGCAAATGTCTATGGACTCTGTTCAGGTCAGATTACCTGATCATAATGGTCCTTTCCAGCCTAATAAATCTAAATTACACATGTATGAAGACAAAAGTGAATACGAAGCACAAAATCAAGGAAAGGTTTAAATCTGAGTTAAACTAAAACCCTTACATTATTATCACGATAGCAAAAGGGATACGTAAAAGGCACTAACTCTATTCTTCACATCTCTAGCCAAGTATTTATCCCTCTATCAGTCTTCACAGGAAGTGCTACATCTCACAGGGAGTAGCTGCTTGGCATCTTTCTAAAAAAAGACTACAGGACAACTCTGCCAAAACGATCATCCTCTTTGACTCTCCTGTCTTAGGGCAACACTGGGTTTGTAACATATGATCTCCCCATACGGATTTCTAGCACCGGAACATTATTTAAAAGCCATAAAAGTCGCACAATTCTGACTGAGTGGATCTACCAAGTTATATTCCGGCACAGGAGGTGGAAGGCTCTAGACTCATACAACCAGTCCTTTTGCCCTATGACAAACTGCAGTACATCTTAACTGGCTTACTTCTGTCAACACAAAAGTTGGCGTGTATCTGAAGTCTTCCCTTGCAGTGGGTACTACAGGGTCAAGAAAGGTCAAAAAGGGAGGTATGAACGCATTTGAAAGTCAGTAAGTCTCGGGGGGTCCCAATGTACTGCTAGAGTTATCAAAGGTCCTGTCATGAGCACTGATATTACATTACATATTAGATCTACTTAAAAGTCCATTTTGATGGAAAGATGCAAATGTGAACCACACCAACAAACATATCATATGGCTCCTACAACACCATGGGTGGATTTATCTGCCTAGAGTTCTATGAGAGACCACATCCAAAAACGGGTGCTGTTGTGCACCTCACCACGACTCACATGTTCTCAGTGACTGGAGGGAAAGCTGACACCCCAGAGCTTCTCAGGGACCATCAAAACCCAAGAGTTCCTTAAGGATAGTGACTAGTCCAGTGGATCAGCTGTCAATGAAACCATGACAGTGAATCTGGCAGGTGCAGCATCTTGTTAATTCTATTTCCCCTGCAGACAAAAACAGTCTGTATGTTGGATGAACAGCTTCTCCCTAATGATTCTATCTGGACATCACTGATATTACAACTGATATTACCAGAATCACAACAATACCTAAAAGAAGAGCCTATTCTTATATCAATTCTCTTTTCTCTTGAGACAAAACAGAATTTAATAGAATAGTGTCATCTTTGTTAAAAATTTCAGGGCACCACTTATAGATAAGTAGTTTACTTGACTGCTGTTTTTAGCTAACACAGAAAGATCTGCAAATCCCAAGTGAACAGAAAGGACTGAAAGTTCGTGGTGGTACTGGCAGCATTTCACTCACCTTAAGAATACACAGACTGCAGTAGGAAAACAAATTAATCTAGCATCGATGCAACTCAAACACCTTCCTGTGCTGTCAGATGTTTGAGACATCTGGTTGCTAGGTGTATGCTGTAATTGCAACAGCTGTACAGAGACAAAGCGAGGATGGATATGAGGATGAAATGATCCTCCAACTAAAATTCTTCAGAGCCAGGAGCATACTCCTTACAGAGCTGAAGCTTGAGCTACTTGCACACCTCAAAGCTTATAAAGAGCAATAGATATGACCTGGTTGAAAGGGGCTGTCTGCAAGCAGACATAAACAAAAGGCCGAAAGAGTAAAAGAATTCCTGGGAATAGCAAATAACACATCTTTCCTTTTTCTCAGAAAGGGTCACAGTGTCAAGGAAGCTGGCTGAGATATTGCATTAGTTGCAGGTACTGCAGGCAACGAAGAGCTGGGGTACAGCAGGAACACCCCAGGAAGCAGCACAGGAGAAGCTGGGAGCTTCATGACACTGGTGAGCTAGGCAGTCTCCTCACTGACTTAATGCACTCTCACAGTACCCATGCAGTGCTAAGTTTTGGTGTGCAATTTAGGCATTCAAAACTTCTGGATGTTCAGAATTGCAGATAACCACTGCAGAGAGCTCGTTTGCAGCAAACCCATTATTTCACATAAACATTGCACTGTGTGTATCCAACAAATCTGACACAAAGGGCTACAGAATGCTTGCACATGTGAATGGGTCCACAGACAACTGATTGGCACCCACGCATTAAGTCACGTATGTCCTGAAGAGGTCTGATTTGACTGTGTACGAACAAAATAACCAAGCTCACTGCAGATAAGTTTTAATTAGTATACATAAACATTTCTTTCCAGACAGAATTAGAAGCTGTGAAAATGAGGGGCTCTGATGTGCCACTACTGGTTTTAGCCACCATCCAAGACACAGAACAGTCATTATACTGTATACTGACCTGCACATACCTCATAATAGCTACCAACAAAGTATTGTACTCCCTGCAGTTACTGCTCAGAATATGAGATACTGAGATATTTTCCATTTTGAAGAACAAACAAACAACAGTAACAACAACAACCACCTCAAGACAAAATAATACACCAAAAGCACACAAATGCTCATTTGGAAAACACACTACCTGCTTTTTAATTAATATTATTCTCTTTCTTTTGGCAGAAGATTTGTTAACTTGAAATTAAGTGGTTGTCTTTACCAAAAGTATAGAAGAGATGGTATCTATCTGTAGATATGACCCATGTTTCTCCTTTCCAAATGATAAGTCTGGGAATAGAATAGGATTCAAGGTCTGAAAACAACATGTTTACAGGTGTTAAATAACATAACAAGGCAGAAATTTCTATTTACGATGTCTTCCACCATCCCCAAGATAAAAGTTTCTGCATTTTAAAAGGTGGAGGTAATTTTGTGTTCAGCATTTTGCCTTTTAAATATGAAGCTAAGTTAAATGAAGCTTAAAGGAGGTAAAAGACATTAGAAAAGTACAATTCCTCTCTTGGAATTCAGTAAGGGACTAAATAACAAAAAAGGAGCTTAAGTGCTATTGAGCTGCACAGGTTTTCGATGTGTTAATTTTGAGAGATCATCTTGGTAGATGACACCTAACCCTGCTACAATGCATTGTCCTCAGCTATTCCACAGCCTTGGGAACAAAGAGCAAGTGCAATCAAGCAAACCTTAAGTCTTCATCCTTACAAACATCATTCAAGAATTTCAAATGTCACAACCTACGATCTGCTTACAGAAACCCCATTAATGACTCATTCCTGTGTCAAAGGCCTAAGGCCAGTCTTTCCACGGTAATTTCTCTTCGCTTTTTGAATATCCACCTTTTTTCCTAAGGATGTGCTTACAGAAGGAGGCCGCACTAGAAGGACACAGTTGTGGGTTCGCTTGCCATGTGCCAGCCCTTGGCGAGGTCTCTGCGGTAGCAGGCTGCCTGCCGCCACCTCGCACACCGCACATCGAGTCTCGGGAGGCGGAGACAGGGAAAGGGAACATCCGAAAGGCCTTTGTTGGAAACAGTTACGATACAAACTGCAATCACTGATTTTCATTCGCTTCTCCGAAAGTCATAGCAGCAGCTCAGGCGTTGCAGGGTGACTGCCCACCTCACCCTTTCCATCCCAGAAAAGGACCAAGGTGTGCTCCAGGCATTGTTGGGTTTCCTTGGCACTGACTCCCCACGCATATTTAGGCTCCCTTCACAAAAGCCAGTGCAAACCTCAAAAATCTTATTCTTCACCAGCCCTGAGCTGGTGAGGAATAGATTTTCTTTCCATGGAAAGAAAATCTTTCTGCTTCTCTGCTTGCATTCACCACTCCAAAAGTGGGATTTCTTCTGGGCTCAGGGTCTTCTGACTCCTCTTCCAAAGTCTCCCTGGTCCAGGGAAGAGGAAGTGGCATTATGGCAGTGTACAGTCACAGCCTAATAAAAACAACTACAGCCTTGCTGCCCTTCCTGTCCACACACAAAACACTTGCCCAAAGCATTTCACTCTTTATATCAAGGCAAAGACAAAAAAGTTTTTTAAGGCTATGAATACTGTAGGAATTATCCTGTTCCTCTCACATGCACTTAGTATAAAGCAGTTCAAACAAATGCACCAGCCTCAGGTGCTTTCATGAGTCTTGCCATAGTTACCTTTTTACTCTTATTTATTTTTTTTATTTATCGATTCATTTATTTTTGCTCCAAAGTTAGAGAGTGTAGCTCCAAAGGCAGCAAGCCCCTCTGGAGCAAAGAAACCAAGATTTGGTAATGATTGGAATTCAGTTACATGTTACCTTCAACCTCTCCAAACAACAATTTAATAACTAAGGAGAAAACAATCCAAGAGCACCAAACCTCAAATGAAAAAAAGAAAAAAAATAAAACCCAACACAAGAGAAAAATAAACACTTCACTTCTAATTCAGGCACACAGAAATAGGGAGAAAATAGGGCTGGACAGGGCCTGAAGTTCTCGAGCCATTTATCAGGTGCCTAGTTCACGGAGAGAAATATTACTTCTGGCAGCTGTTTTTCTAATCTATTTTTAAAGGCATAAATATAAGAGGATCCACATTGGTCCTGCCTCGATTTCTTCCTGCTCTGCCTTGTCTTTTTCAAAACCACCCTCTAGAAGCCTCAAATTCCGAACTCCCAAAATCAGTGGTGTTTGGATCACCTCACCCTCCAGAAAAAAAAAAAACCAAAACCACCTACCCAACACTATCAAATGTCAAGCATTTTTAAAGCAGCTTTCAAAACAGAAACAAAAAATTCTACTTTAAAAATTAGGGGTTTAAAGAAGCTAACGTGATAAGCACATAGATAATTCAAGATAACCACAGCCAAACAGTAAAACATTAAAAATTGAACTGGGAACTACACAGGTTAGTAATAGAAACATAAAAATGACAGCAAGCACCTCCCACAAGGGAAGAGACATTTTATGAAAGAATAAGGTAATTGTCTCGTAGCTGTGCTAATGTAGCTATCAAAGCTACGTAATTTTATCCTTTCCTTTTTTAACAGAAACTAACTCACACTTAAGCCTTACCCCTCAAAAACTGTTTAAAAATATATTAGGAATTCTACTACTTTTGGATTATATTGTCCTGTATTATACTGGTGTAGACAAACAATCTACTGAGATGAGAAAATTAGCTCTAAGATAAAAAAACATTTTTTTTTTTGCTTTTCAAGATGCAGAAGTATTTAGTCTGTTACCAGTCGTTTTGAAGCCAAGAATGCTAATAGTTTGCTGGCCATTTCCAACCACCATGGGTCAGTCAGTCCACAGCTGTGCAGGCACTCAGAGTTTCAAAGGCATCCTCCATGCTTCCCAGTACATTTCTCTAAGACGAAATTTCCTTCTGAAAGTCTCACTCAAAACATAACTGAGTACCTGACTCTGCACTGCTGCGATTATTTGCTTGCCTTAACATTCACAGAGAGATAAAACAAGGAAAACAAACATCCTACCACTGCACACAGGTAAGTAAATTGTAAACTGAAAGACAGCTTACTGAAAACAAAAATTTGAAAATATGTCTTCAAAGTGGAATACCTTCAGTATCACCTTGAATAGTAGAAAAGCAAATTCTGAAGTTAAAATCATGAAATATAATGATAATTAAATGATAATATGATAATTAAACAGTAACTCAGAATAGCAAATGCCAGATGAAGTACAATTTATGAGATGTTTGCATGTTGTTATACTGCAAAAACAATGACTTGCGCAAATTGAGCTGATTCCAGCCTGAGCTTCAGGACATTACTGAGACATAAGAAAACAGTCCCTCCAATCTTTTCAGCGTCAAAGACCATTTTTACAGTGCCTAAGTTGTTTGCATATGCAAGTGTTCCTTGAGGAAGCAAATGGCAATATTTATGTACAGAGATTTAATAAAAAAGACCCAAGTCACAATCTGTTCAGTTCTGAGCAAGGTCAACAAAGTCATGCACCTTGTTTTCCTCATGTATACTAATGGGAACAAGTACTCTGAAACAGCACAGACACCCGATCCTGAGCCTTGTGAACCCAGCCACCACCTAATGTACTACCACTTTGACACCATGCAGAGAAACGTCTCACTGAATTTGGAAAGCCATTATCACTTTTATATCTGAGACAAACTATTGATCTCTTTATCTGCCAATATCATGAATGTATTTTTGATGGAAAATGCATCTTTACATATTTAAAGGATGACGTGTCCATTTTAGGCCTGTTCATTCTTAGGTAGTTGTTTCTTCAAAGAGAGGGTAGCAGTTGAAATTTAGATGGATGTTATGAAGGAAACTCATTACAATTTACACATCTATTTCAGTCTAAGATTCTCCCCACCTGCCTTGCCACAAGACAGTAACTTCAAACAACCCCTTTGTTTGCTGCAGAAAGTCACAAGCTGAGAACTGTAAAACCACAACATCCTGGAGAAGAAAACATCTGAGCAACAGAGTGAAAAAAATGTAAGCACATGTACATGTCAGATCTGCTGCAAACCCCAGACTGTGCTTTTTGGTCTCTGCTGTGCCACCGAGCCCACTCAACTCTTTCAGATAACATCAACAGCTGTGGAAGATCATCAAAGCAGACTGTTTTGCCCCTAATAAAGGAGGCTCAAAAGCTCAGGCTCAAAGCACGTAGGTAATGTGAAAGAGCAAATTCAGCTCAGCCAAGAGAGCTGAACCAGCTAGCACTGGAAAGGCCTATGCTGAGAAGACAGACCAGGTACATCCGAGCTGCCTTAGACTGAAATGGCAGGAAAGCATCAAAACAAAAAAACACCAGCATTATCAGATGCTAGCAAATGTAGTGCAGGGGATTACCGACACAGAGAACCTCAATCCTACCTATAACTGAGGCAAAACCACCACAAGATCTACTTCTTAAGAGTAACATTAGAGCAAGATGAAAAAGCACATTCTCCTCACCCATCCAGACTTCGAAACAACCATGGCAATGCAGTGAAACAATACATCGTGTCATCTGTTTTGCAGAAAAATGTATTTGGTCTATGTGCTATCAAAGTCTCAGGTGATCTTCATTCCCCACTAAATCTTCCAAAGTCAATGATATTGTTTCCTCATTTGAGACATTATTTCAAGTATACAACAACTCTATTAAGATTACCAGTATCTTGACAATACCCAAAGGGATGAATGAACCCAAACAATCCTAGCTTTTCAAATTACATTCCCCTTTGTGTCTATGAAATTACTACTTTAAGACGGTAACTGATGGATACTGTGAAGCAAGCTCCCTAAAAAAAGGGAGCTAAAGCGTATTCCACATCACTCACTTCCCCTTTGATGCCCTTTTCAAGATGGGCAGAGAACCTTTATACCCAACCAGCAGTCCCCCTTGCCAAGTCTCCTCATTAGTACAAACACCACAGCTTCTCCACCAATAAAATCACTGAGGACCTGTTCTCTATCCTTCATCCTCCAAACAACACACTGATCTACCTTTGTGGTTAACCAATTGTTCTATTTCAGTATTCAGCAAAAGGGAATGATGTAAAATACCTACCCACAGTTCTTTCAGCCACCACTCCAAACTGACCCCATTTTCTAAGTACTTCAAGCACCTGACCACTTACACAAATACTTCACACAGTAGATTTTAGTTCATCTCAAGAGAATCCAATCAAAAACAAATGGTGGTAATGACCATTAACTATCTAAGGTACAGATTTCTTTATTCTCCTATAAAACTGAGGAAACCAACCGCTACAAGGACTTCAAGCCCTGAAATCTAACATCTCAGACAGGAAAGACAAGTAAAACATAAAACCAGAAACCACTCTAAAAATAAAGACAAAAAAAATAAAACCAGGAAGACCGACACCCTCAGCTGAGAGACAATTAAGATGATTCTGAGACTCACGCCAGCATATTTACACCTTAGCAAGCCTGGTGCCGCCAGTATGGGAGATTGTTGGTAATGTCATGTCCCTGAAAGCTAGCCTCTCAAGCTACTTAGCATTAGAAGACATGCATCACTTTAAAAAAAAATACAGACTTGCATACAAAATGTTTAGATCATTCCAAGTTTTCTGTAAAGTAGCTAACATTCATTCTAAATAAAAAACTCTTCTAACAAGACTCAACATTAATTCTGAAGGTCCACTAAAGACCCTCTATTTGTCTTTGGCTAGTGTAAGTGAAACGAGCCAAACCAATGTGCCCCATCAATGATGCAAGACTGCATCTTAATTAAAAACTCATATCCAGTGTGCTGGTGAGCAGAAAGCATACCTTTGAAATAGGAGTAACTTCATCTTCACGTATTTCAAGATACAGATTACACACTTACCCAGAACAGACACCAGAAACCACAAGGATAAATTGAGAAAAGAACAGTTATTCTATCCCTATGTCTGCATTTTAATTTTCCATTCTTCATCTGCAGGCACTCAGTAATATGACTTAAAATGCACTTACATTAATAGCCTAATGTCGTCTTTTACAAAAGAATTAACAATGGTTATGGCAGTTCTTTTTTATATCCAACCATGAAAACAAGGAACCTTCAGCAGCCATCAATGTTATTTCCAATGGAAAACTAGGTAATCCTATTTTCTTGTAAAAAAAATCCCAGGATAGCCTATCTTCTTCAATATTTTGTTCTAAAAAGGTAACAACAACCAGAGTTCCTCAGTTAAGAAAGAGATTCCTTTACAAGGGACAAAAGGCAGTGTTTTCTAAAAATATAGCAAGGGTTGACCACCAGTGTGAAGTGTTCACTCCACAAGTCCCAAATTTATAATTAAAAAAAACATTTATTACAACATAATATTACAAATAACTAGCTTCAATGATCAACAAATAAAACTTTACAAAATGCAAACAATGTAATTTCCAACTGTGGAGTGACAGATATCCCAAGTGTACAAACACAACATCTTTTTGTTTATGCCCACTTAAAAATCATTTCCAGTCTGCTTTATTTTCCATCAAATACAGTACATTTATCCAAACAAAAGCATGTACATTCAATATAGAACATTTTGAGCAAAGCTACAATCTTAGTTCCCATTCACAGTATTTTTAGTGCAATGCACTAACAGGCCCAAATAGTTCTCTATCCATAAAAGCATTTTTACTCCTGATCTTGTGATCAACATTTAGATATATTTTATACAAAAAGTATACATGAACACGAGGCACCTCCCTAAGTAAGGGAGTGAACCAATATAAAAAACATGGTATTTCTTCTGATGTACAATACCTTTCAAATTGTAGCAATTTGACACAAATCACTAAACAGAATATTTTCTAAAAGGTAAAAAAAAACCAAACAAACAAACAAAAAAAACCCAAACAAAAAAACCAAAACAAAACCCATGATCGCATGAAACCTGCCAAGAACTTCATAATGGTAGGCATGCAACTGTTTTACTACAATCTTGACTAAAAGGTTAAAAAAAAGGTATCTAAAACATTTTCCAATTACACAAAGTCAAGTGCTACCCATAGTGGTCATATATGATTTTGAGAGAAAATATATTTTGAGTTTCTCCCAAACTATCCTCCCTTTTTATTAATATTTAATGAAATAAGCTAACATTATAAGTGGTTGTGCACAGATTGTCTATAATACATCAGCAAATATTCACTACCTTCATATTAACATTAGTGTGTTGATCTTTTAAAAATAAACTGAAAAAATAAACTGCAACTATCATTAAAGTGCTTGTGTATAATTTTTTTTAAAAAATTAAAGAATAGAGGAATGTGGATATTGTCGTAAACTTTCTAGATGTTTACAAAGTTTTTCTATGAACCACATATGGAAACAAATGGAGGTCTTTGAAGTAACTTCAGCACAGTGAAATTCAGAATGTCCTAGAACTGGGAAATTATGAAAAAGTCAATATGAACAAACTGAATTTATGGCAAATACTAAAAATTAGTAGAATTCAGCCAATACACACTACACTGTTTGCTCTTATACATTCATTTGTAATAAATTTAAACCAGTATATTACACAACATTTACCAAAGTAGGATATCACATCAAAGTTTGAGTTGTCCATCAATTAACACTACCAGGGAGGACCAGTATGCCTGGATGATGAGTTTTCTGAAGAGGACTTCCTAAATGAGGAAAAAACACCTTCTTCCGAAGCTGCTGTTCATCAACTTGTCTCTAGTGGACTCTTACTTAATTTCAGGAAGTTTGCTCTATACTGTGTCAAATTACAACTGCAGAGAGATAACTGCTAATTTAGAAGCACGCGCATTTCATTTTAACTACTTCAGTGTTTTGGGAAGTGGCACTGTCCTACAAGCAGTCAGAACGGTTATTAATATAGTAAGAAAAAAAACAGCTTATGAAAATATTTCCTCCTTATAGTACCATTATCAAGAATTAGCAGTTCCAACAACAAACTAAAGTCTTTTTCGGTCAAATGAACTTCAGACTTTCCGAACATCATTTGAACCTATCTGAAGAGAAATGGGAATAAATTAATACTTTGAGTTTACCCATATAATTCTGTTTTAAACTACACAACGTAAATAATTTATAAGGCTAAATTTTTAATTCTTATTCAAAATGCAGAAGCCACTCCTCCTCTAAAATTCAGCATATTTCAGGATCCAACTCAATTCATTTTTGAAGTTACGTCTAATTTGGCCAGGATTTGTTAGAAAGTCACAAAAGCACCACATCACAATTTAACATAACTAGGTGGTCATTCACTATGAAAGCTGAACTCAAATCAAATCACCTCCTGGAAAACAGCATTTCAGAGTTGAAATACAGAACAAGGCACATATACTTAGTTTCCTTTTTACCAAATATGCGAGAAAGATGGTTCTGAATAAGGATGTTAGAAATCCCTACAAGTATCACTACAGTCTCTCTTCATGATATTTTTGTACAATCCCCAACCTTCAGGCATCAGTTGGTTATTCTGAAATACAAACTGACGGTATGCAAATATTTTCTTTTTTAAAAGGTCTTCTAAAAATAGGCCAACTTTAACATGAAGGCTATGGAAAACTGAGTAACTACAAACACAACCTCTCCAAGTGTAAAAAATTCCCAGAGTAGCACATAAGCGGAAGTTTAGAAAATTCTAAGCCAGACTTCAATACATATTGATGCCTAAATCAAAAACTTATGATAAGATTTGAACAATTTAAAAAAATAAATGACCACAAGTCTCCAAACCCGGGCTTATATAAAAAAGCACTAAAAGAATGAAATGCTAAATTTGATGACTTCAATGGTGTTTGCAGGCACCTAACCCATAATGATTTTAAATCAAAGCAACTAAGCAACCAAATTACACAAAAAAAACCTGTTCTATGCACTTTTGTTGACAGTGTGTAGGCAATACACATTAAAATAAAAATTTAAGTTTACAATGCTAATTTCAGTAAGTTCATAGAGATTTTTTTCTGTTATCAGCTTTTACTTTAGTACTTTTAGTACTTCTTCAAGTGGTCACAGCAAAGTTAATTAAATGAGTTAAGTTATTCAAACCAAACAAAATTATTGTTAATTTTTTTTAAATTACTATTTTTAAAATGTATGTATAGTAACTTGATTATAACATATGCCTTAAGACAGTTTAAAGAGTTGACTCAATACAGCTCAATCTAAATTCCATCTTCCTGCAATGACAAATTTAGATTTTAACTCTAGCAAAATGCTAAAAAAAAAAACCAAAACAAAACCAAATTTGACATCTATTTTTGCATTTAAGCCACTAAACCATAAAATCTATGGGAAAATATGTTTTCAACAATAAATCAACAACAGCAAAAGAAAGGCAGTGGTATTGTTGGGGGTTTTTTTAAAAAAAAAGAAAAAAAAAGACAAAACACTTTTTCTTTTTCCTCACCAGACAACAGCTTTAGATCTTGTACTTCTGCCTTTGGTTTTACTTTCTTCAGGTGAATGAGATACATTTGCTTTGTGGGTTTTCTTATGATGTTCTAGAAAAGCTTTTCTGGCAAATGCTTTCCCACATTTATTGCATCGGTGTAGAGAAAAGTTTTTTGTTACTTTTACTTCAATGCCAACATCAGCTCCTTCATACTTTTTATTGGGAGAATTACAGGTGACATCCTGTTTTGAACCAATCTGTTTTGTTTCATCCCTCTGAGAGCCTCTTTTTGTCACCTTATTTAAAACAAGATCAATTGGTTTCTTTATTGCTCTTATTTCTAAACTTGCAGTTATCTTCCCAAGGTAGCGTGGTGACTTTTTATGAACCACAGTTATGTGTCTTATCACATCACGCTTGCGACGCGTTTCGTAGGAGCAGAGTGGACATCTGTAGTATTTAACATAAATATTATTTCCATCTGTGTGTAATTCAATGTGTTTTGTTAAATTCTGTTTAGAAGTAAATTGGCGCTTACAGAGTTTACAGTAAAGCTGCTTGAAGTCAAAGCCAGCTGAAAGTTTTGGCTTCCTAGTTTTTTGCTGGCCACCTGCAGCAGATGCATTGGTTGATTTAGGGGTTGATTTAGTGGTTGATTTGCAGGTTGATTTAGCGGTTGATTTAGAAGTTGATTTAGGGTTTTCAGGGTCCTGTTTAACTTTATTTTTCTGTGCTGATGGTGTGTTCTTTTTCTCATTTGAATGATTTGTTCCCTTTAATTCATTGTGTGGAGAAAGCGCAATGGAAGGGGGTGAAGGTTCTACAGAATCTGCTGGTTCAACTTTTATTTCTGTGCCATTGGCAGTATTGTTGGGTCCTTTCTCTCTTTTAGAGTTCTTTCCAGAAAGAGTTATCTTGTGAACAATTTGCATATGCCTTTTCAGCATTATTTGTGAACTATATTTTCTCTTACACAGAAGGCATTTGCATGCACTTAAATTGTATTCAGCCTTTGAAGACGACTTTTGTTTTCTGGTCTTAAAAGATTTTTTAGCAGAAACTGTATCCAAGAACAAAGGTTGCCCAGGCTTTGTAGCTATATCAGGAGTAATGGAATCCCTTCTTAATCCTCTATGAACTTCATCAAAATGCCTCCTTACGTTGGCTTTTGTAGCAAATGATTTATAACACACAGGACAACTTCTACCTAATGTTACGAGAACATTCTTATTTCGTCCTTTTGCAGAGCACTGGTTTGGTTTCTTTTTTGTTTCTATGTACTTCTTTAGCTCTTCCATCTTTTTTTTGTGTACTTTTCGAATGTGCCGGCGTACACTGCGTCTTGAATGAAATTCCTTCCTACAGAGGCAACAAATCAACTGGTGGCCATAATCAGAGTTATCCAGAGAGTCCAAGTCAGGATTTACTGCTGGTGGCTGTTCTTCAGGAGTAGATACCACTTTGTTTGTAACTGGATCAGCAGGAGGTAATTCTACAGACTCCCCAGGTGGGACTGGGGCTGGAGCTGAAACAGTCTTGGGTTGCTCAGTGCTGGGTTCTTGTATCTGTACCGGAGCTTGATCAGGGGTATGACTACTTTCTGTGTTCTCATCTGGGCTATCAGTCCTTGACACATATTGGAATACAGCATTTTGATTAGTTTCTATAGGTTCCAATGTAATTATATATTCTTGCTTATCTACCCTTGGATAGATTGCTTCAAGAAGGTCATTTATGGCTTGACTCTGCTTATCTTTTGTATCTGGGAGGTCTGTGAAAAGAGGAAAAGGTATTTTTTAATGATTTGGTAATTTTCAATTATTTAAATTTCAAAGTAGCTTTTAACCACTATGTGAATTCAGTCCCCAAATTTCCACAAATCCTCTTTTGTACTCTCTGAACACTCAGAGGCTTTGAGTAATCGTTACAAGTTGCCTTTTTATTAAAAGCCAACATCGGAAATAACCCTTCCGGCGTGCTAATGTGAAAGCCACCTGAACTAAAAATTTGTATAACTGGAATTAAGCTGGTCTTTAAAAAACTGTATCAATTGCAAAAATAACATCATTCAACTAAGCTTGTTCTGCAGGTGTGCAACTAAGCCTGAAGTATCATTAGAAACCGATTTTCCTACTGTGGGATACAGGCACTCTCAATAAAGGGACCTAATTCTGGAAATAAGCTCTCTCTGTGAATTCTGAACAATCCTTACCAAAGAATGAAACATCTGTGTAACCTGAGCATTGCATGAAGATATAAGTAGATAATATTTTACAGGTCTCAGTAATATTCTCTTTTTAAATGTCAAATTACTTCAGTGCTCTAGTTCCTAGTGTGATACTTGAAGCATCTGCACTGGCACAACTAAGAAGCCAGGGTCCTACAGCAAAAAGGTGAGGCACTGAGATGACACAGTTCAAATTATTGTGAATAATTTTAAAGATGTGAGTCCTGGTAACAGCTAATTAAAAACCCACACTTAGTCAGAGTTATTCCTTCCATGCACCCAGCAATACATGAAAAGTGTCAGTACAAGAAATATGCTGTTTTGTTGCTCCAAACCCATTTTTTAACACTGAATTTTTAACAGCTTTTGCAGTCAGTTTCAAACGGGCCTATCTATATAGTTTTTACCAAAAGTAAAAAGTCCTTCCTATTTTATAGCACCTTTTAAGACTACTTCGTGACTATACTGACTGAGTGCATGTCAAAAAACTTAGCAGGGAATAGTCTTTGGAATTTTTCACCATGGGGTGCTGAACTTCTATTCCTGCCTCTTGTTCACTATCTTTTATTTATTGAAAAAAACTCCCACTTACTTCAATAACTATACTCAATTTTATATAAAGCACAAATACTTATACAGTTTTATTCAGACCATGTAGTATTATTCCCTTCATTTGCACCTCTCACACTGAACAGTGGAAATTATTTTATTTGTATGTTACTTGTATGTTATTTCATATAACATATGAAAGTTAATCAGAAAGTTAAATGAAAACTAGAATGTCAGGAGCTGGACATGAAATCTTTCCTCAGGATAATCTTACTTTGCTTAGAAAGTATTGCATCTAAGTCAGATGCAATTCTAACCTTTCTTTAAAACTACAAGTCACCAGTGACTATAACTGGCCAAGCAAGTTCATTTTAGGAAGGTGACAGTACCAGCCTTTTCACCTTCTCCTTTTAGTGTACACCATGTGCAAAAAGAATCATCAAAATATATCTCTGTTTGTCCCTAATTTTTGAAATATTGAAGCGAGAAGGCATTAATCAGGAAAGAAAAATCCTCACTGCACCTATAATGATCTAGTCAAGAGATCAAGATAATTAGAAAGCTTTACAAAACATTTTTGAATGCTGACACATTTCCAAATTAATCAACTTTACTCAGATCAACAAAAATCCATCACTGGAATGAGACTCTAATAAATTTCTTTTTCCATAAAAATATAGTTCTTGGTTTTTTTCCTCATCATTTAAGTCCCTTCTTTTAATAATAAAGTTTCTTTTCTACAACAAAGATGTTGGGCTAGTCATGATCACATAGAATATGTTAAAGCCGCGTAACATGAAGTGAAGCAAGGAAAAAGAGACAGCATTATTCAAGCACAGAGCCTTAAATAAAAGGGTAAACTTTTAGTCTGTGTTTCATACTGACTGAGACCAAAAGACTGCATCCATGACACAAGCACTATAAGGGCTTCCTCAGTACAGGAGAATAACAAGGATATTGACCCGGGTCACTTCACAGCAGCAGCTGAAGTCCATCAGAGCTATGACGGCCTAAAACTGAAACACCCAGTTAGAGCCACTGTTTTCTGTAAGATCATTTTCCCAGTCCTTTGACATACTTTTGGTATCTTTCACAGTAAAGGACAGATGGGAAAGAAAAAGGGGAACAAGGAATAGAACGTGTTAAGAGTGACACTCTTAATTAAAAGGCTAGATGTACAAACTAGCTATCGAATTACGATATTGGCATGGCTCTTGATTGTTAATTCATATAAAGACATTGCTGTAGCTTCTTCAGTAACATAAAATTGATCTACATATGTTACTACAGAAATTTAATTCCACCTCCTTTTTTTGCATTTTTGTTTCAGGTATCTTTGTGTAAATGGTAAAGAAAGATAAGTTTTTCAACTTTATTAGCTTTATTAAACACTTAAATTAATAATACTTACTATCATCCATCTGAAGACTTGGAGGACAATAAAACTTTTTATGAGTAATTAAATTTGGTAATCCTCTGAAGAGACTCCGGCACAATTTACACTCAAAAATGGTGTCCACATCTTTTAACAAGATATGTTTAAGTTGTTTCGTTCCTGTAATAAAAGAAATATTACACTTATGAAGGCTTTCTGTTTATTTAATTCATATCATCTCATGAAAGTGGAAACATTTTAGACCATGAATAATTATAACAGCATTTTATCTTTTGTTAATGCTACTTCATTTGCTCTGTAAGTTTATGATACATGCTCCAAATTTCACTATGAAGACAAGACCAGGATGAAAAAACCCCTCAAGGATTACGCACATTACAGTTTACAGAGAAAGTGCAATGATTTACAATAAAAACTAACACCTAACATTAGGAAAGAGTTCTTCCTACAGTATTCAGTTGTTGCAATACAGTTGCCCAACAGGAAAGAATAAGCACCTCGAGCATTTAAAGAAGCCTGTAGCATTTTTTCTTTAGGGCTATCCTACAGTGCTAAGAAAACAAGATATATACAGGTATTTCATGTAGAAATGGTACCTGGTAAGGCAAAAAAACTAAAGCATAAAATAGAGCAAAGAGAATAACTAACAGGTCAAGGAATGTTACTATATGTCCAAGATGATGACACTTATGCAAGATAGTAGAAATGTAGGCATATTTTCAGCCTGATGAAAGGAAAATACATACAACTTAAATCTGAAAGATGTCTATTAAAACACTGAGAGTGTGATAAAATATGCCAGCTTTCCAGACTATTATGCATTGTATACAAAGATAGTTAGATCTAGCATTGTTGATGTATTCCAGCTCCTGTCATTTTTTTACACTTCAAACTTACTCCTTCATTTCTCATCTCATGAAAATTATGAATGTAATGCCTAAAATTAGCAATAGGTTACTAAATGATGCCTACCCACTCCAAATCAGAAAAAAGCACTAACCAAATTCAGCTAATTTATCTATCTTCATTTTTCTTAGAATTTGATTAATCAAAACTAATCAAACAAGCAAAAATATCATGCAACTGGACCATGAATAAATAATACCAAACACCTATGGAAAAGCAGCAGCAAGACATTCCTCAAGCTGAAATACAAGGTCAAGTGTTCTGTCATCTCATCACACTTCTCTTAAGAATTTCTTTTAAAGATCAAACTCAGAGTCACACTGCAGAACTATTTTTGAAATTAAACTCTTTCAGATATTAGTAATACCATAATAGGCAATAGTTCTTCAATACAAATGGGCCTTATCAAGAAAGCTTCTTATTTCTTGGTGCAACAGTAATACTACAAAACTTTTTACATCTGAGTTTCAGCAAAGCAGTGTCTTCAACAGTTCCTTAAAACTGGGATCCAAACTTGACCATCTGAGGCTACCACGGTTTCTGTCCCCTCCTATGCCTTCCCAGGCCATATGTCACTGTTCTCTCTTTGAGTGTTACTAACCTCACCTTCATTTGACTTGCATTTTACAAACAGACTACTGAACAAATATTTAGATATAGCAACAAATAAAAATTGTACAGAGTTCCCCCCAGAAGCAACCAACATTTGAATTTTTGTATATAAAGAAAATCTGGCTGAACAAAACTGAAGATGTTCCATGTAGATAAAATTCGTGTGAGATACCAATCTATAACAGAAACAAAATGCTTCCAGTTTGGTGAAGGCACACAAAGAAACAGAATTCAGCCACGGTGTTCATGCATGCCCTAGCCACAAACCTCCCTCTCAAAAAAAAAAAAAAAAAAAAAAAAAAAAAAAAAAAAATTCTCCACTATTACCCAATCAAGGGACACACAGGTTACTCATTCTCTCTCCTGTTATATTGATATTTCAGTCTCCTTCTGTTCAGGACTGAAATGGTTTTTTGAAATGGTTTTTTCCAATACAAATTACTGGATTTAAGAATTAGTGGATGAGATTAAAGGATTTATGACATACTAGAGATCATACTATATGACATGGTAGTTACTCTGGCTTCAAATCATCCTTATGCAACTATGAAGCTTTTCACAGGTGGGAGTAAAGAAAAATAATTGATCCTTTTGAATCAAACTGTAGACCTTTAGAAACTTCTGGAAGCAGCAAAAAAATTTAAAACATCCACTGGTTTTGTGGACACAGCAGGCAGAGGAAAACTGTATCATCTCCTTACTCTTCACCAACTGCAGACTGTGGCAACAAGTCAATCTCCTGTCAGTATATGCTGCCTCCAGCTTACTGGAGAAGACTTACTGAAGTCTTCTCTATTTTGTAGTTACATCTAATTGTATATTGTGATGGTAATGCAGGTGATACCTGGTCAAATTCTGTTAATATTTGTAAGTGTTGATGCTAGAATAACATCAAAGTCACAAGAAATTGGTAGAGAACACTGGTCATAAATATCTCTCCGTCAGAAATACCTAAGTTTATATGCCTTTTGCAAGCAGTTTCTTTTTTAGAAAAAAAATTAGATTCAAATTCACTTTTTATTCTTAATGCTTTGAATGACAGAAGCTTTTGATAAAATTACTTACTCTGTCTTAAATCTCTATTCCTTTACTACAAGAATCAAACATTCTCTTTCCATAATGAAATGTTGCTTGTTCAAAACTAGCCAGTAAAATCTTTGTCTAAGTCTTCTTTCCTTCTGTCCAAGCACCCTGATGCAGGTGACTGATGATATCAAAGTAAGTTATCAATTTAACACCTGCCAGTGAGGACAATCTGGAAGTAACTCAGAGACAAAGTATCTGCAACCAGTTTCTGCTATTACCAGTAGATATTCCATTAATCTTCTTCAGATTACATTAATCAGCCAAAGAAGCCTGTCACACATATCTGAGCCCTCAAGCAATCTCAGCCAAACTAAAAAAGATTACTAATGAATAATCTCACATCCTGTCTTTGTATTAAGTTATTGAAATGCAAGTGGACAACTTAAATACTGTGCCCTTTCACAAGACTCACACCAGACAAGTATCTCATTGCACAGCAGCAGTGTTTTTATACACAACACATTTCATATATTTAAAAGCTCTGTGTGAAAAAAATCTAGAAACACATAGACAGTAGCACTAAAGACCTAGAGTTGTGAAAATAAAATGTTTGGTTTGCCACATCTGAAGTGTAGAAACAGCTTGAAAACATTGAAGGTTTCAATCTTCCCTGGCATGCCTCCCCAAATGCTTAATTGTTCTTTGCTATGTATTGCAACTCCCAAAAACAATCAAGAAAGACCTTAAAAGTAGTATGATAAAGCAATTGAAAAAGTTCAAGATAAAGTTTTTTCTTCAGCTCAGGAGTTTTCTGGTAAACTCATCAATAATAGCAGCAGAAAGGACACAAAGCAGAACAACAAACTTAATTTTTAAGGTTTTTCAAAGATAACTACCCAGCAAGATCTGTATCTTCATTACTTTCTATGAAAACCCACATGAAAAGGAACACCTAATTCCACAAATCGACAAACATTTTGCAAATATGCATAAAGTCAGGTGCTGGTTATTTTAATACACTGAATAAACATATCTCTTTTAACAAGGTAATGAACTTCGTAAGGGTCAGGCATGGTTCCATACCTGATCGAAAACACTCAATGATTTGTTGAATACCAGATTTTGACGTTTGCAGAGGCTGCTGCAATAACGGAGGATCACCAGGTTCCAACAGATGCACTGAAATATATAAAAGGATAGTAAGCCATTAGAAAACACTCAGGTGATTTCTGTAATTTAGGAATTTTCCATACGTACAGTAAACTAGCTAAAAAGAACAGCCAGGACTACTGTAAAAGTAGCCTTACTCTAGAATTTTCGTCTATATTGAATTAAAAAACAGTCAACACTGAATTTTCTAGCCATGACACCTTCTGACAATTTGCTGTCATTTTGATCACTTAAAAAAATGTGTATTCAAAGCTATATGTAACATAGAAACATATAAATACATAAAACAGAATTAACTCACTAGAAATGTCCATCAATTAAAGTAATTCCCCAGAACAATCTACTTGACTCCCATCATTAAAACCAAACCGCATGTACAAAAAAACATTACCAAATACTGTATTACCAGCATTACCAAATACTTCACAGCATACTACCTGACTTCAGTTTTGCCAGTATGCACCTAAACACTGAACCCAAATTTAAAGCAGCAATGATCAGAAAAAAGCATAAGCATAGCTAAATAGTATATACCAAAAAAACCTATCACAGTATTCTTGACCAAGAAAACTACATTCAATAAACTCTTCAGGTTCAAGTAAACTGCTGAGGGAATACTTTATTTCTGATGTTTCATTCCACATCATATTCTTTGCAAAAGCTGTTGAAACTAAAACATATATTAATCAGGATCTTTTGTCATTCCAATATGCAGTATTTACACACATGAAAATTCACAGCATTCCATTGCAGTATAGAGATATGACAATTAAGCTTTGCCCAGAGGGAAACACGAATTTACAAGAATAAGAGCACTTATTGAAGCATGTGTTTGCAAAATCATTAGTTAGGTCTTCTTTCAAATTTCTTATTGACTAAACAGCTTGCTTTGTACTTCATAAACTGGCTCCCACCTTATCCCTTTAGTTTGATTTTAACCCCATTTCAAGGCTTTAATTTCTAAATGAAGCATTGAGCATCTCTAAGAAATTTGTATTTAATAAAGGCCAGTTGAGGCATAATATAAAAACTATTTAGAGATAATAAGTACAAAAAGACTAAACAAATTTTGACAGGAACGTTGAACTAAAAGATAAAAGGTTATAAAAAAATTCTAGCTGAAAAGAACATCAGAAAGAAAAGTACTGTAAAACAGGAAAACAGAATGAACAATTCACCCAACTATGCTGGCTCCATAATATACTATTATATGCACAAACACATAACAACCATGACAAATCAGCTAATCATTTGGGGATCTCGAACACAATGACATATTGTATTCTACTAGCCTACTCCCTACACTTCAAAACAAAACATTTTGGTTTGTATACAGCTTCTAATCTGCACGTATAACACCTACTGACATCAAGAGGAGTAACATAGGTGAAGAAGACCTAACAGATCACTGTTAATTTGTCAGGGAAGAAAAATATTTCAGTTTTTTAAAGCATTAGAACAACTCAAAACCATTTCATCATCAACACAAAAAAATGTTTCTACTAACTGAACAATATCTACTCTCAAATTACATTTTATTAAAGGAGCATAATCAAAGTCACCATGCTCACACTTTCATCTGTTATTTCCCCAAACTTTCTTCTCAAAACAAAAGTGAAAGCATCCAAATAGCATCTTTCTTTCAAAAACACAAGGGAAAGCATCCAAATAAACTCTATAACAATGCAAAAAGAAACAAAATTGCCTTTAAAAATACCAATTATAACAGTAGACAGAATAATTTCAAAAGCATCTAACAGGTTGCCTGAACCTTCAGAGTACTCATTACAGTTTTCACTGATGGCATCTTTCACATCACTCAGCCATGGAATATAAAGAGTTGTTCTAGGACATAGTGGGGTTTTTCTCCTCTGAGACTAAGATCTTCAATTTCATCAGGGTTCACCAGGGAAGAGAGAGTAAAAATACAAACAGCGAATGCAAATGATTGCCAGAAACATCATTTTACAAAAAAAACTGAGACCACTGCACTTTTTGGAAACAAAACGGTCAGTTGTTGTATTTATACAACTTCTTGCCTTCCTCTGTTCACTGCATACAATGTCCATGTGGTGGCCTGAGGATTATCCAACATCCTGCAGGAACTAAAAAATTCTCTTCCTGAAATGATTTTAAGGCGACAGTTCAAGGATACAAAAAAAAAATTTCCAAACAAAATTCAGAAACTTTTTATACGTACAGCTGACACTAATCATATACGTTCACAACTATCACAACAGTTCCTGCACGCTTTTAATGAAGCAGATATGCAAAACAGCCAAAGCATCACACACCACTATACCTGGCTCACAGCATCCATGGTGATGGTGGTCAGTCTGACAACACTTGTCCCTTAGAGGCATTTTCCGTGCGCACGACCTACTTTCCTTCTACATCCAGCAGCTCGTTTCTGCTAAAATAAGCAAAATAGCTGTCACCGCCGAAGCACAGGCGGCTCCGGAGCACGCGAACCGCGCACACCCACTTCCTACGGCGGCACGGCCGGGCAGGCCGGAGGCAGCGGCACCCCTGGCGCAGGAGAAAGTTCCCATTGTTTTCGGCAGGTCTCACGACGCCCTCTGCAACGGCCGCGGCGAGCACAGCCCCGCTCCCGCCCCGCCGCCACCTGCGCCTCGGCCGGCGGGGGAGAGCCCCGGCCGCCGCCCTCCCCACCGAGCACGGCCCGGCCGCGCGGCCCCGCGCCCCCTCCGTGGGCGGCCCCGCCGCGTTCCGTCCCCACCTCGCAGCCTCGTCCCGCAGCCCCACCGACGAGACGATGTCCCTGGGCTCCCGCGGGAGCGTGGGGAAAGCCGCGTCCCCAGCAGCCCGGGGCTGCAGCGCGCCCGCCGCCGGGCCGGGCGCTCCCGCGGCGCTGCCGGAGCCGGAGCGGGGCGCGCCCGCCGCCCGCCACGCGCAGCCCGGGCGGGAGGGACGCGCGGCCGCAGGTGACAGCGGCCGCCGACGCCGAGACGGAGCAGGCGCGACGGGCGGGTGCCGCGGGCCAGCCCTACCTGGAGAGGACGGGTGGCTTCCCCCTCCTCGAATTAAACTTTATTCGCCCCTGTCCCGCCAGAGCGGCGGCCGCTGACCCCGGAGCCGGATGGGCACAGGGGCAGGAAGTGACTGCGGTCCTGGCGGCGAGCGCCCGCCCAGTGCGCAGGCGCCGCGCTCGCCGCTCCCCGTCCCGGCCGCACAGGTGCCGGGCGGCGGCCGCGGGACGGGGCGGGGGCGGCCGGGGCGGCCCGGCCCGCGGGGCTGTGGCGGGTCACGGAGGAGTCCCGGAGGGCTGAAGTGCAGCGCCCGCCACAGGACCGACCCGCCGGGCGGAGCGCGCGGCGGGAACCGGCGCCGTCTTTGTCCCGCCGGGGAGAAAGGCCCTCGCTGACCGCCTCGCACACCCCTGATGTGCAGCGCTGCCCTGAGGGCACCGGTGCCCGCACACCAGTGGGACCAGCCAGTGTCCCTGGAGCTGGCATTTCTGCCCCCTTTCAGCCTGGTCTACGCCATTACAGTGTAAAAAAATAGGAACCAAACCACCAGTTGTTCTAATAGACCTACCAAGGAAAAGGATAGATTAATGTTTTGAACACCTGGAGGAAAAACTCGTGTTCCGAAAGAGAATTGTGTGATCACTATGGCAAATACCGGCCACAGAACGTCGGTGCAGTGCAGTGCAGTGAGCGGGCAGGGCAGCCAGTGTCTCCAGATATGTTTCCACACGGTCCTGCTTAGTCCTGTGCTCTTTTAGTGCACTTCTGTAGGCAGCTCGGGTTGTTGAAAAGCTGATAGTTGGCTTTTGCCAAGGGAAAGGGTAAGATTAAGTCTTCATACACTTAAGGAAAAGCTTCTGTCATTGAAGAAAAACCTTCTGCCGTTGAAGAAAAATCTGTAAGGAAATGTCAGGAATAAGCACATCATTACAGGAAAAATGCTAAGTGATGGTACAAACATAGAAAAAAATCTGTCTAACTCTGGCTTGTAATAGCATCACTTAATGGAGATGGCACTCATGGTTTCAGACAAAAGCTCCAAGTCACATTACAGTCTGAGAGTAAGATGTCTCAGACTTTCTCAAATCAGACATGGAGAGAGCTTACCATCTGTGGCCATTAATTTGTACCCAATAATGTTTTCTTTTAAAATATGGGCATTGATTTAATAAGTCATCTTTTTCCAAAGCAACATGACACCAAATTCAAACTCCATCAGTTGTATTTGGATTTTGGTTAGTAAACTGAAAACACCTTAAGTGTCAGAGAACAGTTCAAACAGCTGAGTGCCAAATAGCATCTTAACTGAAGTACAGCAGAAGTCAGTTGAAACCTTTGTGTCAGACAACCAAACACAGGTCTTTGTGGGTGTCCAGAGATGCTCTCAATTTGAGTTTAGCTACATCCTGAGTTCTGCTGTGTTTTAGACACACAGTGGAAGAGGCATAATCTCCACCAGCCACAGCTGCGTTCAGCCCATGTACGGAGCACTTGGGTCAAACTGTAAAGCTCCTGGGTAACAAAGTGCAAGGAACACAACTGTCAGCTCTAGTTCTGCACAACAGCCTACTGGCTGTTGTACTTGCCCAAGAAGTATCAAACTCAGAGAATTAATATTCCCCACCTCTCAGGAGATGTGGGAATCAGGTTCAAAGATGATCTTGCATTCTCACTGATGCCACTGCACTACAAATGTTGAAATAGTAGGGTTATAGCAGCTTAACTTTGCATCTTGAGCATTTACTATGAACATTAGTAGCCATATCACCAATACAATTTTACTGAGTGATCAAAAAATAAGACAGGAAAAATCAACCTGCAAATCATAAACCAGAAATGAAAATTTATAATCTTTTGGTTGCATTTGGGTTTCTGTGTTTAGCCGCTTTCAAGAGGGTTTTTTTCTTCCTTCTAATCCAATGAAAGTTTCTCTTTTTGTAGCTTATGGCCTGTATTGTGCTTGCATGGCAAGGTTTGGTAGTGGGTGGCCTATAAGGGTGGCTTCTCTGAGAAGTTGCTGGAAGCTTCCTTCATGTCACAGAGCTAATGCCAGCCAGCTCCAATATGCACCCACCACTGGTCAAGGCTGAGCCAGTCAGTGATGGTAGTAAAGCCTCTGTGATAACATATTTAAGAAAGAAAAAAAGTTACTGCACAGAAGTAATTGTCACCAGAGAAGAGAGGAGAGAGAATATGTGAGAGAAACTGCCCTGCAGACACCAAAGTCAGTGAAGGAAGATAGGGAGGGAGGAGGTGCTCCAGGCACCAGAGCTGAGATTCCCCTGCAGCCCACGGTGCAGGGCATGGTGAGGCAGCTGTGCCCCTGCAGCCCATGGAGGTCCACGGGGGAGCAGAGATCCACCTGCAGCCCCTGGAGGACCCAACACCAGAGCAGGTGGATGCCACAGGTCACTCTGTGAGAAGCTCACCCTGGAGCAAGTTCTTGGCAGGACCTGTGGCCTGCGGAGAAAGGAACCTAGAGGAGGTTTGAGCAGGTTTGAGGCTAGAGCAGGTTTGCCGGCAGGACTTGTGATTCCATGGGATACCCATGCTGGAACAATTTGTTCCTGAAGCATTTCCTCTCTGTTGAAAAGAAGAACCCATGCTGAAGCAGTTCATGAAGAACTGCAGCCTGTGGGAAGGACTCATGTAGGAAAAGCGGAAGGACTACTCTCCCTGAGGAGAAAGAAGCATCAGAAATAACATGGAGAACTGACCATAACAATAACCACCTGTCCGCGCGCACCACTGCTGGGGAGGAGGTAAAGATTTGGGAATAAAGTTAATTCTGGAAAGGAGGGAGAAGTGGGAGAAATGTGTTTTTAAGATTAATTTTACTTCTCATTATCCTACTCTGATTTTGATTGTGTTCAATTAATTTCTCCAAGCTTGGTCTGTTTTGCCCATGATAAGTGATGCCCATCCTTATAGCAACTCATGAGATTTCATTGTATTTTCTCTCCCCTGTCCAGTTGAGGAGGGGAGGGTATAGAGCAGCTTTGGAGGGCAGCTGGCATCCAGACAGTGTCAGCAGCCATTCTTTCTTGTCTTTTTCCTATTCACCTCCAAAAAAGTATAGTTCCTCCTTCTTAATAACCCCCCATGCAGTGAAGCATTGGGATTATGTCCTCTCAGTGTTCTCGTCAGGTTAAAGAATGTGAATTACTTTAGCCTCCCCTTATGTCACATGCTCCAACCCCTGGAACCATCTTGGTTACTTTCTTCTGGATACTTTTCATCTTCTAAGTATCTCTTGCATACTTAGGAGTCCAAACTGGACACAGTATTGCAGGTGTGGCCTCCGAAATGGCACGCAGAGGAGAATAATCATCTCCCTTCACCTGCTGTCTGTAGGCTTGTTGATGTGGCACAGCATAGTGGTTAGTCTAATTTACGCCAAAGCTGCAGTGTTGACCCTCATTTCACTTTTTAACTGGGACCCACAAGTTCTGTTTTGCAGAGCTGCTATTTCATTAGTCAGTCCTCAGCCTATACCATTGCATGGGCATTTTTGCCCTGGGTGCAAGGCTTTGTCCTGCCAGGACATTCTCCAGTTTGTTCAAGGTGTCCTCACACAACCTGTCCTCTGGCATGTCAGACACTCCCTGGTTTCAGCCACCCATTCCATCATAAAAGACAATGACATGGGTTGTACAAAATGTGCCTTTCTGCCTTCCCCCTCTCCAATTTTAGAAATTCCAGCTAAGGTCAAGTTCACTATCGCTGTTATTTGGGAGGTGGAAATGCATATTTTTGGAGGATGGCCAAACAGCAACTGAAATCTATTCTATCTTAAATGTATTTTCATAACTTTTGTTTTCCACACTTAAGAAAGACCAGAAAAAGTGGGGACTGACGCATGCATGTGTGAATCTTAGTAATTTAGCTGACCTTGTAACCTGTTTATGTGTGAAGACCCTAATCTGTATATTGCTGTGTTTAACTCCTCAGGTAGTTTGCAATGTAACTAATTAGTAACTTGGGCACACAACCACACCCAAACTTTGACCAGTCAGCCAGTCATGTGCAAAGTGTCTCTGGGACTGATAAAAGCTGCCAGCACAGATTGGGTAGTTCTACCTGACCTAGCAGGAGGTGCCTTGAGGAGAATGCTTGCAGAGTGGAGTCCTTTCAGCCAGTAGGTAGCCATTGCATATGAGAAATTTGGATCAGGGTAGCAAAGTTCCCAGTAAAGATCACTTCACCACACACTGCTGCAGTTGTTCATCCAAGAGGTTAAACTGGAACTTGGATCCAATTTGAGTTTCATTGAAAAAGAACAAGCACATGATGTTGCCTGACTTCGAAAAATAGAATATTCCTCAGTAGAATATGAACAATAATTGGAATTTATAACATTCTTTTTGTCTTATACAGATATGATTCAATGAAAATGAAAAAGATTTTTAGAACAATACATAATTCTTCATACAATCCATAATTAGCTTGTATCCAGGGAACATGGAAATTCAGAGAGAAACCAGATATAGTGTAAAATGTACAGAATGCACTTTCACATAACAAAGATAAGGATGAAAATACTTTTGATCCATTTCATGTAAATTCTAGGCATAAAATATGTTATTGGGGGGTGGAGGGGTTCGAGTTTAGCTTTCATTCCTGGGTAGTGTTCTCAACATAACCAGCAGAGTTTGAAACAGAATCTTTATTTTTTCATTGTCTTTTAGATGATGGGGAGCTGGTGAGAAGTTTTGAACTAAGGCTTCTGTTACAACTTGATGATCAAATTCTTTTTTAATTGTTTCTCAATTGTGAGTATGGCTTTGAGAAATGAAAAATGTAGAACAATTTCTCTTAGTTACTGGATTGTGCTTCCAAAATATAAAAAGTATGCTAGCAAGGGAGGTATATTTTTGGTAGGGGATATTGAAGAGTTACCTCAAACAGTTGTGATAGTAGGTTTAGTATCCACTGAGAGGTTTTGTCTTGCCAAAGGGCTGGTAGTAACACCTGCTGAGAGGCCTTGCCATCTGTTTAGACATATAAGAGCTGTAAGATTTTATTTCTATACTTTTCCTCGTACACTATGACCACTGACATTTTTTCTGTATTTGGGGTGCATTTTGAATGAAGCACCTGGCTTCACAGTCATTCTTCCTAGGAGAAAAGAATTGTAAGTTGGAGTGAATTAATGTTGTGATGCTGCACTGAAGAGAGTTCATTTTTGCAGAGATGAAGGTAAAGTTGCATTAAGCCTGAAGGATCTCACATGTAATATGTGCTAACCAAGTAGTGTCACAAATCATAGTCATAAAGCGTTTTACTGCAAATACAGATATTCCAGTATTCCTTAATATATCACTCTTAGTCTATTTACTGATTTGATGTGGCTTCATCTAATGTCATTGCTGAAAGCATCCCATGAAACCTGTATATTCTGAAACTCCATATTAAATGAATTTTAGACATAGAAGCCTGAGAGAAATTCAGTCTCCTTCAAGGGCAGATAGACCCTGCAGAAAGACCTCAACAAATTAGAGAGATGGACAGTCACCAGCTGTATGAAGTTTAACAAGCACAAGTGATGGAATCTGCACCTGAGACAGGGCAGGTCTGATTGTGTGTGTAGGCTGGGGAACAGGAGGCTGGAGAGCAGCGCTGCAGCAGAGACCTGGGTGTCCTGGTTCATGGCAAGTTGAATGAGTCAGCAGTGCCCTGGCAGCCAGGAGGGCCAGCTGTGTCCTGGGGTGCATCAGACACAGAATTGCCAGCTGGGCAAGGGAGGGGATTGTCCCACTCTGCTCTGCACTGGGGCGGCCTCACCTGGAATGCTGGGGGCAGTTTTGGGCACCACATTTTAAAAAAGGTGCTGAGTAATCAGAGAGCATCCAAAGGGGGGCCACGAAGATGATGAAGGGTCTGAAGGGGAAGCCATGAGGAGCTGCTGAGATCTCTTGGTCTGTTCAGCCCGGAGGAGACTCAGGGGAGTCTTCATTGTGGTCTTCAACAACTTCACAAGGGGAAGCGGAGGGACAGACGCTGATTTCTTCACTCTTGTGAGTAGTGAACAGAACTTGAGACAATGGCATTAAGCTGAGCTGGAGGAGATTTAGGTTGGATATCAGGAAAGTTTTTCACCAAGGGGGTGATTGGGCACTGGAACAGGCTCCCTAGGGAAGTGGTCACAGCATCAAGACTGACAGAGTTCAAGAAGTGTCTGCTTTCAGGCAGATGGTGTGATTCCTAGGGTGTCCTGTGCAGGGCCAGGATTTGGAGTCATCAGTCAACCTGATGGGTCCCTTCCATGACTCTATAATTGAGGCACATTAAGACTCCTTTGTTAGAGTCTCTGACCATGATGGCCAAATGGGTAGAACACTTGCCAAGGAAGCAGAATACCTTGATTTCAAATTCCTAAACTACAAGTTAGAGACCCCTTTTGTTGAGCACAAGGCACAGTTAAATCAGGAATTCAAGAGCTGGGGGACTATAGAGAAAATATCAAAAACAGCCTGATTCTATTGAGAGTAATCTTAACTTGAGGAAGGGGGAAAACAATATCGAGTTCTGGTTGTGATTTATTTATGCTGTTTTATGATTAATGCTGTTTATTTATTTATATCCAAAGATTCATAAATGGGAAATGAATAAACTAGTCTTTAGACCACAGACGTGTTGACTTTCAGATGAAGGTGGGATCACTCAGACAATTTTATGTTGCCTTTTCCTGTATCAGTCACCTCAAAAAAGTGCATTAAAAGTTTTCTATGTGCTACAAATGAAATTATGTGAGCTGGTTATCCTGATGAGATTTTATAATCCAATGCAACTTGTTTACAATATTTAAACTGTGTATACTTACATGCTTTATGTTTTTGGTGAAATCTTGAAATTAAATTCAGTTATATTTGCATCAAACCCACATTTGCATAATTGCAATGTTTACACTATTCTTATACCTTAGCCTTGACAGTATCTTACAGAAAATCCCTGGGCTAGAATAATTCTGAATCTTAGTCAGTACATATTCCAATCCAACAAGCAGCTGCATCTTCATGCTCTGTTCCCCAATTAACATAAAGCTTCATTACCCTTTTGGGATAGAAATAAACTGCTATGTGTATTGTCTTACCCATAATTCATTTATTTACAAAGTTATTAAAACTCATAATTAATTAGACTTCTCATGAGGTCTAATTCCCTTCTGTGCTTTCTGGTGCACGACTATAAAGTTTAGCAAAGGGAACAATTTGCATTGCATCTCTCCCCAGGAGGTCCTTGTCATCATTTGATCGTGGATTCAACCTATTCTGTTGTTTTCCCTTTACACCCTTCAGCTGTGATTCCTGGTTGCACAGTTCACACAGAGGCAGGACAGATTTTCTGGCCTAAAAGTATTTAGCTTGTGATTACAGCAGTTCTGTGGAAAGTATGAGCTGGTGGTTCAGTCATCAACAAGGCTGTTTGTGTGCTGGAATACAGCCTACCCATTTCAGTGCTGCACCTTCTGGCAGTGGGTTCTGGCAGGAGAGTTAGAGAGCATACGGAGCAAATCCTCTTCTTGAGAAAAAGTCTGTGCAGCTGGAAACAACTGAGGTGACAAGAAGTGGCCATTGTAATGCCCCAAGAAGACATTTCGCATCATCAGATCTGTGTGGTCAATAACCCTCTCCTGCAAGGAACAGGGAATACAAAATCTAACTGAATTGATGACATAGTTTGGGTATTTTGAGTGGGACTTGGACACTTGTGGTGTTGGGAACTCAACTTCAACTAACCAAGAAGTTCAAGTACTCTTGTTTCCTCCTCATGGATCACTGACAAGTACAGCATGACCTGCCACTTTAAAATAGTTTGTCTTGCATACCTTTCTTTAAGAAAGGCAGTATTCCGTGTAAATATTCTCGCCTTTTTTTGCTTACCTGACTGGTTGGGTAAAAAAAAGTATGCTTCTCACAGAACAGATAGTTTCCTTAACAAAAGAGTTAATCTAGTAAAATATATTAGGAAAAATGAAGGACTTGCTTACAGTACTATATAATGAATTTGCATCTTCTTACCGCATTCAGTTTTCTTCCAGTCCAGTGAATTTTCCTGTACACTCTTCCTGTAGAGTGAACATAAAGTTAATTTAATTCATGTTCTCATCCCTGATTAATCTGATTAATATAAACACATACAGATATGCAACAAAACGAGCTTCATGCTTTCAGAAATTATTTAATTGAGGCATATATATTCTAAGGCTTTGTGATGTGCACTAGAAAATGGAGGATAATGCATCTGGATAAGCAATTTGAGGCCAAATGCAGACCTGGTCTAGCATGCTGATTCACAAGGTGATCATATTCTGTAGCAAATAATGTATTTAAAATCTATTCCTAATTATGAATCTAGTGAAGTTTAAAGTGTTGCCAGCTGTCTCTTTCTTATGTAGATGGTGGCAAAGGATCTGTTGCAGACAGAAGAGAGGGGCATAAAGAGAAGATGTAAGAATTTCTAATTCTTTCAGAGGAAAATATAAAGGACCATATTCTTAAACTTAGCTCAAAATGTGCTGGTGAGGGGAAAGTCCTGCAGAAAAGTGACAAGGACTTGTGATTCTCTGTGTGTACATATATATGTGGTGTACATCTGCATGCAGTTGGATATAGCATGGGAGGGGATGGGAAGCAGTAGAATGAGAGAAGTAAGTGAGACAAATAGGAGAGTGAGACAAAAATATCTGGAAGGAGGCTTAGGCAAGGAAAGGGAGAATGACAAAGATTCATGAGAAGAGGGGAGAGACACGGCACAGGAAAGATTCAGAATGAAAGGATGAAGTAACGTGCAGTAGCTTAAAAGTAATGCAGGCAAGACTGACAGCAAGAAGCATAGCAGAAAGGGGGATGTGGGGTATGCCCAGCCCCTGCCCTGGAGGGAGGCCTGCTGATAAGGAGATTACATAACGTCCCAGCAGAATCCCCTTGGAAAAGGCAACAATTTTTGGTGAGGGTGAGAGAAAACAAGAACCATGATCCTCTGGAAGACCCTATGTAGATTCCTTGTAACCTATTGACCTCTACCTTCTCACACTCACCCTTGTATCCCTATAAGATCTAGCCCCCTGGCCCTTTGAGTCGGAGAACTCGTCCCTAGCCTCCCCTTTGCAACGGTGCAGGCTAAAAGCCGCCTCATGCGGAACTGCTATAGGAGCCTTTCGTCTCTCTGCTCCTGGTCCAGCCTGGGGTTTGCCTCGCAGAACAGGAGCTGAAGTCACTCTCGCTGAATCACTAAAGGGCTGGCAGCCTGCTGAGACAGGCACCTTTCTGCGGAGGCACCCCAGCGGCCGAGGGATTGCTGCAGACCTCTGGGGGACTGTCCCTTGCGGGACACTCTCTGGAGCGGTCACGGCTTCCTGGGTCTGAGCCACAGACCTCAACTCGGCCACTATGGGGGAGGAAGAAGTAGGAAGTCAAGAAAGAAAAAAAACAAGCAGTACAATTCATTAAGACAGGTTTTGTGGGATTTTATGACTTGAAATGAGATTATCTCCTGTTTGCTGACCATTTTCCTAGGTTTTGTAGTAAAAGCAAGGAAGCGTAAACATAAGCCTCACATAAGCATCCAGGTCCTTGGTCTAATCAGAGCAACAGTGCTTGGAAAATCCAGAAATAAGAACATTTCTATTCAAAAGGAAACAACTACTTTTGTAAGCTTTTTTATACATGTGTCTGTGTGTAAATCAAGTCCTATATTGCAGGGCAATCTAAACCTTTCAAATTTTGTTTGAGATATTATGATTTCAGCAGCAAACTTGCAAGATATTACTCAGCGTCAAGGAACAAAGGCAAATATTTCGAGATGTCTGAGGACAAGCCATGAAAACAAAAGAAATAAGAAAGCTGAATTCCAGAAATAATACTGTCGAAAGTACCAAGAACAAGTATTTGTGGAAATGCAATGTACAATTAACCCAGTCAGCATAAAATTACTGTTTCATATAAAGAAGGACTGCAGATGATAAATCACAGAATGAACTGGAAGAAAAATGAAAAGTTCATGGCCTAAAAAAAACTTGTGATAGGCAGCTAATGAGCTAGTCTACATTGTCTAAGGCAGAGAATATCCATATAAATGAACTGTGGTGCAGCTCTGCCCTCAGTGGGAGACTGATTGGGTTTCTACACTCTGCCTGGCTCTAGTCAGCTTGTGGGAATGTTGTAACACTGAGACCTTGAGCACTGTCAAAATCAGTTGAAATTTTCAAGAAGGTTCCAAAGCTCATTGCAAGACTTACACTGACAGAATGTGCAACAGAGCAAATTTTGCCTCCTTAGGAAGGGAGGCAAAACCTGTAGAAAAGCAAAAAGAGATAGATAGACTGTTGATTGTCACTACATTAAAGCTAAATGCAGCTTGCATTTGCACTGCAAATTAGATTTGCTTCTTGGATGGCAGAACATGACAGGCCTAATTTGGACTATAAGTCCAAAATAAAGGACACATTCATCAAAATAAAGTCAGTGGTAATAAAGTAAAGGTATAAATGGGAAGGACAAAGCACAATACAATTAATTAAAGGTACAAATTGGGAGATGGAAAGCACAACACAATTCTGGGTAAAAGAAACTGTGCAGCAACTGTGACAGACAAGATTGTGACACAAGGCTGCTCCTATTTCAGTGTTCAAAATCCACATATGCTTAAGAGAAATATGCACTAAAAGATCAGGAATCAGAAGATTAGTAAGTGATTACATAAATAATATTCAGTATATTATTCAGTATACTCCCATAAATAGTATTCAGCAATAAAAGAGAGCAATTATATCGGTATCAGTATATTTCAGCAACCTCCATTCAAGCTGAATGTGGATGGCAATGACAAATAGTGCCAAGGAATCAAACCTCAAACAGACAATCAATCCCTGTAATGAGCAGGACCGATCTGCTCTGACGCTGACCTACTGGGTCTCTCTTCCACATTTTGACAGTACTTGAGTGAATGAAATTTTTGCTAATGAAACTGAACTGAACTGAGGTTGGCAGAGGATATTTTGGCACAGGATATTTTGTCAGTCATGACTCTTGTTAAAATTGTTCTTATCCTACAGCTTCTACTAATTGCATTTTTTAATGTGTTAAAGACAAAGCTGGTGAGCAAATCATCATTTTTCATTCATCAGCTTGGCACACTTTTCTGTAATTTCCTTCAAGCTAACTTGCTATGCGATATTTAATTGGCCACTCACAATATATTGTCCAAGTACCATGCCAGCTGCCTCTCAGGTGAATTAATTCTGTCATTTACTTTGCTTATAACACATCTCCTTGAACTACTGCACAGTTATTAATCATATAGTATTAAGCAGTATAGACATTAGAGAATAGTTCTGAAAATCTTGCAGATTTGGTCTTATCACTAGTCTGATAAACATTTTTGTCTTACAATTTTTGCTGTCACATAGAGTATGTAGCACAGACTTAGTCCCAGACAGCCAGTGAGTTTAGTTTGTTATGTGCAAAGGAATAGGCTACAGCCCGTAGAGGACTGTAGTAGCCCTGGGCTATTACACAGCAAAAGAATAGTTGGACTTGGTTAATTCATCATTGATGTTAACTCATTTGGTATTATAATATAAAAGCATTGGAATAGGGTAAACTCACTATATTTTTAAAATGAGGAGGAACACAAGAGAAGGATTCTAAAAACCTGACAGTTTACCTTTGGTCCCCCCAGATAATGAAGCACATAGTGAAAGACACTATTATAAGCATTTAGAAGATAAAGGGGATATGTAAAAGCCAACTTATATCTGCCAAGTACAAATCTTAGGAGGTCACCTAATTTCCTTCTTAATGAGTAATAGGCCTCAAGAAACCAAAAAGTAGAATCTAGCAGGATTTGAGGAAGGCTTTTGATGTTTTGTTATGTGGGATTCTCATTCATAGGCAAGCTAATGTAATTGGAAAACCATGTGTAAAGAAAATTTATCAGTGGTTTACTATCGAACTAGAAAAGTATTTTAAGGCTCTATCCCGGCTGAATACAATTAAATATGTTTATACATAACTGGGTGTATTTGTTCTATTTATAGATGATTTCAAATTGAAGGACCTGCAAGCATACAGAAGACCAGCATGAGAATTGAAAATTATTTTGATGAAGTCACAGAGCAGTCCACAAAAAGGATCACAGAATCAGAGAATGGGTCATGCTGGAGGGGACCAAAGTGGTTCGTCTGGTCCAACCTCCCTGGTCGAGCAGCTCATCCCAGAACACATGGCACTGGATTGTGTCCAGATGGTTCTTGAATATCTCCAGTGAGGGAGACTCCACAACCTTTCTGGGCAATCTGTTCCGGTGGTTGAACACCCACACAGTAAAGAAGTTATTCCTCATGTTCAGGTGGAGCTTCCTGTGCATCAATTTCTGCCCGTTGCCTCTTCTTCTATTGCTTGGCACCATTGAGAAGAGCCTGGCTCCATCCTCTTGACACAAGACATATTACAAGTTTGGAAATATGAAATCCTGCTCTTAGGTAAGAATAGACGCTGTGTGGGTGGCATGCAGTCATTAGTAATTAAAAAAATAATGCTGGGGAATTAGGTAAGGATGCGACAGAGTTTGTGTGTACATGAACTTCTGTGAATTATATTCATAAAAAGAAGTGTAATATTAGAGATGCAGTCTATCATATTACCAGAATAGTAACAATTATCACAAGCTGCTGGAGAAATTACTGAGGTCAAAAATTATAATAATGACAGGCTTCAATTATCTGCTGTCATGCTGTTAAGATTTCCGGCAATCAGGAGTGAATAGCCCATCCTGAGATTGTAAAGGCTATGGAGAAAATAAGACAAGACTTCTTCAACAGTAAAATTCAAATTTTTGGGAGAGAAGAAAAATTTGAAAGAAGAAGTTTAAAAAAGTTTACTTTGGATTGGAGACTTTAAAAATGTAATGCTATAGGCCAAGTGTCAATGCATACCCTCTACTAGGAAGACATCAAAAGCGTTAAAAGCATTTAAAACCAAAATAGCATTGCTGTGATTCCACTACAAGGAAGGATACTAAAATACAGAAATAGCTTTTAAAAAAAATGTAGTCATGTCCAAAAGAGGGGGGGAAACCCCAGATGAAGAATCTCTATGACGCTAAAGGTAAAATCACAGACCAAGTCCAAAAACACTATTCTGATGCCCTAGATAAATATTCACAGATGTTTTAATCACATTGAAAAGAAGCAGCTCACCAGACAATTAGTGCAACAGATTTGTGATCACAAGCAGCACTCAACAAACATAAACAATATCAGAAAAAGCTAAACTAACTCTTTGCATCAGTTTTCATTGAAGAGAAGGTCGTGTCAGTTCTTAGCACCCCTCTTTATGAGTGCTTAGTCTGACAAACTGTCTCAATTCAAATATTAACAAAAAGGTGTTTACAACAAACCACTTAACCATCCTAAGTAACAAGGACAAGACGGTTATCAATCCAGAGTTGTAAAGAAATTCAAACATGAAAAAGCTGAGCAGTAGTACTGAAGTATATAACCTGTGGTTTAAATCAGCCTCTTAGTGCCAGTGGTCTGGACAATTAAAAAATATGACACCAAGCTTAAAACAGGCTCCAAGAGAAATTCTGGATACTGCTGGCTCATAAATCTGATTTATCTTTTCAATCAGTTTTCCTTCTATTTAATTAAATATTATAGAAGTAGATGCATAGATAAATGCAATGTACTGACAGACAACCAGAAGAACTTCTGTTTGGGAGTCATGCTTTACCCTCTGTTACAGATCTCTGAAGGAAATAAGATACTTGTCATCTGTTTAATATTTTTTTCATATGAATTCTTATCAAAGGTGCCTAAATAACTTATAATGTTATACATAAGATACAAAAATAATAATAAGGTTAAATTATCAGATTTTACAATGAGAAGAAACTATGAGAGGACATCCCCCTAAGGATCTGAGTTAGAATATTTGGTGTGTAAAGCAGTCATAACCATATAGAAAAGGAGGGAATTGTGAAAGAACAAAATTTTCAGATGATGAAGTATTATGCATGCTAGACAAACATAAAAGTGACAGCAAAGAAATCCACAGAGATCACAAAATACTGAAGGTCTGTTCAGTAAAAACAACCAAATAAAATTGTGACAAGTATAATACCATGCACATCAGGTAAAAATACCATAATTATAAATATATAACAGCTGTCTCAAACTGTGGCATCTATTATCTTTCAGAAAGAGATCTGAAACCACTGGAGGTGGGGAAAAAAACAATAAAGAGAATGTTAGAAATTACTAAGTATAGGGAGAACAAAACAGAAAATCCCATTTATCACTGTCAAGTCATCCTGGTCCTCCTTCTGAACACTTCATATCATTCTAATAAGGTGTTTTGAAAAGAGGTGTTACAGAATTTTGAAAAAATACTAGAAAGGAGGGACAGTCACTGAGAAAAACAGCAGCTTCTGTAAAAGGGAGGAGAAAAAGTGTCAAGACTTTCCATGCTTGGAGAAGACAGAGAGGGGTATGATACAGAGCTATAAAATTGTAAATGGTTTGAATAAGATGAATAAGGAGTGCTTATTAATTATTTATAGGCGCATACAAACTATCAAGCCCTTAAAGAAATTATCAGGGAGCAATGTAAACATTACAAAATCTTAATATAGTACTTCATATATTATTATTATTAAGTAAATCGTGGGTCTGATTGTCACAGAATACTTTGGAAACTACAAGGACAAATGAGTTCCAAAAGTGATGGATTTATGGATAAACAGGTGTAGAAAAGTCCATTTGTAGCTCTAAAATACAATTGCCTTCAGTCCAGGAAGCTCTTTGACTGAGAAGACATAACAGAGGTAAGATCACTGTTACGCTTTTCTTGGCAGTTTTGCATCCTGGCTTCAGCTTTGAATGTGGTTCTGGGTTGCACTGCCTTTCAGACAAGCATGGAAGGCCACAGGTTCTTGCAAAATGCTTGTGATATTCTAGACAGAAGTTCTGCAGAAAATGTTTTTGGGGATATAGTATATGCCAAGCAGAGCAAGTGTCAGAAATGTTAGACAGAAAATTGAAAGTATCAAATGGTGAACTAAAGACATGAATTTGAAGGAATATTTCTCTTCAATTCACCTCTGGTAAATCACTAGCTGGAAAACTGGCCAGGTTTTGGCATTGCATTTCAAACAAAATTATCCAGAAAAAAAATCTGTGAGCATCAAAATAGTCCAAGGAATACAACCTATAAGAAACATGAAAATCATTGCAGGTCTTTAGTGTATACTGAAAACTTTCAGTATGTATAAAGTAGAATTAAAGAAGGAAGAAAAATTGTTTACTAAGTCATAAGAATAAAGAATAAAATGTAGAAAGCTGTTGCAAAGAAGATTTAAGCTAGACCACAGAGAGGATTTTTTAACAGGAAGATCCCAAATACTGATGTAGATTGCCTAGGGAAGTGTAGAATCTCTATTATCCTTGGGGTTTAAGACATATGTTAGACCAATATCTTTACAGTTTGAGTGCAGTAAGTGGGCTATATGTGTTCTACATTCATTAGAGTCCTATTTTTTTCTGACATTTGAGGAATGGCTTGTCTGAAATGTGTGTGATAAATTCACATTATTTTGACTGCATGCTAGCATGCAGCTACTCATGCTGTCTTTATGTATATTTATTTTCTTTCTCACTCCATCTCTAATCATCTATAATTTTATTTACATGCTCAGCAACTGTTTCCCACAGTCAAATTCCTCTCCATTGGCTTGACACTCACTGCTTAGTGTTATTCCCTGTGTTTTGTCACATTCTCCTAGCTCATTTTTCAAACAGCCAGTGGTAATTTGTTGTCATTTTTATAAGGACAATTTAAAATTTCTTTTCACTAACTAATTTTTAAAAGTATGATATGTAACAATTGAACATGTTATACTAAGATCAACATCATCCCCTGATTCAACATATTCTCTCAGCAGATATTTATTTATTTGGTAAAAACTCAGGTCAAGTTGCCCAAATATTTTGCTTAATCGTGCTTGGGGGAGAAATACTTTTTGCTTCAAATTTAGTGCAATGTGTTAGCAGCATTTGTACTCTAAGGTTATACTTGAGGATGAGGCAAGGAACAAGGAGCCAAAATGACCAAGATTTATATGTGTTTCTTTATCCCTGACATTGGCAGCTGCCCCTTGTGGTTGTACCACAGCAGACCCTGCGCTCTCTTGGCGTGGTACTTCCACAGGGGCACGTTCTTCTCTGCTCAGGGCTGACCCAGTCCATGCAGGCAGAACCTGAGCAGGCAAGGAGGTCCTGAACAGGCACCAGATTTCTTCCTCCAGAAAGCTCTAAAGCCTGTGTCCGCACTTAACTAAATGCTTGCTTGCAAACAAAATACCTAATGGGCCTTGAGAACAAAGCAAGCTAGTATGCATGATGTTCTGCGTGCCCACATCTGCACACTGGAACAGGTAGGATTTTTTGTGGATTATGGATCACTAGAGCATAGCACACAGGATGCTCCAGGAGAATCTACTTCCTATTACTTGTGTCATCAGAAGTAAGAGTAGAAAAGTCCAGCAGCAGAAGCAAGCCCCATATTGCATCTGAAGAGGAAATGCATCTCCTGCCTTCTTTCACAAAAGAAAAGCTGAGATAACCTTTCTAGAATCTTTAATATCAGCTATTTACTTTGGGTGCAAGGTCCTTAAAGTTAATGAGTTTTTCAAAGGTATTTATCCCTGCTTTCTGAAAATCTAGCTCTGAGAGACAAAAAAAAATTATCCATCTATATTACAATCTTGGCTATTATTCAAACGAACAAGTATCCATTCACTCAGACCTGTCTGCAGAATAAAGGTCTGAGTGATTCATGTCATTTTTACAAACTGTCATTTAAACCAATAGGTTATATTTTTGTGCAGAGCTATCAGGTGGGTAACAGCTCTGTATCTCTTATACTCCAAAGTGTTTCTAAAGTCACAAATATTTTTCTTCATAATCAGACAAAAGCCTTCAAATGGCTTGGGACAAGCTCATCTCCTAGAAGCAAAGGTAGGGAGACATACTCTACTAGCCTGTTAAACTACAACAGCATTGTTCAGAGATCTTTGTCACTTCATCCTTCCCATTAGAAAAAGCCCAGATGCAGCAAATGAGGGCAAAATAGCTGTGAGGGAGATTACTTATGCCTGATTGAGCGGAACGAGAGAAATCCAGGCTAACTGCACCAGTATCAGAAATGAGCCACCAAACTTGAAACTTTTCATCATTCCACCTTGAAGAATACTATCATCATACCAGAGAATCAGAACAGCTTCTTTTATAGCCGTCTCTCTCAATGTACATAATCTTTTGACATGCTTAGTGTTCCTTGATTATATACCCTGTTTCTGCCTTTTGGTGATTGGCAGTGATATTGTTGTGCCAGTAGAAGTTTAAAGTTTTTGTAATTTGTTCCCTTGTTTCAGGCAGCTAAGATCGAGGTCTTTGACTGTTTTCTCTCTGATTCTCTGAAGTTGGGCTTTTTTAACCCTAATGTTTTCACCCCTTTAAAAAAAAAATTGCTTTCATTTAGAATTCCTGTAGAAGTCTCATATGGTTTTATGGCACTCCTTCCTGCCTGGCTGCACTAGCCAACCCTGTAATCACTGAAATACAGTATTCTTAAAGTTGTCCCAAGCAGGTGTCTGATTCTTTTCATATATGCCCGGGAAAAGTGTAAGTGTATACATCTACTCCAAGCCACTGTTTCATGTTGACTCTCAAATGTAATAAATATTATTATTGTGTTTTCTCCCTGTTAGTCCTGAAATGTTTTTAGCTATATTTATTATTGTTTAATTCTATGTGATTTTGACATACTAGTAATATAAATATCAGTCCTGGTGTTGCCTGATTCTGCTGTAGAATAATTAGAAGGGGTGTAAAAAGTCATTAAACCTTCCCCTGAAGTCTGTATTTGTTATTGGAGTTGTGTAAATGGGGATTAGTAAATGACAAGATTAAGAGAAACAAATAGAAACCAAAATGCTCTTTTGCTCTGTGACTGCTTAACTTTTTCTCACTTATTATCATAATTCCACTTACAAGTCTCTGGAGTTGAAACTAAGAAAATTTTCAGAAAATTATTTTTAAGATAAAGGAATACCTTTAGTTTTCTGCACAGATCACAAAACTCTAAAATATGTATAGACATAAGAGTGATTTCAGTAACTGATTTTACAGTATAAAACAACATTGTCCATACAGTAAAAGAGCTCATGAAATTATCTTCCATCATTTCCATAACCTAAAATAATTCTACTGTTAAAAAATTAGATTCTAAATATCAACTTCTAAAGCCCTGAGCTTAATTCTGCTAGAAGTACTACAGACTACTGCTGCAGATGTTAAACACAAAAGCTACGTTAGCAGAACACTGAAGTTGCAAAGCTCGTGTGCACCCAGTGCTGTAATGCACTGAGCTCATTTAACAACCAACTCTCAAATAAACTGTTTTCTCCTCCTTGTGCAGTGTAGTTTATGTCCTATTTATTGTACACAGTTCATCTCCTGCTCTGAATTAATAATTTTCTTTCTTCCATAATAACATCAGTATAGGAACTGAATACTTCCCAAACATTTATTTTCACAAATGAGATTAGAGATCATTACTTTCCTTCTTTTACTGACTATTAAACACACAGAGACAAAGGTGCTTACTGATTTTCAGTAGTCATTTTGAGACTCTCCTGATGTGATTTTTTAGTGTAAGTAGCAGAATACTGATTTCATTAAATTTTAAGTGCATTTGTTAACTTCAGAGGTTGCTATGGGCACTCTCTCAAATGAAACTGCAGTGCTTCAAGTCCAGTATCCCAAAAGCAAATGCAAAATTGATGATCATGTAAGATAAGAGAAGCCTAGATTAATGTACTTGGATAATATTTAATTATGTGACAGAGACAGAAAGTAAAAGTAACTCCCTAAGATTGTCCCATCAGACCAATCCAGTTTTTCTTTCTTTCTCTTTCCTGCACTGTTTCCCACTTGCTTATTCTCTACCATTTATGCAAGAATAAGCAAACTTTTGGGTTCCAGAAACTGAATGCCAATAGTGGTTGAGTAACAATACTTGCAGAACTCTAGGATGACTGACAGGCAAGAGATGATAACAGCTTTCTAAGGATCCCATCAGTCATTGCAGAATGGGTCTGGATTAGGTTACAGCAGTAATTATCCTGATTTTATTTCTCACCACACCAGGAACTTTAAGAAACACCTTCAGTAACAAAAGGTTTCTACCTCTGACAATGTAAGATTTTTATTAGTCAGTCTTAGGCAACAAAATTTGAGAATTTGAGCACGAGCATTTAATACTTGCAGTGTGATAGAGAAATAAAACCTGGATGTTATAAGCTGGGAAACTTCAGACAATAATATTGGAACAATGGGAAGCACTGCCTTCATCACATTATTACAGAGGCAGAAACTTCCCTAATCCCATCAGATTTTGCCTCCTTTTCTTCTGCTGCTGAGCTGGAAAGTGGTGTTTTCCCAGTGGAAAGATTTAGACAAATTCCAGGACCATGCAAGGACTTTGAAGTGACCTAACAAGGGACTGAAGAGGAAGGTGGTGTGCGAGGGACAAGGACGGGTTGTCTGTGTCTCACAGTCAGGATGTTTCCCTTTGGTATGAGCTAGCATGGACAATTAGGATTTGCCCTTATGGCAGGGCCTGGAAGAAAGATGAAGGTCATTTCCCTCAGTCACATGGGAAATAACCACCTAATCCCAAGCCTTGGAAAATATAAAAGTAAACTGTAAAAATTGCCTATCTTTGTTTTGATTGGCCTTTGTTTAAACTCATTTTTGGTTACCTTTTAATTACACTGTATCTACATGCAAATGACTGTATCTGATGCAAAAAACTGCAGGCCCTGATCCACTGAACAGATGACACTTAGCTGAGTGAAGCAGTTGACACTCCTGAAGGATGGGATGCCATCCAGAGAGACCTGGACAAGCTCCAGAAATTAGTCCATGTGAACCTTATGAGATTTAACAAGGGCAAATGCAACGCCCTGCATGTGGGTCAGGGAAAGCCCCATTATCAATACAAGCTGGGGATGAAGGGATTGAGAACAGCCCTGTGAGAAGGACTTGGGGGTGCTGGTGGATGAGAGGCCGGACATGACCCGGCAATGTGCACTTGCCGCAACTGGCAGAAAGCCAATTGTGTCCTGGGCTGCATCAAAAGCAGCATGGCCAGCACAGCAAGCAAAGTGATTCTGTCCCTCTGCTCTGCTCTGGTGCGACTCCACCTTCAGCGCAGCATCCAGCTCTGGGGTCCCCAGCACAGGAAGATGTGAACCTGTTGGAGGGAGTCCAGAGGAGGTCATGAAACTGAACAGAGGGATCGAACACCTCTGCTATAAAGAAGGACACTAGGAAGAACATCAGGACATAGGATGAACAACTCCTGTATGAGGGAAGGCTGGGGGAATGGGGATTGTTCAGCCTGGAGAGAAAGTTCTGGGAAGATCTTATTGCAGCCTTTTAGTACTAAAATGTGGCTTAGAAGAAAGATGAGGACGGAGTTTTAAATACAGCCTGTAGCAATTAGACAAGGGGAAGTTGTTTGAAACTCAAAGAGGCTTAATTCAACATTTTATATGATGAAGCACTGGTTGCCCAGAGAGGTGGTAGATGCCCCATTCCTAGAAACATTCAAAGTCATGTTGGACAGAGCTCTGAATAACTTGACCTAACTGAAGGTGTCCCTGGCTTACTGCATGGGGTATTAGACTAAACGACCTTCAAAGGAGCCTTCCAACCCAAACCACTGTATGATTCTATGGTTCTATGTTTCTTTGATTCTGAATGAACAGAATACTTGTTGGAGGTTAGTAATTGTGATGCTCAGAACTCCAAAGGGATGGAGATGAATGGAGACAGAAATCCTGCCTCCTATCCACACCAGTGAGTATAACCTGCTGGCACAAAGAGCTGTGCCTAGAGTGTAGGAATAGACACTGGGATCAATAGAAGTTAGTGCAGGTGTATCTGAGTTACCCTTAGTACGTGTACCAGGGGTGGATTTCAGAGAGTGGATTTTGAGAGAAAATCCTTCCTCCCCTCCATCCTCAGTTATGTGACACAGAGGAGGCTACACAACATTTGCCTATGTTGGATCTGCATCCATGCTGTACTAGTAGTCATGTAGGAGGAACAGCAAAAACCCTAATGATTCACAGGAGCCATTCTAAAGTAGTAAATATGATGGTGAAGATCTGCACCATTCACATTGCGGGTCAACGGGTATGGGCCGTAGCACATAATGTCTTCACAATTAAAAGACAGCTGATTATGTATTTGCAAACTACAGATTTTTTTCTGCATAAATATGTTAACTGACATTTATGCCAAACATATTACATACTCATGTCAAGAGAATAGAACCCATCTGTACTGCAGAGATGTAATTAGCATTAATTAATACGTTCGCATTGTCTGGTGCTCATATATTTTGCCCTGAAGTCATAAATGTGGCATGGCATTTAGTAAGGCAGTATTCATGAGCCTTCATCTAAATTCCAAACATTTGGATTTTGTGATGCTTTTAGTGCCCGTTGTTATTAACTGTTTCTTAGCATTTATGGAAAGGGAGTTTTGTTCATGGCAGTGTTTGAGACATTGCTGTTCCTGGTAAGAACTTGTTATAGGCAAACAAGTTTCTTCAGCAATTGATACTCTAGCATAAAAGTAAACAGTTACAATTACCTTGTGACACAGTAATGAAGAAACTTGCTTTTCACAAACATGAAGCAATTAACAACAAATGTTTGAATAGGTTATTAACAAGATACAATAAAATCTTCTCATCCAAGACATTTGGTAAACAATATGTACATATTAATTGAACGTGATTCAGAAACAAATGCACACCATCTACAGTAGCACTGTTTTTACCACTTCTGATTCAGCAGAGATCCTCAAACCAGTGAACCTACTATACTCGTGACCAATATGCATTTGTGGAAAACATGCTCTTGTTCTTACTAAAAGACTTTATAGGGATGTGAGACCCTCTACTACAACTTTTTTCTGTCTCTGCAAACCTCATCTCTGGTTCTAGTCATTCTGAATATTTTTGCATAAAAATTGAGCGCTTTGGACTGAATTTCTTCATTGGAAATCTTTTAAGTGAGTATTAATATTCCCTCTCAAGTCATAATATATGGAGTCATATACTTCTTGCATAGTTTTCTGTAATATTTCCTTTATCCCTCCATTTCTGAGGGCTTCTTCTCCCCCATTTACTTTTAGCTGCAAGCAATTTTCCCCTTTGATGCTTACTCATATATTAATAACAATAGCTGAAATTGCTGGGTATGTATTTAATTGGATAGCTTTCACAGAATTACTGGTTGAATGCCCTGATAACTGAAAGTACCTGGTCTAGGCTACCTTAACATTAGTTTAGTATTTCTACAGTGAATGCAGCATCCACAGATCCAGCAGAAGCCATGAACACATGAATGGGTTAACAAGTGTTTTCAGCTGTCCAAATTTTTAAAAGCCATGAACAAGATTAAACCTCTAGAAGCAATATGGCCCTGCTCTAGGAGCGACAAATTTACCCTTGGATAAATCAGAGGTAATTTTATCACATTTTAGTTGTATGCCTCTAAATACACAGCCTGTTTATTTCTCATGCTTTCAGATGCACAGCTTTATTGTAAGCAGCTGCCACAAGTGTGATTTGCTCCATTTTTATACATCAAGCCATCATGTATGTGTCCTTTAGTGCCATAACCTTGATGGGATTTGGCTGGCAGCTTTTTAATGTTCTTAATGATCATTTAGAGTGTGACTCCATGCACCTTTTTCTTGCAGCAATGACACCTTGCAGAATCATCTTCACCAGCCTTAGACATTTATTTACCATCTTCATTGTGCTGACCCAATATTTTGAAAGGCTGTGTGGAAACCTGGACTGGTTCAGTGATGTAACTGAAATATAATTTGTCAGGAAGAACAGCTATTCAATGCACTAGTCTGGTTTACCATGAGAATCAAAAAACCCGAGTCACAGCACAAGTGAGAATCCAACAGAGTATGAGAAATCATGTAATGGATATACTGCAGAGGAATGGGTGCACGGTAAGTCCATATGAATGCACGTACTGGGGTTGTACCAGCAGGGGCTAGTTTAATCCAACTGCTAAGACTTTGAGCTGCTAATCAAATTACTCTTTGTAGTTGCATCATTGCAAAATGCGGTGACTCTTTAGAAAGGCTGTTGTAGGTCACTGCTCTTTACTCAGAGTAGATAAGATGCCTGGAGGAAGAAAGTTAACTCAAATTTATCTGAACTGACTCTTTCAGCAAAGATAAACCTTAAAACAAACTTTTTGAAGCAGGTATGGGGAAATGCTTCACTTGATTTTTTACCTGTCTTTTCATTTGTGGTACAATATCACACTTAGAGAGTAACGTGATTTTTGTTTTAAAAAATAGAGGAGAAACAGTCAGAGACAAGTTGTACCTTCAGCACAGCTGACGCTTTTTTATGTTGGAAAAGGAATCTTTGCTTCCTTTTATCAGTATCTTTGTCATCATCCTCAGAATTTAAACAGGATGAAAGTCCTTCTTAGTAAGTCTTTTCCTTCACCTTGGACAGAGTCTACATGGGGAACACACAGACGAGGGCAGTTCAAGCTGTTGGACTGGGGAAACACCTATGGCATAATTTTGTTGCTAAGATAAAAGCAGTACCTCCTACAAGAACTCTACCAGCCAAGCTGCTCAGGCACAGTAATAAGCTTACTATTTGTTTTTCTGTGCACAGTTATGACTCTGTCATGCATCAATATGTGGGTACCAGTGCCTGCAAAATCAAAACCTGAACTACGTACTTAGTATGTGGAGTGTGTTAGATGCAGAGATTGTAAACATAGAGTTTGAAGGGGTTTGCCTCATCAATTTAAATTTAGTAAACCTCATATTTCAGCTCAGTAATTTTGTTCATGAAAAGTTTGAAGAATTACATTAAAAAATTTCTGAGTTATCCAGTTGGAAACAACAAATGAACAATTTTCTGTAAGTAGGAAAACCACAGGGTTCTTACAATATTCAGATCATTAAAAATAAACTGAATGGATTTCGTTTTAACTTTGGAGAAATATGCACATCTGAGGGAATAAACATGAGAATTTTAGCTTATATAGTTACCTTCTGGAAAAATTAAATTGCTGAATATGAAACACTAAAATTCCAGGGTGCTTTTAAGGAGAAGTCTGTAATGGCAACACAAATTTTTCAATAAATCATATGCAAAAAAAGAAATGTTGCATGTCTGCTATTTCAAGTAGTTCTGTTTCAGAAAAGGATATGCAAGCTGCTGTACTACTTGAAGTTTATTATAAGATCCTATCCAGTTAAACTACTGATACTTCTGTATGCAAGTGTACATAGGCTACTGTTTTTAAATGGAGTTGCATTTCTCTGTAATTCTTTAAAATAACCTCTTAGTTGCGTGCCTAATAATGAAAATAGTAGTTTCTACAGTAAAACAAAGAAATCACAATGGAAATTACAGAAAGCACATAATAAAAATTAAATTTATGTGTATCTGTGTGCAAGATCTTTACCAAAATATCTTTAAGCTTCTGTCTTAAAAATCAGCAAATTGGCAATGTTGTTCAGAAATGGGATTTTTTTTTGTTGTTTCTCTTACATTGTAGAAGGCTTGTATTAGAAGTGACATTCAATCTTATCAATAGTAAAAATTATCTTCTACAGAGGAAATTGCTTGTTCAAGGAGTCTTCAGAGCTCTTGTTTGATGCCTTTAGTGCAGAAACAACAAAAGCTAGCAATTTCTCTTCCACTGAGGATCAGTAATTTCTTGTGCATTCTTTTAACGTTATCTCTGAAAATCAAAAGGTAGGGGGGGTAATATAATATGCCTAGACCTGAATATTAGACACCACACCTCCTTGAAAAAGATGGCTGAAAAAAGCACTACTAAAAAAAAATTCATGAAGATTTTTGCCTGCAAGTATGCATCTTTTTATGATATTTTCAGGAAGGATGTGAAGAGGAGATTGTGTTTCCCAAAAGAAAAGCCTAGCCTTACAATTTTCTGGGATTGCTGGAGGTTTTTTTGTTAAACAGAAAACAGAACTCATGAGGAAAGCACACAAGCATCGTAACATTTGTCTGCTGCCCCTTTGTGGCTGTTCTTAGAGTCTCTTCAGGTTTTCAAACAAATGTAATGAATATCTGATTAAATTTACCTAATATCAAGAATTAGCACAACATATATGTACCATCTGAATCCTATGTACTTTTTCAAATTTCAGTCTAGATCATAAACAGGTCATGTTAGGACTATTTCAACTGCAAAAGACATCACAGTAGTAAGCATACACAGCAAGATCCTGAAGCAGTAGTTGTGACATCCTAAAGATAAAAATGAGTTTCTAAAGTGTAGGGTGAAGAGTGATCCTTCTTTGATTTTGAAAAATTTCCTGTGCAATCAGTTTGTATTAATTTTTATTTATTAATCAAATAAAAATTATCTTTTGCTACAACCTGGTATATTCATATACAGCCACAGTTTGAGGGATTTATTTAGACCCTAGAATTTCCTAAGTCAGAGTAGGGATATCACCACAGACATGTCTGGTATCTTGATTTGTACAAGGACAGTGGAGAAAACAACGTGTCAGCAAGATGTGCAGGGGAGAGGAAGTATTGGCCTGGATGGCTCCTGCCAATGGCTTCAATAGAGGGAAGAACCTGGAATCCAGGCAAACCTAGAGATAGGCAGAAAGAGACAAGATTAGCCCTAGAAGGTACCCAAGAAGTATTCTGCATGTTCATTGGCAACATGTTTCCACTTTAACTTCTGGTTTACTGCTTTAATTTATAAAAATTCTCTTGCAATTACTCATAATACACTGTGTGAGGTGCTGAGTTCCTTCGATGCTTTCTGATTGCAATGAGAATCAAAAAATGTTTTCCATTCTGCAAGAAAGGGCCTGAAGTTCAAAGACAATCCACTGATTGTTTCTGTCTACAAGCAGCCTCTTTTGCCCTACCTCAATGTGCAGGGCTCAGACAGTACGAGACACAACATGACTCAAGGCCAGCTGGCCACATTTTTGCCTATATCCACTGCAGGAGCCAAACTCATTCTGTGGTGGAAGCCAAGAGGACACCTTCCATAACAGCCCATGAATCAGGACTGAAAAGTTAAGTATAATTTGAAATTTATGGGGCATAAACTCTTACACTTGGCATTGACAGGAACCAGGTCTTGATGTATTCCATGGTGGTGTGGTTTAAGCCCAGCTGGCAGCTCAGCCCCACGCAGCCCCTCGCTCACTCCTGTAGTGGGATGGGGGACTGAATCAGAATGGTGAAAGTGAGGAAGCTTGTGTGTTGAGATAAAGACAGTTTAATAGGTGAAGCAAAAGCTGCCCACAAGCCAAGCAAAACAAGGAATTCATTCACCACTTCCTGTGGGCAGGCAGGTGTTGGGCCATTCCCAGGAAAGCATGGCTCCATAACGCCTAGTGGTTACTTGGGAAGACAAATAACATCACCCCAGACATTTCCTCCTTCCTTCTTCTTCCCCCAGCTCTATACGCTGAACATGACATCATATTGTCTGGAAAATATCTTGGGTCAGTTGGGGTCACCTGGCTTGGCTGTGTCCCCTCCCCACTCCTTGTGCATCCCCAGCCTCCTTGCTGGTGGGGTGAGCAGCAGAAAAGGCCTTGACTCTGTGTAAGCTCTGCTCAGCAACAACAAAAACATCCCTGTGTTATCAACACTGTTTCCAAAAGAAATCCAAACCACAGCCTAATATTACCTACTAGAAGAAAATTATCTCAGCCAAAACTAGCACACATGGCTGCTGCTGTCATCAAGGAAAATACTTTTAGTATCTTTAAAGGTTTTTCTTAGTAATTCTTTACTGAAAAGCTCTTTACTGATTTTACCTGAGAAAAACCAAAGATTACTATCCTCAACAGTGCAGTCTTTTTGAGTTACTAGCACCCACATCTCAGATCTATCTGCAGATAGTCCTGTCCAATTTTTAAGATCAGTCTAACACAAAAAGCTGTTTGCATATGTATACATAAAGCTTATAAAGATCTGTGCTTTTATACTGTGCAAATGGAACAGTAACATTTTGAAAGATAGAGGATATTATAGCTCTTTAAAATTATGTAAGGAGTTATCACACTGAATCCTGGCAAAGTTTATGTTTGCTTCCCATATTTAGCTTCCCAGCTGAATTTGAGCCAGTGATATGTATAATTTTTTTTTTTTTTTTGGGCAGGATCACACAATTTTTTTAAAGATTATTTGCTGATTTGCTGCTGTATTTCTGAAAAACATGCAGCTCCAAAAGATGTTTGTTGTGTATTTTGAACAATACAGATTGTACAGTTGGGTTCCTAATCTAGTTTAGTCCCTGCTCAACACCCAGGTAGGAAAAGTTTCATAAAGCCTTAGGTCTCCTTGCCTTGGATTGTATTATCTTTAATTTTTGAAAAATGTCAGCCTCCTTTGAAAAGCCACTATTGCAATAGATTTACAGAAGTTAATCCTGCACAGCAGCCAAATTGCTATCCCTTATACTGAATATGATGTAAAATTCTGTTAATTTTTTTAAACATATGAGACATTTCCACCATTATGTTCCATTTGCTCTCACACTATAAAACTTCTTTTCTGAAAAAAATACAGGGGGAGCTGATAGCTTTACAGAGCCATCTGTAAATAAACATACCACAGCTAAGAGACTCTGAATCCTGCGTACTTTAGCAATATAAAGCTGTATGCTGCATTCCTGAATTTAAACAGAAAAAGGGGCACATAGGGAAGTATCAGGGACTATTAAATGCCAATATTCATTAAAAATACTTTTCAAATATGCACAGACAACATCTACAGTCTATAAAGCAATAAGCTCATCTCTTGACATCCTTGCTATTTATACAGCAGCACAAACGTATAGCTAGAGCATCACTCAACTATTTTGACACAAGTTGTCAACACTTTTACCTCAGTGCCGTTGATGATAATAATTACAAATCTAGGGCCTGTGATGCCTCTCAAGGGTCCATCCAGCCTGTTGCCCAAACCTAAGTGACAAGGATGATTTGGTGTTACTATCCAGTCCTGGAAAGGTAGGGTGAGAGTTCCTTGATGATTCCCCACAAACAATGTGTATTTTTTGAGTACAACCTTTCTTCCAAAGGATAAGCCTTTTCTTTTTTTTTTTTTTTTTTAATATTATTCATTGGCTTTACTGTTGAGAAGCTTAAACACTACTCACAGGAGTAAAAACAAATGGAATGCTTTGTCATGGAAAGTTAGACGAGGAGCTAGATACACCATGTGTGCAATTCTGATCAATTTCACTAGCTCCAGTAGGATGAAGTGTCTGCAGCAGCTCACCAGAGGTAAGAAATCTTCCTTAAGGTATAAATGGCTTCAGTTTAATATGAACAAAGCCAAATCTGGTGTCACACTAAGGAGTTCATAGGCTGAGTGAAAAAGCAGAATTACATTATTTGCGAGACCCCATATGCCACCTTCTCAACTGATGAGCTTTTTATCAAACCATTGCATTTTTCAAAATCCAGAGGGCAAGATTCTGTAGTACTTTGCATTTCCATCAATAAGCTTACACTATATCATAGTTTATATTTCTGAATACAAACAATTGGGTTTTTTATAAAGCTAGTCTTTTGTCAAATATCCTCCAGCCCTTTAATTAATAATCCACTCAGAGAATCCAGCATAATTTGTAATTCTATCCAAAAAATGGCCTTGGCGCAAAAAAAAAAAAAAGAAGTCATTCAGGTAGGATTAAATTTTTTAATGAAAGATTCCATATTCAAAAGAACAATAAGACTTTGAAATAGAAGTTTCAAGTCCAATACTTGCATTATTTATACCTGCAATTATACTACTTTTACCAGTGGAATAACAGATCTGTAAAACTGTTGTTAAAATCAGTCTTTGTGAGGACTGCATATTAAATATGTTACATATTACGTAAGTTATGTATTTCTGTGGTAGCCCTGTAGCATATTTTAAAAGTCTGTGATGTTTCAGACAGGTGGGTTTGACCAGTTCACCAAGTTTTTCGCTATATGAAGAGAATATCTTACTAATTGTTGCTTAGTTGGCATAAATCATATTAAATTGCTATGAAAGCACATATTCATTTTATAGATGTTCAAGTCTCCAGCAGGCTCAGGATTTCTTTTCCTCCTTTCCCAAATGTGTTTTTCACAGGGCAGTCATGCATCTCCTTGCTTTCCCATTCCTTTCTTCTTTATTGCAAAGGGTATCTAAAGAGAGAAACAGAAATAGAAATCAAGAATTACAAACATTAAAAAATAAAATCCCATACACATTAAAGAATGGACCACCTACCTCATGAATTAGGCCTACAGCAGTTCTTCTTAAAATAGTCTAGACTCAGTATTCAGAGTTAATGGACCTGGTCTCTTGCTCCTGCTTTCTTCTTCTTTCCTGCACCAGGAAAGCAAATCTTTCTTCACAGTTCTTGCTCTCATTGATATCATAGAGAGATTTTCAACATGGAAATTTTCTTGTCAGCAGAATGCAGCCAAACCCATGTTGCAACATTCAATGAAGAAAAGTCATGTAGATTTTATAGTGGAAAGGCATGCCCTTGTTTTCCAAGTGGGTTTTTCTCATTTGAAAGCAGGTCTTCAAATAATTGTTGACAGGACCAAGAGGGGAGGGATTCACACAGCAACAATTTGCACTTCTTTTATAAATAGCATTGTAACCTTGAAGATGTCTGATAACTTGAGAGGGAGAATGTAGTGGAAAGTGAAAACATGGAAGATCCATCCAATCCACAGGACATCCTAGGTGTATTTATTTATATTTTGAAAATAGCAGTCGTAAATTTACTTTCCGTGTTACTTATAGAAAAATGCTTGTTAATTGAAAGTACTTTTGTCTTCATGAGTTTACATGTGTAGTGAGTTGACTTTGGCTGCCTGACAGACCTGGGAGGTCACTTAGCAAGTACCATCACAGGCACAACACGCTTGACTTGAGGGAAATTTAGTTTATTTCCAATTAAATTAGATTTGAATAGAAAACAAAATTAAAACAGCACCTTCCCCCCACCCATACCTTTCTCCCAGGTCCAGCTTCATCCCTTTATTCCCAATTCTTCCACCCTCCTAACCTTCAAGCTGCACAGGGGGATGGAGAATTGGGGACTGTGGTCACAGTGAATCCAGAATAGCTCCTCTTTGCCAATCCTTACTCCTCACACTTTTCCCCTGTTTCAGTGTGGGTCCTTCTGAGGGGCTGCACTCCTTCAGGAATATCTACTCCCATGTGGGCTCTCCAGAAGATGCAGTCCTTCAGGAAATATCCATCTGCTCCACAGTGGTCCTCCACAGGCTGCAAAGTCTCTGCTCCAGCACCTGAAGCACTTCCTTCCCTCCTGCTTCTTTGACCATGGCGTCAAAAGTTTATCACATTTTTTCCCTCACTCTTCATTTCCACAAAGTGTTTTCCCCTTTCTAAAATACATTTTCCCAGATGCACTGCCAGCATGGCTGAGAGGCTCAGCTGTGTCATGTGTGAATCAGTTGGAGCCACCTGGAACTGTTGGTATCCATCCCAGCACAGCTACAGCCTCTCCTCACAGACACTGCTCCCCAGCCCCTATGGCCGGGGCCTGGGCACCTGCACCTAGGACAACTTAGAGTTTCCAGAATTAGTAATGTCTTCTGCTGCCAACACGAGTAGCTTCTTGTCTTCTCAAGGTAATACAACTTTCATTCAAATGGTGACACAATGAAAAAAAATTTGGAATTAAAGGGCAGGAATAATGAATGCAAATACCAGACTTCAGATCATGATGCCAGACAAGATAACCAAGGAAAGTAGTGAGAAAACAAGTTGATGTATGTTATCTTGAAATGATAAGAAAATTATATGGTTATATGATCTAAACATTTATCAACCAGAATGAATACCATTAGAGTGAAATATGAAAGTGTGAAATGCATTTCTGATGGGATGGAAAGTAGCAGAAAGTTGATAGGGCCCACACCAAACTCATTTGGAGTTTGAGCAGATTTACTCCTGCTGACAGTCCTAGAACAACAGTCAGGAACCAAGAATGAAACATCCTACATACGGATCTCTATGGATCAGGTACACACCTGGGTCCACATGGCCCAAGTGTGCTGAGCATGACATCTGGGCCCGAGGATCTCAAAGACTGGACTCATCACTCATACATCACCCATGAAAACCACAAGAACTTCCAATATGCCTGTACTAAATAAGTAACATAATTAAAGAATCAAAAAAGGAATATGGAAACATTGCAAGGAGAAGAACTTTCGCAATCTTTGTAACAGTGAAATTCACACTGTAGAAATGCCCAATAATCTGTCACTGAACACAAATTGCTTTCATGTTCATGGGCACAAAAAGCTGTTCAGCAATAGACGCTGCAAATTTGTCTGCAGATCTCCATCACAGCCATGACACCTGATCCCCCCCAGCCTTGGCTTCAACACTCTGTAGACACTAGGAGATCATAGAATCATAGAATCATTTAGGTTGGAAAAAACCTCAAGATAATTTAGTCCAACCTTTGACCAAACACCGCCATGTCAACTAAACCATAGTATTAAATTACATGTCCAGTTATCACTTCCAGAGATGGCAATTCCACCACCTCCCTGGGCAGCCCATTCCAATGCCAGACCACCTTTTCAGTGAAGAAAGTCCTCCTGATGTCTGATCTGAAACTCCTCTGGCAGAGGAGAAATATTTAATATTTCCTCTTGTCCTGTCACTTGTTGCCTGGGAGAAGAGACCAACTTCCTACGATCTCCTTTAGGGCAGTTGTAGAGAGCAATAAGGTCTCACTTCAACCAACTTTTCTCCAGGATAAAAACCCCCAGCTTCCTCAGCCACTCCTCACATGACTTACTTCTAAACCCTTCACTGGCTTTGTTGCCCTTCTCTGGATATGTGAAATATTAGTAGAAGTTTTATATGAATGGTGTATTTATACGAATATGAAAGTTAGCAGGCAATGAGCCATCATATTAGTGGTGATATAATTTGCTGCAGGGAACCTCTGCAGATACCACTTCTTTTACAGTTGAACAAATACATTGAGAATAACTGGAAGGATCAAGCTTGTTTCTGTTCAAGAGTTGTTGAAGAGTAGCTTATGATTTCTTTAATTGTATAATTATATTTGTTCACAGAGTCACACGGTGGATAATTAGATGAACGAGATTTGCTCTGAAGGTTCAAGCAAGCAGTTCATACCAACCTCTGCAATTTTAAAGTTTCAATTAGATTTCATTGCTTATACAGGTCATGTGTGATTGGATCTGACTGGTGCCGGTATGAGTATTGCTCTTAGAATTCAGAATATTCAAAACATAGATTGATCACGTATTCTCCAACAACATTTCTGTGAACATTCCTGCCTTCACAAAAGACTACAGAGAATAATCCCAAGGCACCAGCAACAAAAATTTCTTATTTTTTTTCACCTTTTACGTTCACCATGTATTTATGGATTAGATGTGAGATATTTGTTGAGATCAAATATTCAGTTTTAAATGAAAATAGGCATATAAATAATGTGAAAATGTCTGAGCAATGATCTATTTTCACTGCACTCATTTTCTGTACAATGTAGACACAGTTAAATCCTGAAGAACTAAAATGCAGTGCTTTGACAATTAAAATTATATAGCTTTTCCCTCCTACACAATTTTTTTGAAGCTTTCAGGTGCCATTTTCTTCAAGATTATGTGTTGTACCTTACATTTAAAAATGGAAAATTCTTAACATTTTGTAACATTTCTGAAAGCAGGAAAATGTGTATTTTTAAAGGTTGCATTATTTTCAAATTTTAATATTTGAATTTAAAATGCAGACCCTTCCTCCTTGAAGCGAGCCAGATCTTAGGTCTTCATCAAAGAAAATCAGAAATATAGATGAAGCCCGAGAAAGGAACAAGACTTAATGTTTTTATTATATGATAAGGAAAAATCCCCTATCTCTGAGGTAGTATAAAATAAAGAACAATTACTTTCTCATTTGTCCTTTTCCTTATCTCATTTCCTTTTCCAGACTTATGCATATGTGGTAATATCTAGAATAATGCCATTAGAAAAAGAAAAATAAATTCAACACCAAGTTACCGAGGAATGAACAGTTAGCCTTAGAAGACCAAGAAAAAATAATACGAAAAAGGAGAATCTACCTCACTTCTGCATTTTTCTCCAGAAAAATTCTGGAAATGTGTTTCAACTAAGTCATCTACCAGTGGCAAGTTCATTGCTAAAATGAAGCTGTTGGCAGCATCACAGAAAAGATTAAATTGGTGTTAACACACCTGTAGTATAATTTCTTCTACCACATACAATCACACCACCTGCCCAGGAAGAGTAAATCCACACGCAGCAAATCTAAGCCTGGAGAAAAGGAAGTCATTTAAGTCAAGGAATGTTCAAACTGCTGCAACTTTTATCTTCATTTGCTCAAAAAATATCCTCAGAGGAAGTAGACAGAAGTTTTAGCTCACTGAACTTTCTGTTCTTCACCATGAGTACACAAAAGTTCAGAAAAAACCCAGATATTCAGCTCTCAAGCTACCAGGCCCCCAGACCTCCGATTTCTCTAAAAACTATAGCAACAAAAAAGTAAAGCAAAATTTTGTTGCTGAAAAGTTCCACAGTGTGGGTGACTCTATTTCTCAACCAAACATGCATGTTTGTTGTGCAGAATGAAAGGTGAGAGACAGAGACCAATTTTCTTTCCCACAATGCAAATTCTCAAAGAAATAATGCTCTATAGGTTAAACATATTTCATTTTAACTCTGTCCCATATTCTGGTTTACATTTTGCTTAGCTCTCTTGGGTCAAAGACATAGGGCAAAAATGTCCCCATTTTGCTTTCATTTAAGGAGACAGGCATTTCCAGGGCCAGTCCTAAGCCTGGAGAGAAGGAGCCTCTGATTAAGTCTTGTCCTGGAAGGGCACAGCAATAGACAGAACAGGCCTGTCTGGAAGTGTTTTCAACAAATAATTTTAGGCTCAAATTGGCCACCTACCCAACCTAGTTCTTTCAGCAGAATCAACTGTATCCAAATAATTCTCACAGTTGCTTAACCTCATCTTTAAAATCTTGTCTAACTTCTTTAAACCTCTTATCTAGCCCATACTTAAAAACTCCTAATACCACAAGTGCCTTTGGCCAACTTTTTGAGGGTTTATTTGTTCTGACTGTTAAAAATTCCTCCATGTTAATTCCAAATTTCCCTTGCTAGCATTTATGGCTATTTCTTATTCAGCCTCCAGAGAATATGGAGAATGCTTTCTTCCTTTCCTCTTCACCTATTTTACAATTTATCTTTTACATACTACAAGATTGATTTCCCTGCAGATTCTGTTCTTCAAGATAAATACATGCCCAAAAAATTAAAGGGAGAATCCTGGATTCCAATTCCATCAAGCAAAAAATTAAAGGTTCGAGAAAAGCTATGGTGACATTTTGTGAGATTGAGCACCTTTTATCTGGGAAATTGTTATTATGTCTGCCTCTTGGCTTTCCTCCTTTTGAAAGATATTTGATTATTGTAGAAAAAAATTATTTTATTTCTTTGTAAGTGAAGAAGGGGGTTTTGGCTCTCAGGTTAATTTATTTTTGGTATTCTGCATTTTTAATTAACAGCTCTCTGCTTCAAAGCATGTGCTTCATAAGATTATAGACATTAATAGACCACAGTATCAAGTTTGTCATGTCACAATTTGTAGCCATGAAAAAAAAGTTATTGCATGACTTATGGAGGATTATACACTCTAAAAATAGTCAAGATGAAAAGACTCGTCAAGAAAATTATATTAACCAAGATACATAGGAAAGAAAGCATCTCAATTATAACTAGGTTTTAAAAACAGTACTACTGTTACCTTCTTTCAGCAAGAAAACTAATCTTTAAAATATATCTCATCTGATGAAAAGTCTCTTAAGGCTGTGACCTATTCAGGCGACAGTTTAATCTGTAAAAATTGCATTTAAGTTTAAATATACCATTTTTCTTGCCACTGTAATAGACTAAGAGCTCATGGTCAGTGAATTGTGAAGAGAAGTAACTTCCTGGAGAATGAATAGTAATTTCTTCAGTTGCATTAACTCTACTTGCTTGTATCTGTGCCAGTACAAATTTCAATACTGTTCAGAATATAACTCATTTTCTAGTGCCTTGACTTCATGTTTCACATCACTCTTGTTCATACAACACACAAGCAATGACCTTTTGCATTCTCCCAATCTTCAGGTGAGCTCTGCTTGTTCTGAGATCTGCACGTGTAGTATTACCTCTGGAGGACCACTACTGACGCTGCAGTTTTAGCAGCCTAGCCATTAACAACATTTAGATCCAATGCCAGCAGGTAAGAGAAGAAAAAGTTGTTGTTGCTGGAACAACAACTGGGGCTGGAAGGGAGGTAGGCTCTGCACCTGCTCTGAGGTTAAGCCATGGTTTCTGCACCCAATGCTGTAGTTAGAGATACTACGTATGCTACTGCCTTCTGGCTCTCCCTAGCAATGATTCTGGGTTATTAAAACTGTTACCCTGAAAGACTTTAAAATCTTACTTTCAGGGTATTGCTCTTGACATTTTAAGTTAATTTCTTGCCTTTTCCATTGTCTTTCTCTGCAGCCAGCTTATTTTGCCTTTGATCTGTTGCCTTCACCTTAATGTTTCATTTCATTTTTACCTGATCAAAGTAGCTGATTACAACCTTTTTAAAGTAGCTAATACAAGAAGGAATAATCAAATTAGTCCACATTAGCAGATTGCTGATGAGAAACAATGCTGTCACCTGGCAGCTTTTCAAACAGAATTGGACTGATGGGACAGATCAGGCTCTCTTCTTTATATGATTCAAGGCCAGCATGTGGACACGACAGAACAGGAGTTAGGAACGTATTGCACTGATCCCAAAGGCAAATACCCACAGAAACAGTCTAGCTCTCGTGGGTAGCACCTTGAAGGAGGTATCTGTGAGAGTCCAAAGCTCCTGGCTACCTGTGTCCAGAGAGTTCTGGTTTCAGGGGACACTGTTTATACCGTGGGTTATTGTCAGTGAGGTGATACCTGCTTTAAGAAGCAGCACTTCACAGACCCCACTATAAGTTTGAAACTTCAGTGAAGTCAAGGGCCATGAACAAACAAGGGACCATCAATCAGCAATTTGCCTTGTGATCTTGTGTCTTCACATGAATTTTAATTAGTTAATTTAATTGCTAATTTGCGAAAAAGAGGAAAATATTTTCTACAATGTGAATTTCAGGGGATCAGCTCTGTTTCTGTTTGGAGGAAGCATTTTGAAACCTCAGAGGAACATATACCTAGAAGGCCCAGTGGTAGACTCTAGGAACAGGGCAAGGCTATGGTGAGTACTGTGCCATTGGGGCAGCCCTAGGTGGCACAGCCAACTCTAAGCATGGAAATTCAGTCGCTCACATTACATTGGCAGTTATATCATATTCCATTTCCCAGCAGAGTGATCTAAAAAATAGTCCTATGTTAAATGTTTATGATATCAATGATTTTCCTGTATTTACACTCAACTATGTCACTACAGACATGAGGTGCATTATGCCCCAACAGACTGTGCAAAGATTTAGATGGTATTTGGAACCTTAAAATAAATAAAACCCACTGCTAAATCATAAAACTTCTGCTTTATCATCTTTTATATTAATGTGAATCATCTGTAATAATAATTAATACCAGTAATCTTTTATACTAATATAATAAAGTAACAGATGCATTTTACTTTTGCTGAGCATTTGCAGTTCTGCATCTGTAACTTCTAGTGACATGAATAAGACTGAGGTTATAGATGGTATTTGATTTTTCTTTCATACATCATATAAAGTGTGACACATTGCAAGCACTGTTGCCATCTTTTTTATTAAAGCTGAACCTACACTCCTGCTGCTGCAGCATGTCCTGTGGAATTACTCTACTTCTTCAGAAGATCTGTGACATCTGATATTGCAGAAAGAATTTAGATGACTGCAAACAGGATGTCCTGCCACAACAAACCAGTATACAACCCTCACTCACTTTCTGTCAGAGAAGAGTGACAGGTATTGAGAACCATGCTTTTTTTTCTCCAGACCACTACTATTTTTAAGCAGCAGACAGTAAGGGGAGGGAGGGGCAGGCAGGGTGAGAAATGAGGGCACAAATTTCTAATTAATCCTTCATGCCCTACATTTTCTGTCTTGATAATCTCTACTGGGTCTGGCTGTGATAGAGTTATCTGTCATCATAGCTGCCTATCTGGTGGTGCATTTTGGATCTCTGACTAAACCAGTGTTGATGACACAACAGTGTCTCACTTTTGGCTGAGCATCTCCTGCTCAGTGAGTAGGCTACTGGTAGGTGAGAAACTGAGAGGGGACTAAGCGAGGACAGCCAACCTGATTTGGCCAAGGGATATTCCACACCACATGAAATTGTGTTCAACAATAAAATCTCAAGGAAAGGAAGACTAAGGGGTGGTGCTTGTGTTTATGGCATTACACATGCTGAGGTTCTGCTTACCAAGCAATGAAAAGTAGTGTATAAATGCTTTTTTTTCCTTTCCTTGCACATTCAGCTTTTGTTTCAAAAAAATTAGACTGTTTTGATCTCAATCCATGAGTATTTTCACTGTCTAGTTTCTCCTCACACTAGGGGGAAAGGGGAGCGAACAAGCAGGTGAGTGGGTTCTCGGTTGCTGGCTAGGGTCAACCCACTGCATAAGCTTTATGATTTTCATCTAAGCCAGAGCAACTCTATATGATACTGGGCTTCAGTTCAACCCTGGCTTTGTTTCTATCAGCAACATAAAACAGCAACAGCTGCCATTATATAAGCTCAGTAAGACACTTGCAGGTGTGTCACAGAGCCAACATTTCTGTGACTGATTTCTTGCTAAACTTAGCAACAGTGTTATATCTCATGAGTTAACTCGTGTTGAATGGCTTCTTTAATGCACACAATGCAAATATGCTCTGCATCAGCAATAGCAGTATAAACCTGCTTATTTCACATATTTCTTCACAAACATTTACATTAAACCATGCAATAAAAATCCTTTGCTATCAACTTCTGTTATCAAGTTCAGATTTTCACGTTCTGTTGCACTGAATCAGAAATATTTATTCATTTACTTTACACAAACATGCAATGGGCTGTCTACCTTTCCCTTCCAAAGAGCCAACACAATAGAGCACTGTGCACATGTAGTATTTACATGTTTTGCAACATTTAAGAATCAGGTGCTTTTCACTTCCTTATAACTATTGTATACAGCATCAAGTCAGCGCACTGCAGCAGACAACTCTTGTGCAGTAGTGATTACTTGGTTCCCAAATACAACAATTTTCCTGAAAAAGGCCATTTTAACTAGATGTCTACCATCTTACTCTTGTGTGTCTATCCACTTCTGGAGGAAAATAAGGAGTCTTTTCTGCTTTGCACTGTGCTGTTTTAAGCACATTTTTCAAAACGACAAAGGAAAGCTTTAATAAGTTAGCAAATATCCTGTCCTGGCTTCAGCTAAGGTAGAGTTAATTTCGTCTCTCTAGCTGTTACAGTTTTGGATTTGTAATGAGAATGGTGCTTGTAACACACTGGTGGTTTGGGGTTTTGATGAGTCATGTCTGTTCTAAGTCAAGCACTTTTATTTTTCCTTGTCTCATGCTCTGCCAGTGAGGAGATATGCAAATAAAAAAACCAGCCTGGGAGGAAGCATAGCTGGGACAGCAGGACAGGTGATCCAAACTGACCAAGGGGATACTCCATGCCCTAGACCATCATGTCCAGTATAAAAACTGGGGGAGTTACCCCGTTACCCTCAAGGGCGGCCAATCTGGGTTCAGGAAGGGGATCTGGCATCGGTCAGTGGGCCGTGAGCAATTGTACTGCGCATCACTTGGATATTTTTCCTTTTTATCATCATTACATTATTTACATTATTACCATATTTTACTTTATTTTCAATTATTAAATTGTTCTTATATCAACATACAAGTTTTACTTTGATTCTCCTCCCCATTCCACCAGGGTGGAGGGAAAAGGGAAGTTGAGTGAGCAGCTGCATGGTGTTTTATCACCAGCTGGGCTTAAAACAACAACAAACCCATTATCTTTTAAATCACGATTTTAGGACAAGGCTTTGGGAGCTCAGCTTCTAGTATTTGAACAGCTGAGACTGACAGTTCTGCATCACACAACTGCATAAATGAGGAAGACTTAGTGACAAGTGAATCATTTCTCAGATTATAATCTATTACACACAAACCTTTTTCCTTTTTCTGAGTCAGACACTTTCTTAGATATAACTTTCACACTTCCCAGGTTCACAGAATTATAGCACCAACAAAATATTCCTTTTATGCACAACACCCAGTGAAACGTCTCATTTTTTTACCCCCACCTAGGATTTTCCAAAGTCAGTCTTGAATATCTTAAAGAAACCTGTCCCCATGGGTTTTTTCCAGAACAGTACCCTCAGGGAGTAATAAAATTTGAAAAATTAATAGTACCCTGAGTCATCCAGACAGAAGATAGTTAAATGCCTGATAAGTCATAGCAGATGGGATTAAAAATGAGGAAATGTGTCTCAATATGATGCTGAAATAAGGAGAAAATTATTTTGTCCCTGGAAACGAAAAAAGATAAAACAGAAATCTCTTTGCTCTTGCATATATCAAATATGTGAAATGGAGATGTCCTTATCTTTTGCTTTCAGTGATGCCACTGTGGGCTAGATGTACTCAGAACACCCCTGCCAGGCAGGGTGACATACAGACACCCAGTGTGTGAATTTTGAAGGCCTCTGGACAGAAACAGATGCTGAGCTGTTCTGCCTAGCTAATATGGGAGTTTACCTGCTCTTGTCTATTAGAAATGTAGGTACCAAACCAGGCTTCTGCTACAAATCATAGGCTCTATGAGTTGTTTGAAAAGTCAGTAAGGCAAATATTTGTGAGGAGGAGACGAAGAGTCTTTATAAATCTGTTATTTATGGGCTTAACTGTGATGTAGATCTTTAGTTTAGACCACACTCTTAAAATATTTTGGCTTTGGTGCTTGAAGGTGATCCAGCAAATCTTAGTCCTGTGACATGTACCCTTAATTTCACCTAAAAGTCTCTGTGAATAGATTCTTGTTGTCACTATCAGTAAAAGAAACAAAGAATTTACTTGTTGTTGTAGAGAAAATAAGGAAGTGGTTTTTTCCACAAACATCTAAAAGTAACGTACTTAACCATTTTCCTTTGATGAATCAAGCCAAGAGACTATAGACAAGTTTAGCACTTATTTAAGAAGAGGGTAGCCACTAGTTCTGCAAGCTTCTTTGCCGTCAGCTAGACTTGCAGTCATTTATGTCTTTGCTTTCACTTCCCAGACACTGTCATTATCTGTTACTGTATCACTAGATGAGCTTTGTTTAATTTAGCAATCTTCAATATGAAACATTCTCCAAATAGCCTTCATTACCATGCATGACCAGGAAAAAAGTGCTTCTTTTTGTAGCAGTTCTTGAGGACAGGATGTGTCAAAGCCATATGTGCTTCAGTGTGTGTGGTGTGTTACTGAAGCATCAGAAGCAAAGCTTCTCTGGCAAAGCAGAGCAGGAGCAGATCCTGAGCAATAAAAACACACTACAACACTGACACCTGTTGGTAACAAGTGTGCCAAATTGTGACAGGGTCTTTACAGTCCTGTATTTTCAGATGACTCAAGAGCTCAACCTAAATTAATATACCTACATCTCCACATGTAAGTCACCTGGATATGAAGAACCGAATGCAAAACAAAAGTGAAGATTTGACGTCCAGTCTTTCTGGAAGTAGATATCTCTATCTGCTGATATCCATATACAACTGATGTCTAACAACTGTTACAACAAATAAAAACACACCAGCACATATTGCATGTCTAGAGACTGTTTCCTGAGACCCACATATCAACCGGAGTAAGCAATGCATCCTGCAAAGCACTGAAAGACTTAGTGTAATTTAAACAAAAGCTTTTCCATCTGGATGGCTCTAAGTGTAAGATGGAACCTGGAAATGAAATACCAGTCTTCAGGACAACAACAGCTTAAATGAAAGCTGTCTAAGAACAAACTAGCAATGCGGTATCTTTTCCATTGCTCCCTTCCTACAGAAAAGTGAGATGAGTGAAGAGTGAAGTTGTACTGCGGCATTCCTTCTATCCTAGCAGTGGTCAGTGCTTCCACATGGGCTTTTTTATGAGGAACAGCTAGAAGAGGAGGTAAGCTTTACAGAAAAACAAACAAAGAGGCAACTTGATCTGCTTGCTTTTTAGCATAACAACAAGCTTCTCTACTGCCCTACTGGTTGCTCTCACAGACAATAAAGACTTACTACTATAATCAGCTACTATAATTACCCTCCAGAACAAAGATGTGTGATTTGAGAACTGAGGCTTTCCAAGTTCAGCACCTAATGACAAAGCCAACTTTCATGACCCTGTTCCAGAGTGTATTTAGCAAAGCAAAGTGACACATTAGTAACAGCCGTCTAAACTCTTGTTGACCTAAGAAGCAATGTTTCAGTATGTACCCTGTGTTTTCTACTCTATGGCTCTAGCATTTTTGGAAAGAAGCAACATCAGCAACAAATTGAACACTAAATTGAGCTGGCAGCAAATCCTGTAGTCATTCAAGGTCACAATAGTCTCGTCTTTACTTGTCTGGTGATTGGTAGGATCCTTTTCAACAGTTAAAGAATTAATTCAGCCTTCAGCACATTAAAAAACATTTCCTCTTCCAAGGTAAGTGAGAGTTCAACAAACGTTCCAGTTCCCAGTTTGTGTCATGTACAGCACTCTCCCTGTGACCTGTTTGCTCTTCTTTGCTCAGAGGAATGGTGTCTTAATCAAAGAATATTACTACATCTCCTCAACATATTACTAATTCCTAGAGATGCTTTATGCACTACTGTGACGCCTGCATTTACAGGAAAGAAAACAAGGGATAGGATCAGCCTATCAAATATTAAAATCTGCAGAAAGCACGTTAGATTGGCAGACCATGGTCAGCCGAACTGAACTGTGTTCAGAGTAAGATCTAAGCCTGATTATCTCAGAGGGCTCTTCAGCTCCCAGCTATGTCATGATTTATTCTGAGGTAATTGTCTGTGCCAGTCGTGTATCTGAGATAGGAAGTACAAAATGGCTAAGATTCACCTGAATTCAAGGTGATTAAGATTTCAAATAAGATTTTCTTTGTTGTGATTCATTCTGTTTCACAGTTCTAGAGTATAGTATCTGTGAATGATACCAGACAATAAAATACTTAGCTTTGTTAGACAGAAGGGTGAAAGAGAAATGGCATAACCACTTTTATTCTTACTTTCTTTACTGGAAGTATATTCTGGTTAATATGGATCCAGCATGATGCTCTGAGTCACAAGGAAACATGACATTCCTTCACCAAATCACAGGAGTCAGTAACTTTAAACCTGTTAGTCTCACCTTGCCCATTAAAACAAAAGCTTTATTCACAGGAGAATAAACATTTCAAATGAAACTGAGGAAATACTGAAAAAACTCCGCCCAGCTGGTACCATTTCCCATGAAAAGTACCAGTGGACTATATGCTGAGAAAACACCCTCACACACCCTGACAACATCAGCAGTTGCAGAGATCATGTATTACGACATGTTTGTGAAACAACTATAATGATATTTTATCTACAAATCTAATCAGAGAATCTGGAGATTAAAACAGTGAAACTACTAAATCCTAACATTTCTGCAGCTCTTGCACAGCCTGCCAACTTTTCCAACATGCTACAAACAGATCGATGTAAGTCTTTTGTGTAAAAGCTTTCACCACATTTACTGCCACAGGGTTTTGAGTTTGAGGTTACGGTTTTTTAGTAAAGGAATTATGCAAGTACTGTATTAAAGGCAAAATGCACAGTTCACGCTGAACTAAAATAATTGAGTCGTGAGTGACAAAATAATTACATATACCCTGGGTATTTAGCTATTTTTATAATATAATTACTAGCTTTTCTTCATCAGGTAGAATAGAGTGCTCTCAAAGATTAAGAGTATTGTGTGAGTTGATACACAAGAATGCAACTTTCTTGTTGTATATCATCCAGCAAATTAAAAAGTTGCCTGTCACCAATCAGTAAACTCACATTGCTGAGCACCTGGTGATGTTATTAACCTTACTTATTTTAAACTTTTGATCAAATGACCGGCTTTCTTCATGACCCATGACATTTTTTTTGCTAGTGATCGTTCCAGCCTTTAAGTCAGAATCATTTTTTCAGAATATAATATTAAATATCAATATTGGTTTGTTGTTGCTATAAAGCCTCATTGCTGATATAATGATGAAGCAAACTGAAAGAGTGTAATTGTTGCTCAGGGATAACAGGGATGCATTTTGCCCTTACACCTGCTGCATCATGCAATATTAAACACTAATTTGATGCAAACACCCATTTTGCACATACTTTGCGGTCATGAATATGGTAGAAATTGAAGCAATGGAAGTTCTTAAAAGTCAGGGGGGAAAAAAACTGAGGAGTGATACTCTGGGATTCATGAGATCTGGTCTGCAATTTGAAGAGCAAGGTAGAAGGATATTAACCAGCTAAAGGCTTGGCTGCAGATGCGTTGCAAAAGCCATTTAGATATTTGACTGATTCCTCACTTTATTAAATTGGACCTGATATGGGCATAATAGTGTCCTACAAACATTTCACCTTTTTCAGAAAAATCAAATTAGGTACAAAATTATTTTGGGAATACTCTTTTATTAAGCTCTCTAGACAATGAATGTAGTTAGCAGTGTGGATCAAGCCATTGCCTGACTTAAAATAGATGAATAATATTTACCAAATGGCATGATCATGTTGACCTAAAGCATAGTGTTGGATTTCCTCCTGTTCTTGGGCAAAACAACCTCATTCAAGAACCTGGTGCCAGGTGCTGCCTTCCCAGAATTTCTGCACACAGCAGCAGCTGTTCTGGCCAGGGCCTGCTACTTCTCAGTGCAACAGAACACTGCCAAGCAGCTGATTAGTGGTCTCCTGCTTCTGAAATGGACACCGCCTATTGCTCCTCACCTTTCAGGGTGGAATGAGCTTAGCAGAAAATTCTGTTTCTCATATAGGAAACACATCTCTGTGACTGACAGCACATTATGCTTGGTCTTGTTTATTAGTTCCTTATGTTTTATTAGTCTAATTAAGGCAATATTTACTGTGAGGAGGAAATTTTTCCCTCCCTTCTGATAATGACATTCCCTATCCCTCCTGCTATTCTTGCAATGTGTTCTGCTGTGCCATGCCATGGCTTCTCTGTATCTCTCCCACAGAATCACTGTACTGTTACTATGAAATATTTAGAATATTTATAGCAATAGAATTTACCTGCCAAAGCAAGAAGGATTTTCTGATAGGGGATTTTGACCAGTCATCACACTAGTCAAGTGCATTGGCACCTTTTCTTCTCTGGCAAAATTGCAGTCATTTTGCTTGGATGAGGACCTAGCCACAGTTGCCAAATGGGATTATTACAATTCATTATACATGTGACTGGTTTTGAAGACCACCTGGAAGCTTCAGCTAGAGCAGTATGTAGTTATCCATGAGATTAACAGTGCTGGCTCTGAGGCACGCAGCTCACCAACTTTCCAAACTCTGCACTTTCCACCTATTTGCATGGCTGCAGTGGAAGTGACACTCCCTCAAGTCCTGTGTGAGGCAGCCACGGGCAGCCTGTCTCTGTGGCACAGGTAGCATTTTAGAGCAACTGAGCTGTGCTAGCTTGGAATCTGAGACTGGAGACATGGGGCATTCTCACTGCAATCCTTTACAGAACAGTCCTCACCTATCTGGCAGAGCCCACAGCTGTCGATCAAATGATCAACACAGTGGAATACATGTCAATTTTTCACAAACTTCTGCTGTAACAATTGATTTTTAAGTTTTTAGTACAGGGTAACTGCAATCCATGTATGCATCTTGACACAGACTTGTGGAGTGGTATACACTAAACATGCCCCTAGCAGCAACACTAATAAGTTCATTGTTAAACATTTAAAAATCCCATATTTAGAGATCAGAGCATAATAAACTATTCCCAAGAACGATAAAAAATTACTAAACAGCAAACAAGGTAACACAGCTTTCTTTATTTTTTCTTTTCTCTATTTTCTTCTGTCAAAGATCAAGCAGTTGGGCTTCTTTGGTCCTGCTCCTTCTGTGTACCCGCCGTTGCTTCCACATTATTTTCCTGACAAGCCTCATCCCTCATATCACTGACGGATTTATATTCTGCTGAGCTCAACTGAGTACTTAGATAGTCAAAATCTGATCTCATTACATGTGTGTCAGGAGAACTAACTCCAGGGAAGTTGATGGAACCTAGTTGATTTACAGACTTGGAGCCAAATATTTAATTTACCATCCAACATCTGTCGTAACCTTAAATTGAAACTCTCCATGGACATGACCTACATTCCTAAAACTTACAGATGGTATTTTAATATTTCTATAAAAAGAAAAATCTTGTGTGCCAAAGAAGTGTACTCAGTTCTTCTCATCTAAAACATCTGATATACACCCTAATTCCTCAAGGACCATTTATAAGGGCAGCCAGTTGGAGCTAAGACAAAAGGAATAGGAAGAGAAAAGAAGGCAACTATGTCAACTGAAATGTCAAGGTGCTGGCTAGCCTAAAGCTCAGTTCCAAAACTAACTGGAATGGAGAAGTCATATATATATATATTTATATATATGTATTTACCACATAGACACTGATTCCTGTGTATTATAACTTTCAGTGACCTCATCAAAACTACACTTGTCCTGAAAAGTCTGGAATTATCAATCCTTGCTCAGAATGAAATGATTTTTCCTTTGGTTTTTGATCATGGAGTCTAAAATATATGCTGCTTCAGAGTTAAACACAGAAGGAGTTCTCGTGTTTGGACATACTTTCTTCACTTAGGCTTTTTCTCTCTGCATTTTACACAGCAAAGAGCATTGATTAATGTGAATGTTTTGGCTGTAGTTGTTGTTTGTGTATAAACTTTTGTTAAAACAAGTACTGCAGAATAAATGAACTTTATACAGACACCTATTAAGGCACTAAAAGGCTTGGCTACATTCATCTGAGACGCGTATACATAACATTTGGAACAATAAAGGGATCAGCAGCTGCAAGGGGTTTGAATTGAATTCTTTAACAATAGAAAAGTTTTTCAGCCCCAAATACCAGCAAAGAGAATTTTTTGCAGATAATCCAGAAGAAAGAAAATAATAAAAAAAAATGCTAGCCAACTTTGCAGCAGTTAGCATAAGGGTGCCATCTGAAACATGTCAGCTTAAGAGTGTCCCATAGTACCATTCTTTTACACAACCATAGTATTCAGAACTGTTTCCCCAAATAATCCCAGATGGCAAGCCACAAAATTTCAATTCATTTTAAAAGCTTTCTTTGCTGTTATTATGTGATTGAAAGTGCAAAAGCAAGTTGCCATTCTCATGGCACTATTTGCATTGGCTATTATCCCCTAAAATCCCCTTTAAACAGCTACATTGTCAGCCCATAGGCCTCATTTAGAACTACAAAAAAGACCAGATTAATTCGATCAAAGGGAGAGCCAAGTACAAAATGCACTTTTCAAACTGTATCAGAGTAGGTTCCCTTTACAGATCGCTGCATGGCTGGAGCAATGCAAAAAATCCTTGCCTGAAATAAAGCACTAACAGAAATAGCTGTGCATGTTTCACATGAAGCTTTTGGGGCTCTTCCAGGGTAAATCTCCCACTACAAATGATTACAATAAAATATATTTTAACATAAGTAAATTAAGTAGCAAGCATCTGGTTTTGTCCATTTGGCTTTCTGCCACCATTTTCAGGAGGCACTGATGTAGTGCTTGGGTAATTTAGCCAGCTACAGACATTCCTGAAGTCTCAGTCAACTGGAATTTTTAATTAATTAATTTAACATTGAGCAATGAAACTTTCAAAAGATACATATAAGTCCTTCCAGAATTATTTTCCTTCTAGTGTGAAAAACCCATCATCATCACTGATGAAACAAAGAAAATATAAAATCTTTTGGTAGTATTTCTGCAAAATATTTTTTCTTAATCTAAGGTGAACCATTTCGAGTCAAGCATAATACAGGTCCATAGATCTACAGCCAAAAAGTCTCTAGTGGCTTTTCAATCTCACCTGGAGTTTGATGACAGGCAACAATGCTGATATTTTTTTTTTCACAGAAGTTCCTTCGGTGTCTCTGCACTGTCGCGTTCTCTCTGTCTTTACTGGAGTTTGCTTAGTGATCCTGCCATCAGTTCTCTCACCCTCGGTCTGAAGCGGTTTCTTCAGCAGCTGCTTTTGTGTACTGAGAAGAACATTTTACAGAGTAAAGAACTGCAGCACAAAGGTAGAGCAACTGAACATGTGCAGCAATATGTGCCATTGCCTCTTAAAGGACACATCAGGCTGAGAGAGACATGCTGAAAAGCTGAGCACCTGCAACTAATATTACAGTCATTTGCTGTAGGATGGAGCTGACTGGATCCTTTTGTTTGTCACTTCCAATGGGGTTTAGATTTTTGAACAGGACCCTTTAAATATAGCAGTTGTATTTCTTTAATTCTCATGTTTTATGGAATAAGTGTTTGTGTAGTGTCACTAATAAATACTGTGTAGCAAGAAAATGTTCCTGTGGAGACAGAAATAGCTCCCACTGAGACAAAATGCCTTGACAATCTATGCAATAAATGTAGATTTGTAAATATTATTAGTTCACTAGCATACAAACCTTGTTTTAATTCATAATTATGAAAGCCATTATTTGTGATATTAGGAAAAGAGAAAAGAGAAAAGAGAAAAAGTTAATGTAAAATTAGTTATGTATTTCAAGGGTGCATATTTTTTTAAAAAGCATGCAATTACATTGTGAAATAATATGTATGTAATTAGAGACATGGTTCAAGATTTTAAAAATCTGTCAGATGTAAACACTTGCATATCACTACACCTATTCAATGGAAATAAATGCCAGAAGTCAAAATCAGTCAAAATTAGGTGTTGAGGACTTTGTACAGAGTAGTATAAAGAAAAGTACTTCAAATAAGCTGCTTTACTTATGTTAGCATTTTCAAGTTTCTACCTAATTCACTGCCATTCATATGAGATACAGACACTTCTAATCAGTTCAATCCAGTTTAAACTGCCACATTTTCAAACTGAATCACAGAATACTGAAGAAAGGCCATGTTCTAATATCACATGCATGCAAATCTGAAATAACTTCATCAAAATCTGTGCATTAAACCGTCATAAAGGAAAAAATTGTTCAGACCAAACAGTTTTCACAGCTGTTTCACACTCTTCCAAGAGCCAAGGCCTCAAAGCATTAAACTCAGTCTGAGCTTGAGACACTTGATATCTGTCCTACAGATGCACTATGTTTCTTTTTTTCTTCCCTTTGCTGTTGTTAGTGTGAGAACATTAGATTTCAAGGTTTCCAAATGGTGCTATTTTCTTAGACTGTGTTTTCATATGTCATTCATTAGCGAAATCTCCATTGGTGAAAGGGAAATACACTGATTTCTTTGAATGTGTTCCCATTTTAGATTTGCAACAGCATTATATAGTTTTCCTTGAGTATTAGCAATCAGAAATTAATCCTTCTTCTAGCAGAAATTAAGCCATAAGAAGGCTTTTCTTCAGATAAACCTGTAGCAGAGAAATAAGGGTTGGTAACATTTTTCAGTGTCACAAATATTTTAATGTGTAAGAAATTAATAATTGCTGGTAATCTTATAAACAGACAAGTCATCCTCAAAGTAAGTAAGTTTTTCCTCATATTCAGATGGAATTTCCTGTGTTTCAATTTGTAACTCTTGTCCCTCATACTGTCACTGAGCACCACGGAAAAGAGCCTGGCTCCATCTTCTTGACACCTGCCCTGAAGATACTTGTATACATTGATAAGGTCCCCTCTCAGTCATCTCCTCTCCAGGCTAAACAGGCCTAACTCCCTCAGTCTTTCCTCATAAGAGGGATGCTCCAGTCCCCTAATGTCATGGTTTAGGAATGGTATTCCCCACTTTAGTACTCCCCCTAAAAAGAAAACTATAGGCTGTTCCACTCCTCCCTCCAATGGGAAACACAAAAAACAGAAATCACAGGTTGAGATAAGAACAGCTTACTGGAAATAGCAGTGAGATAAGAAAACAAACAATAACAGCACCAGCATCAACTAAAAAAAGTGTACAAAGAGAGGGTGATTAACATGCAAAACGCTCCAAGCCTGACCCCACACAGCATGACGAAGACAATGAACTATGGCCAATGGGTTCCCCACCCCACCCTTTGTTCCACTGGAAAGGGATGTCCTTCCTCCTGGAAATGAGAGAGGGACCTCCTTTTCTGCACCTCTGGCAACTATGTAAGGTGGTAATGAGTAACACAATGGCTTGGTCACACTCCCTTACCCTGACCTGGGCAGGAAACAGGATGCCTGATCATCTTCATAGCCCTCTGATGGACTGTCTCCAGTACTTTCTTGTCTTTCTTGACTGCTGTGTTAAAATGGCCTGAGACAAATGTGTTCAGTCAACCTGGGAGTTGGAAGATGCCATGGAGCATTCTCTGGGAAATGGATCTTGGAACACACAAGGAAAGCCAATAAGGTAAAAGGAGGATGAGCAGAGAATGGACAGTGTTTTGGCAGAATCAAAATATTACTGCACCAGTTAAGTAGAAAAAGGAATATGAGGAAATATAGCAAAGCTAAAATAAGGCGAGAGATTACAGCTGCACTCTTGCATTATAACAGAGTGGTGAAAAGGATTGTCTTTTCACTACCCTAATCCTATTATTCTCCACCCTGCTATCTGCCCATTACTTAATCCTCCCATGAAGATGTCAAATTTGGAAGCAAAATTACACAAAATCCACAGTCTGATGGCACAAACAGCCCAGCACAATGAGGCCTGGTAGTGTAGTGGCTAATCTGTGAACAGCTTCTTGCTTCCCAGGTGGTACCAATAAAGTCAGCTGGAGTCTTTCTGCCTCAGTCCATCAGTTGGGATAATTGTACTTCCTTTGCAGTGCTGATCACTTAAATATTTCAAGTACTTCTTGAACACATATCTGAGAATTGTGAGGATAATTTCTGCAGCTTTTAACCTGTTTTTTTCAATAGTCTTCTTCTGGAAAATTATCATAAATGTACTACAAGTTACAGCCTTATTTTTTGACTCAACTCTTCTCTAACAAAGATAGAGATAGATTTTGACTCCTCTGGACAGAAGAAGTGATCATATATGCAAAGTTCCCACAGACTATCTAATTTCAGACACATCTACGTGCTTTTAACAGCTGGTTCTTGCCCAGATTCTTATAGGTCAGCACAAAAATTTAAAGCACCAGTTTTATGTGGATGGAAAAATTAACCGAGACGTTTCCAATTAAAAAGAAGTAACACACTTCTGCTATTCATGTCACCCATGAAAACAACACTACTGGTAATTACTCGAACTGGTGCTGAACTAAGCATCTGAGAGAATTTGTGGAGTCACTCCTCAGAAGAAACTCCTTCCTATTTCTAGGAGCAAGAAACAAAAGAGAGACTTGCCAGCACTTTGGTGACACAGCAGCATTTGATTTTGATCCCTCAATCTGAGGCAGTATCTACCTCAATTTCACCTTTCCATTTTTCGAGACTTGTGATAAGTTTGTATGTCCTTCTTATTGACTGAACAGAAAATAAGGCAGTATTTTAAAAGAAAAAATTCTTTGTTTTTCTTTTTTTTGGGGCTTTTACTTCCAGTTTAGTTTTGGCTTTTTGTAGCTGAGATTGCAGACAAGGCAGTTTTATCTGTTAATGATTTAACTAGATGTGGGAATCAGTCAAACGGTATTCGGTGCTTATATTTTTTACAACCTATTCTTTGAACTTTATATGTAATAATCTCGAGACCTCTTTCATAGGAAAGTGTTGGGGTCCCTCCCCTGCCATGGAGCCCTGGGAGAGGGGCCCTGGGGGGGAGACACGGGGTTTCCCTGCCCCTGGTCAGCCTCGTTCCCCATTGGTTGGTTTGGGTTCCCCGGTGTGGCCAAGGACCCTCGGGTCCTGTGACTGCGGAGTTCCTGAGCTGAGCCCCGGCCATGCGGCTGGAGAAATAAACATCTCTGAAACATCTACCACGAATCTGTCCATATATACTTCGTTTCCACGGGACTCCTGGTTTGAAATATACTTGTTGCAGTAATGCTCGCATTCTCTAGCAGCAGGGATTACTGCAACAAGCATATATCAAACCAGGAGTCCCGTGGAAAAGAAGTACATATGGACGGATTCTTCATAGATGTTTCAGAGATGTTTATTTCTCCAGCCGCACGGCCGGGGCTGTGCTCAGGAACTCCGCAGTCACGGGACCCCAGGGTCCTTGGCCGCACCGGGGAACACAAACCAACCAATGGGAAATGAGGCTGACCAGGGGCAGGGAAACCCCGTGTCTCCCCCCCAGGGCCCCTCTCCCAGGGCCCCATGGCAGGGGGAGGGACCCCAACAGGAAAGTTGGTAGAATTCAAGTGTTGGTATGAATTTCATTATATTTGCTGCTTTGCCCTAACTCCTTATTTCAGCACCCTCAGAACAATGTACAGTGATATTTGAGGCTGCTTTTAGCCAGACACCCACTTTTCCAGAGGCTCCAATGGAGTAGCACAAGATCTTTTCTGACTCTACAGCCAGAAAATTACAACAACTGAAACAGTAGAAAACCATTCTTTTTTTTTTTCTGGGCTCAGTATCTTATTTGCTGTACTGCAACCATCATCACTGGAGTGAGCTTCTTGGCACATCTGGCTTTTTTCATTACATAAAATGAAAGGAACTCAAACACCCAGGTATTTCCTGAATTACTTCCCTTACATCATTTCTTACCCAGAAAGTTCTTGTGGACCACAGGATGCTACCAAAGAGGCAAGGTGGGGCCAAAGAACAATTCAGCTGCCATCTCACTGTGTTGAGCACAACAGGTGAAGTTCAGCTTTAGCCAGCAGTAGCAATAACAGTTCAAGAGGCTCAATAAACCTGGAAAGGCAAATGTTCAGGTATACAAGACTAAGCATTATGAGATAGGGCCCTTGTACATGCAAAGCCTTGAATTTTTTTTCCCAGCCTTTACCTAGGACTCCAGAAAAATCCATCATAACTTAAGATTATGTGTTCTCCCACATAAATAAATTAACTCCTCCATGTCCCTCCCACCTTCAGCTAGCAACAACCTAACCTAAATAGTGTTTTGGTTTCCAGATCTTTGTCATCCGTAAACCTCCACCCTATAAAAGCCTCACAGAGGAAGCCATTTATCTAGGCAGGATAAAATGGATAGCAGCAAACAGTATCTGTAACACTAGGAAGACACTGGTTTGTGCCTACTCAGAAGATTTGGAGAGCCCATTGGGTCTCCCTATGTAACTTGAAGGAAGTCTCAACCACATTTGTTCAAAAGTATTTGCAGAATTCCTTCCTGACACAAGTCAGCAATAAGCCAGTCCAGTCAGAGTCTGTGTTCACGATGCTGATTCAATCTGCATAGGCACACATCAAATACAGACTCAGAAGGTCTGGTGTGTCTACCTGCACACATATGATTTACCCGTTCATACACATTCAGTACCATTTTCTATAGCCCAGGGTAATTTGGGAAAAGACACCCAGCTGTTGCAAGCATGTAACAAAAATCCTTCTTTCTCCAAGCATCCTAAAACGGAGCAATTTCCAAAGTGAAATTGGATTTCATTGTATAAGATTGGACAACAGGTCTTACCCCAGCTGCAGTTCTGGCTGACAGATCTCAGGTACATGGAAATGATACTCCATGCTTTGTCACTGCACCAACACAATTTCTGGTGCTCCCATTATTTCTCACTTTTCTTACAGAGACAGCAGCCCTGTGTGAACATCCCCTGAACAGTACAGGGCAGAGACATGCAGCAAGTACCAAAATATTCATACAGGATTTTCAGAAGCACTTGCACTGGCCCTGCCTCTGCTTTCTCTTGAACTTTGTGATAAACCTTCCTGGTGAGAACATTACTCATTTCTTTTGTTGGTTTTCTTTTTTGGTTGGTGGTTTTGGTTTTTTTCGTTTTTTGGGGTTTTTTTGTAATTAACTGAAAGAAGCCCTAAACACGTTTTGAAATCTATCTTTTTGTTTTTCAAAAGTCAGTCTAAAGCATAACCTCAAAGAGATTTTGGAAAGGGAGCTGCAGCCCTGCCCCCCAATAAAACAATGTATTGTAGCAAAGGTAAAGCTGCTGTGAGAGGGTTGTCATCTAAGAAATTGAAATTTTCTAACTAGGGGTCTACAGGGAAGGAAAACTTGCCTTTCCTTGTCATTACTGCTGTTTACTTCTCATTAATTCAGCTGCCTGGTAAAGCATTTATGGGGTAGCAATAGCCTACGGTTCACACAGGGGCTGATACCACCAGGGGACGCGGACAGCCCTCATGACCTGGCCTCCATTTCACATACTCCCTTACAAAAATGGACAGCCATCTCCCTGCACCTCTGGGAGAGCTGAAATCATAAGAGGTTTGCCCTTTCCTCTCTTTGCCTCTTTCTTACTCTGTCCAAGAGACCAATGTGAGCAAAGCCAGCTGCTGCTGCCTCTGTTTGGCACCACAGAGCAGTAGGGGTCTTGGGGGATGCAGCTTCACCGGTCCTGAGCAGGGGCTGTAAGGAGCTGTGTGCACCCCAGGTAAAGAACACCAGAAAACTGAGGAAACCAAGGATTTGGTTGACACTAGGTGGTTTAAAAGTTAAGTGTGACTAGGGACCAGGGAGACTGCAGCTGACATTCCTAAGAAGCCCACCATCCAAAAGCAGGTAGCCAACTTATTGAGGAAATGGTTGGTTGCAAAGGTGTCACAACATCATCAGGTTGATCAGCTCACCACTGCTGCCAGCACATTTAAAGCAGCTTTTTTAATCATTAAAACATTGCAGGTAGTGTAAATAGCTGTCTCTTGACTAAATTTAAACAGCAAAGTCAGATGAATTATAAATCACAGAATTACAGAATTCTGTGTTATATGATGTGTTGTGTGCTCCTCTTGAGCCCTGGTAGGTGTCCAGCAGGGTCAGCCTCCAGTCAGTAGCTGGAGGAAACAGCCACCAGTGAGTCTTACATCTGGGGAAGTGGTCAGTGCTGACAATGGCTCTGATTTCCTGGCAGTGTCTTTTGAGGGATTTCTGTTTCTGCAGATGAGAGCTGCAGCTTTAATCTGGGGCTAAACAGCCATTTTTCTGAGACAGCTTTTCATCCAGAGATGGGGGCAAAGGAAAAAATCCAATATAACAGAATGCAAAGGAGAGCTAGATAAATTCACTGGGAGCCTAGGCGGAGGCTAAACCAGGAGCAATGGTGTGAGAAAACATGCCAAAGAAACCTTTCGCTTATTACATAATCTTGATGACTGTGGTTTGTTCATTTCATTATTATGACATTAAACTACATTTATTGGAATTATTAAGTAGTATTCACACATTTGTAAGTCTAGCGCTAGAATTTCAGTCTGTTTTAGAGCAATAGAGCTGAAAATCTTTATAACATAAGGACATAAGAAGTCCTGCCCCTGTATTTATACACTTATATTTAAACATATTTACTTAGCTAGTAATGAAAAGAAACTACACCTATGGTTTGATGATGCTTTACATTTTTTTGCATTTTTTATATCTTTTTTTTAATGAACAAACTCCTTTTCTTTCCAAGTATACAATAAGGCTCTATACACAACTATGTCAAATTAAAGAAAAAGGTTGCTGTAGCTATTTTTTTTTCCCAGCAATCTGCAAAATCACCAATGTGATTGATGCTGCAAATATTTCTGTACAAACTTTGTAGTACAAGTAAACCTTTCCTCACAAGCTGTAAAACTCAGCATTTATGTAAGTGATCAGAGGGGTTTTATTATCCATTACTTATTTTCTGTCTTCATTGCAAAGCCCTGGTCAGGAAGGGGTTTAAAGGAGAGGTAGGAAGAGGGTCAGGTGGGATCAAGTCAAGCCTGAAAAGAAGGTTTAGTGGTGTGAACAGAAAGAAAGAAAATTGGGGAAAACGAGCATTTTATGCTCATTAGATTTAAACTAGAAAATATTTTTATCAAAATCAAATTATAAGAATAATAGAAAAGCTAAAAAATTTTATGTCTGTAAAAAATCTTTACAATTAAAAAGAAACTTCCTCTCTGGGCAACATAGTGGATAACAGCATTCAATGAGTAGAGGGTTACTAGGACCCAGTGGTCTGTCCTAATAGCTGGGGGATGGATTATAAAAGAAAGGGGAATCGGGGTTAGAAAGGGTGTGTTCCCTTTCTGCCTCCCTTGGGTGCTCTGTGGTTTTTAGTTTGATTGTTTGATTCCCTGACTGCCCTGTGGACAATAAAACACTCTCTGAGGGAAAGCCTCTAAAAGAATTTGGACTGCAAGTTTACTTTCTTTCTGTGCAGTAGTTCACACAGACTAAGGGATCCTAGATGCCTCGAAATATCTTCGAATGGCTGCTGCTATAATTAGATATTGGACTCCAGTAAATTAAAGGGTCTGTTATGGAAGTTTATTTGCACTTATAGCAGCAAAGGCAATTGTGTCTATATAGGGTGCTGCTGCTGGGAACTTATTTCCATTGTGGTGGCTTCTTTTGACAATGTGTGAAAATTTAACTGGCTGCAGTTTAAGATTGAAAGTGTAAACCATACCATTCGCAAGAGTTGTGTTTTACAATGCAGACCTACTATACAACACACGCCACTGTAGGAATTGCAGATTAAAACTGATGGGGCGTATAAACTCTGTGTTTGGCTAGGGCAGAAAGAGGTTAAAAGTCTGACCTGCAAACAAATCTGGTGCAAGCTCTACCTCACAATTGCAACTTTTGGTATGGAAAAATATTTAAAGTAATTCAAATGTGCCCTCAAACAAAGGATCCAGTTAAGTAAATCACAGACTTTCTGACTAAACAGCACACAGTATTTCTTGGGTTTGTTTTAATCATAACATATTATGGAACATAATTTACTCCAAAAGTAGCCACAAAGTTAGAAAGGGGTCTTTGGAGGAACTTTTGTCATCTAACGGCATCTAAGAATGACCAAGCAGCCACTGAGACTTCCAATAAAATAATCTACTGCTATATCATATAATCTTTCCAGATTTCCCATTATCTTGTCACAGTCTCACATTATCTTCACTTTTATCTGGATTAAGCTTTAGTCTGGCAACCATAGTCCAGGCCTTACTATCAATCAGATATTCAATGTGGAAGGTATTCAGACCTGCTTAGGTCTTGAGCTCTGGTTAGGGGGAACATTCTAGCAACTGAACAGCTGGTGAAGTAAACCAGGAGTGTTTTTATTCATAGTCATTTACATATTACTGATGACTTGTGAAGTTGCTAACCAATATTGGAATACTTCTATTTTTTTTTACTGACAATTTACTAATTAATCTGGAAAAAAAGTATTTTCATTTTGGGACATTAAAACACTTGGAAAATATGGAGATTTTTATGGGGTCAGACTCCTAATCTAGTTTTTATATAACCAATATAACTGGCAGAAATCAATATAACAGCCAGTTCAGATACGATTGGTCAAAGGCTCTGCTGCTCTCTCTCAAGTCATAAACATCAGTTTCATCATTCACCTTGTAGTTCATTCTGATTACCAAGAAACATACTTCATGCGAGTTGTTTTGTCATAAACGCTTGAGCATGTTGAAAATTGTTAGTGAATGCAGATACTCTGCAAACATTCATAAATGTTTCATTTCAAATCTTGATTAGTGATCCTTAAGGACAGAAAATATAAATAATTTTGTTTTAATCAAAAATCATTCAGTGCCTACATTAGCAGTGAAATATTATGATTTATGCCAGCTAGGAGTAACTTCACAGGCATTGAAACTGATTTCTACTTCTACAGAAGTCCTGTCTAATATGCATTGGATGGAGATGCTGACAAAGCTCCACATTGGGATGGTTGCTTTCCTGTTTAATTGCTAATTATGCTTACAGGTCAAAGTAAAATACCTTGAGTTCAGTCTGCCCTCAGACAGCACTGGCCAATGAACTAATCCAGAGTCCAGGTAAACTCAACACTCCAGTGCCTTTGGGTGCAGTATCGATCAGTCATTGCATATTACAGCTGGTGAGGGGTGGTGGAAGGTGGAGGAGGAGAAAGAGGTGACCAGTCCAGGGAGATGGCCCCGAAAGGAATCGCCTTCCCGAGGTCCGGTGTCTTCCCTCAGCTGCTGGCAGAGGGGCCCTTGCAGAGGCTGTCAGCTCTTTAGTGATTATCAGCTCGTGATTCCAGCTCAGCTCTGCAGGGCAGCCTCCAGGCCAGACCAGGGAGAGAGAGATGAGAGGCTCGTGTGGCTGGTTCCGCACGAAGGGAGCTTTATTGTTGGTCTGTACTCCTGGTCTGGTCCGTACTCTGGCGAAGGGGAGCCAGGGACGAGCGCTCTCTGCCCTCGCAGGGGCAGGGGGCTAGCTTTATAGGGATACAGGGGGTGGGTGCCAGAGGGTAGAGGCCAATGGGTTACAAAGGATCTGCATAAGGTCTCCCAGAGGATTTTGGGTCTGTCTTTTCTCGCTGTAACTGCAAAGCTAGCTGCCTTCCCAGGGAGTCCTGCTGGGAGATTGCTCCATCTCCTTATCCCTCCAGGGCAGTGGCTGGGCACACCCTACAATTGCAAATGTTTTCCTGGCTATAATTGCAAAACCAATATACTGGTAGCAGGCAGAGTTCTATGTACATGTTGCAAAGAACTTGGCAACACATTTTGATTCTAAATAGTACCTTTAGCAATGTACTATTATATTAATAGTCTTTCTTTATGGTCTCTATAAATAAGACGTCAGTTCTCCTGCAAAACTTGAGACTCATGTTCTTCCTGTCATATATGACTTCCTACACCTTATACTTACTGCATTCCTTCAACTAAATCCAGAGAGTGAGAGCATATATTCTGTAAGGTGTTCCAGTGAAGTCATAAACACATCGGCTGCAGTTAAAATATATTGGCTGACTTGGGAGCTTATAGACTGGGAGTTAATGTCGAACACAACACTGGAGTTAAATATCTGTGGAGACTTTCCGCCAAGCATCAGCTCCTGTCCCTGCCTGATAGCCAAATGCCCCACTCCTAACGCATTCCCATGATAGTTTAATCTGGAAAGGTATTTGCTGAAATATTTCCATGCTCCCCAGCACTGTAACTTGAGATGTGCTCTGATCAATGGCTTTAAGCTGAAAGAAGGTAGATTTAGATTGGATATTAGGAAGAAATTCTTCACTGTGAGAATGCTGAGGTACTGGAAGAGATGTCCCAGAGAAGCTGTTCACATCCAATCCCTGGAAGAGGTCATGGCTAGGTGGGATGGGGCTTTGAACAACCTGGTTTAGGGAAAAGTGCCCCTGGCCTTGGCAGGGTTGTTGGACCTAGACAATCTTTAAGGTCCTTTCCAACTCAAACCATTCTATGATTTCTCAGGCCATCTTGCCTGAAAAAGATATGAATAGAAGAGTCCTCTGTGAGAATATAAAATGCTTCTGCATGCACCAGAACCAAACAGCCTTTTTAATTAAACTGCTGAACTACAGTTCACCTACACAGTGTGGTTAATGAACACCACTTTACTTGTCAGCTTGCACTCAAGTGCACAACAAAGAACCAGGGTAGAATGTCCCATATTGGCAGCAACTTGCAGCTAGATTGGTTTAAAAAAATGGTGAAGTTATACTCAGCACAACCAGCAGAAGCAGACAAGATCCAGCATTAGACCCTCTAGGAGGAAATGGAGATTGGTTCAGTGGTAGACAGGGCACCCATAAATGTTCAGACACTTGTGTCTGACCTCTGTGCATGTGCAGACTGGGCTTGCAACACAAGAACATCTAATAGACTTTATTCAAAACACCAGGGCTGGCTGGTTGGGTACCTGTGTGTTCTGCTTTCAATCTTTGCTCACCTTTTTTATCACATGATGTGAAAAAACATAGGAGTGGGGCATTGACTTAGAAAAATGATGGATCTTGTCATCTGGCAGAGTAGACACAGAGATGAAGCAATTCCCAGTGAGATTTTACAGGACCTGCAGCTCCCAGGAACTGCACATTTTTGAGCATCAGTTACCAGTGCACCGTCATACCTGAAACACCCAGGCCCCAGGCAGTTGCCCCCATTTGAAGACATGTCCAACTGCCTGGGATTGCACTCATGGTAGTGAATTTGTTTGAATGACTTCAAACTAAGCCTAAACTGCTTCTTGTTCCAGCAGGGTCTGTAGCATATGGGTTAGTCAGTGTATTAATTAGACAGCAACGCTAGCCATGAGATGAAGGAGTCCTGGGACTCGTTGCACTCACGCTGGTTTCACTGGCTGCACAGCGTGAGCTGGAGCAGGTTCCCGGGGGATGCTTGTTCTTGCTGCACAACAGCACCATCGAGTGGGCTCTTGCATCCCTTTCAAAACGAGAGTAGTGTTACTGCGTTTTCCAGGAATCAAATGTCCCTTAAACGTCAGACTTTACCTTAAGAAATCATTTTTGTTTAATAGTTCATCTCCTATGACAGATTCCACAAACATTGCTCTTTGATCAAAAACACCAGTGAGCTTATTTCTCATATTTGTGAAGAAAGATAACTACTTGTAACTAAACTAGTTTCATATAAAACTTAGTATTCGGGTTGCACACAGTCTAATTAGACAGGTGCTTTCTAAAATTATTGTTTTTTCTCATTTCCCCATTACCTACACCAATTTTACACACTAAAAATGAAAGTTAAGAGCATATAAATAAAGAGCAGATAATGCAGTCTCAAGGCGTGACAACCTACATTTTCACTACTGACATTTCCATGATTTCCTGCAGAGAATTATGGCTTTAATATTTGCCTACATTTTTTTAGATGGAATCCTATCCACTGGTGCCCTGTAGAGAATTATTCCCTTGCTCCTTGTATTTGAAGGGGATTTGAACACTGCTTAGTGTTTTGAGTTTTGTTAGCTCCATTTTCCTTTTTGCTTGGTAACTGCTCTTTTACTTTTGAAATTACTTTTGAATTTACTTTTGAGATTACTGAGCAGAGTAATTCAGAACACTTCAGACAGCATGTATTAATGTGACTCACCTTTCCAAAACTTACTAGCCTCAGTCTTTCCACGGGGGAAAAACACTGTGAAACAGTCTGTGTAGCAGCTTTGTTGGGTCACTTAAGAGTCAATATATGTAAGTAGAAGGCTAGGACTTGATGTGATCCTACATACCCTGGCAGTTTTCTTGGGGGTTAGCTGGATTCTGTTTCTCACCAGCTCTCAGTAGATGTGAAATTGCCCCTATTTTCAGTGTGGATTATCCACTCCTCCTGATGTTTCACTAACTTGACTTTAATGTTCTGGTTTGAATCTGCAGCACATGCTGAAAACAGATATGTAGATTGCTTAAATGTACATCTCTAGGCTTCTTCTTGACTTGCACCTCTTCCCTTCATTCTGAGATTCCTTATTGCTAAGGGTTGATCCTTGCTGGTTGCCAAGTGTCTATCATAGCTGCTCTGTCACTCTCCTCCTCAGCTAGATGGGGAGAGAAAATATAGCAAAAGGTTTATGGGTCGAGGTTAGAACAGGAAGAAATCACTCATCAATTACAATCACAGGCAAAACAGACTTGGAGTAAATTAATTTATTATCAATCAAATCAGGATAGGATAATAAAAAATAAAACCAAACCATAAAAACTTTCTCTCCACCCCTCTCTTCTTCACAGGCTTGATTCTATTCCTGAATTCCCTATCTCCTTCCCTGCAGCAGCTCGGGGGGAACAAGGGAATGTGAACTGTGGTCAGCTCATCACATGTTGCCTCTGCGGCTCCTTCCTTTCCTGGGGGAGGATGCCTCGCCTTCTTTTCCTCCTCCAGGGGGAGACAGACCTCCATGATCTTCTCCAGTGAGAGTCCTTCCCATGGGCTGCTGTTCTTGGTGAACTGTTCCAGTGTGGGTCTCTTCCACAAGGTGCAGTCCTCCAGGAACTGACTGCTCCAGGGTGAGCCCCGCCAGGGGATCACAAATCCTGTCAACAAACCTGCTCCGGTGTGGGCTTCTCTCACCATTGGTCCAGAGGTCTTGACAGGAGCCTGTTCCATCACAGGTTTTCCTTGGGGTCACAGATTCCTTTGGTCATCCACCTGCTCTGGTGTGGGGGCTGCAGGTGGATCTCTGCTCCTCCATCATACGCTATGGGCTGCAGAGGAATTGCAGCTCTGGTGCCTGGAGCACCTCCTTCCCCTCCTTCTTCACTGACCTTGGTGTCTGCAAAGCAGTTCTCTCACATATTGTCGCACTCCTCTCTCCAGCTGTAGTTGAGCAGGTTTTTTTTCCCCTCTCTGTTATCCCTGAGGCGCTGAGGGCCTTGGTCTTGTCCAGCAGGAAGGAAGTCTGTCTTGGAACCTGCTGACATTGGTTCTGTTGGACATGTGGGAATCTTCTAGCAGCTTCTCACACCTATAGCCTCCACAGCCAAAACCTGCCACGCAAATAGAATGTGTTTATATATGAACAATTTGTCATTTTGTCCAAATTTAAATTGCTGAATAGTAAATCAAATGGTCTGAAAATTACTGAGAGTTCAGTGTGTCCTCGACTAGACATCATAGAATTACATAAGAGAAAGGGTTAGGAGGGATTCTTTTAGCCAGATACTGGAGATTTCAGAGCATTCTTGGTCTCCTGTGCCTTATCATCCTAAGCAGACAATTGTGTCAGTAGAACAAAAATTTCGTATTTTTATTATCATCTTCTCTACTCAAAGCTGTTTTACACACTGGAAGACTAATGTCCTGCAATAGCTCCATTAGATTTTTCTTCCTTATATTTAACTATACCATTTCCTTTGCATTCCATTTCTAAGTATCTTTATCTTAAGGTATTCTTCTTTGGACTCCCAAATACAGGCATTTGAGAAAACAGGTTTACTTTCAAGTAACCTTTTAACAGAAAAAAAGTAGGCAAATGAAAAAAAAGACAGGTGGTTTTGAAATGAAAGGATTCATGACAAGAGTATTTGAAGATGTGCCACAGATTCTGAGTTACAATTAAATGTGCCTAAATCTAACCCATCCCTGTGAACCTGACAACATATGTTTTTAGGACAATACCTCTTATCTTCTTTTGGGAAGCTTTTTCAGTGCTCTCTAATGTATCTATAATCAAATTATTTTTCTATTCTTCTTTTCTTTTTGGTGATAAGGATATATAAGGATAAGGATATAATGATACAATCTATCTGTCTCTTCTGCCCACTCAGTCAAGTATTGTCTGATTATATGTGCAAAGTCTAATCATAATTTTGTGCCTGCCTTAAGCACAATCACAAGTAAAATAGGCAGGCAGAAATATAATTCAGTTCTGTATATCACTTAAGCAAAGAAGAAGAAATACTGATTAAGAAAATATATCTGTCCATCTATTCTCTATTACAAAGTCAGAATGACCACAAAAATTACAATCATTCTCTGAAAGCTGTCATTATATTTGACTGAAAATAAATGGGGAACTTGCCAGTAAAATATTTTAATCTTTTCAGTCTAAAAATATGGCTTTTCCTTGCACACAAGCCAGTCCTTTAATATAGCTAGTTTTGGGGGTTTGTTTTTTCCTGAAAAGGATTGTCTGTTTATGAATAGTACTTCTTGAAGGGCAAAAAGCTTTATTAAATCACTGTAACCATAGAGAATATAGGCCTTATTCCCATTTTATAGCTGGAAATCTCTGAAGATCTTGATTCATGTTTGTCAGGTGATACACCATCAGCTAGGGCTTTGAGAAATAAGAACTGTAAGCCTTTATGCTTATATGCATCTATTAATGAACTGCCATTATCATGCTACACTGAAAGAGTCCTTGTAAACACAGGATCAACCATTTCAATGGGCCCTTATGAGCAGCAAAGTTCTGCTGATAACCAGTTATTAATTAAGCCACGGCATCTCAGCCTTCTCTGCTAGCAGTCTGACTGCCCTTTTAAGGTAGCATGAGGGCAGAGCAAGTGGCTAAAAACTTCCTGAGAATCAGGTCATGTTAGTCTTAAAATCATAAGCCAATCTGGAAAATGGAAGCTAGGTATTGTGGGGTTAATCCTTAATTCTTGAAGAAAGTAACAGAAATAGAAGAAACAGAATAAAGTGCTAAGTAAAACGTGAGAATATGAAAATAAGGGGAAATGAGTGTTCAGTTCTTACCAACCAGTATTCTCTCATCATATTCCTGGAACTCAGAGACCTACAAAAATATCTTCATGTTGAAAAAGAAAACAAATAATGGTTAAATTACATATTTCCTGGGTTTTGGTGAAAACAAACATGGCAAATAAACATCTTAATATCTGGTACTGGTTTTTGTTTGTCCAACATGATGTTTTGGTAGTACTGAATAGTCATAATCACAGATGACCTCGTTACCTTTACTTACTTACATCCCTGTGTATAAAGTGATCAATTTATTTAATTTGACCATATTTGAAACCCACATTCAAGCACACAAGATGATGTGTTAAAGGAAGAAAGCAAAGGTCTGATTGCTTGGATGCACAATAACTGCAGTTTCAACACTTGTGCTCAAGATGGCAGCACGAAAACATAAAACAAATACTTCAGTGGCGACTTTCCAGAGCTCCACGGGCTGTTCTCTACTCTTCATTTTATTGCATTCTGTTCAATAAGACTGAACAGTTTGAAGCACAGAACGGTGGGAAATAAGGAACACCCAAAGAGTAAATATTCAAGAAGGGGAAAAAAACATTAAAATTTGTGTTATTAAAAATAGAATAATGGTGAAATAAGGAGCCTTCTGACAGAAGTTCATTAACAGTTCAAAACACCAAATCAGAAAAACATTAGCATAAACTAGATTCTGACGAATTCCTACCAGATCTTTCAGCTGCAATGAATGTAATTGTGATGTGTGGCTTCTCCCATCAAAATGACAACTATGATATTTTAAAAGAACATCTTGGTTCTTATTCTGAGTGGTAATACTTTCCTGCATTTAAATGTATTCCCCACCATAGATGTCTGCCTTCTATCCCTTTGCTTCTCTGTCTTATGAGTTATGCATGTACACTTTCCTATCAATGCACATGCATTATCTAATTGTTTTGTCCCTAATAAATATCTAATGTGCTTAACTACAAACCACCATAGTGTGTGCTTTGCCTATAGAGATGAAAATTACTTAATTTATTACTAATAGATTATATAGAGTTTGCTGCCAGGAAGCTTTGGTGGCATGAATTCAGATACATTGAAATGTTCTTGTCAGATATTATCATGAAGGTATATTATTGTGTTTTATCACACAGAAGGGATGATTTCACTAGGGTAAAACAGAAGGGGTAAAACTAGGGTAAACCAGAAACTTTACTGTAAATGACTGACCAACATTAGGAAATATTAATAGGGTGAGCAGACACAATCCATCTGGAGCCAAATAAATCCCTACGAAGAACATTCCAAACAAAATTCCTGCAAAAGCATAGTACTTCCATGCAGGTAGAATCTGGGATATGTTAACTCTCCATGACATTGTAGCAGTATTAGACTAACAATGTTTAAATACTCCAGACCCCATTTGCATCTTTAATCTTCACATCATCATATTTTCATTGACAGCAAATTAGAACAATGTGCAAGAGATGGAGAAAGATGTCTGGTATTACAGGTCATGCTAAATCTGTATAAGAAGAGACTTTTCTGTTTTGTTTAGAAAAGAATATGGTGATTTAGAGAAGAGTATGGGCTGTATGTCGTGTTACTGACGTAAGTGTGTACCTTTCTCTTTAGGAAATAGAGGGGTGGCTGCTGAATTGGTCTAGAGGAGAGCTCTTAGAAAGTAGCTAGAGCAGATTTTGCTTTATTCCTGATGATAGTGTAATATTTATGGATTTTCATAGTAATTTCAACTTTAAAACAGTCCCAAGTTTGGCAGTGTAGGATAGATCAAGTAAGTAAACAAGTCACCATTGGAAAATGTCTAGACTCTGGGTTAGCCTTTTTTTTTCCTAAAATGGGAAAATTATCTGCAAACTCCCACAACATTTGACATTATTTACCAGAGGGGATACAGTATTGTAATCTTCTCTCCCTATTAATAGAAGTCAAGGAAAAGAGAAGGAGGTATTTGTAGACTTACTTCAGTTTCTTAGTCCCCGTCTGTAGCAGCATTTCCAAAGAGTCACATGTAGCCATCTGGTTACCATCTGGGTTTTATCAGACAGCATGGGACATTTCCAAGTAGTTATGCAGAAAAAACTGAGCATCAACAGTTCGTGTGTAAAAGTACCTGAAAGAAATATACATACTCTGCTATGGAAGCTCCATCATATAGAGCACATGACCAGCTTTTTATCCAGTACTTTCTTTGAGTATCTATTCATTTTGATGACAACAACCACGCTGACATGTTGCAGACTGAGTCTGGCCTTTGCTTGCTGAGCTATGAGCAGTCCAGCTGAATTGTACCTTCTGGTATCAGTGATGTAAGACTGGATTTTTGTAGCACTTACTAGTTACTTACACCCCAGCTAAAGGCAGTTGTACATGCCGAGCATGGCTTCATGGATATTCTGCTGAAGAAAAAAAGCACTTTGCATCTCTCCCATGTTTTTGCTTTGCAACAGTACATATTCCTTGGGCTTTTTTGGAGCCATAGAATACCCAAAGGGTTGTTATATTTCTAAAATCCATTTCCTAGCCATATGCCTTTTTTCAGCATAGAATCATAGAATATCCTTAATTGCAGGGGATTCACAAGGATTATCAAACTCCCTGTCCTGCACAGGACAACTCCAACAATTATATCATGTGCCTGAAGGCATAGAGCAGGAATGCAGTAAGCCCAGTATGAATATTTGAGCCTAGAGCCAAATGAATGATTGCATCCCTGTGCAGCTGCCATGGTTGGACAGGTCATCTCTTCAGGTGTAAAGAAAGTAAAAAGCTGCAGCATCTTTTTGTAGCATGTCTTGGTTCCAAATGCTGGTCATTCTGCCCTTTGAGTCCTCTTATTTCTTGCTGGATACACAATTTACAGGGCTCTGAAAGCAGCAATATAACATTAATCCTCTACTCCTCTAAGTGGTTTTGCTGAGACTCTACCATGTGCAAAAAACCCCACCCAACCAACCAGCCAACCAAAAAAAATTTTGAAACCAAACCAAACAAAATAAAACAAAACAAACAAACAAACAAACAATCGACAACTACAAAAGAAGGAGCAATCAGTGAAATAAATCAGATGTTATGGCTTTGATACCTCCTGTCCTTTCTCCACATCATATTTCCAGTTCTATTAAGCTACTATTTGAAAGAGAGTGCAATGGACTGATTCTTTACATACCAGTTACATACACTGGTGTCATTTCATTTAAGTAATGAGCCCCCACATTGCACCCAGTTAAGGATTTAGCTCTAGGCCTGCTATGACTTCTGGTAGTTTTCTTGACAAAACGGTGTGTTACCATCTCTTCCTGAGACCAAGCTGAAAGTGCCTTTAGAAAGGGTTGAATTCATTCATTTGGTTTTATTATTCATCTTCCTTCATGACATTTGTTGCAGTCATATTACTCCTCTGAGGGATTTCATAATGCTAAGCTTGTATTTGTCTTGAGCTGTAAAAAGCAAAACTCTCGGGAGGAAGGAGGAAGGAGTATTTCTATTCCTATAAGCAAAAAGTCACAAGTTAATGCAGATGAAAAGACAGACTAGCAATATCATTTAAGGTCATTTTTGGCTTAGCTAAAGACAAAAAGTTGAACACATGCCAGAACATTTCAGGAGGGCTCTGTATAGAAGAGGGAATTTGTCTGTCCTCTTGCTTTTCAGTTTGGATTAAAACCAAAAATTCCCCTGCCTTTTAAGAAAGCATATTCATCCACACACAATATTTAAGGTTAAAAATTAAGATAATTAATGGTCTTCCATATAAGAGGAAAATAGGAGACAGGCAGATGGGAGAGTCCTTAGAAAAGCAGAGAAAAATTCTGGTCTGAAAAAAAAATCAATTTTGAAGTAAGTATATGGAGATTCCTTTTTTCCTCTCTTGCCAAAGGAGATGCAGGTTGTGGAGACATTGCAATGGAGAGGATTAGGGAGCTGAGGCATAAAAGGAGTTAGAATAGTGAAAATGATCCAAGTAGTTGTTCTGTAGAAGGATACCCAGTGCTCTTTTGGTATACGTCATAGCTGAAAAATGATACGGTAATAAAATCTCTGGAATTCGGCAATAGGGGAGTGACATTGGTATGTACTTCTGCCTTTACAAAAATGTATTTGCATGTTTGCTTACTTAAGGCAAACAGCAGTCATTGTAATCTAACCAAAGCTTCAGTTTCCACATAAAAAGTCATTGATGTACCATGAAAAAAATTGTGTTGGACCTGGAACTTTAAATTTACCAGCTAAAAAGAAAGGAAAAGATATAAAAAAAAACTTGTGCCAAAAAAACCCCCTACAATCTAATGTTCTCATTGATTTATGAAAGATTATTCACAGATAGTTTTAAAAATGTTATGCTTGAGTTAGTAGAATATTTTAGACTATTTTGCTTTTTATTCACTTGCTGGCTTTTGTCCCTCTCAGGTAATATGCTTAAAGCTCTTTTCTGGCTTTTTTTGGAATATACCTAGTTTCTCAAATCACTACCTTCTTTCATGAGTAAGAACTAGGCATTGCAGCTAATGGTGTTAAGAGAGCTTCTTGCTTTTGACTGATCACAGCTGAAAAATAGCTAACTGCTGACTTTGAGTGAGCTGACAGCATTGACCCAGACAAAAGCTTAAACAGGCGTGAAGATGGAAGCATGAAGGCTAAGTCAGAAGAAATTCCTTTATTTCTTTAAAACGGTGAACTTGTAGGAAAAGACAGTATTGGTGGCTAAGCATTCAGCCACAAAAATTTTAAGTTTTGCTGAGACTATCAGGATTACTGGGTGTGGAGGTTTTAGCATCTACATTGCCCATTACTGGAACCTTCTCAGAGTCTGTTCACTCATGAAGCATCAACAGACAGGACTCATGAGAGAAGACTTGAGTGCTGCCATGTAGGTGGGGATCAACACATGATGTGAGTTTGACTGTTCGTAGGAAGAATCCCAGAAGCACAAACAACTTCAGATTTCCAAACCCACATTTGGCAAAATCTGAAGTACAGAAATAAGTGAAGGAGGCAATATAAGACCATGGGGACAGGGAGAGATAAAGCAAGAGCAAGAGAGATTAAGACACAGACTTGCTCCATTAGAAAAATTAATAGAATAAGCAAGATGGCAATGAAAAAAGGAAAACTGTTTTCACTAAAAGGAAAAAGGCTAGAACTGAGAGGCCAAAGGAAATATAAATGATTTTCAAGATGCTGAGGAGGAGAAGGAAACATGACTCTCAGACAGAACAGAGAGAATAAAGAACTGAATACTCTTATAATCATAGTGAAGATGCAGGTTAAAGATCTGCAGATTTAAGATTCATTACTCAAGAGTCCTGGCTAAGAAATTGTAGATTTGTTATTTGAGCAGATCCAGCAGAAAATGTGATGCTTGTCAGGATGCATCTAGTAAGAATATAAATTAGATGAAACTGTAAGGTTATAGAGACTTCTGGTAAAAGCCAGAAGAATGGACTAATTATCTTTCATGCCAGAACAAGTGACACAAGTGTCCCATTAAGTGAGTGTCTTGGTTGAGGAATACATTCAGTAATTTAAACTTTCATGGTAGTTACTGCAGTTTTCAAGTCTATATGAAAAAAAGCAAAAACATGGCAAGAACAGGAAGCAGAAGGTAACATAAGATAGCAACTGCTTTGGAAAAGATCAGAAGGAGGAAGAGTCCACAAGGAATGCAGAAGTGTGGAGACAGAGAGAAGAGTATTAGAGTAAAATGATGTTTTCAAACACAGGACATTTAGTGGCAATGTGAGAATGAGGCTGAATAAGACTTGGCAAATTACAAAAAAACCACAAAAAAACAAACAAACAAACAAAACCAAAAAACCATTTAGCAATGACCATCTCAGTTTCTTTGAAAACTATGAAAACTACATGAAGTATCATCAGTTTTCATTAATGAGCATCGTTCAGAATGCAAAAGTGGAAGGTTTAATGTCTTATAGGAGTTCAAGGAAAGAAAAGCATAAGAACTTTTTTCTAAGAACTTGATTAGTGATGCAAAACTGGGAAGCCTCTGCCGTACAGAGGAGTATCCTGTTTTCATGCAATAACAGACAACCTTGAAGACTTTTTAAAACAGTAATTGAAAAGCAGTTGATGTTTCAAAATGCTGCAGCTACAGAGCGATAACAAAATTTTTCTGCTATAAATGGGAAGAACTTTGTGGTTGCGAGGAAATGAGCTGAGATGCCTAACTAATCAGCCAAGGCCTCTGATTTGTTAGCATAGAGAGGGCTAAGAACCTAAAACAGGAGGTGCTTCCAGAAGAAAAAGGTCAGCTTATAAATTCCATAACTTTGAGTACTATGTAGAGTACTGATCAACTGTGTTGCAGAATGACAAGCTCATAGTGTGAGAGAAATTCTACCAAGTTGCTGCAGATCTTAGGAACAGAGCTATAAATAGAGCTAGAGGAGGGACTTGCATTGGGCAGTATATATATGTGCATATATGTGTGTTGGTGACCTAACTTTCAGAAGACTAGGAAGGGACAAAATAAATCATACTTGGTTTTACATAGCATTTGAATTTAATTACATTATGCAACTATCCAAAAGTCCCCCAGTGAATGTAACCTCTCAAATTCCTTTCCTCTTTTTTTATTTTCCTAACAAAAATATAAGATAGGTTTTTTTAAGTGGATTCTAATGGAATTTACAGAACTGACCCTGCAGCTTTCCAATTCTTATAAGTCAGTGAATTTTCAAAATGTTGAAGTATTCTGACCCTTATGATGGAAATCCCAAAGGAGTAAAAAGCAATAGCGCAGATAAAAAGCCAAAACAAACAAAGTATTTTAAACTAAGTTTATTATAGTATCACCATATCCTAAGTAATTCAGCTGAAATACTTAATTGCTTTGTCATTCAACACTGCAATGTGGTTTCCCTTCTGCAAAGTCCAGTTAGTTGTTTCACACAATACCTTCAAGATTTATTTCAATTCACATATCCAGTCTACCAGCATCAGTCCCGGAATTATGAGATTTTTTGATATCTTTAGACAGGTTTTTTATCTGATATTTCTAGATGTTAAGAACATGACTGTTGAGGGAAGTGGGCTTTATTGATAATAGACCTAAGGCTGAGAGTCTTGATACAAAGAATTCTAAGAAATAACTCAATCTTCATTTCAGATCAATGTGTTAAAGAGATTCCTTTTGCTTAGCTTTCTGACCACAAATAGAGGAAAAAACTGGATAAACTTAAAAATAGCACAGCCTTTGTGTCACTAATTTTAAGGCATCTGGATACAGCTGTGCAAGTGTGAAATAATTACAATACAAAATTACATGTTAGTGCTGTAAAAATCTCAGCCTATTTAGTACTGTAAGAATCTTGACCTATTTTTGCATAGGTCCCAGTCTTCAAATCTACATGTAATATCATTAGTCAAAACATTCCATGTATTATAGGTTTCAATCCCTGATTTATTTTAAATAACATATGACATACTGATAGGCTTCAATAGATGTTTAAAAGTTTCAGTTCAGACAGCAAAAAAGTTCAAATTCTCAAAGCTGAGAAGCTCCTTGACTGTATTATTTTCCTCTTCTGTTGCCAGTTGCTGAAGTCTTCTTATTGCCCTCTCCTTCATTAAAACCATTGCTCAGACACTGTTATATTTCTGTTGCTCTGCTGTCTCTTCCTGTTTGTACTACAAAGATGACACCTCTCCAAGCTGTGGATCAGAATGATACTCAGGAGGAGAGCTCAGAGCTATAACCTTGGGGTTTTTTGGCCTATGTGCTGTAGAACTCTTATGTTTCTTACCTTTCCAGTCTGACCTTCATTTTGAACTTGGAGATGTGTAATGATGAACCTCTGCACAGGATGAAAGAAAGGCTACTTGCTGCTGTTAACATTTGCTTGACTGGTAACAGATGTTCATGACAGAGATAATTTTTTTTAAAATGTCTTGTGGTCTAATGTACAAGGCATGGAGATCATTAATATTCTGATCAGTTACCATACTTTCCATTAATCCATTTTTCTCACTGTTTATGGGAGCCAGTGATCACACATTTTCACAAGATGTTATCAATTTAACAGTAGGTTCTATTCAAATAATTTCAAAAATAATTATAATCCGCAAATGTGGTACTAGAATCGACGTTTGATCTCTTTTAATTCTTTCTCTGTGCCCTGTGTCAGTTTATGTGTTATATTCTATTCAGCAGCAAAAACCCACAAAAAAGACCTGTGATTTTTCACTCTCAAGGACACAGCAGTTCCACTGAGAGTGATCTTTCCTCTCTCATCCCTGTAGAAATCCCTGCACCTGTGCTTGAAGTCTTTGAGGTCTCAGCTAATGAAGTAGGTGCTATTTATAACTCTCCAAATCTCCAACAGTTTTTGATGAAAAACAGTCAGTCCTGAAAGCATCTGTGCCACACAAATAGTCCCTCAGACTTGAACTTTAGACCAGCTCACTCAGAGAAGACAATCTGTCCTTTCTGCCTTCCCTTCCTCATGTCAGATGCTGTGTACCAAGACAATTTCACATTTTCACTTTTAAAAAAGGAAGGAATCTGAGCCATAATGTCAACTGAAAACTTAGTAATAATTGCATCAAGTTACTCCTGATCAAGTTTCTGTGGCCTAACAACTTCTGCTCAGCTGGCATAAGGAGCCTGTCAGCCCACATTGCCAAAGTGTTATGTGAAGTCATACAGCTTCAGCTACATTCACACAGTTACCACGGCTCACTTCAGCACAGTAAACTTTGAAACACAGTAATTTATCTGGAAGCCTGAGTCCTAAACTTTTATATATTAGTCAGTTCTCTTCCCATGTAGGAAATCTGTGTCAAGAGAGAAGTTTTTGGAGATTTGAGCCAAATAGTGTTAAGCACAAACGTGTGATGCCTTGGCCCACATTCTCCGTAGAATCATTATGGTTGTGAAGTTTCCTGTGTGGTCATACTCATCCTTCTTTTCCTTTGTCAGTCATCGATAATTTCAGTCACACAGATTGACTAAATGACTCTACAATCAAAAGTAATATCTTCCAGCTATGGACAGAAGACATTTTACTGATTGCAGAAAAGTTGATTGCTGCCATAAAAATTCCCTGAAGAGTCCAGATCCAGGCAGACTAGACCTGATCAATTTTCCTGTGGGCATGCTTACCCTTGGTGAGGGAGGGGACAGAGGAAGGAATCAGTGATGAAGAGCTAGCCTCCAGAATCATCTACCCTCTTGGTAGGAATCCAACAGCTAGTAGGACTCTAGTCAGTCTCTGAAAGAAATATTCATGGGAACTTTATCTTTTTTTAAAAAATGGAGGAGTGGAGCTTCCATTCTCTTTACAAAATAGGAAAAAAGTACAGGATAATTTCCTGAGCCTGCGTTTAGTACATTTTACTAAGGAATTTTCCTCAAATTAAGCTGACTGAACACCAAAAAAAAGAATCTGTGCAATTGCTCTGGCTCCACAGAAACTTGCAGTTGTCTCATTCCTCCTCCAAATAATACACTCCATATATTCACCTCAGCAGCTCTGCTCATAGCACACTGTGGCACCAGCCTGTTACAGCACAGAGGAAGGACTGAAAGGGTCCATTCTAATGAACATAAACTTCAAGACTCAGCCCTACTGTCACTGAGTCTTTGATTTCAAATGAGGGAGAAAGGACTACTGTGTAGGCATGAGAATGGACAGCCTGAAACAGCCACCTGCTAGGGAAAGAGAGAGGCAGAATATACTCATCATGCATGATATAGTAGCAACTATGCTGCTAAGTGTATGCTTCACATACAGCGCCAATGGGCAGTCTATGACCCCTGAAATAAATCTGTCCCATATTCCCCAGCTGAGGAGAGGACAGAAGGCTGAGAAGTAAGAAGCTTATTTTAGCTGACTGGGTTACTAGAACACAGACAGAATTGACAGTTTTGCTGATATAGTAAAATTGAACTTATTCGGCTTATATGAAAAACAGAGAGCAATGAAAAATTAGAGGAGCCAAGAAGACTATCTCAAGACAAGCTGAAATGACTCATGCTAATTTATACTGTGGCTCTAATGTTTTCCATTAAATAAGGACTTTGTTTGGTAGCTCTGTTACCAATTAAGCTTGTAAAAGCTTTCTGTCACAGAAGCAGGGTCTGGGGTCATCCCAGATCGTGCAACCTGGGAAGCATTAATAGGCAACATTCTGGTGGCTCTACGCAGGACCAGATCTACTCAGACTACTCACTTGGTACTTGTGAACTCCACTCTCCAGTGCTACTGACTTGTGGAGGCTTCTTAACTCAGACACAGCAAAACATCAGATTTGCCCTAGCGCTGTCCTGCTTCTGAGTTCACTCTGACAAGCCCTCTTGATATCTGAGGCCATAAGGCTTTGCAAAACCACTCTTTGGTCCAGTAGTATCAGCTCTGAACAGGAGCTAAGAATCCAAGTTTGACCAAAGCCATTTAGACAAGAATTGGCATTTCACAGAAGATGGTAGGAAAAAGAGAGACACCCCCACCAAGTCTGATCTAGCAGATCAGGTATATGTGAGCTATTGGTATCGGGTCTATACCACACGAAAACTGATGAAATGCTTCAACTGCACCTGAGTTAATCCAAGCCAAAACCAACCAGCTGTGCAAAGAGCCAGCTCCATTTTCTTGCATCCATGACATGGTTAATTGGCAACATGGATAAAGAGTCCATGGATAATTGAGAGTGAAGTACAAAATACATCAGCATTCTCTTGGCACATTTGGGTACTGACACATCATTTATTTCCCACAGACTGTGCATACAAAACTGAAAACAGAATGTTCATCTCTCACAGAAAAAGTGAGAGGATTTTCCATTTTTTTACATGTTTATACACTTTTTCTTATAACTGCCTTTTTTGCCCATAAAACAGCCAATTAAACATCTAAGTTAGGGAGAAACCCCATGCCCTGTAGTACTGCTTTTGAATCCGTGTCATTACAAACTTTACCTCAAATACAATGTGAGCAAGAGGACAAATACATCATGAGGGTTTGGGTAGTTGGATAAAACCTGGAAAATACTTAACCTTTGTTTCTGTGCTCAAGCTGTAGAGATTCCACACATATGCTTTACCTTTTGAGGATGGGGGGGCCCCCAAGGGTATCTGGAACAGTCTTAGAACTACCAATTTCAGCTTCTTTCTCAAGCATTATCTCAATTTGCATTGAGCTATTCTGTGCATTTTGAGTTTCAGGGATTTCATAGCTTCCCTTACCAGATCTCCCAGCACTAGCATCTAAAATCTCTCTGCACGTTTTTCATACCCAGAGGCTTCTTACTGGGATTGTAAATTCAGCTCAGCTCTAACCTACAGCACACTTTTCTCTAAGAGACTTGTAATATAGATCTGCTTCAGATGATCATCTGTATCCAAAGACTGCTGCTTTATGAGAAGATAGGTAATTGAGTCTCTTAAAATGAATGCCCTATAGGTATTTCTGCCATGGAAATAGCAGGGTTTCCACAGCTCATGAGCCTAAACTCTAAATTTTTGTTTCTAACGTGCCATATCAATTGGTACCTTGTCTAGCTCTTGTAATATTATGTGAGTTTGAAACCTTCCTCTGCTGACAAGGCATTTGGATATAGGTAGAATTTATGCTGTCTAAATATATCCTTAACTAACAGATGCATGAGGATATTTCAGGACCCAGCTTCCCACTGATTTCAATAGATCCGGAATCTGCTTCCTACTTACAAAATTAGTCACCTGTGTTTTATGCAGATAGATTTTAAAAGTCTTCCCTGTGTCCTCAGCAGATTGACCTGCAGACAAGTCATAAACACAAGCCAGCCATACCAGCACGATCTTATTTTGTACTTGCTCATGTGGCTCTCATTTTGCTCTTCCTACCTTCTTTTAAAGTAAGTAGAACACATTTTCTTATTCTAGTACAAAAATAGCAAACAGAGAAGAAATAACATAAATTGAATAAAAACCAGCAAGCTGCAAAAATTCTATGCAGTATGATGGGAAATCTTTTATCTAGGAAAGTGAGGATTTAAATGGGAAAATGGGAAGTATTACTCTACTTCTAACAAATTATTACTATAAACTTAGTTTCTAACAGGGTTGGCATGAGGGAGGAACCTTTGTTGATTCAGCACTTCTGTGATGTGAAACTTTTATGGTGGAAATCAGACTTCAAAAGATAGAATCATGCATAAGAAAAAATTAAATAGTGACATCAAGTCAAAATTAAAAATCCCTACTATCACTCATGTTTGCATAGTGAAGGACATAACAGTTTTCAAAATCGGATAGGTAGCTAGATAAATACATCTACTGACAAAGAAACCAAACTGAGTAAAACTAATTCATCTTGAGAGGAGCAGAAGTATAGATACCAGATAAAATCTATCTGTATCTTGTTTCCACTAGAGAACATCCTACACTAGTCTTGGTATCACTCAAATACATTGCCATTTAGATTATAATGCCTCCAAAAAAGAGCAGCAAAACTGGAGAAGGGTCTGAAGCACAAGTCCTATAAGGAGCTGGAGGAGCTGGGGTTGTTTAGCCTGGTGAAAATGAGGCTCAAGGAAGACCTTATTCACTCTCTACAACTATCTGAAAAGAGGTTGAAGTCAGGTTAGGATCAATCTCTTTTCCCGAGTAACAAACAATAGAAAAAAGAAAATGACCTCAAGTTGCACCAGAAGAAGTTTAGATTGAATATTACAAAAAATTTCTGCACCGAATTATTGAGCATAGGAACAGGCTGCCCAGTGAAGTGGTTGAGTCGCCATCCCTGGATATAATTTAAAGCCATGTAGATGTGGCATTTAGGGACACAGTCTAGTGGTGGACTTGGCAGTGTTAGTTGTACAGGTCAACTCAGTGATCTTAAAAGTCTTTTCCAGCCTAAATGATTCTAGATTTCTATAATGCCAGGAATAGTTTTGCTGACAAATATGTCAACATGAAGAGTAAGAGAGTCTGTTCGAAGAACTCGCATAGCATAGGGTTTAATAGGGTAAGGGTGGTAACACTTTAAAGTCTAGTTTCACTATTCCAGTATTTATTACATATTTCATCCTTATTCACAGGAGCCTCCACGTTTGTGCTTTCTCTCAATACTCTCCTCTGATCTGAGAAATCACCATGTTTGTGCTGCTAATGCTTCAAGAAAGGAAAGAAGTTAGCCAAAGAAAATCCTTAAAAATAAGAGTTTCCAGCTTTCTATTACAAACTAACGAATTTGCTCTTCTGAACAAAGGCCAGTCATGATCATTCTCTGTCCTTTAATTTTCCTGGAGGATCTTCACTTGTCTTTTTTTTTTCTCCATCCCATTATTTTTTGAAGCACTGTCATTTCTTTTTGATTTAGTTAGTACAAAAATTGCAAGTGGGCCCAACTGTCTGAAAAAATATGCTTTTTATTCATATTTTTATTCATTTTTATTAGTTATAAGCAGGTAATAGAACATCAAGTTCTTCAACCTTCTGTCTTCAAAGTTAAGCTGTTGCATGTGAAAGTTCCAAATATTACTTCTTTACTCCCAGACATAATTGACACTGAACAATCAAAGCACCATTTTGGGTTTGGAACAGTAGGCACCTTATAGGCTTAACATACTAAAACAAATCACTTCAGGAGTGCCTTGTGCTGTTTGGATACTAGGCTCAGGAATCTGTTGCTTAAGCAGACTCACTCACATCATGCCATCTGAGATTCCCTAAGGCAACCAAGATGCATCAGTGAGCCATATGATCATTGTAGGCCCCTTCCAACAGAAATGATTCTATTCTATTCTGTGCTATTCTATTCTGTCACACTGACAGCATGACAGGTCTAAAAGGAGACCTTCACTGGAGGCAGAGGAGGATATTCACATGCAGCACCATGTGCCTAAATTTTTCCCATTGACTCTGTCCCAGGTGTCCCACAAGTCATGAATGCCTGACCTGGCTGTGTTCTGGTCTATTTGACCTGTCACCTGTTACATTTTGGGGCACAATCAGTTTTACTTGTTCCAGTTGTGGCCAGTTAACAAGCTTTCTGGTGCAAACAAGCAATGTTAGTCATCTTATCTCCCCTGTTACGATGGAGAAGGTATTGACTTAATTTCAGAGGTAACTCTTTACAGCCTCAGAAAAACCTCACATGACTTTCTGCAGCCATTGACTTCTATCAGAGATGTGCATGCAACATATTCATAGTATTGTAACAGCTAATCTTACTGAAAGGAGACAGTACATGTCTTCAGCTTTTCCTGTCTGCTCTTTTTTCTGTAAATCCCAAGCACTTCTTACATCATCTTCAAAAGCTGCAAGAATTCTAAATCTCATCTTTATATTAAACACAATACCTGCAGTAGGCAAGCTGTGGCTCATGGGTTATGAATCCATATTGCATTAGACTTTCATACTGAAAATAATAGAGACTAGGGATTACCGGTTGAAATCCAAATGTCATATCTATTTACAGTCTTTAATATGTCCAATCGAGAATGTCTGGGAGAGAGACCGTTAATAAGCATAGCTCCTTATCCAGTTATCATATCTTCTAGTGCAAAGCTACACTTGTACAATTAGAATAGCAGTTTAGGAGGAGTATAAGTGATTTAGAATGAACAGAGTTTTTCCTTGGACAACACAAACAAATCAGTTTTTCCTCAAAGGTCATTTTTTCCTGCGTTGTCAAGAGAGTTCATTTGATTGACCTAGTTTATGTGTTTGCTATAGGTGACAGGCATTCTTAAATTCCTCAGGATTTCTATTAGTTTCTCAGAAATCCACTTAAGATTTCAGTATTCACATTCTTCTTCAATTTCATTTAATTCTTGTACCATCACTTTGAAAACACATTTCTTGTGTTTCAGTTTCATATGGAGGATTGTGTTATCTGTATTTCTGTAAAGGGTCAGAACTAATATCCTTTGCCTGAGTTAATTAAGAGTCATCAAGGGCATAAACTGCATTAAAGATTTCTACTGCCAGAGAAAAGACTACTTTCTATTAGTATTTTTCCCATGCCATTGGAATCTATTTCATGTGGATGAAGATGGAAGCGAAGGTGAAACTCTTTCATTTTTCCAGAGAGCTTCCAGTGGTAATAAAAGTAGCCTGCCTAAAGGTCCATTTGTTTTCATTTTCAATAAAAATGGTTTTATCTCCTTGAACTATGAGAAAAATAAAGAAAACAAATCCTTTTTCCATTCCAAAAATTCTGTAATTGAACACATTTGCCATTGCAACAACTGAAGGCAGGACACTCCAATCAGGCTTGTGGCTAGCCCTTGTTGACAAAGTAGCCTTGAGTATCTCTCTAAATATTGGTATTATATCTGATTAGGTTACAGGCTTCTGGTGATAATGTTTTATTAAGTCAAATTCATTAAGTGCAGAGCTTTTAGTTTGCTGTGGAATGGTGTGCAGGCATATGTATGGCTATCCCAGCTGCATTGTGACAAATGGAGTAAAAAAGTATAGGAAATGGGTCACAGGAGCACAATCAATAAACTAGTATTTTTTCTCTTATTTTTCACTCCCAGAGTCCTGTTCTGCAAATACATTAAATTCCTAACTGCCTGACAGAGGTTGGTATCAATCTGCATGTTAGTGCTTATTGATTAGCTTTGCTAGGATATGTGCTGCCAGCTACAATAGCCAAGAGCATTTCGAGTGAAATTGATCACATCAGTCCTAAAAGTTAGAACATTTTTGTGGGAAGTCCACATGCAACCATCTGATTTAAAACTTTTTAGTTTTGAAATCAATATTCTCAGACCACAGCTGGAGGAGATTGTTTCTAATGGATTTTTTAAAGTTGTTTGTTACTAAGTACCGATACTAACATAGTACAAGTGAAGTTGAGGCCATGTTGATCATATTTATTTCATTATTTTTCTAAAAAGCCCAAGAATTATCTGCATTATGAAATAATTTATCACAATAGAAGCAGAATAGTAAATCAAAGCAGTTAATGTAGTGGCCACCACATCTAGAGGTTTTGGATAGAGATGAGTAGTTTCAGGTGGTCACCACAACCAAATGTTCCAAACACCCTTGTGAGTTAAGGCTGTCCTAAGACCTATTCATCAGTTTTGACCTCTAGGTTCTGATTAAGTGCTGAGTCCATTGGATACAGATCTCAAGTAGACTTTCTTGGCTAGTTATCTCTGAAAGTGACACACACCAGCATGGCTCTGCAAACTAAACCAGTGCACGCAGCGAGTGACAGTGATCAGACATTTCACTTCAGAATTGTTGCACCACTGCAAAGCAAAATGTTAACTTAAATTCAGAAATCTAGCCTTTATTTTCTGTTTCAGGATTTTTATATATAAACATAAAAAGAAAAGAGGAAGGAATATATATATATATTACCTTAATAAGGGAAAGAATCTGAAGATACTGTAAATAAGACTTTTCTTTTACAAAGGAGAAGCAAAAAATCCCCACCTTCCCCTGTCAGAACTACACAAGGGATCTAAATGTTTGCCCAGAGTTATCAAACTGTGACCATATACCTACAAAACATGAAGCAGCTCTTGCTCGATGCCACACACCACTGCATCATGAATAGTAAGCATTGTTTTGGTATTGCTGTCTATAGTACAAATACACAAAAAGAGAAAGAGAGGATGGCAGCTGCTGTATGATTAAATATAGGAAAAATACTTTTGGGAAAGGTTTGGTGAGAGAGCACACCATCAGTGGAGGAAAAAATAATGCCTGAATGCTCTATCAGAAATGTAAAGACAAGGCAGAAGCACACAGCAAACCAAAAACTAAATAATGAATAGGCAATGGGGCATCAGTGAATATGCCAGCAGGTTACAAAGACTTCCACAGCATTACAGATTTCAAAATGGAACAGCAAACAACAAAGGCTAATTAAAATTATATGCACCATCACTTGGATATTGAAAATTGTAAGCGGAATTATAAATTTAGTCCAAGATTCTTGAGCCATTCAGTGGGGTCCGGGAAAACAGGGAGCATTTCTTGTGTTTCTCCCTGAGAAAGGGTGTACCATTCAGTTGGTAGTAAGTTGGGTTACAGCCCAAGAGTCATCACAGCGTTAGTAAGGTGAGTCAGTGCTTTTTCATAGAGATACAAGTATCATCCACAGACTGTCTGAATGTGGTTGTACATTCACCAGAGCAGTCTGGGGAAGGGGAAACTGGCAGTATTCTGATGCAGCTACCAATGGGAGTTCCCTGTCTGGACCTTCACAGGCCATGGCTGCACTGATTTAAAACAGCCTACACCAGGGAGACAGAGCCCCAAGGAGAAGAGGAATACTTAATATTGCAGATACAGAAAGCCCCACTGAAATCAATTTATTTATGAACATATTTAAACTATATGGGGAACAAGTAATTAATACACTAGATACATAAAGAAAACAGAAAATAATTCCTGGCAGTATACTGCAGCATTCTTGCAGCAAGTTCCGTTTGAAGGCTGGGATATCTCCTGGACATAATTTATTTGGAAATAGTTAAAAACAATTTAGCAACCTCACTGCTGTCTCATACCTGTCATTCTGTTGTGAGGAAAAATACATGGAAATAATGAAGTGAACAGGAAAAGGAGATATTACTGCTAGAGTTGGCTAAACTGCTCTTACTTAAACTGCATATTTGCATATACTTAAACATTGTTTTCATGTGCTTTCAGCTAAATCAAACATGACCTGCTCTGCACTATTGTTGCCAAAGCCAAGAATTACAGAAGTGAATGGTACATTGCTTAATACTGCATAGCATTGAATAGTTATAGATGCTTGGGAGCACAATTAAGAATCAATTTACAAAGGAAGAATATCAGTTTAACCACCAGAAGGGACTGTTGAAATTCGTGGAAATCCAAATAGATGCATAGCATTCCAGTGTATTACTGTAGAGCCAACTTTGAGGAATTTGCAACAGATAGAAATAACACCCAGTGTTATGATCAACAACACCAGGGAAATAAATAGAAGTCTCTCTGGCAGAATTGCAGTTGACAGCAGTTCTTGGGACACTTGAGAAGAGATTCAGCTTTTCTAACTTCAGGCATTTCTAGAATGCATACACTTGACCTATTTTGGATATCTATATTAGGACAAAATGAATCATACATTGGAAGTGTTTTTCTTAAAACTGACTTTAAAAGAACCTGGATGAGTTACTCCAAGGATTAGGTTAGATGAACTGTATTGTCCTCCCAGGCACTCTGGCCTGAAGCAAAGAATAAAAGCAACCTGGCAAGTGCTTGTGCATTACAAAAACACAGGAAGACCTAAACAGCCATACATATTTCAGTTTCAGCAAGAAAGTCTCAGAGCAAATTATGCAATAAAAATTAACAAATGCCAGTATTTGGGGTTTTTTTCAGAGGAGCCAGAAGATGTACACTATCATTCTTTGAGAAATGTGGACATAATGGAGATATCCAATGTGTACTAAAAATCAGACATTCAGATCACAAATGCCATTATATTTGTAAGATTTATCTAGAAATGGAAATTCTATGTGGCAAAAGAAAGTTAGTGATTAAAAGTAGTAAGACTGAATTAGAATGCTGCGAACAAGGAAGAGAATGGGAAGTTGATTTTGTGAGGAAAGCATCTGTATTCTAGTGATCCAGTCAGCACAGATGCATGTTTGATATCAAGAGATACATTCACCTTAGAGCTTGTTGTCTTAGTTATTTGAATGTATGTTAATTAGTACAGATATCAGCAGTGGAAAATGTAACATGCATACCAAGACCAAAAACCACCAGCAAGTATACTTCAACTAGATCTGACAATTTTCTTTGAATAAACTATGTGTTCAGAAGTAAGTCACAAGTTTTGAGCAATGATGAAACTCAACAAGGTAGACTGGCATGCGTGAAAGCCACAGGCACTTTCATTCCCTAGGAATGCAAGCCATATACACCTGTGTGGAGTTGGATGAAACTTTTATGACGCTCAGATTTGATCAGCAGGATGCAAAAGGAACACTGAATGCTGAGTGGCTGATACTGAATGGAACCTAGCATCCAACTGCCTGCAAGGTATGCACAAGGCTTATCGTACAATAGAAAGCCTTTAAAAAAAACTCTCCCCGAATCAGAGGAAAATGCCTTACAGCTTTGATTCATTTTCTCTGTCACATCTAGCTTCAGTAGACTAGAGAGGTGACCTCCCTCCACATCTGGAGCAGTAGCTGTTATAGCATAATCCACCAGGTACCATGAATCAGGTATTTTAACTGCTGCAGTTCACAACCAGTGAATTAACTGCCGTGACTTCAGGTTATGTACCTAAACCAGATGTGAATTGTAGTAGCTAATGACTAAGCTACCCATTTTTGTCATTGCTACATAGCACCCATTCTGCTCCTTCTGGCAAATCATAAAGGATATTCATCTAGATTATCTTCAAACACTGCATCTAAAATCTAGGGAGAGTTGTTGGCTCCTTAGCTGCCAAACAACCTAATAAAATTCAAAAGTTGTTGTTCTTGTTACGTCCAAGATGGTATTGTTTTTATGACGTGTAATAGAATATTAAGTAAGAAGGTTATGATAGTCCTGCTTAATTCTGTTATATCAAGAAGCACAACAAAAGAGACATTACACCAGGCAGATTCTCAAGGCATGTTTATGTAATTCCTCTGCAAGAAACTGCTAAGCAGGGAAGAGAATTACTTCCTGAGAGTAGGGGCTTCTCAAAACTGAGGCAAAACTAGCTTCAATTCTCACACACAGATCTACAAAACAGCATCAAGGTCTAAGGACTCTTGAACTATATCTGACATCTCTCGCACACTTGATCCAAAGTGTTAAACCACAGAGCTTTATCACAAGGAAAAGGAAAATGTAATAAACACTAGCTTGGGAACAGTGGGTAATAAATTGAGAGTCAATGAGACTGGAGGGCCTAATGTGGAAAACAAGGATACAAAGTTGTGTTGATACAACTATATCACATTATTCACCTCTCCTGTGCTGTATAAGGCTGTGTTCACAGAGCTACAGTCTCCTTAGTATTTACCTGGCCCACCTGTTGGCCTGTAGCTGGATACTTCCAAAGTATCCTTCCAGTTCTGTGCCCTAGACTCTCACCAGTGTCTGAATGCAGGTGGGCAGCTGTCACAGTCCCACTCTTCCCTAAAAGCCTCAGAAAAGTCCAAATGGGGGTCAGACCTTAAAAAACATTGACACCAGGGGAGTTCATATGCCACCTGAAGTGACTGATAGATATGGTACCAGGCAGGGAAGCCCTCACTTACCTCTCTGATTTACACTGCTGTTGTGTGGTCTCATTTGTTTGCCATTCCTCCTGCCCTTTGACTCTTCCTGGCATTCTCTGGGTACTCCCTGGTCTTGTGACTACCTGGAGTTTGACAGCGAACATGCTGAGGTTCATTCATGACTCTCCTTTACTCGGTGCAGCCTTTTGTGCTAAGGGTGTCTTGAGAGTTGGGCACTCTGACACAGTTTCTTTAGCTTCCAACATCCTGCAGAAGGATCTCCTCTGCTCATCAGGACTTTTTGGAGATTCTCAGGCCAATCTTTTCCCCATCCACCTGCATCTGCAGATTCCTTGCTTTCCAAGATCATCAAATCACTGACCTTCCAGATTGTGTACAGAAATTAATTTCATGCAAATGAACTAACTGGGTGTAAAAGTACTGTAATGTGGAGAAAAGAATGGAGACCTAAGAGCCTGTGAGGGTCTTATTTCTTTCCTCTTTCTACATGCACACTGATCCGTACAGCCTCAATGGGTTATCCAGCTTTACTGAAGTGGCTTACTGTCACATCAACAATTTCGAGCTCAGAAGTGGGACTGTGAAAGATCACCCTGAAGCTAGTAATGTTTACTAATTACACCTTTGATGGTCTACATGTTACAAGAAATCTATTATTCGTGTTATATTGTGAGAGACATGGTATACTCAATGCTTCCTTGACGTGCTAAAGTCTTTACTTTCACTGGTTTTTATCACAGCATTCTTCATAACTAAAGATGTCTAATAATTAAAGGTAAAAGTGTCCCCTTAATGCTGTCATGCTTCATATCTGGGCTTGTATCTATAGTCACCTTATTAAGCAAAGAGTCATATGGTAATTCAGCACATAAATGGACTCCACAGCCCCCTAAATTTCCCTACCTTTCTCCAGCAAGTGGGTAAGGTACAAAAAAGTCTTGTTTACTTAATAAGCCATAAGCCAGGAAGGATGAATTCAGGCCAAAATCAAGATAAACTCTGCACTGCTGCCGTGGACTCCCTGTAAAGCATGTTTGCACCTCAACTACTGCACCCATCCAAGCTGCAACTACAAACTTCCCTGAACTTGTGAGCTACACAGTAAAAATTTTACTAGAGTTTCATAATGAACTTTATCAAAGTACATACCAACAGCCATATAATATACATCACATTCATGGAGTAGTCACATTTCCCACTTTTCCATTCCAAGATTTACCCGGGTTGGACACAGAAGTGAGTCTCAGTGCAATCTTCTATCTCAGTTTCGTCAGTTTCTTTAACTCTCTTGGTGCCTGAGACAGAGATTACATGAGTATACCCTTTGGTTTTGAAATGCATCCCCAGCCTGGGAGTCATACTGGAGCTCTTTGTGAGCCACATGTGGTCCAGAAGGCTGTGTGGCCTTGTGCTATTCTGTAAATGTAACGGCTGTGATTGACATAGAAAAATGAAATAAAAACACATTTATTATAGTTTCTGGGGTTTTTTATCTCCCAGCTGAGGTGGAAGCATCATTGGCTGCACCCCAACAGCAGTAAAACTGTTCAACTTCTAACCTCACTAAAAAGTACTGTCAAAATGGTATTAAGTCAATAGTGAATGCCTGAGCCTGTGAGAGGAAACAAAAAGTAGTTCATAGATACATGAGTGAGTTTACTGACAACTCTGGGATTTGCAATACCCTGACTTCAGAGTCTCAGGAGTGATAAATAGGCTGTCAGAGTGAACTGTTTGGGCACAAAAGAATAAAGAATATGCCAGGACTGGGGGAGGGAGGGGAGCTATTTCATTTAGCTGAAAGAAGAATCAGATGACCTGCCACAAGCTTTTAAATGTTATATCACTAAGAATTATAAATTGGAATAGGAATTATCAAAAACTCCTGATAGACAATGTCATCTATATCTATTTCTTTACCACACATCCTTCAGTTTTAAGCCAGGACCTTCACCCCAGTGTTACAATCTTGATCTCTCATACTTTTCCGCACCTTCTCAGAATCTCAGCCCTTTTCTCCTTCTCTTTCCATCCTTTACCCTACCTCCTCAACCCTGTGCTCCTTATCCTCCCAGACGTGTCCTGCCCCACAACTTTATCTTGAAGCCACATGGTAACCAGACTTTGTCAGCTTTCTACTGTTTCAGGTATCACAGATCAACTGTTGGAAGGTGCCAGGTGGGCAGGGCAGCAAGGACCTTCAGCAGGTACATGAACAGTATGCTCCTCACTGGCTGGGGCAATAGAGGGTATCAAAAATCTCCCTGGAGGATAGGGACAAGAACCAAAACACAAGAAAGCTGAAGGCCTCTATACAGGTACTCTAATCCTCCTATGGACGAACTGAAATGTACAGAGAAATACCAAGGGATATGGCATAGGCATAGAGGATACATGTTTCTCTGTGTTACAGAAAAGAGTCCTTAGGAAAAGGACCTTTTTTTTGTTTCTTCTAGAATTTTGCATCTTTAGCTAACACCACTGGAAACTGAGCAATCAAGAACAAATCCATTTTATTAGCCAGATGTGAGACTTTCATTCTTGGCAGCTGACAGCTGAGAACTTGTAAATGTGCATTTACCTACTTAATTTTTAACCAACATCATTGCCAACAAGCAAATTTGCCCTGACACTCAGTAATTTCTTTTGTCCATCTTCCCTCATCTCTACCTCAACAATGAGGGCAATTTGTTAATTGGTTTTTGTTTTGTTTTTATTTCCTATTCTTTTAACCATCAGGAAGCTGCTTTCAGAAAGCCATCTGCACTTATTCACTGCCAAAACTCAACACAATTTTAATAAGCCTTGCGTGGTTTTGACTTTAACGCTTGTTTCCCTGTGCATAAAAGCCTATTTCCTTAGCTGTCGCAGTTTGTCACTTCAATAAAGTTTCTTAGTTGCTTTCTAAGCAGGACAGTTTTCACTCTTACTTTCTCTAGCAACAAGTTAAATCTGAGCATAATGGCAACACTGATAATTATCCAAACTAGTAAACGTCCACTGCTTTGAGCATGAGTTTCCCTCTGACCAGAATCCTTCATAGTAGATGCAGATATCTACAGAAATACTAAATTTTGAAAAATTATACCAATCATACTTTAGGGTTTAATGACAGCATATATGAATGACTTTGGAATCAAACAGGCTCCTTTCACAAGGTGATCTAATGAACTTGCATCTCTACAAAGCACACCTGGGATTGGAAAGTAAAGTCTGGTATTTTTCTTGCTCACAACATCACTAGCAGTGACAGTTCTTAGCAAGAAGGGGATTTCTGCAAGACTGATGATAGATGTTGGGAGGGACTGCTGGGCGTTCTCATTGCTCTCCTGAGTAGTTGCAATAGCAATCTTCATTAATAATAGTAATACTGGAGAAGTAAAAATTAATTAATGTCATCATTTGGGTGCTGTTTGACAGGGAAGACAGAGTTTCTCTAACAGCTTCCAGCTGCTCATCTTTCTAGGCTCTTCTGCTGATGGTATAGAGTACCCACGTCTCTTGCACCATCTCTGCCTCTCAGTGAGGCAGTTCATTCACCCTCCTGCCTGGAAGGTGTCCATGGAAAACAGAGCTCTGCCCTCCTGGCAGACTGTGTTGCCCTCCTGGTAAGTGAGAAGATCCCAAATGAGTGGGAGAGACCGTGCCATCAGGTGGACAGAATGTGAGAACAGGATGGGAAAATGAAAAGAATAAGAGATTATAGGATACAGCAGGAAAGACCACTCTGAGCAAACTGCTAGTCTATGCATAACGCTGCAGCCTTAGTGTTTCCTTCCAGCCTCCAAGTTTTCTTTCATATTGTGCTTAGATTGTAACTGTTTTGGCCAGGGACTATTTCTTGTTAAATATCCTCAGAAGATAGTATTTTTTACTAGATGAGTGTTGAAGCTGGAGTCAGAGGTCCTGATCGTTATTCCTACTCTACCCCTTTTGTGCCCACTTGCCAGGTATTAGGGAAATGGTTCCATTTTCTTTATTTCTGATTTCCCCATGTCTGTATTGTCTCTTTAAATCTGATGTCTCCTAGGCAGAGACTGGAAAAATTAATCCTAATCCTTTAATATTACCACCTAACCAAGGTGCTAATAAGTACGTAATACTTGTAAATAGTACACACAAACACCAACAAAAATTCAGATGACAGAACAATCCCTGCATTTAACACTGAATTAATAATAGGGTAAAGGAATGCAAAGGAAACCAAATAACTCCTCTGTACCTGAGAAAGCTTTGCAGCAGAAACAAGAACAAGGCTACAGTGAAAATTCTAAATCTCTAGAGTAAACATCAAGAAGGTGCTCTATTTCATTTTCTCATTCAGGCTTTTCAGCCCAGAACCACACTTTAATCAGAAAGATTTTACAGTCCAGAGCTTTCTGCAAAACTCTGTTTAATGTAAATTTTAATACCTTTTGTTGGGGCCCTCCCCCTGCCATGTAGTCCTGGGAGAGGGGCCCTGGGGGGGAGACACGGGGTTTCCCTGCCCCTGGTCAGCCTCGTTCCCCACTGGTTGTTTTGTGTTCCCCTGCCCGGGAAGGAACCTCGGGTCCCGTGATTGAGCAGTTCCTTGGCAGAGCCCCGGCCATGCGGCTGGAGAAATAAACATCTCTGAAACATCTACCAAGAATCTGTCCATATATACTTCTTTTCCACAGGCCTCGTTGTCTGATACATCGTGTTGCAGTATCTGCGCTGTAACAACCTTTGGCATATTTTGGCTGCCAGACTATTATTCACTTGATGCATCTCAAGGAAGTTTTAAATTATGCTGTTAAAACAAAAACTATTTCAGATGTGGTAGACAGTATTTTGTGAAACAACATTGTAGAAACCTGCAGCTACTGTCCATCATTGAATTCTCTGCATTCAGTTCCAAGATGTGTTCAGTTTATAGGTAAAATGATGGCTGGGTGGGTTTCCTAGAAGGACTTTGGCCTTGCTAATCATGGACCTGGAAAATCAGGCTGGACTTATATAGTGTTATTACAGCAGATCCAGGGTAAGGTTGGAGGCAGAGCAGGGTAAATTATGCTTTTAAGATTAATCTTTTCAGAGATCTATTTTACAGGGAAGTCATGTTAAAAAATGTGCCCAGCTGCTTGGGCATCAACTCCTACTACAAGAAAGAGGAGACAAAACTGAGAGAAAACAGAAAAAATACTCTTCTTAAAATTACTTGCCATCAACAGATAATATATATCCTCAGTCTAAAACTTGTTCTTTCTCTGATCTAGGCTCGGACCCCGATCCTTATCTCACAGGGGTTGAAACCAGATGATCTTTAGAGGCTCCTTCAAACTCAAAACATTCCATAATTCTATAAATAACTATCTTGGGCATTGAATTACTGATAATGAAAGGCAGAAAAACTATTTATGGAAAAGTAGACTTCAATGTGTGAGAATGTGAAACAAAGTACTGAATAATGAGGATTTTCTGGTGTTTCTTTAGTTCTGCAGTTAGATTGCTACAGCATGCACCTTGTCATATATTTAATTTAGAAATGAGATTAGTTAATCAGCTAAAGTAAGAATCTAAAGGAAATGAGCTCCTGTATCTGCCTCACAACACAGATTATAAGTGAAGAACCATGAGGTTCATACTGCGGCATACCAACTTTGTACTGCCCCAGGTGTCTCAGATCAGCTGATGGATGGGGCTGGGTGAGCAGGGCAGGAAGGGCATTCAGTGGGCAGGTGTACCTTGCCTCTCTGAACAAGAAAGTGTATCAAAACTCTTCCTGAAGGAGGACAAACAAGAACACACAAGAAAGCTGAAGGCCAATAAATGGACAATTTAATCCTCCTATAGCAAAACTTTGCTAAGGACACATTGAAATTTACAGGAAGTTTCTCATAGTCATCTCTCATAATACATGGATGTGGGAGGAGTCGTGTTTTTCTGTCTTAAAAATCAGAGTTATTAGGGATAAGATTTTTTTTCATTTTTTCCAGATGTTTTACACCCATAGCTATCACCATTAGAAATATAGTCATTAGGAACCAATGTATATATTAGCCATAAATATGCCCATTCCAAACCAGGTGTAGTGGGTTGACACTGGCTGGATACCAGACACCCACCAAAGCTTCTCTCTCACTCCCCTCCACAGCTGGACAGGGGAGAGAAACTATAACAAAGAGTTCGTGGGTTGAGATAAGGACCAGGAGAGATCACTCATCAATTACTATCACGGGTAAAACAGGCTTGAGTTAGAGATATTAATTGAATGTATTACTAACGAAATCAGAGCAGGATAATGAGAAGTAAAAAGAGACCTTTAAAACACCTTCTCTGCATCCCTCCCTCCTTTCCAGCTCTATCTTCTCCCCCGGTAGCTCAGCGAGACGGGAATGGGAGTTATGGTCAGTTCATCCCACTTTGTTTCTCCTGCTGCTCAGAGAGGAGTCATTCCCCTGCTGCACCGTGGGGCCCTCCCATGGGAGACAGTTTCCCGTGAACTTCTCCTGCGTGGCTCCATCACATGAGCAGCAGTGCCCTGCAGTTAACGCGGGTCCATCCCACAGGCAACAGCACCCCTCAAACTGCTGCAGCATGGGTCACTCTTCCACAGGGTGCAGTCCATCAAGGACAGGCTGCTCTAGAGTGGGGGCCTCTCTCCACAGGTCTCCCACAGGACCTTAGCCTCCTCTAGGCATCTACCTGCTCCGACGTGGGGCTCCTCCACAGGCTGCAGGTGGATCTCTGCAAACCTGTGGACATCCATGGGCTGCAGGGGCACAGCTGCCTCTCCATGTCTGCACCATGGGCTGTAGAGGAATCTCAGCTCTGGTGCCTGGAGCACCTTGTCCCCCTCCTTCTCCACTGACCTTGGTGTGTGCAGAGTTGTTCCTCACATGTTTTCACTTCACTCTTCTCTGGCTGCAATTACAACTGTGCAATAACATTTTAAAATTTTTCTTAAATCTGTTACCACTGAGGCATTGCCACCATTTCTAACTGGTCCAGCCTTGGCCAGCAGCACGTTCATCTTTGGAACTCCCGGGGATTGGCTCTCCCAGAAATGAAGGAAGCATCTGGCAGCTTCTCACAGAAACCACCACTGTAACCCCGCTGTTACCAAAGCCTGGCCATGCAAACCCAATAACCAGACCAGACATTTGGCCCTAGAGATCTGCTGGTCAGTCAGATAACCACTCCATATCACAGGTAACTGTGGTGTAGATTGACCGGGTCTGTGCATGTTGAGCTAAATTAACTTCTGCCTTGTTTGATTGGCTTATCTACTCAATCTTCAATTTCTAAAGGTTTAATATCCCTGTGTGGGGTTAACATCATAGTCTCAGGAACAGAAGAGTTCTTTAACAATGTGGTTTAAGACTGTTCTGGCCCCACAGGCCTCTTTGCTTGCTTATAAACAACACTGTTTTATGGCACCACGCTATAACTGAACAGGAAACAAGGCTAGCATTAAAAAATCCCTGCCAAAAAAAGGAAGTGTTTTTTAGTTCTTATTTTAGCTAGCATTCAAATTGATGTTTAAATTAGATACCTCAAAGTCCTTTCATAGTCTATAGAAAGAAAATGGCATTTCTAGGATACATCTCATCTGATCTCATTGTAATGTAGATGTGATCTAAAATAAAGCAGACAAATCAGGCCTTGAAAGTGCCTATTTCTCTGCACTGACTATAAAAGGAGCACAGGCTGGCTAGCTCAGACGGAGACCGCCTACGCTCTGGATGTCTAAAGATAGGTGAGATAAATCCTGCCATACATCTGTTGCTGTTTCTCATATGGATTTCCCCTCTTTGTTGGTCTTACACATGGTGTTTCAGTATAATATCGAAATGCCTGTAAACGTGTAGGTGATACACACACATATATGTGTGGTCTCTCTTGATCTCCATCTGCAAAAACAGTGGCTTGGGATACAAGGACATCTTTTTCTGGCAGCATAGTCAGTTTAAGAAGATTGCATCTATTGAGCTGAATGCTGACATTTGTCAGTCAAACTGTATTTTAATGTAATTTTGTAATGCTGAAAATCTCTCTTCCAAGAAGGATGATTGAAATATTTTTGGGATATCAGCAGAGCACTCCTGATATTGCCAGACACAGAGCTCATTCTGCTGTAACTGTTCCTTGGCATTTCAAACTGTGTCTAGATGACCAGCTGGGACATACTCCTGTCTTTTTGAGTAATGTTCCTCCAGCTGTCCAGATCAGGGACTGGGTAAGGAGCCTGCAGTTCCCTGTCAGACACCAATGGCTAACAACAACATCATTGCCCCAACATGAGGCAGGGATGTGGCTCAGGCTGGGGGAGCCAAGAGTTCCCAAATCTGTAATGATTCCCTTTACCAAGGAATTTTACCAGACTTGTTTCTTCCTGCACTGAATAATATTGAGACCTTCCTCTCCACCACTTCCCAGAAAATGAGTGCTAGTTTTCTCCTCAATGCCTCAAATGCATTTAGCACTGCTTGATGCAAGCATAACTTCCTCTCTTCTTCCTATCTCTTTGCAAGGTTTGGTGTGGTAGGCATGTTCTACTTTTCAGGAAATCCGGAACATGTTTAAATTGAGCTAGAAATGGGGAAGTGGAACTGAGAGATTTGAAACCACAGAAACCAATAGCTTTTATTAGAATCTGAAATGTGGTAATGTATTAGAGCATATCTCAGATTTGTAGCAGAAAAAAGTATGCACCATCACTACAGGATTTCAGCTTCCTTGTAATTTATGTAATTTATCTTCTAATATTAGCAGGCTTCCAAAATCTCCTGCTGTTACTTGAATATCTGAGGCTCTACTGCTCTGCACTCCATTCTCTCTCTCCTCAGTTTCATATCCTGGCTCTGTCCCCAGACTGATCAAGCCTAAAGCTCTCTGTCTCTTTTAGTTACATTGCCATGGTTGTTGTACATGGTTTGTTAGCTGGCCTCAACAGCAAAACTAGGTAGTCCTAACAGGTTTTCATACTTAGTTCTCCACAAAACTGGAAAGTTTCCATGTACTTCTTCATTAAGTTCATGCCTGTGATCAATGCCCAACTTTCTATCAATACCTATTATTTCTCTTATAAAGCTTTGGTAATGGCTCATACACACATTGAAAAGGAGCATTCTTTCTTTGTAGAATGTCCTACAGATAATATTAATTTCTTTATTTTTCCAGACTAGTGAGTAATTTTTGCACAAATAACATGGGAGTATTTCCATAGTACCAACACAGAAAATTTTCATTCCTAGTCTGTAGCAACTCACTCCATAGAGACAACATTTCTTCAGGTCATCAGAAATGTTTCTACAAAAAGCTGATGTTGATCTAATTGGTTCTTTTTCATTTGTTTCTTTGCTCTTATGTTTTCTAACTTAATTCACATTCAATCACCGGATTAACTGCATGGGTTTGCACAGTTTGGTGTTGCCTTTTTTGGGTAATAAACTGTATTCTTTTCCATATTTTTCTGTTGATTTCTCTTTTTGCACTGCTGTTTTCTGTTAAGAGAACATGAGTTTATTAACAGAAATGATAACTTAATAAGGTAGTACAGTATTTCCCACTGTTGTGACAGCCACCATTATGCCAACCATTTGGCTATTCCTGGTAAACAGCTTGAAGTTGTCATTCAGTGTTTACTAGAGCATTTGTAAAAGCCAAGAAAGCCTGAAAAAAAAAATGCTATTTTCCAGGCTAGCAAAGAGGTAAATAGCTGGAAGTAGCAGCCACCCTCCTGGTAAGCATATTATTTCAGACTTCTTGTCCACTAAGAGCCATTGCTGACCTATGACCAGATCTGCAAGGCTCTGAATACTTTCTGGGTAAAGAATGTAGAATTTATTACAAAAATAATATATTTGCTTGTCTTCCAGTGAACCTTCTTTCTCCTAATAAAAGCTAAATATATTTTGAGGCATAAAATCAATTGCCAAATGGATTTTTTATCTCACACGCTCACCTAGGTATATGCTCAAATCATATGTAACCTATCATTTACATGTTATGTCAAGCTCTTTGCTCTCTGGGGCAAGTAAAACAAAAAGTGATGCTCTAGAAGACACTGCAAGACATGTCTTTGTAACATCTGACCTGCTCTGTGAGCTTGCTTCAGTAGCCTAGGACATGAACTGGTAGCTGTCTTTGCTCCTATCACACCAGCAGCTGATGTGGTCTCGTCTTCATGACTGAGCTGTAAATGCATTCTGACTTCATACACATAACCATGTTGGAGAGATGACATTGTGGAGGTGTTAATTGCCTAGTTGATTCATGGAAATTATTTGTTTTACATTGAGCCTCAGGAGATTTTGGGAAGGTAGACTGTGTCTTCTAATCTAAAATGACCTTAACAGAGTTATATATTTTCAAAGCTTTTACTCTTCAAATTTTGTTTCACACCATTACCTTATCCTTCTTCCTTGGCAATTATCTTCCCTTATAGATGCCAGTAAAGCAAAATGAGACTATATTTCTTGTTTGAATATATATATATGCAAACACATATGCATGCATATACACAAAGCTATTTAAATCAGAATGCCTAAATTGAGGACTTTTCTTTATGTTTATTGATGCTAAACTTAAATGCCTTGCAGATCAGATGCAGAGGAATTTCTGACATATTTTGGTTTCTTGAAGAGGGAAATAATGTTTAATTGTTAAACTTGAAATATTTTAAGCTTTACTAGATATTGATTTATGGTTCTTACACTGCAGATTATCAACATAACAGAACCACATGCAAAAAATATTCTGCTTTGGAGCTATAAAGTGTTAGAGCTGACTTTCCCCACTAGGTCATAAACCAGAATGAGTTATATGACTGTCAGTAGCATCCTTCTATTTACAGAAAAAAACCCAAGAAAAATATAGCAGAGGCAACAGTCAAGTAATGGAAACACACAGCTTACTTTTCTGGTTTAGGAAAAGCTTAATGCTCTGTATTTGATCCCTTGTTGCAACACTTGAACAATTTGCTTTAATTTTTTTGGTTTTGGGGCTTTTTCAAATTTGTTGTAGTGCACTGATACACATTTTGTGTTGATGGATAAGACAAATATCCTGTGGAGCCTTCCAAATGAGACATAGAAGCAGAAGAGTTTATATGATGACCAAGGTGACATATCAGAGTCAAATCAACCTTACATAGGCCTAGAGGAGCACAGGGTCCTTCTTAAAGAAACTACAGACAGGTATGAGGACACAGCCCAGACAAACAAGTTCAAGCTTCTGAATTCTAGACTTCTGCATCAGAAAAAGGGGAGACAGATAACTTCTGGCTTTGCCAAGAAGAATGAGGACCTGACTCTGGAGAGCTGAGTGGTGTGAAAGAGGGCTTTATTTATTAACTGTTCTTTTGAAATTAAAAATGTATTATGAGGTACTTATATTGGAGCTGTTGAGGTGGTTGATAGAAAGAAAACCAGCCTATGAAATTTTCCCTGAACAGACTGCTGAATGAATGTAGATGCTTCCTAGAAAGCACCACTGGAAAGGTGGAAGAGTACTGGCATGATGAAGGGTACAAAAGCTACTTGCAAATTGCATTTCCAATGCTATCTTTCATTCCTGTCATATCCAGTGTTAACTGTTGCTCTAAGCAGTACCCTAAGTTACTGTCATAGACACAAATTTAAAAGACGTTCCCTTTTTTAAATTATTAATTTTGCCTGTTACGCCATGCCTTTGTGTCCTGGGGTGATTTTTACTTTGCTTCCTGCCTTGTGTGTTAGTCTGAATATTACAGTCATGCACTGCTCCAGGGAAAAGTACAGTGATTTCTTCAACCCACACAGCTGTGGATATGTGGTAAGCAGGAGTCCAGCAGGAGAAAACATGACCTAGTATTTAAAGTACTAGGTGCCAGACTTCAAACACCTGCCCTAAAATAAACTCCCCGTGGGCCCATGAAGAAGCTACTCAGATTCTCTGTAGTTCAGTGTCCTTCAGTAAAATAATGAGTCCTTGCCCCTCAGAAGTAATCTTATGGAAAATCATATCACTAAAGCTAAAGGATAGTTAGGCATGAAGGTTGGAACTATCAGCTTTGTTAGGTAGATGTAAGGTAAGGGGCAGCAGTTTCCATCCCAGGATAAGAGTCCATGTAAGCTTTAAAAGGAGAAGACTAAAAACAGCTATTATATTAGCCACTGCCAAAGCTTTTGCTGCCTTTTTCTTACAACATCTTCACTGCAGACATTTCTACCAATAGCCAAAACCCAGATCTTGCATTACTGAAGTTATGCCGTCAATTGGAGTTGATTCAGCCTTTGTGTGTGTACATGATTATCATACTTTGATAATTATGCACACAGCAAGAAAAGCAACATTTCATCTGAAAGAATCTGATTCAACATCTACAGACAGCTTCCTATAAAGTCTTGCAAAGTACGTCAGTAAATCAAATCACCAATAACACTTTGCTTTTCTATGGATTGTTGAAAGCAGGCAAAAATAACCTCACTTAATGTATTTGCACTTTTATTTCCTGTTTATGAAATCAGTAATTGACAATCTAATTTCATTTCTTGCTGAATCCTTCTTAATCATCTAAATTTACTAAAGGAAAATTGTACAATGTGAGATGACGCTTCTCGACAAAACAGCAGCTTGGTTCTCTGTACCCTTGAAAGCATTGGAGGGGGGTTGTGCATTTTATCTTTTTCTTGTTTCTTGTAGCAATTACTAGCATGTTACAGAGGGGAAAATGTTTACTATAAACAGACAAACTAGAAAATCTTGCAAAATCATCAAGTTCAAAATTCATTGCCTTTCTTGGCATCTGTGAAGGTTTTGCTTGAGTTAGAAACAGACTCAGGCCCAAAGCTAAGGTGGGAAGAGGCAGCTGTGGAAGTCAGAGGTCCCAGCAATATGTTGCAAGACTGGAAAACAAAGGTTGTGCCATACTTTACTGAGTTCTTTTTTCCATTCACCTACTGCAGTGGCAGCTTCAAATACATGTAAGAACATGTCCGCTTAAGAGAAGCTCCGGCTTTTGTGAAAACTTGTCGTTTTTAAAGTTGAGCATTTCATAAAATAAATATTTGTAGGAAATAATCTTCCTCTTTAGTTCAAACAATTAGTTCTTCCTTGGCTGAATAAAAGATTTCAATTATTCTGTTTTCCTTCACCAGAATACTCAAATATAAGGTATAATTCAGTGAAAAATTCACTGGAATAGTATGTTCTCTTATTTTTAGTCTTATTGGAAAAGTAACTTTTCTAAAACACCTAACATTTTGGGATTGGGTTTTGGGATGGGGTTTTGGGGAGTTGGCAAAATGAAGCAAAAATCGTACCTCTAGAAACTAAGACTTTTAAAGACTTTTACGTTTAGATGAGTTTGTTCTAACAGTATGCAGTCACGTTGTTTATGCATCTTTTTCTACTTTTCCTTATTTCCCTGAATTATTACCTCTTCTTACAGCCTCATCTGCTGTAATTTTGTACTTTTTTAGTTGCCCCTTTTTCTTGATGAAATGTTATTCACTTAGGACCTTAATCCACTGGAAATATGATTTGTTTGCAAATGTAATATATGATGGAAAGGACTGAGAAATTTTGTTTAAGATTCTATGAATGTCAGAAGACTATACATAGCAATAAAAAATTTTTGGGAGTCATTTAATGCCAAAACATTATTTTATGTGTCCTCAATGTAGTTCTTCCTTTGTGTTAAAAAATAGAAGAGATAAATAAAGATCACAGAAACACAAACAGAAATAAATAATAAGAAGCTATAATTGTTAGTTTCTTTGCTTCTCTATGGTTTGTTTTTTTCAGTTTGAGCAAGGAAGTGATAAAACTAGGAGTGCATAAACTAGAAAAAGCATGATGGCAAATCAGAGACCTGCAAGGAACACATGAAATGATACAGTCCAGGGAAAAGCTGGGCACAGCAGTCAGTAACAGACAAAATTGGAAGCCAGGAAACTAATGAAGACTATACATACCATCCCACGCTGAAAATGGGAAAGGACAGCATAGGATGACCCAGCAACGAGGAAAGAAGAATGGTCTGTGGGAAGGTGAGAATCAAAGACACTGAAGAAGTGGGCAGGTAGCCATGCTAACCAGTGAAAGCCAGCGCATTTCCAGCTGGTTCAAGGTATCCACATGCCTCTCTTGATTACCAGCTTGTGACTCCTTTTGGCTTGGTCCCACAGCCTTTGCTTACAAAGTTTCTCTCGCGTTGTTGCTGGTGATCAGCATACAGAGCTCTTTGTCAAAGAATGTGCCATCTGGGAAAACTCCACACTCTGGCATTGAAGAGAAGGCTGAGCATGATTTGGTTATGACCATTCAGTGTTTGTACAGAGTGGTGGCTGCATGTACTGTGTGTACGACACAATCTAGGTAACACAAACAGTAAGTAACCAGTAAGCACATCAAACAGTATGTGCTCGAGAGAGAGTCATAAAGCACTATTAGCCTACTGTCTTTCTGAAATGAGCAGCAGTCTTCCTCTGAGGGGTGGATGGGTGCTGTAGTGTTCACCTAGCAATACCAATGATGAAAAGTAATTTTAATGACAGTTGTCAAAGTGGTGTTTTGGTTTCATTCCAGTTTCAGATCACTCTTCCTAGAAGTATATAAGCAGAGTCTTGATAAGGGTCTGGAATTCTTTGAGATCTTGAGTGGAAAAAAATGATAGAATCTCTAGGTTGTTCAGATTTGATCCATTCCTTCAACTAAATGTCTAGTAGATATGCTTTTGACTCTTCTGTTCTGTAACCACAAATCCATTTTTGGAAATCCATCCTTTCATTTGCAAGGAAAGCCAAAAATCAAGAACATTATTCGTATCATTCAAAAGGAAGTCACAGTGTAAAAGGTGATGTGGTTTAACGCCAGGTTCAAGGCCAGGCTGGATGGAGCTTTGAGCAACCTTGTCTAGCAGAAGGTGTCCTTTGGCAGGGGGATTGGAACTAAGTGATCTTTAAGTTTCCATCCATTTTATGATTCTATTATTCTATGATTCAGTGTATGATAGTTTCTCCTTAACTTTTTTTTTGTGAGATTGGTGCGAACCTGACAGTTGCTTGCTGTTGATACCTCGTTTTTATCTCTGATGTGGTTTTGGAGTACATGCTAGGGCATCTACTCTGTTCCAACTCATTCACGTGTTTGCTATTTAATGCATGAATTTGAGAAGGTTCTGAGTAGCAGCTTATGTGAAGCAGAGGAGTAGTCTCAAGCCATTTACTCTTGAGAGGTGTCCACATTAAAAAAACCCTCCCCATATTTGCCAGCTGGAAATCAGTCAAAAAAGCCCATGGAGGAATGAGTCTGAACTTCCTTTTAGGTCAGGGTCTGTGTAGTTTGGTACATCAAAACACTCTCGTTTTCTGCTATTCTTTCTCGGAGATAATAAAAGACTTAATTTTTAGAAAAACCAAACCTGTATCTTTCACTAAGCATTAACACATAGAGATCAATATATCCTTACAAGCTTTTATTACCTGGGATGAGGAATGCATTGAAATGATATCCAGACAATTACTATCGGGGGGAAAAAAAGAGATATCTAGTAATAACAAATTTGTAAAATGATTTAGAGAAATTAGGTTGCAGATATGTGTGCATTCTTGATGCTATCACGTTTTAATATGATTGTGAACAATGTTAGGAACAATAAGGGAGGTTAAAGATGCATCAGCAGGCATAGCACTGAAGGTAGTTTACCTTAAATTGCACTGGTTGTTGTCTCTTTTCAGCATAGTTATACAATGATTCCTCCTCCATTTCTGACATGTTGCTAACCACTACCCAAGAGAGAAGTAAAAATACCAGAGATGGTTTCTGAATCAACTTTCACTTGAACACATGATGACTTTTGTATTTTACACCAGCCTTTGTTCATGAGGAAGCTTTGTATGTGATTGCTTTCTTTGACACTGCGTTAAGACAGCACAAGGAACAAAAGGTCGGTGTTCTTGCAATCCCTATTAAACCAAAATTTTACCTAAAATGCTGTCAAAACAAAATGTGAGTCTAATCCATTTTCCTTTTGAATCACTGACTGCACTCAATTTCTGCATAATCCTGACTTTCATTTCCATTTATTTCAACTTCAGTTTCAGCCCATCACATGAGTAATGAGGAAGAGAGCAAAATCATTTGCCCTGACTTTTTAAGGTTTAGGGGTTTGTAGTTTATTTTATCCTCATGGCAAGTATTATTAATAACTTGAGTGCAACCTATGCTTTATAGGGTACCTTTTTTTCCAAATCTGGAAAAAAAAAGGGTGGAGGACTGAAAATATGCCATTTGGCATTAAAGAAAAAAGAACAGTTCGCCTCCATCTTCTCTACTCAGATGGAAGCACACCACAGACTAAATTTGGTCTGCAGACCATCAACTAGAGTGCAGTAAATTAGCAGTACCCTTCCCTTGAGTACTAAAAGCAGAACTTAATAAACATTTGTAAATTACGTTATAAATAATCTCTTCATGACCTTTTTCCAGGTTTAGTGAGAATGGGCTTTTATTTAGAAAACCCATGTGAGAAAGAAAGAAAGAATAAAATTGTATTTAATGGCAGAACAGTGTGTATATAGTGTGTACATGTTCTGAGTATATGCAGCCTTCCAAAACAGAGGTTAGAGTGGGAGATACACCATGTTGCAGAGCTGGTTGATAAAGCTCCTACAAGGGTGGTTAATGAAGAATGGGAATGCTGGACAACACCAGATTTGTCTGTGAGGAGAAAGAAAAATCACAGGCAGAATATGGATGATTTGTCCAAAAATATATGGTGATGGAAGGATAGAACCATTATAGTCACACCCAATGTATCTACAAAAGGCCATAATGAAATCGCAAAATTATCTAAACATGGTTGGATTTTAAACCCTGCAGCACTGAAAGCTCCCTCACTATCCAACCCCTATAAAAGAGCATTTGATTTATAAGGAATAACATAGTGCTGAGGGTCCTGATTCAGCTTTTATTGTGCCCAATAATATTTTACAATGAGATACACCATTTTAGAAATAAATTAATGGCAGGATGATCAGACACACAAAACTTCCTTGAACTTCTTGTCCCTGAAGGCATCCCATGTAGGTAATTCTGAAGCAGCAGAAAACATGTTTCCTACCTCTCTGCACATTCCTCTGGCTGTACTGGGTCACAGTGGGAAAACCTCTCTAAGAAGATGAACCTGAATCACACACATGTGGTTTAAGAGTGCTTTTTTCATAAATACCTCTACTAAGTCATATGAAGCTCCTTTTAATGAAAGTGCAGGATTGGGACCAGATAGTCCAAAATCTACCATATTTTTCTTTCCCTGAGCCAAATAGCCTAGAGGTAAGGATAACCCTCAAAACAATTTCCATCTTACCAGTTCTGGCCTGGAGAGGACTGTTCATGCAACTTACTTTAATCATCAGATTCTAAATTCCCAAGTTAGGTGGCCATTCTACATGTGTAGTAAGTAGACAGAGTGGGCTACTGTAAGAGGTGATGTAAATATGTTCCACATGACTTCAGGCACTTACTTAACTAAATCGCCCTGATCAGTGCAGAATTAGGTATCTAATCTCCAGAAGGCAACTCGGATTGCAGGGTTTCAAAAGCTTTTTCTCAGAAGTGTTTCTTTATCTCTCTATCCTATAACCTCTCTCCTTTCCTCTCTCTCCCTCCCTCTCCCCTCTCTCCTCCCCCCATTCTCCACCCTCACTTTGACTGCCTAAGTGAACAAGAACAGCTCTGATTTAGCTAACCCAGCTTAGTTAAATGCTTAAGTCAGATGAGACAAAACCAGGTCTAGGCCCCTAATTTAGAGATCTAAAGGTAGATGCTGAAAGGACATATTGTAAATACCTGCCATACTAGCATGAGATAAGCACCAGCTCTTCATTTAGTAAGGAAATACCATTCTCTTATTGTCCTTGTCCATCTGCACAAACAAGTCTTCATAAATATTCTCAATTAATGTATTTATTGCCTACCTAAATTAGCAGCACTTCTGATGATTGGAATATTTCAACCAGCAGCTGAGCTCTTTGTACTGCGTGTTCCTTCTTAACAGACAGACTATTGCACTCTTAGTGCTTTAAGCAAATAGAAGACTCAGTTGTGCTGTAAATATAAACAGAATTGATACCAGCAACACAGACCTTGAAAAGCTTTAAAACAAGACAGAGTGGCTAGCCACTGTCATGCAGTCAAAGAGGACAGTGGGATATGTGGCAATGTAAATTAGTGCTCAGCTGTGTGAAGCCCAGTCTTCCCCTAGCCAATACTTTGGGGACCTACTGTTGTTACCACCTGGACAGCAAATGTGAACGATGTAGTTTCTTTAACTGATGGAATCAGACATCTGAATCTGAGTGGTCAAATTTAAAATTTAGAAGCACAATGCTGCCTGATTATCTGTGAAGCCAGGTTGTAGCCAGAGGCATGCCTTCAGAGATCTACCACAGTAACCAAGACCAGAATCCAACCTTACATAACATCCCATTAAAATAAAAAAGCAGAAGTACTAAGCTGAAAGGAACACAAGAATGACAGTGTGCTGAGCTGAGTGATAAATTCACAACATATTTTGTCCTTAATGAAAACAGAGCTAGTTTGTGAAATAGTAGGAAAAAATGAAGCAATTCAAGGGGAAAAGGTTATATGTCCAGTTTTTTTGTTTGTGTGAAAGTATGTATGGTATGTTCTCAGGGTGTCTACAAGAATTCAAGTGTGTTTTTAGCTGTGTGGCTCCAACATCACAAGTTTGTTCTCCTTCACAAAAGTTATAAATCTTCTCCATCTTGTCAGGACTATTTTTGACTCATTTACATAAAGTCCATGGCTAGAATTTATGTTTTTCTCTAGATAATTCAAAGACTCCCATCACTGTGAAGGTAGCATCAGAGGGAGCCCCTGTGCTAAACCTGACTGCAACACAATGTGTGGATAGAGAGCTGCTGCCTGTGTCCTGAGCCCTCCTGAGCCTGTCTCCTGAGAGATTCATGACTGAAAACAATACCAGTGAAGATCCAATCCTTCTAACGTGGTAAGATTCACAATAAATGCCAATAATTTAGAAAAGCATGTGATTTTTATCATAAAACTTTAATTATGGTGAGTATAGTTTCAAGTGCTTCACCTTTACTGAGTTTCAGAGGTTTTTTGAAGAATATCCAGAAGCTGAACCTGAGTGGCTACAGGGTTTGCCTCTATACACTTATCACTCTTTCATATCTTCCTATTGGTTATCCATATCTGCATATCATGATGCATCCTGTGTAGCCATTTTCACATGCTGTTATGATCCAGTTTTAAGGTTCTTAGAAATACCTCTGCCCGAATTAAGCTGCAAACAAGACCATATACCAGTGACCATAGTAAGGGTTTTATTTGATAGTAAATATGAGAGAGTGAGAAAGCGAGAAAGCAAGAAAGAAAGCAAGAAAGAAAGCAAGAAGCAAGAAGGCAAGAAGCAAGAAAGCAAGAAAGAAAGTAGAGGATAGGTGGGGGGGACAGAAAGAGTGACAGGGACAGAATAAGGAAAATATCACCACTCTGTGGATCCCAGCGATGTTCATTGATCCTCTCCAGCTGGTCTTTCCGGTGGTGAAGGTCCCCCCAGAAGGCACAGAGTCCCATGGATATATATGCTCAGGCTGGGTGGGCATGTCCAGCCATGGCCCCCTGGGGTGGGGGTCAGTCTCTCACAGCAGACTCTGGGTCTGTTGCACCACGTGCAGCCCTGTGGGGCCAAGCCTCTCACGTGGAAGTCCCGTGGATGTCCCGTGGATGTGCCCTGTGGGGTTGGGGGTTCCACAGCTGGGCCAGTTTGTGTAATGGAGGATGGGTGTTTATTGCCCCTCACCGGAGGTTGCACCATGCACCCAAAACCTCCTCCTTCCCCCTCGGTTGGGGGGAGTCTGTGTAAACCTGGCTTCTGTGAGCTGTGCTCTCCCCCCAACCCAAATTCAACTGGGAATAGCTGCAGCTCATGGCTTTGGCCTTTTGTGGATGCATACCTTTCCCTCAGCCTGAGATGATTGAAGAATGCATTTCCCTTTATCTAATCAACAGTTTGACTTTCAGTTCAAAGTCCCACTCTTCAGGGAGTCTTCTTCGGTTGTAGCTTCTTTATAATGAGCAAAACTTTATATCAATGTTTGAGGCATGAACTATTTTCAGTCTCTGACACATGCCATGACACTTATGGCAAAATTAGCCCTAGAATATGCCTTGCAGCAGACCAGTAATTGAGGTCATCTCTGAGCAAATCAATCTTTTGTCACTTCTGCTCTGCTTCACTACAAGTATATGCATGTGTATTGGTTCATCCTGTGCATTGTTAAAGCTTTCTCCCTCTCTTGCATAAGCCAAAAATAATGGACAAATTAATTGACAACAAAATTTGAATGCTTCAAATATCATGTGAAGCATACTAGTGCAAAAATTATGGGCAAAACTTCAACAGGAAAATGAAACCTCACTTTCACATATTTTTTTCAGAGTTGAAACATAGCTTTGCATTGCTGTTCCACAGTTAGCTCCCTTACCATTTATTCTTCCTAGAAGTTTACAAGCAAGTCTGTGGGACAGTGTGAAAGTCCTAAGCAAGGAGGTTGTCTAAACAGAGCAGCTCACAGCCACCATAGACTAACTCGCCATGGGAAAATACTCTGTTGAAATAAAAAAGTAATGTCAATCCTACTTTGCAAATTAAATAATTGCTGAAATTATAGACAATTCCACAGGGTGGAGTCACTCCAGACAAACATTCACACAATTGTCCTTGCCACAATGGTGAATTTGTCTCTGTAGAGGCAAGGCCACTCTGGAGTCACATGTAAGCACCCAGTAAAAACCAAACAAAAAAAGCTAAAAGATACTCCTGCCAACCTCTTCATGATTTCTAAGGTAATACAGGGTAAAAATGAAGAGAACAAGTGGTGGTAAGGCTCCAGTCTATTGTAGCTTTCTGATGGTGTACTAGTTTGAAAGCTAACCAGTGAGACACTCAAAATCAGAACTATGATTTAATAGGAAAATTAAGATAAAGGCAATAATACAGAAACACTGGCTTAAACTGACAGAGTCAGGATACAACCTGACACCCTGTCAGTCAGGCTGGTGGTAGCAGTCTGATTAAATGGTGGCTGCAGTCCTCCTGAAGTGATAGATGTGGTTCTGTTGAAGCAGTGATCCTGTAGAAGGGTCTGGTCTTCCTCTGAAGCTCCAGTGGTGGTTATGTAGCTCTTGTCTTCTGGGAACCCAGTAGGTAAGGGCTGCCTGTGGTGCTCCAAACCTCAGATTATATCCAGGTAGGAATGCTTGGTTCCTCCCCCTGGGCAGAGCATCTCACAATGGGAGGATGTAATTTTATGAGTCATGCAGTGAGGCTTGATGGCACATCAAGAGAAAAATACCACTCCAGAGGGAGTGATCAGGGATGTGTCAAGGAAGAGATGAAGAACACTGCCCCACCTGGTTTTAACAGATGGTGATAGAATACATACTTTTGGTTACATCTCATATTGTAACCTAAGACAGATGGCAAAAAAAAAGGGTGAGGGAGAGCTTAAATAATTCCCAGTATAACTCCTAAATGTATGCCACAGCAGCACAGATTTTCTGACTCCCAACTTGCACTTACACCATTCAAACAAGCTTCTTTGTTTAAAAACTTCAAAAACATGGTACTTCAAGTATGTTTATTGGTAGGCAAGCTTCTATTTCACTCTGGTCAAATTCCAAACTGAATAATTACAGCCTGTCTGCTAGAAACTCCCACCATAATTTCATTTGGCTCTACTGTTCTAAACTACTGTGCAGAATAGCTGCATGCTAAACAACTTCCCTGTAAAAATGGGCAAAGCAATTACACATGCCAGCAACAAGGCTCCCCAATCTGTTTAAAAGTTTGGAAAGTACTTCAGATTTTACCTGGGTGGAAGAGGCAATCACCAACCAAAATGTGTTGTATGCAGAAACATCTGTGTTTAAATACACAAGTACAGAACTTAGCAAATACACTTACAAGGCATGGTCCACATGAAAGCATTGTTTTAGGAAAAAAAAGTCCATTCCAACAAATTAATTTTGGTGTGTGTCCTGGGGTGATGCTATGAAGCCGCTTTATCCCTTAACTGTCCGCTCAATGCCCAAGGACTCAGTGCCTTTAAGATGGACCCGGGGGGCAGGGCCATGGGACCCGAAGGGGCGGCTGAACGGCTCAGCCCAAGGGCTCAGGGCCTCTGGGGCTCGGCAGGGCTCGGGAGGGAGTGCGCCGGGAGCACTGTGCTATTTTTTGGGTTTCTTTTGTGTTCCGGCTAGCTGGGAAAAGGTTGTGTTGGTCTTTTCTTGTTCTTTTTCCCTTCCCTTGCCTCACTGCCTCTCTTCCCTCCTCGCCGGTCCGGGGAGCCTGCAGGGTGGCCCCAGCAGGCTCGCAGGGTGGCCCCGGCTGGTCCAAGCTCGCGTGTCTGTTCCCTCTCCAGGAATTTGTTGTATTTTGAGGAGTTTTTTTTCCCTGTTCTACCCTGTTTTGTTTTGGGTTAATAAACAGTTTGTTTTTCCCTCTCTCACTTGCTGTGACCCACTTGTCTTGTTGGTGGAGGAAAAGGGGAGGCCCTTTTCCTTTTGGAGGAGACACTCATTCTGGAATGCTTCCTCCTGAAGTTTTGTCTCCAAAACCGAGACAGAGGGAAAAACACTTTTAACTATTTTCTCATTGTTTTCTCTACAAAGATTCATGGACTGTGGTCTCTCTAGAAAGCCACAATTCCACCCATACTTCCTCTGTATGCGGTCTGTGAACTTCATACTCTTCACACATTTTCCCAATAAATTGTCTGCACTAATCTTTGTTGGTAGGTGTCAAAATATTTCACAGCAAAAAGCCACAGGATGTGTTGTAAATAGCAACAAGACCTAGTTTTGCAAATATTTTGCTTTTTATAATACACTGGGAATTCTATCAATTGAAACAGCCTCACTGCTTCTGTATGACTTATTGAGCTGAACAAGTGAACTGGATATACGTATCTCCACTGCTTTTCTCAAGATGTGAAATTGAGCAATAAAGTAAATTTTCTTGATGAGAAAGTAGATTGTGGATGGCCTTTTGATACAGCACCAGCTGAAGGAAAAGGGCTTCTGAGTTACTCATCCTCAGGAACCTAGACAGGAAATCTCACCCTCAGATTTTACTCTTGGTTACCTGCTCCCTTGACAATATCTCTTCACACTGTCCACACAATGCAGTCATTCTCTTCCAGCTGATGAACTCCGGGTATATTTATGTCAAACAGCAAAGTATTTTGATTGCAACACAGGCCTTTGAACTAAAGCTTCAGAGGAATGTTGGCACAAAACTAAACAATTAGCTTAAGTGCTCTCCCACTGAAATGTAATCACCATCTGAAATAAACCAACTCCTACTTCAGAGAGCAAAGAGAACTTGATTTTGGTCAGAAGTCACCTGGCAGGGGTCCTTCTCACCGGAGAGGACTGAAGAGGTGCCACATTTGCCCTCTGGTGACTAGGCGTGAACGAGCCTTCTCAGCTCCCAGAGTCTCCTGGTGCGTTGGAGGTGGGGTGGGACCTCTCGTGGACCCCCCTTTGAGTAAAAATAGGCCTAGAAATATCATGAAAACTGGTTTACTCAGGCATCCTGCAGGTCTCCTGATCCTGTAGGAATGTCAGCATTAGAGGTGGAAGCTGGGACTCCTGGGAGCACTCAAGATCTCAGAGTGGCTCCCAAGGGAGCGCAGAAAGGAGGGCTCAAAGCACCTGGGGCACCCATGTCTGGATAACAAACTGGTGAGTAATCAACCAGAGGATCCTTCACCACATTTCGTTACACTGCTTCCTTTCTCACACGCTCAAAACACTGTGTTAACCCAAGGCTGCACTGGACACCAGCAAGGACAGAACATGATGACATCCTACTAGACACTGGAAATGTACTGATATCTTCCTATACAGTCAGATGAAGTCCTTGGTAAGAAAAAGCTCTTGTAAAGGCTTTGATGACACAAGCTGACAAGTAAGGAGTAGGATTTTGTGTTACACTCTTGGCACTGTGCTTATGTCAGAAACTCACACGTACAAGGATCCTTCTCTATGCTGCCCAAAAATGAAGGTTGTTGGAGCATGCAAAATACAAGTAAATAGCAAGAATTCCTAAATAATATCAATAAGAAATACCTCTTACTTTTGACCTGGGGTAGTTTCCCTGGTGATACATCAGAGAGCAAGATATTGCAGATAGGGGCAGAGTGGAAGGAAGAAAGCAAGCCCTCCTGCAGCTGCCTTTGCTTTAGAGGAAAAAGGCAGGCAGCACCATGCCCATAGCAGATCTGCACAAAGGCTGATGAGGCTGTGCCAAAAGTTCCTCACAAATGTGAAATGGCAAATATGATAAACTGGACATAAGAGAGCAATAACAATGCAAAGATCTTGACAATAAGCAAGAGTCAAATGCCTAAAAATATCTTCCCACTTAACTCTGGAGGAGATAAATTGGAGTCTGTGTACTGCATAATACTGCCTCCCTACATCCTGTGAAGAGACACATCCAGGTGATTCAGGTGTTCATCTGTCTCCAGTCCATTCCCTTATACTGGTACAGGAGTAAAAGTAATTTGAACATTCATGACAGATGACTCTTTAATTCCTTAACAACACCAATCCTAAAATGTCCCCATTGCTGGTTCAGGTCTATTGAGAGCATGATGCTAATAAGGCCAGGGCTGTAGATTCAGTCCCCATAATGGTCATTCACTATAGAGTTGGACTTAATGAACCTTGTGGGTCCCTTCCAACAGAGGATCTTCTGTAACAAAAAATAAGACTGCAAATACAAAAAACCAATCCTTGCTATACAAATGAGTGTTTCTGGCACAAATGAAATGAAGTAGTACTTGCCTTGCGCTCAGCAAAAATCTAAAAATTCTTATTGTTCTTTTGTTTGTGTAATGATCTCTTGATATCAATATATCATTAGACTCTTAACATATCTTTAAAATCTTTTGTCAGTACCAGAAAGCAGTTCTTTCAGAGTTACAGCCTTAATAATTTTTCCTAAACTCTATGCATTTTTGTAGCGCCTCTCTGAAATTTCTTCAGTTATTTCAATTTAAAATGTAGGACACAAATTGCACATGTTCCCTCAGACAAGGCCTCCTGATGTCCAAGAATAAAACACAATAGCATTAATAACGTCTTGCAATTGTCCCCTTGTCAATTCTGCTGCCTCTTGCTGCCATGTGTTTGTCAACTAATTTTTGCTCTGTAAGCATACCAGTTTGTCCTAATCATCACTGAACCTCCTTTTACCATTTTGAACTACTTCTGTTGCTTACCAAAGTCATCCTGGATTTTGATCTTTTCTTTCACAGTATATGTAATGTTTGCATCTATATAGATTTTCTCTCTACTTTACCATTCACTGCTGTTGAAACCAGCAGCGGGATAGAACCGCTCTTGCCTCCTGGTTTGAGAAGAAACCACTGGAAAATTCTGAACGCAGATTTTTAACCTTCTGTTTAAGTCCAGCTGAATCTTCTTTCCCTGGATTGTCAGTCACATGATTCTGTATCAAAACTTATTCTAAAATCAAGATATAATACACTGATTCTACTCTTTCCTCTTATCCTCTAAGCTAGTTAGCCTGTCAAGAAAGGAAGTCTGGTTGATTTGACATTATGTGAGTGTAGATAAATGGGTGTTAGCTCTTTCTTACAGACCTGGCGCCTGAAATTATTAATAATTTGGTTTGATATCTTTAACCTTATAAATTTATTTTAATCCTTTCTTTTTCTCTTCTCTGTCCCTAACTTTTCTTTCTTTTCATAGTCAATAATTTGTGGTCACAGCTAGGATTTTTTTCAACAGTGGAGACAAAGAAAAGCACTGAATATTTCAGTCTTCCCCCTATTTTGTCCATTAGTTGCCTAGTTCCCTATAAATAATGGAACTGCATCTTCTCTAATCATTCCCTTACTTTCAACATAAGGTTATTGATTAATAAAGCTGTGGCTGCATAACAGTCTTTCCAGGGTGATAAATGTCCTGCATTTCCCAGCATTCTATAAAATTGTAAATTGCTCTAAGGAGAATTTTTCAGCCATTTTATATTCATCTTATAGTTCAGCTGAACTTGCTATATTTCTTGAGTTTACTTGTGAGAATGTCATTTGAGGCTGTGTGAAAAGCTACAATAAAACCAAGCTAGTGTACAGCTTCAACTGCTCCTTCTTTAAAGAAACTTTTTCCATCCTGCTCCACAATGAAAATCTACAGTGTTTGATTGCTGGTGCACACCTAAAATTAAATGCCCAAAAAGAAGACAGACAGAGTTTTTAAAGTTATCCCAAACAGACCTATAAGGATTCCTGTGTGACAGTGCTCCCCATAGCTTCCACCTCGTACTGAACTTGCAATACAAGTGCTCAGAGCCTTTACTTTCTTCAAAGCTTGTGAAAATATAATTCTGTTTTTTAAGCTGTATGTAATTAGTGGTAAGAAACTCCCATCAAATTAAACAGAGACTATTAGAGAGAGGTGTAACAAAACTAGGCTGCAACCTTGTGACTGCCAATAAACCTACCTGTCAGCAGCTCTGCTGTGCAGAACCAGCATCACAGAATATGGGACTGTCTGCTCTTGTGCAGTGTCTGATTACTTGAGTCTCAGGCATGCATGTGTCTTTTCATGTGGATATTTGGGACCAGTCCTGTTTAACTTCTTCACTGATGATCTGGATGGGGATAGTGAGTGTACCCTCAGTAAATTTGCAGATGACACTAAGCTGGGTGGGAGTGTTGATCTGCTCGAGGGTAGGAAGACTCTGCAGAGAGACCTGGACAGACTCAATCAATGGGCTAAGAACAAATGCATGATGTTCAATAAGGCGAAATGTTGGATCCTGCACTTGAGTTGCAGCAACACCATGCAGTGCTACAGGCTGGGGGGAGTGACTTGAGAGCTGTTCAGTAGAAAGGGACTTGGGGGCGCTGGTTGACAGCCGACTCAGTATAAGTCAGCATGTGCCCAGGTAGCCAAGAAGGCCAATGACATCTTGGCCCCTATCAAGAGCAGTGTCGCCAGCAAGACTAAAGAAGTGATCATCATCCCCCTGTACTCAGCCTTGGTGAGGCTTCACCTTGAGTGCTGTGCCCAGTTCTGGGCCCCTCACTTTACAAAGGACGTTGAGGTGCTGGAGAGTGTCCAGTGAAGGGCAACAAGGCTCATGAAAGATTTAGAAACATGTCTTAAGAGGAGCAGCTGAGGGAGCTGGGTTTGTTTAGTCTCGAGGAGGCTCGGGGAGGAGCTCATCACTCTCTATAACTCTCTGAAAGGAGACTCTGGTGAGGTGGGGACCAGTCTCTTCAGTGAGAAGACCAGAGGAAATGGCCTTAGGCCGAAACAGGGGAGATTCAGAATGGATAACAGAAACATTTTTTCACTGTTAGGGTGGCCATGCATCGGAATATGTTGCCCAGGCAGGTGGCGGAGCAACCACCCCTGAAAGCGTTTTAGAGGCATCTGGATCTGGTGCTGGGTGATCGTTTAGTGGTTTTAGGGGTTACATTAATAGTGCTGGGTTGATGGTTGGGCTGGATGCTCTTAAAGGTCTCTTCCAGCCTTGGTGGTCCTGTGAGGATTCTATGGTATTTGTACCCCTCTACTGTAATGTTTTCCACAATGACACTGGGTTAAGGAAGCAGCTGGGAAACTGAGGCACAAGGGGAAAATGCAGTTATGTCCACAGCTACCATGGCTGAGGCCAAGTGGGCAGGCACTGCAGTCTGGCCTCACAAAGCGGTCAGCCAGCACTTCCACAAATGGACCACACAGTTTCAGTACTTGTTTCATTCTGCTATTTGTGTCCAGTGGTTAAGTTTGGAAGGTTACTTGTGCCATGACCAGCTCCTTAACTCCATCATGTTGGTGTTCACATCTTTCCTCCACAGCCTAAATACTAAGTTGTGTTGTATGAAATGGTCCTTAAAACTACATTTGAAGCTGCCTACTGTTGTTTTCATTTTTCATGCCTCCTGATTTTTCTGTTCTTTCTAAAAATTTGCTTTATTATTTTTCCAATCTATATAGGTCCCTGCAATTGAATAATTTTTCTGTCTTCATCCTTTGAGTTGTCTTCAAAATCACTCTGAATTTCACCCTGACAAACAACTAACTCTCTTTTCTTCTCTCTTGTGCTTCTGTCCTCTACTTTACCTTGTGTTTATTTGCTTTGACTTACTTTCTTTTTACACTTCAAGCTCTGCAAGCAAGGACAATGCTGGGATGTGTAAAATGTATCATAATTCTATGATGCCGTATAGGAAACAGGAATATAAAAAGAAGGTTGTTTTTACAATCAAAATAAGCACATGTTCTTAACTGTTTCCTGTAAAAGAGAAACAAATAGCTTTATTGCAAGACCTTGTGCCAGCACCTAACTGGTTCATCTTTTTTCCTTCTCCCATTTGAGCAGGCATTATACAGACATGGGAACTGCTTCTTTCAGAGGCAGAGTGAAGGCAATGCCTTGGGGAGGCAGAGATCTGCACTGACATATGACTTGGCTGAAAACCAAGACAAGAGATGTGCCGTTTTCAATTATGTGATTTTATTTCACTTTATTGTTATCAGTGCTAATCTTTGGAGGAGCAAGGGAACAGTTGCTGCCTGCTCTGCTTTGTTTGTCCAGTCGTTCCACAGAATCCCCTTGCAGGATGTTTTCCTTGCAGAGACCCCACAGCATATCTGCTTTCAACACTTTACTGTGAAAATTTACTTTTAATGCAAAGAGTATATTAACCACAAGTACATGGTTTGGATTGACAGATTGATTTTGAAGCTGACTATCTTTTGAGATTGACATCTGTTAAGATTAATCCATGGGCCATTTTTCCCAATATGCACTTTTAAGCATCAAAACCAAGTGTGGTTTTCTTCTTACCAATAAATTTACATCAATAGAACAAAGAAGACTTGAAATTCTGGTAAGTGAAAACTTTCTGGTGGACTGGCCACCTGTATATATTTTCAGTGTCAGTGTATCTCAAATATCCGCATAAACAAATCACAATTATTTGCCCTGTAGAATAATTTCTTTTCTTTTTAATCAAACAATGCTTCAGCACTTCTTACTTCAATCTAGATGATCCTTAATTTAGTTCTAGGAGATAGTCCTTGAAATAGTGGTTGTCTGAAGTGGTAGAATTATCACATACTTTAAATGTCAGCTCTGCTGAAATTGTGCAATTAGATCATGACTGATGTGGCTTTCTAAAAACCAAGTCTAAAATTTAACCCTAAAAGAGTCTTAGTCCAAGAATTCCACACTAATGAAGAACACTGTGGAAGGATAAATCCTTTACTGCAAAATGCACATATCATTTAACACTACAAAACTAACTTTAAAGGGACATTGGAAGTACCATTTGGAGTTGCAGAAAGTTTTGTTCCAAATTTCACTATATAGGCTATTCATTTGTTAAGCAAACAAAAATGTCTCCAGGCAGAGAATTCAATGTCAAGTCCCTGGTATTTCTCAACAACAATCAGATGAAGCAAAACATTAAAGGCAGATCTGCAAATCTTCCTGTGAAATGCACAGGAATTAAAATGCCTGTTTGCCTGAAGGAATATTAAGTGGAAAAGCAACTGCAAGTCACACTATGAAACAATTGGAGCTGCAATCATGTGCTGTTTAACTGCCTGAGAGCCTTGTTCACTCACAGGCCCGTTTTCTGGGATCCTAAGTGCTAGATCAAAAACACTGAAGCCACAGAATGCAAATGTCAGGATCAGAGTAAAGTTATTCAGCAGGCGGCTCAAATCAACTTGGAAAAAACAGTGGCTTTGTACCAGTAGATACTGTAAGCCAGATATTATCTTTGCATGCTGCAGTCTCTGGCTTTCCCACTGCTGCCCATAAGCATTTTACCCATTTTTTCAGTCCTTTCCTTCTCACTTCACCAAAAGGCCATTTTGCCCATTTGATTATTGTTTAAATTAACTGCAAATTCAGGATCAGTCTCTTGTCTCCTTGGATATTTACTAGAACTGGAACATTAATTTTAAATATGCACCATATCACACCTGCAAATTTTAATTTTGCTGTAAAGTCCAGCACTTGATGGGAAAATCCAGCTCCATTAACCCCTTAGCCACAGCCATAGGTTTTTGTCTTGCTATCGGCAATGATCTTGCTATTTGCATACAGCTTCTGCCCATCACAGCCCAGTTTGAAATCAGGTGGGAGTATTGGATCTTCCAGATTTCTAGGGAAGAAGCCATTATGACAATGCACAAAGGTGGAAATGCATAACAGCGAAAATGCACTGTGGTCGTGGGAAGTCCAGCAACCCTTGTGGGTGAGCACATGTAGAGCAGAGCAAAGCAATGAGTAAAGACAAGTGAGCCAAGAGCATTTCCATCCTTCCTTGCTGTGGCAGCCTTGACTGAATCCTAGCAGGACAAGGGGTAATTATAACTTCTATAATTTTTGATAGTACTGTGTATGTTTCTTGCAGAGCATCTTGGCTGCCCTGTCCTGAAAAGGCAGTTTGCCACTCTTGGGAAAGAAGAGAGAATTGCTGTCACACTACAGGAGGGCATGTGTCCATGCAGATGAAGTGGCGTTCTGGTTCAACACCTTTACATTTCAGCAACACATCTAAGATGACTCCACAAGCAAGAGCCAAAGTAGTCTGGCAACAGTCCTGCTAAGAAATTCTCACTATGTGTCCTTTACACCTTTTTTTTTAATCTGTGTTGGGTCTTAAGCACTTTGCCTAAAGTGCTGTCTCATATTAACAGCCATTCTCCTCCAGACCCCAGCTGGGCACCCTGCACCACTTTCCCTCTCCTGCCACAGTGTCTCTGAGCAGGCTGCAGTAGATCTCCCTCCTTAGAGCCATCTGAGTTGGCCCCTCCAGTCATATGAGTAGAGATGCAGGAGTATGAAGACAAGAGTGTGCAAGAGTAGAGAAGACAGAGGGTGCCCTGCATCTGTTCTGTTTTGCCAAAATCTTTAGTAGTGTCTAAACTACCAAGTCAGGCTGAATGCTGATAGTTTGAGAGTTTTGCATGTTTTAGGCACAGGAGCTGACCCCTTAATATGTGTTTGAGCTGCAGCACAATTTAAGAACAGAAATGCTGTGATTATCCTGTCATACTCTTTAGAATCAATAGCTGCAAATCAAACTATTTGACTTTTTTCTCCTGGTCTACGAAGGGATGATACTCTGGGTACATGAAATATTGTAGGTTACCATTGATTTCTAAACCTACAGTGGATTTTTTGTGAAAATCACGGCTCTAAAATAAAAAGCAAAGTATTTTAGCCCATCCATGTTTTCAACTTCTAAAGTAATGTTTTGGCATTAGAACGTAATAGATTTTGGGATCGTTAACTACATTTGGAAAGAAATGTAAAATATTACAGCTACCAGAATCAGATTAACTCAGCCACTCTGCACATAAATGACTCCTTTCATCATGAATGGGTGCAAAAAAGAGGGACTTGCTCTCTTTTCCAGCAGGCTGGGTGCCTGATGTGGCCCATGGCAGCTGAGCAGTTGAAGCACCAAGGCCTCTGGAGCAGTCCTGGACTGACTGCTACTTTCTCATTAGGGCACACTAAGACAGAAACGTTGCACATGAGCAACTGCTTAAAAAATGCAGTTGCTAATGGTGATCTAAGGCAGCACAGGAATCTGTGGCACAGCTTGGACTTGAAATTTAGCCCTCTGATCTCTCTGCATGGTCAGATTACTGGTCGGTACGAATTGGACTAGAGTGTCAAAGACCATCAAAGACCTTTTCATTTTTATTTTTATTTGTTAATTTGCTCAGTTCTTTGCATTTTGATCCACAATATTTATATTTTAATATCTGAAGCCCTGATAGTTTAATAACAACATAAATTAATCACCGAGTTTTTCTGTCTATCAGGCTATCCTATCAGAAAACAAATAAAATCCTATCTGAACAAATAATCTCTGAAGCATTAAAAACAGAATAGAAATAGAAGGAAATACCTTGGAACTACTGCACAAGCTCCATTTTTACTGAAGCTAGTGATGTTTTTAATGAGTAGATTTTCTTTTAAAAGCACTAAAAAACATCCAAAGGATTGCTCAGACTAATTTCAAAAGGTCTAAAATTACAAAGACTCTACAGAAGCAAGCAGCATTAGAAGCCACTCTTCAAAAAAAAAACCAAACAAAAAACTAAAGGTTACCAACAAATCTAATAGAGATGAAGCCTTCTTGTTGACCTGGAGTTTCGCAGATTTTTCCTCTTGCTGCCATTGTGCAATGCTTTCTTTGGGGAAAAAAAAGAGTAATGGCAGGAGGGAGAGAGAAAGGAGCGGGGGGGAAAAACTTTAATGAAAAGATTGACAGTACTTCTTGGAACTGGTACCTGTGCATCCACATTGAAGTGAGTTTGTCCTATGAATGACAAGATAACTTTGAAAAGGTTTGTTATTTACTAAATGACAATACTCAGAAAATTAACATCACTGCTCTATTGTTTTATGTTAGGAGAGCTCTCCATGATTTGGATTCTCTTTCTGGGCTTGATTTCATCTTCTAGTCTATAGGATCAGAGAATCATTTAGGTTGGAAAATACAACTAAGATCAAGTCCAACCCTTAAACCAACATTGCCAAGTCCACCACTAAACCATGTCCCTAAACACCATGTCTACACTTCCTATAAAGACCTTAATGGTGACTCAACCATTTCCCTGGACAGCCTGTTCCAATGCTTGACAACCCTTTCTGTGAAGAAATTTTCTCTAATATCCAACTTAAATCTCCCCTGGTGTAACTTGAGGCCATTTCCCCTCATTCTATCACTTGTTACTTAGGAGAAGAGCCTGACCCCCACTTAAGCAGAACCTCCTTTCAGGTAGTTGCAGAGCACGATAATGTCTCTCTTGAGCCTTCTTTTCTCCAAATTAAACAACCTCAGCTCCCTCAGCCGCTCTTCACAAACTTATGCTCTACAGCCTATGTATTACTGTGTGAGAGCAGGTAAGAATGTCTGACTTTATATATCATTTCTGTAGCTAGTCAGATATTAACTGGAATCTGCCTGCCTTGGGGGACTGGTTGTAGTTTTATTTTGCTGCTGCCAGTAGCTTAAATTCAGCCCAGGACTTAGAGACTGATACAAATGCCATTGAATACCCACTCTCTCAGAACCTGGAGAAGGCAACATGTTTTACGTTCAAACCAAGCACAACTCCAGTCCAGCTTTCCTGTATCCAAAGGGAAGGTGCACACTTGATGAGGATGCTCACATAAAATATGGTTCAGGACTACTGTTGCTAATGCCTGAAAGTGATGACTATCCTCCAAGGGTAATCACATATTTCTATGAAGCGAACAGATTTCATTCTAGCTCCTAACAGGCAGATACCAAAGTGATAAGAGAGGACACTGAAACGCCCTCTCAGCCCTGTGGGCAATGCTTGCCTGATGAAACTGGGATTGAAAGGACAAGATGCTATGTAGTAGTTCAAAATGGGGTTGCAGCAGTTCAAAGAGCAGGTTAAAAATGTTCCTTCACAAGGTTTCAAGCGCATCTTCTTCTCATCACTTTAAATCTGTTTGTAAGATAGTGACTGGGTGATAATGAATGTTATCCATTTACTGCGCTTGCTGAATATATTGATTAATTGTGCACAACACTTTGAAGATAAAGCACTGTGTTGTTAATAAACACAGTCTAGTGATTCTCTCCTGGCTTTTTTAGCGCTTCTCTTACTTTGTCCAAGGTGTAAATACCTTACTGCAGCTACTGGCAGCCAGGCTGGCCAGCTGCATGGGCCACATGCTGATTTCAGCTGAAGGCTTTCACATCAATTGTTCTGTGGCTGTTCCCCTCCATTGCCAACACACCGGGCTGTCTCCTGTTGCTATTTCCTTGCTTGCTAATTCGGGGGCAGGATAAGGGAATTTCCATGATTTCTGCTGAAAAGGGCCCTTCCTTTGCAGCAGGCTGCCATTTCCCTCTGCCTAATACACAAAGAAGGCAGCCAACAGGATCACAACTGCTTTCATTGGCTGCTAACAGTCTTTGAGTGGAACAAAATTACCAAACGAGAAGAAACACTAATTTCCTCTTCACTCTCCTCACCCTGCCTCAGAGTAACGTTAAGGGGGCAATTTTCTTTGAGGAAAGAAAAAACTCCCAACCGCAGGAGTGTGACAGAAGAGGCTGCTGAAATCAGCTGTGAGCACAGATTGATGTTTTTCACACCTAAAAAGACCTTTCATTTAGTTTTCTCTCTCGGACTCCTGCCGCACATTTTGAAAAGACAATGAATATTGCTCTCACATGTAATTGCAGGCATGCACCACTTTAAAGCTATTCAGAACCAGGCAAAGCACCACAGGAAAACAAAGAAGCAATGTGCTTAGCTGCTAACACTAGCTCTCAGTGAGAATTAAACCTTCTGCGAGGCATCCGTGTCAACCTCACCTGGGTTAAGAGAGCTTCTCCGTTAGGTGATAGAAACACCGAGCTCGTGGGAACTGATCTCGCCAACAATTATACATGAGCTTCTTTTTAAACCTATGAAAATACTCCCATTTGGGCTATCAATATGCACAGACCTAACAATGGGCTGCAAACGTGGTCATGAGAGCAAGACCTGAGAGCAAGACTCCTCTACCAGCCACCCCATGGGACCAAGGCTGCAGAAGTTCTCAGCGGGTCACATATCTCAAACATTCAGAGAGAAACAAGATTTTGGTTGTAGGCTGTTGCTGTTGTGAGTACTCAGAGCAACTGAAAATGAAGCAAAGTATCTCCTTCACTTTGTGTGATACATACAACAGTATTTTGATACAAAATTATTGAGCCAGTCATCTCTGCATTTAATCCTATGGCTCTTTTTCAGTGCCTAAAATCATGACAGCAACTATATATGAGCCCTTTCCCATACCTGAAGTGTACCTAAATCTCTCTTCTGTTTCAAGCCCTTCATACTTACCAACCTCACTGACAAGACATTTTTCCTTTATGACACCAGTTTGGCTACTTCTACCTCTATAAGTATTTTCAATAAAATTTCCAGGACTTCAATATTTTAAAAACCTGAAATTAGGACATGGTTCCAAATTTGTTATGGGGGAAGAGATAAAAATCCAAACCATCATTTCATAAGCCTTATTTTCTTAGGAAAACATGGCAAAAATAAGACTGTATGTCAAACTACAAAAACTGCTAAAGGATTGAGAAGCAGATATAGTACATAAAGTTATTTTTTTCTACCCGTCTTTGCCAAACTAGATTTAAATGTGTTCTACAGTAATACTTGTCATAAGCCTGTAATACAGCACCATGATCCATGGCAGTAACCATTTTGAATAAGGTGCTATTAACACACAGAAGTCATCTGTCTTTGCAATTCCATTAAACTATTCCATTCTGAGGTCAAAAATGTTTTTCCCTTATCCATCTGCTACAGTTTTGGAGATTCATTGAATAAAGAAGACAAAAATTTTAAATACTGAGCAAATCTATTTTAAGAAGTATATTTATCACAAATCTAATGTGTTGGGTGATTAATAACATACATGTGTGCACTGCGCTTGCCAAAAAACATCAACATTTCCAAATAGTTACCACATTTACAATTAAAATAATGTATTTGCCAAATGTTTGCTTGTTTTTCTTTGTTTTATTCAAATGATGATTTCTCTTCTGTTCCAAGTGCAGAACAAAATTTCCTGGGTATCAGAAGCAGAACATTAGGGAGAGATTCTAATGTCTGATAGAGCCTGATTCAGCTCTCAGCTATACAATATGGCTTAGATTGTATCGGGCTTGTCATTGTTGTAGGAGGCCCAACAGCACCCTAACAAGGAAAACTGAAATGAGGCTTTAAATTTTGCCTCTTGCAAGTCTCTTGCTTGTCAGTTGCAATTGTCCAGCCATTTCTCATGTTGCCTGATTTCTGGCTTGTGCTGCCCCTCCTGCTGCCTCCGTCCTTCTGTAAGCAGTGGAGGCAGGAGAGGCAGGTGGCAGCAGGAGTTCACATTCACAGCACTCTCATGCCCCATGGTAACTGGTGTGCAGAAAGCTTAACATGTGAATGTTCCTACTGCCTTACTGACTTCTGCTCTGAGGCTGGGCCAGGGATTGGAATCTTACAGAAAAATAGAAAAACAGATGACCAAAGAAGGATTAAAACTGCATTGCCTTTTCGTAACAATCTCATTCTTAAGCCTCCCACCTACTTCAAGTACAGACAGCTGCAACTTCAGTGGAATGTAGAAATGAAAGTCAAGTATTGTCAAAACCACAGATTTCAGAAGAGAAAACACAAATTAAGCACCTAGTGATTGCTTCCCATGACTTTTTTTTCCCCTCTACATCAAAGAGGGATGTTGAGACTTACCCAGTGGTTGATCTAGTGGTCTGCTGCCGGCATGTTCATTTCTCTCATCCCATTCCAATCCCATTCCAGTGTGCCACTGTTAGCACCATCCTGACATGGCAGTAAACCTGCTCAGGGAACAGTATCACCAGGCATTCTGGAAGCAGAAAAAGTATATCACTTTTTCTTGTTATTTTCTGACAATTGACTCCCAAAAGAGGCCTATTTTTTGGGGTCAGATATGTACCAAACTGGACCAAGATGCTGGGGAATTATATGGCCAGAATCAGGGAATGGGATGGGAACCATCAATCATTGAAGAGAAGCTTAGACCAGCTAGTTATAGTCTGAAACCCCTCTTGAAGAAATTAATTATCAAGGACATATTACAAGAGGAAGGACAGTAAAACAAAGGGACTAGGTGTTCATTAATCATCATTTGCTACTTTCAGCATTCATTTCCTCACTTCCATGTATCACCATGCTGAGAGAACGGCTTGGGAGAGGTGCCAAAGGCAGCAGAGATGTAGTTAGAGTGAAGATTTGGGAGACAGGAGTTCCCAGCTACAAGCTCCAGTTGCTGCTTTAGTATGACTCTAGATGAACAGTCTCCAGACTCAATCCCCCCACTCAGGCTCCGAGCTGTTAGGTGAGAGATGGCTGCCCCAGGAGTCACATCATGGGGTTAGGGCTGCAGTGATGGGGCATTGGCCACCTCTCTGGGTAATCTGTACTGGTGTTTCACTACCCTCACTGTAAAAAATTCTCTTTTATCTAATCTAAATCAACCCTCTTTCAGTTTAAAAACGTTACCTCTTGTCCTATTGTAACAAGCCCAGTTAAAATGTTTCTCCCCATCTTTGTTATAGGCCTCCTTAAGGTCCTGAAAGGCTGCAATAAGGTCAGCCTGGAGCCATATCTTCTCCAGGCTGAACAACCCCAACTTTCTCAGCCTTTCCTCATGGGAAAGGTGCTCTGGCCTTCTGATCAACTCCATGATCCTCCTCTGGACAAACAAGTAAAAATTTACCTATAGGTGTATGTGGTACTGCTCCCAGTCAGGGGTATGTTCTAAATTCCTCAGAGGTCCTTTCTAGCTGCCTGGGTCTGTGAACCTCCATGAGTGAGGTCACACAATAGATGTGGTCCCAGGAGAAAAACCACCAGTTCCAGAAGACCACTGGTAGGGGACTTCTGCATCAAATGGCGACTCTTTGTGTGACAAGCCTTGGGAGGAGGCACTGCCCTGCATGAAGAGCTTCCTTGAAGGAAAGAAGCATTCAGAACTATGTAAAAGGTCACCAAAACCCTGATTTACCTGGGCCACTGAGAAGAACAGTTCCATAGTTGATCTAATGTGACTGAATTTTGTTCAGCTCTCACAATTTTTATTCCAGGCTTTGCGATCTGCTTTCTCAGAGGAGCACCATTTATGCAAGATTACTAGAATGAAATGTAGCTACAGCCTCAACTATTAATTGCTTTGGAAATGAAACTCCAGGCTTTCTTACACTGCATACAGGAAAGGAGTACAAGCACAGACTTGATGCATATATACATGTATTTATATACACACACACACATAAAACTGAGCCACTGGAAAACTGAGCATCTGTGTTTTGTACATGCAGAAACCTATACAAACCTTCACAATTCACTTCAGATTGCATGAGTTCCAGTTATGTGCCTGTGTCTGCGATAAACATGGGGTTTATTACATCCTGAGTTATTGTCCACAAGAAAATAACTTAATCTTCTAATAAATTAAAACATGAAAAAACAGGCATTTTTAAGACTAATGCATAGAGGACATTGAGATTTTGCAATATCCTGATGAAGTAGAGCTGTTTACTGCAGACAAAAGACAGCAACTGCACTTTGGCTAGTTCTTTGTTACATCTCTCTCTGAGGACAAACAGCACTTTATTCTGGCCTGAGTCCAAGTGAACCAACCACTTTCATCAAGAACATTTTTAGATACTCTGACAGAGTGGCAAAGGCACTCCAAATGTGATTAATGGCAATGGGAGATCACACCAAAGGTTAATGTTTTTCAGCTGTTTGCCACTGTTCTTAAACCAGAGATTTGGATGCATACTGGCCACCTACTTCACCTACTCATGCAGGGCAGTTTCCATATGGCAGATGAAGGTTGCACTGGAGTTCTGGTAGGCAAACGTAACAGAAATGTGCGGGGTAATTGAAAGTTTATTAGTCTATCTTCATGCTGTTATCTAACCAAAATCCTTCGAGTTGGATGTCCCAGGCCTCAGTACAAACCTCATGATTTATGTATGCCAAAAGCTGCTTTCAAAAACACTCATCCTTTTACCATCTCCCATGAGCATCAAAACATCCAGGATGTCTAGCAGGATGCCATTTATTTATTTTCCATGTTGCTCACAAGGAAAAGGTGCTTTAGCAAACCCACATGGGGTGGCAAGCAGTGTTAAGGAAGAGAAGTTTCCCACTCATTACCCCATTCCATCTCCTCCCTTTGGCAGAAGCAGGTAAGACGTGATTTTTCTACCAATGTAATTGACATGAAAATAACCACTCTTAGAATCAGGGCTAATGAGCTAGAAATATACAAGAACAAAAAAATTGCTCAACATCTTCAAGTGTGGACACTGAAATGCAGCTGTTCGACATGCTGAGCTGCAACAATGGCACATGATTTATTGATTAGTTGCCATTACATGATGGAAGCTCAGCTAGTCGTTTAAAATACACATATTATCTTGGAAATCTTCCTTTGAATAAAAAGGTAAAATACAGCTTCTGTTGTAATAGTCAATACTTTATTTTTCCTTTTTAACTGAAGTGTCATTGATGAATTCTGAAAGGTCTAAATATTTTTAAATGACAAATGCTTCTTTAATGCTGTTGTACCATCTTAAACTCCTATTATTTAAGCTGCATTTTAACTGCTATAGTTCAGACACACTTCAATTGTATAAACAAAAAATTTCTGCAATATATAGTTGGAAAATACTAATCACACAGTATCTGAGGTTACTGATGTAAAAAGATGCATTATTTCCAGCACAGAATAGGTAAATCTGATTTTCCACTTTTGAACACTGTAATCATGAACTCCTATTTGTAATAGCCTTCCCATAGCCTACCTCTCCATAATAAAATGAGTTCAAATATTAGTAGATAATGAGATTCTACTGTTTTTTTCTATAATATAAATATATTTATAGAAGCTTGCATGGCAGTTAGCTGATCCCAATAGACAATTTTTCAACCAGTTGAAGAATTACCAATACCAACAAGTGTAAGTAAGTAAGGCTGTGGTTAAAATGAGTGGCAGAGCAATGGCTTTGGTGCTTTGCCAGGCAGTTGCCTTAATCAAAGTTGGAAATGCTGGTTTGTCTGGTTTATATATATAGAGGGGTGTGTGTGTATGTGTGTTTGTGAAGGGCTTATTCAAACAACAAAAGGAGGAGGGGGAAAAAAAGGGCAGGGCCAAATATTAGTTGTCAATATTTTATATTAATTTTCATTTTACCTACATTTTGAAACAACACTAAAATTCCTGATGAAAATTCTTAGAATTTTTTTTTTAAATTAAATTCCCCAGAAAATTCAAGATAGCTTTAAAAAATGCACACATAGCCTATATGAACCTGTTCATTAAACAAGGATCTCTTAACCAGGCTCATGCACAACCTGGTGCAGCCAGGGCAATGTCAGAACATCAAGTCTTGACTGCGAGGGCTGATGCTTGTAATAGTTATATGCAAATGCATATAGATACTGCGCACATCCATATAAGGCTTTCTATGGATTCCACATGGAAATTGTATCCAGAGCCTGCTGCTTTTTTATCTCATACCTTTGTGCAGCAATTTATATCTGTAAAAAGTATATGCAAAATGTTTGCTAAACTAAACAAAAGAAAAATTCTGACTGTGTAGCATTTTGCACAGGGTTTTAAACAAATGTATCAAGTGAGGGTTGGTTAGGAAATATCAAAACCCACTTGCTCTGGGTGGATCAAACATTTTCTAGTATCAAAGGAAAAAAATGAAGGGAATTGTACGATTAACCTTAGATTATTTTACCCTTAAACATTTTTTTTCTGGATTGTTGGAAAATGGACACTGAGAAATCCATCAAGCAAAGAACAACCCCAAATGTATACGAATTGATCTGCTATGTGAGCTTGGTGCAAAGGGCATGAATATCAGGATGTGCAGAGTGACATTTCACAAATCTAATAAAAACACCTTAGATTTATCTGGCACTTTTTATACAGAAAAAGTAGATCCCAGGGTTATTTATGGACTATAAAAATATAAATATGTATATTTGGGTCATTCCAGTCACTAGCAGAAGATGATGCAGTGCCCTATCCAAACCAGAGACATCAGATGGAGAGTGAAAAATCCTTATAGATGCTTTGTTTATATCTTTGCCATGAGACTAAATCCATTCAGGTTGTATCCTACTTCTTGTGCTTTTTGCTTTCCCATTGATATAAATTTCTTATCAAGGATGATGGTAGCAGGAGTGCTACAGCAGGCTGAATCTCAACGGTTGCCCAGTACAGCTGATGAATTCCTGATTAATGAGGAATAATCCTTTTCTCTTTCTCCACCCCCCCCCCCAAAGGAGAGTTGAGATATGGGACATCCCCAAGCAGGATCTAAGGATGTTGATCAGACTTGTGCATGCAGACAATCAAAATTGTCTGCACACAGAAAGTGCAATTTTCAAAACTTTATAAAGGATCTGACGTTCTTTTTTAGCTGTTTGGGTTGCTCCCAGGTTATCTGCATGACCACAGGGCAACAACCTTCCTTCCTAAAGACTGATAATCCATCATCTGACTGTTTATCTGCCCATCAACCCCTCATAAAAATGTCAGAACACATCGGCTAGTTGCAAACGAATAAAAGAGGTGGGAACCTCAAAGATAATTAAGTTCCCAGGGATTTGTGAGCATCAGCGACTAGAGACTCAAATTAGTTTTCCAACAGAGAGAGATGAAGGAGGAACTCGGCTGTTAAGGGCTGTGCTTGGCAGCAGCCCGCGGCCCCGGCAGTGCCGGCAGCCGCGCTGTGCAGGCAGCACGCGGCGCTCCGGACCTGCAGCAGCGCCCGCCTCTCGCCCCTGAGAAGAGATGTCACATCGGACATGAAACAGAAATGGGAGGCGAGGTTATCACAATGAGTGAGTCAGAGACGAAACCACAGGAAACCTGGCTTCATTAGTTCTGTTGATCGTGGGGAAAGGTGTTTTTAATAACAGCTGAAAATTCGGCTCTTTTCCACAGGCCTTGAAGGTCTCAGCAGTAGGAATGATACTGTGTATGGCTGCATCTTGGACAAAATTCAGAATTGATGGCACTGGGAAGAGAAGCAGGAAGGGAAGAGGCACAGGTGTTGCTTTCAGTGTAAAAGAAAATAACACGCAGAGAAAAAATAACAGGCAGAGAAAAAAATCAGGAGGATACACATAACAACAAATGGGTGATAAAGTAAGGAGAGAAAGAGGGAATGCAGAGGGAGAAAATAAAGAGGAAATTGAAATCTGGACTAGAGTTCTATTCACATACAGCCCTGTCATCTGCATCCTGATGCTGGAGAAGGAGGGAACAAAGCTTTCTGCCCTGAGCCACACCCTGTGCACGTGCATGACTGCAGTGAAAATCCCCAGGAACCTGGGAAGATGTTAATCATTCAGTCCTTGACTTGTTGCTCTTTTCTAAGCATCTCTGCATTTAGGATTTGATTTGACCTCTTCTTTTCTTTTTGTGTAGATGATGATAAGGGAGGGAAATAATCCTTCAGCTGCAAATAGCAGGTTTTGTTGTGCAGTTGTTTATCTGGGTTCGCTGGTGAATATCTCCCTGTATCACTTCTCCATGGGTCAGAAGGATGTTGTGCTGGTTCCAAGACAAGGAAGAGCAGAAGACCATCTTGTGAACACTTTTCACCTTTTCAAGTGGGCCAAGGGCTGAATTCAGCACAGAATTCAGTAACCAAACTGCTGTGGCACACATTTGTGTCCCAGCTGGCAGAAGCATGGGCCAATATGCCATGCTGCTGCTTTAGCACATCCACATGCATCTGACAGAACACCAATTTATGGAGGCTTAGCAGAGAAGATGGCTGTCCTGGGGTGGGATGCTGCGTGGCCACCTCAAGCTCCAGAGCAGCTTCATAATCCCTGTCATGCTCAGGAAGGTCAAGTGTACAGCAAGGGATTGTTATGGACTGGATGAGGATTCAGCACAGCTTCCCTTCACCAGCTCTTCTTTCAAATTGAATAAACTGTCACCATTGCTCTGGCTCTGTATATGTCCACAGGCAGGCTTCTTAAAAAGAAAAGTTGTCATGAGGTCAGAGCAACAGGAGCTGAACAGGAACTAGAGGAAACTATTCCAGCCAGAGGGAACTGCATTGTGAGCTGGGAGGGGGCCAAGGCTTAGATTTAACCTGGGTACAGCCACCTTGAGACAGCAGAACTGTGGCAAGTAGAGTCCTGGTCAGCGGTCATCAGATGGAGCAGATGTGGGCTTCCACCTAGAGTAGGGAGAGCAGATCACTAGGTTTGGAGCAGGCAGGGTATGGGGAGGAGTGACAGAGACCCCAGCAAAAGGCCCTGGGACAGAGTGTGATGGAAGGCAGGGATTCATAGCCCAGGGCACAAAGAGAGCTGCCAGGCTGGTAATTCCAGGGCATTCTGCCAAAACTTTTGGGTACAACCTGGCCAGAAGCCCAGATGTTGATAAAGCAGCCTGGAAAGTCAGGTATCACCAAGCCCATTAGCAGCCTGTGAGTTTCTCCTTACTGGATTCCTCACAAAGATTGCAGGATGCAACTAACTCAAATTTCCTAGGTAAGTCCCATCTCTCTCTTTAGATTCCCCTTCTCTCTTCCAGTAAGTGAAGAAGTACAGAAGGGGAATCCAGATCTTCTGAAATACTACAGTTATGTCAGAGCTGTTATTTCTCATCTTTCAGTGGCTCAGCCCAGTCAGGTGAAGACCAGGAAGGAAGCCAATAAACAAGGACAAGGTCCTTCTGGTGGACATTAGCACAAAAACTGGGCCAGACTAGCAAAACTCAGCCAGCACAATCTGCCTCCCCTGTGCAATCCCAAAGGGAAAACCCCACAAAACACTATTAAAATGTTTGCATGGTCCCAAACCACTGCTAAGTCTGTGGCGGCGCTTTGCACAGACAGGGTCTGAAAGGCACTTTTGTCTCGGTTTTGAAAGACAGGTGTCTGCTAAGGAAGGCAGAGGCCCCCCTTGAAGTGGCAGATATAACCCCTTTTCCCTCCAAGTTATTATATTTTGAAATCAAGAGCCTTTAGGCGAAGATGTGGGAAATAGGAATAACAGTTCTTTACTATATATATATATATATGTATATAACCAGTCAAACAAAACAACAACAACTATGGCAGTAACAGCAATCACAAACCCAGTGCCAGCCTTCTCGGCTGTCAGGCTATTTCCCCTCGGGTGCAGTTCCGCTCGCAGCCGGCAGGGGCGCTGGCGGCTCCCGGTGAGCAGGGCAGGTGCGATGGTTCCCCCGCGGCTGCAGGGGGCGCTCCGGAGCGAGCTCGGGAAACCCGCGGCTCTGGTGCCCCGGGATCCCGGGAAGGGATGGAACAAAGGCTTCACAAACCCCTGGGCAGTTGATCCCGGGCTCTCAGGGACAGCAGGCTGGAACGGCAGGGACGAACGCAAATCCCGGGTGGCAGACGAGATGTATCCAGATGGGAAAAACCCACGGAGGCCCAGGCAGGCAGGGCGAGCAGGGCTACAGCGTAGCGAAAGCTCGAAGCAGCAGCGGAGCAGGGCAGCCACAGCTCGGTCTCCAGCAGGGCAGGGAAAACGGCTTTTGGGGTCCCGGCGTTGTTTCCAGCAGGAAGAAAGAACGGCCAAAAAGAAAGAAGCAGCAGCTCCTTTCTCTGCAGCTTCTCTCCCCGGACGCTCAGAGCGAACTGACCCCACACCCAGGTGTAGACAAAGGAGTAGCCAGGTCCGCCCCACTCCCCTTTTGTCTTTCTTAAGTACAGCTATTTGTCCCCTAGCAACATGCATATGGGAGAAAATTCCTTTAACAGAGAAAAAACAGACTAAACTAAAACCCCAACATTATCCACCCCGAATTTTTTCCCATACTAACATGTTACATGAAACTTAACTTTTTTAACCACATAAATCTATGCATTACCCAAATTATATACAAATATACATGCTGATACTGATACAAGTACAGAGCCATGGGTAGTTCACCCTAAAACAAGGTCCCCTTGAGGTAAGCATCGGGTCTCTCCATCCTTTTGCATCACCCACCAGGTGCAACCTGGTCCCTGAGCAAAAACAACCCCACGGATGGGTTTGTCTTTGCTCAAGGCAGACTTTACCCAAACAGTTTTTCCAAGCATACCTCTCATGTGCACCACTGGAACCTTATCCCCGTCTGTTGTTTGTAGGGGTTCAGATTGGGCAGGGCCTGCTCGGCTGGTGGAACCTCGAGTGTTAACTAACCAGGTGGCTCTTGCTAAATGCATCTCCCAGTTTTTGAAAGTCCCCCCACCCAGTGCCTTCAAGGTGGTTTTAAGCAGTCCATTACACCGCTCAACCTTCCCAGCTGCTGGTGCATGGTAAGGGATGTGGTACACCCACTCTATGCCATGTTCTCTAGCCCAGGTGTTTATAAGGCTGTTCTTGAAATGAGTCCCATTGTCAGACTCGATTCTCTCAGGGGTGCCATGCCTCCAAAGGACTTGCTTTTCCAGGCCCAGGATGGTGTTCCGGGCAGTAGCGTGAGGCACAGGGTAGGTCTCCAGCCACCCAGTGGTGGCTTCTACCATTGTGAGCACATAGCGCTTGCCTTGGCGGGTTTGAGGCAGTGTGATGTAATCAATCTGCCAGGCCTCCCCATACTTGTATTTGGACCATCGCCCGCCATACCACAGAGGCTTCACCCGCTTGGCCTGCTTGATCGCAGCGCATGTCTCACAATCATGGATAACCTGGGAGATACTGTCCATGGTTAGATCCACCCCTCGGTCTCGTGCCCACTTATAGGTGGCATCTCTGCCCTGATGACCTGAGGCATCATGGGCCCATCGAGCTAGGAACAGTTCTCCTTTATGTTGCCAATCCAAGTCTATCTGGGACACCTCTATTTTCGCAGCCTGATCTACCTGTTTGTTGTTACGATGTTCTTCATTAGCCCGGCTCTTGGGGATGTGAGCATCTACATGACGGACCTTCACGGATAGCTTCTCTACCCGAGTGGCAATGTCTTTCCACTCTTCAGCAGCCCAGATTGGTTTTCCTCTGCGCTGCCAGTTTGCCTTATTCCACCTTTCCAGCCAACCCCACAGAGCATTGGCTACCATCCATGAATCAGTGTAGAGGTAGAGCTTTGGCCACTTCTCTCTTTCAGCTATGTCCAGAGCTAATTGGACAGCTTTGAGCTCAGCAAATTGGCTCGATCCACCTTCTCCTTCAGTAGCCTGTGCAACTTGTCGTGTGGGGCTCCATACAGCGGCTTTCCATTTCCGGCTAGCGCCTACAATTCGGCAGGAACCATCAGTGAAGAGGGCGTATTGTCTTTCACTCTCTGGTAGCTCGTTATATGGTGGGGCTTCTTCGGCACGTGTCACCTGCTCCTCTTCTTCTTCAGAAGATAACCCAAAAGTCTCACCTTCCGGCCAGTTCGTAATTATTTCCAAGATCCCAGGGCGACTTGGGTTTCCAATTCGGGCGCGCTGCGTGATGAGGGCAATCCATTTGCTCCAAGTAGCGTCGGTGGCGTGATGCGTGGAGGGAATCTTTCCTTTGAACATCCACCCCAGCACCGGTAGTCGGGGTGCCAGGAGGAGTTGTGCCTCTGTGCCGATTACTTCTGAGGCAGCCTGGACTCCTTCATAAGCTGCCAGGATTTCCTTCTCTGTGGGAGTGTAGTTGGCTTCAGATCCTCTGTAGCTTCGGCTCCAGAATCCCAGTGGTCGGCCCCGAGTCTCACCAGGCACCTTCTGCCAGAGGCTCCAGGACAGACCCTTGTTCCCGGCTGCAGAGTAGAGCACGTTCTTCACCTCTGGTCCTGTCCTGACTGGGCCAAGGGCTACGGCGTGAGCAATTTCCTGTTTGATCTGGGCGAAGGCCTGCTGCTGTTCAGGGCCCCAGTGGAAATCATTCTTCTTGCGGGTAACCAGGTAGAGAGGACTCACGATCTGGCTGTACTCGGGAATGTGCATCCTCCAGAAACCTATAGCACCTAGGAAAGCTTGTGTTTCCTTCTTGTTGGTCGGCGGAGACATTGCTGTGATCTTATTGATGACCTCAATGGGAATCTGACGTCGTCCATCTTGCCACTTTACTCCCAGGAACTGGATCTCTCGGGCAGGTCCCTTGACCTTGCTCTTCTTGATGGCAAAACCAGCTTGCAGGAGAATTTGAATTATTCTCTCTCCTTTCTCAAACACTTCGGTTGCGGTGTTCCCCCACACAATGATGTTATCAATGTACTGCAGATGTTCTGGAGCCTCACCCTTTTCTAGTGCAGTCTGGATCAGTCCATGACAGATGGTGGGACTGTGCTTCCACCCCTGGGGCAGTCGGTTCCAGGTGTACTGCACACCCCTCCAGGTAAAAGCAAACTGGGGCCTGCACTCTGCTGCCAGAGGAATGGAGAAAAATGCATTGGCAATGTCAATAGTGGCGTACCACTTTGCTGCTTTGGACTCCAGCTCGTACTGGAGCTCCAACATGTCTGGCACGGCAGCGCTCAACGGTGGAGTCACTTCATTCAGGGCACGATAGTCCACAGTCAATCTCCATTCCCCGTCAGACTTGCGCACAGGCCAGATGGGGCTGTTGAAGGGTGAGTGGGTCTTGCTGACCACCCCTTGACTCTCCAGCTCGCGGATCATCTTGTGGATGGGGATCACAGCATCTCGATTTGTCCGATACTGCCGGCGGTGCACTGTCGAGGTGGCAATTGGCACTCGTTGCTCTTCCACTTTCAGGAGCCCAACTGCAGAAGGATTCTCAGATAGTCCAGGCAAGGTGTTCAATTGCCTAATGCCCTCTGCCTCCACAGCAGCAATCCCAAATGCCCATCTGAGTCCTTTTGGATCTTTGTAGTAGCCATTCCGGAGGAAGTCTATGCCCAGAATACACGGGGCCTCTGGGCCGGTCACAATCGGATGCTTTTGCCACTCCTTCCCAGTCAGGCTCACCTCAGCTTCCAAAAGGGTCAACTGCTGTGATCCCCCAGTCACCCCAGCGATGGATACAGGTTCTGCCCCCACATGTCCCGATGGCATTAAAGTACACTGTGCTCCAGTATCAACCAATGCATCGTATTTTTGTGGCTCTGATGTGCCAGGCCATCGGATCCACACCGTCCAGAAAACTCGGTTCTCCCGTGCCTCTTCCTGGCTAGAGGCAGGGCCCCTCTAGCCCTGGTTATCATTCTTTCCCTGGGCGTACATGCTCGAGGTACCTTCAAGGGGATCCGACATATCATCCTCCCTTCTGTAATGCCTGGCAGCTCGGTCACGGGAGGCTGAGGCTACCTTCACCTTAGCGGAACCCCCTCGGTTAGTGCCTCCCTCCTTGAGTTCACGCACCCGCGCTGCCAGGGCAGAGGTGGGTTTCCCATCCCACCTTCTCATGTCTTCCCCATGCTCACACAGGAAAAACCACAGCTCAGCTCGTGGGGTGTACCCTCTCTCTCTCGCAGGGGGACGACGGGCTCTGACTTGGGGGCCTGTGACTCGCACTGGTGCCACGCTGACCCTCCTCATCTCCTCCCTCATCTCCTCCCTCATCTCCTCCCTCATCTCCTTCATCTCCTCTTTGAGGTCCTGGACCACAGCAGAGACATGAGCTTTTAGCGGGCCATTGATCATGCTGTCATAATGCCTGAGCCTGTTGGCAACAGAGCCCACTGTTTCTCGGGTATTGTCAGCATCAATCGTTGCAATGAAGGTGGTGTATTGTGATGGCCCTAGCCTTGCCAGGTTCCACATCATCTGTCCTGTGCACCTGACCTTATCGGGGTCATTATCATGCTGTCCATCCTTCCCAAAGAGTACCTCTAATATTGCCACCTCTCTTAGCTGTTGGATCCCTTGCTCGAGTGTCTTCCACTGCATTCTATGATGATACTCCTGCATTCTTTCTTTGTGAATGAACCTTTCTCTCACACTCATTAAGAGCCGCTCCCAAAGAGAGAGAGGGCCTGGCTCCCTCACAAATATCTGGTCCACACCTGGGTCCTGGGTCAACGATCCCAGATACCTTGCCTCACCACTATCCAGTTGCACACTTGTGCCCATAAGGTCCCAAACCCGAAGCAGCCAGGTGGTATAAGGCTCACGCCCCCTTCGCACAATGTCGTTTCGCATAGCACGGAGACTGTCGTGCGACAGGGACTCAGTGATGACTTCTGGCTCTGGCTCTCCTGCTGGTTGTGAGGGCCCTGGTTGCCCATCATCATTAACTGGTCGTACTGATTTGGTCTTATACTTCCTCCTTTGCACAGGGGCGACTGCTGCTGGCTGTGGTTGTCCTTGTGGTTCAGCTGAAGCCTGGATGGTTGTAACATCCGTGGGTTCCACTGCTGCACCATCGGACTCACCCTCTTTGGGGCAGGGAGAGGGTTTTTCACTAGCTGAGGAGGTGTATTCCCTTAGCAATTGGCATATCTCCTGGCGCACCTGGCCCATCTCCTGGCACATCTCCTTGCGCACCTGGCCCATCTCCTGGCACATCTCCTTGCGCACCTGGCCCATCTCCTGGCACATCTCCTGGCGCACCTGACCCATCTCCTGGCATATCCCCTGGCGCACCTGACCCATCTCTTGGCACATCTCCTGCATCCCTTTTGCCAGTACCCCCACCCAGTTTGGGTAATCCATTTCTGAAGTGGACTGTTGGGCAGTATCAGTCTGTGGGGCGGGATCTCTAGTGTCTGGGGCTGTGGCAGGCTCTGGCTCTGGGGTAGGATCTCTAGTGTCTGGGGCCGTGTCAGGCTCTGGGGCAGGATCAGGCTCTGGGGTAGGAACTCTACTCTCAGGGGCCATGTCAGGTTCTGGGGCAGGATCAGGCTCTGGGGTAGGATCTCTAGTCTCTGGGGCTGGTGTCCGGGTAGATATCCAAGCCAATCTCAACTTATCCTTGAATGCTAAATAGAGTAGGCCTATCAGCAGCAGATGGTTAGTATTCAGAGGGAATTTAAACCCTTCGAAAATTGATGGGGTGGGCCCAAAGAACTGGTTGAGGGGTTGGGAGAAAACTTCCCCTGGTGTCATTTCCTCACAGAAGGTACCATTGTTAACATAACCCCAAAAACATGTGCTCAGTGTGTGATAGCTGTTTATCCATGTGCCCACATTCCGGAGGAAGTTAAAAACCCATGAATTCCTCACCTTCTCGACCCATAACGCAAGCTGGATAACAGCAATGGTAGCCTTAGTCAGAGGACCCATATTCAAGTAAGGAGCTGCAAAGGGGAAGAATATAGCCACGGCTACATGCCACCCGAACCAGGGTAAACTAGACCACATAGTGCTGCCTAACAAGGTTCCAATATCCAGCACACAAAATAAAGTTATCGAGGAACTGTTATTCCTTTTTCACCTCTATCTCTTAATGCCCTTAGGCCCCACGTTGGGCGCCAAGATCTGTCTCGGTTTTGAAAGACAGGTGTCTGCTAAGGAAGGCAGAGGCCCCCCTTGAAGTGGCAGATATAACCCCTTTTCCCTCCAAGTTATTATATTTTGAAATCAAGAGCCTTTAGGCGAAGATGTGGGAAATAGGAATAACAGTTCTTTACTATATATATATATATATGTATATAACCAGTCAAACAAAACAACAACAACTATGGCAGTAACAGCAATCACAAACCCAGTGCCAGCCTTCTCGGCTGTCAGGCTATTTCCCCTCGGGTGCAGTTCCGCTCGCAGCCGGCAGGGGCGCTGGCGGCTCCCGGTGAGCAGGGCAGGTGCGATGGTTCCCCCGCGGCTGCAGGGGGCGCTCCGGAGCGAGCTCGGGAAACCCGCGGCTCTGGTGCCCCGGGATCCCGGGAAGGGATGGAACAAAGGCTTCACAAACCCCTGGGCAGTTGATCCCGGGCTCTCAGGGACAGCAGGCTGGAACGGCAGGGACGAACGCAAATCCCGGGTGGCAGACGAGATGTATCCAGATGGGAAAAACCCACGGAGGCCCAGGCAGGCAGGGCGAGCAGGGCTACAGCGTAGCGAAAGCTCGAAGCAGCAGCGGAGCAGGGCAGCCACAGCTCGGTCTCCAGCAGGGCAGGGAAAACGGCTTTTGGGGTCCCGGCGTTGTTTCCAGCAGGAAGAAAGAACGGCCAAAAAGAAAGAAGCAGCAGCTCCTTTCTCTGCAGCTTCTCTCCCCGGACGCTCAGAGCGAACTGACCCCACACCCAGGTGTAGACAAAGGAGTAGCCAGGTCCGCCCCACTCCCCTTTTGTCTTTCTTAAGTACAGCTATTTGTCCCCTAGCAACATGCATATGGGAGAAAATTCCTTTAACAGAGAAAAAACAGACTAAACTAAAACCCCAACAACTTTTAACATCTCTTCCAAAAGTATAACTTTACTCTTGACCAGATTTTTTGAGTTGGTTTTTATTTATCTGGTATTTGTTGCTGTTTTGAGATGCAAAGGCAACTTTTCAGCAACTTCCAGTTTGGGAAGCACGGCATTTGGACCAGCTTTCTCCTGTTGTTTTAGTAGGGAGCACAACATACACAGCATTTAATGAAGCTGCACTCAAAGGGCCAAGAGCAGTTAATTAATTACTCCTTGAAACATTGCTGGTCCACATTCCGCTGATGGAAAGTTACAAAGTCTAGACAACCTGACCATAGCTTACCTGAGCCGTTCTTCTAAGACATCCCTGCTTTTAATAGATTATCCCTACATTAGCTATAGTTGAGACAGGGTAATGCTGTATTCACAACATGTGGGAAGTGGGCTCTGCAATAACTGTTGATCTGTTTCTGGGGGAAGGCATAAGAAATTTTCACACAGGCTTTGTAGTAGAGTGCTTGAGACAGAGAAAGAAACCGCAGAAATTGTGATTATAGAGATTTTACCTAACAGGGATAAACCCTAGAGTACTTCAAGTTCAGTAAAAGTGATGCCAGTGACATATTCTGGGCCCCTCAACAGCAAGGGTGTGCAAGAAGAGAGACAGCCTCTGTGCGCTCTGAGACACTGCTCAGGGGATAAGGGGAGGGAATTACACTGTTGCTACATGTTCAGGAGGGTCCTCAAAACACCGCCGGGATACGACAGGTACCCCAAAGCCGTTAGGTACAGGCCCTTTCCCAGCGGTACCGCCGCCCCGCTGGCGAGCGCCGCGGAGGCCAAGCGCCGACCCCGGCCGCGGGCAGGGGCTGCCCAGAGGCACTTCCCGGCAGTCCCGCCGCTCCCCGCTGCTCACGCCAGGGGCCCACTGGCGGCTGGGGCTCGGTGCCCCCAGCGCTGGAGCTGCCGCCCGGCCCGGCCCCGGTCCCCCGGCGGGGCTCGGAGCACCCTCGGTTCTCCGGGAGCACTTGGCCCCGCGGGCGGCCCCGCTTCGCCGAGCTGGCTCTGTCTGCCTGGCTGGCGGGCAAAACAAAGCAGAGACAGGGAAAGGAAAACGGGGAGAAAGTGCCGCTGCTGCCGCCTCCCAGCCCTCCGCCTGGATCTCCCTGCATCAGACAGCGCTGCAAGCGGATCCTGACCGGGGGCAGGGGGTGGAGAGAGGAGGAGGAGGAGGAGGAGGAGGACGGACAGAGAGAGGGAGGGAGAAAGGGAGGGAGGGAAGGAGGGACGAACGGGAGCCTCTCTCCTTCCCTGGGCTGTTTTTTCAGTTTCCTGTCTCGCATTGTGCTCACAGCGGATATGTGCTGCGCCTACAGGTGTGTCCCCTCCTCGCAGCTTTTCCCCCGCTCCCAAGCGTAGGCTCTGGCTCTCGGGGGCGGCGGCGGATCGTGACCGCCATGTGATGATTATTTCTCTTGGGGCGGTTTCTCTCTCCTCTCGCTCTCTGCCTCCCCCTCCCTCTCTCCCCGCCGCTCTCGTTCTTCCTCTCGGAGGTGGCCGCAGCCGCTGCCGCCTTCACGCTGACTCCGGCTGCGGTGGCGGCGGCGGGGCCCGCCGGGAGCATGGACGGCCGCCGGGGGCTGCCGTAGCGCCTCTGTCCAGCCCACCGCCACCCACCCCGGGCTGCCGGGGCCGCCGCTCCCGCTCGGGCAGCTCGGACGGTCCGTGCCCGCGGGCTTCCTCCCGCCGGCGCCTGCACCTGTTGAAGGTAACGCAGACCCAGCCCTGCCGCCGCGCACCGCGGGATGGGGCGCCGATGGGAGGGGGGAAGGCGGATTCCGCGGCGACTTCCCCTTCTCCCCCAGTTCGGGAGCTGCTGAGCCGCGGGTAGAGCAGCTTCTCTCCTCCTCGGCTGCGGGGCCAGGGCCGGGGGTAGGCGGCAGGGGCCGGGGCGGAGGGGGCTTTCTACCGCGCAGCCCGCGACCAGATGGTTTTGGTTAAGGGGCTCCCGGGCGGCGGCTCCGGACTCGGAGCGCCTTTCCCAGCCGCCGCGCCGGGCGGGGAGGTGGGGGAGGCGCGGGGAGTCGGCTCCTCCCGACGGGCAGCCGGGGAGCGCCGGTGTCCGGCGAGCTCCCTCCGCCCCGCTCGATGGAGGCTGGCTGCTCTCCCTGAGAGTTTCGCAACCCCGAAGCAGCCAGGGTCAGCAGCCCCTGTGTCGCGGCTGGCCCTGGCCCGGCGCCGACCCCGCGCTCCGCCTGCGCACCGCCGACTCGGGAACTCGTCTGGGATTTTCCTGCAAACGCGTTTTGTCTCTTTGCAGAGGCAGCTTTAAACTTTCTTTTCAAACTGTTAATTAGATACACTGTACTTTGCTCATGTTCCGTGCGGGCGAATGGGAGTGCGAGACTGGAAAGGCTTGTGACTCAAGGCTTAGTTATTCGGGAGGTGCAGAACATCTTTGCGTGCCGCGTCCAGATGGGCTGTACCTGTAATTTGTTACTTTGCCTTCTCCGAGACTTCGTCGGTCTTGGTGACACCGGGAGGCAGAAGGGATCTGTAACAGTTTGGGTCCTTTCGGGGTTAACCAGATAGTCGGTTGAATATACCGGAGGAAGGAGGAAGTGTAAGTTTATCGCCTCTGAAATCTGATGGAAAATAGCATTGCTTTTGTCCACGAGTTACGACACTATGGTCCTGTCCCTATCGCTGAGCTCATCATCAAATGATAACTTGCTCGTGAGGGAACTTATGCTTTTGTAAAGAAGGCTGTTAGCTTGAATGTGATGATTAGCGTATTGAACACCAGAGGGAACTCTGAATAGGTAATTCATTCGAGGGATGTATATGCTTATTTTACTGTTTATGTTCTCATTACAATGGAATCTAGGAGGAAGCAAAGGTTGGTAAGTAATAGGCTGCTGGTATGTACCTAGGATTGACTTCATTTTTCTTTGCAGTTCTTTTCAGAAGACATCAACCCTAAATTTGGGCTGAAAAATCTCTTTTTTTTTTGTTTTTTCCCCCAAAGCTTGACATATTCAACTGGTCTTGCAGGAGCAGGGTTGTGTACCATGCTGTAGGCAAATCAGTTGGGAGACCTGATCACTGTTTGCTAGGGAGTGAGATTATACATGCATGTTGGGCTGACGCTTAATGCTCCGCCTGCCTCTCAGATTGTGAGACAGATCCAGCACACTTGGGTACGGGGGCTGCCGCCTGCAATCGATATGCCAGAATAGAACATGCTTCCAGCCAAAACAAAAGGAAGGAAGTCTACTTCCAAGCCTAGCATGGCTTGTCCTCCTTACCTAGAATACTTGTGGATCTAAAGCCTAGCCTGATTGCTGTGAAGTAGAAAATAGTCTTTCTTAAAATATATGACTTAAACGAATACAGAAAGTAAATGGTGTCAGTGTTTGGGAAAGTAGTTTGCATGGTGGCTTCTGGTACCGAAAGCTGTTTAAATAATCTGAGATTATTGTAAAAAGCTAGGGTCAACCCATCAAAATGTGATACTGTATTTTGTAGTAACATGAACCCCCAAAATGTGCAACGGAAGCTTTGGATGCTCGTGATAGTCTGTTACAACAGTGTTGATAACCAGGCTTCTTTGATACTCCTGGACTGTCAACGACATGGGAAGCATAGCACAGTAAATACACTTGTGACTCTGACTTATGCTCCAGAAGCTGACACATTCAGCTGTTCATCCTGTCCCTTTGCCAGAGGTTACTCTGCCATTCAGGGTTGTTTTCTGTTGAACTTTGAATCTGACAGAGTTTACAGACAGGCATATGAATGTAAACTGTATTTTATGGCTGTTCATATTAGTGCGTGATGTTGTGAAGTCTGATAGCATGGATCTCCTTTATATCTCTCTGTTGTGACAGAGGGGCAAGGCAAACAGTTGGGGTCAGCTGAATTGAGCTGCAGTTGTGAACCATAGCCCATAAGCACCTACATTCTTTTGGAATGGTAGACGTGAGTCCAGTGAGCTACCTTGTACCAGGACTTGGTGGGCAGTGGCAGCAGCGAGGCAGCTCTGCACAAGGATAGGGTGTGTGACCTTGGTAGTTTGGTCACAGCACACAGGGTTCTGGGTTTCAGAAGGATGTAATAGATGGTGCACCTGAACAGCCCTCTCTTCCTCTCCTCCTTTGTCCATTCTAGGAATTAGAAAGTGATCCACGTTTTTTGTTCTTTTATCTAAGTCTTGCTTTGTTCATCTGACTTGAAGACTTGTTATGTAAAATATCCTCACTAAGGGCACAGCCTTATTCTGCCTGAATTTTCTATGGATGATGTTGGAAGTTGGATAAAGGCTTTGTATAGCTTTACAAAACTGGGAGTTGTTTGCCTTGTTTGCAGAAGCTCACTAAGGACAAATTATATTTTGAAGGGAGGCCTCTTCATGAATGCCTATTAAGAACAAAAATGTCCCACTTACTTGTTTCTAACGGGTTTACATTCTGTCTCAGATTTGAGAAAATGGTTTGCACATTTATTTATTTTTTTGAAGATGTAATACTAAGCATTTGTAGTTTTGTAATGGCTATCATTTGGAAATTTTCATATACTTTTAAATTATTTGTTGTATGAAGCACTGAATGAAGATATTTGTTACACTAGTGTCACATTCAGAATATTGAATTACAATTGTAAAATTAAGGTAACAAGCTTAAATTGGGGCTTGCAACTTTAAGCTCTTGCCAGCAAGCAGTTAATGGAAACATTAACTGCTAGAAAAGTAATTGCTACCGTTCTTTTACTGTCATTTTGTTCTCACTCTCCTCCAGTCAGCCTGTTCCACAGAGATATCATGAATATTCACCGAAATAGCTTGGCATTGTCACTTATGCAATTTCTCATCAGATTCAATGTGTTGATGAGCTAATGTGCACTTGATTAAATGTACTTGATTTATGCAAACAAAAACTCTGGGTGCTTCTTGAAGTAAAGTTAGCACCTGCACAGCTATTAGTGAGATGAGAGTCTAAATAATTAAGATGGAACTAAGTAAACAAACAACCTCGATGTGGTATTCCTCCTACTTCTTCACCTTTATCTTTTTGTTCAACTCAGTAGTGGTTATTTATTTTGGCTTTTCTTGCAGGTTTTCTTATGAACCATAGGAAATTGTAAGGCTCAGCTTATAGTGGAGTGTCTATTTAAATGGCTAATACCAGGAAAAAAAAAAAAAACCAAACAAACAAGAAAATGAGTATTATTAGCTGTAATAAGGCTGGGGTAACTAGGATTAGTGGAGTATTACTTAAAGAGTTTTGTTTAAGTATGAGTCTAACTTGCATTTGACATTGGTCAGTTAATCCATGTTGAAAATAAAATCACATAGCCTGAGTAAGTCATTGAGGGGGTGTCTGTTATAACAAAAGCCAGAATTTGGATAGTAGGTGGTTTAGCCTCTTACTTTTTAATTGATTGAACACATGTAGAAATAAGGAGTTGAAAATAGACATTTTATTTGACCGTCAGTGGCTTAATGGTACAAAAAGCTCTCTAACTCTCCATAAAACTGCTCAAATCTGGCTACAAAAAGAGGCCATGGAGTCCTTGCCCCTGGAGGAAGCAGAGGGACAGATGGAGGAGGGAGAGGACACATGCTTGCCCAAGCCCTGGAGCAACCAGACAAACCAGAAAGCTGTTCAGGGTATCTTCTGGACTTGGGGCTTACTTTCTTTAGGCAGATAGTAATTTAGTTGTCTGTTAAAATCAAGTATTTCTGTTTCTGTCTCTGCAGTTGAACCTCTGAAATACATAACTTTTGGATCTCTCTGAGCTTCCATCTCAGGTGTTTGAGGAAAGAATTACTTGTTGTCATAATGTCTAAAAGTGTCTGTGCTTAATAAAGGTTACTAATGATTATTAAAGAATCTTGGAGTCAACGTGATGGTCAGCCCATGCTCAACTGCTCAGCCTGACACCACCATAACATGGGACAGAGTTTGCCCCCAGGAATGTGTCAGCAGAGCTGTGGTCACCAGCCACGTGCTTGTTGGGACGCTTGGTTTCTCTTTGGAATTCAGCTTCTGGGAGCTGGCGCCAGCACGGATTGATGATTAGCACCATGACGAGTTCCCCAGGCTTGTCAGCCTCAGCACTCATCAGTGGACAGAGTGCACCTGGCACCTGAAACACTGTGGACCTTGCTCCACCTTTGTAGTTAGATTCCAAGTTTCTGCCTTTATAGCTTCACTTTTGAAATGCCCTGGTCAAAAAGCTTTGCAATCCTGAAAACAAGTGAATTTAGTAGTTTTGATTTATTCAATCAAAGTGTGTCTTCAAGAAGTTAGTTATCCAATTAAAACCTTATTTCTAGTGTTTCACCTGTTCTCTTGTTAACTGGCATCACTAGTTTAATGTCCACGAGTAAAAAGTGAAGGCAGCCAGTCTTACTGACTTACCTCTGTGCCCAGCAAGATCATGGAACAGATCCTCCTGGGAGTTATGTGAAAGCATATGGAAAAGAAGGAGGTGGTTTGTGACAGGCAAAATGGCTTCAACATGGGCAAACTGTGCCTGACAAATTTGATGGTCTTCTATGGCCCGTGTTGATGGATAGTGTTGATGGATAAAGGAAGAGCAACCAATGTCATCTACATAGACTTGTGCAAAGTGTTTGACATTGTCCCATATGGTATAGTTGTCTAAACTGGAGAGACATGGATTTGATAGATGGACCGCTCAGTGGATAAGGAATTGGCTGGATGGTTGTACTTAGAGTTGCAGTGAATTGTTGCAGTGGGGATACTGCAACATGCATATACCAAACCAGGCGTCCCGTGGAAAGGAAATATATATGGACAGAGAGATTCTTGCTAGATGTTTCAGAGATGTTTATTTCTCCAGCCGCATGGCCGGAGCTCTGCCCAGGAACTGTTCCAGTCACGGGACCAAGGGTCCTTCTGCCCGCGCAGGGAACACAAACCAACCCATGGGAACGAGGCTGAGCAGGGGCAGGGAAGCCCCGTGTCTGTGCCCTCAGGGCCCCTCTCCCAGGGCTCCATGGCAGGGGAGGGACCCCAACACCTCACCCGTTTTATTTTAATAAAAGGAGAATGAAAACAACTGGATAAACATAACAAGAACAGTTTCAAAACAAAACAAGCCACCCTCCTGAGCCTTTCAATGTCCAATCAGATTCTGTGGAACATCTTAGGGCTGACAGAAGGGAGACAGAACTCTCTGAGCATGCTTTGTGGGGAATCTGAGGCAGGAGAGGGTTTAACTTCTTCCCTCCCCCTTTTCATCCCCCACTCGGCATTGGAAAGGGATTTTTGGGGAAACAATTGGCAAAAGCATGGTTTTGTGAGGGAAACCATGGATGAAAAAACGGATTAGGAATACACTGGGGGTAATAGGACATAGGGTAAAAGGGAAAGGTGGGATTAGGAAAGGGAGACTGTAGGGGGGGCTTACAATGGAGATATTGTCTAACATGACTACGATTTTTTGCATATATACTGCCTTTTACAGGAACACCATCAGGCCCAGTGACCTGCGATGCTTGTAACCCTTTTCTACCTCATATAATTTTGAATTGCACCACCTCTCCATCTCCCAAGCTTGGGATGTATTTTTCAGGGTTATTCTTTTTAATAGCAGTTCTATGCACGAATATGTCTTGCTGGTTGTCACACCTTGTTATAAAACCATAATTTTGCTTAACATTATACCATTTTACTATCCCTAAGATCTTAGTTACTATGATCTTTTCCTTTTTCCGAGTGGCTGCTGTTTTCTGTCTCGCTGCGTCTTGCTCTCTCTTTCGGTTGCTCCTGTGTTGGAATTGTCGGGGCTGCTGGTGCCTGTGCGCTCTTCCCGGGATCGCGTTCGGGGCTGCGCGGGCCGGGCCTGGCCGCGCCGCTCAGTTCTCCGTGCGTCGCCTCCTCTGGTCGCAGCTTCGCTGCCGCTGCCGGGCGCTGTACCCACATCTCGGCCGGGCCCCCGAGCGATGACCCCCCCGCGCCCCGCTCCAGTGCGCGTCTCAGCTGGGCGCGGCTCCGTTCCACCGCCGCTGCCGCCCGCCGCCGCCCGCGCGCCGCCCCTCTCGGTCGGGCGTTCACGGGGCTCGCTCCACCACGCGCTGCGCAGGGCCGGGAGGGCACCGCCGGGTCCCGCCGCTCCCCGCTCCACCACCGACACTGCGGCTCGCGTGGCTCCGCCCGCACGCGGGAACTGCCTCGCTGCTGCTCGCAGAGCGCTCGATGCACGTGGCCTGGGCCGCACGGTCCCTGCGCCAGGCTTCCCTTCGCCAGGACACAGCTGACACTGCTCAACAGTCTCGGTAACTAAATAATATTCACGAAAATATTCTTCCATCGGCATATATTTTGACTCCAATATTAACTGTGTCCAAACGGTTTTCCGAAAGCCCTTCGTAAGAATTAAATCCCAAGAAACATAGAAAAAGTTCTTAAACAACCATGCCAGGAAGTGTTTCAGTTCTTTTTGAGCTTGAATCAAGCTAAAATTTACAAATCGTTGTTCAAGAATCATTTTAAGTTTAAGATAAATGTCCATATGCGGCTCTGAGAGCCAAGAGTCTTCCCACGGTTCCTCCATAGTTTAGATATGGAATAGCAAAGCAAAACCAAGAAGAGAAATCCAAAGTTTCCAGGGTTTACTCACACAAATCAGTCGCTTAGGGATCGGGGATCGTTCTGCTCTCAATTCTCCACCATTATGTTGCAGTGGGGATACTGCAACATGCATATATCAAACCAGGCGTCCCGTGGAAAGGAAATATATATGGACAGACAGATTCTTGCTAGATGTTTCAGAGATGTTTATTTCTCCAGCCGCATGGCCGGAGCTCTGCTGAGGAACTGCTCCAGTCACGGGCCCAAGGGTCCTTCTGCCCGCGCAGGGAACACAAACCAACCCATGGGAACGAGGCTGAGCAGGGGCAGGGAAGCCCCGTGTCTGTGCCCTCAGGGCCCCTCTCCCAGGGCTACACGGCGGGGGAGGGACCCCAACAGTGAATGGCATGATGTCCAAGTGGAGACCAGTGACAAGTGATGTTCCTCAGCTATTGAAACCAGCACTTTTTAACATCTTTGTTGGCAACTTGGACAGTGGGATTGAGTGCACCCTCAGCAAGTTTGCCAGTGACACCAAGCTGTGTGGTGCAGTTGACATGCTGGAGGGAAGCAATGACATCCTGAGGAAACTGGACAGGCTTGAGAGGTGGGCCTGTGCAAACCTCATGAAGATCAACAAGGCCAGGTGCAGGGTCCTGCACCTGGGTAGGGGAAATCCCAAGCACAAATACAGGCTGGGCAGAGAATGAATTGAGAGCAGCCCTGAGGAGAACCTGGGGGCTGTTGGTTAACAAGAAAGTCAACATGACTCAACAATGCACACTCACAGCCCAGAAAGCCAGCTGTATTCTGGGCTGCATCAAAGAAGCATGGGCAGCAGGTTGACAGCAACATAAGGTTGTGGAACTCTTGGAGCTAGTCCAGAGGAGGGTCATGAAGATGATGAGTGGGCTGAAGCAACCCTCCTATGAAGACAGGCTGAGAGGGTTAGGGTTGTTCTGCCCGGAAATAGAAGGCTTCGGAATGGTCTAACTGGCTTTCCAGTACCTGAAGGGAACTTACAGGAAAGATAGGGCAAGACTATTTACAAAAGCATGTAGTGAAAGGGCAAGGGGGGATGGGCTAAAATTGAAAGTGAGTAGGTTAGATTAGATATTCAGAAAAAATTCTTTAGTGTGAAGGTGGTGAGGCACTGGAGCACGTTGCCCAGGGAAGTTGTGAGTGCCCCATCCCTGGACATGTTCAAGGCCAGGTTGGATGGGGCTTTGAGCAACCTGGTCTAGTGGAAGGTATGCAGGGGTGCTAGAATGAGATGATCTTTGAAGTCCCTTTCAACCCAAACCTTTCTATGATTCTATGATTTACATAATTTGCAGTGAATGGCTTTAGTATTAACAATTACAGTTTTCTTTATGTTGCAGATGTCATTCTTTCTGTCTTTGTTTTTTAAAAGCCTTCTCAATCCTACAATAATCCAGGAAGCTGTAGAAAAACTTTGCCCCTAAGTTGTCCTAATTCTGGACCTTCAAGTAGACCCATCAGAACCACTCTTCCAGATTAGGTACATGGGAGCTGCCTGTGAACAACATGATTTTAAATAAAAATCCATGAGATGTTTGGCACTTAAACTAAATTGTTCCAGAACTTACATTTTTATAACCAGGTATGTTCATAGTAATTGCCGAACAGACCTGACTAGCATATTTCTAGTTAAACTGGATTAGGTCTGCTTGTTGACTTGGATTGAAGGAAGCTCTCATAAACCTAACGCTAACCTTGCTGTATCTAGAGGAATTATTAATGTGATAGCTCTGTGTCTCAGAGAAGGGATGCAGAAGGCTTAATGTTCTGTCTATACTTACTGACTGCGTTTTAAATATGTAAAAATTCGAGGAGGGAACTCCTCACATCTTTTTCCCCAGGGCTCTTGTTTATCTTCTAGATAGTTTGAGAAGAGATAGTATCTCTTTCTGATGTCTAAGAGCTGTATATAAAGAAGATCTAGCTCTTACATTTACTATTGGCATTACTGTTTAGAATTTATGAAGGACCAGTTTTTTAACCAGTGTTTGCCCTGTAGGAAAATAGTTATTGGTCAAATGTATTCAACCACAGGGAGAAAGCAGAGGGCAGAAAATATAAACCACATTGATCTGGTAAAAAGGGTGCAATTGAAATACAAGGTAAGGTTTAGTATCCTGAATCAGGACAAGTTAGTAATCTTTTGCTGGGGTTTAAACTAGGCATGCAAAGCAAATAAAAGCTTCTTCTTTCCTGAAGATACATGGCACTTGGAATCATTAATAGTAGTAGGGTATGATTTCCTTCAGCTTGTATTAGTTAGTTTCCCTTTAATGGATCTGATTATGCTCATTGCAGCTGAAAGTCTAAAATATGCAACATCTCTCTTAAATATATCAGAAGAACATTAATTTGTCCTTCCGTAGTGTGTTGTCACAGCGTGTGTTGAACTCACATGCTATGTTCATTTAATCAGTGTGAGACGAATTGGTATAAACCTAATGTTGGGCCTGTTGAATAGTAAGGCAATGAAAGCAGTAGTTTGACCTCTTCTATTTACAGTCTTGTGTGATTAAGTAGTTTAAAGCTGTGAAGAGTTTTTCTGTGCAGATTTGGCACTCATCAGCAGCAGCTAGACCTTTTCCCTCATGAACTGAGTAAATTCTCACGTAAACTGCAGTTGTGGTTATGATGTGTGCACATCTCCCATATGGGTGTAAGTTACAAATCTAAAAAAACAACTGAAGTGGATGACTTTGAGGATATTTTTTTTCCCCCACATATGTCAAATGGCAATGGTTTTGTCTGAAAGGCCTTTTACACAGGCAGGAAGTGTCTTTGCAAGTGCTTTTAAAAAGTTTTTCAAGAGTCAGTAACTCTGCAGCCACGAAGCTGGCTTCATGACTTGGATTATGCATGTGCTGTGTGGTCCAGGTGTTGTCACCTTCTGCCTACCCAAGCTGTTGAGATGAAAAACCAAAAGACTTCATTTGCCTTGGCAATCCTGAGTGCTAAGTGGTGGAATGAGTTTATGTATTAGTAGATTGAATAAAACTCCAGAGAGGTGACGTCTCTGTTTATTAACAGATGGCTTCTTGGTTTGACATTTAACTGGGGGAAGATCTGGAAGCATTTCACAGTCCATTGTGCGTTTAATTTGTTGTTCGGTAGCATTGATGAAAATGGAGGGCAATATCCTTGTGGGGTTTTTTAAATTATTTGATTGAGGGGTTTTTCTTTGGTTTGGGGTTTTGTCTGGTGTTTTTTGAGGTTGTCATCTAGAGTTCAGGGTCAGCAGAGCTGTCAATTCCCACAGTTCTTTGAACATCTCACTTGGCTATTACTCATGAGCCAAACAAATTCTTGGACTAAAGTATACCTTATCTTGAAAATTCCAAGAAAAAAAGAATCGATCTTTAAGAATGTTGTTCCTATTTGGTTTTGCTGTTTCAGAATTGCATCTTGTTTCTAACAAGAGCCTTCTATGCTTTTGAATTGCATCTGTTCATCCCTTTTAAGTTTTCCTGTGGCTGTATTAAGGACTTTTTGTTGCTGGTAATTTTTTTTTCCCTTAAAGATGATCAAGTAAGCTGTCAGTTGTCTGGGTGGCTTATCAGAAGGACTGAATCTTTAAATCTGATTATACATAACGCTTTTTACCACCCCCCCCCCCCCGCCCTTGTTTTTGCAGCTCCACACTGCCTGTTCTATAATTTTCAACATCTATTTTTGAGCATCAGCCATGGAACTGGGCACAGTATTTCAGTGTCGCTCTTTACTGATGCATGCCCCATGCTACCCCATTCAGTATTTCCATTCACTCTCATGTCTTGAGCCCAGGAGCCACATTAGCCCTTCCAATAACAACAGAAGCTCTGAATTTGATTCTTGGCTGTGAGGCTGTGTTGACCTCACCCATTTTGCTTTTCTTGCTTCAGAGGTCATGGTCCTCTGATTTGCAAACCTTACCTGCAAGCCCTTGTTACTGAATATATATTTCTGCATGCCGACATGTTAAGATTGTTTTGGTTGGAATGAGTACAACTTGACAAGTAATTGTGTTAACTCTGTGATTTGCTTTCTGTTTTATTTCTCATGCTACTAAACCATGTAGTCTGTTAATTTTACCATCAAGGACTTGCTTATTTCCAGGTAGCTAATAAAACACTTAGGTAATGTAAAGCATAATTCCAGTAATTTTGAACTGCAAAAGAAGCATTACAGTTGCATGGTGATGTTAGTCACTAATGACAGCTTTTTTGAGATTTTTAAGTTAACTAATTTTTATGTATTTGTCCTATATGTTTTGATATCCTGTTTTAAAAATCCCAATGATTTGATATTTGTTGCTTATGTCACATCTTTAAGCCTTCAATTGCTGTATGTGATACAAAATCAATAGATTTCACCGTCCTTCTTCTTACCCCTTTTGCATTTATAAAGATGAAAATGAGGGACTTTCTACAACGTCTTGAGATGCCAGCTCCAAGACAATTCCTTGCTTAGGATGCCCATAGACCCCCTGAGCAAGCTTGTTATGTTTGATTGTGCATATTGCCTAGTCCCTTGTCTTATGTGTTCTCTGAAGCATCTGTTCTGTGTCTCTTCCAGCAGGAGCAAGTACACGTCAAAAGGCACTTCATCCCGGCCGCTATTTGCACAGGAGCCTGAGCCCCAAGAAGTCCGTTTCACTAGCAACACTTGTGCTGCTCAGGTGGGCTAAGAACTCATTTAGATTGAGGGTTTTGTTTGAACCTCCATTTCTTCTTCCAAAGTGTTGTGCTGCTTGCTTGAGAAGGAGGAGTTTCTTGTATAGAGCCTTGCAGTGCAGTTGGTTTGGCGTACCGAGACGAGAGATAAATGTGTGGGATAAATGTGCTTTAGGGTTTAGGTTGAAATATTACAGCCTCAAATTTAGTGTAATAATCTGACATGAAAATGTACTCACTTTTTGTAATTGTCCTGGATACTGTCTGATTCAACAGTGATTTTTACGTGTAGTTTTGTATCTCCTGGACCTGTAGTGTAAAAGGGCGTTAAGCAACTTGTGGGCGTGAATCATCTCCAGGTTATCTTAGCTATCAAAACATAGTATCTCAATTGCTCAGAGTAACACTTTCCACTTCACTTTTGCAATCTGTGTTGCTTGTTGCCACTGTTCAAATTTAAATGCCGATTTACTTTTCCCAGTTGTAGCAATTAGTTATTCTCTTTTAATTTTGATCCTGATGCCTGTAAAATGAGTAAATGTAAACAGCATTCTTGAAACTAAACTCTTCATTCTGTTTTCTCCTACTGATAATTTGAAGAGGCAGACTGTGTTTTCTGTTGTCTGTGGCTTAATTAATCTACTTGAATTATACTTGAACAGGAACTCTGATATCAGAAGAGGGTTTAGCAACCTCGAAGTTAGGAGCTTATGAATGAGGCAGCATTGAAGAGTTACTTTTTGTTATTACTTATCTTGTTGGAAAAAGAAGGTATTTGTAAACTCGTGGCCAGAAATGGTTACATACTTGCTTCCTTTCCCTCCCTCTCAGAGACTTTTCTATTTTCTCAGACCTTTCATACATGATAACTTGGCATGGATAGACAGGTCTCTGTCCCAAACTGAGATGTTCCAACACCATGCTAATAATTCAGTGGCATCAGTCAGATGAAACTGGCATATTTACTGGAATATCAGAAGTCTGGGCTGCTTTGTGTGTAGGTTTGGTGTCCAGAGTGCCATCTATGCAATCCACTGTGTGCACTGGGGTCCCGTAGGTTTCTTGACTAGGGACTTCAGCATGGTGGTTTTGTTTCTGTCTTGAGCAAGTAATTTAATTCCTCTGTGATTTTGTGGTGTGTTTTGTTTTGTTTGGGGGGTGGTGGTGGTGGTGTTGGTTGTTGTTGCTATTTTTTTTTCCATTGCTTTGCTTTGGGGAATTTTGGGAAATCTGTAGATGAAAAGTACAATTTGGTGGTATTTTTGTCATGTATAAGTAGGGCAAGTAAATGCTGCAGCATTCCTTCTTGACCAGAAAGGGTGGGGACCTGCTAATTCTCTTAAGTTATCACATGTTGCCACCCCAAAAGCCCCTATGCAAAAGCAGACCTTGCGGCCCCAGATTTCCTGGCTTGAACAAAGACTCCTACAAAGCACTTTCACATCGTGCTCTCTGTATCCATGAGATGACTTGGCACAGGAGGGAGCATTTTTGTTCCAAGTGGGTTAGCAGCATGCACAGACCATCATTCAGTGATATAAAATCTTCAGTGGCAGCTCTGCTGTAAGTAGTTCCTGCCATCACTGGCCAGTACCTGCTTGGTTGTTCTACCATGACTATTTTGTGGAGCTGTGCTGTGGACTGGACAGGAGAGCGTTAGATCGTATTTTATGAGGTTGTTACATGGCTTTGAAAAAAAGTATTTAAAAGTTTTCCTTCATCTCTGCTGTGTTTCACAGCATAGCCCTGCAAACACATCATAATTTGCAATATTGGACTGAGAAGCTGGAAGGCAACCCCCACACCCTGCCCCATAAAAAAAGAAAAAAGAGGATTCAAGTCCTGCTTAAAGTAATTTTGTTGCCAAGTTCTTTGTGTTATCAAGCCCCGCCTGTGTCTGTAGTTCTCTTCCCTTCCTGCCGGTCCCATCCTGGGTGGCCCTATGAGTCAGGGAAGAGGAGGCTTTTGCAAGCAGAGTTAGGGTGTTGAGTTTGTACTTTCAATAGCGGCCGTGCTCTTCAGTAGCTGTTCTTTCATTTGGAATAATATGAGATAGCTTTAAACTAAATACAGCCCTTTTACATAGATCTGGCTAGTGCCTTTATTCTCTCTGGGTGCTCTAAATATCGTGTCCATGTGCACTTTGTGAGGGAGCTTTTTTGGTATCTGTTGGTTTTCTTTCTCAGCTGATGACCTACAGTGCACTGCTAGCACTCTCCTGCAGCATTAACCATGCACAGAGTCACTTCCTTTTCCCTCTTACCTCAATTTAAAAGACTTTGCTCTTGAATCTTGTAAACGGGGTGATAATTTCAAAGCAAACAACTTCCAGTCCTTTCTTGCCAACTTTTGCCCACAAGGTATGCGAAGTAAACAGAGCAGTTAGGAAATTAGTTATGTGCTTTCCCTCCTACTGCAAGGCATCCCAGGATGGTTCCTAGCCCTTTAAGTAATGAATAAAGGGAGAGATGTTGAACTGGTATGCCCAAGTTGCATTTTAATGTATGGAGCCATTGCACAGATCATTCATATTTTACAAGCTTTAGGAAAACCTTGTAAAATGTTAGGCTTTAAAAAAACTCTACTATTCATATATTGAACATAAAAGGGTTTTATTTCTTGCAGCAAAGAAAGAAAACCAAAATACTTAGGATGGGCTAAAAAAATACAGACAATTTTCTTCACATGTAAAAAAATAACTTTGAAGCAGACTTTACCTAAATACAAGGAAGACTCTTACCTCTGATAGGTTTTTTGAGGGAGCTTAGAAAATTTTCCAGTGCCACCATGATGTTTATAGGTTTGATTTGGAAACTGAGAGCGTGAATGCTGTAATGGTGGGTATGCAGCAGTTACAGGGTACAATACCTATAACAGGATATGCAGATGCCATTTTGGTGTATTTATTAAAAAGAGACAAGTCTAGGCGGCTATTAAAAAATGGGACTTTGAAAAAGTTGACAAATAAATGGTTAATGCTTAATATATTTAGCTCCAGCCTAGGTATTGAACAATCTTTACTAATTGAGCTGTAGGAAAATTTGTTAAATGTGAAAACTAGACTTAAGGTTATCGACTGTGAGGTTTAGCTACAAGGTAATGGTGGGGCTGTAAAGGGGAAAAACCATTATGTGGTCTCCTCCAAATGAGATAGGGCATGTCCCGAGAGTACAAGGCCTGCAGGAATTCAAATCAACAGTCGAGTTTTAATCTGAGGCCATGAGTACAAACACAACTTCAATTTTATGCTCATGCATGTGGCAGCACAAGCAGGAAGCTGGAGCTCTCCTGGTCCCAAAAGAATATCCTTCATTATCAGTTTTACTCCCTTGGCATTCCTCAAAGGTCAGTGTTGTAGTAACCCATAGTGGTGCTCCTTCACACATTTCTATCCACTTCATAAAAATAGCACTATGCATGGAGTGTACTCTACTCCTTTTCAGAAGCAGGATCTTGGTTAAAAAAATCATGTAAAATTGAATGTATTATATACAACATATATAATGTATTTTATAGTTACAGTCAATGGTTTTTAAAGGAAAGTATGCTCTGTCCTATGGAAACTTTCTCTTCATGTTTCTCAGCTGAAGGTTACGAAATTTGCTGAAGATGAGGGGTTTTTTTATAGAAATTCCTTGAGTTCTATAAATGTTAATTCAAAACACCTGAAAGAATGTAACATATCTGTCTTCTGGAGTATTTCATTTGTACTTGTGCCAAAAGCAGAGCAGCAAACTCAGCTGCATGGGCCCAGTTTGGCTGTATTTGTAGTCCCTAGAATATATAAGAAGATTTTTTTTTAATATGGATTTAATGCTAAGCTCTTATATTTACTGGAGGAAGAGGAAATATTACAATTTGAGTAAATTTTTTTTAGTAATTTATATATATTAGCCACAAGGTAAGGATAATATGTTCCTGGAATAATTTCTTTTTAAATAGCTGTGATTCAATGCAGCATGAACTCAAACATCCCAAATGACACATTTTGCTCTTTAGTTCAAATAAACCTTACCTCAATTGACATATAGATTTATTTTCCTGAGTGAAATTATGAATACCCTCTTTACAAACCAAAGAGGGAGAAGGTGTTGAATTAGCTTTTGCTTCATGTAGCCCCTTTAAAGCAGCCATTGCTTTATAAGATTTGATTCAGCATCTGCGTTTTACCTGTGAATCCTTAATGAGGTTAAAGCTGTCCAGGTAATACAATTACAAATGTGATGCAAACTGTACCAAAGCCAGGAGATTGTCAGACCAGAAGCTTTGTGTATGAACTACAAATCATCAGAGTAACCTTCTCTTTATTACATACCCATTCCCATTCTCTGCCCATCTCCTGCGGAAGAAAAAGCAACAGTAGTCAGTGGGAGAGACTGTACCTGCCTGGCTCTACTTGGTGCAAAGATCGGCATACAAGATAGGACTCCAGATTTTTTAATTTTTGTCATTGCATGGCTGTTTGAATGGCTTTCCTCTTGCTCCGTGGACAGACAGAAGGCATTGTCTTATCTACGTCTCTGTTGCTGTAACAGTAGCCTTGCTTTTTCTTCAGACTGTGCATGTTAAGTACAGTGGGGATAGTACAGTTTCCATCTTTTTGTCTGGAGAAACCTGGCAACAGATTGCTGAGTGATGGTAAGGTTGACTAATGGGAGCAGTCCTTGTAGTAGCTTCATATTATTTGGCTGTTTGAAGAGGAGATAAAAAAACTTGGTGTCATCTAAATTAGGTTTTATCTTTGTGGTGTGACGCTGCACATGTGAAAGTTTGAGAATGCTGGAATATTTTTCTTGTTTCTAACTTTAGCTATAAATATCTATGGCCTACTTAAATAAGAATAACCTGTGTACTTCAAAATGAATAACAGATTACAAGAAAATCAGATTGCTTTCTTCAAGTAAGCAGTTGTGAAACACAAAACATTCAGAAAAGGTGAATTAACTGAAGGTGTGGAGATGGAGTACACTGAACCTCAAGCTACCTGCAGGGCACTCTTGAGAGAGATATTGACTTTTTACTCTGTGAAGATGGCAGAAGCATCATGCTGACTCATCTTCCCACTTGGGAGTTGTTCTTCAGTGGAGAGGCCTATCATTAGATGTCTTTCAGGAAATGAGGTGGCTACCATTTTACAGGAGAGCAAAGTGAAAGATGGGTCTATTACTTACTTGCCCAGGAACAGAACTGCAGATTTATTCCCCAGGCCTGCATATCCAGGAGTAAAAATCATGTGTCCAAATTACTTTGTTCAGAGACCCTCCAGGGTCTCCTTCTGCAGAGTGACCCTCACATGGTGTTTTGGATCTATTTTGTACATAAATTGTATAAATTCAACTAATAAGATCACACATGTTATACAGAGTGCATATTTACGCAAGAAAATTGAACTGTGAATCTGTACTACTGGGTACAGTTAAAATAAAGTATTACCACATCAGTCATGAGCAGAGACATGTGAAGGAAATCCTTTGCTAGCATTCCTAGGGAATGCTGCAAATGCTTCACTGTTCCTGGAGTGCAAAATCATTCTTCCCTCCTAAAGAGCATCCTAATGCTTTTAATATTGACCTGGAGATTAAAAAAGCCCCAACAACTAAGTGTACAGCTTGAATCCTATTACTGTATTGAATAGCTATTAATATGGCTGCTGCGGGAGATGGGGCAGGAAAGGAAGCATGGCTGCCTAGAGCTGCAAACATAATAGCTTCTGAAGTTTTAAAATGCTCCTTCTGCCCCCTCCCACATGCATGCTACCTGCCATCCGATGTTTGTATTTTATATGTTGATTTGGGGAAAGATTTGTTTTGACACTACAGCACAGCTTGAGGAACTGGCTGTACAGAATATTAATATCTGATCTTATTTCATTAATATCAATTTCAGGCCTGCATTCCAGAGGGGTTAATATTAAGCTGGTTTTAATCACAGCAATATTTTCCAGATTCCTAGGCAAAATGCACCAGCTGGTTTGCACTAAGTTTTACAGTGCAGGAGACAAGAACCAGGTGTCCTCACGGGAAGGGAATGTGGCCGTGTAAGTCCTGGAAGCATGGGGAGGTTTCAAGCACTGGGCAGGATGTCTTGCTTTCACAGTGAGGTCTAGGAAGGGCAGTGCTGAAAACCAGAGGGACATCTAGTCTTGGCTGTGCTCTCACCTTGGTTTCCGATGTTGCTGCTCACCTCAGGCTCTTTGCTCTGATCCCACCTTAGCTCTCTTTTTGACTTATGTTTCTCTCTTATTGCGAGTGACAAGCTTTCAGGAAGGCTGTATTTCCGGGCTGGCTTGTGCCTGTCCACTCCACTCCCTCCATCCCATCTAAAGCAGAAATGGTTGTGCAACCACTTGCTGGAAGTTGGAGGATACATTGCAATGCCTGATCTCCTGTGAAACCACCAAATGAGGTCATTAGACATTAATTTTTTTTTTTTACACAATTCATATATGGAGCCCTGGAAGAAGTGAATCAACCATAGCTTCCTTTTTTTCTCCACTTTTTTCCACCACATAAAATGGCATAATTAAATAGCAGCTATATTGTTTTACAAATGCCTCTATGCGTGAAATTAGCGTGCTTCCAAAAAAAGCCCTAAAACTGAAAGACTCTGCAGTGCTTTTTGCAGTAAGTTAGGCCTGTGACATTCTATCCTCTGAGAAATATTCCTGCATAGAATCTAGTTATCCAGTTCATCAACATGCATAATTTCTTCCACTACTCCTAGCTTTGAGTCAAGATTGGATTTTGTGAAGATGTCTGCAGAGGAGTTTTATATATGGAGCCATATGAAAAGAAAAGGTTAAAAATTGTTGTTGCAGCAGCAGCCGTGAAAAGCTATAGCATAAACGTTCACTGCTTTAAAATATGAAAAAAATGGTGTCTTTTAAATATCAAAGGGATTAGTATTAATCCAGCACTTGTGATTTTCTTAAATCATGTTATTTGCATAATAATACTCACCACCTGCTGTATCTTCAAAGCGCTTTTCAGACATTAACTAATTGATCTTTGTAACACCCCTGTGATGTAAAGACCTGTTATTATCCCCAGTCTGCAGATGTGGAAACCAAGACCCAGAGTAGGTGAAGGAACTTGTTGGGCACAAGGCTGAGACAGTGACATCGAGGGTGTCATGTCTCTATTGTCCTGTCTTCTGGGAGTTTGGAGTTTCCACTTGCAGCACTTCCAGGGGCAGCCACAATTTCTTCTTGCCTGCCTTTAGGAACTAAAAAGGAACCAATTTATTTTTTTGTGTCTTTGGAGGGATATTGTTGGGGGAGGTTTGTTTGTTTTGATTTTGAGGGTGTTCTGCTAAATGATTTTGCTTTTGTTTTTTCTTGCCCTGTAGTCTAAGACAGATAAGACACAAAAGCTTCTTATAACTTCTTATTGTCTGTGTGCACCTCAGCGTATATTGAGAGCTTTTAAGCACATTTTTCTTTGTTCAGGACTCAGTATGGTCTTCCTAAACCACATGAAGTTCCATCTCAATATGAGAAAGAAGAATATAAAGAACTTTACATAGAGGGTGGCAGAGCACTGGAACCGGCTGCCCAGGGGGGCTGTGGAGTCTCCCTCTCAGGAAACATTCAAAATCCCCCTGGATGTGTTCATGTGTAACCAGCTTCTGGTGGCCCTGCCTTGGCAGGGATTTGACTAGATGATTTCCAGAGGTCCCTTCCAACCCTAACAATTCTCTGATTCTGTGATTCCTATTGGTAGTTTTTTGGTCAAACTCACCCCTGCTTGTCAGAGTAAGAAATTATTAACACAAGAAGTGACAGGGTGAGTTGCTTATCATTATAAAATTTAAATACCTATTTCCATCTTGTGCTGGCAGTGAGCAGCTGTGCCCGGGTGCCTGCCAGAAGAGCAGCTGGTGTCCGCAATCGAAGGTTACTCCAGCAGTGGAAGGCTGAGGTGGTGCTGCCATCAGGATGGCAGCATGCTTCCAACATCTGCCTCATGGTGTTCCTTCACCATGTGTGTGGGGAGGCCATGGGTGTGTGTTGTTCCAGCCCTCAGTTGTGTGGGTGATATGCAGGTGACACGTGGGTTCCCCCGACCTCCACCACTGCTTGCTTTGGAGCAGAGCTTAATAAAATGCCATGTGGGCATTGGTAAGTGTTGTGTAGCTGGAGCAAAAATGAGGCAGAAATGGAGGACAGACAGGTATCACACACCTCAGTCAAAAAAGAGATATTAAAAGCTCTTTCATGGGTAATAATCTGAGGAAGAGTTTAAAATGGGATATTAAAAGATGTATTACAGTCCCTTTAGTCTGGCAGTGTCACTTCAAAACTTAATGCAAGGGTTTAACATTATAGTGAATGCATTTGTTTTTACAGATGTTTCAGCAGCATTATCTCTAAGTAGGAAAGTAGATCTTGGTGATGGAGCACTTGGAGCCCATCGGTGCAGGTTCAGACCAAACTGTAGGAAAAGCCTGTGTCACGTCAGCTTCCAGGAGATAACCCATGATTTCCCAAGTGCAGTGTCTATGCCCTCACAAGGGCTGCAGTGGTGACAAAGGAGCAGATTACTTCAACGAGTTAGGGACATGGCTATATGTATTTGTTTTAGTTATTTGGCGAAACAGGGGGCAAGGGGAGGTGAGGAGGATGAGCACAAATCGCTCTGAATTCTATTGTACTCCAGCTGGGACAGATGGGCTGTAATCTCTCTTTAGGGCACAAATTACAGGGTTTCCAGACCTTCACATGCTTGTGGATTGTTGGCTTCTTTTCACTCCCTGGAACACCATTTTCATACACCTCTGTTGATTCTGGACAAAACGGGGTCCAGCTTCAGGTGACTGCGTTGCTTGTCCCATGAGGTCCTCTCTCCATGATTTGTGTCATTTTCAGGTGAAAAGGGTGAAACTGAAGAGTCTCTTGTGAAATACTGATCCTAGAGGGAAGGGCAGCTTAGGAGAGGGAGGAGAGTGGGCAAAGCTCAGGTCATGCTTCAAGTGATGCTTGGTGGCAGCAGAAGCACTCCAGTGCTGATTATTCTGCTAATCATGGAGAGCAGTTGGATAAAAGGTGGATCATTTAGCAGGGCTGGAAGCATGGGGCAGGGCACAGGGGCTGACTTGAGCAGGCTGGGGCCTGAGGTTGAATTCAGCTTGTGGGAGGAATTGTGTCATCCCAGTGTGTTCCTCTGGCAGCCTTGCACCACTTAGGAGAAGGGTTTGGCTGTGGTGTGCCCAATGCTCCCAGCAGCTGGGGTGGTGTCACATGGGCTCCTTCCCTGACAGAGGACAGGGCAGGCCTCACTCCCATGTGAGTCAGCAGCATGAGAGTCTCAAGGGGAAGTTGCCATGCACACAACTATATCAGACTTTTTTTTTTTGTGGCCAAGGGCAGCAGCTTGTACAGTGACCTCCATCACAGCTCTTGTGCTTGGGCAGTGTTGCTGGGGCTGGTGGCAAAGAAGAGGTTGAGCTTCCCTTCATCTTGCTTGGCAAGTGCTTTTTGGCCATGGGGTCATGTCAGAATTACAACGTGGACAGTGATGCCCTGGCTTCTAAAACATCAGATGGAGGTATGCCCTCTATCTCTATGAATTTTCTTTGGTTTTGATCTGAAACTACTGGAAGGTGGGGGTTTGTTGTACTGTTGATGGTATACGTACCAAAAGGAGTCTGTAGAACACTTCTTACTGTAACATACTTCTTGTAATCAGGGCAAAAACTTTTTAAACACAAATCTATCATGTTTCTCTCCCTCTCCTTGAAAGTAATCAAAGGAATAAAAATATTGTTGGCACTCAATCTTATGTTTCAGACTTGGGATTAATTTTTTTAAGCTCGATGTTTATGAAGGATGCAGGGCTGTCTGCAGCATTGAATGACATCCTGCTTAGGTCCAGCTGAAGTTTCTCCATAGGATCTCACCACAGGGCCTCAATTCTGGACTGCAGACAGCATCAAATGCAATTTATTCTTGACCCTTGGATCAGTCAGTTGTTTTTAGGGTTTTTTGTTGTTGTTGTTTTTGGTTGGTTGGTTTTATTCTGAATATCTACTCTGTTATGGGACTGAGCTGATAGCTTCCTGGGAAACCTGGGCAGCTATCAAATAACGTTAGTTTTGATCTCTTTTCTGCCAGACTCTGCTGTAATATCAACCCATGGGAGAGATCTCAGCTATCTCAGTTTATTTAAAAGAACATTAAAAATAATGGAAAATAGATTTGAGGAGGGATCTTGAAGAAGCCGTATACAGATAGTCCATGCTCTGTCATAAGGCAGAGAATCACCTGTAATTAAGCCATTCATTGAACTTCCTCTTCTAAAGGAAAAGACTTGGTAGCTGTCATTCCTCTGCTCAACTGTTATTACTGTGCAGTTTTTCCCGATGTTTATCCTGCAACTCCTGGATGCTATTTAGGTCTCTTGTCTTTAATAGACATGGTGAATAGTTCATTCCCTTTCTCTGTGACTAATTTCTCCCTAGTTGTGTACTCAGTGAAAGCTAAATCATTTGCCAATAATTCTTGGGTCCTTGAGACAGCAAGAAAGCAAGCTTTTAAACTGTTAGAGTTCTCTTAAGAAATAACACTATTTTGGCAACTTATACTGCCTTGAACTCGTTTGTGAGCTGACTATAGACAATACAACTGGGTAGGTTTGTTTAGTAAACTTTTTAAAACCTCTCACCTTTTAAAACCCAGCTGTTTCCAGACTGGGGTTATAAATGGGGTTCTGTGCCTCTTGTTTAATTTTGCTGTGAACAGAACTGCTAGTGTCTTCATTCAAGGGCCTGCCTTGCTTTGTACCAGCTGATTTACAATACAATGTGTAAATGTAGTAGCAGTGTGGAACAAAGGAGAGCCTGTTTATCCAAACAAATTTGAGGGTGAGGGTGAAGAGGTAAATTGCAGCCTGTTCACTGAACTGCAGCTTGAAAGCAGAACGAAACGACCGCGGAGGGGAAATGTGACAGGCAAATGATTCTCGGGGGATTTGGCCCAGTGTCCCTGTAATTTTAGGGCAGTGCTGACCCAAGGAGCCAAGGTGAGCTGTCGGGGTGCCCAGGTGCTTCCTGGTGCTTTGGAGGAGCTTCACTGGCAATTAAAGACTTCTTGTAGATGGCTTTTGTGCTCTGCTCAGAGCACTTATTCTGTAGCCAGTTGTGCAGAGTCCAATGTAACCTCTTGGCAGGTGTTGCCGTGGTTGCCCAGTCCACAGTGCCTTAGCTGATTGCTTCTACTTGTCCTGAACGGAAGCCAGCAAACACATTTCTTGGATTTAAGTATTCTGGGTGTTTTAGCCTTATTGTTAAGCTTGAGTATTTCAGCTATAACAGCTAAGTCTATTAGCAAAGGGATTAAATTGTGAAGAAGTTATATTGCCTTGTCCAGACATGAAAAATAAATTGTTAGAAATAGGCCTCCATCCAAGGCATGATCACTCCTGCAAAACAAATCGGACAGAAATACTGTGGTGCTTTTCTGTGCCTTGTATGCTTGCTCTTTGCACTTCCTGTAAATGAGTTTGCTACCTAATTATGAAAAAGGTTAAGGAGGCTCTCCTATTCAAACTGTATTGATAGTGCTTCCTAATGTTGGTTGCAATAGAGGCCTGGTTTGCTCAAAATCTATTTTTTTCTGCTTCTGCTACCATGTAACATCTTGAAAGGGTGATTTGCAGAGCAAGGAAGGCTGGGACCTGAATAAGGAGAGCTCTTCTTTAACGCAGCTCATCAGCTTCTTGGCTCAGTCACATCCTGCGTGCTGTGTAGTATTTACTGTTGTACCAAGAAACATGAAGTTCCATCTGTCCTTTGTTTTCCTGCCCATTAAGTACAAAATTCATTTTGGTTTTGCAGAGCTTTCCTCTAAACTTTTCCTGAGTTATAAATTACGGCTTTTCTGAAATCTTCAGCCTTGCCTGTGGGAAGAACACTTTAATTTGGTTTAACAGTAGATGACTAATCTAGCTACAGATAGTGATTTTTCAGTTTAGCTGTAGTCAGATTCTTGCTCCAACTGTTCCACTAAAATTTCAGAGGTGGCAATCAATTCCCAGCCAGCCTTGTTTATCCTCCCTTTGACTTTTCTTGTTCTCTTCTTAGTCTATGACACTGAAAAGTATCATCTTATAAAGCATGTGTGCTGCATTCCTGTTAATGGTTTTCAACACAATTTTGTTAAGTCAGGTTGCTGACCTGTTTTTGCTCTGTTCGGTCATCACCTAGAATTTTCTCACACATACTCAAATATTTCATGCTTGCTACTTCAAAACAGATGAACAGTATCTCTTCAGGAATATATTTTAACTTCTCATATCTGTTTTGGTTCTTCCCACTGTAAAACTTCAAAACAGATGAACAGTATCTCTTCAGGAATATATTTTAACTTCTCATATCTGTTTTGGTTCTTCCCACTGAGTCAGTATTAGTTAAACTAGCTTATCTTATTCTCCATATACGTGAATACGAAGCCAGGCTGAAAGCTCTCATTTGGCGTGCAGGTCCACTCACAGCCATTTTATAGGTGCCCAGACTCAGAACACATGCTTTCAACATCAACCAGATCTGTTTTTTGGGTGGGTGAATGGATGGGACAGAGAAATGTGTCTGCAAGCACAGGGGTAGGTGTGCCAAGGCCGGCAGGGAAGCTCCTGATTCAGGGCATGGAGCACTTCTTAGGGCATTTGGGTGAGTGAAGAGGGGTACCCTGATGATGTGGAAGCTGCTGCCCCACAAGGTACAGGCAGGTCAGCAGATGGGATGCAGTACTCTTGAGATGCTTGTTTTAGTTTCTCTAGTTTGTAAGGTTAATTTCCTCTTGAGTATGCAAGAGAGGGAGGCTCAGTCTTCAGGGACTAAAGCTGCCTGGAGGAGTGGGGGGGTTGTTTCGTTTTGGTTTGTTTTAAGGGACTAAGTGTGGTATGCACTGTTCCTTGATGGAAGGACAGAAACTTCTTCATAGCTCTTGTTTTAAAAGCTATGGGTCAGCCCATAAATGTTATTAATTTCATGTGGAGTGGCTAAACTTCCTGCTGACTTAGGTAATGTACCCACTGAGCTTGGATAAAAGGTTAGAGTTGGCAATTACAGAAAAATCTTTTTCCATTAAGCTTTTGTAAGCTTAACCAAGCCACTGTCAATAATTACTCTTTTTTCCCTGCTATTGTGGACTGACTCTAATCCAGACTTGGTTTATTTAATTTTTTTATTGCTTGAATGTGCACACTCAAAATTCATGGAGAATATCAAGCTACATTGAGTACACACTGAGCAAATGCATTTGCTGGATGTACCTGGTGTGTTAAGCAGTGAGTAGATTTACAGTATGTTTGTAAGTGGTCATAATTGGGCTGTAAAAGTGCATGCTCTTGCACTTTTAATTCTCCATTTGTCTCTTAAGTTGAACAAGGCATCTTGCAGAGTGGCATTGGGCTGGAGGAAGGGGTACCAGGAGGGCTAGAAATAGCAGCTGTTTGTTTATGCCAGAATTTTTATTCTCTCTCTTCCTTCTCCCTTTCCTAGGGATAGTCTTATGTATTCCACCCACTCTCATTCTCTTCTGGTGAATGTGTGTGGATGTGCTCCAGGACCATATGTGCTCGGAGATAGATACTTCAAAGGAAATTCTAGATTGCCTAGAGAAGCTGTTTGAGTTTAGACGAGGCCTGAATTTGCCGACTGCTACAGCATTTCTTTTGAAGAACCACATGGCAGTGCTGCTGTTTCTTTCCTTCAGCCCCTTTACACACTGATGGATACGGTTAGCCCCCAAAGCAAGTGAGCTGCTGAGAGGTGTACTCTGTATGAACTTAAGCAAGCTGAATTTCACTTCAAGGCATCAGCTCAGCCAGGCTTTTTGGTGGCTAGCTGACATGCTTTAGATTTCATGACGTATTTGCCCAGCAGTGAAGATAATATGAGGTTGTTTCTTTTTTCCCCCCCCATTCACAATGATTTCTTCAAAGAAGATTTTACCAGGTGGTTTTCTGGACAGGTAGGAACTTGCCCCAGCTGATTCCGGGACGTTGTCTTACCAAGTCATTATTTCTAGGTACTGGGGATTCTGGTTGCAGACCAAAAGGACCTTGTCTGCGTCTGCTCTTCTGTGACTATTCTCGGTTAGATGCCTACTTTGTGTTTGACAAACCTCAGCAGATTCTTGATGGCTTCCATACGGATTGTGTGGTATTCAACTGAATATGCTAAACATATTCATTGGGGAATGTGGGGCATCTGGTGCAGATTTTGGCATCCTTTTCCTTCCAAAAAACAGAATTGCACAATAGCTGCTCCATTCCAGCAGCAGCAGCTTTTGAACCTGCACTGTATTCAAGTTAAGTGTTTGCCAGGAGTTGTCCATTGCGTTTTCCAATATGAAACTTTGACATTACATATGAAGGCATTTATTTTAAAAAGTCCATTTTTATGGGTATTTGGTCCACTACTCTTGAAGAATGAGTGACTGTACCTGGCAGATGATTCAGTGGATTTTTATATAGCATCTTTCACTCTTTATGTGCTCTAATCCATGGTGCTGATCTTAATTTATTTGTTTCTGTAGACACAAGTTTCATATCCCAGACAGGCTGATCCTGTTTGTAGCTAGCTGGAGGTAAGGGAAGGAAAACAGTTTGATTTTTCACAGGTGTTTCCATGCAGTCATGCATTTCCTTCTCCAGAATTCACTCTTTGGTCAGCCTTGAAATGCAGCATGTGAGGGTGTGTATGGAAACTGTCAGCTAAAAAACCACCCTCTGAATGTAGGGAATTGGTTGTATTAGGGATGAGCAGTCTTGCTTGCTCACATCCTAAGCCAGCAGCATGAAATTGCTTTTAGATACTTGAAAACAGCAAAAGAAAATTGCTTCTCCTCCTCCCCCTGCCTTTGGAAGAGCATGTTCTTGTTAGCTGGGCTGCTTGTAAAGGTGCAACTGTCTTAGTTATCCCTAAGATGGTCTGTTGGTGTGCTGGGATGGCTTCTCGCCTCCCCAGCCACATACTTGTTTCCCTATTATTCGCAGCTGGTGGAGTGTTTGTGTTCACAGGATCATTTGTTTACAAATGATATCGTTTCTCCTGAGACTACATCTTCTGATGATGATCAATGGCTCAGTTACTTTTAATAAAGCTAAGGCAGTCAGACACAGGAATTCTTTTGAAGTTGTTGAGGCCTCATCTGAGTCATATAATACCTTAAATGAAAACAGAGCAAATAGGAAATGTAGAAACGAATGACAGGTGTTGGCAGGAGGGATGTTTAGGAAGTTTATAGCTTTCACATCTTTCTTTTCTGCTCAGGGCAGATGATTGTTCTGCCTTTAGGTACAGACAAGCTGCAAATGAGAAGATGGTAGAGAAAAATGGGTAGCAGTGGCATGATGGGAGGTGTGTGATGGATCTGATTGAACAGATCTTCCTTTTCCAGCACAGGCAAAGCTCCTTGTTCTGGTGCACCAGGTTCAGCATTTAGTGCTGATGACCTTGGCCCCAGGAAGGTGGTCACAGGACAGGGCTGGCTGGAGGCCAGGGCTCAGCAGCTCAGTTTCCCACGAGGAAAGATCTCCTAGGACCGCCAGTAATGATTAGTTCTGAGATGCTCTGGCAGGCACTGAGTGGTTTTGGGATGTGTTTGGAAGCTGATTCAGTAGTGTATAATAGATATTCTCATATGTTCCAATTGCCGCCAGCCTTCCTACCTGCGAGTGTCCATGGGACTATTTAAGCCATTTGCCAATTCAGGCTGCACATAGGCTTTAGTCAAACGAGTAAAGCAGTGGTGCTTTTCTGCAGACTTTATAAAAGGGCATCTTTGAATATTACATTTAACCTTTTCTTTCGTAGGAATATGTACATAAGGGTGAATGCTGATTGAGGATGTCCCTACTACTCACTTTCCAATATTATGGAACTTAAAGACATTTATGGCATTTGTCTTCTAGATAAAATAGCTCCTCAGAGGTGCAAAAAAGTTTGGGTTTCAGGAAAAAACTGGAGTATAAGGTGTGTTGTCCTGGTAGTTTTTTTAACCCTGGACATTTGCTACCGTGCTGAAGAAGCTACAGACTCTTCTTTCCTCCCTCACCTTCCTATCCCATCAGCCTCCAAGCTTTTTGAACCAGCATATATCATCACCTCTTAACCTCTCTCACTTCTCTGCCATGCTGCTGCATGGATGAACAGTTGATGGGTGATGCTCTCTGGGCATGGCTGTGGCAGACTGCTTATTGTTTTGCTATCAACTGGGTGTCATTTCCCATGGCACCCACTATCTGACCATAGTCTGAGAGCCTCTGCCCTAGTCCTGTGGGACTTGCTCACTCTTACAGAACCACTGAAGGGCACTGCTGATTTTCTACCTTCAAAAAGAGGTCTAACTGTGTGTAGGTAACCTAGTTTAGGTATTGGCTCATACTAACCACCACTGATGGTAACCTTGGGGGACAGATTGGTGTGGCCTTTATTTCCTGAGATCACAGAATCACAAAATGGTTGATATTTGGAACGGACCTCTGGAGGTCATCTGGTCCAGGTCATCTGCTCAAGTAGCTCCTCATAAAGCCAGTTGTTCAGGACTATGTGTAGACAGTTTTCGAATATCTTCAAGAGTGGAGACTCTACAATTTTTCTGGGCAACCTGGGCCAGTGTTCGGTCATCGTCACAGAGAAGAAGCGTCTCCTGATGTTCAGAAGGAAGCTCCTGTGTTTCAGTTTGTGCCCATTGCCTCTGGTCCTATCACTGGGCACTACTGTAAAGCAGCAGGCTCCATACTCTTTGCACTCACCCTTCAGCTATTTATATATATTGACAAGATTCCCCATGAGCTTTCTCTCCTCCAAGCTGAACAGTCACTGCTCTGTCAGGTTTTCTGCACAGGAGAGTTGCTCCAGTCCCTCAAATGTATTTGTGGCTCTTTGTTGAACTCTCTCCAGTATGTTGATGTCTCTCTTGTACTCAGCCCAGAACTGGACACAGTAGTCCAGGTGTGGCCCCACCTCCACAAGCTACTGATAACACTTTGTCTAATGCAGCCCAAGACACCATAGACCTTCTTTGTACCAAGGGCATGTCTCTCACTCGTGCTGAACTTGGTGTACACCAGCATCCCCAGCTCCTTTTCTGCCAGTCTGCTTTCCAGCTGGATGGCCTTCAGCATATACTGATGCCTGGGGTTGTTCCCCATGGGTGCAGGACTTTGCACTTCCCATTGTTCATGAGGTTCCTGTCGGTCCATTTCTCCAGTCAGTCAAGGTCCCTCTGTATGGCAGCATGACTCTGGTGTACCAGCCACTCTTCTTGGTTGTGTGTCATCTGCAAGCTTGCTGTGGGTGCACTGCCCCATCAACATCCAGATGAGTGATGATGATGCTGAACAGGACTGGATCTATTACTGGCCTCTGGAGTACACCACTAGTCACTGGCTTGAGCTGCTCTGATGATGGGTATGAGTTTTCTAGTGTCAGGGTCTGAGCAGCACAGAGGTGGGATTAAAAAGTCCCTTGACTGGCTCCTGTTGGGATCTGAAGGAAGCTTGTGTGGGCAAGATGCAGACACACAGGGAGACATGGCAGTGTTTGCAAGAGATTTTGCCTGACAGGTGGGGAGGGGAGCTTTCAGAGGGAGATGTGTGGTAGGTTAATGCCAATTTGTACAGTTTTATCACTAGTCTTGAAAATTGTTTATTGCCATCTTAAATCCCCAGCTTCTGGAGTCAAATGACTGAAGGAATGTAAGCATTTTCTTAACAGAATATTGATCTCCCTGTTCCTGGTATTAACTTGAGAAGGAAGAGAATTTAAATGCATAAAAATGAAAGGTAAATAAGAACACACCTTATTTGCCACCAGTGGACCTGAGACCATCAATATGTCCAGGGCCCAGGTGGCTTTGCAGCCTGCATACCCAGGTGTCTGGGTGGCTCAGGTACTACAGGAGGGCATGCACCCCATGATGAAGACTTGCTGCTGGCAGCGCATATGCGTTATGTTGAAACATGTCGTGCTGGTTGGGCTACCTCCAAGAGACTTTAATACGCTCGTAGTCATCCCTTGTCTGCAAAAGTATCTTTCAGGCTGAGTGCTGTTCCCCTTTTTTTATGGGGAGGGGTGGAGTTCGGTGGTTTCCATCCTGCCCCTGGTTCCTTGTGCCTCTTTCTCATTCTCTGCAGCTGGTGGGTGCTGCTTCCTCCCCAGCTGATTCAGCTTCTGGCAGGGCTGTGCTTTGTGCCAGACCTGTGAGATGTTTTGATTTGGGGGTGATTTGTTTGGGTTTTTTTAAAGAACACAGTGCTCTTTTGGAGGTTTTATTTTTAAATTCTATGTGTGAACGTGTACCCAGCTTGCCTGTGGTTAGGTAAGCAGCTGAATTAGCACAGGGGAAAGGTGTGGTAGCTCTCCTGTGCTGGCAGGGAGGCATAGGGGTGGTGGCAGTGGGGAGGAGGCAGCTCCCCAAACCAGCTTCGCCACTGCCAGAGGGTTGGCAAGGTGCAGTGGCAACCTTCCCCAGGTGCTTCTGCACCTTCCATCCCTCTCCAAAGTTGCTGCCCACCTGCTAAAAGCGGTTAAAACAGAGTCCAAGGAACTCCCTGGGAGATGGTGAGACTTTTACTTCAGCTCCTTGATGACAAGACTGAAGGCATAGCCCCATCTGCCATAAGTACCAACAGAGCCCGACCAGGCTGGAGGGGAGCTGGGGACATTTTCCCACTGAGCGACAGCAATGCTGAGCCGGGTGTCCCTTGTCTACCTTGTTCACACTGTTAAATCACTCTAATTCTGTTTTTGTCCAAAACAAAGTGATCGAGATGAGGCTGTATCTACAAATACAAGTCTCCTCATGCAGGATGAGTCACAAGATCAGTGGAAATGGTTGTGTTGTAGTGGAGCTGGAGAGGAGCTGAGGCTGAAGGTCCTTGTACTCTGAATGAGCTCTTCAGTGTGCCTGAGTTCCTCTCCAGTAACCTCATTTTTTCCTGCTCTGGAGCTGGGTTTATCATAGCCATGGAAAAGACATGGGCATTAGCTGCGTTGTAATTGCCTTGCTAAGGAGCTTCTACTTAGGTATTAGTTTTTCCTGGCTCACCTCTGTGAGGAATCCTGTCTAGCAGCCAAAGAGAGCCTAGCCCTTTGAAAAACCACCCATAATATCCTCTTGGAGCATCTGTTAGCTGTGTCCCAATTGGCTTGAAGGATCTGTGTACTCAGCGCTTGTGAGCAAAAACTATGTGAACCTGCCAGAATTATGCCCTTGGCTGTAAAAAGAAAAGGCACATGGAGTCCAATTACTGGCTCTAAGCAGTATAAAATAATGTTAAATAACTCCTGATTTTTAGATTTAATTAAAATGAAAGGCTGAATTGGCACAGCCACTTCTGAGTCCCCAGCGAGGGGTAGGAGTTTGCAGGAAAGTCTAAGAGAGAAACTTTGAAATTGTTCTAGTTATGCCGAAAGACAGAGATCCAAAAATATTTGGCCTTGCCCACTGTGCTGAACATGTTCCTGTTCATGCTTTTTGTTGCTTGTTCCCAAGTGACAATGACACATTCACTTAAATCATGGGGGAAAAAATAAGATTTTTAAAGCAGTTGATTATGAATCATACCAAAAACAACCCAACCACCCGGTACTGGGGACATAAGAAAAATGTAGTTCAGCATTTACAGTCATGAGAAAAAAAGAAGTTGGGAGAAGTAATGCACCCAAAGTAGCCTGCAAAGTCACTATGTATTAATACAGCTTGACAAGAGTGATTTCTGTCACCATATCAAACCATGTATTTTTCAGTAATCTTCCTCTATTTGTACCAAGATTGTTTGGTCTGACTGACAGCTAGTTTGCTTGTTCATTCATGGAGTAATCTGTTTTGTCTTCTACATCTGTATAAAGCTGAATTGCAGCTTTATACAGATGTATATATAATAAAGCTAAATTGCAGGTAGGTTTTTTGTAGGGAGACAGAGCCTTTCTGCTCATCTCTGTGTGTGAAAAGTTGCAAGATGTGTTCAAGGGAGAAAAGAAAACCTGTGTTCTGCTGCTGTTTCTGGAATATTGTTATAACACCTTTCTAATGAAGCTCTCATACTGTGGTGATGGAAGTCAGTCCCAGATAGGCTCTTGGCAAAAATTAATTTAAAGAATTCACACAGCTTCTTTAAAAATCTGTTTATTTGTGTTATGTGCTACTAATTTAGCTTCTTAAACCTGTTTTTTTTCCTTCAAGATGGAAGAATTAACAATCATCTGAGTGTACTAACAATTTCCCAAGCTTTTTGAACCATATTTATTCTAAATATGAGGCTACAACTGCAGTACTTGTATTTTATGTTGATAGTGTTTAAATTATTGAAAGGAACTGCAAAGCTATATTCTGCTTGGACCTTTTGTTCCAGAAAAAAAAATAAATTCTAAGCACTTGGGTTTCCTGAGTTATGCTTTTTTTGAGAGGGACTGTAAAACCACTCCAGCCAGCCTTGGAAATCCTGACCTCTTTGCCAGGATGATCAACGTGATGTTGAGCAATGCTTGGGCAAGTGCATTTATGAAATGACATGACTGAAAGCAGCAAACCTATTTAATTATCTACCTGCAGATACACATGCTAAATTTCCACTGTTGCTGCATCACTTAACTATGGTCTAAAGTACAACTTCTTCCATGAATCTGGCAATATTTCATGGGGTACTTTTGTTTAAGCAAAGTTCCCTGGAGTCACATTATAAATAATTCCAGCTTTCAATTGAATTCCTATATTTCAAAAACTGTAGCGAAAGACAAGAACAATAAAAGTGCATTGCTGCTCAAAAATCACATGATGAAAATAAAGCCATGTGGAAGGGGATGCCCTATGTGTGTTTGGCTTTATGGATGGGGTTTTTTCCATGGGAAGAAAATCATCTGAGTCATTGCTCTGGAAATATTTGGGATTGGCACAACTGCTGCAAACTACAGTACCATCATTCACCAAAGCAAGTAGTGGTAATGTGCTCAAAACCCACTCTGATCACTTCCTTAATCATTTTCTGATGGGCCTAAACTACAGCTGTCACCACCCTAGATGGAGGACAGATCCAGGTTTGCTGAAGTTAAGGGGAGAGCTTGTCTTTCCTCCTCTCCTTGTTAGAGTGGTGTGGGATCCCCAGTACTGGAAGTCCCTACTGCACATGGGAAATGATGCACCTGGGCTGACCGAGGTGTCACTGCAGACTGACTTACTCTGCACGAGGGCATCCCACCCCAGGGGGCTACGGGTGGCACCTGTATGCAGTAGATGAATAACAGAGCTCCTGCCTACACCCCTATCCTCCAGTCTGAGAGGGCTGAGGACACGCATGTTATTAGGTGCCAAAATGAAGGGAAGCTTAGATGTCAGTTATTTAAATAGCGTGACTCATCCCTTATCCTTTTACCTTGTACTCCCTCTTTTCTCATGTCTTTGCTGCTCTTAGGCTACAGATCCTTAGCTTTGCTAAAACTGCTGTTGGTATCTTCAAGGCAGCCAGATTGCAGGGACTTGCCTTCACTGGACCAGACATGTCTCTTTGATAGTTGCCTGGCACTTTTTGAAATGTCAGTTCTAAAAGGCTTCTCACAAAAAAAAAAATTCTCGTAACAAGGTAACAAGGCGCTGGAGCTGGATGCTGTTCATGCAGAGCTCTAGAGGAATAAAAATAAGAAATTGTTACTAGTTTGCTGTCTGCTTAAATAAACCAATACCAGTCTAGTGAGGGCTTCTGCGGGTCGTGTAGGGAGATTATCAGTAAATCTTGCTCCTGTATTACATAGTTTTGCAAAATCAGAATAGGAATAGAAGCAGTAGATAACAGAACTATAATGAACCTGAACCAGAGAGGACACAGCATGTCTTCTGTAAAGGGAATTTGCTTCTTGTGATTCTGTGCAAGTTTTGGAGGGAAGCTACTATATGGATACAGCAGATCTAGCTGGTACTTTGTAGAAAGCTCTTAGAAAATAGAAGTACCAGCTATATTTCACAGAAACGTTTTCGAACTACAGTTATCAGGGAATGAAAGAAAAAGTGCTAAGTGATTAAAAATAGGAAACAAAGAAATGGAATACCTAATTAGCATCTTTGTTCCATAGCAGCTATTACTGGGATGAGTCCTTCAAAGATCTATTCTGTTGTTGGAGCTGTTCAACATACTCAAAAATGATCTGATATTAAGTAGATGACAGAACTTGTAGAGAATGCCAAAATTACTTACAATAATCTGACCTGAAGCTGCCTAAAACGACTTGCAGAGACTCTTTTAACACAAAGCTAGAAATAAGGGGAAATGAAATTCAGTGTCAAGGAATGCAAAATAATGCATGAAGGGGAAAGGAAATAATCCTCTTCTGCTGAGGGGCTAAAAAGCCCCAACGTACTATTGGAGGTGCAGTGGATAATACTTTGTAAATGTCAGTTCAATGTGCAGTGGTAGTCAGTAAAGTAAATAGAAAATAAGAAATACTGGGAGAGGAGTAGAGAGCAAAATCAGAATTATCCCTGTGATTTTATAGATCCATAAACTTTTGAATCTTAAATACCCTGGAGGGTTCTGCTCATTTTACCTGAAGGTTGGGGCACCTTTTCTTAGAAGAAAAACTCTTCAGTTGAGGGTGAAAAAAGGCATGAGAGAGAAAATATAATGTAATTTAAAAGTACAGACTAGGAAAAATACAATTATCAGACAGCAGGCTTAAAGCCCTGTTCCCTCTTCTGCCCCTTCTCCTGTTTGAGGGAAAGCTAAATCATGGAATTGCTGCAGAAAGCTTTTAGATGCCAGTGATGTGGAGATTAGGCACATACACGGAAAATAAGACCTTTAGTAACTTTAAAGCCTTGATGCAACTTTCAGTTTAGAAAGTCCTGAAACTCATTTTTCTTAGGAATGTGGGAAGATATTTGGCATGAAAAATGAATGGTCTTCAGTGGCTGCTGCTGGCTACTGTTAAAATGTGGTTCATTTTCCCTGAGTGTCTTCAGCAAGACACCTAATCTCTAGCTCTGTACGTTTATTTACAGCAAACAATCATCAGGGGATGGGAAGAGGGGAGGCTGAGGTGATTCATGCGAGCCTGAGATAAGCACCTAAACTAGGGAAGCTGAATTGCCCCTGGGAGGGATCAGTCTCCTTGAAAACAGAAATAACCTAATGACTAGTTTGGGCTGCTCTGCAGAAAGTGAGATGAAGTCTGTTCTCAGGGAAGTGTGTGGGACTAGAGGATGTTTCCACTGTCTTATCAGGACAGCTCTCACATTTCTAAACAACACAAAAAGCTGTGCATCAAAGTAGGTGGTACCAGGGGCCTTAATTCCAAATGGCTTAGCACAATCACAGTGGGTGTGTTGGGCTGTTTTTCAAGTGTCTTGAGCTCATTTAGCATTGGGTGGCAAGGGGTGGCTCTGGATGATCTTGGGTGTGAAGACGGGCTCCAGCTGAAATGCCCAGGTTCAGTAGTGTCATCTTCTTTTGCTTCCAGCCTTCTAAGGGAGATGGTGTTGTCTGATGAGGGGCTCAAGGGCTCAAAGAAATGGAAACAAATCCTGATGGAATAAGGAACAAACATATTTACAGATTAACATTTAAATATCTTCAATGAATGTAGTTACATTTCCTGAATCACACCCTACATTGGGTTCACTTCAGTACATTCCAGTGGTTTCCAAGAGAATAAAATGTGATTAATTTCATAAAAAGTTGCTATCTTTAAACTACATGTAATAATAAATAGCTCTGCAGTTCTATGCTGGGGGTTCCAGAGCCAAGCACTGACACATAGGTTTGTTGGCATGAGCCAGTGGAGGAGCCCACTGTGGAGCTCGGAGGCATTGTGTGCCCATGAGGCAGCTGGAGGAGGTCAGAGAGAAATTTTCCTTGTTCTTGCAGCATGTTAATTGGGTGCATACCATCCATGAGGGCAGCTTGCCTGATGTGATATCTTCAACATATGTCTGATAGTGGAGATTGCTTGCAGTGGTAATAGATAATCTGCTTTAATAAGGGCCTAAAATGGGTATAGCACCTCCATAGAGCAGGCTAGTTCCAAAGTAATGCAGCTCATCTGTCTACCACTGCAAACATCTCTTTTGTGTTGCTCAACTGCCAGTTGTAACAGGTGGATAATTCGTCTTTTCTTGGTGTTCAAAACAAGGTAGTAAACAGGTAAACTCCCCAGCTCAGATTTAAGAAGGGTGAAGGTCAATATTTGTTTTACCTGTGAATGCATCACAGCTTTTCTGTATAGTAGACCTACCAAGTATGTGCCTGTCTGGTTTTTAGGTTTGTATTTCTAAATTACCACCAGATGCTTTAAATATGGCATAACCATGGAGTGAGAGTGATCCCATGCTGCAGGGTGTGAAGGCATTAGTCACTGTGGGCATGCTTGCAGTGGAAGACAGGATTCCTCCACCAGCCCACGTCACAGCTGATGGCCCAACATACCCAGGGTTTTGTTGTTTCTTGCCTCTATCACTAACTCCCTGCAAATCCCTTACAAAAAAGAAAAATCACCATATCATGGGGAAAGACTTCCCAATCATCCTTTTTTAGTACACCAGTTAATCAATAAAGAAATTAAGAGCATGCTATCGCCCAAAATTTTAATTGAATTGTTGAAGTAGCAGTGCTGTGGGAGAGGATTTAAGATATGCAAAAGGAAAAGCTGTGGGTTTTTTAAAAAACACACTTTTAAAAAAGCGTGTTTTTTTAAAAAAAAATTCTAATAGTGATTAAAAAAATCAGCTATCTATTGTTCCTGTAACAAGTCCCATGTAACTCCATCATACAGCTATTTCAAGAGTGATGGAAAAAAGAACTACTGAAGCACTCAGGAGAGAAGGGAGTTGCAAGATTCAGTACCTCTGAATTGCTGTCACAAACAATCTCATGTTGAAATACTCTGTAGTACAAATGTCATAGATATATCCCCAGTCAGCTGGCTTTTCATTAGAAATGGAGACATTGAAATCTTCTCACAATTCAATTTATGGTGCAGTGGGGTAGCTTGGAGAACAATTCAGGGGAAAAGGGAAGCCTTTTATAACAGGTATTTTCCAACAAGTTACCAGAATTCAGAGCTACAAGACTGTGCTGCACAATTTTACAGGGTTACTTACTGTTTTCAAATCTGTATTCTGCTACTTTAAAAATAGCCCCCTTTTTAATGTCTTTTTTTTTTAATGAAGATTTCTATATATTTATTTTGTTCATTTAATGTTAAAACCAATATGCTGTAATTACAAGTAGGCATTTATTGCCGCCGCTGCCACTGATGCAAAATGACTGACATTCTGAATTGGGGGATGTGGAATGTTTAGGTGGAAGCAAGCCTGAAATGTTTCTTTCTGCAAGAAAAGGCAACCTAACCTTTTTAATAGAGAGATGCTTGACACGTCATGAAAAAGCCAAACCTTGTACTTGGGGAATTATTTCTGAACACTGACAACCAATCAGCTTAGCGTTATTAAGGAAAAACTTCCTTCTCCGCCTGTTTTGGACATGTGAAAAAAGGCATTTCAGATGTGCAGAGCTTCTGGGTGCAATTAACCAGAGGATTGGCTGCTTGTGATTTTTGAATCATTCAGGAAAGTAACACCTGCTTGGCTTCTAAAATTGTACCTTCATGATAGCACCACCTAGTAATTATTATTCTGAGTCATCAGCTAATGCTCATTACCACTTCATAGTAGCAGTATAATTAAAAAATTGGTGCCATATTCCAGTAAGGATGAAGCTTGGAAGCTAAAGACATGTCTTTAGAGAAGTTAGTTGCACTATATTACTCTACCACGTCTGTTGAATGGTTTCTGAATGGTCATCAATTATTCCTGTGCTAAAGTCACATTTTCATTTTTCCTGGCGTGTCTTGAATATGAATAAACATTGTGACGGAAGGAATGTCAGAGCAGCAAATTTTGTTTATCCAAAAAGGGGGCTTTTGGTTTGGCCGTGGAAGAGGCTGGGGTCAGATCTAGATGGAAATGAGCACCTGCACTTGTTGCTTTGAAGGTCAAAGGGGACCTATGGAAGCAGTTGATCCCTGTCTGACAGGTGAGAGGCTGACTGGGAAAAACAGGAAAAATCAAGTAGTCTGCAGTGGTTAATTCTGAGTTGAAAAGGCACTTTTTATTCTTTCCTCAGTTCAGATGCAGGTGTGCCCATAATGTCAGTTTGCCTTGGTTTTTCTGTGAAGAAAATTGATTCTAGAGTAGCCAGTGATCCTTTCTCAAGGATTTATTTCATTTATGAGATGTGGGAGTGCTTATAAAATCTGCCAAATTCCTAAGAACAACTTCAATCCAGTGGATTGGCATTCTCTGATCAAATCAACTCTTAGAAAAGGACTTAACATCTATAAGCTGGCACAGACAATGCTCATCACCTCTTTATGATCCTCTCTTTACGTCCTCTCAACTAAATTAAATGGATTGGCTATAGTGTCTGTCTTTAAGTCTAGTTCTTAAATAGAGCGTATTATTTCCCATCTGAGCTCTTACCAATTTAATGACATTAGATTCAAGCAGTCAATGTCAGAAACAGATACATTTTAGGAAATCCAATGTTAAATGATGTCATTACGTTTCACCATTTCAACATGGTGCTTTGATGCTGTGTGTGTTGGAGTATCATGTTTGCTCTCTCTCTCCACTTCCCTGGAGTGATTGTGCTAGCAGGTAAACAACTGTGACCCTAATGATCTTTTACATTACTGTCTTCCAAATTACATTCCAACACCATGAATTAAATTTTGGGTCTGCTTTCTGTATGATCTTGTTTGGTTACAGTAATAATGCTGATGTTCAATTGAGTTTATTATAACTCATGATCCACGTCATCATATCTTTGAACTTCACTTGTGCTTTTGTTCAAGTTGCATGAAAATTGACAGAATGATGGATTAATACCAGCACTATCTTTCTTAACTAGCACTTCCACATTCCTGGAAGTGGTTTTGCTTCAGGTTTTGTTTCTTATAAAGACTAGGAGAGCTGGTATACCAAGGACTGAATGATAATCATTGGGAATTATGAGCTATTTAATCTGCTTTGTTAACTTGTGTGGCATCTGTTTTTAAATAGGACTGTTAAGTTATAAGAGCTTAGTTATAAGATGCTTAGTTTGCTGAAAGACATCATGTGCCTTCTTTAACTAAATTTGTCAGGCTGGGGACATTTTCTGAGTAGGATTATAGGTCTGATTTTCCTAGAGCTATACTGACTATTTTCCTGAGGATTCTATATCTTAATTTTGTATGTTCTTCATTTTCTATGAACATTTAGGTTCTGTTGCTCAAGATCTGTGTCTTAAATGGTCTGCAATTTCCACAGTGAACTTATTTTCAATTCCTAAGTATTGCTAAAACACTTCTTTGTTCTCTAAAATATTCTTTTAATGTGGTATTTAACAAGTCTTCAACCTCAGTAGCTTCTTGGCTCTCACTTATAAACTCGTGAGAGCAAATTATTCGGGCTGACAGCTCAATATTTTAACTTTAAAAAATGCTGTATAATGTCTTCTGTGACTTTCTCAGAAAATGACACCTGCTGACTTCCAAAACTCAAGTGAAATACTGCTGTGGCAGGTTGAGAGGGTGCCTGAGTCTCTGTTTTGGTGTGCCTGAAAGCCTCAGGTTTTCCAGCAGAAGGCCAGTGGGTACAAAGCCGCTGCTAAGGCTGGTGTGCCTGAGCCAGATATACCCAGCAGCCCATGCTGTACTAATGGCAGTTTTAGGGAACATTTGCATCTCCATTTTCCTGAAGGTGTCTGATGAGGATATAACGGTGACCTAGTCACAGTCAGGGTGGCATGATTTGCTTGCTATTGCTATTAGTACCTGCAATTCAACCATAGTCTGTTCTTACAGATATGGTTTGCTTCAACTTAATTTGAGGGTAATATCCTACAATATTAAGGGATATTTATGAAGCGAGTTCTTGTGGTCTGTTAACGTGACACAGGATCACCCTAGCCCCCACGTCCTTCTGTGGACATGTTCAGCTTTTTTCTGGCTTTTTTAACCTGCTTGGCAACTTAGGGCTAAGGCAAAGAAAGGAAAGAGAAAGACGCGCCCTTGCCAGAGCAGTGGGAAGAAAGATTGCAGGCTGGGAAAGGAGTTTGTGGTTTGGGGAGAGAGGAGGAAGCTGGGAGGTGGCCGTGCTCTCCCCAGCCTGGAGAAGACATAGGAGCTGCTGCATGTGCTACCTCTGCTCATTTCTCTTCTCAGGCAAAAAAACAGCACAAATTTCCTCGTATGCTCCATCAAGGTTTTGCTGCAGCACTTTATTTCACTCCCTTGTTCAGTGTCTTCAGTTTCTTAACAGAACTATAGCTGGGCCTTTCCCTAAAACAGCCAGAGGATTGAAATATGTCCCTCTCTCTCCAACTTTGACCCCCAAATCTTCCTGCATTTCAAATAGAAAGCACTCTGTGGCAGCATGCATATTTTTATCTTATAAGTAAGAGTAAGAGCTCTCTCAATTTGCAGTGTACTTCTTTAGTGAGAGAACTAGGGCAGAGTATTTATTTCTCCTCCTTGAATGCAGAACAATCATTTTCTCTTACATCTTCCTGCCTGAACAAGTTGCTTCTCCACTGATGACACTGCTCCTTTGAAGTAATCAGTAGTTTGCAAGGAAAAATCCTTATCAATATCATGAGGCGGAGGTACGTATATATATATATTACAAATCCTATTATAGGAGAGAAAGTTATATAAGAAAGAAATACCATCTCAGCAATCATAGCTTCAAGAGCTGTTGGGTATTATTACTGTTGTCTTTTCTTCACAGGGAAACTTCCTGCAATGAGTTGTCCAGGCTTTTGGACAGGGATCAAATGACTAACAGTTATATTTTATTTTTAGCTTGGACTGACATAGTTACCAGGAATACTTCCATATTGAAGCACTGCAAGATGTTTTTGTAAATGACTGCTCTGCCATATCCATACCAGTGCTATAGGCAGACAGAACTAGGACACAGGTGTACCAGGTTCCAGTCATGTTCCAAACTTTATATTTCTTTGTGGTCTTAAGGTATATTGAGTATCTTAAGCTTTCCCTTCAGTGCCTTTCTACTGGTCATCCTAAGGAGAATGTCTCCTTCTTCTGTTGCTCTCAGTGCTTGCCAGAGACTACTGAAATAAGTAGATTTATTATTTTACTTTAAAATATAAACAACTTTTTAGTTTTGTTTATTTTTTTTAAAATCCATGTTGCCTCAGGTATGAGTTAACAATGTGTAGTACAAGAATGGGCACAGCTGAGGTAGAAGCATACAGAGGCATATGTGGGAATTCCTTAAGCTATGTTTGCTGCTTAAAAAGACTTGGTGTATAGCTACTCCTTCAGTCAGAGCACTAGATACTTGTTAGAGCCTTTCTTTAGAAGGACTGCAATTCTTTGCTTCTTCGCCTCATAAGGCTATTTTTCTAATAAGATTGTTTTCTGAAGGGTAGAAGTGAGAATTTCAGAACTAAATGGTAGCCATCAGTCACTGTACATGGAAGAGTTACCCGGCATCTAAAAGAGAAATCCAGCCTGCTGCATCTCTGTCCTTGAGAAGATAGAGTCCAGTGAGTTTCTGTCCTGTTATCACGGTGGTACAATTTGTAAAAAATGTTTTCTACTGCTTCCTTCTTGCGGAAAAGGGAGTCTTGGTTTTTAGCCCAAGTTGGATCTATTTCATTATCCCAATTACTGCCTATGAAAAATAGCTTGTTTCTCCCATTCTCCTCACTATTCCATATTGGATCATTTGAGAGTTCAGCAGCTTCTCACCTTTGCCCTGGTGGTCTCGGAATTAAAAACTCAGCTGTTCTGGATGCCCTGATGCTTTTCAGACTATACTTTGTTCATGGGCAACAGGAGTCCTGCAACAAGTGGCTCTGAAGCCATAGAGATGTTGAGCTGGTCCTTTGGGACCAGTGGTACAGGAATTGGTTAGCAGAGGATTCTGCTTTTGGAAGACATATGGAAAGAATCAGAGAAGTGGAGTTTTGCTCCTGAGATGGGGGAAATGTTGATCAAAGCTGAGAGGCTGTAAGAGATGTTAAAGAAACAAATTATATTTTTGCTGAATACAGACAAGGCTTCTGGAGTCTAGATTAGCCAGATACCCTGAGACTTGAGGTGTTTTCAGCATGTCCTCTCTAAGATACCTCAAAGGGACTTGATCATCAGAAAAAGATGCACATGCAGTCTCTGAAGATGCTGCCCTCTGTTCTCAAGATCAAAAGATTATTTAATCTCTCTGAAAAACATCCAGTACCCACTTTGCATTTCAACCTGTGCATGTACCAGGTAAAAAAAAGAGCTGGCACTACCAGTAGTTGGAAACTGGTCCCTGGCCCTGTGTGCCAGCATGTTGAAAGCAATTCTCACCACTTTTGGGGCAGCACATGCCTGTTTCTGCAGTGGTTTCTGTCCCACTAGCCAGGGATGCACCCTCTGAGATCACCAGGGTGAAAGGCATAGATAACTGAACTGCAGTGCTGAGCAGCAGAGTTGATTTGAATCCATTCTTTTTGCTTTTATACACTGCTAGCAGACTCTTTCTCTGGATCCTTTACTGTTATATGTGGATGCTTTGAAGTTTCAAAAATGTATTGTTGTAACTCTGTGCCAGTGAGGACTGCTAGTCTCACTTTGGAGAAAAAAAAATGGAAAGTTGAATGATGTGGTCCAGGCCCGGTTCCTCTGGGATCTTGTGTGTCACAGCCCCAAATCATCACCATGCCTCGACCTTGGCCCCCAAGAGGGGCCATTTGGTTTGTGGAGGGAAGAATAAAGTGTGAAAGTGGCTGAGGGAGTTAACCGGGGAACAAGAAGAGGGGGATATGGCCATGTTTGTGTCACTGTGATGCTGTGCCAGCAACTCTCTCAGCTCCCTGCTGTGACTCGTCCAGGAGAGATGCCAGTGGGTGCCCAGCCCAGTGCTGACAGGCAACTACTTATCTTTCATGCTCTCCTGACCTATCCTCATGTGAAGCGTTATCCTCTGTACCGCTAGCGCTGGGCAGCTGCTCCCTGGCACACCCAAAGTAGTGGTTTTCTTCCAGGGATATTGTGATGGCCAAAATCTGGCTTCCCCAGGGCATGCAGCTTGGGAAGGGTGTCGTGTCCATCCACTCCTTTTTTTATTCCATAGGAACAATGTGAGCTGTAGTTTTAATTTTAGACTATCTTAGAACTGGCAGCCTTTCTTACAGACTGACTGGTCCTGGGTGGTAAAAGGTTGGTTGGTGTCATGCGATTCTGGCACCTTAAATAGGGCCTTTTTGCATGATTTATCTGAAGAGCTTCTTGGAGACTGTTAAAAATTTCTGAATTTTTGAAAAGTGATGGTCTTTCAGGGTGGGAACTCATGTGGCTCATCTTTTGCAGGAAAAAGATTGGTGGTCTTCAGGGTTTGGCTCTGTAATGGGCATTGGTTCTCCTGAAGGAAATACAGAAGCAGACCACTTTTTATTTTGTCACAGAAGAAAAGTCCCCAGACCCCTTTCTGAACTTGACCATATAAATCTCATCCTGTGATACAGTAAAGGCCCTGGACTTCCTGACTGTCAACTTGAGTTTTAATTTGTTTTCCAAAATAGCAAAAAGGGAATGTGTGTACTTCGTAGTACTTTCTTCAAGATCACCTGCTGACTACATTTACACCAGCTTCTGGAAAAACCTGACTTGATCTTACTTCTCATATGTTCAGGCCACCTTATTACTGCAGGGAGCCACCTGAGAAATGTGTTAATGGCCATATGCCAACATGCTCAGCTCTATAAAAACTGCTGAGATGAACCTGCTCCAACTGCTGAAAGCCAGAAACAACTACCCTCTTGTCTACACCAGGAAAACTACAACTTGTTAATTTGCCATCGGCCAGCAGCTGCTCTTGGGCTGGCAATGGTGGAACTGGTAAACGGAGCTTAGGCATATTTAACACTGTAATAAAACATAATTTTGAACTACAGAGCAGACTGGTAATGCTGCCTATTATCAAGGTTGTTTGACACTTCCCATTATAAGACTCTATTTTCAGCCGCTTACAAGTTTGCCAAATTTTAACAGCTTGCAGAGAGATTTCTTTAACTCAGTGTCTGCCTCTTACTGAATATTCTGTCATTATTGTTTAAAAATTAAAAACAGCATTTAGCCAGAGCAACTCAGCTGTTTCCAAGAAAGAGGACTGAGAAAATACCTTGTTAGTCCTGTTAAATTTAGGTGACCTTTTCTTTTAACAGCTCAGACGCAGGATTTGGCAACAGAGGGGAGTCGCTGTCAGAGATGCTTGTGCTTTTTCTGTGAATATTGACCAAAACAGATTGATGTGCAAGTTCTCAAAACATTTCAGTTAACACCAGCTAGCAGGCCTTTAACTCACAGCAGCGAATTTGCCCATAGAGGTGATGCCTGTGGGCTGTGCAAGTCTGGTCTTCACTGAGGGGAAACTGGTTCCTACACAGCCCCTGGAGCCTGGGTGTGTGAGCAGACACTTGGGACATGTGATGCCCCTCTTCCCTATGGCTCTTGACTGAGCCCGGGCCATACAGAGGAGGGGGATGAAAGATTTAAGTGGGGCATAATGCAATAGTGTCTGCAAGACAATTTTTGAGTCCATTTGGGAGCTTTAAGGTGTGTATAATACAGGCAGAGGTCCCTAGGAGTAATAGATGTGTATGGACCTATACTCTGCTCACAGTAGCAGTTAGCTTAATACATTCCTGGAAACTGTCATCTGTTAAGCTACAAAATGCAAGCCAAAAATCAAACGTATTAATAGTGCTTGTCAATAGCTTTTCTTTTTTTTTTTTTTTTTCTGGATAAAATGGCAGAAATCAGATTATTTATCATAGAACACTATAGGCAATCAATGTTGAAATGACTTTTGCTCTTGTTCACTGTAGGGTTTTCACCAGTAATATGTGGCTCTTTAGTTATTCTTTAGTATTGTATAAAGACACTGTTGAAGCTGGGTGCTACTCATGCCTGCATGCTACTGCAGGTGCTGGTGAAATTTCAATCCCTCCCTGCAGAGATTCACTGCCTGTGTCTGAAGGGGAAAAAGAAGAGAAAGCAAGAAAATCTGTCTGCTTTTAACTATGCTGCCAGTCCACTGCTTACTGTAGCTATGGCCTAGCCATCAAAATTGCCTTACTCATTCAGTTTTCTGTTGGCCTACTTACGTCGAAATTGTGGGAGCATCTCATGGCTTGTTTTGCAGCGCTCCTAAAATTGGCAGGCTCAGCATCTGGGTTGGCACATAAGCATTAATCTTTATCTACTACATATCTACACCTGCAAATGGTAGGACAGCTGAAAGCCTACACCAAAGGGCTCAGAGAATCATGAAATCAATTATACTACTTATTTTCAGGCAAACTGGATTATGGTGGGGTTCAGCTATCCAAAGACATGAACTTTCTGTTGGTGATGAGGCATGGCTGCAGGAAGACTGCACTTAAATTTAAAAATAAAATTTAATTAAAACTCATACCTTCATTATGCACTTCTCAGTGCATAATGATGTTAGGCTGAGACACTTTAAACCCAAGGCAATTTTGTTTGGGTTTTTTTTTCTGATTGCCTGTTTTATAAAACCTCTTTTAGGCTGTAGGTGGATGAGAATCCCTTAATGATCCATCAATAAAACCACTTAGCAGAGCTGAATAGCAACTGTGACAGGTGACCTTCCTTTTCTCACAAGTGCTCTATTAGTTCTCATTATCTTGCCCCTAGGTCACTTTTTGTGGCCTTTCAAGGCCGTTTCTTTTTTTCCCTCTGAAATAAGCTGTGTTTCTTTCCATCTGGAGATGAGCCCATGACTTTTGTTGGGAGAGTACGTCACTCATAGGAGATACCTACAGAAGAGTACCTTGTTTGCCATAGCAGAAGTGCTCTCACTGAAGAGGAAGCTGAGGGAGGGGAGGAAGGACAGTGGAAAGTGGTGCCCTAAGTGTGTCTGATTCAAATCACATGGGGCAGTAAAATCCTCATCTGTTGCCAAACTCTGCTCCATGTTTGAAGCTGATAGTGCCACCTGCCCCATCTCTTCTGAGCATGTTTTGATGCACAACTGAAATAATCTGCCTCTTCTCTGGCTACCTCTGTGAAGCCCTGCCATTGCTTCAGTTTTTCTCCAAAGTCTATGAAGTCAAGAAATGACTGTTGGAGCTCTCTTTTCTGTCCAGCGAAGGTACTGTTCTGGTTTCCTGGTTTGTCTCCATACAGGTGCTACTTAGTTCTTCCCAACTCTCTGATATCTGGGATTAGAAGCAATTAAATCCTTTCTCCTATGGTGTATTGGCTAAGCTTGTGACATTCAGTGGGTTTACAGCTGCCAAACAAGAGGCTTTTTTAAAAGCCTTTGCATTAATATTGTTTTTATTCCTGTGACTTGTTCTTTGTAACTTGGCTCTTTGCAACAATGCTGGTAGACAGTAGTGATGAATAAATAATCAAATCTGTTGGTAAAATGCTGCATTTTGCTCTGATTTACTTGCAGATATTTGAAGTGGATATGAAATCGGGCAGAATTGATGTGGAAGGGGAGGGAGAAAGAGACAGCTTTTTATGGAGGTATCTGTTTCTTTAAAGTATACTGAAATGTTATACTGCATTATTGTGATCAAGACAGTTTAAGACTGTCTATATTTCATGTTTTAATAGTAACTTTTTCTTATCCAGTTTTGCTTTAGACATGAAAATGCAATTTCTAAGGCTTTATCAGGTAAAACAAGAAACTTTGCATGGAAAGAACAAGAAATGAAGTTTCTGCAGACGTGTTTCCTTTTTCTAAATGCTGACAAATAACTCCTGCCAAATGCTACATAAAGGAGAAAAAGAAGCATATGGCAGTTCAACAGGAGTGAAAAGATGAGCTAATCCAGCATCCAACAAGTCTTTGGATGAGACTATAATAAAACCAACCAGCCTTTATCATGCTTGATAGCACCACTATAATTAGGAGTCTGTCACCAGCTTCATAATGAACTCTTAGCCCTATTTTCTGGGGTTTATAGTCTGGTAGTAAGAGTCACTTTGGGTTGCAACTTGGCATACTAGACCTCTCTGTGCAGAAGGCTCAAATCTAGCTTGCAGGTTTTAAATAAACTGACTGTTAGAAGTTGGGGGGTGATGCCAGCGATGAGCGAGTTGTGCTTATAATCTGTCCTGAGTGTTTAAGGAGTCAGTGTCTAGGGTGATTTATTTGCCTTTAGCATGAAAAATACAAATACGCAGTTCAGTATCCTGTTGTGCTCTTACACTGCCTTGTAGGAATCAAGAATATAAGGAATCAAGATTTTTGTTTACTTTTTTCCCTCCATTTTATGATTCCTATATCTGCCCTAGCAGAAGCTGCTGCTGCAGGGCTGGGAACTAGCATTTGCTGTACTCTGCCTTAAAAATGTTCTTGCAAGGAAACTGATTCCTTGCAAGTCAAGTTTTCAATCTTAGCAAGAAGTCTGGCAGACAAGGCAAAAATCCAGCCTGCTTCTTTCTGTCTTCTTTCCCTCCATCCTTGAGGCTTAGTCAGCTGCTGGCAGAGCGACTGGCTATGCAAAAGATGCCTCAGTTGTGTACAGAGCCATGCAGTTAATTCTGAATAAAGGGTTCTAAGCTTCAGGAAGTGTTGAATTTTTTCTGAACCCAGAATGATTGCATGTCTAATCCCAGGTACTAGAAGCTGAAAGGATCCCTCTTTAAATTTTACCTGTTGTTCTCTCTTCCTTGCAGAGCAGGAGTTTCTCAGCACCTCAGGATGTGTAATGTAGCTATTTGAGAATGTTCACAGGAGACAGGGCAGAGCTCTCACAATAGCATCTCCTCTGCACAACATGGCTCTAGTAATGAAAGGTCAAATATTTGTATGCTAAGGCTGTGGGTTCAGATTACAGCTAGATGCCTAATGAGATTTTCAGAAACATTGAAGCTCCCCTGCAGCCTTGTGTGCCAGACTCTTTAAGAGTCTGGCTTAAAAGGAATAACTAGGCAACCTCAATAACTTGAGCAAAACCTGAGTAGGTCAGTCCTGTCTCAGTATGATTCAACCTTCTGACCTGTATGTAAAAGCAAAGGTAAACTGGGGTGTATCCAGTTAACATTTAATATACAGTAAATGTTAACTTTCCCTCCCAAGCACTTCAGGAGAGTCTTTGATGTTCATTTGATGAAGGTGAATAGGGAGGGAGAAGATTGATATTCATGAGGTGCTACAGTAGTCCTAAGTCTAGCAGGGTAGGCAGCTGAGTGGTGCCTCTGAATCATTGTAAAAATAAAAAAACACCAGATTTAAAACCCACACATATGAGTGCTGGAGACCAGGGAGTGGGGTGTGTCTCATAACCCCTTTAACTCCCTGCTGTACTGCTTCTGCTTGTCAGAAAGAGACAGTCTCTGCTGCTTTTCTGACAAAGAGACCTCCCCAAAGCTCTACATTTATGAATTAGTAATTCATAAATTAGCAGCTGTAGGTTGGCAGTCTCTTCAGAGGGCTATGCCAGGTTTTGCTTTCTCAAATGAGAAGCTGACCCATAAAGGCTATGCCTGTAAACTCAAGAGTAGAGAAATCTTGTCCCTTGAAGAGACATCATGCTGTTGGAGGCCATCATGCCTTGTCTCTAGGCGAACCCCATGGGAGCCGGGAAATGCTGCCTCTTGCAGATCCCTTGGCCCCAAGCCCTCGATCCTGCTGTACCCCATTCAAACCCTACTAGCACCCCTGCTGCTGACTTCTGACCTAGCTGGACAGGGAGGACAATAGGAAGGAGAGTGGTAACATATGTGCCTCTACACACACACATTCTTGGCTTCCTCACCTATATCTGCTGGCAGGCGTGTGGTAGGAAGCAGCTGCTCATACTACTAGTTGCATTACACTCTTCATTGGGCCCTATGCTTTCCAGCAGGAGCCACAGAGCATGGATGTGAACCAAACTGTGACAGCCTTCTGCAGAAAGAAGGAGAGACTGTGTAAAGAACAAGGGAGGCAGGGCAGGCAGGGACTCTGCCAGGTTCTCGGCATGCAGATGTGCAAGATCCTGGCCTGTGGCATGAGGGGGTAAGGGAGGACTTTTACCACTGGGGTCCCTGCTACTGGCTACTTGGGGTGGACATCACAGGAAAGCATGGAGTAAATTCTAGCATTCCTGTAACAGAGACATGTATAACCTCCAAGAGGAATACTGTGAATGAGTGAGATTCATTCATTCTTCAATAGCCATGAGCCATGTGGTGCCTAGGAACTGCTCATGCTAACAACTTTGATATGGGCACTGAAGACTGGCATCTGAAATAATAGTACATCAACATGGGGGACCTTTGTGGGTGTGGTTTTGATCAGTAGGAAAAAAACAAGCTGAGATATTCAATCAAGAATATAAAGCTGATCACAGAAGGAACCCATGGAACAACAATTTCATTGAAAAGAAGGCTTTTAAGAAATTCCATTAATTAGAATGTTTTTCATCTCTTTGCTTCATCTTAATTTTGAGAGAAATGTGGAAGCACCTTCCAGTTTTTTGTTTCACAGCAGAAGCTTGCATAACCCTTCAACTGGCATTTTCAAACTGCAGTATAAATTACAAAAGGAAAAGTTGCAGTTGATGTGGAAAACACGATCTGTGTCTACAAAGTCTTCTGTTTTAAAATGCTCATTTATACACTTCTCCAGAAGGTGTGACAGCTCATCTTACTAGCAGGGCTTTTTTTTTTATTTGCGTTGTTTAACATTTTTCTGAAAAAAAGCCCTAAAATAGAGGAATCTTGCACCCTTCCCTTCCCTTCCCCTAACAGAACAGTTTCATCACAACTCCTATCCTTTCCATGTATATGTAATTCACAAAAATATATAGATAAGCATATTTAATATTACCTTTCTTGGAACTTAAGAATTAATTACTTGATGCTTAGCAGCAGCTTCCTCTTCTGCAGGCGAATAAGGCATTGGCTAATTTCAGAAAAGCCTGTGAAGAAAAAAGATGAACTCTCAAACAGCAAGGATCAACTCTGGATGTTTATCTTCACTAAAACATACCAGCTGTTCCTGTCTTCAAATAAGATAATTGGGTATTTGACTTTTTTTAACATTTGCTACCAAATACTACTTATAAAAAACAGTCTTTGCTCTTTTTTTTCATGTGACCCATGGAAAAAATGCTTTGAGGAAGCTATTTTTTTCTGTTGCATTAATAGCCAAACTATCATACTTCAATTATGAAGCTATGAGGTTTCATTTTAAACACACTTCTGAAGATACTAATTTTTAAAAAATTGCCTAAAATGCACTTCTGCATAACAGTTGTGCTGTGGAGACCAAACCTTTCCTTTGTTTTTCTTAAACTTCTGAGTTCCATTTTGAAAGTTCTTGGGGTTTTGGCAGTTTCTGAGTTTGATAAAACTCTAGGGTGAAATAAGAAACAGACAAGAACGAAGAAAGCAGCAACTTTCCTGCCTCTGAGGAAGCTGGGTGGCACACTATCGACTCTCCCAGGAGGCAGATGTTTGGGGAGGTAATGCTGTGCCATCATTCCTGGTCCATATCTGAAGGCTAAATGCTGCCTATTCACTGTGAATTTTGCCTTGCCAGTAGATACCTAAAAGTTTTATTATTCCCTCTTATTCCAAGTGCTCAGAGGGGAAAGCCATTACGTCTTCTGTTGCTATAGTCTCCTAACAGTTAAGGAGCTTTAAGTTCCCCATCCCTCTAGTTCTGCCCCTGAGGCTTCAGAAAAGAAAATCTCTGCTACTCTGGTTCCCTCTTCACTCTTTTCCAGTCCTCCTGCCTCTCCAGTCTCCTCTTCCATTTCAACTGTTCTTTATGGGTCTTCTAAAGAACAGTGGTCTATATTTGGTGTGATTCTTGCCTGTTTTGTTAGCGCCATTGGTAAGCTTATCATGGAGCACTTTAATTGTCTGCACTTAGTAATTTCATTCTGCTGATTTTCGATTGTAAGGAGCAGGAGACTGTTGCTATCTGTCTTCAAGCTCAGGAAGTGGCCACTGAGATAGATTAGTCCCCAGCTTACTTGAAAATACTGGGTTTGGCAAAACCAGAAATACCACAGTTATTTTTAGCCGAACCCTTCATTTTGGGTTGATGTTGATGACTTTGGTTTTCCATTTGCCCTGGATAAGATTATTTTTCAAACCGATTATACATTTATAGTATCTATATCATCCATGTAGAAACTGAAACCACAGAGCAGGGAAGCAGAGGAGCCCTGCATATACTCATCATGCTGTGTGGACCAACCGTTGAAATGGTGTGTGAGAAATGAGCCTAAGCACTGCAGTGCTCTCTCTCCAAAACTCTCTCACTCAGTCTAAGTCTTTCGCAGAACTTAGTGCTTTCTGCTCTCCAAGTGTAAATGCTGGGAAGCATTTCTGAGTAAACAGAATTACTTTTCAGGAAGAGTTTTGCTTGCAATAAAGGGAGAAGGTTTTTACTTCTGCAGGAAAAAAGAGGAAGCAATGGGGCCTCAGAACTGAGCAAAAGTGGATATATAAAAGCACTGTAGCTGTGGATCAAGTCAATACAGCATGTATGTTTCGGATTTGTGCACACATGGTAATAAAACCAGCAGAAATCTTCATGGGATTTTACCAAGAAGAAGTTAATGCAGATCCATTTATCATTTCTTTGGTTATGTGCCACTGTCACTCATGACCTTCTCTGGACTGTAAGCACTGAACACTTTCTCTCCCAGTACATACACTTGTTCTGTTTTTAATTGCTTCCTCACCACTCCGCTGCTTATATGTTTTGTGATACCAGCAGTTTTTCCTCTTATAGGGGGCTAGGGGCATTGCTGTAAGAAATACAAGTATTTGGAGAGAGAACAGGATTGGCCCAGAAGCAGATCTGGGGGATTTTGGGGTAAAGTTGTTTATGACAAGATTACTAGTATACAGAACTATTCAGTTTCTATTCCTTTTTTCAATTAATAAAGTCTATTTTTTCTTTACCCTGTGCCTTCCCCACACTGTTTTCCCCCCACAGCCCTTCCAATTAGAAAGGGTAGGTTCCACAACCACCCATGTATTTGTGGTCTACCTGAGGTAGCTGGTATAAGCTTAAGTCCTTCCATAGCCTCCTCATTCTGCCCTAGGGAAGGTGTCATGCCTCAGTTGCTCTGTCTGAACACCCAAGAAATTCAGATATTTTCTGCACTTCAGTTCATTGAATTTGCAGTTGTTCCCTTCCATTTCTGCTTGAAGATATAACACATCTTGTGCTGCCAGCATTCCCTGGCTGATGGTCAGAGATGTTCATCTTTGGTCATGGAGGTGAACATCTAGTTTTGCTTTTACTCTTCTCTCATCCTGCAAAGACATAAGAGTTGACATCAGGAGGTGTTGGGCAGATCACAGCTCCTCTTCTGGCAACACCATCAGCTGGACAGAATTAGCAGGGATAGTTTGAACAGTTTAAATAATAGGTCTTCACACACCTGGCTGGTTTTGGCAGATACAGGCAAGGGAGGGAGCATCATCCAAATGGCTCTGCTGGAAGCTTTGAAGGTTGGTAATATCCACAGGAGTCTGGACAAGCACTGTGCTGAAGACAGTCACTGCTACCAGTGGTGGAACTGAAGCTGGGAGATGGTGTCTGGCTACAAGTTGTGACTAGTGCCTGTGACTTGCATCATGGCAAATCTTTTCTCCTGGTCTGTGGTTGAATGAGTTGAGTAAGAACATAGTCAAGGAAGTGTGTACTTCAAACTGAGGGTCGTGGTGTTGTGTGCATTCTTAGCTCTGGTGTGGTCATGGGATCCAAGAGGATTTGTCACAGCTGGTAGCCGCAATTTGCTCTCTGAATGTTCAGAGAACAGATCATTTTAGAGAAGATGAACACTGAGCTCACCTCAGTTTAGACCTTGGTGGGTGGAGTACAGCAAGTGTGCCTGAAAACAAACTTGGTACTATGAGAAGTTGATCCACAAAACATCCAACTGGTGCTTTCTGGAGAACCTCAAGATACAGCAAATGCAGTCATCAACAGAGAATTAAGTCAGGGTAATGGTGTAAAAGGATCTGTTGGTCTTATAGTCTAGTTAGACTAGAGCGCTCTTCCAGCATGGTACAGGCATGCATGAATATGGATTCAGAAGAGGAGGTAATTCATTGGATTGTCAATCTCTTCAGTCAGGTAACAAGTGCCAGGATGAGAGGAAATTACCTCAGATTGCACCTGAGAAGGTTTAGATTGCATCTTAAATATTCACTGAAAGTGTGATCTGTTATTGCAACAGACCACCCAGGGAAATCACCATCCCTGGAAGTATGCAAAAGGCATGTAGATGTTGCATTTGTCTATACAGTTTAGTGGTGGACGTGGTGGTGCTGGGTTAACTGTTGCACTTAGTGAACTTAGAGGTTCTTCCCAACCTTAAAGATTCTGTGATTCATGAAGCATTGTGAACTGGAAGGCCACTATGTGGTGGTACTTGCAGAAGGAGGAATTTGACAACTTTCTGTATCCCTCATGAGCAAAACCAGAGGGAGAGTTTTCAGCTTTCCTGACTTCTCCTCTTTTTGTCCTGTGTCTGTTTGTCTGTGTGCATGAGACAAAACCGTACAGACACATATCTTCCTTTGTACTCTTTTAATCGTTTTTCACAGAACTGATCCAGCCTGAGCTTTTTTCCTCCTATTTTTTGGCAGCCTTGTCATGAGTTGAGTTGCTTCCATGCAGCACAGCTGATGATGGGCTGTGGAACAAGGACACATCAGCACTGTAAGCAGAGAGTGCTGCCAGGACCTTGCTGTGAATCTTCAGCCTCATCAGTTGATGAGGCTGAAGATTCACAGCAGCTTGTTGAGCTGTCTGTATGCCTTTGCTCTAGCATCTGTGAAGTACTACAAAAAGCACTTCCATGGCAAGAGTGGTCACTTCTAGCAGAGGTGTGGAAGGTGTAGGAGCTAATCCCTGTAGAAGAGGAGGAAGGACTGAAAATGCCTCCAGTCCACACTGTGTTCAGAGGATGCCTTCCATGGAATAAGGCTGTAAAGATCTGTTTTCTGTCCTCTCTGTGCCGTGGTGTAAGAGGTAACTGTGCTCTCCTCCAAAGCAGACTGATGGAATCTGTTTCCATTGCACAAAGATGCATTGTTCCCTTTAGTGCTGAATGAGCCAAGTTTCCCTCTGGGCCCTAGCTGTAATTTGCCTCTCTTGCTTTCAAAGGTGTCTATCTATTTTGAAAAAAAATTTTCATTTAAGTCTTCATTTTCCTTGGAGCCTGCCGTCAGACTCAGCAACAGCAACAAAAAACCGCATTGAACAAGTGAAAATGCAGGCTTTTTCCTTCCTTGATTCGTGGTGGTATTTACCAAGAATGTGGTGGGACTTTGACTGACACTCTCCCATCAGGAGAAAAATGCATCCCCACTGCAATACACATATCTCCCAATTAGCTTAATGTGAAAATGAGCTCTTCAAGTATTTTCTTTCTCTCCCAAGTAAGTCCATAATTAATTCAGTTCTTGTATATTCTTCTGACCATTCTCAGATATACTTCATCTCTTGCATTATGGTCAGCCAATAAATCCCTTAATTTTGGAGAAATAATTCAGAAGGTTGAATTTTGTTATTTTCTCTGGACCTTCATTTTCTGTCAAAGTAATGTATAGTCTTTGAAGTTGAGATCAGCACAGGTTTGGCCTCTACAAAAAACTGTTTGAGATGAGACCCACTGTCATCCTGTGGCTTGCTTTTGGATGGAGTTTTAGGTAATGGAACTCATGTAGTTCAGTTTGATGTGCATTTAATAATATCCATGCAATTCCAGTATTTGAAATTTTTATTGAGAAAGCAGAGTGGGAAAGAGCCTTGTCTGTCCCAGCACTGTCTGTCTGATCATGCAATCTCTTGTTGCCTTCTGACACCATCAAAATTTCTAATGAAAACATGGACATCACTATAGTGAAATAAAATCTCCTGATAATGTGCTGACTTCTCTTAGGAACTGCTTAAAAGCAAGAGGTAGCAGGTCTGCAGAGAGTGCAGGGGATGGTTTCTGGCAGTATGGCACAGCTGTTGCAGGTGCATTTCCTGAACAGCCACTTTACAAGGCTCCCATTGCAGGGTCTGCACTGTTCCCACCAGGTCACTGCTGACACTGCACATGGTTGTGTGTTTTGGATCTGTTTCATGCCTTGTTCTCCAGAGGCAACTCAGTCTAGTTTGTGAAGATACCTCAAAAGAGAGGTAGTTGCTGTCCAATGAACACGTGTTATTTGGCTTAACATATGAAAACATTAGCTGGGGTTTTCTTTTGCCTCTTGGCAGAAAGGTGTTCTTTTAAAGAAATGCCAATAATAATAATAAATATTTCAAATGAGGTCTGAGTTTCTTGAATACAAGTGGGAAATTATGTAGATTACCAACCCTGAGAACCCTCTGATACTCAGTGTCATGATTAGAGGGTATGCAAGTCTATTTGAGGACTTGGCTAATTTAAACTACTTGAGTTCCATAGGTAAATTACTTCAGGTGATGCTTAACAGCTGTGTTTTCTAACAATGAGGGCTCAATATGTTACAAAAGATGTAGTTTGTTTGCTGTTTGTGACCTGCTCTCATTTTAAAGTAATGCTTGTGCTCATGACTGTTTTCAAGGCTTTGAAGAGGGGATAGTTTTGCTAATTGTATTCCGTACTGAAGTTACATAACTAAATATTGAATAGATGTTTTCCTTTTGCTATGTGACATAGCCTGATTTGTTGAAATAGATAATTGGAAGATAAGATGGCAGCTTTTTTAAAAAGAAAGTGCCTGGATTTTACACTCAGTTTAAGAATCTCTTCCTCTTTGCATGTACCCATACATATGATTTAAACCACATTTCTGGAACACACATGGAAGATATTTGAAGGCAAGGAGCAAGTCATGTGTATGTGAAATGTAGTGTGGATCTAACCACATATGTATATATATTTGATAATTTTTTTAGATATGCATATTACTGGATACTAATTCATCTCACTAACACATACAACAATATCCTTTAGAACCACTATGGGAGACAGTGTCATCCCTTGTGGCCCATCTAGCACTTGTCTTAAGAAATTGTCCCTGCCACCTTCCAGAAATCTGTTTTGGGCTGCCTTTCCCTCTTCGAGTTCAGAGAGGTTGAAGTTTCCCTTGACAACTAGGATCTGTGGTCTTGAGACTTCCTAGAGTTGTTTACAGAAGACTTCATAACTTCTCTGTGTGGTCTGCAATAACCTCCCCTCACAGTGCCACCCCTATTGGTTTCTCTTTTAATGCCAACCCACAAGCATTCACTCAGGCTATTGTCCATCCCATAAATGAACTCCACACATTTGAGTGTTCCTTTCATGTAAAGGGCAACAATTCTTCATTGTTCTGTTTTCTTAGGTGGCTCTCTATCATAGTTTCTATTGCTCAAGAGAGTTCCATGGTCATAAAAGCCACATCTCTCCTGAGATACCAGTCATGCAGCCAGACGTGTATTAGCAGGAATTATGCACTCCTACTTGGGCTTTTCCCTTTTGCATTTAGAATCAAGGAGAGCATTGCCCGGACTCCAGCCTTTACCCATAGAGCTCCATAGTGATTCTTCATGTATTCCAGGTCTCTGCCTACAGGGATGAGCAACAAGGGGTGATAGCTGTAGTTATAGGAGCTTCTGTTTTTCATCACCCCAAATTTGGCACCCCACAAATAAACCATCTCCCATGACATCATCTTGCATCAGTAGATGGATGCCTTTGAGCCCTACAGAAGGGAATCTCCAGCCACTGTTATCCAGCCCCTCTTTATGGTGTCCATACTTCATTAAGGCCTTGTGGGCCTTGAAACCCCACTTCACAGAGTTTGCTCCTCATCCCAGGCTATTATGTCACAGAACCAGTCCTGTCCATTCACACCTGAGGGCAGAGAAAGAGTGTCTGTCCTGCCCCAGAAGTCACAAGCTGCCAGCTGCTTGGAAGTCTATGTCCACCACACAACTTAGGCCCGCAACATCCCTCCTTCTTCACATTGTGTAGCTTGGGCTCTTGCTTTTGCAAGACCATGAAGACCCTGCTTATCTCCTATTCGCCCTCTACTCTCTTCCTCCCACAGCCCCTTTAGGCAGTTGCCGAGTGCCCCGTGGTGCTGCACTTCTCTGGGAGAGACCATGGAGGAGGTTAGGGCCAGCACTTCCCTCTGGGCTGTGGCTGCTGATTTGCTACGGTGCTACTTCCAGCCACTGCTGCAGATCCAGAACCTGCTAATTCAGGTGGGAAGGCTGAAGTGCATAACAGCCCTGGGCGTCTTGTAGCAGAAGGAAAGGAAATTAATTCCTGAGGATTCCCTGCAGCACAATGTTTTACCATGGTCTCATTGGGACAGGAGGATGTGGTGTAGCTCTCCAGCGAAGGATGCTGTGCTGGGCTGGAGGGATCCTGAGAGGAGAACCCTACCGGGTAGGCAAGCTTGATTTTTCATAAGTAGTGTTTAAAAAGGCTGGTCTTGACAAGAGTGAGAAAATATTTCTTGCTTTCTTGTCTCCAGGCGTCCTATTAACAGGTTTGCTGCAGTCAAGATCTCAATTTCAAGAGTATAAAAAACTATAGGGTTGCTTTTTTGTTTTGTGTGTGTTTTCCCTACAGAGTATCGTGATTCCTTTACTGGAATCTTTTTTTTTTTCTAATTTTTTCCCAACCTCAGTAACAAAAAGAAACAAGTTATCCAATTTTGATAAGTCACTTTTGCCATTAAGACCACCTTTGAGATGACTTTGCAAGCCACTTGGGTATTCTTGCATGAAAGTCAATAGTTTTTCTGTTGTTATTGGGTGTTTTTTTTAATTTGTGGAGTGCCTTTTCTTCATTCAAATACATGTCTTAGCCTCATCAGAATATTAATAAGTAGGTTTTTATGCATAAGTATTTATTTCCAGACCCAATTTGTGGCTGTTATGGTTTGTTGGATCAGCGATTTCATTTTTTAATGAAAATTCTAAGGAGCTTTTGATTATGAAATGCAATGTCTTCAAAAGAGCTATTAAGTTTTAATGTATCAATACCTGCTTTTTTAAAAAATTGCTTTTAAAACTTCATACCTGTTTAATTTATCCATGGTACCTCTGATTTTAAAAGTTTGGATGACAGAAGGCTTTTATCCCCATAACAATTTAGAAAACAAATAAATAAATAACTTCTGGGTCTAATTCTGACTGACAAAAGAAAGCAATAATCCAGAACAACATGTAGGATGATTCTTTAGGTCTTTTTGTGTTCCAGAAAGCCCTTTGAGAAGGTTTTGGGGAGCATTTTTAAAGCCCTCAGTGTGGCGGGTTGATGTGATCTTTTTAGCACAGGAGATGGCATTACCCGAAATCACACAGTCCAGCTGCCCACTGGAAGTGCAGCCCTTCCCCTGAGATTTCATGTTTGAGCCAGTCCTCCCATGTTAGCTCTTGCGAAGCTGGCACGGAGAAGAGAGAAAAGGGGGGGAGACTTATTTGGCCCCATATAGGTTAAAAAGCCCTGTGCAGCGTTTTGGAGGAAGGCACAGGAACAGTGTGGCTATTTGTGTGCCCGCAAATGTGGCGAGACAGTGGTTTACATTTTGCTGACAAATGACTTGGTTTCCGTCCAGCTTAAGTTGGACACAAAATCGTAAGCTGCAAATGAGCCGGATCCTACAGCTGTTCACCACATCTGGGCTTTTGTAGGCCTCCCACCCCCAAGCCACTCCCATCGCACGGCCCTGCGCATTCTCCCTACACAGATTATTCAGCAGAATCCAGTCAAAAACTGGCTTCATGTTTGCCAGGGGTTCGTTGGCCCTGAGACTGGCCTGTTTGAGAGGAAAACATTCCTGGAAGATGTCTAGAGAGCCCATGCCTCTGACTTTCTGCTTGTTTGTCAGTGCTGAGGGCTGGGGAAGCCATTTTGCAGTGTGCAGAGCAGTCTGTGCCCTACCCCCTCTTTGGCTGCACTGGGAAGACGAAGATGAGAGACAATTGAAAGGAGAATGATCAACCTCTGCTGAACCATTGAGGTTTTCCTGATTTGGGTGGTGCAGTTAAAAAGGACATTATAGGTTGGCCTTGGGTACTGTAATACATGTTTTATTAGACCTTTTTTTGCTTGGTCAGGAAAGCTTGGTGATGTCCATGTTAGTTCTGGCATCCTCTCAGCCACCTTCTCTTACTGACTCCTGCTGCCTTGCCCAAAGAGGTGGTGCTGTCCCCATTCTTCCCTTTATCGCCTCTGCAGATTGCCTGTCTGCACAGTGAGCCAGCTCAGCTATTACATAGCCAAACGGCACCAAACCAAAGAAAGCAAGATTTCTGCTAGATTAGTGAGTCAAATCAGTTTGTTCCTGAGGGCCAGCTGCAAGGAGGATCTGGGATTGCATGGTGCAGGCTAAGGAACAGAGAAGGTCCCCCTGCCTGGTGGTGTGGATCATCTGGGTCTGCTGTCTCAGAGCTGTGCCCAAAGCATTCCTTCTTGGGTATCCACCAAGACACAAACTCAGTGAAACCCATCCTGTTGAGAGACCACACTAATCTCTTTGTGCCTCTCATTTTTTTTTCAGTGTGGGTTCTTTGAGAAATATTCTTTACATTTATGCAATTCTGTTGAAAGAGACAGTCAAGCACAAGAGGACAAATCAGTTTAGAAAACAAATTTCATTTATCCCAGTGCTTATAAAAGCATCTGTCTTATAACCTGTAAAAATGAATGGATGCTAGAGAAGCTATTCCTATTTCCTAGTCATGCTGAGTGCAGCCACTGTCAGCACAGGTGATCCCTCACCCTCAAATATTAAAGCCGGGGCTGTGGCAAGTATTATTCTTCAGCTCAGTAATTCTGTATCTCACAGTAACAGCTTCCACAAGTCACTGACTCCTGTAAATGCCTATGTCTCACAGTAAAATGGATTTGAAAAACATTCTTTTACCTCATTTGGTTAATTAAAGTCATCAAAACTTTGAAAAATTATTTCAGGGAGAACGAAAGTCTGCTGTATCTTTATGGGAGAAGAAAAAATGAAAGTGTATCTTTTTGGGGATTTGATAGTTTGTTTCTCTGGCAGAGCCTCCTGTGCTGAAAAATATTTCACAGAGACAGTGCTTCAGACTCCAGTAGGGTTACACGTTATTCTAACATTGTACAGCAGCTCAATCTGAATGCCTGAAAACCTTTCCAGGTATTTTATGGGAAAGATGCTAAATTCTGAGGCAGTGTTAGCAGCGTGCTGCCAAACAATTAGGCTGGACTTCTAGGCTTCACCTGGCAATGAAAAATAGGCTCAAATTGTGCGTATTTACAGCGTGTTTTGTTAATCATCCTTCTCTTCTAGCAAAGATTAAAGAGCTAGCCAGCCCCTTGCAAGCAGCAGGAAGCATTTGTTGCTAACTGTGGCAGGAGTTAATGAATACTTGGTCTCCTGCAGACACTGCTGTATAAAGAGATAACAAGAGGGAACACCAAGCATGCCACCTTGCCTATCTACTTACAGTAATTCAGCCAGATGGTGATTAAAGCCATCTAGTTTTAGAGGGCACCAAGAGAAATGCTCTGGAATTTCACGCTGAATTGATTTAAGAAGTTACTCTTCCAGCTGTCAGCTATGTTTCTTTAGCAGGGATGGTTGAAGGAAATGAAAGTCGACTTCCCCCTCATTGCAGTTCACAGCCTGGTATGCTAACTTATGCTGAAATATGCTGGCCATCCTTTCCCAGAGATTGCAACCTCCAGCAGATGCGTAGGATTGTCAGTATAGGGTGGCATCTGCAACCAGGCATGAACTACTTGGACTCGTATTCCCAAACTACATTATGTTAGGGCTATGAGACTGGTATTTGTGGTAGCTCACTAGAAACTTCACCAAAATTATATAGATTATATATTCACATCAACAGAGACCATGCTGCTTATGGGAAATTGTAATCTATAGCAGATGCAATTGCCTCTGGAGGCAAACACACACGTGCATGTCTGGCCACACTGCCGTGAACTTCCCTCACAACTTTAGAAAGGGCAAGGGCATGTTTTAGCTCACCTCTTGAAAGAGTCTTCGCAGTACTTTCTTTTATTTTGAAAGAAGGCATCCAGGATTTTGTTTTTCTTTCCTTGTGCTATAGTACGCTGTGTTGCCTGTTTCAGAACTGGGCTTTCTGGTGCTGTTTAACCTTTCATCACATGTAAAGCAGGGTTTAAAATACTTGTATTATTGAAGGTATTCTTCTGCTTATTCACAGAAGTGGAGGGAGGGGAAGACTCTTCTGTCAGGTCCATAAAATAAATTCAGGTCAGACAGGTTTTGAAGCCTCTAGAAAACTAGAGGAATGTGTTTGCTGTTAAAGGACTAGTGTCACTAGGATTCTCCATGCATTGCTGTCAGTCATTAAGGTTTTTTCCTTCTGCGGGATCTGATCCCTGCGAATAAACTGTGATAATTTTGCAGGCTAGATATCATTTGGTGTTTTGAAGAGATGTAAGTATATAGCCTTCATGAAACAAAGTCTTGTTTAATCTTAGCAGAAATTGTGCAACATATAAGAAGGGTTTAAAAACAAAAATTAAATTATTAGCTTTTTTCAAGATTTGCCATTTCCTGTAAAGTGTGGTGGATTCAAGTCATTCCTTTGAACTCCAACAGAGGCAAACACTCATCTTCTGCAAATTACTTTAATGCTTTTTAGGTATCTTTGATTTGTGTCTTGATAACTGGCAATGGCAACAGTTATGGAGTTGACAACTGCCTGCCAAAAGCCCTTCATAGCTATATGGTTTGTCAGTTTACTGTGAGGTTACTTACCCTTTTCTCCTTAGTATTTTCTACTAGCGTGGAAAATTCAGGTTATTCATTCATCGAAAATGTTGAAATAGCTACTCTATCATTATCTTAATAACCTGGGTCAATGCAGCATGTGTGCACTGCTACAGATCAGTCCTACCTTCCTTATAGCTGTCTGTCAGAGTACATGGCCTTGATCCTCAGAAAATTCTGGGCAATTGAAAAAGACTTTATTTCCATGCAATTTGCTTCTCTGAAATGGTTCTTGCTTTGTGCACTGTCACCCACTGCATACAGCTAAATGGATAAACATGAAGTTATTGTGCATATCAGTATGAGGCACATGCCAGAATGTGACATGTATAATCTGAAATTACCAGCAGACATTTATCTGCCATTTTTTGTTTGTTTGTTTGTTTGTTTATGGATTTGTGTGTGTGTGTGGTTTTGGGCTACAGGTATTATATATGTTAGATTTTTTCATAAACAGATCTAGTGCAATGTATTCTGAGTAGCTTCTCCTCCCTCCATTATATAAGCATGTAATGATAACTAAGTAACAAATATTTTAACATGTCAAATAAATGTTTTTTAAAGTTCTCATTTGGAAAGATGTCTCTGCAGGTGCCATATTTTCTTTAAAACTGTCAGTTGGCAGCATGAAGTAAAATTTAAAAAGCAAAAGTATGCATTTTTTAAAGATTGAGCCATAGAAAATAATACTTCAAGAATAATTTTGTTTTACTAACCTTAATTCTTAGAAGAATTGCATCTCATAGTTCTTTTCTATTGCTGTGTGATTGTGTGGTGGTTTTTTATTTTTTATGAGGTAAGCATGGAGACCTTACCAATCTTTGCCTTATGTTCACCAGTTAAGGGTAATATCAGTTGTTCCTAACTTATAGTATGTTAAGGAAGAAAAGACTTGGTACTAGCACCAGTAAACTGAAAAATACTCTCATGAGAAATGAATGTTGCTACATTCCTTTTCTTCTGCTCTTGGCAGAAAACATGACAGTGGTTTACATGCCGTTTTTTCCCCCAGTTTCTTTTGCTGGTGGCCATTAATGCTATTACTTCCATTATCAGGTTTCAGTCAGTGCGCCTTCCTGAGAGAGGATTCTTCTTCACACAGCAGTATATTTAAATATGATTCTGGTCAAGGCAGGACTGTATTTTTTCTGTTGAGCTTTTGGCTCAATATGATGGATTATTGAGTTCATTGGATGCTTTCTTACTCTAGAAAATAATCTGGTTATCTGCCTTGCAAATAAAAACAAACTCCTAAAAGAAGAGCTTTTATGGACATATTGCTTTCAAATAGCAGAAGTCACTTTGAAATAATTTCTCCTTCTGAGGCAATTTTAAGAAATGGGTTACCCTGCCAGGACAAATGCATGGATTCTCTAACATCCCTTTTCTCTAAAGGTGCCTATGCAAGTCTGACCACTGCTTTCAAGGGGAACATTTCAGTCTTTGAACATTGTTTATATGACTTTGAAATCCAAACATTTTGAGCATGAGGCATGGCAACACACAGTATTATTCCCTGACCACCTTTGCACTTTATGTACAGTCTCTGCAGTACTAATCATAAATATGGGAGGACAAATAATTAATCCTTGCTGTTACTAGAGATGACTTTTGTGTTTGCTTCCCAAGGAAACTACCTAGATGCAATTGGTGTTTAAGAATTGCTTGTAAACATGTAAAAAGCTATTACTATGCAAATTTGGTATCTATGGCCTTTCCGTTTTGCTGATTTTCTGGGCTCTCTGAGGACTATAGCTATAGTTAAAGTGCTGCAAACCATGGTAGAAACCTAAGGCATAGCTTTCAACCCAAGACTTGGCTGAGCTCTTCCCAGCTGTGTGAAGGCAGCCACATCATGTAATACAGTCATCTCATTAGGTAATCAGTTGACCAGATACATCATTACTTAAAAATTCATTGTAGAGAAAAATCTCTTCTGATTCTAATCTGTGGTTCAGCTGTGATGCTAAACTTAAAATCAAGCAAGTGTGTACATATATTTAGATTACTGACTTCTGAATGCAGGCCAGACAGAAGCAATTTGCACATTGAAATGTGACAAACTCACAGAGTAGAATTTTAATCAATGAAACGTTTTAGCTCATCTCCATGTATTATTTATGCTTGAAGACTAATATCAGATTAAAATATGGCAAACTTGCTCTTCCCAGAGGAGAGTTTGGAGAGAGTGTGTAAGGACTCAGGGTGATGAGGCTAGACACAGTGAGGGCAGTCTGCCTCATTAAACTGTTAATCAAACAGGTTGTTTATGACAAGAGGTACTCTGTTACCACCTTTGTAGTATAAACCAAAATACTGGCACTCTTCCACGTTCCAGTATGTTCTCATGTTAAAATTGAATTCCAGAGACAAGACTGCTGCTAGGCCTTCAGTGCTTAGCTTTATGGAAATTAATTACATTGTTGCTCTAACTTGTGAGGTTAAATGATTGTTGTGTAGAACAGCTGGCTGTTGTTCTCTGTTACTGGCGTCAGACAACTTCTTTTGCATCTAACACCTTTCAGAGGATTTTGGTGAAAATATCACACATCACCTCACAACATAGTGTACAGTATCCAAATTCCAAGATGAATAGGTATTTTGCAACTGCAAAACATGGCTATCTTCTTAAAAGTACCAGGACAACATCCTTTGACCATCATGTGTGTATAGGTATCATCCATCATTCCCAGTATTTTTAGTACTTGTCATATGAAACTTACAGTTCAACTTTTCTAACCTTAACCAACAAATATGAATTAAAATATCCTGTAATAAGAAAGAATTCCTATGTACTAAAAAGAAATATGTGTTCATTAAAGGAACATTGAGTTCACTGGAAACTTCAAAGATGAATCTGAGGAAGAGAATGATTGACTTGTATTAATAGGGAAGAAAACTTTATTCCCAGCTGGAGAGGAAAGAGGACTGGCAGAAAATCTTTGAAGCATTTGTTCATAACAGAACAATCTTGGCTTTGGGATTCTGTTAAATGAATTAAAATCAGCTTCCTTTCTCTTAACTTGCTGAATTAACAATAAGAGATTAACAGTATTGCAACAGAATTCTAAGAGTTCTGACTCAATCAGTTCTTCGTAAGTGGATAAACTTTATTTTGGCCAGTGCTGAACAAGTAATTCATTACAAATAAGTAATTCAAGATGATGAAGTGGGTTTTTCTCATAAAAAAGTTCAATTGCATTAGTTAAATACATTCCATACATTTTTCTCCCCAGCGACTGGGCAAGGGAGAAGAGGTGCCATGGCTGTTCTCTTTTTGAGAGTGCTTAGAAACCTCTTAATTATCATTACAAGTCTAGAAAAGCACCAGAAGGATGAGTAGATTCTTGAAAATTTCCAAAAATTTTACCTGAGATGTCAGGCTATTTCAGAGAGTCTTCAAAGAGAAGCAGTTATAAATCTGAAACTGCAGAAACCATGTGTGTGTTTTGGCAAGTAGAAAACCTTGCTGGGGGTGTTTATTACAAATAAGTGTGATTAAGCATTAAGTAAATAGTTAATAATCATCAATAAATCACTTAAGCTGATGGTGAGCTTAAACCATCTTCAGGGTTTCGGCTTCAAACATATCTTGTACAATACTTGAAGCCCAGAGTGCATGTGTGTGGAATTGCAGATGAATGTTGTTGCATCAGTAGTTCAACTGATGCTGTTTCTTATTCAGATCGTAGCCTGCACAACTGGTAGCATGCCCCATGAAAGAAATTATTGTAATTGTCATAATAAAAATAATTTAACAGATTGCTTTTTTCTTTTTATAGTCAGCAGTCCATAATGATTTGGTTTATTGCGTTATAAGCTGGTTAAGTCAGACACACATATTTGAAATGTAAGTAAGAGATTTTAAGGGCTCATAACTCAGTATGCATTCAGATAATTTTTTTGAACTGAATTAATACTTTATGTAATACTTTACTTCACATACTGTTCCCTTGGGATTTAGAAAGACAGTAATTACATGGTAAACATACACTAATTATTGGAATCACTTCTTGCAGTTTAGCAGTGTCCATGAAGATTTGTCACTTCTTTCTGAGGTATTACGGTAATTTAAATTTGGGG